>NC_134535.1:70800493-76555493 GCF_050624435.1 Tenrec ecaudatus
ATATTATATGAGACTCCTTTTATAAGGAAAATAAAACCCCAAACCAAGATAAAGTACTTTCATACCTGTGATGGGTTTTATGTCAATTTGACTGCTGCGTCCATGATCGTTGATTTTGGATCCAAACAAGACAAAATCCTTGATGACTTTAAACTTTTCTCCATTTATCTTGATGTTACCTCTTGGTCTAGTTTGAGGATTTGGGCCTTGGAAATATTGAGTGGTAATCTCCACTGGCGACTGTAATTCTTGGTCTTCATTAGCAGGTACGTCAAGTTCTCCTCATTCTCATCAAGCAAGGTTGTGTCATCTGCCTATCACTGGATGTTAATAAGTAATCCTTCCAATTCTGGTGCTGCAATCATCATGTGACCCACTGTCTCTAATTATTTGCTCAACATATAGACTGAGCCAGTGTGGTGAGAGGTTACACCTTTGACGCATCTTTTCTGATTGTAAACCACGCAGGATTCCCTTGTTCTGTTCACACAAATGTCACTGGTTCCATGTAAAAGTTCCACATAAACACAATGAAGTCCCTTGGAATTCCCATTATTCTTAACATCATCCAGTGTTTTATGCTGCACACAGTCAAATGCATTTTAACTTCCAATAAAACTTAAGTAAACACAGTTCTTGTATTCTCTACTTTGAGCCATGATTTATCTGCTATCAGCAATGATATCCCTTTCCCTACTCCACAGCCTGAACCTCTGGCAGTTAGTTTCCGGTCTACAAAGTACTGCAACTGTTATTGGATGATCAGCAAAATTTTACTTGCACATAATATTTATCATATTGTTTTATAATTTTAGCATTCTATTGGGTCCTTTTCTTTGTAATTGGTGCAAAAATGGCTCTTTTCCCATTCAATTGTCCCAGTAGCTGCCTATCAAATTTCGTGGAAGAGATGAGTGTTTCTAGACCTGAATCAGCTTATTGAAGATTTAAATTGGGATTCCATAAATTCCTGGTGCTCTGTTTTTGGCTTATACTTTCAGTGTAGTTTAACCTTCTTCTTTTAATAGCATTGGTTCTTGATCATATATTGCCTCTTGAAAAGGTGGGAATTGCCCTTTTTTCCTTTTGGCGCAGTGAATCTGTACATACTCTATATCTCCTTTTGATGTTTCCTACATCAATATTTTGCCTATAGAATATTTCAATTTTGCAACCTGAGGGTTGAATATTTTCTTCACTTCTTCCAATTTAAAACACAGTTTTCTTCCTTTTTGGTTTCCTAACTACATTATTGTAATATTTTGTTATAATATTTTACTTCTAGAACTACACTAGCAAATTTTTGTTTATCTCTGACTTCATAATTTCTTCTGTTTTCTTTAGTTATTTTATAATTAAGAGTAAGTTTAAAAGTGTCTTCTGACATCCATTTGATATTTTCTTTTTTAAAAAAATATTTATTGAGCACCTGTTACATGTTTTAGAAGCTTTCACATAAATTGCATTTGGCTTTATAATTCTATACAGTGAGTTAGCTAATCATTGTGATCGGTTTCCCCTTCCTCCCCCACCTTCTTACCTTCCTGGTATTGCTACACTCATTAAGGGTCTTGTCCTGGATTCCCTGTGTTGTGTGATCTTATCTGTATGAGTGTACATGCTCTGGTCTACCTGGATTTGTAAGTTAGAACTGGGGTCATAATAGTGGGGGTGTGGGAGGAAGCATTAAAGAACCAACAGAAAGTTTTTTCTTATCTTCTTAATGAGTTTTGGCCTTCATGAGTGATGTTCTTGATGGCCTCCAACAGTAGTGTTCAACCCAACAAATCTGTTCTTGAATTGGTCTTGAAATTCAGATGGGAATGCCTGAAGGTCATGTTTTGGCTTTCATGAGGTTGTTTTAATTTTCTTCAACTTTAGCCTGAACATATGAGATATTTGTTACCTGTTCCACAATTAGCCCCTGGTATCTTTTAAGCTACTGATATTGAGTTTCTCTACTATCTACTCTCACAGATGTGATCAATTTGATTTCCATATATTCCATCTGGAGAGGTATATGTGTTGTTACAAAAAGGTATTTGCTATGAACATGTCATTGGTCTTGCAAAATTAAACCATGTGATTTCCAGCTTTGTTTCTATTGCCAAGACCCTATTTTCCAACTACTGTTAGTTTTAAACTTTTATATTCCAATTGTCAATAATTATCAATGTATCTTGGTTTCATATTTAATCAATTTCTGACTGAAGGAATTGGCAGAATTCTTCTATTTCACCAGTAGCTTTAGAAGTTGATGCATAAATATGAATGACATTTGTAGTGATTAGATTTCCTATAATGGGAATAGATATAATTCTAGCACAGACAGCATATTGTACGTCCAGGCAACTCCTCCTCAGTCATATTTTGTGTGCCTTCGTATCTGAGGGGTGCATCTTCTGGCTCTCTCCCTGACAATGTTCTACTTCTATTCATTAGGCCTTCAGTATCTGACAAAGTTTCCATGCTGTTCATCAGGTTTTTCAGATTGACTGCTCTGAAATGGACAATCTACCATTTCTCATTAAATTGTTCTTAGTTGGGAAGCTCTTTGGAAACATGTTCATTTTGGGTGACCTTGCTGGTATTGCAAATAGTAGTGACATAGTTTCAAGCATCACAGCAACATACACACCCCCACAGTATGACAAACGAATGGACAAGTGTTGGTGCACCCATACCAGGGCTTCAAAGAACTCATGGAAACTTTTCATTTTCTACAAATTTTTGGAGCCCCTTGTATATTTATTGATGCTGTTTTTGTGACTCCTGATTGACCCCCTAGGCATTATTTCTTATTATTTCATTCTTTCAGAGCACCATGAACAAAACTTATACCATGTGTATACTAGTATGTGGGACATAAAGCACATCAGGCAATTTTACCATTAAACTTTAAGCTTGGACATCTTAAAAGGTGCAAATCATTCGTTTGTATATATCCAGCATCTATCTCAGTGATAGGCATGTAAAATCTCTCAACAAATCTGGAATTATTAACTAAATGAACTAACAAAATAATGACTGATTGAACTTCCTCTAGTTTTGGAACTCATTCAAATCCTTCCTTGTGTGGAGGATGTTTCCTATCTCATATTTGGACCAAATATTTCTCTCTTCTATCACAACAATAGTACTTATTATAGGATTTTCTTGTCAGATACAATTTATAATTTATTTTAATTGTGTATATGTTTCCTTTAATGTGAAAACCAAAAAAAGATAGATGCTGTCAATGTTCAGCTTTGTGTCTTTTATGTCGCATATAATCAATAAATAAGTCATTACAGTTTCTCTGATGCAAAGCAGTATTTAAAGTTTGCGTTATTTTAAGGAAAAAGAAAGAAAGAGAGGAAGGTAAAAGAAAGGAAAGAATGAAGGAAAAAGAGAGGGAAGGAGGGACTGGTGAAAAATATTCTGAAAAATAAAAGGAGCTATTGATTCTGATGGCATACTCTTAGAAATATACTTTTAAGGAGGAATACAGTTTTGGAAAAATAAATGAGAAGGTATAACATATTATATTTGTTGAAATAAATTATTCTAAAGCATATGTATTATGATTTATATTACAAAAATCACCCTAGCATCAATATAGATTAATATATTAAAAATTCATTACTATAGAGTTGATGCTAACTAATAGGGAACCTATAAAACATAATAGAATTTCTCCAGTGAGTTTCCGAGATTAACTTTTTATGGGACTAGAAAGCCATGTCTTTCTACCATAGAGCAGCTAGCTGGTGGTTTTGATATGCTGATCTTGAGGATCATAGCCCAGTTTGTAACCCCTATGCCAAAAGGGGTCCTAGATTAAGATATAGATGGAGAAAATAAGAAAAATATGATAGCCCTATGTCTTCCTCCAAATTCTGTCTCAGAGTGAGTGCTATAAGGCTAAACACAGACTAAGCTCATCTCTATCAAGTCTGCTCCAACTCATAGTAGAGTTTGTCAGCAGAGGAGTGGTGTCCCACAGTGTGTTACTCCGGGTTCATTAGAGAAACGAATCCAGTGAGGCACTCATATGCATACAAGAAAGAGCTTTATATAAAAAGAGCAATTTTATATAAGAAAACATCCCAGCGCAGTCAAATTAAGTCCATCAATCCAATATTACCCCATATGTCGATACTAGTCCATAAATTAAGCTTCGACACATGAGAGTGATTGAACATTCAGAAAAAATCCCAGCCTGGTCTAGATCAATTCCAAAAGTCCTATATTACCCCATATATTGATACTAGTCATTAAATTCATCTTCAGACTCACATATCACATGGAATGACACTGAATACAGGAAGATCACAGGCCAGTGAGTGGATAGTCTTGTGGATCCAGTGGTAGTGGAAGCATTTCAGTGCTGCTGGCAGGGGTCTCCATGTGGCTCCTTCAGCTCCAGGGCTCTAGCATAGTTCCATGTGTCTTCTCAACAGGAATGTCTAGCAGGGAGTGAATGTGCCCCACCTCCAGTGAGCTATTTATCTCCTTCGTGCCTCTAGAAATTGAGGTCATCAAGCCATGACCTGATTGACAGGCGAAACTCCACCCGTTCAGTCTTAAATCTCAAGTTGACACCATATTATGTAAATACCACGCATAGTTTCCAAGGATCCAATCCTTAGGATAGAGATGGACACATCTTTTTCTTGGGAACAGCTGATGGATTCAACCTGATACACTTTCAGTTGGCATTCATGTGTTTCACCAGTGGAGCACCATGGTTCCTTCATCAGACGATAGTTTAGCAGATACACTTCTGTGTGGTTTTGCTTTCTCTGTTAGTAGAAATATGACTATTATGTGCACAGATGAAAATGTCCCCACAAATTGTTGGACCAGTATTTATTTCTAATATCTTATGAAAATTGATGTACAAAATTTAAAGAGTACACAATAGGTTTATAACTTTACTTTAACAACATGATCACACCTGTGTGAGTATGGTTCATATTAAAATACATAAGATTACCAGAGAAACCAGAAAAAAATTATTTTGCCCCTTCCATTATTCTGAATTCTATACAAAGAGGTTTGATTTGCTTGTTTTGAAATTTATAAAATAAAATCCTGCAGTTTGTATTCTTGATTGTGGCTTATTTTCTCAATGAAGATTATATATTTGAGATTACGCTCTGCATGTAGCAGTGATTAATTCATTTACAATATTTTATATGTGCATACTTCATTGTGGAAAAGAATATTGAAAGTACTATGGGCTGCTTAAAGGACAGACTGAATCTGTTTGGAAGAACTCAGGCTACAGTGCTCCTTCACGGCAAAGATGGCAAGACTTCGTTCTCACATGTTTTGGACATGTAGTCAGAATAAATCAGTCCCTGGAGAAGGACACCATGTTTGGTAAAGTAGAAGGGCAGTGAAGAAAGGGAAGACCCTCCAGGAAATGAAGTGACACAGTGGCAACATCACTGGGCTCCAGCACAGGAACCACTGTGAGGAAAGTGCAGGAGCGGGCAGTGTTTCGTTCTGTTGTGCACGGGGCCACTGCGGGTTGCAGTCAACTGGATGACACCTAGCAACAATAAACACTTTGTATTTATTCATTTACTCTTAAAGAACATTTTGGTTATTTTCATTCTGCAACTATTAAAAGTAATGTTGCCTTATGTAATTTTATACATATCTTTTGATGTAAATATATGCATGTGTGCTGTTGTTTATGTGCCTTCAACTCTTAATAACCCCACACAACAGAGTAGAGCACGCCCCTGGAGTTCTCTAGAGTGTCATGCTTACAGAAGCAGATTGTCAAGGTTGTTCCCCCCACCCCCTGGAGCTGTTGTTGGGTGGCTTTAAGCAACCAACCTTTCCTTTAGCATTTTAACCCTTGTACCATTATGCCTGCTTATCTATGAAAATACTTGCTAGACCTAGGTGTAGGAGCTCAAGGAGTGTAGTGGTTACACATTGGGCTGTGATCCACATAGCTGCCAGTCCTTCACACCCAGCAGCTCTATGAGAGAAGAGGGAGGTTTTCTACTCCACTAATAGACACAGGGTCAGAAATCCAGGGGGTCTCTTGAGTCATCACTGACTTCAATGACAGTGAGATTGATTTTGGGTTTTGGGGTTTTCTTAATACCAAGATGTGTAATCACTGCATTATTCCACCGCTGCCATCGAGCCAATCCTGACTCATAGTGGCTCCATCGAACCCAGCAGAATTTCCTCATGTGGGTTTTAGAGGTTAGAAAGCTTTACTGGAGGAGAAGGCTCCGTCTTTCTCACACAGAGTAGCTGTGACATTTTACAACCTACCAGCACTGTATGTGAGTTCTAGTAGCATGACATCTTCAACATTCTTTGTTTCTTCATGGTAATTTTATTTATAGTTTTGCTTTTAATTTAGACAAATTGGTAAGTATAGAGCTATGTAGTTGTGTTTATGAAAAATGCAGAATAATTTTCATATGCTTACTTATATTTTAATATCTTATGCTAAAGTCATTTTTCGAGTTTTTCAATTTTTATATTAGTCTGATCATTCCAATATATCTGTAACAATCTTTACTTATCAATGTGTATGAGTCCTCTGATAGGAATATACATTCTACATACTTGAACTACTGTTTAACTTTCTTAATTGTTACATATTTTATGAACTCAAGTTCTGAATCAATGAAAACTAGTTTTTCAATCTTTCATTTAACATTGTTTTATTGTTTGTTGCTTTTATTTTAAAGAAATGATTAACTATCCAAGTCATTAAAATATTCTAATTTTTCTACTTGAAAAACAATTTCTACAAAGTTTAATTTTTCCCATTTAGTACTAAAAGTAATTTGGAATAAATTTGTGGTGTATGGTAGAAGATACAAGTAAAGAATCACTTTCCTGTGATTTAATTGATCCAAATTAACATACAGACAATTGTTATAAATGATGTGATGCATTAGTGGTTCTGTGTATGCACTCTCTACTATTTAATCCATCTATTTTTTACTTCTTACTTAAATCACAATGTTTTCACAATTGTAGGTGGGGAATATGTTTTTATATCAGACAATGAAAATCTTTCAACTTTGTTGTCCCTTACAAATATAACTCCATTTTTATAGGTATTTTCATTTCCATATAAATAATAGAATCATCTTGCATGTTTTTTTCTGATCAAAAAACTTTTTCAGAAATTTCACTGAAATCATACTTTAGCCAAAGACAGTTTTAAGAGAACTGATATTTCTAATATACTTAGGGTTCTAAGCCAGGAGAGGGGATTTGGTAGCTTAGTGGATAATAAATTTGGTTATTATCTCTAGTAGCTTGAAACCAGCAACTGCTATTCAGAATAAAAAAGAGGTTTTCTACTCCATTAAAGAGTTACTGTTTTAGAAACTCATTTCGGCAGTTCTACTCTGTCCTATAGGGTCAGTATGAGTCAGAATCAACTTCATGACAGCAAGAATCCAGGAAAATGACCCAGATCCCTCAATTTATTTAGCTGTTCTTTAATGCTTCTCAGAAATGCATTTCAGTTTTTGTATTTTTCTATGAAAAATTATTGTCTTTCATTAGCTTCTCTTCTACATAGTGGATGATTTAATGCTACACTAAATTATTTTAATTTTTTTGTTCTTCTGTTTGTATATAGAAATGTAATTTAATTTTGTGTTTATAAATTGTATCAAATGGTCCTACAAATTTGTTTAATAATCCTACTACTTTACATTAATATTCTTTTGGGCTTTCTCTGCAAATAATAATGCCTTGTCATAATCTCTGAAAAAAATGTGTGCTCAAGCAAATGGGGTGAAGAAAGGTGATGGTGCCTGGCTATCAAAAGATCTAATATCTGGGGTCTTAAATGCTTGAAGTTAAAAAAATGGCAATCTAGCAGGGAAGCAAAACGCCCACATGGTAGAAGCACACCAGCCTGTGCGATCATGAAGTGTCAACGGGTTCAGGTAACAGGCAGCAGAAGACCCCAAACAAACAAAAACTACTGTTGAGAATGAGGGGAGTAGGAGCAGAGACCCAAAACCTATCTGCAGAAAATGTGACACCCCCTCACAGAAGGGTTGTAAGGAAGGGATGATTGGACCAGGTTAAAGTATAGCACCAATGAGAGACAAGATGCCTCTGGTTTCTTGAGGCTCTCTCACTGCCCACCATCATGTCCCCAAATCCTGCCTTTCACTGTGGGCTTGGCCAGAACATGTACATAGGTATAGGTAAGAGCTATGACACACGGAAGCCAGGTCAGATAAACCCCTCAGGAAGAGAAATGGGAGTAGCGATACTGGGAGGGGAGGGGAAAGTGATATAAGGAAGGAAGAAACCATGAGTAAAGGGAAACAGCAATTGTATGAGATATGAAAATAATGATAATTTATAATGTATTGAGGGGTCATGAGGGTGGGAGGGGGAGGGAGGGTAAAAAGAGGAGCTGATACCTAGGGCTCAAATAGAATGCAAATGTTTAGAAAGTACTGATGGCAACACATTACGAATATGCTTTATGCAACAAATATGGATTGTTATAAGAGCTGTTAAAGTCCCCAATAAAATTATCTTTAAAAAATAATAATAATGCCTTGTGTTAAAACCCTTGTTTTTTTCTCTTGCAATCTCATACTTGTATTTTTTTCAGAGCACTGCTAAATATAATAAGATAGAAACTGCCTCATTATTTCCTGACATGATGGGGGAAATACTTCAGTGTTTTACCTTTAAGTATTGTTCTTGCTGCATTTATAGATATATATCAAAATATCCTTTATTAAATAGTGAAATACTCTTATGTACAGTTAAGAGATATTTGCTGCAGGTGATATTTTTTGGGTTTTGTTTTTAACTGATTTTTTCAGGTGGAGTTTATGCCTAAAATATATGTTCTTCTTTTATTAAATGAACTGGTAAGGGCTCCATTGGTTCCAAATTTCCCGCTCCCTTCCTTTGTCTGCACCCTTCTGTAGATGACAATCACTCCAGGCTTCTCCCTCACCCCTTTCTTTTGTCTCTCCCTCTTTCTGGAGATGGTAGTTTGTCTTGTCTTACAGTCCCACGACCGCTCCTCTCCTGTTCTCTCTATGTTCCCATCACACTACCCTCTGTACTCTCTTGACAGCCGACTTTTGTCTGTGAGAATGTACTATCAGAAGATTTATTTTAACTCATGAAAGTTGACTTTGACTTCCAAAAAGAAAGAACAAAGCGCACAATTGATTTTTAAACATTTTGATAAACTTGCATCCTGAACTAAACTATGGTTGACTCACTTCAAAGTTTGATTTTTTTCAGTCCTGGTGGCCTTGGTAGTGGAGTGAGACAGTTACTGATGCTTGATGGATGCTTTCTGAGGGCCAAATGCTTCAAGAAAACAAATAAAACTGCACATGGAGTGATCACCTCAGTGCATTTTGTCCTTGAATCTTGGCTTCTCTAACACTGGTTAGGCTCATTTGCCTTCAAACATATTCTTCATTTCTTTTTCCCTCATCTTAAAGTTTTATTTTACATTTAGGGTCTGATTGCATCTAGTTTCTCAAAACTGAAAACAAAACCTTCAATAATTTATTTTTATTATAAAACATTATAGATTCTTAAAAAACACTGAACTGAAATGGCTCCTATATATTGTGGCAAATACAGTGATGATATGAAATGAATTTCCTTCCTTCCCATTTGTAGGATTATAAACGTTCTTAAGGAACCAATTTTCTATACATATTCCAGAAGCAGGTGGCACAATAGAAATAGAAAAGAAAAAAAAAAACAACTCAGAGTCTGGAGGACTCTTCTCAAATTCTAATCCTGTAAAATTCCTTCTTTTAGATATATTTACTGTGAAACTTCTTTAATTTCTGGAGAATTTTATGTGTAGATAATGTACAAGTATGGTTTTAGAGGAAGAGAATTTCCAGACAATGAGAGCGGCACGAGAATTGGTGGTCTAACAGTCAGCTTTGCAGGTAATCAAGACCAGTGGTTCAGAGGTAGAAACTGCTGTAAGAGACAAAGGTGTGGAAAGAGTCTCTTGTAAAGATTTACAAAGTCTTGTAAACACTATGGGGCAATTCAGTTCCTTTTACAGTGTCTCTCTGAGTATGCACAGACTAGAGGTCAACAGATTTGTTTTATTTTGGTAGAATGCCATCATTTCTAGATGTTATAAAGAGTGGTGCTTATGTTTAAGATATCATAAGTTTATGGTGTCACTTTACACTTTTGATATGTATAACTTTAATATGAGACAAAGGGCAAGGATCTTTCAAAATCATTTGTAAACTAGCATAAACAAACTAGTTGGTAAATGTGCCATCATAGTTTTTGTGTGGCAGTTTTAACCACAAACACACAAACAAAAATGATAGAAATCATATTGATCTTTAGTAACTCATATTGCATTCATATTAATAATAAATGTTACAGGAGCATCATAAATATGCAAAAGAGCAACACTTCAGCCTACACATCATCAGTAATTTGCAGGCTTACACTCATAGGAAACCACTAATGGAAAGCAGTGCATTTTCTCTTCTATGAATAGTCAAATGCCATGCATAATGCAACAGTGCCACTGCTAACAGCAGAGTCGGGCTGGATCATTTAAATGTGTTGTGATGAGCACGACAAATGGATATTTCCATTGCCCCACGATAAAACACTCCTCTGCCTCCACACTCTCCTGACTCTTCAGGTATCTTCTTTTCCCCATAGCTTGTATTTATAGGAAGTACCAAAATGTCTCTGTTGGTATTTTAAGGCACTTATCATTTGCTATCACATTCAAGAAAAGGTTGACCCAATAATAATAATAATCAAAATCAAAGTTAAGAGTTCCTGAAGCACCTACTGAGATTTATCCAACCACTCCTCATGTCACACGTACATGACTAAAACATTCCTTGTTTGGGTAAATGATGTTTGGAATTAGTAAGCTTTAAGGTCTCAATTGAGTGAAAGTATACCCCTAGAGAGCAGGTGCAGAGGGGATTGATTAAAATCCCCTAAACATAAGCATAGGGTCCCTCATGCCACTTGGTATAGGTGCTGGCCTGCTAACTTTAAGGTGGAGGATTGACACCCACCAGCTTCTTGCTGTGTGGATGAAAGTTGAGGCTGTCTGGTCTTGTCGAGATCTACCATCTCAGAAACCGTGTATAGGGTGACTTTGAGTAGGATTTGGTTCCATGGCAGTTCACGTGATCCGGTGGCCCTAGGTCTAAGCACTCTTCTGCTGACTGAAGAATTGAAGAACCCAAGAGTCACTAGGGAGAAAGGTGTGACAGTCTGCTTCCATCAACATTCATAGCTTTGGAAAGCCTATCGGACAGATCTGTCTGCCTTACAGGGTCACCCTGAGTTGCCATAAATTCAGTGTGAGAAGCTCCTGAGAAATGTTCAAATGAGCTTTTAGAGAAATCCCAGTAAATATCAATATGCTGAGGTTTGCTGTTGAGACACAAGTTTTATTAGTTATAGTAGGTAATTTCCAAGATGTTACTTTAATAACTCCAATGTTTGAGCTCTAGTCTTGATTTCTGTGCTTTCAGGGTTCCTAGAGTTATAGAGTATTATTCTAGAACTTGCTTGTGTCAGACAGGGTTCTCTAGAGAAGCAAAATCAGAATGCTAATAATTATAGATAATAGATATAGATATATAGCTAGATAGATGTAAAACATAAGAAATAAACAGTTAATTAAATTATGAAGCAGTACAAATGGCTCAGTGAAACTCATTCCTGTGAGACAGTTGTGAGCCCTCAAGTCTTGAGGGCTGCCAGGTAGTCCTCTGTAGAGAAATTCAGGCTATCTGGGCACAGTCAGCAAACAGCAAGGCAGGTCGCCAACAGTCAGCCAGATGACAGGGTCCAACCGTCCCCAGCTCAAGAGATGTAAATCCCAGTGGTGTGGCAAAGCAGGTCTTGAAGGAACTTCAAATTACAGCTACAGTCCATTGGTTAGGCATCCCACAGGTAGTGTAGCTTGCAAATTGGGGCACAGAACAAGCAAGGCAGCGGCACACTGGTCCGATGATCAAAGAGCAAGAGACAAGAAAGGCGAGGTTCGCCGAGCCATTCATCTCTCCTGCCTTCAATTAATTCCACATGTGTTTATCAGCCAGGTTGGCAAAATAAACTAACTACTTCATTGCTGATGACTTAGGAATCACTGTATGTCTTTTATACATTTTGTCTTTACATAAGGGTACTATGAAAGAAATAATCAAGAGTAGAAATGCCCTACCTAGGAGTTTTAATGTTTTGTATTGAAATACATAAATAGTGATTGTATAGTCATATGGAAAATATAAAACTTGAAAATTAACAAAGGTTATTAGGAAATGAACTTAATGGGTGATATATACAAATTTGAAGTTTGAAATATATGTATTATACAATCATAAAATATTTTCAATAAGTATATTTTAATAGAAAAAGTGAATTCTTAAAGTGCCATTCATTGTTTAAATTATATAAATATATGCAAAATCTTTATTTCTGCATTGAATTTTCTTTATCATATCAAATAATGCAATAATACTCCACATGATTCTAACAATATTTAATATTTTTAAAATTTAGAATAACTTTGATGATCTTGTTTATCTTCTAACATTCACCTGAGGTATGTGTTTGTGATCTCAATTATATTTCTAGCATATATAGCAATTATATTATAATTTATTTTATCAAAATTATTATATTACTGAATAGTATTAAAGGTACCTAGGACTACACAAAGGACAATCCCATCTGTCATGGAGGAAGTACACCCAGAATACTCCTAGGAAGTGAGGACACCAAGTCTAGGTTTCAGGTACATTGGGCATATCGTCAGGAGAAACCAATCCCTGGAAAAGGACTTCATTCTTGGTCAGCAAAAAAAGCGGAAGCCATTCAGCAAGATGGACAGACATAGTGGCTGCATCACTGCGCACAAACATAACAACAGTTGTGAGGATGACAGGACCCAGCAGTGTTTCCTTTTGTTGTAAATGAGGTAGCTCTAAGTCAGAGGTGGACGGACGTCACCACACCAACAGCACAAGCAGGGCCTTTTTCTTGTCTTCATTTCCTTATCCTACTTGAGTGCTCGCAGTACATTCACTAAACCTCTTCTTAAATGTAAATACTGTGAAGGTAGAGATATTGCCAGCACTTATGAAATATTCCTAGTAGAAAAATAACCCAAACCCAAACCAAAACAACCCCCCAAAAGTGCCCTGGAGTCCATTTTGCCTCATAGGACAAAGAAGAACTGGCCCGTGTGCATTTCTGAAACAGTGACTCTTTGTGGGAGTGGAAAGCCTCTTCTTTCTCACTCAGAAAGAGGGTGGTTTTGAACTGTGACCGTGCAGGTCACAGTCCAATGCCGAGTGTCTAGCTGAATGAAGGCAATGCTAGAGGACTCAAAGGGCAACCTATCAATTTGTTCCTTTGCAAAGACATCATTTCCGTGGTACGCGCAGCATAGAATTCTACTCTTGGCTCAGCCATCATATCATTGAAGGATTTTAGGCAAAACATTCCAATAAAATAAATAATTTTAACTTTATTATCTTTATAAATTTATCTTTTATTATTATAACCAGAATTGCTCCTTTTTCCTTAAAAAGAAGTCTTGTTTGGCTTGTGGTTACTGAGAATATATGCAATGAAACACCAATTCAGCAAGATCTACGTCTACCATTTAGGAATACCGATTAGATTCTTCAACTTTGACTTTCCTTTTTAAATTACTCTTCTCCCTGAACGAAAACTCATTGCACCCTCCACTTCCTATCTGATCTTCCTGTTTCCTGAGAATACGTTTTATCTCGCACAGATAGTTCTTAAAAGGGCATACTGTTCAAGGCAGCCAATTTTTACGAGTTAAGTTAGACTATTGTTTTATTTTAAGAAGACATTGGGGAACTTCTTGGATTAGAGTTTAAATACTATCACAGAGCAATGACTGGAAACGTTCATCCAATCCCCAGGACTCCATAAAGTCTAGAGTTCTGCTTGCAGTTGGCAACTGCTCTTCTCAGTTTCTCCCTTCTGATAAGGATTCTTCTATGGAATTTTCTTTTCAAAATGTTCAATAATATTCCCCTTTGACTCTACTTCAGGTCTTACTTACAGAGTATAGTGCTTACACTGGTGGGATAGAGTGACTTTTGCCATGATCTGAAGAGGGAGGGATTTAGTGTCCTCCTGCTGGATGAAATGGTTGCATAGAAAAACAAACTTAATAAGAGTAGTGAGGCACCACTTAGTTCTTCTGGTATCTTGGTAAAGGAAGCAGCTGTTTATGGAGGCAATTCCATAGCCACATAGTCAATGTCCTCCTCCATTCATTACTTTCTAGCTCTGTTACCACAGGCAAATAGAGAATCTTTGTACTTTGGAATGGCCCTTGTAAGCTTTTAAGAACTTATGTAGGTCACATGCGGTAAACTAGGCTCTCTCTCACTGCCATTGAGTGGATTTGACTCAGAGTAGAGCCTATAGGATAGAGTTGAGCTGCTCTTGTTGGTATCTGAGGCTATGTATCTTTAGGGGAGTAAAAAGCCTCATCTGTTTTGCTTGGACAGCTTATAACTCAATCATGCCACCAGGGCTCCTTTACCAGGATATAGAACATGCTTTTAGGCCAATTAGCTGTATATCCCATGAATCATGACTGAATGCTAGACCAATAAACTGAATCCCATTTGTACTTTGGTTGTATATGAGCAGCCTCAGCAGTTAGTTTATTCTTATTATAAAGAAACTAATTATACAACTTTTCCAAATCCATCTTTATAAGGATGCAATCTACTGACACCAAATACAAGGGAACTTGAAAAGTTCATGGGAAAAAATGGAATTCAAGATGTTAAGATTTTCCCATGGACTGTTTGAAGCTCACTCATACAATACTTGATTGTCCAACCCTAATATATTATGAGAAAATTTTATTTCATTTTCAGTATACATTGAGGCAATGAGGCTTATTTTATGAAATGGCAAAGACAATTTAATAAATCCAAAATAAGGTAGCTAAATGGGGTAAAAGATAGCAAAGAACATAAGGTAAAAAATAAAACAGGTAGATATCAATAAAACCACACCAATAATCACATGAAACAAAATTGTTCTAAACACTTTAGAGGTTATTTGATTGTATAAAATATGAATATGGAAAACTTAATGTATGAATACTTAAACATTAATCATAAGAATACTAGAGATGCTATTCAATCAATCAAAATCAACGTAACCTCAGAGTAAGGATGTTTACCAAGAAGGAGGAATAACTTTTAATAATTAAGAAAGGATAAACTCGGAAGGAATTAAATGAGTCTAACTATGCATCCTGGACCTGATAGCTGATTTTTAAATATATGAAACAAACAAAAACACTGACCCACATGTATACAAACATGTGACAGGGTACCCCCCAACAAATGGAAAAAAGTTCCACTGATGTGAGGGAGATTAGCATTTGGAGTTTTTTCCACTGGGTCAGACTGATAATCAACCTTTCCATTTATAGGTTTTGAAAAGAGGGCGTAACAGTGTGCAATAAAAATGGCCTGACTTGTGGCAGATGGAGGACTGGTTCTGCCACCATGACAACGAACCTTCTAATGCAGCCATCTCAGTGCCCCAGTTTTTGGCAATAAAGAGCATGCCTCTTTTACTCCCCTGGCCTCCTTCAGTGCGACTTCATTTTGTTTCTGCGAATGAAGAGGGACATGAAAGGACAGCAATTTGACAAGGTAGAAGAGGTGAAGAAGAAAACAAAGGAGGTTCTGGCAGCCATCCAAACGGATTAATTTGAACAATGTTTCCAAAAATGGAAGCACAGATTTGACAAATGTACTAAGCATAATGGAGAGTACATTGATAAGGTTGTTTGGTTTAAAAAATTAAATATATAGCTTTGAAAACAAATTCAGGGTTTTTGGAGCACCCCCTCATAGCGTTACATTTCCAGAGTTCAATGATTCTGTCTCAGTCACCGACAAGCAGGTCTGTTTACACAGCTAACTACTTGAAGGCATTGCTTTAGCTGCACGCAGAAAAACTGATGCACTGTGATTTCATTCTCAGTTTATTGTAAAATGAACTGGCACTCATCAACATCTTCAACGTCTGTGAGAAGAAATCTCACAATTCTCACTCCCAAGGAGCACACTGAGCAAACTTCCAACGTCTATTTGATATTTGAACTTCCTTTATGATTTAGTGATTAAGAGTGTGTTTATTGTTTATATAGTGTGTTTTTCATTATCCAAACATTATTGACATCTAATTTATTAAAGGAGAACATATTTTTAGAGAGTGTGTTTTGTATTATTTCACAAGTTTTAAACTTATTGAGACATGTTTATAACCTTGGTCTGTCCTGTAGTATGTTCCATGCGCACTTAAGATGAATATTTAAGCTGATATTGTTGAATGGAGTTTTATAGCTCAATAAAATTCCAGTTATTTATATAAGTCAAGTATTTTATTTCCTTATAGATCTGCTGTCTAGTTAGTCTATATATTATGAGAACTACGATATTGAAATCTCCAATATTTATCACTGCATTGACTATTTCTCTCTTTAATTTTATCATTATTTTGCTCTTCTGTAAGCAAATATGTACGTGCTATGCTTATAATTCTTATGTGTTTTGGTGAGCTCTCCTTTTTTGAATATAAAATGTTCTAGTAACTCTTCTTGTATTAAAATATCTTGTCAGATACAGCTACAACAACCCTTGCCCTTCTCATATTAATACTTGTCCATATCTTCATTTTAATTCATCATTTACTTCAAGCCAATTGAGTTTTGAAATCGAATATATGTCTTTAAAAATATTTGCCTTTTTTCAATCATATTAAGAAGAGTTTTACCGACATTTCTCAATCCATTTAGAAGATTTTCTTCCTTTTTGTACTGTTATTAGCTCCCCATTTTCCCTTAACCCTTCTGCCATTCCCTCAATGAGCCATTAATCCAGTTACTTTCTCTCTTGATTCACCAGTCCTCGATTTCATATACCAAAACATATACAAAAATAGAGTTAAGAAAGCTAACGACAATAACAGAATAAAACAAAAAAATCAAGCCTACAGAATTTGCACTATCTGCATGACCTTCACTATGTTTAAACCTATTTTTGTAGCCAGTAGACAGATGTAATCCATCTCTTTGAAAGTCTTCCTATTTTTTGCTGCTCCTCCACTTTTTCAGGCATGATGTCTTTCTTCAAGGCCAGTCATTTGTAAGCATGTCCAAAGTATCCAAGAAGGCGTCTCACAATCCTCAATTGTAAGGAGTTTACTGACTGAACTTTCGGCACAGATTATAATGTTCTTCTGGCAATTTCTGGAATATTTGATATTACTCTCCAACACTATAATTCAAAAGCATCAATTCTTCTTTTGTCATTCTTATTCATGTTGCACTTTTTATATACAATTAAAGTGATTAAAAAGACAAGGATTTTGTTAGGTGCACCTAAATTCTCCAGTTGACATATTTATTTTTTAAAACTTTTAAGAGGTCTTTCAAAGAGTAGATTTGACCAAATCAATAAGTCATTTTATTTTTACTGCCACCTCCATTGATTATATATTCAAGTTAAATGAAATGATTGACAGGGTGAATCTTTCTTCATTTTTCACACGAGGCTTATTGTTCCACTGTCACAAATCTGTTTTCTTTATGTTGAAGCTTTATTCTTAGAACTTCGTTAGGTAGTTTGCCAAATCCTCTCTACTTTCAGCATGGGTGTTGGTGTCACACGCATGCAGCAGGATCTTAATGAATCCCTGATCCTGTTCCACATAGGCCAGCTCCTCAGGATATTTACTCGTTCTACAAATTGAATATCTAAGGTGAGGGGGTACGGCCCAGGCACTAAGAATTCCTGACTGTAAATCATGCAGTATTTCCTCGTTCCCTTGTTCTGTTCCAGGATTTTATAATTTCCACATAAGCACAATTGGATGCTGTGAAATTCCCATTTTTTGCTACATTATCCTTAATACATTATGCTGTATACTCTGATGGAATAGTCAGTGACAAATTGCACTGCGAACCACAGTTCAGCCATTCAAAACCACCAGACGCTCCATGAGAGAAAGATGAGCTTTTCTACTCCTGCAGAGAGTTAGGATCTCTGAAATCCCAGGGTCGTTTCCACTCTCTCCTTTAGGGACCTGTGCTTTTAAGAACCATTCCACAATAGCCCAGATTGGGAATCCTTCAAGGCATAAAAGATTAGGTGACACCAAGGCAGTGTCTTGAGGCCCTCCCAGTTCTATACTGTAAATCTTCCTAGCAGGTGGCCACAAAAACATATAAGGCCATTGACAGAATGACTGCACTGGGAAGAGGGGGAAGCCAAATGTTCCAGAGTCCTTAAACACGGGCTTCAAGTTGATGTTAATACCTGAATATTGAACGTTATTAATATTTCATATCAATTACTGTATTACTTATGAATGAGCAGTTGGACTAGACAGACTCAGTAAGTGACAGAATTCTGCACTCTGATATGTGAATTATAAATTAGGAAAGGCTAAGAGGAGGCTCTTGGAATATAGCCACCTTCTCGGAGTTGCTGTAAAAAGCTGTGTGTCTTAGAGAACTGCAGCAATTGAAGCTATTGTTATAGATTTTGAAGGTATTATATTGAGGAGAAGTGAAGGAGTAATTAGAGGAGAAAAACAATTCTGAAAGGAAGTTTTAACATTGAATTGACTGAGCAGTTATTCATCACACACTAATAACGTGTATATTTCACCTGAAAAAATCCTTTTGTTATTAATGTTAGTTTTGCTTGTTTGATGGCACAACCCCCCAGTTACATTCATTTGGCTAATTTGAAGTCTTTAGTCAAACTTGTGCTGCGTCCTGTTACTCCCCACCCCTTCCGTACACTAGGGCTGAAAATGGACGTCCAGGAAAGGAGAGATGAAATCATAGAAAATAAAATGATACGTCGGGGCATTTTATGTGATTTATAATACACATTTCTCTACCTACCTATCTATGGATTTCTCACACCTCATGTCTAACTATAAGACCATTTAATTCATGCTATTTTTCACTGTCCTAAGAAATTTTTTTAAAGTCTTGCTTCATTAAAGAGTAGGAATTATTACTAATCCATCTGCAGATATGATAACTGAGACCAAGAATTATTAAGTAAATTGTGCAAAGGTTTCTAGTATGCAAAGAAAATGACCCAAAGTGTTTAAGAACCTCTGCAGACTTGCAGGTAAATAAGACATGTCTGTTTCCACGCTTGTGGGAGTAAATGAGTAAATTTGTTAGTCATGTATTAGAAACCACTTAAATTAGAGTGAGCTCTAGTATATTAAGAACTGAGGCAGAGTTTTAGGAATTGCCCCTGTGTTTCCTTAGAAAAAAATACAGCCTATCTTGAGCAAAAATGAATGTATTACATATACCAGCTTTATATACACTTAAATATATTTATATATTCTTTAGGAGAGAATTAATTTAAATAATAAACAATTTAAGCAGTAGCCAGACGCCTTCAGGCATCAATTACAATGCTATGAGGATCTAGCACAGATTTACAATCACAATTAATGGCATGTCAAATGGTTGGAAGAAAGGTATTGATGTTCAATAATAAAGTAATCAGATTCTCAGAAGGCCAGATAGCTTGAACATCTTTTAAAAATGCCATATATCTAAGCTGACATGCAAAATGATCCTGTATTTCAAAAAGAAATGGTAGAAGCCTCAAAGTAAGTATATTTATTGTGGCCGCGTTTCTTGGTGCTGGATAATCCTAGAAGAAAAGGGGATATTAAGTCAATCAGATTTTTTTTTGACCATTTGTTGCCAAATATTCTGAAACATTTGGTGTGGTATATATAGTGATAAACCAGTGTTTATTTATAATTTAAATATTGATGTTTGGGTGTATTTAATATAATCTACTAGTGATAAGCTGATTCCCGAGACTATATACTGTGTTCCCAGTCTCCTCTATTTACATCATTATGAAATCATCTCCATTTTACTGTGGGTTGAATTTTGTGACTTGATTTTAACAAATAATTATGATAAAGATGGTGAAATATCATTTCCATGATTAATTTACGAAAGGTTGTAAGTTCCGTCTTGCTGTCAGAATCACTCTTTCTGAAATCTCCCATATAACCAAAAAGTGAGGTGGGTTGATAGTTTAAAATTGAGTCTCCAGTCAAAAATGTTCAAGCAACTTCAACCTGTCAACTGTCACACAGGTGAAATTGTAATGAGACGATTTCAACATCAAGTCTACAGATGAGACCTCAGTTCTAGATTGCATTTTGACTGCAGCTTGGGAAACAGATTGAGGAACAGGCCAAACTAAATTTCAGCTGGGTTCCCGCCTCACGGGAATATGGCCTAGTAAATACTTGTTATTTTAGTCACTGAAATTCATTGTATCAAGGCAACAAGAAGATTTAGCCCAGGGCAACAACCCTGGGCTCAAACACAGCGATTGTAGGAATCATGTAGGACTGGGTAGTGTGTCATCACTACGCACAGAATTTCTAGAGTAAAAATTGATTCAATGACACCTAGTAACAGCAATTATAATTGCAACTTGTTATATAATAATAGATACCTAATGCACTTAAAATATAAATTCAAATTGAAGTTAGTAAGTTGATATGTTATGTTCCTGTATTATTATCCTATTCTTAATAAAGAGATTAAAATATATTAATCTTTAGGTGATAATATACATAGCATGAATAAATAACTTTACATGTTAATAAAACATGACTAACATTCCCAGTTACACTAGGACGTAAGCTAAGAGTAACCTTACTCTATTCCCTTCCCTGGAAAGTTATTTTGATAGGATGATAGGTTAGGTGATAAACTTCAAAGCAAGCCTACTTGTGGTAGAGAAAAGAGCATCTTGGTGCACTTGAAATAAGATGCTCTATTTTCATTGCATGTGTTCACTTGAATTACTCTCAATTAAATTGTAATTGCACAGAAATATATTTTCTTAGGAATACCGTTTCCACTGCTAGAAAAGTTGGACAGTATATCCATTGATCTATTTATGACTCAATATATTATGCACTTATACCATGTGCAGTTGTGTTTGAAATACTGTAAAAATTAGTCAACCATGGGGGTGGACTGTTCTCAGTGTGATGTACATCACTGAGTTTGAGAGGCCAGGACTTTCATTGCACAAATGTAAATGAAGAAACCCAAGACATAGAAATTTAAGAATATTATCTTTGAACCACGTATTCAGCCTTTCTCGTGTACTTGGGAAAGCTCAGAATCGATTTGTCTCACTGAGACCTGGGTATGTAAGATCTTATTGAGGGAACAACGTCCTCCAAAACTCAGCTGCTTTCTGTCGTCAAGAAAGATGATTGACATAATCTCCTTTATTTTAATGGACATTTGGTAAATGAAAGTCCCACTACTTAAAAAGTAGGTACCTGAAAATGCCCTAGTAAAGATTAGGACTACAGTAACAATCAGAATATATGGACTCATAGCAATGTTTGATGGCAGCAAAATTATTACCCAACTCTTGGAATAAAACAGATGTGAAGCCTACTAAAAGATTTGAATTGTATCAGGAAAAAACCCACAATGTTGGTAAGAAGAAATGTTAATAGAATAACTCCAACAGAGACTAGTAGACTCTCATTAAGTTTTGAAAACCAAGACAATGGGCAGAATAATTACTTCTTGATTAAAGCTGTTGGGGCCATTTGAGGGAGACTCTGCACTACTGTCAAGTGCACATGCATTACAGTTTTAATTAGATGCCCACAAAGTAACTGCTGTCATTTAACAGCCTATATTTGCTTAGATAAAGGGAAATATGCAGAAAAATCTGGAATTTCTAGAACATTTCTATTAATCCATTCTGCAACTGATAAAGCTGTTTCTTTCTTTTTAAATTGTGGTGTGGAGATTACATGAAAAGTGGAATTATCTTCTGGTGAGTCTGAAATCCTACCCTATGTTGAAATTTGGTATAGCCAGTTTGTCTCAAATTACTGAATACCCATTAGGTTCCTGATTCATGGAATTAAGGCCGGGTAATTATATTGCAAGAACCAAAAGCAAGTCTCCAGACATTATTTTTCTTAAAGGATTTTAAAACAAACAAAACCATAATTCAAGATAGAAGAATAGAGACTAGAATTATTGAACTAACAAGACTCAAACTACAAATAGATACGTAGTATTTTTTAAAACTGAATGGTAAGCAATAATCAACAGTGATATGTACAGAGAGGCATCAACTCAGGTGAACCTTGCTATTGCTGTAGTTTACTTCTTTGTGACAGTTTCCTGGTCGCAGAACAGAGAATGGGACAGCAGCTAATACGGCAGATTCCCCTAATGAAGAATGTGGAGAAAAGTGTTGAAGAACAAGTTAGATTGAGGTTATTAGAGTGAAAACATCAGCTAAAAAAGCTTTTCTTTTTTTTTAAAGAGAGAATTCCAGGCACAGTTTAGCGCAGCAGGGCTGCATTCTCTCTTGTTCTATCTATCTACCTATCTTTATCTATCTATCTATCTATCTTTCTATCTATCTATCTATCTATCTATCTATCTATTTATCTATCTATCTATCATCTATCTCCTGAAACTGCTGGGGGGAAAAAAGAGAGAGAGAATTCCAGAGAATTGCAAACAGCTCTCCTCAAATATTCGCCAGAGTCTTGTTCCTGGCATTCACTCAGGCAGCCACCCAAGAGGAAAAGAGTCATCACAAAAGATTACGGGAAATAGTCGCCAGCTCCCGGAGAAGATCACACCGCATACCGTTCACCAGTCGGAATGAGAGGCCACAATTTAACCCTGGGAAACGCAGTGCAGTGACACACATGGTGCTGACCTGAAGGCAACTGTGTTTGGTTTGTTTTTGAAAACTTTCTATTGGTATATAAATAGCATGCCAAATGACACTATAATTCCTAAAACGTAGGGTACAATTATCAATCATTCACAATTGTTTCAGAAGTAAAACATAAACGTCAGAATTAATAGACAAGGATTTTCAACTGGAATTGGCACAGAGGTTAGAAGTAACAGACAATGGTGTTAATGGTGTTAAACTGCTTATGCTAATAGTAGTAGATATGTACCCCAAAAGTTACGTAAGTACAGTTCTAAGCTCACTTTATAGGACATAGTAGAACTATCCCTTTAGGTTTGTGGCAGCACTGATCATTCTCCCAAAATACAATCATACACAATGGAATGAAAAACCCTAATTAAAATTCTAGAAGTGGAAAATTACAAGATTTAGCTGAAAAATCCACTGAATTAACAGATTAGACATTACTTAAGAGGTGATTAGAAAACTTAAAAACATGGGCAAACTACAAAATTAAACAGAGAGTAAAAATAAGCAAAACTGTTTAACAGACCTTTAGTGAGCTCTGAAATATATTCAATAAGCCTATTATAAGTGGGTGTAGATTTACTAAATAATAAGGACATAGGGATCAGGAAAAAATATTTCTCAATCTGTATTTGGTTTTCCAGGAGGTATGTAGTCTAGGGAAATGAGAAAAAGGTGGCTACACAGCAGTTTACCTGAGTCTTTCTTTTAAATTACTGAGCACTATATGCTAAACACACCCAGATTACCTCCATATGGGTAGAATTTAACTCTATTTTCTAGAGTATCAAACTCTCGAATATAACTCAATTATGATTTTCTACACTGCGGCAGCCTCATGACATACCAGGGGCGCATCACCAAGTCTTACTCACAAATCATAGACACCCTTATGGAGCAGAGGTACTAAACCATAAAGCTGTTGTTTCCTGGCAGATCCTCCACCGAGGACTGTACTTTCCTGATGGTGTGGTGTTTTCATCTCCTTTTTCCCTCAAGAGAATCCTGTGCTCTTCACTGTATGAAAAACAAATGACAGTTTGGGCATCTTTGAGGGACTTGAACTATGTTCCTTTTCAATGTTCTTTGAGTTTGGGAAACAAAAAGAAATCTGGGGGTAGAGACAAGTTCATGGATATTGGACAGATGAGATAAGGTTTCCCAATGAAATTCTTTGGAAATGCACTTTTTATTCTTAAAGAACGAGCAAGTGCTTTGTTTTAATAGGGAAAGAAAAATCATTGGTACAGCAGTCCTGGCCTTTTTCACAGATTTTAGTTTTCTTAAAATGTCTTCATAAGAAATCCCAATGATTGTTCTGGGCCTACTAGAAGATACATACAAATTACCATTTGAAATTACCAAAATCAAAAACTGTTCATAATCTTGGAATACGAATAGTAACACTTTGTGACTTACCTTCGCAGGAGATTCAAAATGCAAAGACTAGAGGCTCGGTGGCCAGATGCCTTACTGAGAAGCCAATTTTAATCACCCGCTGTCTGTTCCCAGCCACCATCAGTACTGGCCCAGATTTCTGTAATGGGTTGGGTTTAAATACGGGCAGCCCAGTCTAGCTCAGGACAGAAACTCTTTTGATACTTTCCTGCTCTAGACCCACATGGTTGAGAGAATACTACCTGAGGTCACTGAATACTTCTCAATCCTTTTGTCCAAATCAGTTTAAAATAGAAAGCCTGACCAGAGGTATTACTTTGTGAAGAGAAATCAAAAAAGGATATGAGTGGTTTCCCACCTAGAATTCATACTTTCTCAGACAAAAGTAAGTGCATGGACAGTCTATGTCTAGTTTTGGTATTTCTTAAAAATATATAACTCCTCGATGAACATGGACCTACAGGTCAAATAAACTAGATACTTGAGGAGCATAATTATTTCTGATGACATGCAACAGTCTGAAATGAATTTATTATCTGAAGCAGATTATTGGATGGTATTCAATAAAAATTTAAAATGTGAGCATGAACAATTAAGAAGACAAAGTTATTAAAACCAGGAAAAATTTAAAAATCATTAAAATAGACTAAATGGATACAGTAAGTATAAAATATAAAGCAGCTGAATCAGGGATGGAAAGGTAAATGGCTATCAAGCAGCAGATTGGAAGCAAACAAAGGAGAACATATGTTCTACCTCACACAAGTTTGGAAGCATCACATGGTATGATATACCACATTTAAACTCAAATAACATGTGTACATTATTTCCGAAACTCACAGTCTCCTTCCGTGTCGGTTTCTCATGTGCATGGGGTATAGGTGTGTGATCTTTCTGTGAGTGTGTCACAGGTAAAATGTACAGTATGTGGAAGTGTTTTGCGGGCCCTAATTTTTTATGCCCTTGCCATCAAGTCCGTTCATACTTGTAGCAACCAGAAAGCAACTTCATAGATGTGGGAATATTTATGGGCGATATGCTAAAACTTGTATAAAATATAATACCTACTGACATCAAGTCAATTATGACTCATAGCATCACTGCATGGACTTTCCCAAGTTGTTCATCTTTATGCAAGCAAGCAAGCAGCCTTATCCCAGGGGAGGCTGGTGAATTTGAACTGCAGACGTGCGCATGTTTATAATTCTGCTGAAATTTTAACAAAGCAACAGATACAAATATTGAACAAGATTAAATGTATTCATTTATTTATATGTCATAAACATTAAGAGTACTTTATATACACCTGGTGAATATAAGTTTTGTCAGTCAATTAACCTTAGGAAAAATGGGTCTGTAGGTATTATTTACTGGTTACATAAGACAAAGCTGAGTTTTAGGAGAAATAGATAATTTAAGTATGTATGTAATTATTGAAGATGATGCATTATGTTTGAAGATTAATGTTCCTGTAATGAAAGAACTGAATCAAGACTTACTATATCTCAATATTCTCCCCCCAAATACTCTAAAAAGTGCCAGTTGGTATGTTTAAGCAAACATTCCTGGATGATTATGTAAATTTAATATTTTAAATAAGAATTGAATTTTAACACATTAAATATATGGGACTGTCTGGGGCTACATCTAATAAAGGAGAGTGTATTAAGTATATGGCAGTTTTGTTAGGTAAATAAACTTTTCTTCCCTGCATTTTGTAAATCATCATGTACATTTTAATAATCATGTATAGAACATTTAATGTAGTGCTATAAAATATTTTAGTCAATATCTGTTACAAAATATGTTGTATCCACCTTATTATAGCATGTTAATCTTTATCAAATGATACATAAAGTTACCATAGATCAATGTATTATATTGCAGAAATAGGTATAAGCTTCATTTATCTTTCCTATTATTAAATATCATAAGTTATCATAAGTGTTTTTCTACCCAAAGCTTACTCTTATGTCAATCAATCAAATGATGAAGGAAAAATATGCCAAAACTTTCTCCTTTCCTAGTAAATCTAATTTCTGAGTAGGTGCTTTAATTTACTCCTTTATAAATTGCTGTATTACAAGAGGTGTCAAGCTTTACTGTATACAAACATAAGAAATGGGGACGCTCAAAAGAAAATATCGTGACTCAATTTACAGGAGATAAAAATTATCTGAAATAATGTTTTCATCTGTGCTTCCAGAGGTCAATCAAAATATAAAGTATTAAAAGGAACAATAATTGTTTCCAGTACATTGTATCTAGGCAGATGGATACAAGTTCCATACACATTTTGTTTGCATTTATTCATAAACTGATGTTAAATTATGCGTCAGAAAATCTCTAGCTGGTCACTTTTTAGATCCTGAGTGAAGTGTCTTTGTGTTAGGCGAGGTCGACTAGAGAAACAGATCCAGTGACACTCATTTATGTGGAAGGAAGAGCTTGATATCATGAAGTATTTATCAAGAACACATCCCAGCCAGTTTAACTCAAGTCCATAAGTCTGACACCAGTACATAAGTCCTTCTTCAAACGCTCGCAGGCACCTGCAAGGATGCAGAATACAACAATGTTATAGGCGTTGGGGTGCAAAGTCCTGTGGATCCAATTGTGGTAGATGCATCTCCAGGGATCTGGCAGCAACTAGGGTCAACCAACAGGAAGGCGAGGGCACAGGGAGAGTGTGGGCGCTTCCCAGAGTGCTTCTTTTGAGGCCACACCCACAAGAAAGCATCATCAGACTGTGACCCGATTGACAGGTTGAATACCACCCCTGCATTTTTATATATCTTGAAGCTGACATGAAAAGCTGTGGAGGGAGGTCAGATGCTTACAGACATCCTCCCTGAAGGCAGTCACTGCCAGACTGCTGTCTCACCCCACCACAGGGATGGGCCTGTTCCCTGCTACTGAGAACAATGGATTATTTCTCTCTGAGGCTTGAGACCATTCGCTTGATTCCTGCAGGTGGAGCTCACACCTTACCATAATGGTCTCTATCAGTTGGACCAGGGAACAGGCCACACCGGCTCTGTGACATCCAAAGTTAGGCTGCCATCCTGTATCTAGGATCTGCTCATCTCTTGCTACATGTATATCCCCAATCCCTCCTCTTCCTGTTGTGTGTATACCCCTAGAACACCTCCTTCCATTACTGCATTACCTATAGCAAAACCCCTTCCTGTAGACGTGGATCCTCACCTGAAATTAAGGGGCTTGCATGTCCCTCAAGAATATAAAAGCCTTGGTCAGCATTAAAGATTCTCTCGCTCTCTCCACGTGGACCACCAAGCGGGGCTGAGGTGAGCACACTACTATGAATTGTGTCTGACTCCATTTATTTCAATATTTCTCTTCTATCTCTCATGCTCTCTATAACTTTAATCGTTACTTATCATCGCTGTACCTGTAATGATGTTAGGGGCTGGCTTCCCCTGGCAAAAAACTACCACTTTCTTATTTGAAATATTTTCAGATTTATTTACAATTCATCCCACACACATTATTACTGTTAGTCAATGCATAGCTGTTCTATGCAATTGCAGAAATAATTCTGATCTATTTAAATATAAAATGTAGTATTGGAATATCAGTATGAAGCTCACAGAGTCTATGGGAAACCTAGAAAACCAACCAGAGGAAAAAGAAAGAAGAAAAAAAAGAAACTAAACTCATTACCATTGAATTAATTCTCATTCATGGGGAACCTAGAAGAAATGGTAGAATTGACCCTGTGAGTTTGCAAGACTGTAATGCTTTACAGCAGAGAGCACAGAGTAACATCTCATGAAGGACTCTGTAGAATACCATTGTCTCTACCGGCACACAAACAATTGACTATCCCATCAGACACTCCAATATGGACAGACTTTAAGATTCCTCTATCACTCTTTTCAATGTACTACAGATCCTGGCCCCAAAGTTACCTCTGATGGAATTCTACTTTTGTGGGTTCACATTTGAGCCAGTGTCAGGTAGTCAGTCACTGCAGATAGACCGACTGTCCCTGATAAAAACTTCTGACTAGCTTCACTGTAGACACTTCCAAGAGCTCTGGCAGAATCAGAGAAAAATTGTATAATTAGTGGTCAGTAACAAAAACAAAAATTTCCACAGCAATTTACTATTAAGTTGTCCACCATCTCTAAGCATGCTTCTTTGCATAAGTAAAACTGCTTCTGCCTAATTGAATGCAACTTTCCTTCAGGCTGCCCAAACACATTCACCTTCCCTAATGTATTACAAGTTATTGCCTTCAGCTGCAAATGCAAGATATTTTTAGCTGTGACATGCTCCCAACTCAATATTCTTCATATTATAAAACAAACATCACTGTATGTCTTATATAATAAGATCAGTGAACATTTAGGTATCAGACAAAAGCAACTAACTCATATAAAACACACAGGTACATAAATAAATATGGGAAGAGATTATAAAGAAAAATATTTTAGGTGTATACTATCACTCTCAGTACAATCAAGTCAATGCCAACCCACAGTGTCCTTATAAGGCAGGGTAGAACTTCCCTTGTGGGTTTCTGATACTGCAAATGTTTTATGGAGTAGAAAGTTCAGTCTTGAGGGGAGCGGAGATGGTTTTCAAATAACAACCACTAAACACCACCAGGGCTTCTGAGGGTATATTATAGTATTTAATAAACCCAGAGACGATAATAGTAGAGGAACAAAGGAATAAAAACAAAGTATATTCTTAAGATAGTGTCCAAAAATATTAATCAGGATACTGCAATTCAACTCTTTTCCTGAGGTAAAATCTCAGTAAAAGTTATCTCTTTTATCATTTACCTAAGAATGTCAGTGATTTTTTATTGACTATTATAATTTTCCAAAAGTTTCATCATATTAGGCTCTTCAAAAAGTTTTTAGAAAAATAAAATTGTAATATAATTAAATTTTTCTAAGAACTTTTAAAAGCATCTCCTATTTTACATCTCAAGCACTACTTTTTCCTCTAGAATATTTTCTAACCTGTTATTTATAATTTATTTTATTTTCCATCCCTTTATTCTTCCAAGTTTCTTAGTCTTTCTTCACTCAAGTTTTTATAATTAGTTTTTTTTTAACTTGGTCAAAATTGGATGACATTTATTCTCTCTTTAAAATTTTTTTCAAAACGTGTTATGGGAGTTAATATGGACAACAGACCACTCCACAGTTCAATCACATCAAGCAGTGTTCCACAATTGCTACCACAATTAGTTCCAACCCATTCTTTTCTGTTTTGTCAGCAGTTTTATTGGCAAGTAATTTACATATCATATAATTCAAGAGTTCAATCATTTAATCATATCAGGGAGAATTGCACAATCACCCCCACCTCAATTTTGGAGCACCCCCATTTGCTCCCCATGGTTAAATTGCCTTAAATGGGTTATGCAATTACAATCCATTCTAATGCTCCCTTACCCTCGAGTCTTTACTTTTCACTCCTGAAATTCCCTTCCCCTATTCATCATGCACCCCTGTCCTTGAATGTCATATATCCCTCGTATCAGTTATTGTCATTTTGAATCTACTCTTCCTGTGCTTCACAGCTGGACGATCCAACAGAAAAACAAACAAACAAAAAAATTGCGTTCAGGTAGTAAGGTTAAAAAGATAATGGTATACTGACAAAAATATCAATAATACATGTGAAGGAAAAGACAAACCACCCTAAAAAAACATTCAAAAAGCCAGCAAAGAGATTTCTTTATTCCGCATTGGCTTTAGCACCCTTACCTGTAGTGATCATTTCATGAAGGTGAGTATCAAGGTGGGCCATGATGTAAGAATTGATTGTTCTTAAGTTTCAGCTAGGATTTAGTGAGAGCCCAAAACCCTTTCTTGGATTTAAACCTTTTTTTAAAATTTGCTGTAACACGAGAGCCAATACACATGTCATATCATTCCATAGTTCAATTATGTCACATGTATTTGATTTATTTGTACAATTGCTTCTGTAATCATGCATGTTTTCCAAAACATACTTTTTCTTCCTGGACTTCTTGACTTTATCTCCCTCCTCTCTCCACCATCCCTCTCTAATATCCCTCTTGTGCCAAACCCTTGTTACATTCTCTTTCCCTGTAGGGTCCACATCCTGTGTTTCCTTTACAGAAAAGTAAATGAACAAACAGCACAGTGTGTTACTCTGGGTGGGCTAGAGCAACAAATTTATAGACACTCATATGTATATAATAAAGAGCTTTATGTAAAGAGTAAGTGTACATTCAGAAACATCCCAGCCCAGTCTAGATCAAGTCCATAAGTTTGATATTAGCTCATATGTCCGATTCCATCTGTAGTTCCTCTTCAGACTCATGCAACACATGCAATGATGCAGCCAATAGGTGGGACATCTTGTGGCTCCAGTGGTGGTGGAAGCATCTCAGCACTGGCCTGTGTCTCCGCATGCGTGTCTCCTCCAGCTCCAGGACTATGGCTCCATCAGCAGGGATCCATGAGTCTTGTTAACAGGAATACCAAGCAGAGAGTTCCTTCCTTTTCCAAAAATTTCCAGCCTCAGGCACAAACTACTAATTCAAAAAGCAAGAGTTCCTTTTTTCTTCAATCTGCCAACAGCCCACTAGGCAAATCTCCTCACCTGCGAATGTCCTGAGAAATCAAGACATTCGGTGGGGTGTATCCTTTTAGAGTCTTCTTAGCAGGCATGTCCTAACCTGTTTAAGTTCCAATCGAATGGCTGAAAGCACGTAGTCTTATAAACTTTCTATTTTTACTTCCCAATAACCATGTCTCTCAATCATTAGATCCATAACAATAAGCAAAAGAAAACAGTATAAACCAAATACAGCCAGATCCTATACTCAATTCTTAAAACAGTCAAGTTCAATACTTATCTATCTTCTCTTAACCTTTATCTAAATTATACCATCAATGCAAAATATGGTCATAGGCCTCTGAAACAGCCAAGGGCCAGACTTTCTGTTAGCCATTTTCACTAAGCAGCATGGTTGTTCTCAGTTTGTGGTTTTTTTATTTTTCAATGGGCGTTAGGTGGAATCTCATTGTTGATTTGACTTGCATTTCCTGGATGTCTAATGACCTAGAGCATTTCCTTATGTTGCTATAAGCTATTGAGTGACATCCTTTGTGAATCATCTGTTCAGGGCTTTTGCACCCTTCTCAGAGGGCTATCAGGTTTTTTCTTGTGAGATCTAGTCTTAAACTACAATTATATTGCTTTCTCATGCTTTGGTAGAATTTCATTTACATCCTTATCTCCCAAAAGAGACTTTCTGAAAAATCTAAAACAGTCTTAGATTATCAAGTATAAATTTATATTTTAATTACTTGCTTAAAATATATATTCTGTGTTTGCAACTGCTATACTTGATAATAACTTTTGAAACTCCTATTACACATATATTTCCTTTTGTTTGAAATATTTTTAAAATCTTCAAGTATAAATCTGACATAATTTTCATAAAATAAGCATTTTGATTAAATAATTATGTTTCTTACAAACAAAGAAATAAATAATTGTGGGGAGGGTCTTATTATTTTGGAAGCTATTTGAAAAACATAAAATACCTCAACACAAGGGTTTGTAATAAAAAAAACAAAATAATTAATATATTGGATTACATTCTTCATGATATAATATAATATAATATAATAATATATTTATAGAATTATTAACTAATTCATAAAATATTACTGTGTTGTAGAATTAACTAAGAATATAGGCAATTAATATAATCATATATCACATGGAAATGTAATATCATTACATATTAATTGTATAATCTAATATGTTGTTTCCTGAATATATTATCTATATTCTTAATTGCCAGATTTTTCCTCAAATCAACACATTAACATATAATCTTTTCCTCAAAAATTATTTTTTCTCTTCATTTTAACTTTCAGATTATGGTATCATTTACCTCCTGGTGATCCTGCCAACAATGGCAAACACTCATGATTTCCACCTGTCTCTTAGTTATCCAATTTCTAGTAAGTCTAATCAATCCAAATACCACTGGATATTTTGACTGGGCATCTATTTTTTATTTATCACTGATGCCCAAGTACCTGATTGATGATCTTTTGCTTGAGCTATTATCTGTCTAATCAGTTTCCTGATACTAATATATATTTTAGAAGGATTTAAGATTTTATCTTCCTAAAAGAAAGATCAAATCAATACCCATATCAAAACATCTTAATGTAGTCAAGAAGTCCATATACTAAATTCAAAGGACAAATTCTTTTCCGTTTTATGGAAATTATGTCCCAAAAGATAGCCTAAATAGACGTTCTCACAAAATAAAGCATTCTAGATAAAATTATCTTTAAATCTTATTTTAATTGAATAATGTATTAGAAGATAATTAAGTGGTCTCTAAAAGGCAAAGTTGATGGCAAGGAAACAATCCTGGGATGTATGTGCACACAAATAATTTTTTCCTGAGGAGTATTTGCAGAATACTTATGGCTTTAAGCTACGTTAGACATTCATGGACACAAGAATTTTAATTGGGCATACATTGGTAATCTGAAAGAAAAACTCCAAAAAGTGGGACATCAGGTAAATAAAAAATAGCAAAATGTAATGAACAAACAAACAAAAAACGTGGTATGCACAGCATTTCTTTGCTTCATGATGAAGGGATGTTTCAGCTTTCTTTGCTTCATGATGGAGGGAATTTAAGGAAAAACACAAAACAAAGAAAATTCCACCCTAAATTGCCTAACAATGAATTGGAGCTTATTTGCTATTTTAACATAATGTACATTATCCACATGGTCCAAGAAAGCAATAAATGAACAATAAAAATACATTACAGTGAATATTAATTTTTAAATGTACAAGAAATATGTATAATCAACTGCCATTTTCTTGATCAGATTAGCAGATATCAAACTCACTGTCAAGGAGTCTATGCCAACCCATAGTGACCCAATAGGTCAGGGAAGAACTGCCCAGTGAGTTTCAGAAACTAAATATTTAAGAGAGTAGACAGTCTCGTATTATTGCCTGGAGCTGGTCAGGGTTTCTAATTGCCCAATGTGTAACTAGGGTTCCTGATTAATTGATATAGATATAAGGAAATTGTTATCTCAATGACAAAACACATACTAAAGTTTATGTGAAACATTTATAAAATGAATGTGAATTTTGCCTTAAAACCATTTGCATTAATGCCGAATAATTATTTTACATAGACCATACCCTCTGATCTATTCTTTGATTTAATAAAATTAGAAATAATTAATACAGAGGTAATTACAAAATTGTTCATTCTTTTTACTTTAAAATAATTCATGGAACAAAATATATGAAACTCAAAATATAAAAACATTTAGTTCTGAAAGCTAAAAGAAATTTCTATCAAAATACTAGAATGCAGCTTGTAACTAAAGCAACGTATAAAGAAAATTATAATTAATCATCAAATTCATGATTTAGAGAATTAACAGGACAATAAGCTCTACAAAAATAAGTATATTAAAAAAAGGTAAAAGTAGCAACTAATGAAATAGAAAAATTAAGTATGTATAAATAGAGACAATCAACAAAGGGGAAACAAAACCAAAGTCCTTACCATTGAGTAAATTCTGGTTTATAGATACCCTATAGGAGCGCTGGTTGACATAGTAGTTATGCATTTGGCTTCTAACCTCAAGGTCAGAAGTTCAAAGTCACTAGCAGTTTGTTTGTAAGAAAAGTCAGGAATTTTACTCCTGGGAAAAGTTTCAGTCTCTGAAACTCATTGAGGCACTTCTACTCTGTCTTGGAATCAAATTGATAACAGTGAATTTAATTTTATTTTATACTTAATCTTAGCAAACGGCCGAGAAGCGATGAATTTAATTTTTATTTAATAATTTTATTAGGGGCTTATACAACTCATCACAATCCATTCATACATCAATTGTGTAAAGTATATTTGTACATTCATTGCCCTCATTATTCTCTAAACATTTACTCTCCACTTAAGCCCCTGGCATCATCTCCACATTGTTCCCCTCCCTCCCTTCTCCCCGCTCCCTCATGAACCCTCGATAATATATAAATTATTGCTTTGTCATACCTTACACTGCATGACCTCTCCCTTCACCTGCTCTTCTATTGTCCATCCCTCAGAGAGGAGGTCATATATAGATCCTTGTAATCGGTTCCTCCTTTCTCCCCCACCCTTCCTCTACCCTCCCTGTATCGCCACTCTCACCACTGATCCTGAAAGGTCTATCTGTCCTGGATTCCCTGTGTTTCCAGCTCCTATCTGCACCAGTGTACATCCTCTGTCTAGCCAATTTGTAAGGTAGAATTGGGATCATGATAGTGGGGGAGAGGAAACATCATCAGAACAAAAATCATATCATTGTGAATGAGGGGGTTGCGGATTGGAGACCCAGCCTGTCTGTAGGCAACTGGACAGCCCTTTATGGAAGGGTCGCTGGGAGGAGACAGCCAGTCAGGGTGCAGTGCAACAACGATGAAACATACAACTTTCTTCTAGTTCCTAATTTTTTTTTAATGAGAGAGTAGAATTGCATTATTCAGTTGGAAGGCAATAAACCATAGTACAAATATCTTTCCATCACTGTCATTTTTATGATGTATGTGAGGAGTACAACTCACACGCTTTAATTTTTTTCCAATGGTTCAATTGTGAGTTATGGATGTTATGCCTATTTATGTGTCTTTGAAAAAATCCTTTTTTGAATGCTGTTTCTAGAAACTTATTTTTGTTCCTCTATATGTTCTTATTTTATCTAACTGTAATAGTTTTGATTTTGTGTAGTAGGTCATTTATTGTTTTTACTGTACTATTCAATTAACCCAGCAGCTATTCCTACATGAATTACAGAATTAGCTTTGATGTAAATCTCAAGTGTCCATATGTTTAGTCAATTTTTGGCTCATCTCTTATGATTTATTGATCAATTTATCTTTTGAATAAGTCTAATATGTGATAACAGAGGTCCTCAAATTTTATTTCTTCTCTATCTTCAAATTACAATACTGAAGAAAAGAAGCATTGCACATTAATTTCCTTTCTCATCATCAACAAAAATTAATTTTGAGTAATATAAATTTATTGTGAATATAAAAACTTTTATTTTTAGAAAAATGGTAAGAATATATGTTCTCTGAATAGAAAAAGTTTTATATTAGAGTCAAAAAATGCTAAACCTAACAAAAATGTTATTAATTTAACTGCATTAAGATTAGGAGTTCAAATAATCAAAATTAACTAAAATAAGGCTGAAAGGGTAAATAATAAATTGGGATGAAATACATACAAAATGCTCTTTACAAATAAGCATGTTAGACAAAGTGTTGCCGTCCTCGCCTCTAAGAAGCCCTCTGGCCTTACTTCTTCCTCAAAGGATGGGTTTGATTTGCAGAGTCCATGCTACTTTCAATATTCTCCAGCACCACAACTCAAATGCATTGATTCCCCTTGGGTCTTCCTTTTTCGATGTTCAACATTTACATGCATATTAGGCCATGGAGAATCCCATGGCTTAGGTCAGGAATACTTTACTCCTCAGAATCACATCCTTGCCTTCAATACTCTAAAGAGGGATTGTGCAGTAAATTTACCTAAGAAATATCTTTTTGTATTTTTGACTATTGCTTCCATGAACATTGATTGTGGATCCAACATGATGGAAACCTTGATCATATCAATATTTTTTCCATTTATTAAGATGCTACACATTGCTCCAGTTGTGAGGATTTTAGTCTTCTTTACATTGAGTTGTAATTCATACTGAGGGCTACAATCCTTGATCTTCCTTCGCAAGTGCTTTAATACCTGCTCTCTTTCACCGAGCATTGTTTGGTCATCGGCATGTCACTGGTTGTTAATAAGCTTCCAATCTGTTGCCACATTCTTATTACAATCCAGTTTCTCAGATGATTTGCTCAGTGTACAGATAAACAAGTATGGGGAAAGAGTACAAGGGTTTCACGCCCTTTTCCTGTTTTCAGTCCTTACCATCGCCCTTTGTTCTTTCCTCCTTATGCCCCTGGATCCCTGGATCAGTTCCCCACGAGCACAATGAAGTGTCTGCAATTCGATTCTTTTCAAAGTTATCCAAGGTTTATTATAGTTCACACAGTCTGGTGCCTTTGCATAGTCAATAAAACACAAGTAAACATTTTGTTAGTATTCTCTGTTTTCAGCCAAGATCCTTCTGACATCTGCAGTGACATCTTTTGCTACACATCCTCCTCTGGGTCCAGCCTGCACTTCTGGCTGCTCCCTGTCAGTGTTCTGCTGCAACCGCATGATGGTCTTCAGCTAAGTTTTAGTTGCACGGGACATCATATATTCTATGGTTTGAGCATTTTGTTGGGTCACTTTTATTTGTAAGGGGCACAAATATGAATCTCTTCCAGTCAGTTGGACAAGTAGCTGTCTTCTAAATTTCCTGGCATTGATGAGTGAATATTTCCAGTACTTTTTCAGCTTGCTGAAACATTTTAATTAGTATTCCGTCAATTCCTCGAGCCTTGTTTTTTGCTAATGCATTAAGTGCAATTGGAGCTTGTTCCTTCAGTACCATGTGTTTTGCTCATATGCTACTTCCTGAAATGATGGAATGTTGACTAGTTCCTTTTAGTACAGTGACTGTGGATTCTTTATATATTCCTTTGATGCTTCCTGCAGCATTCAAAGTGTAAAATATTTAACCAGCAAAATATAGCACCGAGATATAAAAGAACTCTTACATATTAAGAATGTGTCCAGAAACAGAGTGAGGAGAATGCTCCAAAGACATAAAATTAACAACAGAACAAGAGTTGAATCTATGATTTCTATATAAACAATTTGTATTTAAATTCAGAGAGATTTTGTAATTTGGAATTCTCCCTCATTCTCCAAAAATAAAGAACCAATCAATGTATTATTTTCCTTAGTTGTATTAAGAACAAGATTCATCAACTGTTTCTTCAACAAGGGTAGATAGATTTGGCCATAATTTGGCAGAAACCATAGCATTGGGTTTTCTTAACTATTTGATTGTGAATCCAACCTTCCTTAACGGGAGGACTTTTTTTTCACTTCAAAATTATGCTGTGCAACAAACTGAGGAAAACTGAACCAGCAAACTTTTCACTGTTCTAATTTAGTCTCCGTCTCTCAACATCTATTTTGCCGTTGGCTATTTTATTGATTCTAGTTCATTCGAATCTTATTGTTAATAAATCTTCTTTTCTCCCAACAGTGATTGGTGTCACCAAGCCCCAAGAATTTAGTGTGGATTTATGTTGACTTCGAAATTCAATACTTCAACTGATCGATGAACAACCAAATGAATATGACTAGAGAATTTTGAAAATAGAATTTTATTTCCCCCTAGTTGCTGCATTTGAGTTATTTCACAATCTTCACAACTGAAGTTAGAAAAATTTTATTATCTTTGAAGCATTTCCCCCTTATTCATTCTCTCAAATTATTCAAAAACACTGTCTTTTTAGTGTGTTTTCATTTCCAAATAACCATAAATTTCAGCATTCTCCATATCCAGTATTATAGACTTCCTATTTTTGTTGAACCTGTGAATCAAGTATCTACCACTTCCATTTAAATATCTGGTAAAACGGGTCCCCACATAGATTAAACCTCCACTGAGGGCCATCACACCACAATCCAGGGATTTGCATCATCTTGCTACCAGGCAGACCGCATCGTTAGATCTCGTATGGCAGAGCTAGTTAGGTGAGCACCTAACACCTTATCCCTTGATCTCCCTTTTGAGCCATTTAAAAATTGTTTCAGTTTTGAATATTTTCTGCTTTCTTTTTGCTAGAGATTTTTTTTTCTGTTTTGGTTTGTGATTTTTGATGGTTATTTTGTTTGTTTGCTTCCTCGTCGTGTTTTGTATGGTGTTCTGTATATGAAATCTAATATAGGTATAACTACACAGATAGCAACTGGATTGAGAACCACCTACGTGCATGTCAGGGGAGGTTGGGGGGAAATAGAAGTCTAACTACAATGATTAGGAAAAAAAATGTTCTGAAATGTATAGTGGTGATCATTGGACAACTCTTAAGATGATTAAATGTTTAAATTCTGAGGGGGGACCTCCCCAAACCAAGTCTCATTTTGTTTTGTTTTTGTGAGGGGGATAGTGCATTTGGAGTTTGTTCCACCAGGTCAGACTGGTAATCAAGCTGTTTATTGAGAGGTTCTGAAAGACAGTGTAACAGTGTGAGACAGAAAAGGCCTGATTGGCGGCAGGCTGATTTTGCCACCACAGCAAAGCATCTGCTCACGCAACCTCTCAGTGCTCCTGCTTTTGGCAAAAACAGCATGCCTCTCTTGTCCCATGCACCTTACTCACCTGGCCTCACTCTGTGTGACTTCTTTTTGTTTCCACAAATGAAGATGGACATGAAAGGCTAGGAATTGATGAAGTAAAAGAAGTGAAGGAAAAATGAGGGAGGTGCTGTCAGCCATCCAAGCACAGTAGTTTGCAAAAATATTTCCAAGAATGGAATCCCAGATTTGACAAATGTATTAAGTGCAATGAAGAGCATTTTGAAGGTGGTACTTTTGTTTTATAAATAAAATGTAAATGCATAGCTTTGAAAATAAATTCAGGTTTTTTGGGGGATGGGGCTACCCACTTGTATATGATATGTGGAGGATATGCCAATTAATCTATATTAAAGAAAGTTTTATGAGAAACTTCCATTATTTTGTAAATCTATTTTCCAGAAACTTTTTAAAGTTCCCTTTGTATTCATAGTGCACAACTGATGGGCATCTTTTTCATGACAATAAACAAAGGCCTCCTGCTTAGGAACCCCTGACTCCCTCATCTTTTTCCTCTTGTCCCTTGTCACCACTAGCAAGTGTCAATTTCTGTATGTTTGTTTGGTCTTGTTATTTCATGCAAGTAAGATGGTGGTGCCGTATTTGTCCTTTTCAGGCTAATCCACATGTAGCATGTGTTATGATTGTGTTTCTCATAGTGTGTGAGTACAGCTCTACTGTGTGTATGCAACGGTTTGTTTATCCATCCATCCGTTGGGCGTTTGGGTTGTTTTAACCGTTTGGCTACTGGGAACAGTGCTGCAATGAATATTAGCACACAGGTGTCTTGTATTGTAAAAGTAGGATTGCTGGATCATATTGGTAGTCCTATGCTTAAATTTCAAAAGAAAGTTTGTTTTTATCATCATTTTATTTGGGCTTATACAACTATTATCACAAACTATACATCACTTGAATCAGGCATGTTTGTACATATGTTGTCCTCATTCTCTTCTAGACATTTACCTTATTTTGAGCCCTCAGTACGAACTCTTTTATTTTATTTCTCCCCCCCCCGCAGAAAGTTTTTATTTCCCAAGATATGTCAGTTTGTATTTCCAGCAGCCCATAGGGTTTTCAAAGCCCCAACTTATAGGACAATTATCAAACCTTTTCCAAGACACTTTCTTATGTAAGTCAGTAATATATGGACATTTCTGCTTTTGTTAAAAAATAAATATTAAAACCTTGTATACATCAGTTAGAATGACTTTTTCTTAGTATATAAGTACTAGTAGTTAAGAACAGAATAATGAACAAAATTTAAATGGTAACAATATTTTACCAACCAGTTGTAAATTCTATTTAATGTGAACATATTTAAAATATTTTATTTGGTCAATTATAATCCATTCACCTACCAAGGATTAAGCTATCATTTTAACTGATATCATTCAATGACATTAAGATATCATGAGCATTCCAAGTCATTATAATCATTTAAAAAATAATTTCAGGAAACACAAGTTTATAAAAACTTCCCTTAGAAAAAGTCCCTAATACTAGGATTTATTCTAGTTCTCTGGTGTTCTTTCTTCTGGTAATGTCTAATATATAATGTACACATTTAATCTTATTTTCAAAATCTTTTGTGTAGATCACTAGAAAAATCAAAACCAGAAGTATTTCAACTGATTATGTGTATTCTTATATTGTTGAACTTTAAATAAACTGGAATATATTTCTAGGACTTTTTCCATTAAAAGGTAAGTTAATGATATATTTTGAGAACTTACCTGTGTAATCATGTTCTAATATTTTTTTTGGTAAGAGATCCTTTAGGAAGTTTCTGGGAATATGGACAGCAGCTAACAAGCACAAGAAGACAAGGAAGTCCTGAACTTTCTGAAAGTCAGAAAAAAACAAAATAAAGTGCACCAAAGTCTCTTAAAGTTAGGGTTTAGTGAATGGAAGTGCAGGGGAAGTGAATTATTTAATGTTGCTCTTCTAGCCAAGGTCACTAACTACCCACAAATGACCTCTTCAAGGTCTGTTTAGTAAGAAGGTCTGGTAAGAAGTTACTGATGGAATTCACCTGTGAATACTTGTGAACAGGATTCCCTAGAATGACATCTGCCTAAGTATAAACTGAGTCCTATGAGATGTAAGAGTGAGGATCTCATTACTAGCAAGAGCCAGGCGTGAAGCATATCCTCTGCACATCAACCTCCTGGAGTCAAAGGACAGCTATGACATCAGAGGAGCAGCAGGTGAACCAGGAGCCAGCATGTGGCACACAGGTGGACTTTGCAACCCATAAGCAGGCAAGGTGAGTGCATTGTACAGGAGGCTGGCATCGGAGCAGGGTGCTTCAGGGCATGTGACTCAGGCAGCTGGGCTTGCTGACCCATACACGAGCAGCTGAGTGCCTTTAGGCTGAGACTTACCAGTGTGGAGTGCCTCTGAGCGCTTAACTCACAGAGCTGGGTTTGCTGACCCGTGGAACTTGAGCTGAGTGCCCTTGGGTTGAGATTTACACTGCAGTGGTATGCCTTCTTTGAGAATTTATTAGCACACCTGAGTGAAACTCTTTAATAATAAATTCTCTCTGTGAATTGTTAATTGCAACAGCTACTAAAAACCCATAGAGGTAAAAGAGAAAGCACTAAGGCAACACAGGGTCAAGGTAAGACAAGGGACGACACAGGGTGAAGGTAAGAGAAGGGACAGTACAGTCACCCATGTGAAGATCAGCCATTTTGGCTGATTGTGACTGTCTCCCCTTAACTACTGAAAGGCTGCCCACGTTGATTCTGTGCTTTTCTGTGCTTTGATTCTATGCACAAACCCACTAGAAGACACCCACTAAATCCTATTCCAGAATGCCTACTGACCCTCCCCTACTCTATCTAACTGCACCACTTACCTCTGAAGGCTGAGGATCCTGCATGGGTAGAGACCATGAAGGGAACTTGGTGCAGGCATCTTCACTACCCAGAATAGGCAACCCCTCTAAGTAATGAATTCTCCTATTTTTTGTTCCTTTCTTTCTTCCTCGTCTAGGAACCACCCCTTGCCATAGACACATGACCCCATGTGTTAGACAGGTCTCTCTAGAGAGACAAAACCAGACTGCTAATAATTATATATATGTATATAATATATATAATTATACAGTATATATATAATTATACTGTTAATAATATCTATACAGATAGATATATAACACAAAAAATAAGCAGTTAAGTTATGAAGCAGTACAAATGGCTCAGTGCAACTCACTCCCATGAGACAGTTGTGAGGCACTGGCAGTCCTTCAAGTCTTGAGGGCCGCCAGGTACTCCTGTGTAGAGAAAATTCAGGCTACCCAGGCACAGGCAGCAAACAGTCAGTCAGGTAACCAAAAGTCAGTCCCCAGCTCAAGATACGTAAGTTCCAATTGTGTGGCGAAGCAGGTCTTCAAGAAACCTCAAATTACAATGACACTGTCCACAGGTTAGGTGTCCCACAGGTAGTGAAGCTTGCAAATTGAGGCACAGAACAAGAAAGCCAGCCGCACACTGGTCCAATGACCAAAGAGCAAGAGACAAGAAAGGCGAGGCTCACTGAGCCATTTATCTCTCCGCCCTTCAATTAATCCCTCATGTGTTTACTGGCCAGGCTGGAACAATAAACTAACTACCTCACCCCATAATATATGCCCCCTTCCCCAACACACGGTGCACATGTACACAAGCCAACCCGACCCAAAGATCAGGAATTCCTACCCAAAACACATTTTGTATACCCTCTAACTTCTTCCACTTTTGTGGGCCCACCTCATTTTGGATGATACTCATGCCCTGCTAGAGGGCACGGACATGCGCTCCAACAGCACCATTGATCCAATATTACACATTCAAAAAAAAACATTTTTAACAACTTAAAGAAATGGAGGGGGGGGGGGTCTATAAATACACCATTTACCCATATTAACACAGATTAGCATAGAAAACCTTAGCAGATACATACCAAAAGAAACAACAGAGCAAGTCATCAAGAACCTTCCAACCAAATAATGCCCAGGACCAGATAGTTTCATTAGGGAATTCTACCGAGTATTCAGTGAAGAGAGCTGTCACCAATTCTACACAGACTATTCTAGAGCATAGAAAGGGACAGCACACTCCCAAACACAGTCTATGAAGAAGTATAACACTCATAATCAAACCAGGCAAGGACAGAAAACTACAGAATCATATCCCACATGAACTTGATGCAAAAACTCTCAACAAAATTCTGGCCAATAGCATTCAACAATATATAAAAAAATTCACCATGATTAAATTGGGTTTATTGCACGTCTGCAAGGTTTGGTCAACATTAAAAAAAATCACTGTAATCCACTGTAAAAGTAAGGCATAGAACAAAAGCAACATTATCCTATCAATAGACACAGAAACATTATTTGAAAATATCCAACACCCATTTCTGAAGAAACCTTCAGCAAACTAGAAACAGAAGGGAAATTTCTCAACAAAATGAAGGCCATATGTAAAGAGCAACAGTCAATAGCAGGCCAGAGGGGGAAAACTGGAAACACGTTCCCTGAAAACAGGAAGCAGAAAAGAATGGCCTTCCCCACTCTTAACCAATATCCTGCTACAACTCTCATAAGCATTAGAAAACAGAAAAAATATTAAGGCAATACAATTGGGCAGAGAAGGGGAATTCTCACTATTTGCAGATATGTCATTTAAAAAAAATGAAATCCCATCGACTCCATCAAAACATAATCAGAATCAATGAGGAATGTAGTCAAGAACCAGGATGCAAAATTAGCAAGTAGCATCAGTGAGATTCCTCTGAAAACCAGTGAAGAGAGCTCTGAAAAAGACAGCAGGAAAACAATAGCCACCCAAAAATGAAATACCCAGGACTAAGTAAAAAAAGGACTTCTACAAAGAAAACCAAAGAACACTGTGTTAGTCCAGGTCGACTAGAGAAACAATCCCACAGAAATCCATATGTATATAAGAAAGAGTTTTATATAAAAGGTAGAGTGTACACTAAGAAAGCATCCCAAGCCAGTACAGTCCAAGCCCACCAATCTGACATTCGTCCATGTCTGACACCGATCTACAAAGTCCTCCAAAAACTTGCAAACACACACAGTAATGCCAAATTCAGGAGGAACACTGAATCAGTGAGTGTGTAAGCATCTCAAGGCTGGCAGGGGTCTCCACCTGACTACTCCATCATCCAGGGCTGCATCAGAGTAGGTTCATGTGACTTCTCCTCAGGGATATCTCACAGGAAGAGAGCCTTACCAGCTGAGGCAAAGAACTGGCTAAGGCAGCCGCACAGTGGTCTGACCATCAGAGAACAAGAAAGAAGAGGCTCACCGACCCAATTATCTCTCCGCACTTCAATTAATCTCACAAGTGTTTATCAGCCAGGTTAACACAATAGGCCTTAACTATCACAAATACTTTCATAAAAAAAAAACAAAAGAGATCTACACAAATTGAAGAATACTCCATGTTCATGGTAGGAAAACTTATTATTGTGAAGATGTCAATACTACCCCCCAAGCAATCTATAAATACAATTCACTCCCAATCCAAATGCAAACTTCATTTTTTACAGTAATGGAAAATAAAAACTAATTACTAACTTCATAGGGAGAGGGAAGAGATAAGCAAAAATCCCCATAAGAAAAAGAACATAATAGGAGGCCACACACTACTCAACCTTAAAATCGATTAAAGAGCCGTACCATCAAAGCAGCTCGTGCTTGTGTAATAATAAGCATCTAGACCAAGGTAACAGAGTAGACATCCCAGAAACAAATCTATCCACTCACAAGCAACTGATCTTTGTCAAAGAGCCAAAAAATTGTTAAATGGAAAAGAGACAGATTCTGCAACAAATGGTGCTGGAAAAATTGGAATTCCATGTGCAGCAGAGGAAAACAGGACCTATCTGTTGACTCATGCGCACAAGTGCTCAAGTTGGTCCAGAGTTCTGAATGTAAACCCCAGAGCAATGAGAACCATAATGAGAAAATAAGAACAAATTTAAATGCCCCTGTGCAGGGCACAGACACCCTGCCAAATACAATCAAGGAAACGCATACAGTACAAGACAAAATTAAAGACAGGGGGATATTAAGATACTCATGTGCATCAAAAGAGTAAAAAGATAGTCCGTGGATTGGGAAGAAACATTTAGCAGTGACCCAAGGGATAAGCGACTAATTTCTCTAATCTATAGAATTACAAAACACTTTAATAAGAAAAAAATACAATTAAATAATGAGAAAAAGACATGGGTAGACAATTCATGAATAACTACATTCAATTGGCTAAAAACATTTGAAAAAGTTTTGAGACAGTGGATGGTGTAAAATATGAAAATAAAATAATTTATTAATTATCAAGGGTTCATGAGGGTGGGAGGATCAGAGGGGAGGGGAAAAAGAAGTGCTGATGCCAAGGGCTCAAGTAGAAAGAAAATATTTTGGAAATGATGGTGGCAACATATGTACAAATGTGCTTGATACAATTGATGTATGGATTGTTGTAAGAGCTGTAAGAGTCCCCAATAAAAAGATTGATTTAAAGAAATTGAAAAAATAATACTCCCTATCACTAGTCATCCAGCTGATGCAAATCAAAAAACTGAAGAGATACAACCTTATATTGACAATTAAACACACACACACACACACAACACATGCTTCAGACTGTGCCATGAGATTAGAAATCTTGTCAACAAGGAAAACCACAGTGGAAAGCAATGCGACTTCACCTAAAACAACTGGGAAGAGAAATGCTGTATGATCCAGCAACACTTATGCTGAGTATATAACCCAACCCAACACAAACAGGCATGTTCTTTCAGGTTCTTTACAATAGCAAGAGGTTGGAAAAAGCTGAAATGCCAATCAGTAGAGAGTGAAAGACAAAGAAACTCTCACACCCATAGTGAAATCGTCTGCATCTCTCAAACATCAGTCATGAAAACAGGAACTAGCTCATGATGCTGATGGACCTGGAAACCATTATGTTCAGTCAAGGTAGTCAACAACCAAAGTACAACCATTGTAGAAGACCTCCTCTAGAAGGACAGACCGCTCTGCTAAGGATGAATGCCAAGCTGAAGACAGGAATCGGTCCTCCAGTCATGTAATCTTCTCATCCGGTTCCCCAAGCAACAAGACGCTGTACCTGACTGATATTTATGATTCATATATCACTTCTTTTGTATATCTCTAAAACCGCTTAATTAAGAGGAGACCGCCCCTCAGCTGGGGGCAGGTTCTCAGGCTGGGAGCAGAGGAAGAGGTTCAGTCTGTTCGTGTTATATAGCATACAGTCCTGGTCACCCAGCTCAATATATTTTCTACGAGGGTCCTTAGTAAGCCTTAAACATTCATGTCCAGAGGTGGAGGAGGCACAAATCTATCTCAGAGAAAGGGGACTGTCCTTCTATTGTTGGGGAACCCAGAAGGGGCAACCTGCCACTGGAGGAAAATGCTTAAAATTCCTTATACAGAACTCCTATGGGACAATATGTCTCTATTATATTCCTTATTGGATAATTAAAAAAAAATTAATTGGGATTGATACATGTATCAATTAATTCCCCAGTTCAATCACTTCCAGTAGAATTGTATATTTGCTACCACAGTCTTTGGCCTAATTTCAACCAGCCCTTGGCAAGTTAGGGACATGTCATGGACCATGTGACGCTATACTTTGTCTTTTCAAGATACACAACCTCTGTCATAGGCCTGAATTAAATGACCTGAACTTTACCTTGAACACATCTGTAACAGATCAAAGGAGGTGAAATACTTCTTTGGATTTGAGACTGAAACACTCTAGTGTGAGAAGAAACAATGACAAACACCCCTTGATCGTGGATGTGGAAATTTTCGGGCTATGTTTCAAATCTCCTGTTTTGAGGGTGTCAAATAATTAGCAATTTAAGACTACCGTATCTTTGCTACTTTCTTTATTTTTATATAGCATGTCTTAGTCTCGCAGGCATAGTTCTGCGTTAATGATGAAGTTTTCAGTTGCTTAAGTATTTAAGCAAGTCAACAATCCATTTCCATCTAAAAAGATGCTCTCTAATCGGATACTTACTTTATCACAATGCTATCTTACATTGCATTCCATTGACTAAATTGATGATACTATCATATAATTACCATAGGGATTCGTTAAAATATTCCCCAATAAAATTATAATGATGTTTCTAAAGCAGACCCAGGATATATATAAACCATAGATATATGAATGAAGTTTGGATTTGCACTTAATAACAAACACTAATCTAAAGAATAATTTGTGTTTATCATGTGGTTCCACTTGCTCCTGGCCCACCTGAATAGATGGCTAAAGATGTGGGTGCTTTAGTAAAGTGAGATATGGAAAGACAATGATGCCCTGCTGTTAGAAAGAACAGTGCCTGGGGCAGAAAGCCTTGTCTTAAAACAAACAATGAGGTGTTAACTAAATTCATCCAAAAGAAGCACACCAGCCTGTGAGATCCAAGGCTTGTGAATAATAGGATCCAAGAATGGATAGAGTAATCTTATTGGAGCTTAAATGCAGAGCATCTGTTTTGCAGAGGCTTTGGATGACAGTGAAAGTCTAAATCCATGTGCCTGGTCCCCACCTGGATTCAGTCTGCAGCAAATTCTTGGTGACCATTGGCCAGGGTTGTGAATAGCCTTGTTATGAGGTGGAAGGCACTGGGGAGTGGTTGACTGCTGATGCAGTTAGGCTAAGATTTCAAACCTTATCATTTGTTTCTCTTTTGATCCATTTTAATGTTTTTCCGGTTTTAATTATTTTTCACTTTCTTTTAGATTGAGGGGTTTCTTTTTGTTTTGAAACTGTAAATATGTATAACTTCTGTGGAAAACTCTGGCACTATCTCAGAAAACTGGGAATGGAAAGTCCATATGATACAGCCACCGCTCTGATGGATATATGCCCTAAGAAGTAAGAGTCATAACACAGACTTATGCACACCCAAGTTCATTGAGGCACTGCTCACAAAAGCAAGAAGATGGATAAACCACAATTTCCATCATTAGAAGAATGTATAAAGGAACTCTGGTATACACATGCAATAGAATTCTATGCATCATTTAAAAAATGTAGAAAACAGGAAGCAACTCATGGTATGGGTCCATCTGGAGAACATGATGTTGAGTGAAATCACCCAGTCACAAATATTTAAAGCTTGATTGTTTCCAGTTTCCTTTTGTAATGGCAGGTTGGATAACAATGCTTGGAGTTTTACAGGAAGAGCAGTATAAATAATAACAGCAGACAGATCACAAGCAGCATTATTTTTGACATAAACATTATGTTAAAATTATTCTAGGTTTGAATTTTTAAGTATGATACCATTTACTTTGGGTATATTTTATCACACAAATGATGTATCCATTGGAACATAATTTCTCAAGGACTGTTTAAATAATGTTTTAAAATATTTCTTCACAAATATTTTTGTTCTGTTTTCTTTTCACACATCATCCTCAAATCCTAGTAATCCCTCCTTCATTTTTTTAAATATTTGAAGTTAATTTTAATTTATTTTCTACATAAGGTCTTTATTTTCTCCTGCTTGTGTCATTTTAATAATTTCCTGTGAAAAATGGTTGCTTGTGTTATGAAATAGAGATTCTTGTGAAATAGAGACTGTCACTCTTTGATCAGTTCTGTGTCCTGACTGCTCAGCACAATGCCTGGATGCAATAAGGAGGTTTTAAAAGAGTTGATAAATGAACGATTAAATGAGTCAATAAATGAAAAATGAAGATAAAGGGTCTGATTAAATTTTCCCTTCTCTCCTATAAATATCCAATTCATAATCAGACTAATCAAGTGTTTGCCTCACAGCATCTTCCTTCTAAAGAATATAGATTGAATCACCATTTTTCTCAGAATAAATTACTTCCACTACTTTGAAAACTCATCAAGTTCTTTAAATTACCTAAGAAACTAATTCTACCAGATTTATTATGATTTTCTCTCCATATTGATATCGTATCACAAATCTGTGATTATTTAAAATATAAAAATAATAAGAAAATCCAAACCTGCAAAGAATTCAAAATGCTGTTCCAAAAATAAATAAATAATTAATTAGCAAACAGTCATTTGGAGTAATGGCTAATAGTAGTGTTCAGAAAATTCCCCTTTGGATATTTCAATGACTGTAGGATATTAAAACTATTTTGTGCTTCATTCAAATTTCCTCTTCCGCTTGCATTCAAATTGGTCTTTATACCTTTTTTTCCTATTAATTTTCTCTTCTGTGCATTCCATTATTACTGAATACCGTGAGAAAGTGTTCAAACTCCAGCTGCAGCATGGAAGCAGTAGGTTATAGGAGCCACGTGCTTGCTCTTCTCCTGTGATAATTCCCTTTACCTCCGTGGACTTCAGTTTTCAGTTCTGTAAAACTGGAATAAAAATGTGAAGAATAATACGTTAGAATCAAATATTTTTATTATTGGTAAAAGAGTTATTGCCACACACTTTATTGTCACTGGTTGTCTAAAATTTTGTCTCTGGATTAGTCTTCATATGTACAATAAAATTAGTAATTATATAGTGATTCAATAAAATATGGCACGAATAAATGCCTTTGTTTTTAACATAAAAGAGAGCTTCGTAAAATTTGTGGAGAAATGGAAATAAAATATTATGGAATTTCTTAGGAACTTCTTGAAGTCCTATAATATTTCCTGAAAGCTTACATTTTTGAAGGTATAAATCACACGCTTTTGGGTAGGTACCATTGAGTAGGTCCCATTCCATAGTGAGCCTATACAGAACAGAACGAAACACTGCAGGGTCCTGCACATCCTTGAACTTGTTTCGATGCCTGAGCCCACTGTGGCAGCCCCAGTGTCAATCTTCTCATGGAGAGCCTTCCTGTTTTTCACTGCCCTTTCACTTTACCAAGCGTGATGTCTTTCTCCAGGGATTGGTCTTCCCTGACAGTATGTCCAGAGTATGTAAGATGAAATCTTTCTGTCCTTGCTTGTAAGGAGAATTTGACCATATTTCTTCCAAGACATATTGGTTTGTCCTTTTAGTAGGGCATGGTTCTTTCAATATTCTTCAGCATTATATTTCAAATGCATATATTCTTCTTCGGTGTTTCTTATTCAATGTCCAGCTTTCATGCAACTGAGGAAATGGAGAACAACATGGCTTAGATCAGGCTCTTTTTGTCTTAAAGTAATCTTTTTAAAACTCAAAAGAGAACATGAAGAGCATGAAATATTTTGGTCATGCTATTTCAAACCCACAGATTGAAGTGCCATGTGGATATGTATGTAGATATATATAGATATATAATTATAAACATTTTGGTGATAAGTAGGTTATTATGATTTAAAGCAGATTATCATCAAAACGTATTGTCTTTTGTTAATTATAATAGAAAAGAATGTACTCAACCTATCTCCACTTTCTTTTATATTGAGGAAAATTGATGGTTAATGTGGTAAATGTTTGATATAGATAATATTAAATAAGGCTCAATGTAAGTACATAGTATATAATTATGTATTTATATATGAGGGGGTACCCCTCACCCCCCCCCAAAAAAAAGGCTCCGCTGGGTGGAGCTTTCCTAGTATGTATTTTTCCTACTAGGTGAGCATCTAGCAGCCTGCTCTGAGTTAGTGCACCCGGTGGTGTTTCTCGGGAAGGGTCTCTGTGGTCACACTGAATCTTTTTTTTTTTTTTTTGGTGAAAGAAATTTCACTTAAACCTCATTTTTTTGTGATGGCCAATTTAAGGAATAGTGTGTGGCTAAAAAAAAATTTGATTCCTGCTCTAGAAAAATTCTGCAGAAACTGTTGTGACATTGGACACAGCTTACAAGAGCAACTATGGGAAACACTCAAGTGTAAGAGTGGTTTTCTCGATTCATAAAAGGTGAAACGTCAATTCATGATAAACTCTGTTGTGGATGTCTGTTAACTTTTTCAATGAATGAAAATGTTGACAGAAATATCTACTTATAGTTCAATTTGGAGTTCACTGCACCAGGTCAGACTGTTAATCAAGCTTTCTATTTAGAGGTTCTGAAAGACAGTGTAACAGTGTGCAATAGAAAAGGCCTGATTTGTGGCAGGTGGGGACATTTTTTGCCACCACGAAAATGCATTCACTCACACAGCCATCTCAGTGCACCAGTTTTAGGCAAAAAACAGCATGCCTCTCTTGCCCCACACACCTCACTCACCTGAACTTACTCACTGAGACCTCTTTTAGTTTCCAAAACTTCAGAGGAACTTGAAAGGCCAGTGATTTGACAAGATAGAAGAGTTGAAGGAAAAAGGGGGGCTGTGCTATGAGCCAACCAAACAGATGTGTTTGAAAAATGTTTCCAAGAATGGAATTGCAGATATGACAAATGGGTTAGGTATGCTGGAGAGTACCTTGAAGATGATAAAGTTGCTAGGTAAAATGAACAAATAAATGCACAGCTTTGAAAAAAATTCTTTTGTTTGGGGGATGTACCCCTTTGTACATAAATTGCCCAAATCACCTTCAAAACTGTGTTTTATTAAGCAGCATCAGTAAATCTCGCCCCCCAAAACTTAAAAAGTAGTATTTAACAATGTGACTTTAGCTTCAATGCTTCTTGATGATTTGCCTCACATTATTTTACCTCATGGGTTGAATCTTATTTCTAGAAGTGATAAGGTAATATTTGTTATTCATTCACCAGCAATGATAATCATATTTTAAAATTTATATTCAAAGCAGACAACAAGCATGAAATAACATGACCAGAATATTTTATGTTCTTCATGTGAGAAATCTATTTGAAGGTAGTCGACAAACAGAAAAAGCTCAGTAGGCAGTAACTCTGTTTGCTTTTATGCTTTTCATCGGGAAGAAAACTCCAACGAGAAAAGTCAAGCACCTTGAATCATCTATGCATTATTCATTGTAAATCAACAAACATCTGCCCTGGTCTTCTGAATGTAACTTCTAGGGTCTCAGTGGATACATGATACTGGAATTTATATGTTCACTTTTTCCAATATTTGATGAAACTTAAGATAACAGGGTTTGGGATCATAACCTTTTCACTAATGCATGCATATTATACACCTCAAAATCAACTGGAATTAAGTAGATCCTGATTTATTGGGACCCTCTAGAAAAGAGTGAAACTGTTCTACAGGGTTACCAAGGCTATACATCTTTATGAAGGCAGATTGCTGCACCTGTCACCTATGTAGTGGCTCAAGGGTTTGAACCACTGACTTTTTGGTTTACAGTAAAGAACTATACTATGCCCCAGAGCTCCATGTATATCATATAACACCATCTTATTATAATTTTTATTTCCATTGAAATCAACTTCTTCAATATTGCTGAAACAAAAATTAAATTATAAATATTTTTGATATTGATATTAGAGAAAAAGAGGCATAGGATTCACTCAAAATATGTCTCCCAAACATTGAAAAGCTATTCTATTCAATATAAATACATTTGTGATATAGTAAAACATGATACTAATATTATCATATTTAAATTGTTTCATTTATAAATCATATACATAGTCCAATGTATACAATTTCATAATAATGAATGTATTATATTAATGTAAGAAAATATAAAACTCCACTCAGCAGGTGTATTGCTCTTGTCAAGGAGAGGTTAAGAAAAATCTGAAAGTTAATATAAATACCTGTAAAGAAAATGTCAGCTCAAAGTTTTTCAAATTTGCACTATATTTGTTGTCCCCATGAAAAGATGTTAATGGATTCACTGCTTGATTGTAGAGTACCATTTCTGTCCTGCTAAATAAAAGGTAATGCAGTTCCTTCAACAGATGGTAGCTCAATTTTCTTTTTCTGAAATTTAAAAAAGTATTTTAAATGAGTATATAAAGTGTAGGATAATCTTACAAACATTTTTAAAAACTATTAATGTGCTTATCACCCAAAAAACTGAAACTCAGAACTTTTTCTAGTAAATCATATCACATATTGATTATCTAATAATAAGCCTTATAGAGCTAAGATGAAAACGTCAGGTTTTTAGGGTATAGAGGGGAAAACACTGAACAATTAATGGAAAACTAGTTAGAAATTTTCCTAATGCTGTTTTCTAATTTGGGAGAAAGATGGGGCTGTTTGATTCAGTAAAGATTTATAACCTCAGAAAAACTGAGAAAATGGCTGTGATTTAGAATCACTTCTAAGGCAATATTTGGTTTGTTCTTGTTTTACTTGTTGTCATTGTTATCCAATGTAATAACATCTATTAAACAAGTGATATAGCAATATTTTATTTTTATAATTCTATCAGATAGAAATGCATTTTTGAAAGAAACCTTATTTGTTATAATAAACCTTTCCTGCCTTCTTTTAAGTCTTCATTTATATGGTAATTTCATTAATTTCCTTATATTTTTAGAAATGCTATTCATTTACATTCATATTTATCATTTATTTTATATGGGATTAGTTGAATAATAATAGCAATAATAGTAATGAGGACTACCATTATTACAGATTTCCTACTTGCTATATGTGTTAAGTGTTCTGTTTTCACAATAATATTTTATGCTCATAATTGCCTTTTGAAGAAATATTATTTTGATATTTTAAATATGCATATAAAGAATGTCCTGCTATTGAAGGATATGTCATCTGGGTTCTTAAAGACTTGAAGGTGGACAAGCAGCCATCTAGCTCAGAAGCAACAAAGCCCACATGAAAGAAGCACACCAGCCTGTGTGATCACAAGGTGTTGAAGGGATCAGGTATCAGGCATCAAGGAAAAAATATATCATTGTGAATGAGGGGGAGTGCAGAGTGGAGACCCAAAGCCTATCTGTAGGCAATTGGACATCCCCTTAAAGAAGGCTCGCAGGGAGGAGATGGGCGAGCCAGGGTGCAGTGTAGCAACAATGAAATATACAACTTTCCTCTAGTTCTTAAATGCTCCCCCCCACCTCCAACTATCATGATCCCAGATCAGATGATGGACACTGGTACAGATAAGAACTGGAAACACAGGGGATTCAGGACAGATGATCCCTTCAGGGCCAGTGCTGAGAGTAGCAATACTGGGAGGGTGAAGGGAAGGTTGGGTAGAAAGGGGGTACTGATTACAAGGATCTACATATAACCTCCTCCCTGGGGAATGGACAACTGAAAAGTGGGTGAAGGGAGAATTCAGACAGTGTAAGATATGACAAAATAATAATAATTTGTAAATTATCAAGGGTTCATGGGGGAAGGAGAAGCAGGGATGGCGGGGAAGAAGACCACGGGTTCAAGTAGAAAGCAAATTTTTTGAGAATGTTGATGGTAACAAATGTACAAATGTGCTTGACACAATGTATGGACGTATGGATGTATGGATTGTGATAAGAGTTGTACGAGCACCCAATAAAATGATTTTATACATATATATGTGTGTGTATGTATAGAACGCAATCATTAATAGATATAATTTGAAGCAGAAAGTTTCAAACTTGGCAATTATTGTATTAACTGATATTTGTGCTATTCTTAATGTATCCTTTTGTGGTGTCTCATGAATCAAAAAGGATTAAGTGACATTTCTTGTAAGGCATTTGGGAGGAAACCAATAATACTGAAAGAAAGACTTTATAACACCCTACTGCAAAAGTACCTAGAACAGTCTTAAAGAGCCTGATTCCAACCTTATCATTCAACAAATTAATAGTCTGGCTTCATTACGCAGTCACAAGGGCCTCTTCACTGTCACCTCTAATCCCGCCCACAGCCACATCTACATTCCAGATCTTCATTTGTTGTTTGAGTTTATATGATTCTCGTTTCTACTTTTCATTCACATTGTGTTTTGAACATCTTATTCTCCAACTAAGCCCTAGTTTTACTTACTAATTTGTCATTCTAGCACTTAATTTTTTATGTGCTACTTCTATGTTTAGTCTAGATACAAGCAGGTCAATCAGTCAACTGATAGTTTTTGGTCACCTAGACATCTAGACGTGTTCCTTAGCTAAGAAAACATATTACTTTTTAATGTCTGCATTCTGGATATATGTTTTCCATTTCCACAGATTCATAAACCCTGATATCACTTTTAACAGTTCAGTTATAGGTGTATGGATTTTGCTTCACCCATAAAGGCAATTAAGTTTGTTACCATTTAGTAAAATAGCACACAGTATCATTAGGAGAGCTTATACAGTCTGAGGTGGTATTGTCATGCCTCTTGAGTTTAAATCCAGATCTTAGCCTTTGCTATGTATTTATAATAAATTTGGTTGTGGCAGTATATGACAGATACAGTAATCTTGCAAAGGGAACTTTACATTTCTATCTCTATATCTCTTATCAGACAAGTTGGAATAATAATGTGTTGTACTGTAATGTTATAGTGCCAATGAGGTATTGTAAGTGAAGAGGTTAGCATGAACTTTGGTCAATTGGAAGTGTTCATGTAATAGACATTATAATTATTTACCATTTTGCCATTTCCACTTTCAGTGTAGTCAAAAAGAGTTGTATCCACTTATTACCTATACCTGTGTTATAACATCAAGCTGTTTCTCATACACAGGGTATTATTTCTGCCCATGCTTCCTGCGGTAGCAACCTCTGGTAGGAATGAACATCCTTTTTCTATGCAGCTTGCTTCACATCCAATAAGGCTCTGATAAAATGTAATCTCTTGTCTTTAAATTTACATGGGTCTTTCAGGAACAATAAGTTATCCTGTTTTCTCATCATACATTTTATAGATCTCTAACAAGACATCTGTCAAATGAAGTGTAAATCATTATTTATAATAACCATTACCAATTATTGAACATCTGCTATGTGCTGAGAATTCTGTTTTATTTGTATTTAAGCTTCAAAATAATCCCCACATTTAACTACTAGTAGCTTCTTTATCCCGTTATGTACATTCAACTCAGCAAAATTGTATTATCTAGGACAAAAAGAAATGTATCTTTAAAGAGTGTGCCCTCTCTGTGGTGGCCTAAGCATGAGTTTAACTCATGTTTATATGATGTCAAAATAGGTTTCAATCACAATATAGAAGTAGTAGGTATCACCTTCCTTTCAAAAATCTCAGAGCAGGGATCATACCTTATTCATAATTGTTTAAACTTCATCACCTGGAGGAACGTCTAACCTAGAATAGAAAATGTTCAAAATATATACAAAATCTTTGATTATTATGTTCTTATAATACCTGAAAGATACGAATGCAAGTCTTATCAAATTGTGTGCCTTTAACATCCATGGAATAATTTACTAGAAGACAGTCGTGTCGTAGATTTTTCAGAGAGATTCAAGATCATCTCTGAGTAATCTTTTTCTCCAAAAGAAAGAGCTCAACATCAAAAGCTGAATATCAAGAACATAATCATGGCGATACACGGTGACGATCAGCAACACAGATGCAATGTATTTAATGTGACAGTCTGATAACCATGAATTCTTTCTCATTTGTGTGCAAGTCTTCTGTGTGGTTTGGCTGATACATCGGGTTATGCTGAGATCCTGGTTGGCCATCTCATGCCTTTGTGATAAACCGGTATATTGAAGGGGGGCTAGCTTAGGAGCCTTCTGAATTCAAACTCACTGCCATCGATTCCATGCTGATTCATAGCAACGACTTATGAGTTTCTGAGACTGCTGACGGGAGTAGAAAGCCCAGTCTTTCTCCTGTAGAGTTGATGGTGCTTTCAAACTGCCGACCAGGAGGATCACAGTCCAATGTTAAATGAAGATGAACTGTCTCTCTTCCATGTGATCTTTTACTATCTAGCAGGCTGGCTTGGGAAATTTCTCATGGCAAAGAGAACCAAGGAAGTGAGAAGATGGGCATATGGCTTCTTGAGTCTTAGCTTAGAATAAACCAAAGGCATTTCCAATACGTTATATTGGACAGTGCAAGCCCAAGATTGGTCCAGATTTAGGATATGAGGAAGTAGACTTCACTTCTTGATGAGAAGTTGTATAAACTAAATTACAAAGGACAGAATTATAGGGAGGCCATTAATTTGGAATACCAACAATAATTAATCAACAAAAATTTATGACAGAGACTCAAAAAATATTTTTTGCTGTGGAGTAGCATCATTGATAAGTGGGCCATCTTTTGCATCACCATTTAATTAACAGTTTATAGATAAGCACATTCTATTTATGTGCAGACACAATTATTAAACTATATATGAGTTATTTTAAACATAAATGTATTCCTTATTTCATAGACTAATCCTAATTGGTTAATTGATTTAACAAGCATTAAACTGAGTACTAGAACTCTGAGGATACAGAGATTATTTTTGCTATTTGCCTCCAACGAGTTTAACAAATCATAGAAGAGATGCTATGCGAGAAGTTAGTGATAATTTAATACCATACATGATATATGATTAGAAAGGCATAAAAATGATACCATTGGAGAAAGAAAATATTTTCACATTATAATCTTAGGACATGATGTCATAAAAGCCATATCTCAATTAGGGCTTAGGGAAGGCTAGGTTGGTGACAAGTGATGTTTTGGTAGAGGGAATGGGAATTGTAATTAAACTAAGGTTATGAAGCACAAGGCATGGATATTAGACAGGATATAAGACAGGGATATAGCAGATTTTAGGATAGATGATGGCAGTAAGAAAAGCGCAGTAGGGAATGTTATGTTGAGGTGGAGTACACCCTACATTATTTTGGAAGCAGATCTTAGCACTTACGCTGTCTCTTCCTCTTGTATTTTATATTTAATTATTAAGCCAAAAAATGTAAGAGGAAGAAACAATTGCTAATTTGCTAGTACAAAGATTACTCATTAGCAGAGTCATGCATAATAAATAGATAATAACTAAGGCCTAAATTTCAAAACAAAAAGAAATCCTTGCCAAATCTTTTCCTCAAAGTTTTGGATACAATAGTTTGAACAAAATAGAGTTAAGACTAGTTAGTACTTCAATATGAATATATACGAGCTCTTATTTCATGAACAGACACGTTTCCTACAAGAAAACATAGAAAACAATGTAATAAAAAACTCACCTTATTGCTGTAAAATGATTACTGCAACAAGAACTTCTTGACAGAACAAATGAATGACTTTGAAACTGCGTTTATTACTGCAGGTGAAAATTGCACGGAGCAGTATATGAACCTGGAACTTAATATATGAACCTGGAAATTTTTCTAGTTAAAAAAAGCTTGGGAGGCAGAATTTTCTCTCAGGTATTTAACCACTTTTTGCTAATACCACATCAGGCCTCTGAAATTGGCTCCTTTCATAAGCTACACTGAAGAACCACAACAAATAGAATGCTAGTTTCACCACCTTACGTGGAGGCATTGAAATCAGTTCCTTCTTGTACCACTGGATAAGGCCAAACTCTACTTACTTTTTATTACTATTATAAAGTTTTCAAATGAAAACGTAAGTTCTATGCTTAACTAATATTTTATCAGATAGTCTCAAACACACCTCAGCAAATGTTGTGGAATAGATTTAAAGTACACATTGCTATTTCATTCTTTAGGTTGGCTATTCATAACTTGAACTTAGAGTTTGCTCTTCACTTAAACAAATAAAGGAAAGTTTAATTTAGTTTCTAACTTCGCTCATACAACTTTTCAAAGTAAAACATTAACTTGAATTTTCTTTGAAACATTTTCTGATTATACTCCATGAACAAAATTAAAGAAATCCATTTATTGCTTTTCATGTCTTAAACAGCATCAACATATTTTTAATTATTCACTTTAATCCTAATGAAGATATTTTGAGGTCCATAATGTGTTTCTAATTGTTAGTTACCAACATGTTTTGCATAAATTATGATTGAAAATTCTGTAATCTCTACCTATAGGTCTAGAACTGAACTCACCTCTGCTGTATTCACCTCTGAGTTAAATAACCAATCATTTAAGATTAAGAGCAATTTTTACCCAAGTGAAAGGTACAGAGGGCTAGGAAAAAAAAGAAGAATAGAAATAGGTAACAGGGAGGAAATGGGGAAATCAATGATACATTGAAGACATTGCAATGGATGAGTTGAATCAGAAGGTGTATGAATTATTGGATATGAAACTGTTATGTACTCTGTAAACATTTCCTTAATTCACAATAAAAAATTTTAAGAACCTAGATGACATCTAATTTAACATTGTAACACTTTTTGCCTTTTCTTGAAACTTCCAAACGATATCCCATACCGAAGTCTTCTGATTATATTTATTTCCATGCTTTCAATACATTAGAAGTATGCATGCTGAAATCATATAAATTGTTTGAGTGTCCGACCTTATGAATTTTATACATTATGTTACTAATTTGAGTAGCAAAAATGATTGCTAAACATAATGCTATTTACATGTAAAGTTATATTTTTGTTGTTTAAATAGGTGTTCTCAATGTAGAAGTCATTGGTCTTGAAAAATTCTATCATGCAATCTCCAATTTTGTTTTAACCATTAAGGCCATATTTCCCAACTACTGTTCCTTCCTCTTATTTATCTACTTCTACATTCCAATAGGTAAGAATTATCAATGCTTGCTTGATCAGTCTTAGACTGAAGACTTTGCTCTTCAATTTCTTCATCGCTAGTTGTAATTTTTGGTGCATTTATTAGAATACTTGTATAAACTAGGCAGATAAGTGGTAGTTTGAAAACTTTTATAATTGAAATATTTAAACTTGTTTTAATCACAGAGTAGCTAAGGCAAATGAAAGAACTGATGAAGTCAAAAGCTGAATATAATTTTTCAAAGGGTAGCTAGAGAAGACAAAGCAAAATATTTAAAGAAATGCGCAAAGACTTAGAGCTAGGGGAAAAATGGGGGAGGGGAAGAACATGCTGGGCACATCTTAAACTGAAAGAACTCAATACAAAATTCAAGCCTCAAGTTGAAAATGGAATATTGAAAACAGAAAAATATTGAACGATGCAGGAAGCATCCAAAGAAGATGGAAAGAATACACAGAGACATTGTACCAGGTTGGATTACTTGACATTCAACCACTTTAGGAGGGAGCATATGCACAAGAACCTGTGTTACAAAAGGTAGAATTTCAAGCTGCACTGCAAGAATCAGCCCCAAACAAAGCTCCTTGATCAATGGAATATCCATGGAAATGCCCAACAAGCTGCTGTACCGCTGGAAGCAGGGAACTTGCCAGACAGCTGTTTGACCAATCGCTAGGAAGGGATCCAAACATGTGCACCTCCAAAGAAAGGTGACCCAACAGGATGCTCAGATTCTAGAACAATATCATTGATATCACATTCAAGCACAATTTTGATGAAGATCATTTAATAACAGTTGCAGCAGTGCATTCAAAGTGAGCTGTTAGAGATTTAGAAGAGGTATGGAACAAGGGATATCATTATCATTGTTCATGTCTCATTGATCATGGCTAAAGCAGCACATAACTGAAAAGTGCTTATTTGTGTTTTATTGACTGTGCAAAGGTATTTAACTTTGTGGATCATAATAGCCTATGTGTAACTTTGAGAAGAATAGAAACTATAAAACATTTCTTTGTGCGCACAGGGAACATGTACATGGATCAAGAGGCAGCTGTGTGAACAGAACAAGGGGATTTTACCTGGTCAAACATGGGGGAAGTAGTATATCGAGTTGTATCCTCTCACCATATTTATTCAATATGTATGTGGATCAAAAAATCAGAGAAGCTAGATTATAGAAAGAAGAATGTGGCTAGGCTGGATATGCAGATGACATAACTTTGCTTGCTGAAAGTGAGGAGGACTTGAAGCACTTGTAGACGAAGAGCAAAGATTTTCAGCCATTGGTAGGATTACAACTCAATGTAAAGAAGACCAAAACCCCAACAATTAAACAAAAGAGAGAGACTCACCCGCAGTTGGGAATGCTCTTTTGAGATCCCTGCTGCCTGAAGTGTCAGAGGCAGCAGAGGCCATCCCATGTGGAGACCAGGGGTACCAGAAGTGAGGAGCCAGTGTGCTTAAGGCAGAGCAACACATGAACATCCTAACCCACAGAAGCAGAGGGACCATGTGGCTGAGTGGCTAAGGACCTGAAAGGTACTTGGCTACTGGTCAAGGTAGACTAAAGAATATATTATTAATATTTTTGGTCTTGACTTGTAAGAACTTATTAATCTGATACACCCCAATAATTATGACTGGTGTTTGGGTGTTCTATGAGACCATTGCAATAGATTATTCCACCCAGCAGAGAAGTAGTATTCTGTGGAAGGAATGGTTGTTTTCAGAATATGGTAGTAGAGAGATGGAGGCATGACTTGTGGCAATTAGACTGATATGGAGATAAGATTCTCCTTGCCCTACTGAAACCATTGAAGGAAATGAGAGGTGGCCTTTATACTGTTTTTTCAGTACTTTGCTCCTAGATGGCTATTCTATAACTGTATAACTTATGATGGTCACACCTAAATGTTTGGAAATTTGATGATGGATGTGTCCATGATTAGGTTACTCAGTTGAGAACAGGCTCATGTCTGTTCTCTCATCTATGAATGGGCTGGCATGAACTCCTTTATGTGGTAACGATACTGCTCTTCTAAAGAGCCTTAAGATAAAGCAAATCAAAATGCTAGCAATTTTCCATCCTCTGCTTGCTTTATGATTCCTGTTGGATAAGAGAAGTCTGATATAAAACCAAGGGTTGAAAGCTAAAGAAACAAAAAAACGAATGACTTTTTCCTGTAGTAAATAAATGCTCCCCCAAAACTAAATAAATAGGTTTTTGTTTTTATTTTTGTTTGCTCCATGAATCACCTCTGAGTTTATCATACTGTGGTGGCCTCTATGTTGCTGTGATGCTAGAATACTGGGTCACCTGAAGTGGACGCAGAACTCCCAGATTAAGAGCAGCCTAGATACGTGAAGAAGGAATAAATAGACTGATCACTTCTGAGGAGATAGCCACTGAAAACCTTGTGAGTAGCATCAAAATTTTGTCGGATGTACTAAAATCCTTATAATTTTCCAAAGGATATACACAGATATAGTGCCACATGATGAGTCACTCAGGTCAGAAGACACTGAAAAATATGATGGAATGAGTGCCTTCTCGATGTGAACAGGTCATAATGACACGCATGGAGTAAAGTTTTCAGGACATTTACCTGCTGAGGAAATATGAGTCAAACAGCTTTAGACATATATTAATAATTAGAAGTATGAATCCCCCCAAGTTGGAGGTGATCAAAACTGAAATGGAACATATGAAAACTGACATTCTAGGCCTTAGTGAGCCAAATGGACTGTCCTGGCCATTAAAAACCAGAAAGTCCTAACATTTCCTGTGACAGAAAAAACACATTCAAGAGTAAAGACTTCACATTCATTGCCAAAGCGAACATTTCAAGACTGAACTTGAAGATTCATCTTGATGACTATATAGGATAATATCTATGCACAAACAATGAGATCCAGTTAATGAAACTATTCAAAATTAAGCACCACTAAAGAGAACGATGTAGAATTGAAGATTTCTACTAAGTTCTTCATTATGAAATTTGTATAACATGAAATAAAGATGAATTGACAATTATTGGTGATTGCAATATAAAAGTTAAAGAAAACATAGATAAGGAATAGATATTGGAAAATAAGGCCTTGGTGATAGAAATGAAAGCAGCGGTTTCATGAGAGTAAATTTTGATATCATTTACTTTTCCATTGCAAATACTTTTTCTCAATAAAGTAAGTGAAAATTATACAGGTGCATTAACCCAGAGGGAATACACAGCAATCAAATGGACTACAGCTGCGAAAAGAGACTATGGGGAAGCTCAGGATCTTTGGCTAAAACACGGTCAGGGTCTGACTATGGAGCAGATCCTCAATTGCTAGTATATAATTAACAAAAATTAAAACAAGCCCATGAGAGCCAAGATATAACAGATTATGTTCCATTTACATTTTGAGAATATCTAAAGAATAGATTTGAATCACTGAATACTAATGACAAATGTCCTGGCATCAAGAACATTCCTTTGTGAAGAAAACCAGGATCGCTAAAAAGAAAAGAAAGAAATGTAAGATCGAAGGGGATGTCAGAAGAGTCTCTGAAACTCTCTCTTAATTGTAGAGGGTAAAGCATGTGGAAGAAATGAGCTCAAGAACTTACAGACAGTTTCAAAGGACTGCTCCAGAAGATAAAGCATTGTAATAAAATATGCAAAAACCGGGATTTCGAAAGTCAAAAAGGTAGAACGCACTCATAATACTTCAAGCTGAAAGAGCTGAAGAAAACAGTCAAGCTCCGAGATGTAATATTAAAAAATTCTCTGGGTCAATCCTTTAATGAGATGGATTGACAGTGACTGCATCAGTGGTCTCGGCCACCAGAACCAGGACGAGGCTAGCACAGGCCTATGCAGTGCTTCTTTCAGTTCAGAGGGTTGCTAGGGGTCAGGGCCTTCTCAATGCCCCCTATGAGCACACCACCACAATGGGGAAAATACTGAGTGATGCAGGAAGCATAAAAAAAAGCTGTAAAGAATACACAGAGTCATTGTACCAGAAAGTACTGGTATATATTCAACCATTTCAAGACATAGTGTCTGCTCATGAATCAGTGGTGCCTAAGGAAGAAGCCTACACCCAACTGAAGACATCAGTGAGAAACATGACTCAAGGGATTGAAAGAATAACAGTTGAAGTGTTTAACCGAGCTGATGAAGCACTGGACGCATTCACTTGCCGATGCCAAGAAGTCTGGAAATGATCGATATTTGAATCCATACCAAAGAAAGGTGACTCAACAGAGTACACACATTATAGAACACTATCCTCACTATCTTATGTCAGCAAGTTTTGTTGAAGACAATCAACAATTTATATAGCAAGACATTGCCAGGGACCTGCCAGAGATTCAGGCAGGCCAGATTCAGAAGAGGATTTGGAACAAGGGATATCATTGCTCATGTCTGATTGATCATGGCTAAAAGGTGCACACAAGTGAAAGGTGCTTACTTGTGTTTTCTTGACTTTTCTAAGACACCGACTATGTGGAACATAACAGACTATGGATAACTTCAAGTAAAATTAAGATTCCAGAAAACATCAATATGCTCTGGCAGAAAATGTAGGAGACCAAAATGGCAGGCACTTTATCGAATCATTGTGATCCATAAGCTTTGCCATAAAATTGAAACATTGGATCCATATGATTTTTATTCTCTGATTTTTTTAAATTAGGTCACTAGGTTCTTCTTCCTAGACAGAGGTCTGGGAGTTCTATGGAAACCTGTTCATCATTTGAACAAATTACAAACCTCTACTACCAGAGAGGCTGTGTTATCACATCACATGAAGTCTATTAGGAATGGGAATAGAGGAATTAGTTGTGCTTCTTTGTGAGAATTACAAAACCAGATAACAAAGGGACACTGTTTCAGGAAGTGGAGAATTTGTGTTGATTCTTAAAATGTATTTCTATTTCTAAATGTCTTTTGCATCTTTCCACTAATTCACTGGTAAACTTATGGGGGTCAGGGGGAAGTCTACCAACTCCACATTTCATTTCATACTGCCAAGGTATTACAATAGGGTTTCTTATATGAGCATTTCATGCAAAAGTCTCTGACTAAAGCCACAGATAATAAATTCTTGTTAATTCCAGTAGAAAAAATCAGCCACCTGGGTCACTCTCCCTAAACACCTGTAACATATTTTTGATCATTGATTTTCCCTACTGTGTTACTCTTCTGATGTTGAATTCTAGGTGTCTGTCTTCTTACCTCATCAGAGTATTATCTTCCAGTCTTTAGCAAAAAGTGCCCTACACCTGTGCTCATACAACTTGGCTTTTACATGATAGTACCTTTAAACTTTAATGCACTTGTCTGTATTACTATTTGCAAATCTAAAACAATAAAATCCAAGACTCCATGTTTTGAATATGATGCTGGAGAAGAAGATTGAAAGTACCATGCACTGACAAAAGAAAAGAAATCTGTCTTGGAAACACAGCTAGAATGTTCCTTACAGGCAAGTATGAAATGACTGCTGATGTACTGTAGGACATGTCCTGAAGAAGGACATCATGCTTGGTAAAGACTGAAGTCAGCAGGTGAGAGAAAGGATCTTAAAAAGTAGGAGGGACACCATGCCTGCAACAATGGGCGCAAACATAAGAAATTCACGAGGAGGGTACAGGCACAGTCAATAAAACACAAGCAAACCTCTTTCTGGAATTCTCTGCTTTCAGCCAAGCTTCATCTGATATCAGCAATAATATCCATGGTACCACTTCCAGTTCTGTCCCTATCCCACTTCCTCTTCTGAAGATGCCCTGAATCTCTGCTATCTCCCTGCAAATAAAGTGCCTTTCAAATTTCCCAGCACAGATGAATGGGTGCTCCCAGTGATTCATCCAGTTACTGAAACATTTCAATTAGTATTGCATCCATTCCTGGAGCCGTGCTTTTGGCTAATGCTGTCAGTGCAGCTTGGACTTCTCCCTTCAGTTCATTCATGGTTCTTGCTACCTTTTGAAATATTTGTTATGTCTATGCTATTTCTAGAAATAGTTAAATTTTGACTGGTTCTTTTTGGCATAGGGACTCTGTTTTCCTTTCCATCTTATGTTAATGTTTCCTGCATCATCCAATGTTTGCCTATGGGATTCCTGGTGGTGTCGTGGGTTCTGTGTTGTGTTTCTAACTCCCAGGTTAGCAGATCGGAACCACTAGTAGCACTATCATAGAAAGACGATATTTTCTACTGTCATAGAGACTTGCAGTCTTGGAAACTCACAGGGCCAGATCTCCCCGGTCCTGTAGGGACTCCATGCATCAGAATTTACTCGATGGGTGGAGTTTAGTGAACACTATTGATTAGTGCTCTTTAGGATATATGTGTTATTTTGTATGACTTGGTAGGTTATTTTTTGGGCCAGGGAACAATTTTGAAAATTCTTCCATATTAATTAATGACAATAGTTTCTTGGTTTGAGCCATTTTTACTTACAAAAAATTCATAGAATTGCTCTACTTTTGGACAAGAGGTACCTCATGTATACCCATGAGTTCTTCATAAATGAAAGATAAGTATTTTATCCCCAATGCTTAAGTTCAAGGACCCTGATATTGAATGCTCCTTCACTGACACAATCTCTAACTATATGATTGGAACATTTGGATGAATGAAAGCATTTTGCATTTATGCTCATTCAAATGTAATTAAAAGGAAAGGGCCACATACAGTCTTTCTTTTACTTATTCAACATGTTAAAGCCTGAGAATGTTGTGATTTAACCTCCCCTCCCCCCCTTAATTTGTGGCTAGTAACGGGATGAATTTGCAAAAGTTAACTATGATTACATACCACTGCTTGATTAACTCCATTATCCTAGAGAAGAGAGAGAAAGAGAATGGGGAGCCCAGATCCATTGCTTTAATTAAAGCAGGAAGATCCATTATGCTTCTGCCTATAAACTATTCAAAGCACTGCCACAATCTAGAGAGCTTGATTCGTGTCCTTCTGAAGAGATATTTGATAAGAGGTAGTGCACAATCCTATGGTTATGTTAGACGATGAGAATGTGATACTGGTTATTTGCACAAAAACAATTTAAACAGGCATGCATCACTGACACCAAAAAGCGCTCTCAAGGGGATCTACGAATATCTAGGGTTCATTCTCACAAGACATGGGACAAAAGGCAGACAATCCCTCCTAACATGGGGCCACAGAGCAGCGACTGCAGAATGTGATTTCCAGAACCTATAAATATTTATGAGGGATTAAACTTTTCACAACTTAAGACAGGATCTTTGTGGCAGACGAAGTGATGCCAGTTAAGATACTTTAAGGAAGACTTCTTTGTTTTTATGAATCAAATAAAAGGCATAATTCATACAGGCCAGTTAAATTCAGCCCAAACTTAAAAGACACAGGTCATTTAATTGTCTCAAAAATGCTGGCAGAAATCCAGAAAACAAAAGAGAATAGTTTCTTCTCAAAAATTCAAACTAAAAAAGCAACTCAAGAAGCTAGAAGTTTCAAGTATAGTAGACAGAATCACCAGGTAGAAAAACGATTGCGAGAACACATATTGATTCTATTGCGACTCCTTTTCAAACATGTCTCTTCTTAGTGTTATTGGAGACCCTGCTCTGATCCCTATTGTGGCATCTTCCTAACATGCCTTTCAATAAACCCATGCCTGTAATTAGAGTCTATCCTATTCCATCTTTTATTGACATCTCATTTCTCCCTGGCTCAAGTGTTAAACTGAAAAACCAAACTCTAATCACCTTTTATAATAAAGGTCTCAAAGAATCACTGCCATAAGGTTGATAGCAAAGCATAGTGACTCCCCTCAGACAGGGTAAAATAGGCCCTGGGTGTTTCTGTGACTGGAACTCTTTCTGGGAGTAAAAAGCCTCATCTTTCTCCTGCAGAGTGGCTGGTGTTTTCAAACTGCTAACCTTGGAGTTAACAGCCCAATGCATAACGACTACTCTGCCAGAGATCCTTAGGTATTATGAAATCTAGATATGCACTGCATTTTTTCTTTAGAAGAGGAGAGAGTTTTAGAATTTGTTTAGTCCAAGGACACAAAGTTGAAACAAATTTGAGGCTTATATTTTAATTAAAAGAAAATTCATTGCTATCAAGTTGCTACCAATGCAGAGTGACACTATAGGACAAAGTAGTGTTTGCAAGGCTGTAATCTTTATTGGAACAAACTGCAGCATCCTTCTATGGGCAGCTGCCTGGTGCTTCAAAGTACTGACCTTTCACACCACGGACAAATAGTTAAATCACCATACCAACCTGGAATGCCTTAAAATTTTAGTAGTGGCTGCTGAATTGTACTACTCATGTATACTGTTTGGTTCTTTATACATTCACCAAGATCCTCTATATTCTGGCATTTTATTAGTCAGCATAAGAATACAATATAAAATATACTTCTAAGACTTTGAATATTCTAACACTATGGCTGTTACATGAACCCATTCTCAGATAGCCCACCCAGGGAACCCTAGTTGATTCTTACTCATAATACTCCTATAGGACACAGTAGTTTCCTTACGTTTCCAAGGCTATAAATCTTTAGCAGAACCAAAAGCCTCCCCTTTCTCCCAAAGAGAGGCTAGTGTGTTTGATCTGTTAATGGTGTGGTTATATGTCCAATACATATCTCACTATGCCACCAGGATTCCTTCATTGCTAGATACTGCTTTTAAAAGAAATAAAACATGAAATGTATAAGAGTAAAGACATACAATTGCATTGAAATGCATTTATCATTATATAAAAATTAAATACAGCCATTTTCATTCGTTTGAGTGAAGGCGTAATAACTAACATTTTAAATATTGGCAAAATGAAGTATGAAATATTTCACTTAGACTTAATTTGAACATTATATGTCAAAGTTGTAGACTTTAATTTACTTTGTCCACATAGTAAGTAATTTCTTTTTTTAAGCTTAATTTACAGAGCAAAGGAAAGCAACATTCTAAAAGTGCCTTTTATTTAAATTTCTCACTATTAAGTTAATTTCTACTCATAGCAACCCTATCAGAGAAGATAGAACTGCCTCTTTGGATTTCCAAGCTGTTAAATCTTTATAGGAGTTGACAGCTTTATCTTGTTCCCTTGGGGCTACAGGTGAATCCAAACCTCAGACTTTGAATTTGGTGGCTCAGTGCATAGCTCACTGCCCTATCAGGACACATTTATTTATACTTAATGGGTCCATACTGGCTAGGGGCAGAGTTGATCATTGCTGGCCAACTCCTTCACACAAACCACTGTAGGCTAGATTGGTATAATGTGAGTAATTTCAAAGGAAGAATGAGAATACCTTATAGTATTTGGGGATTTCTCTTGGTTGTAACTCCACCAGTATTTCTATTAGTGTAGTGTTTTCCACATTAATATTAATGGAAGACAAAATTTCAATTATAATATAATGAAACTATTGATGTAATTTGTTTTCCATAACATATACATAATTTTCATGAACTCTTGTCTGATAATGACATACAAAATGCAAGCTGCAGAATCTGGGCACTAACTCTAGAAAGTGGAAATTAGAAATAATAAAGTATTTTAAAGTAGATGATCGAACTGGATTGATGAAGACTTTCTGAAGTGTAAGTATTAAGGAGATCCCTAAGATGGGTGGTCCTCTGAATAACATGAACTGATGCCCAAAACAAATGCCCTGCCTTCGAATCAACTCCAGCTCATGCCAATCCTGTGTATGGTTTTGAGATCATAAATACTCAGAGGAGAGGACAAGCTCATTTGTTTGCCTTGAAGCAGCAGTGGGATTTGACATCAGAAACCCAACTCCACCAGTACTGCAAATCTTTATTGGAGCACACAGATTCACATGGACAAAATACCCAATAAGGTAAAATATGTTTGTATTTATTTTTGCTTATTAATTAATCTGTAGTGAGAAGTTTGGGGTATTCTTTTACTGGAAAATATGTAAAACTATTCACTGCAGAGGAGTAAGAATGAGCCGATACTTACCTCGTCTACCAGGTATTTAGTTCCTGTTCGAGATTCTAAACTTAGAAAGAGGCTTTTATTCCATAGGAAGGTGAAATGGGGTTGGGAGAGAGATAGGCACCACTCATGCCTACAGCAAAATGTTTGATTTAGTGAAAAGTGTAAAATTGTCCACTATAGATTAGTAAGTAAGAACAACTAAGCTCATGTTCACCTTGCTTGTTGGGTAACTTGGCTCACACCAAAATGTCATTGATATGCTATTTTATATGATAAATTAACACTATAGGAAATTAAAACATGGCTTAGATTCAAAACCACACATTATGATTTCAAAGAACATAACTCATTTTTTATGTTTTAAACATTGTTTACTTACTTTTAAATTGTCTTTTTCAGCTTATTTGTGCATGTGTCATTTTCTCACCTCATTGTCCTGACCACTAACTTCTCCCTCAAGCTATTTATAAATAAGATCTGAACAATGCTGGTCACTTACCCAGTTTATATTCCTCTCACCACTGCAATCGCAGTCTCTAGCATATGTCCTCCACTGCCACACATCTACTCCTGTTGTCTCAGTTTGATTCAGTATCAAATTCCAGCTCACTTCAATAGTTTCCCAAATTGCTATGATATTTCTCCCCCTTCCAATCAAGCTCACAAAGGGCATAATATTTCCAAAAGACACACATTTGTTTTTGTACATAGCCACGGGGTTGACCCTCAAATCATGGCAATGCCATGTATAATGGGAACATACCACATGGTGTTTCTTCTGGTGTTTTCCACCCCAAAAACTATTTATTGAGCTAATACAGATAATATATCATTCAACCGTTCAATCACATTGATCAGTATTGAACAAATACTGCACGATCAATTTCAAAACATTATTTTCCTTCTTGAACCCCTTGGCATCAGCTCCCTTTTACCCAACCCCCCACAACTGTACCCCCGCAAATAAAACCTTATTCCACTTGCTGTCGTTCTAGTCAGGGCTTTCATACTCAAATGTTTCAGTGTGAGAGCTCTGCTAAAGCCTGTCATTGAACATGAAAGCAACTGGAGGACTCAACTTCAAAACAGTGGTGGCTGTGCCTAAGCTGCATTGGTCAAGAAGGATGCAGGGTTTCCCCATGGAAGGTTATAGTTCTTCCAAGGAACCTACAGTGCCGCAGTAAACATGGGATCATGCTATCGTCTACCAGAGGAACCCTGGAAATGTAGTGGGAATACACTGGGCTTTGATCTGTAAGGTCAGCTGCTGGCCTCGCAGTTAGCAGCCCAGGGTTTCACCACTAGCCACCAGGGCTCCTCTATGATTGGGATAGGTTTTACGTAAAACCTATTCTTACCAAGATGTGACTTAACATAGTATGATCATCTGAATGATGGAATCGTCTATGAATCAGTCAACAGTTATGGAACATATAGGGTGGAGTGCCTTTGACATTTTCTAATCTGCTCTTTGACTTCATAGTTTCTTCCATTTGCTTAAGCTGCTCTATGATTATGAGCGAGTTTCAGAGTCTCATTTAGCATCCACTTGGATCTTTTTTGTTTTTTCTTTCCTGTCTTTTAATGCCAGGAAAATAACTAGTACACATATCACCATCTTAGCAATGAAGAAGAGGAAGGCTACAGCAGATGGAGTGACAGAGTGGCTGCAACAATGGGCTCAAGCACGGGACCAATTATGAGGTTTCTGTAGGACCACACAGTGCTCCATTGTATCATGTATAGGCTTGCTCTGTGCTGGAGCTGACTAGATGGCCCCTACCAACAACAACATAATGAAATATATATAATTAAACCAATTTTAGGGAGGTACTAATATCCAGCTGCCACCCTATACCACAAACCACCACCATCTGCATGGTGTTGTTACCTGCATTTTATGTTTCTATGAGTGGCAACCTTAAGCACAACAGGATGAATAGTTGCCCCGTCTGTATCATTCTCTAAGTTTCCAACTATATGCTATGTCTATCTATTTCACTGAGGTTTCCATTCCTTAATTCCACTAAGCATGGCCTCTACATTCTGATAATGTATGCAAACTAATCTAGTCAAAACACAACTTAGGTTGTAATCCATAAATTTGTATTGGTTAAATTTCAGGATTAGATCACTAGTCTATATTATTAGGCTGGAAGCTGTGTTAAAATATGTTCACCAAGTAGGCAGGATGGTACCTAACAACAACAACAACAAACAACATCTTACACTGATCACAATCTTGGTTCATTGAGGGAGATGTCATTCATAGTTTGGCCTTCCCTCAGTAAAGACTGACAGCTCATTTCTCCTCTTGGATCTGTCCCTGAATCTAGTTTCTGGACCTCCTGTTAAATCTCTTGTCAGTCCAGAAGCTATCAGTAGATCGCTGAAACTTGGATCAATTCAGCCAATCTTGAATTTATTCAGCAGCTGATTCACCAGACTGTGGTCTTCCTGCTTCCTATGAATTAGTCCTTGTAACAACAGAAATCAAGAGAAGCCTTCAGCTTGCATGTAGTCTAGCAATTTGAGCTGGACTGGACCTACTCTCTTCTACAACTGTGTGAGCCTTGTCTTGACATAAATCTCCCTCTGTAGCATACACTTATAAGCTTCACTGGCTTTGCCTCTCTAGAGAACCCAGCCTACCCAGTGACCCCGCCACTCTGAGGAGTGGCTGGTGAGTTTGAACCACCAACCTCATCATTAGCAGTCTGACAATGCCCCCAGGGGTCTTTTGCTACAAGTTTCCACACGGATGTTTTCACTGCTCTGTCATTTGTGCTGAGCTTTCTCTAGTTAAAAACCTTTCACCAAGTTGACCGCCAGTAGTTTCAAAACCATTTGACCTGTAATCACTTGAAGAAAAATGACCAGATGGTACTAAATTAAATTTCCCTTCAATGTTTTCACATATATTTGGGAGTCCTGAAAATAGCATATAAATTTAATTAAGTTGTAATTATTTAAGCTGAATATTGTGTTCAGTTAAATAATTACAATCTAATGGTCAACTTGACAAATGACTAATTTCCCTAAAAGATGTTACCTTGGATTTTTTTTCTCACTATTCTTTGGAAAGTATTTTAAAACCCAAATAAATTCAAATAATTATAATAATTTTGTTTATACTATCAGGCAATCTGGTACAAATTTTTATAGTGTGATCAATATCAAAGAAAATATAAAAGTATAAATCTTCCCCAATAGTCTTCCAATCCTTAAAAATGTTGAAAAAATGTAATCATACTTTTACAAATTAACTATTCTGAAAATAGATTTTTTTAAGGCCAGGAGACCTGAGTAGATGTTAAAATCTTAAAAGGTGGTTGAATTTTCTTTGAAATGTCAGTAGACAGCCTCATTAAGCATCTTATTATGAAATATAACAATTGAGTATACTCACCAGGGAATTATTTTTATCTTCACTTCCTGTGAATTGTCAAAATTTCTGGTATAAAATAATTTATTTTTGTCTCTTAATATTTAGATCCTACTTTTACTTCCTGATCAAATGGCTTCTCCTCTATGCAGTAGTCCCTGAGTCCACTAGTCCCATATTGTTTCAGGAGCCATAGAGTTGGTTCCAACACATTGTGATGCTACACACGAGAAAGAAACAGCGCTGCCTGTGCCTTCCCCACAGTTGTTCCTATGCCTAAGTCCATCGATCCAGCCACTCTGTCAATCCACCTTATTGAGGCCCTTCTCCTACTTGCTGTCCCTCCACTTTACCAAGCCTTATGTCTGTCTCGAGGGTCTCTCCTGAAAATATGCCCAAAGTATGTGAGACAAAGCCTTGCCATCCTTGCCTCTAAGGAGCACTCTATACTTCCACCACAGCTTGATTTATGGTTTTAGCACTCCATGGTATTTCACAGTCCCATACAGTTTCATAAAGTACCTATGAGTAAGTATCAATTCAATGCTGATAATTTTGGTTTGGTTTGGTATAGGAGGAGGAAGAGGATAATGACTCTGAGATATAGTTTGAAAATTTTACTTGAATCCTTTATTTAAATCCCATTATATACCTGTTAGATATAGTTCACAATATAAAACTGCAAGATACAATGTACAATATGAACCACTATCTTTTCAACAGAGCAAAAGGTGACTAACATGTGGATGACTGTAGATGGAAAATACAGAAGTCAAATGAACTACATCTGTGTGAAGAAAGGATGGAGAAGTTCGATATCGGTAGCTGAAACCAGCCTGGGGGCTGATTATGGAACTGACCATCAATTGCTCAGATGTAAGTCCACAATAAAGCTGGGGAACATTAAAACAAATCCACCTGAGCCAAAATACAACCTGGTGTCTAGTCCACCTGAATTTGAAGAAAATCTCAAGAAGATATTTGAGACATTGAGCTCCAATGACAGAAGACCTGATGAGCTATGGGAGGACATCAAGATTAGCCTTTATGAAGGGAGCAAACGGTCATAAAAAAGACAGGTATTAAATAAAAGATCAAAGTTGATGGCAGAAAAGACTGAAACTCGCTCAATTGTAGAGCGATTGCAAATGGAAGAAAGGATGACGTCAAAAATCTGAAGAAAATTTCCAAGGACGCCTCAAGTAAGTAAAGTCAAATACTGTAAAGAAATGTACAAAGACCTAGAGTTAGAAAACTAGAAAAGAACATTCTCAGCATATCTTAAACTGAAAGAATGGAAGAAAAAATTAAACCTTGAATTGCAATATTGAAAGATTCTATGGGCAAAATATTGAACGATGCAGGAAGCATCCAAAGAAAATGGAAAGAAGACACAGTCACTGCGCCAAAAAGTAGTCGACATTCCACCGTTTCAGGAGGTGGCATATGAGCAAGAACCAATGGCGCTGAACAAAAAGTTCAAGCTGCACTGGAAGCATGAGCTAAAATTAAGACTACGGGAATTGATGGAATACTGCCCAAAATGCTTCAACAAGCTCATGAAGTACTCGTCTATGCCGGGAAATTTGGAAAACACTTACTTTGACAACTGACTGGAGGATATCCAGAGTTGTATGCATTACAAAGAGAAGCGAGTTACAGAATTATCAATTTGTCGAACAATATCATTGATATCACTTGCAAGTAAACTTTTCCTGAAGATGCTCCAACAACAGTTTCAGCAGTACATTGACAGGGAGCTGTGAGAGGTTTGAGCCAAACTCAGAAGAGGACCAGGGAAAGGGGACATCATTGCTGATGTCAAGTGCATGTAAACTGAAAGCAAAGAATATAGCAGAAAGATGTTTACTTGTTTTTTATTGACTATGCCAATGTATTCAATGATGTGGAGCATAATAAACTATGGATAATCTTGAGAAGAATGAGCGTTCCACAACACTTCATTGTGCTCCTTCTAAACTAGTACAGGAATCAAGAGACAGTTGTGGCAATGGAACAAGAGTGCTGAATGGTTTAAAAGGTGTGCAACAGGGCTGTACTCTTTCACAGCAGAGATTGACTGTGTATGCTGAGCAAATCATCAGGGAAGCTGGATTACGTGAAGAAGAATGAAGTATCAGGATTGGAGGAAGACGTATTGATAAATGTCCTTCAATATGTAGATGACACAACCTTACTTGTTGAAAGTAATGAGGATTTGAAGCACTTGATGTTGAAGATCGAGGACTGCGGCCTTCAGTATGGATTACAACTCGATGTAAAGGAGACCAACATCTCCCAACTGGATCGATAGGTTACACCTTAGATAAATGGAGAAATGGTTGACATTGTTAAGAATTTTATCTTGTTTGGATCCATAATCAAGGCTCATGGAAGAAATAGTCAAGATATCAAAAGGTGCATTGCATTAGGTAGGTCTGCTACATCAGACCTGTTTTTAGTGAATTGAAAAGCAAGAATGTTACTTTGAGGAACAAGGTTTGTTTGGCCAAAAAGCAAAACAAAACGTATTTTCAATGGTCTCATGTGCGCAGAAAAGTATGATGCATTTGAATTGTGATGTTATAGAAGAATAAGGACAAATCAATCTTTCTTGAAAGAAATACAGCCAGAGTGCTCCTTAGAGACAGAGATAGTGAGATTTTTTCTTAAATATATTGTCCATGGTCTCAGGAGATACCAGCCCCTGCAGAAGGCCATCATGTTTCATAAAGTAAGGAGGTGCTGCTGTCGCCTAATCTGGTGTCAATTTGAGGATTAAAAGTGTAAGGGTGGAGTCTAGTCTCTCAGTCCAGAGACAGCCAGTAAGACTTCTGTGTGGGCATGGCCTTCTTCTGAGAATTCTGGGAAATCTGGCACTTCCTCCTTGGAGACAGAAGACACCTCTCTCTGCTCTTCCCTTGGAGACATTGCAGAAGACAAGCCACATAGGTGCAACCAGACCTCGCAAGCGGGAGAAGCCACAGAGAGATCCCTGCCAGCATTGAGATGCTTACAACGCCACTGAACCCAAAGACTTTCTACCAACTGGCTTGTGATCATCCTGCATTTGGCTTCATTGCATGTGTTTCGTGAGTCTGATGAGTACTTTAGAGATTGGTATCGGACATACAGGCTACTATCAGATTTGTGGCCTTGGATTGGACTGGGTTGGGGTTTTTTTTCAACGTTCATTTGCTCTTGTATATACATCTCTTCCTTGTCGACTTATGTGTGTCCATGGGTTTGTTTCTCTAGTCTACCCAGACTCACACAAGAGGCAATGTAAGAAGAAGGTCCTGAAGGAGATGAGTTGACACTATGGGTACAACAGTGGGATCACGTGTAGGAACAATGGTCAGGATGGAGCAGGATCACACAGTGTTCAGAGTTCAGTTCTTTTGTGCACAGGGTTGCTATGGGTCAGAACTGACTTGATGGCACCTAACAACAACATAAAACACTGAAGAGCAAAATCTATGCAGCATTAGAATCACTGCTGTAAGTTAATTTTCCCACCTGCCTCTCCATGACAATTCAACTGAATAATTGTTGCTGTAGCTGCTAACTCTGCTTATGGTTTTGCTGATCATATCTCAGTGTACATTTTTACTCATCTGGCGAATTCTCCTAGATAAATTACTTGGGGACACTGTTAAATTATAATTAGTGCCTACCATTTAGGTATCTTCCTTCACTGTACAATTCAATGTACTATTGATTTTTCTGGAAGTAAAATCAATATAAATCACTAGTTTCCATTTATAAGGAATATAGTGAATTTACTTCCAAAGCTTTAGAAAATCTCTCGTTATGTGCAGCCCTGAGAGGGGTCTTTATTCTAAGGCATGAAATGTATACTACTGTGGTGTTTCAATGTAAAGGCGAAAGATCGGTGTTTCTAATCTAATAAACCTTCATTATTTTGGCCTTTCAAGCTATTTAAAGAATGAGACATGTTTGATGGGAAAGTTAACCTATTAACCAATGAATAATATATTGTTGGGTTTGTGTCTGTGTGTGTATGCATGTATGTGTGTGTTTAATGACTTCCATTTGTGAACTTACTTGAACTTTTATGCTAGATACATTTCTAATATCTTAAATAGGGCCTTTAAATTATCAACAATTGTCTGTATATTAAGTTCATTTAGCTTAAGCTAATTATTTGTTTTCTATTACAAAATATGATAGACCAAAACAGCTAAGAGCCCTGAGTAATAGATTGATATCATCTAATCAATCAGGGGAGCAACCATAAAACATTTGAATAGCTCTTTAAGATGAGGATATAAATCAAAAGACTTTTAAATTTTGCATCAAATTTTACATTTTGTCAGGATCTTCATGATACATGAATTATATCTAAGACAATACCTGACAAAATTTTTGAAATTCAAGTAAATTATTTCATTCTACAAAAAATATTTTTACTGTATTCCTCATTAGGTTTCTTAATATCAGCTTTCTCCGCAGGTAAGAATTTGATATGCCATTCCTTACTGATCAAATAATGTTTGTTTTATATTTTTTTCTATTGGACTTTATAAAACACCACATTTAAAGAGTTTTACTACTTTTTAACCATTTAAATTTAATAAATGCAGTCCTTTATAAATGAATTCTACATAAAAATCTAACTTTAGAATCTGAATCTTCCTAATATATGTGTGCATTGTGGTCTAGTTACATGGCCCTTCTATCCACACTTCCTTTGTGATGTATTATATTTCTGAACTCTCCACGCTCGTGGGGAGCTGTGGTGGCAGTTATGAAGTGAGCTGCTATCGGAAAGGTCTGAGGTTTGAAATGACCAGTACTCCTTCAAGAGGAAGACACAGCTTGCTTCTTCAGTACAGATTTACAGTCCAAGAAATTGACCAGGGAAATTATATTGGCCTATAGGGTCACCATGATTCAGAATTGATCTAATGGCAGTGAGTACATGCCAGTGGTTATCATCCCATGTTTGAGGGCAATCTCACTAGACTAATGGACAGGACTTGAGTGGGGTTAAGACCTGACTTTGGAGAGGGTGCCAACCAAGGCACTCCCTTTACCTTGTGGCATCTTTAGACACTAACATAGGAATTAAATGTGTGACGTAAGACACCATCATTTCTTTCCTTAGAAACCTTGATACCACTAACCATTCTAACACACATCATCATCCCCTGAAAAGCCATGTTTCTATTTCCTGACTGACCTTTGATAGAAGCAAGAAGACTTGGTGTGACTTTGGACATGTTTGACTCCTGTCTCTGGACCCTGCATTTGGCTTTCCTCTGCCTGACCATGGACTGAACTGCACCCACCACTATGAGAGACATTTCTTCAATGTTTTGTGAGTTTCTGTGGGACGTTCCAGCAAATCACAGAACCCAGGGACATTAGGACCATGCTCAAGGGAGGAGTGAGATAAAATGGAGCTGAATAGCATTTTGGAAGAGTTGGGCATTTGGGATATCCTTAATCTTCAACTCCTTGGGACTAGTCTGGTATTAATTCTTCTAAACGAAATCATTACCTCAATGTTTACCCCACTCAGCATGCCTGAAAAGCAAAGAAAAGACGTGGGAATTGGTTAGCCATTGCTATAGCGGAAACTGAACAACAAAAAAATTCAAGTATCAAATTTCAGTAGGAAAAAGGATTCTTCAGCCAATATTGAATAAATCCTGAAACTTCAGAAGAATATGGGAAGAAAACACAGAGATCCCATTCCAAGAAGAACCAGTTGATGTTCAATGATCGCAGACACGAGCACATGAGAAAGAGCCAAATGTTCTGAGAAAGAAGTTCAAGCTGCGCTGAACACATGGGCCCAAAGCAGTACTTCGTGAATTTACAGAATACTAATTGTGACATCTTCAGTAGTGGAAGCAGCCCTGGAGTTGCTTATTCATCTATGTCAGGGACTTTACAAACCATTACCTGTCAACGTACCAGAAGATATCCATATTTGCATATTTTCAAAAGCATGACAACAAGACTGATTGAACTGAATGTAGAAATAGCTAACAAAGCCATGCTCATCCTCCAGAAGTAAAATTTTGCTGAAGATAATTTACCCCTGGTTGCAGTTGTGTTTCAAATCAGTAAAAGAAAATGCTAGAAATTCAAATTGGGTTCAGAAAAGGATGGGGAATGAGGCCAAACACCGTGGATGTCCGATGGAATATAGTTGAATAAAGAATAGCAGAAAGGTGGTTCCTTGTGTTTAAGAACTATGAAAAGATGTTCAACTAAGAACCATAACAAGTTATGGATAACATTGTCCACTATGAGAATTCCAGAACACTAATTCATGTCATTCCAGACCTGTATATAGACAACTGGCTATTGTTTGAATGATCTTGGTGGTAGAATGGTTATGTTGGAACCATCAGATCAGACTTTGGAAATTACTGGCCACTCTAAGGAAGGAAGTTGAGTCTTCCTTCTCTCCTAATAAGTTAGAGTCTCAAAACCGACAGGGGAAGTTCTACCCTAAATTCTGTAGGGTCACTATGAGTTGGCATCAACTCAATGGCAGCGAGTTTGAGTTTTAAACTTCTCTAAAGTATGAAGGACTACATTCCTGAGGTTTAAAGCCACCCATTAGTGGTAGTTCTGTTAAATGGCAATAGATTACTAAAATTCACATTATCAGGAGGGTCTAGATCCTGGGGAAGGACACCAGGCTTGGAGAGTCAGAAAGAATTAGAAAGACTATCCACAATATGGATGGACACAGTGTCTGTAACAATGGATTCAAAATAACAATAATTTTGAGGGTGGAGCTAGACCAGGCTGTTCTGTTCTGTTGTCCCTATGGTCACTGTGAGTTACAATTGACTGAAAAACACCTAACAACAACCGAGAACATTGGCACATCCATGGACTATACACTTCCACTCAGATCTCAACCTAAACAATCCTAGTCAGCACTTAATAAATTGATCTCACATTCCGTGTCTTCCTAGACATCACCTGATGTTTTGTTTGCTGGTGCTTTTAGAGATTTCCCTTGTTGATAATGTATTTGTGTTGCTTCCAAGCCTAATTTGGCTTTCAGCAAAGCCTTTGAATTTTTTATAATAAAGACATTTACAGATGCCAGTAGATAAATTAGCACCACAAATGCAGCTAAATTGCATAATCACACTGATCGATTTTGTGTTAGTCCTCAAGATGTATAGATACCTGGTAGCATCTCTGTCAAAGGAAGGCAGAGAGAGCCAAAGCGCTTCAATTTCTAGAAAACAGGAGAGAGCGTATCAAGAGACCAGATGAAGAAAACAAACAAAAAACACTTTTATGAAATTCCTATCTATTCATTAATGGTGATGGAGCAATAGCACTAATCCTGACATTTGAGCACATTTGAAGGCTAACTCACTCTCTCTCTCTCTCTCTCTCTCTCTCTCTCTCTCTCTCTCTCTCTCTCCCTCTCTCTCTTTTGTTGTTTGTAAAGGAAAGACCTAACCAAATTAAGAATCCATTAGAAACATCTGCTAAAATTGACCCTGATTTGTTTGCCTTTTGGAAACCAGGGTCAAATTAAGTTGCACTGTGATCATTTGAGCAGACTTGGTTTTCATTTTTTATTTATTTTTGTCATTCCTAAAGATCAATAAAGTTCAATATAAACAGAATATTTTCGGATTCATGTGAGCTTTGTAGATTGTTTTTCCAAATTTACCAGAGTACATAGTGATTTCTTCAATTCTTTGCCTCTATTTTAAATACTCAGACAATTCTATACTATATACAATAGGGTTGTAGGTATGGGAAGATAGGGATTTTCATTGGAAATGATCATTTTTGAAATTTCTGCAGAATAAAAAATATTCATGTTCCCTGTGATGTAGGAAAATACATATTATTAGTAAAATTCATGCTGGCTTTCCTTTGGGACTACTTGTACCAAACAATCTTAAAGTGCTTTTAAAGCTAGCTTCAAGAGTGCTTTTAAACCCTGAAATCATTTTTACTCAAAATATAATGAAACTATTTATAGAATAAATGTGTCATTCTTTTGAAGAAAAGAATTATATCACAGAAAGATGAAGTAGAAATAAACTAAATTATCTCAGTCCTTAACATTTAGATAAATATAGATATGTTTTTATATATCTATTATCAAATCCCTCTTAAACCTAAGGTAACTCTGTACTAGACTAGAAATAGAAAATATAATAGGAAGATCAAAAGCTTGAGTATCACATTAGCTTGGATTCAGTTTTCAGGTGTTCTTATTTTCCTATTTAACTTCAGTATTCTCAATTTTACTCCTCTGTTAGGATGAGAAAAAAATATCTGACTTTTATGATTATTGTGAGAATACGAGTCACACATATAAAATGCTTAAATCAAAACGCGAAACTACTGTCATCAAGTTCATTCTCACTGATATAGCGACCCTCTAAGAAGACAGAACAGACCTCCTCCTTTGGTTTTATAGAAACGTACATTTTTTTTTTTTGCCTGTAAGAGAGAGTTGTTTGTTGTTTTTTTTTAAAATCATTTTATTGGGGCTCATACAACGCTTATCGCAATCCATACATACATCAGTTGTGTAAAGAACACTTACACATTCGTTGCCCTCATCACTATCAAATTTCGCTTTCCGCTTGGGTTCCTGGTATGAGCTCCTCATTTTCCTTTGTTCCCTCTCCCTCCCCCCTCCTCCCCCTCCCTCATGAACCCTTAATAATTTATAAATTATTATTTTATCTTATCTTACACTGCCCGGCGTCTCCTTCTATCCACCTTTCTGTTGTTGCCCATCCCCCAGAGAGGAGGTTATATGTAGATCCTTGTGATCGGTTCCTCCTTTCTAACCCCCTACCCTCCTGGTATCGCCACTCTCACTGCTGGTCCTGAGGGGTTCATCTGTCCTAGATTCACTGTTTCCAGTTCCCATCTGTACTGATGTGCATCCTCTGGTCTAACCAGGTTTGCGAGATAGAATTGGGATCATGATAGTTGGGAGGAGGAAGCGTTTAAGAACTAGAGGAAGGTTGTGAGTTTTATTGTTGCTGTGTGCATAAGCTAACGTGGTGAAGAAAGCTGATGGTGCCCAGCTATTAAAAGATACAGTGTCTGGGGTCTTAAAGGCTTGAAGGCAAACAAGCGGCCATCCAGCTCAGAAGCAACGAAGTGCACAGAAAAGAAGCACACAAGCCTGTGTGAACATGAGGTGTTGAAGGGATCAGGTAGCAGACACCAAAGAACAAAAACCATCATTGTGTGATCACCATCCCCATATAAGTGCTGAAGACGAATGTGTGCATAAGTAAATGTGGTGAAGAAACGTACATCTTTAAGGGAACAGACAACATAAACTTTTTTCTGCAAGCCAGCTGATGGCTTTTCAGCTCTAAACTGGCAATTAGCAGGCTAACATTTAACCCAGGACACCGCTAAAAGTCCTTTTAAAACGAAAATCTTGGCACAAATAAGCATTTTCTTTTAGGGCCATTTTCTTTTACTATATTAGTAAACAAGGTATGTGCACTTGGCTTTGTGCTGTGCCCCTTACGTTCCCTATCCGAATTGAAGAACTTAATCTTCCAGGTATTCGAAATCAGTTAATAGTCAAGACCTAACTGTTATCCCTGAGATAAAGCAAAGCCCCTTGTCCAAGACAAAGGCAGCTTTCCAAGACATGGTCTCCCTCCAGTGACTGGTTGAGAAACAGTTTGTAAAGGCCTACACACTTGCCTCCAGGACCAATGACCATGACATTCCTTCCCAGAATGAAATCACCGGTGAAGAACAGAGCTCATTAGTGGTGTATGACCTTTCCGGAGATTGCAGAGGGCTGTGAATGAGATGTAGCATCCATTTCTAACCTTGAGGAAATAAAGCTCTGAGGAAAAGCTCACTCACATATGACAGCAAAACCTTCCTCTAGTTCTTAAATGCTTCCCCCCCCCCCCAGTTATCATGATCCCAATTCTACCTTGCAAACCTGGTTAGATCAGAGGATGCACAGTGGTACAGTTGGGATCTGGAAACACAGGGAATCTAGGACAGATGAACCCCTCAGGACTAAAGGTGAGAGTTGTGATACCTGGAGGGAAGGGATGTAGAAAGGGGGAACTGATGGGGATCTACATATAACCTCTTCTCTGGGCAATGGGCAACAGGAAAGTGGGTGAAGGGAGATGCCGGACAGTGTAAGATAAGATAAAATAATAATTTATATATTATTAAGGGTTCATGAGGGAGGGGGGAGTCGGGAGGGAGGGGGGAGTCGGGAGGGAGGGGGGACCCTGGAGGGAGGGTGAAGGAAAAAAGGAAAATGAGCTGATTCCAGGAACCCAAGTGGAAAGCAAATTTTGAGAATGATGAGGGCAATAAATGAATGTATAAGGGTGCTTTACTCAATTGATGTATGTATGGATTGTGATATGAGTTGTATGAGCCCCAATAAAATGATTTATAACAAAAAAACATTGCACCGTAATGACTTCATAAGTACTTGTTAATATATAGATCAAACCGTTTCCCCCTCTGTCACTGAAGATTAGAGCCATTGAAAATCCATTCTTTTTGTGTTATTAAGAGATGGTCAAAGAGAGCAAAAGGGGAAAAATGAAATTTCTGACTGTTCTCAGATGCCTTCTATTTGCGTTCATCTGACAGCAAACCTATGGACAATTATAGAAAGGAAGCTTGGCTGGGCCGGTGCCATCTTCACAGTCTTTTCTGTTTTACCTTATTGTTGAAGGCGCTGTCCATCCATTTTGTTATAGAAAATATTTTTGGCTGACAATCCGTTTTGCCCAATCCTTCAAGAAGAATTAGTCCCTTCTGATAATATGTTCAACATGTGTGAGACAAAGAATGTATCACCATATTGCCTAGAAAGGAGCATTCTTGCTGTACTTCACCCGAAACAGATTGGTTTATTTTCACGACACTCCATTCTCTATTCAGCATTCTTCACTACCACCATAATTTAAATCCAGCCATCCTTTCCTAATCTACTTCATTCATTGTCCAGATTCTCTATGCATATAAAGTGTTTAAAAACACCATGGTGAAGGTAAGCCACACCTTAGATTTTTTTAACTTTAACACTTTAAAAACATGTTTTGCAGCAATATGCTGAATGTTATTTGATACCTCACTACTACTTCAATGGATGTTAATTACAGATACAAATAGAATATAACCCATAACAACTTCAATATTCCTTTGAATCATGTTGTTTTCTATTGGTCCAGTAGTGAGGATGTTTTGTTTTTGTTTGCTTTACATTAGGGTGTGATGAATGCTACCTATGGTGATGTGGTGTATTTTGCATTGGACTGCACACTACAGGATCCAAAGTTTGAACTCACCAACTGCTCTGTAGGAGGAAGACCAAGCTTTCTGCAGCCATAAAGATAATCAGCCCTAGAAACCCAAAGTTGCAGCTTCACAGTGTCCTATCAGGTTACTTGAACTCCAATTCACTGTCATTGGGTAACTGCCACCTCATAGGGATTCTATAAAACAGGGTAAAATGCCCCCTATGAGTTTCTCAGACTGTAACACTTAAAAGGAGAACAAAGCCATGTCTTTCTCCCCAGGAGAGGACAGTGGTTTTGAACTGCTAACCTGGAGTTTTGCAGCCTAACTCATAATCACTCCTCTACCAGGATTCCTTATCAGGCCATTAAGGTTAGGCTTGACTCATGGCAGTGCATTTGTTCTTGTTTTGTTATGCTTTGGTTTTTATGTTAATGCAAAATTATCAACAAAGAAAGAAAATATTACAAATCATTATTGCTTCATGTTCTCTCATATGTACTATTATGAATCACTTAGTTCACTTATTAAAATTGAGAAATCACCCTAATTGTTCTTAATGCCATGAGTCAAGCCTAACCTAATGTTATAAACTGTAATGCTAAGTCTGGGATCTGAGTATCCTTGAACCTAAATTCCTTAAGTGGCTTTTGTAGGCTCTCCAAGGCTATTGGTGAATTTCCATTCGTTGGGAGCTTCCTATATTACCGACTAGGCTAGTATCAACCTGGGTTGTCTAAGAACGTGCTTCCTATTTGCTGTCTGCCTTTTAAATCACAGCATCTTTAATCCTCTACCATGGGAAAAAACAACATCCTCCCCAGTCTACCTGTAATATTCTAGAAATTTCTCCTTAAATTCAAAGGTATTGAGTGGTCTTTTTAAAGAATCATATGAATTTTAAATATGAGAACTTTCTCTTTGAAATGCTTGTCCTATGGCTGCACAGTTTTGCAAATTACTGTAATAGCACAGTGAATTCCTTTGGATTACTGAGGATTTGCTATAGGGTTATGTATTCCTGCGTCATAGTCATTAGACTGTCACTTAATAAGGAGTTGCCTTAATTCATCTGTGAGTAAGCTAAGAATTTAAGTCTTTGGCATAAGATAAAACTTGGAACAAATTTCTTAGGGGCCTTAGGGATATCTTTCAACTCTAATAGTTATTTCCCACTGCTGTAAAAAGAAGATAACAGTTGCTATTTAATATAATTTTTATAAAAATGATATATGATACAATCAGAAAGTCAGTTATAGTCATGTTAAAAAAATCTATTACTACTGTATTCGGATTTCTTTTCTTTTCTCTCTCCTTCCTCTTTCATACTTGGGCATGTTCTCCAACTCATTGATTCTTCTTGTGGTCAGTGCCTCGGGAAAGATGAAGACACTTCTGTTCAGCCTTATTAAAAATTAGTTTTGCTAACCAAATTGTTAGCTTGGTTTGATGTCCTAATATGAACAAGTTCCACTTGTTTTCTCTACGCAAATGATCCCCTTCCACTCCCTTGGTTTTCAAGATCAACTCACTCATTAACTACCCAGCTTCTGGCCCCTGGTTTCTTGATTCAGTTTACCCATTATTTATCTTCAAATACTGAAGACAAACAATTTCTTTGGGCCACATAACCAATTAATATGGAAAATATTGATTGACTTTGCTGAGAAATGTACAGAAAATAAGTGTTTTCAAAAAGATGCATTACAACACATATCTGCTTCTTATTTTTCCTTAAAGCACTCATATGGATAGACCATTATGCACTTGAGGAAATTCTGTGAAAGAGAAGGCTATGATTTTCTTTCTGTGACCCAGATCACGTCCAGCTTTAGAATGCAGAGATTCCGACATTGGGACTATCAAGGAATAGAAACAGACCAACAAAGCTTAGCAAGACTATGGATTCCTCAGAAGCAGGGGATTCACCTTGATCATCTCAGGGAAGTTCGCAAATATTGGTTGGATAAAAGTAGAGGCATCAAGTGGAACTGCTCAACCTAAGCATCATCATCCAAAGGGGAAAATTAGCATACAATGCTGTTAAATAATTAATAAAATCAATGTTGTCCATAATACCAAATCTCTGTCATCTATGTTATCAGGCAATGCCTGAGTATCAGGTCTTTATGCACATATATTTTTTCCTGATTCAAATAGAGAGCACCAGTAGAAGTACTGGCCCTCATGATGTAAAAAGTCTCATATGCTCAGCTGATTGATTCTGTAAAATGATGATATTAATGGACACCTGTGTTAAATTTCACAGTTTATATTCACTTGGTAAAAGAGATGTTTAATATCTAAAGTGAAAAGAATAATCCATCAAAACTGTGAGATATCAACTCTAAAACAGAAACAAATTATAGAAGGATGATTTTAGAGATTACTGTTCCTAAAGGGGGTTATGGATTCATAAATTAAAATAACAAAAACCATTGGTGCATTCCAAATGATTAAACCTAGAGGGTAAAAATAATATTAAGTCTAGAAATCTGGTCGATGAGTAAGACCCAGTCACTTCTCAAACGAGCTATACAGCCATTCATTTAGTCATCTCTACATTTGCATGTGATGGATGAATGTGCAACAATAGGCTGTTCTTGCTAACAAGAGTTTATTGTATAATTAGAAAAAATGTTTCTATGTAAATAAATATGCCATTCCTAATGCAACAAATAATACTGTTTATAAAGTCTTTTTATAACATGGAGAAAGGAAGCATTTACAAAGGTCAGTTGTTTGATATTAAGGGTGTTCTAAAAGATCTTATGATGACTTGGATATCTGGAAGTCAGCTGAGAGTGTTGATGGCAAGAGATGAGATTGTAAAGATTACTTTAGAGCAGGTTATGAATTTTGCCAACGGATAATTACTACTCACAAATTCTAAGGTGGCTTCCATGACCCACACCTCCTTGTCTTCACACATGATATGATCTCTTCTCTTTAAATATGAGTGAGACATGCGACTTGCTTAAATACAATGGGATATCACAGACGAGGCAGGATGAGCTTGCTGTCGTGTACATGATATGATCATGAGAATGTAAAATCTTTTTTTGAAGGAACTTTCTACTTTGGTAAATTTAAAGACATTACCATGGTGTGAACCATTCTGTGGGTAGCACCATGTGGGAACTATTTAAGGAGCAGCGCTAACCCATAGCCAGCACTAACCTTGAGGCCCTCAACCCAGTGTCTCCTACCAATAGCCATGCCAGCCTGAAACCAGACACTTACTGAGTGGAGCCTTTAGTTGAAGTAATCAACCTTGATCAATAATATTGATTGCAACTTTGCAATCGATACAGCTAATTTCTTACCCACAGAAATTGTGAGTCAATGAAGTGTGTTGTCTAAGCCCTTAATGTATGGTAAATTGTTACACAGTAAAAAAATTCATGTCAAGATGTTGGGTTATTCAGAATTTTTAGAAACATATGTGGCAGCAATCAGGAAGTTAATCTGTGTGCCTCAGAGTCCATTTCTATTCACAGTGAACAAACAGGACAGCCTAGACGATAGCCATGGGTTTGTAATTCCGATAGGCAGGTCTTTAAACTGAGGAGTAGCTTGTGGATTCAGACAGGAAGCCATGTAATCATTAACTATTGTATCAACAGGGTTCTTTGAGGATATTATAATTTTTGTAAAGTTGCACCTATTGGTGAAACTCTGTGTTAGACTGTACTGTCCAGTGAAACAAATCCAGTGACCCTCATCTAGGTACGTGGAAAATCTTTATATCAAGAAGCAACTTTACACCTAGAGTACTCCAGCCTAGGTCAACTCAAGTCCATAGCTGTAAACAGATGATGCCAAAAGTGAAGCAAGAAGCAGGACGATGGCAGGCCAGGGAGTTTACGTTCACGTAGCCCCATGGTGGGCCCCCCTGGATGCAGACACATCGTTCCAATGAAATCTCAGAGAGGAAGGAGAGGCAGAGAAAAATGCCATCTGTTCTTGTTTTTGTGCAAAAGGCTTATGACATCATCAGGCTGCAACTTGATTGACAGGTGATTTCACCTCTAAGCAGGCATGTCTAGTTAACATAATCCCTAACAATAATAACCTCTTTTAACAAGAGTTTATTCTTTGTCTCAGATTTAAATATTGTCCAATTAATTCATTATCATATACATCGAATAAGGCCAAATAACATTTTAACCATTCGTCACATAACCAGAATGGTATTAATTATTTTAATGAGAACTAATATGTTTCTGAAACAATATTTTCATTAAATTTCACTGGATTTTCAAATATGTCAATTAAATATGTTATCCTTTCTTATCATGCTTAGTCTTAGCATGTATCCTGTGCTTCCTATTGTGGCATGATTTTGGTGAATCCTTCTGAATCAACAAAAACTGCTTTATGCATTCACTTGCACACTTGTAAAATGAAACTTTCTTTCTCGGGAAATGCTTTGTTCATGTTTCAATCTGTTAAGGGATGCTGGAAAAAGAGAAAGACTTTTGTGATGGTGTGTTTTAGTGAACAATATATGCTTGACAGTATGCAGCTTGCTTCATCTGAGACTACAGTTATTAGATCCTGTCGTCAGTAATCAAAGTTCAATTGCATTTTCCTCAGAAAAAATCTACAGTAATAATAAAAATTGGTGAACTAAACAAATCAAAGGAAGAAAATTCCTATTTAAACCAATTTTAAAAATATATACCATGTAAGAATAGCAGTATTAAACGCTCAACTATAATTGTATTGCCCAAACTGATTAGCATTTTCTTCTTAGAAGCTAAATTTCATTTTTTCCTCATCCTGGAAATCGAATTACAAAAAAAAGGCAGAGGGGACTGATATATTTCGAATAACCGTACCCATATTTGTAAGAAACACGTTTCAATGCTCTGCATCACAGTCACTGAAAACCTCTCCTCGCCCTGTATGGTGGAGTTTGGTTCATCCAGAAGAGGTACTGTGCCTTGCTTGTTCTTCTTCCTCAGTACATAAACTGAGTTCACATCTCTAGCAGGTAAAATATTTTTCTTAAAATAGTGTTTAATTCTTAATAAACAAATTGCAGGTCTTTATAATATGATAAAATCCAATACTTAATTATATCTCTGAATATTTTTCTTACTGAAAGTATAATAATAATATTAGAACATCTATCGTTAGATAAACTTCAATTTTAGAAAATTTCCCATTATTAAAGGAATAGATGGTCTTGAAAATCACACGTTTTCAACCGTGTGTGTGGGGTGACCTTCCCTTTCCCCAGGTGTGGTTTCTTCTCCTGTATTAGTTACTGCTCTCTCCTATGACAGAAATAGCGTAGGGGATGGCTGGACCGTGAAATGTCCAAACGAAAGGTGTCATCGGCGTCATGGATATCCTCTCTCTATATACCCTTGTCATCAATTCTTCTCTGGGTTCAGCATTTCCTAGGTCTGCAGACTGGGAATTCAAGGAACACCCTCCACTCCTGGTTCTTCTTTCTTGTGCTAACAGATCCTTCTATGTGCTGTTCTCCTGGTCCATCTCTTATACTTCAAAAGCGATTGACTCAAGATACCACCTAACTCTGTAGATTGGCATCCTGCTTCATTAATTTAACTGCCACTAATCCTGCCTCATCAACACCACAGAGGTTAGCATTTTTAACACATAGGACAATTTCATTAAATGGCAAAATGGAGGTTAATTATGTAATACTGAAAATCATGACTAACCAGTTGGTACATATTATGGGCGAAGGGGCATAGTTCAATCCATAACACCTCCCGAAATTATCCACTGTAACTCCTTCCGCACCCCATTTCAAAATCTGTTCTTAGAAAATAATCGGAATCATTTTCTCGCTCTTCAAGAGAAGTATTAAGTCTTTTCTCACCTGCCCTAAGTATCCCTTCCATCTCTTTCCCTGGGCTTACTGTTCAGGAATATTTAAACATAGTTTTATCTTGGATCCTTAGAGAACATGTAACCGTTCTAGTTCAAAGCATTTGTTTCTTCTTCTGAATATAACATACTGTATATACTTGTGTATAACCGAGTTTTTCAGGACATTTTTTTGTGCTGAAAAACTGGGGTTCGGCTCATATACAGGTCAGTGGCATCAATGGATGTCATGTGGTCAAGCCCGATTTAAAAAAGGAGGAAATCTCATGAAGCCTGACATAGAGCTAATAGCAAAGTGGGTTCGAGATGCATGGAAAGATATTCCAGAAGACATGGTGCGCCGTGCCTTCCAGAAATGTAGTATTAGTAATGCTATGGATGGCAGTGAAGACTGCGCTTTGTATGAAAATGACAGCAGTGATGGTGATGACGGCGATCTCAATGAGGACAGCGTCTATAATGACCTCACACCAGCTGAAACTCTGCATTGGGATACGGATGATGATGAGGAATCCAGTTTTGAAGGATTTTAACTCTTTACATTTTAGCTTGGCTGCTGATTGAGCTCAGGGAATAGTACGCTTAAAGTATCATTGTTGATACCTTATTGTTTTTGTTGAACCTATTTTCCACATACTGTGCTTGTTTACTAATTTTAAATTACTTGTCCTTTTATTTATGTTTTTTTTATTTAAAATAAATATTTAAATACATTGCCCCACTGATGTCTTAGTTTTTAGTAATTTTATTTTCATTTGTTTTGATTATTGAAACTCACCAAGAGCTTCTGTGTTTTCCACCCTAGGCTTATACTCAAGTCAATCATTTTTTTCTGGCTTCCCAGGTAATAATTAGGTACCTCGGTTTATACTCGGATCAGCTTATATTCAAGTATATATGGTAGGTACAATTAAGGCTCCTTTCCCTCTAATTTTCATTTAAGATCCTTCTTTAAACATGAGGTAATTTTTCTATTCTTTGTAAGTTCTTTAGAAATTCTAGGATCTTTTATTAGTTCAGATACTTTTGAATGTATAATAGTTAATACATGTTATTTCTCCGTAATCCAACCTCTTCTTTCTTACATATGGGAAAGTACTCCTAAAAATGATCTATTCCTGTGATAATTATAATGAGAATGTTCACATAAAATGTGAAAAAGGAATGCCACATGCCTATAGACTGAAATGATACTCTTCATATAAGCAGAGACAGTTTTTTCTTCTACCACTTAAAATTAAATACTGTATTCTGTTTTCCCCACTATATTCCTCTCTGCAAGTGAAAAACAAACTAAGGGAAAAGTGTTATAGTTGTAAGATTCCATTTTAAAAATTCTAATTTCTTTAACAGGTATGTCCTATAGTAAAAAAAATTGGTTCCAGTAACTTAATAAATTGAAGTAGCAATTGGTTTGTTTTTCTTCTTGTTTTCTGACTGAAACTTGACATAAAGGTGTGAATATTTCACTCCTCACAAGAGCTAAATTCTGGAACAAGATGAATAAACCTCAAATTTCTAACTTAATTAAACAAGAAGATGAATTTTGAAGAAAATATAATGAGAATGACACAGAGAAGGTTAGTATAAAAACACATATGCTAAGTTTTGATAAATTATTTTTCTATTATTTTTTTCATCCTTTTTACATTCTATACAAAATGAGACACTCATTTTAAATTTTTTAAATTCTTGTAGGATTTTTGAAATGAAACTTTCCCCCATACTTTTCTTCTTTTAATCACCTTCAATATAATTTAATTATATTTCTTCTTTATAAACGATAAACCACATGTTCCTCTATTAAACCATTATGCTCTTCCCATTTTACTCATTAGTTGGGCACCATCTAATTTCTTCACCACATTTCGCTACAGCACCTGCATCTTCCGTATCCCCTTCCTGAGGGTGAGTATTGAAGAGAGCCATGATGGAAGAACTAATTGTTCATAAGTTGGAGCTAGGATTTATTATCAGCACACAACCCATTCATGAATATGTCTGTTTGTTGGCTCATTTTCAAATCCTCCTTGTTAATTCATGGTTGAGATCCTTATCCATCCTATCTCTGGGGCATAATGATCTTCCATTAATTTTATCCTTGATTAATCCTGATACTAATTTTTTTAAAGCCTTGTTGAGTGAAGAATATTGGGTCAATTTAGGCTAGCTTCGTGTGGTAGTGCCTGAATTATTCCCTTGGACAGCATCAATAATTTCATGGCTGGACACTATTTACACAAACAATGGGAGTTAATTGACTGGCAAAATTTACAATAATATTCACTGAGAATGCCAGTCACAGGCTTTCCAGAAGAATATATATCTTAGTAGAGCATAAAGGGCATTGATGCAGTAAGGCCATGTTTGTCTGCCTACCAACTGTTCAACAGTCTTATTACAGCTATCTTCAGCGGTCTCAGACACCATGAATTTTCAGTCTTGCATCCTTAGGTTACAAGTGTGTCTGAGGTGGAGTTCAGTTCACCCAGTGGATTTTCCACATTTGATCTCATGGGTTTAGCCTCTGGAGCATGCCCTGTGCCCCAAACAGCCAGAATTCAATGCTCCAGTATTCTATGGCACCTGGTCTGGGTTCCCAGGATGCTCCTAGAAGCCTGGATCAAAGCAGCCCAGTCAGTGCATACTACTTGGTGAACTCCCCTCCAAGGGCTGCCAAAAGCATTTTCAGTCATTCTTCTCCCCCCACTGGACGTCAGTCCTCCCACTCTCCCTAACAACAGTTATGCATTTGTGATCCCTTTCCCCTCCTGACTTTACTTCCCTGTCAGTATCCCTCATCCCTGTGAGAGGTCTGTCTGTCTGTCTGGGAGGACCTTGGAATAGCTTTGCAAGACAGCCACTCAGTAGACATAATCACCTCTCCCTCCCCTAACAATTTGATCCAGGATGGTGTGAGGGGCCCTCCGGCAGAGTGAGCTTCAAGACACACAGTTAGAGAGGATGGAATATGGTTCATTGACACCGGTCAGACTCTCTCCCAGGCTGTCTGGCCACCTGGCCAGCAGACCGGATGGCCTGCAAGTCAGAGCACGTGCCCATCCTGCTGGTTGTTCCTCTAGCAGTGGACTCATATTCATGTGTCCTTTTGTTGTTGACTAGCTTCATGCCATAGAATGTCTTCCCGATCCCTCCATGTCATGAGGTGTTTCAAGATTTCATCACTGTTTTTACTGGGTGTATATACCAATTATTTTTATCCAATCTTCCACTGATGGGAATTTAGCCTGTTTCCAACTCCCTGCTATTGCGAACTGTGCTGCAATGAACATGGGGGAGCATACGTCTGTTCGTGACCTGTTTCTTATTTCTTTGAGGTATATGCCCAGTAATGCTATTACTGGTTCATATGGTATTGTAATTGCCACCTGTTTTAGGTATCGCCATTTCACTTTCCACACTGGCTCGACGTATTTACAAGCCCACCAGCAGTGACCAAGAGTTCCAGTCTCACCACACCTTCTCCAGCATTTGTTTTTCTCAGTTCGATTGTTTTATAATTGGGCAGCGGATATGGATGATAAATGGAATCTCATGGTTGTTTTGACTTTCATTTGTTGATTAGCCCTTTGAGTGTCATCCTTTTTTGATTCATCTGTTCAGGTCCTTTGCTCTCTTGTCATAGGGTTTTTAGTTTTTTTTCTTCTTGTGGTTGCCTTGTAGTATACTGTAGATTTTAGTAATTAATCTGTTGTCCTTAATTTTGTTGCTAAATATCTTCTCCCAGTCTTTGGACTCTCTTTTTACACTTTTAATGAAATATTTTTATTTTGTTTTATTTTTAACAGTTCCTATTCATCTATTTTGCCTCCATGGAGTGAGTTTCCTTTGCGTTATCTGTAGCCCGTGAATTCTCTGTACAAGGGCACTTAGATTTGTTCCACTTTTCTCCTTGATGGTCCTGACAGGTTTGACTTCCAATTTTCCTCTATTCATACTTTTGTATTCAAAGGCACAACTATTAATAGATATTGCTAGCAGTTTATTCTCATTTTAAATTGTGCTCCACCAGCAAATATATGTCCTGAATGATTTCCTCCATCCATGCTATTAGGGCAGACTACTTTGTGAAGACATCCCTTCCCCAGTCATATTTTGACCGGAGGAGCTCATTTTTTCTGCCACCAAATATGATAATGTTCTGCTTTTCTTGGGGTTTTCAGTATCTGAGAATATGTTGGTGCTAATCATAAAACTTTCTATGGCTAATTCTTTAAAAATACATTACCTGTTCTTTCCTTCTTTGTAGTCTGTTCTTAGTCTGGAAGCTCTGCTGAATCTTGCTACACTTTGTTACCCTTGTTGCCCTTTGAAATATCAGTGACATAGTTTTCAGCATGACAACCAGAAGAGTATGACCACCCGAGAAGAGGTGGTTACAGGTGCTAGAAGGTTTTATGCCACTAGAATTCATGCAGGAATCAGAAATACTGCTTTTCAGAGGTGGGTGTTCCAGCTCTTTTAGCCATAATCCCCTGGTGTATTGAAGGATTGTTGACCTTGTGGTATGGCAAGCTTGGTGAGGGATGCGGTCTAGAATACAATGGTAACGTTCCAGTCCTTTATGGGCCCAGCAAATATATGTTTTGGGTAATGATAAATGTTGAACCCGGCACCATCTCTTGTACTTTCTTTCATCGCACAAGGAGCAGGTCATAATGGCAGTATTATATTCTGACTTTGACAGATTTGACACTCTTCAGAGTTTAATGTACATGCTCATTGTTCAGATGTGCAATCCTAAGGGGTAAGGATTTGTGGTCAGAACACGACTGGCACACATGCATTGGCACAGATAACAGTATTCTTGAAGATTTACTCATGGTTACTCTGATTTGCAATTGACATAATAGTTAATTGTTAGCAAACAGATTTTGATGTAATAAAAAAACATGTTTGGAATAATGATTTTGGCACTTTGAATCTGGGTGGCCTTGAGAAAATTCATTATCCCTTTTCTGGTATTCATTTCAAATTATAAAAGCAGAAAAATAACAAACACTCTTATCCACAGGAAATTAATTCAATACTAGTTGTGATGATGATAACGATAATGGTGAGGTGATGACAGTTTTCTTGCTTTTAATTCTGTGCCATCTTAAGATCTGTAGACATCATAGTGTCTCCTATCATGCTCTATATGCCAGCGGTTCTGTTTAGAGTCAGATGTCATCTTGTGCGGGTATGGGTGACTCTTACTGGCCTCTCCAGGAATGACGAGCTAGATCATAGCCACTTGCTAATATAGCAAATTAACCTAGTTTCCCCCACAAATAAAGTCTATTTTGTTCATATGGAATCATTTGAAGACTTCTGGAGAACATTTGATTATCTACTATTCCAACATGGTTGTATGAGCTCTGATTGAAGGTTAACTTGAGGTATGTGTCATTATATAACTATGTTTCCTTGATATCAGTGATGGGCGATATATAGGAGTTCATAATTTAAGGACCACTGACATCTATGACTTAATGTCATTTTCTTGAACAAATCTTGCATGACATTTGGTATAAATGTTTATGTAAATTAGGAATCTGGATTATAATATCTAATTTTTTGCTATTCCTGTCTGGTTTGCCATTCTGTCACAAGATGGTGTCACATAAACTGAACATAGCACATACTTCACCACTTTAGAACTTAAAATAATAAAAGAGAGAGAGAAAGCTAGAGATAAGAGTCATGTCAAAAGAGATCAAACCTTTAGCTATTTTTTTATAATAGAAAAGAAAATAACTTTGTTTTAGGGGAAAAATTAATTGTGCCTCTGATCTAGTTCAAACAATCAATGTTGGTGGTAGGAGTTGAAAGTTTAACCATCTGTATTACCCTGAGAATGTTTTTTTATCTACTTGCAATCTATTTGGACATTTAAACAAACTAATGCCCAGTCCAGTAAGTTATCTCAAAAAGTTTTTACATTACATGTAAGCAACATTTGTGTCTTGGAATCAATGAGGTAAACTAAAATCTCACTTCCATGGAGTCTGTGTTGACTCACAGTGAACCCATAAGACAGGGTAGAACTGCCCCTGCAGATTTCCAAGACTACATCTTTATGGGAGTAGAAAGCCCTGTTTTCTCCTGAGGAGCTGCTGGTGGTTTTGAACTGATGACTTTGCGGTTAACAGTCCAATGGTAGTTATTATACTTCCAGGGTTCTGCCATTGAGAGAATATTTCATCAATATTTTTAGGCAAAAATTGAGGGTAAAAAGTTCAGGCACATATTTTCAATGTTAAACAAACACAATTAACACTCATCACAACAGATGATTTTTGTCTTCTCAACTTAAATCTGGTAGATGTGTGACTTTTTAATAAGCTATAGAAGTGGCATAAGTGATGCCGCATGATTTCTTAAACTAGATTAGAATTTACAATACAGGCTCCTGTTTCATTTGGTCAAACACTTCTTAGAATCCTAAGGCAAAATTTAATAACCCTGACTACCCTAAATTCAATATGTTATGAAGAATCTAATCTTCTGGTCTTTAAACTCTCCATCCCTGGATCCAGATATTTGTGAGGGATCATTCAGATAGAGGTTTCCAGCTCCAGCCACTGAGTCACTGCAGGTATTTGAGTTTAATGATATCTGAGGTTCCATATATCACTACATTTGGTAATACTTGTTACATAGCACTAGCGACTGGAACTGAATAGGAAAATAAAGTAGATTTAAAACAAAATTAGTATTTGGACAATGAATTAATGCTAGAGTAAGTTAAACTGAATTCCAAGTCAAATTACAAATCCCATAATGAGTACTGAATATTCCTTAGCATGCGCTAAAGACTTCATATTCATGATGAGGGCAACGAATATATAAGTGTGCTTTACACAATTGATGCATTTGTGGATTGTGATAAGAGTTGTATGAGCCCCAATAAAATGATTTTTAAAAAGACTTCATATACATAACCTTATATAACTCTCTTAATAATTATAAATGGTACATTTATAATTATCTCTATTTTTAAAAATAGTAAGGAAGTGAAAGATCAAAAAAGTAAAGTGCCATATACACTCAAGTATAAGCCAAACTGAATGTCAGCCGAGACACCTAATTTTACCACAAAACTGCATAAAAATGTGCCGACAAACTCAGTTTATACACGAGTACATACAGTAACTTCCTTACTTACACAGTCATCGTGTGGTAGTTATATAATCTAGTGTCAATTTGGGATTGAGAGGATTAAGAGTGAAAGGGTAGAGTCCAGTCTGTCAATTGGGTCATAGCCAATGAAGCCTCTTTGTGGGCATGACCTTCTGAGAATTCTGGGGACTCTGGTATTTCTTTCTTGGAAGTAGGAGAAACTCTCTCACTACTTCACTTCCTTTGAGATTCTTGACTGACATGGGTGACTCCTGTCAAGACACCACTGAAGGGAAGCCACATGGACCTACCCTGATGTAACCTTGGGTGCTGGAGAAATCATGTAAACACCCCTGCCAGCGCTGAGATGCTTAAAATGACACTGGATCCACAAGACTTCCCACTTATTGCCTGTGATCTTCCTGCATTCATGTCATTACATGTATTTCATGAGTCAGAAGAGGACTTTATAGATTGGTATCAGACATATAGGAAAATATTGGACATATGAGCTAGGACTCAACTGGATTGGTATGCTCTCTTAATGTACAATTACCCTTTATATAAAACTCTATCTTATACACATATGAGTTTCTATGGATTTGTTTCCCTAGTCTAGTAACACACATAGCAGTCTCAAAGGTCCAAATGGGACATTTGAAGTTGGGAGGGCCTGTGAGAATTATCTCAAATGATAGCAGTGATGGAGATCAGATGTTTATTTCCTATGTCAACCTGTCAATGGATTCAGGCTGTTCTTATGGATCACTTTCACATATTTCAAAAAATGTATATAGGCGTTTTTCCTATTGGTGAAAGTATTAACTAAAAGGAAAACCAATGTGCTTCTGGGAGAGCTGGGACTAATGGTTACTTTATTGATCTGAGTTATGGTTACAGGAATATGATTAGTTCTACTAATATTCACTGTACTTCCCACTTATAAATTATAAACTTTGCTGTATGTAATTGGGCCTCATTTTGAGAAATCAGTAATACAAATTCTAATTATTCATGAATACAAAGTTGAAATTTTTTCAATAATACAAGGTCAGCTTTAAAATAAAGTACTGACAGTGTAACATACAAAATAACAACAACAATATGTAATTGATCAAGCATTCATGAGGGTTGGAATGTTGGGGAGGAAGGGTAAAAAAGAGGAGCTGATACCAAGGACTCAAGCAGAAAGAAAATGTTTTGGAAGTGTCGATGACAACATATGAACAATTGTGCTTAATACACTGGAATGATGTATTGTTATGATTTTAAGAACCCCCCCAATAAAATTATTAATAAACAAATAAATAGATAGATAAATAAAAAGCATTACCTCTCACTAGATTAGTAAAATAAAAAAGAAAAGCTCAAGTCATCATCTTAGTAGATGCAATATTTTAATTATCAGTAGAACTTCTCTTAAATATTTCCCTTTATAATTGTGTTACATCCTTATATATTGTCACATAATTTTTAAATTGTCAAGGGTAAATTTTATTGGTCTTATTTTTTATTTTGTCTACTCTCTTCTGATCAGGGTGGGATAGTTACTTCTGCTCCTGTGTTGGGGAATTTAAAGGTATGTGAGAAATTTTATATGTGGAGAAATTTATTTTAAATCATTTTGGGGGCTCATACAACTCTTATCACAATCCATACGTACATCAATTGTTCAAAGCACATTTATATATTTGTTGCCCTCATCATTCTCAATATTCGCTTTCTGCTTGAGTTCCTGGAATTAGCTTATTTTCCTTTTTCCCCTACCCCTCCCTCCCTGCACCCCCTCCCTCATGAACCCTTAATAATTTACAAATTATTATTTTATTTTATGCTTACACTTCCCAGCATCTCCCTTCACCCACTTATCTGTTGACCATCCCCCAGAGAGGAGGTTATATGTAGATCCTTGTGATTGGTTCCCCCTTTTTACGCCCCTGCCACCCTTCCCTCCTGGTATCGCCACTCTCACTGCTGGTTCTGAGGGGTTCATCTGTCCTAGATTCCCTGTGTTTCCAGTTCCCATCTGTACCACTGTGCATACTCTGGTCTAACAAGGTTTGCAAGGTAGAATTGGGACCATGATAGTTGGGGGGAGGAAGCATTTAAAAACTAGAGGAAGCTTGTGAGTTTCATTGTTGCTACACTGAGCCCTGAGTGACTCATCTCCTCACTACCCCTCTGCAAGGGATGTCCAGTTATGTACAGATGGGCACTGGGTCCCCATCATGAACTCCCCTCATTCATGATGATCTGATTTCCCCCACCCCCTCCCAACTTTGGTGCTTGAAACCTGGGTTCCCTGGCCCTTCATGATCTCACATGTTGGTGTGCTGTTTCCATGTGGGCTTTGTTGCTTCTGGGCTAGATGGCCACTTGTTTACTTTCAGGCCTTTAAGACCAAGATGCTATACCTCTCCATAGCTGGGTACCACCAGCCTTCTTCACCACACTTAGTTATGCACACATTCGTCTTCAGTGTTTATGTGGGGAAGGTGATCAAGCAATGAGGTTTTTGTCCTTTGGTGTCTGCTATTCCTTCAACACCTCATGCTCACACAGGCTTGTGTGCTTTCTCTGTGGGCTTTGTTGCTTCTGAGCTGGATGACCGCTTGTTTGCCTTAAAACCTTTAAGACCCCAGATGTTATATATTTTGATATCCGCACACAATCAGCTTTCTTCACCATGTTTGCTTATGCACGTCTGTCTTTAGCAATCATGTCGGGAAAGTGGGTATCATGAAATGACCGTTTGGCTAAGCAAGGTGTTCTTGTATTAAGGGAATGCACGCGAGGAGGCCCAATGTCCACCTGCTACTCTAATACTAAATTTATAAATATATGCACATAGGTCAATTTCCCCCCAATCATAAATATATTTATATATGTGCATTTTATGTGCATATTTATGCTTCTATGTAGGCACTTTGCCTCCTACTCCTTTCCTCTATTTCCTTATGCTTTCCTCCCAAGGAGGTCCCGAGGGAGTAGAAAGGATGGACTTTGGGGCCAGGTTGTGGCACCCCATCAGACTGGTCCAGAACACACTTCTCAAGGTCAACAAGCAGACTTTGAACTACAAACCAGTTTTTTTTTGTCTTTTTGTTTTGTTTTATTTTTTTTCTTTTGTTTTAAATGTTGTATGTCTGTGGCCTTTTTGTTTGTTAGCTTGTCAGTGTTGCTGTGCCATCATCACCACGTTCTTATGTGCCACTTTGGTGCTGTAAAAGCCATCCTCAATTTTATGCATATATATCTGCAAGCCCACTTAGATAAGATAGGCTGGACAGACAATGTGAGAAGAAAATAACGGGACCATTGGTCCTGGAGGGACATGAGAGTGTGGGAGGTAGGGGAAGGGAGGAGGTGCTGGCCAACCCAGGGACAAGGGAACAAGAGTGGTTCAAAACCAGTGGCGGGAGGGGATGGGAGGACTGGTAGGGAGTGACCAAGGGCTAGGTAACTGAGAGGAATTACTGAAACAGAATGAAGGTTGCACATGGTAGTGGAGAAATTTTATATATATAAATTTTACATAGGTAGGTAGTAACTAGAATTCAAATGATTGTTAGGCCATGTAAATAAAACTGATTTACCTCTATAAATATTAGAAGTCATTGAAGAATTCAAAATAGAGGTGGACAAGAGCTAATGTCTGTGTATGTAAGAAAGTACACTCTAGTCATTATGAAGAGTTTAGATCTAACAAAAGTAAACCTTAATCACAGATATTTATCGAAATTATGAGGTCCTGAGTTAATTGGCAATGCAACAGAGATACAAGGATAAATAGGATCATTTGCAATTATGAGATACCGCCCATCATACGATTCCCTTGTGGGACTGTTGTGTAAGTTTGGACTACTAACTCCAAGATAAGGGGTTCAAATCTGCCAGAGATGCCTAGGGAGAAAGATGATGATGTACAGACTCAGAACATCCTTGTAGGATCACTATAAATTAGAATCAACCCAAGGATAGTAGATTGTTACAGCCACAAAATTAGAATCAACCTAAGGATAGTAGATTGTTACAGCCACAAAACTTTTATTTAGCTGGCCACGTGGAAACAAGGGATGGTCTGATGAAGTGAGAATGTTAGAGGGTGGTGGTGTAATGATACATATTGGTGGTGTAAGAGATGGATGGCTGGATTGTAAAAGAAAAAGATAATGGATCCATTCAGCCTGTATGGACTTTAAGATGCCTTTTGAACATTCTGCTGATGATGATTGGTAGACATCTGAATATAGAGCTCTAGCTCGAGGTTAGTTATAAACTAGCAGAAAATACTAAAGAACTGCCAATCCATACCTTTAGTTTGGAATTCCTTTCCAAGTTCTTTTCTCCATGAACTGATTTATTCCTTCTCAAGGATCCATTGAGACTTCCTTCTAAGAAACTTTGCATATCATGTGTCTCCACCCAACAAAAGATGAAAACTATATGCCTATGACAAATTCACTAATATATGAGTTGTGAGCATTTTCCATATTATTTTTCTACCTATGTAAACACTGTATATATATTTATATTTTATCTGTAATAAACATCAATATTTTATATTATTTAAATAATATATTTAACTTCCAGAGTATATTTTATATACTTTTGCTCCCTTATATAAAGTTTCTCATTTCTCCAAGCACTATTAATTTATAACATTGTACTCCATTGAAATATTGTTCATGTATAGACATGCTCTTCCTGTCTTCATTATTTTATACTTTAGTCATCAGTAATATTGAGAATGATAAATAAAAAGCTAAATGACACTCTAATTGACTGTGGAAGTGAATCATCTCTTCTTTATGCACCAAAGGGAAATGGGCAGATGTATGTTCTAGGATGTTGGCTGCCCATATATCTTGCTGTATTTATATGTTCATTCTTGGTTTTATCATCCCTACATCCAAGTCATAGGTTAGGACTGTTGGCATATGGGATTATATGAATGTACGTGTCTTTTTGGGTATAGATTTTGGAGAAAAAAGTGAGCATAATGACTTTTCTAAGTAAAATGAAATTTACTTTAATTAGTAATATTTTGAAATAGTAACCATTTTTATAGGGACCTTCATGAACCACATAATAAACATTATAGATTCTAGAGAGAGAATATTGCTTTTACATTTAATTTTGTTTATTTTGAGACTTCAAATTCTAATTCTGAACATTATATATTGTACACCATGTTTTTTATGAAATTATCTTGAAAAATTCTTCTCATATTCTTTGTGTCAATCAACAAACACAATAGTATTGATGCTTGCCCCAAACATTCTTTTGTTTTTTGTTTTGCTGTATTTACTCTTTTTTTGTCTAGTAAAATATATATTAAAACTTCGTATGAGTATTATTTTATTTAGGAATCAATATAGTTCAAAATGAACCAACAGAATAGAATTTGAGAGTCTGAGAGTAGACAATTTTCTAATTTAAGATAATACTTTGATCTCTTCATTTCAAATTTCACTAATCTGGTCTCCTTTGCTGAGATTTGCATAATTAATATATCTGTAAAAGTGCCATATTCCTTTCTAAAAAAATTTCATGGGACTAACTAATTTCAAATTGTTTGAGGATGAAAGTATGTGTAAAAATAGAATTAAAATAATCTAGTGAAATCATAATTAGTGAAATTATTTAATCAAATAATATCGAGTTAGCCAGCATGGATTATATCCATAAATTGTGCTGATGAAAATGACTTAACCAATGGACCTCAAATTATTTGCTACAAAATAAAGGTACCACCACTTCTGTAACATTATGAGAATTAAGTAAAATAGCATAGAATGTTCTCATGTTTATTATATGGAAACTGAGAACTGAGAAGACAGTGTAAGCGGGCAAATTCTGTCTGTTCAGATTTAAGGAGTCTGTGAAGCAGATCTGGTGGAGGACGGCTTTCATGTTCGTGAGTTAGAAATATATCCCAGTCACATTCTCCTAACTCAAGTTATGCCTCATAATGCCGCCCTCCCCCATAAGAATGCCAATTTTAAGGTGCTGCTTGCAAGCACACGGTAGCTACTACATATGCTTGAAGGTTAAATGGTTGAAGGCTATTTGCCTGAAGGTAGTCTGCCATCGAGAGTAATCAGAACATTCCACCCTAGGACAGCCAATCCCTTCTAATAAGGGTCTTAGATTGTTCCCCTGGAGAAGAACACAGGGACACTTAACGGCAAGCCAGCTCAGAGTTGATCAAGGTGAAGCTGGCATCTTCACTCTGGAACCCACCCATCTTGTTGTGTATTCACCTTCCTGTTTCATGTATACCCCTAGGTTACCGTCTGTCTGGTACATGCATGTCCCTAGCACAGTCGCCTCCCTGTTACAGACATGCTTCTAACACAACTCCTTCCTGTTAAGTACCGTATTTGTGTGATGTGGCTTGCTAGCTCAAGATTGTTAAGAGAATACATTCACCAACTCTCTGGCTCCAGACTCCATAGAAGAGGTGAGTCCTTGCATGCCTTGTCTGATGTTTCTTTAATTTACCTCTCAATTACACAACCGCCCTTTAAGATCCATTCGGTTATGGTGGCTGGTCCCCCACAATGTACAATGAAAGATTCTAGGTTCTTTGCAAATACAATAAAATCTGGAGATCTAGAACTTTTTTCTGACTCTCAAAACTTTTCTGCCTTTGAAGGAAACTTCTCCCTATTACTTAGTGAACAACTGAACAAGGAGAATCACATTTGAGAAGGGTTCACCTTCTTTCATATTCTACTGAAGCAGATGCTTAAAAGCTTGTTAGTTCTATTTTGGCTTCTTCTTTTGATTGGCTTCCCTAACATCTGCAAGTCAGCTCAGTTTAACTCTATTACACAAATACCTTTGTTATAGAGCTGAAGAGGGTTGAGTTATGTCCATATTTAACAGTGACCGAGTAAGTCCCACCTAAGTGATACTTAGCGATTATAATAGCTTGCATAGTAGGCTTCCATAGGAACACGTGGGCAGAGTTTATTCAGATCACAGCTCCATTAGACAGCGTTGAGGTAAATGGCTTTCCAAGGCTAGCCCCCTCCCTCTTCCTCCCTGGTGATTAGACTAGCACTGTGCTGCCTGAGCTAATCCTTTGCCTCAACCATGTGCGGCACTACTGAGGACCAAGCCAACCCATAGATCATGTCACCTCGCTGTACACCACTGGAACTTGAGGTTTCATGTACACCTGCTTCAACACACTCCTTGAAAATCTATCGCAACAGCTTCCCCATGTTCCTGAGCGACTGGCCTCTGCTAGCCCTCAACTCTCTGCTGTTGCAAGTTTAGGTTGAAACCAAAGAAAATTAAAACAAGTCTATGAGAATCAAATCATAATATTGTGAATAGGAATATCCCATCTGAATGACGAGAACATTTTAAGAGCATTGTGGTAGTTACATAATCTGTTGTCAATTTAAGACATAAGAGTGATGGGTGGAGTCTAGCCTGTCAAGTCACAACTTGATGACCTCATTTGGAGGGACTAAGGAGATAAATAGCTCCTTGGAGCTGGGACACACCCTCACTCCCTGCAAGACATTACTGTGGAAGAGCCTGATGGAGCTATGCTGATGCAACCAGAGCCCTGGGAGTTGGAGGACCCATGGGGAGATCCCTGCCAGCACTGAGATGATTCTACCACCTCTGGATCCAAAAGACTTTCCATCCACTGTCCTGTGATCTTCCTGAATTCAGCATTATTGCATGGCTGCATGAGCCAAAAAGGAATTTATGAACTAGTCCTGGAAAAGTGGGCTAATATTGTACTAATGGACTTGATCTGGACTGGGCTGCGATTTTTCTTGATGTACAATTACTCTTTGATATAAAACTAAGTGTTGCACACATAGGGCTGTCTATGAATTTGTTTCTCTAGTCCACGCGGACTAACACAACAGCATCTGATGATTAAGCACTAATTACCAAAGACATAATATGTTGTGGGATGACATCAAGAATTAACACCATGCATAAAAAAAGCCAAAGGCCATTATAAAGAAAAGTGATGTCAAAATAGAATGAAACTTGTTGTGTAAATTACAGTAGCTAAAGCAAGTATAAACATGGAACAGTAAAAACAAAAGGCAGTTCAAGAAGACAAAATAAAGACATCACAAAGAAATGGGCAATGACCTACAATTAGGGCCCCAAACACCCACCACTGTTAGCACTTTTCAAGATGAAAAGCTGGGGAAAAAAACACAGTTTCAAGTTGCAACATTGAAGGATTTATGGACAAAACATAAAATTATACAGAAAACATCAAGAGAAGATGGAAGGAATACGCAGAATCACTGTACTAAAAAAGTACTGGTTTGAAATCAACCATTTCAAAAGGTAGCTGATGATGAACTCCAGGACTTGAGGAACTCACTGATGAAGAGCAAGGCAAGAGTGGCAACCTCAGTATTGATTGCAACTTCATGTTAAGAAAATCCACAGCTCCACAACTGGACCAATAAACATCATGATAACTAGAGAAAGATTCAAATGGTCAATTATTTCATTTTAAAATCAATGCTTATTGAAGCAATAGGCAAGAAAGCAAACAGCATGCTTTTTTGGGAAAACATGCTGCACAAGACCTCTTTAAAGCGTAACAGAGCAAAGATATTACTTTAGATACTTAGGGACACCTGACTCAAGCCATGGTATTTTCAATTGCCTCAGATACATGTGGAAGCTGTCCATGCTAAGAAAGAACAGAGAAGAATTGTTATGTTTGGATTATGTTTTTGGGAAAAATATGTATTGAAAGTAGCATAGTTGTGAGCAGAGCAAAGGAGTTTATGTTTGGAGTACAGCTACAATGTTCTCTAGAAGCAAGGATGGTGAGCCTTTGTATCAAGTTCTTTGGACATGGTGTCAGGAGAGATCGGTCCCTGGAAATGGACATCATGCTTGGTAAGGGAGAGGGTTGGGTAGTTGAAGACACTTAATGAGATTGATTGACAGAGTGGTACCGCGATCCCTCAAAGTATTAATTAGGAGGATGGAGTAAGGGCTGGCAATGTTTCATTCTGTTCTATGCAGGTCACTATGATTTGGAGCTGATTGATGGCAGGTAACAGCAATATTTTTGCATTGAGCTATAAGTAAATCTTATGTCCTTATATCTCAATTATTTGCTATAATACATTTTTATGATACACTATTTCTATATATTTCATAATCTTTTAAAAAAAAGTACTACTAATAAAATCAGAATAAACTACTCATGAAGGAGACTAGATTTTCCATGAAAACAACGCTTTGAAATCAGCTGACGTTTCCCAGGATGTGCAAAGAGTTGGAACTTAGCAGCTAACCTAAAAGTTGGCTAGCTGAACTCACCCAGCAACGCCTTGAAATGAAGTCCTTCTCATTTGCTTCTATCAGTACTGCAGCCAAGAAAACCCAGGGAATGGTTAGATTCTGCACACATGGGAAGGAATCCATACCAATTAAACATCACAAACTCTGTGACACTACAGACATGTTTGTGAAATTAATGGTTTTCTGACTGCAAAAAACTGTGTGTGAGAGAAAGAGACAGAGAGACAGAGAGAAAGAGACAGAGAACAACAGCGAGAAAGATCTAGCAGGCCTAGTCTCATCATTCAGTTGCAATGGACTTCTTTCTATCTGTCATACTGTGGATTAGAGTTTATCATCAGAATCAGTCAATTAGTTGAAACAACAATATTTCATTTCTGGATTAGTTTTGTCTTTCTTTATCAACTGTCTTAAAAGAACTGTTTTACACAAACAAACACTTTTTTTTCTGAGCAAATGCCAAATGCATACTTTTGTTTTTCACACTGAGTGGGAAAGTACACACACAGCACACCATTATTTACTTGTGCTTGGCGTTTTGTTTGCCACAAAGCAGCACTCATAAATAACATCCAGTAGAGGACAGAGACTCAGCCTTTAATAATATTGTTTTGGGACTACATCACCCAGCATTGAAGATGTCATATAAGATTCATATCTATAGCTGTTTACAGAGGGGGGGGAAACAGTTCCACTTTGCAATGCTAGTACAATTCTCAAAAACATTGAGAAAAAATGTGCATGTTCTGTCTTTTTTCACACTTATTTTTGGTATCCAGGGCTGTGTTTCAGGGTTGTATTGATTTTCACTCTGGCTGTGGCTGATTAATGTTTCAGGAAGGAGTCAGGTGCATTAGTGTAGAACTGAATAGAAAGATCAGTGCATTTTCTCTAGCCAAATGTATAGGGTTAGGGTGACCAAACCAACCCACTTACTGATCTGACCTAGTATCGTACACACACAGCAAGAGCTTTATTAACAACCACACAGACTGGTTACCAGAAAGCTTGAAACTTCTTTCAACATTTCCTCATGCTATTAAAGACTCGTCACCTACTTCTACCAACCAATAAAAGGTGATATTTTTGTGGGAACATTAATGATTTTTTTTATTTAGATTTAATCACTAGGTTAAGTGTGTTCACCTTATAAATTTGTTTCCCAGAAGGTGTATTCTTTCATAATTGCTTTTCCTTGATAAGGATTTCTCACTCATTACAGGAAAATTGCAAATGTAATAGTTAAGGGATGATTCCATTGTAGTAACATTTTTCATCCTGACCCTATTTCAAAGGTTGAAAAATGGCTAGTCAGTTTAATGTTTCCTATTTGCTCTGTTATCACCGGTGTTTTACTATTTTAATAGCTCATTTTCCACCGTCCATAATTCTCTTGTTCATATCAACTTGGGTTTTATATAATGACTTTTGCATGATACTCACAGATAGGTCTGACCCTATTAAAATGTGCAACATATTGCCATCCGCAAAAAGTTACACCTAGTTAATGTGACCTACAAATACTAATACAATTATAAGAAAAAAGCAATTTTATGGAAAATAATGTTTTAGACTCATTTGTTATTATTAGAATTGAAAATATTTTCTTTAAACAAATGTAGACAATGAATAAAATATATTTAATGAATAAAATATATTTTAATGAATAAAATATATATTTAAAACAGACTATTGAGAATTTAATCCAGATGTAACCAAAGTTTATTTTAATTTGAGCTTTTGAAAAAGCCAATATCCTTTTCAGTTATCATTGACAACTCACATATTTGCCAAAGTATACAGTGATTTGATTAAAAATTCACCTGAAGGTGCTATTAAATAGCTCCAAGATGGCTAAATTCAAACAGCCCAGTTTCCATATCCTGCAGGAAAAAAAACTGATGAAAAAGAGTCTATATAGAGTAAATAGGAAATGGCCTACTGTCAAGGTCAGGGGGCCTTCCAAAAGTTCATGGAAACTGAAATGAAAAGAAAATGGATTTTTCGTGAACTTTTTGAGGCTTCTTCATATTTTAAAAACAAAGCCACACGTCAGTTTGTTTAAAATGTAAACCATGACTTTCATGAGCTGTTGCTGTTTTCCTGCAAACACTAAATAGCTTTTATTTATTAATGTCAACAAAAGAAAATCATGTGGCTGCTTATTCACCTGATACTTATCCAGTCTAAAAATCACATAGCCTATTGCATGAGGTCCATTTATTTCCTGTGAAACTTCCTACCCATCAGCCTCAACTCCTGACTTGGCCTAATTCTTCCTAACTCTTAGCTTCAGTGTCTTTTCAGAGGTACTGGAATCCCTGTGCCCGTGGTTAACTGGAACCAAGATTTTTTTCTTTCTATTTTGAAGTGAGGGATAATGTTTTGTTTGTAGCATATTGTCATCTCCAGAAAGCGTTATTAGGGGAAACTATTGTGTTCTTATATGAAAGTACATGATATCACTTCATAATTGATTGTTTGGGGTAATATAATTTCTTTTTAGAAAAACTGTGTTTTGAGATTTGAATGGTGTGTTGTCTGCTCTACTGCCAGTCTGGGTGTTGTAAACTATCTGTTTCATTTTAAAAATTATTTCTAGAGAAATGATATAGAGAAACCTTTTGTGTGCTTAGTTGTTTTTTCATTTTCTCCATTAGTAAATCAAATCCCAAACCCCACTGTCATTCAATCATTTTTGACTCAGAGGAGCAGAGAACTACCCTGTGGAATTGTCAAGGCTGTGCATCTTTGTGGGACCAGACTCCCACATGTTCCTGCATCAGTGTGACTAGTAGGCTCAAGGCATCCATTTTCAATTAGTAGTTGAGTACTCTAACCCCTTTGCCACTATCTTAAATGATACCATTTTACAGAACTACAGTCTAATATAACAACCAGAATGTTGGCATTTTTCAGATTTCCTGGTTTCACTTGATCGTGTTCTTTACATTTGGATCACTTGTCTATATTCCTGGGCCTACAAGCACAGTCACGACACTGTATTAGTCAGCTCCACGAACAAAATGATATAACCAACTGCCCTTTGACAGCCACTCTTAGTTATTTCCCATGACCACATGCATCTCCAGCTCCCTGCCCATCAACTGGCAATTACTCATCAATCCCTTTTTTCTAAAATTGGAAAATTTAAAATATATTACTTATAAATAAAGCCTTAAAATATAAGCTTTTAAAATTGCATTATTTCTTTTAGTCAAATTCTCTAAAGATATATACAACTATTTGTGCAATGATAGGTTGCTTCTTTATATTGCATTACTCTATGGTAGGTATATAGCAGATTGTTTAACTAGTCGACTACTGAAAACTGCTGTTACAAACTAAAGCTTCTTTCGTCCTCCGTGATAAGTGTGTATTCTCTTGGGTAAATGGTCAGTGGGGCACTGTTGAATCATGTAGTAGCTTCATGATTAGTTTTTATATTCTGCCAGATTGTGTTCAAGAGTGTTAGTACTATTTTATATTGTCACTAGCAATGAATAAGCAATACAGCAACTCCAAATTGTAGACAAAATTTAGAGTTTTAATGTAATCATCTCCAAGATGAAATCTGATATATGCCACTAGTCAATTGAAATGAAGCTTCCTCTGGGGTATCGCTGCAATTATGACTTAGCCCAGTTGACACATAATGGGAGAGAAACAATTCACTACAGGGCATCCGCCATAGTTTTACTCTGGATTCCATGGGTTTACCCTGGATTACATGATAAGCAGGGTAATATTTTCACTTGTATAACATATCAAAATGTAAACTTATTTTCCTTATTTACCTTCCAATAATTTCTCTATTTTCAGCATCAACCTTACTTTTGCCCTGCAACAAATCACCATAGAAAAGCATATATTTTTCCCTGAGTTAACTAGGTTATCTGCATCTAGATATACTGGCACTTACTTCTCTCTGGTACCCAGAGATAATCCCCAGGAGTCCATCATAATAAATGGAGAAAAGATGGATGTTGTCAAAGTTTTCATCTTTCTTGGTTCCACAATTATTGCTCATGGGAGCAGTAGTCAAGAGATCAAACAAAAACTCTGCTGCAAACTATCTCTTTAACGTGATAAAAAGCAAGCATGTAACTTTGAGGAATAAGGTGAACCTGGCCTAAGCCATGGTAAATTTCAATTGACTCCTATGCATGTAAACACTGACTTTTGAATAAGGAAGTCTGAAGAAGAATAGATGCATTTAGTTTGTATCTCTGGAGAACATGGAAAGTACCATGAACTTCCAAAAGACCAAACACATATGTCTTGAAACAAGTGCAGCCAGATTGCTACTTAGGGGCCAGGATGTCTCCAGCACTTTGCGCATATTATCAGGAGGGATGAGCCTCTGGAGAAGGCCATCACACTTGGTAGAGAAGAGCAGTGAAAGAGAGGACAGTCTTCAACAGGATGGATTGACACAGTGCTTGCAGCAATGGGCTCAACACTCTACACCTTGTGAGGATGACACGGGACCAGGCGGTGTTGCCTTGTCTTGTGCACAACATTGTTTTGAGTTGGAACCAACTTGACGGCACCTGAAAACAACAGCCCAACTCCTGAAATAAAGAAAACAAATTGGTGTCCATATATGAATCCTTCTTTAGCCTCTTTGCTTTAGTTTCTGTTTTACTTTTCTATACATTGCTATTATTTTATAGATTGTTGGATGTGCACTTTCAGGATAATGGAGAGCAAATACTAGTCTTTGATTTTAAATTGCCAGTCTATACATAACATTTAAATGTTAAATTGCAGTATTTATAAACATATACAAGAAAAAACCTATGGAGTATTATATTTGCCAGTAGTTTCTTGAAGTGAGAGCAATAATGCTGTCTGTTATTTACTCTGCATGACAATAATATTAAAGCAACAATTTCCACCAAGAGTTAAGAATAGGAAGTAGGAATTGATCCCCTTAAGTTCCAGGATATATTTTACTATTAAAAATATATTTTACGTGCTTTGCATTCTTTAGGAGCAAACTATTCTTGAAACTTTGAATATCACTTCTTTTTCTGATTTATTATGACTACTTAAGAAATTGTTATAGAAGAAATGGAATGGTGCAAAGAATGTCACATTTAATAATTTGGATTATATTTATTTGAATACTATGGTTACACTTCTAAGTGGAATATTAGGGAGATTATAGATTTAAGCCAGGCTCCAGAATGTGTCTACTAATTAACCTGTCACTGCCTCAAAGTGTGACCTGGGTAAGTGTTTTGATTGAATTTCCCTGAGTTTCAATTCAACAACTGAAATTAAAAGTGAATATGCTAAATAAGTGTGCTTTATACCTCAGGATTTTGTTAATAATGAAGTTTATGTTTTAGTATTTATATGAATTTTATGATTTGTGTATCAGCCATTAATTTCTGATTTTAGTAGTTTATCTTATTTGCTATTATTGAAACATCAATGAACATATTACCCAATTAAAAAAATAGTGTCTTAATTTCTTATTATGGGATTACACTAGAAATACCGCAAGTGAGTGGCTTTAAACTAAGTAGTTATTTTCTCACAGTTTAGGTGCCTAGAAGTACAAATTCAAGGCACCAGTTGCAGGTAGTCTTTTTTTAATGCTGAGGGTAATCCTTGTGTCAGCTTCTCTGGCTCTCTTCTGTATGATGGCACCTAACAGCAGCAATAAACTATTCTTTTCTCCTGACACTTAGCTTAAGCTCCACTTACCAGAAGATTTTTAACCAAGAAATATTCCCTTGTTCTGTTCCCACAACTGCCTCTTGACCAAGGTACAGGTTCTGCATGAGCACAATGAAGTGTTTTGCAGTTTTTCTCAAAATTATCCATAGTTTATTATGATCCATGTAGTTGAATGACTTGTTATAGTCAATAAAACACAAGTAAACACCTTTCTGGTATTTATTTTCAGTCCAAAATCCATGTAATATCAGAAATGATAGCCCTAGTTCTAAGTTCTCTTCTGAATAGCCTGAACCACTTGTAGCTCCTTGTCAATATACTACTGCAACTATTGTTGGAAGATCCTAAGCAAAAAATTATTTGCATGTGATATCAATGATAATGTTGTATAATTTGAGCATTCTGTTGGGTCACCTTTCTTGGGAAGTGGATATCTTCTGATAGGTTGGCCAAGTAGCTGTCTTCCTAATTTCCTGTCATAGATGATTGAGTGTTTCCAGTGCTTCAATAATTTGTTGGAAGATTTCATTTTGCTATTTTACCAATTCCTGTGATCTTGTTTTTGGACATTGTTTTTAATGCAGCTTGAACTTTATTTTCCCAGTGCCATTGGTTGTTCTCATATGCTTCCTCCTTTAATGGTGGACTGTTGACTAGTTTTGGTTTGTTTGTTTGTATTTGACTAGTTCTTTTTGGGACAGTGCCTCTGTGTATTTTTCCATCTCCTTTTAATGCTTACTGCAACATTCAATATTTTGCCAACTGAATATTTCAATACTGAAATTCAAGGCTTGATTTTATTCTTAATTATTTCAATTTAGGATATACTGAGCATGTTCTTACCTTTTGCTTTCCTAATTCTAAATCTTTGCACAATTCATCATATTATTGGTTTCGTCTTCTTGGGGTGTCCTTTGAAAATTTCTATTCAGCTCTTTGACTTCATCATTTCTTCCATTCCCATTAGCTAATCTATGACTAAAAGCAAGTTTCAGAGTCTACCTTGACATACACTTCAATTGTTTCTCTACTATCTTTTTAGTGACTTTTACTTTCTTCATGAATGATGTTCTTGATGTCCTCCCATAGCTTTTTAGGTTTTTGTCATTAGGGTTCAATGCCTCAAATCTGTTCTTGAGATGTTCTTGAAATTCAAATGGGATGGACTCAAGGTTTCATTTTGGCTCAGGTACACTTGTTTTGATTTTCTTTAGTTTTATCCTGAATTTACATATGAGCAATTGACAGTCTGTTCTGCAGTCAGCCTCTGGCCTGGTTTTAGCTGTGGATATTTAGCTTCTCCATGTCTCTTCCCACAGATGTAGTCAATTTTATTCTATGTATAACATCTTGAGATGTCCATATGTCTAGATGCCTTTGAAAAGGTCATTGGTTTTGAGAAATTCTACATGCCATTTTACCAGCAAGTCCATATTTTCCAATGACTCTATATTCCAAATACTGTTCCTGACTCTGTTTGCAACTTTTTCATTCCAGTGATCAAGAACTATGGATGTATCTTGATTGCAAAGTTGATCGGTTTTGGATTTCATATAATGGTAAAGTTCTTCAACTTCTTGAACGCTAGCTTTGGTGGTTGGTGCATATATTTGAATAATAGTGTATTGGTTGGATTTCCTTCAATATAGATAGGTAGACATAATCCTAACAAAGATGGGATGGTACTTTGAGATAACCCCTGTTATGTCCTTTGTGAACACGAGTGCAATGCTATTCCTCTTGATTGTTTCAGTCCCAGGATCGTAAACCATATGGCTTTCTGATTACAAAAGGCAAATGCCAGTTTATTTCCACTCATTAATAATGTCTGAAATGTTGTTTTTGTGGGTTCCATTTCAATTTTTGCAATTTCCAATTTTCCTTGATTCATACTTTGTGCATTCTAGGTTCCTATTATTAATTTATGTTGGCAGTTATTTCTTCTTACATTGCGTCCTGCACCATCAGCAAAGAAAGGTTCCGAAGGCTGTGCTTCCACAGGCTTTACATCAGCATCTCTTCCTCCTCAGTCGCATGTTCAATGTCTTCTGGTCTGAGGGCTGTGTCTCCTGATACTCTCTCGATCAGTGGTCTGCTTCTTTTCGTAGGTTTTCAGTATCTGAAAAAGTTTTGATTCTGTCTATAAGACTTTCAGTGATTAATTCATCAGATATGGACAGCCCGTATCTTCTTCATAGTCTTTCTTATTCTGGAAGCCCTGTGGAAACCTGTTCACCTTTGGAGACCCTTGTGGCATTTGAAACACCAGTGACATAGCTTCTAACATCACCACCAAAACAACACACATGCCACTACAGTACAACGAACTGGGAAAGAAGTGGTGGATTAGACAGTATAGCATTTTGAAACACAAATGTAAGGAAATAATTATGTAATTCATTCCAATTCACTGTAAAAGCAATATATAAATATATATATATCTTACATATAGTTAATTAGCTCTGTGTCTGATTGATTATAAGAAATAATTTTGAGACTTAACTTTCTTAAGTTATATAAATATTTCCTTCAAGATAGCACACATTCTTAAAAATTAAATCTGCCGTTTTCCCAATCTCCATTTTAACTTGAAATATAGCTTGCTTTTACAAAAAGTCATAAAAATTGCATTCTTCCAATTTCTGTTGGTAATCAACTGTGACATTAAATGGCATAAATCTTTGTTCAATTCATTTCCTGCTTCTTCAAAGAAATGAAAATAAACTACATATAAAGATAGTGATTGCAGCAAGCCCAAAAGGTTCTAACTTTTCTTGCTAAGTTCCTGCAAGTTTTCTTTTAGATTTAAATCTCTCCTGCCATTCTTCTTTAGCAAGAAAATAAATCCTTCTTTGTTTCCCCCACTGGAACTAAGGTGACAGTTTAAAACTTGAATTTCTTTAAAAAAATTATTTTAGGTCATTTTGGAAAGCATCTCTCATACAAAGCCCAGTGGTTGAGAGTGGAAAGAGCGGAAACCTTCAGCGAGTCCAGTGCAAGTTAGAGCCAAACTTATGGAGAGCATGGCAACCAGGGAAGCTGGGGCCAAAGAAGTGCTTCTTTGTGACCCTGACTCACTGTATTACGAAGGGCGCCTCTCGAAGCCTAATCTTGCCTGATGTTTTTCCTATTCAGGAAATTTTAATGATTGGTAATATCTACCATTTAGAAAGGATGGCCTGCAGATTTAAACCTAATTTGCAGAAAATTTTGAATATAATAGGTTTATTTTTCTCCTTACTTTTTTCTGATTAAAAATTAGACTGATTTCTATAACAAAAAATTTCAAGGCCATGAAGTGAATTAGAAAATAGTAGCCATTGAGTCAATCCTCACTCCTCACAATCCCCTGTATTTCCAAGTAGAACTGTGCTCTGTACAGTTTCAGTGGCTGATTGTTCAGAAGGCAGTACTGGGACTTTCTTCACAAAGAGTTCTGGGGAATGTAAATCTCCAGTGCTCCAGTTTGCAACTGAGCACATTAGCCCTTTGCACCACCCAGAGTCTTCACAAAGTGAATAGAGGAGTCTGATCAAATCCCAAATCCTCACGTTAGAGATTGAAGGATGATCAAGAATCCCCTTTCCCTAGTGATTCTTATAATGAAGGTACACTAACGGCACGGTTGGGAGCGTTCGGCCTGCTAGCTTCAGGGTTGGCATCTTAAGCCCCCCAGACACTGCACAGCAAAAGATGTGATTGTCTGATACTGTTAGGATTTATAAAACCTTGAAAAGTCTATACAGGTCCTTAAAACTCTATGGGTCCTTAAAAACTTGATTTCAGTAGGTTTGAGTTATTGATAGTTATTAAGATAGTGCTATGGATAATTATAAGCCTGCTAATGATGCAGTTGGCGATTTAAACCCACTAGCAGAGCTGCAGGGTAAAGATGAGGCTGTCTACATCTGAAAATATTTACTGTCTTGCAATGTCTGCATATAGACTCTCTATGTATCAGAATTGACATGATGCCAGTTGATTTGGGTTTGTTTATTACAAAGGATCTCTGGCGTAATAGTTATTACAGATCAAAAGATTCAAAGTTTTAACAAGGCTGTCATTTAGCAGGAGAAAGATGTGATAGTCTGCTTGTTGTTGTTGTTGTTGTCAGATGTCATCAAGTCAGTCCAACTCATTAAACCACATGTACAACAGAAAAAAACCCGGTCCTGTGACACTCTGCGTTATCCTCATAATTGTTCTTGTCTGTGAGTCCACTGATGCAGCCACTGTGTCAATCCATCTGTAGAAGAGCTTCCTCTCCTTTTTGGTGCCCAGCTACATTACCAAAGAAAGCATGATGTTCTTTCCAGGAACTGGTCTCTCCTGACAACATGTCCAAAGTGTGTGAGAAAAAGTCTGATTACCTTTACCTGTAAGAAGCATTCTGACAGTACTTCATTGGATTTTTTGTTTTTGTTGTTTGGTTTGTTTTTCGGCAGCCCATGGGATGTTAAATATTCTTCACCTGCAGAATAATTCAAATATATTGATTTTTCTTTGATCTTCCTTAATAAATGTCTAAAACAAGAGATGATTGAAATATGAGGTGAATGAAAATACCACGGCTTAAGTCAGGAGTAAAATCCTCAAAGTAACATCTTTGCTTTTCAATACTTCAAAGAAGACTTGTGTAAGAGTCGCCCAATGCAATGTGTCATTTGATCTCTTGTCTGTTGCTTCCATTGTAGTCCAATAAAGGCGAAATCCTTGACAACTCCAATAATTAAACATAAAGATTATCGCCTAGGAAGTCCTACTGAGCAGCGCTGTTGTCATTTTCAAGGGCCATCAGTCACTCCGACCATAGCCTTCCTCTGTTCAACAGAAGAAAACACCACTGGATCCTGCACCATCTTTGCACTTGTTCTTATGTTTGAGACCCTTGTTGCAGCCAATGTGTGTCTTGTCAAGGGCCTTCTTTCTCTCTTCCCTTCCACTTTACCAAGGATGATGTCCTTTTCAAGAACTGGTCTCTCCTGACAACACGCCAGAAGTATGTGAGACAGCCTCAACATCCTTACCTCTAAGATTCACACTGGCAGTAATATTCCCAAGAGAGATCTGATTCTGTCATTATGGATTGTATTTGAATTGACAGCAAAAGATTTGGTTAAAGTCTTTATATTCATTCCTTTTGAATTCCTTTGTAATAAATTTTAAAATGAAGTTATTAACACATATAATTTCACTTGTACCTACACAGTTGGAAATTTTTTTTAATTTACCAAATTACTATGCTTATTCCATCACACACACACATACACACACACACACATCACTATCACCGCCAGATAATATTTGGTATTCTCAAATGTCCAGTTCATATTGAAAGCTTTAATATTGCCTCAAATATGTTTTTGTACTGTAAGTGGACTATGCTGAAAGCCCTAGTATTTAACACTAGATGGTATCAGGTGAACCAGAAGAGACACAGACAATATAATAGAATGACTTTAAATATAACCAAATGTGCATTCATTATTGGACTGGATGAAAATAGAATTTCAAATTAATGGATAAATTAGTGTAGAAACCTGAATTATCCAACATTAAACAGCATACACTTAGGATTCAGAGAAGAGCAGCTATCAACTCCAGGTCAAGCTCTCACCTTCCAGAGACATAAGCTAGATTGTTTTTCATGGTCTGAGTTTCCAACTTCTGTCCTCTAATATGGAAACAAAAATATCTAATTGGTGAAGTTATCATAAGAATCAAGTGAAAAATATAAATAAAGCTGAATTACAATTCTGGCGATATGATTTATGAGTAGTCTTATAAGTAATTATGTATGACTCTTACAGCCCCAGATTGTATTATGAAACATTCAAAATCATAGAAAGGATTCTGGAAAATAAGCAGAATGATGGATCTTCTTGGGTCTTCCCTTTGTAGAGGAATAAGAACTCCCATATTCCTAGCTCTAGGCCAATCCATAGATAATTTGAAATGCTACAATGCTTCTCCAAAAAATATACACAGTTAAAAAATTAAAATCATAGTTATTACTTGGCCTATAGAATGTGTGTGTGGGGGGGGGGGCGGGGCGGAGGTTGGTAGTGGTTTCTCACGGAGAAGCATGTAAGCACAGGAACCTAACTTGGAAAGCACTATATGGGCAAATGTGCCAAGAGTTATGATGATGGAAGAGGACCAGAGATGTTTCTTATTTTGTACATAGGATCACCATGAACTGGAGCTTATACAGTTGCAGCTAACGAAAATATTAAAATAGCATGTTTTTGAAAGTATTCTCATTCTTAACTCAGATGAGGAATTTACAAAGGAAAACATATAGGTTTTTTATAAAAGTTCCAAACTTATAAGTACGTAAGCAAACTATACCTGTGTATCTAACTTTTTGGGTTTAGCAAATGTTGCATAATAAAAGTTTTCAGTAAAATTTAAAGAAAAGGGAAAATACAATGATTTGGATTAATTCGTAGACAATGGTATTATAGAATGCAATGCCTATGTATCATGCAAAAACAATTAGTGTGTCATTTTTTATTACATGGTTGTTCAATCATTGTTCACTCATCTCATTTCTAACATATAAATGAGCCTATACATTAATTAAGTAAAATGAGAAAAAGATCCTTTCATATAATAATAGTAGGCAATAGGCATTTAGACAAATACTATTACATGAATGCTATTCATTTAATTATTGTCAATTAACTTAGTTTTTTTAATCAAATTAGCAATATTTATCTTGATCCTGATTTCCACTTTTGGATTGGACCCTACAGTCCATTTCACTTCAGACAAATTATATTGAGTTGACCCCATAGTAAATCCTTGCAAGTGAACTCAGCATACACTTCAAATGAGGAAAAGAAAAATGAACCTAAAGGAAATTGACCTGCGTCCTTCAATTGACTTTGAAACAACCGCACAGCATTCCAGAAGCCTAGAAAGAAAATGTTTTTTACACTAAAAGAGAAGAAAAACGGGCTCCCAGGAAAATACAGATTAAATACGTCTTATCAATAAAAAACATCTAATGACTATTGTCAGGATCGTCTTTTATGTAGCACCTCAATGCTCAGGAGAGGACACCATCTGGGCAGATCGCTGTTAGATGGTGAAGGCAACCGGGCAGAATGTCAGCGATAAAAACTGCCTTCTTGAATCTTTTGATTAAATTTCATAGCGTAATTTCACTTAGAGTTGTAAGCTCATTTGTTAATCTTTGAAAATTTTTCATCTTGAAATCCACAGGTTGAAGTCTATTGTTTAATCTGATTAATTCTACTGATCCCTAATTGAGCCATATAATATTCAGTGGTTTGAAATGATGTAATTAAATAATATTCAGCTTTCCGTGATGACTTAAGGAACATGTTCCTTTAATTTTCCCTTGATTTTTTTAAAAGTTAGTTGTCAATTAATTAAAAACTTAAGACCTGTATGAATGCAAATGAACAGATCACCCTTCCAAATTAATAACGCTTTCAATGACTAATTCCTCAGAAGTGGCTAGCCTGTTCCTTTTTAGTAGTTTGTTCTTAGTCTCTAGGCTCCATGAAAACAAGTTCACCTTGAGTGACCTTGTTTACTTTTGAAATACTGGTGACATAGCTTTCAGGATCACAGCAAAAAGCAAGTCATCACAAGATGACAAACTGACAGAAGAAGCTCAAGCATCTCAATGATTGTCAGGTTGGTGCAGGAGTGGTCAGTGCTTCCTCCCATTCATTCCATTCACACAGGCTCACTGTGAGTCAGGACCATTGACAGCTCCTCACAACAAAGCCTTCCCAGAGAAAATGCCTTGGGGAGTTAATTGGTTGCCCTTATATATCTTCCTCTAGTATAATTAACCCACGAGATATATCTGCCATGTACAAAGAACTGATAATATTTTCTATGAAATTTTTTCATAAAATCATCCCATCTACTTCCTTCTGGGAACTATTGACTGTGGCAAGTGACTATTATATATTTACTATTTCAATACCCTCCTTGCTTTCTTCTGACAGGTATTAGCCTGGTAGGCTGGTTCTGCCTTTGTGAATGTCATTGAAAGTATTGTCTCATCACCAATGCCCATTATTTGTGCAAAGAATGTTCAGTCACTTGAGTTAAATCTGTACAAATCAACAAGGCATGTATTATGGTCTATAATTGTATAATTTCATTTTGTCAACAATGTTTAAACTTTTATACCATTAGCTAAGTTAATTAAACAATCAATAGTGTCTTACCTTATGCTCCTGAGGGAAGATTATCTATCATAAAATGACAATTAGGTCTCTAAAGTGAACCAGACACATTAAAACAAACAGTGTCAAAGTGAGGTATCCACTAAGTCCACATGGAAAAAGCACACCAGCCTGTATGATCCAAGAATTATAAAGGATAAAATCCAAATATGGAGGAGGGAATGATATCAGAACTTGAATTGTGAACACCTGGTTTCCAGAAGGCTATAGATGAGGGTGGATGCCCAAAACACATTTCCAGTGTCCCGACTTGGACTAAGTCTTTAGTGAATCCCCTGGGAGCATAGAGCAGGCATGTGAACACACTTGCTATCAACAGAGACATTGTAAAGCCTATTATGGCAGATCTAACTAGAATCAAATGTAGTACTGAGTCATTTTCCCTTTTGACCCATTGTAAAGTTTTTTCAGTTTTTAATAGTTTTCTGCTGTCTCTTACATTGATGTTTTTAATGTTTTGTCTAGTCATTGTGGTTTTTCTTTATCTGCTTGCTTGCTTTCTGGTTTTGTTTTGTATGATTTTCTTTACATAAAATCCGGGTTAGTTAAATTTATGTAGATCATAACTGGATTGATAATTACTTAGAGGCTTAGCAGGGGCAGATGGAGGAAATGAGGAGCAACAATGAAAATGAGTAGAAAATGTTTTGAAATTAATTCTGGTGATATTGTACAGCACTTCTTAATATGACTGAAAGATTAAATTGTATGGTATGCGAAATATATACTGTGTTAGTCTGGGTACTTTAGAGAAACAAATTCACAGAAATTCATGTATAAGAGTTTTATATAAAGGTTAAGTGCATATCAAGAAAACATCCCACCCCAGGGTTGCTCAAGCCCACAAGCCCAACGTTAACTCATATGTCTGACATCAACCCACAAAGTCCTCCATCTTACAAAACACATACTATGATGCTGACTTGTAAGCATCTCAGCACTGGAAGGGGTCTCCACATGCGTGCTACAGCACCCAGGTCTCCATTAGGGTAGGCCCATCAGCTTTCTTCACCACTTTTGCTTATGCACCCATTTTTCTTTAGTGATCATACCAGGGAGGTAAGCACACAAGAAAGAACTAGAAAGCAAAGGGCATTTATAGAGGTCCAAATAAAGGTATGTACATATGTAAATATATGATGATGGGGAATAGATCTATGTACATATATTTATAGGTTTTGTATTAAAGTCGCAGATGGACATTGGGGCTCCACTTAAGTGCTCCCTCACTGCAAGAACACTTTGTTTAATTAAACTGGTATTCGTGATGCTCACCTTCCCGACATGATCGCTGAAAACAAAGTTGCTGCATAAGCAAATGTGGTGAAGAAAGCTGATGGTGTCCGGCTATCAAAAGATATAGCATCTGGGTTATTAAAGGCTTGAAGGTTAACAAGCGGCCATCTAGCTCAGAAGCAATAAAGCCCACATGGAAGAAGCGCACCAGCCTGTGTGATCATGAGGTGTTAAAGGGATCGGGTATCAGACATCAAAGAACAAAAAAACCTTACCATTATGTGCTGGGCATTGTTCTTATAAACATGAAATAACTCGCTGCAGTGTGAATCGCCAAATAATCTATTATAATTCTCTGGACTGTTGTGGTTAGGTGACTTCAAGTCTGTTCCAACACATAGCAACCCTATGTACAAAAGAATTACAGATCGCCAACTCCTATGCAATGCTCACCAGCATTGCTATACTGTTCTGAGCAATGCCAACTGTTGCAGCCATTGTGCCCATCTATCTCACTGAAGATCTTAATCTTTTTACCTGAAACTGCTTCACCAAGTTGGATCCCCAAATGCATTCCCAAAGTACATGAGACAAGCGATGCTGTTCGGGCTTCTGAGGAGCATGCAAAGAACACGTTTTCCAGGACAATTTTTTTTATTAGAGCGGTCCACAGTATATACAGTCCTTCTCACCAACACCATAACCTAAGTCAGCCACTCATTTTTAGTCCTCCTTTTTAATTGTCCAGCGTTCATGTGCATATGATGTCCTTAGTTGTAAGGTGCCATTGATTTGGATCCTTCTCAGTGTGATCCCATTTACAACAGAAGAGGACCTCATCACCCTGTCCTGCCCCATCCTCACAAATGCTCTTATGCTTGAGCCCATTGCGGAATCCACAGTGTCAATCTAACTCTTTTCACTGCCCTTCGCTTTTACCAAGCATGATGTCTTCTTCCATGGACTGCTATCTCCTGATAATATGTACAAAGCCCAGGGGATACGGTCTTCCCATTATCACTTCTAGGGAGCATTCTAGCTGTGTTCTTCCAATACAAATATGTTTGTTCATTTGGTAGTTCATGGTACTTTCAATATTCTTTGCCAGCCCCATAATTCAAATGCATTTAGTCTTCCTTGGTCTTCCTTATTCAATGTCCAACTTTCTCATGCAAATGAGATGATTGAAAATAGCACAGCTTGAGCCTACTTAATTTTAATCCTAAACAATTCCAAATTTCATGTGTAACACTTTAAAGGGAAACTTGCATTAGTTTTCCCAATGTAATTAATACATCGCTTGGTTTTTTGTGGGTTTTTTTTTTTTTGCCTGCTGCATTCTAAAGATGTTGATTGTGGCTTCAAGTAAAATTAAATCTATGAAAATGTCAATATTTTCTCTGCTTATTATGATACTGTGTATTTTTGTTTTCCTTATATTGAAGCAATACCTATACTGCAGGCTGTAGCCTTTCATGCTTATCCACAAACACTTAAGTTCTCTTCGGAGAACACACCATCAATTGTGTATGTGAAATTTTAGGATGAAACTGAAAAAAATCATATTTTCCACTAAACCATACTACAATTTTGAGTATATCTTATCTGAATTTAGAGGCCCTCTCAAAAACATATTTAACACATTAAACACTAACGTCTTCAAAGGGGTTTGGGAATGGTATTAAGGACAACATACATGAAGAAAGCAAAAATCCAAGAAAGAAATGATGAAAATGGATGTCAGAAGACACTGAAAATTTATCTTGGATATAGAGTAGTTAAAATAAGTGGAAAAATTAATAAGGAAAATAGTTGAATATGTTTCCATGGGAGGCTCAAAAATCAAAATACTATAATGAAATGTACATAAACTTAGAATGATAAACCCAAAAAGGAAAAAAAAATACCTAGCATTTTTCAAGTTGAGAGAACCAAAGGAAAATATAAAGCCAATAACTGAAATATTGAAGAATTATATTGCCAAAATATTAAAGGATTCGAGAAGCATCAGAATAAGCGAGGAAGTACAGTCACCAGAACAAAAGTTAATTGTTGGCATGCTGTCATTTCAGGAGGCAGTTGAGGTATAGTAAATTAACATGTCCCTTCTAACCATAATTCCTTATGTGATCTATTATAATTCTACATTACTGTTTACACCTGTGGCTATAGTCCCATTTTTTGAGGACATTCACTTCCATACCAATGGAAAGGATTAAGCTTGGATTGAGATCAACTTGAGTCAAGGGCGCACACTAAGTTACTCCCTTTGCTTTCTGGAGACATCTCTGGGACTCTACCTTCGTAGAAGGTGGGATTTAAGACACCATTCTTTGTTTTCCTTGGGTGAGGTGTATATAGTGGTGCCACTGCACCGTTATAACATCCGTCACACCACATGTAAAACCACACCTCTATGTCCTAAGTAAGCTTTGATAGAAGCAAGACCTGCTGTGACTATTGTCCAGTTTTTGGCTTCTGGCTTTGTACCCTGCATTTAACTCATCTCTGGCTGACCTACAGATTTGGGACTAAATAGTACCAACTACCACATGAGATATTGTCTCAATGTTTCGTGAGTTTCTGTGGGATGTTGTGATGAGTCGCAGAACCCAGGGACAGGAGGGGACAGTCTCAAGGAAGGAATGAGGGGAAATGGAGCATTTTGGAAGAATTGGACATTTCAGACATCTTTAACCTACAACTTCTGGGGATAGGCTGATATGGATCTTTTCAAAGAAATTCTTAACACAGTAATATATCATTAAGGGTCAATGGTAATACGATAAGGCATGCAAGCTGCATTAAAGATAGAGGCGATAAACAAAGCTCCAGGAGATCAGCTGTGATGTGTCGTCAGACAGATGATGTGTACAGGTGCTCAATGGTCTATGCCAAGAATTTGGGGAGACGAATATCTGGCCAATAACCTGGAAGAAAATCATGTTTTTGTCTGCTACACAGAGAAATGCTTCAATAGATTGGGGGATGTGCTTAACAAAATCAGTATCCCACACAAGTAGAATTTTGCTGACGGTACTTAAGCAGAGGTTAAAGCAGTGCATACAGGGAAGAGCCAAAATTCAGGCCTGATTCAGAAGAGGATATGGAATGAAGGATATCACTGTTGATGTCAGATGGGACCTGGCTGAAAGCAGAGAGTGCCAGAAAGATGCTTACCTATGTTCTAAGATCTATGCCAAGTAATTTGACTGTCTGGATCATTAAAAAATATGAATAACATTTTTAGTAATGGGCATTCTAGAACCCTTAACAGTGAACATGCAGAGTCTATACCTAGACCATGAGGTAGACTTTAGAACTGAACAAAGGCATGATGTATGTCTTAAATTCAGGAAACTTATGCATCAGGATAATATCCCTTTTTCCGTACTTATTCAATCTGTATGCTGAACAAATAATTCAAGAACCCAGACTATATATATGAAGAAAACCATGAAAATAGGATGAGCAGATGACTCATTAACAACCTGTAATGTGTAGATGACACAATCTTGCTTTCAGTAAGCACAGAGGATTTGATTTATCTCAATATCAGCAACTATATTGAATTTAGTACCTTGCTCACCTTAGTAAACATAACTCATTTCCTAATATCTTACTCTTCTGACTTGTTTTATCCTACCTATAACAGTTTCAGAGCATGTTTCTGTAAAGCCTCAAGGTGTTTTTATTTATTATTCCAGATAATTTACTAGATTTTTATAGTTACATTCTCAGAAACCTCAGGAGAAATTTCTGCCCCATCCTGTAAGTCAGATTTGACTCAATGCAGAGATTTTTGAGATTTTTCTTTGTACATAGCTATTTTAATGAGCTTTTGCATTTTAAATTTATAGGGAAAAGGGATAATAAGTGAATTTCTAGACCAAATAATCACTCAATAAGATCCTCAGGTTATCCATACATACATGAACTTTAAAAAATAAATTTAATTTTATAAATAAAATTGCCCTAGAACATGTGAGTTTATACATTAAAAACCAAAACCAAAACAAAACATTAGTTTTGGTGAGAAAATAACCTACCTCTTAGTAAACTATCCCTTGGCCATTATTTTAAAAAATCCCAAGTAATAAACATTCTTAAGGCAAGTAAACATAGAATTTGAGTCTTATTGCTCCTGATCATTAATCAATAGCTAATAATGAGACCACTTCTAGTTTTAAAGAGATTCACAGCCTATTCACTTAAATAAAACTACAGTCATGGACTTATGCTGTATGAATTCAGTCTGACTCAGTATGGTAAAAATTTCTTTGGATATTTCCAGAAAACCCAGAGAGATGTTCTGGTGAAATTAAGTGGCCTTTTTAGCAAAGTATGCTCAAACAATTGAGCATTATTATTTATCTATTTATTTAGGTTTAACACAATGATACATGAGTTAGTTACCTGTGCTTTATACGGGTCCAGTGATTTAATATTCCAGTAAAAGAAGATACAGGAAGAAAAGGGGGTGGGGAGGAATCATGACAAATTAGGATATTTGGACTATCTTTCTCTTCTCTCATAAACTGGAAATCCCTGCTGAGAATGCCATACTTCCTTATAGATTGTCATTTCCTTTGGTTATTATTACATGCTGTCAGTTAACCGGAGCTAATACATCTCCAAGGGATGAAGAGAAGACTGAGAAATACAGTCTGTTATCCAGGGGATGCCCCGACAGAATAACATGTAGGAAGCTGGTATCCTCTGAAGCTGCTTCCATCCATGTCCCTGACAATACAGGTACCGGTGGGTAGGGCTATCTAGTGGAAGCACCAGCCAAAGAACCATAGCCAAGAAGTTTGCGTCTTACTGCAAATGTTTCCTACCTCATTTTATGAATAGCCATTGCATATGAATACTATTACAAAATAGTTAAAAATAACTTACATAAAATAATCAGAAAGCACTAAGAGGGATATTTAAAATAGACACATGATTTATGAGTATATGAACGTAAGACTGGTTTTGCTATTAGTGAGGGATGTGCTGTCACATTACACTGATTTGGGCTTCATTAGGGTTGATCATTGGCTTTCAACTCTGTCTGCACATTAAATTTAACTGAAAAGCTTTAATAAAATGTCCATGATCTATTTCAAATAAATTAAATTAAGAATCTGTTGAGCGGGGAGCTTCTGATACTTTAGAATTGTTGCTCATATATTTCCAAAGAGAATATTAAAACCAAAAACCTCATACTCATGGATATTGAGTCACTTCTGGCTCCTGGCTACCCTTTAGAACAGGGTAGAACTGCCTATGTGGATTTGCAACACTGGAATTCCGTAAAGGTGTAGAAAGCACCATCTGTCCTCAGGGAGTGGCTGTGGTTCCAAATCGCTGACCGTGGGGTTAGCAGCCCAACAGGCACATCTCAGTAAGAAGAGGAGAAATACAATGGACAGCAGTAACAATGGCAACCACAAACTGGTTTTTCAGGGTGCTAAACATCGAAATAATATCTAGAAAATAATTATTCTTTTACTTTCAAATTTCTTTTAGAAATTATCATGTTAGTTATATGTTAATTTAATTTTAACACTATCAAGAATGTTAATGTGCTTTTTTGATGTTTCTTACAATTGAGTATTTCTGATGGTTGTAGGAACTGAGACGCCGCTCTTCTATCCATCTCCAGGTGGGTCCACCCACATGTAGATACGCCCATATCCGGCGTGAAGACTGTTACCCATGTTACACCATGCTTCAAGACAAAATTTCATGTATATATCATTAGAAATAAATATTTCACAATATATAAGTACATATTGTTTTTGTGGTTAATTATTATGCTTTAATTATGTTCAATTAGTAACAATGAAAATGCATCTTGTCTATCAAGTATTTACATTATTATTCATAACAGTATCAAAATTACAGTTATGAAGTAGCAATGAAAATAATTTCATGGTTCAGGGTCACCACAGCATGAGGAACTGTATTAAAGGGTCACAGAATTAGGAAGGTTGAGAACCACTGTTCTAGAGTAAGTAATTCTGGATAAAGGCAGGAGCAACGTTATTCCTTTCTGCACACTATAGCAGTGGTTAATAACAACTATAATGCTAATAACAACTATAATTGACAAATAATATGTAGAAATATTAAAGTTAGTAAATCACCCAGAAGAATAAATATAAACCCTTTGAAGTTTTTCAGAAATGCAATCTGGAACTGAGAGAGGTATAATAAATAAAGTTGAAGTCAATCCACTACACTGCCAATCCTTTTATACAAGGCCAGGAAGCAATAACATATTATTTTGTAACAATCACATAGACGTCAAGTTCAACTTAAATACTAATGCTATTGAGAGAATCGTTTTTAAACATTTTCTTGTGCATTAGCGAAAGTGTATAGAAAAGATCATCACTGTTACATTCAAGAAGTCATGCACATTTTGCACCCATTGCAATCCCTTCAACCTATCATCATTAAATGGTTTTCTCCTTGCTTCTTGTTCCCCTTCTTCCCCTTTCCTAAGCCTCTGAACTTTTTCTTTGGGTGAATTAGCTGACCATACTTGTTTGGCTATTCGAACACAGGCATAGGGTATGTTTAGATCTGACGGGTGACTAAGGAGCATACTCTCCAGACCCCACGTGTCTCTGGAATCCTTTGGTTTTAAGATTTGTTACACATTTTCTGCCCCTCTATCCAGGGCCATCTAATGAGATTCTTTTCAGTTTAGTTGGTGGTGTCTGAAAACTCTCCAGTCCCCTGGACTAAAGTCTTCCATGCGTCTTTCTATGCACATCGCTCTGCTTTCCTCTGGTAGAGAGACAAATGCTAGGGCTCCGGTGGCTATTCAACCAATGGAGAACATTGTTGTGAAGAATGTTACACAAATAGACTGTGGTGTTCCTGAGATTATGCCATCATCCCCTAGACTGACTCATTGCCTTAAGGAGTTAGTTTATTGTTGTTGTTGCCATCAACTCAATTCCTACCCATAGCAACCCATGCACAGCAGAATGAAACCATGGCTGGTCCTGCAGCATTCTCACAATTGTTCCTATGCCTGAGCCCAATCATTGCAGATCCTGTGTTGATCCATCTCCTTGATGACCTTCATTTTAAAGAAAAGTCAATGAAAATAAGAACTTTCAACCACAGAATGTGCTTTCTTGTGACTTTTTATTTAATGGTGATATCCAAGAATAGACAAGAGTTTCCTAAATTAAATTGAGTATTGTATCTAAAAACTGGTTAAATCTTCTTCCTTTCTACAATATAAAATAATAATATTTTAAGTGTAATTGGGGTAATGAAATAGATGTACTGTTAATTAGACACAAACTTAGTGTACACATAATTTCCCCACATTGTTTACAGAAAACTCTGTGCCTTAAGGTTACTAAAATTGTGTATTTACAATTCTATCAAAAAGTTAAGACTGTGAAAGCCAGTAAAAATAATATATTCTTAAAATCACAACAATAAAATTTAATATATTACCTTTAATGTTAGGCATTGAACGATTTATAAATCATTGGAATTAGTAATGAACATAAGCTATAACTTATAATGATTTATTTTTAGCATTTCTTTTTAATAATTACAAATATTTCAGCCATAGTGGCAAACAGAACATTTTGCTTTTCTGTTCTTTTGACATACAGTGAAAGAATTAGACCTTGAAACCTTCAAGAACCTGCTATATTCAAAGACTACTCTAAGCTAGCATCTACTTCCCCTTGGGTTCAATCCTTTCCATAGCTGGAATTCATTCTTACTATTTTTCCTTCTTTTCTCTCGTCAGTGGTGCATACTCAAATTCTGCTAACCATATGTTATACCTGTCTCCAACATGCTACTCCCCAATTTATATGTTGATAAAACAGAACTTACATTTGCAAGTTTTTGGCAATACAGTTATTATTGTTGGCATTATATATAAAACTCCCAAAGCTTTCACAATAAAGGATTTTGTATAAAACACCTTATTTACCATATTTATATATTTTTAATTAATTACAAAATTTAGACAATGATCATTGTTGAAATGGTATGCCTAAGCTCATGTCCACATAAAAATTCATTCTTTTGTAGGAATTCACAAAATTAAGAGCTGAAATTATTAATTTTATACCCTTTGATATGTTTGGTGTCTATTTCTGCTTCTGTTGATTTGGCAGATAACATGCTATGACATTCAAATTATATGTAAGTTATTAGTAGCTTTTCCCCTTCCAGGTTCTCCTTGGCTAATTCTCAACAGGCAGTCTCAACTATTGTTAGATTCACTGTGGCACTGAGCATATTACATTAAGTGAGGCTGCACAAGGCAGGATATAATTAGTTGCAAAGTCTGGCTCTGAGTACACTCCACGGCCTAGTTGAACTACAGCAAAGTGTGAGACAGACTTAGTGGCAAGGCTTGCTGGAAAATTCTGGGGCCTAATTTTATGGAACAAAATTGTTTTCCAACTGCTATCAATAAGATGCCTTTGGTTGATTAACAGAAGACTGATATATTGATTGTTATCATTACTATTGGCAGTGTGGAGATATATTTCTGAATGGATTCTTTATTTTGTCAACTGTACTTAGTAAGAACAGAAACAGCCACAGGAAGACTTGGAAAAACATGCAATTTTCAACACGGATAAGGCAGTTTGAAGTACCGTATATACTCATATATAAACGGAGTTTCGCAGCACATTTTTAATGTAATTTTTGTAGTAAAATTAGGTGCCTTGGCTGATATTCGGTTGGCTTTTACTCAAGTATATATGGTATTTTGTTTAAGCCATTAGGATTGTGGACTTTTGTTTGTTTGTTTAGGGTTAATGATAATGTTTCAAAATGCTCTTCAGAATTAAAAATATGTTTGTTTTATGCCAACTCATTTTCATTATTTTAATATTTACACAAGTAATCAATGAGCAGGATACACAAATATAGCAAATTTAAGAAAGAAAAAATATCATCCAAAGAGCTTGTGTTAGGCCGGGTTTATGAGAGAATGAAATCCAGTAACGCTCATATATGTGTAAGAAAGAGATTTATATCAAGAAGTAGGTATATTTCAGGAAAATATCCTAGCCCAGTCTGACTCAGGTCCATAATTGTGATAATAGTCCTTCTTCAAACTCACACAGCCACATGCAAAGATGAAAAATGCAGGCAGGTCACAGACTACAGTGGGTGCAAAATCTTGTGGACCCAATGGAGGTGGAAGCCTCACAGGGCTCTGGAAGGACCCAGAGTGGCTCACCAGCAGGAGCATGAAAGCTGAGGGAAATTGGGGAGGTTCCCAGGACCCTTCTTATGAGAAGGCCATGCCCACAAGGAGTAACCATAAGCCACAATAAGTCACCATAACCTGATTTATGGGCTGAACTCCACCCCTACACTTTTCTATGTCTTCACGTTGACATGAAATTATGCATCTACCAAGAGATAGAGCTTAAAAATGTGATACATAGCTGATGAGAACATTCTAAACTTTGAAAATATTAAGCTTCTAAAAATTGGTTACTTGTCATTTTGTAATATAAGTGATTTATTCTTATAAATTTTCTGATTATTATCTTAGGACAAATTAATTAGAAAAGCTGCATCAGGGCAATATATTTCATTAGTTTGATACAAATTATTCCAACTTATCAAAATGTATTTAATATTTAACGTGAGTTTCTTATTCTCAAGTATTAACCAAAAGCATTCATCCAAAAAAATTAATGAAGATATTTACTGAGTTTTTTAGTGTTTTGTTCCTCCTTCATTGTTCTGGAAGAAATCATATACATACGTATTGCAGTACATGGCTTTACACAAATTACAGAAAAGTTTTCAATCTATAATTTTATGAATAGAATACAATTTTATAAGATATCTTTCAAAAAGACAAAAGGACATAGCAATGATTATATTACCTTGATGAGATAATAACAAGTACTTCATTATACAACATAATCAAGTTTATTTATAGCAGAATAATAAGGAGACTTGGAATTATTATTATGCATAGAAAATTTAAAAACCGTAACTGTAACCAGAAAAATTTCATGAGTGTATACTTATAAGGAAAATTGCAGGACCATATCTTTCAAGGGATGTACTTTGCTAAAAGATTTGAATGTTTGAATGACTAGGGCATGGCTGAAATTGCATCATCCAAAATCCAATCAAGAATTAAGTGAGAGATTATAAAGCCTTCACAATCATAACTAGCAAACTAGGAACAAATCAAGGGCAGTGGTTGTTCATAGATAGGATTCTCCTCTTCTTTGAAGAAGACTTTGTTTTAATTCCTGACCAATATACACTTCATGCACAACCAACCCATCTGAAAGTAATGGCTTGTATGTTGGTCTGATTCTGGCCAAGGTTTCAGTGGCGCTTCCAGACTAACATTGACTCGATTTAAAGGCATAGTGATCTACTTCCAAAAATGAATCAAAGAAAGCTCAGTAGATCATAATGATATAATCAATAACCAATCAGGAGGATTCCATAGCAATTAACAGTGACAAATACATACTAATTAATGTTAACCACTGCTGTTCACTTTGTAAAGGAACCCTAGTGATATAGTCAGCTTTAAGTTGAACGCTAACATGTAGTCACTATTCAATACCACAAGCTCCTGCACAAGACAAAGATGAGGCTTTCTGTTCCCTAAAGATTTACAGCCTTGGGAATAAAAATAAGGTTCTACTTTGCCCAATAGAGTCACAAAATGTTGAGGTCTATTCTGTGGCAGAAGGTTTTGGTAGATTTTGATACTGTCTTTGCAAAGGAACCCTGGTGGCACAGTGGTTAAAGCAATCAGCACATATCCCCAAAGGCAGTCTGAGTCTGCCAGTATCTCCATGGAAGAAAGTGAGGCCGTCTGCTTCCAGAAAAATGCAAAGCCTGAGAATCTCTGCACACACTGGCCTGTGACCACCCTGTTACCTGCTTCGTCTTTCAGTTTAATCAGCCTGTGGCCTTGATGAGTCTGAAGAGGGATCCAACAAGCCATGGATTAGAGTTGGACTGAACTGGAAACTTACTTGATATAAAATTAGTTCTTGATATAAGGTTCCATATTAGAAAATATATGAGGACCACTAGTTTTCTCTCTCTAGACAATGTAGCCTAACAGGTCTGATAGCACATGTGCATATCCTTACTTTTCTCTCTCTTGTCTCTATTTTCATACGAATTAAAAACTCCTTCTCTGCTTCTCTTGGCTTTGCAGTTTCAATCTATGTGTTACTTTATTCTAGAACCATCTCTAAATGCAGTACTAATTTTTTTTTCCTTTTTATCCTATTTTTTCTACGAATTCCATCAGCATCATATGCGATCTTCCTGCTTTGGAAACAATAAATTAGAATTGTGTTCATTTTATATGTCACATCTTCAAAAGTTGACCTTTAACACAGCACATTATACTTTTCTAATTAAATTTTATAATCAAGTATTCTTACTACCTTTGTCAAAATTGGGATTGAAATCACTTAATGTAATATAAATCCATGTTTTAAAATGGATTATTTTTGCAAACATAGGCTAATTTACCCTTAAGAGTTTAACACTAGTTAAAAGGACTGATGTCTCAAACACTGCTTACTTTACCTGCCTAGGGGGAAGACATCAAGAGGTGCTCATGAGGTCAATTCCTGAAGGAACTAAGCACATAATTTGCACTTAGTGTTCCTGACTAGACAGCCTTATACTTTACCATTAGAGCTGCTTTAGAAGATTCTAAATGAATGTTCACCTAGCCTCAGGATAAAGACCAGACCCAGAGATAATCAAATGCACACTGATGTAGGAGACTATTGCTGGGAAAGCCAAGTATAGATTGGAGAAATGAGTAAAAGTTGCATGATTCCACTGGAATCTAAGATTCACATTCAATTGTTCAGTATATTCATTTGGTTAGCACTATAGATACACAGTAATTAATATTTTTCTATAAAGCAATAGTCCGCTACTTCAGACTCTGGCACCGAGACATGGGGATCATCTCATGGAGATGGGGTGGATGTGACAAGGAATCCATCATTATGCCCGTTCACAGATTTTGACTAGATGTGAGGCCCAGAGGTAGGAATCCTGCAGACAATAACACTAAAACTGTATGCTCTTGAATTTTTATTTGGCTGTGCTATATAACTCCTCATATCTGACGTTTTGCTCCATTTTTCCTTTCCTTCTCTTTTATTTATTTACACCACCTTAAAAATATATTTGAAAACTTTTCGAGTTACAAATATGAGATCCAAGTACAGGCAGTTTACTACCGTTTTTATGTACCTGAAGTTTTTACCCAGGTCCTCTGCTTTCATGCTTCATTTAGCTTTGTTTTACCCAAACGCACTCACTTTCCACTGTATGGAAAGGAAACATTTAGTACAATTTGTAGATACTACAAATCAAGTATGTAGGAACACCTACTAATGATATTTATATAATAGAAGAGTTTATGTTTGTCAAAATTGCATGTGTAAAATGAAGAGTCTTTACTGTAAAATTGATACCTTGAAAATGTTACAACTGTTTTTGCTTTGTTTAGCTTTGATTTATTTGGGAAATAATTGTTTGAGGGAAGATTTTTTAATTATTATAAAGTTGTAATTTTGTGTTCAGAAAAACAAATTTCATAAATCAGAATTCACAGTTTAGCGATAAGGCCAAGCACTACTCCAACACTATTAAAAAATCATCAAGCACACTATTGGAATATGCATATGAGATACATTCAAGGAAGAACTGATCAAATAAATATTTAATATAGAATAAAACATTTTTGGAAATACTGCTTGATTAAAAGAAAGATAAATAAATAGATTACATACATTAAATGAGACAATATTGAAGAGGATATGTCCTACATAAAAAAGATTATAAAGAATAAAAACTGTGACGAAACCTAATTAATTATGAAGTCAAAAGGAAAATGAGTTAGGCTTTTAACACCTTCTAAGATAATAATTGAAGACTTTGCAGACTCAAATTCCTGTATTTGTTATGACAACCAATCTTTCCAGTAAATAAAATAATACTGCAATTTGACACAAGTAGTTCTGATAGAACCTGTGGTTAAATATCGTGATTATTGTGAGCCACCCAAGAGTTATGCCCCAACTCATGGCTGCCCCAAGAACGTCCATATTTCACTCAAATAACAAGCAAGTTCTACTTTGAGTTTCCAACCACCCCACTCCCGATTTGTTGTAACGCTGTCAAAATATTTTACATAGCTCTTCCACAAAAAATATCTCCAAGGGGAGAGAATTATTGGCAAATACACAAACAAAATTCATGTAGTGTCCATAAAAGTCTAATAAATGCTTTCTGGTCCTGAGCTACCCCCATGATCAAATGTGGTTTGGAGGATTCTGATCGGTAGGTTTCTGTTTTTATTTTAGCTGGACATAGACACACACATGTGATTTTTATAAAGGACTAAAACACATTAAATTGAGAAGGGGCAGTCTTTTCAACAAATGGTACTTGGAAAATTGAATCTCCGCTTACAAAGAATGAAAAGGAACCATATCTCACACCATATACAAAAGAAAACTCAAGGTGGATTAATGATTTAAATATAAACTCCAGGAGGGAGGGGAAAAAATAAAAGAGGACCTGATGCAAAGGGCTTAAGTGGAGAGCAAATGCCTTGAGAATGATTAGGGCAGGGAATGTATGGATGTGCTTTATATAATTGATGTATGTATATGTATGGATTGTGATAAGAGTTGTATGAGTCCCTAATAAAATGTAAAAAAAAAAGAGGAGAAAAAAATGATTAGGGCAAAGACTGTACAGATGTGCTTTATACAATTGATGTATGTATATGTATGAACTGTGATAAGCGTTGTATGAGTCCCAATAAATTGTTAAAAAATATATAAACTCCAGCATTATAAGAATCATCAATGAAAGAATATAGGGTAAATTTAAAAGCTAAATATCATCAGTGATAAAATAGAGACAAAGTTAAAACTCTAATCCAAGAGATGAATGTGTTACAAAAGGTAATAAAAACACACACAGCAGAAGACAAAGCCGATGACTGGGATCTCTTTAAAATACGACATTAATAAACATCAAAAATATCATCAAAGAGTAAAAAGAGGACCCTCATATTGGGGGAAAATGGACAATTATAAATCAGAAGAAGGACTAATTTCAAAAATCGATCAAAAACCACACTTCCATAAGGAAAACAAATGACCCAATTTAAAATAGGGCAGAAAACATGGGCAGAAATAGGGCAGAAAATAGTTCTCTAAAGGTGGCCAGCATCTTATGAAGAAGTGCTCACTATCCTTAGCTAAAAGAGAAGTCCAAGCTAAAATACTGATGAGATAACAGATGCTGGAAAGGACGTATGAAGATTGAAACACTGTTGAGGTTGCAGAATTGTATAGCCACTATGGAAAGCATTATGTTGCCTTCTTAAACAAAGCTGAGTAGATATACCTAAGACCCAACAATCTCTCTACTCCATATATACTTTAAAAAAACACACAACAAAATATGAACAGCTATGCACACCCATTTTATCTCAGAACTATCTACAATAGAAAAAGAGCTACAAACAGTCAAAAAAGCTGTCTGCGGAAAAACAGATAAACTCTGGTTCATACATACAGTAGAGTGTAATTCATCTCTAAAAAAAATAATAAAACTGTCAAACTCTTCATAACATGGATGAACTTGAAAGACCATACACTCAGCAAAGTTAGTCAATCTCAAAAGAAAAATAGTTCATGGCACCACTAGTATAAGAGAAAAATTGTTTTCAGGCCCAAAGAAGCAGACTTTGAAGGTTATGGCAAGGGCAAGAAGGAGGCCTGGCAGGGGCAGAAAGGGGAGAAAGAGAGGGCCGTGTACACAGTGGCAAGGGGTGACTGTCTGGAATACTGCCACTGTTCTGATGAGATGAGCTGCACAACTGGGTTTTGTACACTTTCTCATGTGTGCTGCATCCACACCAAAACAATAAAATGGAAGACTTGTGAGCCATAGGATTTTCACTCGCCAACTTTCAGTATGAAATCCTGAGGTCTTTATTCCAAGTCATGTCCATCGGGAGGAAATGATGAAATCTTGTTTAGCATCACAGTGACACCGGAGTCTCCATATGCAGACAGGGTCAGTGCATGGGGTTCATTGGAAGTGAACTCATTCCTGCCATATATTATTTTTTGTTTAGGTGTCATCCAGTCAGTTTCAAGTTGCAAGAATCCTATATACAGCAAAAGTGTGCACATGGATGACAAGAGTCTTAACATTGAAATCTCAATTAATGCCTCACATAATTAGACAATGTTACTTCTGGTATTATAGAAAAAATTCTCTATGAATAGTTTTCATAATTATGACATACACTGTTACATTCTCTAAACAAAGAAACTTAATCAAAGTTTCCAAGATTCATGGAAGAATGAGGGTGTCAGGTGCATAAGTCCTTTATCGATACTATTGATTTTTCTGCTGCACAATATTTAAGAGTGAAAAATTCATATTTATTCCTTCCTAGTCTATACTATTGAGATAGAAAAAATCCCAAACATATACATTAATTTTATTTTTTAAGTACGTGTACATTTCTGTAGTTCTATTCTAAGCTGTTCTATTTCTTGAGATCTCACATTTTTAATTTGTTCACTAAAACAGCCATTATCTTCTATTTCTTTAACACCCAAGTATTAATTTGAAGTCAATTTAATAAGAGAGTTCTCTATTTCACACTAACAATATAGCCGACATGGTGTAGGATGCAGCAGAATGAAAATGGTATTGGAAAATTCCTAAGGTAAAATCAGGTAGGCTAAGACTCTACTGGGCAGATCTGCCTCATAACATCTTTAAATGGTTCATTAACAAAGGATTTAGCTACGTTAAGGACTAAGGTCTGCCTGACCCATGCCAGTGTTTTTTTTTTCAGTCAGCCTATCTATAAGCATGTGCAAATTGTACAATAAATAAGACTGAAGAATTGAGGGATTTGAATTATTGTGTTGGGAGGAAATCTTGACTATCTCATGAACTGCCTAAATTAGCATATCTGCCTTAGAAGGAGTACAGTCAGAATACTACTTAGAACTGAGGATGGTGAAACCTCATCTTTTTTATTGCCTACCATTTATGCCAACATGAGGTGATTGAAAATACCATAGCCTGGGCTAGATATACTTAATTAATAAGCTGACACATCTGATCGTTTAAATGTTAAAGAGGTTTTTGGCATCAGATTTTCACAAGGCACGATGCCATTTGATTTGTTGACTGCTGCCTCCCTGCACATTGATTGTAAATACAAATAGAATTAAATGACCAGCAACTTCATTGTTGTTTTTGTGTGCTTGGTTCACTTTTCATGATGTTGTTTATCAACAGGGTAGTAAGAATGACCATTTTCTTCACATTTAAGAAGAATTATACTGATTATTATAGTCTTTGGCCTTCATCATTGCTTCAAGTCTTCATTTTCAATAAGGCCATCTCCCCATTTTCAAATCATAGATGGCTGTTGAATGAGTCTTCCTCCAGTCCAGAAGCTGTGTTCTTCTTCACAGAGTCTAAAATCTTAGATTATTTTTCATCATACAGATCAAATAAGTAAGATTAAAGTATGTAATCCTGTCACAAACATTTTCTGCTTCTAGTCCATGCAGTATCCCCTCATACTGTTGAAAAAACAGCAACCTCTTGATCCATGTACAGAGTCCACGTGAGCTCAATTAATCATTGCACCTTTATACAACCGTGTGGTCCCAACAATGAAAAGGAATGAACAATTACCCATGCAAAACCACAGGTAAAATATATTTGCATTTTGTTAAAAGGGAAGTGAATCCTCCAAATGTTAATACTAACATTTTTGCAAATAAAGAATAGACCCAGAACACTGGGCTCATGTAATCCAGGTATTGATAAACAAATGCATGCATGCATATTCAATATATATTCATATAGATGCCTGAAGCAGTATAGGCAATAATGTTGCTGTGGTGAAGTGCCAGTGTGTCTGTTCTGAGCCATAGTGACCCTGTCCACAACAGAACCTAATACTGCCTGGTTCTGCACTGTCCTCACAGTGGTTCTGTTCTGGAGTCCATTGCAGCAGCCTTTGGGTCAATCCATATTTTTGAAGGCTTCCCTCTTTTTTTGGCTGTTCCTCTGCTTTTGCCAAGCATGATGTCCTTCTCTGGGGACCGGCCTCTCCTTACAGCATGCACCAAGTCAATAAGACAAGGTTCACTAGCCTTGCCTCTAAGGAGCACTCTGGCCGCATTTCTTCCAGGACATGCTTATTTGTCATTTAGGCAAGATAAGGTGTGTTAAAGAAACTGTGTTTTCATATTGTACTTGTTAAATGTTATACCATTTTAAAGGCAACATAAACTTTTAAACAAATTATGTTATATATTTTTTTCTGATGCAAAATTGGGCTTAAAGTTTCACTTCTAATCTAGACTAGAGAAGAAGAAGACAAAAAGGGGAATAAAACAAACCTCCATTTTTCCTATAGAAAGGGGCATTATCAGCTAAACAAAGACCTGTACTTCCATCCAGGTCAAAATACAAATAGAAAAAGAGAACTTTTGTGAGAAAACATTTCACTAAAACACTGTTGATCACCGTAATGAATTACCAAAGGGAATTGTAGGCCACTTTGCCCTGAATTTTAACTGGCATTTTCACGCAGTTTGTAAACTTAATATTCAGACAATATTTAGCCTTCAGATTATATGAATTTGACAATTGAATGTGATGGTCCAATATGCAAATTCAGTTGTTTAAACTAAATGAATTCTGATATTGAACTTCCTTAAATATGCAATTGCAAGTCAGCCTCAAAATCAATAGCACTGGCTCCTCGTTGTCAGTTGCCAAGGGAAGCAATCTGCGAAGTACAGCACACCTCTCCTGATCACCCTAGCTCTCTAACGAAACTGCGTGCTATTAAGGTGCTTGTGAAATCAGTTTGGACTTGACAATCAAAGGAAATGTGCAATTATTCAGGAAATAAAATAACAGAGTAAAAACTTCCTCATTTTAAAAATTTATCAACCAAAGGATCCCTTACTGAGGTGAAGACCATCATTCTGTAAATCCAAATTAGATGCAATGCAGAAAAGTTTTTACCGCATTACGTCAAAAATATCAAACTACAAGCAATAGTTGAGGTTGTTGGAAACAGCTGATATTCAGAGGGAGAGGCCAGCGACCTACGATAATTGTACAACTCTTATGGCAATAAACTTTTTTTTACTTGCCAATTTTCCAACATGAGTTGTGGCAGAAATTGTACCATGCAATAATAAGATTCTTTATTGATTATTTATCTCATGTGAGTCAAGTGGAATTGCGCCAGGAGGCTTTCCTTGCTATGATCTTTTGAATAGATCACTTTCTTCCAAGGCACAAGTGGGTGAATTTGAAAGACCAATCTCTGCTCAGTAGCCAAATACCATCGGTTGCGTCACTCATTCTGTCAATAGAACTGAAATAACTAGACCAGCAATGTGTAATCTTAAATTATTTAAAGGAAAAATATTCAAAAAAGAAAATGTCTCCAAGTTTAAATGTACATTTAATTTATGTGGCAGGCTAAAAGACATTAATCCAACAGTATTTTGTGTGTGTGTGTGTGTGTGTGTGTGTGTGTGTGTGAGCTTTTCCTTTTAAAGCCACGTGATTCATTTATTTCCACTCTGGATCTCCAAGACAAAAGCCAAATTAAAAGTTTCCAATAAATATACTTAGTGTAAAGCACATCCACTGATGTATGCATATGTATGGATAGTGATAAGAGTTGTATGAGCCCCTAAAAAATGTAAAAAAATAAGAAAACAACAATAATAATATAGAGATAAAAATAAAGAGTAAGAAAGAAAAAACCCACCAACAATATTTAAAAAGCCAAAAAATATATATACTTAGTGATATCAGAGTTAATGTGTATTATTTAAAAGGAGGTTCTTTCCCAGGGAAAATACAATGAAATTCAATTCCTATATCAACTCGATTGAAGCTCTGCCTGCACTCAGATATTTGGAAAAATTGTAAAAGCAGGTATAGCTTGCTCACCATTTGGGGTTTGCTTGGCTCGGATTCAGCAGAGCTCTTGTGTAGCTCTATTAACACACAGAGTTTTGTAGAGTGACGGGCAGGCTTCTCTACTTCATGGGTTGGTTGCTCACTGGTAATGTCATTCCTGAGAGGACCTAGGGCTTTTAATTATGCTGTGAGTGGTTTACAGTATTGAGTTAAGGAATGGGAATGAAACTGAGGAAATTTTTGGTGTGCATTGGCTAATTAAACAGCAGACAACAGCAAGTAAAATGATAGAAACTTCAGCATATTTGAGTTCCAAGCCTTTGTGAAAATATTTTATATTAAATTTCAAGTAGTATCCCACTGCACTGAAATAAAATTAAGTCAACAATGGTCTTCAAACTTTATATAAAATGGCCCAAGGACCTTTTAACATTGAGGACATATTTAAGACTCCAGCAAATCTATTCCATCATATCAACTTTATATTATGTGGATACAGTACCTGAAAAGTACGGCTTATTGTGAACTGAAAAATATATGAAACGATATAAAAATACAGTTGTATACATGAGGTAGCACTATTAATGAAACTTATGCAAAAATTACTTTCCAGTATTAAAGACAATAGTATATATTAAACCTTGATTATTAGCAATCAATGTAACATAATAATTTCATAAAATGTTGATTATGTAACTTAGTTATATGTCATGGTCAGTGCTTGGAATGGATAAAATTCCATTTACTTTCTTAAGGTTCTTTTGAAAATAAAACAGACTTGACAATTTAGTGACCATGCTCAAAACTCTTTAATGACTACCATGATTAATAGGATAAAGAAATTAAAAATAATCAAGGCTTAAAATATCCTAATTTGCAACACTTGCATAGAGTGCTCTAAGCTGCTCCCAGAACGCTATTTCAGTTTGTCAGAAGCGTCCTGCTCCTTCTCATCTCAGAACCCGCTAGAGCTCCCTTTTGCCCCACTAGCCCCCTGCACCTAGCCCTCCGTCAACGTTTCCCTTTGGGTCACTCTTCAAACCTTTCTACACGCGGTTCCACCCTTTCCTAACCTTACCGTGCCAGATCAGAAACTCTTCCCAACAGTTGATCACGAAATTAAAGTGAAAAAATGACCAGGCAACTGGGTATGGGAATCTTGATTTCTATAAAGGAGTCCACATTTTAGATATAAATATGGGAGACATTTTTAATTTGGACGACATTTATTGCAATGCAGTTATATACCATCAGGTAGAATTGAGTAATGCCAGGAAAGAAGACAAACAAACAAACAAAACTCCAGGCATCCTGATATTCTCTAATTCTTTATTATGTAATTTTTATATCTTTGCTTTAAAATTTTCTTTTACTTTGTTTTTAATGTAGCATCAATATTGCGTTGTTTTGTCAGTAAACCAAGATAAAGCTAAGAACTAGATCACCCGGTCGTTTTTCTCCTTATCTCCTCCAAGTTCAAAATGCTTGCATCTCTTAATAGCTGATAGTCAACATTCTCTTAGGTATGCAGATATTGGATCAATATATTAATATTTGATCAAATGTCATTTACTATATGAGTTTGTCCTTTTATATTACTTTTAATTTTAGTTTTATAGATCATAACCTTATCTTTGGTTAAGGAATACAATAGATCAATCACATTCTTGATCTCCTCAAATTATTATCTTGATATTACACATATATTTATGAGTGGATTTCTATATATGCACATATATATGGACACATGAATCATTGATGAGATAGATTATAATTATGGTATCAATCTAGATCTAAACAAATATATATATATATATATTTCAGATAGCAACAAACTTTTCTATACTTCCTGGTAATCATTTATTTCTGGAAGAATATATGTGCACTGTTGTTTAAGTCTGGAATTGTCTGTCAGCTTGTCATACTGTAGTGGCGTTCAGGTTTCTGTGGTGCTGGGAGCTAAATCAACAGCATTTCAAATACCAGCATTGATTTCAGAGGTGCTTCCAAACTAAGAATAAAATATGAAGAAGTCATAAATAGTCTGTCCACTTTTGAGGCACTGGCTACTGAGCATCCTCTGAATAATAGAGAAGCATTGGCAGATATCGTCTTCCAGCCTATCAGGTTGGAAGGCACTCAAAATATGGCTGCAAAAGAGCTGTCTCTTAGAAGTAGAGTCAACTTTAATGATATGGATGGTGTAAAGATTCCGGGAATTATATTTGCTTATGGGATACAACACAAGAAGGGAAGTAAAAGCGACAAAGATTCATTAATACTTGGAACTTGGAATGTAAGACATTTTAATCAAGAAAATTGAAAATTATTAAAATTGAAATGAAGTGCATGAAGATGAACAGATTCAGCATTAGTAAGTTAAAATAAACTAGCATTGGCCATTATGAATCAATCACATGATTTAATATGCCAGGAAGGACAAATTACAGAGGCGTTGTCTCATATTCATCCTCACCAAGAATATTTCAGGATGTATTTTAAAGTTTAATAATGTCTGTGATAGGATAATATCTATATGGCTACAATATAGATATTATATGTTGAAGAGCTCAGGTGTAACTGAGCATGTAGGTGCACCTGACCAGTCTCAGTGTACTTAATCATCTCCTGTTGTGTGAAAGCTAGACCGTTGATACAGAAGACTGAAGAAGAATGGATTCCTTTGAATTATGGTGCTGTCGAAGCATAATGAAAATCCTGTGGACTACCAGAAAAACAAATCTCTCTAGGAAGAGGAATAGCCAGAATGCTTCTTAGAAGCGAGAATGGCACGATTTGGCCTCAGGCACTTGAGACACATTATCAAGAGAGACCGATTCCTAGAAACCTGTTTTATTCTGAAATAACATGATTGACACAGTGGCCACAACAATGGGCTTAATGATAACAACAAGTGTGACGAGGGTGCAGGACGGGGCTGTGTTTCATGTTGCTGTCCATATGAATAAGAACCCACTCAGAGGCTCAACAGCGTTTAAATATTTCATAAGCATCTCCCCTCAATCCGATTTTGAAATAACAAATCTTCTGAAACATCATGCAATTATGAATATGGTTTGCAGACCCTTCTATTTAAATGGCTGTGGCTGTGAATTGCTGGTTATGAATTCTAAGCTACATTTATTTGAAGTGTAAGTGTATCACTCCATCATCGTATTCCATTTATTTATAACCTGTGTCCTATTTGATTTGTGCTTTTTTTCTTTTTTATCCAAAACTATTTTATTGGGAGTTAATACAGATATCAGATAATCCCACAATTCAATAACATCAAGCAGTAGTATTGTACAATTGCTATTGCATTTTCAAAATATTCTTTTCCTCCCTGAACTCCCCAATACTAGCTCTATTTTAACCCCAGCTCCCGCTGCTACCACGGAAGCCTCCTCCAGAAACACTTTCTCTACGTGCTGTCTCGATAGATTCATCAATCCTGGGTTTCATATGCCGAAGAACAAAAAATATATAACAAAAATGCAAGCGGGTGACCCCCAATGACATAACACAACTGAGATAAACCCCAATATACACAATCAAAAACAAACAGAAAATGTTGAAAACCAGATTAGGCCTAACATCCCATGATCCTCTCCTTATTTTTATATGCTTACCTACTTTGTCTTTGATTCTTTGTTTTCACTACGATGTCCCTAAGAATGTATTTTTCCTTGAAACTCTTTGGCAATGTATGAATTTTCTCATATCATAACATTTTCATATTCCTTTTAAAATAAATAATTTTTATATACTGGATGCTGGTGGTAGTTATATAATCTGTTGTCAATTTGAGACTTAAGAATGAAAGGGTGGACTGTAGTCTGTCAATCAGTTCATAGCTTGATGACCTCATTTAAAGGTGCTAAGGAGATAAATAGCTTGATGGGGGCCAGACACACACTCACTCCCAGGGAGACATGCTTGCTGACAAGACAAGTGGAGCTATGCTAAAGCACTGGATCTGAAGGAGCCACATGGAGACCCCTGCCAGTACGGAGATGCCTCTACTGCCACTGGATCCATAAGACTTTCCACCCACTAGCCTGTGATCCTTCTGCATTCAGCATCATTGCTTGTATTGTGTGAGTCTGAAGAGGACATTATAGATTGGTATGAGACATATGGGATAATATCAGACTTATGGACTTGATCTGGACTAGGTTGGTATGTTTTCGCAATATTCAATTTCTCTTGTATATAAAGTTCTTTCTTATACACACATGAGTATCTATGAAGTTGTTTCTCTAGTCTACCCAGAGCAACAGTGATGTTTTCAATATTGAAGAAAGAACACATTCTGTGTTAAGAGCAAAGTGATTACCCATAATAATATCAGTCAAAAGGAATTTCATTAATTGATCATTTTATTTTAATTTTTGCGATAGCAACCCTTGGGGGTACAATGATGAAAATATCAATGGCTAACAGAAAAGTTAGCTATTTGAAATAAGTGGCAGTCTTTCCTCAAACCGGGATTATTGCCTTGCAAACCCTGTGGGGCAGTTTTACTAGGTCCACTTGGATCATTAAGAGTCATAATCAACTGGATGGTAAAAGATTTAGATAGATCTCTTACCAAATTAGGAATGAGTGTTATTTCCTGTGGAAAAGCTATTAGCTTTTCATTTAATTTAAAAAACACACTTTTCACATGAAAATAAATGTTAAATAAGGTTCGAAACATTTGCAAATATCACACTTCCCCTTGACTATAAGATATTTCATTAACTCTCCATATAACTTTTGTAAATATTAATATATTTGAATCCTTACTTTTTGCTCTGTTTCTGACTCTCATAGATTTAATGAACTGTTTGAGCAAATTGAGAAGGCAAATTGGAAAATGTGTCAGTGCTTATTTAATTGCCATTCAACTTTAATACATGCTGATAGGTGCCTGTTCTGATTCAAGTTTAGCATGCCATTAAGAAATAATGTGCTTGTACATTTTCATTGTTATAAATTTCCTGTTACAACAATTGGCTAGCAGTTATGTCAAAACAAAGATTTATTACACAGAGACTAATTTATTTTAGGAAAAACCTCTCTGTGTGACCCCCATAAACCATTCAGCACATAAGTGTCAGCTAAAAGTGTAAGATTTCATTCACTATTTTTGTATATTTATAAAGAAATAGTGAGTGTGAGAAATTTTGCCTTCTATGCTCTTATCTCACAATTGTTCTGTTTTATATAAATTCTTAATTTGGTTGGCATGAAATGATCGATAGGTTGATGGTTATTATATTTCTAGAATGGCTCTGAAGACACATATTGACAGAGGTTTAATTAGGCAAGCATATTTCAAAATAAATAATTTGGTAAAGAGAACTTCAGCAGTAGCTTTGCTTATGAAATAAGATTATAATAGGCATGATAGATCACTAGGTGATAAAGTTGTCTTCTTATAGTCATGTTAACAATTGTAAAGAATTCAGAATTAATGTGTTTTGAATATTTTCTTTTGAAATAAGTAAGAAAATTTTACTGAAATAGTTTCAAACTACCACATTATAAAAAAATACTAGGCAAATTTTAAGATCTACTGAAGTTAGGTTTTGTCTTTGTATTCTAAAAGACTTGAGTCAAAAATGTGCCTCTGGAAAAAATGTGGTGTGAGTTTTGGCAAGTTATTTATGTTTTCTGAAATCAGTTCAAATATAGCTGAATACATAACAGAGCAGTTAAAAAAACTCAGGAAATGCATCTACAGTGTCCCATCCCATCCATGACGAAATATAGTTGCTGGTGCTATTATTAGTTGCCATCCTGTTACTTCTAACCCATTGAGGCCATCTGCACAAGAGAATGAAACACTGCTAAGCCCTGCATCAGTCTCACAAGTGTTGCTATACGTGAGCCCATTGATATCGCCTCTGTGTCAATCCATCTCCTTGAGGACTGGCCACTTTGTGCTGTCCCTCTGTGTTACCAAATGGGATGTCTTCCTCAAGGAACTTGTCTCTCCTGAAAATATAATCAACGTTTATTAAGATGATATCTCCTCATTTTTGCCTCTAAGAAGTATTCTGCCAATACTATTTTTCCAAGATAGATATATTTGTCTTTGGCAGTCCATGGTACTTTCAATATTCTTCTCCAGCACCACAATGCAAACACATTGATTCCTCTTTGCTGTTTTTTTAATCAATGTCCAGTTCTCAAATTCATTTTGAGGCAATTGAGTATGCCATGGCGTCCATTAGACACACTTTAGTCCTAGAAGTACCATCCTGCCTTTCAACACTCTGAGGAGTCCGTGTGCAGGGGATTTGCCTAGTGCAACTCCGCTTTGGATCGCCACCACAACTTCCACAGCGCTGATTATGGATCCAAGAAAGATGCAATCTTTCACAGCTTCCACCTTGTCTCCGTTTATCATGATGTTAACTGTTGGCCCAGTTGGGAGATATTGATCTCCTTTACAATGAGTCATAATCCATACTGATGGCTGAAATCCTTTATCTTCATCAGCAAGTGCTTTAACTCCTCATCAAAAACCAATCTATAAAGTCCTCTTCTGACTCATGAAACACATGCAATGATGCTGAATGCAGGAGGATCACAGGCTAGTGGGTGGGAAGTCTTGTGGATCCATGGCACTGTAAGCATCTCAGTGCTGACAGGGCTCTCCAGCTCCCGGGGCTCGGGCTGTATCAGGGTGGTTTCATGTGGCTTCTCATCAGACATGTCTTGCAGGGAGTGAATGTATGCCCCACATCCAGCGAGCTATTCCTCTGCTTAGCGTCTCCAAATGAGGTCATCAAACTCCAACCTGATTGGCAGGATAAACTCCACCCTTTCACTCATAAATTTCAAATGGAAAATAGATTATAGAAGATAATCCATCTTCTTTGATTATTGGCTCAGTCTAGATTGAATACATATTCAATGCATTGAAAGAGAGATTGATTATATATGTATTCAATCTGTAGACTGAGCAAATAATCAATGAGTGATTGAATATATTGAGAGGGTACAACCCTGTCGTACAAATTTTCCAATTTACTATGTAGTATTACATTGTTCCATTTGCACAACTGCCTTTTTATCAATGTACAAATTCAGCATGAGCACAATGAAGTGTTTTGGAATTCCCATTCTTTTAAATATTATCATTGGTGTAGTTAATAAAGTACAAGTAAAAATCTGTGTGGTATTCTCCACTTTCAGTCAAAATCCACGTGACATCACCAAAGATAGCATTTGTTCACGTCTTCTTCTGAATCTCACCTGAACCATGTGCTGTAACTGCTATGAAATGATCTTCAGGACAATTTACTTGCATGTGATATCACTGATACTGGTCGATTTGAGCATTTCATTGGGTCGCTTTTCTTTGCAATGTGTGCAAATATAGACATTTTGAAGATTTCTAAAAGGTTTTAAAAGTTATTTGTTTATGTTACTTTCCTTGGATTAAAATAAAAACTAGCGTGATTATGGTTATCTCTGTGTCTTTGATTTCCTTCTTTCCATTCTCTTCCCTTCCATCCACGTTCTCTTCTTTTCCGTCCCTTTCCTTTGCTCCTTTCTTGCTTCTTCCTTTCTTTCCTCCTGTGTCTCCCTCACTCTTTCCCAGTTCTATAACATTTGCTACACCTGGAGAGTTCTCTACTGTGGTAGTTACATAATCTGGTGCCAATTGGAGAGGATTGCAAGTTAAGGGGTGGAGTCTGACCTGTCAGGCAAGTTATAACCAATGAAGCCTTCTGAGAATTCTGGGAACTCCCATGTTTTTCCTCCTTGGGGACAGGAAGTATTTCTCTCTCTCTGCTGACACCCTGCAAGATGTCCCTGAGGAGAAGGCACATGGACCTAACCTGATGCAGCCCTGGAAGCTGGTGAAGCGACGTGGAGAACCCTGCCAGCACTGAGATGCTTACAACATCACTATATCCAAAGACTTTATACCCACTGGTCTGTGATCATCCTGAATTTGGCATCATTGCACCTGTTTTGTGAGTCTGAAGAGGACTTTATAGATTGGTATTAAACATATGGGCTTGGACTAGACTGGGTTGGGGTACTTTCTTAATGTATAATTACCCTTTACATAAAACTCTTTCCTGTACACATATGTGTCTTTATGAATTTGTTTCTCTAGTCTACCTGGATTAACACATCCAATTTTGACAAATATGAAACAATGGATATATACCAAAAATTTAAAAATACAACTTAAAATAATGGGTAGGCTTTGGACCTGTAAACATGAAGTCCACAGTCCACAGTCCAAACTCACAAGCCACTCCACTGTAGAAAGATAAAACTTTCTACTCCTGAGTTGCAGTCTTGGAAATCCACAGGGCAGTTCTACCCTGTCCATAGGGCCATGATGAGCCAGAAATGACATGAAGGCCCTAAGGGATTTTATTGGTTGGTTTGTTTTCTGAATTTCATTAATTTTCTGGGCTCAGTTGTGTATCTCAAGGGGATACACACATATGCCAGCTGGGTGGATTTTCATGATGTCCATTCATATGCTGAGAGTTTGGACATTTGATGCTTTCAGCTGAACAGAGACTTCGGGAGCATTTGCAAATGACCTTCCCATATATTTCAGACTTTTCTGACTCAGGTTGGGTAGATTTCAACCAGAATAACTCAAGATTTTGTGTTCCAAAAGAGCCAAGTGATAACTATAAAACTTTTTAAAAGAACTTCTTTTCCACTACATCCAGTTAATCAATAGTTAGTTACCAGTCTAGTCAGATTAAAGGAGACTATATTCCCAGAAATATAAACTATGAGGAGATCATTACAAGAGCAAGGCATCTTTTAGATAAGCTCCACCTTTCTTTTACATTCACGGGAGAATGACAACCGTATCACTACTTAAATGTTGACAATATAAAATAATATTTCACACTCTCTCTTGCTGCTGACAATGAGTCAGCTGCTAGTTTTTCTTTTCATGTTGTGGTGCTTTGCTCTCTTGTTGTGACGTTTAATGCTGTGCTATCATTATTTCAAATACCAGCAGCATCCCCCATGGTGGACAGGTGTCAGCAAAGATTACAGACCAAGACAGACTAGGTAGGACAACATGGCAATTCAATTGTGAGCAACAATTTGCCAATGACAATTCTATGAATACCAGTAGGACAGGGTCTGATAATGTCCCAGATGGTCCCTTCAAATTGGAAGGTCGCCATTCAAAATATAAGTGGCGAAGAAGTGCTCCTTAAAAGAGAGTAGACCTTTGTCATGTGGATGTGGCAAAGCTTCTGGTACCAATATTTGTTGACGTGGCAGGGCTAAAAATGAGAAGAAACAGTTGCATACATACATTAGTATTCTAAAAATGAAATAGGTAAAATATAAATTTAGGAAAATTGACACTCATCAAAAGGAATTAAAGGTGAAGGCATGAAAATCAATAACATAGCCATTAGTGAACTGAAACGGACTGGTACTGACCCTTTGGAATCAGAGAGGCCTGTGTTCCAAGGAAGGGATGAGCCAGCCAGGGTGCAGTATCGCCCCGACAAGCACATGACATTCTGCTAGTTCTCTGATGCTTCCTCGCCGCCCCACCACTATCATGACTCCAGTTCTGTCTTACAAATCTGGCTATATCAGAGCATGAATACTGGTACAGATAAGAGCCCCTGGTACACAGAACTCAGGACAGATGAACCCCTCAGGACCAAAAACAAGAGTATAAATACCATGAGGGTAGGAAGAAGGTTGGGGGAGAAGGAAGAAAAAGTGGGAACCAATTGCAATGACTGACGTACACCCCCCCACCACCCCTGCTAAAGGGACAAACAACAGAAACATGGGTGGAGATAGACAGTGGACAGTATAAAATATGAAAATAAAAATAATTTCTAAATTATCATGAGTTCACAAAGGTGGTAGGAAGAGGGAGGAAACAGGAAAAAGAGGAGCAGATACAAAGCAATCAAATACAAGAAGTTTTGGAAATGAAGATAGCAACACTGTGCTTGATACAATTGATTTATGGATTGTTATAAGAGCTGTAAGAGCCCCCCAATTAAAATGTTTTATTTTTTTTTAAAGAGCCCAAACCCATCTATAGATAATGAAACATCATCTCACAGAAGGGTTGCAAGAAGGGTATGAGCAATCAGGGTGAAGTATTGCACCAGTGAAACACACAATGTTCCTCTAGTTCCTTGAGGATTCCTTATCCCCCACTATCATGACTTTTTAATTGCAAATACCCTTTTTTGAAAACACAAAGGGTTGACATACATGTGGACATCTCCAGATGGAATACAGAGAAATCAAATTGATGACATCTGTAGGAAGAGATGATGAAGATTCTCAACATCAGCAGCTAAAACAAGGCCAGTGACTGACTGTGGAACCAACATTCAATTGCTCATATATAAGTTCAAGTTGTTGAAAATTAAAACAAGTCCATGAGAGTCAAAATACAATCTGGAGTATATCTTACCTGAGTTTAAATAGCATCACAAGAACAGATTTGACTCATTAAACACTAATGATAGAAGACCTGACAAGCTTGTCATTCAATTATGTCAAACATCACTCTTCAATTCTCCCATAATCACACATGTTTTCCAAACATACTATTCCTTGCTGGACTTCTTGACATCATCCCTCTATTGCCTCCTCCACCATGCTATATTCCCCCAAACTTCTGTTATTTTTTATTTCCCAGTAGGCTCAACATTTACCAACAATAAGGCAACAAATAACACTGCTTCAAGAGGGTGAGATCCAATGGCGACACATTTCTGAGATACACCCTAATATAAATGGATAAAAGCAGAATATAATAGAATGACAATTGCAGGATTGCCGAGATAATGCATAACTTAATAAAGCAGGCAGAACGTTGATGTACCAGACCTTGTTTGTCAACCAATAGTACACTGCCATTGGTACAGCTGTCTACTACCTCAGACATGCTGGTTTCCGGCTTATGTACTCAGGTTACAGGTGCGTCTGGGTAGATCCCAGTGGAGTTCCCAGTTGGGGTCTCAAGGATGCGGCATCCAGAGCCTGATGTGTAACCCAAAGTTCCAGGACTCAGTGTTCCAGTATTCTACTGCATCCAGCCTGGGTTCCCAGGATATCCCAGAGGCCCTAGGGCAGCAGTTCTCAACCACTGTGGTTCATTGTGTGGTTCATTGTCACTAGTCCAACTCTTTACCAGGCTTTCTGGTCTTTGTTGGGAGTTTTGTAATAACCTCATTTATTTATCTTTTTGTATGCAGTGTGTTTCTAGAAAATTGTCCATTTTCTAGTTTTTTGGAGTACAATTCCTCATAGCATTATCTTATCTTTTATTATTTCTGTTATATCGGGATGTCTTATATTTTTATATTTGTGATATTTGTATCAGTCTTTTCTTTCATTAAGTTCCCCTCTGATTTTCTGTTTGGTGAATTCTGTTAAAGAACTAAAATAATGTCTTGTTAATTTTTCTATTGCTTTTCTTTATGATTCATTTAATTGTGCTCTAATATTTATTAATTTATTTTTTTCCTTTGGCTGGAGGTTAATTTTTCTGCTCATGTTCTAATTGTTGAAGATATGGAGTAAGCAGTTGATGTAGGCAATTACTCCTTTTTGACATATATATTTATTGATATAATTGAGTACAACTTTTGCCATATCCCAAGATTTTGGCATCTTTTAGTTTCATTCTCATTTGCTTCAAAGAATTTAAAATTTTCATTCCTTTTCTCTTAAACTGCACAGTAGTTTTAAAATAAATTTCCCGGTGTTTTATATGTTCCTTGATCTTCCAATGGTTTATTTCTAATTCTATACTGTTACTACTTTAGAACATGGTTTGTTATATCTTGAGAGTTAATTATTTGTTAAGGCTTGCTTTGCATAAATTGAGATTTTGATTTGCATAAGGCCTATTCCAGAGAATGTTCCTTGTGACCTGAAAAATTATATAAACTGGACAGAGTGTTCTGCATATGTCTCAGAAGTCAAGTTGATTGTGTCATTTAGTTCTTCTCTGTATATAATGAGTTTCTTTCTAGTTTTTTTTTTTTGCCATTCTTCAAGAGTGAAGTATCATACTATTACTGTACTATTATTGTTTAATTTAATTTTAATTAATAAGTTTAATTAATGTATTTAAAGTTTCTTTAATTAGGTGCATAGTGATTTAGTAGAGTTATGTCTTCTTATTAAATTGTCCTTTTAATAATTATGCATGCTTTTCTTTGTCTCTCATGAAGAATTTTACCCTGAACACTATTAGACAACAAAAAGAAAATAAAGGCACCCAAATTATTTGTAGATTAAATGAATCTTTACATAGAAAATCACAATGACTGCACAAGAATATTGTTGAAAATAATTTAAAGATTTGGCAATGTGACATGTTTCAAAATCAATATACAAAAACAACTGGATCCCTCTATATGAATAAATTAAGCGCTGAAGAAAATCAATGTAATAATACTCTTTTTAATAGCTACCTAAAAGATTACATAGTTAGAAATAAACCAAATCTGAGAAACAAAAGATTTTACAAACAAAAGTACGAAACACTTCTTCAAGAACCCAATGGAGACTAACATAAGTGGGAGAATATACCATGTTCATCGACACAAAGAATTAACATTGCAAAAATGTAAACACTACTCAAAGCAGTCCATACATACAATGAAATTTCAAGAAAAGTCCCTGCAACAGTCTTTAAAGAGATGGCACAACTAATCACAAAATTTCTATGGAAAGGAAAGAGACCCACGGTGAGCAAAATATTACTATAGGAGAAATTAGTAGTAGTCCTCTCACTGGAAGACTGACGACAGCACATTGAAGAGATGGGGGAAGTTAACAGAAGAGCTAAGAATGAGAAAGATCACTGTGGAATTTGTGCCTCAGGTTTTGACTTTCCAGGAAAAAGAGTGTCAACTGGAACATGCCGTGCATTGAAAAGAATACCTCTGAAGTGACTAGGCTATTTCCCCAAGCCCATTTCTGATGACAGGATATGGTGTGATTTTTATGTCCCCGGAAGGCAGCATCAATTAAACTGGCAGAAGACACCATTGTCACCTCACCCAAAATAAGTTTGTCAAGTGGAATGAAAGATCCGAGACTGCTCTTTTTCTGTTGTGGTTATGAGGGGAATTGTGCACTTGGAGGCCATTCCACCAGTGGACTGTTAATCAAACTTACTATTTAGGGAGTCTGAAATTATTGTGTAACAGTAACAACAAATGGTTTGAAATGCTGACCTTCTCGTGAGCAGCTGAGTGTTTAACCACTGTGCCACAGATTTACTGTGGGCCATCCAGGGACCCACATGTTCAAAACAACTACATAACCTCAAGATAATTGTAAAGCTTCACGAACATGGCAATTCCTATGGAAAGTCCTTGTATAGGCCTACAAAGGATCTAGGCATAATTTAGTACTTGAAACTCCTGTGGTCTGAGTCCTATGGTTGTTACTTGTTTTTCTTCTAAAGCAATTAAACAGTGTTTCTATAGCTTGCTGAAGGTCGCACCAGTGGTAAGTGGGAGAGACAGAATTTGAATGTCGGGATTCTAGGGCCAAAGTGAAGCTCTCCATGCACCAGAATCCTGTCCTTCCAGTGATTTCTTCATGAGGCATCTTCCCTGAGACCATCTGTAACTAAGCCTTGCTCAGGATTAACTGGTTTGAGGTGATTTTATTTTCATGTATCATTAAAACTGTTTCAATATTTAATATTTCAAGTTATGAAGAGTGTTTTGATGATTGTAACAGGAATTCCACAAAAGAATGTAAGAAAAGGAATACAATAAGAAATAAGAGTCTTATTATGAGCTAAAAATGTTGTGAATCAATGTAATAGTTTTTATAATTGTGTTTTTATACTGGAAATTCTCTAATCGTGACACTATCATTTCTTCCAGAAAGTCAAGAGGGCACTTTACTGTAAGAGGACGCCTCCTCCCAGCTTTTCAATTCACCATATGTTCCCTTAGAGAGAAACACTGTATTTTTACCATAAACAAATACAATTAAATCTGAATACTTAGGAGTAGGCATTGGGGCATTAACATGCTTGTTTCATTTTCCTAGTTCCCAGTGCATACACAATTTAACGGGAAGATAAATTGATAAATCTTATTGTAGTATAACAAACTAAAATATAATTATCTTTTTCATCTGAGGAAATATCTGGTAGTAAAATAATCAGAAATATACTTAGATTATGCTTTTGTTTAGGCAAAATTTTATTTCCCTCTCCATTTAAAATGTTTTCCATTTCCTTTTAAGTAAGAGCAAAATTGTTCTTCCATTTATCAGGTAACTTTTAATTTTTATTTTGATACTTACATTCCAGTTGAGCTCAGTTGAGCTATAAGCTTGTAATGAAACTCAGATCAAGTAGCGTCTAGGAATAGTCTTTAAATATACAAATAACGTGGGGATTGTAATCTGTCATAGTGGAAGAGTTGCAAAGCTCAGGAAAACAAGACAGTCTCTTAAGTTTCAGCTTTCACAGACCTTACTATATATATGTAAAGAATACAGAGAAAGGGATGGTTATTCATATTCCACAGGAGAAAATATAACAATCTGCTTTCATAAACATTCCAGCCTTTCATAAACACTCCAGAGATAGGTGAAATGTACTAAATCATAAAACCTTTCAATAAACAAAATATTATAATGTGAAGTGATTGGTACTTGACATAATCTCCAACCATGTCCATATACTTCTGAATGCAATGTTTCTCTCTAACCTTTCTCTGATGAACTTTGCATTTTTCAAGTTTATACCACATGAACACAATAGTTTTAGCTTCCTCAAAAGACTCAGATTGTGTTCCTTTTAGATGTTCTTTGCGTTTGGGAAACAAAGGGAAGTTTAAAGAGAAAAATCAGAACTTTAGAACTCAGGGGGATACGTTTTGTACTTAAATTCTCACAGGAAAGTCCTTGGCATGCTTGAAAAATGAGCAGTTAGTTGTATGGTTTGGCCCCATTTTTTTCCACTAATGCAATATTTAACTTCCTTAAATTTTCCTCGTAAGTTTTTGTAATCATCCCATGTCCTTCTGGAATGGGAGTAGGCAAATTGTGGCTCTCAAGTCATATATGTTTTTTTTCAGTACATAGATGTGGTGCTAAAGGAAAATTGACAACTTATAAAGAATATTATTCAGATGATGGTTCTTTCCTTTGTTTATAAAACTATATTTATGTCTCTTGAGTAATTCTTAAATCGTTGTGCTGGACAATATTGGCTCTTTCATCTGGAATGTTTAGTGATCCCTGTTCTAGATATCTATCAACATTGCCTCTTCGCACTCCAAATCGAAGTTACGTTAACCTTGTGAAATGACCTGTCTGCTTTGACTTTTGCTGGGCAAGCAGAACCCTTCAGAAGGCATTGTTTTATTTGGATCTTGCTCGTTATATGGACTCGGTAAATTTAAGAATCGTATTCAGGTATTATTAGTTCCATAAAATTATCCTCATTCGCTTCCATTTTGCTGTCAAAAATGACACACCAGGTAGGATTCCTTCTAATTAGCTCATCAATGACAATTCTAGAGTGTTTTTGACAGTTTTTGAAGTGTAGCTACAGTTCCTTCAATGGTCCAGGTTCCCTGTATGCTCTTTCTTGATTCATATTTAAAAGGAAAAACAAAACCAAAAGCCACTTGCTGCCATCAAGTCCATGCTGACTCGTATCAACCCTGGTGGGTTTGTGCCACTGTCCCACTTCAGGGCGTAGAAAGTCCAGTCTTCTCCCCACGAAGCTCCTGGTGGTTACAAACTGCCGATTGCAGCCCAATTCAGAACCACTCAGCCACCAGATGTATGTTTATGGTCTTTCAACTGTCCTTAAAATGCGCAGTGCATCTCAAAGTTATTGCTTTGTAGAGCAATACTCCCATAAACTTAGAGCAACGCTTCAGTGACTTGGCATGAGCAAAGCCTTTGAGTAAGCTCCAGCTCATAGCGGAAGAGAAGAAAACCCTGCCTGGCCGGGGCCAGCCTCGTTGTGCTTGAGCCCATCGTTGCAACCCACCGCCCATCCGCCTCGGGGGTCACCTTCCTCTTCTTTGCTGGCCTACTTCCCAGGCACTAGACTTCCCTGACAACCTGTCCAACGTGCGTGACATGAAGTCTTACCACCCTCATGTTTAAGGGCCATTTGGCTTTATTCCTTCCAAGACCAATGTGTTTGTTCCTGGCACTCCACAGCACTTTCAATATTCTGTGCTGGCACCGGGATTCAGATGCACCAACTCTCTGGTATTTCTTACTCATTGTCCAACTTTTACAGGCCTTTGGGGTGAGTGAAATTACCAGGTCTTGAAGCAGGCGAATGCCCTTAAAATAAATCCTTGCTTAAAATAATGCTAAAAAATAAATCCTAGCTCTTGAACACTTTCAAGATGTCTTGAGAAAGATATCCATCCGAGTTTTAATAAATATTTGATATTAGCCTTGACTTCAAAATCACTTTTGGGATTTTGCCATGGCAAAAAGTGTCCTCTTTTCAGGGGTGCTAACAGAGAGGAGAAACGGGCGCGTAATGGGCTACTCGTTGGGTTAGGGTGAGAAGCCCTCCGGCATGCTGAGCGAGAACGAGAAGGGTCTCTGCTTGTCTTAGCCGGAACCCACAGGGGAAGTTCTGCCCAGTCCTCTGAGGTCCGTGTGAGCGGAATGCACTTCCTGGCAGAGGGCTAACACGATGAAGACAAGTATGCTTCTGAAAGAACTTGTCTGCAGATAGCCACTGATTGCAGACACATGTTACAAATATGTTGTTTGTGATAAACTCAGGTATATATGAACTGAAACCCTAATACTGACATGTTACTTACCCCCATCTTCAGATCATGAAAACCCACTTTTCCAGGAGGTAAGGGACTAATTGTGCAATTAGAGAAACTTCCTCTCGTGAAATACATATCAACGCCACAACATGTTCCTCCGAGAACTTTGTCCTATTGTTAGGTAGATATCATAATTACAATATGATGGAAACCAAGAGGTCAAACCGTAATAGGCTAATGTCTTTGATGTCTGAACAGCTAGCTACCAGAATGATGTATGTCTCTTATCATTCCAGTGGGGCTGGATCTGGTACTGCAGGTGTGGTTACCAATCATCAAATCTTCATTCCCTCTCCTTTCACAGGCCTCATGAACACAGCAATTCACTTTTTAAAAAAAGTCTGCTTTTGTTACTATCTTTCCTTTTCTGAGGTGGAGACGTGTGTTTTCTAAAATGCACACATGTGTTTTCTAAAATAGTACCGTGGATTGTGGTTTCTCAACTGCAGTATAACCTCATGTTAATTAAACTGATGTTGTCTGCATCTGCTTCATTTCCAAATAAGTCTACTTCCACAAGTGCCTGGGCTTATCTTTAAGCAAACATTTGTGAGTTACACAATTTAATGATCTCTCATGTGCACTATCTATATCCATGAATATACGTACTTAAAGCATCATAACTAGAATTCTTTACAAATTTTGATTTCAAACTTACTTGAAGCACCAATATTTGTAACATTTCAAATGACTATTAATCACTCTCTGCAATATCATTCTGAGTAGACATATCCCTCTCAATCACTATAAAAGTCATTTTTTTTGAACAAAGAAATTTTTAGTCTTTCACATTTATCTCTTGAGAAGAGATTATTACAAGTGATATTAGAGGGACTGATATGGATTGATTGTGTCACTCCTCACCCCAATTCCCACACATATACAATATTTGTTTAATTCCTGACCCCCTTACCTATAGATGTGATCCTTTTAGAAACAGGGCTTTTTTTGGTACAGCCTAAACAAAATAACTTCTGAATTATTCAAAAAGATCAGAATAGACTCAAAAATTCACACAGAAGAAAGACAGAGACCAAGGAACAGCAAGATTTACTGTGAGACACCAGAAAACAGGAAAGAGAATAACAAAAGAAAGGTGTGTGACACAGGCTCTGATTTTGACTTCTAGCCTCAGAACTGAGAATATAAATGTCTGTTTCATAAACAACCTACTTGTGATCTTTGTTACAGCACCAGAAGGGGACTAATACGGAGCCCCCAATACAAATATGTCTGAGATTCTTGTGACATGTGTCATTTATGAAGTGTGGAGCTTTTGCTTTCATTTGCTTCATAACTATTGGATCTGATGGAATGTCATCTCAGTACCTTTACTGTGGTAATCATTCCAGAATCTTATTCTGTAACTCAAAAGTGCATTCCTAGAAGTGGGGTCGGTCCACAAGAAAACAACTCAGTGGAAATGGTGAGATATGAAGTCTCAGCACTTAGGAATGAGTAAAATATTTGAAGAAGAGAAAATCAAAACCAACCAACCAATCCCATTGAGATCAAATCTGACTCATATAGAACCTATAAAACAGGGTAGCTCTGCTCGGTAGGGTTTGCAAGGATGACATATTTAGGTTAGGAGTCTCTGGAACTTAAGCTATCTATACCACATGAATTGCTTTCAAGACCGTGCGGGGGGGAGGAGGAGGGGGCGCTATCATAAGCTGAGATCTTAGAATCTCTCTTCTGATTATTGTCACTTTATAAAAATCTACGTTATTTTTTGTTATATTGCAGTGTTACATTAGATATTGTCTGTGTGTTTAAACCAGCTACGGTTAACTTTTAAAAGAATAAAGGCACAAAGAGAATAATGAGATCCAAGAATCATATTTTAACATCTCAGACTCTGGGATTTATCAGCATGACAACTAACTAGGGTTACTGTATGTACTGCCAGAATAACTGTGTATCACTCTGACTAAATATAGTAGTCTTCATATCCTGGCATCAGTGGAACAAAACGTGTGCCTCTCCAGAATGTCAAAGGAAGTTATTTATCTTTCTATCATGTTTGATATTTAACATCCAGTGACTCATGTTTCCTGTTCTTCATGAAATATTATTACATGTGTTAAAAATTAAGAATGGTGGTGTTTTCAAGAGTTTCAAGGTATTTAAAATATGAGTTATTTTCATGTACTCATACGCCATGTATAAATATTTCCATGTAGTCACATTCATAGTCTCGCTTATCTCCGATGAAAACTTATGGAAAGGAATTAGTTCAAGAAGTAGGGGGGAAATATCTATTGAGACAAATAAAAAAAGATGAATACATATCAATCCTGTAGCACATTGCAGCTGATGGTCTTCTCAATAAAGGAGCTCTCAACCCTGCTGGAAAGTCTTCATTAATGTCACAGCGCCCTCTATGTTCAAAGGTCTGAAATAGAGATTAGATGGGTTTTCTGTTATCCGTTTTTATTCATAAAGGTGAAATAATTTCTAAACTTACTTACTAGTAAACTTTATTGTCCACACTCATAAAGGAAAAATAATACTTTTAAGATTGAATAAGCAGAGGGTAGATATTTAAATCCAAGGTTTATAATTTTATTAGGAGGATTGTCATTTACTTATTATGCTTTGATATTAAAAACAGAAGCAATTATCCCTGGGAAAACAATAAATTTGAATTATGCGAAAATTAACATTTAAAGGTCTTAAGAGTAACCGTGAAATGTTTGATTTTGACCTTACCAAGAATTACAGGTTTCACTCATAAAACACTTCCTTGCAAATTATCAGGAAACCCTTTAACAAAGAATTGTATTTTTTTTAATTTTAACAATTTATTAGGGGCTCATACAATTCTTATCACAGTTCATACATATACATACATCAATTCTATAAAGCACATCTGTACAGTTCCTGCCCTAATCATTTTTTTCTCCTCTTTTCTTTTTTTACATTTTATTAGGGACCCATACAACTCTTATCACCATCCATACATATACATACATCAATTGTATAAAGCACATCCATACATTCCCTGCCCCAATCATTCTCAAAGCATTTGCTCTCCACTTAAGCCCCTTGCATCAGGTCCTCTTTTTTTTCCCCTCCCTCCCCTTTCCCCCCTCCCTCATGTGCCCTTGGTAATTTATACCTCGTTATTTCGTCATATCTTGCCCTATCCGGAGTCTCCCTTCCCCCCTTCTCTGCTGTCCCTCTCCCAGGGAAGAGGTCACATGTGGATCCTTGTAATCAGTTCCCCCCTTCCAACCCACTCACCCTCCACTCTCCCAGCATCGCCCCTCACACCCTTGGTCCTGAAGGTATCATCCACCCTGGATTCCCTGTACCTCCAGCCCTCATATGTACCAGTGTACAGCCTCTGCCCTATCCAGTCCTGCAAGGTAGAATTCGGATCATGGTAGTTGGGGGGAGGAAGCATCCAGGATCTGGGGGAAAGCTGTGTTCTTCATCGGTACTACCTCGCACCCTAATTAACCCATCTCCTCTCCTAAACCCCTCTATGAGGGGATCTCCATTGGCCGACACTTGGGCCTTGGGTCTCCACTCTGCACTTCCCCCTTCATTTAATATGGTATATATATACATATACATATACACATATATACACACACTTATATCGTTGTTGTTTTTTTTTGCATGATGCCTTATACCTGGTCCCTTGGCACCTCGTGATCGCACTGGCCGGTGTGCTTCTTCCATGTGGGCTTATTTGCTTCTGAGCTAGATGGCCGCTTGTTCACCTTCAAGCCTTTAAGACCCCAGACACTATCTCTTTTGATAGCCGGGCACCATCAGCTTTCTTCACCACATTTGCTTATGCACCCATTTGTCTTCAGCGATCCTATCATGGAGGTGTGCAGTCAATGATATGATTTTTTGTTCTTTGATGCCTGGTAACTGGTCCCTTTGGGACCATTCGAACACACAGGCTGGTGTGTTCTTCCATGTGGACTTTGTTGCTTCTGAGCTAGATGGCCGCTTGTTTATCTTCAAGCCTTTAAGACCCCAGTCACTATCTCTTTTGATAGCCTGGCACCATCAGCTTTCTTCACCACATTTACTTGTTCACCCACTTTAGCTCCAGCCGTTGTGTCAGGAGAGTGAGCATCATAGAGTTCCAATTTAATAAAAGAAGGTATTCATGCATTGAGGGAGTGTTTGAGTAGAGGCCCAAGGTCCTTCCGCCACCTTAATACTTGACCTATAAATATAGACACATAGATCTATTTCCCCATCTTCCTATATATATTTGCATGTACATGTCTTTGTCTAGACCTCCATGAATGCCCTTTGACTCCTAGCTCTTTCCTCCATCTCCCTTGACTTTCCTCCTGCCCTACTACCATGCTTCATTGCCACCTGGGCTAGAGTATATCTCTTCTCTAAGCAACCTTACCCTTGATCATTTCCCACCATGCCTGCAACTCCCCCTTCTCTACCATTTGGGGTCCCATGTTTTTCCCTTGTCCCTGGGTTTGTTAACACCACTTCCTTACCCCCCTACCCCCCCACCCCAAGTCCCCCCGGAACTGTCAGTCCCGTTGTTTTTCCTCCAGATAGTTCATCCAGCCTGTCCTATTCAGACAGACCTGTGGAGTCACTAACATGCACGAAAACAAGACAGAGGAAAACAAAGCAACAGTATACAACCAGACAACAAAACAACCAAAACAAACCACTGACAAAGAACAGAACAAAACAGTTCACAAGAGAAAAGCTTGTAGTTAGTTCAGGGATCGTTTGCTGGCCCTTAGGAGCGTTTTCCAGTCCAGTCTGTTGGGGCACCACGCCCTGGCCCCAAAGTCCACTTTCAGCATTCCCTGGGGACCTTGCCACTCCATTCCCTTGCTGTTCCGCTGCACTCCCCCAGTGATTTGCCTCGGTGTGGTGGGATCAGGTCAGGTGCAATTCCCACACTGTGTCTCCGGTGCTGTCTCCTGTATCGCCCTTAGTCACTGAGGGGCATCATGTCTCATAGTAGGGCCAGCCATGTTGTTCTCTCTGTGGACTGGCTGCTCTACTCAGGAACATCATCATCACGGCCTGGTGGGCCAGGCTGTGCTCCACTCTCTCCTCCTGCCCCTTCATCTGCTCCCGTGTGCTCTGATCAGATATGTCCGTCTCCCGGAGCTGCAGAGTCAATGTCGTCCTTTGGAACACATTCTTTTTGGGGAAGGGCAGGAATCCACTTAATTTATGGTGCTGGGGCCAGCCTCCCAGACCTCTCCACTGGTTCCCTCCTCTACGCCGGGATATTGCATTCACACCTTGCGACACTGGGTTGAAGTCTGGTCCCACTTTCCCTGTGGAGATATAAACAATACCCTCCCATTGGGTGGATTAATGCCCCATGACCCAACTACCCTTTTCTTCCTTGTATTCATCCTTTTGTTTTCCTTTCCCCACCTCCTCCACCATTGTCTACCATGTACATCCCAAAGAATTGTATTTTTATTGGAAAAATTTTATCATAAACATAATGATAAAGAAAAAAATGCCCTGTACTCTTTTAGAAAGCACTATATAGAAGAAAAGCTTATTTTCTTCTTACCATTCAATATCCAAAATATCTCACATAAAGTTTTGCGTTGCTTCACAACCTGAAAGTGTTAAAGGTAATATGAGAGTGACAACAAAGAAGGCCAGTTTGTTGATGGCTTATATAATTTGGAATAGGTCTGAATGCTTGTTTTTATTATTAATTAGGTTGACTGTCTACTATAAATCTATGTTCTATAATTTTCACTGTCTCCTGCAGTGGTGGAGTGGGGCGCAGGGTAGAGTACAGTTGGTCAAGGTGTTCCTTGTCCTGGGAGCTCATTTAATTATGGGTTAAAAATTTGGGCAAAGGTGTTCTAGTCTACAGATGCTTTCTCACGTGTCACCATAGGGCCGTGACGTAAGGCAAGTCTACAATGTATATTATTGAATGAGTCAATGAACAAATCTTATCATTGCATCCCTTTCCATTGGCATCGCAAAATGGTGGCGTTAATGTGTCTCAGTGATGTTGAAGTGACCTAGGGGCTATTCTCATCTCCCTCTTCATGGCCTCCTCCCTCCTCATGGTGTTCCATTAGCTTACCCAGCATCAGTGCACGTCTTTCGGCTCTTTAAAAACACAAGCCCTTCTCTGTTGGCCCTGTCAACCTGCACTCGCTCACTCTTGATACCGTTGGTCTCTTCATCTCTCTGGCTGTCCTTCTACTGCTCTTGAGAGTGACAGCTCACAGCCACTAGCTTCCCTAGCAAGGTGAGAAAAGACCTGGCGATCTGCTATTGCAAAGATCACAGCCTAGAAACTCTGCAGGCGATTCTACTTTGTAATATGATGGCTCTGTAAATTGAAATGGACTTGATCGAACCCAACAACAATTCACCTTTCAATCTAATCTCTCTGCTTTGACAACACCCCAAATGCCTCTCTTGAAGCTAACAAAATATCTGGCACAAAGTTCTTGTTGAACTACACCTTTTTTCCGAAGTTCTCAGTGTGCTGTGCTCTCACTAAATGTATGTTGAAAGAAATAGAGAAAAGGAAATATCAGTTAGTCAGGAATTGGATACTTTAAATTGTTTTTCATTATTTTTTGTATTCAATCAACCCAGTATGCATTTCTTTTTTTTTTGCATATTTGACTGTTCTGCACATTTCAAAGTTTCATACTCTAAACCTTGTAGCAATGTTTCTAAGACAAAATTGTTTTCTAGGAAATGTCATTCATACTTAACAGGACTTTGTTATGAAACCATAATTACACTTAAATAGGCAGGCATATTTGTACATATTAATGATGATTATAGATGCATTCCATGAATCAGAACAATGTTGTGTTTATATGGAAATGTCAGAATGCAGCTCAACAATGTGGATGTTATTAATCCCTACTTTCCCTTTTGTTCAGTTTCACGTCCAGCGGCGCATGCAATCAGCTCTTTTTTTCTGACCCTGGTGTTGCTGTCGGGTACTTTAAGTCACCTCCAGTGCACAGAAACTTTACACACACCAGCAAAAAAGCACTTCTTTTCCTGTGCTATCCTCATAATTGTTGCTGGGTCTTAGCCCATTGTTTTAACCTGTGTCAACCCACGCTGTGGAGGGTCATCTTGTTCTCTTGTCCTCTACCCTGCCAAGCATGATGGACACTGGTCCTTGCTGATAACATGCCTCTGCCCCCTACCCACCTGGAACCAGGTCAGAACTCACAAGTTAAAAGGGCTTCGTGTTCAAATGGCAAACCAATTCCAGTCTCAACTTCCCAAGTCAACACGACACTGTTACTTTTAACTTGTTGCCTACAAATTGAGGGTTCCTTGCTCTCTTTTCAGGGTGCCAATTAAAAGCTCAGGAGTTCCCCCTCTATCCGCTCACGTCAGATCTGCTGGCCCCACTATTGCTTTGTGTTAATTAATTCCTCAGAATGACTCACATAATCCATGGAAGAGTGCTGTACTTAAAACTAAAACTTTACTTTAGAAAAATAAAAATAAAAATGAAGAGACACAATATACAGTCAGAGAGGGGTGTCACAGGACAAAGCTTCATGCCCCCCACACGGTACAAACAACCCCCTGCATCGATGTCTTTCACAAATAAGGAAGTCCATAGAACATCTACATCCGAAGTCTTTATTAGGTTCATTGACTGAGTAGCTTGCCTCCTCCTGCGTCAGCTGGATATCAGGCCACATGATAGTGTTTCTGGTCAGGCTTGCTGCACACATTAGTGCAGTCCCTAGGTGTAAACTAGAGGTCCAGATAACAAAGAAACTTTAATTTCAGGCATTTCTTTGGTTTAGAGTTATCTAAGTACAAAGACCAACTCATATGAAATAATGTAATCACCTATAATCACCTATCTGACAGTAGAGCAGAATAGGGCAATTATGGGGTTTCAGTTCAGCAAGCTTCCTATTCTTGAATTTTAGGTTTACCAGTGCAAGTTTTCTGAACTTGAGCTACTTACCTAATTAATGCCTTTAAGATTCATGTTCTTCATGTACCATATAGAGATAAAAGCACCATGCAGTGCAATTATAAAGCATGTACTGTGCCTGAAATGTTGGAAGTATTTTAAAAATGGGGATAATTATTTCAAAGTCATTCTATTTCAATATATCACAAAATAATATCTTTAGTGTAGTTATTAACCTAGAAGAGCGAGTATCAGTCAAGAATACCATAGTAGATATCTTTATAAGCCTGTTGTTTTCCTCTTTAAGAAGATAATTAAGACTTGACCATGACTAATTACCTTAGAGATAGGTTTCCTGCCTCTATTGCAAATTAATTTGTGTCATATAAAGTGCACTGAAACATGCACCAAGTTAAGTATTCAGCGTCTAGTAATCTATTCATCTTAAAAACATTAAACACTTGTAAGTATGTGTTTTATAATTTTAATTTAAAAAATTTTTATCAGAACTTACAGATGTTTCTATGTCTTCCAAAGTTGTAACTCTTAATCTAATATACACATAAGCTTACAGTTAAATATCTACAGTACATGTTTAATATTAAAACAATAGGCTATTATTCATAGTACTGAGCTTTCATGCTGAAATAAGGATATAGCAGCTTAATTGGTTACAACAAATAATTTATATAATATCTTAAATAAAAATCTAAAAAATGACTCTCTCTGAAATGGCCCATATATGCCAGACAACATTCTAATCACGAAGGATATAACAATGCGAGAAAAGGAGGGAAAATTCCCTCTTCTCATGATGCCTTCAAACAACATCCCCGTGATCTGTCTCTACATTTATACCTAGGTTTTATAATTTACCGCAACAGAGCTTGCAGATGATATTCATGATTGATGACTTATTAAGGATGCCAATAGGTTACAATGTAGGTGAGAAATGTTCCGGATAAAGTTTAGTCAGGACAGGATACAAACTTTTTTTCAGGGATACTCAGAAATGCCTAAAGGGCATGCCATTTCACTGAAAACCTCAACTCAAAGGCACTCAGGTTCACCTCTGTGGATTAGCAAGCCCAACTCCTCCAATTAAGAGCCCAGAGGCACCCAACTCCACAAGTCAGCCTCCTGCCCAAATGAATTCAGCTTTACTTGCTGTGTGGGCTGCGAAGCTCACCCCTCTGTCTCATTCTGATTTTACCGAGGGTCATCTCCTACTCTTCAGATGGTAAAGCTGTCTTCTGGAACAAGAAAATCGACTGTGTACAGATCTCAGGGCTCAGACAACTTGTTTCACTCCTGATTCTTGTTATTACTCAGAGACTCAGCTCCTGCTTCTCAGAGGGTTCATTTTATACTCAGCAGGATGGAAATCACAATGAATCATTAATAATTAATCACAGATTAATTATTGTGATTTTGGCTGGAGGAGCCACATTTAGTCACTGGCCCTGAGATGATTTATTATTTCACGGCCTATAATTTAGAAGTCTGAAAGATTTTGACTGGGTCCCCAGCTTAGAATCTGGCAAATATGAAACCAAGACATGGGGAAAATATATGATGCATGCATTAATTTTTTTAAGATATGGGTTAGGTTCTTATCTGAAGTTCCCAGAAAATGATTCACTTCTAAGATTGTTTGAGTTGTTGGGAGAATTCAGTTCTTTTCAGTTTAGGATTGAAGTCCTTGTTTATTTGCTGGCTGTAAACTGAGGGTCACTCTGTACTGCTGGCTAATCTCCAGTCCTCACTCATGACCACCCATCTTCATTACCAAAGCCAGCTGTGGTATATCAAGGCCTTCTTGTGCTCAGAATGACTCTCACTTGACTTTCTTTCCCAACAAGAGGAATTTGTGCTTTTAAAAGATCTACTTGACTGGGTACGACTCACTCAAAAGTGTAATCTCTATAATTTTAAGACCAACTAACTTGAGATTTTAATTATACCTCCAAAATTTCTTCATAGAGGGCCCACACTAAGATTTGAATAATGAGAGACTAGAAATTTGGGATGGGAAAACATATTCAGAATTTCACCTACCAAAATAGGACATTAAAAATGCCTAAATAAATAAGTGAATACACACGAGGTGGAATTGCGATATGGAGAAGAAGGGTGGAAAGGAGGGCATTAGAAATACTAGTTTGGAGAAGAGTTATCAAGCCACAGTCCATATTTGAAAGATAAGACAAACTCTATGAGACTTGAACCTTTGAAAAGGTCCCCAAACTTATTTGCCCTACCAACTCCCTTTTAGGAAAAAAAATTACTAAGTTCCCCCTGGCAATGAAAACCTTTTGAAATAGACCCCATGCATAATCCTGAATAAAATGTACACATCTGTTTCTGCAGCATCACTGGAGGTTCCAGCGCCCTCTAGGGGGCAGTGTAACCCACTTGGGAAACACTAGTGTACACTAAGAATCGGATGATAGTGAGAGCATGTGTGGTGGTGCAAATGGTTAAGTGCTCAGTTACAAGCAAAGGAATGTAGTTCAAATCCACCCAGAGGCTGTTTGGAAGAAATGCCTGGGGATACACTTCCAAAGGTAGCAGTTTTGAGAACCCTCTGAACTATCTCTCTTCTTCATGTATAAGGTCATAATTTAGGGGAAATATTTAAATTTACGTTCTCTGATAGGTTTCCACCCTACACAGGCTTCAGCTCCCGTGGGTTTTACTGTGTTTGAAAGTCCTCCATTTTAAACTAACTTGATGGCTGGTAACAAGGACAGCAGGGTCACTGAAGAGCAGAACAAGATACAATGGATTTGAAATAGAAGAAGTAGAAGACAGCAGGATAAATGTGGAAGAGTTGGAAAACCACAAGGAAGGAGACATCTTGGCAAGAACCTGTGGGGACATCACCGGCTTCTCTTCAAAATGGTGACTTATTAATAGAGCAGAATGGAAAATGGGAACTTTATAAAATATAAGAACTGAATTGTACCACATTAAGAAATCAAAAGTACAAAAGGAAGCCATATCATTTCCAATTACACTTCCTAGCCTGAATGTAGTGCTTGTTATTCTCGTCCACGTTCTTATACAAAACAAAACCCTAACACTCACATCTGTATTAAAACTGACCTCACCATGGTCAAGTAGATTCCAACTCAGAGTGACCCCATGTGCGTTTTTGTGACTGTAAACCCTGAAGGAGCAGACAGCCTCACCTTCCTCCCTCGGAAGGCCCGGGGAGTTCCAACCACTGCCCTGGTGTTAACAGCCCAACGTCTAACTCAAGGTGCTACCCAGGCCTCGATACTGACTTGCCAGCAGGGTGTTTTCTTTTCTTTATACTTTTTACAAACTTACCTCAAGCCATTCGAAATTATCCTTTGACTAATCCCAATGCCCACATGCTGTTCAGGTATGCCTCATTTTATTTTACTGTGCTTTATGGTGCTTCGCAGATATTACATCAAAAACCAAAGGTCTGTGGCGACCCTGTGTCTAGACCATGTATTGATGTTACTGGGCCAACATCATGTCCTCAGTTTGTGTCTCTATCGCACTTACTGCCAATCCCCCAATAATAATCCACACACTTAAGAGATTATACTAGAGCATGAACAGGACTGTGTATGCACTGGAAACCAAGGAGAGAAAAATGTGTGACTCGCTTTTCTGACCTATTTGCTTAATCGCTAAAGTCTGCAGCCAACATGAAATATCTACAATTTATATCTGTATGTAATTGTTTCTGAATCCTCCTTGTGAAGTTCCCAGGGTTCCCTATGGCTGACATTATGCTTTGCAGTAGCAAGCTAACAGGCCTGACAGCACAGCGTGCCTGATGGCCTTACCGTGGTGAGCTTAACTGCCTGGATGCCACAGCAAGAGTTGACCTCGGTAAAGCTGACATGGACTTCAATGTATAGCGCCATCTACAATTGTCCCCTGTTAGAGGTCAATTTATCTGTGAGTATGAAGTAAGTGTTCTGCTAAATTTGAGCTGTCACTTCATAGTCTTCAGAATTCCATTTGTAAATTTATCTGAAAGATAATGTCCCCCACTTGTCTATTATCCATAAACATGCTTATCTATAAGAGAATTTGGCTGACTTTTTTCTGTACAGAGTCTGCTAATAAATATTTTAAGTTGACTACACTCTGTTGCCAGTCTTCAACTCTGCTTTGCACCATAGAAATAGCATAGACAAAATGTAAATGACTGAAGAGGGATTGCGTTTCAATAAAAATGTATCTGCATAAACAGGTCTTAGATTTTCCCTGTCAGCTGTACTGTTCGGTCGTTTGGCGTCTTACTCACACAGTGCTGCTATAGCAAAATAATACAAATGAATTGTTTTATAGCAAGCAGACATTTATTCTATCATTGTTTAAGAAGCTAGCAGTTCAAATTCAGGACATCAGCTTTAGGGAAGATCTTCTTAGATCAGCTCTGAAGGAAGTTCCTTGACTCTTTTAACATCTAAAGAGCTGGCATTCCTTGGGTTTCCAAGACTGAAAATTGTTACTAGAACAGGCATTTGGGCACAAAGCCTCCACTGAGTCTAGGAGAACCTCAGCACAAAGAGTTCGGATTCAGAGGATAGACTCAACTGTTGGCTGTTCTTCTTTAGTGGTAACTCACTTTCTCTCTCTCTGTCTCTCTCTCTCTCTTTCTCTGTCTGTCTCTCTCTCTCTCTGTCTGTCTGTCTCTCTGTCTCTCTCTCTGTCTCCCTCTCTCTCTCTCTCTCTGTGTCTCTCTCTCTGTCTCTCTCTCTGTCTCTCTCTCTGTCTGTCTCTCTGTCTCCCTCTCTCTCTCTCTCTGTTTCTCTCTCTGTCTCTCTCTCTGTCTGTCTCTCTGTCTGTCTCTCTGTCTCCCTCTCTCTCTCTCTCTCTCTCTGTGTCTCTCTCTCTGTCTGTCTCTCTGTCTCTCTCTCTCTCTTTCTCTGTCTGTCTGTCTCTCTGTCTTTCTCTCTGTCTCTCTCTTTCTGTGTCTCTGTCTGTCTCTCTCTCTCTGCTTGCTTCTCTAGCATGGCTAATCTTCATGACCATGACTTCATTCTGCCTCACTAACATACTGGCCACTCACCCCAAACTGGACCATAGCACAGGCATAGAGGTTTTCACGGCATATCGCAGAATGGAGGCCACGAGGCCACACAATGGAGGACCAGCACACGATGGGAACGGTGGCCTAGTTAAATTGGGACCTATCTTGAGGGGGCACATTCAATCCCTGACACGTGGTTTGAAAGATGACTTTCCAAAGGCTGAGGACAGATAAAGGTTGAACAAATTGTCTCCAGCTCACAATTATAAAATGCCATACCACACCAATATTTTGTGTCCAATATAGCTCTTTTGAGAATGGCAATATTTAGTTTATTTCTGCATCTGGGAGCTTCTTTGAGATGCTATAAAGCCCAAATCAAGAATGCTGCCATTGAGGTTATTCTGAGTCATAGCCACTAACTGGTACCAGCTCACTCCTGACCAGGAAGACATGTGGTTTCATGAAGAATGCCTTTATTGACCATTGTGGTTCCTAAGTTGTGTTTTAAGCATATATTCCCTCTCAACAAAAATCTACTCCCTTCCAAGCTCTTGCTATTGTCATAATTCAGATGCAAATCTCCTTAATTGGCATAATTTCACCAAAAGAAATTTGAATTTCAGGGACAGAAGAACTTATGCTATAAACAAGAGTGTCCATAGAGAAAATGAGAAGAAGCACATTATAAGGCATTTTACAGACAAAGGAAGTTCATATATTAACTGATAGATTAACTACACATATTATTTTAAATTGAAAAACATTAAACATTTTAAACTTGTAATGTTTTCAACATTTGAATTTTCTAAGAAAAGCAAAGAAATTTTGTTAAACGTTTTGAAATGAAATGAATGTCCTTTGGATAAAGAGGAGGAAAAAATTTGGACATAATTTATATGTGAATATTTGTTGGTAATAAGAATATAAAAAGCCAAACACACCAATACGACAATTTTAGGATTCAGTGGCACTGATTAAATTCATTGAATTGGACAACCAATCTCACTCTTCTTTTGTTCTTTCTTGATTAACACAAGTTCGTTGTCCCTTAAGGTTCCATCTAATCTCTCCAGTTACTATTGTCAGTTTGATCCAATTTTTAAAATAATTTTCATTAAGTAGATTCTGACTCATAGCAATCCTATAGAGCAGAAAACACTGCCCCTTTGGGTTTCCAAGATTGAAATTCTTGACTAGAGCAAACAGCCTTATGATTTTGCAGCTTAGTGACTGGTGTGCTTGAACAGCTGGGTTTGTGTGTAAACCACCAGGGCTCCTTGGGTCTCACATAGGTACATCTCAAAAGGTGTAATGTTCAACGCAGACATTCTTCATCAGGTAATCTAAACTATTATTTGGCTAAAAGAAGATGGCAGGGGCCATTTTGAGTTTAAAGTTTAAAAATTCTCTTAAGGATTCATCTAATGTCCATGACTCCAAAATATCTAATTCTATAAGCATTTTCCATTCTGTCTACATTTTCCACACTTGGATCAAGATTCTTCTGTCATACCCTTGATTACAAGGACAGTAATAGTGGCGGTACAGAGTGTAGTCCTGGCCTGTGACAAAGGAGGCAATTAGTCACTGAAATAACATTCAGAACTTTTCAATATTATTTAATTTCTTTAAACTTTTGGTTAGTGAGCACAGAACTTTGTAAATTTTCTTGTAAACACTTAAACATGTATGATAAATAGATATATTTTTAATTATTGTTGTTGTTGTTACGTCCTGTCAAGTCGGTTCCAACTCACAGGGACCTGATGTACAACAGAAGAAACACCACCCAGTCCTGCTCCAGCTTCAGACGATCCTTACGTTTGAGCCCATTGTCGCAGCGATTATGGCAATCGACTTGTAAAGCGTCTTGCTCTTTTTTGCTTCCCGTCTGCTGTGCTAGCATCATGCCCTTTGCTAAGGATTGATGTCTCCTGATCTCGTGTCCCAAGTCCATGAGAGAAGTCTTACCACCCTTACCTCCAAGGAGTAGCCGGATGGACTTCTTCTGAGACAGATCTGTCTGTTCTTTTTTGCTGTCTGTCCTGCTCCCACTGTTTCCCAGCACGATTCACACACAGCTTCTCTTCAGTGGTCCTTATCCAATGTGCAACTTTCACTGCGTGTGAGGCACTTGAAAACACCATGTGTTGGGTAAGGTGGACCTTAGACCTCAAAGCAACCCTTGCTTTTCAGTACTTTAAAGAAGTCCTGTGCAGCAAGTTTGCTAATGCAATGGAACATTTGATCTCTTGACTTTTAGGTTAAACTTAGTGAATAATATCAGTTACATATAATCTATACAATAATCCCGATCAAATAGGGGGAATGCAAAATAGAATTTCAAATTCTAAGGAATCATATTTCTGGAGTCATGGAGGCTGGATGAATTCTTGAAATGATTGCTGTAAATTAATCTTAAATTCTCTGTGCTTTTGGACATTCATATAAATTATATCTGAAAATATTTTATTACTTTTGAAAAAGTTAAAAGTTCTCAATAATCATTGCCATTTTATTGCTGTGGGTATGTATATGTGTGGACTTGTATTTAAAATATTGCTCACAATCATTTATTGCATAATTGGATATTGTAACATATTTATATATCAATAGTTTTATGTTATTTCCTCTTATTTCTTGAGATTTGCCTTACTCAAATTTGGGCCCCATATTGAAAAATATAAACCCTTTACCTTTAACTATATATATATTTCCTAAAAGATCATTATTAACACAAGTAAATTATTTTAATTATAAAGGAATGATATACTGAGAGTCTGCTTGTTAAGCATGTTTTAAATTTTAATGAGTTAAAAGAGCTCAGTTAACCACCTGATTTAGAACAAAAATATAAAAACAAAAACAAAGCCAAACTCTATAATGCATAAAATAGGCCAGTCCCTCTCATTTCTTAATAAAAAAAAAATTCTGTAATTTTTAAACAAGACATAGTGCCTGGTCTAGAAAACAGAGACTCGATTGTTAATAATATGCATAAACATATATTCAGACAAATGTATAATAGAATAATTATCAGTGTTCCAAAGTAATGTCAATAGTGCAGTATGAAAAGGCTGTATAAATAAGGACCTAGGTTTGGTTTCTTTGAAAGCATGTTAGATAAAACTCGAAGCAATGGCATTTGGTGGAGTCTGCAGGGACTCAAGAAACACAATATGATTAGAGTGCATCCTTAGCTGCTCGGAGGGTGCGACTTTGCCTCACAGACTTTGACATGTTGTCAGGAGAGACCAGTCCCTGCAGAAGGACATGATGTTTGGTAAAGTGGGGGGGGGGGCAGCAAAAAAGAGGAAAGTGCTCAAAGACAAGAATTGACACCGAGGCTTCAATAGTAGGTGCAAGCATTGGCACACTAGTGAGGACGGTGTTTCAAAACGTCCTGCCGTGCACGGGCGCTGGATGACTTGGAGGAGACTCCATGGCACCTAATGACCATGTAAGTGTGCAAGGAAAAGTCAGATTGCTGCAGAAGAGTCACTTAGAATGTCCACTTAAAGATAGATAGATAGATAGATAGATAGATAGATAGATAGATAGATAGATAGATAGATAGATAGATAGACAGATCTTGCAATGTTATGAATTTGATTTTTTGCAAAGCTATTTAAAATTTTTATCATGTTACTGGGGGTTTCTTACAGATATTATAACAACCTGTAATTCAATTAGATCAAGTTTAGGTGTACAATAGCTGCCACCATCATTTTAAAAACATTTTCTTTCTTCTTGAACTCTTTTATATCAGCTCCCCTTTATCCCCTCCCTCCACACTCCCCACCACCGCCCAGGAACCCTTATTGTTAAGTTTTATTACATTAGATATTATATTATTTATATTCTATTCTATTGTATTGTTTATATTATATATTATGTCATATTATTTCTATTCTGTTAGAATTTATTGCTGCATCTTACACCATCCAATGTATTGTTCATCTGCAATGCTGGTGTTCATTCTCCTCTAATGGGGTCATACAGTTATCACTGTATCAGCTCCCCTTTACACACACACACGCACAAACACACACACCCCTTTTTCTCTTCCCACTCCTCCAGGGAATCATTACTCCCAATACTATTTCTGAAAGATTTATCTATCTTGTATTTCATACATCAAACAATCTTAATTATACAAATGAACATATGCAGGTCTAACAAGATTAATGAAGTAAAACTAAGACTATAAAAGTAAGGGGAGGAACTATTAAAGAACTAGAGGATAGTTATGTGTTTCATCAGTCCTATCTATACTGCAGCCTGGATATAGCATCCCTTCCATGTGGCCCTTCTGTGAGGGACTGTCCAATTATCTTACAGGTGGGTTTTGGGTGTCCACTTTGTCTACACTCCTTCATGTCAATTTGATGGCTTGTGTTTGAACTTCTGTTATTTATTCCTGTTGACACCTCATGATCACACAGGCTGGTGTGCTTTTTTCATGTCGGCTTTATTGCTTCCCTGCTAGGCAGGATATGTGTGTGTATCTTATATAGGTATGCATATGTGCATAGATATATTGTAATCCATACATATATATGTTTTGGGTTTCTAAAGATTTTGATCAGGTAAATCTAGGGGTGAGGCCCAGGAATTTTGATACTATCATCAGTGTTCCTAACACAGATTTCCCATAGGCAAAACTTACACAAATGCGCATGCCCTACTAGAAATGCTGCTTATTTCACGCACCTTCCAGTAATTGAATCCTCTAAGGAAGATCCCAGCGAACATATGTACTGCTTTTTTCATAACTAAATTCCTCATAATGTCTTCATGGGTAAGCATATGTGGAAGAGAGCTGTCTGTAGATGTTCAAAGAAATTTTCCCATCATGCTAAGATTTAATATTAAAATGTACCCAACCTTCTAACAGCAAGTCAATTCCAACTCATAGCAGCCCTGTGTAAGCTTTCCTGTTCTGTAAATCTTCGTGGGAACAGACAGCTTCATCTTTCTCCCGGAAATGGGCTGATGGGTTTGAACTGCCAACTTTGAGTTTATTAGCAGACATTAATTAAGATCGAGATGATCCACAGTATTTAAGTTAGTAACCTAAACACTTATAATGCTTTAGTGTGAGATGTTGAACTCTCTGAAATGCCTTTGTAAGAGCAAAAAAGAATTCAAGCGGTGAAATAAATCAAGGTAGTAGTTTCCGGGAAGGTGGTCAGTATGGAGTCTCAATTGGCAGGAACAGGCATGAGAGAGATTTCACAGGTGAAGGAAATGTAAATCTTGAGAGATATTTCAGTACACATTTGTCAAATTTTTTTGAATTTGCACTAAAGATCTCTCCATTTCATTATATCTGTTATTTAATTGATAATAATCATCCCACTAATCTATAATATAAATCAATACATTTCCCATATGCCGTACTTCCTGCCCCATAATGACACATTCCCTTCATCCCTCAATTTTTCATGTCTTTTCTGGTGCTATGACCACAGATGAGAAGTTCTTAGCAACAAAGCAACTCCAGAAATTCTGCCTGTCTCTATTCTATATGGACTTGTTTAAGTCACTTCAATTTAAATGTTGTCTGTGACATTATCTGTAAACATATTAGCAAAATAACATTGAAAGGGATTAAAAGGGACATCCATGCATGATTTATTTAAGCTTGTGAATGATCGTGCACTCTGTGCAAAGCAGGGAAGCATAGAAATTTTGGCTACAAAGACATTCAGCTCCCAGTCAATGAGAGTAGGTAAAGCTAACAGTGGAAAGGCTTTCTTGCCCACTTCTGCTACTTTGATATAGGTAGTAAATAATATGGATATTTCACAGAAATGAATTCTCATAAATTATACTCTTGAATTCAGCTGTAGAATCTCAATGGAAGAAAGCTAGCAAGGTCTTATAGAGCAGGACCAGCATCCTTGAATGAAAATATACCCGTGCATTGGATTATATATAATATAACTACTTTAAAATCAACTTTTCACTCTAATGTTTGATGTCTGAAATCTTCATTCTGAAACTTTATTAAAGGTAGAATAAGATATGGTTACAAATTATTTAAGGAGCCCTGGTGGTGTAGTGGTTCAGAGTTGGGCTGCTAATCACAAGGTCAGCACTTTAAAACCATCACTCTGTGGGAGGAAAGCAGAGCATTCCATTCACATAAAGAGTTACAGTCTTGGAAACTCACAGGGGCAGTGATGAGTCAGTATCATTTGATGGTAGTGAGTATACATTATTTATCTTAGAGGTCATGCAAAAATTTGTATATATACTTATATATTTATTCATTATAATGCTACTGAATTGATAAGAACTCCAAGAAAGTAAAAGCATTCACATTTAAAAATAACTTTTGTATAATTACTATTGATGAAAAACTACAATTTCCATTTACAAGACACCAAATACAACAACAACAACAACAAAAAGAGTAGTGCCAACTTGGGGAAAGAGTTCAACTCCACTGACTTTTTTCAAGTTTCTTTCCTCCTAAACAGTGCTGACTACCTAAGTCGGGTGACTTCATAAATAATGGCAATCAATACGAACGTCCCTTGAAATTAAGAGAATGTGGATTTATTATCCTTTCATTTATTCTAAAAGAGCAAAAATCTATGTTCATGAAAAATAATTTAAGCCCACAAATGGGAAAATAAACAAATAAGCAAAAATAGTGCATGTGACTGGAATCCAAATATGCAAATGACTAAGCACATAACAGTATTTTTTAGGTTTTTGTGCATGGGTGAAGTAACCTTATAAATTAATTATTAGCGGCCAGGAAGAAGAGCTGGAAATGTAGCTTGAAATATGGGAACAAATTTCAACATGTTTGTTCTAAATGTTACAATAATAACTTATTTCAAATGCTCAGCAACAATGATATCTACTACAGAACGAAAAATCAGTAGAATATTAATAAAAGGGGCATAAATAAATCAGAATGTAACTATTAAAGCCTGCTGCCAGGGAAACTATCAAGTAGATTGGTTAATGAGAACAACTTCTTAAAATAAATGTCAGGTACCAATTAGCACTGAATGTAATGATTTTTTAAATGATAATTATGATAGATAATAAAAGAAAAGCAAAAATGAAAAATAATACCTAAGAAAATGCCTCATTTCTACATATGGAAATACCTAGATTATTCACTTGTACAGTATAAATCCTTATGTGATTGGACTCTGGGAGTTGGTGGGAAGCATGATGCAATAATATTCACGGACAATGTCAGTCACAGGAGGTCTGCCACAATAATATCTTAATAGAGCAAGCAGGGCACTGAGGTCGCCGCAAATGTGCTCAATCTCTCTTCCCTTAATAAATTACTACCAGGGGCTAAGTAATGACACTATAAACAGAAGGTCCTTGTGCTCCAGGGAGATGGTCAATAAGATTATCTGAAATAAATTAACATAGATATCTCTAAGGTGAACCAGGGGCAGATAAAAATCATAGATTAAGGAATAGATTTTGGACTCACACTTAATCCTGGCTCCAGTTTAAGAACAACACGTTCTTATCACATGGCGCCTGGCTCAATACTCGCCCTCAAGAAGGACGCATGGAAGACAGGAGTGCTCTAGCAAAGTGTAGGGAAGAAGCGAGATGGTGCCAAGCTATCAGATAGAATGGCATACGCTGTCTTAAAAGGCTTGTTTCCAAACAAGGAGCCATCTAAGCAAGACATCAACAAAGCCCACATGGAAAAGTACACCAACATTTGTTATCCAAGGATTATAAATTATATCGTCTAAATCCACAGAAGGAATAATAACAGAGCTTAAATAGTAATATTCTGTTGTGCTATGGAAGCCCCAATATATTTTAGGGATCTACACAAGGAATAAACCTCCCAGGATTTTCCTCTAATCATAGTTGAGGGATGGGAAGAACCTGGTTATCAGAAGAGATTATTGGAGAAACTACAATAGTAGATTAAAAGGATAAATCTGACTTGAACAGTTAAAACCTTGTCACTTGATCTCCCTCTGATACACTTGGCGTAGTTGCATAATTTCCTGTCAACTTGATAAATAAGTGAATAAGGAGATATGTTGTCAACAGAGACTCACTCCTGGATCAGGAATCACGTTTGGTTAAGAAAGGGGCGGTTCAAAAGAAGACGGACCACAGTGAGGTGGATGGGCAGCGTGGCTGAAACAATGGTCTGGAGCTTAGGATGGATTGGAAGGATGGGTTGGTCCCGGGCAGTGTTTGCATCAGCTGTGTGTAGGGTCCCATGTGTCCTACCAGACTAAACAGTGCCTAACAAGAACATGGTGTAAATATTCCCACCATATCAAATCCAACACGCCAATATATCACCTTAGAAACAAATGCAAAGCAGCATATTATCAGATAATATTTCTACCATAACTAACTGTGGGAAACTCAAAAGCATAGAAAATAGTAAAAGTTTTAGAAATTATGGGTTTTAAGTTTCTCCGGTATAGGCTATTTAACAATTTAACAGCATTTATTTAAGTGTAGGTTTACATATTTTATTACATTATGCCTTAGAAAATTATGATACTAAAAGTTGCAATTGGCTCTGGATAAATGAGAGTCTACTCCAAGATGTCACTCGGCACCAGTCCAGGTATGTTACAGAAAAAGGACACGGTAATAGCCGAACCAGCTGCAGTGATGCTTCAGCTGCAGCGTGGTCAGTTCTGAAATAGCTGTCCATTCCACAGAATTTATGAGAGAAGCGTACAGAAATATTCTCCATCCTCCTTCCCTGTCTTCAATTTTGCAACGCTGTTTAGAAATACTAATGTGTATCTATGCTTCAGCTCACTAGAAAATATTCTAGGTTTCTCATCATACTTTTCAATGTCTTCTGAACAGGAATATAGAGTCAAAGGATCTTTGTAATTGCTTATTAGGATATTCAAACGGCAGACTCAGATAAAACATAGGCATTGACATTTTTCTGGAAGAAACTTTTTGCAATGCAAATATTTGCTAAAGCATTTGTATCCAAAATGTCCAATAAATTCTCAAAATCCAATGATAAGAACCCTAACAGCCCAGTTACAATATGATCAAAAAGTCTAACAGAGAAATAATCAAAGAAGACACATAAGTGACAAGCATATGAACAGTTGCTCAGCTTAGTATGTCAGGGAATTTGAAATTAAAACAATGATATGCCATTACATACCTGTCAGCTGAAATCTAAAATGCTGACAAAATGAAAATCTGCTGAGAAGGAGGAGTAACAGGAACACCCATTCATTCCTGGTGGGCATGCCAAATGGTGCACCATTTTGGAAGACAATCTGGCAGACTTACGAAGCCTAGGCCTACTGTCTAATCCAGCAATTATGCTCCTAGGTGTTTATACAAATGAATTGAAGACATATGTCTACATAGGAATCTGAGAATAAACGCTTAGAGCAGCTTTATTCCTAATTGCCCAAATTGGAGGCACTCAAGATGTCCTTCGATAGCTGAATGGATAAAAAAACCGTGGTGCAGTCATGCAATCGAAGGATGATCAATATGCACCAAGATATAGAGAAACCTTACATACTTGTTGCCAAGTGAAATAAACTAGACTGAAAAGCAAAATACTATCTGTCTCCAACTATCTGACATTTCAGAAGTGACAAAACTATACTTTCAGTGGATCGTCCAGGGGCTAAGGAAGAGAAAGAGGAATGCATGAGCCCTGGGAGATTCTATCTGGTCCTGTGGGTTGTTGTTTTGAGGCGCCATTTAGCCATTTAGTCCATCCCTGCCCATAAGGACCCAAGGTGGAACAGAAGGAAAGTGTGCAAAGCCCTGCACCATGCTCACATTCATCTCGTTGAGGGTTTTTCACTCTTCCACTGACACTGTACTTCACCAAGCATGAAATCCCTCCCCAAGAACTGGTCACATGTCCAAATTGTAACAGATGAATCTCACAATATTTGCTTCTGAGGGGCATCTGACTGTATTTTTTTCAAGACAGATTTGTTGGTTCTTTTGGTAGGCCACGGTACTTTTAATATTCTCTGCCAGCACCATGGATTCTCCTTTTGTCCTCATTATTCAATGTCCAACTTTCACAGGCATCTGAGGCAATTGATCCAGGACTTGGATCAAGTGCACCTTAGTCTTCAAGGGAACATCCTTGCTTTTGAACACTACACTCAATGTAATGCATCATGTGATCTCTTGGCTGCTGCTAACATGGGCATTAGTTGTGGATCCAAGAAAGACGAAATACTTGACATATTTAATCTTCTCTCCGTTAACATGATGTTCCCTATTGATTAACATGCAAGGATGTTGTTTTCTTTGAATAGTTTACATTAGGACTCATCTTTGTGCTGTACAGTTCTATAGGTTTCAACCACTGCATGTTAGCTAATATTTCTCATTAATAATCGTTGATATTGGTAGCTGCCATGAAGTCTGCTTTATGTGACGCAATGTACAAAGGATTCCAATGTTGCCTGATCATGCCCCATCTTTATTGATGTGCTCCAGTTCATTGTTATGGCCACCGTGAATTTTGTAAACCATACAACCATTCTACCAAAGGGTCTCATCTACTAGAACTATATTATGATCCATAGGGTTTATGTTGACTAATTTTACTTTGCCTAAGACCACCAGGCCTTTCTCTTTAGTCTGTCATCATCTTGGAGATTAGAAAGGGGATCCTCCTGATAATTGAGATATGGATTGCATGTGTTCTAACATCATAACAACATGGAAGCCAAAATGGACCAAAGACCGTTGGGAGATAATTAATAATAATATTTAAACACCAATATTCACTTATGAACTATAACAAATGTATTACATAAATACAATATAAAATAATAGGAGAAATTGTATGGTGCCAGGAAAAGGAATATTTGAGAAATCTGTAATATTAGCATACATTTAATAGGTCCTTAAAACTACTCTAAGTTATTGCTGCTGCCAAATGCTTTCCATTTCATTCCAGCTCATAGTGACCTTATATGACAAAATATAGCTCCCCAATTGGGTTTCCTAGGTTATAATTTCCAGATTTTGCCTCTCATGGAGCTGCTGGTTGGGTTTGAAATCTTAACATTTGGGTTAGCAGCCAAATGCTTATTCATTGCTCCCCCAAGACTCCTTGTTCTAAAAGTAAAATGTATTTATACAAAGGAAGTTGAAGATAGACTTGCTTGAAGGTCTGGCAAGATAGAAGAGTCGTATTTCTTCCCCTTGTAACTAAACCACACTTGATCTACTACAACAAATAAGCATAAACAGTCTCTCTAAGGTGGGCTCAATTAAAAATTTAGGAAGGGGATATCAGAAGGGGCCAGCAAACTTTTGAGAAAGAAGAATCATTCCTGTCCCTCACCGCAATTTAAAAATCATTTGACAGTCATAAATATATATTTTATAAACAAATGAAATCACTATTATCTGAATTATATCCTTTACATTTTATAAGTGAAACTATGATAGCTTTATTTTCATTTTCCATTTTATTGCAGAGCACCTGCAAACACCTAAAGAACGAGCTGCGTGTGGCTCTCGAGCCGCAGGGGGCCGAGCTGAGCGTATGGACAGGGTCCTTGCTCACGCACTGGGGCTTCCTGGGGAGGACAAAGAAAACTTCCTCGGGCTGCCCAAGCTGACTTCAGAAAGCAAGGGGCGAGTGACTTGTGTTTTTATGATGTGGGCCATGGTTCTCTAGACATTTCACCAGTGCCTAGGAGAGAACACCTGCCTTTCTTACCCGTCAGATGAACCCTGGGGAAAAAGAGATAAAGAGGTGGTGGACTCAAAAGTTGCCAGTGGTCGAACATCAAAACAGAATGTCTATTTGAATAAGAGTAACTTGTTATGAGTAATTGATTATTCCAAATCTTATGATTAAAAACTTCATATGCATTTTCTCAAACATCTATGAGACCCTGTTTTTTTCCCATTCATATAAAAAGAAACTAATTTTTCAGTTGGTCAAGGTGACACGCATGTGTGTCTTTAACTCAATTGTACATGATGCAGGTTTCTTTTGAATAAAAATATTGGCAACTGCTGTACACACAATGATGAAAGCCTTCCCATGGAGACAATAGACATCAAAAGACAAGTATTCACATCTTTGTGCTACAGCAGCCTGCAACCATAACATATCAACTAGCATCTTCTAGGCACTTAATAGGTGTTATGACATGATTATTACCTGTGTTTGTTTTCTTGTTTGTATGGGTATGCTGGTCAATAAGGAATCTATGAAAAAATATGCTTTATTGAGGCATCATACAACTCCTATCACAATCCATACATGCATCCATTGTGCCAAGCACATTTGTGCATCTGTTGCCTTCATCACTTTCAAAACATTTTGTTTCTATTGGAACCCTCACTGTTCCCCTCTCACCCCTATCCTCCCTCCCGCATGAACACTTGATAATTTACAAATTATTATTTTTTCATGTCTTAATGCTGACCAATGTCTCCCTTTACCCACTTTTCTGTTGTCCATCCCCCTGGGAGTGGGTTATATGTAGATCATTGTGATCGATTCCCCCTCCCACCCCCCAATTTCCCCTTACCCTCCTGGTATGGCTACTCTCAATATTGGTCCTGAGGGGTTTATCTGTCTTGGATTCCCTGTGTTTCCAACTCTGATCTGTACCTCTGTACCTGCTCTGGTCTAGCCAGATTTGTAAGGTAGAATTGGGGTCATGGTAATGGGGCGGAGGAAATATTAAAGAGCTAGAGGAAAGTTTTCTGTTTCATCGGTGCTACACTGCATATTTTTGATATATATCTTTTTATTTGCAGAAGTACTGAGTGGTTGAGTAAAGCAGTAAAACGTAGACTGAGAGATGAAAGTCAGTGCTACTGTAGAAGGAGAGCTAATAACCACACTCTACATTGCTTCCTGGTATTCATGTCAAAGTCCTTAGACGCCTTCTTGGGAAGCTGAGAATGTTGATGAAGGTGTAAGTGGCCTAATCTGTACCCGCATGACCACAGGGCTTGGAAGACCAGCTCTAGTGAAAGAAGGCATTCACAGTTCCCACATAGAGAGGGACATCTAACATGCATTTTCCAGATAAAGAGCTCTCCCCACAACCGGCCTCCTTTAAGATGCTAACATAAAGCTGTCATTTATGGGCACCTGGTTTCTCACTACTCTAAAAGGTGCCTGTCTCTAAGGGCTCTCAAGCTTCTTTTTTCATTTATTATCAAGCTAGGAGTCAGTTTCTCCTTTATCCTTTTTTTTTGCTGGATACTTAAAGTTCAAATATATTCTCCTCCAAGAAACAGTTTCTTTGTATATATCCTTCACATATAGTAAATACGGTGAATCGCCACCTACAAGCTTGGTTTCTGGCCCACACTGTTAAGAGAAGGCTTGTTGTTAAAAAGCATCTGTGCTGTGCTCACTATTCTGAAGAAGTGAATGACACCACAGTTCAATCGCCAGCCAGACACGTCCTTGGAGGTGTTTCTATGAAAGAAGTCAGGATATCTCAGATTCCCAGTCTAGTGTATATGTGCCTCATAAGGCTTCATATCTTGTATATACATTTTTCACTGTAAAATTAGCTCTCTCTTGATTTCAATATTGGGACGGGCCCCTGTTGTTCAGCTGTGTAGGGTCTTTTTCTTCCTTAATCGCACACGTGGCTCTGAAGGGCCTGTTTGCCTGTGGGGCTGTCTCCTACATACCTCCTCTTTGAGTAGTAAGCAAAGTTGACCTCACTTTATGTGTCTCCATCTCTGGGAGCAACATAGCTCTCCATTCTCTCTGTGTCAGGTCTGTAAATTTAATCTCCCAATGCTGTTTTTCTGTTCTTCATCTGTATCTGTGAAATAGTCCTGCTAAAAGCTATTAAGAAACTAACTAGCTCTATAATGAACCTAAGGAATATAAAACTCTGATGCAGTAATCAAAGAAAATGCCTTGTCATTCAAGGTGAGAGAACATTCTAAAGCTCAGGGAATTTTATTTCTTTGTTGTAATTCAAGTTGAATTTCTGAAACAACCTCACAGCAAAGATTTTAACAAGTAGAAAAAGGACGTAGTACAAACACCTTTCTCTCTCTCTTTTCTGACCATAAGAGCTGATTAATTCTTAGCATCTCTGACTTGACCCCTTTCCTCAGTGTTTGTTCAGAAAGCATTGGGAGGTGGAGCTCAAGTTACTGGGCTTACCGCAGTTAGCCTCAGGTACTATGCTGAATGAAAGCTCTATGGAAATCTTATAACTCACTGCATTGTTCAGAGGCTAATCGTTGGATGCCCATGTCACCTGGAAGGGTCAAGTATCTATGAAGTCTTCTCTCATTTGCCTTTTAGTGATTTCAAAGCTAGGTCTTGTGATCTGATTAGTCAACAGAACCATCCTGAAACTAGCCTAAGACAGAAAGAACCGTATTGCTTTATTTTTGCTTGTTTGTGGTCAATTGTTTCCCACAGTTGTACTAAAACTTGAGTTAATTAAAACACCTGTAAACCACTCCCTAAAGTTTAAATTCTGAAGTAATTACGTTTATATTCTCTGTGCATTGTAATTTCAAACAGGATGCCATCAAGCCTGCTTGGTCTGCTGTCAGCCTTCTCACTAAACTTCTCTTTCGGCCTCTAACTTGGAATTATTTCACTGGTGGAAATGGTCCAGGTATGAACTCCCATCAAACATACACTAGGGGATGTTCCCCCTCATGCTAGTGTCCGATGAGGCATCTGGGTACTGAAAATGAGCTCAATTAATTACTATGCTCGATTGCTAACCAAAAGTTGGAAAGCTGAAACCCACCTAGTGCTACCTCCAGAAGAAAGGCTTGATGGTCAACTTCAGAAAGCAAATCCACTGAAAGCACTACGAGCAGCAGTTGTGTTCTGATACCCAAAGAAGCTACCAATATTAGGTTGTTAGATTAGGGACTGAGGGGCTTGTTTCCCCAATGTCTGCAAAGATCCCAAAGGAGCAGTTGGGAAGAGCTCAGGGACACTAATTGGACACCTATGGGAACGATCCAAACTGAGCATGCTCAGACAGAAACTCTCTGGACCCCGGTGAGAGTTCCACCTGGGGAAAACAGACTAGGCCCTGGCCAAGGACCTCATGCAGGGGTGCTTACACGCAGCAAATATGATCGGCCTCCACCACGTCTTCCACAGCCAGGGGAGGCGAGAGAGAATAAGAAACAGAAATACAACCTGACACAGGCCCTTAGCACCTTCTCTCTACCCACTGCCGGCCTTTTTTCCCTCTGCTCTTGCTCATGTGCATGCCGTGTGGAGGGACACCCCTCAGGGTCCGCACCCAGGGCCTTCAAGGCCACAAGCCCTCTTGACTTCAGGGGGTTCCCCAGTTATGCATGTGGGGGATTTCACACTCCCTGTTCCTGTATTCTTTCTACCTGTTTTATTTTGTGCCCATTTGCGAACCCCATGTGGCTTCTGCACAGAAATAGCATATATCTTTTGAGACTGTAACACCTGAAACGTCCCTTTCCAACATAAAATCTCACTTGGATTACAAAAGGGCTTCTGATGCGTGAATTCTTTCAGTGTGCAAAGCAAGAACCAAAGTATAACCCACCCCAGAAAGCTAATACCATGAATCAAAATCAACTCCAAACAAATGGTTAATAATTTAAGACATTATTAACAAAGTATATATATTTACACTTTCCTTTGTAGAACATATATTTTGATCTCTCTATTTATATATTCACCTGGGTTATGTATATAATATACAACCAACCATTTCAAGATTTTCAAGAGGTAGCATATGATCAAGATGTAGTGGTTGGAGGAAAGAACTCCAAGCCGCACAGAAGCATTAGCCTAAAACAAGATTCCAGGAATGGATGAAAACCACTTCAAATGTTTCAAAAAGTGCTCATTCATCTATGCCAAGAAATGTGGCATACAGCTACACGGCCACCTGACTGTAAGAGATACATATTTTCACCCATCCCAAAGAAAGGTGACCCCCCAAAATGAAATATATATGCAAAACAATGTCATTAATATTACATGCAAGTAAAATTGTGCTGATGCTAATTCATCAATAGTTGTAGCAGTACATTACCAGAGAGCTGCCAGATGTTCAGGCTAGGCAGGATATGGAACATAACCTGAGCTGCACAGAAGACACAGCTTCACTTGCTGAAAGTGAGGAGGTCTGGAAGAACTTGATGATGAAGACTAAGGGTTGTGACTTTCAATATAAATTACAACTCAGTGTAAAAACAAATCCTTACATCTGGACCAGTAGAGAGCATCCTGATAAATTGGAGAGAAGATTGAAGTTGCCATAGATTTTGCCTTACTTGGATCCATTGCCAATGTTCATGGAAACAGCAGTTAAAAAGTGAAGTGACAAATTATAGATTTTGTGTGTGAGTGTATATCTATTTCCTTTGGGGTATGTTGGTAACCACTGAGCTGGAAAAGTGAGTGGGTTTTTTTTCCCCGCTTGTTTTCTTCTTACTTTGTCTTCCAAGTGTGGTTATGATCACAAGAAAAAGCTGCTAAAGCTGTGATGCTGGTCTTATAATAAAGATGTTGATGATGAGATGATCCTTATACAACACCAGAAAGCAAAGCCTTTTAAAATCCGTAACTCTCATGACAAATTGTACATAGGACCTGGTGTAGCTATTCATTGCATGCAAGCACATAAAGAGACAGTAGATGCTGTACCATTGAGTTGGAATGGAAGGTATTCTAGAAATAAGACATGAATGAAAGACAATGACTTCTAGAACAGAAACCACAAGGAAGTAAAAGGACAATGGAGCGACCTGATGATTCTGATGACTATAAGTCTGCAGCTTCAACTTCATTTCAAGCACAGTCTATCCAACCTCAACAAGGTATATCCTGCCAATGACCTAGCCTGGCCAACCACCAGTGGCAGGACATGAGGAGTGTCACCAGGCATAATTCCATGAATGCCAGGTGTCCCTCTTCCAATTCCAAGACTGCCACCAGTTATGTCAGGCATGCCACTTTGATTGCATCGTAAGGGAAAATGCATGAAGTCATTTTTTTCGGTGAAAACATGATTCCAATGAATGAAATGATGCCACAGGCATGGCCCCACCTTTTGCACATCCTTGAATTCCTCCAATGTCTCATGCAAAGTCTGCTTCAGAACCAGGTATTCTTCATAGATCACCTGCACCAAAAGCATCAGTTCCTGCTCCTCTAGTTCCCGGGCCCTCTTTTCCCTGGTATAGGATAGACTCAGGCACGTGTCCAAAGACTGTATTGGTACATATTTCAAGCCCTTAAAGAGTACCCCCGACAACTAGAGTCCCCTGAGCCTACATTCCTTGTTTATACTTAAGCTACAGCTCCAAACACGAGTACCACAAACAGCACTGCAGCTAAACCAGTGGCTTCAATAACAAGTAAGCCTCTTACCCTTTAAACAACCATTGCAACCAGTCAATCGATCTGTCCAGAGAAGGACATATCACTGCTGGAAAGAAGGGAACAGTCATCCAAATAACAGCATAATCCTCTCCAACCAGGACAGGCTCCCACTGGGAATCCGCCGGTTGAACCAATCACAGATATGCTCCCACATGCAGACGTTCCACAGCAACAAGGAATAAAATCCCCAATGCCGCCTTATTGTCAGGATAGTGGTCATCATCAAGACATGACAGGTTACCTTCCTGGCACTCTGTGCTGCCTTTGGTGAGAGACCATCAATTGTGCTCCCATAATAAGGTGGGCCTTCTAGACCTCCAGTAGGAATGAGATCTCCTCTGAGGTTGGAAGGTGGCTGTTGTTAATCTTATTTAATCCACTCTAATATGGCTGGAGATTAAACATTTCTCAACTTGTCTCTTACATAGCCAAGCATTCATCAATGAAGGCTTCACTGTGACTTTAACAAACATTATCCTTCTACATACCAGGAACTATTGGATATTTATTTTACATGAGAAAAATTCCTGAGAATAATAAAGCATGTGTTTCATCTAGGTTTTTGGAAGTGAAGTATAGTAGATTTGGGTTTGTTAAATGGTGAAGCACTGAACCACATGGACAAGCCACCTTAATGAAGTTGAGTGCTGTAAGTTTGCATGGCTGTGTGTCAAGTCATTCCCACACTGCTTTTCGGATGACCTTACCCCTCCTGTTTGCAATTCAGTTTGGTGAGGGCTGTAACGGTGCCCAAGTACCCGAATGGAAATCTAAATGTTACAATATTTTATGTCTTTTGAGTTCCTCATGTCACAGGGTTTAAGAAATCATACCCACCAAAGTCATGCTACACTCTGTACTTCATTTCAATAACACGAGAGAAAAATTTGTACATTTTTATTCATAAATCCATTTTGGATTACAACCTAACATTTGTACAGATACATGCCATGTAGATATCCACATAATAAAATCCATACCATGCAAAAGAGAAAGAGAGAGATCAAATGGCCCATTGCGTTGAGTAAATCTACTGCACGAGGCTTCTTTAAGGTATTGAAAAGCAAGTCCTCACTTTGATGATTAAATGTACCTGACCCAAGCCATGGTATTTTCAATTGCCTCATAAGCCTGTGAAAGTTGGACATTAAATAAGGAAGTCCAAAGAAGAAGGGAGGCATTTTACTTATGGTGCTGGGGAAGAAAATTGATATTAGTGTGGACTGCCAAAAGAACCAAGTCTGTCTTAACAGAAGTATGGCCAGAATGCACCTTAGAAGGAAGGAAGGTTAGATGTCATCCCGTGAACTTTGGACATGTCATCAGAAAAGATCAGTCCCTGGAAAAGGACACCATGGTTCACCCCATTAAGGAGCAGTGGAAAAGGGAGAATTCAAGTTTGATAGGACAGATTGATACCCAGGGATGGCTGTGATGCAGGACCTGGGCTTTCCTCCTGTTGTCCCTAGGGTCACACGGAGAACACAAAAGCACCTAACAATGTGTCATATAGTCTTTGAGTCAAAGTTTTTCAGGAAAATTTATTGGGATTTATGTTCCTCCTTGTCCTTTAATGATTTAAGATGGGTGCTTTTTTTTTAAGGAAAGAAACAAATGAATTGACACAGTGGCAACAATAGGCTCAAATATAAGAATGACTGTGAAGGTGAATTGACACAGTGGTTGTAACAATAGATTCAAGCTTAAAAACAACTGTGAAGGATGGTGCAGGGCCAGGTCACGCTTCCTTCTGCTGTACTTAGGGTCATTATGGTAGTTACAAAATCTGTCAACTTGAGGGTATTAGGAGTGAAAGGGTGGAGTTTAGCCTGTCAACCAGGTCACAACTTGATGACCTTGTTTGGAGGCAAAACAGAGATAAATGGCTCACTGGAGGCCAGACCCACTCTTTCTCTGCTTCACGTTTCTGATGACAAGCCACTTGGAGCCATGCTGATGGCAGCCAGAATCCTGGAGATACTTCCACTGCCACTGGATCCATAAGACTTTCCACCCACAGGCCCGTGACCTCCCTGCATTCGGCATTATTACATGTGTTGCATGGGTCTAAAGAGGAATTTATTGAGTAGTATCAGATATGGGTTAGTATCGGACATATGGACTTGATCTGGACTGGGCTGGGATTTTTTCCTCAAAATACAATTGTTCTTTTATATAAACCCCTCTCTTGTACACATATGTGGTAGTTACATAGTCTGGTGTCGATTTTAAACAATTATGAGTGAAGGGGTGGAGTCTAGTCTGTCAATAGCATCATAGCCCATGATCTCCCGAGAATTCTGGGAAATCTTGTATACCTTCTTGGAGGCAGGAGACACTCTTTGCTCTTTCCATGTGGACAAGACACATGGCGCTATACCCTGGAAGCTGGAGAAGCCACGGACCTAACCTGATGCAACCACATATCTGGAGGAGAAGCCACTTAGAGACCTCTGCCAGCGCTGAGATGCTAATACAACACCACTGGATCCACAAGGCTTCCAAACCCCTGGCCTGCGATCATCCTGAATTCAGCATCATTGCACGTGTTTCCTGAATTTGAAGAGGACTTTTTAGATTGCTATCAGACATATGGGCTAATCTCACACTCTGGGTTTGGACTGGACTGGGTGGGGATTCTTTTTAGTGTACAATTACCTTTGATATAAAACTGTCTTTTACACATATGAGTGCCTATGAATTTGTTTCTCTAGTCAACCCAGACTAACACGTCACTATGAGTCTCCACTGACTTGATGGAACCTTCTTTTTTTCTTCTTTCTCTCTTTTCTTTTTATCCCTTTGTAATTTTACCTTTCTTAGGTAAACTGCTTCTTTTCACCAAAGAAGATATTTTTCAAAACTCTATTATATGCATAATAGAGCAATTTACAAAATCAGTGTGAGGTCCAAGATGATTCAGAATCAAGTCCATTGCAATGAGTTTTTTGAGACCTGAGCCTCCTTGTGTCATGCCAGCCCTTCCCCAGTTTCTTAACCACTACATGAACTTTTCCCTTTGCATCATGCCAACTCCTGTGGGTCAAAGCAATACTTATAAAACCTTGATTTTAGATGAGTGGGGAATGCCATTAGTTTAGCATAAACATTGTAATCATAGATTTAAACATTTTTGAGCTGCTCATATTTTAGTGTTTAGGAACCAAAAACCTAGTAAAAATATTTCTTTAAGTGCCTGTTCTGCTTGCTTCACAAAGTTTCCAGAATAATCAAGTATCAACCATCACAGGAAACACCTTAGAAGTCAATCAGTCCAGGCACCTGCCTAATGATGGAGTGATATATGCAAGCAGTTTTAAATTAAGATCATTTCAGTTTGAAAAGCAATAAATCTGAGAATATTATTCTGAATGTCAGCCAAAACATTTTTGGAAAATGTTTTATAAACTACACAGAGTTCTACACAGGTTCAGATATTATTATTCCACTGTGTCAGGTATCCCAGTGACTATAATTATGTATGAGATATTATGTCTATGATATAAATACTTGTAATTATTTTTTGTGGGGGGAGGGTACTTAGAACAGGGGGAAAAACATGAAAATAGCTAAAAGACCAAGTCAGATATGATTAATACCTCAAAAGAATAATGCATATTCTGAGGGCTCAGAAAAGATATTTCATATCTAATTAAGGGATCTGGAAACACAGGGAATCTAGGACAGACGAACCCCTCAACACCCGCAGTAGGAGTGGTGACACCAGGATGGAAGGGGGTGTAGAAAGGGAGAACCGATCTTGGAGATCTATGTGTAGCCTCCTCTCTGGGAGATGGGCAATGGGGAGGTGGGTGAGGGGAGATGCCGGGGAGTGTAAGATAAGATATAATAATTTTTTATAAACTATCAAGGGACCAGGGGGAAGAGGGGAGCGGGGAGGGAGGGAGAGGGGAGGGAAAGGGAAACCAAGCTGATTCCAGGAACCCAAGTGGAAGGTGAATTATGAGAATGATGAGTGCAACGAATGTATAGGGGTGCTTTGCCCAATTGATGTATGTACGGATTGTGATAAGAGGTTTATGAGCCCCAATAAAAAGATTTATTAATTTTAAAAAAAGAAAATTGGCTTAAGATTTTATAAAAGTGAGATGTACCGCAGATGTGGAGTAAGGTTCTCTGAAAGACTGGATTGCCTGGAGGCAGAGGCATTGCATGGCGATGCTGCTGTGGTTATGAGGGGCCATCAAGTTACTTAGACTCCTAGTGGCCCTATGGATAACACAACAGAACACCGCCTGGTCCTGTGCCATCCTCAACATTGTTCCAATGTTTGCACCTATTGTGGCAGCACTTACAGCCTAACTTTGATTTACACTCCTTAAGATGTCTTCAAAAGTAAGAACGAAGTTTACCCACAATATTATGTTGTATTTAATATATATTTTAGACTTAGCTATATATGATGGAAAATTTGATCAAGTTATCTTTCAGTAGGAGGTGCAAATTTAAATTTAAATAAAACCCCATTCTACAAAATATATATGAAGTGTGTAGAATGTACTAGGACATGTGTTTGGTGCTCGGAGATGATAGATGAATAAGGCACTCTTTACCTTAAAAACGTGAATGACAGTAAACTTGGGATAATAATAAAGACTTTAATATTAGAGCTGTATTCTGTAGTGCCCTGGTGGCATAGTGGTTACAGGTTGAGCTGTGATCCAGAAAGTCAGCAATTTGAAATGACCAGCTAGCTGGTCAGTGGGAGAAAGCCAAGGAGTCCTATTCCCATTAACCGTTACAGTCTGAGAAACGCACAAGGGCAATTCAGCTGCCATATAGAATTGCTAGGCATCGGCCCCAATTCAACGACAGTCAGTTTTTGATTTGGGTACAGTAGAAAAATTAAAATATCTACAAATATCTTTTCTTGGGCTCATAATATCTGGTATTTATTTGTGTCCTGTAATAATGTATAGTTCCAGATGAGACGCCAGTCATATTTGATCTTATAATAACTTTATTTTGAATTACATAAAGAACAAAATTACATTCAGGTGATGTTGCCAAATATTGCCACATCTCACTATCTCCCAATGATGCTGAGCAAGCGACAGTCCCTGGTGTGCAATATGATTATTTGACATGGTGCCGAGAAGAAGATAAAAGGGAAGAAAATAGTCCACAAAAAAGGAAAGATTATGGACAATACGCTTTAAAGAAGGAGATGATTGATTTCAAATGGCAATCATGGGGAAATTTTCATAAAGGAGCATATATAAGAACAGATCTTGAGACAAACAATTTTCACAAAGGGAAAGGATAGTGCACATGATAGACACAGCATGAATAAAGACACAGAACTAAGACGTAAATAATGAAACTCCATTAGAGAAAACAATAACAAGAGCAATGTGAGAGATGCATTTATTTTTACTTAGAATTTAAACTGTCATTATAGCTTTAAACTTTAATTTGTAAAAGAAAAATAGACAAATGTATAAAATTGTTCATCTCTTAGGATAATAATATATATTTATATAAAGATTTTCATTGGGCAAATCTAATGCAAAAGACTTCTTTAAAGTGCTGAAGAACAAGGACATCCCTTTGAGGACTAAGATGTGCCTGATTGAAGCCACAGTATTATCATTGATCTCATATCCGTATTAAAGTTAGACAATGAATGAGAGAGACTGAAGAAGCCTGCTATGTTTTGTATATGTCTATCACATCAAGCTGGTTGATGTGTTGTTTAAATACTCGGTGTCTTTATTGTGTTTCTTTCTGACTGTTCTATCCTTCATCAAAAGGGGTCAGTTAAAATCCCCTAATATTGTGGAGGTGTCTGTCTATATTTTCATTTCTGTTAGGACTTGAACTACGGTAGTGGATTATGTTGCAATTGCTGTGGATCACAAGAAGAACAAACATCTGTTTTGAAAGAAATACAGACAGAATGCTCCTCTGTAACAAGAATGGTGAGATTGCATTTCATGTACTTCAGATAGGGAATCAAGAAATACCGGTTCCTGGAGAAGGACATCATTTTTAGGGGAGTGTCATGAAAAAGGAACTTTAATGACAAGCAATGACGCAAAAGGTGCAACTGTGGGAGGAAACCTAACACCTGTCAGATGACACAGAGCCGGGCAATGTTTGATTCTCACACACAGGGTTGTTATTTGTGAGATCCAACACAATGGCTTCAAACACCATACAACCTAATATTCGAAATATTACTAGAACGATAAGTCAGGAAGTACAACACCTTATTCTATATCATTATAATAGCAAAAATATCATTCCTTTTTAAAGAAGGCAGAAATAATATATATGAAATAGCATTAGACTTAGGTGATTTTATAAAGAAACACCACAAGTGAAAATGTCTCACCAATAATTTACTCATGATCAACTAAGTTGTCTTGGTGCTAACGGGAGAATTTGAATGGCCATCTAATCGCAGTGTCATTATGGATGTAGCCTTCATTAAAAAATGCTAAAATGCCAGAGCATTAAAAACTACACTAGTTTATAAGCCCTGAGTTTAAACTGGCTTGACGGCAAAAAAACATCACAATCTATTATAATTGCAGTCAAAGAACAATGCTGTGATGGGCTTCAGTATGCCTTTAGACTCTGTATTTGATTAAGAATAAGTTTGTTTCTCTTTGCCAACCTTAAACGGTAAGGATAAATATAAAATCACTGTTAAACAATTTAACTCATAACATCCTCTGGAGCATTCTATTACATGCCATGCATGTAAATAAAACAGTTAGTTAAAACTAGACGATATTATGGGACATAGGAAAAATTAATATAATACTATATTTTACATTGAATAGAAAATTATTGAGATTTTTCACAATGTCTATGATGCCATGCTTGAAACGCTATCTGCCTTACCAAAAGAGGCAAATTCTTTGCTCTCAAGTATTGAACTGTATACGATATTGGATTGATGATAATTACGTAAATTTATGTCCTAACTTGGAACGTAGGTGGACTGAAGCCAAATATCAGTAGTGATGTCATACAATTTTGTAAATAGCCTACCTTCTTACACAAGATATACAAAAAATAGGGAAAAATAAATATTCATTTAAAAATTCACTCAGCAAATAACTATCAAAACATCAAAGGGAAAAATGTGCTAGTATTTATTGTATAAACTGTATCCCTTAGTGGTTATTTTTGAAAATGCTACAATACAATTAGGATGTGGGATAAAGTTGAAAATGTGGTATTTGAATACATAACCATACATATCTGTACTACCTGTTTAACCCTACAACCTTTAGATGAATGGGCATTTGAATCTTGGATAAAATCTGGATAAATTAGAAAAGGACTCAAGTAGTCTGCTTGAGATAAGGGGTACATACACGGAGTACCCCCCCCCCCACCGAAATGGAAAAAAGCTCTGCTGGATAGAGCTTTTGTAGCATATATCTCCCCTCACCCCCTCCCACCACCACCACCATTATCTGCTCACAGTGAATTTTTGTGTCAATGACTGATGGATTGACCACTGAAGAGACAGGGAAGGTCTCTGGACTGTCTTGGAGCGTTCAGTGAATTGAAACAGATGTTTTGGGAATGAGAAGGGTCGCTGGGAAATTTGTGCCTTGGGTTCTGACTGAGCAGGAAAAAGAGCATTGAACGGAAACATACCATGCTTTGAAAGAACAGCTTCTAAGGGACCCAGATTTTTTTCCCCAAGGTCATTATTGGGGACAAGACAGGGTACTATTCTTACACCCCAAAAGCAAACATCAATCAAGCCAGTGAAAGACAATACTGTCATCACTTGACCCCCAACATATATCTTCAAGTGAAATCAAAGATCAAAACGATGCTCCTTTTATTTTTTATGAGGGGGCTAGTGCATTTGGAGTTCATTTGATCAGGTCAGACTGTGAATCAAACTTTCTTTTTTAGTGGTTCTGCAAAGATTGTGTAACAATATGTGACTCCCAAAAAAGGCCTTATTTGTTGCAGACAGGGGACTGGTTTTGCCACCAGGACAATGCACCTGCTCAGACTGCCATCTCAGTGTGCAAGTTTTTGCCAAAAAACATCATGCCTCTCTTGCCCCACATACCTTAGTCACCTGACCCTGCTCTGTGCAACTCCTTTTTGCTTCTGAGAATGAAGAGGAACATGAAGGGGCAGCGATTTGAAGACATAAAGAGATGAAGACAAAAATGAGGGAGGTGCTGTCAGCCAGCCAAACAGATGAATTTGAACAAGGTTTCCCAGAACGGGATTGCAGCTTTGACAAATGTATTAAGTATAATGGTGATAAGGATGTTTTGTAAAAAATAATAATAATAAATACTTTGAAAATAGAGCTCCATTTGGGAGGGGGGCAACCCCTTTTATTCCAATTACTTCTTCCCAAGGATCAGTTATTAAACCCCCTTGCAGTACATTAGGGTAGAAGTCAATTATGACTCAGTGACCTCATGTTTGTAGTGTACAATTGATCCATAGATTTTTCAAGGTTTTGAACTTTTGTTTGTTTTTATTTTATATATTTTAATCATTTTACTGGGGGCTCGTACAACTCTTATCACAATCAATATATACATCCATTGTGCCAAGCACTTTTCTACATTTGTTGCCATCAACATTCTCAAAACATTTGCCTTCTACTTGAGCCCTTAAAATAAAGTCCTCATTTTTTCCCTTCCCTTCCCACTCCCCACTCCCTCATGACCCCTACATAATTCATAAATTATTATTATTTTGTCATATGTTACACTGTCCGACGTCTCTCCTCACTCACTCCTCTGTTGTCCATCACCCAGGGAGGAGGTTACACGCAGATTCTTGTAATCATTTCCCCCTTTCCACCCCACATTTCTTCCACCCTCCAGGCATCACCACTCTCACCACTGGTCCTGCAGGGGTCATCTGTCCTGGAATCCCTGTTTCCAGTTCTTATCTGTACCAGTGTACATCCTCTGGTCTAGCCAGATTTGTAAGGTAAAATTGGGATTATGATGGTAGGGGCGGGGGAGGAAGCATTTAAGGACTAAAGGAAAGTTATATGTTTTATTGTTACTACCCTGCACCCTGACTGGCTCATCTCATCCCCACAACCCTTCAGTCAGGGGGTCTCTGGCTGCCTACTGATGGGATTTGAGTTTCCACTCTGCACTCACCCTCATTTACAATTATATGATTTTTTTGTTCTTTGGTGACTGATACCTGATCCCTTCGACATCTCATGATCACACACGCTGGTGTGTTTATTCTTCCATGTGGGTTTTGTTGCTTCTGAGCTAGATGGCCACTTGTTTATCTTCAAGCTTTAAGACCTGAGACGCTATATCTTTTGATAGCTGGGCACCATCAGCCTTCTTCACCACATTTACTTATGCACACGTTTGTCTTCAGTAATCATATTGGGAAGATGGGCACCCCACTGATATGATTTTTTGTTCTTTGATATCTGATACCTGGTCCCTACTACACCTCGTGTGCTTTTTCCATGTGGGATTTGATGTTTCTGAGCTAGATAGCCACTTGGTTATCTGCAAGCCTTTAAGACCCCAGATGCTATACCTTTTGATAGCCAGCACCATCAGCTTTCTTCATCACATTTGCTTATGCACACATTTGTCTTTAGTGATCGTGTTAGGCAGGTGTGCATCCTGGAATGCCAATTTAATAGAACAATGTGTTCTTGCATTGAGTAAGTAATTGAGTGGAGGCCCAATGTCCATCTGCTGCCTTAATACTAAACCTATAAATGTATGCACATAGATCTATTTCCCCACCATGCTATATAAATATATTTACATATGTGCATGCCTGTATTTAGACCTCTATTAATACCCTTTGTCACCTAGTTCTTTCCTCTATTTCATTTCACTTTCCTCTTGTCCCACTATCATGCTCAGTCTTCATTTGGGTTTCAGTAATTTCTCTTGGTTACCTTGCCCTTGCTGAATCCCTATCAGACCTCTCACACCCTCCTTGCCACTAATTTTGGATCCCTTGTTGCTCCCCTGTCCCTGGGTTGGTTAACACCACCTCCTAACCACTGCCTCCCCCACTTCCAGGTCCCCCCAGAATCATTGATCCTGTTGGCACTGGGTCACAGACTCATCTGTGTCGATTGGTGGGCCTAGAATGTAAATGTATGAGTAAATTCAGAAATTGTTTGAACATTTCTTTGCTGTTTGTATGAAAGTTTACAGAGCAAACAAATTTCTCATTCAACAATGCATGCACAGTTTGTTTCGCGGCATTGGTTGCAATCCTCTCAACCTGAAATCACACTTCCTATGGCTTCTGCTGGGTTTTTTGTTTCTATTCGACAGTCTTTTCTGCTCCTTCTGATTTTCAATATTTGGTATGGAGAAAATGCTACCCGTTGTCCTCATACCGTTGCTTATACTGAGGAGCACAACTCTCATGGTATTATTGTTCACTTTGTGAGCCTGCCTTTGTTTAACTGAATGGTGACCTTCAGGAGTGGATTCAGGTTTCAATTCATGGTTTTTAGGGTAACCAAAAGAGTCATATTCTCTGGGGTTCTACTAGTCTCTGTCAGATCAGAAAATATGGTCCTTTTCATAACTTTGCAGTTGGTTCTAAGTTTTCTTCTTCTCTGTCCTGGACCCTCTACTGTGTCTCAACCCGAATAGTAAGTTTAAACAAGGCATTATTTGTTGCTCTACTCTCAGGCTAGTGGCAGCTGTGGTTTGCATAGCTCATTAGTTCCTTGAACTAATTATTTTCTTGAATCTTTGATTTATTTCATTCTTCCTTGCTCCAGACAAGGAGAGATCAATAGTAGCATCTTAGATAGCTACTTTCCAACTTTTAAATCCCTGGTGCTACTCACCAAAGTGAGATGTAAACACCGTATTCTCGGGCTATGTTATGACAGTTTACTTAGATGTCTCCTGAGACTATGATCCCAAACCTTCAGTGTTTTTGCTATGATTAAGATGTTTGTGAAATGTTGCCCCAGGTATAACCTATTAAAGGAGACCTGATAGCATAGTGCTTAAATGTTGGGCTGTGAACCACAGTGTCGGTAGTACAAAACCATCATTCCCTTCGAGGGAGAAAAGTGAGGCTTTCTACTCCTGAAAGGCGTTCCTGCCTCGACAGTTCATAGATTCAGTTCTATGCTGTACTATCGGGTCAGTATGCATTAGATTCAAATTGATAACAGTCAGTTTTTAGTTTGGGGTATTTTGCATATAAACCAGATGTATTTGCAGCACATGCAAATGCATATACAGACATAGCATCTGTCAAATCAAAACATGCTTTTGGTGTACTCCCATATTGCATTTCCCTCCTGTCCAGCTTTTATAGCTCCCTGTAAATCCACTCGTACTTCAGAATGATATGTGACACTGTACTTGCCTTTGCTTCTTCGTACGCTTGTCTACTTCCCACCCATCTCCCTTTGCCTTGATCATGTAGTGTTTATTTTTCCTTGTTGTGTATTGCTTTCCCGTCACCAAAGTTGATACATGTCTACCCTATTGTTTGAAATTTTCCCTGATAATGATCAAAGAATATTTCTTTCTGTGTGTAAACATTTTTTACTTTTATTCTAGTCGTCTTATGCAGTGCTTATCCTTGTGTGATTGACTTCTCATTCGGCAAAATGTCCTCCGGCTCTTCAGTTCCATGTAGTATTCCATTGGGTTTATGTAAGGTGGTCTTTTTTCTTTCTTTTTTTCTCTCTGTCTCTTTTACTGGGGCTTTTACATCTCTTATCACAATCCATACATTCATCCAGTGAGTCAAGCACATTTTCACATAAGCCAACATCATCATTTTCAAAGCATTCTCTTCCCACTTGAGCCCCTGACATCAGCTCCCCAAAGCTTCTATCCATTGATGGGAACATAAATTTCACCCCATATTTTTGTTAATGTGAGTAATGCTGGAAATGAACATGGGCATTCATATGTATATGTGTTTGTGCCCTGGCTTTTCTTTTCTAAGACATATGCTTCATAACAGACTTTCTGGACCACACGATTTTCTAATTCTAACGTTTGAAGAAGTGTCACAGCATTTTCCATACTGGTTGTATTTCTTCTATAATAGCTACAATTTGAGACTTTTCATTTATGTTTTTAATCCATATGAAGTTTTTGTACATTGTATAAACTCTGAATCATGCTGCCAATATAATTTTTGCTACTAACCATGAGATCCGTGCTTTGAAACCACCTGCCACTCTGCATCCTCCTCGGGAAAGGGTTACAATCACAGAAACCACTAGGGCATTTGGGTCACTACGAGTTGACAGTGTGTTTTCATGGCAATAGTTTTTGAGTTTTAGCATTTAATGGTTACTGATTCTTAGTATAAGAACAATTGTCCACAGAGAGGTAATTATTTCTGGGTTCTCAATTCTGTACCATTAGTTGTTGTGTTGTTCATTGTGTTTTGACTATCATTGCTGTATAACTGGATCAGAAATTAGGGAGTGTTAAGCCTTCAACTTTGTTCTTTACCAGTAGTGCTTTGCTTCTCTGGTCTCATTTTCAATATAATGTCTGTGATTAGGTGTTTTTTTCCTTGTATTTTTAAGTACTGTTGATGGAATTTGGGTCAGGAATTGGAAAGGTTATATATATAATTATATATAATTTTGAGTAATATTGACATTTTCACAGTGCTAAGGATTCATATCTATGATTTCAGAGTATGCATCCATTTGTTAAGGATTCTTACAGTAATACATTCTAAATCTCTTTGTGTAAATATGGTTAGGATTATTTAATCTCTGGGGTTGATATTGTAAATGGCATTGTTACCTTGATTTCATTTTTCAGAGTTCTCTTTGTTAGTGTAGAAAAATATAATTTATGTTTGTATTTTAATTTCCTACCCACCTCCTTTGCTTAATTGGTCTTTAGGTTCCAATATCCTTCTTGTAGATTTTCTGAGATTTTCTATGTATAGCATTATATCATATGCAAATAGGGAGTTGTGCTTCTTCCTTATTAGTCTGATCACCTTTTATTTCCATTTCTTGCTTTATTTCTATGGCAACTACACCCTCTACAGCACCTTTCATTGCTGTACATAATCGAGTATAAACTGTTAGGTATCTGTGTTTGTAAGCCCATTGGATCATTCCAGTGTTCCCAGGAGCCAGTATTAGCCACTTTGAGAAACATCGTGGTAGAGGAATTATGTGGTATGTTTGATTAAGCTGCCATTTTGGTCAGAAAACCCAGGGTTTCTTTTTAACATTGGAATTTACGTCTGGTTGGGAATGGGTTAAATCATGATATCATCCTTAAGTTTGAGAAGATATATTATCATTCCATCTCTTGAAGAACACCTGTGATTTGGCAGTTATTTCACACTCAACAGAGGTGAAATCGTCTAAACTGGAAGCTTCTCCCAGGACTTTATCTTACATCCTTCTTTTACGGTTTCAAGAGAAGCAGCAATATACAAATATCAGAACATAAACAACAGTAGCACAGCTGGCAAGTATTATACACTTGTATGAGTTTTGGTTTGTCTAGATCTTGGCTGTCCCACCAAAAATTCAATGATACTACAAAGATAGGATTGATTCCAGAATAACTGGTTCTATGGGATAAACTGAATTAAAAATGACATATGATTTCCTTCCATCACAACGTAGCAAAATTCAGCAAATTGCCATATATTATATAGCAACCAAATATGTGGTGGAGCCTAGATATCCTATTCTAGTATTGATAATTGCGACCAATTCATAGAAGTGGAACAGACACTTCCCCCAATTTGTATGATAAAATTGACGACACCATATACATGCCAGAGGAGTATGAAGAGGTTTATTAGTCACATAGTAAGGTTTCTGAGCCAGATCTGAGTGGCTTTCCATGATGGTCTGAAAAAATGGTGGCATTAGTTTATTTTGCTCATGAGCTAAGACTGGCATTATAGTTCTCACATCTGGGTACATACAGCGAAAGAGAGTATTGGGCTTTCTTATCAACATGCCAACAAGTGGGGCTGAGAGAGAAAAGTATAGTGAAAGTTGTCACAAATCAAACAGAAAGTACAAAGTTAGTCTTACATATTAGAGTTTCCATATTGCATTTCAATATGGAAAATATGCATATATTAAATATCATTAAGGGATAAAGTGGGTTAAGAAAGCAAATGCCTAATAAAACACATTAATATTAAAAAAGGATCAAACTTTAAATTGGGAAACATTAAAAAGTGAATGTGGGGACCAATAACTGAATCTGAAATGGATTTGGAATGGTATGTGAAGGAAAGCATAATAATTTACTTCATAATGTGAAATGATATATGCTCATATTAAAGTTTCAATTTCTTTATGAAGAATTATTTTATGGGTTGTGCCAAGTAATCAGATTTAATTCTGGATAGCCCAGTTTATCTACTTAAATTATCAAGCATTAAAATTGAATTTAAATAATTTAGTCCTACATATGTATAAAACGTTAAGATGGGAAAACCTAGCTATTTATTTCAACAGCAAGAAATAAAGCAGACTGGAAATATATATATCCTGATAGTTCTACAGTGACCAAAATGGCCAAATTCAAGATTGAAATAAAAATGTATTTACAACCTCAGTAAGATTTAGCTATCAGTTTAAGAAGCAGCATGTTAGTCCTCTCTAAAAATCTCAAATGTATAAATCATACTTTATGCTGACTAGTCTAAATAGTATGATCATTCATAATCCATTTACCAACAACCTTATATTTTAAGTGCCTTTTATTGCAGATAATATTTCACAAAAATACATTAAAATTTACTCTTTCAGAAGGAAAACATATTAAAGTGAACTGAATATCTGTGTGTCTAAATATGTTTTGGATAAATAGAGGGCAGTGGAAGGACAAACTGTTATTTTTATAAATTCTGTAATATATTTTTACGGTCACTCATACTGACTTCCAAATATAGTTTTTGATAAATATATTTCCACAAAATTCATTGTACTTATCTTTTTGCATTAGTAGAGACTCATATATTGTTTATAATAATTTTATTGGGACCTTATATAACTCTTATCACAATCCATCCATCCATCCATTGTGTCATACATTTGTACATTTGTTGCCCTCATCATTTTCAAAATATTTTCTTTCTACTTGAGCCCTTGATATCAACTCCTTATTTTTTCCCTCCCTCCTGCACCCTTCTTCCCTCACAAACACTTGATGATTTTTTTTCATGTCTTACTTTGACCGATGTCCATTCTCCAGGGAGGGGGTTATATGCAGATCATTTTGATTGGTTCCCCCTTTCTCCCCCTGCCATCCCCTTCCCTCTTGGTATCACTCCTCTCATTATTGTTCTTCAAGGGTTCATCTGTCCTGGATTCCCTTTGTTTCCAGCTCTTATCTGTACCCATGTGAGTGCTCTGGTCTAGCTGGATTTATAAGGTAGAATTGGGATCATGATAGCGGATGGGGAGGAAGCATTAAAGAACTAGAGGAAAGTTGTATGTTTCATCAGTGCTATATGCATCATGACTGGCTTGTCTCTTCCTTGTGACTCTTCTGTAAGGGGATGTCCAATTTTCTGCAGATGGGCTTTGGGTCTCCACTCCATACTCCCCCTCATGATATATTTTTTTTGTTCTGGGTCTTTGCTAGCTGATATCAGATCCCATTGACACCTCATGATCACAAAGGCTGGTGTGTTTCTTCCATGTAGACTTTTTGCTTCTCAGCTAGATGACCACTTGTTTATCTTCAAGCCTTTAGACCCCTGATGCTATATCTTTTGATAGCTGGGCACCATCAGCTCTCTTCACCACATTTGCTATGAACCCATTTTGTCTTCAGCAATTGTGTTGGGAAGCTGAGCATCATGGAATGCCAGGTTATTAGGACAAAGTGTTCTTACGTTGAGGGAATACTTGTAGAGGCCCAATGTAAGTCTGCTACCTTGATACTTAACAAATTAATATATGTATATACATCTATTTTCCTATTGTTATATGTAAATATATTTACATATGTACATGCCTGTATTTAGACCAGCCATTTAGACTCTTTTAAATTGCCTCTTCCTAGAAGAGGTAATAGTTCACAAATCTATGAAAAACTGGAAAATGCTTGAACTGTTTATTGAAATAGGATCTTCTATTTTGAGGAGAGGTTAGGACATTACAATAAGATTAGTTATACTGTTTGTAAATATACTTGAATATAGTAAGAAAATAGTTATTTCCATTAAATAACTTGTCTTCAACCCTCAAGACAATACTAAAATGCATTTATAATAAAAAACTAACAAATGTCACCTCCTAAAGATAAAAAAGCACAATTCCCAACAGAAAAAATAAATAATATGATTAGAACTGTGAGTGTTTATATGCAATTGAAGACCAGCATAAAATAATAGAGAATAAACTTACATTTTTAAAAAGCCCTTTTATGTTAAGTGTTGTCTACTCATTGAAATGCACTGGAGATTAAACTACAGGGATAATTTGTCTTCAAAATAAAATCATCTCTCTTGGGGAGAAGAGATATTTCACTGGATTTCCCAAAACTTGTCAAATATTCCTTTTCCAAATAAGATATTCTATTACCTGTTTTATGACTTTATGTTCAGCAAATATATAACAAGGGAGGACATTTTGGCTTCAGTCAGCAAAACTCTGAGCAATGGTAACATAAAATACAGAGACATTTGTTATGAAATTTACAAGATCTGTATGTGGATGATATTTATTTAACAGCTAATCAATGCATTCGAGAAATTGAAATCTTAAATTATTGACATACCAGTCTTCATATATTGACTTTCCTTTTAAATTTGATTAGATTAATTACTTTTTTGTAAAGTAGGCGGTGTTTATATTTCAAGCCATCAATTTTTCACTCAACCACTTAAACTACCAAACTCTGTAAAAGGCTACAGTTCTTCAGCATCCTGTTTCTCTTCTCCTTCGTGAATACTACCATCCTTTGTAGGGGACAGTTCTTTTTATCCTAGCTGGGCTCAGGATCAATGGGTCTTCCTTTAAAATCTTTTTCTTGGGTTGGGAAGAGGGTCTATCCTATTTGGAGACCTTGAACCTTCTAGGGTTGTTATTTTCTCTAGATTTTTTTCTGTAGACTATTTTTTTTTTCTGCAGATTTTTTGGTTCTTCCTGTTCTGGATCTAAGTTGTTTCTCTTGATGGTGCCCCGCATAATCTTTAGGTTTTCAGTTTCCAGTTTTTCTGCCTTTCTCTTGAACCCTTTCCCTATCGATTGATAGTATTGGAACAGCATTCCTCTGAATTCTTTTTGTGGAAGTTCCAGCATCTTTTCTTCTTCAGAAGTCCTTTCGATCTGGGTGCTGTTCATTTGTTTATTTTTCTATCTTATTCGTCCCCACCCCCCACCCCCCGAGGACCAAGGTTTTGTTGTGTGGTGGTGCCGTTGTTAAGGTGGGAAGGATTGCTGGAGCATCTGGGTCAACTTGACTCTGTCGACTTGGGCCATAAAGAATAATAGAAACCATAAAACGGAAGGAAGAGAAAGGAACAAAGATGAGAAGAGAGGAAAAAGAGAAAAGGCAACAGTAGCTTGAAATAAAGAGAAGAAATTAAGTAAAATAAAGATGGCAATTGTTGGGGGCACGGGGAAGGGCTCTATTGAGGGGATTCTTCTGGTCATGAGTTTTGTAGCTGTACTCAAGGAGAACATGGACAGGCTAAAATGAGATGGTTGGGAATCCAGCAAACACCTGAGGCAGTTGCTGGCCAGCTGGACGGGACCTGCACTGTGGAGTGGGAAGCAAGGCCTGCTTGTGACACAAGCAGCCACAGGAGGTCTGCTTGTGGTGCAGAGATGAGAGAGTAGATGGGCTGGCTGGGATCGGTGGGCCTAGCAATACAGAGGGGGCTTCCAGGAGGAAAGCTCTGGTCACCTTGCAAGCAAGCCTGGCTCTTTTACACCTTTCTCTGCTCTTGCCTGAAGTCTCTGGGAGGTGGAAGCTTTGATTTATTTAGCTTTCACAGAATTATCTGAGATCACAGGTCACTCAATCTTTTCTTCATGTCAAGTCTCTTTTGGTTGTTGGAGAGAAGTCAGCCTGTGTGTATGTGAATGCTCAGTCAGCCGTCTTGCCCTGGATTCAACATGCTGGTTTTTCTTTTTTACATTTCGACTTTAAGTTTAGAAAATTTTAATTTCAGCTAAGCATATGCATTAGAGGCAATAATAAGAAGCTAGAAGCAATGGGACCTCGATTGCCGCACGTATCTGTGAAGCAAGGATTTCTCATAAACCCAAAGCTCTCAGACTGTTGGTAATAATTTACTGGTTAGATCTAGAACACATATTCAGATGCCAAAATCATCAATACAGAATTGTGTTGTAAATGGAAGTTGGGTAAGCCAGCCAATAGGGTGAGTTATATCAAGCAATCTTTGGCCATAAATTGGTCTTTAATGAAATGTGACAAGAAAATGTGCAATTAGATTTCTAGAAATGAATGCATTTTAACAATTTACTGGAATTATGCTTGAGATATTGCTGTCTTATGTGAATTTTGCTGATGTGAATATTTTCCTGAAGGAGAAAACAGAAAATTTAATATCTCTTCTGACAGGCCCAACAGCAGAATATGGAATGCCAAGTCTAATGAGGGGCTGCCTCTTTGTTCCCTGTCCTGAACTAAATGAGACACTTATGGTCTATGTTGTTCAGAAAGGAGTTCATTGAATGTTGAAGTGTGAGAATTACCAGTTCTCCACCATCTTCTGCAGACAATGAATCATGTTGAATATTGTAGTAGTTAGGTTCCATTGAGTTCAAGTTAACTCTTAGGGACCCTATGTAGTACAGACCAAAACATTGCCTGGGCCTGGACCATCCTCAAAATTATGCTTATGTTTAAGTCCATCAAAGCAACCCTTATTCAAAGTCCAAATTTCATGTGCCTGTGAGGCAATAGAAAATATCACGGCTTGGCTCCCGTGTACCTTGGTCCTCAAAGTAGCATACTTTGCAATATTCTAAAGCGGTGCTGTGTGGCATATTTACCCAATGCACCATTTCTTTTCATGTATTACCTGATGATTGCATGAACATTGACTGTGGACACAAGCAAGTCGAAATACTGAACAACTTCCATTTTTTCTCCATTTATCATGATGTTACATACTGGTCGAGTTGTGAGGCTTTTGGTTTTCATACATTGAGTTGTGATCCATGCTGAAGGCTGAAATCCTTGATTTTCATCAGCAAGTGCTTCAAGTCCTCCTCATTTTCAGCTAGCAAGTTTGTGTCACCTGCACACTAACTACAGCTTGATTATAAACTTTCTTCCAATCCTGATGTCCCATTATTCTATATATAGAATCCAGTTTTTCTGATTACTTCCTCAGCATATAGATTGAATAAGTGTAGTGAGAAGATGCAATTTATGATACTTCTTGACATGACTGAATCTTGCCTAGTTCTGTTAGATACAATGACTCTATTTTCCCATCTCTTTTGATGCTTCTGCATCATTCAACACGGCTCATGGAGTCAACATTGCCACTCAAGGCTTGAATTTTTTCTTGAGTACTTTCCATTTTGGACATGCTGAGTGTGTTCCTCCCCTTTTGGTTTTCTAACACTTGGTCTTGACACCTTTCCTTATCGGATTTCACCTTGTCCTCACTCTCCTTTTGGAATTTCCTGTTCAGCAACTTGACTTCACTATTTCTTGCGTGTGCCTCACCTTACTCTTTCATTAAGAGCAACATTTCAAAATCTCTTTTCACATGCACACTTATTTTTCTTCCTTTCCTCTCTTTTCAATTTTTTTTGCTTTCTTCTATCATTGCTTTTTAGTGACCTTGTTTTAATTTCTTCAAATTCAACCTGAAATTACAAATGAGGAATTAATGCTCTGCTTCACTGTCAGCCCCTAACCTGTCATTGTCTGCTGATCTTGAGTTTCTCCATTGACTCGTCCCACAGATGTAGTCAATTTGATTACTGTGTATTCCATCTAGAGAAGTCCATATGTACAATGTCTTTTTTAATTTTAGAAAATTTATTTATATTTTTCTATTATTATTTTTAATCATTTTTATTGGGGGCTCATACAATTCTTATCACAATCCATACATACATCCATGTGTCAAGAACTTATGTACATTTGTTGCCATCATCATTCTCAAAATATTTGGCTTCTACTTGAGCCCTTAATATCTGCTGCTCATTTTCCCCCTCCTCCCCACTCCTCCCTACCCCATGAACTCATCATCATTGATAAATTATTATTATTTTGTCATAAGTTACACTGTCAGACATTGTACAATCTCTTTTTATGTTGTCGAAAAAGGTACATACAATGAAGAAATCTGTAGACTTTCAAAATCCTGTCATGGGATTGCTGACTTTGTTTCTTGAACGAGGCCAAATTTTCAAAAGGTGTGTGTGCTTCTTTATTTCAAATTTTGTAGTAGAATAATCAACAATTACCAATTACCAATTTACACATTTGATTTACTGAAGATACTGGTCATGTTTTGCAAGTCCATCACTAGTTTTGATGGCTGAATAAATTTGAATAATAATTGTACTGATTGGATTTCCTTGAATCATATATATATACTCCTATCACCAGCAGCATTATACTTCAAGGTACATCTTGAAACATCCTTTCAAGAGATAAACACAAAGCCATTCCTCTTGGTTTTATAATTCCTAGCATATTAAACCCTATGATTTTCTGATTCACAATAGATAAGCCCCGTTGATTTAAGCTCCTTAATGCTTAGAATATCAATTTTATGCATTTATTTCATTTTTTTAATCTTCAAATTTTCCTATAGTCATGCTTCATACATTGAAAATTCCAACTATTAATTGATATTTGTTGCAGTTAATTCCCATTTTAAGTTGTGCTCCATCAGCAAATTAAAGTTCTGAATATTTTACTCCCAAAGGCTCTACTCCATCCATCATTACAAACTAGTGCACTTTGAGATTGCTCTTCCGCCATCATATTTGGAATATCTTTGAAACCGAGGAGCTCATCAACAATGTTTTGTTTCTTTTCAATGTCTGATAATGTTGTGAATTTGTCCGTAGTATTTTTCTGTCATTAATTCTTCAGAAGTGGACAGCCTCTTCCTGCTTCTTCTGCTGTTAGTCTGGAAGTTCTGCTGAAGGCTGCTCACAGTCATTGGGTGTTCCTGCTTGCATTTGAGAACTAGTGACATAACTCCCAGTCTCGCCACAATAAACAAGTCACCAAGGTAGGAGAAATTGACAGAAAGGGGTGTCATGAAATAGGAACATGTTTGTTTTCACTGTTCTTGTTGTTTGTTTTTTGTTATTTGGGGGAAAGTGTGCAGAAATAATTCAATGCTTCACATATAGTTTGAGTTGTGACATTAGTTGCAATCCTCGCAATGTAATGGCACTTCCCCACTTCCTCCTTCTGTTTCCAATTTCCTTTCTTCCTCTGTCCTATCACTTCCTGCCATCTGCGCCTCATTCCCTGGCAAATTCTGCCCATTTGGTTTGATATGGCTTATTATTCTAAGAACTGTGTATTTCCCATGAATTCTTGTTTTATTTATGGTTGATGATCACCTACATATGGCTTGTCTGAAGACTGACCTATGGAGGAAAGGCACATGTGTAAACTGTTTATTAAAAATAAGATTTTTTTTTTTGAGGAACTCGAGTGCCAATCCATCACAACCCTTTGCAAAACAGAATGAAACATGCCAGGTCTCAAACATCCTTACAATTGTTCCTATGCGTGAACCTGTTGTGGCAGTCATGGTGTCAGGCCACCTCAATACCTACCTTCCTCTTTTCCACTGCCCCCCTCTTCTTTACCAAGGATCAGGTCTTTCTCCAGACTGGCCTCCCCTAACAATATGCCCAGAGTATGTAAGAGGAAGTCTCACTACTAAACCTTGTCTCTAAATCTCTTCCCTAAAGATCACTCTGGCTGTACTTCCCTCTGTTTCCCCCTTTAGCAGTTTATTGTTACTTTCAATATTTGTCCCCAGCACTACAATTCAAATGCATCAATTCAGCTTTGCTCTTCTTTCTTCATTGTTCAGTTTTCACATGCATAAGAGGCAATAGAAAATATCATGGTTTGGGTCAGGTGTACATTAGTCCTCAGAGTAACACCCTAGCTTTTCAGTACTCTAAAAAGGCCTTGGGAAGCAAATTTAGCTAATGCAACTCACCTTTTGATCTCTTGACTGCTGCATGCATAAGCATTGGTTGCGGCTCCACACAAGACACTATTCTTGACGACTTCAACATTTTCTCCATTTGTCATGATATACAAATCAGTTAAGTCTGAGGATTTGGGTTTTCTTTCCATTGACTGTCATATTGAAGGCTGCAATCCTTGGTCTTTATCAGCAAGTGCTTGAAGTTCTCATTTTTGTATCATCTGCATATCACAGCTGATTAATAAGCCTTCTTCCAATCCTGATCCCCCCCCCCATTTTCTTTTGTAATCCAGCTTCTCTGATCATTTGCTCAGCATACAGAGTGAATATGTTGGTAACATATAACCCTGACACACACCTTTCTTCATTTTATATTCTGCAATATTCTCTTTTTCTGTTTGCACAACTGCTTCTTCATCTGTGTACAGATTTCTTCAGGAGCGCAATGCAGTTTTCTGGAATTCCCAGTCTTCTCAAGGCCATCTAGTTTGTTATGCACATGAGTGATTGCCTTGGTAAGGAGACAATTCCCTCTGAAGTGGACACCTGGTTCTTTCTTTGTTGTACATTTTCCATTGGGAAGTTCCACTGAAACCTGTGCCCTTTGGATAACCCTGCTGGCATTTGAAATATCAGTAACATAAATTGCAACATCACAACAATACACAAGACACCATAGTATGACAAACTGACAGATAATCGTGGAGAATAGGAGTTATATCATAGAAAAAGAAATAGTATATCCCATGTGTATTTTTTGAAAATTATACTAGTTATAAATATATTAGAGTATAGCTAGAAAGAACTTATCTTAGTTAAGTAACTTGTCAAAAACAGACAGACACATTTTTATCAGCTTTGGTTAGTGCAGATCAAGATTGAATAATGTAACTTTCATCTGAAGATGAATTTTGACCTCCAACTTTTCTCTAATGCTAATCCATGCATTTTTATGAATGATTATAGGCCTTTTAAAAATCCATTAAATAGAGAGAATAGAGATTGGGTTAAGTACTGTGAAAAGGGGACACACTCACAAAGAACTCAATCTGCTTTTATGTAGACGTTTGATGACTTAAAGGTTGTACAGCATCTGATTTGACTCCCCTTTTCATAATTGAGTATTTCTTTAGATGAGTTTTAGTGAGAGGAAGAGAACTTCTACTACCAAATTAACCTCCTACTACAAGGACTGAAAATTTCAGATAATTGCTTTCCTAGGTACTCCTGCAACTGAGGGTAAAGTACTCATTCCGGGCTCAAATGATCAGCTGCCCATTTCCTTGACATGTAATAAGGAACTAAGGAAGCGCAGGACTCCGGAGGAAGTCCGCAGTAGTATTGTCTATAGCACTGTTAAATCCTGATTCTGGGGCACTGATGGCAGAGGCCCACGGCTGAGGATCATCTTTGAGAGGCAAAGGAATTAGCGGTGATGGTCATCAAATGCATTGTCCTTAGACACAGGAACAGTATCCTTTATGAACTGTCACTGCCACATCATTGGGGGATGGCCTTGTACGTTAACAAAAGCCCCTTAGCAATTCATTTAGAAACATTCTATGCCAGGGAGGTGGTGAATCACATATTTGCTCCTAGAGTTTGATTCCACCACTTGCCTGTCAGTTTGTCACACTGGGTTTTCTTGTGTGTGGCTGTGATGCTGGAAGCTGGTCTTCAAATGCCAGTAGGGCCACCCACGGTGAACAGTGTTCAGCAGAGCTTCCAGACTGAGACAGACTATGTAGAAGAAAGAGGCTGTCCACTTTGGGGGAACTTCACGGGCAGTGAAACAAGGAAGGCCTCTGAGAAGGTTCACTGACACGGAGGCTGTAACAATGGAGCTCCAGCCAAGAACCATTGTGAGGTTCGTACAGGACAGAGCAGTGCTTCCCTCTGCTTTTCTTCGGGTCACTATGAGGTGCAACCCCCTGGATGACACCTAACAACAGCAGTCTGTGTCTTTGGTTTGGTTTGGTTCTAACTTGCTTCTTAAGCATTATTTGCGATACTAGGGAACACTCAAACCAAGAGGACTCATCTTCCAGCACTGTGCCGTATGATGTTTTGTTGTAATCTCTAAGGCTTCCGTTGGCTTGTAATTGCCAGACCGTTCTTGTCTGATTCTTAACTCTCCATGTATACCTGTCTACTATGAATGACCCTTCTGATACTTGAAATATCAGTGGCATAATTCCACTCTCATAGTCATATCCACCGTATTATGACAAGCTGTCAGGCAGATGATGGTTCTTTCTATTAACCAGAGTCAATTTCTGCTGCTTCCCATATGACTTATAGAGATTAATAAGTACTGAGCTTTTACTCCGGTGCTATGAACATAAGCAAATAATATCATAGAAAGCACTTGCTATAAGGAAGAGACATAAGCTAACTGAATCACAGGCTGGAAATATTTTCCAGTTTTCCAGTATTATATTCTCAATGCCATCAAGTCTGTGATGGCTCAAAGCAAACTGCACAGGGTTTCAGAGGCTTTGTAAATCTCAATGGCAGCACACAGTCTCATCGCACTCCCAAAGAGCAGCGGGTGGGTTGGAATCACTGACCTTTCCGTTACCAGTCCAACGCTTACCTGGCAGCACCACTTTATGTTATGAAATGGGATTTGGAGATGTTTTGGTTTTCATATCATCTCTGAGGTTTATTTACTACATGGTTTTCACACACGTTAAACTCTTCTGCCCACATATCCTCATCCATGTTCTTGACATATGCGCCAAGCATAATGTACCCATATCTTAGGGGTTTTGAGGTTGTTTTGAGATGTAATTGGATTTGGACATAGATAGGTTGCAGTATAACTCACAATATACATTTAGTTGTAAATATTTTTTACAATTATTATTATCATGACTGCAAGGACAGCTATGAGTATCCTATTAATGCCTACTTTATACATTGTGGTGATAATCCAGGACAATAAAGAAATCGTTCTACTTCAAAGTGAAGCAGAAATTCAGAGCTGGGTAAGACAATGGGAGCCCAAGTGCCTATGTAAAGCGTAGCTCCTGGGAAGAGCTGAGCTGGAGATTTGGAAAGTCAGCCATCAGAAATGCAATTGTATCCTCATGATAAATTTCCTCTTAAATATTGTAAAGAGAAATGGCTTCTGATGGGAATCAATGTTTTGGAGAAATTATTTACTGGACAACAGCTAGTGTTGCTACATTTTCAAGGAATGATTTATAGTTCTGTACTCCCAATCTTGGCTGACATATTGTGTATGTGTGTGTGTGTGCGTGTGTGTGTGCGTGTGTGTGTGTATGGAAGAATAAACTATATGCTTACCCTTCCACAGTCGATTGTGCTGACTGTTGCTATACATCAAGTAATGACACTACATAGAGATTTAATATAGTCATTTAGGGCTAAAATTAAATTCCATCCAAGGCAAATACTATGGTCAGAGATAGAAACTAGCAAGGAATGAAATCTGTCATCACTGGGGACACATTTACTAGTGTGCTCTTTTGCAGTTTGTTAATGGAATTTCTAAAAGGGAGAAAGGAATGAAGTATATGTGACTCAGCATTTAAAACACCTAAACCGCAAATATTTCCTGGGTAAATTTCATAAGAAGAAAAAATAATCACTAAAATAAAGAGGTAAGTGTATCTGTTTCATTTCTTCATTTGCACTCTGAATAAAATGAAGCTGTATTATCATATTAAAAGGGAAGATCCATGATAAAATCAGGTGGCATAACATTAGAGGTTACAGAAATATGAGAAGTACAAATGTAATAAATTTATATAAAAACAGCATATTACTTATTGTAATGTATCACTTAAACTGCTAAATGAACTGTTGATTATGCACATATATAATTTTAGAAAAGTAATACTACCAGAAATATATTTGTATTTTTCTGACTTCCTATTTGGAAATTCAAGATGTTCCCATGAATTCATTTTTAAAATAAGCTTCCTTAATTTTAAGAATAAGAAGACCAAAGGAGTAAAATGAAATTACTGGGTATAATATGAATATTCATTCATATTTCAAAGTAGTCAACATATATTTATTTATCATTTTAATGAGGCAGATTTCAGTTTATGGAGAGTATGTGTATAACAGAATTGAACAATGCTCCATAAAGATTTCAAAGTTGTTTTATTCATTTTGGAATTAAATGGTAGCCAAGGCTTTCTTCCCAGATGCCTCTGAGTAAATTTGAGCCTATGTCTCCAGGTACGCTTTCAATTTTTTGCTTAGTTGGGGAACATGGTATCTATTTGTATCATCCAGAGATTCTGTACATTGATATAATTTGTTACGAAAATGAAAACATTTAAAAAACAGTTTTTAGGTCATGCTCGTTTTTCACATGGCTCCCTGTGCAGACATAGTGCGGCTCAAACAGTCTTTGATGGCAGAGTGACAGCCATGACAGCACAGTTTTGGGAGGCAGAGAGCATCTCTAAATCACTGTGTGCAGTTAATCTGAAATACAGGTAAATAGGAATACTCAAGTTGGCATGAAATATTTATAAAACGCAAGTCTTTTTCCATTAAAAATTAATTCATAAGTAGAATCTGACATAAAATATAAGTAACAAGAAAAAGCAGGTGGTGATGTGAATTATTTATTAATTAATTTGTTAAAATTACTAAGATGGTTAAGTAGGTTCTTTACCTGATGATCCACATAGAACTTTTACAAGAGTAAAGAACCCTCTTTAACGGCTGGGAAACCTCCTTTGCGGAGGTTTACATATCCTCCTAAGGTCACAGGATTGACAAAATGCAGAATTAGATTCAAATGAATTCTTCATAAGAGGCTCGGCAGAAATACTGCTATCAACTTTTAGAAGCATTTATTAAACAAACATACAAAAATGCAAAGCTACATTTGTCTTGACATTACCCCTTTCTTGGTCTATACACTTCTGAGGTCAGGGTCCCATCTCTGTACCCTTTCTGTGAAGAATTCTGTGCTTTTCTAATTATACTACAAAAGTTGACTGCATCCGTAAGAGATTCAAATCATGAGCCTATCCTCTTAAATGATCTTTGAGTTTGGGAACAAAAAATAATCAGAGGGGCACAAGTAGGGCTGTAGAATCAGTGGGGTAAAGTTTTCCAGCAAAATTCTCATACAACAACCTTCCTGATCAAGTATATGGTGATGAGGGGAGGGAGGAGAAAACATGGCTGTTTTCTCACCAGTGCAGTTTTCAATTTTCTTAAAAATCTTTCTAAAGAAGCCCCATGAAAGTCTTTGATTCTTCAAGAAACCTGAAAAGACTACTCCTTGGAACAACCACGATAACTTGCTCATCATTTCTTACGCGACTTCTCTGCCTTGGATTTAGCTAGCCCAGTAGCTTCCCTAGGTAGCTCTTGTTTTGATTGAGCCCTCTTTGAGAAGGCACCTGTGTTAGTCCGGGTAGACTAGAGAATCCATAGAGGCTAATATATGTATAGGAAGAGGTTTATATAAAGATCAATTGAACATTGAGAAAACAGCCCAGCCCAGTCCAGATCAAGTCTATAAGTCCAATATTAGCCCAAATGTCTGATACAAACCCAGAGAGTCCTCTCCATACACATGGAACACATGCAATGACACCTAATACAGGAAGATCACAGGCCAGTGGGTGGAAGTCTTTTGGATCCAGGGGTGTTGTAAGCATCTCAGTGCTGGCAGGGATCTCCATGTGACTCCTTGAGTTCCCAGGGCAAGGAGTCTATCAGCATAGTGCCAGGTGTCTTGTCAGTGGAGCATCTCCCAGGGAGTGAGATGAAAGAGACAGTGTCTCCTGCCTCCAAAGAGGAAACACCAATATTTCCCAGAATTCTCAGGATAAGGCCATGATCACACAGAGTCGTCACTGACTACAACCTGATTGACAGATTAGACTCCACGACTGCAATCTTAATCCTCTCAAGTCCTAAATTGATACCAGCTACAACACCCTCAGGAGACTGGGAGAAATCTAATGGTGAAATCAGTTGTCTTCAGTAACCACTAATCACCAGGGCACATTTAAGCAAGTTTGCTTGGAATAAAGCCATGTATCTATAAACTAGAGCCCTAGTAGCAATGCTTTTTTACTTAAATGGGTACATGGAACTGACGCTCGAAATTAATGACAAAATCTATAGATAGAAGACCAAAAAATTGCTGGATTCACATGTGTTCCTAAATAAATAAATAAATAAATAAACACAGAATTGTCACCAATCTTTAAACTTTCCCTAAAACTATTTGTACACCACAATGCTGTCGTTATTGTTATGTGCCATCTGGTCAGTTCTGACTCAGAGTGACACTATGCACAACAGAGCAAAGAGAGACATACTCACAATTTTTCTCATGTCTGAGCCAATCATTGCAGCCACTGTGTCAATCCATCATGTTGAAGGCGTTCCTCCTCCTCTGTTCTACAAAGCATGATGTCCTTTTCCAGGGACTGGTCTGTCCTGACAATATGTCCAAAGCACATGGCACTTAGTCTTGCAATCTTTGCTCTAAGGAGCATTCTGGCCGTACTTCTTCCAAGACAGATTTGTTGGTTATTCTGGATGTCCACAATACTTTCAATATTCTTGGCCAGCATCATAACTGTATCAATTCTTCCTCAGTCTTTGGAATTTAATGTTCAAATTTCTCTTGCTTTTAAGGTGATTAAAAATACTAGGGCTTCATTCAGGTGCCCTATAATCTTCAAAGTAACATCCTTGCATTGTAACACTTTAAAGAGAACTTGTGCAGTAGATTTACCCAATGCAATGCATAATTTAATTTCTTGACTGCTATTTCCAAGAACATTGATTGTGGCTCCAAGCAAAATGATATAATTGACAACTTCAGTCTTTTTCCACTGGTCATGAGGTTGCCTATTAGTCCAGTTGTGAGGATTGTGGTTTTCTTTGCATTGAGTTGTAATCCATCCTGAATACAACAATGCTTGTTCTTTATCAGCAATTGTTTCAAGTTTTCCTCACTTTGAGAAACTGGGGATGTGTCATCTACACATTGACAGTTATTAATAAGCTTCTACTTATCTTGATATAGCACTCTTTTTCATATAATACATCTCAGATTATTTGCTCAGCATAAAGATTGATTAGGTATGAAGAGAAGATACAACTCTGATGCCAACTTTATTTTAAATAACGCAGTATCTCCTTATTCTTTTGCAAAACTACCTCTTAGTCCATGTACAGGTTCCAAGTGAGCACAATTAAATGTTCTTATTTCTCATCCTTTTCATAGTGTGTTAACACAGTCAAACACATTTGCACAGTCAGAAAAAAACACAAGTAAACACAATTCTGGTATTCTCTGCTTTCAGCTAAGATTCATCTGACATCTGCTCTGAATTTCTGATAGCTTCATTTCAATATATTGCTACAACCATTGTTGGATGATCATCAAAATTTTACTTGCACGTGATATCAATTAGACTGTTGTATAATTTAAGCATCCTGCACACCACTTTTCTTTGTAATAGGTACAAATATGTAGCTCTTTCACTGAGTTGGTCAAGTAGCTGTCTTCCAAATTTCTTGACTTAAATTATGGAGATATTCCTGTGCTGCATCAGCTTGTTGAAATGTTTGGATTGGTAGTCCATCAATTCCTGGAGCCTTGCTTTCAGCTGATACCCTCGGAGCAGCTTTTACTTCTTCCTTCAGTATTTGGTTTGTCCATATGCTGCCTCTACAAACCGTTGCATGGCAACTATTCCTTTTGGGTTCTGTATCGTCTTTCCATCTTCTCTTGATGCTTCCTGCATCACTCAATATCTTGCCCACAGAATATTTCAATACTACAGCTTGAGGTTTGATTTTTTTAATTCATTTTATTCTGTTAAAAATGTGTTGGGAGTGTTCTTCTTTCTGGTTTTCTAACTCTAAATCGTTGTACATTTCATTATAATATTTTACTTTGTCTCATTGAGATACCTTTGGAAAATTTCTTTCAACTGTTGAGCTATATCATTTCTTCCATTAGTCTTATCTACTCAATGATTAAGAGCAAGTTTCAAAGTCTCTTCTGACATCCATGTTATTTTCTTTCCTTTCTTTTCGCTGCTTCTTTGCCTTCTCCATAAACGATGTTCTTGATGTCCTCCTCAGCTCCTCGGCTCCTCATCATTACCGTTCAGTCTCTCAAATACGTTCTTGTGTTGTTGTTCTTCTTCTTGAGATGTTCTCAAAATTCAGACGGAATAAACTTAAGGTCATGATTTGGTTATCGGGGATTTTTGTTAATTTTATTCAACTTCAACCCCAACTTACATATGTGCAATTTCTATCACCATCCCCGGGCCTAGACTGAGCTCCTCATATTGCGCTTGGCCATAGTCTCTTTCCACAGATGTAGACTTCTTGGTTTCCCATGTGGGGAAGTTCCGCTGTCTAGTAGTCATTTTGGTTGTTGAAGACGATATTTAAGATGAAGAAGTCATTGGTCTGCAAAACTATGTCACTCAGTCTCCAGATTCTTTTCTATCAGGAAGGCCATACTATTCTTTCCTCTTTGTTTCCAACTTTTGCATTTCAATCCCCAATTACTATCAATGTATCTCGAGAAATTCAAAGGTGAAGACTCACAAAATTTTTCAACTTCTTAATCACTAGCTTTACTTGTTGGTACAATAATTTGAATAATAACTATATTGACTAGATTTTTCTTGTATTTGGATAAATATAATCCATCATAGGTAATATTGGGTTCAAGAAATATCTTAAAATATCCTTTTTGACAATTAATACAATGTGCTTTTCTTCTTGAATCAGTTATTTAGAACAGATAAACCATCTGATTTTCTGACTTAAAATGGCCAATGCCAGTACATTTCAACTCACTATAGCCTAGAATATTGATCATTACATGTTCAATTTCATTTTTTTAATTTTTTCCCATTTTCCAAGTTCCATTTATTGACTGATGTTTGCCGCTGTTTCTTCTGATGCATTTACTCCTGCAGGCCTTATGCCATCCACCTCATTATGGCCAACTCTACTTGGAGAAGGTTGTTCTTTCTCAGTCGTATTTTGAGTGCCTTCTGATCTGAGGGGCTCAATTTATGACACTATCTCTGATAGTGTTCTACTGCTATTCATGAGGTTTTTCAGGACCTGACAATGCTTCAATGTCATCCTCAAGGTTTTCAGTGGCTAATTTCTCATAAATGGACAGCATTTTCCTGCTTGATAGTCTAATCTTAGTGACTTTGCTGGTTTTGAAATAACTTCCAGCATCACAGCAACACACAAGTCACCTCCTGGGAGAAATGGACAAACAGTAGTGGCAGACCACATTAGATGCATGTAACAGCATACAGGGTAATCCACCACAGTTCCTCAGTGAGCACATGCGCTCATTTCGACTTCAGAGACTGAGCCTTGTTGTTGCTCTTAGGGGCCACCAGTCAACTCTACGCAAAACAGAATAAAGCATTGTCTATTTTGCATATGGAGAGATTAAAAATTAGGAAGCGCAAATTAGACACATATAAATACATTCTATATTTTAGTGACTAACATTTAACATACAAAACATGATTTATTTACTTTGAAAATTTCAATAAGATGGCTTTTTTAACAATTCATGGAAGATTCCATTATCTTTTAACTTCACTCTTTTGATATGTGAAAGAGGCAAAAAGGAATCACCAGTCTCTTCATTTAGCATGGAGATTTTCCCATGCCAACTATATTCAATTATCTTAATCTTTAAATTACTACCTACGTTTTAGTTATTTGAGCTTTTCACTACTACAAAACACTACAAGGATTGTATTATGCATTTTCTGATGATTTTTCCCCTCTAAGTGACACACTAAAAAGAGAATTAGTTATTTTTCAACTAAAATGTGTATATCAAAATATACCAGATGCCCTGAAAAAAGCAGTACTATACATGCCAATTGCCCCTACAGTTCTCCAAAGTATGTACACACTTCCTCATTTAAGGTTATGATTAAGTCTCAAAGAGAAAGTTGTTATGCATACTCAGTGTTTCTGTAGCTTAATTTATTGTGGGGCAGAAGTTGAGTATGTTTTCAGAATTATTTAAATGTGAAATGTCTGCTAGAAAGATATACAATTAGTGAGGAGTAGGTATTTTATCAGTATCATTAGTATCCCATACAAGTGGACTTTTGCTCAAGAAAATTTTTTAAATGCTTGAGGTAGTACACCCACTGGGAACTGCTAGATACTTAAGCTGAATTCAGGAGAGTACATTGACCAAGAGAAATCATTGCTAAAATCAGATGTATCTTGACTGAAGGCAGAGGATGATAAAAAGTAAGCATCTTGTGTTTTATTGACTATGTAAAGGCATTCAAGTGGGTCATAACAAACAATGGAGAACGTTGTAATAAATAAGAATTCCAGAACACGTCTTTGTGTTCATGTGGAACTTGTGCATAGACCAACAGTATACTTCAAAATGAAACAAACAAACAAATGAGGACATGATACCTTGTTTAAAATCAGGAAAGATGTGTGTCAGAGTTGTATGTTTCCATCATAATTAGCCAATCTGTATGCTGAGCAAACAATACAAGGAACTGCACTAAAAACAAGAATGAGACAACATAACTGGAGGAACCCTGACAGCCTCTGACATGCAAATGACACAGCTTCCCTTGCAGAAAGTGAACAGGACTTGAAACACTAATGTAGAAGAAAGACACGGCTTTCAGCATGGATCTATCACACAGTTTAAAGAAAATCCAAATCCTCACAAGTGGACCAATAATCACTATCATGACAAACATACGAAATATTTAAATTGTCAAATATTCCATTTTACTTTGACTCCACGGTTAACAGCCATGGAAGGATCTACATATAACCCCCTCCCTGGGGGACAGACAACAGAAAAGTGGGTGAAGGGAGACATCGGACAGTGTAAAATATGACAACATCATATTAATTTATAAATTATAAAGGGTTCATGAGGGAGGGAGGAACAGGGAGGGAGCGATAAATGAGGAGCTGATACCAAGGGCTCAAGTGACAAGCAAATGTTTTTAGAATGATGAGGGTAAAAATGTACAAATGTGCCTGACACAATGGATGTATATATGGATTGTGATGAGTTGTACAAGCCCCCAATAAAATGACTTTTTTAAAAAAAGAAATCAAACAGCAATGTATTGGGCAAATCTACAGGACACCAAAACCAAAAATACTCACCACCATTGATGAGAACCAACTTTTAGCGACCCTATAGAATGGAGGAGAATTGGCCCATAGATTTCTGAGCTGCTGCAAAAGAGCTCTTTGATATTTGCAAAAGCAAAAGATACCACTTTGAAGACAAAGATGTATATGATCTAAGCTATGATATGAGAGAGAGAGAGAGAGAGAGAGAGAGAGAGAGAGAGAGAGAGAGAGAGAGAAGAAAAGAGAAGAGAGGGGAGAGAGTGGTTGGGGAAAGAAAGGAGAGAAAGAGAGAGAGACCACAGCAAAAGAGCCACATAATGGAGAGAGAGAGAGAGAGAGAGAGAGAGAGATAGAGAGAGAGAGAGAGAGAGAGAGAGAGAGAGAGAGAGAGAGAGAGAGAGAGAGGAGAGAGACACCACGGCAAAAGAGCCACATATTCTAAAATATTTAAATCTCTACCTCTCACTTGGTAATCTCCATCACTTCTAGATTCCCTCCCCAGGGGCACCAGAGATTAAGTTCCCAGCACAAAGACAAAAATTGATTGCTGAAATCCACCCAGAGGCATCACAAAAGGAAGTCCTGCCTTACATCTTTGGAAAGTGCACATCCATCAAAAACCTCTGAAACAACTGAGGCTACTGTGAGTGAGAGTCCACTCAACAGGAGCATGCTTGACTCGAACTCCTAACGCTCTCTCTCTGTGAGCTCTTCAGGTAATGACTTAGGCGATATTCATAACTATTGGAAGAGTCTATGTTCTGCCTTCAAAAGATTGCTAAGCATTGTCTTCTGAACCTGAAATGTTACCTACATGTTAATTTATTAATATTATCCTTAAATGTTTTCATGGGAGTTAATACATATATCATATTATTCCATAATTCAATCATATCAAGCAGTATTGTACAATTGCTACCACAATCAATTTCAAAGCATTTTTTCCTTCCTGGATTCCTTGATATTAACTCTTTTTATAACCCCTTTTCTCCCATCCCTCTATTATGGATACCACTGTACGCATTTTAGGTTTTTATAGTGGTAAATAAAGGGAATATTCTTGTAAATTTAGTAACAGGTGCCAAGATTGGGGCAACTGTAATTACAGAGCTACAATTTAATGCAACCATATAAATGGAGATGATGGTAAGTGATGGAAAAGAGGATATTTTGTAATCACCTAGTTTCAGTTTAGACCCTATACTAGGTAACAAGGAGCTCTGTACAGTACGATGGTGAAGCACTTGGCTGATAAAGGAAAACTGTGTGACTGAAACTAACTGGTGGCTCTAAGGGAGAAATGATTTTTTTTAACTTTGTTCCTATAAAATTATATATATATAGGACAGTTCATAATCTAAAGAATTGATGGCACCTAACAGCAACAACTAGATGAACCTTGATCAATCACGGTTTTTCTTGATATTCTCTAATAATATTGTCCTAGCTCTAGCTTGTCTACAAAGTACTAGAAGTTACATTTAAATGCAAATGTATGCATAATCCGGTCCCACCTTATCTGCTTTGCCTTAAGTTTTCTTCTCCGCTCTCTCTTGACTCAATAATGAATCTTCCATACCAGCTAGACTTTTAACTTGATTCTCCTTAGACTAATCATTTTCATTTTCAACTCTAAGATTTAGAGCAACAAGGTTGAAGGAACATAGAATTGCTAATATTTAAATTTTATGTAAAAAAATGAGGGGGTATGGAGGGTTTTGCCTTTACTCATTAAAAGGAGAGATAAACCTTAAGAGTATGTATGTGGTGGCTTATATTTCTTATGAGCTTCTTTCAGAAGTTTATGAATAAAACATAAATAATATTAAATAGGTTATACTTAATAGCTAATTATATAAAACAATTTTATTAGACATCTAAATTCCAAACCACAAATGATAAAGTTTAAAGGAAAATATCTGAATATTTTCTCAGAATACTCTCATTTTTGAAAATGTGTGTAAGTTATATAAATGAGATTCTACTCTATAATTTATCGAATGATAACATAATATAAGAAATAAATAATTAGATAACAAGAATGGGCACAGAAGTTTGTTTGTTTGTTTAATCCAGTTAATATATATATAAATTCAAAAGAGAGAAGTCAGCTCAGAAAGTTATGCAGTACACCAACATCAGTGACTGAAGGACTGTAAATCATATACCCCAAAGCCAAAGGAGAGAAGAGTATCAAAGCTTAATTTGTGAGATTCTGGTTTGAAAAACTATGGATGACAGTGGAAGCCCAGGATGCATTTGTGAGATCTGCACAGGAAATAAACCTCTGATTATTTCCCTCTATTCACAATGAAAAGGTGGGAAGACATTGATTACCACAAAGACTGCATTGGAGAAAGGACTGCAGAAGATCAAAGGGAGAAACCTGACTTGGATGGTTAAAGCCTTGTCAGTTGATCCTCCCTTTGATGGGCCTGCTGGACCTGATCTGGTTTTCAGCATTTCTGTTTATTGTTTGTTTATTTGTTCCCATATTGGGGTTTATCTCTAGAGTACTTTGTAATTAGAGGTAGCCCACTTGAATTTATGTTCTATGTTGTTCTGTTTTTCAGTATATGAAACCCAAGACTGATGAAGCTATGGAGGCAGCAAGTAGAATAAGGTTTCCTGGATAGGCACAGTGGGGGAGGGGTAAAGAGGAGCTGATATCAATGACTTCAATAAAGAAGAAAATGATTTGAAACTTTTGTGGCAGCTATTGTACCATACTGCTTGATGTGATTGAACTATGGGATGGTGTGATAGCTCTAGTAGTTCCCAATAGAATGGTTTTGGGGAAAAAAGAGAAAGTTATACAATCTATTTCTTGGACTTCAAGGGATAATCTTGATACATTTTCTTGAAGGAAATAAGATATTTTGGCTTATAATTAAGAAACTTGTAAGAAAATTGAAAAAATGCATTAGTGAGAAAAAATTCAGCAAAGATATTTGTAGAAAATAGTTTCTATCACCATGCCCTTGCGCATTCTCTAAGAGTAGCCAAGTGTTTCCTATGAGAATTATCTTTAAAAGCCTTATTCCATCTACTCTACAGCCCTGACCCTGGCACTTTCAATTTAGTTTTATTGCTAAAATTCAAAAAACACTTAAAAGGAACATAATTTGCATCCCTTGAGGATTCCAAATTCACCATTTTTGTAAGTAACTGGACATTCAACCTAAAGTAAATCAAAGAGAACAGAAAAAATTTTTTGAGTGAGTGGGGGAACAGTTAAAGGAGTTGATATGTTAAAAAGCAGTAAGTTCACATTTTGATATTTTTTATTAACAAAAGTTTCTGTGATTTTGTGTTAATGATTTTTGACTTGCCCTTATGCAAATATTCTTGTCACATATATCTTCCGTTTTCCTAATTGAAAACTTGAACTTATTGTTTCAAACAATGTCTTATATCTCCCCACTGAAAGCATAGTTTCTCTATGTGCATATTATTAATTGGCTCTATTTACTCTATTCTTTTTTGTCGTCTTATTTGCCTCTTAGTGTCTCAAAGTTTCAGGAAATATTAGTGGCTTATATACACATTAGTACTTATATATTAGTTGCTTGGAAATGGTAGTGCTAGAATCAACAATGCAAAAGATGACTACTCAAGCTTTGAAATTGAACTACCACGTAATTTTCTAAATGGTCTGATATCACTAATAATTATAAGTTTAACTTTTTAAAAATCATCCTTGTTCTGTTAATTTATTTATCTGAACTGAGAAAATATGAATATGAGATGAGTCAATATTTCAAAATAATATTAAGTTTTATTAAAGCTAGTTGCCATTGAGAGTATTCTGACTCGTGGATCCCCTAAGTACAGAGTAGAGCTGCACGCAACAGGAGTTTGATGGCTGTGAATTTTTTCTTTTTTGAAGCAAATCGTCAGGATTTTTTTCCCAAGGCAACTCTGGATAAGTTATTAACATTTAACTATTTTGACCATTCCCCAAACAAACAAACAAAAACTCACTGCTTTTGAGTTGATAGAATTTTTTAATTCTTATGACCTGCAGTTTGTCCCAGGAATCAGTTATTTATAATAATGCTCTGTAATTAGAAAGCAAAAGTACGTACGTGATGGTTTCTCTTATTAATTGTCTTCAAGGGTAGAAGGGCATACGGGTAATGACATTATAAAATGTGTTGCTTTCTTTGTAACGCATTATTTTCAAGTTATTATAATTAAATATAAAATAGTATCAAATTCAGGAGAGATGTGTGTGTGTGTGTGTGTGTGTGTGTGTGTGTGTGTGTGTGTGTGAGATGTTAAGGGCATTTTGTGATTGTATAATTCTTTTACCAAAAATTTAGGATTTAATTGAAATCACATTAAATATTTAATTATTTGAAAACATAATCCACCTCCATAATAACAAGCTATCTTCTAATTATTTAAATCTAATTTTGAAATCAATCAAGTGCACGAACAACCTAGAGACCTTCATCCACTCATTAGATAAGGCAGTCTATCTTATTTCACCCTTTCTGAAAAAGTCTTGTTGTAGTAAGTTAAGTTCTAACAAAACAAAGATTCTAGGGACGACATGGATAATAACAGGAAGATGCCGGCTAATCTGGGTTGGTTTCTAAGGATAGCCTTGGAGCGAGGATTAGGAGAGTGTTTGTAGTCTAAGCAAAGGACTGCTGCAAACGGGAATCTAATACTCTAGCTTTGGCTGGTACATAGGTATGATATGAAATCAAAGAAGATGGAACTCTGGACTCGTGTTTTAGTTAAATTACAAAAGACTTTGTATGTTGTGCTAAGGAACATGGACAGCATCCTATGTGTGAAGAAATCAGCTAGTAAATATAAGGACACATTCAATGAGAACATTGCACATACTAGACAAGATGCAAGACAATCTAGATAGCTAACTGAGCAAATGCATGCTCTCTTTCTATCTCACTGCCATCAAGTCGATTCCAACTCTTGATCATTCTACACTACCAAACAAAACGGCCTGTCACTCACTACCAAACAAAACGGCCTGTCACTCACTGTAAGACTGCAAATCTTAACAGGGTGGAAGACCCTACCTTTCTCTCTCGGAGTAACTGGTCATTTCAAACTACTGACCTCGTGGTAAGCAGCCCAACATGTAACCCACAATGCCAGCAGGGCTCCTTCCAGTATGTTCTAGTTAAACAATACAAAGGATAGATTCTTTTTAGTTCAATTAGAGATATATAGAAATCACAGGGAATACAGATTGAATAAGCAGATGGTTTCACATTAAATCTTAGACATTCAGAGAAATGAGAAATTATAATGATGATAAATGTATATGCACATTGACTTTTGAAGATCTGAGTGGCATTCGTTTTCTTCCCTGGAGCAGAATTTGATAGGGGGAAGTAAATGAATGTGACTGCTATAAATGTCTGAGAAATTACCATAATCCAATCAATTAACATAGACCTGGAGTACTAGAAGTTATAAAGACAGTATGGTTCTTTCACAATTTTAGTCAAATAAAGTGAATATATTTCTAGCCTTCATTAACATTAAATGCCCCCCTTTCTTTATTTTCTAAATGATGTGTAAAAATTAAAGTTACTTACTGTCTCGCTGATTATTTTACTAGGAATTACTCAGTAAAGATAAGAGCCATAGTTAAACATTATTTAGTAAATGAATCACTAGTTTACAACTGTAATTTCAATGAGTCAAATGATGTTTTTTATATTTAAATCAGAGTTGATGTTTAGCATTTTCTCAGAAAACAAATAGCTTCTCATTTGCAGAGATATTATTTTTTAGGTATACTAAGCATGACAGTTTGAGTCTTAATAACTATGATGCCACTACTTTGTATTCATTTACCTATTCTCACCATTAGATTATAGCTCATATTCTAAACAAGGCTAACAAGAATGATGGCACAGATGGTGTCTATTTATTTTCACAAGTCAATGTGATGAACCTTCTAGAAGTCTGTGACAAGTGTCCACTCTCCTGTCTGGCTCCTTCTGTGCCCACATGTGCACAAAGGTACTCTGATGAATTGTGCTTCTTTGACCTCTCAGAAACTTGCCTTCCATGATCAGTTTAAAGGGGAAAAAATGTGAAGGCTTAGATGTTATCTTTAACTGTGGAGTTATTTTATTAGGAATTCAATTTTATGATATAAAGAGATGGGCTACTTATAAAAATGACTTTTATCCAGTATTTTAAATAATTTTTAATATTTATGCAAATATTAAAATATATATATATATATCCTATTGAGAGTTAACACAAAGCAGTCTTTCAAGCTAAGAGAATAAGAACCAAACCAATAAGGTATTATTTCAACTGAAATAATCTTCCTTTTTCCCTAGCCTATTGAGTGAAAATAGACATTATTCCATCAATGTCAACTCTTGTTCCCTTGGAAAAGTTGTTACTATGTTATATTTCTTCTAAAGTTTGTAGTAATCACTGATAGTTCTGGTTAGATCAGAGAGTTGTTTATTTTTTTCATAGATTTGATTGCTTTAATTACCACCAGCCATAGGTAACATTTTTACTATACACTGTAACTTTGAGTAGATCACAAACTTCTTCCTTCAAGATTGCTGATCTTGTTCTTTGTATCCTTCAAGCAACATATTCAAGCAAATGAAGTAGAAGTTTGGAAGTTAAACAAATAGCAATACATGTAGAAAAAACCTTTACTGGCCTACTAGTTTCTGTTTTCTTCCTCTCTTCATTTAAAAATAATAATATAGATTTTTCAAAATGCTTGTATGCTGCGTCTCATTGAGGTTGTCGAATCCACTGCCAGTCACACTGACCCAGGTAACAGGGTACAGCTGTTGAATTGGGTCTTCTTGGCTGTCGTCTTCACAGAGGCCAATGATCCACCAACGGGTCTTTTTTCCTACAATCACTGGGTTGGATCTAGCCACGTCTTTCAGTTAGCAATCAAACATTCAACCATAGCACCAACAAAGCTCCTTGTTTCCCAGCTACTGATAGTTTCCAAATATCTCTAGCCCACTGTCCTATTTACCTGGAATCTGGCTACTATATTTAGAACTCAAGTTGGTTCAGTGTGTGCTAGATATGTAAGTCAGGGTATCTATGAGACCGCACTCTGGTACACTTAATGATAACACAGTCATGGCTTAGAAAGTGTTCCAGACTACATTTCCAACCTTGAGAGTTTATTGAATCTTGATCATAAATCGAATGCAATTGAAGGTTAACTTTAGCCTTACTAATAACTGTGGTGATCACCTACTCTGGGGTCAATTGAAGGATGAAGAGTGTGGGGGTGGAGTCTAGGCTGTCAATCTGGAGCTAGCCAATGAGACTTCTGTGTGGGCATGGCCTTCCCCTGAGAATTCTGGTACTTCCTCCTTGGAAGAAGAAGACACCTCTCTCTCTCTCTCTCTCTCTCTGCTCCTCCCTGGCAGTCATTGCAGAAAACAAGCCACATAGATGGAACCAGACCTCAGAAGCCAGAGAAGCCACAGCACTGAGATGCTTACAATGTCACTGGACCCAAAGACTTTCTACCATCTGGCCTGTGAGCATCATGCATTTGGCTTCATTGCATGCATTTCGTGAGTCTGAAAAGGACTTTATAGATTGGTATCATACATATGAGCTAATAATAGATTTAAGGCCTTGTACTGGACTGGGTTGGGATGTTTTCTCCATGTTCAATTGCTCTTGTATATAAACCTCTCCCTTACTTACATATGCGTGTCAATGAATTTGTTTCTCTCATCTACCCAGACCGATACAATAACCGAGGAGGTTGCTTGAAAGAAACGATCAGAGCGTCTGTGAAGGAGAGAAGCCATCAAGATCAAGGCTGCCCTTGTAGAGCCACAAAGAGTACGGTCCCTGTAAGCCTTGGCGCTCTCCTCTCTGCTTGAAATTGCACTGGCCCCACTGACCCCTGGACCCACCACTCTGATCGCAGCTTCAACTTTTTGAAAGCACCCTAAAATCTACAAGTGAGAGAAATTGTCTGTAACCACATATTGAAATGGTGTGCCTGACCCAAGTCATTGTATTATAAATTCTTCATATGTAGGTGAAAGGTGGATATTGTAAAATAGAGGAACAAAAAAAGAAAACAAAACAACAAGAAAAAGGCAATGATTAAAAAAAAACCCCACAACATGACAAAACAGAAAAGAAAAGCTTTATTTAGTTAAAGGACTGTTTGTTGGCCTTTAGTAGCGTTTTCTGGTTGAGTCCGAGGGGGTGCCAAGCGCTGACTCCAAAGTCTATTTTTGGTACTCCCTAGGGCCTTCCTTGCTCTGTTCCCCTTGCTGTTCTGTTGCACACCCTTAGTGTTTGCCTCCGTGTGGTGGGATCAGATCGGGCACAATTCCCACTCTATGTCTCCAGTGTTGTCCCCTGTAGGGTTATGGGTCATTGAGGGATGTTGTGTCTCATAGTATGCCGGCCATATGGTCTTCTCTGTGGATTGGCTCTCTGAGCGAGAATATCATGGTCAGGGCTTGGTGGACCAGGATGTGCTCCACTCTCTCTTCCTTCCCTTTCATTTCCTCCCGTGTGCTCTGATCAGACAACCCTCTCCCTGAGCTGCAGCTTCAGTGCTGTCCTCTGAAATAAATTTTTCTGGGGAGAGGGGCAGCTGTCCACATAGTTGGGATTTGGGATGGCTCTCTGAAACATTTTTATTGATATTCAATCCATCTCTGGAAGCTTGTTTTGGGCTGATACCTTTAGTATAGCTGGGAAGTCTTCCTTTAGTACCATTAGTACTTGCTCATATGCTGCCTCCTGTTATGGTAGAATGTTGACCAGTTCTTTTTGGTATAGTGACTGTATATTCTTTCCATCTTTTCCGGTGCTTCCTGCATCATTCAATAGTTTGCCCTTAGAATCTTTCAGTACTACAGTACCAAAACTTGAGGCTTGAGGTTTTTTTTCTTGAGTTCTTTCGGTTTAAGATAAACTGACTGTGTTCTTACTTTTGAGTTTTCTAATTCTACATCTTTGCATGTTTTATTACAGGTTTTGACTTTGTCTTCTTGAGCAGCCCTTTGAAATTTTCTATTCAACTCTGTGACTTCATTATTTCCCCCATTTCCTTTTGATACTCTGATTAAGAACAAGTTTCAGAGTCTCTTTATGACATCTAATTTGATATTTCCCCCACCCCGTCTTTTTAATGACCTTTGCTTTCTTCATGAATGATGGTCTTAATGTCCTCCCATAGTTTATCTGGTCTTCTGTCATTAATGTTCAATGTGTGAAATATGTTCTTTAGATATCCCCAAAATCGGGTATGATAGATTCGGGGTTGTATTTCAGCTCTCATAGAGTTGTTCTAATTTTCCTCAGTTTTAACCTGAACTATATATGAGTAATTCATGGTTCATTCCACAGTCAACCCCGACCTCAGTTTAGCTGCTGATATGAAAGTTCTCAATTTTCTCTTCCCACAGATGTAGATGTAGAAATTCAATGTCAATTTGATTTCTGTATGTTCTGGATATTCCATCTGAAGAAATCCATGTACATAGTTGTCTTTTGTGTTTTTAAAAGTGGCATTTGCTATCGTGATCTCCAGCTTCATTCCTATCACCATGTCCATATTCTCCAACAACTGTTCCTTCCCCTTCATTTCCAACTTTTGCATTCCAATCGCCAGTAATTATCCATGCATTTAACTGCATATTTGATCCATTTTCAACCGAAGTCTTTGGGAGAATTTTACATCGCTAGCTTTTGTAGCTGGTGCATAAATTTGGATAACAGTTGTATTAATTGGATATCCTTGAAGGCAAATATAATCCTATCAGAGACAGTATTGTACCTTGAGATAGATTTTGCAATGTCCTGCTTGATAATGAATGCAATGCCATTCCTCTTGTTTGTTATTCTTGGTGTAGGAAATTATGATTATTTGATTCAAAATGGCCAATACCAATCCATTTCAACTCCCTAGTGCCTAGGGGATCAATCTTTATGAGTTCCATTTCTTTTTTGCCCTTTTCCAGTTTTCCACATTTTCCATGTTTCAATCACTAGCAGATTTTTTTGCAGTGTTTTCTTCTTTCCTTAATTTGGACCCATCATCAAATAAAGATACCGAAGGTTCCACTCCCACAGTGGTCACCCCCATCGTGTCACCATGCTCGACTCAATTCTGAGATGGAAGATGGTCTTCAGTTACATTTTGACCTCTGACATCTTTAGGCATCATCTCCAACGATATTCTCATTCCATTCGTTAGACCCTCAGTATCTGATGATGTTTCAAAGCTATGCCTAAGGTTTTCAGTGACTGTCGCTCCCAAAGTGAGCACCTGATGCATTCTTTGTTGTCTCTTCTTAGTCTGAAAGCTCTGCTGAAAGCTTAGGTGAGATTTTCTTCTGGCATGTGAAATATCAGTGACAGAGCTTCTGGTTTCACTGCAACACACAGGCCATTATGGTACAACAAATTACCAGGCACATGGTATCTGTAATCCACAACCTTCTGCAAACCTAGTGCTCAGATTGCAAAATCTGATGCCATTCTTTCCTCTGATCTTGGATTTTATTATGTGCATCCTTTGAGTTACACGGGCTGATGTGTTTCTCCCATATGGACGTAACTGGTACCACATTGAGATGCCTGCTTGTTTTAAGACAAACCTTTAAGACCTTGGCTGCTATTCTTTCTGAGAGTCCAGCATCATCTGATCTCTTCACTGCCCTTTGCTATAGTGCCTATATCTTCAGTTATCTCTCGATGAGGCAAGTATTGAGTAGGACCACTTCATAAGAACTAATTTTTCTTAGATTAAGGTTATAATTGTCAATAAGTATCCCTGGTCACTTTAGACACTTCATTATCCTTTTATGGGGGAACATCAAGAATCATCTTCATGGGCATAAGGTAATTCTTTTGATATCATTAATTTAAACAATGGTATAGAATTTAAAACAATTTATAAAAAGAAAGAATGCATATATAAGACAACTTTTTAGACCAAATGCATGGATTATTTACTTGTAGAGAATAAAAATTAAGTAACTGGACACTATTTACAAAAAAATGAAAGCTGGTAATAGAGCAACATTTTCAATAATGCTCCTTTACAAAGGGAGAACTATGTCTGCTTGACTAGGCATACAAAAGTAAAATATCAAATGAAAATCTCAAATATGAAAATATCAAACATATGGGAGTCTCGAATCGCCAATAACTCTCATTAACTAAAGCTTACCCTGAAGTATAAACAGAATATAACCTAGAACCTGAAGTTACATGACTTCAGAGGAAGGAAAGGACACCCTAAGCACAAAGATGATGTCTGTAATGTGATCATCAAATACACATAGCTCTTCATCTCAAACCCCCCGCCATTTCTGAGACCTGCCATCGTCCTCAGGGCACGATTAATGTGCTGGAGTTGATCATTCATTTTAATGGCCACACAAAAGCTACAGTCTACCCTCAAAGTATGTGCCTTATTGTAAAAGTAATAAGCTCCAACTTCTGGTCAGGATCAACTTGACAGTGACATGATACAACTTATGAGATCAGATACAATTCTTCTGTCGGGACAGTTTCCAATGCAGGTTGCTCTCCTGTTGTGCTCAGCTATGGCCACAGGCAAGCAGACCTCCTCTTGAGGGTGTCCACCAGGGCTAAGTGTGACAGCTTATTAATTTTGCCAACAAATGCCTGTAGCCATCCCATTTTGCCAATAAGCCTTCTTCCCAAAGGCACTTAGTTCTCTCTTATCCTCTGGTTGGGAAACCCACTGTATCTTCTTTGCACTGGAATTCTGGTTTCTGTTCCTTCCATTGCTCCCGCTGTTCCTCCCCACTCCTGGGATCTACTGTGGTCGCCACCATTTCTTATCATCTCCAGTGAGGTTCACTGCACAGGGACCTTGGATCCAACAGGTGTCCTCCACTCCAGGATCTTCTTGATGGGAGTGACATCGCCTCACATAACTTGCCATCAGGAGGGACTAGTTCCTGGAAAGGAACCCCATGCTTGCTAAAGTAGAGAGGGCGAGTGCAAAAGGAAACTCTTCAATGAAACAGAATGGCACAGTAGCTGCAACAGTGCTCTCAGGCATCCATTATGGGGGTGCTACAGGACTGAGGACTGCTTTGTCCTGTTTCATATGGGACTGCTTTGAGCAGAAACTGGTTGGATGGTACCTAACAACAACACAACATGCACCCCCTCTGTAGTTAACAGTCACTTAGTGTGTACATTCATTGAGCAATTTACCCAATAGCTTAATTCTATAGGGTACTTTTACTCAGGCTGTGTGTGTGTAAATCCTTGTCAGACTGTGACACAGCCGGGCCTTTTGGACGGAATCATCAATGTGGCGTTTGAACAGTAAAGAGCAAAAGCAATGCTCCTGCCGTTCTCCATAGTTTACACCTCTCAAAATAGGCAGTTGCAGTCATTACCGTCAACAATGAGTTCATCCTAGTTATCATCGAATATTAGTATCATTAGGAAGAAAAGTTTTCTATTTTGTTTCTGCTTAATATGTTGCTATAAATATCATGTTTAAGATAAATTTCTCCCATATTTGAAAATGTACCAGGTGTCTCTTGTGCCCTATGTAGATAATTCCAAGAATCTTTTTTTATCCCCCGTTTCTGGAATAGCAAAATGACATGTTAATTTCATACCTTTTCTTCCTGTGACATAAAATAATACATTTTTCCAAGGACACCTGTTGTTTTTTGGTGGGAAATGGTATTTGGAGCTTTTCATTGAGAAGTGCAGCGGAACTGAGTGTGTATAGTTGTGCAGCCTTCGTATTTCACACATCAAGTTCATGCTCCTCAGTGCAAACAAAAATGAATAATGAGTTCCTACTAATATGTTCAAATCAGATGTAACATTTACTTTACTTAACTAATTGTTTTGCTTATTTTACCTCAATACCAACAGTTACTTTGATTGAGATATATTACAATAAACACATTTAGATCACAAAATACACATGTAAACTTTAAAAATAATAAGACTGAATCAATTGTAAAATTTCTTGGTTCTCAGTTGTTTGTTAGTATTCTTAGGGTATATTGCACCGGAAGCACAGTTAAATATTTTTTCAATGTTTTGAAACATTCTGGTTTGTATAGTTCTGCCATCAACTTGATGTATGATTCAGTTAATTTATTTAAAGAGTTGATTTCCTTTTCTATATTGTCAGCATTGCTTCTTTTCATTAGGTGACATGCACGTTTCCCTGGTTTCTAAGTAAAGGTTATCGGGAAATTCCAGTTAGAGGGATTCAGATGTAACGTGGACCCCCTGGTGGTGTGCTAGCTTGACTGCTGCCTGCAAGGTCGGCCGCTGGGAGATATGCTGTGGCCTGCCGGGAAGAGCGTGGCCATTGCTCCGGGAAGATTACAGCCCAGAGAACCACGGCAATGTTCCTGGTACAGAAGGTAATGGGAGCAGAAGATTGACTCGAATGTACCAAACAACAGCTTCGTGTCAGCCTTTCACCTTGTTCCCTCCTTATACATAACCGTTTTATTAACATTTTATTCATTACTGCACTATTTCTCTTACATCATCTATGCAAAACATATATCCAGCCGGCGGCAGACACTGAGGAGAACAGGGATGGTTTCCCTGCCAAGCCACGTTGTTTTTTCTCCTTGAAGGATGTGCGTCCCCTGAGGAGAAAGAAATACATGCTTTGTTGACTTGTGAGAGACCAATAATGTTAGTCTAGCTCAAACTTCTCCTTTGCAAATAAGTAATCTGTATCTTTTCTTCTCAGACGCAGTTTAAAAGCCAAGCTTTACACCCATCTGCGCAACGAAATTATCCTCAAATGTTCAAGTCAATATTGTGTAGTATCTTGTTTAAACATTTAAACTCCTCGCATCTTCAGGATGTGCAAAAATTGCTTTGAATGTAAAATCACTAAACAATTACAAACTTATTTTGTAGACAACTGTATTATTTATAATTAGCTTGTTCACACTTAAAACTTGAAAGCCTTTCAATGTAAAAGATCAAGGTGAATAATAAATATGTCCGTAAATCACTTTTTATTCAACTAGCATTACTCACCCTCAAAACAAACTCATTGCCAGCATGTTGGTGCCTGCGCATAAAGACTCTAGAACAAAGCCGAACCGCCCTTGCGCGTTTCCAAGCCTGTACTTTTCTACAGGAGCAGAAGAAGCCACATCTGCTCCCCTGGGAGCAGCTGACGGATGGATTTGAATTGCCAGTCGAATGGTCAGTGGCCCAACATTCAGAACTACTCCCTTAGCACCCCATCATTTCCCCCTACTTAAGGTCATTTAAATGTATTAGCTGAGTATGATATTGCTTTATGATCTGTATAAAAGGGTTGTATGAGTTTCAAATATTACTACTATCAAGTGGACTTTTACTATAACAAAACCCATGCATTTTAGAAAATCTTGTTCCTAAACCTATGAGAAGAAAATTTTTTTTCCAAACATTATATTTACACATTAGAAAATAATTTAATCAAAGCCAGGAGACATTTTTGAAATATAAAAATGTTTTCAATGTTATCAACATATTAGCAATGATTTTATTCATTACATTAACATGTTTCAATTCTATATGTTTTATGGCAGGTCATTCCCATCAGTCATCACGTTATTACTTTGGGGCTGCTTCCCCCTACAATTAATTAAGTCAGTTTCCCCCCTTATGCCTCACTGCTGAAACATGCATCGTGATCCTTGATGAACTTACTCTCTGGATCCCAGATACATTTATAAACATCGATTAAGGTAGATAAATTTTGTTGTAGGAAATATGATTCACCGTTATCTTTGAGTGTTTCCCAACCAATTCTTATTAGTAGCTGTGTGATTTTTCCTATTGCTCATGTATATGATTATTCACATATGTTCTTATATTTTCGATTTAAATTTTAAAGTAATGAAATTGTCTATTATGAGTATAAGGAAAATAAAAAATGCAAACACTAACTTCCCATGAATTAAAGGTGGTGAAAAATGAATACTTCCAGAAAACCTTTCTCAAAAATTCATTGAGCTCATCAGGACTACCTATTGTATAGTTTACACATAACAAAATAGAACTTGGGAAGTTAGAATTTAGCAAAGAGAAGGATCTTTATCTCTGGTAAACCAGAGATCATTTTTAGATGTTATGTGATTTGAATCATACTGAGTCACTAATGGCAAACTCGTTATCTTTTAGAGCCCTTTTTGCTTTCCTTCTGGGCCTATTGAGATATTTTAAATTTGTTATAATGTACTATTAACACTGGTACAAGCCAAAAAATATTGTAAAGAAGAAGAAAACAATCCATCACTGTTAATTTGATTCCAACTCCTGGTGACACCAGGTGCTTCTACAGGAGAAGGATAAAACTGAAGGACATAGGTCTGACGGAGGCTGCTATCTCACAGATGTGGATCACCAGACCTTTTTTCTCTGGTACTGCTTGATGTGTTTGAACTGCCAACCTTTCATTAGCAGTCAAACACTCAAGGAAGCCTAAGACCTCCCTAAGACCAAACAGGGAAAAACGTGGGCTTCAGGATAAGGTTATGTCTAATGGCATTACTTAGTTTTGTTTGTTTGTTTGTTTTCATGTAACATTCTAGTTAAGAAAGCTAAAATTGCTTTCTTTGTAAGATAAAACTGTAATAGGTTGGTTTTATATCAAGTGGGCTGGGTCAGGGTTGTAGTAATTGAGCAGTTGAGGCCTGCACCAGGATGTGATCTAACATCATGTAAACAGCTCCATGATGGAATCTGCTATGTGTAGTCAAGACGTTGCAAGAGGATTGGGAGGAATACAGCCTCCTTTCCCAGATCACCAACCTGCAGCAATAGAAAAGGAGTTTCTGTAAGGATGTGGCCTACTCCTATTTAAGCACACTCTGTCGGAAGGCTTCTCTCTCTTCTTGCTGGCTTGCATCCTGTATCTGGCTCATCAAAAAGCAAGCAAACAAATAAATAAACATACTGCCATTGAGTTGATTCCAACTCATATTGAGGCTATAGGACAGGGTATAATTGCTCCTGTGGGTTTCCTTGAGTGTAACTGTTTTTGGAAGTCGAAAACTTCATCTATCTCCCATGGTGAAGCTAGCAGTTTTGAACCCTTGACCTTGTGGTTAGAAGTGCAGCATGTAACCACTATGCCACCTCACCCAGGAAGCTATCAGTAGCCAGCCATATTGGCTGCCAACCTTGGATTCATTTGACCCATAGATTGGAGCCAGATTGAACATTACCACTTTGAACAAATGTGTGGGCTACTTTCTTGATATAAAACTCGTTTCATATATGCCACTGGCTTTGCTTCTCTAGAGAACTCATCTAAATACAAAACCAAATCGAAATCATTGCCATCACGTTGATTTTCAACATGGGACACTTTCACAGGTACAGACATCCTCCCCATTGCCCTGCAGAGTGGCTGGTAGGTTTGACCAGACTTCGCGGTTAACTGTCCACCACTCAGTGCTACAGGGGTGCCTTCCCTTTATGCATACTAGCAATGCGCTGCTCTGAAGATTAATGGATGTTAAACTTGTAACTGGCTTGTGGTAGACACTGTAAATTGAGTACTCCAATTATATTCACACAAAGCCAACCTCTTTTTCTCTTGATTTCTGTATTATTTTTCTATTTCTATTTAACAATTCTTCACAAAAGTAGAAGCTTAAAACAGCACCCAATATGCTTCCATTTTCTGTGAGTCAAAAGTCTCGAACTTAGCCCACTGGCTGGCTGGGGTCTGTTTTTTCACAGGCACGATCTTTAGGGCCGTTTGCTTAAGGGACAGCCTCAGGAGAAAGTCAGTGATCTCAGACTCCTCGATGGGCCGGGAGAATAGAGAGATCTCCTCACTTGGTAACAGGGAGCCACCACTTGTCTTCAGGGTGGCCTCCGTGAGCTCCATGGCCAGGACCTGGCACTCTCAGGGCCAAGCCGAGGCCACGGAATTCCTGCCTCCAGCGCCCTGGGCCTCCAGGACACACGCTGCACATGTGTCCTCCACCATCTGGTGTTTCTTTGGAGAAGATTAGTTTTGTTTGTTGTTGTTGTGGTTTTTAATTTTATAACATATACATCAATATAAAATTTTATGAAATGTAAAATACTAATTTTTAATTAAAAATAAGTTTTGAAGTTGTTTTCCCTTGACCCAGGTAAAGAATGAAAGTCAAATGGGAGATGCCAAGGCGGAAGCATCATTCTTTATTCCATGTGACTTGTGGTCGTGGTTGTTGCTCTTGAGTCAATTACAACTCGTGGTCACTTCACATGTGCAGAGCAAGACGGCTCCGCAGGGTTCTCACAGCTGTGGCTTTTTAGAAGCAGATAGCAAGGTAGGTTTTCGAGGGTCCTCGAAGTGGGTTCAAACTTTTCAGGTTCTACCCACGTACTTAACAGGTTGTCCCACTCCAGGATTCCCTTTGTGCGGCTCATTGAGACATTTTGCAGATGCCCTTTCAAATCAGGAAGGAGCAACATGAAGACCTGCAGGTGGTTCCATTTCCAAACAGTTAATCCAAGTCTAACGAGAAAAAGAAGGATGCACATGAGTACTTTACAGAATCAGGAATGGAAATGTTAGTGTAAATCATACAATGGCAGCCAGGCTAAAGAGCTACTCAACTTTCATTGTATGAAAAGTATTTTCCAAAACACTAAAAAAGAAAACCCATTACCAACATGAACATGAGATGAAACAGAAATTAGGGAATACGGCATTAGTAGAATTAAATATTGAAGGCGCACAACATCAACATAAAGGAAATTTAAAATATATGTTCAAGTAATAAATGTGTAGGTATTTATAACTGCATAGGCAAATAATACATGAACAATAATGTGAAGTGATATGAGGTAATTAACAAACCAACAGACCCACAAATCATATTGCAAAATCTTTACATGGCTCTAGTAGAATACTGAGATAAAGTAGATAAAAAAAATTAGTAAGCATTTAGAGTATTTGAAAAATGAAACCAGTAATCTTACTGAATGATGTGCCACAACCAAGTAGAGTTTAGAAATTATTAGTTAATAAGCATATATTAATATTGTTTTCAGATACTGTTAGGTTGCTTCTGACTTAGAGTGGCTTTATGTTCATCAGAGGAAAACACCCTCGTGCCAGCCTCACGCTTGTTGCTATGTTAGAACCCACCGCTGCAGCCACCGTGTTAGTCAACCTAGGGAAGGGTCACTCGGTGCCCTCTGCTTTACCAAGCATCACATCCTCGCCAGAGACCTAGTTCTCCTAGCAGTAGGTCCAAAGTGCACAAACCCAAACAGCACTGTCCTCGATGCTAAGGGATGTTCTAACTGTGCATCTCCTCAGACACATCTGTTTATGCTCCTGGAAGGGCGTGATGGATTCAGGACTGTTCGCCAACGCCATAACTTACAGGTATCAATTCTTATTCTTCCTTATTCATTGTGCAGCTTTCACACGAGGTGATAAAAAATTATAAAAATTGACTACTGTGTGCTACATCCCTGCTAAGCCTCCATACATTTCAAATAGTTTATTTCATGTACCCTGTGTTATCTCCTGGCACATATACACACATATACACATCATCAGCCTCTATATTTTATATTTTCTCTGTCTGAAAGAGAAAAAAGATGGTATTAAGCCATCATTTCTGAAAGCAGAAAAGACTAGGCTGACCCAATGCTGTGGGAAAGGAAATAGAAACAATAAAATGTGCTGTCAAGGGAAAATCAAACATTTTCTAAAATAAACTAAGATTTAGGTTGCAAAAGCCTTTGTGGTTTGCAGTATCAACACTGGGTAAATCCGAGTGATTGTATCCCTGCGTGTTCGAACTGTTGCTGAACACACCGATTTACAGAGTGAAGGGGAACCTCTTCCCTTGTTGGTTGCATTAGTCTTTGTACACCATGATCGCACAATTGGAACCTTGTTTGAGCTGTGGATTAAAAATCCTAGGAGCATCCTTATTGTCTCCGTGCAGGGCACCTTTTATCTTTCTTTCTCCCCCTTTAAAAATGGTCTTGCTTTTGTAGTATTGGAGACTACTTCTGCTGACATAGCATAGAAATAACTTTGAAATCCATGGTATAAATGCTTAACTCATATTGGTAGAAAATATGAAATGGCAGGAGGAATATAGTATTAAGAAGAACTAAGAAAGGAAATAAGAAGACAACAATAGGAAGAAATCTGATTCTCTCTTTGATAAGAAGCAAAAGAGAGTTTGAGTGTGCATGGACATTCTCTAACAGATCAATGACAAAGGAGAATGCATGTGAGTAGAATTACTATCCTCAAGGTGGAAAAACCAACAAAGCCACACCCTGAAGTTCTGCAAAGCGGAAAGCTTCCCAGTGCTAATTGTGTGTGGTGGCACTTCGTAGGTTAGAGCTGACAACACACTTGCGTAGTCATGGCTGAGGGCCGCTTTTCTGACTGCGCACCAGTGCTCATGCTCTGCTCTCTCCACTGAACCAATTACACTTTTAACATCGACTCCCCACCGAGACTGTTAATACATGACAACCTTTCTTGGTCAAGCAGGCCTTATTTAAACGGAAGTTTCTCTAGAGAGTTTAAATGGTTTGGCACGGAAATAAATTACCCAGTGACAGCTCTGCTCCGTTTTGTTAGAACAGCATTAAGAAATGAAAGCGGCATGTATCCAGTTATGAAACTGATGGTTAATTCTTCAAAAATAGTCATTTGAGGCTCCCATTGAACACATAATGAGGGTCTGCATTAATAAAAAGGATGGATATTTGAAGAATAATCATGAAAACACTTATGACTCACCTGTGAGGTAAATTAGATAACGTCCATCCTTGAGAACCACAGTAAGTCTCAGGACCAGAACTCTAGCTTTGGAGCTCACTGAAAGAAGATAGCAGACTACATGTTAGAGGGAAAGTCGACGTTTCCAATCTCATTAGCAGAAGCCATTTAGGAAGGCTCTAGCTTAATATTCAAGAGAGGCAGGGCTTCACGGGATGGAGGTGACTAAAAGGGCAGTGCTGTCTTTGTGGTTCTCCCCAGAAGACCCTTTAATCATCGGGGGATAGCTCTAAAAGGAGCTCTAACATACATCACCAAGCATTTAATGACAAACCACTTTCTATAAACAAGGAAGTTTGGAAAATACTGCGCATTTTATTATAATGCTTGTGGGTTTATAAAGCACCACGTCACACTAGTGGCACTAAGAAATCCTGTGGCGTAAATAAACATGGTCCACTTTGCCTAGACCCGCCCAAGTTTGTTGGGGATGAAACACGCCCCCTCCGCAGCCTCCGCGGCTGCTGGCTCTTTCTTCAGAAGGCAAAGGAAGGGGATAGAGCGAGAGAAGCCTGTTCATCACGTGCTCTCCGAACAGACTTCAAACAAGGAATTCTTCTCAAGACTGGCACTCCATTACTTCCCTTTGTGTTTGTCAACGAGGGAAAAATACCTTCTCAGGGTATATATTTAAAATAAAAATGTCTATCTTTTTAATATTTCCCTTTCTTAATGAATTCTTAGTACTTCTAAGGGGTTATTCCGCTCACTTGGAAACCAAATAAACAGTGAACTCATCAAAAATAGTAAATTGTAAGTGACATTCAGGAATTATTCATTACAAACTTTCATTTATTGATGAGTAAAATGGGTTACCATTCTGCATGACATCTTATGCATCTACATATAATATGAACCTATATATACTTACACATGATATTTGGAATTTACAATGTCTCCGTGTTCTGGAATTTTTAAAGTTTCTGTCAGACACTTTAGAGAAATAAAGCCTAACATACACTAATAGATAATAAGCCTTTTGGTTATTTGCTATGGTTATGGAGGTATCAGCTCCTTATTTTACTACATGGAAATGATGGTGTATGTTTTGACAATAAAAAGGCAGTAACTGATTTGTCCAACTAAATCTATGCAAATTATTCTCAATATCTTTATGCAACCATGTTTAACAAGTCACTAGACAAAGAGGCAAGAAGATAGGGTGGCAGGGTAAAACAAAAAGCAGCGATAGGAATCCTGCAGAATTAAGGTTACAGTCAAATGTACTGAAAATAGTGAAGTGCCATATTTTGCTCCCCTGACTTTTTCAATAGCTTTTGACAGTTGGCTACACTCACATAGGGCTTCTAGCCAAGGGCAAGGAATGATTGACAGGGAAGTTGAGTTCCACTGAGGCCTGGCTCCCCGTGGATCTAGATTAGAGTTGAGTTGTATCCCCAAGTGACTGAGTAATATGGATCTCATAAGTAATCCAGATAAGACTCGTCCCAACTGACTCCCCTTCTCCTATGCGGTGAGCATTATTCAGGCAAGATATTGAATGTGTTCAAGATGAGACGAAGACTGAAGATTGGTTTAATTTTCAGTTGATAAAATTCAGAGGAACTGTCCCATGAAACACTTAAAGGAACAAACAGGAATACAATAGAAGTTTATTGTTTAATTACTTGATGAAAACAACTTAAACATCCTCTGGTTTCTCTTCAGATTATACAAATCTTTCTCCTTTTACTAAAGATTTTCATGGAGAGGAACATTTCTGAGTCATAAACTAATTTTTTGAGGCTTTGCGCTTTCAAGGCTTATTAAAAAACACACCAACTTATGCATTCCATTTAAATGTACTCTTGTTGTTATCAGCTGCCTCTGAGTTGGCTATTACCTCGTAATGACCCTGGCAGAGTGGAGCCTAAAGCTACCCGGTCTTGCACCATCTCATGAGGGCCTGAGGACCAGTCCATTGTGACCCATAGGTTTCTCATTGGTTAATTTTCATAAGTAAATAAGCAGGTCTTTCTTCCTAGTCTAGAAGCTTTGCTGAAACCAGTTCAGCAACATAGCAGCATGCAAGTCTCCAGGAAGAAATCATTAGTGGCTGTTCATAGAGTATATTAAGCAGGAAATCATATCTGGGCCTCCTGCATGGAAGGCGAGAACTTTACCATGGAATCACCATTCAAAGATAGATCCTGCCTTTCAAAGATAGATGCTACTTACAGCCAAGTAAGAGGTCTTGACTGCTTAGCATATTACCAAGCTGCCATGATCTATTTGTTAATCATTTAATTGGATCCTAAGATTAATTTTAATTTAATAATAATTAATGAATAAAATATTGATTATTTAATTAAATATTTATTTAGCTCCTATTATGTGTGGATCAGAATCTTAAATATTTTAAGTTAATAGAGAAGAAAAAATAATACTTTGTAAAATCAGCAATCTTTTAAAATAAATAATCATTAGATGCTCCAGTGGAATTATATTAAATTAATCCATTCTTTTCCGAAGTTCTCAGGAATTTATTGCAGCTGTTTCTTTTCCTTCTTGTAGTAGTACATGTGTTTTACTGCTTGGTTTGTCTTCAGTACATAATTATTTCCATTGTAAATAGAATATATATGTTTAGGTTGGGTATAAAAGGGTAGTGAGTTAAAGTATGACTGAAACCACTGTCTTTGATACTGGCACTATGGTAGTAGAAGCAAACATTTGCTCATTTTTATGCTCATATTTCATTTAGGAAGACATTCTGTCTCTTTGATTTTACCTCCCCATTTGGTTGTAGTGGTTATGCTTTAGGCTGCTAACCAAGAGGTCAGCAGTTTGAAACCACCAGTGGCTCCAAAGGAGAAAGATGACAATTTCTACTCCCCTAATTAGTTACCCTCTCAGAAGGCCACAGGGATTGTTCTACCCTGTTCTATCTGCTCACTGTGGGAGGACATCCACTTTTTATCAGTGAGTGTGGTTTGAGGTTGTTTTTGTTTTAATGAACAGCTTATGTCTTCCTGAATACAGATAGACCTATTTGGAAGAAAGATATTGTTGTAATCTCTGTATATTTCTAATATTGATATTATCATCCTTCATTCTGGCAGTATGAGGAAGATATCACCCAATCTTTTGTATGGCTTTATAATAAATGTGGATCAAACACAGAACTGTTAATTCAAGACTTTGAGGGGACAACAAGCATGGATAAATTTCTACAAGTTTCCTAATATGTGAAAATTGATCCTGACATGTAGTTAGGGCTAACAGTAATAGTTACAGAGACACTAAGTAATTCTCCATAAAATATCTTTATGATGTTTGTGTTTCATTTGTTTGTTTTAAATATAATACACCATTTAGTTTTTCATAAGTGATTTACTTAATTATCCTCCTGCAGATTCTAACTCCCCTTGGAGCAAGCAAATGGCAGAATTAGCCATGGTCACTGATAAAGCCATTAGGTCTTTTGAGATAATGTTTTCTCAAAGAATCTTCCTTTTGCCTGGGGCAAACCGACAGTGTTCAATTCCCTGGCAAAGAATAAGACAATAATATATACATAAAATTCTTTTGTAATTAAGCTTTTTTCCAAAGCAGGTGCAATTGTACGTGGATACACAGTTCAATAAATAGATGATGATAGATAAATAGATAGATGGATATAGATCGCTAACATTATTTCTTATATAATTGTCTCTGTAGCAAAAACATAACTCTACAAGATCTTGTATTAGGTATTCCTGTAGTAGAATGCATTTATTGGCCTCTTGAGAAACTATTCCCTAGAGTACTGTTCAGAGAAGGGCAAGATTTCAACAAACCCACTTACTAATGAAAGGATTCAAAATTCTATCTACCTTAGATACAGATTCTATTTACAGCTTTGCGCAAAGCATATTCTAGAGGAAAGTGTGAATACTCTCATGAGAATGAGATTGGTTTGAGCACACTGATTCTGCATGTGTCACACAAGATTACCTAGTTTCCCTAGCTCATTTAGGGAAAATCTTAGAAAGATCACATCAAACATGCATAATGGAAATCTCCCACTTCATTGCAGATCTGAATATGTGTAGCTTACTGTAGCCATATTGGAGAAATCAGGAAATCAGATTAACTGCAGGATAACAAGCAGGTAATCCTTCTGGGATATAATGCAAGTAACGGAAAGGTTAGCAGTTAATGAAAACTCAGATCCTTTTACCCCTAAATTTAAAGTCATAAGGGACCAGAAACAAGAAAATGCTTGCAGAAACAAGAAATTTGAGAAGAAATCATGAGTAATTTTGGACAGATAAAGAAAGTAGGTTTGCAAAAAGTAAATGACTAATTCTTAGAGCTGAGAAGTGGCAAAGAATAAGCTCAAATTCAAATCTTTGTCACTAAAAACCATATTTCAGCATAGCAATTCTCTCTCAAAGTTAATTAAGTGTAATATACTAGCAATGATTGATAACGCATTTATAGTATAAAGAAATTGGAATTAAATAAAATTTGTTAGTCTGGGTAAAATAAAAATGCAAATTCATAGACATTCACATTTGTATAAGAAAGAAGGTTATATACAAGAGCAGTGGAATATTGAAAAAAAACACCCCAGCCCAGTCCAGATCAAGTCCATACATTCAATATTAGTCCATGGGTCTGATACCAATCTATAAAGTCCTCTTTAGACTCAGGAAACACATGCAATGACGCTGAAGGCAGGAAGACCGCAGGCCAGTGGGTGGGAATTCTTGTGGATCCAGTGTTGTAAGCACCTCGGGGCGGCAGGGGTCTCCAAGTGTCTCCTCCAGCTCAGGGCACTAGTAGAGTTCCATGTGTCTTGTCAGCTGCAATGTCTCCCAGGGAATGCTCTCAAGTCTCAAATTGGCACCAGATTATGTAACCATCACAAACATCATCTGCATACTTGTATGAGACATCACTCTGTGTATCATTAGCCCACTAAGAAATTAAAGTTATATTTCTCCTGTACTAGCTCATCAAAATATAAATTCACAATATTTTAGCTTTCCTAAGCTCTAAAATTATTTTTCATAAATTTTCCTCAGCAGTTTTGAAAAGAAATATCAGGAGTTCAAGAATACTCTGTGAACCATACAGAAGGACTACCAAAGATGATAGTGTTTTCTACATACTTGTGGAAATAACATTTTTTATTGGTGCTATTTCACTTCTATTATAGGATTTTAACTATGATTATTTGCAGTGAAAATACATTAAAAATGCCATGTCATAACGAGTAGGCCTTGGAACATGTAAAGAATGTAATAATTGCTTACGTGCAGTACAAGTAGCTAAAATTTTTTGAAATTTGTTCATTCAAACATAAAATGGGCATTATAACAGATATAGAAATCTTGTGACCTATAGATTATATTCATAACATATATGACTCAATCGTCTGTATACTTACTGTGATAATTAAACAGTATGACTAGATAATGTATTTTCAAATTAAACTTGCTAAAAGTTTAACTATTAATAATGTCTCATTTGTGTTTATGATTTCTCCTAAACATAACTAAACATAAACTTAAACATGCAAATTTCCCTTCAGAAATATTTTTATTATGTGTTTCTACACAGAAGTGTATCACATGCAACTGTATATTACCATCTTATGAATTTACCATTTCCTAGCTTATGAATGTATCATTTATAACCTATTTTCTCTAAAGAAATCATTAGAATTTATGGCATGAGTGGAAAATAAATGTAGATTAAGTAGCTAATGCACATTGATTCAAAGGATAAATTTATATTATAAAATACATTATTCAGTTCATGTTTTCTGGCAAACTCCAATTTTCTTATCTTTATAATAACACTATTAAAATAATATAGTCATTCTGACAGCAGTGCTCAAGTCTTTTTAAATTTCACATCTATTTCAATCTTGTATGTAGGGATCTCTATGAGTCAGAATTGCCTCGAAGTCACCTAACAAAAACAAGGATTTCAGCATTTCTCAGAAGTAGACATTCAGCTGACCTCCACCGAACTACCAATCACTCTACCTAAAACAGCCTACCTGCTGTTCAGTTGGCACAGATGGTCTACCTAGCTAATTAAGAAAGACCCAATCACTTGATAACTAACAGCACATGTTCAGGTCTCATCCCTATTCGCAGGAGTCAACTTCTCAGATTTAGTCAGATGTCCAATAACACTAGTAATCAAATAAGTAATAAGCTAACGAAAAACATACTACTTTCAGATCATAGCAGCACCCTTTCCAGCTCCCTCGATTTGAAAGTATGGCCAAAATATTCTTCCTGAAGCAAGAATTACTCATATGGTTTTTCTAACAGTCCTCTCCACACAGTAACATTGACATCTGTAAAAGCAGACACAACATTTAATTTTATGCATTTATACATCTGTCTTTAGCTTCTAACGTAATTCCATCCATAGCAAAATAAGAGGCTTGGTGACATTTGTATCCGCTGTAACCGAAAAAGTGTTTGGAATGTAATAGAAACGAAGTGCTTGTTAATTGAGAAAAACATAATTTTGATAGATGTGAGGCAGCAGAGGGTGCAAAGTTATAATCTCTGAAAAGATCTTGGAGCACAGCGTATCTGTCTACCTAATGAGGAATGATCCATTTAGTCAATAACTAGCAGATCAGAGATAGGGTTAAGATAAAATACATAGATATGAATACCAACACATAAATATGTGCTTAAATCAATGTTCATCACTGCCATCACATTTCCAAATCTCCTGCAACAATTTCTCTTCAGTAAAACAATTATTTGGGGGGCCAAGATAGACTACTTGCACTAAAATAATTTAGTGCATACTAAATTAAGAATACAGAAATGAGAAAAAAGAGCAGAAACCACTGGTCTGTGAAAAAAATCAACATTATTGCTTTCGTCAGCATCTCTTGGTTGTAATATCATTGGAATTTGCTAAGAATTGTATACATTCCTAAGTACACTAATAGCAATAAAAGTCAACTGTGAGATACAATGGGTTCTGGGGTAAAACAGCTACAAATGGTAACCACTGGAACACCATGCCCCAGTTCTTTGAAATATTTCAAGACATGTAGTTCAATAAAAATATTTTTCCTGTACTGTCGCCTAATGACAGAGCTAGATATTTTTGCATATAAGTAATGATCTCTGTAATTGATTAAACATGGCTCTGGTATTGTGTTAGTTTTAAGGTAACTGTTTTGGTGGATAAATAATAATGGTAAATTTCACTACCAGTTGATTTCTACCACAAATATAAATAGCTTGAGAATATTTTAAATCTATGTGAAATAATTACCTAAACAGAGAAAACTAAGCACAAATAATTTGTGAGAAGATGAGGGTAGGATGCTGCACTTATTCAGTGCACAGCCCTGATGCAATAAATTGAAAGGATTTTCCCATGGCTTGTACAAGTGAACACGGGGAAAAACACCCATGCTTTGTACTGGGTCTATATTTGCATCTGACTCAGAGACCTCAGGATCTGCCAATCCTAGGAGTCACCAGGTTAACCTCTCACCCAAGGACTTGGAACTCACCCAAACTTCAAGTTGCTCAATTCCACAATTACGTGAGAGGTTTTAAAATGCAAATTTCTTTTTATGTGTTCATATATAAGCTTCCTTGTCTTGCTTCCTCTGGAGAATCATCTCTTCCGAAGAAGCAAACCTAAATAAGACATAAGGTAACTTAAAAAGTATTGCTCTTAAGGGTCAGTTCACAAACTCCAAACAATCTGCCTACACCTGTCTTAGCAATCAGTGGATGGTTACACACAAGCAGTCCTCAGAATACAGCATAGATATGCTTTCTCTTCCTACCACCCAGTCGAGTCCAGTTCACATTGACCCTACAGCACATGGGACAGCTGCCCCTGTGTACCATTTCCAACTGACGATTTCAAACTACTGACCTTGCAGGTGGTAACCCAAAGGAACTACTATGCCACCAGCCTCCCTAATAATACACTTTATGTGCCTTCAGAAATGTTCCAGTCAAAGCAAGGCCTGCGGAAGGGATCTGCTGCTCCAGTTCAATTCAGGGCCGAGCAGGTAGATCAGGTTATGGTGACTGCTATCTGGGCCCCTCAAGCCTCAATCTACATCTCTTTTATCAGAGTACATGGGCAATTAAGAGTTTTAAGTAAATTGAAACTGCTCTAATTAAAAGAAAAAGACCACGTAATGTTTGTGTGTGTGTGTTTTTCCATCATGGTAATGCACCTGCTTATTGTCAAGAAGAACAAGGGTTGTCCTATGAGAATTTATTAGAGCACTTGCCCTCTCCCCTTACAACCTGATCTTGCCCCCTCAGACTTCTTTCAGTCTCCAAAACTCAAAGAAAAATTAAAGAGACATCATTTGAGTCCTTCAAGAATATCAACACATCATTCGGTGTAGTGTAATCAAAGTGTCTAATTCTCCCAGAAACACTGTTTCAGCTATTGTGTGTGCAGTCATGTCTGTTCTGACTCATAGTCACTCTGTGCACAACGAAATGAGACCCTTCTCATCTTTGTTCTGTTTGAGACTATTGCTGTGCAGCCACTGTGTGATCCTTCTTTTTGAGGGTTACCCTGCTTCTGATGGCCCTCCTCTTATTAAGGACAATAGCCTTTAACAGTGACTGGTGTCTCATAATAACATACCCAAAATAAATGAGATGAGGTCTTGCCATCTCCCTTCTAAGGAGTATTCTGGCTAGACTTCCTCCTAACAGATTTGCTAGTTCTGGTCGTCCCTTGTACTTTCTGTATTCTTTGCCAACACCACAATTCAAACATGCAATTTCATCGTGGTTCTCATTACTCGCTTTCCAACTTTCACATGCATATGAAGTGATAGAAAATATGAGGATTTGGGTCAGGCGCATTTTACTCCCCAACATGCCATCTTTGTTCTTTGACAATTACAGACATCTTGTGTAGCAGATATGCCTAATTCAGTAATGCCATTTGATTCCTTGACTGTTGTTGCTTCCTTGAGAATTGATTTTGCATTCAAATAAAATGTAATCCTTGATAATATAAACCTTATCTCCTCTTATCAAAATACTATTATTGGTCAAGTTTGAAGATTTTTGTTTTCCTTACACAAACTTACAATCCATTCTAAAAGCTGCAGTCTTCGATTTCATCAGTAATTGCTTTAATTCCTCTTCACTTTCAGCAAGCAAGGCTGTTTTGTGTGCTTAGCAAATGTTGGTCATATGTCCCCTTCTAATACTGATACTGTATTTTTCTTCATATAGTCAAGTTTCTTGGATTGTTTACTCAGGATACACATCATAAAATAAGTTCGATGAAATGACACAATTCTAACATGCACTTTTATGATTTTAGTGTGCCGTATTCTCTTGATCTGTTCAAATGACTGCCTCTTGGCCTATGTACATGTTCCATGTGAGCTCAATGAAGTTTTCTGAAATTCCCATTCTTCTCAAGGTTGTCCATAGTTTATTATGATTCCCACAGTTTAATGCATTTGCATAGTCAATAAAATGCAAAACACCTCTTTCTGGTATCCTCTGTTTGAATCCATATCCATAGGACTTCAGAAATAATATCTTTTGCTTCATGCCTTCTTCAGAATCCAGCTTGAATTTTGGGGAATTATTGCAGTAATTTTGAATGGTCACCATCAAAATTTTACTTGCATGTGATATTAATGATATTGTTGGAGAGTTTCTTCATTCTGTTGGATCAGTTTTCTTCGGAATGGGCATAAACATTAATTTCTTCCATTTGGTTAGACAGACAGCTATCTTCCAATTTTCTTAGCATAGACTTTTGAGTGCTTCTAGTGCTTCTTAGCTTGTTGAAACATGCCAATTGGTTTTGAGTCAATTCCTAGAGTCCTGTTTTGTGCTAGTGCCTTCAGTGAAGCTTGGATTTCTTCCTTCAATACCGTGTTAGGATAAACTAGAGGAAAAAATCCATAGAAACTCATATGTGTATGAAAGAGAGCTTTATATAAAGGGTAATAGTACATTAAGAAAGCATCCCAGCCCAGTCCAGTCCAAGCCCATAAGTCTGACATTAGCCCTTATATCCGATACCAATCGATAAAGTCCTCTTCAGACTCACGAAACACATGCATTGACACTGAGTGCGGGACAATCTCAGGCCAGTAGGTAGAAAGTCTTTGGAACCAGTGGCGCTGTAAGCATCTCAGTGCTGGCAGGGATCTCTCCATGTCTTCTTTGGCTTAAGAAATCTGGTTACATCAGGGTAGGCCCATGTGACTTCTCCACCTCAAGGCACTAGTGTAGTTCCATGTGTCTTGTCAGCAGCAATGTCTCCCAGGGAATAAACAGAGAGAGAGTTGTCTCCCGCCTCAAAGGAGGAAATATCATATTTCCCAGAATTCTCAGGAGAAAGCCATGCTCACACAGAGGCCTCATTGGTTATGACCCGATTGACAGACTAGACTCCATCCCTTCACTTTTAATCTTCTCAAATCCCAAATTGACACCAGATTATATAACTACCCCAAATACCATTGGTTCTTGTATTAGCTCTTGAAATGGTTGCTGACCAATTCCTTTGGTACAATGACTCCGTGTTCTTTCCGTTTTCTTCTGATTGAAATTCATTTTTCCCATGTTGTTGTTGTTAAGCACCATTGAGTCAACTCTGACTCAAAGTGACACTATGTACAAAAGAAGGAAACTGCCCGATCACCCTTATTCTTTAATTGAGTCTATCAATGCAGCCTGTGTCACTCCATCTTGTTGTAGGTCTTCCTCTTTTTCTCTGTCCTGCTACTTCACCAAGCATATCTTCCTCCAGAGACTGGAGGTATCCTCTGATAACATGTCCAGAGTACATACGATGAAGTCTCCCTCTCCTTGTCTAAGAGGAGCATTATGGTTGTACTTTTTCAAGACAGGTTTGTTTGTTATTTTGGCTTTCCATGATATTTTCAATAGCCTTTCCAGCACAATAATTCAAATTTATGATTTCGCTTTGGTCTTCCTTATTTTCCTTATTTTCACATGCATATGAGACGAATTAAAATGCCATGGCTTGGATCAGGTGGTGTCTTTGCTTTTCAATACTCTTAAAAAAACTCTTATACAGCAGATTTACTCAATACAAGGACCTTTTATCACTTGACCGCTGCTTCCATGAGCGTTGATTCTGGATCCAAGCAAGACAAAACCCTTGACAAGTTCCATCTTTTCTCCGTTTATCATGATGTTATTTATTGGTCCAGTTGTTAGGATTTTGGTGGGTTTTTTTTTTACATTGAGTTGAAATCCATACTGAAGGATACAGTCTTTTATTTTCATCAGCAAGTGTGTCAAACCCTCCTCATTTTCAGTAAGCAATATTGTGTCAACTCTAAATTGAAAATTGCTAACAAGCCTTCCTCCATTCCTATTGTCGTATTCCTCTCCATGTAATCCAGATATTTTCCATTGATGGTTTTGATATTATTACTCAAGGCTTGAAATTCTTTCTTCGGGTTTTTTTTCAGCTTCAGTTATACTGTGTATATTGTTCCAGTAGGGCTTTCTAAGTTCAGGTATTTGCACAATCAATTATGATATTTTACTTTGTAATTTTCAATTGCCTTTGAAATTTTTTGTTTAGTCCTTTTTCTTGTTTCTTTCATGAGCTTTAGCTCATTTACATTCAAGAACAACTTTTAGTCTCTTTTGACATCAATTGTTATCTTTCTTTCCTGTAGTTTAAGTACTTTTTGCTTCCTTATATGATAGAACATATATGCTCTTAATGTCATTCCACAACTTGTCAGGTTCTGTCATTAATGTTCAATGTGTCTAGACTTTTCCTAAGAAAAATCTCTAAATTCCAAAGGGACATATTCAAGACAGTATTTTGGTTCTTGTGGACTTGTTTTCATTTTCTTCAACTTGAACTTACATATGAATAGTATTTGTTCTGCAATCATCCCCTGGCCTCCCTTTGGCTGATGATCTTGAACTTCTTGATGATGTCTTCATGCAGATATAGTGGATTTGTTTCCCAGGTATCTAATCTTGTGAGGTCCATATGTACAGTTGTCATATGTTGTTTTTAAAAATACTTGCAATGAAAAGCTGTTTGGTTGCAATTTTTATCATGATCTATAGTTTTATTTCTACCACTAAGGCCGTATTTTCCAATTACTTATTCTAAATTTTAATTTTTTTTTACACTTTGCATTCTAATCACTGATACTGATCAATGCATATTGTTTGCATGTTAATAAATTTCAGATGGAAGAAATTTTTAGTCTTCAATTTCTTAATTAGTAGTTTTAATGATTGGTGCATAAAATTGAATAATAGTTATAATAATTGGACTTTCTTATAGACATCTATATTATCTTATCACAGGCAGCATTGCATTTCACAATTTTTAATATTCTTTTTTGATGATTAATACTACCCTATTACAGGGGCTAGACCCAATTCAGGGATACATGTAGCATCCAACTAAAAATGAGGGGAAAATAAAGACAGAAAGATGCATGGGTATGTGGAGGGTAATGGGGGAACAGGGTACTAACCCTCCCAGGGGGAGGATGTAGTTTAAATCTCCACAGGAGAGGAAGAGAGGGACCGGACTTCAATCTGGTGTGCCAAGACATGAATGCAACATACCCGCATGAAGCAGGGAACCAATAGCTTTCATGGGGCTCATCCTAATCCCAACTACGTGGACACCCCACTTTTCCCCAAGAAGAATTCACATCAGGGGATAGCACTTAAGCTGCAGCCCAGGGAAAGGGGCACATCTGATCAGAGAACACAGGAGCAACCAAAGAGGGAAGGAGAGAGAGTGAAACACATTCTGACCCACCAAGCCCCGAGGACAATATTCCTGCTCAGAGCAGCCAATGCACAGAGAGGACTATAGGGCTGGCTCCACCATAAGACAATGTCATCTCTGACTGACCCATAGAGCTATGAGGGACAACACTGGAGGCACAGTGTGGGAGTTTTGCCTGATCTGAACCCACCACACTGGGGCAAAACGCTAAGGGAGTGCAACAGAGCAGCAAGGGGAGAAAAGCAATAAAGTCCCTGGGGAATACCAACAATAGACTTTGGGACATGGCAGGGCACCCCATCAGACTTGACCGAAGAATACTCCTAACAGTCAACAAACAGATTTGAAACTATTTATAGATTTTTCTTTTTATGTCAATGTTTGTTGTTTTGTTTTTCTCTGTCTTATTTTTTGTTCTTATTATTGTCTCTGCATATCTATCTAGATAAGATAGGTGGCATAAACAGTTTGGAGGAGGAAACAATGAGACCGATGGTTCTGGGGAGACATGGGAGAAGGGGAGGAGGGGAAAAGGAATGGGGTGTTAACAAACCCAGGGACAAGGGAACAACAAGTGATATAAAATCAATTGCAAGGAGAGTGTAGCTTGCCTGTTAGGGCTTGATCAAGGGCAATGCAATCAAGAAGAATTACTGAAACCCAAATGAAGGCCAAACATGATAGTGGGAAAAGAGGAAAGTAAAGGAAATAGATGAAAGCACTAGGAGGCAAAGGATATTTATAGAGGTCTAAATACAGGCATGTACATATGGAAACATGTTTATATATAAGGATAGAGAAATAGATCTATGCACATATATTTTAATGTTAAGTATTAAGGTAGCAGATTGACATTGGGCCTCTACTCAAGTACTCCCTCAACACAAAAACACTTCGTTCTAATAACCCGGAATTCTGTGATGCTCACCTTCCCAACACTATCCCGAAAACAAAATGAGTGCATAATCAAAAGTAGTCAAAAAATATGATGGTGCCTAGCTATCAAAAGACATAGTGTCTAGGGTCTTAAAAGCTTAATGATAAATAAGCAGACATATACCTGAGAAGCAACAATATCCACATGGAAGAAGAACACCAGCCTGTGTGATCATGATATGCTGATGGGATCAGGTATCAGGAATCAAAGACCCAGAACAAAAAAATTATATCATTGTGAATGAGGGGGAGTGCAGATTGGAGTTGCAAAGCCCATGTGTCAGTCTGTGTAGACTAGGGGGAAAAAATCCATGGACACACATATATGTATAAGAAATAGATTTATATATAAGAGCAATTGAACATTGAGAAAACATCCACCCACTTCTGCTACCAATTGTGTTAGAAAGGGTTCTCTAGAGAAACAAAATCAGGACACTAATAATTTTATATATATTTATATTGATAGATAACGTAAGAAATAAACAGTTAATTAATCTGTAAAGCAATACAAATGGCTCAGTGCAACTCACTCCATGAAACAGCTGTGAGACACTGGCAGTACTTCAAGTCTTGAGGGCTGCCTGGTAGTCCCCTGTAGAGCAATTCAGGCTATCCAGCCACAGGCAGCAAACAGCAAGGCAGGTCACCAACAGTCAGCCAGATGACAGGGTCTGACAGTCCCCAGCTGAAAATATGTACATTCCAGTAGCATAGTGAAAGAGGTCTTGAAGGAATCTCAAGTTCCAGCAGCAGTCCATGAATGAGGCGTCCCACAGGTAGTGTAGCATGCAAATGGCAACAAAGAACAAGCAAGGAACGCTTTGGATTCTAAGTTTGAACTCTAGTGGATTTTTTCAGAATCAGTTAAGTAACACCTACATCTTGATCCTAAAATCCTATGAATATATTCCCCCATCTTTTAGAATTTGTAAGCCAACCACTTTATCAACAGTTTATTTTTCATGTCTTATATCAGTCAGCTTTTGGCATAATAATACTGTGTTCCAACAGCCTCAAATGCTCAGTGATTCACAAAGAAAACATGTAATTTCCTGCACAAAGACCTACATGGTCATTGATTTGACTACTTTGAGCTGGACTCTACTGGAACAGGAGATGAACCTCAAGCCTCCAGAGGATTTTGATATTTGTTCAATAATATTTATTCCGTAGTTCACCTAGGACATGTTCTTATGAAGGGAACCTGGTAGCATTGAGGGTTACAGTTAAAGTTACCAACTTCTGATATTCCAGTTTAAGCCCACCAGTCCTGCACTGGAGTAAAGGAAAGACCTGCCCACAGGAAGAGTTACACTGTCAGAAACCCAAAGGAACAGGTCTCCTCTACCCCGTACAGTCACTCTGAGGGAGAATCCAATCAATGATACTAAGTTTAGTTTAGTATCGTCCTTCTCATGTCAGTTTATGAATGTGAGAGACAAGTCAAATCCCCAAACCAATTTCAAGTTGTTTATACCACATTTTCTAATATTCCATTGACAGAACAAGTCATATGGAAACTCAATGTCAATTGGAATAGCTAAATCCAGCTTTCTTTGGATGGATATGTCTCTAATAAATAAGGACTGAGTAGTTGGCAATAATAACCCAACCCCTCAGTTATTTATTAAGTTATCCTTCTTCAGAAAATGTATTTCTAATGCTATGTCTAGGTCACCATAAGTTTGTTGAATTTTGTGTGTGATACATATTATAGATTTATACCTATCCTAAAACTTTACATGTTATAGATCTCTTCCCCATGATAGCAAAGAGAAACAGATAATATAAACTCATTTATTCTTCTACTTTTATTTACTTTACATTTTGATACTTACCTTGGTGTAGTAAATCCAAAATAAAGTAAGCATCAATGATCAATATATACATATTGAAATTTGTTGGCAAACAAGTTAAAGGATATTCTGCTATAGATTTAATCATGTAATATTTCTGTATCTTTCAACTTCCTTTTAAATATAATAATTTCCTAACTTCCCTTGTAATCATGCCAATTTCTTTTGTTGTTTTGCTTTCTAATGAGTGTCCCTGGAAATTTTAAATGTCACTCCAAATGTAGCAAAAGGTTACTGACCATTCTGTGCATTCTTTAGTTGATCAAAAGTCACCGGCCCCCTCCACAGAAGATGCACTACAGAGGACAACACTGAAGATACAGCCCAGGGAGAGTGGCGGGTCTGCCCAGACCACACAGGAGCAAACTAAGAGAAAAATAGAGAGGACCACAATCTGGCCCCCAAAGCCTGAGAAAAACACTCCTTGGAGCAGCCAAGGGACAGAGAGGACTGAAGGGCCCCACCACAAGATATGTCTACCCTTCACTGACTCACAATGCTGCAGGAGACAGCACTGGAGACACAGTGTGGTCATTGTACCAGGTCTGACACCATCCTCCAGCCCCCACGGGGAAAAACACGAATGGAGCACTAAAGAGCAGCAAGGGCAGCAAAGCTATGAAGGCCCAAGGAATCCAGAAAAGAGAATTCAGGCTTAGAGGGCAAGGATTGGCACCTCATCAGTGTAGATTGTACAATATATATAAAGATCAGCAGACATACCTCGGACGACTTCTTCTTCTTCTTCTTCTTCTTCTTCTTCTTCTTCTTCTTCTTCTTCTTCTTCTTCTTCTTCTTCTTCTTCTTCTTCTTCTTCTTCTTCTTGTCAATCTATATAAGATAGGCAAGATAAATAGTACCAAGGAGAAAATAGGTGCATGGAGGGCATAGAATGCCTGGTGGGGTTCTATCTAGGACAATGTAACTGAGAGGAATTACTGAGAGTTTAATGAAGGTTGAACATGATAGTGAGACAGGAAGAAAGTAAAAGGAAATCGAGGAAAGACAAAAGACCAATAGAGGAGGCAAAAGATATTTATAGAGGTATAAATATAGGCATGCACATATGTAAATATTTTACTATATCATAATAGGCATATGCATATATATATATATTTATATGTCAAGTATTAAGGAAGCAGACAGACATTGAGTCTCCACTCAAGTACTCCCTCTATGCAGGAACACTTTGTTGTAATGACCTGGCATTCTGTTACACTTACCTTCCCAACACAAATGCTGAAGATAAACTGTGTACATAAGCAAATGTGGTTAAGAAACCTGATGATGCTCAGCTATTAAAAGATATAGCATCTGGGGTTTTAAAGGCTTGAAGTTAAACAAGTGATCATCTAGCAGGGCAGCAGCAAAGCCCACATGGAAGAAGCACATCAGCCTCTGTGATCGCGAAGTGTCAACAGGATCAGGCATCAGAAAACCCAAAACAATCATTATCAATGTGAACTAGGGAAATCAGAGTAGCGACCCAAAGCTCATCTGTAGACAATTTGACATCCCTTCTCAGAATTGTAGCAAAGAAGGAATAAGTCAGCCTGGATGCAGCATTCCTCTCATTGTGTAATGCTTCCTCGCCCCCTACTATCATGATCCCACTTCTCTCTTACAAACCCAGCTAGACTGGAGCATGTACACTGATACAGATAAGTGTTCCCTTCAAGAGCAATCCAGGACAGATAAACCCCCATGGGGAGAATGGAGGAACCAATAACAAGGACTGACAGATAATCACCCACCCCCCAGGGGGCCGAACAACAGAAGCTTGGGTGAAGGGAGACAGCAGACAGTGTAAGACATGAAAACAATAATAATTTATCATTTATCAAGGGTTCATGAGTTGGGGTTTGTTGGAAGGGAAAAAGAGGATTTGATACCAAGGGCACAAGTAGGAAAAAAAATGTTTTCAAATGATGATGGCAACATATGTCCAAATGTGCTTTATACACACAATATTCCTCTCATTCCTTGAGGCTTCCTCACCTCCCGCTAGCATGACTCCAGTCCTGCCTTTCACTGCGGGCTAGACCAGAGCATATACACTGGTATAGATAAGAGCTCATGACACACAGAATCCAGGTGAGACAACGCCCTCAGGAACAGAAATGAGTGTAGTGGTACCAGGAGGGTAGAGGGAAATTTGGGTGAAGAGAGACGGCAGTCAGTAAGATATGAAAGTAATAATTTATGATTTATCAATGGGTCATGAGGTTGCTGGGGAGGAGGCGGGTGGGGAAGAGGAGCTCATAGCAAGAACACAAGTAAAGAGTAAATGTTTAGAAATTAATTATGGCAACATATGTAGAAATGTGCTTGATACAATTGATGTATGGATTGTTACAAGAGCTGTAATAGCCCCCAATAAAATGATTTATTTAAAAAAGAAAGCCTTTCAACTCGCTGTCATTGAGTCAATGTTGACTAACAGCAACCTTGTAGGGCGAAGTAGAATTGCCCTTTTAGGGTTTTAAGGCTGGATTGCTTTACAAGAGCAAAAAACCACAGGAAATGCGTAGCTGTAATGGATACTGCATCGGGCTGTTAACCAAACTGCCAGTAGATCAAACCCAATAGCTCCACGGGGAAAAGATGAGACTTTCAACTCCTGTAAAGATTTGCAGTCTCAGAAACCCACAGGGCACCATGCGTTTGAATCAACTAATATCAGTCAGAGTTTAACAAACCTGGTGCTGCTGGATGTAAGAGCAAACGTACTTTGTCAAATGCAGAACCATTCTCCAAGAGGACATCTAAACTGACCGCGAGCACCTTCCAGATTTACCACCTTCAGTGACATTGATGAAAACAAGCCTAGTTACTGGTCCATCGATGAAAATTTGACAATATTATTTCATTTTATAAGATTTAAGATATTCCCATGGCATTTTGCTTAGCGATTTTTGTATTTCTTTTTTCTCCCTGTTCACCATCATACTTCAGGTTTTGGGCCAGGCTTTTATTTTTTAATTTTTGTTTATTACTTAGTTACATTTTATTTTTAGGTTTATAACTGATACATTTAGTAGATGTAGAAAATATAGGTACTAAATATTAACAAGAAAAATCTGATCATGGTAACGAGAAATTTTACTTGCCTAGCTATTTGTATAGAGTAATTCAAGAGGAAACATCTTTCACCTTAAATAGACCTAAATAAATGTCAATCTAAAGTGTGCAGATTTAAAGAGATTTCAGTGGTATTTTGAGAAGGTTAAACTCATATAAAATGACCCAAAAGGCCTGATTTTAAATGTATACATATACATATTATATATAAGTATATATTTTCATATATTATATACTAAGCACTAGAAATAGAGGAAGTGGTTATTTGTGCCATTAATTGTTCCTCTTCAATGACAGTATCTTAAACGTTTTATCTGCCCTTTTTGATCAGTAACTGAGATACTAGCTCTAGCTCTACTCTGAATTACAAGTTAAGAGGAAGTTCTTCAGAATGAAAATTCAAATTTGCTGTAGGTATGAGTGCATTCGTACCATTTATGTCAAAAATAACCATTTAAAACTTGCTTAAATAATGCTGGTAATGTAGAGCCTCATGTAGAAGAAAAGTAGCATTAGGGAGTTGCTATACTCCTCTGAGACTATGGTGACCACCCAACTCTTTAATGTTCTGCACTTGCAGTTTGCCTCTTGTCTTGCTTGGGCTATGACCAGACCCATAACTTTTCCTGAAATCTCCCTTGAAATTTCTGCTCAATTCTGTTGCGTCCTAATTTCTTACTTTTGCTTTAACCATTCAATGTTCAGGAGCAAGTGTAAGTGTCTCTTCTGACATTCATTTTGGTCTTTTCGCCCTTTCCTTTTAATGACCTTTGGATTTCTTCTTGTACATTGTCCTTGATGTCTCCCCTACTCATCTGTCTTTGGACGTAGTATTCAATGGAGCAAATCAGTTTTTGAGATGGCCTCTGAGTTCAACTGTGATATACTCAAGGTCATCTTTTTGCTTTCACAGACGTATTTTCTTCAGTTTCAACTTGCACTTGTGAATGAACAATTGATGGTTTGTATAGCAGCCAGTTATTGAACTTCTTCATGCTGTCTTCTCACAGATATAGTCTATTTGACCCCTGTGTTCTATCCTGTGAGATCTACATGTATTATCACTGCTTATATTATTGAAAATAAGGGATTTGCAATGAATATGATATTCAGCACTGGATTCAGCACTGATCTTACAAAATTCTGTCATGTAATTGTCCACATTTTCTTTATGTTCTTGAATGTGATAGTTATGGTCTTTTGAATAAACACACTTGGGATTAATTGAAGCACGGAGAGAAGTGACTCAGTGAGCCTGGTCTTTATTGTTCTCTGGTCTCTTGTTAACTGATGGTCAGATCCCAGTTCTTTCCTTCAGCTAGCATGGCTCACTTCCTGCAAGACATCCCTGAGGAGAAGCCACAGAGACCTACCCTGATGCAGCCCTGGGTGCTGGAGAAGCCACATGGAGAACCCTGCCAGTGCTGACATGCTTACACGCTCACTGATTCGGCTTTCCTCCTACATTCGGTGTTATTGCATGTGTTTTGCTAGTTTGAGGAGGACTTTGTAGATTGGTGTTGGACATATGGGCTAATTTCGGACTTATGAGCTTGGACTGGACTGGGTTGGGATGCTTCCTTAAAGTATATAAAAACTTTTATATAAAACTCTCTAATTAAGCAAATGTGGCAAAGAAAGCTGATGGTGCCCGGCTATAGAAAGAGATAGTGTCTGAGGTCTTAAAGGCTTGAAGGTGAACAAGCGGCCATCTAGCTCAGAAGCAATAAAGCCCACATGGAAGAAGCACACCAGCCGGTGTGATCACGAGGTGCCAAAGGGACTAGGTATATGGCATCATACCAAAAAAAGAATATATATATATATATATATATGTGTGTGTGTGTGTGTGTGTGTGTGTGTGTGTATACCATAGTGAATGAAGGGGGAAGTGCAGAGTGGAGTGGAGACCCGAGGCCCAAGTGTTGACCACTGGAGATCCCCTCACAGAGGGGTTTAGGAGAGGAGAGGGGTCAGTCAGGATGCGATGTAGTACCGATGAAGAACACAGCTTTCCCCCAGATCCTGGATGCTTCCTCCCCCCAACAACCATGATCCGAATTCTACCTTGCAGGACTGGATAGGGCAGAGATTGTACACTGGTGCATATGGGAGCTGGAGGCACAGGGAATCCAGGGTGGACGATACCGTCAGGACCAGGGGTGTGAATGGCGAGGCTGGAAGAGTGGAGGGTGAGTGGGTTGGAAAGGGGGAACTGATTACAAGGATCCACCTGTGACCTCCTCCTTGGGAGATGGACGGCAGAGAAGGGGGGGAAGAGAGACTCCGGATAGGACAAGATATAACAAAATAACAATGTGTGGATTATCAAGGGCTCATGAGGGAGGGGGGAGTGGGGAGGGAGGGGAAAAAAGAGGACCTGATGCAGAGGGCTTATGTGGAGAGCAAATGCTTTGAGAGTGATTAGGACAAAGAATGTATGGATGTGCTTTACACAATTGATGTATGTATATGCATGGATTGTGATAAGAGTTGTATGAGCCCCTAATAAAATGTTTAAAAAAAACTCTCTCATATACATATAAGTCTCTGCAGATTTGTTTCTCTAGTCTGCCAAGGCTAACACAATCATCATATTTTCCAAGTACTGATCCTTCTTTCTTGCCATTTTCCACACTCTAATCATCAGTAAAAATCAGTGCATCTAGATTGCATGTTTAATTAATGTAAGATAGCAGAAATTAATTTAAAAATCTTTACTTGTTCTTCCTTAGTATAAATTATTGGCATATAAATTTGCATAATAGTGTCATGTACTTTCCTTCCTTGTAGACATGTGGATATTATCCTTTTGGTGAAAAACTTGTACTTCAGTATAGATATTGAAATGTTCTTATTGATAATCAATGTGAAATCATTCCTCTTGAATTTGATATGCCCTGTATATTCGGTCATATGATTGGTTCAAAATGGCCAACACTCATACATGTATTCTGATTAATACCTAATATATTGATTTTTAAGCATTCCATTTGATATTTGAACATTTTTAGTTTTCCTACATTCACACTTTGTGCATTCCAAATTATTAATGAACTTTGCAGGTATTGCTTTTCATTTTGAGTCATGCCACATAAGCAAATGAAGGTCCACAAAGCCATACTTCTTCCAAGTAATGATGGTTGACTCTGAAAAGGGCAGCACTTTCTGAGTCACATTTTGAGTGACTTTTAACCGGAAGAGTCATAATCCATGACTATATCAGACAAGGTTCAGTGCTATTCAGAGGTTTTCGGTGCCCAAATATTTCCAGAAGTAAAATTATTTTCTCATCCTTCTTGCTAGTCTGTTTTATTCTCTATGTGTCTTTGACTGTTCACCACGGTGACCCTCCTGGTATTTGAAATACCACTGGCGTGTCTTTTCGTGTCACAACAGCACACAGGCTCCCATAGTGAAATAAACTGACACAAAAGTGATAGGCAAATATTCCCCAAATAATTAAGTTTTTCACTGCATTTTTTAAATATCCAGTACAAGTATGTAATATATAAGATTCTCAAAAATATATAACCTGGGAAATTTTTCTGGAAAATTGTCACTGGAATAATTTCAGAGAAATAAATTCATGTGCTGACTTAGTCAGGTAGACCGGCTGAGACATGTCTCTCCTCTTTGTGCCTCCGTGCACTTTCAGCACGTCCTGGGGAGATTAAGTTGTTAATACGTGGTAACACAGGTTACATTCTCTACTGGGAAATTATGTTCTAACATATATCAATTATTTTACCTTAATTGAAGTTGACATGCTAGTCTAGAGCCCAGTGATAAGGACTACGGAAAAAGTAGAGCCCAAAGGTAGGAGTTGAGTGTGGGTGTGGGTGTGGGTGTGTGGGTGTGGGTGTGGGTGTGGGTGGTGAACTACTCCTTTTCGGTCTTAAAGTATCACTACTGTCATGGTCACTTCTGTTCTATTTTCCCTGGACATTTTCTGCCTTTCAATAATGTTTTATTTACATTATGCTGGAGTTTCAGGAAAGAAATAGAAATGAGCATATGTGTTCAATCTCACATGTTGAAGTCAGTATTGCATTATAGTATAAAATATTATTTGTATAAAGAAAATAAACATATCCATCAATAGGAACTGGCATTACATGACCAGCCGCTAAATTTTTCATTGATTATTAATTCCAAACTCATTCACCAAACTCATGTCAAATTAAAAAGAAAAAAAAGTAGGTATGTGGAAGGATAAACTGAATGAGTGATATAAACAACTAAGTAGTAAAATTAAAAATTATAATTAAAAAAAGGTGAGAAGCAATCTGATCCATTTAAAAAAAAGTATGTAGCATTTTATTTTCCTCTCTGACAACACTAAAACTAAAGTAACTTATAGCAAGGGTTAAATATTCTCATTTTGAACTTAAAAATTATGGAGTGAAACACTAGGGTCATGTTAAAAATATATTTGCTTGAACTAATGCTTACTGTATGAAATATAGGAAACCATGGATTAAATATGGGTTAGCTGATCTCTTGTCAGTCAGTAATGCAAATGAGCTTTAATGAAATGGTCATATGTTTGATTGTAAGTGATCATTTCTGTATAAATTAAAAAATCTTTAATTATAATTTCATTCAAACAAAATAATTACAGCTAGAATACTAGGCATTCTGAAGAAAGAGAAAACCTTGGTGTGAGTGGTTGCATTTTCCAGATAAAAACTGATGAGGTTAAAGGAAGTATTGCTGTTTACAATATGGAGAGCATCTATTTTGGTATTCCCTTCTAGTCGATCAACTGATTGCCAACCAGATTATCTTGTTCACCTTAGCCAGATCCTCAACAGAATCAGCAGAAATTTTGCTCTGCAAAGGGTACAGCAAGCCAAATAAAAGTCAGTCTCCAAATCCATTTGCTCAGCATAGATACAATTTATGTTTTTCCTTTTGCTTAGCAAGCAGTCGTGCCACGAATTTTATCTCAAGAATTTTGGTAGTAATGAAACATTGCTGTAATTTAGGATGAGCCAAGCACGTTTAAAATTGAGAGAACAGAAATCTGTCTTTCTTGGCCCACTGAGGCATTTTTTATGAACCTAGTTAAAATATGTATGCCTTCCTTGAGAACTCTGATATATTTGTCATTTTAAAAAATCAATAAAGCTTTTATTTTCAATTCATAATCATCTGCCAAGGAACTAGATTTTCTTGACATCTGTAGTACAGTTTAGTAGGATCTACAATACAAGTTACGTGACTTTCTATACTTATATAATATATTAAATAAAGTGTACATTAATACTCTGTTTTACACATATGAGAAGTATAGATTTTTAGATAATTAGACCTGAAAAATAGTGGATGCTCAAAATATTGTGTTTATTGCATGAGCTTTCTTTTACCATATTTCATATGCAGTATATGACAAGAAATGTGGAATGTTTCCATTTTAACATCAATAGTTCTACATTTTAAAGGCTATAGAGAAATATTGTCCGAATGAAAATAAAACCAGAGAGTGAATTACAATTTGTCACCCAGATATATGAACTTTAAAACACAATGATAACCTATAGCATAAAATTACAGGAAAACTTCTTAGAGAAAATTTACTCTATGAATAAAATATATGTTTTCTGCATTTGGTTCATTGGATTATTTTACATAGATAAGAGAACTTGCTCATGACAATAAAGATGACTTTGACTAAAATGTAATTTTTATGTCAATAATATGTAAAAAAATTATTAACAAAATGTCAACATTTTTCCTAAAACTTTGCATTTTTAATGTAGATGTAAGCTTTCCCTTCTATAAGAACAAAAGTGAGTGAAGGAAGACATCGGACAATATAAGAGATGACAAAATAATAATTTGTAAATTATCAAAGGTTCATGAGGGAAGGGGGAACAAGGAGGGAGGAGGGAAAATGAGGAGCTGATACTAGGGACTTACGTGGAGAGAAAATGTTTCGAGAATAATAAGGGCAATGCATATACAAATGCGCTTTACACAATTGATTATGTATGGATTGTGATAGAGTTGTATGAACCCCTAATAAAATGATTTTTTAAAAGAAAAAAGACAAAATTATAATTTAAATGTTTATAATGAATTCTGAATAGCATACATTAAATGAAAAACGTGTACATCTTAGTTCTTCAAGGGCAATTTCCCGAGAACGATTTCAAAAGTTGTTCATAAAACTTATTAAGATTCTTAAACCTAGAGGGTCTGAGGCAATATTTTCAGCACGATGTATTTTCAGAGAAAATGACTGGTCCTCAAGGTTATGTAATGTCTTGGCATGTCTAGGAGACTGTGGCATAACTAACTATAGAAATGTTCAAAATATGATGAAATATTTTATATTCCACCAAACCAGGATTTCCATAGGCTTTCCTCTAGTACAGTGGTTCTCAACCTTCCTAATGCCGTGACCCTTTAATACAGTTCCTCATGTTGTGGTAAGCCCCCCCCCCCAAACATAAAATTATTTTTGTTTCTACTTCATCACTGTCATTTTGCTACGGTTATGAATCAGGCAGCTGCTGTGAAAGGGGCTGAGACCTGTTGCTTTAGGTTACACACAGCATGATGACAGGAAATACTTACTGGCTGTACAAGCTGCCAGGAGATGGGATGTAGACACATACATACCAGTGGTCAGATCTTAACTGGGGAAGCTGTTTGAAAGGCACGCTTGCAGTGCTCACAATTCTGCAGTGGGTCTGTCCGTTTGTGTACTGCAGCTGCTTAGGTGGTGCTGTGGTGCCGAAGGCTTTGTCATTGGTATTTAAATTCCAGCAAGGTCACCCACAGTATGCAGGGTTCAGCAGATCACAACACAGAGTAAAGCCAGCATCCTCACCACTGGACCAATAGGAGTCATAATGATAGAAGGAGAAAAATGTGACCTTCTGAAGGATTTTCTCTTGTTTGGATCCACAGTCAATGCTCAGGGAAACAGCAGTCAAGAGATTCACATTTCGTATTGGGTCAATCTGCTGCACAAAACCTCTTTAAAGTATTCAAAAGCATGGGTTTACTTTGAGGATTATGTTGGGCCTGACCCAAGTGAGGACATTTCCAATCGCTTCAGATGCATGTGAAAGTTGCTCATGGAATAAGGCAGACTGAAAAAGATTGATGCATTTTAATTGCGCTTGAACTTTGGTGATGGTGGAGAATACCTAAAGTACCTTGGATCGCCAAAAGAACATTTCATTACAATTCTCTTTTATACACGTGTGTCTGTGGATTTATTCATCTACGTTCACAGAATAACACATTCCTGTAGCTGGGTGAGCCTCCCTTCAGTCCTGCCTTTAGCCATTTTTACTTCCTTGACATCCACATTCTTGCCTACCCACAACATTGCCATGTGTGGATACCTGATTTCGTTTAAGACAATTTAAGGATGAAATCGGGTGTTTTACCACAACTTTTCCAAGCACTTTCACTTATGTGAGATTAAAATTTTGTGCCAGAATGTTCCTTGGAGGTAAGCTGGCTAAACTCCATCTAATGAACTTTGGACATGATATCAAGAGGGAGCAGTCCCTGGAGAAGGACGTCACCCTTGGTAAAATGGTGGACAATGAAAATGAGGAAGGCACTCAACAAGACGTACTGACAGAGTGGCTAACAGTGAGCTGAAACACAAGAACAATTTCGAGGATGATGCTTTGTTCCGGTGTGCATGTGGTTGCTATGAGTCAGAATCAATTTGATAGGACCTAACAATGACAAGCAGGATTTTAAAATTTTATAAATTTGAACAGAAAATTCTCTTTCCATAAATCTAAACCTCAGAAATAAATGAGTACACAAATACTCTAAGATACATTGCAGAGTTGTGTGTAATTGTTAAATAATTTACTAATGACTGAAATGTTGATCAAGAAAAGGGTAGATATGGGATAATCCAATGAGATGAGCTTGCATGTTCAGACATCAAAATAACTCCAAGCCCCAGTGGTTGACATGAACTTCTCAAAAATGAATACAGCATCATCTCATATATTTAAAAGTTTGTACATAATGTATACTTATATAAGTGTACATAAATTCACAGCCCCAGATAGATATCAACCCCTTAAGAGAGATAATCACTAATAGAAGTCAGAGTGAAGAAAAATGCACACTTTTCTTTATAGTTAGTGTGTCTTTCTAGCTTTTATAATTAGAAATATTTGCATATCATTCATATAGTCAGCAACAGATAGCTGGAAAAATGATTAACATTCGGAATTTTTTAAAGTTTGAGTACATATGATTGCTGGTTTTAGATGCTATCAAATCAGTTCATTTTTATCATGACACCAGGAACATAGTCCATTCTTACGTCATCCTCAGGATAGTTTGAGTCCACTGCTACAGGCACTGAGTCAATCCATCTCAGGTAGGGCCATCCTCTCTTATGGTGACCCTCTACTTACCAAGCAGGCGGTCCTCTTTCAGGGATTGACACCTCTTGATGACGTGACTAAAGTAAGCAAGATAAAGTTTTAGCACCACCTTCATAAGTATTAATAACAGTATTAAAATATCAAAATCAGTGAACTGACATTTATTACTGTGCTAGAAACATAACAAGACCCTTGATAGACTGAATCCCTACCAGTTGACTCCTCATAGACCACGGAAAATAACTTCTCTCTAGGTAATTCTTCTTGCTAATTCAATTCCAATGAAGACTTGTTAAGGCCTCCTGTATTTGTGAAAGCCAGACAATGAAGAAGGAAGTTAGGAGGAAAGTTGATGCATTTGAACTGTTCTGTTGACAAAGATCCTTGACTATACCCTGGGATGCCAGGAAAATTCTTAAACCAGTCTTAGAAGAACCAGAATGCTCCTTGGAAGCATGGATGGCAGTCTTCTGGTTTGCTTCCTTTGAATACATTTTAGCAGGAAACATATCCATTCAATTCTTAAAATGAAATTACAAGTATTTAGGGGAAAAAATTAAAAAGTACATTTGAGAGCAAATACAACAGCCAACACTAGTGAAAAATAATAACTTCAATTTATAATATTCTCAGAAAAAAATATAGTCCATCAAACAAAGGAATTATAATGCAGTCAATTGATTGATTAGTTTAAGATCACTAGGAAGATCAGTTAGAAGTGAGTTTCCGTTTGATAATTGAATGCATAGACTTACAGTTACTGATTTCTGAGACAAACTATTTGAAGTGCTCAACAATTGTCATACATCCTTCTAGCAAGGTTGATAATTAATCAGCTTTGCCTAGAGGCCTCAGAAATTGTCAATAAACCTTAGGTATCAGGACTTTATTTCCCAGAAGTAGCTTGTTAAAATAAATAACCTTAAAAGTTGTTGGGAAAACTTTAGTTAAAACAGAATTTAGACCTATTCAAAACAATTTTCTTTTTTAAACCTCTGTAATAAAGAAATAGTTCTTAGGCATAACTCTGTTTTATATCCCTCTTTAACCAGGGAAAGAAATCAGTTCCTTAGTTCCCAATGCCTCTGGCCATGAAAGAGCAAAATGATAGGTTTCTGTGAAAAGTCTCCGTGGAACCGCTGGCATGCATGTAAAACCATCAATTCGCAAACTCCGATTTGAATCATTTAGTTCTGGTCATAAAGTCCTCATGACCCTCTCATTTATAAACTTATCATCAGAAACAGCAATAGCTCCAAAGGACATTGTATGTCGTAAAGTAGAAAACGATGAACTCCTTCAGTGACATAGATTGAAACAATAGGCTCAACAATGGTCTTAAACATATCACATGTAATGGAGATGGTTCAGGACAACCTTTAATTCTGTGATATTTAAGGTGCCCATGAACCAGTAAACTCATTGGCAATAAATAATGACAACTTAAGCATGTGAGTATAATCTGATATTATGAATCATCCGAAACTTCTGTGTACCTCCACTGCTCCCTTGAAACTATAATAGCTGAGTCATCCGTCAGAGTATATTTTAATATATTTAATCAAATCATAGAGGAAAACAACCATGATAAACGTATTTGAAAAAGATTGTTTTTATTTTACCTACAAGCTGCTTTGAACCTGTAGTGTGAAAAATGTAATTATCACTGCCTGACAGAGGCATTACCTTCCTGGTCACCCCTTTCAGTATCTGAAGTTCTGAAACATGTTTTTCCTATTATAAACTAATTATGCTGTTTGGACCCTGTCATTCCATATATCAAGTAATGATGAAAAAATAATATTTTGTCCCTTCCATACTACCCTTGCTTTTAAACTGAAATCTATGGTGTCATTTGAAATATCTTAAAGTTAATTTCCTAAGTTGTATTTGAAGTGAACTTGAGGATGTACTACAGATTTGGATTAGTTAAAGCAATGCTCTGTTCTATCCTAGGCATCTATATGTCATATTTAATAAGAAAAGGAAAGACAAAGTTATAAAAAACATGCGGCAAAAATATGCTTGTGTTGACAACAAGGGGCAAGGGGACAAATAGTGATATAGAATTGATGGCGAGGAAGGAGGGCATAGGATGCCTGGTGGGGTTTGACCAAAGGCAATGTAGTTGAGGAGTTACTGCAACCCAAATGAAGGCCAAACATGAGAGTGGAAAAAGAGCAAAGTAAAAGGCAATAGAGAAAATAATTAGGAGGTAAAAGACCCTTATAGAGGTCTAAATATAGGAATGTACAAAGGTAAATATATGTATATATAACAATAGGTAAATAGATCTACATACATATATTCATATATTAAGTTAGCCAATGGACATTGGGTCTCTTTTCAAGTACTCCCTCAACACAAGAACACTTTGTTCTGACAACCTGGGATTGATGCTCACCTTAGCAACAAGACCACTGAAGATAAAATAGGAGCATAAGCAACTGTGGTGAAGAAAGCTGATGGTGCCTGGTTATCAAAGGATATAGCTGGGGTCTTAAGGCTTGAAGATAAATAAGTGGCCATATAGCTGGGAAGTAACACATGGATGAAGCACACCAGCCAGTGTGATCATGAGGTGTCGATGGGATCAGTTATCAGGCATCAATGACCCAGAACAAAAAACACATGTGAATGAGGGGGATCATGGAGTGGAGACCCAAAGCCCATCTGTAGACAATTGAACCTCCCCTCACAGAAAGGTCACAAGGAAAAGATGATCCAGTCAAGGTACAGTATAGCACTGATGAAACATGTAACTTTCCTCTAGTTCTTTAATGCTTCCTCCCTTCAACTATGGTGACTCCAATTCTACCTTACAAATCCAGCTAGACCAGAGCATGTACATTGTTACAGATGAAAGCTGAAAACAGGGATTCCAGGACAGATAAACTCCTTAGGATCAATAATTAGAGTAACAACGCCAGGAGGGTAAGGATAAGGTGATCATAATGATGTACATATAACACCCTCCCAGAGTGACGGACAACAGAAAAGTGGTCAGTGGAAGATATGAAAAAAATTATGTTATCAAGGGGGAAATGAGCTGATACCAAGGGTTCAAGCAGAAAGAAAATGCTTTGAAAATGATGATTGCAACACATATACAATGTGCTTGACAAAATGGATGTAGGTATAGATTGTGATAAAAAGCCATTAAGAGCTCCCAATAAAATTATTTAAAATTTAAAAAATATATGTTTGTGGAAAGAGGACTGCTTAGGTTTCTTTTGTCATTTTCCAGGTGTTCTTTTGTTTTATGAGCAGCGTTCTATGTAATCTACAGCCTCAGGAAAGTCTTTAAATGATGCTATTCATGGTCATGTATGTTTCTAAATTACCATAATTTGCATAAGATGTTCCACATACTAGGCTGAATTTATACTAACTGTCTTCCAGTATACAATTGGAAATAACTTGCTTTCTCTGTGTAATTTTGCCTGCTAATTATCCATTCAATTCACATTAAGAAGATCACTCAAGACTATATCAAAAAGGGTCACTCAAAATGACATCTTCCTATTAACTGGTACTAAAAGCTATGCTTCTCAACATAGAAGATTAGAGTTTTCTTCATTTACTCATTTGACCAGATTTGATATATAATTATACAACATGTGGGCAAATCACATTTCAATGTGTATCTTAAAATGTGATATTCATTATAATACAGTAAAAGTACAATTTCAAAAATGAAAAAGAAATCCTCAACCATTTGCTGACTCTGTATGACACAGATTGGTGTTCCTTTCATCTTTGTTTTTGTTGATATCCAGATTACTAAGATATATATTGAATCAAACACTCAACAGCTCTAGGGTTAGGGTTAGGGTTAGGGTTAGGGTTAGGGTAATAAAAGAAAAAAAAACACTCAACAGCTCTCCAGACAAGTTTAAACTATGTCTATTTCTGACCATTTGAATCACACTAGTGCTTATTTCATTCTTCCTTTGCGTCTTTTTCTTACCTGTAAAATGAGAGGAGAGAGTATGATAAAACCTAGCCTTGCGTCTAACACTAACAATGTGTGTTTCTAATTCTCTTTCCTTTTGGTATCATTTTAGACTTCCACAGTGTAAATATGTTCAAATGAATAACAATTTGAGAAAATTAGGTAAACTGAAATAGCATATGCCACAGATGTGTTATCCCATAATCATAAGCAATAATTCAGAAAAAAAGCAATTATTTTCCCAATTATTATCATTTCCCATCTTGTAAATAGAAATATCATAATCAACAGTTTTCATGGAAAATATGTGTTTATAGCTACTCAAGATTTCCAATGTATTTCACATAGACTTACAGATTCAGGTAGTTATCATGAAGACCTTTCACCAGATGGGTTGACACAGTGGCTGCGACTCTGAGCTCGAACAAGCATGAATATTTGTGAACATGCTGCAGGCTCAGGCAGTGCTCTGTTCTGTTGAACACAGGGTCACCGTGAGTCAGAACCCACTCACTGCACCTAAACACCACCACAGCATCAACGAATAAATCAGACACCATACAATATACTAAACCAAACAAAGTCCATTGATTTTGAATTCTAAAAGCCTACAAAATTATAGCTCACCTCTTCCAATTTTGACATAAGCACTTTCCATTTTTTGTCAGAAAGTGGAGGTGGGCCATTTTAATGAAAGGAAAATAAATTGAAAAGCTCATTGGATATATTTGTTCTTACTAACCACATTGCGTAAAGAAAAGATGTATCTTGCCCTGCTTCATGCTTGACCTCAGGAGAGATCAATGAAGATTTGTGTGTTATAGCAAAATGTGGTGAAGAAGCTAGATGGTATCAGGCAATCAGAAAGTATAACACTTAGGCACTAAAAACCTTGTTTTTAAGCAAGCATCCATCTAAATGAGACATCAACTAAGTCCACATGGAAGCAGCACACCAGTTTCTGTGATCCATAAAAGGCAAATAATATAATCCGAATTTGAAGGAGGGAATGTCATCAGAGCCCAAATTGTGAGCATCTGGCTTGCAGAAGGTTATGGATGACAGTGGAAGCCCAAAATCTGTTCACAGAGTCCACATGTGGATTTAGCCACTGGTGAATTAGCTCAGGACATAATCGAAGGGTAGGAATAGCCTTGTTATTAAGAGTATTGTAGACTCAATATGGCAGAGGTAGTGGTCAAAATATATCTCATCATGGCATCTCCCTTTAGACCCTTGTTCAAGTTGCTTCAATACTTTAAAAGAGTAAAGGGGAAATACACGTGGTGTATACAGGTGTACACAGGTGAAACCCTTCCGACCATGGACAAGGGATGTGACCCGCCTTGCTGACGTGCAGAATTTGTTGTTACAGATGCAGTTAGATTAATATTTAGCACCTTATCATTTGATCTTCCTTTTGACCCCTTTAAAATTGGTCTCGTTTTTAATAGTTTCTGCATTCTTTTTGATTGAAACTTTTTGTCTGCTTTGCTCTGTTATTCTTGTTAGTTTTTTGTAATTGTTGTTTTTAGTTTTTAAAAGATTTTCTATACTTGAAATGCAGGATAGGTAAATCTCCCTTGGGTATGGCAGGGGAGTCAGAGGGGAAATATGAAGCACAAAACCGAACAAAATATTCTAAAACAGATTATAGTAATGATTGTACAACTCTTCTTGACCTAATTGAACCATTTAATATGACATGTGAATTATATGTCAATACAACTGCTAGGTTAAAAAGAACAGATGCGTCAAGTATGTTGAATTTTGAGAACTTATTAAAATCAACTCCAAAAATAATACCATAATAATGATATGAAAAATACACTACAAAAGTGCATTTAAATGTTGTCACTTTAAGCTACTCAGTTAAGCTCATATATAATGAGAATGCTAAATTTAAATTACCTTTATTGGAGAGAAATTTCCCTTGTAATTAAATTATTTCTCTATGTAAGACTCTCAGGCATTAGAACCACTACAGTTCTAAGCTGGCATTCTGTTGATTTAGAATCCCATAGTGAATGGTTTCTAGCTCGCAGGAGCCAGTTTTATAATACAAAGGGCAAATATTGATTTAGAGAGAATTACTAAAAGCTCGTATGAGAAAACTGAGACTAGCCCGAAGGTGAAGCCCAATGTTGTCCACAGGCTGGCTGGGTGCATTATACTTGTAACAAAGAGCAGGATAATGTGTCTATGAAAGAGGGAAAGAACACTGATAGGAAATTCACGATGCACTGATCTTAAGTACAATTCAATAAATGCAAACCTTTGAGTGTTTTTGAACTTCCCCTCAGATTGCTTGTTCTTTAAACAAGGTCTAGAGTTTTTACTGACAACTGAAGAAGAAAGAAGCTACCAGGCAAAAGAGAAGAGATTGAAAGAGCAAGAACTCAGAGAGTAGCTACTTCAGAGGAGGGGGGTGGGGGGGTGATATAGGAATATTCTTAAATATTAGTCAAGAAAGAAATAAGAAGGAAAAGAAGTCCTTGACGTTTCGTTTACATGATTTTTCAAACCAAGGGTGATTCATCTCGGTCTATTTCATATGCTTAGTGAGCGCCACTCCCCTCTCAGTTTCTCAGACCCCTCCCTAGGTTTCTGTTTCTTTCACCTCCAATTGTTTAAAATGTTAACGCTTCCTCTTTAACTTATCGCACACTAAGTTAATTAGACAACCAAATATGGCATTGTTTTAAATCAAAGTTTATTTTCCTGATAGATGATATGGCAATGTAATCTAATACCCTAATTCTCCGAAAATACGAGAGTGTCTTACATTGATTTTTGCTCCCAAAGATGCGCTAGGTCTTATTTTCAGGGGATGTCTTATGTTTCCATGAAGAAGAATACAGTACACATTTATTATTTACTGTTTTATTAAAAGAAACTTCGCACTTTCTGTATGCTCCAGCGGCCAGCAGTGAACTTCTCACCGGCGCCCGCCACTATGGTCCAGAGTACAGAATTACGGTAGCTTTGGGGGGCCTTATTTTTGGGGGGATGCCTTATATTTCAGTGAAGGGCAAAACTGTAAGTAGGTCTATTTTGGGGGGATGTCTTACTTTCGGGGAAACAGGGTAGGATATATAGAAAGCCAATGATGATCTAACCTTAATGTGCTTTTCCCACCATATATATGTATATTTTAAGAATTATATCTTTTTTAGATATAAGACACTTCTGAAATATTTGACACAGTTTCCTTGCTTTGGACATGAAGTAGCCACTTTTTTTCTTGTAACACTATTTTTACTTGAAAGAACAACTGACAGACAAGCTGAGGTGATTCAAAATCAAGCATTTGACAAACACTTTCACTAAAATGAAAAAAGTTAGCCCATCATTTCAATGCTGGATATATTGCTAATAATAAACTTTCAACATTCAAATAACAATTAGAACTTTGTAGTTGCCAGTATAAACTTAATAACCTGCCAGTACTTAGAGTTTTCAGAGCTTTGAAGGGGATAACATACTGAACCAGTATTTTGCATATAACTCATGACTGGTGGTAGAAAATAATCCATGGATAAATGACCTAATACATGTTCAAAGGGCTAATAGGTTTTAATAGCAGACAAAAATTTACTGATATGAATTTAAATTCCACATTCGAACTAAACTTTAAGAAGGTATGCCATATTTATTTAAGTATACTCTCATGCATATAATATCATAGGGTATTATTCACAATTATCTAGAAAGACTACTAAAATGCAACTTTCATACAATGTTTTTTCTCTATTAGACTATATTTTCCTCATACATCTCAAAGGAAATAAAATAACCCAAGAACTTGAACCCAAAAACAAGTGTAAAAATTCAGGAATCTTCTATTCAGAAACACTGGAGAGATTAGAGAAAGTGTACACCATGTTATTTCTGCTTAGGAAATTGTAATTTTTATAAAAATACATTATTTGTATCAGGATACCAATGGTTTTTATTTTAGTTGAAATAACTTTAAGTAAATATTTAAAGTATGCTTTCATTTCTGATAGGGTAGTGAAGCAGTTTATTGTGCCAACCTGGCCAATGAACACACATGGGATTAACTGAAGGGCAGAAGGAAAATGGCTCGGTGAGTCTCCCCTTTCTAGTTCTCGGGTCTCTTGCTTTCTGATGGTCAGACCAGGGTGCAGCTGCCTTAGCCAGTTCCCTGCTTCAGCTGGCAAGGCTCACTTCCTGCAAGAACATCCCTGAGGAGAAGCCACATGGACCTACTCTTATGTAGCTCTGGGTGCTGGAGCAGCCATGTGGAGACCCATGCCAGCGCTGAGATGCTTACACGCTTATGGATTTGGCTTTCCTCCTGCAGTCAGCATCACTGTGTCTGTTTTGTGAGCTGGAGGATAACTTTGTGGATCGGTGTTGGACATATGGGCTAATGTTGGACTTGTGGGCTGGAGGAGCACTGGGTTAGAATGTTTTCTTGATGTGCACTTACCCTTTATATAAAACTCTCTTTTGTACATATGGATTTCTGTGGATTTGTTTCTCTAATGTACCCAGACTAATACAGTTAGTGATTGGTATAACTTTATAAACTTAAATCCTTCGTTCTTCCAAATGATATTCAAGAATGCACAGGGATCCTGGGAGCAAAGAGTGGGAAAGTCACTGCTCTAAGTCCATCATGCTCTCTGGGTTCACCTCTTCCTGCTTCCATCATGCTACTTACTTGGTTACAGATAAGTCATTTTGGCTCTTTGGATTAGCTGTCCTCTTTCATCTCTGGTTGCTTTTGTTCTGAATTACACTCATTCTTTACCTTTTTTCTCCCCCCACCCCCACTAGCTTCTTTGTCCACATCTCTTGAGTAAGAGATTACTTCTTCAGGACTATAATTTAGGAGTACATCTTTATTGCATTTATGAGAACATTACATTGCAATGACAGGGTAAATTGTCTGTCTCCTTGCGAGATGTCTGACTTAATACATCCCTGAATCTCTTGTGCCTAAAAATAACAAAGAATTGTTCAGCAATTCTTTTCCCTAGGCACTGTGCTTGACATTTTGCACAGATTATATCAACCAATCCTCACAGCAACCTTATTAAACAAGTATTTGTAGTCTCCGTGTAATGGTAAAGAAGTGGACCTCGAAGAAGTTAATCAGTCACCCAAATCACATTGTCAGCAGGGCTGAGCCTCAGAACGCATGCAACCCCGCATCACATGGTTACCTGGCATGGGTTCAGGAAGTATTTGGACAATCAAAAGAAACTGTCTTTCAAAGATGTTTCTACCCTTTGGTTAATTCCTAAGATTATATAATTTCCTTCGTGTTGTTATTCGACTTTAAAAATATCACTTAAATAAAGACAATGAAACTTATAGGTGTAGGATATATATCATATATATCTATTATTCGAAGCCCTGGTGGCTTCAAGCACTGATTCAGTGTTTGGATCATAATTGAAAGGGCTGTCATTTGTCATTTGAATATACCAGTTGTCCCGCTAGGAAAAAAATAAAAAGATGTGGCAGACTGCTTTAGGCAACGGCTTTGGAAATCCTGCTGAGAAGTCCCACCACATCCTCCTGGGCTGCTGCAAGGCAGCATGGACATCTGACAGGAGGCTTGTTTTGTTTTTATTTCTTGTTCTGTATACTTTGTTTCATAATGCTGAAAAAATAGCACGTGGCTCCCCAGTTGGCAGGAAAGATTGAAATTGATGTGTTATCAGAGAAGCCTTCCTGAGGTGATCTTTAGGACAGGATATTCAGAAATATACTAAAATTTTACTGTCCCTTGAATCTCCTAATATCATAAGTGGAACTTTGAAATGTGTCATAAATTCCTTTTGATCTCCTTCCAAAGGACAGGTTTCAAATAACTGTGTGAAATCCACTGACCATAAACTAAGACAGAGGGTGGTGAACTTGAAAGCTTACTATCAGGTATTCTTTGAGGAATAAAATAGCCAACTCTAAATAAATTAGTTACACATCCTATATCACTGATTCCGGCCTTCTTTTACTGCTCTAAACCTTTAAAAACATTTTCTTTTAATTCAGAGAGAAAGAAACCCAAACACGGATGTGCATTGTTTTCCATATTCCTTGGTGTTTTTTGGTTTAGTTTGTTACCCCATTCAAAGCTCTTAAAAATCTCTAAATACTGGCAGGCTATTAAGTTAATACTGGCAACTACAAATTTCTAATTCTTATCTAAATGTTTTACTTTGGTACAATATTAATTACATTTTCAGCATCACTGGACCATGGATGAACTTTGAACACTAGGAATACATTGATTTTAACTTCACAGGTGCACGTATACACAGATTTGTTTCAATAAATATATTGGAAATTTGGGGGAGACCCGCAACAATTTGAAAAACTGAAAGATAGAGTTCATATCCTAGGAATATATTAAATTTGTAAAGGCATGGCATGATGAATAAAAGGTATGTAGCTACAAGGCTATTCGTCATTGACCATAAAATATACACAAATCTCTTCTAAGAAATTGCATGCTACAGTAAAACGCTAGCTATTGAAGTTCTTATGTGTTTTTCATCATGGATATTACAGCGTAAGAAGCCTTTAATAATGCCGTGGAACCCACACAAGGTGTCACTAGTGATGCTGTAAGTGCTTCTGGGAAGAGAAAAGAAAAACCATGACATTTCAAGAAAGAGTTGAATTGCTTGGCACCATAGAATGAGATCTGAGCCTGCGATTGCCCAACTCTTCAAGATGCATGAATCCAGCATAAGGACCACTGTGAAAACAGAAAGGGAAGGTGAAGGGCTATGGCTGAGCGATGACAGTAAACGTGAAACCCTTCAACTTTTGTGAAACACTTTCCTTTTTTCCAAAGCCACTTTATTGGGAGTTAATACAGATATCATATCATTCCATAGTTCAATCACTCGAAGCAGTATTGTACAATTACCACCACATTCACTTTCAAAACATATTTTTCCTTCCTGAACTCCTTGACCTCAGTTCCCTTTATACACCCCCCACTACGCCCCCTAGAAGCCCTTACTCTACTTGCCATCGCTATAGTTAATCAATTCTGGATTTCATATACTTAAAGGCAGAAAAAAAACCAACAAAATTGCAAAAGGGTGACACCCAATGATATAACACATATGAGATAAACTCCAATACGAATAAACAACAACAAAATACAGAAAATGTAGAAAGCCAGATCAGGCCTAACATGCTACAGAGTGGGGATCAACAGAAAATATTTTAACCCTTCAAGTCATCTCTCCAATGCCCTCTATTAGGTCACCACTTTCCTCCTGAAATACCTTTTTATCTTGTGTTGAAAATGCAAGGATGTTACTTTGAGGATTATGGTCCACCTGACCTAATCCACTGTGCTTTCATTTGCCTGATACACACATAAGTATTGGAAGTTCCCCCATGGTTCTGCATCACCCCTCAGGTGATGCCGGTAGTGTGTGGTTATGTGTCTATCATTGCACTCAGCTCCCCTTCATCCCCCCAAGAACGTTTTCTTTTTCAGGAAGCAGCATTATGCGGGAAATGTGAGGTGCCGTAACAACGAGCTATAACACTACCTCTGCCAGAAGACCCACATGATGAAGAGCTATGAGGGCAGATCTGGGGAAGGAATTTTTTTACAGTGTTGTTTTTTAGCTGATTTCTGAGCACAAAATGCTCCCACCACAAATTACTACCTTACCCACCTGAGAGAGTTTCAGATCAGTCTCCCATTCTCTGTATGGAGAAGGCGTCATTAGCAATTCAGAAGACCATGCTATCCATAGCAACCAATCTGAAGAGAAAATTTAAAGTTTCATTTGAGTCTTACAAGAATGGTTGATTTGCTTTATTTTTTATTTTAAAAAGTTATTGGGGGCTCTACAGTCTTATCACAATCTATACATCCATCCATTGTGTCAAACACATTTGTACATACGTTGCCAACATCGTTTTTAAAACATTTTCTTTCGACTTGAGCCCAGATTTCAGTTCATTCCCCCCCCCCACCATCCTCCTGCCCTCAGGAATGTTTGATAATTTATTATTATTTTTTCATATCTTATACAGACTGCTGTCTCCCTTCACCCACTTTTCTGTTGTCCTCCTGAGAGGGGGTTATATGTAGATCATTGTGACCAGTTCCCCATTTTCCCCCACCTTCTCCTTTACCCTCCTGGTATCACTACTCCTATTATTGTTCCTAAGGTGTCTGTCTGTCCTGGATTCCCTGTGTTTCCAGCTCTTATCTGTACCAGTGTACATTCTCTGGTTTAGCCGGATTTGTAACGTACAATGGAGGTCATGATAGTGGGAGTGTGGTGGAAGGGAGAAGCATTAAAGAATTAGAGAAGATTGTATGTTCATCAGTGCTGTACTGCACCCTGACTGACTCGTCTCATCCGTGTGAGCCTTCTGAAAAGGGATGTCCAATTGTCTACATATGGGCTTTGGGTCTCTACTCTGCCCTCCCCGTCATTCAAATTTATATGATTTTTTTTGTTCTGAGTCCAATGGGACCGACGGTTCCAGGGAGACACAGGAGAGAGAGAGAGAGAGAGGCGGGGGAAAGGAAGAAGGGTGTCAACCAATCCAGGGACAAGGAAACAATGAGTGTTCTAAAATCAATGGCATGAAGGGCATAAGAAACCTTGTGGGACTTGATCAAGGGCAATGTAGCCAAGAAGAATTACTGAAACACAAAGGAAGCCAAACATGATAGCGGGACAAGAGGAAAGTAAAAGGAAACAGAGGAAAGAACTAGGAGGCAACGGACTTTTATAGAGGTCTAAATACAGGCATGTACATGTATATATATATATATATATATATATATATATATATATATATATATATATATATATATATATATATATATTTTATATTTATTTATGTATATTTTATATAACAATAGGGAATATATCTATGTACATATAGTTATATGTTAAGTATTAAGGCAGCAGACGGACATTGGGCCTCTACTCAAGAACTCCCTCACAGCAGGAACACTTTAATAACCTGCCTTTCTGTCATGCTCACCTACCCGACAAGACCACTGAAGGCAAATGGGTGCATAAATAAATGTGGTGAAGAAAGCTGATGGTGCCCGGCTATCAAAAGAAATAGTGTCTGCGCTCTCAAAAACACAAAGATAAACAAGTAGCCATGTAGTTGAGAAGCAAAAAAGTCCACGTGGAAGAAGCACACCAACCTGCGTGACCATGAGGAGTCAAAGGGATCAGATATCAGGCATCATAGAACCAGAAAAAAAATAATATCAATGTTTTCTTTTCATATGTCTTTTTTTTCAAATGCTTGGTTGTCTTCTCATTGTAAAAATTGTCTCTAATAAACTACAATTCAGACTGTGAATAAAATGTTGGATATTGAATACAAAAGACTGAAGAAGAATCGATGTGTATAAATTGTACTGGTGGCAAAGAATAATGAAAGTACCATAAACTACTGAAAAACAAACCAATCGGTCTTGGAAGAAGCATAACCAGAAGGATCCATAGAAATAAGGACGGTAAGACTTAGTGGCACGTACTTTTGACATGTTTGAGGCACGGACATTAAGCTTCATAAAGTAGGTCAGCAAAAAAAGAAGACAGTCAAAGACATGGATTGGCACAATGGTTATACCAGTGGGCTGAAATACAAGCAAACTGTGAGCATGGCACCCAACCAGGCAGGGCTTCATTCTGTTTTGCATAGAGTCTCTATGAACTGGAACCAACTCAATGGCAGTTAACCACAACAACATTGAAAAGACAGCTTGAAGCGGATGCAGGATTGCGATGAGAAGGGCAGACTGATAGACTCTAGGATGATTGGGGGGGGTGCGGGGGGAATTGAGTTGTTGTTTGGCAACTCAAAGCACACTGATATAAAGAGGGATAATTTAACGCCAGAAAAAGACGGTGTGATAATTTTAGAATGATGGTTAGAAAATGCCAAGATAACAGGAGACGCACCTGCAGAAGCACCTGCCACTACGAGGCATCAGAGTCCCAGGTGCCACCGAGGAAAAAGAATATCCACTTGAACTTTACTGCAGCCGGAGTTCTATTCTGGGGAGGAACATACCACAAATAACATTTACTGGTATTGCAGGAAAATGAGCACCAAGAGTTAGAACAGGAAAGCATAGGCTAACTCTATGATTTTATGCAAATGCAATCAGGTGGAAGAAGGATTGTTATCATACACAGACATTTTTAGAGAAATGGAGAAGCAAAAAGTCAGACAGAAATTATGATATATTTCTCTAACGTTATATCAGTTATCCCTGCCTCTCCTGACTTCCATTCCATTGCGTCGATCTCTCTTCTCTGCCAGTTCAGCCAAACCAAGACCATCCTCATTTCTCCTCCCTCAGGCTACTCAGCATGATGATGATCTATCTTGTAACAGATGTGTAAATTTACAGTCTGGATAAGTCAGTACACTACTGTAAATACATTTTCTCTTTTTTATGGTTTCCTCAATAATATTTTCTCTAGGTTACACTATTGTGAGAATATAGTATATAATCTATATGATAACAAAATATGGGCTAATCAACAATTTATGTTAGAAGTGAGTTGAGTGCACAGTAGTTAGGGGTGAGTAAATATTGAGTCCACAGTAAACTGAAAGTTGTTCAAAAATGGTATATAAATTTTTGATGACTGCAATTATATTTTCTGTAACATGTTACAATCTGTAAAGTGTTTCCCCAATATTATTCCATTTTTTCTTACAACAGTCCTGTGTAATGGACACTGTAGGTAATATTAGCCATAATTCTCAATAAAATTAAAAGTTTGGGGAGCTAAACCAGCATGTACGACTTTGCGAAATTGCTAACTGGCGTAGTATTATGACTTTGAAGTATATGCTCTTTCCACTATGTCACTTAAATAGACTTTTATTTCTTTTTATGAGTAACAATGTAACAAAAACTTTATGTGAAGAAAAGTTCTTTGGTGGGAAAACAGTGCTTGGGTAGGAGGAAATAGAATTATGACATTTTGGAAAGAACATTAATCTAAAACAAACTGTTGCTATTTCTACCAGAAAGAGCAGTTTAAAGCTAAAGTAAATAAAGCCATTTCACTCAAAGAAAGAACAACAAAATATGGATCTGGACATTTCCACGGGAAGAAGTTTGCAGTTATCACAGATATGACAGCTTGTCTTGGTAAAATGACACCTTCTGACTAAGAAAGCCCACATCTATTTTCATGAAACATTTAGCATAAATATGTTGTATGTCTCCCCTAATTTGAAAGCCATTTTAAAAACTGAGGATGTAACAGAAATAGTCAGAGAAACTAGAAGAAATATCACATCAGAAGTCTGACTACTGATGTACTTAAATACATAACCGTCTATTAGCAACTGTTCTTTTATGAATTTAAACAAACTTTTTCATGTCCATAAGTATAAAGCAAGCCTTGAAGACATGAATTATACACTTTCATTCTGTTTTTATGCTGTATGATTTTACCTTTTGGAAATTGTTTATTATGTCGATAAGCTACAGAAACTCATAATATGCACAAACAAATAGTCTTATTTCTTTTGTTGGCTTTTTATTCTCAAATTTTTGAAGACTGATTTTCAAAAATTAATAAATATTTTTAATCCTTTAGAAGATCATATAAATAAACTTTAAAGATTTATTATTTTAAATGTATAATTCCTTTATCTTTATCTTTACCTTTATCTTCTTTATCCTGAACTTATAGACAACCAATTGATGGTCTGTTCCACAGTCAGCCCCTGGCCTGGTTTTGGCTTCTGATATTGAACGTCTCTGTTGTCTCTTCACTCCATCTGAGTTCTGTGTATTCCATCTAGTGAAGTCCATGTGAAGAGTCACCCTTTCTGTTGTTGCCAAAAGCCTTGCCAATGAGCATACCAGCCCAGTTGCTGCAGTACATTGACAGCGAGCTGCCAGAGGTTTGCACCAGATTAAGAAGAGGATATGGACCAAGGGATATGGTTGCTGATGTCAGAGGGATCTTGGCTGAATTCCAGAACACTCCATTGTGTTCACACTGAATTTGTACATGGATCAAAAGGCAATTGTGCAAGCAAAACACGGGAATATTGCACAGTTTGAAATCAGGGAAAATGTTCTTCAAAGTGGTATGTTCTCACTGTATTTATTCAATCTGTATGCTGAGCAAATCATTAGAGAAGCTGGATTATAGGAAGCAAAATGTGGCATCAGGATTGGAGGAAGGTTGATTCACAACTGGCAATATGTAGATGATACAACTTTACTTGCTGAAAGCGAGGAGGACTTGAAGCAGTAGCTGATGACGATCAAAGATTGCAGCCCTCAGTAATTATTACAACCCAATGTAAAGAAGACCAAAATCCTCACAAGTATACTAATAAGCAACAGAATGATAAATGCAGAAGAGATTGAAGTTCTCCAAAATTGTGTCTTACTCGGATCTCTAATCAAGGCTCACGAACCCTGCAGTCCAGAGATCAAAAGATAAGTCACATTAGGAAAATTTGTTGCACAAGAACTCTTTAGAATATTGAAAAGCAGGTTCGATACTTTGAGGATTAAGATTCACCTGACCCAAAGCATGGTGTTTTCAATAGCCTTATATGCATGGGAAAGCTGGACATTTAATAAAGAAGACTGGAGACGAAATGACGCATTTGAATGGTGATGTTGTAGGAAAACATTGAAAGGACTATCAACTGCTAAAAGGAAAAACCAATCTGTACTGAAATAAGTAGGCTCAGAGTTCTCCTTTGAGGCAAGGATGAGGAAACTGTCTTTGCATGTGTGGTCAGGAGAGACCAGTCCCTGAAGAAGGACATCACATTTGTAAAGGAGAGGAGCAGTGAAGGAGCCTTCAAGGAGATGGACTGACACCTGGGTACAATAGCCTCGAGCATAGGAACAATTGTGAGGATGGGGCAGAACAGGCCTCGGTTGTGCATAGGGTAACTCTGGATGGAACTGACTAGAGGACAACTAACAACAACAACATAGGTCAAAGCACGCAGGAATACATTTATTTTACCTGAAAACGTTTAGCTTTAATTAGCAATAATTTGGGAGAGTTTCAGTCACAACTATGAAACTTGACCAATTTTATTATAACTCTTTAGAAATATACTTTGCAAAGAAAGAAATGTAGTGGAGAGAGGCATCAGACCTCAACCTGGTGTGCCAAGACGTGAATGCAACATACCGGCATGAAGCAACAAACTAATAGCAAGGTCTATGGGGTTGGACCCAATCACAGCTATATGGACACAACCGCCCCCCCTCCCAAGAAGAATGCACTACAAAGGACAGCACTGAAGCTACAGTTCAGGGAGGGGGTGCATCTCATCAGAGCACACTGGAGCAAACAAAGAGGGAAAGAGAGAAAGAAAGCATGAAACACATCCGGGCCCACAAAACCCTGAGTACAATATTCCTGCTCAGAGGACCCAATGCACAGAGAAGACCATAGGGCCAGCCCCATCTCAAGACAGACCATCCCTCATTGACCCATAGCATTTCATGGGACAACACTATATACACAGCATGGGAATTGTGCCTGATCTGAACCTGCCATACTGGGTCAAAACACTAGGGCATGCAACAGATTAGACTCCACCTGAAAACACTCATAAAGATCAACAAACAGATCTGGAACTATTTATTGACTCTTCTTTTTGTTGTTGTTCTGTTTATGCATTTATGTGTTTTTTGCGTGTCTATCTAGATAAGACAGGTTGGATAAACCATCCAGAGGAGAAAACAATGGGACCAACAGTTCAGGGAGGACCTGGGAGAGGGGAGGTGGAGGAAAGGACAGAGGTCGACAACATATCCAGGGATAAGGGCATAACAAGTGATCTAAAATTAATAGTGAGGAGGGCATAGGATGCCTAGTAGGACTTGATCAAGTGCATGTAGCCAAGAAGAATTACTTAAAATTGAATGAAGGTCAAACATGATATTTGTACAAGAGGAAAGTAAACGGAAGTAGAGGAAAGAGCTAAGAGGCAAAGGACATTTATAGAGGTCTAAACATAGGCATGTACATATGTAAATATATTTATATATAACAATAGGGAAATAGATATATGTAAATATATTTATATATTAAGTATTAAAGTAACAGACAGACTTTGGATCTCTAATCAAGAATGTCCTCAATACAAGAACACTTTATTCTAATAATCTGACATTCTGTGATGCTCACCTTCCCTATAAGGTCACTGAAGACAAAATGGATTCACAAGCAAATGTGGTGAAGAAAGTTGATGGTGCCTGACTTCAAAAGATATAGTGTCTAAGGTCTTAAAGGCTTGAAGAAAAATAAGTGGTTATCTAGCTGAGAAGCAGAAAAATCCACATGGAAGAAGCATACAAGCCTGTATGATCATGAGGTGTCAATAGGATCCGGTATCAGGCATCAAAGACCCAGAACAAAAAGCCATATCAATGTGAATGAAGGGGAGGGCAGAGTGGAGACTCAAAACCCATCTGTAGACAATTGGACACCCCCTCACAGAAAGGTCACAAGGATGAGATGAGCCAGTCAAGGTGCTGTATAGCACCAATGAAACATATAACTTTCCTCTAGTTCTTTATGCTTCCTCCCCCCAACTATCATAACCACAATTCTACCTTACAAATCAGGCTAGGCCAGAGCATATACACTGGTACAGATAAGAGCACACAACACAGGGAATCAAGGACAGATAAACCCCTCAGAGCCAATAATGAACGTAGTGATACCAAGAGGGTAAAGGGAAGGTAGGGGGAATGGATCAAAATGATCGACATATAACCCCCTCCAAAGATATCAAACTATCAAAATTTTCATACCCTGCCTAGAGGTATTTGGTAGACTGTCAAAGAAAATGTTGAGTGTTTTAATTGGCTTTTTCCATAGATAAATATCTTGTACCTCAATTTTCCTTGTTTCTAATCTATAAATACACACTCACTTGGATGACTAATTAATGACTAATTAATGTCCTACCTATGTCCCATGAAATACCATTTCCGTTTCCTACAAAAGCCACTTCCTACAGAATAAGACACTTTCTCTGAACCACATGACACCAACCGACCACCTACTAGCTTGCTTCCTTGTGGACGCTTTTGGAGTCTCCACCAGACAGTTTGTAAACCATGACTGCACCTCTGCGAAACTTCTGCTTCACTGGTCGGCCTTGCCACATTGCTGACTAAGCTTCAATTTGGACAATATAATGAATATAAGCAAGATGCAATATAGTTTTCTATTTGCAAAGCAGACATTGTTAATGAAATTCTACAGCATTGTCTGAGAAAGGCAACATATCTCTTTCCAGGCATTGCCTTAATAGCAGTGTAAATAACAGAAATATCTCTCCATCCAATATTGATTCATTATTATGTTATCTTCAGTGCATCCCAGAGAAATTCAGAGAAGTTCAACGGAGCAATCTTTAAGGCAATGCTATTCTTTTTGCCCCTGATATCAGATATTCCACATAGTTCTCACTTCATTCAATCAAATCTGAGAGGGGGAATTTTTCCATATGCATTTACCTACACATATCTATGAATTAATAAAGCATAAAGAGTGCAAAGGTACGAAAACTTCTTAGCCATAAGCAAATACTTTGAGGTAATTAATTGCAGGACTTGAAGGCTCAGGATTGTCATTTCAAGGGACACCAAGGTCTACTAACATAGCATAGTTTACTATGACAATATTCTCCACCCTACATTGATGAGCAGTATCTGGGGTCTTAAAGGCTCAGGATTGTCTGAAGCACAGCTGTCTGGAGCAAAGAAGAGTGAAGACAAATACAAACATGGAAACAGTGAATTCAGTGAACTAGCAGGCCACGTGAACCATCGCTTCCATGCCACAGAGACTCAAAGAAAAAAGATGGCATCTGGGTAATTAAAAATGTCTCTGCAAGGAATAGAAAGGAAGCTTACTGGTTAGATAGAAATTGAAGGAACCCCTGAGACTGTTGTCCTTAGTTACCCATGAGACCTAGATACGAACTCACCCACATATCTCAATTCTTAGATAAACAGTGCACAGGTCTATGAGGAGAAGAGTGACATTAGGAAGCACACACTCTAGACAATAATCAGCCATTCGACATCAAAAGGGCAAACTTTACACAAAGATAACCATCATAAGGATTAGGAAAGGAGGATGAAAGTAAATATGAAACATTCGGGAAATGTTTATTATTTAAACTAAAGCAGGCATTCATTTGGGGATGGAAAATTAATTTACATGTATTTACCACATCGACAATTAAAAATACAGATACTGATATAGGTAGAGATAGAAATATGTTAGGAGTTCTGGTGGAATAATAGTTTCATTTTGGGTTTCTAATCACAGAGTAAGTAATTCAAAACCACCAGGCTCTCCTGGAGAGAAAGATGAGACTTTCTACTCCCATAAAGAGTTACAGTCTCAGAAACTCATGGGGCAGCTCTACTCTGCAATAAAGGGGCATCATGAGTCAGCATCTACTTGTTGGCAGTGAGTTGAGATTATCTATGTATATGTATATCAATATATATGCTTATATTCACTTGAAGGATGGGATCACTGACATCTAAGCATAGATCTTAGCTAGAAAAAGTTATAGAAAAATCTTAAAGAACTATAACTTTGACTCATTTATACTCAATTCCCAATATTTTGCCCCTAAAATTATCACTAAGCATTTCCATTTCTTGATAGTTCTGGTTTCATTCACCTACTACACAATATTCTTACGATCTGTGATGTCAGTATGGCAATTGATATTCAGATTCCTCATTGGTCAAGTTCCACTCATGCATTTGTTCTCATTTCCAAGTAACTACTGTTCGGTGTGCCACAGGCTTCAGTTCCCTGAATTTGGAATCCATGACACTAAAAAGATAGCATCTCAAAAAAGGTTGCAAAATATTCATTTGGCAGACAGAAATTTTGGTACAAGAATCATTCACATAATACAAAAATCACGTCCCCAAAGAAGTATCGTCTGTTGAGCCTGATCGAGGACTCTGAACCCCAACTGCTTATAAGGATTACCTAGAGAGCATTTGACAGCGGGCAGTGCCTTGGTCCTGTCCCTGACCAATTGAACTGGACTCTTTGAAGACAATGCACAGCATTTGATTTTGTAATGTATCTATTCTCCCTAAGAAGACCCTGGTGACATTGTGGGTAAGGTGTTGGGCTTCAGTACAAAACCACCAGTCCCTATGTAGGAGAAAGATGAGGCTCTCTACTCTAATAAAGACTTACACTTTTGGAAACCCACAGAAGTTCTTCTCTGTCATACATGTTACTACTATAACTTAGTATTCGCTCAATGGCACTGAGTTCTTCGGTATTCTTCCTAATTTGAGAATGATAGATTTCAACCAAAATCCCATTTCCACCTACTACCATAATAACATTTCAGGAACTAAGAACAAGAAAGTAAATAAAAAGTAGAGCAGCTACATGGAGTAAAATAAGAAAACAATACTACGACAGTACACCACTCTTCAGGATGGAAAGTGCTCTATGCGCTTCATCACGACTTCCTGGGATGCCAACTATTCCCCATGGTGAAATAGGTGGGAAATTTCTGGAACTTCCTTCTTCGTTAGAAAGTCCACAATATATTCCCTTTTCCCCGATTTCCTTGTTGGCTCTCTTCATTTAAAACAAAGTAGTGACAGTACTACCAAATCTAACGTCACTGTAATTCTCATCTTGTTACTAATACTGCAATTCTACAAAGAAAAAGATGACATGGGAGAGGAGGGCGAAGAGAGAGGCAGAGAGGACGTGTGCATCCCCTTCGCTCCCTGTGTTTGGAATGTGGTACAGAGCCATCTAACTTGATGGCCAGGCAACTCAATTAGGAGAACTGGATAAGCAAAACAATGTGCATGAGGTGCCCGAAGGAACCATTCCGATGTGAATGCATTTATCTTTTACATTACTTTAATTTCAATTGAGGTTTACAAGAGGCTAACTCAATTTATACATAAATGATGTTCCTGAGAACTATTGCAACAATGGGCTCAGGCAAAGGAATAATTTTGAGATTGACACAGGACTGGGCAAAGTTTCCCTGTGCTTTGGATATATTACTGAGTTGCAAATGAACCTTGGGGCGCTCACTGTTGGTATACAAGGGGGGACCACCGAAAAATGCTCATTTGTTTTCTGATATGAGGGGGATAGTGCATTTGGACTTCGTTCCACTAGGTCAGACTGTTTCACAAGCTTCCTACTTACAGGTTCTGAAATGATCGCATAACATGTCTAACAAAAAGGGCCTGATTGGTGGCAGATGGAGGACGGGTTTAGCCACCAAGACAATGCATCTGTTCATGAAGCCATCGCAGCGTGCCAGTTGAAGGAGAGAAAAATATAGCCTATCTCTCTTGCTCCATACACCTTACTCACCTGATCTTGCTCCATTTGACTTTTTTGTTTGCTTGTTTCTGTAAACAAAGAGGGACATGAAAAGACCACGATTTGACCATGTAGAAGAGGTGAAGGAAAAAAGATAATGGGGGAGCTGTCAGCCATCCAGACAGATGAGTTTAAAAATGTTTCTAAGAAAAGAATCTCAGATTTGACAAACATATTAAGTGTAATGGAAACTAATTTGAAGGTAATATGGTTGTTTTTTTTAAAATTAAATACATAGCTTTAAAAAATCTGATTTTTGGCAGGTACCTACTCCCATGATATTGTGTCATTCTTTACAGGGAAGTCTAAAGTCAATATGAGTTTGTGTGACCTTCTGCTTCACCTCGTCGAAGTTCATTCACTCAGTCTCTTAGTGTTTCCAGTCTCTTTTTCAGTGCTTTTATGTGCTTGATTCTTGTCTTTTTCTCAATTGCCACAACCTTGCTAGATCTCATTATTTAATTTTCACTTTTCTCTCAATTGCCTTTTTAAGCTTTTGCAACAAGGACACTGTAGTCTTCTTTGACCTAATCTGAACTAATAAGAGCAAAATGAGTGAGGGAATATTGGGAAATCAGGATAAGTAAATGTACTTAGTGCACAAAATGGGATTTGCAGTAGCAAATCAGGTTAACTCGGAGCTCTGGACTTCTGATTCTCTGAAAGAAACGCTACTCTAACATTGATTGAAAGAACTTAGATGGCACCGGTCCTCCCAGCTGTTGGAAAGGAAATAGCAGAGAAGTTGACAATATTCTGTCTGGAAGAGTTATTAGAGATATCAGGTAAAATTAGCCACAAAAAAACCCCTGCTTCTTCAGGCACTCATTTGGAGGGAGTGAGGCCAGCCACATAGAGTAATGATAAGATAACCTGACTAGATTGAACTATGTTATGCCAATTGATTTTGGAGTCCCCTAAAATTATGTTTCTGAGCCCCCAGACCAAGTAAAAGCTATTCAATTATGGCTAAGAAGTGCTCCTAACTACCCTTTGTATACACGCATGTGCAGAAATAGTCTGTCAAACGTGCGTGTGTGTGTTCACTTGCCTTCCCGCTCTTGCTCAGCTTCCTTATGAAGGAATCATACTATGAATTGCTGACCACGGTGCAGTATGAGGAGTGGTTCCTGTTCCATGGCTGGATTCCTTGAGGTCCCTGCCAAGGGGCAAGGCCAGAAAGATACCAACGGGGCTGAGACCCCAGCGAAGGAGTAAAGGAGAGGCAGTTTCAGCAGCAACAGCAGCGCCACAGGGACTGGAAGGGCCCGTTCTCTTCAGGGTCATCGCTTTGATTCCACCAGAGCAGGTCCAACTTCTTGCTAGACTGTCTCTCAAGATATTACATCAGAAATAGAAGTGTAAGTGCTCATTTGTTATTTTTCTCTAGAAACATAGAAAATCAGAATAGCTCATTAGAATGGACTTTAATGCTATTCCTTAGTGTGAAAACAGTTTATAAACATTTAGAATTCAAATATATATATTTTTATGTTCAATCCACTGAAGAGAAATTTCTCTCATGATGACATTCTCAGAATCTCAAGTGTTTAACCACGTCACGCAGTAAAATCGGTCTAGCTCATATCCTTCAAGATACTGTACGCCATATACAAATAGTGATTTAAGTGGAATTACTAATATATTAGCAGTGAGGTGACTTATCATTACTTAAAAGTATTAGAGAGCCACTGATTTTAATATTCTTATTATGCTGTCTATTATATTACATTATAAACATATCTGAATATATCTTATATTCCATTTGAATGACAACATCAAACATAGATCACCTATTAGAAATGGCACGGGTATATGAATCATTTAAAAATCAATTATAAGCACACATAATTATATATACTAAAATGAGATGAAAATATTTAATCTTTTAGGTCATTTTACTGACTTACATATTTTTCAGTCTCATATAATCTAATCCAAAATTAAATAGTCTAGTGAATTCTCATTAAATAAATTTCTCTTCTGCATAATTATACACGTCTAATTGCTATTACCTCTAAAAATATTTTGTCCTCTAAATAAATCAAATAGATAGCAAGAACAGCTATTTTAGCTTTAAATTAATTTCAAAAAGGGAAATTTTTTAAGTAATGCTGTCTTCTCATAAATTAATAAATTACTTTCTTATAATTCATAATAAAATTGAGTTATTTCATTTGCAAAGAAGTTTCAGAAATAGTAACTACAATTATGTCCTTGTTTTTTTGTTTTAGACAATAAGATATTTTCTTTTTTCCTCTAATAAATCATTTTATTGGGGGCTCTCATAACATAACAATCCATATATCAACTGTATCAAGTATATCTGTACATATGTTGCCATCATCATTTTCAAAATATTTTCTTTCTACTTGAACCCTTGGTATCAGTTTCTTGTTTTTCCTTTCCTTTCCCACCCTCCCACCATCATGAACCCTTAAAAAATTACTAATTACCATTTTCATATCTTACACCATCTGCTGTCTCCCTTCTCCCATGTTTCTGTTGTTCATCCCCCTGGGGGTGATTAGTTCTTCTTTCTCCCTCTTCTTCCCCCAAGCTTTCCCTACCCTCAAGGCATCACTACTCCCATTACTGTATATCTGTCCAGGATTCTGTGTGCTGAGAGCTCTTATCTGTACCAATAAATCATAGATAGAACTGGGTCGTGATAGTTGGGGGTAGGAAGCATTAAAGAACTAGAGGAATGTTCTGTGTTTTCTCGGTGCTAGAAGAACATCAAATATTTTCATGGTTTACTAAATACTTTAAAATCTCAACATGTGAGCTTAGGGATAATTGTATTTTGAATTACTTTCTCAGAATGATTTTCCCTCTTAAAAATTATATTCTCTGAAATTCATTTATGGATTTGAGTTGAATCATATGAAATTGGTGTTACTTATAATTTTATGAATCATAAAAATTACCCTTCTATGATAAAATATAATATTGTATAAATAAAGTGCTTGTGAATCTTATTTATACTAAGATTTTGAGCTATCTGATTTCATGATTCTTTCCTATAGCCTTAATTTTCTCTTCTGCTATTGTACCTATTTTTCCATTGATATTTTTACGCATCATTAACTCTCCCAATAGCCACATAAAGTGACGTAGTGGTGCCATTTTCAACTCTAGGCTTCTAACCAAAAGTTAGATGTTGCACCCTACCAAAGCCTCCATGGGAGAAAAGACCTGGTGATCATGGCCAGTAAAGGTTACAGCTTAGGAATTCATCTGGGACAGTTATCTCTGTTCCATGGGATAGGGTGACTTTGTTAGGCTGGATTGTCTAGAGAAACAAAACAAACGACATGTATGTATTAGAAGGAGCTTTGGATCAAGAAGTAACCATAAATTAAGGCAGCATCTAAGACCGGTATAAATTAAGTGCATGGGTCTGATTATAGCCAGAGTGCTCTTCAGACTCATGTAGCTACAGGCGTATGATGGGAAAAGTCGAAGCAGGATGCAGGAAAATCACAGGCAGGAGGGGGCAGAGTCACATGAATCCCAGGTGAATGGTGAAGGATCCTAATTGTTGCTACCCTGAAAGCTGGAACAGCATCTCAGCAAGCCAGAAGGTGAAGAGGCAAAGAGAGTGAATTTCCAGTCTTATCAAAAGCCCACATGCATAGGAAGTATCACCAGGCAATCATCTGATTGATAGGTTGGACTCCACCCAACCTGCAGACAGGTACCAACAAGTTGACATAAATCTAACTACCACAATGACTTTGAGTTGGAATAGACTTCATTGAAAACCACAACAATAGCAACATAAGACATTTTTAATATAATATGTAATTTACAGACATGTGCTGGAGCCAAGATATCAGACAGCATATTATACTGGGCATATCTGCTTCACAAAACTCCTTAAGGTGTTAAAGAGAAAGGATGTCATTTTTAAGACTAAGGTTTTCGTGACCCAAGCCCTGGCATAGTCAATCACCTCATATGCATATGAAAGTTGCACATTGAATAAGGAAAACTGAAAAGGAATTGCTGTACTTGAATTATGGTGTCTGTGAAGAAGAAGAATAGTATCATGGATTGTCAAAAGAACAAACAAATCTGTCTTGGAAGCAATAAAGCCAGAGTGCTCCTTGGAAGCAAGGCTGGCAAGATTCCCTCTCTCATGCAGGCTCTGTTGAGTTCAAACCTCCAGCTTTGGGGTAGCAGCCTAGAACTTGAACATCGTGCCACCAGGTTTCTTACCATCTCCTGTACTTTGGATAGGATATCAGGAGAGACAATTTCTTAAAAATGAATATCATGCTTCATAAAGCATAAAGTAAACTGAAAAGGGGAAGAACCTCAAGGAGATGGATTGACACAGTGGTTCCAACAATGGAGAGGAAGGTGCAGGATAGGGAACGTTTCGTTCTGCTGCACATAGGTCACTCGGAGATGAAGTTTACTCCAGGGCACTTACCAGTAACAACAGCAGCAGCAGCAGCATTTCATATGTTTTAATCTATTTAAAATTCTACATAATCATCTAGTTAAGACTTATTATTTTCATCATTCAGCAGTTATGAATGTTTAAGCCAAGACAAACTATCTCACAGTCTGGAACAATAATTCATAGCATCATAAATGTGTTATTCAATTGTTAATTTGTTTAAAACGGCAATAGCAGACATTATCAAGTAACTTTTATGCAATATGAATCTTACTAAATACCATATTATGAGGTACTCCTGAAGTTTTTAAAATAAGGATGAAGGTTTAATAATTTCTCCATTTCTCAGATGGGAAAGCTGAATAAAGCTAATAGAAAAAAATACTCTAAGCAAAGATTTTGAATTTGAATGTCTATCTGATTATAAAGTCCATAATCTTGTACATTCACCATAAAAATGAATTTGGATAAGAAAGGTTGTAAACATTTCTCACTACACAACTGTTCACCTATATAAAGAAATAATAAGAAAAGGATGCCTACTTTGGACATTAATAATATAAATGATTTCCATTTGCTAGTGAATGATAGGAAAGAATTTTGGAAGAAGTTGGTCTACACTTAATTTTTCTTTAGTTTACATGCTGTGTGTCCTTGCCCAACTGACTTAACTTCTCTGAGCCACTATTACATTATCTGCACAGAGGACGGCAGAGCTGCTTCCTTTAAATTGTTTGAAGACTAAATAAATGTAAAATCCAACATTATATTTGGTGCATAGAAAGTGCTCAATTTAAGACAATTTTTACACTTAATATCTATTTACTTTGTAGGTGTGTTAGTCCTGGTAGACTTCAGAAACAAATCCAGAGAAGATCACAGGCCAGTGGGTACAAAGTCTTGTGGATCCAGTGGCATTGTAAGCATCTCAGCACTGGCAGGAGTCCCCACGTGGCTTCTTCAGCTCCAAGACTCTGACTGCCATCAATTTGTCTCCATGTGGCTTGTCAACAAGTATGTCTCTCAGGGACTGAGTGTGTGTCCCGCCTCCAATGAGCTATTTTTCTCCTGAGTGCCTCCAAACAAGGTCATGAAGCTACAACCTGATTGACAGGCTAGATTCCACCCCTTCACTCTGAATTCTCAAATTGGCACCAGCTTATGTAACTACGACAGCAGGAAATCAACTATTTCTGCTATGTGTACCCAGAATGAAAATCTCTCTTCACAGTTACTATCAACACACCGATTCTATTTGAATATCACTAAAAATCTGTAATTTAAGGTGTCATTAGTGCAAATTCAAGTAAAAACTTGCCAATGGAAATAACTGAAAAATTTCAAAAAAGTACTTAAAATAGGAAAAATTCCTGTAGGGAAAATAAAAAAATAAACAATATTTTTACTTAAGTAGTTTACTTATTTGCAACATTGATGCAATAATTTATCTATATTATAAACACCTTCCATCTGTAAAATTCGTATGCACCTACATAATAACTGATCATATATTTTTATAATTTCTGCCTATAGCAGATGTTGTGGTGTTAAAATAAATAACGTGTGACTAGATATCCTCAATACATAACCTTCAGGCATAGTGCATATACCTGACAGGACTATCAACAATAAGAAATCTGGGAGAGTTGACCTTCTCTTTCCCATAAAAAATGCGAGAAGGAGCATAGGTAATAGTTCTCGACCTTAGCTTTATGTCAAACACCTGTGTAGTTAGGAGCAGATGCAGCTGAGAGATCCTGTTCCAGGCATTTTGAATCAAAATTGCCAGAAATATGGCTCAGCATCTGTAATTTCTTTTAAACTCACATTTTACTTTTTATACGCAGCCATGTTTGTCGTTGCTAAGTGTCATTGAGTTGGTTCTGTCTCATAGTGCCCCAATGCACAATAGAACAAGACATTGCCTGATGGTGTACCAGCCTCACAGGTGTCACTGTTTGAACCAATATTTGAAGCTACTCTGTCAATCCATCTCCTTGAAGATCCTCCTCTTTTTTTGGACCTTCTATTTTTTCAAGTATGATGTCCTTTTCCAGGGACCAGACTCTCCATATAATTTGTCCAAAACACCCGAAAAGACGTCTTGCTAACCTTGCTTCTAAGCATTCTGGCGATACTCCTTCCAAGACAGCTTATTGTTCTGGCACTACATGATGCTTTCAACATTCTTCGCCAATGCCGTAATTCAAATGCATGAAACTCTCAGTCTCCCTCATCCGTTGTCTCACTTCACATGAAGCAAATGAAAATGATATGGCTTGGGTCAGATCCACCTCAGTCAGATACACCTTAGTCATCAACGTGGCATCCTGGTTCTTCAACACTGTAAAGAGGTCTTGTGCAGCAGCCATGTTCAGGGTAATCTAGGTAGTATGATTTTTTGACTGCAGCTTCGATGACCATTGATTAAAGAGCTTAGACAAATTTAATCCTTGACAAAAGATTGAATCCTTCAGTGTTTTCTGCATCTGTTATGCTGTCTGTTGGTTCAGTTGTGAGGACTTTTGTTTTCCTTACACTGAATTGCAATTCCTACTGCAGGCTGGAGTCCTCGCTCTTCACCAGCAAATGCTCCAAGTCCGCTCACGTTCAGCAAGCAAGGTTGTGGCATCTGCATATCACAGGTCGTCCTTTGTTGTGAAAAAGACAGGATTGGTATTTTCTTAATGTGGACTTTAGACTATTTTATGGTTCATAGAATTGAGATGGTAATAACATCTGCCTCATAGGATTACTATAATAATTAACAAGTATAAAATGTCTAGATCATGTAAATATAGACATGGTTAGAGATTGAGACATCATTGTAAACATCGATGTGAGCACAGGTGGAGGCATGGCTATCAATACATGTAGCATTCTTCCTTTCTTGCCAATAGTAAAAGCATCTCTTAATCCTGGGTCCTCAGCAAATCAGTTGGCATGTCTGGGAACTAGGTAGACACTTTTCACCCCTTCCTTCAACTTGACCCCAAACACTTCTGATCTTTGTGTATATGTCTGTGCATATGCTCCAAGTGAAGCATCTTCAGGAGTAAGACAGTGAGACAAGGTGAAGAACAACCAGTTCAGCAAGTCCTTTTTTTTAACCACAAGTTGTGGAATCATCTTAAAACATCATTCTTTACTTATGATTCCAGGCTGGCTCTTTCAGGCAACAAGATTACTCCAGTCGATGAAAATTGTCACGGGCCAGATGATATTAGTGCCTTGTAAGGATGGGGAAAATATCTTATAAAACTATATAATTCACTGGATATGTGAGCTTACTTGAGAAACCTGAATCTGAGCAGAGTTACAATTTTAATGCCTTACTTTGACAGATAGAAGCAGAAAATCATCATCATCATCAATATCATCATCATCACCATCATCAATAATTTGACAGGATGGAGGCACACACTCATTCTGCTGAAGATGTCAGCAAGGAAAACAAAATCGACAAATTCTACCACTTATTAGAGTAACTGCTTATATTTCTTAGTAAATTGTGGAGATTACAATACTTCCAAAATAGACATTATAAAGGGATTCTCAAAAATGCTAGGCCTAACGAGATGTTTTTATAATATCATGGCAAAATATGATGAAAAATCCCCAAGATAATTATTAATGTCAAGGAGTTCATTCTGTTCAATGTTTTGAAACAGTACTGCTTGATGTGATTCAACTATGGAATGATATGATATCTGTATTAACTCCCAATAAAATGTTTGTAAGGGGGGAACAAAAGAACTTATTATAATAGACCCCCCAAACTGATTTGAGAGATTGCTCTTGAATTGGAATGGAAATAAAATGAATCCATTTCTAATCAGTGACTCTCTTAACTTATTGACTCCGTGTAATTTAAATCTAATTTAATTTACTGAAAATTAGAATAGAATATAAACTACAAATATTGGAATATTTTATTTTCTAAAATTGAAAATCCACCATGGGTTTCAAGCATTAGAAGAGAGGGTTGTATCACTTTAGCTGATTCAAGTTGTCTAATCGAGAAACATTGGTGTGTTTCCCCCTGAGTGACAGAATTTGAAACAGATTTACATGCAGGAAATTTATTGAATGATATACTTAATCCAATACCTGTGGGGAAGAAGGCAGACAGGGGACTTGAACAGCAAACAATTGCACCTGTCCTGCAAGAAACTCTTTTGTTGAGGTAACCCTTCAGAGTTGTCCTGAACTGCAGCAAGGAAGCCAGTCGTTGTACCATTGAGTTAGTCCACGTTGACTAAAAAAACAAATTCATAGACACTCATAGGTATATAAGAAAGAGTTTTATATAAAATGAGCCATTACCCAAGGCCCAAGTGTCGACCAATGGAGATCCCCTCATAGAGGGGTTTAGGAGAGGAGATGGGTTAATTAGGGTATGAGGTAGTATCGATGACACAGCTTCCCCCGGATCCTGGATGCTTCCTCCCCCCAACTACCATGATCCGAATTCTACCTTGCAGGGCTGGATAGGACAGAGGCTTTACACTGGTGCATATGAGGGTTGGAGGTACAGGGAATCCAGGGTGGATGATACCTTCAGGACCAAGGGTGTGAGGGACGATGCTGGGAGAGTGGAGGGTGAGTGGGTTGGAAAGGGGGAACTGATTGCAAGGATCCACATGTGACCTCTTCCCCGGGAGAGGGACAGCAGAGAAGGGGGGAAGGGAGACTCCGGATAGGGCAAGATATGACAAAACAACGATGTATAAATTACCAAGGGCATATGAGGGAGGGGGGAATGGGGAGGGAGGAGGGGAAAAAAAAGAGGACCTGATGCAAGGGGCTTAAGTGGAGAGCAAATGCCTTGAGAATGATTGGGGCAGGGAATGTATGGATGTGCTTTATACAATTGATGTATGTATATGTATGGATTGTGGTAAGAGTTGTATGAGTCCCTAATAAAATGTAAAAGAAGAAAAGAGAAAAAAATGATTAGGGCAAAGACTGTACAGATGTGCTTTATACAATTGATGTATGTATCTATATGAACTGTGAAAAGAATTGTATGAGCCCCAATAAATTGTTAAAATTAAAAAAAAATGAGCCATTGTATATTGAGAAAAATCACAGCCCAGTCCACAGCAAGTCCACAAGTCTGATATTAGCTCATATGTATGTTACTAGTCCATAAATTCCTTTTTAGACTCACACAGCACATGCAATGGTTTAATGCACACCCTACAGAGATATGGTTTCATTAATATAACAAAGAAAACATATTCCCATATAGAAGTATAGGCCCAGGTATGGAGGCTAATGTTAATAAGACAAATTTTGAAGAGGCTAAAATTTTTCCCCAAACATTGTATTTCCCCAGCCAAGAGTGAACTTTTGCATATTACCAGATTACCACATTGTTAATATGTGCCTGTCTTTTGCCTGCTATACCTTCTATCTTATATCAAAAGGACAGGTGCTATGTCTATTTACCTTTGCATGGTGCCACCTCACAAAATATATTTTAAAATAAATCATGGAAAATAAAACAATAGAGGACAAACATAACCTAATTGATATCATTTTTTTTCTCTCTGTAAAAGCACCTTTGAGAAATATAGACTTTTTTCATGAATCAACACTTAGTGTTTATTCTGATTAATTAAAATCATGTATTCACTTGCTGACTAAACCTTATGTACTAAGTACAGTCAATTAATAATGTTCTCTTCAAAACAAGATAGCAATCATCCTTAAAAGGATAGTCCTTCCAATTTTTATTTTCTATTGTCTTCAAGACTAAAATAAGATGTAGATATGAGGTGTCCTATTGCTGAGGTTAAATAAAATCAATCAAAATAATTTACATATTTGAGCTTACCCTGGCATACCAACAATCCAACTCCAATTGAATCATATTATAAAACATTTAATCTCTTACCTGAATAAGATGTCTTTTTAAAAATCCAAATGTTTTTCACTTAATAATTTGTATTTTCTAACTTCATAAAATAAAGATAAAAGATGTTTTTCAGTTACTATCAAGTCAACACTACAGACCTAAGTAAAAACAAAGAGAACTTCAGTATACTTTGATTTATTGTAGCTATTTTTATTCAATTGAATGTTCATTCATTAATTTTTATTATCACTTTATTTTATAATTAAAATACTAGAATCATTCTAATATCAGCCTAGATTGTCTTTCATGATAAGGTAGCCAGAAGGGTGCTTCATATTTTAGAAGGATAATAATAAGTTGTTTCCTACAGATGCCTTTCAATTGACCTCCTAAACTTAAGGTATGTTAGCATTAAATTCAAAAGTGGGAATGATTTATTGTGAATCGTGAATAATTCTCAGAATTGTCCCTGAAGTATCTACTTGAGCTTCACAGTTACTTTACACAATAAAAATATATACTCAGCATAATACAACTACTCAAAAAATTTATTCCAGGGAAAAATTACTCAGCTTCTATGCCTGTCTCTCTAGTAAGCTAAAATACTTGAGAAAAACTAGGCTTTCTATTGTTTAATTTTTTTTCTTTTGATGATGTTTTGGTTGCCACTTACATAAAATAATTGATATATTTGTTTTGCATTGGATAAATGCATCAGTTCCATGATTTTTGAGTGAGAAAGAAAATATTTGCGAGAATGAAGCAAATCACTGTTGACATTTTATCTTACTCCTTGAAAAGAAGTATTCATATACTATCTTATAATAATGAAGATTTGTACTAGTGATAAGATTAGTTCAGTGTTTATATCATGCATATTTAGAATATTGCTTTAGGACTAGCCAAGATTCAGCATGTAGACTTGTAATAGTGTCTAGAAGAAAGTGAAATGGGGCCACAGTAAAAACGGATTTAAACAGCAACCATCATGCTCCGTTTTTACTAGATTATAGAATCAGTTCACAGATAAATAACATTGAGCTATAATTGTGTTTTGGTTTTCAAAGTGTTCATCTCTTACCTTGACTATTACAACATTATCTTAATTATTTTTCCATATTCTTCTTGCATCTTTAGTGCCGGTTTTTGCCCCCTATTCAGAGTGATACTCCAAAATATACCAGGGCATAGTCTACTCCTCTGCACAGGACCCTTTGAGGAAGCTTTTGCTCAAAATTATAATGAAATAATTTGAGTTAACCTTTACAGATAGCAAAAATAAAATCTTCATAAGAAAAGGAAAAAATTAGGGAAGTCTATGTTTTCATATCATTTTATTTTGAATATAGGATCATTTACAAATGTCATGAATGAAACTTAAAGTCATTCAGAAAACAGCTTCCAAAAGCTGGAAAAGGCTCATGGGTCAGAGGGACAAATACTGGAGTCAAAGCTACCAAGGTGACCAGGAAGAATCAGTCAAAATCTTGGGTACAATTTAATTGTAGAAATTTGAGTCCACTATTCCACATGCACTTCTCCATTTCTGATTCTGAACAGTTGGGTACTAAGGCCCAGGCTTCATAGGCTCGTGTGCTAAGAATGACTAAATGTCAGTATCGATCCATGAATGACTGCATGTTGTAAAGCCCATGCTTCCCTATCTACCTGGACTTTTGGGTAAGAAATGAAAATTTAGTGTACTTACCGAATAAAAGTTAAATAATTCTTTATTCTGTTAGCAACTATTGACATCAATACTACAAGGAGGTGAATCTGGCAGGAAAGAATAAAATAGGATTAATGGAGTACAAAGTTAAGTAATCACTTACAAAAGTATTACAAACCCAATAAAGATATGAACAGGTATAGAGTCCTAAACAAATAAGATGGAAGGCATTATTAAATGAGATTAGTTTAAAGTATACATTTTCTACGTGTTTTTTTCAAGTGTCCCAGAAATGACCATTTTTGGTCACAAACTCTCGTGCAATCTCGTGTGCAGCCTTGCGTGTTTTCCAGAGACAGCATGTATTATCTGAGACTGTAGTAACCCAAACTTCCTTTTCCCTCATAAAGTTTAAGTGGACTTACGACAAGATAAAAAAGGCTGTGAAAGAACAGGTCTGGGAAATCTTCACAGCAGGTCCATCCATTTCTGTGCCCATTTCAAAGACAGGTGGCCCAAAATAATGCAGATGTTATAGAATAATAAAATTAATATCTCACAGAAGTAAATTGTTGCTGAAGTTAAACCAAAAATGATTGCACCAGTACAATGACAGGATATGGCCAGAAATTCAGATGGGCTCAGAAGAGAATGAATGTGACAAGAGAGATATCATTCCTGATAGCTGATAAATGTGGCTGAAAGCAGAGAAACCCAGAAACATGTGTACTTCTGCTTCATTGACCATGCAAAACATTTGATTGTGTGGACCATAACAAAGCATACCATGGAAAAGAATGGGCATTCCAGAACACTTCATTGTGCTCATGTGGAATCTCTAAATAGAACCAGAAACAGTTGTTTGAATAAAATAAAAGAATGCTACATAATTTAATGTCAGAAAAAATGTGTGTCAGGGCTGTTAACTGTTTATCATTCTTATTCAATCTGCATGCTGAGAAAGTCCACGCCACAGTGTTTCATTCAGAAGAACTCAGCATGAAGGTTAGAGGAAAGCTTAATAGCCACCTGTGACATGCAGGCGGCACTACTTCAATGGCTGAAAGCAAAAGGGGCTTGAAGCCCCTGCTGATGAAATCAGACTGCAGCCTTCATTATGGATTTCAACTTGATGTAAAGAAATCCAAATCCACTCAAATGATCCAATAGACATTATCATGATCAAAGGAGAAGAGATTGAAATTGTTCAGGATTTCATTTTGCTTGCATTGTCAATCGATGCTCATGGAAACAGCAGTTAAGAAATCACAGGACTTATTGCACTGAGAAAATCTGCCCTACTACACTCATTGAAGTGTTGAAGAGTAAGGATGTCCCTTTGAGAACTAATATCCACCTGACCCAGCAATCATATTTTCAGTTGCCTCATATGCCTGTAAAAGTTGTGAATGCAGGATTTGCAGGTTTGTGCTGCTTATAACTATTGAGCCTAAAGGGCAGATACGGGAATTGAATCACTTTATAAATATTTCTAGAGATTTAAGTGATCTGAGAAGAAAGCATGTAAAAAGACCCTAAGTAACCAACATAACAGCTCTTCTGAAGTGGGCAGGTTTTATTATATATATGAGGTGGGGGGGGGAAGTGGTAAGGATTGAGGTTATCTTTTGGTAGGACACAGATTGAGTTTCCCCAAAGTCCTGGTACGTCTTGGGGTTTAATCTTCTAGCTGATCATAGGCTCTGGAATTCACATGTTATCTTTAGGGTCCATGTGTATCTAAGAGAACAACCTCACAGCTTTTTATGAGTCAACTGGGACTATGTGATTAATTCACTTCCCTCCACTCCTCCAGGCTAATTTTAAGAAAAGTCTGATTATAGCAGTTAGTTCAGATGAATTCTTACAGACCCTTACAGTTGGGCAATACATACGAAAGACTGAAGAAGAACTGAAGCATTTACATTATGGTGTTGCAAAGAATATAGAAAGTACCATGGACAGCCAGAAAAACAAACAAACCTGTTCCAGAGGTACAGACAGAATATTCCTTAGAACTGAGAATGGCAATACTTCATCTCATATATTTTTCTTAAGAGATTTTAGTCCCTTGAAAAAGACATCACTCATGGTAAAGTAGATCAAGGAAAAGAGCCTGAACCAATTCAATGGCACCTAATAACAACGGAGGGAAGATAGAGAGGAACTCAATCACAGAGAGAGGAGACTTTGAACTTAGCAGTAAAGTAAGATGCAGTTCCATCTATAAAGACTTACAACAGACACTACGGTAAATGATTTATTAATTAAAGACAACGTATTAAGTAGCAGCAAATATAATTAGAAATAAAAATTAGAGCTAAATTAAACATAAGGCACAAAGAGAAATCAAAGAAACAATTAACAACAAATGAATATAATAGTGAACTCTCAGATAAGGCTATCTAGCCATACATGTTGATACTGAAGAATGGTGATGGCCCAGGAAAGTAATGAGGAGGAAACCAACTCAAAATTAGTTAGAAATTGAGAGAAATGGGGAAAAAGAGCAGTTCAGTTTCTAGAAAACTAAGTACAGAGAGTCAGGTGTATACATGAATATTAAACACCAGGGAAAGAACTATTAGGGCATTTTCTGCCCACTGAAGAGTTTTAAGAGGTTTCCAGAAGATAGCACTGATGTAGGATCCGAGAGAAAGCTCACTGCGGGATTGCCAGATTTGCAGGTCAGGTAGCCATGTTGGGGGGCTGGGGTGTGAGACTGGGTCTCCCAGCACCCCAGGCTTCTCTTTTGTTGGTTTTTCCCCAGAGAATGCAGCTGTGCTTATCACATGTCTGCGTGGTCCCTTGGTCTTGTTCACAGTACCTGCCTGCGCCTTGCTTCCTTTTCAGGTGCTGCGGCAACTTCCCCCTTTCTTTGTTTTTTCTCTTCCTTCCTCCCCTCCACCCCCTTCTGCCCACCCTCCAATTAATGAGTCTCCTGTTTGGGGAAGTGGCTGGGGTGGTCAGACCTCAGTGGCACCTCAAGTCCACCCACACAGACCCCTGGAGGCCTAGGACTTGGGAAACCACAGCAGTCCTCAGAGAGAGGAGAGTTCCCATTGATAATAATCCTTAGCCAAGGCCCAATCTCCGTCCTGCAAATAAATAGATCCAACCAGTTGAAAAGAGCCTCGGCACCAAGGAGCGCTTGGCATCCTCCAAGAGAGGGTCCTAATCTAGGAGATTGTTGGAGGTGCTTCGTTTGGTTTGAGAAAGGATTCACAGAACTCCTCACCCTGCCAGTAGTAACGGAACCTGGCACTCCGGGATTTCCCTGGCAGCTTTCCTGCCACAGGGCAGGTAGCTTTCTGAACTGGCGCCCAGACACTAGCCTAATCACCCTCTCAACTGCAACATCCTCCCTGGGAATCCACTATAATAGCTCTTTTAATAAGACCACACATAAGGAGTGGCTAGTTATTAGTTGCACAGGAACCCACTCTTACAAACACAGTAATGGAAAGAGGACACTCTTCCTACATAATACACAGGATCAATAAGGGGCTCTGGTGGATTCATTAAACCTCTTCCTTACTTCAACCACTAGACCTTTTGGAACCTGTCCCCTACACCTCAGCAACACACAACCTCCATTAACTTGCTAAGTAAAATCACGTCTCCCATAATCCTTCTCCCACCTCATTAAAAATTACTGTACCTAAGCTAAGGCTTCCTGTGAGTAATAACCACCACTTAAAACCTACTCCAGAGCACCTAAACCTTAATTATCCCTCTCACACAACAAACACGGTTTCCTCACCTACATACAATTTATATTTCCAGCACCTATCTGATCCTTCCCTGACCTAAAAAGCCATCCCCCCACTCTACACATACCAGAAGATAATGCTCAATCATCAGCTCACCAAGATGCCACACAAGCAATAGCAAACACCTGCAGCTGCAGTTTAAAAAAAAAAGCTAGAGGGTAAAAAAGTCAATTACTGAAGATGACGCAAAAGGCATGGTTTACACAGAAGAAGCAGCCCTTTAACTGCCAGTGAAAGAATTCTTGAGAATATTGCTTAGTTCCACTCAGGAAATTAGGAAATCAATGCTGAAAACAGATGAAAAAAAATGGACTTATTAGAATCCTCATATTTAAGAGAAGTCCAGGGGTGAAGGAATAACATAGTAGAAATTGATAATAGGATGACAGTGAGAGAGAGCCATATCAGCAATTTGAAGACAACCAGGCAGAATTCAGCAAATGAGAGAAACAGTCAAGAAAGAAAGAAAAATAATCTGAGGAAAATCTGAGGACGATATGGGACATCATGAAGTGAAAAAATATGCAAATTAGTGGGGTCCTATAGCAGGAAGAAGGAAATAAGCCTACAGTTAAAATAGTAAGGGAATTCTTGGAAGAAAATTTCCCCATTATCAAAAAGGGGAGACAATAACCATTCGGGAAACAGAAAGAACACCAATTAGATTAATAACTTCCTCCTCCCCAAACACACCAAGACATACAGTAGTCAAACTACCCAACTTGAAGGTAAAGGAAAGAATCGTGAGAGCAGTTAGAGACAAAACAATAGTCACATATAAAGGTAAATATAAGAATAAGCTCACCCGTCTTCACAGAGAGCATGCAGGAAAGAAGAGACTGGAGCAGCATATTCTAAAAGCTGAAGGACAATTACAATCCAAGAGTCATTTATCCAGCAAAACTCTCTATCACATTTGAAGGAGGTATTAATATTTTCTCTAATAAGAAACACTTAGAGAATTTGTAAAAACAAAACCAGCATTATAAAAAATACTTTTTTATGGGCAGGAAAACAACCACCACCGCGTATAAACATGACACCACCAAAGAATGTAGCACCCCCCAGAAACCAACACACTGAAAACAGGACACAAAACATTACAGATCCAATGGAGATACAAAGGCAAGAATAAACTACACACACACACACACACACACACCCCACCACCCTATACCAAAGAATAAAAATACTAAAAACAAATAGTACGAGATGGTAGCAACCAATGTACATTAGGTTTGACTGCACTGAATGCTAATGGCTAGAATGGCTATATTAACAGAAAAGAGTAGTAAACTGGATTAGACAACAAAATCCAACATTCTGCTGTCTTCAAGAGACACATCTCAAACTACCAGACAAAGTAAACTGAGAGTCAAAGGATGGCAAAATTTTATGAAGCAATCAGCAATAAAAAAAACAGTGGTGGCAATATTAATCTCAGATAAAATGGACCTCAAGGTATATGACATAACAAGAGATAGAATGAGTATTACATAATGTTCAAGGGATCAGTAGACCTAGAACCTATAAACATATATGCACCCAACAAAAGACCCTTGAAATTCATCAACTAAATTCTCAAAGAGATGAAAAAATAAATCACTGGATCAACACTTATACTAGGTGATTTTAATATACCATTCTCCATGAAAGATACATTAGCAGGGGGAAAACTCAATAAAGAACTTGAATACACAAACAACACAATCAAACAACTTGACCTAATAGATATTTTCAGAGCTTTCCACACATCATAAAAGGGATAATGGCAACATATGTACAAATTTGCTTGACACAATGGATAGATGTAGGAATTGTGATAAAAGCTGTAAGAGAACCCAATAAAATGATTTTTAAAAGATATATTCATCTCCAATGCACACAGCTCGAACTCAAAAACAACCACATGCTGGGACACAAAACAAGCTTGAGACAATTCAAACATATAGCTGTCATTCAGACCATCTTCTCTGACCACAGTGGCATAAAGTTTGAAATTTACCATACTTAAAAACTAAAAAACAAACTAAAATAGACAACTGGAGACTTAATTACATGCTTCTTAAAAACAAAAGGGTACTAACATAAATTAGAGAAGATATTAGAAACTTTCTAGAAACCAGTGAGAATGACAATACAACATGCCAAAACCTGTGGGACACAGTCAAAGTAGTTATGAAGGGTCGCTTTATTGTAACAAATATACACATGAAAAGAGAGAAGAGATATGATCAGCACCTTAAGCAGCTAGAACGGAGTCAACATCGTAATCCTTCTAAGAGCAAAAGAAAGAAAATTACAAAAATTAGGGCATAGAGAAATGCACTAAAAAGAATAAGAATAATGTAAAGAATCAACAAAGCAAAAAGTTGGTTCTTTGAAAGGATCATCAAAATCGACAAACCACTAGCAAACTTAACAAAGGAAAAGAAAGACCAGATGTCAATCTCTAGAATTAGAGATAAAGCAAGCGAAGTCACAACAAACGCATGAAATCTATAGAGATTATTTATGCAGCACTACAAAAGACTCTATTCCAACAAAGTCAATAATATGGAGGACATGGATGGATAAATACCTGGAAAATCACTCGCTCCCAAAATTAACACATAGCTATCTTAAGAATTTGAAAAGATCCATAGCAAAAGAAGAAATAGATATTGTCATCAAGAAGTTTCCAATTGAAAAAGGCCCTGGTCCAGATGGCTTCACAGGAGATTTCCACCAACCAGTCATCCAGAAAAAAACTGACAGCAATCCTACACAAACTCTTCCAGAAGATAAAACGTGATGGCTATGAAGCCAGCTTAACCCTGATACCCAAACCAGGCAAGTCCACAAAATCTAGAAACTACAGACTTATGTCTCTCATGAATATCAATGCAAAAATCTTCATCAAAATCTTGGCCAATAGAATCCAACAGCATATAAAATAATAATAATAATACATCATGACTAAGTGGAATTCATACCAGGGACAGAGATGTCTCAACATTCAATAAACAGTTAATGTAACCCACCACATCAACAAGAAAAAAGAGGAGAACCTTATGATCATTTCAATTGATGTAGAGAAAACATTTGATAAAATCCAAGACCCATTCCTAATAAAGACTCTTAAGAAGATAGGATTAGATGAGAAAATCATCAATACAATAAAAGCTATATATGAAAAACCAATAGCTAATATTACACTCAGTGGAGATATGCTGAAAATATTTCCACTGAATAAGGGAACCCGAACAGTATGACCCTTATCCCACATCTATTCAACATTGTGCTGGAAGACCTAGGCAATGCCATAAGACAACAACAAGATATCAAGGATGTATGAATAGATAAAGAAGAAGTGAGATCCAGCTATTTGCAGAGGATATGATTTCATATATTGAGAATCCGAAGGGGACCACAATAGGGTTGCTGGAAACAATAGACTTTAGTAGAGTAGCAGGATACACAATTGACAAGCAGACATCCTTTGGATTTTTGTATTCCAGTGATGGGAATGCAGAAACAGATATCAGGGAATCGGTACCATTCACAATAGCCATGCAAAAGATGAAGGACTTAGGAATAAACCTAACAACAACAACAAAAGACCTGTACAAAGAAAGCTACAGAATATTACTACAACACACCAAAAGGGATCTACACAAATGGAAGACTATTCTGCCTTTGTGGATTGAAAGATTCAGTATAGTGAAAATGTCAATGCTACCAAAAGCAATCTACAAATTCAGTGCAATCCCGATCCAAATTCCATCATTTTTCTTCAAAGAAATGGAAAAAGTGATTACCAACCTCATATGGAGGAGGAAGAAACCTAAGATAGGCAAATAACTCCTCAAGAAGAAAAACCAAATGGGTGGCCTTGCACTACTTGACCTCAAAACCTACAATACAGCCAGCATTGTCAAAATAAACTGGCACAGGTATATGCTAGATCCTCAGAACAATGGATAAGGACAGAAAACCCAGGAATAAAAATATCCATATACAGATCATTGTTTGTTTGTTTTTACAAAGGCCCAGAAAGCATTCATTGGAAAACAGATGACCTCTTCAATAAACAGTGTTGGAAAAACTGGATACCCAGGTGCAGAAGAATCAAACAAGACCCATATCTCACTCTATGCAGAAAAATGAACTCAAGTTGGTAAAAGACCTGGATGTAAACCCCAAACTATCAAGATCATCATTGAGAAAACTGGGACAAAGCTAGGAACCTCAGTGCAGGAAATACATGGGCTAGAGGAATTTAAAAAGGAAACACACTCCACATAAGATAACATAGATGAATGGGAATGGGACCTTTTAATAATACAGCATCTGTGTACATTGAAAGGCTTTATTAAAAGACTAAAAAGAAAGTCCACAGATTGTAAAAAAATATTTAGTACTGACTTAACACCTAAAGACTAATTACTAAGACTTACAAAATTTTACAAGCTTACAAAAAGAAAAAAAATGAGTATCTTTTGAGGTTGGCAAAAGAGCTGAATCAGCAGTTCACAAAGTATGACATTCAAATTGCTTATAAACACACTGGGAAATGTTCCAAGTCATTTGCCATCCAGGGAATGCAATTGAAAACAACCATGAGATGACATTTATTACTGCTGCCCAATTAAAACAAAAAAACTGAGAAAAACAAAACATTGTAGAGGAAGTTGTGGGATAGGAACTTTTATCCACAGCTGGTGGACTTGTAAATATGTTCAGCCACTCTGGAAGGCAATATGGCAATACCTAAAACAGAAGGAAATTGAACTACCATATGACCCAGCAGTACCATTATTGGGCATATTTCCTAAAGAAATAAGAAACAGATCATGAACAGACTTTTGCTTCCCCAACTACATTGTAGCACAGTTCACAATAGCGAGAAGCTGTTAAAAGCCTACAATTCCTTGTATAGAAGAGTGGATGAGTGGAGACCCAAGGCCCAAGTGTCGGCCAATGGAGATCCCCTCATAGAGGGGCTTAAGAGAGGAGATGGGTTAACTAGGGTGTGAGGTAGTATTGATGAAGAACACAGCTTTCCCCCAGATCCTGGATGCTTCCTCCCCCCAACTACCATGATCCGAATTCTACCTTGCAGGGCTGGATAGGACAGAGGCTGTACACTGGTACATATGAGGGTTGGAGGTACAGGGAATCCAGGGTGGATGATACCTTCAGGACCAAGGGTGTGAGGGACGATGCTGGGAGAGTGGAGGGTGAGTGGGTTGGAAAGGGGGAACTGATTACAAGGATCCACATGTGACCTCTTCCCTGGGAGAGGGACAGCAGAGAAGGGGGGAAGGGAGACCCCGAATAGGGCAATATATGACAAAATAACGAGGTATGAATTACCAAGGGCATATGAGGGAGGGGGGAAAGGGGAGGGAGGGTCGGGGGGGAAAAGAGGACCTGATGCAAGGGGCTTAAGTGGAGAGCAAATGCCTTGAGAATGATTGGGGCAGGGAATGTATGGATGTGCTTTATACAATTGATGTACGTATATGTATGGATTGTGGTAAGAGTTGTTGGAGTCCCTAATAAAATGTAAAAGAAGAAAAGAGAAAAAAAATGATTAGGGCAAAGACTGTACAGATGTGCTTTATACAATTGATGTATGTATATGTATGAACTGTGTAAAGAATTGTATCAGCCCCAATAAATTGTTAAAAAATAAAAAATAAAATAAATAAATAAATAAATAAATACCATAGGGTGGAAAAAAAAATTTAAATTCCTGCTGTTAGTAAAATGAAACATTTATAATTAGTAACTAGTGGGTTTCACCATTTTCAAAGATTAAAAAAATATTCATTTTAATTGAGTAAACAATGTTTTTGGCAGAATTTGTGATTCTAAGCTTTTGTGTAATCAGTAATATGACTACAACTCCTGGGGGGGATGGTAAATGGTGACCAACATTTTGTAATAATTGTATATAACCATTTACTTTCTTAGGAACTGAAAGTCCTGACGCACGCATTTTGATTTTAAGGATGTTACGGTTGCTAAAGTTCATTAGAGGAAAAAGTAGAACCAAACAATAAAATAAGTACTTGTACATTTACACCATAAACGTAAAAAAAAAAAAAACTGGTACATACACACAATGGAATAATACATATCCCTAAAAAACAGGTGAAACCATGAATCATCTCAAATCATGGAGGGATCTGGTAGACATTATGCTGAGTTAAGTTAGTCAAGCACAAATGAACAAATATAATATGAGTCCACTGCATTAGGAAAATGCAGCACAATGAACACAAGATCAAGCTTGTAGGGCATCCAGTCTTCATACTGGGGACCAGACAGCCTGGTAAAGAGCCAGACCTGTGCACATGAACCACACATCATCCACTTCAGATAAGTAAAATGTAGGTCACTCAGCCAGAGGGCACTTCACGACAGATGGGATCAAATGAACAGGGAAGAGTGGGACGATGCTGTCCACTGAGTGGTAGCCACGTGGACCTGGGGTGAACTCCCCCGAAAAGGGAGGAGGCCCTGTCAGAGGGAGAAAACCAACTGAAGGGAGGGGCAACACATGGGAGGGGAGAGGGAATGGTCAAGTTTGGGCAAACATAGGTGCATGGATGTTGGGGGAAAGGGAGGGTGTGCTGACCACTAGATAGGGGGAGGAGAGACTGAGGATGCTCTTGAGATCATTAGGTAGGGAGAGTCCTTAGTGACTACAACACTCAATTATGGTGAACAAAAACCACATCAGAGAAAAAATTAATAATGACCAATTTGTGGAGGGCTATTGGGAATGGTGAGAGGCAAAATCCATCTGCAGCGTGTGTGGTTAGACTGAGCCATTGGCAGATCCATCCTAGCTACAGGCAAGAGTCTTCATAGACCTTACTATCAGGCAGAGACCACTGTAATCTTGATTATGCTAGATCAAACTTGACAATCCGCCAGTTGACCACACTACGGATGCAACCTGAATTTGATCTAGGTGTACATACCTTCTTACTGGTTTCATGACAGAAATTCCATCCCTTGTTATTTTGTTATAGTTGTGGGTCTTTTCCTTCTTATGCATTATTAGTCTTTTGTTTATAAACTGTTATGTTTTCACCGTTACCACCTAATACAGTTTTCTGTGGGTCTCCCAGCTGTGAAGCACAGGGGCAATGGATGCGCAACAATAATAACAGATACATGACAATAGGGGGTATAGGGAATACAGGGCTGTGGGCGGGGGCAAGATAGGGAATGGGAAGGGGATTTCGGGAGTAACTAATGAAGAGAGGAGGAAGGATGGAGCAGTAGAATGGATTATGATTGCATAAATCATCTTAAATGTGATTTAACCATGGAAGAGGTGAAATGCATTAAAATTGATGCAGGGGTGGTTGTACGAATCCCCATAATATGATTGAATGATCGAGCTATTGAATTATATGATATGTAAACTACTTGCCAATAAAACTGTTGGAGAAAAAGTTCATGGGGGAAAAGCGTTTTAAATTTACTTACGGGTAGTACATTATGTTATGGGAAGAATTCACATAAAATTATGCAAATATTTACATAGTAAATTCTGAAAAAAAAAATTTTGAGGAATCATTTAGAAGGGGTTAATCATGAGTGGAAGAAATGTCTTGAAGATGGTGAATATCAAGCAGAGATTTTCAAAAGAGGAATAACTGTAAAAGGGAAATTCTAGGCCTAGTGACATGTAAGAAGGATGACATAAAAATCATTCGAGATTGAACTGTGCCCTCTGAATTATGTGTGGGAGTCTGTGTTAGTCTGGGTACTTTAGAGAAACAAATCCACAGAAAATCATGTATAAGAAAGAGTTTCATATAAAGGTTAAGTGCTCATCAAGAAAACATCCCAGCCCAGTGCTGCCCAAGCCCACAAGTCCAACATTAACCCATTAACCCATATGTCCAACACCAATCCACAAAGTCCTCCTCCATCTCACAAAACCAACACATGATGCTGACTGCAGGATGTAAGCTGAGTCAGTGAACGTGTAAGCATCTCAGCACTGGCAGGAGTCTCCAAACAGGTGCTCCAGCACCCAGGGCTGCATCAGGGTAGGTCCATGTGGCTTCTCCTCGGTGTGTCTTGCAGGAAGTGAGCCTTGTCAGCTAAAGCAGGGAACTGGCTACGGCAGCTGCACCCTGGCCCAACCATCAGAAAGCAAGAGACCCAAGAACTAGAAAGGTGAGGCTCACTGAGCCATTTATCTCTCCACTCTTCAATTAACCCCATGTGTGTTTATCGGCCAGGTTGTCACAATAAACTAACTACCTCAGAATCCTAACTTCTATACCGGTGTATAGGGCAAAGCTTTTCATTGAGGCCTCGGGTGAGCCTGACCCAAGCCATAGTAATATCCATCACATGCACGTGTTCATTGAATGGGGAAACCATAGAATAGATGCATTTGAATTGTGGTGCTGGAGAAAAATATTGAAAGTACCATGAACTGCTAAAAGGCAAACATTCCTTTATTGGAAGATGTAAGGTCAGCATGCTCCTTAAAGGCAAAAATGGCAAGACTTAATCTTACATACTTTGGGCAGAGTGTCAGGAGAGACCAGTCCCTGGAGAAGGACATCATGTCTGTTAAAGTGGAGGGGTGGCGAAAAGAGGCCAGCCTCGTTGAGCTGGATGGTCACTAAGGCAACATCAGTGAGCTCAGGTGAAAACAATCGTGAGGATGGTGCAGGACATGTAATGCCTTGTTCTGTTGCTTTGCGTCCCAGCCACCTGGATGGCACCTAACCACAATTGGCTGTGCCTTTAACTCAACTTGGCAGCAGGAGTTTCTTTGTTATTTAATTCAGCCACATCACAGCAGGGTGTGTCATAGGCCTGAGTTTTGAGATTTTAAAAAAGAGCATACTAGGCATAGAGACACTCAAGAATGAAAGGTGGAATATAAATGATGAATATTGTAAGAACCCCAGGACCAGAAGCTGAAAAAGACAAAGATCTGTCTATAAATCTGACAGAGAGAGGGTTCCTTTAGAGCAGATATTCTGGATCTGGAATCATGGCCTATTACCTGTGAGAAACCAATTCCGTTGGTTCGAGCCAAGTCTTTGTGATGTTTCCATTTTACTTGCACTAGGAAATGAAGGCAAAATTAATCAACAAAGCTCTGGGTGGCAGCTTCCAACTTCACTGAGGCTGCCATTTGCAGCTCTCTGCTTGGCACAGTGCAAGCCAGGGTCAAGTGTGTCAGTAGAGAAGGAAGAGAGATGAAATGTCTCTTCTTAACTCTCATGAGACATTACAGCTAAGACTCTCCTACTCCAGAATGGGAAATATTCATCTATGTTAAAAATAATTCCCTCCAGTCGGACCGATGTCTCTCGTGTCTATATAAAAAGAGTTGTCCCTGCCAAAACTACTTGTTGGTTTAGTGCAGCTGTGGAAACTGAATAGGACACAAACCAAACAAGCCTCCTTCTCAGTCAACAGTGGGAGGGGCGGGGGAGGGACTAAATAATGTTGAAACCTGTTCAGTTTTTAAAAGATCTACAAGCACTGTCCTGTCCGAAACAAGAGGGCTGCATCCACTCACCCATCAGAAAAGGAAAATTGTAAATTCATTTCACTCATTGCCTTTAATTGAGTTTACAGAGAATCTTTCAGCTGACCTACAGAGGATCTGTGAGTTTTCCTTTAAAAGCATTGCTCAGAAACTAAACCTGTCAATCTCAATTGCTGGAATGGTTGCAAAGCATTAAAAAATATCAAGCATACAGACTTTAAAAAAAATAGAAATTCAGACAAGTAAAAAAGGTGTCAAAACCATTTGTTTAGGGAATATAGAAATGAGGTTGGTAAATAATTAAAACAATTAAAGTGAACTGTATTTCCATACAAAAGGAAATTTCAGGACCACATGGTATGAAAGCTGCACATATGGAAACTAATTAAAATCTTGTCAAAAGAAGCTTGTCATCTCCTACATTTCACTAAATGAGCAAGAAAACAGGATAAAATTACTACAGAAATTAGAAACACAACTTGCTTTGAAATTTGTCATTATTTGAGAGAAAAATATTTTTGAACCCTTAGTTACTTGTCCTGAGAATTCCACTACAGTTTGATCCACAGTAAATTCCAGTTATTCTAAGCAAATCCAGAATATCTATAAATTGTATATAACTGTTCTGTCTTATAGCATTTGAAGTTCATGTTATCACATCATCACATTAGCTGAAGCCCAAACAAAATATTCAACACACACACACACACACACACACACACACACACACACCCCAAGGAATTACACTCCAGGGATGTCTAAGAAGAGGAAGAAGCTTCTGTGAATTGAGCATCAAGTTGCCTGAGTTCAATTTTTATCACATGTAGTGTTTTAGTGACATCAGTCAGTTTAGATTTACCATTACCACTACTATGCAAGACTCTTCAATAAGCTATTTCACTTGTTCATGATCTTCCACCTCCGTGCTACCACTGAGTGTTTTGTATCTATGATTAAATGGAGAAAAGATAGAAGATGTCAAGGCTTTTGTCTTGCTTGTATGCATAATCAATGCTCATGGAAGTAGCAGTCAAGAGATCAAATGATGCACTGCATTGGGTAAATCTGCTGTACAAGATCTCCATAGAGAAAGAAAAGCAAGGATGTTACTTTGAAGAATAAGATGCATCTGACATCAGTCCTGGTATTTTCAATTGGCCTTACATGCAGGTGAAGTTGGTCTTCGAATAAAGAAGACCAAAGAAGAATTCAATTATGGTGTTGGGAAAGTATATTGAAATTACTATAGACTGTCAAAGGGACAACCAAATCTCTCTAGGAAGAAGTATCACTTCAGTGGGTGGTAAGACTTCATCATACACACTTTGGACATGTTGTCAGGAGAGACCAGGACATCATGCTTGCTAAAGCAGAAGTGCAGAAAAAAGAGGAAAGCCTTCAAGGAGATGGACTGACACCATGGCTGTAGCAATGAGCTCAAGTGCAGGACCAATTTGAGGGTAGCGCAGGACTGGGCAGGGTTTTGGTGTCTTATGCATAGGGTCCCTATGAGTTAGAACTGATTCAAAGGCACATAACAACAACAACATAATTAAAATATGTGATGGAACTGATTTTCATGAGGTGCAAATATTCTGTTGCCCATGATCTTCCATGCACCACAAAACAGCAACCTGCTGCTGTGGTTGTAGCCTGTGGTTAGTCAGTTTTATGCATGGCAACTTTCAGTACAACAGAATGAATAACTGCCCAGTTTGTATCATTCTCTATGTTTCCAACTATGTTTGACTTCATTATTGCAACTGTTATGCCAATTATTTCACTGAGAGTTCCCCATTCTATTATTTCACCAAGCATGCCCTTTTCCTCTGGCAGTTGATCCCTCCTGTTGATGTATGTGCAGCATGCTAGTCAGAACACAATCTTCAGTTGTGATTCATAAATTTTCATTGATTAAATTTCAAGATTAGATCACTAGTCTGTCTTACTTGGGAAGCTGTGTTAAAATATGTCCACCATGAATGATCATGCTGGTGTTTTAAATACAGGTGGCATAATTTCCAGCATCACAAGGATACATTTAAAAGTGCTGTTAATAGATTCCAGTTCATAGATTCAGAGATTTATTCTAAATAAAACATTTTCACATGACTCTATGGTCAGAAAACAGAAGAGGACAAAATCTGAATACTTGCCTTGAAAAAAAAAAGATGTGGGGAGGAATAATCAAAACAATGGCTGAGAGGATATGCTGGGCCAGTGAAATTTAAGGCCTACAGTTTAGTTCAGAAAGTTTCGGTGATTGGTTTTTAGGACTCCAGAAAGGTAATACAGATAGATGCAATTGAAGGACAGAGGGCAACCACAGGACTTATTAGGAAGAAGTTTTCATAAAAAGGAAAATTGCCTTGGTGAGGAAAAGGCCACAAAAGAGGAAACTTTGTCCTGAGGATTTTTTTTTTTCACAGCAATGAACTTGCTCTTTTTGAGGGTAGTGACTGGTGCTTACTGAGAATTGTGGTAGTTACATCATCCCATGTCAACTTGAGAATATTAAGAGTGGAGGGGGTGGGGTTTAGCCTGTCGATCAGGTCACACCTTGATGATCCCTCCTTCTGGATGTGACCTTCTCATGAGGATTCTGGGAACCTTTTTTTTTTTTTTCTCCATGGAGTAGTGCCACACACTCTCTGCTTCACCTGCCTGTTGAGGAGCCAGATTCAGAGAACTGGAGGAGTCATGAGGAGACCCACATTGAGATGCTCCATAACGCTGGATCCACAAGACTTTCCTCCCACCAGCCTGTGATCTTCCTGCATTCAGCATCATTGCATGTAGGGTGAGTCTCAAAAGGACTAGTATCAGACATATGGGCTAATATCGGATTTATGGACTTGATCTGGACTAAGCTATGATGCTTTCTTAATATACAATTAACTTTTTGATATAAAGTTCTATTTATACACATATATGTGCATGTCTATGAATTTGTTTTTCTAGTCTACCCTGCTTAGCACAAAAATCGTGTTGGGAAACCTTACTTTGTTCAGCCTCCAGCCATGATATTGCCCCTTCAAACTCCTTTTGTTGTTCCTAAAACTCAAAGAATATTTAAAAGGGAGGAAATCTAAGAACTCTGGAGATCAAAAACTGTCATTTGATGGCAACTGAAGAATACAGACTTTTGTTACTTATCTTCTAAAACAAAGAAAGAGGAGGTGACATTCCTCTAAGATATATAATATAGGTATTTTTCCTTCTCTCTCTTTCTCTCTTCTATATTATCATATCTATACCAGTCTGTTGATGATTCATAAAAAGAAACTGTGGATAATTATTTTCACCTTTATATCTGGACATTCTTGAATCAGATTCAAAGTAAGAAGAGAATATTATCAGATCCCCTATTAAGTGTTTTATGTGCATGATCATATATAAATCCTAAGAATAACCTGGGAGGTATGGGATAGTATTGCCATAATTTAACAGATGAGATCAGTGGTGACTGAGGGACCTTGGAATTGCCAGAAACCACACAGTAAGTGAGATGACTGACACTAAAACCTTTGCTGGAGTGCAGTGTTATGCACTGGACTGCAATCTGCATGGACAGCAGTTTGAAACCACCAGCAGCTCTATGAGAAAAGACTGGGCTTTCTTCTCCTGTTAACAGTAACAGTCTTGGAAAACCACAAGTGGGTCACTATGAGTTAGCCTTGACTTTATGGCAGTGAGCATGATTTTGGTTTGGTCTTTCTCAAATGTCTAGATGGATCAATATTTTATGATATGATCTAATGTTAAAATAAATACTCTGATATTGATGGGAGGATCATTTTTAGAGAATTTACTTTATGATCTTTCCCAGGGATCAAAAGACTGTTTGGGGAGACCTCATACAAAATCCTAGAGTTGTATTTATTTTTGTAAAAGAAAATGAATCTTTTGGTCCTGAAATATTTCTTATGGGAAGATTTCTTGTAAAATAAATGAAAATAGGAATGCATAACTAATGAAAGCATCTGGGAAGGAAATTCATCAAAATTCATCAATTGAGAGTAACTTACTGACAGTGAAAATGACAATAATGCTTTTCTAACAAAATGCAGAAGATATTTTCACAAACTGGGAGAAAAGCAATGTATTGGTTTCATAAGCAGTCCTGAATGATAAGAAATAACGACACATACATGCATACTTGTTAGATTGCAGTGCTCTCTATAAAAATATTTTCCACTCTTATTTGGAAAGCTCTTTTACTTCATGGCTATTTGAATAAAATATTTCCCCAAATATACATTTATTATAGGTCAAAAGATATGTTGAAGTAGTCACTTCCAGTCCCTCTAAATATGACTTTCTTTAGAAATTGTTTAAGTCAGAATAGGAAAAGTCCTAATATGACTCAAAGATGTCTTATATAAGAAGAAACAGACATAGACAGAAGAATGGCCACGTGGTGACAGTGGTAGATGAAAGTGTAAGTGAAGGAGCATCAAGGATTGCAGGAGCCATCAGAAGCAAGAGAGGAGAACAGAAGTCTCTCTCAGAGACCTTAAAAGAAATCAGTAAGATCATACTCTGAGACAAATGTCTAAACTACAGATCTGTCTGCCGATACATTTCTTATTTGTAACCTAATCTGTTGCTTTTGTTATAAGGAACACAAGAAAACCAAAATTACATATATAGAGATGATTAAAACTCTTGTGATCTTTATCAGTCTGCTTAAGAATTATTTAGCAAAACTGTTTATGACCATGTATATATTGAACACATATGTACCATATCTCCTTAATGATACAGACCATGAGTATCTCCTCTTATAGACACAGACAGACAAGTCACAGTACAATACACTTAGATGTCATCATTTGATTGTATGTGTAAGTCAGATGGCATCTAAAAGAGTTATCACTTACAATCTGGCTATCCAGATTCAGAGATGACCTTTGGTTCCTGGTGTCCATTACTGATAGGCCAAAGGATATTGAGTCTTGTACTTACCCTGGATCTTAAATCCCTCTTAGTGCTTTCCAATAGTGTTTTGTTCATTCAGGGGATATTTATTGATTTAATGAATAAAGCATTGCATTCTGCAGAGAGCTGATAGGTTTGTAAACACCAGCAGCTTTTTACAAATTCCTCCCTACAATGAGAATATGCTGAAGTCTGAGAACTAGCTTTCCATGACGAAAAATGGCCTAACTAAAAGTAATGAGTTTACATCCCAGTTCAGGGGCACTAAAATGTATAGCACATCCACCCAGTGGCCTTAAAATTGACAATGAAATGCATTCAAATGTTTCCCAACGTTTTCTCCAGACTAACTAATTTTCATTTGAATGAGTGTCTGGAACTTTCTATGGGGCCACCATAGTTGGGCTAATCAGAATCAAAGAATGCACAAATATACAAGCAAAGCCATCAAATAGGGAAGGCAGAAGTCAGGGATTAGGAAAACAGGAAGCCCTGTATCAGTGAAGTGAATTAGGAGAACATTGAGAAGTTGATAAAGGCAGCATGGAGGGTGGAGGGGGAGTCAAGACGAAAAAGGTTAGAGATAGGTTTTTATGGTCAAGGTTATAAAACCAGACATCAAGATAAGAGAAGGTGCACAACTGAGACTTCTCACCCCTGAGTGATTTATAAGCATTAAAATCAGAACAGAAAAGCTAGTAACTAGTTAGGAGAAGACTCTCTTCCTTTGTGCCTAGCAATTATTAGTGATTCCACCCACCCCTATCGGACTCTCACTCAGGAATCAGTGCGGTGTACCAGCCTGCTCTTTGTACAAATCTTCACAATAATCAAGTCCACTTCAAACCCCATATCAATAATGCAAAGGTAGAATGCATTGTTCTATATATTATAGACATAACAAAAGTAGAATACATATATCATATATGTTAGATGTATTCCACTTCTGTTAGAAATCGCCTTTAAATTGTTCTTGATCTCCATCAAAGTAGTTGTTAAACACTTAAGAGTGACTTTTCCAAAAACACAGTTGCATTTTGTTTTGTTTTGTTTTTAACTCAGGCATGACTATCTTGCTCTCAGTCTCTTCTCTGTGACTTCTGAAATGTAGCAGATTATTTTAAGTAAATTCATATGCCAAATTTTCTATCTGACTTTTTTTGACCATTGATATAAAAGACTTGAATGCAATGCTTCTTGCCGTTGTATGTATTATGCTGATAAAAAGGGCAGAACGGTAGCACTGCCTCTCCATGGAGCCCTGTGTCTCATGGGTATTCAGACTAAGAGTGGCCGACTTTGGCAAGGAAACACACTGGAGAGCACCGGTGACCGCACTGTAATAAAAATGTGCTTTTATCAGAAACGAAATTCTGCTTGCCTTGTTTCCTTCATCTGACATCCAATCAAACTGGAACCAGATTATACCAGGAAAAAAATTGTATTTGTACCTTGTAAATTGACATCATCCATTTCTATAGGCCGAAAAGGTCTCATGACCACATCTTTCTCTTCACTGAGTAAATTATTCCACTCATAATGTATCTTCTAAGGAATTAACATCATAAATTGTACATATGCCATTTGACTCAAGTCATTATTAAGAACTACAATTTTCCATGGACTTGAAGATCATGTAAAGGTCAAGAAAATGAAACACTTTCTCTTTGTTGAGATTTCACTACACAAAGGACCTAAGGACCTTATATTTCTTAAACACATTTAAGTTGTTGGTTTATTTTTCAATAAAGAGTAAATATGATGCACTTATACCTTATTTGTTCTGCTGTCAATGATAATAGTACCAATGTTTATATTTCTGATATTTCTAAATGTGTAGACATTTTTCTGTTGTCCATTGGATTCTCACAAAATCATTCATGAAACAGGTTACTCTAACACTTATTGAAGACTTATTTCCTATTGGTACATTTGGGATACTTACATAAACTTTAAAGGAGCCCTGGTCATGTGGTAGTAAACCTTTAGATGCTAAACAAAAGGTGAGCAAGTTCAGACCCACGAATTGTTCTGCATTCGAAAAAAGTGGCACCATGCTTCCATAAAGATTAACAGCCTTGGCAGCCCTGTGGGGAGTTCTTTTCTGTCCTAGAAGACCAATATGAGTCAGAATTTAACTTAATTGTGTGTGTGTGTGTGTTATGCTGCTATTACTAGGTGCCATGGACTTAGTTCCAATGTTTGTGATTCTATTTACATCAAACACTGATCAGCCTTGCCCTACACTCAGAATCATTGATACGCTTGAGCTCATTGTTGCAATCACTATGTCAATATGTCTCCTGAGAAATCTTCCTTGTATTTGCTGACAATCTAATTTACCAAGCATGCTGCCCTTTTCCCGGCACTTGCCACTTGTGATGACATGTTCAATGCAGGTGAGACTAAGTCTCACCATCAAAGCTTCTAAAGCAGTGGTTCTCAAACTGTGGGTCACGGCCCTTTTGGGGAGTTAAACAATCCTTTCACCGGGTTGCCTAAGATCACCAGAAAACACATATTTCTGATGATCTTAGGAACCGAGACTGTACCAAGGACCATATGCTCCTTATCTGTACCAAGGACCATATGCTGGTCTAGCAGGTTTTGTGAAGTGGAACTGGTTCCATGATAGTTGGGGGAGGAAGCATTAAAGCTTTAAGCACCGGAGGAATGTGTGTTCCACCGGTGCTATATTGCACCTCAGATAAATCATCCCTTCCATGTGTCCCTTCTTTGAGAAAATGTGCAATTATTAACAGATGGGCTTTGGGTCTCTGACCTCTCTCCTTCACATGGATACAATTGTTCATTTTTGATCATCTGATAACTGATCCCATTGATGACTCATGATCACACAGGCTGGTGTGCTTCTTCCATGTTGCCTTTGTTTCTTCCCTGCTAGATGGCCACTTGTTTAACTTCAACCCTTTAAGAACCCAGACACTATATCTTGAAATAGCTGGGCACCATCAGCTTTATTCACCACATTTGCTTATGCACCCATTTTGTCTTCAGTGATCATATCAAGAAGGTGAGTATCACATGGTGCCACATTATTAGAACACAGTGTTCCTGTGTTGAAGGAAGACTTAAGTAGAGACCCAAAGTCCATCTGCTATCTTAATAGCTTTATATATATATATATATATATATATATATATATATAATACTCCTATCTGTATATCTTAATATATTTACATATATACATGTCTATATTTATACCTCTCTACATAGTGTTTACTTCCTAGTTCTTTCCTCTATTTCCATTTACCTTCCTCTTGTCCCACTAATGTTCTCAGTAATTCTTCTAGGCTACATTATGATTGATCAAACACCATCAGGCACTCTAAACCCTCCTTACCACTGATTTTAAATCTCTTGTTGTTTCCCAGTTACTGAATTTATTGGCATACCATGCCATTCCCCCCACCCCCTCATCCAAGCACCCCACCCCCTCCAAACCATCCATTGTATCCATTGCTTCTCCTTTGGGAGTGTTTATCCTGATATATATATATTTATACACACACACACACATACACACAGATATCTACATATCTATGCCTATAAATTGTTCCAGGTCAATCTTCTAACTTTTATTAATGTCTCCCAACCAGGTCTGATGAGGTGCCAAGTACTGTCCCCTGAGTCAGAAGTCTATTTTGGGGACTCCTTGGGGACTTCGTGAATTTGCTCCTATGGCTGATCTGTGTGCTCTCTTCGTGGTTCCCTCCACTGTGGAGGAGTCAGATCAGACACCCTCCCCGCACTGAGTCTCCACTGTTGTCCTGTGTATCTCTGTGAGCCAGTGAGGGGATATCATGTCTCAAGTTGGAGCTGGGCCTATGGTCCTCTCTCTGCAATGGCTGGTCAAGCAGGAAAATCGCCCTCCAGGCTTGGTGATCCAGGGTGTGGTCCACTCTCGCTCTCCCTTTCCCTCTTAGTTTGCTTCTGTGTGGAGAGGATAGATCGACCACTCTCCCCAGCCTGTATCTTCAATGCTGTCCTCTGTAGCTCCTTCTTCTTCTTGGAGGGGTCAACATAGCGTGGACTGGGGCTGGTTCTGGAGTCCTCTCTGTGAATGAACTGCTCCACGCAGGTATGTTGCCCTCAGGGCTTGGTGCACTATAATAAAGTCTGGTCGCTTTCTCCCTTACCTCTGGATACATATGTTAGTCCAGGTAGACTAGAGAAACAAAATTCATAGACACTAGTATGTGTATAAGAAAGAGTTTTATATAAGAGAGCAATTATATATTGAGAAACCATCCAAGCCCATTATAGATCAAGTCTCATAGGGAGTGAGTGTGTGTCCCGCCTCCAACGAACTATTTATCTCCTTAGCACCTCAAATGAGATCATCATGATGCGACCTGATTGAAAGGCAAAAATCTCCAGCCCATTCACTCTCAAATTTACAACAGAATATGTAGCTGCTACAAGACATAAACAGTTCACTCCCTGTGGGTGGATTAGTTCCCTGTTCCCCAAGTACCGTCATCTTTTTATCTTTATTTTTCTTCCCTCCTCTCTCTGTGGTCCTCAAAGATATGGGAGAGATGGGAAAGATGTCTTTCAGCTTCGATGCTGTCTGTGTCTTATTTTTTTTCCTTCTTTTTAGTTGAATGCCACATGCATCGCTGGATTTGGTCAGAGTCCTGGCAGAGTGCCTGGACCATGACCCAGAAATGATGGATGAAGTTACTTTTCCCTTGTGCTGTTTGAACTTAACCTCAGTGGACTCATATTATTCTTGTTCTTTGGTGCTTGGCTAACTTTGCTTAGTATAATTTCCTCCAACTCTTCCCATGAGATAATATGCTTCATGTGTTCACCACTGCCTTTTAGGGATGTATAGTACTCCATTGCGTGTATATACAAGAGTTTTCTAATCAATTCATCAACTGATGGAAATTGAGGTTGTTTCAATTCTTTGCAAATTTGAATTGTGCCACGATGAGGTTGGAGCACAGATGTCTGATTATGGTGTTTCCAACTTCTTCTGGTAAATGCTCAGGAGGGGATTGTCGGGGCATATGGTAGCTCATATTCCACTTGCTTTCAGTATCGCCAAATTGCTTTCCATAATGGCATATGTAACTACAAGACCATCAGCAGTGGATGAGAGTTCCTGTCTCACAATACACCCTCCAAAATTTGTTGCTTTCTGATTTTTGAAAGGGGCTAACTTTGAGGATGTTAGGTAGTATCTCATAGTTATTTTAATTTGCATTTCCTTAGTGGCGAATGATTGGGAACATTTTATCATATGCTTATTGGCCATTCTGGTTTCTTCCCTTATGAAACTTCTGTTCAGGTCTTCTGCCCACCTCCTCAGTGGGTTATTGTTTTTTTTTTTTCCTTATTGTAAGTTAGCAAAGTATTGTAGATTTTAGTAATAAGTTCTTTGTCTGGTGTGTCATTGCAGAAAATCTTTTCAAAATCTATGGGCTCTCTTATTACTCTCTTGATGAAGTCTTTCTATGTACACAGATGTGTTATCTTTAGTATATACCACTTGTCAATTTGTGTTTCCTCTGTGTGTTTCTCCTTCCCTATTTCTAGTAGCCTATGTATTCCATACACCAAGGTTCATAGGTTTCTCTCAATTCCCTCATTGATAGCCCTAAAATTTAGGGTTTATCTCGAGGTCTGTGATTCACCTTGAATTTATTCTTATGCATGGTGATTCTTGCTTCATTTTTCTGCAGGTAGATATCCATTTTTTTTCCAGCACCACTTTTTAAAGAGGGCATTCACTTCTCATTTGATATTTTTGGGGCTCTATAGAAGATCAGTTGTTTATATGCTGATGATTTTATTTCTGGATTTTTTTTCCTTTCCATTGGTTTGAATATCTGTCATTATACCACTACCATGCTGTTTTGACCACTGTGGCTGTATAAGTGTTAAACTTAGGTAAAGCAAGCCCTCTGACTTTGTCCTTCTTCTTGAGGAGCTCTCTGCTGATTCTGAGATTCTCCCTTATCATAAGAAGTTAGTAGTCAGTTTTTTCAAATTCGTTGAAGAAAGATATTAGCATCTGTATCGGGATAGCATTAAACTTATATAGTGTCTTGGGTAGATTGACATCTTTACGGTATTATGTCTTCCAATCCACAAGTATGGGATATTCTTCCATTTGTGGAGGTCACTTTGGGTTTCTTGTACTAGTGTTCTGTAGTTTTCCTTGAACAATCTTTTGTTTTTTTTTCGTTAGGCATATCCCCAGATATCTCAAATTTTGCTTGGCAATTGTGAAGGGTATTAACTTTTGTTCTCCTCCTCTGTGATCCTATCCAGTGTCCATAGCAATCCAATAGACTTCTGTTTGTTTATCTTTAATTCTGCCACGCTACCATATTCTCTATCATATCCTCTATCATATTATCTGTCATATCCTCTACCATATTCTCTATCACATCCTCTATCGCTTCTAGCACTCAGATTGTGGAACATATGGGGTTTCAATAGATGCCATCTGAAAATAACAGTGGTTTAACTTCTTCTTCCTCTAGACAAATACCTTTAATGCCCTTCCTTTGCCTTATGCTGTTAGGTAGGGCCTCCAGTATGATGTTAAATAAAAGTGGGGACAAAAGTGGGGGCACCCTTGTTTGGCTCCCTTTTACAGTGGGGTTGTTTTTGTCTTTTCTCCATTGATTATAACACTGGTTGTTGGCTTTTCATGTATAGCTTGTATTATATTGAGGAATGTCCCTTCCATTCCTATCTTCTTGAGTATTTTAATTAGGGACAGGTGTTGGATCTTGTGGAATGCTTTTTCTGTATCTATTATTGTGTGGTTCTTGCCTTTTTTCAGTCAATGTGATGCATGCTAATTGACATTTGGATTTGAACCATCCCTGCATGCCTTGAATAAATCTCGTATAGTTATGATGACTTATTTGTTTTATATCCCTTTGTATACGATTGGACAATATTTTGTAAAGGATTTTTACACCACTGTTCACTAGCGATACTGGTCTGTGGTTCTTTATTCTTGTGGGATTCTTGCCCACTTTGGGTACCAGTGTTATACTAGCTTCCTCAAAGGAGTTTAGGAGTTTGCCGTACTTTACTATGCTTTGGAAGAGTTTGTGTAGACTTGGTGTTAGTTCATCCCTGAATGCTTGGTAGAATTCTCCTGTGAAAGCATCTTGCCTGGGTTTTTTTTTAGCTGATAGTCCCTTGATGATTTTAACTATTTCTTCTATTGCTATGGGTCTATTGAGGTTCTTGACATCTCTCTGGTATAATCTAGAGAGGGATTGTTTTTCTAAGTACTTGTCCACATCTTCCAGGTTGTTGAAGTCATTGGAGTAGAGATCTTCATAAAACTGCGTAATTAGCCTTTTAATTTCATTAGTTCACTTGTAATCTCCCCTTTTCATCCCTCAACCTGGCGATAGACTTTTGCTCCTTCCTTTCTTTGGTTCGTGTGGTAGTCACCTAATCTTGTATCAGTTTGAGGATTAAGAGTATAGGGGTGGAGTCTAGCCTGTCAATCTGGAGATAGCCAGTGAGATCTCTGTGTGAGCAAGATCCTTCTGCTGAGAATTATGGGAACTCCTCTATTTTCCTCTTTGGGGGTGAGAGACATCTATTTCTTTCTGCTGACTCCCTGCAAGATATCCCTGAGGAGAAGCCACATGTACCTGCCCTGATGCAGCCCTATAAAGTCACGTGGAGACACATGCCAATGCTGAGATGCTTACAATACCACTGGATCCAAAGACTTTCCATCAGCCTATCATCACCCTGCACTTGGTGTCATTGCATGTGTTTTGTGAGTCTGAAGAGGACTTTATTTATTGGTATCGGACATGTGGGCTAATATCAGACTTAAGGACTTGATCTGGACCAGGCTGGGACATTTTCTCAATATTCCACTGCTCTTGTATAAAAAATTCTTTCTTATACACATGTGCATGTTTATGAATTTGTTTCTCTGTGTTAGTCTAGGTACATTAGATAAACAAACCCAAAGAAACTCATATGTAGAAGAGAGAGTTTTATATAAAGGGTTAGTGCACATCAAGAAAAAATCCCAACCCAGTGCTGCCCAAGCCCACAAGTCCAACATTAGCCCATATGTCCAACACCAATCCACAAAGTCCTCCTCCATCTCACAAAATAGACACAATGATGCTGACTGCAGGAGGAAAGCTGAGTCTGAATGTATAAGCATCTCAGTGCTGGCGGGGGTTTCCACACAGGTGCTCCAGCACCCAGGGCTTCACGGGGTAGGTCCTTGTGGTTTCTCCTCAGGGATGTCTTGCAGGAAGTGAGCCTTACCAGCTAAAGCAGAGAACTGGCTAAGGCAGCTGCACCCTGGTCAAACCATCAGAAAGCAAGAGATCCAAGAACTAGAAAGGCGAGGCTCACTGAATCATTTATCGCTCTGCCCTTCAATTAACCTCATATGTGTTTATAGGTCAGGTTGGCACAACAGACTTTAACTATCTCACGGGAGTCTACCCAGACTAACACAGTCAGCCTTGCTAACCATTGCTTAATTCTGTTGATCCTTTCATAGAACCAGTTTTTTTTTACTGTGATGACTTCTTTGCACCATTTTCTTATTTTCCAAATCATTTATCTTGGCCATGATTTTCATTATTTCTTTTCTTTTGCTATTAATGGTGTTATTCTGCTGACTCTTCTATTTGTTGGAGGTTTTGTGACCACTTATCAATCATAAATCTCTCTTCCTTTTTATCTGTGCATTTATTACTCTAATACTTCCTCTGATAATTGCTTTTGTTGTGTCCCAAAGATTTTGACATGTTGGATTCTCATTCTCGTTGATTTCAGGAAATTTCCTAATTTCATCTCTAATACAGTCCAATAACTACTCATTTTGTAGAAGAAAGCTATTCACCTCCAACTATTTGCCCTTGTTTTTTTTATTGTCCTTTCATTGATTGCCTGCTTTATCTAGTAGTTGTCCAAGAGGGAAGTCTGAGTCACCTGTATGTCTTTAAATTTACTTAGGCTCTACTTGTGTCCCATCATGTGGTCTATTTTCAAATATGTGCCATGTGCACTTGAAAAGAATGTGAATGTTTTTGCATTTGGGTGGAGAGCTCTAAAAATGTCTATCAGGTCATTTCACCTCATTGTAAGCTTTAATTCTGTAACCGCCTTGTTTAGTCTCTTTCCCAGTGATTTATCTTTCTCAGAGAGGGGTGTATTAAAGTCCTTTACTTTGATTGTTGATCCTGAGATTTCTTTCTTTATCTTTTGAAGAATTTAATTGATGAATTTTGCCTGTCTCTTGTTGGGTGCATACTCATTCTTAGTCTACTGAGCCCTTGAGCATAATTTAGTGCCCATCCTTATCTTGTTATAGCTTTCACTTTGAGATAAATGTTGTCAGAGATTAGGATTGCAACCCCTATTTTTTTTTAAATTGCTGTTTGCTTACTATATTTTGTGTCAGCCTTTAATTATGTGCATTATTTTGTCTGTAAGCTTGAGATATGTCTCTTGCAGGCGACAGATTGATGGGTTATGGTGGCTAAGCAAATCTGCTAGTCTTTGACTTTTAATGGGTGAATACAGACCATAGTCTCATTAAGAGTTATTAAATCCATCTGTGGATTCTTTGATGTCATCTCATACCTTTAGTGTTGGGTGTTTTGCTACCTCATTCCTTATCAGTGTGTTTTGTATGTGTGTGGGGTGGTGGAGGCTGTTCATTCTTGCCTTCTTTTCATCATTCAGCCAATGTTATCTTGAGGGTTATTTTCACTGTGTTGATTTCTGAGTGCTGTTACACTGTGTAGTAGTCTCTTATTTGTGCTTCATGAATATTGGTCTTTTGACCACAGTAAGTCAGCAATACTTTTGTGTATAGGTGGGTTTCTTTCATCGCATTCTTTGAGTTTTTCCCTGTCTTGGAAGATTCTTAATTCTCCATCCATCTTGATAGATAGTTTGACAGGATAGAGCATTCTTGGTGGACATTTTTCTCTTTCAAATTTTGAAAGAGGTTACTCTACTCTCCTCTTCTTCATGATATCTGCTGATAGGTCTGAACATATTCTTATCTGAGTAACTTTATAAGTGATTGCCTTTTTTCTCTAGCTGCTCTTATGATTTTCTCCTTCTCCTCAAAGTTAGATAATTTAACTATTATATGCCTTGGTGAATTCTTCCTGGGGTTCAGTCTAGATGGTGCCCTCTCAGTTTCCTGAATGGTTGCCTGATTCTCTTTCATTAAGTTGGGGAAGTTTTCTTCCAGAAATTCCTTTGCTAGTCTTTGCAACTGACTTCTTCGTTGTGCCTTGATTTAGTATCCCAATTATTCTAATATTGGTCCTCTTTACAGCATAAACATTGTTCTCAAATTTTCTTCGGCTTCATCTATTATCTTGTTTGACTGTCTCTCCCATTTGTTGAAGTCTGCCTAGTTATCTTCAAGAGTGCTGGTATGGTTCTCTGCTTCTTCTAGTCTGTTAGGGAGTATTGTTATCTTGCTTTTTGATTTCTGCTACCTCGCCCCATAACTCTTGTATTTTCCTTGGGTGTGTGGACTTTATCTCCTCTATTGTTTTATAATTTTTCTGTATTGCTTCCTTTATATACTGCATGAAACCAAGCAGCAGTCTGAAGATTGCTTTCTATGTCAGATCACTGTCTGCTTCTTCTATGAACATCATTAGGTTCAGGACTACCTTCTACATTGCATTTTGTTTCTTTTATTTTCTCATAGGAGTTGTTAAGACAAGTTGCTGCCTGCATGTTGTTTTGGAGGAACTTGGTGCGGTTTTCCTGGAAGTCACACAGCCCTGGATTTTTCTCTGGGAGGCTGATAAAATGCTTCTGTGGACTGCCTGTAGACAATGGAGCTGGGGGAACCAGACTTCTGCTCTATCTCACTGGAGTTTCACTCTCTCCCTCACCAGGCAAGGTTTCCTTTTTTGGAGGGGAAGTTGGATTGCCTTCTCAGGGAATGCAGGCCAGACAGTTGCAGGTTGCGAAGTTGCTGCTGTGCAGGCCAATCAGGTGAAGAGCTGTGGTGGCTTGGTGGCTGGTGGTGGTGGGAGAACTAGGAAGGTTGGTTGAGGCAAGTGGTCATAGGCAGGCCATGGGGTCATGCTGGAGCAGGCTGGTGGTACATCCACGGATTCAGTCTGGGATGGCAGTGGGGGTATTGGGGATACAGGCCCAGCTTGTACAGTGGAAGGGTCACTGGTCAGAACCAGATCTATATTAAATAACGTTCTTAATCTTTAATTTCTAGATAAAATCTCTGAGAATCTCAACTGCAGTTCAAGCTCACCAATATTTGCATTTAGAAGCTAGTAGGGAAAATTATCTGTATAAAACTCCCATATTTACATTATCATTTCAGTGTATCTAGATGGACTCAATCATTTAAATAGTTGTTGACAGTGGTGAACAAAAACATGCATAATCTTATGTCATATTACAATCTGGATAGCAGAATTTTTTAATCATGAGTTAGACAATGTACACACAGCAGAGTATAAAGACACATAATTAATGCAATGTACAAAAATTTATTGAACATAGCCTTCATAGACAATTTCAAATTTATGTCCATTTTTAGTGATATAACATGTAACTATTCATTGTACTTCTTTTTGAAGCCATAATTTCTGCTGCTGATTTTAACATTTTTGGAAAGTAGCAACAAGAAATTTAGTATTCAATATTCTCTCTCTGACTCATTTTATTTCTTTCAGCTTATTTTTGCAAATTTTGTAAATACAACATAATGACAAACTATAGAAACTTTTGTTAAGTTAAACTCCAAAAACATTGTTTATTATCAATTTAGACTTTTTATACTTATTTTGTTGCCTTCAATAAACTTTTCTAACCACTCAATGTTTTTGCTTCCTCATCTGTATATTCGAGATAATAATTTGCTCTCTAATAGTTAGGATAATAAGATTACTTAATACACGTGAACTAAAATGTCCAATATATAGGAAATCCTCAGTGCATAGTTTTTATCACTATGGCTTTCAGCAAATGGTTTTCGAGCTATTCTGAGCACTTTGCTGGGATATTCTTGGTTTGATTTCAGTAATTCTAGTACTTGGAAACAAACAATCAATACTAGACTCAGAACTATAAATAAATAAGCACATACAAAAATAATTTGAAGAAAGTTGATATGGATCGACTCTTTCTTAACAGCTGACACAGCAATGGTCTTCTCGTGGGCATGCCTGCCACAATAACATGTTTAGAGACTGAAACTACCTAAAATCTGTGACTTGAAATTTCCTCAGTTACAAATTACTTCATCTCTGATACTTGTGTGCTATGTCTCATTAGGCCATTATCATAGACTGCTAACTAGGAAGCAAACATTCTTTTTTTTCTCTCAAAAGAAGTATAGCAAAGTAAACACCTGTCACTAACAGAGTAAAGTATACAGCCTGCTAACATTCAGGACCATCACTTGTCTGCTAGTGTTTCATACTGTGGTGGCTTGTGTGTTGTTTTGATGGCTGAAAACGATGTCACTGATATTTCAAATACCAGCAAGATCACTCAGGGTAAACAGGTTTCAGGAGAGCTTCCAGAATAAGGACAGACTATGAAGAAAGAACAGGCTGTGTACTTTTGAGGCACTGGCTATCTGAAAAGTTTAGGTAAAGCAGAGGAGTATTGTCACAGACTGAAAAAATCACGAATAGCAGCAGAACATTGTCAGAAGTAGTGTCCAAAGATAAGCCCCTTAAGTTTGAAGCTACTCAAAGTATGACTGAGGAAGAACCTTCTTCTCAAAGTAGAGTTAGCCATGATAATATGCATTGAGCAAAGGTTTCAGAAGTAAAGCCTTCAGGACCTTCATTTACTCATGGGGCAAGACTCAAATTTAGAAGAAACAGCTAAAAATATTTATTGATAATTGGAATGTGGAATGTACAAAATATGAATATTGAAAAATTGGAACACATAAAATTGCATGGAACACATAAAAATATGTTAGCAATAATGGCCAATTGCTGGTATTGGCTATTCTGAATCAGGCAGTAATAGGGCTTGCAATGCCAGCAATGACAGATATGCATGGCATTGCCTTCGTCACCGTAAAGCACATTTCAAAGTTTTTGTTGGTTTGTTTGTTTCTCATGAAGTCCAGGATAGGTAGGTTTACAGAGATAGTAACTGCATAGGGACATGGCAGGTCAGGATGAGGGAGGGGGAGGATAGGTAGCTAACAACAATAAGTATGAGAAGAAAATCTTTTGAAATTGATTACGGCGATGATTGCACAAGTCTTCCTAATGTAATTGGATGGTCAAACTGGATGATATATAAAATACATGGCGATAAAATATTTTGAACTCACAAAAGGTATTTTGAGATATGTCTTAAAGTACAATGGTTCTGGTGAGGAAAATATCCTAATAAGGAAATCCAGTCAATACAACTATTATTCAAATTTATTCACCAAACACTAAAGCTGGTGATGAAGAAATTGAATAATTCTACCAACTTATTAAATCTGAAATTGATGACATATTACATAGAGATACATTGATAATCATTGGTGATTATAATACAAATATTAAGAAAAAGAATTGGAAAGTATGGTACTGGATAGTAGTTGGAATATATGGCCTTGGTATTAGAAAGAAGCTGGAGATTGAACAGAATTTTGAAAGATCAACAACTTGTTCATAGCAAATACTTTTTCAACAGCACAATTGTTGGCTCTATATGTGAAGTTATCCAGATGGAATACACAGAAATCCAGTTGACTACATCTGTGAAAATAGATTATGGAGAAGCTCAATATCAACTAAAAAAAGACAGGGATAGAAATACCATATGATCCAGCAATAACTGATAGACATATGCACCAAAAAATATCAAACAGAACTCACACAGACATATGTTCTCGCATGTTTATCCCAGTGTAGTTCACACCAGCTAGAAGCTGGAAGTTGCCCAAATGTCCAGCAATTTACTGATGACAATATAAGAAACTGGTTAATTCTATGCATTCCTAAAATACAACAATGAAACCATGAAAGACTTCATGACATGAATGGACCTGATATTAGGCTGAGTAATGTTAGTCAATCACAAGACAAATATTGTATTAGTCTCCTATGATAGGGTTAAAGTTAAGACAAAGACCAGTTTCTGTTTTCAGGTCTTGTCGTCTTCTAGGCTTGTCCCTAAGCAATAGAGTACTGTGCCTGCCTAGTTCCGACGAATCATATATCACCCCTTAATTTGAACATCTTAAAAACCACTTCAAAAACACTGCCTTGGTTTAGACAGGGTCAGTTTCTCCTGCTGTAGGGAGAGGGCGAAGATCAATCAGTTCTTGTCATATAATAATGCTCTATGGTCATCCAAAGTTAACAGACACTCCCACGATAGTAATTAGTGAACTTTACTTGGAACTTAAATCAAGAGGCTGGGGGGACATGTCTGTATTGATGACAGTGATTGTACTTCCTGAGAGTGGGTAAACCACGTGGGGCAACCTGTCAGTTGGAGTAATGTTCAATATTACTTATATAGACCCCAAGAGGAAAATACCCCTGACATTATGTTCCTAATTGGGTGTGTTTGACTGGTTTCTATACACTTCTTGAACCAGGTATCAGACTGCAGACACCTGAACCTTTAGACTCTTTCCTTTCAAGATCATTCTTCAGAGACCACACCAGAAGGACCAGAATTTGAAAACCATAGTAAGCAAACTGGATAGATCCTTAAACTCGCCTGTAGCAGATCAAAGGAACTGAAATATTCCCTTAGACTTAAAGTTGAAGTGCCCTAGTGGGAGAAGGAACAGATGAGCACTACCCCAAAGGATTTGGTGGTCACTGGACTTTGGTTTGGTTCATATATGTTGCTTTGAGGATGCCTAATGAATGACAACCTGGAACTAACATATATTTGCTGTTTTCCCACTGTCTCTACTCTGTGTGGCATGTGTGGTTCTGCCTTTGTAAATGAGTGTTACTGAAATTTTGTTATATCTCATTGAATTCTAAATCATTGCTAAAAAAAATACTATCAATAGAATTGATACTATCCCCATGGGAATGATTTATGTTGTATTCCAATAAAAGGATGATGATATCCCTAGAGTGAACCAGGGACATAAAAAATCACAAATATATGAATAAAATTTTAGTTCCAACTTGATTGAATCCTTTATATAAGAAAATTCAGTACACGTAACTTGGCCCTGCTCAGGACACACCCTCCTGAGATCACTGAAGATAACAGTGCTGTAGCAATATTTGATGAAGAAATCAGATGGTTCCTGGCAACCAGAAAGAATAACATCTGAAGTTTTAAAGGCTTGACTCAAAACAAGCAGGCATTTAGGAGAGAAGTCGGCTAAATCCACACAGAAGTGCCACCCCAGCCTTTGTGATGACTCTGGACTGACTAAAGAAAAAGATTGATTGACTCTCATACATGTGTAAGAGAGAACTTTATATAAAGATGTAATTATGCATCAATAGACCATCTCAGCTCAGTTCAGATCAAGTCCATAAGTTTGATATTAGCCCATACGTCCAATATTAACCCATGAATTCTTCTTCACACTCATGCAGCACATACTATGATGCCAAATGCAGGAGATCACTGGCCAGTGGGTGGAACATCCTGTGAAACCAAAGGCAGAGGATTTATCTCCAGTGGTCTTGCTGTCATCAGTGTGGCTCTCTGTGGCTTGTCAACAGGAATGTCAAACAGAGATTGTGTTCCACGCCCAGAGAGGAAGAGAGAAAGTTTCTAGAATTCCCATGAGAAGGTCACACCCACCAGGAGGAATCCTGAGGCTGTGACCTGATTGACAGGCTAGACTCCACCCCTTCATGCTTTGATCAAGCTGACATGAAATTACATAACCAGCACAGGAGGTAACAGTAGCAGAGCTTCCGTTATAAACACCCAGTTTGTGGAATACTCTAGTGATAATGGGCCCCTCCCTGGGTTGAATCTCCAGTGAATCCTCTCTGACCATAGACTAGGGAGGTGAATAACCTTAATGTCAGAGAGAGTGCATTGTAAAGTGGATGTTAGTTGCTGTAATTAGGCTGGAATGTAACACCTTGTCATTTGATTATCCCTTTGACCCACTTGGAATTTATTCCAGCTTTTAAATATTTTCTTCTTTCTCCTCAATGGAGGTTTTTCCTCTGTTCTACTTGGTCATTGCTATTGGGGTTTTGTTTGTTTGTTTTTGCCTTTGTTTTGTCTGTCTTTCTGTATATAGAATTCAGAATGGGTTAATCTATGAAGATAGTGTCTGGATTATTCATTTCCTGGGGGCATAGAAAGGGGGGTTGGGAATAATGGGGAGTAAATAGCAATGAGTACAAAACAGGAAGAAGACGTTCTAAAGTTGATTCTGATGATGAGTGCACAATTCTCCTCAATATGATTGAACTATTGAATTGTATGCTATGCTAACCAGATCTCAATGAAACTGCTTGTAAACTAAAATAGGTAAAACATATCAAGCAAACTCACAGAGGAAGGTGGGATAAGAATGTCAAGACAGAACAAGATCAACAAGGAAACAGGAACCTCAGATGAAGTAATGATGACCTTCCTCTAGAACTATCAGAGAGAAAGTTTTCCCTGAAGCTTTGGGGAAGTCTGGGTTTTGACTTCCGGACTCCTAAATTTTGAGAATATAAAATGTATTTATTAAAGCTAAAAAACAAACAAACAAACAAAAATGACACTAGCGACTGACTGTGGAACAGATCATAGCTCATATGTAAGTTCATGTTGAATCTAAATAAACTTAAAAATGATTATGAGAGCCAAAATATGAAACTATCCTATCTGAGTTTCTAGAGCATCTCAAAATCAGAATTGATGCTGTGAATATTAAAGATAGAAGACCCAATGAGCTGTGAGATGACTTCATACATGAACACCATATGTGAAGAAAGCAAAAAGACATTTAAAAGACATAAAAGAAAGATCAATGTGGATGCTAGAAGAGACTCAGAAGTTTGTTCTTAATTCTAGAGCAGTGGTTCTCAGCCAGGGGTCACCCAATTCATAACAGTAGCAAAATTACAGTTATGAAGTACAATGAAAATAATTTTATGATTGGGAGTCACCACTAGATGAGGACCTGTATTATAGAGCCATGACATTAGAAAGGTTGAGAACCACTGTTCTAGAGTAGCTAAAGCCAATGGAACTGAAGATGAAGTCAAAGAGCTGAACAGAAAATTTCAAAGGGTAGCAAGGGAATACAAAGTTAAATATTATACTGGAATGTGCACAGCTCTAGCATTAGAAAACCAAAACAGAAGAACATGTTCAGAATATCTTAACTGACAAAACACTCAAGAAAAAAATCAAGCTTTCATTTCCACATTTGAAGATTCTATAAAAAATATTGAATGATGTAATCATCATCAAAGTCACTATACCAAAAAGAACTAGTCAACATTCAACCATTTCAGAGGGTGTTGTATCAAGAACTTGTGTTAGGCAGGGTTCTCTAGAGAAACAAAACCAGGACACTTATGATTATATGTAATCACATGTGTATATATATGAGGATAGGTATATAAAGCAAGAAGGAATATAATAGCCAATTAGTCCACACACAAATACAGAGGGTTCAGTTCAACTCACTACGGTCTAACAGTTAATATACTGCAAGTCCTTCAATTCATGTGGGCTACCAGGTCCAATGTCAAGGAAGCAGACAGCAGAGTCCTTCTTTGGGCAGAGTCTGCCCACAGGTAGCCAACAGCAGGGTGGGTCACCAACAGTTAGTAGCTCTGGAAGTGAGCAAAGCAGGTCCAAATGTGATATTGAATGCAAGGATTGCAAGGTGACAGGATTTACCAGCCTCAAGCTCAAGTGATGTATGCACCAGCGGAGCAGCAAAGCAGGTCTCGAAGGAGTCTCAAGCTCTAGCAACAAGATTTTTGGGTTGGCTTGTCAAACACGCAGTGTAGCTCACAGGCGGAGGTAGAGAACAAGTTTAAGGCAGCAGCACTCTCCAGCCAGCTCCAATCACCAGAGACCAAGGTAGAGGGGAGCGAGCTTACAGAACCATTTATCTCTTTGCCCTCCGGTCAAACTGTGACTTGATTAATCCCACATGTTCCTATAGGCCAGGTTGGCACAATAAACCTATAACAGTACTGAATGAAGAAATGGAAAGAATTAGGCAAAAAAACAAGGCTCCAGTAATTGATGGAATAAAAACCAGTTGAAATGTTTCAATAAGATGATGAAGCCCTAAAATCACTCACTTGTCTATGGCAAGAAATTTGGAAGACAGCTACTTGGCCAGCTCATTGAAATAGATCCATATTTGTACCCATTACAAAGAAAGGTGACTCAACAGAATGCACAAAACATAAACCAAAGAAATCCAAACTCACTGTCTTTGAGAGTCAATGCTGACTCATAAGTACCCACTGTGGATTTCTGAACTGTAACTGTTTACGGGAGTAGAAAGCCCAGTTTTTCTCCCATAGAGCTGCTGTTGATTTTGAACTGCCAACCATGTGGATTATAGCCCAATTCAAAACATGAAAGTAACATTTTGTTGAAGATTATCCATATATGCTGTTGAAAAATAGGTATTAACAATGAAGAAATCATTGGTTTTGCAAATGTTATCATGCAATCTGCAGCTTTGTCTTTATCACCCTGGTCCTGTTTTCTGACTACTGACCTTTCCTTTTGTTTCCGCCTCTCCCATTTCAATCACCAGCAATTATTCATGCATCTTTATTTTATGTTTTATCAAATATGGACTGCAAATGTTCATAGAATTCATCAGTTTCTTCATCACTGGTTTTAGTACTCAGTGTGTAAATCTGAATAGCAATTATATTATATTAACTGGTCTTTCTTATAAGTAAATAGATATTACCCTTTCACAGACACCATTGTATTTTGAGATCTGCTGAAGACCAATTGAAATGTTTCAAGATACTAATGCAGTGCTAGAAGAACTAACTATTTTATACCATGAAATTGGGAAGATAGTTACCTGGCTATCTAACTACAGGAAATTTGATGAGTTCTGTTTATCAAGTGGCTATAGTAATTGACTCAAATGTCACAAAATGGTCGTGAGCATGGCACAGAGCCAGGCAATGTTTGGTTCTGCTGTACGTAGGGTCACTATGAGTAGGACTGTATAGCCCCCCTAACAATAACACACACACACACACACACACACACAGCTGTGCTCAATATTTTATTGCACTAATTAAGAGTAAGTTTAGCTATAAACAGCAGAAAATCCAAAATGACGGTGACTTTTTAAAAAGATAAAACTTAATTTTATTTTGTGTAATAGTTTTACAGGAGTCATTTCAGAGTTGATGTATCTTCTGTGTCAGGGTCTTGGCTGATAATATTGTATTCTGGCAAAAATGTCCATTCCTCCAATCAACTCATGATCTATTTTTCCTTGATCAGATTCTACTACCATATCTACATTCAAAGCACTATATAAAACAACAAAAGCAGAAGTCTACGATAAGGGGGGAAATAGCATAGACCAGCTATCTCTTAAAGAAAAATCTCCATAATCCATTACAGATAACTCCATCTTAGATCTCTTGACCAGAACTTAGTGACAAAACCATGCCTGGAGGCAAGGGGAGCTAGATAAATGTAATATGTATTCTACATATGTGAGAAGGGACAAGGGTCTTTGGGGAGGGATTGCCTCAGTTTGTCTTAATATATTAAGAAATTTGGTGGCACTTGAAGTTTCTTTGATATATCATTTTTAATCACAAAAATGTGTTACTAAGTATTGTGTGTCATCTTTATCCTCTTTTATATTTTAATAGTATTTTCTGTCTTAAGTATATATTTCCACCTTTATTTTCTCTTTATTTTTTTTAAAATGAAAGATATCCAAATGTAGACTGATTTGAGAAAAGCAGCCTAGCACAGAAATAACAGTTTCTAGGAAAGTACACAATGTAGAGTGATAAATCTCTCTAATTTTCAAATCCTTTATCTTCAGAAAGTAGAATCATTTGCTAGAATAACACATCATTTTGCTACTTGCAAATATTTTCAAGTTTGTTGTATGATTTCTAAGAGTTGGGCAATTTTCCTGTTATCTCTGTTATTTACTTTTTTAATAAATATATATTTTTTCATTTAATACCACTGTCTTCAGAGAACACATGGTATATCTTCAATTCTTTTAAATTTATTGAAGTTTGTTTATGACTGATAGCATGGTCTATTTCAGTATATGTATTATGGGTTCTTGAAAATAATATGCATTTTGCTAAAATTGTTATATTAGTATGACTGATGTTATTGAGTTATAGGTTTGTTGATTATCAATCTAGATGTATATCAGTTATCAAGAAGAGGGTGTTAAAGCTGTAATTGTAGATCTCTCTCTCCTTTTTTTATAAGTACCGTCCTTTTTTGTTTTACATATAGTGCAGCACTATTTTTTCATGTATGTACATTTAAGAGTTCTATGTCTTCTTGGTGAATTGATCCTTTTATTATTGTATAACACAGCTATATTTTTCTGAAAATCTCTCTTGCTTTAAAGTCTACTGTGTTTGACAATAATAATGGAACTGCTTGCTTCTTTCACAGTTGTTAAGTGCCATTGAGTTGGCTCCAACCCCAACCAACACTCTGCACAGCAGAAGGAAACACTGCCTGATCCTGCACCATCCTCACAATGGTTTCTGTGCCAGAGCCCATTGTGGCTGCCATGGTGTCAGCCCATCTTGTCAAGAACCAACCTCTTTTTCGCTGCCCCTCCATGTTACCAAGCATTCTATCCTTCTCCAGGGACTTCTGACAACATGCCCAAAATATGGAATGACAGTCTCTAAAGCACACTTGAGCCACACTTCTTCCAAGTCAGATCAGTGTGTCCTCCTAGAAATCCATGGTACTTCCAATATTCTTTGTCAGCAGCATGATTCAAATGCATCATTAATGCTTGCATACTATATATCTTTTCTTTCTTTTATTTTGAACTTGCCCATGTGTATATTTAAAACACATTTCAAAGGAGCGGTCAATAGGTAATTCATATTTTAAAGTTCACTCTACTGACATCTGTCTATTCATTTACATTTAATATAATTAATGTTATATTAATCCAACTTAAGAACAGCATTTTATGCATTTATTTGTTTTTATATTTAATTAGTACTATGTTTTTTGTTTTATCCTCATTTTTCCCTACCTTTTTTCTTGTGGGTGATTTAATAATTTGAAATAGCATTTTATTTGATCTCTAGTGCCCTTGCATGTAATAATTTTGTATTTTCTGGCGGTTGCTCTGCGGTTGCTCTGCTTATTTCTTCATATATGTTTGTCTACAAATATTTAGATACCCACTCATTGTCATCAAATAGATTCCACTCATAGTGATCCTCTAGAATAGGTAGAACTGCTTGCTATTCAGTGTTACCAAAATTGGGAGCACACAAACTTATCTTTCTTCCCAGAGCTGCAACTGTTGTTGAACATCTAGCCCTGCTGTTCACAAACAACTAAGCACTTAATCCATTAAGACACTTGGGTTCCTTGATTCCACTCTCTATGTATAATTCAAAACGTTCATGGGAGAGGAATTAAATGATAATAGCATCAGTCCATGAACTTTTTGAAATCCTGTGTATGTGTGTATACACATATGTATATATAATACTGCAAACAACTGGTAAATTCATTTTAACTAAGTAAACATTAGAAAACATCTCCCTTCACTCTTCCTTTTTAATATACATATGTCTAAGACTTTCTTCTGCATTGATTTAGAATTGCATAGATGGTGTCAAAAGATTGTTTCAAGCATCAAACGATACATAAATCATTTAGGAAGAGGAATAGTATCTTCTATTTGCCAACGTCTTTCTTAAAGGGGTTCTCTCTGTCTTGGAAATGTTTCAAAGCATATTTTCCTTTTTCCTTCCTCTTTTAAGATCTTCCTTTAGTTTTTCTTTGCTAGTGGATCTGCTGAAAAATTATTCTCTTTCTTTTTATTTATCCTGAGAATGTCTGTATTTCTATTTTATTTTTGAAGAGTATTTTTGCTAGAAATAAGATTCTATGTTGTCAACACTCTTCTTTCAGTCCCTTAAAAATATCTGAACACTTTGATCCGCTTCCATGGTTTCTGCTATCATTCAAGTTGTTTTCTTTTTTTTCCCCTATACTTAAGTTTCTGTTTTTTTCTGTTTTCTACTTTTGTTTTGCCTTTTCTTCAGTTTTCAGAAGATTAATTATGATATATTTCCATGGATTCCTTATAGATTATCACTGTGAGGGTTAGCATAGATGATTTAGTAAACAGATAGAGATTGAGATATGTGTACATACATAAGTTTGTATACACATTCATAGTTTCATGCGCTGTGAGATTAGAGGTCCTATAAACAACAGCACTCCAGGGGCAGCGAGCACACCTAGCACCCAGACTGGGGTTTTTAGAACCATCCTTCACTATGAAAGAGCCGTGACTCTCTAGGCAAATCTACTTATAAATCTAGGGTAGGGGTTACCATAGCAATCTAGCAGTACAAGTATTGCTAAGAAGTAAAGAGGAATTGAAACACACCAATAAGAAATTCACAGCTATAAATTTAATACTGACTCAAAAGACTAATGGCCCTCCAGGTTTCTAAGATTTAAATCTTTTCAGAAGCAGACAGCCTCGATTTTCTCCTGAGCCACTGGTGGTTTCAAACCTCTGACCAAAGTTCCTTAAAAAACAAAAACAAACAAACCCCCCCAAAAAACACAGACAAATAAAATGATCATATAAACAAGAAAAACAATTGTGGGGTATGTCAATAGGCTCATTTCATATCCCAATAGGGCAGGGTGTAACTTCCCTTGTGGGTCACTGAGACTGTAAATCTTTATGGGACTAGTAAGCCTGATCTTTCTTCAGCAGAGTGGCTACTGGTTTGGAATTGGTGAACTTGTTAGCAGCCCAGTGAGTATCTCCACACCACTGTCAAAGTTGAATCACTTGATGATAATGAGTTTAGTTCCTTTGGTATCAATCGGTTACAAGAACGAACCTCAAAAGGCCAAGGCTATAACAATTTGAGCAACAAAACATATAAAGAAATATTGTATTATAACCCCAAATATAAAAATCCATGAGTTCATAATAATTTAAACCAATTATTGAATACATATACACTTATAAAAGATAATTCCCATAAAAATTATCCTAAACAATTTCTATACATATTACATTTTCAAAGAAATGGAGCTTATGTCCCAACCTCCTAAATGCAAAGTTTGCATAATACTGTCTGTCAAAGAGTACAGGGGGAAGGAAAGAATTATCTTACTGGTAAAAACTTCCTTAGCTCAGTCATCAAGACTAATGACAGCCATGAAAAGTCATTCTGCAGCGTGTATAGTAGACCCAAAGTAGAGAGAATGATATTTTACTTCTATATTCTTCCTCCCCCAAAACTTTAGACCCAATAGAGTCATAAATTAAAAATAAGATATAGTGCAATAAAGGGACAGTCTACAAAATACCTGACCATTACTCTTTAAAACTCTCAAGATAATAAAAAGCCAGAAAAATCTGAGAAACTATAACAGCTGAGAAAGGTCTAAGCAAAAATGAGAGTTGAATGCAGTGTGCAGTCTTCAAGATGAGATTGTTGAGCGTGAAAAGGACATTAGGTAAAAACCTTGGCAATCAATAAAGTGTATACACTTAGTTAACAATAAATAGCATGTGAATATCGGTTCATTAATGGTGACTAATATACTATAGTAATGTAAAATGCTAATAGTAAAAGAAGTTGGATTGAGGTATATGAGAACACACTGTACTATCTTTGCATATTTTCTATAAATTCAATTTTTTAATGAAAAAATTATGTTATAACTCAGTTCAATGTTGAAACTACAGCTAATATTTTAATAAGTGATAGATTTATAATTTTAAAAGAATTCCTTTAAATTTAATTTACAAAATCTAATTTTTAAGCATATGCTAAAAATAAAGAAGTCATTTTTCTTTTTAAAATAGCACCAGTTTTAAATTTAGCAAACTCTCTAGAATATTAGTCAATTGAATGCCACTTTTGCAAATAAGGAAATCATTCATGCAAATTATGCAAAGACTATAAAAACATTAGTTATGAATATGGAAGAAATGTATGCAATCTCTCAGGTGCTTGCATAGAGATAATCTGAAATAGAAAATGAAAAAAATCCAGAATCCACTTGGATATTAATTATTCTTGGTCATTATAGTTGGAGGGAATTAGGAAAGTGACCCAAAATAGTGTATAAATCTCTTGCTTACTGAAGTTTTCTAGTAGGAAAATCTCCCGGATGAAAAACTGCATTTGATCACAGGAAACTGTATTTGCCACTTAACTACCCATAAAAGTGAATGAGACTTCAGATTCTGTATTGCTTTCCTACTGATGTTGTTTGCATATCCTGACTCTGAGACCTTATCCTGGGTACATGCCTCCTAGTATACTTGTAAATACAAACATAACCTGAGACAAAGCCTGATTGTCAGTCTTTGAGACATTCAACATTATGAAAAAGATATGGAAAATCAAAGTTGTAGGATATCCCACACTGTTTCACAATTAAAGCAAAGCAAGTGTAGTACATGGGAAGTACACAATATAGGAGGACAACATATAAAATCTGCAGCTCAGGTCACTGTTAGACGCACATCAGCATTTTTACAGATACTGTTGATTACAGCAGTCTGTGCCTTAGCTGGACCCATCAGCAAGCCACCTGTGTAAAGTCCATATTACCTGTCTGAGAGGCCATAAACTACAGGTTTAGAGTGATCCTATTGAGACTTTGACCCACAGATGGGATCAATCCACTCTCCTCAAGTCAGTATCAATCATGGTGACCTTCTGGGCACATTAGACCTGCCCCAATAATTTCATCATATGTTAGCTTATCTCTTCTGTGTTCTTTGCCTCAAGATACCACAAAATTATTCTGCTAATGAAAATAGAGGGATGCAGCTTGATTTTTTAGTAGAGAAGCTACATCCACCCAGAGGTCTGCTTGAAAGGAGCTAACTCAAGCGGGTGATGAAGGGGAGAGTGTGCTTTCTTCGGTGGAGTAAGCTAGGAGGAGGAGAAGTACTAGGAAGACCTTAGGAAACTCACATTCTGCCCACTTCTTTCTGGACCCACACCCTTGCCCTCCATATAGATATGGATATTACTTATGAGAAGAAAGAGAGAGAAGGTAAGTTGCCAACCATAATGGCCAAGAGAACTAATGGAATCTCTAGCGAGTTTGGTGAAATACAATGTTAATATGGAGGCCAGTCTCAGGCAAATGTGAGAGAAACCAAGCGTGAATGATTATATTCATCTTTGGCAGAGAGAGTGTGGGGATATTTTCGTGAAGCTATCTCCTGTAGCAATTAACTGAGAAGAAGGGAAGCTCTCAACCCCTGAGGCAGCCTGGTTCCCTTCACAGTAGGTTCATGTGGCCATTATCCTAGTATCCTTCCAAGGTAAAAGAGTCCTGGGTGTGAAGCAGAATCATGTCAGACCTAAGAAATTCAAAGAGAAATAAATTTCCAATGGATTATTTAAGTATCCTGGTTTCTCCTGGTGTCCAATCCTTTGGCAGTCAGCCCCAACAACAGCTTGGCAACAAAAGAGAGTTGGCAAGTATGAGAACACCACAGAAATTATATTCATGTTTCCCAGCCAAAGCAAGCAAAAAAGAGAAAATAAGAAGGCACATGTTACTGCAGTGCTAATAATTTATCATTTGATTATGGCAGAGGTTGGGTGACCTGAGAAAATACTAATGCTTCAGAGAAAAGTATTGTGAAAGGGCAAAGAAGAAAATTATATTCAAATTGAAAAAGGTCTAATAAAGTGCGATTGAAGAAAGAGGTAGGGTAAGAAAAAGGTGGGCCCTGAAGGAAACTTCTGACTCACAAATCATTCTCCTTGGATCAATTTCTTAACTACAGGACATTCCTTCCTAGCACAATAACTCATAGATAACCCACAAGATTGATCTGCTTCACACACCTCTTTCTAAGTGCCAACCATACCCTCTATCTGAGCTACAGTTAGAAGTTTAACAATAATCCTCTTAATTAGGCATTGAGCATCTCTGTCAGACCTCATCCAGATCTTTGTACCCCCAGTGCCTCAAACTGTGGTTAGTTCTTTGAAAATTCTCAATAAATATTTGTGAATGCATAAAATTGCGGATTAATAAATGGTGGTTCGGAAAATTCTGCTTTTTCACTTCTCAGACATATTTTTAAATCAATTTAATTCCAAAGTTTGTTTTTATTCATTGAGGTTATGAGCACAGCCATTCTGGCGCTCTCAGGTGTTGGAATTGGAAAATGCAAATGTCCTCTTCCCCAATTGCAGAGCCCACTAACGCCTGCAGAGGTCCGGATACTATAATGAATCGGTTTTTCAATTTGCATAATAAGATTGCAAAACTATTAGTCCTTACTCCTGCCACTCTCTCTGAGCTCTTTCAAGTTAAAGGTATTTTGCACACACATAAAAATAATTTTGAATTTACTCCAATTTAAAGTGGCACTTGGAATTCTGATTTGTCAGAAACCTATATAATGCATAATTTGGAAACACAAAAATATAATAATTTCCCTTTTTTTAACCTTTAACTTTATAACCTTAACCCTTTTCCAACATTTATTTTTAATTTTTAAATGTTAGTTATATGTAAAAATCTTTTTAGTTATCTGTAATATTTCATGCCATACTTAGTAAGTATTTGACTGCTCTGGATCCAGTCTAGCTGGTCAATGCATGGACACAACTTATGTTTACCTGGGCTCCCATGTCTTCATCATGGCTTCTCCAGTGTTGTTTCAGATTTCCCTGGACAATATGCTTCCATCATTTCTTCCTATTATCTTAGGCTTCAGAAAAGTTTAATTGGAATCAATAAATATTCAATGTACTTAGACTTCATTAGTGATACTAAAATGTTTTCTTACCATTTAAATTCACTGCTAAACGGTTGAGATGAATACTTCAAAATTGCATGAGCTATAGAGAGCAATCCAGTCTACTAAGCCTGAAATCATGAGAATAGCAAATCAGTACAGAATAAAGGGTCAATTCATGTTTCTGTATTTTGAACTACTTTCCAAATACTCATATTTTGAAGTGGAATCATTGTAAAAACTATGGACATGGACGATTTATTCTTTTCCATAGATTGGACTTACTAAGAAATGATATATTTTAATAATAACCTATTTATCAATACTTTTCTCTTTTGGCATGCCTACATATTATTTTACTATTTAGCCACAGTCAAAACAAAAACAAAATAAAACTGCTCACTTTTGATGTCACAAATGGAATGTGAACTACTTTTTAGACACTGAAGAAACAGTCAGGGGAAGAGTTACCAATGTGCAGCAGTGTTATACAGGAAGACACTAATTATGATGTGAAACATCCACCTCTTCCTTGACAACGTTTAATTCTAAGCACTTGTGGAGTAGAGTACATACTATTTTAAAGTAGTTTTACCCAAAATTTCATTTGGCAAATTAGCAAGATTAAGCCTTAATACCCTTTAGATCCTGAAGGATTTTCTCTTACCAATTAAGAAATGTTCAAGTTTGTCATGTATAAACTCATTTATTGCAAAATAATCATGACCAGGCAGGCAAGTAAGACCTCAAGACAGTCATTTAGCACTGAAGAATCAGAATTAATAATGTTATTTAAAATGTTAAAGTCTAAATTCGTGGACTTCAGATTTTATCTTTAACCAGGTGTTGGAGAGGAGCCTTAACCATTCCCAGATCTCAGCAGAAGTTCACCAGAGCCAGGGTGGGAGGTAAGTGGTGGAGAGCAGTACCTCAAGTGATTTCTGCTAAGGGAGCATGTAGGAACTTGATTTGTCAGAAACCTAGAGAATGCATAGATTCAAAGCATAAGAATACAATAATAATCAAAGAGGTATTTTGTATCTGTCTTTTTCTTCATATATGAGTAGAATTTTGTGAATATATTTACCCTGTCTGCTGTTCTGTTCAACTGTATTTTATATGTTTCATTGTCAGATAAAAAAAATTCTTGTAAAACATATGATATTTTGTTCATTTGTATTATGTTTCATGATCAGTTAGGGAATTGTTGCATGACACATTTATATTCTTATTTACTATACTTCAAGGCTGTCAATTAATTAAAAATTATGGGCATTTTTTTCATGACACATTTATGTTTTATAAATTTATAGGGAATTGGTCGGCATTTCATTCCATTATCAGAGTGCACGTCACAACCCAACATAAAGAAATGATTTATGACCTATTTCACATACTTCTATAGAACCCTAGAGGTGTTGTGTGTTAAGTATTACACTGCTAACTGCAAGCACGGCGGCAGTTCAAGCCCACCAGCTGATCTGAGGGAGAGTGACGAAAATGAACCTGTCTGCCCCATAAAGATTTACAGTCTTTGAAATGCTATGTCGAGTCACTATGAGCAAGAATTGACTCCCTGGCAGTATATTTTTATTATTAATTTGGTCAAAACACCTATCTGCCTTCAGGGTTAGAACAACCTTGTGATTTTCTATAGACAAGGGTTAAAAAACCTGACAAAATAAATAGGTTTCTAGTTCTATAGTCGGGAATTTTCAATTTCTGAACTCATATTCCTGACCACCTGTGTAGAGTCAATTCTGACTCATAATCACCATACAGGACAGAGTAGGACTGCTCCCTGGTGTTTCTGAAGCCCGGCACATTTCAGAGAAGACAGCCTCATCTTTCGCCAGCAGAGAGAAAAACTGCTGACCTTGGGGTTAGCAGCCCATTGTGTAACCCACTAAGCGCTAGAGCGCCCACCTCACGGGATCAGTGGAATATCTGTAGGTGCTTAAAAGCATCAAGGCAATACTTTCAAAAAGCACCACAGGAATGTGCAGAATAGTGACTTACAGATGTGATTTCACAGCATACAGGGAGTGCTCGCAGCACTTTACAATTTAAGGTTGGGAACTGTGTGTTTTCTTTTACTTACAATTAATCCCAAGTCCATTGCTCAAGTTTGGAACCATGAGTAAAATGAAAACATTGACTGAATCAGACAGCATTATCAGCTATAACTATTGCTTAAACTTTTCTCATACAAATCCCTGGGTGACTCTAAAACATTATCAGGATAGGGGCCAGTTTCAAAATATTTCAAATACTGATATATCTGAATTGAGCTGAGCCAAATGGTAAAAACTGAGGTGAACTCTGGTATTCACGAAAAGTAGGACAATGCTTTTTGGTAAAAAGGAAAACTAATCATAAGTTTGAATATTACATTTTACCAGTTCCTTTTTTATTTCAGTCACCAATTGGTCTTTTGGAAAAATTAATAAATTATGAACCATTGAGGATGTAAATATTCTTAGAAGCAGTGGTGACGTGTTCAGTAAATGAAATTGCACTGTGTGGTTTTTCTGAATAAAATCATTTGCAGAAAGAGTGACACTGGCTTACTTGGTGTCTGGCTGCTGCATAATGCAGAAGCTGCCATTGATAGCGTATTAACATTTTTCAAATTCATTGACTTCTAATAGGATTGTAACCTACAGAAAACATTTAAAGTAAATTCCATTTTTGCCGCTTGTACACATTTATCACTTCTAAAATATATACAGTCCAAAAATAGAAGCTGTTCAGGAAAATAGAGATGTTATAGACTTTGGAAGGAAAAGACCAAGTTAAGAAAAATTAATAGTATCCCTCCAGTCTGGCATTTCCTGTCAGTTCATGAATAACTGGGTGAAAAGACCTGACGGCAAAGCTTACTCCTTAAGCATCTTCGTGTATCACTGACAAGGGTTTTCATATTGACGTTTTCTGTGGTTTCCCACTAGTCTCTTTTTAAAGCTATGGTTCCTATTGATTCATATCCGTGTATTCCCTATTCGATATTCTGCTCCTGAAATACACTTTCATAGATTAGTAAATGTGTACACAGGAAGAAAACACACAAGACCTCAGGAAAGTATCACAGGCAGCAGTAAGAGATTTATGCAAGATGGCTGCCATTCTCTGGAGAATGAAAATTGACAGTGGAGAGGACAGACAGAGATAAGCGACTTTGGCTGTTTTAAGCCACAAGAAAACCATATATATACATTTCATAAATGAATGGCATTTTTAAAATGTCATGTATTATTTAATTTTTAGGACATTAGTGATATTTTTATGAGTTAATTAGAGAGGTGGGCCAATCTTATTTACAAAACATAGATGGTTTCTTAATAAGAAATTAAGGTCAACAAATGGGGGGGATTTGAGCATCATGCCATCTGTTTCTATTATCTCATGTTTATATCTTATTTATAATTAGTTGCAGAGTTTCAAATTAGCTTTGCAAAATATTTGAGGCCATGGCAGCTAATTTATTGATAACAGAATTTTGACAAGAGATCAAGTATTTTTTAATGAACTTTGGGGAAAAAGCATTGAAATTATAGCCATGAAAGGGAATAATGAGTTATTTTAGTTCAGAGTCTCATTTTCAATAGGGAGAGGCGAACTACAGAGTGATTAACTGATTTGCCTAAGATCAGGTGCGAAAATATCACAAAAATAAATACACACGTATCAGAGTCAGTAGCGTTTGCTCGTGCATTATGGTGAAAAGCCCAAATAATTTCCTAAGACTTAACAAATAGGATCAAGTTGGAAAATACCATAGGTACCACTTACCCAGTGTTTAGTACTTTCTGTCCAGATGCAAAGATAAGGAGCAAACTAACTGAAAAAATATGTCTAATAATGGACCCTGAGGAAACAGAGAGACAAATTTATTCATAACCCATTGCGTCATAAAATACATCCTATCACAAATCCTCTTGGGGTACATAGCAAGTCATAAAAATTGTGCATACATACATAAATAAACATATGAATGTACATATACCAGTATATAGAAACTTTAAATGTTTTAAAAATCCAAGCTTTAAAAAGTATAAGAAATATTCCAAATTATAGCCATCCAAAGAGATTTACACTGAAATATTCATGAAAGCATCTGAGAGTTCCTGAAATTATTAAAAGCCTTGTGAAGTCTAAAAATAATGATCTCCCCAATGCTTCACACACACAACCCATTTTATCCTGGTTATTCTCTATGTTTCCTTAACTTAGACTGACCTAGGAGCATATATTGCTTTGCCTATTAATATTCTTTAGAAATAGCACCTTCCCAAGGAGCATGCGTTGGGAAATACTGTTCTAAACACTAGCCCTCATGCATAAAGCAATTTGTACTGAGGAAATAACAAGCTAACGCATGAACTAATGCCATGAACATTCCTCCATATTCGTCCTATTTGGTGAGAGATCTTCCTGAGCAATCCCATCAACTTGATGGACATTTTTCCTTATGCAGAAAGAAAAGTTTCATATACTCTGCTCATTTCTGCACAATCTGCAAGGAATACAGGCAAAGAGAAAAGCCAACTTTGCTGACTGATAACTTGGTTTCGCTCTTCCAAGGCAGCTTACTAAGCTTCCTAAGGCTCAGGCTTCTCATTAGACCAAAATCAAGGTTCAAATACATGAGGTAGAATTTTTAGAGATTGCCTTGTGCTGTGGACTATAGAGTTTAAAACAATGAATTTACACAACTCATAGAAAAGATCATTGTGAAGGTTAAATGAGACATTGCAGGCAAAGTTCTTAGCATAATATGTTATACAAAGCACACCTTAGACTTTAGTGTCAGGGATAGGAATAGCTCCCACAAACCAGAGTGTGATACATCCACAATTTTTTCCATTTTATTTAAAACAAGTTCATTTGCATTTGGACCACCACCATTCCCAACCTTGCAGAATAACGTCGTTTAACTACACTGATATACACCTTTTAGCTTTCATGGAAGAGTCCCTAGGTGAGGCGTGTGAGTACTGGCCCCAAGGTGCCTTGAAATGGCCTGGGGCCACTCAGAGGCACCTTGGAAGACAGGCCCAGCCATCTGCTTCCCAAAGATGTCCCCACTGACAACCCGAGGGGACAGGTTTGCTCTGCGCACACAGGTCGCTCATGAGTCTGGATGCTCTCCATGGTGATTAATAACAAGTGTTCCTGGTGTGATCACTGTCTAAATTTATCTCAATTCAAACAGGTTAAAAGAATTGGAGGTCTGTGGCCTTTTTTGTCCACTTGGGGAGCTGCTTTGTCTATCATGTCTTTTTTCCATCCTCCATCAGGTCGAACCATTCTATTGCTGATTTCGTGTTGTATACACGTGTTCAGAATGGCAGTATGGCAGTTCTTATGCCATATGTAAGAAATGGGAGCCCGTCTGGCCGAATAGACCACAATCATCTGTCCTGGGTCTTGCTGGGTCCACAGCACTACGACTGGGAAACCAGGTGCAAGGACTCGCAGGTCAGTCTCACTCTGACTCTGCTTGGTTCTCTCCTTCTCTCAGAGCCAGGGAAAAGTCAGGGGATTAATCTGTTGAAAGATGATTTCTATTCTCTCAGCTTCCTGTTGTGATAGTAAAAAACAAAGCAAAAAACTCTGTAGCCTTTAAGTCAAAACAAGATTACTTACAACTCTCTCAGATGTTATCCAAATTAATTATGATAATGATTTTAGTACAGTGTGGATACAATAGTCAGAAACTCCTTGGAACTTAGAATATTTCCAACCCAGAAATACTTTCTTTTAAAATTCCCATTTCCCTTTATAGGGTCAATTTCATCCAGAACTTTTTCATTGATCAGAACTCCAATTGAACTCTCTTTCTCCCTCTCTCTGTTTCTCGCCCCCCCTCCCCCGCTCCTTCTCGCATCTCTCACTAATTGCTTCATCCACACTTGACTGTTCATGTTCATTTGACATTGTTCTCCCATTCGCCTTTAGATTTCTTGCTCCATTTGATTAATAATATCATGGTGAGTAGTACTGATTAGTCCTGATAGAAGTATTCCATGGAGCTAAAAATTACAGTATATCAAAAGTGAAACCATAGAGATAATGAAGTTCAGACCATCATATAAAGACACAAATCAAGAAGAAATCCAGAAAGTAGAGTCCACATCATCCAAATCAAAGTTACTCTCATTGAGTTAACTCTGACTCTTAAGGACCCTTTAGACCCAGCAGAACTAGCCTGGGGGGTTCTGCAGATTTTAACATTTTAAAGCAGCAGGTAGCCTCATCGTTCTTCCACAGAGTGGCTAATGGGCTCCGACTGCTACCCTGGTGGCTAGGTTTTCAAAGTTCACTAGTAAAAAGTGCAAACTCAATAAAACAACAACAACAAATCATGAATGCCAGAGCCGAGGAAAGAACATAGCAGTACCCAACAATAGGAAGGTCACAACTTGGGGCAATTTTATCCACAGTTCATTTTTATGGCTCAGTCATTACATGTTATATAAGCCGGGACTCTTTAGATACAGTATTTACAAACAGATGAATTTTTAATGTACATCAGAGTTCGCATTCAATTTGAAAGGAAATGCAAATTAAAACAAGAAGAAAAAGATTAATTCTCAGTGGTATATATAAACAAAGAGAAAGACATTACACTTCCTCCTTTTTCTTGGATCATTTATTTAGCAAGCTTGCAATATCAGAGTCCATCTGTTTGAAATATTTGTTCACCAGTCAATCAGTTATTGGCAAATTAGGTCTGACTCATCGTGATCTCCCGTGAGTCAAAGTTGAACTTGCTCCAAGAGGGCATGTTTGACAGTCAATCACCAACTCTTTTTTTTTCCCTGAGGACTTTTTGGTTTCTGTTGAACATGGCAACTGCTTATTCTACCCAAGGACTCCTGAAATGTAAATAAATAATCTTAAAAGTAAATAATGACCTTATTTGTTGTTGCTGCTGCTATTAGGTGCCTAAGCATAGCTTCTGGTTCATCGAGAACCCAATATGACAAAAGAGAACTGTGTCAGAGTGTTTTCTTGATGGTGACCTTCATGGAAGCAAATCACCAGGTCCATTTGAACCACCAGCCTGTTCAGGGGCAGTGAAGTGGTGAACCTTTGTCCCACCAAAGGGAATTAAAAGCACAATACTATTTACAGCAACTTCCCAAAGTCAAAATATCTAGGGATAAATCTTACCAGAGAAACAAAAGACTTATACATAGAAGACTGTAAACTATTTTGACTAGAAGACGTTATAGAACTTGGAAAAATCATGATTAAGTAATAAAAATAGTAATGGAGACTTAGTTATTTTAAATGTGGTACCATCATTTCTGTCCAGACATTCCAGATATATCTTCAGTGATGTTTGTAAAACACCTTGGTACTGACATTTATCTTATATTCTTAAACTGTAGATGTTATTACTAGCCAGTTAGATGCAGTATGCGAGGTGACAACAAAAAGATAAACTATTATTTTTGCCCTTCAATTATGATTAATAAAGTCTTATTTAAGTATGTCGAATTTTATTATTTATACATGTTCATAAACCTTAATTTTTTAAAACTGCTTTCCTAGACAGCTTAAAAAGAAAAAACTTAGGAAAGACAGTGGCAGAATCTCAAGATTATAGAGGACATGATCTCTTTGCTCCTAATTCCATATTAACTTTTAATCCTTTGCATACAGGTTATTACAACATTTGACAGAGTGAAATTTAAAAGTTAAGAATTTTTCCTTTTTATACTTTCTAAAATTATGTAAGGTAAGGAGTAGAAATAGCTTTGACACAATTAAGGCACTGAATAAAAAGTATATGCCAATATTAGCAAGTAGCTTATTTTGTGGAAGTAATGAATACCTGGGAAAATCCATGGCAAAATTATCTAATAATTATAAGAAAATGTCTCTAAATTTCTCTCTTATTCTCTTATTAACTACAAAATACTTACGCTACTAAAAATGTAATTCCAGATTTTAATTAAGAAGCTCAATGTTTTCCTTTAAAGTTATGTAGCTCTTTAGCTCCTTAGAGAATAATTGAATTACTTATTTGGGGAGAACAAAGATAAGAGGTTTAGTGTTTAAATGAATTTGACCTATTTATAGTCACTTGGGTTAAATCTGCAAAGCCATGCTATATTTTATCAAGGGTAGATTCTCTGGAAATTCTTAAAGCAAGCAAATGTCTTCTTATGATTTCTTATTTTTCTGGATGTGACTTAAATGTAGGGAAGGGATTTTATTACATTTTTCCCTTTCTTTTCTTTCTTTCTCCACCTTTTCTCTAATAGAGTAAAGTTTTCAACATCAGATACTTCCCAACGACTCTGACTGAGAGATTGGAGAAGGGAAAACAGAGGTACTAATTTCATGCAATATCATAAATACATCACAAATATTATGATATAAAACTCTAAGAGGATAGTATTGAAAGATTCCTTTCTCCTCAACACATCCTCGTGGTCCATTCCTTAGGAAAAACTAACTTGTTCTATCCTGTATATTTCTGATATACAACTGTTCTTATTTTGACATGAGGCAGTATAAGAATGAAAATCTAGGAGTTACTGTAGTAATAGATATCTAAATGCAAACATATTTTCATGTATTGAGGAAAGGTATTCTGGGGTCACATGCATTGCGAGTGGGACTGAAAAATCATGTCACAACTCTAGAGAGTGGTAACGCACTTCCTCAGGAAATTGGAACTAGAAATACTATGTGAATCAGCGATCTCTCTACTTAATAAATCCTAGTGAAACAAGAGCTGCTGTTCACCTCATTAACTATATCAAGAAAAGAATGGAAAAACAAATCTTGGTACAGATACTCTGTTAGGCTGGGTTGACTAGAGAAACAAATCCAGAGACACTCACATATGTATAAGAAAGAGCTTTATATCAAGGAGCAATTGTATATCAAGAAAACATCGCATCTCAGTCCAATTCAAGTCCATAAGTCCAATACTAAACCGCAAATCCCTCTTCAGACTCACATAGTCACAAGCAATGATGTAGAATGCAGGAAGTCACAGGTTGGTGGGTTGAGAGTCCTGTGGATCCAATGGTGATGACAGGGCTCTAGTGGAAATCAGGGTCAGCTATCAGGAAGGTGAAGGCAGAGAGAGGCAGGGAGGTTTCCAGGGCCCTCCTTATGAGAAGGCCATGCCCACTAGGCTGCATGATCTGGCTGTGACCTGATTGATTGATTGATTGAACACCACCCCTACACAATTATATAATTAGAGGTTGATATGAAACTATGTAACTACCACATATACACAATGGAACACTTTGCAACATTAAGGAAATGGGATGAAGCTGCAAAATTCATAGCATGGATGAATCTGGAGGACAGTAAACTGATTGTAATTAGTCAACCACAAAAGGACAATTACTGTATAAGAAAATCATTACAAAATGTCAAGAAAAGGTTTTTATCCTAAAAGAACCATTCTTTGATAGTAACCAGGGATGGGACAGGGAGAGTCAAGTAAACCACTAGCTAAAAGGGTGGAATAAAAATAAGTAAATAAAAAGTACTTAGTTAAAAAATACTTAAAAAAAAGACTTGATTTGAAGAGTGTTCTATATAGACACCCATATATTTTACTTGTCCATTTCACTTCAGATTCTTTGAGTATTCCTATCAATTTTCTTATACAGAAAAATTAAGAAATCAGGTTAAAATTCCTATCAGAATAGGCAAATTATAGTTTAAGTGTTTGTTTACATGTATGCTTGGTTTGTTTGATTTTCTAGCAAGAGTGTTTACCTAGTCACTGTCATTGAGTCAATTTGGACTCATAGCAATGTTGTAAGATAGAGTAGGATTGCCCTTGTGGGTCTCTAAGATGGTAATTCTGAACGGGAGTAGAAAGCTTCATCTTTCTCCAGTGGAGTGATGGTTTGAGGGTTTCAAACTGCTGGCCTTGTGGTTAGAAGCCCAATATATAACCCACTACAGCATTAAGACTTCAATCATCACTTAGTTGGTAATACTGGTTTTTGTAAGTTCATTCTGAGCTGAATGACCTCAGGTTGATATTTATATTGGAGTGGCATGCCTTTGGGCATTTATTAGCAGCCCTGAGAGAATTTTTCTCGTATGTATTGGCTGAACAACTCTATTCTGAGCATTTCTCACCAGAACTGTAAGCTAATAACTTCCATAATAAACTCATAATCATAAGCATTGTGTGTGAGTTGTGGGACCTCTGCAGTGAATTATAGAACCTAGATAAAAAGTAGCGACGGTTGTTCTCAAACTCAGAAATAGCCTAAATCAATACTTTACATGGCTGTATCTTTTTTAAAAATACTTTTATTGAGGCTTCTTATGTCTCTTATCACAATCCACACATTCATCCAGTGTGTCCAGCACATTTGCACATATGCTGCCATCATCATTTTCAAAGCATTCTCTTTCCACTTGAACCCCTGAACACAGCTACCCATGTCTTCCCCATCTCTCCACTGCCTACCTTCCCTCCCAAACCCTTTGTAAGTTATAGATTATTATTTCTATATCTTACATCATCCTCCCTTGCCCCTCACCCATTTTTCCATGAATCAGCCCCCTGGGAGGGAGTTCTAGTTTGATATTGTGATCGATTCCCTCTTTCTCCCCCACCCTCTCCTAATCCTCCTGGTATCTCAACTCTCCTTGTTGGTTCTGAGGGGTTTATCTATCCTGGATTCCTGTGTGGTGGGCTCTAATCGGTAGCAGTGAGGAAGTTCTGGTATAATCTGATTTGTAAAGTAGAATTGAGGCCATGATAGTGGGGGGAAGGAAGCACCAAAGAACTTGAGGAAAGACAATTTTCCTATAGGACTGTATCTTAAGCACATTCTGAATATCTGTCTTCTAGATCAGTATATCACAATTTTCATACACACAGGAATGTCCTAAGGATTCTAATTTAGTAGATCTGATCTGGAGGATCAGGAAATTCTTCACTTCTAATAATGTCCCTCCTGATGTTGATACTGCTGGGTCCAGGCTATTTACAGAATATCTTAATTTTGGTTCAGGACCACAATCTAGCCTTTTATAATATATATCCACTGTGGTTACTCATTGTAAACAACAAATAAACTGTGGCTAGTTTAAGCAAAGAAGAATTTCTTGATGGAGTCTAGGTAGCTTGGCACAATAAGCTCTGAAGCTAAGCATCTGAGAATAAAATGTGATTACACACTCTATTGACAATACAAGTCTCATGTACATGCAAATATATCTATGAGGATGGGGAAATAGATCTATGTGCTTATATTTATAGGTGTAGTATTAAGGTGGCAGAAGGACCTTGGACCTCTACTCAAGCACTCCCTCAATTCATGAATACATTCTTCTATTAAATTGGCATACTATGATGCTCACCCTCCCAACACAGCCGCTGAAGCCAAAGCAGGTGAACAAGCAAATGTGGTGAAGAAAGCTGATGGTGCCCAACTATCAAAAGAGATAGTGTCTAGGCTTTTAAAGACTTGAAGATAAACAAGCGGCCATCTAGCTCAGAAGCAACAAAGCCCACATGGAAGAACACGCCAGCCTGTGTGATCAAGTGGTTCCGAAGGGATCAGTTATCAGGCATCAAAGAACAAAAAATTATATCATTGGCTGCACACCTCCATGATACAATCGCCGAGGACACACGGGTGCATAAGCAAATGTGGCGAAGAAAGCTGATGGTGCCCAGCTATCAAAAGAGATAGTGTCCGGGGTCTTAAAGGCTTGAAGGTGAACAAGCGGCCATCTAGCCCAGAAGCAACAAAGCCCACATGGAAGAAGCCCACCAGCCTGTGCGATCACGAGGTGTCGAAGGGATCAGGTATAAGGCATCATCATAAAAAAAAAATCTTACCATAGTGAATGAAGGGGGAAGTGCAGCATGGAGACCCAAAGCTCATTTGTTGGCCACTGGAGATCCCCTCACAGAGGGGTCTAGAGGAGGATATGAGTCAGTTAGGGTGTGATGTAGCACCAATGAAGAACATAGCTTTCATCCAGTTTCTAAATGCTTCCCCCCATCTCCCCCCTGACTGCCATGATCTGAATTCTACCTTGCAAGTCTGGATAGAGCAGAGTTTGTACACTGGTGCAGATAGGAGCTGGAGGCACAGGGAATCCAGGGTGGATGATCCCTTCAAGACCAGGGGTGTGAGGGTCAATACTGGAAGATTAGAGGGGGGGGGGGTGGGTAGGAAAGGGGGAACTGATTACAAGGATCTACATGTGACCTCCTCCCTGGGGGATGGACAACAGAAAAGGGGGTGAAGGGAGATGCCAGATAGGGCCAGATATGACAAAATAGCAATTTATAAATTATCAAGGGCTCATGAGGGAGGGGGGAACGGGGAGGGAGGGGAAAAGAGGACCTGATGCAAAGGGCTTAAGTGGAGAGCAAATGCTTTGAAAATGATGAGGGCAATGAATGTACAGATGTGTTTTATACAATTGATGTATGTATGGATTGTGATAAGAGTTGTATGAGTCTCTAATAAAATGTCTTTTAAAAAAAGAAAATACAAGTCTCTTTACCCTTCAATAAGGATACTGGGATTGAATGCCACAGTTTCACCTCTGATACTCAATAATAAATACACTCATGTGAGATTCAATCCCTTAAATATATCTCTTTATAAAATCCTAAGACATTTGTCCATCTATAAAGTCAAAATTATCTAAGAATTGAAATGGGCTTTGTCCTGTAAAAGTAAATATTGTTTTATCAGTTACTATATAGATATTATATTTCATATACCATGGTGGTACATAAACAGGTAATTTTTACTTTGTTTTACTTATAGTTTCAGTCTTAATAATATAGCCATTTATGGATCAACAAAATGGATTTAAGGCTTCTCCCATTTTTTCCACAAACTACAACATTATACAAGTAGTTCATTTAGAATTAGAGTTTTAATACATTCTGTCTTATTCAAATTCTCCTCTCCTTTTTCTAACCTACTGCAATACAATTCTAATAGGTAGATAGTCAATATTTATTGCATTGAAATATTAATATTTCTTGATAAACTGAAGCTTCAGGTTTATACCAAAATTGGTTCATCTGCTTTCCTTATGAAATTAATTAGACTCTGTTCCTAGTTTCAGCAACTTGTTTTCATGATTTAAGACTGCTTAGTGTCAGTGGTTTTATTATAAAATGTTTGTTGTATAGAATCTGAAGCTGAGAAGTAAGACCGTCTGTCTGTGGAGGACCAGATAGCTCTCAATTTTGAATCACTGTGGTAGCCAGTTAGTGCTAAAAACACAATAATGAAGTATGAAAAAAACAGAAAGAAGAGGTCAGAAATATTCATTTCTCTTCCACAAGTGTACTTGTTTCTGCAATGGTTTCAATGACTCATTTCAAAGTTGAATAAGAAACAGATGTCAGTTAATTAGATATTTGAATTTAATGACATGGTTGCATAGGTATGGCACACAAACATCTGTGTTCTAGTACCTAACATTAATTTAATTTCTTTACAGGAGGCATTTAAATTTTTCTTCATTTTCGATAAATTGTTTTTCACTGCACAAAATAACATTGTCGTTGTGAAGTCATTGTCATCTAAACAGACCTCTGTGAGACTGACTCCACAACCTTCACTTAATGAAGTCTGCGTTTTCATAATGAACCATATGTGGAAATAGCAAGCAAAGAAAAAGAAATCTGAATTATGTAACTATTAGAGTCTTTGCACTAAGTTAATACATTCTGGAAATTGAGGGATTAGTAGATTATACCATAAGCAATGATAAAATTTGAATTTATTCTGATTCCATTTTCATCCCTGTTTGGTACCATGGTAGGAAACATCCTGGTGCTGTCCGGTAAGTGTTGAGCGACCCATTGCTAGGTGACCAGTTCAAACCCACATGCTGCTACTCTGCAGAAAGATGAGGCTATCTCCTCTTGTAAAGATTTACTATCACAGAACCCTAGATGGCATCACAATGAGTCAAATCAACTTCATCTCAGTGGATTTGGTTTGTTTTTTATTTTGTTACATTGTGGAATAAACAGGAACCAGTCTTATGCTTCACATTTCATAATTTATTTCATAAATTTGTACTGTCTTCTAAAATAATCATGAACTGAATTCATTGATATGCTAAAAAAACAACAACAACCATTTAATACTTAAAAGGCACCATTTACCCAAGGAGAGAAGGTTAGGAAAAAAGAAAAAATGGAAATAGGAAGCAATCGGGGGAAATGGGATAATGATGACATATCAAGGGAATTGAAATGGATGAACTGAAGCAAAAAATATATGAACTATTCAATGTAAAACTTATAACCTGCTCTGCAAACTTTCACCTAAGTCCCAGTCATTTTTATATTAAAAAACATACCTTTATTTTGTGCCTATTTACTGTATCGGACCCCGATGAGAGCCCTGTAGATGCACAGTCCTGGTTCTGTTTTTCTGAAGAACTGATCCTTTGACTAACAAATCCTGGATCCTGAAGCATATGCATACTGACAACTGGACCCAAATGACAATCCTGGGTGAACACAAGAATACAAACTAAATAATCCTGAATCCCACAGTGCATGAAATGGAGCCACTACATAGGAGAGGTGAATATAAGCTGCCCCAGATACTGAGGCTTGTCTAGGATCAGGACTGATTTTTCAGGGGTGGTGTTCCTAAGGACTTTGAGAAAAATCTCCTATAATAAAAGCCCTTGTTCTTAATACAGGTCTGTCACTTGCAAACTTTGGGACTCTTGGCAAGTTACTATATTCTCATTGAGCTTCAGTCTCCTCACAAACAAATGTTTATGGATTAAAATCTCTCGTTGAACTGTTAAAGGATCAAATAATATAAGGGTAACTCAAAAGGATAATTGCACAGTTCTATGAAGGTCTATACTCTAACAAATTCAACAATTTGGAAGACATGGACAAATATTTGGAAACACAATCCCTCCCTAGACTATCCCAGATGGAGATTAAGAACCTCAATACACCCATAGCAATGGAAGAAATAAACAAGCTAATCAAGGGATTACCAACAAAAAAATCCCTCAGGTCAGATGGCTTCACAGGAGAGTTCTACCAAGCATTCAGAGAAGAACTGACTCCAATCCTACACAAACTCTCCCAGAACAGAGACAAAGATGGAAAACTCCCAAACGCTTTTTATGAAGCTAGTATAACTCTGATACCTAAAGTGGGCAAAGATACCACAAGAGGGGGAAGAGGGGGAAGAAGCTCAGAATTAGCTGAGAACTCCTCAAGAAGAAGGACACATGGGAGGGCTTGTTCTACCTGACTTTAGCATGTACTATATAGCCACAGTAGTCAAAACAGTGTGATACTGGCATAATGACAGATATTCAGATGAAATGGAAAAGAGCTGACGACTCATAAATAAAAAACATCAGCATATAGGCAACTGATTTTTGAAAAAGGCCCAAAAGCTATTAAATGGGAAGCTGATGCCATCTTCAATAAATGGTACTGGAAAAATGGATATCTACCTGCAGAAAAATGAAGCAAGACCCTTACCTCACTCCATGCACAAGAATAAACTCAAGGTGGATCACAGACCTTGAGATAAAAACCCAGACAATTAGGGCCATTAATGAGGGAATTGGGACAAACCTGAAAACCTTGGCACGGGGCATACATAGGCTATCAGAAATAGGGAAGGACACAAATACAAAGGAGTCACAAATAGACAAGTGGAATATCCTGAAGATAAGACACCTGTGTACATCAAAAGAATTCACCAAGAGAGTAATAAGAGATTCCACCAACTGGAAAAACATCTTTAGCAATGACACATCACACAAAGGCCTTATTACTAAAATCTACAATACTTTGCAAGCTTAAAATAAGAGAAAAACTAATTGCCCACCAAGGAGTTGGGCAAAGGAACTGAACAGAAGTTTCACAGGGTCTGAAATCCGAATGGCCAATAAACATATGAGAACGTTCCCAAACATTAACCATAAGAGAAGTGCAGGGGACAGCACCGGAGACACAGTGTGGGAATTGCACCTGACCTGATCCCACCACACCGAGGCAAATCACTGGGGGAGTGCAGCGGAACAGCAAGGGAATGGAGTGGCAAGGTCCCCAGGGAATGCTGAAAGTGGACTTTGGGGCCAGGGCGTGGTGCCCCAACAGACTGGACTGGAAAACGCTCCTAAGGGCCAGCAAACGATCCCTGAACTAACTAACTACAAGCTTTTCTCTTGTGAACTGTTTTGTTCTGTTCTTTTTCAGTGGTTTGTTTTGGTTGTTTTGTTGTCTGGTTGTATACTGTTGCTTTGTGTTCCTCTGTCTAGTTTTCGTGCATGTTAGTGACTCCACAGGTCTGTCTGAATAGGACAGGCTGGATGAACTATCTGGATGAAAAACAACGGGACCGACAGTTCCGGGGGGACTTGGGGTGGGGGGGTATGGGGGGTAAGGAAGTGGTGTTAACAAACCCAGGGACAAGGGAAAACATGGGACCCCAAATTGTAGAGAAGGGGGAGTGGCAGGCCTGGTGGGAAATGATCAAGGGTAAGGTTGCTTAGAGAAGAGGTATACTCTAACCCAGGTGGCGATGAAGCATGGTAGTAGGGCAGGAGGAAGGTCAAGGGAGATGGAGGAAAGAGCTAGGAGTCAAAGGGAATTCATGGAGGTCTAGACAAAGACATGTACATGCAAATATATATAGGAGGATGGGGAAATAGATCTATGTGTCTATATTTATAGGTCAAGTATTAAGGTGGCGGAAGGACCTTGGGCCTCTATTCAAACACTCCCTCTATGCATGAATACCTTCTTTTATTAAATTGGAACTCTATGATGCTCACTCTCCCGACACAACGGCTGGAGCTAAAGTGGGTGAACAAGTAAATGTGGTGAAGAAAGCTGATGGTGCCCGGCTATCAAAAGAGATAGTGACTGGGGTCTTAAAGGCTTGAAGATAAACAAGCGGCCATCTAGCTCAGAAGCAACAAAGTCCACATGGAAGAACACACCAGCCTGTGTGATCGAGTGGTCCCAAAGGGATCAGTTACCAGGCATCAAAGAACAAAAAATCATATCATTGACTGCACACCTCCATGATAGGATCGCTGAAGACAAATGGGTGCATAAGCAAATGTGGTGAAGAAAGCTGATGGTGCCCGGCTATCAAAAGAGATAGTGTCTGGGGTCTTAAAGGCTTGAAGGTGAACAAGCGGCCATCTAGCTCAGAAGCAAATAAGCCCACATGGAAGAAGCACACCGGCCAGTGCGATCACGAGGTGCCCAAGGGACCAGGTATAAGGCATCATGCAAAAAAAAAAGATATAAGTGTGTGTATGTATGTGTATATATGTGTATATGTATATATGTATGTGTATATATGTATATATATATCATATTAAATGAAGGGGGAAGTGCAGAGTGGAGACCCAAGGCCCAAGTGTCAGCCAATGGAGATCCCCTCATAGAGGGCTTTAGGAGAGGAGATGGGTTAATTAGGGTGTGAGGTAGTATCGATGAAGAACACAGCTTTCCCCTAGATCCTGGATGCTTCCTCCCCCCAACTACCATGATCCGAATTCTACCTTGCAGGGCTGGATAGGACAGAGGCTGTACACTGGTACATATGAGGGTTGGAGGTACAGGGAATCCAGGGTGGATGATACCTTCAGGACCAAGGGTGTGAGGGACGATGCTGGGAAAGTGGAGGGTGAGTGGGTTGGAAAGGGGGAACTGATTACAAGGATCCACATGTGACCTCTTCCCTGGGAGAGGGACAGCAGAGAAGGGGGGAAGGGAGACTCCGGATAGGGCAAGATATGACAAAATAACGATGTATAAATTACCAAGGGCATATGAGGGAGGGGGGAATGGGGAGGGAGGGGGTTGGAAAAAAGAGGACCTGATGCAAGGGGCTTAAGTGGAGAACAAATGCCTTGAGAATGATTGGGGCAGGGAATGTATGGATGTGCTTTATACAATTGATGTATGTATATGTATGGATTGTGGTAAGAGTTGTTTGAGTCCCTAATAAAATGTAAAAGAAGAAAAGAGAAAAAAAATGATTAGGTCAAAGACTGTACAGATGCGCTTTATACAATTGATGTATGTATATGTATGAACTGTGTAAAGAATTGTATCAGCCCCAATAAATTGTTAAAATAAAAAAATTTAAAAAAAAGAGAAGTGCAACTCAAAGCAACTATATTACCTATCACCCTCAAAGATAGACCAATTCAAAAAGTCACAAAGCAACAAGTGTTGTTGGGGCTGTGGTGAGAGAGGAACTCTCATTCACTGCTTGTGGACCTGTAGGTATGTACAGCCACTATGGAATTTGATTTGACAATTTCTCAAACAGATATAAATAGAGTTACAATATGACCCAGGAATCCCACTACTGGGCATATACCCAGAAGAGGCAAAAAACAACCCAAGACCAGACATATGTGCTTCAATGTTCATTGCAGTGCAGTTCACAATTCCAAGGAGTTGGAAACAACCCAAATTTCCATCAATGGATGAATGGAAAAAAAAAACTGTGGTACATTCATACAATGGAGTGCTATGCATCGCTAAAAAGCAGTGATGAACGCATGAAGCATATGCCGCATGGGAAGAACTAGAGGAAATTATGCTAAGTAAGCCAAGCACAAGAGGACAAGTGTAACATGAGTCCGCTGAGGTAAATTTATATAAATATGAAAAGAAAGAAGAGAAAAGTAAATGCAAAAGGGGTACAGAGAAAAAGCTACTCTATATGAGCACTCCAGGACTGAGGTCCAGGTAGGATGGCAGGGGCCAGACAAAATCCAGGAGTACATATGGTAGCCAACTTAAAAGGGGGCGGGGAGGAAGGAGAAGGGAAAGTAAAAAAAGATGTGTGATGGGGGGATAGGGCACTGACCCACCGAAGGGGAGGGTATTGTTTGTGTCTCCACAGAGAAAGAGGGACCAGACTTAAAACCAGTGCCAGACGATTGCAGCGTGCCAGCAAGGTGTGGGGAGCCAGTGGAGGGGCCTGAGTGCCCAGCTCCCATACCAGTTACGTGGACAACTGTCCCTTCCCCCCAGAAGAATTTCCTTTAGAGGATAGCACTGAAGCTGCAGCTAGGGGAAAGGAAAGGAGCATGTCAGATCAGAGTAAATGGGAGCAAATGAAGGGGGAGGAAGAGAGGGTGGAGCACATCCTGGCCCAACCTGGAGGATATCCCCACTCTAGACAGCCAATGCACAGAGTGGACAATATGGCTGATCCCACTAGGGTACACGCCGTCCCTTGCTGGCCCAGGGCCCTAAGGGGGACAACACTGGAGACTCACTGTTGGGACTGGTCCAGACTGACCCCGTGACACCAAGGCAAGCCACTAAAGGCATGTAGCAGAGCAACCATGGGAGCAAAGCAGGGAGCCCCTGAGGGAGTACAAAGGACAGACTCTGTAGCCAGAGTACATTACCCCATTGAACATGACTGAAGGACATGCCCAGAGATGAAAACTCAGACCTTGATCTATTTACAGTTTTTTTCTATCTCTTTAAAAGTTTTTTCTTTTAATTAATTTATTCTTCTATGGGTAATAGGCTTTCATTTCTGTTGTCATTGCTGTGTTCTCATTCATCACCTATCTTGCTATGGCTTGATCTATGGTGCATATTATTATCTCTACAGATCCATCTAGATAAGATAGACTGGATGAACAGGCTGGAGGAGAAAACAACTGGACCAATGGTTCCAGGGGACATGGGAGAGGGAGAGGAGGGGGTAAGGAGGGGTTGCTGACCAACCCAGGGACAGGGGAGGAACAAGTGATCCAAAATCAGTGGCAAGGAGGGTGTGGGAGGCCTGGCAGGGATTCAACAAGGGCAATGTTACCGAGAGAAATTACTGAAACCCAAATGAAGGCTGAGCATGATAGTGGGACAAGAGGAAAAGTAAAAGGAAATAGAGGAAAGAACTAGGTGACAAAGGGTATTTATAGAGGTCTAAAGAGTGGAATGTACATATGTAAATATATTTATATAAGAGTGTGTATATACACTACGTGTATATACTTATATGTTTAGTATTAAGGCAGCAGATGGACATTGGGCCTCCACTCAAGTACTTAGACAATGCAAGAACATGTTGTTCTATTAAATTGGCATTCTGGGATGCACACCTTCCCAACATGATTGCTGAAGAAAAATGTGTGCATAGCAAATGTGGTGAAGAAAGATGATGGTGCTCAGCTATCAGAGATAGAGCATCTGGGGTCTTAAAGACTTGAAGATAAACAAGCAGCCATCCAGCTGAGAAGCATCAATGCCCACATGGAAGAAGCACACCAGTCTGTCTGACCCAAGGTGTAGAAGGGACCAGTTATCAAAGAACTAAAATCATATCAGTGGGTGCCTACCTCCCTGATACAATCACTGAAGACAAATATGTGCATAAGCAAATGTGCTGAAGAAAGCTGATGGTGCACGACTATCAAAAGATATAGCATCTGGGGTCTTAAAAGCTTGAAGATAAATAAGCAGCCATCTAGCTCAGAAGCAACAAAGAACACCAGCCTATGTGTTCACAAACTGTCGAAGGGATCAGGTATTAAGCATTAAAGAACAAAAAAATCATATCATTGTAAAAGAAGGTAAGTGCAAAGTGGAGAGTCAAAGCCCATCAGTAGCCAACTGGACACCCCCTCACTGAAAGGTTGTGGGGAGGAGATGAGCCAGTCAGGGTGCAGGGTAGCAACAATGAAGCATATAGCTTTCCTCTAGTTCTTAAATGCTTCCTCCCCACCACTATCATGATCCCAATTCTACTTTACAAATCTGGCTAGACCAGAAGATGTGCATTGGTACAGATAGCAACTGGAAACTCAGGGAATCCAGGACAGATGACTTCTTCAGGATCAATAGTGAAAGTGGCAATATCTGGAGGGTGGAATGGAGGGAATGTGGTGTAGAAACGGGGAACCAATGACAAGAATCTACATATGGCCTCCTCCCTGGGGTATGGACAACAGAGAAGAGGACGGGGAAGACATCGACAGTATAACATATAATAAAATAATAATAATTTATGAATAATGAAGGGTTCATGAGGGAGGGCAGAATAAGGAGGGAGGGGGAAAATTAGCAGCCGATATTAAGGGCTCAAATAGAAGGCAAATGTGTTGAGGATGATGGCAACAAATGTACATATGTGCTTGACACATAGATGTATGTATGGATTGCGATAAGAGCTTTATGAGCCCCAATAAAATGATTAATAGATATATATAGGTATATTTTACCATGCAGATTATATTAAGTTATTTTATATTAGCTTAATTTTATAAATATATATATTCATTATGCAAATAGAGACCATGTTTTTCCTAATAATATGGTTTGTGTTTACATATTTATATATGTATATCTACATATGATTGTGAGGGTTTGCATGTCTGAAATCTGCAGGGCAAGCTGGGAAGCAAGACCTTTAGGTAGCATTTCTATGCTCCATGAAGAGAGATTAGAAACTGCCCCAATTATTGAGCCTTAAATGGGATAGACAACATTGCGTATGTCTATAGATATGTGAGTGTGTCCATATAGTACACGTGTCTGAAGGGTTTCAAAAGTTCTTGGACAAAAGAATGAAAAGGCGATAAAATTTTTCCACAACATTTTTGAACCTCCCTCCTTGTTATAACTTACCTGTGTTTTTTTTTCTCCACTAGAGAGCCCAGTCTAACATATTTATTTTCATGAAGCCCTGGGGAAAATATTTAAAAATAATTTGAATATTAGAGCTATTATTGCTGCAGGGTTATCATTGTTATTTTTCTAGGCTTCTTTAGTTTATAGAATTGGTAAACACACATCTTTATGAATTTTTAAAATTGCATAATATTACATCCATCTCAAACTTAGAATGTTTTTAGGGGGGATCATTTATTTATATTTTCCCTATTTATCTTTTCTCTTGGGCTAGAAATCTTTCTTATTAACAACACTGAGATATTGGCTGCATTTGACCATGCAGAGTGCACATTGGTTGATAGGTGCCCTCGAGTTGGTTCGGACCCATAGAGACCCGAGGTACCAAGACAATACGTTAGCCTGACAATTATTCCCACGTTTGAGGTCATTACGGCAGCTACTCGGTTAATCCATCTTGCTGAGGGTCTCTTTCTTTTTCACTTCCCCTCTCTTTCACCAGGAATGATGTCCTTCTCCAGGGACTGGTCCCTCCTGATAAACACTAGATGATTATCTCTATAGTAAGCACTAGATAAAAGCTGTGCACCACTGTAGTAATTTGAAATATGTATTATAAAGAAGATAGTTTCAACAAAACCAAACCCACAGTATTTTTCATTTCAGTTTTCAAAGGACCATAATTCTAGACTTAACATATACACAAGTACTTAGTGTGTGCACATCAATTTCTATGGCTGTAAGATAGCTGCTGCAGTAGATAAGAACTGTAGGTTATCTTAGGGCAGTACCTGGTTGTCCTAACTTGGCAGTAATAAAACACAACAGTATTGGTGCACAGGGCCCAAAGACTGAGTACAGAGCAACAGAATAACCAGAAATTCAAAAGGAAAATTCCAGAAGCCGCCATTCACAGGGGTTGATATTCAAAATCTGAAGAGTTTAACCAAATCGCTTTCCAAATGTTATCTTGGTCTTGGTGATATCTCAGGGATCTCGATGAAAGAGTGCCCAGAAGCAAGTGGGAAGTATACCTCTGAGAGAGAGAATTGCTCTTGTGGAATTGGTGAATTTTCTGCATGTCGAAGCACAGTTTATCCACAACCGTGACAGTGCTTGGATTAAAAATATGAATGCTTTGCTGGATCCAGGTGTCTTTTAGAAAATTCAACTGGAAATTCAGTGGATCAAACCTGAAAGTCAAAAAAAGCATGATAAAGAGGCCACAGTCAGAGTATAAACTCCTAATTGCTTAACTAAAGAGATGTAGGAGAAACTCTGAGGGACCAGGTGATTAAAATAGCAGCCGGGGAGGTAAAAATTTGAAAGAGATATGAGGGCCTGTACAATGAACAGAGGTGATTTGATTCCAGAAATGTTAACTTCCTGTTAAAATATAATAATAAATAATTTGAACCACAAAATAGATTCCAGAATCACTAAAATATATTAGCTTAAGTGTCACGCTTTTAAATAAAACATTCTGTTGTTAGGCACCACTCTGTCCATTTCAACTCATAGCAACCTTGTTGGTATAAAGGAGAAGGAACCCCTGACAAGGCCCAGGCCATCCTCAAAATCAATGATGATTGAATCCATTTTTGGAGATATGATGTCAATCAATTTTGTTAAGAATCATCCTTTCTGCTGTCCTTCCAGTTTACCAAACATGACATGCTTTTTCAGAGACTGGTCTCTTCTGATAACATGACCAAATTATGAGATGAAGTCTTGCCTTCCTAGCTTTGAAAGAGCATTCTTGCAATACTTCTTCCAACACAAATTTGTTCGTTCCTCGAGCAGTTCTGTTGAGTTCTATCGCAAACAATATTTTCTATCTTTTTTAAAATCTGGATTCTATAAGCTATGGAAACAGATCCACGGAATTAAAAAATAAATCTAATGAGTATGTAGTTTATTGGGAAGCTTGCAAGTTATGATGTTAAGGGAGAAATTATCAGGATATTCAGCAGTACATGTTATAGTCCTTTCAGGCTTCATGTTATAGTCCTTTCAGGCTTCTAATTAGCACCCAAAGGGCTCTCCATTCCATTGTAAGCCTCAACCTGAAGGCACGCAGTTCACGCTCATTGGGTGCCCAGTGACACCCCACTCCAATGAGTCAGCAATGTCAGCTTCCCCAATAAAGTGATCAGAGGCACCCCACTCCACAAGCCAGCCTCCTGACCAAAAGCATTAAGCTTTACTTACTCTGTACGCATTATTTGGTCTGCTATTGTTCTGGCTCCTGGTTTGGTAGCAGCTTCTTTGATGTCATAGCTCTCTTCTGGATCCAGGAGATTCACTGTGTAGGTATCTTGGGGTCCAGAGGACATACTCCACTCCTGGCTCTTGCTAGTAGTGAATTCTCCTCTCCTGCTACTCAGGTGACTCATTTTATGCCTAGTGGGATGGCATTCCAAAGAATCCTGTTCACAATTAGGCACAGATGAATCCAATCAGGATCATCCCCAACCTTCTCACTATACAGGAAAAGGACATTTTGGGGGGCTTAATATCTTTGGCTAAAAGAGCCATATTAACTAATTCACTTCCCCTGCAGTCCATTGTACATAAACATTCTTCACAAGTACCGTAATTCAAAAACATTGATTCCTCATTTACAATTCAAAGATATACTTTCACATACATATGCAGTGATTGAAAATACCATAGCTTAGGTCAGGTCCACATATCCCTCAATAAGGCCTATCAGTACTTTAACATTTAAAGAGGTCTTGTGCAGCAGAATCCACAATGCAATATATTTTTTGATTTCTTGACTGCCATTTCCATGAGTAATTGATTGGGGATCCAAATAAAATTAAATCCTTAACAATGGTGATGTTTATTGATCCAGGTGTGAGGATTTTGAATACCTTCTTGTGCAATATAATCCTTACAGAAGACTCTAATCTTTGATGTTCATCAACAAGCAAGATTGCCTCATTTGCATATCACAGATTGCTTAGTCACCCTCCAGTCCTCAGGCCCATCGTTCTTCTTCATGTAATTCAGCTTCTGAAGTTATTTGGTCAACATACACATTGAATAAATATATTACAGCATCCAACCCCAACTTTAAACCACAAAGTATGTATGGCAAATGATGCAACTTTGATTTCAAACCACAGAGAACTTTTCAGTCTTGATCGTCTGCTGCCTCCTGCAACGGTTGGATGTCAGTCTGTTCTTTTTGTGTTTCTTTCATCATCTTTTGAATGCTCCTGTGCTCTCCAATATTTTGAACGTGATATCTTTTAATACTGTAACTAGAAACATAACTTATTTTCTCTGGATTTTAGCTTGAGAAATACTGAGCATGTTCTTCCATTGTGATTTTCTTACTCCAGACTTTTGCATACTTGATGATACCTTACGAGGATTCCAGTTAGTATATGCACAGGTTTATTCCTAATCAAATGCCTAGAAGCATGGCTTTGAATCATTGGAGGGCTTTGAGAAGTTCCCTCGTGGATACATTGTCGTAACCTCATTAGGGTGACTTTGAAAGAATCCACGTCCAATAAAGAATCCATGTCTGAAAGTATCTGCTGAGCTAGTTAAATTCAAAGTAGATAATCTCAGAATGCTAGCAGAACACTTTTTGGGGTCTCAATATAATAATCTTGATAGATTTTCTCAAATGACACAGAACAATCATTAGGGGAAAAGTTGCAGAAAATTGAAACCTGATTAGTGAGAAAAAGGTAAGGGAAGTTGCACCAAGGAATTTTCCCATCATAACAAATTTTGAGGGTACCAGGTCTATCCTATAGGCATTCCCTTGGGACACGTTACCAAAACCACCATATCTCACTGCCATTGAGTCTTTTCTAGTATTTTGATGTGCAAATTGAAGAACTCAGAGTTCTTTACAGTAGGGTTATTGTTATTTGGTGACATCAGGTAGTGTCTCACCCATAGCAAATAGAATGAAAAACCACCTGGTGCGATGTCCTACTCCAGGGATTGGTCTCTCCAGACCACATGTACAAAGTGTGTAAGATGGCATTTCATCATCCTTGCCTCTATAAAGCTTTCTGGTTGTACTCCTCCCAAGACAGCTTTGTTTGTCTTTTCGGCAGTCCATGGTCCTTTCATTATTCTTTGCCAGGATGATAAATGAAATGCATTGATTCTTCTTCAATGTTCCTTATTTAATGTCCAACTTGCAGGTGCATATGAGGCAATTGAAAATATTATGACTTAAAAAATAAAGAAAATATTATGACTTGTGTTAGGCATAACTTAGTACTCAAAGTAACATCTCTGCTTGACAACACTTCAAAAAAATCTTGGGCAGCAGATTTTTGCAATACAATGTGTCATTTGGTCTCTGACTGTTGGTTCCATGATAAATATGGATCCAACAAAGACAAAACCTTGACAACTTCAATCACTTATCTATTTATCATGATGTTATCCATTTGTGAGGATTTTGTCTCCTTTACATTGGGTTGTGTCCATTCAGAGGACTGGAATCATTGATCTTCATCAGAAAGAGCTTCAGCCACCTCACTTTCAGTAAACAGTGTAGCATCTGCATATTGCATGCAAGTGGTTAAAAGGAAGTGGTGTTAACAAACCCAGGGACAAGGGAAAAACATGGGACCCCAAATGGTAGAGAAGGGGGAGTGGCAGGCCTGGTGGGAAACGATCAAGGGTAAGGTTGCTTAGAGAAGAGGTATACTCTAGCCCAGGTGGCGATGAAGCATGGTAGTAGGGCAGGAGGAAAGTCAAGGGAGATGGAGGAAAGAGCTAGGAGTCAAAGGGAATTCATGGAGGTCTAGACAAAGACATGTACATGCAAATATATATAGGAGGATGGGGAAATAGATCTATGTGTCTATATTTATAGGTCAAGTATTAAGGTGGCGGAAGGACCTTGGGCCTCTACTCAAACACTCCCTCAATGCATGAATACCTTCTTTTATTAAATTGGAACTCTATGATGCTCACTCTCCCGACACAACAGCTGGAGCCAAAGTGGGTGAACAAGTAAATGTGGTGAAGAAAGCTGATGGTGCCCGGCTATCAAAAGAGATAGTGACTGGGGTCTTAAAGGCTTGAAGATAAACAAGCGGCCATCTAGCTCAGAAGCAACAAAGTCCACATGGAAGAACACACCAGCCTGTGTGATCGAGTGGTCCCAAAGGGATCAGTTACCAGGCATCAAAGAACAAAAAATCATATAATTGACTGCACACCTCCATGATAGGATCGCTGAAGACAAATGGGTGCATAAGCAAATGTGGTGAAGAAAGCTGATGGTGCCCGGCTATCAAAAGAGATAGTGTCTGGGGTCTTAAAGGCTTGAAGGTGAACAAGCGGCCATCTAGCTCAGAAGCAAATAAGCCCACATGGAAGAAGCACACCCAGTGCGATCACGAGGTGCCCAAGGGACCAGGTATAAGGCATCATGCAAAAAAAAAAAGATATAAGTGTGTGTATGCATGTGTATATATGTGTATATGTATATATGTATGTATATATATGTATATATATATATATCATATTAAATGAAGGGGGAAGTGCAGAGTGGAGACCCAAGGCCCAAGTGTCGACCAATGGAGATCCCCTCATAGAGGGGTTTAGGAGAGGAGATGGGTTAATTAGGGTGTGAGGTAGTATCGATGAAGAACACAGCTTTCCCCCGGATCCTGGATGCTTCCTCCCCCCAACTACCATGATCCGAATTCTACCTTGCAGGGCTGGATAGGATGGAGGCTGTACACTGGTGCATATGAGGGTTGGAGGTACAGGGAATTCAGAGTGGATGATACCTTCAGGACCAAGGGTGTGAGGGACGATGCTGGGAGAGTGGAGGGTGAGTGAGTTGGAAAGGGGGAACTGATTACAAGGATCCACATGTGACCTCTTCCCTGGGAGAGGGACAGCAGAGAAGGGGGGAAGGGAGACTCCGGATAGGGCAAGATATGACAAAACAACGATGTATAAATTACCAAGGGCATATGAGGGAGGGGGGAATGGGGAGGGAGGGGGGGAAAAAAAAAGAGGACCTGATGCAAGGGGCTTAAGTGGAGAGCAAATGCCTTGAGAATGATTGGGGCGGGGAATGTATGGATGTGCTTTATACAATTGATGTATGTATATGTATGGATTGTGGTAAGAGTTGTATGAGTCCCTAATAAAATGTAAAAGAAGAAAAGAGAAAAAAATGATTAGGGCAAGGACTGTACAGATGTGCTTTATACAATTGATGTATGTATATGCATGAACTGTGAAAAGAATTGTATGAGCCCCAATAAATTGTTAAAATTAAAAAAAAAACTTCTCCCTCCAACCCTGATACCACATTCTTCTTCATATAATCAAGTATCTCTGATAATTGTTCAGCATAGAGGCTGAATAAGTATGATGAGAGGATATAGCCCAGACCCACACCTTCACTATTTTATACCATGCAATTTTCCCCTGATCTGTGAGCACAAGTGCCCCTTTGCTCCAGGTATAGATTCCACATAAGTACAATGAATTGTTCTGGAATTCTCATTCTTCTCAAAGCTGTCCACAATTGGTTATGATCCACAGAGCTGAATGCGTTTATATAGTCAATAAAACACAAGTAGCCATCTTTTTGGCATTCTCTGCTCTCAGCCAAGACCCATCTCACATCAACAATAGCATACTTTAGTCCATGCCATCTGCTGACCTGCACCCTGGAAGCTCCCTATCAATGTTCTGCTATCAATGTCCACTGTTGGATGTCTTAAGCAAAATTTTACTTGCATGTGATACCAATGATATTGTTCTATAACTTGAGCATTCTGATCTTTCTTGGAATTAATACAAATATGGATCTCTTCCAGTGAGTTTCCTGGCATAGAGGGAAAAGTGCTTCTTATTTATCAGCTTGCTGAAACATTTCAAATGGTATTCCACCAGTTCCTGGAGCCTTGGTTTCGGCTCATGCTTTCAATGCAGCTTGGGCTTCTGCCTTTGGTAGCATTCTTTTCTTAATTTTTGTCATGCTTCCTGGATCATGGCATATTTTGCCTAGAGAATCTTTCAAGATTGCAACTTGAGGATTTAATTTTTCCTTGAATTCTTTTCAGTTTAAGGTATGCTGATTAGATTCTTCCTTTTTCGTTTGGTAGCTCTAGGTCTTTTCTTTGCACATTATGTCATAATATTTTACTTTGTTATCTTCAGCTGCCCTTGGACATTTTCTGTTCATGCTTTGACCTCATCATTTCTTCCATTTGCTTAGCTACTCTGTTTACGAACAAGTTTTGGAGTCTCTTCTGACATAAGCTTTGATCTTTTTTTTTTTTTCCTGTCTTTTTCATGACATTTCTCTTTCTTCATGAATGATGCTCTTAATGTTCTCCCACAGCTCATCAGGTGTTCTGTCCTTCATGTTTGATGTATCAACTCCGTTCTTGATATGTTCTCAAAATTTAGGTGGGATAGACTCCAGAATGGATTTTGGCTGTCATGGATTTTTTTCCATTTTAATAAGCTTCAACCTAAACTTATGTATGAACAATGGATGGACTGTTTCACCATCAGCTCCAGGCCTGATTTCACTGTTAATATTGAGCATCTCTATTTTCTCTACCCACAGATTTAGCTAATTTCTGTGTATCCCATCTAGAAAAGTCCATGTGTACAGTTTATGTAGTTGAAAAAACATGTTTCCTATGAACAGGTCATAGGCCTTGCAAAATTCTATCATCCGATATCCATCAGGATAAAATTCTATCATGTGATAGAAATAAAGCAGAATAGGTTTAGGCAGAAGCAAACACTGCATTAAGAATTATATAGACCTAATCGTGGTGATAGATATGTCAAGAAACAAGTTTCACATTTTGATATTTTTGTTTAATAATGTTTAATAAATGTTTATGATTTTGTAAGTATATGTTTTACTCAGCCTGTCCTATGTTCAAAAACAGTATAAGTATATGTTTTCCATGAATGGGTAGGTAGGAAATATAAAAAGAAGTATAAGAAGACTATATGAAGAACCATCTGAATAGCTGAGCATGACAATTTCTTCCTGCCTAAGTATTATCATAAATAATATTCAACACCTATCTAATAAGCTGTATTTCCTTGTAGCTACACAGCCATAAGTTTAGTGATTTGAACCCACGTAGAGAGACCTCAAAGGATTAACCTGAACATCTGTTTCTTAAAGAATATGACCTTGACAAGCGAATTCAGATTTAACTTGCTAGGCAAAATATAGCAACAAAACTGTATCAAGTCCCCAATGCCTAAGTATAACATGCAATTCATTTTTATTCTATATTATATTTTGGTATCACTGTTATTGCTGTGTGTCATCTATTAAACTCCAAAGCACAGATATACATTATCAAAGAGCTTAAAAATGCCTTATAGGGTTTCCTAGGCTAAAATCTTTATAGAAACAGAGTAACAGTCTTGTTTTCCTATGAATTCATTGATGGATTCAAACCACCAATTTTTAAGTTACTAGTGAAGCACTTAAACACTTTACCACGAAGGCTCTTACTTCTCAAAGATTTTCTAATTTTATTTGAGATACCACTTCCTTCCTCAGCACCATCCAGAGTGCAGGAAATATACCATTTTTCTCTGGGAGCCAAAAGTATCTGATTTTCATATCTTACCCTGTAACTCCTTTATTTCCTATTGTTACCACATTGTTGTTGTAGTTACTATTGTTGTGTGCCCACCAAAGGATTCCAACTCATAGCAACAATCTTTCCAGAGCAGATCACCAAGTCTTTAGTAAAAGATTAAAAGTCAAAACCAGGAATTAACTTGCAATCAACAATGTAATAAGTGGCCCCAAAGTAACAGATATTCTATAAATAATACTGTATTCACTTTTCTCCTTTTAATCCTGTTTTCCTTTCCTTTATCCCTTTTGTTTAAAATTCTGACTGTCTTTGCTTATATGTGAACTACTGTCTTAGATTTTTTTCAGTAATACATCTCTCTCTTTTACTATTTTGGTAGCACATCTGATTCTCATAAATTTTCTTGGTGCTTCAGATTTTCTGGCTCATATATTACCTCTGACACACCAGAAATTCTGACATCGTGTTTTATTCAATGAATCCATGACTCAGAAGTATTAGAAATTTCAATCTCACAAAGGACAGAGGAGGCTGACTGCTCTTTCTTGGGAGAAGTTACACTTCATCACTATATTTCCTTATGCCTTGTTGCTTTGGGGCTACCTGCTGCTGAATGGTGACTTAGTTTTCCCTGTCGGACTTATGAGTTTTTCTCATCAAATCTATATTCCTCATAGACACATTTTCTTGTGTTATAAGACTTGGAGGAATCTAAGTCTAGTTCCTGCTCTACAGATTTTTGTTAACCCATAAGTGCAAATGAAAAACAAAGAGGTGAAAACATAAAAAAAATTAATGATGCTGAAATATTTAACTACATGACACAATTTATTAAGTTAAGGAGAATCTTAACATCATAATTAATAATTTTGAAAGCCTCACTCCAAATCAGAGCAGGATTGCATTAATATATGGAATGAGGTGTTTTTTGTTTGTTTGTTTTTTAGTCAACATATAGCATAGATTCACCTTGACTTCTACTTTCCATCTTCTTGTATATGTAATTTCAATTGCTTACTTTCTCTCACCTTGGGGAAGGCTGCGGTAGCAGGTGATATCGTGATAACCCTGCTCACACTTTTCGACAAATCAGTGAGCACAGAGTGACACTCCACAGTATTGAGGGTGATCGCTTGGCAATTGGGACTAAGGTTTACTAAGGACATTGGTGACACCGTGGATTATTTGTGGAGCATCAACTTGGTTCCCAAGACACTGTAAAATTAATATTTTTTTCACAATGACATCTGGACACCAAATCCAATTTTTGTGTGCTGAGTCCTGCATTTCTTCGGTTATTATGCTATTTTTGTCTACACTGTAAATAGCATCACTAATGAATGGCAGTTTCATAGTTGTAAATGTTTTAGGGTTTTAAAAAATTATTTGTCAAATACATTATTATGATAAATCTCAACATATAAGGATGCAATTATATCTTGGTTACCCATAATGTAAAGATGAACTCTTTGTTCCCCCACCTTTTATATACAAACCCCCTAGCAATAACTAGAGTAGATATAAAATAGTTAACAGTTATTTTGAAGAAAAAATTATAAAATGATTTTAGAAATGAAAAGGGTTACACTAAGAAGATCTATGGGGGGGCAAAAACATCTAAAGTGATTCATATTGTGTTTTAACTAGATAAAAAAAGGTGCTTAAAGGACAATTCATCAAATAATAAAACATACTTTACTTTCTGCCTTACTTCTCCAGTGATGCTATAACAGAAATACCACAAGTAGATGGCTTTAAGATATGGAAAATATTCTCTCACCGTACGTTTAAGAGGCTTAAAGCCCAAATTCAAGACATTGACACTAGGAGTACGCATTCTGTCCATGGATTCCGGTGGACCTGATGTTCCCTGAGAATTTTTACGTACAATGGCATCAATCTTCCTACAAGGTTTTAGGTACAGCGACTCTGGATATAAAGCACACTCCTCTCTAGGATCCCACCCCCAGACCCCACACCCTTAGTGGTCTTTCTCCTAGCTACCTTTCCTCGTTGTATCTTTTATAAGACAAAAGGTAAGGAAGGCCACACCTGGGGAAACTTTCCTTACATAAGATAGAGCTGTGACCTAAATAAGAAGTTTGCATCCACCCTGCCTCCCTAACAAAACAAACACAACCTATTCTTCATTAACATAACCTAATCCTAATGGATTATCACATTACGACCTACTGTCATCAAGGCCTTTCCACCTCACTATATGTCCTAATAGCATTTCAGAGGTTGTAGTTCTTTTAACAGGAGCAGACAGCTTCATCTTTCTCACCCAGAGCAGCTGGTTGGTTTGAGTCACCAATTACATGATAATGCCTGTAGAGATCCTAAAATTAACACATCTCTTTATCTGCCTGTTTCTCTCTCACTCTCTTTCACACCTGCACACATATACATATACACAAGTACATTCAATCACTCATTGTCATGATGTTAATTGTGAGGTAGACCTGCCCCCTTTGGGTTTCTAAGACATTAAACCTTCACAGGATTGACAGGCTCAATTTCTAATGTAGAGCAGTGGGTTGATTCAAACTGCCAAACTTGAGGTTAGCAGCTCAATGCATGACCCACTAAACAAACAAACTCCTTAAAATTGACACACAACTGTTGCTGTTTTTAAGCACTTAATATCTGCACAGACCCAGAGCGGCCCTAGGTAAAAAGAACAAAACACTGCCAGGGACTGCACCCACTGAGCCCACTGTTGACACCATTGTAACTCATTCATCTCCTTGAGGTTTTCCTCTACTCAACCAAGACCAGCGACTGGTCTCTCCTGACAATATGTCCAAATATATGAGATGAAAGTTCACCATCCTTGTCTCTAAGGAGCACTCAGGCCTTATTTCTTCCAAATCTGTTTGCCCATTCAGCAACACATGCTACTTTCAATATTCTTCTTAAACAACATATTTCAAAAAAATCCATATTTTATCAGTCTTCTTTATTCAATATCCAATTTTCACTTATATATAAGGCTATTGAAAATGCCATGGTTTGGGTGATGGCAACCAAGTAACACATACGAGAGGGACTCCACAGAAATTAGCACAGAAGAGCCACTGAGAGGGAAATTCCACTATGCCAGGTCATAGGAGGAGCATCATAAAGATAAGTAGACACAAATCCACTAGGGTTTAAGAAGATGTGGGATTTCGGCTTACCACTGCAGAGGCTGGCAAAGCCTTAACCTTAGCCTGGCCACAATCTCAGCCAGAGACAGGCTCCTTTGGCCAACCCACAGGCTTAATTTCAACACAGCCACAACACTCCATCTCCTTTGCCAGGGTTTAAACACCTCCAACTCCATAATCAGGCAATCAGAGCTCAGCTATTTCTTTACTTTTGTTTCTCACTTTTCTCTCTCTCCCTCCACAGCCTTAATGACTGTTTTTTTTTCTTTTATATTTCTTCTCTCAGAGCACTGTTGGCCTGCAGGCCACTTCCCTTTGCCTAGGGCAACTACGCTTGCCAACACCCAACTGCCGACCTCCCACTCTCTATGGCCTTACACGCAGCTGGGGAAAGTTTCCCCACTTTCCATTGCAAGGGAGCAACTGCCTACCCTCCAAGGCCCATTATGTGGCGGGGGAAACTCCAGTATGAATTTTTGGGTCCTCCACTAAGCTAGGGTCACCTCTGCCCGCAGCCCACGGTGCACCATAGGGAAAAACAAGCAGTGACCTATAAAAGCACCCAAATAAAATATGCTCAGAACTCTAAGCAGACACTATGACGAAGAGGAGAGAGTGGAATAACATATTCCAAAAACTGAAGGAAAATAATGCAAACCCAAGAATACTCTATGCAGCCAAATTATCTCTAAAGTTTGAGGGAGAAGTAAGAGTCTTCTCAGACAATGAAAAACTCAAAAAATACATTTAAAGGAACTCAGCCCTACAAAAGAACCTGTCTGACCAAATACAGGCAGGAAAACAACACACACCAAATGCAAATAAGCGACCACCACATAGAACAACCCCTCCCGCAGGGCAACAGAGAAAAGAGTCCCAAAGATAGCATTGGCTTAAGGGTGGAAAGAAGGCAAGAATCAAACACACACACATGAGTGTGTGTGCATGCAATACACTGATAAGAAAAGGAGGTAAGAAAACACCCAACACAGTAGGTACAAGATGACAGCACAGAGTCCACACATGGAGATAATGCCCTGAATATCGATGGATGGGAGACAGGCATTAAAAAGTCAGAGACTAGCAGACTGGTTTAGAAAACACAACCCATCTTTCTGCTGCCTACAGGAGACACATCTCAAGATTACAGACAAAAATAGGCTAAGAAACAAAGGCTGGAGAAAAATGTACCAAACAAATGACAACTCAAGAAAAGCAGGGGTTGCAATCCTAATTTCAGGCAAAATTGATCTCATGGCATAAGCCACAGCAAGAAATGAGGAGAGTGCACTATATAAAGCTCAAAGGAACAATAAACCAAGAATCAGTGAGCATAATAAATATATGAACTCCCAATGAGAGACTCTTGAAATTCATAAATCAAATGCTCCCAAAGATGGAAAGAGAAATTACGGGCTCAACAATTAGAGTAGGTGACTTCAATACACCACTCTCCAAGAAATATAGATCACAGGGAGATAAGCGTACACAGAGGCTATAATTTTAAACACTATGATTAGATGAATTGAACTGATAGATATTTTCAGAACTCTTACCCTATGGAATCCAGGACAGATGAACCCCTTAGAATCAGTTGTGAGAGTGGTGATACCGGGAGGGTGGATGGAGAGAAGGGGTGGGTAGAAAGGGAGGACCAATCACAAGGATCTGCATATAATCTACTCCCTGGAGGATGTACAACAGAAAAGTGGGTGAAGGGAGACATCTGGTAGTGTAAAATAAAATAATAATAATTATTAAATTATTAATAATAATAATTTTTAAATTATCAAGGGCTCATGAGGAAGGGGAGAGTGAGGAGGGAGGAGGAAAATGAAAAATGAAGAGCTAATTCCAAGAGCACAAGCTGAAAGCAAATGTTTTGTTAATGATGAGGGCAATGAATATATCAGTGTGCTTTACACAATTGATGTATGCATGGATTGTGATAAGAGTTGTATGAGCCCCCAATAAAATTATATAAATAAATAAATAAACCACATATCCTTTTTAAGCCCCCATGGCACATACTGAACGATAGACTAATGCTGGGACACATTGAATCTGTGTAAATTGAAGCACATAAAGATCATACTTGTCTCTCTGGTAACTATTCCATAAGACTTGAAATCAACAAAAGAATGATTAAGAAAAGAAGGACAATCAATTATAGGATGAATAAATCTCTATTGAAAAAGGAGTGGGTACTATCCCAGATCAGAGATGAAATTAGGAATTTCTAGAAACCAATGAGAATTAGAATATGACATACCCAAACCTTTGGGACTCAGCAAATGGAGTTATCAGAGGAAGTTTGATAGAAATACATGCACACATGAAAAAGGAAGAGAGACCTGATTCATATGCTGACAAAAATCTTACAGCAATTAAAGCAGAGTCAACAGGACTATCTTACTAATAGAAAAACAAAAGAAATGATAAAAATCAAGGCTGAGATTCATGAAAGAGAAACAATTAAACAATGGAAAAAATTAATGCAGCTAAAAGTTGCTTCTTTGAAAGGATTAACAGAAGCAACAGACCACCGGTAAGCCTAACCGAAGAAAAAAAGAAACATATTTCAATAGCAAGGATGAGGGATGAAATGGACCATAATGAAATCTAAAGGATAATTACACAGTTCTATGAAGGCCTGTTCTCAAACGAATTCAACAACTTGGAGATATGGAAAAATACTTGGAAAAAATCATCCCTCCCTAGTCTATCCCCAGTGGACGTCAAGAGTCTCAAAAGACCCATAGCAATAGAAGAAATAAACAAGGTTACTATGGGATTCCCTACAAAAATCCCCTGGAGCAGTTGGATTCACAGGAGAATTATACGAAGAACTGACACCAAATCCTACACAAACTCTTCCAGAGCATAGAAACAGATGGCAAACTGCCAAAGTCTTTATACAAAACAAGTATAACTATGATACCAAAAGCAGTCAAGGGTCCCACAAGAATTGAGAACTACAGACCAATATCCCCAATGAACATTGATACAAAAATCCTTAACAAAATGCTAGCCAATAGAATACAAAAATACATAAAGCAAATAATTCACCATGACCAAGTGGGATTCATATCAGGGATACAGGAATGGTTCAACATATGAAAGACTATTAGCATTATTCACCACATGGTCAAGAAAAATTTTAGGAACCACATGATAATATTATAGATGTGAAAAATTCATTCAAAACATCCCACACCAATTCCTGTTTAAGACAATGAAGAAGATAGGAATTGAAGGAAAATTCTTCAATATAATACAAGTTATATTTGAAACACCAGCAGTCAATGTGGTATTCAATGTAGAAAAGACAAAAAAAATCCTTCTGAAAAGGTGGACCAGACAAGGATGTCCCTTGTCCCCACTCCTATTTAACATCATACTGGAGGTCTAGCTAACAGTATATGGCAAAGAAAAGACATCCATCAAAGGAATTTGCCTGGGGAAGGAAGATGTGAAACTATTGTTATTCACAGACGATATGATTTTACATATGGAAACCCCAAAAGCTCTACAAGGGGAGTACTGGAAGCAATAGAGGTATATGGCAGAGTTGTAGGGTACAAGATCAACAATCAGAAGTCTATTGGACTTCTATCCACATTAAACAAGCCCCAAAAAGAGAGGATTGAAAAGGTAGCACCCTTCACAATTGCCAAGCACGAATTGAAATATCTAGGGCTATACTTGACTAAAAAAATAAAATATTTGTATGAGGAAAACTTCAGAACACTCTTATAAGAAATCAAGAATGACCTCAACAAACAGAAGACTATCCCATGCTCATGGTTCAGAAGACTCAATATAGTAAAGATGTCAGTTTTGCCCATGGCACTGTATAAGTTTAATGCTATCCTGATATAAATACCATCATCTTTCTTCAAAGAATTGAAAAACCTGATCATCAACTTTATATGGAGAGGAGAGAAGTCCAGAGTTAGCAGAGAACTCCTCAAGAAGGACAGAATGGGAGAGGTGGTTTTACCTGACTTTAACAGCAATTATACAGTCACAATGGTCAAAACAGCATGTTATTGGTGTAATGACAGATACTAAGACCGATGGAAAAGAACTGAAACCCCAGAAATAAAACAGGCAAAGATATGACAAAATAACAATCTATAAATTATCAAGGGCCCATGAGGGAGGAGGGAGCAGGAAAGGAGGGGGAAAAAAAAAAGAGGACCTGATGCAAAGGGCTTAAGTAGAGAGCAAATGCTGTGAAAATAATTAGGGCAAAGAATGTACGGATGTGCTTTATACAATTGATGCATGTATATGTATGGATTGTGATAAGAGTTGTATGAGCCCCTAATAAAATATAAAATATAAATAATTTTTAAAAAAATCATCAGCATACAGATCTTTGATAAGGGCCCGAAAAATCTCAAATGGGATGCTGATGCCCTCTTCAACAAATGGTGCTGGAAAAACGAGATATCTACTTGCAGAAAAAAGAAGCTAGACCCTTACCTCACTCCATGCACAAGAAGAAAGTGAAGGTAAATCACAGACCTTGAGGTAAAACCCAAAACTATTTGGACCATCGATGAGGGAATTTGGATAAACATGAGAATTTTGGCTCCGGGTATATATGGGTTATTGGAAATAGGGAAGGACACCAATACAGAGGAGGAAAAAATTGACAAGTTGGAACTGTGTACATTGAAAAAATTCACCAAGGAAGTAATAAGAGAACCCACGGACTGAGAAAACATCAGACAAAGACCTTATTACCAAAGTCTACAATGCTCTGCTAACTTACAAGAAAAAACAAACAATTCTTTCCAAAGAGAAGTTAGGCAATGGACTTGAACAGAAGTTTCACAAAGGCCGAAATCTGAATGGCCAATAAACATATGAGAAAATGTTCCCAATCATTAGCCATAGAGAAATGCAAATTAAAACAACTATGAGATACCACCTGACACCTTCAAAGATAGCCCAATTCAACAAATAAGAAAGTAACAAGTATTGGAGGGGCTGTGGTGAGACAGAAACTCTCATCTACTGCTGGTGGACCTGTAGGTATGCACAGCCACTATGGAAATCAATTTGACAATATCTAAAACAGATGGAAATAGAGCTACCACACAACCCAGCAATCCTGCTACTGGGCATATACCCAGAAGAGGCAAGAGACAAACCACAGCCAGAAGACATCTGTGCCCCAATGTTCATCGCGGCACAGTTCACAATTGTAAGGAGTTGAAAACAATCTAAACTTCCCCCAACGGACAAATGTATTAAAAGACTGGCACATACATACAATTCAATAATACGCATCCCAAAAAAAAGCAGTGGTGAACGCATGAAGCACATCACCACATGGGTAGATTTGGAGGAAATTATTCTAAGCAAGGTAAGTAAGCCAAGCACAAAGGGGCAAGTACTACATGAGTCCACTGAGGTAGGCTTAAAAATGCAAAAGAGGCATAAGGGAAAAGATAGTGTGTGTGTGTGTGTGTGTGTGTGTGTGTGTATGTGTATTTCTAGGGTAAGATTCAGGGACTATGGCAGGGGCCAGACCCAATCCAGGCATATGTATGGCATCCAGTTAAAAAGGAGGGGAAGATGTAGAGAAAAAAAGATATGGGTAGTGGAGGAACAGGGCACTAACTCACCCAAGGGGCGGGTGTGTTTTATATCTCCACAGGAGAAGGTGAGAGATACCTGACTTCAACTCAGCGCACTAAGACATGAATGTCACATACCAGCATGAAGCAGGGAACCAATAGAGAGGTCTGACCCCAATCCCAACTATGTGGACAACCCTCTGCCCAAGAAGAATTTACTTCAGACAGCACTGGAACTATAGCTCAGGGAGAAGGGCATGTCTGATCCGAGCACACAGGAGCAATGAAGAAGGAAGGAGAGAGAGTGGAGCACATCCAGGTCCACCAAGCCCCAAGGACAATATTCCTACTCAGAGCAGCCAATGCACAGAGAGGACCATAGGTTGGTCCCACAGTGAGACACGACATCCCTCACTTACTCATAGCACTACAGGGTACAACACTGGAGACATAATGTGGGAATTTTGTCCAATGTGTCTCCACCACCCCAGGACAAAATGCTAGGGGCATGCAACAGAACAGCAAGGAAAATAAAACAAAGAAGTCCCCAGGGAATACCAAAACTAAACTCTGGTGCCAGGGCATGGCACCCCATCAGACTGGACTAGAAAACACTCCTAAAGGTCAACAAACAGACCTGGAACTATTTATAGGTTGGGTTTTTGGGGGCATTTTTTGTTGTTGCATTTTTGGGTTTGTTCTCTTTTGTTGCTTTGCTTTGCTCTGTCTTGCTTTTGTGCTTATTATTGTCTCTGCATGTCTTCCTCCATAAAATAGGTGGGATAAACAATCAGGAGAAGAAAACAATGGGATCTACAGTTCTGTTGGGACACGCAAGAGGCAGAGGCAGTGGAAAGAAAAGGGGGTATCAACCAACCCAGGGACAAGGGAACAACAAGTGATCTAAATTCAATGATAAGGAGTGTATAGGATGCCTTGTGGGGCTTGATCAAGGGCAATGTAGTGAGAGGAATTATTGAAACCCAAATGGAGGCCATACATGATAGATGGACAAGAGGAAAGGAAAAGGAAATAGAGGAAAGAACTAAGAGGCAAAGCACATGTATAGAGGTATAAATATAGCCATATACATATGTAAACATATTTTATATAATCATAGGGAAATATATCTATGTACATATATTTATATGTTAACTTTTAAGGAAGCAGAGGGAGATTGGGCCTCTACTCAAGTACACCCTCAACACAAGAACACTTTCATCAATTAACTCAGCATTCTGTGATGTTCACCTTACCAACACAGTTGCTGAAGACAAAATGGTTGCATAAGCAAATGTGGTGAAGAAAGCTGATGGTGGCCAGTTATCAAAAGATATAGCGTCTGGGTTCTTAAAGGCTTGAGGATAAACAAGTTGTCATCTAGCTGGGAAGCAACAAAGCCCACATGGAACAAGCACACCAGACTGTGTGATCATGAGCTGTCGATGGGATCAGGTATCAGGCATAAAAGATCCAAAACAAAAAAATCATATGAACATGAATGAGGAGGAGGGTGGAGTGGAGACCCACTTTCTTCTGTAGACAATTGGGAATTCCCTCACAGAAGGGTCACAAGGAAGAGACAAGCCAGTCAGGGTGCAGTATAGTACCAATGAAACATACAATTTTCCTCTAGTTCTTTAGTGCTTCCCCCAACCCCCACACACTACTATGACCCCAATTTCACCTTACTAATCTGGCTAGACCAAAGCAAGTACACTGGTACAGATAAGAACTGGAAACACAGGGAATCCATAGCAGATAAACCTCGCAGGACCCATAATGTGAGTAGCTATACCAGGAAGGGAAGTGGAAGGTGGCGGGGGGGAGGGAGAAAGAAGTATCCGATCACAATGATCTACATATAACCCCCTCGAGGGGCATGGACAATAGAAAATTGTGTGAAGGGAGACATTGGTTAATGTAAGACATGAAAAAATAACAACAATTTATAAATTATCGAGGATTCCTGAGGGAGGGAATGTGGGGGAGAAAAGGAAAAAATGAGGAGCTAATACCAAGGGCTCAAGTAGAAAGAAAATGTATTGGAAATTATGATGGCAACATATGTACAAATGTGCTTGACACAATGGATGGATGATGTATGGTTTGTGATAAGAGCTTTACGATTCCCCCAATAAAGTGATTTTAAAAAGGAAAAGAAAATACGTTGGTTTGAGTCAGGCACCCTTTGTACTCAAAGAAAACTCCCTGATTTTCAAGCGTCTAAACAGGTCTTGTGCACCAGATTTACCCAATGCAACGTGTCCTTTAATCTCTTGGCTGCTGCTTTCTGGATTGTAGATACCAGTAAAACAAAATCTTTGACAACTTCCATTTTCTCCATTCATCAAGATGTTACCTGCTGCTCCAGTTGTGAGCCTTGTAGGCTAACAATTTCAGTGTAGCGTGAACTTCTTCCTTCAGCCCCTTTGGTTCTTGCTTATTTGCTGTCTCTTGAGCGGTGAAATGCTGACTAATTCTCTCTGGCACAGGGTCTCTGTGTAGTCCTCCTTTGATGCTTTCTGCATCACTCAATATTTTTGCTGTAGAATAAATCTCCCAATATTGTAACTCCAAGCTTGAAATCTTTCTTGAGTTCTTACAATTTTAGATACGATGACCATATTCTTCATTTTTTATTTTCTATCTAATGATCTTTGCACATTTTTTGTCTTCTCAATATGCCCTTTGGTATTTTATATTCAGCCTTTTGACTTCATCATTTCTACAATTTGTCTTAGCTGCTCTACAATTGAGAGCAAGTTTCTGAGTCTCTTGTGATGTTCACTTCGATATTTTCTTTTGTTCGTGTCCTTTTAATGACCTTTTGCTTTCTTCAAGAATTATGCTCTTGGTGTCCTCCCATGGCTCATGGGTCTTCTTTCATTAGTGTTCAATGCAGCAAATCTGTTCTTGTGATGTTCTTGAAATCCAGATAAAATATACTCATAGAGTTCAAGAAATACAGCACAGTACAACCCAAAAGGTCATTATTTCATCATGGGGAAGACTTCATGATTAAATAACTGGTAGATTAAATCACCATTTATCTTCCTGGCTACTTAACACCTCTTTTGAAGGAAATCAATTCAATCTATGACATTCTATCACTAGGAATTTTTTCCTTCAAATATTTCTTTGGTCAACTCCCCAACAAGCTATAATTTTCTAGTATATTACAGTTATTATTTTTAAAATATTTCCAAGAGTTTCTTTCATCTTGACTCAGTTATTATTTAAGACATATTAGCTATTTATTGCTACTAATTTCTAAACATAACTGAGAAAATTTGTTTCAGTCAGCAATACATGGATTTCTAAGTGATACTAATTTTTCCCTCTGAATCTTAATATGCAATTTCTACAGTATAAAGATGTATGTTTTTTCCATATCAATACTATTTTATCCCTATTAGCTAATCAGGTAGATTTTTACCATAAAACATCAGGTGAAACTCTCCAATTGAATAGAAGAAAATAGTTCTATGCATACTTACTAGTGTCTTTTTAATAAATGGATACAAGTTATAGCAGATCATAAAGCTAGACTAATCTATTTAAAACCAAGAGTCACCACCTTTTTTTAACATCAGAAACTTTAAATTTGATATACATCGTTCAAAATCTGTTGATTTTCTTTTTTTAATTATCACAATTTGAATAAGTCCTACATAAAAGAAGATTAAGAAGGCTAATTTAATAAATGTTTACTTAGCATCCATTATTTATTAAATATTGCACAATACATACATTGTTTATAGGTATACTTGGTTATTAGTTGTTTGTTTGCTTTCCTTGATTAACTGATATTGATCAGACTCATATTGACTAGGATAGACTCTAGACATTAGATAAGGCTAAGTCTACCTCCATATGACTTCAGTCCTCGATCCTGGTAGACTATCTGGAACATGCTCTTCTTATCGGGATATAAGTAGCTCTCAGAATCCTAATGGACATGTGCCATGCCTCTTAAGACTTTCAATCAAAATAGACATGATTACACTTCCTACTTCATTCCTTTAACCAGAGTAAGCCATGTAAAACCCCAAAGTCAGTATGGTGGTAGTGATACTTAAAGTACAGGAAAACATTGGCAAGGGAAGGTGTGGGGTTATGTAATCTGTTGTCAATTTTAGAGGATTAAGAGCAAAGGGGTGGAGTTTATCTTGTCAACCAGGTTGAAGCTTGATAACCTCATTTGGAGGTGCCAGGAGATAAATAGCTTGCTGGTGGCAGGAGAAAGGCTCATTCCTGCAAGACATTTCTCTTGACAAGACACATGGAAATACACTAGAGCTCTGGAGCTGGAAGAGTCATGTGGAGACCCCTGCCAGCGCCAAGAGAGTTGCTTACACCACTACTGGATGCACAAGACCTTCCACCCACTGGCCTGTGATCTTCCTTCATTTGGCATCATTGCATGTGTTTCGTGAGTCTAAAGAGGACTTTATAGGTTGGTATCAGACATATGGGCTAATATCAGATTTATGGACTTGACCTGGACTGGGTTGGGATGTTTTCTCAATATTCAACTACTCTTGTATATAAAACTCTTTCTTACACACATGAATTCGTTTCTCTAGTCTACCTGTACTAATACAGAAGGTTAGGTCAAAGAGTAACTGTATGTACTCTGCATAGAAATATTTATAGAAATATTTTATAACTGAAGATTAGCAACAATTTGAAAATTTATAAATTACCCCAAACTATAGACAATGGGAAAATAGTTTATACAAGAAAAGTTTAAGAAATGAATAACCATTAGTTATAAGCCAATAACTGTATGTCATATGCTTTGTTCTAGAACTGGCCTGCAAGCATTTTGCAAAAATGGCTTTAGTTATTTTTAAAAGATAGGCACAATCTTTGAAAGACAGTCTTTTAGGTGTGCATCTCTAATTCTATATCTCTCATCCTCCCCATCTTCCCCTGAGTCAGTGAAGATTAGCCAGTTACTATGAACTCAGCTTGAATTTTGTGGTGAAAATCCTCTGCAGCCTGAACAGAAGCCTCTCCTAGGTCAAGCTGCTAGGTCCCGAGGGCCCCTCTGCAGTAGGAAGAGACAAACTGTAGTAAAATAATGCAATGCTTCACATCTTGAAATAACTCCATCAGACATCAGGAAAACAGAAACTTGAATATTAACTATATGCCCAAGTGATAAAGTCATGCTAAGTTTAAAATGCTGTACTCAATAATGTTCTTCAAGTTAGTGTTTCCAAATTCTGGCTGAACATTAGAATTAGCTGGGGGAATTCTTGCTTTATTAATTTAATAATAAGCTTGAGGCTTACTCTAAATATTTGCATTTAATTTGTCTACATGGGGCTCAGGTACCAATATCTTTAAAATGCTTTTGAGATGATTGATTTTCAAGTATACACATAATTTTGATAGACACCAAATATGTGCTCTCATTACAATGTATTTCCTTTTCAGATTTGAAATCTGAAGCTCTTTGGAAATTTAATCATATAAAAACAGTTATGATGAATTCAGTGGTCACTTCCAACTCTATCCTTTAAATTATGGTTACTAGTATGCCTGGTGAATGTTGCTCAAGGTGATTACAGAGATGTAGAATAATTAAATATTCTTTCTTTTGCTATTTAAGAAAACAAGTTGGAACCCAGAAATATATCCAAGCACCTACAGATACCTAATCTTTGATAACAAACACATGGAGTAGGGAAGAGTTTGTCGTTTCAATAAATGGTGGTGGAAAAATCGGAACTCTACTTGTGAAAGAATAAAATAGGACCCACACATCACATCATGTATGAAAAACAAACTCAAAATATATTAAAGACCTAAATATAAATCTAGATCCATAAGGATCATCAATGAAAAAACAGTGACAAACTTAAGGATCCTAAAACAAGAGATAAATATACTACCAGACATAATAAAAAACACCTGCACTTCAGAAGACAGAACAGAGAACTGATCCTCTCTGAAAACACAATATTTATGAATATCAAAAGGCTTCACCAAAAGTGTAAAAAAAGAACCTATCGACTGGGAAAAATAATTGGCAATGACATATTGATAAGGGGCTAATTTCAAAAATCTATAAAACTACAACACCTTAATAAGAAAAACACAAGTAATACAGTCAATAAAGCACAGGACAGGAATAGTTTATGAAAAAATGACATCCAGGTTGCCAACTATTATATACAAAATGCTTGTGTACATTAACCTAAAAGAAATACAAGTTAAAATAGTGATGAGAAACAACCTCATAAAAACTTTCTCATAAAAATTAAAACAAATAAATACAGAAAATAACAGAAGTTGGAGAAGGTGTAAAGAGATCAGAACATTCATACATTGCTGGTAGGGTTGCATAATTGTATAAACACTGTGAGAAACAGTATCGTACTTCCTTAACCAATGGGAATAGAAATACCATATGATCCTGCAAATTCTCCACTCAGTACACACCACAAAGAAATAAAGAACAAAACAGGAATAGATATATACAAACCCATGTTCATTGCAGCAATATCTTTAATAGCAAAACAAGGGGAAAGTCCCCAAACTCCGTCTGGGGAGGAATGAATAAATAAATACTGGTACATACATACAGTGTAACATTCTAAAAAAGCAAGGATGAGACTGTCAAACACCTTACAATAAGGGCAAAATTTGGAGACATTATGCTCAGCAAAGTTCATAAATCTCATAAAAATAAGTATTTCATGACACCATTATTTTAAAAGAAAAAATGGTTTTCAAATCAAAGGAAAAGAGGTTGAAAACTATGACAGGAGGGGGCAAGAGTGTGTAGAAAATGAATGGCCAGGGAAGGAGAAGGGTGACCAGGGAAAAACGAGAGAAGAAAGAGCAACATATTGGTATGGATATTACTACGTCATGATTCTCATGTGATGAATTGTGTAACTATGTATAAAATGTTTTCTTTTAATGTGTTTTACTGTACAAATAGAAAGAAAAAACAGTAAAATGAAGAAATTTTAAATTATAAAAAGAGAAGAGTCACAGCCTTAAACGGTCTCCCGTTCCCTTACCCATCAGATCTGAACACCAGGGACTAGTCCGAGTGGTTATAAAGGAACTCAAAATAAAATCCAAACTGACTTCAATTCTTCTGTAACATGCAAGCCTGTTTAAAGATGATAGATAGATAGATAGATAGATAGATAGATAGATAGATAGATAAAAAAGAAAGTGGTATGTTTGAACACTGACTGAACAGACAAATCAGGAAGGACAGATTGCGTTATCCATAATTGTCGCATACATTCTCCACCTTTGGGTGCCCTTCTTCACTGTGGAGGAACATTTCCAATCACTTACCATGGCATTTAGACACTAATATCTTCCCCCACTATTACAGTAGCTATTCTTTATTTACTTTGCTATCTTGTTTTTGTACTTATTTTGATTGTCTTCCACAAATGTTTATAAATGGTGCCTCATTATTTATAATGGGATGCATAGTTTCAGTTGAATTTATGTAACTTAATTAATTTTTTTAATCGTCTATTAAGGAGCCCTTATAATGCAATGATTAAGTCCTCAGCTGCCAACCAAGAGTTTAGCAATTTGAACTAATCAAGAAGCTATCAATCTGTTAACAGAAAAGTGTATGGGGCAGTTCTTTTCTGCTACATGTCACAGAGTTGAAATCAATTTGATGGCACCTAAAATGCACAACAACAAACACATTGATAGAAATTAGGGTACCTTATTGCTGATGATAAAATAGGTGCATAAGTAAATATGGTGAAGAAAGCTGACAGTGCCAGCAATGAGAAAATATAACTTCTGTGGCCTTAAAGGCTTGGTGTTTAACAAGTGGCCATCTAGCAGGGAAGCAACAAAATCCACATGGAAGAAGCATATCAGCCTGTGTGATCACAAGGTGTCAACAGGATCAGATAACAGAAATCAGATGACCAAGAACAATCATATCACTGTGAATGAAGGAGGCTGGAGTGGAGAACCAAAGCCAATCTCTAGACAATTAGACATACCCTCACAGAACACAAAGAAGGGACAAGCCAGCCAGGGTACAGTACAGCACTGATGAAACATACAGCTTTCCTCTAATTCTTCAATGCTTCCTCCCCTCTCCTTACTATCATGACCCCAATTCTACCTTAAAATTTTGACTAGATTGGAGCATGTACACTAGTACAGATAAGAGCTCTCAACACACAGAATCCAGGACAGATAGTCCCTCAGGAACAGTAATGGGAGTAGTGATAATTCGAGGGTAGGGGGATGGTGTGGGGAGAAAGGGAGAAAGGGAAACTAATTTTAAATATCAATGTATAACCCCCAATCCCCAGGGGGACGAACAACCAAAACATGCGTGAAGGGAGACAGCAGAGAGTGTAAGATATGAAGATAATAGTAATAATTTATCAAATGTTCATGAGGGTGGGAGAATGAAGAGGGAGGGATAAAGAGCAGCTGATACTAAGGGCTCAAGTAGAAATAAAATGTTTTGAAAATGATGATGGTAATGTATGTACAAATGTGCTTGATAAAATTGATGTATGGATTGTTATAAGAGCTCCCAATAAAATGATTTTAAACAATAATAAATTAATTAAACTACCTAATTTCATACCTGCTTCATATACTTATCAAATAACATCATAGAACTGGAATTTCTGACTCCATGATACTAAGTATAACTAAATCATTTTCAAAGATGTTGTCTTAGATTAGATTTTGATTCAGCACACATTCGTTCTTCACCACCCTTTCTGGTCATACTCCACTGACTTTTGTCTTGATCATGTGACTTGTGTGGACCAATAAGATGATATAAGGAGTTTCAGTGTGCTATTTCTGAGTGGAGACTTTCAGATCATTGCATAATCCCATTTTCTTCTATGATGTCCTAAGGAGAGCACATCTCAAGAAGATGATGAACTTTCAACTTGATCCAGAACAGACCCCAAATTATCCCAGAGCTTTGAGTCCACCTGTTTCACCCAAACCCTTGCCAAATGTAGGCAAGTTTATAGCCAAACTACATACGACTAACATCATGAAACATTTATTCATTGTAAGCCACTAAAATTTGGTAGTGTTTAATACGAACCATTATGGCAGCCTACTAATGCAAAAAGTTCATATGGTAGTTGTCCTTTCTTGCAATACATGAGTGTGAGGTTTCTCTACATTCATCCTTGTCATACAAAGCACAACAAAATGCTCAATCTCATCTACATAAAGTGCTTCATATTTATCATAATTTATAATCATGTATAAAATGAATGAAGTTGGACACTTTTTCATGTATTTTACATGAAATCTCTCTTAATATATTTCTTAGCATGAATTCCTAAAAAAGCAGAGCATAAGCCAGAGGACTTAATTCCCCACCCCTACCCACCAGGCATGCAATTTCAGAGAACAGAATTAAGGACAAGTAGATGTGGTAAGGATGGAAAGAAAATATAATAAGGAAGTATCAAGTTGATAGTCAATAAATATAGGAAGTTACTTAATTCATCAGTACTTTTCCTTTCAAATCTCTATAACTTGCATCTAAAGACTTCCCATCTAGAAGGGAGACTTTCATGAGAGTCCATATCCCATTAAGCACATAAAGAAACAAATTTGCCTCTTAAGGAATTAATTCATTTCCATTTTCATTTTTACATATTTGGGCTCTAAGGAATCTCCAACAGGGCACCGTTAACAAAGATAATTCAAGATGGAACCAAGAGGTAAGAAGTTTGAACAAAAGTGACTGCAACCGATGGTGTGGTGACTAGCTGAAATCAGTTTGAGCCCTTACAGATATAATTGCTATTCCTCTTTCAACAAGATGAAAAGACAAGTAAGAAGATGAAAAACAAGTAAGAAGGAGAATATCTTAAGTGTTACACAATAGGTATATAGTTCACATCTTGCATTATGCAGATTTCCTATACTATTATATATAGATCTCATACTACAATTTAAATAGCCATTTTTTATGTTAACCTCACACAGAAAGTTCAATTCTAAGTTTCTTTTCATATGATGGGAATCTCTTATAGTAAGAAAGTTAGTAATAAACAACCCTCATTGTTGCAGGTATAGGTCTTGCTGCTGCATCCCCAAGCGATAATTGGTAGTCACCATCTGTTTCTCCAATAATTCTAAAATTTACTCTTGCTTAGTTGGTGTGCTTTGTTTGATAGATAGCATAGGGGAGTAATGTTGGCATTAATTTCCAAAGACTCTGAACTCTTACTTGCTTTTCTCTTGTTGGAGTCTAAGTGTAGCAAATACTTGATGAAAGTTATCATTGAGTATGTGCAAAAATAATTTCTTCTATAAATATCAATAACATGGTTAGCTCTAATGAAGAGTAGATTATTAGTTTTTAAAACTGCAGACTTTGAGGGCCATATTGCAGAAATTGTCATTAGGTAGGTTTTGAGAGGGGCTTAGAAAGCTATACTTTTTAATAATAATGCAATGGATTATAATGAGTTGCTGACCTCAAGGTCATCAGCTCAAAACCAACAGCTGCTGCATGGGAGAAATATGAGACTCCGTACTCCTGTAAAGAGTTACAGGCTCAACAACCCACAAGTGCCATCCTATCCTATTCCCTTGGGTCACTATGAGTGACTCAACAGCAGTCGACCTAATAGCAGTGAGTTTGCCTTCACAAAGATATTTAGGATTTAGATTTTCACATAGCTTTTTGAAAACTCCATTAGGGAATGCAAAGAGGGAAAAGTAAGACTTCTTAAAATTTTCAATATAGAGAGAGTGTAAATGAGGCAAGATGTAAATGGCAAAAGATTCGCTGGTAACATTGCAATTTTAGAGTTGTTTATATTATAAATTTAAAGTCATAAATTGCAGCAAATTAAAAATAATGTTCAATTATCGAATATTATTGGTGACATATTTATAAATACAGTATGTATTGATATTGTACATAGAAACCAATAGCTAAAAAGAAATATGTTTCCAAAAATACATTTGAGACCAAGGGAAAGGAAGTGAAAAGGATTACTGCATCCTGCAGGAAATCACATGTGGTGGGAGAACCGTTGGAGGACTAGCATGGCAAGATTGCATGCCTGTGGAGTAGAGGTTAGAACAGAAACGGAACATTTTTGAAATACTGGATAAAGGAAACAAATACACTCCAGAGAAAATGGTAAAAGAAAACACATTAGTGTGGCTTCAAGAGATCCTAAGCAAAATAGGGGATCATGGTGCCCTGTTCTTAAAATTGAGAGAACAAGAAAGTGAAAAAATAAAAAAGAAGTGAATCAAAGCTCTGAGGTCCAAGGAGAGTATTGATCATAACATCAATGTAGTAGGTTTGTATATATATATATAAACACATACACAACTTTTATTGTGAATTATGTAAAGGTTTACCAAGTGCACCATTAGTTTTACAGTTTACTTTCCTACATATATTCATTCAATTCACCCCGCCGTACAATCCTCTTATCTCATTGTGCGTTCATTCCTACTTTTTTTCCAACACTCTGAAATTTGTCCTGGAGTAAATGTTGCTGAAATGATGATTATTCTCTTTGGTAATTTAGGTCCCGGATCTACAGGGTGACAAAGGACCATAATCTTGAAGGTCCTATCAGTTTCTATCTAACCAGTTAGCATGGTCTCTTTTATGATTTTTACTTTTGTTCACATTTTTCTCCTATACTCTCCTGGGCCTTCGTATGTGATTCTTTTAAGAGGAGCTTGTTGTGATATCTGGGTGCTATTTAGTTCTTCTGGTCTCCAGTTGTTAAGACTGATGTTCATGTGTCCAGCTAGTCCATTAGAATAATTGCTTCAATTCCCCGTTCATATTTTCATCACTCTTCTTTCCTATAGACAAGGATAGGTGAATGGTGGCACTTTAGGTGGCTGTTCTTGAGTTTTTTAAGACCACAGTCACTATGCATCAAAGTAGACTCTATTCCATCCACGTCATTATGGTTGACTCTTATTTTGAGAAAGGAGCATTTTAGTGCCTTCCAATCTGAGGAGCTCATCTTCTGGCTCTATAGCTTACAAAGTTGTGCTGCTATCCATGAGGTTTTCAACATCTGACAATATTCCACTTCTATTCATAAATATTTCAGTGGCTAATTAACCTTATGTGGACAGCCTATCCCTTCTTCATAGTCTGTTCTTAGTCTGGAAGCTCATTTGAAACCGATTCACTTTGGGTGACCTTGCTAGTATTTGAAATTCCAATGGCAAAACTTCCAGCATCACAGAAAGACACAACTAGCACAGTACACACAACAAACTGACAGACAAGTAGTGGAAATTTTTTTAAAGAGTAGGAGTGAAAATATTAATTTCTAATCAAATGGACATTAAAATAAATTGAAAGAAAGGTGTTAAATAATGATTAAAGAATCATTTGAATAGTCAGGCATAATGATAATGAATATTTATGTACCCAATGAAAGACCCTCACTAGACATGAATTAAACTCTTTTAGAAGACGGAAATAAATAACTTTCAATGAAGCATACAACCACTATAAAGAAACTCCATAAAAATACATTAGGAACTAAATAACAAAATCACCCAATTGGATTTAATAGACTTCACCCAACAACACAATTTACAATCTTTTCCAGCACACATGGAATAAACTCCAGAATAAAGCATATGTTAGACCACAAAGTACAAAGGCCTCAGCACATTTGAAACACAGGGATATTATGAAGCATCTCCTCAGGTGACAATGTAATACAATTAAGAATCAACTGCAGGAAAATAAAGGGGGAAATGGATGAAAATTGAATAACATCCTGCTTAAAAACTACTAGGTAATAGAAGATATAAAAATAAAAATGTTTAAGTCCTTCAAATAAATGCAAATGAAAACACAGCATATCTAAATCTTTAGGACACAACGAAAGCAGCACTCAAAGGGCAATTTATAGCAGCAATTGCACACACACATGGGCACACACACTCCAAAAAAATGGAAGAAGTAAAATCACCCCTCAATCCAGCATCTTAAAAAAATTTAAATAGCAGCAAAACAAACCTACAGCCACCAGAAAAAGTAATTAAGAAGATTACAGTAAAAATAATTGAAACAGAAAAACAACACAAAAATCTATAAGATGAGAAGTTGTTTCTTTGGATGAATTAACAAAAATCAGTAAACCACTGGCAAATTTAAAAAAAGGAAAAGAAGAATATGCAAAAAGACAAAAAATGATAAAGAAATTAAATGGGTGATGTCACAACAGAAACATTTGAAATAAAAGGATCATAATAGGATATTATGAGAACTTAAAACTATGGAGAACTGCAGTCCAACAAATTTGAAATCCTGGAATAAATTGAAAAATTTCTAGAAAATCCCAAAAAAACACTGTCATCAAATCAAAGCTAACTTATAATGACCCTACAGGACAAAGTAGAACTACCCCTATAAATTTTAAAAACTGCAATTCTATAGGAATAGAAAGTCTCATATACCCCCCCAGGGGGGTGGGTAGATGGTAATTCAAACTGCTGACCTTGTGGTTTGCAGCCCAATTCATATGACACCAGAGCTGCTATTTCCTAGAGAGATTTTAAATGTTGACTATTACCTTAAATGAAATGGTTAGCATTAAGAGACATCAGAAGAAACACATGATAAATAACTACTTGAGCAGACACAAAAATGTGTTAGGGCACAGGCGTAAAGAGAGTTGTATTAATCTGAAATTGTACTAAATAAGAGTTTAAATTTATGGAGAAAGAATGGCATTTAAGATATCAGACAAATATTAGTTATTGTGAATGGAAATGGCAAAGAACAAAAGGAAGGAATAAAAATCTTAAACAAACAAATGGAATTTGTCATTCAGAGAGGAAGAAAATATTAAGCCAATGAGTTACCGGTTCTACAGAGAAACTGAGAAATAATGTTTAAAATGAAGATGAGACATTTTTATTGAGAAAAATTATTTCAAACTAAAGTATTGTGAAATAAAGAGATTATGAAAATAGAAAGGTAACTTGATATGGACACTATATAAAGAAGAAATTGTTATCTACGTGAGCATAATGGATTATAATCTCACAATGGTTCTGATGAGTAGAAGAGGAGGTGGGATAAACATAGAGGCAGTGAATGACAGTCCTTTTACCAAATGTAGAACCTTAAAACTAATCCAGCATTTAGAAGATAAAACAAATGAAAATATTGCATTGAAAAAGATCACTTAATTTTTATTAGAACCTAGATAACATTAAAGAACTATTCTAAATGTAGCTTGAGAATGATCCTCTTTGTTAGCTTCACTCTCACATTGTTGCTATCAAAAGAATTACTAAATGATCCAGGAAGACATGGATATTCACTTGCATTAGATTACATCCATGAAAGTCCTATGGGACATTCTGTCACTTGAGTCTCTTTGCATCTGAATCCAACACCAGCAGTCAGCTCTTTCATTCCTATGGATATACTCCAAAGAATTGAAAGCAAACAGATGCTTGTGCACCAGTGTTCATAGACAAAAACAATAGCTAAAAGGTGAAAACAGCTCAAATGCTCAAAAACAAAGGAACGGGTAAAATGTGGGATGTATTTGCGAAGGAATATTACTCAGCTATAAAGAAAAATGAAGAATTGATACATTTTGTAACACAGATGAATCTTGGAAACATTATGCTCAAAAGATAAGAATTATATATTCTACCTATATGAAAAACCAAGAACAGGAAATGTATAAAGACCAAAGTTTATTTAGTAGTTAGCTGAGACAGTTCAAAAGTCCTCATGGTGTAGTGGGTTTAACCTGCGGCTGGTAGCCACACGATTGGCCTTTAAATATACTGCTCACTCAGCAGCAGAAAGATGAAGCTGGCTACTCCCATGAGAATTCATAGTCTCAAGAACCTTAAGGATCAGTTCTACTCTGTGCTGTATGGCCACTGAGTCAAGATCAATTCCATGACTGCTGGTTTGGTTAGGGGGTGTCCCTGAGTGGCACACATGAGTAAATGCTCAATTAATAACCTAAATAATAACCTAAAGTCGATGCTTTGAGCCCAGCCATTGGTATCTCAGAAGACTGACGAGAAGGTGGGCTTGCCACAATATCATCGTAGAAAGTCTATGGAGCACTTACACACTGAACACATGGGAGCCATCATGTTGCTGTTGTGGGGGGCATCGAGTTGATTTTGATTTATAGCAACCCTATGTAAAGCAGAACAAAACCGTGCCAGTCAGGCATCATCTCTGCCAATTCATCTTGTTGTCAAGGACCTCTTGTATTTCTCTGACCTTTTACTTTACCAAGCATGATGTCCTTCTCCAGAAACTGGTCCCTCCTGATAACACATCCAAAGCACTAAGTCTCCCCACCCATGCTTACAGGATGCATTCTGGCTGTACTTCTTCCAAGACAGATTTGTTGGTTCTTTTGGTAGTCCACCGTACTTTCAATATTCATTGCCAGCACCAGAGTTCACATGTATCAATCCTTCTTAAATCTTCTGCATTTAATTTCCAAGTATCATATGCATATAAGGAAATTGAAAATGCCATGGCATCTTCTTAATGCTCTAAAGAGGTCTTGCTCGGTAGATTTCCCTAAGAAAACGTGTTCGGTCTCTGGACTGCTGCTTCAATGAGCATGGATCACTGCCCCTAGTAAAACAAAATCCTGGAATACTCCAGCTTTTCTCCATGTATCGTGTTACCTGGTGGTCCATGTGTGGATTTTTATTTTCTTAATATTGAGTTGCAATCCATACTGAAGACTGTGAGGTAATTATTGTTTTAATTTGTACTTCTATTATTGCTATCCATTGAAAACATTTCTTCATATGGTTGTTAGCTATCGGCATGTCATCGTTGGTAAATTACCATCATGTCTTGTACCCATTTTTATTGGATTATTTCTATTTATCTTGTTATGATGTAGTTTACTACAGATTTTGGAGATTAGTCCTTTATCTGATGTATTGTTACCAAGTATTTTTCTCGATCTGGGGTTCTCTGTCGACTCTGATGAACTATTTTGTTGTGCATGAACGTCATATTTTTTAGGTCCTAGTTATTTATTTTGCCTTCTACTGTGTGGGATTTTTTCATTATATGCAGTTGTCTTTGTGTATTAGAGTCCTTAAGTCTGTTCCATTTTTTTCATTGATTTTCTTAATAATTGTGGAATTTATACTTAGGTCTTTATCCCCCTTGTCATTTTTTTTCCCAAACCATTTTATTAGGAACTAATGCAGACATCATGCGATTCCATTATTCGATCTCATCAAGCAGTACTGTGTAATTGCTCCCACAATCAGTTTCAAAATATGCCTTCCTTCCTGAACTCCTTGATATCAGCTCCTTTTACCCACCCACCCCTAACTCCTTCATCTCGAGTTTGCTTTTGTACATGGTGTGAGGTAAGGTTTTTGTTTCATTATTTTGTAGGGAAAAATTCAATTTTTCCAGCACCATTTGTTGAAATGATTGTCTCTTGATTATTTAATGTGTTTTAGTTCTAGATCAAAAATTAGTATTTATAGATACTTTTTTGTATTTCTAGGTTTTCACTTCTAATTCATTGGTATTATACATACTATTTTAACAGTATCAGGCTGCTGGAATTACATTGATTATATAGCAGTCAATGGTCTGGGAATGAAGGGTCTCCTACTTTGTTTTTATTTTTTAATAGTGTTTTATTTACTCTAGGTTTCTTTCCTTTCCATATAAAATAGTTATTCCATTTCTCTGAAAAATTGTGGTGAGATTTAGATCAGAATTGCATTGAATTTGTAATGTTGCTAAAATTGGCATTTTTGCAAATTTAATCTGCCTAAATAGGATCATGGTAACATTCCATTTGTGTAAGTTACTTTCAGTTTCTTGAAGCAGGATTTTGTAATTTTGTTTATATATGTCTTTTGTTTCTCTGGTAAGATTTATTCTTAAATATTTTTATCATTTGGGTAGTTATTGCAAAAGATATTGTTCTTTTGTATATCATCATCCTTAATATAAGAATCAATGGATTTTTGTATGTTGATCTTGTAGCTTGCTAGCTGTGCAAACTTTCAATTAGTTTGAGAAAATGTTTAATTGAACTTTTGGGGTTATATATTGAATTATATCATCTGCAAAAAAAAAGAAAGACATTTTTATTTTTTCTCAGCCTCCGTTGGATACCTATGGTAGTTACATAATTTCATGTCAAATTGAAAGTATGTAAAAGTGTAGGGGTGGAGTTTAGCCTGTCGTCAGGTCACAGTCTAATGGAGACTCCTTGTGGGTGTGGCCTTCTTATAAGGAGGGCCCTGGAAACCTCCCCATGTCTCTCTGCCTTCACCTGCCTGCTGAGAGCTACTCTTGAACCTACCACAGCCCTGGATATGTGTCTACCACCATTGGATCCACAAAAATTTGCACCCTGTGGTATTCCTACATTCTGCAGCAATGCATGTGGCTGTGTAAGTCTGAAGAGAGACTTAGAGACCAATATCATATTTATGGATTTGAGTTGGACTGGGCTTGGTTATTTTCTAGATATATGACTACCTCTTGATATAAAGCTCATTTTTACACATATATGGATGTCACTGAATTTGATTATCTAGTCAACCCAGCCTAACATTATAACTTTAATTTATTTTTAGTGGTGTACGGCTCTAGCTGAAACTTCCAGAACTATATTATATAAAAGTGATAAAGGGGAACCTTTGCCTAGTTCCTATTTGAAGAGGAAGTAATTTCAATTTCTCTCCATTCAGTGAGATGCAAGCTATTGGTTTCACATATAAGACTTTTATTATGTTGGGAAATGTCCCTTTGTGCTAACCTGGGTACATTAGAGAAACAAATCCACAGAAACTCATATGTATAAGAGAGTTTTATATGAAGGGTAAGTGCACATCAAGAAAACATCCCAACCCAGTGCTGCCCACGCCCACAAGTCCAACCTTAGCCCATTTGTCTGACACCAATCCACAAAGTCCTCCTCCATCTCACAAACCACACACAATGATGCCAACAGAAGGAAAGAGGAATCAGTGAGAATGTAAGCATCTCAGCGCTGGCAGGGGTCTCCACATGGCTGCTCCAGCACCCAGGGCTGCATCGGGGTAGGTCCATGTGGCTTATCCTCAGGGCTGTCTTACAGGAAGTGTACCTTGCCAGCTGAAGTAAGGAACTGGCTAAGGCAGCTGCACTCTGGTGCGATCATCAGAAAGCAAGAGACCTGAGAAATAGAAAGGCAAGGCTCACTGAGCCATTTATCTCTCCAACCTTCAATTAAGCCCACATGTATTTATTGGCCAGGTGGACACAATAAACTTTAAATGTATCACCCATCTTTACCTATTTTGTTGAGTGTTTGTATCAGGACTACATGTTGAATTTTATTAAATGCCTTTTCTGCATCAATTGATGTAATCATATGGTTTGTCTCCTTTATTTTGTGATGGATTACAGTGACGGTTTTTCTAATATTAAATTATTCTTGAATATTTGGTATGAATCCCGCTTGATTGTAATGTGTTATATTTTTGATGCTTAGTTGAATTCTGCTGGCTAGTATTTTATTGACCATCTTGGCTTATATACTCACTAGAGGTATTGAACTGTAATTTTCAATTCTGATGATGTTTTTCCAGGTTTAGGTATCAGAATTATACTTACTTCATAAAATTAGTTTGGTAGTATATTGTCCATTTGTATATTGTGGAATTTTTAATATTAAATTGGTACTAAGTCTTCTTTGTTTTGTAGAATTCCCCAGTGACTCCATCTGAACTTGAACTTTTTGATGTTGGGAGTTTTTTATGATTAGAGCTATTTCTTCTCATGTTACAGGTTTGTTGAGATATTTTTACATTATTCTGTGGTAACTTAGGTAAATAATATTTTTCCAGAAATTTTATCCATTTCTTCTAGATTTGTTCATTTGTTGGAATATAATTTTTCATAGTACTATGTGGTTATATCTTTATCTCTTTGGGTTCTGTTTTAATATCATCCATTTTATTTCTTATTTGTGGAATTTGTTTTTTTCTCATTCCTTTCTTTTGTAAGGATTCCCAGTGGTTTATCAATTTTGTTAATCTTTTCAAAGAACCAACTTCTTGCCTTATCGATTTTTCCTATAGTTTTTAAAATCATCTGGTTCATTTATTTCTGCCTTAAATTTTATTTCCTTTCTTATAGTATCTGTTCTATTGTTTTGCTGCATTTTTCCAATTGTTGTAGTTGATGTGTTAAGGTGTTTCTTTTAATTTTGCCTTATTAATGTGTGCAGATATTCCTGTAAGCTTCCATCTAATTACTGATTTTGCTCTGTCCCATGGTTTTGATATTTTGTGCTTCATCTCACTTTTTTCAAGGAATCTTTTTGATTGTGTTCTTTATTTCCCTAATTATCCAGGGGCTCTTGAGTAAGTGTTGTTCAATTTTCATGTATTTAGTTTTTTGGAGCTTATCATTCTCTGGGTGATTTCTAATTTTACAGTGTTGTGATCTGAAAATATGGTTTGTATTATCTCAATGTTTTAAAATGTATTGATTCTTGCTTTATGACCTAAAATATGATCTATTCTAAAATAGTTTCCATGGACACTCGGGAAGAAATAGAAATGAGTTTGGGGGTGGAGTGTTCTATTTATATCTATCAGATCCAGTTGATTTATTATATTAAATAATATTTTTCTATATTAGTTGTTTCTTTCTAGTTTATTAAGTTTTAGTTGAAAGTGATGTATTAAATTTTCCAAGTATTATCATATCATTATCTATTTCTCTCTTCATTTCAATAATAATTTGATTAATGTAGCTTCATATTCTTTTACTTGGTGTACATATGGAATATGGTTATGTTTTTTGTTCAATTAAAGCTTTCATAATTATATAATGACCTTCTATGTCTCATTATGTCATTAATTTTGACACCTATTTTGGCTGAGATTAATATTGCTACTCCACCCTTCTTTTGACTGAAGTTAACATGATACATATTTTTTTTCCAAAGAATTTTTCAATAGTGCACCTTGAGCCTTGACTTTTTCTTCAGTTCTTTCTGTTTTAATGTTCCAAGCTTGTTTTTAATTGTCTTCCTAACTCTAGGTTCCTGTACATTTCTATTTAATAATTTACTTTATATTCAAAAGCTGTCCTTTGTATTTTTCTATTCAGCTATTTTATTTAATCATTTCTTACATTTACCTTAGCTACTCTATGATTGAGAGGAAGTTTCAGAATTTTTCTGACACCCATTTTGATTTTTTTTCTTTCTTTCCTGTCTTTTTAATGACCTTTGGTTTTCTTCATGAATGATGTTCTTGATGTCTTCCCACAGTTCATCAAATCTTTTGTCATTAATGTTCTATGTGTCAAATATTTTCTTGAGGTGTTCTGAAAATTCAGGTAGGATATACACATTTTTCTTCAGTATTCCTTAGTCAATGTTTGCTTGTATAAGGGGGTATTGAAAATACCATACCTTGGGTTAGGTGCACCATAGTCCTCAAAGTGATACCGTTGCTTCTTAATAATCTAAAGAAATCTTGTGTGAGATTTACTTAATGCAATCCATTTTCTGAGCTCTTTACTACTATTTCCATGAGAATTTATTGTGGATTCAAGCAAGACAAAATTATTGACAACTTCAAACTTCTCTCTATTTATCATGATGTTACCAATTGGTCCAGTTGTGAAATAGATGGTCTTTTTTACATTGTGTTGTAATGCACACTGAAGGCTATAATCCTTGATCTTCATCAACAAGTGCGTCAAGTCCTCCTATCATTCAGCAAGCAAGGTTGTGTCAGTTGTGTATTATAGGTTGTTAATAAGTCTTCTTCTAATTCTAATTCCACCTTCTTCATATTATACAGCTCTTCTATTTTAAATCACTTTATTGGGGGCTCATACAATGCTTATCACAACCCATCCATCCATTCATTGTATCAAGCACATTTGTACATTTGTTGTCACATCATTCTCAAAGCATTTGCTTTCTACTTGAGCCCTTGGTATCAACTCCTAAATTTTCCTCTCCCTCCCTCCCTCCCTCCCTCCCTCATGAACCCTTCATAATTTATAAATTATTATTTTGTCATATATTTCACTGTCCAACATCTCCCTTCACCCATCTTTCTGTTGTCCATCCCCCAGAGAGGAGGTTATATGTAGATCCTTGTAATGTAGATCCTTTCTACCCCACCTTTGCTCCACCCTCCCAGTATCAGCACTCTCACCACTGATCCCAAGGGGCTCATCTGCCCTGGATTCCCTGTGTTTCCTGGTCCTATCTGTACCAGTGTACATCCTATGATCTAGCCAGCTTTGTAAGGTAGAATTGGGATCATGATAGTGGGGCGGGTTGGGGGAATGCACTTAAGAACTAGAGGAAATTCATATGTTTCATAGTTGCTACACTGCACCCTAACTGGCTTGTCTCCTCCTCATGACCCTTCTGTAAGGGGGTGTCCAATTGCCCATGAAAAGTCTTTGGGTCCACAATCTGAACTCCCCCTCATTCACAATGATGTGATTTGTTTCTTCTTTGATGCCTGAAACCTGATCCCTTCAACACCTTTTGATCACACATGCTGATGTGCTTCTTCCAGCGGACTTGACTGCTTCTGAGTTAGATGGCTGCTTGTTTACCTTCAAGTCTTTAAGACCCCATACACTATATCTTTTGATAGCTGAGCACCATCAGCTTTCTTCACCACATTTGCTTATGTACCTATTTGTCTTCAGTGATCATGTCAGGAAGGTGAGCATCATGGAATCCCAATTTAATAAAACAAAGTGTTCTTGCATGGAGATAGTACTTGAGTGGAGGCCCAATGTCCATCTGTTACCTTAAAACTAAACCTATAAATATATGCACATAAATCTATTTCCCCATCATCATAAATAAGTATATTTACATATGTACATACCTGCATCTAGACCTCCACAAATACCCTTTACCTCCTAGCTCTTTCCTCTATTTCCTTTTACTTTTCTCTTGTTCCATTATCATGTTCAGCCTTCATTTGGGTTTCTCTACTTCCCTCAGCCACATTACCCTTGATCAAACCCTACCAGGCTTCCCATACCCTCCCTGCCACTGACTTTGGATCACTTGTTTTTCCTTGTCCCTGATTTTATTAACACCATCTCTTTCCACCCTCTCCCTCTCCCCCAAGTCCCCTCTTCTGAACCTGCATTACATATACACAATTGATGACCTGTTCCACAATCACAATCAACATCTGCTTCATTTTAGCTGCTGATATTGAGCTTCTACATTGTGTCTTCCTACACATGTAGTCAGTTGAATTTTTGTGTACCCCTCCTGGTGGTGTAGTGGTTACATATTGGACTAAGAACCTCATGGTCTGAAGTTTGAAGCCACCAGCAGCTTAATGGAGAAAGACTGGGCTTTTCATTTCTTTAAGCAATTACAGTCTCAGAAACCCACATGGGGTACTGTGATTCCATCTGGAGAAGTCCATGTGCATAGTTACCTGGTAGGTTGTTGAAAAGGCATTGGTGATTAAGAACGTATTGGTCTTGCAAAATTCTATTATGTAATATTTGGCTTTATTTATATCATGAAGGCTATATTTTCTAAATACTGTTTTTTTCTTTCCCACTTCTGCATTCCAGTTGTCAATAATTATCAATGCATCTTGATTGAATATTAGATAAATTTCAGACTGAAGAAATTAGTAAACTTTTTCAATTTGTTCATCACTAACTATAGTAGCTGATGCATAAATATGAATAACAATTGTATTGTTTGGATTTCCTTATATGGGATTAGAAATGTTCTTTTTTTAACATTTTATTAGGGGCTCATACAACTCTTATCACAATCCATACATATACATATATCAATTGTATAAAGCATATCTGTACATTCTTTGCCCTAATCATTTTCAAAACATTTGCTCTCCACTTAAGCCCTTTGCATCAGGTCCTCATTTTTCTGCTCCCTCCCCGCCCCCCCCATGAGCCCTTGATAATTTATAGATTATTATTTTGTCATGTCTTGCCCTATCTGGCGTCTCCCTTCACCCCCTTCTCTGTTGTCCATCCCTCAGGGAAGAGGTCACATGTAGATCCTTGTAATCAGTTCCCCCTTTCCAAACCACTCACCCTCTACTCTCCCAGTATCACCCCTCACCCCCTGGTTCTGAAGGTATCATCCACCCTGATTCCCTGTGCCTCCAGCTCCTATATGCACCAGTGTACAGCCTCTGCTCTATCCAGGCTTGCAAGGTAGAATTAGGATCATGGTAGTTGGGGGGGGGAGGAAGCATCCAGGATCTGGGGGAAAGCTGTATTCTTCATCGGTGCTACATCGCACCCTGACTGACTCATCTCCTCCCCTAGACCCTTCTGTGAGGGGGTCTCCAGTGGTCAACAGATGCACTTCCCCCTTCATTCACTGTGGTAAGATTTTTTTTTTTTTGATGATGCCTTATCCCTGATCTCTTTCGCACCTCATGATCGCACAGGCTGGTGTGCTTCTTCCATGTGGGTTTTGTTGCTTGTGAGCAAGATGGCTGCTTTATCACCTTCAAGCTTTTAATATACCAGACATTATCTGTCATTCCCTGCATATTCAATCATAATATTGATTCAAAAGAGCCAATTCCAGACCATTTTTGCTCACTATTGCATAGAATATCAATCTTTATGTTGTCCACATCAATTTGGAAGACTTCAAATTTTCCCAAGTTAAAACTTTATATACTATAAGTTCTAATTATCATCGGATATTTGCATCTTTTTTCTTCTCATTTTGAGTTGTTCCTCTTACAAAATAAGGACCTATAGGCTTTACTCCTGAAGGTCTACTCCATCCATGTCCTTATACTCAAATCTACTTTGAGAAGGCAATTCTTCCTCAGTCATAGTTTGATTGCCTTCTGACCATAGGAACTTATTGTCTGGGTTATCTGTTGGATGACAATAGTCTATTGATAAGGTTGGGTTCACTATGAATGGTAATCAATGCAAAGTCAACTAAAATAAGGGTAGCTAGGAAGGAAAGGGGGAGACATTGCTTAGCAGACACTGAGCTTCTTTTAAGGACGATAGAAACATTTAGAGCTAAAAGTGGTGATGATTGCACAATATGATTAAAATCATATCATTAAATTTACATGTAAGATTATTGAAAGCATAACATTTACAAAGACAGATTTTATACTCTCACACACAGAACATTTAGGGAAATATTCCATTATCTTTTAATTACATGTTTCACAACTTTTCAAAGTCTCCTCATATATTTTTCACTTTGAATCATTCATCTATTAAATTTTGACTGTGCTTCACAGCAGATAGGGCAGGCAACAAGATACTTAACAGAAAGAATTTACCGTAGCTTTTATTTGCTTATGTACTTACTTACTTACTTGAGAAGCAGATTGTTATCAAGTTGATGTTGACTCATAGCAACCCTTCAGAACAGAACAGACCTGTCCACTGTGAGTTGCCGAGACTAACTCTGTACGTGAGTGGAACCCCTATCTTTCCCGAAAAGCAAGTGGTGGTTTATAACTGCTAGCCTTGCAGTTAGCGTCTCAGCACAAAGCCGTTATGCCACCTAGCCTGGAAATCACCTGATTTCCAAATTACTTTCTGATTTGGAAGAAAAAAAACAGCATTGCTAATTATGTCTGGGAATTTTTATTTCTATAGCTCTCAGACTTAAAACCAAACTCATGGCCTTCGAGTTGATTCATAACCACTCTGTAGCACAGCATAGACTGCCCCCTGTGAGGTCTTTGTAGCCAGTGGTGATTTCCATCTGCACCACCAGGCCCCTTCTATTTCATATTAAAATTCTGGTTTTCACCTCAAGCATCTTTAAAAGACTGAACATTTTTGTTTGTTTGCTTGCTTGCCTTACTTTGCTCTGCATGCCACCTGAAATGGTACATAGAGAGAAAGACACATATGAAACACTGGAAACTTTCCAATGCTTTTAAAAGTGTATTGTATTAGCTCCCAATAAAATGTTTGGTTTTTATTTGGGGTGGGGGGCTGTTGGAGAGAACAGGGCAATCTTTTAACTGTAAGGCTGTAATACTGAATAAATTCCTAACTTCTCATTGTATAAAGAGTGTGTTAAAATTTGAGAGTTAAGAAGATGAAAATACAAGGAAACAATATATTTATAATTTTTTGTATCTTTGAAGTGAACCAGCCTGATAAAATTTGATGACATTAAAAAGATTTAACTATCATTAGCATTTTGTTAAAAAGAGTCAAGTGTACATGGATTAAAAAGACAGAATTTAGAGCACGGTGTCAAGAGTAAATGAGAAATCAATTTGCATTCTCCTAAAATATTGATTAGCATTTAATTAAGAAAGATAAATTGTAAAGATTTATAAAGAAAGCACACATTAATCTGTTATTTTATAGCATGCATATAGTATATAATCCACAAAGTTCGGAATAATAGTCATGCGCATCCTAAACATAATTAATAGCCAGTATATAAAATAGACATTTAAAAACAACCACCTTTATAATAACAGTTTTTCCATTAAACCCTAAATAATAGATGTTTATAAAGTTAAAACTAACTTGTTATGTGTTAAATATTTTAATGTGCATATATTATGTTTATTCAATCTTCATAAAATTTCAGTGACGCAAATGCTGCTACTGTCTAAACTAAAGCTGAAGAACTAATAAATAGAAAGATTAAATTACTTGCACAAAGTCATGTAGCTAGGAAAGAGCAAAACTAGATTAGACCACAAGCCTTTGTCCCCAAATAACGGCTATATTCAAAGCTCTGCTCTGGCAACACAAGACATCCAGGTAGAGGGAATCGTGTTAATCAAGTGCATGCTGCAGTTAGATGTCCACGTGCACCTTTCCATATCTAAGTATTCATAGAAACCTCATGGAGTTAAGTACAAATGAAGAAACTGAGACTCACTGTGGTTAGGTAATTTACCCAAGATTACAAAACTAATAGGTAGTAAATGCTGCATTCAAGTTTATGATCTTTGTAATTTCTATTAATTTCAGGGAGAAGAGCATCACTAGTGCCCCGGAGATACACAGCACAGTCCTTGTCCCCAAGCTGATGTTTATGTTAAGAAAATATGCACAGAGATAAATAATGAAGTGGGTTATATTTTCATACTAGAAAAAAATGGAAGGAGTCATTTAATACAACCTCATTTACCAAAACCGAAGCAAACCCATTGCCATTAAGTCACTTCTGACTCATAACGACCATAGAGGTCAGAATAGAACTACGCCCTGGGTTTCCGAGGCTGCCATACTTGAAGGAAGGAGAAAGTCTTGTCTTTCTCCCCTGGAGGGGCTGGGTTTCAACCTGCTAACCTTGTGACCAGCAGCTCAACGGGTAACACTGCAAAGACCAGGGGGAAAACAAACTAAAGTGAAATAGGTTAATCAGGTCACAAAAATAGACTGCAACAGCACAAGACAAATGACCACCCAGAACTTTATATTGCCCACCCAGACATTTCCACCCACCACAAGCATTCTGTGTTAAAAGAAGGGTACCCAGAGTAAAGCTCAGAGTTCAGGAAAGGAAGAAAGTATTGGGGGGGGGGGATAATTGACTCAATATATTTTAAGGTCTTATTCAGAAGACAGTTTTTGTATATCAGCCAATTTGTTAGAGGGGGGAAATGAAGATTGGATGTATTTAGCAAATATGAAAATACGACCATTGGTTTAGTAATTGGGCAGATGCTATTGATTTTGCTGCACTGCTATGTCTATACCAACTGTCATTCAATAACTAATAAGTATCTATTCTTTGTACAAACGTAAAAAGTAGGGTCACTCGATATTAGAAGTGATAGCAGGTGAACAGGACGATTTGGGGCTCCTTGTTTGATCAGATCCCATTATAATAGCCTTTGCAAGTTCATGCAGCACCCCTATTAATATCGGCCTGGCCAGCTCAACAGCAGAACCTTATTTTATTTAACCAGAACATTTCTCTCTCAACCATCTGGGCTGGCAGGTGTTCATCATCAGATCTGGTTGCTATGAGACTGGATCTTGCTAATGCTAATGAGGTGAAGAGACAAACCTATGTTTTGCTCATTTGAAGCAACTTTATATTTGTGACTACTAGAGGTACCTGCAACATCTATGGCTTTAGAGAATGCAAAATTTGTGATTAAAGTTTCCCACGGAAGAAATTTATACATATCAAAAATGATTGAGTAAATTCATGGCGATGTGTGTTTGTTTTCACGTAAACACAATTGATGATTTTACCCTGTGTATTGGTAGGGAGCAGTCCCAAGTGTCTGTACAATGTTAAGTTGAGTGGGCCAGAGAAGGGAAGGTACAGCTGTTCTTTCATGTGTGAACTGTCTTCCTATCCTGCTTGGAAGGGGCGCCTGAAACGCTACCCATGGGATCCTCATAATTAAATTCAGAGTGCACGGGAAATGCACACAGGTGTAATAATGTGCTTGTAGATGTGATTGATTTGGTGACTTCATTAGCTTTAGCATTCAACTAACATCGCCACAAAATCAACACTCTGGCTATAAAAAGGCCGATGGCCCAAGTCGAGCAGGGTGTAGATAAGGTAGAAGGGCCATTCGGAGACCTGGAGGAACCAGAGAAAGAGCTTTAAAGGGGTACGGGGGAGATCAACAAAGAAAGCTTAAAACTAACCATTTGGAAGTCAGAATATTTTAATCCAAGAAAAGAGACAAAAGATAGAACAAAAAGATAGCAGGAGTGATACTTTATCTTCTGAGTATGCTTTGAGTACACCAGCAAACATGGTATCCAAGGTGTTTATTTTCCCAACATCATGTGACTGTGCCCGATACAGCTTCTGTTCTATGTTCACTCAGCTATGAAGGAAGGATACCAAGCAGGTTCATGAAAATGGAGGATTTCAAACTATCCTTTTTTGTACCTCGTATTTCCAGAGTGACTTAGAAATGTCTGGGGATAGGTAGAAAGGCAGGAAGGAGAGCAGAGCAAATAAGAAAGCCTCTGTTCAATTACTATAACTTCAATAAAAGCTCAGTTTACATCAGCCATATGTATTGTATAATATTTCGTTGAAAGGGAGGGGCTTTCTATTGTTAACGAAGAAGGAAGAAACTTTGGAATCAATTCTTTGTAAAAAGTACATGCGGTTAAAAATTAATGTTAAAGGGCATTATTAAATAGTTCCTGCTATAACAGAGAGAAATTTTTAAACAGAGAGTATTTTTTTGTTTGCTTTAAAAATATTTAGTGAAAAATGTACTGAAAGGATAAAAATAATAAATTTTGATTTCTGTGAGTTTTCTAAATATAAGCATACAGAAAAAATTTCTGAAAATTAATGATAGCAGAAAGTCCAATAGCATTTCTTTCTCTTTTATACATAAATACATTTATTGGGGGCTCTTACATCTCTTATCACAATTCACACATTCATCCAGTGTGTCAAGCACATTTGCACATATGCTGCCATCATTTCCAGCAATGCTAAGCAAGTAGAAGTACATGTTGATTAATAAATTATTAAATACTTATTTATACACATCATGCATTTGCAGATTCTATACTAAAATTTCCATCATTATAATAGTAGAGTTAGTTTCAGTAGTCACAGAAGCTTTGCATATATAATCATTCTTCATAAGAGCCTCTCAGTGATGGGCTTAGGACCCATTTCAGGGATGGAAAAGCAAGTTCCATTGTCATGTGGTAAGTATTCTCAAGCTGCAAAACCAGTTCACTAACATTTCTTGATATCTATAAACATTTTGCAGTTTATAATTTCCCCACTTCAAAGTCTGCCACCAGTGTAAGTTTTAAAAGTTAAAAAAAAAGTCATTTAAGAAGTTTCTAGAAATTCAAAAATGCGTTTCTTTGAAGAAAGGCTCGAGTTTCTTTTCTTTGTTTTGTCTCTAAGTGTGTACAACTCGGTTACGCCCTTGGCAGGTGTGGGGACCTACATCAAGGCTCTTTATATCTTTGATAGTCACTCGGATCCTCATCTCAATGAGAGAATTGTTTTCATACGTTCTGTGGCTTCATCTTGAGAGTTGAATCTCTAAAACAGCAGAAGTGCTGTTAGAATAATTCCACACTGAGCGCTGAAATTACTTGAAATTCTGTACAATTGAACTTGTCCACTGATGTTTGAAAGCAGATGTCAAAACAAGTGGTTTCCGTCCGTTCTTTAATAATGAAGAAGCTCCATCTCTGTAGGGTCCACCTAGGAAGGCACGCATAAGGAATTTATATGTTTTTAAAAAGGAGACCTGCTCTAGCAGATGAAGAAGTAATGTCTTACATTCGGTTGGAAAACCACTGGAAGCCAACTATTGTCAAGAATGCCGTGTCTTCCAAAGCTTTCCTAGAGTCTTCTTATGGATCATCAGATATATGTAGATGTTAGATGGTTATGAAATAGAGTAAACCACAGAAAGTCTTTTCTCTATAATTTAAGGCTAATAAGCAGGATCTTATGAACGAATAGGTGTGACGAATAGGTGTGATGATAACTTACTTCCATCAGTTGGACGAATAGGTGTGATGATAACTTACTTCCATCAGTTGGACGAATAGGTGTGATGATAACTTACTTCCATCAGTTGGACGAATAGGTGTGATGATAACTTACTTCCATCAGTTGGACGAATAGGTGTGATGATAACTTACTTCCATCAGTTGGACGAATAGGTGTGATGATAACTTACTTCCATCAGTTGGACGAATAGGTGTGATGATAACTTACTTCCATCAGTTGGACGAATAGGTGTGATGATAACTTACTTCCATCAGTTGGACGAATAGGTGTGATGATAACTTACTTCCATCAGTTGGACGAATAGGTGTGATGATAACTTACTTCCATCAGTTGGACGAATAGGTGTGATGATAACTTACTTCCATCAGTTGGACGAATAGGTGTGATGATAACTTACTTCCATCAGTTGGACGAATAGGTGTGATGATAACTTACTTCCATCAGTTGGACGAATAGGTGTGATGATAACTTACTTCCATCAGTTGGACGAATAGGTGTGATGATAACTTACTTCCATCAGTTGGACGAATAGGTGTGATGATAACTTACTTCCATCAGTTGGACGAATAGGTGTGATGATAACTTACTTCCATCAGTTGGACGAATAGGTGTGATGATAACTTACTTCCATCAGTTGGACGAATAGGTGTGATGATAACTTACTTCCATCAGTTGGACGAATAGGTGTGATGATAACTTACTTCCATCAGTTGGACGAATAGGTGTGATGATAACTTACTTCCATCAGTTGGACGAATAGGTGTGATGATAACTTACTTCCATCAGTTGGACGAATAGGTGTGATGATAACTTACTTCCATCAGTTGGACGAATAGGTGTGATGATAACTTACTTCCATCAGTTGGACGAATAGGTGTGATGATAACTTACTTCCATCAGTTGGACGAATAGGTGTGATGATAACTTACTTCCATCAGTTGGACGAATAGGTGTGATGATAACTTACTTCCATCAGTTGGACGAATAGGTGTGATGATAACTTACTTCCATCAGTTGGACGAATAGGTGTGATGATAACTTACTTCCATCAGTTGGACGAATAGGTGTGATGATAACTTACTTCCATCAGTTGGACGAATAGGTGTGATGATAACTTACTTCCATCAGTTGGACGAATAGGTGTGATGATAACTTACTTCCATCAGTTGGACGAATAGGTGTGATGATAACTTACTTCCATCAGTTGGACGAATAGGTGTGATGATAACTTACTTCCATCAGTTGGACGAATAGGTGTGATGATAACTTACTTCCATCAGTTGGACGAATAGGTGTGATGATAACTTACTTCCATCAGTTGGACGAATAGGTGTGATGATAACTTACTTCCATCAGTTGGACGAATAGGTGTGATGATAACTTACTTCCATCAGTTGGACGAATAGGTGTGATGATAACTTACTTCCATCAGTTGGACGAATAGGTGTGATGATAACTTACTTCCATCAGTTGGACGAATAGGTGTGATGATAACTTACTTCCATCAGTTGGACGAATAGGTGTGATGATAACTTACTTCCATCAGTTGGACGAATAGGTGTGATGATAACTTACTTCCATCAGTTGGAACAATCAAGCCACCATTTTGTTTTGTTGCTTTTCAAGAGGCTTCCTTCTAAAAGGGCTCAAAAAGCAAATACATAAACACGTCTCATTCTATTTTCAAGAGTTAACAACTCAATTAAGAACCTTTACATTTCTCAATTTATCCACAGAGAACAGTCAAATGTCTTTATTGTATTCAACTACTATTGATTCGACCACAGCAGATCCCTGGCATTTATGAGTCCTCTCAGTTAAAGAAGAAGCTCTTGGAATCTTCTTGTAACCATATCGAATTCAGTGTCAAGAGCCAACTCCCTGCCTTACCTGGCGTTTTGAATGGGGCACTTATGAGCAATTCCTGAGCTGCTGAGTTTAAAATGACTACATGATGGTGGTGTGGGGTGATCTCTGATATCTTATTATTGTGCCCCCATTTCCAAGAACTGTTCATTTCGAAGACTCCATTTCATTCATTTTCTTTCATCTTCCATTCAGTCTCTTGTCCTCATTTTATGTTTGCATTGCTTTAAACTTTCAGAACATTCTTATTCTAGTCCCACATAGCAATCAAGCCAGATCCTTGATGTTACTTAGTGAACAAAAGTTCAGAGCAGAAAGTTTAAAGTAAACAACATAATCATGTGTAGGATGATTAGAATTTTCCTCTAAATTATAGATATTGGATAAATTATCATAAAAATCTCAAAAATTACTTGATTGGAAAAAATTCCAATCTTTCTTCCTTACAGTTAAATAAAGTCACCAGCTTGCATACACACACACACACACACACACACACACACAAATAAATAGTAAAATAAAATTCCCGTTTTAAAAAAGAATTTAAAATTCTTCATTGCAATATATATATATATATATATATACACACTGATAAATATCCTCAGGTCTTTATTCATTTAGTTACAGATATGCATTGTCATCTGTTTAATTTGTTTCAATTATTCAGATGCTCCCCATTTGCACATGCAACCCGCCTGTGCTATGTTCTCCTCTCATTATATCATCTTCATTCTTATAAACAACAGTTTAACAGGAAGCTCTCTTCTGCCCCAGGTTCACAACCGCAGACTTGTTTTACTTTAATAATCAGAAAGGTTCAGTGGCAGCGCTCACCAGGCAGCTGCCTATCATTCATGTCGTGCTGTCTCTTGCCAGCTGGAGCTTTATAAGTGAAACTGCAGAGATGATTCCAGCCCTCTCTCTAGCAGGCACTTGGCATTAGTAAGTTGTGTTGGGCCCACCTCAGCAATTAGCTTACTCTCCAAATATTCTGCTTTTATCAAGTTCTTCCAAAGCGAGACTAAAAGGATGACCGGAAACCCAAGCAAACCCAAATCACGACACAGATACAGTTAAACTGAGTTGGAAGCCATAGGGTATATATGTGTTGTTATCATAAAACAGCTCACATCAAACCTAAATCCTTGATGAATTTGAAATATAATCGATGGCACTAGTCATTAGTAGCAACTACTATGTTTATGAAGAATATCTACAAAGATCAGAAGATAATGATTAAAATAAAGAAGTAAAATATATTTTTAGGGTAAAACTTCCTTTTTGGATCTGGAACTAAAATAAGTGAATATATGTACATGAATAATGCAAAGATATCTATTGAAATATCTTAAGAAAAAGATTAACTGCAAAACTGGACTGATTGGAGCATAAGGCTCCCTCATCATGATTCTGTTGATGCCACTTGACAGCTTAAAGCTTTTACTTATGCCCGATTTCCCAGGAAAGGGCACAAACATTTCTTCAAAGATCAAAGTAATTGAGGACTTTGCAGGCAATTGGATATCCATTGCAACCACTTAATTCTGCTCCTGTAAATAGCTTCAAAAGCTGAAATGCAGGAAAAAGAATTTAGCGACTGGACTTGAGGAAGGCTCATAAACCATCTGTGAGATGCAGATAATAAAACTTTGCTTCTAAATGTGCAAAGGACTGGAGGCACTCACAGCTGAAGACCGAAGACAGCAGCCTCTAGCATGGAGAACAGCTCTACATCAAGAAACAAACCACTTCACCACGGGACCAATGAGCTAAACCATGGCAACGGGAGAAGAATGCTGAAGATGTCAAAGATTTCATTTACTTGAATCCCCAGTCAATCCCTATGAAAGCAGCGGGAAAGAAGTCCAACAACCCACAGCATTAAGCCAATCTGCTGCAAAAGAACTTAATCTAGGACAGACGAACCCCTCAACACCAGCGGTGGGAGTGGCGACACCAGGAGGGAAGGGCGTGTAGAAAGGGAGAACCGATCTCGGAGATCTATGTGTAACCTCCTCTCTGGGAGATGGGCAATGGGGAGGCGGGTGAGGGGAGACGCTGGGGAGTGTAAGATAAGATATAATAATTATTTATAAACTATCAAGGGACCAGGGGTGGGATCGGGGAGGGAGGGGGATGGGGGGAAAAAAGGGAAACCGAGCTGATTCCAGGAACCCAAGTGGAAGGTGAATTATGAGAGTGACGAGTGCAGCGAATGTATAAGGGTGCTTTGCTCAATTGATGTATGTACAGATTGTGATAAGAGCCTTATGAGCCCCAATAAAAAGATTTTAAAAAAAAGAAGAACTTGAAAGTTTCAGAAGCAGAATTGTTAGTTTGAGGACCTGCATGTGTCTGATCCATGCAGTGGTATTCCCAAACACCTCATATGCATGTCTCTGCACATTTCATTACAACATGCAAAGATCCAGAGTTAGAAAACCAAAAAGGAAAAACACACCCAGGATATCTTAAATGGAAAGAACCCCCCAAAAGTCAAGTCTTTAGCTCTCTGTCTAAAGTGGCAGAGGCTGCTGAGAACCAAAGCCCCAGAAATGATGGCATGGAGATAAGAGCAGCATCACCGAGAGTGTGGGTACTTTCTCTTCATCTGGTGCAAGACAGTGAAATGCTGGGATAGAGCAGGAGGAGGACTGGCTTCTTTGTGCGTGGATGAAATGCCAAAGGACCACATGACTGAGAAACTGAGGTCCAGAAAAACACTTGGCTCCTGTCTGAAGAGAGGTTTTTGTGTGGACCATTGTCTGTACCTGTACTGTTTGCTGATCCTGACTAGAGATAACCTATTAAATTCCTTAGTAAACATTCTTCGTTGTTAAGTATTGTGTGTGAGTTCTGTGTCGTCATTGTGATGAATTATGGAACCCAGCATAGAAATAGAGTGGTTTGGGAGGAGCTGTTGGTGCTAGAATACGCAAAGAAGGATGGAAGGTGGAGGCATGTCTGACTCCTGCCTCATGGCAATAAGGACGCCAGAGAAGGTAAGATGTGTCCACCTCCATTGACTTTCAGCCAATAACAAAGGGCTCAAACAGATATGATTTGTGGGCTGGCTCAAGATATGTGTTTCGGTTTTTTTTTTCTACACAGGGTCACTCTGAATCTGAGCTGATTTGATGGCATCTATCAAAAGAAGCCCCCCCAAAGATCCTGGTACAAAATGTCTACGAAAAAGGGAATGATTGTGCTCCAAAAAATCATTATTAATAAAAATATTGTGTGGGAAAGCTGAGCAGATGTGAGAGAGAAAATGGGAATACACCCATATTCATATATGTTTGGCAAAGAATATTTATTCATATACATTTAGACATGCTGAAAACTTATCCATAAATACAGTAGATCATACAGAGAGAAAAAATATGAAAACTTCTTAACCAAAGCTAAACACTGAGGGAGTGTGAATTTCTGGGCCACACACAGAGCCTAGTATCATAATGAGATGTGGTCCTTGAATATGGCCTTCTAGCCATAATTCCCTTTGTGTTGCACAATAATTCTAGACTCTATGCCTATGTGGATAATCTCATTTGGAGGACATTCTCTGTTACAGGATTAAGGTGGGATATATCTTTAGACTCTAATTTCCTTTGTTTCCTTGGGTGTATGGTCTGCTAAAAGACAAACACCACATCTCCAGTCTAGCCATATATATCTAGCTATATATATCATATGTATCTACATTATCATAGCTTTTATGATTCACAAAGTCAAATGCCTTTGCATAATCAAGAAAACACAACTAAACATCTTTCTATTATTCTCTGGTTTCAGCCAAGATCCATGTAACATCAATTTTTATATCCATTGTGCCACATAATCTTCTGAATATGGATTGAATTCTGGCACCTACCTGTCCATAAAATACTGAAATCATTATTAAATCATCATAAAAATATATACTTGCAGCAATACTAATGATATTGTTCAACAATTTCTGCATTCCATTGAGTCATCTTTCTTTCGAATGAGCACAAATACTGATCTCTTCAGGTTGGTTGGCCCATGGAAGCAGCAGTAAGAAAGTGCATTGGGTAAATCTGTTGCACAAGAACTTAATGTGTGGAAGAGCAAGGGTTTCACTTAGAGGAATAGGGCATGCTTGACTTGAGCCAAGGTATTTTCACTGCTGAGCAAAGCATCAGAGAAGCTAGATTATATGAAGAAAAATGTGACATCAGGATTGGAGAAAGGTTTATTAACCTGTGAGAAAGTTAAAGTTTATTGTGCCAACCTGGCAGATAAACACATGTGAGGTTAATTGAATGGTGGAGAGATAAGCGGTTCAGTGAGCCTAGCCTTTCTAGTTCTTGGGTCTCTTGCTTTCTGATGGTTGGACCAGGGTGCAGCTGCCTCAACCAGTTCCCTACTTCAGCTTGCAAGGCTCACTTCCTGCAAGACATCCCTGAGGAGAAGTCACATGGACCTACCCTGATGCAGCCCTGGGTGCTGGAGCAGTCATGTGGAGACCCCTGCCAGCGCTGAGATGCTTACATGCTCACTGATTCGGCTTTTCTCCTGCAGTGAGAGTCATTGTGTGTGTTTTATGAGATCGAGGAGGACTTTGTGGATTGGTGTCAGACATATGGACTAATGTTGGACTTATGGGCTTGGACAGCACTGGATTGGGATACTTTCTTAATGTACATTTACCCTTTATATAAAACTCTCTCTTATACATATGGGTTTCTGTGGATTTGTTTCCCTAGTTTCCCCAGACTAACACAACCAGTGATATGTGAATGACAAATTTGCTTGCTGAGAGTGGGGAGGACTTAAAGCACTTGAAGATCAAACATTACAGCCTTAAGTATGGATTACAACTCAATGTAAAGAAGACCAGAATCCTTACAGCTGAACCAACAGACAACATGAAAATAAAAGGAGAAAAGATTAAAGTGGTTAAGGAATGTGTCCACAAACAATGCTCATGGAAACAGCCGGAAAGAGATCCAAAATAAATTGCATTGGGTAAATATGCTTCACAAGACCTCTTTAGAGTATTGAAAAGCAAGGATATTGTTTTAGTACTAAAGTTCACCTAACCCAAGCCATGGTATTTTCAATTGCCTCATATGCCTATGAAAGTTGGACATTTAATAAGGAAGGCTGAATAAGAAATAGTGAATTTCAATTATGGTACTGGTGAAGAATCTTTAAAGTACCCTGGAGTACCAACATGACAAACTGCTCTGTCTTGGAGCCAGAGATGGTGTGACTCTGTCTTACATATTTTGGATATGTTGTCAGGAGAGACCAGTTCCTGGCAAAGGACATTGTATGAGTCCGGTTGACTAGAGAAACAATTTCATAGACACCCATATGTGTATAATAAAGAGCTTTATATAAAAGAGCAATTGTATACGGAGAAAACATCCCAGCCCACTCCAGATCAAGTCCATAAATTCAATATTAGCCCATATGTCTAATACCGATGATATAGATTGACACAGTGGCTGCAATAGGCTTAGGCAAGGGAATGGTTGTAAGGATGGTGCAGGACTGGGCAGTGTTTTGTTCTGTTGTGTCTGGGATCACTATGGGTAGGAATGAACTCAGTGACAACAACAACAACAACAAAATATGGATGTTTATTGAAGACATTCGATGTGAGTGGAATGCTGAGTTGAATAAGTGAATCACACAAGGACAAATATTATGTGCTATCACCTTCATAAAAAGATAACAAGAGGAAATGTATAGTGGCAAAAATGTATTAGTGGTTACCTGGGGTAGGAGAGAGGGAGAAGGAGAGATTAGTGGTTATGGAATATTGCACTGAAGAAGGGTGGAGCTACACAGCTGACTGTTATCATTGCTGTCGAGAGAATATGACTTTCATTGGGGTTAAGGTAGAAGCTGTCCATGAGCGCATGACTGATAAGACCTGACTTATGACTTACGCAAGTTAGGCCTCTTCTCCCTGGAAAGGGATTGTACTGGGCAAAAAGGTAAATACAGATAGATTAATGAAAAGAATCTTGCAAGTATCCAGGTGATAGATGACATGAATCTCAATAAGGAACACATTAATTTCCATATTTCTCATCAGACTATCAGGGGTGTGACATATTTATAAGTCTGTATTTCTCTTGCCATCATCATTTTCAAAATATTTTTCTTTATAATTGAGCCCTTGGTATCAGCTCATTTTTTCCCTTCCTCCTCCCACCTCCCTCTCTCACAAACCCTTGAAAATTTATAAATTATTATTATTTTTTCATGACTGATGACATCATCAGACACTACCTGATGTCTCCATTCACCCAATTATCTGTTGTCCATCCTCCTGAGAGTGGGTTATATGTAGATCATTGTGATTGAGTCCCCCTTTCTCATCCCACCTTCCCCTAACCCTCCTGTTATCGTTATTCTCAATATTGGTCCTGTCTGGTAATCCCTGTGTTTCCAGCTCTTATCTGTACCCATGTACATGCTCTGGGCTAGCCATATTTGTAAGGTAGCTTTGGGATCATCATTATAGTGGGCTGTGGGGGAAGAAACATTAAAGAACTAGAGGAAAGCTGTCTGTTTCCTCTGTTCTATACTGTACCCTGACTGTCTGGTCTCTTCCTTGAGACCCTTCTGTAAGGGGATGCCTAACTATCTATAGATAGGCATTGGGTCTGCACTTCAAACTACCCTCATTCTCATTGATGAGATTTTTTTTGTTCTGGGTCTTTGATGCTTCATACCTAATCCCATTGACACCTCATGATCACACAGGCTGGTGTGCTTCTTCCATGTGGACTTTTTGATTCTCAGCTAGAGGACCACTGGTTTATCTTTAAGCCTTTAAGACCCCAGATGCTTTATCTTTTGATAGCTGGTACAATCAGCTTTCTTTTCTTTTTCTTTTTTTTATTAAATACTTTTATTGAGAGCTCTTACATCTCTTATCAAAATCCTTGAATTCATCCAATGTGTCAAGCACATATGCTGCCATCATCATTTTCAAAGCATTTCTTTTCCCACTTAAGCTCCTGATATCAGCTACACATTTCTTCCCCCTCCACCCCCTACCCACCCTCCCTCATGAACCCTTAATAAGTTTAGTGTGGTTTAGTGAGGGTTTAGTGAGGGACGTCATGTCTTGTGGTGGGGCTGACCCTATAGTCCTCTCTGTGCGTTGTCTTCTCTGAGCAGGAATATCGTCCTCGGGGCTTGGTGGGCCAGGACACCCTCCTCTTGCTCTCCATCCCTGTTTGTTTCTCCATGTGCTCTAACTAGACTTGCTTCTATACCCCAGGTGGAACCCCAACGCTATCCTCTGAAGTGCATTCTTCTAAGGGGGCGGGCTATTATCCACACATTTGGGTTAGGGCCAGCCCCACAGACTTCTCTATTGGTTCCCTGGTATATGCTGGTATGTTGTATTCACTTCTTGGCATACTGGGGTGAAGCCTGGTCAGCTCTCTCTCCCTGCTGTGGAGATATAAACAATGCCCTCCCCTTGGGTGGGTTAGTGCCCTGCTCACCCATGTCTTTTTTTTCTCTTTTCCTCCCCCTGCCTCTTATTTAGTTGGCTACCATATGTACCCCTGGATTTGGTTTGGTTCCTGCCATAGTTTCTGGAACTCCCCCCAGGAATGTTTGTGTACAGTAGCTTTGTCCCTTTGTCCCTTTTCCTTTTTTTTTTTAAGCTTACCTCAGCAGACTCATGTTGTACTTGTCCTTTTGTGCTTGGCTTGCTTCTCTTAGCATAATTTCCTCCAGTTCTTCCCATGTGGCGATGTGCTTCATGTGTTCATCACCGCTCTTTAGGGTTGCATAGTGCTCCATTGTATGTATGTAGCACAGTTTTTTAATCCATTCATCTGTTGATGGGAATTTGGGTTGTTCCAACTCCTTGCAATGTGAACTGTGCCGCAATGAACATTGGAGCACAGATGCCTGGCCTTGGTTTGTTTCTTGCCTCTTCTGGGTATATGCCTAGTAGAGGGATTGCTGGGTCACACAGTAGCTCAAGTTCCACCTATTTTAGATATCACCAAATTGATTTCCATAGTGGCTGTCCATACCTACAGGTCCACCAGCAATGGACGAGAGTTTGTCTCACCACAGGCCCTCCAACACTTGTTACTTTCTGATTCTTTTAATTGGCCTCTCTTTGAGGCTGTCTGGTGGTATCTCATCGTTGTTTCAATTTACATTTGTCTTTTGGCTAACGTGTATTGGCCATTCGGTTTACAAGTCTGTGTTTCTAATATTTATTAAGCTCTGACTGTGCACGGTTAAATGTTTGCTAACTGAAAAGTTCATAGCTCAAAACCATGTAACTACTTGTCTGGAGAAAGTCCTGTACTAATGATCCAGTAAGATTCCATCAAAAACAAAACCATTATGTGGCAATTCTACGCTATCACAGGGGTCACGATGAGAAAGAATCAACTGAAAGTCACTCAATAACAGTCCATAAGTTAATTCTTGGCACATTAACACATCAATTGATTAATGGATGCACAAAATGTGGCACACACAAGCAACAAAATGCTACTCAGAAATGAAGTCCAAATCCATCTTCAATATAAACGAAGCTTAACAACCTTGTTCTGAATGAAATGAGGTAACTCCTGAATGACTGTACTTATATAAAATTAATCCATTACTTTATTTTATTAGTAGTATCTATCTTGCTGACTTCTATGCCAGTATGTTCTCCTCATGACATCAAATCAGCAATTTGGAAATAAGTGGGAATTAAAATTGCACTTAGTCTTTGCTCTGATTATTGTGTTAAGTCTTATGAGTAAGTTGAACTATATCAGGTAATTATAAAACAATATTCATGTCTACAAAAAGTAAACAAAACATTGTTCCTCTTCAATGTATCTACTACTCATTAAAAAGATCACCGTCATCATGTTTAGTCTGACTTATAATGACCTTATGACACAGGTTAGAACTGCCCCTATGGATTTATTTCTGAGACTGTAACTCTTCACAAGAAGAGAACCCTCTTCTTTCTCCAGCAGAGCCGCTGCTCATTTAGAAGGGCCTCATGATTAGCAGCCCAGCATATGACCCAGTATGCCACTGGTCCTGAACCCAGCTTGATAAATGGAGAGAAGATGGAAGTTCTCAAGGGTATCTTCTGGGTGGAGTCCACAATTGATGCTCATGGAAACAGCAGTGAAGAGATGAAGCAGCAGTCCCTGTGGTGGGAGAATGTGCTGCACGAAACCTCTTAGAGGGTTGAAAGTAAGAGTGCTACTTTGATGCCTATACTATGCGCAATCCAAACCACAGAATTTTCAATCAGCTCAGATGCATGTGAAATCGGGCATTAAACAAGGAAGACTGTAGATGAATCGATGCAATTGGATTTAGGTGCTTGTGAAGAATATTGAAAATGCCACAGACAGCAAAATATAACCGACAATCTGCCTTGAATGAAGCACGACCAGAATACGCTTTGGAGGCAAGGATAACCAGACTTAATGTCCCACACTTTAGACAGAAGAGGACACGCTGCAGGCCTTGTGGAAGGACATCATGCTTAAGAAAATGAAGTAGCGGTGCAAAAGAGGAAGGCCCTCAATGAGATGGATCAACACAGCTTCTACAACAACGGACGCAAACACAGGAACAATTCTGAGGAAGGCACAGGACCTGGTGATTGTCAGGACCTACTCCGTGGCCGCTAACAAACACAAGAGTCAAAATAAACAGGAGGAGGAGTATGACGTAGTAGTCACAGCAGGATAGGAAAAAATAGAGAATATATATATATATGACTTGAATCTGTCCCTAGAGCCTCCGCTTCTATAGAGAATGTCTTCCACTGTCTACTCTTTCATGAGCTTCCTGTCTTGCTGTTGGTAAACTGCCTTGCAGAAATGAGTTCTATCAAATAGTTATAAGTAGGTTAACTCTTGATTCTACAGAAGAATCAATCATCACTACAACCAACTTGTTATAGAATGTGTTGTATCGGATCATTTTCTGAAATAATTAGTATCTCGCTAACTGAGGAACTGCCTCAAGGGAATCACTGTACGTCCTTTTCTTTTCGGGGTTTATGCACTCTAGAGTGGCATCCTTAACTGGCCGATGCATTTGTGAAGGGCATCACGGAGCGTTGACTGCTGTCAGTTTATTTTTTGAAGAGCTAGCTCATTCATTTGGAAAGTATTTAGTATCCTTTTATCCACTGTATTGTTGGGAAATCAGAAAAATAAGTTAGATTACAAGTTTCAAACTGTTAAAATTTAGTTATTTCAAAAAGAGTGTTTGAAGAGCCTCTATATTTTATTCTTTCCTTTGAATAGAGATGAACAGGCTTTTCGGAAGGTTGATTGTCCCCACTTAAGGATTTACATCATAGTTAGACAAAATGCAAATACAGGGAGATTAGTGTAAAATTTGGCTTTGGGTACAAGCTAGTCATTTTGCTGGATTTCAGCAAAGTAGCAATAAAAGCAGATGCTCTGCTCCCTGTCTTTGCAAACTATGAATCCCCAAAGAGTGCCTAACTCGGCCTCACAGCCAGAATTGAAAGAAGCAGGAAAACTAAAGCTACAACGGTTCTGCTACAATATTTTTAGCCCTTTTAAGAACCTGCTCAGCTTCGGATTTCTAGCCACAGTAAACACATGTACTGCAACCTGGATCTAGGTAGTTGGTGCATCAAGGTAGTTCTCTAGGGTAATTACGTAAACTCCCACCTTGAAGAACATGAAGTACATTGGTGGTCGCTAGTTTGAAACTAAAGAGAAAATCAGCATCATTTGTCATCCCATTTCTTTGACAACAGAGTTTTATTTTTTCTTTTTATTCTTTTAACTTGTAGTATGAGCCAGCAGAGTGTCTTAGACCAGCAATGAAAGACATTTCAGCTCTGGGCTCTGTTATTTGCCGGTTCTCTTACTTTAAACAGAGTCCCTTTCCCTCTAGGATCCTTTTCTTATTTATGAAGCTGTGTTCAGAAGGTTAAAATATTAACCTAATAGAAATACTTATGAGGGAGGGTGTTCAGAAAACCTAGCATAAACCATTCCCCAAACTTGGAATAATGTTATGTGTTCCTCTATGCTGTCATCTCATCAATCCCTTCAGTATGATGTGCTTCTATTTATCAGTATAAAAATGCTTTTGACTACAAGTATCAATATCCAAATCTCAGTTACATTCGACAACTAACCTAGAGGTTGGTATTCCAAATACACTTAGCAGGACATCCACAGAAAGGTTGATCTGCTTCCATTAAAATTCCAGTCAAGAACATTACAGGGAGCAAGTTTATTCTGTTACACGTGGACTTGCCACAAGTTGAAGTAGGCTGGGCAGCAACAGCTTTTGTTTTGATTGATCAATATCCAAACCACAGTCACTTCAAGCCATGTGGGAACTTATTGTTCAGTTAAAATGAAATCTGGGAGCAAAGCAATTGAATCAGGAGGCTTAGGAAAGGTGGTCTCTATTCCGAATAATGTTTGTGATATTGTTTGCTTTTCAGTCACATTCTTGTCACCACCTCCCTTTCTCTGATAATAAAGTGGTTAGCATCTAAACTCCAGGCATTGCGCTGTAAATGGGTACAGCTGGGTAGGAGCAGTGGCTACGGGAAGCTTCTTTCTTCTATTTGACCTTTTTATAGACACATATCTTTCTCAGCAACAATCATTTTATATTTCTCCTCACGTATCATTTTCCAGAACTGAACTCCATGTAGTAGAGCTGGTCAGGACCCTGGGTTACCTTTCTAAACTGTTTAAAAAGAGGAATAAAAAAACACTACTAACAACAACAGAAACAAAGAATCATGTAGGGATATGTTCAGTAGCAAACATGGAATTTGAGGTTATATTCTCAAGGCGGACATATTATTTAGCTTTCTGTGGTTAAACACAGACACTATTGGTTGATAGAATAGAATGCTAGTTTCCAATGAATGTGTCCCGGTATAATCCCATTCATGTCAAATAGTATCTTCATAAGCAGGTCATTGGCTAGTTTTTGGTTGTTCTTCAAAAATTGGTCTTTCTTTGAAGAGTCACCTGGGTGGACTCAAACTGTCAATCTGCGTGGTTGTTACATAATCTGGTGTCAGTTGGGGACTTGAGAGGATTTGGAGTGAAGGAGTGGAGTCTAGTCTGTTAATCAGATCATAGCCAATGAGGCTTCTGTGTGGGCATGACCTTCTCCTAGGAATTCTGTGAAATCCGGTATTTCCTCATTGGAGGCAGGAGACGTCTCTCTCACTCTATTCACTCCCTGGGAGACATGGAAGCTGACAAGACACATGGAACTATGCTAGTGCCCTGAGCTGGAGAAGTCACATGGACCTTACCAGATGCAACCAGACCTGTGAAGCCGGAGAAGCCAAGTAGAGACCCCAGCCAGTGATGAGATATGTACACCACCGCTGGATCCAAAGACTTTCTACCCACTGGTCTGTGATGGTCCTTCATTCCATGTCATTGCATGTATTTCATGAGTCTGAAGAGGACTTTATAGATCAGTATCAGACTAATGGGCTAATATCAGACTTATGGATTTGGACTGGACTGGGTTGGGGTGCTTTCTTAATGTACAATTTTCCTTTATATAAAACTCTCTTATACACATATGAATAGCTATGGATTTGTTTCTCTAGTCCACCCTGACTAACACAATCTGCTTTTTAGGCTCTATCTTCATAGCCATTAGTGCCTGCAAAGGAGAAATGAATCAGGAGTGGCTTTTGGCAACCAAATTCCTGGTGGTCCAATTGGTTAATATATGTGTATTTGCTGTTAACAAGAAGACTGACAGTCTGAGTCCACTCGGTGCTCCTTGGAAGAAAGGCCTGCCTTCTGAAAGAAAGAGAGAGAGAGAGAGAGAGAGAGAGAGAGAGAAAGCAAGAGTCAATGCAATACCTATGGACCATTGTTCTGCTCTAGCATTCATGGAATCATGGTGAGAATATTCCGTGGCAACTGGTTTAATCTTTTCTTTTGGGTTAACCAACCAATAGTGTCTGTGGTTCATCATCTGGAGAACATAACCTCCGATTACATGATTACGACTAAACATGTTCCTGCATTATTCTTTGTTCATGTGTTTGTTTTTATTTTAAACAGTATAAAAGGAGGCCCCATTAGCCCAGGCCCCACCCAGCTCAAAATTAAGACACTAACATTGTATGTATATTTTATTGTGTCCTTAGTCTTTGCCATTGTTCCCCCCAAAAATATGGAGATTGAAGCATCAGCCCCGCCCTGTTAAGTACATAATCAATGATTACTAATGCTACCTATGACCCTGTTATTAAGAGAGGCCACTATCCTAGTGTCTCTTTTCAGAATTTTTACTGTAAGATATTTTTTGGCCTACATTTGCTAAGTTAACAAACTTAGAGAACAAAAGGTTACCACACAAAATAATCTCCTCAACCCACTTTTTATACATATAAAATAAAAAGTGACTCTATATTATTCTTCTCCAAAGAAAGATGAACTGATAATGATTTTATTGCAATCTTTCCCCCTTTCAAATAAAATCTCTTCCATTCCATCTGGGCTTCCAAATATATACAATGTGCTGATTAATCCATTGTCTTATGGCATACTTGACAGGATTTAAGTTAGAAAAAAAAAAAGCAGAACTCAATTCTGATGAGTCTTTGACACCAAAGAGGAGCCTCCTTCATCTTGCCCTTCAGAAGCCGACCAGAAGCAAAATAACCCTACATGCACCCAGCTGTGGAAACCTTGTTCACTGTCTCAGAAGCGGTTCTAAAAGTAGGGCTAAGGAAGCTGGTGTAACCACAAGGAATAATAATTAGGTTCTGCAACCCCCATAGATATATCTGGTGAGCTTGATTAAACATGAGAGGCTTTAAGAGAGGCTTTCTAGAATAATAAAACAAAAAGAAAATATTGTCCAGGTTCAGCCAATCTCGCTGAATTCAAGGAACTTGGTTTTTGGTAAGCCAGGTAGGGAACATCTGAAAATAATTTTTCTTTAGAATCCCATTCTCCATTTCTTGCTCAGAGACTAGTTAGTATTTTCCTCATAGAGGAATTAGACTCAATTTCTCAAGAATGGTAGGAAGTAGGGTCTCTATGTTACGGAAAACTAAAACATCAATTTTTTTCAAAAGAAAAGGATAATGCACTTGGGTTCTATTCGATTTATGCAGAAATCCCACCTCCTTCTTCCGGGTATCGTTCTCTGTGGACTCAAGGCAGCAAGGGTAGGTTTACTTTTCTTACTCTTTCAACCTTAAGACAGCTTTACCCTCTTATTGAGAATTCAGGAACTAATGAATCAATAAAATATGAATTTCTAATATGCAAGGAGCACTGGTAATGCAACAATTAGGTGTTCAGCTCAGACCGAAAGGTTAATGATTCAAACACACATAGCAGCTCCCTAGGAGACAGACCAATGATCTGCTTCCCCCCAAATCCCAGCCTGTGGATTAAGCTTCTGGTGAATGTCCTGTGACCATTGACCAAGGACGTGAACAACCTTGCTCCCAGACAGACTGCATTGGAGAAAGGACTAATACAGACTTACTTAAATGTTAACCTATCATTTGTTCTCCTCTTTGATTCATTTTAAAGTTGGTCTAGTTTTTTATTATTTTCTGTTACCGTTTCAACTAAAATTTTTTATGTTTCATTTCGTAATTGGGTTTTGGTTTTGGGTGTTTTTTCTATATATGAATTCAGTTTAGGTAAATCTATAGAAACAGTAAGTGGATTGATAGTTTATTGTGGTTATGGTAGGTCAGGGGCTGGGGGGAGAATTAATAAAAATGAGTACAAGGAAGAAGAAAATGTTCTTGAATTGATTGTAGTGATAATTGTACTCCTTTCAATGCATTTAAACTATTGGCTTGTGTGATATGTTAATTATATTTAAATAAAACTTTATTTTTTTAAATACAGCCTAAGAAAGCCTCATGAAGCCCTACTCTGTCATCTCAGTTTTCTATGAGTCAAAAATTGCTGGACAGCAAATAGCAATAATATTTAAAGATATACTATATATCATAATATACAAATATTTTCTTAAATACAGCTATGAATGAGAGGGACAATTTGACTATGTCATGGAAAATGTTGGACGGGATAAATGAGGACAAGCAAAAAAACCTCACATTCTGAATTCGGCTTATGTGGAGAAGAACTTTTAGTGCTGAAACCTACAATAACGCAGGATGCCAAAGAAAGGTGACCTACCTGAAAGGCACGGGTAGCCTGACAGTAGAAGGTGACAGAAGATGATCGGTGCTTCCTATGACATTAGAATTAAAAAGTTTCCTGAGGCATAAAGAGTCCATGTCTAAAATAAATGTGATGCTTGATGGGTTTGATATTCATTGGAAACCTTTGGGAAAACGTTGCTAGTCGTTTGCTTTGCAAACCTTTTTCTTGGTAAAGTAAAGAGTGAGACTGTGTCACCTGAAGCCCAAGCAACTTGCTTCCCTTGGCAGCAAAGTCAATCTCTATTCATAGAATGGGCATGTTTCCGAACCTTAGCAATTTATGTTTCTTTTTTTCCCAGAACACATAGCAGCCCAGCAAGTCTCAGCTCATGTGCTTGACATATTTCAATGTTATATTGCAAAATAAAACCTTCTCTCTTTCCATGTGCACTGAGTTTTCAGCCAGGGATTTTCATGTTGTAAATCTATCAGTCACATCCTGTCAATGTGCCCACCGAACCTAGTATCCATGTACGCAATACACATTAAATGACAATGAGATACACAGTCTCCCTGTAGCGGTAACAAGCTTCTTGCTAAAGAATTCACAGAGCAGAAATAACAGAGAAAATATATGGCCTTTAATATTTCTTCTCATTATATACATTGCCTCGAGTCATCTGTGGGAAATTCCAGATGAGTTATCACTATTTTGCTTGCCACTGTAAGTTTTTCAACTTAATAGAAATACTGTTACTGATATCATCAATAGCTGACAAAGTGAAAAAAATATTTCCAATGAAATCACTGTTACTAAGTACATGGTGAATATGTCATTGAGAACTCATGTGAAAATTTCTGGGACGAAGCCAAGACTTTTTTATTCTAGTTTCAGATATTCTTTACTCCCATTTACACATAACGCGTAAATGCACATTTTGAAAGCGTTTCCTTAATTGTCTCAAGAAATGTCATTTGCATTCATTGTTTCAGGTGAAGTATATTTCATTTCTTTTAACTCCTGTATTTTTGTTTATAAAATGTCATGACATGCTATATCAAAGCATATTAAAATGCAATTACTGGTTTTAATTTTTTATATATTTTTTAAAAACTCACTGCTCTGCAGTTGATACAGACTCGTCGCGACCATATAGGACAAGGTAGAACTGCCCGTGAGTTTCCCAGGTGGCAGCTGTCTCTGTGAACAGAAATCTCCGTCTTTTGTTTGCAGGGCGGCTGATGGTTTCCGGCTGCAGAGCTGGCGGCTCGCCGCTGAAAGGGTAACCGTACTTTCTTTCCTCTGACCTGAACTTCTATATCTCCAAGTGGAAATGAAATATTTTAAAGAGGAAATACTTAAAATCCTTCCCACGCTAGGAATACAAGGTTAATGTACATTACCAAAAAGGAAAGAGATTTCCTTGGAAATTTTCTTATTTCTTTATTTCTTAAGCATGACATTGACTAACTGAGGAAGTTAATTCAATGACGTCATCAAATTGCACATTCTGAGGCCACCAGTCTTCCACAAGAGGATTTCATATTCTGGCCTCCAATTTAGAGATTCCCAGAGAGAGTCTCACTTTTGATCTGTTGGCTAAAATTTTGGGGATAGAAAGTTGGTACATGTGCACATCTATATATGTACAAAAAATCTGCTAACATAAAAAATAAGTATTTTTCTGATTTCACAGTTGGAGGGAAAATCCTGATGTAGATTATAAATCATTAAATCAAATATAATTTCACATATGCAAACAAAATGCCTTTTATAAAAAGTAACCCCAGTTATTCAACTAGTAGTTCTTAAACTATACAATTCATGAGAAATATGAAAATGTATGCTTTTAAAACCAAATTTCAGGGGCAGCGTAACAGAAATGATCATTCAGTAGGTCTTGGGAGGAGCTTAGAAATCTATAATTTTTTGTTTTTACATTAAAATCATTATTTTGAAGCACACAATAAATATCAAACTTCTGCAATATCGAGTAACCTATTATCAATTTTTCTCATGTAGTACTGGGCAGATTGAGAATTATTTTTGGTGATCAGTAATTAAGACATCGAAGACCTACTGGTAAGAGAGCTTTGTGACCAAGGTCCTGAATGAGCCTGGAGGGGTTTGAGGCATCCCATGAAGCATCTGCTAAAAAAGGAGAAAGCTTGATTAATTTTGTTGTTATTTTTGTTGTTATTGGCTTTGTCCAGCCAACCCAATTCATGACACGTGTGTGCACAATGGAACCAAACACTGTCTGTCCCTGTGTCATCCCCATAATTGGTTGCAGTTCAGCCCTTCTGTTCCATAAGATCCAGATATTTGATTCTTGAGATTTGGGTTTTTTCTTTTAAATTTTGGAAATTTTGGAACTCTGCAAAAGTGGAATGCATCCAGGCTGGAAAGTTAAAGATAAAGTGTATATGTATATATATGTGTACCATAATATACCATATTAAATACCATATTAAATGAAGGGGGAAGTGCAGAGTGGAGACCCAAGGCCCAAGTGTCGGCCAATGGAGATCCCCTCATAGAGGGGTTTAGGAGAGGAGATGGGTTAATTAGGGTTAATTAGTACCGATGAAGAACACAGCTTTCCCCCAGATCCTGGATGCTTCCTTCCCCCAACTACCATGATCCGAATTCTACCTTGCAGGGCTGGATAGGGCAGAGGCTGTTCACTGGTACATATGAGGGCTGGAGGCACAGGAAATCCAGGGTGGATGATACCTTCAGGACCAAGGGTGTGAGGGGCGATGCTGGGAGAGTGTAGGGTGAGTGGGTTGGAAAGGGGGAACTGATTACAAGGATCTTCCCTGGGAGAGGGACAGCAGAGAAGGGGGGGGGGGAAGGAGACTCCAGATAGGGCAAGATATGACAAAATAACGATGTATAAATTACCAAGGGCCCATGAGGGAGGGGGGAGAAGGGAGGGAGGGGAAAAAAAAGAGGACCTGATGCAAAGGGCTGATGCAAAGTGGAGAGCAAATGCTTTGAGAATGATTGGGGCAGGGAAAGTATAGATGTGCTTTATACAATTAATGTATGTATATGTATGGAGTGTGATAAGAGTTGTATGAGCCCCTAATAAATTGTTTTAAAAAAAATGAATCAACAATGGAATTTCTGAACATCATGGCTCTTATCCAGAAAGCCATAGCTGGGATGCTTCTAAAATGAACACTCTGCTTGAGCTTTATGGGGCCCAAGATGATTCTAAGACAGAAACAATTGTTAAAATGAAATTTTCTAGGAAAATAGTAGGGGGCTGTATTTTGGACATTTTGAGCTATATTACTAGCTTTTTGTAATTATATATAGAGAAAAATAAAATAAATAAAAGTTACACCTGGAGAATTCTCTAAAACATTATGTGTAGTAAGATGGCCTTGGATTGATAATAGGTGGAGATTCATATTATTAAATAAATAAAGGATGCACATAGGATCAGTTGAGACAGGGAAATTATACCACTTTATCTGGCAGAAGTTATTAAGGGCAAATCAGCTGAGCATGATTTGAAATAGGAGCAGGGCTTTATGCTCCCATAAAGAATTGTATAGTCTTTGAAATGCACAGGGGCAGTTCTACCATGTCCTATAAGGTTGCTATGAATTTTCACCAGCTTTCTGGCAGTGAGTTTTGAATTTTGGTTTATGTTTGAAAATAAATCTACTCAAGACACACCCCACTCTAACCCTGTCTATTTAAAATAAAAAGACAAACCATTCACAAATGGGATTATGATAACAAGCATGTCACTTAGGAGTTGCAATACATGTTTTGGAGAGACACAAGTCAATCTTTAATAACCTCCCCCCAAAATGTTGCTGTAATTTGTCAGTCTAGGATGATGCCCGCAAATTACAGTCCAAGATAAATTTCAAAACGGCACGTGCTATTGTCATTGTGAGGCACTGGGGAGGCCATACTGCCTCACAGATAGTCTATGTACAAGAGAACAAAGCACCGCCAGTCCTGTGTCATCCTCACAATCTACAGCTATCAACGTCTAGTGAGTTTTCTTTTTCTTCTTTCCCCAGGAGCTAGAATGATACAGTCATCTCCACATGACTCCAACCACAAACCCCTTTCTATTTTGTCGTCTCCCCCACTTCTCTATTTCCTCACTCATCCCACCTCACAATTTGACACTAAGCTTTCCCACCAGACAACCAAGTTGTAGAGCAAAGGTACTAGGTTACTGTTTTCTAGAAATTGGCATAGTCAAGTTTATCTTTTGGCTTCCTTTCGCTTCCTTTTGAGGCTCTATCAATGTGGTGATCCCCCATATCGGTGTTTAAAGGGTCTGGTCTACTTGGCTTTATCTTCCACAGGCAGATCTCTCTAGACCCTAGAGTGTAAAGCTGGATGGAACGAGAGACTGACACCAAGACTGATAACAGAGATACCAGAGTTACTTAAGCTCTTTGATATCCTTTTAAAAACAGGAGTGTAGTGATTCTTAGATCACTGACCATAGAAGTTTGAGACTAGAAACATCAGCACGAATGCCTAAGTTCCCGGATGAAGAAATTAGTTCCTCCTAGGCCAATGAACTGTTCTTGCTAGCAATTCGTCTATTTAGGATGTATATTATCCTAGATGTAGTTTCCAGATGGACTAATGTTAGAGAAGACATTGAGGAACTCCCCTATTAAAACTAATTTTGGAGGAAATGTATATGTGTATAATCCTTTTCAAGTGTTTATGGTATAGAGCCAGAGAATTAAAGGTCCATAGAACTACCACTGGCATCATATCAATTCCAGTGATATTTATGTGATGAACTAAGGGGCCCTTCTTGGTACAGTGACTAATGTGCTTGGCTGCTAGTTTAGTTTTCTCATTCATTGACTTCACTCTGCATCAAATTGACCATAACATATGCTTAGCCTCTTCAGGTTGTATAACTAAATTTCATTCACAAACCCACTGAAAGGAGATGTAGAACTTTGCTTATTGCCATAGCTTAAAATTAAATCTGTTTTGCTTGGTATATAATGCTATGGACGGGGGCGGGGGTAATCTATATATGTGGATAGTCTTTGATCTCCAGGAATCTATAGACCCTAATACATCTGATTGGTTTATTTCTGTCTCAGCCAGTTTTATATAGAGAATAATATAGATTACTTTCCTGGCCTCTGATTTTCATTTTAAACATTTAGTATAATTCATGTTACTCAAGAATCGTGGAAAGAGGAACCATTTGTATTATGAAAACAATATTTAAAGAAAGAGACTTGAATAAATATATCTTCAGGACCCCACAACTGTAGTTTCAACAACTTCAACTAGTTTCAACATTATGCCAGCTTGCTGGTTCTTCTCTTTCTCTCCCTCTTGCCATCTGTCAGCACTTGCTAAAGTTGCCACCAGAGAGAAGTACCACAAGTGAATGTCTTTAACAGACAGAAATTTAAGCTGCCACAATTTACTGAGAAACTTCAATCCTACCATCACTTACTATGATTCTTTTCATTCTAGATCTATGTATGCACTTATGTCCAGGCGTCAATTCCAACTCAAAATGCACCTGTAGAACAGAGTCAGACTCTCGGGTGGATCCAATAATGTAAATGGTAGAGGGCCTCATCTTCCTCCCCAGGAACGGCTGATGATTTTCAACTGCTGATGTGGTGATTTCACAGTCCAACTTATAAGTATCCACATAATGGCTTAATGTGGATCCTCTATCCAAAGTGCCTAACATCTACCAAGTGGATTTTTCCTGTAAGAATCTAATAAGAAGGTGCAAGGGGTGGGGGTGGCAAGAGGTGAAGATACTGATTCAATTGTGAGTAACTATGACCAGGATTCCCTGGAGTGGCATCTTGTCATAAAAAAATGAACCCTCTGAAATGTAGGAATGTAGGAGGAGGGATCTCATTACCAGCAAGAGCCAGGAGAAGAGTCAGTCCTCGGAACCAAAAACCCCTATACAATGAACATCTAGCACCCGGAAGACAACCATAACATCTGAGGAGCAGCAGCCAAACCAAGAGCCCGTGTACGGATGAGAGTGATGAACTTTTCATCCCACAAGCAAGAACACATGTGTGCTTTTGTGCAGGAGGCTGCTTGGGGATGGGGGTGCCTCAGGGCATTTCACATGGAAATGGAACTTGCTGGCCCATGTCCGTGGAGCTGAGTGCCTTTTGGGCTGAGACTTACAAGACTGGGTGCCTCTGGGCACATAATTCAGGGAGCTGGGTCTGCTGACCCACTGGAGCTTGAGCTGAATGCCTTTGGGTTGAGGTTTACAGTTAAGTTCCTTTGGGCATTTACTAGCAGACCGAAGAGAACTTTGTGACACCTCCTGATAAAGAACGCAACCTTGAGCCTTTCACAGTGACATTACAACTTGTTAGCTTCCTCAATAAGCCCTTTATACATGAATTTTGTCCATAAGTTCTGGGTAACCATTGCAAGGGATATTAGAAACAAGAGTAGTAAAACAGAGGACACTAATTTAAACAAGATTGTACCCCTCCATGTCACCAGGGCTAGTAATTCCATTTATTTCTCTTTACATTATGTAGGGAAATAACACACCAGAAAAACCATTGTCCCCGACTTTTAGAGGACTCTACTCCTCTTCTCAAGAAACTAAAATACACTTCAATGCAAGTGGGATGTACCCAACTGAAGCCATAACTCTGCCTTCAAACCATACTCAGGGCATTTGGAGCTGGAGAAGCCGCTCTCTAAGTAACCCCAGGTCACATTCAGGGATTATGTAGATTGTAATATGAATTCATACAATAGATGGCTACATACAATTATATTCCTATAATATGGGTAGGAAAAATAGAGATGCTCTGAGAACAGAAATGAGGGCCCAAGACACATTGTCAGGAAAGACCAATCACTAGGAAAAGGCAGCATATTTGGTTAAAAAGAGGATCCGTGTAAACGCGACAAAGCCTCCATGAGATGAAGTGCTACAATAGCCACAAACCTGAAATCAAACGTGTGAGAAACCAGGAAGTCAGTCGAGGCCTGGGCAAAGCTTTATTCTGTTACACGTAAGGTCGCAGGAGGCAGAGCCTCAGGGACAGCACCTAACCGCAGCAATGCCATCCGATTTTAAGACAAAATCCCCAGATGTCCAAGGGCTGCAAATTCAAAAGGATTTCTCTGTTATAGTGTAGGTATATTTATCAGAGCACAAGAATAGAGCATATTATGTTCCAGTGTGCTAGTATGACTTACATCTTCTTAAATATGCAGACATAGGTGAGTAGGCATCCGTGCGTGCACTTCATCTGCATCCTGCAAAAACGAGGCTTGGGTCTGCATTACACTTTGTCTCCAGACTTGACCCAATCAGAACCTTGGTCCCTCAGACAGTGGTGGGGACTTGGTAACGCCCACAACTTTTCAAATTTGTTTTCTGCTTTTTTATTTCAAACAAGAACATTTTAATTTTATTTTTTTAATTTCACGAGTTTATATCATTTTATTGATGGCTCTTACAGCTCTTATCACAATCCATACATGCATCCATTGTGTCAAGTACATTTACAAATATGTTGCCATCATCATTTTCAAAATGTTTTCTTTCTACTTAAGCCCTTGGTATCAGCTCCCCGTTTTTTCCTACCTCCCCCATACTCCCTCCATGAACCCTTGATAATATATAAATTGTTTTCTTATATCTTAGACAACCACTGTCTCCCTTTACCCACTTTTCTGTTGTCTGTCCCCCTGAGAAAAGGTTATATATCAATCATTATTATAAGATTTCCCCTTACTTTCCCTACCTTCCCTTCCCCTCCTACTATCGCTACTCTCATTATTGATCCTGAAGGGGTTATCAGGTCTGGATTCCCTGTGTTGTGAGCTCTTATCTGTACCAGTGTACATGCTCTGATCTAGACAGATTTGTAAGGTAGAACTGGGATCATGCTAGTGGGGGTGGGAGACATTAAAAAACTAATGGAAAGTTGTGTGTTTCCTCAGTGCAGTACTGCACCTGGACTGGGTCATCTCTTCCATGTGAAGGGGTTGTCTAATTGACGATAGATGGGCTTTGAGTCTCCACTATCCCCTCCCCTCATTAACATTTACATGATTTTCTTGTTTTGTTTTGTGCATTTGATGCCTGATACCTGATCCTATCAACACCCCATGATCACACAGGCTGGTGTACTTCTTCCATGTGGGCTTTGTTGCTTCTCAACTAGATGGCTACTTATTTATCTTCAAGACTTTAAGAGTGTCCAGACACTGTATCTTTTATTTGCTCATGCACCCATTTAGTCTTCAGTGATAGTGTCAGAGACGGAGAGCATCCCAGAAGGCCGGGTTATTAGAACAAAGTGTCCTTGTGCTGAGGGAGTACTTGAGTGGAAACCCAATATCTGTCTGCTGCCTTAATACTTAACAAATAAATATATGTACATAGATCTATTCTCCTATCATTATATATAAAAGTATTTACATATATACATGCCTGCATTTAGACCTCTATAAATGTCCCTTGCCTCCTAGTTCTTTACTCTATTTCCTTTGAATTTCCTCTTGTCCCACTATCAAGTTTGGCCTTCATTAGAGTTTTGGTAATTCAGCTCAGCTACACTACCGTTGATCAAGACCTCCCCAAGCATCATATACTCTCCCCCTGTCTATTTTAGATCACTTGTTCCCCAGTCCCTGGGTTTGTTGCCACACCCATTCCTTTCCCCTGCCTCCCCCTCTCCTGTATCCCCACCGGAACTGTTGGTCATGTTTTCTCCTCTGAATTGCTTATCTCGCCTATCTAGATAGACATGCACAAAACAGGGAAAAGCACAACATAAAAACAAAAAGAAACAAAAAACAACATTGAAAAAAAGAAAGGTCTGTCTCCTGACCTTTATGGGTATTTTCCAGTCGAGTTTGATGGGGTGCCATGCTCTGGCCCCAAAGTCTATTCTTGGTGTCCCTCAGGAACCTTGTTGCTTTGCTCTCCCTGCTACTTCACTGCACACACTTAGTGTTTCACCCCGGTGTGGTGGAGTCACATGGAACAAAACTTCTGCACCATGCCTCCAGTGCTGTCCCCTAGCACTATGTGTCAGTGAGGATGCTATGTCTTGCGGTGGGGCAGGCCCTATGGTCCTCTGTGCACTGGCTGCTCTGAGCCGGAAGATCATCCTCAGGGCTTGGTGGGCGGAGATGTGTTTCACTCTCTCTCCTTCCCTGTTCGTTGGCTCCTGATGAAAAACATGCCTCTCCCTGAGCTACAGCATCATTGCTGTCCTCTGAGTGCATTCATCTGGGGGCGGGGGGCGGGGGGAGTCTGCGTACTTAGTTCTGTCGGTTCCCTGCTTCATGCCTCTATGTTGCATTCAAATCTTCGCACACTGGGTTAAGTCTGGTCCTTCTCAAATGCTCCGTGGAGATAAAAGCAATAGCCTCCCCTTGGGTGGTTAGTACCCTATTCCCCCGTTACCCCTATCTTTTTTTTCATTCTTTTCTTCTCCTTTTTAGTTGACTGCTATATGTATCTCTAGATTGGCCTTAGCCCCTGCCATAGGACCTGGATCTCACTCCAGGGATGTATGCATACAGTAGCTTTTCCCCTATGCCCCTTTCGCATTTTTTAAGTTTACCGCAGTGGGCTCATGTTGTGCTTGTCCTTTGTGCTTGGCTTACTTCACTTAGCATAATTTCCTCCAGTTCTTCACATGTAGAGATGTGCTTCATGCGTTCATCACCACTATTAAGTTTGTGTAGTACTCCATTTTTTGTGTGCACCACAGTTTTTTAATACATTCATCCATTGATGGGAATTTGGGTTGTTTCCAACTCCTTGCAATTGTGAACTGTGCCGTGATGAATACTGGAGCACAGATGAATGATTGTGGTTTGTTTCTTGCCTCTTCTGGGTATATTCCCAATAGGGGACTTGCTGGATCATATGGTAGCTCGATTTCCATCTATTTTAGATGTTGCTAAATCAATTTCCATAATGGCTGTAAATATCTACAGGTCCACCAGCTGTGAAAAAGAGTTCCTATCTCACCACAACCCCTCCAACACTTGTTGCTTTCTGATTTTTTGAATTAGAGTATCTTTGAAGGTCCTAGGTGATATCTCAGAGCTGTTTTAATTTGCCTTTCTCTTATGGCTAATGAATAGAAACATTTTCTCATACGTTTATTGGTCATTTCGATTTCTGCCCTTGTGAAACTTTTATTCAGGGTCTTTGCCCACCTCCTCAGTGGGAAATTGTTTTTTTTTTCTTATTGTAAGTTAGTAGAATATTACAGATTTTAGTAATAAGGCTGTTGTCTGATGTGTCATTGCTAAAGATGTTTTCCCAGTCTATGGGCTCTCATTACTTTGCTTGGTGAATTCTTTTGATATACACTTGTGACTTACCTTCAGTCTATCCCAGTTGTCAATTTGTGCCTCCTCTGTGTTTGTGTCCTTACCTCTTTGGGACAGCATATATATTGCCTAAGCCAAAGTTCTCAGGTTTGTCCCAATTCCCTCATTAAAGGCCCTGATATTTTGGGGATTTGCCTCAAGGGCTGTGATCCACCTTGAGTTTATTCTTGTGCGTGGAATGAGGTAAGGGTCTTGCTTCATTTTTCTGCAGGTAGATAGTCATTTTTTTTCCACCACCACTTGTTGAAGAAGGCATCCACTTCAGATTTGATATTTTGGGGGCCCTTATCAAAGGTCAATTGTCTGTATGCTGATGATTTTATTTCTGGGTTTTCAGTTCTTTTCTATTGGTATGAGTATCTGTCATTGTACCAATAACATGCTGTTTTAACCACTGTGGCTGTATAATAGGTGCTAATGTCAGGTAAAGCAAGCCCTGCAACTTCGTCTTTTTTCCTGAGGAGTTCTCTGCTAATTCTGGACTTCTTTCCTCTCCATATGAAGATGGTAATTAGTTTTTCCAAATCTTTGAAGAAAGATGATGGCATTTGTATTGGGTTAGCATTGAACTTACAGAGCATTGTTGAGCAGAACTGACATCTTTACTATATTCTGTCTTCCAATCCATGAGCATGGGATATCTTTCCATTTGTTGAGATTATCCTTGGTTTCTTAAAATAGTGTTCTGTAGTTTTGCTCATACAAATCTTTTGTTCTTTTAGTCAGGTATATCCCTAGATATTTCTATTTGTGCTTGGCTATTGTGAAGGGAACTACCTTTTTGATCCCTTCTTCCATGGCCTTGTCTGATGTTTATAGCAGCTCAACAAACCTCTTTGTTCATCTTGTATCCTGCCTTGCTGCCATATTCCTCTATTAATTCAAGCACTCCCCTTGTGGAGCTTTTTGGGATTTTCCATATATAAAGTCATGTCATCTGGGATTTAGGAAAGTTTCACCTCTTCCTTCCCCAGACAAATACCTTTGATGTCTTTCCTTTGTCTTATACTGTTAGGTATAGCCTCAAGTACAATGTTAATTATAAGAGTGGGGACAAGGAGCATCCTTGTCTGATCCCCTTTGCAGTGGGATTGTTTTTTGTCTTTTCTCCATTGACCACATGTTGGCTGTTGGTTTTTCATATATAGCTTGTATTATTTTGAGGAATTTTCCTTCCATTCCTCTTCTTGAGTGTCTTAAACAAAAATGGGTATTGAATGTTGCCAATGCTTTTTCCACATCTATTGATATTATCATGTAGTTCTTATAACTTTCCATGTCAATATGGCTAAAATACTAAAGGTGTTTCATATGTTGAACCATCCCTGCATCCCTGGTATGAATCCCACTTGGTCATGGTGAATTATTTGTTTTACATACTTTTGTATTCTATTAGCCAATATTTTGTTAAGGATGTTTGCATTGACGTTCATTACTAATCTTAGTCTGCAGTTTTGAATTCTCATTGGATCCTTGTCCTGTTTAGGCATCAGAGTTATACTAGCTTCATAGAAAGAGTTTGGGAGTTTACCGTGTTTTTCTATGTTTTGGAAGAGTTTTTGTAGGATTGGTGTCAGTTCTTCCCTGAATGTTTAGTAGAATTCTCCTGGAAAGTCATCAGGTCTGGGGGATTTGTGTGTATGTGTGAGTGTGATCCCTTGATAACCTTGTCTATCGATATGGGTCTTTTGAGATTCTTAATGTCCATATGTGATAGTCTAGGGAAGGATTGTTTTTCCAATTATTTGTCCATGTGTTCCAAATTTATTTAATTCATTGGAATACAGGCCTTCATAATAATGTGTAATTATCCTTTGATTTCATTAGGGTCCACTGTAATGTTCCCTATTTCATCCCTTATTCTTGCTATTGAAATTAGTTCCTTCCTGTCTTTGGTTAGGTTTACTGGTGATCTGTTGATTCTCTTAATCCATTAAAAGAGCAAGCTTTTAGCTGCTTTCACCTTTTTCATAGTTTTCTTATTTTACCTCTCCTGAATCTCAGCCCTGGTTTGTTTTTATTATTTCTTTCCTTTTTCTATTAGTTGGATTTTCCTGTTGACCCTGCTCTAATTGCTGTAAGTTTTTTTCCCCCCATATCAATCTTAAATTGCTCTTCCTTTTTCATGTGTGCAACTATTGCTATCAAATTTCCTATGATAACTGCCTTTGCTGTGTCCCAACAATTTTGGTACATGTATTCTCATTATCGTTGGTTTCTAGAAACTTTCTGATTTCATCTCTGATCTTGCCCAGTACCCACTCTTTTTGCAATAGTTACTTATCCTCCAATAGTCTGCCCTTTGTTCTTTTGTTGATTTCCTGCCTTATGACACAGTGGTCTGTATGATTTCAATGTGCTTGATTTTAAACAGATTCGCCTTATGCCTCAACATGAGGTCTATCTTCAAGTATGTGCCACGTAGGATTGAAAAGAAAGTGGATTTCTTGCATTTGGGTGGTGAGCTCTGAAAATATCTATCAGGTCAAGCCATCTATTTGTAGCCTCCTTGTTAAGTTCATTTTCTTGTGATCTTTATTTCTCAGAGAGTAGTGTATTAAAGTCACCCACTATCATTGTTTGAGCCTTTAGTTTTTTATTCATCGTTTGGAGCATTTGACTGACAAATTTCGCAGTTCTCTCATTGGGCACATATATATTTATTATGCTCACTGTTTCTGGGTCTCCTTTTCTTTTAAGTATAGTGTCTCTCGTCTCTTGTTTTGGCTTGCACTTTGAGATCAATCTTATCCAAGATTTGAATTTCAACCACTGCTTTTTTTTGAATTGCTATTTTATTGTATGTTTTTCTCCAGCCTTTGATTCTCAGCCTATTTTTGCTTGTAATCTTAAGATGTGTCTCCGATAGGCAGTAGATAAGGGGTTGTGCTATCTAAGCCACTGCCTTTTAATGCCTGAGTTCAGTCATTGACATTCAAGGTTTTGCATCCATCTGGGGACTCTGTGTCATCTTGTATCTTTTGTGTTGGGTGTGTTCCTACCTTCCTTTCTTATTTGTGGGTTGTGCATGTGTGTGTGTTTCATCCTTGCCTTCTCTCCACCATTGAGTCAATGCTATCTTGGGGGCTGTTTTTTTTCTCTGTGAACCTCTGTGTGGTGTTGCTCTATGTGGTGGTCTCTAATTTTTGTTTGATGGATGTTGTTCTTCTGCCCATATTGGGTCAGCAAGGATCTTTTGTACAGCTGGGTTTCTTTTAACTTTACTTTTTTAGTTTTTCCTTGTCTGGAAACACTCTTACTTATTCATTAATCTTGATAGATAATTTGGCTGGATAGAGTATTCTTGGGCTTGCTTTAATTTCCTTCAATTTTCAGAATATGTTACTCCACTATCTCCTCTTCTTCATAGTGTCTGCTGCTAGGCCTGAGTGTATTTTATTTGATTGTCTTTATAGGTGACTGCATTTTTTCCCTAGTTGTCTTAAGATTTTCTCCTTTTCCCCAAAGTTGCATAATTTAATTATTATATGACTTGTTGATTTCTTCTTGGGATTCAGTCTAGTTGGTATTCTTTTGGTCTCCTGAATGGTTGCCTGATTTTCTTTAATTAACCTGGGAAAGTTTTCCTCTAAGAAGTTCCCCCCTGTATTTGGCGTTGACTTCTTTGTTGTGTCTTATTCCAGTAATCCAGTCATTCTGATGTTGTTCCTATTCATAACATCAGACATGGCTCTCAAGTTTTCTTCAGTTTCTCTGATCATCTTATTTGACTCCACCCCCCCCCCAATTTGTTGAAGTCTGCTTGGTCCTTGGTTTTACTCTAAGTCGCTGTTGCAATTCTCTGCTCCTCCAGTCGGTTGGCGATGTCTGTGAATTTTCTACTGGTTTTTATTATCTCGTCCCTCAGTACTTGTATTTCCCTTTGGTGTATGGCTTTCATCTCCTCTGATCATGTCATCCTTTTTCTGTATTGCTTTCTTCATATCCTCTGTGGTGCCATTATCCCAGGAGTCAAAGAGCCCTGGGCTCTCTCTTTGGGAGATTGGCATTGATGCTTCTGCCAACCTGAAGGGTTTCTTTTCACTTTTATCACACTGTGGTTTCCCTCTCACCGTAGTCAGGATCTGAGGTTAGTCTGCATCATGCTCCAGCAATCCTCAGGCCTCCCTAGGGGGTGTTACAGGTGTGTGCTCCAGGCTTGAGGCAGCCAAGTCTGTCAGAGGGGCAGAGAACACTGGGCAGGGCAGGGAAAAGCTAGGAAAGAATGTGCTTGTCTTGGAGGAGGGATCTGCTAAGAGGCAGCAGGAGTGCTTCATGCCATTTGTGGTACCAAACCATGTCTACACCAGCCTCTGCTAGGTGGTTGGCACTAAGGATGCTACAGCCTGCCAAGACACCATGGTCCAAGCAGAACAGCGGCTTGTGCTAGATCAATTTTTGTGGGTGCAGAAGACTTAATTGACTATTTCAGGAATTAAACAACAGTCTAAGAACCCCTACTGAGAAATCTGATCTTCCAAATCACCAATTTCCACAGAGCTCCCAATGTAATCTGCCTACCTGGTTGTCATCTTGTCCCACCTCCCTAACATTTTTATTACTCATAGTTTATCTGGTGTTAGAGTTTAGGTGATAAAATACTTCTACATTAAAAAAAATAATAATTATCTAAAACTATGGGCTATGAACTTTGTGTAATTTATTATCTATATAAGTTTTCTTATTTTCACACTATTTTCTTCCTGGTTCTCACTTCTACTGATGTGCTAACATTGTTCAGTTCCTGGAGCAGGGAATTCCTCCAGAATTTGTCTCTTCTTTTACTTCTACATGAAGTGTAGCCCCGCCCCCTTTTCTCATTTACCTTAATTTACTCTTTCCTGAGGTCTAAGTTTAAATGTGATCACTAGAGGTTAGTTTAGGGTTAATATTTATTATCAACTCCCCAAAACCCTCATATTCATGTTAAATTTAGTCTCATAATGTGTATTGTGCCTTTCTAATACAATCTAAGAGTGAATCTATGTATGTTTGATTTTAGGAATGTCTGCCACAGAATAGGGTTTCAGGAAATGTATGCTGACAAAGTGGTTGACAACCTAATGTTTCCCAAGTTCATATAGTAACAGAAATCTCCCTCTAGCTTAGAAATATATATGGGAATCTGGTCTTCAGAAGCCTTTATCGTGAATTATATACTGCATCCCTGAACATTATTCCTATTCAATTCCATACAAGCAGCAAGAGTAATTGTCTGAGGTGTTTCAACTCTTGGGGCCCTGCAGTAAGCTTGTTGCTCAATATTACTTTCATTTAAAAACACATTGATACTCTCATCCCATGCATTTAAGTTACATGTGCTAGTGCACAAAAAATGTTTCACTATTCCAGAACACACTGTGGAACTATAGACCAAATTTGCCCTTTCTGTAAAATTCTTTCACTGATTTTGCTTGATTTATTTTCACCTGATCTAATTCTTTTCAAATCTGTGATGTAGTCTACATAATATCCCTGGTAGGCTAAAATAAAATCATGTTTGTAAGGAGCTTAATGGGTGACTAGAATAAAATGGTCTAAGCTTGCTACTACCATCAACAGCACAGAGCTGTATACCTTATTTTATAGGAAATAACTCTACTATATGAGAATATTCCTCAGTGGACAGTTTCCTGTGCAAAGCATTAACACCCAGACTCTTTCCATAAAAGAAAAATGCGGAACTAAAAGTTTAATATTTCATTACCTATAGCACAGGATTGGCAAAGTCATTTTAAATCGTGTGGCTGCCTGATATTTGGAATTTAAACGGATTAAGAGAAACTTTCTGGTGTAGAAAGAAGAACATTGCTATATGCCAAACACTATTTGAATGGCATCCTATTGGAAGCAATAATATGCCCTAGTAATATAGTGGGTTAATTACGAAGTTAGTGTTTCAAACCCACCTATCACTCTGGGATAGAAAGTTGACATTGTCCTGCTCCCATAAAGTTTAGCCTCTGAAGCTCGAAACGGATTTTTATAAAGTTGTGCAGACAGGGTCAGTGTGAGTCAAATTCAACTCAATGGCACTGGGTTTTACATAAATCAGCTGAGAATTAGTATTAGATGTGGAAACGGAGACATAAAGAGGATAAGTTACTAGCCCAAGTTTACAAATTATCTCAAAAAGAAAAATTTATCCTAAATAAGATTATTCTTTTTTTAACCTTTATGCTTTATTTTTATAACTAATACATTGTACTTTCCATCTCCATGGCATTTATGTATCAGCAATCTGAACGTAGGAAGCCTAGCACTAGAGCCCCATACATATGGTATAATCTGCACTCTGCCTCAGGTTAAACTTGCAAAAGTCTGGCCATCAATTTTTTTATTATCATTTTTAATTGGCTCTTTAAAGCACTAAATTTTACTCTTGTCTTTGAACTTTTTGTAGGCCAAAGTAGAAGTGCCTATTATGGTATGAAAGATGAAGAGAAAATTATAAAATTATTCTTTCAAGATCTTCTTTAATCTTTACTATATTACAAACATTGAGCTAATGGTTTTCACAAAGGTTGCTATGTTCATATTGTAATTACTAGTAATATTTTTTAATAAAATAACTAGATAACTGACCTTCAGAGAGTGTAGTCGCTTATGAGATCATATATCTATGGAGTGGTAAATAAAGGACAGAGCATAATTTCTCATACTCTAAGTTCATTATTTTTTCATTACTTAGTGGCTACCTATGCTATATAAGTTTACATTTATGTATATTAGGAAATATGAAAGTTTAGTTTTGGAAAAATTAAATTTATAAATAAAATCAATGCATAAAATAGCCTCACAAAATATTTTCTAGAACACTACACTTTAAGTTCCTGTTATTACAGTTCCTGATACTAAACTTCTAAATATCACCAGTTGCCATCTAGTTGATTCTGATCCATGGTGACTCCACAAGAGTCACACTACAGCTGTGCATTAGAGTATTTATTCAATAGATGTCTTTCAGACACACACTAGCAGGACTTCATTTGTAGGTGGACTCAAATCTAAAATTTTCTGAAACCAGCTAAGTATATTAACTATTTGTAACACAACAAAGGGGTCTTTAATTCATTTGTAGTCATTAAAAACGCAATAATTGTGAGCTTTCTTTGTGACAGATGTCCTACAGAATTCTGGAGATTAATTTACTTCAAAGATGATAGATTCTTCTTACTCTCATGGCATTGATAATCCATTACTTAGGAAATTGATTCAAAAATATTTTTTATTCTTAATATGTGTTGGACATGGTGGAATTAGATGAATATATAAATATAATTCTTATCTATTGATTCCTATTCTAGTATAGAAGATGAAGGCTAAGGAATGCGGAGAAATTTCAGCTGTGTCTCTAAATGCAAAATGTCCACCAGTAAGAATCAAAAGGAGAAACACAGGCTTAGCTTAGAGTATGTTTTCTTAATCTCTAATATAAAAAATTGTGGGGCAGAAGAAGAAGTAAATGCTCATACACGCTCCAGGGTAACAAATGTGACAGCTATGGCTACTGGAAATGTGTTAGTTTTTCATTCTAAGAGTTTGGTTCTTCAGAATTTTGAGTTGAATACCCATTTTTCTGTTCTGTATTTTCCTGGTTGGGGAACTTAAACATAACGGTTGAGAGGAAGGGGAACTTAGAAACAGAGAAGGAACAGAAATCCCGACTTTGTGTTTTTTCCTCCTGGACTCAAACCCTTCCCATTGACCAGAAAGAGTAGGAATTGTGAGTTGTAGGCAAGATTTGTGAGCAAGACTACAGTGATTTGGCAGTAAATCAGCCATGTTTAAGTATAATCAATCTTGCTGAATCAGCTTATATATTTATCATTGTATGCTTTAACTCTTTCCTAGTTTTTCAAACAAGCTAATGCCTATTTGAATCCTGCTTTAAGTTGAATTGAACCCTCCAACTTTCTCCATCATTAAATATGATTGCTAACAAATGGTCAATTGGATAGCACATGTCAAGATAACAGATTATAGAATTCTTCTTTTGTGTGCTCACTTTGCTTTATGTACTATGCTCTATGACTTTTTCTAGCCTATCATATTTTTAATAAATGTGATAGCCCATCTTCATGTAACATGTATTTCATGTTACAAGAAAAATTCATATAAATGCTGGTTGGGAATGAAATGTTGTTGTTGTTGTTGCTGTTGTTGGTAGATGCCCCACACCCCAACCTCAGTCAGTTCCCACACAAACTGATTCTATTTATAACAGAGTGAAACACTACCCAGTCCTGCATCATCCTCACAATTGGTGTTATACTTCAGCCCATTGCTGGAGCCCCTGTGTCAAACCATCTCTTTGAAGGTCTTCCTCTTTTAATTGACCTTATAGTTTATCAAACAAGATATCTGGTTCCAGGAACTGGCCCCTCTTGATATGTCCAAAGTACATACAATCAATTCTTTTTTTTAAAAATCATTTTACTGGGGCTCATATAACTCTTACCACAATTCACACATACATCAGTTAGGTAAAGCACACTTATACATTTGTTGCCCTCATCATTCTCAAAACTCTCGCTTTCCGCTTGGGCTCCTGGAATCGGTTTCTCATTTTTCTCCTTTTTTCCCCTCCCCCTCCCTCGCTGCTCCCTCTTCCCTCATGAACCCTTGATAATTTATAAATTATTATTTTATCATATCTTACACTGCCCGGTGTCTCCCTTCACCCACTTTTCTGTTGCCCATCCCCAAGGGAGGAAGTTATATGTAGATCATTGTAATCGGTTCTGGTTCCCCCTTTCGACCCACCCCTTCCCTCTTCCCTCCTGGTATTGCCACTCTCATCACTGGTCCTGAGGGGTTCATCTGTCCTGGTTTCCTGTGTTTCCAGTTCCCATATGCACCACTGTGCATCATCTGGTCTAACCAGGTTTTCAAGGTAGAATTGGGATCATGATAGCAAGAGGAAGGACGTGTTTAAGAACTAGAGGTAGGTTGTGAGTTTCATTGTTGCTACACTGCACCCTGAGTGACTCGTCTCCTCCACACTACCCCTCTGCAAGGGATGTCCAGCTGTCTACAGATGGGCATTGGGTCCCCATCGCGCACGTCCATCATTCATGATGATATGATATTTTCCCCCCTTTGGGGCTTGATACCTGGTCCCTCGACCCTTCGTGATCACACAGGCTGGTGTGTTTCTTCCATCTGGGCTTTGTTGCTTCTGGGCTAGATGGCCGCTTGTTTACCTTCAAGACTTTAAGACCCCAGATCCTATATTTCTAGATAGCCAGCCTCCATCGGCTTTCTTCACCACACTTACATATGCACACATTCGTCTTCAGCTTTTATATGGGGAAGGTGATCACACAATGATGGTTTTTGTTCTTTGGTATCTGCTACCTGATCCCTTCAACACCTCAGGATCACACATACCCTCAGTGATCTCTTCATGAGGGCAAGTGTCAAGTATGGCTGCATCTTAAAAACTAATTGTTCTTAGATTAGGGCTTCAACTAAGAGTGAGCTCAAAACCATTCATATAACTATGGTTCATATATGTCCTTGTTCAACTTTAGGGACATCATCATTTTCTTCGGGAATATTATAATGTATACCCCTGGGGTAGATGATAATTCAATGGATAGTATCATCAATTAAGTCAATGCTATAGAATTTTAAAACTATTTATAAAAGAGAAGTATATAAGTTTGAGAGAACATTTTAGACCAAAATGCATAGTGTACAGTTCAAAAACTCAAGTGACTGGACATTATTTATGCAAACAAGGAGGAGTGGAGATAGAGCAAAACTCTTGATAACATTCATTCACAAAGCAGAACCATGCCTGCTATCACAAAAACTCAGAGCACATACAAATAGCAAATATATGGTCATGCTGCGCCAGCATTCAATTGGGAAACCTCAAAGCAAAAGATGTGAGCCAAAGTCCAAGGATCTCTAAAGCCATATTCTTGGGTGGAGGGTTATCTGCCTCTTCTCACACTAGAGTGCTTTCATCTTAAGTCCAAGGGAGGTAGTTCAGTTCTTTAAAACGGTTCCAGGTGAGCTTAAGATAGGATCCAGTGTTCTTAGTGGGTAGCTTTTAAACTTTTAATCAGATCATGTCATCAGTATGTTTAAAATGATTTAATGGCTTCTCAAAAAAATTAGATTATGCTCATATTTTTCATGACAGCAGGATTTGTTTGGAGACCTGGTTACGTTGTCAACTCATGTAGTATTGCTCTTCTCTGCCTCAGACTTACTAACCTCTCTTGAATCCTTAAATACATTAAGGTGATTTTTTTCCTACCACCTGGATCTGGAATGCAACAAAGGTTTTTGTTTGTTTTCTTATCATGTAGATGAAAAACTATTCTGTTTTAGTGTCACTACTGCAAAACATATTTCCATTATTATCTATTGCAAAATTCCTGTACAGACACAATATATACATTCTGGTTTAAATTTTTTCTCTTACCCATTAACTCATTCACTCATCCACTCAAATATTTTCTTTTGCCTCTCTCCCTCAACTGTAATTTATGCTTACTGAGAAAAGAGACTGAACCTGTCACTGTAGACTTGATGACCGAATTAATCAATTTAATTAACTGAACTAAATTTGTGATGAATGAAGAGAATGAGTAAATGCAAAGAACTTCTATAATAATGTACTCCCAGAATTGATGATCATAACGTTTTATCTGGTTCACTCTTGTTATGTACATTACACTTACTCCTGGTCTCTATTTGTGAAGACCTTTAATTTCTAACACTATATCTCTGTGGAACCGTATTAAGACAGTCTTTGATTCCCTGTAACCTGAACCTGAACCCTGCAACCATCTACCTGGCCCACTTCCACTAATGCTATGGTACTGTTAGCATTAAATATGCCGTGCTAGAATTGGACATGTTGCTGCTTTGTAGATGCCATCAAATAAGATAGGGAAATTCTTCTGTAGTCTCGGTGTTCTAGGCAATCCACATACTAGTCTGAGTATTTTTGAAAAATATTCCCCTCAAACTACCCACCCAACGGTCTGGTTTAAGTTAGGTGTGGAGCTGAATAAAGGTATCTCATTTTCCAAATATAAGAAGGTATATTTTTTCCATGGAAAAAGACATGCAAAGAAACTTGAAAAATACCTTTGAAGGGAAAACTGACCTTGCTAGATCATGTTGAAAAGTTACATATTTAGATGTCAGAAACTGGTTATTAATGTGATCTTTTTGCAGTTTTGTTAGAGCAATCATATTATTTATCCCTAGATGTGTGCTTTGGGCTGACAGAAAAGAAAGCCATGCGCAGTAATAATTTTCAGAGAAAGAAGAATCATGTATTTGAACTATTATGTCTAAGAAGCATTATTCCCATCACAGTCTAAATAAACAAAGTGAGAAAGAGGTGAGAGGATGGATTCTAGAGATCTCTAAAAAATAAAATTGATAGGACTTGGTGTCAATCACAGTAAATTAGATTTTTTTTAAGTTGCCAGAGAAGCCAGATCCATGTATTCTCCAGACTCTGCTCGTCTCTTTGCTCAGAGTGCTTTTCTTCACGCTCTTCATTTGGCTCCTTATCAGTCCATGTTCTAGTTCTACCACATCCCACACAGAATGAAGCTTTGTTGTTTCAACAGATTTCTTTCCTTTGTCACATATCACCAACTAAAATTACTTGAAAAGTTTATTATCATTTGAATTTTTGTGTGGCCCTCAGAGGAAGTGGAAGTTACAGTCTGGTTTGTTAGCTTATTACTTTCATGTTTTTTTCCTGCATGAAAGCAAAATTACAAAGGAACAACTAGATAATGAAAGACAAAATATAAAATGCTTTCAAAATACAAATTGCATTTCAGATGCATAAAAATAATATACAGCAAAGAATGCTGATCTCTAATGGGGAGAGTCAATTGTTTATGGGCATTGGAAAGTAACTCAAACTCCATTATATTCACACACAAAAATCAGATTCCATTAGGCTAGGCCTGGGAGTTAGACTATTCATTAAACACTGAAGTTCTTGCTTACATACTTAGTACTTAAACACCGACCTAATAATCCCTTTGAATGCAGCCAATGTATGAAGACTGATCTTAGGCATCGAATAAATAGGGTTTTGACTTAACAAAATAATGGAACTTGTTTATGGGCATCACTGCATGCTACAACATTAGGAGAAAGGTTAATACAACATTTCTTAATTAAATATTTGGGCTGATAGATTTCAGCATGATCTCCTAAATGTTCAGATCAACATTAATATGGCCAAAAGTGGAAACATCTGGCATCATGCGTCTTCTAATTTTATGAGGAGAAAACTCACAGAAATTATCCACAAAACAAAAATCAAATCAAAATGTATATCTAGTTGAGCTAGACGAGCCTGGTAAACATACCACGGGGATAAAATCAGGCATGTAGGCAATGCAGACAGTCCTATAGGACAAAGGACCCAGTTTCATTTAAAATAAAACATAAAAAATAGCAAGTTTTAGGGAGAGCTGCAGTCTACTTAATAATGGATAGCGATGTTGACAAGGAGAGCACATACCCAGCTAAGAAGCGTGGCATGTTATGCTTACAGTGGAAGTCATGGTCAGGAATTTAGATTTCATTTTAATTATGAAAAGTCATTGTGAATTTTGAGCAATGTGGTGATTTGATCTTATTCATACTATTAAAAGATGGCCTTAGAATGGTATTTACTTATCTAGTGGTGCTATAACATAAATACCACACACCATGGCGTTAACAAACAGAAATGTATTATCCCACAGTGTAGGAGCTGAAAGTCCAAATCCAGAGTCCCAGCTCCAGGGGCAGGCTTTCTCTCCGTGTTGCTTCTGAAAGAGGTACTGTCTCCTTACAACATCTGTGGGCCCAGTAGTATTCTCCATGTGCCTTAAGAGCAGTCTTCCCTGGGGTCTAGAGATGGTCTAAGTACAGGGACCTTGGGCCCAAAGGATGTGTTTCTCTACTAGCTTTTTCCTTCCTGGTGGTAGCAATCTCCCTCTCCGTTGCTTTCTTGTCAGATAAAAAGTGATAGAGTAAAATATCAGGGAAATTTCCCCTACATGTGACTAGGGCTTAATCGGTAAGAGAAGATACACAATTGCCTGAGGAAGCTACCCAAACGTCGGAAGCCTCCACTCACATCATATTACCTTCGACATCCCAGTCTGCACCTAAGTTCATGGGGAGCCCTTTGTGATCATTTAATTGAGAATGGGAAAACTCATGCCTGGTTTGCAGGTGGTTTTGGTCCGTATTCAGGCACTATTTCTTGAGACGTCCTGAAGGGAAGTGGTGAGGGGAAATCCTCTGAATAGGAGAACTTCCAGCAGTGAACCTTGGTGTTCATTTTGTTTGCAAAGAAGAATGGCCAACTGTGTGCTTATAACAACTCATTGTTGCAACCAATGGTCTGATTGGATGCTCAGGGATCTGATTTGAACAAGATTGCAAAATTGATGACTTCGCAGAATGAAGAAGAGGTATGCGGATAGACCTCTCTTAATGGGCCAAGGAAATGAAGATATTTTGTGAATGCTTAACATGTGAATCCTTACCAAAGAGTGACCTTGGCAGAAGAGGACATTAACAATCAAGAGAATGGCATAACTCATTCTATGGAAACCGGTCATCCTCAGTGGATTAATGAACAATGTGGATTAATGAACAATGTGGCCACGGTGGCAGCGATGCACAGTATGCAAGGGCTCAGCAACCTGGACTTCCCGCACCAGTGCCCATTTGGCTACAGTGTTCTGATTGAATGCAAAATCGGCCAGCGGCAGAGACCAACACTGAGTTTCCTCTGCGTCCTCTTTGGCCCAGCTGATCATGCAGCAACCTGTTGATGGGTTGATCACATTGGAAAGACCAGTATTTCCTTCTTACTGGGTTGGACACTTACTTTGAATATGGATTTTTCTTCCTTGCACACAATACTTCTGCTAAAAATATCTGTGTGCCCGTGAAGGTGCTTTGTACAGAAATGGTCTAAGAGGACCAAAGGGGAAGAATGGAAGGGGAGTGACCAAAAGAGAAAGCCACTTTTGTAGCCCAAAGGATGGAATCCGGATGAGGGTGATGGTTATAGATATAGAAGAAACAAGGACTTGTTTAAGAACTATTTGTTTTGTTTTTTAAGGTAAATGGGATTTCTGAGAGATGATACCAGTTCTGTGGCAAAGAAGAGAATCAGGATGAAACTTTTCACTCAAGAAAATAGTGGGTATGATGAAAAATAACCATGGGGGAGAAATATTTTGTAGAATCCAATTTTGCTCTTGATAACGGTGGAGAACTCTATTATTTTTATTTTTTTCAGTGTTTCCATTTTCCCAAGTCATTGTATTAGGATATAACCAGACATCATACCATTCAAAAGTTCAGTCATATTAGACTCACCTAATGCAACACTTATTTTGATCACATGATTGCTGCTTCCGTGGCATTGATTGGGCTCCAAGTGAGACAAAATCTTCGACAATTTCAACCTTTTCTCCATTTAGTAGGATGTTACCTATTTGTCCAGTTGTGAGGATCTTGGTCTTCTCTACATTAACTTGTAATGAATATTGAAGTCGGCAATCCTGATCTTCAGGAAATACTTCAAGTTCCCCTGGCTTTCAGCAAGAAAGGGTGTGTCATCTGCATATTTCAGGTTGTTAGTAAGTCTTCCTCCAATCCTGATGCCACATTCTTCTTCACATAAACCATTTTCTTTGATGATTTGATCAATGGGATTTAGAAATTAGGGGAGGATTTACACCTGTTTCACTTTGAACAGAGGCAAATCCTTGCTAATTTCTATGTTATTCCCTAATATAATAGTCACATGAATTATCAATATGAACAAAATTAGAGTTTTGGTGGTAAGAGCTTGGATTAATCCTGTTTCTTATGATTCAAAGTTATCCTAAATATCCAGGTAATGATGTTAGAAGCTTGAGGAAATATGTAATCTATTTGGAGCAGTAATTAAATCAAGGATATTATTATAGATTAAACCATGGCCTCCAAAAAGATAATGTTGAGACCCTAACATCTGCACCTGAAAAGTGACCTGGTTTGTAAATATGGGTTTTCTTTTATTATGTTAATGAGTATATGCTGGATTTTTTTTAAAAAAAGCTAAACTCACTGCCATCCAAGCAATGCTGACTCATAATGACCCACTGTGGGTTTCTGAGTCTATAACTGTTTATGAGGTAGAAAGTTCAATCTTTTCCCTGGTGAGCTGCTATGGGTTTTGAATAGCTGACCATTTGAATTGCAGCCCAACTGGTACCCAGTACCCCATCAGGTCTGAAATAAGGTGGGTCATAAATTTAATCCAATCTTGTTTGTTCTTGGTACTATCAAGTCCTTCCAATTTGGGGAGACCCTATGCACAAGAAAACAAAGCTCTGCCAATTCTGCGCCAATCCTCATACATGTCCTGATACTTCAGTCTTTTTTTGCAGCCAGTATGCCAAAACATTTCATTAATGGAATTAATTTTCACTGATTCAGTACTTTATCAAGCATGATGTCTTTCCTTCTCCAGGGTCTGGTTCCTCTTGAAAACATATCGAAATACAGAGGAATTCCTGCTGTGCTTTATCCAACAAAAATTCCTTTGTTCTTCTGACAGCCATGGCTAGTCAGGATTCTTTAGGATTGCCATAATCCAAGTGTTTCAGTTCTTCTGTCTTCTTGATTCAAGATGGTTTTGCATGCATATTAGGGGCTGGAAATGTCATGGCTTCGGTCAGGCCTACCTTCATCTTCAGAGTGGCACCTTTGTTCTTTAAGATTATAAAGAAGGCTTTTGCAAGAGAATTGCCAAAGTATATGCCTCATGTCTTGAGAGCATAGCTGTCATAGCTTCCATAGCTGCTGATTGTGGATCAAAGTAAATTAAGTCCTTGAAAAATTCAGTCTTCCATTATGATATTGCTTATTTGTTCAGTTGTGAGGATTTTTTTTGTGCTGAGGTGCAATCTATACTGAATTCTTTGATCTTGTTCAGTAAGTGCTGCAAACACTCTTCACTAATGAGCCTTTCCTCCAACCCTGAATTCTTTATGTAGTTCAGCTCTTCAAGGAATTAGCAGAACATGCAACTTGAATAAGTGTAGGGATAAGATATAACCTTGAAGCACTACTTACTGGGTTTTAAACTACGTGCTACCCCCTTGCTCGGTTCAAATGACCCTCTGTGTAGCGTTCTATAAAAAGGGGAAGAATATATTTGGATACATAGAGGAAAGGAAGGCACCCTGCCCACCCACCAAGGAACTCCCAGGGCTGTCGGAACTCAGAAGACAAAGGAAACCTTCACCCTAGAGTCCGCACATGCACAGCCCTGCCAATGGCTTCCTTAACTGTGAGACAAGAACCTTTCCCTTCAAAGCCACCCTCCCTGAATGATAAGCCATGCCAATAGATGACATATGATTAAGAATGGGTGGCATTGAAGAAAAAGTCCAACATGAAATGAAGCCTCTGCTAAAGCACAAGGCTCCAGAAAATGACAGAATGCTAACTAAATTGGTTCAACAAAGTGATATTGTGCTGGAGTATGCCATGTCAAGCAATTTGGCTGATAGAAGAGAGCCGTATTTGTGCTCACCCTAAAAAAAAGAAGGCAACACGAGTGGCCTCTGTTACTTCTTGTGTTACTAACTACAAGGTCAGCAGTTTGAGTTAATCAACCACTGCTCTTAAGAAATATGAGGCTTTCTTCTGCCATAAAGATTTGTAGCCTCAGAAACTCAAATTGACGCCATTCGACAAAAGCAATCACCTTCATGAATAGGAAGATTGAAATTGTAAAGATGGCCATACTATTCAAAGTGATCAACATACAACTCTATCTATATTCCATTCATCTCATTATTTAGAGATAGAATAAAAGCCCCACCAATTGTATAAGAAAAAGAACACAGGAAGAAGGTTCAAACTTCAAGAGCTCCAAATCTAATATCTGGCCAGAGTTGTCAAAGCAGTCTGTAAATCATGCAAAGACAGACACATGTACTATGAAACAGACTTGAAAGCCCTAAAGTATGCCTATCCACTTATGAAGAGCTGATCCTTGACAAAGTCCATAAATTCATTAAGTGGCAAAATTATCGTCTCTTTAACATATGGTATTGGCCCAAAACGGAATATCCATTCATAAAAATGAAGCTACATCTATGCCTTCCACACCATACAAAAACCAGAATGAGATGAACCAAAACTAAAGGCAAAACATTAAACTACAAATGTCACTAAAGGAAAAATAGGAGCAGACCCAGATGTCCTAATTTATGGCACATATAATACTATTAAACATAACTAAAAATGCACAAACAGTAGAAGATAAAATCTCAAACACTAAGAGGTTCTAAAACTTAAACAGGAAAAAGGCTTCTCCAAAAGTATAAACAGAGAACTCATAAATGGCACCCCAAAAATAGGAATGACAGCTCTAACAAGGGAACAAGCTCTAAATTGCATAGAAAACATAAAACTTTCCACAACAAAAAGACAGACAATCCAATTAAAAAACCAGACAGACACCTGCATGAAGCAGGTATAGAACCAATAGAGAGGTCTGAGGGGCCAGTCCCAATCCCAGCTACACAGAGAGCCCAACCTACTCCAGAAGAATTTACTTCAGAGGATAGCACTGAAGCTACAGCTCAGGGAGAGGGACATGTCTGATCAGAGCACACAGGGGAAAATGAAGAGGGAGGAAGGGAGAGTGGAGCACATCCTGGCCCACCAAGCCTTGAGGATGAAATCCCTGCTCAGAGCAACCAATGCACAGAGAGGACCATATGGCTGGCCCCACTACTAGAGAAGACATCCTTCACTGACCCTTAGCCCTACAGGGACAACATTGCAGACACAGTGCAGGAATTGCATCCATCTGACCCCACTACACCGAGGCAAACAAACACTAAGGGTGTGCAACAGAACAGCAAAGGGAACAGAGCAAGGAAGTCTCGAGGAAATACCAAAAAATAGACTTTGGGGCCAGGGCACGGCATCCCAGTACATTCGACCAGACAACACTCTTAAATGTCAACAAATAACCTGAAGCAGAGGGCTTAAGTGGAGAGCAAATGCTTTGAGAGTGATTAGGGCAAAGAATGTATGGATGTGCTTTATACAACTGATGTATGTATAGGTGTGGATTGTGATAAGAGTTGTATGAGCCCCTAATAAAAAAAGAAAAGAAAAAAATGTCAACAAATAGACCTTGAACTATTTACAGGCTTTTCTTTTCTTTTTCTTTGTCATTGGCTTGTTTTATTTTTTTCTTTTATTGCTTTGTTCTGATCCATCTTGCTTGTTGTGTATCATATTATCTCTCAGGTCTATATAGATAAGACAGGCGGGATAAACATCTGGAGGAGAAAAAAACAGGATGACAGTACCCAGTGGGACATGGGAGAGGGGGAGATGGGGGAAAGGACGTGATATTAACAAACCCAGGGACAAGGGAACAACAAGTGATCCAAAATTTATGACAAGGAGGGTATAGGAGGCCTGGTAGGGCTTGATCAAGGGTAATGTAACCGAGAGGAATTATTGAAAGCTGAACATGATAGTGGGACAAGAGGAAAGTAGGAAATAGAGGAAAGAACTAGGAGGCAAAGGGGATTTATAGAGGTCTAAATACAGGCATGCACATATGTAAATATATTTATGTATGACGATGGAGAAATAGATCTATGTGCATATATTTATAGGTTTAATAGGTATATATTTATAGGTAGCAAATGGACATTAGGCCTCTATTCAAGTACTCCCTCAATGCAAGAATACTTCGGTCTACTAAACTGGCATTCCATGATGCTCACCTTCTTGAATTTATCACTGAAAGCAAAGTGGGTGTATAAGCAAATGTGATGAAGAAAGCTGATGGTACCCAACTGTCAAAAGATATAGCATCTGGGGTCTTAAAGGCTTGAAGATAAACAAGCAGCCGTCTAGCTGAGAAACAACAAAGCCCACATAGAAGAAGCACACCAGCTTGTGTGATCATAAGGTTTCAATGGGTTCAGGAATCAGACATCAAAGAACAATAGATCATATCACTGTGAATGACAGGGAGTTAAGAGTGGAGTCCCAAAGCCCATGCATAGGCATAGGCAACTGGGCATACCCTTACAGAATGGTTGCAGGGAGATAACGAGCCAGTAACCGCGCAGTATAGCAACAATGAAACATACAACTTGCCTCTAGTTCCTAAATGCTTCCTCCCACTGACTCAACTATCATTATCCCAATTCTACCTGACAAATCTTGCTAGACAGAGGATGTACACTGGTACAGATAATAACTAGAAACACAGGGAATCCAGGATAGATAAACCCCTCAGGACCAATAATGAGAGTAGCCTTACCAGGAGGTGGGAAGGTGTAGAAAGGGGTAACTGATCACAAGGATCTACATATAACCTACTCCCTGGGGAAGGGCAACAGAAAAGTGGGTGAAGGGAAAAGTTGAGAAGCGTAAGACATGTCCTAATAATAATAATAATTTATAAATTATTAAGGATTTATGTGGAAGGGTGGGGGAGAGAGGGGAAAATGAGGAGTTGATACCAAGGACTCAAGCAGAAAGCAAATGTTTTGAGAATGATGAGGGCAACAAAAATACAAATGTGCTTGACATAATGGCTGTATGTATGGATTGTGATAAGAGTTGTATGATTCTCCCAATAAAATGGTTTTTTAAAAATAAAAATTTTTTAAACTAAATAAAGTAAAAAATCAGACAGAACATGTAGGAGAGGGAGAATGGAGTATACCCACTACACACACCCACATATATATACAAATATCCAAGATATTTATATATGTATATTTTTGTTTTCTTCTAATAATAATTTTTTTAAATGCTTTCTCAAAGAATTTGTGTTACAGCAATGTTAGGGAACTAAAGCAGTACAGAATCAGATTTCAAGTTCATGTCAGTGTCCATGTGAGGCACATAATTTGAACCTAAGGATAGTGTCACTGCCACGAAGTGAATTCCTATTCACCTTGACCCTGTAGGATAGAGTCAAACTGCGTCAGTAGGTTTTCAAGACTGTAAATCTTTACAGGAATGGACAATCTCATCCTGCTTCTGAGGAGTGACTGGTGAGTCTGAGCTCGTCACCCTGAGATTAGCAGTCTACCACACAACCCCCTCTGCACCAGAGCTCTGAATAAGAAAAATGCTTAGTCAGGCAGTTCTATGTCAGAAGAAAAGGACATGTGATATGATTGATGGTGGGGAAAAGACATAACTTTTACCTTCAAGAATTTGAAATCTAGTTCCTTGTGGCTCTTAAGAATGCCTCTCCAAATATAAGTCAGAGAATACCCTTTATCCTTTCTGCTGTCTGGTAGTAGCACTTTCCAAATGGCATGTAGTTTATTCATTAATTATCGAATACAACTCAAAATTGTCAGATCCCCAGACAGTTCACATCTCCTACAAACATCCTCATCAACCACTTCAAAGTGAAGGAAGTGACTTTATCAGACCTTTTCAGGACTAGAATGGGAGATAAAAAAAGATTAAGAAAATCAATACTCATTTTTGCTTTTTTTTTTTTTTACACACCAGCATACTGTCCTGTCCTCAAAAAAGGCCTCAAGCTTCTACGCCACAGTTAAAATCAGAGGCTCTAATGCCTCTCACCTTCACAATGAGCAGGTCTGAGATAGAGATGTGCTGCTTGCATTTACCCACTTTGATTAGCTCCTGCCATAGCCCCAGTGGAGCATTCCTAAGAGGCAGAGCCACTAACAAGCTTCTAAAAAAGACATAAGTATTTTGTCTGGGGAGATGGAGTCAGGGGAGTCATATACAGCATATTGTGTAATGAAAATGAATCACTGTGAAACATCTCAGAAATACCAGGTGAAAAGAGGACAAGGAGAGATTTTAACCTTATAAAAACAGCCTGAAGCATCTCCTCTAGTTATAATATGATGCTCAGAAAGGCCCACAGGAATGGCAGAGTTCTAAGGGTCAAACCTACAGTGGACCAGAGCATGAGGTGTACCTGTAAAAACTAGAGCATATATGGGTTAATCCATTTCTCTCTTCCAGGGATTCTCAAAGTCTAATCTTAAACTAACACATCAGCAGCACTTGAGGTTGTGTTGTTAGATGCCATTGAGTCAGTTCCAACTCATAGCTAATCTACGAACAATAACAAAAACACCGCCTGGTCCTGTCACATCCTCACAATTGTCCTTACATTTGAGCCCATTGTTGCAGCCATTGCGTCACTCCATCTCACCCAGAGCCTTACTATCTTTCACTGTCCTTCCAATTTACCAAGCATGATGTCCTTCTCCAGGGACTAGTCTCTCCTGATAACATGTCCAGATCACATGTTCTCATTGGTAGGAAACTCTAGGGGTGCAACCCAGCAATCTACATTGTAATAAGCCCTCCCTGTAATTATCAGGCATGGTTAAATTTGAGGGCTATTGATCTACCTAAATCATTTTAACCAGTTACAAGGCAATATTATCACTTATCAGGAAATCCTCCCATTTTTAAAAAAGCTATTTTTAGTGCCTTTTCCACATATAGTAATATCCTACCTCGTCCTAAGGCGAAATGAAAGCCCATCGGTGGAAAAACAAACAGAAATAAGGCAGTAGCCTCAGTCATAAAGTTGCGTTATGTATGCAAATAGTGTTCAGAGGAGCAAGGGTCACTGATTAGCGGATTTGGACACAACTGCCCACAGCTTCAGGGTCAGAAATATCCTTTTCCTTGGCAAAGAACTACATAAATAAGTCCATGATTATAATGCCTGTGCTGTACCTAAACAAATGAACTGTAAGTGTTTAACTTATCATTTTGAAAAGTCCTATTGACTGTGAAATGTTCAAAATATATCAAAACATATTCTGGGCCATTTTTCAAGAAAGGGTAGTTACAAGACACCATGGGAGGCCTGCTGCTAATGTAGTGGGTAGTTTGTGCGAACCTGCTGATGAACATTTGTTTTTGTTTGTTTTTTCAAAATCCACGTACAGGAGTTATCACTTGTCGAGCAGCCATTTCAAATCCATTAGACGTGTGCTGAATAGCTGCCAAAGGAAGAAACCTGTGGGAAAAAAAAGACCAATTCAAGCAAAACATATTTAGGGTTAGACTGTCCGAAATGTTTATCCCACCCCCAAACAGTCCCTGCTGTCAGCTTTGCATCTTGCTCCCTCCTGAAATGGCTCATCTCCTGCTGCTTAGTTCAATCCAGGAGGAAGGGAAGCCAAGTTTCTCCTGTCCAATCTGCAACTGACTGTTTATCTGACCAGAACAGCCCATAGGGCAAAGTTCCTCTCCCAGAGATAAGCAGTCCTTTCCACTCTGGGAGATGGATTGGCTCAGAGTCCTATGCGCAGAGCAAGATTAGTAGGGAAATAATAGGCAGTGAAGCCAAAGCAGGACATAGTAGTGAAGAGAGAAAGATGGAAGGAGGAGAGGAAATGTGAAGAATAACTTGTTCCAAAGGGGAAAGCAAACCTTTCATCACACAAACTCGCAAACATTTCACAGTATTTAGAATATGTGAGGCTTCAAGCATTTTGCAAGGGGAAAGAAACAAAAAGGAATTAAAAGGTAATGGGATTATCTCACAAACTTTTTTGAAGTCATCTTGTATTTTCAAATCAATCTTCTCTCCTGAAATAATCAAACAAAAATTATATGCCATATTCTATATCCATACAACAACTACAATTCTAGGGGAAAACAATGCAATTTCCCCTAAGTAGACACAATTTTCTCTTTGTATTGCTTTTTGTCCATCTTTTAAATTTTCTTATAATAAAAGTCTAAATGGGAAGACTATGATGAAGGCTACTTTGGAATGTTCTAATGCTAATTTTTGCCCATATTTCACACACACACAGTCTCTATAACTGAAAGGTGCTTTTGTTCTCTAAAGTGATGAGAGTTGAATGAGTTTCTCATCAGCCTCTCTCTTCCAGTGAAGACCCATTGGTTGTGACCCATTGGTTGTGACCCATTGGTTGTGACCCATTGTGACCCATTGGTTGGGTCCCTTTTCATCATTTTCATTGACCAGAATGATAGCTCTACACAAAAATGAGCTCATCGGGATTGATTTTGGAAGAAAACAGAACTTTTATCTTTAGAGGATCCTTTAAAATGTTCACTTCTTTATGCTTTTAAAGTGGCTAAGCACACATCTAGATGATTTTTAAAAGTGCAATTAATGAAAATATTTTGAATGACAATAGTATGAACTATGATGTATTGTTAGCAGAAAAAATATTCTATCAAATGTCTAGGCTAAAACTGGAAAATCTTCCTTTTTATATTCTGTTGGTTTCACTTTAACTTCTCAAGATTAAAATGTGACAGCTATCTGGTCACAATTCTACTTTTGGCAATAAATACTTAAAATTCATGCAGCCAAAAATCATTATCTTGATTAATTATAATTAAGAGATAAGAGCTTTGAAAGTTTTCCAATCGATTAGTATAGTTGAATTATCTTTGCCATTCACAAATTAAGGAAGGCTGCTGGCCCAGTAGTTTAAAGCTCTTGGCTGCTAACTGAATGAGTGGGGAGCCAAACACATCAGTCAGTTCCTCTACAGGAGCAATATCTTGAAATTGGCTACTGTGATGATTTATAGTCTTTGAAACTATATGATTGTCTATGCTAGCTTATAGGGTCTCTATAGTTGGCATACATTCAGTGGCAGTAGGTTTGAGTTTTGCTTGAGAATTCACAAATTACTGGAAACATCAAAAATATTATTCTATAATAAAACACAAACAAACAGAAAATACAAGCAGACAAAAAATGTTATAGTGCTTTTGAACATGAATCATGTTTTTGAACATGAATCACAGGCAAAGATACGCAAATAGTAACTTTCTGTCTTTTACCTTTCCCACTTTAACATGCAGATATACACAGGAGTTCAACTATTTCAATAGTGATGTCGTACAAATAATCTAACATATAAAAGTCAAAGCAATGATGTAATTTTCTATGCATTGAAACATATATTCCCCAATGACTCTCCAAGGAAAGAATCCATTATTATCCATTGATAGACACCTGAAAAATTGAGTACCTTGTCTTTGTTTAGTAGAATTTCAAATAGTTCTTCAAAAAAGTGCATAACCCTTCTGTATCATGCAGCTCTAAACAACTTACAAAATGTTTTCACTTCAACAAACTTAGTCATTAGTATATGACAGTAATATAAAAGAAAAACATTAGAATTAACTTCTTGAGCAGAACATAAAAGATCTGATTATTAGAATAAATGGTCTGTTTCATTGTGTTTTACCAATCACTTATTCATGCATTTATATTTTCCCATAGTTCATACTCATTGCCTGAGCCTTGACAATAATATTGGTCAAGTATATGGATAATATTTTACACACACTCTACTAGACCTTGGAAAGGCAAAGGTTGGCAGCTCTGAAACTCTCCTCTCAATAGATTGAATGTCGGTGAAATCCATTTTTAAGAAGTATGTCAACAGAGAATAATTATGAATAGAAATATAAAGTATATATCTATGCATTTAAATTACATTTCAAGATCAGAACTTCTAAGAGAAAGTGCTACATTGCTGAGTAAAAAAACTACATTGATGAAGAAGCAACTGGAAGTTAAGAATGAGCTGAACAGTTTGTGCCAAGACATGGGAATTTAAATAGGCTTCAGATGTTGGAAGAGGAATTTACTGTTGGGGACTTTGGCTGAAAGGCCTGCCACAGACTAGCATAAGTTGGAGCCACAGAAAGACAGGAGTCAAATCAGAAGGATCTGGGTAATAAATCAAGAGGCTTTAATATTATCTGAAACATGATGGAGAGGAATTGAAAGATATGATTCAAAATATTTTTGAGCAATACTATTCTTGTGGCACAGAAAAGAAATATGACCAGTGAGGACATTGTTGCAGTAATGTAGACTGGATATGATTATGTCTGAGTAAAGGCAATCAAAGCAGGAATTGAAGGAAACAAGGGTTGGCAGATGAACGGGTAGGATCTACAGGACGTAAGAATTGATAGTCTCAACCAAAAAGACTGTTGCATTTCTGGCTTAAATAATCAGATAAATAACAATGTTACTAGTAATGTATAAGCGTGCCTGGTGTCTCCATGGATTAAGCATTGTGCTGCCAACCAAAAGGACTGTGATTGGCCCCCAACAGTTCCTCCATAGAAGTAAAACGAGGAGTACCACATGGTCGACCCCACTATGAGACGTGCCATGCCTCACTGACCCACAGCCCTACAGAGGACAACACCGGAAGCACAGTGTGGGAATTCCACCTGATCTGATCCCACCACACCAAGGCAAAATACTGAGGGTGTACAACAGAACAGCAAGGGAACAGAGCAAGAAAGTCCCCAGGGAATACCAAAAATAGACTATGGGGCCAGGGCTTGGCACCCCAACAGATTCAACTGGAAAACATGCCTGAAGGTCAACAAACAGTCCTTGAACTCACTACAAGCTTTTTGTTCTTGTGTTTTATTTTGTTTATTGTTGTTGTTTCGTTTTATTTTGTCACTTGGTTTAGCTCTGTCATGTTGTTGTGCATGTTATTATCTCTGCAGGCCTGTCTAAATAAGATAGGCTGGATGAACAATATGGAGGAGAAAACAAAGAGACCAACAGTTCTGGGGGGACATGGGAGAGAGGGAGGTGGGGAGAAAGGCAGTGGTGTTAACAAAATCAGGGACAAGGGAACAACAAATGACCCAAATCAGTGGTGAAGAGGGTGTAGGAGGCCTGGTAGGGCATGATCAAAGGTAATGTAACCAAGATTAATTACTGAAACCCAAATGAAAAGTGAGCATGATAGTGGGACAAGAGGAAAGCCAAAGGAAATAGAGGAAAGAGCTAGGAGGCAAAGGGCATTTATAGAGGTCTAAATAAAGGCATGTATATGTAAATATATTTAGATATGAGAATGGAGGAATAGAATTATATGCATATATTTATAGGTTTAGTATTAAGGTAGCATATGGACATTGGGCCTCCACTCAAATACTCCCTCAATGCAAGAATACTTTGTTTTATTAAACTGGCATTCTATGATGCTCACCTTCCTGATGTGATTGCTGAAGATAAAGTGAGTACATAAGTAAATGTGGTGCAGAAAGCTAATGGTGCCCGGCTATCAAAATATATAGCGTCTGGGGTCTTAAAGGCTTGAAGGTAAACAAGCGGCCAGCTAGCCCAGAAGCAACAAAGCCCACATGGAATAATCACACCACCCTGCATGATCACGATGTACTGAAGGGATCAGTTATCAGGCATCAAAGAACAAAAAATCATATCATTGTGTGCTCACATCCCTAGTACGATTGCTGAAGACAAATGGGTGCATGAACAAATGTGGCAAAGAAAGCTAATGGTGCCCAGCTATCAAAAGATATAGCCTCTGGGGTCTTAAAGGCCCAAAGATAAACAAGTGGCCATATAGCTCAGAAGCAACAAAGCTCACATGGAAGAAACACACCAGCCTGTGTGACCATGAGATGTTGAAGGGATCAGGTATTAAGCATCAAGGAACATAAAATCATATCATTGAAAAGGTGGGTGAGTGTAGAGTGGAGACCCAAAGCCCAAAGGTAGCCAACTGGACACCCCTTGCTGAGGGGCTGTGGGGAGGATATGAACCAGGCAGGGTGCAGGGTAGCAATGATGAAACATATAACTTTCCTCTAGTTCTTAAATACTTCCTCCTCCCCACTATCATGATCCTAATACTACCTTGCAAATCGGTTAGATCAGAGGATGTACACTGGTAGAGATAGGAACTGGAAACACAGGGAATCTGGACGATGATCCCTTCAGGACCAGTGGTGAGTGTGGCAATACTGGGAGGGAAGAGGGAGGATGGGTTGGAGAGGGGGAACCGATTAGAAGGATCTACATATAACCTGCTCCCTGGGGGATTGACAACAGAAAAGTGGGTAAAAGAAGACGTTGGAAAGTGCAAGGTATGACAAAATAATAGCTTATAAATTATCAAGGGTTCATGAAGGAGGGGGGAGTGAGGAGGGAGGGGGAAAATGAGGAACCGATGCCAGGGTCTTAAGTGGAAAGCAAATGTTTTGAGAATGATGTGGGCAATGAATGTACAAATGTGCTTTGCATAATTGATGAATGTATGGATTTTGATAAGAGTTGTATGAACCCCTAATCAAATGATTTAAATAAATAAATAAAAATAAAACACAGAATAAAATATTCATAAGTCCAACCTTACTCATGAATCCAAAATAAATAACAAGATAAATCTTGGAGAAAGAACATTTATTAAATGTAGAATGGGCGGTGAAGAACATAGAAATTTGAGCAACATTCCACATATAACTGCTTGCTGCTCTTTAAAAATGTTGAGATTTGGAAAGACAGGCTGTTTGGAGGAGACTAAGATGTGACAAATAAATGCTCTGTCCTACAGGGGTGCTATGAGCCAGAACACACTCAATAGCAAAAGCTTTGGGGTCTTTGTGGTTTTGAATGAGCAGATATTTACTGACTGCACCCTTGGTAAAACTAAAATATGCTTAATGAACAATACAAAAAAAACTGTTTAAAGGACATAGTGGAAGATCATAATTCTGCAGCAAAGAAAAATAGACAAAACAATGGGAAACAAATTATCCCAAAATGCCAAGGTAGTTTGCATAAAATACTGTATCTAGTAAAGCCATATATAAAGCTATCGAAGTGGAGAAAGTTATGCAGGAATACTTCAGTAGGTTTCATGCTAATTCATTTAAATTGAACTATTTTAAACATGGATGAACTTCAATATGAGGGAAATAACACTGGACTTCACTCTTCCCACAAAATCACATATACTACTGAGAAACAGCAGCTCGAAAGCCCCAGGCAGAGACAGGGACGAGAAGCTCGCCCGCTGGGAAACATTGAGAGTGGCAGGATGTCTGGAGGGGTGATTCTGACAGCCTATGATAATTTTAAATCTTAAGCCAGCAGGCACTGGACCCCTAAGCTGATTTCAAACTCCACAGTCAGCAAACCCATGATTCTTTGCTGGCCCATTGCCTGCTTCCTTCCTTGTCCAAACCTGTGCAAGACCCAGCGATGGACAGAGCATGACTAGATTTGTGATTGACCTAAGGATTGTGGCCAGACCTGCGTCAATTCATAACCTGGACACAAATACAGGCCAAGTGCCTCACAACTGATTAAAAACAAAATTCCCTACACATAGATCATTCACTGCAGTTGCCATCCTTTCTGTCCTTTCTAAATAAACTTTGCCTTCTGCTTTCCCTTTATGGTCTTTGAGTCCAAACTATCTTCTGTTCGGAAGACCAAGAACTACTGAACACATCAGAGCAGTACAACACTACGGGGCTCAATTTATTAAAAATTGAAAAACAAACAGACAGACTTTTATTTACTGACTGAAAAATCAGAGGTGCCCAGGAGAATGAGGGAAAGAGGTGGGGGAGGGAGAGATGACAAAGAGGCAAAAAGAGACTTTTAGGAATGATGGATATGTCATCATCATGATTGTGATGGCAATTTTCTTGGGTGTATACATATGTACATGTTTTACCAAATTTTATACTTTAAAGATGTGCATTTTATGATTTTTTTAATAAACCATTGTATTGGGGGCTTGTACAACTCTTATCACAATCAGTACATCCATCCATTGTGTCAAGCACATTTGTACATCTGTTGCAATCATCATTTTCAAAACATTTTCTTTCCAGTTGAGTCCTTGGTATCAGCTCCTCATTTTTCCCTTCCTCCCTCATGAACCCTTGAAAATTTATAAATTATTATTATTATTTCATGTCTTATACTAACTGATGTCTCCCTTCACCCATTTTTCTGTTGTCCATGCCCTTGGGAGGGGGTTATAGATAGATCATTGTGATTGGTTCCCCACTTTTCTCCCCACCTTCCCCTTTCCCTCCTAGTATGGCTACTCTCTAAATTGGTCCCCAAAGGTTTATCTGTCCTGGATTCCCTGTGTTTGCAGCTCTTATCTGTACCAGTGTACATGCTCTGTTCCAGACTGGTTTGTAGGATATAATTGGGGTCATAGTAGTCGGGGGTAGGAAGCATTAAAGAACTAGAGTAAAGCTGCATGTCTCATCAGTGCTATACTGCACCCTAACTGGTCCATCTCCTCCCTGTGACCCTTCTGTAAGGGGATGTCCAAATGCCTACAGATTGTCTTTGGGTCTCCACTCTGCACCCCACCCACCCCAATCACAATGACATGATTTTCTGTTCTGGATCTTTGATGATGTCTGATCCCATTGACAACTGATGATCACAGTCTGGTGTGCTTCTTCCATGTGGACTTTGTTGTTTCTCAGCTAGATGGTCGCTTGTTTATTTTCAGGTCTTTAAGACCCCAGATGCTATATCTTTTGGTAGTTGAGCACCATCAGTTTTCTTCACCACATTTGCTTATGTACCTGCTTTGTCTTCAGTGATCATGTAGGAAAGGGGAGCATCTCATAATGCCAGATTATTAAAACAAAGTGTTCTGTGTTGAGGGAGTACTTGAGTAGAGGCCCAATGCCCATCTGCTACCTTAATATTAAACCTATAAATATATGTCCCACTATCAAGTTCGGCCTTCATTTGGGTTTCAGTAATTCCCTCTCAGTTACATTGCCCTTGATCAAACCCTACCAGGCCTCCTACATCCCCCTCCCCATAGATGACCCACTTCCTTTCCACCATTCCTCCTCTCCCATGATCCCTGGAACCATCAGTTCCATTATTTTCTCTTCCAGCTTGTTTATGCCACCTATCTTATCTAGGTAGACATACAAAGATAATGATACGCACAAAAACAAGATAGAGCAAAACAAAGCAACACAAGAAATAAAGAAAAGCCTATACATAATTCAAGGTCTGTTAGTTGACCTTTGCAAGTGTTTTCCAGTCCATACTCATGGGATGCCTCGCCCTGGGCCAACAGTCTATTTTTTGTTGTTCCCTGGGGATTTCATTGCTCTGTTCCCCTTGTGGTTCTGGTGCACGCCTTTAGTGTTTCACTTCGGTGTGGTGGGATCAGATATTCCTACACTGTGTCTCCAGTGTTGTCCCCTGTAGTGCTATGGGTCAGTGAGAGATGTTGTGTTTCCTGGCTGGCCCTCTGGTCCTCTCTGTGCATTGGCTGCTTTGAGGTGGAATATAGTCCTCAGGGTTTGGTGGACCAGGCTGTGCTCCATTCTTTTTCCTCCCCTCATTTGTTTTCTCCTGTGTGCTCTGATCAGACATGTCCCTCCCCCTGAGCTGTAGCTTCAGTGCTGTCCTCTGAAGTTAATTCTTCTGAGGGGAGGGAGGTTTTCCGTATAGTTGGGATTGGGGCCAGCCCCTCAGGCCTCTTTATTAGTTCCCTGCTTCATGCTAGTGTGTTGCATCCTGGTCTTGGATCACCGGGTTGAGTCTGGTCCCTCTTTCCCTGTGGAGATATAAACAACACCTTCCACTTGGGTGGGTTAGTTCCCTGTTCCCCTGGCTACACATAACTCCCCCCCTCCTTTTTAGTTAGATACCATATGTATCCCAGAGTTTAGTCTATCCCCTGCCATATTACCTAGACATTACCCCAGGAATGTATGTATACAGTAGCTTTTTCCCTATGCCCCTTTTGCATTTTAAACTTACCTCAGCAGACTCATGTTGTGCGTGTCCTTTTGTGCTTGGCTTAATTTGCTTAGCATAATTCCCTCCAGTTCTTCCCATGTGGTGATATGCTTCATGAGTTCATAGCTGTATTTTAGGGATTGGTAGTACTCCATTGTATGTATGTACCATAGTTTTTGGTCCATTCATATGCTGGTGGAAATTTCAGTTGTTTCCAACTCCTCAAAATTGTGAACTGTGCCTCAATGAACATTGGAGCACAGATGTCTGGTCATGGCTTGTTTCTTGCCTCTTCTGGGTATATGCCCAGTAGGGGAACTGCTGGGTCATAAGGTAGCTCAATTTCCATCTGTTTTAGATATTGTCAAATAAATTTCCATACAGGCTACACATACCTACAGGTCCACCAGTAGTGGAGGAGAGTTCCTATCTCTCCGTAGCCTCTCCAACACTTGTTACTTTCTGATTTTTCAATTGGGCTATCTTTAAGCGTGTTAGGTGGTATCTTATAGTTGTTTTAATTTGCATTTTTCTTATGGCTAGGGATCTGAAACATTTACTCATATGTTTATTGGCTATTTGGATTTCTGCCCTTGAGAAACTTCTGTTCAGGTCCTTTGCCCACCTCCTGAGTGGGCAATTGTTTGTTTTGTTTTTTTTCTTGTTTTAAGTTAGCAGAATATTGTAGATTTTAGTAATAAGGCCCTTGTCTGATGTATCATTGCTAAAAATGTTTTCCCATTCTGTGGTATCTTATTAGACTCTTAGCAAATTCTTTCAATGTCCACAAGTGTTTTATATCTTTAGTATATCCCGTTTGTCAATTTGTGCCTCCTATGTGTTTGTGTCCTTCCCTATTTCCAGTAGCCTAGGTGTTCCCTATGCCAAAGTTCTCAGATTTGTTCAATTCCCTCTTGATGGTCCTAATAGTTTGGGGTTTTATCTCAAGATCTTTGATCAACCTTGAGTTTATTTTTGTGAGTGGAGTGAGGTAAGGATCTTACTTCATTTTTCTGCAGATATATATCCATTTTTTCCAGGACTACTTGTTGAAGAGGGCATCCACTCCCATTTGATTTTTTTTTTGGCCCTTATCCAAAATCAGTTTTCTGTACACTGATGGTTTTGTTTTTGGGTTTTCAAGCCTTTTCCATTGATCTGAATATCTATCATTATACCAACATCACACTGTTTTCACCACTGTGGCGATATACTAGGTGCTAAAGTCAAGTAAAGCAAATCCTCCACCTGAGTCCTTCCTCTTGGGAAGTTCTCTGCTAATTCTGGATTTCTGCCCTCTCCATAAGAAGTTGGTAATTAGTTTTTCCAATTCTTTGAAGAAGAGTGATGGTATTTAAATCCAGATAGCATTGAACTGATATAGTGCCTTGAGGAGAACTGACATCTTTACTATATTGAGTCTTCCAATCCACGAGCATGGGATATCCTTCTATTTGTTGAGATTACCCTTGGTTTCTTTTAATAATGTTGTGTAGTTTTCCTCATACAGATCTTTTTCTTTTTTAGTCAGTATTTTCCCTAGATATTTCAATTTGTGATTGATTATTGTGAAGGGTACCACCTTTTAGATCCCCTCTTCTGTGATTTTGTCTGATATGTATAGTAGTCCAATAGACTTCTGTTTGTTGATCTTCTATCCTGCCATACTCCTGTATTGATTCATGTATTCCTCTTGTGGAACTCTTGGGATTTTCCATATATAAAATCATCTGTGAATAACGATAGTTTCAGTTCTTTCTTCCCCAGACAAATACCTTTTCAAAAAAATCATTTTATTGGGGGCTCGTACAATCCTTATCACAATCCACGCACACATCCATTGTGTCTAAAACATATGTACATTCTCAAAACATTTGCCTTCTACTTGAGCCTTTAATATCTGCTGCACATTTCCCCCTCCTTCCCCACTATCCCCAACTCGTGAACCCTTCATCATTCATATATTATTATTATTTTGCCATATATTACACTGTCTGACATCTCCCCCTGCCCTCTTCTCTGCTGCCCCTCCCCCAGGGATGAGGCTATGTATAGATTCCTGTAATCAATTCCATCTTTCTACCCTACATTCTCTCCACCCTCCAGGCATTGCTGCTCTCATTGCTGGTTTTGAAGGAGTCATCTGTCCTGGATTCCCTGTGTTTCCTGTTGCTATCTGTACCAAGGTACATCCTCTAGTCTAGCCAGATTTGCAAGGTAGTATTGGGATCATGATAGTGGGGTGGAGGAAGTATTTAAGAACTAGAGGAAAGTTATATGTTTCATCGTTGCTACCCTGCACCCTGCCTGGTTCATCTCCTCCCCACAGCCCCTCAGCAAGGGGTGTCCAGTTGGCTACCTTTGGGCTTTGGGTCTCCACTCTACACTCACCCACCTTTTCAATGATATGATTTTATGTTCCTTGATGCTTAATACCTGATCCCTTCAACAGCTCATGGTCACACAGGCTGGTGTGTTTCTTCCATGTGAGCTTTGTTGCTTCTGAGCTATATGGCCACTTGTTTATCTTTGGGCCTTTAAGACCCCAGAGGCTATATATTTTTTATAACTGGGCACCATTAGCTTTCTTTGCCACATTTGCTCATGCACCCATTTGTCTTCAGCGATCTTATCAGGGAGGTGGGCACCCACTGATCTGGTTTTTAACTCTTTGCTGTCTGATAACTGGTTTGTCTTTTTTTTCTTTCTTCTTTTTTTTTTTTTTTTTTTGCCTTACACTGTTAGTTAAGACCTCCAGCACCATGTTAAGTAGGAGTGGGGACAAAGGGCATCCTTGTGTGGTCCCTTTTTCAGGAAGATTGTTGTCATCTTTTCTCGATTAACTACCATCTTAGCAGCATTTAATTTTCCATAGTTTCATTTTACCTCTCCTGAACCTCAGCCCTGATTTTTATTATATCTTTTCTTTTGCTACTAGGAAGGTTGTCTTGTTGACTCTACTGTAGTTGCTGTAAATTTTGTGCCAGTATATCAATCATAAGTCTCTGGGGTAGTTAGTTTATTGTGCCAACCTGAACAATAAACACGTGGGATTAATTGAAGGGTGGAGAGATAAATGGCTCGGCGAGCCTCCCCTTTCTTGTCTCTTGCTCTTTGATCATCGGACCAGTGTGCGGCTGTCTTGCTTGTTCTGTGCCTCAATTTGCAAGCTACACTACCTGTGGGACATCCAACCTGTGGACTGTGTAGCTGTAGTTGGAGGTTCCTTCAAGACCTGCTTTGCCATACAACTGGAGTATATATCACTTGAGCTGGGGACTGTCGGACCCTGTCATCTGTCTGACTGTTGGTGACCTGCCTTGCTGTTTGCTCCCTGTGCCCAGACAGCCTGAATTGCTCTACAGAGGTCTACCTGGCAGCCCTCAAGACTTGAAGGACTGCCAGTGGCTCACAACTTTCTCATGGGAGTAGGTTGCACTGAGCCATTTGTACTGCTTATAATTTAACTGTTTATTTCTTATTATATGTCTATCTATCTGTGTATATATAGATCAATCTGGTTTTGTCTCTCTAGAGAACCCTGTCTAACACAGTCTCTCTTCCTTTTTCATGTGTGTCTGTATTGCTGTAAAACTTTCTCTGATAACTGCCTTTGTTGTGTCCCATAAGTTTTGGTACACCGTGTTCTCATTTTGTTGCTTTCTAGAAGTGTCCTAATTTCATCTCTGATCTGGGCCAGTACACACACCTTTTCCAATAGAGTTCGTCATCTCCAATTGTTTGCCTTTGTTTTCTTCATCTTCCTTTTGTTGGTTTTGATCCTTATGACACAGTGGTCAGAGAAAGAGGTCTATATGATATTAATGTGCTTAACTTTATGCAGATTTGACTTATGCTCCAGCATATGGTCTATCTTTGAATATATTCCATGTGAGCTTGAAAAGATTGTGATTTTTTTGGGGATTGCGGTGGAAAGCTCTGTAAACATCTATCAGCTCTAGTCATCTAATTGTAAAGTTTAGATATTTAGCTTCCTTGTTGAGTTTCTTTCCCAGTGATCTAACTTTCTCAGAGAGTGGTGTATTGAAGTTTTCAACTGTAATTATTGAGGCTTTGATGTCTTTTCTCATCCTTTAGAGAGCTTGATTGACATATTTGCAGATTGCTTTTCAGCGAGTAAATGTTTAGATGCTTAGTGGTTCTTGGTCTATGGTTCCCTTGAACATAATATACTGTCCCTCTTTATCTCTCTTTATGGTTTGTACTTTGAGATCAATTTTACCTGAGATTTGGATGGCAACCCCTGCTTTTTTTTTTTTTTTTGAATTGCTGTTTGCTTGGTATGTTTTTCTCCAGCCTTTTATTCTCAGCATATTTTTGTCTGTAATCCTGAGATATGTCTCCTGTAGACAGCAGATTGAGGAATTGTGTTTCCTAAACCAATCTGTTAGCCTCTGTCTCTTAAGGCCTGAGTTCATTCCATTGATAGTCAGGGTTCTTCATCTACCTGTGGACTCTATCATGTCATTTTATACCTCTTGTGTTGGGGGTTTTCCATGGGTTGTGTGTGGTTTATTTTTGCCTTCTTCCCACCCTTGAGCCAATGCTATCTTGGGGGCTTTTCCCCCTTTGTTGACTCCCGGGTGGAGTTGGTCTATGTGGTGTTCTCTAATTTGTACATGATGTGTATTGTTCTGCCCACGCTCGGACGGCAAGGATCTTTTCTAGTACTGGGTTTCTTTTAGCGTATTCTTTGATTTTTTTTCTTGTCTGGGAAGACTCATATCTAAATAATTTTGATAGATAATTTGGCTGGATAGAGTATTCTTGGGTTTGCCGTATTTTCCTGCAATTTTCGGAATATGTCGTTCCACTCTTTCCTCTACTTCATAGTGTCCGTTGAAAGGTTGGAGCATATGTTTATCTGCTTGCCTTTATATGTGACTGCTGGTTTTCCCTAGCAGCTTTTATGATTTTTCTCCTTTTCCTCAAAGTTAGATAACTTAATAGTTACATGTCTTGGAGACTTCTTGGGATTCAGTCTAGCTGGTGGTCTTTTGGTCTCCTAGATGTTTTCATTCAGTAAGCTAGGGAAGTTTTCCTTCAATAATTCCATCACTATTTTTGACGTGGATTCCCTTAATGTGTTTTCCTCCTGTAATCCAATTATTCTGCTGTTGTTCCTTCTCATAGCATCACACATAGCTCTGAGGGTTTCTTTAGCTTCTCTGATGGACTTGTAGACTTTTCTCACGTTTATTAATTTCTGCTTGGGATTCACTGGTATGGTTCTCTGCCTCCTCCATTCAGCAGGTAATATCTGTTAGTTTGCTATTAGCTTTTGTTATCTCACACCTAAACTCTTGAATTTTCCTTTGGTACATGGTCTTTATCTCCTCTATCATTTCATCCATTTTCTGTAATGCTTCCCTCATATTCTGTATGACTCTAAGCAACATTCTGAAGATTTCTTTCTCTGGAAAGTCAACGTCTGCCTTTTCTATGACTGCTGTTAGGTCCAGATATAACAGCATTGAATTTTGTTTTTTCTTTCTTGTTGAAGCTGTGGAAGCAGCTTGTTGCGTTTTTGTTGATCTATTGGAACTAGGAGCCATTTTCCTGGGCATCATAGAGCCCTGGCCTCTCTCTTGGGAGATTGGTGCTGGTGTTTCTGTAGGCTGCCTATATCCAACTGTCTTAAGGTGTTGTGTTTCACCTTTGTCCTTCTGGTGTTTTCCTCTCGCCTTGGCCTATGCTTTGTGCTCCAGCCACCCTCAGGTCTCCGTAGGGGTTCTTTGCAGCTGTGCATGCTGTGGTCTGATGGAAAGTGTTGGCACAGATGCAGGGATGAGTAGTTTTGGGATGAAGTGGGCATTGGTGGTCAGTTCTTGACTAGGAGCACTTTCAACAGGCAGGTGGGTGGGAAGTAGATCCCTGGTACTTCTGTTAGTGCACAAATCCACACAGAGCACAGAAAGGGTGGGATTGTGGAGGTAGAAGGCAGAAGGACGAGTGCAGTGGGAGAGCCCTGCAGGCTTGGATTCCTAGGCCGCAGCTCCACAAGCTTCTGCCAGACTTATTCCAGAAGCCTGGTAGGCTCAGAGCATCACAGTGGGATGGAAACCTCTGTGTATGTGTGGAGGAGGGTTGGGAGGGTGGGGAGTTGGCTGGCAGGTCTGTGAGGAACACTGAGATGTGGCGAGAACCTCTGGTGGGGGCAGGGCTGGCTGGCAGGTTTTTGCAGAGCACTGAGGCGGGGCAGGAGCTTCTTCCATACACTTGGATGGCCTTTGGTGCCAGTTGAGGTGGAGCAAGCACCCGGAACACTGAAAAACACACAGCTGGTGGACCTGAGACCTTGGGAGTCCACATGGAGTGAAGGTGATGGGGATGAAGTCAGCTTCTGGTTCAGAGAAGTTCAAAGGTTGTCTCAGGGATTGACTGACAGCCTTGACACCACTCCTTGGCCCCCATTCTTCCCACTCACCGATCTCCACAGAGCTCCCGGAGTGAGCTATGTACCTGGTTGCCATCTTGCCCCTCCTCTGATATCTATATTGTAATTCAACAATGGGCTTTCACATAAACAAATAAAAAGAAATGTGATTCTCCATAGTTTAAGTCAACTTGCTCCTAAGAATTGCTATTTATATTCTGCTATCACATTAGTTGCCAAAAGAGTTCCAGAATGCTCCTCCAAAGAGGTAAAAAGAGTAGGAAAATCTTCTCCTTATAACATTTGGGACAGGATAGACTGCTTTTCAAAAGATGTAGGTAAAATTGAAGAGAAATGATATGAAGAATTGGCATGAGCTTTAAATCACAAAGAAAATTAGCAAATAAATCTATTGTGGGCCAATAATACACAGTAGATTAGCTAAGTAATTTTAAAATTGAATTTTATAGTTAAGGATATTACATTTAGAAAAAGCTTAATGCTTTTGTTGAATTTATGCCAGTTGTGTATTACAATTTTTCATGTATCATGTTCATTGTATTGTGTATTTATATTTAAGCAATGTAATTACCTAATTATATATTATTCCTTAGAATCTAGGATGGTGAGACTTAGCTTCACTTGCCATAAATGCTTCACAAGCAAAACCCAATTACTATGATATGATATCATGTCTGGTATAGTAGGGGACCAACAAAAGCAGGGTATCACTCTGTGAGACAGGCTAACATAATAGCTTCTAATATTGATTCAAGCACATCAATAGTCAGGAGAGCAGAAAGATAAGCACCAAATTTGATGTTTTGGCATATACAATGAGAATTAATTTCTCTACTGTTGTCAAGTCAATTTCAACTCATAGTGCCTATGTACAACTGAAAACAATACTGCTCTGTCCTGAATCATCCTCTCAATTATGTTTGAGCCCATGTTTGCAGCCACTGCATCAATCTATTTTCTCAAGAGTCTTCCTCTCTTTAACTGCCCCTTCACTTTTCTAAGCATGATGTCTTTCTTCAGGGACTGGTCTCTCCTGACAAAGTACTTGAGATGAAGTCTTGCCTCCCTTGCCTCTAAGGAGCATTCTGGCTGTACTTCTACCAATACGGATTTGTGCTTTCGGATGTCCATGTCCTTTCAATATTCTTCCACAGCACCTTAGTTCAAATTCATTGATGTTTTTCTGTCTTATTCAATGTCACATTTTCACATTTATATTAGGTGACTGAAAATATGACTTGGGTAGGGCACACCTTAGTCCTCAAAATAATATTCTTGCTTTTCAACACACTAGAGGTCATACACAGCAGATTTACCTAATGCAATGTTTTCGTTGGTCTCTTGACTTCTGCCTCTATCAACATTGATTATTGGATCTAAACAAAGTGAAAAATCCTTGACAACTTCAATCTTTTCTCCATTTACATTTATTTAGCACATTTAATTGTCTATTTAGTACATTCTTAAAGCTTTTGTTATATGATTAAATAAAAAGAATTAGCCTTAAGAAAGAGATGCAATAAAATTATGAGAACAAAACCAAATTGAATGATTGGCAAACCAAGAGCATTAAGTTTTGACATGCCCATGGAGAGCATTGGTGTTGATATCTAGAAAGTTCTCAATTACTATATGTTGGTTATATTCCCAATAATAATTCACATTAAATGACTCCAGATAAAAGGTAAGGAGTGCCATAGCTATCTAGCTATCAAGTTGGAATACATTACAATGAAAGACCTTAACATCAAATAATAAACCTACAGCCACTTAGAATCTATTGAGACATTTTTATAATGATTACAATAACCATTTTCAGTGTCTCTATAAATCTACACTATTGGAATTCTGGGAGTTAGTAGTGAGGACTGAGGATGATTATTATACCACTAATATGCTCAATGGAATAGTTAAAGATTTATATCATAGGCATTAGTAAGATGAAATGGATTGATAATGGAATTTAAATCAAGCAATCATAAGGTCTGCAATGCTAGTAGTGATAAGTTGAAAAGGAACCCAATAGTATTCATTGTCAAAAAGAACACTTCAAGGTCCATCCTGAAGTCCAAAGTCTATTGTGTCAGTGATGAGATGACATTCATACACTTACAAGGAAAATCAGTGAGTATGACTGGTATTCAAATTGGAATACCATGTGCTAAGTGCAAATATGGAGGAATTGAATATTTTTTACCAACTTTTACACTGAAGTTGATCAAGCATGCAATAAAATCAAATTGCTAATTAACAGTAATTGTAATGTGAGATCTGGGAATAAATAAGAAGGATCAGTATATGGAAAATGCTATTGGTCACAGAAATTACACAGATCTCATAATGTTTTACAAAACCAGCAAGTTATCCATTGAAAATATTTTTGTCCAACAGCATAAATAACAACTCTACACATGTACCGCATCATATGCACGCGAAGTCAAATCATCTACAGCTGTTGAAAGAGATGATGAAAGAGCTCAATATCAGTCAGAATAAGGACATTGGCCAACTGCAGAACAGACATTAATTGGTCATAGGAACTTTCAAGGTGAAGCTAAACAGAATTAAAACAGATCCATGAGAGTCAATGCACAACCTGGAATATATCACACATGGATTTAGAGACCATCTCAAGGATCTATTTGATTTGAAACATGAAATAATTATGACTAAAGACTAGATAGGCTATAGTATGGCATCAAGGACATTACAGACACAGACAAGAAAAGCTCGAGGGAATATCAAATGCACGTCAGAAGAGCCTTTGAAACTTTTCCTTGAGCACAAAGAAGCTAAATAAATGGAAGAAATGACCACAAGAACTGGACATCTCATAGTGGCTTGAGAAGACAACGTCCAGAATTACAATGAAATGTGCAAAGACCTGGAGTTCAAAAAAGGGGGGGGTGAAGAATCTGCTAAGAATTTTTCAAGCAGAAGTAATTTTAAAAATTCAAGCTTATAGGTGCAACATTGAAGGATTCTGTGGGGGGAAAATACCAAATGATTCAGGAAACATGAAAAAGAGAAGTTGTAAGGAATACACAGTCCCTGTACCAAAAAGAATGGGCGAACCCCAGTCATTCCAAGAGGCCGCATGTGATTAAATTGTGTTTGCCTGAAAGTGAGGAATGTCTGCACAGGACTGACTGATGAGCATCAGGTGTCAGCTGCACTGAAAGCATTGGTGTAAAACAAGGAATGGGTGGAATGCCGACTGACATGTTTCAACCAGGAGAGCACCAAAAGCATTCACTTGTCTAGTCCATGAAAATTTAGAGGGCAGCCACCTGGCATATCAACTGGAAGAAACCTGTATTTGTGCCCATTATACAGAAAGGTGATCCAGGAGAATATGACTATTCTCGACCAATATGAAGTCTACTAATTGAAAGTAAAACTTTGCTGCAGATAATTAAAAACAATTGTAGTCATTACTGCATCAACAGTAAACTACTAGAAATTTCAACCAAATTCAGATGAAGACCTGGTAAGAAGCATGTCATTTCTCATGTCAGGTGGCTCTTGACTGACAGCAGGAACTATCAGAAAAATATTTGTCTGTGTTTTATTTTCTATGCAGAAGCTTTTTTTATCATAACATATTATGGATAACATTGGAAATAATTGGAATTCCAAAACAATTAAATCAGTCCATGTGGAACCTGTACATAGACAAAGAGTCAGTTATTCAAACAGAGAAAGGGGACATCGTGTGACTTAAAATCCCAAAAGTACATGTCAGGAGTGTATCCACACATAATATTTATTATATGCTAAGTAAATAATTTCAAAAGCTGGGCTTTATGAAGAATAATTCAGAATCAGGATTGGGGTCAGACTGATTAATTAATAACTGTTGGTATGCACATGACACCCGTTTATGGGCTGAAAGTGAAGAATACTTGACACACTTACTGAGGAAGATGAAAGTCTATGGTCTTATAAAAATAATAAAAATCTTCACAACTGGATTGATAAGAGGAACCCTACTGCCCTAGTGGCTATGCAATCTGCAAGGTCAGCAGTTCAAAACCACATGCACTCCATGGGAGAAATATGAGGTTTCTCCTCCAGTAAGGAATTACAGTTTCACAAACCCATAGAGGCAGTTCTACCTTGTCCTATGAGGTCACTATGAATGAGAGATTTGTTTTGTTTATTTTGGGGGGGGTTGGAGCAGGAAGCAACATCTTGATAAATGGAGAAAAATTGGAATTGTAGCCAATTAATATGGGCTTTCTAACCAAAATTTCTTGTGCTAATGTATTGTAATTCTAGACTCTCCACCTGTGGCTATAATCCCATTGTGAAGAGAATTCTCAACTATACTAATGTATAGAATTAGGGTGGGATTAGGACTTGACTTCAGTTGAGGATGTGAAACTATGACTTTGAATCTATATAGCAGCAGGGTTTTTTATTGCTGGGCAGAATAAGGAAACCTGGAAAAGAATGGATATCTTTGAATGCTAGCTAAGAATATGCACTAGACTGTGCACTGCTAGACAAGCAAGCAAATCTATATTAGAAGAAATGCATCCACAATGATCCTTAAAAGCAAGGATGACAAGATTTCAACTCACATACTTTGGACATGTAATGAGAGACACTAGAGAGGGGAATCCATCTTGGTGATGTAGAAGGTCAATAAAAAAGAGAAAGACTCTTAAAAGGATGGAATGACACAGTGGCTACAACAATGCATTGAAATTTAGCAATGATTAGGAAAATGTTGCAGGATTCGCCAGTATTTCATCCTGTATTTCATAGTGTGCCTATATGTTGGAGGTGACTCAGTGGTATTTAACAAAAGCATCCATACTATGTTCAATACAATAATAAAACAAGGTTCACAATACCGAATATATTTGGTTATAGAGTTAGTAATAGCAAACAAATATCATATGTATATTTAGAATTAAAAGGAAAGTTAATCAACTTTTGTCTATGAAAATGACATTTAATAAGTGGTTTAGTCAACAAGGACGTTTAAGTCCTATAGTACCTAGTTTGTATGCCAAATTCTCTCAACTTTCTCTTCATAGATAGAACTTTTTATTTTTCACGTTTTGGGGTTATTTCCAGAGCTAATACTCACTTAAAGGAGCTCTAATGGCATGGTGGTTACTCACTAAGCTGTTACCGGCAAGATCAGCAATAAGAAACCGGCAGTACTGGTAGACAAAGACATGGTTTTCTACTCCAGGGAAGAGTTAGTCTCAAAAACACCCAGGGGACAGTTCTAGCCTGCCCAATGGTCGCCAGGGTTTTAAAAGTCTTAGACTGGTTGTTTTCAACATTCTGTAACCGATGTGGAATTCTTATGTTTATGTAATAGTTGTGATTAGTAAAATATTCAAGGAAGGGGCATGCACACACACACAAAAATATATACATTCATGCTTTTTTAAAATGCTCAGGATTGGTAAACTATTTCTCCTCATTTATTCTAATTTTTATTTTCATGGTAGCTGTTAAAGAAAGTCCAAGAATGGAAGCAATATTTTAGTGCTCTCTAGGCAAATGTTAAGTTCAAGATTTCTTTTTTTTAATATATATGTGACAAGCTTAACAGAGCCCTTGATATAAAACTTGAACTATGCCAGTTCGGTTTATGCCTCTAGGCGATAATATTATCAAAAGTTGAGAAAAGAATCCATAGCGATGAACCGTTCATAATAGACAGTTTAAAAAAGCATAAAACTTGGCTCATGTCAATTTAAGGCTCACCAAATATGATAGGCATATGCCTACATGCAAAGATCAATAAGTTGCCTTTGTGTCATTGTCTGGCTATGGGATTGAGGCACATTCCTTTTTCATTCCTGATCCTTTGTCTACAGATATGAAAAAAAGATAAATTAGTAATAGGGATAACTAATGTTTTTTATTTCAATAAATCATTTTCTTGGGGGCTCTTACAGCTCTTATAACAATCCATACATCAATTGTATTAAGCACATTGGTACACGTTTTGCCATCATTATTTACAAAATGTTTTCTTTCTAACTTGAGTTCTCAGTATCAGCACCTCTTTTTTCCCCTCTCACACTCATGAGCACTTTATAATTTAAAATTATTTTTATTTTCATATTTTATACCATTCGCTATCTCCCTTCACCCATGTTTCTGTTTTTTATCCACCTGGGGTGGGGGGTATAGGGGTGCTGTGCTTTGATTATTGGAATTGGTTTCCCCATTACTCTTCCTCCCCCCACCCTCTCCTTACCCTTATGGTATCACTACTCTAATTCTTGGTACTGCAGGGTTTATCTGTCCTGGAGTCTGTGCACAGAGAGCTCTTATCAGTCCACATGCTCTGGTCTAACCATATTTGTAAGATAGGTCATGATAGTGGGGGCAGGAGGAATTAGAGAATTAGAGGAATGTTGCATGTTTCGTCAGTACTATAGAGCAGCCTGGCTGGCTTGTTCCTTCCTTGTGACCATTCTGTGAGGGGATTTCCAACTGTCTACAGATGGGCTTTGGGTCTCCATTCTGGGTCTTCTGATAATTGATCCCGTTGACACCTTGTGATCACATGGGTTGGTGTGCTTCTTCCATGTGGGCTTTGCTAGACAGTTCCTTGTTTAAGTTCAAGCCTTTAAGACCCTAGATGCTATATCTTTTAATGGTCAGGCACCATCAACTTTCTTCAGCACATTTGTTTATGCACCCATTTTATCATCAGTGATCATGCTAAAAAGGTGAGCATCACAAAATGTCAGGTTATTAAAACAAAGTGTTCTTGCATTGAGGGAGGACTAGAGAAGAGTCCCAATTTCCATCTGCTACCTTAATACTTAACCTATAAATATATGTACGTAGACTTATATCCCTATCATTATATATTAATACATTTACATATGTAAATGCCTATGTTTGTACTTTTTAAATGTCTTTGCCTCCTAGTTCTTTCCTCTATATTTTCCTCCTGTCCTACTACCATGTTTGACCTTCATTCATCTCTCTGTACTTCCTCTTGGCTACATTGCACTTAATCAAACCCCACCAGGCATTCTAAGCCCTCTTTGTCCTTGATTTCAGATCTCTTCTTCCCTTGTCCCTGGGTTTGTTTCCTCACCCCTCCCATTCCACTGCCTTCTCTTCTCTCTCCCTTGTCCACCCCAAAAACATTGGTCTCATTGCTTTCTTCTCAGGATTGTTTATCCTGCCTATCTTATATAGATAGACATTGGGGGAAAAGAAGAATATACAAAACAAAACAAAACAAAAAAGCTATGAATAGTTCCAGGACAGTCTGCTGACCTGTATGAATGTTTTCTGATTGGGTCTGATGCAGTGCAGTTTGGCCCAAGTCCAAAGTGGATTTTCAGAATTCCTCGGGAACTTTGTTGCTTTCCTCCCCTTGCTGCTCTGTTGTGCTCCCTTGTGTTATGCCCTGGTGTGGAGGGGTACAGACTGGGCAAAATTCCCACACTGTGTTTCTGGTGCTGCCTGCTCCCCCTCCCCGGTAGCGCTGTGGGTCAGTAAGGGGCTGTCATGTCTCCTGGTGAGGTCAACCATATGGTGAGGAGGAAGGTCATCCTCAAAGCTTGGTGGGCCTGGATGCAGTCCATGCTCTGTCTTCTTTTCCTCTTGGTTTGCTCCCTGTGGTCTGGGCAGACCTGCCCCTCTCCCTGGGCTGTATCTTCAGTGCTGTCCTCTGCAGTACATTCTTCTGGGGAAGAGAGTTGATGTAGCTGGGATAGAGGTCAGCCCGCAGACCTATCTTGGGTGCACAAGGTTAAGGTCTGCTCCCTCTCTCCCTTTCCTATGGAGCTATAAACAGTACCCTCCCCATGGTGGAATAGTACCCTAATTCCATCAATGCTTTTGTCTCCCCCACATTTTTTTCTTCTCCCCTCCACCCTGCCCTTTTTTCTCCCTTCTTTATATTGTTATGCCGTATGCTTCATTGGGCTGGGCCTGTCTCCTGTCTGTGAGCCTGTCTAATTTACAGAGTTGAGGAATAACCAACTTTTAATGACTCCTGCTCTAAAACTGCAATGATCCTATGAATCACTTGTCTGACTAATACATAACATATTTGCCGTATGACTATTACTCATCAATATTTTTGGTTTAGCTGTTGGTAATGAGTCACAAAGTTTCCCCAAATTTTCAGACTCTATAAAAAATAAACAGAGCATGCTGTACATGAAGTCAGCTAAAAGCACATGCCACAGGATTATTTTGTCTGTTCATTACTGAGTCCTCCACTTTATTTATTTTAACACATTACCACACAAAGCAGTGACAAATATGTTACATAAGGACCTATGAAACAGAAACCCAAAATGAAAGAGTTGGGCTTCCTGATCATTATCGTTTATGCAATGGAGTGGACCTAGGTCTTCATTGCGGAGGAGAGCCGCTTCTCAGAATCTTCACCTTTTCCCTCTATTTGAGGATGGAGGAATAGACGGTATAACTCTAACAATTGGATCTGAAATTGCTTAAAATTATGTTTGCTAGTCTTGTCTATAGCTGACCAGAAACTCATGGAGAAGTAATCTGGAAGCTAGTAAGGACAGTGTTAAAGGAAGGACAGACTTTCCAGGGACAAATGGCAGTAACGGATTATGTGCAGAGCAGCCGGAGGCATCCCTGGCCAGGTTAGCCAGGTGACAGCTCCTAGAGCCGTTAGGCTCTCCCTGGATGGTTTGATATGGGGTCACTGTCTTACTGCTGACAATTTTCCATTTCTCACTGTCCTTAGTGAGACTGTTATTGACCCAATATTTTTTCCATAAATCTCCTCGATGCTGTAATGCGTTGAAAGAAAGCTGTGATGTCTGTAAGAAGAAATTGGGACTGGCCTAAGTGTAGACGGTCACAGACATGTATAAGACTCTTCAGCTTTCCTCGTGTAATTATGTAGTGTTTGCAGGTCTTAAAACATGAACTCATAAAACTTATTGACTGTAGCAAAATATCTGCCTGTGACTTAATTTGTGGCCTTAGGCAAATTAATTGATTTCTCTAAGCCTCAGTCCTCTCATCTATAGAATGGGGTCAAAAATCATACATTAAAAGTGTGTTTCAAAAATGATAAGATGCTTAGCTTAGGTAAGTAATAAATATGATCTTTGAATATTAATAAATGGACTCTGTTGTATAAAAACATATTTTGAATTAATGTGAAGTTTAAACTGCTATATTCTAATAACATAACATTGATATATTTATTATTTAATGCCTCTCACTTACCTCAATGTTTCAATAAAAAAATTAAAAATATTACCTAATTGGATTGCTTTAATTGTCTAAAACATATGCAATAGCCTAGGAAAATGGTACGAACCAAGATTGCTACAAGGTGTCTACTTTGTGCAGCATTTTGTACATTACCTCTCTTACAGGTAGATTCCTATTTCTAAAGAGAAGGCAGAGACTCAGAGAGTTCAAGTGCTTGTCTGGGGTCACACAGCTAATAAAAGGAAAACCAGCCATCAATGCAAGTCCAGATGATTCCAAAATCTTTGCCATTGCTTACTTTACCTTTGAGGCACATGGGAAGCATTGGAAAAATTACAGCTTCTATCACAATTTTCCCCAATGTAAATAAACTTATTAATTTGGAGAAAAAGGAAAGTGATAAATGATAATAAATAAAAGATGATTGGGATAACTGTTGTATGTTGGTGTTTTGTTTTTGTTTCACCTAAAGTTTAGAGCATTCAAAGTCATTGGAGGCAGCACTGAAAGATCATTTATACGTCCATCCCAAAAGCTTTAGTTCAAGTACCTTCTTCCTTTTATGAATTGTTTGCTCTCTGACAAAGTTTCTGGCCTCAATTTACTTATCTGTAGAATGGAGTTCTTACTGGGGATTTTATAACAAATTTATAAAATAACTACGCAAGGTTTCTACCTTAGAAATATGGTATCTTCCCGTAACTAAAATACCATATAATTCAACCAGACTAGGGGCATGCATCAGCAGAAGCTGCGAACACCAATGTTAAGCAAGTCCTCAGGCTAGGGCACTGGAGTTGTCCTAAACTTGGAGCAAAACTCTGTGTGCTGTTTCATTTTCTATCATGTGTCCGTGCAGCAGCAATAAAAAACCAAGACCAGACATGGTAACTCCATTGCCGTGTCATGGCAGCAAGACAATCGTTGGCAAGAAACATGAGTCTGATTCGTCTCTTAGTTTCAGTTACATACCTCTACCCATATAGTTATACCAAATGACCAATTTATCCATGATTTTCAATTGTGAGTAAAATAAGCATTCAGTTTTGCTGTTTATACCTTTTTTTAGTTCAGAAATAATAACAAAAAGATCATTTCACAGTTGTGGTTTGCCTCTTACTTCTTAGGCTTCTGTGTTTTATTATTCTTGTTTTGTTTTACTAGGCCTGATGTAGAAATATGCTCTGTGTAAATGGAATAAAAGGAATTCATATAAAATATATAACTTCATCTTTATTGACCATTTAAATGATAAATCTTGGATTCTTCTGTGCCTTCTCATCTCCCCAGTCCAAACAAACATTGAATGCTATTGATTTCACATCCCAAATCCTTCTCAAATGTCTCCCCTCCAGTTTTACTACAGTGCTTGCTTTCACACTGTAACAGTCTTTAGGAACTTCAGCTTACTATCTGCCCCCGCAGCAAATCTCAGTTTCTCAAATCCAGTCTCCACACAATTTATGGAATGATCTATCTAAATGCAAATCTCACCAGGTCTTTCCTAAGTAAGAAAGTCATAACTAGCTCCACATATCCCTCAGGAAAAAACTAAATCTTCTTAACTTGGCAGAAGACACACACACACACACACACACACACACACAGAAATGCCATAATTTAACTTAGCCTGCGTATCCAACCTCATCTCATGTCCCTCTATCTTATATGTTATACTCCAGCAACAAAAATCAACTTGCACATTTATAGATACTAAACACACTATGTGAATCACTCCTGTGTCTTTGTTCACGTTAATTCCATACATGATGTTCTTCCTGACTTTCGATCCTGTGAATTCCTGTCATCCTGTAAGACTTAGCTTTGGCCATGCTAACTCCAGGGAGTCTTCCTGGGTTATCTGTAAACACTGGGCTGCTTAATTGCTTTCATAACACATCACGCATGCCTCTGTCATTGCCATTTCCTCAAATGAAAAATGATTGAATAAAAGGTCAGCTTGCCTGGCTGACTCCCCCAATTACTCTGAGAGCTTCTTCTAAGTAGTAGGTACTTGTTTCCCACCTTTGTTCTCAGGTTCTAGCACAGCGTCTAGCATGGGACCTGGTGAGTGTTCAATAACTGCTTGATGAAAGGAACCTATGTGGCACAATCCATCAGAAAGTTTGTTTTCTGGTCAACTCGAAGTGCCTTATTAGAATGTTTTTATATTTACCAGCTGATTCAATCATGCTACAAGTACAATGTGAAACCATCACAGTTACATATCATGTAACAGCAAAAAAAAAAGTCTTGGCACTGTACATAAATGCAGACGGAGCCGTTGAGATTTTGTCTTGCAATGCATACTCCTGGGGAGATTCTAAATGGAATTTTTAGTATAAATTCTTCCATTTTGAAGAATTTGTCCAATTAACTAGTTTATGACAAGTTTAAATGTATCCCCGCCAAATTCTCTGCCCAGGGCAGTGTCATCTTTGCTACAGAAAATAAATAAATAAATTAAAAGTGTCTGAAGCTGTGTTGTCCTGAACATTAGGAAAGGAAGTACATATCTTTTCTCAAGCAGAATGAATAATGCATAAGAGCCCGATAATGGTTTGTTTAAAGGAAGAAAAGGGCATAAAATTTAAGAAACTATTCAGAAAGCACAGACTTCATACCAAAGACATAATAGTCTATTCTCATATAAATAGGTTCATTACAATGAAATAAAGAATAACCTTTTTCCCTTTGGAGTTCAAGTCTCTCCAGCAATGGCTGAACTCTTACTCATTAGTAGACTGAGGATGAAAGCTTGGTTTTCATTAATAGCGCACAGAGGCCACAGGCAGACCTTCACAAATATGTAAGGACTGTGCTCACATTGTGAGCCAAAGGAAATACAAATCAAAGAAAATTAGTTCAGCAGAAAGAGCTTCCAAAGAATAGAGCTACCTTTAGCAGTCCAGGGAGTGGTTCCTCTTTTTGTGTCCATCTATTCAACAAATAATTACTGCTTTGGGGTGAAGAGGGAGAAGGTGGATGAAGAATAATAGTACAATGTGCACTTAATGGAGGTCAACGTGGTTCTAAATACTTTACACAACTTAGGTCATTAATCTTCCTCAAATTCTATAAGCAATCACTATCACAAACATTTTACTTTTGTAGAAATTTAAATTTGAAGCTCTCATATTTAAATAACTTGCCTAATTCCATAGAGTTTATTCTGACTGCAGAGTCTGGACTTCAGTAAAATCTTCCAATCCGCCTGAAGAGAAATAAGACATAATCCTTGAGTGCCATTCCTGAGAATAATGATCTAATGAGGATATTTGTGTTTTCCTTGGCTATCATATCAGCTGAAATATACAGAAAACAACACCACCACCACCAAACCCAAGCCAGTTTCCACTCCTGTGTCACACTGTAGAACTAAACTCCATAGATACTCAAGGCTGTGACATTTGGAAGGAGATTGACTAGCCTTTCATCTCACATGTCTATGGATGGGTTCCATCTGGCAGCCTTTCAGGGAATGTTGTTGAGTGCCATCAAGTCATCTCCGACCCTCTACACAACAGAGAGAAACACCGCATGATCCCGTGCCACCGTCACAATTGTTCCTATCCCCGAGTCCATTGTTGCGGCCGCTGTGTCACTCCATCTTCTAAAGGGCCTTCCTCTTTTTTGACACCCTTCCACTTTACCAATCATGAGGTCTTTCTCCAGGGACTGGTCTGGATTCATAGAACATGCAAATACTACAGAATGACTACCACAAGCTTGCCGGAATCATACACATCTTAATACAGTATGCTGGGTGTTGATGTAGCAAAACCTTGTTTGTCTGTCAACCAATAGTACATCACTCTTGGAAGAGTCATCTTCTGCCTCCTCTGAGACCATGTCTTTCCTGGCCTCTGTCCTCAGGTTAGAAGTGTGTCTGGGGCCTCACTGCCGCAGCCTCTGGAGCATGCCGTGTATCCCGAAGATGTAGGATTCAGTGTCCCAGAGTTCGGCAGCACCTGGCCTGGGTTCCCAGGATACCCCCAGATGCCTTAGTTCAATTTTAACCACCCACTGCACACCACTAAAGCCACTCCAACCTAATGTTCCCTAAAGGATCCTTACTTTCTCATCCCCCTACCTGGAGCTATCCCCTCCCCTCAGCAGACATGCACCAGTGTTCCCCTAAACTGCCCATTCTCTCTTTCCTCTCCTGCATTGGCCCTCCCATTAGTAAGGCTCATCCCTTTGAGAAGGCCACTTCTCTCTCTGGGGGACCTCACTCCAGATCTACATGGGAACCACTCTGCAGAGAGCATCCCCCACTCTCTCCTGATCTTTTGATCCCAGCTGTCCTGAGGATCCAACCAACTAAGTGACCTGAGGGAGATAAGAGGGAGATGATGCCAAGGAATCTAGGAACAAAACCTATGTTTGGGGACTATTTATGGAAATGATTATACAATTCTTTTTGACATGATTGAACTATGGAATGATATGACAAATATATTAACACCCAGGTTACAAGAAATTAAAGAAAGAAAGCATAGATCCAGGAATGAGTTTTGGGCTTACACTAAATCCTAGCTCCAACTTAAGAAAACTTAATTTTTACACCATGGTCCTGCTCAATACTCACCCTCAGGCATGGGGCACAGAAAATATAGGGGTTATAGCAGAAAGTGGCCAAGAATGTCGATGGTGCCAACTATCAGATAAAATAGCATTTTGGAGTCTTAAACGCTCGTCTCCAACAAAGCAGCCATCTAAGTGAGATGTCAATTAAGTCCACATGGAGGAAGCACACCATCATCCGTCACTGAAGGATTGGAATCCATATAACCCAAAGTTGAAGGAGAGATAAGTACCAGAGCCTAAATTGTGAGAATCCAGTGTGCAGAAGGTGATGAATAGCAGTGAGAGTCCAAATCCATTAGCTGAGCTATATAGGAAACAAGCCTCCGGAGGAACCACCCCTCTATCTAAATTGAGGGGTGGGAGGAAAGTGTCCCTAAACAGAGTGCATGGGAGAAAGGAGTCGAGAAGGTCAAAGGCATAAATCTGACCCGAACAGTGAAAGCTGTGTCAGTAGATCCCCTTATGATGCAGGCTGGACCTGATCTTGTTTCCAAAATGTTCTGTACTTTTGGTTTGTATTGTTTTGTTCAGTTTTTGTTTGTTCATATTAGAGTTTATCTCAGAGGTGTTATGTCAAAAGAGGTCCCCCACTTGAAGCTATGATATATGCTTTTCTGTTTTTTGGTATATGAAACAGAATTGATGAACCTATAAAGACAGCAAGTAGCATAAGGGGTTTGGGGGAAAGGGGCACAGTGGTGGTGGGGGGTGGGTAAAGAGGAGACAATGTCAAAGAGTCCGTGTAGAAAAAGATATTTTGGAAACTGATTGAGGTAGCAATTGCTAATTCTACTTTATGTGATTAAAATATGTAATGATGTGATATATGTTTTACATTTCAACTAACATGAAAAGTTGGTTGACTGAATTGGTTGAATGGAAATATTATTTCAAAAGTTTCGATGAGAGGAAGGCAAACCAATATTAGTATTTATTGACCGATTTTTCTCTGGGATATGTCCCACACTCGACAGCTAGTTTGGTGTGAAGTAGTTATAGTAAAAACTCCTCAACTGATGTATGGATTGTTAGAGCTGTAAGAGCCCCAATTAAAATGATCTCAACAAAAATTCTCATACCAGCCTTCAAATCCTATCTCTGCCACTAGCTAGTTTGTATAGATTTGGGGACACTTAAACTCCTGGTGCCTCAGTATTCTCATTTGTAAAATGTGAATCTAATAGTAAGTACAACATCAAAGGATTCGTATGAGGATTAAATCAGTATATAAAGCCAGATGGTTATCTGAATTATATCTTCATGGTAAGTATTACTTATTATTGTTTTTCACCAGCTTTAATCATAATCACATCCAAAACTTCAGTTTGGGTAAGAGAAGATTCAAATAAGCTCTGCCTAAGATATTATTATATTCTATAATCACTGATTAAGAGATGAAGACATGGGAAGAAGTCTCAGGAAAATAATCAGGAAGAAGGACAAAGGGAATATGGATGTACAGATATCAGTATCTGTACAGATACTGAGAGGAAAAAGTTACAGATACAGAGAACAAAGATTATTTTGAGCATCAATAGGGAGCATGATTTACTTGAGAGGAATTCAGCCTAGCAGACAACCTTAATAATCTCATATAAACCTATTGATTTCTTCTTGAGGGAGGAGAGAGGCAAATCTAAGAAAATAGGCCAGCACACTTGAAAAGAAAAAAAAAGAAGAAATCTTTATTTGTGTAACCCTAGCTCTCACAAACTAAAAGACCTTTTCATTTTCATGGACCATTAGAGCACCTCTTTTTATCAAGAAAATGCAATGCACGTTTTTTTGAGCATTGACCTGGGTTTTGCACTCCTACCTTCCTTGTGTTTGGTTTAACTCTAAGTGAAAAGAACAGTGGCCTAAAGCCCTGTCACTGCCATTGAGTCCATTCTGACTCGTGGAGACCTTTTAGGACAACGTAGAACCACCCTAAGGGTCCAAGGTTGGCTTCAACAATGGCTCAAACATAAGAAAAACTGGGAGAATGTGCAGGAGGGGGTTGTGTGTACTTCTGTTGTGCAGAAGGTAGCTGCGGGTCAGAACCAAGTCGACAGCACCTGACAACGACAAAGCCATACGAGCGGATATCTGTTGAATAGTTGTTGAGAGAACCAGACAGGCCTGCAGGCGGCCCCAGTGAATCGAGTGTGCCTGGCAGCTGACACTGTAATTGGAAGTCTTCAATAGAGCCCCAAAGTCATCAATGGCCATTGGAAATAGATGACCCTTAATTCTCATCAATTGTCCCTTTGGTTTGGGAAGCAGCACAAGGAGTTATGGACTTCAATGCATTCTTGCTATTCTAAAGACAGACCAAATAACGGTATATTTGACATCTCTTTCCAGCCCTTAATTTCTATGTATTTATTTATATATTTTAAAGACATGTTTTGTAGACAGCATCATTTTACACTCTGTTGTTTTGTCTAGGCACACAGGCAAAATGGAGGCACTTTATTCATTTATAATTCATTCTGAGAACAAAAGCATTTAGACCTCAAGCTCCTAGTAAACATATTTGCTCCGTATGATAAAGAGACTTCCCTTGTATCTTATCTCCAAGGTAGGCTTATTTCATCCCTGGATCAAGGGGAAAGAGCCGCATTACATGATAATCATGAGCTGGAGTTCAGGATGGTAGAATCTCACTGTTGACTTTCGTATGGTAGCCTGTTTATGAAAACAAATCATGGAGATTAAAGTAAGCAAATTAGATAGCCCAGTCTAAAAGGTGGAAACTATCTTCAGACGTATGCCAGACTCTCAGTTAAAAACAGCTTGCTGCATAAATACACTTAGTCAGCAAGACAGTGAACTGGAAAACCAAATTGGAATCTTAACATAAAATCTAGGGCTTAGTGGGATATGCTTAAAGAGAAAATTCACTGAGGTAGTAGAGCAATTTGTTATCAAAGGTAATCCAATTGAACATGGTAGAGTTTCCCCCCCTAGCTTGGGAGAATATAGAAAAGAGTTATGAGACATCATAAAGCTTCTACAACTCTTAAGTAAGGATGCTTGAGAGATAAACAGTTTAGAAGAATACCTTTAAATTGGAAAAATGTTAATATCCTGCTTTTTATTCAAAGGGTATTGGTAGTAAGGTTAAGATATTGTATGCATTTAAAATATGAAACTATACTTTTTATCTGAAAATCCAAGAATGTAATAAAACAAATACCATATAAATTCCCTGCTACTTGTCTAACAAGTTCTTAATATTTTTTCTTTCACTACAGTGAGAACATAGAAATTCTTAAATTCTAAGTTGGAAATGGGTGGATTCTAAACTGTTAGGAGGAAAAAGAATAAGGTGTGCACTTTGCTAATTGCAAATCAAGGTTCGCACTGCCATTCTGTCACTGTGGACTCGTAGCAACCCTAGAGAAGAGTGTAGAACTGCCCTTGTGTGTTTCTGAGATTATAAATATGTACAGGAGTAGAAAGTCTGGCCTTTTTCTCCCACAGAGCATCTAGTTGAGCTCAAATGGATGACATTTCAGCTACAGCCCAGCGCATACTGCCACCCCACAAGATTCAGCTAGGCTTATTAGAAAGGCCATCGTGTGAAGCATTTTAGAGACAAATTAAACGTGTGTTTGTTTGTTTTTTTCTGGTCTTCTACGTCATTGGTCAAGGGCAAGTCTTCTGCACATGCTCAGTCAGGAAGGGGCGGTTGCAACACCTGGCGTCTTTTCCACGTCGGGGGCTTTGTTTTGATTTTCACCTCCCGGTTTCAAAATGTTCGGGAGAAGGCTTTGTGGTCACTCCTGCACATCTGAGGGAGACCAGTCACTTCTGCACACATTAGGCTGACCGTTCTAGTCCCAGCCTGTTCTGGGACCCCAGCGTCCTGCTTTTCTCACTTAAACTAGCAGGTGGTGTTGCTTTTCCTACTGAGAGAACAACTTTAAACTGGTAGTTAGTTCCTGTTTTTAACACAAACAGAACCACAGATGGAGAGATAAAGATTCACAATAAATGATGAGATGAGGACAATGGCTACAGAGTAAATTATGATGTAGTTATCTACATCGCGGAACTTACGCGAGTGGTCAGTAAATTAAGGCATGGATAAGATGGAAGTCGGGCTAAATTCAGATTATCCATGCAAGACAGGTAATTCAGAAAGAACAGTAAGGGTGCAGTGACCAGAGGTCTACATAAGACCTTTAGAAAATTCTTGGATATTGACCTTGTATTAATACAAAAGAGGCTTGAAAATGTTTGTAAGTGGAGAGGTGGAAATTAAGTGTGGAGTGGAAATTTGAAACCTAGAAACTAATTGTGATTTATAGCAACAGAGGGGATGCATAACCTGCAAGTGAGGCCATTGTGTGCAGACCTCTTGTGTGGTTACATATAGCCATTGACTTACAAGGACTCCATAGATGATTTAGTGTTCTGCTTTGACTACATTGAAATTCTTAATATTTAAAATACTGACAAACAAAAAAAACAAGTGACCTTGTATTACCATTTCACAGGATTCCCAAAAGTATGTAGCTGGCCCTGTTAAAAAGTTTCCCAACAAAAACCACTTAGCATTACTAGAGGTATTTTCCAACCATCCTCTTAAATGCAAAGTGAAGAGGAAGAAAGATAAACCCTAGAAGGTAAAGTGAAGAACCAAGTGAAAAGCAGTCTTATATGCACTGACCTTGATGGGGCATGGGAAGGGTGTGTAGTCCTGTGTAGGGGTGGAGTTATTCCTGTCAATCAAGTCACAGCCTAACAACCCTTCCTTGATGCCATAAGCCTTTTGTATAAGAGCAATGATATACCAGGCAAAGGCGAATTTCAAAAATCTATGGAAAATTACAATAATTTAAAAGAAAAATGCAGCCAACCCAATGAAAAATGAGCATAAAACATAGACAATTTACTAAAGACAACATCTAGATGGCCCACAAGTACAGTGTATGAAGAAATGGTCATACTCAGTAATAAGAGAAATATACATTAAAACCATGAGATGCAATGCCAAGCAAAGAAAAGGAAGTTAGTAAATGCTGGGGAGGATGTGGAGAGACTAGAACACCCATACCTTGCTGGTGGGATTGTGGAATTGTACAATCACTATGGAAATCTGCATGGTGTTTCCTTAAACTTAAAAACAGAAATTCCTTATGATCTTGCTATCTCTTGGCTTGGTATAAAGAAATAAAGCCCAAATCACAGATAGATATATGGACACCTATGTTTGTTACAACAATTTCTATAATAACCCAAAACAGAAAACTGACTAAAGAGGAATGGATAAACAAATTCTGGTACATTAATACAATGGAAAGTATGTATCCTTAAAAAATAATAAGTCTGTCAAATACCTTAGGACATGGACAAAATGACAAACATTATGTTTAGCAAAGTTAGTCATTCTCCAAAAGATAAATATTTTGATACCATTATTACAAAGAAAAATGTTTTTCAAACCAAAGGATAAGACTAAAGAATGCACTGAGGTTGGGGGGTAGGGGTGGGGTTCGGGGAAGAGCAAAGGGACAGGGAGCTATGGAGGGACAGAGGAGGGAAAAAGAACAGAAAGAAAAGCCAGTATGTGGAGGAGTTAATGGGATACTGCTACTGATTTAATTTGGTATGTGTAACTACATACGACATGTCTTTGTGTGTATTATATCCCACAAACAAAAGGGATAATAAATATGTATTTATACATAAATCAAAACTAGATCAGGTTAAAATTTAAAAAGAGACAGAAAACATCACAGCCTTAAAAATCCACTAGATCCCTTACCTGTCAGAACTAACCATTGGTCGGAGTGGGTAGGAGGAAAAGGAGAACTCAAAGACACTGGGAATATCTTTTTGTTTTGTTTTGCTTTAAATCATTTTATTGGGGCTCATACAACTCTTATCACAATCCATACACACATCAATTGCATAAAGCACATTTGTACATTCATTGCCCTCATCATTCTCAAAACATTTGCTGTCCATGTAAGCCCTTGGCATCAGCTCCTCATTTTTCCCCTCCCTCCCTGCTCCACCCTCCCTCATGAAGCCTTGGTAATTTTTAAATTATTATTTTTTCATATCTTGCACTCTTCTACTTCTCCCTTCACCCACTTTTCTGTTGTCCGTCCCCCAGGGAGGAGGTTATATGTAGATCCTTTTAATCGGTTCCCCCTTTCCACCCCATCCTCCCTCCGCCCTCCTGGTATCGCCATTCTCACCACTGGCCTTGAAGGGATCATCCATCCTGGATTCCCTGTGTTTCCATTTCCTATCTGCACCAGTGTGCATCCTCTGGTCTAGCCAGACTGATAAGGTAGAATTGGGATCATGATAGTTGGGGGCGGGGAGGAAGCATTTAGGAATGAGAGGAAAGTTGTATGCTTCATCAATGCTACATTGCAACCTGACTGGCTCATCTCCTACCCACTACTCTTCTGTAAGGGGATATCCAGTTTCCTATGGATGGGTCCCACTCCACACTCCCCTTCATTCACAATGATATGATATTTTTGTTCTTTGATGCCGGATACCTGATCTTTTTGACACCTCATGATCACAGAGGCTGGCGTACTTCTTCCATGTGGGCTTTGTTGCTTCTGAGCTAGATGGCTGCTTCAAGCCTTTAAGACCCCAGACACTATATATTTTGATAGCCAGGCACCATCACCTTTCTTCACCACATTTGCTTATGTACCCATTTGTCTTCAGCGAAAGACTGGGATTATTTTATGACATACAAGTTTGTTTCAATTAAACAAACAAAAATGATAGATTAACCCATCAATTCGAGTAGAGATAACACACAGGCCCATGGTTCACAAAAAAACAAATGTGAGTCAATGGGGAAAAGATAGCTTTTTCAACAAATGGTGCTGAACAATTAGCTGTCCTAATGCTAGTTAATCAAATAAGGTTTGGACATAAATCTAACATTTTTCACAAATAAAATGGTTCATAAAGTACATATTAAAAACAAATGATAACATTTCCAGAAGAAAATACTCTACAGGAAGTAAAAATATACGTGAAAGGAAATAATTATGTTATCCAGAAAATTTGAACTCTGAGTAGAGTTCACAGAAAAGTAAAATGAATGAAGTAAATCTTTGCTCTTATTTAACTTTTGCAATTGCTGTTTTTGCTAGGTGCTGTCAAGTAGGTTTGGGGTCTGAGTGGCCTTATGTGCAACGAAGCAAAACAAAACACTGCTCGGTCCGATGCCCTTCTCACAGTCATTGTTGTGTTTGGACCAATGTTGCAGCTGCTGTGTGAATCTTCTTCCAACATAAATGGTTTCATTCTTCTGTCAGCTCATGGTATTATTATTATTAACTCAAAGCTATATGCTCTTCTTCAGTCTTACTTATTCATTGTCCACTTTTCATATTCATATGAAAATGTTATAACTTGGGTCAGGTGAACCTTAATCCTCCATGTAACGCCTTCACTTTTTAACATTTGCAAAGGCTTGTGCAGCAGATTTGCCCAATGCAATGTGTTATTTGATTTCCTGACTGCTGCTCCCATGAGCGTTGATTGTGGATCCTAGGGAAATTAAATCCTTGACAACTTCAATGTTTTGCTGTCTAAAATGATGTTGCTTATTGGCTCATTACTTAGGATGTTTATTCTACGTATGTTGCGGTATAATTCATATTAAAGGCTGTAGTCTGGGATCTTCATCAGTAAGTTCTTCATTTCCACTTCAGCAAGCAAAGTTGTGTCATCTGCATGCTGAGACCATTGAGGGGCCATCCCTCAGTCCTAATACAATCTTCTTCTTCATTTAGCCCATCTTCTCAGATTTAATAACTATGGTGAAAGGATACAGCCCTGGTGCATACCTTCCCCAATCACTAGCATGTATTCCCTTGTTCTGCTAGAATGTACAAGTTTCCTCATGGTTGTTTCATTCACTATAGCTCTTTTCCAACTACCTATCTTCAAGTTTGAAAGTATGCATTCCAATCACCATTAATTATCAAGGAGTATTGATTGTGTCTTTTTCACAAGTTCAGAGCACATAAGTTAGTAGAAGTATTCCATTTCTTCATCTTTGCCATTAGTGATTTGAGAGTATATTTCTATGGTAGTCACATTTAACTGGTCTTCTGCCCAAGCAGTGAATATTAATCTATTACCAACAACATTGTACTTCAGATATATTTTGAAGAGTTATTTTTCAGGATGAATATGATGCCACTCCTCTTCAATTTTTCAATCTCATATAGTAAACCATATGACCATCTGATCCAAATGGCCAATATCAGTTCCTTTCAACTCACTAATGCCTAGGATATCTGACTTCAGTTGCTCCATTCCATTTTAGAAAACTTCAAATTTTTCTGGATTCATATTTTATACATTTAGATTACTAATAAATGCTTACAGCTGTTCCTCCTTATTTTGAGTCATGTCACCTGAGAAAATTGTGGTATTTAGAGCATTGCTCTATCCATACCATTAAAGTTGACTCTACTTTCCAAGATTAATGAAATTTAATTTTAATGTGCAAAGGGATTTATTGAGGGTTTTAGAACAATCTGGACTATGGAAAATTTTTGATCTCACAACATAAAACAAATATTCCCCCAAATGATAAAGCTTAGGGGACATTTTAAAAGATTAGAACAACAATAACCCCTTAAGTTCATTACTTCAATTGGAAAATAAAAACAGATAAATGTTAGACCAGACATTCCATGATGCTCACCTTCCCGACATGATTGCTGAAGACAAAGAAGATGCATAAGCAAATGTCGTGGAGAAAGCTGATGGAGCCCAGCTACCAAAAGATATAGCATCTAGGGTCTTAACGCCTTGAAGGTAAATCAGTGGCCATCTAGCTCAGAAGTAACAAAGCCCACATAGAAGAAGCACACCAGCCTGTGTGATCATGAGGTGTCGAAGGGATCAGGTATCAGGCATCAAAGAACAAAAAAATCAAATTATTGCGAATGAGGAGGAGCGCAGATTAGGGATATAAAACCCATATATAGGCAACTAGACATCCACTTATAGAAGGGTTGTGGGGAGGAGACAGGTCAGTCAGGGTGCAGTGTAGCAACAATGAAACATACAACTTTCCTCTAGTTCCTAAATACTTCCTCCCCCTCTCCTCCACCAACTATCATGATTCCAATTCTACCTTACAAATCTGGCTAGATCAGATAATGTACACTGGTACAGATAGGAACTGGAAGCACAGGGCATCCAGGACAGATAATCCCTTTAGGATCAGTGCTAAGAGTGGCGATACCAGGAGGGTAAAGGTACAGTCGGGTTGAACGGGGGAACAGATTACAGAGATCTACATATAACCTCCTCCCTGGGGGATGAACTGCAGAAAAGTGGGTGAAGGGAGACATTGGACAGTGTAAGATCTGACAATATAATAATGATTTATAAATTAGCCAGGGCTTATGAGGGAGAGGGGAGCAGGGAAGGAGGGGGATAATGAGGAGCTGATACCAAGGGCTCAAACAGAAAGAAAATGTTTTGAGAATGATGATGGCAACAAATGTACAAATGTGCTTGATACAATGGATGAATGTATGGCTTGTGATAAGAGTTGTATGAACCCCAACAAAATAATTTTAAAAAACTGTTATGCTTGAAAGGATTGTTTTATAGACATACAATGCACAATAACAAAACAGTTTGCTAAAAAGAGAGGTTAATTATTGATTATAGACCAATCACTTCTATTTTAAAGTTTTGAAATGTAAAGTCAGCCATTTTATTACTAAAGAAAGAGTTATAGCCTAGAATGTTTTATGGTAGATTATTAACATAACTGGCTTAAGGCAAAATCATTTCCTGAAGACTTCTTTCACAAAGTATTTAATAACCACCTCGGCAATGACACCTAGGGAACATTCTACAACATTCCTTTTGGATTAACATTTTTAAATAAACTTTTTTTAAATTAAAAAAAATTCCAAGCTACACCATGACGTATGCACAGAAGATGACTATTACGAGGGTCGAAGAGGAAAAACAGAAGGATGTGTCTCCACACCTCCAACCAGCACGTCAGAAACTTCGATTTCAACATTTTAATGGACTACTTTGAGGGGGCAGCCCCCCCTGTCATATTGCGAGCTCCTTCCAACCTGAGGGACTCCCTGGCAGCACTCTCAGATCATGTTCTGCTTCTCTTCATAAGATTTTCACTGTGTATGTTTGGAAAAAGGTTGTGAGGCTTTTGTCCTAGTCTGTCTTAGTCTGTCACTCCTGCTGACTCCTGTCCACTACGGATGACCATGCTGGTATTTTCCTATCAGTGCCAAGACTTGCAGCAACACAGTAATATTCAATTTCTCACAGTCTAACAAACTGACAGACGAGAGGTGGTGTGAGTAATCAGGCAGCATTAAATTGTCACATAAATTCCCGGGTATTAGTGGTGATACCAATGGCCTGTAATTGCTACAGATTTAAAGTATACTAACCAAGTGCTTTTGTTGACATATATAATTTATAATCAAGAAAACACTTTTAAAAACTTAGTTATTAGAGTTCCATTGGTGGGAGAAATGTGTTTTTCTGGTGCTTACACTCAGCACCCACTTAGACTATTGGTGTGCCTTGGGATGATCTCTGGTCCTAGAGGCTCCATCAATAAGACAGAGCAGGGCGGGACTGCCCCTTAAGGCTTCTTTCACTGTGCTCTTTGTGGACACAGACCACCAGCTCTTTCTCCTGTGGCAGCTCATGGGTTTGAACCACCAAGCTCTTAATTAACCATTGTTCCACAGGGGTTTGTTAATAGAATATAAGTAGTTATATAAGAATAGTTTTCTTTAAAAAAAAATCAATCCAGGAACTGCTGGATGCCAACTATTGGGTTACTGTCTCTAGAATGTCCTTAATTATAGCGAGATAACTATTAGCCTTAAGTTTGTGCTGTTTTATTTCTGTTTCATATTCTTAGAAACAAAAACTAGTCCCCATTGGTAGGAGAAATTGAAGGGGTAGTGAGTTCTTAGAGAGTTTATATCCACAGCATAATAAGTTGTGGAACCAGAAGGGTAAAAACATGTATAAGGGAAGCAGTACGCAGTGGACTGCCCCCTGAGGGACACACTGACTCTACACAAGAGTGACTTCCTTACTTCACTCTCAAGAAAGTCTATTACCTGCTTTAGATAGCTTTGTGACTTAACTTTAAACCACCCAATGGGAGAGATAGTTAATCAAATAACATTTCTTTAAGAAAATCAAAGAAGAGAGAACCCCAAATAATTGCTTCAACCTGGAAGAGCACGAGCTAGGCCTCAAACTCCTTCTAGATCAGCATACGTCACAATGAAAAGATTCCTTTTCTATTATCCTCTTGTAAGGTTGAAATTTCTCCTGTTATTAACCTTCTAACCTTTGGGCTCACGTTATGATATCCATCAGTGTCAATGGTATTATAAGACGATGGCTTTGAATTTAGGTTTCATCAATGCATTAAGCAAAATAATATAAAAGCACACAGGCGGTTACATTTATTATTACTCGACCCCTGTACAACTTCTCCTAATAAATTTGTCAGCATAATCTCTATGTTGAATGGTTAAGATCTTAATTTTAAGAGTTATAGCAATTTTAGAGCAGGGAAAGGTATATGAGGTGTCATTCCCACTCTGATTCATGTCAATGAGAATAAATAATCCAGGGTTTTAAATGGGCAAATCTGAGTGAGGCAAGGCTCAAGAAGTAAGTCTATAGCCTGAAGTTTAAACACTGAGGCTTCTGCTTTTTTGGATAATACACCTCAGAGGGACTTTAAAGCTACCAGTGGTTATGTATTCTTACAATGGCACAGCCTTTAAAAGAAAATAAATAACTAAAGCAGAATATGAGTTTATTTTTTAATTACTTTTCACATATAACATTCTTTATAATGGCATTATTTAACATCTGAGTGCCAGTGGTTTACCTTCTGTTGTGTGAAGAGAAGGCAGCACAGTTTGTTTGGCTTGCAATCAGCAATAAAGTGCGGGGGAGACGACAGATGCTGAATATTTGTGCAGTTGGAGGTATTGCAGGAGGATTGAGCCACGACAGGACTGCCCTAGATAAACAGCCTGAGGATTCATGTGCAAGGCACACTTCAGATGCTATTTTCCCCACATTCTTTGCAGAATGTGAAAATGTAGAATCCAGAATCTAAGAAAAATAAAATAAGACGAGTAGCTGGAAGAAGTGATGTCACCTATTCTATCACCATTGCTATTCATCCATCTTAATTGTCTGCGGCACTTCTCCAATATCCCTTTCTCTCCTCCGTGCTGCTTCAAAGCATTCATTTCTTCAGACTGCATGCTGCGTGATAGAAGGATAAGCGGCATCATTTACAAAGATTCCAGCAGATGGAGAGGAAATCTCCAACGTAGCCTTGGATGGAATGTTTTACAAATTTGAAGTTTACGTGGAAGAGCAAAAATGCCCCGTTTAATACTTTTAAACATCCTCTTGAGGAAATGAGGAAAATCCCTGATGACACAGTGCTTAAAGCACTCAGTTGCCAACCCAAAGCCAGACAATTCTAACCTACTAAAGATGTAATCGTATACGCTTATAAAGATTTACAGTCATAGAAATACTATGAGACAATTCTACTCTGTCTGACAAGTGGTCAGTGGGTTTGCTGGGTTTAAGGTCAAAAACAACAACATAGCATATCAGATCTTGAGGTAGAGGTATGGGTTGAATTTTGTCCCTCCACCCCCAAGCCCAGCCCCCAAATATCTTGAAATCCTACTTGAATTTGATCTTATTTGGAATAAGTAGCTATGAATGTCATCTAATTTAGAATAAGACCTTTTCCGATGTAATTTGTTAACACGATGTCACACTGGAATAGCATGAGCCTTAGCCCAATATGACCGTGTCTTTTATCAAAAGAGGGCAGGGGGAGCAGCATGAGAAGATAGTCCAGTGAAGATGAAGTCAGAGTTGAGAATTACACTGCTATAATTCAATAAGTTTCTGAAGCTTCCAGGGACTAGAGATAAGAATCTTATTCTAAATATTTGGAGGGATAGTGGACCTGCTGGCACCATTAATGTTATTTTTCTGGCCTCTAAAATAATATGAAACCATGTTTCTGTTGTTTCAAACTCCCTAGTTTACTCTACTTTGTTATAGTAGTTCTAAGAAATTAATATGGTGCCCTTATACTCTGGTCTATGGTTTTATGAATAATATACCTAAAGTCTGGATGGTAGAAGAGCCAAGAGCAGAATCTATTTTCACCAGTTTCTAGTATTGCTTCGCAGTATAACTGTAGTCTAAATCATTTTAATTTCACTTTGTTTTCGTATTTTTATTTCCATTTCATTCCACTGAGAGAGTTGGAAACCAAGAAATATTTGCTGGCATAATAGACAAACTTCCCTTCAATCTAAGTATGTTTTTTGCCTTAAACAATATATGGGATATTTGAAGTTTTCTTTAGAGAGTTTTGTCTTCAATTCCTCAAGTCTGTCAACATAGTGAAACCTTCATGACATGAATGTCCTTGATTTTTCGCAGAGGCCACGAGGCAGTTCTCCAGAGTAGAGATGTGCCAAGCATTGTCATTCTAAAGCAGGAAATATCCAATGTGACGATTCAGCCGCTCCTTCCTCCATTTCTCACTTTCGAAGCAAATTTTGGATTGTATAGATTAGAAGTACCATATATAGTCGTGTATAAACTGAGTTTTTCAGCACATTTTAATGCAGTTTTTGTGGTAAATTCAGGTGCCTCGGCTGATGTTCGGGTAGGCTTAAACAAGAGTATATATGGTAAATTTTATTTTGCTTTTTTGAAATTTTTACATTTAATTCCATATTTTGACCTTTTCTTTTTTATTTAATTAGTGTTTGTAGTTTTCAAACATATCAGAAGTCAAACATGGCGATTTATGAAGAAAAGATCTGATAATGATTACACAACTCTCCTTGATATGATTGAATTATTGAATTGTGTGATATGTGGATTAGGTGTCAATAAAACTGCTAAAAAAAAGAAAGTAAAAAAGATCTGAGATAGAAGAGGGAGATTCTAGGCCTAGGTCTCTGGGAATTTTTGCTGAGGAATTAGAACTGGATGTCATTTGTCGCAGTAATAAATCTGGGGACATAATACTATCTATCTTCACAACGAAATCTACTTATTGACTTGTATAATGTGAACAAGTTTAATTTACAACTTTTTAAAGGAGCCTAGTGGTATTTCCAGGCAAGCATTAGACTGCTAAGTACAAGATCGCTGGTTCCCATAAAGATTTAGTCTCAGAAACCACGCATAGGGTCTCAATGAGTCAGGATCTATCGATGGCAGGGGGTGGGTATTCTACCGTGCATTGTCTATGTAAGACAACTTTCAATCGCAACAGTGTCCCCACCCAAATCACAGCTATGCAATAAGAAAAGGTGCTGATTATTTTACACCCGTTTATACCCCAATACAAGTGATATACATCTAGTTTAACAATGCTCTGGAGACAGTTGGTCCTGCTTCATAATGTATTGCTCAGGAAAGGAAGAATGATTGTAAAATCAGAGTGAGTGAGATGCTAGTGCCAGAAAGACAGCACATGGTCAAATAAGAAGGCTCTACTTTTGAGTGTGTAAGTTGGCACCTTGGTGGCGTTGTCCCATCATGATGAAAGATTGTACGTAAAAGACTGGAAAACAATAGCTACTTCCTGAGTTAACAAGTCAACAGATTTCAACATTAAATGTCCTGCGGTAGCATTTGTAAGATTAGTAGATGAAGTTGAAATTAAAAGTTGATTTTTGGCTTGTGGGCGTCAGATGGGGAACAACTTCATAAAACAAACAGAATGAAAACCCATTACCACTGAGTGGATCCTGACTCACAGCAACCCTCTAGAACAGCGTCGACTTGCTCCCTAGGGTGTCTGAGGCTGTAAATCTTTATAGGAAAATAAATAAGCGTGGCCATAAATAAAAGGTTAGTAAACAAAGTATCTGTCTTGGAGAATCTGTGTTGACATTTGTATTGCTCGGACCTTATCAATGGCTAGGTTCTGAAGAGGCTTCCCCTCCTTTGTGGAAAATGTCCCCACCGCCCACGTTAACCTGTCCTGACTTCAACTTCACAGAGAGGCTGCGCTGAACACTTCACCACAGTGGCTGCTCTTGCATGTGTGAGCAAGTTAATTCTGATTTAGCAAGACAAGCGTCAATCATTTTTAGAGATTAAAACAACAAATCCTATATGATTGCACAAAAACTATTAACCTTGTTAAATGGTTCACCTGAGAATATGTTTTCAATCCCATGAAAACCTGGAAAAAATCTCATAACTCCCCTGTGATTTAATGAAATTGGATGCTTTAGTAGAGGTTCTCAACAGGGCGTTCAGATTGAAAGGTGAATTTCAGAAATTCATTCAAGAAAATGGTAAGCCAAATTTTGCAGAGTGTTTTAAAGATGAAGAAATACTACAAAGATTAGTCTCCTTCGCAGCTTAAAAATCAAAAACAAACCACTTGAACCAGTTCATTTTGTCTGTATAAGTTCCTAGTAAAAATCATTTTGATTTCAAAGGAGAAGTCTTGGATTTGAAAGAAAACAGAATCTCTTGAAAACTCATGGCACAAGAGGAAACCATGAAGTGCTTCCTGTGCCACTGGGTCTGGAGAGAAATGAAACCATGAAGTGCTTCCTGTGCCACTGGGTCTGGAGAGAGAGGGAGGATACTGGCAGCACCTGGAGGAAACACAACACAAGGCTGCAGAGTCTCCCTAGCTGCCTCTCTTTCAACCTACATGAGGGGCTTGGAAAGGGACTCCTTTCCTTTCAGCCAGAGAGTTTGACTCAGACGGAAGAAAAAGGAATTTTGTTAACCTTCATCTCCTTACATACAAGATCAAATTTACCACTCTGTCTAAGACTGATTCTGGAATTGAGGGAAAAAAGACTAACTAGTGACTCGGAAAGTACCGAATGCTTTGCTACAGTTGCAACTCTTGCATGCCAGAGCAAGTTAATTCTCCTTTAACAAAACCAATATCAGAAATGAGGACAGAAATTTTCTCATTTCAGTACAAATGCAGATTGCCTGCACTTATTTCAGGCCTAACTCTGTGCAGAAAAAAAGAAAAAAAGTGAAACGCAGGGTCCTCAAAAAATTCCTGGAAAAATTCCATCATTTTGAAATTCCATTTCCATGCACCTGGAAATGGATATATATTTGCACAAGCCTAGAGACACTGTTGTGTATGAGTTGGACTGTTTAACACAAGGTCAGTGTTTCTAATCCACCAACAATTCTGCAGGAGAAACATGAGGCTACCTGCTTCCCTAACGATTTCTAGCCTCACAAACTCTGTATGTCTCTGAGTATCATATAGGTCTACAATGTTGTATACATATCTCTATGAGTCAGAACAGACTCAATGGCACCTAACAAAACAGAAACATTTACTTTGTACACTATAAAAACACCAGTATGCGCTTTTATTTTTCTTAGGTGCCATTGAGTACCTTCTGATTCACCAGGATGCTACATGTCCGTAGATACCATCTACTTGGTTCTTACGTATACCAGCCCTATGCACAACGGAATGAAACAATGCCTGGCCCTGTGACATCCTCACAGCTGTTCCTGAACTTGAGTCACAGGGTCAATCCATCGCGTCGAGGGTCTTCCTCTTTTTCTTTGCCCCTCTACTTCACCAAGCATGATGTCCTTCTCCAGGAACTGGTCTCTTCTGACCACATACCCAAGGAACATAAGATTGAGTCTCACCATTCTTGCTTCTAAGGAGCACTCTGGCCATACTTCCAAAACTGATTTGTTTGTCCTCTTGGCAGTCCATGGTACTTTCAATATTTTTCATCAGCATCACAATTCAAACACATTGATTATTCTTCAGTGTTTCTAATTCAATATCCAACTTTCACATGCATATGCAGAATTGAAAATCCCTTGGCTTCATTCAGGCATACTTTAGTCCTCAAAGTAACATCTTAGCTTTTCCATGATCTAAAGAAGTTTTGCACAACAGATTTGCAATGCATCTTTTGACCTCTTGGCTGCAGTTTCCAGGAACATAGATTGTGGATCCAAGCAAGACAAAATTCTCGACAACTTCCCACACAACAGAACAAAGCATTACCCATTCCTGGGCCTTCAAAATGGATGCGATGTTTGAGCCCATGGTTGGTACCACTGGGTTGTACTATCGAGTTGAAGATCTTTCTGTTTTTGACCCCTCTCTACAGGCAGGATGTCCTTCTCCAGGATTGTTCCTTCCTGAAAGCACATCTGAAGTGGATGAGACAATACCTCATCATCCTTCCTTTTAAGGAGCATTCTGACTGTACGCCTTCCAACATGAATTTGTTATTTCTTTTGGAAATCCATGACAAAGTCTATACTGTTCTCCAACATCGTAATACCAATGCATGAACTCTTCAATCTTCCTTTGTCATGGTCCAGCTCTCGAATGCATATGAGCCCATGGAAAAGGTAACGGTTTGCATGAGGTACACTTTAGTCTTAGTGTTAGACAGGGTTCTCTAGACAGAAAAAAACAGATTGCTAATAATTATATATATATTTATAATAAAGATAGATATATAACACAAGAAATGAACAGTTAAATTATAAAGCAGTACAAATGGCTAAGTGCAACTCACTCCCGTGAGACAATTGTGAGACACTGGCAGTCCTTCAAGTCTTGAGGGCTGCCAGGTAGTCCTCTGTAGAGAGATTCAGGCTATCCCAGCACAGGCAGCAAACAGCAAGACAGGTCACCAACAGTCAGCCAGGTTACCAACAGTCAGTTCCCAGCTTAAGAGATGTAAATTCCATTTGTGTGGTCTTAAAGGGACCTCAAATTCCAGCGACACAGTCCACAGGTTAGGTGTCCCACGGGTAGTGTAGCCTGCAAATTGAGGCACAGAACAAGCCAGGTAGCTGCACACTGGTCCAATGATCAAAGAGAAAGAGACAAGAAAGGCGAGGCTCGCTGAGCCATTCATCTCTCCGCCCTTCAATTAATCCCACGTGTCCGTCGACCAGGCTGGCACAATAAACTATCTCAGTCTTCAAAGTGACTTACAGTGATGCCACTGTTGTCAAAGTCAATTAGTCCCAAATTCCTGTTCAAAAACCAAAAAGTTAGAGAACTAAATATATTTTCCCATAAGAAATAATGGAACACCAAACAATTGGTTCTGAGGCCCCCAAATTATACTTATAAATTCACTACGGAGGCATTTAGCTTTCTCAGACATCACCTCAGACATGCTATCGCTATCTCATTGTTTCTGATTTATCCAAATGAACAGTAACTTTTCAACCTCTTCCATGGTCTGATTATTTGTTTGTGGTTAATGATTTCAAACCTTTTGCCACATTAGCGACTTTAATCTTTTTTTCACAAATGTTGATAATGTTATATTCAGCCACCACATCAGACAAGGGGCCAACTGATTCAAATTTCTTAATGATTTCTTTCTTGAACTCTATCACCTTTCTCACAGTTTTCCTTTGATCTTTACTGCTGGCATCACTCGTTTTCTTTGGTGCCATGGTTACAATATTGTATGCAAATAAAGTGAAAAAACAAAAGCACTGATGAGTGTTTAATGCATCAACATTAACCAGCGCTGTATGTTTTCTGAGTGAGAGCCCGAGCTTAGACTGAAGCGTCACCCCTGGGTGCCCAGGGCGAGATTGCACATGTGACACTCTTTTAACCCAAACAGGTTTTTTTTAAAAGGAGGATTTTCTGTTTGACTATGGAGCATAGCTACAAATATGGGTAATTTTTTCCTAACTGCTCTCCGTGTACTGGGGCTTGGAGCCTTCTACAATGGAGGAATCATTGTGCTTGATTTATAAACGATAAAGAGGTCTCTTGGAGCAACTTTGCCCAGTTACAATGTTGGGTTTCTTGACTGCTACTTCCGTGGTGGATCCAAGTAAAAGGAGCATTTGGACCACCTTCGTGTTCATTTATCATGATGTTGCTTCTTGGTTTCATCATCAGAATTTTTGTCTCTTGGTGTTGAGGTATAATGTGTACAGTGCTGTAATAGTTGATCTTCATCAGCATGTGCTGTAAGTCTATGCTTTCAGCAAATCTGCGTGTCATCTGTATATCACAGGCTGTTAACAAGTTTTCCTCCAACACTAATGCCAGGTTCTGCAGCAGATAGTTCAGCGTCTAGTATTATTTGTGCAGCAAAGAATAACCACAGTGAACAGATACAACCCTGACACCTAGCTTTCCTGGTTTTAAACAGTGTAATATCAACTTGTCCTGTTCAAGTGACTATCACTTTGTCACTTGTCACACGGTTTACTGAAAGGTCAACAGATCAGCCACCAGATGCCCAGGGAGAGAGTGATGGAGCTCTGCTGTCATAGCGATGCAAGTCCACGGAAACACACAGGGAAGTTCTCCTCTGTCTTGTTGGGTGGCTGGGAGTTGGAATTGGATCGATGGCAGTGCGTTACATTTTTTAGAATACTCCTTCTTTTGTTTGAATGACTGCCTCTTGTTCTATACATAGGTACCCCAGGAGCACAATAAAATGTTCTGGTGTCCCCATTTTTCACAATATTATTCATAGTGATTGATACATAGACTATCATCTGGGTGGTGCTAATTCTTCAAAGGTTATCACAATGTGTCCAAAGCAGGGAAGTATATAACATTTACTATATGACTGTGGTGATGGTAAAATTAAGGTACTTATATGTATAAATTATTCTACTTACCTTTTGTGGTCTATCATAGATCTTCTTTTTGCACTAAGTTTTATGTTTTACAGTATTTTGAGGTTTAAAGAAAGAGTTTTGTAGATTATATAACATAATAGTGCTCAATCAAAAAACAAACTCCCTGTTATTGAATTTATGACAAATTGCACTGACCCGATAGGACAGGACAGAAGTGACCTTGTGAGTGTCTGGGACTGTCAGTCCTTCTGGGAGCACAAAGCCCCATCATTCTCCGGCCGAGCACTAGTTGTTTTGAATTTGTGACCTTGCAGATAGCCACCCAGTGCATAACCACTACTCTACCAGTGCTCCTAAGGTTGATACTGATTGTGGGAGCAATGGATTCTTTGAAAATTGGCAACATATAGGATTATCATGTGGAATAAAAAATAAGGGAAACAAAAATAATATTACAATGAGGCCATGTATCCAAAATCAGCCTGGTCTGTGTTTGGCGTCTGTTATGTGTATGTGTGTGTAGGCGTGGGAATTGGAGGATGAGGAAGTGAAAGATCTAGATATGATATTCCATGTGAAAATTTGGGGGAGGCGTGAGGAATTCTAATAATCAGTCATTTAAAGTACTAGAATGCCAGACTTCTATTTATGCTTTTAAATATCACTTTGATTCCTAAGGAAGGAAATACTATTGGAAAAATTATTCAGTATTTTTATACTGTAAAATAAATATATTTTATTGTTTAAACAGTTGATAATCCTTATTACCCCGAATAATGAACACATATCATGAGTACCATTCACCCTTGATGATATTGAATTTAATATGTCCTTTAATAGCGAAAATAAAATTAAGTAAAAAGGATTTAGCCATTGAGGGCTGGTTGATGAAACTTTGAAAGTGTGAAGTATTTCTGTTCTTCTCCATTTTTCTTGGTAATGCTGATTTTATTCTCTCAGTTAAAAATATACTTATGCTTTCAAGAAAACGTAGCAGTTATTTAAATATATTTTTTAATCTTCTAAGTGTTAAAAGACCCCATAAAATGTGTTTGTAGTTTTGTAAACAACTCATCTTATTTATATTCTTAAACAGTAAGTAAGACCAAGATAATTGCAGTTTGCAAGACCACTTTCTTCAGTTCCACATGTGGTTTCAATTTGAAAGACGGCCTCTGATTATCATCTCCTAGGTTATGCCTCTCGCCTAAATTTTCCCACAAATAGTGAAGTTATGAGAGTATATAATGAGAAGGCAGCAAATAAAACATAACCCTAACTGAAATTTGATGTCAATATGTCCATTTGGTGTCCCAAATTGAGTCCTTTATAGGGTCCATTTCTGACTTCTCAGAACCCAGGCTCATTGAAAATGTCCCTGTGGGTGTCCACTAGCCAAAGCAAATTCTACTCAATGCAAGTGGAACCCTTCACTTCTACACCAATGTCCTATCCAGCACTTTTCTCTGCCTCTCTCAGTGAGTAGAAAAAGGCATCATTCTTTTGCTCAAGCAAGCTACCAAGGAGTCTTTTGATTCCTTGCTTTCTCTCACTTGCTGTATTATTAAGCTATCTAAATTCAACCTCAAAAATGTGTCTTAATCTGATAATTTCTCCCCTAGCTTCCTGATTTGAACTTTGCCCTAGCCACAACTGTATTTTGCATCATAATGTAGTGACCTGTTTTTTCAACAGTGTTTCTTCACATAGGAACCTGAGTGATATTTAAAAAGCATATGTGAAAGTTTGGCATTCTACTACTTATGACCCTACTAGCTTCTGGCACATACCCTTAGTTAATTCTCTGACCTGATCCCCTACCATGCCTCCTTTCATACACTGGGAGATACTCTTCCTACATATCAATATTTAGATAACCATCTACTTTATTCTCTCTAAAGATGATACTGTTTTTTTCATGGTGTGGTTGTTACATAACTGTTGTCAATTTGAGACTTAAGAGTGAAGGGGTGGCATTTAGCATGCCAATCAGGTCACAGCTTGATGACCTTATTTGAAGGTTCTAAGGAGATAAATAACTTGCTAGAGGTGGGGCACTGACACACTCCCTGCAAGACATTCCTGAAGACAAGACATGGAGCTATGCTAGAGCCCTGGAGCTGAAGGAGCCACATGGAGACCCCTACCAGTACTGAGATGCTTCCACTGCCACTCGATCCACGACTTTTCACCCATTGGCCTTTGATCTTCCTGCATTTGCCGTCATTGCATGTGTTGTGTGAGTCTGTTGTGTGAGTCTGAAGAGGAATTTATAGATTGGTATTGGACATATGGGCTAATAGTAGAGTTATGGACTTGATCAGGACTGGGCTGGAGTGTTTTCTCAATATTCAGTTACTCTTGTATATAAAGCTTTCTTGTACACGTGTGAGTATCTCTCTGGCTTGGTTTCTCTAGTCCACCCAGACTAGCGCACAGGGCAAAATCAGCAGCAAATTCACTTGGCATCAAGAAGACACTGACTCCTGGCACCCGCATGTATAGAACTGTGGCATGTGGAGCTGCTGTGGCTGATTTTCTTGTAGTATTAGTAATGAGCTAGTTCATGGTATAGTTTTATAAGTTATGTACTTATTTGTTATTTTGCTGAAACATTGATCATGTGCTCCTCAAAACAACTTGCCATTTTATTATCTCTACATACTTTTGATCATGCTGAAAACAAAGTAAGTGTCCAATAAATATTTACTGAATAATGCACAAATGAGTATGACTAAAATGATATTTGCTTTACTTTACTGAATCGTAATATATAGCATAACATAGCATATAACGTAATTGCACATTAAAAATATTTAATTTGACCCATAACAATGAAATAAGAATCAATATTAGAAATGTTGTAAGTTATATTCTTTCAAACTCCTCTTCACACCTTGTTCATAGTTCTTTTATCATAAGGACTCATACATTATAGCATAAAAGTAACTATTGTGTTTCTTACATTGTTATTTTGTGGGGATGTATTTCACCAAATTAATTAGGATATATGTTTCATATGCTCAGAAATTCTGTTTTGTTTATATCCAAAGTATCTGATATATGAAATACTGCTTCATTAGAGTATATACCCAATAAATACATAAATTATGATAAATGGATATTTTGAAACCTTAATTTTCTAGGCTTTTGGATAGCAAGTAGTATATTTCAAAGTTCATGAAAAAAACTACATTTGTCCCCTAATATTTCAATAGCAATGCAAAGCTACAGGTTGTGTGATTTTTTGATTTTTAAGAGGCAGAACCTTTTCATTTAAAATTATTGTTACTGTTTAAATTAGAATGACTATATCCCCAAATGTATTGAAATACATACCCTTTAAATAATTCTGGAAATACTCTGAACCTTTTCATAGCAGTCAACTAAAAACTATTTCATTAAACTGAAATCATATCATTATATTAAGTATGGACTTCTCTACTTCCAACTACTGCAGAATTATACAATTGCTTTTCATGCTTTAACATTGAGGTATTCATTTAAATCTCATCTCTTGTTCTAAATTCTTCTAGGTATATATTTTAATAATTATTATAAAAAATATCTACCTGTTTTAATCAGAACTGTATTTGAAACTCCAGTTTATGAAAGTTAGAGTGCCAAGAAAGTACATTGTTAATTTTAAAGTATTTGTTGCAAAGCAACTCACTGACTCCTAATATTATGAGTCATTTTATAGTTACCAGCAGTACCTAGAAAATATCTAGACTTCCAAATGATAAATATTCATCAATAACTTCTTGAAAGATTCTCCAATATGAGCAAAACGGAATGTAAACAAGCCATTAATGATATTTCTTGTATTCTCATAACTTGTAGTTTGCAGTAATAAATATATAAATTTAAATATTGAAATAAAAGTGGTATGGCTACTTGAAGGGGTAGTGGACTGTGAATCACAAGGTCAACAGTTGGAACCCAGCTGCTCCTGGGGAGAAAATGAGGCTTTCTGCCCCCATACAATGTACAGCTTCAGAAAGCCAAAGTGGTAATTCTACTCTGTCCTATAAGGTCACCGTGAGTTGGAATTAAATCAATAGAAATGGGAAAAGGCTGGTGGGGAAAAATAGCCAGTATATAGGTGGTTGTGCATGAGTGTTTCAGACAACTTCTGTACAAGTTCAGAAGAAGAACTGAACCCCAAAAGGAGGAGACATCAGTCATGGGGCATGGAGTTGATTCTGACTTATGGTGATCCAATGTGTGTTAGGGTAGAACTACCCTCCCGGTGTTTTTAGAGCAGATGTCCAAGTCTCTCCCAAGGCGGACTTGAATGGACTCAAACTTTCAGTGTTAGGTTAGCAGACAAGCATGTAAACCATTTGTACCACCCACTCACTGTCATCCAGCAGATTCTAATTCATAATGATTCTATAGGACAGAGTAGAATTGCCCCTGTGAGTTTCTGAGACTGTAATCCTTAAAAAAAAAAAAAAGCCCAGTCCTTTCTCATGGAGTGGCTGGTGGTTTGAACTACTGACCTTCTAGAGAGCAGCCGAAGTGTAACCACTACCACCAGAGCTCCTTCCCTAGGAACTACAAAATAAGTGAGAGAGACTTAATAAAAAAAGAGGTGCTCTTTTAGCAAAGATTAGCATGATAAGTAAAAAAGAGGTAGATAAACCAAGAGTATTAATATAAGCAACAGGTTAAACTGCTGATCAAAAATAATACGACTGAATTGTGGATCGACTCATCTTGGAAGGACCACCAGATTTGTGTAGAAGAACACTAGAAAGTAAAGTTAGGCATTATATTTGAATTTTAAAAGATAGGCCAAGGAAGTAAGACCTTAAATAATCATTAGTTGGATGATCTTAGAAACATTTGGGAGATTTTTTCCCCCTAATGACCATAAGTAAAGTGGCTTGGAGAAGTGAGATCTTAAAACCAGAAATCCAATAAGGAGTCTTTGATAATGGACTGGTAGTGAATTAATAAACTCCTTGATGTTGGCAGTGGGAATGGGAAAATAGCAAAATAGCGTTACATAATTGTTCTCACTTCTATAACTTTTTCTAGTGGTGTTTAGGAAAATAGGCCTGAAACTTGAAATACATGCTTGTTCTCATGAACCTAATTCTGCAAGTCTGGAAAAGTAAAGTGAGTTTCATAAATTTGATATGATCTCATTAACTTCATCAGTGAAGGTGTGAAAGGCTGCAGTCTTACTTTTCGCCGCCAAGTGGGTTGTCTGTAATAAAACACCTATCACTTCAGGGATTTTAAATTAGCAAGCCATCTGGCAGAAAAAAAAATTAAAGAGGACAGCATTACTCATGAGGAGGGCTTGGGTTTGACTCAGCGGGCTAAATGGCATTGAGGATGATGTGGTAATTTTTCTTAAAGTTAAAGTTTTAGCTCTTATTTAAATAGCATGGCTTTATGCATACCATTATAAAATATATTTCTGTATTATCGAACACAAAACATGCATGTAAAAATAAGCAAGCAATTATGAATGAGATGGAAGACCCCATTCAGGTTGGTATAGTACCAGGTGAAACTACAAAAATCCAATACTGTTGAGTCAATTCCAATTAATAGTGACCATAGAGGACAGAGTAGATCTGTTCCATAGGGTTTTCATGACCTGGAACAGAATGCCTCCTCTTTTCCCCATGAAGTGGTTGTGGGTTTGGATGCATGACCTTTTTTATTAGCAGAACAATGCTTACCACACTGCACTTCCAGGGCTCCTTGTGAAAATCTCTGTCAATGGTTAACTCTCTTTCTTTACCATGAGGCTTCTACCAAGGCCCAATAGCTGCACCATTTGAAATCATGTGTCTAAAACATCCTCTTGATATGGTGCTCCTAATGATCTAGGCCTTTGACTCTTTTCATCCTTTGATTAAAACAAACAACCAAACAAGCAAAGCCAAACCCCCCTCCCCCCGAAAACAACACCAACAACAAAACCAAACTATTGATGGTGTGATAGAGCGGTTTATTCACTGCTGGCTGATAAAAGAGTGGTTTGTTTAGCCTTTCAGTAAAACAGTTCTACAATATTGTTAGAAACAAAAAGTTTCTAGTTTTGTACCTATTGATTTCCTTCTTTTTTTATTAAAAGATAATTCTATTGGGGTCCCTTACAACTCTTACAACAATCCATACATCAATGGTATCAAGCATATTTGCAAATGTGTTGTCATCACCATTTTCTAAACATCAGCTTTCAATTGAGACTTTGATGTCAACTCCTTTCCCCATCCCACCCCTCCTGAATGCTTGATAAATTTTAAATTATTATTATTTTCATATCTTATACTGACCTCTGTCTCCCTTTCCACAGTTTCTGTTGTTTGTCCCCCTGGGGTGGGGGCTGGGAATTTGATTATGTGTTGTTCATTGTGATCGGTTCCCCCTTCCTCCCCTGTTCTCCCCGCTTTTCCCAACACTCCTGGTATTGCCACTCCCATTCTTGGATTCCACACCTCGTGGTTTCATTTCATCCATTTAGTGTAACAATGATGATAATTAATAAATAAAACTTAAAAAAAAACAAATTAAAAAATACCCTGGAAATGCAATAGTGGATCAATAAAACATGCTATATTTGTAGGCTGAAACATTGAAATAATATAGTTTGATTCATAACAATGGAATAGTCCTTGCAGGATAGAAATGATTAAGTACTGCTAGTTGAACATTTGCCAGCTTATACTCACCCAGAGGCACCTCAGAATACAAGCTTGGTGATTTGTTCTGAAAGGTTACAGCTTTGAAACCCTATGGAACAACTTTACTCTGTGTATATGAGGTGGCCATGAGTTGAACTTGACATTATGGCAACAAATAACAACAGCAAAAATGAGACATTGAAAGATTGGAGAGAGTCAATGGGCAATCAGTAAAAGCGTACAACTGATTTGGACTTTACAAAGAACTAAAATTTATACATACTTTTTGTGGCGGGACAATAGAGAGCCTCCTGTATGACTACAAGGAGGAAATTCCCTTGTCAACTTATTCCCCTCCCTGGTACATTATCTCAATGCCGTGGAGTCATTGCTGACTCAGAGCAACCTTATACGACAGGGTCGAACTGCCTGGTTAGTGTCCAAGACTATGCCTTTGCTGCAGTGGAAAGACATTTCCCTAAGAAGTGGCTAATGGTTTCAGATTGCTGAACTTGCAGTGAGCAGCCCAACTTGTCACCACTGTGCCCCACCAGGGCTCCCTCAGGGATGCTAGATGAACAAGAAATACATTAACGCTTGAGTTATTCTAGGTTGTATGATTCATTTTTAAATGTCGGATTCAATATGCTGTGTTGTAAATTGAATGTAAAGATAATATGTACAGATGTGCTTTATACAATTGATGTTTGTAAATGTACGGATTATGATAAGAGTTGTATGAGCACCTAATAAAACAAAAAAGATAATATGAAATTATACTATGTCTAAAATTTAGATTTTTCATGCTGTACCAAGATAACATAAATATAATAATAGAATTATATCAACAAAACTATAATATATATCACATAGCAACTGTAAATCTGTATCATACTAATGCAAATGTCAGAAATTCATGTCAGATTCGGAAGACGATATTGTACAAGGGATATCACTGACACTGTCAGATGGATATTTGCTGAGAGCAGAAAGTACCCGAAAGAAGTTTAGTTGTGTTTTATTGACTGTACTTATGACTTCTAACTGTATAAATCCTTAAAAAAATTATAGAAAACAATTTGAAGAATGGAAATTCTAGAACATCATGGTGATCATGTGAAACCTGTACATGGGCCAAGGCAGTTGTTCAAACAGAACTTACATGTATTAAAATACTTATTCAAACTGTATACTAGTCGATTAATCCAAGAAACTGGACTATAGAAGAAGAATGACTCACCGGAATCAGAGGATACCTTATTAACACCCTGGGATATGCAGTTGGCATTGTTGCCTACAAGTGAGGAGCACTTGAGACAATTACTGATGAAAATCAATGAATTAAATCTCAACATCAAGAAAACAAAACTCGTGCCACCAATCTAAGGACATTGTAGACCAGAGCAATGGCCACCCTTTCCAGTTAAGCAGGTCAACCCCGTTTAAGCTCCATCTGGGTTCCCAGTGTTCTCACAGAGATTTGCTCTTCTGGAAGGCTGGTTCTTTTCTGTTCACCAGCTTTCCGGTGGCTTCACAATCTTGGTGGAATCAGAGAGGAATCTATTCTGGAATCAGAGAGGGAGGAGGTACAGCTGCCAGTAAGCGATGACCCTAGCAACTACTGCTTCTATCATTACTATAGCACTTTGCTGCTTACCTCAATGGTCAACGCTTCTACCTGTGTTGTGGCCTGTGGGACTTCATGGGGGTTCCCAAAAGGCTCATTTGGAAAACTTTGATGGTATAACTTTGAGATTTGAATTACAATTCCCTGAACAGATGGAGAAGCTTCTACTGATTCTACTAAATGCAAACTACCATGAACACCACTGTTACCACGACTACCACCAGCAAAATGACCAGTGGACTTACCTTTATTGACATTGATGGTGGATCCAAGCAAGATGAAATCCTTGACAACTTCAGTCTTTTCTCCATTGACCATGATGTTACCGACTGGTCTAGTTGTGAGGATTTTTATTTTCTTTACAATGAGTTGTAATTCATAATGAAGGCTGTGATCTTTGATCTTCATAAACAAGAGTTTGAAGTCCTTCACACTTGCAGGAGGTTGTGAAGGTTGCAGCATATGCATATCTTAGGTTGTTGATTGTCTTTCCTCTATCTTGATTCCACATTCTTCTTCATACAATCTAGCTACTCTTATTTTTGCTCAGTAAGCAGATTGAATAAGCATTGTAGAGGCTACAACCTCAACACAACTTTCCTGATTTTAAACTATGCATCATTCCCTGGTTCTGTTTGCACAACTGTCTCTTGATCCATGTATATGAGGGGGTACCCCAAAAGAACTGGAATTGTAAGGGACAGAGGGGAGTTCATATTCCCACTAGGTGAGCAGCAAGCAACTTACTCTGAGTTAGTACACCCAGTGGTGTCACCTGGGAAGGTTCTCTGGTCACAGTGAATTTTTTTCATAAAAGCAGAGTAGCTCAAACCTAATTTTTTGTGATAGCCAATTTAAGAGAACAGCGTGTGGCTGAAAATTTGCTTCCTGGTCAGGGAAAGTCTCCCAGAAACTGTTTTGATGTTGAACAGAGCTTACAAGGACAACGCTCTGGGACAAACTCACGTGTACAAATGGTTTTCTCATTTCAAAATGGTGAAATGGCAATTCATGACAAACCTCATTGTGAACATCCCTCAACTTCCCGAACAGATGAAAATGTTGACTTCTAGCGCAGTTGGAGTTCATTCCAACCAGATCAGACTGTTAATCAAGCTTTCCACTTAGAGGTTCTGAAAAAATGCCAAACAGTGTGTGACAAAAAAGGCCTGATTTGTGGCAGATGGGCACTGGTTTTGCCACCATGACAATGCACCTGCTCACGCAGCCATCACAGTGTGCCAGTTTGGGGGGGGGAAAAAGCGCAGCATGCCTCTCCTGCCTCGTGCACCTTACTCATCTGATCGCATGCCATGCGATTTCTTTTTGTTTCTGTGAATGAAGAGGGACATGAAAGGACAGTGATTTGGTGACATAGAGGAGGTCAAGTAAAAACAAACAAACAGGGAGGTGCTGTCAACCACACAAACAGATGAGTTTGAAAAATGTTCTCAAGAATAGAATTGCAGATTTGACAAATGTCTTAAGTGTCATGGAGAGTACTTTGAAGGTGAAAAGTTCTGTTTTGTTTTACAAAAATATGTTTTGTTAAAAAAAATAGATACATAACTTTGAAAATAAATTCCATCTTTGGAAGGTACTCCTTGTAGGCTCTGCATGAAAACAATGTAGTATTTTGGGATTCCCATTTTTCTCAAGGCTATTCATAGTTTGTTATGTTTTAGAGTCACGTGTCTTAGCCTAGTGGATAAAAAAACACATAAACATATTTCTGGTATTTTCTGCTTTTAGCCAAGATCCATCTGACATCAGAATTGACATCCCTTACTCCACGTCTTCTTCTGAATCTGACAGTTTGTGGTTATTGTACTGATGAAACCATCGTTGAATGATCTTCAGCACAATGTTGCTTGCATGTGATATTAATGGTATTGTTCTATAATTTGAGCATTCATCTGGGTCACTTTCTTTGGAATGGATACAAATATGTATCGCTTCCATCAGTGGGCCAAGTAGCTGACTTCTAAACTTCCTGGCAGAGAGGAGTGAGAGATTCCAGTGTATCAGCATGGTGAAACATTGCACAGGCAGTCCGTTCATTCTGGAGCCTTGTTCTTTGCTAATGCTTTCAGTGCAGCTTGGATTTCTTCTTTCAATGCCATTAGTTCTCGCTCATATGCTACATTTTGAAATGGGGAAATGTTGATGAGTTATTTTTGGTACAGTAATTGTATATTCTTTCCATCTTCTTTTGATTCTTCCTGCATCATGATTTTTTTCCCATATAATCTTTCAATATTGCAATTTGAAGCTTGAATTTTTTCTTGCCTTCTTTCAGTTTAAGATATGCTGAGCATGTTTTTCACTTTTTTTAACTCTAAGTCTTCAAGCATTTAATTATAATATTTTACTTTGTCTTCCCAAACTGCCCTTTAAAATGTTTTATTCAGCTCTTTGACGTCATCATTTTTTCCCATATACCTTAACTACTCTACCATTAAGAGTAAGTTTCAGAATCTCTCCTGACATGCACTTTGATCTTTTCTTTCTTGCCTCTCATTATAGTAACCTTTTGCTTTCTTCATATATGATGTTCTTGATGGTATTGCCCAGTTCTTCAAGTTTTATCTCATTGGTGTTCAGTTTCAGATCAATGTTACTCTATATGGAGAAATAGGAAAAGTGAAGGTGAATCAGGGAAATTTGAAGAAAAAAATGCAATTTCATTCTAATAAGTAGAAAGAACTAGGTCTGCTGATCCCACTAAAGGAAATTTGTGAAGGATGAGCGTGGGTTTGGCTATTTGAAATAAGCAGATGATAAGTGTGAGTAGAACTCCAACAGATCTACAAAATCTGAATTTCCAAAAGGGCTCTTTGCACAAGTGATCCAGATTCAGGTAGGAGTTTCAGCTACACCAAGCTGTTGTTGTTAGGTTCCATTGCGTCAGTTCTGACCCATAGCAACCCTGTTCACAACAGAAGAAAGCACTGCCAGGTCCCGGGGCACCCTCGGGATTTTTATTATGCTTGAGCCCAGTGTTGTCGCCACTATGTCAATCCATCTCATTGAGGGCCTTCCTCTTTTTTGTTGTCCCCACCATTTTACCAAGCATAGCATTTTTCTCCAGGGACGGATCTCTTCTGAAAATATGTTCAGAATATGTAAGACACAGTCTTGCCATCCTTGCCTCTCTGGCTTTACTTCTTCCAAAACAATCTTGTCTGTCCTTTTAGCAGTCTGTGATACTGCCAATATTCTTTTCTAACACCATACTTCACATGCATCGATTCTTCTTCTTCTTCATGCAGATGGGAACTTTCACATATATATGAGACAGTTGAAAGTACCATGGCGGTGGTCAGGCTCACCTTAGTATTCAAATCATATTCTTGCTTTTCAATCCTCTAAAGAGATCTTGTGCAACAGAATTGCCTAATGCAACTTGCCTTTTGATCTGACTGCTGCTTCCATGAGCATTGATTATAGGGGCAAGCAAGGCAAAATATTTGACAACTTCAACCTTTTCTCCATTTACCATGATATCACCTAGTGGTCCAAGTGTGAAGATTCTGTATGAGTGTTTTTACATTGAGTTGTAATCCACACTAAAACTGCAATCCTTCTTCTTCATCAGCAAGTGTTTCAGATCGTTCTTTCTTTCAGCAAGAAAGACTGTGCTCTCTGTACATTGCAGGTTGTTAACAAGCCTCCCTCTAATCCTGAATGCCTCCTTCTTCTTCATATAATTCAGCATCTCTGATAATTTGCTATATATATTACAAGCAGAAAATGTGTTACCTATCACGTTGTGCATGCTCCATGAAGACACTGAAAAATAAAAGCTCCTCACCTGAGCGTAGTTCTAGTACAGGAACAATTAGTTCTTGTGACATAGCTCCGCCTGATACTTGCTGCATGAAGCAATCATTGAAGATGTAGATGCCAAAATGTGGTGAAGAAATCAGATGATGCTGTGATATCAGGAAAAATGGCATCTGGGGTCTTAAAGGCTTGTCTCAAAACAAGCAGTGATCTAGTTGAAGAATCAGCATACCATCTTGTGTGGTGCAAGGATTTTAAACAATAAAATCCAAACTAGTGGAGGGAATGGTACTAGTACCTAAATTCTAAACATCCACTTTGCAAAATGCTATGGATTATGGAAGCCCAAAATCCTCTTCAGGGTCTCTATAGAGATTGAATACCAGAAGAATCCCCACCACCCAGAGACTGCAATATGATCAGCCCTAATGTCAGAAAAAGACCACTATAAAGCAGATCTTAGCAGTACTACTTAGGCTGGAATATAGCATCTTGTCATTAGATCTTTCTATTAAAATGTGTTCATTCTATTTTAAAATGTATGTTAAAATTTAGATTTTTATTTAAAAGTTACTCCATGTTCATTTTATGTTTAAATTTAAATAGTATTTTAAATTTTAATCAAGTTTAATATTCTATTTTAATTTTTAAAATTATTTAAAATCCTAACTTTATTCTACCTTGTAGAATATTTTAGAATTCTATTTCATAGGTGTTTATTCTATTTTATACCCATTTAAAATTTATTCTATATTTCTAATGTTCTTTCTCTGTTTTATATGGTTATTGTTGGGTGTGTTTTTTGGGGGGGCGTCCTGTGTTGTGTGATTTCTGTATAGGTAATCCGGGTTGAGTGCATTTATGAAGACAGTAACTGGATTGACTGGGAGAAATGGGAATTCGGCATCGACGGGCACAGGAAGAAAATAAGATGCTGACGTTTATTATGTTGATAATTGCACAATCCCTCTTGATACGACTGAGCTATTGAATTATATTTTATGTTAATTATAGCTCAATAAAATGATTATTAAAATCCTCACAACTGGAACAATTAGCAACATTATAATAAATGGAGAAAAATTGAAGTTAATAAGGATCACATATTACTGGATCCACATTCGATATTCACAGAAATAGCTGTTGGGTAATCAAATAATATACTGCAATGGACAAATCTGCTACAAAGATCTCTGATGAGTGTCAAAAGCCCATATATCACTTTAAAAACTAAGGTGTGCTTGATCCAAGTCACATGCAAGTGCAAATGGATAATGAATAAGGTAATTGAAAAAGAAGTGATAGCTTTGACTTAAGGTTTTGGCAAAGAATATTAACAATAGCATGGACTTGATCAAATCTATCACCTAATTCAACATGGAAGGAGCACGCCAGTCTGCGTGATCCAAAGACTGTAAATAGCAAAATCCATGCTCATCTGAGGGAATTATATTAGAGCTTACATTCTGAGCTCTCAGTTTCCAAAGGACTATGGATAATATGGACAGCCCAACAGCTACAAGCAGAATCCCCACATGAATTGAGACACCGAACAACACGAAAAAGTACAACGATAATGCTTGGAAGTAGGTCTGCCGTTAATATTTCTATGCACTTTTAATAGTATCCAGATTTTCTATGATGACGGCATATTGGTTTATAAAAAAGGGAAAAAGCACTGTGTTGCATTTTGAAAGAAATAGGGAGAGGATAAGCAACGTGTAGCTAGCTGTTCCTCCCAATCCATTCTAATTTGTTACATGCAACACACCAAAGTAGGACATCTAATAATATGCATCTTAACACACATGACAGATGGGCTCTTTTCTCCAGCATTAAAGTTCTTTCTGGCTGTCCAATTTTCCTGCAATACAAAACTCTTTTATTGCTGATGAATAACTGTGCTTTCTTACTTTGCCCTATTTAGCTTTGTAGATACCTGAGTTGGTTGCTATATGGGTTATATTATGTAATCATATCCTTGTTTTCCAAAAATACATCATAAGTCTCTTAGTAGTTCCCCATAACAGAACCTGAAATGCAACTTCAGCTATAACTCTCATTTGCGAGTTGATCATGGAAAGTTGAAATGAACAGCATAAATAAGATCAGAGGCAGGAAACATCAATGGAAACTACGGTGGTGAAGGCTGTGCCCTCTGCTCTGTGGCTAATGAGTTCCCAAATAAAGTCCACACAAAGGACTACCGGAGCCTTAATGAACCACATCCCAATCCCTCCATTATCACCATTCCTACACTGCTAGGGAATGCCCACATGAACTGGGTGGGCTTCTACAACGTCAGTATAAAGAATTATGACAGAAATGCAATGGGATGTTTGGCTCACACAAAGGAGCTTGCTATTAGCAGGTCCATGAGAAGATGAACTAAAATTAGGTGTGAGATAAGAGGATGTGGTGCAGCCCAGTAAAAGCATCTGCTCTACTTATCATAAATCCAACATACATAATTTAATTCCTCGGCCAGAAAGCCACCTAGTTGCCCTTTCACTCAGGTTTCTAACATGTCAATCCTATCTTGTCACACTGACACTCATTGCTTGTAATCCCTGACTGGCCTTCCCAGCCATGCTCTATAAAATTTCCCTTAATAAAAACCAATTACAGTCTTATAGCCTAGTCTCTCAATGGCCTTAGTTATTCCGTGCCCTGCTGGTCAAGTTCAGTTCCCCGAAATAAAAATGTTTCCTTTTTTTCCATGTTAATGCAGTAGAAACCTGCAATACATATTAACCCTGGGACCACAACCTTTTTGCCATACATATGTCTGGTCCTACATTTCCAGTGTGTTGTTACCTTGCTCCCATGTGTGGCCCTGCACTGAGATATGCTATGATTTCCTCTCTTGGGCTTGTGTGTACTGAAATATATGTGTTTTCCTGAATGAGTCTAATTTCCTCATACTACACATGAGCAGCCATCTAAGCGATGCGCAGACCTCTTTGGATCAAAACTAAGACACACTGTCAGAGCATGTCAATAACTCTTCAAGATGGTACCCAACCACAATTTCTTAATGAGATACAGTAAATGAGAGTTAATTGGATAAATGACAATACCAACTGTTGTACCCCAGGCTGAAAATAATGTCCATTATCTCCCTCCTTTATTACTCATTTTAGACCACCCTTGCCTATGTCAGGTATAGTGGATGGTCTAGTTATCTTTCTGATCAAATGTTGACGATCCTTTACACTGAAGAGTCTGATAGTTTTGCTTATTTGTTCTTACCAAGATTGATAATAGTATTTGCTCTTTTCGGCATGGAGGAATGAGAAATTCTTATGTATTAGGCGGCGTAATTCTGATCTTTATTCTAAGGGTTTGGAACATTTGGCTGTCGTCAAGCTGTGATTCATGTCTTTATCCCATTCACTCCTATCAAGCCAAGAGACTCCAAGGGATTTTAATAAATCTCTAAGCCCTAGCCGTACTCCGCACCTCTCTTAGATTATTCAGCAGTGAGTCTAGCTCATCATGATCATTAGGGCTTATCCCCCACTCCCCAGCAGCGTAGTCATACTTTTCTTTGCTTGGCTTTTTGCGTGTGATGTCCAGAATAACCAGGACATTGCCATAACTTCAGTTTTGTGAACACTGTTGCTGTCTAATGGTGAAAATGTCCCTGGGGAATCGAGGTCTATAACTCAGCAGAGGTAGGGGAAACTCACTTTCTGGAGGGGGGTCACTGGGAGTGATGACAGAAGAGACTAACTTAGGTTCACACTTGATTCACAGACTATTCATTTGAGCTATATTATAGCTATAGTGAAACACCACATTACTTCCATGCTTTGGTAATCCTGGAGAAGGGTGCATGGTCCTATTTCACACTCAAACTGCAACCTGCACGAGTTTGTCAGGTTCATTTCAACATTCTCTCAGGCTGGCCATTACCAGGTGACGCCATGCATTGTGGGACTAGCAGATTCCATGCTTATGCACCCCTTATTGCACATCCTGCCACAGCATGGGCCATCTGCTGTCAGCCTTCCTATATGTGGGGCAACGAGTCTTTCCACGAAGGGAGAATGGGGCAACACGTGTCTCTGGATATGGTATGAAGAACTTTCAGGATTTCTTCCAACTTATCTTTCCATATTGAATTCCTACTACTCTGATATTTTCCCAAGAAAACACAGTATATTCTGTTACACTAAACATCCATGCTTTAAAGCTACTGAGTTCCTTTGCTTATACTGTCTCTTCTAAATGGAATGACTTTGACTTCAACTGTACATGGTGAAATAAAATACATCTTTCTAGGTCTGGTGGAATACTAACTCATCTACCAAGATTTTGCTGATTTTTCTTCCACATATTTCTTTATTATACTATGCATCTTCCCATAACATAAAGTTGCAATTTTTCTCTCTCTCTGAAAATCCGTAATCTCTCATCTTTATCTCTTCACTGCCACCTCTAGCCACTGTTATTTATGAACCACAATCAAAATTGGGCCCATTATGTTTCTGTCTTGAAGAATTATGGCCTTTAAAGAAATATTTTTCTAATGCTCTCTTCTGTCTTCCTGATTTTGAATTATAAATACCCTGAGAAAAACAGATCCATCCTCTCCATTGCTTAGATGTCCATTCTCTCTTCATCTGTATGCTGAGAGCTTTAGGCCAGTATCAGAAATGCACCATTTTCCTTTTTTAATGTCTAATTTTCATATGTATATGAGGCAATTGAAAATACTAGGACCTGGCTCTTGCACACCTTAGTCTCATAGCATCTAGCAACACACCAACCATTACTGCTGGACACACGGATAGACGGGTGGTTGAAGGTAAGGGTCTAAGAGACACTTTCTCATTTGCAAGCCCTGAAAGCAAGGTTATGAGTTGGGCTGCTAACACAAGGTCACCTCTTCGAACCTGGCAGTTGCTCCCTGGAAACAGCTAAGACTGTTCGGGTAAGGATTCATAAAGTTTCAGAAGCCCAAAGGGCAGTGCCGCTGCACTGTAGAAAGGAAGCTATGAATTAGTGTGGTTGGGATGCTGGTGACCCCGTGGTCAGCAAAACCACTTCTTCCCCTTTGTGCCATATCAGCCTGCAGAAGTCGAGGGACTTACATATTATGGTGCTTCACCTCTGGTAGTTCTATGGGGTACAGCAGCAACTCACAGCTGGCCCCTCTGGATTCTGTGCTACAAGGCCCAGTGCTGCTGTGGAGGACCAGGTGAAGAGAGATCTTATGGTTCTTTTCAATGCAAGTGTTCCTCTGTTTCAGTCTGTATTGTTGTTAGGTGTTTTTGGTTTGCTTGCCTTGTGTCTTTTTCTTTGTATGAAGTCCAGGAAAAATAAATCAATAGAGACGGTAAGTAGATTAATAATTCCTTAGGTTTATGGCAGAGGAGTTTAGATGGAAATGAGGAGCTAATAATGAGCACATTAAAAAAGAAAGGATTCTAAAATTGAAAGTGATGATGGCTGTCCAATATGGGAATTAGAGGTCAATAGAATTGTTAAAATTAACTAAAGTATGCCTCACCTGGACAATGACAAGCCAACATAGGTAGGTGAGAACTCACCATCTTCAGCCCAGGGTACATTCTGCCTGTACTTCTTTCAAGACACATTTCTTTGTTCTTTTCCACTCCATAATACTTTGCAGTACTCTTCACCAGCCCCATAATCCAAATGCATCCCTTCTTCTTTGGTTTTCTTTATTATTCAGTTTTCATATTCGTATGAGGCAATTGAAAATATCATGATCTGTCTCCGGCACTCCTCAGTCTCACAGAATCATAGCAACATGGAAGCCACCACCTTACAACAAATTGACAGGCAATGTTAGAAAGTAATAGCTAAGGGCAACATTCAAAGGCAATTTTCAAAGGCAACTGAAAATACTAGGACCTGGCTCTTGTGCACCTTAGTCTCACAGCACCTAACTACACACAAACCATTACTATTGGTCCCACTAATAGACAAGTAGTTGAAGGTAAGGATCTATGATTCATTTTCAATTTTCAAGCTCTGGAAACTGGGTTAGAATTAGGATGCTAATCAGAATGTCAGAGATTTGAACCTAGCAGTTACTCCCTGGAAAACAGCGAAAACTGTCTCTTCCCTTAAAGATTTATAAAGCTCGGAAACCAATGGACCAGTTGTACTCCGCCCTGTAGGGCACGCTGTGAGCTGGGATGGTCTTCATGGCACTGCATGGAAGACATTGATAGCGGTAACACCAGAGTCAGCAGAACTGCCTCTCACCCGCACTCCCCATGGAGACTGCAGCAGTCAAGCGACTTTCGTAATTGTGGTGCCTCACCTGGCACCACCAGGAGTTTTATGGAGACAAATGCTAGCTCCCTACCTATAGAATCCTCTGGATTCTACACCCCAAGTCTGGCGCTGTGGCGGGGTGATCCTGCGGGTGTAGAGAGATCTAGAGGCCCAAGCCAGGAGGAGGAGTGCCAGGGAATGAGATAGCTTTTTGACACTTGGATGCTCCCTCACCGGGCTATTGCGGCGAGTGATGGTGCCTGGGCCAAGCATGACCTCTCGGGATTTTTCCAGGAACCTCTTGGATGGTAACGAATAAGCTCTCAGAAGAGGGAAGAGCAGTACAGCTTTAATTCTGAGCACTCGCTTACAGAAAGTTATGAGTAGCACTGTAAACCCCAAATGGTCTGGCAACCGTCAAGTGTGGATGAAGCCACCGGTGAAGCCCCTCCTCCTTCACCACGGTATGAAGAATCTGGCTAGTGGGGCAATTGCATGAGTAGTTGGATTAATGCACATGGACTTGAGAGATGTTCAAAGATAACTCCTTGTCATTGGTTTTCCCTTTTGACCACCTTAAAATTTCTTCTGCTTATTAATATTTTCTGTTTCTTTTCAATTGAGATTTTCTTATGTTTCATTTTGTTATTGTTGTTGTTTGTTTTGCTTGGTTTATGTTTTTTTCATTATACAATATCCAGCAAAAAATGAATCTACACAAAGTTAGTACATCATTGTGTCATGGGTTTATAGCAGGTGCGGTATTTACCACGTATACTCAAGTATTAGCCGACCCAAATATCAGCCGAGGCACCTAATTTTACCACAAAAACTGGGCTAAAAAGGTGTTGAAAAACTCAGTTTATAATGGCGGATATGGGTGGATGACTTTATGTCAACCTGGAGATGCTCAATAAAGTGTTCTTCATTTTCAAATGAAACAAGTCTGAACATCTTGCTCTTCAATTTCAACTTCCAGCAGGGTTTGTCGGATACAATGTGAATGAGGATATTAAAGAAATGTCTAATGAAATTTCCTTTGAACTTTGTGTATTTTACATATCACTTTAAATATTCACAATGATGGTGTATTGGTTATGTGTTGGGCTATAATCCACATGGTCGGCAGTTTGAAACCACTAGCAGGTCAATGGGAGAAAGACTGGGCTTTCTACTCCCATAAACAGAGTCTCAGAAATCCACAGGGGGTCACTTGGAGTCAGCATTGAGAGGAAGGAAGGGAGTTTGGTTTGGCTTTGATTATCTCTGATTCAAGACAATGTCTCTCCAACACCCCACGCTATCTTATTTTTGCAAGGTGCATTTTAAACCTCCTAATCAAACTTAAAATTATTTAAAAATACTTGCAGCAGTATATCTACATGGAGCTGCCAGAAATTCAAGTTGGATTCAGAAAAGGACAAGGTCTTAGGGCCGTCAGCTATCACTGCGGATGTCAGATGGATCTCGTCTGAAAGCAGAGACTACCAGAAAGATGTTTACTTGTGCTTTGTGGACAGTGCAATGATATTCAGTTGTAAGGATCACAACAAACTACAGGCAACAAGAAGAATGCAAATTTCACAACACGTAAGCAGAATCTGTAAATAGACCAAGAGACAGTCCCTTTAACAGGATAAGGGGTTTAAAATCAGGAAAGGTGTGTGTTAGATTTTTATCTTTTCATGATACTCATTCACTCTGTATGGTGAGCAAATTATCTGAAAAACTAGACTATCTGCCTGGAGGAATTGACAACCTTCTGCGGATGCCACAGTCTTCCTTACGAAAAGTGGAGAGAACTTGAAGCACTAACTGATGAAGGTCAAAAGAGAGGACAGACTTCACTCTGGGTTACAGCTCCATGCAAAGGAAAGAAAGATCCTCACAACTGGACCAATAGGTAACGCCATGGTGCGCAGAGAAACGATCTAAGTTGCCACGGATTTTATTTTAACAAAATCTACAATCAGTGCTCAGAAGCAACAGTCGAGAAATCATGGCGTCGGGCAAGAAATATTGCATTGTGCAAATCTACTGCACTCAAACTTTTGAAAGTGTTAAAGAGAAAATCTGTCATTTTGGGGACTAAGGTGCTCCTGTCTCAAGCCACGGAATTTTCAATCATCTCATATACATGTGAAAATTGGACAATACATTAGGAAGATCAAAGAAAAATGTGTGTCTTTGGTCAAAATGAAAGGTAGATAGATGAGATCCAGGGGGGTTGTCACCCCAAAAGCCTACCCTAAATGAAAATTAGTTGGCCATAGCACAATAACGGGGTTGGAAAGATATCTGGCACCCCAATGAGACACCTACGGGAAAATCCCAAGCTGGGCGTGCTCAGACCAAAGTCACAAGTTACCTAGGCCCAGGTGAAGGGAAACCTGGACCCCCACACAACGCTAGGCACATGTTATCACACAGGTGCACTTAAACTTAGCCAGAAATGTCAGCCAGCACCCTCAACCATGCCCCTTGCCAAATGGGTTAGGAGGGGATAAATGCCAGACTGAGGGCAAGCCACCCCTCTAGTTCTAGGGCTCTCCTGCAGTTTGAAGGGAGAGATTCTCTTTGTGTGCCGGGTGCATGCACCTAAATGCCTTCTCAGGTCCGTATACGCTCTTGGAATTTCCTGCCCTTGGTACTGCGTGCTTGGTGCCTCCCCCATTCTGGTATTCCTTGCACCCGTGTTTTCTCTCCCCTGAAGTGGCCATCCTCAGTCCATACTCCTGCCTGGTCCCGAGCGGCCTGCGTGCTTCTCAGAGAGAGTACGCACCTTTTGAGACTGTAATACCTGGAACCTCCCTTTTCCCTCCTAAAAGTTACTGGATTTATGGAAGTGCTTCTGCCATGTGGATTCGTTCAGCATTGGGAAGCAAGAAACAAGGTAAACCACCCTAGAAACCTAACAGAATCCTGTGTTTTTGGCAAAGAGTAGTATCGAAAATACCGGGTCTGCCAGAAGAATGACTAAATCTCTCTCAGAAGATGCACAGCAAAGATATTCCTTAGAATCAAAGACTTCATCTCCATCTTTTGGACATATTTTCAGGACATGCGCCTGGAATAGAAAACACCATGCTTGGTCAAGTAGAGGGCGGTGCGCGTGCACACACACGGAAGCCCCGCGGTGAGATAGATGGACATATAGCTGTGAGAGAGGGAGGTGAAGGACGAAGGACCGTCAGTGTTTGTTTTTGCTTTTTCCTCTCTGTTGTTCATAAGGTCACTCTAAGTCAGAATCAACTTCAAGGCACCGAACAACCTTAGAACAACAACCAAACTCAACAGCAAATACACAGAATGTGACTATAGCACCTTTCCTTAATTAATCTCTTCCCTTTTCCTCTGGATAGCTGGAACCTATCCAGAAAGGAAAAATGTAATTCTCCAACTCATTTCCTCCAGTTTTTTCGAATTCTGATTTCCTGTCTTGTGTCCCTGGACCCATGACAGACTCTTACCTGATTTTGTCACCACTTCCGTCATTGCCTGCAGGTGGCTTGCACAACTTAAGATGGCAAACAATATTTTCAGTCAGGCGATTATAAACTCTCATTATCAACTAGCTTGAGTGATCATTTTCATAAGATCTGCTTCAGTGACCAACTGCATTATTATCGTGAGACAAGAAATGGATTTCAGGAAACTCTCTGGAAGGCCCGGAGGAATGTGACTTCCTTTCGTTTTGCAGGCATTCAGAAAGTGGTTACCTCATTTGTTTCTGTGGTTTCCCAGAAACCACTCTATCAGTTTAATTAATTTCTCAGATCATTTTAAAATATGACTTTGTCTAATCTACCAATTGTCTGTTGCCTCAGGGGTGCAACATGTCATGAAAGGATATAGTCACAGGTGACAGTCTCAACTGGAAGCCTCTCACTATTTAACCACCCCAGCATTGTCCTGCTGGATCAGAGTAATAATCATTTTCTCCTACAGCTTGTTGCCTTCTCCTTCTGTTGTTTTCTTTTTTTAATCCCTTAGCAGGAAGAAATGAACTCTTCAGTGACATGGCTAAACCTACCAGGTGAACAGATTTTAATAATTTTCTATCCCCTGAAAGCAAGTGTTAGGGTACTATCTAAATAATTACTTATTATTAATTTTGTCACTGGCAATAATAAGATAAAAAGATAGTAATAACAATTACTCACTTTCATGAGTTTCATTTGCACAGTAAATAATTTTCCTTTTAAGAATGAAGTAATACTAGAATCATGGGTGTAGTGATCAACATCTCAAAATTATTAATAGGCTAGAAGTTAATTGAACTGAAGTAATATTTGCAATATGTCATGAAAATACATGTAAATGCTGTAATTGTATTGTAAAAAAACTACTATACTTGTAAGTGGTAGTTTAATAGAATCCCATGTGGAAATAGGTTAGGTTTCTTTGACTATAATTAACAGTGTAATATGTGGGACTAGGAGACTAAGGTGACCTTAGGCTACACCAATAGCTATAGATTGCCCAGAAGGAAGAACCCATTGCTCTGTGTAGTTCTGAGGAATTGCACCTCACGCTGAAGACATATTCTATTTAAGTGAGTACAATGACGAGATAACTACATTTAATTATCATCACGTACATCTTAAGCTGTCAGAGAGGACGAGGGATGGGGTGAGGATGAGCTTGGGCTACAAAGAGCGTAAAAGTGTATTTAATATAAATAGAGGCCTGGTGTTGCAAGTGGTTAAACACTGAGCTGCTGAGAACTTTTGCACTCACCAGTAGCTCTGCCGAAAATTGATCAAGATTTATAGCTTTGGGAACACAATTTCTATCCTATAGTCTTGCGATGATTTGATAGCAGTGGATGTGTTGGTTTTATTTTTGCCTTTTTTTCCCTTTAGTATTTGCTTGAAGATCAGTTTATTGTTTTATTTTTATCCTGCACTAACACGTTCTCCATTTCTACCTTTTAATTTAAGTAAATTCTTATTCGTTCGGTCCCTTCCTGTCCCTAGGAGAGAGGGATTGACACAGTGGTTGGAACAATGGGTCCTGGCACGGGCAGGGTTGTGAGGACGGCCCAGGACTGGTAGTGTTTCATTGTGTTGTGATAAGGGCAGCGTAGATCAGAACATACTGGATGGAACCTAATAATCCTATTGTTAAGGAACCCTGTGGTATAGTGGGTGTGGTAGTTACATAACATGTTGTCGACTTGAGACTTATGAGTATAGGGGTGGATTTTAGCCTGTCAATTAGGTCACTGCTTGATGAGCTCATTTGGATACGTTAAGGAGCAGAATAGCTCCCTGGAGGCGAGACATACACCTATCCTCTGCAAGATATTCTTGCTGACAGGACACATGGAGCCATGCTATAGCCCTGGAGTTAGGGAAACCACGGGAAGACCCCTGCCAACATTCAGATGTTTCCACTGCCACTGGATCCACAAGATTTTTCACTCACTGGCCTGCGATCTTCCTGCATTCAGCATCATTGCATGTGTGTGTGTGACTCTGAAAAGGAACTTACACACTGGTACAGCACATATGGGCTAATATCAGACTTATGAACTTGCTCTGACTTTGGCTGGGATGCTTTCTTAATATACAATTACTCTTCTTACACACATGAGTCTCCATGGAGTTGTTTCTCTAGTCTATCCAGACTAACACTTGGGTTACGCATTGGGCTGTTAACCACGAGGTCAGTTTGAAATCAAAGCTGTTCAACAGGAGAAAGATGAGGCTTTCTACTCCTACAAAAATGTACTATTGAAACTCCCAGGGGAATTCCGCTCTGTCCTAGAGGCTTGCTGTGAGCATGACTCAACTGGGTGGTAGTGAGTCTGAGCTTAGCACATTGCTAAGCAGCACCACTGCCACTGTGGGTAAGGCTGGGACTGTCGACAACATGCCCAGCAGGTCAAATTCATCCACTAGTCTGACAGAGAGAGAGGCGATGATGTGCACCCATAAAGATGTACAGCTCCAGAGACCTCTCATAGGGTTGCTGAGTCATGAGACATGATGACATTGGTGGGCTTTCTTTTGCTAGTGATGGGGCAGTGAATTATTTAATGTGGCTTTTCTAGCCAGTCTCAGTCTTGCATAGGTCTGATAAGAAGGTCAGGGGGAGACACTGATAGGATTCATCTCTACGCGGCTGTGAACAGGATTCCCTGGATTGCCATCCTGTTGTAGATACACTGAGCTCTCAGAGAAGCAGGAGGGATCTCATTACCAACAAGAGCCAGGAATGGAGCCTGACTTTTGAACCCAAGATCCCCGAACAGTGTACCGCCTGGATCCAGACGACACCTAGAACTTCTGAGGAGTCGCAACAGAACCAGGAGCCAGAGCGTGGCACGGAATGAGGGACTTCCCAGCCCACAGAGCACATAAAGCAGAGTGCAAGCAGGAGGCCAGCTTGCAGAGTGGTGTGTCTCTGGACACTTCATTGGGGGAGTTGGATTTGCTGACCCACAGAAGTGGGGCTGAGTGTCTTCAGGCTGAGGCTTACTAGAGGAGGGTGCCTCTGGGCACTTAATTCAGGGAGCTGGGTTTGCTGAGCCACTGAACTTGAGCTGAATGCCTTCCGGTTGAGGCTTATAGCAACTTGGTCTTCCCTTTATTAGCAGACCTGTCAGAACTTTATAACACGTCATAACAACTCAACCCTGTAACTGACGTTACAACTTCTTTACTTCCTGCATAAACCCTTTAATCATAAATTTTGTCTGTGAGTTTTGCATAGCCATTGCTACAAGAATTAGAACCCAGAGAAGGAAAATAGAAAGCCTAATTAAAAAAAAAACACACACACACAGCTGGCATGACAATGAGAAGTAGAACGAGAAGTGGCTTCCAAATCTGACTCTTGATCAAATATTTCACCTTTCACACTCTAACTGCCACCCAGTTCACTTCAACTCACAGAGACATTACAGGACAGGATAGAACTGCTCCAGTGGGTTTCTTTGTCTTTTTTTATAAATAATTTTTTGGGAGCTCTTGTAGCTCTTATAACAACCTATGCATCAATTGTATCAAACACATTTACACATATGTTGACATCATCATTTCCAAAACATTTTTTCCTACTTGAGCCACTCTCCGCCACCCTCCCACTCTCATGAACAATTAATAATTTATCAATTATTTTAATTTTCATATTTTACACCATCCGCTGTCTCCCTTCACCCATGTTTCTCATGTTCATCCCCCTGGGAAGTGGGTGAGGAGTGAGAGTGTTGTTGGAGTCAGTCATTGCGATCAGTTCCATCTTTCCCTCCTTCTCTCCCACCCCTCCCCTTCCCCCATCCTTATGGTATGGCTACTCTCATTATTGGTCCCAAGGGGTTTATCTGTCTCGGATTCTGTGTGCCAGGAGCTCTTATCTGTACCCGTGCACATGCTCTGGTCCAGCCGGACCAGTAAGATAGAAGTGCGGTCATGAAAGTAGGGGATAGGAAGCATTAAAGAACCCCACAAGCGTTCTGTGTTTCGTCGGTGCTCTACGGCACCCTGCCTGGCCGGCCCTCCTGGCGACCCTTCTGTGAGGGGATGTCCAATTGTCTGCAGATGGCGACCGATGGGCTTTGGGTCTCTATTCCACTTGTTCGCACCAAAATAGTTGTTTGTTTTGGGTCTTTTGATGCCTGATACCTGACCCTGTCAACACATCATAATTACACGAGTAGGTGTGCTTCTTCCATGTGGGCCCTGCTGCGTCCCTGTTAGATGGCTGCTTGTTTAACTTCAAGCCTTTATGACTCCAGAGGCCAGGCATCATCAGCTTTCTGTACCACATTAACTTATGCCTTCATTTTGTTTTCACCAATCATGTTGGAAAGGTGAGCATCACAGAATGCCAAGTTATTTTAAAAAAGTGTTTTGTGTTGAGGGAGGACTTGAGTAGAGGACTTGCTACCTTAATACTTAACCTATAAATATATGTACATATCTATATACCTATCATTATATATTAATATATTCACATCTGTACATGCCTATATTTATACCTCTATAAATGTCTTTTGCCTCCTAGTTCTTTCCTCTATTTCCTTCTGTTCCACTATCATGTTCTACCATCATTCAGCTCTCTGTACTTCCTCTCAGCAACATTGCACTTGATCTAACCCCACCAGGCATTCTATGTCCTCCTCGCCATTGATGTTAGACCTCTTTTTTTTTTTTACTCTTCTAAATCTAACTCTTCTTTTTTTTTTATTTTAACAATTTATTGGGGCTGATACAATTCTTTTCACAGTTCATACATATACATACTCAATTGTATAAAGCACATCTGTATAGTCTTTGCCCTAATCATTTTTTTCTCTTTTCTTCTTTTACATTTTATTAGGGACTCAAACAACTCTTACCACAATCCATACATATACATACATCAATTGTATAAAGCACATCCATACATTCCCTGCCCCAATCATTCTCAAGGCATTTGCTCTCCCTTAAGCCCCTTGCATCAGGTCCTCTCCCCCCCCCTCCCTCCCCATTCCCCCCTCCTTCATATGCCCTTGGTAATTTATACCTCGTTATTTTGTCATATCTTGCCCTATCCGGAGTCTCCCTTCCCCCCTTCTCTGCTGTCCCTCTCCCAGGGAAGAGGTCACATGTGGATCCTTGTAATCAGTTCCCCCTTTCCAACCCACTCACCCTCCACTCTCCCAGCATCGTCCCTCACACCCTTGGTCCTGAAGGTATCATCCACCCTGGATTCCCTGTACCTCCAACCCTCATATGTACCAGTGTACAGCCTCTGTCCTATCCAGTCCTGCAAGGTAGAATTCGGATCATGGTAGTTGGGGGGAGGAAGCATCCAGGATCTGGGGGAAAGCTGTGTTCTTCATCGATACTACCTCACACCCTAATTAACCCATCTCCTCTCCTAAACCCCTCTATGAGGGGATCTCCATTGGCCGATGGTGCCCGGCTATCAAAAGAGATAGTGACTGGGGTCTTAAAGGCTTGAAGATAAACAAGCGGCCATCTAGCTCAGAAGCAACAAAGTCCACATGGAAGAACACACCAGCCTGTGTGATCGAGTGGTCCCGAAGGGATCAGTTATCAGGGATCAAAGAACAAAAAATCATATCATTGACTGCACACCTCCATGATAGAATCGCTGAAGACAAATGGGTGCATAAGCAAATGTGGTGAAGAAAGCTGATGGTGCCCGGCTATCAAAAGAGATAGTGTCTGGGGTCTTAAAGGCTTGAAGGTGAACAAGCGGCCATCTAGCTCAGAAGCAAATAAGCCCACATGGAAGAAGCACACCGGCCAGTGCGATCACGAGGTGCCCAAGGGACCAGATATAAGGCATCATGCAAAAAAAAAAGATATAAGTGTGTGTATGTATGTGTATATATGTATATATATATTATATTAAACAAAGGGGGAAGTGCAGAGTGGAGACCCAAGGCCCAAGTGTCGGCCAATGATGTTAGACCTCTTGTTGTTCCCTTATCCCTGGGTTTGTTGGCTACCTCCTCCTGTTCCCCCACCTCCTCCTCTTCCCTGTCCCCCAGGAACCATCTGTCCCATTGTTTTCTCCTCTGGGTTGCTTATCTTGTCTATCTTATTTGGCTAGATATGAAAAAAAAAGATAGCCTATGAGTAGACCCAGGTCTGTCTGTTGACCCTTATGAATGTTTTCCAATCGGGTCTGATCAATGCCAAGGCCTTCCCCCGGATTCCTAAGTCTATTTTTTTTAGAATTTCTTAGGGACTTTGCTTCTCTTGCTGCTCTGCTCCCCATGTTCCCTTCATGTTATGCCCTGGTGGGGGGTGGGGGTGAGATGTGGGGAGGATCAGACCAGATACAATTCCCACACTGTGTTTCCTGTGTTGCCCTCCATAGCACTGTGGGTTAGTAAGGGGATACCATGTGTCGTGGTGGGCTGACCCAAGGGTCCTCTCTTTGCATTGACTGGTCTGAGCAGGAATGTCATCCTAGAAACTTGGTGGGCCAGGATGCCATCCATACAGCGGGTTTCTGAGACTGTATCTCTTCTCCCTCCTCCAACTTTGATGTGTCTTCTCCCTCATGTAGAACACTGTCTTCCTCTTTAGCGAAGATAAAACCTGTCTTCCCTCTAGCCTCTTGCTTTGCCTTCCCTTTCCTGTGCCCCTACCTTCAACCATGAAAGTTTGTTTCTTTTGGTATGGAATACTTTATTTTGGTTTTTCCTTTAAAACAATGATTTCATAAAATATTTGTTTCTTTGTGATTGACTAATTTTACTCAGCATAATGTTCTTCAACACCATTCATGCATTGAGGCTTCACAGTTGAAGCATTGCTTTTTAGGGATGCGTAGTATCCCATTGTGTATATGTATCCATTTTCCCACTAGTATGTTTACCCATCCACTCTTCCAATGTTAGGCATTTAGATGATTTCCATCATCTTGCTATTGTGAACAGTGTTTTCATCCATATGAACGTGTATATATCTGTTTGTGCTGTGGACCTTAATTTTTAAGGGTATTAACTCAGCAAAGATATTTCTGGGTCATATGGTATTTATATTTTTACTGGCTCTTCTTACACATTTTTTGGTTCATAGATGCCTTGGCAAGTCTGATAGAAGCTATGGGATCTCTCTTCCTATATATGTATGAAAATAAAAGTATACAGATGCACTGCTTTAAGTAGTCCAAAGAACGGACTGGTTCATTAAATCTCTCCATTATTTTATGTATCTAAAAATAGAAATAGATCATATCAGTAAAATGAGAAATTTCACAAGGAAGGTCATTAAGTATCTTTCTACTGAAGAAAGTAGTAGAGAATCATATCTGTTGGGAATATGGCTACTATTGTGGCTTCTATCTTTCTTAGTAACAAAGTGATAAGGGCAGATGACAAAATGAAAAATATTAATATATGCTCAATAAGAAATTAGAGTTCAAGGATCCATATCAAATGAATTTACTAAGCAGTCTTATTATATTTGATTTTAAGCAGGCCTTGTTCATTTTTTATATTTAACACATTTTCCCCAGCATCATTTTAAGAACAATTTCAGATTTTGTGTTTTTTTCCCAACAAATCAAGATCTGTTGTACCAATTTTATAATCCTTCAGAAACCCATAGTCCCTCTTGCTAAACAAAACTTTTAATTTCTCAAGTAATGCAATTCAGTTGTAAGATAACTAAACATTTAATTAATCTTTAAAGTACTGGCACTTTTGAAAAGATTGTTTTAATCACATTGGTTCTTTAAGATATCTGTGTTAGACTATGTTAGAAATAAAGCCAGCACACTCATGTATGTATAAAAATAAATTGATATCAAGAAAGTGGCCCACGCAGTCAGAGGGTGGGCACACCCAGTCCAACTCCAGTCCATGATTCAGATGCGGTCCAACTCCCTTCAGCCAACCGATGAATCAGGAAAAGGAAGAAGGAGAGAGGAAGATCACAGGCCTGTGGAGTCAGAGTCCAGTGGATGTAAAGCAGACAACATGTCAGCATTCTGACATCTCCCCAGGCCCACAGGCCTCTTGGCGTAAGTCCCAGGAAGGATGATGGATGATCCAAGGCAGCAGGAAGAAGAGGAAGAGGAGGGTTCTTTTTAATATCTATACATATCAAATAGGTCATACTCCTAAGGGATGTGGTCCAAGTGAAATGTTGCCAAGTGGACATAAAACCTAACTAACATAATATCTCTTTCCAATTTTGATACATACACACAATATAATACATCATGATAAAAACCATTGAAACCATGAAGCCCCTCATGACATGGATGGACTTGAAGAACATTATGCTGAATGAAGCTAGTCAGTCCCAAAAGGATAAATAATGTATGAGACCATGACCACAAGGACAAAAACAAGACAAAGCCAGGTATCTGTTCTCAGGTAATGTAATCTTTTAATCCAGTCTCCCAGTCTGTTGGTGTATCTGTCTAATGCTTATGATCCATTTATCATTGCCCTATTTGTGCATCTTAAAAACTACTTCAGAGGAGGCTGCACCTCAGCTGGGGTCAGCTTTCTATTGAGGGGCGCAGGGCTGGGGGATGGGTGTTGTGGACGGAAAGGGGACCTGGGGAGTGGATAATAAGGGTGGGAGTGGGCAGGAAGCACTAGAACTGATCTTGATGGCATAGGTCATTTTGAAGGCAATTTGACCATGGTGGGGCGTGGAAGATGCTCGGAGACAGATGTGGCGGTGATTGATTGGACAATTCCCCTTGATATGAATGATTGAGTGATTGAACAACTCAACTGTATGATATGTAAATCATGTGCCAATAAACTGTTGGAGGGGAAAGAGAACACCTCTTTACATGCTCACTCACCTTGCTATCATCCACTCTGAAGTTTGTATGTAACTAAATGATTGTTTGTTCTTTAATTTTGGCCCAGAAGAAAAGAAAACACCACCAGTAAAGCTATTCAAATTATTCTAACAAAACTGGTTCGCATTGTTACTATTATGACTAATCGCACTGTTTGCTCAGTTCTCCTCTACTATCCTCTGGTAGTGGATCCTGGTCTCTGGACCCAGGACACACATGTGTTCCAGGTGAGAGAATCCAATATATTGCCTAACTTTGAGAAACTGGGCCAAGGAATAGGCATAATCATCAAAGAAGGAATTGTTGGAATGACTCACTTAGATTTTTCACTAGTGCTAATGTGTCTGTGTGCTGGGGCTAGGGAAAGTTGTGTAAGATTAACCAGTGTTTCAAGACTATAAGCCTAGAACACTTGCTCCTTCACATGGTGATAATACAGAGAAAAGCAGTGCCGAGAGAGATCATGGAGGGAGAGTGCCAGGCTTCAGGATACCAAGGATGCCCTGATGCCTACAAGCCCTTCTTTAATTCTGCGATGTTTCCTAATGTCCGTTTAGCATAACTTCTTTTTTGCTTAAGCAGTACGGACTTGGATTCCACTAATTATCCATTGAAATGGTTAGCAAAATGTTTAAAACCTTTAGGGGCTTAAATTGTTATGAGAATGAATGAACTTGTCTTTTCCTTTCTTTTATTTTAATAAATCATTTTATTGGGGGCTCTTACCATTCAGATAATAATCCTTACTTCAATTGTATCCAGCACATTTGTATATATATTGCCAGCATCCTTTTCAAAACATTTTCTTTCTACTTGGGCCCTTGGTTATCAGCTGCTCTTTTTTCCCTCCTTCCCTTGTGAAATCTTGATAAATTATACTGCTATCTTTTTCTTATAGTTTATTCATTAAGGATATCTCTGGGTAGCTTTATTTTCATCAAACCTTAAAAATATGCTTTATATAATTGGGTATATGATCAATTCTTCATGATAATAATTATCACTGCAGAAAAAAATGTAATTATCCTAATGTAAATATGAAATTTGGGATATCTGGTTTTCTGGATAGCATATTTAAAAGATTGTATCATCTCATGTTTTCAATTTAATTTACATTTGCTAGAACTTCAGATTTTAATATATAAAATTAAAAACTCCAAGCTTTAAATTGACTTCATAATTTTTAAAATGTTGTGTAAATAGTATTTATAAAGAACATTTTGTGAAGGAAATGTGGGAAATTGCTCTAAATATATTATACATAGATAATTAAGCTTGAGGAGTAAAGTACAGAACAAAAGTTTGAATTTGTGATAGTGAATATAGTTAAGCTTTATATTCAATTATTCTTTAAAATAGAAATGGTTAAATTGGTTTCAACTTAGGATAATGAGAAAACCTAATTTTAGTAGACTTCTCTTCACATAAAAACATTCAGCTTCAGATGATGATAATGGTGATGTTTTTAATTGGAACCTCATGAGGCGTAAGTTAGCTAAAAAAAAAACTTTGAAATAAATAGGTATCATCAATAGAAATAGGAATTTCTTGTCAGCGGTTTCTATTTTTCAATACATTTTAACTCTTTGTTTTTGTCCGTCTGCCATCCTCTCCTCTCTGAAACTTCACTCACTACCATGGAGTAAATGCTGACTCATAGTGACCTCCTGTGCGTTTCCAAGACTATATCTGTTGATAGGAGTAGAAAGTCGTGTCTTTCTCCCTTAGAACTGCTAGTGGTCTTGAACTGCTGTTCATGCAAATCGCAGCCCAACATGTAATCCCTATGCCACTGAAGCTCCTCGCTGGTAACAGCATTCCAAACATCTTTTGGGGAAATACAGTGTACCCTTTCTCAGATAAGAAAGTTCAAGAGAGGTTTATACCAGACTACCCTGCAGATTAACCCTAGTCAAAGTACTGAGTTATGGTAGCCCCAGAGATGGACTGAATGATGATTATCTGATCCCATTGTAGGCAGTCAGAGAATATTCTTTTTTTAAATTAAATTTAGACCCCACTTTTAATAATGGATAGTCCAGAATCATTGATATAAAAGAGTGATAAGTAATACAATAGAATACAAATCATTCATCTTCTCACTGCTCTAGAGACACGCATTACTTCCATCAGATATTCTCCTGGTATTAAGTAGGCCTTGCTTTGTTTTTGTAAATTATTTTTTCCTGTGAGTTTTTTTTAAACATTTTATTAGGGGCTCATACAACTCTTATCACAATCCATACATATGCATACATCAATTGTATAAAGCACATCTGTACATTCTTTGCCCTAATCATTTTCTTTTTTTTTCTTTTCTTTTTTTACATTTTATTAGGGGCTCATACAACTCTTATCACAATCCACACATATACATACATCAATTGTATAAAGCACATCCACACATTCTTTGCCCTAATCACTCTCAAAACATTTTGCTCTCCACTTAAGCCCACTGCATCAGGTCCTCTTTTTTTTCCCACTCCCTCCCTGCTCCCCCCTCAGTCAGAGAATATTCAAGGCCTTTTGAGGGAGCCACTAGGGGAAGATGCCATATCTCCCCCACCCCTTTTTTACCTGGCATTTTATTGGTTGTTTGAGGATCAGTCCAGAGAAATTATAAACAATTTGTACATAATCCATTTGGTTTGTTGTTGTTCAGTGTCACACTGGCTGTAATTCTGATGTCTGGGGTTGGACGGGGATGTGATGGCAGGCAGTTCATCCACTCGGCTGCCACTGACGGAGGATGTCCTCAGACACTGACTTAGCTCAGTATCCACAGCCTGGGGAAGACACGAGGTTTGCTCCTGATCTCCGTCCTGCTCCTGACGATGTCATATTACATAGCTAGAATTAAAACTTGAACATTTAAGTCTGGAATGACTGGAAACCATTTTGCCTTAGAATGAAACCAATCAATAATAATAGTTAACTTCCCTACCCCCCACCCCCAAACACTATCATCAAATCAATTCTGACTCATAGACACTCTGTAGAAATGCTTCTTGGGCTTTTCAGACCATAAAATCTTTGCAGATAGCTTCATTTTTCTCCCATGGAGATACCGGGGGTTTAAACTGTCAATCATTTGGTTAGCAGCTCAACACTTAGCCCACCATGCCACTAGTGGTCCTCAAAATCAATATAAATCAATACTGAAAATAGAAAAAAACAGATTGGAGTCTTTTTCTAGAATTACTTCTGATGAATTAAATACCTATAATTAAATTCTGATGCAAAAAATATTCATGTCATTTATCTGGTTTGGGTGAGTTTTCTAGAAGTCTTGATGGCACAGTAGTTAAAATTCATAGCAGATAATCCAAGGCTAAGTAGTTCCAACCCCAAAAGATTTAAGGCCTTGAACGCCCTGCAGAGCACCTCTGCTGGTTCCTGTAGGGTCTCTGAGTCACAATGGCCTCAGTGGCAAGGGTAATCTCAAATACACCTGGAACTGATTTCAGATATCTTCTATAGATTTATTTTAGCTTCTGTCTGGAATTTTTTCCAACCATTTCATTGGCACATAATTTACATATCATACAATTTAATAAGTCAGTTGTTCAATCATATGGGCACATAGGCATCTCATCTTTAGGTGTTCATCTGAGTCAGTGTTCCAGTTAAATACAAGAATAATTCATGATCAATATCAAAATTAATGATCGGAGGGTTTTAGTACATTTTCTAAGAAAGCTGGCGTGGATGCACAGGCATCTAGCATCTAGAGCTTTGAGAAATAAAATAAAGAAAGAGCAAAGTATGATGCATGTCTTTAGTGGAAGTAAAGAAAGGTATAAATCAAGGAAGCACAGGTAAATTCTCCCTCTGTCTAGTAACAGGAGCTCTACAAAATGACATACTCCCTTGGTCTTGTAATTAAGTACTCTGATCATACAGCTTCTTCCTGAATATGTGCCACTGATGCACTAAAGAAAAGAACTTTTTGGTGACGCTGGGTGTTAGGCATTGGCGGCTTACTACCAAGTCGGTTGACCAAACCAATTGAAAGCTCAGTGGCTGAGCCCATTCCAATGTGTAAGCTCAGATACTTGATGAAACATCACCATGAGCCATAACGGACTCTGTGTCAACTGGTTTGCTTTCACCCTAATATACAAAGACCAGTTTTGCATCACTGTAGGGTTTTGTCCAGCAACTGGTCAGTATGAATTATGAATTCAGAATCCTGAAAATGTGACTAGACAAAGGACTAAAGCACAGAAAGATTATTAGCTAAAAAAAGCAAAGTTATGGGAAAAAATCTGAGCTTGATCTTTATATTCAGCGATAAGTAAGAGAGGGGCCTTGGTGGGAAATGAGGGGACACTTGGAGGAAAAACACCTGGACCATATTGAAGGACAAAGGAAGCATGAAATGAAGATGGAAGAAATACATAGGGTCACTTCACCAAAAAGATTTGGTTGACATTCAACCATTTCAGGAGGTAGCAGGTGATCAGAAACCAGTGGTATTGCAGGGAGAAGTCTAAGGTGCACTGAATGCATCTATGAAAAACAAGCTTCCATAAATTCAAGAACATCTATTGAGACTTTGCAACAAATGCATGTGCTACTGGAGATGCTCACTTGTCTATGAGCCAAAATTTGAATGACACTTATCTTGGCTGCTGACTGGAAGAGATCCCTAGATGGACCCATTCCAAAGAAAGGACAACGGGTTTCAGAAATTAGTGAAGAGTGTTTTTAATATCACTCACAAGTAAAATGTTGTTGTTGTTGTTGTTGTTAGATGCCATTGAATTGAACACTGCAGTCATATGCCATCCTCGCCATTGCTCTTAGTCTGAGCCCACTTTTGCAGCCACTGTGTCAAAACTTGTTTCTTAGGGCCTTCTCTTACTTATTGTCCCTCTACTTTACTTAGAATGATGCCCTTTTCCAGAGACTGGTCTCGCCTAACATGTCCAAGTTTCAAAATCTAGCCATCCTTGCCTCTGAAGAGCATTGCGGCGGTATTTCCTTCAGGACGGATTTGTTTGTCCCTTGGGCAGTCCACGGTACTTCTTATCTTCTTCACCAGCACCGTAATTCAAATGCCTCGATTCTTCTTTGATTTTCCTTATTCAGTGTCCAACTTTCCCACGCATATGAAGTGATATTTTGGCTTGTGTCAGTGCATCTTAGTACTCAAAGCAACATCCTTTCTTTCCAACACTCTAAAGCGGTCTTTTGCAGTAGATTTACTGTTTTGCTGTAGATGATTTAAATCGTGGCCTCTGTCCATTAACAGAAAATCAACTCAGATTCCGAAGAGGCTATGGCGAGTAGCTATTGAAGGAGAAATTATTGGTCTCTTCCCAACTGCAACACGAGTGAAAATAATCAAAGATATATGTGGTAGTTATATACTCAGTGTAAACTTATGAAAGGGTGAAGTCTAACTTGTCAATCAGGTCGCAGCTTGATGACCTTATTTGGAGGTGCCACAGAGATAAATAGATCACTGGAGGCCAGATACACAGAGACTCTGCTCACTTCCTGCGAGAAATTCTTGAGGACAAGACACATGCAGCTATGCTAGAGCCCCAGAGTTGAAGAAGCCACATGAAGACCCCTGCCAGCACTGAGAAGCTGATACCACTGGATCCACAAGACTTTCCATCCACTGGCCTGTGATCTTCCTGCATTTGGCATCATTGCATGTGTTGCATGAAACTCAAGTGGTATTTATAGATTGGTATCAACATATGGGCTAATATTGGACTTAAGAACTTGATCTGGGTTAGCCTAGAGTGTTTTCTTAATGCACACTTACTGTTTGATATAAAGCTCTTTCTTACACACATATGAGTGTCTCCCTGGATTTGTTTCTCTAGTCAACCATTGTCTAACACAAAATATGTAAACAATTAATCCAAAGGATTTGAGACCACATGAATCTCAGTCTTTATAACCATGAACACCGAAGAACTAGGTGTCACTTATCTACCACTGCCAAGCACATTGACAGGAATGGCAATCAGCGGTCCTGAAGAGACTAAGAAAAACATAGAATAAAACTCACAATAATATAAAGAGACTAGGCATGCTGGTCTTATAGGAGCTGGCAGAGCCCCAGACTATGATTCTTAGACATTTTTCAAGCAAGCCCTGCAGCTCGACTTTTAGCCAAACAATAGACAAGTCTGTAAGGTGAATAATATCACCAAGGGGGCATTCACTTCTTACAGCAACCAACCTTATGAGACTAGAGAGCAGCATTTCCCCTGCATAAAACTCAGGGGCAGAAAGTGATAGGAAGTAAAGGAGACAGAAACGGTAAACACAGAAGGGTGCTAAGATGAGTGCTAGCACAGTGTTAGGATTGGGATCAATGGCATGCATCAAAATGTAGATGACTAATTAAGTGGAAAATCAATTTGGTCTGGAAACTTTGGCAAATTTCAATTAAAAGGTTTTTTATGCAAGATATAGAAGAATGGAGGCTACCATTGCTCTTGTAAGAGGACTTTTGGCTGGAAGCAGACTATATCAGAAAGAGGTTTGCTTTTATGTGCCATCAAACCAGTTCTGGCTCACAGCAAACCTATGCTCAGCAACACAAAAAGACTGCCCGGTTCAAGTGCAGCTGATTTGCCCAACGCAATGCATCGTTTGATCTCTTCCTACTTGCTCCTATGAACATTGACTGTGGATTCAGGCAAAAGGAAATCCTTGACAATTTCAGTCTTTCCTCCGATTATCACAATGTCATCTACTGGTCCAGCTGTGAGGGTTTGGGTCTCCTTTACATTGAGTTGCAATAAATACTGAGGCTGTAATCCTGGATCTTCATCAGCAAGGGTTTCATGTCCCCTCCAGTGTCAAAATGGAAGGTTGTGGCATCTTCCTATCTCAGCTGGTGGCTAAGTCTTCTTCCAATCCGGATGCCACATTCTTCATCATACAATCCAGCTTCTCTGATTAGTTTTACTGCACGTGGATTGAATAAATATGGTGAGAGGACAGAGCCCTGACAGACAGCTTTCCTATTTTGAAACAACTCAGTATTCCCTTGTTCTGTTCACATACCTGCCTCTTGATAAATGGACAAGTTCCACATAAGCACCATGAAGGAGTCTAGAATTCCCATTCTTCTCAAGGCTATCCACAGTTTTTTATGATCCTCATTGTCAAAGACCTTGAGATAGTTAATAAAACACAAGGGGATATATTTCTGGTATTCTCTGTTTTCAGCCAAAATACATCTGACATCAGCAAGTGTATTCTTTGGTCCATGTCCTCTTTTGGATCTGGCCTGAACACCTGGCCCTCCTCATCAGTGCTGTAATCCTCGCTAGAAGAGCTTCAGCACAATTTTACTGGCATGTGAGATCAATGATATTATTCTGTGTTTACATTCTGTTTAGTCACCTTTTTTTGGAATGGGTACAATGGACAGAATAGTCTGCATATATTCACTTAAAGTTCAAGTTAACTGGAGTCAAATTGGCAATTCAATTAAATAGTAAGAGTCAGTAAAGAAAAACCAAATTAATTGAAACTTTCAAAAGTAGGAATTCACCAAGCCAACTAATAGAAAAATCATTCTAGATTTTTGGAATAGTATGAGGCTAAATGTATATCTCTAGCTCTATCTTTGTCTATCTATACATTTATGGAATGAGACTCATGTGGCTAGTGGTTAGTAACTTTGAAAAATTAAGAAATAAATCTGGAAAACAGTGGTGGTTCATAGTGGAGTTAATATTGGTCTGTTTCCTTCACAAAATAGGAAGCATGGCTATTTAGATTGTTGCGTAACTTGGAAAGCTCCCCAGAAGGTAAAGTAGATTTCATCTTATGGACTTTGGAATGGTAGCAAGAGACACCTGTCCATAAAAAGGATATCACACTTGGTAGAAAACTTCAAAGAACACTGCTATCAAGGCAATTCTGACTCCTGGTAACCCTATAGGACAGAGCAGAGCTGTGCTTACAAGTTTCTGAGACTGTACTTCTTTATGGGAATAGAAAACCTCATCTTAAAATACCATTTGTTTCAAATCACTAACCCAGTATGTCACCAAGTCAGCATGAAAGAAAAAGACTATTGATGAGAGAGATCAACAACAGCAAGTTCAACAATGGGCCCAAGCATAATATTGCGAGGACAGCACAAGGTTAGGCAGTGTTTCATTCTTTGGGACATAGGTGCTATGAGTTGGGACCAACTTAAAGGAACCTACCAATAATTGCAACAATAAGAACTAGAACAGCAAACACAGCTGGAGCATGGTAATGCCCATAGAGATTAACACTAGGTTTTGTTGTTGACTTCATCTATGACAGCATGTTTCCCATCTTCACAGAAGATAACTACAATTTTTATTATACTTTTAAACCTAATGTCACTTTCTTCAGAGTGGTCAAAATCTTTACTGTGCTTGGCAAGGCCAGAATATCTGGCCCAAGTACTTCTCTGATCTCATTTACAGCTTCTCCTTATTATTCTTTCTGATAGAACAATGCTGAGTTCCTCTTTGCCCTTCCTTGAATAAGTCAGATGCACCTTGCTCAGAAGTTTGACAGGTACTATTGTTTGGTTTGTTCCATCTTCAGAAAATGTCCTGGCTTGTTCCTTTACTACTTCCATGTTTTTAAACAGATGCCTCCTTATCTCTATTCACCATTTCCCCCCAAAAAAAAAATTTATTGGGACTTGTGGTAGTTACATAATCTGGTGTCAATTTGAGAATTAGAGTGAAGGGGTAGAGTTAGGTCACAGCTTGGTGACCTCATTTGGAGACACTGAGGAGATAAATAGCTAGCTGGAGGTGGGGCACATGCTCATTCCTTGTGAGACATTCTTCTTGACAAGCCACATGGAGACAGGCTGATGGCAGCCAGAGCCTCAGAGCTGGAGAAGCCACGTGGAGACCCCTTCTAGTGCTGAGATGCTTAAACCACCACTGGATCCACAAGACTTTCTACTCACTGGCCTGTGATCATCCTGCATTTGGCATTAGTGCATGTATTTTGTGAGTCTGAAGAGGACTTTACAGATTCGTATTGGACATATGGGCTAATACCAGACTTAAGGACTTGATCTGGACTGGGCTGGGATGTTTTCTCAATATTCAATTGCTCTTATACATAAAGCTCTTTCTTATCTACATGAGTGTCTTTATGAATTTGTTTCTCTAGTCAACGCAGTTTCTCTAGCACATTATGGTACCTTGGGAGTGGGGTGCTAGAGAAACAAATCATAAAGATGGAGAGTGAATGTTTGTTTGCCCTCTGCCTCATGGCCAGCCAGAGGTCACATATATGTCCATGAGGTTTATTGGGTTGTTTTCTGGAAAGAATATGGGAAGTTAAAGTTTTGATTATTTTGTTTGGTTGTTGTCTTTGGCTATTCCTGTTTGAGATGATGGAAATGAATATTGTGAATGTATATTTTGAGCTCAAGGGTGGCAATCACCCCTTTAATTTTTCAGAGATCATGCTGACTAGAGAAAATGGCTGACAGGTCAAAATGGTTGATAGAGTTCAAAATAGCTGACAGAAGGTCTCGTCCTGGCCTGAGGCAATGATCTCAGAGGCCTAATCACGTATTTCTGTATCAATATAATAGATAAAGGATTAAGATAAATAAATAAGAATTGAAATGGACTGTTTCAAGACTTGAGTTTAGTATTTGATTTTACTTTGTTTATACTTATTTCTTCTGCATATGGTTATTGATTGATAGAAATGATTATTGGAAAGTATTGAAATGGAGAGCTTGTTAGCCTACTTGCCTTGATTCATTAAAATTTGAACCTTTCAATGGGTTTAAGACATGCCTACAAAGAAGGTACTGAAAATATAAGCCCCTCCCGGTGCTTTGGAGTTCTCTGAACATTTGCATTCCAAGAGATTTGCCTAGGGGTGTATTGATAGATTAAAGAAAGAGGAACGCTTTGGTTCTTTTGAATCTTGCACTAGTGGTTTTTGTCTTAAGCTGGGAAAGTTTTCGGAATGATGAAGAAACCTCCTATCTAGGACTGAAGCCCTTGGATAGGCTGAAAAGCATGCTGGGTGTTCACCTGAATCCACTTGTTGAGTGCAAGTGTGAGAAATGCATCAATAAACAGATGGGTTGAGTCTGGCCACTGACACCCGTGGACCTAGTTCACAGGAACTAGAGAAGATGAGAGCGGGTTGACTGGTATGAAGTTCATGACCTGGCACAAGGGAGCGAGGCTTGTTTAGAATTTGTGATGAACTCATGGTCTAAAGGTAAGGTGACCAATAGACACCCTGGTGAGGCTAAGCGAGGCAGCCTACATTCCAGTATTTATGTTGGGTTGTTTGTTTGTTCTTTAATCTGCCATTGGTGTACTCACCATTTTATAGAAACAACAATCCTTCCCCCCTTTCCTTAGCAATTGTCTAAGGAACACTGATGGCACACTGGTCAATGCTGTCAGCTGCTAACTTAAAGGTCGTCATATCAAAAGCAGCAGGAAAAAGATATATCAGTATACTTCTATAAAGATTTATAGCCAGATAGGGCAAGATATGACAAAATAACAATGTATAAATTACCAAGGGTAGCGGGGAGGGAGGGAAAAAAAAAAGAGAACCTGATGCAAAGGGCTTAAGTGGAAAGCAAATGCTTTGAGAATGATTAGGGCAGGGAATGTGCAGATGTGCTTTATACAATTGATGTATGTATATGTATGGATTGTGATAAGAGTTGTATGAGCCCCTAATAAAATGTTTTTTAAAAAATGAATGTTGAATTAAAAAAATAGATTTATAGCCTTAAATACCCTATGAGATAGTCCTACTTTATCATACAAGGTTGCTTTGCAATTTTCAGGTTGAGATTCTCAGAATGACTTCATTTTGTTATTTGGAAAATGATGGTTTAGTCATTTATATTTACTATTTTTATTTTATTGCACTGTAACTAACATCACACAAATAGTTCAGTCATATGCAGAAAGCTTGTGCAATCGTCGTCACAATGAGCACTGAACCCCTTTCCTCACTGTACCCACTGATGTTGATTCCCCATTTTCACCATCCTCTTCTTCTGTGCTGTCACACAATCTTTAATTCAGCTAGTCTTCAGAAATCCACTCATCCTGGTTTGTGTGTACAGACAAAATACAAAACAAAGCAAGCAAGGACCTAGCAACAATGACCATATAAAACAGAGAAATGCCTCACTCTAAGAGGAAGCAGAGAATCAGAAGGCCCAGAGATCAATTGACAAGATGTTACTTTTCAGCCTAAGTACAGCTGCAAAAGTCCACTTTACAGTGTCCTTTTCCTGATATTTAGGGCTGTTGATATGTCCAGTCTATGTGCATTGGGGATTCACTGGGGATTTAATCCACATAAAGACCTTGCCAGTGGATTTGGGGCTATCATTGTCATCCATAGCTTTCTGTTAATGAAGTGTTTAGAATTTCAGTACTGGTTCAGTTCCTTCCTCTTGGTACGGATCTTATTATTTACAATCTTTGGATAATGAAGGCTGATGAGTTTCTTCCATGTGGATTTAGCTGACTTCTCACTCAGATGGCTGCAAATATACATATTTTGGTCCTGGCTCACCATACATTGTGCACACAGTCAGCAATAGGTCTGAACCCAACCATAGACCTATGACCACTGGTCTCCAAACCTTGGGCTAGTGGGCATGTTTCTTCTACCACTAGGCCATTTCGGTTTAAAGTTTAAGGGAGTATTTCTGTCCCTTGGTTCTGCTGTATGTTAAGATAAAGTCCATTTCACTAAATGGGGCTTCCAATTGGGGTCCGTCTGGTGTGACTTATGAGGGTGATGTGTTCCACAGAATGACAGAGTCTAATGTCTGAGTTATTTACAGGACATTGCCTGGGTCACCAGGGGGTGGTTAAGGACTAAGTCTGTTTAGTTCTAGGTCAGCCATCATTTTAAAATTAAAATTATGACAACTGCTCACAGCAAAATAAAAATGGTGAGTAACATGTTTGCAGTAAAACAATGATAAGAACATGAGACCGTGTGAAGGCCTTCTTTTTTTTTTTTTGGAAAGAAGACTGGGAATGAGTCATTTTTCACTGTGCTTGACTTCTATTGACATTTATCAGTTATGCATACTGGGACAAAAACATGCCCTTGAACGTGAGCTGTTGTCAGAAGTTATGATTTTATCAGCATGGAATAGTATATCAATGGTTCTTACTTGGTGGCATATAAAAACAAGCAGACAAAACAAAAACAAAATCCAAAAGACAATATACATTTCATTTTTTAAAAATTTCATGAACCTTTATTTTGCTTAAAATATAATAAGCAATACAGATGCAGTTTTACTTATTATATAAATATATCTTTAATTTCTAAGTAATAGCACAAGCCTGCATTAAAAATTAGTGATCGATACTTAAAATACAGTAAGAGTAGAAAGGAGCATATACAATGCTAAGTTGCATAATTCAAAAAACCATTATTATAAGTTTATTGTCTCCACTCCCATCTTGCCCAACACCCCCCACCAAAAAGAAAGAAAGGACACTAAATTTTAGCAGAAAGCACTTATGATCAAGGTAAATATTGAAAATAAGTAGCACCTTTGGTCATTAAATTGATTGTCGAACTTCATTTCCAGGAAGCATAGTGAATTTCTGATTTTACAAAGTAAGTAAAACTAACTTATTTTTTACTATGAAGTTTAGCTGTGGCATATTATAGTATTTGTATAGAATATTTGAAAAACAAAATCCTCAAAATAGAACATAACTTTGAAGATGAATTAAAGATGCAGTGTGTCCTCCATTTGACCTTCATATTAGCTGGAGAAATCCTCTTTTATACATTTAGTCAGCATCACAGAATACTGTGGTATTCTTTCAATGATCACGATCCATTGCGTTTAATAATGTTAAGCAAAGATTTAGTACCTGACACTTTGCTAGGCATTAAAGTTGCTATGATAATGAAGAACCAGCCATGTCCACAAGGAGCTCACAGTCTAGTAAGAGTGAGGTGAATTGGATAAGGTATTGATAACTTGTTTCCTGTTTGTTATGCAGTAATAGAAACTACCACGGAGATTTTCTATGTAATACTCTAATGTAAATGACAGTCATGTGGAAAATAATTCAATATTCAAAATAATCTTACATCAGAATGAAAAAATATGAAGATATTGAAGTGCATATACTTTAAATATTATCAACATAATATATTCTTGATTTAAATACATTTACATTATAGTCAAACAAAATATGTAGTTGCATGAAAATAACGGTAAATAGTAATTTTTTCCACTTTTTTTCATGTGTCAATTGCAGAACTTCTATGTATAAAAAAATCCCCAAAGTAAAAAGTATTCTTCAAGATCCAATCAAAATGTTAATAACATTCATTTGTAAAAAGGCAAACAATAAGAGGGTTTTCTTTTATATTTTGAAATTTTAAGCTATTTAAATGAGTTATTTAATTGAAAATAGCAAAGTCAAAATTAGTTCATAGGGTGCTTGATTGAATAATATTAACAAGCAAAACCATCTTACTTCTTTCAACTAACATAATAACCTTATTGATATACAAAATAACCGCACGATCCTTTGTTCAGTGATGCCATTGAGACAGCGGTGGAATGTACTGCATTTTGATCTTTTTCACTCAAAAGTCATAGGAACGCAGCCTTACGTATAGCTCAATTTAAGAATTTTTCATTTAATCCTAATTTCTATCCCTAAGGATTATTATTCTTTTTTTTAGCAAAAGTTAGCTAGAAGTTGTTATTGTTGGGTCTTATTTTATAAGCCAATCTTTTTCTCATTTAAAACTCTTAGCCCCCAAACTTACTTGGTTTAATATTTGCCTTTATTTAGCAATGGGACACTATCAGAAATCAGTATCGATTGAGGAAGTAAAACTAGAGAATGAAGTGCTTTCAAATGCTGAGTAAAATTTTAGGATAAGTATCGTTGGCGAACAAGCACATTCCAAGTCCAGATTCCAACTTTTATATTTTTGCAAGGTGAATTCCTATTACAGTCCATTTTCCCCTTCACCAGGGCTCTCTATGTACATGTGATTCCCTGTCCCACCCCCACAACCCAAAGATCATCAGTGAGAAAGACTATTTGTCTACAAGTTAGGGTGGAGATTGATGGTACCGCTAACATTAAAGAATTCTCCTTGTACTATTGTCAAAACACACTTATTGTGGTTTTCAGCATCAATAGGGTGAAACTGCCATTTTAAAAGCCAGTTTTTCATATAGATTTGACTCCAATTACAAATTTATTAACTTATCATCAGATACTGAAATTAAAAAACAAATTGCATGTCTGTTCTCATCAAGGTTACTCTAATGGCAATACTTTATTTTATACAATTTAATAATTCTAAAAAAGTGTGCTCTGTGCTCGGGCATTAATTTTTAGGAAGTAAATAAGAGTGCTACCTCTAAAATAAAACTGTGCCACTTTTAAAATAAAAAAGCACACAAAATAAAATGGAATGTGGGCAAAAATCCAATAGATGCCGTGTTAGGAAGTATCTTCTTAATGATTTTGATATTGGTATACCAACATAGACTAGGAGATATCCTTCACCTTGCTTCTTAATACCTTCCCAATAGGTTCAGAATTATCTGATGTGCCAATCAGGTTATTCGAGAGCCACTGTTATTTTCCAAGTTACTTATTTTATGACTAACACAAATGGGTGTATGTATGCATTGAGGATTTGGAAATTTTTGTTGTATGAATGCTTTGGAAAACAAAATCATTCCTAATGACTTGAATGTTATAGATTTTAAAGTGTTCATATTTTGCATTAAAATTCAGTGTACAATTGCTAGACAAAATAACTTTCCACTGAGTTCCTGAAATGTTAATATATCCAACATTCTGTAGAGCCAATCATATGTCTCATAAATTTGACTACTTATGTCCCAAATGTGTGTGTGTGTGTGTGTTAACGGATAGTACACTTGTACTTGTTATTTTGCTACAGTAGCATTCCCTTATTGTGAAAAATCTGTGTTTCCTTATTCTAATTAATTAACTGTGCATAGAATGGGCAGATCTGGATTTATATTTCTGGAAATATCTTTGAGAGGGTTATAAGAAATAGACAAGAAGGTAGTTTCTAAATAAAAGTTCACAAACCAGCTTTTACAAAGTATAATTCAATTCAAAATATATTCACTTTGGACGTAAACAATTCATCACATAGGGTTGGAGTATATTTTTTTAGGAAATGAGAGAGGATTCAAAAAGCTCATTGAGAAATGCAGTGAAAAGATAATCAAATTTTCCATGAAGGTCTTGAAGCACCCTCATATTTATTTCCTTCATAAAGTTTGCTATTATGCATAGGATGGCTTCTGTAGTATAATGGAGAAAAGAAAATGGATTTTAAGTTAAAAGACCTGCGTTTATTAATTTATTTATGACAGAGGTGGGGAACACTGTCCCTCTAGCCATATAAGGCTGCAAGATCATCAATACCAGTTAATACCATAGGCCTCCATCAATGTTCCAGCCATTACCTTCGGGGTGAGTTAAATTAAATGCTCAACTAAATATAGCAGGCTAGCTTTTAAGTTGATAATGTCGTATGATCCAGAGTGATGGTTTAACTCCCCAATTGGCCCTTTGGGAGAAAAAGGGTTTCCTACTCTTCTTAAGTTTCCCACTGACTTAAGAGGACATGTGCGTGGGTCTATTGAGGCAAAACACATAACTCGTCATTTTTATTCTGTAACAATCAGAATATCTAATACCTTAACATGGAAGATTGGGAAGAGGAAGTGATTAAATATATATTTATCAGAATATAACACAAATAAAAATGTAATTATGTTCAATATTTAGAAATAATCATTGCAGTTCACATCTTTTCTCATTAAATTCAAAAGTTTGAATAAGAAATTTTTTAAATAGGTGATAGAAAAACTAATTTCAATGAAAAAAAAACACCGCCACTAAGTTGATTCTAACTCAGTCTACTATAAATGTATACTTCTTCAAAGAGAAAACTAAATATAAACAGATATAGTAGAAAAAACTAATTTTGGAAGTACTAAAGCCCTCCTCAAAAAAAAAAAAGAAAAAGAAAATCCTAGCGTGTGAGCCAAAAATGAGAACATTCCTTACTTTACCCTGAAATTTATGAGGTAAGGGTCCTATGCTTTTGTTTTTGTGAAACAAAATATTTTAATCAGCCTTAATAGACTATTGACTACCAGTAGTTTTTCTAGCTTATTTCATTATATATTAATTTAAAAGAAAGAAATTAAAAAGCTTTTTATTATGAAAATAAAATAAAAATCTTGAACTGGTTATGAACTTATGATCATTAAAATATTGCTTACAGCAATATTGCTGAATATTACCAAGAATTACAAATCAAACCTGAAAAGGTGTGGAGATAATCCAAGTAGAGTAAGTGTAAATAGATCTTAAATTAAAAATTCAAAATAAAAAATATTCCTAATTAGATACAAATATGCTAAGGGAATTGAATAAGATACTGTGAAAAACAGGGTGTTGGGGGAACAGCGAGTAAAATAAATATAGGGGAAAAGTTTCAAACCCAATCCAGGGATTATATACAGCAGCCAACTAAATAAGAAGGGGGAAAGAAAGAGGGGAGAAAAAAAACCATGGGTAGGGGGGAGCAGGGCAGTAACTCACACAATGAGGGTATTGTTTATATCTCCACAAGAGAGGGAGACTGGGACCAGGCTTCAACCTGATGCACTAAGATGTGAATACAGCAAACTGGCATGTACCAGGGAAACAATAGAAAGGTCTGTGGGGCAGCCCCAACCCCAACTATGTGGACAGCTCCCCCCACCAAAAAATGTACTTCAGAGGACAGCACTTGGGGCTACAGCTTGGGGAGAGGGGTACATCAGATTAGAGCACACGGGAGAAATGAAAAGGGATGGAGAGGGAGGAGAAGATGTCCTGGTCCACCAAGCCCTGAGGATGATGTTCCTGCTCGGAGCAGACAATTCATTGGGAGGACTACAGGGCCAGCCCCATCACAGGCCACAGCGTCCCTCACTGAACCATGGTGCTGTGGGGGACGGCTCTGGAGACACAGTGCTGGAAAAGTGCACGGTCTGGTCTGGCCCCATCACACTGGGGCGAGGCACTACAGACTGGCTCCATCACACTGGGGTGAGGCACTACAGTCTGGCTCCATCACACTGGGGCGAGGCACCACAGACTGGCTCCATCACACTGGGGCGAGGCACTACAGACTGGCTCCATCACACTGGGGCGAGGCACCACAGACTGGCCCCATCACACTGGGGCGAGGCACTACAGTCTGGCTCCATCACTCTGGGGCGAGGCACTACAGACTGACCCCATCACACTGGGGCGAGGCACTACAGTCTGGCTCCATCACTCTGGGGCGAGGCACCACAGACTGGCCCCATCACACTGGGGCGAGGCACTACAGTCTGGCTCCATCACTCTGGGGCGAGGCACTACAGACTGACCCCATCACACTGGGGCGAGGCACTACAGTCTGGCTCCATCACTCTGGGGCGAGGCACTACAGTCTGGCTCCATCACTCTGGGGCGAGGCACTACAGACTGACCCCATCACACTGGGGCGAGGCACTACAGTCTGGCTCCATCACTCTGGGGCGAGGCACTACAGACTGGCCCCATCACACTGGGGCGGGGCACTACAGACTGGCCCCATCACACTGGGGCGAGGCACTACAGAGCAAGCAGACTGATGAAACCCCAGGGAATACCTGAAAAGTAGACTTTGGAGACAGAGTGTGGCACCCCATTAGACTCGACTGGAAAAACTTGTAAAGTCTAACAAACAGACCTTGAACTATTTATTTACAGGCTTTTCCATTTTGGTCAGGGACTTTCTTCTAGCTATTGTTATTGTGTTTTTGGTGGCTGTTATCGTTTTGTTGGTTTTCACTTCCTTTGTTTTGTTATTTGGCTTTGCCAGGTTTTGCACTTATTAATGTATCCGCATGTCTATCTAGATAAGATAAGCGGGATAATAATTTGGAGATGAAAAGGATGGGACCAGTGGTTCCCCGGGGGGGGGTACAGGAGAGGGGAGGTGGGGGGGGTACAGGAGAAGGGGATGTGGGGGGGTACAGGAGAAGGGGAGGTGGGGGGGTACAGGAGAAGGGGGGTTGGGGGGGTACAGGAGAAGGGGGGTTGGGGGGGTACAGGAGAGGGGAGGTGGGGGGGGTACAGGAGAAGGGGAGGTGGGGGGGTACAGGAGAAGGGGAGTTGGGGGGGTACAGGAGAGGGGAGGTGGGGGGGTACAGGAGAAGGGGAGGTGGGGGGGTACAGGAGAAGGGGAGGTGGGGGGGTACAGGAGAGGGGAGGTGGGGGGGTACAGGAGAAGGGGAGGTGGGGGGGTACAGGAGAAGGGGAGGTGGGGGGGGTACAGGAGAGGGGAGGTGGGGGGGTACAGGAGAAGGGGAGGTGGGGGGGGTGCAGGAGAAGGGGGGGTGGGAGAAAGGAAAGGGGGCGGGCGGGTAACCATCCCAGGGACAAGGGAACAAGTTAACTATGATGAATGGAGGGAAGGTCAGAGGATGCCTAGTGGGGCTCAATCAAGGGCCATGTAGCAGCGAGACATTACTGAATCCGAATGAAAGCCGAACATGATGGTGGGACAAGAGGAAAGTAAAAGGAAATAGAGGAAAGAACCAGGAGGCAAAGGACATTTATAGAGGCCTAAATACAGGTATGTACATATGTAAATACTTATATAATGAGAGGGGAACAGAACTCTGTACTCATATCTATATGTTAAGATTTAAGGTTGCAGATGGACATTGGGCCTTGACTTAAGTCCTCCCTTAACACAAGAGCACTTTATTCTAACAATCCGGCATTCTGTGATGCTCACCTTCCCGACACGATAGTTGAGGACAAAATGGGTGCATAAGCAAATGTGGTGAAGAAAGCTGATGTGGGGAGGGAGGGTAAAAAATGAGGACCTGATGCCAGGGACTTAAGTGGAGAGCAAATGTTTTGAGAATCATGAGGGCAATGAACATACAAATGTGCTTTACACAAGTGATGTGTATATGGATTGTGATAAGAGTTGTATGAGCCCCTAATAAAATGATTAAAAAAAAAAAAAGAAAGCTGATGGTGCCTGGCTATCAAAAGATATAGTATCTGGTGTCTTAAAGGCTTGAAGATAAACAAGCAGCCATCTAGCTCAGAAGCAACGAAGCCCACATGGAAGAAGCACACCAGTCTGTGTGATCAATAGGTATCGATAGGATCAGATATCAGGCATCTAAGACCTAGAATAAAACTTACCTAAGGAGAATGGGGGGAGGCATGGAGTGGAGACCCAATGCCCATCCGTAGACAATTGGATATCCCCTCACAGAAGGGTCACAGAGAAGAGATGAGCCAGTCAGGGTGCAGTATAGCACCGATGAAGCACACAACTTTCCTCTCGTTCTTTGGTGCTTTCTTCACCCCACTATCATGATGTCAATTTTACCTTACAAAATCAGATTAGACCAGAGCATGCACACTGCTACAGATAAGAGCCCAAACACAGGGAATCCAGGTTCGAGAAAGTCCTTAGGGTCAACAATGAGAAGAGAGATACCAGGAGGATTAGGGGAGAAATGGGGAATCAATCACAAGGATCAACCTAGAACCCCCTCCCATGGGGACGAACAATGGAGAAGTGGGTGAGGGGAAATGGAGGACAATATAAGATATGAAAATAATAATCTATAACTTATCAAGGGTTCGTAATGGAGGGTAGGCAGGAGGAGAAGAAATGGGGAGATGATATCAGGGGCTCAAGTGGGAAGAGAATGCTTTGAAAATGATGATGGCGGCACATGTGCAAATGTGCTTGACACACTGCATGAATGTATGGATGTGATAAGAGATGTAAGAGTCCCCAGTAAAAGTATTAAAAAAAATTGGGGAAAAAGGAAAGTGTAAAAAAGCAAGGGATTGGGATAAGAGATATACTTGCTTTAAAATTTTTTCATAAGCTCAAAATTTCTTTTTGTAATACTCATGTCCTCTTAACGGATTTTAAAGCAATCATCCCTGCTATAATAATTCTTTTATGAACAGCACATAAGTGAAATAAAGTAATGACAAAACATAAAGGGCAAGAAGACCAGCTCAGAGGACCTTGGCAAACAGCTAAAATGTAAAGCATGCACAAAACGTTGATGGCAGAATAAAGCAGACTTAAAAATTATGGGAATGCTACAAATTGCCCATTGTGTAGAGTCTTAACAAAGCTTGATTTTAATGTAAGTATTATAATTACTATTTGCATATAATTATAATGATCATTTCCACAAATAACTAGGTCTCTCAGTCTTTAAGTGCATTTCTCAACGATAAGATCATGTGAATACATGGATATATACAAATGAAAATCTAAAAGGCAGGGAGGTGTGCAAAGATGTTTAGATTTTATGTCAATAATCATGATGTCATCACTGTTAGGGATTATCATCTGTGATATTACTGCACTGAAAGAACGCCATGGTGCTGTGATGTTTGTCAGCTTGATTTCTTAAAGTTGCAAGGCACTGTAAGAAAATTAGAAACACCCAGTGCCAAAACTAGAAGACTAAAATTCACATTCAATTAATGATTTATTTTGCATAGAGAAGACTCATATTAACACAGAACACACTAGAATACGAGCACATCCCTTACCCAGGAACCTTCAAGTCTATAGTCCACAAGGGATGCCTCATTTGTGATGGCTGGGCATGCCCGAGGGTGTAGCCTGCTGTCTCTAGGAATGGACCCATTTCTGCACATCACAAAAAAGATCAGATTCAGCTCAGGGGACCATCTGAAGAGTGGACAGAGAGAAATAGAAGTAAGCAGAATAATCACCGAGGATTTCCAGCTAGAGAGAGGGGCAGAAGTAATGCCAGTGGTCCCTACAGAATAGGTCGATGCAAAGAGGTTTGGGCACCATAAAAAATATGATAGAATGTAATAAAATGTGATAGACCAGTTGTGTACTAAATAATTAAAGTAAGTATATACTGCTGAGATGAATCAAGGAGTCCCTGGATCGTGCCCAGGAGGGTGTTAACCGACAGGTTGGCACTTGGAACTCATGCAGAGGTTCCTCAGAAGAAAGGACTGGTGATCTCATTCCAAGAGCTCACAGCCATCAAAAACACCAAGGAAGATGCAGCTGCTCTGAAACACAAAAGGTCGCCATGAGTCAGAATTGACTTGAAAGTATTTTTTTTAATGAACCAAATAATTTGCATCCCATAGTAATTTTTGTTTGTTTGTTTTGCACCTTAGGATAATCATAGTGATACAAATAATCCCTAAAATTGTAAATATGTTTCACAGTAAGTACTTTTGCATTATAATGAATAGCAACAAATATTTACGCATAAAGAAATAACATTCTCCTTCTAAATTAAAACTCAGGAAAGATGGATTATGCCTGAGTCATATAAACGTGCCAGAGTTTTTATGAGAAAATGTTATATTAAAACAATTATGGTTATGGTATAATCATTACCATTATGAGATAATTTGCATTGGGTAGAAAAGCAGGCAATTTAAAATTACATACGCAAGTCCTAGTAAGTTCGGTCTCCAATAAATACTAAATAAATTAGAGTATTTCGACGCAAACCTATTGGTTTATCAAAGTGTTTAAATTGTACCTGTTATTTTAAATACCTGAGCATCTGCAGCTTCTATTGGAAGGCACTATGGTTGTGAATAGCCTTAATTGTGAGATAACCCTGAGTTTTAGTGTGGGTGATGTCACATACTGGCTTTTTCTCTGGATAAATAGTTGAACTTCATTGTAGGTCTGTTTTATTCACTCATCTGTGATATCCGGCTAGTAACCTCTACCCACAGAGTTGTTTTGAATATTTAAAGGTATTATGTAGGTTAAGTGCATATCCCACAATATTTGTTTCCTTCTTATGTGGCATCCTTTCTCCTTATCAAATTAACTCTACCTTTTTTTTTAAATTGGAAGACTTTGATCTAACCCATATGAGCTCTTTAAGATATTCTTGAATGGAAAATACATTTCAACTAACTGATGAAGGGCATTTTATCTATACACACACACACACACATTCACATTTACACGTATATCATTACATGAAATGTATTATATTTATATGCTACACGTTTATTTCTATATTCTCAATTGTCATGTTGTGCAGCCAGAGACAGAGTATAAAATACCCTATCACCCAAACCCCTGCCTTTCGAGTGGATTCAGACTTTCAGCAACCTCATAGGTCAGCGTGGAACTGCCAGGGTTTCTGAGGCGGTCCATCATTCCGGCAGTGTACTTCCTAGTCTGTTTCACAGGGAGCGGTTACGAGGTTGGAGCCCCTGACCATTCAGTTAGCAGTTCAAAGCTGCTCATAAAATAATGAATGGTTTCGAACTACACCTTCCGACCAAACTAGTGGTTTATACTTATTTTCTAGAGTCCATATGAAACCCATGGTTCCATGAGCTTGTTGGCTGGAGCATGGCACTAAGGAAGTGACATTTAAGGGTCATGTAAATTACATGCTGACATCTTTCTTGCAATGTTAAGTATGGTGACTCCTTACCCTCTGCTCTTAAGTGTATGCTGGCGGGCCCCAAAAGGCATCAGGAAAGAGAGTGGGGGAAAGCTCAGCACATGTCTAGGCCCAATGCTCTATGAATAAATTAGTAAATAAAAAAGAAAATGTTACATGATGATAAATGTGGGGTGCTTGTTTTTCACACATTCTAATGTCATAGTTATTAACTTAACCATTGGACTAGAAGTGGAAACATATGCATTACCTAGTGATCATGTAGAATTCTATATTGGGATGGGGGTTGCTGGGCCTTCCATGGGGAATTTCAAGATGTAGATGTCTTTATCACAGCTTGAATATCTAAAACCTATCATTCCCCTTGGAGAAGAAGCATATTCACTACTAACTGTTGTAGGCACAGGGGCCACCCCCCTTTCTTCCTCTAGTCATGGACCTATAAGGTAGTAAACGTTTGAGGACAATGTTCTTTTAATCTTTAAAAGATGGTCAAAACAACAAATCTTCTAGCAAGTTTAAGTGGGATGGGTGAGGAGCTTGAGGGAGGGAGAATGAGAGGGATTGGTGAGAGGGTGGGGGGGGGGTGGAGAGAGACAGAGAGAGAAAACACAAATGGAATGATTTTGTCCTGGAATAATTCTGGAAGGAGTCCTCCTGGCACAGATACCTGTTCAGCTACCAACCAAGAGCTCAGCATACCTATCTTGCCAACCGTTCTTTGGGAGACAGATACAGAAAGCTGATTCTAGGATTACAGCCTTGGAAAACCTTTAGGGTAGTTCTACACTGTCCTGCAGGGTCACTCTGAGTTGGAAATGATTTGATGGGAACGGGTTTGGATTTGGGAAGATGACTACGGATTCTGTCTATATCAATGTTTCGCGTGTGCTCTGCTTTGCACTGGTGCAATTTTGTGTCCTGCCACATTACCAGGTGTCACATTTTTCATGTGCTTCAAATGTACAATTTTACTTCCTTTCCTTTTGGTAACAATATAATCAGTGTTTGAAATGAAGACAACCAACGAGCAAAGAACAAATGCTAGATGGCTTTCCTTTGATAAGAGACCCATCCGTCAGTGTATTAGTATTAGACAGGGTAAATGCAGCACCTCCCATGGAGTAGGCAAAGGATGTCTGGGAGTTCAGGACACTGATAGGCACTGACTAAGCATGACTTGACCAGCAGGTGACAAAAGGAGTAAGAACTAAGGAGGTAGCTTATAACTAAAAGCCCATAGTTACTGTATAGTCTCATGTATAAGCCAAGTTTTCCAGCATATTTTAATGCAATTTTTATAGTACAATTAAGTGCCTCAGCAGATATTCGGGTCAGCTTATACTCAAATATATACAGTACTTAGCCTTCCAGAGAATTCAGGATGATTTTTGAAATGTATCAGTGCTACACCGTGTATGAAACTGTGTTTCCTGCAACAAGTCAAAGTTGAATATAAAAGCATTAATAATACGAAAATAGCCAATTTAAGAATCAAGAACAGTTGAGACCAAAATGAAAAACAATGGGTAATACTTGCCACCTTTTCCCTAATTTATTTATACCAATGACATTGGCACCATTGTGTTCTACTTATCATTTGAAAACAACATATAATTCTTATACAAAAATGTTAAGTGAAATGAGGAATTTCAAAAAACTTCCTAGATATGAGCTAGTTGCTTTAACTATACATAAATGCTTCTGAGTTTTTAAATCAACTATTTACAAAGGCTTGGTGAATGGACGCATTCGTATGGGAGATCAGCATAGCATCTGCTTCTACTGCAATACAACTGGGAAAGCAAACTTCCCTTTGCCGTCACAAGAGTAGCATCACTTCGGTCATCAGTCACTAAGTAATTTTTATTAATAACAAAGTTAAACTTCAGAGTTGTAATTGTCAATATTGATAAGTTTAACAGTGACACACGCTCTTGTTTAAAAGTGCTTTCCTACGGATAATGAATGATGTTGAAAGCACAGCCCTAAGAGATGCTTCTGTGTTCAAGATTGATTTAGATCCCAGAAATGTTCAAACAGGGATCAAATGAGGAACTGCTAACTTAACCTGGGTTTCAGTATTGAAAGCTTCTTGCTATTAATGTTACAGACTATATTTACATTTCCAAGTCATACAAGGGGTCTTCATAAAATTCATGGAACTGAAAGACAATGGAGTTCTTTCCCCATAAACTTTTACTCACTCAGTTATGCTCTCGGCAGCAAAGAGTTTAACCAGTAGAGGGCAGAAGTTTCAAGTGCTGCTATTTCTATGAAGCATTTTCTGCGGCTGAGCTAAAAAGGCCGTTAATAGGTTTCTGGGTTTTGTTTATTGCTTTTTGCATTCTGCTGAGGAGAAGGTGCTAAAAGAGTTGGCAGAAATCATTAAAACTCCCTCCTACTGTGAATCAGCATTACTCAGATGAGTACTCATAACAGTAACGCTCTGATCACCTCAATGTCCCAGGAAAGCAGGAATTCAACCAATTTGTATGCATGTACACCAAGATTCCAGTTTGATTTATTTGGATGGTTCAGTAGGATCGTGAATCTCCAGGTCTTGTAAAAAGAAATTCCCTTTTAAAATTCTTTCTGAACTATAAATTTGTTTTTAAATTAATGAAGAGTTTTCAGCTAGAAATCATCTGGACTTTTAGTACATTTAGAACATTTAGTACATTTGCATATTCAATAAGATTCATCAATTATTTGCTAGCTCAGGTACTAATGGCTACCCCTGCATTGGGGCAGGACAACCACGTTCATGAACTAATCAGCAGGTCATAATAGTTAATAATTAACAATAATCAAATAATACTCATGTATAGTGGTTTAATAGGAGTTTTATTTTCTTCCTCTCTTTATCAAACTCATTTTATATATGCAAATACTTTTTATTTATGTTAGTCAACTGCATTTTTCTAATGAAGATCACTCTAATTTTCACTCAGGTTCTTATCCCTAAAACTCACCTTGTAAAATAATCTGCCGTTAACATTTTTGTCCCCATGGACTTTTTAAAAATACTGTGAAAATATACTTTAAACAATATTTGTCTTTTGTTCTCCAGATATGCTTTTGCGTGTGTGTGAATCTGTGTGTGTGAGGGGAGGATTTGTTTCCTTTCAATTTGACCATACATTTTAATACCAAATCACACATGAAATGTGGAGGCAAATCATGTTATAGAATCAAACATAATTTTCCTAAATATGATCAAGACTACCAGTCAATGGAAGACTTCAGTGTTTGCAGGTAAGCTCATTCCATGAAATTTTTTATATGCATAATCTCAAAATGTAAGCTTTTAATAATAAACATTTAAAATTTGCTATTGAAGAAAATATCATCCTTCCTTAATTTTAATTTCCCATTTCAACTAAAAACACACCCTTTCAAATATTTTGGAAAATATATACGCCTAAGAAAAGCAATAAACACTGAAATTAGAACTATACTTCTTGTTAAATGTTAGTTTCCCTTTCTGAGGGCGAGTTCCTTCCTTTAGAGCTTTGGATGCTATCAGAATGAGACTTCGATGTGTTCAAAGGTTCATATGATCGGGAGTCTTGCTGCATTTTGTTTTTCCTCGCTTCTTCCAACTTCTTTTCCTTGGCGAGCAGTCTGTAATTTATGGCGTTGCCAATGAGCAGCCACAGGCTGGCGCCAACCACAATCATCCCACAGGCAATGTACATGTACGCGTACTCTCCGGTTTCATCCACCAATTTGCCTGAGAGACAACATAATAATAAATTTAGCAACCTTTTTATATAAATTTGCTGCCAGATGTAATGCATCACTTTGTATTATTTAATATTAAATGAGACTTTTAATGAAAGGAAAATTATTCTTGACTTAGACTTCGACATATATGCATAGTTAAGACATGTGTAAAGCATTATATTAATCAATTTATTTTATTAAACACATGTAGTAAAATATGTAGTCACGGTATAGTACGTGCATATGTGTTTACATTTCTGCCTGTCCGCCTGTCTGAAGTATATTGTTCTACATGTGGAAATCCTCTACCCATTCCAATGCGTGCATGTGCCTTTTTCTCTTCCATGAGAGGAAAGCTCCAGTCTTTGGGAAAGGTGCAGAGGGGCTCAGAACGTTTTAAGAGTGGCTAATGTTTACTAATGCTCAGCATTGGACTGAGAACTGTATTTGAACATATCATTTATTCCTTGCAAGAGTGTAATGAAGTAATCTGTCCAGATATACAAAGCCAGTCAGTGGCAGAATATGGACCGTAGCCAATATCGGTCAGAATCTCACATTCTTAAAAGTTCTGCAAAATGGCTTCCCCAACCTTGTACAGCTTGGGTTGGGAAACATAAAATCAAATTAAATTTTTTAAAAAGCATATTCTCTTTTACTGCTGTATTAGTGAGAGTATAAACTGCAGCTGTTTAAGAATCAACGATACAATATCCGTTCATTCCAAACTACGCTGTCCCTATTGTGTGCCAGACACACACTCCCAGCAGTCATCGAATGTGATAGAAACGCAGCTACTGTAAAGGTCAGAGTATTAGGAGTAGCTGCCAGCTGATATAGAATGGGAAATGGAGACATTTTGGTTACAGTCTAAGACTTTCAACACTGAGGACCTACATTAATTGTTGCCATTGCTCCTGTTAGCAGACTTGCTTGGTAACACTGATATAGCAAGGACAGATACGGTGCTATGAAAGTGATATAAATAATATTATTCTTTTCTTCTCCCCTCTATGGATCATGAAACAGAATGTTCTGTTTTTATCAAAAGTTTTGTCATTAATAAAGTAGACTCTGAAATGCATTTGGTCAAAATAATTCTGTGTCAAAAACACAAGGCAATTGCTCTTGTTTTACGTAACAAAGTCACCTGGCTGAGGAATAGACTAGCTACTGACTTTCACTCGACAACCCTGTTTGTTGGTATGATGCAGGCATGGCAGGCTGGCATGCTCTGGCAGGCAGAGAAAGCAACAGGTACACAGGGTTAAGGATTGGGAAGTTTGGAGTGCCTAAGAAGGAAGGCCCTGGGTAACAAAAGCCTGGAAAACCCGATGAGATGCTGTTAAAATCTCTGAGTCAGAATTGCCTCTAGGGCAGCTAATATATTAATAAGAGACTTGTGAATATATAATGCATTATTAATGATATATTAATAACATATTAATATAACACATATACACACATGCACATAAAGATCAGAAATATTGAAAAATAGCCTTGATGGCAACTAACAAGTTCAGCAACACACACATACTTATATATTCTTATCAGTGTATTAGTATTTCTTAAGCACATTCAAAGTTCCACAGAAATCTAAAGCCATTGGCACACTGATTAAGAATATTTGAGCAGAATTATTTTGAAATTTTGGCTTATTTAAATATGCATATGAGAAGTCATCTCACCAATGATAAAAGGAAAAAAGATCGTATTTTCCTGACATTTTAAAAGAACAAAATAACAGATGTAGATAAAATTCTGACAAATATGATATTAAGTGTAGTATCACTTGAATTCTTAAAATCAGAGGGTCAAGCTGAAATTAATTTAGGTCTACAATCAATTGATTATGAAAGTTTTAAAGATATAATAAAACTTAGAATGATCAGACCATGGTCCTGTAAGCTATTAATATTTATTGTGATAATCCTTATTATTTACTGCCAAGAATATTCTCAGCTCATAAATGTTCATTGTATCCTCCATCCCTTTCCTCCATGTGAAATGGGCTTACCAGCAAGAGGAGGGCCAAGAAGAACGGGGCAGCATTCCACAACGGTGGTAAGTCCCACAGCACTGGAAAACCGCGCAGCCCCCACAAGGTCCATGAGGGTCTCAAAGAGGATAGCGCTTACACTTCCAAATCCCAAGCCAAAGAATATGGCATATATCACCAGGCTTGTGTAATCCCCTGCCAACGGGCACAGGAGATGGCAGATTCCTGTGAACATAACTGCAAAACTGAAGAAGTACTGGATGCGGGGCCGGATAAGCTTGTGGTTTGCGATCAGTCCTACCGAAGGCCTGGCAAACATATCCACGAAGGCCATAACAGACAGCAAAAACGCGGCGGAATACTCATCAATGCCCTGGTCCTTGGCATAAGGAGCCAAGAATATAACAGGGGCAAAAAAACCCAGAAACATGATCACATTTCCAGATAGATATATAAGAAAGCCCCTGTGCTTAAAGAGGGTGAAATCTAAATACTTAGTAAGCTTTTCCATACTTGATTTTTTCTTGTGGCTTTTCTTCAGACCTGATTCTTCCCCTCTTATGACAATCTTATTTTTAGATTTGGTTTGTCTGGGTCCGACAGGTCGCATGAGGGACCCAGCCACACAGGCATTCAAAAATATGCCTCCCAAAATCAAGAAACTTCCTTTCCAGCCATAATTATTAAAAAGAAACTGATTGAAAGGAGCCAATGTACTTAAGAACACAGGACTTCCTGCCATGGCCAATCCATTTGCCATGGGTCGTTTCTTTAAGAAGTATTTGCCAATTATCGTTAAGGCAGGTTGCAGATTGAAGGCTAATCCTAAACCTGAAAAAGAGCAAAACAAAAGCAAAGTAGAGCCAACTGCAAACACACATACGCACACGACTCACAAAAGACACTCAGGTGGTAAGGTTGAACCAACAATGCAACTGCGTGGGAACATTTGTGGTGACCACAAACATAAATGGAATTTTTTAATGCAAATTTCCCATACCTGGACATTGATATTACACTTTAATGCCATCTTAAACCACACACATGAAACTACTCACTTCTATTAATACTTGAATAATCAACCACAAAATAGGCTGAAACTAGGGCAACGTAAATTCTTAATTAAAATCTAATTCTACAGATTAATTTATCTCTCAATTACACATTTACACACAAAGATGTATCAGAAATAGAGCTCTTCCTTGGAGGCAAGGACTCATCTAAAAGGTTGAATGCCTTATTTTACTGTCAGAGTAGAACGAATGCAATCAGACTAACAACCATCCTGGGAAACAACCTGACACCTCACCAGAGACAGTTATTCCAATACCATGAAAATAATTTTAAAAAGAGAAATCAATTTACATAGTCCACATATGAAGATGCACACGGTTGTTAAAGTAGAGAATGTGTCCAGGGAAACAAGCTTATCTGAGGGATTAAAGTTGATTGTTAGTGAGTGAGATGTTTCCACTCTCTTTAGGAGCTGTGATGGTGGCTTGGTTAGGCCAAAAGCCATGGCTCTGAAACCACCCACCACTTCACTGGAAAAGATTTGGCCAACTGCTTCATAAAGATCACAGGGTGGGACCCTTGATTGGGCAGTTCTTCTCAACTTTCGGGGTGGCTATCAGTACAAATGGACTTGATGGTAATGAAAGGGGACTCTGTGGTAGTGGATGTTACCTTTTAGAAATGAAGCACCGCTTCAGCACCCCAAGTTTCCATTTGTTAATAATGACAAAAGGTTGCTTTACAAAGTACACACAGTGACTCAATAGAAGCTGCTCTTTTGTCTGTCTTCGTCTAGGCATTAATCTGTATCAGTTTGGGGGCACATGAACTGAGAAAGGAGCTTGGGGTGCAATCTGGGTAAGCACTAACGGCTAACTGCAAGGTAGGTAGTTCAAACCCACCAGCTGTTCTACAGGAGAAAGATGAAGCTGTTCCCTCTCTTGGAATTTTGCAAACTTGGGAACAATTATAGGGGTTGCTATGAGTCAGAACAAACTCAAATGGCAGTGGGTTTGGTTAAAGGTTATGGTATGGATTAAGGCACAAATCTTTATTAAAAAATTTACAGAAATTGAGACTGTGTTGTTAAGCAGTTAATTACTAAGGTTCTTGGACCCACGGGTTTTGATATAGAGACGTACTCTTGTAAATGCAAACAGTGTCTATGAGGAAAAGAGCCCCTAAAAGTTGGCCCAAAGCAAGCATATGCTTTGGGGAAATGACAGGCCAATGGATTCTTAGATTCTATCTCAGCCACAGCTGAGTGCCAGTATCATTTACAATATTCTAGACTCTGACAATGCCTAGATATAAAATGATTCTCCTCTACAAGGTCAAAAGGTGTTTTCCCATGTTAAACGAATAGGGGAGTTTAGGTAAATTATAAAGAGGATGATTTTAATTAATATCATTGTTGTTTACAATATTAACTTATCTTTTTCATTAAATACAACATAAGCCTATTGTGGTTAGATTGATTTAACATCACTACAAAAGAGAACTCTATTTACTTTTCTGTCCATAAACATAGGGGGGAAATTAGTCTCTTTAATATCTTGAAATCTAATTTTTCTTGAAACATTGAATATAGTTTAAAAGGTATTTATTATTGATGTTAATAAAAATGGCTCTAAATTGATAGGTGAATAGAGTAAATAAACAAAAATGAGAATGTCTGACGTGTCTACAGTGAGAAACTATGAAGTGACAGTATGTCATTTCAAAATATTTGTATTATCTGTAAATATGTCTCACAGAACTTTTCACCTAGTGCAATATCACTCAAGGAAGACATATCATCATAGGGTCCCATTACTGAGAAAAACACAGCAATGACCTTATTGTTAAAGTTTTAAAAGTACACAAATGATACATCATATTTTGGCAACATTTAAAACATGAGTGAAAAGAAAATAAGTCATGAAAAATCATTTTTTTGAAGTTAAGCTATTTATATACAAAAAAGTTTGTATCAATCATACCATAACAATGAAGGGTCAAGTGAAACTCGAAAAGCAACACAACAAAAAACTAACAACAACAACACAGCCATCAAAGTTATTTTATTTTTTGACATTTATAAGATAGCCAGGGTATTTTCAATGGCCTCATATGCATGTGAAAGTTGATCGCTGAATAAGGAAGACCAAAGAATGATTGATGCACTTGAATTATGACACTGGTGAAGAGTATTCAAACTACCATGGACTGCTAAAAGGACAAATTTGTTTTGGAAGAAGTATAGCCAGAATGCTCTTTAGAGGAGAAGATTGTGAGACTAATCTCATGTACTTTGTACATGTTGCCAAGAGCGATCGATCTCTGGAGAAGGACATCATGCTTGGTAAAATGGCGGGGTTACCGAAAGAGAGGAAGATGCTTAATCAGTTGGATTAGCTCAATGGCTATAGCAATGGGCTCAAGCATGAGAACAATTGTAAGGGTGGCCCAAGATTGGGCAGTGTTTTATTCTGTTGGGCAATGGATTGCTATGGGCCAGAAGCAACAAGATAGCATCTAACAACAACAGGATAACACATAAGTAAAGAGGGACATTTTCCAAAAGCCAAACTCGCTGATGCGGAGTCTATTCTAACTCATACCAACCCTGTAGGATGTAGTAGAAAGTCCTCTATGGGCTTTCCACACTGTATATCTTTATGGGAACAGAAAGTCTCATCTTTCTCCCTGAGTGGCTGGTTTCGAACTGCTGACCCTTCAGTTAGCAACCTAACACATAAACCAGGAGTGAAATTTTTAAAAAGTTGTTTCCTTTTTGATGGTTATAGGACATCACATAACATGTTAGATAATATGGTGTTGTTTCTTGAAATGAGTTTGCTAGACCACTCTACTTAATATTTTGATACATTAGCATAAAACACTCTATATTGTATTTGATATAAAAGTAAATTCAAAGAATGTCAGTTAATATTCTTTTTTTAATCATTTTATTAGGAGCTCATACAACTCTTGTCACAATCCATACATACATCAACTGTGTAAAGCACATCTATACATTCACTGCCTCATCATTCTCAAAATATTTGCTCTCCACTTAAGCCCCTGGCATCGGCTCCTGATTTTACCCCTCCCTCACTTCCTGCTCCCCCCTCCCTCAAGAACCCAGAAAATTTATAAATTATTATTCTATGTAAAACAAAAAAATTGAAAACAAATCTTGACTTACCTCCAATGAATCCCACGGTGAGGTAAAGCTCTATAACACTGGTGCTAAAAGATGCACTGACCATTCCCAAACAGCACAGTAAACCTCCTACTATCACCACTGGACGGCTGCCGTATTTATTCACCAAGATGCTACTTATGGGACCTGAAGCAGAGTGAGGAGAGAGAAAGCTTCGGTTACTGGGTTGGTTGCTTACACCTACTACTCACACACCGAACAGTTCACTATCCAACTACTTTGTGCATCACCAATATCAAGCTCTGAGGCCAGAATAATGCTGACTGTGATGCTTGAGGTCATGTGTCAACTTGTCAGGGCCCTGAGTCTCTGTCTTGGCAGTTACGTGATATGATTTGACAGGTATATAATGATGTAGTCATCCTCCATTTGAAATCAGATGTAGCTATCTTTCATTTCCATGTAAGGTTGGTTTTAATGACCTGTTCTTTGGAGCCTACCCACGTCAATAACTGAGGAGTAGATATACTTACTTTAAGAACAATTATTTGTGAAAGTTTAGAAAACACACATTTTAATGGTGAAAAAGCATGATGAGCACTTTTTATTACTTCACAAATAATCAGTTTGAATTGCTCCCATTAATCATGTACATGAAAACACAGGAAATTAAACAATAAATTAGATTTAACACTTGGTTCACTTTTGATGGGAATCATTCAAATTTTAATACAGGTTTTTCAAATACCTTAGTGAGAAAGGAAAAATAGAATTGATTAGTTTTACTTAATCATTAAATTTAGCAAAAGAAGTTTCATAAAATTCCAACTGATTCCTTTCTTACATTTTCTAAAGCCATTAAATGAACCCAGTTTTACTAAAATGTAACATGTTTTGGGAAATCTTCAGTTTAAAAATGAATTAGCTGATTCATACAAAGGATAAACAATAAACACTATAATTTCCGTATATTATAATCTAGAAGAGCATAAGCCATCCATCAACGATTTTAGGAATTGTGACGGAGGTGGTGATACATTCTAGAATGTAAGTAGCAATTTAAAGGCTTTTATCAACTACTTGGATAAAAGTGCCTTTTCACAGTATTGCTTTTATGTGCACATTGTTTTTTCCGCAGCACTTCAATAATGAAAAAATGGATTAATTGCTACATCTTATAAATTAGCCCACTTAAATGGCATAAATTTAAAATTTAACATAGTATATGAAGCACAGCCTAATTTTCAAGGTGTGGCAAACAACTAGTATCTGTACAGCACACATCAGCTGTTCCCTCGCCCTCTTGGTAATTACATAATCTGGTGTCAATCTGAGTATTCAGAGTGAAGGGATGGAGTCTGCTTTGTCATTCAGATCGTAGCCAATGAGGCCACTGTTTGGGCGTGGCCTTCTCTTGAGGATTCTGGGAACTCGTGTATCCTCCTTGGAGGCTGGAGGCACACTCTCTCTGCTCACTCCCTGGGAGACATTGCAGCTGAGGAGCCATGTGGAGATCCCTGCCAGCGCTGAGATGTTTACAAGACTTCCCACCCACTGGCTGCTGATCTGCCTGCATTTGGTGTCATTGCTTGTGTTTCGTGAGTCTGAAGAGGACTTTATAGAATGCTATCAAACATATGGGTTAATATCGGACTTATTGACTTGATCTGGACTTGGCTGGGATCTTTTCTCAATATTCAACTGCTCTTGTACATAAAGCTCTCTTTTATACACATATGAGTGTCTCTATGCACTTGTTTCTCTAGTCTATCCAGACTAACAAATTCTCCCTTCACTATCAGGATGGAGGGAAATCACTAATAGAAATATTCTGAAGAGCTTGCTTTTAAAATTATTCTATTTTTTATGATGAAATGCAGGCTCTAATTTTAAAAAGTAATTCTACTTAAAACTTTAATACTTTAGTTAAATGATTTCCTATAATGAAACTATTTACATAACTAATATGTAATATTTATCTAGCAAAATGAGCACCATTGAGAGCAGAGTGATCTATTGCACTCACCAAAGCTCTTTATCCTTTACTATTAAATGCTGATAGGAGGTCATAAAACAGCCCTACTTTATAATAGTGGTTGCCCAAACGAAAGATTTTGATATAGAATAAATGTCATTTATTTGGTAAAAAACTATCTTGTCGTCATGGTATAAAGGAAAAGACCATTATTTTTTCATTTTATTGATGATTTGGTTAATCATATTGAGGAGAAAGAAGAAACTGAGATTAAATGAATGCATGACCATCCCAGGACAGCTGCTAGACTCGAAAGTGCCCCCACTGACCAATCTGAGGCATGTCAAAATTAAATCCCTAAGTCCGTTCCTTCATTTATTATTTCAATTGCTGAGAAAGTCTACTCAACATGAGCTTTTCATGTAATCATGATGCTTAATAAATAGATATGCTCCCTCCTAAAAGAAAAATTGCTACCTGCCTAGAATTATAGCTAAACGGTAACTGCATAGAGGAAAAGTATTATTCATCAATATTTTGTTCTATTTGCTTGTCAAGAGGTTAAAGAGGAGGGTAGCAAACAGCACGGAAAATGAGTAATATCTTATTACTAAAAGCTTAAACAAAACCAGACTGTACCTAAACTAGACTGATATACCCACTTACTTCTTTTGATGCATATTAATATCTACCCCAGAGTGTTTAGAGTCAGGGATAGGAGCTATTTTCATGCTAGGTATGGAACTGAGTCAATGTGGACTTACAGTGACAACGTCGGACAGGGTGGAACTGCCCCTGTGGGTTTCCTGAGATGTAACAGTTGATTAAATTTAGGGTCAAAGTGATGAATGTATCTGTTCAAAGTCACATCCATATTCAGTGGTAGGATGTGGGTGTGGACCTAGGTTCATCTGGTTATACCAGCTGTACTTTAAAAAAAAACTAAAAAGCTATTTATTAATTTTAAGTGTTCAATAGGATACTATTAAAAAGAAAATGTAGCATCTCCTAATGTAAAGTTAATAATTGACAATGGCTTCTGGTGAAGGTATCTCTTTTATTATTATTAAATACTTTTATTGAGGGTTCTTACATCTCTTATCACAATCCATACATTCATCCAGTGTGTCTAGCACATGTGCACATAGGCCGCCATCATTATTTTCAAAGCATTCTCTTCCCACTTGAGCTCCTGGTATCAGCTCCCCATTTCATCCCCCTCTCTACCCCCACCCACCTACCCTCAAGAAACCTTGATGATATAGATTATTATTTTCATATCTTACATTGTCCTCCATTGCCCCACACACAATTTTTGGTTGTTCGCCCCCTGGGAGGGGGTTCTAGGTTGATCCTTGTGATTGATTGCCCCTTTCTCCCCCCACCCTCCCCTAATCCTCTGGTATACTTTTAGCTGCTGTATGGAAAGAATTAGCATAGAAAACTGCTATCCACTAGGACAAAATGGTGAGCCTTTATGGGGCTGCATAAATGAATGTGGGATTCACAAAGAATTTTTCAACAGCAAACATTTTCTGAATGAGCAACGACCTTCAATTTTTCAAAAGCAACTCTGACCTTTGGCTATGACCTCTCTAAGCATTCTTCTGCCATTTGGTACCAGCTCTGGTGGTACAGGGGGCTATATGTTGAGCTGCTAACGGCTAGGTCAGCAGTTCAAACCACCAGCTACTCTATAGGAGAAAAATGAGGATTTCTACTGCTATAAAGACTTACAATGTCAGGAATCCACAGGGAAAGTCCTAGTCTGTCCTACAGGGTTACTCAGCACTGACATCGACCAGATGACAGTGTGAGCTTTGATGGCGTTCTCAGCATTGAGGGTTAAAAAAATCAAAATCTCTATCAACTCTGAAAAATGCTGATGATGCTCTCTATCCTGCAATATTAATATCCCACCAAGATTTAATTTAAGTAAAAATAAACAAGCACATCTATCACAACGGAATGCAATTAAAATGCATACCAAATTATATGTATATCAAATAATTGTCTAAAATAAATTTTGCTATTATTTTTATCAGTAAATGTGTAATGTTATTATCTTATATACCTAGAGTTGTGTAAAATTGTCTTGAGTAAAGGGGTCATGAATGGCAAGAGTTTAAGAAGCTTTGCTCTAGTAAGGCTGCTTGCAAGGTTGGCCCTTGGCTGGCATGGAGTATCTTAGATATTTAGGAACATTTCCACCAATCTCTACCCACATGAATGCTTCACTCTGCTGAACCTACACACAGTGAGGCTTATGCCAAGCATCTGCTTTACGTCTGCGAGTCTAGAATTTGGGTATTTGCCAAACAGAGAGTGTATTCAGGACCAGCCCCCCAAATCTGCTTGGAGCATTCTAGTACACAACACTTCTCATGCATAGTCACCTGCTGCTGGAGGAATTAAACCTGTCCTGCGTGACCAAGAAAGACAGAGCGTTGAAGCATTGGCACGCTAACCAAAAACCGCAGCCGAATCTCCCAGAGAAAGATGTGGCAGCGCTGCTACGTAGATTTACCACCTTGGAAACTCTACCAGGAAGCGCTATTCTCTCCTATAGAGTCCCTATGAGCTGGGATCATTTGATTTGGGTTTTGATCTCTGTGTGACTGCCCTGGGAGAAGGATCTTGGAATGCTGTGTCTGGTTTCCTCTGACCTTAGACTCATGCATGTTGCCCATCGTTGGTTTTGCTCTGTGTCCTTTCACTGTAATAATTCATAGCCTCAAGCATGATTATATGCTGTGCCCTGCGAGTTTTTCTAACTCATCATCATACCTACCACGGGTCTTAGAGCCTCCTGATGTGACTATTATACTTTCTTCTTCTACTTATATCACAGTTTTGCAGTTATAATCAGACAACTTTCATTACCTATTTTAAAATGTAAGACCTGTTAAATATGAGCAAGTCGATGACTTCATATTTTGCTATTCTGTTCTTCAGGCACGAATTCATTCTGGAGCTTGTGTCTACTTCTTCTGTCTGTTGCATGAGCACATGATAAATGCTACACGAAAATATGGAGCTATGTTGTGTAATGAACACTTCATAAAATATATTTGATCCATCTAAAACCATGAACTGGAATTGACTATCAATTTGAGCTATATAAAAATTTTATGCCGAGCATAAACACTAAGAAGAAATGATAAACTGCTGTAATTCATTTTTCATTTGCTTTATTTCAAATTTGTATATGTAGTATCCTGTCAAACAAGATGACGAAAAGCACTAGCACGAGGCCGGGAGAGGGAACTCCTTTGGAGCTGCTGACATTTTCTGTGCTGATTACCTTCTTTTAAGGAGGGGAGCTTTCCAAATTCAAGAGATTCTGAGTTGGAACCCTGCTGCTATTTTAACTTGGGGAGTGGGTGGGATTCTGTTCATTAACAGTGCACTTGCCCGAGGTTTCGCTCCACACTGACCCTGGGATTTTCCAGCTGCCTGGGTCATGCCTCCACGTGAAGTCCCTGAGTGACACGAGGGAATGTTCTGCAAGCAGGTGCACTTGCTTTTACAAAGAACGGAAGTGAAAATATCACACGGGTGAATCGTGGGAGGGAGCAGGTTGCTCAATGACAACTGCCTCAGTTTGATGTATTAGCACTCATCCAGCTCTGTGAACGATGAATTTTTATGTCAGTTAAAGACACCCATCAGCTGCTCACTCAACATCTCAATGATATTTTAAGTGTCTCAGGGGCATACAAAGGGTTAGAACAAGTGGTTTGTTGTTGCTATCTAAATCAAGGAGCCAGGAATGTACTCGATGGAAACATAAAAGGCGTGCGGTTTCTTCCAGTGCTACCTCAGTTCAATGTGGAGTGTAAGAATGTGTGTGCACGTGTCTACAGGTGCATTGTGGTTTTAATGCAAAGAACAAAGTGCCAAGAGAACGCGCCCCTTTCACCTACGTTCCAGTGAACTCTGGAGGGGCAGTAGCAATGCCTATTCCCACTTCATTCTAGGACATAAACAGTCAACATCGGAGAAATGATAACTCGTGTTACCCTCACCTTCCGGGGGCATTGCTCTTGCATACTGTGGTAGTTCACATAAGGACTTTAAACTTGAAGTGTAGGGGTGAAGTCCAGCCTGTCAGTCAGGTCACAGCCTGATGGGGCCTCTTTGTGGGCATGACTTCCTTACAAGGAGGCTCCTGGGAACCTTCCCCCACCCCACCATTCTCTTCGTTACTTTCCTGCTGTGGAGTCGCTCAGAGCATTGCCAGAGACACCACAATGGGTCCACACAACCCTGCACCCACCGCCTGTGAGCTCTGGCATGCTGCATCATTGCACGCGGCGACATGAGTCTGAAGAGGGACTTGTGGACTGGTACTGGATTTATGGACTACTATTGTACTTAATGACTTATTCAGCACTGGGCTGGGATGTTTGCTTGATATATAATTACCTCTTGATATAAAGCTCTCTCTTACTCATATATGAGCATTACTGGATTTGTTTCTCTAGTCAACCTGGCCCAACACACATGCCAACTGGGTCTGGCTTTGTTTCTGCTTTCTCTTTGCAGAGAACCCATCAGGAACCCAACTTTGACTGTGCAGCCATGTGCTCCGAGAATTACACTTTATATTGAAGTCAGAGTAAATCCTGATTCGTCTACGATAGCCAGTCATGGTAATTGTCTCTCTCTCTCGTATTAAGCCAAACTTCATTGCAGGGAGAACAGTTAAAGAAAAGCCTCGATACGTGTTGCTTGCTTGGTACTGTATGTCTCTGATGGCCATCTTGCAAAATCACTGGATCATTTCACACGTGCACAGAAATAGCATACAAGCAAAGTACATCATTTAAAAATTATAAAAGCTCAATTCAATTCAGAGCCAGTGTCATAATTCCATAGCCAGTATAGTGAAGATATAAGAGAGAGATGAGGCCTTCTACTCCCATAGAGTTGCAGTCTTGAGAAACCCTACAAGGGCAGCTCTATCCCGCTCTATAGTGTGTCCCTGAATTGGAATTGACTGGAGGGCAGTGACTATTTTATAATAAAATAATGACTTAGGGAATTGTCTTGATAGACTCCATTTGTATATTCGTGGTAGAATGAAACAATGCCACCATGATGCACACCATGCAGAAGCATCTAGCCAGGGCAACTGGTACCCAAGGTAAAAAGACAAGTCATAGAAGGCGGCACTTTGTAAAGGGCCTCTCCATTGATTTAGCTTTAAATCAAAGCCAACTCCAGGGACCTCAAGTCACTTGACTCATGCAAACCCATATGTTACAAGTAAAACTACTCTCTGGGGTTTTCTTGATTGTAATCTTAATAGAAGCAGACTGCCACGCCTTTCTTCTGCTGTGCTGCCAGCTAGGTTCACATTGTCAGTCTTTAGGTGACCTGTTCATTGCCCATGCTTTGCACCACACCTAAGGACCTCTAGAACAGCCAGGCTATATTTGGGAACTACTTATCCAGAGCCTAAGTATGTGGCCTATTCTGTATGATGGGATAAGGTGGTTACCGGTGCAAAAAAAGCAAGAAGTGTGTTAAGACAGCAAGGTAGGCATAGTAACCAGGAAGATCAAAATAGTACCTCAATCTCAGCTCCTAGCTATTTCCTCACATAAAATGACCACTCTCAGGACACTTCTCCTTGACTATATCTGTAGACTGTTCCCAGATGACGTGTAAATGTTCTGAATTCTCCATCGGGGGAACAAACAGTAACACATTCAAAAGGGTAGCTCTGCCAAGAGTTTCCTTAGACATTTTGGCATTCTCTATTCCAAGGAATTATTAGATATCAGGCATCTTCTTCTGTTCCCTGCCAAGACTGTGTGGTCACATGAAATAATGTAACACTTAATTTGAAATGCCAAATGTTCTGATGTATGCTGGTATGTACAGCATGCTTTTAGAAGAGCATTCTGCTAAAAATAAAACTACCATTGTTTCTTATGGTGATCAATTTAAAAGAAAATTAAAATCACGTATATTCACCACATAACGGTACAGGTAAGAGCAGAGAATAGCAGAGGGCTTCAGGTACAACACATAGTTTAAGGTCAATCACGGTTTTCTTTATAAGGAAGACTACTAGAAAAGTAGTCGCAACTACACAGAGACTGCACACGCTCCACGGCAGATCATGCAGGAGGTGTCTATTTCCAGGTTGAACTTAAGTAGTAAATATACCAATCTAAGTATTCAGAGTTAGAAACACATTATCACACATAGAAAGGGCATTTTTCTTTTTCTACAATAGGAAAAAACATCATTCATCTTATTTACTGAATATGTACTGGGACTCACTCCAATTAAGTGAAACCATGTTGAATGAAGGCCAGAGATGGGACCCAAGTTTCAAACATTTTACCTCCAAACACACGTACATTCCCCAGCCATCTTCACAATTAATGCGTAATGCTGCCAACACACATGGTACAGTTTTAAAAATGAAATGGAATACTGCAATCATCTCAGAGGCAGTTAAAATAAACACTTGGCTTAATATCTAACAGAGAATTCATGCACAATATGTAACAAATGATAATGAAACCATTAACCAATCCACGTCTCCCTTCATATCTTTGTATAATATGCACTGACAAGTTCACTGTGAAACTATAGCAGCTAAGGCTCATGTGCCCTACCCTTTATGGGCACCTTCTAAAAACCTGAGACATTCTAGCAATGTGCTCATATGCTCATGTTAGTAAAATTCAAAAAAGTATGTATAGATGTATTGATGTCTATCCATCTAGCTATCTCAAAGAGTTCCTGTCAAATGGTACAATTTTCAGGGGCAAAAATGCAGACCTACTCCTGAAAGGCCAGCATTTACTGGAGGCAGTTGGAATATAAGTTTCAAATTAAAACTATGTGTCACAACACTGAATTTCGATATTGTTTTCTTTTTAGAACAACCAAGTTGCATTGTAGTCACAAAAATCTATGATTTTAAACTAAGTATTGACCTACGGATTTGGGGAAATTATATGGTGTCCACAAGAACATGGTATCGGTTTTCTATGGTCATAGAAAACACAGCCTGCCTATTTCTGATATACAAGTAAACCTCATTGGAAAAACACAAGGACTAGGTTTAAAGTGCAGTGCTAATATTAGTAATCAGCCCAATTTCGGAAACAAAAGTGGACACACTTATTAGGATTTGTCCTAAAACAATTTTGCTGAGAGGACAAAGTTTAAAATTTACATCGCTTAGTCCTAAGGAGCAACGCTGGTCCAATGGCTCAAGCTGACCAGCAGTGCGCTGGAAGAAGGATTGATGATAGTCTGCTAGTCTGCTTTCGTGAAGAGCACAGCTTTCGAGGCCTTATTTGGCGGTTCGCGGCTCTGTTAGGTTGCTATGAGTCGAAGTCAACTGTTTCTTGCTGTTCTAATTTATTCCTAAAAAACCCACTCCATTATCCTTTCCCTCCCAGAGTTTCAAAGTGTTCTCCTGAATTTGTACCCAATTTATCCTCAAAAATATGTTTGTGTTTGAATCTACTAACTGCCTGGAATATGCCTATTCTGATGTATTAATAACATTTTGACTTATTTGGGGAAGTCGGTAATTTTTATCTTAGATAAATAATGTAGAGAGAAATATCAAAACACAAATGAAAAGCTGATCTTCAGATTCTAAAATAAAATGATTTTAGAAATTTAAATAGTTTGTAATTAACCTTCTGCAAAATTAGAATGGCAAGCTATACCTTACCATGCATCTTTGGATCCCTAACAAATGTCAAGAGCTATTAGGGGAAATGCCATTATGAAGATAATTTTATTTGGAAGATTGAACAAATGAGCCTTGGAAGCAGTACAGCCAGAATGCTCCGTAAATGGGAGGATGGTAAGACTTGGTCACATGCAGTTTGAAAGTGTTGCCTGGAGGGACCGGTTCCTGCAGAAGAACAACACGTTAGAGAAAGGAGAGGCTAGTGAAAAATGGCATGGGCTGACACAGTGGCTGAACCAGTGGGCTCGCAGACAGGAATGGTTGTGAGGTCAGCACAGGCCAGGCAGTGTTTCATCCTGTTGCTCATCACGTCTCTGTGAGTCAGACCCAGTTTGATGCCACCGATCACCAAGGAAGGGAGCCCTGGTGATGTAGTGGTCTGCAGTTAGAAACCACTGGTCTCTCTGCAGGGGACAGATGGGGCATTCTAATCCCATGGAGGGTCAGTCTTAAAAACTCACGGGCAGCTCAACCTGGTCCTACAGGGTTATTATCAGTTGGAGTTGGCCTTGATTCCCTGGTGGTGAGTTTGGTTTTGAGATTATCAACAACAACGTAGTACTAATGTACCAAATGTACAGAGTCAACGAAAAAGAGCCTTGTTGAACATGACAGAAAGTGAAGACTACATGAGATATATCACACCCTGCACAATCGCTTGCGTGAGGTGGTGGGTTTTTTTGGTTTCAAATATCCAGTAACTTTTATGGTTCAATCTCAGGGCAACTTCGTAATTTTGTGACTTAGGGTAAATCACCTCACCTAAGCAATTCACATTTTTCATTGTTAGTGGATTACAGCCTATTTCACAGGGACGGGACAGCATTAGGTAGATGCATGTGAGAAAGGTTAGGAGTAGAAGCTCCATTCCCTTTGCCTACACCAAGATCATTTCTATTTGCACATCGACTCCTGTTCAGCGCTCCTCCTTACTATCTAGTACCAACTGCCAGTCCAAATAGAAGGAATTGCTAACCCGGTCAGAGCCTGAGAATAATATGAGAAAATTAGGTGGTATCTGCTTTAAAATTCTTGAAGCCAAGCACTTTCCACCTCCTCCTTAATTGTACCTGACTTCTAGGCTCTCTTCTTCCTGAGTTTTGCATTCACATGTAGTCAAATGAAAATAGACAAGATCACAAAATTCAGGTGTGTGGTGGGGATCCAAGAATAGAATAGAATCTAGCATTCACTGACTCAAAAAAAGTCAGCTATATATAGAAATTGAAGACAAAATATGATCAATTAGAAAAGATTACAATTTTTATTATTAGAAAAAAATGAATTAGAAATATATTGTATTGTTTTATGTTCACCTTGATCAGTAAATTTTAAAAATCACCATTAAGTTTCTGTAAAAGAAAATAATCAAACCCACTACCATTTTGTAGATTCTGACTCAGCAACACTACCTAGGGCTCCTAAGGCTGGAAATTTTGGTGGGAGCAGACAGCCTCATCTCTGCACCCTAAAGAGCGGCTGGTGGGTTTGAACTGATAACTCTGCATTGCATTTAGCAACCCAACACCCATCCCACAGCTCCACCAATTATCTAATTGTGTATTGATTAAAATGTAAAGGCCAATCGTTTATTATAACAGGCTTTGAGTTGTGGTAACTTTTCTTACCACCGCGGCTTGATTTGGAAAGCCTTCCTTTCGTGGTGTCGTGTCACAGCAGGTGTGCATTGAGCATATACTGCATTTCTATGACCTGCCCTGAGCATTCTGCGTCTTTTGAAATCATATGATCCCTTTGCATGCTAGTTTATTAGGCATACATTATTTACATGGGCATGTTACATATGAAAAATAAAATATGTTGAAACCCTTCTTAGTGTATTACCATTCATTTTAAACATAAAGAATACTAAATATTGATGCCAGACTTTGGAGAAAAAAATCAGTCTTCAAAGGACATTATGATCCATAAAATTTCTGATTATTCTATTTTTAAAATGCCCATATTATTCAATACTGTTGTTAATTATGTTATTATTCAATATTATTATATTATTATATTATTCAGTATTTGAAGAAGAAAAGCATTTTGTTTTGTTTATTGCTAGGTTCAGCTGTCTGGGCTGAGATCTTTGGTTCTATGATTCCAGTGAGAATTAAACCATGTTATGGTAAGAAATATATCACATAACCTAGCAGTCTCCTTTGTTCAGATCAACATTAAATATGGGATCATCTTCATGTTGCACTCTCTAGATTTTCCTTAAATTTCATCTCTTAGGTGGTTTCCAAGTCTAAATTTCCAGACCAGAAACTGCATCTGAGTATACGGCAGGGCAAATAAACTAGCATTTTCAGCTCTGTCTTTCACTGACAATACAAAATCAACTGTCATAAACATTGTTTTATTCATGCCCCTGAAATAAAATTTGCATCTACTTCTGTGTTTTTTATATCATTTTGTGCTATCACTAGTCATTCAATCAAGCTAGAAAACAAGACACCGTTCTCTTTTAAATTGCTCTCCATGCCTCCTATCTGACATCCAACTAAGGATACAGAGCTGCCAATTCTCGTTTGCAGACACACTTTGAAGCCGTTTTATCCTTGTTCTGGGCTTTCTTCCTGAAAGTCCACACCATCTTTTACCGGGCATAAGTAGATGAGCAAGGCAATCTTTCAAAAAGCACATTATTAATGAAGTTCTTCCCTTTAAAACCCTCGATTGCCTATAAGCTTCAGAGAAAGAAGAAACACTTAAAAATTGGACAGGGTCAAAATTTGGGGAGCATGGATAAACCCTAAACTAATTTTAGACAATGAAATGGGAGGAGAGACTTGTTTAGGACTCACAGAACAAAGCACGCAGATTTTGGTTTTCCTTCAAATAGAAAACTTTGTCCTGTATACTTTTAAAGGATTCCTTATAGCTTTGCATATATTATTTATTTGATAAATCTCCTAAATATTGAGTTAGTCACAAGGTCAGTTGTTCAAACCCATTAGGAGCTCTGTGGGAGAAAACCGAGATTGTCATGCGCATGTAAAATTTTACAGTCTCCAAAATCCTTGATAGAGTCACTAGGAGTCAGAAGTGACCCAAGGACAGTAGGCTTGGCTGGGTTTTAATTGTGAATAGTAGTATCCTTCAGATAAATGTCTGCATATTGGAGATACAAAATGAACAAAATTAAGTTCTCTTCCTAGTGATTTCATTATAATGTTTCCCCCTCCTGGAATACCTTCCTGTGTCCATAGAAAATGTCTATATGAATTCCAAATTTTGTTTCTTAAATTGAGCCATTATTAACATATCCTGCAGTCCAATAGTTAAAACAAGAAGGATTGTGCAATCATTTCCACAATCCACTTTGGAATCTTCTTCCTTCTTGTGTCCACTGACATTGATTCCCCATTCCCCACCCCTCCATCCATGCCCTCAAACAACCATTAACCCAGTTACTGTCTTCAGAAATCCATCCATCCTGGTTTCCCTGTAAAAATAAACACACACACACAAAGGGAAAATAAACAAGGACTCAGCAACTATGACCATAAAAAAGGAGGAAGACCTCATTCTAAGAGAAAGAGAATATTAAAGATTGAGAATAAATTTACAGCATTTCAGACGTAGATCAAATGACAAGGGGTTATATTTCCGCTTCAGAACAGCTGCTAAAATCGACTTTACAGTGCCTGATATTAGGGCTGATAACCTTCCCAGTCTATGTCTATTGGGGATATATATATCCCCAATATATATATCCCCAATATATCCCCAATATATATATATATATATATATATATATATATATATATATATTGAGAGAGAGAGAGAGATTTTCCAGGGATAAATAGTTACCTCTTTATTTTTGCAAAGGAGCCCTAGTGAAAGGCCAGTGATTTGAGCCCACCAGCCTGGAAACCCTACAGAACAGTTCTACTCTGTCCTACCTGGCGATTATCAGTTGAAATCAGCTTGTTTGGGGTTTAATATGCACGTATATAATAGCTATGCAATTGTTCTAGACCTTCAATCGACATCATTGCCATCATTGCACAGGACTCTGCAATCGACTCTGTGTTTAAAAAACATAGTTGGTCCAATATTAAGAAATCTTCACTTTCAACATTTATTAATGAGCCACAGTTAAAATTACCAGTATCATTGAGCAACATGTTCATTAAGGGTAGCCAGGATCCATCCAGTTCTGCTGGTCTTATGGCAAAGGAAGTAAATGTGAATGATGACATTTAGCCTCGTATCCCATATCCCCTCCTACTCTTGACTCTCATTCTTCCTCTGTTCTTTCTGGTGAAGAGAGAACAATAGTTGTCTTCATCAAAAACGGGGGAACATAGAACGGAATTTCAAATTCTCTTGGACTATGGGCTCTTGGAGTCAGAGGTGGGTACCTCACTGAAATTAATGCCCTGACATAACCCTTCAAGCTAAAGCCAAACTTATGTTGAGGATTTGCGCACCTCGGAGGGGACTTCAAAGAAACATTCCAAGATCTTTTCATTGCACTAGTCTTGGAAGCTTTTGAAGAGTTCTTCTACATGCAAAAGAAATCTTAGTTTACAGCTTTTCTTGGGGGCGCTGCCTGGCTTTGGGGTTAGGCTAATGCGGACCTTACAATGAGTTAGGAAGTATTTACTCTCCTCCCCGCACAGACGTTTATAAAGACGGGTTTGAGAATAGATGTCAGTTCTTTAAATGACAGATAGAAACTGTTTGCTTCTGGGCTTTTCTTCACTGGTAGGTTTTTAATTACTGAGTCAACATCTTTATTTCTGAGAGATTTGTAGAGGTTTCCTAATTCTTCAGTTTAAGTAGCGTAGTATATTTCTAACAGTTTGCTCATCTCATGGAATTAGCATTTCATGCCATTGTGCTTGCATATCATTTTTCAAAGTATTATCTCACAAGTCTTTTAAAGTTTGGTTGATTTTATGGATCTTTTCAAAGAAACAACGTGATTTGTTGATTTTATTGTATTTATTATTATTATTCTCTCTTTATGTATGCTGTAATTGTAAAACTCACTGACATTGAGTTGATGCCATCTCATAGGACAGGGTAGAACTGCCCCTGTGAGTCTCAGAGACTGCAAATCTTTACAGGAGTAGAAAGCCTCATCTTTCTCCCGTGGAGTGACTAGTGACTTTAAACTGCTGACCTTGCAGTTAGCAGCCCAATATGTAATCTCTACACCACCAGGGCTATGTTCTTTACTAGTTCTTCTGCCAGGGTATGGCTTCCTCCCTCTTTTTCTAATCTCTCCCTGTAGATGTAGAGTTAGGCTACTGATTTGAGATCTTACTTTAAACAAGGAATTTTTGTCTAAAAAAATTCACTTTAGCATTGTCTTCATTGTATTTTGCTATATTGTATTTCATTTTAATCTATCTGAGGTATTTTCAAATGAATCCAATATTCGTATGGTTCATCCAATTCCACATTACGTTTTCACTTGCTCTTCTAAGTTGCTGCTTGGGGAGTTTGTGTAAGGCTGATCAGCAGCAAAATGAGCACTGGACAGGCAGTTCTGCTGTCCCATTCCTGAAATTAGCTGTCAGACACTAATCAATATCATAAAGTTATTGCTTCCAGCCACTGGAGGACCTTACACCTCTGGGCATTTTCTCTCAGCTCAAGTCCAGCGTTTTCCTGCTTCTTAAGGGAAGACACTGTAAAATAAGAGAGGATGGTGACTGTGTTAGTCTTCCATTCCTCGGACAACTTGCCCATCGGTCCCCTCTGATGGATTTATCTGTTAAATAGACAGAAGCTACAAAGAGGAGGGAGGGAGACAAGGGGAAGGATGTCTGGTGCAAAGAAAAGTGAAGGCACATTTTCTTTATCATTTTATCAATAGCTTCCCAGCAACAAAGGAGGAGGAGGAGGGCAGAGAAGACACGCTGGGCAAAGTGGAGGGCAGCAGAAAAGAGAAAGATGAGATGACTGATGAGTTGGATTGACCCAGTGGCTGCAAGGATGAGCCCGCATACCACAATCGAGACGATGGCGGAGGAGCGAGTGGCGTTTCATCCTGTTGAACACAAGGGACGCTATGAGCAATAACTGACCAAAGGGCACCCGGTGAGAAGAGGAGGAGGCGACAGGGATGTGAGCAGGGAAAGGTAGGGCATTCATAGCACTCAATTTAATCGACCCCGGTTGACAAAGACACAGCACAATCTCTGAGGGCCACTACATCACCTGTTCAAAGGAGATAAGCTAAGGAAAGTCAGCTAACACTGGACGGTACACAAGTAGTGGGAGGAAAACTTCAATTTCTATTCCACAAGTCCCTCAGATTAGCTGGGGGTCCTTTAGTGTGCCTGAAGTGCCTCTTCAATAATCTCTCTCTCTCTTTCTCTCTCTTTCTCTCTCTCTCTCTCTCTCTCTCTCTCTCTCTCTCTCTCTCTCTCTCTCTCTCTCTCTCTCCCTCTCTCCCTCCCTCCCTCCCTCCCTCCCTCCCTCCCTCCCTCTCCCTCTCTCTCCCTCTTCAAACCTTTGCTCCAACTCTGGTCTGAGTATTATCACTTGCCTGAAAATTTTCTTGCCAACAGGGCAGAAATCCAGAAGGGAGAGGCTTGAACCCTACAGCCCTATAACCAATCACTACAGGGGCAGTTACATCATCTGGTGTCAATTTAAGAATATTAAGAGTGGAGGGGTGGAGCCTCGCTTGTCAATCAGGTCGCAGCTTGATGACCACATTTGGAGGCGTTACAGAGAAAATAGCTCACAGGAGGTCAGACCTACACTCTCTGCATCATATTCCTGTTGTCAAGCCACATAGAGCTACACTGATGGAGCCAGAACCCTGGTGCTGGAAGAGTCATGTGGAGATCCACACCAGAGCTAAGATGCTTCCACTGCCACTGGATCCACAAAGAATTTCCACCCATTGGCCTGTGATCTTCCTGCATTCAGTGTCATTTTATATCCTGTGTGAGTTTGAAGATGAATTTATAGACTGGTATTGAGCATATGGGTTAATATCATATTTATGGACTTGATCTGGACTGGGCTGGGCTATTTTCCTCATATACAATTGCTCTTGATATAAAGCTCTTTCTCATCCACATATGCGTGTCCCTGGATTTGTTTCTCTAGTCAATCAAGACTAACACAGCCCCCACCTGGGAACGTATCCTTCCAACTTCGAGTGAACTCTACGCTTTATTATATCTCTGGATTTTTCTCCTTGTCCTTAAAAATGAGCTGCATGAAACCCTAGTGAGTCTACTGATGTCAGGAGCAAGTGTGAGGATCAGGAGGTCTTTCCCCGTGTCCAGCCCTGTTGTGAAATGTGTTCCTCTTCCTATCACATTGGCACCACTGGATCCAGTTTCTCAAAGTGTTCCATAGCCCAGTACCACCTAGTACCTTCTCTACTGACTGCCACCAAATCCCTTGGAGTAGAACACACAGACACCTGCTTGTTGAAATAGATCAAGATGCCCAAATAGTCCTTTTGTACAAAATAGTTAACTTCCAGGCTGAGGTTGTAAAGTCTCACATCAGTGACCATCATTAGCATGGTTTCCTCTGAGGCAAAGCTTCAGCCTGGGTCGGTAATACTGCCAACAATAGACCCTCAGTAAGCTGGGGAGACAGTCTCAGTGACAGAGTTGATATGCCAAGAGGATGGATGCCAGAATAGAGTCTGCATTTGGGGGCGAGGAACAGAAACTTGGCTATGCCAGTGTGAGACTGGGGGTGGCAAGGGGGCTTTCATCATTAAAAAGAAAAAAAAATCAATGAGAGACACATAGGTTACTTGAAATTTAAAATTCCACAGGGGCAAACAAGAAGTTGAAGAATGCGAATGTGAGAGAGGACACAGCCCAGGGTAATTCTTTTAGAGATTTGTTTGACCCGGCGCGTTTTTCTTAGGATCAGATATAACATCTCTCTGCCTTTGGAAAACATAGCTAAAGGAGTCAGGCATATGACATCAGATCTAATAATCAAACGGTGATAAGGTTTAAGACATCATTTAATTCTCTAATCTGATGAAATTGGGACTGTCAGCAGAGACTTTCAAAGCAGAAGTCTTCCTACTCTCCACTCACTTTGCTTTGCAAATGTGGTCCAATGCAGTCTGAAAGCATTCTTTGTTCTGTTGCCCAGGGAAAGTTGCCCTATTCAGATTCCTGACATTGTCACCACTTTCTCATTAGAATTTCCTTAGTCATCTGATGTTGACTACTATTTATTTACTTCCTTGAGGGTGAGTGAGAAATTATAATTCCATCACTGAGATTCCTGATCACGTATCCTGCTATGTAATGCCTACCTCCAAAGTGTGCCGCCACCTCACTGGAGTTCTTTAAATTAAGTCTTCCAAACTCCATCTTTTCCAACACTCACGTTTCTAAGCCTCTCCTGTTTCAACGGAATTCAGCAGATGTCCTTTTCAAACAACTTCCTCATGGAACAAAGGGGGCACTGAGCAAGAACTATCCTCCAGGGGCCACTTGCTAGCATCTTATGAATCCACGAAAAGAAATTGAAAATCAAGTTTCTGTAATATTTACCATCCCAGTTTTATTTTCCCATTTACCTCTCTTCCTCACTAAGCTGGTACAGATTGCTGCATTAAAAATCATTCATAGATAGGCTTTCTTAGTAAGAGGTAGATTGTCTTTGAAAAGTTATTTCATATTTGGTGAATAAGTTTATTCCTGGGCAGATAGATTTCATTTTTGTGCTGATGTGACCCAGCCAACTAATATAGTTCTCCAAATCAAAACCGAAACCGCCCGTATCAAATGTAGGAGATGCACCGAGTAGTGAAGCTTAGGCCGGACTCCGGCCTGGATTTGATGTGTGTGAGGGCCTTTTCCTTTAGTGCAATATCTCTGTGATAAAGCATCTGGAGAATCCCCAGCCAAGAGCTATTGGAGGGCATAACTTGATACAAATCCCATAAGCAAGCAAATAATGAATTCAAATACGAGATTGGTGATCATTACCTCATACTGCAGGATAAAAGCAAAACCAATTTTTCCACCCATGAGCTCCCAGATATACTCTATTAAAGAAATTGGTCCATGAGACACAACCTCAGAGATTAAACCATTAAAGAAAAATGAATCGCTCCCTTCCTTGGGCTGGTACACGAGCCGGCAGGACAAAAACAGAACCATCTGCAGAGAGCGGGCCGATTCTGAAGTACTATGCGGGTCAGGAATGGATGCAGCCTTATAGACTAATGACAGAAACAAGTCTAAGGTCAAGATTAGAAGACCCAATCACCCAAAAAAGTCCAATCCCTTGCATCAAAGTATTGACATTTTAAAAATGTGAAGGAAAGTGCTATTTAAGGGGGGAAAATTCTCTATAGTTGTGTCAGTCCCGGTAGACTAGAGAAGCAAATCCATGGACACACATATGTGTATAAGAAAGAGATTTATATACAAGAGCAATTGAATATTGAGAGAACATCCGAGCCCAGTCCAGATCAAGTCCAATATTAGCCCATAAGTCTGATAGCAATCTATAAAGTCCACTTCATACTCATGAAACATATGCAAGGATGCCGAGCCTAGAAGATCACAGGCCAGTGGGTAGAAAGTCTTTGGATCCAGTGTCATTGGAAATATCTCAGGGCTAGCCGGGGTCTCTCTGTGGCTTCTCCAGCTCCCAAGGTCTGGTTGCGTCCATGTGGTTTGTCTTCTGCAATGTCTCCCACGGAATTGCAGAGAGAAAGAGGTGTCTTCCGCTTCCAAGGAAGAAGTACCAGATTTCTCAGAATTCTCAGAAGGCCATGCCCACACAGATTGACAGCCTACACTCCACACCTACACTCTTCATCCTTAAATTGACACCAAATTTGGTGATTGCCACAATAGTGAATTAGGTGAAAGCTCAAAAAGTCTTATTACAGTTTTATATTGAACAATTCATACATGTCTTGTTTCAACATATCCACTGCAATACTCACTATATTCCACTTCCTTTCAGTGCTTCCATCTCTGTCTTTACTCTGACCTCTGTCTTTGGGAACATGCGGTCCATTTGCTCTTCAGTGGTTGATCATTCTAACACAGGGATGAGTTCACCGCGGGACCTGCAGGGTGCTTCAAGGACATAGTCTTGGTGATTCCACCCCTCTCTCTCTGACCAGTAAGCATGGTCTCTTTTATGGTTTTCAGTTCCATTTCACATTTTTCTTCCATTCCATGTAGATGTTCAAATGAGATCCTTTTCAGAGATGTAGCTGAGCAGCACCATCTACTTTGTCTGCTCTCGGGGTATGGACACTAATATTTGCATGCTCATTAGTCCACTAGCTCACTGGACTGATTATTTTCGTATGTCTTTTGATTTTCATCACTGCTTTCTTGTAGATAGAAAGGGACCAATATTCGCACCTTAGATGGCTGGTCACAAGCATTTAGGACACCAGTCAGTCCTCATCAAAGTAGGGAATAGAACCTTATTTTTGTGAATTGTTTTATTAATTGACCTTAGTGTCCCCTGAAAGAAAAATCCCATTTAATGCATCTGATTACTCAAGAAGTATACCCACTGTTGTTCCAGCAATAGCAATTAAATAACAATACTATCTTGATCATCATCAAATGCCTACTTTAGAGTAAGATTCTTTGTGATATTAACACAAGAAAGATAATTAGAAATTCCATTGAATAGTTTAAAAGCTCCATCACTAGACAATATTCTCTTGTTAGAAATCCAATAAACTGGTCTACAGGTCCACTTTTTTATCAGTGAATCCAATTACAATTGATTTCACTGGCATTGTAACTTACTATGAAACTTTAATTTTCCAGTGATCTCATAGGAAGACAAAGGATACACGGAGCATCTTTGTTATTATACTATAATTTTTAAGATGGATTTCGGCTGAAGGCAAAGAATACAAGAAAGACATTAACGTGTGTTTTATTGACTATTCAAAGACCACTGACTGGGTGGAGACAAACAAAGTATGAATAATATTGTAAAAAAACTGGAATTCTAGAACACTCATTGGGCTCATGTGGAACCTGTACATAGACCAGGAGGAGATTGTTAGGAAAGAGCAAGGAGGCACAATCATGTGCTTTGAAATGAAGAAAGGTGGCAGGGTTGTACCTTTCCCTCTATTTATACAATCTGTATGCTGAGGAAATAACTGGAGACACTGGGTCATACATAAAGAGGAGTACACCTTCCGGATTGTAGGAAAGCTAGTCAACCACCGGCACTACGCAGATGGCATAACTTGGCTGAAAGCGAAGAGAACGTGAAGAATTTACTAATGAAGGTAAAAAAAATTGCAGCCTTCCATATAAATTACATGTCAAAATAGAGGTAACAAATATCATCACAAGTGGACTAATAAGCAGCATCATGATAAACAAAAAGCTGATATTGTCGAGGATTTATTTTTTTCTTCACTCCATAATCAACAGTCAAGGAAGCAGCACACCAGCAAATAAGTCAAATAATGCGTTGTATTTGGCAAATCAACTGCACACGACCTCTTTATCATGCTAGAAAGAGCAAAGATGGAACTTTCCAGAGTAAGATCCTGAGGTGCTCGATGCCAGCCCTGGCATTTCCAATCGCCCCATATGCATATAAAAGCTAGGCAGTGACTAAGAAAGCCCAAAGAGTTGCTGTCTCTGCATTATGGTGTTGGCAAATAAGATTGAATTCACCACTGAAAGCCACGAGGAAGGACGATCTGTCGGAAGAAGCACTGTCCGAACGCTCCTTAGAAGTGAGCCTGAGGCGGCCTCCCACGTACGTGCACCTGCTCTCCGGAGAGACGGACTCCTGGAGTAGGCGGGCGCGCTCGGGGAAAGCAGAGGGTCTGTCCAAGATGGGAGAAGCTTCGGAACCATGCCCGGTTTCCGCGAGAGGAGAAGCGAAGTCAGACGAGAACCAAGGGACGAGAAGGTGGAAACTGAAAGAGTGAAGAGGCCCCATTGTGTAATGCTAACACCGTTTCACAGAGACCTGGGGGAAGACTGGTGGGAAAGCCGGCACAGAGGAACGGGATTGGAGGGAGCACAAGCGACCGGGAAGATTTGGGTTGGGCATAAAGGATTGATAGATGTGAGGAAGTAAATGGTCTTCGTTTCCAGGGTAAACTTGATAGTTGAGATGTACGGATCTGCTTGTCTGCAGTCAGAAGTTGTGTGCCGAGAGTCGGAAAGTGATGTCTGCCCACACTGCTGCTTGGATGGGACCATTTATGCATAAAGGTTGTCCTTTCCTGCCCCGGTGAAGTACATAGAGAGATCATCTGCAGGCTTCTGGATCAATCCAGCCCTGAAGAATGCCTGCTCAGGTTGGGGAGAAAATTAGTTCCTTATAAAGATTCTTCCGTCAATGAACCTTATTCCTTATTGTTCCAGGCGCAGGGAATGCGTGTGTGGTGTGTCAAATTAATATTAGAAGAGTTTTGTTTCTGACCTTTTTGGGGTATGAATTCAAATATTTCACTTAAATCTCCCCAACTTGTTTGATTCTATGATTATGAAATTGCTGCTCCTCGATAAACCATCTCGTTGAACCCCCTCCCGTGCCAGCCTTAGCAACTCTCCATATTCCTTTGTCTCCTACATGCTTCACGAACATTTCTTTCCTTCCCGTTCAACTTTTACTCTTTCTTAAAAAATCTAGCTTAAACTTCTCTTCTCATACAAAGATACTCAGGAGTGTCTGTTTCGGGAGATGTACTATCTTGTTTTAACCACGGACACCCTCTCCTGTCAGATGTTACTGCACGGTGGCATTTCAACAGCAATTGCCTTGAGGGCTTATTAAAACTATGCATTAGGATAGAATTTTCTCACCACGATCTTGGCCTCATTTCGATGAGAATCTCCGTGAGAGGTAAAAAAATGCATTGTGTCTCTTTTTCTCAGAATTGTTCATGTGGTTGAGGGTTTAATTTTATTCTAATGTTACATGTATAGCAAGCCCGATTATACACAACATTTTGATTGCTCTGAGGTATTTCACGATGAATATATATTAACATCCGTGTTGAAAACCAGTGGAAATAACATCTTGGAATTTTATTTGAATATAGTATAGAACCAGTAGGGTCACCACTTCTACCATACAGTGCAGGGTTACCTTGATAAGGCCCAGTGAAATGCCTGCCATCTGAGACCTGTTCCAGTCCACTGGAGGACCTCTGACCTAACAATGCTTCATTACACAGCACTTTATTCCTTTCAGAATGGGCATATTCTCCTAAGTGACATCAAGAGATAAAACAACTTACCACAAACAGAACTCCTATTCCCTAAGAGCGGATGTAAAGCAGCTTACTTCTAACGGCTGCAATGCATCATAAATTCAAATGAATTAGCGGCCATTAAGCCACAGGCTCCCACCATTTGCATTACAGATGAGGTTTAGACATCAGGCATTACTAGAACCACCTTTCATCTGAAGAGTGATCTTGATATTCTTCAACCGAAGCACATTAAAATGATCCAATGAAATAGATTGACTTCAGGGAGGATATAGCATGTTATGCGTGTGATGAGAATATTATTTAGGTCTCCTAGTTGCCAAAAACCATTTTCTTCCAGTATAAAAACTGTTTTTTTGAAGTAGAAGTTAAATATGCCTCAAATCAAAATGACTTTTCAGGCACCTCGTAGTGTTAAACTATTTATACCTCAGCTGTTTGCCACCTAAATCACGAAGCACACAGGGAGTGTTCAAAATATATTCATGAGCTGTACAAGACAATTTTGCTTTCACTTTGGTATCATATGTAAACTCCTTTCAAAATGATTTAGTTGTTATATGGGAAAATGGCTTGGGCTGTATTGTTGGTGCCATAGAATAGGTAACTTCAAGTTGAATTTCAAGAAACTAGGAAGTAATGCACTAATGTAGGATTTTATAATATAGAGTGCCTTTGTTAAAAGAATGTGAGAAAACTAATAAACAACATTTTTAGACTCTTTCTTTTGAATACATTGGAAGAAAATCTAATGTAAATAAAGAATTTCAATTACCTAATTCATGAAAGTACCCAAGCCCAAACAACCAAAATTTTACAGGCTTTAAAAATTTTAGGTATAACTGTCATTTTAGCCAACATCTCCCAGATAATTGCTAATTATTTCTATATGGTAACTAAATAATTTGCATAATGAGAATATAAACTTGTCATTCATATGTTTATTCACCTTCCCAAGTTCTTCTTGGTTCTTCCTACTGATAACTTTCATGATTTTCCCCAAGAGACATTTTTTTTTAAGTGCTCTCTTACTTCAATGGTTATAAAAATCAGCTCGCACCTCTATTTTGCAAGATTGGTGTTGGCTGGCAGCGAAAGGCGGAGGAAGCCAATAGCTGACTGCACTAGAAATCGAACTAGATCTAGCTCAAGCATGCCGTCAATTTAATGGAGTGAGGGGGTGCTGAATTACACATGAAGGGAGGAGCTAGCACAGCACTGGATGTCAGCACAACTTTGATGAGGTCGCTTGTATGCATAAAACAGCAGATAAAGGTGGAGCTTGGGTATTAGAGAAATTAAGACATGTAGGAAGAAAGGAGCTAGTACTCCTTAAGAAAGGCAGGTATATGAGGTGAAACCAGAAATTATATACTGGGACTTGGTCAGATACCCAGAGGGGCACAGGTGAGTGCTTAACTAATAACTCAAGGGCTGACCATTGTAATTCACACAGAGGAACTCAGGAAAAGAGGCCTGCCTATCTGTTTCCCCAAGATCACAGCCCTGTAAATCCTACACAGCATCTACAGGACTGCCATGAGTAGGAACTGACCTGATTGCAATGGTTAAAAACAGGCTTTGGCCACAGAATCCCCTTCCTATGCGCATTACACTTTCCTCTATCAGTGTTGGCATATTTCCTTTAGAAGCTATGGACATTCATTAGGCACCATTATGTTTTCTGACACAAACATTACCCAAAGGAATATTGTAAAATATGTGACATACTAATGAGACTTTTCTCCATGTGCGATTTTGTGTAAAAATAGCTGAGTCAAGTTAGGATAATGTAACCCCCCATGAGGAGATCTAACTAGTGAAATTAACTCCATAAAGGGATTTGCTCTGAGTAGCCAACCAAATAAAAGCTATTTTCCTTGTGGGTGTGGCCTGTTTCCATTATAGGTGGATGCTGTGAAAACACAGATGCTTTTTACTGGAACTGGATGTTGAGTCTGACTCATTGCCCAACGTCTGGATATGTAGACTTGAGTCAATGGCTTGCCATGCTGAATGGTGATTCTGGGAATCATCAGCAGTGTGCCATCTTATCTGCTACCCTTAGGTTCACCCACTTCTGCCTGGATAACTCTGCCATGTGACCTGCCTATTTTCTCTGCAGTTATATGAATCAAAAGAAGCATTTTCTTTTTTAGTGCATGAAAACCTTCCGTATTTCCCCCCTCTCATTTATTTTATCACAAAAATCTGGTAAATACAAGGATTACTATTTAAGTGGTGTAACTATCATTTAAAAATAATATGAGTTGAAAAAAGGAGAATCTCAGATTCATTCAAAGACTTGTCTGTGATCACACAGCTCCTTGTGGAGAAGCTGAGGTGTGACGCCACGTCCTTTACTTCTGCAAAGAATCCTCATTCCTACACATCAGTGTGGCATTAAATGGTGCTCACTCATGCTTTAGAAGCACATGAGTCTTTTTTTATTAGAATTTTCCCTTTTCGTGTGAATCACTTGAGGTCTGTGTGAAAAAGCCAAGGGGCTACATTATTTTCACATTATAAATGAGGAAATAAGACTGAGAGAGGCTCTTACAGGTAACAAATGGGGAAGCAATGACATATATTTTTTAATCTTTTTATTCTAAGTCCGATGTTCATGTACTCCATGGCTCAAAAAAAGTGGATAAAAACTTATTGGGAATTATATCAAGGGCTCTTACCGTGCCATCAGACACTTCAAAGCAGGGGGCTTGAGGCGGCACAGCTGGCGTTCCTAGTATCGGTCCTCTCATCTTTCACCATTTAACCTTTCTAAACTCCAGTTTTCTCATCTGGAAAATGATGACCAGACTCCTTCCCCAAACTCCTAAGATGCTTAAAATTCAGGTAAGGTAATGCATGTTAAAGAATCTTATAACCTTTGAAACACTGCACAAATATAAAATGATAGGCTTCTGCCACTTAGTTTAAGGTTCTCTGAAGATGGCTTAAGGAGATTTTCTTATTAACCAAACTAAAATGTAAGATTCCATGTACATGTAAGCGTGAACATTTTTGTGTAATCATTCGCACTATGCATTGTTAATGATTTATTAAACAAACTAAATTAGGCTCAACCAGATATGTAAATAAGGTAGTTGGCATAACAATATTTAGGCTATGTCCTAGTAGAACTTTAATAAATATATTTCATTTCGATTACATTTTCATAAGAATTTATTTTATGGAGAGAGCTTTTCTCCCCTTTGCTCCTAATCTACTAAACAGCACAAAGCTCTTCATGGGCCGTGGGATCCACGAAAGGGGAAGTTGGATGGAAAAACACTACTGTGAGTAAGCATAGGTAGTAAAGAGAGACACAAGAGTCTGAAGTTCTTGGAAATGTTAACAAATGCATTGCAGAAAATCCTTGGGGTAAAAGAGATTCATTCCTAACTGTCTCAATAATTTTTCAGGAATTCAAACTATTCTGCCCAGTTCATATAGCCAAAAAACACTGAATTATTTTGAGTTTTGATAAACCAGAAAGCTAAAATGAGAAAAAAAAGACTAGCTGAATTCTTACTAAAATCTTAATCGTCCTATTATGAAAGACAGGCAGTACATATTTTACAGGGCAAAAATCCCTTGCCCTTAGATTTTAACACAGCCCTAATTAGCAGGGTCCTGCTCTAACATGACAGCCAACCCTGCCACTTTGACTGTGTTGCTAGCCCAATAATCCAATCCTACACATCCGGTCCCTGAAAAGGCTAACTTAGCCTCTTCCAAATTTCCCATTCCATGGTTATGACCGAGTTTTATGGAGTAGCCTGCTGAACCCACCAAGTTGCAATGCTTCCAGTTTGTTCCCTTTAATTGGCCCTGGCAGAATTCACATACAGGGAAATTCAGAAGTGTCCACTAGTGATTCATCAGAACTCAAGGACTGCCTGTATTCCATGGGACAGGATGGTGACAAACCATCCCATTCTGAAAAGAAACTATTTGAAGAGGAAGTTGCTGAGCCAGGTGTTTGGAATTTGAATTCATGACAAAATAGATTAGCATATTTTGCCCAAATACTCAGACAAAATATTCCATTATAGAGCATTAACCCGATTGGCTTAGCTATGCCAGTCCCTGTGTCGTCTAGTGACTTCCTTAGTTAATTAAATAATATTGGCTTATTGCTTTACCAATATTTGTACTCCACTACAACTAAGTATAATATATGCCTATATCTAACATATCTAATTCTCAAAATTATATTTATATACCAATTAAAGAAATCAAGAATATTTGGAAACTCTAGCATCTGTGCTCATGATTTTGGGAACCAAAGTTCCTGGCTATTTACAACTTTAGAAGGTCTAATCTGCTGAAGTAAACCTAACACTATGCATACACATGACAGTGGATTAGGAGTTCTTGATGAATGGTACTGATAGAGGTGCACCGATGTAAGAATCAGAAGATTTCTCCTTGTGTTCTGCGTGTTTCAAAGAACACTGACATCAGTGAGAACATTTATTGATAGCAATAAATGATTTGGATTTTCAAGGGAAGGCTTCAATAGATCCTGGTAGATCAAGGAGTGACTGGGAATCCCTACTCTAGAAAGTTAAGACTAGCTTCCCACAGGTAGTTCAGCCAAAGTCAAACTCTGTCTAGAATCTAAGGTGTTTTCTTTGTATCCTGGATGGAACAGGCAGTTCGTGTTCAGGTGCTAACCTAAGTGCCAGTGGACTCTCTGGGCAGCCCCACAGAAGGAAGGTCTGACAATCTATTTCTGTTAAGACAACAATCAAGATGACCCTGTGGAGCAGTTCTACTCTAGGGGCTGTCATGGGTCAAAATTGAGTCAATGACAATAGTTATTTTGTGGCAGGGCACCTGGTACAACTTAAGTTGATGTTCCATAAATTGTCTGTGGTTTGTATGAATGAATCCTTTCCTAGATCTCCTTTTAACTCAAATACTCCTATATACTTTCAAGAGAAGCAAAGAAAAAGAGGATAACACTTGGTTCAATCTCAGTCACCTAAATTGGTAAGTTAGCCTCACTATGCTATTTGAAAGCTGTGTTTAGCATTTCCTAAACTGTCCTACAACGTTCAAGAGTCTACATTTAACAGGTCAGTTTTAAGTGATAAATAACCACAACTTGGCCAAAGGCACAAAATACTGAATTTATCAGTTTACAAGGTAAAACTCTGCCCCATGTCATAGAATTATCTTTAAAGTAACAAACACATGTGATTAGAAACCTTCTAGCTCGACAACTCTTTCACTAACTAGAACCTCTACAACCATAACAAAGCTTGAGGATCCAGTAGACAAAGTCAAGTCACAAAGGCGCTAGTTTTCATAGATGCAAAGAACAAATGACTGACTAAAATGCTTACAATCAAAGATGACATGGAAATGTTTAAAGAAGAATGACATGTGAGTTATAAAATACTGAATAGGAGAAGACTGGCACACATGTGCATGCATGTGTGTAGTACACATGCGCATAAAATATGTCATTTTTTCCAGACAAATGACTTTTTCTTGTTACCAATGACTTTCAGGAAGACAGAAATCATAAGGAAATTGTTCAAGAGAAGAAAGAAGAAGAGTGTCATGGCCAGTTTGGTAAGCAATCTAGTGACTTATAAATACTGTGGTATGTAAATAATCTGTTGTCAATTTGAGAGGATTATAAGTGAAGGGGTGTAGTCTAATCTGACAATCATTGTAGAGCCAATGTGGCCTCGGTGTGGGCATGGACTTCTCCTGAGGATTCTGCTACTTCATGTACGTCCTCCTTGGAGGTGGGAAACACTCCTTCTGGGCTCACTCTCTGCGAGACATTTCTGAGGGAGGCCACATGAAGCTAGCCTGAGACATTCAGAGTTTGAGAACTGAAAGACCCACATGGAGACCCCTGCCAGTGCTGAGATGCTGGCCCTGGATCCACAAGACTTCACACCCACTGGCCTGTGGTCTTCCTGCACTTGGTGTCATTGTATGTGTTTTGTGAATCTGAAGAGGACTTTATAGATTGACATCGGACATATGGCCTAATATCAGACTTATGGACTTGATCTGGACTGGGCTGGGATGTTTTCTCACTACTCAATTGTACTTGTATATAAAGCTGTTTTTTATACCCATATGAGTGTATTTATGAATTTGTTTCTGTAGTCTACCCAGACTAACACACTATGATATTTTGGGAGTGGAATACTAGCAAAACAAATCATAAAGATGCAGAGTAGATGTTTATTTGACTTCTGCTTCATGGTAGTGTTTCTTCTTGAGCTAGCCAGAGGTCAGAGATGCCCATGTACTGGGTTGTTTTCTGGAAAGACTATGGGAAGTTAAACTTTTGATCATTTTGTTTGGTTGCTGTTTTGGGTTACTCCTGTTTGAAATGGCAAAAATGGATGTTGTTAATGTGTATTTTGAGTTCAAGGGTAGAAAACTTCCCTTGAATTTCTCAGAGACCATGCTGGTTAGAGAAAATGGCTGACTGAGGTCAAAATGGCTGCCAGAAAGGCTGGCCCTGGCTTGAGGCCTAATCCGATATTTTTGTATCAATAGAATAGTTTAGACAAGAATTTAGATAAGCTAAATAAGAAATGAACTTGCTGTTTTAAGAATTGAGATTAGTGTCTGATTCTACTTTGTTTATACTAACTTCTGCTAATTATTGTTAATATAACAATTCATAGAAATGATTTTGGGAAGTATGAAAATAGAGAGCTTGTAAGCCCATTTGCCTTTAGCCATTAAAAATTAGAACTATAACTGGGTTTAGGCCACGCCTGCAAAGAAAACTATGAAAGGCCCCACCCAGTGCTTTGGAGTACTCAGGATGTTTGTATTCAAAGAGTCTTACCAAAGGGGCTGGTGTTGACAGATTTTAGAAAATAAAAGAAACTCTTTGGCTTTTTAAAGTATGAACTCTAGTGGTTTTTGTCAGAAGTTGAAAAAAAATCTGGAACCAAGAAAACTCCTCTCTAGGATTGAATGTTAAAAGGAAACTTATGGGCAGGCTGAAATGCTTGCTAGCTGACCACCTGGATCAACTTATTGAGTGGAAGTGGTAGAAATGGAGGAATAAAGAGATGGGTTGAGTCTGGCCACTGACACCCGTGGACCTGACTGATTTAAAGGAACTGGAGGAGAAGATGAGAGCAGGTCAACTGGTCTGCAGGTCATGAGCGAGCAGAAGGGGGACTAGGCTTGTTGAGAATTTGTGATGGGGCCATGGTCTAAAGGCAAGTGACTAATGGACACCCTGATGAAGCTAAGGAAGTCAGCCCACATTGAATAGATCAGAATCTGACTAGATGAAGAGAAGATACTTGAGCATGTTAGTTTGTATATATTGCTGCAGACTTTATGGACTGCCTGTCCTGATTTGACTTTGCTTATGGATGTGGATTTAACAAGGTCCTAAATGGACCGAAGATTCCTCATGTTAAAGAATAAGATTGTCTCCTCAAAGCACTGGGTTGATATAAGTAGGAAGTATAGAAATTGAATATCCAAAACTCGGGGATAAAGGCATGAAATCATTGGCTTACAAACTTTATATAAATAGCATTAAGGTTGTAGGTGCTACTTAACTGCAATTATTAGGCATAGGACTTTTTTTTCTTTTTTAAAAAAATTATTTTATTGAGGGCTCATACAATTCTTATCACAATCCATACATACATCTATTGTGTCAAGCACATTTGTAAATTTGTTCCCTTAATCATTCTCAAAATATTTGCTGTCTACTTGAGCCCTTAGTATCAGCTCCTCATTTTCCCCCTCCTGCCCCACTGCCCCCCTACTTCATGAACCCTTCATAATTCATAAATTATTATTATTGTCATATTTTACACTGTCTGATGTCACCCTTCACCCACTTTTCTTTTGTCCATCCCCCAGGGAGGAGGTTATATGTAGATCCTTGTAATTGCTTCCCCCTTTCAATCCCACCTTCCCTCCACCCTCCAGGTATTGCCACTCTCACCACTGGTCCTGAAGGAGTCCTCTCTCCAGAATTCCCTGTATTTCCAGTTGCTATCTGTACCAATGCACATCCTCTGGTCTAGTCGGATTTGTAAGGTACAATTGGGATCCTGATAGTGGGGGGAGGAAGCATTTAAGAAGTAGAGGAAAGTTGTATGTTTCATCGTTGCTACACTGCACCCTGGCTGGCACATCTCTTCCCACCAACCCTTAAGTAAGGGTGTGTACAGATGCCTACAGATGGGCTTTGACTCTCCACTCTGCACTCACCCTCATTACAATCATATGATTTTTTTGTTCTTTGATGCCTTCTACCTGATCCCTTCGACACCTCATGGTCACATAGGCTGGTGTGCTTCTTCAATCTTGACTTTGACGCTTCTGAACTAGATGGCTGCTTGTTTATCTGCAAGTCTTTAAGACCCCAGGTGCTATATCTATTGATAGCCAGGCATCATGAGCTTTCTTCACTACATTTGCTTATGCACACATTTATTTTCAGTGATCATATTGGGAAGGTGGGCACCCACTGATATGATTTTTTGTTCTCTGATGTCTGATACATGGTCCCTTCTACACCTTGGGGTCACACAGGCTGGTGTGGTTCTTCCATGTGGTCTTTGATGCTTCTGAGCTAGATGGCTGCTTGTTTGTCTGCAAGCCTTTAAGACCCCAGATGCTATATCTTTTGATAGACGGGCACCATAAGCTTTCTTCAATACATTAGCTTTGTCTTCAGCGATCATGTCAGGAAGGTGTGCATCATGGAATGCCCATTAAATAGAACAGTATGTTCTTGTATTGAGTAAGCACTTGAGTGGAGGTCCAATGTCCATCTGCTGTCTTAATACTAAACCTATAAATATCTGCACATAGATATATTCCCCCACTATTCTATACAAATATATTTATATATGTACATGCCTGTATTTAGACATCTACAAATACCCTTTGTCTCCTAGTTCATTCCTCTATTTCCTTTTACTTTCCTCTTGTTCCACTATCATACTCAGCCTTCATTTGTGTTTCAGTAATTCCTCTTGGTTACATCGCCCTTGCTGTATCCCAACAGGCTTCTCAAACTCTCCTTGCTGCTAATTTTGGATGACTTGCTGCTCCCCTGTCCCTGGGTTGGTCAACACCACCTCCTTATCCCCACCTCCCCCTCTCCCATAATCCCCTGGAACTGTTGATCCTTTTGTTTTCTCCTCCAGATTGTTCATCCAGCCTATCTTATCTAGATAGATCTGTAGAGATAATAATATGCATATGAAATTTCTGTTTTGTTCACTTATGTAATGCTATGTTTAAATGAGAGTGGCATATTTTGAATTGTATGTACTTTAGTTTTATCCTGTTAGGTACAGATATGATTTAAATGGTTTTATTATTATTTGAAAATTATATATGGGTAGAGGAGGTCAAAAAGGTGGTACCCTTCACAATAGCCAAGCACAATGATATCTGACTAAAAGAACAAAAGATCTTTAAGAGGAAAATTACAGAACAGTCTTACAAGAAACCAAGAGTGACCTCAACAAATGGAAAAATACCCCATGCTCGTGGATTGGAAGACTCAATATAGTAAAGATGTCAATTCAGCCCAAGGCACTATATAAGTTTATGCAATCCTGATGCAATTATCCTCATCTTTCTTCAAATAAATGGAAAAACTGCTTACCAACTTCATATGGAGTGGGAAAAAGCACAGAATGAGCAGAGAAGGACATAGTGGGAGGGTTTGCTCTACCTGATTTTAGCACATATTATACAGCCACAGTTGTCAAGATAGCATGGTATTGGCACAATGTCAGATACTCAGATCAATGGAAAAAACTGAAAACCCAGAAAAAAATTATCAGCATACAGACAACTGATCTTAGATAAGGGCCCCAAAAATATCCAACGTGAAGCAGATGCCCTCTTTAGCAAGTAGTGCTGGAAAAAAATGGATAGTTACCTGCAGAAAAATGAAGCAAGACCCTTATAACACCCATGCACAAGAATAACCTCAAGGTGGATCACAGACCTTGAAGTTAAAACCCCAAACTATTAGGGCCATCAGTAAGGGAATTGGGACCAAATTGAGAACTTTGGCACCGGAAATACATAGACTATCACAAATAGGGAAGGATACAAACACAGAGGAGGCACAAATTGGCAAATGGGATATACTGAAGATAAAACACTTGTGTACATTGAAAGAATTCACCAAGAGAGTAATAAGACAGTCCATGGACTGGGAAAACATCTTTATCAATGACACATCACACAAAGGTCTTATTATTAAAATATACAACACTCTGCTAGGTTCCGAAAAAGAAAAATATTAATTGTTCACTGAGTAGGTGGGCAAAGATCTGAACAGAAGTTTCACAGGGGCAGATAGCCGAATGCCAACAGACATATCAGAAAATGTTCCCAACCTTTAGCCATGAGAGAAATGCAAATTAAAACAATAATGAGGTATCACCTAACACCCCCAAAGATAGCCCAATTCAAAAAATCAGAAAGCATCAAGTGTTAAAGGGGCTGTGGGAAGACAGGAACTCTCATCCACTGCTGGTGGACCTGTACGTATGAATAGCCACTATGGAAATTGATATGGAGATATCTAAAATGGATGGAAATTGAGCTACCATATGACCCTGCAATTCCCCTGCTGGACATATACCCAGAAGAGGCAAGAAACAAACCACAGGCAGACATCTGTGCTCCAATGTTCACTGCGGCACAGTTCACAATTGCAAGGAGTTGGAAACAACCCAATTTCCATCAACTGAAGAATGGATTAAAAAACTGTGGTACATACATACAATGGAGTACTACACATCGCTAAAAAGCAGTGTTGAACATATGAAGCATATCGGTGCATAGGAAGAACTGGAAGAAATCATGCTAAGTGATGTAAGCCAAGCACAAAAGAACAAGTACAAAATGAGTCCACTGAGGTAAGCTTTTTAAAAAAAATAGAAATGGGGCATAGGGAAAAAGCTACCATGTACAAACATTTCTGAGGTGAGAACAAGGTAGTATGGCAGTGCACAGACCAAATCCAAGGATACATATAGTAGCCAACTAAAAAAAAAAGGGGGTGGTGGTGCAAAAAAAAAGAAATGGATAGTGGGGGAACAAGGCATTAACCCACCCAAGGGGAGGGTATTGTTCATATCTCCACAGGAAAAGAGGAACCAGACTTCAACCCAGTGCTCCAAGATGTGAATACAACAAGCCGGCGTGGAGTAGGGAACCAGTGGAGAGACCGGAGGGGCCGGCCCCAATCCCAACTACGTGGACGCCTGCCCCTCCCCCCAGAAGAATTTATTTCAGAGGACAGCACTGAATCTGAAGTTCTGGGAGAGGGACATGTCTGATCTGAGCACACGGGAGCAAATGAAGAAGGAGGAAGAGAGAGTGGAGCACATCCTGGCCCACCAAGCCTTGAAGACGATATTCCCACTCAGAGCAGCCAATCCACAGGGAAGACTATATGGCCGACCACACTATAAGATGCGCTATCCCTCACTGACCCATAACCCTACAGGGGGCAACCCTGGAGACACAGTGTGGGAATTCTGCCCGATCTGATCCCACCACACAGAGGCAAACCACTAAGGGCGTGCAACAGAACAGCAAGGGGAACAGAGAAACAAAGTCCCCAAGGAATAGCAAAAATCAACTATTGGGCCACAGCTTGGCACCCATCAGACTGGACAGGAAACCACTCCTAAAGGCAACCAAACAGTCCTTGAACTAGCTACAAGCTTTTCTTCCTTGTTGTGTGTGTGTGTGGTTTTTTTTTTTTTTTTTTGGTCACTGGCTTGTTGTTGCTTTGTTTTATTTTGTTGCTTGGCTCTGCTCTGTCTTGTTTTTGTGCCTGTTTATTTTCTCGGCAGGTCTGTCTACATAAGATAGGCTGGACGAACAATCCGGAGGAGAAAACAATGGAACCAACAGTCCCAGGGGAACATGGGAGAGGGGGAGGTGGGGGGAAAGGAATGGGGTGTTAACAAACCCAGGGACAAGAAAACAACAAGTGATCCAAATCAGTGGTGAGGAGGGTGTAGGGGGCCTGGTAGGGCAAGACCAAGGATAATGTAACCGAGAGGAATTACTGAAACCCAAATGAAGGCTGAACATGATAGCGGGACAAGAGGAAAGCAAAAGGAAATAGAAGAAAGAGCTAGGAGGCAATAGGCATTTATAGAGGTCTAAATAAAGGCACGTACATAACAAATATATTTATATATGAGGGTGTGGACATAGATCTACGTGTATATACATATAAGTTTAGTATTAAGGTAGCAGACGGACATTGGGGCTCTACTCAAGTACTCTCTCAATGCAAGAACACTTCGTTCTATTAAACTGGCATTCCATGATGCTCACCTTCCTGACATAATCGCTGAATACAAAGTAGGTGCATAAGCAAATGTGGTGAAGAAAGCAGGTGATGGCCAGCTTTCAAAAGATATAGCGTCTGGGGTCTTAAAGGTTTGAAGATAAAAAAGTGGCCATCTATCTCAGAAGCAACAAAGCCCACATGGAAGAAGCACACCAGCCTGCATGATCACGATCTGCCAAAAGGATCAGATAACAGGTATCAAAGAACAAAAAATCATAACATTGTGTGCTTATCTCCCCGATACAATCACTGAAGACAAATGGTTACATACGCAAATGTGGTGAAGAAAGCTAATGGTGCCCGGCTATCAAAAGATATACTATCTGGTGTATTAAAAGCTTGAATGTAAACAAGCAGCCGTCTAGCTCAGAAGCAACAAAGCGCACATGGAAGAAGCACACCAGCCTGTGCGATCACGCCGTGTTGAAGGGATCAGGCATCAGGCATCATCAGAGGAAAAATTCATATCATTGTGAATAAGGGGGAGTGCAGACTGAAGACCCAAAGCCCAGCTGTAGGCAACTTGACACCCCTTACAGAAGGTTTGTGGGGAGGAGAGGAGTCACTCATTGTACAGTGCAGCAACGGTGAACATATAACTTTCCTCTAGTTCCTAAATGCTTCCTCCCTACTCTCTATCATGATTCCAATTCTACCTTACAAATATTGCTAGACCAGAGGATGCACAGTGGTAGAGATAGGAACTGGAAACACAGGGAATCCAGGATGGATGATCCCTTCAGGACCAGCGGTGAGAGTGGCGATACCAGGAGGGTGGAGGAAGAGTGAGGTGGAAAGGGGAAGCTGATTACAAGGATCTACATATAATCTTCTCCCTGGAGGATGGGCAACAGAAAAGTGGGTGAAGGGAGACATCAGCAGCATACGATATGGCAAAATAATAATTTATAAATTATCAAGGGTTCATGATGGAGGGAGAACGGGGAGGGAGGGGGAAAAATGAAGAGCTGATGCCAGGGGCTTAAGTGGAGAGCAAATGTTTTGAGAATGATGAGGGCAATGAATGTACAAATGTGCTTTACAAAAGTGATGTATGTATGGATTTTGATAAGAGTTGTATAAGGTCCTAATAAAATGATTTAAAAAGAGAAAAGAAAATTATATATGGGTAAAGAGTTGTGTCAAAGTGTCACATTGACAATGTCTGAGGAGCAGCCACATGAAACTACCCTGAGGCAGGCTGATTTGGGGAGCTGAAGGAACCATGTGGAGACTCCTGCCAGCATTGAGATGCTTAAAATGCCAATGGATTCACAAGACTTCCCACCCACTGGCCTGTGTTCTTCCTGCAGTTGGCGTCATTGCATGTGTTTTGTGGAACTGAAGAGGACATTATAGATTAGTATCGGACATATGGGCTAATATCGGACTTATGAACTTGATGTGGATTGGGCTAGGATGTTTTCTCCATATTCAATTGCTCTTGTATGTAAATCTCTTTCTTGTACACACGAGTGTATAAATTTGTTTCTCTACCCACACTAACACAAATACCAATGAATTTCTTTATCTTCTGTGTATACTATGAAATAGTGTAAACCATTTAAGTTTTAATAGTAAGCTCATTATTAAGAAAAATAATTTGATGGGGGAAAGTGGATAATTATAAACTTATAACTGAGTATCTTTTGGAATATAACCCCAAAGAGGCATGTCTTTTAATAAACTAATTTAATACACCAATTAATTGAAATGGAAAAATATTTTGAACACTTTCATTGAAAAAAATGAATTATAAGAATTTAAATAATTTTTTGGGAAAAGTATCAGCAATAATGTATAGCGTACCTACCTATTTGTTATTTTCCTATTTTACATGTAGACAAATGTTTAATTTTCAAGGTTCCTATCTTCCTAACAGAGGGATAAAATATTTGCAATATGTAGAAATATGTGAATACTTGGGAGTAGAGGGGTGTAATGGCCATAAATAATGGAACAAATTGAATCTAGGATTGACAGAATATCAAATGAGATGATTCAACACACACATACATTGCTGGAAACTCTCACTAACCTATGGCAAGGAATCTGAAGATAGCTATCTGACTAACTAACTGAAAGCCAAGTCAAAAGAAAGATGATTCAATGGAATACAGAAATTATCAAACAATCTAATTAATATCACATGCAAATAAAATGACCCAAATATGTAAATTCAAATAGGAAGCAGATAGACGTTGGGCCTCTACTTAAATCTTACCCTTACTTCAGTACATGAGTGGTGTGTTCAGATAATGAGGTTTTATAGGATACTCACCTTCCCGACACAATCGCTGAAGACAAAAATGGGTGCATAAGCAAATGTGCCGAATAAAGCTGATGGTGCCCAGCTATCAAAACATATACAAAGTCCACATGGAAGAAGCTCACAATTTCTGTGATCACGAGGTGTCAAGGAGAATAGGTATCAGAATTCAAAAACAAGAATCAGATTGACGTGAAGGACTGTAGACAAAGTGGAGACCCAAAACCCACCTATAAGATAACTGGACAGTCCCTTGCAGAAGGGCCACATGGAAGGGATAATATATCCAGGGTGTAGTATAGCACCAATGAAATACATAAATATCCTCTAGTTCATTAATATTTCCTTCCCTTACTACTATGGTCATAGCTTCACTTCAGTCATCTTGTGAGGACTGTTTATGTTCATTTGTATAATTAAGGTCTTTTGATGCATGAAATCCAAGATAGATAAGCCCTACAGATATAGTAATTGAAGTAATGATTCCTTGAGGGTACAGGAAGACAGGGGTGGGGGAAGGTGGGGCTGACAACAATGATGACTGTATAACCCCACTTGAAGGGCATGAAAACCAGAATTGTAGGTGAATGGAAACATTGGGTGGCATGAGATTCAGTAAAATAAATAAATATATAATATAATAATAAGGACTCCTGGGGGATATGGGGAGGGGGGGGAGGGAGGGGATAAAGGGAAGCTGATAGGAAGGCCTCCAAGAAGAAAGGAAATGTTTTGAAAATGATGGTGGATGCAATTGTACAATTATGTTTGATCCAACTGAATTATGAATTTTTATAGTATCTGTAAGAGCTCCCAATGAAATGATTGTTTTTTAAAAAAGGTTTCAGTGGCACATTAACAGAAACTTCCATAAATTCAAGCCAAAATCAGAGGAGGATATGGAATTAGGGATACCATCTCTCATGTCACATGTCCTTTTGTAGAAAGGCGTTCAACTCTGTGGATGATAACACATTTTGGGAAACATTGTAATTATAATGAATGAAGAACCTGAACAAACCAAAAGGCAGTGGTTCAAACAGAACTAAAGGACTGCTGTATCAAAGTGTGGCGCCTTGCTTTGCTTTGTTGTTTTTTAATATCATCCTCTTATGACAAAATGATTCCCCATGATACTTTCTCAAATGGAAAGCATTTTATCCCCAATTCAATTACTTCAGGGCCAGCAGGTGGCATAAGAGTTCTGTTTCTTATCCTCAAATTCCTTTTTCCTTGCCCTCTTATGGGTCCAGAGCCTCTGGGGCTGAGTGAGTTATGCTCTGGGCTGCTAACTGCAAGGTCAGCAGTTTGCACCCACCAGAGCTTGACTACTCTCACTAAGTTATAGTCTTAGAAACCCTCTAGGCAGTTCTACCTTGTCCTATAGGATCACTATGAATCTGAATTATCTCAATGATAGTAAGTTTTTTTATTTTTGTTTTGTAATCCACATGTTTTGAAAACGTATCCATCCAGGAACAGCACCCCCTCCAACCTCCTTGTTACCTGAGACCCTCCCCCACTGACACTCGCATGGCTGGCCCATAACTGAGTCTTCTCTACTCCACTTCTAGTCATCTTTCTTAGTGGCATCAAGGCAAAGGTGGCTTCAGTCTTGACTTTTTATTTTGCCTGATCTTTTGCTTCACTTTCTCTATTTTGAACCACTCATTAATGCATCATATGTTCATTATATGAAATATGTCAAGAACAAAAACGCTACTCATGTAAACCACTCTTTCCCCAATTCCAAAGATTTCCACCCTCAACTCGCAGCACCATCTTCTCGTTTCACTTGCTCAAATTATTCTTTATTAGCAAATGCTCAGTCTCATAAAGGTTTCCAAAGCATAACTGCTGTCACTCCCGCTACACACACATTTGATCAAGTTCTCCAATATGTCTTTCCCTTGTTTTAGAGCTTGAATTGGATGGCTAGTTTTCATGATTCCTTTGAAGGAATCCTTGACTCATTTACTTCTCTCGCCCTATCTGGAAAATTCCCAACCCAGGATGAAGACAAGCATTTCCCCTTTCCCACACTTACACTAAAGACTCCCAAATTGCTTGAAACCAAAGTATACTGACTGATGTCTTTTAACTTTATGATCTTAGACTTAGAACAGAGTCTCAAGAGTGTTCCAATACTGTTATTTGTTTATCTAACACTCTACCTTTCCCACTCTCTCAGATTTTATAAGATTTTTATATTTCTGTCTGAAAAGTACCTATCCTTCTATAGTCCCCACCTTTACATGGTCATTCTATGATGAAACCATAAAAATTAAGGAAATGGATGCCATTGAGGAAGATTCCATTTATTCATGATTAAATATCCTGCTCTACACCTGGATCTGTACACTTATCATTCTCAATACAACATTTATGTTCATCTCATATGTTCCATCATACTACTAATACAATTTTAATACTACCAGATGAGTAAAGTTTCCTCTACTCATTTGCCTGTCGGTTTTTCATACTATGTTGGTTTATGTGTTGCCGTGATGCTGGAAGCTATGTCACTGATATTTCAAATGCCAGCAGGGTCACCCACAGTGAACAGGTTTTATCAGAGCTTCCAGACTAAGAACAGCCTACAGAGAAGAAATAGGCTGTTCACTTCTGAAGAATTAGCCATGGAAAAACTTATAAATAGCAGTGGAACATTATCAAATACTCATGAACAGCAGTGGAATACCATCAAGTATCATGCTGGAACATGAGCCCTTTGGGTTGAAAGGAACTCAAAACATGAATGGGGATAAGCTGTCTTCTCAAGGTGCAGTCCACCATAATCACGTAGATGAAGCAAAGCTATGGGACCTTCATTTACTGATGGGGCACAACTCAAAATGAAAAGAAACAGCTGTAAACCTCTATTAAAAATTAGAACTTGGCATGGATCTAGGAAAATTAGGAGTCATGGAACATTAAATGGAATACATTAATATCAAGATCCTAGACATTAGTGACATGGACTGGTAATAACTATTTTTATTTTTAAAAAATTGTATGGTTTACTGTGCCAGGAATAACAAGTTTGAGAGGAATGGCATCACATCCATCATCAAAAATGAACATTTCAAGATCTATCTTGAAGTACCATGCTGCCTGTGATAGAATTCTATCTATACCAATAACAGGACACAGTCGCTGCAACCACTGTACACATGGACAGAGTGGCCACTGAAGCCACTGATGAGGAAATTGAAGAATTCAACCCAAACCTTCAGTTGGAAATTGTTCTAATCAAGATGTCTAGTGGTAATGAATGGTGATTGGAATTCGGAAGTTGAAAACAAAGAAGAAGGAACAGTAGATAGAAAATATGGCCCTGGTGGTAGCAGCAAAGCTGGACATGCATGATATTATTTGGGAAAGCCAATGACTTTCTTCATTGCAACCTTTTTTTCAATGACATAAATGATGACTATACACATAGTGTATACATGTATACACATATATACACTATACACATGGACTTCTAATGAAATATTCAAAAGTCAAAATGACTACATCTGTTCAGAGAGACAATGGAGAAGCGTAACATCATCAGCCAAAACACGCTCAGGGGCTGATTACAGAACAGACAATCATTTGCTCCTATATAAGCTCAAGTTAAAGTGGAAGAAAATGGAAACAAACTCGTGGATGCCAAAATATGACCTTGAGTATATTTTTACCAGAATGTGAGGACACGGCAATAACAGCTTTGACTTACTGAACACTAAGTTCAGAAGACCCGAGAACCCTGCGATTGCCTGTGAAGTGAACATGTGAGGAGTGGCAGATGAGCAGCACCAACAGCACAACCAGGAGCCCCGAGACAGAGTAGTGGGCTTCCCAGCCCCCAGAGCAAACAAAGTGAGTGCCTTGGCACAGGTGGCTTGATTCCGGGCACTTGACTGGGGATGCCAGGACTACTGGTGCAGGGGAGGAGAGTGGAGTGCCTTCAAGCTGAAGCGTGCAGGAATGGGCTGCCCCTGGGTGCTTAATTCAAGGAGCTGGGTTTGTTGAACCAAGAAACATGAGCTGAGTTGTTGGGTTGAACCTTACAGTGGAGTAGTATGTCCTTCTATTAGCAGACCTGGAAGAACTTTGCGTCCTGATGAACAACTATATCCTGAGCATTGTGCACTTACACTGTAATCTATTCACTTCCTTATTAAACCCTTACGTCATGAAAATTATGGACCTGCATAAAAAGTACAAGACTGCTGTTTGAAGGACAGAACACAACACCCTGAGAGAGGGGGGAGGAGCAGTGCCTAACCATGAGCCTCTGCAACAGAGCAGCGGGCATTCTTCCTGGTCCATGGAGGCAGAAGTGAGGACCCTGTGACTTAGGGCCACAAAGAGACTTGGCAGCTGGACGAGCCGAGGAACAGCAATGGATTAAAGACTGTCCTTAATATTTTATGATCCTGATTTGTAATCCTTTAATATCCCCAACGAGCACCATAATTGAATTGTCTTTGAATTTGTGTGGTCATTGCAATGAATTATCGAACCCAATATAACAGTAGTGTGGGAAAAGTACAGTACCATGGGAAGATCAGTTAACATCAAAATGGGGCAAAGAAAAATGGAAGGTAAGGCAAGTCTGACCTCTGCTTTGTGGCCATAAATATGGGCGAGTAAGATGATGGATTCTCCATCTTTGTGTAGCCGGAAGAGGTTAGCTGTGGTCTCCATGATATTGTTTCACCTGCTAAGTTCAAGGGCAATGGTTCAAAGCCACCAGCCGCATCACAAGAGAAAGAGGAGGAGTATTTGCTCTGGTATAAATTTGCAGCCTTTGCAACCCTATCTAATAAGGTCATTATGAATGAAAATCGATTCAGTGGTAGTGGGAGCAGATAAAGTCACTATGACTATGGTGAGTCAAGGGTTCTTGCTTATTTTTAAGGTGACTTTAAATGTATCTATTATGATCCATTAAGGGTGATCATAGGTGTAAGTGTAGGAATAATCGCATTTCCAAGTACTATATCTTCAAGTTTATCATAGATAACATTTTTCATAGTTATAAGTAATGGTGTTAGTCTGGGTACATTAGAGAAACAAATCCACAAAGTCCTCCTCCATCTCACCAAACACATGGCTGCTCCAGGACCCAGGGCTGCATCGGGGGAGGTCCTTCTCCTTGGGAGATGTCTCACAGGAAGTCAGCCTTGCAAGCTGAAGCAGGTAAATGCTATGGCATCCTGGTCCAACAATCACAAAGAGACCCGAGAACTAGAAAGGCCAGGCTCACTGAGCCATTTATCCCTCTGCCCTTCAATTAACCCCACATGTGTTTATTGGCCAGGTTGGCACACTAAGCTAACTCAGTAATGATAACTAAATCCTGAGTTTTCAGAGAGGCTAGTTCAAGGGAAAAGAGGGAGCTCTGGTTACATGCTGGGCTGCTAACTGATGATTCAAAAACACTAACTACTTTACCAGAGACAAACAAGGCTTTCCATGCCTGTAAAGAGTTACAGTCTCAGAAATCCACAGGAGCAATTGTACCTTGTCTTCATAGGTTCAGTAGGAGTCAGAATTGACTTGATGGCAGTGAGTTACTGAAAGGTCTTGGGAAAGGCATGTGAAGCAGAGTGGAACCTGTACTATGATAGGCTATTGCCCTGATAATTAGAATGTGGAGCATCTGAATACTAGACAAATTTCTTGGTTTGATATCCATTTTCAATACTTAGGTACATAAAGTCACTAAAATGAAATGGATCATTGTGGTAGTTACATAATCTGGTATCAATTTGAGGATTCAGAGTGAAGGGGTGGAGTCTAGGCTGTCAATTAGGTCATAGGCAATGAGGTCTCTGTATAGGCATGGCCTTTTCCTGAGGACTCCGGGAATTGCTGTATTCCTCCTTGGAGGTGGGAAACACACTCTTTCTCTCTCTCAGCTCACTCCCTGCAAGACATCCCTGTCAAGAAGACACATGGAACCATGAAACCTGGAACTATGCGGTGCCCTGTGCCAGAGGAGCCATGTGGAGACCCCTGCCAGCACTGACATGCTCATACCACCACTGGATCCACAAGACTTCCCACCCACTGGCCTGTGATCTGCCTGCATTCAGCATCATTGAATGTGTTTCCTGAGTCTGAAGAGGGCTTTATAGATTGGTTATTAGACATATGAGCTAATATTAGACTTATGGACTTGATCTGGACTGGGCTGGAATATTTTCTCAATATTCAACTGGTCTTGTATATAAACGTCTTTGTTAACATATGAGTATCTCTATCACTTGTTGCTCTCGTCTACCCAGATTAACATAATCACCAATGGGTTAATAGGATTTTAAACCATATAATCCAGTGTCCAATGGCAGTGAGAATAGTGATATTAGAGCAAAGCAAAACAAAAATGAAATAGAGCTTAGTATTGTGCTTTAAATCAGTAATTTTCCCTCTTTCCTTTAACCACCACCTTTTCATGCCTTCTATTTCTGTTAAAGACCTACTCAGAAGCCATACCTACTCAATAACCAACTGCTGTCAAACTGACTCTTAACTCAAGGCAATCCCATGTGTGCCATTCAAAGTATGTTCTGTAGGGATTCCAATCGTTGATTTCTCTGAAGCAGACCTCCAGGTTATTGTTCCAAGATATCTATGGGGAAACCTGAACCTATACCTTTATGGTTGGGAACAGAGCTCTTTCCCTCATTCAGGGACCGCTCATATATCTACCAATGCAACACTGCAAACTTCAAACATAGTGTTTTAAAACAAGTTCAAAATATTGACTGACTGTGAGACACAATCTGACCAACTGACAATAGGCATTCTGGACATTCCAAAGGCCTTGCTCCCAAAGTCTCAAGTTGCTACTACTTTCCCATCAAAGCCCCTTCAGGCTAGTTCTCTGCAATTCACAGAGCCCAGGCGACACACATGGTGACTTGTGTTCATACCTCACTATGTCTGAGAGCTGCAAGCAGAGTCAGGGGAGAAATGAGGTCAAAGGTAAGAAACGTTTTTGAGCCCTAGCCATTGAATCACTGTTTCGATCCCTTCCTCATATCCCAGTCATGACTGTGGTAGTTCAGGCCCACAAGCTCCGTGCATCCTGTGGTCTACAGGGACAGCACTAAACACCGAGCAGCTATTTGAGTCACCTCTCTAAAAAGAAAGATGTTATGTTTTGAACAGTGCCAAGTAAACTGTCAACACTCAAAAAATAAATTACAATAATAGCAGCACGTAGTAAGCAGTTCAGGGAGAAACAAGTGAAACGTCTAAAAGGCTAAGGGGACTGATTTATGAGGGGTGATTAAGTGAACAAAAAATGAGTAGCTTGGTCCAGCAATGCTAAGGAGGGTGAAGGAATAACTGCTCCTGTCTTTTGAAAGGTGTAAACACAGCGAAGAGTAAAAGCATTTATTTTCCACCCTAAGAATGTAAGAGCAAGAATAATCATTACATGACTTCGCTTCTGCAGTAGGGGTTTTCAAGACACATTCACCCACCTTAAATTGTAATCAAACAGCACAAAACTAATTTTACGTACATAAGACACTTCTGTCATTGTAGAAGTAATTTCAGGAATGCTACTTCTCTTAGGAAAATGTTATATACTACTATTATTTTAGTTTACATTTTTAAAAAGGAAATCAAAGGGGATTGGGGGACAACACTGACCTAAGAAGGAAAAATACTTCTGAAGAAAGATATAACAAAAGTCATAAGTCAGAAGACAGATGTCCACATTCCAAAGTTACACTCTCTATAGCTACTGAAAAACTGTAAACTTTCTTAGTGGTCTACTGCTTCAAAGTATAAACTGCTGTTTTAGATACTACTTTATACAATTTTGTTAAATGTGATTTTAGCTGCTTGATTATATGCTCTGCCTGCCACATGACATGAAGAACTCATCAGAAAATCACCAACACTGCTTTTCTTCCCTATATTCAATGTTGTAGCTATTTATTTATGAACACGAGCAAAGAATCACTCCCTGATTCTCTATAACTAAATATGGAGGTGTTTTTTCAGGTAAAGGATTAATTCTTCTAGAGACATGCCCTTATTCTTTAACACTAAAAAATCAATAGCTATTAATTTTGAAACTTATTACATAGAAAAACTACAAGTAGTTTTTTTTCTTTCAAAAAGTTTTAAAAATCTATTAACAACTTCATTTTACTGGTAAGGAACTTATGTGTGATTTTCTGATATTGCTATACTCTTCAATGTTGAAACTCACAACTCGTAATAATTTTAAACAGTTATTTAAAAAATCAGTTCTTGGGGGAATAACAACAGAAATCATGGGGGAAGGGAGACAGCAGTTATTGTAAGATATGAAAATAATAACTTATAATTTATCAAGGGTCATGAGGTAACGGGGAGGGATGGAAAAAAGAGGAACTGATATCAAGGACTCAATAGAAAGCAAATGTCTTAAAGAGAATGATGGCAACATATGTGCAAATACGCTTGATACAAATGATAAATGGATTGTTATAAGAGTTTTAAGACACCCCTTCAGTAAAATGATCAATAATAAAAAATCAGTTATTTAAATAAGACTCTAATAAAAATATTCTAAGTGTCATTAATTAGTTAGTAGTGAGCCACATACTTAATCACCGAGTCACATTTAAGTCTAAAAGGCCTATTCTGTTGTGCAACTGAGAAAGCATCTCAGATGCATGCATTCAATTTGTATAAGCAAGTTTAATGCACAACTCAATCTACCGAAAGCACACATATTTATTTGAACTAGCTAATTTTGAATAAGTAAAAAGCTCAATTATATTTCTTTCAGAATTATCTATACCTGAAGACTAACTTCAAGAACAATTTGGAGTGTTGCTTTTAAAAGATATTATTAAATCTGCTTTGAGCACTATGCTCAGATTGGCAGTTTATGGGGCTATAAATTTAAAGATAACAATAACAAGAGTGTCAGTACAACTAGAAAAATGTAAACAATATCACTAAATTAAAGATACAGAAATTGTGGAAATATCTTGTCTTTGGCTGTGTATACTTTCTCAAACATACACAAAGTATTATTATCTAACTTTTTTTCTTACAGATAAACGTACATAAAATCTGTCCTTGGTATGTATTTTGAAGGTCACTAGGCAGGAGGACGCCTCCCATCAGCTGGAATCAAATGGTCAAGAAGGGGAAAGGAGGTGTCTAACAAGAGGCTTACATGTGAATCTTTGATGATGTCTCCCCAGACAGGCAGACAGCCCTATCAGAGGGAGGTGGGGAATGGATGGGAAGAACAATGCAGGAGAGGAGAACTCCTGGGAGAACACAAAGGCATATGTGCTGGTGGGGAAAGAGGGAGGGCTGATTTCCAAGTGTGGGGAAGAATGAATGGAAATGCTTTGGGGGACATTAGTGGGGAAGTGTTTTTGGTGGGATGCACCAAACAAACCACATTGACTGGAGCTTCTGAGTGCATCTGGGGGCGCAGGCTGGGTGCTGCTGCCATGTGCACTGAATACGTGATCTTCAAGGGGCACAGCATACTACAGAGACTGCACCAGTGAGAGCCCATGCAGGACCTCCACTGGGTGAAACGGATCCTCCCTGACACACACCTATAACTTGAGGATTTAAGTCAGAAAAGACATGGTATCTGAGGAAACAGCAGGCAGCTGTGCCAAATTTGGTGAACTGTTGGTAGGAAGACCAGTGAGGTCTTGCTGCATCGCTGCCTATGTGATGTATTAAGATATGTATCACTCCCGCAGACCTGTGGCAGTCATTCTGTTGTATATGGTGTTGCTTGTCCATATTAAGATGAACCTCGGTGATACTATGTCATTAGGGTTTACCCTCTTGAAGTTGTGATATATGGTTTTCTGTGTTTCAGTAAATGAAACCCAGGATTGATGAGCCTATAGGGGTAGCAAGTGGAATAAGGGTTTGGAGAGGAGGGGTTTAAGGGAAAGGGGAAAGTATACAAGGAAGATGATGTCAAGGAGTTCAAGAAGAAAGTACATTTGGAAACTGACTATGGAAGCAATGGTACAATTCTGTTTGATGTGATTGGACTTCGGAATGAAATGATATTTGCATCAACTCCCAAAGAATAATAAATTAAAAGAACAACAATAACAAAAAATAAACATAGACCAAGGAATGGGTTTTAGGCTTACACTAAAGCCTAACTCCAAACTAAGAGCATTTAGTTCTTACACCATGGCCCTGCTCAATACTTGCCCTCAGGAGGGGAATGCAGAGTAGAATGGTGCTATAGAAAAATGTGGTGAAGAAATTTGACGATGCCTGGCTATCAGATAAAATAGTGTCTGAGGCCATAAAGGCTTGTCTTCAAACAAACAGCCATCTAAGTGAGATGTCAACTAAGTCTACCAGGAAAAAGCACACCATCATCAATGACTGAAGGATTGTGAGTCATATAATCTGAAATCGAAGGAGGGATTAGTTACAGAGACTAAAGTGTGAGAATCTGACTTGCAGAAGGCTATGGACCACAGTGTGAGCCCAAAATTCATGTGTGAAACTACGTAGGAAATATGCCTCTGGTAAACTATCCCTTTCCACCATTGAGGAAGAGGAGGAAAGTGGATACTAAACAGAGGGCATTAGAGAGGTGATCAGAGAGATCAAAGACATACATCAGACTTGAACAATTAAAATACTATCAGAAGATCCACCCCCCATCCTGCCCCCTATGATACAGGCTGGACTTGATATGGTTTCCCAAATTTTATGTATTTTTGGTTTGTATTGTTCGGTTTCTCTTTGTTCCTATTAGGGCATATCTCATAGGTGTCATGTCATTGGAGGTTAACCACTAAAGTTGTGTTATATGTTCTTCCATTTTTTGGTATATGAAACCCAGGATTGATGAACCTATAGGGACAGCAGGTACAATAAGGATTTGGGGGAACTGGGGGTACAGTGATGATGGCAGGGTGAAGGGGAGATTATGTCAAGGTGTCCATTTAGGAAAAAAATGTTTGGAAACTGATTGTGGTAGCAACTGTGCAATTCTACCGGATGTGTTTGAATTTGGAATGATATATGTATTATATCCTAATTAATAGTAAATTTAAGGAACAGATCAAGTAAAGAAATAAATCTGCTATTTAAGCATGGTGAATTCTTAATATAGCTCTTCTATCTCCTTGTGTGTAACTTCCACCAAATGATTATACTATGCAAATAGGGCATGTGTAATACTAATAATGTAGACTGGTCAGTTTTCTTTCTCTTTTTTAAAATCATTTTATTGGGGGTTTGTACAACTCTTATCACAATCCATATATCCATCCATCCATTGTGTCAAGCACATTTGTACATTTGTGGCCATCATCATTCTCAAAACATTTTCTTTTTGCTTGAGCCCTTGATATCAGCTTCTCATTTTTCCCCTCCCTCCCCACTCCCTCTTCCCTCATGAACCCTTGATAATTTACAAATTATTATTATTTTGTCATATCTTATGTCTCCCTTCACTCACTTGTCCGACATCTTCCTTCACCCACTTTTCTATTGTCCATCCCCCAGGGAGGAGGTTATATAAATGCTTATAATTGGTTCCCCCTTTCCACCCTACTCTCCCTCTGCCCTCCCAGTAACGCCACTCTCACCACTGGTCCTGAAAGGATCATCCATCCTGGATTCCCTGTGTTTCCAATTCCTATCTGTACCAGTGTACATCCTCTGGTCCAGCCAGATTTGTAAGGTAGAATTGGGATCATGATAGAGGGGGTGGGAGGAAGCATTTAGGAACAAGAGGAAAGTTGTATGTTTCATCATTGCTACTCTGCACCCAGACTCCTCCCCGAGACCCTTCTGTAATGGGATGTCCTGCTGCCTAGAGATGGGTCTTGGGTCCCCCCTCTGCATTCCCTCTCATTCATAATAATAGGATTTTTTGTTCTTTGATGCCTGATACCGGATCCCTTTGACACCTCGTGATCACACAGGCTAGTATGCTTCTTCCATGTGGGCTTTGTTACTTCTGAGATAGATGCCACTTGTTTATCTTCAATCCGTTAAGACACCAGATGCTATATCTTTTGATAGCCGGGCACCATCAGCTTTCTTCACCACATTTGCTTATGCAACCACTTTGTCTTCAGCGATTGTGTCGGGAAGGTGAGAATCATGGAATGCCAGTTTAATAGAACAAAGTATTCTTGCATTGAGGGAAGTACTTGAGTGGAGGCCCAATGTCCAACTGCTACATCATTAATACTAAACCTATAAATATGTGCTCATAGATCTATTTCCCCATCCTCATCTATAAATATATTGACATATGTACATGCCTTTATTTAGATCTCTATAAATGCTCTTTGTCTTCTAGTTCTTTTCGCTATTTCCTTTTACTTTCCTCTCGTCCCACCATAATGCTCAGCCTTCATTTGGGTTTCAGTAATTCCTCTCAGTTACATTACCCTTGATCACCCCCTACCAGGTCTCCCACACCCTCCTTCCTCACCAACAATTTGGGTCACTTGTTGTTCCCTTTTCCCTGGATTTGTTAACACCACTTCCTTTTGCCCACACCTCCCCCTCCATGTCCCCCCGGAACTGTTGGTCCCGCTGTTTGATCCTCCAGATTATTCATCCAGCCTATTTTATCTAGACAGATTATTCAGTTTTCATTACCAACCCCTTGGCTATAAGGATGAGCCAGCTTTGAAGCAACAGTGAGTGAAAAGTTGCCAGGCAATTTGGAAGACCACATCCACGGCTATGTCTGAAGCGGTGTCAGTAGCACGGAAACCCAGAGGGGCTGAGCCAAGATTCTGTGGTACCTTCTCATCTGGCTCAAAACCATGGAATTGTGAGATGGAGTGATAGGTAGTTTGGCTTCCTACCTATGTAACGGCCAAGGGACCACATGGTTGAGAGACAGAGGACTGGAGAAAGGACTGGAAAGAGACTGGCGAGGAGCTGGTGGCTGAGGAGAGGGGGTGCTGTGGAGCCATGACTGTCTCCTTACTGTTTGCTGATCCTGACTTGTGGTAACCTGTTGACCATGCTCCGTAAACTTCCTTAATTGTATGTATTTTCTGGGGGTTCTCTGTGGCCACTGCAACAAATAATCACATCTAGCTTAGAAGTAGAGTGATGCAGGAGAAATGGTTACTGTCAGAATAGGTGAAGAAGCGGGGAGCTTAGAAGCACGTCTGATCCTTGCCTTACGGCTGTAAGGAAACCAGTGGAAGCCGGGTATGATCGCCTCTACTGTCATTTCCCATAGTAGCTCATTAAGCTTTCAGTGGAGACAACTGATAGGTGCTTTGGCTGATGTGAGAGTGAAACTTTGCCTTTCTTTACACATCACCAGTGTTCTTTGTTCCATGGTTACCTAATCCTGAAACTAGCAGAAGAGATGCACGTGAAAGTTACGTTCCATTGAGGACCCAAGAGCAGCTGTGTATCTTCCTGCTGATGAAGTAGATAAAGGATCTATATTTTAAAAGCATATTGTGTGATACTACATATATCACAGACATATTAATATATATTTATACCCCAGCCAACTTTTCATAGTGAGTTTTTATAACTCCCATGCCTGTACTTATTTAGCAATGACAGAGAGGATGTGCAGAGTATACACTAACTGCACCAGTGGTTCTCACCCTCTAATACAACTCCTCGTGTTATGGTGTCCCCCAAACATAAACTTATTTTTGTTGCACCTTCATAACTGTAATTTTGATACTGTTATAAATTGGGAAACCCCTATGAAAGGGTCATTCAACCCCCAAAGGGGTCGTGACCCACAGGATGAGAACCACTTGAACTACATGCAGGGGAAATGCTTCTTATATACAAGAAAAGGCAGTGGAAAAATTTTAAAGGCACTCCAAATAAAGGGACAATAGCTATTGTTTTAGAATGTTGCAATTGAGAGTAACTGAAAGATTTTCAGAATTTACAAGAATGTTTTGCAAATTTATACTGTGACCTCATAGCACACACAGTCACATGATGTAATGCTTTGTGCCCAAATAACCTACCTTTTCCATTAAAAATTGTTTTATTTGCTATTGGAAAGAAATAATTCAAATATACTCTCGGTGGTCACTGTTTCTCTCATACCCAAAAGCTGACTCTTCTGGATACATTAAATTCTCTCTGTTCTGCAGCCTAGCCATTCCCTTTTCCACCAAGTTCTCCCATAACCAGTCAGACTATCTTTTATTTCTTCTCCCACAGTGGTTCATGTCTCAATCTTTAAGACTATCAACCAATCTAATAATTTTTATTTCTCGTTCCTCACAACTGAACACAAACCCCTTGTCGGAAATAGCAAGGTCGTGCCATTTATGTCTCTGTGCTGAAGATGCTCCCTGGAACGTAGGAGTTATGAGAAAATATACAAAAGAAAGAACCTAGCTTCAGAATTGGGTAAGTGACACCTAAAAATCACACCATTATTTAGTGGTCAGCCAGGAGCAGCACCCATTTTTTTCAATAGCAGCTCACAATTTAAACAATATGATCCATGTGTTTATCTCGTCAAAAATATTTTACTAAACCTATGAACCAGGCATGCCCAGCCACCAGGAATATACCATGAACAAACAGACAAATTAAAAAACTCATGGGGTTTATATTCTAGTGTGGGTTTGGCAAATAGCAAGTGAAATTGTAGACCTGCACTATGCAATACTGGAGCCCTGGTGGCGCAGTGGTTTACACATTGGGTTGCTAACCTTGAGGTCAGTGGTTCAAACTCACAAGCTGCTTTGAGGGTGAGAGATGAAGCTTTCCACTCCCATAAAGATTTATTGTCTTAGAAATCCAGAGAAGGTAGTTCTACCCTGCTCTTACAGGGTCTTTATGAGTCACAATGGATTCAATGGCAGTGAGTTTGGTTTTGGTCCACTACTGGTGTGGTATGTGATAGCTGAAGGTGGCTTTGTACATGTAAGTTAATTTAATTAAATACAAATAATTCAGTCACTCTCTCAAGCTAGTTTTGCTACAAGTATTCAATAAGCACATGATAACCTATTGGACATTACAGATTTATAGAAAACTCCGATTATTCCATAAAGTTCTATTGAACAGTACCGTACACTAGAGAAGACTGTCTGCCTACGCATTGTACACATACAGTAACTGTTCATGTAAGAACAGATGATAACAGCAACCCAAGCGGTTAGGTAGAAAACACAGGGAACAGCTTGTGTTTCTGAGGAATAAGTAATATGGAAAAGGAAGGCAAGGCTGTACATAACCTGAAGACTATTCTTCAGTGTTACTAAACATAAGTATAGAGGTTAAATTTCCATCTCTTATGTTTTGTACAGTCACAGTAACAAGCACAACATATGACTATGTACTGAAATATATGTCTATCTATCTCCAAACCAAACTCACTGCCATGAGGTTGATGGCTCACAGCGACCCTATAGCACATGGTAGAACTGCCCTTGCGAGTTTCTGGACTATAACTGGTAACAGAAGTAGAAAGTCTGTTTATCCCAAGGAGTGGCTGGTGGATTTGAACTGCTGACCTTGCAGATCGCAGCCCAATGCATAATCATGGCGTTGCCAGAGCTCCTGAGAAGTATTATGGAGGCAACAACAATGATAATAATGCAAGGAACAGGAATAGAATTGTTTGAATGTGGTGTTGAAAATTTAGATAAGGTAGTTTCAGAAGACCTCTCTGAGCAGTATTAAGGACTCAGTTGAGATAACTAGTGATGGGTTTAAATGAAACCCATAAATCCTGGGGCATATCCTCTTCCAGTTATGTTTCGCTGTGTGGATGCAGACATTGATACAATAGGAGAGACAGTTTCAATAAAAGTTGTAAATTTCATGTGGAAGTACTGAAAAGTGAGGCAGACAGAGAAAATCGAAAATATGTATCAATAACCAAGCCAAACTCACTGCCATTAAGTTGATTCTGACTCATAGTGACCCTACATTGAGTTCCTGAGGCTACATTTTCACAGGGCAGACTGCCTCTTCTTTCTCCTGAGGAGGAGCTGACCTTGCAGTTAGCAGCCCGATGCTTACCTGGCTTTGCCAGGGCAAGAAAGTGATCCTCTTGGCTCTTCAAACTGAGGCAGGTAAGGTTGGTAACGTTGGAAGGAGAGACTATAATACATGTATGGCAGAATCAATGGATGGACATTCCCAATGGAGGTGAAGAATTATTCAGGCTGGTTTATTAGAAGAAATGGATTGGCTGATTGAACCTTATTGGTTGAAGTGTACGGTAGTAGCAGCTGAGATTATGAAGGTTTTGGACATTAATGCGAATCACCAGTTCAGGGATGTGCACACAGGTCTTGGTGTCTCGCTGAGTAGAGGAGATCGAAAACTCAAAAGACCTGGTGATAGGGATGATGATAATGATGGTGGAGGCAGCAGCTACCAGATCCTAATTTTTATTGGCACACAGTCTCTGAGTTACAATTTACATTTTCTTTTAGGGACAACAATGTAGCTTAGAGAAAAATAGACAACATGTTAAAGGACACACTGGAAATAGGAGTCAACCGGAGCTTTATGATGATATAGATGTTCATACTGCCGTACGTGGTCCCTTCTAAGAATAGAGTTGTTTTTATTGGCATGGGAACTAAGCAGACCTTCACAAAGGAGTTATCTATTCCAAGAAAACATACATAAAGTTAGTAAACATTTTATGGTCTTAGATGATGAAAACGATTGTGTTCAACTGCTAACTTTACAGGCTGTCGGTTCATCAAGTGCTTCTGTGAAAGACAGGGCTGGTAATCTGCCTGCAGTCCGTCAATAGCCAGGAAAAGCCAACGAGGTCACTAATGATTAAAAGTAACGCAATGGCAATTGTCAGCAATAAAAAGGCATTGCAGTGGCTGCAACAACGGGCTCAAATGTAACGATTGTTAGAATGGCATAACCCTGGCAGTATTTTCTTCTGCTGTCCACAGCGTTGCTGACTTGATGACAGTCACAGTAGTGACATACCCACATCCAGGCAGTCCCAGGTGATGCACATCAGACTGACTTGGCACTCATGGTCTCTGAGCCAACCCTACGTAACCCAGGCTATGGAAGCACCACTAGAAGACGTCGATGGTTTGGAATTCAAGGTACATCTGAAGGTTGGCACTACTAAGTGAGCACTGCTTGCCAGGGCATCAACCCACTATGTTGTAGTGACTGGATTGTGCTAACAACATTCCGGTGAATAGGAAGTTGCTGTGCTACCAAGGTCCGACTTAAGGGTCACTCCCGTTTGCCCTTTATTGTCACGGACAGTGAAGTGGCACAGCAACAGGCATGGAGATGCACAATTTGGCAGACTTGGTTGGCATGGCACCTGAAATGGAAAATACTGTGTGTGGAAGCCTGAGATAGGGGAGTCGAGACGGCACTGGGAGCACTTCGAACCTGATGCAAGGGTTATTAGCAGGATTATACTAGTGGGACACGCATTCCAAAACAGGCAGCCGACCACCGTGTTTGGAGGGGGCACTGCTATGCTTGAGGAACGCAACACTCCTTTGGGCCGTGCTCAAAATCCTTAGCCAGCAATGACTGACCAGGGGGAAACAGTCTGAGGTCTTGACAGATTCTTAACGACACATGAATGGAACTGAGGAGTACTTGTTCTAGAAGTTTTAAAGAGTGTTTCTTTAAAATTAGATATAGATAGATAATAGATAGGTAGATAGATAGATAGATGGATAGATACTAAGACAAACATTTGACGAGCTGACATTAGCAGCAAAGAACACGCAACTGTCTGACTTACATAAACATTCAATGTAAAGATATTTAGGATCAGATGTGTTCTTAATCAGGGGTGGCTGAAATTAATAATAAAAAAATTCTGAACTGGGACAAAGCCATTATCTTTCTAATTTTGTGTTCTTTATTTAGAAAGTGATGTCCTAATAGATTTTACAGAAATATGATTGATGATATAATACTAACCTGTAGAGATTAGGAAAGAAAAGCCATGGAGAACTACATAATGGCCAACACAAAGAAGTAGACAGCACTTGAGCTTTCAACTCACACAGCTGAGTCCTCTCTAGTATGTTCTTGATAGGTTGCCACGCTAGCTTACACAGTCAATTCACAAGAAAACACTAATGATAGATTAAGGAAAAGTGTACTTTGTGCCCATTATATTTAGATCTACTGCCCATTTACTTCTCTAAACTCTATTTGGTTCTATTAAAAACATAGTCTAATTCAATTAGTGGGACCATAAATTCTGAAATAATTTCACTCCCTTATGTTCTACAATTTATCTGTTTTAGGCCTCCTCTCTTGGATTTTACTGTTCCTTACAGTTGTGGTACTGTGAAATTTAGCTAACATGTCCTGTTACATAATCCATACCCTTAGGATTTCATTGTTTTCTGACATCTCTTCTTGGACATGATGTTCCTACCCTGCAGGAAACACATCTGGTTTATATGTCTTCATGATAAAACACAAACTTGCAATTATGCATTTCTGACCATTTTGGCTTCTGTTTGGAAATTCCTTTGGTTGTATTATACCATGGGGCAAGGACCTCATTTTGTATACATAGTGTATTGAGGTCTACTTAAATACAACAAATAGGCATAAACAGAAAAAAAACTTAAATAAGTTCAGTGCTATAACATTTTAACATAAACAAGTACATGTGCTATCTTTGCACAGATAAATAAAATTTGTTCTTATGTCTAATTAGGGATGCTGAAACTAAGCCAAGTGTTCAGAAACATAGGTTCATAAAAATAAGCTTGGGCATCTCATGTAGAAAGAACAGAATTGGGGCTTTAACAACTTTGTGGGGTTTGAAAGAATTACTGAGCAACAAGCGGCAGAGCTGGAGTTTGAACAGATTCAACTCAGCATCCAGGCCTCAAACCACCATTGCACTAGGCTATACGACTATTAAAGCAAATAGGACAGAAGGACAGGAGGGACAGCAATAGATTTGGTATATTTGAGAAGATAGCACAAACAAAGCAAACCAAGAAAAACCTAGTTAGGTATCTTCTAGGGTTTTGCTATGTTTCGGAACAAGAATGTGGCATCCTCACGTAAAAAGCAATGATTAAGCATGACAATAGAGCAAATGAAACAGAATGCTAGTGGAAGAGTAGTATTTCTCATAAAGCCACAGCTGGAAGGTCATGAATAAGGCATAAGTATCATCAAAGGCAGAGTTAATATTAAAATTTTGAACTAATTAAACTAAATCTAATTCATTTCATAATTGATATATATTCATGAATTAGCTAAGCTAGGAAAACATTTTCTAAAACAAAATAAAAATTTGGATTCTTTTTGAGATATACAAGAAGGCTTCAAAAGGTTCATGGAAAGTTTCCATTATTTTTCAATTCCATTTATCCACAAAAATGTTAAAGCCCCTTCGCACCTTTATGACGACTACTACTGGTCTTCCAAGGGAGAATGGAAGTATAAAGGCATTATCAGTTTCAATTTTGTGTCTTCACAAGTACAGATAGAAAATCTATATCCAATAATTATTCCACATTAATCACTATCTCATAATTAAGCCTAAAAGAATAAAATCAAAGAGGCAAAATTAGAGGTTACACAATGAAGGATAAAACAGAAAGCACTTAGAAACACCTTCCCTTTTTCTGCCACATGTCTATTTTTAAAGTGTTTCTAGTATACAAAGTCCAGGCTATAGCAGAAAGTATTCCCACCAGCGCTCGGGAATCGCCTCCAGCGTCCAGTCTCGCTGTGGTTATGCTGAAACGGAGGCTCATGTAAGTGGCAGAGGTGATCCTGCCTTCGCAAAGCTCTATCCAGCTTTCTAACACGCCATTTTGATTTCAGGAGCACGTCAAAGTTGTTCTTTGGCTACAGCACAGAAGCACATGGAGCAGTGTTCATGAGAAAGGCCTATCATCCTGAGACATCTCGTTCGATTTGTTTTTCTTTATCTGAAAATGCCAGATGATCTCTACATCGATATTGTACATATATTTTAAACTAATTGTGAAACACTCCTGCTGCCCCAGAGGCATCTGCAAGGTCGATGACAACCTCTAAGGGGTCAAGGACGCTCTAAGTGAAGCTATTAAAATTCAACCCTTTGCATATTTCTGATGGAGGGAATAAAAAGAAGTTTGTCTCAAACAAGGGGCAAAAAAATAGAAAGAGACTTTCAAACGCTTCCCGATTCTAGAGAACCATGTCCACTTTTTGGGAGATAGCGACTTGCCTTGTTGAGCAAAATCTCTGTTTTCAGCATCAGTTTCTGTAGCCCAGGGCCAATCCAAAAGTTAAATAGGCAACAACAATTCGTGTGTGTTACATGCATTTCACAACTGTTGTTCCCACAGCACATACCATTTCATCTTTCCACAAATATCCCAGCAGCTTACACCCCAAATAAAACCAACTTATACCCCAGATAAAATCTAAAATAGTTTGAGTTTCTTGTATAATTGTTTCTCTTACTTAAAGGACCAATAGACTATATGAAATGTTTTGGGTCTGTTAATCATTCTTATACTTTTAAAAGTCATGGGAATGAACATTGGATTACCTGGTAAGGGTTTTGGATTACCTAGTAAAGAAAAGAAACAGTAATAACAGCAACCTTGAATGGAATACCTAGACATCAAACCTAACTAAGCATTATAATACCTTTTCCTGACAAAAGTCCTGAGCAGTAAATGTTATTATATTTTATGACTTTACAGATGACAAAAATTACGCCCAGAAAACAAATGATTGGGCCAAACAATCAAGTAGCAACATCTGCACATCAAGTATTTGTTATTCTCATGATTTGCCATGAGATGCTGTGCCGTCTCTCACTACGAAGCCAAAACAAACTCTCAGGAGAACCCATGCATTTCCATATTTAAGTTTCACTCTGGGGGCCAATTCAGACTAATCAGTACTCTGGGTGGCTAATAGTATTATTTGTCTTTAGACAATAGTCTTTGCCTTTGAGCTGATTCTGGTGACTGTACAGGATAGAGAAGAACAGCTCTGTTGGGTCTTTAACACAGTGAACTTAGCAGCTGCAGCCCGCCACATCTGTGTCCTGCAGTGGTTCATGGTTTCCACCTGCTTACGTTTCCGTGAGTAGTTGAGTGCTTGACCACTGTGTCACTGGGGTTCGTTTCATTAGCCAATAGAATCCCTAAATGTAAGATATGTCTTCCAACATTTATTTTGAAAATGCACATGTTCCCCATGAATGATTCCTTAAACCCAACCCGTCACTAAAGTATAGTCAGTTTTCATTTGCAGCATCTGTATACGTATATTTGTCAACTCAAAAACATTTACTTGCAACCCCACAATAAATACAACTTGTTTTTTGTTTGTTTGTCTTAAGTGGGGAAATGTCCTTAGCATTTAAAAAAATAATTTTATTAGGAGCTTCTACAGGTCTTATCACAATCCATACATACAACCATTGTGTCAAACACATTTATACATATGTTGCCATCATCATTTTCAAAACACTTTCTTTCTACTTGAGCCTTTGGTATCAGCTCATTCCCTCACTCCCACACCCTCCCCTCCTTATGCACCCTTGATAAATTATACATATTTTTCATGTCTTATGCCGATGGCTGTCTCCCTTTACCCATTTTTCTGTTGTCCATCTCTGGGAGAAGGTTATATGTAGATCACTGTGATCAGTTCCTTGCCCTACCCCCCCCCCCCTTACTCTCCTGGTATTCCTACTCTCATTATTGGTACTGAGGGGTTTATCTGCCCTGGATTTCCTGTGTTTTGACCTCTTATCTGTACCAGTGTACATGGTCTGGTCTAACTGGATTTGTAAGGTAGAACTGGGGTCATGATAGGAATGTTGTATGGTTGTATGTTTCCTCTGTGCTACACTGCATCCTGGTTGGCTCATCCCTTCCTTGTGACCCTTCTGTGAGGGGATGTCCAATTGTCTATAGATGGGCTTTGGTTCTCCACTCTGCACCCACCCCTCGTTCTCATCGATATGATTATTTTAAACACATTTTCTTTTGTATTTAGTGTGACTCTCTTCATTTTTGTGAATTTTTGTTGGTTTTGCTATTTTAAATGACTCTCGAGTGTTGTGCTGAAATGCTACATGGGGTTCCTTACAAGTTTTAATGTGCTTTACAGAGAAAAATACTTGTTAGATACGTTTCATTTAAGCATGTAACACAGTGCTGTGAGTGCAATGTTAATCAATCAACAATATCTTGTGGTGTCAGATGCCATCAACTCAGGTCTGACTCAAAGCAACCTTAAGTTAAGCAGAAGGAAACACAACCCGGTCCTGTGCCCTCCTCACAATTGTTACTTTTGAACTCGTCATTGCAGCCACCAGGACAGTCGATGGTCTTGTACTTTACCAACCATGACGTCAATTTCCAACGATTAGTCTCTCTTGAGAACATGTGGAAAGTACATGACACAAAGTCTCACTATCCTAATTCTAAGGAGCTGTAAGTTTTCTGATACAGATTTTTGGGGGTTGTTATTTTGGAACCTCAGTGTACTTTTCAATATTCTTCGTCTGCCCCATAATTCCTGTGCATCATTGATTCTTCAGTCTTCTGTATTCATTGTCCAACTCTGACATACACATGGGAAAAACAAACAAACAACTCATTGTCATTGAGTTGATTCCAACACCGAGCATCCCTACAAGGTAGAGCAGGACAACCCCTGTGGGTTTCTGAATCTAAATCTTTACAGGAATAGAAAGTCTCATCTTTCTTCCTTGGAGCAGTTGGCGTACTCGAACTGCTGACCTAGAGATTAGCAGCCCAATGTGCAACCAACTGGCACAGGGGTTATACATTGGGCTGCTAACCAAAAGGTCAGCAGTTTGAAGCACTCAGAGGGACAAAGATAAGCCTTTTTATTCTGGTCATGAGTTACAGTCTCAGAAACCCACACGGATAGTTCTACCGCGTCCTACTTTAAAAGGTTACTATGAGTTGGAGTCTACTGAGTGACAGTGAGCACATGAATATGAGGTAATTGACAATACCATGGCTTGGATCAGGTTCACTTTCATCCTCAAAGGACACCTGTCCTCTTCAAGACTTTAAGGAGATCTTATGTAGCAGACATGAACAATGCAATATAGCTCTCTTGATTTTCTGACTGTTGCTGTCATGAGAATTGATTGTGGATCCAGGCAAAATGAAATCCTTGATAGCATCAATTTTTTTTCAACTATTCATGATGTTATCTATTGGTCCACTTATGGGGGTTTGGGTTTTCTTTTATATCAAGTTGTAACTCATATTGAAGGCTTGTTTTTGACTATCATCAAGTGCTACAAGTCACCCTCCTACAAAAAGCAAAGTGATGTCATCTGTCTATTGCAGGGTTTTTGTGAGTTTTTCTCAAATCCTGATGCCACACTCTCCTTCATATAGTCCAGTCCCTTGTTATTGTCTCTTCAGCATACAGACCGAATACTCTTCATGAAAAGATACAACACTGATGCATACTTTTCTGATTTTAACCACACGGTATTCTCCTGTTCTGTTTAAACAACTGCCTCTTGAACCGTGTACAGACTTTTGCATGAACACATGGAGTGTCCTGGAATTCCCGTGCTTCTCTGTGCTATCCATAGTTCATTAAGACCCACACAGCCGAATGCCTTTGCAGAGCCAACACAACACAAGGAAACATCTTTCTGGTATTCTCTGCTCTCAGCCAAGATCCATCTGACATCAGCCATGATATCCCTCAGGCTGTGTCCTGAGTTTGGCTTGAACCTCTGGCAGCTCCCTGTGGATGTACTGTTGCAATCCTCTTGGAAAAACCTTCAGCAACAATTTATTTACATATTACAGTGTTTGCTCAATAATTTCCACATTCTGTTGTCACCTTTCTTTGGCATGGGTACAAATATGGATCTCTTCCATTTGGTTGGCCAGGGAGCTGTCTTCCAAATTTGGGGGCCCTAATGAATGAGTGCTTTTGGTGTTTCCTCGGCTGGTGGAAACCTTTCAATTAATATTCTGCCTATTCCTGGAGCCTTGTTCTTTGTTATTGATTTCAGTGCATCTTGGATTTCTTTCTTCATTACCATCGGTTTTTGATAATAAGCGACCCTACCTCCTAAAGTGGTTGAAAGGCAATCAGTTAATTTTTGGTCCAGTGACTCTTGTGTATTCCATCTGCTTTTGATGTTCTCTACTTGATTCAATATTTTACACATAAAGTTTTTCAATATTGAAACTTGAGGCTTTATTTTCCGTCAATTCTTATAGCTTAATATATGCCGACAAGCTTCTTCCTTTTTAGTTTTCTATCGCCAGGTCTTTGCATATTACATTATAACACTTTGTCTTCTTGAGTTGCCCTTGGAAATTTTCTGTTTGACTCTTTTATTTCATTCTTTTTTTATTTGCTTTAGCTATTCTATGTAAAGGGCAAGTTTCAAGATCTCTTCTGACAATCACTTTGACTTGTCTTTCTTTCCTGTCTTTTTAATGACCTTCTCCTTTCTTCGTGTGTGACGTCCTTGACGCCATCCCATAGCTTCTTAGGTCTTCGGTCAGTGGCATCCCGTGTGTCCAATCTGCTAATGTGACTTCCTCTAAATTCAGGTACCAAATTCACAACTTTGGATCATAGCTCTTTGCCATTCTCTTCATTTCATTCATTATCACGCTGGACTTACATATGAGCAGCTGGTGCTCTGATCTACAGCCAGCCCCACGCATTATTTGGCTGCTGATATTGGACTTCTCCGTCATCTCTTCCCACAGAGATAGCCAATTTGACTACTGTATATGCCATCTGGCAAAGTCACTGTGTCTATCCACTGTTATATTATTGAAAAAAGATATTTGCATTGAAATCATTACTAGGCTTGCAAAGTTCTATCATAAGATATCCTACTTAAATTCTACCATCAAGCCCATAATTTCCAACTTCTGTTCCTTCCTCTTTGCTTCCAAGTTTACATTCAATTTTCAGTCATTATCAGTGCATCTTGATTGCCATATTTAATCAATTATAAATGGAAGAAGTTTGTAGAATTCTTCAATTTCTTCATCACTAGCTTTTGCTGGTGCATAAATAATAGTTGTAATGACTATATTTCCTTGTATGCATATAGCTATTATCACAAACAGCAATGTATGTCAAGATGTATCTTAAATTTGTTTTTATTTTTATAATATAATGCCATTTCTTTTGAAATCTTATTCCTGGCATTGTAATCTATGTGGTTGTCTGATTCAAAAGGACCAATACCAGTCCATTACTCTCAATAACTAATGTGTAGGACAGAGATTTTCATGTGCTCTATTGTTAGTGACTTCAACTTTTCTTAGCTTCATACTTCATATACTGTATATACTCAAGTATCAGCCAACCCGAATAGAAGCTGAGGCACATAATTTTATCACAAAAACCTGGGAAACCTTATTGACTCGAGTATAAGCCTAGGGTGGGTGGGAAATGCACCAGCTACTGGTAAATTTCAAAATAACAATAGATACCAATAAAATTACATGAATTGAGTCATTAGTTTGTTAAATGTTTTTGAATATTTATTTCAAAGAGAAACAGTAAACTAGCTCTGTGAGTGGAAAAGAGGATCAACAAAAACAAGATGGCGTCAGCTATAACTATACGCGCTGTTAGTGCATGCGCTGCCTCACCGCAAGCAGACAACGCTGCTTGCATGCTTTGAGGCCTAAGGCAGGCTGATGATATTCCAGCATGTGATGACATGGCTGTTTGCAGAGATCAGCCTGTGCTAGGGTTCATAATATACATGCTGTGTAATGTATGCTCTGTGTTACTGTGTGCGCAGCATTACCACATGTGAATGGGAAGTGTTAACGCAACACATGCAGTAAGACAGTGAGTACACCACGCAGCGTATGTATCATGAGCCCTAACACAGGCTGCTCTATGCAAGCATAGTCAGCACTGGGTCCAGAAAGGCATTAATAAGAAAATAAGATAATAAAATATAGCAGACTAAGTGCTGTAAATAAACGTACTGTATGCCCAAGGCCAGAGATACACCAGTACTCGTATCCAGCAATGCTTGGGCAGAGCAAGGGGGCGTGACCCAGCACGGGAAAGAATGTAACGGCTACGTCGTTGTTCACATCCCCGGAGAAGAGCGGGAGAAGAGCCGCATCTGACAGTCATCTGACAAGGATGCTGTGCGCCCAGGAACCAGCATACAGAAGCGGGCAGGTTCTTGCCCAGTGCGGCACGGACAGCACAGAGGCTGCCGGCGAAAAGAGGAGCGGTGATCTCAGCAGCCAGTGGACCGCCCACCGAGGCTGCAGGCGTCCCCAGATGAGCAGGGTAGAGTGGACAACATCAGCACTGCACGGAAAACAGGTAAGTGGGACCCTCACTCGAGTAGAAGCCAAGGGGGGCTTTTTTAGCATAAAAAATGTGCTGACAAACTCGGTTCATACACGAGTATATGTGGTATTTCACGTCCAGATTATTACCAGCAGGGTGTTGCTGCTGCTTCTCATTTTGAGCCTTGTCCCAGTAGCAGATTACACCCTGACAGCACTGCAGGTCATATGGTCAAAGGGAGTGAGCTCTTCGTCGGCCACGGCTTCAGTGCTTTATGGCCTGAATGGTTCATCGCCTCCAACCCTATGTCCCACTGCTGTTCATAAGGTCTCGCCAGACATGACAGAGTTCCCTGCTATTCAGAAGGTTTTCCACGTCTAATTCCTCAGACGTGAAGAGCCTATATAGTCTATTCGTAGTCTGGATGCTGTGCTGTACTCTGCTGCTCAGCTTTGTTCCCTCTGATGCTGTGTGAAATACCAGTGACAGAGTTTCCTTACCGGTCCATCACAGCCGGCACACTGAAAGGTAAGCTGTACAGCAAGCTCTAAGAAGGCCTCAAAACAGATGTGGAAAAATGGAATTAAAAGCCAACGGAATTTCCCCACTGAGTTTTCAAAGTCTTCCCATATATTAAATAAAATGTGTTCAAATTCACACACACACAGACTCAACCAAGAATGCGTATTGGTTGGTTGACAAAATGCTCAGAGGAACCTCACCTCACCCGCTACTTCTCCAAGGAACAGTGGCTCTGTATCCACGACTTTAGAATTCTCAGTGACTTTCTAGCATGAAACTACCACAGATATTGAACTTTTATTGTGATTTTTGTTAAGTAGAGTAGTGAGTACTTAATGAACTACGCTTCTTTCCTCCAGGAACAGCCCCATTTTTCCTTTGGAGTATTCCTTCACACTCTCAAAACCCACAGAAGCAGGCCTCTACCAAAAACCAAAGAGAACCAAACAAAACTCACTGCCATGGGGTCAATGCTGACGCAGTCACCCACGGTGGGTTTCCGAGACTGCAACAGTTCATGGGAGTAGAAAGCCCAGGCTTTCTCCTGCGGAGCTGCTGGTCGTTTCTCACTGACCATGCGGAGCACAGCCTGACGTGTGATCCAGCATTCCAGCCACGGGGTTTCCAGGAATCAGAATTGACCTAAAGGCAGTGAGTTTGGGGTTTTGTTTTGTTTTGTTTTCCTTATGCTAGGATCCCTGGTGGTGTAATGATTACTTATTGCCTATGATCTGTAGCGTGGTCAGCAGTTCGAAACCAGCAGAGGTTCTGCAGGAGAAAGACTGGGCTTTCTACTCCCAGAAGCGGTTTAATTTCAGAAACACACAAGGGGTCGCTGTGAGTCACACTGATTCGATGGGAGTGAGTTGGGTTTGGTTTTGCCAATGTTGGCAATTCATTCATCCACGCATGGTTGGCAGGGTATGTCCAGAACTGATCAATCCCTAGTGTCTTCCCTAGATTTTGTGAGATTATACTTTAAAGTATGAAGGGAAGATTTGCTATAGTAAAACTTTATAGCATAATAAAAGGGAGATGCTGGTAAGCATTTTGTTTTCATTTGTTAAGAAATAACACCAAAATAAATCAACAAAGCTACCCTTTAGGAAGAAGCAGAGGAGAGAGAGAGCCACAGGGGAGACACAGTATTACTTTTGCTAGCGGACCTGGAAGACTCTGGCACCTGTGCGCCCCCTTATTCATATGCAAGCCCATCTCTTTAGACTGCATGGAGTATGAATCAGATTTCTGTCATTGGCAACCCAAACACACCGGCGAAATGCATGTAAGTGTGTATGGAAAAATATTAATGTCAAAATCAGGGAAGATAAGAGTTTTTTCAGGTTGTCAAATAAATAGGATGGTTTTATAAATTAGTAAGTGAAAGACTCACTATCTCACACATATAGACAATGATTTCAAAATGCCTTAAATTTTCTATTGGAAGTAACACTTACACAATAATCCAATATTACTTGGCCTGGATTGTCAGCCCTGAGTTGGAATGGACTTCATGTCATTGAGTTTGACTGGGGTCTGGTGGGAAAGTTGAGTTCAGTTGGAACAGTTTAAGGCTTGAACAAACTTGAGATCTGCCCATGCCCTTGCCTTCTTCTATATCTGTTTTGCAAAGTTTAATTACTGAACACTCTCTGGGCTTGCTTGAAGTGTCTGCTACTTATTTTATTCCAATGAAAACTGGCAGTGATGGTACCTATTTATAATTCTGTTCGCTTGACATTCTTGAGGCTTACTCTTCTCTGATAGAGATGTGCAATGCGGCGCACATACAAGCATTCTCATTGCAGACCATCAGGTAAATCAAAGACCATCCCATAAGCTCTCCTACAACTCATATAACGTATATTGAAAATGCGCAACAACCTGAGTCTTCCTGTTTGTATTGAGCAATATGGGTTAGGTGTTTTGGCCAAAAAAAAGCGCGCATCTTAATATAAATTGATTTCTGCCACATTCAAAGTTTGAAAAGGCCAAGGAACTTCACTTGGTAATCATGCCGGATGTTAACAAGGTTGTTGCAATAGGAAAAGTGAATTGAAAATGTACACCATTTTGGTCAGGAGGTGACATGTGTCTTTCTACTCATATTTTCTTAAACAAAACTAGTCAATTGGCCTCAATTTAACTTCAGGGAATGTGGGAAATGCTCTCAGGAGCTCATGGCTACATGACAGCCTAATACTCTGTGCCACAGTGCATCATATTTTCCAAAGAAAACGAACATCTTTATTTACTGATGAAAAAAATTCCGGCATGACCAACATATAGAAAGGTCACATTCTTCTTGCAATTGTCCCTGGGATTTATGATGTTTCTACAGGTAAGATGGAAGCCTAGGTTTCTCACATGCAGGATGAACTTCTTTTTTTTAAAAAAAAATTCTGCTAAGCACAGTATTATATACATTTTAATGTCTCTTAATGTCTTTTAATGTCTCCCTCATTCTACAAAATATTTAGAATGCAAAACAGAATATAGTGAGATTATTTAAAATGTAATAAGAATGGAAAAATGTCCATTATATATTATATAGCAGAGCCACCAATCTCCTATGCCTCACTGTTTTTGTTCCTTGGCATCTGGTAAGATAAGATCAGTGGTCTGATGCTTGGTCCTCTCTGTAAAGTGTCCATCATAAAGCCATCGCCTTAAATTGAGCCCAACTGGCATTCACTGCTGACATAACACAGATGAGAAGTTACCATGGAGCCAAGGCCACATCTCCTCTCCAGAATGGTTGATCCTTCCAAGTCAAACAGGGATCATCAAAGAAACAAGAAAATAGTAATAATTTCAAATAGCCTGCAGTCCCCACAATGACACTGCCAATCAACAGCTCTGTTTAATGATTATACAGCTAATTATTTTCAGATTGTCATTCAACAGAGTAATAAAAGCAAACAATGCAATGAAGGATAAGTCTATGTAATCACTGTTTATAAAATAAATCCCTTTCTCCACCTAAACAAAGTGGAAAAGTTAAACTGGAATGTTTTGCACCTCTATTTAGGGCTTAATTAATGGAGTGACCATTCTGCTTGACCTATCTGCTGAACTTCACCAGAATTCCAGGAGACCATCTGGACTTCCAGACGGGCTGCTGTAATGTAATCCCACTATTTTAAGGATCAAGTACGCGATAAACATAATTTGCATTCTTTTCTATTCTGAGTGCATACCTTTTATGAGTTTAATGTTTAATTCAGACATCAGAAAGGAAGATAATAAATTGCTACTAAAACCCGGATGCCAACTAATTACTACAAGAGACTCCAGCCCTGACATCACAGGCCAGGCCTCTGAACACACTCTGTTGTACCTAGTGACCCCACTGTGGTGATTAATAGGTTGAGAACTAAGCCCTAATGAGCGTGTTAGATCTTAGATGTTCTCTCTGCTAACATAATTAGCATTATGTTGAACAAGGTATTTATTTCAGTTACTTAGTAGAGAAACTCATTATGCTTCCATAGTAAACTATATGCCTTTTGACTCATGATCTTTGAACTGACTTTATAATCATCAATTTTCATAAGGCACTGTGAATATAGTTCTTCCAAATATAAGAGGAAATTTAAAGATTTTGAACTCACAAAACTACTGATTCTCTTCTATATACGTCAAGATATTAACAATGGGCAAATAAAAGTAAGAATGTTAAGAAAAAATTTATTTGATGATAAATTTATATGTTGCTGTTAGGAGGAGTCATCTTGTGGATTTCAACTCAGAGAGAGCGAGCTATACACAATCTGCTCCTGCAGCTGCTGATTGACTTCTGGAGGGTGGAGCTCTGTCTGGGACTGGCTCGAAGCTATTTAGTTTCCTCTCCTCTTCTAGAAAACCTCCATTTCACATCACCCCCAACCTTTGTACCTAGGTTAGGCAATATAAGAGGTCTGCCCCAAGAAATATATCTCAGGCCTGGCTCCTAATCTCCCAAATGATCTTTTTCAAGCCCTGCCTTTACATCTTCCAGCAAGGTGGGGAACAGATTCAAGCAACAGTAAAAAGTCTTAGGTGATGACATGGTTACCAGATAAAATGTTGCTTGAATATTAAATAAATGTGTATTTTAGACCACTGGAACTTCGATGGTAGTTATTTAAAACCAACTGAGGACATCAGTAAAGACTTGATTTCCCTTAAAACAAAATTATACATATTTCTGAGTTTCTTACAAGATGATGGACTGGTCAGCAGAGAATTATAAATATATAGAAATTGAATTCCAAATTCAGAGGACTATGAATTCATTAGAGACATCAGCTTCAGCTGTACTTTAAAATGCAGGTGACGGGGAAGTGGGGTGGGGAATCCCCAAACTCAAAAACTACATATGTTAGCATCGTTGCATTTTGAAACTTACATTAGGAACACTGTGGCTTGATCTAGCAAAGCATTATTTAAGAGCGCTTACTTTCTGGAATAGAAGAGCAAGACTTTGCTGCACAAAACCTACTGAGTTTGCTGCCATCAGGTGTAACACAAGTCTACTGGAAACTACTGTACAAAGGAGAATCTCAGGAAGTGCTGAAAGTCGAAGTTTTCACTGGCATGTCCAAATAACATTTTTCCAATCTTTTAAAAACTTTTTTAATCATTGTATTAGAGGCTCATACAATTCATCACAGTCAATACATACATCAATTGTGTAAAACACATTTGTATATTCATTGCCCTCAACATTTGCTCTCCACTTAAGCCTCTGGCATCAGGTCCTCATTTTCCCCTCCCTCCCCACTCCCCACTCCCTCATGAATCCTTGATAATTTATAAATTATTATTCTGTCATGTCTTGCCCTGTCCAACGTCTCCCTTCACCCACTTTTCTGTTGTCTGTTCCCAGGGAGGAGGTCACATTACAAGGGTAATTGGTTCCCCCTTTCCAGCCCACCCTCCCTTAACCTTCCCAGTATCGCCACTCACACCACTGGTCCTGAAGGTTTCATCCGCCCTGGATTCCCTGTTTCCGGTTCCTATCTGTGCCATTGTACATACTCTGGTCTAGCCAGACTTGCAAGGTAGAATTGGGATCATGATAGTGGGTGGGGAGGAAGCATTTAGGAACTAGAGGGAAGTTTTATTTTTCATCATTGCTACATTGCACCCTGACTGGCTCATCTCCTCCACTATACCCTTCTGTAAAGGGATGTACAGTGGTCTACAAATGGGCTTTGGGTCTCCACCCAGCACTCCCACCTCATTCACTATGATATGGTTTTTTCTTCTGATGATGCCTGATACTTGATCCCTTTGACACCTCGTGATTGCACAGGCTGGTATGCTTCTTCCATGTGGGCTTTGTTGCTTCTGAGCTGGATGGCCGCTTGTTGCTTCTGAGCTATATGGCCTTTAAGACCCCAGACACTATATCTTTTGATAAGCAGGCACCATCAGCTTTCTTCGCCACATAACCCACATGAAGGAGCACACCAGCCTGTGTCATCAAGAGGTGCAGAAGGGATCAGCTATCAGGCATCAGAGAACAAAAAAATCATATCATCGTGTGCTCACCTCCATGGTACGATCGCAGAAGACAAATGAGTACATAACCAAATAACATTTTAAAGGTACTGTTTACACGGGGAAGGAAAAATTGTATCTCTTTAACCTAGCCCAGAGGGTAAGAGATGCATGCTGGATCAATGGAAAATCACTTATTTACAATGTGGAAAAGATGAGGGGGACTTCAAAATGTTTGTGAGAAAATGGAATGAAAAGATAATGGAATTTTCCAAGAACGCTTTGGAGCGCCCTTGTGCACATGTACACACACACACACACACACACACACACACACAGAAAGAGAAAGATGGAGTGCTGCATGAGTGTGTATTCTGCTTGGACCGGAAATAAATAAATAAGTAAACAAATAGATAGATAAATAAATAAATAAATAATACGGTTACCCACTGCCATCCAGTTACTGCCAACTCATAGCAACTCTATAGGAACAGGTTTGAACTCCCCCAGGCGTTTGCAGGACTGTAACTGTTTACGGGCATAGTCAGCCCTGTCTTTCTCATGAGGAGCTTCTGGTGGTTTTGAACTGCTGACCTTTTAGATCACACTCCAATGAGTAACCACTCCACCAGGTGAGTACAGTAAAATATTCTCAATGATTCACATAACAGGGACGTGTGCATATAGCACAGTGATTCAAAGTTTAGCATTTGGATTTCTATGATCAGCAACCACGAGTGACCTGTTTTACCTGGAAAGCCATCTCCTCTTTATTTCCTCAATTGCAAAAGAGAGAGGTTGTCCTTATTTCACGGTTGTTTAAAAAATTGAATCTTATCACAAATGCAAAGCTTTTAAAGAAGCCCAGCCAAGTGTAGATCATATCAAATGCTAGATATCATCACTAATGCTATATCTCTGAGAGAGTCATATTATCCTCACCTATAACATAAAAAGCTATGTGAAATTATTTGGATGATTTCTTTGTGTTCTTGTATTCTGAAGCTACACATGTCTCTAAAAGTTGAACATATCATAATATTTAAGTAAAGATTTTTTAAAAATCTACCAATAAATCCACTGTGATTAATTTTGGAGAAATAGGTGAAATAAGAGTGAATAAGTAACAGTATTTAAAAAAATAACTCATAGTTGAGATGCTACTTGATTTATTCAGCATACCTCATGATTCACAGCCACATTTGGAAATTGATTGTAATATTATAACAGTCCAGCAACCATTTAAATAAAACATTGTAATTATCTTATCTCCTAAAGAAATAAGAAATTATTTCATTGCCTAATGTGAATGACCCTGAAGTGTACACGACAGCACTCTGATCCTGCAGTGCAGGGTGAAGTGCTTTCTAGAGTCTCTAGACTCAGCAAATTGAGTTTCTTTCTTATACCGAGGAAAGGGGGAAATTACTACTATATCATGTAGACTTTTTCCAAATTAAATGAAAAGTGCCTTTCTTTGAAATGCCATCATATAGCCAATCTCGACTTGGACAAATAAATACTCACTTAAGTAAGAATTCTGCTCAGTGTGAGAATCAATAGTTCAAAATGTTGAATTACTAAAATAATTTGAAAAATCAGTTCCAATACTTGCATTTGGTTGTAAGTGACTATGATATTGAAAAATGAGTTAATATACCAAGACATTGCACATAAGACACTGTAGCACAGAAGAATTGTTTCCTAATATAGAACTCTACTTAAAAAATAACAACAACCTTACCTCCTGCATACATAACAGCCAGCATAATGGATGATATCCATGCGATTTCACTGTAGGAAGTGTTGAATATCGTCTGTATTTCTTTGAAGAACACAGTGACAGCTTTGGGAAATGCATAAGAAAACCCAATGGAGATAAAGGATGCTCCAACGACCACCCAGCCCCATCCTCCATCAGGAGGTACATGCTGAGCGTCGGTCCCTTTTTCTGGTGGTGGCATTTCTGCTCCTTTATTGTGAATTCAGTAATCTAGTAAAAAAAAAGTAAGCTATATTTCCATTCTGTATGTCACTCAATATTCAACAAAATAAAACTTTCTAGTTATATTATAAGATTTTTCATGAATATTCTGCTAATATTATTGCACTTATAAAATTATCTGACAACTTATCAAATTTATGTGTGTATTTTTAATATCTTTTCCCATTAGTCTAAGATATAATAAAATCAAAACTCTTTCACACACACCAGATGATTTACCAAATTAATTATATATATAGAGAGAGAGAGATAGATATCTATATAAAAATATATAGATAGATAGATCTCTCTCTCTCTCTCTCTCTCTCTCTCTCTATATATATATATATATATATATATATATATATATATAGAGAGAGAGAGAGAGAGAGAGAGAGAGAGAGAGAGAGAGAAAGTATAAAGTTTGATTTGTCATGGAAAGCATTTAGTTCACTTGTAAAAAACAAAAAGCTACACTAATGTAAGTTAAGAATTTAGATATGATTCTAAATTCTAGCAATCAGAAGATAAAAGTTACATCAACCTTATTTCTAAGCATAAGAAAGCTATAACTTACTTTGGTGGCAACATAATACTTTCTTAATTTAAATAGGTTTTTATTATAAAAATTAAAATGTATCATGTATTAAATCTTGTGAATTTTACAGTATGATAAGTAATGGATATATAATAGTATTTTCTACTTTTAATAATTGAAATACATAAAAATATTTTAGTTTGTATTTATTTACTACACTTATAAGTTAAGGAGCTGTATGAGTCTATGTTACAGAATTAAGTTAACATTAATGTATTTCCCAAATTGTGCCCTATCTACCCATCTTATGAACGATCCTGTCTTAGGCATTTTGTAGCACTGAAATCCCTCAGTCAAATGGATGGTGTGGTTGCTAAGTGGGACAGCGACAGAGACGGCAGATTTTTAAAATGGAATATACTGCATTGATTGTACGGTAGAGAGAAAATAATATCTATGGAAGAAAATTAGTATACACAGCTTAATGTATTTGAAATTAAATTAAAATTGTATTGGTCCCTTAACATCATATAGAGCAATTCTTTTGTAGAGTAATGCTGCTTACTCAGCGTATCTGGCCAATGCCACTATTTCTCAATATCTTCATTTTAATATTTTCATTCTATTTGTAGATTTTTTTCAATATAAAGGTAGAAGAAAATGAGCAGCGTTACGCTGTTGATAAGATAATGCTGTAAATAGGTAACAAGATGAAATTTTGCCACACATCTTCGGAAAACTAGCTAACAAAATAAATCTATGAAAACCATGGCAAAGGTTTATCTTTTGTTCAATGTCAAGTTGTTTCTGAGATATCCCCAATGGAGAACACCAGCGTTGCAGTGAGGTATATGTTGGGCTGTGAACAGAAGCTCGGCAATTTGAAGCCGGCAGCTGCTCTGCCGGAGAAAGGAAGCTTTTGACTCCTAAGCGTCGCCGTCGCAGACACTCAGGGCAGCTCTGCCCCGTCCTCCAGGGTCTCTGTGGCTCAGAATGGACTTGATCATCGTGAGTTTGGTTTTCAAGTGCAGCATATTCAGATTCTGCATGAAAAGACTGTCCATATTAAATGTTCCTAAGTTGTCCACAGATTTTACTTTCTGAAACTCATATAAGAGGAATGGTAACAAGTACCCTTTAGAAGGACAGCGCTAGTTTATTACCACGAATACTAAGATGAGGACTAGCTCAAAGAAAGTAGCAGTGTGAAAAGATCATTACGATAACTTATTTCTTAGGCGGACTCTGACAGATATACTTAAAACAACGCTGTTTTATAACAACTCACGGAGAGAAAGCAGAATAGCTTGCAATGAACAAGATAACATGACTACAAGTTAAAAAACTTTATACATATGAATAAGTGAATCTCATACACATCCTGCATTCATCATTCTCCTAACCTCAATAATTGTCAGCGCTCTGGATTGATCCTTGTTTCCTTGTGACGCAAGGAATGGAATGGTGCCGTCCAGAGCCCTTCGAAATAACCGAGCAGTTTGCACAGAGCTGCTGCTTTCTCATTGCCTACTTCTTTATGACGGTGGAAACATTTCTATGCTGTGTAAATAATTTCTGCGCCAAATACCCTACTCCTCTAAAACCCTACATTGGAAACACCTATAGTATTGTCATCAAGAAAACTTTGTAATATTTTCCCTCACTATATGTCTTTCCCATTAGAGTCTACAATGCAACATCATCAAGCTGATAATTATTGTCCCAATTCCTAGCCCAGTTATTGACATAAATGGGTACTCAGCATATTTACTAAATGCACAATATTTGGATGGATAAATATTTGGGAATATCTGTATTTGGGAAAATCTTACTCATTGTGCCACCTCTTTGGCATGAAATAAAAACAACCACCAAAATAAACATATCAAACGTAGGCCTTCTAACAATTTGGTTGAGGCACATATTTGATCCCTGTTTTTTCAGATGGGAAAGGGCTCCCATGGCTAATGCCAGCAGCAGTTGGGATGACGTTGACTTTGACAGCCGCACCCAGAAGCATGCTAAACAAAACATGTATGCTCATATTTGCTGAATGGAATGACTAAGATATATACAAGCAAAGGAAGAATCCACTATTCAAACTGCCCCAAAATTGAAAATAAAAGCAGAAACCTACCTAAAACTGAGAGGAGTATGAAATTTAAAATAATGACATCTGCTACCCTCTGTCCCTTAATAATCCCTCCCATTTTTTTCTTTCCTACACACACACACACACACACACACACACACACACACACAGTTTTCCACTAGCCATTAATCATCTCTGCAACCATCTATTAGGCAAGAAGTGATGCTTTTTAACAATTTTAGGTAAGAATTTATAACCTGCACCTGAGCCTTCCATAGATGATCAATGGTTTCTCATTTTTCTCTTGCCTTCAAGATCATTATTTTTAAGATTCTCTGATTCTAACTGTCCAACTATTAGACTTTATGTTTTTCTAATATACTTTTACTGAAGCTGTGTATTTGTTGTCTGAATTGTCAATGATAGCAATAATGGCAGCTTTATTATGCATGAGGTGTTCTACCCCGGTACAGACTTGTGGTCTCGGAAGGCCATTGGTCTGTGTCCTATGGTCATTATGAACAGAACCCCCATAATGACCGTGGTAGTCTCTCTGCTTCTGTTCTTTGTTCACTGTTGCTGTACAAGTCAAGCTTGCATTCTCAGACACTGTATATTATTCTCTTCATAGCATTCCTTGGCTTAAATATTATGTATGCATATATGATTATGCCAGATTTCTCCTTAATATTCTTTTAGTTTTCATATTCTTATTATTCATATCATTTCCCATAGTGATACAGGAAAATTATATAGCTTTATTATATTAGTATGCAATATATAATTATTTTGAAACATTTACTTCATTTTAATTATGATTCCCTACTCCTAGTGGCAATTATCGCTCATGCCTCTTCACTTTACTTAAACCTATTTGTTTCTCCTCGACAGTGTCATCTTTTCTGAATCACTGGAAAATAGATGCAGAATCATGTAGCCCCTTTACAAACTTTCCCAATTTTAAATGTCCATTTTTCTTTATTAACAACTTTTCAGTTGACCAATAGCAAAGGTCCAATTGCTACATATTAATTGCTCCCATTATTTTCCTATGAACAATTCTACAATGCCTTATATAACTTAATGCTTCAATGCCTTGTTCATTTTATTTATATAAATATATATATATATATATGTATTTTAAAGAATTAAAAATGTAGCTTTACCTGTTGACAGATATCCACTTGAAGAGATGTCTCTGATATATTTGTAAAATCTTTAAGCTAAGTCACTCTTCCTTGAAATGTGTTATTTGAAAACAAAACAAAGGAATAGGAGTAGAGCAGACTCTGGATTATCTAAAGAAATAAAAACAAGAATTACATATGAGATTGAATTTTACAAATCACTTTAGTACAAATAGCACTAGATTACATCCCTAACATTATGACACAGAATATTTAATTCATCTTCCATGACTGTCAAATAATTTCCTATACTCCTTTAGATAATTAACTCCAAATATCAATCCAATAAATCAAATATCCACTTCAATGTAAATAAATACAAGGTTTAGAAGAGAACTACAAGAAATATTATCAACATGTATATCATTCATTGAGAAAGATTGGGTAATAAAAACAAAATACATTTAGGGAAAGACCTTCAAATTAATAATCCAATATTTCTAATTAGTTCACAAATTTCCCCAATACTTCAAAAGCCTTGATTTCACAGTAAATTTGGTTCTCAATATAAAGAATTTAGTCCTTATACTTTTCTACTGGCCTTTTTTTCAGGAAAAAAAAATTATTCAGGGTCCCATTGGATTTTGCAACATCCTGGGGGTGCTATCCAGAGAGAGGCATCGCAAACTTTGGGAAACACTGACTTGTACCATGAGAAACACAATGGGCCACTTCTAGTATGTCCTATAGGGCTGCCCAGAGTTAAAGTCAACTTGATGGCAATGGGAGGTATTACCCTTGTGGCGTAGTGGTTACGCATTGGGCTGCAAACCACAAGGTCAGCAGTCTGAAACCACATGCTAATGAGGTGCCCTATCCCCCCCCCCAAAAAAATTGCTCAGTCTCAGAAACCCTGTCCTATAGGGTCACTATGCATCAGAATTGACTCTGGTAGTGAGAGAGTGATAATCAAGCTACTTCATCTAGAAGCTTGTGTTTCAAGTTATAACTCAGAAATAGTATATTCAGCAATCAAATTTCCAAATTAATGCATATACTCGTGTAGAAGCTGAATTTTTCAGCACAAAAATACACTGGTCAGTGGAACCCAGAGAGGTGTAACATCTTGCTGCCCATCCCCCCGTCCCCCAAAGTGACTGGAGGAGCTCCCTTCGCTGGTGATTGCTGTTTCTCCACTGTTTATTCAAAGCCCTGCTGACACTGCAGGGCTTTGAATGTTTGTTTACTCACATCTAACCAATCAGAGCCATCCTATGACGTGTATCGCTGAATAAGCCTTTTAAAGACCATGCGGGAAGGATGTGGCATGAATGGATGTCATCTGGTCAAACCCGACTAACAAAAGGAGAAAAGCCTGACGCAGAGTTAATAGCAAAGTGGGTTCGAGATGCATGGGAAGACATTCCAGAAGACATGGTGCGACGTGCCTTCCATAAATGTAGTGTTAGTAATGCTATGGATGGCAGTGAAGACTGCGCTTTGTATGAAAATGACAGCAGTGATGGTGATGACCTCACACCAGCTGAAGCTCTGCACTGGGATATGGATGATGATGATGAATTCCGTTTTGAAGGATTTTAACTCTTTACATTTTAGCTTGGTTGCTGATTGAACTCAGGGAATAATACTCTTAAGGTATCATTGCTGATACCTTCTTTTTGTTGAACCTATTTTCCACTTACTGTCTGGTTTACTAATGACAAATGACTTGTCCTTTTATTTATGCTTTATTTTAAAATAAATATTTAAATACATTACCCCACTGATGTCTCAATTTTTAGTAATTTTATTTTCATTTGTTTTGATTATTGAAACTCGCCAATAGCATCTGCATTTTCCACCCTGGGCTTATACTTGAGTCAATCAGTTTTTCTGGTTTCCCAGGTAACAGTTAGGTACCTCAGCTTATACTCAGGTTGGCTTATATTTGAGTATATACGGTAAATAAATGTTAGGAGGTCACAAAACTTCCACATAAATTCCTCTAGTGCCCTATAGCCACAACTTGCAATTTTCCTCAACTCTTACTTACAAAATGGGCTATGCCTTCACCTAAAAGAAATAATGTACTCCTTAAGCAACAATGGATTGGTTCTTTTTGTTCAGTCTCCCTTTTTATCAGAAGGATATATGAATGTTCAGGTGACATCTCACCCAATTTTACAACAGGAATTAAACTGCACCAAATCTTTTCTTTTCCAAAATGTAATTGAATTAAAATTGGAGTCTAATCCTGAGAAGCTATTTTATTTTCTAAAGTAAACCATCCGTTAAATTCTATTGACTGAAATATTTAACACCTAGACAAGAGCTGTACAGACATCACATAGACCACAAAGTATCAGTAGCCCGAAACCCAGTTTTTGGCATAGACTGTATCTGTAATGAGAGGACTCTGAAAGTGCCATCTGGTCAGTAATTGGGCTAAACGAACTACTGAGGTAATAGTGGTGGGAAAATTTAAAAATAAATAATTTAAAATTGCATATACATCAAATGAAAAATAGAAAATAGACTTTCTATTTCAAGTAATTATCTTAATTTCTAGTAAGTATACTTTTAGAATTCGGGGGGGGGGGCAGGGGAAGCAGAGTTGACATCATTCATAAAAGGCTCCATCGCTCAGGTTCATTTCCGCATGGGTCACAATAACAAGAAGCTGGAAGCAGCCTAAATTCCCATCAGTAGAAGACTGGATGAAAAACTCTGGTAAATACTCACAATGGAATATTACACACCCCTAAAAAACAGGGAAAACTCTGAAACACCTCAAGATGTGGAGGGATCAGGAAGACACTGTGCTGAGGGAAGTTAGTCAAGCACAAAAGGGCAAATACCGTATGAATTCACTGGTGTAGGAACAACCAGCAGGCCAGGCACAAGCTCAAGCCTGTAGGGCATCTAGTCGGCTGGCCAGGGGGGCCAGACAGCCTGACGAGTGCCAATGAACCATACACCATCTACCCTAGGTAGGTAATTTGAAGGTCACTTTGTCTGTGGGCACCTTATTTCAGCTGGGATCACATGGTCAAGGAAGTGGAAAGAGATGTTGTCTACTGAGTGGCTGCCATGTAAAATCTATGATGATGTCCCTTTGAACAATTAGAAAGCCCTATCAGAGGGATGAGGGATACTGAGGGGAAAGACAAATCAGGAAGGCAAAAGGAGCAAATACGTCTTGAGGAACACAAAAGCATGTCTGTTGGTAGGAAAAGAGGGAGGACCAATTTCCAGTGGGGGGAGGAGTGGGAGTGACTGAAAGTACTTTGGGGGATTCTCGAGGGGAGTGTCTTTGGTGGTATTCACCAAATGGGAATCATGAACCCAGGCGTGTGGATACATCCTGGGCACCCAGGCTGGGCGCTGTGCAATGCTGGGACACAGAATCTTGGATCGGCAAGGCACACAGCATGCTCCACAGACTTCTTCCATGAGATTCAGTGTGGAAACTCCACTGGGTAAGCTGGACACTACCTCAGACACATTTGTAACCTGAGGACTTAAGTTGGAAAATACATGGTGTCTATTGGTGGAAGTGAAAAATAGCTGTCAAGATTGTTGAACTGTTGGTAGACAGACAAATATGGTCTTGCTATATCAAGATATGTATGATTCTGGCAAACCTGTGACTGACATTCTCCCTGAATATTATTGTAAAATTTTCCCTGACAATTAACCTCCATTTTTTGTGTAAGCCGCATCCAGCCATGAAAGGACTGATTCGCCACAAGTGAATAATTCAAGTACTATGATATGGAGTTAGCCTACAGTGGCCCAATGTCCCTCTCTCAACAGGGTTATAAAAAAATTATTTCCAGGGGCTAATCAAAGATAGTATTAATGGAAGCTCATGATGGGGAACGATTGATAAGATTCTCTAGCATAAATTAACAAGCAGTTTTGAAAGGGAGCCAAAGGCAGATAAAAAACTAAAAAGAAATAAAGACACATAGATGCAGGGATGAGTTTTAGCTCACACTAAATCCTAGTTCCCATTTAGGAACAATTAGTTCTTACATCATGGCCCTGCTAGATACTTGCCCTCAGGGAGGGGACACAGAAGATATGAGTGCGATAGCAAAATATGGTGACAAAATTAGATGGTGCCCGGCTATCAGATAAAATAACATCTACAAACAAACAGCCATATCAGTGAGATGATGAGGTAGTTTATTGTGCCAACCTGGCCGATAAACACATGTGGGGTTAATTGAAGGGCAGAGGGCTAAATGGCTCAGTGAGCCTCACCTTTCTAGTTCTTGGGTCTCTTGCTTTCTGATGGTGGGACCAGGGTGCAGCTGCCTTAGCCAGTTTCCTGATTCAACTGGAAAGGCTCACTTCCTGCAGGACATCTCCAAGGAGAACCTGCATGGACCTACCACAATGCAGCCCTGGGTACTGGAGCAGATATGTGGAGACCCCTGCCAGCACTGAGATGCTTATGCGTTCACTGACTCGGCTTTCCTCCTGCAGTCGACATCACTGCGTCTGTTTTGTGAGATGGAGGAAGACTTTGTGGATTGGTGTTGGACATATGGGTTAATGTTGGACTTGTGGGCTTGGGCAGCACTGGGTTCGGATGTTTTCTTGATGTGCACTTAACCTTTATATAAAACTCTGAGTTTCTGTGGATTTGTTTCTCTAAAATACTCAGACTAACACAGATGTCAACTAAGTCCACATGGAAGAAGCACACCATCATCAGTCATGAAAGAATTAGAATCCGTATACTCTGAAGTCAAAGGAGGCATTGGTCTCAGAGGCCAAGCTTTGAGAACACAGTGCGCAGCAGGTAATAGATGAGAGTGGGGCCCCGCGATACATTCATTTGTGGGAACTGCATAGAAAATAAGCCTCCGGTGATCTTGCTATATCCTTAACTGAGGGACGATCGGATAGTGGTTATGTGTAGTGGAGATATAAATATAGAAGATCAAAGGAATAAACCTGACGTGGACTGTTAAAACTTGGTCAATTGATTCCCCTTGATGCACGCTGGACCTGTTCTGGTTTTCAACATTTTCTGTATGTTTGCTCTGTTTTGTTTGGTTTGTTCACAATGGGTTTATCTTAGAGGTGTTATGCCACTGGGAGTCTTGAAGTTGTGTTATAAGTTTTTCTGTGTTTTGCGATGTGAAATCCAGGATTAATGAACTTATAGGGTCAGCAAGTTGAATAAAGATTTCAGCGGTGGGTAAAGGTGATGGGGGCTGGCGATTGGGGTGTGGGTGGGGGTTTAAAAGGAAATGATTTGTGAGTGCTACACACAGCACAAGGCAGGTGCACCAGCGAACTCCAGCACTCAACTGACGCCTGGCCACGGGTGCGATCTTGCCTTTGAAGTAATCCCACACGGCATCTGTGGAGCCCTACATCAAACAGGCACACCACCCCACTACCTGAGGAAGAGATGGAACTCCTCCAGCCTCACGGACAGGAGATCAAGTCTCAGTTATCTCCTGGCCTTCTTCTCTGTCTTCTCTATTTATTCAAAACCCTTCTATCTTTCCAATTAGTCAGTCTCAATGAGCTGAGGTTCATATTGGGGGGTTTTCCCTCTCTTTCTTCTTTTTCCCTCTTTTTTTTTCTTTTTTCCCTCTTTCTCTTCTTCTCTCCCACTCTCTCCTATCATATGCCACTACTGGCTTTCAGATCACTACCCTCCACTACGGACAAATCAAACCAAGCAGCAGGAGGAACTTCAGCCTGCCATCGTGGGAGTGCTGTGAACCACACAAGGCAGCTGAGACAAAGATCTACACCGCGCTACGCTGCTCAGGAAATCTCCGTCAGACCTCTAAGGCGGTCTCATCAACTAGGGCAATTCTGCCCAGCACCACTGGGTCCCGGCATTAAAAGGGCACACCAACCTGGCATTGTGGGGCAGGGTCTAAACCCCTCTGGCCCCACATCCAAGCAATCAGGGATCATCTATCTCCATATTTCCTCCTTCTCTCTCTCCTCCCTCTTTACCATCACAGACAATATTAGTGAACACAGTTGGGTTTTTCCCCCTTCTTTCTCTTTATTCTCTTTTTTTCCTTTCCTCTTTCTGTCTTTGTTCTGTTCGCTTCTCTTTCTGTTCCCATGATTGTCTCTGCTCCCTCTCATTCCTTTCACATGCCACTGCCGGTTCCCAGGCCCCTTCACTCTGCTTAGGACAACCCTGTCCTCCCAGTGGGCAGCCCTCAGACAGTGCTGCACACAGGACGAGTCAGTGCTACACACAGCACAGCGTGGGGTCAGCTATTTCTTCAACTACTTTTAAAATTCCCTCTTTTCCTTCCTTCTCTCTTCTCTCCTTGTGTCCTTCTTTAACGTTTTCTCCTTTTCTCCTCTTCTTCTAGCTCGACTCTATTTCCTACGACAGGCTTGGCAGATTTTATTCTCCTTTTTTAGTTGTTTTCTTTTCTTTTTTACTGTTTTCACTTTTTTTACTCTGCATTTTAACTGTGTGTGTGTGAGTGGGCGTCAGTTTGCTTGTGAGTATACCAAGCAAATGGTAATACAAAAAAAGCAGGGGTAGTGATCTTAATAGCTGACCAAGTTGACATCAAGATAAAGGCCATAACCAGAGACAAGGAGGGGCACTATATAAGGCTCAAGAGAACAATAGACCAAGGACCAGTGAGCATAATAATAATATATATGTACCTAGGGAGAGACCTGCTAAATTCATTAATGAAACACCCCAAAAGATGAAAAAAGAGATCACAGGCTCAACAATTATAGTTGGTGACTTTAATACACCACTCTCTGAAAAACACAGATCATTGTGAAAGAAACTCAACAAGGAGTCTACAGATCTAAATAGCACAATTCGAGGACTTGATATTTTCAGAGCTTTCTACCTGCGTGAAAAAAAAATTCACATTCTTTTCAAGTCCACATGGGCACATATTCGAAAATAGACCACATGCTGGGACACAAGTTGGACTTGAGTAAATTTAAGCACATAGAGGTTATACAGAAACCTCTCTCTGATCATTGCACCATAAAACTGGAAATTAACGGAAGAACAGTGAAGAAAACAAGGGTAAACAATTGGAGGGTAAACAATTTCCTATTGCAAAAGGAGTGGGTATTGATCCAGATAAAAGATGAAAACACAAAGTTTCTAGAAACCAATGAGAATGAAATTACGACGTACCAAAACCTGTGAGATACAGCAAGGCATTGATCAGAGGAAGGCTGATAGCAATAAATGCACAGATTAAAATAGAAGAGAGACTCATGGATGATATACTGACACAAAACGTACACCAAATTAGAATAGAGTCAAGAGAGCAACCCCACTAATAGCAAGAGGATAGATATAATAAAAATTAGAGCCGAGATACAGGAGAGGAAAAACAAGAAAACCATGGAAAGAATTAATGCCACTAAAAGTTGGTTCTTTGAAAGAATTAACAGAATTGATAGACCCCTAGCAAACCTAACCAAAGAAAAGAAGGAACAAACATTTGAAAGGATGAGGGATGAAACAGGGGACATTACAACAGACCTCAAGGAAATCAAAAGGATAATTACACAGTAACATGATGGTCTATATTCTAACAAATTCAACAATTTAGAAGACATGAACATATATTTGGAAACACAATCCCTCCCTAGACTATCCCAGATGGATGTCAACAACCTCAACAGACCCATAGCAATGGAAGATATAGAAAACAAAATCAAGGAATTACCAACAAAAAAATCCTCCGGACCAGGTGGCTTCACAGGAGAATTCTCCCAAGCATTCATGGAAGAATTGACAGTAATCCTATACAAACTCTTCCAGAACATAGAAAAAGACAGAAAATGCCCAAACTCTTCCTGTGAAGCTAGTATAACTCTGATACCTAAAGTGGGCAAAGATGCCACAAGAATTGAGAACTATAGACCAATATCCCTAATGAACATTGATACAAAAATCCTTAACAAAATACTGGCCAATAGAATACAAAAGCATATTAAAAAGAAATAATTCATCATGAAAAATTGGGATTCATATCAGGGATGCCGGGACAGTTCAATATATGGAAGAGCATCAGCATTATTCACCACATTGGCAGAAAAATGATAAGAACCACAGGATAATATCGATAGACCCGGAAAAAGCATTTGACAACATCCATTGCTGTTTCAGACACGTAAGAAGAAAGGGATAGAAGGAAAATTCCTCAATAATATACAAGGTATATATGAAAAACAAAGAGCTAATGTGGTTGTTAATGGAGAAAAGATGAAAACAATTCCACTAAAAAAGGGGACTAGACAAGGATGACCCTTGTCCCCACTCCTATTTAATATCATACTGGAGGTCCTAGCTAACAACATAAAACAAATGAAAGTTTTAAAGGCATTCAACTGGGGAAGGAAGATAGGAAATTATCATTATTTGCAGATTATATGATTCTATATTGTTTGTGTCTCCACAGGGAAAGAAGGAGCAGATATAAAGCCAATGCCAGAGAATGCAGTGCACCGGCAAGGAGTGAGGAGCTAGGGGATGGGCCTGATGACTCAGCCCCCATACCAGTCAGGTGGACAACCACCCCTCACCCAAGAAGAATTTACTTGAGAGGATGGCACTGAAGCTGCAGCTAGGGGAGAGGGACATGTCTGATCAGAACACATGGGAGCAGATGAATGGGGAAGAAGAGACAGTGAAGCACATCCTGGTCCATCAGGCCTGGAGGACTATATCCTGCTCTGAACAGCCAATGGACATGAGTGGACAATATGGCTGATCCCATTAGGAGACACACTGTCCCTTGATGGCCTAGGACCCTAAGGGGGACAACACTGGAGACTCAGTGTCAGGACTGGACCAGATTGACCCTGTGACACCGAGGCAAACCACTCAATGTGTGCGGCAGAGCAACTGTGAGAGCAGAGCAGGGAGCCCCTGAGGGAGTACAAAGGACAGACTCTGGGGGCAAAGCATGGTACCCCATGGGACCTGACAGAATGATAAGCCTAGAGATAAAAAATCAGACCTTAATCTATTTACAGAAGTTTTCTTTCCTTTAATTTTTTTTCTTTTAATTAATTTACTCTTCTATGGGTAATTGGTTTCCCTTTTTGTTGTCATCGCTGTGTTCTCACCCATCGCCTGTCTTGCTATGGCTTAATTTTTGGTGCATATTATTATCTTTAAAGACCTAACCAGATAAGAGAGACTGGATGAATAGTCTGTAGGAGAAAACAGTGGGGCCAATAGTTCCAGGGGGACACAGGAGAAGGGGACGAGGGGGTAAGGAGGTGGTGCTGACCAACCCAGGGACAGGGGAGCAACAAGTGATCTAAAATCAGTGGCAAGGAGCATGTGAGAGACCTGGTAGGCATTCAACAAGGGCAAGGTAACCGAGAGAAATTACTGAAACCCAAATGAAGGCTGAGCATTACAGTGGAAAAAGAGGAAAATGTAAGGAAATACAGGAAAGAACTCGTGACAAAGGGTATTTATAGAGGTCTAAAGACTGGAATGTACATATGTAAATATATTTATTTAAGAGTGTAGGGAAACAGATCTACGTGCATATATTTATAGGTTTAGTATTAAGGCATTTGATGGACATTGGGCCTCCACTCAAGCACTTACTCAATGCAAGAACATATTGTTCTATTAAATTGGCATTCCAGGATGCACATCTTCCTGATATGATCACTGAAGACAAACGTGTGCAAAAGCAAATGTGGTGAAGAAAGCTAATGGTGTCCGGCTATCAAAAAATATAGCTTCTGGAGTTTTGGAGGCTCAAAGATAAACAAGGGGCCATCTAGTTCAGAAGCAACAAAGCCCACATGGAAGAAACACACCAGCCTGTGTGACCACAAGCTATTGAAGGGACCAGGTATCAAGCATCCAGGAACAAAAAATCCTATCATTGTAAATGTGTGAGTGCAGAGTGGTGACTCAAAGCCCTTTGGCAGCCAACCGGATACCCCCTTACTGAAGGCTTGTGGGGAGGAGATGAGCCAGTCAGGGTGCAGAGTATCAATGATGAAACTTATAACTTTTTTCTAGTTCTTAAATACTTCGTTCCCCGCCCCCTCCACTATCATGATCCCAATTCTACCTTACAAATCTGGCTAGACCAGAGGATGTACATTGGTACAGATAGCAACTGGAAACACAGGGAATCCAGGACAGATGACGCCTCCAGGACCAGTGGTTAGAGTGGTGATGCCTGGAGGGTGGAGGGAACATGGGATAGAAAGGGGGAACTGATTATAAGAATCTACTTACAGTCTCCTCCCTGGGGATGGACAGCAGAGAAGACGGCAGGGGGAGAGGTGGGACAATACAACATATGACAAAATAATAACAATTATGAATTATGAAGGGTTCATGAGGTAGGGGGAAGTGGAGAGAGAGGGAGAAAATGAGCAGCTGATATTAAGGGCTCAAGTGGAAGGCAAATATTTTGAGAATGATGATGGCAACAAATGTACATATGCGCTTGACACAATGGATGTATGTATGGATAGTGATCAGAATTGTAAGAGTCCCCAATAAATGATTAAAAATGATTTTAAAAAGGAAATGATATCAAGGAGTCCATGAAGAGAAAGAATGTTTGGAGATTGATTGTGATAGCAATTGTACAATTCTGCTAGATGTTATTGAACTATGGCATATGATATATATTAACTCCTACTTAATAAGAACTTTTAAATATATTTTTATAAAGCTATGCTCTAAGTACTTTTATAAAGATTTTCCCCTCTTAATGATACATATACATTACTGAATGTACAGGGAAATATTGCCTATAATTTTGGAAAACTGAAACTGTCATTAGGGAAATGTATAATGCAATTTCAATTCATTCATCATAAAGTACACAAAAATCCAAACTCAGTGCCACTGAGTCAATTCTGACATGGAAGTCAATAGGCACTGGTATGAAATGCCATTCAAGATACTGTTACTACTATTGTTAGTTGCCATCATGTTGATTTTAACTCATAGTGGTACCAAATATGAAAATAAAAACTGTCCTAGAAGGTTTGTAAGGCTGTGACTTTTTTAAAGCAGAATTCCCCACCCACAGGCCTGTATTCCCAGAGACACACCAGCAAGTGGGAACCGTCACCCTTGCAATCAGTAATTGTGCACACATTTGCACCTCCTAGAGATTCTACACAAGGCATACTAAACGAGTAAAAAGGAAAGGGGGCATACATTTTCATTATTTTAAAGTGTACTGGAAAGAAAAACTTATTACTACTATATATCTAATTCACACATGTACAGGTTTATTCCAAACAAATCTCTGCATTCAGTGGGTGGCTGCAGACACGTTATCTCAGTAAGACACTTGTCTTAATCTCGTTATGGTGTCTTCAAGGAAATAACCAATCAGAACAGTCAGTTCTAAGGGGATCTGTTGGGCTTGCTAAATTCAAAAGAGATGTCAGCTTAGAAGATCTATTGGGGGGTGTGGAGGATTTTAAAGAATTAGTCTTGAAACATATTTTTGAAGAACCATGGGAGCCTATTATTAAGTTTTAGGTGAGAAAAGAGACAAGAAAGTTGAGTCAGGATTTTCATTTTATTTTTTCCCCATCATAACAATACACCTCCTCAGTCTATGTAGGTAGCAAGGACTGCATTATAAGAATTTCACTGTGAAACCTTACAGTATCTACCCTTCAATCCTCATCTTGCCCTTCAGACTTATCTTTTTTATCAAAATTCTAAGAATATATGAAAGGACATGATTTGAATCCCCGGGGGATGCCAAAATGGCCATTTTCATGTGTTGTAAATTGAAGAGCATATAATTCTTCTGAGAAAGGTTAAAAAGATATCACTGTCAAAAGGATATAGACCTAGAGGTAGAATATGTTGAGGAAAATATTGGTTTCGCATTTTGATATTTTTGTTTAATGGTATTCCTATGATTTGTAGCCATATTTTGGCTCACCAAAATTTAAATGTTTTAAAATGTTTAAACATTCTATTTTATTTTATTATACAATTGGGTTCTTCTTATTGAAAACTTTAAAATACAAAAATTCTAAAATTAAAAACAAATTATTAAGATACAAATATAAACATATTCCTAAATGGTAACTTATTGTGAATTAAACTAAGTACTTGTGTTTGTATTAAATGTGGTTTTTCGTAACTTTTTTTTTTCAGTGCTGTGGGCTGGGGTAGAGATGAATAGAGGGGAATGCTTTCTATCCACTTATTTACCCCAGGCCCATTTCAATATCCCAAAGTTCAATTACCAGATAAGGGGAGCAGTTTTCATAACTTTTTATAAGCAATTTCTTCTGATAGTTAAATTTGTATCTTACTTAAAAAAATTGATAATGAGTCAATTCAGACACATAAACACCTCATGTATTACAACTGAGTTCCTCAGATGTGTGAGTCCGGGTAGACTAGAGATACAAATCCACAGAAACTCAAGTGCTTAAGAAAGAATTTTTTATACAAGAGCAGTGGAATATTGAGAAAATATCCCAGCCCAGTCCAGATCAAGTTCAAAAGTCCGATATTAGCCCATATGTCTGACATCAATCTACAAAGTCCTCGTCAGACTCATGAAACACATGCAATGATGCTGAATGCAGGAAGATCACCACAGGCCAGTGGGTGGAAAGTCTTGTAGATCCAGTGGCAGTGTAAACATCTCAGCTCTGGCAGGGGTCGCCACATGGCTTCTCCAGGTCCAGGGTTCTGGCTGCATCAGGGTAGGTCCATGTGGTTCTCCAGCTCCCAGGGCATAGCGCCATGTGTCTTGTCAGCAAAGTGTCTCCCAGGGAGTGAGCTGAGAGAGAGAAAGTGTTTCCCACCTCCAAGGAGGAAAATCAGGATTTCCAGAATTCTCAGGAGAAGGCCATGCCCACACAGAGCTTCATTGGTCATGTCTTAATTGACAAGCCAGAAGCCACCCGTTCACTTGTAATCCTCTCAAATTAACACCAGATTATGTAACTACCACATCAATGGAAATGAGGTTTTATTGGTTGTAATCCTAGTGGACACAGATCTCTAGGCCTTTCTTTGTGGTGCACTGGGTGGGTTTGAAACTGCCAACCTCTCCATTAGTAGCAAAATGAAAACCAATAGAAACTGGCTTTTGCACATTGGTCTTGCCCAGGAGTTCACACAATATGGTCTGCTAATGACAATCCAAGCATTGAACAGCATCGCTGAAGGTTTCTACAGGCAAGCATTGCAAGATGCAGTATGCATGAAAAGAATATGGAAGAAATCCAAAGCCATTGTACTCAAAATAAATGGCTGATATTCAACAATTTCAAGAAGTACTGTGACCAATAAATTCTGGTATTGCATGAAGACATTCAGACGGCATTGAAGGCACTTGTATATACAAGGCTCCAGGAACTGACGAATACCAATTGACAAAATGGTAACAAAAGGATTCAACTCTGGAAGAGCTCATTCATATATGTAAAGAAACTTAAAACCTGGCCAACAAATGGAAATGAATTCCTAACTGTGCACATTCTAGAGATGATGATCAAACAGAATGTGGAAAGTATCAAACAATATCATCAATATCACATGATCTTATAATTTGGGAGAACATAATTAAACAAAAGATAATAGTTACAGGGAAATCTAAAAGTTCAATCTAGATTCAGAAGAGGGTGTGTAACATGGAATATCACTGTAGTTTGTTAGATGGATCTTGGCCAAAAGCTAAGAATACTAAGAATACCAGAAAATAAGAAGTTTACCTGTATTCTATAGGCTATGTGAAAGGAATCTACATTGTGTATCATATATATATATATATATATATATATATATATATATATATATATATATGATAATGAGAACTCATAACACTTAACTGTGCCCATGAAAAACCTGTACATGACTCATGAGGCAATTGTCTGGAGAAAACTACTGAGTGGTTAAACACTGAAAAGGCATGATGCATGCCTATAATTTTCCCTTTATTCATGCATTATGTATGTTGAACAATCCAATAAATTGAATTATAGGAGGAAGACCCATTAACAACATTCAATATTAAGATGAGATGATCCTGCTTGATAAAAATGAAGGTGATTTGAATCATTTGATGAAATTCAAAAAATATAGTCTTCCATAAGGATTACTCCTGAACATGAAGAAAACAAAAATCCTCACAACTGTGCTAATAAGCAATCTAAATGAAGAAAGTGTGTTTAGCAACAGCTTCATCCTACTTTGCTCAATAATCAATATCCAGGAAAGCAGCAATCAAGACATCAAATATCACATTACATTAGGTAAATCTGCTGCAAAAAGTTCTTTAAAATTATTAAAAGCAAAGACAGTCTGACTAAGGTACAGCCCAACTATAGTCATGGTCTTTTCAATCAGTTCAGAAGCATACAAAAACTGGACAATGTAAAAGGAAAACTGAAGCCTAGTTGACCTATCCAACATGTGGTGTCGGTGAATACTGACCAGAGGAATACTTTAGGGATATCTCCTATTCCATTCTAGACCATTGCCACGAAGAGACTGTAGAGTGAATTGTTTCTATTTTGGCTTTCCAGGGCATATAAGAGTCATGTTTACACAGATTGTTATCTATTAAGGATGTAACAGCATCATGAAAATGTTTGAAATCTTTGGAGAATTGCCAAATGAGACAGGATGCAAGCACGGTCTGTTGGAGAAAATGGTGTCAGAAGCCTCGTGTGGTGATGCAGCGCTGACACAGCCCTCAACCTGTGCAACATGCATTATCTGGAAATCACAATGAAAAAGGCTGTCATAGGCTGCTGGAAGGGTGAGCACGGCAGGCTTAGAAGATGTACCACCAGAATGCTACTTAGAACAAAGTACAGCACTATAGTTCAGTTCACTTATCTTGGACACATCATCAGAAAAGACGAGTTGCTAAAAAAACAAAAGGCATCGTGCTCCATTAATGTAAGTAGTATATGTAATCTGGTTTGTCTGGATAAAAAAGTCAACTCAAAAGTTACATCCATTTCCAATTCGTTGGTGATAAATTGAGTTTAGTGTTTCATGTATTATGACACTTGCAGTCTTTTTGTTTCCCAGAGTTAAGGATACATAGATGATTGATAGATAGATAGATAGATAGATAAAGATAGCAACATAGTGTTGTTTGATTTTACTGTTGTTTAGGTTATTATTTTTATGATTATTAGTCATAAATAGAGAAAAGATTGAAGTTGCTTGAATCCAAAATTAATGCTCATGACTATTAATGCTCAATAATCAAGAAATTACATGAGATGTTGCACTCGGCAAATCTACTGCACACGATCTCTTTAAAACACCTTGAAGAACAAGGATGTAATTTCAAAAACTAAAATATGTCTGACCCAAGACATAATGTTTTCAATTACCTCAAATGAGTGCAAAAGTTGGACACTTAATGAGGAAGACTATAGAAGTATTGATGCATTTGAATTATAGTGTTAGCAAAAAATATTGAAAGTACTGTGGATTGATAGAACAAGCAAAGTTATCTTAGGAAGAATAGTCCTTAGAAGTAAGGATGGAGAGATTTTGTCTCATGTATTTAGACATGTTACAGGCAAAGATTAGTCAGTCCCTGGAGGTCAGCATGCTCCATAAAACAAAAGGAATCAAAGAAGACAGTTAAGGCGATAGATTGGCACAGTGGCTGTGGTAATGAACTCATATATAATAGTGACTGTGAGATGGCACAGGACTAGGCAGTGTTTCCTGCTGTTACTTCACTATTAGTGGAAGTCAGCTGTACTGCACCTAACTTAGAATTCCTTGGAGCAAAGTTGGAAGGCCATTTATAATATTTAATAGCATTCTTAGGCCAAAGAATAGAAAAACAATTATACCTAAGATTTAGGATCTTCCACTTAACCTATAGCTTTCAAAGATTTTCTTTGGTCAATTTAGAAAAGAAGGTACATAATTATGTATTAAAGAGCACTAAACAAAGGGAGTTTAAAAATGAAATACAGATGTTCATAAGACTATGACAAAGCAATAGAATCCCTTTCCCAATTTCCATGAAAACATCCACTAAAAAAGAATACAGTTAAAAACTATAACCCAATACACAGAGAGGACCATATGGTCGGCCCCTCTATGAAACACGACATCCCTCACAGACCCATAGCCTGTAGGACAACACTGGAGACACAGTTTTGGAATTGCACACGATCTAACCCCACCATACTGAAGCAAAACACTAAGGTCGTTCAACAGAACAGCAAGGGGAGCAAAGCAAGGAAGTCCTGAGGGAATACCAAAATTAGACTTTGGGGCCAGGGTGTGGGACCCCATCAGACTGGACCAGAAAACACTCCTAAAGGTCAACAAAGAGACCTTGAACTATTTGCAGATTTTCTTTTGTGTGTGTTATTGGTTTGTTTTATTTTGTTCCTTTGTTTTGCTGTCTTGTTTTTGTGCATAGTATTATCTCTGCAGGTCTATCTAGATAAGATAGGTTGGATAAATACTCTGGAGGAGAAAACAATGGGACAGATGGTTCTGGAGGGATGTGGGACAGGAGGAGGTGGGGAAAGAGAGTGGTGTTAACAAACCCAGGGACAAGGGGTCAATAAGTGATCCAAAATCAGTGGCAAGGAGGCTGTAAGAGGTGTGACAGGACTTGATCAAGGGCAATGTAACTGAGGGGAATTACTGAAACCCAAGTGAAGACTGAACATGACAGTGGGACAAGAGGACAGTAAAAGGAAATAGAGGAAAGAACTAGGAGGCAAAGGGCATTTATAGAGGTCTAAATGCAGGCATGTACATATGTAAATATATTTATATACAATGATGGGGAAATATATCTATGTGCATATATTTATAGGTTTAGTATGAAGGTAGCCGATGGACATTTGGGCCTCCACTCAAGTACTCCCTCAATACAACAACACTTTGTTCTATTAAACTGGAATTCCTTGATGCTCACCTTCCTGACAAGATGATGAACACAAAGCAGGTGCATAAGCAAATGAGGTGAAGAAAGCTCATGGTGCCTGGCTATCAAAAGATAAAGTGCCTGAGGTCTTAAAGGTTTGAAGATAAACAAGCGGTCAGCTAGCTGAGACACATCAAATCACACATGGAAAAAGCATGCCAGGCTGTGTGATCATGAGATGTTGAAGGGTTCAGGTATCAGGCATCAAAGAACAAAAAAAATCATGTCACTGTGAATGAGGGGGAATGTGAAGTGAGGACCCAAAGCTCATCTGTAGGCAACTGGACACCCCCTTTCAGAAGGATCCTGGGGAGGAGACGAGTCAGTCAGGGTGCAGTATAGCAATGATGAAACATACAACTTTCCTCTAGTTCTTTAATGCTTCCTCCTACCAGCTATCATGATCCCAATTCTACCTTACAAATCCAGCTAGACATTAGTACAGATAGGAACTGAAAACAGGGAATCCAGGAGAGATGACTCCTGAGGACCAGAATGGAGATACTGGTAGGGGAGAGGGAAGGTGGGATAGAAAGGGGGAATCTATTACAAGGATCTACATATAACCCCCTCCCTGGGGGATGGACAACAGAAAAGTGGGTGAAGGGAGATGTTGGACAGTGTAAGACATGACAAAATAATTTATAAATCATGAAAGGTTCATGAGGGAGGGGAAAAATGAGCTGATACCAAGGGCTCAAGTAGAAAGCAAATGTTTTGAGAATGATGATGGCAACAAATGTACGAATGTGCTTGACACAATGGATGGACGTATGGATTGTGATAAGAGTTATATGAGCCCCCCAATAAAATGATCATATATATGATCATTATATATATAATTTTATATTTTCTCATATATATATATATATATCCCATAAGCTATCTCAATACCTTTGACACAAATTGAGAAATATGTTAGAACACCCTAGATATTTTTATAAAAAACAATAAATATCATTGGGGGAAGAAATTGTAACCCGCACAGCAAGGTGAGTCAATCTGGCCAGAAGCATGGAGAAACATGGTCTTCTAGTTCTACAAAAATAAACTTTCCTGGACTATTGCGTTCTCTGCTCATTTGATGACAGAAGTGTCCTGTAAACAATTGTTCATTCTAGAATCTTGAACATATTTGGCTCTATATGACATATCTCTTTGTTTCCCAACACTCATTAGGTGTCTTCTCATGATTCTATTACCCTGCCTCTGCTCCCTTAGGTAATCAGCAGAAAATTAAGAATAACCCAAGCATCAAATTGTGAAGAATGGTTAAAAACTTACTATCATGTATTTTTTAAATGCTATTATTCTGCATTTAATGATAGCTATGAAAATTATTTATCATGGAATGTAATTATGAAATAATGTTCGATAAAAATGAGTGATACAAAACTCTATGTCCAGCAAAATTTCAAATAAGTGATCAAAAAGGTACATAATAATAAGAAAATACTCAGCATTTTAGGGTTCAGGTAAGAATTATAGAAAACTTATTTTTATCAATATTTAAACTTATTCTTTACTTATTGTAGTATTTGCCCTAATTTTGATTTTAATATCTTCTTTGAAAATAGGTTAGTTTTAACTGGTCTACAATTAATTTAACCAAGGTTACTGAGAGGTAGGACAATTAAACTGAAGCATGTATTTTATTTAGCAATCTTACCTACATTTTTAAAATTTCCTTTTTGTTTATGTTATTTTGTTTTCAGTTACACATCAATGAATTTATGAAGTTCTTATATAAGTTGTGAAGAGGATGCCTAGACATGGTCATTATATACAATTTAGAAATAAGTAACGTGACATAAATAAGTAAATATTTTGGTCAAAACTTAATCATATCCTATTCCTGTTCATTAACAGATAATTCCTTTCAAAGGGGAATTATAGACACAAGTGCATGAAGTCTAGATTTACATCACATATGGAATTATGGATGGAAAGGCCACATTAACTCACTATAACTCAGCAGAGAACAGCAGACCTTGTAAAACTCAATAGGTATCAGCTGCTTCTCCTGCTACACATTTGTGAGTGAATAAAATTGGGAAATTTATTTTCATATCTAATTTGGAATCCCCTAATTATGTGTTCTTTGCCATTCTTTGCCCTCACACTTCCCATTCTCCCTGCTCTCTAATCCAAGCTTGGCCAGCTGGCTTGCTTTGACCAAAGGAATATAAATCTACCCACACAGGCCATTGTGGAAGTTGCATAATCTCATCTCAGCCTCATTATATTAAGTGTGAAGTGGTAGAGTCTAGCCTGTCAATCAGGTCATAGCCTGGTGCCTCCTTGTGGGCGTGGCCTTCTCATGAGGATTCTGGGAACTTCCTCTCTTCCTCCCTGGAGGCAGGACAGACTATCTCTCTCTGCTTCACATTCTTACGGACAAACCTCAAGGAACTACTCGAAGAGCTGCCAGAGCCCCGTAGAGGAGTCATGTGAAGACCCACACCATCACTGAGATGCTTCCATTGCCACTGGATCCACAAGACTTTCCACCCACCAGCCTGAGATCTTCCGGCATTCGGCATCACTGCTTGTGCTTGGTAAGTGAGTCTAAAGAGGAATTTCATATGGGCTAATATTGGACTTATGAACTTGATCCGAATTGGGCTGGGATGTTTCTTGAATATGCGATTGCTCTTTGATATAAAGCTGTCTTCTGTACACATGAGTGTCTCTGGGTTTGTTCCTCTAGTCAACCCGGTCTAACAGCAATTGCCTAAAGGACGGTTAAAATATGTTTGTGTCCCTTGTCTTTACACTTCTAGCTCCTACATTCCAATATAAGTTATGATCCTTTAGCCTTAGTCTCTCATCAGAATGTCTGTGAAGGTTAGTCAAATCTGAGTCAACAAGAAGCATAGCTTGCTCATAACCTCCTACAAAGTACGAGTGAGAGAGAAATACCCCCAAGATTTGGGGGTTATTTGCTGGAACAACACCTCTTAGGTGGGATGAACAAAAAGAAAAACCCTAAATCACTGGGTTTTTGTGGCCCATTGGTTAACATAATTACTCAGAAATAAAAACAGATGATATCAAAATTAAAGTCATTAAAGCTAGACCAAAGTTTTTAAAGGGTATAGTCTTGGCACCTTTTCTTATAATCCTTTTGCAGGATTAAGTAGGACACCAGTCAGATGGTCTGATTCCTTGGAAGAATATGCAGAGAGTTCTGTAAAAGCATTTTTAATTCACTGGTAGTACCCTCACCTTCCACGGAGGAGACCAGGGCTCTTTTCCCAGCCACTCATTGCATACGTAATCACAATCCCTTTGCAGTGGAGGCTTGTGTATTATTATGATGTTGGACAGGTTTCGAAGGAGTTTAAACTGAGACAGACTAGAAACAAAGGCCTGAAAATGAACCAATGGAAACCCTATGAATCACTGTAATATAATTAGCAGCCAATCATAAGAATGGTACAAGAATGGGCAGTGTTTTTTTCTGCTGTGCATGGGACGTTAATGAATTGGGGGTCTTCTAATCTTCTAAAGTATAGCCAACCCGAGAGTTTTGTGTGTCTCACAAAAGGCTGTAGATAGATCTATTTGCACCAGCTTAAAAAAAAGTGTGGAATAAAAAAATGATGCTATCAAATCATAGAAACATTTACTAAACCAAACTACTGAAGCTATTGTCTCTTGACATAGGCCCTTTCTAGATCTGTACACTATGGAAGACTTCTGCAATTCCCTTTCCCTGAAGAATGCCGTGCACTACACTTTACTCAGATATGCGCCTCTGAAATGTGTGTGTTTTCCCAAACAAATAGAAATCTGAAGGGGCAAGATCAGGGCTGGACAATGGGTGGACTAAGGTTTCCCAACAAAATTCTTTCATAACAGCCCTTGCTTACCCTTAAAGAATTTGTGATGATTTATGATGGGGGAAATATTCTCAGAACTTGTCATGGTGAGAAAAAAAAAACAACTTTACAACTTTCCAAGCCTTTTTCATACCAAGGAACTTTCCTAATTTCCTTAAAATTTCTTCATAATAAGCTTCCTGTGACTCTCTTATATTCTATGATACAATCTATTGAAATGTGTCCTTTGGTATACCAAAAGCAGACACTGTACCCTCATCAGCTAATCTCTGCCTTGACTTTATCTTTGAGGTCTACCCAACCTTCCTTACAATGTTTAATCATCTAACAACTGCTGTTGTGTGGGGGACAGCATGCCTGTTAACTTGATGCAGAATTCTAATAATTTGGAAAGATGCCTACTTGAATTTTCTTATAAATTTGATATCAGCACTGGCTTCAAAACTGTGTCCACCCCCGCCCCCTCAACGCCCCATGGCACAAAATGCCATGTTTGTGTCCTTTTTTTAAGGGCACTTTAAGGATAAGAAAACATGTACACTCCTGAGAAAACTTGTCTTCAGTCATCCATTGATCCCAAAGATATGTTTAAATACCTTTTGGGGGGGACTTAATGCATGCAGCATTATGGAAGATTTTAATGCATATGAACAGTAAATGTTGTAAACTACATGTTGTAAACCAGTTGACCAAGTAAAGTCACACCACATCGTATTCTCTTCATTTATAAAAAGACAAGACAGGATTACATGAGCTGTGAGGTACTCTGTCCTCATATTCTTTGCTTTAAGACACTAACATAGTTCATTTCTTGGTGTAGATTTTCTTTGTGTATGAAACACAAATCTCTTCCCTTATCTCAGAAAATGGTAGTCAATTAAAATGAAGTGAAGCACAGATAGGCTTATTTGAATCACTTTCCCAAGCTTCCTAACAGCCATGGGTGAAATGAAGAGAGTTCTTTGGAAAGACTCAGTTGGCTGATTTCCATTTTCAGACAGTCTTCTTAACAATTGAATGCTAGAGGCTCTTAAAGGACACCCCGTAGTTCTTTTGTGTTGCTGTGTTTTTTTTAAGTACTTAGAGTTTTATTCAATTCTCAAATCATAACTTCGTTTCCATAAAATTTATCGTGTGATAGCCTCAGAATTCTGGTATAATTTTCTGTTCATTTATCAAAGTTAAAATATGGAAGTATGTTTCTAGTTTATCACGCAGAAAATGTTCTAAAAAACTAGGGCATTTGGGTCAATGTTGCAAACAAACCACATGAACATATGTTCACAGACAGGAAGAAAATAGCACCTGGCATATTACATATTCAGCATGTTCTAGAGCGTTATGTGATATTTTAATACAGAATCAATAAACTATATTTAATTTCCTACAACAGCCCAATTTATACTTTACATTAAAATTTTATAGCTAGTCCTTAAATTATGTCATATTTGGGTTCAAAAGACTCTACTGTAAGCTCTGATGTAAGTCAAATACTGTTTGGGGTTTTTTTTTTCTTTGTTTGTTTTAATGCTTTCAATATAATTGCTTTTTTATTATTGGTACTTTTAGAAATCCAATATTTGTCTTTCAGGGTTGGCATGAGAATGATTACATGTCTAAATTATGTCCACTAATCCTGTATGTAGTACACATTAGCAATTATTAAATGTACACACACACAAGCACACACAAAAGGATGGTCAAATGTGTGGTTGGTGGTAACCCAAATTTGTAAGTTGGGGACCAGCTGCATCATAAAACTATAGTCAAGGATCATGTCAATCACATGTTTTGAAAATATAACATGTTCTGTGGCTTTAAATAATAGCCACTAAATGTATCATTAATAATGCACACAAGTTGAATATGGTTAGCCGTCCAGATCCATAGGTGCTGCATCCATTGATTCAACCAACCATAGATGAAAAATATTTTGAAATAATTTTAACAAGCAACTAAGTGGTCAAAACAATCTCTCACAAGCTAAAAGAGTTATCTATACAGCATTTATTTAGTATTGGTTATTAAAAACAACATAGAGATGACTTAAAGTATGTGGGAGGAGGTACAAAGTTTATAGATACATAGCATCCATGGATTTGTGTGTTTGAGGCTTGGAATCAATTCCCAATGGATCACAGAGGGAGGACTGTATTTTCAAATGGTTCATAAGGCATTCCCACTGTCAGCACATATATAAATTTTGTGACCATGACATCCAGAGACTGTTAACTATCATCGTTTCCTATAAAGAATCAATAATAAAAGAGCAAAATTAAGAGACAGAGCTAAAAGCGATTATTCAAGATGCACTATGAAGCATCACTGCAAAGTTCCACAGAGTTCACAATTACAAGCAATCGTATTCAGAATTTGAGGTTATTGCTATGTAGTATTCACTGAACCCTCATAATGAAATTAGTGTTGATAAGATCGAAATAAGCTGGAGTTAAACATAATCTTGAAGAGAACTACAGGAGCATCAAAAACTAAATCAACTGGTCTGATCCTCCTTGTCACTCTGGGACGTCAACATAAGGCAGCCTCCTTCTCAAATGCAGGCGAGACCCTTCACTTCCAACAACAGCCAGGATTGTGAACCCAACCCAAACACTCAAGTAAGCACAGCAACCGATTAAGTAGCTTAGGTGACGCGAAGCTTAACTGTTCAGTAGCAGTTTCAACCCTCTAGTGGCTCTAAGGGTGACCGGCTTCTACAAAAATCACCGTGGCCAAGCAAGTCCTGTGAAGCAGTTCCAAGCCATCACACGGGGTCACTGTGAGTCAAAACTGACTCAGCAGTACCTAATAACACAACATGAACTGATCACATATGAGCATAATATCAACCTGGTCTTTACAAATGAATGAGAAAACTTTGGGGGTTTTTTTTGGGGGGGAGGCTTTGCACATTGACTTTGTTGCTCCTTCTTCTTTGGGTTTGCCTACAGACCTGCAGACTGGGCTACAGTGTAGTTGGCTCCCACCAGACACCAGGAAGAGAACATTAATACCAAACATCACCTTAATCCTTATTCAGTTTTTCTGGTTTTTAATTATGTGGTTAATTTAATTTTGTTTCTGTCTTACTCTTCCCCCAAACACCTTGGCATCCACTTACATTCTCTGACCAGAGGCCCCGCAGGCTGACTACTTATGTTTTCTGTGTTTTTTGTGGTTGTTGTTGTCCTCCTCCTCCTTTTTCGTTTCTTTATAACGGCTTGATTGACATATGATTCATATAACATACAATTCAATAGTTTAAATATATCAAATTCTGTAACTATCATCACAACCAATTAGAACATTTCTTTCATTCTTGTATCCATTCCCCCCAACCTACCCTATCATAACAATAAAAAATTAATCTACTTACTGTCTCAATAGATTTACCTATCCTGAATTTCATGGCCAGAAAATCATACCAAAAAATCACAACAATAAAAAAATAAAATAGAAAAATCTCAATCCAAAAGAAAACCAAAGCTAATAAAAGTAGAACAAGTTAGTATTTGCCCACAATGAAGTGACCATGGAAGACATGAGGGCTTAGAGTGAACTGTGATCGAGAAACCAGGTGGTGCCTGGCTATCGGAAAGACTGGCGTCTGTGGTCTTAAAGGCTTGTCTTCAAATGAGCGGCCATCTAAGTGAGATAGATGTCAGCTAACTCCACATGGAAGAAGCGCACCAGCCTGTGGGATCCAACGATTGTAAATAGTAAAATCTAAATCTAAAGGAGGAAACAATATCAGAGTTTAAATTGTGAACAACTGGTTTACAAAAAGCTATGGATGACAGTGGAAGCCCAAAATCCATTTGCAGGTCCCTACACAGATTCACCTCATAGTGAGACTCCTCCTCAAGGACATGAATACCTTTGCTATTGGTCAGAGAACATTTGAAGTTTAGGATGGAAGATGTAGTTAGGTTAAAACATAATAGCTTATCATTTGAGCTCCCATCTGACTTATTTTTAAGTTGTTTCAGTTTTTAATATTTTCTGCTTTCTTTTTGATTGAGATTTTTCTTATGTTTTCTTTAGTCGTTTTTCTGTATTCTGTTTGTTTCCTGCTTGTGTTTTGTATAATTATTCTATATATGTAATCCTGAATAGGCAGATCTATAAAGACAGGAACTGGATTGATAAATGCCTAAGAGCGTGGCAGGAGGAACGGGGTGAAATGAATTAACAGCAATGAGTACAAGGTGAAAATCTTGATAAATTCACTATGGTGATGATTGCACAAATCTGCATAATAAGATTGAACTATTTAATTATATAATACGTAAAATATATGCTAATAAAACTACTTTTTTAATTGATGGCAAGGAGAAATAAATGGTACAATGTTAAATTTTAGTCTAAATATGTCTGCAGTGATCACTTCTCAATGCACTCTATCTGAGCACAGGATATCTATATTTTTAATCAATGGGCCAAGGGAAATCACAGGAGGCTTCGTCCATGTGAGGAGGTGGAGCTTTCACTGTCTATAAGCCAGGTGCACAGATTTTAAGCTCTAATTGTCTTTCCATTACAGATTTTAATATTAATAGTCCTTTTTTCACACTGGCTGGTGTGCTTTTTCTATGTGGACTTAGCTGGCACTTCACTTAGATAGTTGTTAGTTTTAAGACACATCTTTAAGACCCCAGAAGGTATTTTTTCTGAGAGCCTGGAACCACCTGATTTTCTTACTCCACTTGAATATAGCACCCAAATCTTCAGTGGTCACTTTATGAGGGCAAGTATTGACAGGCCACATCATAAGAACTAACTCTTCTAAGGTTAGGTCTTTACAATTAAGCATGAGCTCAAAATAGTTTTGCATATCTGTGGTTTACATCTATCCCTGGTCCATTGCAGGGGCAGCACTATCAGCTTCTTGAGAAATAATATAAAGAACCTCCATTGGACATTTGGTAATTCTAATAAAAAGATCATTAATATCGTCAATGGTATAGAAATTTAAAATACTACCAAGAAAAAGAAAATATGCATATATAGTAAAACATTTAAGATGAAAACACATAGAATATTCACCTATACAGGTTTAAGTTTTACATTACTGAAGAGTAAGGAAACAGTGAGGAATGGACACAAGGCAAAAATTACAGTAGCACTGTTTCACTAGGGCCAAACTATGTCTGTACAAGTAAGCTGTGTCAGAGAAAAGCCAAAGAAAAGTATGGAAATAGCAAATATACAGTAGTCGTAAATTGCCAAACACTGTGCTACCTCAAAAGCAAGATATTTGAACCTAAGTCCAATGGCTTTCAAATCAATGAGCTCAGGACAGCAGTCACCTGCTTCTAGTCACAGAAGGATGTTTCCACCTTACATCCAAAAGAGTTATTTCAGTTCCTTTAGTCTGCAACTGGTGTACTGAAGGTAAAGTCTGGGTCACTTAGTGAGGTTTCCAAATTGGGTCTTTCTGGTTTGGCCTGTGAAGAATGCATATGATTTTGCTGCAGTTTTATGAACAGCTCTCTGTTCATTGCCCTAATTCTCCCTTTATGCATTAATTTTGTACTCGAGAGAGCTCCATGCTCCTACCCGTGTGTTTGCCCACACCCTCATCCAGGAGAACATGACAGCAACTGCAGTAGCAGCAGCACCTGCCTTCTTTCATCTTGCTTACGGGAGGAAGACAACACTGCACCTGGGAGAGAGCAGAACGAAGATTTCTGTACTGCACCTTCACCTTTCCTTCCTGTTGTTCTACAGATAATGGCATGTCTTTTCCTCATGGTCACTCATTTACTTATCATTTTTAAAAATTAAATTCTTTTTTGGGGAGCTCTTACATCTCTTATCACATCCACACATTCATCCAGATTCCCTGTGTTGCAGGCTCTTATCTATAACAGTGTGCATGTTCTGTTCTAATCCAATTTGTAAGGTAGAATTAGGTCATCATGGTGGGGGGAAGGAAGCACCAAAGAACTAGAGGGAAGTTGTGTGTTTCATGAGGTTTCGATGGGATCAGGTACCACGCATCTAAGAACCAGAACAAAATCATATCCAAGGTGAATGGGGTGGGAGGTGGGGGGCATGGAGTGGAGATCTAGTGCCCATCTGTAGACAATTGGACATCCCACTACAGAGGGGTCACAGGGAAGAAATGAGCCAGCCAGGGTGCAGTATAGCAATGGTGAAACATTTATTTATCATTTTAAATGAAATAATTCTTTTTTTCTAAGAAACTTGGCCTGAATAATTTTCACTATTTTTAGTTGTCTTTTTTTGGTTATTTCCATAGCCTGCAGAATGTATGCATTTCTCTCAGCCTACAATTAGACAGAAGTATAATCTTCCCGAGGATCTTGCTTTTTGACCGTCTTCACTTCAAAACTTCATGAAAGAGCAATTTTCCCTTCTAACCTCTCCTTTATCACCACCTACTCATTGTTAATTCTTTGCCTCTGGCCTTTCTTTTGTAATTCTTGACTAAATAACTTCTCTTGAAGAAGAAGCACTATGACCTCATCATCAAAGCTACTGGGCTTCATCTCATTAAACTTTGCTACAATGCTTAATTGTACCTTATACTTGAGACTTTGCAGTCTCTAGTTTCTACCTCACTACAGCTCCTTTCCTGGGTTCTCTTCAGGTCCTAAACATGTGTGGGTTCGCATGCCCATGACACGTTTGCATATTCATCAGTGCATAACCAACGGAGTGGGTTTGATAGGAGCGGGAGTCACCTGGAAGGCAATGAGATCAGTTTTCTAGTTTGATATATCGAGCTGCAAGGCTCCCTGGTAGCACAGTGATTTGGTGTTGGGCTGAAAACCACAGGGTCAGTCACTCAACAGGAGAAAGATGGGGCTGTTCGTGCCTCCAAAAGCTTACAGTCTCCAAAACCCTCTGGAGCAGTGGAACTCTGCCTTTAACCTCTGCTGTCCATTTTGCACCATTGCCTACATTTCACACAAATTACTTAATACGGTATCAAGAGACAAATTTCTTGATGGGTGTTAGTAACCATTATGTGGAAATCAAGTAGCTACGATAAACTATGTGCTTAGTAGTACATGTATTTCCCAAGTTCTTGGTCCCATTGCAATTTGCTTTATTTATAGAATGTAGAGCTCCTAGGTGCATTTGACCACAAAACCAGTAAATTATATGTTTATACATATATATTCAATACACATATATTCAATATATATTTAAGAAGACCACCTTCCTTCCAGGTATTTACCGACGATGACTACATTGTCACATGATGAAACTACATCTATTCTTCCACACAAATAAGCAATGTCTTTTGTTTTAGAGAATCATGAAATTACTTCTGAGCATTTCTGATAAAAAAAAGAAGGAAAGAAAATCTTCCTCTAAACTCTCAAAGCTAGTTGATTATACTTTATTGCATATTTTGTTTTTTAATTATTTGTCTCTCTTTAATTGTGGTACAAAATAAATTTACCTCAATCTACAGAAATAACTTCATGCAAGGATATGTGAAAACATACACCTTTCTTTTATAACTATTCACTTCTTCGAGTCATCAGGATGGAGGCATTTATGCACATATCAAAACTCAAAGCCATACCCAGGAGTCTATCTGAACCCACAGCAAGTATAGCGGACTGAGGAGAGCGCACTCACAGGGTTCCTAAGGCTGTCATCTTCAGCAAGCAGAGTGACACATTTTCTCCATGGAGCAGCTAGGGGGCTCAAACTGCCAATCTTTCCATTGCCAGTCAGGCACTTTAACCACTGTCCCACCAGGGTTCTTTCAATAATATATGCGAGCACGTAAAGATAAAATTATAATCCTAAAGCAAGCATTCATAGGTTTCCAAAATAGAAACTGGTGCTGGCATCATTGTCCAAGGACTTCGGTAAGCTATACGGGCACTCTAGCTCTGGCTCTTCGTGAATCAGTTATTTTAGGAGCATCAGAAGACCAGGTCCTCTGTACAGACAATACTGCTTTGTTTCTATTTGTCCCCTGACAGCATTGACTGTGAAAAAAATGAACAAACAACAAAGAAACAACTGAAAAGACTAATTAGTTTATTCTCTATGCTCATGAGACTACCGGAAATTGAGTGAGGATTTTTTCAGAGAATTCAAGATCTTTGAGAAGGCTGCGTGAGTACAATTGGTACTACCAGTACCAACCTGCTTCCATTTTGAGTCATCCTTTCATGTGGTCAACGAATGCCAACTACAACCATGTGCCAAATACAGTGGCTGTGTGGCTGAACAAAACTATTCTGCCCCAAGATGTACATTTTAGACAAAGAGAGAAGCAATATCCGAGCTTATGATACAATATAAACTAGTCCATTTCAATATGGATGGATTTCAGAAAGTATAAAAATTCAGAGAGAGGGATTAGAAAGAGGGATTTGCAAATATAAGTAAAGTGGCTAAGCAAAATAAGACAAACAATTTTTTCCTCCTTTTTTAAAAATCATTTTTTTGGGGGCTCGTACAAATTCTTATCACAACCCATACATCCATCCATTGTGTCATGCACATTTGTACATTTGTTGCCATCATCATTCTCAAAACATTTGCCTTCTACTTGAGCCCTTAATATCGGCTGCTCATTTTCCCTCTCCCTCCCCACTTTCCCCTCCCTCATGAACTCTTCATAATTCATAAATTATTATTACTTCGTCATACGTTACCCTGTCTGATGTCTCTCCCTGCCCTCTTCTCTGTTGTCTGTCCTCCAGGGAGGAGGTCACATGTAGATCCTTGTCATAGTTTTCCCCTTTTCAACCCACCCTCCCACTATCGCCACTCTCACCACTGGTCCTGAAGGAATCATCCACCCTGGATTCTCTGTTTCCAGTTCCTCTCTGTACCAGTGTACATCTTCTGGTCTACCCAGATTTGTAAGGTAGAATTGGGATCATTATAGTGGGGGAAGAGGAAGCATTTAGGAACTAGATGAAAGTTGTATGTTTCATCGTTGCTACATTGCTCCCTGACTGGCTTGTCTCCTCCCCGAGACCTTTCTGTAAGGGGGTATCCAGTGGCCTACAAATGGGCTTTGGGTCTCCACTCCGCACTCCTCCCCTCATTCACTGTGATATAATTTTTTGTTCTGATGATGCCTGATACCTGCTCCCTTCAACACCTCGTGATTGCACAGGCTGGTGTGCTTCCTCCATGTGGATTTTGTTGCTTCTGAGCTAGATGGCCGCTTGTTTACCTTCAAGCCTTTAAGACCCCAGATGCTATATCTTTTCATAGCCGGGCACCATCAGCTTTCTTCCCCACATTTGCTTATGCACACGTTTGTCTTCAGTGATTGTATCAGGAAGGTTGGGCACCCACTGATATGATTTTTAGTTCTTTGATGTCTGATAACTGTTCCCTTATATACCTCATGGACAGACAGGCTGGTATGCTTCTTCCATGTGGTATTTGATGCTTCTCAGCCAGATGGCCGCTTATTTATCCTCAAGCCTTTAAAACATCTTTGGTAGCCAGGCACCATCAGCTTTCTTCACCACATCTGCTCATGTACATATTTTTCTTCAGCAATCAAAGAGAGACAATTTCTTGCTATTAATTCTAAAGAAATCTACACCTCTTCCCCCAGCCTTCTTCTCAGATACATTTAACAATCAAGACCCTTCCCTCTCAGTCTATGATAAATGAGACTAGATACTGCCATGAGTCTGTATCAACTCAGGGTGAACCTTTAAGACAAGAGTTCTGTGCGTTTCTGAGACAGTACCTGTTTGCAGGAGTAGAAAGAAAGCCTCATATTTCCCCTAAATTTCAAGGTTGCTTTTCCACATGGATAACATTATATTAGAAGGTCCCCACCACCCCCGTCCCCATCCTGGTCACCCGAATGACCTGTAGTATTCAGACCCAAGGTCCTTGAAAGCTCTTAGCACTTACTCACTTACCGCCTGGCTTCATTCTTTCTTGGCTATGGATGCCAGAGGCTCAGCCTGCTTTCTAATCTTCTTGACCTTGACCTTGCTACCTTTTGTTGTTCTACTCTTGCAGCCTCCTCTGCAAAATGAGATCGCTTCCCTAAGTAAGCTTGTAATTGATGCCTTTAAATTTTGGCACAAAATGCCTATCTTTTCCCATCGATTTCAATCCATTACTACAGGGAAACAGGTGGGCGAGTTAAGAGGATAAACATGGAAATGTTCTACAGCTTACAGAGTATTTACTTTGCTGGTCCTCAATTGCAAATCCTGCCTCTGAGGTCTCTTAGATGACAATGAACGTGGAAGTGAGCTTCTACCCTGAGCATTCATTCAGACAGAGAGTGGTTACCACAATCTCTCCCTTCATTTCCACCTTTATGATGAAGCCAAGTTAGAGCATGGCGTCTTCATGTCAACTTGCTTCAGCGTTCTTTCATTCACCAAACATTTTACTGGACATCTAATTGTAAACCAGATATTGGAAATAAAAACAGGATTAAGGTAGAAGATGTAAACAATAAAATAGGCAACATGAAATGTCATAGGTCAGGAGAAGAATACATTCAGATGTTTATGGAGTGAAGGGGAGAGAAATACAAGTCAGATAGAGATGAAAGAATGTTTCAAGTGAAAATATATTTGTAATATAGACAGAAGGCATATTAATGTATTATTTGTATATAGGGACAACACATATTAATAAAGTAGTTACATTCCATTCAGTAGCACATAAAAGCTACACTAAGACAGAAGCCTTGGGTATAAACAGAAGAAAGATTTAAGAGGTATTAAATAGAACTTGAAAAGTGGGCGTGGAGGAAAAGGATGAAGAAAAGAGGAATTAAACAATGAAATACATATTTGACCTGAGGGACAAAATATCACCACTTAGGCAAGCTGAGGCTAGAAAAAGATGTCAAGATTGGTTTGGAATGAGTTCCAGTTTAGAATAACTTATAAATACTACGACTGACTTTGTTAGTAAGCATTTGAGTGAAAAGATTTATAGCACATTAAAATAAAACTATATTAAGTATATCCACATGTTTCTAGTTGGGATGGTATTCTGGTTTGCTTAATAATTTGGAAATATGTATCTTATGTGCATCTTCAAATTTTATTATTTTATTATAAAGCAAAATGTAATTCTGAAAAGACTAGAATTCCAAAATCTCTTTCCTGGTCCCTATAAATTCAAGTATCAAAAAAAAACCCATCTTTAGCCATTTTTTCGATCGAAGTGATACCTGAGAGAGTCCGACGGCAATAAGAGTGCCTTGTTTTTTCTGGGTTTCACATAGACTTCTGCCTTACATATTTTGCTTTTACAGGTATATTCAATATAGTATTAAAACACAAAAAAGACACAAGAAATATATTGATCAATGCAAAGATTAGAAGGCTAGCTGACATGGGCAGGTGGAGAAAGGCTTATTTTTTTCATTCTTGTTTTTTGGGTAGAGAGGCTTTTTAAAGAGCAAAAAGTAAAGAAATCATTTCAGATGATGTCCTAGTACATTTTCCAGTTACATGGGAGGTTTCTCAATATTCATGATAATAAAGCGCTTTCTGAAAAATGTAAATAAAACTTCAAGTTTTTATTTTAATGGTAACTCACTGTCTCACTCACTCCCTGCCATTCAGTTGATGCTGCCTCGTAGTGACTCTCTCAAACAGGGTTGGACCACCCCTGTGCGTTCCTGAGACTTCAGCTCTTTACCGGAGAAAGCCGTTCTCTCTTCTGTGGAGTGGCTAATTATGACTACTGCACTTGGCAGCCCAACACACAATCACTACACCACCTGGGCTCCTTTATTTCAACGGCAGTAGTGAAGGAAAGGAGCCCCGGGGGTGTAGTGTGCTTACACATTGGACTGCAATCTACACGGTCAGTAGTTCAAAACCAGCAGCAGTTGTGCAGGAGAAAGACTGGATTTCCGACTCCCATGAACACTTGCAGTCTCAGGATCCCACAGGGGATGACTATGGATCAGTGATGACTCAATGGCAGTAATTTGGCTTTAGTTAGAAAAATAAGACAATAAATAACAATATTTCTTTATCCACTTAATAAATGTAGTGGATTGAATTGTATCCCCTAAAAAAGTGTGTCAACATGGCTGGGTGATAATTCTCAGTGTCGTGCTATTATCCTCCTCTTTATGATCTGATATAATTATTGTCTGTGTTGTAAATCATAACCTCAACGATGCTAATGAGGCAGATACAATCTGCAGGAGTTGGCTGGAGCCTGAGTCACTTCTTTTGAGAGAGAAAAGGCTAACAAGAAAACAAAGATGAGTGGGACCTATACCAGCAACAAAGAAAAACCCTTTGTGTCCAGAGTCCCTGTGCTGGAACACCTAGATCCCCAAACGCAGAAATTAAAGGTCTTCTCCTCACGTTAGCACTCGGCATCCCCGCATCTTACCCTGGGAGAGAAGACAGGTGTGTTTGCTGAGGCCACTCACCAGCTCTCTCTCTGGTATTACTTTAGTTGAGGCAGTGGATGCTTTTATGGGAGAAAGGAAATATACAAAAACCTTGATGAATTTTTTCTTGTTTTTTGTTTCCTTCTATAATATGACATACTTTAATTCCTTAAACTATAAATTTAAAACCTGATGATAACTCCACGTGCTCCAAAGGATTAAGAAAATTGGTATCTTCGTTTTCTGTTCCCCCAGAATTACATATTCAGTAAGTGGCAGCTGTACAAAATTGTTCATATTGTTTTTAAGTGCATTTACTATGTCTAAATAGAAATGATAGTAAAAATCCAATGACTAAATAAATGTCATGAGTACTATATTTATATTCTCAAAGAACAATGGCAATTCAGGAGCCAGTGGATACTTCATATCATGAACGAAAAGAATAACAATCCATCATCATACTTAAAAAACGCACTGAAAAACACAAAAAAGTTTAACTTAAAGAGTGATTATTTTATCCAAAATACATGTCTTCAATATAAAAAATTGCAGTTGTTTTCCAAATTAGTGAGACAATAGTAAAAATACTAAAAAAAAAGTAAATGTTTTTTACCTAGCTATATAATAAATCAGAAACAAATTCTGTCAACTAGATCAATGAGAACATCAATCTGCACAATGGCTGTGCTGTCATTTCAAGAACAAGAAGTGCATTCGTCGTGCTTTCCGCAGAGACTTCCGGACACATGCAGTCATGCTGGTGCCCCAGGAGTTCCTGGACAATTTGCCCGAAAGTCATTTGGCCATGAAAAAATGGGAATTTTAAGTTTTGAATAGTAAGTGCAGATGTATTTAATGAATATTTGACTTGAACTGGCATTTGATCTCACATGCGTACCCATTAGGAAATGTGTGATAGCTTGCAAACTATTAAAATAATAAGAGTCCTGAAGAACATTAGTAAGCGCATGATGTGTAAGAACAGAAGCTCTGAATGCCCTATGAACACTTCATCTCAGTTTAGTTTTTTTCCTCGAAACTTACCTTTTTTGGTTTGTATTTTACCAAAAGCAGTATGATTTACTAATTTAGGGTGCTTACTAAAATTCTAGTAAAACATCATGCATCATACTTATTCAAACACTAAAATACAAAAATGGCAGATTGCAAAATAGGACATACTTCATTCCCCCTCTTGAGCAGAAACACATCACAGTGAAGGCTAAAGGCATGCAAAACAGAGCTAAATGCTGCCTGCTCCTGCACTGCTACACGGATGGGTTGAGAGCAGACTACTGCGCTCTAGAGTTTTCATGGGTCATTTTCAGAAGCAGGTAGCCAGTCTCCCCTTCCTACTCTTCCTTCCTCTGGGAAGTTTCCCCCAACGAGTGAGCATTGGGGAGATGGCCGTGCACGCGTGAGTGATCACAGCAACACACAAGCCTCCACTGACAGATGGCGGTGCATGAGGCAGATGGGCTGGAAAAGGAATTCAGGCCTCCTGCATGGAAGATGACAATTCAACCACTGGACCGCCACTGCCCCCTCCCTAGGTCTACCTCCTTAAACTATTCTCCATCCATACTGACTCTGGCCTTGGTCATGAGACTTGCTATGTGGAACAACAGCAAATAAGACTATATGCAATAAATGTTTGTCTATTAGATTGTCCTTTCTTGTGTCTTTTGGGACCGTTATCATCCTACCCTATAAAAAGGATTTCTAGTGGCGCAGTGGTTAAGTTCAAATCTATAAGCCATTCCAGAGGAGAGAGATACAGAAGCACCCCAGCCTGTGTGACCACGAGCTGTTGAAGAGATCAAGTATCAAGCATCAAAGTACAAAAAACCATATCATTGTAAATGTGGGTGAGTGCAGAGTGGAGACTCAAAGCCCATCAGTAGGCAACTGGACACCCCCTTACTGAAAGGTTGTGGGGAGGAGATGAGCCAGTCAGGGTGCAGGGTAGCAATGATGAAACATATAGCTTTCCTCTAGTTCTTAAAGGCTTCCTCCCCCGCCACTATCATGATCCCAATTCTACCTTAAAAATCTGGCTAGACCAGAGGATGTACATTGGTACAGATAGTAACTGGAAACACACGGAATCCAGGACAGATGACTCCTTTGGGACCAGTGGTGAAAGTAGCAATGCCTGGAGGGTGGAGGGAATGTTGGGCAGAAAGGGGGAACCGATTACAAGAATCTACGTATAGCCTCCACCATGGGGAATGGACTATAGAGAAGAGGGTGGGGGGATATGTCGGACAGTATAACATATAACAAAATAGTAATAATAATTTATGAATTATAAAGGGTTCATGAGGGAGTGGGGAGTGGGGTTGGAGGGGCAAAAGGAGCAGCAGACATTAAGGGCTCAAGTAGAAGGCAAATGTTTGGAAAATGATGATGGCAACAAATGTACATATGTGCTTGACACAATGGATGTATGGATAGATTGTGATAAGAATTGTATGAGCCCCCAATAAAATGATTTTTTTTTAATTTACAACCTTGAAAATCCTATGGGATCATTCTGGTCTGTAAGATCACTATGAGTTTAAATCAGTTCAATGTCAATGGGTTCAATGTCTATGTTTATGGGGCCCTGTAAAGGGGTACAGGTAGCCTGCTGGATAATGAGGAATGTGTAGCCTAGGCCCGCCAGCCCCCTGCTCATCCTGATAGGCTCAGTTATGAATCAGATAACCTGAGAACCTGGTCCTTCCCTCCCACTTGGTGAGACAACTCCAACTGAATCAGGAGAGACTTTCAGAAGTCAAGACACTCTGGTGGGTATGGATTTGATCTCTCTTCTGTCCCATCCTATCCAGTCTGTCCCATCCTATCCAGTCTGACCTTGGATATCTGATTGTCACTTGATATAAGGCCATCCCAAACATGCCCCAAACTGTGTGACATGACTCTGTCTTGACCCTTGGTTTCCACTCCAGCTGGATTGGCTTTTTACATAAATTCAGGTTTGGTCTTTTTGTTTTGTTTTTAATTATAAAAACTCGTTTTGAACAATTTGGCTCTTAAAAAATTGCATCATAGTTGCCTCTCCTGTGTTTGTCAGCTTCCTCTTCTCCTGCTGCTCGGTGCCGTCTGGTCAGTCTGACCGACAGCAGTCCTAAGTGCAGCAGAGGAAGCCGTGCCCGGCCTGCGCCATACGCACAGTTCTTGATACATGGAGCCAGATGTTCCAGACACTGCACCCATCCTATTGGTCAAGAGTTTTCCACTTTTTGGCTGACTCTCCACTTAACCCGTCACTAATAAGAAACCAGATAAATAAATCATGATACAGCTGTTTCATGAAATGTTACCATTAAAAAGAACACGGTAGTTCTAGATGTAAGGTATGGGCAACTTGTCACGTTATAATCCTAAAATGAAAATGCCAAACGTAGAACAACCAAAATAATATGCTAATTTATGTATACACCGAAAAGGGATATGTGCAGCATATATAGAAACTTATATAGAATATCTACAGAAAAATACACCCACACTAAAAGTGGCTGTTTCTAGGAAAAGTAAGTGAGACAGAGATGAAAGATTTAAATCTGACACTTGCTATTTTATACATTTTGAAATGTATACAATGTACATGAATTGGCAATAAAGTTTGTTTTTTAAATGTCATTTTGGAAATTTAATAAAATTTTAAAGTAAAGGCTTAAAACAAATTTTAATAGTATGAACATTACAGGTCATTAGTCGGTGCCTACAAATTAGAATAGATGATGCGGTGCTCACACGTCAGACTCTGTACCTCTAACCTCCAAGCCTCCTCTTCCTACAGCATTGACAACTGATCCACCACAAGTGCATGCTGCCATTTGAGTTTACTACTTCTGTAGAATATGTTCTGAATTGCATCTTACTCTGTGGTCTTAATTGCACTTTTTCACAATGCTGTTCAATTTTTCTATATTTTAAAAGAATCTCATTATAAGAACATTGACTTCTTTAGGCATACTTTACATTATCTGATAAAAAAAATACTCCAAAAAATAGGTCTACACTTGCTTACACTTAAGAGAAAGAAAAGCAAAAAAAAAAATCTTTTTTTTTCCCTTTTTCCATTCAAACTGTTGCAGAAACGCAAAGTACATTACTATGGGTGGTGTTGGCAGGCCCATGTCCTCTAACTGGAAAATCCCAGAGGGCCCCGTTATTCAGATTGTTTCAAACCACCTTCAACATAATTTCCTAGGACAGTTGAAGTTCTTGGCCCTAGTGACTGGGGAACCGGGCATCAAGTGAGGGAACCCTCACCCTCGCCCATGAAATTCTGATTAGTCCTAAACCTTTGGAAGCCATTATGTCAAAATCCCCGTCTTGACACAAGGCATCACTTATACTTGCTTCCACGTGAGCAGAGACCAAGAAAGCCGCTCCCATTGTAGCCTTTCCATATATCATTGCAAGTAGTGAGTCACTGTAGCTGCTGCATTAGCCTCGCATCACCCCAAATGAAGGTCACAGGGAATGTGAGAGTCACAAGCTAGAAAACATAGCTCGCATGCCACCACAAAGCACAGCACACACAGAGGCAGCCGGGGAATGCTGGTGAGAAACGATGGCATCATGCCACTGGGAACACGGGTAAACTGCAGAAAGGTCAGGTGCAGAGGGCAATCCAAAAGACCTATCCAGTTCCAAAAGGTGAATGTGAGGGATTCAAAAAACACCTGTGAGACATTCCATTGTCTTTCCATGCCATCTTTCACAAACGTTTTGTACCCCACCCCCTATGATAAGGATTCGGTTTCTGAGACGTCTACATCACCCTGAGAATAAGCCAAGCAAGAAGGAGAGCTGTGAAGGCAAAAGATAAGATCGCACAAGTTAACGTCTCCTGGAAAGTTAGCAAATGCGCAATAAACTCTTCCACCAAAAAAAAAAAAAAAAAGTACAGAATGAAATTCTTCCAGTGTTTCTCCACATTGTTTCTGATAGGCTACCAATACAGTTAATAATTACAGCAATGTTCTTCAATCAGGTTTTATATTTTACGAGATAACGCTTTCTCTTTAACATGATTAGTCAGACTAAACAAGTAGGAGAAACATGATCATTGTTATAACTCCCATTGATAGCTCACTTAACTTTTCCAGATTATGTGATTTACCTTGGATTCGCAGTAGAAATTCATTGTAGTACTGTGACTTTTAGCTAGGCTTTCGAACACACTCCGCATAGCATTGCAGGTAGCATTCGTCATAGCATTCAGATACTGTTTCTCTCCTTTGTATCTAAATCTGTGTGTGTGTGTGTGTGTGTGTGTGTGTGTGTGTGTTCATCTCTGCCTCATTCAACTGACAAAGAGTCTTGATAAACACTGTAGCAACTCATGAGGAAGAATGGAACTATAGGAACAGAGAAAATCTTCAGATTGTACACAGGGAAACTGAGCAGTCTGGAAATGTCAATGTGCAATGACCACCGTGATTGAGAATAATACCTAGATATTAATATGACCAAGTCAGGCTCTGCACCCAAATACCATCTTAGTGAAACATGTAACCGAGGGGTCTCCTAAAAGCGAGGAAATATACATAACTGACTTTTTAAAGTTGTGTCTTACATTTGCTATGGCCTCACCCTGCTCCTTTCTATCATGATTTAAGTGACTAGTTTTATCTTAGAATTATCTTTAGGTCTGTATATTGGTTTAAACCTTAATGCTCTACATTTGTTGGCATATTTGATTGTACCCAGGCCACGGCTAGTTACCCTTCAGCAACCTGCCTGCTTCACTTCTAAATCCTGAACCTGTCAGGACAGCTTAAGCGTGCATCCAAATGGCAACTAGAAATACTGTTCTCTCTAAGCTTGAGAACCTTCCTGCTGTAAACAGGACTTACATAAACCTCCGCATATCCCCTTAGAGACCAAAGGGATCGGTTACATAAATTACAATAAACTGGTAAACAAGAGTTAGCAAGTCAAAGGTGAAACCGGAAATAACCACTAGCGCTAGAAGACTTAACTGCACGTGCTGACCCAGCCGGGCCTCCAAATGGAGCTATGCTATGAAATAAACTATTATTTCTCTTTGAGAAACAGCACGGATGTTGGCTAATAGATCACTAGCTCGGTTCCCCAGTGATGAATACAGATGTCAATCCCGTCACTCCCCTTAACTGTTTCTACTTCTCTCCGATACACTTCCTCAGGATATAATGTGACAGTATGTGAGACTCCTTCAAGTTCCAAATCTCAGCTGTAGAACCATCAATCATTGCCTGACATCTAATTTCAGTTCAAGAGAAATATAAACTTGAAAGTGTATATATCCTCTAGTAGCCCTTAGCTCTTTAATTTTAAAAATATAATATTTTAATTTATTATTAATTGGGAGTTAGTACATATATCATTCCATAGTTCAGTCACACCAAGTTAGTATTGTATAACAGCTACCACAATCAATTTCCAAACATTCTTTTTGTTCGAGGACTCCTTGACATCATCTCCCTTTTATCACCACCCCCCACCACCACCACTTCTGTAGCCCCTGCCAGGAAACCACTTCTGTACCCCCTGCCCTGAAACTACTTCTGTACCCCCTGCCCTGAAACTACTTCTATACCCCCTGCCCGGAAACCCATATTCTACCTGCTGTCCTTATAGGTTCATCAATCCTGGGTTTCATATACAGAAAAAGAGAAAGACATATAACACAGCTTCAAGAGGATGACCCCAATGTCTTAACACCACTGAGAGAAACCCCAATATGAACACTTGTCTTTATCACTTGCATCTAAATCTAACCACTATGAGTTTTCCTGTCTTTGGACACTTGATGACTAAGACTAAAAATTGGCAAAAATAATCCAAACTCTCCTCTTACACTAACTAGTGCAGTGTGGGGCTCCAGATGGGGCCACTTTATCGCTAGCGGCTGGGCACTCGATGCAGAGCATGACTACGCCATAGACCCGGGCACACGTCTACTTTATAGACCAGCTTTGAAGCTGTAAAAGCTGAAGCAATGCCTTCAATTCCATAGAGTTAGATAAACAGCACCGCCGAGCGGCAATTATAGAACAACCTCACGTCTTGCCATAATACACTCTCAAATGTTTTGGACAAAAGTTTAAAACCTCCAAAAAAAGAAAAATGAAAATTGAATTTCTAATACCAATTTTAAGTGGAGTGCACAGCTATTCCCAAGTTACCAAAAAAGTTAAAGTAAAATTAGGATACTTAGGCTGTAAATCACTAAATACAAATAAAATTCTAGGGATTAAAACTTCTGTGTTTATTTTCTCCTTTTCAGTTAAAGCAAACATTAAAATTATCCTAACCAAGCCATAACCCAAAACTTTCCATATCAATCAGATACTAAACTGTGCACTCTTAATTTAAATAATGACAATAAATATTTTGGCCACTCAGGATAAGATTCATAATAGTTTCCCAAAAACATAGATCACTTCTCTTTCGTTCATAGAAACAGATTCCTCCATTAACCTCAACTCTGTCCACTTTATAAGCAAAATCTTTTGTATTAGTCAACATTTATAGACTGTCTCCTTGTTCTTTAAACACACTTAGAACACAGAATTAGTGCATTCCGAGATCAAGCGAATAGCCTATGTAGAAGCTAAAGTGTAACCCAACATAAACGCAAATGGCATCATCTGAAAGTTACCTGATGAGAGGGAGAAGCGGAATCTTCCTCGCTTCTCAGGAGCAGAGCTCAGAACAGAGGAAGCTGATCCTTACTAACTTTTAGCCAGAAGCAAACTTGCCCACACATCTGAAGACACTCTTGCTTGTCCCTTCCCTCCTCCTCCTCTGCAGTGAGGGACTTGCTTTAACATGCCCGATTAGCACCCGCTTTCTAGAGTCGACAGTTACTTTGCTAAACTATATCATAGGTCAAAGGAGGTGCCTAAGTCTCGCAATTTGAACTGCTAAATTTAATCTCCTCTTCTCTTTCTTTGATTCGTTCTCTGATGCAGCTGTAGCCACTGGATCGAGCCCATTTGCCATCATGACTGAGTATCATGTACAGAACACATTGCTAAAGCACTATAATATATAAATTAATGTGCCAGTGGATCGTCATGGGGCGCGTGACCAGATAACTCGGTGAACAACGGAAAGTGGCTAATGCAGCACCTGGAATCCCTTGTGGTTAGTGTCCTTTGTTGCCTGTTTACACACGACGATCGTTAATACTGCCAGCCACTCTGTGCATGCATGCCCTCTGTGAGCAGAGAGTCCCCTACCTAAGAGTGGGATGGTTTCTCTGATGGAAGTCACTGGTGTGGTGTTTGCATGGGAACAAAGTACAAGTGCCTTTGGAGAAATGAAGAAATACCCTTACTGAGTGTTTCTCACATAAGACAAATCGTTTGGCAATTCTTATTCATCGCCTCCTTTCATGGGTTTCATGGCTGGAAGCCAAGGTCAAGCCTTTTCACCAAGATGATTCTGGGTTGGTCTGAACGACCACCTTCACAGCTTCCAGAGATGCCCAGGAATCAGAACCAACTTGACAGCAACTGTTTTTGTTTGTTCGTTTGCATCAGCCTCGAACTCATATACGACACAGTCAACACGGTATTTTAAATATAAAAACACTGAGTCTCAGAGTTTCAATTATCTGCCTAAAGTGGGACACCATTGATAAAACTCATATCCTGGCAAAATAGCCACATGGCAGCCGAAAACGGTGTACCCTAGCTTGCCGTGTATTCTTTCCAAAAATCAGGACTTTTTAAAAATGCCGCGGGATGCCAGAAAAAATTGTTAAAAATCAGGGCTGTCCCACCAAAAGCGGGATGTTTGGTCACCTTAGAAGGCTGGTGAGGAAACCCGTGTAGGGGGCTGTAGCTGACCTTCTCTGGCCCCCAAGGCTGACTGCCATCATGCAGAAGGCAGCGCGCCTCCACCCTCCAGCCTTCCTACCACGCCGGCCGCACAGCACTGTCACCTTCTACGGCTCGGTCCATCTCCCCGTTGCCCTCTCTGCTTTTTGGATGCTCACTGTAACTCAATGCAATGGCTACATAGGACTCAGACAACGCTTTGCAATGATGGGGTTCCGTTGGCAAGTTAGTGGGTTCCAATCCATGTGAAAACCCCTGAGGATGCACGTGGTCAGTGAGGACACTTTCTTCTCTGCCCTGCCTACAGGCAGGCCTCTCTTCTGGGCCGCAGCCTCTAGGTCTGTCCTCTGCCCTGTTTGGACGACATTACAGAGCTTTTGTAAGGGTGTCAATAAATTCCCCAGAGGCATGCACGCCTCTATAAGCCTCAACCCAAAAGAAGTGAGCTCCAGCTGTATGGGTCAGCAAACCCAGCTGCCCCCGTCGAGTGCCCAGGGGCAGCCGAGTGTACAAGCCAGCCCCCTGTCCTCAAGCACTCAGCTCCACTTGCTCTCTGGCCTGGGAAGTCCACCCCTCGCTCCTGCTCCAGCTCCTGGTTCTGCTGGTGCAGCTTGTCTGCCGCTCCTCTGGTGTCAGCGGTCAAGGAGTTTCACTGCACTGGGATCTGAGGTCCAAAGCACACATTCCACCACAGACATATTTCCCTCTGCTGCTGAAACGGCTTATTTTATACCCAGCAGGATGACAATTGCAACAAATCCTGTTAACAACCACTCACCACTGAATTATCTCAGTATCTTCTCCACTTTCGCTTCCCCAAACCCATCAAGAAAGGGTTGCTTGATGGGAGTTTGAGACGAGAGCTGAGATCTATATTAAATAATCACTGCGCTGCTGCCAGTAAATATTGAGGTCTAGAGTCTAACTCCAGTGTACTTTCTCATCTAACCGGGGGGGAGCCCAGCCTCTGCAGGGTCCACAGATGAAGCACATTTGATCTGTGTTATGAAAGCTGTCAGTCCTTAAGACACGAGCACCAAACACAGCAGGTTGTAAAGCGTGCCTCCCCCAAATTGCAACAGTCGAAATTTATAAGTGTATACAGTGGTTACAAAACTCAGGTTAATAACATTAAACAAAAACACGCTAGCAATTTAAAGAAGTAGAGAAGTTGTTTTACAAAGTAAGACATGTTGTGTTTCTCTCTCTCATATTGAAACTTTGAACAATTACACTAAAATAAAAACATACAGAGATTAGGCTCTTGGCATGGCCCTCTGATTTACAATCTTTGTAACTCTCACCAAAGTGAGGGTGGGAACATGCATGAAAGGTGTGTGGGGACTGGTCAATGGCACCATTCCACTAGGTATAAAGGGAACCATTTAAGAAGCAGGAACAGATCATTTCATAGCCATGAAGATGACGAGCCACGTGCAGGGTGAATCCAAAAATCTCAATATGAAGAATTGGCGGTGGCTTAAAAGGCAGGAAAGACGGCAGCACCCAGACCATCAGACAGAACGATAGGCTTCTTAGCCCATACAAAGAGTAAACTTGAGTGCCTTGGTGCAGGAGGCTGCCTTGCTGAGTGCCCTTTGGACATAATCAAGGAGCTGCATGGCAGAGGACCAGACAGACATGCCTGTGAGCACTGAGGAGAAGAGGTTCAGCAGAGGAAAGAACTGTATCCTGAAAAATTCTAAATCTGTCTGTTAACTTTGCTAATAAACCCATAATCATGAACAGTGCCAGTTCTGTGCAGCCATCACAATGGATGGTCAAACCCAGCAGGAAAGCAGAGCACTCTGCAAGGGGTGCTGGTGTCCGACGCGGGGGAGAAAATACATCTCTGCCTTAGAGCACCCATCCCTGGGCAGATGGGAGCTGAGTTCTCTTCTCCCTGGTGTGACTGAAAAAAGGTCAGTCGTAGACACCACACTATTTTAACAGACATACACTAAGATTTTAATACATGGAATAAATTACCCTATGCATTTTAAAATGATCAAATTGAAAGAGGTGACATGTGCACTAAAGAAGACGGGTAAATCGCATCTTCGCTGCTAATCGTGTGATAATGGTCTCAATTTAACTCAATTCCCAAAGTGTGGAGATGAGCTAGTTCGCACCTTCCCATTTTGCCAGGTGCATCACCAGCCACCCAAGGAGCACTCTCGCTCTCTGACCCTTGTTACCTGGAGCTGAATCGAACTCACAAGTTAGACACACACTGTTTTCAGTGCCCGTGCAGCCCTTCTGAATGTAAGCAGCTGCAGAAAGCTCCAGAAGCACACAGTGGAAAGACGTCTTCTTTCAGACAGCCAGGTTCACAGCCCTGACCGGCTCGCATTGCTCCTATGCAGGCATCAGTTTTACTCGAGCCATTCCATTCATGGCAAGTACATGATACTTACGGGTGGAGACTTAGTATAACCAAAAGGACACAAACAGAGAAACATAAGGCTATGTCTTGGAAGGGTCCCAGGATGTGAATTCTATGTCCCCAAAAGTGACACACCAGCTTTATCTTATACATGGTCACCACCAAAAAGCTCCTGTGAGCCCCAGGTTTCAGGGCCTCTAACAGCCTTACCACCTCACATGATAAATTACATCATGTTTCCTGAGTCTTAGTCCACATGGAGCTCCCATGGGGTCCCTCTTGTTTGGATCAACTGCCACTTGCTAGCCTCGGAGATGATCCCGGTCAAGCTAGGAAAACAGGCCAAATTGTTCCAGTGACTCCACAGCGTGCAACATCTTTAAAGAGAACTGTTCAAGTGCACTGCTGAAGGGGCAGATAGATGTAGGAGTAAAATTTCAATAAAGTTGTGTGTCTTAGCAAATACTTTTTATATTACGATAGCATTATAAGAAGTTAGGAAGAGATAATTATTAACCTTCTTAAGTAAAATGTGCCATTTATTCCAAGGATGCTGAATTTAGAAAGCCCTCATAAGCATGCTTAAATTATTATTATTATTATAAAATATTCTAAGGTATATTGAGGATAGACATGTAAAGCTAAGCTTGATATATAAAAAGGGTATTAACAGAAATGCAATTTTATAACATAAAATCCATTTTTAATAAAATTGGCAGGAGTGTTAGTATATTTTGTTCTCGTTTATGATTTTGACTACTAGCATTTTCATATTAATGTTTTCAAAAAATTATCCAATTGATCAAAACCATGGTTTATTAAGCTGATTAGGAAAGTTTTAAATGATCAAATTATAATTTATATAGTTGCTTTTTAAGTCTACAATATATATTGCTTCATATAAGACATGTCTCCTAATAAATTATTTTAAGCGTCCTCATGGTGCAGTGAATCATTACCTGGTCGCTGATTACAAGAACAGGAATTGGAACCCCCCAGCCAGGCAAAAGAAAAAGATGAGGCAGCCTGCCTCTTTAAGGGCACATTCTTGGGAACCCTAGTGGGGGTGGGGGATTCTAGTCTTATGAGTTGGAATCAAGTCAGTTGGATCAGTGGGTTTAGTAACAATTCTTATCAAATTGGCTAAGCATTCAGAAAATGAATGCCAGGTTTGCTAAAGGACAAAAATAAATAAAGAGTAGCCAGGGGACTTTCGTGTTAACCTCTGGCACATAAATAATCACATAATTTGGCACACTACATTTGGTAATGAGACAAAGCACACAGAAATCACAGCATTGAAACTAAGCGACAACATACACACTTTCACACTGAGCTCTGCGGGAGATGACAGGTGTGCTTACCAGTCCTTTGAGAAAGGAGAGAACAAATGCAAAGCAGACCTGCTCACCAGGTTTCCACACGCCCTGGAGAGAAAATGGCTGAAGGTGACTAACCTTTGCCAAGGTTACAAATTCTCAAGAGTATTTCCAATACTATAATAACCCAAGACATTTAAAAATTATTCTCGTTTCTAGAACTCCTCGTAATTTGGAGATGATAGAAGAGAAATTCAGTCTCAGGTGGAAATACTAGTGAATAGCATATGTGGTCTTGGTACAGGTTATTATTAATTCTTCATTGAAAACACGACAATAAGTCTCAGCAATGACGTCTTAACAATATTACTCCCACATCCCATGCAGCATTTGCACATATCCCTTGTGAGAGTTTGATGTTTTTCAAATTACAATAAGGAATAAAAATGGAATGAATTGTGGAAAATCCATGGTTTTCATGTGAAAAGTGCAAGGAATTCTGAAGAGCAGAAAGTTTACATAGCTATATATAGTTAAAATATTTATAAAATTTAAAATATATATAACATATTTATATATAAAGTTTATATAGAGAGAGATAAAGAGAGAAAGAGAGAGAGAGAGAAAGAGAGAGAGAGAGAGAAATTTGCTGGGAAGCATTAGTGAACTACTCAAAAAGTTAACAAAAATCACTCTTGTAATGCAATGCTTTCCTTAACTGGATAAATTTGCTTTGTTTTCCCAAGAAAGACTATGATCATCTTGTAATTCACTTAAGCAGACTGCTTGTGGCCCCATTATTTTCTAAACTCTAGAATTTCAATGGAACTAAAAGTCAGCATATAGTAAAAGACAACAATCTAAGCTCTTTCTCTGGGTTAATTATCTCTCAGACATGACATAAAACATTTTTTCTTTATTTTTGCATAATTATAAAAGAAGGAGCATTATTCAAATTTACTTTCCCTTTACCATTTCAATGTGCCACAGGAAAATAGGATAGGCCCTAGCCCCGAAATGGACACATTTTCCACCACGTCAACAAAAGCTCCTTCTTGCTGCCAAGCGCCGCTTGCTAATGGAACAGAATTATTGGATGGGCGGTGTGAATGCAGGGAACACAGAAGGCTCCTCCTTCTTTGGCTGTCACCCTGACATTGGAAGATCCGGTTGCACGATGTGAAGATAGGGAACCTGTTCAGTGAGAGAATGCTTTGAAAAATATTCTCTCACTCAGAATCTTTGATTTGACTTAGTTCCCTGCTGTCAGCTGCAGCATGCACTGTGGCCTCGCCAATTTCTATTGAAGAACCCAATACAGTGCCAGTGACGCAGCTCGAAATCTCAGAGGCAGCTAAGTTTCTTCCCTACCCTCCAATCTATACTATCGAATCAAAGTCGCCAACTTTGTGCACATTATTCCTAAAAGGACCCCATCTCCTTTCCTTCATTTCCTTGCTACCATTCAGCTTCAAAAAATTTAATAGCCACCCTTGTTACCCCAAAATCAAGTCTCTCAAGTACAATCTCCATTTATTTACCCACGTTAACCTTTACAGCTAATCCAAGCTCCGACTATGACACAAATATAGGCAGTCAACATTGATCAATGACCTCTATCACCCCTTTACATCACCTGCCACCACCGCCTACCTGCATGTGTGTGCGCGCACACGCACACAAATCTTGGAAGATATATTACAAAGTAATATTAACAAGTGCATAACTTCCTTCTATCTTTAGAGCCAATAGTTCTAGCAAGGCGTTCTAATTTGTTTTGGCTTTCTGCTACCGTTTGTAAATTGAGAAGCCATTATTTCTCCCATTTTAAAAACATTGCCAAGGCATTCGATATTAGCAAAAGGGGGAAAGAGAATTTAAAGCGACATTAAGTCCTCTGGGTCAGTCAGTTCCCAGTAAGCATGAAGATTCCTTCCACACCTCCAGAAGTTTGTATACTAAAGCAATGTTTACTTTGCATGACATTATTTTAAATGGATACCACTTTCTCATGACCATGAATGTCAAGGGGAAAAGATAAGAAAACAAATATAGAACTCATATGGCAAAGATAGTTTTATAATTATGCCCTGGGACTTGATAACATCCTATGGCTTCTGTTTTTCCCTTCTCTCCCCAGCTCACCACGTGGACCATACTTAATTGAAGTCCTCTTCACCAGCAGGCAGAGAAGACGGCAGATTGCCTTTGCCCTTGCCACCCTGTGACAGGCTCCATCAGGTGTTGTCACTCTGGAGAAGAAGTATTTCCCACCCTGTTGTAGACCTCATGCTAGCCGTCTGCACCCTAGTCAAAGGGTTCTGTTAAGAATGGTATTGGATGTAGAGCTAAAAGCTTGGGTTCAGGTCTATACTTTGGGGGGGCATGACATAACTGGATTTAATATACTCACAGTTCTTAGAGTCAGGGAGAGAGCATAATGTGACACAGAGCCACCTAAGTGGTTGCATCCTGGGACAAGGTAACAACCAGCTAGAATTCTTGGAGGGGGTTATTTATGTAGCAAGCAAGGCTGGATTAGATGGGCTTTGCAGACTTCCTGAGGACTAGATACTGTAAATTTTGTAGGTTCAGGGACTTTGGTGCTGCCCTTAATTGCTGGTTACTCAACTCTAGGATAATTACATTACCATGAGTGAGCAGTGGTCCAGGCTCTTGATAACTTGATGAAGGGGCGGAGTAGAAAGTAGATTTAACCAGTTACTCAAGAAGAGAAATAGACTGTCCCACAGCCAGGGCTTCAAAACTGAGTCCAGACAACATTTTAAGAATATTTTAGTACAAGGTGATCCTTAGGATCTTGGAATGTTATAGTTAGAGGGGGTCTGAGCAATCCAGTAAATTCCCCTTATCATCCAAATGATAGGATTTTACATTATAACTATCTAGAGTGCATGGTGTTCTATAGATCTCACTATACTTCTTACGTTGAATAAATGCCTGACTTTTCTGAGCATCCTACTTCTGATCTACCTCCACAAATAACTCACCGCCATCAAGCAGATTCAGACCACTGGCTTCACATTTCCTTCTGGACATACTTCTACAACAACACTTCTTTCCATCTCGCAGCTGACGGCTAAATTGGGAAGAAAAGTCTATGCAAGCTCGTTGCACCAGTGTCCGGGGTTTCTCCCTTCCAGTTGAGCCTTCCTGTCAGGAGGTGCATGCGGAGTCCCTCTATATCACATGGTCATATCACTAGGGGGAGCCTGTGCCCACAAAGGGGAAGCACAAACTGTGAGGATAAACTCAAAGGAGACTTGTAATTTATCTATATTCAAGACACATTCTCCAATTCAATATCAGTTTCAAGAATTAAATGAGTGGGTCAACGAGCCCCTGACTGGATGCATTTTATTCCTTGTTTTCAATAAATTTACCCAACCAATATTTAATAAGCAACTAGCATACAAAAGTCGTTATGCTATGAGCAGTTGAGCTACCAGGAAATATAAGGGAAGTTCCCTTTTTTCAATGTACACTCTTCCCGGGTGGAAAACAGATTTGTACACAGTTGTTATATTTTATTTAAGCTAAACTAGAAGTATATCATATTAATAAAGCTGTTATATAAAACAGATCCTGGTTTGAGGGGGCTTTACCAAGCACATGAAATGCACACCTTCCCTACACAATTGCTGAAGACAAATATGTGTATAAGCAAATGTATTGAAGAAAGCTGATGGTGCTCAGCTACCAAAATATACAGCATCTGGGATCTTAAAGGCTTGTAGGTAAACAAGCAGCCATCTAGCTCAGAAGCAACAACGCCCACATGGAAGAAGCGCACCAGCCTGTGTGACCATGAGGTGTCAAACAGGTCAGGTATCAGGCATCAAAGAACAAAATTCATATCATTGTAAATGAGAGTGAGTGCAGAGTGGAGACCCAAAGCCCATCTGTAGGCAACTGGACATCCCCTTATGGAAGGGTTGTAGGGAGGAGATGAGTCAGTCAGGCTGCAGGGTAGTAATGATGAAACATACAACTTTCCTCTAGTTCCTAAGTGCTTCCTCCTCACACACTATCATAATCCCAATTCTACCTTACAAATCTTGCTAGACCAGAGGATGTACACTGGTACCAATAAGAACTGGAAACAGGGAAATCAGGACAGATGATCTCTTCAGGACCAGTGGTAAGTCAGAGTGGAGATACTGGGAGGGTGGAGGAAAGGTGGGATAGAAAGGGGAACTGATTATAAGGATCTACACATGGCATCCTCCCTGGGGGATGGACAACAAAAAAGTAGGTGGAAGGAGATGTTGGACAGTGTAAGACATGACAAAATAATAACAATTTATAAATTATCAAGGGTTCGTGAGGGAGGGGGAGGGGGGAGGGAGGGGGAAATGAGGAGCTGATGCCAAGGGCTTAAGCAGAGAGCAAATGTTTTGAGAATGATGAGGGCAACGAATGTGCTTTACACAACTGATGCATGATTGTGATGAGTTATATGAACCCACAACAAAATGATTTAAAAAAAAGAGTTGTATTCAGCTATGTATACTCAACACTGTTTCCCCCCCTGTTAAAAACTCTCTAACCCACTCCCAGTATCCTCATCTCTTTTACAGAGACTATGGATGCATTGGGTTCATGTCAAGGCTAATGGTCAAATAATGGTCCAGGCTGGTGTGCTGCTTTCGTGTGGGTTTTGCTGCTTCTCAGCTAGATGGCCACTTGTTTACCTTCAAGCCTTTAAGAGCCCACCTTACTGATTTCTTGATAGTGTTTCAAAGGATAAATGCAAGCAGAGGTAAAGAAGACATGCAAGATATTGAGTACTTACTGTAACTGAAACCTTCCCTACATTATTTCAATGACTTCATGGACTTTCATTGTGGGCAGATGATTTCTGACCTTAACCAGATTCTAGTTGTGGAGACAGGTGGACCTGTAAGACCAGGCTACTCCTCCTATGGAGTCCTGGTGGCCTTGCTAATCACAAGGTCGGGGATTCAAAACCACCAGCTTTTCCAAAGGAGAATGACAAGAAGGTCTTGTAAAGGCAAAGGTGCAGTTTCACAGGGTTGACATGAGTCAGAATGCATTCAATTGTAGTGAGAGTGAAGGGACCTTGGGGTGTGGTGGTTTCTTCCTCAGGCTGATAACTTCAAGGTTTGGGATTCAAGCCCACAAATTCCCCTGGAAGAAAGACAAGGCTTTGTACTTCTATAAAGATTCACAGCCTCGGGAAACCAAGGGCAGCTATACCCTGGCCTATAGGACAGTCATGATTTGAAGTTAACTGTCCCCACACATGAGCTGGAAACAACTTGTTGGCCATGAGAAAGATCTTTATGCAAAGGCCAGGAGAATACCATATCCTAATACACAATTTTCAAACTGGCATTGACTTTGTGAGGCAACTTATCTGTGTCCTTTTATTTTTTTTTTAATTCTTCACACAGATATCTGAAATACAAGGGACCCAAACCCAAAACCCAACTCCCAGCCATGGAGTCATCCTGACTCATAATGACCCATAGGACAAGGTGGAACTGCCCCCTGAAGTATCTGGGAGTAGACAGCGCCATCTTCGTCCTACAGAGCGACTGGTGGCTGTAAACTGCTGATCCTACAGTTAGCAGGCTGCCTTGGAACCATGAGTTTATTGGCTACATGGCTAATCAACAGTCAACACAATTTGTGCTCTTACATCAGTGACATGTCTGGTTTTCCTCAAATATAACTGGCCTCTTCTATTTCACATCTCCACTCCTCCCATAAGGTCAGCAGTTCAAACCCACCAGACAGTCTGAGAGACAAAGATGAGGTTGCATAGATTGCATAAAGTTTTATAATTGGAAAGTCCAAGGAACTGTTGTACTCTGTCCTACAGGATCATTACGAGTCAGAATCTATTTAAAGGCCTTGGGTTGCTTGTTTATCACAAAAGGATCCTTATGGTTATACTGAGTCAACCCATAAAATCAAGAATGATTTCAGTATCAGCTAATTAACAACCTTAAGTCTTCTATTTGCATCAGGATTGTCCCTTGTAATATGATCTTGGTTCTTAAATGGTTTAATCTTCTCTAATCCCCTGCTAAAAATCTGTATTTCTACCCCAGATCCTTAATCAGCAAAGACTTAGGCAAAGGTCCTGGGTGATTTTTATGGACCTTGGTAAAAATTTCTGATTCAGTGTTCCCGGATCTCACTGACTGCTATCAAGTCAGTGACATGACATCAAGAATACCAGCTAATTAACAAGTTTTATTCTTCTATTCCCAACAGGAATTTCCCCTTGTGATCTAAATGATTTAATCCTCTTCAATCCCCTGTTCTTAGGTGATCTTGGTAAAAAGTAGATTCTGATTCAGTATTCCGGGGTCTCACTCACTGCCATGGAGTCGATGCTGACTTAGAGTGCACCTATCAGGCCAGGAAGGTCTGTTCCTGTGGTTTCCAAGATTGTAACTCCTCAGGGGCAGAACCCCTGACTTTGTCCTGTAGCGTGACTGACGGTTTTGACCTACCATTGCTGTTAGCGGCGCAATGCACACCCAGTATGCCATCACGGCTCCGAGGTTAGAAAGGCAAATTGTCAGCAAAATAAATGGTTTCCAAGTCCTACGTAAAACATACCATATTCAGAACCCCTTAAGATTAAGATGCGCAAGTGCTTCTGGGGCCATTATTCTATCTGGCACAGGGGCACAGTAAGATCTGTTCACGATGTGGAGGTAAGAGAGCGCTTACAACCAGGAATTTCACATGACAAACAGCTGATAATAACTTTATAAACAGAGCACACTACTCAAAAGAGTTATAATGTAGCAATCCCAAGGTAAACAGATAAATGTGAACAATTCCATATCGTTCCTGAAAAGAGGATGGGCTCGTTTTCAGAAAATCTCATTTAAAACTTTCTTCGATAGCAGTAACAGTCTATTAGGACAGGCATCAGATTCCTAATCAACACTGTGGAAGGGCCTGGCCTGTTGTATACCCAGAGCAATATCAATAAACAAATTACACTAAATCATGAGTATGGGATTTCTTGGTAAGTGCTAAAGCCCTGTGTGAATAAAATATGACTAAAAATAAATTCTAATATGATCATTTTAATTAAAGTAATTGTTAAAGGTACCATTGATGCAGAGAACATAATAAAATTACCAGTTATGTTAAAACCAACATTCATATTAATTAGTCAATAAACAACACCACCAATAACAATAACAAAAAAGTTGCCGTCGAGTCAATTCTAACTCAAGGCAATCCCCTCTGTGTACTTCAGAGCAGAGCAGCTTTCCAGAGTTTTCAGTAGCTGAGATCTGTCAGTGGTAGAGGCCCAGGTCTTCCAAAGTTACTGAGTGGATTTAAACCACCTATCTTTGGCTTAGTAGCCAAGACTGTAAGCATGCCATAATAACAATACATTTCTAGTATTTCATTTGAAACCTGGCAGCTTTTGAAGAAGCAAAGGCCTTTATTCAGCTCCGTTTTATAGGCATAGAACATAAGGCTTAACCTCTTAGGCAGCACCACACAGACTATGGATTGAGGAAAGGAATAGAAGTCAAATGCCTATTTTAAGATCAGCTACAGATTTTTTCAGAGATTTAACTACAGCAAAGGCAGTATTATCTTTCACATTCAGATCCACCAAATCACAAAAGCAGGAAACAGAATAATTTTCTAGACAAGGAATAAATATTACACAGCAAAGGTACTCACAAAGCAGCACTACTGGCACGGAGTTTTAGAGTCCTCTGGTTTCCAAGAGTCCCGTGTCTATGGTTTCTCCAGAAAACATCACATTCAGATCAACTCCTAGAAGAATCCAAGAATAGAGAAACCATCTAAATGCTGAGAAGCTTACCTAAAAATATGAGAAGTATGCTACTGGATATCTACAGGGCTTCTGCCAGAGTATGTAGTGTTCAACTACACCGGCTGAAACAGCTCTGTGGACGTGCTTTACATTTCCAAGATGTGGTTTAAAGACTCCCCTCTCGATGCTAACTAATCCATATCACACATGACCATATGTCCTGAGTTTATTTGTAAGCATTATTTGATTCTAAATCCAATTTCCCAATGCACATTGTAGTTATGCCATATAAAAAATCTGTGCGATTAATTTCAAACCAGTCTCTAGAAATTAAAACTATAAATGCTTTGAACTTTTGGGTGATTTCCCCCTCTCTACTTTTGATAAAGTGATGTGTGTGCATGTGTGTGTGTGCGTGTGTGTGTGTGTGCATGGGTGTGTGAGTGTTTAGAAAGTAATCACCTGAAATATTTACATAGTTGTTGTAAAACTTTATTTATATTAAAATAATTTTAAAACTAAAGAATCATGTCTTAATGAAAGTTTTTTTTGTATATTTTTAATTGAAAGAAGTTGTCCTACTACAAAGAAAGGCAGCTGAAGTACGGAAATACTGGAAATGCACTTCAAGTAAATAATCAAAACGTTAACTATTAATTATTGAATTCCCTTTGATTACATAGGTTTGAAATAAGATATTAAATATGTGCTTGACTCTCTTACAAAAAAGAAATAAAGGAACTATAGATGAAGTGGTATTTGCCTTAAGCATGTGACTATTGACTCATGTAATACTTTAAAAATACTTAGCACAGAGTTTGGCAGGAGTGTAATAATAAACATAATTTTTATAATTGTTAGCTACTACTTAAGAAAGTGAAAAACACCTCATAAAAACATCTGATAAATATTAGTTTCCTACTGGTTCCTTGCTTTAAAAATATGAATTTATTTAAATATATGAGACCTCATATTATTTTACTGAACCAAACATGGCTTCCTGTCTTAAGTAAATATGATCATGAAAACCTAGATTGTTTGACAAAGATTGTTAAAAAATATTTCACATGGGCCAGGATGGATATTTTATAGGAAAAGTCAGTAATTTAGGTAGAATTCAAAGTGTTACTGGATTTCATCAGAAACACACAATGAAAGGAATTCTAGATCAATAATTAATACACTTATTTTGTAGCATCCAAAACTATAAGCAGATTATGGACACATTATTTTCTACAATTTAGTAAATATCATACAAATGATCAGTTCTACATATGAAGAAACTCCTTGTTGTGAAAGCTGGATTCATTTTAATTTAGACTCAAAGTAGGAAAAAGAATTCTATCACTCAGAATAAGTTAAATTTATTTACATAGTAAATATTTTAAGGACCCAGCATTTTACTGCAATTAGCTGTTGTTTCGTTGATGATCACTGAAATATATAATTTTTAACCTACTTCATGCTATTTTTAATGCTATTTTCTCACAAACTTTTGAAGCCCCTTCACATTAGTATGATTTACTAAACTCCACTTTGGTCTGCATCATTACGTTGCTTACCCAGGCCTACAAATCCAAGTCCCCCCTTATTTTGTTGCTCATGTAAAATAAAATTACATTGTTTTCCTCTGGAAATTCTCTGAGTTTCCGCAGGAACATGAGACCATCAGAAACCATTGTAATTCATAGCTTTTGCTGTTTCTGTGTCTGTCAAAATAGGGTTGCAAAAGTCTTCTCATTGGTTTTGGGGAAGATTAACATTTTTTTTTTAGGTTTCAGAAAATGGCCATTAAATGTTTATGTTTATGGGTCACTATGTAAAAATTAAGATGTTATTTTACAGTTAAAATGGTTATATCTACCAAATCCAGATCTATTTTAAGTAAAGAAAAAGAGAGACTGAGAAAGCAAAATAGAGGTGGTTAAAATTAAATCAAATGACATTTTTCCGTCATTTTCACTTAGTACAACACTGAGTAATTAAGACCTTCTGAAACATACAAGTCTAAATCATAGATGGATTTTACAAAATGTTTTGCTTAAGAAAACCACTTGTTTTGTAGTCTCCATAATGTAAAAACAATTACCAAAAGGACATTCTGTCTACAATTTATTCCTCTCAAGTCTATAAACTAAGAGAAATTTCTCAGTTCATTATACTTAAAATCCATCAACTTAAGAAGAAAAAGCAAAAAAATTAGGATTCTCTAAGTCTTTGAAAGACTAAATTATTCTCTAATATCTTATCCAATCATCAGGGAAATTTTATACTTTTAATTCTGTAATTTTACAGGCTGTTATTTAGATATTTTAAATGGCCATACTGCTAGAAAGGACCAGCAACTAATTCAATATAATTATTTTCATGCTCAATGGTGCCTGGAAGTTCCATGTCTGTCTGTGATCATGACATAATTAGTTGATTGAGGAATGTTAGTTACAATCAAAGCTCATCACCCAGGCAGCGGTATGCTTAAGGTACAGCAGGTATGGCACATACCATGGGCTCACCTGCAGGGGGATTTCTATTAACCCAGCAGTTTCTATTAACTCAGTTATATCCAATATGCACCCTCTTCAAGTAAGGTAGCCATCCAGAGATATATCAAAGAGGAATGAAATGCAAACACACTGCCATCGAGTAGATTCTGACTCATAAGCGACCCTAAAGAGTAGAACTGCCCCTGTGGGTTCTGCAGACCCTAAATCTTTATGGGAGTAGAAAGCCTCATCTTTCTCTTGTTGAGCAACTAGTGGTTTTGAGCTACTGACCTCGCAGTTATCAGTCCAATGTGTAACCCACTATACTCCCAAGGGCTCCTGGAGACGTGTAGAGCTCTCCTCTGCCATCGGAATCAAAACGACCCTATAGGGCATAGTAGAACATATCCCTTATGTTTTGGAGACTGTAGCTCCTTATGGGAGTAGAGGGGTAATAGAGAGAGTGCTTGGCTCCAAGACACAAGTTCAGGGGTAAGGAACACCTTGTAAGTTTCAGAATGATGTTTCAAAGCACCGTAAACATGAAAGGCATTATGATGCCTGACACTGTCAAGGTCATCAATGTCAATTCATCTTGACATGAGGTTGGAGAGAGACTGGAGTATAATTCAGAGATTGTTCTGGAAGCTAGTTACTCTTGCCTAGCACCAGGCCAAAGGTCTATAATTTTTTTCTCACTTATGGACAAACTTTAATCAATCAATCAATAAAATATATTTTGACAAGATATTTCCTGGAAAATGTAAAAGAGAAAAATATATGACAAAAACCAAAAAATTGCATCACCTGAGATTGTCAATTTTATTGCTATATCTGAAAAAGTAGGCAAAAATTCTTCAAAATAAAACATAGAAACTATATTAAAGCTAAATATGAGTATGTAGCATTCTATAAATGCACACTCAAAAAGTTTTCAGTAATGGCAGCAGATAATCTTAGGGGACAGATTTTTTCCTTTAACTTTATATCCTCTTCTCATGTTTGCACACCCTTCAGAACTTAAGAAAAACTTATTTGAAGGAAATAGCCAATAGTATACCAATCATAGTCCGTGGTTCATGACAGCTTTTAGCATGCATAATAATTTTTTTAAATAACTGGAAAAAATCTATTGGGATCTTCAAATTTCCTGTTTCATTTTCTTTACTCCTAAGCCTGGAAGAGATGAGCTCTCTGTTTGTTTGGAAGCAGAGGGCAAACACTCTATGAAAAGCAGAACTTAAAGTGAGTGACTAATGACCAAGACAACAAAGGAAGGTACACTCATGTCAGCTGCTCAGTGGCTGAGCTGACCTCTAAGGTTGAAGGATATGAGGGCTTTGTGACAAAGTCTGAGAATAGCATTACTTGTGCAGGTAAATAAATGATAGGCACGAGACACGTCATACCCTTAGATATCCAATAACACTTCCATTGTTTGATGTTTACTCAACCACCAGAGGTGATCTGTGAAAGTCACAGGAAGTAGATTATCTAAAGCTCTGTTACATACAAGTCCAGAACCAGAACGAGAATGCACAGTTAAAGTACACGAACATTTTAACAGCGGGCTTCGTGATCACACAGGCTGGTGTGCTTCTTCCATGTGACCTTTGTTGCTTCTCAGCTAGATGGTCGCTTGTTTATCTTCAAGTCTTTAAGACCCCAGATGTTTTCTCTTTTGATAGCTGGACACCATCAGCTTTCTTCACATTTGCAATGCACCCACTTTGTCTTCAGCATTCGTGTGGGGAAGCTGAGCATCATGGAATGTCAGGTTATTAGAACAAAGTGTTCTTGTGTTGAGGGAGTACTTGAGGTCCAATGTCAGTCTGCTATCTTGATACTTAACATATAAATATATATACATAGATCTATTTCCCTATTGTTTTATATATTTACATATGTACTTGCCTATATTAAGACCTCTATACATGTCCTTGGCCTACTAGTTCTGTCCTCTATTTCCTTTTACATTCCTCTTGTCCCACAATCATGTTTGGCCTTCATTCAGGTTTCAGTAATTCCTTTAGGGTACATTGCCCTTGATCAAGCCCTAACAGGCATCATATACCCTCAATGTCATTAATTTTAAATCACTTATTGTTCCCTTGTCCCTGGGTTTGTTAACACCCCCTTCCTTTCCCGCTGCCTCTCCCTGTACCATGTACCCTCAGTCCTGTTGTTTTCTCCTCCGGATTTATTACCCACATATCTTATCTAGATAGACATACACAGACAGTCATATGCACAAAAACAAGGCAGAGCAAAACAAAACAACAAAGGAAAACAAAAAACCCAAACAACAACTACAAAAAAAAGCCTATAAATAGTTGCAGGTCTGTTTGTTGACTGTTCAGAGTGTTTTCTGGTACAGTCTGATGGGGTGCCACACTCTGGCTCCAAAGTCTATTTTTAGTATTACCTGGGGGGTTTCATGGCTTTGCTCCTATTGCTGCCCTGTTTCATGCCCTTAGCATTTGCCTCTGGTCAGATCGAGCACAATTCCCACACTGTGCCTCCTGTGTTGTCCCTCATAGCACTGTGGGTCAGAAGGGACGTCTTGTCTCGTGGTGGAGCCAGCCCTATGGTCCTCTCTGTGCAATGGCTGCTCTGAGCAGGAATATCCCTCGGGGATTGGTGGGCCAGGGTGTGTTCCACGCTCTCTCCTTCCCTCTTCATTTGCTCCTGTGTGCCCTGATCAGATGCGCCCCTCTCCCTGAGCTGTAGCCTCATTGATGTCTTCTGAAGTGAATTCCTCTGAGGGGAGGGTGTCCACATAGTTGGAATTGGGGCTGGCCCCACAGATTTCTCTACTTTTACAAGGACATATAGCCTCATCTTTCTCCTGTGGAGCAGCTAGTAGATTCAAGTCACTGACATTATGGTCAGCAGCACAATACTAAACTCACTAAGCCACTAAATAGGTCAAAATAAGTAGCTTAACCCTAAACAAGAAGAAAAGCAGGATCAAAAGAAGTGCACCAGGAAATAAAAAAACAAACAAATCACTACCAGTGAGTGAATTCCAACTCATAACGGTCCTATGTAGTGTTTCCTAAGCTATAAATCTTTGCAGGCACAGTCAGCCTCAGCGTTCTCCCACCAAGCAGCCAGTGGGTTGGAAGCACTGACCATTTGGCTACCAGTCCAATGCTTACCCAACAATACCACCACAGTTCACCCTAACAGGAAAGAATAAATATTAGAGCAGAAATAAATGAAAAAGAAAAGAAAATCTGTAGGGAGTATCAACAAATCTAGGAAATTGTTCTTGAAAATGATCAATAAAATTGACAAGCCACTGGCATAATTAACAAAGGAAATTGATGTAAATATGAAAATAACCAAAATAAGATAGGTGATAATACAACAGATTCAAATGAGTTTAAAAGTATTACAACAGGTCAGGGGGAATTGGGTATCTAATAATAAAGAATACAAGAAGGAAGAAACTTCTAAAATTGACTGTGGTGATGACTGCATAACTTTTTAGTATTTTTAAAACACTGAGTTATATCATATGTGAATTATATGTCAATAAAACTGTTAAAATAAACAAAATAAAGTAAAAATAAACAAAATGAAGTCAAAATAGGTTACACCCCTGCAAAATAGACCAGAATAAATATATAATGAAAAAATGCTCTCAAACAAATTTGAAAATAAATTTCAATAAAATTGAAGTAATCAACAAATTTCTAGAAGCGCACTACCTAACTAACCAAAACAGTAGCACAAATAAAGAAAATAGAAAAAGACTGGTGATGTTACAAACCCACCCAACTCCCTGCCCCCCAAAAGTCCTAGTCTAGGCAGTTTCATTGGAGAAAACTATCAAATATTCAGAGAAGAGGTGACACCAGTTCTACTCAAACTATTCAAGAACATGGACAAAGAAGAAAGATTCAAATCCACTGTTTGTTGCCAGTGTAACCCTGATACCAACTCCAGGCAAAGGCACCACTACAAAAGAAAGTTACAGATCAATACACAACATCGAAGAAATGATGAAGTAAAAGAGAGCAGGAATTGTTACAGGCCACCTGGAGAACACAAAGCAGAATGTTATAAAGAAATTATAACAGAATGAAATTATAACCGAATGAAATTATAACAGGCCACCTGGAATACACAAAGCAGAATGTTATCATAGAAAGCTAAGAGGAAGAACACGCTTAGCATGCCTCAAATCTAAAGAATTGAAGGGAAAATGTAAACCTTGAGTTAGAACGGTGAAGGATTCCCTGAGCAACATGAGGAAGGATGCAGGAAACAGCAAAAGAAGATGCAAGGAACAGAGAGTCACTGCACCAAAGAACTGGTCGACATTCAACCATTTCGAGGGGGAGCATAACATCAAGAACCAATCAATGGTAATAAAGAAAGAAGTCCAAGCTGCACTGAAGACATTTGCAAACAACAAGGCACTTGGAATTGACAGAATGCCAATAGAAATGTTTAAGCAAGCTAATGAAGGGACTGAAAGCATACTCTTGCCTGGACCAAGAAATGTGGAGGACAACTACCTGCCCCTCAATTGGAAGAGTTCCATATTTGTGTGCATGCCAAATAAAGGTGATCCAACAGAATGGGACATTACAAAACAATCTCATGAACATCACATATCTGATTTCTTCCAGCTCCCAAAGCTGATGGCCATAAGCCAGAGGTCAGACATGCCTCCTCTTCATCAACTCTATATCCTCCAGCACTCTACTTCTGTGGCTAGCCTGGATAATTCACTGTGATGGCCACACAGAACTCACAGGTGATACTCACAATTATGGAGTTTATTAGGGAGGTTATCCAGGGACAATTTTCAGTTGAAAAGTGTCCAAAAATAGGGTTATTCACTCAGAAAAGCATCTTCTCTGCTGTGCCCACAGGTAAGCCTGGGATCCTCAGTCTCCTTGCCTAGATTGTGTCTTGCTTAGCCAATGTTATAAAACTCCTTTGAGACAGCTAGTAAATGACCAAAGAGCAGGCCATTCCACCTTGAGCCTCAACACGAGGTTGCTCAGCTCCAGCTCCAGGCATCAGCAAACCACATTCTCCCAATTAAGTGCCCAGAGGCACCTGACTACACAAGCCATCCTCCTGTCCCAAAGCACTTAGAACCTTACTCATTCTCCGAGCTAGGAAGCCCACCACTCTGTCTCACGCTCTGGCTCCGTCTGCTGCTGCTGTTCCTCTACAGCTGGTCTGGTGTCAGAGGTGTCTTGGGATCAGGATGATTCGATGCCCAGGGATATCAGGTCCGCAGGGTGCATACTAATCATGGTTATTATTCTCTCGCTTGCGGGTTTGAGACTTCCTTTTGCTGAGATGGTTTATTTTATATCTAGCAGGATGGGAACCCTAATTAATCCTGCCAACACTCAGAGTTGAATCACAAATCTATTCAGTTTATTCCCCCACTTGCTTACGCAGACCCATCAGGAAAATGAAGGTCCGTTGGAAGGAGTTATCAAAGGCTAGAAGGGGCCCTATTGGCAAAGTGGGCTCAGAGTTGGGCTGCTAACCGCAAGGCCAGCCTTACTCTAAGGGGGAAAGAGGACGGTTCTCCTTCCATAAAGACCTAGTCTCAGAAACCCATCAGCACAGTTCCGCCCCGTCCCACACAGCTGTTATGAATGGGAATCTGCTGCTGGCAGTAAGTCGAGTAACAAAGACTCTGGCTCGAGAGCCATATTAAATATTTCACTGCACTCGAGACTATGAGTCAATACTAACTCACAGGCACCTATCAATGACAATAATCCCTCACGAATATACAAAAATTCTTAACCACATTCTAGATCATAGAATTCAACAGCATGAAAAAGTAATAATTAAATGAGACATATACCAGGGATAAAAAGACCCATTGGGGGAGGGGGGTTATCAATCAACACAATCCTCTATATAACTAAAACAAATAAAAGAATCACATGATCATATCAATCCATGACGAAAAAGCGTTTGATGAAATGCAACACCTTTTCGTGCTATAATTCTAAGCAAAGCAAAAATAGATGGACAATTCCTCACATAATGAGCATATGAAAAACCGGCAACCAACATTACTCAGTAGAGAAGGTTGAGAATCCGAGAAAGACAAAAAAATGGATCTTATCCCTGTTCTTATTCTCTCTTTTACCAAAAGTGCCAACTACAACATTAAGTCAAAAATGAGAAATAAAGGGGTCCAAATCTTATTTGTAGATGATATGATCCTACTAATAAAAAATCCTTAAGATTCTGCCACAAAGTTTCTGTAACTAATAGGAGGATTTAGCAAAGTGGCAGATTGTGAGTTCAACGAAAATCAGTTGGGGTTTTCTAACGCTAAGTAGCAGGACTTTGAAAAGGAAATTGAGAAATCAATAGCATTTACAACAGTCCCCAAAAGGATAAAATACCTGGGAACAAACCCAAACAGAGAGGCATAAGACTTACACAAGGAAAACTGTAAAACACGTCTGCAAAAAATTTAAAGAGATCTACGTAAACGAAAAACACGGCATGTTCATAAATTGGAAGACTTAACATATTGATATGTAAATATTACTTCTTTATTCTAAAGCTCCACTATATAAAATATTCTTGGTCTCTACTCTCCTTGTTGGCCCTGAGGGGTTTATTTATCCTGGATTTCCTGTGTTCCCAGCTCTTATCTGTAGCTATATATGCATGTTCTGATAGAATCCGATTTGTAAATTAGAATTGAGGTCGTAATAGTGAGGGGAAGGAAGCACCAAAGAATTAGAGGAAAGTTTCATTGGCCAAAAATGAGAGTAGATATTCCAGGAGGATTAGGGGACGGTGGGGGGAGTGAGGGGAATCAATCACAAGGATCATACTATAACACCCCCCCAGGGGCAAGAATAACAGAAAAGTGGGTGGGGGTGATGGGGGATGATGTCAGATATGAAAATAATCATCTATAACTTATCAAGGGTTCATGAGGAAGGGCAGGTGGAGGAGGGAGGGGAAAGAAATGGACAGCTGATATCAGGGGCTCAAGTGGGAAGAGAATGCTTTGAAAAAGATGATGGCAGCATATGTGCAAATGTGCTTGACACACAGGATGAATGTATGGATTGTGATACGAGATGTAAGAGCCCCCAATAAAAGAATTGTAAAAATATTCATGATCCATATTCACGTACTTTGATCTAAGCAGCTAGCCATACAATTCATGTCTTCCATCTCAGTAACATATTTCCAACTCTTTAGCTTGAACCTTCATGGCCACCATGAACATGTCTACCAGCACGTGAGGAAAGAAATCACTTGGTTCTTCAATGCACAGCCTTTGTAACTTCAACCATGTAACTAGATAGTAGCATGTCATTCTACTGAGTATAAAAATGAGCCATTTCAGAAGTAGAAATTATTACACATTCACAGATTTCAGATGTATAAGGATTCCCAATGCCTCTGCAGTAATCTTTTCAGAAAATCTTGGTACCCTCCTCCCCTCTGCATTAGTTCTAACCCATTTCCCCTCTCTTCAAGTGCCCTAACCATCCCCAGTCACTCTTTCAGGTCACTGGAGAAAATAAAAGCCACCATTTCAGGAAGCAATTCCCAAGCTTCTAGGTTACCAGTGTCTATTTCTTTATCTCTGTTAGTCCGTCCTGTAGGCTTTTCACTCTGGACTGCCTGACCTGCTGCACTGACGCTGGAAGCGATGCTGGCATTTCAGACACCAGCAGTTCACTCAGGGTGTACTAGCTTCAACAGAATTCCCAATCAAGCACAGACTGGAAACGCAGGCTTGGCCATCTACTTCTTAAAGTTAGCCTATTAAAAATCTTATGAATCAGAACAAGCACTGTCTGATTCTCTTACTTTGAGAACATCATCAGGAAGGATCACTCACTGGAGGGAACCTCACTTTCTGCTCAGCGGGGCCAACAAAGGAGAGACACCCTAGTGAGATGGACTAGGAAAACATCGACCACTAGGGATTCAAACACACTGATGCGTTGACAGGGCAACATTTCTTCTCCTGGCATGGAAGGTTCACGAATTGGGGTTCACTTGATGAAAGCAAGCTATCACGATCACGCCTTTGTTCATTTCTTTCTACCTAACAGTGGAGGTGAGGTTCTTCTTCTTTATCAAGCATGACCTCCCTGGTGTTGGATCATTATTTCATCATGACCATTGATGATTTTGCTGTTTGATGTGACCCTCCAGTCTTCGGCCTTCTCCAATGTCACTTTGTCCCTTGTACTCCTAAAAACACGGACACCATTTCACTTACCCCTCGTTATTCCATCCCTGATATGTTTCGTGAGCGCGGTCTTTCGGATCCTGGTGTATTACTGAGTGTCCGCCCCTATTAAGGAATGCTCGTCTTCACTTCTGTTAGACCAAGTTCTATATATTCTTCAAGAACAAACTTAGGAGTTGCCCCTCCAAGAGTTAAACATGTTTTATCATGTACTGACATGATAAAAACCTTTGAGGAGAGGCGATAAAATAGGAAGACTCATGGTGTCCCGAATTGATGGATGTTCATATGCTTCCGTTATGATGTTGAATTTCTTGTTTCATTCCTACCTTTCACATACAGTCACACTTAATTCAGGAAAAGCTTTCCAACTGCTAGCTGACAGCCAAGAAATAGTCTTATGTCTTTCAGATCCTCAGACAGTTACAAAAATCTCTTCAACTGTCAAGAAATTATCAGTTTCCCACCTGTTTATGAAGAGATTTTTTAAATACCTGGGGTGCAAGACAAATCAAGTTACAGTTATTGCAACAAACTTGTTGACAAGAAAATCAAAATAAAATAAATAGATCCTTTGTTTTATTTATTTTGCTACATTTTCTACAAATTCCTTAATACCAGTGAGTCAAGATATTATAATAAAAGTAAGTCAAGGATTTCTTAACCCTTGGCAGATTTCTGCTTTGGTGCTACAAAGCTGTGACCTAAGTTGTTATGGCTGACCCAGAAAAGGTACACATTGCTTTGCTTTGCTTTCCTTTGTTGTAATCGTTGTTGCTTGTGGGCTTTTTGTGCCTTGTGTTGTTTTGTTTTGTTTCCTTTTATTTTGTTCGGTTTGCTGCCCAGCTGTATTGCGTTGTGGTTGCTGTTGACTCCTAGCGATTCTACAGGAAGGCCGTAATTGAATCGCTTCTTAGACATTCCAGAGATGAACGTTCTACAAAATCCTTTTCTCGCCTGGAGCCACTGGTAGCTTCAAACCTTTACCTTTTGGTTACCACAAAGATGCTTGTCCAGTGTCCAGTTAGTGTTCATTAGGAAGCAGTAAATCAAAGAGATTCTCCTTATGGCAAACGTTATCAGTATCTGAATCCAAATAATCAAAGTTACTGAATTTTCTGTCCATATTTTGCCTGCAAAATCTCAAAGTTGCAGCCGGATTAGTCGGGTTTTCTAGAGAGCTGGTTAGTAACCATCTCTGAGGACATTTCAGCTTCTTTTATGAACGGTTTGCTATCACGCACTGTTTAGACAGCTCCAGAGTCACCTTCCAACAATGAGATATAGATGTGAAATTCGGTAAATTCTCAAAACCTGTCAGGTTTAATACCACAATTTTCTTCACAAATGCCACACAGTTCACCAAAATGTGCCCTGTGCTGTGAGAAGGCTGCTGAAAGACCAATGTTTTCAAGGTGCCCAGCTTGATTACACCAGGGTGGCACCACTTACCTGAAGCTATTTTAAGCATCTTCTTGGATTGCAGTGCACTATACTGTAAATCTAATTACATTTGCCCATGGGAAGCTAGTACATATGAGCACTCCTCTGTAATCTGCTTAACAAAAGGCACTGGATTTTTCTTCATGGCATTTATCAAAATTATTGTATGGTTATTTATGTTTCCAAAGCCTGTCTCATCCACTTTAAATTCCATAAGGGCAAAAAGATGTATTGGAGATGCAGTTCTTCACACAGTGCTCAGATGCCCAATACATATTTGATGTATGAATGAACAACCATATAAGAAATGATTAAATGTATATGTATTTATGTCTGTCACTTTAAACTTAAGCTCAAAACTGATAAGTATTTTAGAGATTTTAAGGGACATGGTACAGTCTAATAGAGCAAAACACAGAGTTTCAATTCAAATGTTATGGATTTAATGACAGATCTGGTATTTAATATTTCTGTGGTCAAAGACAAGTGGATAGTACTTTTTAATCCTCTGTGTCTTTATCTGTAAAATGTAAATACTTATTCTTCAAAGTTGGAATATACAGCACGACCCATGAACACAGTAAAGTATCATTCCGTTAGGTAATATCACTTTTTTAACAGCTTAAATTGCTTTTAAGTAAATCATATTAATCTAAATTTTCCAAGGGCTTCAACAATTTGATAACACATTTTGAGCACATGCGGACAGTGATAACTCACCAGTAATTTATAGCAATTAACTGAGATGTCTGGCAACCTTCATGCCTATCTTCTCAATTACTTCTACCCATCTCAACGAGTTCTTTCCATTAAATTTCAGATTTCTTTACTCTGTACACTAGTCTTCACACTATAAAATCTTTCTCAGATGAGACATGCCCCTAATTGCCTTATCAATGTATGATTAGTTCAATGTTCTAGCCTAAATTAAATCCTCGTCCTTGATCAGCATTCATTTAATCAGTGCTTGGATTTGGTAACTTTGACCATTGCCACTACGGTAACAGCAACTGACCGCAAAGTTGTCCAATATTTCTGCAGCTTGCCTTTTTTGAAGCTTTATCCTTATCCTGTGCATAAACAAACAGGTCCAATTTTATTTTTTAATGTTGTTCATTCCCCCATTCATCCAATAGACATTTACTGAACGTCAGCTACATGCCAGGTACTGAGTTAGGTTACAAAGTTACAAAGCTGAACACACGCAGGTCTCTACTACTAAACAGCTCACAGTCTAATTAGGGGGTAAACACCAAGCCATATCAAATTCTGAAAACCCTGCTAAATATACTAAATCTGAAGAGAACTTTATGAAAGTGATGAGAAAGCATATCTACTCCAGCCAGAGGAGAATGAAGGACAGAGTCCCAGAGACAGAGATCCTGGGACACACTGAATAGATGAGGAGGAATCAATGAGCTAAAAGGTTAAGAAAGGCATTTCAGGCCTGGGGGTCAGTGTGAAACACAGGAGCAGCAATAACACGTCCGGACAGGAAATGCTAAGACAGCAACTTTATTCCAAGAGTCTTTTACTAGACCGTCAGTCCAGGCAAAATATGTCTCTAACATGAAAATGTGCAAGAAAGGGTCTGATGTTGTTTGGATGAAAATTGAATGTCACTGTAATTTTTAAAACTCTGTCAATTCAAGCATTTTCCCTTTGGGCAGCATGCCATACGCAGCAGCCTTAGGAAACATTCTAATTTGTTCGTCCTTACTAATTATTTCAAGTCACGTAGATTCTTGACAGTCCAAAATTATGCAGCAGCTTAGTGACACAGAGGTCAAAGGCATAAGTACCCCATGGGAAGAGACGGTGACCCACAGAAGCACACAGTCAATGCCGGTCCTCAGAGACCTAGACTGTCGCACTACACCGCAACTGGCTCACTCTTTCCACAAAGGCAGGAAGCAAAAAGAAGCGATATGCAATACTGTTGGTAACGTGCCCACATTAGGCTATTCATGCTAAAATGACTCTCAAAGATGCAAAGGATAAACCTCTTAAAGGCAATATTTTGCCAACAAAACCACAAAAAGGCAAACATTATTTCCATTCTGGATACAAGGGTAAGTGATAAAGCATTGCCACTAGAGTTCTAGTTCACATACATATAAGTTGGTTCTAAACAAAGCTTGTTTCACGATGTCTCTGCAACGAATTTGCAGGCCAACTCCCTCAATGAAACCCTTCTCTGGTCTAGTTAGGATGCCTTCAGAGACAGGGTACTCTGTCTGCCATGGGAAAGAGTAGAGCCGAAACAAAAGCTAACAGCAAATTTGTAATGAAATTCAAGTGGACATCTTCTCAAATCATTGACTTTGCGACATCTTTATGGGGATGCTGCCCATTAGAACCAAAAACCATTGGTTTTAGATGGATTACATGTGTCTAAGGAAGCTGGGGAAGAGGTGGTAGATGATAACAGGGGAGACTATGATTTTTAACGAATGAAAAAGCTGTGACTGAAGTTCAGAAACTGGTGGAAGACGACCATAGAACTACTGCTGGTATGACAGCTTCTGATGTGGGAAACTTATAGGATTCCGCATCTTCCGTTGTGAAAGAAAAGCTTGGCCTTGACAAACGTTCAGTCTGATGGGCACCTACAGGGTTCTGTGAAGATCAGCCAACTCTAGGAAGCAAGTCTCCCCATCTTTTAAGCAAGACTGTAGTTTAATGCAGGCAATGATATGGAACACACTGTACCTGGGGCAGGTCTTGGATTTACCAATATAATCCAAGAGCAAGGGTCCACCGAACAGCGGCTGAGGGAATATGCTGCACCACTCAAATGCAAAGCAGAGATGTCAGCTCAGGTTAGGGTGATTTTGAGAGGGAGATAAAAAATATGCCATCTTTACAGATGTCTTGAAACACATGGGAGGATCAAAAAGCTTATTACAAAGTTTTATAAATACTGAAAACCACATTGTTAAAGAAAGTCCATAAGGATTGTACTGAAATTTCCTTTCTTCTTTCCTCTTTCTTTTTTTCATCAGGGCAACGCACCAATTCCTTCTGTGAAGGAAGCCAGTCCTGTCCTATGAGTTCACTGGGAAACCTTACCCCACCTACCCAACAGCCTTTATCGTGCCCCATCAAGCTTCTCATTGTCTCCAAAATTCAAAACACTGAAAAGGAACACAATCTGAGTCCCTCAAGAATGAGAAAACAAACACAACAACAAACAAACTGCTCTTCTGAGATGGTTCTTTGAAGGCCTCACGATCCTTCCAGGAAGAAGTGGAAAATGGAAACCCAGCCTTCAGAAGTATGTAGACCTGGCTGGAGATGCTGAGAAACAATGGCTTCACGTTTCCATATTCTTGTTTAAAGTTTTCTATGTGTAACAATGTTTTTTTTTACTTTATACTGTGTATATATAACATTTCAAAACACTTTATCATATACTTATAGAATAAAAATAGATCCCTCAGAAAACATGTGCAGATGACCAGGCAGGGCACTCATGCTTTCTCCATCACTGGATCTCCATCACCAATGAAGCAGGTTATAAGAAATGTCTCTCGAATGAGTGAAAAATGCCACAGAGTCCTTATCCTAGTATAGAAGCAAAGACAAATTAAAAGATGGTTTTGTGTGGATCTAGAGGAGCCATGGTGGCTCAGTGGATTCAGCAGTATGCTGGGAGTCAGGAGGCCAATGGTTGGAGCCCATCAGCTTCGTGGTGGGAGAAAGATGAGGCCATCTGCTTCCGAGAAGATTGATAGCCTTGAGAACCTGAGTGGACATTCCTGCTCTGTCCCCTAGGGTCACTGTAAGTCCAAACCCATTCAACAACAGTAGGGGTCTTCTTTGGTTTTCTATGAAATGAATGAAAAATGGGGTCCTGGAAGCCATAGATTAGGGGCTATCGAAGGAACCTGTGGTGGTGTAGTGATTACGCTTCGGCTGTGATCCGCATGGTCGGCAGTCCAAAACCATCAGCATCTCCACTGAAGAAACACTTGAGTTTTCTACTCCCGTAAAGAGTTATGGTCTCAGAAAGCCTCAGGGGTTGCTATGAGTCAGCATTGACTCTGTGTCAGTGAGTGTTGACTTTGACTGTGACTATGATTAGGAAAGACTGCTGTGATAGAAGGTGGGAAGAGGACAGAGAGTGATCTATGGGAAAATGTTTTATTTTTTTGTTGTTTTGGGGGCTTTTTTTTCTTGGATTTTTTTGATGTACTGCTTCAAGAAGGTCTCATGGTGGTATATCCTGGTCAGTTATATCCCCATTTTATGGGCCAAGAATCTAAAAGTTAAAGAGCCTATGCAAGATTTTACCAAATAATATGTATATGCGTAGGCGAATAAAATTATGGTGCAAATGCTGCTGTCAGTGTTTATTTAACTAGAAATCTTTTGGAGGCTTTTAAATTTGCATATCCAAATCATTTTTCATATATTCAGTTCATCTCTTAATAATTGGAACAAAACAACTCCTGGTCACTGAGTTGATTCTGACTCATAATGGCCCTGGAGTATGGTGCAGAACTGCACCTGTGGGTTTGAGAGACTGTAAATGTTTACAGGAATAGAAAACATCCTCTTTCTCCCCCAGAGCAGCTGGCGGCTCACGCCACTGACGTTGCAGTTATCAGTGCGACATGTAACCCACTCTGCCACCAAAAGACCCAAATTCACTGCCACCGAGTCAGTTCTGACTGATGAAGACCCTGTAGGGCAGACTAGAACTGCCCCTGAGCGTCTGAGACTGCCACTCTTTATGAGAGTAGAAAGCCTCACCTGCTCCCCAAGAGAGGCTGGTGGGTTTGAATTGCTGACCTCGAAATTAGCAGCCCAACGCATAACTACTATGTCGTCAGGGCTCCTTAAAATGCATGCGTTCACCAAAATTTAAACAGACCATGTAAGTGACTTGTCATCATAAAATGCTCCCCAAATGTTGAATATTAGTAATAACTAAACTAAAAAATCCTTTTTGTTCTGCTGATTATCTATGTTTATTGTTTCTTGCAACATTCCTGAGTTTCCGTGCAAGCACGTAAACATGGCACACCACTAAGAAGTCAGTCACATCTGTCAACATTGCTCCAAGTAGAGACATAAATTCTATGTCCACAGGAAGAATCCCCAGTGACCATGACTTGCATTAGCTACTGGCGCACTGCCTTTGGTTACGCATGTCACTGTGGTTATAAAGCAGGGTTTCCACTTCCTCGCTGCCACAGGGAGCTTTATGTTGTAGTTTGGGTTGTTTCTGTGTATGATGTATCACTCACAAACAGCAACATCCCCAAGACCATCAACAGGGGAAAGAAGAAGATGAGAACAAAATCAAATGTTCTGTATCCAACAAATTGATGACAAAATTGAAGGAAAAAAAGGCATAGTTTTCCAAATGGTAAACAATTAAATAATTAAGGTATTTAGAATTTTTAAAATGTTATTAAAAATTAAATTTCAACCTCAGAATCACATCCTGGCATTACTAACTCATTGAAAAATAAGTAGAACTGACATATTTTTTAAAATTCAAGGACAATATCCACCATCCAAAAAGATTATAAAGTTTGTATTTCTGAGTTGATCCTTTCCTATGACAGAAAAAAACTGGTTAGGATCACAAGCTATTAGAAAAAAAGGCTTGATGTTGAAATAGTTATTTTAACTTACGCACGTTCTATACATCATCAAGAGGGATAAAAGAACTTTTCGTGTTTGAAAAAGTGGAAGGCCTAAGAAAACAGGGGAAACCTTCATTGAGAAAGATACACAATGGCTGCGACAATGGGCTGCACCACACCGAGGATCTTGAAGATGGCACAGGATTATACAGGTTCCTTGGCACAAGTTCCTGCCTGCTGGTGACAACAAACAATAACTCTGATGCAAATCAGGCCCAATAATGATGTTATAAAGCAATTCAAATGTCAACACCAACAAAGGTACAGAAATATGCAATCACACATCAAAACGAGTAAGACACCTGCGTTGCTGGTAAGTACTAAGAAGTCCTTTCTAAATTAACTATGGGCAAATAGCACTAGCCAAGATTCTAGGCCATTGTTTTAACGCATATGGAAATCTTTTTCTAAAAGATTAACATGGGAGATATTGTAGTATTTATTTACATGAGGCTGTGGAGAAAATACTTGGGAATGTTTAAATTCTCAGAGAGCTCAAAATTACTTGGATTTAAGATGACAGGAACAAGACAAGTCTGTCTTTGAGTCCTGGATCTGTGAATCTGGAGTTGTGTGAATTTGAAAAATTTAGTGTAACCACCCAAGAGTAGTTTTATTTCTAAAACAGGAGATGGTTGAGAGGATAAGTTGGCCTAGTACTTGCAAGCAACTATACACTTTCTTGACAAATAAGCTTTTTTCCTCCGTTTCACAATAGGAAAAAAAAAAGATTAAGCCAACTGGAACACAATAGACAGGATAGTAGTGCTAAAAGCAGGTACTTCCTAAAATTTCTTTCTTTCTACAAGTGTACTTCATGTAACACAAGCAGCACAGGATTAGCAAGTAATGGCAACTTAGAAAAGAGGCCAATAACGATAACAACAGAATACATTATATTTAATCAAAAACCTGTTTTGGTGGCATAGATTCCAACTCCATAGGGAATACTAAAATCCAAGAAAAAAGAGAGGGCCCAGGGAAAGACACCAGTGGCAGGAGCAGAGGGACTGTGGAGACAAAGAAATGAACACTCAACACAAAGCATCAGATTCTTATATTCAGGAGTCCTGGTGGTGTAGTGGTCAAGCACTGGCACTTTACAGAGGTGACATTCAAACCCACTAGCAGCTCGGTTAGAGAAAGACGTGGCAGGGCTCGCAAGATAGTTTTTTTAGTTTTTGTTAAGCGCCGTCAAGCTGGTTCTGACCCCTAAGGCCCTCTGCACCACACTGCAGGTACGCGCCACCGCCCTACAGGCAGTTCTACCCTGGCCTGGAGGACTGCTGTAAGTCAGAATTGACTCAGCGGTACCAGGTTGCTATTACAGCCAAAAGATTTTCTGGGAGTTAGAAGAAGCCTAGTCCCCATAGTCAGTCTGTTTGTGTCCTGCGAACCTCGGGGTGTATGCAGGATACTACAGGTGATCATTTTGTTGGAGTCTAAATTTATGCAAAAGTCGTGTATATGTTTGTGGCACATTTATTTTGCTTCTATGTTTATGGTACATTTCTATCCTTGTCTCTCAATGCACAAGAATAAATGGGACTAGATGCTGTCTTTTATAAAGGCAAGCTGAGTTTAAAGCAAACGTTTCTTCCAAACCAGAGGAGGACATTAGATTTACAAACAAATGGGTTGACTTGATAACAGTTGTGTTTTTTTAATAGTTAAAAGGTTGAACCTCATTATTCTTAACCATTAGAAGCTTTCTTCTTTATGAAGAAATGAGGACAGAGGTCCTGGACTTGTATATAATCATACTGAGTATATGAATAGTTGTTTCTCTATTATATAAATCAAGAATTATATTCAGAGATAGACTATATCCGAAGAACAATATGTCAAGTCCAAGTGCTCAGACGTTAACAGTGAAATCATAACAGGGTGTGTGAAGCTGGTATAAGGGTGGGCTCCCTGCCCTCGAGTTCATCATGCATTTACTACAGATTGCCCCTCTAGCTGAATTTGTTCAATTCTCCCATAATTTTACAAGCACCACAATCACTAATCAAAGCTTGCTTTGGGTACATTTTTGCCAGTAACAGTAAGCAAAACATAATGTCCGGATGAACTATAGATAGTTTAATCCAAAAAGCCTGAAAGAATGTCCTCCCGTATTTAGAAAAAATGTAGATAATACATTTTTTTCATACATTCAGATTTTAATAAACTAGAATGACAGTCTTTAAAACAAGCATGCTAGCCTCTAATGCATATAGTATATACAGTAACTGAGCCATTTGCAACTATATAGTATATTGCAGAAGCAAACAGCACAACACGCACCATACACATCATTATCCATTGTGGATGCTACCTCCCAAAATGAACATACAAAACAGTAAAATGAACCTATGGTTTTATATATAATATATATTTGTACAACATATTTAATATGTACTTATAAAATATACATACATTTTAGACATTTTCAAATAAATCTCCATAATTCTCTCCAAAAGAAATTTATAGCAAGAATACTGATGAAGGAATGAAAGTCAGATAAATGAAAAATTTTCACAAAGGTCATCATCAATGATGCAGCTCAATTTCTCCTCTTTTAGTCATACTAAAATGATTACAAAAATCAAAATACTTTGCATACCTAATTATTTGTTTAATGACAAAAACTGCTAAACTTGTTTAATAGAAAAATACTGAAGGTCGGTGTATCACATGTGCTAAACAGGTGAATTTTTAATGAAAATGTAGTTCTAAATTAATGGTTTCTTCTTTGTTTTGTAATACTCATTCTGGGAGATGGGGGGTGCAATTTCTTCTTAAGAAAACACTACGCTCTCCCTGTCCACACAGAGCTGTGCGGAGGCGGAGGCTCTGGTGGTGTCAAGCTTCGGTCCCACCCGTAACCACCGCCATGGGGGAGGGAGGCACTGCTGTGGTGTCATGGACACTAACACCGCTTTACAGGAGGAGCTGAAGAGCGCCCTCATCCGCGATGGCCCAGCACGTGCAATTCACGAAGCTGCCAACGCCAAGCACATCTTCGTGTGCTTCCCTCCAACAGTGATGAGCCTGTGAATGTCCAGTGAGTGGAGGCCGTGTGCCGAGCACCACGTCGACCACATGAAGGTGGTCGACCACAAGAGAGTGGGCAGGCCTCTGCACACGGAGAGAGAAGGAAAACCCGGAGTGGTTGGTTGCAGTTATGTGGTTGTTAAGGACTATGACAAGGCCAAGGATACTATTGAAGAATACTTTAAATGTAAAAAATGAGCAAATAAAACTTTAATAATTGTTAAAAAAAAAACTACAAGTAGGTAAACAAGCGGCCATCTAGCTGAGAAGCAACAAAGCCCACATGGAAGAAGCACACCAGCCTGTATGATCATGAGGTGTCAAAAGGATCAGATATCAGGCATCAAAGAACAAAAAATCAAATCATTGTGAATGAGGGGGAGTAAAGATTGGGGGCCCAAGACCCATGTGTAGGCAACTGGACATCCCCTTACAGAAGGGTCGGGGGATAAGACAAGGCAGTCAGGTGCAGGGTAGCAACGATGAAACATACAACTTTCCTCTAGTTCCTAAATGTTTCCTGCCCCTGCCCCCCACACTATCATGATCCCAATTCTACCTTACAAATCCGGCTAGACCAGAGGATGTACACTGGTACAGATAGGAACTGGAAACACGGGAATCCAGGACAGATGATCCCTATAGGACCAGTGCTGAGAGTGGCAATACCGGGAGGGTGGAGGGAGGGTGAAGTGGAACGGGGAACTGATTACAAGGATCTACATATAACCTCCTCCTTGGGGGATGGACAACAGAAAAGTGGGTGAAGGGAGAAATTGGATAGTGTAAGACATGACAAAAATAATAATTTATAAACTATCAAGGGTTCATAAGGGAGGGAAGAACAGGGAGGGAGGGGCAAAAATGAGGAGCTGATACCAAGGGCTCAAGTAGAAAGCAAATGTTTTGAGAATGATGATGCCCACAGATGTACAAATGTGCTTGACACAATGGATGAATGGATGGATTGTGATCAGAGTTGTATGAGCCCCCAATGAAATGATTTAAAAAAACAAGAAAAGAAAAAACTTCAATTATGTGGTACATATACATCCACGGTATAGTCTGTGAAATAAGATGTTATGTGATTTGTTTATATATATAATATTAAATTACAGAAAGTATGTATTTTACATATTATATTAATGTGTATTTTATATATTGTATGATACAGTATTTATAAGATACAGTATGCATATCTGTAAGTATCAGAAACCTGTATGCATATCTGCAGTATGCATATCTGCAGTATGCATATCCGTAAGGTCATTGTAAGTCATCATCAACGAGATACCCTTGGAGGGGTTGTAGCACAATAACCCTCACGCGAGCTACTCTAGCTCTCTTGGGGTTTGCAAACTTGCATCTGCACTTCGGCTGCCTTTGAGAACTTGGTGCTCTCAAAGCAGATAGAGAGCCTGGTTGGAACTGGAAACCTGAGGGATGGAATAGCGCACAGCAGCCACAGCAGCCACAGCACAGCATCTCCTCCCAGTCACTGGGCTACTTGTGTACAGCCCTCGGCGCTGGGTGTAGTTGCCCAGACAGCCACGGCTGGGAGCTGCAGCCAAGTCACAGCAGATGTGGGAGTCCAGCCTCAGGCCCAGCTCCTTGTTCCCTTCCAAGAAAACTCCTCCTCCCCATCAGCCAGAGAGCGCCATAATGCAAGGCTATCATGCAATGCATACCTGTGTCCATGCTGAAATTCGACATCAGTATTAACTACAACCAAACCAATGTTTATTATATTTACACAGAGTTCTGTGCATGGCAAGTCAAAATTGATTAATTCTTTCATAAAAAGACTGACTGATCAGTTTTTCATTAAAAATAGATCAAACACATAAGGTGAATAAGACACGAGTTTAATTTAGATCATTGTTCTAACTAAATTGCTGTTTAATTGAGATTGGTGAAATGACCTTAAATATCTTAAGATATACTGAAAACACAAATACTTCTAGAGATGCATGGGAGATCAGTCTTCCTGAGTAATGCTGTTTCTAGTAGACATTATTAATATATAAATAACTCACTTCAGGGTTTAAGAGTTCTTCCCTGCTGTGGCACCTCTCCAAGGAAATATGGTGATAGGCCATCAAGAAATCCACTGGCGTGGGTCTTAATGAGGAAATCAAAATATTCTCCGTGGACATTAATTCTCGATGACCAGATAATCAAGTCAGAACCACTCCCTCTGTCACCGCTGGGCTGCATCATTAACAGAATCCATCTGAGGCACAGGTTGCCATTGTGCCCTAGAGCATCAATTTCAACTCCTAGAAATGCTACACGGCAGAGTGGAACTGGCTGGGCTGCCCGGGTTGTAATCTTCCCAGGAGTAAATTCAGCAGAGGGGCTGGTGTGGTTGAACCAGGAGCCTTTCGGGTGGCAGCCAACAATACTCGTGATGGGTAACTTGTAGGAACTTTAAGAAACCCCTTAAAACCATTTAGATTATTTGCTATTGTGTACCTACCACTTAGATTTCCAAACTGTGAAATGAGTATCAAACTGCCGAAATTCTCACAAATTTACTTCCAGGTTATTAACTGAAGAAACAGTGTGAGAGTCATTAATTAGTAGAGAAAGGGACACTTTAATGTTCTCTAGCTACACAAATACCAGACTGAGCTCCTGTTTATTGCACTGCATGATTTGCAATGTGCTCCATCATAAGCCCACTTTGTCTATAAAACTGAGAAATTTGTTTCAGCCAGGTTTCCAATGAAAAGAGAATTGAGAAAATAAGTCACCCAGGCAATGTTAATAAGGGGCAGAAATTCAAGCTCTGATAGTACATTTTGTACCTGGATATTGCAGAGAACTTTCCAATTAGGGCCAACAAGTGAAAAGCTGATAACTCCAAGCTGAGATTTATAGGGATAGGTCAGCAGCATGTAATGAGAATTTGGAGCACATACATCCAGCTGAAATGCCTTTAGTATAAGAATAGTTTCTAATGGTGAAAGCTAATGGCTCCATGACAATACTAAATAATGGTGAGAGAATATTCTAGCCTCGGGCCTTACAAAGAGAACACTGGTGCATTATACAATTGGCACTAACAGGAGCTGAAGGCGGGGTCTTGAAGGGGTGGTTCAATTCTCCTAAGTGCATCCACTACTCTAGAACATGAAAAGCACAACAGGCAAGAAACAAGCTTGGGTTTAATATTGCCCTTTCCTCGGTGCTCTGTGAGTCGAGCTGGGCCCCGGCCTTTCCTCGGTGCTCTGTGAGTCGAGCTGGGCCCCGGCCTTTCCTCGGTGCTCTGTGAGTCGAGCTGGGCCCCAGCAGGAAAAAGAGGAGATTGCTCTCCAGATCGCACTATCCACTGGTTAATCCGTTTCTAATTGTAAATACAGAAATGAAAACACTAAGTGAACAAAACTCATGTTTAACATACCCCACAGTATTCTAATGTACTCTACAGTATAGAGCCTACAAAGTGGTTTAATAAAATTGCTAGTTAATTGAGATCGGTGAGGTGCTTATAATAAACATCTTAAAATATACTGAAAACATATTTTCAGTATGTATTTAAGATGAATCTCTCTGGGTGGTATGTATTGTGGTAGATAATAATATGCACAAAATCTTAGAACAAGGCATTTCAAGAGGTTAAGCAGTTCTAAGTACAGTCTATGTGCTGGGGGTCATAACAAGTGTCTGACTGCTAAATGCAATGTCAGCAGTTCAAACCCACCAGCTGCTCCATGGGAGAAAGCCGAGGCTGTCAGATCATCTTGACAACCTTGAAAATCCCCCACAGGGCTGTGATGAGTTGGAATGAACTCTATGGAAGTGTGTTAGGTAAGTACAGTATACAGCTTCTCGACCATCGTGCTTCTGAAGGGAGATAACACAGTCTCAGTTAAAAGCACCGGAATTGATTTGGCACTTACTTTGCACCTACGAGTATGGTCACAGGCTCTACCATGAACATCGTGTGCACAGTCCTGAGCATTATTAGTTCAGAGCATGCACTCTGAAGGCGGCAGATCTGGTGTTGAGAGATCCTAATCAAGTATCTGTGGGTGACTTCTGGAATCTAAGTTTTCAGTTTCGAAATGCGTAAACTGAGAACACGAATATTAATCACCCCTAGGTAAAAATATATGGAACCCTAGTGATGTAATTGGGAGAAAGATGAGCTGGTCTTCTCTCCTTAAGAGTTACAGGGTCAGAAACCCACAGGTGCAGTTGTACCCTGTCCTGTAGGGTGGTTGTAAGGCAGCATCAACTCAATGGCAGTGAGTTTGTAGTGACGCAGTGGTCACACGTTGGAGCGCTAACCCAACTCGGTCGTGTGCAATCACCAGGTGCACAGCAGGAGGAAGAAGTGACTCCAGTGGAGAGGTACCGTCTCGGGAACCCACAGGGGCAGTGCTCCCCGCCCTTTAGAGATGCTATGCATTGGAATCAACCCACTGGCAGAGAGTTTGTTCTGTGTGTGTGAGTGTGGGTGGGTGTGTGTAAGTGAAAATACGAAAATATGCCAAGCATCACAAGCAGAAGTGAGCTATTACACTTAGCTGTTTAATTTGTTAGTACTATGCACCAACCTTTATATTGAGTTTATTAACCAGGTTACTAGATAAATGTGAGGTACCTAGAATTTTTTCAATTAAACCCTCTTGCTGTTACTTAAATAACACTGTCATTCCCCAAATATTGGAAGTGCTCGAATGAAGAACCCAGATGTTTTCCCTTAAGAAAATTAAAGATAGATACCTTCTGACCATCACCCTTTTGGATCATTCTTCTGAAAGTTACTAATTTAAAATTATATTTTAAAATGCAGCTTTGTTGTGTACCCCACAGTTCACTTTTGACTGACAGCAAGGCCACGGGGCAGAGCAGAACTGCTCCCTGGGGCTTTCCTAGGATGCTCCCCAGGTCGGTCCTCCTTCCAGCTCGGTTTTGAACCAGCACCTTCCGGGTGAGCAGCCAAGATGCTCACAGCGGCACCACCAGAATGCCTGTAAACATGGCCAGATTCTAACTGCCTTGTTTCTCATTCACACATGCTAAAATGAAGCTAAATCAGTCAGTCTTTTCTTCCTGGCTTTTGTACTTAAGCGTAGGTCTGGTCCCTGTTACTGTGTCTTCCCCTCAGACCACTTACAGACAGTCCCCTTTAAGGCCCAGATGTAAGGCACCTTCTAATGGACAGTCTCGTCAAAATATAAACTCTCTCTTCTCTGCTCGGCATAGCTTATGTTCTCTGTTGTCTGTCTCATATACAGAATGTATGTGCTTATTTAAATCTTTCCCATGCACCTAATTTCTTTCTCTCTCTCTCTCTCTCTCTCTCTCTCTCTCTCTCTCTCTCTCTCTCTCTCTCTCTCTCTCTCTCTCTCTCTCACACACACACACACACACACATTTAAACTCCTTAGGAACGTGTACTAGGTTCTTTATATCTATTCTCTCCACCACTTCTCTGTGGAACAGCAGTTTGAAAATATAAGCACTCAGTAAATGTTTCAAATGTACCAATGACAAAGGTGTACACAGAACAGGTACCATGAATCATAAGAATCCCCAGAGCCTATATCTAAACGTAGCTGTGAATGATCCAGCTTTGCTGAGTCCAGTATTCATTTTACTTGAGCAGGTGTCTCCATCTCTGTCTAGTTTGATGGGCCAAAATGCTTGAGGTTTGTCTTCAGTGGGTAACTAACTTGATATTTTGCAACCAAAAAAGGACCAGATGGAATCTATTTTCTTCCCAAAGACCTGTTGTTGCAGTAGAAGAGTTTATGTCTCTACCTGAGTGATGAGCCCAAATTCAAGAAATAAATAAAGGGATTAGCAGTAGCTAAAAAAAATAACTTTGTGGCATGTCATAAAAGAACTTCATGGCAGTCAAACTCTTTAGATATTTGAGGCTGCTTGAAACCATATTTCCATCAATCTCTACTCTAGCTTACCCTCAGCCCTGAAATTCTTGGGAAACATTTCTAAATTTATTTCATAACCAAAAATAAATTTAATAAATAAAGACGCCCAAAGTTGCTGTTGTAGTTGTTGCTGTTAGGTGCCATTGTGTTGGCTCCGACCCACAGCGACCCTATCTATGCACAACGAAAGGAAACACTGCACCATCCTGCGCCCTTCTCACACTTGTCCCTGGGCCTGAGCCACGGACACAGACACTGTCTCATCTCTGATCGAGGGTTTTCTTCTTTTTTGCTGCCCCTCCACTTTACCAAATTTGCTGTCCTACTCCAGGGACTGGTTTCTCCTGACACTATGACCAAAGTATTTAAGACAAAGTCTTGCCATCCTTGCCTCTAACGAGCACTTTGGCCTTATTTCTTACAATACAGATGGGTTTATTCTTTTAATAGTCCATGGTACTTTCAATATTCTCTTCCAGTGGATGAAATATCACTATAACCATACAGGAATGTTTCCTATGGGGGGGAAACAGAAGTGTATTTTATAGTCCTAAATAAGTGGCTTAATAAAAGGAAGCTTAAGGCCTACTCCCCATACTTCCCCAACCCTAGACATCAAGAAAGCACTAATTTTAATCACTGAATATTGTTTTTATAAGGATACTGGTAAAATTTGACTAGCACTTGGACAGTTTCAATTCTGATACTACAAGTTTATTATGAAGACAGTTATTGCTAAAGCCTGTTGAAAATTAAATTTATTACACTGACAACTTTCAAATTGAGGTCACAAAACTATTAGATTAGGTTTTCTTTTGCGTGGTGCTATTTGACTTTGGGCTAAGAAAGAGTCGTTTTAATTGTTTGCTGCACAGCTTTTAGGAGAAAGGAGCTGGTTGGTTTTTCTGCGACAAGTGTCAATCAAGTAGCTTTCACAGGAGCTTCACACAATATTTGCGACCACCCTGAGAGGTTCTACTGCCCACTCTTTGGAGACAAGCAAACAGCCTCAAAGAGGTCTAGCCAGTTGCCACTTTTCACACCAGTAACACATGGTCTCCGCTTCTGAAATAAATGGCCTAGTACAGTAAACTGCCTCATGCTTTCAACCGTGTCGTCCTACCTCTAACTGTAAAATTCCCTGGATTATACTGCAACCTATGAAAGGCCCATAAAACCCGTTCAATTTTCCCAAGTGGTCCACTGTGCTGCGCATCAGGTTTCCAGTGGCTTCTTCCTCTGAAGCGGGGAGCCTAGACCTTCCATAAGAGAACTAATATGTGCAACTTGCTAATATCCCAATGCTGAGCGAGGCAGAAGAGACACTAGGTCTCACTCAGGATAGAAAGGTACCACATCAAGGAAACGTATCACAATGGAGCAGAGACAACACACTAGCCAGGTTGTCAATGGTGTATGCAAAGTAGGGAGGGAGAATCTGGGAACAAGTCATTTCCCACGGTGCTAATCCAGCTCTCACTCCTTGGGCCAAATGCCACAATTGTTGATGGAGGCCCACTTTGCATATGGCTGTTGGGTACCTGATATTGTTCTGCTTTATTGTTAGGTGCCCTCATATCGGTCCCACGTTGTAGAGACCCACACACAACCGAATGACAGACACACTGTCCAGCCCTGCACCACCCTCACAAGTGTTGTGTTTGAATCCACTGTTGCAACCCCTGGTACCTAAGGCACCGGATAAATAGATAAGCGTGTTGTCTTTCCACAAAACATTTAAAAGGGAAATAACACACAGTGGGTTTAAAAGGCATGATTCAATGTGCCACTGTTGCTGTACTACAATAATTAAGTGTCTCTAGCTACTAGTTGACTACTAGTCTCCCAGCCATCTCATAGAAGAAAGATGTGATGCTCTGTATCCACAACGACTTACAGTCTCGGAATCCCAAAGGTGTACTTCTATGCTGACTCGGGGCAGCTGTGAGGTAGAAGAGACGCAACAGAGTTTGGCTCCATTGTTATTCCTGTTGGTGTCATCGAGTCAGTTCCAGCTCAGTGACCCTTTGTATAACAGGAGGAAACACTGCCCAGTAGTGTACCCTCCTGATAAACAATCATTGCTAAATTCAAGCCAATTGTTGCAGCCACCGTGCCAATCCATCTTACTGAAGGTCTTCCTCTTTTTCAGTGACCCTCTACTTTCCCACACATGACTGGTCACCCCAGATAACACAGAATATGAGGTGAAGGCCCATCATTCCCACTTCTAAGGAACATGCTGGCTCTACTTTTTTCAACAGATTCATTTGTTTTTCTGGCAGTCCATGGTATATTAAATATTATACATAATTTTCATAACTCAAATACATCAATTCTTCTTTGATATTCTTTATTTATTGTCCAACCTTCATATATATATGAAATGATAGAAAATATCATAGGATGGGTCAGCCACACCTTCATTCTCCAAGTGACCCCTTTGCTCTGTAGCCACTTACAGGGGTCTTTGGCAGCATGTTTTCCCAGTGCTGCATGCCACTCGAGTCCTTGGATGCTGCCTCCACTAGCCTTGACTGTGATCCCAGGTAAAATGAAATCCTGAGCACCTTCTTCTTTTCTGTTTACCATGATGTTATCCACCGGTGTGCTGATGGGGATTTTTGTTCTTTACATTGAGTTGTAATTGAGAGCTGCATTCTTGACCTTCATCAGCAAGAGCTTCAAGCCCTCTTCACTTGCAGTGAGCAGGGTTGTGCCATCTCCATAGCACAAGTGGGTAACGAGTCTTCTTTCCTTCCTGATTCACGTCCTTCTTTATATAGTCCAACTTCTCTCAGCATACAGACTGCATAAGTATAGTGAGAAAGGACACCCTTTTCCCAAATTAAGACCACGTAGCAACCCCTTGTTCTGTTCAAACAACTGCCTTGTGGCCTATGTAGAAGTACTGCAGAAGCACATTTTAATATTCTAGAATTCCCAATCTTAGAAATGTTATTCATAATTTATTATGACCCACACGGACAAATGCCTTTGAGTAGTCAATAAAAATTAAATCAGTAAGTGTGATAAAAAATTCAAAAGGAGCCAACAAATGATCCTTGAACTAAATACAAGCTTTTCTTTCTTGTTGTGTTTTGTTTTGTTGTCATTGGTTTGTTGTTGTTTTGTTGTGTATTGTTACTTGGTTTTGCTCTGTCTTGTTTTTGTGCATGTTATTATCTCCACAGGTCTGTCTAAATAAGATAGGCTGGATGAACAATCTGGAGGAGAAAACAGCGGGCCAACAGTTCCGGGGGGACATAGGAGAGGGGGAGGGGGAGAAAGGAAGTGGTGTTAATGAACTGACCCAGACCTTCATTCCTGAGGGGTCAAGGGAACAACAAGTGATCCAAATTGGTGGTGAGGAGGGTGTGGGAGGCCTGGTAGGGCATGATCAGGGTAATGTAACGAAGAGGTATTACTGAAACCCTGGTGGGTACTGAGCATGAGAGTGGGACAGGAGGAAGGTTAAGGGAAATATAGGAAATAGCTGGGAGGCAAATGGCATTTGTAGAGGTCTAGATAAAGACATGTACATATGCAAATATACTTATGTATAAGGATGGGGAAACTGATCTATGTGCATATATTTATAGGTTTAGTATTAAGGTAGCAGAAGGACATGGGGCCTCCACTCAAGTAATCCCTCAATGCAAGAATACTTTCTTCTATTAAATTGGCATTCTATGATGCTCACCTTCCTGACACAACCACTGAAGACAAAGCAGGTGAATAAGCAAATGTGGTGAAGAAAGCTGATGGTGCCCGACTATCAAAAGATACAGTGTCTGGGGTCTTAAAAGCTTGAAGGTAAACAAGGGGCCATCTAGCCCAGAAGCAACAAAGCCCACATGGAAGAAGCACACCAGCCTGTGTGAGCATGAGATGCCTAAGGGATCAGTTATCAGGCATCACAGAAAGAAAAATCATATCCTTGTGTGCTCACCTCCATGATACAATCGCTGAAGACAAATGGGTGCATAAGCAATGCGGCGAAGAAAGCGGATGGTACTCGGCTATCAAAAGATAGAGCATCTGGAGTCTTAAAGGCTTGAAGGTAAACAAGTGGCCTTCTAGCTAAGAAGCAATGAAACCCACAAGGAAGAAGCGCACCAACCTGTATGATCACGAGATGTCAAAGGGATCAGGTATCAGGCATCATCAGAACAAAAAATTTTACCATAGTGAATGGTGGGAGGTGGGGGTGGGAGTTGCAGAGTGGAGACCCAAAGTCCATTTGTAGGCCACTGGAGATCCCCTCTCAGAGGGATCTCAGGGAGGAGACAAGCCAGTCAGGGTGCGATGTAACAAAGATGAAAAATATAACTTTCCTCTTCTAGTTCCTAAATGCTGCCTCCCCACCCACTATCATGATCCGAATTCTCTCTTGCAAGTCTGGCTAGACCAGAGGATGCACACTAGTACAGATAGGAACTGGAAACACAGGAATCCAGGGCAGATGATCCCTTCAGGACCTGTGGTGTGAGTGGCAATACTGGGAGCATGGAGAGAGGGTGGGTTTGAAAGGGAAAACTGATTACAAGGATCTACATGTAACCTCCTCCCTGGGGGACTGACAACAGAAAAATGGGTGAAGGGAGATGTCGGATTGGGCAAGATATGACAAAATAATAATTTATAAATTATCAAGGGTTCATGAGGGAGGGGGGAGTCGGGAGGAAGGGGAAAAATGAGGAGCTGATGCTAGGGGCTTAAGCGGAGAGCAAATGTTTGGAGAATGATGAGGGCAATGAATGTACAAATGTGCTTTACACAATTGATGCATATATGGATTATGATGAGTTATATGAGCCCCTAATAAAACAATTTTAAAAATTCAAAAGGGAAAATAGGTTCTTCCAAGCTAGCCTCATCAGACTAAGCAGGCATCATTGAGATCAGTAGAAGTTCAGCAAATCTTAAAGACAGGATAAATTTCAGTGGGTATATGTTATAAATGAAAATATAGCAAATTGAGATAGCAATGTCTGAACAGAGAAAAATACATAGCGTATTTTGAAAATAACATCAAATTTCAAATTTTAGAAATTATGTATACCCATATAGTCTTAAAAGTTTGTGTAAAAAACTCAAACCAATAACTTATACTGTCAACCACTTTCATTGAAAACTTGCTTCTAAAAACAGTTTCCTTCTAGTTTATTAATCATGAGCAAATAATGCTCATGTTTTAATAGAGACTATGCGCACTGATCATAAGGCAACGTTTGAGTATCCATAGTGAGAGGAGAGGGAGGGAAGAAAACTGCATTATAAAGTATTTGAGAAAACATGGCTTATTTATCCAAGCACAGTTGTACTATGTACATAGCAGAAATGGAGAGAGATACAGACTTATGAAAATAAGATAACCAATTTTGACGTCGAGATAAATTAAATGAAGATAAAGCAAAACTTTTGAAAATTGAATGTACTTTTAAGATATTGTTCTTTTCTTTCCTAAGGCTGGAGAATGGAGTTCTAATACCTGTGGGAGTTTATTAATAGATTCATTTATCCAGTCAGGCAATAACTAAGGACCCACCACATATGTCTTAGGTGCTAAAGCTCGGTGTCGGGGACTGGTGGTCCAGGGAGGGAATTCTCACCTTCACTGCAGGAGACTCGTGTCTGATCCGTTAGCAATGACTATGACACTTCGGCACACTTCGTATCTGTCAAGGGAGGCTATGTGTTGTGAAGGTGCTTAACAGGTTTCGGTGAAATTTCTAGGCTAAACTAGAATGAATGGCTTGGTGGTCTACTTATGAAAACAAGCCAGTGTAAAATGCTATACAGCACAAAAGTCTGATTCACAGAAAGGAAGGCCCAAGCAGTGTTTCCGTCGGCAGCATAGGAGTAAGCACAAATTAGAAGCCAATTCAATGCTACTTAATAAGAATACCAAGTAGATACCGAGGGAAAAAAATTAACAAACATGATGTAGTTTCCCCCCCACTATATATAAAAATGAGCTAGATATGTGTATAATTATAATCAAATACGATAAATAGTATAATGGGGTATGTTAAAAATCCTATGAAAGAAATGAATTCTTCCTGTATGACACGAGCTTAATTTTGTACAGAAAGTAACACTCGCACCATGCCTTAAGATACAGAGGTAGAGAAGGAGTCCTAAGTCATTGCATATACAGGGAGCAGCAGATTCAACGACATTAACTCTTGATGGGTCTGGCATATGGCGGGGCCTGCAACATTGAATGCAAGATCTAAAGGGGCAGTAATTGGGGATGAAAATGTATCACAGCGCTTAACTGTAACTAAAGGGGGTTAACATGTATTTTTAATCGTGGAATGGATATGATGTGACTTGTAATCTTGTAAAATTAGTTTGCAATGTGGACAAGTAGGAGGGAAAAGAGGATGTGCAGTAGTTTACATGGCAAGTATTAAAGATCTCAACTTGAGGAGTGGCAACAGGAGTGGGAAAAAGACTCCGCAGACAACTACTCTTACGTGCACAGTCTTCAGGGCGTGCTGAACTTTGAGGTGTACGGATGAGAAATGCCAAGAACATCACCAGTGTTTCCAAGCTGGAGCCTGAGTAGACATTAATGAGCCTGTCAGGCCGGGTTCTAAAGAAGCGAGCATATTGTGTAGCCAGCAGCCCTGAGGAACTTCAGCTAAAGAGTTCAATTAGGGCAAGAGCTGGGCACCTGAAAACCAGCAGCTTAGAAGGGCATAGCTGAAGTCTTACAGCATGAGTCACTGAAAAAAAATTACCAGGGAAAGCAAAAAGCTGAAATTTGATCAATGATGAGTGGGACGTTGGAGAAAGTGAAAGGTGACACTGTGAAGGAGACACAGGTAGGTGGGAAAACTGTCAAATGGAAATAGAAAATGGAAATTGAGTAAAGACAAGGGGCTTGCCCAGAGAAAGCTCCCATGATGAATCTTACTCTCTTTGCTGCTCTAGATGGGGTTGGGGTCATTATTAAAGGTAAAAAATATACATTCAAAAGACTCTACCTAAATTAATGAGGAACATTAGAGGGAAAAAGAGAAGTAAAAACAGACTCGAACAAACACATGTATAGTAAAATAATTGCCCAACACAATTTACATAAGAAATGCATTTGAAATCGAGTGGCCTAACAAATTTTGTGTACTCTTGAAAGATCCCATTTCGATTTTTAATTAATCAAATGTAAACTAAATTGGTATTTTTTCCCTCACTGAGTTTATGACATAGTGCCACAGAAAATTATTTCTGGTTAAATTCACTGAGTTTGCATATACTCTCCTGGGTTCTGGGTCAACGCATAAAGCATCGCTTGAAGCAAGTGATAGGAGAACTATAGGGAACCGCAAGGCTGGCTTCATTTCTGAAGGTGGGAAAGTTTTATTTACAAAACAACTCAACTGTGAACTGAAGTAATAATCTAAATTGTTTTCTTCACTCTTCACTAGAAAGTCAAGTGCTTTAACCATTCGTCTGTCCATTTGTTATACTGTGAGGCTGGCAGGCAGTGCCACCAATACCCCAGCAGGGTCACCCATGGTGGACAGCATAGAGCAGAGCTTCCAGATAAAGGAAGGGGATCTAATGATTTACTTCTTAAATAATTGGCTGGCGAATCATGAACACCAATGGACTCTTTTCTAATAGAATGCCAGAGATTAGTTTCTCAGATCAGCATGGCTACAGAAAAGCTACCTTCACAAAGTTGAGCTGAACCTTACATGATGATGTGAATTGAGCAAAGCTTTCTGGACCATCATTTGCTGAAGTGGAACAACTCAAAGTGAGAAGAGCCTGCTAAAAATGTCTATTAATAGTCACAATGTAGAATTATGAAATACGAATCTAAAATGTTGAACATTATAAAAGAAAAAGAGAATGCACAAAAATCAATGTCCTTGGCACTACTGAGCAATTTAACTTAGATGAGCATAAGGCTTCCCGTGCTGGGAATAACACATTGAAGAGGATTAGCATCATATCCATCACCAAAAAGAACATTTCAAGACCTGTCCTGATGTACAGCGGTTTCAGTGATAGGAGAGTACACAGGCCTACAAGAGGCCTGTTACTACGGCCATTGTTCAAAATTCACATCAAGTCTGAATACCACCGATGAAGAAATGTACATGTTTACAAATTTCTGCAGTCTGAAAAATCATCAAAAACTCAATCAACATGCACTGATAAGTGCTGGTTATTTGAATGAGAAAGTTGGAAACAAAGGGAAAGGATCAGTAGTTGGAAAATGTGGACTTGGAGATAGAAATGGGACAGCCATCACATAATATGAGCTTTGCAAGCCTCGGACTTATTCATTGCCATTTTTTTAAAAGAAAATTAAGCACTGACTTTATATGTGTCCCTTACCAGATGAAAGACCTAAGTGGAAAGAGAAAGTAGGAAAGGTGATCTTATCAGTCAGAACAAAGCCAGGGACCCACTGCAGAGCAGACCATCATATCTACCCAAGTTGATCGTGAAGAAAATGAAAACAAATCCATAATAGCAACAGCCGACTCTGACTAGGCCCCACCTAAATTTAAAGGGCATCTCAAGAGAACACTGGATGCAGGAAGCACGAGTGAACAGGACCAAGAGGGGCTGTACTATAATATCAAGGAAATGAAACACGAAGAAAGAAAAGGTCGTTAAAAAATGGGAAAGTAAAGCAAGATCAAAGAGGGTGTCAAAAAACACTCTCAAACATGTTTTTCAAAGTACAGGAGGTAGAGCAAACAGAAAATCTGATGACGTAAAAGAGCTGAATGTAAGACTTCCGAGGGCAGTTCATGACGACAATATTCTTAGAAAATTATCAAAGATGTACAGTTAGAACACCAAGCGTGAAGAAGGCATACACTTGGATTTTTTCAAGCTAAAAGAACTCAAGAAACAATTTCAAGCCTTGAGTTGCAATATTGGAGAAATCTAGTGGCTGCAACAATGGGCGCAGTTATAGGAACAATTGTGACAATGGAATGGGACCAGGTAGCATTTCGTGTTGTTGGACACGGGATCACTATAAGTCAGTACCAGCTCAAGGACACCTAGCAACAAGGCAAAATGTGGAACAACACAGAACACATCAAAGGAAGATGGAAGAATCCAGAGTCACTGTACCAATAAGAATTGATAGAGGTGTCACATTTCAGAAGGAAGCTTATTAGTAAGAACTAATGTTATTGAAAGAAAAGTCTAAGCTATATTGAAGGCATTGGTGAAAAGCAAGGGTCCAGGAATTGACAAAGTGTCAATTAAGAAGTTTCAACACACCTAATGCTGGAAGCATTTACTTGTCTATGCAAAAAAAGTGGAAACCAGCTACCTAGCAAACCAATTCAAAGAAATCTGTATCTGTGTTCACTACAAAGAAAAGCAATCCGGTAGAATGTGAAAATTATCTAACAATACAATTATTGTCACACACAGGTAAACTTGTGCTGAAAATAATTCAAACATGGTTGTAACAGGATTCAGAAGATTATATGAAATGGTAAATACCACTGCTATGCCAAATGAATTTTGGCTGAAAGCAGGGCATATGAGAAAGATGTTTACCTGTGTTTTATTGACTAAGCAGAGCCATTCAACTGTATAGACCGTAAAAAATTCTGGATAACATTATGAAAAATGTGAATTCCTAGTCAAATCAGTAGGGCAAGGAAAATAAATGGGATATTCTTGCTGCTTTGACTAGAGGCGATTGAGTTGATTTTCAACCCTAGTGACCCATGTGTTAAGGTGAAATGCCCCAAATAGTGTCCTAGGCTGTAGTCTTTATGAAAGCAGATTGCCAGCTATTTCTCCCATGCAGCTGCTGAGTAGGTTTGAACTGTCAACCTTTTAGTTAGCAGCCAAGCAGTTAACCATTGTATCAACACAACTCCCTAAACTGAGTGTAGGAGATTAGAAATGAAATTCTTTGTACACACATGTAAACATGAAGCCAGCCTACAAATACATTTTAGGATTAGAGTTTAGTAGTTTGCTAGATGAAAACAAAATGATTGAACTAGAAGAAAGGGCATTTATGTATGGAAAAACGTCAGAGTTTATGGGAAAATCCCATTTTCTTTTAACTTCATTTTCCATGAACTTTTGAAACCTGTTCAAATGACTGTAAAATAGAAAGTAGTCTCTTTTACAGAGACAAAACATATAATCCCTCAAAATATATCAAGCACGTTATAGATAAAAGTATGATGGAGGACATGGAAAAAAAAGACCTGACTAAATGGGCAGATACAGCACATTTATGAATGGATAGCCTCATTTATCATAAAAATGCTAATTCACCCTGAATTTCAAAAAATGCACATTGATCTACATGCAAGAAAAAAAATTTCAACTTTTTTACTTGACAATCAGAGTCTAAAATTTATAGGAAATATCATATGGCAAAAGAATAACAAAGACAATCCTAAAGCAAAAAATATGGTTCGGCGAGGAGTGGAGGAGCACAAGCTTGCTGCACTATGTAATTATTTGTAAAGTTAGGTCACTCTGTACATGTATATACACACACATATGTGTCTATGTGTTTATGTGTGTATGTTTACACACATGTGTATTTCACTATTAAACTATTTATACAGTTAGGTCACTCTGTACATGTATATACACACACATATGTGTCTATGTGTTTATGTGTGTATGTTTACACACATGTGTATTTCACTATTAAACTATTTATACAGTTAGGTCACTCTGTATATGTATATACACACACATATGTGTCTATGTGTTTATGTGTGTATGTTTATGCACATGTATATTTCACTATAGAATTATTTATGCCGTTAGGAGACTTTATATATATATATACGCACACGTGTTTATGTGTGTATGTTTAGGCACATATATATTTCAAAGTCAGCATTTACAGTCAATAGAGAGGGCTGTTGCTCTAGGCTAAGGGTTGACAAATTTTTTAAATGGAAGAGCCAATCTCGTCACTTGCAACAATTAAAAAAATTAATTGACAACCATAAATATATTTTTACAAACAAATGAAATCACCATTCTCTAAATACTGTCCTTTAACTGTTTCCCATTTTACTTCAGAACCACACAAACGTACCGAAAGAGCCACATACGGTTCCAGCGTGATTGACCGTTTGCCGACCTCTGTTCTAGGCTAATTGATTATTCATACCGGGAAAACGGAGCCTGCACTACGCCCTCACAACTGAAGACCAGTGACTTGAATAGTATCAACTGAGCTGCCCTGCAAGCTATCTCTGGACCAGTCCTAACTGCACTTGGGTGTTTCAGTTTAAGTATTCAAACTACATTAAAATTTCAGCTCTGTGGATTCACTGTCCACGTCTTAACGGCTCAGTAGCCACATATGGCTGTGAGCTACTGTAGTAGAAAGAAGCAGATCCAGGATAGTACCATTATTACAGAAAGGTCTACTAGATATTTCCTCCCAAAACAAAATTTTTAAAAAACTTGGAATTGAGAAGAATGTATTCAATGGACAGCAAATAAACTATAATTGAAAGACCCAAATTCAGCAAATGAAACTCAAAATCATGTATACAGAAAATGACAAAAGCCTTCATCTGAAACAAGGAATTTATTATCTAAACACACAAAATATACAAAGAACACCTATAACACAAGAATATAACTATCATAGATAAAAATGGATAAGACACTTTCTAGGTACTATTTGAAGGTAGAAAAAAAAGATAACTATAGTTTCTAGTTATTTTAACATTATACGAATTAACTAAAATGTTTGACAAATTTCTATGTTCTATTTTGACTCACCAGAAGGCATGGACAGCAACCTATTTTTCAGCCTGAAAGATTATGCTGATTTAGAGAGTAGCCCCGTAACACAGTAAGTAGGGTGATAATAATGTTTGGACATGTAATTAAATAGCTACTTCTAATGTTAGCTTATCCTTCACTAAAAGATAGCTTTCAAGTTCACTTAACAAATTATCTTTTACTTATCCTCAACAGGAGCCATTGTGAGCTCAACATGGAGCTGCTCACAGGACAGTAGTTTGAATCCAGCAGGCACCCTGCAGGAGATAGATGACGCTTTCTGCTTCCTTGAAAAGTTACAGCCTCAGCTGAAGACAAAGCGGGTGCATAAGCAAATGTGGCAAAGAACGCTGATGGTGCCCCACTATCCAAAGCATCTGGGGTCTTAATGGCTTGAAATTAAATATGCAGACATTTAGCAAGGAAGCCAAGGAGCCCACATGGAAAAAGCACAACAGTCTGTGTGATCATGAGGTGTTTACAGGATCAGGTATCAGGTATCAAAAGATTCAAAACAAACAATTAGATTGATGCAAATGTTGGGGGTCGGAGTGGAGACACAAAGCCCATCTATAGAACAACTGGACATCCCCTCACAGAAGGGCCACAAGGAAAGGTTGATTCAACTAGGTTGCAGTATAGCACCAACAGAACCCACAACATTCTTCCAGTTCCTGAATGCTTCCTCCCCGCAAACTACCACAACCTAGTTCTGCTTTACAAATCCAGCTACACAGGAGTACATACATTGGTACAGATAAGAGCTCTGGACACATGGGATTCAGGACAGAGAAACCCCTTAGGAATAGTAGTAGCAATACTATGAGAGGATTGGGGGAGGGGCAGAAAAGGGTAACTGATCACAAACTTGAATATATAACCCCCCATGGGGGGGCAAGTAATAGAAATCTAGGTGAAGGGAGGCAATGGACAGTATAAGAAATGAAATAACAATAACAATATATAATTGATCATGGATTCATGAGAGTGGGAGGTTGGAGGAGGGAGGGAGAAAAGAGGCGCTGACACCAAGGCCTCAGGTAGAAAAATATGTTTTGGAAATGATGATGGCAACATATGTACAAGTGTGATTAATACAACTGAATTATAGATTGTTATAAGAGCTGTAAGAGTCCCCCAACAAAATGATTAATTTTTTTAAAAAAAGAAGAGTTAACTTTGGCTTGACCATTTAAAAAAAATTACAGCCTCAAAAACCCAAAGGGGCAATTTTTACTCTCTCCTATAGGGTCACTGCGATAGCTATTTTGTGCCAACTCGGCTAGGCCAGGATTCGCCTTGGTTGGGCCCTGAAGGTTTATTAATGCCCCATAATGTGACCTAACATAATGTCATCAGCTCCATAATGCGATCTGTTGTTAGCAGCCAATCGACTGTCAAAAGATTAGGATGGAACACAACCCCCTTACACAGGCCATAGCCCTGATGCAATTGAAGTGTGTTCTTGGGATGCAGCCCAATTTCTATATAAGTGGACACTGTAGAAAAGCCACGTTGATGTTTGCTGAGGCTGGATCCTGTATCTGGCACATCTACCTCCAGTTCTTTGGGCTTGAGTCAACAGCCTGGTACATTCCCAGCCCATCCTGGGAACCGTTAGCGACCTGCCATCTGACCTGATGACGTTGGCTTCATTCACTTCGCCAGTCGTAGGCTGACCTACGTGCTGCTCCTGCAGACCAGGAACTTTCCTGGCCTAAGGTTTACCTACTTCAACAGCTGCTTCTGGTTGCTTCCTTCCAGATCCCATCCTGACAGTCACTGTGAGTCATAATCAACTTGTTGACAGTAGGCTTTACTCTAATCACACAATAGTGTGCTTGGGAGTACAGACAGTACATCTATCCTACGTTTTCATTACGAATGTACAGTGTGATGGTTCTACAGCCTCAAAAGCCTTACAGTAATTGTGCATTATCAGAATCAACGCAACAATAGGTGACTTTAGGGGCTGTATGTCGTTGGGTTTTGTTTTCTGTGCAAGGCATTAATTTCTTACTTTAGTCAGCAAAATCAGAGGGCATAAACATAAATGTGATAGGAAAGTCAAAAGGAAAAAGTAGATAAAGTTACAAACAAACAAAGGCATCCACAGCTTCCTCCAAGCAAAACCCGCTCTCTGTCAGTGAGTTCACAGGAGCACGCAGTACTCCGGGCCTCAGACACTGCCACCTCACCCAAGAAGAGTATGGGTTGGGTCAAAATTCCATTTTCCTAAATTCAATACAGCAAAAAACAAGCCTCCAGGGTATAATAAAAATTAACTGAGTCTATGTTGTAGTTCAAGATCTTGGCCCAATGGATGGAAAGTACAGAGCCTGCTAGCGGACCCTTAGCCAGTACTCAGAGGTTGGGGAGCCAAAAATTACTAGTTAATGCAGACCCAGGCATAAACAAGGACCAAGACGTTGGGAAAATAGAGGGGTCACGCTCATGAATGAAGGCATACAGCATCTGTTACAAGAAAAAGAGCGGCCCTGGTGGTGTTTGCGTTAGTGTTGGGCTGTGCTTTGCCTGGCCAGCAGTCGGAAAGCACTAGCTGCTCCTGGAGAGACAGAGAATGCTTTCCAGCCCTATACACGGTTATTGTCTCCGAAATGCAGAGGGTCACCAGAGCTTGGCATCGACTCATGGCAGTGAGTGTGGCTTTGGAGTGCAAACAGACACTCAATGAGTATCCCAACTTTGGTAGCTAAATCCATCCAAAGATACCTCAGGAGTGGGTCTGCCAATCTGCATCCCAAAGGACGCAATCCCAGACGCTACTGGGAGGGGGAACGGATGACAGGGGTCTATATATATATAACCCCCTCCCTGGGAGCCGGACAACAAAAAAGTGGGCGAAGGGAGACGTCAGACATTGTAAGATACGACAAAATAATAATAATTTATCAATTACCAGGGGTTTATGTGGGAGGGGAAAGGTGGGGAGAGGGGGACAAAATGAGGAGCTGATACCAAGGGCTCAAGTAGAAAATAAATGTTTTGAGAATGATGATGGCAAAAAAGGTAAAATGTGCTTGACACAATGGATAGATGGATGGATTGTGATGAGGGTTGTACGACCCCCCAATAAAATGATGAAATTTAAATTTTATAAAGGTCACCCTGCAGAGCAGCTCTAGTCTGCACACTCGGGGATACTGTGAGTTGACTTAGAAGACCTGATCACATCAGATGCGTCAGTGCGTTACAGAGGAAGAAAAGGGTAAAGAGAGGTAGAGGAGCCGGTCAGAGTGTGACATGTCCTGAGTTAGGCTTCTTGCTGGAATCCGCTCCTGTTGTCTGTAATGTGGCATTTCATTCCAGGTTAGCCTCAAGGCTTCCTAAGAGGCTAAGCAGAGGTTGCTGCATTACATATCTGCCTGGGCCTCAATTTGGATGGGCCTCCCAAAGCCACCTGAGGGTGAGGTGGGGGCTCTGTGTGTAATCGGTGGACCCATTTTGGCATCACTACGGATAGTTAAGGGGCTATAAGACAGCAATGTTCAGATTAAAATTTTAACTTCAAACCTGCTGCTGCCCATTGAAAATCACAGCAACCCTAAAGGACAGAAGCAGAACTGCCCCACAGACCTGCCAAGGCTGCGATCTTTATGGAAGCTGACAGGCTTCCTGTGCAGGAGCTGATGGGCTTAATAGGAAACCGTTCAGTTATCAAGCAAGCGTTAACCGCTGTGCCGCCAGAGCTCCTCTGGCATAAAGGGTGATTTTAAAAATATATTATGACTAATAAACACTAGGAATATTCCTGTTTGGAAGAAAGGTGTGCTCTTCTGTGCATAAATTGTACCTGTTTCTGATGAATAATCCTATTTTTCTTCATCACAGAAGCTTCTCTCTGACTTTCATACTTTCTTGTATACTCCACGATCCTTTATTTGAGCTGCTCCTGCCAGTTTCTCATTTTCTGTTTCTTCCACATCCCTCATTCTATCCTGCTCTCGTGGGGGTAAAAATGCACACATTGCTCTTTTTGGTAAAACCAAGAACAGGAAGTGATCACAAGGGGCCTCTGTTACCAACTTTTCCGACCCAGAGAAAGAAAGAATGGTGCTTCTGAGCTGTGAAATGTGTCTTCTGAATCTCCAGTTAGGCAAAGTCACTTAGTTAATGTCTGCCTCATTAATGTGAATTCTAAATCAAAATGCAATCGTCCCCAATCATACTACATTGCAAATGGAAGAATTACTTGGATTTTTTCAGCAGAAAGTGTTTTTATACAAAGCAGCGACTCTTTTCCATGTTGGGTAATTCCCACGTTGATCTGCTCACCATGCATCCTCCAATGACGCGAGTTCTTTGTGTAGACAAACTCAGAAGGAGAGGCCTAATCAAACCTTTCTGTAAGCAGAGACCTACGGCTGCAGGAAATCGAAATACACTCAACATAAACCAAGCCAAACTCGCTGCTGCTGAGTTCTTCCTGACTCGCAGCTCCCCTGCAGGAGAGCATATTGCTGCACGGGGGACTTTCTGAGAGTGTAACCCTTACAGGAGTGCAAAGCTTCATTTTTGTCCTGCGTATCTAGAGGGTGGTTTCGAACTGCTGACCTGTGGCTATCAGCCCAATGCATAACCACTGCGCCACCAGGGATATTGTACTCAACATAGCTCAAGGAAATAGGGAGCAGGAAAGACGCCATAATATGCTACGCATGGGCTAAGTGGTCAAATGCGGAATCTGAGGTTGGAATGTGGAATCTGAGGCTAGAATGTCTCAAATATTGCCTCTATTATGGACTAGCTTTGTGAACTTGATACAAGTCATTTAATTCCTTAAAGCTGTATCTCATTCTACAAAGACAGCAGCGATAATAGGAGCCCTTGGGGTGCTATCAGGTAAGTGTTGGGCTGCTAACAGCCAGGTTCCAATCCACCAGTTGCTCTGCAGAAAGAAGGTGAAAGGCGGGGGGAACCTTTTGCCCTGTCAAGGCTATTTGGGTATTTACAACATGGGCCATATTAAATTTTAATTTAAAAATTAGCCTGCTCTAACAGGTCAAACAGTTAATTAGCTCACCCCTAGAAAAGGAGCTGTTTCTCTTGGGTGAGGCCTGGGAGGTTGTTAGCTGGCATTTTCGATTTCACAGGCCGGAAATAACCCATGGGCAAGCCATTCCCCAGCCCCGGCGGCAACCGAGCTTGATAAAAGTTAGGGGAACCCTATCTACGTTCATTAGGGGTCAAAAATCAACTCAATGGCAGTGGAGTTTGTGGTGCTCCACTCTGGTATTGTGTGTATGGATTAAACGGGATCCCTGGGAAGCAGTTGGCATTCTACTCATGTAATTATTATTAGAGCATTTCTTGACGGTTTGCCTTGAGCGCATGCTCCATTCTTTTCTCTGCTGACAGCTTCTTCCATTTGCACACAGCCACCAGCTCAGAGCTGATACCTCGTTATCTGGCCATTTCAGCGCATATCACTTCTGGTTGACAAGCTTTGATTTACTCACCCATGATAGGTGATGTACACATGACTACCTTCGCCCGTGCTGTAAATAGATACAGATTCCCCTAGAATGTATAAACAGGGAATCAAAAACCTTTCTGGTGTGAATGCTTCTAATTCACAGATAAACAAAACTCTACCTAATACAAGGAAGGCAAATGACAGGTACTTCTCATAGAATGACATGAAAGTAGCCTTAGGAACAAATTGAGCTGGCTATGGAAAAAACAAATGAGCTCGCTTGTAAAGTATTTGGAAGCCCCATTGGGATAGTGGTTATGAGTGGAGCCATGATCCACAAGGTCAGCACAATATCCGCAATATCGCCAGCCACTCGTTGGGAGAAAGATAGGACTTGCTACTCCCCGGAAGAGCCCCAATCTCACAGACTCACGGGAGTAGCTTCGCCCTGTCCTATAGGTAGGGTCGCTATGAGTTTGCATTGTCTAGAACGCAGTGAGTGTGCTTTGGTTTCAGTAAATTAGTGAGTTTGTTATACATGAAGACCTTTTAATCAAACTAGATTATCCATTTTCACAGATTCAGTACGATTTCTTCACCGGTAATGTAGTGGACTCAACAATTTCTAAGTTTCTTTAACTGTAGGATTAAATTATACAGAGGGGTTGTGTAATGTATTCATTTCCAGATACGAAACTGAGATCAAATCTTCAATACAAATCTGGAATTTAGTTTCAGTTGTGTTTGAATCTTATCAATCTGAAAAGAAAGGGTTTAAGTCAAGTAAATCAGGTGGAAGCTGAATGTCAATTTTGAACAAGAAATATCTTGAATCCTCACATTAAAGAATTTAATGTTCCCTTTGGGTACATCTAACACGTCGATTTTTTAGGGCAGAAATAAAAGGGATCCTCGTAGTGGATGGGTAGACACCATGATAAAATGGAGAAAACACTGAAGCCGCAAGGATATCACTTAGGTGGAGCGGCAATCGATGCTCATGACAGCAGCCATCAAGATGTCACTGAGCATATTGCACTGGGCAATCCACTGCACAAGATCTCTCAAAAATATTAAAAAGCAAAAAATGCCCCTTTGAGGACTAAGGTGTTCTTGACCCAAGCCATGCTATTTTTATTTTATTTAATCTACAGCTCCATTTACATGTGAAAGCTGGAAAATGGTTAAGGAAGACTGAAGATTTGATGCATTTGAACTGGGGTGTTGGTGAAGAACAATAAAAGTATCATGGATAACCAGAAGAACACACAAATCTGTCTTGGAGAAAGTACAGCCAGAAGAATGCTCCTTAGAAGCCAAGATGTCAAGACTGTGTCTATGCACTTTGATCATGTTATCTATCAGGTGAGACCAGTCCCTGAAAAAGACCATTATGCTCAGAGAGACAACGGAAAGGTAAAAGAGCCTCAATGAGATGGATTGACACAGTGGCTGAACCAATGAACTCAAACATAGCAATTGTGAGAATCGCACAGGACTGGACAGTGTTTTGCTCTATTGACCACAGGGTTGTTATGAATCACTATCAACTGGATGGTGACTGTGGTAGTTACATAATCTGTTGTCAATTTGAGATTTAAGAGTGAAGGGGTGGGGTCAATCAGGTTGAAGTTTGATGCCCTCATTTGGAGGCACTAAGGCGATAAATAGCTCACTGGAGTTGACACACATGCTCACTCCCTGCGAGACATCCCTGTTGAAAAGACACATGGAGAGGGAGCCAGAGCTAAGGCTGAGGAAGCCAGAGCTGAGGCTGAGGGAGCCAGAGTTCTCAAGCTGGAGCTCCTGCCATCGCTGAGATGCTTACACTGCCAGTGGATCCACAAAACCTTCCACCCCCTGGCCTGTGATCTTCCTGCATTTGGTGTCAATGTATGTGTTTTGTGAGTCTGAAGAAGAATTTATAGATTGATATCAGACATGTGGGCTAATATCGGACTTAATGACTTGATCTGGACTGGACTGGGTTGTTGCTTAACATACAATTGTTCTTTTATATAAAGCTTTTTCTTACACACATATGAGTGTCTCTCTGGATTTGTTTCCCTAGTCAACCCGGACTAACATAGTACCTAACAACAACAACAGCGCTCAGGAGACTAAGGCAAGGGTATCCCTGGGAGAACTCGTCTACAGGATCCACGATTGCAAAGGCATGTTTGAGCAAGTATTGTTTGGATTAAACTCCTGTATGCATGAACTAGAACCCGAGTAGCAGCTGTTTTATACTCCCTCAAATAAAACAGTGTGCAGAAATAAGATGATGTCTGGCTATCAGATAAAATAGCATCTGGAATCTTAAAGGTTTATTTCCAAACCAAGTAGCATCTAAGGGGTATGTCAACTAAACACACATGGAAAAAGCAGACCAACGTCAGTCACCTAAAGCACATTTACATCAGAAGGACTGTAAATCATGTGGCAGTTACATAATCTCCTGTCAACCTGAAAAGGGGTGGAGTTTAGCCTGTCAGTGAGGTCATAGCTTGATGACCTCATTTGGGGGTGCGAAGGAGATAAATAGCTCACTGGAGGCCAAATACATTCTCTACTACACATTCCTATTAACAAGCAACATGGAGACACACTGATGGAGCCAGAGCATTGGAGCTGGAGGAGTCACATGGAGACCCACGCCAGTGTTGAGACGCTTCCACCACCATTGGATCTACAAGACTCTCCACCCACTGGCCTGTGATCTTCCTGCATTCTGCATTTTTGTATGGCTGTATGTGTCTAAAGAGGAATTATAGGCTAGAATCGGACATATGGGCTAATATCTGACTTGTAAACTTGATCTGGACTAGGCTAGGTTGTTTCTTAATATACAATTGTTCCTTTACATAAGTCTCCTTCTTATCCACATATGAGTATCTATGAATTTCTTTCCGTAATCAAACCAAATTAGCACAATCATATGACCCAAACCCACAGGAGGGAACAGTATCAGAGCCTACATTGTGAGATTCTGGTTTGCAGAAGGTTATGGATGACATTGGAACCCCAAGATTCATTTATGAGATCTCCATAGGAAATAAGCCTCCAGTAATTTCCCTCGATCCATAACAGAGGGATGGGAAGAAACTGGTTACCAAGCAGAGCGCATTAAGGAGATGACTGTAGGAGATGAAAATGATAAAGCTGACTGGACCGTTAAAACCTTTTCGGTTGGTTCCCCCTCTGATGCTGGGCCTGATCTGGATTTCTACCTGTTCTCTTTTTTTGTTTTTTGCTTTTTGAGAGAAGTTGTTCATATTGGAGTCATCTCAGATGTACTTTGTTATTACAGTGGCTCTCTTGAATTTTCGTTATTTTTTTTTCAGCATATGAAACCCAGGATTGATGAACCTATAGAGACAGCAAGTAGGACAAGGGTTTCTGGGGGGGGGCTCATGGCAGTGGGGGAGAGGTAAAAGGGAGCTGATGTCAAGGAGTTCAAAAAAGAAGTAAATGTTTTGAAACTGATTGCGGTAGCAATTGTACAATACTTCTTGATATGAATGAAATATGGAAGTATAATATATCTGTGTTAGCTCCCAATAAAAATTTTGGGAACAACAAAAACCACTATCACACACAAACACAATATATATACCGAAGTATTATATCAGCACACACACATGCATAGGAAACATGGCCAATTTCTAAATGACACATAACTTCTATCATGAAAGATCACTTATTAAGCCAATATCTTACTGTAGAGAAGTGATCCTACAAAATCAAGAAAAACTAAGTTGTGGGCTGGCAGATGATAGTGACATGCACCCAAAGCCATAAACAATCCTTTTTGAAAGCTATAAATCTTATAATGTGGGTGTACTTTGTTACCAGAACAATCATTTTAAAAGAAAGATCTGTTCCATTGAAATGTGATTATTGGACAACTGAGACTGCTGAATGTCACCCTGTTGGAAACGGAAAGGGAAGATTAACTTTGCACATACGATTTTCATTGCCTGGAGGCACAGGAATTGGGGAAGACATGCTATTTTAACAGATTGGCAAACACTAGTCAAAATCCAGGAAACTGGCTTTTGTGTTTATTGGATGCCGGTGACTTTTACTTACATTTTCATTCCCTTTACCGAATAGAGCATTACTTGTGGTAGGTGTCAGTAATGCTAGAAAAATGGGATGAAATCACATAGGAACGACTTGGTGCACATGCAAAAAACCCTACTGTAGTTAAAATACATGCAAGCATAGCAATTTATGTTAGTTAGCCAGGTGAGTTATTTAGTAAATGCTATGTGGAATAAGGCTTTAGAATATAGTAACATTTATTTAGGTATGCTAGTAACAGGGGTGTGTTTGAGAATACCTTATGAAGTCTGCTTAGCATATAATATTGAATGGCGGCAATAAAAAATAACTTAGGTTACAGATTGTCAATGAATAGATTAATTTTACCCTGTAATATCCCTGCAAACCAGTCACCATTGAGTCCAATTTATGATGCCCCATGTACATCGGGGTTCAGTTGTGTTCTGCAGGGTGTTCAATGGCTGATATCTCAGCAGAGTCTTTCCTCTAAGCAGACTAGGGGGAGGCTAGAACCTCCAACCTTTCAGTCAACGGCCAGGCATTAATCAACTGTACCCTGCAGGGAACCCTAACATTCTTGCAGTATACTTTACCTGGGGAGTAACAAACCCCAGGATTCCACAAAATTGGGTCAGTTAGCTAACAACAGAAATCAAGCTACATTTCACTAAGAGCTTTTCATAGTGCAAGAGGTCAAAATTTCCAGGTGCTTCTGTGTGAGACATAGTAATATAAAGAAGAGGAACTAAGAAAAACAAATGCCTTTTCTAATACTCAAAACTCCAAGAAAGGGGAAGACAAGGTGATTCTATTAATAAATAAGTACTCATTTTGTCACTGATGGTAAAGTAAAATTTAATTTTTACATACTTTTATCGGGGTCTCTTGAATCTCTTATAATCCTTACATTCATCCAGTGTGTCGAGCACATTTGCACATATGCCGCCATCATCATATTCAAAGCAACCTTTTCCCCCTTGAGCCCCTGCTATCAGTTCCCATTTCCTCCTCCTCCCTCGCCCACCTGCCCTCCCTCACGAACCCTTGATAAGTTATAGATCATTATTTTCATATCTTCCATCATTCTCCATCACCCCTCATCCACTTTGCGTTATCTGTCCCCCTGGGAGGGGGTTATAGTTTGATCCTTGTGATCGATTCCCTCTACTCCCCCCACCCTCCCCTAATCCTCCTGGTATTCTATGATGCTCACCTTCCAACATGAGATTGCTGAATACAAAATGGGTGCATGAGCATATGTGGTAAAGAAAACTGATGGTGTGTAGCTATCAAAAGATATCGCATCTAGGATCTTAAAGGCTTGAAGATAAAAAAGTGGCCATCTAGCTCAGAATCAACAAAGCCCACATGGAAGAAACACACCAGCCTGTGTGATCAGGAGGTGTTGATGGGATCAGGTATCAGGCATCTAAGACCCAGAGAAAAATCATACCCAATATGAAGTGGGGAGGGGGGTATGGAGTGGAAACCCAATGCCCACCTGTAGACAATTGGACATCCCCTCACAGAGAGGTCAAAAGGAAGAGATGAGTCAGTCAGGGTGCAGTATAGCACCGATGAAACACACAACTTTCCTCTAGTTCTTTGGTGCTTCCTTCCCCCAACTATCATAACTCAGTTCTACTTTACAAATCAGATTAGACCAGAGAATGCACACTGCTACAGACAAGAGCCCACAACACGGAATCCAGGATAGATAAACCCCTCAGGGCCAACAAGGAGAGGATAGATACCAGGAAGATTTAAATTATTTTATTGAAAATATTAGGCCATCCTATGATTTGAGATCTCAGAAGTAATGTCCACCTCACTAATTCTATTCATCATGTGGCTATTCTTACTAATTATTGTATGACTATTCAACATTTTAAGAGCCCTACAAATTTGATGCTTGTCAATTTATTATAGAGACAGAGCATAGGTACCTAGTTGGCATGCATTTAAAATACTTGAGACAACGAAAATTAAATTGAAAACTTGGTACTCTTCAGGTAATTACAAGTTTTATAAGTAATACCTTCAGGTTTCTACTTTGTCTACAAAGGCAAATGTCTTTCCTCAAGGCTATGTTTCCTAAATGGTGTTCCATAAAATTCAAGTCCCACAAATTTCTCTACAAAAAATGCCATCAGTAATATAAACAAGTTCCAGATCTCAGGCATTGTCTGCATATAGGCTGTGGGTTGGAGTCTAATACCTAGCTAAAACCCAAGTGTCATTTTATAAGAATATTAATAAGGATTTATAATAAGGGTTCATATATTTAATAATAAGAAACCATTTTGCCTTAATACATCTTATGAATGTACGCTAATTTAGATAATATATTCCTCTTAATAAAAAATACTGAATAATGCAATAGTGTATGTTGATTTTTATTCCATATTTTATGGAGAAACGGGTCTATCAATACTGCTTAAAAATAGAAGTGGTTTTTTTCCTCACTTAATGAGTAATTCAAAATATTATGCATTAGAAAAGTCTTAAATAATTATTTAATAATGTTAGCTGGTTACCTACCAAAGGAATGTATTTATACCACATATATAACAATATAGCAATCAAATCACACAGATCTTAACATTCAAGCACAACAGGATTTTTAACTGAGTCATGATTCTACCAAATATGCTAGGAAATGTAATAGAAAAATGACTTCTAGTTACCTTTTAAACAATTAATATTAGAGAAACTAACTAAAAAATTGGATAAATTACAAGTAACATATCTTCCTTTCTCTTTAGATATGGACTTGTTCTGGAAATGTTCAATTCCCTTACACAGTTTATGGACTAGACTTTTCTGTTCAGGAGGCAAAATGGATTCGGTTCTCCTTCCTTCTTTCATTGGTCACTCTTCCCCCACTGCCCCCATCACACTCTCCAGAATAGTTGACTTGGCAAGACTGAAGTAAGGACCACCCCACTGTCACCAAGTGGATTTCAGCTCATGATGACCCATGTGTTTTAGAACAGAATTGCATTCCTGAGGGTTTCCAATGGCTGGAACCCTGGCGGCAAAGTGGTTATGCATTCAGCTGCGACCTTCAAGGTAAGCTGTTTGAAGCCATCAGCAGCTCCAATGGCTTTCTACTCCAGAAAAGAGTGACTGGCTTTTTAATCTTACATAAATATATAGCCATAACTTTTTGCCAGAGTGCCACTGAGTACCTGCCAACTTCTCAGGCAACAGATCATTTGCAACATTCAGGGAACTTAGCTAATGAACCTGAGGGCTAGAATCAGCAATTACCCTATGGCAAGAATCATGCACAATAAGAATGTAATAGAGTAGTTGCTGTTGTTGTTATTATTAATATTATTCACCAAATTAAGTAAATAAAGTAACTTAGAGGCCAACTCAAAACATTTCTTGTTGGGCATTTGTGGAAAAACAATCATTGAACTGGATATATTTTTTCCACAAAAACCTCAATATTTATCAAATGTAAAATAAAATCAAGGCACTTTTGGTGTTCTACCCAAAATATTCTGAATTCTTAGGCAAGTTTTTCTTGTGTCTCAAAGTGAATGATAAAATGCTTTGTCCACACATAAAAGAAATAACTCCACAAAATGATTTTCTGTGGGGAGTACCACGAAGGTGCTTCCTACCTTCAGTAAATAATAAGTGCCTTCAATTCTTCTGCTAAAAACCAAGTAAAATACTATATAATGAAATCCCAACTCCATGTATTTATAAGCAAAGGTTACAGACCCATGGTGGTAAAGGAACAAGCCAATTACTTAGGCTTCATGCTGTTGCCTGCCCTTTATGATTTTCTGTGTCAATCTGGCTTCTGGGAACTCTTATTTGAAGTTTCCCCTTCCAGTAAAGCCAAAGGGCATTTCAGGGAATAGTCACCAGGTCCTGGCCAGAGTCAATGCCAAGACCTAACAGAGTCAAGTCATGGAGCAGGAATCAGGCCAGGGTCCAGAATGAGGCAACAGGCAGGCTCCAACAAGCTCATCCTTTTGAATTCTCAGTTCACAGGGCTAGATTTGCATCTCTTACAAATAAAATCAAGTCCAGAGAACACTGTCAGCTTCACATGTGAGCTTATCTTGATTGGGACTGTTTACGCAACAACAGAATTCTGAGTACAGTGCAGCATAGTCCATTGTACTCCAAGAGCAGGGATATTCACTGAAGACAAGGATGCCTGCTAACTCTGCTGGTACGAAATGACTGGAATAATTGTGTCTACACTCTGTATTGGTTTCACAGTTGCAGCAAACTCAGTATCTGAATGCTTGCCAGTCTGGACAAAGCCATCGCTCCACACATCTGTTTTCAACACCATCAGGAAACTTCTATTACAAGAAAATGCAAATTAGTAAATGGTAGAAATCAATGCCAAAGAAGAGAATGGGGGGCTTTGTTTTAATGAGTACTGTCATATTTGAAATTAAAAAAAAAATTACATGGAAAACTGTGGAAACTATGTAGCTTTGTTTCTTTTTAATTCTAGAAACTATGTGCTTATGTGTTATAATTCTGGGAAGTGGAAAGGCTTGGGAAAAGATCAACATGTGGGCAATATACTTTCATACTTTGGACGGGTTTTTCAGGAGAGCCGAGCTCCTGGAGATGGACAGCAGAGGAGTGAAAGGCCCTCCACAAGACGGATAAACATAGAGGCGGCAACCACGGGCTCAGGCACAGAAACAATTGTGAGGCTGACAGGCCGTGTTTTCTTCTTTTGTGCCCCGGGTCACGATGGGTTGGAATCAACTTGATGGCATGTAACAACAATGTAGGCAACAAGGAAATGGTTTTTAAAATGAATCCCAACCAAAAGCAAACTCACTGTCACCAAGTCAATTCTGACTCATCGTGACCCTAGAGGGCAGACTAGACCTGCTCTTGTGGGTTTCCAAGTCTTTAACTGTTCACGGGAGTAGAAAATCTCACCTTTCTCTGGAGGTACAGCTCGTGGTTTCAAGCTGCTCACCTTGCAGTAAGAACTAACAGCCTGATTATATGATGTAACAACAAAGTGAGCACTTTAAACACCTTATATTGCTGATTCTTTTAATATCCTATGTATCAGCACCATTTCACCTGAAACCTTTAGCGACCTGACTTTAAAAATACTTGAAGGTCTTTTCAGAAGCCAAATTAATCCATATAACCCCATGCCTGCCTCCACCTTTCTTTATTTCTTTTCTTTCAGTATAATAGACTGTTAGCTAGGGACATATGCGTCTGCCATGCCCAGAAAGACCTCCTTCTTGTCGCTTAAACTCACTTCATTCAGTTAAAGGCCTTAATAAGATTCTTCATCATAACCTTAGCATGTTTTGAACCTGAATCTCTAGCTTAGTGCTTTCAGGCATGCATGAGCATCTGAGTTGCATGTTGCTACTATTAGCTTCGGTTGAGTTGGTTCCAACCCATGGCTACCCTGTGTGCAACAGAACAAACAACACTGCACGCTCCTGCTCCATCCTCACCAGCGTTCCCGTGCGTGAGCCCATTGTTGAAGCCACTGTGTCAATCCATCTCAGTGAGGGCCTTCCCCTTTTCCACTGCCCTTCCATTTTATTCAGCATGATATGTTTCTCCAAAGATTGGTCTCTCCTGACAATATACCCAAAGCATATGAGATGAAATCTTGTCATCTTTGCCTCCAAGAAAGATAGCTTCTCCTAATTTGAGAGTTAATTTGCATAAATTCTCCTGATTTGATAATTCCTACATCTCAGTAAAATGGGTTTCAGAAGGACTCTCCTATTGAATTTCAAGTTGTAATGAAGATTTATTATTTTAAGGAGTGCTACCAGTGCAGTAAGGAGCCCTGGTGATGACATGGGTTAAGCTTCATGGATTGAGCTATAAGACACAGTTGGTGGTTGAAACCCAGGAGCTGCTCGGTGGATTAGGATCAGCGGTTCTGTGCTCCTGTGAAGGTGTAAGGCCTCAGAAACCCAGAGGCCCCTCTAGTCTGTCCTGCAGGGGTGCAAGGGGCAGCACCGACTCAATGGCAGTAGGTTTGGTTCTTTGGGGGTTTTTGTTTGTCTGTCTGTTTTGTTTTGGTTTTAATGGGGTGACTAAAGTGCCCTGGTAGCATAGTGGGGTACAAGCTAGACTGCTAATCACAAAGCCAGCAACTCAAGTCCACCAGCCATTCCTCAGAACAAAGAGAAGGTTTTCTGCTCCTCTAAAGATGTACAGCCTCGGAAACCATGCTACTCTGTCCTACAGGGTGGCTGCTTGAGTTGGAATTGAGATACCATCACTGTTAGCTATAATTGACTTGAAAACAAGGCGTTTGGGCTTTTTGTTTGCTGCAGGTGGGGTGGGGAATAAAACATTGGAGCCCTGGTGGTGTAGTCATTAAGTATTTGGTTACTAAACAACACCAACATTTCCATTCCACCAGCCTCTCCACAGGAGAAAGGTGAGACAGTCTACTTTTATCAAGATTTACGCTCTTGGAAACCCTATGGGACAGCTCAACTCTGCGCTATGGACTTCTAAGGAGTTGCTTTGAGTTAGAATACACTTGAATACAATAATATTTGGGGGGGGGTTGTTATTTAAATAAAACAATTATTTCTAAAACTTTTTATATGCTCTTTCTCAATAAGGAATAAGGATAACTGAATATACTTTTTTAGGATAACCATGTGCTGAAAAATGAGTAAAACTCATTTACTTTTACTCATTTACTTAGATCTCAATCCTTTAAACAAAGTCACAATTCAGTGGTATTTTTTTAGATCTACTTGTTTTTTTAATACTAACATCGATCCCACTACACACAATTTAGAGCTAATTTTTTGAAAGATGTGGAAAGCTGGCAAAATAAAGTTTTACCTCATTTTCCTTTTTTGCCTCCCCCCTGCTCCCACCCCAAGTATATACATTGATGTCTGAGGAGCCTTGTGGCACAGAGGTTACACACTGGGCTGTTAATTCCAAGGACAGCAGTTCAAACCTACTAGTCACTCCGTGAAAGACAAGGTTTTCTACTCCTGCAAAGAGGTATTGTCGGAAATGCACAGGGACAATTCTACCAGGTCCTAGAGGGTCACTGTATGTTGGAATCAACTCGATGGAGGGAGGGTTGATCTGGAGATAGGACTTTTGTTGGTTAAAAAAAAAAAAAAAGCCTGGCATTTTAAATTAACCTATGTGGAGTGCATGGAATCCTAAAGATTTGTTTTTAAATTGATCCTCATAATTTCCCTCTACTATGAAATCTGTGTGTAAAGAATGAAGATCTGACTCCCAGGCAAGACACCATGTGATTGAGAAGAAATGTGTGGATTTGGAACATAGAGCTTTGTCTCTTAACCTACTTAAGTCATTCCGTTTCATGTTTCCACCAAACGATGGTGCTGGCGCCACGTGACAGAGCGGCTGCTGAGTCAGTCAGATGGTGACTCCGAGGCTTAGGTGAGGTAAAAAGAAGAGTGAGAAGAAGCCCGAGGCCTGTATCTCTGGGAACTAGAACTACCGCTTTCTGGTTCCAGAACTCTATTCAAATTCGATTGAAACTTCTTGGGTCATCAAGAGAAAATTCCAAAGAAATTACAGATATAATGTGTGTTGACCATGATTTAGGTATTACTGCTTCAGGACACAATCTAGCAAAATGAGAGGCCTACTACCCTGGGGAAGGGATGATGGGGGTGTGGTGGGTTATGCATTTGGAATGCAAACTGCAGGGTCAGAAATGTGAACCCAACATCTGTCCTCCAGCAGAAAAAGGAGTCCTTCTGCTCCGGCAAAGATTCACAGCCGAGGAAGCTCAGTAGGGCAGTTCTAACCTGTCCTGGAGTCCCTGTGTCAGAATCAACTCAATGACGTTGAGTTAATAAAATGGGAATGATTTTAAATGTCTTGGAGAGTAAACAATAGTGGAAGGGAATTCTCACCCATATACTAAAGTTGTAGAGCATACATTATAATAATTTCTATCATACTACAGAATTAGCTCAAATGAACAGACCTAGTTAACTCAAAGCCATAATTAGGTCTGTGAGCATTTAAAATAAGATATATACTTTTTAATAGTGACATATCTATAAACTATCTCCCTGCTTTTCCTAGAATATCTGAAAATAAACAGAGATAACAAGCCTAGATATCTTACTGGAATCTGTTATTGATGACAAATCAAATAAAAAGTATCAAAACTCCCCATTATGTTTCTTAAACTAAAAGCATGTACTGCCTAGAAAATCAGTTCTAGAAAAAGAAAATTATTTTTAGATGAGCTCTAGACCTGGTGTCTGTAAGTGCTGCTGCATCAGACCACTGTAGTGTGTAATTAATGCTCTCCCCAAGGCACAAGTGGCCGGGTTCCTCTCTCCACAGAGACACTAATGTGGCTCATGGGAGATGGACGTACATTTTCCAAACTCCCTGTGGCTTCTTGTGCATCGTTCACCTTTTCCTGTCTACTTATCAGTTGGTCACACCACTGGAGATACACAAGCAAGTCTGTCGTATCTAAACCCTTTAATGTTCAGAAAAAGAACCTGGCATAAAACTCTATTGAGTCCCCTTTTCTCCTCTGAAAGAGACCCTCTCTTTAGAAAAACACAAGCAGGTGCCTTATTACGGCACTAGAGAGAGCAGAGAACAGGTATCTGAGGCCTATCATGAATGTTAGGAAGGGGTATTTGAGAAAAAGGAGAAAATACCGAGGAAATTTCAAGTAATGAAACATTAGAAGGCAAATAAAACAGAAAAGGAAACAAAAAGCAGTGGCTAGAAAGTGACAGAGATAAGAATTTAAACAAGGGGATAGAAAAATCCCCTCCCATACAAAAGAAAGTAATAAAATCAGTAATTTCAATAAAGATTTGCAAAAACTATGTGATAAAAGCTGACTCAACTTTTAAAAATATACTACAATGTTTATAATAGACAGAAGTTAGGTCACACGAGGATACAATTTTAAAATGTTTGAAGGTACACTGCTGTGTCCACAGCACCAAAAGATTCAGTCATATTGTTTAAAGAAAATCCATTTATGAGTCTTTCGAGATCTTCATCTGACCAGATTATTTGACCCATTTATCCCTCAATGTTCTCTCCCATAAAATGGGAAAGGCTGTCTCCCTCCCTGGGCTCTGTTATTACGTTTAACAAGAGTATGTCTGACTAGCTTCTGCAGGAATCCTGGCACTTAGAGCTCAAGACATAGTGCTTATTATAACAACGGGTTAACAAATATCACGACTGAATCACTGGCCAATTTGTAAGTACTTCATGAAGATATAAATGACCGAGGCCTTAAAAACAAAAAGTCTACACTCAACAGAAAACAGTGAAATCGAGGAACTGAGCAAACATTCTAGGTCAGTTGTTTTCACTGTGGACTGTACTCTAGTATCATTAACAATTGAGTTAAATCAAAACTGTATTTTTAAAGTAGTTTATCCATTGATTCAACTGACTCACCAGCACCAAAGTAGGAACACAGATTTATTATAATCTATATTGTATACAGTAACTTTATCTGTATATGCAGTGCCTTTTCATTTAATCCTTGTGCTTGTCCTTCGATTTCTGTAGCACGTAGAATGCCCATCTCCCTTCTTCACTTGACCAAAGTTTATCCATATATAAGCTTCCAAACAAATTCCACTTATTTCGTTAAAGTGTTTCTGTGTTGTTGCTGTTGTTTTCATGCGTCTTCGAGTATACCACAGCAAGTAGCAGCCAATATTTTCTTTAAAGTGTCAGGGACTATTTCAGGTACTGCAGGCTAAGTCAAAATTATTCAGCGCTGTGACTGTGGGGCCAAATCACAGGAAATCTCAGAAAAAAATATGTGTGACTTTACCAATCAAACATTATTTAGGGAAACAGTTTTGGACAACAGGCCATAATTTACCAACCCCTGTCCCATTATCCTTGACTCCTGCCACCCTTCATTATTTATTTAGAAACTTGATCCTATTCTGACTTATACTCCTTCTCCATATAGATAACTAACCACGCACACACACACACACACACACACACACACAACCAGTTGCCAGTTGTTGTCAAATTCATTTTAATTCATAGACACTTCAAATGTGTCAGAGTCTAACCGTATTCCATAGGGTTTTCAAAATGCTGAGTTTTCAAAAACAACCTGGCAGGCCTTTCTTCTGAGGTACCTGATTAGACTCAGACTTCCAACCTTTCAATCAGTAGACACACACTTAACTTTTTACACCACCCAGGGACTACACACTCACACGTACACATATATGGGGGGCTTCTAGAGGGGGAGGCAGGGGAAAGGAAGTAGTTGCTCACAAACCCAGGCACAAAGGAACAACAAGTGATTAAAAACAATGGCAAGGAGGGCAAAGGAGGCCTGGTAAGGCTTGATCAAGGGCAATGTTAACAAGAGAAATGACTGAAACCCAAATGAAGGCTGAATATGATAGTGGGACAAGAGGAAAGTAAAAAGAAATAGAAGAAAGAACTAAGAGGCATGTACATATGTAAATATTTTCATATATGATGATGGGGAGATAGATCTATGTACATATATTTATAGGTTTAGTATTAAGGTAGCAGATGGACATTGGGCCTCTATTCAAGTGCTCCCTCAATGCAAGAACACTTTGTTCTAATAACCCAGAATTCCGTGATGCTCACCTTCCCAACACGATCACTGAAACAAAGCAAGTGCATAAAGATGATGGTGCCTGGTTCCCAAAAGATATAGCACCTGGGGTCTTAAAGGCTTGAAGATAAACAAGTGGTCACATAGCTGAGAAGCAATAAAGCCCACAAGGAAGAAGCACACCAACCTGTATATTCACATGATGTCGATAGGATCAGGTATCAGGCACCAAAGACCCAGAACAAAAAATCCTATCATTGTGAATGAGAGGGAGTGCAAAGTGGAGACCCATAGCTCATCGTAGGCAACTGTACATCCCCTTACAGAAGGGTCGCAGAGGAGATGACCCAGTCAGGGTGCAGTAAAGCATCAATGAAACATACAACTTTCTGGGCTTTTTTAATGTTTTCTCCCCCCCCCCACCCCACCCCCACTATCATGACCCCAATTCTACCTTACAAACCTAGCTAGACCAGAGCATGTACATGGGTATAAGTAAGAGCGGAAACACAGGGAATCCAGGCAAAGATAAACTCCTCAGAACCAATATTGAGAGTAACCATACCAGGAGGGGAAGGGGAATGCTGGGGAGGAAGGAGGAGCCGGTCACAATGATCTCTCTATAAGCCACTCCCAGGGGGTGGACAGCAGAAAAGTGAGCGAAAGAAGACACTGGTCAGCGTGTGACAGGAACAAAGAACATCTAGAAATTATCAAGGGTTCATGAGGGAGGGAGGGTAAGGGAGGGAGGGGAAAATGAGGAGCTGATACCAAGGGCTCCAGTAGAAAGAAAATGTTTTTAAAATGATGATGGCAATGTATGTACAAATATGCTTGACACAATGGAGGGATGGAAGGGTTGTGATAACAGTTGTATGAGCTCCCAATAAAATGAATTTTTTAAGTTCATGGGAGAGATGGGATGAACAGATATAGAAGTTTCCCGTGAACTTCTTAAAACTCCCTATGCAAACCAGATATTATTTCCTAATTCATCAGCTTTTTCATTTTACACCTTTTGTTTGGAAGCACTATTTCATGCCTGTCCAGCAATATGACTAGATAATGACTTGTGGTCTGTAACATCTAACATGCGTGTAAGTGTGTTTGTGCATGTGCAGAGTTTTACACATCTCTGATATTAGTTTTCTCAATGAGTTTGTACTACTATATATTTTTTAATGCTCTCTATGCAGAGTATTTCACAAAGCACTGTTTGATTATCTACTGACTTAAGATATGGGAGCAAAATTTAGTTGCTGTTAGTGCGTGGCCAGCTGAGACATCGATTATTGGGGTGATCTTACGTAGTCACATCTCACTGTATCTTTATTTGCCCTATCAAGAAATATAGTCTGTTTTATGCTGTCAAAATGAGAAATGATGCCCTTTAATCTAGATCAGGCACATGAGAGGCACTTCATAAGTGGTGTAATCATGTTGGCTGGTGTTTGGTGTCTTAAAACGAGCAAACATTTCTACATGATGGCAACAGAAGGATTCCTGTCGATGCTAACTTTTAAATGTGCACACATCTTAAAATCCCTTGGGAGGTACTCCCAAATGACATTACTTACAGTGCAGCTTAGTGAACATGTTCAGTCCTTAAATATCTTTGCAGCAATAATGTCAATGCTCCATTATCCTCCCTTATGTGTGGCGACACATAGGACTTGATCTACGCTGGAAGGATCCACTGTAGTATATTGAGCCAATGAGTTGTGTTTTGTTTTTCCTGAACCTCCAATGTGGCTTAGGCTGTGAACGGCAATATTATAACTCATAAATACTTGTGCACATAAGAGAATTTCCCAACAGTAAACAGGCCCTGCCTCAAAACATTCTAAAAATAAAGATAGGGATAAAAGAGGAATGATTATGATGACCATTTCTTTGGTTGCCTAAAGTTATTTATTTACTCGTCATAACAACCCCCTGAGATAGATCTTAATGCCTCCATTTTTGAAAACTGAAGAAGCTGGGACAATGAGAGTTCACAGATCTTGATTTTGGTCAAAGAGCACAGAGGCGACAAAAATTCTATCAAGGTCTGTTTATGTGTCTGAGTTAGTCTGGGTAGACTAGAGAAACAAAATTCATAGACACTCATATTTTATAAGAGAGAGTTTTATATAAAGGGCAATTGTGCATTAAGCATCCCAACCCAGTCCAGTCAAACCCATAAGTCCGACATTAGCCCACATGTTCGACGTCCATCTGCAAAATCCCCCTCAAACTCATAAAGCACACGCAATGACACCGACTGCACAGGAGGAAAGCCGAATCAGGGAGTGTGTAAGTACCTCAGTGCAGGCAGGGGTCTCCACACAGCTTCTCCAGCACCCAGGGCTGCATCAGGCTAGGTCCACGTGCCTTCTCCTCAGGGATGTCTCCCAGGGAATGAGCCAAGAGAGAGAGTGTGTGTCTCCTGACTCCAAGGAGGAGTAAAAGAGTTCCCAGAATCCTCAGGAGAAGGCCATGCACGCACAGAGGCTTCACTTGCTGCGACCAGGTTTACAAGCCAGACTCCACCCCTTCACTCTGAATCCTCAAATGGACACCAGATTATGTAACTATGATAATGGTTGAGAGAGAAGACATTGGTGGTCCACAGACACTGACCCACGGACATCAGTTATTTCCTGTGCTTTGGAAATCAGTGTTCAATAATTTGTGTCGCTCACAACTGAAATGAACTTGCCGTTTCTATTACTTCATCTTTCTAATTTACGTCGAAAACAGTATCTGGAATCCAGTAGGTAAATAAACAGTAGTGGAAAAGCTGCCCTCTCGGTTGGAAAATGTGCTGCAGGCTTGATTCAAAACCATACTCCACTGCAGATTTGCCTAAGAAGTCATTAGAATTATCCAGACCCTCCTCACTTCAAGCACCCAATGAGATCCACAGCCCCAGATTTCCCAGGGAGCCCCACCACCCAATACGCATCTTGTTCCCACCACTCTGCAACCGCCACAGGAGGGTTCAAATCTTGAACTTAATTGTTCCTTCAGTCCCTACTGGTTCTTCTCTTGGCTGGGGTCACAGAGAGATTGACAAGTCATTATTTTCTCTAAGCTTGCTAGCCTCACTTAGTAATAAATACTTCTTCCAACAGCAAGAATGGTTTATCCTGACTCTGTTTCAACAGACTGCTATTGCTGTGTGTTGTCAAGTGGATCCCAGAGAAGAAAGACCCTGTCCGACAAAGACTGTCCCCTGACTGCCAGATCACTGAGCTGAACAGTGAGCATTTAATGGCTGTGCCATAAGCACTTTCAACTAAAGCCTATTACACTTGGACAATCATCTGCCTCTCAAAACCCCCTCAATTCTCTTCCTCTAGAACAGTGGTTCTCAATCTTGCTAGCACCACGACCCTTTCATACAGTTCTTCATGTTGTGGTGACCCCCAACCACCAAATTATTTCCATTGCTTCTTCCTAACCGTAAACTTGATACTGTTGTGAATTGTAATGTACATATATGATATGCAGGATGTGTTAGGCAACCCTGTGAAAGGATCATTTGACACCCCCCCCCAAAGGGGTCATGACCCACAGGTTGAGAACCGCTGCTCTAGATTCTCCTAAAGGATTTTGCAATACTGATTATCTGAAAATGCTAATATTAAAAAATACAAACGTGATCAGATTCAGATCCTTCGCTGATAAGCCTTGTAACTTTGGGGAAGATACTTAACCTCCCTGTGGTCTAACCCTCTCCTCTGTAAAACGAGGCTCTCGCATGATGGTTTACGGCCCGCTTTAACTAAGATATGCAATGTGCTAAAACGACACTTAGTGGATGAAATGATCAATAAAGGCAAAGTCTGCTCATCCAAAGCCTGCACCTATACCTTCATTTACTACTCACGTATTTGCTGTACTCTCCAAAGTCCTTTAGGACACCCTCGGAAGGTCACATTTGTGATTTTTGTGTCCAGCTTTTATACACGAAGGGGAATCATTTTACTACGTTTTTGCATTTTAGTCATGATTTAAATAGAGATTTTACTCTTTCTTTTCTTCTTCCCAGTGGTTTATTCATGTTATTGATTGATTCATTCATTCATTCATTCATGTTATTCATTACATTGAGGGCCACTTAAGAAGAGGAAAATAGCCCAAAGCAACACTGAAGCTCTCCAGCAGTACATCCTTATAACTCTCCGTCCCCCCTCCCTCGTTCCCTCACTCACTCATGACCATCGAGTGTACTCCAGCTCATAGGACAGAGTAGAAGTGCCCCCGACGATTTCTGAGGCTACAGATCTTGGTTGTAGCTGAGAGTGCTGTCTGTGTAAACTCCACCTGACAGGAAGTGGTCTCAATGTCCAGTTAGCGCCAGCAGTTCAAACCCTCGTAATCATAAACAACCATTTTCAGAAATTTTCCTCCTTGGAGTGTTCAGACATTTCTGGACTTAGCTAATCTTGAACATCTAGTGGACACTACCTGAAACAGAACTTAACCAAGCAACCTAAAGAACAAGAAAAAAAATGCACGTGCTCAGTGGATAGGAAGTCATATAGGAGTTGTCATAGGCTGTCAATCAACTGGGAGAAATTTATTTTGTATGGTCCCTGAAGACTTGATTTAGGGCCCTGAGAAGAAGCAAGAGAATTGAATCACAATTTAAAGTGTCTTAGAAGAAACATTTGCCTCTATGCATATACACCGTGCACACACTTATCGAAGACACTCCTGGCCATCGAGTCAATTCTGACTCACAGCAACCCTCTAGGACATGGTAGAACTGTCCCTGTGGTTTGGCAAGACCATAACTCTTTAAGGGAGCAGAAAACCTCATTTTTCTCCTGAGGAAAGACTGGTGGTTTTGAACTGCTGACCTTGCAGTTACCAGAGTTCCTGTATTCAAGACAACATAGGAACAATACATATAAGAAAAAACAGATGTCCTCTGAGATTCTTGCAACTTCATAACCCAATAAAGTGCTGAAGGAGACATAAGCATGGCTATTTTATTATATCCCAATAATAGAAAATCTGTAGCTTTATGAAGAACTGACAACTGATGCAAAAGCTGCTATAATAAAATGTGCAAAATAAATGAGAGAGGTTGTAAATGCATTATTACTGACCTTTTGGGAAAGCTCCTTCTATCCAGCGGCTTCAGAGGGGATTTGGATGTGGAGTCAAAGCAGAAAACTCAGCTTTAAGGGTAAGATTAAAGCTGAAATGGGAATAGCCGGGAAATTAGAGCCTTTCAAGATGAAAGAGCAGCATGACCTTAGGTATGGTGGCAAAAAAATGGAACAAGTGTAACTGAAGCACAGGAACAGTTAATTCAGTGGACTTCAGTGTGGTGGCCGTGAGAGATGAGCCTGCAAAAACGAGTGGGTATTATAGCATGCACGGATGGACCTGGGTGTCATCTACATGGAAGTAAAGCGGACGTATTTTAATAGGAGTATCTCATCTATTGGCATGTCCAGATTCAGCAGGAAGGGTGAGAGACTAGAGGTGCTAAGACCAGCTAGGAGATTATGACATGACTCTAGGTAGCAGAGCAGAGGCAGATTAGCTCAGTGGCAACAAACAGAAAGAGGAAAGAGATGAAAGAGTCTAGTTGTGCCTTGTTCAGGTCTTGGCAACTAAGGGTCTGACTCCGTGAGGCAGAAAGGGATATCTTAAAAGGTTCCATGTTAAAATAATACTACCACCGGTAACAGCAACAACAAAAACAAAGCAGAAGGATAACAGAGGAAGGGAGGAGACACAGGTTTTGGAGAGAACACAGGGTGCTCTGGTGTCAGCAGCAGAGAGCCGGGAGCTGTCCAGCAGATACCGGACAATGTGGCTCAGGAGCTGCAAGAAAAGAGCAGCAGGACAGGGGCTCAGGGCTGGGGAGCAGTTCCCACACAGGTGAAAGCTGGGGCCAAGAGCAGATTATCTTTGCCAGTGAAGCAAATATAAACAACAACCACCTAACAGAGATATTAGGAAACACATCATCGAGTCAGCGGCAAAAGGCGAGCCAGAGGAGTAGCAAAGGACCAGCCAGAGAATTATGGGGCAAACAGAGTACACCCAGAGCCAAAAGAGACGTTCAAGGAGCAACAGGTCCCAACACTGCCCAAGGCTGTGGAGAGGGTCATGCAAAAACTGTTGGCGCCTAAGACAATCACAATAAACTGTCTACAGAAGTCCTCAGCTGTAATAAACTGTAAGAAAAAAGAATTCGCTCCCTGAAGTCACAGTATTTACATAGAAAATAAGTTTTCTCCTTTAAGGAAAAAGAACAATAATTTCTTATTTGAAGAGACCCTGATTTCAAGCATAATTTCCTTAAACATTCTCAATGGGATCCTGCCCTGGAGTAGTTAGTAACACATGTAGTGTCGCGCTCCCAGGACATACATCAAAATGTAGAGGGGTGTTTGGGGTTGGCACAATGGCTACATGGAATCTACTGATGTGGGAGGCTGCAGGTATAGTCAATAAATGCCCTGCAATGAAACAGACATTCCCACACAATGAAGAATTGTCTGACCCAACATGACTTAGTAAAACTTTTCACATAAGTCACTGAATATCACTTTTTCTTTTATTACTAAAGGCATATTTTGACAGAGTTGATGGAAGATTCTAAACTTGTAGGAAATCAATTTTAAAATAAGATAAATGTCATTAACATAGTTCATCCCTCAGAAATATGTCAAGCAAATTAATACTGCCTTTTTTGTTTTTTAATATGGAATCCAGATCTAAAAGAAATGCCTTCATTTATTAATTAATCAACATTCTTCCACATAGCAGCTACAATCAGAGTTGGATAAACAAACACGTAGATCACTGCATTATTAACCAAAACCAAAGTCACTGCCATCCAGTTTATGCTGACTGCATTAATTGGGGGGGGGGGGGGTTTGAGGGGAGATACCAAACATTTGGAGTAAAATGCTGGGAGTAAAATACATTCATAATCTTTTATAGAGCTCTTTGATCACCTAAACAAATATTTTATTTGTGTTCACCATTCATAGTCCCTATGTTCAATTGAAAGCTGCTATGTGACTGCCACTCATTAGCAAAGTCACTGGTTTAGACAACTGCGTGTACAGGCATTCTTATGATATGCCCAAAACTATTAGCGAAAATATATTTACATGAGAATGAAGCTGCCACTCAAGTACCCTGTAAGATTTTCATGAACGACTTTGAAATTTCACTGAATATTAATGCAAGAATTTAAGAGTTTTGGTGTCAGGTCTGGAAAATTAATTTCAAGTTATTTGTATCAATTTTCAGAACTGATTCTTAAGAATACATTTTTTAAAAAATCTCTGCCACACCTGAGTACCAAGTAGTCCAGCTCTAGCCTTAGTTTTATTGGAGCCAAGTTCAATTTGTTTAGTTTGTGGTTAATTTTTATTTCCAGTGTTACTGATTATGAAAGTCCATATACAAATACACAGACCTTCCTCTTGTTATTAATTGCAAAATATGTGCAGAAATCAAGTTATGAAGTTATTATCCTTTTTTCACATCTGAAGACAACAAGATTTAGAGGTTTGGCAACTGGCCCTAACTAGCAAGTAGCAGAGCCAAGATCAGAACCCAAACTGCCACACTCCCACGTCCTGGTTTATCATCCTCTGACTAGTTCTGCCTAGTGAATTGGGCCTCACTGGGGTTTCCAGATGAATCAGATTATTGCTTCTGTGCTTAGAAACCATAGAGCATTAAGATAAGATGCCTATATAAATATGATTCATGGGAAAGTAAAATAATTTGCCAAAGAGAAATCAAGATTAAGTTGTAAGGCAGTTAAGATCAATACAAGTTACTTAAAGATAAGGGAGCCAGTTTTGTTGTTTTTCTTTGTGATGGAGAAAGGTGGAGGGGAATGGAAGTAAAGGATAGCAATCATTCTTGGTTGCATGCCATCTGTTAAGGAACCCTGCAGCCATAGTGGGTTAGGGGTGGGCTGCTGACCACAAGCTCTGCAGTGGGAACCCACAAACTGCTCCACCGGAGAAAGATGAGGCTTTCTGCTCCTGTAAAAATTTAAATCTTCAGAAACTCACAAAGGCAGTTCTACTCTATTACGCTGTCCACAGGGCCACTATGAGTCAGAATTGATATTAGGTTGTGAGTTTTTTGGATTATCGATCTGTTGGCTAACTCATGGCTACTGAGACGATGCTGAATCATAGAGACCCTGAAAGATAGGGTAGAACTCCCCATGTAGGTTTCAGAGACTGTAACTCTTTATGGGATTAGATATCCCCTCCCTAAGAGCTACTAGTAGTCTTGAACTGCTGATCATGCAGTTCTCAGTCCAACAGGTAATCACTACACTGCCAATGGGTAACACAGTCATCATCTAGCTGAGTGGTTTTCAACCTTCCTAATGCCACAACCCTTTCATACAGTCCTCATGTAGTGGTGATCCCCCAACCCATAAAATTATTTTCCTTGCTACTTCATCACTGTAATGTTGCTACTATTATGAATTGAACGACCCTGTGAAAGCATCGTTTGACCCCCAAAGGGGTCTCAACCCATAGGTCAAGAACCCCTTATCTAGCCTAACGCCAGGGCAGTTAACATACCATTGTGACAAAGAAGGTCTGGTGTCACTGCAGAATAAACGTTGGGCTGCTAACAAAAAAGTTAGTGGTTCAAAACCACCTGCCATTCTATAGCAGAAAGATGGTGTCTACACTCACAATAATTTAGGCCCGGAAAGCCTATGGGCCGCAGTGACCTGAAATCGGCTTTATGGACATGGGTCTGTGTTTTGGAATGGGCTTCTGTTTCATGAGCTATAAAACTTGACTCCTCTCCTTTCACAATGTTCTGATTGTATGTGGGCCACTTGATTAAACCCACATTGACCCTATCAGACAATGCTGAGCAGGGAAGGACACTCAGACCAGGCCCCTATCCTTGGTGAGCTTCATTCAAAGTAGAATCTGGTTAAAATCAGCCAGATAAGGGACCTCACTGCACACCCCTACTCAGTCACTTACTAGCTTGCCACTTGAGTAAATTTCTTAAAGTGTTCTTAAAGTCCTCTCTGTAAATGTATTGACATAAATCCCTCATAGGGTTATTATAGAGATTGCAGTTAATATCAAGGGCTCCAAAACAGTTCAATCTAGTTAAGCCATTGCCAAGGAAGTAAAACTGGAAGAGACCCAAATTCTCTACATTGGAGTGAGGAGGAGGGATATCGCTGACACAGAAAACTACAGGTTGAATCCCTGGAGGCTGGAAAGAGGAACTGCAAGCCCTTCCAGCAGCCTGACCCGCAGGCTGGATTATTGATGGAACTTTGACAGGAATAGTGGCCATTTGAGCCAGGTGCCGGTGCTTCCCACTCTGTAGAGAAGAGATTTGGTTGCTATGCAAAGCATATGGGCCTTTAACAGGGAGATTCCAGTTCTAGCAGGGTTGTAACTCATTATTTTCCTGTTCTCATGATTGCTCCAGTTCACCCAAATTTCCTCATGATTGGACTAGGCTGAACCAGTTAGAAGGCACTGTTCATATCAAGTATTAGTCAAGTGCTAGCACATGGTGCACACTGCAGAGAAGGAAATAGCATAGTTACAATAGCCTTCAGCTTCCAGAAACAAATTCTCTCAAAACATGGGAACCAATTCATTGGCAAAATGACCTTCAGTGGAGTAGCCTCCCCATATAAACCAAAACTTCACTGCCGCCAAGTCTATTCTGACTGATAGCAACCTTATAAGACTGCCTCTGTGGGTTTCCAAGGCTATTGGGGTAGTTACGTAATGTCATGTCAACTTGAAGATGGTCTAGGGGAGGAAATGAGTCAGTCAGGGTGTGATGTAGCACTGATGAAGAATGCAGCTTTCCTCCAGTTCCGAAATGCTTCCTCTCCCACAACTATCATGATCCGAATTCTACCTTGCAAGTCTGGATAGAGCAGAGGATGTACACTGGTGCAGATAGGAGCTGGAGGCACAGGGAATCCAGGGTGGATGATACCTTCAGGACCAAGAGGTAGAGGGTGAGTGGGTTGGAAAGAGGGAACCGATTATAAGGATCTATATGTGACCTCCTCCCTGGGGGGCAGTCAACAGAAAAAGGAGTTGAAGGGAGACATGGGACAGGGCAAGATATGACAAAATAATAATTTATAAATTATCAAGGGCTCATGAGGGAGAGGGGAGAGGGGAGGGAAGGGGGAAAAAAGAGGACCTGATGCAAAGGGCTTACATGGAGAGCAAATGCTTTGGAATTGATGAGGGCAAAGAATGTACAGATGTGCTTTACACAATTGATATATGTATGGATTGTGATAAGAGTTGTATGAGTCCCTAATAAAATGTTTTTAAAAAATGGAGACGTGGTATTCAGCCTGCCACTCAGGTCACAACGTAATGGCTCCTCTTTGTGGGAGTGGCCTTATCATAAAGAGGGCCCAGGGAACCTATCCTCCACCCCACCCTTCCCACTCTCTGCCTCTCCCTTTCTTCTAGCTGAACACTCAAAGAGTTGCTGGGGCCCTGCAATGTTTTCACCAACCAAGCATCCACACCACTTTGCACAGACTGGCCTGTGACCTTCCTGCCTTCTGCCAAAGTGCACGTGGTAGCTTTTGTCTGAAGAGGGACTTATGGGCCAGTATTGGATTTATGAACTTGAGTTGGACTGGGCTGTGATACTTTCATGGTATATAATCAATCCTTGATATGAAGCTCTTCCTCACATTTATGAGCGTGTCATTGGATTTGTTTCTCTAGTGAGCCTGGCCTAACACAGCTGCCAACCTTTAGAGTAACAGAAAACCTCCTCTTTCCCCCTCGGAAGGCTGCAGGTTTCAAACCGCCGACCTTGTGGCTAGACGCCCAACATGTATCTGCTATACTGCCAGAGCCCTACACTCAATATGGCAAGAAGAAAATCCTTTATTATCTGCTACACAGTCACTTTTAACAGACCCCTGAATGGGCTGAATACATGGGCTTCTGGGGCAAACCACAACACGTGTCAGATTTGTCTTTCAGAAGACCCCACAAGCTTTTCTTACAACTGTAAATTCTCTTTCCAATTATCTAGGATCTATGCCTTTTACAAGGAGAAGGAAATTAACTGAAAGTCAAATGAGGTAAGAGGGAGGTTGACCCGAATGGCTAGAAGTGTATTTCCTAATAACACAGTTCCAACTCATATTTGCTCCCCCATTGCCATGTCTGGAATGATTTTATGGGCTCAAAGGTAGTCAGTCTGTACCTTTGTTGTTTTCCACACATTTGTTTACCACACCAGCACCTCAGGTTAAGTACCATCAAGCCTTGTTATGGATGTTCAGAAGAAAGCTGAAATTGTTAGATATTCAGTCTTACAGTTTGCAGCACCAAGTCTGAAATCTACATCAGAAAACTCTCAATGAGTTCTTCCCATTGTTCAAAAATGTTTGTTAAAAGCAAATATAGGCGACTGTCTTCGATTTCAGATCCATGAAGCAGGTAAATGATTCTGTGGCACTTCCTTATGTCACTTAGCCTTCCTTCCCTTCAGGAGAATTGGGGCCCGAAATAGTAGGATTCGCCTATTTTTAATGTTTTTCATTAAAGACATATCTAGAAATAAAGTGTGCATCTATTGGAAGGTGATCTAATCTGGGCACAGAAAAAGGTGTTCCATTTTCGGGTCACTGACCATTATTAAATTTCCTCCTGGGGTGAAAAAAACCGGGGGAGGGGGAATGCAGCATTGCACACGCAGACTGAATACTTGCAAGGACAGTTTCAGGCTTTAGAGTTGTTACACAATCCATTGACTTGCTTACAGCAAAAAGATCTTTCCCTTTCACTGAACCCATTCAGATGCCCCTTCACTTAGATTGGCTTGAACACAATGTGCTGAGAGGCAGAAAGTGAAGCTAGGGTTGCCTCATCAGGGCTGAATACTGGTCACCTTAGTCAAGGACCTGACTCAACCTTCATCTGCCCTCTGGAGTGAGCTGCCACTTGCTGGGATTTTTCAGCCACCCTTAGTACTTGTTCCAACAGCACCGGGCACTGAACCGCACGTGCCAGAGAGAAGTTTGTGACTGATGGTGGGCACTCAGTTTGGGATTAGTCCTAAAGCCCCAGGAGGCCAGGAAAGGGCACCTTTTCTCGAGTCCAATCTTTTTACGATCACCTCATCATTTACCCGTGACTTTATTCCTCTGCTCAGTCTCCTATTGGACAAGGGAAGGGAGGAGGCCTTGAAAGATTAGCTTCCCCATTGACACCAAGCCGCCCTCCTGTAACCCAGCCCATTTCTACCTCTGCAGGAAGGGGAGTCAATGAAACCCTTGTAGAAAAACCTTCCCTCCGTTCCCCTCCAGTGTTGGTAGTACGTTTCATGGTAATTTCCCTGGAATTGAACTACAATATTCCCTCCCGACGCCAACACGGAAAGTGGCCTTGACTGCGATCGCCCTTGTCAAGGCAGGCTGCACTCCTTTGCACGGAAGTAGGGAAGAGGCAGGGGTGGCGGTGCAGTTGCACCGCAGCATCCGCCCCAAGTTGTCGGTGAGCCAGGCTCCCGCGCTACCTGACGCCCCAGCAGGACGCAGTGCGCCGGAAGCCCAGAGTAGGCCCAGCAGACCGCAGACCCTCCGCGGCTGTTGGGTTGAGTCTCGGGTCGACCGCGGCACCCTCCGCCCCAGCACACACTTTCCCATCGTCTCCTCCAAGGCCTGCGTCCCGAAAAAGAACGACTCCTCCTCCGGGGTCGTATCCCCTCCCTGCACCCAATCCGAGCCCCTCTCAGCTGAACTTTGCATAGCAAGAAGACCACCCACTGTCACCCCTCCAGCCACTCCGCCTAGTCCCTTCAGCGACCGCGACGCCACGCAGGGGTGCTTGCAGGCCGGGCGGGATGCTAGCGAGGCGCGCGCAGGAGACCGGCAGGGTGGGAATCAGCCTCCTTCTCGGGAGTCCCCGGGGCCCAAGGTCGTGGGGCGCCCCCCTCACCCGGAGTCTCGGTGCGAATACCGCGAGCGGGGACAGCTGCTGGGGCCGGAAACACGCAAGCGCGCGCGCGGCCCCCTCCCGGCCCCGGCCCCCCAGGGCCCAAAGGCCGCGGGCGCTGTCCCCAACGTCGCGCTGGGCGCCGCGGTCGCGAGCCCGTGGCGGCGGCGGGTGTTTTGTGTCTGTGTAAGGGCGCCCTGGCAGACTCGGCGTGGGCGCGTGGGTCGCCCGCGGGCCACTGTCTGCGCCCCCGCGTGCGCCTTCCCGGGGACAGCCGCGCGCCCGCCTTCCTCTCCGCGCCGCCGCGCCGCCCCTGTCCCCCCGCGCCCCCCTCCGGGGGTACTCACTAGATCCGGTCTCGCCCTGGGGTGGGCGCCGCTGTCCGCGGGCGAATGGGAGCATTTATTGATTGATTTCGGCCCCGGGACGATTCCCCGCCCGCCGCCGCCCGAGGACACGGAGGAGGAGGAGGAGGAGGAGGAAGAGGAGGCGGCGCGAGGGGAGCGCGGCGACCGAACGCCCTCCTGGGTGCCCGCGAGCGAGCGCGCGCCGGGGGGCCGGGCGGGACGGGGTTGGGGGAGCGCGTGCTACCGGTTTTGCTGGAGCCCCGCGGGCCGCCGAGTGACACCAGGCCGACTGAGCATGCTCCAAGTGAGTGTCACCGCTAGAGACACTTTATGGGGCGCTCCGCTTCGTATCTTCACTGTGACGGAGGAAGAAAGCCCAGGGACCCGGCGAGATTGGGCAGGACACGCTCCGGCCCGAGCCTCACCTGCGAGCCGGGCGGGCGTCCGCGCGGCTCTGAGTTAGGTGCCCCGGGCAGAGGAGTCACCTGGAGGAGGGGGAAACGAGCAAATGCCGTGAACCTGGCCATGGGCTGGGCGGGAAATGTGGTAACGGAGCCTTTTGATGTTTTGTTTACATTTGTTTTAGGGAGGCGAGGTAGGGAATTAGATTCCCTGAGCAAATCACTCTGAGAGGAAAGAGCAAAGTACCACGTGTTGGAGGAGCACACAAACTTAAAAATAGGGAAGAAGTAGAGGAACATCGTTGGTGGATAATCCTGTGTCGGTTTCGCAGACATTTGATCCCTCCAAATTGGCACGAACTATTTGACAATGAATCCTGCTAGAGAAATGGTAAACCCACAGCTTTTGGCTTCTTTTGCCGTGTTTTTGTTTTGTTTTGTTTATTCTCTCTTCCTACCTTCTTCCCTCCACCCCTCCAACCTACCCCCACACGCCCACGCCCTCCCAGGTCTGTATGTTTCTTGGAGAAGTCAGAAAAGAGGAAGGGCTGGAAATAGGCAATTGTGGAAATAGGCAACTGGTTCACTTACAGAGTTTACCCTTGTCTAAGGTTGAATGGTTTAAAGGAGGGAGGGAAAAAAAAGGTATAAGGGAGGATTTGGATTCCAGTGTTCTTATTGCAGTTTTCTGTCAATTTAACCCCCACCCCCATTCCTATACCTAAAACGTGGATAGGATAAAATATTAGACAATAAAATCCTAGACAATAATATAGCATACGCCAAGTTTGTCTCTCTTTTACTCTATGGTGTTAAATCATTTATAAGAAGCGAGGCAATTAAATAAAAATTACCTGAACTTTGAAACCTAAGGAATTCAAAATAAAAATGTAATAATCATCGTCATTACATTTATTTCTAACTTGTTTATCACCATGGCCCCTGGATGGATCGAACGATGAATCATTTCAGTTTGAGTCTATCCAGAGGTGCCCTATAAGAAAGGTCTGGCCATGGACTTCAAAAAATTCAGCCAATGAACATCTGTGGAGCACAGCAATCCGTCTGACATACATGGAGTCATCATAAGTCAGAATCAACTACTTAGAAACTGGTTTGGTTTTTAATGATTACCTGGTACTTTTCTAAGCATTCTGAGACCTGATGGCAAACACCAGACCGGACTTTCTACTCCCGTAAAGAGTACCAGTCTAGGAAACACACTGGGGCCAGTCAACGCTTCCTCTGGAGTTGGTGAGTGGGCATCAACTCATGGCAGCTAGTTTGGGTGGGTGGTTGTTTCCAAGCCTTATATAGGTTGTCTAAATTAATGCTAATATCCATTAAATGCATACGATGATTAGTCACAATTTATAAAATTGCCATCCAAGAGTTTAAGTCATGTAACCAATGCAGAGAGGAGTGTCTTCAGCCACACTTCCTCGGTGGACTTGGATAAAACTTGAATTTCAACTTCCTAGCTACAAAATAAAAATCATTTCAGCTTTCTGTTGCTACCATCATATGTAGGTGAGATTATTTATGCCAGGTGCCTGGCATATGAGATAGATAAAAGGTGGCCATTACTAATCGTTTCAGATAATCTGGGAGCTTTTGCAGAAAAAGTGATAATTTGGAGGTTAAGAAACTGAGGAAGAAAATTCTAGAAAGGACTTTAGATTTTTCTTATGCTAAAAAACAAAAAATGAGGATTCTATTTATTGTGAACAATGTCAGAGGCATTTGATAATGCTGGAAAGTGAATGCTGAACTATGACAAAAAAGTCGGGTGGTACATTTTAAACTTTCAAAAGAAGGATATCATTTCAAGTGTGTGTTCTTGATTTACTTTTTTTCCTGCCCACTTACTTCTCTTCTCTCCTTCCGAAGAAGAGAAAGAAGAAGAAACCCCATTTATTTTCTCAATTTGGGCCTTCACTCCTCTTTCTTTCCCTCCAAGTTTTCTTCTTTGTCCCATTTTTCAGTGTCATAGGTTTGGGCCTATTTAACCTATTGCTCAACTCCCTAACAGTAATACCCATATCATAACATCATAACCTTAGGAAATTTCTTAGTCTTGTCTTGTTTTTCCAACAATTAAAAACCTGGATTCAATTTGCCTGTTGGCCCAGAGTTCGTATTTGGGGACTCATTTCTAAATTGCCTTGTTGCTATGGAAAGACATGCTATGTAAATATTTAGTTGGGGTAGGAAGGAATCTGAAAGGAGACTAAGGGAGAATAAATATAATCCATTTATCCAATGATAGATAGCCTCAATAATAATACAGTTAGAGGGAGAGGCAAACTGTGTGTATGATGAGAATTTGGTAAAATGTTGGATTTTGATTCATATGCTGAATTAACAAAGGAAACAGGCAACTCATGTCCACAGACAACTAAACTAGTAGACAAATACATAATGTATTAACTAACAGAACGCAAGCATCTTCCACAGTTTTAATTACAGACTCATCGATCAGTTCATACTCACAGCCACATATTTCCAATGTCCCTTCGTCGTTTTCAAAGATATGCTAAACATTTTCCCATTTCTCTGTTTTTTCTTAGTCTCCTCCCTCTCTTCAATTTGTAACTTGTCTAAATTTTTTTAAGGCTCGGCAAACTTATCTATGTCATCATCTCCAGCATTTCAAGGATTTCTTCAATAAGAATTAGTTCTGTCTTACTGTGTTCTTTCCCATAAGAACATAATATATTCCTTTGTGTGGGTGAGGTTTTATGGACTGAAATGTGTCCCCACCTGCCTGTAAATATGTGTCAACTTGGCTGAGCCGTGTTTCTCGGTGGATTGGCCTCTAGGAGATGATGCAATCATCCCATAAAATGTACCCTTATGTAATCAGTCAATCACTTGTAAGGGGACGAGGGGGCTAGTGTACAAATATCCTTTCTCAGGTCACGACCCTGATGAGATAGATATAAGGGTGTTGGGAGAAAGACTGGGCTTTCTATCCCATAAAGAATCACAGTCTCTGACACCTGCAGGGGCAGTTCTGTAGGGTGAGTCAGCATACACTCAATTGCAGAGTTTGTTTAGCTTGCTTGTTTCTTCCATGGGATGTAGGTTATATTACCTTTCATCTAAAAGGAAGCTAGAGAAGCCATCAGGGAAAGAAGAGCCTGGAGTGCAGTGTGTCCTTTGGACTCGGTTGCAACAATCTTTATGGAAGGTGGATGGCCATATCTGCCCTCCGCTGCTTCCCTGTTGCTCAGAGACAGGGCTCAGACAAGCCTCCATGCTCCTTCCTGTAAGCCTACTCTGACATCAACGGTTCTTCCCCTAGCAGGCTACTATGTGGGGTCTCCTAATGCATTGCAACGGTCACACAAAACTCACAGACACTACTCACAATCAGGGGAGTTTATTAGGGAAGTTAACAGGTTGCCACAGTCAGAATCCGTCACCTGTAAGGATACAATTACCGGTGAACACTAACCCCTCTCCTCAGCCTGTAGCTAACTCTCCCTCCAGTCCTCACCCTCTCAGCCACAGGGTCACCAAGCCTCGTTCTCTGGTCCTCAGTCCCTTGACTAGAAAGCCAGCTTTCGGTCTACCTCACCGTTCCATGGTCGCAGGCCAGGTGAGGAGAAAGTACTCCATAGCCTCCACTCTGTTTCTCTGAGCCTCCATGCCACAGTCTCTGGTGCTTAGTGGCCTCAACCACTTCAGACAAATCTTGGACATCCTCTTTCAATGGTCCTCTGATTTGTCTTTGTGTCCCAAATAGCTCTTGTATACTGAGGAATGACTTTGGTGGAAGCGTGGTTTATCTTTTAGCCAATCATGTCCCCAAGGAAAACATACAAACGTGTCTTACCACCACCCCTTTCAGTAATCTAAAAGATGTAACCAGTGACTTGATTCACGCCCTCTCCTTAAGACTCAATTTCACCTGATCTTGTAACAGATAATGCCCCCCAAAAGGGGATCATAGCCACAGGTCAGAGTTATGATGCGCCACACAAGGAAGGGTTACGGCTAGAAGGTCCATATTAACTGACTCCATCGCACTGAGTTCATGATGCTGAGACCCTCGTAGGACCAGGGGGAGACTGACCTCAAGTCAGGTAAGTGACAGAGACTCCTGAGACGCACAATATCCATGATCTTCCTTTTCATATTTTACCCATCTTCTAGTCTTGGAAACCACCTGGGTAGTTCCACCCTGTTCTATTGGAGTTGCTATGAGTCGGAATGAATGGACTCGATGGCTGTGAATTTTCTTATAGTTGGTGCCAAGCGAATTATTCTAGTGGAGCATGAAAGATCAAGATGTGTCATTTCTGGGTAAAATCAGTAAAAAGCCAGAATGCTTCCATTCCTGTCTTTCACTGCCAGTGTCCATAGTAACCTCATTGTGTTAGACCATGTTGACTTGAGAAACAAATCCAAGGACACTCATATGTATGAAAGTGCTTTATATAAAAAAGTTATTGTTTATTAAGAAAACATCCCAGCCCAGTTCAGATCAAGTCCTCAAGTCAGATATTAACCCATAAGTCCAGTACTAGTTGATAAATCCTTCTTCAGACTCACACAGGACATGCAATGATGCAAAATGTAGGGATAACACAGGCCAGTGGGTAAGTATCAGCAACTCTCCATGGGGCTCAATGTGTCTTGTCAACAAAAAGGGAGAAGCATTTCAGCACTGGTGTGGGTCTCCACATGGCTCCTCCCACCTTCCAAGTGACTCAACAGCAGGGAAATGAAGCAGAAAGAGAATGTTCCTTACAGGGCTCAGCAAGTTTTCACATGGCTTGTCAACAGGAAGACTAAGACAGAAACAGAGAGATGAAGCTCCCAGCATCCTCAGGAACAGGGCATACCCACAAGGAGGCTCCATAAGTCTGTGACCTGACCGACAGGCTGGACTCCACCCCACCATTTATTTATCAAGTAAATATGAAATTATGTAGCTACCACACTCATGTTACAGATCGATTTACTATAAAATGAAATCATTTAAAGAGTCTAAACTTGTGCTTGACTTTGAGCACACAACCATGATAGTAGTTAAGCCACTGAGATTCCAATTTCATAGTTTTTTGATGACAAGGCTCTACGAGAACAAAGTTTTGGTTTTCTTGTGTGTGTGGGTGGGTGGGGGATATTGTGAACACAATAGATGGGTTCTAACCAAGGGCCAAGACCTAATGTCCCAATGTCCCCCTTAGTCTGAGTGACAACCAGCTGCCCCTGCCATCCAGCGGCAGCATACCGTGACCAAGCTTGGAGCCGGCTAGCCACTGTGGATGATTGCTCTGGCCTGGCTTGACAGAATGTACAGAGCGTGAGAAACGGCTTTCAACTACTTGTAAACTATGTTTGATGTATCAAGCTCCCCCATATAGGCTACTTTGGAATTTTAATGGAAACCTCCCATCAAATTTTAGGAACTGCAAATTTAGTCTGATTTTTGCGAAGCGTAAGACTGGACCTGCAACTATGTTGGACATTGCTGTGTGGTGTGCTTTTCAGTAACCGAAATGGTATAGGAGTGTGTTTTTGTCAAATTCACTGGGTGCTTTGGAAAATCTCTTAATAGACTCTTATGGATAAACTATTATCCATTGATGTTTTCGTAATTTTATATTTTCTTTAATACTATCTTAAAATTGCTTATAGATGCCTACCACGAGTAAGCGAATTACTCTAAAGTTGATCATGTTAAAAACTTGGATTAAGAATTCTCATAATAAATTCTAAGCTTCTCAGAGGGATTCTTTAAATAATGAGTTAGCAATATTTAAGATTCGATGAATTTTGTTGATTGGATTAATGGTGCTATGAACAGGCTACAAAAGAATCTAGTAGCTCTTCCTCTATCTGGGACCTTGGGTGGGCCACCTAAGCTGCCTTATGTTTTTACATTGGGACCATAATAATTAGCTTCACTTTATAAAAGTATATACTTGCAAGCACTTTCAGGGTACAAAGAGCCTCCCAAATTATGTGTAATTAGGTGAAAAGAATGCATATGTGGTAGAGTTCTATAAAGTCTGACTGCGCATACCTTGGACAGCAGTGGTAATCCAAACACTTTACAAAATGTGACCATAAAGTTAGATGTTTAACTAGAAACTCTTGTAACTTGCTCTGCCTGGAATGTCCTTGAAGGGTTAGCCATCGTTTGCATTACATAACGCTTCATATGTCACAGGAGAGCTGTACTCAAAATACTCTTAACTGCCTGCTTCTCAGTAAGTGGGACTTTCAGCCGCTGTTGCTGTTTCTTAACATTCAGGTCATTATGATCTGCTTTGTGTTCAGGAGCTGCTTTTCTGCAGTACAGCTTCCCGGGATTGAGCAAAATGACATATTTGCTTTGTTTTTTTTTTTTTTATATAATGCTATTTAATTTCTTAATGCTTAGGTGACTTTTCTGGAAGTTTGCTGATTGTGATCTTCAATTAGCATTTGTTATCAGTTTTTCCCCAAGAAATAACCTTTATAAGATCAGTTTTGCTGAACGTGATGTGTGTCTCGGGTCTGTTTGTTCAGATGCAATGTGCCGTTGCTCTTTAACTCTGTGATTTGGAATGGAGTCTTTCAACCTGAAGGGTCACTTTAAGTATATTGATTCTATGCCCCCCACCCCCGAGCTATCAGAAATTCATTTGTCAATATAAGGACAGCGTCATGGAATACAATCATCTTCCAAGTATTTACATTGTCAAGTGCGTTTCATTTATTCAGGTGGCATATGCTTAGGAAGCACATGGTAGGAGTCAGGTACTCCACTAAACTCTTTAGATATAAATGGACAAGACATTGTGTTTTAGATGTAAGCAGACAATACATTGTTTCTTTAATTTTCAAACGAACTATGATGCTGATGCTATTATAACACCCACCAAATAATTGTGTTTCCATAGAGGTACACATTTAAACAAACAAACAACTCACTGCCACGGAGTCATGGCCACCATGTGGAACAGAGTGGAAGCGCCCCTGTGGTTTTCAGAGATTGAAACTCTTCACAGGGTTCCTTAGATACATATACAAAGTATGGATACTGGAATATCGGCTTTCTTCAATGGTAGTCTTCAGATAGTTTCCAGTCTAGAAAGTGGAATGCACCATGCTGGTTGCTGAAGAGTTACCCATGCAGAAGCCTGCTCAGAGGAACAAGGGCATGTGGAGTGCTTCCAGTTACCTTCCCAGCTCAAAGGCACACCTGCGTGCCAGGAGGTACTGGCTCAAACAGAAGCTGTGATGTCTTTGTCTTTCTAATAGTGTGGTTTCTACATCAACTTCATTACATTGTAATCAGCACATGTTAAATTGCACATAGCTTACGCATATAATTTGATGAATTTGGTAAACTTGTCTACCCCTTTTCCACCGTGTCAGGAAAGATCTACATTCGAGAGCATCCCCATCAGTCTAGAAAACCACCCCTATCAGATGGCTACAATCCTTCCTGCATCGCAGCCAATCAATGATGTGCTTTTATTAACTGTGGAGTATAGTGCTTTCCTTCATAAACCGTAACATAAATGGAATGATGCTATCATTGTACAACAGGACAATGTACAACAGGACGAAATGCCACCCAGTCCTGGGGCATCCTCCCAAGGATTCTAGTGTTTGAGCCCTCGGTTGGATTTACTGTGTCGAACTTGCCTCTTTTTTTCGCTGTCCCTCGACTTCTGCAAGAACTGTCTCTCCTAATAACATGTCCACGGTACATGAGATTACATGTACATTTTTTTGATTTAGCTGCCTCTGTCCTGCATAATGTGGTTTTCGATTAATTCATCTGTCTATGTTTTTTTGTTTTTGTTGGTGAGTAGTACTTTATTCCTTTATAGTCACGAGCAGTTCATTATTTGATTGGTGAGTAGTATTCTATTGCAATACCACAAATTATTTAACCAGTAACATGTTACTGGATATGTGTATTATTTCCATTTTGAGCTACATTAAATATTTAAATGCAGATATTTCAGTAGGCATGTGTTTTCTTATAAAATGTGATTTTTCATAAATTATATAAAAACCCTATAATCATTTAGGTTCAAATACAATGAAATGTCTGAAATGAGTAGTTTAAGAGGCATCTGAATAACAAGATATAAGCATAGTGCATTTACAATTGCACCACTTTGGAAAAGGCAAAAAAATGCTTAACGCCTAAATTTCTTCACAAGTAATCTACAGTTAATTTGCTTACAAATAAAGGTCAAACAGGTAATGTAAGTTGGATGAGTTTGTAAATCATAATGCTGAAAAGAAGTTAAAAGTGGTATTATTATATAAAATCTGTACCTGTTTAAGAAATACATTGTCCTTCAGGATAAAATAACACAAGTTAAGCTGATTGTTTTAATTTGAATAGGAAAAGTAATTGTGAAATCAATTACAGTTTGATAGTTGACTTAAACTTATCTCCTTAATCATTTTTTAAATGAGTACTTGGACAACTGACAAATTCAAAAGTAGTTTTATAGAGAAAAATTAATCATTCACTGGCATGTTATTTTTAATAAATACCTTGTTAAGTTAAAGTGAAACATACACCTTTCATTAACTGGAAGAAGGGCCATTTATCATATGAGTTAGAGGCCTGGTTGTATAGAACTGCATAAAAAGATACACTCCCTCTTTGCTTATCAACACGGAAAAGTCTGAAGACCATGTCCTTATGTGAATACCAGCTTTATGCAACAGTACCAGACCACAAAGTGGAGGGTGACTATGTTAATACATAACTGCCAACCCCCCTACGAATCATGGCCCAGCCAATTTGACACATAGTTTTACATCACAGTCAGCATTTCTCTCACTTTGCACCTGGTCATTACTGGCAGGCTTAAGAAAGAAAGTGCAAAATAGCTGGATAGAAGATATTTTATTATGGTTTTTCTTACAAAATGTCAAATGACGAAAGGGTTGTTAAGTGAGAATTCGGTGTATTCTCTTTGACAATAAAATTCTTTACCACATCTATTCTAAAAAGAATTGGTTTTTTTTTGCTTTTCCACTCTACATATTGCATCTTGAAAGACAAGACTATCCATCTTTTTATTTGGAAGAATGTTGTCTTCCATTCTTTCTGCCCCTGTTACTATTTTTGAGGGAAAACCACTCCCACCTAGGGGTACAGATCAACAACTGTATTATGCTCATGGGTCCTGAGGGTCAGCAGTTTTGAAAGCGCAGAGCAGAGACCACCCAGGTTGTCCTAATGCCTAAATCCTGAGCTGGGTCCGTGGAGCACGGGCCCTGACACCCTCGGCGGCCCCATCAATGACATGACTGGTATTTAGGTTGGAATGGCTCAAAGGCTGGGCTCAGCTGGGGCTCCTGTATTTTGAGAGAGAAAGTCGAATTGTTGAAGCCATCCCCCCCTACACACACACACACACACACACACACACACACACCTAAAACAGTCTGTTGCATGGCCCTGTTTACTTCTTTCTCATAGTAGGAACCAACAGAAGTAAAACCCGCTGAGAAGCTTGTACATTTGACAATAAATGGGCCTGTTCCAAGTTCTCTTCATGAAATTCAGGTCTGAGATCTAGAGGGGCAAGCCGGGAAGGCTGTGTTTCATGTGCTGTTCGAAAGCCGCGCCAGGTGGCGAACAGTGCGTGCTTTGAGGATCCCCTCAGGGAAGGACCGGGCAGAGAGGCAGTTCACCAACAGCCTCTGTGAACCCTGTCAAGTGCTGCCTGAAAGTCAGAAGGTGTTGCTATCACAATATAGAGTCTGCTACTAACCAACAATATCAAAATGTGAACTTGATGTCCATGCCTCTTCTAACGAGATGGATTCACTTTTGAAGATGGTGTGTGCATCGCGGCAGCCCATCCCTGAAGAATCCACTGCTCTAGGTTTGCACGGTGGCGCAGTGGCGGTTTTGGCGTCATATTGTGTTCCTTTTAGATAGCCTTTGGATTGGGGGACCAAAACGAAGTGTGAAGGCCCACGATCAGGTCTGTGGGATGAATGTGGTAGGCTCCCCAATGGCACCCTGAGATGGCAGCCCTTGCTCTCCCTGAACAATGAGCAGCTGCCTTGTCATGATGGGGAAGCGTTGCCTGGAGCAGCTTCCCAGGCCTTTTTCACCAGGGTGGCTTTCAATTTTCTTAAAATGGTCGTAATTGATCCACTTTGATGGCCCTAAGCCTACTGAGAAAAATCTCTTAAGATCACCCCTTTCGGGTTCCAACACAATCACCCCAGACAGCCCTCCCAACCGTCTGAGCTTACCTTCTGCCCTGAATTTACTGTCCAAGCAGAAACCCTCAGAGACTGTGGTTTGCCAGAACCTCTTGATCTGAAGGCACTCTAGCGAGCCCCTGTATGTTCCTGACGGACCTCGTCCTCCGTCATCCACTCACCACAGACAGGTGTTTAGATGTGTTTTGTTTGCAACAAATCCATGAATGTATACATTGGCTCTCTAGTACCAATATTTGTTTACTTTTTGACTCACCCTCACATAAAAAGAAAACCTACTTATTTTGACACTCCATGAAATGCTGTAGGGGTGACATGTCTCCAGAGATCATAGATAGTTGTGCTCTATCAAACTGTGACTGCATTGAGGTTTGATTTCCTCTTCTGATAAATTCTGCTCAAACCTTTCCCATCTGAGTGTGAGTCAACAGCATGGAGGTCATAGCTGACCTCCTCTGGCTTCCCCGCTGCCTCAAGCAGGGACTCCCACCACCGTTCACCAGCCATTTCTCCCAGTACTCTCCACGTGTCTCCTGTGTTGAATAATCTGTTGCAATGGCCACACAGAGCTCACAGACAATATTTATACTAAAGAGGATATCTTCAGGCAGTTAACATTGCCAAAAGCCAAGATCAGTAAACAGTCAAGACATGGTCGCTGGTTCACACCCTCTTCACTCCTCGGGCTGTCTCTCGTCAGTTCTCAGCTTCTCAGTCACATGGTCCCTTGGCCTCTGCCCCACAGTTTCATAGTCTCGGTATTGCTCCTCTCTCCTGTCATATGGTCTCCGTGCCTTGGTCTTGGCTTGACTTGGCATGGCCTCTGAGGCCTATGGTTTTGGCCTCAATCACTTCAAGCATGGCGAGATATCAAATTTGCTCTGCTGGTAGCTCCTCTCTTAATGGCCCCAGAATTCTCTCCCTCTGCTTCCAAGATGCCTCTTACATACACAGTAATGACTTTGATAGAGGTGTAGAAAGAAAGGATGGTGAGAACTATGAGTAACAGCAAAGAATGGGAAGCTCAGAACACTTACTAGTGTTTATGAGGAATAGAGTCCAAAAGTCAGTCAGTGGGATTAACAGAACACACGGGAATACTGGCTTGAGATCAAGAATAGTGGTTTCAAATAAGAAAAATTGGGCATCAGAGTTATATTGTTTCACCATACATATTTAATCTGTATTCTGAGAAAATTGTTTGAGAAGTTGGATGATATGAAGACGGACCCAGCATCAGGTTTGGTATAGGGCTCATTAGCAACCTGCAACATGCAGAAGACACACCCTTGCTTGCTGAACATGAAGAGGGCCTCAGGCGCTCATTGATGAATATCAAAGACTGAAACTTTCAGTATGGATTGCAACTCACTATTAAAAAAATCAAAACAATTGATCCAGGAGGCAACACCATGATATATAGAGTATAGATCAAAATAGTCCACTTTGGTTTTACCTGGATCCATAATCAATGCTCGTGGATACAGCATTCAAGCAATCTAAGAACATTCCACAGGACTTCTTTAAAATGCTGTAGAACAAAAATGTCACTGGGAAGATTACGGTGTGGCCGGTTTTCCCACTGGCCTCACAGGCATGTGAAAGCTGGACCATGTGTGAGGAAGACTGAAGAAGGAGTGATGCATTTGAATTGCGGAGTTGATGAAGAATATTGAAAGTTCCATAAACGACCAGAACAAAGAAATCAATCTTACAAGAAGAACAGCCAGAATGTTCATTGGAAGTGAGACGGCAAGATTTCATCTGACATGCTTTGGCAAGGTTATCAGGAGAGACATTTCTGTAAAAGCTCATTGTGCTTGGTAACTTATTGGCAAGGAAAAGGAAGGACCTATCAAGATGATTGATACAGTGTTTGCCATAATGGACTAAAGTATAATGTTCGCAAGGACGGTACAAGACGGTGCAGGGTTATGGTCTGTTGCACAACTTATTGCAGTAAGTTGGAACTGACTCTATGACACCTGACAATGAGATGTCAGTTAAAGGAAAACCTAAGTGGGCAAGAGGAGTCACACAGGAGCTCTGTACGCTCTTTCTCTCTCTTTTCTTCAACCTGAAAGTGCTCCAGAAAGTGAAGCCTACCATGGGTGAAGGAAGAAGAGTTTTTGCTTAGGAGGCATGGAGTTTATTTTAATGGTGGTAGAACAATTTGGAGAGGAATATCAATAATGGTTGTACAACACAAAGTATAATCAATAGCATTGATTATACAAGTACAAGTTGTTAAATGGGAGATTTTTTTGTTATATGTACATATATAATTTTATTGGGAGCTCACACCACTCTTACCACAATCTATACATACATCCATTGTGTCAAGCACATCTGTATATATGTTACCATCAATAGTTTCAAAACATTTGCTTTCTACTTGAGCCCTTGGTATCAGCTCATTTCCCCCTCCCCCACCCTCCCTCCCTCAAGAACCCTTGATAACTTACCTTTTTTTTTTCATGTCTTACACCAACCATGTTCATCCTCCACCCACTTTTCTGTTGTCTGTCTGTCCCCCTGAAGGGGGGTTATATGTTGATCATTATGATCGGTCCCCTCCTTTCTCCACTCATCTTCCCCTTCCCCTCCTTGTATAGCTACTCTCATTATTGGTCCTGAAGGGGTTATCTGTCCTGGATTACCTGTGTTGCGAGCTCTTATCTGTACCAGTGTACATGCTCTGGTCCAACCAGATTGTAAGGTAGAATTGAGATCATGGTAGTCAGGGGAAGGGGGAGGAGCATTAAAGAACTAGAGGAAAGTTGTATGTTTTATTCATGCTATACTGTACCCTGGTGGGCTTTTCTCTTCCTTGTGACCTTTCTGTAAGGGGATGTCCAATAGTCTATAGATGAGATTTGGATCTCCACTCCACACACCCCCCTCATTCACATTGATATGATTTTTTGTTCTGGGTCTGATGCCTGATACCTGACCCCATCGACACCTCGTGATCACACAGGCTGGTGTGCTTCTTCCATGTGGGCTTTGTTGCATCTCAGGTGGATGGCCACTTGTTTATTTCCAAGGATTTATGAACACAGATGCTATATATTTTGATAACCGGGCACCATCAGCTTTCTTCACCACATTTGCTTATGCACCCGCTTTGTCTTCAGTGATCGTGTCTGGAAGGTGAGCATCACAGAATGCCGAGTTATTAGAAAAAAGTGTTCTTGCGTTGAGAAAGCACTTGAGTATAGGCCTAATGTCCGCCTGCTACCTTAATACTTAACATATAAATATATGTATATAGATCTATTTCTCTACCATTATATATAAACATATTAACATATGTTCATGCCTGTATTTAGACCTCTATAAATGTTCTTTGCCTCCTAGGTATTTCCTCTATTTCCTTTTACTTTCCTACTGTCCCACTATCATGTTCAGTCTTCATTCGGGTTTCAGTAATTCCTCTCGCTACATTGCCCTTGATCAAGTCCCACAAGTCATCCTATACACTCCTCATCATTGATTTTAGATCACTGTTGTTCCCTTGGCCCTTGGTTGGCTGACACCCCGCTTCCTTTCCCCCAGCTCCTTCTCTCCCGTGTCCCCCTGGAACCATCGGTCTCATTTTTTTCTCCTTTGGATTGTTTATTCTGCCTATCTTATCTAGATAGACATACAGAGACAATAATAAGCACAAAAACAAGACAGACCTAAACAGCAACAAAAGAAAACAAAACAAAGCAATAACAACAACAACTAAATGACACACACAAAAAAGAAAAACCTATAAATAGTTCCAAATCTGGTTGTTGATGTTTAGGAGTATTTTCAAGTTGAGTCTGATGGTGTGCCACGCCCTGGCCCAAAATCTATTTTTGGTATTCCCCAGGGACTTTATTGCTTTTTCTCCTCTTGCTTCTCTGTTTCATGCCCTTAGTGTTTTGCCTCAGAGTTGTGGGGTCAGATCAGGCCAATTCTCACACTGCGTCTCCAGTGCTGTCCCCCGTAGTGCAATGGGTCAGTGAAGGATGTTGTGTCTCATGGTAGGGTTGGACCTATGGTCCTCTCTGTGCATTGGCTCCTCTGAGCAGGAATACTGTTCTCGGGGATTGGTGGGCCAGGATGTATTCCACTCGCTCTCATTCCCTCTTTGCTTGCTCTTTTGTGCTCTCATCGGATGCCTGCATAATTTTGTTGCAATTGAAAAAATAATGACTCAAATAACAAGGAGTAAAAGGAAGAAGAAAATGTTCTCAAATTTACTGTGGTAAAGATTGTGCAACTCTTCTTGATACGATTGAACTCTTGAATTGTATGATATGTGGATGAAGTGCCAATAAAATGGTTTTATAATGAATAAAACATTAATGGAAAATGGTTGGAGTAAAGATACACAAGACAGAACAATTGCTGAGAATGGAAGGATGCATTTCATTGGCAGAAGGGACAGGTTAAGAATGAGGTACTACAGCTGATATGAGTCTCGGAAATTGCATATGATTTTCTTTATTTAAATAGTAACTCTCTTTGGCATTGTTTTAAAAAGTGAAGCCTATCGGTTTTACAAATAAAAAATAATCTGAGAGGGAGGAGCTTATTGGGAAGTACTTTCTCATAGTACAGTGCTTTATATGCATGGCAGTAACCCAGGAGAGTATATGTTCTACTGCCTATTCGAACAGCTAATAGAAAATTAGAAATATAATAGCCCGGGGGGGGGAGGGGGGAGAAGTTGAAATGCAGAATTACTGTGGCAGATGGTGAAAGAAAAGTATTTAAAAACTCAGGGAAATCAGTATGCAGAGGAGTCCATATTATATGCACCAAGAGACCTGCCAAAAGAGTCTCTTCCACAGGCAAACCTACAGGGAACAGCATTTGAAGTTACAGAAGGCTGCTGGGGAGAGGGGCATTTGTGTCTTTGAAGTATTTTGTGCTGGAACGACTGTCCCTCTATAGTTCAGGAAGGATTGTTAGAGAATTTGGCTCACCATAGAAATGGGTCTAAGAAGGCTCCTCAAGCAACAAACTTAACAGTTCGTAAGTCCCAGAAATTTTGGTACTGCAATATAGGATTGGAAGGCAAGACTACTTCATAGCATGTTATGGAGATCATCTGTGGAAGCAGCATGGGAAGGGGGCAAATCGATGGGCAGCTGACTAGGCCACGACTCATCCTAAGTCAGCAAGAGATGGGTAAGCAGGAGGCAGAATGCATCCATCATTAATATTTCTTTTTTAATCAAACTTTCTTGTCTTGTTTTCTACTTGAGCCAATTTCTAGAACCAGAACTCTCATATTTTTTTATGGTTCTGCCAATTATTCCCAAAAGGAACCTGTGGCCAGGATAAAAAAGCTATGATGTAGATTGACACAGCGGGTTCAACAATGGGCTGAAGCACAGGAACAATTGTGAATATGGTTCGGGACTGAGCCGTGTTTCTTTCTGCTGTGCATAGGGCCACTGGGTCAGAACAAACTCGGTGGCACCTAACAACAGCAATAACTCAGATATTGAGACTGCTGGACAGAATATATAAGTTGACATTGACCATCAGAGACACAAAGTATCATCATACCTCTTTTCCCAGTTTGGGCATATATATATAACCAGGATATTAACCCATTATATCATAATACCCAGCCATTTTTGATATAATTAATATAGTACTTACTCCAGCAATAAAGTAATAAAGCTCAGCTTATAGTGAGTTCCCTGGGTCAATCTACCTGTCTTATGACCATTTTGCAGGGCAGCAAGAAAACTCCCCCAGCAGATCCCTGATCTGTGAGGCAGGAACTACAATAGTAATGAAAGCCAAGTAAAAGCTTCTGAAACTACTTGACTCCCATCTACCAAGAGAGTAAGTAAAAAACAGTATCTCATGAGTAGGAAGAACTTAGGAGATTGGTGCTACTTTCAAAGACCTAAATCAAACAGGAATAGTGATCCCAGTATATTTTAATTCACTGAACTGACGTATAGACAAAGTATATGCAAACTCAATGAGTAGTGGCCCTTATTACTTCCTTTATACAAGAAATGGTGTCTTTGCCAGAGAAGAACTATACAGTCTCACTAAACAGTATGGCATCAATGATTGGGTGAACAAATTATTTTCTATGACAATCAGAAACAAATATGAGAAATACTTTACATCGACAATGGATGCACAATAGTATATATTTAGAATAATGCTGCAAGGCTGTGTTGATTCCCCTGCCTTCTCTTATGAAATTAAGAGCTCTGACCATCTGGATATCTTCTAGAGCATTCTATTGATCCAGTACATTGATAGAATTGTATTTATCAGAGTAGATGAGCAAGAGGTGGTCAGCACACTGAAATTCTTCACAAGAAACTGATTTCTGGTCAATGGCAGATTAAAGCAAGGATGTTTAGGAACTTTTCACTTTGTAAAAATTCTAAGGTACCAGGGGTAAGAAGTATGCCAGGATATCATCTCCAAAGTAACGATAACATATTATGCTTTGTTCCTTTTACCCAGAAAAAGAGAACACATCAGCTACTTACTTCTTGGCCCACACAATCCAGCAGTCTCTGCTGTGTTGGTTTCAATGGTAGAGGGGAAATATAAAATACTATGTGATATTTGTGGCAATCATAATATGCCTTTTATACCTTTTGAAAAACAACTTGTGGTGAATTGAAATTACTTGATAAGTCTGTTCTATCTATAATCTTTGTAATTCCACTAAATGAATGGAATTTGATTGGGAGGTGTGGTAATTACATAATTTCATGTCAACTTTTATATAAAAGTTTAGGGTGGTGTTCAACCTGCCAATCAGGTCACAGCCTGATAGTGCTTCCTTGCGGGCATGGCCTTTTCACAAGGAAGGCCCTGAGAACCTCTCGCCTCCCTTCCTGCCCTCTTTGCCTTCAACCTTCCTGCTAGTGATGCTTCCACCACCATTGTATCCACATGAGTTTGCACCCACCAATCTGTGATCTTCATGTATTCTGTATCATTGCATGTGGCTGCATGAGTCTGAAGAGAGATTTATGGACTAATATCAGACTTATGGACTTGAGTTGAATTGGGCTGGGATGTTTCCTTGATATACAATCACTTCTTGATATAAAGCTCTTTCTTACACATATATGGATGCCACTGGATTTGTTTCCCTTGTCAACCCGACATCAACAGGAGGGATGATGCTTATCTGGTGTAGATGACAATAAAGAGGAGATTTGGTAGTTTTGCCAATCCATTAGGTATGAAGTGAGCTATCTCGACGGTGGTAACAGAATCTCACAACCATAAAGAAAGAGGAGTCACCAGTGGGGCACGTGCAAGACCTCTGTGTGAAGTGACAGTGGTAGTAGAGACATCAGAAGCTGCAGCCCTAAAACCATGAGACTGAATGGTGGGCTTCCCTTGACCCGCACATCAAGTAAAGTTGAGTATCTCTGGGCAAGGTGCTGGCTTGTCGAGTGGGGTGAGCATTGGTCAACACTAAATGAGCTTTGTAATGTTTGCCCTGGAAAGATGCACTGAGAGGCTGAGGTTCAGAGAGACCGAGAGAGAGAAACGCCTGCTGGCATAGCTAAGAAAAGGTGTTTGCAAACAAAATCACTGTAATCTTAATGTGTTCTGATCTTGACCTGTGGTAACCTGATGACTTCCCTAATAAACCCCCATAAATAGGAGTATTGTCTGTGAGGCTGGTGTAACTATAGCAACAGGCTATGAACCCAGCAGAGCAGAAAGTGGAGTGTCGTGGGAAGACAGTTGGTGTCAGAATAGGAACCACCCTTGGGCTGATATGTGATAGTGAAACCAGAGGAGGTCAGATGTGGCCTCACACACCACTTTCTGTAAAGTGACAGAGGCAGCAGAATCTATGCCACAGCAAGATCAGAGACTCAGGCAAGGAGACCAGGAGACAGAGCAGAGGAACATCACATGAGACTGTCATACTGCGTTTTAGAGCGGTGGATTGGTTTCCTGGCCCATGGAGGTAGAGGTATAGAGATTGCTTGGCTGAGAGACTTAGAGTCAGAATGATGTCATTGTTGGCCAAGGAGAGGTGCTACTGTGAACCAATGATTGTGTCCTTAGCTTTCTGATACTGGTTTGTGGTAACCTAGTAACTTCCCTAATAATCCCCCATAAACGTGACTATGGTGTTTGAGTTCTGTGTGGCCATTGCAACAAATTACTGAGCCAAACAGAGGCATCTGATGACTGCCCTGTGGCAACTGGCAAATGGTAGATGTGAAATTGGAGTCTCCTTTTCTCTTGTGCAGCCAAAGGAGGGCAGATGTGGCCTCTGTGTCATTTTCTTAGGCCTCTCTCTGAGTTTGATTTCCTCCTCTACCTAATCTCATTTACTGCTCTTTCTCTTTAGAAGCATTGGTCTCTAATAAATGTCTTCCCTCTAAACTCACTCCCATGGTTTTCCTCTGAAGAGTCCCACTCGAGGCATCTCAGTTTAGAAAAGAGTAAGGGAATTCATAAAGCAGGCCTCAAATCCTTCGTAGTGGAGTGGTTTGTGACTCACAGAGACCCTAGAGGACCGAGTAGAAATGCCCCCAACAGGCTTCCCCAGGCTGTAATCTTTACAGAGGCACACTGTCCCATCTTTCTCCTGAGGAGGAGCTGGTGAGGTCAAACCTCCTTCCCCGGGGGTTAGCAGCTGAGCGTTTAACCACTGTGCCACGAAACTCAAACTCACGGCCACAGCAAGTTCATTCTGACTGAGAGAGACCTAAAGGGTAGAACTGTCTCTGTGAGTCTATGAGATGCCAATCCTTTAGGTGAATAAAAAGAGGCTGGTGGTTTCAAACTGATGACCATGCAGCTAGCCCAATGCGTAACCCCTGCTCCACGAGTGAGCCATAAAGCAGCCATGGTCAACCCTCATCTCTGCTGCTGAGATCACTGCGCTCCTCACCTAGAACCATACACACTTCCTGTTTATAAGGATTTCGCGGTATCAGTGAGCCTATGGTTACTGAAAAAAATCATTGTGCAACATGAGAGCTCCTTCTCTTTCTAAACACTGATCGTATCTGAATTCACATACCACAATGTAAGTTTTTTATGATTAAGTCAGGAAAGGGGTTCCCCCCTAATTTTATAATTATATTCACCTTTCTAAGTGAATCATTCCTTTAAAAAACAAACAAGAAAAAAAAACCCTTAGTTTTAATGACATATTATCTACCTCCATGAAAATGCTCTTTAAACACAGATAGGAGCATGAATTTTGACCAATGTGCCCAACCTGTCACTATCATTGCAAATTGGCTTCTCGCCGCCCCCACCCCCTCATTGGTGACCACTGAGTTCTTTTCTTTAGTTTTTCACTGTTGCTTGACTTTCATAGCCTTTCATGGCCTTGCCTGGTTTGGGGGGCTGATAACAATTTGACTTTAGGGCCGCCCCCCAGGAAGTGCCTCCCGTGCATCTTCTGGACCATCTTCCATTCACCTGAGGAGCGTTTCCACTGCTGCTTGACAGGATATGTTAATCCAGTTTCTGCACTACCTACCTCTGGGGCTTTACCTTCTGTCGTTCCAATCAGTCCAGCTAGCTCCTTCTTTCCAGAGTTCATTGCTTCAAGTTCTTGATGATTCCCCGTTTGAACTGAATACTCGCAGGGAAACTCAAGGACTCATGAAATCAAATACATTTGTTTCAATGCTTGTAACTCTGACTATATCCCCTACTTGCTCCCGATAAGTTTTAGATTTCAATAGCTTCCTGCTTCATTAAATTGTAAGTCCTTTTAATGGGAAAGACCTATGCGACTAGAACTGGCACTTAAAAAAATTGATAAGGGATAAAAGTTTATTTTTTGGATAATAGTAATTCCAATTCAAGGAAATCCCTGGGTGGCACAAGCAGTTAAGTTCTTAACTACTAGCTGAAAGGTTAAAATTGTGAGCCCATTTCAACCGTCCTGGTAATCTGCTTTTGAAAGGTAACAGCTTTGAAGCCTGTATGAAATAGTTCACTGAACACGTGAGGCTATTATTTGGAAGGCAGCTCCAACAACTCTGCTTCAAGTATTACAATATTCTTCTGAATGATTTCCCTACTGGAACCTTACTTCACTCTCAGCATGCCATCCTTCAAAAGGTCACCGTTCTTAACGTCCTTGTTAAAATATTCCAACAAATGCGAAGGATTAGAATGTGAAGGCTAAAGAGAAACCTTCCATAGAAAGCCACGCTGGTGGCATAGTGGTGTAGTGGGCTATGCACTGAGTTGCTGCTTAACCACAATGTCAGTGGTTCAAACCTATCAGCCCTTCTGAGAGAGAAAGATAGTGCTCTGTACTTCTTTAAAGATGAGCCAGAATCAACTTCATGGCAGTGAGTTTGGTGACATTTTAAGAGATATGCAGATTTAGTTTAAGGAAAATCCCTCGCTCCCCACTTCTATTCATTTCATGGGGCTAAATGTCACCACATATTGGGTGGCTTAAAATAAGAAAAGAAATTTTTCATTTCACTCTTCTGAAGGATATTATCCCAAATCAATGTTCTACCCAAGACAACCCCCCTGTGAAGTTTGTGGTCTCTCCTAGCTTCAGGCTGCCTTGAGTTACTTGGCTTGCGATACATCTACACGAGGAGGCCACTTTGCACCTGCGTTTCTCTATTCCTCTTCTCTTATACAAGGGCACCACATAGATTGGATTAGGACACACAATAATCAAGTAAGGACTACTTCAGGCTAACTTAACCTTTATTAAATCTTAAACTGGGGAAAGGCAGAGACGCGTCATCCAGATGAGGTCACAATGGTGTCCAAGGATTCCCCAAATCTGACCACTGAGATAGCAGACAGAGAACTATTTCCCCAAAGGGATTGCAATCCACAGGTTGAGAACCGCTGCTTAAAAGAGACAAAGACATAGAGAGTGGCCATTAGGAGGAGGTCTAAAGGACATTTGAGAATTCACAGTTGGGACACTAGATAAACTGGACAGGGAACAAGGGAAACTGTCACAATTTCATAAGTGGTGGCAGATTTATATATCACAGGTCAGTGGGAGACTACAGGTCAGGTCCATGATTGGGGCATATATATGGTTAGATTGAAAGGCTTATCGAATGGGTCCAGGGCCTTCAGAATAAGGCAATCAGGGTGAGACTGAAAGGGCATGATGCATGACTATGTGACCCCCTGAAGTGTTCCCAGTACAATGACCTCCATCAAGGACACACCCAAGCAAGACCCAAAGCCAGACTATCCCTCCCTGGCCTGGAAGATGGGTGGAGGTAATCTAACTTTCCAAGACATTCTGCCCGAAGGCAAGATTATCTACACCTTTGGTTAGTGATCAGAAGGAATTTAATGGAGGGGATTCTGTAAATGGATTTTGGACTGTTACTGCCATTCATAGGACCCCATTTGCAAATGGGGTACTCAGAATTTAAGCTCTAATACCGAACAAAAGAAACTGTCACAAAACAGTAATTGTTGGCAGATCAACTCACAGCTGCAGGTAGACTACAGAAGGCAGAAAGGGTTCATGATTGGAATATGTACACTATTATGGATTAGAAAAGTTTACAAGATTGATTCGGGGCTCCCTGACCATGGCAGACAGAATGTGGCTCATGACTATGCTACTCTCGTATGGTGGCTTGGCGGTGGATGGAAATCCCCTTGTGAACACACTTTGCCTGAGGGCAAGTCTTTTTAGGTGGCTGGATCAATGGTCAGAGAGAACACATTGGAAACGGCATCTACGAGGAGACTCAAAATGGATTTAAGGCTATCACTGTAAATCAGAACCTTCTGAAAACGTAGTGCTCAGAATTTAAGATCTAATACACTTCTTTCATTAAATATTTCTGCCTGAGTACCCAAGGAGGATAATCTTCAAAGTCTATAATTCAAGCTTGAAAGAAAATAGTTATCTGCTACCTATTTTTTAGAAAACAGCTCAAAAATTCATTAGTTCTTGGTCCCAACTGACTTAATTAAAATGTTTATGCTTAATATTACTTATTTCCTTTTTTTAAATTACAAAAGTAATTATCTTTAAAGGTTTGATTTATTATTTGTTTTACAGATGGAAATATAATAATAGTCTGGGAAAATATTCAAATAAAACTATCCCTATTTTTTCATTACCTAATGCCTGAGCATTATCTCAGGAACATCATTTTATATGCACAAGAATAAATTATTGGGTGATAATCAACATTCTTAATATAAGAATCACCTAGGGATCTTGTTAAAATATAGATTCTGATTCTGTATATCTGAGGTGGGAATGTCAGTTCTCCTGGGAGCAAATCGGAATAAACTGGTTGGAAGCTCTGGTAAAGCTTGAAGTAATAATTAACAAGGTATGTTTAGGCAGCCCCATAGTTAGGTGTGTCAAGTTAAGGGATAATTCCATTGTGGCCCTTTAGTTTTATGTACATTTGCCCTTACGTTGAAACCATTGAACCAATCTCTCTCTCTCTCTCTCTCTCTCTCTCTCTCTCTCTCTCTCTCTCTCTCTCTCTCTCTTTCGCTCTCTCCCCATGTCATAGGATGGCTCTGATTGGTTAGATGGGAGTAAACAAACATCCAAAGTCCTGCAGTGTCAGTGGGGCTTTGCATGAACAGTGGAGAAATGGCAATCACCCCCCAAGATAACGGGCGCTCATCCCGTTACCTTGGGGGGGGGGCAGTGAGATGGTACACTTCGCTGGGTTACCACTGACCCGTGTATAAGTCCAGTTAGGGGACACCATGTCTTGAGTTGTTGGCGGTCCTACAGTCCTCTCTGTGCCTTAGCAGCTCTGTGGAGAGACATCATTCTCCAAGCTTGGTGTGCCAACATGAAGTCTAGGCCAACTGTCCTTTCTCTTTGTCCTTCTTGGTTTACTTTCCTGTGGGCGTGATAAGTCTGCTCTCCCCCCCCTAAAGGTTTAGTGGTGCTCTCTGTGGCACATACTTCTAGGACAGGGGTCAGATGGGCTCTAGTTGGGGCTGGTCCTGTAGCCCAATCTTTTCATGCATTGCTCTACGTGGTTGCATTGCCCTCCTGGTTTGGTGTGCCACAGTGGGGCCTGTATGCACACTCCCAATTCTGTGGAGACATAACAAATACTCTCTCCCTGGGGAGTTCGTTCCCTGCTTCCGCCATTCCATCATCTCTGTTTCTCCCCCTCCCCTTTTCTCCCTCCTTCTTCACCCTTTTCCCTTTCCCCTTCTTTGTGTTCACATGTATCACCTTGGGTTTGGTCTGACCTCCTCCTGGCTGCCCATACTTCCACCTGTATATTGTGAGATAAGTGTTTGTTCTTCTATACCTACTGTGCGGATTATACTTGCCTCAGTGGACTCGTGTTATACTTGTCTTTTTGTGATTGACTGATTATTTAGCACAATTTCCTCCAGCTCTTTCCATGAAACGGCATGTTTCACATGATCATCCACGCTTTTTAGTGCTGCATAGTACTCCATTGTGTGTAGGAGCCACATTTTACTAATCCACTTGTGGTAGTTACATACCCAGGTGTCAATTTGAGAGGATTATGAGTGAAGGGTGGAGTCTAGCATGTCAATCAAGATATAACCAATGAGGCATGACCTTCTCCTGAGAATTCTGGGAACTCCTATTTTTCCTCCTTGGAGTCAGGAGACATATTCTCATTCTACTCACTCTCTTGGAGACTCTCTCCTGACAAGGCTAACTCCCTGTGAGACAGCCCTGAAGAGAAACCACATAGATCTACTTTGATGCTTCCCTGGGAACTGGACAAGCCACGTGGAGACCTTTACCAGCACTGAGATGCTTACAACGTCACTGGATGCAAAGATTTTCTACTCACTGGCCTGTGATTGTCCTGCATTTGGCATCATTGCATGTGTTTCATGAGTCTGAAGAGAACTTGGTATTGGACATATGGGCTAATATCAGACTTATGGACATTGAACTGGAATGGGTTGGAATACTTTCTTAATGTACAATTACCCTTTATATTAAACTCTCTTATACACATATGAGTTTCTATGGATTTGTTTCTCTAGTCTACCCGGACTGGTTGTTTCTAACCCTTAGCAATTGTGAATTGCACCACAATAAACATTGGGGCACAGACAACAGGTAGGGTTTTATTTCTTACCTCTTCTGGGTATACGTCCAGTAAGGGATAGCTGGGCCATAAGGTAGATTGATTTCCATTTTCTTTAAATATCGCCAGATTGCTTTCCACTATAGTTGTACATATCTACACAACCACCAGCAGTGGAAGAGAGAGGAGAGTTCCTATTTTGCCACATCCCCTCCAACATTTGTTGCTCTCTGATTTTCTGATTTGGGCTAGCCTCAAGGGTGTTGGATGGTTTCTCGTGGCTATTTTAATTTGCATTTCTCTTATGGCTAATGATCAGGAGCACTTTCTCATGTGTTTATTGGTCATACGGGTCTCCTCCCTAGTGAAATTTCTTTTCAGTACTTTTTCCCACTTCCTCAGGAGGTTATCTGTTTTCCTCTTTTTTGCAGGCTATGAGAATTGTAGATTTTAGTAATAAGCCCTTTGTCTGTTGTGTCATTGCTAAAAAAATCCTCTCCCAATCTGTGAGTTGCCTTGTTATTCTCTTGGTGAAGTCTTTCGACTAGCACAGGTGTTTTATTCTTATTAAATCACGCTTGTCGATTTCCAGTTCACATTGGTGTATACCCTTCCCTACTGTGGTGAGCCTATGTATTCATAGGTCAATGATCTCACATTACTCCTCATTGCTTCATTGATGGTCAAGATGGTTTGGGGTTTTATTTCTAGGTATGTGATCCACCTTGAGTTTCTTCTTGTCTATCGAGCGAGGTTAACAACTTGTTTCATTTTTCTACATGTAGATATCCATTGTTTCCAGCTCCACTTGTTAATGAGGGCATCTGCCTCCCACTCGATTCTTTGGGGGCCCGTGTCAAAGATCAGCTCTCTAGATGCTAATTATGCTAATGGTTTTATTTCTGTGTTTTATGTTCTTTCCCATGGTCTGAGTATCTGTCATGCCAGTACCATGCTGTTTTGACCACTGTGGTTGTGTAGTAAGTGTTAAAATCAGGTAAAGAGAATCCTCTGACTTTGTCCGACTTCTTGAGGAGTTCTCTGCTAATGCTGGGTTTCTTCCCTCTCCATATGAAATTGGTTGTCAGTTTTTTGTTTTGTTTTTTTTCATTTCTTTGAACAAGGTTGTTGGTATTTGAATCAGAATAGTGTTAAACTTAGAAAGTGCTTCGGGAAAGATTGACATCTTTTCTATGTTGAGTCTTCCAATCCATGAGAATGGGATGTTCTTCTATTTGTGGGGTATTGCTTTTGGTTTCTTGTTGCGGGGTCTTGTAGTTTTCCTTGTATAGGTCTTTAGGTTTCTTTGGTTAAATATATTCCTAGGTAATTCAATTTGTTCTTGGCTATTGTGAAGGGTACTGGTTTCTTCTGGGATTCCTCTTCTATTTTCCTGTCCTATGTATTTAGCAAACCTATAGTGTTCTGTCTGTGATTTTGTGTCCTGCCACTCTTCCATCTTCCTCTATTGCTGTAAGTACTTCCTTTGTGGAGCTTTTGGATTTTCAATGTACAGAATCATGTCATCTGCAAATAGCAATAGTTTTGCCTCCTCTCCTCTCAGAGGGATACTTTAATGTCCGTCCACTATCTTATATTGTTAGCTAGGACCTTCAGTATTATATTGAATAGAAATGGGGACAAGAGGCATCCTTGTGTGGTCCCCTTTTTCAGTGGGAAGGGTTTTGTCCTTTCTCCATTGACTATGATGTTGGCTGTTAGCTTTTTGTAGATAACTTGTATTAACTTGAGGAATTTCCCTTCCATTCCTATCTTTATGAGTGTCTTAATTAGGAGTGAGCGTTGAATGTTGTCAAATGCTTTTTCTCTGTGTGTATCAATATTATCATGTGGTTCTTATACTTCTTATCAATGTGGTCTATAATATTATATTGATGGATTTTAAGATCTTAGACCATCCCTGGGATAAATCCTACCTGATGAAAGTGGATGATATGTTTTATATACTTTTGTATTCTATTAGGCAATATTTTCTAAAGGGTTTTTGCATCTACATTCATTAGAGATATTGGTCTGTAGTCCTCTACCTGTGTGATCCTTTCCCTGTTTGTGTATCAGTTATACTGTCTTTAGAGAATGAGTTTGGGGTTTGCCATCCTTTTCTATGCTCTGGAATAATTTGTGGAGGAGCAGTGTCAGGTCATCCCTGAATGATTGGTAAAATTCCCCTGTGAATCTGTCTGGTTCAGGTTATATTTTTGTTGGTGGTAGCTTCTTGATAACCATATCTATTTCTTCTTTCGCTATGCTTTTGTTGAGATTCTTGATCTCTGTCTGAGATAATATAAGGAGGCTTTGTTTTTCCAAGTATTTATTCAGGTCTTCCATAGTTTTGAATTCATTAGAATACAGTCCTTCATAATACTTTATGATTATCCTTTTAATCTCATTGGGGCAATTGTGATTTCCCCTGTTTCATCCTCCTTCTGACTATTGATATTTGCTCCTTCCTTTTCTTGGTTAGGTTCACCAGCGGTCTGTCAATTCTGTTAATTGTTTCATAGAACCAGCTTTTACCTGCATCAATCTTTTGCATTGTTCTTTTGTCTTCCCACTGGTCTAACTCTGCCCTGATTTTTATTATTTCCTTATTTTGCTATTGGAGGGGTTGTTCTGTTGGCTCTGTTCTAATTGTTGGAGATTTTGTGAAACCATATCAGTCATAAGTCACTCTTCTTTTCTCATATATGCTTTTGTTGATATCAAGTTTTCTCTGATAACTGCTTTCACAGAATGACATGAGTTTTGATATGCTGTATGCTCGTTCTCATTAGTTTCTAGAAACTTCCTTACCTTCTCAATAATCTGGGCCAGTACCCATTCCTATCTCAGAAGATCCTTGTTCAACTTCTAATTGTTTTCCCTTGCTTTTCTGGTCGTATGTTTATTAATCTCCACCTTTATGGTGTATTGATTTGAGAAACACAGCTGAGTAATCTCTATGTGTTTAAATTTATTCAGGCATTACTTGTGTCCCAGTACGTGGTCTATTCTTAAAAAGAAAGCTATGTGGGCTTGAAAAGAATGTGATTTTTTTGCGTTTGGATGGAAAACTCTGTAAATATCCATCAGGTCCAGTTGCCTAATCATATTGTTTAACTCTATAGCCTCCTTGCTGAGCTTCTTTCCCAGTGATCTTTCTCTGATAGCAATGTATTAAAATCACCTACAATGATTGTTGAATCTGTGATTCCTTTTTTTTCTTCTTTTGAATAGTTTGATGAATTTCATCAGTCCATTGTTAGGAGCATAAATATTTACTGATTCCTGGTTTACTGATTCGTTGAGGATTTTATAGTGTCCTCCTTGTCTCTTTTTATGGTTTGAACTTTGAGGTCAATTTTATCAGAGATTAGTATTGTCACATCTGTTTTTTTTAAGTTGCCGCTTGCCTGGTATACTTTCTGTCAGTCTTTTATTCTTAGTTTATTTTTGTCTGTGTCATTAAGATGTTGCAGGCAATGAATTGTTGCAGGCAATGGATTGTTGGGTTATGATTTCTGAGCCAGTCTTCTAGCTTTTTTCTTTTAATGTATTAATCAAGACCGTTGGGATTCAGTTATTATCATAATCTGTGGATTCATTGCTCTCATTGCATCCTTTCATTTTAGGTGTTGTCCTATCTCCCTTCATATCAGTGTGCTGTGTTTATGTGTGGGGATTCCTTCTTGTCTTCTTTCCCCGCTGAGGGCCTGTTATCTTGGTATTTATTTGGTTATCTCTTGTGTACATGGCTTCTGGAAGGAGTTGGGCTATATATTGATCTGCTTGAGTTTGGTGTATGTTGGTCCTCTGACTATAGTGAGTCAGTCAGTATCTTCTGCAGGGTTAGGTGTCTTATTTGAGTTTTTCCTTGTCCTGGAAGACCCTATTTCTCCATCTATATTAGTGGATAATTTGGCAGGGTAGAGGATTCTTGGGCAGGCAGTTTTTTTTTCAGCGTTTTGAAGATGTTGGTCCACTGTCTCCTCCTCTTCATGGTTTCTGCTGATATGTCTGAGCATATTTTTATCTGAGCACCCTTGTATGTGACCATCTTTCTTTCTCTTAATGCTCTTAAAATGTTCTCTTTTTCCTCAAAGTTGGATATTTTAATTATTATATGCCTTGGTGAGTTCTTCTCTGCTTCCTGTATGAGTGTCTAATTCTTGTTCATTAAGGTGGGAAAGTTTGCTTCCAGAAATCCCTTGCAATTTTAGCTATTGACTTGTTCATAATGTCCTACTCCGGTAGACCAATTATTTGAATATTGAATCTCTTCATAGCATCTGTCATTGATCTCAGGTTATCTTCTGCCTCTTTTGTTATCTTATTTGATTGTCTCTCTCATTTGCTGAAGTCTGCCTGAGTGTCTGAGATCGCTGATATGGTTCTCTGCCTCCTCTAGTCTAATATTAAATTCTGTGATCTTGTGTGTAGCATTGGCTACCTCATCTGTTAGGACCTGCATTTCCCTTAGTTGCATGGTCTTCATTCCCTCTATCATGGAGTTCATTGCCCAATTTTGGTCTTAATCTCCTCTATCATTGCATCCTTATTCTGCGTTGTGTTCCTCAACTTCTGTATTACCCAAAGCAACCTTCTGAAGATTGCTTTTTGTGGCAGATCTGTGTCTGATTCTTCTATGAGTGTCATTAACTCTGCTGTTGTGTTTTGTCCCCCTGGTTATTTTGTTGAGAGTAATGTGGTTTACTGCTGTTTCCTTGATCCCTTTGTGGAGGTGGGTGCCATGTTTCTGGGAGACCAGGGGGCCTTGAGCTCTTTCTCTGTGTTACTGACAAAGGTCCTTTGAGGGCTCTCTGTGGCCTACTATGGAGGTGGGTCAGACTGCCATGTGGGCAGGGTTCCATGGCAGTTCAGTGGCCAACACTGTTGAGGAGCTTCAGTGACTGTAGTGAGCCTGGAGCCTTTATGTATGTTCCTGGTCTGCTTTGAGCTGGGCTGTCAGGCCATGATTAGCAGCCTTTTTTCTTATTTAATTTTTTAAAAGATGTCTAATGGAATAAAAAGATAATGGAGGCCTCCCTGCCATGGGGGGGGGCTGCTAATCTAGGAAAAAAACAACCCCACCACCCTGGTGCAGGTGCCCAGCGAGAGCCTCCACAGTGTGGAGGTTCCTGGTACTGGTGAGGGCAGATGTCTCATCATGTGCAGGGAACACTTTTCTGGTGTGGGATAGGCCACTGCTGCTGTGGGTGGCAGGAGTGGAGGAGCCTTGTATGCAATGATAAGGCAGAGGGGGTCCAATCAGCAGGCATTAGCTGTGTTGGGGTCTGAGGTAGTATGGCTGGCATAGGCTGGGAAACTCCAGGACCCGGTCACTTATTCCCTAGGCTCCGGAGCCAGGCTATGAAGGGAATGTATGTGCTTCTGCCCACTGTTCCGTTTGGACCTGAAATACTAGGAAAGTTCTGAGTTGACATGGGCAGGAGCAGGACAGCCCAGCACCAGTGGGAGAAGTGGGGAGCGTGGGCTGCTATAGATGAGGTATGGGTGGAGATGTCTCAGGCAATGGGTGCAGAGCGTGTGGCTCTCCAATCCGCAGGTTACCCAACCTGCTACAGGTAGATTGCAGGTCAGGTCCTGGGGCCCTGGGTGAATGGAAGGAGAGACCCAAGCTTAGTGGCAGATTTCTGCCACATAGCAAGGGGAGAACCACAGGAGAAGTGAGCAGCTGCCCTAGAGGAGGGCTGCGAGTGGGAAGCTGCTGCCCCGGGATCCCACCACAGCTGTCTGAGTCTCAGCAGGGCAGCTGAGCAGCTCCTGGCATGGCAGCCAGGTCTGGGGTGGGGCGAGGCAATCGGTGACAGCACCAGTAGCAGTGGTGGTGTGCCAGAACAGGCCAGCCAGTAGAGCTGAGATGTCCCAGGGATCAGCCAGTAGAGCTGAGATGTCCCAGGGATCAGATGTCAGAACTCCAGATGCTCTAGCTCAGAGATAACGTGTGGGGGAGACTCCTTGTGGACAGGGAAGCACTCAGGGTTGTCTAGGGGTCCTCTCACTCACCAGAATCCTCCCACTAGTCCTCCTGGACACCAGGCTTGCAATACGCCAAAGAGCTCTCAGAATGTGCTGCTTATCTGGGTGCCATCTTGACTCCTCCCCTCCTCCTCTCTTTTAAGGCCCTGTTTGAATACTTATTTTTAAATGAATTTTAAAATAGTGAAATATGTGGGAGGTGTGAATTTTCTTTTTTAAACAAGTAGATAAACAGGATTTCGCATGTGCCAAAATGTAAATAAATGCTGGGTAGATAATCAATCAGTAGCAGCTGTGGACTTACTCTGACTCGTGGAAACCTATGTACAACAGACCATAACTGTGCGCACTCTGAGGCACCTTCACAATTGTCAGTGTACTCAAGCTCACGTTGTAGTGATTGGGACAGTCCACTGACTGGTGGTTGTCATTTCCAGCCAGGGTGTATTCTGCTGTGATTCATAGGGTGTACACTGGCTACTTCTTGGAGTCAAATTTCCAGGTCTTTCTTCCCAGTTTTAGTCTGGATGTGCTACTGAAAGCTCTCCCCATGGGTCACTCAGCTAGCAGCGCTTCCAGCATCACAGCACAGTACTCGCCACAACTGAGTAGCAAATGGACATATGGGTGGTAGACATGAACATAGATACAGAAATCTATCACTACATTTTGCCTTCCTGAGTCTCTTGGAGGGAGCTAACTAGAAACTAATGACAGCAAAAGAGAGAGGGCGATTGTTAATTTTGGGAGCTTTACAACCACCATTTAATAAAGCAAAGATGCATACCAAGAACTCAACACCAACCCACTACCATCAAGTCAATTCTGATTCAGAATGGCTTAGAGTTGGGCAGCTAACCACATGGTTAGTGGTTTAAATCCACCAGCTTTTCTGTGGGAAATAAGATAAGATTTTCTACTTCCACAAAGATTTATAGACTCAGAAACCTAAAGGAGCAGTTCTATTCTACCGTGCAGTCAGTCAGATGTTAAGAAATGCACAAGGTTCTTGAGTTGTCCCAGATATTTTCCATTCAAAAGATTAGAATAAATCTCCAGGCAGTCAGAGCTAAATCAAGGTAGTACAAGGTTGTCCCATACATTCACCTACATGAAGAAACTGAGAAGACTCACGTAGGACTTGAGTTAAATAACATTAATCAAATAAGACCTTTGCATACTTTCTTCCAATCCCTGTTCTGAGAAGACAATGAAAAGCGTAAAAAGACATAAAACACAGAGATCAAGCACCTGTTCTCCAGAGCAGGTACCCAGGCTAACGTTCAGGGTAGAGCTAGAAGGAGAGACAAACAAATCCAAACCAAACACACTGCCATTGAGTCAATGCCAACCTATAGTAGGTATTGGGCAGAACTGCCCCTGTGAATTTCTGAGACAGTAACCCTTTACAGGAGTAGAAAACCCTGACTCTCTTCAGCACTATGGAAGAAGAGAAACAACCATGAATTGAATGTGATAAAATTGTTTTTGTAAGACAGAACCAGATTTGTAACTCTTAAAATTAATGCCAAAATGTGACATCTTCCTGAGATGTTATTGGCAGGGAGAGTAGATGTGAAATAATATATTTTAAGGTAGAAGTAAAAAACGATAAAACAATTCTTATTTGTACAGTATCATTTCCAGCAGCATATAAATTTTCTTAGACCTGTACAAAACAGGAAAAAATACATTATACCCTATATTTTTCTCTACTCACTACTTATTCTTTTTGCAATGCAATCTTTTGGAATATTTATATTCTGACTACTTCATTCTCGTCTAGCCAACCTTCCTTTTACTGAAGTAACATTTCATTTTGCTTGATCCAATGCATATTTTGTTTGCATACATCGACCTGCATCTTACTAGTATGTGACACGTGAATGCTATTATTTTTGAATTCTTTCCTCCAGGGGCTCCCATGACACTGCACTCTGTTTTTCTCCTGATTCATTACCTAGCTAGTTTCAATAATCTTGGAGCATTATCCTCTTCTCTAGACAACTGGATTTTGTATTTTCCTATGGCTTAGTCCTGGGCCCTCTTTTCATCTGATTGTATATATTCTTCTTTAGTAATTCTGTTTATGCTCATAACTTCAGTTACTTTGTACCAATGTTTTTCAAATTTATTTTAACCTTACTTACATACTGCCTTACTTAAAAAAAAATTCAACTCAACATGACCCAAACTGATCTTATATTTTTTAGCTTCTAATCTATACATTTTCCAATGTTCCTTATCTCTTTAAGAGATAACACTAGTCACCTAGTTCTACAAGCTTTATCTAGCTGAATTAGATCTTCCCCGGTATCTGTTTCTCCATCACAATCCATGCATTAAAACAACATAAACCGTAGTTGCTGTTGAGTTGATTCCCCCTCTTGGTGACTGCATGTTTTCCAGAAAACCCTGTTCATAGAGTTTTCAATGACTATGATGTACTGGAAGTACGTTCTGCTGAGGTCCACTGGGTGGATTTGAATTTTCAACCTTTCAGTTATGGTTGAGTGCTTAATCAATGATGTCACCCAGGGACTTCTTACTTTCCATAGCCAATTAAATAATCATATCAGATAGTATTTTCAATATCTCTTTAGCTTGTTCCCTTTTCACTATCTCCAGGGTGATTCAACCAAGTTCTTCCTACACCATTGCGGTAGGAACCCTAGATCTCTCCCCTCCTCTATACCTCTCTAATGAATACTTCCCACATTAATGAAGGATTAAAAAATACACTACACTCAGATTATATATTAATCCTCACAGATCTCTTTATGGCTGGTATTTCACTTATAATAACAATGTTAACATACTTTTTATAGATATTGACAATTCCCTACTGAATATCTATCTTCTCTCCATTGTCCTTATTAAAAACAAAACACCAGTTGATAGGGTGATATGTTCAACCAAAAATTATAATTTTAAATAGCCCTGAAACTAAATGGCACTGTTATTTTTAGGTGCCTTTGAATCCAATCAATTTTGGGGTGCTATTGTACAAAGCAACCCATTGTACAATAGAATGGTGTGTTATGTCAAACTGTGTTTTATATTTTATCTCTATGTTCCAATATCCATTGAAAAGGCTTCCCAGAACTCACAGGCAAAATTCATGATTAGAGGGTTTATTAAGGAAATTAACAGGTGGTAATGCAAGTAAGAAATGCTCAGAATAGACAGGTTACAAAGTTCTTCCAGGGTTGCTAATAGATGCTCAAAGGATTTGTTACTCTACTGTAAGCCTCAACCCATAGGCATTCGCCTCAAGGTCCATGGTTCAGCAAACCCAGCTTCCTGAATTAAATGCCCTACTAAGCAAGGCTGTGTCATTTGCATATCGCCTTCCTCTGGATAATAAGCCTTTCTCTGATCTTAACATCAAGAAAACAAAACTTCTTCACAGAGGCCAGTTTCTCAGGTTATTTGCACAAGAGTCTTGGTAATTAACTTGAAGCTTGGTGAACCAGACTCACTCTGAAGCTCTTCAGTAGAAAAAAATCCAGGCAATCTGCTCCCAGGAAAATTACAGCCTAGAAAAACCGATTGAGCAGTTTTACGTGTTGATAGAGGATTGCTATGAGTCATAGTCAACTAATGGCATACAATAATTTATATGTAAGTATATATAGACAATTGCTATTTTCACAATTCTTAGATATATAATCTAGTGAGACTAATTATATTCATCATGTGTGCTACCATCATCACTATCCATTTACAGCTTTATCACCCTTATCAAAGATCAGTGAACCTAAGCTAAGTCTCCCCTTTCTCCCCTGCTTCCTGGCCCTCAAACCAAATCAAACTCATTGCTACTGAGTCAATTCTGACTCATTGTGGTCCTATAGGACAGGGTAGAATAGACACTGTGTTTCTAAGCACACCCTTATTAACAGGAAAAAACCTTATTTTTCTCCCAAGGAGCATTTGGTGGTTTCAAATTACTGACTCTAGAAAAGATGAAAAATTTCTGATGCCATGTGTTTGTTTATTCTACACATTCTGTATATATGAGATCATACAAACCTTGTGTGTTACATAGGGTTCTCTAGAGAAACAAAACCAGAATGCTAATAATTATATATATATATATATATATATATATATATATTTCTTTTGTTTTATATTAATCTATCTCTCTCTAGAGAGAGATAGATTAATATAAAACAAAAGAAATAAACAGTTAATTAAATTCTAAAGCAGTACTGAGATTTCTCTTAGCATTATGTTTCCAAAGTTCATCCATGTTGTAGCATGTCTCAGGGTTGTATTTCTCATATGATTGTGTAGCATCCTGAAGTCAACAGGAAACACCAGAAATGCAACCTACATTCAGTAGAAGATGGGGCATGAAGGACATCATTGGTCATGTCAGGTAGATCTAAGTTGAACGCAAACCTTACCAGACGGTGTTTGCCTGCGTTTTATTGATTATGTGTGGATCATAGCAAATTATGGATTTTGAAGGCAAGAATAGAAATACCATAATACTACTTGTTCTAATGTGGAAGTTGTGCTTGCCATGAGACAATCATAAAGAACACCCCACATGGTTTAGAATTGAGAAAGGTGTGTCAGGACTGTAGTTTTTCCACTATAGTTATTCAGTCAGTACATTGAGCAAGTAGTCTGAGAAGCCGGGCCCTAAGGAAGAAGAAGGCATCAGCTTTGGAGAAGAGTTCATTAATGACTGATAACATGCATACGGCACACCGTGCTTGCTAAAAGCAAAGAGGACTTGAAGAAGTTATTATTGAAGATTAAAAAGCATCAATTTGGTGCATCAATTTGAATAATAGTGACTCCAAATGGGCAATTTTGGTAGGCTTTAGTCTTTAGCATGACTTACACCTTAACCTCAAGAGAAAAAAAATCCGCACAACTGTGCCAATAAGGAGTATGGCAGCAACATTTTATCCTATGTACTGTGAACATGTTAGCGGGAGGGACAAGTTCCTTGGAGAACTTGTTTGTTTAGTAAAGTAGAAGTCAGCAGAAAGGAGGAAGACTCTCAATAATATGGATTGATACGTTCACTGCAATTATGGGTTAAAACATAGGAGCTTATACCAAGGGCTCAAATAGAAAGTAAATGACTAGAAAATAATGATGACAACGTACGTACAAATGTGTTTGATACAATTGATTTTTGGATTGTTATAAGAGCTGTAAGAGCCCCCAATAAAATGATCTTTTAATTAAAAATAAAACATAGCAAGAATGTGAGACTGATGCAGGACAGATCCCTGTTTGATTGTGTTGTCCATATAGGGTCACTGGGAGTTGGGATTGACTCAAAGCCCCTGGAAACCTGTTTTATATCGGTACTACACGGATGAACATTTAGGTTGTTTCCTGAGCATCAAATAATGTGACTAAGTGTTGACATGAACATTGGAGTACAAGTATCTGTTTGAATTTCTTCTTTCACTTATTGTGGATCTCTACATAGGGATAGAATTTTGGGATCTTATAGTAATTCTTAATGATGTGGGTGGAGAAAAGTTTTCAGAACCTCCATTTGTTGAAGGGACAGGATCCAAAATAAGAATAAGCAGCTGGAAATATCCATTAATGATCTGAACCTGGGATGTTCAAAGGTTGAATCTAAGAAAATTGGAAGTCATCAAAAATGAAATGGAAGACATGAAGAGTGAGATGTTAGCCATTATTAAGTTAAAATTGACTGGTTTGGGTCACTGTGAATTAGAAATCATATATTTTTCTCTGGCTGACATTCAAATTCAAGAGATATGGCCTTGTATCATCATTATGAAGAACACTGGAGGATCTATGTCAAAGTGCAATCCTGTCTGCGGTAGAATGATATCTATACACTTGAAACATCTACACACCCAAAAGACCACTAGACATACTTTTTATCATGTGTGTATCAACCACTAATGATGACGAAATTTTCCAAGTTCTCCAGTCTGAAATTGATCAAAAATTAAGATGCATTGATATTTACGGAAGGTGAAAATGCACAAGTTGAAAATAAAGAGGAAATAAAAATAGTTGAAAAACTACGGTCTTGGTGATAGAAACAAAGCTAGAGATACCTCATGATAGAGTTTGGTAATACCAACAGCTTCCTCATTTCACATACTTAATGCTTTTCAACAGCATACGTGGTGACTTATGCACATGGACCTCACTGGATGAAATACACAAGAATCAAAGTGACTGCCTCTGTGGACAGGGATGTGGAGAAGCTCAACATCATTGGCTGAAACAAGCCAAAGGACCAACGGTGGGTCAGATCATTAATTGCTTCTATGAAAATTCAGGCTGAAGTTGAAGAAAATTAAAACATGTTCACAGGAGCCAAAATATGATCCTGAGTATATCCCACTTGAACTTGATACTCTCTCAAGACCAGATTTGTTACACTGAATAGTGACAGAAGAAGAGATGAATTTGAGGATAGTGCCAAGAATGTGATACATGAAGAAAACAAAGGGGGATTTAAAATATGGGGGGGGGGGAGAGGAAAACTCCAAAGTGGATTTCAGAAGATATTGAAACTTGCTCTCGTTTGTAGAGTATCTGAAGTGAATGAGTAAATAAAGATGAAGTAAATGAGCTGAATAGAAAAATTTGCAAGGCAATTCCAGCAACAAATTAAAGGATGATAATGAAATGAACAGAGATTTGGCGTTAGCAAACAGAAAGGGAGAATGCCCTCAGCATTTCTCAAGTTAAAAGAGCTAAAGAAAAATATCAATTTTTACTCGCACTATGGAAGGATCCTATGAGCAAAATATTGGATGATGCAGGAAGCAACAAAGGAAGATGGGACGAATACACACAATAATTGTATCAAAACATTGGATTAACACGGAACCATCTCAAGAGGTAGCATATGGTCAAAATCTGACAGTGTTGAAGAAAGCAGTCCAATGTGTACTAATGGACTGGCAACATAACCCCCAAAGCTAGAATGCCAAAGTCTCCACAACCTGATGCAGAGCTGGAGACACTGCCTTTTGTATGCCAAGAAAACTGAAATACACTCACCTGGACACTGACTAAAAGCAATCTATATTTGTGCCACTTCCTAAGACAGTGGACGCAACAGATAGCAGAAACTAAAGCAATACCAGAATAATTTTGCTGAAGATAATTTTGCAATTATTGCAGCAGTACTTTTAAAGGGAACTACCAGAAATTCAAGCCAGCTTTGGAAGAAGATGTAGAATGAGGAATACATTTTGCTGCAAGGAAAGTCTATCAGAAAGATGTTTACGTGTGTTTTGTTAGCTATGAAATTCTGCTAGATCAGACTGAGTTATGAAAAACATTGCAGAGAATGGGAATTTCAGAATGCTCCATTGGGCTCATAGGGAATTTGTACGTAGACCACAAGGCAGTCACTGAAACAACAAGGGGATTCTGTGTGATTTAAAAACAAGTATGTGTCTGTCCTGTATCCTTTCACCATACTTGGTCACTCTGTATGCCGAGTAAATAATCTGAGAAGCTGCAGTATATGAAGAAGAATAGGGAATCAAGTTGGAGGAAGGGTTATTAGCAATCTGTAAAATGCCAATTATACAACCTCACTTGTTAACAACTGAGGACTTCAAGCACTTACTGATGAAGATCAAAGATTATAGACTTCAGTATAGATTACAACCCAATGTAAAAAACACTAAAATTCCTCACAAGTGGTTCAGTAGACAACCTCATAACACATGGAGAAAAGATTGATGTTGTCAATGATTGCATTTTATTTGGATCCACAAGCCATATTCATGGAAGCAGCAGTCAAGGAATCAAAACTACTTTATTTGGTAACTTTGTTGCATGAGACATATCTAAATTGTGAAAGCCATAGGTCTAGGTACATATAGTTACATGATAAGTATCAAAGTGGCAGGCAGGCATCGGGCCCCTACTCAAGTCCTCCTGGTAAAGCAGAAGGTCAGCAGAAAAAAAAAGGCCCTCAAATCTTGTTGACACAATGGCTGCAACAGCTCAGTCCGCCATGTCACCAGTCGTGAGTTGTGCAGGATCCACTGTACCCAGCATTTCTGAGTCAGAGCTGACGCTATGAAACCTAACAACATCCGCCCGGCCACTTGGTGGGACTGTCTAAGTCGATGGCTAGAAAATCCGTATCAAGTAATCCACTGCACAGCAGATTTTAATACTACCCAAAGCAATCTCCAGATTCAATGCTATCCCCATAGAGACGGAGGATTCAAAGAGCTCATGAAAAATTGCATTATTTTTTATTTCATTTTCCCAGAAATATTTTGAACCCCTCATGCATCCCAAAATTTCATCTGCAAAAATTGAAAGGCCAAGCCTTCAATTTATGTATGTCTGCAGGGGACCCTGACTAGTCAATTAACCTTGAAAAAGAAAGAAAATGTAGGAAGATTCACTTTCCAATTTCAAAATAGTATTAAGTTATAATTAAACAGGCTAATATTGGTATATAGAAATCAATGGAAAATAATTGAGAGTCAAGAAAAAACCTGTTTGTCAACGATCAGTTGATGCTGACAAGACTGTCTTTTATCTGTCTATTATCAGGAGGAAAATTGGTCTTTTTAATAAATGGTGGTGGCACAACTGAATTTCCACATAATAATGAAGATAAACCTACAGCTCACATAATATATAAAAATTTAGTCAAAATGGATTAAGACCATGTGTTTAAGAACAAAATTCATAACATTTTTAGAAGAAAATGTAGGACTATTGTGTTAGTACTTAGTATTTTAATGATAGAATTATAGATGAGACACTTTCCCTAAAGTGACAAGTGAGAATGTAATAAATATTTCCCCGTATGTAAACTAATGATTTCTGCTAATACGTTGCACCTCAGTCTATAATAGAATAGTTTTATTCTTTGACGAGAAGCGAAAAGTGATATTTCATCTTGAATCTTAACTTTGTAAAATGAATCTATATACATTAAGATTTACCAAAAATCAATTACCTTAATTGTCATTAAGCAGACAAATTGATAATACTTCTTAGCCCATATCCACTCCAGATTAAACTTTAAAGAACATGAATATGAAAAATCAAATTTTTAGAGTAGTATTTTAATAAAATTTTCTATAAGTAGTATGTTAAGTTTGCTTTCTTTGGTTCTCTATATTAAATTTCTCTGTCAGCTTTTTGACACAAACTGACAACTTTATGATTATTTCTACTGGAAAGTGTAACAGTTGGAACTTCTTGAACTGGAGAAATTTAATTCCCAGGGTAATCTTTATATTGCATCAAATTTCATGGGAAATGATATATGTATTATATAAAATAAATCTGAACTCCTGAGTGTGACACAAAACATTTTATAAATGTCTAATAACATGCAACATGTATTCAAAGTAGCTGAAATGGATTTCTCATTTCTGAATTCTATGAATGCCTTTTTATTTCCCAATGAGAATTATCAAGTAAAAGCTCATTGGAAGACAATGAAAAAGTCCCACAGTGAAAATCTATTGAAATGGATTTTTTTAGAAATAATTTCCAGATTTATCTAAGTCTGGGACAATTTTAAATCAGCATTACATATAATTAAAATGTATTTAGTGATCACCTAGACATATTCATTGTTCAAAATAGAATATACATTAATGCTAGTTGTTCTTTTTGAGAAAACCCTACTGCATAAAAAAGAAAGCCATGAAAATACCTACTGAAATACCATTGAGTACATCTTTCCTCTAAGTTATTTTTCATTCATTTTAATATTAAAGTATGTTAAAAGTACCATGCAGAGGTTACTTATTCATGTGATTAATTTCTAATCAAGGTGAAAAGAGACCTCTTACCAATTAGTTATCAAAAGTTATTATCAATGCTAGATTAATAATAATTTACAATCTCTTAATCTATTTCATACATCAATGAGAAAAATCAATTTATGAATAGCTAACTGGCAACGTTTGTTTGACATAATTTTACTGCTCAAAAAACTCCCAAAATTCCAAGATGATTCTGGCTCAGATGACCCAATAAAACAGAGTAGGATGACCCTTGTGTCTTTCTGAGCCTGTGAATCTTTACGAGATTAGAAAGCTTCATTTTTCTCCCACAGAGTAGGTAGTGGTTTCAAACTGTTGACCTTGTGGTTTGCAGACCAACTTGTGACTCACTGTACCTCAGGGCTCTTTTAATTTATTGATCTAGGGTGTGAAATGATAGCTTGGATAAAACTCAAATAACAGACACCCTATCAACAAGTAAATTACTACTAAGCATCCACCATTATTGCTAACGTAGATAAAAATATTTCTTATTCTTGTGTACACCTGCCTCAGGGTTACATGAAGACACCAGTTCCAAGCAGGTGGCACCCCAGAGGTCATCCCAGTGCCTCTGGCCTCAGATGGAGAACTCTACTAAGGAGCCTTGTGGGAGCTTGGACACCATTGTGACTTTGACCTGGAACCTGAGCTTGCATCAAGGCCTTACTTTGATGTTTGACTGGCAGAGCCCCAGAGCCATGGAGACAAATGACTCAGCGCGCTTTCCAAGCTTGGGATGGACAATGTAGGCAAGTCACCTGAGCTTGTGGTTGACACACACTGGGATCTGAGCCTTGACCTCCTTGGGCTTTACAAGAATTATAATAGCCCCAGAAGGAGCAGCCGTGGCCTTGGTGGTATTGGCCTACATTTCTTTGTCCCTTCTTTTTGTGCTTCTTGAGAAAGGACATGCTCTTCATAACTTTGGGGTCTAGCCCCTTACAAGATTCATATCATTGTGAGGCGATGTTTTGATGTCTTTTCTTTGCCGCACACTGCATTGCTTGTGTGCTGTGGTTCTTGGACGAGGTGAAATCTACACCAATACCTGCAGCTCCAGGGGTGTCAGGGACAGAAGAGGAGATCAAGGTGTGTCTGATGCTACTTTATTCCGATGATTATGCCTTCTTTTTATGCTAATATTTCATCAATTTTTATTAATATTATCATTATATTTAGTAAATCATTTTTAATCTTACTCTAGCCTTGATTTATCTCGCCTGCTCACACATGTTTACTGAACATCTATTATTCACTGCTAACTGTTTCCTGATGGGACAGTGGCTACATGTTAAGATGATAACATGCAGTTCAAACACACCAGCCCTTTCATGAATGTGGTAGTCTGTTTTAGGAAAGATCATAGCCTTGAAAACCATATACACATATGTTGTTATATACATATGTGTAGTTCTGCTCTATCCTATACATTCACTATGAGGCAGAATCAACTCAATTCTATCTATCTATCTATCTATCTATCTATCTATCTATCTATCTATCTATCTCTCTCTCTCTATCTATCTATCTATCTATCTATCTATCATCTATCTATCTATATATTAGGGTTAAAATGAGCAAAAGACAATATGATAGACATTGATGGGATGGGAAGTAGATATTGGAGAGGCGATAGTTCAAATTAGATGTTTATAGAACATATTCTGAAATAAAGGTGACATCTTTAGTGGACTTAAATGACAGAGAAGGTGATATATAAAGCGTGGAAGGTAGAGCAGTTGAGACAGAGAGAGTCATTTGCCAAAAGGAGTCTAGTAAGAAATGTGCTTGGATAGAAAGATTAAAGAAGTTCAGGCTTAGATGAAGAAAGCCTATACTGAGGCTGGGATGTAGTCAGTAGAGATATGGAATGATACTAGAGTTGGAGGCAGGGGTTAGTTCATGTAGGTCGGTAAAGACTCTAATGCGGTACATCATCTATTTGTAGTTCAACCAGACACCATTTAAGTTTGCCAAGTGCTTACTGCAGGAGGAGCGCAGTTCAATTCTACACACCATCCACCACATAAGCAACTTGAATTACAATGTGTGCTTCCAATGTAAATGTACTTAGAATATATTCTCCAAACTCTCTAGTATCACCTCTTCCCCAATAGATGGTTGATTCAATGGATGTCAAAGATGGCTTTCTACAAAGAAAACCTTGGTCTTCCAACGGGAATCATGGGTATATCATTCCTGCTACTTAGAGGGGTAATGGTTATTGTTGTGTTAAAATGGAAGCAGAAAGGGAAGTAGTACAGATGCAAATAAAGGAAATAGATGTAAGGTATATTTGCATCTATTTCCTAAATAAAGCTATAGTATTTACTAAAGAAAGGTATCTATAAGCAAAATGGAATGGGAAGAATTGAAGATGCTTGGTTGAATAAGAGTTGATAAAACAGAATTTGCTGAGATAAGAACAGCTTTAAAACAAAGAAGGGAGGAAAGATGGAAATCAGGGGTTTGGACATGTCAAACTCACAGGCGATGTATAGCAGGCTGCGTTGTTGTTTGGTGCCATGAGGCTGCTTCCAACCCATAGTGACCCTAAGCACAACAGAAGGAAACATTGTCCGGTCCTCCTCCATCCTCCATTGCTCTATGCCAGAGCCCATTGCTGCAGCCATGGTCTCAATCCATCTTTTTGAGTACTTTCCCTTTTTTCAAGTCTATATCATAGGTTCCTAAATTTATTTGGCCTGTTGCCCTCTTAATTGCTGCTCATGAAGACTTGACATACATGCCTGTCAATATTAAAGATTGCTGTCTTTACTATGGATTACAACTCGATATAACAAAAAGTTCTCACAACTTGGCCTATAGGTAACATCATGAGAAATTGAGAAAGGATGTAAGTTGTCAAGGATTTTGTCTTGCATGGATCCACAATCAATGCTCTTGGAAGTAGCAGTCAAGAGATCAAATGGTACTTTGCACTGGGAAAATCTGCTGCACAATACCTCTTAAAGTGTTGACAAGCAGGGAGCTTACTTTAAGGACTAAGGTGTGAAGACAATATGCCAGATATAGGATTCAGACGAGCAAAAAGGGGTAGATAGCTTCCATACAGCATCAACTTACATAGGAGTTGGCCACATCCCCGATGAAACTTCCTTCCGATTGAATTAGGCTTGTGACCTGATTAAGTGGGTAGCACTTCACTATAATCTTCACATAGTACTTGGCTGCTCACAGTAGTAGTCATTATGGAGTTGATTACATTCCATAATATCACACCAGGTGTGATATCCTCCTGGTATCTCTAGTCTCATTGTCAGCCCTGAGGCGTTTATCTATCCTGGATTCCCTGTGTTGTAGGCTCTTATCTGTAGCAGTGTGCATGTTCTGGTCTAGTCCTATTAGTAAGGTAGAATTTAGGTCAGGATCATGGGGGCAAGGAAGCATTAAGGAACTAGAGAACAGTTGTGTGTTTCATTGATGTTATACTGTACCCATACTGACTCATCTCTTCCTTGTGACCCTTCTGTGAGTGGATGTCCAATTGTCTACAGATGGACTTTGGGTCTCCACTCTGTTCTCCCCCCTCATTTGCATTGATGTGATTTTTTGGTCTGGGTCTTTGATGCTTGATACCTGATCCCATTGACACTTCATGATCACACAGGCTAGTGTGCTTCATCCATGTGGGCTTTGTTGCTTCTCAGCTAGATGGCTGCTTGTTTATGTTCAAACTTTTAAGACCTCAGATGCTATATCTTTTGATAGCCAGAAACCCTCAGCTTTCTTCACCACATTTACTTTTGCAGTGACTGTGTCAGGAAGGTGAGCATCACAGAATATACAGATGGCCACTAGAACATAAAAATTGCACACACACACACACCATTAGGGAATTTCTAATTAAAATAATGAGAAACCACTACAGACCAATTTAAAAATGAAAGTAAAAACAATTACCCTTGAATTGATTCTAATTCATGGCTACCCCATATGTTTTAGCCAAGAGCTATTCCCATAAATATTTCAATGGCTTGCATATTCTTTGGAGGGACCTCTGTGTAAACTCACACTGTTGATTTTTTAAATTAACAACCAAAATCTTAGCTGTACTACACTGTTATAATGTTAAGAATACAAAATATTCAGCCATCTAAGTGAGGGGTCAAGAAAATCCACATGGAAGAAACACACAAGCCTGTGTGATACAAGTATTGTAAATAATAAAATCCAGTTCCTGAGAAGGGATAGTGTCAGAGCTTAAATGGTCGATGCTTGGTTTTCAGAAGGCTATCTGATGACCGTGGAAGCCCCAAATCCATTTGCAGAGTCCCCACATGGATCAACATCTGATGAATCCACTCTGACTTGTTCATAGCAAATACCTTTATCCAACAACACAAAAGGTGACTATATACATGGATTTCTCCATAAGGAACACACTGAAACAACGTTGATGACATCCATGGAAGGCACAGTGGATAAGCACAATATTAGCACTCAAAACTAGGCCAGAGGCTGACTGTGGAACAGACAGTCAGTTCGTTATATGTCAGTTCAGGTTGAAGCTGAAGAAAATTCAACAAGTCCATGAAAGCTAAAATCCAACTTTGACTCGATCCCACTTACATTTTGAGAACACCTCAAGAATTGATTTGATGCATTGAACACTAATGTCAAAAGACTCGATACACTGTGGGATGATGTTAAGATCGTCATACATGAAGAAAGCAAAAGATTATTAAAAAGACAGGAAGGAAAGAAAAATTAAAGTGGATGTCAGGAGAGACTCAGAAACTTGCTCTGAATCCTAGGGTAACTTAAGCACATGGAAGAGATGATGAAGAAAGTGCTGAACAGAAAATTTCAAAGGGTCATTTGAGAAGACAAAGTAAGATATTATAATGAAATGTGTGAAGTCCTAGAGTTAGAAGCCTAAAAAGGAAGCACATACTCAGCAAATCTTACATTGAAAGAACGCAAGAAAAAGTCAAGTCTCGAGTTTCAGTATTGAAAGATTCTATGGGAAAAATATTGAATGCATGGAAGCATCAAAAGAAGATGGAAAGTATACACAGAGTCACACAGATTCAATATATCCAGAATAACTAGCCAACAATCAATGATTTCAAGAGGTAGCACATGAACAAGAACTAATAGTATTTAAGGAAGAAGTCCAAGCTGCACTGAAAGCATTAATGAAAAACAAAGGTCTAGGAATTGATGGAATACCAGTTGAAATATTTCAGCAAGCTGACGAAGCAATGGAAGGACTCACTCATCCATTCTAAGAAATTTGGAGGACTTCCAGTTGGCCAACTGACAGGAATAGATCCATATTTGTACCCATTCCAAAAAAAGATGAGCCAACAGAATGTTCAAATCATACAGTAATATCATCCAACAATGATTGGAGCAGGACCATGACAGAAGCTGCCAGAGATTCAGGATGGATTCAGAAGAGGACATGGAACAATAGATGTCATTGTTGATGTCAGATAGATATTAGCTGAAAACAAAGAACACCAGAAAGATACTTACTTGTTTTATTGACTATGTCAAGGCATTCTACAGTGCAGATCATAAAAAAACTATGGATAATCTTGAGAAAAATTAGAATTCCAGAACACAACATTGTGGTCCAGTGGAACTTGTACATAGATAAAGAGGCAATTGTGTGAACAGAAAAAGGGAATATTGTGTGGTTTAAGATCAAGAAATGTGCCCACTTTCCTCCCACCCCTCAATTTTAGGTGGGGGAGTTCTCCAGAAGTTGTTTCTTAGATAGGTAGATCCACTTATGAATTTGGGCTCCCCCTGTCATCCATTGCCTTCTGCACACTGGATTCTCACAATATAGGTTCTGGTGCTGATCCCTCCTTTGAATTTGGATTCTATGGACACCAGTCCTTCAGTGACTGATGCTGGTGTGCTTCTTCCATGTGGACTTACAGGGTGCTTCGAAGAGAGGAGTATAGAAGACCAAAGGCAAAAATCTGACCTGAACAGTTAAAACTTTGTTAGTAGATTGCCCCTTATGATCACAGCTAGACCAGATCTGGTTTCCAAAATTTTCTGTATTTTTGCTTTGTATTGTTTTCTTTGGTTTTTGTTTGTTCATATTAGAGTGTATCTCAGAGTTGTTATGTCAAAGGAGGTCACCCTCTGGAAGCTGTGTTATGTGCATTTCTGTTTTCCAGTCTATGAAACCCAGGATCAATGAACCTATAAGGACAGCAAGTAGAATAAGGGATTTAGCAGGGAGGGGTCCACAGTGGTAGAGGTGGGGTAAAAGGAAGACGATCTCAAAGAATCACTGTAGAAAAAGAATGTTTGGAAACTGATGGTGGTAGTAATTGTACAATTCTACTTGGCATGATTGAAATATGCAATTTGATATATGTATTAATCTCAACTAATAAAAATAAATAAATCAAGAAAGGTGTGTGTCAGGGTTGTATGCTCTCATCATGCCTGCTCAATCTGTCTACTGAGGAAATCATCAGAGAAGCTGGATTATGTGAAGAAGGCAGCATTATTATTGGAAGAAAGCTTATTAACCACTTGAGATGTGCATATATCATTGTCTTGCTTGCTGAAACTGAGGAGGAATTGAATCACTTGCTGATAAAAATCAAGGATTACAACTTTAAATGTGGATTACAACTCAATGCAAGGAAGAGCAGCATCCTCACAACTGGAACAATAGGTAGCATCATAATAAATGAAGAAAAGGTTGATGTTATCAAGGATATGCCTTGTTCAGATCCAAAATCAATGTCATGGAAGTAGCAGTCTAGAGATCAAATGACACATTGCATTTGGTAAGTCTCCTACACAGACCTCTTTCTTCAAGTGTTGAATAGCAAGGTTATTTTGAGGACTAATGTGTGCCTGACCCAAGCCATGATATGTGCAATGGTCTCATATGCATGTGAATGTTGGACATTGAATAAGGAAGGAGTGTCAAGGTGTTTTAATTGTGGTGCTGGCCAAAAATGTTGAAAAGACCATTGACTGCCAAGAGAACAAATGAATCTTGGAAGAAGTATCCCCCTTTTCTGTTGGCACAACTGCCTTCTAAGGATGCTCCTTACAGGCAAAGATGATGAGTCCCCCCTCCCCCAGGTACTTTTGATATGCTGTCAGGAGAGCCCCGTCCTTGGAGAAGGAGATCAGGCTTGGAAAATAAAGGAGCAGTGGAAACAAAAAGATCTCAAAAGACGGATTGCCACAGTGGCTCCAACAATGGTTCCACAAGAAGAGTTGTGAGCGCTGTAGTACCTACTGCACAGTTGTACGTAGGGTGTATGTGAGTCAGAACTGACTCCATGCTCCCTAATAATCACAAATCAAAATGAACTGTAATACAAATGTTTTTAGTTGCCTGGGACCATTGAGGAATCTTGGTGGCATAGTACTTAAGCGATGGTCTGTGGGCTTCAAGGTCAAAACCACCAGCAGCTCTGTGGGAGCAAAGTGGGGCTTTCCGCTCCTGTTAATAGTTAACAGTCTCAACAGCTCACAGTCTTACAGGATAGCTACAAGTTGGTATCGACCTGCTGGCAGTGAGTTTGCTTTGGAGTGTTTCTAGGGGGCCACTGAGTCATTTTCATTTTATTGCTTTGGGAAGGAGGCAGTAGGCTAAGTTTGGGACTCTATGGATATGTGTTTGCTATGAGTAGGAACCACCGCAAGGGCATGTAACAACAGCCATAACATATTCAACTTTGTATTTTAGCTCTTGTGGGTTTGCCTACATTTTCTCTGAATTCAACACAAACTTGCATATGAATAAGTTAGCCCCTGGTCTTGCTCTGACTGATGATACTGAGCTTTTCCATGATCTCTTTCCACAGATGTAGGCTTTTATTTCTATGAATTCCATCTGGAGAAGTCCAAATGCGTAGTTGCTGTTTATGCTATTGAAAAAAAGATATTTGCAATGAATAAGTCATTGGTGTTTCAAAATTCTACGAAGCTATCTCAAGCTTGATCCTATTACTATGGCATTGTTTCCAACTTTAACATTTCAATGGACAGTAATTATCAATGCATCTTGATTGCATGTTTAATCAATTTCAGACTATAGAAATTGGCAAAAGTTACATTTCTCCATTGTTACTAGTGTTTGGTTTTTTTCATTATTATCCTATCACTTCACTAGATTTCTTGAAATTCTCTTTTAAATGATGAATAATATTATTCCTCTTCAAGTTGTCATCACCAGCAGAGTAATTCATAGGAATGTCTGATGCAAAACAGCCAGTATTAGTTCATTTTAGCTCATTAAATGTACAGAATTTTGATTGTCATATACTTCATTTCATGTCTGACAACTTTTAGTTTTCTTCTAGTCATACTTTGTAAATCCCATGTTTTGATTATTGATGGATGTTGGCAGGTGCTTCGTATCATTTTGTGTCATGGCACATTAGTAAATGAGGGTCCTGCACAGTTTGCTCCACCCAAAGCATTGTTTAAGGTCAACTCTACTGTAAACAGCAGCTCTTCCCTAGCACTATTTTGAGTGACTTCTAACACGATGGACTTATCTCCGGGCACTATATAAGACAATATTCTATTGCTATTTATAATATTTCAGAGTCTACGGTTTCAGTAGTGGACCACTTCTGTCTAGTCTGCCTTGTCTGGAAACTCCACTTAGCCCGTTTGCCATGTGCGAACATGTTACTTTGAAACCCTGGGGCACAGCTTCCAGCATCTCAGCAACACGTAAGGCACCACAGCATGACAAGCTGACAGACAAGCAGACTGCAGTCAGTGATAACGTGTGGATATTAACTGATCAGTGGCACAATTATATCCCAGGAATTAAGTATTTAATAAGAGAAATGTTTTATAGGAGCCAAGGGTACAAGAACATTCTTAGTACTTTCCGCACAATCATTCTGCAGTAAAATATTACATAAGAGGAGGTAGCTCGCACTGCTTCTTGCAGGTCCAAAGAACCAGGGTTAGGGAGTACGCAGGCAGGAATGCCGTTCCCCATCAGAGCAAAGCCTGGCTACAGCTTCAAATGAGGGTTGGCAAAGTGTCTCTAGCTTCTGTATTGCAAGGACATTTCATGCTGTTCAAAAAAACTCATCCGCCTGAGAACTTCCATAATAGAGAAATGATGCTCAGAAGATGGAGCGGAACAAAGATGAACAATGTCCACTACTGCACTTTGAAAGACAGAAATTTGGAGTTTGCGGGAAGATGGCACCCAAGTGGAATCACCAGCTCTGCCCTCCCATTGTTAGAACAGCAATTCAAGAGTGTTTCTCTATAAAAAAAAATGACAGAAAATTAGTCTGTAACTAGATTGGAGACTTTCCTTTTTATGTGAGTGATAAACCTATCTTGTTCTTTACTAGTTTCATATGGCTAATTATATAACATACCACTTAATATAAATACAAAGATTTAGACTTGTAAACATTAACCATTTTAATTAGTTCACAAACACAATCATATCAAACTTGAAAATCTGAAATTTCCTCTGAGTATGGAATTAGTACAATGATTTGCTTATGATGTTCAAGAATCTTTTCATGTTGTAATGACATAAATTTAAATCATTAGATACTCTAACATGGAACCAATGCTGCTCAAAACATAGCCAACAATTTGCTGCATGAGAATTACCTAAGGTGCATATTCTGGAACCCGACTTCAGATCTGCTAATCACAATCTGGTTAGGCCACGACAATATGGACTTTCCCAAAGCTCCTGGGTGATTTCATGCACAACAACATGTGAGAAGTACTGCGCTAAAGACTGGCAATCTCTTACCTAACATGCGGGGAGAATTCCGCTGCTCTGATTACAATCACACATCGTTGTGACAGCTGTAGTCTTGTATTGAAAGCAATAAAGTGGTAAGTTGGTGCCTCTCTCTATCTCTCATATCTATCTATATTTTTAGCATGCAATTTATTTTTTTTACTTTGAAGGTAGAGTAACTGTACCTAAAGACTACTCAGAGCAAAACTGCCCCATAGAGATGCCATGGCTGTATGTAATCTTTATGGAAGTAGAAGACGGTATTGTTCTCCTGAGTAGCAGCTGTGGGGTTTGAATCAGCACTTAACCACTGCGCAACCAGGACTCTGATAAGGTCATTATGAGTAGGAATCCACTCAATTAGAGTGGGTTTAGTCTGACCCATATTGGTTCAAAAATCAAGAGTATTAGTAGGTAGATGTAAATGAGTCTTCCTCCATTTGTGCCCTCATTCTTTTCCCCACTTTGTTTTTTATGTATTCTGCTAGCGTTTCCCTAGTGATATTTTTATTTTTACTTCTTTCACAAAAGTAGAAAGTCATTCACAGTTCTGTGCCTTGCTTTTGTCACTTGATAATATTTTCTGAATATCATTCCTTATTCATGAGGCATGTGTTATTGTTATATAAGTACGATTGAGTCAGGTCCTCCTCATAACAGCCCCATATGTAACAGAATGACACTTTGCATGCTCCTGCATCATAGTCACTATCCCTGCTGGACATGTTACTGTCCAGACACTACTTACGGATCCATAACTGCCAAGATGATATTTTTTCTGTGCTTGTTAGTAAAACAAAATAAACTTACCTCTTTGAAATTTGGTCACAGTTCACATTATGTTAAAACATTTAAAAAGATTATATATGGATGTAGGATCCAGTAATAACGTTTACACTTTAATGACCCATCAATTTTGTTTTTTTGAGCAGCAGAATTTTCCACTTTGTGAAGGAAAGAGTATTCAACTGTAAAAGAAATGAAAGTAAGGCTTATAATAGAAAACTGATAGCATGTCTAAATATGTTCTTTTTGAATAATAAAATTTTGCAAATGAGAATTTCAGTTTAATTAAATGTGTTATATGAAAACAAAACAAAATACTACTTAGAACAATGATATATAAATAAACTTAATTTTTACAATCAGTACAAAAGTAGTCTCTTTAGAATGCACCTTTATATACTATTAGTTCAATCATTTGAAATTATCATTTTCATAGAAAACAATAATTGAATGGCAATTTTGAATGATCCAACCTAATTCTATCATGGTATATTTTTATAAAAAGATTTGAACTTTTATTTCATTTCATGAAAAGCAGTGATTTTACAAACTTCTCACTTGAAATTAAAGTAAATCTTATTTTAAAAGTACACAAGTATTTAAATTACAAAACAATGAAAAGTCTATAAGAAAAAGGAAAGTAAAATATTTTTCCACATAAAAAAAATAATATGAGATCAACATTCCAATTTATTAATTAGAAATTACAATTATATCCCAATGAATAGATTACCATCATATATTGCACACGATACACAAAGATTTCCTATATACAGAGTAACTTTTCTTTTTTCCCTATAATTTTATTGCCAAATAATTTACATATCATATAATTCAATATGTTCAATATCTGATTCAATAGTTCAATTATTTGATTATATCAAGGAGAATTGTACAATCACCACCACATCAATTTAGAGAATCCTCCCACCCCACCCCGTGGTTAAATTGCCTTTAAAGTGAGTTATGCAATCTGTTCTAGTGCTCCCTTCCCACTGCAGTCTTCCCTAATTACTTCCCAAATCCTGTTTCCCTCCCTATCACCAACCACCACCACCCTGAGTTCCATATCCCCTGTATCAGTCGTTATTATTATGCATCCCTTCCTCCTGTGCTTCACAGCAGGAGACCCAATGGAAAACAATCGAAAACTAAATTGCACAATGAAAACTAAACTGCACTAAGGTGGTAAGGATATAAACAATATAAAGACATAAATACAAATAATGCATATGAAGGAAAAGACCCTGACCCAACGCTATTCAAAATGCCAGAGAAGAAATTTGTCATGGAACCAGCAAAAGATACTTGCACCCAGAACAAATACAGGTCACATCTATAGGGTGGTCAAGTGGCCAAGTACCGGATTTGTTGCAGCTTAATTAAGATTACCATGGTTCCTGCCTGATAGTAAGGCTGTTGGAGACTCTTGCCTGTGGCGAGAGCAGATCTGCCAGCGGCTCAGACTAACCAGATACTCTACAGATGGGGTTTGGGCTCCCAGCATCCCCCATAGCTCTCCACAAATTGGGAGCTCCTAATTTTAGCTCTGAGGCTTTTCTCCTCACCATATTCGAATTTTGTAATTATCGTCTTTGGATCGCACAAGCTGGTGTGCTTCTTCTGGGTGGAGTTAGTGGACTCCTCGGTAGATGGCTACTTCTTTAAATACAAGCCTTAAAGTTCCCAAACACTATTCTGATTGATAGCCGGGCACCATCTGGTCACTTCACCACACTTTGCTGTAGCACCCTTATCTTCAGTGATTTCATGAAGGGGAGTATCAAGAAGGCCTTGATGTAAAATCTGAGTTTTTAAGTTGGAGGTAGGATTTAGTGTGAGGCCAAAACTCATTGTTGGATTGGATCTATGACATTTTTTTAAAAATTTGTTATAACCTGGGAGTTCATATCTATGACATATAATTCCATAGTTCAATCATGTCAAACATAGTAATTGTACAATTGCTACCTTAATCATGCATGTTTTCCAAAACATACTTTTTCCTTCCTGGACTTCTTGACACACTCTCCCTCTTATCTGCCCCACCCCTTTATAAACTCCTGCTTCCAAGCCCTTGTTATATTTTCTTTCCCTGTAGGTTCAACATCCCAGTCATACTAGTATGGTTTTTAAGCTCAGGTCTAATGCAAAGTTTTAATGACATTGACTGTCAAGGAGGGGCCAGTAGAACCATGACTATTTGTGATTATAAAATCGGTAAATCCTACTGGGGGTCGCATAGTCACGAGTCATGCCCTGACTGCCCCAGAGAAACCATTGGAAAAATATTGTAAGCTCCTTTGCCTTAAATAATATTGTGTCCCAGTACTAGCCCTGGTTCTGATCTGGCCTTTCCACTGGTAACTATGTTGTGTTGATCTGTCACCAACCATATTTAGGAGACAGTTTTCTTTGACTTCTCATGTAGTTGTAAAAGATCTATATCACAGCAAACCCTCAGACAATATTATGACCTCATGCTGATGATATCCCTCATCTGATGACCATGTCTGTCATTGTCCTGTTCTTGTTTCACTTAAGACTTAATAAATGCTCTAGAAGAAGAATGAGGAAGAGGCAGAGGAGGTGGTGGAGGAGGAGGTTGGTGGGACCCAAGACCATGTTCCTAAGTCATTCTTCAATTCTGGAACTGAATTAATTCCCATGTTAGAATATTAAACCATTTAAGTGATCAAAAGAGATGACAAATTTCAGGAGGAAGTAGGATGGATGAAAGGACATTGAAGGGATTGCATTATATAAGTTGAGACAAAATATGCATGAATTGTTGAATATAAAACTCATGTTCTGCCCTGAAAACCTTGGACTAATTCACAATAAAAAGTGGGACAAGAGGAATGTAAAAGGAAATAGAGAAAACAACTAGGAGGCAAAGGGCATTTATAAAGGTCTAAATACAAGCATGTATATAGGTAAATATATTTATATAGGATGGTGGGGAAATAGATCTATGTTCATATAAGTATATGTTAATTATTAAGGTAACAGATGGATATGGGGTCTCTACTCAAGTGCGCCCTCAATGCAAAGACACTTTGTTCTAATAAGCCAGCCCTCTGTGCTGCTCACTTTTCTGACATGATCATTGAAGACAAAATGGGTGCATAAGCAAATGTGGTGAAGAAAGCTGATGGTGCCCAGCTATCAAAAGATATAGCATCTTGGGTCTTAAAGGCTTGAACATAAACAAGTGGCCATCTAGGTCAGAAGCAACAAAGTCCACATGGAGAAATCACACCAGCCTGTGTGATCATGACATGTCGATGGGATCAAGTATCAAGCATCAAAGACCAGGAAAAAAAATCTTATCAATGTGAATGAGAGGGAGGGTAGAGTGGAGACCCAAAGCCCATCTGTGGACAATTGGACATCCCCGTACAGAGGGGTCACAAGGAAGAGACAAGCCAGCCCTGATGCAGTATAGCATCAACAAAACATACAATTTTCCTCTAGTTCTTTAATGCTTTCCACCCTCCCAACCCCACTATCATGTTCCCAATTCTACCTTACAAATCTGGCTAGACCAGAGCATGTACACTGATGCAGAACAGAGCTGGAAAGTCATGGAATCCAGAACAAAAAACACATGAAGTCCAAAGCAGATAAACCCTTCAGGACAAATAATGAGAGTAGTAATCCTAGGAGGGCAAGGGGAAGGCCAGGGAGAGAGGAGGAACCGGTTACAATGATCTACATATAACCAAACCCCTCCCAGTGGGATGAACAACAGAAAAATGGGTGAAGGGAGACAGTGCTCAATGTAAGATATGAAAAAAAATTTTATCAATCATCAAGGGTTCATGAGGGAGGGAAGGGGAGGCAGGGGGGAAAATGAGCTGATACCAAGGACTCAAGTAGAAAGAAGTCATTTTGAAAATGATGATGGCAACATATGTACAAATGTGCTTGGCACAATGGATGGATGCATGGATTGTGATAAGAGCTGTAAGAACCCCCAATAAAATGATTTTTTAAAAAGAAAAAGAAACAATTGTAATCAATTATACTTCTTACTTCCTTTCTTATCAACTCTAAACAAGATCTCAGTATTTATGACTTTGATAAAAGGCAAATAGAAACACAGAAAACATGGAAGATAAAATATTGTATAGAAATTTGTACTTATAGAGAAGTATATGTATATTTGGATCTTCTCATTTAAGAAGTATATGTATATTTGGATCTTCTCATTTACATCTTTTTTTGGGAAAACTTTTGTCTGTGTCTTCTGCTGTCACAGTTTCTGAATGCTCCCAGATAGTTTGTCCAGCAGCACCTTCACATCACATTCCCAGTTTTGATGCTATTTATTAGGAGCTCATCAAACATTCGTCTGTGAATATTTTGCTTCCAAATACTTTGTGGAACTAATGCCCCATCCCAGATCTTCTAGTTCGTTTGCAGTCCCACCACTATGGAGTCCCAAATCCATGTGGGTTTCAATGCGTGTTTTTAAAGGAGGTTCTATGCTGTTCTCCACAGTGGCTGTACAATTCTCTAATATCCCCAGCAGTGGAGGAGTGTTGATTGAGATTCATAATAACATAGTTTCTGAGCTTGGAAATCTTTATGGGAGTGGGCAGCCACTTCCACAGAATGGCTGGTGGGTTTGAACTGCCAGCGTGGCCAATAACCAGCCTGATGCTTAACCCATAGTGTGGGTGCTCTAACCAGAGATCTTCATATAATGAAAAATAAAGGGATCAGTACCTTACCAGATTTAAGTAGACATTCCTCTGAGTCCTAAAGGTCAGGAGGTGAAGAGAGTACCTACTTAAAATCTGCCAACTCATAAATAAACTTGTACAATTTTGTACATTTAGGCTATCATATAACCATATTTCCCTAATAGATTTTCAAAGTGAGATTCAACACATTATGGTTTACAGAAAAAGATTTTAACCTGAGATAAAGGCAATTGTGTTCATAGTAAAAACTCATACTTTCTAACTTTTTATATTCTCTTTTAGCTCTTAGACAAGTGATCATCTTTTACAATGCCCCCCCCCCCCCGTAGGAGCATGACCACACGGGGCAGCATGCTCCACTGGTGAGCTATGTGCTGCCCTATGCGCGCCACTCAGTGTCTGCTTCCCTCAGCTCTCTGAACCTGTTGGAAGGCACATCCTAAAAAGTTCCCGCATGAAAAAGCCCCCAAAATTCCAGATAGGATGTGGAGAGCTTGGAACACTCAGACACTTCTGGGGGGTTGCAGAACTGCACAGCCACTATGGGAAACAGAGTGCGCATCCTTAAACAGATGTAAGTAGAAATGCCATCGCCCTGCAGTCACCCTGTTCAGTACACACCCCAAAGAAATGCAGAACAAAAAATAAACATTAGCTATAAATATATATATATATATACTAAATATACATAATATAAACATATATAAATACACACACCATGTTCCTTGCAATACCATCTATAATTGCAAAAAAAATGGACACAACCAAAAAGCCCATGTGTGGAAAAGTGGATAAATAAATTCTAATCCATACATACAATGGAGTATTATATATCTCTAAAAAACAAAGACGAGCCTGTCAACTACTTGATGACATGAATGAATTTGGAAGGCATTATGCTCAGCAAAGTTAGTCACTGTTATAAAAGGGGGTGGGGACTAAGACAAATGGTTTTCACACCCAAAGAAGCAGACTTTGAAGTCCAGGGTGCGCTCTGCGTTGGGGGTCACGTAAGGCAATAAGGGAAGGAGTAATGATATGGGGGGAAATAGATGCACATGAGGGGCTTACTGGGACACATCACTCTTTTAATGAGACGTGCTGCACAACCATGTTCTATATGTTTTACCTTGTGTGCGTTATACTCCACCAATAACAGGGGGTGGGGGGAAAGGTCACAGACACCTATGAAAACCTCCAGCTTCCTTTCCTATAAAACGAAACGCTGATCTGAGTGGTTATAAAAGGAGAAAAAGTAATATCTGAACTGACTTCATTCTTTTGTAGCACATAGACCAGTTTCAATCAGGTGAAAACCAAGATGCCCTCAATTTTTAAGTGCAGTGCATCATGAAGGACACAGGAAGCTTCCTCCCAGCCCTCAAAAATCAATGTTCTGTTCCTCTCCAGCCATGATCTTCTCTATGAAGCTATTTTAAAGGAACATCAAATGAAACAATCATCTTCTCCTTTGTAGTATCCACATTTAGATAGCTCGATAGTCAGTATTGACTACATCAAAGCATAGAGATAGTGCGACATTTCCCACATCACAGAAGTCTTATTGCACAGCATGACTCTAAACATCCCATGTAAGACTACTGAAGACTCGCTACTGCCGTGCTTCATTTTTGCCCTCAGATGATGGTTCATTTAATTATGTTCTCCCTGGCATTATTACCTCAGCTGGTCTTTTCTTATCTGGTCTTGGAATTCCTGTTGGTAAATACTTAAGAGAAGAAAAGGTTTCTTTAAAATTGGGAAGCAATCTTTTGGAAAGACGTATAAACAGTCCTTACTAAATCAATGTTACTCCAGAAGAAAAAGAACATTGAAACAAGCACAAACTCCATGCATTTTCAGACATTCTTTCCCTCTTTATTTTTTCAGTAATCTTGCAACTAGATCATTACAAATGCAGTTTCAAGTTTAATTTTACAACAGAGATACTTTCTACATATGGCCTAATGTTTACAAATTGTATAAGCACATGCTTTAGAAATATAATCTTTAATAAATCTCTACCATTTGCCAAAGAAAAGTGACTGTATAATGGAACTTATTACCATAATTTCTGCATCTTAAAGCAAACCACTTATTTATATCTTAATCCTATATAGGTTTTTCAGGATTAAGCACATTTCTGCTTTGAATTTTTCATTGAAACAATGTCTGCAGTACTGGAAGGCATATTGAAAGAAATAGGAATATTTCTTGAGATAATATGAATTTTGGTGCAATTAGTGGTATGCACATGCCCTGGTTGAGGGGTTGGTGGGTTAAAGCCTATTTCTTCAAAATTCAAGCGGCTATTCAAGCATGTACCGCTGAGAAGCTTTTGCTAGGTGTCATCGAGTTCATGCTGACTCATAGCAAACCCGTGCACAACAGAAGGAAACACTGCCTGGTCCGGACCAGTCTCATAATTGTCCTTCTGCTTGAGCCAATTGCTGCAGCCACTGTGTCAATCTCTCTGTTGAGGGTATTCATCTCTTTAATTGCCCCTCTACTTCATCATGCATGATGTCCCTCTGTAGGACTGTTCTGTTCTCATAACATGTTCAATGTCCATGAGTTGAAGTTTCAACATCTTCCCTTCCCAGGGGCATTCTGGTTGTACTTCTCCCAAGACGGATTTGTTTGTTCTTTTGGATATCCCTGGTATTTACAAGATTCTTCACTAGCACTATAATTCCAATGCTTTAATTTTTCTATAGTCTTTCTTATTCAATGTCAAACTCTCCCATGTGTGTAAGGTAATTGAAAATAGCATGGCTTGGGTAAGGTGCAACATAGTCTTCAAAGTAAATTTGTTTTTCAAAACTTGAAAGCAGTCTTGTGCAACAGATTTACGCAATGCATCCTTTGATCTTTTTTACTGATGCTTCCACGAGCCTGACTGTGGATCTAAGGAAGATGAAATGCTTGACAACTTCACTCCTTTCTCTGTTTATCACGATACCTGTTGGCTCAGTTGTGACGATTTTGGTTTACCTTACATTGAGTTGTAATCTATACTGAAGAAAGCTGAAATCCTTGATCTCCACCAGCACATACTAAGTGGTGTTCCCCATACCAATGGTCCCGCTAGGTACCATGGACCATGAAAAGATTAAAAATAAAAATGAAATATGTGAACATATTGTTGCTAATTGCCACCAAGTTGAACTCTAACTCATTGCACCCCCATGAACCACAGAATCTGACCATTGTGATTCATTGAGTTTTCATTGTCTCTTTGGGAGTTAGAATGCCAGGCCTTTCTTTCTAGTTTCCCTTGAAACTGCTCAACATAATAGTACCATGCAGTCGACCATTGACAGGCAGGTAGTATCTGCTCCTGAGGTGCATTGGCTGAGAACCAAATGAGGTGTCTCATATGAAGGTGCAAACCTAACAAAGATCATAAGTGTGCCACAAGATCAGGCAATATTTTATCCTATTGTGTATCCTGTTATTATAATCACTAGTTAATAGAAACTTACAACAAAAGCATAGTGATCATCTCATGTTTCATAAATTTTTGATATCTCAAAATCAGTTCTTGAGTTTCTCTTAGGCTCAATACCACCCCAGTATCTGTTTTTCAAATGAAAGTTTTGTTTTTTGATATAGAAAGCATAACCCTGGGCCAGTGTGTGATATGCCCTAGAGTTTGCCAAAGATTCCATATATCATCAATGTGTCCACCACAGACATCCCAACATCTTATATGCACTGGATAATACAATTAGATTCTGCCCTACATTCTTGACATACTACAGAGTCCGCTCTTGACATGGATCCAAATCAGTACTTGAAACATCTGAGTTACTTTATGGATCAAATTAAACTGTTTCCAAGTTTGGTATTTACTAAGTAATAATCCAAAGAGGCCCATCAAGCATTGTGCAGTTTTCTTAACAACAGCAGCTACAAAACATGACTATTTATTCTTTGCTTTAGAGGCTATCTTACCATTCTTCAAAATACCTCATTATTATAGCCCTATGAGATTTTTTTTATATCCTGTGAGATTCATGTGTCTCATTAAAGTAGTGGTTCTCATTTCTTTTTCTTTTCTTTTTTTTAGGAGTAGTTCTCATCTCAAGGATGAAGCAGGATCACTGAGAGGGCTGAAGAACATGGAGATTCAGATTTGGTGACTCTGGTATGTGATTGAGTAATTTTTTCTTTTAAAAAAACTCCTAAGAGATGCTGAAGTTGATAGTACAAAAGAAGGACTTGTGGTCCTTCTGTCTTATACTATTCAATTTTTTTAAATATCCTCATGAGGAATTAAGCGTCTACATTAAACTCTGGGCTACATTCTCTGACTGCTTCAGGAAATTTCTGAAAAATCCATCATTAGAGTATGGTGTTTTTTTCTGAGTTAATAAAGAGAGGAAGGACCAGAACCACTGTAGGTATGGTTGGGCCAGACTTGGAAGCCATGCAGAAATCTTGCCCCCATGCTAGAAGAGGAAAATAAGTCTCCTGCTATGAGATGAGGCAATGGCAATTTTATCTGCCACAGTAGTTCTGTGGCAGCAATCAGTGGTATCTGAGTAAGCAGGTGAAGGCCCAAATGAGGATGTGAGGCCAAGGAACATGAGGAGACAAAGCATTGCACACATTAATTGAGTCTTATATGAGCTTTTTTATTTTAGATGCCTCTCATTGACCCAAGAAGCCCTAGTAACATAGTGGGTTGTATGTACATTGGGCTGCTAACCTCAAGGTCTGCAGGTTAAAATCACCAGCTTCTTAGAAAAAAGATGAAGCTTTGTACTTCAGTAAAGAGTTTCAGCCTTGGAGACCCACAGGGAGAGTTCAGCCCAGTCCTACAGGGTCGCTGTGAGTTGAAGTCGATCCATAGCAGCTAGGGACAACTGGCTAGGCATTGATAGAATATTTCTTTAATGAATGAAAAGGTGTGCTTCCAGTGATTAGTGATTTTTCTGACTTTTACAGTGGCCTTTAAAATCATACCTTACTTAAACTCTCTGTGTTAATGCATAAAACAAAGAGAAGAGTACATATTCTGAGCATATTATACAGAATATTAGTATGTGCCACACACAAATATTGCATACAATCCCACTGAACCTATGTAATATGATTTTCTTGACATAGTACTACTTCCAAAAAATGGTATTACATGTAACTTGAAAAATACAAATTATAAATAAATGAAATGCACATCTTATAAATATTAAAGCAAGTAATTAATTAAAAATAACATTCTTTAAGAGTAACCCAGGAGTTGATGGTACCCGGCTATCAAAAGATAGAGTGTCTGGAGTCTTAAAGTCTTGAAGGTAAACAAGCGGCCATGTATCTCAGAAGCTACAAAGCCCACATGGAAGAAGCACACGAGCCTGTGCGATCATGAGGTGTCGAAGGGGTCAGGTATCAGGCATCATCAGAACAAAAAATCATATCATTGTGAATGAGGCAGGGAGTGCGAAGTGGAGATGCAAAGCCCATTTGTAGGCCACTGGACATACCCTTACAGAAGGGTCTCAGGGAGGAAAGGAGCCAGTCAGGGTGCGATGTAGCAACTATGAAGCATACAACTTTCATCTAGTTCCTAACTTTTTCCTCCCCCGACCCCCATCATGATCCCAATTCTAACTTATAAATATGGCTAGACCAGAGGATGTACACTGGTACAGATAGGAACTGGAAACACAGGGAATCCAGGGCAGATGATCCCTTCAGGACCAATGGTGAGAGTGGCGATACTGGGAGGGAAGGGCGAGGGTGGGTGGGAAAGGGGGAACCGCTTACAAGGATCTACATGTGCCCTCCTCCCTGGGGGATGGACAACAGAAAAGTGAGTGAAGGGAGACGTCGGACAAGGCAAGATATGACAAAATAATGATTTATAGATTATCAAGGGTTCATGAGGGAGGGGGGAGCTGGGAAGAAGGGAAAATATTAGGAGCTGATGCCAGGGGCTTAGGTGGAGAGCAGATGTTTTGAGAATGATGAGGGCAACGAATGAACAAATGTGCTTTACACAATTGATGTGTGTATGGATTGTGATAAGAGTAGTATTAGCTCGTGTATATATATGTGTGGATTGTGATAAGAGTTGTATGGGCCCCTAATAAAATGTAAAAAAAGAAAATGATTAGGGAAAGGAATGTACGGATGTGCTTTATAAAATTGATGTGTGTATATGCATGGATTGTGATAAGAGTTATATGAGCCCCTAATAAAATGTTTTAAAAAAAAGAGTAGTATGAGTTCCTAATAAAATGATATTAAAAAGATCAGTTCTATACTCATTTAGATAATATTTTAATTTCTACTTCTTGTCATTCTACAAATTATAATAAACCTATTAGGAGTTAACTGTTAAAAAAAGAAGCAGAAGAGTAACCCAGGATAGGTGAATCCATAGAGAAAACAATTTGAATAAGGGTTCCTGGGGGGACAGTGTGGGAGCTGTAGGGTAAGGGGGAGGTGATGTCAAGGAGTTCATGAAGGAATAAAATGTTTTGAAACTGATTTTGGTAGTACTTGTACAAACTTCTTGATATAATTGGAATATAGAATGGTATGATATGAGAATTATCTCCTAATACAATGATTTGGGAGGGGGGAAGTAAATATGAAGGCAGAAATGTTTTTGTTGATGTTTTTCATGATGTTTTTCATATCATATGGAATGTAGAAAATTTCTAATGAGCCATATTCAATTCTTAGAATGATTAAATGTCAATGACTAAAATACTCCAAAAGAAATTGATATAGTACAATTCCTCTGAAAAATTATAGGAAATCATAATGAACCCAAAGTTAATTTTTTCCATTAAATTTAACATGAGCTTGGCTCTGGGTATGATTAACATAAAAACCGTCAGGCCATTTTAGTCACATTTAGAAGTTCTATAGCTAAATTACCCAGTAAAGTGGCACATTTACAAATCATAAGGTATCATCAAAGGGACATTTTCAGAGCTATAATATTTGTTATCCTTTGAAATTTACTAGCAAAATGTGCAGTAGATCAAATAGCGTGTTTTGTTTTAACAAACTCAAAACCACCACCACCACCCTCACCACCACCACCACCACCTCCACGTCCACCACCACCACCTCCACCTCCACCACCACCACCTCCACCACCTCCACCACCACCACCACCACCACCACCACCACCTCCACCACCACCACCTCCACCACCACCACCACCACCTCCACCACCACCACCTCCACCACCTCCACCACCTCCACCACCACCACCACCACCACCACCACCTCCACCTCCACCACCACCACCTCCACCACCTCCACCACCTCCACCACCACCACCACCACCACCACCACCTCCACCACCACCACCTCCACCACCACCACCTCCACCTCCACCACCACCACCTCCACCACCTCCACCACCACCACCACCACCACCACCACCTCCACCACCACCACCTCCACCTCCACCACCACCACCTCCACCACCACCACCACCACCACCACCTCCACCACCTCCACCACCTCCACCACCACCACCACCACCACCTCCACCTCCACCTCCACCACCTCCACCTCCACCACCACCATCACCACACCACCACCACCACCACCACCACCACCACCACCCCCACCACCTCCACCTCCACCACCACCACCACCCTCAAAAGCGCCTGCTCCTTTCCTGCTTCCTTTCCATAATTTTTCTGTCTTTTTCCTTCTCTTTTCGTACATATGGTGACAGTTCCATCAAGAAACTGATTGTCAGTATTATTTATTTTCTGCTGTAGGATAGTTCTAAGTATGTATTGTCTTAGTATTTGAGGACCGAGGAGGAGGGAGGGAAGAACCCCTTCTCAGATGGACCTTTCCCCAGAAGGGCCTCTGCTTCTAGGGGAAATGAAACTGTCTCTGCACAGTCTGTTGTTGGAGGAAGTGGGCAGAAGAAGCTCTCCACCTAATTAGAGGAAAAAGCAAACTCGTGGTGTTATTCATGGTAAAAGGGACAGTGGCTGACGCTATTGTTAGGGCTCCTTACTTCTGGGGGGAGAATCTCTTAATTAGTGAGGTCTCAGAGGAACCTGGCTGTCGGAGGCAGGCATAGATTATGGTGGAGAGTTAAAAGCTACGGTAGGGGTTGAAGAGTGTACAAAAAGAGAAGATTCACATTTAGAAGTGAATCTAATTAGGAGCTCCTCAACATGAAGCTGGGGACATAAGACTTATAGTGAAAAATAGCATCTTTGGAGATATGGGGAAGACTTAATTTCTATAGCAGGGCTGTGTCACTTCAGGAGGAAAGGTAGGGATGCAAATTATGGGCTGACACGTTCGACCATTCTCCAATGCTTGGGAATGGGAATAGGTTGATCATCTATATGCCAGCCCCTGACTTCCTTGAATGATTAAGAGGAGGTTGCCAGCTCCCCGAATTAGATAATGATTTCTAGTCCAGGAAGGAGCGTGATTCTGAAGCTGGCTCCAGCAAAATGTGAGCAAATAAAAGCTTCGAGTCCTTGCACGGGAGGAACACTCTTAAAGAACCAGTTGCTAGAAATACCTATACTCTAGAGACGTCAGAAATCCTATTCTGGTTAGCTTATGCTTTGAACAATTATATTCCATTTTGTCTTGGCTCTTACTTACATGCCATACTACACAATTGGCTTTAGGGGCAAACAGCATTTTCTAATTAAGAGACTGGTCTTTGAATCATCTTTATGGATTTGTGCTGTAATTGGCTTGGAGATCACAGGGAACCTTGGTTTACATTGGTGAGCACATAATGGCCTACTGTGCAAATATTTGGGAGTGTTAGTTTTCACCAAAATATTAGTTTTCCTGTAAAGGAGTAATCATGATTTTGTAAAGTCATTATCTTTTTTTAAAAATACTTTTATCCTATAAGAGTAAAATATTTATGAGTAAACCAATGAAATATTACATGCATTTGTTATACTACTTGGTAAACTTGATAATCATTCCCAAAAGATAAGTATTTGTGGTCTAATTATCCATTAATAACAACAGAGATATTGATATTAAAAAGCATGTATGAAGCTTCTGGAATAATTTGCACTTGAATTAAAATGTATACATTCTAACAGCTGGAACAATGGAAAAAATAAGTTTCCTCTAGGGAAAAAATTTAAAAATTGCTTACAAGTCAATATCAGCATGAGCAGATGATAGTTAAAGATCTAGCTCACTAATTATAACCACTATTTAAGAAGTCTCATTTCTGCATATTCCCTGTAGCATTATCAGCATTCCGGCTTTTTCATAAACTACACATGTGTGGCTCTAGGAAGAAGAAAATCATTTGATGTCCTGCTGTTTCACATTCTTGTTTGACTTAACTGAGATATGAAAATTTTATAGCACTAGAGATTAGTTTCTGAATCTTGATAGTAATACCTGTAGCTAGCTTAAAGATGCATTAAAAGTTCATGAGGAAATATGAAATAAAAGGTATAGCTATTTTAATTAAAAGTTTAGATAAAAATCTTACTCCACATTTCACATTTTGAAAAACATTTTACTGTGAATTAGGTGGGAATTGAGATCATCATTTGTGAATTAGGTGGGATTGTGCAAAAGGTGTGAATTTGCATCATCATTTTATATTCAATAATTTACACAAGTTATCACATCTATCTAACCTACCAATAGCTTTCCCTGCTCATACCCCTTCTTTTATCTCTGGTCTCTCTTGTAGAATATTGTCTTCCCTTTCAACTTAGCTAACTCCTGCCTCTCCTCTTTTTAAAAGATCATTTGTTTCATTCTTAGTTTCTACATCCAAAAGACCACTTGCTGTCAAGTTGATTCCAAAGTGTGACCCCATGTGCTTCAGAGCAGAACTGTGCTCCCTAAGGAATTTATATCCGTGACTCCTTGAAAGCAGATCACCAGGACTTTCCCCCCATGGTTTGATCTGGCAGCATGTAGGGTAGTAGCTGAGTGCTTCAAATTTGTGCCATGGAGGGGTGTGTCTTCATACTACCCACCTGCATCCACTGCTTCCATCAAGCTCATCTATTTCATCAACAGGCAAGAATAGGTTCACAGCCTTGATGATAAGAAACAAAACAAGATAAAATAAACTCAATGTCTTTGGATTTTAATTTACAAATGTTTATTTTAAAATAAAACAGAAATATTAAATATTTACCAGATGCCTTATAATGTTACCAAAATACCAGTTTAAACATTATGATGGAGGGATTTGGGTTACCGCAACATGACTTATTACATATTGTGCAGGAGAGTAAGAACATGAGCCTACAGACTTCTGACTACTCACCATTGTACCCAAGAGTGACTGCCTTTTTGAGCTCTTCTTTGTAATTCAGGTTAGTACCAAACACATAAATTATACATTCACACTTTGTGCATTGGGTGACGATTTTCTTTTCACTTTGCTCAAATGCCCTCATTGCATGAGTTTTTCTGAATTTCTGCCAGCTCTCTGTGGATGTACTACTTCAACCATTGTTGAATGTTCTTCAGCAAAAGTTTCTTTGCAGAGGTTATTGATATTGTTTGGTAATTTCCACATTTTTGTTGGGCTGCCTTTCTTTGGAATGGGTAAAATACAGATCTCTTTTCTATTCACAGACTAGTCAGTGTTTCTCATTCTTCATCAAGTTTGTTGATCTTTTCAATGGACCTTCTGCCAATTCCTGGAGGCTTGTTTATCACTAATGCCTTCAGTGTGCTTGAACTTCTTCCTTTAGAAACACTGATTCTTTGTCATATGCTGTCTCTTGAAATGGTTGAATGTTGACCAGTTCTTTTTGGTGTGGTGACTCTGTGTATTCATTATGGAATACACATAACTGAATACACGCAACTGAATGTAAAGAAAACTCCCATCCTCTCAACTGGACCAATTAAAAACACTGATAACATGAGAAATAGTATATGGAAGTTGTCAATAACTTCATCTTGCTTGGATCCACATCAAGGTCCGTGGAAGCAACAGGCAAATCTGATGCACAAGACCTATTTAAAGTTTAAAAGAGTGAGGATGTTACACTGAAGATTGAGGTGTGCCTGGCACAGGCTACGATGTGTCTAAGCAACTCATATCTATGTTGTACACTGAATGAGGAAGACTAAAGAAGAGCTCATAGAGGTAGCTGAGTTGGAATTATGGTGCTGGCAAAGAATATTGACAGTGCCTTAGACTGCCAGAAGAGCAAGCAAATCTGCCATGGAAGAAGTAAGCCAGAGTGCTTTGTGGAAGGGAAATTGGACAAGTTACCAGCAGAGGCTAGTTCCTGGCGAAGAACGTCATGCTTGGAGCAGTAGAAGGGAAGAGAAGAAGAGGAGGGTACATTGACACATTGACTGCAACAATGGGCTCAAGCGTAACAACAATGGTGAGGATGCGCAGAACTCTTTCTGTTTTGCATAGGGTTGACATGAGTCCAAACTAACTTGATGATGTCTAAAAGCAACAACTAATTTCTCCATCTCCTAGACTTGTGTTTGTGTCTGCAAGGAAACAAAGAAAGCAGGCCCCAACGTGCATCTTCTAACCCTAGGCCAGGATGTTCTTGTTCATTTTCTCAGTTTTACTCTTTTTAATGGGTGGAACATGGTAATACATTTTTTAGTCCTTTGGTTTAACCTCACTAGAAACACCTCTTTATTTTGCCGCTGCTCCTGCTGGAGGAAGTGTTAGTAATTACAATAGGGGTCAATGCAAAGAGAAGTAGCAAGATGAATGTTCAGAAACATTAGCTAACAAGTGCTTCTTGAGTTCTTGCCAATTAGCTGTCTCATTCACTAAATAATGGATACTGCCAAGAGAGGATTGTCTTCTGAGATACCTCTATGAGTATTTCTGGGGTGCCTACATGTCTGGTGCTGCTCCTTGGCTCAGATAAGAATGGAATATATTAATTAGTGTTTTATAAAGTGATGCCAAATCCCTGGAAGAACTTAGTGCCAATTAGTCTACTTTGTGCAGAAATGTATAGAGTAATGCATCCCACCAAGTTTACCAGGTGACACAACCTGACTTTACCTACACAATCAGAAGTACACAAAGACCTCTGTGTAAACTTTTACCTGGGCTCCCTTGAAACCAAGATGCTTTGCACTTATCTTACTGATTCATAAGCAAGCACACACTGTGAGATTGAGAAAGGGCTTTGAAGGCATTGCCTGGTCATTGTGGACTTCACAATGATTGCTTGTTCTTTCTCCTGCTGTCTGTAGTCCTTAACTTTTAATAGAGACTCACAAGAGCATGCCTTGGGGAGTCTTGTGAGCCGTTTTGGCGATCTGATCCTTTGCCATCTGTGAAAGCACACCTTCTGAAGGGTTGTTTTTCGAAAGGAGGAGCCCATTGGGCCATGATTCCAGTAATTGACTTTTTGCAATACAGTCAGTCGTTGCTTGTGTATGAAACCTGTCATCAAAATTTAATTCAATAAGGAAAGGGAAACATTACTTGTAGACTATATTTGTTTCTTGCTTTCACTTTTGAAAAATTTGATATTTGCAATGTATCGATTTATATTTTTTCAAAATTTATGTGTGTGTATGCTACTATATATACATATATGTATGTGTATATGCTTACATAGTAGTTTAAAAGTTTCTCTAGGGTCCAAATCCTTGTTCTGACATTTACTAGCTGTGGATTTTTTGGTCACTTCATGTTATATATCTGTGTTTCACCTTCTGCAATGTGTAAAATATGGATAAGGCTAACAGATTAACTCAATCCATACATGGCTCATGATAAGTGTTCAATATGTGTGATTCTTCAAGTTATTTTGTTGTTTTATTCCCAGCTTTAACACACTCTGAAAGCCTTTGCAGTCTTCTCATATACATATGAAAGCTGGACAATGGATAAGGAAGACAAAAGGTAAATCGATGTCCTTCACTTATGGTGTTGACAAGAATATGGACTAGCCCTTGAACTTCCAGAAGAACAAACAAATTTGTTTGAAGGAAGTACACCCAGAATGTTCCTTAGAAGCAATAATGGTGAGGCTTAGTCTCACCTGCTTTGGGCATGTTATCAGGAGTGACCAATCCCTGAAGCAGGAAATCATGCATAACAAAGTAGAAGACTAGAGAAAAGGGAAGCCCCTTGGTGAGATGAACTGATGTAGTGGATACAAGAAGGAGCTAAAACACAGGGACAACTGTGAGGATGGGTCAGGATACAGCAGAACAAGGGGTATCCCCCCAAAAAACCAAAATTGTTTTTTCAAAGCTATACATTTAAATTATTTTACCAAACAACCTTATCACCCTCAAAGTACTCTTCATTACACTCAGCATATTTGTCGCCTCTGAGATTCCATTCTTGGAAATGGTTTTCAAACTCATCTGTGTGGATGACTGACAGCACCATGCTCATCTTTGTCTTCATTTCCTCTATGTCATCAAATTGCTGTCCTTTCACGTCTCTTCAGTTGCAGGAACAAAAAGAAGTTGCAGGGAGTGAGGTCAGGTGAGTAAGGTGTATGGGGCAAGAGAGACACGCTGCTTTTAGCCCAAAACGAGTGTACTGAGATAGCTGTGTGAGCAGGTGCATTGTCGTGGTGGCAAAACCAGTCCCCCATCTGCCACAAACCAGGCCTTTTTTGGTCACACACTGTTACGCAATCTTTTCATGAGCCTCTAAATAGAAGGCTTGAGAATTGTCTCATATGGTGGTAGGAACTCCAAATGCACTATCCCCCTCACATCAGTGGAGCTTTACCCGTTTTGGGGGCGGAACTCCTCGTATATTACTCTGCTATATGTGGGGTCCCTATGGGTAGAAACCTACTCAATTGTACCTCACAAAGCCCCCATTGTTGTTAATTTTATGTAGGATGCTAGACTGACAACAGTCCCTTGAAAAAGAATTGGAATCATTTCTGATAAATCCCCGTTTTACATAATAGGAGCAAGACTCACAACAATATAATTCTTTTAAACATATATATATATTTATATTCAAGAATTTAAGTTTTATTACCAGAATAGTAGTGGCAGAATGAAAGTGATGCATTATCTTGTGATTTTCCTTGTTCCCAAATCCTGCTTTTTGGCTTGGTGATGCTTCGTAATGTTTTGTTTGGGGAAAATCACTGTATAAACTGGAAATTATTGTGCTAAGATCAGTGGCACTATTAATTCATATCTAGTTATGGCTTTCCGCGATGAAGCAGCCACTTTACAACATGCCCTTTGTGAACACAGGTGTGTGCACGGCTCTTCAGTGTGGCAATGTCATAATCACTAAGGCTAGACTGGTTCGACAGCTTGACAAATCAACCCCAAGGTCCAGCTCCTTCACTGTGTGCAAATACTTACCTGTTCAAAGTGAATCACTTTTGTCCTCCAGTTTTCCTACTGGCTTCCTGTCAGGGTATGCTTTGGTTTTAAAGTTTGATTGTTGATGTTTAAAGCACTTAATGGCCTTATACTTTCTTCTATTAATGATCTGCTTATCCCTATGGGACAAGAATAAATTTTGAGATCTTTTGCTACCTGGATGTCAGTCTTAAATGTCACTTAGCAATTCAGAGTGAAAAGGCTTTTTGTCATGCTTTTTTTTTTCAAAACAGATAAGACATTAGAGAGGAAATAATGTATGCCTTTTCTAAAGGTCAATAAGGCATCATGAAAAATATAATCTGTCAAAAACATTTGATTTGCCAAATTAATATGTTTTCAAATTCTCAAATAAGATTTGTAATGAACCATATTACATGACTAAGGGGCCCAGAAATATTACAATAGATAAAATTTATGACATATGGATATTCTAATACTCATTATTTACTTAACTTAGAAATTAAACACTCCATTTAAAAATGAGAGAATACATATAACTTATTCTTTTTCCCTCACCTGATATTTATGAAAGCTATAAATTTATTTTGAATGTATCTATATGTAAACAATTTTTATATTTTAAATCATTTATGATCAAGTGAGTGTAGAGTGTTAATAAAGAATCTGGAGAGTTTATTTACTTATGAACCAGAAGAATGTATAAAAGGAACTCTAGTGGTACAATGGCTAAGCACTTGGCTGCGAACCAAGAGCACAGTGGTTTCAAGCCACCAACAACGCTATAGTTGAGTTACTGTCAGAGAAAAGACTTGGCTCCTGTATAGATGACAGGCTAGAAACCTCTATGGCAGAGTTCTACACAGACCTAGAAGCCCATTATGAGTTAAAACTGATTCAAGGGATATAAGAACGCCATCAACAAAATGTGTTAAAATAAAGTGCTACTTTATGAGATAGGTAAATCAATGTTGAGACCCTGGTATAAAATAAATTCTCCATTATCTGTCTATCATCTGCTACCTGTATATCTATTATATGGCTGGTTTTGTTTCTCTGTCCAATGATTTGCCTATAATTTGAAAGACTGTTTAACATTTAATGCCTGAAAAACAAAAACAAAACCAAACCCAAACTCAATGCCGTGTAGGATGGAATAAAACTGTCCCTGTGGGTTTCCAAGATTATAAATCTTTGCAGGATTAGAAAGCCTCAACCTTCTTCTACAGACTGGCTGGTGGATTCAAACCACTAACTTTGTGGTTGTCAGCCAAATGCTTAACAAACTACATGACCAGGACTCATTGATACTTGATGCTGTTGTTGTTAGGGGCCATCATCAGTTACGAACGGTAGCATCCCTGTGCACAGCAGAATAAAACGCAGCACGGCCCCGCACCATTCTCACAATTTTTTTTTATGCTTGAGCCCGTTCTTGCAGCCACTGTTTCAGTCCATCTTGTCGAGGGCCTTTCTCTTCGTCACCGCCCCTCTGCTTTACCAAGCATGATGTCCTTCTCCAGGGACTGGTCTCTCCTGACGACATGAACAAAGTTTGTAAGACGAAATCTCATCATCCTTTCCTAGCCGGAGAATTCTGGCTGGGTTTTTCTAAGACAGATTTGTTTGTCCTTTTGGTGGTTCAAGATTCTTTCAGTATTCTTCTCTAGCACCACAATTCAAATGTATCCATCTTCTTCAATGTCTAACTTCAACATGCACGAGGCCATTGAAAATATCATGGTTGGGTCAGACACACCTTAGCTCTCAAAGTAACATCATGGTTTTTCAATATTCCAGAGGCATCACTTTTGATCGCTTAACTGCTGCTTCTGTGGGTGCTGACTCTGGATCCAAGTAAGAAAAAATCCTTGGCAAGTGCAATCTTTTCTCAATTTACTACGATGTTACTTATTGGTACAGGCTGAGGATTTAGTATTTTTACATTGAGTTGTAATCCATACTGGAGACTGGATCTTCATCAGCAAGAGCCTCAAGTCTTCTTCACTTTCAGCAAGAAAGGTAGTGTCGTCTGTATATCACAGGTTTTTTAATAAACCTTCCGCCAATCTTGTTGACATATTCTTCTTCCTATAATCCAGTATCTCTGATGATTTGCTCTACCTTCAGATTGAATGAGAAGCTATAGCTGTGACACGTGACTTCCCTGATTTTAAACCAGGCAGTCGGCCTCGCTATGTTCGCACAAGTGCCTCTTGATTTATGTACAAGTTCTTCATGAGCACAATGACGTATTCTGGGATTTTTTTCCCCAAGGCTATCCATAGTTTGTTATGAATCACACAGTTTAATGCCTTTTATAGTCAATAAAATTAATAGCAAACATAATTCTGGTATCATCTATTGTCAGCCAAGATGCCTCTGGCATCAGCAATAATATTCCTTGTTCCATGTCCTCTTCTGTGTCTGTGCTGAACATCTGACCTGCCAATGCACTGCTGCACATGTTGGATGATCTTCAGGAAACTTTTACTTGCATAATATATTAATTATATGTCTCTACCTTGAGAATTCTGTTGGGTCACCTTTCATTGGAATGGGTACAAATATGGATCTTTTCCAGTCATTTGGCCAAGTAGCTCTCTTCCAAATTTGCTGGTTTGGATGGCTTCCACTGCTTTATAAATCTGCGGAAACACTTCCATTGGTATTACATCAATTCCTGGAGTTTTGCTTTAGCTAACAATTTCAGCGAAGCTTGAGTTTCTTCCTTCAGCAACACTGGTTTTTGCTCACATACCACTTCCTAAAAAGGTGGACTGCCAACTAGGTTTTTTGGTACAATATATTTGCGTATTTTTCTTTCTTCTTTTGATGTTTTCTGCATAGTTCAATATTTTTCTTATAGAAACTTTCTATATAGCAACTTAAGATTTGGATTTTTTCTTGAGTTCTTTCAGTTAAAGATATACTGAGTATGTGCTTCCCTTTAGTTTTCTAATTTGAGGTCTTTGCACATTTTATTATAAGAGAATACTTTGTCCTCTTGAGCTACCCTTTGAAATTTTCTGTTAAGCTCTTTGACTTCATTTCTTGCATTTGCTGTAACGACTCTACCATTAAGAGTACATTTCAGAGTCTCTTCTGACATACACTTTGATCTCTTCTTTCCTTTTTAAATTTTTTTAATGGCCATTTTGCGATCTTTGTGAATGATGGTCTTGATGTCCTCCCATAGCTCATCAGGACTTTTGTCAAGAGTGTTCAATTCAGTAACTCTCTTCTTGAGATGTTCTAGAAATTCTGGAGGGATATTCTCAAGATTGAATTTTGCCTCTTGGGGACTTGTTTTAATTGTCTTCAGCTTTATCATAAATTGACATATGCGCAAATTCTCACAACAATATACTTGTCTTTGTCTCATTAGGATGCCTTATATGAAAAAGACCCAGTAAAAAGTGTGGCTTCTGAGGGGCTGTGCTGGCCCAGTGGAATTCAAGGTAATCGCTGAAGATTATGGTCACTGCAGTTTGGGATGGAAAAGGGTAATCCCGATAGATTTTCTCAAAGGACAGAGATAATCTCAGGGGCTTATTCATGAGACGTTTTGGGAAATTTTCATACTGACAGTGAGAAAATGCCTAGAAAGTTGTATCAGTGGATTTCGCGCCCCCCACCCCATCACTACAATGTACCATTCATTCTTTAAGGGTAGCAATTTTCCTATGAGAATGTTTTGAGAAACTTTACGCATCCACAGCACAGAACTGGTCTTGGCCTATCATACTTCACTGTGTTCTCCACATGCAAAGAATATTAAAACAGAGCACTATTTGAGCTCCTTAAGGACAGCAAGCTGGCATTTTAATGAATGTCAACTGAAGAGCACAGAGTTCTTCAGAGAAGGGCTGGTGAAACGGACACAAACACCTTCAGAAATGTAAAGAGCTAGGCTGAGAATGTGGTAGAATAAAAATTAGCTTCGCATTTTGATATTTTGTTTAATAAAGATCTGTGATTTTTAAAACAATACTGTTTTGCTTTCTTCATGCATCAAATGGATATTATCCCCATCATCCTTGAGTCAATCCTAAGCCATAGTGACCCTATGTAAGGTGTCTGGGGCTATACACCTTTATAGGAGCAGAGAGCCTCATCTTTCTCTGACTATCAGCTGAATAAGAGTCTTTAATTTTTTTTAAAAAAGATCATTTCATTGGAGGTTCTTACAACTCTTCTAATAATCTATACATATATGTACATATATGCTTGATACAACTGATCCAAAATAATATTTCCACCATTATTTTGTAAACATTGAGCCCTTGGTATCAGTTCCTCTTTTTCTCTTCCTCTCCCCACCCTGTCCATGCTCGTGACTCCTTGATATGTTATAAATTATTTTTTTTTCATATCTTACACTGGCCGCTGTCTCTCTTCCCCCACGGTTTCTGTTGTTCATCCCCCAGGGGGAGGTGGTTGTTATGTGTCAATCATTGTGATCAGTTCTCCCTTCCGCTCCCCACCTTCCCCCTACCTCCTGGTATCCTCTTATCTGTGCTGTGTGCATACTGCAGTCTAGAATGAAGTGAAAGTCAGAAGTGGAGTCATGATAGTGGGATGGGTGGGTGAGAAACACCATGCTTGGTAAAGTCATTAAAACCAAAGAGGTCATCAAAGGAGAGTAAGAGCCCAGGGAAATGCATTGACACAGTGGGTGCAACAATGGAATCAAAGTTGCAACTATTGTGAGCTGAGGCAGGACTGAGTAGTGCTTCATTCATGCTGGGTTGGGCGTGGCTCAATGGCACCCACAACAAGAACAAAGATATCCACTTATTGCTACACTAAAGCAAAGTATGCAACCGAAAACTGCAGACCAGCCCAGACATTTTCAAGGTTGTGTTCTTATAGAGTAAGTGTACAAGGGGCTCTTTCAATTAATTTGGTATTTTCACTTTGTCAAATATAATCTACTTTTGTCTTCATGAACGCCTGTACTCATTGAATCCACTACTATCTCTTGACTCAATAATCATTAGAAATATGTTTTCCTCAGTATTGGACTCGTTCACCTAGAGATCAATTTAGGAAGTTTTTCTGTGCTGGTTCATGAAGTCCCTGTTTCCCTGGTTGGTCCCTGTCTCCAGTTCTATGCTCATCTCCAGGTTTCTGCTCCGCTGTTTACAGTTGTACGTGAGATCAGTTCATTGACCCACACTAATGAATAGATTCTAAATTGGCTGTAGCTTTTTAAGGCTCTGAAAAATCTTAATTGTCGCAGGCCCTCATTTGGATGGATGGTGGACAATTGTACCTGTGGGGATATTTGAAGACAAGGATAACCTTTTTCTTCCATCTTTACCTTTTCTACTTCCTCCTCATTGTTCCTTTCTTCTTTTGTACCTTCATTTGTGCTCACTGACTTTTACTCAGTTAAAAGCATTGTTCTTAGGTCCTGCTTTTGCCAGAGCTTATCGTGCTGTAATATTGGCTAACTGCAGGGGATAAGCAGGGGGAATAACTAAATTAATCTGGACTGGATAGGAATACAAAGAGAGGGGCACCTTACTTGAGCTTGGAAGAGTAAGTCGCACTTTGTCATATTGGAGGAGGGTCAGGGACATGGTCTCTAACAAAGGACTGCATTTGCAAAAGCACAGATGCAGGAAGACTCTTGGCCCATTAAGGGAACAAACGGCACTGTGCTGAGGAAGAGGGTGATGAACAAATCTGGAGAGAAGTAGGGTGCTTTTGAGATTACACGCTTTGTTTAGTTTTTCTTTTTATATATGCTTTTTAAATGACTGACTATAACTCATGCTATAATTATGGCAAAAGGATTTGTGGCCTGACCTGCTATCTTAATATTCCCAAAATGAGTAATTTGCTATTGATAAATCACTATGGACACTAATGACTGTACTACTTATTAATGGAGCAATTCTTTCATATCACTTAGAGGTCCCAGATTAGGGGGAAATTATATTAATTACAATACATCCATATAGAAGAATACTAGAAAATAATTTTGAAATGATTCTTACATAGAAGAAAAAGGCAATAACATATAACTTACAAACAGTGTTATGTGGTCTGAAACTGAACAAACAGTATTATGTGGTCTGAAATTGAGTTCATTGTGACTCCTAGTTCAAGTATTCCTCATCTAAACCACAAAATGTTAATTTTTACTACAAATGAAAAATGTGTTGAATCTTTTTATCAATTCATTAAAAAACACCAATTAATGAATTATTATGTACTCAGATTCTTGCTAAATATGACAGCCTTACATAGAGAATACAGAGCATAAAACATCACAAAAGATTTACCTAATATTGATAGAATGAGATTGTTAAGCTTGGCTTACATCTTGCTGCTATTATCAGAGTATGTTTGTTTTCTCTGATTATATTTCCATTAGAGAATTCAAAAGAACATAATTAATATAAAACACGTTCAGCTACTAACTAAAAGCACAAACTTTATATCCAATCTTAAAACAAAAATAATTTGAATCAGGAATTCATGGAGTGCACAAGCACAACTATTATGTATCTGATTTATGTAAATCTAGAGCTTATACTAACTTGATAGGCCTTTCTAACCTGGGGAGGGCTAATTAAAAGTTAAAATGGAAAAGTTTATGTGTCCAACTGATTCCTTTATCCTGGTAAAGGACTTGGTTACAGTCCTTGGCAGGTGTATGCATTCTGGGAGTTCTCCATGGAGCCATTCCATGAATTACTCCTGCTCCACACTTAATGGAACTTGACGTTTCAATCGCAAACGCACCTTCCTTTAAGCCCGAGTTATTCCCAGGGAATCTTTTATTGGTGCCATGATAAAAATCTTGTCATTATCTTTGTTTCTTCTACAGAAGTTAATGAAAGAACAATTTTCCATAATTAGTGAGTCCATTTCTCTTAACGACCATACTCTTTTAAGTTTTCATGTGTAAATTTTAATAATTCAATAATGTATCCCTGAAAGCCATATGTATGATTCTCTATTAGAACAGCTTTATTGTGGTATAATTGACATGCAGTGAATGACAGAGTATATAATTTAATGTTTTGACATAAGTGTAAAACCATAAAACTAGCACCACAGTCAAGAAAATAAACATTTAACATAGCCACGTATAACCTCAGAAAACCTATGTAATTTCTCCCTTCCTTCTCTTCAGCCAGGAATTTTTTACATCATTATAAATGAGTTTGCATTTTCTAGACTTTTATATAATTGGAATAATGAAACATATAGTCTCTTTGCTTGGTTTAGTTTACTCAGAATAATTATTTTGATTTGCAGCAATCTAATGTCTAATGATCTTGAGCATTTATTTATATAGTTTTTATTGCTTGAATGTCTTTATTGAAGCTTTTATTCATGTCTTGACCTATTTTTTCAATTTCATTATTTGTTTTTTTATTGTTGAATTAAAAATATTTTTAGACATTAGTTATCTTCCAAGGATCTCATTATCAATATTGTAATCTCTCAGCCTCTGGCTTCGCATTTGACTCATTTCCCGAAACACCTGAAAACAACTTTGGTGCCATGGCATGGCACCCTATCAGATTCGAGCAGAAAACACTCCTAAAGATCAACAAACAGATCTGGAACTATGTACAGGCTTTTCAGTTTTCGTCGTTGTTTTGTTGTTGTTGTTGGGTTTTTTGTTTGTTTGGTTTCTTTTGTTGTGTTGTCTTGTTTTTTGCTTGTTATAGTCTCTGCATGTCTATCTAGATAATATAGGTGGAATGAACTATTCAGAGGGGAGAACAACGAGGCAGACAGTTCTGGGGGACATGCAAGAGGCGGTGCGTGGGGGGAAGAAAGTGGATGTCAACAAACCCAGGGTCAAGGGAACAACAAGGAATCTAAAATCAGTGGTGAGGAGGGTATAAGAGGCCTGGTAGGACTTGATCAAGGGAAATGTAACCGAGAGGAATCACTGAAACCCAAATGAAGGACAAACATGATAGTGGGCCAAGAGGAAAACAAGAGGAAAGAACTACAAGGCAAAGGTCATTTATAAAGGTCTAAATACAGTTATGTACATTTGTAGATATATTTATAAACAACGATAGGGAAATAGATCTTTGTTCATGTATTTATATGGTAAGTATTAAGGTAGCAGATGGACATTGGGCCTCTATTCAAATACTCCCTCAATGCAAGAACACTTTGTTCTAATAACCTGGCATTTGATGATGCTCACTTTCTGACACGATTGCTGAAAACAAAATGGGTGCACAAGCAAATGTGGTGAAGAAATCTGATGGTGCCTGGCTATCAAAAGATATAGTGTTTGGGGTCCTAAAGGCTTGAAGATAAACAAGTGGCCATCTACCTGAGAAGCAACCAAGTCTACATGGCAGAAACACACCAGACTGCATGATCATGAGGTGTCGATGGGATCAGGTGTGAGACATCAATGACCCAGAACAAAATATCATATCAATGTGAATAAGGGGAGTGCATAGTGGAGCTCCAAAGTCTATCTGTAAACAACTGGACATCCACTCACAGAAGGGTCATAACGAAGGGAAGAGCCTGTCACGGTGCAGTATAGCACCGATGAAACATACAACTTTCCTCAAGTTCTTTAATGCTCCTCCTCCAAACTATCATAACCCCAATTCTCTCTTACAAATCGGCTAGACCAGAGCATGTGCACTAGTACGATAAGAACTCACAATACAGGAATCCAGTAGAGATAAACCCTTCAGGACAAATAATGAGAATAGTGAGATCAGGAGGGTAAGTGGAAGAGGGGGAGAAAGGGGGAACCAATCATAGTGATTGGCATATAATCCCCTCTTAGGGGATAGACGACACAAAATGGGTGAAGGCAGACAGCAATCAGTGTAAGACAAGAAAAATATTACAAATTATCAAGGGCTCATTGGGGGATCATAGGGGAGGGGGGAAAATGAGTTGATACGAAGAGCTTAAGTAGAAAGAAAATGTTTTGCAAATGATGATGGCAACATATGCACAAATGTGCTTGACAATGGATGATGCATGGATTGTGATAAGAGTTGTAAGAGCTCCAATAATATGATTTTTAATAATTAAAAGATAAAATAAAAACAGACCCCCCAAGAATTTTTGGAAATCCAAAGGGGCAGTTCTGCTTGGTCCTAAAATTTCCCTATGCATCAGAATTGATTTGATGGCACTAAGGTGTTTTTTTTAATTTTTGTTTTTTAATGTCTGTTTCTTTGATTGTCCTCTTCTTAAATCATTACACATCATGATTCTTTTCCTCTTATGTTGGATTTTGCGTTCAAGTCCATTTGTTTCTGAAAGTAATATTCCCATATTTAATCTTTCAAATTACATTTAACGTGATATATTTCCTTCTAGTCTTTGATTTCTAGTTCATTTTTGTCTTTGTGTATAAAGGGTGTCTCTTGTATAAAGGGTGTCTTTTGTAGAAGACCTCTTTTCTTATTGCCATGTATGACCGCCTCCGGTTTGGGGTCGGACATGCTTCCACATTCTCTCCTTCTTTATCGTATTCTGGTTCCTCCGACACCACTCTACATTTATCCTGTGTTCAACTCTTTGTTGTCACAGCCACACAGACCTCACAGACAATACTCACAATTACGGAGGTTTACTAGGGAAGTTAATAGGTTAGCACAAGTCAAGGTCAGTAAATACGATGTATAGAGTCACGGTCCACAGCAACACCTCTCTTCAGCCAGCTGTTCTGTTTCTATGCAGTCCTCAGCTCTCACCCACATGGTCCCTTGATCACTCCTCCAAGGACCAGGACACTTGCCTATTGCTTCACTTCACACTCCTATAGTCTCAGCGCTGCTTCCCGGTAGTGTCTCAGATGCCTCTTGTATAGGCCCTGCCGTTTCAGACAGATGTCTGGAACACAATCTTCCTATAGTCTGCATGTGGCTCTTGTACACGGAGGACTAACTCTAACGGAGATGGAGTTTTTGCCTTTCAGCAGACCATACAGCAAGGAAACTAGGAGTGTGGCTTGGTTCATGTCCTCTAGTAAAGTGAAGACTGAATTCCACTTTAATCTGATCTATTAGTGTAGCAGAGAACCAAGTCCCTCCAAAATGGTATTATAGCTACAGGCAGAGAATCCAGAATTATAATACATCCCAAAAGGAATTATGGCTAGAAGGGCCATATTAAGTGTATATCACTTGTCCATTCTGTTAATCTCTGGATTGTGACTGGTGCATTTCTTTTACTTATATTCAATGTCATTATATAAAAGTATCAATTTATTACTGTCATTTTGTTGCGCGTTTGTGTGTTTGTGAGTGTGTGTGTCTTTGATGGTGATTTTTTGTTTCACGTCATTTTATGGGCTAAATTAGTTTTATTTGTGGGGTTCTTTTTTGTCATATTCTTCATTGTTTACTAACACTTTATGATTTTATTCTTTTCACTGATGAAGTTTATTACTTTTCATTTACCCGGTAATTTAATAATTTCTTTAAAGGTTAAAAAGAGACTTTCTATTTTGAAATTTACTAGACTTCCTCTTCCTTTGGAAGTTCTCACTATTTATTCCCTATTTTTATATAGAAATTGTTTCTGTTGGCAAGTTGATATCTTCCCTCTTTTCAGTCTTTTAGGCTTGCTTTACTTTGGATACTTCTATATCTGTGTATCTTTTGGTGCTACTGTCCTGTATGTTAATCTCAAATTGCTGTCTACCACTGTTGGTTCTCTGTCTGAATCACTCTCTTAAGTATTCAATTAGATCTTCTAAGGTTGGTCTAGTTTTTTAATTTCTTTAAAATATGTTCATATAGAAGCGTCTTCCTCTCATGGTCATATGTTTTAATTTTCATAATTGAAATAGAGTCCCAGCGCCATTCATTTCTCAGGAAGGAATTTTGGTCCTCATTTTGGCCACTTGCTTAATACACCGTCTCATTTCCCCGCTGCCAGGGCAGACGGAGTCCTGGTGACGTCATGGTTGTACACTGGGCTGCTAATTGCAAAGTGAGCAGTTTAAAAACATCTTAACTGAGTCTTGATGGCTGTAAATTTGAAGACTTTGACTAAGGAGAAGCCGTTCTGAGTGCTGTCCTGTAATTTCAGAATTATAACGTTTGCTCCACTTGATGGTAGGACGGGAACTCTTCTCAGTTCTATGTGATATCCAGGTCTTATTGTCTCAAATCCTTTCTGTCTTTTATTTTTAAATTGATTACTCACATCTGTGCAATTGACACCTAGCTAGTGTCAAAGAAAGGACTTTGGTGGAGTAGTGTGTTAGCTACAAAGTCAGCCATTCGAACCTACACGCCTCTCCATGGGAGATGACAGGTCTTTTTGGCTCCTATAAAGAGTTACACCCTCCGGAGCCACGAGGGGCGTTTTTCTCCTCATTGCAGGGTTGCCGTGAGTCAGGATTCACTTGATGGCTCTGGGTCATGACGGGAGGCTTCCTGAAGACTACTGTCGATTTTCATCTCTCTTTCTCTGCAGTTCTCCCCATTCCAGTACTCTGTCCTTTGAGTTCCGTTTGTCTTGGCTTTCATGGACTTCCAGCTGCAACTCTATAACCTCTGTTTCGGTATAGATTTCTGATTCCTGCAATAAAGTCTTACATTTTTTATGGCGAAAAGTTGGTGCAATTATACACACTTCTCAATAGGTTCCTGACTCTTAAGGAAAATGATATCGGCTAGCTGATATCTAGTGTATTGAAAACCATTTTCTCTTTTCAAAAAGTTTCCCCAGTGAGGAGTAGCTGGATCTGCCGTCTCCCTCCTTGCCTAGGTGAATAGACTTTACCTTTTATATCCTAAGAGCCCATTTAGGCTTGCAGCCACCCACCTTCTATTCCAGGTTCAGACACCCATTCTGGTGACAGAAAGCATCTTTAGACAAAAGGTGTTTAGATTACGAATGGGCAACACCTTGGAAAACATAGTTGTGCCATTTCTTACCCAACACAGTTCCCACACACGGTGATTCCATGTGTTATGGAATAGACATGCTCCATAAGGTGGTCATGGCTGTCATGACAGAAGCCTAGATCCAATCCTGACTTCCATGGTGTCTCTATGCATTCGAACCACCAATATCTAGCTTAGTAGTTCAGTGAAATGCATGTGAAAGTTTGACATCGAATAACGAAAGACCAAAGAGGAATTGATGCACTTGAACTACGGTGTTGGTGAAGAATATTGAAAGTACCATGGCTGCAGTGGTCTTGAAAGAAGTACAACCCAAATGCACCTTAGAGGCAGAGATGTCCAGACATTATCGCACGTCCTTATACATGCTGTCGAGAGAGACTGACCTCAGGGGAAGGACGTCATGCTCAGTAAAGGGGAGGGGCAGTAAAAAGCAGGAAGGCCCTGGACAAGATGGATGGACAAAGTGGCTGAGACAATCGTCTCCAATAGAAAGAACGATTGTGAGGATGGCGCAGGCTGGAGCAATGCTTTATTCTGTTGTACCCAGTGTCGCGGTGAGTCAGCACTTACTTAGTGGCACTTAACAGCAACAATAGTCAAGTGCAAACCATTTGAACCACTGACCTGCGGCCATCAACAGGGAATATTTTGACTGGATCTATGTGCTGACGTCACAGAATCCTAACAACGCAACACTCCTTCCGTGTACTTATGCGGAGCTCGGGTGCCTGTACAAGCGGAGGCTGGCCCTGTTCACCTCGTTCCGTCATGCTCTTTGCTCTTTCCTTGCCTTCCTCTCTGCTGGCAACTTGTGAGGAAACAAAATGATCAATGGAACCATTTCTCTTTCAGATGTTCAGAGGTATTATACTGAAAGCCTTTGAACCTCCATCCAGGAGTTTGCCTGGACGTCCTCCTTCATGCTTTTGTGACTGTGCTGCAACGGGGGGAAGTGGCTGTCCAGAGAAGCGGAGCTCTAAGTGGGTGGGTGAAAAAATACCCATGTTTTTCTCGATTTAGATTTTTTTTTTAAAGTTTGGAAACTCAAAGGCAGCTTATCTAAACTGTCTAATTTATTCAGTGTGCTCCAGGGAGCAACTTAAATTTTGGTCATCAAAATATTTCACTCCGAAATGCATCCATTTTTCTCACTAAACCCTTTGTCAGTTTATAAAGTCGAACGCTCACTGCCGTGGAGTCGATGCTGACTCACAGCGACTCTATAGGACAGAGCAGAGCTTCCCCGGTGAGTTCCCGAGACTGTCACCATTGATGGAGTAGACAGCCCCGGCTCTCTTTCATGGAACAGCTGGTGGTTTTGAACTGCTGACGTTATGGATTGCAGCCCAATGCGAAAGTCTCCAAAATTTTCAGCGTTCACAACTGGTCATTACACATAACAGAAACTAATGATGTTACCTTTGGATTATCTTATTTAGAAACATGCTCAATATAAAATGTAGGGTTTCTTTCTTTCTTTTTTCTTTCTTTCTTTCTTGGAACCTCCGAGGTCAATCTATGCACCCAGTGGGAAATCATGAAATGCTAATTTAGGCTGATGAAGAGGCCACCATCTGCCAATACAAAGGAATAAAACAAAAATACCTTAAGAAAACTTTTATTACTGCTTTAAAAAGGAAAGAAACTAGAAAAATAGATTTAATTTTTTTAAAGTAGTGAAAATAATGCATTAATTTGAAGACTTTTCAATTTATTACTGCTATGTACACAGTGATATTATTATGACAGTCCATTAGATGGAAACTTTGCATTTACTCATGACTTTATACAAAGAACTTTAAAAAGTGTTTTATTATTTATTTTTAAAGTTTTATTAGCACATACTCTACATACCATACAATTCAGTAGTTCAATCATATCAAGAAGAATTGTACAATCAGTATTACAATTAATTTTAGAGCCATGTTTTAATTTTTGTGATGGTTGCAACAGATAGCAGATAATAAAGGTTAGTGTGGGGGAAATAGTTGTGTGGGTGCATTAAGTAGAGCCGTGTTTCGTTCCTGCTGGAGAACACAAAGTCTTTGGGAGAATGTACCCATATTCGGAAGCCATGTATAAATACTTCATCCAAGGAGATGTGGTTCTTGGACAGTCAAGTAGAAGCATCACATCTGTAAACATTCTTCACACACTGCTTTCCAATGAATAATGACAAATTAAAATGAAATCTACACTCTTCAGAAACTGATATGCATTTCTTCTGAATCTCATAGTCTCTCAGAGTTCCAGAATGAGTGTCACTCCTAGGTTACCAGGACAAGAAATGTTACAATCTTTGTTCTTGATTGCACATTGTGCTTCTAAAACTTCTGGACTTGACCGCTGAATTTCTCTCAACTATTCCACAGATTTTTTTTCTATCATATCTTCTTCTTATACATTTTTTCCTTTACTCAATGTATGTCAAGTTATTTTTCTGAGCAAAAGCTGCCCTGTTCTTTCTTAAGATTACATATACTGATAGACAGGTACTTTCTCTTTAGGCATCTAAGCATCTTCAGCTTCAGTTTATAATTGCTTTGACCACAATCCTGGCTATCCCTGTTCTTACCCAGAGTGCAGGTAAAAATATGGCCTTGGACACATAAAACTTCTATGTCCTGCCCCCCTACTCCTCTGCAAAGGGCATGGGGTGAGGTTAGAGACGTAGAGAAAAACATCATTTCCTTCATTAAGTTAGTTATTTTTATCAAAACTTCTATCTGAATCTGTCAAAACCTAAATAAAGCCCCCCCAAACCCCAAATATTTTTGGCATTAAATGTTTGTTTATTTTATGAGTATAATTTTTATTCAAAACTTACCAGTTTATATGAATAAAACAATATTTTGTCTTACAGTAAAAACAACTCTTTTATATGTAAATGAATACATAAAATGAAATAGTACAATAAATGTTATACTTCTCTTATATTTTTCACTTCAAATATTGTTTTATTAATGAGGGATAAAAGCATTTTTCTGAAATAGTTCCTGTCATCTGCAATATTAAAAACATTATCCATTTCTTTTGTGAGTAAAGCTATTGGACTGTATGAAAATGTAATACACTCACAGATGTGGTGTTATAATTTATGATTAGCTCTTTGTACCTTATAGCATATTCACCAATTCAGAGTTTCCTGGTAACACTGAAGTGTAATGTATGTGGAAATGTAGCGTGTCAAATGCAATTCGATTTGTAAATATTTACCATCAACCAGTGTAGCAGAAAAGTCTCTGTTTTTTTGCTTTAATATGTCAGAGTAGAGAAACTGCTTAACCACCAGGGGAAATGGAAATGACCAAGGCACGAGTCCCAATCCTGTCTCTATCACCTATGAGATTAAATTCATTAATTCCATTGGCTTCATTGCATTTTGAAGTATTTCTAAAACTGGTATAATTTTTGGTTACCACTACTGTTTTGGTAGTAAGAGTAGTGAGACAATTATTAGTTGCAGGAAATATTCAAAACGGTTGACAAGGATTAGATTCATCCATTCAATCCTCCTCATATCCCTACGTATTTTGTGGATTGGGGCAGCATATTTCTAGAGATTCTAGTTGCTCACAGGGTCACGCAGTGGCGAGAAGTGGAGGCAGATGTTACGCCTGTCTTGCCATATTAAGTGCTCTTCTCTGAAGCACAGTGTCTGACACATACCAGGTATTTAAATTGAACTGAATCACGGAGCTAAAAGTGTGACATTGATGGAAAACCCACTGAAATTAAAATGTTTGTCAGATTCTCCCTTTTGTGCATTGGCTATTCCCTATGTCTCCTAAAGTCTGCTCACTGCGCCGCTGTCAAGTCATTTTAGAAACATAAACGAAAACACACCCTGTCCTCATTTCAGCCCTCCAGATCCTTCTTGCTTCCTAGATAATACTGTTCCACAGATAAAGGAAAATGATGGCCTGCAAACCTGACATCTTCAAGTCTGAGCTCTCCATTCTCTCTGCTCCCTTTACTTCAGCCTCCTCGGGTGGCTTTCTTTACTAGTAAAAATGGTAAGTTTATTTCTTTGCTATTATTGCCTCTTATATTGGAATTGTCTTTCCCATTTTTCCTGAGTCTGGTCAATTCCCCTTAGTCACATCTACAATACAATCATCTTTGTCTACAAAAAGCCTATTTAAAATACATCTCTAACGTGATTTTCTTTTATGTCACCTTGCTTTCCCCTTTAATAGATAACACTGCCATTTCCTATGTCATTTATTAGTTTATTTGTTGGCTTGTGCTGAGTTCACTTGTAGCTTGTTTGTGGAAAGTGCGTCTAGTAGAAATTAATTCCATGAAAGTAAGCACTTGGCTTTGTTCATAGAACTCCTTCTAGCACACAAAACCAAAACCCAAACAAACAAACAAACAAGCAAAATCACTGCCATTGAGCTGATTGGGCTGCTAACTTCAAGATCAGAGTTTTAAACAACGAGGTGAATTGAGGGAGAAAAACTAGGCTTTCTAGTCCCGTAAAGATTTATAGTCTCAGAAACTCACGGAGGGCAGTCATACAGGGTTGTTATGATTAGTACATAATAGACTCTCAGAAACTAAATACATTTTTAATTAATGAGCAAAGGAAAATCCTTTGCACGATTTTAACTTAAAACCCTGAAGCTTCCTATGTAACCAAACACAGTGAATTCGATTTACACCTGCTATTATCAAGTACATGGGTTTATTCATTTTAAGATAAGCACGTGTGGTAGTTACATCATCTGACTTGAGAGTGAAAGGGTGGAGTTTAGCCTGTCAATCAGGTCCCACCTCGATGACCTCACTTGGAGGCCTCAGAAGACATTCCTATTGACCAGACCCACGGAGCTACGCTAGAGCTCTGGAGCTGAAGGAGACCCGGCCAGCGCTGAGATCCTTACACCGCCACTGGATCCACAAGACTTTCTGCCCGCTGGCCCGTGATCTTCCTGTACTTGGCGTCATTGCATGTGTTGTGTGAGTCTGAAGAGGAATTTATAGACTGGCACTAGACAAATGGACTAATATTGGACTTATGGACTTGATCTGGACTCGACCGGTATGTTTTCTTAATGTAAAATTTAGCTAAAACTCTTTCCAACACACATATAAGTGTCTATGAATTTGTTTCTCTCGCCTACCCAGGGGAACACAGCATGTTCACTTTCAAGGGTGTTTAAATTAATCAGACAGGAAAGAGCTACATTTTCTTTATCAAAATTGGAAAGATAAATTAATTTAAAATGTATCTCCTTAAACAATATTGTAAATTGAGTTATATTTTAGATGGCATACATATTTTCTGAGTTACATCACTATCTTTTTGCAATAAAAACATGAGTAAGAACTCAAAAGTCAGTCCAAACTGCTAGCTATGGGATGGCAGAGAAATTACTTAACGATTCCATGCCCCAGTTTACCCTTGTGAACTTGGAAAAATGATAGTACCTTTTCCTTGTGATTGTTTTTGTATTAATGATTGTAAATTAAGTGACATGGTTCTGCACACACCATAATCCCCAACCAAACCTGTTGCCATCAAGTTTGTATGGTCACCACAGAGAGGATCTCTGAGATAGAAGTAAACCTTTATGGGACAAAAATAGTCTCATCTCTGTCCAAGGAGCAGCTGCTGTGAGCCACCAAGCTGTGGCCATTCCAGCTCCTATCTCTTCACATACAGTGTTATATAAATATCTGTTATTACATTGTTAGAATCAGTTTTATGAGTCCGTCATAAAGCTAGGTTGTAAAGATATAAAACTGAATAAGATATCTTCCTCTTTGAAGACTTTGCAGTCTGTCGTGGGAGAATGAAGTAAGCTTCAGCCTAGTGGCATCTCGCACAGAAGGCAAGTAATTCATCCTGAATTTGGTGTTGAAGTGGTTGTGGAAATCTCTCAGGAGACCGGGGGGGGGGGGGCAGATGGTAGATAGGGAATAAGGAACAGGCAATATAATGTGCAAAGCCCATCACACACATACACTCAGACACACACAGAGACACATGCGTCTGTGTACTCTGGGAGGAGCTTCAAGAGTATTGCTTTGAGGGTTATAGTTCATATATTGAGGGTTTTTTCCAAATAAACTATGTTTACACGTGTCTCTGGGATCAGCAAGTGGCTCCAGACACCATCTACCCTTGTTTGGGTCTTATTAGGCTGCCTTAAAATAAAAGGTCTAAGCCAAACTGTGACTCCAAAGGGGATTTCCTGGGCCAATTAATTTCAAGGCAGAAAGCTCAGCTCAGAAATTTATGGTGATTAGGTTGTTTCTTTCTCTCTCTGTTTCTGTCTCTCTGTCTCTCTCTCTCTTTCTCTCTCTCTCTCAAGTTCTAGAAGGGTGATCTTGATAGATTTTCTCCAAGAACAAAAGGAAGATCCTAGGGGATTATTAGGGAGAAGTTTTAAGAAAATTAGAAAGGCTATTGGTGAGATAAAGTCCCAGAAAGTTGTGCTGATGAATTTTTTCCATCACAACAATGTATCTGTTCACTCTTTGAGGATAGTTTCATAGAGAAATACCACAGAGTGTGCTTAAGGTAAAAGCCATAAGCAGTCGTCCTCAAACGACAGCCTGCGGGTCACATGCGGCCCGTCGAGGACATTTATCTGGCCGCCAAGTGTTTTTGCCCCATTTGTTTTTTTACTTCAAAATTAGATATGTGCAGTGTGCATAGGAACTTGTTCACAGTTTTTTTTTAAACTATAGTATGGCCCTCCAATGGGTCTGAGGGACAGTGAACTGGGCCCCCGGTTAAAACTTTTGAGGACCCCTGCCATAGAGGGTCATGGAGGGATAGAGACTGTCTAGACAAGGCCGACTTCCATTATTCAGAGTTAAACTGGCTGCTCTGCTGGACAACGGGAGGGAAAAAATGTTGTATGGTCAGAGCAGAAATTAAAAGTTACAATATCAAAACTGGGTAAAAATCAATCAGGGAAATGAAGGTGGGATATCTAGAAGTGGGGATTTGAAAGGAGAGGTGGGTAACATAAGTGGGCTAGATGGTTAGTTAAAGGTATACAACTTTAATACATAAATATATCCTTCAGTTTATTACAGAGTGCTTACAGGACAATGGCACATGTTTTTCTTGCAATCTGCTAGAAAATCTCCTTAATTATGTCTATTTCTAGGAATGCATTATAAATATTTATTAATGTGCAATTATCAAGAAACTGGTTATAAATGATCACATCTTGCATCTGTTTGACCATAATGGAAAAACTTTCTGAAAATGGATTATGATATCAGGCAGTTGCCAGACCTCAGCAGAAAAGTAATATCTTCTGTAGGCTATATGGTTAGGTCAACCTTAAGGTGAGAGAAACTGCTAATTCAAAAGGCAGTTTTAAAATTCATCATGGATTGTAGACTCACACCAAGACAAACTAATAGTAAGCTTCCATTTTCAAACCACTCTTTGTACACACATCAATGTCTATGATCTTAAGCTCTCATATGTAGTGTTTGGTGTCAAGTTGACTGGACAGAATTCTCAGTGATTTCACAGTTGAGGTCTCCCCAATGATTTGACCGAACATAAGGTGAAGAACCCCATGAAGGGACGTGCTGTGAGATGCCAAGCCAACAAGGGACGTTGGGGGTGGACGATAATCCTCGTACTTAGGTCATAACTCTAATGTCATTAAATGGAAGGAAGCTTCCTTGGAATGTGGCCTACTTCCTATATAAGTTGACCGTGTGTGAAAACTAGATCACTTTGTTGTTATTGTTATTATTGTTTGAACTGGATCCTGCCTCTGGCTTTTTGATCTTTAGTTCCATGGATTTGAGCCAACAGCCCTTCACATTGGCATGTTGGCCCTGTGAGCCATCAGCTGTCTGCCATCTGACTTGATGACCTTGGCTTCATTGGATTCTGCAGCCATGAACCTGAGCTGTTGATCAAGGAGTCACCTACTCTTGTATCTCTCAGCCCGTGGTCTCCCTGGTTCCTGGTTTGTCTTCCTGCTTCATCAGCCCCTGCAGCTATGCTAGTCAAGAGAAATCTCTAGCCCAACATCTGACTCATGGACTTGGCCTCGACTATATTTACCTCCTCCTAAATTTTGTGATCCATTTTCAAAAAGATGTAAATGTATCTATACACACACAAATTAAAGCATCACTAGCTTTGATTCTCTAGAGAACCAGAATAACAGAAGTAGCAAAGACTATCCTACAATGATTTAAATGGGAACCCTACCTCATTCACCCGACAGCCCTGACCCTGCCTCATCAGACTTATTTTGTTTTCCCGAACTCAACTTCACTGTAAAGGGGCATGACTTGAGCACTGTAAGAATTTCAAAGCTGCTGTTTTGACATAGTGTAAACTAAAGAGTACAAAATTATTTGAGAAAGGGTTAGAGAGATTGAAACATAAACTTTAATAATGTCTAGATCTTGATGAAGGATATATCAAGAAATAGTAGCTTCACATTTTAATGCTTTTGTTTAGTAAAGATTTTTATGTTTTTTAGCAATGCCTTTTGAATTTCCCTCCTATTGGGTGTCCTAGGGGAGAAGAAGCCATGTGACATAAAAAGATATGTTTGTGTGTTTGAGTGCACACAATGTAGATAAAGCAGAGGTTACCAAAAAGGCTATGTAAGCCTAGGTAAGAAATTCAGGGTAACTTGGTAGTAGAGATCAAGATAAGTTTTAAAATAGGAACAGACATACCAATATTTATACTTTAATATACTTTTATGACAACTCTGGAGTATAGAGGACAGGGTAAGATGTAATACGTAGTCAATTAATATGGGTCTTTTAGTCATAATGCCTTATGTAATGTATACCAATTCTGGACTCTATGCCTGTGGCTGGCTATAATACCATTTTGAAGGGCATTGTCTGTTACAAGGTTAAGGGGGGATGTATCTCTGGATTCAATTTTACTGGAGGCTGTGACTTAAGTCGCCATCTTTTGTTTCCTTGGGAGTATGGTCTGCTGAAAGATGAAAGCTATGGAGTCGTATCTTACCTCTGTACGGCCAGATGGAAGTCAGAGGAGACCAGCTGTGGCCACTCCACGATGTTTACCTGGAGACCAAAATCCCAGGGTTCATGTGAAAGGATGATGCCATATTTCAGAAAATCAACAAAGCAAGCTGGTGCAGAAGCCACAATAGCAAGCATGGTGAGTGGAGAATGAATTGGTAAAACCCTTTTTGACAGCTGGGGTTGGACTATCTATTGAATAAGTTATGCAAGGGGGAAGAGGTAAGTTGTTCATTTCTGAAGGACAAGTAGATTTCTACGGGCAGATCTAATAGCAAGGAGAAGAGGCATTCGTGACCATTTCTTTTTAGTCCCACTTTTCCGTTCCCCCCAAATGAGTCTCTAGTTTCAGCAGCAAGAAGCAGGAATCTAAAATAATTTATTAAGGTTCAGATATTATTCTGAAATTTCAAGATAAAAAGGCACAGTGTCTTTGAATCATCTTAGTTAGAGATGTAAGCCTCGGAGCACTCGTTGCACCTATAAAAAGGAAGACATGCCTATAATTGCAAGAAAGAAGGATATCTACCTCATTTTTCATGTCTTAGAAGCTAAATTTATCATTGTAAGTATTCTACATTTAGCATTTAAAATATTTTATGATTTAAGCAAAGATCTATCATGTGATATTTGTTGGTACATTGGTTGCCTGCATCTGGCACCTGGGGGCTATTTCTCACAGTCTTTATAAGCTTTTATGCCCTGCGTGTCAAAGCAGCTTGGCATTCAATTTTCTTTTTCACTTTTGATTTTCAAAAGCCAACCAAATGACTTTTACATATGAAGCCGTTGAGATTCAAAAATGTTAATATCAATCATTCCCAAAGAAAAATAAAGTGGTACGTTTAGCACTGATTTACGGAGATGTTTATGAATTTCTTGAATTTTTATGAAAAGTTACGTAATCTCTTTATTTATATTGCACTTCCACTGTTTTATTTCCAATCTTTTTAAATGCAACTACTCCGAGATGGTGATTCTAGTAAAAGGATGTCCTTTATAAAACGTCTGTCCTTTATACATGTCTGGCTTATAAGAAATAGTGATTTTTCAAAATACATGATTTCTGATGCGTATGGAAACCTATGATATAACATTCACTGATTGGTCAATTTCCTTGCCGAATGTAAGAGAATGGGCACAGGTATGGAGGGTCGAGATTCATGTGCAATTAGAAGGTTTATTTGAAGTCCACTATTGTGCATGATACCTCCCAAATTCAGTATGAAATTCATTTAAAAAAAAACCAGAATAAACACACTCACAACTGTTAATGAGTTACCAGTGCCTTTTGAAGAAGCACAAACACTTCTGTCTGTTGTAGCTTACCCAGATTCTGAGAGGACTTTTACTATATTCCAAACATGAAAGGACTAAACTATTGGGCTTCAAAATAAAGTGGATGAAACACTGGAATCACCGTCGACTTTGTCAAAATGCAAATGCCTCTAGATCCAGTGACTTGGTGAACAGGGGCCTTGCACCTATATATTTATTCAGCCCCCAGGTACCTAATATGCCCACTGAAGCTAGAAGTCTGACACACTTCACAGGCTTATTTGTCCTCTTAAATATCATTTCAGCTTACCAATGTGAGACACGTATGATTTTGAAGAAAAGTATTAGAATTTTGAATTGTAATGTTTTCTTGGATATTTAGAGAGGCGGACTTACATTTATGGCATGCCTAGTGGGCAGTGCTCTTTACGCATTCAATCCTGACTACAATCCAATGAAATCCGTGCTCTTTACGCATTCAATCCTGACTACAATCCAAAGAAATCCGTGCTCTTTACGCATTCAATCCTGACTACAATCCAATGAAATCCGTGCTCTTTACACATTCAATCCTGACTACAATGCAATGAAATCCGTGCTCTTTACACATTCAATCCTGACTATAATCCAATGAAATCCGTGCTCTTTACGCATTCAATCCTGACTACAATGCAATGAAATAGAGACAATTATGTCGGTGTGTCCATGAGAAAAGAGGCTCAAGGATATGAAATAATTTAATAAGAGTTATACAACTAATAACTAGAAAGGACAAATATAAATTTTGATTATGTATAATATTAAAGTTCTTCTCACTAGACCAGTGTGCTAAGAGAGTGGGTGATAGACTGAAGAAAGTCATGTTTTTTTTTTGAGAAAACCTCAAACTACAGATGTGCATGTTCTCCACGAGTTCACCTAAAAACATGGTGAGAAAGGGAATCTTGTGCCAATGTTACAGATGAGACTCAGAGAGATTAGGTAATGTTCTGTAAAGCATGCATTTAACAATGCAATTATTTATTTGCCTATGTCAATGCTTACTATAGAGGTTAACTAATGCAGGACTGAAATCCTTCCTCATGGACTTCACAGATTAGTTTAATGGATGCGCCAATAGTTCCACACCACAGTTTGTGAATTTCTATTGATAAAAGTGAATTTGAGCTAAAGTGATGTGAGTAGAATTGGTCAAGTGCAGAGTACAAGGGAAATAATTCCAGATGTGGATCATAACACAGAATGTTTATGAGGCAGAAGCACTTGGTCCTTTCAGGAATTAAAGGGGATATGTATGGCCAACTTGGAAGTGAATGGGAAGAGTGGTACAACACCGCGTTGAGATCGCTGAGGACTTTGATGTTAAAATGAAAGATGGATTTCTTCACTATGAAAAGAGAAACACAGAGGAAGAGAGTATCCAATTTTCATATTTAAAATGGTTTTGAGCAATCTATAGAGAAACCAATTGTTTTTGGAGTTGTCTAGTCAAAAAATAGTAGTTAACACTTAGACTGACAACAGAGCGATAAAAATGGAGATTAATTTCAGAAAAAATATTCAAATCAGAAGCTTTTGAGTTTCATGCTGGATTGAGGGTGGAGGACATAAGACAACACGTGTTGGGATGGTCTTTAAATATTTGTCAATAGCAAAATACTGAGGAGATTAGATGGTCATAAGCTGAGAAAGGAAAACCACAGGGAGATGGTCTGAAACACAAAAGGGGAGGACTTGGATTTAAATATACATTTAAGTATTTGCCACATACCGGCATGAAACAGGGAACCAACAGAGAGGACTGAGGGGTCAACCACAATTCCAACTACGTGGACACCCTCCCACAAACACACACCCCTCCCCACTCCCGTCCCACAGAGGAATTTACTTCAGAGGACAGCACTGAAGCTACAGCTCAGGAAGAGGGACATGTCTGATCAGAGCACACAGGAGCCAATGAAGGGAAAGGAAGAGAGAGTGGAACATATCCTTGTCCACCAAGCCCTGAGTAGGATATTCCTGCTCAGAGCAGCCAAAGCACAGAGAGGACCATAGGGCCAGCCCCATTATGAGACTTGACGTCCCTCACTGACCTATAGCACTACTGGGGACAACAATGGAGACATAGTGAGTGAATTCTGCCTGATCTGACCCCAGAACACTGAGGTGAAACTCTAAGGGTGTGCAACAGAACATCAAGGAGAACAGAGTAACGGAGTCCCCAGGGAATACCAAAAATAGACTTTGGGGCCAGGTTGTGGCACCCCATCAGACTTGCCCAGAAAACATTCCTAAAAGTCAACAAACAGACCTGGGACTATCTCAGGCTTTTCTTTTTCCTGTCACTGATTTTGTTGTTGTTTTGTTTTCTTTTGTTGCTTTGTTTTGTTTTTGTCTTGTTTTTTTTGCACATATAATTATACCTGCAGGTCTATCTAGATAAGATAGGTTGGATAAACAATCTGTAGGTGAAAAAATATGACCAACGGTTCTGGAGGGATATAGAGGGCCGGGTGGGGAGTGGAGACTAGGTGGAAGTGGGTGTTAACAAACTCAGGGACAAGGGAACAGCAAGTGATCTAAAATCCATGATGAGAAGGGTAGAGCAGGCCTGGTAGGGCTTGATCAAGGGAAATATAACAGAGAAATTACTGAAACCCAAGTGAAGGTTGAACATGGCAGTGGGACCAGAGGAAAGTAAAAGGAAATAGAGGAAATAACTAGGAGGCAAAGGGCATTTATAGAGGTCTAAATACAGGCATGCAAATATGTAAATATATCTATATATGAGGATGGGGAAAGAGATCTATGTGCATATATTTATAGATTTAGTATTAAGGTACTAGATGGACATTAGGCCTCTACTCAAGTACTCTCTCAATGCAAGATCATTTTATTCTATGAAACTGGCATTCCATGATGCTCACCTTTTCAACACAATTGCTGAAGACAAAGCGGGTGAATAAGCAAATGTGGTGAAGAAAGCTGATGGTGCCCGGCTATCAAAAGATATAGTGTCAGGGGTCTTAAAGGCTTGAAGAGAAACAAGCAGCCATCTAGCTGAGAAGCAACAAAGCCCACATGGAAGAAGCACACCAGCCTGTGTGATACTGAGGTGTCGACGGGATCAGGGATCAGGCATCAGAGAACAAAAGATCATATCATTGTAAATGAGGGGGAGCGTGCAGTGGAGACCCAAAGCCCATCTGTAGGCAACTGGACATCCCCTTACAGAAGGGTCTCGGAAGGAACGAGCTAGTCAGGGTGCAGTATAGCACTGATGAAACATACAACTTTCCTCTAGTTCTTTAATGCTTCCTCCGCTCCCCCCCACCCCACTATCATGATCCCAAATCTACCTTACAAATCTGGCTAGACCAGAGGATGTACACTGGTACAGATAGGAACTGGAAACACAGGGAATCCAGGGTGGATGATCCCTTCAAGACTAATAATGAGAGTAGAGATATCAGGACGGTAGGGGAAAGGTGGGGGGAAAATATCACAATGATCTACTTATAATCCCCTCCCTGGGGGACAGATAACAGACAAGTGAGTGAAGAGAGACATCAGATAGTGTAAGACATGGCAAAATAATAATTTATAAATTATCAAGGGTTTGTGAGGGAAGAAGGGTGGGGAAGGGAGGGGGAAAGGGAGCTGATACCAAGGGCCCAAGCAGAAAGAAAATGTCTGGAGAATGATGATGGCAACTAATGTACCAATGTGCTTGACACAATGCATGGATGGATGGATTGTGAGAAGATTTGTATGAGCCCCAATAAAATGATTTATATATAAAAAATTGTCAATGGCAAAATGAGGAGATTAGATGGTCATATGCTGAAAAAGGTAAACCACAGGGAGATGGTCTGAAACACAAAAGGGGAGGACTTGGATTTAAATATATATTTAAGTATTTGTGTTTACATATATGCATGTATTCCTAGAACAGAGAGGATATTTAAATCCATCATCTATGGCAATAAAGGAGGTGGTAAAGAGCGACAGTTTATATTGAGAAGTCCCAAAGGGTTTAGAAAAAAAGGAGATGTATAATGGGAAGAAATAGAAGAAGTGAAAGAGACAGAAAGGAAACCAAGAGTGATGACAGCACACAAGGCAGAAGAGGGGAGCACTTAAAGGACAGTGTGGCCAAGTGGTTCAGGCTTTTAGAGAAGGAAGGAGAATTTGATGAGGAACAGAACGTGTTCTCTGCATGGCTCCATCAAACGGACTGCCAGTCCATTTCAACGCCCCTCTAGTGAACGTGTGTAGATAATCAGTACAAAAATTGAAGGAATGTTTTTGAATCAGAGGAGGATACCTTTTAAGACAGATGATAAAATTCTCTGCTCTCAAGTTGACCACACTCAAATTAACCCTACGGGACAGGGTACCAATTCCCCATAGGGATTTTTATGGCTGAAATCTTTATGGAAACAGATGGGAGCATCTTTTTCCGGCAGTGGGTTAAAATGACCAACTTTTCCCTCAGCATCCAAGTACTTTCACCACTGCATTGCCCCAAACAAAACAGAATAAAGCTTATTTATGGTAATTATATACAAATTGGGAAAGATTAACGATCTTGAAAAAATAGCAATATAAGGATTAAAAAGAGGAGAAATCAGCCAGTGAGAGCAGCAGAGATGAGGGAGCTAGATGGCCCAGGAACCAGGAAACAAGCTGAAGAGTCCTGGGCCTCTGGAGCCACAGGGTGGATGGGGACGACTGACGCTTCTCAATCCGGCATGAATGCAGCCGGTACCGGAGGAAGCCATTATGTCGCGCAGCCTCACGATGATCCGGAGGACATCGTGCATGGTCATGAAGGCACGGATGGTTCACAGGCTACCTCGCGAGAAAGAGATATCTATCTTCCAATCGCCAACCAGGCAAGACAGCGGAAAGTGCTATGCCTCCAACAGGGACGACTGCAAAAGACGCCGAGGAAAGTGTGCAAGCGTGCGCGAATGCGCGCATCAGCTTCATCACATCCGAAGCAGGTGAGAGGGGCCACCAAGACCGACGGAAGACAGTCAACGGGAAGGACATTCTCTTTGCCACGTCCACGCTGGGCTTTGACAGTGACATAGAATCTCTGAAATTCCACCTTCAGAAATTCAGGGAGGCGATGGAAGGAGCGAGCGGCATTGGTGGAGCAGTCAGGGCCACGGATGGACTAAGGGATGGACTAAAGCTTAGGGAGGAAGCTTTCCCTAACTGGTTACCGTTACTTCTCATTGAATGACTGCAGATGGGCAGCAACCAAAGGTTAAGGTTCACACAACATCCAAACAACAGATTTCTGGTGGGCAACGCATTCAGTTTTCATGACTAGAAAACACGAATGGAGTGAAGTGTGGAGAAATGAACGAGGCCCCTTGACTTCGGGGGCAGAGACGTCAGAGAGAAGTGACCGGTGCAGAGATGTCTCCTTGTATATTAAATAGCTGTAATGTAGCTTCCCGATGCTTGACTAATTAAGGTGTTCATTCTGACTCGAGAACCTTTTTCGTGAATGATTTAAAGAAAAAATTGGATTTTAAAGGTATTAAACGAATTTTGTTTTGTGGGAGTGTGTTTCTCTGTATGACTCCTTTATGCCTTGTATATTGTGATTTACTACTGTCAAGATATTTGTAGAGTTTCTTATTTTCATATTGAACCATGTTACTTTGGGAATTGAAGTAAGCAGCTGGGTCTATTCAAATGTAGGGCTAGAGTTCATTCTGAATGCAAGCTGTTTTTCTTCCACACTTTGAGTTTGCCTTGGTTATACAATAGCCTGCATGATAGCCTAGCAAGACATTTTAGCTTTTGGTGTACTTATTAAAATGAAAAAAAAGACCCACACTATAAAAATAACAATGCACCCAGAGACAAGATTTTGATGGCTATAAGGAAGCCAGGGATGGAGGTGGGAAGAGACAAGAGGGAGGGCTGTGGGGAGGGGTAAGAAAAAGAACCACCTACATGGGAGATTCAATAGGACATTGTTGACTTCAGTTCCTGAGATAGGCTATATAAAGATATATACAGTATGCTTTTAAGAAAAATCCTCCACATTCCTTATCACTGAAACCTAAATAGTGGTTTAAGTGTTTAAAAATAAAAAAGAGGAAGAAAAGCAACAATTTAAAAGACTCGGAGTCTTTAATGACAAATAAATTCATCTCAAACAACAAAAAGAAGAGACAAAAAAACAATAACAGAGTTCTAAGAAGAAGGAAACGTGTGTAGGGACTGCCATTTGGCAACAAGAAACTTACCCTGTTCAAACAGGAGAGAATGACAAAGGGCTATGGTGACAATTGGTCACTGATGTCATCGGGTCAGTTCCAACTCATCGTGACCGTCTGTCCAACAGTGCAGAGCACTGCCCCATGCTGCGCCACCCCCAGCAGCTATTCAGCGTTTCAACCAGCGGCTCCAGTAGCTACTCTGTCAGTGCATCTTTCCTTCGGTCTCTGTTTTCGCTGTCCAGATCTGCCATGCATAGGAGGTGATTGAAAATGCCAACGGCTTGAGGCAAGTGCACGCTGGTCCTCAGAGGGATATGTTTGCTTTTTAGCACTTTACAGAGTTCTTTGGCAGAAGACTTGTCTAATGCAATACATTTTTAAAATCTCTTGACTGGTGTTTCCATGGGTAGCCACTGTGGATCCGAGTTAAATGAAATCCTTGACAGCTTCACGCTTTTCTCCACTTATTTCAATGGTGCTATTGGTCCATTGTGAGATTTTTGTTTTCTTTACCTGGAGATGTGAGCCATATTGAAGCCTTTGATCCTTGGTAGGAAATGCTTCCAATCTTCTTTGCCTTCAGCCCCCAGGGTTGTGTTATTCACATACCACAGGTTGTTAATGAGTCTTGCTCTAATCCTAAGGCCATGTTCTTCTTTATATTGTTCAGTATATCAGGTTATTTGCTGAGAATACAGGTTAAATAAGTACGTATTTAACCCAAATACACACATTTCCTGATTTTTAAACTATGCAAAAAAATCCTCTTGTTCTATTTAAAGGACTCGCACTTTATCTTTGTACCTTTTCTGCATGAGCACAAGTATATATTTTTGACATTCAACTGTTAACTAAGTTATCTATAATGTATTATGATCCATACATTCCAATGCATTTATTTAGTCAATAAAATATGTAAATATATTTATTATATTCTGCTTTCAACCAAGATCCATCAGACATCGGTAATGATAGCTCTAATTTCACATCCTCTTCTGAATTTAGTTTGAATTTCTGGAAGTTTTTGTCAATATCCTGTTGCAATCCTTTAAAAATTATTCTCAGCAAAAATAACTTATATGTGATATTGTTGCTATTTCTATACTCTGTTGATTAACCCTCCCCCCCCTTTTTTTGAATGAGTGCAAATATGGAACTCTTCCAGTTAGTTAGTCAGGTAGCTGTCTCCCAAATTTCTTGATATAGATGAGGGAGCATTTCCAGTATTTCATCCATTTGTAGAAACCTCTCAGTCGGCATTCTCTCAATACCCGGAATCTTGTTTTTCATCATTGCCTTCAGTTCCCTGGTGCACAATGCATTGGTGAGAAACCCAATTCCAAGAATTGATGTAATATCACTTGAGATGTTTCAAAAACTGGAGGCAATGCTGGAAACCCTCTCTCATAAATACAGATATGGACACTGAAACAGATGCAGTTAAAGATATGTAGATCTAGCCATCCTAATAGCCCTATAAGTTTGAATCATAATTACAATTTTATGATGAAATGCAAAGCTTAAGCAACTTGTCCAGTTCCAGTGGTAAGTAAATGAAATTTGACATAAAACTTAAGCTACTAAGTATTCGTTAGTAAGAAAACCTGTTCCCTCTTTTCTGACTTTGTCTTACAATTTGAAAGCTGCAGTGGTGGCGATGGCAGTAGTAAGAGAGTTAGGGGAAGATTTCAAGAGAATTAAGAATGTGTGAAATAGTTCGTATGAACAACGGGACAAGAACGTAGATGATTGAGTTCTGCTTTAATTTCTGATTCCTGCTCTAACAGAAATACCCAAGTAAGTGGCTTTAACATAACTTTATTATGAACATAATTTTATTATGTTACAGTTTTGGAGCCTAGATGTCCAAATTCGAGGTACCAGCTATCAATGGAGGCTCTTGCTACTGTCTCTTTAGAAAAATTCCAATCCCAATTTCCGGAACCCTGACATTCCTTGACGATCATCACATGTGGTTCTATATTCCTCAATTTGTGTTCTTTGGGATTTCTGTTCTTTTTATATTTAAAAAAGTTTAAGTTCAAGGCAGTCTGCACTGATGTAATCTCGTTCAAATAACTAAAACTCTTATTCCCAAATGGAATTACATCCACAACATAGGCATTAGGATTGTAATACATATTTTTATAGCTGCAATTCAATCCATGGCAGGTTTATTTGAGGGTACAGGATAGAGCTCTGGTGGTGTGATGGATATGCATTGGGGTGATAAGCAGTTTGAATTCACTAGCTGCTCTGTGGGAGAAACAGTGTTCTCTCTACTCGGGTAAAGAGTTACAGTCCAGGGAGTTCTACCTTGCTCTCTGCTATGGGGTCACTGTGAGTCGGCATTGACTGGATGGCAGTGAGTTTGAGTTTCACTCTTTGGGGTGCTCTTTTGGTAATGAACAAAGGAACTGTAAATCCAGGGTGAAATCTTCAATCTGTCTACACTTATCCACCTCCACGGCATTGTCAATAGGATTTATTAGGTGACTGTGGATAAACGAAGGAGGCCTGTTGGTGGAGTGGGCTATGGGCTGGGCTGCTACCCTCTAGGTCGGCAGTGCGAGCCCAACCTCTGGGAGGGAGATAGATGGAACTTTCTGCTCCAGTAAAGGTTTACAGTCTCAGAAACTCAAAGGGACAATTCTCAGTCCTCTTAGGTTGTTATTAACTAGAATTGACTTGATGGAGGTGGGCTCAGATAAGAAAAAAAAATGCATCAAAGCATAATGCTGTAAGATTAAAATTGGAACAATAGAAGATGTTTAAAGACAAAGAGAATAAAAATGTGTATATAGGTACTCACCTGTGCTATGATAGTTAGCCCTTATGGGAGTGCTGAAGAATCTTGGTAATTTATAATGATATATTCTGAATTTTACTACATTGGAAGTAGTTACCTGCAATGCTAATAATATGACTCAAGAAAATTACTGAGCTTTCCTATACCTTTTCTGAAACATTTGGATTTGAAGCAAAGAGTATTTTTTACTCTATACTTTTGCTGTATTCCCCCTTAATCTTTGTTTTCTTAAAACTATTTCCCCTATCCAGTTTCTCATTAATGAACTCCAACAAAATACCAATTTCATGAAAATTAATGTTGATGAAAATAGATTTTCTATCATTTATATAGGAAGTACATGATACAAAATTGCTTGTAAAATTTAAGCAGCAATGGTGTATAAATTGATTCCTTTAAGAGAAATGTGCTGGCTTAAGGTCACTATTTCATACATGCATCATTCATTACCCATGGTGACACTCTATTGCCTATTCAAACTTATCTCAAAGCCAGAAACAAATAAAGAGCAAGGCCTAAGCTGGTGAGGAATGTGGCTTATTAGCATTTTTACAGATTCTTGCAAGTAAAGTTTCACTAAATGGATCCACTTGGGATTGGTCTTGAATAGATAATTTTCTATACAAATCTTTCAAAGTAGGATCAGGGATTATGAATTTCACAGCCATAGACAATGTTAAATTTATTTTATTCCTATCTCAGATACACGATTTATTTCTGAATTTTATGCACAATCAGCTACTATATATTACGTGCAAACGTTGACTCCTGCCTATGCTATAAATAACAAAGTGGAATCAAAAGTCAATATTCAAAATCTGGATGAGAATCTATCTTTTACATGTGAAAATGTTTCACTTATTACAATTCATTGTGGTACAAAAAAATCAATATTTCTTATTTAAAACTACAGGTCTCTATCAGAATCAGTGGCTGTAATTAACAAACCCTAAAATTGGTTGATAATATCTGTGCTTTAAAAATTAAGATCTTTTACATGGCACCTGATTTTGAAAAAGACTGTAGTGTTATCAGGTAGACATTGGACTGCTAAACTCAAGGTCTCTGGTTCAAATCACCCAGCCTTTCAGAGGTAGAAATATGAGACTATCGGCTCCCAGAAAGATTTACAGCTTTGAATATCTGTATAAAGGGTCACAAGGACATTCAACTGTCTAGACGGCCAACGGTGGGTGTCAGAAGGAGAGCGAGAGTATGAGCAGCAGTGGATTCTACAGCTGAGTTCAAACAGCTATCCTAGAAAGAAGTGCGTACTAAGAACACACTTTTCTAATCTGATTGAGAGAAGCCCAACAAGGAAAACAGAAATGAAACTGGAAAGTAAGGTACCAGGAAGTCTTAGTACTATACGATAGCTTCTATAGGTGGTAAAAGTTGGTGCTCACACACCAGCCTATGTGACCACAAGGTGTCGAAGGGATCAGATATCAGGCATCAAAGAACAAAAAAGCATATCATTGTAAATGAGGGTGAGGGCCCAAAGCCCATCTCTAGGCAACTGGACACCCCTTTACAGAAGGGTCGCAGGGAGTTGACGAGCAAGTCGGGATGCAGGGTAGCAACTATGAAACATACAATTTTCCTCTAGTTCTTAAATTCTTCCTCCCCCCACCCCCCCCCCATTATCATGACTCCAATTCTACCTTACAAATCTGGCTAAACCAGAGGATGTACACTGGTACAGACAGGAACTGGAAACACAGGGAATCCAGGGTGGATGATCCCTTCAGGACCAGTGGTGAGAGTGGCGATACCAGGAGGGTGGAGGGAGAGTGGGGTAGAAAGGGGGAACCGATTACAAGGATCTACATATAACCTCTTCCCTGGGATAACAGAATAGTGGGTTAACGAAGACATCAGACAGTGTAAGATATGATGAAATAATAATAATTTATAAATTATCAAGGGTTCATGAGGGAGGGTGGGGAGGGAGGGGGAAAATAAGTAGCTGATACCAAGAGCTCAAGTAGAACGCAAATGTTCTGAGAATGATGATGGCAACAAATGTACTCAACACAATGGATGTATATGGATTGTGGTAAGAGTTGTATGAGCCCCCAATAAAATGATTTTTTAAAAAGTTGGTGTTCAGTAGTTTACTTATTCAATATATATATGATGCATGTTCACCACATGCCAGATAACCTTGAGGTAGAGTAATGGGAAAAAATTCTTAGTTCAATAGACCTTGCATTCTAGTGAAGGGGAAAGACCATAAATAAACAGTCTGAATAAACCAAGATTAGAAAGTGACACATGTTATGGAGAAAACAAAGAAACGCACAAATAAGGCAAGCGCAATCTAAATTGTGGAATGTGGCACAGGTTACAATTTTAGATAGGATCATCAGTACAGGTGGAAAGAAGAGAGGTAATGCTTAAGAAAGGGCTCATGAGGGACGGGGGAGCGGGGAGGGAGGGGAAAAAAGAGGACCTGATGCAAAGGGCTTAAGTGGAGAGCAAATGCTTTGAAAATGATTAGGGCCAAGAATGTACAGATGTGCTTTATACAATTGATGTATGTATATGTGTGGATTGTGATAAGAGTTGTATGAGCCCCTAATAAAATGTTTTTTAAAAAAAGGACTAGTCATGTAGATCCCTTAGAGAGGATGCTGTCGGAGCAAAGGCTCTCAGTGAAACTCTCCTTGGCTCACTTAGATAGGTAAGGGCAGTGCACGTGGAGCAAAATGAATCGAGGAGTGCGTGGCCTAACATAAGATCAGAGAAATATTGAGAATGCTATTTCTCATCATGTTCTATTCCTGTCTCTTTCTATTGCTTCTCTTTGGTTTCTCAAGTTCTAAAAGGAAGGTCTTAGCATCATAGGCTGTCTTACCAAATAAACCTAAGGGCTGGGGAAATGCTGAAGTCAGATTCTACCAAATGGATATATGTAGAAAATACAGAAAATAACAAAGAACATCAGAACTTGCCACATAAATGGTCTCATGTTCTCTGACAGGGCCGCGAGGGAAAGACAGGGTACCATTGCACAGATTAAAACCCAGCTCTACTCTAACCATTAGACATCAGAAAAAAATGGCTTACCTTCTCCTACAGATGACTTAGTGATCAAATGGGCATTATGACACATTTCTCCTGAGATGTCTATGAATGGGCTGGTACCTTTAGCCTCGAGACAAAATATCTTCTCTTTTCTATTGTGGCCACCTATTACAAATGTTATGATGTCGGCTCAGAAATTACTGCTGTCTTCTGGGAACAATGTGTGTTTTATTAAAAGCTTGGTACTCTGTAACGTTAGCACTGTTAATAAACAAAACATGGAAACAGTTATGTAGAATAATCTGAACACACAGAAATAGTTTTAAAGTATTTTAATATTTTCTGTACTGCACCTTCAATCCCACTCTGCGGAATTATTTCACTCCTACAATCTTCAGTGACTTAAATTTTATAGTGTCAGGTCTCCTCTGCTCAATCTTAGTTCATGCATAGGTAGGAGATGGGGTGGGAGGCTAGCAGCTATAGGAATTATGGTCTGGTGGCTTTTATCTTTATTTTCCTGCACACAGTGTCCCTCCATCACTGTTTGGCTGCCTCTGATTTCCCTGAAAGACAATTAGGAGATGGAAGTGGAGGGTAGGTTCTTAGCTGACAGCTAGTGTGAGGTGGCATTAATGATCTCTCGGCTTGGTATAGTGTCGAAAACGATACTTTTTCTTGTAGGATGATTTTCTTTGACCCTCCCATACTAGAAATGTCCTCTTGTGGATACTGAAATCCTCAAAATGAACTAATGTGTCTGTTCTAACTAGTTGGAACAACTAGTTGGGATAATTTTCTCAGCCCTACACCCCACTTGCTCTCTGTTGAAGCCTCGTTCCACAAAACTGCTAGTGGTTCTTGTGGACAAGAATAAGACAACCTCAGAATGCCTTGCTCCATCAAGTGTCCAGTTCTCGTTCCACTAGAAATGTGCATAAAACTTTACCCCAATGAACTCTGGGTATTTAAGTGATCTTCAACATTTCACTCAACACTCTGAGCAACGAGAACTCTCAATTGTGAAATATCTCATATTTGAATTAGAGACCCATAAGTACAAAGAACCCAATGGGGAAGTGCTTGACTGCTAAATAAAGTCAGTATTTCAAAAATCTCTAAGCAACCTTTGGGAGAAAAGACAGAACAATTAGCTTCAGCAAGGAGCGAACTGCATTTCTCTCAAGGTTTAGTTCAATTTATAGTGACCCTTGGAACTCCCCTAAAGTTTTCTAAGACTGTTGAGCTTCACGGAAACAGACTGCCGGACCTTTCCCAGAAGAACAGGTGAGCTGATGAGCTCTTAATTGTGCCAGCAGGGATCACTCCTAGTAAAGACGATAGCTGTTCAGCCTAGGAAACCCTTATGGGGCAATTCTATCACGTTGTGTTGCTATCAATGGAAAAGCAGCTCCACAGCACCTATAGCAGGAACACTGAGGAGTGTCAGTGAAGATCTTGGAAAAGCATGGTCCTTTGGAATCACCTTGCTCTAGGGATGGGAGTTCTGATGGCATTGTGGTTATATTAGATACTGGCGTTCAACCACAAGATCCACAGTTTGAAAACACCAGTTGCTCCGTAGGAGAATAACAAGGCTTCTACTCCCACAAAGAGTACAGGGGCAGTTCCACCCTCACCTATAAGGTGGCTGTGCGTCAGGATTGGCTCGATGACTGAATTTGATTTGAGCTGTTCTAGGTTTAATGTGAAGGACAAATGCTCTCACACATCCTCTAATGAGGTGGATGAAACTCGCAATAGATACATAACTTCCTCTGGGTGAATTAATTTATAATCTCCATTACCTACTAGTTTTTACACTTCAAACTTTTGACTGAGGAGCCACAGATGAAGAATTAGCTTTCTTATCCTGAGTAATCAGCCCTATTTTGGAATAAGTAGAAAACACTGAGATTGAAACTGTTCCATTTTCACACTTTTTGCACTCTGTTCTGCAGAAAAAAATGTGCTGTTGTAGAAATAAGAAACTCTATTTTTATCTTTCTAATATATATGCGATAACTAGAAGCAAATGTCAAAGAAAATGGGAGACGTTCCAACCAGGCATCAAGATGAACTTGTTATTTGTTTAAAGATAATATCAGCATTATATATGATATTTAACACAATATATGCCTATTGAATATGTGAGGTGGCGTATTATATGCTTCAGATGTTGTAATTTTCAATGCATTACTATATGATTGTATGAAACTAAGTCTTTCACTACAGTCAGTTTGTCAACAACTATCAAGACAACCCTCTGAAGACTGAATTCCATGGTGTGTGTTTTTTCTGGATCTCTCCTGTTTTTCTTCTCTTAAAAAAACTTTTTTTGAGAGTTAATACATATATCATTCCATAGTTCAACCACATCAAGCAGGATTGTACAATTGCTGCCAATATCAGTTTCCAAACATTCTCTTCCTTCCTGGACTCCTTGACATTGGCTCCATTTTACACCCCATCCACCAACGCTTTACAAAACGCTCTCCCTCCACCCTGAAACCATTATACTACTTGCTGTCCCTGTAGGTTCATTAATCCTGAGTATCTTATACTGAAAAACAGAAAAATATATAACACAAATTCAAGCGGGTGATTCAGATGATACAGCATATCTGAGATAACCCCCAATACAAACAAACAAAATACAGAAAATGTTGACAATCAGGTTAATGTGCTTCAGAGGAGGGATGTCCCTTTGATCTTCTATAGTCATCTCTCCAATGAACTCTGTTTAGTAACCACTTTCCTCTCACCCCTCCGTTACGGATAGAGGGAGATCACCAGAGGCTGATTTCCTATGTAGTCCCACAAATGGATCTTAGTCTCCCACTGTCATCCATCGCCTTCTGCAAACTGTATTCTCACAATTTAGGCTCTGATCCTATTCCCTCCTTTGACTTCAGTGCTTCAGTGACTGAGACTGGTTTGCTTTTTCCATGTGGATTTAGCTGATATCTCCCTTAAATGGCTGCTTGTTTGGAGACAAGCCTTTAAGACCCAGATGCTGTTTTACCTAATAGCCAGGCACCATCTAATTTCTTCACATTTTGCTACAGGGCCCATATCTTCTGTGTTCCCTTCCTGGGGCGAGTATCAAGCAGGATCGTGATGTCAGAATAAATTGTTCATAGATTGGAGCTGGGATTAAGTGCAAGTCCCCAAACCAGTCCTGGATCTGGGCGGTGGGGGCTCTGTGATTTGTTTGTTTATTTTTTAATCTGTCTTTGGATTTCTTTCAAAACTCCTTGTTAATTTAAGGTGGAGAGTCTTAGTGATCATCCTCCTGGGACATAATGATCTTCCCCTCATTAATATTGTCTTTGATTAATCCCTGGTACTATTTTCTTTTAATGACTGGAAGAGATTTGGTTTAAAAATCCACTGATTAAATTCATAGTCAACCTTGAAAAGAACACATTAGTAAGGAAAAAACAAAATGAAACTAAAGAAGGGTTCTAAAGTGATGAGGCGTTCCACAAAGAACAGGAAAACCACCAGCACCATCAAGAATGAGCATGCTCCCAGGGCAATCTCTGTAGCTTATATTTAAGATGCAAAAAGCTAGAACAAAGTAATTTGGCTTTTATGGGTTCTGGAGGCTATCTGTCTTAAAGTATTCTCACCTTGGCTTTCAATACGAACATTGCTTAAAAGTCATATAGAATGGCATCCCTTAGGAAGGCTTGTTCTCTCAATTCTTAATACTTCTTTAACATTTGTGTATTCCAAAGGCATACTTGTGTATTTATTAAATAAAGCAGAAATATTGTTAGCCCATGTCATTTATCTCAGTATATACATATATACATATAGTTATAGTGTCAGAATTAAGGTACAGTAAAGATTTTTGTGATGTTAAAATTTAGATAATAAAGATGAATGCTATACAAAAGAGATTAGATACCTGCACTTATGTGAATAAGATTCTTTAGAAGATTCAATACAAGGAGTTGGAAATTAACAATGTCCCAAATTTCCAACTTTTCTTGGATAGTGCTCCATTTTTCCCTAACTGCCCTCCCTTAGTGTAGTCTCTCAAGCCCTGACTTGTACCATTTACTGCATTGTGTCCCAGAACTCATGAAACTTCAAGGAAAGGGTTCACATGGTTGTGGGTGCTGCTATGTCCAAAACTTGAAGCTCATGTGTTAGGGGGACTATCTTGGTTCATACAGCTTTGGAAGCTGGTGAATCTAGATTAGGTGACAGACTGCAACTCAAGTTCCAAGACCTGATCAGGCAAAGGCAGGTAAATACAGGGTCCAAAGTCAAGTATGTCCAAAAGCTGAAACAAGTCTCTTGCTTCTACCAATGCTAAGGAAAATGGAGGTGATAAAAATGAACCTTTGATGGAGCTATGTTTCTTATCTTTGTCTAGTCACACCCTCTAGTAGAGTGAGACTAACAGGAGCATCCCACCTTAACCCTGCAATAGAGAACTCCCTCCAATGTCCATTTCATCCCAGACTTGTCGACATAAGCAAATGGGCTGGAATTTTCAACACATTACAAAAGATACTTTGGCTAGAAGGAATGTATGTCAACTCAATATTCTCTTTTAAAGAGGGAATATTGAATTAGTATATGTTTAGACAGTCTTATCCATATTTTGCCCTGAAAAGATTACAAAATGATATTATTTAGCTGCAGTCAATGTAGTAATAAAGAATCACTCTAAAATGTTCAACCTTATCATTAATGAATATCTTTCATAAAACCAACCTGTGTCTTTTTGCACTATGGACTCAATCAAAACAACTGAAATTTTAAATTATTTTATATTTAAATTTTAAATTATTTAATAAATAAACACAGGGGAAAATTGCACTCTCAATAACATATACAGAAATTGTGGCCATTCCCACTGGAAAAACAGCTATATTTCAGGTTTATCAGACTGTATTTAATTTGTTTATTCTAAAGTCTACATATTAGAAATGAAATGAATTTTCTTGTATGAACATGTTTTCCACATTAATTCCAATATTTGAAATATATTACAAAAGTTAGTTGAATCTATGACTCCTCCTTGTAATAAATATATAACTAAATTGCTTTAAAATTAATTGAAATTGGAAGAAAAAAATATTCAGGCAGATTGTAATCAAACAAGACAGAAGCAAAACTCTCAAAGAAAGTGATTCAGTGTTGTTTATCCTGCATGAAAGGGCGATGGAATTCTCTGTCTTCTTTTTAGGGGTAGGGGAGGGAGACTATCAAAGACTTCTAAAATAAAACAAGCCATTTATTTAAAAGAAAATCTTTACATTTACAATCAATTTATTATCTGAGCATTTCTATAAAGTCTTTTGGATTAGACATTGTATCTGACTCTCTAACATCCCTATGAGCCCCGGATTGTTTCTCCAAATAATACTCTTTTGTTTTTTTTTTCCTTTCTGGACAATGATTATTTCAGGAATGCTCATTCTTAATGGTGCTGCTATTTTCCATGTTATTTTTGAGAAATTTTTTAAGTAAATAAGAAACCAGCCTCATTGCTTTAGTTTTTTTTCTCACTAATGTGTTCTTTTCCAGGTTGACCATGAATGTAATTATTTGATATTTAACCAACCTTTAAAAACAAACAAACCTGGGGGATGGACAACAGAAAAGTGGGTGAAGGGAGACGTTGGACAGGGCAAGATATGACAAAATAACAATTTAAAAATTATCAAGGGTTCATGAGGGAATGGGGAGGGGTGAGGGAGGGTAAAACATGAGGAGCTGATGCCAGGGGCTTAAGTGGAAAGCAAATGTTTTGAGAATGATGAGGGCAATGGATGTACAAATGTGCTTTACACATTGATGTATATATGGATTGTGATAAGAGGTGTATGAGCCCGTAATAAAATGATTAAAAAATAAGGGCTCAAGTATAAAAGTAATGTTTTGAAAATGACAATGGCAACATATGTACATGTTTGCTTGATGTGATTCATTTATGGATAGTTATAATATCTGTAAGTGCCCCAATAAAATGATTTAAACAAACAAACAAACATGAAATTCATTTGAACAGAGGCTTATCTTGATAATCATTCAAAGTTTGTGATAAAATACTTATTCTCATATAATCATACAGTAATATAATGAAAATTACAGTATATAATACATATTCAACAGGCATATTGAATATTCAACAGGCATATGTTATGCTTAATATCATAAATGATGTTGATGCTGACTTTAAACAAATGCTAGTTTTGTCTTGTCGAACCCTCTCCCATTTTCTGTGACACTTGCTTTTGGTTATAGCATCCATAATAGAAGGCTTTCTTGTTCTGCCCTGTCCTATAAGGCCACTATGAGTCAGAATTCACTTGATGCCAGTGAGTTTGGGCTTGATTTTAAGGAACTATTTAAGAGTTCCACTGCTAGTCATAAAGTCGATGATATGTGTCTGATAGCCATTTCATGAAAGAAAGCTGTAGCAACATGCTTTCCTACAAATTGCAGCCTTTGAAACCCTATGTGACAGCTATGCTCCGTCACATTAGGTCACTGTGTGTTGGAATCCTAATTATGTCATGTAGAAAACAACGGTGTTCCTGATCTAAGCTATGGCATTTTCAATCACTTCACAAGCATACAAAAACTGAACAGTGAATAATGAAGACCTAAGAATTGATGCCCTTGAATGATGGAGTTGGCAAGTAATAGTAAATATACCACAGATTGTCAGAATAATGAACAAATTTATTTTAGAAATTTTGAATTCTCCATGGAAGGAAGGATGGCAAGATGCAATCTCATATGCTCTAAAATATCATCAGGAGGGACACATCTCCAATGAAGATGTCAACCTTGGTAAAGCTGTGGGCCAGTGAGCAAGAGAAAGACCTTCACAGTGGATGAACACGGTGTCTCTGAGCATCAACAACTGTGATTATATACAGGTCTGGGTGGTGTTTCATTTGGTTGTTTTGGGTCAGAATGGATTTGATAGTATTAAGCAATAATAATACACAACTTTGCTGACAGAAAGCAAAGAAAATTTAAAGCTGAGAAGGTAAAAAATTACAGCCTTCAGTATCGATTCCAAATCAGTATATAGAAAATGAAAACCCTCACATTTGGACCAATGGCTAACCTCCTGATAAAGGGAGAAACATTCCCTTTACTTGGATGCACGCTCAATGCTCAGGGAAGCAGTCAAGGAATCAAGTGACACATTGCATGGTGCACATCTGCTGCCCAGAACTCTGGAAAGCGTTTAAGGAACAAAGAGGTCACTTTGAGGAATAAGATACACCTGGCCCAAGACATTGGGTCTTTTCCATTGCCTCATATGAGTAGGAAATTTGGGTAAAGAATAATGAAAGTAGGAGAAGAATTGATACTTTCAAATTGTGTTGGAAAAGAATATTGAAAGTACCATGAACTTCTGGAACAACGGTCTAAGAAGAAATATACTCAGCATGCTCCTTAGAAGAAAGGATGTCAAGATTTCATCTCATGCGCTTTAGGAATGCGCTCTGCAGAGACCAGTTCCTGGAAGAGGACAGTACCCTCCGTGCAGCAGGGAGTCAGCAAAATAGAGACCCTCAACAGGACGGCCGAAAAAGAGACCACAGCAAAAGCTTTAAATACCACGACTGTCAGGAGGGCACCAGACGCGTCAGTGGTCTGTGCTGTTGTGCACAGGGTGGCTGGGAATCAGAACTGACTCGCCAGCACTTAACAACCACAAGAACCCGCATCTGAAACGAAGAATACCTTTGATTGTAGTCACGCTGACCTGAGAACTTTTTCCTTATGACGTGACTGGAGAACATGCTTGAGCAAAATGAAGGGCTAAATGCAGGAGGAAAGCGTGGGATCCAGAAGAGAATGAGCTGAGAAGGAGAATCCTTGAAAGCCTATCATGGAAAGCCTATGGTCAGAAAGTCTAGAGAGAACTGATTGCAAATTAGAGAAGAAAGACAGTTACAAGAAAGAGAATTGTGGTAAGAGATGTAAGAGCCCCCAATAAAAGTATTTAATAAAAATTAAATACTTGATTAATTTGATGAGATTGTGATAAGAGATGTAAGCTATAATTAGTTTGATAAGATTGTGATAAGAGGTGTAAGAGCCCCTAAAAGTATTTAATAAATAATAAAAGAATGTTTTCGAAATGATGATGGCAACATATGCATAAAAATGCTTGGTATGATTGATATAAGGAATGTTATAAGAGCTGTAAGAGCGCCCGATAAAACGATTTATTTATTTATTTAAATCATTTTATTGGGGCTCATACAACTCTTATCACAATCCATACATACATCAATTGTGTAAAGCACACTTATATATTCGTTGCCCTCATCATTCTCAAAATTCACCTTCCACTTGGGTTTCTGAAATCAGCTCCTCATTTCCTTTTTCCCTTCCCCTCCCTCTCCGTTTCCCCTCCCTCACGAACCTTTAATAATTCATGAATAATTATCTTATCTTATCTTATCTTACACTGCTCTGCGTCTCCCTTCACCCACTTTTCTGTTGCCGATCCCCCAGAGAGGAGGTTATATATAGATTCCCGTGATCAGTTTCCCCTTTCTACCCCGCCCCCCTTCCCTCCCAGTATCACCACCCTCACCATTGGTCTGAGGTGTTTATCTTTCCTAGATTCCGTGTTTCCAGATCCCATCTGTACTGATGTGCATCCTCTGGTCTAACCAGGTTTGCAAGGTAGAATTGGGATCATGATAGTTGGGGGGGAGGAAGCGTTTAAGAACTAGAGGAAGGTTGTGAGTTTCATTGTTGCTACACTGAACCCCGAGTGACTCTTATCCTCCCCACTACCCCTCTGCAAGGGATGTCTAGTTGCCTACAGATGGGCATTGGGTCCCTATCATGCGGTGCCCTCATTCACGATGATATGATATTCCCCCCCCCCACCCCACCCCTGCCTTTGTTGCTTGAAACCTGGTTCCCTCGGCCCTTCATGATCACACATGTTGGTGTGCTGTTTCCATGTGGTCTTTGTTGCTTCTGGGCTAGATGGCCACTTATTTACTTTCAAGCCTTTAAGTCCCCAGATACTATATCTCTCAATAGCCGGGCACCTTCAGCTTTCTTCACCACACTTACTTATGCACACATTTATCTTCAGCATTTTTGTGGGGAAGGTGATCACACAATGATGGTTTTTGTTCTTTGATGTCTGCTACCTGATCCCTTCAATATCTCATGTTCACTTAGGCTTGTGTGCTTCTTCTCTGTAGGCTTTGTTTCTTCTGAGCTAGATGGCCATTTGTTTGCCTTCAACTCTTTAAGTCCCCAGACACTATATCATTTGATAGCCTGGCATCATCAGCTTTCTTCACCATGTTTGCTTATGCACACATTTGTCTTCAGAGATCATGTCGGAAAGGTGGGTATCATGAAATGACTGTTTAGCTGAGCAAGGTTGTCTTGTATTGAGGGAATGCATGCAAGGATGCCCAATGTCCACCTGCTTACCGTACTACTAAACCTATAAATATATGCACACAGGTCTTTCCCCCATAATCAAATATATGTAAACATATGTACATGTCTGTATTTAGGCTTCTATATATGCCCTTTGCCTCCTACTCCTTTCCTCTATTTCCTTATGCTTTCCTCCTGCCCCACTACCATGTTCAGCCTTCGTTCTGGTTTCAGTAATTCCTCTCAGTTACTTTGTCCTTGTCCCTACCAGTCCTCCCATCCCCTCCCTGGCACTAGTTTTGAGCCACTCGTTGTTCCCTTGTCCCTGGGTTGGCCAACACCTCCTCCCTTCCCATATCTCCCACACTGTCATGTCCCTCCTGGACCATTGGTCCCATTATTTTCTTCTCACATTTTTCGTCCAGCCTATCTTATCTAGGTGGATATGCAGCTATAGTAATATGTGCATAAAAATGTGGATGACTTTGACAGCACCAAAGTGGTACATAAGAACATGGTGTCGACAGCAGTAACACTGACAAACTAACAAACAAAAAAGCCACTGACATACAAATTTTAAAAGAAGAGAAAAAACAAAACAAAACAAAGAGCAAAAAATTAAAAAAACCTGTTAGTAGTTCAAGGTCTGTTTGTTGACCCTCAGGAGTTTTTACTGGACAAGTCTGGTGGGGTGCCAGGTCCTCGCCCCAAAGTCCATCCTTTATACTCCATCGGGGCCTCCTTGCTCTGCTTCCCCTGCTGCTCCCTTGCATACTCCGAGTGTTTTGCCTCAGTGTGGTGGGGTCAGCTCAGTCACACATCCCCCACTGTGTCTCAGGTGCTGTCCCGTGTAGGACCATGGGTCAGTGCAGGATGTTGCATCTCACCGTGGGGCCGGCTGTATGGTCCTCTCGGTATATTGGGCCCTTCGAGCCCAGCTATCGTCCCCTGAGCTTGGTGGGCCCAGGTGTGTTCCGCTCCTTCTTCCTCCTTCCTTTGCTTCAGCTTCCTTCTGGGTGTGATGTGGTAGGTCAGTTCCTTTCCCACACCAGAGGATAAGATTGTGATAAGAGATGTAATAGCCCCCAATAAAAGTATTTAATAAATAAAAAAGAGAATGTTTGGGAAATGATGATGGCAACATATGTATAAGTATGCTTAATATGATTGATGTATGGAATGTTATAAGAGCTGTAATTGCCCCCAATAAAAAGAATTTTAAAAAGAAAAAAAAAGAAAGAGGAAAGCTGATTTCTAGGAAGTAAAAACAAATCACAGAATATTTGAAGTACTTGGATATTGAGGGGAATTGATTGATAACTATTTTTTAAATTTATAGAACTAATTACACACCAAGTAAATATCAACTACAGGAGTAACAACATGTATGAACAAAAGAGACACAATGCGGGAATAATATTTTACACTGTCCTTATAATACTGATGATGGGCCCAGAAGTAAATACTTAGTGAGACGGAGAGGTGATAGTGAAGAAGTACAGGCATCTTTTGGAGACCTACTGATCTGGTTTCAGAGGATTGCAATAAAAGAAGCCACGCACAGTCTGTTTGTTTCTCCCTGCATATAACATTAAGGTTATAATTTACTGTAGTGTATTAAGTATGAAATAGCATTATGAAAAAAGTTCTAAACTGTGAGAACTACCAAAATGCAGCACAGAGACCTGGATGAGCATGTGCTGTTGGAAGAATGGCATCCTCAGACTTGCTCAGAGCCCAGCTGCCACAAACCTTCATTATCTTTGAAGCACTAGTGGACGACTATTTTCTCAACTACCCTAAGTGGAACATTAGATAACAGGGAAGCATGGATAATTTAGTAGAAAAGTCTAAATATTTTATTCAGATAAATGGATATAAGTACCCTGAGGAACAGGTGAAAAGCTTGAAATTGGTTGCCTCTAAGGAATAGTATTGAGAAATAGGGATGGACAGAGCAGGCAGCTTTATATTATCAGTGTTTTCATTACAGCTATGGCAAAACAGTAATTATTGACTTTTGAATGCGTGACTGAAATATTTTCTATTAAAATTAATCTTTATAAAGAGCGGAGTCTTGTGCAGAAATAACTAAGCAAATGGTTTTCTATGATTAATTATAGAGAAGAGTCAAGATTTCAGGATGGTTTGTCCGTTAGATAGACACTCCATTCTTGGAATTGTAAGCATGAACAAAATTGTGATTAAGTTGAAGAACATGAAAGATTTCAGTATTGTGAATGAAATTTCATATCCAAATCACAGATTTTTATTTTACATAGAATTTACCACCCCCCAAAAAAAGAGAATTAAAGGCAAACTACCTGGACATTGTGAAACTGAATGTATCTCCCTCTTCATATGTTCTTTGGACAAAGAGTTGAGTATATGCACAAAGTATTTGACCGATGTCATATTGACTGATCATATTTAGCAGGCTACTAGTTTCCTCCAATACCCTTTCTCCTCTCTTTATTAATATGAGTCTTAATTTGTTCTGCTGCCTAGAGCGGGGCAAGTGGAGGGAGTGGGGTCAATCCTGGCCTGCCTCACAGATAGATGTAGCCAAAAATTAAATGTTGGTTAGTGCCATGAAAGTAGAGTGTTTCTGTCATTTATGTTAGGCGCATTAAACGGAAGAAGCAGGGGGGCCCTTTTCTACCCTACTGCTTGGAATGGGAAGGGAAATGCAATGGTTTGAGTTGAAGCAGCCATTGTGGACCAAGAAGATGACAGCCACCACAGAGATAAAGAGCAGAGAGCTGGCAGTATGCATCAGGGGATCACTAAACCATTCCTAGTCTTCTTTTATGTATGAAAAGAATACAATTACTTTTTTGCTTATGCTGGACTTTTCAGTGCTACCTGACACAGTTTGAAATATATTGTTTTTCTCTCTCACAAGATTTAGTTTTTAAACTTTAATGTAGAGTACAAAGAGAAACAGTATGTTATGGTCATTTTAATGTAGAATAAAAAGAGTAGCACGGTGTGTAGGGCTTGTGTTCTGAAACTTCTCCTCACTAAGCGACCAACCCTGGCCTTTGTGGAGGAGTGGCTATGCACTGGGATACCATCTGCAAGGCCACCAGTTCAAGACCACCAGTCTCTGAGGGAGTAAGGCGAGACTTTCTATTCCTCTTCACAGTTAGTCTCAGAAACCCACAGGTACCTTTTCTGTCCTGTGTTCTAAAGTCACTATGAGTCAGTGTTGACTCGATGTCAGTGAAAGTTTTGAGAAGCTTCTGATATGATGTTATTAGGTGAGACCAGCCCCCAAGAAAAGGACATCATGCTTGGCAAAATAGAGGGTCAGTCTCAACAAGGAAGGTTCTCAGTGAGATAGAAAGAAACATCCATTAAAGGATGGACTGCAGCAATGAACCCAAACATAACCACTGTGAGCATGGGCTGGGCTGGGCAGTGGGTTATTCTGCTGTCCACAGGGTCACTGTGAGTGGCAGCTGACCCCTCAGCACCGAACAGCAAGCTTCTGATAAAACACTCTATTTTAAGAGTTTCTTCGGACACCCGTCATTAGAATAATTTCAGAATCAATGAAAATATTGTGATGTATCAATAAATAGGATAAGGAAGCAGATTGGTAAGAATATAAATGATATTTGTAGAAAACATTAATTCCACAAGATTATAATTACCCCCAGAAGTAGGAAAATGAAACTGACTACATACAAGAACATAGTTAACTAAATTCCAACAGAATTAGTAATAGATTCATTGAGTGTATTAGTCCTGTTAACTCCTACTGGCCTTGCAGGAAAATAATAAACTTAAAAATTACTGTACTAATAGGAAGTGCAGATGGAACTTGCAGCCTGTTCAAGTACCATAATTTAAAAAGTGCATGTTTTATTTTACTAAAGCTCTGGTTCTTATTTACTGATAACACTACTGTGTTAGCCTGGGTAGACTAGAGATATAAGTTCAGGGAGACTCATATGTGTATAAAAAAAGGTTTATATACAAGAGCAATTGAATATTGAGAAAACATCCCAACCCAGTCCAGTTCACGTCCATAAGTCCAATATTAGCCATATGTCCAATACCAATCTATGCATTCCTCTTCAGACTCACGCAACACATGCAAAGGTGCCAAATGCAGGAAAATCATAGGCCAGTGGGTGGAAAGTCTTGTGGATTCAGTGGCAGTGGAAGCATCTCAGCACTGGCAGGGGTTTCCATGTGGCTCCTTCAGCTCTTGGACTCTTGCGCAGCTCCATGTGTCTTCTCAACAGGAATGTCTCACAGGGAATGTATCTGTGTCCTGCAGTGAGCTATTTATCTCCATGGTGCCTCCAAATGACATCATCAAGCTGGGATGTGATTGACAGGCTAAACTCCACCCCTTCAGTCTTAAACCACAAATTGACAACAGACTATGTAACTACTAAGAAGGATTACAGTGGTTGCACATGCCTAAAAATAAATGTTACCTGTTTTTATGTAACTCAAAAAACTTTGTTGAGGTATAATTCACATTATATTCATGAATATGAATTCACAAACTATAATATTTATTTTTAATGTATAATTAAATGGTTTCCAGTATTCTTCCAAGTTGTGCAACTACTGCAAGTGTCTAATTTTAAACATTTTTTATCATTTAAAAAGAAGCTACATATTTATAAACATTTATTCCCATCTTTCAAACCTCTGCCCCACCCACAGTCCTTGGCAAACACTAATCTACTTTTGCATCTATGAATTTGCCTATTCTGTAAATTTCATATTATGGGAATAATGGAATATGTGACCATGTATGTCTGATTTTTTTTTCACATAGCCTAACAGTCGTTAGATGTATCTATGTTATATTACTTTTTTATGGCTGAATCATGAGCATATTTTGTATCCATTCATCAATTGGTGGATATGTGAGATGTCACCACTTTTTAGTTTATAAATAATTTGGCTATGCACACATGTGTACACAGTTTCCAAGGGATTTATAATTTTAGCTTACCTGTCTAAATATCTGGTAGTAAAATTACAGGATTATACATTATTAATTCTATGTTTAATATTTTGAGCCAAACTGTTTTCTAAAATTGATCCCCAATTTTAGGTTTTCAATTTCTCTCATTCTCAAATACTAGTTATCAATTCTATTTTTTATTGCTGCCACCCTAGTGGACATGATGGATACCTTCCAGTCAATTGGACAGGTCTCCACAATTTCTTGACATAAATGAGCAAAAGCTTCCAACATTACACCTGTTTGTTGAAACAACTCAATTAGTAGTCTACCAACCACTGGAACTCTATTTGTCAATACCTTCATTGCAGCTGGGGATTCTTCCTTCAGTCTGGCTGGTTTTTGATCGTATGCTACCTCCTGAAAGGGTTAAATATCAATGAATTCCTTTTGGTTTCAACTATATTGCTGATGAAGAGCCCTACTGACAGAGGTGATTACACACTGTGCAGCTGACCATAAGATAAGCAGCAAAAAGCCACCAGGCCCTCCACAGAAGACAGATGAAGCTTTCTACTCCTCTAAAGATTTATGACCTCAGGAAGCCACAGGGGAAGTTCTACTCTGTTGGATAGGGTAGCTATGACTTGGAACGGACCACATGACAGTGAGTTCCATGGTTTTGCTCTATGGATAATGCCACACGCAAGTCAGGTTTTACTCTGGCTGATGAAAAATAGTTGCAACAATGCATCTATTGAAAACCACTAGAAATCCAAGTCAGATTCAGAAAGGGACGTGGAATGATGATATAATGCCTGATGTTAAATGGATATTGGTGGAAAAGAGAAAACATCAGAAGATATTTATCTGTGACTCATTGCTTATGCAGAGACATTAGACTGTGTGGATCACAACAAATTATGGATAACATTGCAAAATAATGGGAACTCTAGAACACTTCATTGTGCTCATACACCAAGAGAAAGTCGTTCAAACAGAACAATTGAATTCTGGCTTAAGAATCGGGAAGGTAGATGTCAGGATTGTGTCTTTTCATATTTATATTTTTTTAAATCCTCAACATTTGATGAATAAGCAATCTAATCATAAACCGAGACTAGATTGAGGTTGTCAAGTATTTTATTTTATTTGTCTCTGTCATCAATGTCCGTGGTAGCAATAATAAAGAAATCAACAATGTATTGCATTGGGTCAATCTTTTGTAAAGGACTTCTTTAAAGTATTAAAAGCAAGGGTCACTTTGAGGGTTGAGGTATGTCTGACCCACGCATGACATTTTCAATCATGTCATATGCATGTCAAAACTGTTCATTGAATAATGGAAACTTAAGGGAAATCGTTGCCTCTGAATTTTGATGGTGAAGAATCTACGATGGACTGTCACAAGAATGAATGAATTCTTTTGCATGTGAACAGCCAGTTTTCTCAGCTCCCACTGTTGAAAGACTAACTCCCCCCCATTGTTTGTGTTGACACTGTTGTTAAAAATCAACTGACCTTGAATGCACGTTTATTTTTTGAATCTCAATTATATTTATGGATTTTTGTGTCTATTCTTGTACTAGAACACCCTTACCATGATTATAAACTATACAGAGATACTTTGACACCCATAAGTGGGGATCGTTCATTGTGCCCTTCTTTATCAGACAATTTTGATTATTCTGTTGTTCTTACTGGCTGTCAAATTAGTTCTGACCCAGAGTGACTCCGTGCACAACAGAACAAGACATTGCCTGACTCTGAGTCATCCTCACTAACTTGAAGGGCAATGCTGTGGTCACTGTGCCAAGCTAGCTCATGGAGCAATGGTCTCTTGTCCGTCGACCCTCTGCTTTAGCAAGCATAATGTTCTCCAGGGAATAGTCTTTCCCAACATCAGGTCCTAAGTAAGAAAAACAAAAGTTCACTATGTTCCCTTGTAGGAGGCATTCTTTTAAGACATTGTCCTGCAGCTATTCATGAAGTGTTTAAGTCCTTTTCCCAGTGTATGCATCTGGAAGCTCTGGTGAAATCTGTTCACCATCGGTGAGCCTGCTCATATTTGAAATGCCAGTGGCCTAGCTTCCAACAGCACCACAGTGCACCGACTATCTTACATATGGATTTTAAGATTGGCTTGTCAATCAATGTCTGTCAAGAAAATGTAGACATATGGGATTTCCTTGAATCTGTAGCTCAACTTTGGAGAGTATTGCTGTCGAAATAATATCAAGTCTTTCAATGCCTATGTCCCTGGTTTCGGTCTTTGGTATTTTTAAAACATGTTTTAGAGTTTGGCTGTTTAAGTTTGGGGATTCTTTTGTCAAATTTATTTCTAAAAATTTTCTTCTTTTTGATGTTATTGCAAATGGAATTGTTTTCTGTATCTGTGTCTCTTACTGATCTTACAAGTATGAAGTCATTGTCATTAAGTATGCTGTTAGGTGTGGGTTTTCATCCGCACCTTTTGTGAGGTTGATAAATAATCTTTCTATTTCTAAAATGTCAAGATTTAATTTTTCCCTTTTTAAATTATTCAAGGTTAAGTTGTTGGATTTTTGTCAACTTAATGTTTCTGCATCTATTGAGATATAATGTGCTTTTTTCCTTTTATTCTATTGATTTGAGCAACACTGATAGATTTTTTAATGAAAAACCAAATTTGCTTCCTGTGATAAATTCTACTTGCACACAGTACATATGTTTTATATGCACTAGCTCACTAGTACGATGTAAGAGTGTATGATTTTATATTAATAAGAACTACTGGCCCCTATGTTTCCTTCTTGCCATGGTTTTGGTGTCTTTAGGAGCAGGCTAACACTACCTTCACAGGGTGAGTTGGCAAGTATTTCCTTCTTTCCTAGTTTGGAAAGTTTGTGAGAGATTAGTGTGCTTCTTATTTAAACACTTGGTAGAATTCACTGGAAAAGCTGTTTAAGATGTATTTTAAATATTTTTTGTTGAGGAGTTTTTTATTATCCATTCGATCTCCTGCTATTGATCTACTCCAATTTTCTTTATTTGTTTTTCAGACGTCCATTTCAGTAGTTTGTGTCTTTCTAGCTATTTGTTCACATTATATAGCTTAACTAACTTTCTGGCTGGCAATATTTAATATAAACTTCTTGTTTCTCTTGTAAGATCACTTTTTTTAGCCTTCGTGTTAGCAACTTGAATGCCTTTTTTTTAGCTATCAATCTAGCTAGTGGTTTGTTGGTTTTGTGAATCTTTTTAAAGAAATAACTTGGGTTTCTCAGTTGTTGCTGTTGATTTTTTCTATTTTTCAATTGTCTTTTTCATTAATTGTCACCCAAATCCTTCTTATTTTCTTTTTCCTGCACCTTTGCCTTCCTTTTTTCTAATATGTTAGATTATTAATTTGAGGTCTTTTTTTATATAGACAGTTATAGCTATAAAGTCTTCTAAACACTGTTTTCGTTGTATCATATTATATTTGATATGCTGCGATTTCATTTTATTCATTTCAAAGCCTTATCTGATTTCCTTTAAGCATTATCTGATATCCGGAGATCTTTTTAACTCACTCATTATTTTAAAGTGTCTTAGTTAACTTTTACGCTTAGCAAATCTCCTACCCTTCTCCCTATCTGTGTAATTATCGATATCCCAAAACGAAACTCGGAACCATTGCCATCAAATTGCTATTGTGCATCGTGACCTTATGTAAGGGTCAGAGGTTGAAAATCTTCCTGGGAGCAACAGGCCTCATAGTTCACCCACAAAGAAGGCCGGTGAGTTTGCAGCTAGCAGGCCAACACTATTGCAAAGAAACACCAGGGGTCCTTGATTATTGACATATTAGAGCTTAAGCCTGACATTTTAAGTTCTGTTTCTTGTTTATTCCCTGTTTTTTCATTCCACTATTTTCTTTTTCTCTGTTTCCTTGTGTGTTATTTGAACACTATTTAAAATTCCAGTTTGATCATCCTGTGCTGTTTTGAGCTCTCTTTTTATAACAGCTTAGTGGTTTTCCTGGAAATTATATGTGCATCACTTATCAGTCTATGGGTGTTGTTATTTCACTGGTCCAAGTAGATGATAGAAATGCTGGCTTGCTTTATGTCTGTTTACCTTTCTTTGTTTATAATGTGGTTATAAACAGTTATAACAGTTATCATGCTTAGAAATACAATAGAAAGTACTGTGGGGTCCTGGTTTACAACTGCCAGCACCAGAACCATGGCAGGCTGTATAAAACCAAAGTCTGGGGCAGGCTTAAGCTCTAATTTCAGATTCCTGGACACTGAGGTAATTCTGTCAGAGAAGACATCACCTGTCCCAGACTGACCGGTAGGGTGCAGCGACCACCACCCCGATTAATCATTCAAGAAAACACGCGTGAAACTGCTTGCCAACCACCACTGGACAATGCTGATGCCAGAAATTTTCTCCAATAAATTTAAAGAAGAGCAACACTGGACTATCCCCTGGTCCCTAGCCCCATAAAAGTCCAGGGAACAAAGAACTCGGGACTGATTCCCTTTGGACGCCGAGTCCGCGCTGCGCTGGGCAGTGGAGGGAGGGAGCCCTAGCTCCATCTAGCACATAAGCTCCTTTTGCTGCATTTGCATCTCAACTGGTCTTAATTCTTCTGTGCGCCCAAGGTGAACTTGCGTTCCCTTCCCCAATCCAGCAGTACTATGACACTTTGCTATCATGCCAAACATACATTTACAAAGCACAAAAAATAAGCACAATTTATTTTATTTATCCATATTTTTCCTTTTCATGTTATTTCTTCTTTGATTTTCAAAGGTATCTTCTTTCATTCTTTCCTTTTTGCTTAGAGACCACCTATTAGCTATCGATTTCAGCTAGACTTGCTGGTGAAAATTCTCTTAGTTTTTCTCTCTCTGACAAGATCTTTATTTCCTTTTTATTCCACTATTCTTTATTCCACTCACATAAGATTTGGGGTTGGTAGTTCTTGTCTTTGATGATTTGGAAAATATTGTGATGCTTCTCTCTGACCTTGTAGCTTCTAATGAGAGTTTGGCTATCATGCTGTTTGTGTGTTCACCAATTGGTAAGTTTAGGCTTTTCACTGACGGCTTTCAGGATTTCTCTTTGTTTTCAGTTTTCAGAAATCTAACAATGATGTGCTTTAACATGCAGGTTTATAAAATTTAGGGTGGTAATTTATCCTGCTTAGGGTTCTGACTCTTTGCATTTATCTCTGTTGCTGAATATGGGCAGTGTTCAGCCTATCTTTTTTTCCCCTCTCCTTCTGAGATGACATCATTTATCATAGTCTACAGACCCTAAGATGCTATTCAGTTTGTTTTTGTACTTTCAATCATATGTAAAGAAAACAATGAAATATGGTATGTGTATTTGAATGAAACTGCCAAATTCAATGAAATAACTACTCTTTAACTGTCTATATTAGTAAGGATATCCTTAAATAGAGATCTTACTATTATGAGATAAAAAGTCATACAAGAAAAAAAAGTAAAACAAAATGAGATGGTAGAAGTATTTCTTTATTTCTTCCTTCCTTGATTTTCCAAGGTATCATCATGTTACATGGGCCCCTAAACTGCCTGGCCACTGGACTGGCTTGGATGGGAAGGCTGTGGGATTCATGTATCCTGCAGTCAGTCAGAGGATATCTGATGAGTCCTAGTTGTATTTGAAAACACCAATTACTGGAACTGAGAAATAGCTTTGTTGCCTTCCTCTAAAATTTTAATTTACTTTAAAAATACCTTTCCTTATTGACCCAACCGAAAAATAGGTAGTACAGTACAATTAAGGTAGAAATAATTATACATATTTTTCAAGATGAAGAAATTAATGGTGAGTAGGGTTAGGTGATACAACCCAAATGAATTTTTAAATCCTAATTCATTTTTATTTTTTATGTTACTCCTGCTTTAAGCTTCTAGTGTGTCAAAAGATAAAACAGTATTTTTTCAATTCTTTTGACTTAATAAAATGATTCCTATGCACTTTTCTCATGATCACATTTGCTGGTGAACTAGGTTGAAGATTATCAGTACGGAAGCATTCTGTAGTTCTGTATCAAAATATACAGGGACATGCCTTCCGGTTATAATGAGCAAATAAATTTAGCATAGAGGTGGTCTGTGCTTTATATGCGGGGTGCCAAATCACTTGGTATTTGGTAATAGGATAGGGGAACGCGAATATCCCTGCTGGTGACCCTGATGAACTATTCTTCTGTACAGAAAGCTAGCATCTTAAAACTGCGTTCTTCCTTCCAACATGTCTAACAAGGGTATTAGAAATGGCCCTCCATAGGCACCATAATCATACACTTCATATAAGGCAATGTTAATTTTTCTTGTCATATGTTTATAAAATGAAGGACCAGGATATATCTGAATATGTGTTTTAGTTATATCTTGATATTTTTCTTAATAAATGCATGCCAAAAAAGACTATCATGTTCAGACACAATTGTACTATTTGGCACCATTGTAATTCATGGGAGCATCCATTCATATTAGCATTTTTGATGAAAAATTAGCCTCGGTGTCCAATTTGACTTTAACAATCAAGTCTGGATGCAGGATATTGATTCAGAATTTTGGAACATCACCTTTCATTATTTCATGTTGCAACAAAATGGACGATGGCATGATGAGACTGGATTGAATATAAAACAGGATTATCAAAAGGAAATGCAAAAAGCAAAGGGTAGATCCAGTGACATCTATGAGGGGGGAAAAAACCCCACAGCAGAATGCAGCACCTACTTCGCACTGTGGAGGAATTGCCAGGGTTTCTGTTCCTGATGATGGAATGAAGAGGTCTGTGGATAAGAAGCTCCGTTCTAATAGAATGGCTCCCCCAGACCCCAAAGAGTCAAATTGCCTCGGAAATTGACTGTGTATGCTGAGCTACTAGGATGGGAAAGAGCCCCTGAGATAGGAGAGGTCAAGGTTATATAAACATTTTCAAATTACCCAGAGTCCTTTTACATCAGCTGACCACTATTCCTGGGCTGTGAAGCAGAAGAGAGATCTAAGTGATTATACATGGCTGTGAGTGACCTCTGCAGTGAGGTGTTCTCGTCCAGCCTGTTGTTGCTGTTATGAGATCTGGAGGACGGATAGAAAGGCAAGGAGTCGTCAGCTTCAGAGGCAAGATCCACCCAGCTGCTTCTCCAACCATGAGCTGTCCAGTATTTTTCAATGTTAAAAGCAGGCCACTACTCACATTCTCTTGACAGTTTGTGATATAACTTTCACTTTGGTGAATAGTGGTCTAAGAGACAGAACCACCAAGAATTGGCCCTGGTTAAGGGCCTGTTATTTCCATCAGATGTCTCATTAAAAAAAACAGAATGTTCAGCCTTGAACTAATTAGAATCAGGAGTTGTACACAATAGATTGTGTCATGTCTGTCATGTTTTGAAGCTTACAAATGTTCCCTGGAATCTTTGTTTCTCAACATTCTCTGCCCAAATCTAATAAGTTGAACTGGAATTTGTCAAAAGTACTGCTACTAAATAATAAGCGTTATTTGTGTACTGTCACAGTGATTCCGTGTGACAGAGTACAACTGCCCCCACAGGTCTCCTGGGCTGTAATTCTTACCAAAGCAGATTGCTACATCTTTTCTCCCAGGAAATGCCTGGTGGAATTCCAACTGCTCATCTTTGGGTCTCTGAACATTCATTTATATTCCAGATACTTTATGTACATTATCTCATGTCATTAGCAGTTACGGTCTACAATTCCCTCTTTATGCATGACACTATGAAGACCTAAGAGGGGCAGACCATTTATCCTATTTGAGGAGGAGAAAGGTGACTGGCCTTTGGCCTGTTTGGCTCTGTAGACTATGCAAACATTGCTACACTGATCCATATTAACCAACAAGTAATAGATATTTACTTAAATGTTGAAATAAATGATATTTGCTGAGTTTTACCAGAAAGTATGGAATTTTTCCTTCATATGATTATGAGGTCTGTCCAGGTGTTACTCTGGGTAGACTAGAGTAATAAATTCAGGGAGATTCATATGTATATAAGAAAAAGCTTTATATAGAAGAGCAATTGAATATTGAGAAAAATCCCAGTCTGGTCCAGATCAAGTCCATATGTCTGATACCAATCTATAAATTCCTCTCCAGACTCATGCAACACATGCAAGGGCGCCGAATGCAGGAAGATCACCGGCCAGTGGATGGAAAGTCTTTGGGATCCAGTAGCAGTGGAAGCTTCTCAGCGGTGGCAGGGGTCTCCATGTGGTTCCAGGGTGCTAGTGTAGCTCCATGTGTCTTCTCAACAGTAAAGTCTTGCAGCAAGTATATCTGTGTCCTGCCTCCAGTGAGCTATTTATCTCCGTGGCACCTCCAAATAAGGCCATCAAGCTTCAAACGGATTGACAGGCTAGACGCCACCCCTCCACAAGTTGCCACCAGAGTATGTAACTACCACAGTCAATTAGACAGTTTAAACTGATCTATGAACATTTTTCCTGGTTTAGCAGTCATGGTGACAGAGTGGTTAAGTGCTCAGTTGCCAGCTAAAGGCTAGTAGTCTGAACGTTCCAAACCACTCTATGGGAAAGGGATGCGGCATTTTGCATCCATAAAGTTTACCAACTTGGAAACTCTATGGGAGGAGTGTGATCGGGATTTCTATGAGTCCGAACCCACCGTGGGTGTGGATTGGAATCCAGCTCCAGTGTCTGAGCTTCACAGTAGGTCCTGACTGTTCTGAAGGAATGGAAGAAGAACCGTGTTATCCACCAAGAAAACCACACAGTCCTTTCAACCTATTGACTATAAATTGTATTTTGCTTCTTAATGAAAAACAATTTCATATTTCTTCATTCTTCCTAATGTGAACATTAAAGGAGGGATCTGAGTGAATGTTTGTAAAACATCATTGCTACAAAATCATAGAAACCATTATTAAACAAAGCTATCAAAATGTGGAACTGTGGTTTCTCAAATTAACCTCCACCTAGACCTACACACTGCTAAAGGTGGTGTTTCCATCCGTATAGGTTTGCGCCAAGTTGGAATGGCAGTTTTGACTTCCTGAAGAGACTCAAGTCATATTTTTTGAAAAGAACCTTTTTTTTTTTGAGTTTTGGAAATAAAAAGAAGTCTGGAGCAGTGAAGCAAGGTCTGTGGGTGGATGTGCAAATTTTCTAAACACGATTTTTATAGAACACACTTTTTACCCTTGTTTGATGGGAAAAATTTTGCAATGCAAATTTTAAAGCATTTTTCTCAGCAATGCAGTTTTCAATTTTCTTAAACCTTTCCCTAAGTAGCCCGCACAGTGATCCTGTGTTCTTCAAGAGAATTTGAAGAACAGTTGCCATCACCTTCTGAGTTGACGTCTCTGCCTTGGCTGTAATGGGCCCAGCAGAGCCCCTCTGAAGCCACGGGTTTGATGGGACCTTTGGTTTTTGAAATTACCTCAAGACTAAGACAAGTGTTTACTGAGAGAACTTTTCTGTAGCCACCCACTGATTGCAGAGATTTGTTTAAATACATTTTTCTTGAGATAAACCTGTGGGTGTATGAACTGTAATTCCAATAGCAATGCTTTATGACTTCACTGCACACTAAAATATCACTTAAGTGGTCTAAAAAAGGAATACATGGTAATTGGAATAGGTTTCTGGTACCGACTAGGCCTGCCTAGGAACATGTGGGCGAAGGTTAATCAGGTCACAGCTTGACTGGGGGTGACTGAGATTAATTCTTTGCTGCCAGCATCTTTCTCTCTGGTTATCGGCTCAGCACTCTGCTGCCTGGGCTAGTCCTTTGCCTCAACTGCGTGCTGCGCTATTGTGGTTCCGAGGCAACCGGTGAATTGTGTCACTTTGCCATGCGTGTGTGCATTCATTACCTGTGGTTCCATTGGGACATTCTTTGCCACGCTTCCTGAGGATCCCAACGGACCGCTTTGCTTTGCTTCCACACTGCTGGCTTCTGCTGCGCCTCAACTTCTCGTCTTCCTGCCATTGCTGATGCAGCCTATGCGTCTTGCCTGAGGGCAGACTCCGCTGTCTGCTTCCTTGACCTTGGACCAGGAACCTGAATGACTTGAAGAACCTTTGGTGTATTAACTGTTCTACGAAAGTGAGTTGACCCAAGTCCTCTGTACAGCTACGCGGACTAACTAGCTATAATATTTCTTCTCAACATATAAATTTATCCTTATAGATATGGATATATATAATTTTAAGTGTCTTGGTTTTGTTTCTCTAGAGAACCCTGCCTAACAAACTAATTTTTCAGAAAGGAGTCAAAATGATACTTATAAGAATTCATTACTGATTGTGATAATAGCTGTAAGACACCCCCCAAAAAATGATTATTTAAAAAAAAACTCATTATTATCATCACTACCCACTAAAGGGCTTTCATAAGCAGTTCCCTCAGGAGTCCCAGCAGCTCCAGCACGAGTCAATGCTGACCACCCTCGGTGGGTTTCCAAGAGTGTAATTGTTTACAGGAGTTAAATGTTCAGCCTCTCTCCCTCTGAGCTGCTGGTGGCTGTGAACTGCAGACCATGCGGATCACACCCCAGTGTGTAACCACTACACCCACAAGGCTCCTGAACCAGTAGCAGATATTACCAAATGCAAAGTTAGAAACTCTACTAATGAGAAGCTATTTGCCTGGCATGTTAAATGAATTATGTGATTGAGAGGTCAAACAAACTGCTTTCAAAAACAGTAATGGCACTGAACAAATCATCTTAAGAATGGACAAAATGTTTTAATGAAGATTAGAACTAATATTAGCATTTGTCAAGTAAGAAGTTCTCAGTAAGCGAGTTCCTGGTCTAAAGAGGCACTTTGTCTTGCTATGTGAAGAAAGTGATTAGCATAGCATCTCTGTGGAGTTCTATTTTTTAATGGCAAAGATTTGAAATACACAATCAGTGTAAATGTGTCAAAATGTTTTCATGGACAACAAGTCTGAGGACATAGAAAAATAACATGAGCTGTATTTTCCAATTTTATTAATGAACTTTCCGCTCCCACATATGCCTTTCAGGGACTGTCTTACTTTACAGTAATTACAGAAATAATGTGAATGATTTCTAGTTTCTTTGATATAGAATCTGACCCTAAGCACACGTATCTGTCGAGGGGCAGCTGGAAGGAACAGCATAGCCACCCTGGCTCAGAGAACAACACAGCTGGGTTCTTGCAAGGTGTCCTCTAGGGAGACATTAACGAGGCTGTGCTTGGAATGCCTGTAGACAAGGGTTGTAGCATCAACTCACTCTAAATATCCACACAGTTTGGATAAAACCAAACATCGTTATCTTTGCTTTCAATTTCTTTGGAATGCCATCAAGTTCTTGTTGCTGTAACATTGCTGTCGTCTCTAGTTATTAACTGAGCACTATAACCTGACGATGTCCTAACCGGCATTAAAATCACTGAATCAAAACCCTGGTGTGTGCATGCAAATGACTCGGGTTAAAATAAAACCAGCGGGGAAGCAGAGAGACTCAAATCCCCTTACTAATTTTAACTTCATATGGCTCACAATTTTGAAATAATAGGAATATCTCAAGAGTAATAATGATATACAGCAGCCAACAAGTTTAGAGTAATAGGAAAAATATCTTTGTTCCTTAGGTTAAATTAAACTAGTCTAATTTTTTTTAAATCAAGTTTGTATTTTGTGTTTTAAACGATGATACCAACAAAACGATGCAACCTTTCACAAGAAGATCACCAGGACTTTCTTCTGAAGTTCCTCTGGCTGGCTTCAAACATTTAACCTTTTGATGATAGTCAAGTGTTTTACAGTTTGTACCATTCAATAAACCTCCAAACCAAACTCAAAGCCATCTAGTCAATGTGTCTCATGGTGACCTTACAGGACAGGGTAGAACTGCCCCTGTGGGTTTCTGAGTCTGCACACTTCATGAGAATAGAAGGCCTCATGTTTCTCCTTAGAAGGTGCTGGTGCTTTTGAACTGCTGGTCTGGCAGTTAGAAGCCTATGTTGGTTACATAATCTAGTGTCAACTTGAGAATATTAGGAGTGAAGGAGTGGAGGTTAACCTGTCAATCAGGTCACAGCTTGATGACTTCATTTGGAGGCATTAAGGAGATCAATAGCTCACTGGAGGCCAGACCCACACTCTCTGCTTTGTCTTCCTGTTGACAAGCCACATGGACCTCTGCTGATAGAGCCAGAGCCCTGGAAGTGGAGGAGTCACATGGAGACCCACGCCAGCACTAAGATGCTTTTACCATCACTGAATCCACAAGGATTTTCACCCATTGACCTGTGACCTTTCATTTGGCATCATTGCATGTGTTGTGTGAGTCTGAAGAGAAATTTATTGATTGTTATCAGCCATATGGGCTAATATCAAATTTATGGAGTGGATCTGGACTGGGCTGAGATGTTTTCTCAATATATAATTGTTCTTTCATATAAAGCTCTTTCTTATACACATATGAGTATAAGCCCAACATGTAATCACCATGCCACCAGGCCTCCCTCCCTCACACAGTGGGTTATGCATTGCACTCCTAGACACAATTTGAATCCATCAGTTGCTCTGTGGGAGAAATATGTGGCTTTATACTCCTATAAATATTTTGGGAAATCCATACAGGACAGTTCTATCATATTTTATGGCTGCTAAATGAAATACTGGCAGTTTGAATCAAACTACAGGGGCCTGACAAGACAGTCATGGTGACGTCTGAAAGATCCAACACTGAACACCTTATGAAGCTTAGTTCTACTCTGATATGCATTGAATAGCCATGAGTTGGAATTGTTTCTAGAGAAAGTGATTTATATTACACTGGTGTATCAACAGATAAGAGCGCATGCACTTTGTGACTTTAAAAACTCATTTATTTATTGTTATTTCATCTATTCATACAGAAACAACCTATCAAATGTCTATCACAGATCCAAGAATAAGAACAATAATAAAAATCAGTGGCTTCCCTTCTTTTTGTTAGTATTCTAGTAAGAGGACAAAGAAAAGGTCAATAGAAAAGTGCTAAATAATGATAGCAAAAAATAGTGTACAGAATGACTACTGGGAGATAGAGGAAGTGTTGTTTTCTAGATTACTAGATCAATTTACTAGTTCCCTTTCTGGGAAGTTGTTAAATATATCTAAGTTACCATATAAGATAGATAATATCTTCCACGTCATAGGCTTGAAGTGAAACAGTATGCATACAATCTGAACACAGTGGTTGGTACATAGCAGTACTCAATGAATCTTTGTCATTGTGTTCATTGCTAATTAAACTGTGTCTATTAGTCTTGATTTTTCTTTCTTCTCATATTAGTTACAATTATTCTACATATGAAAGACATTTAATTAAATATTGAGTATATCAAAGCCTATTCTAGTTGCTGGAAATTGTATAACAGAAAACAAAGGAAAATCAACAAACAAATATAATCCTTCATTGCAGGGACTTTATATATCAGTATTGGTGAGTTAATTTGAATCTTATGAAATTGTTTACAAACTTAAAATAATGCAATGAAGAATTTACTTAGCCCTGTTAAGTGGTTAAGCAATAGTCTGCTAATGCAAAAGGCTGGCAGTTTAGAATCCAACAGCCCCCACAAGGGAGAAAGACATTGCTGTCTGCTGTCAGCTGACTATAGAGCTGTAAGCCAGAATCCACTTGATGATCATTGTTTCTGATGATATTTTGGTGGATGAGTAGATTATAATAGAGAAAATGGGGGTTGTGAGGCCCTGGGGACAGTGGGTATCAGCTCACAACTGTGAGAACTCTGGAATAAAAGGGACTCTTCTATTCTGTCCTACAGAGGTGCTAGAAGTCAAAACCACTTTGGCAATGGGATTTTGATTGAATAATACAATTAACAGTAAAACAGAGACTGGCATTTTTAAGTATAAATCAGTGGCATTTCAAGATTTTGAATAAGAAATTAAATATCTCACACATGAAAGTGCAGCTCTGGAACTATAGCCATGAATTTATAAGGAGTCTTGGCGGTGTGGTGGGTGTGTGTTGGGCGAGTATCGGCCAGGTCATAGTTCAACGCAACCAGCTGTTCCTTGGGAGAAAGAGGAGGTTTGACTCTTGTAAAGAATTCCCGTCTCAGAAACCCATAAGGGCAATTCTACTTTATCCTATAAAAGTCAGAATTCACTTGATGGCAGTGATCAAGTTCGAGTCATACTTTTAACCACCGGGAAAATGGCCTGAAACTCAAAGGCATGCAGGTACCAGATAAAAGACACAATCTTGTGAAGACAGTGCGTATATTAGGAGCTCTGCTGGCATAGTGAGGGAGTCCGTGCGGCATTGCTGGAGGGTCTTTGGATTGCTAACCATGAGGTCCGTGTTTCAAAACCTATCATCTGCTCTATAGGAGAAAGATGAGGCACTGTACTCCAGTAAAGATGTTCAGGAGGACTTCTTAGAATATGGTGCCAATGTAGGATCACTTGTGTGAAGATTTTGCTGTGTGACCACCAGATTTATGGGCGAGGAGGTCAAGTTGGGGGCCAGGATGTGAGAATGTGTCTCATAGCATCCCGGGATTCTTTGGTGAGTTCTTCAATAAACAGCACAGCTATGCTCCTCATGCACACATTCTCTTTTCACAGCACCCACCTAAGCTTTGCCTTCCTTGTCTGTGGGTGGCAACTCCCAGCCCTACCCCTCAATGCCACATACCCCATCAGTGGCTCACCAGTATGAGGAGCTGGCCCAGGACAGTCTACCACTTGGGGTGTACCCACGTGGACTCCTGGAGACCCTGGCCACTGGAACCTATGGCAACCCATACAGTAGCATTACCATTGGAGATAGTCCCCAGTCAAGTCTGCTCCCTCCCCTGGTGGCAGGGGTGCAACCAAACTCTGCATATGGATAGCCCCAGCTAGTTGGAGAAGGATCTCCACCAGAGACAGATGCAAGACTGGAACTCACAGCACAGTTGACTCCAGGAGGTTGTTAGATTTGTTCCTATTTTCTTTTGAGAAAGGAAACACAAAACTCCTTACCCTGCCAGAAGATACAGAACTTGGCATTTCTGGGTTTCTCAGTGGCTTTCCTGACACAGATTAGGTAGCCTAAGGAACCGGGGCCCATTGTCCTTAGCCAGAATGCCTTCTGATCAGAAGCCTCTCTGCCCCGGGACATCCATCCATCCATCCATAGCCCATTTCCACTCTAGGAACAAAAGTAAGGAGTGGGTTGATTTGAGTTGTGCAGGCTCCATTGTTATAAGCACAATAATGGAAAGACTGCATGCTCCTTACATAATATACAGGGCTGATACAGACAACTGGTAGATTCAATATACCCCTTCCTTACCTCAACCACCATAACCTCTATAACGTGTTCCCTCCACCTCAGGAACACACACTCTCCTTTAGCTTACCAAGTAACATCACATCTCCCATAACCACCTTCTCCAACTCAGTAAACATTACTATACATAATGGGAAGCCTTCCTATGATTAATGCCACCAATAAAAACCTACTTCAGAGATTCTATACCCTAATCCTTCAACTCACTCAACTTGCACTCCCTCCTCGTCTACACACAATACATTTTCCAGGACCTATCTGATCCTTCCCTAAACTAAGAAACTAGTCTTCCCTCCCCCTACACATACCCAAAGACTGTGCACCACCTTCAGTTCAACCAAGATAAGATACAAACAACATCCTATACCAGAATCTACCATAAAAATTTTAGAAAAATAAAAATCAGTATCAGAAGATGACCCAAACTCAAAGTTTTACAAGAAGAATCAAACCTTGAACTGTCAGACAAAGAATGTATGAGAATATTATTTAGGATCATATAAGAAATTGAGAAATCAATCCTGAAAACTAATGGTGAAGAAAACATTCTATAATCCTCACCAAAGGGAAGTCCAGGAGTTAAGGAATAACATCACATAAACAGAAGGAAAAGGTGGTTGATTTCAACAATAGAATGAAAAAACTGAATAAGTGATCTCAAAGATAAGAAAGGAGAACTCATCAAATTAGAGAAAAATCAAACAAAAAGCAAAAGAAATTGAAGAAAGCCTGAGAACGATATGGGATTTCATGAAGTGAAAAAAATGTATTTAAATTATTGAGGTACATGAACAAGAAGGAAAAAATAAGCCTACACTAAAAATTGTAAGGAGATTCTTGAAAGAAAATTTCCCCAATATCACAAAGGAAAAGCTGATAACCATTCAGGAAGCAGAGAGAATACCAATTAAATTAAACTCTCTCCAAAACACGTCAAGATGCAGTAGTCAAATTATTCAATTTCAAGAAAAAGGAAAGAATCATTGCAGAAGCTAGAGAGAAAGAAGCAGTCACATCTAAAAGGAAACAGATGAGAATAAGCTCAGACCTCTCTGCAGAGACCATGAAAGAAGAAGCTAGAGCAATGCATTCTAGAAGGTGAAAGACAACCATTGCAATCCAAGAATCTTTTATCCAGCAAAGCTTTCCATCAAATCTGAAAATGAAATAAAAGTTTTCTCAAATAAGGAAAAATTTAGAAAATTCACAAAATAAAACCAGCATGACAGAATATGCTTCCCAATTTTTTATGGGCAGAAAACCAAAAGTGCAGCACATAGTGTGAGGCTATCACAGGATGTAACACCACCCAGAACCCAACACACTGAAACGAGGACCCAAAACATTACAGATCTAATGGAGAAGTGAAGACAAGAATAAACTCCTCACATACACACACCGCCCCATGAAGGAGAAGAAAGGAAAACAACAAACAAATAATATGAGGACTGCAACTGAACTCCATTTAGATAATCACACTGAACGATTTTGGTCTAAATGCACCTATGAAAGCACAAAGAATAGCAGACTGAATTAGACAGCAAAATCCATCAATCTGCAGTCTTTAAGAGACATATCTCAAACTCACTGACAAAAATAGAACAAGAGTCAAAAAATGATGAAAATATTATCAAGCTAATGAAAAATAAAGAATGGGTGGCAAAGCTAATTTCGAACAAAATAGACCTCAATATACACGATACATATAAAGAGAGATAAGAATGGGCATTACATAAGGCTCAAGGGATCAATAGACCAAGAACCCATAAGCATAATAAACATATATGCACCGAAATATAGACCCCTGAAATTCATTAACCAAATCCTCAGAGATGAAAAGAGAAATCACCGGATCAACAATTATAGTAGGTGGTTTCAATGCACCACTGTCAAAGAAAGATAGATCAGCAGGTAAGAAAGTCAATAAAGAAGGTGAAGTGAAGAGCTGACTAACACAATTGGGCAAATCAAACTCCTAGACACTTGCAGAGCTCTCCAACCAACAGCAAAAATAAAAAAAACTGAATATAGACCAGGTGCTGGGACATAAGGCAAACCTGAGAAAATTCAAACACATAGAAGTTATGGGGGAGGGAGAAAAATAAGTTATACAAGAGGTACATCTTCTCTGACCACAGCACCATAACGCTAGAAATCAACAACACAACGAATAAAAAAACAAACACTTGGAGACTCACTTATACACTTCTGAAAAAAGAATAGGTAATTGCCCAAAATAGGGAGAAGATAAGGAAGTTCCTAGAAACCAAGGAGAATGACAATACCTATGGAATGCAGCAAAGGCCTTTATAATAGGTGACTTTATTGCAATAAACACATACTTGAAAATGAGGAGAGAATTATGGTCAGCGCCTTAACCCAATACCTCCAGTAGTTAGAAAGGATTCAATAGCATAATCCTTCCAACTTTCAAGAGAAAGGAGATCATAAAAATTAGAGCAGAGATAAGTGAACTGGAAAACAGAAGAACAACGGGGGGGAAATCGAGAAAGCAAAGTTGGTTCTTTGAAAGGATAAACAAAATTGGAAAACGCTAGCAAACTTAACAAAAGAAAGAAGGAGTAGATGCCAATATCTAAAATTAGGGATGCAAAATTGGGACTCATAACAGACCCTAATGAAATTAAAAGATTAATTATGCAGTAGTATGACTAACTGTATTCTACCAAATTCAATAATATGGAGGACATGGACAATTACCTGGAAAATCATTCTTTCCCTAAATTATCACATATGGACATTGAGAACTTGACAAACCCATAGCAAAAGTCATCAAGAAACTCCCAAATAAATAAAACCTTGGTCCAGATGGCTTCACAGGAGAATTTTACCAAGCTTTCGGAGTAGAGCTGACACCAACCCAACAGACACCAAACTCCCAGACTCATTCTATGAAACCAGCATAACCCTGATACCCAAACCAGGAAATGACCCCACAAGGCTAGAGAATTACAGACCAATATCTCCCATGAACTTAGATGCAAAAATTCTCAACAAAATCTTGGCCAATAAAATCCAAAAACATACAAAATACATCATGACCAAGTGTGATTCATACCAGGGATGCAGGGGTGGTTCAACATTCAAAAAAACAATTAACATAATCCTCCACATCAAAAAGAAAAAAACAAGAGCCATATGATCATATCAATTGATGCAAAAAAGCATTTGATAATATCCAACACCCATTCTTAATAAAGATTCTCAAGAAGATAGAATTAGAAAGGAAAATGCCCAATTCAATAAAAGTCATATACAAAACAACAATAGCCAATATAATATTCAATGGAGACAAGCTGAAAACATTTCCACTGAATGAGGGAACCTGACAAGGATGTCCCTTATCCCCACTTCCATTCAGCATTCTTGAAGTCCTAGTCAATACCATAAGACAATGGTAAGATATCAAGAGTGTACAACTGAGAAAAGAAAAAGAGAAAAACATGCTATTTGCAGACGATATGTTTTTATATATTGAGAATCCTAAGGGGTCCACCATAGGATTGTTGGAAGCAAGAGAAGTTTAGTAGAGTAGCAGGATACAAGGTTAACAAGTAGAAATCAATTGGCTTCCTATATACCAGTCATGGGAATACAGAAAAATAAATCGAGGAATCAATTCCATTCATAATACTCACACAAAAGCTGAAATACCTAGGAATAACCCTAACCGAAAATCCGAAGACCCATATGAAGAAAACTATAGAACCTTACCAGAAAAAAACAAAAGGGATATGTACAAATGGAAGCATATTCTGTGTTCATGGATCAGAAGACTGAATAATGTGAAAATGTCAATGTTACCGCAAGCAAAATACAAATTCAATGCAATCCTAATTCAAATATCAGCATCACACTTCAAAGAAATGGAGAAACTGATTACCAATTCATACGGAAAGGGAAGAAGCCCAGGATATGCCCAGAGCTTGTCAAGAAGAGCAAGGTGAGTTGCCTTGCTCCACCTGCCCTCAAAATCTTCTGTACAGCCACAGTTGCCGAAACAGCCTGGTATTGGTAGGATGCAAAAATACACGAACCAATGGATCTGGACAGAAAATCCAGGAACAAAAACATTTGCATACGGACAACTGATTTTTTTGACAAAAGCCAAAAAATATTCAATGGGAAGCCAATGCCCTCTTCAATAAATAGTGTTTGGAAATATGAATATCCACTTGCAGAAGAATGAAAAAGGAGCGATACCTCACTCCATGCACAAAAACAAACTAAAGACGGATCATAGGTCTACATGTAATTCAAAGTTAGAAGGACATCAATGAGAAAATTGGAACAAAGCTAGGAGCCCTAGTGCTGGGACTCTACTGCCTATCAATAATAACAAAGGAAACCTTTCCATGGAAGATCATAGCTGAAAGGGACCTGTTAAAAATGAAACGCTTTGTGCATTGAAAGACTTCATTAAAAGGGTAAAAAGAGAGTCCACACCATGAAAAGGATATTTAGTACAGACATCACAATGGGCTAACCACGGAAATCTATGGAATTTTAGATGTTCACAACAAGAAAAGAACTAATTGCCCTCTGAGAAGGTGGGCAAAGGGCCTGAACAGACAATTCACAAAGGATGACACTCAAATGGCTAAGAATCACATGAGGAAACGCTCCCGGTCATTAGCCATTGGGAAATGCAAATTAAATCAACTATGAGATACCACTTAGTACCCATAAATATAGCCCAATTAAAAACAAACAAACTCAGAACAAAAAAATATTGGAGGGAGTGTGGTGAGATAGGAACTCTCATTCACTGCTGGTGGATTTGTAAATACATTCAGCCACCTTATCAGATGCCATCAGCCTTAAAACAGATGGCAATTGAACTACCACGTGACCCAGCAATACCATTACTGGGCATTTACCCCCCAAAAAAACAACAAACAGATCACAAGCAGATGTTTGTTCCCCCATGTTCATCACAGTGCAGTGCACAATCACAAGAAGCTGGAAGGAGCCTACATCCCCTTCAACAGAAGAGTGGATAAAAGATCTCTGGTACATATATACAATGGAATACTACACATCTCTAAAAAACAGCAACAATACCATGAGACACCTCAAGAAGTGGAGGGATCTGGCAGACATTATTCTGAGTGAAGTTAGTCAAACTCAAAAGGACAAACACTGCGTGAGTCCACTGTGGTGGGAACAAGCAGGAGAACAGGCACAACTCAGGCTTGTAGAGTATCCAGTCTTCTGACTGGGAACTAGACAGCCTGGTAAAGACCTGAACCAGTACCAATGAACCACACATCATCCTGTAGTGTAGCCCACTAGGCCAGAGGATGCCTCACAGGACTGGGATCAAATGGAGGGGTGGGCTGGAGGAATGCTGTCTACTGAGTGGTCCCCATGTGGATCTGAGAGTGAAGTTCCCCCTCCCCCTCCCGCTAGTGAAGAGGCCCTGTCAGAGTTATGAGGCTTCCTGATGGGAGGGGCAGCACAGAGAAAGGACAGGAAACAGTCACTTCTGGGGAAACATAGGCGCATTTCTGTAGAAGGGAGCAGAGGGAGAGCTGGCTCCAGGTGGGGGGAGGAGAGACTGAAGATGCTTTCAGTAACGGTAGGTGGGTAGTGTTTTCAGTTGCATGCAGCGCGTGGACACATTTGAACTGAGGTATCTGGAGGTATGCCAGCAATCCAGGCCAGGTGCCACTGAACACTGGGACACATCCTGGATCTTTGGGGCACATTGGTGAGACCCCATGCAAGAATTCCACTGGGGAATTGGATTCTACCACAGATGCACTTAACCTAGAAAACACACGGTGCCTGAGAAAGCAGAAGACAGTGGTATACTATCGCTTGGTGGCCAAACAAGGCCTTGCTACATCAACGCCCTATATGGTATTTTAAGATACATCTTATGCTGGCAATCCTGGGAAGGCCATTCTGCTATCAGTTGTTTATGCTTGTTCAAAGTAGGGTGTATCTTGGAGGTGCGTTGCCTTTGGGGTCACCCTCTTGAAGATGTGTTATTTGTTTTACTGTTTTTCAGTAAATGAAACCCAGGGCTGCTGAGCTGTTAGGGAGAGCAAATAAAGCAAGGGTTCTTCAGGGGGAGGAGGGATATAGCCGGGTGGGAGAGATAAAAAGAAGGTGATGTCAAGGAGTCCAGGAAGGACAAGTATGTTGGACACAATTATGGAAGTAAATGTACAACTTTTTTGATGGCATTTGAAACCCAGAATTGATGAAACTTCAGGGATAGCAAGTAGCATATGTAAGGGGTTTGGGGAGAAGGGGTACAGTGGGAGGGAGGAGGTAAAAGGGAGACAATGTTAAAGAACCCAGGTGGAAAAACAATGTTTGGAAGCTGATTGGGTTATCAGTTTTACAATTTTACTGGATGTGATTGAATTGTGGAATGATATGTTATACGTATTAAATCTCAGCTAGTATAAGAAAATTGGAAGAATTAATAAAAAAGATTTACAGCCTTAATAACCCTATAGAGGGCCATTATGAATCAGCATCCTTGCAGTGGGGTTTTTGGTTGGTGGCACAGTGGGTTATGCATTGGGCTGCCAACTTCAAGTCAGACTTCAAACTCTTCAGACACTCTCCAGCAGAAATATTGACTGATCCAATAAATATGAAGTCTCTGAAACCATAAGGAATGGTTCTACTCTCCCTTGTAGGGTTGCTATAAGTCAGAATCCTCTTGAAGTCCATTGTTTATGTTCAATTTTGGGGGAGGGGCTAGTGAGTATATTACAATTGAGGACAGATGGGAATTGGGGCGGTTGGAATGAGATGCCCTGTGGAAAGTGGATAGCAGCTTCTATCCCAGCAGCTGGTCACCGTGTGAGAGCACACGGCTGCTATTTCCACAGTGTCTAATTTTTCAGTACAAGTCAACGATTGAACATTTTGTTAAATATCTCAATATTTAAATATTGATAACTGATGCAAATCTTTAAGACACTGAGCAGGGAAAACAAACAAACAACACAAGAAGAACAAAGCCTTGGGAGACCAACTGTGATCAAGGCTGTCAGCTTGCAACGTCTGCATGACGTACTCTACCTTTAGCTGCCCCGCTCCCATCCGCCTTACTTAGCACAGCCCCCAGCACTTGTCACTCACTACCTTGAAAACAATACATTTTAACAGAGATAAGTTAAACTTACGGATATCAAAATAAACAAATTGAAAGGGTATTTGAAGCAGAAATCAGACTGGCTAGAAGAAAGCTTTCTTGGAGCTAATTCCTACTTCTTTATTTTTCTTCTTCTTTAAAAAAAAAAATGTTTTCTGAAGTGTGGCAGCAAGAAAACTCCCAAGGGATTCCTGCCTATTCTGCATTAGATATGTGAATACTGTTCTCCATTAATGTGCAGACCCATGAGCTGACTCTGCTCAGATAAGGAAACCTAACAGAAGTGAACATACTTAAGAGATATAAATATATCACCAGGGAAAAATACTCTCATTATTTTTGCTCCTTGCCCCATGTTTCTCACAGCAAGCATCCAAATGACTATCATTTATATTTCCGAGGGCCCTGACTCTGGCTTTGGGTTGGTTGGTTTTATATCATTTATTGATTATATTTTAAAGCAAATTAATTTTGGCTAGGCAAGGGTCCTTTGTGAATAGAACAGAAAAATGGTAAAAGAGTGATTTTATCTATGGGGCTTAGGAGTTACTTCATTTGGGTAATGAATTTATTAATGCCACGGTTTGATTATACCATTTACATATACTTCATATCCCACTCAGGACTTAAGGCATTTAATACATTTTAAAATGATTTAAATGACTGCCATATGTGATCATTTACTTGAATATATGCAACTATAAAATGAGCTGTCATCAATTTATCTCTATTAAATGATCTCCTTTTGTTAATCATTTTCATTCTTTAAGTGTCTATTTAAATTATATCTGTTTGAGGTACTGAGAAGTCACAGAGCGATTATGTTGGGGGAGGATACACTTTTTTTCAAAATTTCTTTTCCATGTTTCTTTGCTCAGTCAAAGGAAAAGTACTAGGTGGACTTGAAGAAATAAATTAAGGCAAATATTTAGTAATTATTTTGAAGACATCATGGGAATATTTTAATATTTTTCAATTATGAGATTAACAGTAATAGTGAATATTGATTTGGAGGTATTTTGATTAAACTCATAAAGAGGTTATTGTGATCAGTGGGGCTAAAGGTAGCTAGGATCTAAGTGAAAGCAAAATAATTCAAGTTGCATGGGAAAAGGCAAGTTTGGGAAATACTAAAAACACTATTTGTTAGACAAGTTCTGAATGGAGCTAATAATTGTCCCCAAACTATTAGTTCCTTAAAGACATTGGGAAAGTCTATTGCATTCACCAATAGACCTATCATCTAAAAGCGTGCCTGGCACCTGAAAGCCAGTAGTAAGGATTTGGTAAGAGAATGAATAAATAAGAGAAAATGTGAGAGGGTCTGAGATGCTTTGGAGAACTCAGACAAAGGTCAAGTATTTACACAAAAAGTATGTAATTACATAATTAACTATGGCTCAAATGTGCCCTGGCCTGAGGATTGAAGATAATGAAATTGGTAGTTTGAGATCCATGTGCTTGTGCCCATTTCCTCTGTTTCAGTTGCAGCTAAAGGTTCTAATATGATCCACGGTAGAGCTGCTTCAGAGACAGCACCCTGAATGTGCTCAGGATAAGGAGAAAGCAGGCAAATAAACCGAAAATTGTTACCACCCAATTTATCGTCCCTGCATCCTCCCAGAGAATTCCATCCCAAAATTTGTGCTTTGAAAGTGGTCGTTTCCCTCCCATTGATCTCAGCAGTGACTAGAGAGGATTACGTCATGGGCTCTGAGAGCTGTGGCTCTAATCGTTTGCTATTTTTCACAGTAGAAAGTATTTCAAAGTAGTGACCTCTCTCCAACTTACTCTTCGTATTCCCTCCGAGTAGAACATGACTAATTTTCTAATATCCTTACTGTGGGTTCCAGCCTCACAGTTGAAAGGCCCTGCAGAGCCATGTGCATGATTCAAGAAACAACGAAGACAGACGACAAGAGCAGTGCAGGGGATTGGGCTCCATGCTCTTCTGGGGAGATGTGACTTTGGTCAGCAATGGGCTTACTTAGCTCTTGAGGCATGTAGGCCTCAAGCGATACAAACACATCCAGCAAATGGGCAAGGCACGGATCTTGAATAACCCGAGCCCTCGAGGGGAATATTCCAAAGGGAGTGCCATGCATGCAAGAGACATGATGTGCAAAATGCTCCTTAAGGGACACATGGAAGAATTGTCTTAGAGGGAAGCATCCTTTAATTGTGTTCTCATTTGCTAACTTAACAATGTCTTGAGTCTAACTTATGTCTTGAGTCTGCACGCTCAGTTGCTCAAACTTCTCATCTCAGCTAATTATTTCTTCCAAGTGTCAAGAATGATTACAATATTCCAATAATTGAGAAAGAGCTTTGGTGGGATAGTGGGTCCCAATTTAGGTTGTAAGGCCAACAGTTTTAAATTATCACCCGGTCCAAGTGAGAAAGATAAGGCTTTCTACTTCCATAAAAGATGATTGTCTCAGAACCCAACAGAGGGGGTTCCACTCTGTGCTATGACTTGCAATTGACTCGATGGCAATGAGTTGTTCGGCAGAGAGTCATTGAGCATCCAGTATTAGTTAAAAGACAAAGACCTGAAACAGAAAATCACAAATGGAAACATTTGAATTTTAGGCAAGGTTGTTCGATACAACATTGGTGAAGAAGGGCTTGTCAGCAAATATTGTCATAATTGGATAAACAAAAAGAGAACATTAAATTAAATTCTTTCTCACCTAAAACACACAAACATTCAGTTCTAGATGATTCACATATCTAAATGTGAAAAGCACAAATGGAAAGTTCTAACATAGTAGGTTCCTGACATAATTTTTAAGAGCTCAGGCGTAGAGAACAACTAGTAAAGAAGTCAATACTATCCAAAGTAATCTCTAGATGCAATGTGAAGTCCATAAAAATTCTAACAGCATTTATTACAGAAATGGGAAAATTAATTTTCAATTTTATGTGAAAAGACATGAACCTCAAATAGCTAATGCAATTTTGAAATATAAAGTAGGAGGCCTCACATTTCCTGATTTTAATGCACATTACAAACAATAAGCAGAGTTGCATGGCTGGTGTAACGATAGACACCTAGACCAAAGAAATAGACTTTCAAACTGAGAAATAAATCCACACATCCATGGTCAATTTATTTTGAACAGGGAAACCAAATTCATTCAATTATGAATAAAGTTATTTAACAAACTGTGCTAGAAAATAGTTTCCATATACAGAAAATGAAATAAAATCTCTACCTTACACCTTACAAAAATATTAAGGTACAATTAACCAAGAATCTAAATGTTAAAGTTAAAACCATAAATTTCTTGGAAAAAATAATGGAGAAATATTTTGAGATTTAATTCTTTCAATGATAGGTTATCAAATGCACCAACAGTAAAAGCAGTAGAAAACAAAAGAGATGATTGGATCTCATAGTCATTAAATAATTATGCTTAGCAAAGAAAAGACCCCGAAGACTCCAGGTTAGGAGGGGCAGCTTCCAGAATCCCCCCAGGACCAGTGGGGAGACAGTCATGAAGGTCATCAGACAGACTAGGGATTTATACATTTTTTTTTCTTTTTTCAATCTTTTGTTTTCTTTATGTTTGGTCTCTGTGATTGTTGGGTTGCCAATTTATATAAAATAGGCATGGGAAGCCAGCTTGAAGAGAAAGCAACAGGACCAATGGCTGAAGGAGGTGGGGGAAGGGAGTGGTGAACAAAGAACTCCACAAACAAGGGAACACCTAGGGAATCAAGGAGGACATGGAGATCCTGGGGGTAATGGAGCAATAGCAGTCTAGCTGAGAGGAATTACTGAGAAGTGGAAGTAGGGCAAGCATGAAGGTGGGACAGGAGGAAGGTGAAAGCAAACAGGAACGATCTAGGAAGCAAAGATATGGGTAGAGGTAGAAGCATGGGTTTGTACTTAGGTAATACATTAATTCATAAAAATAGAGGTATTGGCCCATAAATATATATTTATAAGGCAATACACTGAGGCTGTGGATGGGCTTCAGGCCTCTGTTCATGCCCCCTCTCAATGCAAGAACACTTTGTTCTAACACCCTTGCATTTTTTGATGCTCACCCTTCCTGCACAATTGCTGAAGATGGGTGCATAAGCAAATGCGATGAAGAAAGTGGATGGTGCCTGACTATCAAAAAATATAGCTTCTGGGATATTAAAGACTTGAAGTTAAACATTGACCATCTAGCAGAGAAGCAACAAGCCCACATGGAATAAACATACCAGCCTGTGCGATCATGAGGTGTTGCCGAGGCAGGGTAACAGGCATCAGAAAACCCAAAACAAACAAACAAACAAATGATATTGTTGAGAATGAGGGTGTTCCAATCAGAGACCGAAAGCCCATCTGGGACATCTGCTCACAGAGGGGTCACAGGGAAGGGATGGGTCAATCAGGTTGCAGTAAAGAATTGATGAAACACACTATACTCTTCTGGGTCCTTGAGGCTGCCTCACCCCCACTATCATGACGCTAGTACTGCTTTCATTTCAGGCTAGACAGAAGGATGTGCACAGGTACAGATAAGACATAAGAGCTCATTGCCACACAGAATCCAGGAACAGGAATGGGAGTAACATTACCAGGAGGGCAGCGGGAAGATGGGGAGAGGAAGGGAGGAAGTGGGAACAGATTAAATTGATTGACACATAACTGCACCCCCACTCCACTAGGGGGACGAAAAATAAAAACCTTGGGGATGGAAGATAGCTATTGCTATAAATATGAAAATAATAATAAAAATTTATAATTTATCATGGGGCCATGAGGGTTGGGGGATGGGGGAAAAGAAGGAGCTGAATAGGGCTCAATAGGAAGTAAATGTCTAGCAAATAATGTTGTGTAAATGTGCTTGATACAATTGGTGGGTGAATTGTTATAAGAGCTGTAATAGCCCTCAATAAAATGTGTTTTTTTTTTAAAAACAAAAAAGACACAAAGGAAAGAAAATATCCAGGTTTAACTCATCAGATAAATAATAATTTGACAGGTAGGTATAAGGGTATTAGCCAAGCATAATGTTCTTCTCCAGGGCCAGACCCTTCTCATAGCGAGCTCAATTTGTGGGCAATGATGTCTCACCACCTTCATTTCTAAGGAGCATTCTGACAGTTTGTTCTTCTGGCTGTCCATAAACCAACAAAATCACTGCCATCGAACTCATTAAGACTCATAATGACTGTTTTAGGCTGTTGCTATAGGACAGAGTAGAACTAACCCTTTGCATTTCAGAGACTGTCGAATCATTACCAGAGCAGAAAGCCTCATCTTCACCCCATCAAGCAGCTGGGCAGTTAGAACTTCTGACCTTCTGGCTAGCAGCCCAACTTCTAATTTATCATACCCCTAGGATTCCTGACTATCTACGGTATACTCAATATTTTTTGCCAACATCATACGTCACATGTATAACTTCTTTTGTCTTTATTTTTTTCAAATCATTTTATTGGGGGCTCTTATAGCTCATGACAATGCATTCATCAATTGTATCAGTCACATTTGTGCATATGACTCCATCATCATTTTCAAAGTATTTTCTTTCTACTTGAGCCCTTGGAAATCAGTTCCTCTCCCCAACCCACCTCCACCCTCCCACCCTTGGGAACCCTTGATAAATTATACATAATTATTATTTTCATATCTTATATCATCCGCTGTCTCCTTTCACCACACTTCCATTGTTTGTCCCTCTGGGAGGGGTGTGTGTGCGTGTGTTATACCTTGATCATTGCGATCAGTTCCCCCTTTCTCCCCCTTCTCTCCCAACCTTCCCCCACCCTCCTGGAATGATACTCGAATTGCTGTTCCTGATGGGCATCTCTCCTGGGTTCCGTGTGTCAAGAGCTCTTATCTGTACCAGTGTACAAGCTCCGATCCAAACTGTAGAACTGGGGACATGATAGTGGGGGGGGGGGAAGCAATTGAAGAATGAGAGGAATATTGTATGGTTCATTGGTGCACCCTGCCTGACTCATTTCTTCCTTGTGACCCTTCTGTGAGGGGATGCCCAACTGTCTACAGGTGGACTTTGAGTGTCCATTCCGATCCTCTTCATTCTCCTCGATATGATTGTTTATTTTGCATCTTCTTCTTTCTTGTCCAGATTACGCCTGCATATGAACCTATAGAAATGATCATGATTTAGGTCAGGTGTTCTTTAGTCTTCAAGTGACATTTTAAAAACTCCTTAGCGCTTTAAAACAGTATTTTGCAGCAGATTTTCTCAGTGCAGCAGATCATAAGTTATGTGATCTTTCTCTCCAGAGTTCTGTTTTTCACTAGCCACAGCCTTCCTGAAAGAATGGTATGTACAAGGCTATGTCATACACTAAGAGGAATGAGAGTAGGCAGGGAAGAAGTAGAAGGTGTGGAACCAGTCCTGCTTCGTGATTCATGTTATCTGGAAATGATTGTTGAGGGCAAGGGAAACATTTAGTTATTATTGAATCATCCAGTTATTAATATCTGCCGATCAGATTGGAGATCATAGTGAACGATTAGACGTTCTGTCAAAAGTCCTATGGTAATGAAAGCCAGTGTTTGATGACCTCAAGATACTATCTCAGAAACTCCTCCACTAGAGGACAATGTAAGACAAGAGAATTCTAAAGGAGCCAGATTTGCAAGCAAGAGAGATTGATGAGAAGCAGATTCACACAGTGTGTAATAGTAGAATCATGAAGGCATACAGATTAGGTAGATGACAAACCTCCGAATAATTACACTACCAAGCTTTGTTTGCACTGCTCTCTAAAACAGAGAAGGAAATAGATTTCTTATCCGATCTGCCACTAATTGGTAGTGCAAATGTGATATGTTGACGTGGTATTTTGGCCTCCAAGTATATAAGTGTAGGAATTTATTTCCAAGTATTGAAGATGTAACAGCTCTCACTAATTACCTTTTAATCTCCAAACTTGATGAAATAATGTGGTTGGCAGGGTTCAGAAAGGTGTCAGTTTCCTGGCAATGAGAAGTATACAGAAAGCTTCAAACCCTGCCCTTCACTAACGTGTCATACTGTGGTGGCATGGATATTGTTATGATGCTGCGGCTATGCCACCAGTGATTCGAACTTCAGCATGTTGACCGTCATGGACAAGCCTCAGTGTGACTTCTAGACTCATACGAATTAGAAAGAAAGCGCTGTCAACATACTTCTGAAAATTAGCAACTGGAGACCGTCCTTATATGTTATAATAAAGCATTATTTGATGAACTTGTTTTGGTATTTCTTGGAGGGATAAATCAGTAGAGAAGTATATCATATTTAATAAAGTAGAAAATCAGCAAAGGGAAAGGAAACTATCAGCAAAATGGACTGACATAATAACCGTAACCTAGGTTTTAAACATGCAGACAGTCATGAAGATAGCAGAAGATTCGGTGATATTTTGTTTTGTTATCCACAGGTTACTATGAGCTGTAGCAAGCTAGACAGCAAATAACAACAGACAGCATTGAAATGTCACAAATTCTCATTTACTTATTTAGGAAAATTACTTAGCCATTATGGACCTTTTTATTCCATCTAAAAATTGAGGAAATTGGATAAAACAATCTCTAAATTGTCTTTAGTTTTACAAACTATAAAACAATAATTGTTTTAAAGTTAATATAGTGTAATTGATTCTGCATATAATCCTTAAAACTTCCTTTCTGCATGACCAACTTCATGGACAAATGTCTCTTCTGAATCAGAAATGCTATTATTATTATTAATGTTATCCAGAGCTACCAAAATTTGATTAGACTACAGCTTGAAATTGCATGATGCAATATTGACTAGTCAGCTGATGTATAAACCTAATTTGAAATTAAAATTTCATTTTAATTTTCCTAGTTAAATTTCTTTACTAACTTTTGAGTGATTCTGAATGTTCATACATGGAGCACATGGGAGAAAATTGTGGAAACCTCAAATTTATGTTGATGGTCAATGCAAAGAGCGCAGAATATCCAGAACATACATTTTTTTTGTTTCACGGTTATTTTTATTTGATTGTAAAATTTTCAGTTTGGGTCAAATTCACACAACATAAAACAAGCTAGCAAAACACCGAGTTTGAGTTCATTCCCACTCCTATGGTGTTACAGGACAGAGTGGCACTGCTCCGGGGAGTTCTGAGGCTATGTGTACCTATGGGAGAGTAAAGCCTCAAATTTCTGCTAAGGAGAGACAGGTAGATTCAAATGTCTGACCTTATGGTTGCCAACACAATGTGTAATCAACTGTGCCACTAGGGCTCCTGACACATAACATAAAAGTTATTATTCTAACATACACAATTCAGCAGCACTAGTATATTAAAAAGGTTGTGTAGTCTTTGCTACTATCTAGTTTTAGAACTTTTATAGCACCTCAAATAGAAATATTATAACTGTTACACAATCATTTCCCATTCACTGCTCTCCCTAGTCTTTGTCAATTACTAATCGACTTTGTACATCCCTTGCACTGTGTTCGTTGCACTGTGGTGCCTGTGTGTTGTTGTCAGCTGGGAACTGTGGCTCTAGTACCAGAAGAGTCCAGTGACATTTACAGACTGATATCTAGTAGGAAAGACGACCAGACAATCAGCTTCTCAAAACCTTAGAGGGTGAAAATCCTATGAAGACAGGTGGAATATTGTCTCATATAATGCCGCAAGGTCAGCTTCTTTGGATAGAGGCCCCCATATGACCAGGGAAGAGTTACACTCTCAAAGTAGCTCAGCCTCAAGAACATAGTCGTAATAATGCTTTCAGGACCTTCACTTGCTGGTTTGCATGTCTCAACATGAGAAGAAACAGCTTCAAACATCCATTAATAACAACAGCAGAAAATCGGAAATTTCACAGGTCATAAAATGAAATGGAATGTATAAATATCAATATCTTAGTTATTAGTAAGCAGAAATAGACTTGCTTGGCTATTTTGAAGCAAACAAATCTATGGCCTGCTGTGCAAGGAGTGACAAATTAAAGAGGAATGGTGTCACATTCAGTGTCAACAGAACATTTAGAGATTTCTCCCGAAGTACAATGCCATCAGTGATAGGATGGTATTCTATATTAACTAATATTCATGAGTATGTCTACAAGGAATACTAGTTAATAGAATTATTATTGAAATTTGTGCACCAACCGTTATTGTCAAGTATAAAGAAAATTAAGATTTCTCCCAAAGTCTATAGAATGAAACGGATCTAACATGAAACTAAGATACATTAATAATTACTAGTGATTAGCATGTAAAATGTGGGCATAAATTATTACCAGCTGGGTAATGTGGCATTGATGGTACAAATCACACAGGATAGTGCATGCTATCAGGTTGTAATTGAGGGATATTGCCAAGGACATCATGCATGAGGAAAGTAAAAGGTCATCAATAAGAATAAATAAAAAGAAAAAGCCTAATTACATGTCAGAATAGACTCTGAAATGGCTGAAATTCGAATTGTTTCAGCAAAGAATATAGAACAAAGGTTATCTTTACTCACATCAAATAGAACGTCGCAGAAAGCAGAGGACAATTGTGTGTCTGTCTTTCATGGCCTATACAAAAACATTAGATTCTAGATCATAAGAAATGATTCTTAACAACAAAAAATTGGAATTCCAGAACATTTTATGGTGCTCATGAGGAACACGTACATGGCTGAAGTAGATGTTCAAACAAAACGAGAGTAGTTTGAAATCAGAAAACGTGTGTGTCAAGTGTATGTTCTCGATCCTTCCCCGGTACTTATCGAGTCTGTATGCTTATCTGAGAAGCTGGCTATCTACAGAAGACTTTGGCATAAGGCTGGATATACAACATACAATCTTGCTTATCACATGTCAAGGATCCGATACACCTACTGCTTATAGTCTGCAGTCTGGGTTATCCCGCCTGGTGTGAGTCAGTGCAGCACAGACTGCCGAGAGTCACCTTTGGTTTGTGACACGTTAAAGAGACCTCTTTCAGAATGCTTTTGCTAAATACAGTGCATGCTTTGATTAACCGACTACTGCTTTTCTTCGTCAGTGTTGGTTGTGGACACAGTGAAATGAAATATTTGATAACGTCAATGTTTTCTTCGTTGATGTGACATTTCTTAATGTCCAATTGTGAGGATTGCTGTGTTCTTCGTGTTAAACATAGAGTAATGTTTAGAAAATTATTAAACAACTAAGATTTACTCAAGATAGCCAACTCTAATTTTTCATGCCCGCACAAAACTCAGTTCCTGCAAATATTTATAGGGAAACATCACTGGTGTGCAAGTTTCTTTTCTTTGCAGAAATTCCTTGCAAAGAATTTCTTCTTGTTATTGTAAATTAAATGTTCTTGGTCAAATTTTCTATGTTCTCTTAGCTAGAATTAATTTCTGCTATTCAATTTGGTAAACGTTTAAATTTTAACTTTCTAGTGTTTTATGCATTCATCCACTCATTTTCAAAAACCTCCAATTTAAAAAATGTGCTATATTATCTGGATATATACTATTAGTACCTGGTATGCTAAATTAGAGAATAGTTTGTGGTCTTGTTTCCTAATTTAAAAAAAAAGCAGGTTTCATAATTAAAAAACATCAGTAAAAGCAACGACAACAGAAATGTCACTCTGAAACCACCAGACTTCACGGGCCACACTGTTTATCAAAGACAAAAAATATGCATAAGTCACATTGCATTACCTTGTAGGTTTTACTCTTATAGAATTCCAGCAGTATTTGTTGTCAACTGGGGACACTTTTTTTAAAAGTGTACCCCTTGGTATATATTAACTTCAAACCTCACAGTTTAATTGAACATATCACCAGAATTCATGTCAATAGTATCACATTTATTACTCTAGGAAGAATTTTCAAAAATGTCCTGCTTCTTGTATAATATATAAAGCTAGTGTGGTTAGGGGAATAGTGTGACTTTTAAATAAGGATTTCTAGGACTTTCTGTATTTCCAGAAGGAGGAACATATGTAGAAGAATTTTCAAAGCCAGGTATTAAAGAAGAACAATTTCAGTACAGTGAGGTAATGATGGGGGTATTATAAAAAATTATTGCTAAAAACATGTACTTTATATCCATGTGGTTGATCTTTCAAATCAAAGCAATGGCTGAAGAGCTTGACACATCGTAGGCACTCAAAACACTAACCCGGCACTCTATGAGGCTCTTGAGGTATATTATCTAATTTCCTGTCTACTACCTGAAAGACAAAATCGTGGTCTATGTGTGTGTGTGTGTGTGTATGCATTTATTTCATGGCAAAGGCCCATGTAAAAAATAGTCAACATAATATCAACATATTTTCAGTTTAACTATTTTTATTATTTTATACCTAAACAGATAGGATTAGTTGCTCTTGAACTATCAACCATGCAGATCACAGTTTAGCGTGTTACGTCCACACCACCAGGGCTTCTCACAGGGATGTACAGTTCCGGAAACTCAACACAAGGTCACCTTGAGTTGGAATTGACTCGATGACAGTGGGGTTTGGTTTAATTTTGTGTACATTTCAATTGGTGCTGAATTTTAATAAAGCAATGCTTTCCACTTTCTTTAAATGAAAGTGATGACTTCTTCAATAGTTCTTGGATAGGCTTTGAAAAGTAACAGCGTGTAACCCGAAGATTGAAGCTCTGTAACATTTGATGTCGCAGCATGCTGATAACCCTTTTCAGAAAATATCACGAGGCTTTGTGAAGCACTTGATGTAACGGCAAAAAAGTGAAAACCGCAAAGGTTCAGCCATAGACTCTGGATCACACTTAACGACACAGTTACACGTAGTGCTAGTTTGGCTTCCTGTGTATGTAGCATTCCCATTGAACTCCACACGGGATCTTTTTCGTACCAAGTCTGCATGATCAAGCTCATTGTTAGTCAGTTTTAGAGGAAAATTAGTCCCATCCTATAAATGGATTACTCGGTGCACCGCAGTCGGTGCTGGAATGCTATCCTGCATTTTCTCTTTTACTCTGCGCGATTCATTGAACATTTTATGGGCTTGTTTACTGCAGAGGATCAAAAGGTCACTTGTGAAGGTAGCTTTAGAGAAATCCAAGTGAAGGCCAGTAATGAAGAGATTCAATTACATTTCTCCATAATCTTCACTCCACTAGGATCACACAAGCAGGAAAACAGTACCCAAAGTGAAATCTCGGCAGACTGCATGCCCCGGTAATTACAGTAAGAGATGGCAAGATGCCTTAGAATGCCGCTCTACCAAGTTACCACATGGGAGAGAAGGAAGGCATTGATTGCTTCATATCAGAGTGGTAACACTTTCAACACACATGCCACAAAGAAATTCAGGTATATTAAATTAAATTAAATGTCTTTAACACATGTGTACTCTTTAAAAAGCATTTAGGTATATAGATGGTCATTTATGTTTTGAAATAATAGTACTCCGTGTAACTCAGAAGATTAAGAAAATGTTTAGAATATTTCCAGTGCCATCTATTGGCTGCTGAATGTGTTGTTTCAATGCCACGCTAAGGCATGCTAACTGCTGTTATGAAGGAAGACATACTCAAGATAAAATGCATGGGTGAAGAATAACAGATATTACTATGTGCTTCAGGATTCTTATGTGTAGGATTTAAATTAGATACACACTCAAAGTGAAGGGGGAGGTAAATATTGAAGAATACCTTCTAGACCAATAATGGTTCAGTAGTTTATATGTATATGTAACATGAAATATTTTACCTGTTACATAAAAATAAAAGTAATGATTCTTCTTTATACAAAGAATTATTTTCTAAAACACTTGTAATTCTTATAAAAACTTAATTTTCTGCTTGTCTTTGTAAGCGTAAGGAAAGCTATTTCATATCACAAAATGACTCTACTGATTGTATTTTTCTTTTCTACAAAAATCAATATATGAAATAATCATGAAGTAGATTTCTAGATAAAACTTTTCTGAAGTACCTTTATGACATATTCATTATATTTGTCATTGAAAGAGACAATTTGAACATTCAAGGCACATGCAATTAATTAATTTCAGGTAAAATTGTTTTCTAATTTTTCGAGGACAGCTTATTGAATAATGATGAGACACGTAAGAAGAATGAAGCCACTTTTGAAAATTTGGATCTCTATTCTTATCACTTGGAATGAGTACATTCAGACCTTTATGATCTGCAAATGCCACCTTTGAAAAGAAACAGGAAGCCAAACAATGCTGAGAAAAATAAGCAATCGCTGTTAAACTGAAAAAAAAAGAAAACTTCTCATAGTATAGCAATTTTTAAAACCTTTCTCTTCTTTCATCTCTCACCCCCTTCAAAAATGTATAAATTTGTATATATTTTGAACATTTTTTGTTTAACACTTCATCATGGTAAACATAATCCACTTAGTATTCTGTCATATTAATGAATTTAAACTATTTACTGTCGAGTTTTATAGTGAAATGAAATAAACTTTTGAAGTCACCTGTAAAAGCTGTGTCAGTTATCTTCCCAACACAAGCTACTTCCCCTCAGCATCTTTTTGCTTTGTGTAGGGGCACTTCTGAGTAGCACAGCAGTCTTACTGAAGAAACAGCAAAGTCCTGACAGCATCTGGAGGATTCCATGGATGATAAAGCTGTAGATGGAAAGCTCTTCCGGAACGGAGTCCCAGTTTCAAATATTTCTTCCGGTCAGAGAGATTGTTTTCACGTGAGAAAGACAAATAAAGTGATATCTCATTGTCAATGACAACAATCTCCCTCGAAGGAAGGGTTAGCTAGGCGGTCACATGCCTTCAATGACTGTGAAAAGTTTATAGTTATTATGTTCCGTCTATAATTTAGGAATGTATCTGAATAGCATTCTTTACTACTTCCAAGAACATTTTTGGCAGTGCATTTAATATTCAGAAAACATCTGAATGACACTGTGCTACTTTGTGCTTGAAAATAAATGAAACACTTAAAATCAAGCCCCAAAGCAAATATTCAAAAGGAGAGGCCTTGTCTTTCTTGCAATAATCTTTTATTTTTCTGTTCTGCTCTCAGTAGGAATTGCTCAGAAGGGCCTTCAAAGGTGGTCGTTCTCCTCCAAAGAATCATTTTCACTGCTTGGTTAGACCGTGACATCCTTGATGACAAGCCTCATGAGTTGAGCTGAGTCAGCAATATACAGAAATTTGCCAGCTTTGGGCTAATTAAATATTAATACAGCTGAGACTATAATGGGTATTTTCATCAATGGATTGCTATTTAAGTATATGTTACTATTTGGTTATACATTCTGCCAAGAAATAATACATGCTTACATTAAAGTTTGGATAAGAATGAAAATTCAGGAAATTAAAAGAGAAAGTGTAGTCAAATCAATTGTTTTGTACAAATGATAAAAAACATACAAGTGCAAATGCATATGACATATCCTTTTCACCGTTCAAACTAAAGATCTATTCAGAATTTTGCATAATTATCAGTTTTCTGCACGCATATCTTTATATTTTCTAGCTAAATAAAGTCTTGTGGAAGACCCAGCTTTGTAGCTGACGTTACACAAGATTGTTCTTCATTCACACTATTAATCTCTAATGATTAAGAATCTAAGTACTAGGAGTAGATTTCTTGAGTCTGAATTGCTATTACGTTGACACTTAGCTCCTATATAGACTTGGGAAGGTCATATAAATTCTCTAAGCATACATTTCCTCGTGCGTAAAATGAAAAGAATGCCACCTAGCATTGTAGAGGAGTTGCATACGATGCAGACTTTAAAGGTTTTAAAGGTTAGGACCCCTTGGAAGCAGATTGTCAGATGTTCTTTCTCAGGTGCCTCTGGGTGAGCTGGAACCACCAGTCTTCTTGTTAGTAGTTCCCTGCTTAACTGTTTCCAGGGACTCTCATGGTACCTTTCAGGTAGTTGCTACGGGGTCTAGGACATGGAGTGCAGGTCATTATTGCTGTTAGGGACCATCCAGTTGGTTCCAACCTACAGCAATCCAGCGCATGAAAAGGAAAACACTGCCTGGTCCAACCCTATCTTCACAATTGTCCTTCTTTTTGAGCCCATTGTTGTTGCCATGGTGTCAATTCGTGTCACTCAAGCATAATGTTCCTTTACAGGGACTGGTTTCTCCTGATGATACGTCCAAAGGACAAGAGACAAAGTCTCATCATGAAATTGTTATGGAGTGTTCCGGCAGTCCTTCTTCTAAGACAGATGTGATTGTTATTTTAGCAGTCCATAGAACGTTCAATATTCTTTACCAGCACCATAATTCAAATGCATTGAGCATTTTTTTTTGCTTTTCCTAATTCACACGCCTTCCAGGTGACTGAAAATATCATGGCTTGGATCAGGTGCACCTTAGATCTCAAAGTGAGATCCTTGAATGTCAACATTTTAAAGGGGTCTTATGTGGCAGATTTACCCAATATGTCCTTTGATTTCTTGACTGCTGCTCCCATGAGCATTGGCTACAGATTCAAGCAAGATGAAATCATGGGCAACGTCGATATTTCACTGTTAATCATGATGATTTCGATTGGTTCAGTTATGAGGATTTTGGTTTTCTTTAGATTGAGTGGGCGTCTACACTAAAGGCCGAAATCCTTGATCTTCATCAAGTGCTTCCATCCTCTTCACATTCAGCGAGCAAGGTTGTGTCTTCTGCATATTGAAGGTTGATAACTAGCCTTCCTCCCATCCTGATGCTGCCATCCTCTTCAGTCCAGTTTCTCATATTATTTGCTCAACATGCAGAGTGAATAATCATGGTAAAAGGATACAACTCAGACACACACCTTTCTTGATTTTAAACATGCAATATTCCCTTGTTCTGTCCTCACAAGTGCCTCTTGTGAGCTGTATTTACAGGTTCCACATGAGCACAATGAAGTATTCTTGAGTACCTATTCTTCTCAAGGCTACCTGTCATTTGTTATGGTCCGCAAAGTCAAATGCCTTCACATAGTTAATAAAACACAAATAAACTTTATTTCGTGGAGTCCCTGCTTACAGCCAAGATCCATTAACATTGGCGATGCTGTCCCATGGTCCATATGCTCTTCTGCATCCAGCTCAAATTTCTAGCGGGTTTATGTTCATGTGTTGCTGTTGTTGAATGATCTTCAACAAAAATTTACTTGCATGTGATATTAATGACATTGCTTGATAATTCCTGTATTCTGTTGAGTCACCTTTTTTTTTAGAATGGGCACAAAATGGGTACAGTTGGCCAGGTACTTCCAAATTTCTTTTTTATTTTATTTTAATTTTAACAATTTATTGGGGCTCATACAATTCTTTTCACAGTTCATGCATATACATACATCAATTGTATAAAGCACATCTGTACAGTCTTTGCCCTAATCATTTTTTTCTCTTTTCTTCTTTTACATTTTATTAGGGACTCATACAACTCTTACCACAATCCATACATATACATACATCAATTGTATAAAGCACATCCATACATTCCCTGCCCCAATCATTCTCAAGGCATTTGCTCTCCACTTAAGCCCCTTGCATCAGGTCCTCTTTTTTTTCCCCCCTCCCTCCCCATTCCCCCCTCCCTCATATGCCCTTGGTAATTTATACATCGTTGTTTTGTCATATCTTGCCCTATCCGGAGTCTCCCTTCCCCCCTTCTCTGCTGTCCCTCTCCCAGGGAAGAGGTCACATGTGGATCCTTGTAATCAGTTCCCCCTTTCCAACCCACTCACCCTCCACTCTCCCAGCATCGTCCCTCACACCCTTCCAAATTTCTTGTGTACTTCTAGTGCTTCATCAGCTTGTTTAAACATCTCAACCTATATTCTGCCAATAATTGGAGGCTTGCTTTTGGCTAATATCGTCAGTGCAGTGTGGACTTGTTTGTTCCCATTGCTTCTCAGTCATCCACTATCTCTTGAAATGGCTGAATATGGACCAGTTCTGCATATTCCTTCCATAATCTTTGTATTCTTCCTCCTTCACTCAATATTTTGCCCATAGAACGATTCACTATTTCCACTTAAGGTTTGAATTTTTCCCCAGCAGTTCTCCCAGCTTGACTTATGTTGCCTGTTTTCTTCTCTTTTGGTTTTCTAACTCTAAGTCTTTGCACATTACACTATACTTTATCTTCTTCTGATGCCCTTTGAAAAATATTGTTCATCGGTTTAACTGATTGCTTCTTCCATTTGCCTTACCTATCCTATGATTAACTGTAAGTTTCAGAGTCTCTCACATTCACTCGGCTCTTTCCTCTTTTTTCTGACTTTTTAATGACCTTTTGATTTATTCATGTGTGATGTCCCTGAATGGCACAAACATTTTCAAAATGCTGGGATGGAATTGTTGGGTTATAGTCCATTGTTTCCTTATCCTAAAAATAATCACAGTTTTTAAAATGTATTTTTAACTGGATAACAAGCAGCTCTAATCTTACATGCTAATCATGCTAAAACTTGTTAAATATATGTTCTGTGTATTTATTGAGAGAGTGCCTATTAAGCAACATTCAGCCATATTTCCCATGTCAGATTCTAACTACTAGTTATCCAGTTTAAAGAAATAAATAACACCTGTGATTTATTTTAAAGAGAAAAAAGAATGGAGCGTAATCAAACAGTTGGGTCCCTGTCTGCCTGAAATTTTCCATTCATTTGTGTGACTGTCGATTGAGGAAGACATAAACTAATTTGTATGGAGGGCCTCCTGATAGCTTAGTGAATTGTTCAGTAATCACCGCAGTCGGTAGCACTAGCAGGGATCTAGTCAGGTGCTACTTGGCAGAGATAAAGATATCTACAGAACGTGCTGATGTCCCAGGTCACTATCAAATTAGTGCTTCTCCCTTCAGGGCAGCCTGGAAGCAGCACTGCCATCCCTTTACCTCAGCACTGAAAGGCTTCTCTCCGGAAACAGCCTCCAGTCACATAGGAAGCTCTGGTGGATATCCCATCATCTTCCAGTTCTTAGGATATGCATTCTGAATAGTTAGACTGTATTACAGACCATTACAAACCCGAGGAGCAAAGATGGAGCAGTACAGTCACATGCACCTTCAGGCAGAGGATGGGCATTCAAAGGAGAAAAATTTTCAATGTGAATGAGGAAGTGAGAGATTCAGAGGAAAACTGCCGGTCACTACAGGATGATCCAGAGCAGAAGGAAAGCAAGGAAGCAGAAAGGAGAGCAGCAGGGAAGGCCGGCCAAGGGGGAACACAGGAAGCTCTTCAGAGACTCGCCGTTCATGTTTTCCTAGCAAACCTCAGCATTCCTCTACTTCTCTTACTTATGTGGCAGGCATATCTCTGTGCAGTATTTTTGTTTTTAAAGATATATTCTTTCCAGAAATTTGAGGGTAGGTAGATACTATTATTACAATTTTTATAGCTAAGAAGACCCCAAATCAGACAAAAAGGTAACTACAGCAAACACACCACACACACTGGTGTTCCCTCTTCCTATAATTAGCTCTGATCACACTCAAGAGGTTTAGGCTCCTGAAAGGACTAGAAGCTCTCCCCTTTAGGTGATGAATCAGAATAAACTCAATGGCAGTGTGTTTGCGTTTGGGGGCTGCTGTTCAATCGGCTGTCCTACGATTGCAGTCAACTGATACTGACTGGATCTTAATTCAGGAGGACCCGACATGGCTGTGACTCTCCAGAAGCTGATCGCAAAGCCTAGGTGGGTTTCAGCTACCAACTTTCCAACTAAAGTTGTGTGCTTAACAGTTTGCGTCACCAGGGACTGCTTAGTGTGATCATTATCTCACCACATTTATAAAAAGACAAGCTTTGACACTTTACAGTGCTTTGGGGGAAACTTTCATTTCATTCGTTCTATTTCAATTACTAGGAGTGAAAGGTATGTATATTACACATGTGATAAAAATATTTTTCAATGTTGCTTTTCTAAGAGATTCTTCTTTCCCTTAACATCTTAGACAAAGCACATCTCTTCATTCTTCTCATCATTATTTGTGATGCTAAATTGAGTTATGTGCTGGACCATCATTTATGAATCAAAAAGTATTGCATAAGAAAATAAATAATATAAATAAATATACAAAGCCAAACAAATTGAAAATGAAGCCATTTTCCAGTTGAAAGTTCAAGAAGGATATTTCCCATTATTTTTCATGACATACTATATTAATGACATTGATGATATGCAATGAGTTTGGCAATATTTCTCTAGTTAATTCCTCCAATACTGCTGTGCAGAAAGATGCATGTATGGTTACAAGTCTGTGCAGGTTGAATGTATTGAGCCATTCTTAATGCACATAGTTTCAAACGACTCATCATTAAGGCATGGAGAAATTATAGTTCATGTGCTAAGCCCTTAACCAGAAGACTACATTGTTTTGATTAGTATGAAGCTATTTTAGGATTAAGCATCTCATTTTATGAAAATAGCTAAAACTGCATCCTAAAACTTTAGCACAGTAGAATTATATATGGTTTAGCTTTAGGCATCTGATGGTGATTCAAGTGTATAAATCATTCTGAATTTATACATTATAAATCTATAAGTAACTGGACTACATATATCTGTATGTCTATATATTTATGTCTATATATTATGCGTTCATTTGACCTAGTAAACTTATGAATAATGAATAGAAAATGAAGATGAGGAAGAAGTTGAAGAGAAAAGAGAGACATGAGAGGGAAAGTAAGAATAGGAGGAGGAGAAAGCAAAAACAGTGAGTTAAATCCATAACAACATAGTGCAGGCACTGTGAATGGGTATTGTAAGACATGATTATTTTCTATGTCTCTTGAGATACTCTTTGTGTTTGTGTGTGCTAAATCACTTGAGTATCAATGAATAATCATTTTGCCATATGTTTCCCAAACTGAAATAAAAATAATGTCTATTTCTAACAGCTCATGCTTTATAGCCATTTTGCAACATTTAGAAAGTTTAACTAGAAACCTTTTCTCTCAGGCTGTATTCAAATGATTTATGGTAACGTCCATAGTGAAGAGACATGTCATTATGGTGATTAATCTCTTCCAGTGACAGCACCACTGAACAACCAAGACATCGTGCTAGAAAGAACCAAAATCAGTAACTCCATTTAGCAGATTCAGTGATGATGCTTGCTCAAGTATTTCAAAATTCATATTAAATTACCTCCATCTGGCATTAAACACTGTTCATTGCCTGCTGAAGACCTCAGTCTTTTTTTAAAAAGTGATTTTGCACTTTTATTGCAGGCACATGTTTGGACTTGTCAGCTACTTGAGACAAAATTGGTATTTGAGCTCAGAGTCACTCTCATTAGCCCTGTTCCTAAAACAATTCTTTCCCTGAGATTTACATATGAATAATTATTTTCCCTTTTTTTGGCAAGCATATTTTTCAGTAAGCATTTTCTCATAATATTTTTTAAACTCTGACCCTGGTCCTCAGATAGAGTGATATTGAGAATTTTTCAAATTTTAATTCATTCTTAACCTATTATCATTTTCAATCTATTCTCTTATCTGGTATATATTTTTTATTCTTAAGCTATTCTATTTTATAACACAATTTCATTTGCTTTGATTTAGAAATCAACTTGGAGTTTCATGAAGCAATTTATTATCCTTCAAGAGGTGTAAAAAGCAATCTAATTTTCAAGTAAACGCATTTTATTTTCTGGTTCTCCTCTTCTTCTGTTCTGTCTCACATATATTATTTCTCACTTTCCATAGCACAATTGTCACATAGCTGGTACCCTCTTTTTCATTGATTGTAAGTAACAGCTTGTATGTATCCAACGTCCTTATTGGCAGCCAAGCTCGTGGAGATTACGGGCTTTTTTCCCATTTCCTTGACATCTCAGAACATGGCCAGACATTTTTACTTAGTAAGTAACTGTGGGATGAATAATAATACTGATAGTAATTAACAGTTAAAATCCTCATGCTCATGCTCTTAAGCACTTTACATACATTGGTTTATTAAATCCTGGAGCCAATTCACGATATTGATTCTATCACCTTCATTTTACAAATCGTGAAACTAAAGCCAAGAAAGATAAAATCATACTATATGCGACACACCTAGTATGTGTCCACTCCACACTCCAACCCAAGGGACCAATTCTAAAGTCCCCAAACATGCCTACCACCCTGCTATGCTTCGGAGGGGTTAAGTGTGTCAAGGAATGGTGGATTCCTAAGTTCTGAGAAACAAGTATGCGTTGATGATTTTTATGAATTACAGTTACATAGACTCATGCTGTAATTTAACGTGCTTGTTTTTGTACACCTGCAGCCACACTTAGAGGGCAGGGTCACCACTCACTCCTCTAACTCTGATCAGCAATAGATAGCCAAAAGCACCAGTCAATAGATAACCCAAACCACTAGATCTATCAATTGTGCTATACTAACAGCAGAGACTGCACACATATGCATTTCTCTTATATTTCTAGAAGACATGTGATGCATGGATAAGGGATCAAAACATACAATCATCTACTGAATATGCTTATTACAATTTCACAATGTCTTGAGACAATAGGCATTTTCAGTTTGCATGAAGAAACAGCAAGTTCAGATTTGAGAAAGTACAGTGTATGATTGTCCAAGAATTTAGCAAGTGCTGAGGATGAGACTCTAGTAAACATTTACTTTTTAAGGATCAAGGGTTGTGGTGGGAGGCAGAGGACTGACCAGAGAGAAAAATAAAAGAAGCACTTGAAGAACTAAAAGATAAAACAATGGTCCCATAGAAAAGCTAGAAAATAATTTAACAGAGAGTTGTAGTTAAAGAGGACAACATCAGAGGAAAATTTATGAGATAAAAATAAAACATGTCCTTTTTGTTGGTTTTGAAATCTGGAATAAGATTATTTAAATGGAGGAAGGGAACCCAGACATTACAGTGGGGTGAGAAAAAAAATCAGTAAATGGCAATAGAAATTCTGGACTTTTCTTGAAAAATCTTAGGAATTAAAACTCAAAAAAATCTAGAAATTTTGAAAATGTTTAAATGTAAGGCAAAAAACTTAAATAACTCACGGTAAAATATAAAATCACAATGAAGGTAGAGAAAAACAGAGAATGGTAAAAGAAAATGTTCAAATGTGTGAAACTAAGCAACACATGGCCAAGTTATAAATATAGAAATTAGAATTAGAAATCTTTAAATAATGTAATAAAATAATTCAAATTTCATGTTAATGAAAATAGAACATATTAACTTGTGAGATGCTGCCAAGTAAATGTTCAGAAAACATTTATGGTTATAAGAATATATAGCTTAAAAAAGTTAATGAAATCAGCAATGTACGAAACTTCAATTTCACAGAGCTAGAGAAATGTAGACAATTAAACACAAGAAAGGAGAATAAAGGAAACAAAATAATAAAATTATATAAAATGAAAAGCAGGCAACGAAAAGACAACTATCTTTAAAGTACATACTTGAGGAAGATTAATTCAACTGATAAACTATTTGCTAGGTTTATCAGGCCCCCCACCCACTATGCAAACATTATCAGTGTTAGAAATGTAAACAAATACATTGAGAAAGTTCTTATGTATTATACAGGTTCTAGGACAGTTTTATGACAATCTTTATACCAATAAATTGAAATTGTAGCCATGAGAACAATTTTCTTAAGAATAAAGTAAAAAAGAGAATAAAGTCACCAATTAAGATAAGAAATATAAAATTTTTATAGTTTAAAACTTAATAAAGTAATTGAATGTGTTATGTAAAACCTTTGTTTAAAACAAAGCACTCACATTGCATTTTTGTTTTTTCAAAATAAAGCTAAAAAATAACAACAAACACATATTCTTTTAAGAATGTAATTTGACGAGGTCTTCATAATATTTCAACGAAAACCTGACTAGAAGAGTACAAGAAGGTAAGTTACAGAATGTTATTATTAACACATTGCTACTATAGATCAGCAAACACTTGGCTGGTTGGCTAACTCAAGCCCAGTGGCACCTTGGAAGAAAGCGTCATGACTGGCTTCAGAAAAGTCATTCCTTGCAAGCCTCTGGAGCGCAGTTTTACCGCGCATACGTGGGGTCATTCCGATTGGAATGGACTTGACAGCAACTGGTGGGTATTCTTCCCCTAGCATTTGATGACGGCTAGTCTGTCCCAGGATCCTCCGTGGTTTGGCAGTTAAGACTTAGTAATCCCCGGTGATATGATCTAATAATGCAATCACCTCCATAGTGGAATCTGCTCCAATGAGAAGCCAATTCATTACAAGATGATTAGCAGCCAATTCACTATAGGATGCAACTTTTTTCATCAGCTCATACCCTGGATTCAATTGAAAGCAAACATGCTAGAGGATTTGGGTTGCTTCCAATATAAAGGGACAGATAGAAAAGTTGATTTCTTTTTGCTGAGTCTGCATCCTGCAGCTGCCTGGCTTTTTGAACTTTGGTTCTTTGGACTTGAGCTAATGTCCTGCCATATATCTGGCTGATCCTGAAGATGGTCAGGCTAACTGGGATTCATGTACTTCTAGAACTGCAAACCCAACTTACTGACCTTTGGTTCATTTACCTCCACAGTCAGCAACCTGCTGTCTTGGGTTCATCAGAACCTGCAGCTAAAGAAGTCAGGAGAAGCAGCCAGCCTACTATCTGTCTTGGTACTTGCCAGACTTGAACTTGCCTGCTTCTACAACTATGAGTCATTTTCTTGACACAAATTTCTCTTCATGGACAAAGATGCAAAATCTATAAAGAGGATAATTCTTCACAGTCCAGTGAGTTTTATCTAAGAAAATGCAAAGTTAATTTAATATTAACATTTGATAATCAATCTTTGTAATTCACTTTTTTAGTAAACTAGAAAAAATAATACACAGTCATTGTAATTGATGCAGAAAATGATTGAAAAAAAAATCGAACACTCATGAATAAAAAGATTCCCTACAAACTATAAAGAGAAGGGAACTTCCTTAATATGATAAGTATATCTAAAGTGAGCTCTCATACCTCACCTGTCAGTTTGTCACACTGTGGTGACTTGTGCTGCTTTGATGCTCGAAGCTGTACCACTGGTGCTTCAAATGTCAGTGGGTGAACAGGTTTCAGTGGAGCTTCCAGACTAGAGACACTAATAGGTTCTGGCAATATATTTCAGAAATTTAGCCAATTTAAACTTTACATATCATAATAGAAAGTTGTCTGTTTCATATAGTACAAAGAGGAGCCACCTAGGTTGGAAGATATTGCATAACAGTCGCAATGGATTCAGACATGTCAAGGTTCATGAAGGTGACACTGGACAGGGTAGTATTTCACTCAGTTACATGTAATATCACCATGATATCACGCCCACTCAGCAATAACAAGTGATAAACACACAAGTGACAGCATTCACTAAGTTAACTCAGTGAGTGTTTAACATGGAATTTTATCTCAGTGGTGCCTCCAAATGAGGTCATCAAGCTGCAACGTGATTGACAGGCTAACCTCCACCCCTTCACTCATAATCCTCTCAAATTCATAACAGATTATGTGACTACCACAATAGGTATAACATATCTATTCATGTCATTCTTATATCTCCAGAATATATACCAAGTAGATGGATTACTGGACCAAATATTATTTTCTCTTCCCACCTCCTAAAGAAGTGCCAGCCTGATGGTGCCCGGCTATCAAAAGAGATAGTGTCTGGGGTCTTAAAGGCTTGAAGGTTAACAAGCGGCCATCTAGCTCAGAAGCAAAGAAGCCCACATGGAAGAAGCACACCGGCCAGTGCGATCACGAGGTGCCAAGGGACCAGGTATAAGGCATCATGCAAAAAAAAAAATCTATGTATGTGTGTATGTATGTGTATATATATGTATATCTATGTATATATGTACATATATATATATACCATATTTAATGAAGGGGGAAGTGCAGAGTGGAGACCCAAGGCCCAAGTGTCGGCCAATGGAGATCCCCTCATAGAGGGGTTTAGCAGAGGAGATGGGTTAATTAGGGTGCGAGGTAGTACTGATGAAGAACACAGCTTTCCCCCAGATCCTGGATGCTTCCTCCCCCAACTACCATGATCCGAATTCTACCTTGCAGGGCTGGATAGGGCAGAGGCTGTACACTGGTACATATGAGGGCTGGAGACACAGGGAATCTAGGGTGGATGATACCTTCAGGACCAAGGGTGTGAGGGGCGATGCTGGGAGAGTGGAGGGTGAGTGGGTTGGAAAGGGGGAACTGATTACAAGGATCCACATGTGACCTCTTCCCTGGGAGAGGGACAGCAGAGAAGGGGGTTGGGGAGACTCCGGATAGGGCAAGATATGACAAAATAACGATGTATAAATTACCAAGGGCACATGAGGGAGGGGGAAGAGGGGAGGGAGGGGAAAAAAAAAGAGGACCTGATGCAAAGGGCTTAAGTGGAGAGCAAATGCCTTGAGAATGATTGGGGCAGGGAATGTATGGATGTGCTTTATACAATTGATGTATGTATATGTATGGACTGTGATAAGAGTTGTATGAGCCCCTAATAAATTGTTTTAAAAAAAAAAAGAAGTGCCAGCCTATTTGAAAAAGTGTCAAACGGTTCATGGTCATTGCACCCTTTTTTAGTCCTGCAAGCAGTGTGTAAGTTTCATTTTCCCAGATACATTTTGAAGCTGAATAATTTTTCTAAGTACATACATAAATTATTTGAAAATTAAATATAAAAATAACACCATTTAAAACATACCAAAATTTCAAATGCTTAGGAATGACCTTGACAAAAGAAACATATGACTTCAACCAGAAACCCACGTGTCATTGCTGAGAGAAAGCAAAAGTGACAGAAAACAATAGAGAGACACCTATTCATATATTGGCTTAAATATGCCAATTTCTCTAAGTCAATGTGTGTGGAAATTTAAATGTTTCATATAAAATTTACTTAGAAATAAAATAACTTAGAGTGTACAGGGAAAATTGGAAATTTTGAAAATAATTTACATTGCCAGCTATCAAAATTCATATAACTCTAGTAATGAGGCAAGATGATATTGAACCAAACATAAATAAATAGACCAATGGAACAAGAATAGAGATTCCAAAGGCAGAGCAAGTATTCATGTTCACCTGGTATACATCTAATGTGCTCATATAATTATGTATGATAAAGTTTTTCTTTCTAATGCATATCATTTGCATGCCAACTTATAGGATCAATTGGATATTATTATGGAAGTTTTGTTGCAACCTGTACTGCATAATGCATTTTAAACATAGTTTGTTTGAAAGGTATCATAGATCTACATTTCAAAGTTAAAACAGTGTAATTTCTGAAAGTTTACATCAGAGAATTGCCTTCATGATTTGGGGGTAGATGAAGATTTCTTAAACAAGACACAAAAGTACTATTCATAAAAGTTGGACTACCTTAAATTAAGAACCATTTGTTTCTAAACACACCATATAAAAACATAAAAATGAAATCTATGAACCGAGAGAAGATATTCACAATACATGTATCTGACACGAATTCAATTGCCAAAATATATCAAGAACTGATATATGTTAAAATCAAAAGACTGGCAATTCAAAATTTTTTAAATGAGCAAAAGGCTTTCACAGACACTTTGTAAAAAAAGATCCAATTAAGCAATGAATATATAAAAACATGCTCAATATTAATAATCATGGAAAAATACATACTAAAATTATAGTGAGATATCACAGTAGATGCATTCCACCAGGATAGTTAAAAGGAATTGACAATTCAATGGTCAATGAGGGTGTACAGCAATTCAAATTTCCATACCTTATTCATATATTAGAAGAGTTATTGGTTTAAAGAGGCAAAGGATAGCATCTATCACAAATATTAAAAAAATATTTATTAGTATTTACTAAAGTTAAACATGTTTACACAATAGTGTTCTATACCACTTCTGAGTTGATTTTCAGAATAAATGGGTGCATTTGTATATAAAAATGTGTATACAGATGTGAATGACAATATTACATCTATATGCCTCATGCTGAAAGCAACCACATATCCCTAAACAGGATGGACAAATAAATCATGATACATACATTGAAGTTGTGTAGAGCACATAAAAAGAATGAACTACCAGGAGTCTCTCAGAATGCTGAACAAAGGAGGCAAGCACAGGAGTACTTAAGCTAAGATTCTATTTGTATAGCAGTAACATGAAGGAAAGAGTATGAGGAGAGAGCTTAGGGTAGTGGTGACCTTGGGGGGCATAGAAAGCTGGCTGAACTGCTACAAATGTTCTGTCATGGTCTATTTGCTGAGTACCTAATATACTCATGTTAAATATCAAGTTTTATTCTTATGACTAAAGTCCCCCAGGTGGCTGGTGGAAATGGTTTACACTCAACCACCAGCCTAAAGTTTGGTTACTTGAACCATTTCAGAGGTACCATGGAAGAATGGCCTGCCCCTGCTTCATTAAACATTACAGCTCTGAAGACCTGCGGAGCACAATCCTACTCGTTAATGGGTGTGTTGTTGTTGTTCTTCTTCTTCTTCTTTATTTTTTGGTCACATTGATCTTCATCCTAAATAAGGCATTTTCTTCATTTCCTGGAAGGCAGGTTCAGTATCTGCAAATCAAAGTTGTTCATGAATCTTCTTCCAGATTTGATGCTGCATTCTTCATGTCGGCCTGCTTCTCAGGTAACCCTTCAGTGTGGATACCTATGATCAAAGTTGCAACACAGTGCACACGCTGTCGGATCACATAGCATGCTTATGGACTTGTTCTGTTCAAACAGCTGCCTCTCGGTCTGTGTGCGGATTCTGCACGAGCACAATGAAGAACTCAAGGAGTCCCAGTCTTTGCAGTGCTACCCATAATCTGTCATCATCCTCACGGTTGATTGCTTCTGTGTGATCAATAAAGCATAGTGAAATGTCTTCCTGGTATCTTCTTCTTTCAGCCAAGATACATCCGACTCAATGGCACCTTTAACATAGCAAAGATGATCAGGTGGGATGCTTAATATGAAATTATACCTCCATGTGGAGGGGTGAGGAAAGGTCAGGAGACTGTTAGAACAAGAATCTCAGAGTGTGTTAAGAAGAGATTTAAGCAAGAGTGGGTAATTTTCATTGAAAAGAGGAAGTGTACAAGGATGCACACACATACATATTAGGTATGCTCAATTTAAAGTACTGTTTATTTAACAAATCTACCTACCCTTCACTAAACAAAATATTCTGTTTGGGGGAAATTATATAAATAACCCCCAAATTTGTTATACAATAAACGAGTCATCACTTTTGCACATTTTGAGAGCATTTGTTCTCACATTTTTTACTTTAGCATGCCTCTACACAATGGAGTTCATCTGGACAAGAGGTCACTACAAAAGATTAAATGAGTGTCTTTTTCTTTCCACCCTCTTTTCTGCAGATGACGAAAAAGGGCAGTTTGTGACAACACATCTGACTGTAGCTATATATATATGTATATTTGTAGTTATATTTTATAGAAATCATGATGAATCTTTTGCTTCACATGTTTCTTATTTTTTAATCTCATACTTTTCATGGAAAATAATCAGTACTTACAGAATCTCTTCTATACAAACCATAAAAGAGGCACACTCCCTTCCTCAAATTAATATATTTGGAGAGATAACCTGAAAGATTTTTTAAAGTCTCAAGCTGGTAGAGAAGGTAATAAAAAAAGTGATAGTAAAGATTTTCAGCATTAAAACATTCGATACATTTTTTTCTAAAAAGGAACTCATGAGAACTGTAAAAAAAAAATACTGCCACTTCCATTAATTCAATTCTGACTAATAGAGACTCTAAAGAACAGAGTAAAATTCCCTCTTAGAATTTTCATGGCAGGAAATCCTTAAGGGCACAAAATGTTTCATTTTTATCCCCCAGGGAACAACTGGTGGATTTGAACTGCTGACCTTGTTGTTAGCAGCCCAACAAATAACCAAGTACACCATCCATGTTCCCAAAGTTAGCTATGAATAAATTAACATAATTAAAATATGGGGGAATTAAGTTCAATCTATGTATCATAATTGAACTTGGAAGAAAAACAAGCATGCTGACTGGCCTAACTTGGCAATACAGACAGAGTTTGAATAGGCAGACAAAATTCCAACATGCCGAAGTAATTTGATTTTCTTAATTGGCAAAATTGGAAATTCTGTTAAGGATTAAGCTAATTGAAAATAAGGTGAGCAACTGGAAAAATGCTTCAGATATTGCTACTTGCAAAGAATATGAAATGTTAATATAATTCATTGTACATATATGTGTATAATAGGTATGGAGACATATGATTGAATCATATGTCATACAACTGACAGTTTTCCATTTCTGCTTGCTGAAAGAACCTAAAATTAATAATACCCCATTATCAGTAAAATCATTAGCACCTACATCTTTATTTCAAATACCACTTCTGGAGATAAAAATCAGAAATAACTTATTTTCTGATTGGTATAGAAAATTATAAGTTGGAATGCCAAATACATTAAAAATAACAAAGAACTAAAAAAACAAATAAATAAACCAAAAAAATAAGAGTGGTCCAAAGGACAGAGACACTAGCTTAAAGAGCCCTTTTATAAATTTGGAATGATTTAAAAATATTGCCCTGTTTTCCCGAAAGTAAAACATCCCCTGATAATAAGACCTCCTCAAAAATAAGGCCCCAGAAGCTACCGTAACTCTGGACTCTGGAACATTGCAGCGGGTGCCACCACACAGCTCACTGTTGGATACAGTGCAGCCGGAACAGACAGGAAGTGTAAGGTCTCTTTTAATAAAAAAATAAAATAATGAGCAATAAATGCGTACCACATTCTTCTTCATGGAAATATAAGACATCCCCTGAAAATAAGACCTAGCACATTCTTGAGAGCAAAAATTAATATAAGACACTGTCTTATTTTTGAGGGAAAAGGGTAGATTATTATCCATTGATTAAAATAAGGATTCATATGCTCACACTGATAATTCATTAATTCTACTAAAAAGAGTCAAATTCTTAGGAAGGATTGCTAAAATACTTTGGAACAAAGGGGTAAGAAGCCTGTAATTTTAGTTCAGGGAAAAATTAATATGTGTACTAGGGTGCTTCAAAAAGTTCATACAATAGTTTTGTTATCTTTAAGTTGCAATTTTTCTCTTATAGTAACTGAGCAATAGATACCAAGTAATAAAGTAAATATAACAAAATTAATTAAATGAAGGACAATATATGGGGAGTTCTTTGTGGTACTTTTCCAACTGGCATATAATTTTTAAAATTTTCAAGATTAAGGATTCAAATTATTTTAATTTTATAATAAAACAGAACAGAAATTAGGGATGAATTAAGAGGCTCTTGCAATGATCTTGGCCAAAGAAAATGGTGATTTTATAGGAGATTAGTGGTAGTACAACTGATGCATACTGAATTCAGGATATTTTGAGAATAGAACTGATGGTTACTTGAATATGGACAAAAAAGGACAGAAGAACATGACAGTTACATAATTGAATGTCAACTTGAGGAAGGGGTAGAGTCTAGTCTGACCCCATTTGGAAGTGCAACAGAGAAAAATAGCTCACTGGAGGCCAGATACACACTTTTCCAGAGAAACATTCTAGTTGACAAGCCATATAAATCAACACCGATGAAGCAAAAGCCCTGGAGCTGGAGTAGCCATGTGGAAACCCACGCCAGTGCTGAGATGCTACTACCACCACTGGATCCACAAGACTTTCCATCCACTGGCCTGGGATCTTTTTGCATGCACTGGCCTGTGATGCATTTGGCATCATTGCATGTGTTGCGTGAGTCTGAATAGGAATTTATAGACTGCTATTGGATGTATGGGTTAATATCACACTTATGGACTTGATCTGGACTGGGCTGGGATGTTTTATCATTATGCAATTGATCTTTTATATAAAGCTCTTTCTGATAGACATATGAGTGTTTATGAATTTGCTGCTCTCGTCAACCCAGACCAATACAACAGTAAACTGGAAAAGATGAAGAGAAATATAGATTCATCAAAGAAAATTAAAAGTTCAAATATCTATTAGATATCTAAGTGAATTAATTCAATAGGTAATTGGATACACTAGTTTGAAACTCATGCGGACAATTAAGGCTAGAGATTTAAGCTTGAAAATAAAAAAACATAAGCTCCCTTAAAATTATTGGGCTAGAGAAGATCAATGAGTTGATTGGGGACTAATCTCCTTGTTACAGCAACATCAAATAGTCTGAAGATGAGAATATCACACCGAGAATCTGAGAACAAATGGCCAGTTCAGTTGAGGAAAATCAAGAGTCCCAGAAGTTAAGTGAAGAAAGTGTTTCAAGGAAAAATGGCTCAATGTGCCAACTCTTGCTGAGCGTACAAGAAAAAGGTGGATTTTTGTCCTTGAATAGAGCAGTTGCAGTCAAGTGACAAAATAAAAGTCAAGTTAGATTGAGCAGAGAAGAGTTGGGATGTGAGGTTGCATACACAGCCCTCAGAAGCATTTGCAGTCTTCAGAAGCATTTTTTTTTCTATAAACGGAGCATGATTCATGTAGTGGTGAGGTCAAGATGTCCAAGAAAGCTTGTTTGTTTGTTTAATATTGGAGATATTATGGAAGATTCACCTACTGATAAAAATGACTCAGTATGGAGAGAGGAACTGGTGATGTAGGACACAGAAGGATTAATTCTAGGATCAAAGCCCTTGAATTATTTAGAGGACATGGAATCAGACTATACATCAAAGACTGGCCTGAAACAAATTGATGGACTATACAGGGTAAATGATCACAGAAATTGAGAAGGGGGTAGGTTTTGTGTCAAGATGAGAAAGCTCTATCACAATTGCATCTATTTATTCATAAGACTTTAAATAAAGGCATAATTTGAAAATAGAAATGGTAGGGGAAATTTGAGAAGAGAGGAGAAAATGTGTGCTATGGATCCTTGGAGTAGGGAAATCGATCTACATTACTGAGAAGATAAGTGTTCTTGTACAGACACAATCTTTTATCCTTGCACACTAGGTAGTGTGTAAATTACACGAAGGGACACCCTCCTCGCAAAAAATGCAAACAAAAGAGCTCCACTAGGTGGAGTTTTTGTAATAAACATTTTTCCTGCTAGGTGAGCATCTAGCAACTTGGCTAAGAGTTAGTGCACCCAGTGGCATTGCCTGGGAAGATTCTCTCTAGTTACAGTGAATTTTTTCATAAAAGCAGTTTTGCTCGAACCTTGGTTTTTGTGATGGCCAATTTCATAGAACAGCATGTGTTGTGAAATTTTGTTTCCTGCCCAGGAAACAGTTGTGATGTTAAACATAGCTTACAAGGACAGCGCTATGGGGAAAACTCAAGAGTATGAGTGGTTTTCTCATTTCAAACAAAATGAAATGTAGATTGATGACAAACCTTGTGTGGACTTCCATCAACTTCCCAAATGGACAATATTGTTGGCTCCTAGTGCATTTGGAGTTTGTTCCACCAACTTGGACTATTAATTAAGCTTTCTATTTAGAGGTTCTGAAAAGATTGCATAACAGTGTGTGGCAAAAAAAAAAAAAAAGTCCTGATTTGTGGCAGACAGGGAACTGGTTTTACCACCATGACAATCAATGCACCTGCTCATCATATGTGTGCACCAGTTTTTGGCATAAAACAGCATGCCTTTCTTGCCCTGCACACCTTATTCACCTGACCCACTCTGTGCAACTTCTGTTTGTTTCTGTGAATGAAGAGAGACAAGGAAGTGCAGCACTTTGATGACATGGAAGAGGTGAAGAAAAAAACCGAGGGAGATGCTGTCACCCATCCAAACAGATGAGTTTGAAAAATGTTTCCAAGAATGGAATCACAGATTAGACTAACATATTAAGTATAAAGGAGAGGACTTTGAGGAGTATAAGGTTATTTGGTCAAAAAAATTAAATACATAGATTTGAAAAAAATCCATTTGGGGGTAGTTGAGCCCCTTCCTAAATAAGCTCACTTATTTGTTAATCAGTATGACAAAAGGAGAGAATAGAATGACAGTGAAAACAAATGCTAAAAATGAGTCATGGTATTAAAAGAGAAATGAGGACCAGCCGTGGTATGGGAAGTGTAATGTGTTTGTGAACAGAAAAGAAAAATAATAGTTTCAAAAATGAGACTCTGATAATCTTAAAGTAAGCCATTCTCATTGAAAGGAATCCTTTGCAAAACCCTTCTTATATCGTTAACTCTGTGATATTATGCCATGTACAGGATTACATATGTGCACAGGATTACATATGTGCACAGGATTGCATATGTGTACAGGATTACATATGTGTTTAACATGCAATGTTCAGAGTTAGTTATAGGATCTTAGTCAAACAATATAAAAAACCCAGACCCTTTACACTTCCTGTGAAAGACAAAGCATAACAAACAAAAAAAATGAAAGAAACACATATGCACAATGTCTAGCTATTTAGTCAAGGAGGAAATCCAAACTAATTATTGACCACTTATGCAAAAGACAAATGTTATGGGATGAACAGATAAAAATGAAAGACGGAGATAATATAATTGTCTGGTATCTAAACCAAATTGCACCAAAGTAGAACCATTTACATAAAATAAACTGAGCTAGTTAAGGTTTATTGTGCCAACCTGGCCAATGAACACATGTGGGATTAATTGAAGGGCAGAGAGATCAATGGCTCTGTGAGCATCACCTTTCTTATTCTCAGGTCTCTTGTCTCTGATGGTCAGACCAGGGTGCAGCTGCCTTAGTCAGGTCCTTGCTTCAGCTAGCAAGGATCACTTCCTGTGAGACATCCCTGAGGAGAAGCCACATGGGCCTACCCTGATGCAACCATGCGTGCAGGAGCAGCTATGTGGAGACCCCTGCCAGCGCTGAGATGCTTACATGCTCATTGACTTCGCTTTCCTCCTGCACATCATTGCATGTGTTTTGTGAAATTGAAGAGGCCTTTATAGATTGGTGTCAGACATATGGAGTAATGTTGGACTTATGGGTTTGGGCAGCACTGGATCGGGATGCTTTCTTAATGTACACTTACCCTTTATATAAAACCCTCTCTTGTATGCATATGAATTTCTGTGGATTTGTTTCTCCAGTCTACCCAGACAATACACCCCCAACACTAAAAACAAAAGAAAAAACTGCAGGAGGTGAGGCTCCAGTATCAGTTAGGAGATGTAGAGCACAGGAAAGTGTTTTCCTCCTTCGTGTAACAACTGAAGCTTATTTTCCAACAACCTCACCCCTTAGTTTATTACAAAAATGCTTTCTGAAAATTTTCAAAAGTCCTTTTTCAGATCATTCTGGAACTCGAGTAGGGTTACAGGTTTTATCCTGAGGTTAATTGAAAGCCCTTCAGAATTATGTATTGTCGAAGGATAAAGGAATCATCATGGATAATGTACAGATATCGGCGTCATTTGGTGTATGAAAGCTTTCTTTCCAATCACATCTCTAGTTTTTATGGGATTATGAAAGTCAGTTGATCCTCTGAGAGTACACATTGGAGGATAGAAAATAAAAGGCTTCAATTCATTAGGTCAGGGTGCTGCTGTCTCTTTAGGCTGTCACTGTTGCTCTGGGCTGTCAGCGTGAGGCTGACCACTGTGTCGCTGCCCAAGAGAGTACACTTGCCACACAGGGTTTCCTCGGCTGTATCTTTATGCGAAGGCGCCCTAGTGGTGCAAGAGCTTAGCACTGTCTTGATAATCGGAAGGTCGGTGTTTTTATACCTTTATAATCTAGGAAAACCTTTTGGGCAGTTCTATTTTGTCCCGCGGGGTTGGTTGCAGTCAATCAGAGTCAGCACAGGGGCACCTGACAATCTCTGGGGGAGTGGAATACCAGGCTTTTGCTCCAGTGGAAGCGCTGGTGGGTTTGATGTTGGAATTCCAACTGGTTCTAAATCGCGCAGTCATGGCTGCGTACATACAGTTTAGCAACAATGTCTCTTGTGTGGGATTTTGGCCTGAGACAGTGATGCCCTGGTCAACAATGGTGGCTAACAAACAGCATAGCTTTCAACACTGTCAGCTTCCCATTGGAGCAGTGCTCACCACTCCCTATTTCCTAACCCGCTGCCAGGAAGTCGTGGCTTATAGTGACCCTATGTTGTGTTTCTAAGACTGTACATTTTTCTGAAAGCCAACAACCTTCCATGTCTCCTGTGGAGCAGCTGAAGGTTTTGAACTGTTCGCTTTGCAGGTAGAAGCCTAATATCCACAAACATCAGAAATGTAGTCGCTATACAGTGTATATTTTTAGCCTTACAGAAAATATTTTCAAATAGCTTCCTTTTAACCTTCGCCTAGCTTCCCAAATGTTGACATCATCTCACATGATCAAGACTGAGGAAATGAACGCTGATACAGTTCCAATAACGAACTTAAAGAGAGTCGCTAGAACTAATGCGGGGCTCCAGTGGTGCTACTCTCCAAGGTTCCTCTAAAGAACAAACGAGTGAAAAATGCAAGCACAAGTCATCTTCGGATTTATTTTGGTAGGTCTTTTGTAAAAGACCACTGGCATAATGGGGACTTTTGAAAAACAAGGGAGGCATGGCATGACATCTTTGGATTTTGGTAATGTCAATATCATCATTTTAATGAGATGCTATCTGCTAAGTTTCTTCGATGTCATTCGATCACATTCTCTTTTGGAAATAAGTATTTGTGGTGAGATCCTTTGAGATATTGCAAATAAACCATAAGAGCATACCTTCAGTAAATAATATCTGTATCCATCAGAGGTTCTTGCCAGCAATAATTATTTCTGTAGTGTTGACCAAATGGCAATGTTTCATTTCTATCTTTTTTTTCTACATATCTTAACTGGAATGACACTGTAAGGAAACTACATACCTTTTCCACAAAGTATTCATTTATTTATTTCTATCCATATAAATTCTAAGATACATTTGTTTTCTTTTGTGTTGCAACAACTGTCCTAAATTTGAGTCTTGGAAACTCCTTCAAGTTGTCCCTGGAATTCCAGCATGACTCCATCATTGAATGTTTTTTTTGTATGACACGACAAGGAATGTCTATCTTGTCATTTGCTTTCTCTACCCCAGTCCTAGAATCAGCAGGTTTTTTTTCAACGCGTCCTGGTTCCATTTAGTTGAGAATACAAGTTAGAAGCAGAGATTCCTGATGTCCTTTTTGCTAAGTTAATGCTTCTATGTCTTCTCAAGCATAAGTAGAAAAAACAAGAATTGCACATATCCCTCTACTTGTAATGCACCCTGGGATCAAGGTTGGCTAAGCATTGGACTGCTAACCACAAGTTCAGAAATTCAAACTCACCAGCAACTATGAGAATGAGATATAAGGCTGTCTGTTTCTGAAAAGATTTGTCTCAGAAACCCCATTAGGCTTACTTGGAGTTGAATGGCAGGGGTTTGTTTATTTGCTTGGGGCACATATACTTGTATTGATTTTTTTGCATATGTATTAGAAACTTGTAAACTGGTGCTGATACCTTCAACTCCAATAACTTAAGGTTCCCTTTTCTTACATTTAACTCATTGATCTATCAATAATAATCCTGGCTATTATTGTATTAAAATATTTATAACTTTTCTCAATCTTACTTATAGATTAATTTCATAATTATTCATCTATACTTCATTAAGAACAGACTTACCAACTAGTGTACAATATTTGTGTTATGTTTTGGGGGGATATTTTGTCCATACATTTACTATATGTAGATAACACAGTTTTTCAAAATTACTTAAGTTGACTCTTTTACCCCTACCTTCATCAGAATGATTATGGTTTAGATAAGAGTTCAGTTGATTTGTTAACCTTTCTACAGGTTTTCGAGTTTTCCCCATTTTAGGATAAATTTTAAATTTTACTTATGTAAATTTATGTAAAACATTGCTCTGTGCTGAAAGTCAGCCTTATAAAACAGTGCATGGTCTCATTGTCCGCTCATCCCCTTGACTTCATTTTCATTCCCCTCCCTATTTTCTACCTTGTTCCCATTCACAACCAGTAGATTATCAATTTCATTATTCTACAGCTCTGTTTCCCTTCAAGCAAATAGCATATTTCTGAGCTAAACAAATGCATGTTTCATTTCCTACACCTTTTATTTCCTCCATCAATTATAGCATATGAAAGTGATTCTCTTGTGCTTTGCTTTTCTTAACTTGAAAATACATATTTTGAAAATCCCTACATATCAGTTTATAAAAAGCTCGTTCATTCTTTTTCAAAGTTACATTTCTGCTCCATTATATGAATGTACAGTGCTTTATTATACTACTCACCTCTGGGTAAGCATTTTAGTTGTTTCTAATATTTTGTTGTTATTATACACACGCTGTAAAGAATACCCTAGTAAATATGTGTTTTTATATTTTTAGCCATAACTCAGTAGGTACATTTTAATTATTATTGTTATTGCTAGTTGACATGGAGTCCACTTGGAATCATGGGCACCTCCTCTGTTATGGACTAGAATTGCTCCATAGGGTTCTCTTGCTCACTGCCACCTAATCAATGTTGACTCCTAACCACCCCTTTTGAGTTTCTGAGACAGAAACTCTCCACAGGAAAGAAAAGTCTTTGTCTCGAGGAGCTGATGATGGCTTCAAACTGCCAACCATGAGGAACACAGCCCACTCCACCAGCAAGGATCCATCATGGATGTAATTCTAATGAAAATAGGTCTCCAGGTCTTTCCTTCCATAATGGAAAGAAATCCACCTGGTGGCTTCAGGCTGTCTACTCTTAGGTTAGCATCTGAGTTGGAGGGCCAGCCACTGGTGCCTTATAGGGACTTTAGGTTTTAGTTGTTGCCGGTTATTAGAACATTGGTCTGACAATACAACCCCCCATTCAGGCTGCCTACAATAGGTCTTGGGCCCACAACTTTCTCTGATAAGGGGGCTGGGAATTGGGTATCCCTCTTTCTCTCAGTCCCTTCTGCCTGTCAGAGAAAGCTTCCTCTCTGTTCTGAACCCCAGATAATTTTCTCTGCCCCTATAACTACTTATGACTAATTAATCATAATAAAGTAGCTAAGTTGTAGCTAGTGGGGTAAGATAGATTTCTCCTGGTCATGTGTCCATGGTCACAGGATTTCCATGGTGTTTGAATCTGAATAAAGCTTGTCAACAAGATGGTTAAGCAAAGTGTAATTGAACCACCGTTCTCATACACTCTGGGGCACAAACCCCTCTAGAGCCTGCCACGGGGGGTCTTTCGCCGGCAACATAAATGTGTAGTCTGACGTGTGCAGCAGATGTTCCCTGTGTCAATTCACAGGGATGGGAGTTTGAGGAAGACCACACAAGATGAACCTTACCCCATTCCTTTGCCTCTCGATCACTCCATATCAATCAACAAATGCAGGTAAAACCACATTGGGTAAAGTCAGTTGATTGCTGAGTTTACTGTCCTCTTCAAGCTTTCTGTTGCATTGTAGTGCATTGCATATGTTCTTAAATATTTCTTATAGTCTTAAAATCGGCAGTACATTTTTAACACTTATCAGTGTATGGATAGTCTACATTTTTAATGTATCATACCAAACCTACTACTATCTCCAGATCTTGAAGAATATTATTGAATATATGTCCTTCTTGTAGAAATCATATTTAGATGTCTGTCTCACAGTGAAATTCAGTGATGTTTATCACCTTCATTTTGATATTTTAAAATATTGAACACTAGGGTAATTCTCACACTCCTAGATTGATAGAATAATATGTAAGCTATTAATTGAACTAAACATTTCAAAATTTCCCTTTTCATTCCTCCAAATCCAAAAATATGGTGAAAGTCTGATAACTGAGCTGAGGGTGAAAATGAATCCCCAGAATTCATAAAAGAATGTAGGAAATAGAGGAATTAATGCAGATACCAGAAAATTTTCTTACTGTACCTCCTGTCATCTTACTACAAGATTTAGCTTATGCCCTGGTGCTCTCTATTCATAGTAAGTTGTGTTGGATCATGTGCAAAGCAAGAAAAATATCACCTGTATGTGCTGTAATAATTACTAGTATCAGTCAGCGAAAGGTGCAAGGGCCTACAGTTAGAAAAACCAAAGGGAACAACATGCTCGGCATTCCTGAAAGAATTCAAGAAAAACTGAAGCCTCAAGGGTCAATTTTGATAGATTCTATAGAAAAAATATTGAACGATGCACAAAACATCAATAGAAGATGCAAAATTACACAGTCACTGTACCAAAAAGAACTGGTTGAGAGTCCACCCTTTCAGGAGGTAGTATATGAACAAGAACCAACGGTGCTGAAGGAAGAAGTTGAAATTGTACTTAATGCATTAGCAAAAAACACGTCTCCAGGAATTGACAGAATATCCGCTTAAGTGTTTCAGAAAGCTGAAGAAACACTGGAAGAAGCACTCATTCGTCTATGGCAGGAAATTTGGAAGACAGCTACTTGACCATCTGACTTGAAGAGAAACATATCTGTGTCCATTTCAGGGAAAGGTGACCCAACAGAATGCTCAAATTTTAGAATGATATAATTGATATGGCACACAAGTAAAATTTTACTTAAGAACATCCAACAATGGTTAGAGCAGAACATTGAATGGGAGTTGCCAGACATTCAGATGGGATGCAGAGAGGACATGAAACAAGAGGTATTATTGGTGATGTCAGATGGATATTGACTCAAAGCAGAGAATACCAGAAAGAAAGATGTTTACTTGTGTTTCATTGACTGTGAGAGGTTTTCAGCTGTGTGGGCCATAATATTCTGTGGATAACCTTGATGAGAATGGGAATTTCAGAACACTTCATTGTGCTCATTTGAAATTATTTAGAGAAACAAAACCATGGATCAAGAGGCAGTTGTAGGATAGAACAAGGGAATACTTCCTTGTTAAAATCAGGAAAGGTGTGTGTTAGGGTTGTAGCCTCTTACCATACTTGTGCAATGAATATGCTGAGCTAATCATCAGAAGAGCTGGATTATCAGAAAATGAATGTGGCATGAGGATTGGAGGCAGGATCATTAACCACCTGCGGTATGCAGATGATATGACAATGCTGCCTGAAGGTCAGGAGGAAGTGAGCCACTTGTTGATAAAGATCAAGGACAGCCACCTTCAGTATGCATTCCAAGTCAATAAAGGGAAGACCAAAATCCTCACAACTGGACCAATAGCTAACAATATAATAAAGGCAGAAAATGTTGATGTTGTCAATGACTTTGTCTTTCTTGGATCCATAATCAATTCTCTTGGAAGCAGCACTCAAGATATCAAAGGACGTATGCATTAGGTAATCTGCTGTGACTGACATCTTTAGAGTATTGAAGAGCAAGGATAATACTTTGAGGACTAAGATGTGCCTGACTCAAGTCTTGTTATTTTCAATTTTCTCATATGCATCTAAAAGTTGGACACTGAATAAGGAAGACTGAAGAATCGATGCATTTGAATTGTGGTGCTGGAGAAGAATATTGAAAGTACCATGGGTGACCAAAGGACAAGCCGATCTGTCTTGGAAGAAGTATGGCCAAAGTGCTCGTTAGAGGCAAGGGTGGTGAGACTTCACCTCAAGTACTTTGGACACGTTGTCAGGAGAGACCAGTCCCTGGAGGAGGACATCATGTTTGATATAATAGCGCCCTGTCAAGGAGGATAAGACCTCAAAGAGCTGGATTGACACTCTTGCTGCAACAGTGGGCTGAAGCATAGAATCGATTGTGAAAATGGGATAGAACAGGTCAGCATTTCATTCTGTTGTGTATACAGTTGTGATGGCTTGGAACTGACTTGATGGCACCTAACAACAACAACATGTTTATACTTTTCTGTGACGGGTAAAATAGGTAATGAAAAAAATGTTAAAGCAAACAAAAACATTTGAAGTTTTAAAAAAGTTTTAGAAGTTTTATGATAGATTTTGGAACAATCTATCCTATCTTTCTTCATTGTAGAGACCAGCACCTTGAAGTCATATATGCTAGTTGGGCTTTGTGTCAACTTGGAAGAGCCAGGATTTTCCACAGTTTGGAAGTTAAGGCTTTCCACTTGATAATGCCAATCACTTCCCAATGAACTCTACTGTGAGCAGCGAAGCAATTGTGGGAAGATTCGGCTGGATTATAAGCCCCTATTCATATGGCAGCCATGATGATGTTTCCTCAGCATTGTGGCCTCCTTCATATAAAGGTAGACATAGTGGAGAACGCCCTCCCCTTTGCTGGTCTGGATCCTGAAACTGGCCCATCAACCACCAGTTCTTTGGCTATGAGCAAACAGCCTGCAATATTACCTGCTGGGCTTCCCAAGAAGAGTCAACATCTGCCATCTGACCCGTTTCATGCATCCCTGCATTCACAGGCTGTGGTCTTCCTGCTTCCTGGTTCAATGGCCCTGGCAGCTACTCATGTCAAGAAAGGGCTGCAGTTTAATATCTTACCCATAGGCTAGAACCTGCCTTCACTTACTTGCTTCTACAACTCTGTGAGCCATTTGTTGACATACCTCTGTCACTGGTTTAGCATCTCTAGAGTACCCAGTCTAACTTATTTCATACCAGTAGTGGTTTTAGAGAAGTGCAATGGTAAGGAGTATTCTAAATTGGTTCTCCTTTGATGAAGTTCTCAAGGCATTGACAAAACTCCCTCCACGAGCTCCGCTTCTAGTAGTACAGATCAATCTGTCGCTGTCAGTAATGATGCTGTTAATCAATGCTGCAAGGTGGTTTGTTAGGACAGATTATTTAGAGAAACAAAACCAGTAACACTTGTATGTGTATGTATGCAGAAAGATATTTTTATCAAGAGATAGTACATAGAGCTGTGGAAGTTTGTAAGTCCAGTGTGGTTCAAGTCCATCAGTCAGATGTAAGCTAGAGGCTTCTCCTCACTCAGGTAGCTGCAAGGACTGATGAACGTGAAGTAGGAAGATGAAGGAGGAAGACCATAAGGTGGTACATGCAGAGCCAAATTAATCCAAGATCAGCTAAATGAATCCAAGGTTAGTAGTCTGCTGTTAGATCCCGGAATGGACAAGTGATATAATAGGAAGTTGATGAATCAGCTATTGGATCCACATACACCAGAATCAGTGCGTTAGCTTCTACAGTTTCAATCTGTACTAGAGCTAGTCAGTTCCTGAATAAAACCTCCCTCAACTTATCAATAATATGACAAGATTACAGAAGTGGTACTCTACCTTATTCTTCCCACAACTACTTAGTTGCTTCACAAAAGACCTTATCATGGGACCAAACAAATTATGTTAGATAATATCATCAGAGAATCCTGATCCAAGGAAGTTGACATGAAACTTAAGCATGACCCGTGGCAATGCTGATACACCCAAATATCACTAACCAAACATGAAGTGTTAATAAAAAGGGAGGCTCTGGGTGATGGTATGTTTAAAATGTTTCAACAAGCTCATCAGGATGGCAAAGGTAGGGAAGCTGGTTGGTTGGTATTACAATAAACTAAGATGTGAAGAAAAAGAGATGAACCTTAGGCTTTGGTGGCACAATGCAAGCACTACATCAAATGTCTCAGTTTTCATTTGTGCCAAGGAAAGTTTTATTTCTTGTAATGACAGAGTGGAGATTGTTGAAAATCGAACACAGAGTCTTATCATAAAAGTGGTTGAGTTACAATGCCAATGAATGCTCAATCTAAAATGATGTCTGATGTCAAAGTGAGGACATTTATTGGAAAAAAGTGAGACCCTGAAACTTGAGATGGGGACATCAGAAAAGATAACCAGGAATAGGAGGGCACCACGCTCCTCAATTCCATTGAGTCACTTCAGACAACAGCACCACCCCTCCCATCTGAATAGATTGCCTCCTCCACCCACACTTGAGGGGATTAGTGTAATTTTTAATGCTGATATGGCATCTGGATCATCTGGACCATTGTCTGAGGCAGATACTGTAGAAGACATTGCTAAGAGCTCCTAGGGCATCCTAAACTGTGAAGTTCATCTGGGGACCCAGGACTTCTGAAGAATGACTAGAGTTTTGTTTCTAATAGTTACAGACAGCAACCTGGACAACGAGCGTAAGAATGTTTACAAAGGCTGTGGGATAATGGAGCAAGGAACATAAGTTTGGATCAGTTTGAGTTTGTTGATATGGGCCCACTAAGCACAGATTCTTCATTCAATGTTTCAGCTCAAGAGGTTGGAAGAGGGACTAAGAGCTTATTTGGTTGGTTTGGAGATGCATGGATTGCATGATGGCCTAAGTAAAGTACCAGACTTACTGGGGCACCCAGTAGAAGGTATCTAAAAGCTTGGGGAAATTGGAATGCTAGAGTTGATTTATCAGGATAAATCCACAGGCCCACATATGGAGTGCCCCGAAAACCCAGTTTTTACCACAACAATGAGAAACAAATATGTCAAGGGAGCCCAGTGCCTCTGAAGACTGTAGTGACTTCTATTTTATATAAGTCAGGCTTGACTATTGAGACTGCTTTAATTTAATTAAGACATTCAACTATCACATCAAATGAGGAACATATATTGGTATCCAGAAGTGTGTTATGCAGGGTTCTCTAGAGAAACAAAACCAGGACACTTATGATTTTAGCTAGCTAGATATCTAGCTAGATAGTAGATAGATAGACACAGCACAAAGGAATATAACAGTTAATTAGCCCACACAGCAGTACAAAGGGCTCAGTTCAACTCACTTCTGTGGAACAGCTAATAAACTGGAAGTCCTTCATCTCATGAGGGCCACGGGGTCCAAGGTCGAGGAAGCACACAGCTGAGTCTTCTGCAAGGCAATGCAGGCAGTCTGGCCACAGGCAGCAAGAAGCAGGGTGAATCACCAGTAGTCAGCAATGCGACAAAATCTGACAGTCCCAAGCTCAAGCAATATATACACCAGCAATGTGGCAAAGCAGGTCTTGAGGGAACCTCAAGATCTCATGACATGATCCATGAGTTGGCAGTGCCATAGACAGTGTAGCTCACAAGTTGAATCAGAGAATGAGCAGCCACATATTGGTCTGATCACCAGAGAGCAAGAGAGAGAGAGTTGGGGTTTGCCAAGCCATTTATCTCTTTGCCTCCAATCAAACTAAGATCTTATTAATCCTACATGTTCTTATTGGCCAGGTTGGCACAATAAACCTACCTATCACAGTCCATCCCTTGCCAACTTGGCACCTGTACACAATTCTTTAGCCATACATTATTTCCAGGCATTAATGAAATCACGCTTATACCTAACATTAGACATTATCATACATATAAATGAAAACACACTGAGTCTAATTGTATCTGGTACATGATACATGAACAAAGGAAAGATATTCAATAAGCACATTTAAAGAAAATAAACTGACAATCACAAATTTTGCTTTTGCAATTGATCACATCATCAGAACTGAGAGGTAGAACTACCTTCTTCTACTACCCATTCTGTATTACCTGTGCCCTCAGCCAGCACCTCAGCTGGCCATGGTTCTTTGCCTGGTGGGGTGACCCAGACCTTCATTCCTGAGGGGTCTTGGGTCATTATACGTCCTGCCAGGATTGAGATGCTATTTACTTTAATCACAGGGCATGGTGGTACTAAAAGATGGTTTATGGGACCTCCTGGATTCCAGACATATTCTTCTTTACCTCCCTTATGTAGCCCCAGTTCAATTTCTCCTTGGGAAACAGGATCAATTACACCCCTCAGTACAGTGATACCATTCCTGACCTGTTGATCCAAAAGCATGAGAATCCCAAAGTGGCCAGGGGGCATTCTCAACTGCCAGTTCAGTGGAATCGTGCTGTTGTTTCCAGGTGGAAGAGTTCCTTTCTTTGGGACTAAGACCTCCAGGCCTGAGGAACACAGGGTTGCTGGGACAGGAAGCAAAATGCTGCAAGTGGATCACTAGGAGTAATAGTGAGTGGTGCCACCCAAGCTTCCACCCCTTGGTTCTTGGACCCATGAATCTGACTATTGGAGACACAGCACCATATACTGGCCACTGGTTTAGAGCATATACAGTCTCCTGGAGAACACTGCCCCAGTCCCGCAAGCTGTTGCCACCTAGTCGGTACTTTAATTGTGTATCAAGTAGCCATTCCATCGTTCTATCAAGCCAGCAGCTTCAGGATGATGAAGAACATGATACGACCAGTAGATTCCATGGGAATGGGCCCATTGCCGCACTGCATTTGCTGTGAAGTGAGTTCCTTGATCTGAAGCAATGCTATGTGGATGCCATGCCAGTGTATGAGGGATTCTGTAAGTCCACGAATGTTAGTTTTGGCAGAAGCAGTGTGTGCAGGGAAGGCAAATCCATATCTAGAGTAGGTGTCTATTTCGGTAAGAAAAATGCTGCCCCCTCCAGGACAGAAGTGGTCCTATGTAATCAACCTGCCACCAAGTTGCTGGTTGATCGCTCCAGGAATGATCCCAACTTAATGTTGGTTTCCGCTGCTGGCAGGTGGGGCACTGAGCAGTGGCAGTGGCCAATCCAGCCTTGGTGAGTGGAAGTCCATGTTGCTGTGCCCATGCATAACCTCCATCCCTGCCGCCATGTCCACTTTGTTCATGTGCCCATTGGGCGATAACAGGGATGGCAGAGGAAAGAGGAGAATTTGTCTCCACAGCGCGTGCTAGCTCATCCATTTGATTGTTAAAGTCCTCCTCTTCAGAAGTAACCCTTTGGTGAGCATTTACATGGGACATGATTATCTTTACTTTCTTGGCCCATTCAGAGAGGCCTATCCACATACCTCTTCCCCACAGCTCTTTGCCACCAATTTTCCAATCATGCTCCTTCCAGTTCCATGATCATTCAACCAAGCCATTAGCCACAGTCCATGAATCAGTATACAATCATATCTGGCCATTTCTCCTTCCAGGCAAACTGCACAGCTTGATGTGCACTACTTGATGTTCTGCCCATTGGGAAGGTTTCCCTTCACACTGTCCTTTAGGGAGATATCAGAAAGTGGCTATAGTGCTGTTCTGTCCACTTACGAGTGGCACCTGCATATCATGCAGAGCCATCAGTATACCAAGCATGAATTTTCTGTTCTTCAGTTAAATTATCATAAGGAATCTCTGTATTTTCTCCTTGCAGGTGGGATACATCTTTCTCTCTCTCATCACTCCCTTGGAGATGCTCTAATGATAAGACACATGGAAGTATTCCCTGGGAGCTGGAGAATCCACATGAACCTACCATGATGCAACCAGACCTCTGGAGCCAGAGAAGCTACATAGAGACCCTCGCCAGGGCTGAGATGTTTACAAAGCTACTGGATCCACAACACTTCCAACCCACTGGCCTGTGCTCCTCCTGCATTCAGCATCATTGTATGTATTTCATGAGTCTGAAGAGGACTTTATAGATTGGTATCGGACATATGGGCTAATATTGGATTTATGGTCTTGGACTGGATTGGGTTAGGATGCTTTCCTAATGTACAATTGCCTTTTATATAAAACCCTCTCTTATATGCATATGGGTGTCTATGAATTTGTTTCTCTAGTCTACCCGGACTGCTTTCCAGCATCATTTATTCAAGTAGCAGTGTTGTTGCGTAGGAACATCAATGTACACAATGAAGCTGGCCCCTTGGGGTTTAATCAGAATGATGACATAGCAGAGAGCATGGATACTGTTTCAGATTTCAGATATGGATGCTATTTGCTCTTGACTTTGGGCAGATAACTTAATCTATTTGAGTATGGCTTGAGTATAAGTAAAATAAACATAAAATCTAACTCACTGAGCTATAGCAAAAATAAAAGGACATTATTATGGCAAGGGTGTTAAGTATACACTACCTAGTGTCTTAGATGGAAAACCAATGAGCCTCCATGTGGGTACAGTAGTGAGTATGCCCAGTGTTGAACCATGATCACCCTTCAAAGCTATGCCAAAGAGTTAAAAACAAAAACCCAAACTCTCTTCCATCAAGCCAATTCCGATTCGCAGCAATCGTATATAGAGTTTCTGAGGCTGTAAATCTTTGTGGGACCAGACAGCTTCAGTTTTCTCACTTGAAGCAGCTGGGGAGTCTGAACCACCAACCTTGCAGTTAGCAGTCCAACACTTACCCAAAATAGCCACCAGGCCCCATTATGCTCAAGAACCAGCAAGTGGTAATGAAGCTTGAAATAGATGCCATTATCAGCTTGTCAGTTGACATAAGATTTTTTTTAAGGGATATTATCTGGCAAGATTTAGAAATTACAGAGGTTTAAGTAACCTGACCTCTGATGGTGCAACCTCTGTAAGCCATAAATAAATAGAGTAAATACTCAAGATTCCTTCCGTTAGGTATGAGAAACCATTATATGGACCTCAGTAGCTTTGGGGCCTAACACCACAAAGTAGCACCAAAGAGATGCACATCTGAGCCAATAGAATGGACACTATGTCTGACCTGCAACTTTAGTAAAGGGAAGGAGAATTCAACTCCCCAGAAGCCCACAGCTGATTTCCACAAGACATAGTTCAAGACATGCCTCCACCTCCCAGGCTTCATGACCCTATTCCAGCTACATGTCCTTTCAAAGCCACCACGACTCTGCTAGGTTCATAATTTGTTCCAATGGCTAAGCAAAACTCATAGGCAATACTTTAGTCAGTTACAAAATGGTAAGGTTACTAATTTTTTTTCTAAAATGCCACTTCTAAATCATGCTCTAACAATATCTCTCTGGTCCTCTCAACTTTGCAGTCCCTTGGCCTCTGCCTCCATGGGCCAGAAAGATAGCTAACACCTTAGTTCTAGCTCAGGGTTTATATGCTGCAGCTTCTGATAGCCCTTCAGCCTCCACTGGTGCGCTCCCCTGTGATACTTCTTTGTGAAGGAGCATGGCTCCTCTTCCTGCTTCTGAGATTGATCACTCCTGTATTTAATGGAATGACAAACCTGACCAACTCAAGGGTCTTCTGCACCGTACTCCCAGGCTTTCAGAAAGTCATTGGCACAAATATGGATCTGTAGGATCATGTACCGACTGACTCTTATCTTACATTACATACGGGTTCAAAGGGGTACAATATGTAGGAGAAAACATACACAAAAGAGGTAGACAAAAGTTAGGGTATAGGGGTCACTGAATTAAGTCACTCCAGGACCCAGAGCTTTATTAGCAGCAGCCTTAAATACTTTCCCTGCATGCAGCCTGCAAACCATGACAGGTCTACACCCAAAGGATAGTTCACAATTTTAAGGTTTAAAAAGAAAGATTAACACATCAGCTAAGTTATTAATAGACAGGAGAGGAGGATGAGGATGGGAACATGAAGTAACTGATAAGTTTGCAGATTGTTGCCTTCTGCAGCTTTAGTCAGGGAACAGATTGAGAGACCAGACACCCGTTGCTTCATCAGCTCCCTTGGCTGAGCCATGAACATTCTCCCCTGGGCCATGAACCATGGAAGGTGGTGGTCCTGTCCAGTTGGCCTAAGGAGTAAACAACTTTTTCCCCACATGGATCTCATTCAGTCAGTTAGCGAGGTAACTGTCTTTTAGATTTCTTGGCACACATTAGTGAGAGTTTCCAGTGCTTTCTCAGCTTGTTGAAACATTTCAATTAGTATCCCATCAATTCCTGGAGCCTGTTGAGATCACATGCTACCTCTTGAAATGGCCGACCATTTCTTTTAGGCACAATGACTGTATTTCTTCCATATATTTTTTTGGTTTTGACAAAGAAATTTACTTTCTAACAGTTTAGGGATTTGGGAGACCAAATTCAGAGGGCTAGCACTAGGGGAAGGCTTTCTCTCTCTGTCGGCTTGGAGAAAGGCCCTTGTCTCTTCAGCTTCTGTTTCCTGATTCCTCAGAGAACTCCACATGTTTTATCACCAACCTTATCTTATCTCTTTTCTGCTCCTTTGTTTAATCTACTTTATATATCAGAGGAGATTGGCTCAGGAAATACCCTATACTAATCTTACCTCATTAACATATCAAAGGCATCCAAGTGCCCAATGGGATTTTAACCACAGGCATAGATGTTAGGATTTGCAATGAATATTTGTAGGGAAGGGGAACATTATTCAATATATAATAGTAGGGGACTTTTTCCCCATTTCACAGACCAACAAGCTAGAGTAGTAGTTAAGAGTAAGAGTAGACAATTTTCTAAAAACAATTAAATAAGATACTGTGCCAATCAAGGTAAATAAACATTTTTAATTGTACAGGACCAGTGGTGAGAGTGGCGATGCTGGGAGGGTGGAGGGAAGGTGGAGTAGAAAGGGGGAGTCGATTACAAGGATCTACATATAACTCTCTCCCTCGGGGGTGGACAACAGAAAAGTGGGCCAAGGGAAACGTCAGACAGTGTAAGACGTGACAAAATAATAATAATTTACAAATTATCAAGGGCTCATGAGGGAGGGGACAGGAAGGGAGAGGAAAAAATGAGGAGCTAATACCAAGGACTCAAATAGAAAGCAAATGTTTTGAGAATGATGATGGCAATAAGTGTACAAATGTGCTTTACACGATGGATGTATGGATTGTGATAAGAGTTGTACAAGCCCCCAATAAAATGATTTAAAAAGAAAATGATATCTTTTCAGAAGGTCAGAGTCCTTTTCTTTGTCTTCTATTGTGTTGGATATTTTTCCTTATGTTCAGTAGCATATTTATGCCTTATATTATGACCCTATTTTTTCATCTATGGTCTTATTGATAATGAGGTTTGTGTGTGAATTTTGATCTATCTTGTTTGTCTTTTGTACATAGTATGAGGTCTGAGTCTGCTCTTTGGCTTCCTAACTCTGGTTTTTCACATTTCACTAGAATACTTTATCTTCTCAAACTGCCCATTGAAAGAATCAATGTCCTCAGAAACAAAAATAAAACTGCGTTACCTTGGACAAGTCTGCTGCACAAGACTTCTTTAAAGTATTGAATGGCAAGGATGTAATTTTAAACAATAAGGTGTGCCTGATCTAAGCCATGGGATTTTCAATCGCCTCATATGAAAGTTGGGCAATGACTATGAAAGACTGCAGAAGAATGGATGTATTTGAATTTTGTGGTTAGTGACTAATATGAGAAGTATCAAGCACTGCCAGAAGCACAATTTGGACAAACTACAACCAGAATGCTGTTGGAAGCAAGTATGGTGAGACTGTTCCAACTGTTTTAGACATAGAGACCTGCCCCTGCAGAAGGACATCATGTTTGGTGAAATGGAGACTGGTGAGAAAGAGGAAAACAAGGCAGATTGACACTCTAGTTGTCACAATGGGTTCACACAACAACTGCTTTGAGGACGGTGCCGGACTAGGCAATATTTTGTACCTAAGGTTGCTAGGAGTTCAAGCTGACTCAATGCCACCTAACAACCATAACAACAACTGGTCATTTAGTAGCAGATACAAAAACTGTGGGTAAAAGAGCCATACCAAGAGACTTCACTTCACTTACACCGTTGGCTTTTTTACACGTCCTGAGTATACAATGAAGTATTGATTGCTTACTTGCTCGGTGAATAGTCCCATTTGTTTTGCATGTTTTAAGATTTTATCTAAATTTGCTGTTGGTTACTTATAAAAACAAAATTTTATTTACCTTATCTCAGGTATAATGTAAACTCTATTAATAATAATTCTGCCTGTCACAGTTCAAAATTGCAAGGAGTTGGAAACAACCCAAATTTCCATCAACAGATGAATGGATCAAAAAATTGTGGTACATTCATACAATGGAGTACTATGCATCGCTAGAAAGCAGTGATGAATGCATGAAGCACATTGCCCAATGGGAAGAACTGGAGGAAATCATGTCAAATAAAGTAAGTCAAGCGCAAAAGGACAGGTACAACATGAGTCCACTAAGGTAAGCTTAAAAACATACAAACAAACAAATGGGGCACTGGGGTAAATCTACTATATACATACATTCCTGGGGTGAGGTCCAGCAACTATGGCAGGGGCCAAACACAATCTAGAGATACATACAGCAGCTAAATAAATAAGAGGGGGAAACAAAAAGAAGGGGAAAAAAGGAAGAACAAAAAGGCATGGGGGGGGTTGTGTGTGGAGCAGGGTACTAATCCACCCAAAGGGATGGTATTGTTTCTATCTCCACAGGAGGAGAGAGACCAGGCTTCAACCTGTGTGCCAAGACATGAATACAACATGTACCAGGGAACGGAGAGAGAGGTCTGCAGGGCTAGCCCCAATCCTGACTATGTGGACACCCCCTGCCCCTTAGAAGAATGCACTTCAGAGGACAGCACTGGGGCTACAGCTTGGGGAGAAGGGTGCATTGGATTAGAGCACACAGAACAAATGCCAAGGGATGGAGAGGGAGGAGAGGATATACTGGCCCACCAAGCCCCAAGGACCATTTTCCTGCTCAGAGCAGACAACACATGGAAAGGACCGTAGGGCTGGCCCCACTATGGGGCAGGGCATCCCTCACTGAACCATGGCGCTGTGGGGGACAGCACTGGAGACATAGTGTGGGAAGAATGCACTGTCTGGCCCCATCACGCTAGGGTGAGGCACTAAGGGCATGCAGCAGAGCACAGGGGAAGCAGAGTAATGAAACCCCAGGGGAATACCAAAAACAGACTGCTGACAAAGTGTGGCACCCCATCAGACTCAACTGGTAAACATCCATAAAGGCCAACAAACAGACCTTGAGAGAGTTACAGGCTTTTCCAATTTTGTCAGTGGCTTTCTCTGTGTTATTGTTACATTGTTTGTTTTTCGCTGTTGCTGTTATTGTTTTGTTGGTTTTTTACTTCCTTTGTTGTTTTATTTGGCTTTGCCTGTGTTTTGCACTTATCAATGTATCTGCATATCTATCTAGATAAGATAGGCAGGATAAGGAATTTGGAGATGAAAAGAACGGGACCAATGGTTCTGGGGGGTGGGTACAGGAGAAGGGGTGGTGGGAAAAAGGAAGGGATGCGGGTAACCAACCCCGGGGACAAGGGAACAACAAGTGAACTAAAATCAATGGAAGGAAGGTCATGGGATGCTTAGTGGGGCTTAATCAAGGGCAATGTAGCAGCAAGGAATTACTAAACCCGAATGAAGGTCAAATATGATGGTGGGAAAAGAGGGAAGTAAAAAGGAAATAGAGGAAAGATCCAGGAGGCAAAAGACATTTATAAAGGCCTAAATACAGGCATGTGTGTGTGTATGTGTGTGTGTGTGTGTGTAAAGGGGAATAGAACTATTTACTCATATCTATATGTTAAGAATTAAGCAGGTTTAGTATTAAGGTAACAGATGGATATTGGGCCTCCACTCAAGTACTCCCTCAATGCAAGAACATTTTGTTCTATTAAACTGGCATTCCATGATGCTCACCTTCACAATATGATTGCTGAAGACAAAGTAGGTGCATAAGCAAATGAGGTGAAGAAAGGTGATAGTACCTGGCTATCAAAAGATATAGCATATGGGGTCTTAAAGGATTGAAGATAAGCAATCGACCATCTAGCTCAGAAGCAACAACGCCTACATGGAAGAAGCACACCAGCCTCTGAACATGAGGTGTTAAAGGGATCAGGTATCAGGCATCAAAGAACAAAAAACTCAAATCATTGTGAATGAGGGGGAGTGCAGACTGGGAAACCAAAGCACATCTGTAGGCAACTGGACATCTCCTTTCAGAAGGGTCGCCTTGCGGACACAAGCCAGTCAGGGTGCAATGTAGCAACGATGAAACATACAACTTTCCTCTAGTTCCTAAATGCTTCCTCCTCCCACCCCCACCCCCACTATAATAATCCCAATTCTACTTTACAAATCTGGCTAGACCAGAGTATCTACACTGCTACAGATAGGAATTGGAAACACAGGGAATTCAGGACAGACGATCCCCTCAGGACCAGTGCTGAGAGTGGCTATACTAGGAGGGTGGAGGGAAGGTGGGGTAGAAAGGGAGAACTGATTACAAGGATTTACATATAATCTCTTCCCTAGGGGATGGACAACAGAAAAGTGGGTGAAGGGAGATGTCAGACAGTGTAAAATATGACAAAATAATAATAATTTATAAATTATCAAAGGTTCATGAGGGAGGGGAAACGGAGAGGGTGGGGGGAAATGAGAAGCTGATACTAAGGGCTCAAGTAGAAAGCAAATGTTTTGAGAATGAGGATGGCAACAAATGTACAAATGTGCTTGACAAAATGGATGTCTGTATGGATTGTGATAAGAGTTGTACAACCCCCCAATAAAATGTTTTTTACAAAAGAATTAAGGTTGCAGATGGATATTGGGCCTAAGTTCAAGTACTCCCCTAACACAAAAACACTTTGTTCAAACAGTTTGGCATTCTTTAATGCTCACTTTCCTGACATAATCACTGAAGACAAAATTGGTGCATAAGCAAATGTGGCGAAAAAGCTGATGGTGCAAAGCTATCAAAAGATATAGCATCTGGGGTCTTAAAGGCTTGAAGATAAACAAGCAGCCATCTACTTCAGAAGCAACAAAGCCCACATGGAAGAGCCACACCAGCCTGTGTGATCATGAGATGTCAATGGATCAGTTATCAGGCATCTAAGACCCAGAATAAAATCATACTCAATGTGAATAGGGGGTGGGAATGAAGTGGAGACCCAATGCCCATCTGTAGACAATTGGACATCCCCTCAGAGAGGGGTCACAGGGAAGAGATTAGCCAGTCAGGATGAAACACACAACTTTCCTCCAGCTCTTTGGTGCTTCCTTCACCCCACTAGCATGACCTCAATTCTACCTTATAAACCAATTAGACTAGAGCATACACACTGCTACAGATAAGAACCCGCAACACAGGGAATCCAGGATAGATGAACCCTTCTGGACCAACAAGGAGAGTGGAGACACCAGGAGGATTGTTGGGGTGGGGGGTAGAAATGGGGTTAGATCACAATGATCAGCATATAACCCCCTCTCGGGGGGACAAATAATGGAAAAGTCGGTGAGGGGCGATGGAGGATGATGTTAGATAAGTAAAACATGATCACTAACTTATCAAGGATTTCTGAGGGAGGGAGGATGGGTGGGGGAAGGAGAGGGAATAAATGGGAAGCTCTTAGGGGCTCAAGTTGGAAGAGAATGTTTTGAAAATGATGATGGCGGCAAATGTGCTTGACACATTGAGGAGTGTATGGATTGTGATAAGAGATGTAAGAGCCCCCATTAAAAGTGTTAAAAAAAATCCTGCCTGTAACATTACAAGGAACATGAAGAAACATATATTGAAGCATAATTTCAGAAATGCAATGACACAAATCACAAGGGAAAAAATCTTTAAAACCATTATTTATTCCAAAACAATATCACGTAATGATTTCCAGTCCTGTCAATTGGTTAGTATTTTATGCTGAGATAAATATCCAAATACACTTAGATATATCAGGTCGACCACATCAAAGCTCAACTCGGTGCCATCAGGTTAATTACAACTCACAGTGACCCTATAGAACTGCTCTTGGGGTTTCTGAGACTGTACCTCTTTACTGGATTTAAAAGTCCTGTCTTTCTCCCATTATATACAGAGTGGGGAACTAAAGGATAAATGTTTGTATATAGGCTATTATATAAAAGAAAACAAAGTTTGATTACTAATCCTCATATATCAAATGAACCCTAGATGGATTACAAATTAATATAATATTTCTATAATATTGGAACAATAGAATCCTTCCTAGTAATGTATCAAACACAGAAGACATATACGAAAACATGTAGACAATGTACAGGATACACCCTAACATATAGAACAAATTACTGTGGTGAAATAAAATTACTTAAGATGGCTCTTCTATCTAATAAAATCCACTACTTGTCTGTCAGTTCATCTGACTGTGGTGGCTTGTAGGTTTCTGTGATACTGGAAGCTATGTCACTGGTATTTCAAATGCCAGCAGGGTCACCCAAAGTGAACAGGTTTCAGCTGAACATACTAGTAATAGACAAGTAAGGACTTGGCTCACCACATTAGAAAAAGAGCCACTGAAAACCTTACAGATAGCTTCTAAATAACATAATGCTGAAATTATAAAACCATATCATTGATATCACATGCAAGTAAAATTTTGCTAAAGATAGTACATTAACCAAGAGCTGCCAGAGGTTCAGGCTGAATCAGAAAAGGATGTGAAACAATGGATTTCATTGCTGAAGTTAGATGAATCTTGGCTGAAAGCAGAGAATGCCAAAATGATGGTTCCTTGTGTTTTATTGAGTTTACAAAGAAATTTGACTGTGTGGATCATAATAAACTTTAGATAAATTTGAGAAAAATGAGAATTGCAGACACTTGAATGTGATCATGAGGAAGTTGTACATGAATCAAGAGGTAATTGTGCAAATTGAACAAAGGCATAATGCACGGTTTAAAATCAGGAAAAGTGTGAGACAGGGTTTTATCCTCTCACTATACTTGTTCAAACTGTATGCCGAGCAAATAATCAGAGAAGCTGGATTATATTAAGAAGAATGTGTCATCAAGATTGGAAGATGACTTATTTACAACCAATGAAGTGCATATGATACAACCTTGTGTCCTGAAAGTGAGGATGACTTGAAGCTTTTGCTGATGAAGATCAAGGATTGTGGCCTTCAGTATAGATTACAACTCAATGGCAAGAAGTCCAAAAACCTCACAACTGGACCAATTGGTAGCATCATGTTAAATGGAGAAAAAGTTCAAGTGGCCAAAACTTTTGTCTTGCTTTGTTCCACAATGAATGAGTACAGAAGCACCAGTCAAGAAATAAAAAGATGAAAGGCATTAAGTTAATCTGCTGCACATGCCCTCTTTAGAACTGGCGCATTTGAATTGTGGTGCTAGAGAACAATACTGAAAATATGAACTGTGAAAGGGACAAGCCAGTCTGCCTTGGAAGAAATAAAGTCAGAATGCTCCTCAAATGGCAGAATGGCAAGACTTGGTTTTACATCCTTTGAGCATGTTGTCAGGAGAAACTAGTCCATTGAGAAGTGTATCATATTTGATACAGTAGAGGGGCAATGAAAAAGAGGAACGCCATAAAGAAGAATAATTGACAACATGACCAACAAGGGGCTCAAGCATTGGAGTAAGTATGAGACTGGCGCAGGATTGGGCAGTATTTTGTTCTGCTGTGGAACTAACTTTATTAAAGCTAACAAGAAAAACAAGGTGTCATAAAACAAATGAAAAAATTAGAAACCACAAGCCCAACCTGATAGCTTTGGATTCTTTAATATCTACACTCATCAGGCTGTGGTATTCCAGAATTCTTTCTCTGCTTCCTAGTTGGTCTTCCTGCTTCCTGATTCATCAGGTCTTATAGCTCCATGAGTACAAAAACAAAACAAAACAAAACAAATCTATCTTAACATCTGACTTTAATTGAACTGGATTTATCTGCTTCTATATTTGTGTGAGTAAATTTCTCAATAGAAATCTCTCTCTCTCTCACCATCTTGCTCTCTCACTAGTTTTGACTCTCTTGAGAATGTAGCTTAATGCAAGGAACAGTAGAATAAAAAAGAAGAAAATAAAACACAGAAGACAACCTAAGAATTATGTGGGACACCATCAAAAGGGGGTGAAGGGAGGCATAGGACAGGGCAAGATATGACAAAATAATAATTTATAAATTATCAAGGGCTCATGAGGGAGAGGGGAGCGGTGAGGGAGGGGAAAAAAAGAGGACCTGATGCAAAGGGCTTAAGTGGAGAGCAAATGCTTTGAAAATGATGAGGGCAAAGAATGTACAGGTGTATTTACACAATTGATGTATGTATGGATTGTGATAAGTGTTGTATGAGTCCCTAATAAAATGTTTAAAACAAAACAAAAAAACAAAAAACTTACAAACTGTGGTTGTACAGTTGAGATATATAAATATTATATATTATATTAATATTATATTAAATATTATATTATATTACAGTCATCAAGAGCATGAGAGATAGAAGAGAGATTGCAATAATGGAGTCAGACACATTTCATGGTAGCATGCTCACCTCAGCCCCACTTGGTGGAAGGAGGACAAGGGGAAAGGGAACAGGGGAGCGAGGATGGGGGAGAAGAGGGGGAGCCAACAAGAGGTCAAAGAAGCAGAGAGAGAGCTCTTTATTGTTAACCCTGACCTATATACCTTTGGGGGGAGTGCAAGCCCACCAATTACAGGTAAAGACATATGTCACAGGAATGGGTTGCACTATAGGTTATACAGCAAGGACAGGGGGACAATGTAGGGACATACACGCAATAGAAAGAGGAGGGATTGGGGGTATACATGTGATGAGAAGAGCGGATCCTTAATCCAGGATGGCAACCTAATTTTGGATGTCACTGAGCCAGTTCTCTGGATCTCTATAGGAACCATTATCAATAGGGTGTAAACCCCACCTACAGGAACCAAGCTAATGGTCACTAGCCTTCAGGGAGAAGTAGCCCTTTGTCCTTAACAGCAGGGAGCCAGGCCTACCTGTCTGACAATTGAATGCATTCAGGGAGGATGTCTCTAAGCATCTGACCTCCACCTATACACTGGCACAAAGCCCCTAATGTTTGGCCTGTCTTTGGGGGGAGACAAAGCTGGGAAAAGTCTCTTTATAATTCCACAACAAACAAGATTAACTGAACACCAAATACAATGTAAAACAAAGAAACCAGCAGCACCAGGCACACACATACACAAATATATACATACATTAAAAAATGACTATAATAAATTCTCACACTTAATGTTTAAACTAAATGTTAATCAATTAAATACAGCAATCAATAGGCATTGAGTAACAGAATGGATAAGGAACCAGGTCACCAATATGTTATCTACAAAAGACACTCCTTCTAAATAGACAAAAATAGACTAAAGAGTATAGGATGAAAAAAACCTATCAAGTAATGGCAATAAAAACAGAACGGGTGTAGCAACATTATAAAATAGACTCGAAGGAAAAGTCCAGCGTACAAGACAAAGAAGAGCTTTGTGTAGTGATGGAAAGAACAATTGAATGAGATGACCTAACATAAGAAATAACTGTGCACCCGTGAAAAAGCCTCAAAGTAGTTAAACTCGAACAGAATTGAAGAGAGAAATAGACTTTACAGCAATAGTAGGATATTCTATAAACCACTTTCCGTAAAGGATAGAAAAATTCCATTCTGGGTGATGATCAGGACAAGAGATGAGCAAGGTGACATAGAAGTATTCTAAACATTTTAAATTTCTTCCAAAATTTGTGTGTCTCTTTCTCCTGCCTGTAACCTCATGCAGGCTGATTCGTATCCACTGAGTAGCCGCCAGAAGGAAAACTAGGGGACTTCAGTAATATGGTTTGTTTGGTTAGATTAACATGGTCCTGAGTCACAGCATAATAAATACTCGGTTGAGTGCATTGCTTGCCAAGTACCCCTAGATGGTCCACCGTTTGGGGTGTAATACAGCTCTTCAAATTATTTTTTGTAGGGGGGGGGCTTTATTTCACTCACACCTGACCACTTCATATACAGTTCTGGAAAAGAACGTGGCTTGAGTGGAGAGGAAGTTGCCACGTTGGAGAGACACCGTGTGGCACTGGAAAAGAGCAGTGAAGCCAGCACCGAGGAAGACGGTGCCTCAGCCCTAGAACATGAGATGAAAGGAAGTAGGCAACTAATGCGCTCTATTCTCTCAACCGAGCAAAAAAGGATCACATTGTTTGTCTGAATCCAAGGACAGCTTTTGCTGACAGTCTGCCCTGCTGCTGTGCGGGTCACCGAGTGTTTGAATCATGTGCTGACTGGACTGGACTTTTTCTGCTGTATTTGATGCCGTTCCTGGCAATTCTTGGACATGAAAATTTCAAATATCATGAACAAGATTAACCTTTTCTTAGTATGTCTGAAACAAAGTCATATACTTCTTCTGAAGTCTTTATTAGCATAATTTATATGCCATAGTTGAAGTCATACATTGACAGAGATTCCAGAACTTTATGTCAGATTCAGGAGAGGATGTGGAACAAAGGAGATCATGGCTGATGTCAGATGAAGTTGGCTATAAGCAGCAGAGAAAGGAAAGATGTTTACTTGTGTTTTGTTGACTATGCAAAGGCATTTGACTGTGTGGACCATAACTAACTATGGATAGTCTTGAGAAGAATGGGAATTCTGAATACTTCATTGTGCCCATGTGGATCCTATATGTGGATGAAGAGGCAGTTGTGTGAACAGAGCAAAAGAATACAGCATGGCTTACAATCAAGAAAGGTGTGTATGTCTCAGAGTTGTATGCTCTCACTGTACTTATTCAATCTTTCAAATGAATAAATGATTAGAGAAGCTGGTTTTTAAGAAGAAGACTTTAGGAAGGTTTCAGAATTCAGCATCAAGAAGGCTTATTAAAACTGTGATATGCAAGTGAAGCAACCTTGTTTGCTGAAAGTGAGGCGGACTTGAAGCACTTGCTGATGAAGATCAAGGATTGCATCCCAGTATGGATCACAACTTAATGTAAAGGAAAGCAAAATTCTCACAACTGGATCAATAAGTAACATCATGATAAACAGAGAAAAGATTTCCTCTTGCTTCAATCCACAGCCAATGCTCATGGAAGCAGCAATTAAGAGGTCAAATAATGCACTGCACTGGGCAAAACCACTGCACAAGATCTCTTTAAAGTGTAGAAACAAAGACGTTATTTTGAGGACTAAGATGTAGCTGGCCAAAGCCATGGTATTTTCATTCACCTCATATGCATGAAAAAATTGGATACTAAATAAGAACGTTCAGAAAAGAATTAATGCATTTGAATTGCGGGTCTTGTGAAGAATATGGCAGCATTGTGAACTGCCGAAAGAACAGGCACACCTATCTCGGAAGAAATATAGCCAACATGCTTATCAGGAGCAAGGATGGCAAGCCTTCCTCTCAAGTACTCAGAACATGTTATCAGGAAAGATGAACCCCTGGAAAAGGGCATCATGCTTGGTAAAGCAGATGGGCAGTTTAAAAAAAAAAGGCAAAGCCCATGACAAGATGGATTGACACAGTGACTGCAACATGTGAACAGTTGTTAGGAGGGCACAGGGCTGGGCAGTGTTTCTTCTGTCTTATACAGGGTCACTATGAGACTGATAGTTTCAGAAACCCACAGGGACAGATGTACCGTACTGTTTCTTATAGAGTCACTCACTGTAAGTCGGAATTGACTCAATGGCAGTGTGTTTTATTTTGGAAATGGACAATTCTCTGTGATATGCAATCACAGATTGTTCTTCTATTAGAGATGGATTTGCATATATGCCCCCCTGTAATTATTGACCATGCCATGAAGGTCAGAAAGTCACTCTAAATTCCACTGGGTAGATGGCAATAAATAATAGACTGTTTTTTGCCTACTCTGAGGTAAGACACAAAAATTCCTTCTGAAGTAATTCACACTTAGATGCATACATCCAGGGTCTTAGGAGGGTAGAGTTGATGTCAGTAATGAGGGGGACCTTAACTTGATTCTTAGAGTTTTGTTATTAATAGCCTGAATTGGCATGTTGAGCAGATTTCATCCCACCCTCTGCTCATCAGATTAATCAGAGTGCTCAATGAACATTTCCCAGATGGTAAGACAGTATAAGACAGTGGTTCTCAACCTGTGGGTCCCCTCCTTTGGGGATTGAATGACCCTTTCACAGGGGTCGCCTAAGACTATCGGAAAACACATAAATATTTCACAATATACAATTACACATTGTTTTGTGATTAATCACTATGCTTTAATTACATTTAATTGTGTTCAATTTGTAACAATGAAAAGACATCCCGCATATCAGATATTTACATGGTGATTCGTAACAGTAGCAAAGTTACAGTGATGAAGTAGCAACGAAAGTACTTTCATGGTTCGGGGGGTCACCACAACATGAGGACCTGTATTAAAGGGTTGCGGCATGAGGAAGGTTGAGAACCACTGGGACTGGAGATGTTAATGAGTTGTTGGGAGAAATTCATCCATGGGACCCTCATGTGTGTATGTATGTATGTAGGTATACACACACACACACACATATATATTTATGGATTTACCAAGAATGCAGGTCTCTGACTACTCTTTACTCAGTGTGTGTTTACAACAAGCAGTTTTGAGATCCTGAAGTAGTATCTCCCTACAGGACACAGAACAGACTTGTTTACTTCCTTTTCTAACACAGAAGGTTCGACAAGCTCGGTGTTTGTCCCCTGCAATGCAGTATGGATGTGTTTGCAGGCAGGGCAGCTGCCAGGGTCTACACATTATTCTGTGGGACTTGGGGGCAAGGAAACTGAAATACATGGTGATGTTCACCTCTTGCTTACTGTGTGGTGAGTAATGAAGTCTTTTGACTCTGACCTTGGGGTCTCATATATTCTGCCAGTAACCATGAAATAACAGCAAGATAACTCATTAGCTTGTGAGAAAAGTAAAATGAAATCCTAAACTGGACTACACATGAGTCTAATACTCAGTAAACACCAAAAAGCACTGGATTTTAATATTAACAATATTACATAGTTCCTGAAGACAGAGTTTCTCTTTCCTTCTGTACTCTTTCTTTGCGCTTCCCTTCCCACTCTTTGGATCTGTCTAGTCCTCCCTCCCCTTCTTTCCTTCCTTGCGTCTCTATGTTTTTATCATTTCCATGTAGACTATTCTACAAACTTTGAGTTATTTAAATGTTAATTAATTGTACATGCCTAAGTGTCATTAATTTAGGATCTTAGGCACAGATACAATTTCTGATTCAATCAAATAAAATATATTCATATGCTACAGAAATATCTTTCTGTTTAAGCCAAACAAGTTACAGTTAATAAAATGTTAGCTTTGATTTCATTTTATAATGCATTGCTGTATTCAAAACATGATTTATTTTGATGCAAGAATGCATTGCCCCATTAGCTTAAAATTTAATCTTTAAATCTTATACATTTTCTATATTATAATATTTTATTAAAAAGGCTTTATTAAAAATTCTTAATTAAAAGAACTAAGGAAATAGATTTTCTCAGAAAACTGTCAAGTCTTAAACAGTTTTGCTAAACTTCTTAAATTCCACTTTTTATTTTTAACTATCTTTTTTTCTCAGTGGGGTTTGTGCAGATCTGGTGAGATTCAAAAATGTCAACTTCCCACATATCGCCAAAAGAGCAAATATCCTCTCCTAATAGGCAGTGAATTCCATCACTAGAACTGCAATTCCATTGCAGTTGCTAGAAAAAAAGAGAGACACAGATTCCACAATGCAGATTGTAGGTCATTTTTCTGCAATGAGAAGATAAAAATTTGAGAACACTCATTGGTGTTTTCTTCAGCAACAGGAACTCACTCTAGTATGCATCCATATGGAAGAATGCAACATGCTACCAGGCAGTATCACTGTGTGTGTGTGTGTGTGTGTGTGCGTGCGCGTGCACGCGCACATACCATGAATAGAAATATTGCATGCAGGAGAAACAAAAAGGGACTATTAAATCCAGTTTGCATTTTTGTTCCACCTCTGCTTCTTCTGTTCTCATTCAGCAACTGGTCGTAATATGTTTGCTGTCAGCCTTATGTTGCTTCTTTAGTCTTACCTTGCAAGTCAAGGAAGGTCACATCTCATGAGTCAGTTCCATGTCCTGTCATAATCAGTAGAATCCTGTATTGAATCTCTTAACATATAAAAAAGGTCAGTTTGACTGCAAATATCATGCCTGTCTTCAAAACAAGACATTGCTCAGCTCCCGACAGATACAGTTATTCACCGCCAGCTCCCCTAGAGTGCTTTGCTAGCCTTAAATTCCAGTTTTATCCAATATGAAACCTGACTCACTTATGCTGATCTACATGGGTAAATCTTAAATTTGGTGATTAAAACTCAGAGAACTCGGAAGAATGAATTTAGTTTCTGCCACTTAGGTGCTGTGTAACCTTTAGTATATTACTCTATATCTGAGGTCGAATCTCCACATTTAGACAACAGATACTTACGGTTATATTGTAAAAATTACGTGAGATAATTTAATTACTGGACACATGTTAGTTGTCTTCAAGTGTGAGTCATGATGATCCCATGGCCAGCAGGAATAAAAAAAATAAATAGCTGCTTTCCTCAGCATGTGACAATTATAATTGTTTTTTCTGTCCCCTCCACCCAACATGTTTGTTTTCTAATTCTGCCTTTACCAAATGAATGCCTCCTCTTTTGTAGGCAATCTATAAAATTTATTTTTCCTTTTGAAAATATTTAAAATGTCCTGAAGTGAATATGATTTTTTAATACTTTCTGTTTGTGGAAGTACACTAGAAAAGAATTATTCTCTGGTTTGAAAGTTATATGTGCACATTACTACTTTTTTTCACTATGTAGTTGGTTGTTAAAACCATAAACCACACACCAGCCTGAGGACAATGTAGAGCATTTACAACAGTCTCATATAATATTTATTTAGTAAGTAGGCATGTGAATGAAGAAAGAAATTCTACACTTCTATTTTCTATTGGGTGAATAAGATTTCTTCTTTCATGGAAAAGCATCTTTTAAATAAATATATAAAAATGTAACATTTAGTATATGTGGTTCATATAGGTGAAAATGGGTTAAAACATATAAATTTTCAGAAATACTAGAACTTCGAAAACCTCATAGAGAAAATATAGAGAATAAATAAGCTTTCTTCTCTGAAGACGAAGCATCTTTATTCTAACCTCATTAGATGATACAGAAATGAGCTATATTAGTGGGATTTCTCCAAAAATATGTCATTGTTTTAGAAACATTTTCATTTTCCAGAAAATGGAAAAACAATTTTTAAATAGAAATTAATTGAACCTCATTTCTGTTGATAGTGTCTCTTCCAGACTTTCAGGTAACTTTGCAACTAACATGGGGTTATGTTTAAGAGCATTGTTACAAAATCATAAACAAATTTTCTTATATAAAGATAATCAAGCTCCTGTGTTTAGATATATTCTCCACCTTCTATATTACTGAAGGCAGTATATCCATCTCTATATCTCTTCCCCCAAAGAATTCTGAGCTCTTCAATTACAATATGTCAAAGCAGCCATTTTGTCAAATTTGAGACCTTCAAATCATACTCATTTTAAATATTCTTTAAGTTTGAGAAACAACAAGGTTGAAGGGATATGATCGCCAATTTAGAGTTATAGAGTAAGGTTTCTGAATTAAAGTTCTGTAGCCCTTGTTACAAACCGCCCCCCCCCCACCACCCCTGATGCAACGTTCCTGGCTTTTAAATTTTTTTCTTTCTACCAAAACAGTTTTCATCTTTTCAAGCCTCTCAGAAAGCCTCTTTGGTTGTCCTGTGTTCCCAAAGAACATCAATTAAAATTATGTGTTTGGAATCCACAAGAATTGTCCCTTTCACCTTTTGAGCGGACCTCTCTGACTGGACTTTAATTGGCTCAGTAGATCCCTTCAAAGGCCACTGTTTTCACTGGACTCTGCTCTCTGGGTCATAATGGCAAATGCAACATTCTTTCCAGGTCATAATTCATACCATCAGATAATCTTCATTAGGTTTGAGTTTGGGGAACAACAATTTCGCTTGATGCAATGCCCTGGCTTTGCTATCACCAAAGCAGTTTTCATCTTCGTACGGCCTCTTGCTAAGCCTTTGTGGCTGCCCTGTGTTCTGCAAGACTAATGGGAATATCGGCTCTTTGAGATAAGTGTGTTCGTACAATGAGTTGGCCCACAGACAGCTGAAAGTTTGCTGAGGCCAAGATGTTGATTTAAAATCTAAAACGCGAAAGCATGTGCGATCCCAATTTTAGCAACTATCCACCTTAGTGGCAATTCTACAATCTTCTTTCACCAATTTCTGAACTTCAGGCAGACTTTCTTCATTCATTAAGGTTGACAATCCCCTGTCAGTTGGCTCATCTTTGAAGTCTTCTCAATCTTTCTTAAAATATACTTTTATACTTTCTGTATATGAAATGTAGGATGGGTAAAACTAGAGGGGCCGTGCCTGCCTTGATGATTTATTGGGTGCTATGGTAGGGAGGTTATAGCAAAATGGGGAAACTGATGACAATGTATATAAGAAAAAAGAAAATGTAAAAGAGTGGAGATGATTATACAACTCTTTTGCTATGATTGAACTATTGAATTGCATGTGTTGATAATTTCTAATAAAACTGTCTAAATATCTGATACATCTAAAAACTATTGGTTTACGTACGTGGGGGCAGCGTTCCTATAAAGTTGTTGCGAAGCCCTAGTAATATTGCAAGATGTCTACATCAGTTTTATCACAGACTTGATATTAGCCATTCCCTCAAAATCATTTTTTCCCAAGACACAGAAAGTGCCTTCTTATTTGGAGAACCCTAAGGAGACCGGCGGTGTATTATGAAGAAAACATTTCTGCAACCATCTACCATTCACAGAACCAGGTTTGAACATGCTTTTTAATAAATCCTAGTGACAGTTCTTTTGCCTTTCTCTAAAACAATTATGCAGTGATTTGCATTTGGGTATTTGGACTGTATAGATACTTTTCTCCAGAACTTGCTCTTTTGCTTCATTCAAATAGTCGTTTGAGTAAATGCTTCCTTCGTTTGAAGTAAATCGATATTTTATGCAATAATTATATTTGTTAAGCACTCAAACTTGTTCTTAGGTGCCATTGAGTCGGTTCCAAATTATTGTAGCCCTACAGACAACAGAGAGAAACACAGTTGTGGTAGTTGGACGATTTTACGTTAAGTAGACACTCATGGCGAGGAATGAAGTTAAAAGTTTCCATCAGGTGGTAGCTTGATGCTACCTCCTAGTGAGGAATTGTGGGAACTGCTCTCTCTCTCTCTCTCTCTCTCTCTCTCTCTCTCTCTCTCTCTCTCTCTCTCTCTCTCTCTGCCCTTCCACCTTTCTGCCTGCTGGAACTCTGCCTTGAGGGGTGGCCCCATGAGGGCGTCCCTATCCTGAGACTGCCAGCACCCAGCCATGTGTCCATCACCTTGAATCTAGGCACTCTGTGTCCACTGGCCTGTAACCTTCCTGCATTAGGCACCACCCTTCTCAATCACCACCTTGCAGATATGTAAGTCTGTAAAGGGCCTTGGCTTGCACTGGACTTGCAGACTTGAGTTGGATTGAGCTGAGATGCCTTCTTTTGATAAGAGTACTTACTCATATAAAGTTATTTCTTTTACATATATGGGGGTCACTGAATTTGTTTCTCTAGATAACCTGGCCTAACACAATGGTCAACTCAATTAAATAAATATTTCTGATATGTGAAATCCCCTATGAAAGGTTTTAAAAGTAAAAATGAATTTATTTTCTCAAATAGCGCCATTAAAATAGATAAAATATTTAAAAATAAATATTAGGAAAAATAAAATCGGATTTATTTTCAATCAAGAATTGCTTTCATTCAAGAATACCACTTAAAATATATAGAAACATTTCTTCATATTTATAATTTAGAATATATGGAAAATATTTTATTAACTACTGGATGATTTTGGTGGGTTTGTTTGCCTTCTGATTTAAAATATGTATATTTAAAATACAGTAAAATATATATTTAACTTCTACCAGACAACTGGGTGGGATCAAACAGATTGTGTGTATTTCCCTTTTTCCTGATGGTTGTGGGGTTATGATACTGGTAGGATTATATAATTCAGTTGTGAGTGATTATTCACAGAGTAAATTGTAACTGTAAAAACTTGGAAGTAGAATATGGTATTTGTTCTATTTTGCCTGCTGGGTACAGAGTGAGCCACCTTAGAAGCCAGATGAGGTATCTCACTACCATCAAGAAAGAAGAGCCGGAAATGGAGTTTGTCCTCTAGACCATCTGATGCTTATGTGCTGAGTTTTCTTGACCAAGGGGCAGAAAGCTATGACAGCAAAGAGGCACCAGAGAAGCAAGAGCAATAGAACAAAGAGGCAGAGCATGAGACAGAGTGGTGAACTTTCTGGTCAATGGAGCAAGTAAAATTGAGTGTCTTGAGGTAGGAGGTTTGCTTATGGAATAGGGCCCTTGGAGGCAGTAAACCTTGGGATTGAAGTACTGACCCATGAATGTAGAGCTAAGCACCTTCAAGCTGAGGCTTGTGATGTTTTGTGCCCTTTGGTCATTTATTGTAACCCCAAATATCTTTGTAACATTTACCAAGCAGAGCAGAGGCCAAGGGGCTGCATGACTCGGAGGCTGGAGTTCCACACTTGAAAGCGTGGCTTGGAAGAAACAATTCTAACCCAATAATTGGGTCCGGAGCATTTCTAATTCCAAATTGTTATCTGTTACCCTCTCCACTAAATCCCACAAGTGTGAGTACAGTTTGTCTTGGGTAGCTGTTGCAATGCATTGTCCTAGTCATGGAGAAGTTACATGGGAGAGATGGCTGGTATCAGAATTTATAAGAAGGCATGTTGGAGTTTAGAAACATATCTGATCCCTGCTTCAGAGGAAAAGGCCTTGAACTGATGTGGAGTTTGATTCTCCTTCCTCTTGGTGGACTATGAGGCGATGAGATGCTGCCCCACTCCCATGCCATTATCACAGTATTAATACATTTTCCTATTTACTCTTTTTCTTCCCCAAGAATCTTACTTTTACTTCAATGTCCCTTGTTCTCTAGGAGTTTATTCACCACTAATAAGGAAGGGAAGAGGAATCAGGGAAGAAGTGATTCGGAAAACTCTCTCATAAAGTTATAAAACATGAATAACGAAGGGAAAGACGATAAGGTGAACAAGGCTCATACTAATCATTAAGAGAGAAGTGGAACTTGTGAGTAGAACTTGGCAGACAACGTACACATGTTCTTAAGAGAGATAAATATTAACCTCGTGAGTTTTATTTATCCATGATATTTTAAAAGGAGCTTATATATTCCCTGAAGAAGGACATTATGCTCACTAAAGTGAGGGTCAGTAAAAAACAAGAAAAATCTCAATGAAATGGGTGAGCACAATGGCTGCAGCAGAAGACTGAAGTCTAGAAACGATGGTCAGGAGAGCGCAGGACCGGCCCTAGTTTGTTCTCTTGCACATAGACCACTATGCATAGGAACGAATTCAGTGGCACCTAACTACAACAACATCTCTTTTAGAAAATATTTTTACTGGCATTTATGTCACATATTGTATAATTTAATAATGCAATCAGATTAAGGAAGATTATGCAATCATCACCACAATCAATTTCAGAACATATTCTTCTCATATTCATTGTTCTTAGCTCCTTATTTCTTCCAGCCTCCCCTGCCATGCCCCTGAGTGATCATTAACCCACTTCCCTCTCTATAGATTTACCTATTCTGGATTTCATCCACAGAAGAACATGTAAAACATACAACAGAAGGAAAACAAACACACGCGCGCACACACACACACACACACACACACACACACAGACAACAGTGACCAAAAGCAAGAGAGAACAAATTCAATGAAAAAGAAAGACGATACTAAAAACTAAAACAACTGAAAAATGGGTGAAAAGGGAGATCAAATGATACTATGTTACATCTGAACTTAACTCCATCTGCTATAATCAACTTTACAATGTTCTCTGTCTGATAGGCTGGCTATTCACACCCTGGCCCTGAAGTCTGAGAGCATTCATTTGAGACTGACTCCTGTGGGAATCCTGCAATGGAATCTGGCTGCCACTTTCATCCATAGCCTTCTGAAAAGCTAGGACTCAGACTTTCAACTCTGATACCGTTTGCTCTTTCAGAATTGGATTTTCTTATTTACAGTCTTTGGATTGCAGACTACTGTGCTTCTTCCATGCACAATCAGAAGACCCCTCACCTAGATGGCTGTTTGTTTGAAGAGTACCCTTTAAGACAACTGCAGGTACCAAATAGGGCCGCATCACAACAACTAATTGTTCTTAGACTGCGGCCATAAGTGAAAGGCCCCAATCCATTAATATCATTGCTGTTAGGTGCCATTGGACTGGTTCCAGCCCAAAGCGACCCTGTGCACAACAGAAGGAAATGCTTTCTGCTCCTGGGCCAGGCTCACGATTGTTCTTGTGGCACGTGTTGCAGCCACTGTGTCATTCAGGCTCATTGAAAGCTTCCTCTTTTTCTCCGTCCCTCTCCCTTAGCAAGCCCAATGTGCTTCTCCAATGATTGCCATAAGTAAGAGAAGGTCTCAACGTCCTTGCCTTTAAGGAGCACACTGGCCACTGGCCATACTTCTTCCAAGACAGATTGGTTTGCCTTTTGACAGTCCCCGATGCTCACAATATTTTCTGCCAGGGCCACAATCTAAACTAGTCAAGTCTTATTGGGTCGTCTTTATTCGATGCCGAATTTTCACACGCGTTATGAGGCTAGTGAAAATACCAATTGCCAGATGATATATACACATTCTCAAGAGGGAGATATATTAGGCTCATGAGTTTCATTGATACATGCTATTTTAAAAGGAGCTTATATTTTCCTGCATCAGATCAGGCGCACCTTGGTCCTCACAGTGGCTTGCTTGCTTCTCAATAGTCTAAAGAGGCGATGTGCAGCAGATTTACCCAATGAAGCCATCTTTTGACCTCGTCACTGCTGCTTCCATGAGCATGGATTGTGGATCCCAGCAAGAGGAAATCCTTGACAACTTCAATCTCTTTTCCATTTATCATGATGTTTCCTATTGGTCCAGTTATGAAGATTTGGGTTTTCTTTACATTATTACATTGTAAACTGCACTGAAGGCTGAAATCCTAGATCTTCATCAGCAAGTGCTTCAAGTTCTCCTCACTTTCAGCAAGCAAGACCAGGTAATCTGCATATTACAGTTTTTTAATAAGCCTTCTTCCAATTATGATGCCACATTTTCTACATATCATCTAGCTTCTCTGAATTTTAAAAATCAATTGGTATTTCTGTTTTTATATATTATACCTCTGATTAATTTGAGACATCATTATACTTTGATGATAGAGAACACTCTCCCCCTGGGACATAAGGTGATTCTTTATAATGGTATCATTACATTTAGCCAGTGGTCTAGAAGTTAAAAGCTGTTTTGAAAAAGGAAATTATATAAGTACAGGCTGACTGTCCAGACTCAAATATATGAATTGTTACATTGTCCAGATTTAACTATTAAATGATAGGGCACTATTTACATAAAAATAGGGGTTGATAATCGGGTGAAACTTTCAATAACATTCCATCACAAAGGCAGAACTATGCATACCAGAGTAATTTAAGAAAGCAAGGAAAACATTAAAATAGTACATACATGGCAGTTCTGGTCCATCATCCCCTGGAACCTCAAAGGGACCAAAGGCAGAAGACCACCAATTCTATAACCTTGCAATATCAGTCATCTGCATCTTCTCACACTTCAGTGGTTGAGCCTGAAGGCCAAAGGAGAATGGCAGGTTTGTAAATCAGCGACAGGTGAGTTTGCGGTACAGCCCAGTTTGCTAAGTGGGACTTCTACATTGAGCCCTTCTGGTGTGGTCTATGAAGGGTGCCGGGTACCTGAAAAAAGCCTGAAGTCCACGCAGCCTGTAGCTCACAACCTAGGTCATCAAGGGCTGTATGGAAACTATGTCAGAGTGTTCAATTATGAACATTGTCACCGGCGTGTTCTCTCCTTGGGTGGTACACAGTATTACTAAGGGCCTTGGTTTGGTTTTGTTTTTCTGGTGGAAGGTTGCTCCTCCTGGTTTACCCCAAACCAGATGTGGAATGATATTATCTGAGATATATGAGGAGGTACCTCTCGACCAAACTGGATTTTTTTTCAAAACTGTGCATTTAAAATTTGTTTTTTTACAAAACAGTCTTATCACCCTCAAAATATTCTCCATTACACTTAATACATTTGTCAAATCTGTGATTCCATTGTTGGAAACATTTTTCAAACTAATCAGTTTGGAAGGCTGACAGCACCTCCCTTTTTTCTTCACCTCTTTTAGACTCCAAATCTGCCATTTCATGTCCCTCTTCATTCACAGAACCAGAAATAATTCACACGGAGCGAGGCCAGGTGAGTAAGGCATGCTTACTGGAGCAAGAGAGGCATGCTGGCTTTTTGTCAAAAACTGCTGCACTGAGATGGCTGTGAGCAGGTGCATTGTCATGGTGGCAAACCCAGTCCCCTGTGCGCCACAAATCAGGCCTTTTTGGTCACACACTGTTATGCAAGCTTCTCCATAGCAAGCTTGATGAATAGTCTGGCCTAATGGAACGAACTCCAAATGCACTACGAGTCGACATTTTCATCTGTTTGGGGAGCTGAGGGACGTCCAGAATGAGGCTTGTCATCAATCGACATTTCACCCCTTTTGAAGTGAGAAAACCACTCATACACTTGAGTGTCCCCCCTAGTGCTCTCTTTATCAGCTGTGTCCAACATCACAACAGGTTCTGTGGCGTTTTTTCCCAAGCAGGAAACAAAATTTCACAGCTGTATTTTAAATCACCTGGGGGAGCTTTGTTTCCATTGTTTTTTGGGGGGTGAATTGGGTGGTTGTTTGGGAGGGTGGTACCCCCTTGTACATACTATTGTCCTTGTGTTAGAGGACTCTGGTTGGCGTATCTGTTGGTTTTGGTGACCTCAGCATAATGTAGGGCAGCAGCACCCTCATCCCTCTGTTTTCAGAACCTGCCTCTAGCTGAGGTGACGTTTCCTCTGTGAAAGTGATTTTGAAGGGTGTACTTATAAATGGAGTGATATTTCGTTCCTACCAGAATTCTGGTGGCATAGTGGTTACATGTTGGGCTGTGATTCTCAAGGTCAGCAGTTCAAAACCACCAGAGGCTGCTCAGAAGAAAGACAAGGATTTCTACTCTTATAAGCAGTTAGCAACAGTCTCAGAAACTCACAAAGGCAATTCTATCCTGACCCATAGAGTTGTTATGAGTCTGAATTGATGTGATGGCAGTGAGTTTTGTTTTGTTTTTAATTTGGTTCATGGGCATGAGACAGGTCTACCTCTTTGCTTTGGAGGATAGAATCGGTGACATGACCTGGGAGCAGACGCTTGTTTTACTACTGGTGTTTATTCATATAGGAGTGGGCTCATACAACACTAGCCCTTTTGTGATGGACTGACTTCTCTTAGCCTTATGGGTCCCAGGTCTATCCTTGTCCTGTGATGTTCTATTGATGTTTTTCAGGGATGTGTAGTAGTCCATTGTGTGTATTATGTGTACAATAGTTTCTTTATACATTCAGATATGGGGAGGGGTCATATGACATTTCTATTCCCAGTTGTTTTAGGTAATGCCATAATGCTTTCCGCCTTAGTTGTACGTATTTACAAGTCCACCATGTGTATATAAACGTTCCTATCTCTCCACACCCTTTCTAGTTTTTGTTGTTCTCTATATTTTTTTAATTAGGCTATTATTATGGGTGTAACATGATATCTAATCACTGTTTTGATTCACATCTTCAAGATAGTCTCTGTGTCCTGCAATAGGGCCTGTAAGTTTGTTCTAATTTTCTCATTGATCATCCATATCGTTCTAGGATTTATAGTTGAGTCTCTAATCCATCTTGGGGTCATTTTTGTGCTTTGGATAATCTAATTTCTGAAAATGGGGATCTAATTTTTCAGCACCATTTGTTAAAAATGGAGCTCGTTCTCAATTAATGTTTTTGGTCCTTTATTGCAAATCAGTTTCCTATAGGTGGATGCTTTTACTTCTGGGTTTGCGATCCTGCTCCAGGGGTCTAGATACTTACCACTGGAACAGTACCAGCCTGTTTTGACCTCTGTGGCGGTGTAGTAGGTTTTGAAATCAAGTAGAACAAGGCCTCCTATTCCATTCCTTTTGAGAAGTTCTTTGTTTAAACTGGGCCTCTTTCCTCTCCATATGAAGTGGATAGTTACTTTTTCTATTTCTTTAAAGAATGAAGTGTGGCTTTGGATCAGAATGGTGTTGTATCTTTAGGTTGCTATGGGTAGTGTTGACACTTAAACAACAGTAAGTCTGTCTATCCATGAATATGGGATATTCTATTTATGTAGGTTCTTTTAAAATATTTATTTATTTAAAATCATTTTATTGGCGACTCTTACAGCTCTTAATTCCATACATCAATTGTATCAAGTATATTTGTACATATGCTGCCATAATAATTTCTTAACATTTACTTTCTATTTGAGCCCTTGGTATCATCACCTCTTTCTCCTTCCCTTCCCCCCTTGCCACCCCCATGACCCTTTGATAAATTATAAATTATTATAGTTTTCATATCTTACACTGACAACTGTCTCCCCTCACCCACATTTCTGTTGTTCATCCACCTGGGGGACTGGGGATTATGCATCGATCATTGCAATAGTTTCCCCCATTGTTCCCCACCTACCCCCACCTTCTCCCTACTCTCCTGGTATCACTACTACCAATTCTGTTCCGGAGGGCTTTATCTGAATTGGATTCCATGTGCCCTGAGCTCTTATTTGTACCATTGTACATACTCTGATCTCGCCAGAACTGAAAGGCAGGACTGGAGTCATGATAGTGGGGGGAGGGGGATGAGGAAGCCTCAAAGGACCAGAAGAATATGTGTTTCATTGGTGTTTTACTGCACTCTGGTTGACTCATCCTTGTGACCCTCTGGGAGAGGATGTCCCATTGTCTACAGATGGGTTTGGGGTCTCTGTCCCAACACATACACCTTCTCAATAGGGGCCTTTCTTGTTGTTTGGATTCTTCTGGTGCATGTTACCTGATTCCATTGATACCTCAAGACTGCACAGGCTGGTGTGCTTCTTCCATGTGGCCTGTTGCTTCTCTACTAGATGGATGCTTGTTTAACTTCAAGCCTTTAAGACCCTAGATGATATATTTTTTCATAGCTGGGTACCATCCGCTTTCTTCACCACATTTGCTTATGCACTTATTTTGTCTTCAGAAATCACGTGGTAGAGTGAGCAAACCAGAATGCCAGGTTGTTAAAGTGTTCTCGCATTGAGGGACTCAATGTGTTGCCATATAAATATATGTACATAGGCCAATATCTCTGTTTTATGAATTAATATATTTATATATATGCACACCTATGTTTATGCCTCTATCCATAGCCTTGCTTCCTAGATCTTTCCTCTGTTTCCTTTTACCTTCTTTTTGCTCCACCATCACGCTCACCTTTCTTCTGCCTCTTCGTAACTCCTCTCAGCTAGATTGCTGTTGCTCCAACACCACCAGGATCTCTGTGTTCTCCTCGTTCTTGAATTTAATTCCCTAGTTGTTCCCCTTTCTATGGCGTTGTTTTCTCACTTCTCCTTTCTCCCGCATCCTCCCCCACCCCCAAGGTCTCTCTCGAACCTTTGATCCTGATGCTTTCTCCTAGAGTTTGCTTCCCATACTTATCTTATATTCTAGCAAAAAGACAATAACAGAGACAAAACAAAGATTGAAAAAAATGGAAAAATCATACATAATTCCCAGTCTGTCTGCTGACCTTTATGACTGTCTCCCCACGGGTCCTGTGGGTGTTCCAAGAACTGCCCATTCTAGCCTGAAGTCTATTTTGGGGACTCCTCAAGGGGTTTGTGGCTTGGCTTTGCTCCTGGTGCTGGTTTGTTATGTTCCCTTCTTGGTTTGACTTACTGTGGGCTGGTCAGAACGGACATACTTCTCCCAGTGTGTCTCCAGGATTGTCCTCTGTCATAGTATGCTGGAGACATGCTGCTGAATGTCTGAAAATGCAGATCTAATTTTTGTCTGAAAATGAACATCTACATGATTTCTTGAGCTGTTGTCGGCCATACAGTCCTCTGTGAGTCTTAGCACCTCCATGCAGGGACACCATCCTCAGGGCTTAGAGGGTCAGTGCAGGGTCTAGTCCCTCAGTCGCTCTTTTTCATTTTGGTTTGCTTTTTTTTGGATGTGGCAGTCCAGCCCCTCTCCCCAGGCTGCATGGTTAGTAGCATGTACTTCCAGGTGGGGGGAAGTTTTGCTCTGATTGGGGCACGCCCTATAGACCTCTCTGTTCCTGAGTTGCTTCATGTGGTGACATTGCCCAAAGGTTTGCTGTGGTGTGGAGGGGTCTGCTAGCACACTCCCATTTCTGTGGAGACATAAAGGATACCCTCCCTCTGGGTGGATTAGTGCCCTACTCTCCCAGTTGCATTGTGACCCTCTTTCTTTTGTAGCCATCCTTTTCTTCCTAACCCTCCCCCCTTCCTCTTCCTTGTGTTCGAATTACATGAACATCCTTGGGTTTTGTCTGCCCTCTACCCAATTACCTGTACCTCAAGCCGTGAAGTGTGAGATAAGTGGCTTTATGCTTACCTCAGTGGACACTTGTGGTACTTGTCCTTTTGTGATTGGCTAACTTCACTTAGCATAATTTCCTCTAATTCTTCCCATGAGACTATGTGCTTCATGTGGTCATCAGTGATTTTTAGTGATGCGTAGTACTCCTCCATTATGCATATATGCCAGGGTTTTCTAACCCACTCGTCTTTGGATGAAAATTTAGCTGCAATAAACATTGGACTGCAGAAAACAGGTCTTGACCTATTTCTTACCTCTTCTGGGAATATGCCCAGTAGAGTGTTTGCTGGGTCGTAAGGTAACTTAATTTCCATTTGCTTTAAATATCGCCTGATGGCTTTCCACAGTGGCTGTACATATCTATGTAACTACCAGCAGTGGAAGAGAATTCCTATCATGCCACGTCCCCTCCAACATTTGTTGCTCTCTGATTTTCTGATTTGGGCTATCTTTAATAGTGTTAGGTGATATCTCACAGTTGTTTTAATTTGTATTTCTCTGATGGCTAATGATTGGGAGCTTTTTATCACATGGTTATTGGCCATTCAGGTCTCCTCCCCAGTGAAATTTCTGTTCAGGTCTTTTGCCCAATTCCCCAGGGGTTAACTGTTTTTCTCTTTTTGAAGAGAATATCCTAGGAATATATTGTAGATTTTAGTAGTAAGTGCTTTTTCTGTTGTGTCATTCCTTAAATTCCTCTCCCAGTCTGTGGGTTCTCTTGTTATCTCTTGGAGAAGGCTTTAAATGAACACAGGTGTTTTATCCTTAGTATCCCACTTGTCGATTTCAGCATCATGTGTGTGTGTGTGCATGTGTGTGCACTTCCATATTTGAGTTAGTCTGTGTACTCCCTTTGTCAAGGTTCTTAGGTTTGTCCCAATTCCTTCATTGAGGGTCCTGATAGTTTGAGGTTTTACTTTTAGGTCTGTGATCCACCTTGAGTTTGTTCTTGTGCATGGGGTGAGGTAAGGGTCTTGTTTAATTTTTCTACAGGTGGATATCCATTGTTTCCAGCACCACTTGTTAAAGAGGGAAGCCACCTCCCACTTGATGCTTTTGGGGCCCTTGGAAAAGCTCAGTTGTCTATATGGTGATGGTTTTGTTTCTGGGTTTCTGTTATTTTCCCTTGGTCTGAGTATCTGTCATTATTCCACGCTGTTTGATCACTGTGGCTGTGTAGTAGTCGTTGAAGGCAGGTAAGGCGAACCCTCCAACTTTGCCCTTCTTGAGGAGTTCTCTGCTAATTCTGGGCTTTTTCCCTCTCCCTATGAAACTGGTGGTCAGTTTTTCCAGTTCTTTGAAAAAGGTTGTTGGTATTTGAAGAGGAATAACATTAAAGTTACATAGCACCTAGGGTAAGATTGATGCTTTACTACATTGAGTCTTCTGATCCAAAACCATGAGATATTCTCATGTGGAGGTCTCTTTAGGTTTCCTATAGTAGGGTTCTTTAGTTTTCCTTGTTTAAGTCTTTTGTTTTTTATGTTAGATTTACCCCTTATATTTCAATTTGTTCTTAACTATTGTGAATGGTGCTACCTTCTTCTTCTTTTTTTAAATCATTTTACTGGGGACTTATAGAAGTCATCACAATCCATTCATACATCAACTGTGGCCAGCACATTTGCACATTTGTTGCCATCATCATTCTAAAAATATTTGCTTTCTACTTGAGCCCTTGGTATCAGCTCCTCATCTTGCCCCCTCCCTCCTCACTCTCCCTCCCTCATGAACTCTTGATAATTTGCAAATTATTATTATTTTGTCATATCTTACACCATCCGACATCTCCCTTCACCACTTTTCGGTTGCCCATCCCCCTGGGAGGAGGTTATATGTAGATCCTTGTAATCATTCCCCCTTTCTACCCGACCTTCCTTCCACCCTCCCAGTTTCACCATTCTCACCACTGGTCCTGAAGGGATCATCTGTCCTGAATTCTCTGTGTTTCCAGTTCCTATCTGTACCAGTTTACATCCTCTTGTCTAGCCAGATTTGTAATGTAGAATTTGGATCATGATAGTGGGGGATGGGAGGGCGAGGAGAAAGCATTTAAGAACTAGAGGAAAGTTGTATGTTTCACCGTTGCTACACTGTACCCTGACTGGGTACTAACTTCTTGATCTCCTCTTCCGTGGTATTGTCTGATGTATTTAGCAAACCAATAGACTTCTGTTTGTTGATCTTGCATCGTGCCACTCTTCCAAATTCCTCTATTACTGCCAGTACTCCTGTTGTGGAATTCTTGGGGTGTTCAATGTATAGAACCATTTCATCTGCAAATAGCAACAGTTTCACCGCCTCCTCTCCCAGAATGGTGCCTTTAATGACCTTCCACTGACCTTTGTTGTTAGCTAGGACCTCCAGTACAATGTTGAAAAGAAGCGGGCATCTTTGTCTGGTCCCCTTTTTTCATTGGGATTGATTTTGTCTTTTCTCCATTGACTATGATGTTGGCTACTAGCCTTTCATAAATAGCTTACACTGACTTGAGGACTTCCTCTTCTGGTCCTATCTTCTTGAGTGCCTTAATTAGGAATGGGGGTTGGATGTTGTCAAATGCTTTTTCTGAAGCTATCAATATTAGCATGTGATTCTTATCCTTTTTCTTATCAAGGGGGTGAATAATATTGAAGGACTTTTGGTATGAAACCATCCCTGCTTCCCTGGAATGAATCCCACCAGATCATGATGGATAACATATTTTATATACTTTGGTATTCTATTGGCCAATATTTTGTTAAGGATTTTTGCATCTATGTTCATTAACTATATTGGTCTGTAGTCCCCTATTCCTGTGGGACCCTTGCCCTGTTTGGGTATTAAAGTTATCTTGGCTTTGTAGACTGAGTTTGCCATCTATTTCTATGCTCTGGAATAAGTTGCGGAGGATCGATGTCAGCTCTTACCAGAATGCTTGGTAGACTTCTCCTATGAAGCCATCTTGCCCTGGAGCATTTTTTTTGGTAGGTAGTTTCTTGATAACCATATCTATTTCTTCTTTTGCTATGGGTCTTTTGAGGTTCTTGACCTCTGCCTGAGATAATTCAGGGAGGGATTCCCCCCCCCCCCAGGTATTTGTCCATGTTGCCATGTTGAATTCATTAGAACACAGACTTTCATAGTACTTGTGATTATCCTTTTAATCTCCTTGGTGTCCATTGTGAGATCCCTGGGTTCATCCCTCATCCTCACTATTGATACATGCTCCTTCCTTTCCTTGCTTAAGTTTGCCAGTCCACCATCTATTTTTGTTGATCCTTTCAAGGAATAATCTTTTTGCTGCATCAATTTTTCGCAATGTTCTCTTGTCTTCCCACTGTTTTAATTCTGCCCTGATTTATTTATTATTTTTGCTATTGGAGGGGTTGCTCTGTTGACTGGTCTAGTTGCTGGAGGTTTTGTGATAGCATATCAATCATAGGTTTCCGTTTGTTTTTCACGTATGCATTTCTTCTCTTTTGCTGTTGGAGGGTTTATGTTCTGCTTTTGTTGTAATTGTTGGAAGTTTGTTGATTTGGGATTTCTTCTCTTTTTCAAGTGTGTACTGCTAAAACTTTCCTTTTGAAAACTTCCCTGCTTTTGCTGTGTCCCAAAAGCAACTGTTATCATTATTGTTGTTTCAAAGAATTTCTTAATTGTATCCCTTATTTGCTCTACAACCCAGTTGTTAAGTTGTATGTGTGTAGTCTTCACATGTCTTTATGTTTTTGATATTTTATATTGTTGGCTTCCTGTTCCAGAGCATTTTAATTTGAGAAAATGGATTGAAGGATCTTGTTATTTTTTAAATTAAAAAAATTTTGACCTACTTTGTCATCTATTCTAGAATATAGTGCATACTGGAGAAGAAAGTAAACTGTGTTGTTGTTGGTTGCAGTGCTTGGTATACATTAGGAGGTCAAGTTGGTTGATTTTGTTGTTTAACTCTTCTGTTTCTTATTTGAGTTTCTTTAAAGATGCTTTATTTTAAGAGAATGCTTAAGGGAAACAAACTATGTGTCAAATCCTTCATGTTCTGCTTCAAAATATTGAAGAAAGTATCAGAAATTAGGGGTAGGCAATGTAATTTGACATGGGTATTACTTCAATTTTCTTCCTTTCTTTCAACCAACTTATTTACTTCTATTGTGTAAAAATATGTCAGGATTTAAAACATCCTTTCATCTTTGCTTTGTTTTGAAATAAGGTAGACAAACTTCACCAAGGCTTCAATACTCATTTTTTGTGTTAAAACAACCCTATGTTTTGCTACATAGCAATCCTTGATAAGCATACCTTTTCTCTTAGTAAAGTTCTTCACTGCCCAATATATTTCTCAGATGCAAAATATGAAGTTCTTCACCAGGCAGGTTTGAATATTTAAAATGGAAACCACTCTGGTTATTCCAAGCAAAATGAGATTTCATAGAATTCTGGAAATCTTTTGTTCTTGAGGGAACCCTGGTGGCGTAATAGTTATGAATTGGGCTGCAATCTTCATGGTCAGCAGTTCAAAACCAGCAGAAGCTTTTATAGAGAAAGACTGGACTTTCAACTCCCATCAACAGTTACAGTCTTGAAACCCACAGGGTTTGCTATGAATCAGCAGTGAGTCATTTTGGGTGTTTTTTTTTTTTTTTTTGCTCTTGAGTCCAACTAATTCACAGTAACCATGTAGGGCAGAAAATTGCCCTGTAAGGTTTCTAAGACTACAGTTTTATGAAAGCGGACTGCTACATTAGTGTCCCATGGAGTGGTTAGAGGTTATTAAATGCTGACCTTTTAGTTAGTAGGCAGTTCTTAGCCATTGAACCATCAGGGGATCTTAGAGAGAAGTAAGGTCTTTAAAAGACTAGAAAGGATTAGAGAAGTAAAAAAAAATAGATGATTGATATATGTTTTCTTTTTTACTTCAAATAATGCCTTACCAGGTGTGATACAGAACACAAGAAACCTTTTCTTAGATTGATCTCTCCATTTCAGTTGCCACAGCTGCCCCATATTCCTGATGTATCAAATAGGCAGTGGGATGTGTCAGTCAGCGTTATTTCAGAAAAAAGCACTCCACCTTCTTCCAGTCTCCTGAATATCATGAGTGCATGTCATTGGTAGAACGTATATTTCAGAAGTTTAGCTGTACCACAGGTAATGTATAGTATAGCTCTCCCCTTTAGTTTAATTTTGTGTTCCCATTGGCAAGAATGTTTTAATTCTTGTGCATCATATTCAATGATGAAAGCAAAACTAATGTGCACAGAAGTGTCTGTTACTTTTCATCTTTGCCCATTTAAGCTGGATCCAAGGTGAAATAATGCATAGCCACAATTGAAAACATTTACTATCTTTTATCAAAAGGAGATTTTTCTAATTGTAACGCATGGATAAAAGCAAAATATGACTTTGCTACTCAATGCTACTGAAAGGGATATAAAAAACCCTTGATACACTAAATTTAGCATAATGTATTATCACAGGGAAAAAATTCAAAGCAATGATAATCTATATAGAAAGTGCAGTAAGAATTCTTCTTGGTAAGATTTTGTACATGCTATCAGGAGAGACCAGTTATTGAGGAAAGACATCATGATTGATACACTTGAGAGCCAGAGAAAAAAAATCAGGAAGACTCCCAATTAGATGGATTGAAATCGTGGCTACAACAATGGGTTTACACATACCACCAATTGTGGCACAGAACTGGGCAGTGTTTTGTTCTGTTGCACATTTGGGACATTCAGAGCTGGAACTGGCCTGATGGCACCAAACAAAAGTAACAATGATACATTGAAGAGGGGAAATTTTCTTCGAGTTATTTATAGACGGTATTGGTGGGAACTGGGGCACTTCTTGAAGCATCTTTTTTACATTTCCAATATTTAAACCAAACTTTGTGTGGTTTCAAATATAATAGCCATATACAGGTAACAGCTACCTAGCAGTAGCCGACGATCCTGAGACATATAGGATATAATGGTTAGAATTATAAATAGGAAGGAATTTTGTTGGAAAGTCATTGACTGGGACTTTTCAAAATTTTGATTTGCTTCCTGTTCATCAGTTTCCATGAATCAGCATTAAACAAGGTTAAAGATTAAATGCTATATATTTTATAGGTAAAGGAGTAGAACATTTTGAATGATGATAATTGATAATAATTTTGTACTTAGTAAGTTAACTTCAAAGTATAGATAGAATCCACATGCCTACTCTAGATCTCCCTCTAGCAGTCCTAATATGTCTCTCAGAAGAAAGATGAAAATTTAAACCATTCTCCTAAATGTATCTCAAGAGCAGCCTGGATTTCATTTTCAATACCACGAGTTCTTGTTTATATGTGACCTCTTGAAATGATTGAATGTCGACCAATTCTTAGTATCATAATTCTATGTATTCAATACTGACACTTCCTGCATCTTTCAATATTTTGTCCACCAAACCCTTCAATATTAAAACACAAGGCTTGAATTTTTCTACAGTTCTTCCTGTTTGAGGTATGCTAAACACAGTCTTTTATTTTGCTTTTCTAGCTCTGGATCTTTGCCCATTTCACTATCGTGCTTTACTTCAGCAATTTCCATTCTCGTTATATACTCTATGTTAAAGATGTTTCAGAATCTTTTCTGATATCTGTTTTGCTCTTTTGTTTTCTGTCTTTTTAATGACCTTTGCTTGCTTCATGTCTGAAGTCGTTAATTTTATTCCAAATCTCATTAGGATTACAGTCATTGATGTTGACATTAGGACAATATTAGGAAATATTTGTAATGTGAATTAATATAAATAAATATCTTATGACACATATTCATTGTTTCAGGTCTTAATGTTGTCCCCAATTTTATAAGAAGGCTGTGCAGTAATTAAAGAAAATATTTTAGATTATTTAACATTTCATAAATTGCTTCCAAAACACGTAACATGGAATTGCTTATCTTTTCTGTGCTTAAGGCACATACCTCTTTGAAAGCATTTGCTAACTTGAAATCTGGGCATTTCTGAGCCCACATCAACTGAGGTTTCTCTACCAGTTTTATAATGTCCGGTAGGGAACTAGCAATGACAATTAAAATTTTTAAGTAGGGTGAGCCCCTTCTTATTACAATACTTAAACAAGAGTAAATACTTAGCTCGTTTATTTCTTTATACTTATGTTCTGTTGTGCTGTACAAGTTGCAGTGCTACCTTGAAACGTTTGGCTTGTAAATAATTAAATACACATATCAATGTCCCACTGACTATTATTGTCCTTGTTACAAACATGAAGAGCAAGAGTGCATGATAAACTATGTGGTTAAGTTACCTTGAGGAGGTTGTGTAAACCAAACCTTAAGTTCATTGAAATGAGCATAAAGCTGTTTCTTACTCAGATTTGCAGTTGTACGTATGAATTTTATTTACCTGTGTCAAATCCTTTGCCATGAAGTTCATTCCAATTCAGAGTGATTTACAGGTTGCCCAACATGTCTGCTGCCCTCATTTAACAACTTTTTAATATCTGGACGAGCTCAAACTCAAAGGAAGTCAAAAGGACAGCAAATTCCCCATAATCACTTGTTTGGACTTCTTCTCTACGTTCAAAGTGGATCATGTCAACTCACCCAGTCAGAGCAGAAGAACATTTTGCTTTGACAAGTCTGTACGTACTATAAATGAATTTGCAGCAAAGTAACATGAAACATATAGAGTACTGATCATTATATATATTCTACACTGTTAAAGAATCACCTTCAGTTTTGTTTAAAATAGAGTTTTGTGATTGACTGAGGCACAATCTTGGAATATACCTATCCACACATATCCAGGTGTGTATATGCCTCCGAATATATCTATGCAGATATTTCCAGTGGTCTGGGAATCTGCAATAACAAGTTCCCCAGATAAAAGGTAAGTACCTTAAGATCTGCAAAGAATTTGGTATAAAATATTTGAAAATCTGTGGTTTAAAAAAGTCAAAATTATTAAAACACATTTATGTGCCATTAGAACATATTTGTAATCATATGGCTTAACAGAATCATATGTAATGTTATGGCTTACTTATTACACAAACATGTATTAATTCAGTGATCCAACATTCATTGAGCACATATTATAACACTGTTCTTGGTAGAAGTCTAAAAGGAGAGGAAGAGTTGGTCAAAGAGGCTGAAAACAATATAGGATGTGAAACAGGAAGGTACTGTATCCAAAGCGCCACATTAAAAAATAGGGCATTCACAAAGAGCGCATCAAATGCTGCTGACAACATTTTTCAATATAAGGACCAAGGACTGACTCCTAGCTTTGGGAAATTGGAGATTTTTGTTAACTTTGATAATGTCAATGGGTTCTGGGTAAGATTTAAAGTTGCATAAAGTATAATGTTTGCATATAAGGGTTAATTGAAGACATGTGTACGTTTTTATATTTTTATCTGTGCTAATTGAAATAAAATATCATAAGTAGAAAAATATCTATCAAAAATTCATTTAAATGGGACAAACCAAGAGGAAAGTGCAACAGACTAGCGATGGGAGGGAAACCTTGAAGTCTCCAAGGAATCCCAATTGTAGACTTCTGACCCTGACAGGGACAGCACTTTGCACCACACCAGATCTGGTTGAGGGTTTCTCACAAGGGGGCCATACTGAAAATGTAATGGTGTAATGGACTGTGTGTGTGTGTGTATAACTATACTGCTCCATCCCTGGTTGTAAGAAGAGAAATAGGGACCTGTAGGATGCATGCCTTTCAGACATGATGGCTGAGATCTGAAAGGGTGTAAGTACTGTTAGGTAGCATGTCTTGGGATGTGTAGCCCTGAAAGAAAAGGGGATTGGGCAGAGGGGTTTTAATAAGTCTTGCCTGCATATAACAGAGATATTCATCTTCTCTAGGTCAGGATACCAGTTAGAATAGGCCTTTCTCTTTAATTTTATTTTTAATCTATTTTATTTATTTTATATTTAATTTTCATTGTATTTATATATAATAAGCAGGATAAACAACCCCATGAAGACATCAATGGACCAATTATTCCAGGGATCATGAGAAGGGAGGATGCAGGGGGAGGTGAGTGGTGAGCTAACAATGACGAGGTCAGGGAAATAGCAAGAGTTATATAATGGACATTGAGAAGAGTGTGGAATTCCTGGGAGTATTTGGTCAATCAAAAAGTGTTTGAGAGAAATTATTGAAAGGTGACTGATGAATAAGTATGATAGTGGGGCAGGAGGAAAGAAAAAAAGAGAAAAAAAATGAAAAAAATTTATATAAAGTTATAAATGTAGATATATAAATATGGAAATATATAATTATATAAATAAAGGTATATTTGTCTATACATGTACATATACATATATGTAAATTCAATAAGGAATCAGATGGATGTTGGGGCTCTACTAAATTCTCACCTAAGTACAAGAGCAGTTTGTTCTAATAAAGTGGAAATTTGGACAGGTTTCTTTAGAGAAACAAAACCAGGACACTTATGATTATATCTATATCTGTAGATATAGATATTTACAGCACAAAGGAATATCATAGCTAACTAGTCCACACAGCAGTACAGAGGGCCAAGTTCAACTCACCTCCGTGGAACAGTTATTTTGCTGGAAGTCCTTCAACCCACGAGGGCTTCTGGGTCCAAGGCCAATGAAACAACGTAAGTTGTCTGGCCACAGGCAGCAAACAGTAGGGTGAGTCACGAACAGTCAGCAGATCAGGAACCTATTGAAGCAGGCCTGGATGGCATATCAAACTCAAGCAATTCAGGATGAAAAGATCTGACAGCCTCAATCTCAAGCAATGTATACACCAGCATCAAGGCTGCGAAGGAACCTCAAGCTCTAGTGACAGGAACCACAGGTTGGTTGTCCCACAGGTAGTGTAGCTCACAAGTTGAGGAAGAGAACTAGCTAAAGCAGCTGCCTGCTGGCCCAATCACCAGAGAGCAAGAGAGAGAGAGCGCGGTGGGGCTTGCTGAGTCATTTATCTCTTGGCCTTCCAATTAAACTGTGACCTTATTAATCCTACATGTTCCTTATTGGCCAGGTTGGCACAATAAACCTACCTGTCATGGTCTACTCCTTGCAAACTTGACACTCTACACAATTCTTTAGCCATATATTTAATTTCCAGACATTTACAAAATCACACTTACACTTAACATCATACATCTATCATTAATATAAATGAAAATACACCTAATCTAATTGTAATTGGTATATTATACATGAACAAATGAAAGATATTCAATAATAACATATAAAGAAGATAAACTGATAATAACAAACCTCATTTTTTGCAATTGATTACATGATCATAACTGATAGGTAGAACTACTTTCTTCTACTACCCTTTCTATATTACCTTTGCCCTGGGCCAGTACCTCATCTGGCCCTGGTTCTTTGGTGGGGTGACCCAGACCTTCATTCTTGAGGGGTCTGGGTCACTAGACATCCTGTCAGGATTGGGTTGCTATAGTTTACCTTTTACTTTAATCACAGGACATGGTAGTACCAAGAGAGGGCCCACTGGATTTCCCGGATTCAAGACGTATTCTTTACTTCCATTATATTGCACCAGTCCAATTTCTCAACAGCAATCAGGATCAATCACATCATTCAGTACAGTGACACATTTCCTGACCTGTTAATCCAAAGTCATGAGAAGCCCAAAGTGGCCAGGGGGCATCCTCAGCTGCCAATTCTATGGAATCAGTGCTATGTTTCCAGATGAGAGAGGCTCTTCCTTCAGGACTAGAACTTCCAGGCTTGAAGAATATAAGGTTGTTGGGACAGAAAACAAAAATGCTGCAAGTGGATAACTAGGAGCCTTAGTGGGTGGTGCCACTCCAGCTTCCACCCCTTGGTTCCTGGACCCATGGATCCTGGCTATTGGAGACACAGCCCCATATATTGGGCGCTGGTTTCCAGCCTATAGAGCCTCCTGGAGAACATTGTCCCAGGCCTACAAGCTGTTGCCACCTAGCTAGTGTTGTAATTGCATCTTTAAGAGGCCATCCCACCATTCTATCAAACCAGCTGCTTCAGGATAATGAGGAACATGATATGACCAATGGATTCCATGGGACTGGGACCATTACTACACTTCATTTGCTGTGAAGTGAGTTCTTTGATCTGAAGCAATGCGGTGTGGGATGCCAAGCCAGTGGATAAGGCATTCTATAAGCCCATGGATGGTGCTTTTGGCAGAAACATTGCGTGCAGGGAAAGCAAATTCATATCCACAGTAAGTGTCTATTCCAGTAAAAACAAAGCACTGCCCCTTCATGACAGAAGTGGTCTTGTATAATCAACCTGCCACCAGGTGGTTGGTTGGTCTCCCTGAGGAATGGTTCCATATCTTGGACTCAATGTTGGCTTCTGCTTCTGGCAAATGGGGCACTCAGCAGTGGCAGTAGCCAAGGCAGCCTGATGAGTGGAAGTCCATGTTGCTGCACCCATGCATAACCTCTGTGTATTAGTCTGGGTACTTTGGAGAAACAAATCCACAATAACTCATGCATAAGAGAGAGTTTTATATAAAGGGCAAGTGTATATCAAGAAAACATCCCAACCCAGTGCTACCCAAGCCCACAAGTCCAAAATTAACCCAATCCACAAAGTCCTTCTCCATCTCACAAAACACACACTATAGTGCTGACTATAATGCCGACTCAGGAGGAAAGCCGCGTCAGTGAATGTGTAAGCATCTCAGTGCTGGCAGGAGTCTCCACACGGCTGCTCTAGCACCCAGGGAAGCATTGGGTAGATCCATGTGGCTTCTTCTTGGGGATGTCTTGCAGGAAGTCAGCCTTGTAAGCTGAAGCAGGCAGCTGAAGCAGGCAGCTTACAAGTGGCACCTGCATATCGTGCAGAGGCTTCAGTAAACCAAGCATGGATTTTCTGTTCTTCAGTTAAATCATCATAAGGAACTCCCCATAGTGCAGAGTGGGATAAGGAGGTACTATGATTGGAGTGGAGACTGGGCATTTGGACCACTTCTTCATGCAGCTTACTTTTACCTTCAGGTGCTGCTCTAGCCCGATCTCGCACCTACCACTTCCATTTAACAATGGAGTGTTGCTGTTCACGTCCAACTTTATGACTGTGAGTCAGACAATACCCAGTCATGATGGACAGCTTAAGCCTCATAGTGACTTGGTGGCTCATGGTGAGGCATTCACTCTCCACTAGGGCCCAGTACCAGGCCAATAGCTATTTTTCAAATGGGGTGTAGCTGTGTGCAAAGGATAACAGGACTTTACTCCAAAATTCCAAGGGTCTATACTATGATTCACCAATAGGTACCTGCCAAAGACGCCACACTGCATCTCTATCTATAACTGACACCTCTAGCACCATCGGGTCAGCTGGATCATATGGCCCTAGTGGCAAAGCAGCTTGCATGGCAGCCTGAACCTGTTGAAGATCCTTTTCTTGTTCTGGGCCCCATTCAGAATTGGAAGCCTTTCATATCACTTGATAAGTATGTCAAAGTAGAACACCCAAATGAGGGATATGATGCCTCCAAAATCTGAAGAGGCCCACTAGGTCTTATGCCCTCTCTTTAGCTGTTGGAAGGTTGGGTCAGATACAATAGCTCATACTTCATTTTAACAGGAATGCCTCCATGTGCCCCATACCACTGGACACTTAGAAATTTTACTGAGGTAGAGGGTGCCTGAATTTTGTTGGGTTGATTTCTCAACCTCTTGCATGAATATGTATCAATCAATTTAAAGTCTTTGAAACATCCTCTGTAGTTGGTCCAATCAGCAACATTGTCATCAATATAATGGACTAGTGTGACATTTTGCGGAAGATCCCTTAGGACTAAATTATGGCACAGAGCAGAGTTGTGAACGTGTATTGTTGCCCCAGCCAGCTGAAGACAAACTGCTTCTGGTAGTTCTTCAAGACTGGTATTGAGAAGAAGGCATTAGCCAGATCAACAGTTGCATACCAAGCACCAGGAGAAGTATTCATTTGTTCAAGCATTGAAATCACATCTGGAACAGCAGCTGCAATTGGAGTCACCACCTGGTTAAATTTATGATAATCCATGGTCATTCCATCTATCTTCTTTATAGGTCAAATAGGTGAGTTAAAGGGGATGTGGTAGGAATCACCACCCTTGCATATTTCAAGTCTTTGATGGTGGCAATAATCTCTGAAATCCCTCCAGAAATGTGGTATTGCTTTTGGTTTACTATTTTCCTAGGCAATGACAGTTCTAATGGTTTGCACTTGGCCTTTCCGACCATGATAGCCCTTATTCCACATTTCAGGGATCCAATATGGGGGTTCTTCCAGTTACTAAGTATGTCTATTCCAATGATGCATTCTGGAACTGGGGAAATAGCCACAGGATGGGTCCTGGGGCCCATGGACCCACAGTGAGGCGTATCTGAGTTAAAACTCCATTGATAACTTGACCTCCATAAGTCTCCACTCTGACTGGTGGGCCTTTGAAACACTTTGAGTCTCCTATAATTAGTGTCAGCTCTGAACTAGTGTCCAGTAATCCTCAAAAAGTTTGATTATTTCCTTTTCCCCTATGAACAGACACTCTTATGAAAGGCTACAGGTCCGTTTGGGGAAGACTAGAAGAAAGACTAACAGTATAAACCTTCAGTGATATATCAGGGTCCTTCTTCAAAAGGACCTATCCTTCCCTTCAGTCAAGGGGTTGTGGGTCTGTAAACTGGCTCAGGTCTGGGAATTGATTGATCTGTCATGACTCTCTATTCTGTTATTGACCTGATTGAGAATTCTCCTGCTTGTATAGATCATGTAAGCATTTAGTAGGTTCCCCATCTATTTCATTCCTAAGGACATTGTGGCTAAGTAGCCAATGCAATAAGTCCACACAATACAGGATGCTTTGATTACTATGGAAATCTTGCTGTCCATTATGATAACCATGTCTACCCAGTCTCTGTTGATACAGTTCACCTGCCCTCCACCACCACAGGGCCAAATCAGCTCCATTGTAGGCAAATGTCAGAGTTCACTTAGGGAAGTTACCACTGTTAATCCTGGTGCACATAAAATAGCAATTACAGGAGTCTTCGGGGAGATACTGGAGCCACTTCACAAACTTGGTCCTTATGCTTGTGGTGAATGGTATGTCCTCGGGGCACTAGCTTTTTTGGGTCCATGGCTTTATTCTGATAGATCCCTTCCAACACACCAATTTCCCAGTGTACCAAGGTAGGTCAGGTACCTCAAACTGGTTTTAGCTAGGCTATCTGGCAGCCCATGTTTCATTGAACCAACCAAATAAGCAATTAGATCCTCTCTTAACCTCTCTTTATCTAAGGAAGAATCTGTGCTTAGGGGCCCCATATCAAGAAACTCAGACCGGTCTAATGTTACATTCCTTGCACCAGTATCCCACACCCTTAGCAACCATTCCCAGGGATATTTCCCAGGATTCTGCTTGTACGTAATAGAAAATTCAAGCAGACCTTTATGAGTATAGCACACTTCTTCCTCAGTCATCATCTGAACCTCACCTTTAGGAACTTTCTGAGACAATTCTAGCTACAGGTCTAGAGAAAATAATGGCCGTTGGGGGTGTTTCCTGGGGGGTTCCCAGCAATATCTTGTAAGGCATCTCCCCAAGGTAACACTATAGATGCAGCCCCGCATGGCATTTCAGCTTGAATAGTTTGGTTTACCTGCTCAGGTGTGAGTTGTTTTACTGATAATGGATTAATCCCCTCAGGTGGGAAGGGTGAATCAATTGATTGGGGTGGCTCAATCAACTCTAGGGGCTCAATAGCCTCCTCTTCTGGATCATCAGCCCATATGTTCCCATCCCATGTTTCAGGGTCCCAATTTTTTCTGGATTTTGTTTTTGGCAATGTCAGCTCTATGACTAGGGGAGAGAAGCCTCTCCCTTGTAGCACATACAGAAGCTTTTAGGTCTGTAATGCCACAGTTGAGACATGTTTCTGAGATTATCCCTTTCCTAAATCACATTTTCTATTGTAAGGAGGACCAGCCTTCCAGCTTCCCTATACTTCTCATCCTGACAAAACTGCTGGAAAATATCAAACACACCATCACCCAGAGCCTCTCCTCTCAACAGCATTTCATCTATTGGTAGTGATACTGTGGATATTAGCTTTGGTACGTCACACCATGATCACTACCACCCACTCTAGTAAGAGTGGCAAAATTATCCATGCCTTTTGTGGTATAGATAGCATTATCAATGCTGTTAAACATATCAGGCAGAAGAGCCAATTTGAGAAGCCCATATTTAAGATCTTTTTTTCTCTAGAACCACTCACAGCACAAAGGAATATAGCAGCTAATTAGTCCGCAAAGCAGTACAGAGGGCTCAGTTCAACTCAATTTCATGAAACAGTTAATATACTGGAAGTTCTTCAACTCACAAGAGCTGCTGGGTCCAAAGTCAAGGAAGCAGACAGCGGAGTATTCCGTTGGCAATGCAGGCAGTCAGACCATAGGCAGCAAATAGCAGGGTGTGTCACCAACAGTCAGCAGCTTAGTGAAGAAGGCTCAGATGGGATATCAAATTCAAGTAATGCAGAACAACAGTATCTGACAGCCTCAAGCTCATGCGACATATACACCAGCAACGTGGCAACACAGGTCTCAAAGGAATCTCAAGCTCTAGTGACATGGTCCACAAGCTGGCTGTCCCACAGATAGTGTAGCTCAGAATTTGAGGACAAAAACTAGCTAAAGCAGATGCATGCTGGTCCGATCACCAGGAAGCAAGAGAGAGAGGGGCAGGGTTTTCCAAGCCATTTATCTATTTGCCCTCCAATCAAACTGTGACCTTATTAAACCCACATGTTCCTATAGGCCAGGTTGGCACAATAAATCTAATAATCACACATACCTTCCCAACACAATTGCTGAAGACAAAATGGGTACATAAGCAAACATGGTGGAAAAAAAGCTGATGGTTCCATGCTATTAAAAAATATAGCATCTGTGGTCTTAAAGGCTTGTAGTCAAACAAATAGACATTGAGCAGGAAAGCAACAAAGCCCACATGGAAGAAGAATGCCAGCCTGTGTGAGGTGTCGATGGGAATATGTATCAGAAGACCAATACAAGCAATCAAATTGATATGAAGAAGCATACACAAAGTGGAAACTCAAAACTCACCTGTAAGACAATTAGACAGGTCCTCACCAAGAGGGGCTGCATGGAAAGGAATGAGGAATTTAGGCTTCCGTATAATACTGATGAAACACTTTCCTCTGGTTCTTGAATATTTCCTCACCTTAATAATAAGGCTTGTGCCTCACCTCATTAATTCTGTTAGATCTGCATATGTTCATGTGTACAGTTAAGATCATTTGGTGCAGGAATGCCAGGATGGGTGAGCTTCCAGAAACAGCAATAGGAGTAATGATACCTTGAGGATACCGGAAGACAGGTGGGGAGAAGCAAAGGCAGGGGTGCTGATATTTATTATGACTGCATCACCCCACTCAGGGAGGGGTGAATAACAGAATTGTAGGTCAATAGATATATTGGATGGGGTATGATATGGCTAAGATATATATGTGTGTATATAATAACAATAATAATTTATAACAATAACAAAAAGGATTCCTGGAGGGAAGGATGGGAGCAGGAGGGACTAAAGGGCAACTGATATCAAAGAGTTCACGAAGAAAAAATATTGTCTTGAAACTTATTGTAGTATCAATTGCACAATTATGCTTGCTCTATTTGAATTATGGAATGTTATGACATCTGTAAGAGCTCCCAAAATTATGAATCAAAATAAATAAATAAAAAGTGGTAATAAATTAGTTCGAAGAAAGTGTTATAGAAGGGCAAAGAAAGTAATACTTAATTCAGTCTGTGTGGATTTAAAATTTATCATACGAATGATAACTTGGGCTCTTAGAGAAAAGAATAATTGGGCAAAAGAGAGCCGTAGGAATAGACAAGTTTTGATTTATGATACTTTTTAAAACAGCAATCTAGAATTTATTTAATGAGAAAATGTCTTTTCCACTAAATACTCAGAAATTCTGCCAGGTGTGGGGTACCTTGTCATGTATTGAAACTGTAGTGAACAGGTCAAACACGACAATTTTTCCTTAGAACTTAATTGTTTGTCAAGATTTGGTTACAATAAAAATACTTTTCTATAGGCAGGTGAGCAGGCAATGCCATATTTCCTACAAACTTGAAAAATGGAATTTACTCCAGTTTGTGGTTATCATGGCTTAATCAGAGCCACAGATTGTCCATTTCCCAGTAGTTCTGCAAATCACTGCAATGACCAATCTAGATTCACAACATAAAGGAAAAAGACTCAAGTCTTGTGGGTGCTGGTAGGTGGCCCCCCACAAATTCAAAAGTCCACTCAAGAACCAGATACAGGAACTGAAGGATGGTATGTGCTCCACTCCATCTCTCTAGTAATGAACTCTACTGCTCCTACTTCCCAGGGGGTTCATTTTATGTGCAGCAGAATGGCACGCACATGCAGTTTGTTAGAAATTACAGGTGAATCCGATTAGTGTCTTCTACTACCTTTTTACATGGCCCCATGCAGGAAAAGGCCATCTGGTGGGAATTACAGAGACTCTGGCTAAAAGAGTGGTATTACATAATGTACTTCCCCCACACACCCCCTCCTGGCTCTTCTGGCTTTTGTCTCTTTCATACATGAAAGATGAACTTGCCCCTTACCTAGTTTTACTACAAACACTCCCAATATTCTGGCTGGTCAAGAAGGCTTCAGTTGATCTTCTCAGCTTCTTCAAAAGCTGTCTCAACTTCATCCTGATAACAATTTGGCCAGAGATTATTTTCTTTTTTCCCTGGAAAGTAAATATAATTTTACTTGAAAAGTAAATACAATTTTAGGTTTCTAGGTTCTGTGATTTGTTGCGACATTCCACAGAAACTCATGAAAATTTAGAGAAATATCTCATATGGTGGTGGGTCCTGAGCCAGAAGACAAAGTTTACCAAAATCACAGCAAGTCTTCTTGCTTCTATTAGAGCTCAGATGGGGTCTAGAGGTATATCTATCCAGGTGAAGTGAGGTGTATTAAAACTGTGTGGTGAACTAAAAAGGAGGGGGAAAGAAAGAAAGAAAGAAAGAAAGAAAGGAAGGAAGGAAGGAAGGAAGGAAGGAAGGAAGGAAGAAAGAAAGAAAGAAAGAAAGAAAGAAAGAAAGAAAGAAAGAAAGAAAGAAAGAAAGAAAGAAAGAAAGAAAGAAAAAGACACGGTCAGTTGGGGAACGGCACTTACATACCAAGGGGAGAGTATTGCTTACATATCCACAGAGAGGGCTAGAGCGACAGACTTTAACCCAGTGTGCCGAGGCATGAATTCAATATACCAGCATGAAGTGGGGAATCAATAGAGAGTTCTGAGGAGCTGGCCCCAATCCCAACTATGTGGACACCACCCCCTCCCCATAGAAGAATTCACTTCAGAGGACAGCACTGAAGCTACAGCTCAGAGAGAGTGGCACATCTGATCAGAGCACACAGGAGCAAAGGAAGAGGGAAGCAGAGAGAGTGGAACATATCCTGGCCCACTAAGCCCCAAGGACGATATCCCTGATCAAAGCAGCCAATGCACAGAGAGGACCACAGCGCCAGCTCCACCATGAGACACGACGTCCCTCACTGACCCATAGCACTATGGGGGACAACACTGGAAACAAAGTGTGTGAATTGTGCCTGATCTGACCCCACCACACCAGGGCAAAATGCTAAAGGATTGCAACAGAGCAGCAAGGGGAGTAAAGCTATGAAGTCCCTGGGGAATACAGAAACTAGACTTTGAGGCAGGGCATGGCACCCCATCAGAATCCAATGGTAAACACTTCTAAAGGTCAACAAACAGACCTGGAACTATTCATAGGTTGTTCTATTTTGTTGTTGTTTTGAATGTTTGTTGTTTTTTTTTGTTTCCTTTTGTTGCTTTGTTGTGCTCTGTGTTGTTTTTGTGCTTATTATTATTGCCTCTGCATGTCTATCTAGATAGCATAGGCGGAATAAATAATCCAGAGGAGAAAACAATGGGATGGATATTTCTAGGGGATGTGGGAGAGGGGGAGGCAGGGGAAAGGAAAGGGGGTGTTTTCAAATCCATGCACAAGGGAACAACAAATGATCTAAAATCAATGGTAAGAAGAGTATAGGATGCCTGGTGGGGCTTGAGGCCGAGAGGAATTACTGAAACCTGAATGAAGGCCAAACATGATAGTGGGACAAAAGGAAAGTAAAAGGAAATAGAGTAATGAACTAGAAGGCAAAGGACACTTATAGAGGTCTAAATACAGGCATGTACATATGTAAATATATTTATATATCATGATAGGGAAATAGATCTATGTTCCTATATTTATAGGTTAAGTCTTAAGGTAGCAGATGGACATTGAGCCTATACTAAAGTACTCCCTCAGTGCAAGAACACTTTGTTCTAATAACCTGGCATTCTGTGATGCTCAGCTTCCCAACACAATTGCTGAATACAAAATGGGTCCATAAGCAAATGTGGTAGAGAAAGCTGATGGTGCTTGGCTATCAAAAGATATAGCATCTGGGGTCTTAAAGTTTTGATGGTAAACGAGCAGCCATTTACCTGAGAAGCAACGAAGTCTACATGGAAGAAGCATACCACCCTGGATGATCATGGCGTGTCAATGGGGTCATATATCAGGCATCAAAGACCAAGAACAAAAAATCATATCAATATGAATGAGGGGGAGTGAAAATTGGATACTCAAAGTCCATCTGTAGACAATTGGACATCCCCTTACAGAAAGGTCACAAGGAGGGAACAAGCCAGTCAGGGTGCAGTATAGCATCCATGAAACATACAACTTTCCTCTGGTTCTTTAATGCTTCCTCTCCCTTCCCCCCCCCCAATATCATGATCCCAATTGTTCCTTACAAATCCAGCTAGACCATAGCATGTACATTGGTACATATAAGAGCTGGAAACACAGGGAATCCAGGACTGATAAACCCCTCAGGACCAACAATGAGAGTAGAGATACTAGGAGGGTAAGGTGAAGATGGGGGAGAAAGGGAGAACTGATCACAATTATCTCCGTATAACCCCATCTCAGGAAGGATGGACAATAGAAAAGTGGGTGAAGGGAGACATCGATCAGTAATACATGAAAGAATAATAAAAATTTATAAATTTTCAAAGGTTCATGAAGGGGGAGGGTGGGGAGGAAGGAAAAAAAATTAGGAGCTGACACCAAGGGCTCAAATAGAAAGAAAATATTTTGAAGATGATGATGGCAACATATGTACTAATGTGCTTGACACAATGGATGGATGCATGGGTTGTGATAAAAGCTCTATGAGCTCCCAATAAAATTACTTTTTTTAACTATGGCGGTACCAGAATACATACCAATCCAATGAAAACATATGTTAGTGTCTTCAGTAACAACCTCTTCTAAGATAGACTCAAAGATGCGCCCCCCCCCCCAAATAAAGGATATGGCTGGGCTCCCATCCTCTACTTAGAGTAGGTATTAATCTCACTCCAATACTTCGCATTAGTAGAGAATGCTCTCCAAAATGGGAATATAAGGCAAAAGTATATAGAGTCCAGAATTATAATACATCACATATGGGATTATGGCTAGTAGGACCATATTAATTAACTTTAACTGAAGACACCGTGGGGCTTGTCTAGCCATTAATCCATTCCTCTTTGAACGGTGGGAAGATTATTCCCTTGCTCTGAGTCTACTTCAAGGAATAAGCATAGTGTTCGATTTCCCCCCACTCCATAGCACATTTAATAATTCCTTGACATACAGATATTATTTCTCCTTTCCTCCATTTGTCATGTATCTTTACCCAAATTTTCCACTTTTAAAAAGGACATAAGGTTCAGCAGCTTTACCAGTCCAAATTATTGATAACAAGATTAGGTTTACAAGGGCCCTCCTTCGGTCCATTTCATTCATGTTGGGTGGGGTTACTTAAGTACAAGTCTAGTGGGATATCTCTACCAATAGACAATATGACATTATTCATAGTCAATACTAACTTTTCTTATAGGGAGAAGGTTCAGTATATCCCATCAGGCCCTTGGACATTCTGACATAAAAAATCATGGATATTGTCACAGTTTCTTGATGAGGGATCACCTCTGTTTATGAAACTTGAAAGTGTATCTCTGGTTCTGGAACTGAATGATAATCAGGCCCAAAGCAATTTCAGGTGATATGGGGAAGAACTGCACAGTGGCCCCAACATCCTCTCCCAGCCCCTCTTCCCAAGACCCTCCCAAGAAATATAAGAATCGATCCAGTGATATTCCCTTTGTCCCCCTCATGTTGAGTGTAAGCACAACCAAAAGAACATGGAGCCATTCTCTGCCACCACAGGCCAACAGCTTAGAATAAAAATAATATATTTAAATTTTTTCCTTTAAAGAATAATATATATCACTTTTTTTAAACCTAGTCATTTTTTGGTTCACTGCCGGTTTTATGTGTCATGAAACTCAAACCTGCAGATTTTTCTTGCAGTGTTAACTTTGACCACAGATATTTGAAACCAATATATACAGTATTACAAGTACAAGCAAGCACAGTGAACTCTAAACCCCTGCAAGTCCAAAAGTCCCTTTCTCTGAAAGGGCAACAAGAGTCCAGAAGCATAGCACGTCTGACAATTGTACAGAACAGTGTGTCTTACCTATAAGAATACTCTTCTTGACACAAGCTCTCATATTCTGGTTATCAGCCTTAATTCCTACGGAACTGGGAAGTTACTTATATAATTAAAAGTTATACTCAGAAATTTGCCAAAAACAAAAGCAAAACTTATTTCAAATTGCCTTGAGATTTCTATATCTAGAGTTGAAAAAATTGACTTTTTTTTTAGTACACATCATTAACTTGTAATTTTAAGAAAATTACAAGCTCTGTGCAGCTAATCCTAGTAGATAGTCAATTCCAGTGGTTACATGGTGGACCTCTGCTCATTATCCATTTGTCTGGGAAAATCCCATCATCAGTATTGTTGGTTTCCTCCACTGGGACGTTAGCCCCCTGGCAACAGAGACTCCTCCCACCTCTGCATGACTAGCCTAGCATCTAGAAGAAGGCCCGGTACAGAGGAGGTGTGCTTGGACATTGGAAACTCAATATGCTCTTTCTGAGCTGTTGAATTCTAAAGGAGACAAACTTTTCAAGAGGAGCCAGAAACAAAAAGAGTTGAGACTCTGATTAGATGCTGACCCTTATGCCTCACACCAGGAGCCCTGGTGGTATAGTAGTTACTCACTGGGCGGCTAACTGAAGGAGCAGCTGTTCAAAAACACCAGCCACTCCTCAGGAGACAAGCAGGGGGTTCCTTTTGGTTGTTCCTTTCACCCTTGTTTTGAAAAAACAAAGTGATAGTCTATTTTTATCCCATTGCATAACCTATTTTTAAGTTTCCCTAGTAGCACTGGGGATCTATGATCAATGTTCATGGAAGCAAGCAGTTAAAAGATCAAAGGACACATTGCACTGGGAAATCTGCTGTGCAAAGCTTCCTTTAAATGTTGAAAACAAGGAGGTAACTGTGTGGACTAAAGTGGGCCTGACCCAAGCCATGGTATTGAATAAAGAAGATCAAAAAAGAACTGGTGAATTTGAATTATAATGCTGACAAATGATATTGAAAGTATATTTATCGGTTTAGTATAAAAGTAACAGACGGACATTGAACCTCCATTCAAGTTCTCAATGCAAGAACACTTTATTCTATTAAATTGGCATTCCATGATGCTCACCTCTCAACACAATCACTGAAGATAAATGTGTGCATAAGCAAATGTGGTAAAGAAAGCTGATGGTGCCCAGCTATCAAAAGATATAGTGTCTGGGGTCTTAAAGGCTTGAAGACAAACAAGCAGCCATCTAGCTAAGAAGCAACCAAGCCCACTCAGAAGAAGCTTACCAGCCTGTGTGATCACAAGGTGTCAAAGGGATCAGGTATCAAGGAACAAAAATCACATCATTGTGAATGAGGGGGAGAACAGAGTGGGGACCCAAAGGACATTTCTGGGCAACTGGATATCCCCTTACAGAAGGGTATTCAGGAGGAGCTGAGTGGGTCCGGGGGCAGTGTAGCAACGATGAAACATACAGCTTTCCTCTAGTTCTTAAATGCTTCCTCCACCCCAACTATCATGATCCCAATTCTACCTTAGAAATCCAGCTGGACTGGAGGATGTACATTGGTACAAATGGGAACTGGAAGCATAGGAAATACAGGACAGATGAACCCTTCAGGTCCAGTGGGGTGATACCAGAGGGTGGAAGGAAGGTGGGGTAGACAGGGGAAACCGATTACATGGATCTACATATAGCCTCCTCTCTGGAGGTCGGTCAACAGAAAATGGGTGAAGGGAGATGGTGGACTGTGTAAGACATGACAAAATAACAATGACTTGTAAATTATCAAGGGTTTGTAAGAGAGCTGGGAAAGGGGAGGGAGGGGAAAAAATGAGGAGATGATGCCAGGGTCTCAAATGGAAAGCAGATGCTTTGAGAATGATGATGGCAACAAATGTGCAAGTGTGCTTGACACAATGGATGTATGTATGGATTGTAATCAGCGTTGTATAAGCCCCCAATACAAATGATTTTTTTAAAAGTTGTAAGAGCTCCCAATAAATTTGAATAAATAAATTCATTAAATGATTTTTAAAAAAGAGATAGTGTCTGGGGTCTTAAAGGCTTTAAGATAAACAAGCAGTCATCTACCTGAGAAGCAAGCAAGCCCACATAGAAGAAGCACACTAGCCTGTGTGACCACAAGGTGTTGAAGGGTTTAGGTATTGGGCATCAAAGAACCATAAATCATATCATTGTGAAAGTAGGGGGTTAAAATTGGGGTCCCAAAGTCCAACTGCAGGCTACTGGACATCCCCTTACAGAAGGGTCACAGGGAGGAGACCAGCCACTCAGGGTGCAGTATAGCAGTGATGAAACATACAACTTTCCTCTACCATGTTTCCCCGAAAGTAAGACATCCCCCGAAAATAAGACTTACTTACAGCTTTGCCCTTCACTGAAATATAAGGCATTCCCCCCAAATAAGACCTCCCTGAACATAAAGCCTTCCCGATAATAAGGCCCCCCAAAGGCACCGTAACTCTGGACTCTGCACCGTACTAGTGGGGGCCGCCGCACAGCTCACCATTGGCGGCAGTGCAGCTGGAGCAGACAGAAAGTGAGAGTAAATTTACCATAGATTATGAGTAAATGTACCATAGATCGTTGTACATGGAAGTAATGGTAGTAACAAGAAATTCTTGATACTGTAGGATTCACAGTTTGTCTGGTGATGCTGGTTTGTGATGGCAACTACTACCATACCATATGCAAGTAATAAATTTCCTTTTTTGTTGTTCAACAATAAATGTTTACCGTATTCTTCTTTATGGAAAAATAAGGCATCCCCTGAAAGTAAGACCTAATGCACCTTTGGGAGCAAAAATTAATATAAGACACTGTCTTATTTTCGGGAAAACAGTATAGTTCTTAAATGCTTCCTGCCCCTGCTCTGCCCCTGGCATTATCATAACCCCATTCTACTTTACAAATCCAGCTAGAACAGAGGACGTACATTGGTACAGATAGGAACCGGAAACAAAGATAATCCAGGACAGATGATCCCTTCAGGTTCAGTGGTGAGAGTGGTGATACTGGGAGGGTGGAGGGAAGGTTGGGTAGAAAGGGGGAACCGACTATAAGGATATACATATAACCTCCTCTGTGGGGGATGGAGAACAGAAAAGAGGTTGTAGGGAGACATCCTAAAGTGTAAGATATGACAAAATAATAATTTACAACTCATCAAGGGTTCATCAGGGAGTGGGGAGAGATGAGGAAAATGAGGAGCTAATACCAAGGGCTCAAGTAGAAAACAAATGTTTGGGAATGATGAGGGTAACAAATGTACAAATGTGCTTGACATACAATGGATGTATGTATGGATTGTGATAAGAGTTGTATGAACCCCCAATAAAATAATTTTTTTAAGTATAATGGATACCGAAGAACAAACACATCTATCTGTCTTGGAAGTATATCCAGAATACTCCTTAGAGGCAAGGATGGAAAATCCTTGTCTCACATAATTTGGACATGATGTGAAGAGAGTCCAGTCCCTGGACAAGTACATCATGTTTGCTAAAGTAAAGGAGCAATGACAATGAGATGGATGGGCACCTGAGAGCACTTGTGAGGACGGCAAAGGACCAGGCTATGTTTTATTCTTGTGTACATAGCAGTTGCTAAGTTGGAACCATAGTTCCATGGAACCTAACAAAAACAACAATACTAGCCTAATGGGCTACGCAGTTCCAAACCACCAGACTACTCTCTGTTGGAGAAAGTTGAGGCCGTCTAATCCCATAAAGAGTTACAGTCTGGGAAGCCCCATAGGCAGTTCTACCCTGCCTCATAGGGTCACCTGAGCCAAAATGGACTTGATGGCAGTAACTTGTTTTTTGGTTGTTGGGTGGTGCTCTGGCTTACGTGCTGGGCTGCCAACCACAAGGTTGTTTAAACCTCCCACTGCTCTATGGGAGAAAGTTGAGGCTGTCTATTCCTGTAAAGATTTGCAGTCTCGGGAGCTCACAGGGACCGTTCCCCTCTATTCTGTGGGGTAGGTTCGAAACAGAATCAACTAGATGGCAGTGAGCTTTTGAGTTTTAGTATTCTTACTCTATAATTTTGCCAGCACCATTCACTTTTCAGTGTTTATTTTGGCCATTTCTTTTATTTAGTAGTCAGCATTACTTTGTTTTTCTGAGATGATTAAAAAAATGTAATTCAATTTTCCTTGCCCCTAAAATGCTTCATTTCCTATAAAAATTTTCAACTAAAGAATTTTGCATATAAAAGGGTTTGGTTTACACTAAGTATTTAGTTTTACTGAAATCTCTTAGTAATATAAAAATATAACTTTTATATAATTGCCCTTTTTAAGCATTACATTTCATTTTTTACCATCTCCTTAAATATCATGTTAATAAGCTAAGTTTAATGATTTCAATATGCCCAAAGCTTCTACCTGCCATCAAGTTTCCTCACCCAGAAAAAGTTATTTATCAACATTTTCCCTTTTCAAGATTTTAAAAATATTACTGGTCACTTCCTTGAGGTCGTTTATCAAGTCTCTTGTCATGCTCACTATTATCCGCCATAACTTTGTGGCTAAGTTGAGCATAAGATTTTAACTATTTTTTGGTAAAATGAGAAATATTGTAGATCTAAAGATGAACAAAACAACCCTTTTTTTAAATTAATAAATCTTTTTATTGGGGCTCATACAGCTCTTATCACAATCCGTACATACATTAATTGAGCAAAGCACCCTTATACATTCTTTGCACTCATCATTCTCATAATTCACCTTCCACTTGGGTTCCTGAAATCAGCTTGGTTTCCCATTTTCCCCCCTATCCCTCCCTCCCTGCTCCCCCCTTCCCCCTGGCCCCATAATAGTTTATAAATAATTATTTTATCTTATCTTACACTGCCTGGCGTCTCCCCTCACCCACCTTCCCATTGCCCATCTCCCAGAGAGGAGGTTACACATAGATCTCCAAGATCGGTTCTCCCTTCCTGTACCCCCTTCCCTCCCAGTGTCGTCACCCCCACCGCTGGTCCTGAGGGGTCCATTTGTCCTAGATTCCTTGTATTTCCAGATCCCTACTGCACCGCTGTACATCCTCTGGTATAACCACGTCCGCAAGGTAGAATTGGGGTCATGATAATTGGGAGGGGAGGAACTAGAGGAAGATTTTGAGTTTCATTGTTGCTACACTGAACCCTGAGTGACTCATCTCCTCCCCACTACCCCTCTGGAAGGGATGTCCAGCTGTCTACAGATGGGCATTGGGTCCCCATCACGCACTCCCCATGCATTCCCCCTCATTCACGGTGATGTGATTCCCCCCCGCCTTTGTTGTTTGAGACCTGGTCTCCTCTGCCCTTCATGATCACCCATATTGGTGTGCTGCTTCCGTGTGGGCTTTGTTGCTTCTGGGCTAGATGGCCACTTGTTTGCTTTCAAACCTTTAAGTCCCCAGACACTACATCTCTCAGCCAGGCACCATCAGTCTTCTTCACCACACTTGCTTATGCACACTTTCGTCTTCAGCGATTATGTGAGGAAGGTGATCACACAATGATTGTTTTTGTTCCTTGGTGTCTGCTACCTGGTCCATTCACCACCTTGTATTCGCTTAGGCTGTGTGCTTATTCTCTGTGGGTTTTGTTGCTTCTGAACTAGATGGCCGCTTGTTTGCCTTCAAGCCTTTAAGACCCCAGATGCTATATCTTTTTGATAGCCAGGCACCATCAGCTTTCTTCACCACGTTTGCTTACACACATGTCTGTCTTCAGTGATCATGTCGGGGAGGTGGGTATCATGCAATAACCATTTAGCAGGGTGAGGTACTATTGTATTGGGGCATTATGCATGAGGAGGCCCAATGTCCATCTGCTACCCTACTACTGAACCTATAAATATATGCACATAAGTCTATTGCCCCCATAATCATAAATATATTTACATATGTACATGTCTGTATTTAGGCTTCTCTGTATGTACTTTGCCTCCTATTTCCTTTCGCCTTCCTCCCGTCCCACTACCATGTTTAGCCTTCATTCTGGTTTCAGTAATTCCTCTCAGTTACCTTGCTCTTGGTCACTCCCTACCAGTCCTCCCTTCCCCTCCCTCCTCTGGTTTTGAACCACTCGCTGTTCCTTTTTCCCTGTGTTGGGCGACACCTCCTCCCTTCCCCTACCTCCCATGCTTTCATGTCTCTCCAGGACCATTGGTCCTGTTATTTTCTTCTCTCATTATTTGTCCGGCCTATCTTGTCTAGGTGGGCCTGCTGATATAGTAATATGTGCATACAAATGCAGATGACTTTGACAGTGCCTAACTGGCACATATGAACATGGTATCGACAGCAGCAACACCGACACGCTGATACTCAGAAAAGCCACTAACATACAAAATTTACAAGGTAAAAAAAAAGAAAAAGAAAAAACAAAAAGATAGCAAATATTAAAAGAAAAATTGCTAGTAGTTCAAGGTCAGTTCGTTGGTCTTTAGGAGTGTTTTCTAGATGTAACTTCTTTTTAAATATTTCATATAATAGTAAGAAAAGGTATGGAAATAATTAAAATATTATTTAAGTTAAATAAGAAATGTATTTCCCTTCTGCTTAGAGGTTCAGGGAAGTAATAAAATGTGAGGTGTCATCCTAGCCCACCAAGCCCCGAGGATGATAATCCAGCTCAGAGTAGACAATGCACAGAGAAGACCATAGGGCCAGCACCACTGTAAGACACGTTGTCCCTCACTGACCGATAGCACTATGGGGGACAACACTGGAGACACAGTGTGGGAATTGTGCCTAATCTGACTCTGTCACACTGGGGCAAATCACCAAGAGCATGCAACAGAGCAGCAAGGAAAGCAAAGTGATGAAATTCCCAGGGAATACCAAAAATAGACTTTGGAAACAGAGTGTGGCACCCCATCAGACTGGACTGGAAAACACTCCTAAAGATTTAAAAAAAACAAAAACCACCTGGAACTGTTTATAGGGTTTTCCTTTCTTTGTCATTGCTTTCCTTTTGTTGTTATTTTGTTTTTGCTTTTGCGTTGTTGTTATTATTTTGTTAGTTTTGTCTTCCTTTGTTGTTTGTTTGGCTTTGCTTGGTTTTTGTGCTTATTAATGTCTCTGTATGTCTACCTAGATAAGATAGGCAGGTAAACAATTTGGAGAAGAAAACAATGGAACCTGGGGATGTGAGAGAAGGGGAGATGGGAGAAAGGACGTGGGGAAGAGGCAGCAACCAACCCAAGGACAAGAGAACAACAAGTGAACTAAAATCAGGGGAGAGACGGGCATAGGATATCTAGTGGGGCTTAATCAAGGGCAATGTAACAGCGAGGAATTAAATCTGAATGAAGATAGAACATGATGGTGGGACAAGAGGAAAGTAAAAGAAAATAGAGGAAAAAGCCAGGAAGGAAAGGACATTTATAGAGGTCTAAATACAGTTGTGTACACATGTAAATATATTTATATATAATGAGAGGGAAATATATCTATGTACTTATTTCTATATGTTAAGAATTAAGGTAGCAAATGGACATTGGGCCTTTACTCAAGCACTCCCTCAACACAAGAATGCTTTGTTCTAATAATCAGGCATTCTATGATGCTCACCTCCCCAACATGATCACTGAAGACAAAATGTGTGCATAAGCATATGTGGTGAAGAAGACTGACCGTGCCCAGCTATCAAAATATATAGCTTCTGAGGTATTAAAGGCTTGAAGATAAAAAAATGGACAACTAGCTGAGAAGCAAATAAGCCCACATGGCAGAAGCACACCAGCCTGTGTGTTCATGAGGTATCAACGGGTTAAGGTCTCAGGCATCTAAGTCCCAGAACAAAATCATACCAATGTGAAAGGGGGTTGGGGATGGGGTGGGGAGGGTGATGAGGAGTGGAGATCTAAAGCCCATCTGTAGACAATTGGACATCCCATCACAGAAGAGTCACAGTAAGAGATAAGCCAGTCAGGGTGCAGTTAAGCAACGATGAAACACACAACTTTCCTCTAGTTCTTTAATGTTTCCTCCCCACCGCCCCCCATTAGACCAGAACGTGTACACTGTAACACAGGGAATCCAGGATAAACAAGCCCCTCAGGACCAACAATGAGAATAGAGATACCGAGAGGATAAGGTGAAGGTGGGGGAATAAAGGAAAGATCGATCACAAGAATCACCATATAACCCCCTCCCAGGGGGATGAACAACAGAAAAATGGGTGAAGGGTGACAGAGGATGATGTAAGATATGAAAATAATAATCTATAACTTATCAAGTATTCATGAGGGAGGAGGGAAGGGGAGGGAGGGGGGAAATGAGGAGCTGATACCAAGGGCTCAAGTAGAAAGCAAATGTTTTCAGAATGATGATGGAAAAATATGTACAGATGTGCTTGACACAATGGATGAATGTATGGATTGTGATAAGAGCTGTAAGAGCCCCCCCAAAAGTATTTATTAAAAAAGTGAGGTGTCATGAGTATGTTATTGAAAAATATACTGGACTTCAGATAGATATGTTACCTTACAAAGGAAACAGTCATTGTTCCTTCCTCAATTAAAAAATTAAACCAAAATAATTGCTGTTGTGGAAGCCAATTCACGGTGACTCTGTGTGCTCCAGAGAAGAACTGAGTTTTGTAGGCTTTTCAATAGCTGATCTTGTGGGGAAGAAGATTGACAGCCCTTTCTTTTGAGGCACTTCCGGGTAGACTTGAACCTCCAATCTCTCAGTTGGCAGCCAATGAATTATATTATCTCTTTTAGTAAGTCTTTAATCATCAGATGTATGTTAGTTTACCAGTTCCATTTCTAGGCATGTCCTGTATACACCCCCTTCCAAACTTGGATTTTTATACTTTGGTTGAATTACATTGATTGCTGTCTGCACTGGACAAGCCCTCATGATTTTATTACATAAAAACAATTGCCGATACCAGGATTCACCTTTCTAAATCCATCTACCTTTGCTTCCCAAACCATTCAAAAGACCACTAAGGCCTGGGAATTCCCATCTCTGTACTCCTCTCACATCTGTTGACATTATTAAATAACCATTTCTTTGTCTATCCTACTCCTCAAAGACAAACCATCTTACTCAACTCCTGCAGAGCACTGAATTATTTAATATGGTTCTTCTAGCTTTAGTTACTCACACCAAAGACCTATGTTTTCCTGGTGGGTCTGGGTAAGAGAGTTGGGGAAAGATGCTGATTGTATTACACGATTCCCCTGTGAATGATTGTTAACAGGGCCCATTGTGAGTGCCATGCTGCTGGATATAAAATGAGCCGTCTCAGAAACAGGAGGCACAAATTTCAACACCAGCAAGAGAGAAGAACCAAGAGCGGAGTGAGTCCTTCGGATCCAAGATCCCTGCACCTTGGATCTCCTTGATCCAGGAAACAGCTTTGTCACCAGAAGAATGGCAGAAGAGCAGCCACTATAGAACCAGGAGCCTTAGCATGAGGGAGGGCCCACAGAGCAAGTGAAGCTGAGTGCTCCGGAGCCGGGGCTGAATTGTGGAGTGTGGTGGCTGGGCACTTAATTGGGGTAACTGGATTGAGCTGAATGAATTGGGGTTGAGATTTACAGCCAGGAGCATGCCCTTTGGGTAACTATTGGCAGCCCCAAATTTCTTACATGGGGCAGAGGTCAGGCCAGAGGTTGAGGGCCGAAGGGAGACCTATCCTGACTGAACAACTGTAGCCTGAGCATTTCTCACCTGTTAACTTCCCAAATGAGCTCGATCATCATGAGCACCCTCTTGAGTCCTGGGTGGCCATTACAATGAATTATAGAACCCAGCTAAAAAGAAGACAGCATCATGAAAGTAGTGGTGTCAGAAAAGGTAAAAGATGGAAGGTGGAGACATGTCTGACCTCTGCCTGTGACAACCACCCCTGGAATTGGGAAGATGTCAGATGTGGGTCTCATTCCATTTTCTCATTTCCATATCTCTACCTACCTAGCAGGGCATATTATAAAAAGTCAAAAAAGTATTCACAATTATATAGTAAATATATATATGTATGTTGTGTCTAGTCATTAAAATACTCAAACATCAACGTCATACATATTTAAGAATATTTAGATTTCTAGGAATATTTCAATAATACCCTAAATTTTTCAAAATTTATCTGGAATGCTGGATGCCTGCTGTACAATGATATCATTTTAGTGTGTGTCCCCACTTCTGCCTTCTGTGCACGTGCAATGCTTTGCCTGTTCATTTGGTTTCCTGTCATAACCAGGGTGAGAAAAAAGGTTTCTTTTTAAATGTGTTTCTCATTTCTCTATATAATCTTATAACTATGGCATGCACTGTTAGCTCTATTATTAGTACTTCATTAATAATGTCCTTTGAGAATAACTGGTCATTGGATCCAAAGATACACTGTGGAAATGAGGCTCCGTCAATTACTTTAGAGCTTTAGACTTTGGCTCTCTATGTCATTGCTAGGCGGTGTGGAGTCAGCAGGTTCCAGCTCATATGGACACCCCTGTTCACAAGAGGACAGTCCACCGTTATCACAGACTTCACTCCATTCACTCTATTCCTACTTGTTTTATTTAAGTTCCTGTTGCAGCCAGTGTCAGTGCGTATTTTTGAGGGTTTTTTTTTCTTCTTTCCACTGACTTTCTACTTTAACCAACCAGGACGGGTTTCTCCTGACAATATGTCCAAGGTATATGAGATGAAATGCTGCCATCTTCAGCTCCTATTTGTCTTTGAAAGATCCCTGGTGACACAATGGGGTATGTATTGGCTACTAACTGCAAGGTTTGTGGTTCCAGAAAGATGAGTCGTCGTGGAAACCCAATGGAGCAGTTCTGCTCTGTCGAAAGGCTCTCTAAGTTGGAAACGAATTGATGGCAGTGTGTATTGGGAACTTTAAGAGATTGTAGATTCATTGAGAGAAAAAAGGAGGAAATGGTGCTCTTGCTCATTGCCTAAAGACAGTACTGGGAGATTAAATGTTAACTCTGCCTTTGCGTTAACAAGAAGACATTTATTTCCTTTGATTGTATCTTTCTTGCACAAAAAGCAGATTTTTTCCCTCTTCTTGATTTATACCAACTTTAAACTGTGTTTGCCTCTGGTAGCTTGTAAATTAAAGGCTTTTATTGAATTCTGGCATCATCACTTACTCTATGTGCCTCTTGTTTGAACATTTAAATTTTAGTAAGATTTTTATATTCCCGGTTATGTTCAGTGTAGTAGCTTTGCCACAATACCGGTGGAAAAGTTATCAAATGCCTGCCCATATGGCTCCCTTATGCACAGCCCTTTATACAAAACCCAACGTAAACATTCCAAACGTGTTTTTGGAGCCATTGCCAAATGTTGATGCTATGTTATAAAGGCTATATGACAACACTCCAAAGGTTAAGTATTTGTGAATTAAGGAGCATATTCATAATAATAGGGGGTAAAGGGGCTGCAGAAAGCGAACATTTTTAGGCATTATTGACTTCCCGTGCAATAAACTCAAGGGTGTTTGGCCACAGTATGTTCACAATATCATGGCCTTAAGTCTCATAAAATAATGACTATTTTAGGAATAAAAATATGAATATATTTAAGTACGCATATTCCTTGGAAAATATTGGTTGCAACAAAAAAGGTTTATTCTTTAACATTATGCTTACTTCCCGGTTACCTAAATTTCCCCTGTTTCCTTAGCTTCTGGATTGTGTGAAGTAGCTAATTTGCTCTATAGAGGAAACATATTATTAAAATGCCTCTCACTGATGTTCAGTTGATTTGTATATTCAACCTTAAGGGTTAAATTACAACGAATTTTCTCAAATCTTCACTAATTTCCCTAAGTTGTTTGGATTTTTGCACATTTTGGGGTCAGTTTATTGAGTTATAATTTATATACTATATAATCAACAATTTTTGGAATGAAATGCATCAATTTAGACAAATACAATATATAGCCAGGACCACAATCACATTAGAACTTCCATCATTCCCCTCATATTACAACTAATCTTTTTTCCCCCTGGATTGATGCCAGCGATAACTAGATCACTGGAGGCCAGACCCTCTCTCTCTGCCTGCCCTATCCTGCTGTTGGGACACTCAGAGAGCTGGAGGAGACACATAGAGACTCACACCAGTGTTGAGATGCCTTCACTGCCACTGGATCCACGAGACTTTCTACCCACTGGCTAGTAATCTTCCTGCATTCAGCAACATTAAATGTGCTGTGTGAGTCTAACAAGGAATTTGTGGACTAGTCTCAGACATATGGGCTAATATCGGACTTATGGACTTGATCTGGACTGGGCTGGGATGTTTTCTTAATATACAATTACTCTTTGATAGAAAGTTCTCTCTTGTCTCTGGACTTGTTTCTCTAGTTGACCCAGATTAACACACCCGCCTGTTCCTGGAAGACCACAAAACTGTTTTACATCATTATGCATGTATACTTTTTAGAAATTTTATACTCATGTGAATGAGATTTTAAAATATATACTCTTTTGTGTTTGGGTTCTTTTGTATGGTTTTTACTTTTGAGATTTACCCATGGTTTTGCATAGATTTTTTAATGAATTTTCTTTTTTAAAGGCTGAGTAATATTTCATTGCATGAAGCAAATACAGTTTGATTAACCATTCTCAAAATAATGAACATATGGGCTTATTACCACTTATGGTTTTTGTGAATAAACCTGATGTGAACATGAGAGTGAAAGTTTTAGGTGAAACATAATGCTTGCATGAACACTCAGGATTGGACACCAATTTATACAGACAGTTGAAGATTGACGTTATATGGCACACAGAAATTGTTTCCAAGTATCATTTTGCATACTCACTACAAGACATCCTTGTCTAGTGTGTAAAGATAGACTAATAGATCAATAAATGGGATAACAAATCCAGAAAGAGATCCACAGATTATATTCAATTGACTTCTGACAAATGTTATGAGGAAATTCAAAGGAGGAAGTGTGAATGTTTCAAGAAATTTTCTCTGGAATATAGGTACAGTCAATAAATCTCACTCCATATTTCACACCATGTATAACAAGAAAGTAGCTGATGGTATATTCTAATAACCCCAACCCAAACATTCTTTTATCAGTGGATTTTGATGCATAGCAACCCTATGGGACAGAGTAGAACTGCCCCTTTGGGTTTCCAAGACTGAAAACCTTTATGGGAACAGACAACTTCATCTTTTTCTTACTGAATGGTTTGTGGGTTCTAATTGCTGCACTTGCAGTTAGCAGGCCAAGGTCTAGAAACTAAGCTGCTGCCAAGGGTCCTTAAACATAGCATAGACCTATAAGAGCTAAGCAATCTTAAAAGCTTCTAAAATGGGAAAAATTGGAATGATCTTGGTAACAAAGGATACCTTTGTTATAATTTTATTGGGGGCTCATACAACTCTTATCACCATCCATATGTACATCAATTGTACAAAGAACATTCCCTACCCTCATGATTCCCAAAACATTTTCTCTCCACATAAGGCCCTGGCATCAACTCCTTATTTTTTTCACCTCCCTCCCCACTCCCATTTCCCTCATGACCCGTTGATAGGGATTTCTTAAATATGACAATAAATGCAAAAATTATTTTAAAGACAATAAATTGGAATTTACAAAATTTTAAAAGATTTTCCAGAACACACGGTTATAAAAACAAGGCAAGGTACCAACTGGGAGAAAAATTTTGCAAAACATATAACAGATGAAGATGTATATATAGCATGCATAAAGACATTTTACAAATTAACAAGATAATCCAAAATTTTAAAATAGGCAAAAGAGTTAAATATACATGCCACCAAAGATATACTTTGGCAAAGAAGTGAATGAAAAGGTGCTCAAAGTCTTGGTTTTCAGTCACATGTATGCACACCCACTGCAATGACAATAATGACCATTACCCAGGCCTGTGTGGATTTGGAGCAATTGGAGAAGCTCACGCATTTCTCATCTGGACAGGTTTTTCATGATTTTGAAGTCCTTTCAGATATGGATTTGATATGAATGTAGACTTGATTAATATGAATTTTAAAACAAATGCATTGTTATATCACATGACCTACTTGTTACCTTGATTTTACATGTGGAGGAAAAGCTTCCAAAGAACAAACCTCGGTGTTCTTTTGCATCTAAAATTGGTAAGTACAGAGACCGAGCGTATCACCTCACTCACCAGACGGCAGACTATCCATTTGGCATCTTGCCTGGAAAGTTGCAAACTCAATTAAATGCACATATGGCCCAAAGCAGTCAGTATTTGTCTTTGCCAAGACTCAGTCCTCTATGGCATTTCCAAACCATCACTACACTTGAAACTTGTCCCACAGAATGAATTGTATCTATTCATTTAATAATTTCAGATCGCAGTCTGCTTTCTCTACCATAAAAGCAATCTTGGAAAACCCCCAAGTAGAATATCAGTACAAATTCCACAAGTATGCATTTCCTACCGAGGTGCATTTTATTTAGGAAATCAGGTTTGGAGATAGCTAGCCTTAATGAGAGTTAGTGGTAGAATTAATAAATCTCCCAATATTCCCTGAAGCAGCTGTTCTTCTTTGAAATAATGAGCATATGGTTTCATCATATTTTATTGATTTGATTCCCTGCAGCTAAAGAAATATTTCAGTGGAATGCAAACAGCTTTCACAATTTCTGCATATTCCTCAAGCCCTCTGTATTCTTGGCTAAAGAAGAAATTGATGCGCATACAAATGACAAAGCCAACGTATTTGGATTTCTGGATCTAGGAAGCACATTTATATATGGGATGTCCAAGCAAATGCATACTTGATTTTAAAAACAAAATGCGGTGAATTATTTAGCTAACAGTAACAAGAGTTCCTGCGTCATGCACGGATGCAAGAGGATATGCGTTTAAGCTAATGGTGATACATTAAGAAGACAGGGAGACTGCATCTCTCTAAAAAAGTATGAACAAAGTGCAGCCATAGTTGATTCAAGTAAGTTAGGGCTAAACCAAAGCAAAGCTTGGCTGAGGTTTATTGAGGCCAATAAAAGTAGAGGTCAACATGTATGCAGCAAAAGTCAGTTCATGTCAGAATTTCCATAATAAGCACAAACAAGTTTGATACAATACTCTTAGATAATCTATTCCTGACATATCTTCTCTGTACTTCTTCGAGGTAATTGATTTCCTTTAACTTAAAGAAAATGCATCTAGACTTGAAATTTTTATAAATGATTGCCGAGTGCTTTTCATACTGCAAATTCCTGCTAAATAGTTTTTATGTTACCTATTAAAAATAATATTGAATATAATTCTCACAACAAATTACATTAAATAATTCATTAGATAAAAGATAATCTAATGCAGTCCTCACAACAACCTGTGAGGTGAAAGAGAAGCAACTTTTGTTTATCTAAGTCTGAGCTCCTCCCATGAGAGATCACTTATTTATGGTAATTTTTAATGATAATTTTCTTTGGTTATTAAAAAAATAGTTTCATGTCTCTGTTATTGGTGGTCCTTCTAAGGGTCTAAGCAACCACTCTCCCATGAGTCAGTTCTGAGTCATGCAGCCTTACTGTGGTAGGGCAGATCAGAGCAGAAATGTCCATAGGAGTTCTCAATGGTTGACCTTTTTGTAAGTGGATGTCTGGCTTTTGTATGGCCTTGAGCTGCCAACGTTTCAGTGAACAGTGGAGCACATCATCCATTTGCACCGACCAGGGATGACTCTGCTTTAAAGCCATAGCAGAGCATTCTGTCTAAGTGTTCATGATAAATATATGATTGTAATTACTATATAATTACCATGAAATAGTAATGATATAAATGTGGTAGAGAAAAGTATTTCTCCAATCATTTCTTTACCTATTAGCAACAATAATACGTATATTAATTATTTTAGCCACTTCTTTTTTATCTTCACAATAATTGAAGATACATGATTCATCCCACTGGTTTAGATTAAAGATCTTGGACAATAAGCTGTGAAAAATTATTTCAACTTATACTTTTCTCCCCCTTTCCATTCCAAGGTGAAAGGTCTTTATATATGATGAGGAACATGACTGGCAACTGTCATAAATGAAAAGTGAGTAGCCAAATCCTTGTTGAATGTCATTAGACAAAATGCTGGCTTCTCTCCCTGTCTTTGTATGGGCTATTTAAACAGGTCACATCATGCTGTCTACAGACAATTTTTAAAAATTCTATTTCCTGTTAAGTTATAATAATGTTTTTGATTGTACTCCATGGTTCTTTGGCATCAGCCAGATCATGACCTCAGATACTTTTAGCTGAAATATTTTAGATCAAGAGCCTCTAGCCACCACAATTGAGCCTAGCTCTGCTTTCACTGACTTCAGTCTGAGAAGTCCACAAGGTAAACGGCACTTTCTCTGTGCTCAGGTGAGGCCCCTGACAGAAAGAGAATCGCTTGAATACCACCATCAATGAAAGTCACTTTCAGAATTAACTTTGAACCTAAAACATTTGAGATACCTAAGAGCCAATTGGCCGAATAAAGTAAAGGTAATATCTAATGTTTTTAAAAGAAAATTTTGCTCCTCTTTAAAATAAAATGTTGTAAGTAATTTATCTATACATTATTTAAAAATACACGTTGCTTGAACTATGGGTTGCAGGATGAATTAAATTATGCTAAAGCAGATGGGAAAAGAATGCAGGTAAAGAGCTAAACAAAAAAATTGAAAAGGGCAGCTCAAAAAAATGAAGTGAAGCATTTCATTGGAATGTGCAAAGACCTAGAATTAGAAGACCAAAAAGAAAGAACACACTCAGTGCATCACAAGTTGAAACAATTGAAGAAAAAAATATTGAATGGTTCTATGGCAAAAGAAATGGAAGGAACACAGTCACTATACCGAAAAGAACTGGTCAAAGTTAAACCTTTTCAAGAGGTAGCAGGTGATCAAGAGCCAATGGCACTGAAGGGAAGAAATCCAAGAAGCATTGAAGGCATCAGGAAAAATCAAGGCTCCAGAAATGTATGGAATATCAATTGAAATGTTTCAAAAAGCTAATGAAGCACTGTAAGCACTTACCTGCCTATGGGAAAAAAAATCTGGAAGAGAACTGACATGAAGAGACCCACATTTATAACCAATCAAAAGTTGACCTGACAGAATGCATAAATTATTGAACAATATTATTCATACTGCATGCAAGTAAAATTTTGTTGGAGATCATTCAACAATGATTGCAGCAATACATAGAGAGTTAGCTACCAGACATCCTAGGCAAATTCAGAAGAGGACATGGAATGCAGACTGTCATTGCTGATGGCAGCTGGATCTTGGATGAAAGCAATGAATACTGGAAAGATGTTTACTTGTGTTTTATTAACTATGTGTAGGCATTTGATAGTGAATCATAACAAAATACAGATAGCCTTGAGAAGAATGGGAATCCCAGAACACTACATTGTGCTCATGCAGAGTTTTGCTTAGACCAACAAGCAGTCATTCAAGCAGAATAAAGGAATACGGAGTAGTTTAAAAATCAGTAAAGGTGTTCATTAAGGTTGTAACATTTCACTAAATTTGTTCAACTTGTATGTTAAGCAGATAATTCAATAAAGTGGACAATATAAGGAAGAGCTTAGCATCAGGATTGGAGGAAGACTTATTAATAACCCACAAAATGCAGATGGTACAATCTTGCTTGCTGAAAGTGAGAGGGACTTGAAGCACTTGCTGATGAAGATCAAGCACTACAAACTGCAGTGTAGATTGCACCTCAGTGTGAAAAATAAAAACAGCACTCTCACAACCAGCCCAATAGGTAACATCATGGTAAATGGAGCAGAGGTTGGAGTTGGCAAGAATTTCATCCTGCTTAGATACACAATAGAAGTAGATGTCAAGAAATGACAGAATACTTTTCTTTGGCAAACTTACTGCACAAAACCTCTTTAAATGTTTGAAAGGCCAGGATGTCACTTGGAGGACAAGGTTTGCTGACCCAAGCCATGGTCTTTTGAATTGCATCATATGCGTGTGAAAGCTGGACATTGAAAACAACTGAAGAAGAATCCATGCATATGGTGCTGGAAAAAATTACTGAATATACCCCAGATAGGCAGAAGAACAAACAGACTGTCTTGGAAGAAACACAAGAATGCTTACAAGTGAGGACGTACTTTGGACATGTGATCAGGAGAGACCAATCCCTGGAGAAGGACATTATGTTTGCTCAAGCCTACGGGAAGCAAAACAGAGCCAAAACCCGGACAAGATTGATTGACACAGTGGCTGCTACAAAGAGCCCAAACCAAACAATGGTAGTGAGGATGGTTTGGGGCTGGACAGTGTTTTGTTCTGCTGTGCATAGATTGCTGTGTTAGTCTGGGTACATTAGAGAAACAAATCCACAGAAACTCATTTATAAGAGAGAGTTTTATATAAAGGTTAAGTGCGCATCAAGAAAACATCACAACCCTGTGCTGCCCAAGCCCACAAGTCCAACATTAGCCCACATGTCTGACAACAATCCACAAAGTCCTCCTCTATCTCACAAAACACACACTATGATGCTGACTACAGGAAGAATGCTGAATCAGTGGATGTGTAAGCATCTTAGCGCTGGCAGGGGTCTCCACATGGCTCCTCCAGCACCCAGGGCTGCATCGGGGTGGGTCCATGTGGCTTCTCCTTTGGGGATGCCTTACAGGAAGTGAGCCTTGCCAGCTGAAGCAGGGAACTGGCTAAGGCAGCTGCACCCTGTTCAGACCATCAGAAAGGAAGAGACCTGAGAACTCGAAAGGGGAGGCTCACGGAGCTATTTATCTCTCCATCCTTCAATTAACCCCACATGTGTTTATTGGCCAGGTTGACACAATAAACTAACTCAATTGCTAAAAGTCAGACATGACTTGAGTCATAAATGACTTGATGGCACCTAAAAAAACAACTGGATTTTATTACACAAAGAATTTAAAAGTATGTATGTCGATATGAATACATTGGGACCAGGAAGTGATTTTTTAGAATTTATTAAATATCAATTATTTATGTTCTATTATATTATTTAACTTATAGGGCTCAAATATTAGAAGATTATTTTTCAAAGTACATTGACAATGCATGTTACTTAAGGGGGAAACAGGGAAATAATGAAGACCAGTGCTCCTGTAGTCAGGAAATATATTCTCAGTAAGGGGTTATCTTTTAGCACCAAAGGTGTTGAAATGGTCTACTTGACCACATATTGTCTCGAATTTAACTTTAAGAAGTATTCTACTTGCCCTCACAGCATCTCTAATACAACTTCAACTTCTAGATCAGAGGGTCATATGAATCTTGAAGGCTCATTACACATGGAAAAATAATCCATCAGGATTGGAGGAAGGCTCATAAACAAACTATCATATGAAGATGACACAACTTTGCTTGCTGAAACTGAGGAATCATTGATGCACTTGATGAAAAGCAAGGATTTCAGCCTTCATTATTGATTACAACCCAATAACCAAAATCTTCACAACTGGAACAATAGGTAACATCATGACAAATGAAGAAATGGTTGGATTTATCAAGGATTTTGTCTTGCTTGAATCAACAATCATGGCTCATGGGAGCAGCAGTCAAGAGATCCAAAGACTCATTTCATTGGGAAATTTGCCACACCACACCTCTTTAAAGTGTTGGAAAGATCTGTGCTACTTTGAGGAATAAAGTGCACCTGAACCAAGCCATCGTGTTTTCAATCACCTCATATGCATGTGAATTGAATAAGGAAGACTGAAGGAAAAAAATGATATTTTGAAGTACGGTGCTGGCAAAGAATATTCAAATATCATAGACTGCCAAAAGAACCAACAAATCTATCTTGGAAGAAGTACAGCCAGAATTCTCCTTAAAAGCAAGAATGGTGACCCTTTGTCTCAAGAGCCTTCCTGGAGTGACCATTCCCTGGAGAAGGACATCATATTTGGTAGAGGGGCAGAGAAAAAGAAGATCCTGGAGAAGATGGAATGGCATGGTGGTCGCAAAAATGGGCTCCAATATGACAACTGTGAGGATGGCATAGGACCAGCAGCATTTAGTTTGGGTACACAGTGTGACCGTGGGTTGGACCTGACAGGATGGCACCTAACAACAGCAATGTACTTGGTACTTTACAGAAAGGCTCCAAAGCAGCAGTTCTCAGCCTGTGGACCACGACCCCTTTGGGGCTCAGATGACCTTTTCACAGGGGTCACTCAACTCATAACAGTAGCAAAATTACAGTTATGAAGTAGAAATGAAGATAATTTTATGGTTGGAGGGTCGCCACAACATGAGGAACTGTATTAAAGGGTTGTGGCTTTAGGAAGGCTGAGAGCCACTGCTCTAAACACTATGAAAGAGAACCCAATAGAGAGAACATCAGGAAAGTTTGAAGGAATGCATCATTCAAGATGCCATCGTTGTTACAGAAAAAGCAGAGAAGGATATCATCCTGAAACAGTAATATCCTGTTGGATAAAAGAACAACTGTGTCCATATGTGCATGACTTTACTGGCTTTATGGCAGGGAAAATCATGCAAGATAATGTGGACATGATTTTCAAAAGAGTGAGTGGGTTCCATATAGTGATCTTTTGAGAAATTCAAGAACTGATAGACACCACAAAAGAGAAATGAAGAGAAGACAGCTTGATAGCGATGAGTGCTCCTGAGCCAGGGCCAGACCGAAGGGAGACGCAGAGCGGAGACAGTGCTAGAGGACAAACTGACATTAGACAATCTGACAGAATGATTGCAATAATTCATGACTGCTTTTGACTTTTCAAAGACTCGGATTCTTCTGTGATATGGGTGCTAAATGCAAAGCAAGGGGTAGAAGAGGATCAATACTTTTAAGAGATGTGTTTAGGGAAATGAAAAGGCAAAAGCAAAATGTCAGAAATTGTGATATAAAGGGGCTTCACATAGTTTGTGGGAAAATAGAATTAAAAATAAATAATTTTCCTATGAACTTTGTTAGGCACTTGTGTATTTACATAAAGTTACATAGAAGTTGACTCCTGCCTCTTTCCTCTCATCTATTGCTTTCATTTATATCATCCCTGAAACTGAAAGACTAGTCCCACCTCTGCTCGTCCTCATCCTACTCAATGGAGACAATTCATCATGCAAACATATTACCTAAGTTAATGGGCTCAATAAATGTAGCATGGTACTTAGATATAATTTTATTCCTTAGATTTTCTTAATAACATTTTTTCTCTAGCATACTTTATTCTAAGAATACTGTATATAAGGAATATAACATACAAAATATGTCATTTAATACTAAATCTTTTTATTGGGGCTCATACAACTCTTATCACAATCCATACATACATCAATTGAGCAAAGCACCCTTATACATTCGTTGCACTCGTCATTCTCAAAATTCGCCTTCCACTTGGGTTCCTGGAATCAGTTTGGTTTCCTTTTTTTTTTAGCCTCCCACTCCCTCCCTGCTCCCTTAATAGTTTATAAATAATTATTTTATCTTATCTTACACTGTTTGGCGTCTCCCGTCATCCACCTTCCCATTGCCCATCTCCCAGAGAGGAGGTTACACATAGATCTCCAAGATCGGTTCTCCCTTTCTACACCCCTTTCCCTCCCAGTTTCGCCACTGCCACCGCTGGTGTTGAGGGGTTCATCCATCCTACATTCCCTGTGTTTCCAGATCCCTACTGCACTGCTGTGCATCCTCTGGTCTAACCAGGTTTGCAAGGAAGAATTGGGGTCATGATAATTGGGAGGGGAGGAAGCATTCAAGAAATAGAGGAAAGTTTTGAGTTTCATTGTTGCTACACTGAACCCTGAGTGACTCATCTCCTCCCCACTACCCCTCTGGAAGGGGTGTCCAGCTGTCTGCAGATGGGCATTGGGTCCCCATAATGCACTCCCCCTCATTCACGGTGATGTGATTCCCCACCCCCCTACCCCTGCCTTTGTTGTTTGAGAGAAAGGCAGTAATTCCTCTCAGTTACCTTGCCCTTGATCACTCTGTACCAGTCCTCCCATTCCCTCCTTCCTCTGGTTTTGAACCACTTGCTGTTCCCTTGTCCCTGTGTTGACCAACACCTACAAAATATGTCTTAATTGATTGTTTATGGGGTAAAACTCTCAATAAATAGTAGGCTGCTAGTGTGTAGGTTTTAGGGCATAAAAAGTTATATATGGATGCTTGATTACCATATTGTTCAAGGGTCAACTCTATAAAACTCTCATATTCTACTTAACCAAAATATTTTATTTCCAAAAATTACCAGTCTTAAAATGTGCAATGAACTATTATTAGTTCTATGTAATTTAGTTAAAAAGTAACTCTGAAATAATTTATCTTACTTTTTCTCAAAAAAAATCTACTCATTTGGAAGCAGAAAAGAAAAATTATATCATGGATGATATGTTGTATTGATTTGCACACGTGGAAAAATTGAGTCTAATTTTGAAGAAAGCATTTTGTTTACAAACAAGTTCTTATATATAATTTCTGACCTAAATTTTGATGTTCTATAATATGTCCTGTTCTGGTGGCCCTTACCACTTGAGAAAGATACAAACTTTGAAATTACTAAAAACAACAAAGCAAGCAAACAAAAACCTTTTTTTTCTTTCTCCATCAACCATCTCTAATCTCTGAATACTGTTTGCAAGATATTTGTTATAAAATTAACAATAGGAGCACAAATGATTCATTGTGAATTGATGGAAATTCTGATCGTAATAAGCCTGTAGGACTGTTGAGTCAGCTAGAGGCTTTTCCTGGACCATTAATATCATATCCATTAGAAACAGTGATTACAATGAGTAGAAGCAATGTGATATTAAATCGCATGAAGTTGGGTGCCTCACAGATTCAGATTTAATTATAGACCAGTAATCATTTGTAAATGGAGACTCTTGGTAGATTTCCTAATCTCTACGTGTTTTGGTTTTTTGTTACTGGGAAAAGAAATTTATAAAACCTACTTCTATAGATTCTTTTTAAAATATATTTAATTGGAAGTTAATACATATATGATATCATTCCATTGTTCAGTCACAAATTCTATAGATATCTATGAGGATAAAAGTAATATATAAAATTACTTTATATACAAAGTAATTTTGTATGAAAGACAGAATTAATATGTGACAGATATTAAGCACAGAACACAAAAATCAGTACTTGAAAGAAGCCTCTAATTGAGATATAGTTTTGGATTATTTATAGCTCTATGCTTACTTTAGAGTCTAAAAATGTTCCCCATTTGGGTTTTGGTTTTTGACCTAAAAATGCCATTTATACTGTAAACAAGATTAACAAGCATTATAATTGGGACACGGGGAAAGAAGAAGATCTTCTAAACTTAAGCCACACATATTTGAGCTTTAAATAATTTCATGGAGAAAAACTGACTGTCTTTTTATTCCATCTTTCCACAAACATTTGAAACCCTGTGCCCGTGAAACTCATTGTTGTAGCTGCCGTGGAGTTGGTTCTGATCATAGCAAATCTGCGGAGACCCTGGTCATTCCTGCACCAGACTCACAACTGTTACAAGTGAGCCTAGTACTGCATCTCTGTGTGAATCCGCTTTGTTGAAGGTCTTCCTCCCTTTCACTGCCCCACTTCACCAAGCATGCTGTCCCTCTCCAGAGTCGGATGCTTCAGACCTTCTAAGTTCTAATTACTCATGCATATTTGTCACTGTCTCTGCAGCCTCCTGCCCCGTAACCAAAGGAAGGCGCTGGACGCTTTCCTCTCTCCATGTCCTTAAGTTGATAATAATTCAAGGAGCAGCTTTTCCTCAGCATGATGTGAATTCTTTCCAAATTGAGAGGCGCCCTCATCTTCTGACAATCTATCTGACAGTGTGTTACTGTTAGTCATAAAGTTTACAATACCTAAGCATTGATGGGACCGCCTAGTCCTTCTGTGTAGTCTGTTCTTGGTCTGGAAGCTGTGCTGAAACGTGTTCACCATGAGTGAGCCTGGCGGTGTTTGAAATACCACTGATATAGCATCCAGCATCACGGCAACATGCAAGCCACCATAGGACAACAAACTAACAGATGAGTGGTAGATTCCAACTTATAAGAACTCTATCTAGGTTTTCTGAGTCTGTAGATCTATATGGGATCAGAGTGCTTCTTCTTTCTGCCACAGAGTGGCTACTGTGTTTGAACTGCAGACCTTTCGGGGGCTTTGTAACGCCCACCAGATGATTGGATGAGATCATGCAAATAGGGTGCATGAAATTCTAATGAGAAGATTGGTCAGTTTTACCCTCCCGCTGGGTTTAAAATGAGCTACCTCAGAAACATAAAATGAAGATATCACTGCCATCCAGAAAGAAGAGGCGGAAGTGTAATATAGACCCTAGATTCTTGTGATCCATCTTTCTTGGTCTAGGAGACATAACGGTGCTATCAGGACTGTGAGAGATAAGAGACTAGCGGGAGAGAAGCACAGATAGTAGTTCCAAGAGCACAAAACAGAGGGTGCACTGCTCCTGGGGAGCAAGCAAAGCTGAAGGCACTTAATCTGGGGAGACCGTGTTTCTTCAACGGACATAGGGTCTAGACTATGGACTCTAGAGCCTTTAGGCTGAGGCATATGCTGGAGCGGAGTGCCCCATGAGAATTTTAGGAGCAGTACTTAGAAGCTTTGCAACATTTTCCAGCGCACCAAAGAGCTCACTGGGTTGAGTAGCTGAGGGCCGATAGCCGAAGAAAGGTGTGCTTGTGGATGCTACTAAAAAGACGTACTCTTTCTTTGTTTGATTTGGAATTGTACGGGAGGGAATTAATTTCGAATGTTGGGATTTCACCTTACAAAAAACAGAATTCGATTAAACTTAGATCTTCTGTATATTCTGTTTCCATGACCTCTTCTAGTGTTATTAATAACTTGAGTAATACTCAAGCCCTGTTGGCACAACATCCAAGGGCTTGACTCTTCACTAAAAAGTCAATGCCAACACACCCAGCAGTATGTAGCATATTAGCCTTGAAAACCCCAAGGGGCAGCTTTGCTCTGCCACGTGGCATCATTATGAATTAAAATAGACTCCTCAACACCTAACAATAAAAACAATGAAATTAGGAATAATGTATACAGTTTTATAAGAAGAAAGAATGAGATCTTGAATGAGTTCTAAATTGTTTTATTATATTTAATTTGGATATTTCTGTAGTAATGGGGATTATAAATATATTATGTCCTATATTATAAAGCATTTTTGAACAATGGTCATATTTAATTTTCTTAGTTCATAAGGTTTCATCAGCAGAACTGATGAAAATCCAAATAGCTGGTGTATGCAGCACAGTGTCTTTGAAGTAATTTTTCCACTACATTCATTCTATGCCTCAGTTTGCATCAGTCTCCACATCCAACCCTTTGCACATTGATCCTTGTCTTTATAAGGATCATTCATAAAATAACTGACCTGACTGAAACTTCTTAAAATAGAACCAACAGAAATTTCAGAAACCTAGGGAAATATTCCTATATGTTCTTAAGTTACTCCTTCATCTTAAGTGAATTGAGGGAAATGACTCTGCCCATTGTGGTGCAGTGATTTACTTAATATGGCTCTTCTGGCCACAGTTTTCTTTAAGACTGTGGGAACCCATGCATATTGAGTGTTATGTTCTCTCTCTCCCTCTCTTTTGATGGGTGTGGGTAAGAGAAGGTGGGGGGAAGATGCTAATAGGACTAAGTGATTCCGTTATGAGTGGCAATTGTGATTGCAAAAACTTGGAAAGCTAACCTAAGGATTAGTCAATTTTATCATCATGCTGGGTACAAATTGAGCTACTGTATATACTCGAATATAAGCCGACCCAAGTATAAACCGAGGCACCTAATCATTACCTGGGAAACCAGAAAAACTGATTGACTCAAGTATAAGCTTAGGGTAGAAAATGCAGAAGCTATTGGTGAGTTTCAATAATCAAAACAAATGAAAGTAAAATTACTAAAAATTGAGATATCAGTGGGTAATGTATTTAGATATTTATTTTAAATAAAAAATAAAAGGATAACAAGTCATTTAACATTAGTAAACCAGCACAGTAGGTGGAAAATAGGTTCAACAAGAATAATAAAAGTACTATTCCCTGAGCTCAATCAGCAAGCAAGCTAAAATGTAAAGAGTTAAAATCCTTCAAAACTAGATTCCTCATCATCATCCGTATCCCAATGCAGAGCTTCAGTTGGTGTGAGGTCATCATAGATGCTGTCCTCACTGAGATCACCGTCATCACCATCACTGCTGTCATTTTCATACAAAGCACAGTCTTCACTGCCATCCATAGCATTATTAATGCTACATATCTGGAAGGCACGTCCCACCATGTCTTCTGGAATATCTTTCCATGCATCTCGAACCCACTTTGCTATTAACTCAATGTCAAGCTTCATGAGATTTCCTCCTTTTTTTAGTCGGGCTTGACCAGATGACATCCATTTATGCCACATCCTTCGCACACAGTCTTTAAAAGACTTATTCAAAGATACATGTCATAGGATGGCTCTGATTGGTTAGATGTGAGTAAGCAAACATTCAAAGCCCTGCTGTGTCAGCGGGGCTTTGAATGAACTGTGGAGAAATGGCAATAACCCACGAGATAATGGGCACTCATCCTGTTACCTGGGGGGGGCGCAGTGAGATGTTACATCTCGCTGGGGTACCACTGACCCATGTATAAGCCGAACCCCAGTTTTGCAGCACATTTCTGTGCTGAAAAACTCAGCATATACACGAGCATATATGGTAAAGCAGAAGCAGGGGAGGGAGCTAACTGCTATCAAGAAAGAAGAGTCAGGAGAACAGCATGCTCCTTTTGATCTTGAGGACCCAGTACACTGAACCTTCTCTACCCAAGAAGCAGAACGTCATCACACCAAAGGAACAACAAAAAAGTGGCAGAGAAGCAGCAGCAGCCAAGCCAAGGGCTAGAGCATAAGAAAGAGTGGTGAGCTTCCTGACCCTTGGAGGAAGTACATCTGAGTGCCCCCGCATAGGATACTCACTTGGGGAGCAGAGAACCTGCAGGATCTTATTTCAGGGAACTATGTAAGCAACGTCTGGCTGAGGTTTATGGTGGACTAACACCTATTTACCAGCAGCTAAAAGAGGCTTGGAACATTTCCCAAGCCAGGCAGAGGTCAACAGATAGCTTGGCTGAGGACCAGCTAGAGGTGTGCCTGAGAAAACAGCTTGAGAAGAGGATGTCATTATCAGCAGTTCTGATGCTGAATTTTAACCTGCTAACTTCCCTAATAAACCCCGTGATGGTGAATGTTGTCTGTGAGTTCTGTGTGGCCATTGCAGTAAACGATCAAATCTAGCAGAGAAGTAGAGAGTGATGGGGGAGGAATAGTTGTCAGAATTAATAAAGGAGGTTGGCAGTGGAGGTTACGTCTTCAGTTAATGTTGAGTTTGGTACGCTTTCTTCCTTGTGGAGTCAGAGAGGGTGAGACATAACCTCTAAGTTATTCTAACACCAACACATTTCTCTTTGTCTTCCCAGCATGTTAAACGATAATCAGCATGCTGGTGACCTCACTCTCACCATCTTAGGGCCAGGAGGTGTGTGAACTTTGTCCCTCCTCCTATTCCCAATGGCTCCACCAAATCATTACTGCTCTACAGTCTGCTAAAAGTCCCTATTAAGAATTATGTTTTCAGTTGTTCAAATAGAACAAGGGAATACTATATGTTTTTTAATCAGAAAAGGTGTACATCAGGGTAGCATACTGTGTTAGTCTGGGTAGACCAGAGAAACAAACTTTATAGACACTCATGTGTACAAGAAAGAGTTTTATATACAAGAAAAATTGAATATTGAGAAAACATCCTAGCCGAGTCCAGACCAAGCCCATAAGTCTGATATTAGCCCTCTTGTCTGATACCAATCTATAAAGTCCTTTTCAAACTCATGAAACACATGCAATGACCATGAATGCAGGAGCATCACAGGCCAGTGGGATGGAAGTCTTGTGGGTCCATTGGTGGTGTAAGCATCTCAGCTCTTGCAGGGGTCTTTATGTGTTTTTTCCAGCTCAGGGAACTAGAGTAGCTCCATGTGTCTTGTCAGCCGTAATGTCTTCCAGAGAGTGAGCCAAGAAACAGTGTGTCTCTTGCTTCCAAGGAGGAATATAGGAGTTCTCAGAATTGTCAGGAGAAGGTCATGCCCATGCAGAGATCTCACTGGCTATGTCCTGATTGACAGGCTAGACTCCACTCCTTCACTCTTAATCCTCTCAAATTGACAAGAGATTATATGACGAACACATATCCTCTCTTCATACTTATTCAATCTATATGCAGAGCAAATAATCAGAAATGGATTATATTAAGAATTCAGCATCAGGATTAGAGGAAGCCTTATTAATTACCTGTGATATGCAGGTAACATAGCCTTGCTTGCTGGAGTTGAGAGGACTTGTAGTACTTGCTGATGAAGATCAAGGATCACAGCCTTTAGCATGGGTTATGACTCTATATAAAGAGGACCCAAATCCTCACAAGTGGACCAATAGGTCATATCATGATAAACGGAGAAAAGGTTGAATTTGTCGAAGATTTTTGTCTTGCTGAGACCCAAAATCAATGCTTATGGAGGCAGCAAATAGATCACACAATTTATTACATTAGGTCAATTTGCTACATTTCAAGTGTTGAAAAGCAAAGATGTTACTTTGAAGACTAAGATGTGCCTGACCCAATGTTTGTTATGTTCAATTGTCTCAGGTGTATGTGAAAGTGCGGCACTGAATAAGGAAGACAAAAGAATCGGTGCATTTGAATTATGGTGCCGGCAAAAAATAGAGGAAGTACCCTGGACAAACACATCTGTTTTAGAAGAAGCACAGCCAGAGTGCTCCTTACAGGCAAGGATAGCAGGACTGTCTGTACTACTTTGGACATGTCAGAAGAGACCAGTTCCTGGGGAATTACATCATGCTTGGTAAAGTAGAGGAAAGCCCTCAAGGAGATGGATCAATCCAGTGGCTCCCACAGTGGGCTGAAGCATAGAAACAATTGTGAGGATGGTGTAAAATGGGCAGTGTTTGGGCTCTGTTGTTCATACGGTCACTGTGTGTAGGACCCAACTTGTTGGCACCTAACAACAACATTAAGAACCACAATTAAATTTAGAAACAGTGGGAATGGTTGGAAAACATGATTATGTTATTAATGTCATTGAATTGTTGACAATGTTGAATGTCATTGAAATGCTGAAAATAAATATTTTTGATGATACATATTTACAACAGCCCCAAAAGGTTTTTATGTTATGGTATTCAACCATAGTACCTTCTTACCTTCCTTCTTGTTCTTATTCACAACTGTCACATATAAAAATTGTTAGGAATTTAATTGCATAATCACAGAATTTCTTACTCTCGTATTGAGGAATTGTCTTGGTGAGCTAACTGTCCTTGTGAATGACCTGTCACAATGGTCTCTCAACTATTCATATTACTCATGTCCAGTGTTCTTTTCCCTCTATTTTAAGCAATTGTTTCATCATACCACCTACTTTCTTTTTTGTTTGCTTATTTACTATTTTTAACAACATTTTATAGTTTTTAGGTGACTTGAACCCGTTCCAATTCATAGTGACCCTAAATACAATAGAACAAAACACTGCCCAGTCCTGCAGCATGATCGAGTCTATGTTAGAGGTCACTGTTGCAGACATTGTCAGCCCATCTCATGAAGGGTTTCCTCTGTATCAATGAGGATATTCTACATCATCAAGCACGATTTCCTTCTCCAAGGCCTATTCAGTCTTAAAAACATGCTGAAAACATGCCACCAAACTCTCTTCCAAGGAACATTCTGGATTCTGCGTGTATTTATTCCAAAACGGATGTGTTTGTTCTTCTAGAAGTGCATACTATATTTAATATTTTTCACCAACATCATCATTCAAAGGCATCAGGTTTTGATGTTCTTTACTCATCGTTCAACTTTGGAATGCACTTGAGGTGACTGAAAATAACATAAGCATAGGTCAGAGGATTATTTTCAAATCCTTTGCGTTAATGGAAATAGTTGAATTGTTCAATTGAGTTGTGGCTTGCTGCCTGTTATTTCTTCTTCCCCCCAAATTTAAAGGATGTCTATCTATCACAGATTGTTAGTGCCCTGTCAATCTTGATGTTGTGCTCTTCGTGAAGCCCAGTTTCTCAGATTCTTTGCTCAGCATACAAATTGAATACATGTGGTGAGAGGATACAACCCCAGCACATACCTTTGCTGATTATAAGCCATGAAGTGACCTTGACTCTGAACACCTGCATAGGTTTCACCTGAGCACCGTAAGTAAAATAGAGGCGTCTCTTTTTGTATTATCTGCTTTCCGTCCTGATATATCTGACCTCTGCAAGTATATTTCTTGTTCTACAACCTCTTCTGAAACGAGCTTGAATTTTCGGCTGCTCCCCATTAATGTACTGCTGCTACCATTGCTGATGAACCGTTTGCAGTTTAGCTTTCTTAGATTTCACAGTACATCATTCCTGTCACCCTTTTATAAAACTAAAATTCTTTACCTTAATTTTTAATTGAGCACATCTGCCCAAACCCCTAATCTGAATGAATCAAACCATCTGTTTTCTCTAAGCCTACACTGAATACACTCTGTAAAATGTCTCATTAAACAGAATATTAATTCCATTATAAATTGAGAAACAACAACTGTAAATGCGCCCTCAATACTTCTTGGAAATCCATCACATTTCACTGATTACTGACTTTTATATTTTAAATGATCTTAAGCTTTCTGTACTACTTTTCATTAGAATAGATTCATTTAAATAGACTCACCAACTAACCTTAACTTATATTTGACAGAAAATATAAAGGCCACCACATGAAAATGTCTTTTCTTTATATAAAATATTTTAAACCACCCACCTTTCTATAGATACATTTTCATTTTAAATTACAGAAATTAAAGTATAGAAACTGCCCTTCTTGGGACTGTAATCACTCTTCCCTTCTTGAAAACCAGTGGTAAGCTACTGTGATCTTAATTTATCTGAAGCATTAAATGCTACTTTGACAACATGTGATTGGACATCTTACCTAGTGTCCTTATCATTCTTATACCTCAGTTCTCTCTGGGTTCTGAATACCTTGTCTACTATAGATGTGTTACAATCCCCTTCATTGAAGAGCTAAAAGTAGTCAACTTTACCACTATCTGCATTATCACAGAAGTCTGGCTCACCTGAAACACCTTGTATATATGTAATATTATATCTATATATTGCTTTCTAATACAAGTTTACACACGAGTCAGTTTCCCATTTAACAGGTTCTACACAAATTCTAGAAAGGCAGCGATAAAGAGCAAGGCCCTTGATGAAGAGAAATAACACAAATAGGTTCAAATGTAAGAACGTTGTAAGGATGCTGCAGGCCTGGGCAGTGTTTTCTTCTGTTGTACATAGGGTCGCTCTGAGTTGGAACTGACTCAACAACACCTAACAACAACAATCAAATGCAAATTGCTCTTACCTACTAGTCACAGTCCTCACAGTGCTTCAAGGTGATCCTGTGTTTTATTATTCTAGCTGCCCTGCCCACTTATCTTCTCAACTTTGCTTTAGAGGATTTAGAGAATTTTTTGTCTGACATAGATGGATATACCGATCTTGGCCTGTAACTTCAGAATGTTCCTTTCTGACTTCTTGGCATTATTGATAGACCTACAGTAGATAGTTTTGGGCCCCATCTGGTAACTATCTTTTTGTCTTTATCCATGTGGGTCAGTCTTTCTAATATTTCATGACAAAGACTGTTGTGTGTGCTCACCTAATATAAAGAGCATTTAAAGCCAACCATTTTAATAAAATTTAATAACATCAGGCACTGGACCAAAACAGCAGTAATAAAATCAGAAGATACTGTGGTTGAAAGAGACAGGGTTAGAGTTAACCGTCAGAGAGCCTTGACAATGAGAAACAAGAAAGAAGTCTGTGGGCCAAGAAAAACAGCAACAGCAACAGAAGAACAAAGTGCCTATCTCATCCTGTTATGGTGTAGATTGGAATTTATACATAACTGAATGTTTTAATGAAAACTCTCCCTCTATGTGGATCTCTCAGGTAAGTCTCTTCCAGGAAATCCGGCTCTCACCGTTGCTTCTCCAGTGTCTTAGCAAGCTAGTGGTTCCAAGAAGTACCACAAGTGGGTCCTTTACAGGCTATAAATGTATTTTCTCACTAATTGGGAGGCTAGAGTTCTGAATTGTCCTTTTCTGTCTGTTTCAGCTTTTACTATCCAGTAAACCTTGGAGCTCCTGAGCTTGTAGACATAACTGTCTCCATGAATTCACATAGTGTGTTTCCTTGTGTGTTTCCTATCTTGCCTCCATGTCTGTGTTGCTTCTTAGATTGCTCAGCAGCAACTTCTTTTAGCACATAACTTATACACTGTGGCCCAATTAACATAGCCGAAACAATTTCCAAAAATTATTACAATACGAGGGGGGTACCCCCCCCAGATACCAGAATGTTTCTTTAAAAAGCTCTGTATTGAATTTTTGTTTTGTTTTGTTACAAAATATCCTTATAACCCTCAAAGTACTCTCAATTACACTTAATACATTTGTTACATCTGAGATTCCATTCTCGGAAACATTTTTAAACTCATCTGTTTGGGAGGCTGACAGCACTGTGCTCATTTTTTTTCTTCACCTCTTCTATGTCATCAAATTGCTTTCCTTGCATGCCTCTATTCATTCACAGGAACAAAAAGAAGTTATATGAAATGAGGTCCAGTGAGTCAGGTGCATGGGGCAAAGGAAGCATGCTATTTTTTTGCCAATAACTGGCACACTGAGATGCCTGCATGAGCGGTGCATTGTTGTGGTGGCAAAACCAGTCTCCAGTCTGCCAAAAATCAAAGGGTTTTTGTTGTTGTTGTTACATGCTGTTATGCTATCTTCTCAGAACCTCTAAATAGAAAATATGATTAACAGTCAGATCTGGTAGAAAGAACTCCAAATGCACTACAAGCTGACATTTTCATCTGTTCATGAAGTTGACATACATCCAGAATGAAGTTTGTCATCAATCAATATTTCACATTTTTTGAAATGAGAAAACCTCTCATGCATTGAGTTTTTCCCCATTGTGCTGTCCTTGTAAGCTTATTCAACATCACAACAGTTTCTGTGGCATTTTTCCTGAAAAGGAAACAAAATTTTAAGGTCACCCACTATTCTCTTAAATTGACTATCACAAAAACTGAGGGTCAAGTGAAATTACTTTTATGAAAAAATTCACTGTGACCAGAAGAATCTTGCCAGGTGATGCCACTGAGTGTACTAACTCAGAGTGAGTTGCTCACTGCTTGCCTAGTGAGAAAAAATGTGTACTATAATAACTTCACCCTGTGGAGCTTTTCCCCATTTATTTTGGAGGGGTACCCCCTCAAATGCACAAGGATTGGGATTCAAGTACATATTTTGTGGTGGACACAATTAAATCCATAACTTTGTATAGAAGTCAGCAAGGAAGAGGGCTCAGTTTAGTTCCTCCATGGCAATGACTTTCTGAAGGTACCCAGTCATCTTTATAAAAGTCTTTTGAAGTTAACAAGCTCCAAATAGCCTCCGACATTACATATGACTACAATTCCAAATTTACAAAACCAGAAGCTAGCCCAAACCAACCCCTGCCATCCAATCAATTCTGACCCACAGTTACCTACAGGCCAGAGTATAATTACTCTATATGGTTTCTGAGACAACGAATATATTTTAGAGAGCAAACAACCTCATCTTTATCTTCAGAGCAGCTGGGTTTGGGCCACCAACCTTGTAGTTAGCAGCCCAGCACCACCAAGGTTCCCTTACACTGATGAAAGAGAAACTAAGCCAAGAGTTATAATTTAATCTCTACACCAAATCCATTGAGTTTATAATAGAGAGAGTTTTCAAAACAGTCCTTCTAGTGCCCAATATCATGATTACTCTGTTTCCTAATGCCCTCATGGAACTGTTAGCTAATCCTTGGCCTACTATACATAAAATGGGTGGGTCAAACCTATCATCTGCTCCATGGAATAAATTTGAGGTTGTCTACTGCTGTATATATTTGCAAAGTCTCCGAGCCTTTATATAGTATCACTGTGAGTCAAAATTGATTAGTTGACAATGAGTTTAGTTTTGTTTTTAATGATATTATTGTTAATCCATCCCAATAATGCCTATGCTAATCATAAAAAAAGAAAAGAAAAAGAAATAAAAGGCAAGCTATGTATACTAAGGAATTTACTAATAGACTAGTGGAATATTTTATTTAGGGAAACAGACCGCAAACTAATTAATTCTACAATGCATATGAACAAGGTAAAGTTTTCAGGGGGACAAGGAGAAACATAATTCCATTCGAGTTAGTACTTTGCAGAAAATTATGTTCTACTCTTCCATCAAGGTCACTTATGGCTAAAACATAAGTTTGAAGATGTGGTCAAGTTAAGATGATATCTATAATCCAATATGATTGTTGTTCTTATATGAAGAAGAGAAAAAACACATAGAGACATAGGAAGGACCTCATGTAACAAGAGAAGCAGAAATTGACAGGATGCATCTACAAGAACTGGCAGAAGTTCCAGCTTTTAGGAGAATGCATGGAACTGATTCTACCCTCCAGCTTCTATAGGAAGCAAGACTTGGCCAACATCTTGACTTTAGACAGCTGGCATTCAGAACTAAGAGATACTACTTTTTTCTCATTTAAGTGGTGATTTTCAGTAGCAGTCTTGTGAAACTAAGGATGGAAAGAAAATAAATGACTTTTAAAATACAGACATATTTTGTTTAAAGTGAAATCAACAGTATGTTTCACCTAACAGAAAAACCTGACAGAAGACAATGAGGTAGGTTAAAAGTTATAGGAATTAGTTAGATACAAAGGTACGGAAATATCTGTTGCTATAGTAATGCAATTATTTTTCCATTGAATCAATATCTTAAACTCACCAATACAGATATAAATGAACAAAATCAACAAAAGCTCCCTACAACGACTCAAGGGACCCTCACTGTCCAGGAAGTAGCCCTGTTCCACATCTGCTCTGACCAGACATCCCGCTTTGGCGGGACAGTCCCAATTTTTAACAATTTTTTCTCGCATCCTGCAGCGTTTTTAAAAAGTCCCAATTTTTGAAAAGAATGCACGACAAGCTAGGGTATACGGTTTTCGGCTGCCAAGAGGCTATTTTTCCAGGATATGAGTTTTATCAATGGTGTCCCGCTGGTGTCCCTCTTTACCAATGTTAAAATCTGGTCACCTTAGCTTTGTTACAAGTGCCAGAGATCTGGGTCCTTATATCAGGAAATTCCTGCTGGCTGTGTGACCTTTGTGTACCTCATTCATGACCCGCCAGTGCCCCTACCCCCAACCCCTGGCCTGGTTGCTGCCCCAGGAACTGGATGGCTATCGTGTAAGCTCCCCAAAACTGGGCTGACCACCACATAGCAACTGTCCACTGGTGACTCCCACCCATATGAGCTGTGTCCTTCTCCCACAGTTCCCATCCCTCCATGAGAATAAGCAACAATTCTGCCTGTAAGCTCTGGCTTCTCCTGGCAGCCACCCAGCGCTCCAGTGCCTAACATGCAGAAAGCTTGATCACCTGTGGCTGGCAGCACCAGCACCAGTACCTGGGTCACCTCCACCCCACTCCTGCACACTTGCATCTGCTGGGTCAATGGGGCACAGCCCCCATCATTTCCAGGGCACCACCGCTCATCACAGCCCTGGCCTCTCCCTGTCCACATGGAGTTGTGCCCGCACATCCCATCCACCATTTCACCAGCACTGCAGGTTCTGGTAGCTCCTGACCCTCCCAGCACAGTGCACAGCACCACAGGCTACCTCTGCTTGAGCCTCGAGGAATTGGAGTCACACTCTGGGGCCTTGTAGAACCACCCACTGAGCGTCCAGACCCCAGGGCCTCAATTAGGCACTACTTGGATCCATCCCAGCTTGGGAATCATTGATGTTCCATCCCCCTACCAGCCCATGCATCAAGTGGAGAATGCATCCCTGGTCCAGAGGGCATCCTTTCCCTAAATCTAGCCTAGCTCTGGAACCCAGGCGATCAGCAACCCAGTTCTGCGGGCTCCCTAGTTCATGCTGGCCATACCAGCTTAGCCCCCAATGGGACAACTACCCACCCACTGGTCCCCATCAGCCCTATCACTATATCAGGAGCTATCCACCAGTTAAACTGAGTCCCCCATAGCTGTTCCCACCAGTGCTTTCAGCCTTTCATCACTGTAGACCACTGAGTCACTAGGGCACCAGCCTCAATAGCAGCCTGACCCACTACCATAATAGGCAACAGGGAGCCCTTAAAAACCCTGTCGCAATTTACACAGAGAAAGAACACAGGGCCTCTTGGCCTGCCAGAAATATGGAGCCCAGTTCTTCTAAATCATTACATAAACAAAAGCATATCACATCACTCCCAACACAAAAACAAGAATGACAAACCACAACAGCAGAGCTGTTGATCTGCCACAAAAAGAAATTATCATAAAGCTGCTTGATGTAATACAGGAGATGAGGTAAGCTATACATACTAAGGATGCAATGATAGAGATGAAGTCCACAATAAAAGAGAAGACTATGCACAAAAGGGAAATACAGGAGCTAACAGATAAAGTAGTAGAAGCTGCACACAAGATCACAGATCTCACTAACAGACTAGAGGAAGCTGAGAAATGTATCAGTGATATTGATGAAAATCAAGTAGAGATCAGCAACCAAGAAAGACAATCAAACAAGATAATAAAAGAGGTGGAAGAAAACCTGGGATAAGTGACAGATGCTATGAATAGGAACAACATACGAATTATTGGCCTACTGGAACAAGACACAGCAAAGAAGTTGACAGCTAAATTAACAAGGAAATTCCTGGAAGAAAACTTCCCTACTTTAATGAATGAGAATCAGCCACTCATACAGGAAGCAGAGAGTTGCACTATCCAACTTCAAGGAAAACAAGAAAGTCCTAAGAGCATCAAGAGACAGGAAAACAGTCACATACAATGGCTCTCAGGTAAGAGTATTCTCAGACCTATCAACAGAAACCATGAAGAGGAGAAGAGAGTGGATTAACAGCTTCCAAAATCTGGAAGAAGAAGAAAAAACACCTCCCCAAGAATTCTTTACCCTGCCAAATTATCTATTAAGATAGAAGGACAGATGAGGGTCTTCCAGGACAAGGAAAAACTTCAAGAATACCCTGAAAGACACCCAACCATGCGGAAGATCCTTGCTGACTTCCTATGACCAGAAGACCAACATCCATCAAGCACAAACAGGAGAACGAACACCATATAGCTCAACTCCAAACAGAAACAATGAGCCAATAACAATCACTAAGAGTACATGGACTCAGAGGGAAAGGAAGACACTGAAGAAGTCCCACACAAAAACACAGCACAGTAATAAGAAGGGTGACTAGAAAGTACCAAAACAATAGGCATGAGATGTCAGCAATGAGTCCACAGATCCTGATAATAAACTCTAAATGTCAACAGCCTTAACTCTTACATTAAAATTAAAAGGCTTGCAGACTGGCTTGAAAAACATAACTCATCAATCTGTTGCCTGCAGGAAACACATCTTAAACTCACAGACAAGAATAAACTAAGAATAAAAGGCTGACAGAAGAGATACCAGGCAAATGGCAACTCAAAAAAAAGCAGGAGTTGCAATCCGAATCTCAGACAAAATTGATTTCAACGTTCAAACCATAAAAAGACATAAGGTTAACTATATAATGCTCAAAGGATCACTTTACCAGGAACCAGTGAGCATAATAAATACATACGTGCCAATTAAAAGCTGGCAAAATTTGGCAAAGAAACTATTCAAAACATGAAAAAAGATATCACAGATTCAACAATTATCGTAGCTGACTTTTATACATAGCTTTCAGAGAAAGATAGATCATTGGGAAGGAAGCTCGACAAAGAGACTATAGAGCTAAACAATATAATTAGGCAACTACATCTGATACACATATTTTTTCCAACCAAATGCAAAAAATGCACATTTTTTCTCAAAAATGCTTGGCTCATTTTCGAAAATAAACCACATGCTGGGACATAAGTCAAGCCCGAGTAATTTCAAACACATAGAGTTTATGAAGACATCCTTCTCGGATCACCATGCCATAAACCTGGAGGTCAATACAAAGATAACCAGAAAATCAATGGCAATGTAGAAGACATGGGCAAACATTTGGAGGGTGAATAATGATCTTCTGTGACATGAGTGGGTACTGACTCAGATTAAAAAGGAGATCAGAAAGTTTCTAGAAGCTAATGCGAATAAGAATACATGTATCAATATCTATGGGATATGGTGAAAGCAGTCATCAGAGGTAGCTTGATATCAATAAGGGCATATAGGAAAAAGGAAGAGAGACTTACGACGGATACGCTCTCACAAAACCTCCAGCAACTAAAAAAGAGTCCATAGAACAATCCCTCCAATAGCAATAGAAAAGAAATAATAAAAACCAGGGCAGAATTGAACCACTGGGAAGACAGAAGAAGAATGCAGAAGATGCATGCAGCAAAAAGTTGGTTCTTTGAAAGGATCAACAGAATCGAGAGACTACTGGCAAACCTTACCGAAGAAAGGAAAGAGCAAACAACAATAGCCAGGATGAATAATGAAACAGGGGGAATCACAGCAAACCCTAATGAAATTAAAATGATAATCACAAAGTACTATGAAAGTCTGTACTCTAATGAATTCAACAATGTGGAAGACATGGACAAATATTTGGAAAAACAATCCCTCCCTAGACTATCCCAGATAAACTCAAGAACCTAAACAAACCCACACCAAAAGAAGAAATAGATATGGTTATCAAAAATCTATCAACATAAAAAGCCCCCATACTAGATGGCTTCACAGGAGAACTCTACCAAGCATTCAGGGAAGAGCTGAAATCAATCCTCCACAAAATATTCCAGAGTGTAGAAAAGGATGGCAAATTCCCAAACTCATTTTTTTTCTTTTTTAAAAAAATCATTTTATTGGGCTCACATAACTCCTATCACAATCCATACATACATCAATTGTGTAAAGCACATTTGTACATTCATTGCCTTCATCATTCTCAAAACGTTTGCTCTCTACTTAAGCCCCTGGCATAAGGTCCTTATTTTTTCCTCTCCCTCTCCCCTCCCCCCTCCCTCATTAACCCTTGATAATTTATAAATTATTATTTTGTTATATCTTGCACCATCCGATGTCTCCCTTCATCCACTTTTCTGTTGTCCGTTCCCCAGGGAGGAGGTCACAATGTGGATCCTTGTAATCAGGTCCCCCTTTCCAACCCACCCTCCCTCTACATTCCCAGTATAGCCACTCACACCACTGGTCCTGAAGGGATCATCTGCCCTGGATTCCCTGTGTTTCTGGTTCTTATCTGTATCAGTGTACATTCTCTGGTATAGCCAGACTTGCAAGGTAGAATTGGGATCATGATAGTAGGGGTGGGGGGTGGAGGGGAGCAGAAGCATTTAGAAACTAGAGGAAAGTTGTATGTTTCATCGTTGTTATATCGCACCCTGACTGGCTTGTCTCCTCCCCAAGACCCTTCTAAAAGGGGATGTCCAGTGGCCTACAAATGGGCATTGGGTCTCCACTCTGCACTCCCCCTCTTATTCACTATGTTAAGATTTTTTTATTCTGATGATGCCTGCTACCTGATCCCTTCAACACCTTGTGATCGCACAGGCTGGTGTGCTTCCATGTGGGCTTTGTTGCTTCTGAGCTAGATGGCCGCTTGTTTACATTCAAACCTTTAAGACCCTAGACGCTATATCTTTTGAATGACGCACCTTATTTCTGACTTATTCTAGGGATTTAAAAAATACTTTACAAATTAACGACCTGATCAGCTGTCCAGTTGGTTGGTAACAGATGAAAGGTAGGGGTAGACTAAATCTCATTTCTTTTTTCTCTCTCTAGGCACAATCAAAGAGTACATTTCCTGGCATTGTTTGCAGTTTGGTGGAGGCCATGGCTCTAATATCAGGCCACCAAACTCATTTTGTGAAGCCAGTCTAACTTTGATACCCAAACAGGGAAAGGATCTCACAGGAATAGAGAACTATAGACTGATATATCTGATGAACATAGATGCAAAAATCTTCAACAAGATATTGGCCAATAAAATACAAAAGTATATAAAATACATCATACTTCAGGATCAGGTAGGATTCATTCCAGGAATGCAGGGATGATTTATCATCCAAAAATCTATCAATATTATATACCACATTGCTAAGAAAAAGTATAAGAACCACATGATAATATTGATAGATGCAGAAAAAGCATTTGACAACATCCAGCTCCCATTCCTAATTAAGACGTTCAAGAAGATAGGAACAGAAGGCCAATTCCTCAAGTTAATACAAGCTATCTATGAAAAGCCCACAACTAACATCATAGTCAATGGAGAAAAGATAAAATCAATCCCACTGAAAAAGGGTACCAGATAAGGTTGTCCCTTGTCCCTACTTCTATTCAATATGGTACTGGAGGTCCTAGCTAACAACATAAGACAGCAGAAGGACTTAGAGATATCCAACTGGGAAAGGAAGAAGTGAAATTATCATTATTTTCAGATGGCAAGATCCTATGCATTGAAAATTCCAAAAGTTCCACTACAGGAGTACTGACAGTGATAGAGGACTATGGAAGAGAGGCAGGATATAAGATCAACAACCAGAAGCAGATTAGTTTGCTGTATACATCGGACAAGACCATGGAAAAGGAGATCAAGAGGGAAGTACCCTTCACAATAACCAAGAACAAATTGAAATATCTAGCGATTTATTTAACCAAGAAACCAAAAGACTTATATAAGAAAAACTACAAGCCTCTGCTACCAGAAACCACAAGCAACCTCCACAAATGGAGGAATGTCCCGTGCTCATGGATCGGAAGACTAGATATAGTAAAGATGTCTATTCTACCTAAGGTACTTTGTAAGTTTAATACTGTCCTTATTCAAATACCAACACCCTTCCTCAAAGAACTGGAAAAACTGACCACCAATTTCATATGGAGAGGGAAGAAGCCCAGAATTATCAGAGAACTCCTCAAGAAGGGCAAAGTTGGAGGGCTCACTTTACCTGACTTTCACACCTACTACACAGCCACAGTGGGCAAAGCAGTGTGGTATTGGCATAATGACAAATACACAGACCAATGGAAAAGGACAGGAAACCCAGAAATAAAACTATCAGCATATAAACAACTGATCTTCGACAAGGGCTCCCAAAACATCAAGTGGGAGGGTGATGCCCTATTTAAAAAGTAGTACTGGAAACAATGGAAATCCACATTTAGAAAAATGAACCAAGATGTCTACCTCACACCATAAACAAGAACAAACTCAAGGTGGATCACAAAGCTAGATGTAACACCCCAAACCATCCAGACCATTAGTGAAGGAATTGGGACAAACCTAAGAACCTTGGCCCAAGGAATATAAAGGCTGACTGCAAAAGGGCAGGTACACACACAGGGGAACCTGAAAACTGACAGTGGGATTTATTAAGTATAAAATGAAGTCAAAAGACTTCAACAAGAGGGTAACAAAGCAACCCCCAGACTGGGAGAGGATTTTTAGCAATGACACAAAAGACAAAAGGCTTACTGCTAAAATCTATAATACCATCGTGGCTGCAAAAAAAAAAAAAAAGGGAAAGAGTTAAACCCTTGAAGAAGTGGGCAAAAGAACTGAAAAAAGTTTCACTAGGAAGGAGACCCACATAGCCAATAAACATAAGAGAAAATGCTCCAGATCATTAACCATCAGAGAAATGCAAATCAAAACAACCATGAGATACCATCTCATACCTTTGAGGCTAACCCAAATCAGAAAATCAGAGAGCAACAAATGTTGGAGGGGAAGTGGCGAGATAGAAAATCTCCTATATTGCTGGTGTTCTTGTAGATATGCAAGCTGCTATGGAAAGCCATCTGGGGATACTTTAAAAAATGGAAATTGATCTGCTTTATGACCCAGCCATCCCTCTACTGTGCATATACTCAGAAGAGGTAAGAAACCACGACCAGCCATGTGCTCCAATGTTTATTGTGGTGCAATTCACAATCACAAAGCGTTGGAAACAACCTAAAATTCCATCAGTAGATGAGTGGATCAGTAAACCGGCACATACACACAATGGAGTACTGTGCATCACTTAAAAGTATTGATGAGCACATGAAACGTGTCTTTCGTGGGAATAGTTGGAGGAATTTATGCTAAGCGAAGTCAGCCAATCACAAAAGAAGTACAGCATGAGTCCCCTGAGGTAAGTGTGATCAGGACAGAAGGTATAGAAGAGAAGCCACCTATATCACAGCATTTGGGTTCAGATACATGTTGTTAGGAGAAGATTAGATCAAACCCAAGGAGGTACATGTTGGTCCAACACAAACATGTGGAAAGGTGGGAGGGGGAGGGAGAAAAGGCGGGGGCATGAAAGTGAAATGATGACCAAGGGAATCGGGCGCTAACCCACCCAGGGGGAGAGAATTTATCTTGTCGCCACAGAATTTGAGGGGGCATACAGACCCTACCATGGTACACCAAACCATGTGGACCATGTGACCACATGGAAGAATGCATGCAAAGAGAAAGCACAACAGCTGTGTCATGTTGTTCCCTTACTGCATGCAGCACACTGCGACAGAGGACATTTCTGGGAACACATGGTGGTGAGGTAGTGCGCTCTGAACACCCCACAGCAGGGAAAACCAAGAAGGGAATATACCAGACCAGCAGCTGGAGCAAAGCCAAGCCACAAAGCCCCCGAGGAGCCCCCAAAAAGGACTGCAGGCTGGGAGGGGCAGCTCCTGGACGGTCATGAAGGCCAGCAAACAGACCTGGTGGGATTTTTGTGCATTTCTTTTCTCTTTCTCTCTCTTTTTAAAAAATTTCCTCCCTTTTCTTTTTCTTGCTTCTTCTCCTTTTCTTTCAATCTTTTTAAAAAAACTTATTTTATTTATTTATGTTTTTATCACTTTGGGCTATGTCATAGTTGATGTGCCTACCTATGTAAGATAGGCATAGGAAGCATGGCCAAGAAGAAAGCAGTGGGGCCCACCGTTCCCGGGGATACCTGAGGGGTGAAGGCGGTAGAGAAAGGTGACGGTGAGCAGGCAGCGCCACAGACAGGGTAACAGCTAGGGTACTAGAGTCAATAACTAGGAGGAGATAGGGCTGGGGGCGGGGAGTTGGGCAGAGCAACAGCAAACTAGCTAAGAGCAGGTATCAAGAGGTGGAAATAAGGGGAAAGTGATGGTGGACAGGAGGACGGTAAAAAGAAATAGAGAAAGAACCTAGAAAGCACAGCAATGGATACAGGTATAAACATAGGTACATATGTAAATACATTAATCCATAAAAATAGAGGTATTGGCCATATTTATACAGCAAGACACTGAGGTAGGGGGCTTACTTCGGGCCTCTGCTCATACCCTCCCTCAATATAAGAATACTTATAATGCGACAACTTTGTTCTAACAAATGAGCAGTCTGAGATGTTACAAATGCTTCCTAAATGTTTTGGATTATGGCCATATACAAACTCAGTATAGACAAAGTACATCACTAAGATATTTTACAGGAGGATACTTGTTGTTCTTATTGTTCTTCTTGCTGTTGAGTTGGTTCCAAATGTCTCAAGGAAATGAGTTACTGGGACTGGGGCTCAGGACCATAGTCTCAGGGGACACCGAGGTCAATGGGCATAAGTTAGCTCATGAAGAGAAGGTTTTATACCCCACTTTGGGGAGCGGTGGTTGGTGTCTTCAGGAAAAAAAAGAGTGATGAAAATTGCAGACATGGAGAAAATTAGTTCTACTGACGAATGGACCAAGTGAATATCAATCCCCACGAGTCGGAGGCTGGACCACTAACTGGTGCCCAGCTACAGCTATTCTCTTGCTCTGAAAGGGATCGTATTAGACAAATGGGAGAAAAATATGGAAAAAATATCTTAAAATCACAAAAATAACCAGTCTTAACTGTCAGATAGAGACCGAGGAGACCACTGAGAGTGTGGAGATGAACTCACTCCTTTGGCTCCATTTTCAGCCGAACCACAGGTATGTCTACAGGGGGAGCAATGACAGCAGGTACACACATTTTAGAATGATCAACCATTTGATATCAAAAGGTTCACATTTACCCAAGAACGAAGTAAAAGACAATTAGGAAAGAAAAGAAAGGCAAACCGGATACCAAGGAAGCAAGCAAGATATGTGATGTTTCATTGTGGGGATTCCAATCAAATAAGTTAAACTACTATCCGATACTGACCTTGTTGCAAGATCAGCAGTTTGAACCCACCCATTACATTTCTAGAGAAAGATGAGGCTGTCTGCTGCCATGAAGGCGACTTCTCAGACACCCAGAAGGACGGGTCTGGTCTGTCCTGCAGAGTCATTTTGTGTCCGATCAACTCCAGGGCAGTGGGTTTATCCTATGCTGTGTTCTACCTAACTTTTAGGCATTATATTAACAGAAGCTTGACTAAAACCACACACAGAACAGCACATTCACACCAGGACTCCATTGTGAAAGAGGATTATCTAAACTATGTATATTATTTCCTAAATGTGCACAAGAAACATGAACAATCTCGCAGCTTAGAGAAGTCTCATACTAGGAGCAGCATTGTTTAACTTTCTTTTATTTTGGACACGTTGTCAGGAGAGACAAGCCTGGAGGAGGACATCATGCTCTGGAAAGTGAAGGGGCAGCGAAACAAAGGGAAGTCCTCACGGAGATGGATGGGCACAGTGGCTACAACAAATTGTTGTAAGAGCAATTTGAAGGATGGTGCAGTACTGGGCAGTGTTTTCCTCTGTTTTTATAGGGTCCCTATGCGTTAGAACTGGCTCAGTGGCTCCTACAAACAACAATTACCAAATAATTTTAACTACAGGTCCTTTTAGCACGGAGCATTTACTTAAGTTTTATATGCTATCAGTGACTTTTGGAAGATAATTTGGGCAATAAAAGTCCATTTGTATACTTCCAGAAGTTTGGGCTTCAAAAAATGGCACTTCAAAAATTTCATGAGTAGTTTTTATGGTTTTCCCATAATTCACAAAACAAATATAATTGAGTCAGTAAGGCGTAGGTTGGGTATGAAGGGCAAAATTGCAATCTAGAGTACTGGATGGACTTCATTTTATAGCAATTTGAGAGAAAGTTTATCAGCAAGTTGATTTTCTATTCAACAATTTGCACATATTTTGATTTGCAACGCTGTAATCCCCACAAAGTAGCAGCACTTTTCTATTTCTTGCATGCATCATTTCTCCTCCTTTTGCTTTTCTGTGTTTCTGTCTTCTGAGCTTTATTCCCAGGTGAATACCGCCCCTTTATCTCACATGGTTTGCTATTCTATATCATCTTGGTATTACTGTTCACTCCATACTCAAAAACACTCAATGCCATCAACTAGATTCTCAATCAGAGTGGCCCTATTGGACAGAATAAAACTACTCTCAAGGAGTGGCTAATAGCTTCGAACTGTTGACCCTGTGATTAGTAGTCCAATGCTCAATCCATTTGCCAGAAGGGCTCCACATTCAATCTATAGGCCTATCTATTCAGGGAAAATTTTATAGAATTCAATGTATAGACATACATAGGAAAAGTCACATAAAATCATAAATGTGAATGAGATTATTATTTAGTTAACTCAACTCATATTTTCTATAATTATTTGATAGATGTTTCCCCCTACCTTTCTATGAACACAAATTATCTGTTTTGCAACCAGTCTTTTGGATCAGCAGTGTATATGTTTGTTCATTAAAAGGAGGTCACGCTATTGAGTTTTGTTGTTTATTGATAATCACTTTTCAATGAATAATTTTTCTGTTGAATTTTAGAATGTTCTGTTAGGTGATTCTACTTTCAAGATGTAAAGTTAACTAGCAAAATTTTATTTTAGGAAGCAGTTTATTTAAATTTGATTATAATGAATTTCTCTTAAGGGAGAGGTACATTTTAATGTAAGGAAATAATTCACTGTCTCTTGCTTACTCTTCTCTAGAAAAAAAATGGAGTTTGTTTCCTTTAGTGTAATTCAAAAAGAAGAAGTAAAACCATTTTTAATAAGCTTTTCAAATCCAAAATACTGAACCAGATAAACAGAAAGAAAGAGAAAATTAAGTTCCCTGTCCATTCCATTAAATTCCACATGATAATTTCAAAATAAATATTACTACTGTTATTCAAACTAAAACACCAAACTCCCTGCCACTGAGTTGATCCTGACTCACAGTGACCCGATAGGACAGAGTTGTCCATTTGGGTTTCTGAGACTTAAAAGTGTACAGTAACAGATGAGCCTGTCTTTCTCCTGTGGAAAAATTGGTGGGTTCACATCACTGACCTCACAGGTTAGCAGCCACCAAGACTCCTAGTAGTAATATTTGGGAGAAAATCCAAGCTTAGATTGAGTTACTTTTAAATTAAAGATATTTATTAAAAAAATGGCTCAGTTATTTCAGTTAATATCTGTGGCATCTCCTGTGCCAGCAAAAAATTCAAGAACTATCTTACAATTTTGGTCAACGTGTGGGAATAAAACGTTCAGCATTTAAAATGTAAGTTTCAGAGTGGAAAAATACAAAAAAAACCCAAACAAACCCCAAGCAAACCATTAATCGAGAATAGGAGAAATGTATCCAGAAAATTTTACATAGTTTATTAAATCATAGTGCATGCACTTATTATACAAGTTTTACTTTAATGTTTACTTCAAAGATGGAACATTTATAGTCACATTAACAAGAAAGACAAGACAAACTCAACAAATGGTATCAAACCTCAGATTTTTATCATCTGTTACCTTAGTAAAATAAAAACCTAAAACCAAACTCACTGCCACTGAGTCCATTCTGACTCATAGTGACCCTCTAAGACAGACTAGAGGGAGCTGCCCCTTTGTCTTTCTGAGACTCTTACCAGAGTGCAAAAGCCCTGTCTTTCTCCCTCATAGGGGCTGGTGCTTTGAACCGCTCACCTTGCAGATCACAGCCCCAATGAGTAACCACTGCACCACCAGCGGTCTTTAGTAAAACAAAGAATATAAAAGTCTAAGGTTGCAAAATTCTAGAATCTCATAATGTTAGATAACATAAAATGCTGAATAAAAGTGCTGGTTGCCAGATGAGCATGGAACGACTGCAAGCAACAGAATACATTGAAATAGAAGTGGTCTCAATCCTTTTTACTTTGAAGTTTTACCCTTAATTTCTTAATTACTCTGAATTGTGTTAATTTCTTCTTAATTTGAAGCTAAAGGAAGAATAATTCCTGTGTTAGTTAAAAAAAATCAATGATCCAGTTAATTACCACATTTCTGCTCTGCTCCTCCCCGTCTCTGCTGTGATTCTGTTCTTTGGCCTACTCGAATTCCAACATCCAGTCCAGGCATGGCTACCATTGCGAAGACAGGCTCTATAATATTTTCATGTTGACAAGTGGAGGGCTTAAGTGGAGGGCAAATGTTTTGAGAATGATGAGGGCAACGAATGTACGAATGTGCTTGACACAATGGATGGATGTATGGATTGTGATAAGAGTTGTATGAGCCCCCAATAAAATGATTTATAAAATAATACTCCCCCCCCAAAAAACAAAGAAAAGTGAAGATATATTTCCCAAATTTCCTTAATAAATATCCCTTCACATACTACTGACTAGAAATGCACCCCACCCATGCTTTAATTTTGTGGACAGCAGACTGACTGTTCAGAGTTTAGACCAAAGATGGCCAGGGAAGATCCAGATTCTCTGCATGGAAACTAGAGCAAAATCAAGGGTTTTTCAACAAGGAGTCAGGTGGTGCAGAGGTTAGGTAGATAGTGGGCTTTCATATGTCACCTACGAATGCCACAAATTTTAATGTAACCTGCAGTTCTTAAGTAATATAAATAATTATCCCTGAGAAGATTTGAATTAAAATTATGAAAATAATTGCCTGCTGGAAAATTAACAGCAATAGTCAAATGCACTTATTTATTCATTAGAAACACATTTATTGTTTTTCTTGCCATTTGCCAGGAACTCTGCTGGAAACTAATAATAAAGTGTTATTTTGATTCTGAGTGGTGAAGCAGTTTAAGATATCATTACAGAAAAGATTTTGCTACTTACGTTTTAAATTATTTTGTCTAGTTCATTAAAATCCAATTAAAAAGAAATCATCTCACAAGGAGACCATCATTTTTCCTGGTCCTAAGAGTAAAGAGGAATTGGCGCAGAGGATTTTTATAAAGAGTGCACGGTCTAAGCTATGGTGGACAAAGTCACCAAAATGAAGATCTTCAGCTTCTAAAGCAAGACATCCTATAGGAGTATTTTCAAAAATATCCTTTCACTTGACTAGTGGCATGCTGCCCAATGAGAAGTAATAGCATCCATGTGAATTTCCACATACACACCATCCGAAAAGGACGGAAACAGCATGGAAAGGCAGCTCCGCTGTTGCACAGTTTGTATTTCTTTGTTTCCTAAACAAACAGGACAGTGCTAAGAGGTTCCAATGAAGTGGATAAATATTTAAATACAATTAAGCAAAGCAACTTCCTTTACTAAAAGACTTCTGAGAACTTTTCCTGTTCCTGTGACAGAAATAGTTAATATTTACTGGGGATATTTATTGAATCAACAAAATAATCCTCTGAAGTGAGATACTAGCTATACTTTCATTTTAAGGAAAGAAACCTGAAGACAAGAGAGGCTTTGTAACCACGAGAGAGGAAGCTGATGAGGGAAGAAGGTTAGGCAAGAGACAGGTGGGCATCTTCTTACTTATTTTAAGTATGCACTGAGACTTAAGATTTTTTCAATAGGTGAATGGAGCACTCTCTATGAATAAAATAATTTTTTCACAGGAAGGAATTGTGTGTTCTAACACATGCCCACAATAACTGTAACCTGAAGTAAGTAAGGACAGGAAGCTCTTAAAACACAAAATCTTCTTACAGAAATCGTACAACATTCAAGCAATATGATGCCTTATGTAATTTATATGTCTCTACTGAATTGAATTTTTGATGTTTTATGTTGGCTTTTCAGATAGAAGCCAATCTATTGGGCTTACATCCTCAATAAATGATAGATATGAGATGATTTTCATTTTTGGAATAGTGTACATATTTTTTAAGTTACGGTTATATTTAGCATATATACAATATACATGTCAGTAAAAATAAGATGCACAGAAAGAAATTGTACATAAAAGGGAAAATTACAAAATTATTAAAATATACATACATTGCCTTTATACAAAGTTTGGCTTATTTGCCCTATTGTGCTAATAACGGATGCATTTATAATAATTTTGCAATGCGGTTTACCTTGAAGATGGTACCTTGAAACTTCAGGAACCTATATTTCAAATTTTGAAATACATGTCTTTCCTTTAAGATGGAAGTGAAAATGGAAGTTAAACATAATGTTCCCTAAATATTAAATAAATATTATTTGTTTTTCGAAGAACTCTGGGGAAAGGCTGTTATAAAAACACATAATTGTATATAGTATCAAAAAAAAGCTGAGATGAAAGGAATATTTAGGACTTGGACATCCCATCAGCTTCATTAATTTAATTACTGTATTATTTTATTGTGACTCATGTTATCACTGTATTACATTATTGGCACCCTGGGGTTATCACAGTCATTGATGTTGCTCTGCTAACGGCAAAGTCAGCCGTTAGAAACACCCAGCTGCTCAGGGGAGCGAAGCAGGATGTCTACTGCTCCCTTGAGAGTTACGGGCAGTTCTACTGTCATATTTGGTTGCTAGGAGTCACCAATGACTCGGTGGCAATGAGGGTTTTTGGTGTGTTTTTTTCTTTTTATATCACTTTGTAGAATTAGAAAGACAAGCACTTGAATGAGGTGTTTTGCTATTGATCAAATTCATATTCAATATGCTAACATTGTAGTATTCAGTTAAAGTGAAATAAAATAGGCAGTTTTTGTATGATTTTCTACCACTAAAGTGTCAAATAACAAGGATGCTTAGAAACAGATATTTTTTTTTGTCAGTTTCCATCTTGAAAGTAGCTATGAACTGTACCTTGGAGCATTTAACAATATTTAATCTGTGGAAACTGGCAAATGGTAAATCCTCCCATAGCTTGGAAGGAAACATATGCTCGACAAGAGATAAGTGTAAATATGTGTATTCTGAGTTATAATGTATTTCATTTTTTATCTCAAATTCTTTGGGGTATATTGCATTTTGAATTTTAAGCATTTTGCTCAGTTCATTGTGCTAAATTCTCACGCTTCCACAATTATTACTTCTCGCAGGCATTTTTTGAAAGTAAAGAATACCAGAGTTTGTTATCCCAACAAACTATCAACCCAACAAACTATCAAGTGAGAAATTATCAACTGCTGTTACTTTGTTTCTTCCTTTCACAATAGCTTCTTTTAATAGAACTATTTTCCGTTTGTTTCAATGTGGTTTACCCCAAAATGAATAGGCTGTTTGTTATATGAGTTGAAGCATACTGTCTTTTCCCGTGCATGGAGTGTCTAACTGCTATGCTTTCATAATGTCACAGCATGAATACACTACCACCTGTTCGACCTACAGGAAGAGAGTTTGGTCTCTCTGAGCATGCTCTACAGGGACCATTCCGATGCATTTGACAATGGTGATAATTTACTCGGTTCTTTCCATTAACACCTTATTGCGCTACATCGACAGCTCTGTACTATTTTGCTTACTTATAAGGAGCCTGAGTGGCAGATAGTTATTCAAAATTGAAATTGGGTTATTGGTTGCTGCATAAAATTTGTCAAGAAATATAGTTAAAATTAATCACAAAAGGGGGTACCCCCCAAAGAACTGGATGTTTTCAAAGATATTTATTTACAAAACAAGCTTATCACCTTCAAAGTACACTCCATCACACCTAATACATTTGTCACATCCATGATTCCATTCTTAACAATGCTCACTGCTCTTCACGAGGTATTATCCGGTCACTTTTTCCTACCACGTTATTCTCAATTTGCCTCAGTCTTAACGCTCTGCTCAACCCTGTCTGCCATAGGTTCCTCTGCTGGAATTTGAAATCTGGGCAGCTTCCAGCATCACAGTAGTATGCAAGTCATTCTAATTTTGGGTCGTGACCTATCAGACAATGGAGGTCTGGAAAGCTTTGCCCCATCAGTGCATCAAGGTGACTTTATTCCGGAATGACCGCTCTTCCTCGGGTGGATTTGAGTGCCTTCCAACCGGAGGGGCTCCTCTTGCAGCACTGTGATTTGGGTTCCCTGCTGTGTCTAAGGTTGGCAGTGGCCAAGTCCTCAAACATGGATCCTCTCTTTCTTCTTCGTAATCCTTCTCAGACTGCAAACCCTACCCAAACCTGTCCATCCTGCGTAACCCTGTTAGTATTTGAAATGCCAGTGATCTATTCATTTGTTATACTGTAAGGGATTATGTCTTGCTGTCAGGCTGAAAGCTATGCCATCAATATTTCAAATGCCAGCAGGATGATTGTAGTATAAGCTGCTTATTCAATTAAAATATGAAAAAGGATAGTGGGAAATAAAAGTTAATATATAGTATAAAGCATCAAGTTCAGAGTATAATTGGGGCCTCAATTCAACAAAAATGCTAAGGATGATCTAAGACCAAGCAGTGTATCAATTTGTTGTATATAGGATCTCCGTGTGTTAGAACTAATTGAACAGCATCTAACAACAACTATAACCATTGTTATTTTTTAACCCATATCTTTGAATATATTTTTATATTTCACTGAGCCTCTTCAAAGCTTGATGTCATTTTCTAATGATAGTTCAGTACGCCAGTATTGGTGATATGCACTAACTCTCTGTCACTTAACTTTAGATTCCTGGTAATGGTACAATGATACTAGGTTTTAGTATCTCAAGTCCTACGTTCAGAAAACTCATCAGACAGACAAAACAGGAAAGTTGGTTATCCTAACTATTCCTGCCTCCACAATATCCCACTTGTATAATTTTTCTGATCACTTTGGGCGAGTGTTATAATGATACCTGAAAATGATTTATTCCCTTATCTGGGCACAGACCTGTGTGCTGTTATGCATAGTAAAATAAGGGCCTATATCACCTGCTATCCGTTCATCCTTAGTTGTTTTTTCAAAAGGTACTTAATCCTTGTTTTTCCTATCTCCCTTCCCATGATGAACTTAGTTTTCATAGAATTCATCAATACCTCTATTTTTGTTTATTTTATTGGCTCATAGATATACATTATAAATCTCATAAGCTCAAGGGCTTGCTAATTGATTTTACATATTATTTTCATAATTCCTTTTTGCTAAGATCTAGAATCAACACTGACGGAAACTGCAGTCAAGAAATCAAGCGACACTGCAGTGTGCAAATCTGCTGCACAAGACTGCTTTAAACGGTAAAGCACAAAGACGGCACTTGGAGGATTAAGCTGGCGTGATCCAAGTCCCGATGTTTTCAATTGTCTCAGATGAATGTGAAAGCCGAACAATGAACAAGGAAGAGAGAGGAACTGATGCATTCAAATGATGGTGTTGCTGAAAGTAGCAGAAGACCAAGAAAATTGTTCTGGCAGAGCAAACAAGTCTTGCCTTTAAATAGGTACATCCTGAGTGCTTCTTATAGATGAGGATGGCAAGACTTCTTTTCCCATTCTTTGGACATGTCATCAGGAGACACCAGTCCTCCTGGGACTAAATGCTTAACAGCATTTCATGCTCATGTTTGTTAAAGTGAAGAGTCAACAACAAAAGAGGAAGACCTTGAATTGGATGGATTGTAACACTGAGCTGAAACAAGACTGGCCAGTGTTTCTTTCTGTGGCCCATGGAGTCTCTCTGAGTCAAAACCTACTCAGGGCACCAACACCAACACTATTCCTATCACAATCAACAGTTGCTGGCATGTCCTTACTCAAAACCCACTGCTAGGCCACTGAATCCTACTCCCGATAAACCTATACTGTACAGAGAAGAACTGTACCTGTGGGTTTCTCAGCCTGTATACCTTTATGGGAGTAGAAAACTTCATCTGTCTCCCACAGAGCAATTAATGGACTAGAAATGCTGACCATGGAGTGAGTCGGTCAATACGTAGCTGACTCAATAAATATTTCTGGAATGAGTAAAGACAGGCATCTATATCATTGGCCTGTACCCTAGATTCTAGTATCGAATTTCTCCTTTTGCCTTACGGCCTAAAAGTTTAATAGCATTTCATACTCAGTCCTTAGAATTTTAAATCAAATAACATTGGGCTAGCTACTCTCTTCTAAAGAAGATACTCAGAAAAAACCCCAAGCATTCTCAAGCTTGCATAGCTAGTAGGTAGTAAATTGGGAATTGTAGTCTAGTTCCAGAATCCTTCTTCTTGGCTGCCTCAAGCTATTGTTCCTTTTACCATCGTTATCAGCAATAGGCTTATTATTTTTTTCTTTCTTTTAAAAATCTGAGCTTGGTGGGCCCTGGTGTGCTCCACTCCATTCTTCCTCCTTCCTTTGCTTCAGCTTCCTTCTGGGTGTGGTTTGGCAGGTCAGTTCCTTTCCCACACAAGACGATCTGTTTTCATTTTCTGTGGTACTCCCTTCAATGGTGGGGGTCAGGCTAATTCTGGTTGGGGCTAGCGTATGGTCCAGTCTCTTTGTGTATTCCTCCGTACTTTACGTTGCCCTCCTAGTTTGGTGTGTCGTGGTGTAGTCCGTATGCATGTTCCAGTTCTGTGGGGACACAACCAATACTCTCCCCCGGGTGGGCTAGTGCCCTGTTCCCCCCATACCAGCCACTCTGTTTCTCCCCACCACACTTCTCCCTCCCCCTGCCCCACTTCCTCTTCTTTATGCTGGTGGTCATGTAGATTTATACAGCCACTGTGGAAAGCAATCTGGCGATACAATGGAAAGTCATCTACCTTATGAACCAGCCATCCCTTTACTGGCCATATACCCCATGGAAGCAGCAAACAAAACATGACCAGTCATATGTGCTCCAATGTTTATTGCAACAAAGCCCACATGGAAGCAGCACACCAACATGTGTGATCGTGAAGGGCTGAGGGGACCCGATTTCAAACAACAAAGGCAAGGGGATGGGGGGGGGGCGAATCACATCACTGTGAATGAGGGGGAGTGCGTGATGGGGACCCAATGCCCATCTGTAGACAGCTGGACATCCCTTGCAGAGGGGTAGTGGGGAGGAGATGAGTCACTCAGGGTTCCATGTAGCAATAATGAAACTCAAAACCTTCCTCTAGTTCTTGAACGCTTCCGCTGCCCCAATTATCATGACCCCAATTCTACTTTGCGGACCTGGATAGACCAGAGGATGCATAGCGGTGCAGTAGGGATCTGGAAACACAGGGAATCTATGACAGACGAACCCCTCAGGACCAGCGATGAGAGTGGCGACACCGGGAGGGAAGGGGGTGTAGAAAGGGAGAACCGATCTCTGGGATCTACATGTAACCTCCTCTCTGCAGGATGAGCAAAGGGAAGGTGGGTGAGGGGAGATGCCGGGCAGTGTAAGATAAGATAAAATAATAATTTATAAATTATTAAGGGATCATGAGGGAAGGGGGAGCAGAGAGGGAGGGGGAGGGGAGGGAAAGGAAAATGAGCTGATTCCAGGAACCCAAGTGGAAGGCAAATTTTGAGAATGATGAGGGCAGTGAATACTCAATTGATGTATGTATGGATTGTGACAAGAGTTGTATGAGCCCCAATAAAGTGATTTATTAAAAAACATTTTATTGGGAGCTCGTAAAACTCATCATAATCCATCCATCCATCCATCCATCCATCCATCCATCCATTGTGTCAAGCACATTTTCACATTTGTTGCCATCATCATTCTCAAAACATTTGCTTTCAACTTGAGCCCTTGATATCAGCTCATTTTATCCCCTTCTTCCCCATTCCCCCCTCCCTCATGAGCCCTTGATAATTTATAAATTATTGTTATTTTTTCATGTCTTACACTGTCTGACATTGTCTCCCTTCACCCACTTTTCTGTTGTCCATCCTCCAGGAAGGTGTTATATGTAGATCCTTGTGATCGGTTCCCCCTTTCTACCCCACCTTACCCTTACCCTTACCCTCCTGGTATCACTACTCTCATTGTTGTTTCTGAGGGGTTTATCTGTCCTGGATTCCCTGTGTTCCATGCTCCTATCTGTACCAGTGTACATCCTCTGGTCCAGCCAGATTTGTAAGGTAGAATTGGGATCATGATAGTGGGTGGAGGGGAAGGGTGGTGGAGGAAGCATTTAAGAATCAGAGGAAAGTTGTATGTTTCATCATTGTTACACTGCACCCTGAGTGGCTCATCTCCTCCCCACGACACTTCTGTAAGGGGATGTCCAGTTGCCTACAGATGGGCTTTGGGTCTCCACTCTGCACTCCCCCTCATTCTCTCTCCCCTGTCCTACCCCTCCCCAAACCCCAGTAAAGAACCAATTTTGGTAACAGCGTTTATTGATCCTGCTGATGACATCTCTAACATAACTCAAACTTCCACATGTTCCTGGTCTAGTTCTGAGCTTGAATTGATGCTTCATTGATCTAACTATTCATTACTGCATTTAGTCCACATTGTTCTACCGGGTGCCTTCTAGTCTCATTGTTACCTGGAGAAGTCCACTATGTGCTGAAACCACAATTCCATTAATAATTTAGTCGAAAATTAATACCTGCTATTTGTCAAAACACTCTGCCTATCAGAGTGGCCTGTGTCAGGGAATAGAATGGATTTTCTAGACTCTATTAATATAAATAAATGCATAATAAAATATTAGATGGTTACCATAAAAAGAAACACTTATTTTACATGTGTAGACAGAAAGAGGCCCTCTTTAGGAGCAACACTTCATTTGAGAATTGTATAAAGGACTAATCCATATGTGAAACTATAATAATTTAGGCAAAGTAAGCAAGGTAGGCCTGACTACAAGTGGGTGTCTCTGAGAATGAGAAATAAGGCTTATTTTGTTAGAGAGGAAGACACAAGTTAGGGAAAAGGGAGGAAATGAGCTCACACACAGTAGGAAACAGGAAACCTTATTACTTGTACGTAGGGTTTTGCAGGCCAGGGTCAGAATTTTGGATATATTCCCAAGGAAGACTTTTTAGTAATAGACTTGCTCAGGCTGTTTTGTAGACAATTCCTCAGGATAGAGTAAGAGTGGGAGCAATAAGAACATTTCGGTAGCTATTAAAGCCATCTAGAAAATAGGTATAAGCCCTAGTGGGCAAGCCCTAGGGGGCCAGTGGGCTAAGCAGCAGGCTCTGTTCTAAAGGTGTCAGTGGCACCCGTCAGCAGCTGTGTGGGAGAAAGAGAAGGCAATCAGCTGCTCTGGAGATTTCAGCCTCGGAAACCCCGTGAGCATTCTGCTCTGTTCTCCAATTTCTCTGAGTCAGAATCAACGGATATGATTTTCTTTTTTAGCAACAGATGGTTTAGTTTATAGTATATCATATATATCTGCATGAAACATATATGACATCTGACACATAGACCATGAAATATGACCAGAACAGAGTTGTTGCTATTTTACTTTTAAAGAAATTGTTGGCTTCGCTTTTGAACTCATGAAGAGTAATGGAGAAGTGTGTCAGAAAGTGGATTTTTTAAAGTCTTTTTATGAAACGCTTCAGTTTGAAGAAGCTATTGGTCATTCAGTTGGAGACATTGAGCAGAGAGCTGAAGTTGACTCAGAACACATGAAAGCGAGGAGATCTGATGCTATAAATTTGGACAAGAACAGCTAGGTGTGAGTTCAAAGTGTAGGGAAAACACGAGTTAGAGCCTTGAAGTCCTCCAAGTCCAGCCTTAGTTACCGACGCTAAAGAGAAAACGAAGCAAACGCAATTAGACAGGCAGTCAAGACTGTGGCTCTCTGGAAGCCCGTCAAGAATGTGCTTCAAAGAGGAGGGAAGAGTCTCTTACTTCTATTACAATCTGAATTGTAAACCCACTGTAAGCTTGGCCACTAATGTCATTGAAAACATAAAATAATATTAAATACTCTTAACACTACATTAGCTAAAAAAAATAATGTCCACGGTATTAATTTTCACCCGAGGCAGCCTGGCTCCTTTGAGCTTTGCAATCTCATTTCAATATATTTTTCTCCACTTTATAGTCTGCATCCCAGCCACATGGACAGCTTTTTAAGTTACTTGTAGTCCCACAAGCACAATACGTGTTCTTTCTCTCCTTGTATGTGTACATTTTCCTTTCAGAGATACCTCATTATATTGTGTTGAGAATTTAATAAACTAACTCTCTTCTAAGCAAAGCAGGAAACATCCACTCTACACTCATTTACAGAGTCTTCTGAATAATCTTTTTGGTTGTTGAAAAGAAAAGCAACATCAGCTAAGTCCACTAATCAGCAGTATTATCACTGCTATCTAAACAATATTGTTCCCGTGTGTTAGTGTTTCACCCAAAGCAACTTGGCTCCTTTGCACTTTCATCTCAACAGTTGGCAGAAATAAGCTCTAAACTAACTCTTTCCACTACTGGTTGTGCATTTTATCTACTTAATTCATCTTTATATGAGTTGGAAAGGACCCCTGGTGAGGCTGCGATCTGAAAGATTCCCAGTTTGAAACCACCAGATTGCTCCATGAGAAAAAGGTGGACCTTCCGAAGGCAAATAGTCTCAGAGTCAGCACTGACCCAAGGGCAGTGAGTTTGTTTTTTTGGGTTTATGTGTGTTGGAGAGGACCCCTCATGGTAGAGTGGTAATGTGTTGGGCTCTGATCCACAAGGTCAGCAGTTCAAAAGCACCTGCTGCCCCATGGGAGAAAGATGGGGCTTTCTACTCCTGTAAAGATTTACAGTATCAGCAACTCCTAGGAGCAGTTCCACCTTATCCCATAGGGTTGCTATGAGTTGCCATTGACTCGCTGGCAGTGAGCGGGGGCGGGGGTCGGGGGGGGGGTTCTTATAGGCGTTGGAATCCACTGGATGGCCCTGAGTGAGAAACCTATTTACGAGGAGGCCAATGGTGGCTCCGTAGTAAAGTGATCACCTTCCCCGCTGGAGATCCTGCTTGTTCTGGCCATGGTCCTTCCAGGATACCCACAAACCGAGGAATCTTGTGCAGTGCTATGACAGGCTTCAGAGCGAGCTTCCTAAAATAGGCTAGGAGCAAAGGCCTGGTGATCTGATTCTGAGAAACAGTAGTTAATAAAAACCCTAGGGAGACTGGAGATTTGTTGGGCCTTCATGAGCAGAAGGCAACTCAGGAACAGCTAACCACCATCACCTGCTTAAGTAGTCTACTTCTGGGCCAAGAGGGATCATTCTGTTAAGGGAAAAAAATCATCGCTATTTTATCCCTGCCAGGGTACACTTTGGGTTGCTAACCGCAAAATCAGCAGTTCCAAACCACCAGCGATTCTGCTGGGAAAAAAGATGTCTCTTTCTTTCTTTTCAATGGTTTGATTAACACTTCATCCTCATACCGTACAATTCATTTATCAATCATATAAAGAGGAGTTCTATGATTGCCACCATATTTAATTCAAGAACATTTTATTCTGCTTTGTACTCTTTGTTATTCATGTTATTATTTTTTTCTAATTGTGGCAAAAATATACACCACAGAACATTCTCCAAACACACAACTTCTATCCATATAATTCAGTGACATTGATTATACTTTTCATGTTGTACAACCATTTGATAGTCTTTTCCAAATGATTCCACCACCACTGACATAAACTCAATGCTCCTATGCAACAACAATTTCCCCTTCACCCATGGTGACCAAGGTCAAGTTAGTTTGTTCTTTTTAGTGGTTTTTTTATATAGTATTCACATATCATACAGTTTCATGGTTAAATCGCTTTTAAAATGAGTTGTATAAAAATGTATCTTTCTGTCCCAGTGAAAATTCTACTATCAGAATCCTGCAGGAGTAGTTCTACACTCTACAAAGAACTGCCTTACTCCAGATTACAGTCTCTCCCACTCCACCACAAACATACACTGTGTAGTATAGTGTTTCTCATACTTTTATAGTCTTTCCTTTCATTACTATTAATTTTTTTTAATTTATAGCAATAAACATGAAAAGTGTTTTTTAATATGCAACCTTTGATAAAGCTTTGAAAGCCACAATTCTGTTGGCAGGTTAATAGTAGTTGACTGCAGTGAGGCACCACATTAATTTGAGTCATCAGTAAAAATTGTTGCCTGTACAACATTCATCTAAGCAATTATGTTTTTAATTTGAGGATTACACTTAGGATTCTGATTCACAAAGGTAATACTAGGAAATGAAGCACATATGTTGCCAGTATATATTTTGATAAAAGGTTCAATAGCTTTAAAATTGCTCTTTTATTTAAGTACTGCTTATTTTACCGACCTTCATTTCTTTAATATCATGTAGCCATTAAATATTAAGTAACTATACTGTATATTGTTAAGTATATTTAGTCACATCTCTTGTCAGGAAAAAAGGAAAACCACCAATATATTTGTGTCATGGTTATACTACAAAACTGGATTTTTCTCTTTTAATCCTAGTTTGCACATTAATAAAATATTTATTTTTCTCTTTCACCTGATTTTGAGAATCACAATTCAGTTTTATTTATTAGTCAGTTCATCAATCTGGATACCACAGTGTTTTGCACAAATACCATGCAATAGAACAGACAGGCAGTGCTATGACTGCAAGCTTGTGAGTTAAAGCAGCAAGCTGGCTTCCTGGCCCAAGAGGACAGAAGTCAAGGAAGCCTGTGGCTGAAAGGCTGAGCCGTGGAGAGGCTCGGCTGCTGCGGTCTAATGACTGTGTCCTTAATGATGATCAACCTGGCTTTTTAACTCCCTTCATAAGTCCCCTTAAATTGTGAGAATTCTCTGTGAGTTTTGTCTGGGCCCTGCTGATGAATTCTCGAATCCAGCACAGATGAAATAGGGTAAAAAGGATGGGCGGCAGCGACATGGGTGACCCTTGCTCGTGGTATTAGGGAAGTCAGAAGAGGCCCTAGATATACATGAAGCCTTTTGATAGGGCCCTAACGGTGCTCAGTACCACTGGTGACTCTGTTCGGGTTGATGGCCTTTGCATTCATTCGTTGAATTTCTAAAAATGATTTATTATCTGAGGTGTCTATTCTTTACATATCAGCAAATCGTTATTTCTATTTAAATGTTTTAGTTTTTTATTATTATTACAATGAGCAACTAACTATGTTAAGGCACCATTTATGTTCTCAGTCCATTGGATCCATTCGTCTATATATTTCCTCCATTGCTATTTCAGAGATATTTTCCACTTGGGAAAATCACTGTAATGTGAGAGAATTTTAGGATTAGGTTAAAATATTGTCCTCTATGCTAAGAGGAAACTTGGTGCCAAAAGAAATAGCCTGAGCTTGGTCTTGCCTCATGTCTAGTTTGGACTGCCCTTCAGGAGTCAATGATTATCCTAACTTGTTCTTTTCCATTAACTTCATTAATTCTCTTCCCAGTGACCTACAGCTTGATAAACAAATAATCACATCCGGGTACATGAAAATATCAACAGATTGTTGTCTAGTAGTTTCCTGCTGTCTAACACACTGAGCAAATATGTATTGAACATTATACTGACACAGGTAAAATGTTTCATTGCTATCAACTATGAAAGTGTCATTTATTGGAAATATTTTAATAGTATCTCTGCCTTTACAAAGCTTAACATGAAGTGTGTGAAATGAAACAATCTACAAATTATTAAAGGAAAAAATAAACTAGTGTTGGTGTTATAATAGATATAAAGTGCCATGGGGATTGGGCATAAAATAGAATAAATTTTGTTTGAGTGACTAGGGAAGTTTAATCTTATATTTAGTTGGCCCTTGAAAGTTGGGAAGAAGTTAAGATAGAAATTCAGGAATGAGTAGGTATGAGTAATTCACACCTCCTCTATGGAAGCGCCGATTAAATGGTTCGCTTTGGTTCCCTCTGGATCTTACTAAGGACCCTCGGTGGGGCAACAGTGAAGTACACAACTGCTCGCAGGGTCCTTGGTGGTTTGAACCCACACCGAGTTTCCATGGGAACGCCTCTGAGCAGGTTTACTCTGTCATGTGGGTTCTCCAACTCCACAGCACCTACTGCTGCTTTGTCTGTGGTTACAAACATTCCTAGACATTTGAAGAAATTATAGAGTACACTGCCTAAATTAAGGATTTTTCTGGGTGTGGTCAGTTAAGAAAACTTCAACACTTAGAACCACATAGTTATGTATGAATTTTCCAAACCAAGTCTGTAATCATGCCCTTGACTTCCTATTTGTAGATTGCTTAGTTGGTCCAAAGAAGAAAGTGCTAGAGAATAGAAGGGTAATTTCAATTTAGTCAGTTTTGCTATTTGGTATCTCTGGTAAATGTTCCAGTATAGAAGGTGATAGGAAATAGTGGCCGTTGCTAATTGCCTGCGGGTCATGTAAAGTAGCAGAACACTGTCTATGACCTCAGAATGTGCATCTGTGGTGGTTCTGGGATTACACATGTATAATTCCATAAAAATCAAAAAAGGTTTCTGTGAGCATAATGTGTTCAACAATCCACACACACCTCTATATTCTAATTATTCATGTTGCAACTGTCCTGCATGATGGTAGGTAAGTTAAGAGTTATTTTAAAATCTATATTCATGTTTCCTAAACAGACTCTCCTTAAAAAGAATAATAAGCAGAACTCCCAACTGTGGGGATAGGAGTTTATTTGGGTTCTCTAAGTATGCTGTGAAAATGTCCATGGAGGTTTCACCTTGTGCTCTGATTATTTGCATTTGCTCAGAGGGCAGAGTGTTTTCCAAGCAGGTGGAACACGTTCTATACCGGTTGACTGAGTATCTGGAATCCTGCACTGTTTAAGGCCAGGCGGAAGGTCATGAATGCCGACAATTGTATAAATACAAGAGTCCTGGTGGCCTGGGTTGAAACCACCAGCAACTCCAAAGGACAAAGAGGAAACGTCCCACACCTGTAAAGAGTTGCCCTCTAGGAAACCCACAGGAGCAAATCTAGTCTAGCCTATAGGATCTCTATGAGTTGAATCGACACAACAGCAGTGGGTGAGTGAGTGAGTGAGAGTCTATAAATAAAGAGGCAGATCAGGATTATGGGCAGAAAGCCAAAATTTTAGAGATTCCACTGATGGAAAATGTGTCTATCAAATTCACAAACTATTCATCAAAATTCCAATAGGGTTGTACCTGGTGCTTGGTACACGGGCTTTGAAAGTTTAAGGAAGGCCAAGCTGCTAAAATTATTCAAGAATTTTGAGAAGAATGAGGAGAAAGGAATAGAAGGCTTTACCTTACAAAATTACTGAGCTTTATTATAAACTGGTCATTTTAACGCTATGTGTGGTGAAGTGAAGTTGCTCCATTTGGCTCTTCCATACACAGTCTATGTAACTCCTGCCCAGAGAATGGGTGGGAGCACGTGAAACAGGGCGAGAGGCCTCTAACTCAGGGGTTGGTCAGGTTTGACATTCTGCTGGGTGTAAGAGGGAACCAACTCGGAAGCAGGATGAGGAATCCAATGACTATCAAGAAAGAAGAGCTACTGAGGGAGCTGTGTGAGAGCCCTGCCCGAAGTTAAGGAGGCAGCAGAGGGTGAGGTATGGCCTGTGCGTGTCAGTGCACAAGAGGAGCCAAAACTGGGAGGCAAAGCAGCAGTGGGCTTCTTAGCCCGTGGAGGCAGAGGCCTGGGAACATGGGCTGAGAGACCTACGGCCAGAGAGACATGCCTACCCGCATGATGAAGAGGAGGTACTATAGACAAACAGCTGTATCCTTAATATTTTATCCTGCTATCTTCCTTAAGGAGCCCCAGACTAGTGAGGGCTATGCCTGAGTTCTGAGTGTCCATCTCAACAGCGTATCGAATGCAGTGGAGAGGTTGTCAGAGTTTTGCGGGAAGGATGGGTGGTGTCAGAACAGAACTGAGGGAGCCGGAGGGTGGAATCAGGTCTGACTTCTGCCTTAGGGCAATTGGCCTTGGGCAGGGGTGGAGTTGAATTCTCCCTCTCCTTTGTGTAGTGAGGGAAGATCAGACTTTGTCTCAACACAATTTTCACAGTAGGCTCTTGGCACAGTGATGGAGAAACTGCCCCCGGCAGTGGGATAGATATGAGAGAGGCAGACTGTGCCTTTCCTTAAGCTTTGACAGTTGACAGAAGCCATGACAGGGTAAATCTTAGGAGGACAATTATTCAATAAATAAACTTGAAATAATGGGTACACAAATGAGAAAAATAGAAGGAAATAAATCCTATATCATCACAAAAGTCAATTCTAATAGCTTTGGTTTCAAAGACAACTTTAAGCTTATAGAAGAAATTAGGCTTCTCAATAGTAGGACATTAATTTTTAAAAGACATAAAATAAACTATAATTAAATCAAAATAATAATTTTGATGATATTAGAATTAGGAACTTTTGGTTATCTATGCTCACTTTACACAAAGTTGAAGTAGTCATCTACAGACAAAATTATAAATTAAAACTGGACCAAACAGGTATTGAACAGGGATAATATAACATCTATAATTAACAAATATAAAAATAAGCAATACTGCACATCATCAATCATATCTCTTGTTGTTGTTGCTAGGGCCATCAAGTCAGTGCCTACCCATAGTGACCCCATGTACAACAGAACAAACACTGCCTGCCCCTGCGCCATCCTCACAATTGCTCCTATGCTCGAGCCCGTTGTTGCAGCCACAGCGCCAACCCATCTCCTTGAGGGCCTTCTGTTCTTCTCTGCCTCTCGACTTTACCAAACATGATGTCAATGTCCTTCTCCTGGCTGTGCATGGTACTTTCTATGTTCTCCGGCACCACCAATTCAAGTGCACCAATTATTCAGCTTTCCTTATTCTATGTCTAACTTTCACATGCATATGAGGCAATTGAAAATACCATGGCTTGGGTCAGATGTACATTAGCCCTCAAAGTAATACCCTTGCTTTTCAATACTCTAAAGAGTTCTTGTGCAGCAGATTTATCTAATGCAATGCCTCATTTGATCTCGACTGCTGCTTCCATGAGCATTGATTGTGTATCCAAGGAAGACAAAATCCTTGGCAAATTCAACCTTTTGTCCATTTGTCATGATGTTACCTATTGGTCCAGTTGTGAGGATTTGGGTCTTCTTTACACTGAAATGTATTCCATACTGATGACTGCTATCCTTGATCTTCATTAGCAAGTACTTCAAGTTCTCCTCACTTTCAATAAGCAAGGTTGTGTCATCTGTATATCACATATTGTTAAGTAAGGCTTCATCCAATCATAATGTCACATTCTTCTTCACAGAAGCCAGTTTCTTTGATGAATTGTTCAACCTACAGGTGAACAAGTACAGTGAGAGGATACAACCCTATTGAACACCTTTCCTGTTTTTCAACTGTGCGCTTTTTCCCTGTTCCATCTTGATCCATGAGCAAGTTGAAATTAAGCACAATGAAGTTTCCCATTCTCCTTAAGGTTGTACATAGCTTGTTATGATCCACACAGACATATGCCTTGGTCTAGCCAATCAAACACAAATCAATATCTTCCTAGCATTATCTGCTTTGAGCCAAGATCTCTCTGACATGAGTCATGGTATCTCTTGCTCCACCTCCTCTTTGAATAATCTGATCCGAACCTCTAGTAACTTCCTGTCAATAGACTGAGTGCTGCCATCATTTTAGGATGATTTTCACCCAGTGTTGTTGGATGAAGTCCATCACTTGCCTCTCAGTTGTCAGAATGTGGTGACTTGTGAGTTGCTGTGATGCTTGAAGCTGTGTCACTGGTATTTCAAAGGCCAGCAGGGTCGCCCACAGGGACCCAGTTTCAGTGGAGCTTCCAGAAAAACAATGAAGTACTTGACCCCCTCTTCAGAGGAAGGAGGCACTGAAAACCATAGTATAGTTTTGAAACATTATCAATAATAACTAGAGATTTTAAAACCAAGATTTGTCGTGTTTATTTTATAAGCAATTGATTGTAACATTTTAAAAAGCCAAGATTTAGAAAAAATATCCTACAGTGGTAAGCACTTACACCTTAGTATGCAATTGGACGATGTATGAATTCAACTCTGTTTGAAAGCAATTTAAAATTATCTTGTAAAGTTTAACATGTCCATACTCCTACCAACCACCAATTCAATGAGTAGGCATATTCTGAATATGAATATTTCCATCACTATTGTTCATAGGAAAAACAGATAGAAATAATCTATATAAACATTGACTCCAAGATCAATAAATAATTTGTGCTGTAGCCAAAAATGACAATATTTTCAGAACTTCAAAAGGAATAAAATAAGCAATATATAAAATATATGTATTAAGAAAATATAGGATGTATTATGAAAATATAACAAACTATTAATCATTGATATATATAAAACCATAGATATTATAGGAATTATAACTAAATCATTCAAAATGGTAGCTTTCTGGGGAGAAGGGAGAGGAAGGAATGTATGTATAGAAACATTTTAGATATTAATACGGGCTCTACTTTCAATGGCGCTCGTGATATTAACTAAACACAAAAGACAGGAAGGCTATAGAGGGGCAGAACTGGTGCACAAAGAAACCACATGATGATTGAATTCAGTGGCGCACCATAGGTCAAAGAGAAAAAGAAATAGTGAACTTAGAGTGCCTAGAATTGAAGAAAACCTAGATCAAAAGAGTTCTTATTGTACGAGCCCCCAATAAAATGATTTTTTAAAAAGAGTTCTTAGAGAGCAAGAGAGAAAAAAAATGCCATTATCTTTTAATTCCATTTCTCATTAACTTTTAGAAACTTCCTCCTATTGAAAAACTTACAAATAAAAGAGGGCTTCAAAAAGTTCATGAAAAAAAAGGAAATAAAAATGGAAGTTTTTCATTTACTCTCTGGAGTACTAAATTTAACAATATCAAAGAGAGTGCTAAAACTTCTAAACAGCAATTAGCTTGATTTGCACACTGCACATCAGCAATACAAAAGTCAAGAAATGATTCTTCTTTAAGGCATTAGTAAAAAGCAAAGTTTTAAAACTTAGAATATTTATCAAGCCAAATATTCAGTCATGGTGATGGCATAAGAAAAATGGTCCCAGGCACTCAGGTTCCAGTAACTTGTCATTAAAGAATCTGCACAGATAAGATGACAGAAGGAAGAATTCAGAGATGAAACACAACAAAATAGATATGGTAACTAGAATTCAAGACAATAGGCGATCGAAAAAAACACCAAAGCACATTAACGTACTCGTCTTTACAGGAGAAAGACCCTACATGATGGAAAACACAGACGTCGACAAAGAAATAATTAAGTGAAGAAAACATCACATTTAAATTGCCCTATAAGAAGAGAATATGCGTAATTTCTAATGAAATAGCAATTACAATAAATAAAATGGATCAAACCCACCAATGAAGAGACAAGTGTTCAAATTGGGTAAACCATCTGATGCAACAATATGGTATCTTTAAGACACAAAGAGCTGCAGACTCAAAGGAGGATTTAAAATTGCCTTTAAAAAAAATAAGTTACCTGAGCAAGTTGGCTTAGGAGTTCAAGAAAGAGAGAAGTACTCAATAATTAAAAGGGACAATACAATTGAACGAGCAAGGTTTCAGAGGGAAAAGAAAACAGTGCACAGAAACAGCCCTGAGAGTGGGAGTCTAAGAAAGCAGGCAGTGTGTGTGTGTTTCCCGCTGTGCACAGACAGAAGTAGGGAAAACCTGGGAAAAGGAAGTTGTTTTAGGAAGCCCCATGACCTCACGGCAGGAATCTGTGAATTCTGTTCATAAACGTCCAAAAAATCCACTAAATGCTTACCAAGGAAAAGAAGAGATTAAGAATGGATAGACCAAAGTGAATCATTTGGAAAAATAAAATGTGGAGGTTTCATTACGATCCAATAAAAGAGAAATAAAATTGCAGTGGAGAAGCAGCTGAACGGAACGTACAGAGGAAGCAAGCACCCAGAATCACCACTTACTCCGGTGCTCTTTAAATATGAGTGAGTGGAGAGTGTAGGTGTAAGCCTCTAAAGTCTGAATGCAGAACGCTAGAGATGGAGAAGATTAAAAGCAAGGGTTCTTGAAATTCTTGTAAAGATGGGTTCTGGGCTATAGACATGGGAGGAAAGAAGATAAACCTGGAAGAGGCCTGGGGGCTGGAAGCAGTGAGAAAGTGAAAGTTGTGTGTGGTTGGGGGCAAGTTTAGGAGTAGGAATTAAATCAGAGTGGGAAGAACGGAAGTTGAGATCAGAAGGCAGAAATTTCACAGAGCTCTCTCAAAATGTGAGCATGCTTGCTAATGTGAGTCAAGGTGGAGGATTTTGTATTTTTGGAGCTAAAACCTTAAGGGTTGAAAGAACTACTTAAGACATCAGAATGTGATGGGTGAGACACTTGTTTTGAGCCTATTCAAAAAGAAAAAAAGTACCTCTGTGAAAATATGGGGGGCAGGGAGGGGAACAGAGCCAATTTCTTGTATTCCATGTGTCTACTGCCGAATAGCACTTTCAAATGTGAAAGTGACTGGTTCTTCAAACTATAAAAGGAAGCCTCCTTATGGAGGTAATAACTTTGTACCTCCGTCTGTCTAATGCGCAAACAGAGAGGGAGGTTGGAAGATGGAGGCATCTGAACGAAGCACAAGCTGTGACGAGGTGTGCCTTCCGTAAGGGAGTAGGTTGTTTGCCTCTTATTTTGAAGGTAATTAGTTTCCCTGAAGACAGGAAATCAATGCATTCTAAATGAGAATAATTTTGTTGCTACTGTATCAAGTAAGCATAAAGCCGCCAAAAGGATCTCTAGAACTGTACATATTCTTGTCATCTTCCTTCACATAATGCTTACAGCAGTGTCAAATTACAAGTGTGCAGTTATGCTAAAAATGCTAACAAGACAGATGATGACACATAATCAATACGCGCAAAACTGCTGCTGGTCCCTTCACACTTCATGCAAAATAACAATCATTTTTTGACTAACAACTCTATTTAAAATAAGTTAACATCTTTCTTTTACATGGGGACCTTTTCCCTTATGGTACTCCTTAACAATATAGCCTCAGGATCCATGTAAGAGGAATACTACATAAATTTAATATACTGTGTTCTCCTGGAGAAATTGCTGGAAGCTATTTTTGAGGGACATGAACTAATGCTGTGAGCGAGGTTCTTTAAGTAGTACCTACACACATTCAATATAGGATGTCGTAGTCATTTTGATCAAGATGCAAGTGTACAGAGAACTTCCTTGGAGCCAGACAAAAACTTAAAATTTCTCTTTAGGAATAATTAGGTCATGTTTAAACAAGTCTTCTCTTAGATGTTTAGCATAATCATGAAGTCAAATCCCTCTCGCCAGGTAGATTTCATGTCTGAAAAATAGCACAATCAACAAGGTTGAATCATTTGGGTCTGTATAATGCATATAATCACTCGTAGCCTGTTTCCCCATTCTTCCCTTTCTGCATTAATTTAGTCAATAACTATTTATATGAACAAGTGTTGCGGAAGAAACAGAGCAACTACAGGGAACATAGGTTTTGTCTTTATAGCTCTTGGCATTTTGTCCCACAGACAGATATTCCGTAACCAAATATGGCAACGAGCATTTCAAAGTTATAGTAGGTGATATGATGAAAAATAAGGTCTTCTATTGGAGAAATACAAGGTGGTAACCCTAATTTAGATAGAAAGTAATATTTTGAGGAAGAGATGATCACATTGAGATGGTAAAAATCAAAGATAATACTAAACCCTTGGAAATGGAGTGAAGGTTGGGAAAGAAGGTAGTTGGGAGGATCATTGCGTCATCCGGACTGAAAGTGCCACGAGCACAGATCCTGGGGTGGACCTTGCTTCAGGAAGAAAGGCGTGTAGTCAGAGAGATAAAATGGTATAAACTTAGTCAGGGAAGGTGATAGGGCCAGAAGATATAGGTAAACTCAAGCATAAGAAGCAGCCTGATGCACCCTCTTTTCCACATTTGATATTTAATTTCTGTTCTTCCACATTCATATTATTCTGACAAATCCCTTCTGCCTTTGCAAAGCAGTCTTCATCTGTGATATTTCAAACACAGAAATACGAGGGATTTCACAAAGTTTGTGGAGAGATTATGTTATCTTTTAATGTCATATTTTCACCCATGCTGCAAAGCCCCTCGTATGGACAGGTGTCTGGGTAATCATTTCAGTTGCTAGTTAGCATGTCGGTGAATATTGAAAATAGCAAACCACACATAAATATTCTTCCCTTTGAAATATCGCTGCATTCCTCCTATGATTATATACATACGAATTTTAATAAAATAAATCGTGCGTTCTCATCAAGACAGTCATTAACACTGCTCAGCTCATCACACTCAACGACCGCTTTATGACTTATTGTTTAATTAGCTGGAGCCTCTGTTTTTAAACAAGTTTCACCTGAGATAAAATTTGTAAATAGTGAAATAATTGTGGCTATGAATGGGAAAGAAATCTGTAAAAACAATGGCCAAGTTTTAAAATAAAATAATAATGTAAGAAAATATTATTTAAAATGAAACCGTCTCCACTTAAGCATTCCAAAGGGACAGCGTATTTCCTATTTGAAGGAAAGTAAATCTCTGTGATACCCCCACTTCTGTATCATAACGCCCCTGTCAGCTTTTCCGTGCTACTGAAAGGGAAGAACAGGCAGAAATCGTCCATTGTTTTAACAAAGACACCAGGTCTTTGGATATGCACAGTTACATACTTGGAGCCTTGCCCAGCATAATTTAGAGAATTATATTGTTCTCTATAACATGTTGATTTAAGGATCATTGAGGGTGCCTTAAAGGCAAAGGCATGAAGAAGGAAAGGTGGATTTTCTGGAGGAGAAAAGCGATGAGGAACAGGATGATCTAAACGCTCTCCATTCTCCTTAGCACTTTTAGTAAAATCTGCTCTTCCGGATGTGCTTTGTTGATATTAGCACACAAGACTGTGTGGGGTTGCTGTTACTGACTCAACTTGCTCTCTCTCTCTCTCTCTCTCTCTCTCTCTCTCTCTCTCTCTCTCTCTCTCTCTCTCTCTCTCTCTCTCTCTTTCTCTTTCTCATGGCAGCCCCATGTAACAGAATAGAACTATCTCAAAGGATTTTCATGGCTATAATATTTTTGGAAGTAGACTAACAGGTCTCTGTCCTGCGGAATGACTTTAGTCAGCTACCAGATGAGTGACTAACCACTGAACCACCAGGGCCCTTGTGTGGGTATAATAGACCTTAGCTTCATGTTCCTGTAAGTGTTTAACAGATGGAAACTGAGCACTAAGGACTGTGAGATACACAAAATGGTTGATAGTTCAGAAGAAACAAATATTTGAATCAGAATGTATATACAGTTAGCCCCTGCAAAGTCAATAATATTAAAAATCAGAAGTATATTCCATGGTTTTAATAACAAACAGGCACCCTTCAGTGCTCATCAAAACACTGTTATTATTTTATGATGTTGAAGATGTTTTAGTGTATCTACAAGTAGTTTTTATGCATAAAAAGGTATATTATGTACTAAGACAAATCTTAGATAGGCATTTATTTTAATATGAAAGTTCAACTTAAAGGTAGATTTAGAAATAGAATTCATTCATAATCTGGGAAAAATGTGTAACTTTTAAAGAGAACCCCTTGCCTTTGGGTAAAGAACAGAAATATTAGGGTCTTTTTTTAAAGGAAGAGAATATGGCTTAAGGCAATCAAAACAATGTGATTATTGAATTTCACTGATCCACAAATAGTAGAAAATCTCTCAGTGCATTTAATTTGTGTCAGGTATGATGGCTTTTAATAAAAATATTTGGGATACACATGATCCAATAAATTGTGGAGGTAGGATAGTTTGGATGAGGCATGGAAAAATATTCACCTCAATATTACTTAATGTTAAATACCACACATTCCCAATAACACACAGAAATAAATAATCGATATACTTACAAGCCTTATCTCAATATACAAATGCCCAGAGACAAAAAGTTTTACATAATTACTTCTCCAGAATATGTGACATCAGAAAATAGTTTCTCAGTACAACACTATGTTGGCAACATGGTTCCTTCTACTCTACACAACTACTAAATTCCCGCTCTAGGACCAGCATACAGTACACATGGGAACAGCCTTCTAAGAACCCCGAGGTGGGAAATGTGACACCTGCATGCACATGGGCTACCGAAATTTTTAGGATAAATTACATATAACATTCATGAGTTTACTTTTTCTCAAAAATAGTTCTGTATCCCTTTAAACACCTCTCTCAGAGCTAGCAGCTCCTTAAATCTCATTTTTACCAACCTACCCTGGAATGTACTTTAAAAAGATCATTTTATTGGGGGCTCGTACAATTCTTATCACAATCCATACATCCATCCATTGTGTAAAGCACATATGTACATTTGTTGCCATCATCATTCTTAAAACATTTGCCTTCCACTTAAGCCCTTAATATCTGCTGTTCATTTTACCCCTCCCTCCCCACTCACCCCTGCCTCATGAACCCTTCATCATTCATAAATTATTATTATTTTGTCATATATTACACTGTCCGACGTCTCCCCCGCCTTCTTCTCTGCTGTCCCTCCCCCAGGGAGGAGGCTATACGTAGATTCTTATAATCAGCTCCCCCTTTCTACCCCACATTCTCTCCACCCTCCAGGCCACTCTCACCACTGGTTCTGGAGGAGTCATCTGTCCTGGATTCCCTGTGTTTCCAGTTGCTATCTTTATCAGTGTACATCCTCTGGTCCAGCCAGATTTGTAAGGTAAAATTGGGATCATGATAATGGTGGTGACGGAGGAAGTATTTAAGAACTAGAGGAAAGTTATATGTTTCATTGTTGCTACCCTGGACACTGCCTGGTTCATCTCCTCCCCACAATCCTTCAGTAAGGGGTATCTGGTTGACTACCATTGGGCTTTGAGTCCCCACTCTGCACCACCCACAGTTTCAATGATATGATTTTTTTGTTCTTTGATGCTTGATACTTGATCCCTTCGACAGCTCGTGATCACATAGACTGATGTGTTTCTTCCATGTGGGCTTTGTTGCTTCTGAGCTAGATGGCCACTTGTTTATCTTCCAGCCTTTAAGACCCCAGGCGCTCTATCTTTTGATATAGCACTTTTTACCTATGTCAGAAAACCATATGTCTCAAGACATTTAATATGTTAACTACTTTGTGCTGCCTTTTTCAGTTCATGTTTGATGCAAACGCAAACCCATAGACCCACCCACTTTTGCCTCATTTATGCACATCTAGCAAGAATTGTTCAAAGGTGGCATAAATCGTGGCTTGTTATTATTTTGTTGATGTTGTTTGCTGTTTTTAGTGGAAGTTTGCACAGCAAATCAGTTTCCCATTTGACAATTTTTATACAAGATTTTCAGTTACCTTTTTCACTTTAATCTCACTCTGTTCCATTTTCCGAGTTCTAGTTTCTCCCTCCCCACCCCTTTATCTTCTCCTCTAGGTTATAGAGTAATTGTTGTACTTTTGGTTTCATGTCGATCTGTTTTTAATGGATCGTTGCATTCACAGTTAACATCATTTATTTTGCGTCATTCTGTCGTTTTTACTAAAAGGTGTTATCAGAGGATAGAACTGTTTCAAAGTTTCACAAATACCTCAGGACAATAGTCTTAGAGGGTTCTCTAGTTTCAATGGTTCAGTAGGTCTGGACATTTAAGTTTTGTTCAAATTTTTCCTCCTGTTATATCAACTATCTATTACGGACCTAATCAGAATGGTCAGTAGTGAAAACCAGACTTAAAACAAACCCACTGTTAGGGAATTTATTTAAACCAGCAGAGGCGCTTTAGGATACTCTAGAATGCCTCATTGACTTTAGAAGTTGTACATCTTTATGGAATAGATTACCACAAATTTCTTGCCTTGTGTGGGTTCAATTGCTAGCCTTTGAGTTAGCACCCAGATGCTTAATCCCTTGCCACACCATGGCACCTTAGTAGTAGTAGCCAGGATTCCACTATTTCTTCGGGGCTCAGGGTAAATGAAGCACTGACTTATGGAAGCCATTAACCTGTAACAAGTTTCTTCTCTGAGATTTGGATCCTTTCTATAAACATGCCTTTGTGACCATATGTTTTGATTTAAAGTAGTGCTTCTGAGGTTGTTCTCCCCAGAAAAGCTCTGCTGCTTTATTCTATATTTATTTTAATCGAAGAGAAACTAAAGCTCAGGGAGCTTTATTGTCTAGGCTAGGATTTTAAGAGGAAATATGTGAACTTCTCTGAACTCTTTTTTTCTTTTGTTAACAACTTTACAGTGGTTCTTTATATATTCACAGAGTTATAAAAACATCACCACAATCAATCTTAGGGCATTTTGACTCAGAATACAATTTACACAAACACTGATACTTAACAAGCGGAACATTTGTGGATCAATAAATACAATATTGTCAAACCTATTGCTTTCTTTCTTATTTCTTATTATACCCATAATTTGGTTTTCACTATTTTTAAAACTTGAAAATGGCATTATATAACACATGTCCTTTTATATCTAGTTTCTTCTACTTAATATTAAGCTTGTTATATTTTTGTATGTGTTAATTTCAATTTATGAATTCTTATACTGTATTTTGTTATATAAATATACTAAAGCTGATTTATTCACCTTACTATTGACTATCATGGTTGTAAGAAAATTTTTTAATAATTTTATTGAGACATAATTGATGTATATGTGTTAGTCTTGGTAGACTACAGAACCAAATTCATAGAAACTCATATGTGTATAAGAGAGATTTTATGTGAAGTGTAATTGTACATTAAGAAAGCATCCCAACATAGAGATCCCTGCCAGCGCTGAGAAACTTACAACGCCACTGGATCCAAAGACTTTCTACCCACTGGTCTGTGATCGTCCTGCATTTGGTGTCATTGCAGGTGTTTCATCAGTCTGAAGAGGACTTCATAGATTGGTATCGGACACATGGGTTAACGTTGGAAGGGCCTGGGCTGGGATGTTTCCTCAATATTTAACTGTTCTTGTACATAAACCTCTCTTTATACACATATGAGTTTCTATGGATTTGTTTCTCTGTTCCACCAGGATTAACACAATAGACAATTCAATAGTTCAATAGCAGGAAGTATGAAAGCATCACCAACAACAACTCTGGGACATTTTCTTCCTTCTCATACCCATTGCTGTTGACCTCCATTCCCTCTGAACCTTCCCCTCCGTGCCTTCAGGCAATTATTACCCCAGTTGTCTTCATCTCTCCACCTAACCTGACTTTCCCATAAAGAGAAACCTATAAAACAAAACAACAACAAAAAAAAACATAGGAGAGCCAGCAACAATGATAAAATAAAACAGAGGAATTCTTCAATCCAAAGAAAAGCGGAGACTATTTTTAAAAATGGAATGAATTAAAAATTAGTCAAAAGGGAGATCTAATGACAAGGGGTTACATTCCAGCCTAATTATCACTGCTAAAATTCTCTTTGTAATGCTCTCTGTCTTATATTAAGGCTATTTACATTCCGAGAGTATGGGCAGTGGGGGTTCATGGGAGATCCAATCCATATTGGGATGCTACAAATAGATTTGGGCTTTCCTCTATCATTCCTACTATTCACAAACCAGGTGTTTAGAATTCAGGCTCTGGCAATGGTTCCTCCCCTGGGTTTGGATTTTATTTACAATCTTTGGAGCACAAAGGCTAGTGTTCTTCCTCTGTGCAGACTTAGCGGACTCCTCACTTATATGGCTGCTTGTTTTGAGACAAGTCTTTAAGACCCCAGACACATTTTTGTTTCATTTTCCTGATAACTGGACACCATGTGATTTCTTCATCACACTTTGCTATAATACCCATATATTCTGTGATGTCCTCATGAGAGTGAAAACAAATTGGGGCCATGTCACAAGAACTAATTGCTTTTGGATTAGTCCTATGGTATGGTCAAGTGATCGTCAAAATCCAGTCATATATCTATGGTTAATACATGCCTTTGCTTCACTTGAGAGGCATCATTTTATTGGAGTACATCATAATTTATCCCCATAATATGCTTATGTTTCCTTTACTATATTTGGTAGTCTGTGTATGCTCTGAAATACACAGGGCATACTCTTACCGGTCTGAAATAGGGCAATTAAGTTTGTATCAAATTTCTCATTGAAATTTTATAGCATTAGGATTTACATTTTGGTTTCTAATCCCCTTGAGTTTGTTTTAGTGTGTGAGGTGAGTTATGGTTCCCAGTTCATGCTTCTGACAATGGAGATTCAATTTTTCCAGCACCATTTATTGCAGAGGGTGTCTTTTCTCATTTAATGGTCTTTGGTCCGTTGATGAAAATGCATTTGTTTCTGGGTTTTCTGGGCTGTTCCATTGGTCTGGGTATCTCTCATTGTAACAGTGCCCGGCGGTTTTGGTTGCTGTGGCTGTGGAGCAGGTTTTGAGGTTGGGTAGTGCAAGGCCCCCTCCTTACTTGGTTCTTCTTTTTGAAGGGCGCTTTGTTTACCGTGGATCTCTTCCTTCTCCCTATTAAGCTGGTCATCTGTTTTTTCATTTCTCATGAATTTGGGATTTGAACTGCAATTGCACTGTATGTATGGATCGCGTTAAGAAGTTATGATAGGTAGGTTAATTATGCCAACCTGGCCAATAGGACCATGTGGGATTAATCAGGCCGCAGTTTGCTTGGAGAGCAAAGAGATAAATGGCTCTGCAAGGCCCATCCCCACCTCTGTCTTACTCTCTGGTGATCAGAGTGTGCTGGTTCTCTGCCACAACCTGTGAGCTACACTACCCGTGGGACACGCCAACCTGTGGATTGTGTTGCTAGGGCTTGAGGCTCCTTCAAGACCTGCTTTGCCATGCTGCTAATGTGTGCATTGCTTGAGCTAAAGGCTGGTGGAGCCTGTAACCTTGCATTGCTTGATTTTGATATCGTGTCCAGGCCTGCTTCACTAAGCTCCTGAGCTTCTGGCTGTTAGTGACCTTGGACCAGCAGCCCACATGAGTTGAAGGACTTCCAGTATATTAACTGTTCCATGGAAGTGAGTTGAATTGAACCCTCTCTACTGCTGTGTGGACTAATTGTTATATTTCTTCTCACTGTATAAACCTATCTATCTATCTATCTATCTATCATCTATCAAATCATAAGTGTCTCTACAGAACCTTTCCTAACCTAACACAGTAGCATTGACATTTTCACAATATTAGTATTCCTATTCATGAACATGCGTTATTCTTCCATTTGGGGAGGTTTCTTTTGTTTTTTTCTAATAGTGTCCTGTATGGGTCCTTTGTTTTTCCTTAAGTATTTCATCTTTTGTGTACCTAATGTCAAAGGTATTGTTTTCTTGATATCTTTTTAGGAATGTTCTTTGTTGTTATACAGGAATCCAATCGATCCTACTTTAGCAATTCCCTCAATTATTTACAATTATTTTTTGTGGATTCCTTGGGGTTCTCTCTGTAAAATCATATCTTCATGACAGTTTCACTTCTCCTTGGCCCAATAGTATCCCTTGATTTCATTCTGTTGTGATTCTAGCTAAGACTTTTAGCTTGATGTTTTAATAAGAGTGGTAATAGAAGCATTCTTTTTAGTTTTCATTCTTAGTATATATTTTTTCTTTCAATTTTTTTCCTGTTTAGCATGGTGTTGGTCATTGGATTTTCAGTTGCAAGTAATTTTGGATGAATACTATTTCAGTGACCATTTCTGTACGTATAGAGCTACATATACAACAGTTTCTTTAGAATAGTAAATAATGTACAATGATTAAATTCATACAAAATGAAAATAGAGAAGTAATAAGAAAAATGGAGACCAAAAGATTATAATTGATTGGCAATAAATTGAACTTTAGACCCAAATGGAGAATCTTCTTACATTCTTGCTCTTGATTAAATATACCCTGCATTCCCTACATTAACCACTCAGGTACAATTGGAGAACATGGAAACAGAAAAAATACATCATTAATTTGAGGTGCAAGCCAAGCTACCCTGGCTGTTTTAAGTACAAGAGATAATAAAGCAAAAGACTAAGACATGAAGCAAAAATACATGGACCTGATAAAAATCTTATGACAAAGGAAATAATGTCAATGCACTGTAAATGACTTATTCTGAATTATCTTGCCAGGGTGCTTTGGTCTATCACCCATGGGTAATGTCATTGTCCACCTTTCCTCACATAATAATTCATTCTCATTGCCTGAATAGATCGTTGGTTTGCCAGACATGTAAAACCAGGGTGCTAAAATGTATCACTAAAATGGAAGGTTGTTTCTTCCTGTTGATTTTTAAGGGAAAATCATTTGAAAGTGTTTTTTTTCACATAAATTCATTGGAGCTCATTTACTAACCTCAAAACTATACACATGAAACTATTGTTATTTGCTCATTTATTCAATTGAAGATTATAAAAAGGCTGTCATTATCCATGCATGTTACAGCCTCACAAATATTTGGTGTGTGCATACTCAATTATCCTACTCTAATGAGTCAAAACATCTGTTTAAGTAATGCAAACAGTCTCTCTCCCCAGTGTGCAAAAGAGTTGCAGTTCTGAGTGGCTGTTGAATTTAATTCAAACTTATCACTTTGACACTTACTTGCAAAAATAGCTGCCAACTAGTTATTTAGAAATAATCTACCAAGGTAGACATGGTAATTCCTATATATTTCCTAGTGATAAAGAATGTATTTCTTAAGTTGGAAGAAGATCAAATCCGTAGGTCTTTGTAATACCGAGTGTTCCATTGGTTAAATTATATTGAATATTGCCATAACCCATGGAACCACTAAATTGCAACAACTTCAGATCTCAAACTTTGTTTTATCAGTAACTTTTTGGAAGTTTGGGTCACAATCTGTATTTTGTAGATCCTCGTGGTGCTGTGTGGTAAGCACTAGCCTGCTAAATGTAGTTGAAGCCCACAGTCTCTCCGTGGGAGAAAGCTGAGGCTTTCTGCTCTTGTAAAGATTTACAGACTTGGAAATCCTAGAAAAGGGTTGCTATGAATCAGGATCAATTTGTGGATGGTGGTTTTTATTGTATTTTATTTTTGGTTTGATTCTATAAAGAATAAAATATGAATACACAAGTGATATTTGGCTTTAGTATTCTAATAATAACTTGTTTGAGGTATGCAAAGTGTATAAGTACTTCCAAATTCTCCAAGGATTAAAAATTCATTATCAAAATAAAATGGAAAAAAATTGACTAATAATAACGACCATGAAAAAATTTAAAGATAGAGATATAGAAGTAGAATATAGTCAGAGTCTTAATAATGAACATGTTACCAAAGTACATACACACACATATATACAGAAAGAGAAATACTGATTTATATACACACATATATGAATTGAAGTTATACTTTTAATAGTATGTTCTAAGTCATTAACAGATTTATAGCTGCCAAATGTATCCTTTACTGTAGATGTACATATTCATAACTAATTATATTCAGTTGCATCTTTAAACTGTGGAGTATGGTTTAGCTACTATTTTAGGGTGAAATTTTAATAGTAATTCTTCATATATGTGTTTATGGTCTTTTTTATTGACTTTGCAAACTACAATTTTCTTTCAGAGCCTTTGGTTATAAATGATGATTTTATTATTTTTCTGCAATAGCTGTAGTTACTAAATGAACAAAATGTCTTCCTATATTCAAGGGAGATGGAGGAAAGAGCTAGGAGTCAAGGGGCATTTATAGAGGTCTAGACAAAGACATGTACATGCAACCATATATATGAGGATGTGGAAATAGATCTATGTGTCTATATTTATAGGTTTAGTATTAAGTTGGCAGAAGGACCTTGGGCATCTACTCAAACACTCCCTCAATGCATGAATACTTTCTTTTATTAAATTAGCACTCTATGATGCTCACTCTCCCGACACAACTGCTGAAGCCAAAGTGGGTGAACAAGTAAATATGGTGAAGAAAGCTGATGGTGCCCGGCTATCAAAAGAGATAGTGTCTGGGGTCTTAAAGGCTTGAAGATAAACAAGTGGCCATCTAGCTCAGAAGCAACAAAGCTCACATGGAAGAACACACCAGCCTGTGTGATCACGAGGTCCTGAAGGGATCAGTTATCAGGCATCAAAGAACAAAAATCATATCATTGGCTGCACACCATGATATGATCGCTGAAGACAAACGGGTGCATAAGCAAATGTGGCGAAGAAAGCTGATGGTGCCCGGCTATCAAAAGAGATAGTGTCTGGGTCTTAAAGGCTTGAAGGTGAACAAGCGGTCATGTAGCTCAGAAGCAACAAAGCCCACATGGAAGAAGCACACCAGCCTGTGCAATAAGGAGGTGCTAAAGGGACCAGGTATAAGACATCATGCAAAAAAATATATATGTGTATATATATGTGTGTGTGTGTATATATGTGTGTGTGTGTGTGTGTATATACCCTAGTGAATGAAGGGGGAAGTGCAAAGTGGAGAACCAAAGCCCATTTGTTGACCACTGGAGATCCCCTCACAGAGGGGTTTAGGAGAGGAGATGGGTCAGTCATGTTGTGATATAGTACCGATGAAGAGCACAGCTTTCCCCCAGATCCTGGATGCTTCCTCCCCCCAACTACCATGATCCGAATTCTACCTTGCAGGACTGGATAGGGCAGAGGTTGTGCACTGGTGCATATGGGAGCTGGAGGCACAGGGAATCCAGGGTGGATGATACCTTCAGGACCAGGGTTGTGAGGACGATACTGTGAGAATAGAAGGTGAGTGGGTTGGAAAGGGGGAACCCATTACAAGGATCCTCATGCAACCTCCTCCCTGGGAGGTGGACGGCAGAGAAGGTGGGGAAGGGAGAGTCCGGATAAGGCAAGATATGACAAACTAACAATCTATAAATTATCAAGGTCTCATGAGGGAGAGGGGAGGGGGGAGCGGGGAGGGAGGGGGTAAAAATAGAGGACCTGATGCAAAGGGCTTAAGTGGAGAGCAAATGCTTTGAAATTGAGTAGGGGAAAGAATGTACAGATGTGCTTTATACAATTGATGTATGTATATGTATGGATTGTGATAAGAGTTGTATGAGCCCCTAAAAATGTAAAAAAGAAAAAGAAAAGAAGTAGGACCTTAGGGTTTAGGAAGGGGGCATATGGGCCTATAATGCAGAAGATGGAGATATTGAGCCTAAATAATAAAAAAAATGTCTTCCTATAAAAGTGTGCCTTCCAGTTAGTTTTTAAGTGAAAGCTAATTTAAATTATTTCATCATGTAAATTAATTGGAAATCATATATATGTTTATAAATATATATGTGTTTATACACATGCACACAACTATCATACTTGTGCCAAGGGACCAGGTATAAGGCATCATGCAAAAAAAAGATGTAAGTGTGTGTATATATGTGTATATATGTGTATATGTATATATGTATGTGTATATATGTATATATATATACCATACTAAATGAAGGGGGAAGTGCAGAGTGGAGACCCAAGGCCCAAGTGTCGGCCAATGGAGATCCCCTCATAGAGGGGTTTAGGAGAGGAGATGGGTTAATTAGGGTGTGAGGTAGTACCGATGAAGAACACAGCTTTCCCCCAGATCCTGGATGCTTCCTCCCCCCAACTACCATGATCCGAATTCTACCTTGCAGGGCTGGATAGGACAGAGGCTGTACACTGGTACATATGAGGGCTGGAGGTACAGGGAATCCAGGGTGGATGATACCTTCAAGACCAAGGGTGTGAGGGACGATGCTGGGAGAGTGGAGGGTGAGTGGGTTGGAAAGGGGGAACTGATTACAAGGATCCACATGTGACCTCTTCCCTGGGAGAGGGACAGCAGAGAAGGGGGGAAGGGTGACTCCGGATAGGGCAAGATATGACAAAATAACGATGTATAAATTACCAAGGGCACATGAGGGAGTGGGGAGTGGGGAGGGAGGGGAAAAAAAAAAGAGGACCTGATGCAAAGGGCTTAAGTGGAGAGCAAATGCCTTGAGAATGATTGGGGCAGGGAATGTATGGATGTGCTTTATACAATTGATGTATGTATATGTATGAACTGTGATAAGAATTGTATGAGCCCCAATAAATTGTTTTAAAAAATAACAAAATATCTCATGTTATTTTAGGTACATATATTTTAAGGTTATTTGCTTTCAAATCATCAGTCATCAGCTGTAACTCTCCGAATATCCTTCTTGTTGGATATCCTCAAACAAGGGGGAGAAAAACTAAATAGATATAATTTTGATGGTACATACAGGAAAATAATAGTGTCTCATGTCAACTAAACCAAATGAACTTTAGTATTTAAAATCTCTTAAAATGATTCACAGAAAACAAAATGCTTATATGGGTGTTCAGGGAAATTTTTCCTTTTAAAATTCTCTATGTAAAAAAATGATAGCATTTTTACTGTCATTAATACATGGATAATTAGAGAAATGCCAAGATCATTTCATTAAATAAAAACTTGACAAATACTCTCAGACAGCCATGTAAGGGCAAGCTTACATGAATTTTCATTTAATGTAACCGATTATCATTTTAAAAGGATAAATCAGCACATGGAAAAATGTCTTAAATTATTATGGTTTACAGTTGATTCCTTAATAATTACTTGTTAAGTAACATTTATATTTTAGGGAGAAAATTAGGCCATTTGGTCATTTATATTTTAAATTAAATTTCATGGATGATGTTGAATGAATGATAGGTTCTAAATATTTTATTAAATCTTCTGTAAGTAAAGCTAAGGTAAGCATGAGAATACAACTTTTGACATATCTTGTTGATGACTTTTGATCTATCTTTAACCTTTTGTTCAGAAGTAATCCCTAGACTGCTAATCACGAAGTCAGCAGTTCAAACCCACTAGCACATTCATGGGAGGACAATGAGACTGCTGCAGTGAAGGTTGACAGTCCGAGAAACCCTGGGGAGCAGTTCTTGGAAGAAGAGCGCTCCTTAGAGGCAAAGATGGCAAGATTTCATCTTACTTATTTGGGACATGTTGTCAACAGAGACTAGCTCCTGGAGAAGGACATCAACGCTTGGTAAAGTATCAGGACAGCAAAAGAGAGAAAGTCTCTGTACAAGATGGATCGACGAGGTGCCTACAACAAGGGGCTTAAGCGTGGAAACAGTTGTGAGGATGGCGCAACGCAGGCAATGTGTCCTGCTGTGAACGGGGTCGCTGGGGATTGGAACCTGCTGGATGGGCCCAAACAACAACAGTTCTGCTGTGTCCTCTAGCTTCAAGGGTTAAACATGATGCTGTAACATTGAGTTGGTTGGTTTAGGTACAATATTTCTTAGTGAACATAAACTTATTCAGTTGATCCCAATATATGTATAGAAAGGAGTATCACATGTTCGTTTTCTGGTGTTTATCTGCCCTTCTAAAACCAATAGAAGAGAAAACAAACCAGTGGTCTGAGAGTTGATTCCTATTCAGGATCTCATGTATCTCAGTAAAATGGCACCCCTTTGTATTTTCCTAGCTATGACTTTGGGTAGCAGATAGACAGCCCTAACTTTCTCGACAAGTGTGCCGAGAGACAAAGCATCCATTCCAGCAAGAAGCCTTTGTTTCCTGGGCCAGCTCCAGTGTCATCTTGCACCAGGCTCCGGGGGCTGCTGTCACCTCTCTTCTGACTTCGCTCCTCACCAGCTGCACCGTATCTGGTGTGAACAATTCTTCTCATTTCCCTCTGATGTCTCACAAAATTGCTTTTGATCTCCATGATTCGACCAATAACAATCCCTTTGAGGCAATCTTGACTTTTACTGCTGAAATAAACCAACAAAAACCTTCCCTGCCATCAAGTACATTCTGACGCCAGAGACCCTGTAGGACTGAGGAGGCCGCCCTGTGGGTTTCTGAGACTGCAGTCTTTATGGGCGTAGAAAGGCTCCAGAGTCTACCCATTACCCTGAAGTGCAAGACCCTGCTTTTGATGGGGTGGGGGTGGGCAGAAAAGATATGCATAAACCCGGGGCTCAGGTCTAGGAAATACTTGGATGCTTCACATGAGACTCACACCCAACCTAGTTGGTGTCTTATTTTATTTACCCTTATCTACCCATCTCTTACTGAGTAACTTGGATGGTAATTGAAGTACATTTGCTGCTTGCTTCAAACCCTGCTGATGCACACACCACAGAAATATTTACCTGATTACAAGTAAATATATTTTGTTATAGAAAAATTGCACTGAATTATGAACATGTCTAGTCACTAACGTAAATATGCATGTGTGTCTCACATACAGAGTCTCGTTTCATTCATTTACTTAGCTATCCATGCCTATCTATTCACAGTGTAGTAATGAGTGGACTGCTGACTCCAAGATTGGTGGTTCAAGTCCAAGGGTGAAAGATGCGACAGGCTGTCTCCCTCATCTATGAGTCAGTAGTGACTCTGAAATGAGACTAAGTTTTAGAGTGTACTTTCTAAGTGTGTGTGTGAGAGAAAGAGAGCGAGAGAGATAGAAGGCTTTTGCCTCCCTCATGTTGCCAGTACTTGCCTATAGATCTGAAAAATTACAGACATTTTTAGTTACTCATAACATATCTCCAAAGTTGGTTATTTTTATGGGCTTAGAAGTTGGGTTAACCTGGTTTTAAAACTGACAGAAAAAAACCAGTCTATTTGTATTCAGTACACATACAACAAAATTGATAAGTGAAAAAATTAAAATCACTATACAAGTAAACTCAAAATACTTCTTACTTGCGTTAGTAGGCTGAAGTGTGTAATCATTTGATATTAGAGGATAAAAAGAAAAGAGTAAATTATTTTTCAGAGAATTGTGGTTTGGTGTTTCTAAATTTCAAAGAGCAAAAGTAAAAGTCTCCCGAATCTCAGATGTCTGATAGGATATTTTGCCTCAAATGTGGACTGTGTATTAAAGATACGACTGTGTTTAGCAACATAAGCTAGATTGAAAATTAATTTAAGATCACTATGAAAGCAAATAGAAGTTAGACTTTCTCTTTCGCCTGAGTCTAATAAGGAAAGTAAAAGAGCGGGAAACAAATCCATAAATAAAATAATACTTGGGAAATATGGGTTAGAAATATACTCTGCTTAGCAGAAAAGCACCTGGCTAACCAAGCCAAGCCAAGCCCAACTCACAGCCATCAAGTCGATACCGACTCATCTCTACCTTACACAACTCGCAGGAGCAGAACGCACTGTCTTTGTCCCCCGCGGATCAGCCGGTGGTTTCAACTTCTGACATGGAAGCTAGCAGCCCGGATGTGAAGCGCTAGGCTGGCAGGGTTCTAAGGATTTGGTTGGGAGAGGCCTGGACACAGAAAGGGCCTGCCAATGTTTGATCACCAAGCCGTAATGTATAAGCAAACCACCCCAGTCCCTTCAATTGGAGGGAAAACGGGAGTCATCAAAGGGGAGTGCTCTTCTAGAATAGAATACCAGCACAATGATCTCCAAAGTGTTTATGCACTCTGCTATTTTTTTAACCCTACAATTCAAAAATGTTTATCCTGTGATCCAGACAGAAGAATGAGTACAAGATGTGAATAGTAGTTGTGATAGTCATTCTTTGTCTAACAGAATCAAAAGTAGACCGCACTTGTTGTCTGTTGGCTAGTACTTCCTGCATTTGCTTAGTGTATCTGATTCAGCATGTGAGTGAAAATTCAAATTACCTTTCTATAACTGTAAAGCTATGGTTATAGCTTACTCTTTCTAATTCCTCTCAAGTCTTAAAGAGGGCTTTAAACATTCTATAACTGCGCTGTTTTAAAAGAAATACTAAGTGGAATTATTTTTAAGTATTTTGCTTTACTATAAGATATAAAAAGTCTACAGATATAAAAAGTACGGATTTAAACTCCTCTATATGGTCTTTTTTTTAAATACCCCAAATAATTTATAGCATCCCTAAGAATGTCTGTGTTTTAAAACAAGCTGTGTTTTCAGTCAAATGTTTGTTGCAGTCAGTGTATTTGTTAATGATACTAGTTTATGATGCCGTAGAGTTGTAGTTTGTATGCCATATGCACATTTTATAGTATGCTTAAGCCTCTTGTAAGAATCAGTGAATACAAATATACTGTTTTAGAGGGGTTTATGTGGGATGTTTTGTGCCTCGTTAAGGCTTAGTGTTTAGGACACTAGTCTCCATTCATGTTTGCTTTTGACATATGACACACACTAGGCAGGTCTAGTGCATTCAGTTTTGTCAGTTGTAAAATAAAAGGTTGGGCTAGGGAGTTCTTTTTGATATTAAATAATTATCTGGTTGATCTATTTCAGGTATTATGTTACTATCACAGCTAACAGTCATTCTCTGTGGTGCGCGCACGTATGTGTGTACACATGTGGATACGTATTAGACTAGACGATTAGTAATTGTATCAGGAACTGTCCTGGATGGCTCTCTGTATAAAATGTTAATTAGAGTTCATAACCCTTCTCTTGTCATTTTCTATACTACATCAGCAGACTCAGGGAATACACTGCAGAACTGAGATTTGAACCCACGTCTCTGCAACTGCCAAGCCCATGTGATTTCTACCCAGGCCCTCCTTTGTTAATCATATCAGTGGTTATTGTGTCCAAACACGTGATCTCGATGTAACCTTAAGTGATAGCTAGCATTCTTCCTAGGGAAAGACACTGAAGCGTATGACCAGACACCGCCACACAGCTCCCGGGTGAGCATTCAAGTGAAAGGCAGCAGTAGTTGGAGCGAGCGTCCCGAGAGCACGGGCAACAGACATCTACTGCTGCCCACGGCAGCCTAAGTGCCACGTCCATGGCTAACTGGCCCTCTGATTAAGAATTCCCCTTCGATATACAGTAGGAATATTCCAAAATACTAGTTTACTTCATCATACATTATGTCTCCCTGTGACACTGAGGAGAATGAGAAGTTTGACCATGAGAAAGATACTTTTGCAGTTCAGTATTTTGACATAAAAATGCGGCTCATTATAAAGAAAATGCTTTGCTGCAGAAGAACATGGAGACTCAAGGAGGGTTGCCTGCCTCTGGCCTACCCTAAGCATATGGCAGTTAAGAGGCGATACTCCTCTCCCCTTCCACTGGAGTGTAGAGAGAAAGTCACAGAAGGAAGGGACCTAGTGAGGGAAACATTTTTAATGTATGTCTGAAGTCTTGTGCTAACCCTCAAGTGACCAACGTGTGAAAGCAATCCTTGTGAAACTAGCAGAAGCTTTGAGACAGGAACTGCAGTGTGGAACACTGACTGGGTTTCACCTTGGCTTTGGGGTAGCAAATGAGCAGGACACACCAGAATATGACCATGAATGCTTTCTTTTTTCTTTCCTAAATTGCCGTTTGAACCCCAGTCCACCAAAGAGGGACATCATTCACCTAAATACTGCAAAAATTTAAAAATAAATAATAACCAGAGTTACAAAGTCCGAGCTAAAATGCCCAAGTTAAAATACCCAGTTACTCAGAATGCTAAGAACCAGAACCATATCCAATTGAATGGAAAATACAAACAAAATGCCAGTGATGAGGAGACATAGATGTTAGAATTATCTGTAAGAGCTATAAAGCAACTATATTAAAAAATACTCTATAACGGCAGTTCTCACCCCCCTTTGGGGGTCTCCTAAGGCCATTGGAAACATATTTCTGATGGTCTTAGGAACGGAGATACCGTTCCTCTATCTGTCTGCAGGCGGGTCTGGCCACATGTAGATATATCCACATACGGGTACCCGGCGTGAAGTCTGTGATCCATGTGACACCATGCTTCAAGACAAATTTCATTTATTGTCATTAGAAACAAATACTTCACAATATATAATTAGATATTGTTTTATGATTAACCACTATGCTTTAATTATGTTCAATTTGTAACAATGAAAATGCATCCTTCCTATCGGATATTTACATGATGATTCATAACAGTAGCAAACTTACATTGATGAAGTAGTCACAAAAATAATGTTATGGTTGGGGTCACCACAACATGAGGAACTGGATTAAGGGGTCACAGTATGAGGAAGATTGAGAACCACGGCTCTATAAGTACTAGTGACCATTCTTGAACCAATGGGGGGCGGGGGATAGAAAGTCTCAGCAAGAACTAGAAGATAAAGATTGAAAAAAAACTAACAGATTTTTGGAGTGAAAATAAAATGAAATTTTATTTGTTAAAAAATTAAAAAGTATGCATTGGATGGAGTCAATAGCTGGATGTAGGTGTGTGAGGTGGGAAAAGTCAGTGTGCCTGAAGATAAAGCAATATAAAGTGTCCAAACTGAAATATATGGAATAGATTTAAAATGAATAGAATAAAAAGAAAAGAAAGAAAGAGGGTTTCTCAAATCTGTAGGAAAGAATAAAAGGTCTACTATTCATCACATAGACATCCAGAGGAGAGAAGAAAGAGTGGGCTAAACAAATATTTCAAGAAACAAAGGTTGAAAACTCTCCAAATTTGACAAGACAGATTCACAGGAACCAACAGAAATGAAACAGGATAAAACCCAGACATCGACACCCAGAGCACCCAGTGACAATGTCTGAAAACTAAAGAAAAACAAAACAGTTTGAAAATGTTTTTTTAAAGGTGACACATCAATGTGAGAGCTTAGATTAGGAGCACCTGGTTTGTACACGTGAGAGTGGATGGCAGGGGAGCCCAAGACCCGCTTGCAGTGCCCCCGTGTGGAGGAAGCCTCTACTGAATCCCCTGTGAGCGTTGACCAGCCATAGGAATGGCCTTGCGGTCAGAGAGCATGCTTTGGAGAGTGGACTAATGCACATTGGTTCTCCTTTTTGACCTGTTTAAAATTTGTTCTAGTTTTATTATTTTCTCTTATCTTTTCAAGTGAAATGTTTCTCTATTTTATTATGTAATTGCTGTTGGGTTTTTTGTGTTCTCTCATTTTTTTTCCTTTTTGGTTTTGTATGCTCCATAAATTCCAAGCTATGTGAATCGATGGAGACAGTAAATGGAGTAATAGTTACTTGGAGTTATGGCAGGCAAGGTTTGGGGGAGGTAAATGAGTGAAAGAAAAAGAAAATGTTCTAAAATGAATGGTAGTGATGAATTGCATGATGTTTTAATTTGTTTACACTATTGAATTGTATGATATATGAATTGTATGTCAAAACTGATTTTGTAAAGATTCTTTAGAAATAGGAGTGGTTTTCAATGTAAATAGGAGTAACGTGGATGACAATTTATTATAAGGAATATGTGCAATTGCAATAAGCCTGCATGATGTGAAACTTGTTGGAAGAGCATGAGGAAATCTCTTGAACAGAACAAAGGAATAAATGCATGGTTAAAAATCAGGAAAGCTGTATCATATTTTTGCTATATTACTTCAATCCTTATGCTGAGCAAATAATCTGAGATGCTGGATTATATGAAGTAGAACATATCATAAGATTTGAAAAAGATTTATTAACAATCTGCAATAAGCAGCTGACAAATTCTGGTTTGTTGAACGTCAGGAGGGTTTGAAGCACTAGCTGATGGAGATTAAAGACTGCAGCTTTCCATATGAATTACAATTCAATGTAAAGAAACAAAAGATGTTCACAACAGAACCAATGGACACATGGTACATGGAGGAAAGATTGAATTTGCCAAGGATTTCATTGTACTTAGATGTATAGTAATCAATATACATCTTTACTATTTATATTAGGTTTCTATAGTAACCCTATAGGACAGAACAGAACTCTACCTTTTGGGTTTCTGAGATGCTTTATAGGAGTAGATTTATCATTTTCCTATAAAGCAGCTAGGGGAGTTGAACCACTGATCTTCTGGTGAGCAACTCAATGCTGAAACCACTATGCCACTATGCTGAATCTCCTAATATCACTAAAATCCCCTAATAATCACTGAACACAAATGGGCCAAGTGTTCCAGTCGAGAGAGTGGCAGAAAGGATTTAAAAATGAATTACCTATTCTTATGCAGTCTGCAAAGACACAATTTACATGCAAAAATATTAAATCTGTTAATAATTAATAAGCGGCAAATATATAACAAGCAAACAATAAACAAAAGACAGGAGGAGTGGCAATGTTAGTATCTGAAAACAATAGACTTTAAGTCAAAAACCCTTCTAAGTGATAAAAGGACCTTATATAACAATAAAAGCATCAATTAACCAAAGGCCATAAAAATTACACACCCTGCCCTCCCTTATTCCCAATCTTGTTATCTGACATTTTAATTTACAATAATAGTAAGAGATCTACTATATGCCTACTTACAGTAACAATGTACATCTAGCAATCACGAACACTGATGTGCAAGGTGAGAGTGACACGGGCTGTGATGGTCAAGCTTCTGTGTCAGTTTACTCACAGAAACCCCTCAGGGCAGGGTAGAAAGACACCAGTGGATTTCTGAGATTGTAATCCTTCAAAGGAGGAGACAGCTTCCTATTTTTCCCATAGAGAGACTGGTTGTTTCAAACTGCTGATCTTGAGGTTCACAGACCAATATGTCTCTTTGTGTCAACTTGCTTGGGCCATAATTCTCAGTAGTTGGCAGTGATGTAATGATGCAATATTGAAGTTATATAATGATGTGTACACTTATCATTTTTGCATAACTGATTTTTTGTATAGCAACCTGATTTGGAACTTAACCGATGGCCACATAGAACTCACAGACACTACTCATGGTTAAGGGGCTTATTAGCAGAGGACAGGTGACCAAAAGTCAGAGTTAATGAACAGTGAAGATCCAGTCATTGGTCTACAGCAGCGCCTCTCTTCAGGAAAACACCGAGTGTCGCTCTCTGGTCCTCAGCCTCTCAGCGAGGTGGCCGTTGGACCCTGTCTTCCTAGGCCAGGAAGCCAGCTGTTGCTCTATCTCACGGTCTCCTGGTCCCATAATCTCAGCACTGCTCCTCTTTCTCTGTCCCGTAGTCTACATGCCACAGTGTCTGGTGCCTCTGATCTTGGCGTGCCCACTCCAGACAGAGATCTACAGCACGCTGCTCCACTGGTGCTAGGATTTCTCTCTGCTCTTGCTTCAAAGATGGCTCATCCTCCTCACCTTCGGAGTGATAACTAACACTGACCAATCCTCTTTGTCATGGTTACACACTCTATTTCTATCATCCCACTCAGTCATGTGGCAGGAGTTGCAGATATAGAAGAACCATATTAAGAAATGTTACTTCACTCCACTAGGGTGAGAGAAGGGATAGATACATAGTATGTTTTGGTAAATGCTATGTTATGTATAATTTTTCAACAACAAGAGATACATATTGACTTTTTAAAATTAATATTCTATAATTACCTCTAAATCAGTGGTTCTCAAACTTCCTAATGCCCTTTAATATAGTTCCTCATGTTGTGGTGACCCCCTCAACCATAAAATTATTTTTGTTGCTACTTTATAACTGTAATTTTGCTACTATTATGAATCTGGCGCCCCCTGTGAAAGGGTCATTCAACCCCCAAAGGGATCACGACCCACAGGTTGAGAACCGCTGCTCTAGGTTCTAATACCCATTGTTATGGCTACACAGAAAATCAGACAAAATTAATGATTAAAGGGTTTATTAAGAATGTTAATAAGTTGTAGTGCCAGTGAGAAAAACTCAGTGCATGTTGCAAAGATCAGCTTTTCTATAAGAGCCCAAAGGGGCATACCACTCTGCTGTGAGCTTCAACCAGGGGCATTTAGCTTAAACTTGGTTGTTCTGTAAACCTATCTCTCTGAATTAAGTACCCAGAGGCACTCCACTCCAGTAAGCCTCAAGCCAAAGTCACTCCGCTATACTTTTGTGAGTTAGTGAGTCCAATTAAGTACCCAGAGGTACCCCACTCCACAACCCAGCTCCTGCATAAAGCACTCAATTTGCTCCTTGGATTGGGCAGTCCATCACTCTCTTCCATGCTCTGGCTCCTGGTTCTGCTGCTGCTCTTCTGATGAAATAGCTGTCATCCAAGAGTTTCGCTGTCAGATCTAGGGTTTTGAGAACACACCCCACCCTAGGATCTTGTTGGTAATGAATTCCCTCCACCTACTTCTTAGAGGGAAAGGAAGGAAGATGAAGAAATGGACTAGAGGGTAGACTGATGTTGACTTGGCTGTAGAAGGATTGTGGACCACAAGAAAAGAGATCAGAGAAGGGAGTAGGATAGGATATAAGTTTAAACTGTTTAATGCAGAAGTTTTGTTTGAACTATATCATGCACAATCAATTCATAATAAAAATAAAATAAATTTTATAAAAATAAACGCAGGGTCACAGTCTTGTGACACAACAACTCAGTTAATTGGCATAGCATAGTGTTTAACGATTATGTTCTAATTCAAAGTATGGTAAGTAGCATTTGAGGTCTTCAAAACTTGTGAGCAACCATTTAAGATGCAACTCTTGGATTCTACTCATGTGGAGAGAAAAAAAAGTATGAAACCCAAAACTCAGGGAAGAACCAAGTGAAAGTAATAATAATGTACCTGAACCAAGTAGTAGACGGTGCAGGAGCAGAAGTAGACGGAGCAGAAGTAGACGGTGTCATGCTACCACTACGATAAATTCTGATCAGGATGATAAAAGATGGATCCTGATAAAAAGAAAGATAAAGGACAATATTTCAAAAAAATTTTAAAAGGACTTATCAGACCCACTAGTTACGTCTTAGTCCTCAACGTAACATCCTTGCTTTTCAACACTTGAAAGACTTCTTGTGCAGCAGTTGGTTCTATAATTTCTTTATTAGGGGCGCATGCAACTCTCATCACAATCCACACATACATCCATTGTGTAAAGCACATCTGTACATTCATTGCCCTCATCATTCTCAAAACATTTGCTCTCCACTTAAGCCCCTGGCATCAGCTCCTCATTTTTTCTTTTTTTGATTTATCAATACAATAAACTTTTTTCATTTATTACAAATGGTGGCTATACATTTTTTACCTTCACAATTGTTCTTTTTTTTAATTGTTTTATTAGGGGCTCGTACAACTCATCATAATACATACATACATCCATTGTGTAAAACACATTTGCACATTCATTGCCCTCATCATTCTCAAAACATTTGCTCTCCACCTAAGCCCTTGGCATCAGGTCCTCATTTTTTTCTCCTCTCTCCCCGCTCGCCCCTCCCTCATGAGCCCTTGATAATTCATAAATTATTATTATTTTGTCATGTCTTAACACTGACAGAAGTCTCTCTTCACCCATTTTTCTGTTGTCTGTCCCCCAGGGAGGAGGTCACATGTAGATCCTTGTAATCAGTTCCCTCTTTCCAACCCACTCTCCCTCTACCCTCCCAGTATCGCCACTCACACCCCTGGTCCTGAAGGTATCATCGCCCTGGATTCCCAGTTTCCAGTTCCTATCGGTACCAATGTACATCCTCTTGTCTAGCCAAACTTTCAAGGTAGAATTCGGATCATGATAGTGTGTGAGTGTGTGTGGGGGGGGGGGTGGAAGGAAGCATTTATGAACTAAAGGAAAGTTGTATTTTTCATCAGTGTGGCATCGCACCTTGACTGGCTCATCTCCTCCCCGAGACCCTTCTGCAAGTGTTGTCCAGTTGCCTACAAAAGGGCTTTAGGTTTCCACTCTGCACTACCCCCTCATTCACTATGGTAAGACTTTTTTGTTCTGATGATGCCTTATACCTGATCCCTTTGACGTCTCGTGATCACACAGGGTGGTGTGCTTCTTCCATGTGGGCTTTGATGCTTCTGAGCTAGATGGCCGCTTATTTACCTTCAAGCCTTTAAGACCCCAGACGCTATACCTTTTGATAGCCGGGCACCATCAGCTTTCTTCACCACATTTGCTCATGCACTCATTTGTCCTCTGCGATTATATCATGGAGGTGTGCACCCAATGATATTATTTTTTGTTCTTTGATGCCTCATAACTGATCACTTAATCACCTCGTGATCACATAAGCTGGTGTGTTCTTCCATGTGGGCTTTGTTGTTTCTGAACTAGGTGGCCGCTTGTTTATCTTCAAGCCTTTAAGATCCCAGATGCTATAACTTTTGATAGTCGGGCACCATCAGCATTCTTCACATTTGCTTATGCACTTGCTTTGTCTTTAGCGGTTGTGTAAGGAGGGTGAGCATCATAGAGTGCCAATTTAATAGAAGAAAGTATTCTTGCATTGAGGGAGTACTTGAGTGGAGGCCCAATGTCCTTCTGCTACCTTAATACTAAACCTATAAATATAGGCACATAGATCTAGTTCCTCATCCTCATATATAAGTATATTTGCATATGTACATGTCTTTATCTACACCTCTGTAAATGCCCTTTGCCTCCCAGCTATTTCCTCTATTTCCCTTGACTTTCCTCCTGTCCCACTATCATGCCCCATCCCCACCTGGGCTTCAGCAATACCTCTTCATTACATTACCCTTGATCATGCCCTACCAGGCCTCACACACCCACCTCACCACCAATTTGGATCACTTGTTGTTCCCTTGTCCCTGGGTTTGTTAACACCACTACCTTTCCCCCCACCTCCTTTTCTCCCATGTCCCCCCAGAACTGTCGGTCCCGTTCTTTCCCCCTCCAGATTGTTCATCCAGCCTATTTTATTTAGATAGACCGTGCGGCAGTTTTGCCCAAAGCAAAGCATAATTTAATTTCTTGACTGTTGCTTCCTTGATCATTAATTATGGATTCAAGCAAGACAAAATCCTTTACAACTTCAATCTTTTCTTCATTTATAATGAAGATTCAGTTGTGAGGATTTGGGTTTTCTTTACAAGGTTGCTATCCTCGATCTTCATTAGCAATTGCTTCAAGTCCTCACTTTTCAACAAGCTTTCTCAGTATTGAAGGTTGTTAATATGCCTTCTTCCAATCCTGACGCCACTTTATTCTTTATACAATCCAGTTTCTCTAATTATGTACTCAGCATATTTTGAATAGTATGGTGAGAGGATACAATCCTGACACACACCTTTCTTGATTTTTAAATCATGCCATATTATCTTGTTCTGTTCCCACAGCTATCTCTTGATCCACGCATGAGTTCAGCATGAACACAATTAAATGCTATGGAATTCCCATTCTGCTCATAGTTTGTTGTGATCCACATAGACAAATACCTTGGGAAAGGCAATAAAACACACACGTAAACCTCTTTCTGGAATTCTCTGCTTCTGGCCAAGATCCATCTGACCTCAGCAATGCTATCCCTTGTTCCAAGCTCTATTCTTAATTGTTCTGAATCTCTGTCAATGTACCCCTGCGTTTGTTCTTGGATGAATGGCAGCAAAAGTTTACTTGCATGTGACATCAGTGATATTGTTCTACAATGTTTGAATTCTGTTGGGTCACTTCTGTCTTGAAATGGTTGAATGTTGACTAGTTTTTTCTGGTACAGTGACTCTGCATATCCTTTTCCTCTTCTCTTGACTCTTCCTACATTATTCAATAGTTTGCTCATAGAGTTTCAATATAGAATTTAAGGAGGATTGAATTTCTTCTTGAGTTTTTTTCCTTTTAAAATATGCTGAGCTTGTTCTTTCTCTGAGTTTTCTAGTTATTTATACTATTTATACATTTTATTATAATATTTTACTTTGCCTTCAAGAGCTGTCCTTTGAAATTTCTGTTCAGCTCTTTGACTTCATTTCTTCCATGTGCCTTAACTACTCTATGATTAAGAACAAGTTTTACAGTCTCTTTTGACATCCAATTTGATCTTTTATGTCTTTGCTGTCTGTTAATGGCCTGCTGCTATCTTCATGTACCATATTCTTAATGCCATTCCAAAGCTCAGCGGGTCCTCTGTCATTAATGTCCAATGTCCCAAATCTCTTCTTGATGTGTTCTAAATTCTGGTGGGATATACTTTGGGTTATATTTTGGCTCTTAAGCTCTTATTTTAGTTTTATTCCCCTTTAACCTGAAATTACAGATGAACAATTCTTAGTTTGTTCCACAGTCATCCCTTGCTTGATTTTAGCTGCTGATATTGAGCTTCCCCATCTTCTCTTCCCACAATTAAGTATTAGGGAATTCACTTAGGACTGCACTGAGATGTAGTTAATTTAATTTCTATATATTCCAGCTGGAGAAATCCATAGTTGTCATTGGTGTTGAGAAAAGGTATTTGTGATGAAGTTGGACTTGCAAAATTCTATGTTGTCATATCTAGCTTTGTTGCTATTATGAAGGCCATCTTTTCCAAATACTATTCCTTCCTCTGTGTTTTCAACATTTGCATTCCAACTGCCAATAATTGTCAGCACATCTTGATTGCGTATTTCACCAATATCAGAATGATGGTAGAATTCTTCTGTTCCTGCATCACTAGCTTTAATGGTTAGTTTATAAATTTGAACTCGTTTTGCTTTGTGTGGGGATGGTTATAATCCTACCACAAAGTGCATTGCACTTCATGACTGATTTTGCTATGCCTTTGGACAATGAATGCCAGACCATTCCTCTTGATTGTGCTATTCCCGGCATAGCAAACCGTATGCCTTTCTGTTTAAAAGTGGCCAATCCTAGTTAATTCCAGCTCATGAACACCTAGAATATTGGCCTTTATATATTCCTTTCATTATTGAGGACTTCCAATTTTCCTAATTCATACTTGAAGCTTATTGGGATATTTCCAATTGCTTCGTATGCATGTGAAAATTAGATATTGAATAAGGAAGAGCAGAGGAGGATCAATTAATTTCAATCATGGTGCTTGTGAAGAATATTGAAAGTACCATCGACTGCTAAAAGAACCAACAAATCTGTCCTAGAGGAAGTGCAGCCAGATGTTTCTTTGAGGCAAGAATGGCGAGACTTTGTCTCCTGTGCTTTGGGCATGTTGTCAGGCCATCATGCTGGTAAATTAGAGGGGCAGTGAAAAAGAGGCCAACACTCAACAAGATGGATTGACACAGTGGTTGCAACAATGGGCTCAAAACATAAGAACAGTTGTGAAGATAGTGCAACACTGAGCTGTGTTTTGTTCTGCTGTGTGAAGGGTCTACATGAGTCAGAACTGACTTCACAACACCTAACAACAACAAGCTTACTGAGCCTGGACCACACAACCTCAAGACAATTTCTCTGAGATATTCTTTAAACATTGAATCAAACACTATCCCTTCAAGGCACCTTTTAGATAAATACTTAGCTAAGAAGGTAGTGAATATTGTACATGAATAATGTGCTCTTTTAAAAATCCATTTGCCATAAGATCCAACTAGACTAATGATGCACAACAATAAGAATGAAATTCTGATGCAATTAGAATGTTAATACAATGTACATAATGTAGCCAGTGCTTCTGAATAATATGTGTTGAGATTGCTAAAGAACCTACTTTTGCTGTGCATACTTCCACCAAAGACACAATTAAAAAATATTTCTTAAAAAAGAGTTAAGCTGGCCTTAGGCCTAATTTTACTTCCAATTTCAAACATTAGGGAGAAACTTGTAGGGGTGTCAGGATACAATAAAGATCATGATTCAAGCACTATTTTTAAAAAGCAAAAATATAAACAAGATATATCATGCAAATACTAACCAAATGTTAACAGTAAGTGGCTACATTAATATCAGATGATAAAAAGTTAAAAAGAAATATTGCATAATGATCACAGTGTCAATATGACAGGGATACATGAAACTTCTAAAGATTTAGAGCAAAATAACTGATCTTCAAAATACATTAATAAAACACTGGAAAAGCTGAAATAAGACATAGACCAGATTCAACTATATTTAGAAACTTTAATATCCATATCATGGTGATGTGCAGAACCACAGATTTGTAACAAGGATATAGACAAAGCAAAAAGAAATAAAGAATCCATCAATCAATTGGATTTGGTTGACATTCATGTAATATCTCGCCAGTGATATCAGTAAGATTGGATCCACGCAGTTCAGTAACTCATGGTGTTAAATGCCACCCATGGACCTCCCATATCAGACAATAAAGAATCATCAGTAAAGTTCATTATGAATTTGATCATAGAATAATATTCATAAATGTAGTTGTAAATTTCTTAAAATGTAGTTGCTCTTAGATTATATGAATAATAAGAAGATAATTATTTTATAAGCAGTTTTTTACACTGAATTACATTAATGGCTATAACATTATCAGTAACTGATTGGAAATTTTTTTAATGTTTTCCTCCTTTTTATTCAATTTCTGCTTTATTCTCAGAAAAGTTACAGTTATAATAATCAAGACAGTGTGGTATTCTTGGGGAGTTAGACACATAGATCAATGGATCAGAATAGACAGATGAGGAATAGACCCAGAAATATACAGTAAACCAAAAATTTTTGACAAACACTACAAAGAAATTCAGAAGAGAAATTTTAGTCTTTTAATAAATTATGTCATAACACGTTACACAAAAATTACGTCTGTGAGTGGCACAAGTGAACCTGGGTAATTCAGGAGTTGAAGCGCTTGACTGCAAAATACAGTCAGTCGTTTGAAGCCTCAGCATTTCTGCAAATGAAAGATGTGACTGTCTACTTCCAGGAAGATTTGAGCTCCTTTGGGGAAGCTCGAGGATTGCTTTGGATTGGAGGCATCTTGATGGTAATGGCTTTGGTTTGGGGTTGGAGACTATAAATAGTTAAATGCTGACCAACAATTTGAAAGGTGACTATTTGAACCCATCAACTCCTGTCTCAAAGGACGAGCCTTATGACACGCTTCCAAAAAGTCATAGTCTTGAACACATGATGGGGAAGTTGCTATGTGCACACAGGATCACCAGGTGTGGGAATCCACTACAAGGCCACTATTAAATACAATATAGCAAAGGTTGATCAAGTTGGGAAGCCACTGGATCTCTCACACATTGCTCCAAACTCAGAAAGCAAACCCACTGCTATAGAAGCAATGCTGACTCACAAAGTTGACCCCCTGTAGGTATCTGAGACCATAACTGTTTATGAGAGTAGAAAGCCCAGTCTTTCTCCCACGGAGCTGCTGGTGGTTTCAAACCACTGAACATGAAGATCACAGCCCAACATGTTACCACTACACCACCAGGGCTCCTTGATGATGGAGTGTAAAATGGTACAAACACTCTGGAACTCATTATCAGTTACATATAAAGTTAGATATGCACTTATCATACATGTAACCAGAAATCCACTCTTGACTATTTACCCCAAACAATTGAGAACATATGTTCACACAAATATCTAGACTTGAATATTCCTAACAGTTTAATTTGTAATCAACAAAGTTTCAAACCACCTACATGCTCTACAATGGGTGACTGGGTAACGGGGTGTATGCTTTCAACGAGCTATCACTCACCAGGAAAATGGAACAAACTATTGGTGTACCGCACACCGTAGAAGGATTTCAAGATAATTATGTTAAGCGAGACAAACCTCAAAACATTACATTTGAAATAAATTCACTTAGAAAACATTTCTGAAAAGACTACATTATAGCAATGGAGAGCAGAAAAATTGTTAGGAATTAGGTTTAGTGAAGGTTATGAGTATAAAAAGATTAGCATAAAGGAGTTACTTTGGGGAAAGTGAAATATTTCTTATTCTGTATGTGGTGGTGTGTGTATAAATCTGTTTATATGTGAAAATATCATAGAACTGAACACACACACAAAAGGGTGCATGTAAAAACTGGTGAAATAAGTAGTCTGTGATTTAGTTATTTTCATTAGTAGCATTTTTATATTAATATTTATTTCATAGTTTTTGTTTTTACTAGAGGAGTAGGATGATGGTTACATAGAATTTTGTCATTTAGAACTTTAATTAAAAATATCTAGTTTTTATAAAAATATACATGGGTTTATGTTGAGTGTTCATTTAACTCATCAATGAAGGAATCAGCATGATGTTAACTTAAATCTGCTTCAGCATTCGACTATGAGATAAATATATATATACATATATGTATATATATATTTGTTTATATAGTCAACTAAAGAATAAATGTTGAAATGAAATTACTAAATTAAATACAGAATGGTTCAATAGATTCAAAGAAATAAAGCCATATTTGGGGTCATTTTCTTTGTGCCTGATAAAACATTTTCACATTTTCTGGGTAAAAATTTATTTGCCCTAAACAACCTCTAGTATTGTCAATGGTATACGTCACTCAATAATCAGATGACACTAAGGCTTGTTAGATAATGCTCCAGTAGGATGCTGAAAGAACATAGAGTAGTCATTCTTTGGATCGTTCAAGTTTGGGAAAACATTTTCCTTACCATCACCAGTTGCTTCATTTTTTCTTGCTCTCCTGAAGAATTATGTGAACTGGCTTCATTACTGCCTGCGGCAGGCCTTCTATTATTTTTTCCTAGTTATTTACCTCTGGCTTTATCCATAGCTTCAGAGCATGGTTAATTATTCCTGTTCCAAGAATACCCAATGTCCATGAATTTGGCCCTTGCAGACACCCTCCTGTCAAATGAGAGCAGCAGGTTTACTTCCATCATCCCCCCAACAGAGCGGGATGTTGGATTCCCAAGGGAACAGTGCTCATGCGAAAGGGAAGCACCAAAGCACAATGCTGTCCCCATATCTCAGTTGTCATTGAGTTGCTTTAAACTTATAAAAACCCGTGTGTCAGAAGTGTGTGTGTGTGTGCGTGTGCATGTGTGTGTGTGTGTGTGTGTGTGTGTGTGTGTGTGTACAGACATTGTACAAGATCTCTGGGCCTTTCTTCGGGAGTGTCTCTAGGTGGATTCGAAGCTCCAGACTTTTGGTTTGTAGCCAGAGTGTTAATCATTTGCAGCACCCAGAGGAAGTCATCTATGTTCACCCACAAGGAGCAGCCAATGGCCATAAAAACAGAATTTTTAATCATAGGATTGTGATTTTAAAAATAGCTACACCCAAGTGTCATTGTCTTTTGCAAAATCATAGAAGCATTTATTAAAGAAAAATATCAAAATGTAAAGCAATTGTTTCTTTACACATCCTCCATCTAGGTTTATATGCTTCTTTTTTGAGATTATAGCTGTCTCTTTTTTATTACCTGCATTGTTTTTTACAATGAATCATTTTATTGGGGGATCTTACAGCTCTCAGAACAATCCATCCATCCATTGTGTCAAGCACATTTGTACATTTGTTGCCATCATCTTTTCCAAAACATTTACTTTCTACTTGAGCCCTTGGTATCAAGGGCTTCTCTTTTTTTCTCCTTCTGCACCATCCCACCCTCATGAACCCTTAATAAATTATTGTTATTTTCATGTCTTACAGCATGTGCTATCTCCCTTCACCCATGTTTCTGTTGTTTGTCACCATGGGAGTGAGAGTGTTATATATCAACCATTGAGATTGGTTCCCCCTTTCTCCCTCGATCTTCCCCCTGCTCTAATGGTATCACTACTCCCATTATTGTTCCTAAGGGGTTTATCTTTTCTGGATTATATGTGTTGAGAGCTCTTATCTGTACCAGTGTGGATGCTCTTGTCTAGCCGGATTTGTAAAGTAGAACTGGGGTCATGATAGTTGGAGGGGTGGGGTGCATTAATGAACTAGAGGAATGTGCTATGTTTTGTTGGTACTGTACTGTACCCGGGCTGGTTTGTCCCTTTCTTGTGACTTTTCTGTGAGGTGATGCTCAATTGTCTACAGATGGGCTTTGAGTCTCCATTTCGCCTCCCACTCCCACTCATTCAAATCAATATGATTGTTTATTTTGGTCTTCTGGTGCCTGAAACCTGATCCTCTTGACACCTCGTGATCACACAAGCTGGTGTGGTTCTTCCATGTGGGCTTTGCTGTTGCCCTGCTAGAAGGCCATTTGTTTATCTTCAAGCCTTTAAGGCCCTAGATGCTATATCTTACAATAGCTGGGTACTATCTGCTTTCTTCACCACATTAGCTTATGCACCCATTTCCTCTTCAGCGATCATGTCGGGAAGGTGAGCATCACAGAATGCCAGGTTATTAGAACAAAGTGTTCTTGCATTGAGGGTGAGTAGAGACTCAATGTTCTTCTGCTACCTTAATACTTAACATACAAATATATGTACATAGACCTATATCCCTATTGTTATACATAAATATATGTACATACATGCGTGCCTATATTTATACTTCTATAAATGTCTTTTGTCTCCTAGTTCTTTCCTCTATTTCCTTTTATTTCCTCCTGTCCCACTATCATGTTTGACCTTCATTCAGCTCGCTATACTTCCTCTTGGCTACATTGTATTTGATCAAGCTCTACCAAGCATTCTATGCCCTCCTCAGCATCCATTTTAGATTACTTGCTCCCTTGTTACTGTGTTTGTTGGCTCCTCCATTCCTTTCCCCCACCTCCCCCTTTCTCTTGTCCCCCCAGAACCATCAGTCCTGTTGTTTTTACCTAAGGATTATTTATCCTGCTTATATGATAGACATGGTAGGGGGGAGAAACAGGGGAAAAAAACTATAAATAGTTCCAGATCTGTGCCAAGTGTAAATTATATTAGTATAAAAGAAGCATTTAAATGTATGAGAGACATCACATTCTAGAAAGAAAATTAAAATGATGAAACATCCGTGATTTTGTTTTACTGATACTGCAACTTCTACAATAAAGAACATAACAGTTTTGTTACAAGATTTCCCTTTCTATTGTTTTTTCATCGTAGGCCCTAATGCATGGGAAAGTATCTTGCAAAGTCTACTGAATTGAAATATAACATAGGGATAACATCACATTAAGCCAACAAAAGCGGGCAGTAGTGGGTACTTGAATGTGGTGCACTTCTAATTGAACCAGAGAATGAACATTTCTTTTTTTTTTTTTTCCCAGTGTTTGATTTCTCTAGAGAAATTTAATCCTGTAAATAGTTTTCTTGAATGCTTTGCATGCAGGATCTAATGTATTGGCCTGGAAGGCATGATACAATTACTATGTGATTAATCATGGGCTGCTGTTGGACTTAGACTGATTGCATTGATGGTTTATGAAGCAGAATCAGTACTTGGCTCGACTGTCTTCACCTAAACTGGCAACTTCTATCTGGGCATGAGACCTGCATTGAGAAAACTTTGCAAGCAGAAGCGCGTGTAATAATCATTCCGTTAATTCCCATTGTCATTCAGAGACTTGCTCTTACTAAGCAATGGTAATTACAAGTGAGGCATGTGTACTGCTGTTGCCATGTTTAAAATTAATGATATTTTATTGTCAACACACAAATATAGAAAGATCCTGTATTTGTTGTGCAGACAAATCTTTAGTGCTTCAGCAACAGAGACAAATAAAATTTACTCCAATGCAAATTTAATTACAATGTGATACATGAGAAAATGAGTGACATTTCATAAATTAGAAATAGAATTAGAAATTCAGAAATGCTAATTTTTAATAAAGCCAATTAACACACATTAGAATTAAATGCAATCTTTGGCTTCATCAAGTTATTTTTGCATTATTCTTTAGTGTAGCATTAAAATTCAAAATGTGATGGAAAGAAAACATTCTGGAAATACTAATTAGGACAAGAAAAGGGAGTGAATGCAGATTTCCCTTTAGGGGTTACTTTTAAAGAGTTGACTGATAACTGAAAAAAAATTTTGTCTACTACTTCAGAGATGCTTACCTATGCTTTTTAATGCTCTCTCCTATTTTATTTGTTAATATCTCAGCTAGTATGTAATCTTTTAAAATCATCCTTTGGTTCCTTGTGTCATATGTAAGAGTGGGACCAATGACAGGAAAGAAAGAGTCTAATACTGAATGATTGAATGAGGAGTGTTTCTATTTCTATGTCATAAATTATTTTCTTTTGAATTGTTACAAGGAAAAGAACATCTTACTGGTTTGTTCACTGCACGGTACAAAAAATACAGTGATCATTTTATAAGTTGCAGGTAAATGATTTTGTTACCCTGTGGGGTCCAGGGGTATTTTTATTTGTTCTTGCTTTAGAAATACAAATCAAAGATGGTAAAATTATGAAACTTACTACATGCACAGGATGTAGAGAAGGCTCTATTTTAATAAGAAAGGAGAACCTCACAAACGATCTCTTGTTTAACAGATCTAGAGAAAATGATGCAGCCCACTGGGCTTGAATAGACGAAAATTTGTTGTGTTGATCACTATTTTTAAAAAAATATATCACATTTTGTTTTCTCTACCTGCCAACAATGAAAAAATCACTACCCAGTATATTTAATATTATCATCATTCATACGCTCTATCTTAGCGTGTGTGTGTGTGTGTGTGTGTGTGTATGGGAGTGTGAAAGGGATTGCTGGAAATCACAGTAATCTGTATTCATGAAACATATCAAAATGTGAGGCTATTGTTTGTTGACCGCCCCTCCATCAAGGTTTATAGACTTCTGAACGTACTGTTTCCACTCCCTACCACTTCCCCAGAGAATTCTTCACTCTGATTTCCACCATGTCAGAATGGCCGTCTGGGCACCCCTGAAGAACTCAAATCATATTCCTGGTAGATATGCTTTGAGTTTGGGAAACAAAAAGAAGTTTGAAGGGCAATATCAAGGCTGAAAAGTGGGTCAGCCCTTAAAACACTCAAAGACTAAGCAGGTAAAGTAACTTTCCTCCAGTTTTCTTAGCAGTACAGTTTTTTGTTTACTTATGACTTTTCCCTGATAAGCCCCCACATGATCCTGTGTCCCCATGATGGTCCTGTGCTCTTTGAGAAAAATCTAGCAAGAGAATCTCTTTGAAATACCTCCCCAAAAGTTGCTGACTCCGGCAGATCTCCTTGGAGGACACTGTTTGATTAGATCGTTTATTTGAAGGCACGCTAACAAGATTAAGAGAAGTGCATTAATGAAAGAATTTGTCCACAGCGATCTCCTCATAACAGAGACATATCTAAACGAGCTTTGTTTAGAATAAACCCAGGATGCAATACTAGTAGCATTAAATTTTGACTTGCCTCATGCATACATAAATGCCTGTATACGTTTCATTTTCTATAGTCATCTCATTCTATCTATATTTTATGCAATTCGCCTTTAAAATCAACCTTCCTCTAGTTCCTTAATGCTTCCTCCCTACGTCCCCCAACCCCACCACTCTATGACCCAAATTCTATTTTACCAAGCTGACCAGACTAGAACATATATACTAGTACTGATAATAGCTCATCAAAACACTGGAATCTAGATAACCCCTCAGGATCAATAAGGGAGGCAGCGATACTAGGAGGGTAAGGGTTGGTGTGGGGCATTGGGGGGAGGGGTAGTACGGGAAAGTAAGGGGAAACCGATCATACTGATCAGCATATGGCCCCCATCCCCCATCCCAGGGGGACAGACAGCAGAAAAATGGGTGAAATGAGACAGTAGTCAGTGTAAAATATGAAAAAATATATAATAATTTTAAATTATCAAGGGAGCATCGGGAAGTGAGGGAAAGGAGGGAGGGAGGGAGGGGGGAAATGAGGAGCAGATGCCAGGGGCTCAAGGAGAAAGAAAATGTTTTGAAAAAGATGATGGCAACATGTGTAAAGATGTGTTTGACAAAATGGATAATTGTATGGATTGTGATAAGCAAGGTAAGAGCCCCCAATAAAATAAAAGTAAAAAAAGAAAATATACTTAATAAACTAAAAAGCATCAACCTTATGTTTGTAAGATAATTTTCACATTGAAACATAAAATTCTAGTCCACTCATTTTTTGCTGCTAAAAAGTATTTTACTATATAGGATTACATGATTTCATTGTTGATAAACATTTCGATCCTCTCCTTTGTATGCTTTCTAAGTTGCCTTCCAGTCAATTCCCACTCATGGGTGACCGGTGAGCATGGGGTCGAGCTGACCCATAGGGATTTCAAGTGCACAAGACCAGACTACACAGGCTCCTCTGAACCAGAGTGAATTGCCAAACTTTGGGCGAGTAGTCAAGTGTTTATCTGTTTGTGTCACCCAGGGAACTTGAATCCTGTATAAATATCCTTTTTTACAAACAGAATCTTTTTTTCTTTTTCACAGCAGTGTCTTCACACAGGAGTATGATTCCTCCTGGCGATGTCTAAAAGTCTTTCAAGTGGTCGCCACGAGTGGATGAATGTACAGTAAGCATGTTCAGGCCATCTGCTTCCAAAGGGACTCTTTTTCCTGGTTTATAAAATAAATGTCATTTTTATAGCATAAATTCTTCTCCTCTATGAACCTGCTGTATCATGCCACATCCATGTTTCTGTTGTTCGGAGCCATCAAGTCTGTTCTGAATGATAGTGACAGAGAGAAACATTGCCCCTTGCTGCCTCATCCTTACAATTGTCCCTGTGCTTCCATAGCACCACTTTAGTGTGTTCCAGCAGAATTCTGTAATTATATTCCTAACTTTGTTCATATATTTAAAAACATTTATTTCTAGACATACTATGCATGCTTTCTTAAATTTTATATATACATTATTTACACTGATGCGAGAGTAAATCTTTTGAAAATTCAATGTGTTTTCCCATGTGGGAAATTAAATTGTCTCCCAATAATAATTCAATTTTTAACTTTAAAACCCCAAATATTTTTCTTTGAGGAAGTAGATTATTTATAAACAGTATATATAAATACTATTATATTTTCTTTGGCAATTACAGATCTCATCGCTATTTCTATGTTTCTTTATGTTTTAAGTAAGCTATCCTTTGTTTCTAAAAATGTTTTGTGTTTTCTATAGTTTCAAATTAATTGCCATACCATTTCTTGTTATCAATGTGAAATTCTTGTCTCATTCTTAGCAGAAACTCCTAGACAAATAACACCTTCACAGACACCAGTTGCTCAGCTTTTTTTCTTTTTCTATTGGGGAATTAAAGATAGAATGTTGTCCCTTTTTAGTGACCTTTTAATTTTTTCATCTTTGATGTTCTCTTATTTTTTCCAACATCTTTTTACGGGGAGGTAACATAGATAGCTTATCATTCCACAGTTTAATCACAGCAAGTAGCAAAATCTCTATCAAAATCAGTTTCAAAACATTCTGTTTCTTCTTGAACTCCTTGATATCATCTCCCTGCTCTCTACCCGCTGGAAGCTCTTTTTCTACTTACCATCTCTATAGGTTCATCAATCCTGGGTTTCATATACCGAAAAAAAAAAACACAGGAAAAGCCTATAACAAAAATTCAAGAGAGCTACTCTCAATAACAAACTACATCAGAGATAATTGCTAATATGAAGAAAAAGAAAATGAAAGAAACAGAAAATGTTGAAAACCAGACCAGGTCCAATGAGTATAGGGGGGATAAACTGACTCGATTTCAACTCTTCAAGTCAGGCTTAACCTTTTGACCCCCTATACTCATCACTCTAATGTACTCTGTTTTATAATCAGTTTATTCTTAACACTCCATTATGCAGAGAGAGAATTACTGGCGGTATATTTCCTGTATAGATCTCACAGATGTATCTTGGACTCCCAGTGTCATCCATAGCCTTTGGCAAATCAGAATCTCACCATTTGGGCTCTGGTACTCTTTCCTCCTTCAGCTTCACATTGTCTGATTTGCAATTCTTTGGTCACTGATGTTGGAGTGCTTCTTCATGTGGACTTAGTTGACATCTCTGTTTGTTTGGAAACATACCTTTAAGACCCCAGACAGTACTTTATCTGATAGCCGGGCACCATCTAATTTCTTCACCACACCTTGCTATAGCACCCATATCTTCTGTATTTCCTTCCTGAGGAGCTGCTTGACTCTTTAGGGCAAATTGCCACTTGTAAGATTTTCACATTGGATCTGGTAGCATTTTACCATCAACCACCATATGGTATAAAGAAACCAGGGCTAATAATACTCAGCGGCATCAAGTGTCTGAAAATATTTGCCTGTGTATTCATCAACCATCTTCCCTCTGTGAGTTGCACACTTTACTTTCCTATTGCTCTGTGTAGAGTGGTTCACAGGTGACTCTCCGAGTTGAGGTAATGTAAAACAATGCTGCCTAATTCTCATGCAGAAAAAATTATATACAAGAGATGGCCTGGAGGTGATGTAGCAAAAGAGAGGGAAATTTGTACTTGGACTAAAAATGTCCTTTCATCTCCCCATCCAACACGCCCCCCCCCCAATACCAAATAAGAGTATCCACAGAAGTTATCCAGACATCATCATAAAAAAGACCAATCCAAGTGGAATACTAGGGGTTGAGAGAGGTTGTAATTGGCTGGACAGCACCCCTATTCTCCATCAGCAGATCCTCTGCACAGGGGTTCAGAGGAATTCACAAAAGGTAGTATCGATGAAGAACACAGCTTTCCCCCAGATCCTGGATGCTTCCTCCCCCCAACTACCAGGATCCGAATTCTACCTTGCAGGGCTGGATAGGACAGAGGCTGTACACTGGTGCATATGAGGGCTGGAGGTACAGGGAATCCAGGGCGGATGATACCTTCAGGACCAAGGGTGTGAGGGACGATGCTGGGAGAGTGGAGGGTGAGTGGGTTGGAAAGGGGGAACTGATTACAAGGATCCACATGTGACCCCTGGGAGAGGGACAGCAGAGAAGGGGGGAAGGGAGACTCTGGATAGGGCAAGATATGACAAAATAACGAAGTATAAATTACCAAGGGCACATGAGGGAGGGGGGAATGAGGAGGGAGGGGGAAAAAAAAGAGGACCTGATGCAAGGGGCTTAAGTGGAGAGCAAATGCCTTGAGAATGATTGGGGCAGGGAATGTATGGATGTGCTTTATACAATTGATGTATGTATATGTATGGATTGTGGTAAGAGTTGTATGAGTCCCTAATAAAATGTAAAAGAAGAAAAGAGAAAAAAATGATTAGGGCAAAGACTGTACAGATGTGCTTTATACAATTGATGTATGTATATGTATGAACTGTGTAAAGAATTGTATGAGCCCCAATAAATTGTTAAAAAAAAAAAGAGAGAGAGAATGTGTAAGGGGGAGGGACCAGGGGGAGGGACCACTCTATGATGTGGGGCCATCCAGGGCTCAGAGCTTTGGACTGTGTATAGATTTATCATTTAATAAAGTTTTGTTTAAGCTTTAAAAAAAAAAGAACTCTATGAAAGCAAGACTCGAAAACAGTCTATCTGCCTCAGGAACATAAGCATTTGTCCTTTTTTCTTATTGGCCTTTACACCCTAAAACTTTCCTTTAAGGAATAAAACCTCACCCCTTGTCAGGTGAGGAAAAGATGAAGCATAGAAAAAAGAACTAAAACCCCACACACATTACTGAAGACTACAGAACAGAGAGGGGATCTTTTAAGAAACTCAAAATATTGATGTCAATCTGAACTGTGTTTTTAGTTCCTAAAAGTGACGGTCTTTTTATTTCTTAAGAGGACTAGGAAAAATTATGGAACCTAAGATTTCCCTGACAATTAAAAAAATGTTTTCTTCATATTATATTTGCAATGGTGTGATACTTTTCAAAAGATATTTATTTCTGCTTATACCTAAAGGGATCTGGTTTCAAAGAACATGCCTTTTGGCCTTGCTGATTCTCTCAGTTTTTCTTTCCTGTTGTATTATTTTCTATGCTTATCATTATTGTAGCTATGAAAAATCTTTGGATTTGTTCTATTATTCTTTTTATAAATTCTTAAGTTAAATACTTAGTTCTTAACTTTCAATATCCCTTCTTCTCTTATCTATGAAACCTTTATTAATTAAAAGAATTCAAATGGTAAAGATACTGCTTTTCAACATATCCTCCATCTAGGGATATAGACTTCTGATGATACTATTTCCATCTCTCTGATATTCCTTAAAGAAATCTGTGTTCTCCCTATTTTTTCCTTTTCCTTTATATCAGTGGTTCTCAGCCTTCCTAATGCCATGACCATTTAATACAGTTCCTCATGTTGTGGTGACACCCCCCCCAACCATAAAATTATTTTTGTGGCTACTTCATAATTGTAATTTTGCTACTGTCATGAATTGGTCGATCCCTGTAAAAGGGTCGTTTGACTCCCAAAGGGGTCGCGACCCACAGCTTGAGAACCACTGCTTTATATTATAGCCATTAGAGTAGGTATGAAGTAATACTTCAGCATCTCTTGTGTGCTTGAATTTATTCTTAAATCTGTAATAGTTGCTTGGGTAGTTCTAATGGCTTGTGCTCAGCTATGAATTGAAAATTTGGCAATTAAAATTCACCTAGTGGTGTCCCATGAGAAAGGCCTGTGGATCGACTTCAGGAAAACTCTGCCGCGTGCAGTTCTACTGGGAGACATGAGGACGCGCCACGAGTCACAATTGACTTGAGCCATGGGTGTAGTTTTTCTTTTCTTTTTTTAAGTTTTATTAGCACTTTAGTCGCATGTCATACAATTCAACAATTCAATCATATCAAGAAAAGTACAATTACCACCAGATTCAATTCGAGACCATTTTCTTCCTCCTTGTTGTCCTTGTTACTCCTGTAGCTATTTCTCTTATTTTATATAAATATGTTTCTTTTGTATTATTGTAAATAAACAACATATTTTAATAAATCAGTATTAAAAATTAAGCATAATCAAAATCTGTACTATTCTAGGAATATATAGAAGGTTCTTAAAAGTTTAATCAAATCTTTTTCTTTTTTTTAGAATCATTTTATTGGGGGCTCTTACCGCTCTTATCACAATCCATGCATCCATCCATTGTGTCAAGCACAGCTTTACCTATGTTCACATCATCGTTTTCAAAACATATCATTTCTACTTGAGCACTTGGTATCAGCTCCTCATTTTCCCCTCCCCCACCATCCGTCCTTCATGAACCCTTGATAATTTATAATTACCCAGAACAAACCAAAAAAAAATCTGATCAATGTGAATGAGGGGCAGCATGGAGTAGAGACACAAAACCCATCTATAGACAATTTGAAATCCCCTCGCAGAGGGGTCACAAGGAAGAGATGAGCCAGTCAGGGTGCAGTACAGCACCAGTGAAGCATACAACTTTCCTGTAGTTCTTTAATGCTTCCTCCCCTCCATTATCATGGCCTCAGTTCTACCTGACAAATCTGGCTAGACCAGAGCATGCACACTGGTACATAGGGAATCCAGAACAGACAACCCCTCAGGACCAATCATGTGAGTACCATTGTTTGATCCATCACAATTTTACAATAGTCTCTGTTTACTAGTCAAGCTGTTCAAGTCCCTCACTTGTGGTCAGAGGGGATCTGCCAGAGGTTTAATCTGGCTACATCCTCAGCAGATGGTTCTGGGTTCCCACAGTCCTCCAAAGTCTACTACAATTGGGGTGTTCACAATTTAAGCTTCAATATTTTCCCTTCGTTATATTCAGATTTTACTTTGTCATCTTTGGATTACACAGTCTGGTATGCTTCTTCCATTGGGTACTTAGATGGCTGCTTGTTTGAATACAGCCTGTAAGACCCCACACACTATTTCAGTTGATACCCAGGCACATCTGCTTTCTTCAACACACTTTGCTGTAGCACCCGCATTTTCAGTGATCATTTCCTGAAGGCAGAGTATGGCTTTCTTAAGCTTCTATTAGAGTCTGAACTTTTCCCTAAAATCATGGGCTGTATATTTCTACAAATCTATATCTAAATCTGTATCTACAGAAAGACCTACAGAAGAAAGATATACTAACTGTAATGTGCACACTAATTGAAAACTTTACCAATTTCCATGATTGTATTTTACCAAAAAGAAGTTCGTACATGGTTATTTATTCTTAAGGTTAATATGACAAATCCTAAGGTACTTTTTAAACAATATTTTTTCATCATACTTTTAAACACAATTATATATGGTAGCCTGTCTACCAGACTCTGCTACCTGAAAATAAATACTTATTAAATGAATTTAAAGGTATGTTAAAGAATCATAGAAAACAGAAGAATATATGCCACTGACAAGAATACAAGGCTTTTCTGCACATAGAAGTGAGGAGTCCTTGTTGTTTGATACCACGTCAGTTCTCTCTTAGGAGTAGTCTCACTCTACTCTCTCTTCCCGAGCCAGGGCAATCAGAAATGTCTGCAGCTATCAAGGCTTAAGTAGTATTTTTAAAAAGTGTTTCATATCTTACTGTATATTGACTATTTCATTCATTGAAGTAATGTTTAGAGTTTAAAGTACAGGATTCAGCTACTGTGAATATACCTACAAGGGTAAATCAAAAAGTATTGCTACAAAAAGCCCACATGGAAGAAGCACACCGGCCAGTGCGATCACGAGGTGCCAAGGGACCATGTATAAGGCATCATGCAAAAAAACAACAACAACGATATAAGTGTGTGTATGTATGTGTATATATGTGTATATGTATATGTATATATATACCATATTAAATGAAGGGGGAAGTGGAGACCCAAGGCCCAAGTGTCGACCAATGGAGATCCCCTCATAGAGGCGTTTAGGAGAGGAGATGGGTTAATTAGGGTGCGAGGTAGTGCCGATGAAGAACACAGCTTTCCCCCAGATCCTGGATGCTTCCTCCCCCCAACTACCATGATCCGAATTCTACCTTGCAGGCCTGGATAGGACAGAGGCTGTACACTGGTACATATGAGGGCTGGAGGTACAGGGAATCCAGGGTGGATGATACCTTCAGGACCAAGGGTGTGAGGGACGATGCTGGGAGAGTGGAGGGTGAGTGGGTTGGAAAGGGGGAACTGATTACAAGGATCCACATGTGACCTCTTCCCTGGGAGAGGGACAGCAGAGAAGGGGTGAAGGGAGACTCCGGATAGGGCAAGATATGACAAAATAACGAGGTATAAATTACCAAGGGCACATGAGGGAGGGGGGGAAAGGGAAGGGAGGGAAAAAAAAAAAGAGGACCTGATGCAAGGGGCTTAAGTGGAAAGCAAATGCCTTGAGAATGATTGGGGCAGGGAATGTATGGATGTGCTTTATAAAATTGATGTATGTATATGTATGGATGGTGATAAGAGTTGTATGAGTCCCTAATAAAATGTAAAAAAAGAAAAGAGGAGAAAAAAATGATTAGGGCAAAGACTGTACAGATGTGCTTTATACAATTGATGTATGTATATGTATGAACTGTGATGAGAATTGTATGAGCCCCTAATAAATTGTTAAAATTTAAAAAAAAAGTATTGCTACACAGTAGTAGATATTTTTATTCATCAAATAAATCAAAATGTGAAGCTATTGTTTCTCATTATATGCTCCATCTTGGGCTGAATACTTCTGAAGCTGATGTCGCCATCTCTCTAAACTTCCTCAAAGAAAGTCATACTCTTCAATTTACACTGTGCCAAAGTGGCTGTTTTGAAGGCATCCTTGAATGAATCCAATCAGACTCCTTTAAAATAATCTTTAATTTTAGAGAACAGAAAGAAGCCCGTGGGACAAGATCAAGGATGTAGGATGGACGGGTACGGTTTCAAAACAAAATTCTCCTAGGATAGCCCTTGTTACCATCAAAGAATGAGCAGGCATATTGTGAGGGAAAAGCAAATCGTAGGTGTAACTTTCCTGGCTGTATTCTCCCCAGGGCAATTTTTAATATCTCTTCCCAATAAAGAGATTAAGACAAATGTACTGCTGTCTTAATCTGCTATCATTCACTGATCATAGGGGCATATTTTTAGGGAATATTTTTGGGAAGGTTCTACTAGTAATCTTCAGTAGTAACACTTTTTTTACTTATAAAAATAAAAACTCTGTTTTAGTGAGCTAATCAAACTCACCAAAACACAGGCAAGAAATGTCAGAAGGCAAAAAACAGTCTGTTAAAAATATAATCATGTATATTGAACAAAAGATTGTCTTAACAATGATTTTGCAAAGCATTAAAAAGCATCATTTAGTTTAAGAGCATTGACAAATTTTCACTAATAAAATATACAAAAGTGGAAAAATTACTTTTTAATATTCAACCATACTTGAAATTAATAATATGAAATTAAAGCAGAAACATTGATTTATGTAACTTAGTAAATGAAAAAATATAGCAAGAATCATACAGTCTTCTGGTGAGGTAATAATAAGTAGAAATTATCTAAATCTGACAGTTTAACATAAATCTGCACAATTCTACATTAACAGATTTATTTTAAATATATAATTAAAAATAACAAAAAATATGAAGTTTAATTAACCAAACATGCAACATAGATACTGTGTTGACTAAATTGTGAACCATAAAATTAATATTCATTGGGGACTTCTGGGAAGATGGCGGAGCAGGGGAGCAGCATACGCTGAGAGCTCTTTCTAACAAGGTGGGTTTGGTGTTCAGGTAGCGAATGGAAGGAGTCTGGTGAGTGAAATATCCCAGGGACAGCACCCCCACCCCACCCCAATGGGTCCTGAGCCGGGCCTCGGTGATCCAGGACCCGATTCATGGGACATCTCGGGTCACTCGGCTGCCGCCACTGCGGCCACTAGATATATCCCCCACTCCATCCCCAAACCGGAACCCCACACTCGGAGTCCCTTGCCTGCTCTGCCGGGACACATGCAGCAGTGGCGGGACCCCATACAGCAGCTGCCAACTCATAGGACCCCACTAGGAGAAAAGCTCCCCTTTCCCGCGGTTCCCCTCTCCCCACGTGGCAGAAATCGGCCCTTTGGCCTGCGTCCCTCCCTCCATTCATCCAAGGCCCATGTATGTCCACCTCCATTGCTGCCTGGGACCTCTCCACCGGCACTCCGTTTGCCTGGCCGCCCACCCTCATCAGCTGAGCCCCCGCTCCACTCCCAGCCTGGGAAGCTGCGCTGCACACTTCCCACCAGAGCAAGCCTGCAACCAGAGCCCATCAAGCTTCTGTCCACGACACTGCGTTTCCGCCGCGGAGCCACTTCAGGCTGGCCTGCGCCACCGCGGAGCCCTGTGCCACCGCGGAGCCTTGTGCCCACAGCCTGGAGCACTAAATCTGCCTGCCGCAGCGCATCCACTGTGACAGCGCCAGGCTTAACAGTTGGCCCCACTGCCTGTTGGGAGCAGGAGTGACAGGGCTTTGCCCTCCCGCTGGAGTGGCTTTGCCCACCCCCAGCACTGCAGGGTTTCCAGCAGCCGGCAGCCCTGAAAGCCAAACCTACCTGGTGCTGCACATCCCTCTCAGGGCAGAGGGCAGGCGCCATTGCCCACTGTTTCCCACCGGAGCCACCGCTGTCCGATCTGGCTCAGACCACGTCACTGAGGAGCCTGAGCTACTCACAGGGCCGCAGATCAGGAGATAAGCACCTCGCCTGTTAGGGAGCATAGGACGCAAATTTGCAGCCCCGGCGGAGCCCGTGGGGTCTGTGTGCTCTTGCTGGCTCTCACGACTGCGGTGCCCTGTGGGGTCCCCAGCACCAGCTTCTAAGACTACCCCAGGCCTTTCTCTCTCGTATGGTAGGTGCCTCCCTCAACATCCCTTGCGGCCCCAGCCTTTTCCTCCTGGTGCAGGAGGCTCGCCCCTGTGGTGCTTCCTGCATGGGTAGCCTCTCCCCACAGGCTGAAATCTACAGGCCTGCAGGGACCTGGGAGTGCATGCTGCTCTGAAGAGTATTTCCCCCTCACATCGCCTGGCTCCAGAGTCCAGATCAGCACCACGTCCTGTGGCAGTGAGGCCTTGCCGATCTCCGCCTTCTATTAGGCATTGCTAGGACTTGGAGGGAAACAAAAGGGGGGAAATTTAAATACATGTACATTTTTATCTCGTGCTGGTTTTTCTTTTTTTCTTTTACTTTCTGCGTTTTCTTTTCTCTCTTCTTCTTCCTTTTTCATTATTGCTAGTACTTCTCTTCTGCCTCTTTGCTATAGGTTTTCCTTCTATCTCATTTTTCTTTTTCCACTTTCATTATTATCATTTTTCTCTCCTCTTTAATGGCTGCTCCTTCTTTCTCTCTCACCATTTTTTCCTTTTTCCTCCCAAAATTTTTTTAATTATTTTTTAATTTTAAAAGAATTTTTATTAAACAAAAAAACAGGACTGCTAAGGGTGCCCTGACAGACCAGTTCAAAGCAGCATTGGGGCACTCACTGAGGCTCCAGCCCCCACTCCAGTCGCTGAAACATCTCACCACTGCTGGTCACAAAGCCTTTAGGGAACTCTTCCTACGCAGCAGTCTCACCCATCCTTATATTAGGTCATAGGCAGCCACCTTGAAGAATCCTTAACAGTAACACAGATAAGGGCCTTTGGCATCCCAGAAACATGGGGCCTATGAAAGGATTGAGGAACAATCAACAGACCCCATCACTCCCAACAACAACAAAAAACAAAACAGACAAAACATAGTCGCAGAGCTAACGTCTCTCATAGAAGAATCAGATGCAGATCTGCCACAGAAGGAAATCTTCAGAAGTCTGCTCACCGTAATACAGGAGCTTAAGGAAGCAACCCAAAATAAGGATGCAGTGATAGAGGAGATTAAGTCCACTATAAAGAGGGAATGAAGTCCACTATAGAGGGCCTGATAGACATTTATAGAGCTTTCCATCCAAATGAAAATGAATTCACATTCTTCTCAAGTCCACTTAGATCTTTTTCAAAAATAGACCACATGCTGGGACACAAGTCAAGCCTAAGTATATTCAAACACATACATATTATCAAGATGTCTTTCTCAGACCATCATGCCATAAAGCTGGATATTAATAAGAGGACATCCAGAAAAGCATGAGCAACCAATTGGCATGAATGGGTACAGGCCCAGATTAGAGAGGATATTAGGAAGTTTCTAGAAACTAATGAGAATACATTGTATTCTCATTGCGAGGCAGTTATCAGGTAGCTTGATACATTAAATGCATATATGAAAAAAGAAGAGAGGCTTATGACAGATACATTAATACAAAACCTCCAACAACTAGAACAGAGTCAGCAGAACAGCCTCTCCAACAGCAAGAGAAAAGAAATAATAAAAATCAGGGCAGAGTTAAACCAGTGGGAAGACAAGAGAACAATGCAAAAGAGAGATCCAGCTAGAAGTTGGTTCTATGAAAGGATCAACAAAATCAACAGACCACTAGCAAAGCTTACCAAGGATAGAAAGGAGCAAGCATTATTAGCGAGGATGAGGGATGAAATAGGGACAATAACAACAGACCCCACTGAAATTAAAAGGATAATCACAAAGTACCATGAAGGTCTGTATTCTAATGGATTCAGAAACATAGAAGAGATGGATAAATACTTGGAAAACAGTCTCTCCCACGATGATCTCAGACAGATATCAAGAACCTCAACAAACACATAGCAAAAGAATAAATAGAGAGGGTCATCAATAATGTACCAACAGAAAAAGCCCCAGGGCCACATGGCTTCATAGCAGAATTCTACCAAGTATTCAGGGAAGAGTTGACACCGATCTTCCACAAAGTATTCCATAACATAGAAGAGGATGGCAAACTCCAAATTCATTCTACGAAGCCAGCATATCTTTAATACCCAAACAGGGCAATAACCCCACAGGTATAGAGAATTACAGACAAATATCTCTAATGAACATATATGCAAAAAATCCTTAACAAACTGTTGGCCAATAGAATACAAAAGTATATAACACATATCATCCACCATGACCAGGTAGGATTCATCCCAGGGATGCAGGGATGGTTTAGCATTCGAAAATCTATCAATATTATACACCACATCGAGAAGAAAAAGGATATCCATAGATGCAGAACGAGCATTTGACAACATCCAACACCCTTTCCTAATTAACACACTCATAAAGATAGGAATGGAAGGTAAGTTCCTCAAGCTGATACAAGTTATCTATGAAAGGCCAACGGCCAACATCATAGTCAATAGAGAAAAGACAAAACAATCCCAGTGAAAAAGGGTACAAGACAAGGATGCCCCCTGTCCCAACTTCTGGAGGTTCTGGTTAACAACATAAGACAGCGGAAGGACATCAAAGAGATCCAAATGGGATAGGAGGAGGTGAAACTATTGCTATTTGTAGATGACATGATCCTGTACATTGAAAACCCCAAAAGCTCCACAGCTGGAGTACTTACCATGATAGAGGAATTTGGAAGAGTGGCAGGATACAAAATCAATAAACTGAAGTCAGTAGGTTTTCTGTACACATTGGACAGGACCATGGAAGAGGGGATTAAGAAGGAAGCACCCTTCTCAGTAGCTAAGAACAAACTGAAATAACTAGGAATATATTTAACAAAAAAAACTAAAGACCTATACAAGGAAAACTATAAGACCCTACTACAAGAAACCAAAAGGGACTTCTACAAATGGAAAAACATCCCCTGCTCATGGACTGGAAGGCTTAAGATAGTAAAGATGACAATCTTACCTAAAGCACTTTACAGGTTCAATGCTATACCAATTCAAATACCATCAACCTATTTCAAATAATTGGAAAAACTGATCCCCAATTTCATATGGAGAGGAAAGAAACCCAGAATTAGCAGAGAACTCCTCAAAAAGGACACAGTTGGAGGACTCGCCTGACCTGATTTTAATTCCTATTACACAGCTACAGTGGTCAAAACAGCATGGTGCTGGAACAAAGACAGACACTCAGAACAGTGGAAAAGAATAGAAAGCCCAAGAATAAAACCATCAGCATATAGACAACTGATCTTCGACAAGGGTCCCAAAACCATCAAGTGGGAAGTGGATGCCCTTTTAAACAAGTAGTGCTGGAAACAATGGATATCAACATGTAAAAAAATGAAACAAGGTGTTTACCTCACCCCATGCACAAGAATAAACTCAAGGTGGATCACAGACCTAGAAGTTAAACCCCAAACCATCAGGACCATCAAGGAGGGAATTGGGACTAACCTCAGAGTACTGGCCCAGGGAACTCATAGGTTCACTGCAATAGGGAAGGGTACACACACAGGCGAACTAGAAATCAACAAACGAGATTTAATAAAGCATCTGTGCACCTCGAAAGACTTCACCAGGAGGATGACAAGACAACCCACAGACTGTGAGAGGAGAAAGGGTTCAATACTCAAATCTCCAATACCATCATGAGCTGCAAAAAGAGGAAAACTGTTAACCCCCTAAGGAAGTGGGCAAGAGAACAGAAAAAAAAGTGGCCATCTGGTCCAGAAGCAACAAAGCCCACATGGAAATATCACACCAACATGTGTGATCATGAAGGGCCGAGGGACCAGGTTTCAAGCACCAAAGGCAGTGGGGGGAGGTGTGTGTGTGTGTGTGTGGAAGAATCATGTCATCGTGAATGAGGGGAGCACATGATGGGGGCCCAATGCCCATCTGTAGACAACTGGACATCCCTTGCAGAGAGGTAGTGGGGAGGAGATAAGTCACTCAGGGTTCAGTGTAGCAATAATGAAACTCACAACCTTCCTCTTGTTCTTAAACTCTTCCTCCCCACCACTATAATGATTCTAATTCTACCTTGAAAACCTGACTAGACCAGAGGATGCACAGTGGTGCAGATGGGAACTGGAAACACTGAATCCAGGAAAGATGAACTCCTCAGGACCAGTGGTGAGAGTGGCGATACTGGTAGTGAATGGGGGCAGAAAGGGGGAACCAATCACAAGGATCTACATTTAACCTCCTCCCTTGGGGATGGGCAACAGAAAAGTGGATGAAGGGAGATGCTGGGAAGTGTAAAATAAGATAAAATAATAATTTATAAATGATCAAGTGTTCACGAGAGAGGGGGGAGTGGGGAGAGAAGGGGAGGGGACAAAGGAAAATGAGTAGCTGATTCCAGGAACCCAAGTGGAAAGCGAGTTTTAAGAATGATGAGGGAAACGAATGTATAAGTGTGCTTTACACAATTGATGTATGTGTGGAGTGTGATAAGAGTTGTATGAGCCCCAATAAAATGATTTTAAAATTAACATTTAATTGTACTTATATTAAACAAGCTGACTTTCTGATAAGAAGGAATAGTTGTCATGTATATGTGTGTATTATATACCTTTAAGTTACAAGAATTATAACATCAAATTTCATTTTAGTAAGTTATATATATTATAATGTATCAGTCACATAGGCTGATTATGTTGCAGTGAAAGCCAACTCCAAAATCTTTGTAGTTTTGATGTAACTTAAATTTGTTTCTTTTTTCATTAAAAGTTTATTGTTTGTGCACAATTCTCCTGGGCCTATGAACTCCAAAATGTAACTCTATTCCAGGTTCTGCCCCTAAAACAAGAGCTTTCCCACAAAGGGGATAATGAGAAGTTACAGAGTCATTTAAACTTTCTCATTGCATCCACTGTAAAGCAACATTTTGTTGATCCGAAGAGGACTGGACACTGTAATCCCGTGTGTATAAAGAGAACTGTTTATTGTGATTCCCTAGCCAGGTCTACCACACAGAACAAGATGACAATTTGGTCAATTATATACATTACTACATTGCCTGTTTATCTATCCATCCATGTAAACACATACACATATCTTAGAATATATATACATATCCTGAATTTTATTAACACTGAAAGAGTATCTTTATAAACATAAATGCTTGTCAGCTCTTCATGTAATAGCAATTCAATATAATAACAATTAAATATACTGGCATACTCAAGGAAGTACAAAAACAATTTAAGAAGAGCATGAGGAAGCAAATGGAGCCAGTTAATGGCCTATTGGGCTCAACTTTGCTTTGGCAAGTGGCACAAATCTATTGGAAGCCAGGCAATGTTGGGCAAATCACGTGGGTTCCTCTTTCCCTCTCCAGTGGAGGCTGCTGGAATGGCCATAGAGTAAGGCCTTGTCTACAAGAAGCATCTAACTTCCCTCAGCCTCGCCAGCCTGGTTACTGACAGAGCTTGGATGAGCAAATATCTATGAAGCGCTTCTGTTTTTAAAACCTTTGACACATTTTTTTATTTAGTCTTTACAACAGCTCTGTGAGGTAAGTTTTATTATATTTGATTACAAACTTGGAAATAAAGCTTAATTGGCTTTTGAAAATGCAATTGATTGCTCAAGAATACTTTGTTCAATGTTACAATTAGCAAGGGACAGTGCTAGAATTCAATTAATTCTTCTGAATCTTTCAGTCAAGCATTTCATCTAAACCAGAGTTCTTGAAGATAGGTAGCAGAGGGATAGCTCCATTTTATAGGTGAAAGCACTTTAAATGACAATTAAATGGATTCCAAATAAGATATTTAAAAGTGAATAGATATTGGAGTAATTGTGTAGTGGTGGAATGATTGCTTCTCTCACAGGAGACTTGCATGTTGCTACAATGCTGAATGTGATAATGATCTCAGCTTGCATGGATTCACAACCAATTCTCATGCAAGCAGCAGTCAAGAGGTCAAGTGATGCATTGCCTTGGGTCAATCTGTTGTACAAGACTTCTCTCAAGTGTTGAAAAGCAAGGAGGTTACTTTGGTGCTAAGGCTACTAAGGAAGTTACCAAGGTGTACCTGACCCAAATCATAGTATTTTCCATTGCATTGAATAAGGAAGGCTGAAGAAAATTGATGCATTTGAATTATGGAGTTGATAAAGAAATTGAATATACCATGGACTACCAAAAACTAAAAACCAAACAAACATCTCTCTTGTAAGAATTAAAACCACAATGCTCCTTAGAGACATAGGTGGTTAGACTTCCATCACATACTTTGGACATGTTCTGAGGAAAAATCTGTCCCTAGAGAAGGACTTCATGTTTGGTAAAGTGGAGGGGCAGGGAAAAAGAGGATGACGTTTGACAAGCTGGATTGACACAGTGGCTGCAATAATGGGCTCCAACATAAGAACAATTATGAGGATGACATAGGATTGGGCAGTGTTTCCTTCTGTAGTACCAAGGATCTTTACGAATTGGAAGTCATTCAGTGGCACCTGACAACATCATACTGAATAACTGTGAGGAGAACTTCCAGACTAAGACAGACTATGAGGAAAGGCCAGACTATCTACTTCCAGATATCAGTGAAATCCTATAGATCACAACAGTCGCCTCTTACAAAATCAACCAACCATGGAAATGGTGCTGAATCTGGTAGCATGTTGCCTCATTGTGTGTGGGTTGCCATAAGTCAGGCGCTAGATGACTGCTAAAATTAACAGATTAGAATACTCTTGGAATGTAAGAATCCTGATTCTACCTTTTTCAAATGGTTTCATAAAACAGGTGCTAGCGGCAATGCTCAAAATTCTCAGCACTGTTCCTTTCTTTGATGCTATCCTTGAAATTCTGTCCACATACAGCTTGGAATTTACATCTAGCCAGTTAGTGAGTAAAAGGAAAATCACATCCAAAAAAAGTGAGAACGCAGTTCCCATGTTCTTCTTATAGCAGTTAATATGAAATCACTCCTAAGTAAAGGAGAAATTGTTTAAAGAAAACTACCATTTAGTTTTAAGTGAGTAAAAAATATTTGTGTGTCTTTCTTTACTTAAAACTTTTCCTCAGAAGGAATGTGAGCTAAATTACAATGACATATATAAAATAATGACAGATAATTCATTTGAGAGGAAAAACAATTGGGTTGTAAATTGACCTGAGAATAAGAGACTGGTTATCTTTGCTTACATCTACAACAACAATTTGGAAATAGCAGTTTTAGAGATTTACAGCACAGCTCTTAATAAAGATGTGAAGGGTTAAAATATTGCAGTTAGAATTGCTACACTTAATATTAAGAATGTTACTAAGAACAAGTTAGATTAAAATGTTATGAATCAGTCATACCTCTGGTTGAACTGTATGCAAAACACTTACTCAATCACCAGTCAGAATGAAAAAATATGAAACACAGTAAGATATGGAAGTAATTAGGTGATCCTGCTGACTGCCTAAGGGCATTCCAGCTGATGACAGCCTGTTTCTGTAAGTGCAGTTAACTCCTTTAGCAGCCAACTTGTTCCAATCCCGATTGACGGGTGAGTACCCCGATTCTAAAGGAAGTGGATTAACAATGGGAGCAATAAATTTTCAACATTTGACTTGATGCTTCAAATGGCATTTTCTTGCCATGTGTGTTTTAATAAACCATTAAAATCTACAAGGTACAGAGAGTTTACGGTGCTTAGGAAACTGCTATACCTGTCCTATTAGGATACATTTTTATGAATTTTGAAGGTAGAAGGAAAGGAGAGGACATTAATATGCACAAATTTGTTTTCAGTTACCACGTAAATACAGGTTCATAAAGCTTGAAGACAAAATAGCATGAATATAATACTGTTTAGAGAATAATAAAGAGACTAATAGGATTGACTTCTAAGTGGAGAATCTCTCACCTCTTCTTAGAAGTTACAAATGTAGGATATGCATGCAAAATCAGGAGTCTCTCAGAAATTATCTTTGAATTCTTCCTAGCATAAAGGCAATTAGGGATTACAGGCCAAATGTCTTTAAATGAAAGTTCTCAAGACCTTCTTGTAGTGGTTAATGTTATATGTCAACTTGGCGAGGCTATGAGTCATAGTGGTTTGACAGATATTGGACTGGGTGCACTGTTATAATGTAATCACGTTCCAGATGTTCTCTAGTGTATTATTTGCAGCACTTGAAGGGAAATTGCTTTGGATAGGTGGCCTGCATTGAGTAGATGGATGAACGTTCTTAGAACATGCATTCTCTTTCTTGACCTTGCACCCCTCCTGTCCTCTGACCGCAGCTTCTTATTGGTACTCTACTCATCCTAGTCTCTAGGCATTGAAAGCCATTTTGAACTGCTTTCTGAGCCTTTTTGAAATTATTTCAGTAGTACTAGGACTTTTCTTTATTTTTAGTATGCGAGATTTTCCAAATTCATCTTATATATCAGTTGACCCAAAACTAGAAACAAATATATATCTCTAATAATCACTAGGTATGTGCATGCATGTGTACATGTGCAAAGTGGTATTTAGAGACTACAAGCTCGATATTAGGCATGTTCATTGATATTGAGTTACTCTTTGATTATAGACTCATGTGGGATAGAGAAAGGTTTTTCCCCAGGTGGTCCCCCCCTAATATATGTCAAACCTAAGATGCTATTTGCTAACACATGGCAGATGTCTATACACTTGGAGGTCATCGGCTTAAAGGTTTCTCCCTAAAGGTATCAGCCACCTAGTGCAATTCCACCCTACTGTCTGTCCCACATAGGGTGGGGCACACTCCCTGCTGATACGGATAGTGGATCATGTCCCTGAAGGAGATCCCAGAGACAAGGTCAAGCCAACTCAAGGAGGACCAAGGTTAGGGTGCCATCTTGAATTTAGGGTTCACTCATCGTTCACATGTGTACCCCTAATGCCTCTCCTTCCTATTGTGTGTACACGCCTAGCTCATCCCCTTCCTGTTGTGCGTATGCCTATTGGACAGCTCCTTCCTGTTATGTATATGGTTGCCTGTAATCAGGGGGGCTTGCAAGTCCCCTAAATGTATATAAGCTGGGGTTGGAAATATGCTCGCCCTCTTCCTCTCTCATCTTCCACTTCCATGTGGACCATCAAGAGGGGCTGAGGTGAGCATGCTACCATAAAATGTGATTCCTTTATTTACTCTCTCTCCTATCTCTCCTGTCTTCTATGACTTTACTACATCCTTTATATATTATCACCGTTCAATCGTGCCTGTGGACCCTTTGGTTGTTAGAGGCTGCTTTCCTCTGACATCCCCTTTTTTGTAGATAATGTGAAAAATATGTTCTTTTAATATAAAATGCATATGACTGTTTGCCATTTGATTTATAGCCTTAAGGTTTTTTTAGTTATCTTATTTAATTTCATTAACTTTGTTTGCACATAGTGAACATTATTGGTTTGCAATCAAATCCAAATAATTGCTTGTTTGATTATCATGCACAGATATAAAATTACATAAGGAGTACTATATCAAAGTGCTTTTCTCTTCCCTTGAAGATGATAGTTCAAACCTAGCAACCTACCAATGATGAGGCAGTCAGCTTCTTTAAAGGGAAAGTTCTACCTTGTTCTGATCTGAAATCAGGATGATGATAATGGGATTTTACTTTTTTCATAAAATAATGTTAACATTATTCTTAATAATGTTGATAATGAAAAGTCACATGAGATTTTATTGCAGTTGTATGTGGTTGTGCATGTGTGTGTGTATATGCACAGGATTTGTGTTCTAGAGATTCTAGACATATTGGGAGGTTGTGCTTCCACATTTTTGTGTAAAAAAATCTTTCATTTACCACAAACTTTTGAGACTCTCACATATGCAATCAAATTACTATATTTTAGTTATTGTAACATAATTCTTTGATAAGCAGCTATATTTATCTAACTGATTTTAATCTTTTTAAAATCAATTTTAATATTTAGGGATTCCTCTTCTTTATGTATTTTATTGAATAAAACATTTGTTGGTTCTAAACTCACATTCAGAGATCACCCTTTTGTCATTGACCCTGTTCCCACTTTCTTATTGTGAAAATTTCCCCCTGTTATTATCTCCTCTATTGGTTCAAACTCACCAAACTCACTGCCATAGAGTCAATGCTGACTCATAGTAAACCCCTGTGGGTTTCTGAGGCTGTAACTGGTATAGGAGTAGAAAGCCCCATCTTTTCCCCATAAAGTTGCTGCTGGTTTTGAACTGATGACCATGGGGATGGCAGCCCAAGAAATAACCACTAAACCGCCAGGTTCCATCCTGTATTGGTTTATCTGCATAATAAAATGATAGAAAAATGTAAAATGGAAGGAGAACAATATCTAAATATAATTGTGGAACTTAGAAAATCATGGAAACAGCACACCAAGTTCCCTGTCATCTGGGCCCACAAGGTCAGCAGCTTGAACCCAGAAGCACCTTCTTGGGAGAAAGATTTATAGCCTCAGAAACCCAAAGAGGCAGTTATACAATGCCCCACTAGGTTGCTATGAGTCACCCTATACAGGAAGTGGCCCCCACTAAATTGGTTTAAAATGGAAAATGAGGAATCAAGAAAACATGCTGCTGTGATGGGACCCACACAGAGGACAAGGTCTAGGTGGGTGTGGTGACGTAAGACAATGATATGTAATGAAATGTGTCATCTTCATCTCTTGCTGTTCTCTCTTGTATTCACTATTTCCAAGTGTCATTGACCTTCATTATCTGAACACTTTCCAAGCCTTGGGTGTTCACACATGTTGCTTCCTTGAATAGAAAACTTCTTTTCATTTCCCATGCTTATATGACTTATCAGTTCTTAAAACTGGTCTAAGGGGTCGGTGCCAATCCCAACTACATGGACACCCCACCCCACCCCCCGCAAAAGAATTCACTTCAGAGGACAGCACTGAAACTACAGCTCAGGGAGAGGGATATGTTTGATCAGAGCACACAGAAGCAAATGAAGGGGAAGGAAGAGAGAGTGGAGCACATCCTGGCCCACCAAGCCCTGGGAATGATATTCCTGCCCAGAGCAGCCAATGCACAGAAAGGACCATAGGGCCTGCCCGAATATGAGACTCAACATCCCTCGCTGAACTACAGCTCTACAGGAGACAACACTGGAGACACAGTGTGGGAATTGTGTCCAAGCTGACCCCACCACACCGAGAGGAAATTCTAAGGGTATGCAACAGAACAGCAATGAGAGCAGAGCAATGGAGTCCCCAGGGAATACAAAAAATAAACTATGGGTCCAGGGCATGGTACCCCATCAGACTTGATGAGAAAACATTTCTAAAGGTCAACAAACAGACCTTGAACTACTTATAGGCTTTTCTTTTTATTTGGTCATTGGGTTTTTGTTGTTGTAGTTTTGTTTTGTTTTCTTGCTTTGTTTTGCTTTTTTTGTGTGCATATGATAATCTCTGCAGGTCTATCTAGATAGGATAGACAGGGTAAACAATCTGGAGGAGAAAACAATGGGACCAATGGTTCCAGGGGGACATGGGTGAGGGGGAGGTGGGAAAAAGAAGTTAACAAACCCAGGGACAAGGAACAACAAGTGATCTAAAATCGATGATGAGGAAGTTATAGGAGGCCTAGTGGGGCTTGATCAAGGGTGATGTAATAAAGAGGAATTACGGAAACCCAAATGATCACTGAACATGATAGTGGGACAAGAAGAAAGTAAAAGGAAATAGAGGAAAGAACTAGGAGACAAAGGGCATTTATAGAGGACTAAATATAGGCATGCATATGTGGAAATATATTTATGTATGACAATGGGGAAATACATATATGTATATCTATTTACAGGATTAATATTAAGGTAGCAAATGGACATTGGGCCTCTACTCAAGTATTCCCTCAATGCAAGAATACTTTGTTCTATTAACCTGGCATTCCATGGTGCTCATCTTCTTGACAAGATCACTGAAGCCAAAGAGGAAGCATAAGCAAATGTGGTAAAGAAAGCTTATGGTGCCTGGCTATCAAAAGATATAGCATCTGGGGTCTTACAGGCTTGAGATCAACAAGCAGCCTTCTAGCTTAGAAGCAACAAAATCCACATGGAAGAAGCATACCAGCCTGTATGATCATGAGGTGTCTATAGGATCAGGTATCAGGCATCAAAGAACAGAAAAATCATATCATTGTGATTGAGGGGGGAATGTGGAGTGGGAGACCCAAAGCCCATTTGTAGGCAATTGGACATACACTTATATAAGGCTCGTGGGGAGGAAACAAGCCAGTCAAGGTGTAGTACAGCACCCAACAATGAAACATACAACTTTCCCCTAGCTCTTTAATCCTGCCCTCACCTCCTCCCCACTATCATGATCCCAATTCTACCTTACAAACCTGGCTAGACCAGAGGATTTACACAGGTACAGATAAGAGCTGGAAACACATGGAATACAGGGCAGATAACCCACTCAGAACCAATAATGGGAGTAGCGATACCAGGAGGGTAAGAGAAAGATGGGGAAAAACGGGAGAAAAGATTACAATGATCTACATACAACCCCCACCCTGGGGGATGAATAACAGAAAAGTGGGTGATGGGAAACATTGGTCAGTGTAAGACATGAAAAAAATTTATAAATAAGGGTTTGTGAGGGATGAAAGGAGGAAAGGGAGGGGGTAAATATGGAGCTGATATCAAGGGCTCAAGTAGAAAAAAGTTCTGAAAAGGATGATGGCAACAAATGTACAAATGTGCTTGACACAATGGATAGAGGTATGGATTGTGATGAGTTGTATGAGTCCCCAATAAAATGATTTTTAAAAAGTTGTTTTTATCTGTGTGCTCATTCTTAAAGAGACTCTCCATTCTTTTCCTCTTGAGTACTTACAACAACTTCTAGTTTTATGTTTATTTGATTGTTTAATGATCTATTACCTAATTGTCAAATATCTGTATCCCCCGTTAGAGCACAACCTTCATCAGGACCAATGAAGTAAGTAGCAGCTTTTAGGACAATGTCTGCAGCCCAATAAGTCTTCATGAACTATTTGTTAGCCAAATTAATAAATTACTGTATATACTAGTGGATAAGCCGTGTTTTCCAGCACATTTTAAATGCAATTTTTTGTGGTAAAATTATGTGCCTTGGTGATGTACAGATTGGCTTATACTCGAGTATATATGGTATACAAGTTTTCAGAATCCATAAATACTAAAAATCTGTAGTTTATTCATGTCCTTTCAGATAAGATGATGACAAATCATTGTCAAATTTGCTTATGTTTTTAAAGTGAACCTGACATACAAAAATCTGGAGAACATCCTCTAACCCCATGTGAGCCACGATCATATGAAATTTAGTCTTTTTTGCCAGGTTTCAAAGGCAAGGTAAAAACAAAGTACTGTTTAAGGTGAAGCCTCCAAAGACTCTTCATGATTAGTTAGATTTTTGCCTATTCACCCCTTGAACTTCTTAGATACCCTGGACAGTGCCTCTACATTGGGCATTGGTGGTTTCCTTGAAAATTTGGAAAAGTTAACTCTGAAATGGCAATGAGAAGCTGTATAGAGCCCCACAGATCTCACAAGTGCATTTCCTTTAGTGGCAAACACACAGACGAGTTCAATTGATTTTAAATAAGATCTCCCAAGGCTCATCAGCAGGTGAACTTGCCTAGCATTCTTAGCACAACCAGGTTAAATGAAAGATACTGAGGCCCCAGGGCAGCTATCTAACCCTTGGAAGTAATTAAGAAGAGATTAAAATCCTGTTAGTTTGCATTTACAGCATAACATCTTGCTATCATAACAATGGGCTTAGTATGTGTTTGCTTGACACCTATTAAACAAGTATCTTATTAACATGAAAACACCAAAAAGTGTAGCATTAGGCAGTGCTTTAATATCATCTTAATACTTCCTCTGAAGACGATGAGGGCATTTGAACACCTGTGTACTCTGCTAACCTATCTATTCATTTGACATGCTCCACAATTGGTAAAATCTTAAGAAAGCAGTGCATGTTAAGTACAGATATGAAGCCTTTCACATTTTAATCCCGAATCATGTGTGTCAAAGCACTCACTGTTAGGCAAAGAAGAAGGACAGTTGAGACACGGGGGGTTTAAACTCATGTGGCGTGCCAAACTTCCAAGGCTTTCACACAGATGTTCATCCATCATCCCTCACGGCAACTCTGTAAGGAAATTCGGCACTTATTAGCATCCTCATTTTCTAGATGAAGAAAATGGAAATGAAGTTAGGGTAAGTGGATTTCTCAGGTCTCCCTGGAAGTCAATGGGGCCAGGAGAGCCTGGAGCCCTTCCTTCTTGCAGGCTCGCAAGTGTTTCTAACTGTATGGGATTCCTTTGCTGAGCAATAGAATATATAGGCAAGCATCTATGGACATTTAAAAGGAATAAGCACTTTTTAGAAAGTAGTTCTCTTATACTCGAAAAATTCTTCATAAAGAATAATTTTCCTGATAGGTATAGTAGAATGCTGAGAATTTTGAGAGGAAAAATTCTCTTTAAATCTATAGTTTTTTTTCTTTCTATCTATTTGCCATGGTACAGAGGGAATCTCTGTGATTCAGCTTCCTCACTTCTAAATTTGAAATGGTAAGCAATTCTCAAAATACTGTACACCCCTCAAAAAAGTAATGAAAGTTCAACAAAAAACTCGTTGTTTAGTATATGACAAGCATTCCAAATATTGCAATGCAGAAGCTGGTCTCCATCCAGGAATATAGCATGGAAACAGAGATGCTTAAATTTGTTAATTTTCTTTTATAACTTAGAGACCTAATTGCCTTATACATTGAAGCACAGGCACATTATTTCCTCAGCAAGTCAAACTCTAAAATGGGGATTAAGACAACCATCCCTAAAGGGTAGGGTACAAAGTAGATGTGACGATAATTCAAAGTTTGCTTTGCATTATTGAAAATTTCCTGAGAGAAGGAGATAATATAAATAACAGCAAACAAATAGTTCCCAATAGAATACCTCAGAAAAAACACATGCAGGTGTGTATATATTATATCAATTATTAATTACATCAAACACGATTGGCTTGCTATCTTCTAGATTACTTGGAATTAATGTGCAGAATCTTTAACCGAGTTGAATTATGTGTGACTAACAAAACATCAACTCATTTTCTTTTTTTACTTTTATTGTGAATTGGGTGAAGGTTACAGAACAAGCCATCAAGTTTACATTAAATAATTCCTACAGATTTTGTTTACTTGTACTCTTTCAGTCTTTTAAGTCACTGTAATAATCACTTATGTAACTTACTCTCTTTGTTTCTTATTTTCACTCCTTCTCCTTTCCTAGTCCTTCTGAACTTTGTCCTCAGGCAGATGTTGCCTTTCTGATCTCTTGGTGGGTTCCATATCTCATTAATGTTACAGTTCCCTTTATAAGCCTGTCTATTGTTTAGCTGAAAATTAAGCCACTTGAGTGAGTTCAATTCAGACCTTAAGGTCTCTTTAAAGGAAAATAAACAAGCAACAATACTCTACATCAACTATCAATCAATCTATCAATCTATGTATCTACCTATGCTGTCACACGGTGCTGTTATGACTCAGAATTAACTTGACAGAACACAACTGTGAGGTTAAAAGGATCCCTAGTGGCACAAACAGTTAGGTTCTTGGCTGCTAACTGAGCATTTGGCAAATCGAACCCCAAGATGTTCCATAAGAGAAATATCAGATGAGCTTCCCCTTGAAAGCCCTATGAGGCAATTATACTCTGTCACATAAAGTCAAAATCAACCTGACAGCATCACACAATACAGCAATGTTCTTTGTTCAGAAGTGGAGTCTAATCACCACCTCTAGAGTGTTGACAGACTTAATAATTTACACCCAATGGAAAAGGTATTCCAGAATTTATCTTTTAATTTCTTTCTACCAATGTAAGTTATTTAGATACACAATTTAAAAAAATCAAATGATTTATTAAAACATTGCCTATAAAATATATTTTCCAGAGTATTCTAACATTTTTCTGTAAAGCAAAATGTATGAATTCAGAGACACTAGTTTATAAGCAAGTAACTTACCCAGTGTATCTATATGTTTTATTATGAACAATGGAAAATTATGCTTAGGTTCAACCCTACCCACGAGGCACATGGAACTTCCCCCAGCATGCAGATTGTCCTTGCCTGTGGACTGCACCAGGGTACAAGCCACTTCTTCAGCAGAGGAGATAGTAGCTGCCTGTCTCCTGTGGGCTGCACCATGGCACAAGCTATTTCTCTAGCAGTGGAGAAAGTAGCTACCCAGTTGCAACCTGGCCCACTAGGCATGCACAACATCCCCCAAAGGTGAAGATTGTCCCTTCCTGGACACTCACCGCCCTGGGGTTACACAGCCTCATAAGTTACTTCTCTGGAAGTGAAGATAGTAGAGGCTGGGCCCAACCCAGTCTACGAGATGCATGCAACTTCCCTCAGCAGTACAAACAGCTTCTTCCTCAACACCCACTACCTCACCTGCTGTACCACGGCATGAGCCACTTTTCTGGCAGCACAGATAGTAGCTCTCTGGGGTCCAACCCAGCCTGTGAGGTGCATGCAACTTCCACCAGCATTGCAGATGATCCCTGCCTGGGCACCCACCAACTATGTTGCATCAAGGTGCAAGCCACTTCTACGGCAGGGCATATAGTAGCTTCCCTGGCACCTCCAAGCCTGTACAAGTGGAACCGTGAAGAGTACATCCCTGGTCCAGTGGGCATGCTTCCCCCAAATCTAATCTAGCTCCTGGACCCAAGGCATCTGCAATCTGGCTCAGGGAGCTCCCTGGCCCATGCCAGCCATACCACCTCAGACCCCAATGAATCCACCACTAGCACATTGGCCCCCTACATCCCTAGTGCTATACCTGGAGCTATCCAGCAGTCATACTGAGTTCTCCACAGCTGCCCCACAAGTGCCCACAACCTCCACCCTGTGGTGGCTCTCCTGCTGCACCTGTACCAGTGGTTTTGGGGTTGCTCCTGCCTTCACTCAATACCCTTTCCTGTGGCAGTGGGGCCTCCCCCATCATTGTCCTCTATTAGGTACCTATAAATAATACAAAATAATAATAATAAAGACTGCAAATGAGACCCTGACAGCCCAGAACAAATCAACCCAGCAGCATACAGATAGTCACCAGCCCCTCTCTAGTCTCGAAGACTTCTCATTACCACTGATGACTGAGCCACCGCATCCCCTGCTTACACAGCAGTCTGACCCGCCACCATAGTAGGCCACAGGAAGTACTTGAAAACATAGTTGCCAGTCACAGAGAGAAAGAGCCCAGGGCCCCTTGGTCTCCCAGAAATATGGTGCCCAGATATACAAAATCGTCATGTAAACGTCAGCATACCATATCACTCCCAACAAGAAATCAAGACAAACAAATCACAACAGCAGAGTTAATGATGCTCATAGAAGAATCAGACGTGGCCCTGCCACAAAAAGAAATTTTCAGAAAGCTGTTTGGAGTAATACAGGAGGTGAGGGAAGCTATTCAGAATAAGGATGCAATAATAGAAGAGATGAAGTCCACGGTAGAGGGGATGAAGTCCATGCACCAGAAGGAAATACAGGAGATAACAGATGAAGTAACAGAAGCTACACACAGGATCATGGATCTTATAAACATACTAGAGGAGGCTGAGAATCATATCAGTGATCTTGAAGACGACCAAGCAGACCTCAGCAAATGAGAAATACAGTCAGACAAGACAATAAAAGAGGTGGAAGAATGCCTGAGATCAATAACAGATGCTATGAAAAGGAACAACATCTGCATTATTAGCCTCCTGGAACAAGACAGAGCGAAGAAGTCGACAGCTAAACTAAAAAGGGAATTCCTGGAAGAAAACTTTCCTACCTTAATGAAGGAAAATCAGTCACTCATACAGAAAACAGAGAGGACACCAATTACACTAAACCCTAGGAAGAACTCACAAGGCATATAATAGTTAAACTATCCAACTTCAAGGAAAAAGAGAAAATTCTAAGCACAGCAAAAGAAAGGAAGACAGTCACATATAATGGCTCTCAGGGAAGAATATGTTCAGCCCTATCAGCAGAAACCATGAAAGGGAGGAGAGAGTAAGTAACACCTTCCAAAAGCTGAAAGAAAAAGACGCCTCCACAATAATCCTCTACACTGTCAAAATATATATTAAGATAGGAGATATATGGGTCTTCCAGGACAAGGAAAAACTCAAAGAATACACCATAAGACAGGCAACCCTACAGAAGATCCTTGTCGACTCATTATGGCCAGAAGACCAACATCAACCCCACACAAGCAGGAAAACACCACATAACCCAACTCCAAACAGAAGTCAATGAGCTAATAACAATCACCAAGATAACATTGCCTCAGAGGGAAAAGAAGGCAATAAAGAAGCGCCTCACAAAGACACAGCATAATGATATGAAGGGAGATAGGAAAGCACCCAAAACAAAAGGCATGAGATGACAGCAATGAATCCACAGATTGTGAACAACTCTGCATGTCAAAGGTCTCAATTCCTATGCCAATATAAAAAGGCTTGCAGACTGGCTTGGAAAACATAACCCATCAACCTGTCGCCTGCACGAGCCACATCTTAAGTTCACAGAAAAGAATAAACTAAGAATAAAAGGCTGGTGGAAAATGTTCCAGGCAAACGGCAACTTTAAAAAGCAGTAGTCACAATCCTCATCTCAGATAAATTTACCTGAAGGTTAAAACCATGAAAAAAGTCATCTGGAGGGTCACTGTGTAATGCTCAAAAGATCAGTTAACCAGGAGCCCGTGAGCATAATAAACACATATGTGCCTAATGAGAGAACTGAGAAATTTGTCAAACTATTCAAAACATGAAAAAAAGATCACAGATGCAACAATTATTATATGTGACTTAATACAACACTTTTAGAGAAAGATAGATCATTAGGAAGAAAGCTCAGCCAAGAGGCTATAAAACTAAACACTACAATTAGGCAACTGGATCTGATAGACATATATAAAGCTTTCCATCCAAATGCAAAAAAAAATTCACATTCTTTTTGGGCACACATTGCTCATGCTCAAAAATAGACCATATGCTGGAACACAAATTGAGCCTGAGTAAATTTAAGCACATAGAGATTACTCAAATATCCTTCTTGGATTACCACACCATAAAGCTGGAGATCAATAAAAGGACAACCAGAAAAACAAGCGCAAACACTGGAGGATGAATAATGAACTCCTGTGGCATGAGTAGTATTGGCCCAGATTAGAGAGGAGTTGAGAAAATTTCTAGAAACTAATGAAAATACAATGTACCAAAACTTATGGGATATGGCAAAAGTAGTTGTCAGCAGTAGCTCGATAGCAATAAGTGCATATAGGAAAAGTGAAGAGAGATGTATGACCGATGCACTCTCACAAAATCCCTAGCAGCTAGAAGAGAGTCAACAGAACAACCTCTCAAATAATTTGAAAAACTGACCACCAATTTCATATGGAGAGGGAAGAAGCCCAGAATTAGCAGAGATCTCCTCAAGAAGAAGGACAAAGATGGAGGGCTCACTTTACCTGACTTTCACACCTACAACACAGTCACAGTGGTTAAATAGCGTGGTACTGGCATAATGACAGATACACAGAGCAGTGGAAAAGAGCAGAAATAAAACCATTAGCATATAGGCAACTGATCCTCGACAAGGGCCCCAAAAGCATCAAGTGGGAGGTGGATACTCTATTTAACAAGTGGTGCTGGGAACAATGGATATCCACATGTAGAAAACATGAAACAAGATGTCTACCTCATCCCATGCACAAGAACAAACTCAAGGTGGATGACAGACTTAGTAAAACCCCAACAACAAGGGGGAGATAGAGATCCCGAGAGTGTCAGAGCAACAGCAAACTAGCTAAGAGGAAGTTCTAAGTGGTGGAAATAGGTGGAAAGTAATAGTGGTGCAGGAGGAAGGTAAAGGAAACAGAGAAGGACCTAGGAAGCAAAGCAATTGATAGAATTATAAGCAGAGGTTTGTACAAATGTAAATATCTTAATCCCAAAATATAGAGTTAATGGCCTATATACATATATTTATATGGCAATACTCTGTGGTAGTGGACAGACTTCAGGCCTCTGCTCATACCTTCCCTCAATGTAAGAAAACTCAGTTCTAACAAATCAACATTCTGAGATGCTCACCCTCCCGGAACCTTCACTGAAGACATATTGGGTGCATAAGCAAATGTGGTGAAGAATGCGGATGGTTCCCGGCTATTAAAAGGTATAGGGTATGGGGCCTTAGAGGTTTGAAGGTAAACAAGCAGCCATTCAGCAAAGAAGCAACAAGTCCACCTGGAAGAAGCACGCCATTGTTGTGATCATGAAGAGTCATCAGGCCTGGGTAATAGGCAACAGACGCATAACAAACAAACAAAAACACATTGTTGAGAACGAGGGGGGTCAGAGCAGAGACCCCCACACCCATCTGTAGTGTCAACCAGGGTACAGTAAAGCATCGATGAAATACACAATATTCCTCTGGTTCCTTGAGACTTCCTCATGCCCCACTATCATGATCCCAGTGCTGCTTCTCAATTCAGACTGGACCAGAGCATGTACACAGGTATAGAAAAGAGATGGAGCTCATGACACACGGAATCCAGGAAGAGGGAGGGGAATAGCAATACCAGAAGGGTGGGGATAAAGCAGGAGAGAGGAAGGGGGAAAGGGGGAACCGATCGCAATGATCGACACATAACCATACATCCCTCTCTAGGGAGAGGAACAACAGAAACCATGGGGGAAGGAAGACAGTGCTCTGTGTAAGATATGAAAATAATGCTAATTTATAATCTACCAAGGGGTATGAGGGTGGGGGAGGAAGGATGGAGAGATTGTCTTGTTAAGTATTAATATGGCAGCAAGTCTTAGGTCTCCCTGATACCTGAGCTTCACAAGAGTCTTCCTGACTCTCCTCACAACATGTTATCTGACTCTTCTCTAATGAATAACCCAAGAGAGGAACGCCAAAGCCACCCTGCCACTTTATAGCCTAGTCACACATGGTCACTTTCTCTTTTGATATCTGTCCCCTAGCTGTGAGTTACTGAGACTGCTAATACTTTAGAGGTGGAGACAAGGCTTCTCTCTGACCAAAGACCATTGCTGCCTTAAGAGGTGTTCTCAAGTTGATTTTGATTCAGTCACTTTGTGTGATGGAGTAGACTTGCCTCATAGGGTTTTCTAGGCTGTAATCTTCCCAGGGATAGATCATCACATATTTCTCCCACAGAAACTTGGGCGTTTGATTTGCCAAACATTCGGTTAGCAGCCAAGAATGTAACTGTTTGTGCTGCTAGGGCTCCTTTTAAACTGACAACGATTGTGCTCTGTCAAGTTAATTCTGTCTCAGAACAGCCCCATGTGACAGGATGAATAGAACAGTCTATGGATTCATAGACAGGATACATAGAATTGTGCCTCCAAATTTTGGCTCTATTATCCACTAACGGATGAGTCTGAGTAAATTGATTAAGTAACACTTGCCTGTTTCCCTTTCAAGTCGATAGCTGCCATCCAGTTGATTCTGATCCACAGCCCTCGTGTACCACAGATTACAGTACTGCCTGCTCCGGTGGCAGCTTCAAAACAACAATAATGAGCAGGGAACTTCCCTTTAAGAATAGTTTGCCAGCGCGGAGGGGGCGGGGGTGGAGTCGCCATCTTGGGCCGCGCTCCGCCCGGGCTGGTGACCCGGGACGCCGGGCCAGGGCGTCGGGGGGAGGAAAATGACATCTTCCAAAGCACGTCTTGAATAAAGGACCCTGTGGAAAGCTCCCCTCGAAAGAAGGTGCTCGCTCGCTTTGTGGTAGTCGTGAAGCTGCCCACCAAGTTTGTCCGTGCTAATTGGACGCAGCCAGGGAGAGTTGCAATCATGGGCCCTAGTTTACCTCGACAACAACAACAACAAAAATGCATGAGGGCTTAGGAATCTCCAGCTGCTTCCATGAGCGTTGATTGTGGATTCCAGCAAGATGAAATTCTTGACAACCTCACTCTTTTCTCCATTTACCATGATGCTGCCTATTGGCCCTTAGCACCATTATAATAATAATTTAAAAAATCGGATGTATCCTCCAGGTGTATCAAAGGAGACTTATGTAAATTAGTCATTATGTGCACATCCAGTGGAATATGTTGCAGCCAATCAGAGGGATGAGGTATGTGCAGTATGTGGGAACCAAAACAAAGGCAGGAAACTGTATACACACAACGCTCCCATTTATATTCATGAAACGTGTGGAAAGATCATGTGAAATTGGCAACCGGGTAGAACTTTCACAGTGGATAGGCAGATGCTTTCAGTGCACGTTCTTTTGCATCCAATCAAGTCAATGTAGAAGGCAGTTGTAGAAGTATAGTAAATAACATGGAAAGATGGTTGAAATATAGAATCTGAAAACTGTGCTGAAAAGTATGAACAATCTGGTTTTATTATAAATAAAATGGCACTTATATAAAAAAAGAATAGTTTGTCATCTGTACGTCTCTAAGTATTTATCTGCTGCTGTTGTTAGGTGTGTTCAAGTCAGATCTGTCTCATAGCAACCTTGTGCACAACATAAGGATACACTGTTCAGTCCTGCTCCATGCTCACAATTGTTTTTACATTTGAGCCCATTGTTGCAGTCATTGTATCCATCCATCTGGTTAAGCGGTTTCCTCTTTGTTATTGCCCTTCTACTTTATCAAGCATAAAGGGATTAGTCTATAAAACCATTGTGGGGATGGTACAGACCAGGCAGTGTTTCATTCTGCAGACACGAGTACTTATCTACTCATCACCCATTTGAGAGTGATGGTCTATTTTGATTTCTATAAGTGATTTTGTTTACTCCATCTTAGATGAAGTTTTCACTGAGAGTTTTGCCTTCTCTGAACCCTGCATCCAGTTCATCATCATCAGCTGACCTCTGGTTCCCAGGTGTTGAGCCAGTGGTCTGTCATTTGACTTGCTAATCTTTTGCTCACCAATCCCTGAAGTTAAGTGAGTTAAAGGAAACTTCAAGTCTATTATCAGACCCACCAACTGGGGAACTTGCTAGCCTCCACCACCCTATGAGCCATTTCTGTAAGATAAAATCTTTCTATCCTATCTATCTATCTATCTATCTATCTATCTATCTATCTATCTATCTATCTATCTATCTTTCTATCCTATCTATCTACCTTCTATACATTCTATAATGGATGCTATATATTCCATATATCCATCTATATATAGATACATACATAGTTTACGTGTGTGTGTGTGTGAACTTCACTGGTTTTGATTCTCTAGCGATCTCAGCTTAAGACAATGGCTGCAACAACGGGCTCGCACACAGCAGACGTGGACAGTGTTCTGTTCTGTTGTCATCATGAGTCCTAACCAACTAGAAGGCACACAACAACAACAACAACAATGATGTATAATTTAGGCTGCAGCTCAAATAATTGACTAGGTGAACACAATACAGTCTAGAATTAGTTTGGTTAATTTGTTTTTTTCTTTGCAAAAGCTTCTATCTGGTCTCTACTTGAATGTACTTGGCATTTGTTCTTTTGACAAGTGCATCCCCTACGACAGAGTGTTTCTTTACAGCTTGATTGCAGCATGTCAAAACTACTGGGTTCTAATCATGAGGCTCTTTTCAAAGATGCGGTGGCTTCCCGGCAGCTGAATACTTGCATCCATCCCCTGGCTGTTACTGTCAGAATCCTGCAGGCCCCTCCTGTGAAGAGTTCCCAAGTCCTTTTTACTCCAGTAGCTTAATGAGTACTGTGTGTTTTGAATATCATTTTCCCTGTGAATCTAGGGCCATAAATCCCATATGTCTGTCTCCTCCCAACCAGTATTAAAAAGAAGAAAAAAGAACTTTCCCACCCCACCATTCCTTTCCCTTGGCAAGAAAAGAAAAAAATATATAGCAAATACCTCGCAGCCCTTCTAAACTAGCTATTACCAATCCTGCAATATCAATGTCTCTCATTGCCTCCTGTTCAGGACCAAATGTAATTTTTGTAGAAGCAACTTCTGACAGCAGATCTGTCATACGCCAGGGTGATCACGTTGGGGAAACCTTCCCAGGACCGCAGAGAAGAAAAATGTACTGTGCAAAAAGAAAGCATTTACTTGCGAGCGTCTATCTCCAAGCTTTCCTTTTCATGAGTATTCGTCTTTGGTTTTCTTTGTTGTTCTTCCTGATAGGAAAAAAAGAGGAAGATATTAAATCACATTTGCTGTCTTATAATTTGGAACATTTGAGGGTATTGCTAAGTATGTGCTATGCTGTGATGTGTTTCCCCCCTGTGATGTTCACATTCCTTGATGCCATTGTTTTAAGGCACACACACTTTCCCCCAAGATGGACTCAAACAAGACAAAGTATATCTTACTGTGCTGCTTCCTAAGCTTGATATGGGGAGAGCATCTATCCCTAGCTTGTGGTACTGTGTTAGAGCAACAATCAGAATAGAGTGCACTTAGGTTGACAAGTTATTATATTTTATATTAATCAATAAACAAATTTAAAGCAAAATTGTCTTTCAGTTTCTAATACAGGAAGTACCAATAGACATGCTGTTGTTATTAGTTGTTATAAAGTCAATCCCAAATCACAGAAACCCCCTGGGGTTGTGAGAGCCAAGATCATCTGTTCACATCTCCTGTTACAATCCTGGTGGAAGTTCTGTGCCAGGTTTTTTCATCCACGGGGCCACAGGGAGGCTTTGGATTGTGAACCTTTGGGTTAGCAACCAATCACAAACCATCTGCACTACCCAGGATGCTTACCCATAGATAGAACACTAGAAAGACAGAAACAAAAGAAAGAAGGAAGGAAGGTAAGGGGGGAGAGATGGAGAAAGCTAGCTAACTAGCTAGCTCAGGGTTCCTCAAAAAGAAGACGTAGGCCATTGTATGACCCAACTCTTACATATTCCCTGTCACACACACCCCATCTCCCTTTGGGCTTCAGAACAAACCTTTGCACACTCTCCTCTGGCATTTAATGGTTTGTCTAGATAAAGAGCAAGGCTAAAGTCTGACAATTCTAGGTACCAATTCCAGGGAGATGGCCCCAGGTCTGATTGCCCTCTCCTCTACAGCTAACCTGCAAGTAGTGGATTATGAGTTGGGCAACTAACCACAGGTCAGCCATTCAAAACCACCAGCTGCTCTTTAGGAGAAAGATGAGGCTTTCCACTTCCATAAACAGTTACTGACTCAGAAACCCACAGGGGCAGTTCTAACCTGTCCGATGGGGTGCTATGGGTCAGGACTGAGTTGGTGGCAGTGAGTGATGGGTGATCAGGCTAGAAAACTTGCATTGCATTTTGGGCAGTAAAGTATACAATCCCTGTACTAAAACACAACAAGAGAAAGTTCTTCAAGCTCCATGATTTATGGTGCGAAGAGAAGGGAGCACCTGCCAGTTTTCCATGTTGACCAGAAAGCTTTTGAGGCAGGGAGGAAGGCTCAGGAAGGAACATTTCCTGCTGTACACGACCTGTTGTTTGTAATGGAAACAGCTTTCATTATTTCCAACAGTGTGTCATTTTCTCAGTGTGTACAGCTTGACCAGTATAAAAAGGTACGCCTACCTTTTTACATAGACTCTTTCACACACACACACACACACACACACACACCCTGAATATAATTCCCGTTCCAGTTCTCTGGTTGGTACTTAAAGCCTTTAAGGAAATGTCCATGTACTACACACTCAAGAATTTTTAAGTGAACAGAGCTCTGAGACCAACCTGTTTGAGAGTCACTATGCTAGACAATATCTTCTACGCTATTTTACACTCTATAGTCAATTCTGACTGATAGCAACCCAAGGCACTGAAAAAACTTGAATAAATATCTTCAATGGTTCTAGGACAAGTTTTATAGACAGGGCATATTTATGAAAGAAAATACAAATTTGATTTGATATTTAAGCGTTCATTTGAAAATCAGGCAAGAAAAGTTACAATCCCTAAGAAAACAGCATATTCAGAAGGGATAGAGAACCTTGAAATTATCAAAGAACTGAAAATGAAACCAGTAACTGAGAAAAAATGAAGTTTAGGTTACAGGGAGGAGGGAGAAGGGTCATCTCTTAATAAATATTCTAGTGCTAGTTATTATCTTCCTTTCTCTTTGGCCGCGAACCATAAACCTGTGCTATTCCCGTGAGTGATGTTATTGTAATATAATATTTCATCGTGGGAATTCTCAATCTACTACTGTGCTATAATTTGTTTACTTGGTTAGTGGAGGGAAATTAGGCATTTGTAACAAATGTGACAAACCCATTGTAAATAATAACTTTATTACCAATATTACACTATAACTGTGTATCTCACATGATCTATTTGCAAAATAGTCCTCAAGTTGGCCATATAGCCACAGAAACAACAGACATGAGGATATAATTTAGATGGTCAAGTTTCTAAAAGAACTCATATTAGAGACACGCTCATTGGAACCATTGGCAACCACACTAGTGCATTTTTAAAGATAATAGTGTTTTGTTCAAGAAGTGACATATTTCTAATAAAATTTGAAGAGAATCATTTTAAGATATAAATGAATTCCTCAAGGTAAAATTTCCCAGTACATCATGATCCATATGTATGATAAATTTACACATTGAACTTTAGCATTTCCAATAGTCAAAAAACCCTCACCGCCATCGGGCCAATTCTACTTCTGGTGATCCTACAGGACAGGGTAGAACTACGCTGGGGGTTCCTGAAGCTGTAACTCCTTACAGAAGAAAGCCTGGCCTTTCTCCTGTGGAGCGGCTGGTGAGTTCTAACTACAGACCTTGAGGTTATCAACCTAATGTATAACCACTACACCGGAAGGGCTCCTTTTCCAATAGTGAGCTAATAAAACTGGAAGCATGTCCTGTGCTATATAATAAAGACTTGATCAGACGATTTAAGACCACGGAATCATGTTTCTTCTGCATCCAGTTCTTGCTCATCAATGATAACTATCTCAATGTTCCCGTATTCTTAGTTCTCTCACCTTGTAACTTCCCTTATTACAACTTTACGCCTTTGAGTAAACACCAAGGCTCATTATTATTAGATATAATATTGGTACCTTTGTTAATAACTTTCCTTGTGATCTGATAATGGACCTATAGTACGTGTTCTGGAGCCCTGGTGATGTAGTGGTTACCTATTAGAAGTTTGAAACTGGTCAGAAGTTTGAAACCACCAGCAGCTCTGGGGGAGAAAGACTGGGTTTTCTATGCTTATAAACAATACTTCTCCGCATTGAGACAAGACGCTTCTGAAAATTCTTCCTAATGCTCATAAGGCTCTATTGACACTTCATTTGCATTGTCTATTGGTACTCCATTTGTATATTACATTGGAAATCCTTTTAAATATCCTCCAAACCACCAAGTCGATGTAGACTCATAGGGACCCTATGGGTTAGGGTAGAACTGGCCAGTGAGTTTTCAAGAGTGTAACTGTTTATAGGATTAGAAAGCCCTGTCTTTCTGCCAATCCTTGCAAGGTGCCTACTAATCACAGAGCGGGCTGCAGGTCTAAGGCAGACGAAAATGGATCAAACTTGTTCCTTGAAGCTAAACAGGGAATGTCAGCTAGCCCAGAGAGAAAAGTAACAAAACTTTCTGAAAATTAAATGGAAAAAATGGACAGGGTGAGTTCCTCAGGGTTTAAGGGGTAAATCTCACAAATTGTTTTTCCGAAGAATCAAGGCAAAGGGCCATATAAATGAGTTCATTTCACTAGAGTGACATTCTGGAGTGACAGGGATGTCTGTTGATGCAGCTTTCTCCTCTCCAGAATATGAAAATATTGTCCTGGAAACTCTAGCTGCCTTGGCCTCTCCCTGACTCTTAACGTTGCCTTTAAAACCTAGTTAGCTTGCCACCTTCTCCATAGATATTGTGGTCTAGAAATGGCCTTAAAGAAATATAGGAGCTAGAGGCACAGGGAATCCAGGGTGGATGATACCTTTAGGACTAGGGGTGTGAGGGGTGATACTGGGAGAGTAGAGGGGGAGGGGATTTGGAAAGGGGGAACCGATTACATGTGACCTCCTCCCTGGGGGACGGACAACAGAAAAGGGGGTGAAGGGAGACGCCAGATAGGGCAAGATATGACAAAATAATGATTTATAAATTATCAAGAGCTCATGAGGGAGGGGGGAGGGAGGGGGAAAAAGAGGACATGATGCGAAGGGCTTAAGTGGAGAGCAAATACTTTGAAAATGGTTAGGGCAAAGAATGTACAGATGTGCTTTATACAATTGATGTATGTATATGTATGGATTGTGATAAGAGTTGTATGCGCCCCTAATAAAATGTTTAAAATTAATTTATGAATGATGAATGGTTCATGAGGTGGGGGGAGTGAGGAGGGAGCAGAAAATGAGCAGCAGATATTAAGGGCTCAAGTAGAAGGCAAATGTTTTGAGGATGATGATGGCAACAAATGTATATATGTTCTTGACACAATGGATGTATGTATGGATTGTGATAAGAATTGTATGAGTCCCCAATAAAATGATTAAAAAAAAAGAATGCTGAAAAAAAAGAAATAAACCGAGGAAAATGCATGGTTAATTTCATTTTTTCCCATTATTCAGGATAACTTTCATATATTTCCTAATATGTAGAATCTTGAAAACTATTGACATAATAATTTTCCCATTTTTATTTTATATTTCCAGTTGAGAGGTAATATGTGATCCCTGTTATTTAATTTTAGATAGTAGTAGAATATGCACTAATGGAAAGAAATAGTGCTAATATATACATACCAAATATCCATGAGAAATTTAAATATTTATTTCAAAAAACAAAAATTTAGAGAAAGGTTCGTGAATAAGAAAGATACGTATAAGAATGTACTGTATGTGCATATTATAATTAATAAACTTAGGGGTGTGCATAGCATACTTGGCTTTCTGAAAAGACTATGAATTTTCAGTCACTCTTGGGTATAAGAAGTTATCCATACTAGGCCACAATATGCCTTTCAATACACATCATTAAAAGGAAATTAAATATATTATATTTTTAACATAATGAATGAAACATAATATAAACTTAAGATGAATGAAACACAACTACACGGGTATATAAACAGAAAATCTCAATATATAGCTCTATCAAAGCAAAAAATAAACATTATAATTCCTGATAATGTAGGAAAAGTTGATAATAAAAATGTTCCATGAAATATTTAAAAATATGGTAAAAACCTGTGTTCAAATGTAAATCTTAGACCCAGTGGTCTCATTATTTTACAAAAGGAAAAATATTGAATAATTCAGTTATTATCTATCCCATCTTGAGATTCTGGGGAAAATATTAAATAATATACACAGGAGTGAGATTCTAGTGGAAGAAATAGTTCATGCAAGAATTTACAAATATTTCCAAAGGGAGAAAAAAGGTGGGCAGGGGGCAAAGAAAAAGAGAAAAAAGGCCTTATAGCTATCAATATAGTTTTATATATATGAGATTATTGTGTAAAATTATATGCTGGTTATTTTGCTTGTTTAAAACTAGCTCATGTGTCACAAAATAATCTAAGTCACCTACCACTTTACTTTTTCTCCTTTTCCAATCCCTCAGACAAGAGTTGAGATCTGATGGATAGGGAATCTGGAGGGCTGTTTTTGTTTCCTTTATTCAAAACCATTGTATTGGGAGTTAATACAGATAGATCGTTCCACCATTCAATCACATCAAGCAATATTGCAAATCGCAACCACAATAAGTTTCAAAACATTCTTTTTCCTTCCTGAACTCCTTGACATCAGCTCCTTTTTATGCCCCCCACCCCCACCCCAACACCACTGTATCCCTAGAAATCCTTATTCTACTCGCTGTCCCAGAGGTTCATGGATCCTGAGTTTCATATATTGAAAACCAGAAAAACATATAATACATATTCAAGAGGGTGACCCCCAATAGCATGACACATCTGAGACAACCCTCCACATGAACAAACCAAAAACGAAATAATATAGAAAGTGTTGAAAACCAGATCAGGCCTAATATGCATCAGAGGGGAGAGCCACTGACAAGGTTTTCACTGGTCCAGTCTGGTCTATCATCTTGATCTTCTATAGTCATCTCTCCAATGAACTCTATTTTGGTAAACACTTCCCCCTACCCCTCTATTATGGGTAGAAAGAAACCACTGGAGGCATATTTTCTATGTAGATCCATAAATGTGTCTTGGGATCTCACTATAGCCTTCTGCAAACCAGATTCTTAAAATTTAGGCTCTATTCCCTCTTTCCACTTGGATTATATACTTTATAGTCCTCTGGTGAATGATGTTGGTGGTGTGCTTCTTCCATGTGGACTTGGTTGACATCTCAATTAGATGACTGCTTATTTGGAGACCAGCCTTTAAGACCCAGACACGATTTTATCTGATTGTCGGGCACCATCTAATTTCATCACCGCACTTTGCCATAGCACCCATATCTTCTGTGTTCCATTCCTGGGGGCAAGTATCTAGCACGGACATAATGTAAGGCTATAACTCTTTTCTCTTCCTCTCTCCCTCTGTTTTCTCTATCTCTTGTTTATTTTATTTTATCCGGTTTTCTTCTTTAATTTGTAGAATAAAACACATACAAAGAGAAACATCTTGCGTGTACTTACCTAGCCCATCACATGTAAACAATGAGATGATCCCAGTATATATGCCCCGTGTATGTGGTTCCTCCTCCTTTTCCTCATTCTTCTTTCTTTTTCCACCTATCCTCCCTCATTATCTTCCTGCCACTCCTCTCTCTACCACCCCCGCCCCCCACTCCTGACCATGTCAAAATCTTCAAACAATTTCTCTTGGGTATGAAAGGTGTAGTTTTTCTTGATTTTTAAAAAAAACTTTATAATAATGGCGTCATTAAATATTTCTTTATGAGACTGACTAAATTTGCTGCGCATAAACTCCTCCAATTTTATCCCTGTCGTGAGGTGTTTCACAGACTTGTCATTGTTTTTCATGCTAATTTATTTTGAAAAGAATTATTCTAATGCAGACTTTCTCATTAAGTATGAGTTATACGTAACATATTTGAACCTGTCTGAACAGATAAACTAACCAAACAACATAGACGATTAGGCAAATTCATCAACCATTTATCTCTTTCTATGAATATAGAATTGAGAATTTTTTTACTGATACTTTTCAAACTTCAAGAGAACATATATGTTTCACACCATCAATTCCACAATTGGAGCAAAGATAGGGCTTGCTACGCACACAGTTATAGTGTCTCAGAAACTGAAGGAGTAAGTACCGTGTCCTAAAGGACCACTATGAATTAGCATCAACTCAATGGCAGTGATTTTAGTTTGGGTTTTATTACAGAATTAATGGGAATCTTAAAATACCTAGTACATTTGATAGTTATACAATCCTTTAGTAATTTGAGGGCAATAAGAGTGAAGGGGTGGAGTTTAGCTTGTCAATAGGTCATAGCCAATGAGGCCTCTGTGTGGGCATAGCCTTCTCCTGAGGAATCTGGGAACTCTGATATTTCTTCTCTCTCTGCTCATTCCCTGCGAGACATCCTGTGGAAAAGACACATGAAGAGAGGCTAATGGAGCCAGACCTCTAGAGCCAGAGAAGCCACATGGAGACCCCTGCCAGCACTAAGATCCTTACTGGATTCACAAGACTTCCTACCCACTGGCCTGTGGTCTTCCTGCATTCAACATCACTGCATGTGTTTAGTGAGTGTGAAGAGGACTTTATAGATTGGTATCGGACATGTGGGTTAATATTTGACTTATGGACTTGATCTGAACTGGACTGGGATGGTTTCTTAATATGCAACTGCTCTTGTAGATAAAGCTCTTTCTTATGCACATGGAGTATCTATGGATTTGTTTCTTTACTCTACCCAGACTAATACAATATATTTCATGATACTAGTTTAATCCCAGTACAGAATGTAAGTATAATTCTACCAAAAATACCATTATCTGTGGAAAAAAACATTTAAATTAAGTCCTAAAATAAAGCAATCAAGTTTGCACACACATAAGCTCACAATTTTATGCAGAAATGTTATATCATAAAACATACTTTACTCGAAAGAAATTATAAGTCAAGGATTGTTAAATTAAATCACCTTAAATCTTGCTAAACACCCATTTAGTTAAATTTGGAAGCAATTTACAACAAAATATTTAGAAAACTTGGTTTGGAGAAACTTTCTCTTAATCATAATTATTACTGTGTTCATGAGAGTCATCTGACTCTTTTCTCTCAACCCATTCTTTGATTAAATGGCCACTAACCATTATTTGGTTCTGATTTATGGGACATGGGGCATCAATATAAAAGTTCTACAAGAAGATGATGGGCACCCTAGAGCCATAGCAATGGGACTGCCATCTGGAACCTTAAATTATTGGACACCACCCAAGTGGAAGGGTCTTAATGTGTGTCCAAAGAGATAGACATTATGTTGAATTTATAAAACAATTGCAATATCAGAGGAAAAATTAGAGGAACAAAAATAAAAATTCCAAGGAATAGAAAAAGGTATAATGAAGGAGCAAGGTAAACGTGTAAGGAGATACAAGTCAAAGGGGAAAGAAGATAAAGATGGAAAAGGATAAAGTAACATTTAAAGCAGTTTTAATATTTCTCCTTAACAAATAAGAAAAGGAACATACTCAAGATGAAATAGCTAGTAATACAGCTATAGTCTGAACCCCAAATCTCTGATTCTGAAGCTTACAGTTTTTGCATTATACCATCCCAGTGGAGCCTTCTGAATGGATTCCAACCCAATATAAAGAAGACCAAAATCCTCATAGCTGGACCATTAGGTAACAAACATTATGATAAATGGAGAAAAGGTTGAAGTGGTCAAAGACTTTTACATTCTTGGATCCACAATCAATGCTCATGGAAGCAGCAGACAAGAGTTCAGGAGTCATTCCGTTGTTTATATCTGCTGCATAAGACCTCTGTAGTGTATTAAAGAGCTAGGATGTTACTTTGAGGACTAAGGTGCTCCTAGCCCAAGTCATGATATCTTCAGTTTCCTTATATGCATGTAAAAATTTGACAAGGAAAAGGGAAAACTGAAGATGAATTGATGCATTTGAATTGGGGTGCTTGAGAAGAATATTCCAAGTTCCATGGATTACCAAAGGTCAAACCAATCTTTCCTGGAAGGAGTATGGACAGAGAGTTCCTTTGAGGTAAGGATGGCAAGGCTTCATCTTTCATACTTTGTACATATTGCCAGGAGGAACCTATCCCTAGAGAAGGACATGATGTTTGGTAAAGAAGGTGGTGGGGTGGGGTGGCGTAATGAAAAAGAGAAAGGGCCTTGAGGGGATGGAAGGAGCCAATGGTTGCCACAACCTAGGAACTGTTGTCAACATGGCTCAGGACCGGGCAGTGTTTCCTACTATTGTGTCCAGGATCACGATGGGCAGGAACGGACCCAATGGCACCTAATAACAGCAACAACAAGATCACCAGGCTGCCTCCTCTCATTTTGTCCTAACTCCAATGTCCTTGAAAGCTTAGCATATATGATATGCTAAATGACTTTCATCATTTGGGGAAAAAAAGGATATTATGTTTGGTACAATAGGTCATCAAAAAAAAGAATGTCCTCTGGAGAGTTGGATTGACAGTGGCTATAACAATGGGCTGAAATATAGCCATTTTGAGGATGGCAACGGACTGGGCACTATTTCATTCTGCTTCACATGGGGTCACTTCATGTTGTAACTGACTCAACAACACCTAACAAAAGCAGTCTGCAAATTGGTAGGCTACAGTCTTTCAAAATATCTTTAATCCTAAATTCTAACTCTATCTAATGTACTATTTCTCTGAGCTTTGTGCCATTAGCAATTTTTTAATGTATCACCATGAGTCAGAATCTACTCGATAGCAGGGAATTTGGTTTGGGTCTTATACATACCTACTGGTCACCCAGCATGATCAAGAAAAGAATAATTAAAACCTCCCCCAAAATAACCTCAATTCCTTAATTAGCACTATGTGTGTATTTTTAGCAAATTACTAATCCACCCAATTATCCAACCGTCCCACAGAATTCCTGAATTTTTCTCCAAAGTAAAATAAAATTTCTGGCCAAGATTATACTGAAATAGATTCTCATCATGTCAACTATATCATTTAACCCTTTAGGCACCCATCTTGAATCAGATTTCAAGTTGCCTATCATAGCCAAACTAAGAGTATGCCGCAATCTCTTGTGATCTTGGAGAAGAATTATTTTACAATCCTTCCCTAAAAGTTACTGGAAAATGCTTCTTATCGATATATTTTTAAAGTCATTAAATAAAATATTATACATAAAAAGAAACATCCAATGTCAGTACTGTCAAGTCATTCCCAACTCATAGAAACCCTACAGGACAGAATAGAAATATTCCATAGAGTTTCTCAGACTATGCATCATTAACGAAGCAGATTGCTTCTACTTGCTCATGAGCAGCTGGTGTGTTCAAATGATTGACCTTTCAGTTAGAGACTTAACGCTTAACTGCACCACCATGGTTCCTTTGTAAACACGTAGTTGTTTCTCTCTGCTTCCTTCCCTCCTTCCTTCCTTTCTTCCTTCCTTCCTTCCTTCCTTCCTTCCTTCCTTCCTTCCTTCCTTCCTTCCTTCCTTCCTCCCTCTTTTTCTCTTGTCCCTGCCTCTCTCTACATACCACCAACTTGATGCAAGTTCAGTGACCCTATAAAGGACAGGGTAGAACTACCCTGTGAGTTTCCAAGGCTATAACTCTTCTTCGTGGAGTAAAAAGTGGAGGACTAATGATTTTAAACTGTTGACCTTGCAGTTAGCAACCAAAACATAACCACTATTCCCTCAGGGTTCTGTGTCGTTAGATGCCATTAAGTTGGTTCCAACTCATAGTGGCCCTATGTACCACAGAACGAAATATTGCCCGATCCTGTATCATCCTCAAAATTATTCTTATGTTTGCGCAAATTGCTGCAGCCACTGTATCAATCCATCTCATTGAAGATTTCCCTCTTTCTCACTGTCCTCCTACTTTTTCAAGCATTTAGGGACAGCTTTTTTTTCTGGTTACATGATCAAAGTATGTGAGACGAAGTCATCTTCAACTGAAAATAGTATTCTGTCTATACTTCTTCCAAGACAAATGTGATTATGTTTTGGGCATCATTACTTAAATGCATTGATTATTCTTCAGTCTTCCTCATTCAATGTCCAACTATCATATGTTTATCAAGCAATTGACAATACCATGACTTGGGTCAGGCCCACTTTAGTCCTCAAAGTGGCATCCTTGCTCTTCAACACTTTTAAAGAGATCTTGTGCAGCAGATTTACCCAATGCAATGTTCCATCAGATTTCTCGATATCTGCTTGCATGAGCATTGGTTGTGGATCTAAGCAAGATAAAGTCCTTGACGATTTAATTTATTTTTCTGTTTATCATTATGCTACCTATTGGTCCAGTTATAAGGATTTCTTTCATTTTTTCTGCAATGAGTTTTAATCCATATGAAAGCTGCAATCCAGGGTCCCTGCTGGTGTCGTAGGTTACACATTGAGTTGCTAACTAGAAGGTCGGCAGTTCAAGCCCACAGCAGGAGAAAATGGGAGTATCCATTCCTGTGAAGATTTAAAGTATTGGAAACCCACTGGGGCAGTTCTACTCTGTCTTCTAGGGTCACTATGAGTTGGAATCAACCCAATGGCAGTGAGAGTTTTTATCAAACATAAGCTTAGTTAAAGCACAGTGTTAACCTGGCAATGTGTTTTGTTTACAGGTATCTTAGGTACTCCATGCATTGGTTCATGTATTTTCATATGTGTCTGTTTTCTTCCTAAGGAATATTGGCTTTGCAAAACACACTAGCAAGTGGATGATTTATAATTTCTTTATTCTTACAGAAGCTACCTTAGTAATAATATGAGTTTACTAATACAGGCTGCACTTAACTCATAAAAAAACAAAAATAAGTTACCAGGTTAGCATTTCCCAGTGTCTACACAACTCTAACCCCCGTGGTTTAATAATTATCATTGAAAATACAATTTCAATAGTAAAAACATTTAGGGGGTGTCAAAAAGATTTCTTCACTATAGGGTTACAAAAGTTTTAATATTAAAATGAAAATTTTATCTCCAACAATGAGCTACAATAATTCCTCCTAAATGTACAACACACTAGTGTTCCCTAAAACCTATGGTGAAAAAATGTAGAAATGAACTTGTAGATCTAAGTATCATTTCTGATTAATAGAATATTATGATGACCACACAATCTGCCACTGGTCAGTCAAGATTTGCAAATAGACCTTAATTAGCCACACTGATTAAAAAAAATGGATGCTGTATGGTGTGAGCAGATTTGTACAAAACCGAAATTAAAATATTAAAGTGCTTCATTGAAAATTGTTCTGAGTGTATAATGACAAAGAGAGGTACTTTAAAATAAAAGCTAACCCAATGACTTTCCACTAAAAAACCAAAAAATAAATGCTATGAGTTTGTTGTGGGTGGTTAGGTGGGGCACAAATTACAACTTTTAGATATGAAAAGAGATATACATTTATGAAAAGCTTGATATAAAATGGCTACAAAAAGTAGTGGCACATGAAAGTGTTTTTAAAAAGAAATAAAATGTAACATTTTAATTAAATATTCTGACTGATAACATTAGCTTGGACAAAAGAAGCACTAGCATAACAGAGTTCTTTCATTTTTTTCTCTTGCTTTTCTGTAAATGTCTCACTTTTCTCAAAGGTATATTCAATGCAAGAGTGTTAAAAGGGAGAAAAGAAAGAGTTAGAAGAAACATAAGAAAAACATGACATCTTGGAAGACAATGCATTTGTTCAACCCTAAAAATTATTAGTCTGCATAAAGCCAATGCTGTATCTGTCCTCTCTGTGAACACTTGGTAGCAGAAAAGGATAAATGCACATTTCCCCCCCATCATGTCTGGTTTGTAGTAAATATTGAGTTCCTTATAGACAGTGTTTATACAACTTGATATCCCTCAATATCTTCATTTTAGTACCTTCCCAAAGTGTTCAATACATATTTATTGAGAAACAAATACTTATTACGTAGCTATTATGTGCTCAAAATGGTGCTAAGTATTGTAAATATAAAGGCGAATGGCACGTGGTCCCTTCCCTCCAGGCATCTGGGTTCTGGAAATAAACATGACGTTTCAGTGTGGACAGCGTTGCAGAGAGTTATGTAAAGCTCCAGGGTATACACAAGCAGAGCACCGGCCTCGGTGAGGTGGCAACCTTAGCTGAGCTTTCAAGGATGAATGGTATCAGTAAGCTCAAAGTGATAGTCCCAATAAAAGGGAGAGGATGTGCAACAGGCAAGGAAAGAGACAGCAGTGCAGTGAGAGGGAAGCAGAATGGCTGGATCATTGCTTGAGGATAATGGTCAAAATCAGAGCCACATGGTTGCCTCTCCATCTTCTCTACTTATACCACCATGTCTCTCTTTGTGCTCAGCACAATTTTTCATTCTCCAAATGTGCTATCCTCCATCTTGTTTTAAAGAGATTGTATGTTGTCCTATTTATATCTACACCCCCCTCCCCTCCACACACATCATGTGACTCAAACTCATACTCAACTTTCCAATCTTAATCTGAATCCTATCTCCCTTAGGAAGGCTTTTCTAGACCCCATATGTTAGATCATATGTTTTCACGTCATCTTCTATCTTCGATTTCTAGGACTCATCATTATCTGAAATTAAATATATTTGTATTGTTTTTGTAAATATTAAATTAACATATGTAGCTCATATTAGATTGCATGTTCCATGAAACCACAGACTCAGTCTATTTTATTCAACATTCGTCTCCAATATTTAGTGAAGTGCTTTACATATAGAGGGAACTCTATATAAACATTTATTGATTGCCTTCAAAAGAGATGAAGACAGTGGGCATCAGGATATTAACAAGAGTAAGAGAACAAAAATTTTATGTGGTGATAAGGATTTTATACTTTAACCTGAAGTCTCTTTGGGCGTAATTGAATTTTAAGTAATGAAATAGAATGAACAGAGGTGTACTCAGAGTGGGCAACAGCACAGGCAAGCAATTCTGGTAGTCTGATCAAAATAGAAGTTGCATGAGTGGAAAGAAACGTGAGATTTGAGAGATATTTAAAATACAGGAATAAGACTGGGTTAGTGACTGACTAGAGGTGGAAATAAGGGAGAAATTGTCAATACTGATTGCTAGGTTTCTAGTTTGAGGCAATGTGTGGATGGTGTCCACTTACAGTGAAATGGGAATGAGAGCATATATTAAGTAATATTAAAGCCCTAAATAACATCTGGTATAGAGAAGATACTTGCGATGCTAGACATTATTTAAGGATAGGCCCTAGAGTGACATAAATTACTACATAATCCTGCAGAGTTTATAAAAGCCCAGACCACATTCCTAACAAGAAGTCCTTCAGAACTGACTCAAACAAGTCTAATAAAAAGATGACACACAAGCATTAAAATTCCTAAACTCAGGAAGTTTTTAATCATTTCCAAATTGTAGTTCTCCAGAATTATAGACTATAAACAGTGGTGGGGTTCAGCCAGGGCACACTGGTTCAGCAGAACCTAATTGTGTGTGTGGGTGTTTAAGCAAAAGGAAAGAAATATATTGGAGCCCATATGGGAAACCCTAGAGAGACCCGGCATCCCCCACTGTGTAGGCATATCCAGGAAAGGGTCATACCATTCACTGTACCCCCAGAGGGACTCTCCTTGAGCCGAACCCCAAAGCCCCAGGACTGACTGGCGGTGGGTACGACCTAACATTTTGTTGAGTTCGGCAAAACAGTTGTTAAAATCGCACTTGTAATCAGTGCTCTCTAAGGAGAGCTCTCTAAGGAAGGTGGCTGGGCCTAATGTGGAAGTCACAAATTGACATTCCTGACTCTTCTTTAACATTCATCTGTGCAACAGCATATTCTAACGCCCGTAGTCATGTTCATTCTGTCTCTAGGTATAAAAAATTAGAGGGAACAGGCTTGTTAAATTTAGTCTTGTCATGAAACTCATAATACTTTTAATGAAATATTACATTTTTATTCTTTTGCATTTGTTACCTCAGTAAGCACACATGTAATGTAAAGAAAAAAAGTGCCAAACAGCTAGAGGGGTGACCCTGTCATTCATTTCAGCTGTGTGTTATGCCCCAAATTCTCACAAGATATTATGAATGAACTACGCAATTTCTGAAAGTGTTCCAAGAGCGAGAAATATCGTCAGGACAATTTCTGTAAGTTCTGCCGAGTGGAAAGGCGGTTTTCAAAAATGAACATAATCTGTTCAGAGAAGAGAAGTAGCCTGTGTCTAATACATCAAACACGACTCTGGTCGAATTGGCCTACCTCGGAAGGAATGGGATCCTTCTGCCATTTCACCTGCAGTGAAAAGGTGATTAAGGATAAGTCACACAGCCGACGATACTCCAATAAAAGTGAAGAATATTTCAAGCGAGGATGCTAATCAAGAAGCACCATGGAGCTATCTTAAATAACAGGATTTTTGTCGGGTATTATATAAGATTTTTTCATTAATATTTCAAAATTCTTATAACAGTCTAATTTTCTGTACCTCTTTTATTGTTCTTATTTTAGTATTAACTCTACAGAACAATAAACGCCCTTTCAGCATATTGATTTTTTTTATATTTAAAAGGGTCATTAGGGTAGCAAACTGGTCGCTACATTCTTTGAATGCCACCACTGTAAATAGCCCTTCTAGAACACAGTCCCTCAAATATTTACCTAGAGATAATTTCCACCACAATCCCCCTTCCCTTTCACCACGAATGTTCAACATTTTTAGTTATTCTTCTCATACCATGGCTTCTGGACTTAACCGCTCACCTTATTCTTAGTTTTGATTGATCTTATCCATAAGGAAACTTAAGAAATCATGGGGTAGAGAGAATCCCTATCCCCAGTTTGCTTTGGAAAACTAAAACATGTGGCCATATGGTCGTGAAAACCAATCCTACAGACTGAGCTTCGGGAAGCTCACGATTCAGAAACCTACATTGAGCTGCTCTCCTCTGTCCTGGTGCTCACCCCAGATCTCTGTGCTGTGTCGGCCATTGACGCATGTCGACCTTCACGCATGTTCTGTGTCATGCATCTGTTTCCTCAGAGCTGGATTCTGGTGTTTTCCATTTGTCATTTGACAACATTCCTCCATCTATTGTTTATTGGCTGACTCTAGTAAACAACTTTGATTAAACCTTAGTTTTCATGCCTGTACTCATGTATAATTCAGCATGAAATGTTCCCATAAGGCTCTCACTGAAAAGCAATGGTTTAGCACACATCCAACTATGGATGAAATATAGATATTTCCACTCAAAGCAATAGTGTGTGCAAACACATTTTGTCATAGAATTCCTTAGGATGAATAAAATCCTCCAAATTAGAAATTCAAGTAATGCAACAAATTAAAGCATATTTTGTCATTGTAAGCACATTTATCTCTCATATCTGAAGCTGCATCATAGCTTCTAAATGAGTCACAGTATTGTTCCCCCAACAGGTACATTTTTACTTCAGGTACTTTCATGAAGAGAACGTTTAAGAAATAAATTAGAAGATTGTTTTCCTCTTGGTAACAAAATGATTACAAATACCCATACCTGCAGTAAATAGTCAAATTATATTGTCAAGAAATAGCAATATGTTCCATATGAAAAGTCTACACTAAGACAAGCCGGCTGGGTTCAGAATTTAGAAACTTTGGTGATTTTTCCACTTTGTAAAGAAAAACCAGGTTTGTAGACAAATAAGTAGATAGATGAATATAGACAGGTGTATAGTTGGCCTATTTTGTGCCTGGCTCTGGCATGTCCTGAAGCTACAAAAATAAGTGAAACTACACTCTGTAACCTACTGGAGCATTTGGGGTGACAATTTACACATTGCATAACTCTAGTTCTGGCTGTCAGTGTTTAGCAATGTTTCAAAGCTATGAATAAGCTTTTCAGCGGCTCCCGGTGGTTTGCATTTGAATTATGGTGCTGGAGAATATTATTAAAGAACCATGAACTGCAAAAAGGATACACTAATTGATAGTGGAAAAAAGTAAGCCAGAGTGCTCCTTAGAGGCAAGGGTGGCAAGACTTAGTCTTACATATTTTGGACATGTTGTCAGGAGAGACCAGGTCCTGAAGAAGTACATCATGTTTGTTAAAGTGGAGAGGCAGCAAAAAAGAGGAAGGCACTCAGTGAGATGGATTGGCTCAATGTCTGCATCAACGAGCTCAGACAGGACCACTTGTGAGAATGGCACAGGACCATGCACTGTTTCCTTCTGCTGTGCACAGGGTTGCTATGGGTTTGCACTGACTAGATGGCATCTCACAACAACGTGACTCTAGTTCAGGTTTGGACATCATTCTATGAAGGAATATGATAAGGTTCAAAATTTCAAGATAACATCAGAGAAAATTATAACTGAATAATATCATGAAAAATGAGTTAAAGATAGTAAAAGAACGTAGTCAAAGACTAAACATGAGAAAACATGGTGGACTAGTCCCGTATTCATGAAATACAAGAAACATTTTATGTCAGAATTGAAACACTATGATATACTTTATATACTCATGTACAAGCTGAGGTTTTCAGCACATTTTTAAGGCAGTTTTTGTGGTAAGATTAGGGGCCTCCGTTGATATTTGTGTCAGCTTATACTGGGGTATATTCGGTAAATAGTACTAGCAGATCATGGGTAATCTTGGGTCATGTCCCTGAACTTGAACTCAAGCCTATGAAAGTTTTGGTTCCATCGTTATCGCTGTGAAAACTGATGTGGGTTTATACCCGTATTTAAGAGAAAGGAACACATTTTGGACAAAAAATTTAAATATTAAGTGAATAATTTTCTGGATGTGGGTGGGTAAGAAAAGTAATAGTAGGGTGTCAAATGAGCATTTACAGCCTGCCAGCCACTTTTATTCACATGTATCATTTCATGTGAGACTCATACCCCATGGAATAGGATCTCCTATTAGTTATTGCATTAAAAGTAAGATAACTAAGGGGTTATTGAACAGTGATGCAGCAGAGTAAGTTTCCAGACGAAAATCCAGGAATTTGGGTTCAGAGATTTCTCTTTTTCCTTTCCCAAGGATTGTTCCTTCACCTAGTTTAAAACTGAAATAGGAAATAACTCGATTGAAAGACAACAGCCACAAAAATGATTTATTTTGAACAAAAGTGTAAATGTGCTTAAAAATGTGAAGACATTTTCCAGAATGAAATAAAATAAGTCTAAGTTTTCTTTTGCTGATCTGACAAATTGGACATAAATTTTGTGACATAAAGCAACACAAATTCATTACCTTACAGTTCTGAAAGGCAGTGGTCTGAAATAACAGCCACTGGTCATGGCATCAGCAGAGTGGCATTTCTTCCACGGGCCTCAGTGGAGGCTCTAATTCTTTGCCTTCCCAATTGCTGAGTCCATCCACATTCTGTGGTCTATGACCTACTTTTACTTTCAAGCCAGCAGTGGTCAATCTAGTCTGTGTTATATCACCCTGACATTGGCTCTTATTCTTTGCCCTTCTTCCACGCTTAAGAGCTCTTGTGGTTACATTATGATTACACTGGGTTCACCTGGAAAGTCCAGGCTAATCTAGCTTAGTTTCTGTTGAGGTGCTTAGCGCCATCTGTTGCCTTAATTTCTGTTTGCTATGTAACATGACATATTTACAGACGAGGAATTAAGATGTGGAGATATATAGGAGGACATTATTTGGCCAACTGTAGATGTTATAATTAATTGATGGTTATTACCAAGGAAACAAAATACGGTCTTTGGTGTTGATTAAGAAACGGACATTGACTACAGTGTTCACAATCGTGAAAATACATTATAGGGCCCATAAGCATTACGCACTTTCATAAAACACAGATTTGTCCTGCAAAGTTTCATCAGATAAAGCTGAACTATCAGAAACTATCTCCTTAAGAAAGATGTTTTCTTGCTTTCATTTTTTCTGTTAGTGCAGTATGTTAGTCTGAGTACTTTAGAGAAACAAATCCACAGAAACTCATGTATAAGAGAGAGTTTTATGTATAGGTTAAGTGTTCATCAAGAAAACATACCAACCCAGTGCTGCCTAAGCCCACAAGTCCAACATTAACCCATATGTCTGACACCAATCCACAAAGTCCTCTTCCATCTCACAAAACAGACACAATGATGCCAACTGCCGGAGGATAGCCGAGTCAGTAAATGTGTAAACATCTCAGTGCTGGCAGGAGTCTCTACACGGCTGCTCCAGCACCCAGGGCTGCATAGGGGTAGGTCCATGTGGCTTCTTCTTAGGGATGTCTTGCAGGAAGTCAGTCTTGCCAGCTAAAGCAAGGAACTGGCTAAGGCAGCTGCACCCTAGTCTGACCATTAGATAGCAAGAAGCCTGAGAACTAGAAAGGTGAGCCTCACTGAGCCATTTATCCCTCTGCCCTTCAATTAATCCCACATGTGTTTATCGGCCAGGTTGGCACAATAAAAGAACTACCTCATGGACTAATTTAAGATTTTATAACAATAGGATTGCCTGGTAACCTAAAAGACAATGACTGCCAGAAATAGAGTCTGACATCCCATTCATTTTGAAATGCTTACATTATAATTCGGTCACAATAACGTGAATTTTTCTTCAAGTGAAGTCTGATGAATAAACATCCCTATATGACCATCCATGTTTGGCCTACTCTCACTTGGTTCCCCTCTGCTGCTGATGGATATACCAATTGTGTCGTTGTGATTCAGTGCTCTCCGGTCAACTTTCTCTCATAGTGACCCCATGTGACAGGGCAGAACTGCCTCACCAGGTCATCTCCGCTCTGATCTTTATGGCAGCGATTTCTTGGTGTTTCGCCCATGGATCCACTGCGTGGGTTTAAATTTCCCATTATTTTATTAGCAGCAAAGAATTAGCTACTAAGGCATCCTAATACTTAGTGTGATATGAAGTATCTTTATTTCATGTTGCTTCATAGGCTTCTGCTTTCAAAGGTATTTTCCCGCAACAAACGTAAGCAAATAACCTGAATGATAGTAAGCGACTAGAAAAGGATGGTGGGTTCCGGTGGTGGGGGTGGGGGTGGCAGGGACGCATCTTCATTGAGCATTGATAATTTGCATGAAAAGGAGAGGACTTAAAGTCTAAATAATAGACCTTCCTAATAATATGAATCATCACACTAATAGCATGAAGTTTGGTACTTATTTTATAAAGACATTTCTTTACAGATGTAATATTTCAAATCAATCTGTAATGTTAAGCTACCCACTCTCACCACCCATCACCCAGCTCCACTTTCACACTGAGAAATGGATCACCACAGCTATTCTTTCTAGTGATAAGTAATTTTGAGTAAGCCAGATAATTAGTAGGATTCTTTATTTTCTTATAACCAAAGTGGTTTGTAGCATGGAAGCCACCAACCTATAAAGAATTTATAGCCATTCTTACTTGTTCCATCAATTACTTTACTCTACAAGGCATTGCTCTACAATACTTTAATGACATATTCTGAATTTCCAATATTTCCTTACTTTGCTTTTTTTCTAAACTGAATTATACTTGACAACAATTTATATCTAATCTTTGCTTCCTCGATTTGGAAAACATATTGTAAATGATCAAATATTGGTGTCTACTTTATTTAGAATTAAAGAAGCATTCATGCTAAATAAACTAGGGAACTTAAGCTCCTTAATACTGTAGACCATTTCTTTAGAAATAATGCTTTGTTTTTCTCAATTATGGGGGTTTATTAATGAAGTTAACACATTACCGGAAACATTGGGGAAACAGATCAGAAAACATTCAGGCAGGATACAGTCCTTGTTCACAGCAACATCTGGTCCTCAGTCCCTCAGCCAAGTGGTCCCTCGGCCTCCGACTCCTTCTTTCTCTCTGCTTCTGAGATGGCTCTGAGGTCCAGGAAGCCTGACGCCCTCTCTCATGGCCTCCTGCTGGTCCACTTCAAACATGGATCTAAGGGTCTTGAAAGGTCTCTGGGTTGACTCTTCTTTTTTGATGGCTGTGAGATTCTCTTGCTCTCTGCTTCTGAGATATGGTTTATTCTTATATACAAAGGGAAACGGCAAAACTAATCACATTTTCTATTAGTGTTTCACACACCCTATTTTCAGTTTTTAAAGTAAAACATCATTTTATTGGGGCCTCTTACAGCTCTTATAACAAACCACGCATCAATTGTATCCAGCTTATTTGTGCATCTGTTGCCATCATCACTTTCTAGATGTTTATTTCCTACTGAGCCCTTCGGATCAGCTCCTATTTTTCCCTCCCTACCCCCCCTTCATGACCCCTTAATAAATTATAAATTATTATTGTTTTCATATCTTACACCAACTATTGTGTCCTTTGCCCCACAGTTTCTGCTGTTCACCCCCCTGGAGGGGTGTGTGTGGTTAGGTGTCCATCATTGTAATTGGTTCCCCTTTCCTCTCCTCTTCTCCCCACCTTCCCCGTACCCTCCTGGTACTGCCATTCTTATTCCTGTTCCTTGATTCCATGTGTCCTGAGCTCTTATCTCTTATCTATACCTGTGCACGTGCTCTGGTCTAGCCAGTAGTGAAAGGTAGTTCAAGGGTAATGATAGTGGGGGGTGAGGAAGCCTCAAGGAACCAGAGGAATAATGCGTGTTTCATCGGTGCTATACTGTGTCCTGGTTGACTCATCCCTTCCTTGTGACCCTTCTGTGAGGGGATGTCCCATTGTCTACAGATGGGTTTTGGGTCTCTACTCTGACCCACCCCCCTTGTACTCAACAATATGTTATTTTTATTCGTTTTGGGTCTTTGCTGCCTGCTATCCAATCCCATTGACACCTCATGATTGCACAGATTGGTGTGCTTCTTCATGTGGGATTGTAGCTTCTCTGCTAGATGGCCATTCATTTAACTTCAAGCCTCTAAGACACCAGACGTTATATCCTTTGATAGCTGGGCACCATCCACCTTCATCATATTTGCTTATGCACCCATTTTGCCTTCAGTGATTGTGCCAGGAGGGTGAGCATCACAGAATGCCAAGTTATTAGAACAAAGCTTTCTTGCATTGAGGGAGGGCTAGAGCAGAGGTCTGCTATCTCAGTGTATTTCCATATAAATATATGTACCTAGACCAATATCTCTATTTTTATTAGTATATTTACATACATACACACCTATGCCCATACCTCTATCCATAGCTTTGCTTCCTAGATCATTTGTTTCCTTTTACCTCCCTGCTGCCCCACCATCACACTCACCCTGCTTCTGTCTCTTAGCAATTCCTCTCAGCTAGATTCCTGTTGTTCCAACACCCCCAGGATCCCTACATCCTTCTTGTTGATTTTAATTCCCTAGTTGTTCCCTGTATATGGTGTTGCTTGCTCACTGCTCTCTTCCCCCAATTCCTCCTTCCCCAAGTACCTCTGGAACCATAGGTCCCATTGCTTTCACCTCAAGCTTGCCTCACATGCCTACCTTATATAAGGAGGCAAACCAACAATAACAGAGACAGAGCAAAAAGAAAACAAAATATTGGGGGGCAGGAAATACATTATTCCAGGTTTGTCTGCTGACCTTTATGACTATCTCCCCACTGGTCCTGGGGGAAATCTAGGAGCTGCCCTTCGTAGCCAGAGGTCTATTTGAGGGCTCTGTGAATTTGTTTTTCTCTATTGCTGATCTGTTATGTTCCCTTCTTGGTTCACCCTGTTGGGGGTGGGGGTGGGGGTTGCAGAGCAGAGTAACTCCCTGCCATCATTGTTCTTTGTCACGGTGTGCCCTGTGAGGGAACAACATGTCCCAAGCTGTTGCTGGCTCAACAGTTCTCTCTGTGCCTTAGCAGCTCCGTGCAGGGACAATGTCCTCCAGGTTGGGTGTGCTGATATGGGGTCTAGGCCATTCCTGTCTCTTTTCCCTTCTTGGTTTGCTTCGGTGTGGGAGTGGAATGCTGGTCCTTTTCCCAGCCTGTAGCTTTCGTGTTGTTCTCTGTAGTACATACTTCTAGGGAGGGGTCAGTGTGGCTCTGATTGGGGCTGACCCTGTAGCCCAATCTCTTCATGCATTGCTCCACCTGGTCATGTTGTCTTCATGGTTCAGTGCGCTGTGGTGTGGTCTACTTGCATACTTCCAATTCTGTGGAGACATAAACAACACTCTCCCCCTGGGTGGGCTAGTGAAGTGCCCTGCTCCCCCCGTGCCATCACCCCCCTGTGACCCCTTCTTTTTTCCCTCCCCGTTTCCCCTTCTTTGTGTTGGAATAACATGTACCTCCTTGGGTTTGGTCTGACCACTCAAGTACCTGTACCTCAAACCCTATAGTGTGAGATAAGTGGTGTTTCTTCTATACCTACTGCACTGATTTACCTCAGGGGACTCGTGTTGTACGTGTGCTTCTGTGATGATCTAACTTCGCTTAGCATAATTTCCTCCAACTCTTTCTATGAAATGACATGCTTCATGTGATCATCATTGTTTTTTAGTGCTGCGCCGTAGTCCATTGTGTGTATGAGCCAGAGTATAATAATCCACTTGTCTATCGATGGAAATTTAGATCGTTTCCGAATTTTGCAATTGTGAATTTTGCCACAATAAGCATTGGAACTCAGGTGACTTGTTGTGGTCTATTTCTTACCTCTTCTGGGTATATGCCCAGTAGAGGGATGGCTGAGTCATAAGGTAGATCAATTTCCATTTGCTTTAAATATTGCCAGATCGCTATACACGGAGACTCCATGTACCTACACCACTGCCAGCAGTGGAGGAGAGTTGCTATCTCGCCATGTCCCCTCCAACATTTGTTGCTCTCTGACTTTCTGATTTGGGCTATCCTCGGGGGTGTTCAGCGGAATCTCATAATTGTATTAATTTGCATTTCTCTGATGGCTAATGAGCAGGAGCATTTTCTCTATGTTTATTGGCCATTTGGGTCTCCTCCCTATGGAAATGTCTGGTCAGGTCTTTTGTCAACAGCCTCAGGGGTTTGAGTGTTTTCCTCGTTTTGCAGGTTAGGAGGGTAGTGTCAATTTTTGTAATCAACCCCTTGTCTGTAGTGTCATTGCTAAAAATCCTCTCACAGTCTGTGGGTTCTCTTGTTACCCTCTTGGTGAAGTCTTTTGATGCACAAAGGTGTTTTATCCTTAGCATATCCCACATGTTGATTTCAGGTTCACCTGTGTGTGTACCCTTTCCTGTTGCAATTAGCCTATATATTCCTTTAGCCAAGGTTCTTAGGTTTGTCTCAATTCCTTTGTTGATGGTCCTAACAATTTTGGGTTGTACTTCAAGGTCTGTGATCCTTCCTGAGTTTGTACTTGCGCATGACGTGAGGTAAACATCTTATTTCATTTTTCTACAAGTGGATATCCATTGTTTCCAGTGTTACTTGTTAAAGAGGGCATCCACCTCCCACTTGATGATTTTTGGAACTGTGTCGAAGATGGCTTGTCTATATGCTGATGGTTTTATTTCTGGGTTTTCTGTTATTTTCTATTGTCTGAGTCTCTGTCTTTATATCAGTACCAAGCTGTTTTGATCACTGTGGCCATGTAGTAGGTGTTAGAGTCAGGTAAAATGAGCCCTCTGACTGTGTCCTTCTCCTTGACAATATCTCTGCTAATTCTAGGCTTCGTCCCTCTCCATATGAAATTGGTGGCCAGTTATTTCAACTTTTTGAAGAAGGTTGTTGGTATTTGAATCAGGTTAGCATTAAACTTATATAGTATCTTGGGTAAGGTCGACATCTTTACTATATTGAGTCTCTGAGCCAGGAACCTGGGATATTCTTCCATTTGTGGAGGTCGATTTTGGTTTCCTATCATGGGGTCCCATAGTTTTCCTTGTATAAGTCTTTTGTCATTTTGGTTAAATATATCCCCAGATAATTCCATTTGTTCTTGGCTGTTGTGAAGGGCACTGCCTTCTTGATCTCCTCTTCCATGGTCTTCTCTGATGTATATAGCAAACCAATAGGCTTCTGTTTATTGATCTTGTATCCTGCCACTCTTCAATACTGCTGTCAGTACTCCTGTTGTGGAGATTTGGGGATTTGCAATATATAGAACCACGTTGTCTGCAAATAGCAATAGTTTAACCTCTTCTTCTCCCAGCCATATACCTTTAATGTCCTCCCACTGTATTATGTTGTCAGCTAGGACTTCCAGTGTGATGTTAAATAGAAGTGGGGACAAGGGGCATCTTTTTTGGCCCCCCTTTTTAGCAAGATGGTTTTTGTCTTTTCTCCATTGACTATGATGTTGGTTGTTGGCTTTTTGTAGATAGTTTGTATTAACTTCATGAATTTTCCTTCCATTCCTATCTTCTTGAGTGTCTTAATTAGGAATGGGTGTTGGGTGTTGTGAATGCTTTTTCTGAACCTATCAATATTCTCATGTGATTTTTATACTTTTTCTTATAAATGTGATGAATAGTATTGATGGATTTTCAGATGTAAGCCATCCCTGCATCCCTGAGATGAATCCCACCTGATCCTGTTGGATAATATCACACAACCTATTTTCCCTGTCCCACACAGTCATTTCGTGTGAGTGACAAAGAATATGGGTAGAGGAGCCGTAATTGCAAAAGTTAAAACAAAGCAGAGGCGATGGGACTGGAAAGAGCCCAAGGACTCAGGAGAGTCTAGGGATAGATATTGTGCCCAAGGAAAAGGAATCCTAGTTGTGTAGTGGTTACACATGGGTTGCCATTTGCAAGGTCAGCGGTTTGAAACTACCAGTCAGTTCTGTGGGAGAAAGATGAGGTTTTCTACTTAAGTAAATAGTTAAATTCTCAGAAACTCACATTATCCTGTCCTATTGGGTCTCTATGAATAGGCATCTTCTCCATAGTTTGATGGACAGGGAAAATAATTTAAGAGAATTCTAAATTCCTTAACAAATAGATATTAAGGAAAGAAAGTCTAATTCTTCAAGATCAGGGTATCATATGTGCAAACAAATCATGTACATAAACAAGTTCACAGGGTTTGGACAGAAAGAAGCATGTGAGGAGAAAACAGGGAAATGATGTCCTATTGTAGGGATTGCAGTCAATGAGATGAAACAAAGTATGTATTAATTGTATTAATGTATTAATTGCTGAATGGAAAATGGCACTCTCTTTAAATTGGAACCCAATTCACAATAAAAACTTAAAAAATAAAATGACAATAGAAGAAATTATTTTTTTGTTGCTACACACTTAGTCATTTGATTAATTGATAGGCAAAAATAAATCCCTAAAATTGACTTATTGACAGCTCACAGTACTATGCTTTGGTATTCCAAAAAGTAAAGTTTTAAATAAATAGACAAAGTATTGTCTAGCTTGCTTCTACACAACATGAATCAGAAAGTTCATAAATGAAGTTCCAGAAAACACATCTGTAAGGGGCGCCTCCTCCTTCTCTCTTCCTCCCTCCCATTTGTCTACCGAGGGCATGAAGATTGATCAGGCGTTTACAGCAGCCTTCTATGCCGCGGTGCCAGGATAAGTGCTGTGCTCTTCCAAGGAGAGTAAGGTGGCAGCATTGAAATGAGCGGACCCGTCAGAGCTCTCCAGGGATCTTTAAAGGTCATCCATTCATCAGGGAACAAACAGTGTCTTATCAGCCTGACAAAGTTTCAGAGGATTGCATCAGAGGAATCTCCTGAAATTACTCCTTTTAAATGAAAACAAGGGCCTGACATTCCCCCCACTACACTCCCCCCCCAAAAAAAAGGACAATGTGTCTCAGAAATCTTTGGCTGTTTCCTTTTTCATCTTTCTGAAGAGCATTTTCTTGATTAATGATCTAATTCTGTGGGGTGTTGTATTACTTGAATTTCTCTTGAAACTGTGTACAGTAAAACCAGAAGGCACTTTATCCCTTCATAGTGACTTTTGGTTTTTAAAGCTTACTTGAAATACATAATATTCCTCTGTTTTTGCTGGTATTTTAATAAGAATCCTAGTTTCCTTTAACCTATGTTATAGTTTCCCAAATGGTTTTCCGCTTTGCTTCGGTCCTCCACGATATACTCACTTTTATTCCCCCACTGGTTCTAATATGGCTTTATGCTGAAATTTGCCTGCAGGACCCATGTGTTTAAATTAAACAACAGTACTTTATGGAGTTTGGGGTGAAAGTTTACACAGAACATTGGACTTCTCTTTGAAATGTTTCACGTACATTTTCAGTGACATTGGTCATTTGTATCACGATGGGTCAAGATCCTTTTGAGTTGTATCTGTTGGTTCCCTTTCTGGGACTCAGGTTTTTCTGCTCTTTTATCTTCTTATCTTTGCGTTTCAGAATGTTTTGACCTTTCGGTCTCTTACTGAGTCTTTAAGTAGGGCACTGATCCTACAGGCGGTATCTTTTATTTTGTGTGTCACTCTGCTATTTCACTAAAAGATCATCTCAGGTGATAGTTCTAATTCTAAAGTACATCTCAGGGTTGTAGTCTCCTGGAGTCCTCTGTCCTCTACTCTTCCATTTTGTCTGGCTAAATTTTTGTTAACAAGAAGTTAATTTTTGCTACAGTATCATTTAATTTCATTTTACATGAACTTTTAGAAGTATCTTCATATATACATGCATATATACATATATATATATACACACACATATCCTGTTATATAATTCACCTTAACATATCAAGGCAAAGATGTCTTTGGTAATATTAATAAAGAAGAACAAGCTTTGTTTGTTCTAATTTCAAGCACAGATAAAGCTATGTTAATTAGGGGAGTACATTACGTAGGCATTTGCAAGTGTGTCAGGAGAACAGCGTACATATATAAGACAGAAAGCAACCCCATACCATGGGCCCTTCTTATATGACTAAGATGATGGCGTAGGCTAGCGGAGGGAAGAGGCGTTTTAATCATTGGTGTCAGAAGAATTGGTAGCAACAAGGAAAAATCAAAAAAAGAAAATGAACCCTTTCTCATTTAATACACACAAAAATATACTCCAATTTGATTGGAATCTAAAGTTATAAGACATTCTGAAAAGCAATATATATGTTTCATCATTTTGGCAAGGTAAAGATTCTTAAAATACTAAAATGTCTTATCACAGAGGAAAAGACTGATAAATGAAAATGTATTAAATGTAACTATATGTCTTATTGAAGTGTATAGTTGAATTGATACATAAAGATATTTTAAATTTAATTCTTTCTTTTCACCAGAAGTTAAACTGTGTAAAAAGACAATGTGGTAGTTACATAATCTGGTGTCAATTTGGGGCATAAGAGGGTTAAGAGTAAAGAGGTGGCATCTACTCTGTCAATCAAGTCATAGCCAATGAGGCTTCTGCATGGGCATGGCCCTAAGGTTCCCCTAAGGTTCTGGGAATTCCCGTATTTCCTTCTTGGAGCCAGGAGACATGGTCTTTCTCTGCTCACTTCCTGTGAGACATCTCTGAGGAGAAGACACATGGAACTATGCTAGTTCCCCAAGCTGGAGAAGCCACATGGACCTACCGTGATTCAACCAGATCTCTGAACCTGGAGAAGCCACATAGAGACCCCTGCCAGCACTGAGATGCTTGCAATGCCACTGGATCCAAAGACTTTCTACCCACTGACCCGTGATTGTTTTGCATTCGGCATCATTGCATGTGTTTTGTGAGTCTGAAGAGGACTTTATAGATTGGTATCAGACATATGAGCTAATATCAGATATAAGTTTGGACTGGACTGGATTGGAATGCTTTCTTAATGTACAATTACCCTTTATATAAAACTCTCTCATACACATATGAGTTTCTATGGAATTGTTTCTCTAGTCTACCCAGACAACTTACCAGGTGGGAGATTTTATACAACGTATAGCTAATAAAAGATTTATATTTAGACTACGTATTGAGCTTCTTTGAGCTGTGTTAAAAAGACAAATAACATAAGATAAAATTGGACAAACTATTTGAATAGATGTATTATAAGAGAAATTCCACAAGTTTAGGTCAACAATATTAATTATCACATAAATGTCAATTAAAACTACAAATCAAAACAACATTTTACCTACTATATTGGCAAAATTGGAAAAGCAGATGATAACAAATGTCAAAAAGAACAGGAATCAATAGGAATTTTATTCACTATAATTCTAGGAAAGAAATGCAGACCCCGTGATGCTGAATTTCTATGCTAAATATAATCCTTGAGAAACTAAGGCACACGTGAAGCAAGAGTCACCCTGGAATAGTCACCACAGAATTGTTCCTACCAGAAATACTAGAAAGAACGCCAGTGATCATCAACAGTACCATGAACTAATAAGTCATGGGAGAACAGTAAAAACCAGTAAGGCAATTATTGCCACAAGTGTCCGAATAGTGTTTCCTTCTGGAAGTTGGTTCTAGGAGTGGGACTATGAGAGGAAATCGCACAGAAGGTGCACTAAGCTGGTCGACTAGAGAAACAAATCCAAAGATACTCATGTGTAAGAAAGCTTATACTAGAAGCAATTATCTATCAAGAAAGCATCCCAGCTCAGTCCAACACAAATCCGCAAGACCGATTCTCTTCCGTAAGTCCCTCTTCAGACTCACACAGCCACATGCAGTGATGCAGAATGCAGTAATATTACAAGTTGGAAGGTGCAAAGTCATGTAGATCCAGTGGGGTTGGTAACATCTCCAGGGCTCTGGTAGCAACCAGAGTCAGCCAGCAGGAAAGTGAAGGCAGAGAAGGGGATTCCTAGAACCCTCCTTATGCGACTGCCATGCCCACCAGGAGGCACCAGCAGGCTGTGACCTGGTTAACAGATTGAATACCAACCCTACACTTTTATGTATCTTCAAGTTGTCATGAAATTGTGTTAACTACCACAGAAGAGGATGATGTCTACAGTGTAATAAAATTATATTTAATATCTTGAGTAGCAGTTACACAGCATTTGCTTTATGAAATCATTATTTAACTTGTTTGTATATGTCACATATGGTTTATATACTCTTCTGGAAATATAAAATATTTTATAATTTGGAAAAAATGACATTCCATCATTTTTCAAGTCAAGGATTCAGTAATAAAAATATTCAGTAAGTTTGCTATTCAAAAATTTGTCTCACTTAACAGGTTAGTCTTCCTTGTCTCAGCTCTGTATACTTCAATGTGGGCGTTTTACGTGGTAAAAATGGGCTGATCCTCTTTCCTCTTTTACTTTTCTAAGACTTGTACTTCACCTTCCCTTCCTCCAGCTGACTTCCCTCATTTTGGGGCTGATTGAAGCACACGTGTTAAAAAATAAATATGGCCTTACTTAACAGGAATTGTCCCACCACACCAATGTAATATTTGAGCTCAGAAAATATTTAAGTTGGTCTTTTCCCCTCTTGAAGTTCAAACTGACTGTAGCTTCCTCGATGGGGCAATCCATGTTTTTCCTCTGCCTGGATATTACAAAAACACATATAAAACAGAACTAGGTTATATGGTTCCCTCTGTAGCAGTGAAAACACAATCTTCAGCCTCTACGTTCAGGGGTACAATTCTCAACTCTTCTTAAGGGAGGAGACTTTGCTCCGAGGAAGAAGTAATCCTGACTGTGTTTCCTCCACAATGATCTTGGCTGGTCCTTTCTAAGGACACCAACATATGAGCCACCACGGGCTGTTGCTGCTTTTCCTGCAGCAAGATTTAGGCTTCTCCAGAAGTGGGCACAACCTTCTGTAAGGACACGTGGAACCACGTCCAAGTGGTCAGTCTTACTCTCCTGAAGACTGTCTAAGTAGGGTTGCGGTAATAGACCAAAGCCACCCTTTCTCCCAGGATCATGGTTAGGACCAGAGAGTCATGGCTGCCACTTTCTCTCCAATACTTGTAAAAACTCTCTCACCAAACGGTGCTATCTCAGTTTATTTAAGCTTTGTACTTTTGTACCTATTAAATCAGGGGCTTGCTAACATTTTATTGCTGCTGTTATTATTATTGGGTTTTGCTTTATTTTTTTAGAATGTGAGAATAGTTTCAACCATATTGTTTTATCTTTCATCTTTTGAAACTTTTGCATAAAATGAGTTCAACTTGAACAACATGTTGCAAGTACTTTCGACCTATCTACTGTCATACTCATGCATCCAGAGCCATCTGGATCCTTCACCTCCTGAACTGCTCCAGAATTCTACATGCTAATGTTTATCTGCTGCCTTTCCATTCATTTGACATTTAGCTGAGAAGTAAAACAGAAAACCTAAGGTATTTACCATCTGTTCATCTATATTTCTCCTTCCATAAATTGGTTACATCTCTGGCCTCTGTGCTTATCTCTCTAAATTTCTGTCTTAATGGAATTGCACATTTATCATACCTTTATTGCATTTGAATGATATTTCAGAAGGAATCAAAATTAGTCATGTAAATCATTTAATTAGAAGACGAAGAACTAGTTCATCTTCTGTCCCATGGTGCCTAGAAAAGTACCTTGATCAAGGCTATTTCAATAATAGATGAATTAAATAATAAATGAAATAAAATTTCTCCCAACCATTAGATTAAAAAGAAAATATGGCCCCTTGTGTTCTATGCTATAAATAATTAAGATAGTGTACTTTGCCAAATACATACGCAACAGCTAAGTGATTATCCAAGCACTGAAAGAAAAACTCAATAATTCTTCTTATTTAGATTTTATGGTTGCCAGTGAATGTGTTTGTGTGTGCGTCTGATGAACTCCAAGTATTTTCAATTATTGTGAAGTTGACTCTAATATGTCTTCCTAAAACAATTTCCCTCAGCCTGCCAATTTACATCTTAAGAAAATAATTAAAAGTTTATGGCTTACTTAGCTTCTATTTGATCTGTTTCTCTTATCTTGGCAATTGTGTAAACACTATTATAATTATATTGTGCATAAAATATAAGAATTACCTATAACTTTACCAATTCTATATTAAACGACTATCTAAAATGAGCATCACCAAAAATGCAGCAAAAAAGGAGAAAAGACGAGTCTCAGCATTGCTTACCCTGAAAAGAACAAGGATTTGTCACCAAACACATGGATAAAAATGACCATATTTGCTTGAAAACAACCAAACACATGTCTAGATATGCTTATAACTTATTCCAACACCTAAAATGGTTGCTTTTCAGGCTGTGGGAATTTTCGTGCTCTAAACTGAATGTAAATCTAAGGCAAATTTTGCAATATGCAAGAAATAAACTAAGCAGAGGTATTAATTAAACACAAATAGATCACCCTGTTTCCCCACAAGGAAGTATACTCCCTATTTTTATTTAATAAGAAAGTGAAATTTTCATTCACTTGCTGGATTTACATCACAAGGTTTTCCTGTTATATACATCTTGGTAGCGATATGATGGTGACTTAACTGATGGATTTCAATGCATAAGAAATTAAAACCCCAAATTTGTAACTGCCTGCCTAAAGAACAACAAATGAAACAAAAGGCATGGGACGCCATGTGCAAAAGAATTGTGGTTGAATTTATCTCACATCAGATAATGTTAAAGCCAATTATGCGACATCCATTCCCTTTACTGGGGTTTATTTCAGAGATGGATATACTGCAATTTTTTTGAGTCATGAAGCTTACTGAGATGTCTGAAAAACATCTCCTGATTCCCAAGAGAGAGGTGTATGAGAACTTAAAAGCAGAGTCATTGGTGTGTGTAAATAGAGCAGTCTTGAGGTAGAACCTGAAATCCACTTTAAAGTCTTGCTATAAGTGTAGAATCCAGGGCGAATTTTATCAGTTGCCTTTTTTAACAGGAGTTCCATGAATCTTGAAGTTGACCTAAACTTGATTCTGACCTAACTTTTTAGGGGTTTTTTAAGGGGATTCTTTTCCCCCCTGACAATCTAATTCCCATAGAATCTTTGTTGGATGGTCAAACAGATACAAGATGTGATAACTTATACCCCAAAAGGCTTGAAGTATGGCATCATTAATAAATCTTTACAATGCCCCCCCCCCGAGAAACAGACTTGATAGAGAAAGCAATTTTTATCTCAGGTTACTTAAAAATCTGTTCTGTCATTGTTCCGTCATCAGCCTATAATAAACTGATGAGCACATACACTTGAGATTATGTATCTTTAGTCAAATAACCCTTCATAGGTTATCCGCCTATTTCTGCTAAAACTCCATTCCTCTGATTGTCTCTTTTAAAAAGGAGACAAGAGATATGGTTCAGCAAATTTCTACGTGAAGATATATTTCAATATCGAAGAAACACCAAGGACTGCCAACAGCCATTAAAACTAACAGAGAAGCTTGAACTAGATATCCATTTGAAAGCCCGTAGAAAGAATAAACATGGCCGATGCCCTGAATTTCAATTTCTAGCCTACAGAATTTCTAGGAAATATTTTTGTGGTCTTTTTGCATGGCACTTCTAAGAGCTTAATATAAAATTTGGTACCAGAGAATGGGATAGTGTTTGAGCAAATGCCTTAAAAATAAGCAAGTGGCTTTGAAGCTGGGTAATGAATGAGGCTGGCAGTTTTGAGACATTCAATAGGAATACACCAGACTGCCTCGATCAGTGGTTCTCAACCTTCCTCACGCCACGACCCTTTAAGGCAGTTCCTCATGTGGTGGTGACCCCCAACCATAAAATTAGTTTCGTTGCTACTAGTTCAACACCCGCAGGGGTCGTGACCCACAGGTTCAGAATCATTGCTCTACTGTCAATACTCGAGACTCACTCCCTGAGAGACACTCAACTGGCAAGACCCATGGCACTATGCTGATAGACCCCATGCCCTGAAACTGGAGGAGCCACATGGAGACCTGTCCCATTGCTGAGATGCTTCTACCACCACTGTATCCACAAGACTTTTCACCCACTGGTCTGTGATTTTCCTGCATTCGGCATCATTGCATGCGTTTCATGAGTCTGAAGAGGACATTATAGATTGGTATCAGACATATGGGCTAATATCAGACTTATGGACTTAATCTGGACTGGACTGGGATGCTTTCTCAATATTCTCAATATTCAATTGTTCTTGTATATAAAGCTCTTTCCTGTACACATATAAGTGTCCATTAATTTGTTTCTCTAGTCTACCCAGAGTAAGACAACCTTTAAAGAAAGCTTCTATCATTTTGGATTGAAAATTGCTAAACCCATGGCCATTTACTGTGCTTGCAGTGAAGTTTTAAAAGGAAGTAATGGACATATTATTGAACACCAAGAGTTGCAAAGCATTGTGAATGTATATAATGTATCAGAATTGTAGACATCAAAATGGTTAAATAGTTACACATATTGTACCACAATTAAAAAGATTGAGAAAAATTAATAAAGAGTATACAGTTATAGGATTAAATAAATTAAATCTGTAATGAGAGAACTACAGAGGACCCCAACCAGGATTAGTTTATCTAGTTTCAAATCTAATAAATCATAATAATTTAAAAGAGATATTACAGTTTTACTATAGATATAAATTCTCTGATTTCCCTGGTGCTGAGTACACGAGCACACTTTCCGAATGTGGAGACTTTAAGAAAGGGAAGGTAAACGGAGAAAGCACAATGCAGAAAGGCAGAATGACGAAAGGTAGGGCCAATCCTAATCACATAGGGTTACTCACAATTCCACCAATCTTCTGATCCAACATGACCTCCATGTTGTAACCAGGAGAAATAGTGCTCTCATTTGCATTTTAAAAATGTTTCTGTCTCACACAGACTCCGGGAAAGATGAGTTCAGCTATGAGTTCATTATCCCCGCTACCCGCCCCCATGGGCTTTGGTTAAAGAAAGCATTTGCAAAATGTGATTCTGGTATGCTGTGCTCCTTTCTGCCTCTTTGCAGTAGAATTGATTTCTAACCATTCCAATTTAAAACATCGCATTCCATTCCTTGCATCTAGACCTCCAGGCACAAATCCCCCAAGGTTTGTATCACTCCAGGGTCCTTTCTTGTCGACAGACTTACCCCAACCCACAGCTTCAATCATGAGGCAAGCCATAGAAAATAGTCACTAGTTGTGCTTTATTTCATTTTCTTTGAAACTCGGGGATGTAAAATTGGTTTGTAATTAGAAAATGTGAAGGTTATCTACTCTCCTTGCAGTAAGAGCTTCGTAGTGTAAGATTTGTCCCTTGATAATGTGGCATTGCCTTTTAATCTTTCAAGAAAATCATTAACTAAAGTCACCAAAACTATCCGCAGTAATTTAAAGATCACTTTGATAGATTATACGAATGTCTTGATGATGTCATCTGATGAAAATATGTGTCATATAGGACATACAGCTATGCTGTTTCCCCGTGATTAAAAAGAAAACAAAAAAACCCATGAAGTATTTAAGCGCATATAGCGTTCACCTTACATATGAAGGTGACACAAAGTTCATTGTAAGAGCAAGAAAGATAATCTAACATGTACATGATCCTTCATAAATGTTTCAACAGTGAAATTCCTGATCTTTTCCATCTTTTCTCTCTTTTTGGTTGAGCTGTTCTCATCAGGATGCACTGGTTCATCTGACTCATGTCTAAACCATGTGAATCACACAATGTAACTTAAGCCCCACCCCACTATAAGTGCTATCGTTTCACAGTTAATACTTGGAAATGGTGTCTAAATCCTTCATTATTCACTGCCCCCCTCAACATGGTGCAATCTTCCCAATTAAATTATTTTGCTTAGGTAATTAACCTTCATCTTGCCAAACCCTATGGAGACATTTTGTATTTACCTTAACTGATCTTGCTGAAACTCTTTTTATAATTGTTTTATTAGGGACTCCTACAACTCTTATCACAATCCATACATACATCAATTGTGAAAAGCACATTTGTACATTCATTGCCCTCATCATTCTCAAAACATTTGCTCTCCACTTAAACCCCTGCCATCAGCTCCTCATTTTCCCCCTCCCTTCCTGATTCCCCCCTCCCTCATGAACCCTTGAGAATTTATAAATTATTATTTTGTCATATCTTGCACTGTCCGACATCTCCCTTCACCCACTTTTCTGTTATCCGTCCCCCAGGGATGAAGTCACATGTGGATCCTTGTAATCAGTTCCCCTTTTGCCACCCACTCTCACCACTGGTCCTGAAAGCATCATCTGCCCTGGATTTCCTGTGTTTCCAGTTCCTATCTGTACTAATGTACATCCTCTGGTCTAGTCATATTTGTAAGGTAGAATTGTGATCATGATAGTGGGGAAGGAGGAAGCATTTAGGAAATAGAGGAAAGTTGTATGTTTCATCGTTGCAACATCGCACCCTGACTGGCTCATTTCCTCCACAAGACCCTTCTGTAAGGGATGTCCAGTGGCTTACAAATGAGCTTTGGATCTCCACTCCGTACTCTCCCCCTCATTCACTATGCTATGATTTTTGCTTCTGCTTATGCCTGATACCTGATCCCTTTGACACCTCGTGATCACACAGGCTGGTGTGCTTCTTCCATGTGGGCTTTGTTGCTTCTGAGCTAGATGGCCGCTTACTTACCTTCAAGCCTTTTGATAGCCAGGCATCATCAACTTTCTTTGCCACATTTGCTTATGCACCCATTTGTCTTCAGCGATCATGTCATGGAGGTGAGCATACGAGGTTATGACTTTTTGTTCTTTGATGCCTGATAACTGATCACTTCAACAGCTCGTGATCACAGAGGTTGGTGTGCTTCTTCCATGTGGGCTTTGTTGCTTCTGAGCTAGATGGCTGCTTGTTTACTTTGAAACCTTTAAGAACTCAGATGCTACGGGCACCATCAGCTTTCTTCGCCACATTTGCTTATTCACCTGTTTAATCTTCAGTGGTTGTGTCAGGAAGGTGAGCATCATAGAATGCCAATTTAATAGAATAAAGTGTTCTTGCATTGAGGGAGTACTTGAGTGGAGGCCCAATGTGGCTCTGCTACCTTAATACTAAACCTATAAATATATGCACATAGGTCTATTCCCCATCTTCATATATAAATATATTTGCATATGTACATGCCTTTATTTTGACCTCTATAAATCCCCTTTGCCTCCTAGTTCTTTCTTGTATTTCATTTGACTTCCCCCTTGTCCCACTATCATGCTCAGTCCTCATTTGGATTTCAGTAATTCCTCTTGGTTACATTACCCTTGATCATGCCCTACCAGGCCTCCTGCACCCTCCTCACCACTGATTTGGATCACTTCTTGTTCCCTTGTCCCTGGGTTTGTTAACACCACTTCCTTCCCCCGCCCCCTCTCCCATGTCCCTCCGAAACTGTCGGTCCCTTTGTTTTCTCCTCCAGATTGTTCATCCAGCCTAATTTATTTAGACAGACCTGTGGAGATAATAGCATGCACAAAAACAAGGCAGCAAAACCAAGCAGCAATGTACAACAAAACCGCCACACACAAAAAACCAATGACAAAACAAAATAAGAAAGAAAAGCTTGTAATTAGTTCAAGAACTGTTTGTTGGCCTTTAGACGTCCAGTCTACTCTCCTTGGGCACCATGTCCTGGCCCCAAAGTCCACCTTCAGCATTCCCTGTGGACCTTACCACTCTGTTCCCTTGCTGTTCTGTTGCACCCCCTTAGGGTTTTTGCCTCAGTGTGGTGGGATCAGGTCGGGTGCAATTCCCACACTGTGTCTCTGGTGTTGTCCCCTGTAGGGCTATGGTCAATGAGGGGCATCATGTCCCATCGTGGGGCTGGCCATGTGGTCCTCTCTGTGGAATGGCTGCTCCAATCAGGAACATCATCCTCAAGGCCTGGTGGGCAAGGATGTGTTCTACTCTCTCCTCCTCCCCCTTCATCTGCTCCCTTGTGCTTTCATCAGATATATCCCTCTCCCAGAGCTGCAGATTCAGAGCCATCCTTTGAAATAAATTCTTCTGGGGGAGGAACAGGTGTCGACATAGTAGTTGGGATTGGGGCCGGCCCTTCAGACCTCTCCACTGGTTCCCTACTCCATGCTGGCATGTTGCATTCACATCTTGGAGCACTGGGTTGAAATCTGGTCCCCCTTTCCTTGTGGAGATATAAACAATCCCCTCCCCTTGGGTGGGTTAGTGCCCTGTTCCCCTGCTATCCATTTATTTTTTATGATTATTTTTTCCTTTCCCCACCTCCTTTTTAGTTGGCTAACCTATGTATCCCTGTGTTTGATCTGGTCCCTGCCATACTACCTGGTTCTCACCCCAGGAATATTTGTATACAGCAGCTTTTTCCCTATGCCCTTTTTGAATTTTTTTTATTTTAAGCTTATCTCAGTGGACTCATGTTGTACTTGTCCTTTTGTGCTTAACTTACTCCGCTTAGCATGATTTCCTCCAGTTCTTCCCATGCAGCGATGTGCTTCATACATTCATTTCTGCTTTTTGCGATGAGCAGTACTCCATTGTATGTATATAACACAGCTTTTTAATCCACTCATCACTTGATGGAAATTTGGGTTGCTTCCAACTCCTTGCACTTGTGAACTGTGCCGCAGTGAACACTGGAACACAGATTCTGGCCTTGGTTTGTTTCTTGCCTCTTCTGGGTATATGCCTACTAGGAGGATTGCTGGCTCATGTGATAACTCCATTTCTACCTGTTTCAGGTATCGCCAGATCAATTTCCATAGTGGCTGTACATACTTACAGGTCCACCAGCAGTGGATGAGAGTTCCTGTCTCCCCACAGACCCTCCAACACTTGTTTTCTGATTTTTTGAATTGGGCTACCTTTGAGGGTGTTAGGTGGTACCTCATTGCTGTTTTAAAGTGCATTTCTCTTATGGCTAAAGATTGGGAACATTTTCTCATATATTTGTTGGCCATTCGGATTTCTGCCCCTGGGAACCTCTGTTCAGGTCCTTTGTGGGCAATTCATTTTTTTCTTTTTGGAAGCTAGCAGTATATTGTTGGGTTTTGTAATAAGGCCTTTGTCTTATGTGTCATTGCTAGAGATGTTTTCCCAGCCCATGGACTCTCATTACTGTCTTGGTAAATTCTTTTGATGTACACAGGTGTTTGTCTTCAGTATATCCCATTTGTCAATTTGTTCCTCCTCTGTTTTGTGTCCTTCCCTATTTCTGATAGCCTATGTATTCCCTGTGCCAAAGTTCTCAAATTGGTCCTAATTCCCTCATTGATGGACCTAATATTTTGGGGTTTCACTTCCAAGTCTGTGATCCACCTTGAGCTTATTCTTGTGCATGGAGTGAGAGAAGGGTCTTATGTAATTTTTCTTCAGGTAAATATCCACTTTTTCCAGCACCATTTGTTAAAGAGGGCATCTGCTTCACACTGGATATTTTTGGGGCCCTTATCAAAGATCAGTTATCTGTGTGCTGATGATTTCATTTCTGGGTTTTCAGTTCTTTTCTATTGGTCTGAGTATCTGTCATTGTACCAATACATGCAGTTTTGAGAACTGTGGCTGTATAGTATGTGCCAAGGTCAGGTAAAGCAAGCCCTCCCACTGTGTCCTTCTTCTCGAGGAGTTCTCTGCTAATTCTGGTCTTCTTCCCTCTCCATATGAAGTTGGTAATCAGTTTTTACATATCTTTGAAGAAATTTGGGGGTAATTGTATCAGGATTGCATTAAACTTATATAGTGCCTTGGGCAGAACTGACATCTTGACTATACTGATTCTTCAAATCCACAGCCATGGGATATTCTTCCATTTTTTTGAGGTCACTCTTGGTTTCTTTTAATAGTGTTCTGTAGTTTTCCACGTATAGATCTTTTGTTGTTTTAGACAGGTATCTCCCAAGATATTTCAATTTGTATTTGAAGGGTACCACCTTCTTGATCTCCTCTTCTGTGTTCTTATCTGATATGTATAGCAGTCCGATGGACTTGTGTTTGTTGATCTTGTATCCTGCCACTCTGCCAAACTCCTCTATTGCTTCCAGTACTCTCCTTGTGGAGCTTTTGGGATTTTCCATATATAAAATCATGTCATCTGCAAATAACAGTAGTTTTACCTCTTTCTTCCCCAGATGAATACATTTGATGTTTTTTCTTTGCCTTATGCTGTTAGCTAAAACCTCCAGCACGATATTAAATAAGAGTGGGGACAAGGGACATCCTTGTCTGGTCCCCTTTTTCAGTGGGATTGTGTTAGTCTTTTCTCCATTGACTACCACGTTGTCTGTTGGTTTTTCATATATAGCTTGGATTTTCTTGAGGAATTTTCCTTCCATTCCTATCTTCTCAAGTGTCTTAAACAGGAATTTGTGTCGGGTGTTGTCAAATGCTTTTTCTGAATCTATCGATAGTATCATGTGGTTTTTATAGTTTTTCATGTCAATGTGATGAATAATACTAATGGTCTTTCATATGTGGAACTAGCCATGCATCCCTGGTATGATTCCCACTTGGTCATGGTGAATTATTTCTTTTATATACTTTTGTATTCTGTTGGCTAGTATTTTGTTAAGAATTTTTGCATCAATGTTCATTAGGGATAATTATTTCTAGCTCTTGATTCTTGTGGGATCCTTGCCAGGTTTGGGTATCAGAGTTATACTAGCTTCATAGAAGGAGTTTGGGATTTGCCATCTTTTTCTATGTTCTAGAAGAGTTTGTGTAGGTTTGGTGTTTATTCTTTCCTAAATGCTTGGTAGAATTCTCCAGTGAAGCCATCTGGTCCAGGGGATTTTTTGTTGGTAATCCCTTGATAACCTTGTCTATTTCTTCTATTGCTATGGATCTGTTGAGATTCTTGACATTCATTGAGGGTATTCTAAGGAGGGATTTTTTTCAAGAATTTGTCCATGTCTTCCAACTTACTGAATTCATAGGAGTACAATCCTTCATAGTACTGTGTAATCATCCTTTTAATTTCATTAGGGTTTATTGTAACATCTCCTCTTTCATCCCTTATTCTTGCTATTGAAATATGTTCCCTCCTTTCTTTGATTAGGTTTGCCAGCGGTCTGTCAATTCTGTTTATCTTTTCAAAGAACCAAATTTTAGCAGCATTGATTTTCCCATAGTTTTCTTATTTTCCCTCTCCTGAACCCTGATTTTTATTATTTCAGCCCTGATTTTTATTATTTCAGCCCTGATTTTTATTATTTCTTTTCTTTTGCTTTTAGTTGAATTGTCCTGATGACTCTGCTCTAGTTGTTAAATTTGTGCCAGCATATCAATCGTGAGTCTCTCTTCCTTTCTGAGGTGTGCATGTATTACTATGAAACTTCCTCTGATAACTGCCTTTACTGTGTCCCATAAGTTTTGATATGTCATGTTCTTATGCTCATTGGTTTCTAGAAATTTTCTAGTTTCATCTCTGATCTGTGCCAGTACACACTCCTTTTTCAGTAGAAAGTTATTCATCCTCCAATTGCTTGCTCTTGTTTTCTTCGTCTTTCTTTTGTTGATTTCCAACCTTATGGCACAGTGATCAGAGAGAAAGGTCTTTATGATATCAATGTGCTTAAATTTATGGCCCAGCATGTGTTCTAACTTCAAAAATGTGCTACATGGGATAGAAAAGAATGTGAATATTTTGGTATTTGGATGAAAACCTCTGTAAATATCTATTATGTCAGGTATTCAGAAAATTGTATTAAATATTAACTGAATGTCAGTTTCCTTTTCCTGCTGCACCCACTCCTTAACTGGCGTGCTCTCATTCTATTTTCTTTTATAAGTTTGCCAATTTATTCTAAGTCATCTTATCTAAACCAAGACTAATAATTATCAAACCATTCTCAACCAAATAACACTTGATGCTCTCTTTTGTCAATTGTGTAGTGAATATTATTAAATATATTAAATTGGAATGAATTTAAAAATAAAGTTTTAAAACATATATTCTATCCTATCCTTTTCAAAAATTTATTTTTTTATATAGACAAATTCAGAAACAACAAAAGAATATAAAATAAAAAGCAAATGTCTCCCTGGTCTGAGAAGCCTATTATTTGAATGACATAAGCTTTGGAAAATAGAAAACATAACTTATAAAATAAATTTTGGGTATATAGATACCAGTAGACAGATATTAATTGATGATTAATTTGGGCCCAATTTTAATCATGTACAAAATAGTAGACAAGCATTCCCATCAGCACAAAAAAATCTATAAAATGTACTTAATATTAACACATATAGTTGCACACATAGTATGGTGTCTCAATGGATAATAAATTAGACATTTATCTATTGATAAGAGCTTAGATGGTTGAGCCCTAATTCAGCTGCTAACTAAAATATTCGCAATTCAATCTCACTAGCTGCTCTGCAAGATACCTGTGTGGCAGTAAACTTTCATAAAAACAAACAAATAAACAACAACAATAACACTGCAGCCTTGGAAACTCTTTGAGGTTATTCTACCTAGTATTAAAAGGTCACTGTGAGTCAGAAGCAACTCAATGGCAACAGGTCTGTTGTTTTGTTTTGCATTGTTTTTAATTATTATAGTTCAAATATTATTTCACAAATATTGAACATTAGTGTAACTAAAACTAGTAGACATTTTTAAAATTTCTTAAAAAGGAAACATTTATGATTGTGCTTGCCGAATCAAAAGGTAGAGCTATTTAAAATGTGAATAGATTGTTATCTGTTCCTAACAGGGCCTTACCAGTTACAATCCCAATAAAATTACCTAGGGATTTCTGATTCTCAACATTCTTGCAAACTATTGAGGTCTATTTTTAATACTCGTTAATAATAATAACTATTGAGGTCTATTTTTAATCTTGTTAATAATAATACTTTTTAAAAACAACCTAACTGACTGCAGTTAAATAGATTCCATCTCACAGTATAGGATTCCTGAGGCAGTACATTTGAGAAAGCCTCCTTGTCCCTGAGGAGTCCCAAGGGGATTTGGAAGGTTACCTTTAAGGTGAGAAACCCAATAAGGAACCCACTCAGCAACCAGTGCTCCTTGTAAAGAAGGACATCTGACCAAAAATAATATCTTATTAAAATCCATTTCATAGTAAAGATTGAGAAACAACTTTTTATTTATTTACTGGAAATATAGGCTTCTTATTCCAGAAACAAGTCAAATTCTTAATTTACTTATTTATTTTGAAAGGTTTTTTTACATTTATACATTAAAAAATCAAATTATGAATTATGCTTTTAAAGAAATAGGACATGAAATATTAAATTCTCATACCAACCCAAAGATGCTAGATTTTTTAATTGAACAAAATAATTTTAGTATTATTGAAAGGGATCCTATGTAATAAAATTAAAAGTTAAATTAGCAAAGTATTGGTCAAATATTCAGTTGATGCAACCTTGCTTGCTGAAACGGAGGAGTGCTTGAACCTTTGCTGATGACGATCAACACTTGCACCCATCAGTATGGATTACAGTTCAATGTAAAGAAAACAAAAATGTTCACAACCGGGGCAGTAGGTAACATTGTAAATGGAGAACAGATTGAAATGGTCAAGGATTTCACCTTGTTTAGGGGCGCCATGCCCCATCAATGCTCATGGAAGCAGCAGGCAAGAGATCTAATGACTCGGGGCATTGGGCAAATCAGCTGCACAATACCTCTTTCAGGTGTTGAAAAGCAAGGATGTTACTTTGAGGTCTAAGGTGCACCTGTCCCAACCCCTGGTATTTTCAGTCACTTCATATACATGTGGACATGGAACATTTAATAAAGGAGACCACCAAAGAGTCAAGGCATTTTAATTATGGTGCTGATGGAGAATTTTAAAAGTATTATAGATTACCAAATGAACAAATACATCTGTCTGGAAAGAGGTACAGTAGAATGCTCCTTAAAGGCAGGGATCGCAAGACTTCACCTCACATACTTTGGACATGTGAGCAAGAGAGACCAGTCTCTGGTCTCTATAATGCTGGTAACGTAGAAGAGGGGGCAAAAAGGGGAAAGAAGGCCCTCAGCAAGGTGAATCGACCAAGATGTGGCAACAATGGGTTCAAATACAAGAACAATTGTGAAGATGGTGCAGAGCCCACAGGCTGGCTTTCATTCTGCTGTCCATAGATTCTCTGCGAGTTAAAAACACTCCCTGGCATCAAACAGCAGCATTGCTAAAACATTAAATTGACTTGGAAGTAGAAAAAGCTCTCCAAGTTTTTAAACATTTTATGGCATATAGGAAATGCTAGTGGCACTGTGGACTAAGCATTGGGCTGCTGAGTGCAAGGCTGTCTGTTCAAAGCCACAAGATCCTCCAAGGGGAGAAAAGCTGAGGCTGTTGATTTCAGTAATGATTGATAATCTTAGAAACACAATATCAAATGTCTATGAGGCAGAGGCAGACATTTGTCTGTGAGTTTATCGTATTGTGGTGGGTTGCATGTTGTTTTGATGCTGGAAGCTATGTCACTGGTATTTGAAAGACCATCAGGGTCACGCATGGTGAACTGGTTTCAGCAAACTTCCCGATTAAGACCAGACCATGAAGAAGGAAGAGTTTGTCTCCATCTGAGGGATTAGCCACTGAAAGTCTTAATATAAACATTGTCAGATGGAGTGCCAGAAGATCAGTCAGTCCCTCAGGCTGGAAGGCACCCAGAATAAGACAGGAGAGGGCTGCCTCCTCACGGAAAATGATGGGGATGGAGTCAAGATTCCAGGGCCTCCATTTGCTACTTGGTCATGAGTTAAAATAAGAAAAAACAGCTGCCTGCATCCATCACTATTTGATGTGGGATGTACAAAATATGAATCTAGGAAAATCGGAAATTTTCAAAAGTGAATTATTAAAACTGAGAGTGAATGCATAAAGCTCAATATGCTAGGCATTAATGAGCTGAAATAATCTGGTATTAGCTACTTTAATCAGACAATCTTATCGTTCACTATGCCAGGAGTGATACATTCAAGAGGAATGGTGTCACAGTTATTGTCAAACAGAACATTTCAAGATCTACCTTGAAATACAATGTTGTTTGTGACAGAATAATATCTATATTCAAACAAGTCCAGTTAATATAAGTATTTTTCAGATGTATGAACTATTCACCAAAGGAAGTGATGTAGAAATTAAAAGCTGCCTGACAATCAGGTCACAGCTTGATGGTGCCCCCTTGTGGGCATGGCGTTCTCATACAGAGGACCCTGGGAACCACCCTTTCTCTGCCTTCACCTTCTGCTGTCTGACCCTGAAGATGCCTCTTTTGACTTTTCACTCACTAATTTTATCTGGATGCTGAACAAAACTTCCAAGAAGCTGGACTATATGAAGAATAATGTTGAATCAGAGTTGGCGAAGGCTTATTAACCTTCAATATGCAGATAATAAAGCCTTGCTTGCTGAAAGGGAAGACTTAAGGCATGTGCTCATGAAAATCAATGATTGTAGGTTTAAGTATGATTTACAACTCAAAGTATAGAAAATTATAATTCTCACAACTAGGTCCATAGATGACATCATTGTAAGTGGAGAAAAGATTCAAGTTAAAGTTGTCGGGTATTTAATTTTGTGTGAATTCACAATCAGTGCTCTTGGAAGCAAAACAAATAAACAAATAAACAAAACTCACAGCCATAGTGTCGATTCTAACTCACGGAATTCCTGTAGGACTAAGTAGAACTGGCTCTTTGGGGTATCTAAGACTTTAAAACTCTATGAGAGCCTCCACTGCCCCCCATTCCCATTGATAGGCTTTTGTTTGATTGTTTGTTTGTTTTATATTTGGGTCTTTGATGCCTGATACCTGATCCCATGGATACTAAAGCCCATCAGTAGTAAATTGGACACCCCCTGTCAGAAGGGCCACAAGGAATAGAAGAGCCAGTCAGGGTGCAGTATAGCACCGATGAAACACGCAACCTTCCTCTAATTCTTTAATGCTTCCACCCCCACTCCCACCCCATGACCATTACTCCAATTCTATCTTACAAATGTGGCTAGACCAGAACATGTATACTGGTAAAGATAAGTGCCTGCAACATGGGGAACCCATAACAGATAAACCCCTCAGGACCAATATAGGGAGCAGCAATACTAGGAGGGTAAGGGTGGAGTAAGGGGAAACTGATCACAATGATCGATATTTGGCCACCATCCCAGGGAGACGGGCAACAGAAAAGTGGGTGAAATGAGCAGCAGTAGGTGTAAGACATGGAGAAAAGAAGAGAATAATTTATAAATTATCAAGGGGGCATGGGGAGGGAGGATGGGAGAGAGAGGGGAAAAATGAGGAACTGATGCCAGAGGCTCAAGTAGAAAGAAAATGTTTTGAAAAAGATGACATCATGTGTACAGATGTTTTTTACAAAATGGATATATGCATGGATTGTGATAAGAGCTGTAAGAGCCCCCAATAAGTTAAAATTTTTAAAAAATGAATACAGGTCTAAAGGATAAATGTGTAGTAGGAAGCATGCCATTAAATTATCAATCTCTTACTCCCTGCACTCCTCCCCAACTAAATACATTCTTCAACTATGAAAAGAAAAAAAATACTCTGATAGCAAACAACGTCATCTTTCTAGAGTGACAGGTAGCTTTGAACGGGCAATCTTGTGATTAGCAGCTCAAGAAATTGAAAAGGCATATTGCATTGGGCAAAACAGCTGTACAAGACCGCTTTAAAGTGTTGAAAATCAAATATGTTATTTTGAAGACTAAGGTGTGGTTGACCCAAGCCATGGTATTTTCCATCACTTCCTATACATGTGAAGTTGGATAGTCCATAAGGAAGACCAAAAGACAGGGGCTGCGTTTTGACCGTGGCATTGCCAAACGAACTGGAGAGCAGCACGGACTGCTAAACGGACCCACAAAGCTGTACTTGGAGGAGTCCATCTGGAAGGCTGCTTGGAAGCTGCACCGCAAGGCTCCACCTCACACACTTTGGATATTTTATCTGAAAAGAAAACCCATCTCAGGAAGGGGACATCATACTTGGTTGGAGAAAAAGGAGGGACGCAGCAGCTTCCATAATGAGCTCAAACGCAGCAATGTACGGTTGTGAGGCCAGCACCGTGTTTTGTTCCGTTAGGCGCGGGACTGCCGTGATTGCGTGAATTTTAAATGCATTCCGTCATGTTAGCCTTTGTTACTCCCACCAAACAGCCACTGTTTGTTTGTTTATTTTTGCCGAGTCTTCATAAATAGATGGGGGGAAGATTCTGATTGGATTCTAAGATTCAGAATGATTGTTAACAGGGTTAATTGTGATTGTCATCCTGCTGGATACAGAAAGAGTCATTTCAGAAACAGAATGCCCCACTACCAGTAAGAGAGAGGAGCGAGGTATGGAGCGTGTCCTTTGGACCCTGAGGCCATGCACATTGATCCAGGAGACAGGTTTGACACCAAAGAAATGGCAGGGGAGCAGCAACCGCAGAACTAAGAATCAGAGCATGAAACAAAGAGGTCTAGTTCCTAGCCTCTGGAGTAGGTAAAGCTGAGTGCTTTGAAGGAGGCAGCTGGCTTGTGCATCCAGATGCCTCTGAGCAACTTAATAGAAGGAGCTGGACTTACCGACCTGGGGAGCTGGAACGGAGAATCTTCAGTTTGAGGCTTTAGCAGAGTGATGTGTCCTTTGGATACTGATTGACAGCCCTTAAAGAGCTTTGGAAATTTTCCTGAATAGGCCAGAGGCCAGACCAAGAGTCTGAAGGAGGTCTGCCTGTGGCCATGTCAGAGAAGAAATTGTCCTGACCGACTGTATCCTCAGCATTTCTCAGGACATGAATTGCAACCTATTAAGTTCCCTAATAAATCCTTTAATCATGAATATCCTTTGTGAGTTCTGTGTGGTCGTTGCAATGAATGTTTGAACCCAGTTGAAAATGTAGAGTGCTATGGGAGACAGCATAAAGGAAGAAAGATTCAGAACTGTCTTGTGGGCACAAAACAAAAAGAAGTCAGAATTAGCTTAATGGCAATGAGTTTGATTTGGTTTTGGTTAGAACATATACAGAACAGTCCAATTTTATGAAATAGGTTAGAAAACCAATATTTACAGTGGACATGTGAGAAGATTCCAATACATCCCTACAGTACAGACTCTGTTAGATTTTGGTAAAAGTATGTTCCTCTACATGGCCTAAAATCCCATACATTGTGACCTATGGGACTACAGAGGAATGTGAGCAAGAGGTCAGAAGACAGGATATGGCCCGCATGTAATTAGGCATAGGACTATTCCACAATTAATACCTATATTTTAATAGGACCCTGGTAAAAGAACCCTGATTTCACCGTGGGATCAGTGGTAGACTACAAAGTGCAAGGTCTGCTGCTCAAACCCACTGAATGCTCCACAGAAGAAAGACAAGTCTGTCTGATCCTGTCAAGATTTACACTCACACAAACTCTACCTGAGTTCATTCTGAGTCTGAATTGACTCAGTGCAAATTGTTACACAGTAACTCAGGAACGGAGGTAGGCAGAGGCCTCAGAGCCAGTATTTGAAACACAGGCAGCAGACAAACAGGTGGGGCATGCTGTATGCAGAATGTCACGCCTAGCCATTCCATCTTAGTCAGGAAGCTGCCCCTAGTGGACTTCATTCAATTTCAGTGGGTGCACCTGGGGCTTCCAGGCTGGGTTATATATCACAAGTACACAAACGAGGCAAAAGTACAACTGTGTGCTTGATACAATGGATGTATATATGGATTGTGATAAAAGTTGTACAAGCCCACAATAAATGATTTAAATAAAAAGGAAGGCATAAGGCTAACTTTTACATTACAAGCTAAGCAATGATTGAATGTGAAAATTCTCACTTTTGCACAACCATGTAGCAGTGTGCTTCCAAAAATATATCCAGCCTTGAAAATGCAGAAGCTCCATCAGCAGCTCCATTCTATCCTATTGTTTGCTCTGAGTCAGATTCAACTCAACAACTCCAGGTTGGGTTCCTAATGTATCTGATGTCAGTGTCCTTTAAGAAGTAACGGAAACTCTTATTATCCTTGATTAGAACCCTCAGTCAGGGTGCAGTGTAGCAACGATGAAACATACAACTTTCCTCTAAGTCTTACATGCTTCTTCCTTCCTGCCCCCACCCTCACTGTCATGATGCTAATTCTACCTTACAAATCTGGCTAGACCAGAGGATGTACACTGGTACAGCTAGGAACTGGAAACACAGGGAATTCAGGACAGTTGGACCCCTCAAGACCAGTGGTGAGAATGGTGATACCGGGATGGTAGAGGGAAGGTGGGGTATAAAGGGGGAACTGATTACAAGAATCTACATATAACCTCCTTCCTGAGGGATGGACAACAGAAAATTGGGTGAAGGGAGACGTTGGACAGTGTAAGGCATGACAAAATAATAATAATTTATAAATTATCAAGGGTTCATGAGGGAGGTGGGGAAGGAGGGGTAAATGAGAAGCTGATACCAAGAGCTCAAATATAAAGCAAATGTTTTGAGAATTATGAGGGAAACAAATGTACAAATGTGCCTGACACAATGGATGTATTATTATGGATTGTGATAAGAGTTCCACGAGTCCCCAATAAAATTATTTTTAAAACAATAAATCTCAGAATAGAAGCCAAATAACAAATTTTAACATTTTCTAATATGGTCAATAACTTCTAAGGTCAAATAAATCAATTAATACCTTTTACCACAAAGGCAAACTCAAAGGAATTGCAGACTTTCAATTTCTTTTTAATTTATTATACACCGAGTTCTTGCTTCATAGGACTTTCTAGGCATTATCCTAAACAGATTAAGATTGCCCTGAGAGGAAATCATATTTTTATAGGTTTTATGGAAATCAACACCCCATATTGGTTTTAGGAGATTGAATCTGTACCCTTAAAGAAGCATCAGGAATTTGAAACTGAATTTAGATTCAGACCTCTGACCCTCAATATTTAAATATACCTATGAAGAATAAGTCCACAAAATAATGCTTATTATTTCTTGCTATTCTGACACTTCTTAGTAATAACCAAAGGCTTTATTATTATCTTTTCCAATTTTGATTTTTAATGTGATGGTCTGTTAGCCCGTTTCCTATCTTTGCAACATAAAGAAAGTGAAGATAAATTATGTTCTTTAGGCTGTACAAAAAATGTATTTTATAAAGGAAATTGTGTGTTATAAAAATATATCTTATAAAGGAAAATAACATTGGGCTCAATGAAGTTTTGACTCTTAAATACAGTGTTACATGCTTTTAGGCACTTTTTGTGTTTCTTTCTTTCTAGAAAATAGCATGTATAAAATATGTGTAAAAGCTTCTAATGTGCTTATTTGACTCTCTTTTTCATTTCAGAGAGAAGCCATTGCAGGTGTGACCCTGACAGGAATGCACTTCTGTGCAGGAGAGCTTGAGTTAATAAATCACAGAAAGCTCATAAAGATTTGAACAATGTGGGAGACCTGTATATTTCGTGGATCAGGTGAAATCTAGGCAAACATGTTGGCAGAGCTACACCCACCAACTATACAGCAAATTACACATTGTTAAAATTCACCGTCCATACATTGTTCATGTAAAGAACAATTGAAGAGAATAAGGGATGGGTTTAAATTTTCCCAGCCAATACTTGATGTCTTCTTTAGGATAAAATGTAAATATATGAGCTGGAGAGAAAGGTACGTAATCGATTTATCATTAAAGCAAGACATATGAAATAAAGACATATGGATGAAACAACTACTTCTACCAGTTTTCATTTGGAGGTCTCCAAGGATCCAGATGTTGGGTATCCTATTAATTAAATATTTGAATTGCAGATTGAAATTTTTCATGTGGAAGTTTTGGTGTCATGTAGATTCGTTCCTCCAATATGCCTGTGTCACACCTGGATGCTGGGAGAATCCTAGGGAGAAAATTATTGTTATGTTTGGGTGGTAGGAAATATGTTATGGTTCATTAGCTAGCAAAAAGATAAGATAGTTTTTAATGTGAACCTGACTGACATATGAATTATGCATGATCACTAGGCAAAAGTTTGTTAATCCTCTGTTAATTTCTTAGTAATGGTTTTTACTTAACAAAAAAATCCTTCATTGTCATTGAAGTTATTCTGACACAGAGTGGCCATATAAATCCTGTGGGTTTCAAAAACATTAATGATTTATGGGGGTAGAAAGCGTTCTCTCTCACTGAGTGGCCGGTGGTTTCAAATGGCTGACCTTGAAGTCAGCAGCTTATTGCTCAGCCCATTACTTCACCAGGGCTCCTTGGTCTATACTTACATCACTGTAAAATCAAAGCTCAATTCAACAGAAATGATACACACACACACACACACACACACACGCACATTTGTCTTTGTGAGGTAATATTAATTGAAAAATGCCTGCTTGCTGAGATATGCCAATGTCAACTAACTTGGGAGCACTTCCTTCTGCTATATTTAGGAATTGATTTTCATAAGACACTTGGTCTTCACTTTACTGTGATAATATGATTAGAAAACATAACATACTAATTAGTGTATTAATCACTACTGGAAAGTTCTACTTAAGCATGAAAAAACATGTTTGTTTGTTTGCTTTTATATTCTATAGTGAACACTGTTTCCAAATGAACTAGACATAAAATAAAACATGTTGCATTCAGGCACTCATTCTAGCATTTCTAGACAAAACCCTAATCACAACTAGTTTGGTCATTCATTCTGTTTGTGAATTTTCTAAAGAAAGGCCAGGTAGAATTAAATGGGAGGACTCGTGGGACATGATGTACAAATGCACAAACCTCACTAGATAGAAAATGTTACAGGCTTTGGAGATCTTAGGGTAGGCACAACTGGTAAAAAAAGTGAATAAATAAAAACTGTTATGCATGTGCCTATGTGTGAGTGTGTATGCACATGAGAAACACTTGAAAATTAAAATAATTATAAAAATTAATATATAGATCTCACTGAACTCTAACTGAGGGTTAATCCCTTTTCCAAATTCTTTCCAAGTGAAAAAGATAATTGAGTTTGCCAACACCCACTTCTGGGCAGGGACTAGATGCTTGTGTCTCCTCTCTGTGCCCCCCTAGGTATTGGAGGGCTGCACAGGGGCCTTTTCTCAACGCAGAAACAGCTTGCTGCTGCCTCCTTGGAGCCAGGACTAAACCCTTGCAGCTCCACTGGCGGGGATTGGGACTCAGCTACATTGTTGCTTTGTTTCCACCTCTTCACTATATCCTCCCTCCCCCGCCACCCACAGGCTCATTGGGCTTTCTTTTTAACTTTTTTTCTCCTCTTTGCCTCTTTCTTGGTCTCTCACATTCTACAGCTAATCTCCAGACCACTTCCCTTAGTCTAGGGCATTTAGGCCTGTGCCACACCCAGCTAGGTGAGCTCCAACCTGTGTAGCTAGTGAGACTGGGGAAAGCCCAGCTGATACGCACTAGGGAATACTCTGCTCAACTTCTTACTGGGGAATTCCTGCCTGTGTGCCTGGGGGCATAAGGCAGCTGGGCCAACACTCCTCAACACTCGGCAGGAACCTCTGAGATGGAAGCCACAGGAGGATAAAGTGGTAGGTTAATTCCATAGTGAAATAAACTATAGGCAGTTCGAAGAAGCATTCCTACAAGTCTCCCAGAGAGAGCCAGTGCTCTTTGACTCCCTGGAAAATGGCACCTGGTTCATCTAAAACAATGCAATGCAAACAGTCATCAGCCCCAAATGAAAAGACTAGAGAAACAAAAGGCAATGCCAGAGATGTCCCGAAAATAATGGCATACATAGAAGAAGCAGACATTGAGCTACCACAGAAAGATATTTTCAGAATGCTACTTGGAGTCATATAGGATATGAGGGACACAATACAGAAAAAGGATGAAATGATAGAAGAGGTTAAAGCCATAAATCAAAGAGAAATACAGGAGCTCCGGGAGGAGATAACAAAATGCAGTAGCACACTCACGGACCTTGAGAAGTGACTGGAGGAATCAGAGAACCACATCAGTGACTTGGAGGATAGCCAAGCCGACTTTAACAAATGTGAGCAAAAATCTAATAAGATCATCAGAGAAGCTAAAGAAAGCTTAAAAGCTATGTCTGATGCTATAAAGTGGAACAACATTAGAATTATTGGCTTACCAGAGGAAGACACAACAAAGAAGTCATCTGTAACAACAGTGAGAGAATTCTTAGAGGAAAGCTTCCCCAGCTTAGTGAATGAAAACCAGGCAACCATTCAGGAGGCTGAAGGAATCCCAGTAAAACTGGATCCCAAGAAGAAGTCACCAAGGCATATAATAGTTAAATTATCCAACTTTGAGAAAAAGGAGAAAATTATGAGAGCAGCTAGGGAAAAATAAGCAATCACATACAAAGGTTCCCAAATAAGAATATGCTCAGACCTAAAAGCAGAAACTATGAAGGGAGAGTAGAGCAACATATTAAAAAAATTGAAGGAAAACAATGCAAACCCAACACTACTCTACTCAGCCAACCTACCAATCAAGATAGATGGAGAAGTAAGAGTCTTCCCAGACAAGGAAAAACTCAAAGAATACGTTAGAAGAAGCCCAGACCTACAAAAGATCCTTGCTGACCCAATATGGGCAAAAGAACAACACTCACCAAGCATAAATAAGAGACCACCACATAGAACAACCTCACCCAGAGGGCAAAAAAGAGAAAACAGACTTCAAGGTAGTATTGACTTAAATATAGAAAGACTTGAAAGGCTGCTGAGGTAAGCTTTAAAAAAGGGCAAAAGGGGCATAGGGATAAAGCTATGGTTTACAAATATTCCTGGGGTAAGGACCAGGTAATATGGCAGAGACCACACCAAATACAGGTATACACATGGTAGACAACTAAAAAGGAGATGGGGAAAGGAAAAATATATATAATAATAAAGAAAAGGATAGCGGAGGCACAGGGCACTAACCCACCCACGGGGAAGGTATTGTTTGTGTCTCCACAGGGAAAGAGGGTCCAGACTTCAACCCGATGCTCCAAGACGTGAATGCAACATGCTGGCATGGAATAGGGAACCAGTGGAGAAGTCTGGGGGGCCGGTACCAACCCCAACTACTAAGGAGACATCTGCCCCTCCCCTCAGAAGAATTTATGTCAAAGGACGGCACTGAATCTACAGTTCCAGAAGTGGGACATATCTGATCAGAGCACACGGGAGCAGATGAAGGGGAGAAGGAGAGAGTGGAGCATATCATGGCCCATCAAGCCAGGAGGTCAATGTTCCCAATTAGAACAGCCAGTCCACAGAGACGACCACACAGCCAGCTCCAGTATGAGACATGACGTCCCTCACTGACCCATAGTCCTACAGGTGACAACACCGGAGACACAATGAGGGAATTGCACCAGATCGGATCCTCCCACACCGAGGCAAAACATTATGGGGTGCAACAGAACAGCAAGGGAATGGAGCGGTGAGGTCCCCAGGGTATGCTGATGGTGGACTTTGGGGCCAGGGCATGGTGCCCCAACAGACTGGACTGGAAATCACTCCTAAAGGCCAACAAACAATCCTGAACTAACTACAAGCTTTTATTTCTTGCTGTGTTTTGTTTTGTATGGTTTTGTTTTTGTCATTGGTTTGTTGTTTTGTTGTATATTGTTGCTTCGTTGTGCTCTGTCTTGTTTTTGTGCATGTTATTATCTCCACAGGTCTGTCTAAATAAGATAGGCTGGATGAACAATTGGAGGAGAAAACAACAGGACCGATAGTTCCGTGGGGACATGGGAAACAGGGAGGTGATGGCGAAGGTAGTGGTGTTAAAAAAACCCAGGGAAAAGGGAACAAGTAATCCAAATCAGTGGTGAGGAGGGTGTAGGAGGCCTGGTTGGGCATGATCAAGGATAATGTAACTAAGAGGAATTGCTGAAACCCTGGTGGGGATTGAGCATGATAGTGGGATGGGAGGGAAGTCAAAGGAAACTTTTAGCTGGGAGGCAGAGAGCATTTATAGAGGTCTAGATAAAGACATGTACATATGCAAATATTTTTATAAATGAGGATGGGGAAATGGATCTATGTGCATATAATTATAAGGTTAGTATTAAGGTAGCAGAGGGACATTGGACCTCCACTCAAGTACTCCCTCAATGCAAGAACATTTTCTTCTATTAAATTGGCATTCTATGATGTTCACCTTCCCGACACAACCACTGAAGACAAAGTGGGTGAACAACTAAATGTGGTGAAGAAAGCTGATGGTGCCCCACTATCAAAAGAGATAGGATCTGGGGTCTTAAAGGCTTGAAGATAAACAAGTGGCCATCTAGCTCAGAAGCAACAAAGTCCACATGGAAGAAGCCCACCAGCCTGTATGATTCACAAAGTGTCAAGGGATCAGGTATCAGGCATCATCAGAACAAAAAATCTTGCCATAGTGAATGAGCGGGGGAGTGCGGAGTGGAATCCCAAAGCTCATTTGTAGGCCACTGGATATCCCCTTACAGAAGGATCTTGGGGAGGAGATGAGACAGTCATGGTACGATGTAGCACGATGAAAGATACAACTTTCCTCTAGTTCCTAAGTTCTCCCCACCCTTCCCCACCACTGGCATGATCTGAATCCTCCCTTGCAAGTCTGACTAGACCAGAAGATGCACACTGGTACAGATGGGAACTGGAAACACAGGGAAGCAAGGGCGGATGATCCCCTCGGGACCAGTGGTGTGAGTGGCGATACTGGGAGGGTTGGGGGGGGGGGCGGAGTTGGAAAGGGGGAACCTATTTCAAGTATCTATATGTGACCTCATCCCTGTGGGACATACAACAGAAAAGTGGGGGAAGGGAGACATGGGACAGAGCAAGATATGACAAAATAATAATTTATAAATTATCAAGGGTTCATGAGGAAGGAGAAAAAAATGAGTACCTGATGCCAGGGGCTTGGGTGGATAGCAAAAGTTTTTAAAATGATGAGGGCAACGAATGTACAACATGCTTTACACAATTGATGTATGTATGTATTTTGACAGGAGTTGTATGAGCCCCTAATAAAGTGATTTAAAAAAATGATGAGCTGATACCAAGGGCTCAAGTGGAAAGCAAATATTTTGAGAATGATGATGGCAAAAATAAAGAAAAGAATTAAAATGAAAAATGTTTGCACTGCAGTCTAAAAGAATTTCATAAATGCCTAAATTCATGTTTTTTTAATTTTGGCAATCTCAAATGATGTCATATGATACCTGAAGGTACCTTACACATCTCTGCCTATCTGACAACTCCTCTCTTCTACACACCTCCTATCAATGATGGCACATGGAGTACAACACTTCAGAGGGTTGGGTGATGAACTGGCATGGGCTATTAGATAGCTCATTCTGGTTTGCATTCTAAGATATTCTCTTTTTTAACCATCATTTCCCAAATGGTGGTATGCATAAAACTCTCATTATTTTGCTGCTACACAATTAATATTTATTAACTAGTCGATATTATTCTGACCTCAACTCCAAATTACTGCTGAGAAGTAATTTTTTCTGACTTCCTAATCTAAAATAACATCACTTTTACTATCATTTGTTCCCTTTTAAATAGCATTTCTCCATATACGAAACTGTTACCTTCCTTCTTTCTCGAGAAAATCCTTAGGAGGGAAAGAATCGGGTTTCTCTGGGTGATTGCGATAGTTGCCGTTGCTGCTGAGTGCACCCCACTTGTGCTGACGCCATGTTGACTGAACCAAATGACTCCCAGCATTTCCATGGCTGTGGCCTTTCTGAAGCAGCGCATCAGGCTTGTCCTCCAAGGATCGTCTGGGAGGGTTTGAACTGCCCACCTTTCAGCTAGCAGTTGGGCACTGAACATCAAGGGTGGGAACCATGTAGCCCCCGGGTCCTTTAAGGCCCACAAATCATCAATCCCAGTGGACGTCACATGCCTCACTAAAGAGAAGTCGTTCCAGCCACCTTTTACAAAAAACCAACCTCACTGCCATCGAGTCAATTGTGACTTATGGCGATAGGATAAAATGGTGAGTTTCCAGAACTATAACTCTTCACAGGAATAGAACACCTCATCCTTCTCCTGCAGACTGGCTGGTGGTTTCAAACTGCTGGCCTTGACTTTAGCAGCCAGCAAGTAACCACAATGATATCAGGGCTCCGAGCCATCACCTTTGGAGTGACATATGAAATGTTTGGTATGAATGATGCTATAAATATCAAAATGGCTTTGACACCCCTGGTCTAAGCCACAGTGGGCTTAACAAACTAGAATTTTGAAGTGATAAGTATCATTCTCTTTTACAATCTTGCTGTTGTCTTTATTTTGTTATTTAAATTTAACTCATATTAGTTGGTCTTCTCAACTGTATTTTACAGAAAGCAAATTCTTAAGTGGCACCCATGATTCCCCATTTGTGGCAGTCACACTGTTGCAATCCCTTTCCCTTGAGTCTGGGGTAGGCCTATTGCTTGCTTTTAATGAATATTAGATGAAATAGCAATCCCTAAAAAATGTCACATAATACTGTACCGTCAGCCTTGGCAGGCAGCTCTTTCCCTGGCTGCTTTTCAAGGTAAATGGACAAGTTAAAGGGGACACCTACAAGGATTAAGGACAGTCAGTGACAGAAACAGACCCTCACTCTGGTGTCCCACAAGGAACGGAATGCTGCAAACAATAGCTTAGCTTGAAAAGGGATCATCCACAGTCAAGACCTCAGATGAGAACTGGCCCTCAATGACACCTTGATGTTAGCCTTCAGAAAGACCAGAGTGCACGATCCCAGATCCGCCAAAACTATGAGATTACACAAGTATGTTCTCTTAAGCCATAAAATAGTGATAAATTGTCGTGTAGTGGCTGATTAAACACACACTTTAATCAAGGGCTATATATAAAATATTCTTAACATTGTATTTTCCCCATCTCCTATCAGTTATTCCTAATAATCTTTTGATTCAGTAAATATTTTATAATTAGGCTCATTAGAGCTTCTTACAGTATAGTGATTATAATAATAATAACTAATGATATAAGTGCTTGATACATACATTAATAAAATTTTAGATTATTTTTAATGTTCAACTTCTAGAAGCATATTCTTATGTTGTAGCTATTAAATCCTTTTGAATGCTTTCAAAGTAAAGTAGAGACTGGTTAGATCTGGTGCATAATAAAGACTGTAATGGAGAGAAAGAGTATATCCTCATTCTGATTTGTTTTATAGGTTTGTTACTTTCAATTATTTTACTTATTATCATGTCCCACTTGTTAATATGTTCACTAGTGGGTCAAATGGGATGCTCCCTTACTGAGACACATTTAAAGATACCTTTTGAATCCAGTCTTCTATGAACCTCCTCTGTAGTCTCTGCTGCCTAAAACCGCTTTCCACAGGATTTTTTTTTTTCTTTTGAAAAATAATGTACTCCCTGGATGGGTCAAGGGTGTTTGAAGGATAAGAGCCTTTAATCTAAAATTTTAAAAAGGGGGAAAACTTATAAATAATGTTTAAACTGATGAACAAACTTCAGCTGAGAAAAAAAGGATTAAGAGAAATAGATAATAACTACTTTTTCATACATACATTGGTTAACTTGTAAATTAACTCAATATTTAGGAGTCAGTTTATTATTAAGGATCACTTTACCAAATTCCCTAGTGGAGCATATTTTGTCGGCCTAACAAAATATTGACCTAGGATCAGTAAACTTTACTTACGATTAGTAGAGACTGAGTTGTGCTTTATAGTTTGAGGTCCTACTTTCTTTGTCCCCAAAACTATTTATGCAAAGGCCATGTAAAAGTTCTGGGTATATTTCCAAATATGGAGTCCAGATATGTGTGAGTATGCTTACCTTCATTAATTTGAGCCAGCAAGAAAATGTTGGCAAAACGTAATGCAATATTTCTGGATCTGTACAGGGCCAGCATTTATGTCCCTGGTAGGAGAGTCCAGATTCCTAGCAGAGTTATAATTACTAGTACAGCATGGTTAACCTATTCTGCCTAACACAACTATCCTATTATTTAAGAAATAATTTTATAATTGATGCCAAGGAGATTACAAGGGGAAAAGCACTATTATTTTAAAGTGTAGAGGAATTATTTAAAAGCTTATTACTCAACTCTAGTGACAAATAAATGAAAAATTTTGTCTGACAATGTTATGACATAACATTATGCCAGATTCTAATTTTAAATTATTTAATGAGATTATCTTGAAATCTTCAAAAGAAAATCCGTGCAATTGTTTAATTTTATTGACATTCAAAGAGATGCTCTTTTATTTCTCAAAAAGTAATTTTTCAATTGTCAATCAAGAGTTTATAAATGGGGCTCGTAATATTTATCTCCCTGGAATTTCAATAGTTATAGGAGGGAGAAATGAGATTACATATTCATATTGCAGTTAAAATACAAAAGTTTCAAAAATACTCTAAGGTATTCTTCCTTTTATTCACATATTTAAAAGGGAAGAATTTAAGCAGTGGAAGACATCACCCGTTTAATTAACAGAGGAAATGGCTAAGGCAAAGTAAGCAATCTGGGACCTGATAAAAACGCCACAGCTGAGTGAAATGAAAAACAGCCCTCCACTTGCATGGGGATAATCAGGTGTGGATTTCCTGAATAGAGAGTGTGCACAATGCAACCTTGATTAGGACTCTCTGTAATAATGAGCAGAACCGTCCAATATTTTCACATTGAGGAAAAAGAAAAGGTGACGGTGGGACCCAAGGGCAATTTCCAGAGTCACGAAAATTTTAAAACAATAAGAAAACAGGTATCGAGTTTTAGAAGAGAGATGGAAAGGTATGCTTAAGTTTGCAGAGAGTGGTAAATCCACTTGTGTTTAATACAGTGATTAAAATAATAAAGATCAGTCTTTATCTTCTCTAAGACCAAATTTTCTTACTAAATGAGAATATTTTTTGAAACATGAGTAAGTGATATTCAGGGAAAGGTGCTGAGGAAAAAATGAATAACAACGCTGTCCTAATATTTACATCTTTCGGCAGATTCCTAATAACTTCCCCACATATGTTAGTGTATGTACATTGAGATTGTATCATAAAGATCACATTTAATGCTGAAACATCTTGCTGCTGCTAATGCAAGCTGCCAAGTTTATCATCTCCTCAGAGAAACCCCGTTCGACATAGCAGAAAGTACCAGAAGACATTCTTGCCTGTAGTTTCTCCAGGAACTATCACCTGGCTTCTTTCCCTAGGAAATGCTAGGTGGGCTTGAACCACAAACCTTTTAGTTAACAGCCAAGTACTTAACCGTTGAACCACCGGGGTTCCTTTTAAATGTCCTAATTTGGCTTAAAAGCCCCATCAAGACCTAGTCAGTTAAATTTGATTAATTATACAAATTCTGCTATCATCTTCTCACCCTTGCAATCATATGATGGTATATACCTTGCAAATGCACCAAGTGTTTCTCACCTTTAAGCATGTGTGCACACCTAGAATCCTCCCTCCACTGCTTTTTCCTGGCTAACAGCCACATACCCTCAGGTTGTCTTAGATTTATATCATTTCCTTTAGGAACTCTTACGATCTTTCTAGACCAAATTGAATGAGCTGACAATATATTGCTATAGGAGTCAGTATTATTTCTTTTCCTATAGATGCTTAACATGTTACCACAAAGCAGCTTAAACCCCCAAACTCATGACGGTTAAATTGATTCCACCTCCTAGTGATCCCTTAGGAGAGAGCAGAACTGGCCCTCAAGGCATCCTCGGTCTCGGTCTTTACCTCCCTGGGGAGAGTCACACTTGGTGCCATAGATGTATAGCACAGAAGAAGCCCCTCAATGAGATGGACGGACCCAGGGGCTGCAACAGTGGGCTCAAGCCGAAAAACAGTCTGAGGATGGCGCAGTGTGTCCTTCTGCTCTGCATAGGGTCACTGAGGGCCAGACTACACTCAGTGGTCCCTAACAGCAGCGGCAAGAAAGAACAGCATCTACAGAAACTGACTGTTCTATGGATTTCTCCCATAGGCAGGCTAGTGGGTATGAACTACCGACTTTGTTCAGCATCCAAGAACTTAACGGCTGTTCGTCATGGCTCCTTGCAGCTTCAAAGAGCACTCAGGTACGACCTAACATCATATAGGGAGGAAACCGCGCCAAGCTGGCCGAGGCTCTCTGTTTAAGGACTCATTAGGCTAAAGTCAATGTAGCCTAGCTGTGGGAGACAATCTGATTGCAAGCTTGCTGGGTTTGTTGGAGGGGAAAAATATCAGTTCCTTGTTCTTTTTGATGATGAGGTTCCTATTTTCTTGCTGGCTGTCATCTGCTGTCAGCTTCTAAAGGCTTCCCTCTGTCCTCTTTATGGAACCCCACCCCCCTATCTTCAGTCCTCAAAGGCAAGTCAATTCCTCTTCACATTCTCCAGTCCCCCCCCCTCCCACCTCCATTTGGCTATAAGCACAGAAACCGTTCTGCTTTTAAGGGGCAGATATTATTAGAATGGATCACCAGCACCTCTTTTGCTGTTTGCTGCTGTATTGGCTTGAACTTGTGGCACGCTGATATACGCCAGCACAAACGCTCTGCAGTCCCGCACTAACATTATGGCCCATTGGCCGACACCGTTGTGTTGACACCTAATCAGTTCCACTGGCTACGTTTTGGAAGCAGGACACTCGGCCTTTCTTCCCCACCAGGCATATTCTGAAAGAGCTGCTGAAACCTGTGCACCACAGGCCGCCCTCTTGTTACTTAAAATAGAGGTGGCATAGCTTCCGGCATCACAAAGTGCAAGCCACACAGCATGACAAACTGACAAACATTTGGTAAAAGATTCCTTTCAATTACCCAAAAATCAACTGATTAGAAACTTAATCAATAATAACCCATGATCTCCAAGAAAACGATATTTCATTATTTTCACATGTTTCACCCAATCTTAAGGAAGGAAATTCTCTAAAGAGGAAAATCACTGCCAATCTGTGGTGAAGTGAAGTGATTGGGGTGGCTGTTCGATCCTAGTCTTCGTGAGTGGGTGCTATCCGGGAACTAGGTTGTAGAGGACTCTATCTAGCTCAGCGATGGGTCAGTTTGCCCTTTCCATTTGGCATAGGAGTGGGTCATCTCCGCAGCTGCAAGAGAACCCTACAACCACCAAGCAGGAAGGGAAGCATGTCCGGGGGCCCTGCGCGGAAAGCAGCAGAGGAATAATTCCAAGAGCAGGTATGTTAGACAGGGTTCTCTAGAGAGGCAAAGCCAGATTGTTAATAATTATATTTACACAGATAGATATATAACATAGGAAATAAACAGTTAAATTATAAAGCAGTACAAATGACTCAGTCTGACTCACTCCCGTGAGAGAGTTGTGAGACACTGGCAGTGCCTCAAGTCTTGAGGGCCCCTGGGTAGTCCTCTGTGGAGCAATTCAGGCTATCCAGACACAGGCAGCAAACAGAAAGGCAGGTCACCAACAGTCAGCCAGATGACAGGGTCCTACAGCCCCCAGCTCAAGAGATGTAAATTTGAATGGTGTGGCAAAGCAGGTCTTGTAGGAACCTCAAATTACAGCGACATAGTCCACGGGTTAGGTGTCCCACAGGTAGTGTAGCTTGCAAATTGAGGCACAGAACAAGCAAGGCAGCCACACACTGGTCCAATGGTCAAAGAACAACAGACAAGAAAGGCGGGGCTTTCTGAGGCATTTATCAGTCTGCCTTTCAATTAATCCCACATGTGTTTATGGGCCAGGTTGATCATCGCCTCAGAGAAACCCCGTTCGACACAGCAGAAAGTACCAGAAGACGTTCTTGCCTGTAGTTTCTCCAGGAACTCATCACCTGGCTTCTCTCCCTAGGAAATGCTCGGTGGGCTCGAACCACAAACCTTTTAGTTAACAGCCAAGTACTTAACCGTTGAACCACCGGGGTTCCTTTTAAATATCCTAATTTGGCTTAAAAGCCCCATCAAGACCTAGTCAGTTAAATTTGATTAATTATACAAATTCTGCTATCATCTTCTCACCTTTGCAATCATATGATGGTATTTACCTTGCAAATGCACCAAGTGTTACAGCGACATAGTCCACGGGTTAGGTGTCCCACAGGTAGTGTAGCTTGCAAATTGTGGCACAGAACAAGCAAGGCAGCCACACACTGGTCCAATGGTCAAAGAGCAACAGACAAGAAAGGCGGAGCTCGCTGAGGCAATTATCAGTCTGCCTTTCAATTAATCCCACATGTGTTTATGGGCCAAGTTGATCATCTCCTCAGAGAAACCCCATTCGACACAGCTCATGAGATAGAGTAGAGGGGTTCCCAGTGCAAGGTGACTTGGGTTGTGGAGTACTTTTGGGTAGGGGGCTGGTTTACGGAGTGCTGTATTCTTTGCTCATTAATTAACACTAAAGGAACTATATCACACTTACCTGACCAGGGCAGAGACTAAGCGGCCAGAGGACCAAGAGCCTGAATATCAGAGAGACATGGGACTTCTGGCATGGCTAAGAAGAGGTGCTGCTGGGGACAAAAGAACTGTGTCCTTGATATTTTCTGATCTTGATTTGAGTAACCTGTTTACTTCCATAATAAACCCTCAGAGCCATGAGTCTCTGAGTTCTGTATGATCATTGTAATGAATTGTTGAACTCAGCCGAGAAGTAGCATGTACGAGAAGGGATAATTGGTGTCAGAATCAGATGAATAAGGAGGGAGGACAGTGGAATGTCTGACCTCTGCCTTACAAGAATCCTCATTGTGCAGATGTGGCATTGGCTTCTCATTCCCCCTTGTTCAGACATTACTCCCCAACATTTCCTCAGAGTCAATTTTAGAATTCTGTCTACTGCCCAACTCTATACCTCACCTCTGAAACATTTATTGTATATAGCAAGTGCTCATTTAGCACCTGCCATGTGCTGGACACTGCCCTTCCATTTGGGGAAGATACTATTCCTATGCTCATTTTTCAAATGAGGAAAATAGAGGCACATAGAGAGTGAGTAAACGTGTAAGGTCACAGTGCTATTGAACAGGAATGGGTTTCAAACCCGAGTGAGTGGGCTCTAGACTCTATATACTTCCATTATATTATGCTTCCCCCAGTAGGGTAAATCTTAAAGACGGTGTAATGCTCACTGTCTTGGTACATTTCCTATGCTTACTTTGGTACATGGAACATAAATATTTATTGTATAAATAACATTTTTCTAAGAATTTTTTTTTGCAGACAGTGTTAGTGAGCAACCAGGGTTTAATTTGTGCCATACCTAGCAACTGTGACCATATCTGCCATTCATAGGTTTCAGGTCTGGCAAGCTAAGTGTCCTGGAAATTATAATAAAAAGCTAAATATAGACCTTGCTCAAGTAAATATGCAAGTACAGTACAATCTGTAAGTGCTGTAATAAAATTATATTTCATTACTAGGTAGGCTAAAGGTAATATGTGCTAAATAAGGTGTATATGTGCTGAAAATATGGAGTCTGCTTACCTATATTTGAATGTTCCAGATCAGATCATCCAAAATAGTAATCTGGTAAATTACTTTGAATAAAAGTGAAATCCTAAGTGCTAAAACATTAACTCATCAAGAAATTAAATTTGGATTTCTCTCTGTATTCTATTCTCTTTGTTACTCTTTGAAATTAATCATATTCCCATAGGCAGAAAAGCTCATATAGGTAAGATCAGCAACCGGAATTTGCCCCAATTGTGACTGATTGTGAATCTATTGCTTTCCTAGGTAGAGTTTGAGCGGAAGTCCTTCAAATCACATCAGCACTGAAATTAGTCTTCTTGATTAATGCCATGTTTTATAGCAAGCATTTGTAAAGCAGTCTGCCTTTGCCACTGTAAAATGGGGCATCTGCTAATGTGTGCTTATATCTGCTTATCGATTAAACTTAATTATCTTTCCCTGTGGTTTGCAACCAAGAAATATTTTCATGTACATGTATGGCTTCATTTGAGATTAGTAGAGATTTAGTATAAAGAAGAAAGGAGGTGAGTGACCATCTAAGGTCTCTCCCTGTCAGAAACAAAGAAGATTGAAGAAAATCAAAGACACATGAAAAAATTATTTCACAGAATAGACCCCGTGAACTCCAGCCCAATGATGCTAAGACCAGCAGAATGAGATGGTGCATGGCTACCACTAACTGTCCTTCTAAAGCGATCACAAAAGGAGGTCCTGGATAGAGAAGGAGAAATATGTGGACCCAAACTCAGAATTTAAAACATCAATAAAAACATGATTCTTGATTCTTGTTTTGATAGAGACTAGTGGAAACTGCAAGACATCAGATAGCCCTTAGACACCCTTTAAGACTTAATTCACTACAATGGCTCAGTTTTCACTAAAATAGTAGAGAGTCAAATAGGTCAACAACACCAAAGAGGTAAAGACTCATTCAAACAATCATCCATGTGATATCAAGGGGGAGCACTTGCCCAGGGATAAAGCTTATAATGCAAGAGGTATGGGAAAGGACGAATAAAAATGATAAATTCAGGAAGGAAATGGGAAGACTATACTTACATGGTGGTGATTACAACCAGCATCGGGATCAAAATGTGTCAAATTGTTCATTAAAAACCAATTTGTTCTGACATCTACTCAAGTCTTCTCTCACCCTAAGAACACTTTGTTCTAATAACCTGGCATTCTGTGATACTCACCTTCCTGACACAATAGCTGAAATCCAAATGGGTGCATAAGCAATAGCGGTGAATAAAACTGATGGAGCCCAGCTATCAAAAGATATAGCATCTGGTGTCTTAAATGCTTGAATTTAAACAAGCGTTTATCTAGCAGGGAAGCAACAAAGCCCACATGGAAGAAGCACCCCAGTTGGCTTGATCATGAGGTGTTGATAGGATCAGATATCAGACATTAGAAGACCACAAACAATCATATCGAAGTGAATGAAGGGGGTTAAGGTGGAGACCCAAAGCACATCAGTCGACAATTGGACCTCCCCTCACAGAAAGGTCACAAGGATGTGATGAGCCAGCCAAGCAGCAGTATAGCACTGACAAAACACACAACATTCCACTATTTCTTTAATGCTTCCACTATCGTGACCCCAGTTCTACCTTCCAAATCCAGCTAGATGGGACCATGCATACTGGTACACATAAGAGCTCTGGAAACATAAAATCCAGGACAGATAAACCCCTCAGGAACAATAATTGGAGTAGTGATACCATGACGGTAGGGAGGAGGTGACGGGAGAAGGGGGAGAGAGGGGGAACTGATCACAATGATAGCCATATAACAGCCACCATCCCCCCCACCATTCCCCAGGGAGATGAACAACAAAACATGGGTGAAGGGAGACAGCAGATGGTGTGAGATAGGAAAATAATAATAATTTATAATTTATCAAGGGTTCATGAGGGTGGGGGAGGGAGGGGAAAAAGAGGAGCTTATAACAGGAGACCAAGTAATGTTTTGAAATGCTTTGAAATGTTTTGAGAATGATGATGGCAACATGTGTACAAATGTGCTTGATACAATGGATGCATGGACTGTTATGAGGGCTGTAAGAACCTTCAATAAAATGATTTATTTTAAACATCAATTTGTTCTGTAAACTTACACATAAACCACAATAAAAAGGAAAATCACAAAGGAATTGATCATTTATTGAGCAGCTAAGTGCCAAGTACTTTAGAGAGGCTATTCAATTTAAAATTTACAACAACTACATGATATTTCTAGCATAATCCAAATTTTATAAATATCCAGAGGTTTAGTGAGATTATGATAATTGGTCCTATAGCTTATATTTAGTTCTTTCATACCTGTGTTAATCTTTTATTGGCATCTAAAACGTGTGTGTCAATAGATTTTGGAATGCAATAAAATCATTCCCAGTTTTCCACCTCCTGAGCAGGTTTTATTTTCTTATTTTGTTAATTTAAAATTCCTCACTGTCATGACTCATAAAGCATGTGTAAATATATCCAATCTAGAGAAGCTAAGGTCCCCACAATTTTCACTTTGGACCAAAGCGTCTTGGCTCAGACGTCACAGTTTCTTTCTTTTTTTTTTATTCCACGTCCAATTATTTGATATAAAAGCATAAATAAACACACGATTTTAAGACTTCTGTTGCTGGTTTCTGTGGAATTGATAGAGAGACTCATAGAGACTGGTATGCACAGTAGACTCACTTTCAGGCTTTGATTTTCATTTTTATTTATTTATTTTTTTTGAGAGAACTGTGGACCTTATTTCTAAGGAGCTTCTGGGTGTATTCATTTAATGCTCTAATGCTTCATCATTTGTACCACCCACGGAGTTCTTTCTTAAGCTCTCCAATCCCAACCCCACTGTCATAGGGTCGATTCTGCCTGTGACAGTCCCATACAGGTTTCAGAGACTTTAAATCTTTTCAGGAACAGACAGCCTCATCTTTTTCATGAGGAGAAACTGGTGACTGTGAACTGACAACCTTGCTATTAAGAGCCTCAATGCTTAACCCATAGCACCATCAATACCTCTTAAGTCTAGAGGAATTTCATTCTGGATTCAGCAAAGCATCAAAGGTTAAAAGTGCTATTTGACTGGGACGTCCACTAAATGATAAACACACCGAAACCATGAATTAAGATTCCATGAATTAAATGGTAGCTGCTAAAGAAATGTGATTGGAATGTTGAATCACAATGCTCATAACTAAAATGCAATTTGAAGGTAAGAAAGTTTTGTTTACATTCACAAGTTTGTGTCTCTGCATACCACCAGTTGTTAATAAGCCTTTCCTCAATCCTGATGTCATGTCTTCTTCATGTAATCCAGCTTCTCTGATGATTTGCTCAGCATATAAATTGAACAAGTATGGTTAGAGAATACACCCTGACGCTCACCTTTCCTGATTTCGGACACTAGTACAATGAAGTGTTGTGGAATTACAATTCTTCTCTAGGTTATCCACGGTTTACTATGGTTTACACAGTAAAATGTCTTGGCAGAGTCAACAAAACACAAGTAAACATCTTTCCAGTATTATTTGAGTCAAGATCCATTCCACAGCAGCAATTTATACCCCTGGTTCCACACCCTCTTCCGACTCTGGCCTGAGAGTCTGGCAGTGCCCTGTCATTAAACATAAGAACTTTAGACTGTTCAAAAGCAAAGATGTCAGTTTTTCAGCTAAATGACGCTGGATCGTGAGTAAGGAAGACCAAAGAAGACATGATGCCTTTGAATCCTGGTGGTGGCAGGAACTGCTGAAAACACCATAGACTGACATAAGAATAAATAAATCAGAAGTGAGAATGCTCTGTAGAAGTGAGAATGATGAGATTTCATCTCATATATTTTGGACGTTTTATCAGAATGGATGGCTCTCTGGTCCATGCTGATGAACATCCTGTTTGGAAAAATAGAAGGTTAGAGAAAAAGAGAAAGAGTCATTGTGATGGACTAGCACAATGCTGCAACACTGGGGGTAATACACAGTGAGACAAGGTGCATTCCATGGCAAGAGTTTGGAGCTGCATTTCCCAGAACCCCTTGCTACCCCGATGGACATTTCTCAAAATCTTATGAGTGGAAACCTTTAAAAATGCTTGGTATGCATGTGGGAAGCAAGAAATACGGAGGCTGGCTGTGCTGGCTGGTATAGTTTTTCCTTCTCACTCACTGTCATCGAAGCTGTGATAAGTCAATGGTGATCCTATGTGACAGGGTAAAACTGTCCCTGTGGGTTTTTGATACCATTCATTCTTTTGTGTTTTATTTACATATTTTAAAATTTTATTACTAGTTGGGATTGAAAACATACATCATTCATTCCATCGTTCAATTAGATCAAGTAGAACTGTACAATTGCTACCACAATCAGTTTCAAGACTTTCTTTTCTACATAGACCCCTTGACATTATCTCCCTTTTTGTTAGACAGGGTTCTCTAGAGAATAAAACCAGGACACTTATTATTTTATATATATTTTATAGATAGATAGATAGATATACAGCATAAGAAATAGAGAGCTCATTAATCTATAGAGCAATACAAATGGCTCAGGGCAATTCACTTCCATGAGACAGCTAATACACTGACAGCCCTTCAAGTCTTGAGAACCACCAGGTGCAAGTAAAGGAAGCAGACAACTGAGTCCTCTGTCGAGCAATTCAGGCAATCTGGCCTCAGGCAGCAAACAGTTAGGCAGGTCACCCACTGTCAGCCAGATGACAGGGTCCAACAGTCCCCAGCTCAAGCAATGTATACTCCAGTAGCGTGGCAAAGCAGGTCTTGAAGGAATCTCAAACTACAGTGACACAGTCTATGGGTTAGGTGTCCCACAGGTAGTGTATCTTGCAAATTAAGGCAGAGAACCAGCGAAGCCAGCCACACAATGGTCTGATCATCAAAGAGCAAGAACTAAGAAAGGCGAGGCTTGCTAAGCCATTTATCTCTTTGCCCTTCAATTAATCCCTTCAATTAATCCCACATGTATTCATTTGCCAAATTGGCACAATAAACCTACCTATCACACCCTTTTATCACCACCCCTAAACACCACTGTACCCCCTCCCTCAAAAACCCTTATTCTACTTGCTGTCCCTGTTGATTCATCAGTCCTGGGTTTCATATACTGAAAAATAGAAAACACCCAACTTCAAGAGGGTGACCTCCAATGACATAACACCTCTGAGATACACCCTTATATGAACAAACAAAAACCAAACCAAAAATACAGTAAATTCTGGATACCAGATCAGGTCCCGCGTGCATCATAGGTGGGGATCTACTGACAAAGTGCTAACTGTTCAGGTCAGATGTATGCCTTTGAGCTTCTGTACTCCTTTTCCCAAGCACTCCGTTCAGTGACCACTTTCCTCTCATCCCTCAATGTTAGATGGTGGGGGTTCTCCAGGGGCTTATTTCCTATGTGGTTCCTCAAATGACTCTTGGCCTCCCAGGGTCATCCAGTGCCTTCTGCACACGGGATTCTTCCAATTTAGGCTCTAATACTAATCCTTCCTTCGATTTCGGATTATATGATTTAGAATCCTACAGTGACTGATGATGGTGTGCTTCTTCTGTGTGGACTTAGTTGACATCTTACTTAGATGGCTGCTTGCTTGGAAATAAGTCTTTTTAGACCCCAGGACCTATTTTATATGATAGCCGGGCATCAAAATTCTTTGTCACATTTTGCTATAGCACCGGTAACTTCTGTGTTGCTTCTTGTGCCAGTTTTTTAAAAATGATATTGACAAAAAATCAAACTCACTGCTATCGACTCAATGCTGACTCACAGACGTTCTGTGGGTTTCAATGACTGTAACTGTTTACAGGAGTAGAAAGACGAGTCCATCTCTGCATAGTTGCTGGTGTATTTGAACTACTAAGCAAGCAGATCACAGTCCAAAACATAACCATTCTGCCACCATGGCTCCTTAGGAGTCTCTAAATAAAATTCTCTCTAATGCTCTTAGTCTTCAAAATATAAATCTTTTTCTTGGTAAGACAAGAACCCAAATTCGGTAACAAATAGCAATGATTGTGAAGATGGCTGAGGACAGGGAACAGTTTCATTCTGTCGCAGAAAGGCTCACAAGTTGGTACTGACTCAGTGGTACATAACAACGCTAATTGTTAATATGATGAAATACTTTTAATTAAGTAGTCTGAGTTGCTAAAAACTCAGCATATTTCTAAGGCAGCCCTATCTTTAGGAATGGCCTTTGTTAGGTTCTTGGAAGTAAGTAACTTCTGAGTCCTTGGAATATTCTGCCCAATTAGTGTTTCTGTGTGCCTGGGGCCTTAGTTTACCTTAACAATGTGATCTATGGAGCTAGTCTGATTTTGTTTGGAGGAAGAAGGGAAAGCTCCTGTTTGAGTAGATAAGCTCAGTCAGGCATGCATACCTGCACATATCTTAATAAAAATCTAAAACATCAACATTTAGGTGAACTTCTCTAGTTGTCAGCACTGCATGTCTTGTCAGCTATTACTTCTGGTAGATTTCTGCATGTCTCCTATATTGGTATCTCTAGAAAGGAAAACAAAAGACCAAAGCACGCGTGCACGCACACACAAACACACACACACACATTTATATCAAGAAAGAGTGGATCATACAGCCAAGGAAGTGGGAAGAGTGCAGAAGTCTGGCCCAAGTCCTTGCATCGGTAAGTAGGCACCAGGGCAGGCCACCAGCACAAGTCCATGAAGTCAGATGAAGGTTCCAGGTCAGCAGGAATATGAGAGGAGAGATATGCACTGGGTCTATTGATATATAAGCAAATGTGGTGAAGAGAGCTGATGGTGCCCAGCTACCAAAAGGTATAGCATTCTGGGGTCTTAAAGGCTTGAAAATAAATAAGCAGTCATCTAGCTCAGAAGTAACAAAACCTACATGGAAGAAGCACACCAGACTATGTGATCACGAGGTGTCGAAGGGATCAGGTATCAGGCATCATCAGAACAAAAAATCTTATCATTGTAAATGATGGGAAGTGCAGAGTGGAGACTCAAAGCCCATCTGTAGGCATTTGGACATCCCCTTCCAGAAGCAGAAGGGTCCAGGGGAGCAGATGAGTCAGTCGGGGTGCAATGTAGCAACAATGAAACATACAACATTTTTCTAGTTTCTAAATGCTTCCTCCCACCCAACTATCATGATCCCAAGTGTACCTTAAAAATCTGGCTAGACCAGAAGATGTACATTGATATAGCTAGGAACTGGAAACACAGGGAATCCAGGACAGATGATCCCTTGAGGACCAGTAGTGAAAGTGGAGATTCCAGGAGGGTAGAGGAAGGGTTGGGTGGAAAGGGGGAACCGGTTATAAAGATCTACATATAACCCCTTTCCTGGGGGACAGGCAACAGAAAAGTGGGTGAGGGGAGATATCAGACAGTTCAAGATATGACAAAATAATATTTTATAAATTATCAAGCATTCATGCGGGAAGGGGAGGGGGAGGGAGGGTAGAAAATGAGGAGCTGATGCCAGGGGCTTAAGTGGAGAGGAAATGTTTTGAGAATAATGAGGGCAATGAATGTACAAATGTGCTTTACATGATTGAGGTATGTATGGATTGTGCTAAGAGTTGTATGAGCCCCTAATAAAATGATTTTTAAAAAAAAGAAATAGGCCACACTCACAGAGATAGCATCAAGCTCTGACATGTGTGAGGGATTGTTTACTACCCTAATCTTGCCACAACTCTTTTTTACACATCGTGTTAGGTTATGTTATGCTTGGAGAGGTCTTACTACCAAACTACTGAGAATACTGACCCCAGGAAGCTGAAACAAAACTTAACTATTGTCCATCTCTCCATCGGAGCAGAACCCTTTCGATTCTGTCCTCAGCGTTTCCCGCATTGAGAAGCCTCCTAGCCACGTGGTTACCGTGCTGGGCAGAAGCCTGAGCCTTACCTCCCATGCGGCCACTCTGGCCAGTCAAGCCCCTCCGATGAGAGCCACCCCCAGGCCGGCCTCAGCTGCCCACCCACCAATGGTGACCCGATCTGTTAGATCTTTCTGGAGCTAGAGTTATACCTCGGTCCTTGGCTCCGCACGAGAAAGAATTCACGCCGAAGCCTGGTTTGTGATCCAAGTGAGTTTTATGAGCGTTAGAAGAAGTTTCAGGCTTACACGGCACCCATAGGACTCCTCCCCACCATGCAGCCTGGCGGAGGCTGCTCAGCTTCACGCAGACAAAAGTCTGTCTCGACTCGGCTCCTGGCTTTTCAAGGATTCCACGGGGAGACGTGGTGGACGACCCTGATCGACCCCATTGACTGAGTTGAATTCACCTGGCCCTAGGTGGGCCAATCCAGGTTTAATGCCCATCCATGCCTACCAGCAGGAAATCTGAACCTCTGAGCATGTGCAGTGCGCCGCTCCTGTTCCCGTGCTTGGCTCTCTGGGCATGCGCTAACAGATATTCCCCACCCCTACGCTGGAAGTACCTAACAGATCCACTGTGGTTGGCTCACATGCTGCTGTGCCTGAGGGCCCGGGCTGATGGTCCAGAGGACAACCAGGCAGCAGGTGTGGCTGTGGACGCTGCTGGCGGGCTCTCCCCCGAGGCTTCCCTGGGGGAAGTGGCGCTGAGCCCACCCGGCCTGACATCACTTACCAGGAGCCTCTCAGAACCCGGTGGACGAACCAGCAGCTGTTTGGCTCTTGCCACTATGAGATGAAGCCCTTTGGGGAGTGTGCCCAGAACCAGGGCAACCTCAAGCTCTTTTGGGGCTTGGGCGAGGTGCTGAAGAATTGCAAATTTGCAAACGGATTGGCCTAAACACATTCAGATCGAAAAATGGAGGTCTTGTTTCTGATGAGGAAGCAAATTGAGGGTAAAACTGCTCCTCCACCATGAATTGCTCCCTTCTCTCAGAATCGCCATGGAAGAAGGCGTTCTGTATAGAGATGATGTCACGTTTGGGGCTGGGTTTGTTTGGCCCCCTTCGTCTAGCTGTTGTGATGTAGTTATTTGAATTACTGAAAATAAGTAATTTTCTTCCAAAACAAGCAAACAAACAAAACAACAATGTAGCTATTGCATCCCCAAATCATTCCAAGGAGGACAGGGGAAAGACTGGCTAAGCGCTCAGCTGTTAATCAGAGGGGGGGGGGGGGATGCCTCACCCAGGATTCCAAGCGAGAAATGCCTTGCAATGTGATCACAGCCTCGAACACACAACCAGGCAGTCCTGCTCTAGTACATGGGGTTTACTGTGTGCTAGAACCAACCCGACAGCAAGAATAACCACCTGCGAATTCACTGAAAGGTGGGAATTAATGCCTGGTGTCCCCTGGATATTGTCTCATATACCTGTTCCCTTGGCTTTTTATTTTGTTTTTGTATTAGAGAGAGGAAATTGTAATTAGATTAACATAGTTAGGAGCAAAAATAAAAGATAAGTATCCATTGTTATCCTATCTTCAACTCTTGCATTGAATTACGTTACTGAACAGAAATGGAAATGGTGCGTCTGACTCTGATTCATGAAACAGTAAAGAGATATCCTAGCATGAAAACATATCCATATACTCAATTATATCAATCTAAATAGAAAACCTATCTCCCATAGTTTAAGAGACAGCATTCACCATCTTTTCTGTGAAAAATTCAACATTACTAATTCAAACTAGCCTCGTGTCCAGGCAAATCTTGGGGAAAGCAGTGATAGTGCTTGCTGTACAGAGATTTCTATCAAAGGTTAAATATTTGATCAGAGGAATTTAACTACCGCCCATATTTCCTAAGGAGTTCTGAATGTGTAGCAAGTTGATCTGCTAACTGTGAGGTTAGCAGTTTGAAGCCACCAGCTGCTCCACCGAGCAAAGAGGAGGTTTTCTCCTTTTATAAAGGGTTCCAGTCTCAGAAACCCACAGGGAGGGACAGTTCCCCCTGTTTCATAGGGTCACCAGGAGTCAGGATTAACTCAGTGGCAGTAAGTTTTTAAATTTTGTATTTAATTTAGGACTGCCAAACAAAATATTTCATGAATCATTCATGATCTCATTTCTGATATATGAGACCAATTTAAATATGGTACACACAGAACTAAAAGATCAAAAGACATTTCTATTTTAAAATAAATAAGGTAATGACCAACAATTACTCATTAGTTGCTTTCTTGAGACAAGGTGTCAAGTCTGCCCTTTCTCTAGCCTTCTCAATGCCCGTGAAGATTGCATACGTTCCAGGCACTTCTTAGATTATCCCAATACTCCACTGGTGTGCCTTCTCCTCGGGTAATACCTTTGCTCTTATTGGCATCCATGTAAGTGAGTCCACGGGTGTGACCGCGCGATCTGGTCTAGTCTTGTGTTTGCTTCCCCTTTCTATATCGCGCCACAGGGGAAACTTCTGAACAACAATTTCACTCTTCTCAACATCACCAAGTTTGAATTTTTTTTCTTATTGTGCAACCCATGACAGTAACCATTCAGAAGTTAGATTTCCCAGTCTCTATACCTGTTCCCTTGGCTTTTTTTCATCAATATATTTTTGCTGTCATGAACCATAACCAATGTCTTGCTTTAGGGGACTTCCTGAAGTAAATTCTGATTTATTTTCTAATTCTAAATCAACCATATCACCCTGGAATATATGACGACAGTTTGATGTAGTGGATTAATTTGGAGACATGTATATCGAACTACATAGGTATAGATACAGATAAATATAAGCGTGTGTGCATGAGAGAGAGAGAGAGAGAGAGCGTTCTACTCCTGTAAAGAGTTACTTTCTCAAAAATTCACAAGGACAATTCTAGCCAGTGACCCCATCCTACAGGGTCACTATGAGTCAGAATTCATGGAAGGGAGAATCCATAGATGTATTTTCTATATTTAAACTTCATTTGCTAATATTTGGTTAAGGACATCTTTATAGTTGTTTGAGGTAGTTTGCTTCTCTAATAATACTTTTATATTGTTTTATTAACAGCATAATGCTAGCCTCATAAAATAGCTAGCCTCTCACTACTTTATCAAGGATTTTGTGTAAATTGGGATAATAGATATTGTTCTTAAATGTTTGGTGGAATAAATCAGGAAAGCTATCTCTATGGAAAAATTTTAAATTAGGCATTCGGTATCTTTGATACATACAGGACAAATCAGATTTTATATATTTTTTCTGTCAAAATGAATATTTTGCATTTTTCAAGGAATCTAACTTGTCACATTTATTGGCGTAAAGTCCCTGAGACTGTACTCTGTGAAATAGACCAGTATTTGATAATCCGCAGCAGCACTCTTCTTGCTCACAGGTATAGTAAAGTGAAGAGGCACAAAAGAGGCCTATATTTCTGCACCTTCTCCTGCGCCGGCAGATACTGTGTAAGAGAGGTTAAGTGTCTGTGTGTGGTTACGTGGAAGGTGGTAGTATGGAAGCAGAGGAATAAAATTTTTGATTCAGAATTTTGTACTGAAAGAGTGTTTTCAGTTGGAGTCCCCAAACAACAGATAGCAAGATACTCATTTCCCTGGAAGTAATTTATGAGAGGGGTTGAAAAGGTACCTGTGGGAGGAAGAGAAGGAAGCAGGATTGGGCAGAGGAATAAAGTGAATTGTAATTCAGTCCCAATCAAATGCTCAGCTGACCCCACAGGAACTTCTGGGGCGGGGCTGTCCTTTGAAAGTTATCTCCAGGAGGGGAAAAAAAAAAAGGACCTGATGCAAAGGGCTTAAGTGGAGAGCAAATGCTTTGAAAATGATTAGGGCAAAGAATGTACGGATATGCTTTATACAATTGATGTATGTATATGTATGGATTGTGATAAGAGTTGTACGCGCCCCTAATAAAATGTAAAAAAAAATCCTAAAACAATTGTTATGTTGGATTTTAAAATGTAAATAAAATACATAAATAAATCTGACAAAAGAAAAAAAAAGAAAGTTATCTCGATTTGGAACCAGAGAATCTTCTCTTTGTATCTCAACATTGATCAGCTATCAGATGTGGACTGCCTCTGGTAAGAGATGTGACCTTGCGTAAGGCAATTCCCTTCAAGAGCTGGCAGCTGGGAAGTGAATTCCAGCAGCAGTTTCAGCAGCTGTTGGAATCACTCTTTATTCTTGAATGGGTATATCGGCAATTCATCCCAGCATCCACCACACAAGAGACCATCTGAAATAACGACCACTGACAGCTAAGTTTAATTCGTTCCAAAATGTTTATCATCTTATGTTCTTTACTCATTTAAGTATGTCCGCTTGTCTACGTACTCATGTGTGGGGAAATAAAATTCACTGAAAAACAGTCAGCTGGAATTTTAAAGATGATTCACAGCCCCAAGTTACTAAGATCACACAAACCAGGCAGTCTGGTCCCCAGATGAAAGTATAATTGTAGGAAATTGGCCTGCCATTAATTTTTAATATGCTATCTAATTTAGGTAGTAAATCAAGGATCCTTGTTGGATTACAGAGCAGTTTCTCTCCCTGCAACTTGTTAGAGGTTGCTAAATATTATGCTGTCGAGGCTAGTAAAGTGATTTTGTATAAGTCCCTAAAGAACAGCTCTAATAAATGATGTATTATTTATTCCATTAGCAGTATTTGCTTTCCAATTCCCCAGAACTAATAATTCCAGCCTGCTCCTTTTCTTTCACAAACAGCAGATCTCAAATACTAAGATTTCTGTGGCTCACATCAGAACCCATGAGCAGAGTCTAATAAAGATCGCCTGCGTTAGCATCGCTTATGAGTTCTTCGGTTAAGAAATAGAGAAGAGGAAGTTTGAAAACGGCTTATTTACAGCTACAGCTACAATCAGTATGCACCACCAAGTGTCATCAAGCATTTAAATAAAGAGTTATAACTCATTTGTTTCCATCCTAAAACGTGTCTTTTCAATAGGAAAGGAGAGGGCGAATTAACATGCACTGCACTTTAATTATATAGCAGTGCCTTTCGCAAGCATGAGCTCTCCTTGATTTTGTGTCCTAATATAATCCCAGAGGTTTCTGGGAAGAGAAAAGTGATAATGCCACTGGTCCCCATGGGCTGCATTAATGAACAGATTGGCATTCTGGGGATAAGGCAGAAATCGTCTGTCATGAAACCAGTTAACGTTGTCATCTAATTTCACAACTACATCAATGGCTTCAACGGAGTTCTAATAACAGGCCATCTTTTCCCAGGCCCATAGATCGTTTTACAAACATATGACCCATGGTACAGTTAGAAAAGGCAACAGACTATTACATTTAAACCAAATCCTCTATCATGGAGTCAATTGCAACTCATAGCATCTCTGTAGGACAGCATAGAACTGCCTCATAGAGTTTTTAAGGGTTAAATTTCTATGGAAGCAAACTACCCTATCTTTTTCCCATTGAAGAGCTGATGGGTTTGAGTGGCTGATCTTTATTTAGCATTTGAGCACTTTAACCACCTCACCATGATATATATAGATATATATAATATATATTATATATAATGTATCTGAGCAATAACAAACAGGCCCTTTGGCAGTAGGAAAATAGATGCTATACAATGGAAAGATTAGAAGCCATAGCTTATAGATGTATTAGAGTGGAGGAAGGTGTTACCTAGTGCTGTTATAACAGACATACCAAAAGAGGATGGATTTAACCAACAAATATATTTTCTCACCAGTTCTATGGCTAGATGACTGAATTCATAGCACAGGCTCCGGGGAAAGGCTCTGTCTCTGTAGACTCGAGAGGGGCAGTGGGCTGCTAATTGCAAGGTCAGCAATTCGACACTACCCTTTGCTCCGGGGGAGAAAGATGAAGCGCGCTACTCCTGTAAAGAGGCACCGTCTCAGAAACCTGCAGGGTAGTTTGACCCTCTCCTTCAGCTTCCCTGTCGGGGTTTCATGGCTGGTATCAGACGGATCTTGGCCGAAGGCAGAGGATACCAGGGAGATGTTTGCTTGGAGCTTCTGGCCTATGCCAAGCCATTCAACTGTGTGGATCATAATAAACTATGGAGATAGATTTCAGAAGAATGGGAATTCCAAAACACTTCAATATGCTCATGAGGAACTGGTCCATGGATTAAGAGGCAGTTGTCTGAACAGAACAAGGGAGTACTGCATGGTTTAAAATCAGGATTGTCATTAGGGGTGTGTCTTCTCATATTTATTCAATCGGTATGCTGGACAAAGGATCGGAGAAGCTAGATTATCTGAAGAAGAATGTGGCATCAGGATTGGAGGAAGGCTTACTAACAATCTGGGATGCACAGATGACACAGACTAGCTTGCTGGCAGTGAGGAGGATTGAAGCACTTGTTGACGATGATCAAGGATTTTAGCCTTCAGTACAGATTACAACTCAATGTAAGGATGACCCATGTCCTCACCACTGGCCCAATAGGTAGCATCAGGATAAATGGAGAAAATGTCAAGGATTTTGTCCTGCTTGGATCCACAATGAATGCTCATGGAAGGAGCGTGTCACATTGGGTAAATCTGCTATACAAGACCTCTCTCGAGCGTTGTAACACAAGGATGCTACTGTGAGGACTAACGTGTGCTTGACCCCAGCCACAGTATTTTCAGTTAGCTCTCGTGTAAGGGAAAGTCGGATGTTGAGTAAGGAAGACCTAGCAAGAATCAATGTGTTTAAATTCTGGTGAAGAATATTCCAAGTACCAGGCCTGAGAAAAAGGAAACCATCGGTCTTAGAAGAAGTGTGGCCCAAGTGTTCCTTAGAGACAAGGATGACCATTTTGCTCTGGCATCTTGGACATGTTTTCAGTAAAGACCAGTTTCTGTTGGCCATCATGCTTGGTAAAGCAGAGGGGCAGTGAAAAAGGGGAAGGCCCTCAATGACACGGGATGACCAGTGGCTACCACAGAGTTCAACACTGTGAGGATGGCCCAGGACAGGGCAGGGTTTCCTTCTGATATGCCGAGGGTCGCTATGGCTCAGTGCCACATAAGGTGGCTATGAATGAGACTGGACTAGGCGGCAGTGAGCTTGGAGCTCCTTGGAGATTTGCATGGCATCTATCTTATCCCATCTCCGCTCACTCCCTTGTATGTTTTCCATTTCAAAAGAGATCAACTGAAGGCACAACCCTACACTAATCCTTTCTCATTAACAGAAGCAAGAAGACAATTTCCAAATGAAATTATAACCGCAGACGTAGATTTAAGTTTTTACAGCACTTACTATTGCTATATTGCTGTTTATGACTCTTCCTTATCCCCACCATTTGCTGCATGGACCAGTAACTCTGAGGTGTAAAACTAAAGAAGAAATGAAAGAATAAAATCTTTGGGAAGAGTCAAGACATACAACTTTAGGCGCTGAAATTTGCATCTACTTTGTTTTGTGTATTTGTGAGTTTGTTTTGTCCTGCTTTCCTTGAGCTGTATATGAGGTTAGCATGTAACTGCTGTGGCATGAGACAGAGGTGTCAAGCTTTAGGAAGTATGGTCTTGATGGATGAAAATAGGTTTTGGCAGCTTTGTCCAACAGCGAATGGCTCTTTCTCTAGAGACAGGGAGTTAAACAAGGGTCTTGGCTTTTGAAAGGAGCCTGATCTCCATCAAATCCCTGGCAGCCCAGGGACCTGCCAACAGAGTTCGCCTGGGACAGGCTCGGCCAATTTCAAGTGGGCCAACCTATTAGTAAATGCAGGTACAACTTTTCCAAAGGAGTTTTAACTAAGGAGTTCAGCTGCTACAGGTCTTATAGGCAATGGTGGACAGAATAATGCTTTCTGTTTGAATGTGAAAGACAGCGGAGTTCTTCCAGTGGCACAGAAAGCCCTAACGAGGTTCTGGCTTTACATGTTTAGTACCACGTATGAGTGGACTTTCCAAATTGGTGTTTGTTGTTTCCTTTTGAATATTTTGAATTGTCTTCTGGGCCCAGTAAGGGAATGATGTCAAGGTTAGCTTTGTATCCCTAAGCCTTAATGTCTACCAGCCCATGTGGTTCTGCACTGGCTAAATGTACATGAAGGAGAAAATGAAGTGCATCGTCTGGAGAGCAAATTTTTAGGGCCTGAAAACAAAGGTATGGGCATGGCCAGAACACCAGCAGCGCAGCATTGCCTGCCTGCCCACAAGGGAATGCGGGCCCATAGAACACACAGTGCAGATGAGCGTCTACACTCAAATAAGTATTGAAAAGTGGAGACATCAAGTAGTTTTTTAATATACTAAGCAGCTAGACACTCACATAGTTAGACCTGGCATTTAGGGTTGTCGATAATGCGCATTTCTCAAGGTTGTGAAATCATGTCAAGGATCCCCTCATCATTCTCAGAGATAAAGTGTAGTGTGCACAGAGTGACTTCCTACTCACCCCTAGTGCCCACTCTAGCCGTTTTGCTGGAAGAATTTTTTTTCTAATGGAACTTAAGTTCATAAGTCTTGAATCTCGGACTTGTATGGCCTGATCAGCATCTCTTTGACATGATGCTTGGGAGCATAAACTCCTGGATTCTTTGGAGGAAGGGCTGTTCCATAGAGAAAAGATTGCCTTGTTTTCTCAATTCAGTGTATGTGGACTCAGTGCTATAGTAAACTTAGATTTCAAATCAACTTCTTGATTCTTTAAAATGAGGCATATCGGAGACTTTGCATTACAAATTGTGAATCCCAAAATGCAAGAGCTGAGCCAATTCCTGTAAGATACAACTCAGAAGGCTGTTGCTGAAAGGCCAACTCTCCTCAGGTATAGATAATTGCCTTGATTGCATAATAAATTTGGGAGGATGGTCTTGGGTCTTAATTTCAGCTTAGGAATGTTAAATTTTAAACACTAAATTTCCCCGAGGAAAATAATTTGATATCAGACTTTAACTCATTTGGACTTTAATGAATTAAAGTCTGATGTCAATATATTTTGACTTTAACTTGAAAGGGATTTAATCTTTGAACTTCAATTTTGCTCTGGGACTTTTATGATAGTGGGGCCTGTGATGTGATGTCCGTATTTGGCATATCTCTATGGTGTGGGCATGCTATTACTTGAAAACGTTTATGTCTAGTCCAGCTATGAGGTCACTGTAAGCCGGAGTCAACTCTATGCAGCGACTTTATATTGTCATTTAATCTCTGTAGACAACCTGTGGCATGCTGTTGGAAAATGAAGGTGGGCAGAATGTGGAAATGGCAATAGAATAGAGAATGGGTTTTCAGCTTTGTATAGAGATTGACCTAAAAGTGGATTTATTTAGTGAACAATATATATCCATTTCCAGGTACTCAGCAGGCAAACTTTAGATGACAGAGGAGTACCAGCAGACCCTACAAGGGAGAGGGTAAGACACTGGAGAGCAACCTCTTGAAGACAAAAATTTTCTAGTAGCTTGTATGTCTCTTCCACTGAGGAATAACCATACCTTTTTTGAGTCTAGTGAATTAAAAGATAACTCACAAGTTTGGGACATCTCAGGTGAATACTTATTCCCTATTCCTGGTATTACCTCCCATGTGGTTGTAGCCAATATCCTATAGCCATCCTATAATTTTTCACTATCTCTATCCCAGGAGAAGTAGTTACTTATATCTAACTGGAAAATTGGTGAAATTTAAAGTTAACACTGTTATTCTGTCTGAGTAAACTACTTCAAAGTAGTAAGTTTCTTTAGTTTCTTTAAGGTCTAGACTGGTTACTAATTAGAGTGCACCCTTATGGGGCATGGGAAAGATAAGGAGATGAAGGGTGAGAAAGGGTTTGGGCTGTTTTAGCTTATAAAAGAGACGACAAATCTCATAAATTAATTTAAGGAGAACATTTCTGAAGTCTTAAATAATGAAGAAAAGACAAGGACATATCATTCAGATGGGAAGATCATTAATACAAGATCATCTAAGGATTTGTTGAGATTTAGGGACTTAAAAAAGGACACAGGGCAAAGGAAACTGTCACAAAAGCCTGACTGGTGGTGCATCAACACAGCACAGTTACAGGCGGGCCGATAGAAGCAAGAACAGGACTGTGATTGGGCTATAGATGTTATGGTAGATAAAAGAGTTTACTTGGTTGGTTCAAGGCTCTCCAAACAAGGTGATCAGGATATGGCCCATGACCATGGGACCCTAGCACCCCAAACTCTATTAAAGGCACACAGGAAAAGTCCCTAAATGCTTTGCTGCTACTCCATAGATTGGCTAGGGGAGTGACAGCAATCTACTCTATAATACTCTAGAATTCTTGCTACTGGTAAATAGTCAGAAGGAACTTAATAGAGGCTCAGTTTACATGGAGAGTCATAAATGGATTGGGGGTGTTCACTGTGAACAATGTCCATCTGCAACTCAAGGCACCATGACATAAACTTTCGCAGAGGGAGACAGATCTGCTTCAGTCCTCTGTAGGTATATCAGCTTAATTGTGGGATTTGGCATTGAACATGTGCTTCAATGTAACTATTATTCATAATGAAATTAATATTTCTACCCCCCTGACTCATTCAATTAGGCACAAAAAGAGAACTGATACTCTTTAATATGTCTCCTTGAAGACTCCCAATTGGACCAGGACTAACTACTGTCATTTGCTAGTTACGTGATCTGACCATGTCTTTGTAACCTAGTTTGCTCCAGGGCTTTGACACAGTGCAGCCTGATGAATGAAATACTGGAATACAAACGAGTTTATAAAATGTGGTGAACCAAAACGCTAACAGGAAAAATTATGGGGTGCAGTCCTGGAATGGGAGACTTACCTGCGGCACAGAGAGCACATTCAGGAGTTTAATGTGTGACCCTGGACCAGTGTCTGGACTGTGGAGAGTGACGCATATTTCACACAGCAAAAGCCGACACCATCTTTGTGGTTGGCACCAGATTCTACTCTCCCATTTCAAGAGATTCGGTTGCCGTAGAACATGCACATGGTCCTTGTTTTCTAAGAGGGAGAATACATTTCTAGCAGGATTTTGACCCTTCATGATTTACTTCCTGCCAGTGGTCGTCCAGATCACTCAAATTTTTAAAAATTAAGCCCTTGAAATATTACTTCATAGGACATGATTGAACTGGCTTGAAGTTCAAATCTGTTCATTTATAAAACTACAATTATTGAATCTACCTCACTGTATGGTTGGTGAATGCTAAAGGGAAGCTAGGCGATTACTAGATATGGCGTGGTTTTAGGTTGGTGGACAAATAGATTTGACAGCATGTTTCCCCCCTTCCCCGCCCCCCCCCCCAAAGAGAAGGACTGACTCTGTCTTAGGGACATCTGGTTGTCTCCAGCCACCCTGGAGAGGATGAGAGCAGGTCAGAATTGACTATCTGTACAGGCAGGTTCACCTACATAAAGAGGAAGGGGCCAGCCAGCCCACCATGTCCACCCATTCTGGCAGCCTGTTGGTCAGAGAGAGGCCCTTTCCTCCCAGGAGGGGGGATGGAGGAGCTCAAAGGGAAACTAGGAGCCAGAAGCACGACTCTACTGAATGTTCTTCCACATGGAGACAGAAGAGATGCAGATTAAATATGATGACTGACAATTAAATGTAGATATTGTCTGCATATATTAAATGAAGCCAATGAACTTTCAGGGGCTGCCTTAAGCATGGATTAAAAACAAGAATTTACTAAACCGTGGGCCTGAAAAGCATAGACAAGTCATGGCCCAGGTGCAACAGACCCCTCATTAGGTGTAAGCGAAACCACGCCAAGCATATAAGCAAAGCCAGGCACACCTGCCAGAAAGCACATACTGGTAAAACCAATTTAGAAGCATCCGAAGACTGTGGCGATTACTGTCTCGGTTCGCAGTGATCAGCACTTGCTTTCCCCGACCCTCGGCAGCTATGAAGTTTCCAGAGTCCAAGTTATGCTGGCGGTGTTCCTTCACTGAAGGCCCTCTGATTGAAGTAAATGTGTGTGCGTCTCCCTCCTTTTGGTGGCCATTGAAGTTACCAAGATCAAGAGGCACGCCAGCAGCGTTTGCTCACTGAAGAGGGCACCACTGACCACACCACCCAGAGCAAAGGCCTTCTGCACAAGACGCTGATGTTCCCTGCACGATGCGGACACAGCATCTCCCCCAGATTGGTAACGCCAAATCTTTTGCGTAATATTTGCTTATATACGTATGAGATTTGAAAGTATGCCTCTTTCCTTCAGGAACCTCCCTTGCCAGCAGCATCTCTGCAAATAGCCTGTGCAGAAAAGAACAAAGCGCTTAGGTTTTAACCTTCATCCCTTTATACATGTATGACTATTGATTTCAGTGAGTAAAATCCAAGCATTACAAAGACAAGTCATTTCTGTATATTTGATGGGATTTTCTTAAAACAAAGGTTCCTTCCAAACAGAGTTTATGACATTAGTACTACAAGGTTTAGGCTCATCTTGTAAAGACTTCCTGGTTATTTTATGAATAGATTAGAACACATCAATCGCACTGAACAAAAGGAAATGTCATGTGAATTGTTTCTTTTTATATTAGAAACAATATGGCCATAATAACCCAACAATCCCTCTCAAGCTCATTTTCATCAAGTTGATCCCGACTCATAGAAACGCTAGAGGAGAGGGTATATTTGCCCCTGTGGGTTTCTAAGACTCACTTTATGGAAGTAGAAAACCTCAAATTGCTTCCAGGGAGTAGCAACTGGTCACCTTAAACTGCTGACCTTAGGGTTAGCAGCCCAATGCATAACTCACGACGCTACCATGGCTCCGCAACAATCCCTCTGCTTAGTGTATATTCTAGAGTAGAGCCACAACTTGAATAGATAATAGCACACTCGCAGTACTGTTCACAATAGCAAAAAGAGCCCTATTCACAATAGCAAACACATGAGAACACAAACTCCAACTAGTGGACTAATGGATAAACATTGGTACCTACACACAATGGAATACTGTACAGCATTAAAGAATAGCAATGAATCTTCAAAACACCCCAGACCATGGAGAAACCTGGGATGCATTGTGCTGAGTGAAATTAATCAATAACAAAAAGACAAATATTGTATAAAACTATTATTATAAAACATCAAGAAAATGTTTTCACATTAGAAGAAACATTTTTGATGTTGCAAGAGGGGAGAGCTAAAGGGAAGGAGGAGAGATCACAGGTTAAAGGTATACAGCTGTTAACTTGGGTGAAGCAGAAGGTGATATACACTAAGAGGAAGCTTAGGAAAAAAATGATTGAGACAGGAAGAAACTGGAAGACATGCAAGAGTTAAAGGCAGCAGAAGCAAATATGGCTCAAGCACAATCCTACAACAGAAGTGATCTACAAGTGGATCCTTGGATGCACAGACTGAACATGCATGGGAAGGGGGTTGGGAGTATACCTACGAATATATATGCACTTGATAGAATATTTGTATATGTTTACTTACCATTGTTACAAATATATCCAGAAATGTCATAGGGCACATCTGTTATGCAAACTTCAACATAATCAAACACCTTGAGGGAATGGGTCTCTGGGCCTTGGGGTTCAGAAACAAAGTCTTGAGGGACATTCAAATCGATTGACATTGCTTATAAAGACAAAGACCATGTTCTATATCCTACTTTGGTGAGTAGAGGCTGAGGTCTCAAAAGCTCACAGTGGTAACAATTGAAAGACTTGTGGGAACAATCCATCCATCCAATAGACTAATGGACCATGCAAACATCGGTCTCCACAATGAGGAGACCAGAAAAAGGAGGCCCAGCTGTTAACTGTTCAGAAAAGGAAAGCATCAGAAAGTTCTGGATAGAGTAGGGGGAAATGTGGAGACAAATTCAAAATTATATTTGCCAGATAGAGACTGGAGGGATCCCAAGACTCCGACCCTTCAGGTCTGGAACTGAACCGACAATGTGTTTCCCCACTTTGTGTTAGAGTAAATAATCATTTAATTTCAAAAAGGGTAGCTTTACAAATATCGTCAAATGGGTAAAACACAGAGGGTTAGGGTAGGAGGAGGAATGGAAACAGGAAACACAGAGGAGAGGGAGTGGAATAAATGATGGGATTAAAGTTATTCAAATGAATGAGTTGAAAGAACATGCACATCAATTGTTACATGAACCCAAATTAAAGCCTACATATAATGAGTGGAGGCTGGGTAGAAAATGGGATCCTCTACCTCTGGATTTCACTCACACAAACGTGACCACAGTGTTCTGTCTCCCACAGCACTCTCCTCTCCTCTATATTCAATAATTTGTTATAATGGACAAAAAGAACTCATAAACAATATTGACAATTGTGGGGTTTGTTATAGTAGATGACAGGTTATGATTCAGGTGAGAAATGCTCAGGATATAGTTGATCAGTCAAAACATGTCACAAAGTTATTTTAGGGATACTAATAAATACCCAAAGGGCATGCTACTCCGCAAGCCTCAATCCAAAGCACTCAGTTCTCTGAGTCAGCAAACTCAGCTTCCCAAATTAAGTGCCCAGAGGCATCCCAATCCAGCAAGCCTCAATCTGAAGGCTCTCTGTTCCAGCTCTGTGGGTTAACAAACCTAGTTTCCTAAATTGTATCCAGAAGGAACCTACTCCACAAACATGCCTCCGGTCACAAAGCATTCAGCTTTTCTTTCTCTTGGCCAGAAAGCTCATCTCTCTGCTTCTTGCTCGTACTCCTGACTCTGATACATGGCTGTCACTACTCTGGTGTCAGAATTGTCTCCTGGATCAAGATGATTCACTGAAGTAGGAATTGCAAGGTCCAAAGAACACACCCCACCCACTCCTGGCTGTTGCTGGTAGTGAAACTCCCCATTCTCATAACTGCTATGGCTCGTTTTTATACCCAGCAGGATGACCATCATAATTAACCCTATTAACACAGCTTAATCCTACCAGTGTCTTTCTCTACTTTTTCTTAATCAGACCTATGAAGAAAAGATTATTTGGTAGGAGTTACAAAGACTATGGAGAGAAGAGCCACATTAAATGATTCACTGCCCTGAACACAGCAACACATAGCTGGAGGTTGGTCAAGAAATGCCAAAGTCCTGCTCCTGGAGAGATTACCCTTTGAATGGTAGCTCAAGAGAGAGCATCACTAATTTTTTGCTGGAGTCTCAATGTAGATGTTCTCGGAGGAGTCTGGTTGATTGAAACACACAGATGCATTGTTTCTTCCAAATCAGAGTAGATTTTCTGAATAAATGTACCTTCATTTGCTGTCTATCATTAGGCTTAGTAGAGAGACTTTAAATGGTTGGTTAATTTCTTATTTTTACCAATTACACAGGGCCATGGACCCACCAGGTCACTCTCCTGCCTTGTGGAAAAGCTTGGTCCTTCTCAGTCTGCTCCCAGGAAGAGTATTCTTTCAGATTGGCTCTCAAATATCCATAGAATAAGCTGCTAAATTACTCACACATTATAATCAGCAAAATAATGTCCGTGAGGTCTTGACCCTGTCTTGCATCTTCTTATGGTCTATTTTGTCAACCAGTCAAATTTTCTGCTGAGTTCCCAGAATCTCTGTCTTTAGTTCAGTGAAAATTCCCTTTTGTTGCGGTACACTGGTGAATCCTTACAAGGCACTGTCCGATCCTGGCTGTTTTGTTTCTTCAATAACTCCTTCCTTTAACAGATGCTCCAGCATGTTCTTTGACAGCTTGTTATTTGATTTTTTTTTAAAGAAGCTTTCCTCTGCTTTCAGAGACATAGTCAAATATTCATCTTTAAAATTTATTTAGCACCTTAACCGAAGAGAATACAATATCCTGTACTTTTTTTAAAGTAATGAAATACGTGTCCTTCCTTCTCACAGGCCTAGAGCATTTTACTGTGATTCATAGTACACTGTCCAGTTAAACACAGGGCCACACTCTCTTTCCATGTAAGGCAACAAAGAAAGTACTTGCTTCTGGAACACATCTGACCAGCATTTCTCTGTATATACACATCTTGTCAGACAACACCCTGTTTGAGACATTACTTAGTAAAAGCGGGTTAACCCTGGGCCACTGGGTAAATCAGCTGATTGTCATCATCCTCCGGGGACGTGACCTCCTTCCCACTTGTGCACCTCAGAGTCAGTGTGCTGCAACCATGCAGAGGGACCTCTCAACTTATGCCAGCTAGCTTATTGCCTTATCCTGACAAGTTAATTTTCTCCCCTTTTACTACTTAACCTTCCTGTCACCCCAATCTCTGTGAGGTTTCGTAATCAGGGCTTTGATGACCCCTACGGTGGTGTAAGGACTCCACCTCGTTTGTTCTCTTAGAGAAGAAGGGGAGGTGGGGAGACGCACACATATTATCATTGCATGTGTTTTCAGTTGTTTGTTCAGTCATGTCATCCTGAAAAGTGATATTGGTAAATCCTGATGTAACTGCATCTGACTGCTTGTAATAAAATCCTGACGTTAGAAAGAACAGCAATGCTTTGTCCTCCCTTTCTCTACCTTATCTGTCTGTTCAGCTTTGATGATTTTACCTTTCTCCACTCTTCTGTTCCCAGTACAACACATCCTCTCCCACAGAGCAGAGAGTGGTTTTAAACCGCTAACCTTCCGGTGAATAACCAAGCACTTTAACCACTGTCATCAAGGCTCCTTGAGGGTTTATCTTTTAATTTTACCATACCAGCAGAAATGGGGACAAGTTGAGTCATGTTTCCCAGATTGTCCTTTTAAAACAACAGAAAAAATGCGATTTGGGGTTACTCTTCTAAAATAGGGACTTCCTTTAGCCACTTTGAATGCTAGCTAGGTGTGCTTTATAAAGAGAAATTGAAATTGGGGTGGAAATGAATTAACACTCCTGATTCTTGTAAGATTCTAGATTTTGGACTGAATTCTAGTTCTAAGAAATATTGCATACTTCTTATAACCTTTGGTACCTAATATTTTGTTTCCAAGAAGAAAAACAAGATGATTTTATTGTGTATATTAGGATTGGACAGCTGTCTTATAGGCCAAAATTTCCTCTTAAAATTGAATCATACCAGCTCTTACTGAGGCCAGATTAAGAAATATGAACAAAAATATCTCAAACCATTTATTCATGGAAGTCAATATGGGAAAGAGTTTTTAGAAGTCAACACATCTTTGTGTAAAACATTTTGTAATAATAACCCAAATCATGTATAGTCTTCGGAAATTCTCTATTTTGATCATTTTAAGAGAAAAAGAAAGCAACTGTTCTTTTATAGTTTCATTGATAAACTAAGAGATTTGAGCAACCTCAATTTAAAAATGGCCTGCCCCAAACACTAATAATCCTAATTTGACATTGTCTCCAAGAGGGAGTCAGGAACAGAAAAACAGTTTCTCTCAGGACAATCTATGTCTCAAAAACCTTTGTTTTGTTTTTCTTTCCCTCTCTATGTTGCTTGTGTCTTAAGATTAGCAAGCATTTAGAATGAGTTTACAGTTAAAATTTTAGAAAGTTTTATAAGTGGAGAATAGGCTTCTAGAACAATAATTTAGGCACAAATGAACTAATCTAGAACAATAATTTAGGCACAAATGAACTAAACAAAGAGAACAATATAGATGGAGGTGAAGTTTTTCCTATATGAATTTTGTAAAAGTTTATGCATAAGAACAGCCCGAGTAACTACGTTATTGTTGTCAAGTGCCAGGAAGCCAATTTCCACTCATAGCAGAGCTCATAAATCGTGGAATGAACCATTGCCTGACCTGGGCCATCCTCACAATCACGTCTGTGCTTGAGTCCTTCATGAGCCACCGTGTCAATTCATTTCCTGGGAACCGCCTTTCTCGGTGACCCTCTAAGCTTACCAAGCATGAAGCCCTTCGCCGCTAGGGCTTACTCCATCCTGAGTACATGACCAAAGCAAACGAGAGTAAGTCTTTCTTGCTTAATGCATTTCTAAGGAACATTCTAGTTGAATTTCTTCCAAGATAGACGTTTTTCTTACTCTGTGACATTTTCAGTTCTTTTGTCCTTCCTACACCGTCAAGTTTTGTGCCAGTGGAATTCTTCAGTACTGCAACTGGAGGCTTGGTTTTTCTTCTTCAGTTTGTTCAACTTGAGAAAGGCCAAACGTGTTCTTTGCTTTGGGCTCGCTAGCTCCAGGTCTTTGCACATTTCATTGTAATACTTTACTTTGTCTTCTTGATCAGCCCTCTGAAGCTTCCCGAGAGCCCTTCTACTTCATCCTATCTGTGGTTACTCTTTGTCCAACAGCAGGTTTCAGAGCATCTTTTAGCATCTGTCCCCTCCCCCGCATTTTCAATGATCTTCTGTGTCTTCTTCATATTTGATGTTCGCCCACAATTCTCTGGTACTCAGTTAGTAGTGATGATAACGTTTATATGTAGGTGGAAAATACTCCTGAATTTGGTTTACTTTTCTTCAGCTTCAGCTTGAACTGTCATATGAGCAATTGATAGCTTGTTTCACTCCTGGTCTTTCTCTGATGGACAATACTGTACTTCTCCATTGTAGTGATTCATGTTGTTAAAAAAAAGGTGTTTTCAATGAATAAATCATGCTCTGACCCAATGCTCTCTGGCATAGTTTCTATGACAACGATTATCTTTTCCACTATTGGTCCTTCTTTGTTTCCAACGTTCACACTCTAAGAGACAATAATGATAAATGCATCTTTATTGCTTATTTGATTAGTTTGACTGCAGAAGTTGGTGACATTTTTCTATTTTTTCATCTTGACATTTGTATTTGGTGTGTAAATTCAAATTATAATAATTAACTGGTCTTCCTTGTGTAATTATGCATATTATCCTATTTATATATTAATGTTAGATGAGACTGATCCAAGCAATTTTCACGACAAATGTTTTCTCGATAAAATCATTTAACTCTCTAAATAAAGAAAGCATTGCACTGAGCCAGTCTTAACATGACTCAAGATTAGTGATTTGGGGAATGTATTAACCAATTGTTAATCTAAATTATTCATTTATTTCAAGTTCATGAATGGAGAATTGTCTATTGTTGCAGATTATAGGAATGTGTCATAAAACGTACCATGGAGCTCCTCTCTCAGCACTAGATCCGACAAGACTTTTGTGGCTATCAACACGTTTTTTTTCCTAGTGAATCTTTTCTTCTGAAAATAGACTGTTGGACCTTCTTCCTAGTCTTTGTCTAGAAGCTTCTCTGAAATTGTTCCTCAGAGGGTGCCAGCTGGTATTTAAACTACTTGTGTAGCTGTGTGACCTAGTGGATTGGATTACACACTGGACTACTAACCATAAGTTTAGCAGTTTGAAACCACCAGCAGCTCCAAGGGAGAAAGACAGGGATTTCTGCTCTCAGCAATGTACCAGGGCATCTACCAGACCTGACAGAGTCACCATGAGTCAGAATCAACCTAACGGCAATGGGTTTTGTTTGTAGTTTGGTGGTATAGCTTCTAAATCATCCTATCGTGTAAGTCACTGTACAACAAACTGACAGACATGGAATGAATATGGTATTTAAATATTTACTTGGTTTAGTTATATGATGGACTTGTCATATTTTATGATGATTCCAACAACTACAGTTCCACAAATTTTTTTCTTTTCTCTGGTTCAGGCACAAAGATAGATATTTCTTCACTGGTTTACCTTTATATTTTGTTACTTTTGTTATTATTTTTCTCTGGTGTCTTCTCTGTCACACACTTATGCCCTGAAATTTGGTACATATATATTTAATGAAATAACTAGAAGCCACTCTGATTTACATACACAAGTTTATTTTATTTTTGTTTTTAGCTTGTAGGACAAACTTTTTTTTTTAATCAATCACTACAGAAAAATTTCCTGTCAATGGATGCATGGAATGGTATAGAACAGTAAATGGTTGAAGAAAAGAGGAGGCATGTGGCATAGACCTTTCTTGGAGAGCTCACAGCTAGTGTTGTAAAAATAAAAGTGATTCCCGAACAACATTTTAAGTCAAACACATATCCAAACATACAGATTCCTCTATGAAATTTAATTTTATATTATTTTAATCTGTCAAAATCACTTAATTTAACCTTGAGTCAGAGTGCAAATTTTTTAGCATTCCAGTGTGTCTGATAAGTACTAATTCTTCACATAAACCATCTCATTCGATTTTATTCATCTTCCTTTTATTTTTTCTCTTCCTCTCTTTCCCCCTCGGATGATAATATGTATTTGCTCTCCAGGAGAGAAATTTCACTACGGACAGGCCAGAGCAAATATGGCAGATTTACAGCTCATAAAAAGATTAAATCACTTAAATTCAAAGATGATTTATAGCCCCATACCATTCAGGGTGTTGAAATGAAAGAAGTCATGGAATGGCTAGTAGCGGCAACAGCGCTTAAAATAATAGCAGCAAGGATCATCTGAACATTAGAAGTCATGGCTGTGACTTTTCTTTAGACCAATGGATCGTATGATACTCTATTCTAAACCTTTGACTTATCACATAAAGGTGGGCTCTTAGTGTTCATCTTTTATGTTAGTTCATAGTATTGTCTTACTCTTGCAGCTTATGAAAATGTGTAACTCATTTACTTTATGTCTAATGTTTTTCCACATGCAAAAGTATGTTAAATGCCATCTATTACTTTGATATGTGTAACTTTTTATTCTATTCTTTCGAATTGCTACTTTTGCACAAATGTTTAAGAATTTTAATGACATATTCCTTTAGTTTTTTGTGTTGTTTTGTTTCTTTTCAAAACCATTTTATTGGCCATTAATACAGATATCCTGTCACTCCACAGCTCAATCATGTATGTGTCTTGATTGTCCAGGAGATCATAACTATAGTCACTAACTAATCACAAAGTAGAAATTAATAAATTATGTTAACACTGGTGAACATATTACCAATAAACTGATGTTGAATTGTGTTAAGATTGACTCAGTACAATGCTTACTATACTTATAGAGTTAAAAGGTTTTATCATGTAAACATTTATCATGAAAATTGTTTGGCTAATCTAGTTTTCATAGTCTCACTTAGCATTAGTGTATGTGGAGAGGAAGAAAAGGGCCTTTTGCACCGCAGCCTGCAGTGTTTATAAAGCTCTTAGGATAGAGTTCAGGGGAGCAGCTGCCCAACACGAGAATATCTGTGATGTTGTGCATCCTTTTCTTCCTCTTTCGTTGTAATAAGGTCATGTTGATTTGTAGGAATTATTTTATTTTCATTATACCCTTAAATACATTTGAAAAATAAGAGGCTGTTAATTTCCCCCAACTGTTTCCAAAATTCAATTTCCATAAGACGTGATGCACGCCATTAAAGTACAGTTTTTCACTCGACAACGGGCAGTTTACATCCTGAGACCCTTACGATGTTAAGTTAGGGAAAGCATAATTTAGGTTGCTCAAGAGGAATGTGTTCGACCACTACTTGTACAACTTAGAGAAGGATTGTTTTTAGCATGTCAATAGTTTGACGACGAAGCTGGTCCCTGAATGCTTAGTTTGTTGACTTTCCAATAATGATCTATGCAGCCGATCTTTATTCCTCTTTGTTTTTCAATGCAGGATTCCTATGTCCCCTTCATGGAAGACTGCATGTTCACTGCAGATCTTTTCTTAAAATAAAACTTCATTTTGAATGTACTCTCTAATATGATGTGGCCCTTGATTTTCCTAGTTTCCATGGAACAGTATTATATTCTTAGTTAGAATTAACATAGTGGTTGTTTGTTTTGTAATCAATTTTATGTTCTTTGATTTATAAAAACTAAGTGTTTTTAGAAAAGCAACAACCCTATAAAACAATTGCTCCCTCTACATGTTTTTTAATCACAAAAGGTAGTGCCAAACTTACCTTGATCTAATTCCAAAGTAAATTCTAAACCTATTTAATGTGCCCTAATGTAATGGTCTACTATCAATTCATCACTTGATGCATCTGTTTAGAAATGGGCAGGTGGTCCCCTTTAGAAATACCATTAGATAATGATAATGATTGCAATTAGATGATAATGATCTTGGTCATTTACAACACGCAGAGTCATTTATATAAATGATTTTTTTAAGGTATGGCAAGTAGTTGGTAGAAAATCAAAAGACAGTTTTTTCCTAAGTTGCATTTTCTCTAAGTGAATATGCTTAGTCAGGTCTATGGTTTTGGAAAAGTTTCTTGCATCTTAGGTTTAACAAGGTAAATTATGTAATCCTTTCCTGGGGTGGCTTATTATAAATCCATTTGATAAATTCAACTTCTATGTGCCTTGCTTCCTAGCTGACTGGAGCGCCCCAGTGATTGCTCAAGCTGTCTTTATGGTCTTAAAGTCCCGACAACCTTTACAACCACGTCATATCTTAATAGCACTAAAGCCCCTGCCTCTTCAGGGATGTGGTCATATCCCTCTGAGCGCAGTCATTGGTTTCCTCAGTAGCTTACTTGAGAGTCAATGTAAAATAACCTGGATAGCTGGAGATATTAACTTCTTGGAAGGGCAGACTTTGACCAGGGAGAACTAGGAGTAAAGAAACAGAAACCAACAAATAAATTTTCCTTCTTCCTATCCTCATTCATCTTGTTCTGAGATGGAGTGGTTTCATCTACCTCTTCTGAGACTCCTTGTCACACCACCCCAGCAAGAAATGTCTTTTCTCGAGAAGCGGTGGTCAGCTAGGTAGCACTGGGTACTTGCCTTTAATTCTCTTTGTCTCATTTCCCCTTTCCTCACTTTAGCTTCCCTGGGTTTGCATCCCCACTAAAACGACGAACATGCAAACTCTACTTCAACCTCTCTATGAAGAGTTGGGCAGGGTTCTTTAAATATACAACTGTCCCTAAGTATGTCCTTTGCTTGTCCTAGAAATCACGTCACCATTTGTTATAAACCAACCGACCTTGATCTCTATTGCTCCCCATCAGAGTAGATCCTGGGTAACTGCCATGGTCCAGTAATTGGTTTTTGTCTAGTCTCCCATATACAGGATGAACTCGGGGGGGGAAGTGCCAGACTGGAGGGTAATTAGTAATGTCTCATAGATGATGACTTATAGCACGACAAGGTTTCCCAGGTTACACATGTTTGGAAAAAGTGAATAATGTTAACTTATTAATGCATCTGCACTAGGCTTAGTTAAGAAGATGGCCAGCACCTTAGGTGAGCTGGACGGGCACAGTGACCACAGCAATTGTGAGGACGGAGATTGTGAAGCTGGAGCCAGACGAGGCAGGCTCAGTCTGTTGAACATAGGAAGGGTCTCTGTGAGTTGGAACCAATCTGACAGCCCTGACAACACTCACAATCTTCATGTGACATATGAAGATGCAGGACATGTTAACTAAATAGACATGCTTCTTTACCTCATGAAAATCAATTCCACAGCAAGTACTTTGGAAAGGAACCCTGGTGATGGAGTGGTTCAGGGCTGTGCCACAAACTGAAAGGCTGACAGTTCAAACCCGCCAGCCACTCTGGGAGGCAAAGATGTGGTAGTCTGTTTTCATAAAGATTCACAGCATTGGGAAAACTCTGGGCAAGTGATACTGTGTCCCCTAGGATCAATAGGAGATGAAGTTGACCCAACCACATTGTGGGGAGTACTTTTGAAACACACTGATTTTCTGCATTAAATATAAATGTATGCAAAAATATGCTCTGAATTGGTTTTCACATATATAATTCAATTTGATCTCCATAATTGGTCATGTCTACATAAAGCTCTTCCAGGTGATAATATGTAAAGCAGTAAGGAAAAATTCAGGAAGCTATGAAAACCTATAAGTTTCAATTTAGGCAAAAAGAAATACTGTATTTTGGAAATTTTGGCCCAAAGGATAAGGAGAAGAATTGACTTTGTATCATCAGCTTGGTTTCATGGTGAAAAATCATAGTAAGTTATTTTCTGGAGAAACAAAGCTTATAAGCTGCTGAAACTGAGTCAAAAAACCAAGAACTGGATTTTATCAAGAAAAAACAAACAAGGGACCTCAGTAACTTAGAAGAAACATCCCTACAGGTATCTGTGTTGACTAACTTCTTCAAAACTCTATTTCCTTTTCTAGTGAAGTATGCAATCTAGTTTATATGATTGGAAATCAGTTTTAATTATCAGGGGGATAGAAAACTTTTATCCCAAACGATGAAACCTGAGTGAGAAAATGAAACTTATTGCCTTACAGAAGACAGGCTTTTTAGACCAAGTCCCAGATCAGTTTCCATCAGTGCTGCAGTTTCACTACTAATGCAAGCCTGTCCTACTATAAAACGTAGGGTTCACCAAAAGTGATATAACTAGAACTTCGGCACAGTGGAAGATGTAGAAAGGTAATCATTGGGCTCTAGGAATCATTAGGATCTTTCTCATGGCCTTGATTCAATAGCATATATCACACATAGAAACTAGCTTGTTTCTTCCTCTCTAAATAGCCTCAGTTTCTAAATGTTAGAATGATTTATACATAGAATTTCAAAAAAAACACAACGTTTAATAAAGTGGCATCAACTTCTGTACGAATAATATAATATCCTTTGGTTATATACTATAGAGTTATTATACAAATAAATGAATGCATACATTGTATAAATTACTACATTATGAAGTATGGCACATATCCTTGAATGAGCTCTTAAGATAGAACCTATCAAGATATATCCTCAACAGAAAATGCAAGCTAGATGGTCTTTCTTTTCTTCAATGCTTGAGATTGGATGGGCTTTCTGGTTTTCGATGGTCAAAGCTTGTGTTTGTTTCTTTTTCGTTCAGATATTACTATTGCTATCGTTATTCATTTTCTAGTTAACTCCTCTGCATATGATCCCGATAGGACAGAGTAGAGTGTCGCCATCCACTTCTAGTTTGCAATGGCAAACAAGAGCGGAGCTCCAGTTTCTCCCACAGATGCAGTGGGAAGTGTGAACTGCTGACCATTTGACGAAAGGCAGAGCTACTTAGCACATTGCTAGGTGGTAAAATAAAGTTTAATACAACAGAAGTTTACCTCTCATTTGCATAATCATCTACTATGACTGTTACAGTCATGGGGTTAGTCAGGTATCTGTTCAGTCTTTCTGGCCAATGAACAGGGTTTTCTACTTTCCTTGGAAAGAAATCAATATAGGAGAGGTACACAATATAGGAGAGGTACACAATATAGGAGAGGTACACAGTATAGGAGAGGTACACAGTATAGGAGAGGTACACAATATAGGAGAGGTACACAATATAGGAGAGGTACACAATATAGGAAAGGTACACAATATAGGAGAGGTACACAATATAGGAGAGGTACACCATATAGGAGAGGTACACAATATAGGAGAGGTACACAATATAGGAGAGGTACACAATATAGGAGAGGTACACAATATAGGAGAGGTACACAATATAGGAGAGGTACACAATATAGGAGAGGTACACAATATAGGAGAGGTACACAATATAGGAGAGGTACACAATATAGGAGAGGTACATAATATAGGAGAGGTACACAATATAGGAGAGGTACACAATATAGGAGAGGCACACAGGGCGGCGTTCTTCAAGTTCTCTTAGGAGAACTCTTGGCCGAAGAAGTTCAAATAAGGCTCCAAAACCTTTTTTCCAAAGCCTTTGGAGTTAGATATGTTGAGAATTACATGTTGACTACATTTAGACAGATAACGTAGGCCAAATACTACCAATGACTCAGGTGGATCAATGGAGTATTATGTACTCAAACACATTGCTATTTCCATAGAAAAATGTTAATATACTGACTAAATACTACGAAGAAATTCTAAGGATCATGTTAAGTCTGATTGAATTAAGGTTTGACCTTTCTGAAATGGAATAATCTGCATTATTTTTCTTTATCAGTGCTACATAAAATATTGGTATATTTTATTATACTAATATTTTAGATTTGCAAAGTACAATATTTTGACCATCGCCATGCAGCAAATGCTAAGTGCTTTACAGACCTTAGTTTAATTAATTATCATGATAACTTTTCATGAAAATACCTACTCCTCTTATCTACTCTCTTTTTCTGACATTTTGCACTAATGACAATAGTGAAACATCTACTATCTGGCAGATGTTTGCATTAATGATGTTATGACTGATATTAACAAGTGAGGAGTGAGGTGAGAATAGCAATGACTTTGAGCTAAGGTTGCGTGTTAACTTGCCTAGGCCATGATGCTCAGAGCGTTGGCAGTTATATAATGTGATGCACTCCAGTAATACGGTGACCCTCTAGCCATGCCTCCTCTTGTGAGGAATCGTAATTCTGGATCCTATGCCTGTGGCTATAGTTCCATTGTGGAGGGTGTCTTTTCCGCTATGCTAACAGGCAGAATTAAGTAATGATTAAGGCTTGACCTTAGTAGAGTGTAAACCAAATCACACCCCTTGTTTTCTTAGGGTTAGGTCAACTCAAAGACAGAAATCACACCTCCATGAAAAGCCATTTCATTGGGTATAAAAGTCATCCTGGTCAAAGACAGAAAACCCAGGACCATGGAAGAAGAGTACCTTCAGCATTTCTATCTGAAGCGATGGAGACCGGGAGCAGATGCACCAAAGACTGTGGCACAGAGACTGCCAGATAGAGTAATGTAGCCCGGCTGAGACCAGAGGCTGAGGCAAAGAGCTAATGAAATGGAACAGAGAAGCAGCACTGAAACAATGGGACTCTGAGCCAGCGAGACAGCGGGCTTCCTGGTCTGTGGGCACAGAAGTCAAGGGACCCTGTGGTTGAGAGACTGGGCCCAGAGAAAGCCTTAGACGCTGCTGAGGAGAGGTGCTGCTATGAACCAGTGATTACTCATTGATCCTTAACAGTTATGGACCCTGGCTGGTGGTAACATACCAACTCTTCTACTAACCCTCTTTAATGTTGAGTGCTGGGTGTGGGTTCTGATTGGCCATTGCAATGAATTATCGATCCCTACATAGATAGTGAGTGGCATTGGGAGGAATTGTTGGGGTCAGAACAGGGTCAAGAAGGGTGGAGGCAAGGAATGCCTAAACCCTGCTTCAAGGCAATAGGAAAGCCAGAGGAGGTCAGACATAGCTCCCCACCCCCATGCAATTTACTGCATGTAATTAATTAGGTTGCTCAGCGGTGATCTCACAATGAAGCTTTGCAGTTATGGAATGATGTAGTCAACCTTCATTTGTCATCTGATGTGGTTATCCTCCATTTTATACAACTTTTTTCCCTCTATAATGACCAGGTCTTTGCGATCAAATCGTCGCTAAGTTAAAAGAGGCTGTAGTGCCATCTGCACATTATAGGTCCGGTCAGAGACTCAAAGGAAAAGCGCTCTTGCTCCCACCATGGATACAGATGGGATGAACTTCAGCCACTGTTCGCCTTGATGCCAAATTCACCAGCATGAGCTTCTCAGGAGGCACAGGATTTGGAAAATGATTTATTTAAAGATACTTTTGTTTCATTTTTAACTCTTGAAGATGTTTTTATGAGGGGATGCCCCCACCAAACAAAAACAAACCCAGAATTGTGCTGGGTGGAGCGGAGCGTACATAGTCTGCATTTTCCCCACTACGTGAGCATCAAGGAACTCACTCTGAGTCAGTGCACCCAGTGACATCGCACGGGAAGTTCTCTCTGGTCACAGTGAATTTTTTCATGGAAGCATTTTGTCGAACGTCATTTTTTGTGATGGCCAATTTAAGAGAACAGCGTGTGGCTGGGAAATTTTGTTCTTTGCTCAGAAAAAGTGCCACAGAAACTGTTGTGATGTTGAGCAAAGATTACAAGGGCAGTGCTATGGGGAAAAACTTGACAGTATGGTTGGTTTTCTCATTTCATAAAGGAGAAATGTTGATTGATGACAAACTTCATTCTGGACATCCATCAACTTTCCGATGAAAATGTCAACTTGTAGTGCATTTGAAGTTTGCTCCACCAGATCAGACGGTTAATCAAGTTTTCTACTTAAAGGCTTTGAAAAGGTAGCATAACAGTGTGTGACATAAAAAGGCCTGATTTGCGGCAGACGGGAGACTGGTTTTGCCGCCACGAGCTCAGTGTGCCAGTTTTAGGCAAAAAAACAAAACAAAACAGCACACCTCTCTTGCCCCATGCACCTTACTCAACTGACTTTGTTCCATGTGACTTCTTTTTTGTTTCTGTGAATTTAGAGGGACAGTAAAGGACAGATATTTGACAAAGTAGAAGAGGTGAAGAAAAAAAACGAGGGAGGTCCTGTCAGCCTTCCAAAAAGATGAGTTTGAAAAATGTTTCCAAGAATGGAATTGCAGATTTCCATTAATGTATTAAGTGTTAATGGAAAGTATGTTGAAGGTGATAGGCATTTTTTTGGTAAAATAATTTAAATACATAGCTTTGAAAAAAATCTGTTTTGGGGGGATTACCCCCTCGTTTTTACTTACTAATGCTTCTCATGCTCCCTAAACATCCTCCTGCTGGCTGATCCCGCAGCTTCATTGCTGCAGTGAACTGGGAGCAGCTGTGTCATTTAGTGTTGATCCCCAGAGCTAATCCTACATTAAAACACAATCTAATATTGAGGTGAACCTGGAAGCCAGAACATGGGTGAAGAAGATTAACTTCCATTTCAGAATGAAATAGAATACCTGTTCAATTCAATTCCTATAATAGTACAGTATAGTTTAAGATCCCTGCTAGTATTATCTATAAAGAAAACTGAAAACAATACCCAAGTGTAAATGCTTTTATATTTTTACAGAATAATTGTGCCTTAGCCTTAAAATGTGCAAGTTGACCAGATGATGTTTAAAATAATATTTTAAAGTAAATGGAAGCATCGTTTAAAAATGTTTTGTAACAATTATTTGCTATGGTTAAACCTCAATATTTTCAGAAATAATTTGAAATAGTGACATTGGAAATGGGTTGCTTATGAAGTTTCTCTCCACACTCCTTAACATTTACTATTAAGGGGACCATGGCGTAATGATTTTCACAGTTACTTCAATATCATGCTGGATTGACAAAAAATAAACTAGGTTTAGAACCAAAAGGAAACAGTTCAAGAAAAAAAATCACAGAAAGAGTGTTACTGACACACATCTTTTTAGTGGTCATAAAAGTCATCTTTAGTGTTATGTTAGCATGCATAACCACTATACTCCAGGTTTTCCCCAAATTACTAGGTCAAGAAATATCTAAGGGCTGAAAATTATTGGACTTTAATTTCAGTGGAATATGAAGAAGCAAAATACAACACAGTCAATTTTAATGGTCTCTTAGCCTCACTTTTGTTACCTAAGATGAATTGTGAAATATCAAAATGCTTTCCAATCTTGGAAGAAGGACTTAACCATGATCACTACACTAATTTTAATTTGCTATTTTTAATTCCATGGCAGGTCTTCATTTAGAAACCTTACCCTTTGTAGATTGTCGCTAACTAATCACTATGCCAGAGTGATGGAATCCTTTCTGCCTTGCTCCTCATTTTCAATAACTAATCAGTACAATTACAAACAACTTGTGCTTGTGAAAGGAAACTTCAATCTGATAAATCAATGCAGATACCTTATGTTTCAACACCTTATATTGAAATAAGTACATATCGCACATTGTGTAAATATAAGTTGAAGCCTTGTAGCACAGCATGTACGTGCTTGGCTGCTAAGCAGATGATTGCCCCTTCAAACCCACCAGCAGCTCCACAGGAGAAACCAGCTTCTGCAAGATTTCAGTCTAGAAAAGTCTATTTTGTCCCCTGGAGTCAGTATGAATCAAAAACTGACTTGACAGCACCCAGCCACAATCACTAAAGTTTAATGTGCGTATCTATTATGAGTAGCTCTGCCCTGTCTAATGTGGTGACTCTGATTTGGTATCAACTCCGTAGCAGTGAGTTTAGTTTTGGAGTTTGAGTAAATAAATAGGTTTATATTAAATCTGTATTATATAATAATAATGTATAATAGGCAAATATATTACTTATTAATACCAAAAGAATACATACAAAGGGATTTTGAAGAGTTTTTGGAAAAAGTAGAATTGAAGCAATGAAAATTTCCCATGAACTTTCTGAAGGCTCCTCATTCATTTATGCCAATCTATAAAATCAAACCAAATCCATTATTGTGGACCCATGGTGGACTTCATGGTGATTCCAAGTAATACAGAACAGACCTTTCCCATAAGGCTTTTTGGACTTTCCCAGGGAAGTCTTTGGGAGGTGCAAATGATGAAGCACTGTACTACTCGCCAAAAGATTGGCAGTTCAGAGGTGCCTGAGAAGAGAGATCTGGGAACCCAGGACCAACCTATAATGGGAAGCTTCAAATAGTACCGTGACTAGAGTTCATTCCAGTAATTTCAGGTGAGAATTAAAGCAAAAGAAAGAAATAGGTGTCTGTGTGTTAAATATCAACTATGTTACAGGAACTATGCTAGGCCAACTCAATTGTCCCTCCTAGTAACAGTTTAAGATAAAATTGACCATCTTAAATTAACTTTTATTTTATTAAATAAAAGTGAGAGCGCCTGGGTGGACAAGTGGTTATATGCTCGCTATCTGAGAAGAGAGGGTCCGTCGGCTCCATCTGGAAGGTCACGCTCACGGAAAGTCGCAGTGAGTGCTAACCGGCCTGACATACAGGGGGCACCATGGCTTGGCATCGACTCTGTGGCACTGGCTTGATCATTTGTTTTTATTTTCAAAGTGAAGGTGAATTTAAATAACTTGACCACCTTTGCACACAAAATTAACACAAGACTCCAGTATATCCTTTTTGGGTATATCTACCAATGGAGTCCTAGAGAGGGACTAAGGTCTCGAGTCTGAAGGTTCTACCACCCTGAGACATAGCACCAGAGGCTGGTGCATCGTTTTGTCCACATCCTTATGTTTATTGAGGGAGGACAACCTCGAAGAGGTCGAGATGTTTATCCTGCTGGAATGTCAGCTTCCTGTCGGCAGAAACCCATTTGCACTCAGTCAGAATGAAAAATAGAACATCGATAATAACATGTGTTTAAAGTTTTTTCAACTGAATTGTGGGGTACCAGGCCCCACATTCGAATGGGCCCAAGGGACATTTGTGTAGTTGAGGTGTAAAATTAAAGAGACACCAGATGAGATAATGTATGCACATGCTCACCTGCTTAGTCATGATTTCAGGAGCAGGACCACGCAGAGAGAGAATATAATTCCAAACAAGGTTTGCATACACTTGAGGGCTGTGCAACCCCCCTAATTCCAGGTAAGCATATACTTAACAAAGGGGCTGGACCCTAACCCTAAAGGTCTGAGTAACTTGGAGAAGTAAGCTCACACCAGTGCCCGGGACAGGTAAGGGGCGCAGCGGCCTTCAGAGCAGAGAGAGCAATAGCACATGGCCGCCTCTGTAATGACAGCTGCTGCTACACCTCAATCTGCCGCATGCTTGTAAGAGGTAACTTTAAGGCAGCACTTTTATGGAAGGATATAGTGGAGAAAAATACTAAGTGTGAGAATGTGACTGGGACTCACCTCCAACTCACAAAGGTGAAGGCCTCCCTCCACCCCAGAAACTCAGCCTGCCAGGCTCCTTCATATATGAGAATAAGGGATCCATCCATATACACTCTCTTCCTGTTCTCTGCTCCCCACATTGGTTGACAAGGAAATAGGCTATGCCATCGACAAGGAAGAATCTGATAAATCATACAGGAGCCACCTACTAAGTTACCAAAATGACTTTATATAGTTTTCATTCTGAAAGATTCTCTCTGTGTAATTTTCATTGTGGCAATGTTTGTATTCTTCAGTTCTCTGTAGACAGAAAAACTGTCAAAAATACAGACAACAAATAAGATAAGTTTCCATATGCAAAACTTGGGATTTGTAGTTCTATCATCATCCAAGTCAGCCTAACATTTTGGAAGATTTAATTCTTTTTAAAATAGTGGGTTTTTTTCCCAAGCAGAAACATTAAAATTTCATTCTTCTTAAAGCAAATGACTCATTAAGATTGCTTCTTTTTTTTAAAGGACTTTAGTGAATAACAATCATTGACATGATATTAAATAAACTTTCTATGACATGTTGCTATGTAATTAACATTTGTTGAGCATAGCAAATTTTGAAATTGGCATTGTTAATTATTCTGATTTAACAGATTAAAAATATTGAAGCACTGAGTTGGTGCATCATTTCTCCAAGATCTTCTGGCAGGTAAGTTGCTGTAGCAATTCCAACCCAAGGAGGTTAACCCCAGGATCCTTCCTCCTTGCACTGCCTTGCCCTGCCTCCCATGCACCTTAATAGCTTCTCTGGAGGTTACCCCAACTCAGGCCACCCCGTGTGTGTTCGAAGAGAACTGTGCTCCATATGATTCTCCGTGGCTGAGGTTTTTGAAAACACAACACTGGGGCTTTCTTCTGAGAGTCCTGTGTGGACTCAAACCTCCTACCTTGCAGTTAATGCGTGAGCATGTTAACCACTTGGACCACACAGGTTAAAGCATGTCTGGATATAGGAGCCCTAGTGGGGTAGTGCTTTACATCTTGGGTTGCTAACAGAAGTGTATGCAGTTCCAAACCACCACTCACTTCTCTGGAGAAAGATGAGGCTTTCTACTCCCGGAATCAGTTACAGTCTTGGACACCCACAGGGACAGTCCTTCTCTGTCCTATACGGTCTCCCACCCCCAAATATGTGCTTTCTTTATAGAAGGATGCATCTCAAATCACTATGAGGGTTGCTGAAGTTACTTCAATAAATCTGACTAAACATTCAGGGAAGAAAAACCTTTTATTCCCCATGTATTGCACATCAGGAGCAGGTTTGGAGCAGCCAGTTAGTATAGTAAATGGCACTTTAATGGGCCCCCATTAAAGCATCAACTCCCACTTCTGACAGTGCTCGTTTTTGGAATGCACTGAGTTTTTCCACATTTTCAGTTTTAGTACGTCCTGTGGTTGTCCAGCTACTGCGTTAGCTGCCCTGCATCACAGAGTTTCGGCAGGACCTCTGTGTGTGTGGCTGCTTTCTTTCACGGAGAGGAAATTGAGTCCCCCTCTGGAGTGAACAATCACTTGGCGACGTAACTTGTTTTAATGGACATCTCTTTATGCTGAGCCTTCGCCATCTGTTCCACCCTCTAATGACAAATGCAAAAGGAACACCATTCAGAATTGTGTCTAGAAAGAAAACTATAAGAGACAGACATGAAGCTTTATATCACTGCATCTGTTCAGGGTATTTATATCCAGAAGGAATGAAACGGGGGAGGGGGCAACCCGCGGGGGGCATTGCTCTCGCTTCTTCACCCAATTAGTATAGACAAGTAAGAATTCATAGCACATAGTTATCCAGGTCAGTTCACCCAGTGAAAATTGGAAAACTACCATATTAATCTCGATCTGTGTTTGTCTCTTTATTACATTTTTCCCTCTCTGGTTCCAATAAATGGTTCAGAATTTAGAATTTTTTTGAGAATAGGCAGATAATTCCCTTAATTTCACCCAGCAAAGGAGCTCCATGACACGTGTGACTCAAAACAAGATCTTGTCATGTAGATGTAATTAGTTTCGTTAAGAGGAAGGGTGAAAATGCTTCTTTACCTGTCAGGCTCGGTCGGATAAAACTCACAGCGTGAGGGTGAGTGGGTGGGACGCTTAAATCTAGGCCATTTGGTAACTGAGTAATGAAGCTTCCTGGGCTCTGTGCCTGAGGCCACATCCACACTCCAACACGGGAGAGATTTTAAATACAACAAGGCTGCATATGCATAAATGGCACATTCACTCTCCCGATTATAGCAGTATCTTATGTCTAGGGTGGCTGAAACACCTTTCCTGCTTAATTATGACAGCTGCATTCTCCTGATACATCAATTAGTCCCAGACGGCCGTCTTTGCTCATACTTCGAACCGGCCCAGCCGTTATCAATGTCAAATTGGTTCAAAATGCACAGAGCTTTGTCGAAACAATATAAATTACCCAAGCCTTAGACACTCTTCTCTACAACACAGGAGTGTCTTAACTCTTTGGGACCACCGGAAGGATGTCATGGGGTGCCATAATGAACTCTGCAGCACTCCCACCCTCCAGGAAACAGCTTAACCACCCAGTAAAGCACAGAGAAGCCCAGCCGTTATGCTCTTGTTTTCCCCCTCAGTCTCATACTACAAACGAAGTCCATAAAATCACCAAAGATCAGAAGAATCGATATTGACCAATAACATGTGCTCATAAACACAAGTTTTATTTTGGCACACTGTCCGTGGCCTGACTGGAAGTAAACAAAGAAAATGTAATAGTCATTCTTTTACCAAAGTACTCACATTTATGTCTCTGTCTCTCATGCATTTCCATGCATCATCTTCTTTCTCAATTCCTCAGATGTAAGAGGGGCAGGCTGTGGATGAGCCATATCCTCTTGACTCCATATTTCTCCAACTCTGACACAGGTCACTGCAGTCCTGACGTGAAAATGGGAGCAGTGCATCCACCCTGACTTACACGGCCTGACGCAGGTGCTGTCAGTGGGATGTACTGTCTCATGAAAGAAGGGAGACGGTGTTGGAGACATTCTCCTCCAGTGATTTGAGCTGGCACCTCCCTCATTACAGTGACATGACCAGTGCTTCCAAACCATATGCAGGCGACCAACTGGTGTTCTTAAAAGCAGATAGCACCCTCAGTTTTCAGATTACTAGTGAAAGAGGATGAGTCATCGGTGGGGCACATTTCATTCACTTGCACATTTTACATACAATAATTTGTATCATCTCTTTCCAATTGTAGCCAAATGATTTCTTCTCAGAACTCTAACAGCCACTCCAGTGGTTAATACAACCAACTCATTCATCCTTGATTTCCCACCCGGATCCCAACCTCCTCTTCAAACACCAAGATCCATTATCTCCCTCTTCCCCCACCAAATCCACTAAATGGCTTAAATAACAAGTTGATCATTGTAAGCTAAATGGCAAATATCTCTTCAACAACAACAAAAAAAACTTCTTTAAAGTTTTAAAAAGCAAATACATCATTTGATGACTAAGGTGTTTCTGATCCAAATCATGACCTTTAATCAGCTAATAAGCATGGAAAAGCTGGATCGGTGGAAAAAGAAGGCAGAGGAAGAATTGATGTGCTCAAATTTGGTGTTGGAGAACACTATTGAGCACATTATATATTACCAGAAGGAAAACCAAATCAGTCTTAAAAAAAAATACAACCAGAATGGACCTTAGAAGTGAAATTACAGGGTGTTTACTTTTGGCATGCTATCAGAAAAGACCAAACTATGAAAGGCCATCGTGCAGAGGAGGGAACCAGTGGAAAGGTCTGAGGAGCTGGCCCCAATCCCAACTACTACTTGAACAGCTTCCTCTCCTCCGAGAAGAATTTATTTCAAAGGACAGCACTGAATCTGCAGCTCCAGGAGAAGAAAATATCTGATGGGAGTTCATGGCAGCAGAAGAAGGGGGAGGAGGAGAGAGTGGAGCACATCCTGGCCATCAGGCCTTGAGGACGATGTTCCCAATTAGAGCAACCAGTTCCCAGAGAGGACCACATGGCCGGTCCCACTATGAGATATGACATCTGTCACTGACCCACAGCCCTACAGGGACAACACCAAAGACACAGTGTAGGAATTACACTCAATCGAATCCTGCCACACCAAAGCAAAACATTAAGGAGGTGCAACAGAACAGCAAGGGAATGGAGCGGTGAGGTCCCCAGGGACTACTGAAGGTAGACATTGGGGCCAGGGCTTGGTGCCCCAACAAACTGGACTGGAAAACACTCCTAAGGGCCAACAAACAATCCTTGAAGTAACTACAAACTTTTCTTTCTTATGTTTTGTTTCTTTTTTGGTCATAGGTTTGTTGTTATTGTTTTGATGTATATTGTTGCTTGGTTTTGCTCTGCCTTGTTTTTGTGCATGTTATTATTTCCAAAGTTCTGTCTAAATAAGATAGGCTGGATGAACAATCTGGAGGAGACAACAATGGGACTGACGGTTCTGGGGGGACATGGGAGGGGGAGAGAGGGGGAAAAGATAGTGGTGTTAACAAACCCAGGGATAAAGGAACAACAAATGATCCAAATCAGTGGTGAGGAGGGCATAGGAGGCCTGGTAGGGTGTGATCAAGGGTAATATAACCAAGAGGAATTACTGAAATCCAAATGAAGACTGAGCATGAGAGTGGGACAAGAGGAAAGTCAAATGAAATAGAGGAAAGAGCTAGGAGGCAAAGGGCATTTATAGAGGTATAAATACAGGCATGTACATATGCAAATATATTTATATATGAGGATGGGGAAAGAGATAGATGTGCATGTATTTATAGGTTTAGTATTAAAGTAGCAGAAGGACATTGGTCCTCCACTCAAGTACTCCCTCAATGCAAGAATACTTTCTTCTATTAAATTGGCATTCTATGATGCTCATCTTCCTGACACAACCACTGAAGACAAAGCAGGTGAATAAGCAAATGTGGCAAACAAAGCTGATGGTCCCTGGATATCAAAAGATATAGCATCTGCGGTCTTAAAGGCTTGAAGGTAAAAAAGCAGCCATCTAGCTCAGAACCAACAAATCCCACACCAGCCTGTGAAATCACAAGGTGTTGAAGGGAGCAGGTATCAGGCATAAGCAGAGCAAATATTGATATCATATTGAGGTGGGGAGTGCAGAGTGGAGACCTAAAGCCCATTTGTAGGCAACTGTACAACCCTTACAGAAGAGTCTAGGGGAGGAGACAAGCCAGTCAGGGGGCAATGTAGCAACAATGAGACATACAACTTTCATCTAGTTCCTAAATGCTTCCTCTTCCCCCACTATAATGATCCCAATTCTACCTTACACATCTGGCTAGACCAGAGGATGTACACTGGTACAGAGAGGACCTGGAAATGCAGGGAATCCAGGGTAGATGATCCCTTCAGGACCAGTGATGTGAATGGTGATACTGGGAGGGTGGTGGAAGGGTGGGTTGGAAACGGGGAACCGATTATAAGGATCTACATGTGACCTCCTCCCTTGGGGATGGACAACAGAGAAACAGGTGAAGGGAGATATTGGACAGGGAAAGACATGACAAAATAACAGTTTATAAATTATCAAGGGTTCATGAGGGAGGGGGGAGTGGGAAGAGAGGGGAAGTGAGGAGTTGATGCCAGGGGCTCAGGTGGAGAGCAAATATTTTGAGAATGAGGAGGGCAATGAATGTACAAATGTGCTTTACACAATCGATGTGTGTTTATGGATTGTGATCAATGTTGTATGAGCCCTTAATTAAATGATTAAAAAAAGCAGAGGGTCAATACTGATCATGGAAAGCCCTCAATGGCTCAAGAATACCAGTGATCATGAAGTGGTGAAGAACCAGGTACTAGTTTATTCCTCTGTCCGTAAGTCTACAATGAATCAGAGCCAAACTGCTACTGTGAGCAACTAATAACAACATGCACCAAAGTTTCATACCCCCCCCCTCATATTCTGGGGAAATATGCCGTTATCGATCATGATGAAAACAAGACTCAGATGACATCTAGTAAGTTTTTCCTGCTGTCCTTCATTTTTCCACATTTTTTTTGAAATGTGACAGCAATTGCTGTGTTTAAAATTCCTCAGTGGGTCAGGACTGCCTTTGTGAGTCTGTCTCCCTGCACCCACATCTTTTCACTACTGTTACTACATTGGTCTTTTGTCTGCACATTAAATATGCCATTTTTCCCACCTGTCTTGGGCTTTTGTTCCTATTGTTTTATTTGCTTCATATACTCTTGACTGAGATTTTGCATTTTATCACCTTCTTATTGTTCAACTAGTAACTCAGAGTGCTTTCCCTAATAAATTTACTAAGAGGTTCTCCCTCTAGCCACAGTAATATTATCCTATTTTATCTCTGTCATTGCACACCAATAGCTAAAATTTTCTTTATTTGGTTACATATTTATTCTATATTTTCTCAGACTACATAATGCTTCCTCAAGATACCCTGTCTATTCTACTCATGCCAGTGACTAGGAAAGTGTCTGATATATAAGAGGTGTTTTTTTTGGTGTGTGTGTGTGTGTGTGTTTTAGATGAGACAATTGTGTGTGTGTGTTTTAGATGAGACAATTGTGTGTGTGTTTTAGATGAGACAATTGTGTGTGTGTGTTTTAGATGAGACAATTGTGTGTTTTAGATGAGACAATTGTGTGTGTGTGTGTTTTAGATGAGACAATTGTGTGTGTGTGTTTTAGATGAGACAATTGTGTGTGTGTGTGTGGTGTGTATGTGTGGTGTGTGTGTGTGTGGCTGTGTGTGTGGTGTGTGTGTGTGTGTGGTGTGTGATGTGCGTGTTGTGTGTGTGTGTGTGGCTGTGTGTGTGTGTGTGTGTGTGGCTGTGTGTTTCAGTTGCTATCCATGCACTCCACCTCTGTTTCTCTACTCATGCTCCTGCTATGGGATCTTCATAAATACTTTGGATAGCATCCAGTTCATGTCAAAACTGGGATTAAACCCCAAGTGTTTAGACTTTAGGGTGTGGAATCTGAAATATTATCTATGGCATGCTTGAAGGGGTTATGAAAGGGAACTAGGTGAAATATTCTGAGAGATTTATGTGTACTGCATTGGCCAAGACCATGCAATATTGACCCCACCATTTGTCCGTCAGTTTGCTGTACTGTGGTGGCTTGTGTGTTGCTGTGATGCTGGAAGTGATGTCACTGGTATTTCAAATACTAGCAGGGTCACCCAAGGTAAACAGATTTCAGCAGTGCTTCCAAACTAGGAGCAGACTGCAGAGAAGCAAGGGGCTGTCCATGTCTGAGGAATTAGCAACTTCAAACCTTGTGAATCACAGGAGCACACGACCCGATAGCAAGTGCCCGTGAATAGCAGCAAGACATTGTCAAATGCAGAGCCCGAATATGAGCCGCTCAGGTTGAAAGGCATTCCAAATAGGACTGTGGAAGAATTTCCTTCCCAGTAGAGTCAACCATAATGATATGGATGGAATAAAGCCTTTGGGAATATTATTTGCATATGGGGCACAAGTCAAAAATAGAAGAGGTACCAACATCTATTAATAGTTGGAACTTGGAATGTATGCAGTATGAGTCCAGGAAAATTGTAAGTCATCCAAAAATATCATAGAACCCATAAAGGTTAATATCCTAAGCATCAGTGAACTGAATTTTAGTGGTATTTGGACATTTTAAATGAGGTGATTATATAGTTTACTATGCGAGGAATGACAAATTCAAGAGGAACAGCATCACATTTGGCACCCAAAAAGGACATTTCAAGATCAATCGTGAAATACAAAGTTGTCTGTAATAGAATCACATCTATTCTCCTTCAATGAAATCCAATCAATAAAACCATTACTCAAATGTATGCACCCACCACAGAAGATAGTGATGAAGAAAATGAAGAATTTTACCAACATTTCAGTCTGAGATTGATAAAACATGCAATCAAAATGCATTTAAAATTATTGCCAGTTGGAATGCAGAGATTGGAAACAAAGCGGAAGGTACAGTAGTTGCCAGACAAGGCCTTGGCGATAGGAGTGAGGTTGGAGATAGCATGACAGAATTTTGCCAAGCTCAATGCCTTCTTCATTGCAAATATTTTTATTCAACAGTAAAGGAGGTAATGACATACATGAACTTCTCCAGATGAAATACACAAAATTCAAAATGACAGCATATTTGTTTACGATCCTCCAGTAACGTTTGCAGTAGTACATTGACAGGGAGCTGCCAGAAGTATAGGCTTGATTCAGAAGAGGATGTGGAAAAGGGGATATCATTGCTGATGTTCTGTGGATCTTGGCTCAAACAGAATATTGGTAAGATGCTTACTTGTGTTTCATTGAATATTCAAATGTATTCAACTGTGTGAATAATAATAAACTGTGGATAACCTTGAGAAGAATGGGAATTCTAGAACATTTCATTGTTCTCTTGAAGAACTTGTGCATGGATGAAGAGGCAGTTGCACAAACAGAACCAGGGCAGACTGCACGGCTTAAAATCAGGAAAGGAATATGTCATGGTTGTATCCTTTCACCATACTTGTTCAATCGGAATGCTGAGAAAATAATCAGAGAAGCTAAGGCCATTGACTTAGGATGACTAAAGAAGAATCGATGAATGTGAATTGTGGAGAAGGCTATTGAAAATCCATGGACTGCTGAAGGTGTTGGAAGAAGTAAGGCTGGAGTGTGCCTTGAAGGCAAGGATAGCAAGACTTTGTCTTACAGATTTTGGACAGATTGTCAGGCGAGAGCAATCCTTGGAGACGTACATCACGCTTGACAAAGTGGAGGAGCAGAGAAGGAGGAGAAGACCCTCACCAAGATGGATTGGCACAGTGGCTGCATCAATAGGCTCCGGCATAGGAGCCATTGTGAGGATGGCGCAGGACCAGCACGTTTCATTCTGCTGTGCAAAAAGTCCATATGGATTGTTATAATGAAATGTGCAAACGTAGACTTAGAAAACCAATAAGGAAGAGCAATCTCAGAAGATCTTCAAATGAAAGAACCGAGAGAAAAAAGTCCAAGCTTCTAGCTGCCATATTAAAAACATATGATAAAATTGTTGAATGATGTAGGAACCATCACAAGAATGGGTGAAGAATACACAAAGTTACTATGCCCAAAAGAGGTAGTTGACATTCACCCATTTCCAAAGTTAGCATACGGGCAAGAACTTATGGTATGCTAAGTAGAAGACAAAACCACACTGAAGGCCTTAGCCACAAACAAGACTAGGAATTGATGAAGTAGTAATTGAAATGCTTCAATAAGCTGATGAAACACTGGAAGCACTCACTGGTCAATGCCTAGAAAGTTGGAAGACAGCTACTAGGAAAATTGACTCAAAGAGGTTCATGCTTGTACTCATTCCAAAGAAAGGTGACCAACCCACAGAATATTTCCATTAGAGATATCACAGATTTCAATTCATTGATATCACATGCAAGTAAAGTTTAGCTGAAGGCTATACAACCATGTTTGCAATCGTATATTGACAAGGAGCCACCAGAGGGTAAGGCCAGCCTGAGAAGAGAATGTAGAACAAGGGGTATTATTGTTGCTGTCAGATGGATGTAGGCTGAAAGATGCTTATGTGTGTTTTATTTACTATGCAAAGGCATTCAATTGTGTGCATCATGATAAACTATGGATAGTCTGATGAAGAATGAGAATTCCAGAACACTTAATTATATCCATGAGGAACTTATACATGGGGCAAGGGGCAATTTTGCCAACAGAAAAGGGGAATCATGGATAGTTTAATATTAGGAAAGGATGCTCCTTTGAAGACTAAGGTATATCTGTCCTGGGCCAGGATATTTTCCGTCACCCCCTAACCACGTGAAAATTGGACATATAAAGATGTATAAGGAGAAATAAGGAGGACCAAAGGGACCCAAAAAAGCATCGATTCATTTGAATAATGATACTGAGGAAGAAGATTGAAAGTACCACAGGCTGACAAAAGAATGAGCACATCTGTATGAGAAGAAGTACAGCCAGAATGCTCCTCAGAGGAAAAGATGGTGAGACTTCTTCACCCATACTTCAAGACGTGGTATCAGGAGAGACCAGTCCCTGCAGAAGGACATGTAACCGGGTGCAGTGGAGGGGCATCGGAAAAGACGAAGACCCTCAACAAGATTAATCGATACAGTGGCTGGACCCGTGGGCTAAAGCCTAGCAACAATTGTGAGGATGGCACAGAACCATGCCAAACAAAACTGGTTTTGTTCTGTTGTATGGACTGTCATGATGAGTTGGACTTCACAACCACCCCCATTTTGGCCTGGAAGCTCAGGGCACAATGTTTAAATGCTGGGCTGCTCCCTGAAAGATATCAGTTGGTGCACCCCCGCTGCTCTGGAGGAAAAAAGCGAGGCAGTCTGCTTCCTTAGAGGTTCCAAAACCCAAACCAAGTCTCCTGCCACAGAGGCTGCTCCATCTCATTACAGAACAAAGTAGACATCCTATGGAGCAGAGAACTGCCTCTGTACGCTCCCCAAGGCTTTAAATCTTTCTTGCCACCTCCACCTGGCATATCTCCTCCCACCCCACCCCAGCAGCTAGTAGCTTCCCACAGTGAATCTTTTGCTTAGGGGTCTAGTGCGCCACCAGGGGACCGCCTTAAAGTTTCCAGATCCTGTGGGGGCTTTCTGCTCTGTCTATAGGGTTGCGATGGGGTGAAATAAACTCTGTGGCCTGAGTTTGGTTTGCTTGTGGTTTTGTTCTCAGTATTGATGAGTATAATTTCATTTAATAGAAATGGCCTATGCATTTGGCTCTACTCATTAAACCTATGGCTACAGAGCACTTGAAATGTGGGCGGCATAACTGATAGACTACATTTTCAATTATCTTGTGTAATTAATTTTAATTTCAATCGCCAGATCTGCTTCATTGCTACTCTACTGCAAACTCTACCATCCTGCTGCCATCGAGTCGATTCTGATTCACTGGGCTACAGGAGGCCCGCCCTCGTCAGTTTCTGAGGCTGTAATCCTCTTGAGGAAAGTCGATGGCTATTTTTCACATAGGCTTTTTAGCAAAACAGGAAAATGATTGACATGGACAGTGGCTTCGTTAACTATAAAGGATACCAAATTAAAATATACAATGTTATCACTTTCCAGACAGAAGTAAAGGAAAATAACCATTTGTTAGAATGAATCAATGAATGAGAAAATAATGGAAGGGGGCAATGGGCACAGCAGTAAGCGGGTGTTTATACCAGGCAGACATTAAGGGTTTTACAGACTGATATGCATCCTCAGGGCAGGATATTAGGATTTTAAGTTGTCTGTTTCACAAAGAAACTGAAACTATGTCTCTATGTAAATCCCAGAGATTGAAAACCTGTGTAGTCTGTTGAAATGAACGAGGTCAAAGTGTATGCTCCGAGAGAGCATGCATCGGAGCCTGTAGCCTAAATTAAAACAAAATGCAAACCACGCTCCAGCCTGGCTCTGCTCACCATGCACAAGTTCACAGACAAACACGGTGGGGAAAAACAGAAATCGGTGTTGGAACAGCGGGGATCAGCAGTTTTGCACAGGAAGCATTGGGAGATGTTGTTTACTGTAGTCTCCTGAAGTTGTGACAAAGCTGAACAAACAGGATGAGTGTGAACGCTGCTAGTGAACTCTACTCTCCTTTATCAGAAGTCACAGAAATGAATGACGCACTTACAGAGAATCCCGGGCTTGTGAACAAATTATGTTATGAAGATGGTTGGCTGATCAATATGACACTGACTAATCCTTCAGAGCTTGATGAACTAACGAGTGAAGAGGCCTATGGGAAATACATAAAATCCATCGAGGAATGAAAATGGGACCCTGAATAAACTACGATGAAACAAAACAAACAAACAAAAGTACAAACCACAAAAACACCTACCAAAATTCAAATTTCAGACCATGAGCCCAAATTGGTTAAAGACTTCAAATACATGCAACTGAGAGTGATACATACCTCATAAATTAATATATAAAATCAGATTTAAAAGCCATTTGAAATTACCTAGGACCCAACAAATATCTTTCATGGGAATTTAGAGAACTCATTCTACTTTCAAGGATTTGTGTTGCGAAAAATAGCATCCCCTTTTGTTAGGTTAATTAGACAGGGAATTGTAAGGTAACAAAAAATGTCTGCAAGGACCAGAAAAGCAATCTTTGGTGCTACAAACTCAAGGAAGACACATGGCTCTTGAAGAAATGTAAAGTCACACAAGAAATGTTTCCAAGAAAATCCTTTCACCATACTTTCATCATACTTGTTAAACCACTGTTCAGTAAGTCAGTTTCTGTGTTGCTAGAACGCGAGAAGCTTCCACCACATACAGTTCTTAGAAGATCTGATTTTCCCAGGAGTACCTGCTGCCTCAGGCACCTCACTTTTGCATTTCTAATCCCACTTGGAAGCTTCTTCAGATTTTGATTATATGGAGAACCCTACCTCTAAAATGTCTGGAAAAGAGACTTTTAGCTTGCAGAGTGCCTAGTACAGAATGGAAATTGTGAATGTGTTATGAGTAGGGGCAGAGTGAATTCATCTATAGAACCTGCCACTTCTATGTGATCTTCCTAAATGCACTCTTCATATTATGGTTATATTATACATATGACATTACATAATACACTTGGTATAGTATATGCTATTTCAGTTGGCTTCCTTGAGTCAGCCTGCCCATTATCCCAGATTCATGGTGATCCTACACACAGTAGGATCCCATTCTGTGATCCATAGGATTTTCACTGACCAATCTCCAGACATAAACCCTCAGGCCTTTTTTTTTTTTGTTCCATCTTAGTCTGGAAACTCAGCTTAATTCTCTTCAGTGTTTAGCAATACACAAGCCTGTGCTTGACATGTAATGGCTGTGAATATATATATATATATATATATATACATACACATATATACATATATCATACACACATAGACACACATAGATATACACACATATCTCCTAAAAATTCAACACTTGAATGTGATTCCATTAGGACTAAGATTATTCTATATGCCGTGTTAGTTCCTGATTCTTAGCATCTGAAACAAAGCAGACAATATTTGTTAAATGAATTGAACTACCATCTAACAGAATCTAAACCTTTAAAGCTCAAAAGACTATAATTTCTTATTTTAAAACAAATAGAAAAAAGAAGCTCATTTGTACTATAGATAGCATGGTAGATTAAAGTAAAAATCTGACATGTAGAGGAAACCTACTAGATTTATATATATGAAGCAGGTATTTTGTGACAGGCTGCTATTCTATATTGTTGAGTTATTCATCCCAAACAGGCATAAATATTACAGCATCTGAAAATGAAGAAAATGAATGCACATTTCAAGGGCAATGAGTACTCTATGAAGTAAATAATGAGACTTTAAGAATACCATGCAGTAAATGAATGAGGCAGCCCTCTGACCTTTAAATACTGACTTTGGGTGAAGGACCACAATGGTTAAAGTGCTTGGCTGTTCACTGAAAGATCGGTGGTTGGTTTGGCCGCTCTGCAAGAGGAAGATAAATCATGCTGTTTCCGTAAAGATTGCAGCCTTAGAAACCCTCTGTGTCGGGTCTTCCCTGTCCTATAGTGTCACTATGAGTGGAAATCCATTCGGTGGCATTGGGTTTGGTGGTTCTAAAGTAATGCCCATTCATTTTAGTGATAAAAGCATATCAACACATACATTTAATGTCAATAAAAATGAGATATTCTTTGGAAATTTTTTTACATATTTACTCTGAATGAACCATCATGAGAGTTCATTGTAGGTTAATATGCCTGCAACATCTCATATCCAGTAGGTGGCAATCTTTCTTTGACATGATTAAGTAGCCTAAAAGTAAGGATGGATGAATGGGTGAACTGAAGAGATCTCATCGCTCTAAAATGCACATTTTCAGCGAAAGAGGGGGATGAATAGCTAGGTCAGCTAAGCCATCAGATGTTCTAAGACGGGAGGTTGCGGCAATGCCCGGTTGTAGACAGTAATGTAGGGCACTAAGGTGGCTGGGAAAATGGGATAACGTGGTTGTCTCTTCTAACTAAGAATGATTACAAAGCTCTGTGCTGTTTCGATGCCTCAGGCCAAGGACAGATTTGTAGCTGATCTAGGTTAAATTCAAGTCAAGATGATGCCTGAACAGAAATACTTTCATCAAGCCTCTGCTGAAGCTCTAAGAAAATCATCATGATTTGAACTTTTCATCTCATTTTGTTTTCCATTGTAATATCACGGAGGTTTGAAAACAAGTGATAAAATAGCAGGTAAAAGAATAAATAGAAAAGAAGTGCCCCATATTGCCTTTTTAAAGAGCTAAATGCACATTTACAGATATTATTCTCTGTTGATTGGTGTTATTTAATTTTTCAAAACCTTTACAAGTAACTTTGACAATATTTAAAATATATAAGTTTTGTTTGTTCTGTCTGAAAGAAATCAGCATGTTCTCATTATCTCTTTCTTAGAATTTCCCTTGTCTTTCTTTGCTTCGAACTTGATTGCCTTGCAGTTTTCTTGTGAAGAGGGGGTCAGATTTAGTTCCATTTTTGTAAATTATTACTTTTTCTGTCTCCTTAACACTCCAGATTTCATATTTGTTTCATTGTGTCTGTCTTATTCCTAAAACATCCTTTTGGGGATAAGATCAGGTCAAAATCAATAAGTCAGACATTGTGGATAGACAGCCTACCAGGCTTTAATTCCCAACACATTGATCACACAAATCCCTCTCTCTCTATACTTAGGTTTCCATTATCCTTCACTGGACCATGACTGTGAATGCCCCCAGGGCAGAAACATGTTTTATTCATCTTTGTTCTACCTGCAAGGCCTTGCACAAGACTCACACTGGGTAGGTATTCAAGTAACATTTGTTTAATGATTGAGTAAATTAATGAATTCAGTAGAATTTCACTTTCCTTTGGGTTTATGCCAGGTAGAAGTTCTAAAATGTATTCCCATAGTGTATAGGAATTCATTTCCCTACCAAAGTAACTAACATTCCTTCTATAGGGCAAAAGTAGTTTAATTAACTTCAAAATTATACCGGTAAATGAGAGCCATATGGCATCATCTATCCTTGTAACTATTAAAAACTACAACCACAAGGTGATGGAAAAATTTCAAAATAGGTAATGATGATGGTGGAACCACATGATAAGCATGGCTAATGGCACAAGATTATACAGGAAAGAATGTTGAAATGGAAACTGTTTTGTTCATATAAATTTGCCATAAGTTTAAAAAAATACATATCACATATTAATTTTACCACAATTTATGTTAATCTTTTCTCGCATATTGGCCCTGTGTGGTTGCTAGAAGAAGAAAGAAAAAGAGACTACACAGGAATTTATTTTATTGTATGTATCAATAGCCACATATCATTTCATGATTCCAACTCAAGTCCCTAAAGTAGATGGTAAATTGAAAGTTTACGCAAAAATATCTGTAAATGTAAAATGAACTCTTAAGTTTAATTTCTAAGTGTTCAAAAAATGATGACTTACTATTACAAGCCCAAGAACTACTTCAATATAACCTTCTGGCATATTATTGCATTTATCCCTGAATGTTATCTGGTAAGTGTGTTTAATAACCTGATTTATACTAAAAATCTATCCTTCTATAAATTTAGTATTGAGAACAATAACCAAAGAAATTTTCCTATTTGCCATGCCAGTTTACACATACTTAAACTTATGCATGATTTCAGTCTCAATAGCAGGTTTTTGAAAGGGGTCTTTCCAATTCAGTAATGGCCGAACAAGCAATACCAAAAAAGACCTGGATTTTCAAAATTTGGGTAAGCAAGGAAAAAATATGGACCCAAACTCTGCTTGAAACGTAATCTCCCTCTTAGAAAACAAGTGCAGGCTATGTGTTGCATAACAATAAAATATCTTGCCTGTAAGATGTTGAGCAGAGTCAAAAAACAGCCCTATTCAAAGGAGGAAGGCAGCCTTCTGCTTCCTCTGAAAGCACGTCACTCCCCACACGCCTGCCAACAATCTCATCTCACAGGTCAGGCTCCTGAAAGGGCTCCTTATGCCCCCTCTGCATGTCCCTGTCTTGAATTTTGACCCGTTTCCTCCTGTTCTGTGTAACCTTCCAGATCACCCAGATGTTACAAACTCAAGTCCACTCTGGTCTCACTTCATTAGCCATGAGGAAACTCGTTAGAACTGGTTAGAAGGTTTTCTACCACGCAACAGCTGTCGAATTCAAACTGCCAGCCTTTTTGGTCAGCCGCTCACTGTTAAATCCACTGTGACCTTCTGATGACAGGTCTAAAGTACATGACACACAGTGTCACCATTCTCACTTCTCAGGAGCATTCTGTCTTCAAGGACTCATTAGTTCATTCTATCTGTTGAATTTTCATCTCTGATCCTATCCTTCAGAGGCATCAGTTCTTCTGTGCGTCTTCTTTGTTGAGCTCTTGCATGCATGTGAGGTCATTCACAACACCATGACATGAGTCAAGGGCGCCTTTGTTCTGCAACTGACATGTTTAAAAAAGTTCTCTGGTGGCAGATTTGCCCACAGTGCAATATGTCATTTATTTTAGGGTACAAAAGACACCACAAATCCGGAATATAATTTAAGAACATTTATTAAATCTTAAAGAAGAAAAGGCAAGAGAAAGACAAAGAACAGCATTCAGGTGAGAGGAATCATTAGTACAAGATCATAATAGCGTCAAGGGTCTACAGAGAATTGGAGGCTTATGTAGGATTTGGGAGAACAAAGGTTGGTGGCACATCCAAACCCCACAATTCCAGATAGACCACAGAAACGGGAATGGGTATATGATTTGGGACATATACATCACGCTATGCAGAATTGCTTATAATATATGCCCCGGGGGTTCTAACCAAGGCAGTCAAGTCATGACTCCTGACTGTGGAAACCCAACACTCCAATTTCCATCAAGGACATGCTTAGGTATTATCTCTGGGTTGGATTGGGTCGGGGAGGGGGTTAAGGAGCGGGTGATCCATTTCCTAGTACATTCTCTGTGTGAAAGATTTTAAATTCCTGGTCAGAAGGAATTCGATGAGGAGACTTAATTTCCCAGCTGTTGTTGTTAGGTGCCATCGAGTCAGCTCTGACCCATAGCAACCCTATGCACACCAGAATGAAACACTGCCTGGCCTGTGCCATACATTGGCCTATGATTGAGTTCGTTATTGCAGGCACTGTGTCAATCCAGCTTGCTGAGGGCCTGCCTCTTTTTCATTGCCCGTCTACTTGAACAAGCATGATGTCTTCTTCAGGAACTAGTCTCTACTGAGAAGATGTCCTAAGTGTGCAGGACAAAGTTTCTTAATCCTCACCTCTAAGGAGAACTCTGGCCATACTTCACCCACGGCAGATTTGTTTCTCCTTTTAGCCCTCCATGGTGCTTTCAATTCTTTGCTAGCACCACAATTCATATGCACCAATTCTTCTTACTGATTCTTCCTGATTCAATGTACAACTTTCACCTGTATGAGGCAATAGAATATACCATGGTTAGAGTCAGGCCCACCTTGGTCCTCGAGGTAACATCCTTGCTCTTCAATACTCTGGAAAGTCTTCTGCAGCAGATTGACTCAATGTGATGTGTCCGGTGATCTCTTGGCTGCTGCTTCCATGAGCATGGACGGTGCAAGGTGAGCAAGATGAAAGTCTTGACAACTTTAATCTTTCCTCCATTTATCTTGGTGTTAACTATTGTTCCAATTGTGAGGATTATGGTGTTCTTTACATTGAGCTGTAAGTCATACTGAAGGCTACAATCCTTGACCTTCATCAACAAGTGCTTCAAGTCTTCCAGACTTTCTGCAACCAAGGTTATGTAATCTGCATATTGAAGATTCATAAGCCTTCCTCCAATCCTGATGCCCCATTTTCTTCATATGTAGCCATATTCTCTGATTATTTGATCAGCATCCAGATTGAATACGTATGATGAGAGGATACATCCTGATGCACACCTTTCTTGACTTTAAACCATGTTTTGTTTGCACAAGTTGTGCAATGAAGTACAATGACGTGTTCTGGAATCCCCATTCTTTTCAAGACTGTCCATAGTTTGCTATAACTCACAGTCAAACACATTTTCACAGTCAATAAAACACAAACGAACATCTTCCTGGTGCTCTCTGCTTTCAGCCAAGGTCTATGTCTTATTCAATTCCTCTTTGGAATCTCTGGAAGCTCCCTGTCAATGTACTGCTGCAACCTTTCTAGAGCTTCAGCAAAATTTTTTTTGAATGTGATGTCAAAGATATTGTTCTATAATTTGAGCATTCTGCTGGGTCGTCTATCTTTGGAATGGGTGCAAATATGGAACTCTTCCAGTCTGTTCACCAAGTGGCTTTCTTCTAAACTTCCTGACATAGACCAGGAAATGCTTCCAATGTTTCAACCTGTTGAAATTATTTCAGCTGATAGTCCATCAATTGCTGAAGCCTGTTTTGGGATAATGCTTTTTACAGTGAACTTCCTCCTCAGCACTATTGGTTCTTGCTCATATGTCACCTCCTGAAATGATGCACAGTCAACTAGCTCTTTTTGGTACGGTGACTCGGTGTATTCTTTCCATCTTATTTCAATGCTTCTTACACGAGTCAATATTTGCCCATAGAATCTTTCAGCATTGTATCTTGAAATTTTTCTTGAGTTCTATCAGTTTCAGATACGCTGAGCTTGTTCTTCCGTTTTGGTTTCCTATTTCTAGTTCTTTGCACATTTCATGATAATATTTGACGTGGCCTTCTCAAGCTGTTCTTTGAAATTTTCTGTTCAGCTCTTTGACCCCATCATTTCTTCCATTTGCTTTAGTTACTGTATGATTCACAGCAAGCTTCAGAGTCTCCTATGACTTCCACTTTGATCTTTTCTTTCTTTCCTGTCTTATGACCTTTTGATTTATTCATGAATGATGTTCTTAATGTCCTCCCACAGCCTCCTCAGGTCTACTCTCATTAGTGTTCAATCCATCAAATCTGTTCTTAAGATGTTCTGGAAATTCAGGTGGGATAGAATCAAGGTCATATTTTGGCTTTCTTGACCTTTTTTTCATTTTCTGAAGCTTCAACTGAACTTACATAAATATGAGCAAGTGGTGATCCGTTCCACAGTTAATCAATCCTTGGCCTAGTTTTAGCTGTTAATCTTCTCCAGCACCTCATTCCACAAATGCAGTCAATTTTATTTTGTGGACTCCACGTAGAGAAATCCATGTGAATAGTTACCATTTATGTTGTCCAAAAAAGTATTTGTTATGAACAAATACTTAGTCTTGCAATATGGGATCATGTGATCTCCAGCTTTGTGTCTGTCACCATGAACATTTGTCCAACTATTCTTCCTTTTTTTGTTTCATACTTTTGTATTCTAATCACCAATAATTACCATTACATTTTGATTTCATGCTTGATAAATTCAGACAAAAGACATTGGTAAAATTCTCCAATTGCTTCATGACTGTCATTAGTGGCTGGTGTGTGTTAGGTTGGGTTGACTAGAGAAACAGATTCAGAGACACACATATATGTATAAGAAAGAGCTCTATATGACAGAGCAATTGTATATTGAGAAAACATCCAGCCCACTCCAGATCAAGTCCATAAGTCTGATATTAACCCATATGTCCGATACTAGTCCATAAATTCCTCTTCAGACTCACATAGCCATTCTCAATGATGCTGAATTCAGGAAGATCACAGGCCAGAGGGTGCAAAGTCTTATGAATTCAATGGTGGTGGAAGCATCTCAGTACTAGCGTGGATCTCCACATGGCTCCTCCAGCTTTCAGAGTGTCTCAACAGCAGAAAATTGAAGCATAGAGACAGTGTGTGTTTGGTCTGTCTCCAGTGAGAAAGATAAGTTCTCAGAATCCTCATAAGAAGACCATGCCCACAACAAGGCACCATCAGGCTGTGACCTGAATGACATGCTAGACTCCATGCCTACACTTATTTATCAAGTTGACATGAAATTAAATACCACAGGGTGTAAATTTGAACAATAGTTGTATTGATTGGATTTCCTTGAAGGTAGATAGATTTAATCATATCACAGAGAGCAATGGACTTCAAGATATATCTTCAAATGTCCTTTTTGACAATTAATGCAATGCCACTCCTTTTGATTATGTCATTCCCAGCAGGATAAATAATGTGAATTTCTGATTTGAAATGGACAATATCACCAGTTCATTTCAGCTCAATAAGGGCTAGAGTCTTGATCTTCATTCATTCCATTTCATTTTTGATCACTTTCCTTTTCCTAGATTGGTACATTCCCAAATCCTATTATTAACAGATTTTTGTAGCTGTTCTTTTCATCTTGATTTATGCTCCCTCAGCAAATAAGGATCCCAATGGGCATGCTCCCAAAGGCTCTACCCAGCTCACATCACCATGGTCAAATCGACTTTGAGAAAACAGCTCCTCCTCACACATGGAAGGCACTCAAGTGCCTTCTGACCTGAGGGGTCAAACTTCAGCCATTATTTCTTACAATGTTTTGCTTCCATTCATTAGGCCTTCACTAGCTGCCAGGGTTTCATGCTCTATATAAAGTTTTCAACATCTATTTCCTCAAAGTGAGCTGCCGATTCTTTCTTTGCAAGTCATGTGGGGACACTGCAAATAGAATTTGGGCCTTCACTATTCTGTGTAGCCTTCTGTCAACCTTGGCCTCAGAATTTAAATTCTAATGCACAACTGATTTCTGGAATTCTGCTTCCAGGGAGCACCGATGGTATAGTGGTTATGCATTGGGTGGTGAAAGCAAACTCAGCCTTTTGGATTCATTGGTTGCTCTCTGGGACAAAGAGGAGACTTTCTGCTCTTATCAGGATTTATAGCCTTGGAGACCCAAGGGAGCAATTCTGCATTGTCCTGTACAGTGGGTCAGAAGCAACTCAATGGCAGTAAGTTTGTAGTTTAGAGCATTCATAGATTAGGTAGTTAGTTTATTGTGCCAACCTGGCCTATGAACACATGTGGTGTTAATTGAAGGGTGGAGAGATAAATGGCTCTGTGAGCATCGACTTTCTAGTTCTCAGGTATCATGCTTTCTGATGGTCAGACCAGGATTCTGCTGCCTTAGCCAGTTCCCTGCTTCAGCTGGAAAGGCTCACTTCTTGCAAGACATACCTGAGAAGAAGCCACATGGACATGGACATGGACATGGACATGGACATGGACCTAGCCCAATGCAGCCCTGGGTGCTGGAGCAGCTGTGTAGAAATCCCTGCCAGTGCTGAGATGCTTCCACGCTCACTGATTCGACTTTCCTCCTGCAGTCGGCATCATAGCGTGTGTTTTGTGAGATGGAGGAGGACTATGTGGATTGGTGTCAGACATATATGGGTTAATGTTGGGCTTGTGGGCTTGGGGAGCACTGGGTTGGGATGTTTTCTTGATGTGCCCTTAATCTTTATATAAAACTCTCTCTTATACATGAGTTTCTGTGAAGTTGTTTCTATAAATTACCCAGACTAATACAAGGGGCATTAATTGAAGATTTAAGTAAAATAAAATCCTTGACAGTTTCCCTATTTTCTCCATTTGTCATTAAGTTAATTATTTTTCCAGTTACTTATTTGTGAGGAATTTTTTGTCTTTATGTTGAGTAATTCATAAAGATTATTCTTTGATTTTCATCAGTAAGTGCTTTATATTCTTTGTTTTCAGCAAGCAAAGCTTTTTATTCTGACTTGAAACCATATGCCATCCCAACCACAGACAGATTCTCCAGTAAACACTGGAAGCACATGCTTAAAACTACCTATTCTTACTTTAAACCATGTAGTGTCCCTTTGCTCTGTGCAAACCACTTCCTCTTGGCCTATGTAAAAGTTTGCATGAGCATTCTGAAATCCTATTCTTATCAATGTTAGTGAAATTCTTTAAGATTAAAAATATTTTTCACAAAACATAAACCAAATCCAACCCCCTGTGGTCTAGTAGATTCTGATTCATAATGATCCCACAGAACAGAGTAGAACTGATGCCTATTGTTTCTGAGGCTTGAAGTATTCACAGGAACAGAAAGCCTCATATTTCTCCTGAGGAGAGGCTGGTGGCTTTGAACTGCTGACCCTGTGGTTAGTGGTCTTAACGTGTAAGCAATCCACTATGCCATCAACGTTCCTTTTACAAAAGTACAGCCCATTTGAAATCTAATTTATAATGTGGTTTGTTTCCATTTATAATTGATGGATACAGAATTTAATTTGTTTTATAATCAGTGTGATCCAAATTGAGGCAGAGACAACAGAAGTAATCCCAATAAGAAAGGTAAGGGCATACTTTAACCATCAAAAACAAAAAACAACCCCAAAATCCAGGAGCACCAGGTGTATAAAGCAAAGCAGACATGATACCAGGAAAAGGGACTCCATAGGAGAAAGGCTCTAAATGAAAGTCATGCCATCTCTAGCACATAAGACTGTGCCCAACTGAAATAAACTCCACAAGTGATAATTACGGCACTCATGTGCTCGTGGTTCAAACTTTGTGCCCCTGCCACCTTCAGACCTTTGTTGACATCCTACAGTGTCCTCCTGTGCCATTGAACCTACATAGCTAGGCTGCTACCTGGGGAATCAATTATTTCCAATAAATAAGAGGTAGGGATGGCCTGTGGGTTCCAACGCTTGTTATATTCACCTAATGTGCAAATCGATCCAACATGAATGGCTTAGTAGGCAAGGTCCTATTTTATTAATAGATAACTGGTCTCTGATCCATTTTTAGACAAACTGCTTGGTAAATTCCAATATGCTGACCCCTCAACTGTCACCCAAAAGGCAAGCAATGTCCTTTGGAACAATACAAACATAAGGGCATGGTCTTGTGCATATTCCATAAACAACTTATATGAACTCCAATCCTTGAAATGTGCAAAATTGAGGGAATTAGAATAAGTCCACCACTGTGATGAATACAATCAAGGTACTTTTAAATTCTATAGCCATCTATATATATAGCATAGCATTTTTTAAACAATCAAATTTATAACTTTAAGGTATGTTTGACATGCATATGGGTTCAGCCTAGCATGAATTAACACAATATTGACATGTCTAATAAGTTAATATAATACTGTTTCAGTCTGGGTAAACTAGGGAAACAAATGCATAGAAACTCATATGTTTAAGAGTTTTATATAAAGGGTAAGTGTATATCAAGAAAGCATCCCAATCCAGTGCTGTCCAAGCTCATAAGTCCAACATTAGCCCATATGTCCGACACCAATCTACAAAGTCCTCCTCAATGTCACAAAACTCACGCAATGACGCTGACTGCAGGAGGAAAGCTGAGTCAGTGAACGTGTAAGCATCTCAGCACTGGCAGGGGTCTCCACACAGCTGCTCCAGCACCCAGAACTCCAGGATAGGTCCATATGGCTTCTCCTCAGGGATTTCTAGCAGGAAGTGAGCCTTTCCAGCTGAAGCAGGGAAATGGATAAGGCAGCTGACTCTGATCTGACCATCAGAGAGCAAGAGACCCAAGAAATAGAAGGGTGAGGTTAACCGAGCCATTTAGCTCTCTGCCCTTCAATTGATACCACATGTATTTATCAGCCAGGTGGGCACATTAAACCTTAACTATCTCAAATACTAATATAACAAGTGTCAAAAATGATGACAATATTAATATAACAGGAAAGTTTAATATATATATAAAGAGTTTTTTCTGTTGTGTGTGCCTGATCTACTCTGTATAGCCTAATAAATAATATGTTGGGCATGTTAAGAAGATGCAAAATTCTATATTATTTTTGTGGAAATATTTTTCTGCTTTACAATGAGTGTGCATCTTTCAGGAAAGCAACAAATGCTGTTTATCAGAACACTACTTTCAGAATTTATCAGAATATTTAACTATCTCTTCATAAGGAAACTGAGAAATTTCTTAAGGAAAAAAGGAATACTTTGATAATAAAAATTATAGAATTGTATTTATTTCCCATTTCCCTTTAGTCTGATCATATTTTAAGTAATTGATTGATATTGTTATGACTCAAAAAATATAAGTGCTTGGAGAAGTGGTGCTGTTATCAACTAGGTACTTATCTCTGAATATTGAGTTGAACAACTCCATAAAGAAACAAAACATACATTTTATAAATTTTGTATGCAATAATATTTCACATTGCAGATTTATGTGTCATAAACTCACCTTCAATTCTTTCTAGTCAACTACGTAAGAATACCCCAACAGCACAATAATCTGATACTGTCCTTAGAAAAGCAAACAAAAACTATCTTCAGATTGAGCACTGTATCCCTATTGAATATTAGCAGTAGTCTAATACACTGTGAAGATGCCACTTCAAATGACAGAAAGTAAGTGTATACATATTTAAGTGTTGTTTTCAGGCAAACAAACACTCCTAAAGATCTATGAAGGGCCCACCAACAAACATCATAAAACAAGCAAATGAAATTATTTCTGGCTGCTTTGTCTGTACTATTTCTTTTGTCTATCTAAAACTTGAAGGAGCCCTGGTGGTGTTGTGGTTACGTGTTGGGCTGCAATCCACATGACCAACAGTTCAAAACTCCCTGCAGCTCAGAGTGAGAATGACATGGCTTTCTACTCCTTTCTCTGTTTCCTACAGTGTAGTCACTATGAGTCAGCATTGACTCATTGGCAGTGAGTTTGGTTTTTAGAGTTATCTAAGACTTGGAGAACAAGATTATATGTCCCAAATCAAGCTTTTTACTTCCTTATTTTCAAATGTTTATGCAAATGTCAAAATTCAAATATAAATTATATTCAGCAAATTTTACTTGTTTACACATGTTATTTATTTTCAATGAATCAAACTTATTTGCATGTAGGCATCCAAGAAATCAATACAGGTCTATCCTAGAGACTTCAATATTATCTTTAGGGAGAAGTGCAACATTGTCATTCTTACAAAAGAACTAAATTTACTGATTCAGGAAAGACAAATTTTATTCCTGTAGGCTTTTCTGACTCCATAATAGAAAATTAAATAAAATGTGTATTTCCTAATGATGAAATTGCTTTATGTATACATACTCCTCACGTCAGTGACCACAAAGTGCACAACATAACATTTATTTTCATCCCTAAGGAAACTCAAAAACCTTGAGCGAAAACCTGATTCAAGAGAAGCTCAAATCACTCTATTTACTATATTTGGGGGTAGGTATTGTTCAGGAGCCTACTTGTGATGAAATCATTGAAGGAATTGTAAAATCAAAGAATAGAAACATTTTAATTATAACACATTAAAGATGAGAACTCTATTTAAAAATAAAACACAGTAATTGGTTATAATGTTTGTTTTCTTATAATTACATTTTCTTTTGTGATGTATTTTCATTGGTTCTCTTATAATTATAGTATTTACTATGAAACAAACCTCAAATTTAAAATATGAGCCAAAGAAAAATTGGTGAAAATCAATGTGGAGAGATAAACAAAATTTTACATTGATTGTTGAAACAACTAAATTTATTGACTCATTTTCTTTGTAATAGAATATGTACATAGTATAAGGCATATGGCACATAGTAGAAATGTTAGTACCCCACATTCACTGAAAATTTTATAATGCAGTTCATCTCATGCCACCAACATGGTGCATTCCCCCTTTGCATTCAATAGAAATTATAGATTCATTTTAAAATAAGTTACCACCCACACAATTTCATATATATATATATATATATATATATATATATATATATATATATATATATATATATATATATATATATACAGGATTCCCAGTGGCATAGTGGTTTCATGTTGGGCTACTAGCCAAGAAGTTTGCAGTTAGAAAACACCAGTTCACTGGGGAAAGAAGACTTTCTACTCCCTTAAAAAGTTGCAGTCTTGGAAACCCACAGGGGCAGCTCTACCCTGTCCTATAGGGTCGCATGAGTCATAACTGGGTCAATGGAAGTGAGTTGAGTAAAGTGCATATATAAGGCAGCTATCCCATTCTGATGAGTATGAATAAGCAGAGTAGGGTGCCCCACAGATTATCAATGATTAAAGCAGTCCATGTGCCTTAATTAGCAGTAAGCCTACTAGGACATAGCTGCAATATTGGATATAAAAACTGAAGTTTTATAATTATTTGGAATTCAAAAGTATGTCTGTAGAAAACTAGAATAGAAAGTGTCACTTATAGGCCACAAACATTGCCATTGAGTTGATTCAAACTGTAGGATTCTCATGGCTATCAATCTTTACAGGAGCAAATAGCCTCATTTTTCTCTCTTGGTGCCAGTGGTGATTTTGAACCACTGACTTTTCAGGTAAAGTCCAATGCATACCTAGCAGCACCCTAGGGCTCTTCATTTGTAGGCAATTAAGGAAAATCTCAATACTGTCAATACTTTTTTCCTGGGAATTTCCACCAGTGTCAAATCTAACAGTAGTTCATATGCAATCCCCAGAAAACTTCACAGATTTGTCAAACCACGATGACCGTCTTCAGTAATGTCCTAGCCAATTATACCAGTAATAGCCATATGTATCAGCACCCATATTCATTACTTAGAAAACAATGAAAGACTGTATTGAGAGATCTTATTACTTAAAAAAACAAAACCCAACAACACTATTTGGAGTGCCTGCTACCAACAATTGAAGTATTCGGAAAGATCTACGATGATGATAATGGTCAAACTAATGGATTGTTATTATTTCTGCTAAATGACTATTTTTGTAAAGAATTCTTACATTATCTACATAAAGATATAGATGACATGAACCATTAAGTCCATGACCTTTACTGATTTTATAAGAACCATGTATAAAAATTATATGTTTACTAAATGACCCTATAATGGGGTTCAAAGACTATAAATATTTGCGGAAGCAGAGAGCCTCATCTTTCAATGAAGGTGCTGCAGTTAGGTTTGAATCACCAACCCTGAGGTAGCTGCCTGTGATAGTTTCGTAATTGCATGTCAATTTCATAAATAAGTATAGGGGTAGAATCTAGCCTATCAGGTCTCAGCCTGATGATGCTTCCTTGTGGGCGTGGCCTTCTCCTGAGGATTCTGGGAACTTCCTCTCTTTCTTCCTGGAGGTGGCCAACACTCTCTAACTGATCACCATTCAGTTGAGAAGACACATTGAGCCACAGGAGACCTGTGCCTGCTCTGTGATACTTCCACCACCACCGATCCACAAGACTTTCACCCACCAACCAGTGATCTTCTGCATTTTGCATCATTACATGTAGCTGTAGGAGTCTGAGGAGAGATTTATGGACTAGAATCAGACTGAGCTGGGATATTTTTTTATATCTACTGACTCTTTGATATAAGTCTCTTTCTTACATATACGTGGGTATCACTAGATTTGTTTCGCTAGTCAAACCGTACTGATACACAGTTGAACACTTAGCTCACAGTGCCACCAGAGCTCTGTGGAGCTGAACAGAACAAAAAACACGCTCACTGCCATTGAGTCCCTTATGATTCATGACGACCCTATAGGACAGGATAACATTACCCCTGTGGTTCTTTGAGACTCTAAATCGTCACAGGAGCAGAACGTCCCATCTTTCTCCTGTGGAGTGGCTGGTGATTTTGAACAGTTGACTTAGTGATTAACAGCCTAACCACTCTGCCACCTCAACAAGAGCACATGAACAAACAGAAACCCCAAAGCAAACCTACTGCCATCAGCATTTAACCTTATTTCTTGTACTTCACTTTTAGAAACTACTGGGCAAGATCGAATAAATTTCAAATATGCAAAGGCTGAAAAAAGAGAGAAGCTCACAACCCGCTTCTCAGGAAGCTCACGAATATGATCTCTAATAAAATGAGAGAACAAACCAGAAAGAAGTAAGCATAGGACCCAGGGAAAGGAGTCATCCAAGGTGGAAGGAAAGAAAGGGAATTCCAGAGTCAAACTAATGGTGTGGCTTGCCTGCTATTGGCAGGTGCCATCTAGTCAGTTCTGACCCATAGCAGCCTTATACATAACAGAACGAAACACTCCGGTTCCTAGACCATCTTCCCAAGTGCGCCTATGCTTCAGCCCATTGTTTCAGCCACAGAGTCATTCCATCTTCTTCAAGGTCTTCCTCTCTTTTACTGCCCCTCTACGTTGCAAATATGATGGCCTTCTCTGGGACTGTTCTTTTCAGACGACATGTAGAATTATGCCAAATGAAGTCCCACCATCCTTGCCTCTATGGAACACTAATCAAACTTATTCCAAATAGATCTATTTGTCCTCTTAGCAGTTCAAATGTATCAATTCTTTTTCAGGCTTATTTATTCAATGCCCAGCTTTCAAATGCATATAAAGCAATTGAAAATACTTTGGCTTAGGAAAAACACACCTGAATCCCCAGAGTGATATCCTTGCTTTTCAGTATTCTAACGGGGTCTTTAGGGTATTTGCTCCATGTAGCGGATTTACTTAATGCAATACATCTTTTGACGTCTTGACTGCTGCTTCCACTAGCATTGATGGTGGATCCAAGCAAGACAAAATCTTTGACAACTTTAATATTTTCTCCATTAATCATGATGTTACTTATTGGTCCAGTTGTGGAGATTCTGATCTTCTTTACATTGGACTGTAATCCATACAGAAGGCTACAATCCTAGATTTTCATCAACAAGGGATTCTAGTTCTCCTCATTTTCAGCAAGGAAGGTGTGTGATCTACATATTTTGAGTTGTTAATAAGCCTCCCTCCAACCCTGATGCCTCATTCTTCTTTATATAAGTGGTCTTCTCTAATTATTTGCTCAGTTTAGATAATGAGTATGAGGAGAGGACTGAACCAATGCACACACTTTTACTGTTTTTAAAACAAGCTGTATTCCCTTGTTCTATTCACACAACTGCCTCTTGATGCATGTGCAATTTCTCTGTGACCACAATTGAGTGTTCTAGAATTCCCATTCTTCTCAAGGTTACCCATGGTTTATCATGATCCATACACTTGAATGTCTTCCTTTAGTCAATATAACACAAATAAACATATTTATGGTATCCTCTCCTTTAAGCCAAGATCCATATGACATCAGTAATGATATCCCTTGTTCTACATCCTCTTCTGAAACTGGTCTGAAGCTCTAGCAGATCCCTGTCAGTATACTGCTGCAACCTTTTCCAGATGATCTTCAGCAACATTTTACTTGGATGTGATATTAATGATTGGGTTAGACAGGGTTCTCTAGAGAAAAAAACTCAGAATGCTTATGATAACATATAAATAGATAGATAGATAGATAGATACAGCACTAAGGAATACAACAGCTAATCAGTCCACACATCAGTACAGAGGGCTCCATTCAACTCACTTCCATGGAACAATTAATATACTAGAAGTCCTTCAACTCACAAGAGCCACGGGTTCCAAGGTCAAAGAAGTTAAGAGCTTATTATGACAACAGGCAGTCTGGCCACGGGCAGTAAACTGCAGGTCAGGTCACCAACAGTCGGTAAGACAACAGGATCCTACAGTCCCATGCTCAAGCAATGTATACACCAGCAGCATGGCAAAGCAGGTGTCGAAGGAACCTCAAGCTCTAGCAACACAATCCATAGTTGGCAGTCCCACAGGTAGTGTAGCTCACAAGTTGAGGCAGAGAACTAGCAGCCTCATGCTGGTCCGATCCCCAGAGAGCAAGAGAGAGAGAGGTTGGGCTTGCCGAGTCATTTATCTCTTTGCCCTCCAATCAAATTGTGACCTTATTAATCCCATATGTTCCTATTGGCCATGTTGGCACAATAAGCCTAGCTATCACAATGATATTTTTCTATAATTTGACCATCAAGTTAGGTCACCTTTTTTGTAATGGGTAAAACTAGGATTATGTGTCTTTTCTAGTCAGTTGCCCAAGTAGCTGTCCTCTGAACTTCCTGGCATAGATGAATGAGTCCTCTAAATATTTAAATTGGTATTCTACCAATTCCTGGAACTTCGTTTCTGGCTAACATTTTCTTTCAGTGCAGCTTGAATTTCTTCCTTTAGTAGCATCGGTTCTTATTCTTAACCTATCTCCCAAAATGATGGAATTTTGATAGTTCTTTTTGGTACAGTGACTCTGTGTATTATTTCCATCTTCTTTGATGCTTACTGTGATAGGTAGGTTTATTGTGCCCACCTGGCCAACAGGAATACATGGGATTGATAAGGTTACAGTTTGGAGGACAATGAGATAAATAACTTGGCAATCTCCACCCCTCTGGCTCACTCAAAGGTAATCAGAACAGTGTATGGCTGCTTAAACTAGTTCTCTGCCTCAACCTGTGAGCTACACTACCTGTGGGACAGCCAACCTGTGGATCCTGTTACTAGAGCTTGAGGTTCCTCAGACCTCTTTCGTCATGCCTCCTGGTGTACACATTGCTTGAGCTTGAGGGTGTCAGATACGTCTTCTTGCATTGCTTGAGTTTGATATCCCCTTCAGGCCTGCTTCACTAAGGTCCAGAGCTGCTGACTGTTGATGACTCACCCTGCTGTTTGCTGCCTGTGGCTGGATTGTCTGCATTACCCAAAGCAAGACTCAGCTGTCTGCTTCCTTGACATTTGACCCAGCAACCCTTTTGAATTCAGTATATTACCTATGCCATGGAAGTGAGTTGAACTGAGCCCACTGTATGACTGTGTGGGCTAATTAGCTGTTATATTCCTTTGTGTTGAATAGATAAATAGATGATAGATAGATAGATAGATAGATAGATAGATAGATAGATATAGATATATATCTTAAGTGTCCTGGTTTTGTTTCTCTAGAGAGCCCTGTCTAACACGCGTCTTACATTATTCAATATTTTGCCAATTGAATCTTTCAATATTACAAATTGAAGTATGAATATTTTACTTGGTTTAAGTTTAATATATGTATACTGAGCATGTTATTCCCATTTGGATTCCAATTATATGTCTTTTATTACATTTTATTATAATATTTGTCTGTCTTCGGGAGCTACTCTGAAATTTTCTGTTCAGCTACCTGACTTCATTTTTTCTATTTGCTGTATGATTTGCAATAAGTTTCAAAGTCTTTGCTGACATCCAATTTTGATCTTTTTGCTTTCCTGTCTTTTTAGTGGCCTTGTCTTTCTTCAAGAATTGTGTTCTTGAAGTCCTCCCACAGCTCATTGGGTCTACTCACATGAGTGTTCAATCCAACAAATGTGTTCTCGAGAAGCTCTGGGAATTCAGGTGGATTAGACTCAAGGTCATATTTTGGCTCCCATTGACTTGTTTTCATTTTCTTCTGCTTCAACTGAACTTACATATGAGTGACAGCTGGTCTCTTCCATGGTTAGCTCCTGGCCTGGTTTTATCTGTTGATATTGAGCATCTCCAGCATCTCTTTCCACAGATGTAGTCAATTTATGTATTCCACTTGTAGAAGTCCACACGTAGAGTTGCCTTTTGTGTTGTCAAAAAATGTATTTGCTATGAATAAGGCCTTGCTCTTGAAAAATTCTATCATGTGTTCTTTAGTTTCATTTCAATCACCAAGTCCATATTTTCCAATCACTATCCCTTCCTCTTTGCTTCAAACTTTTGCATTCCAATTGTCAATAATTATCAATGCATCTTGAATGCATGCTTGATCAATTTCTGGCTGCTGTCATTGTTAGAATTCTTCAATTTCTTCATCACCAGCTGTTGTGGTTGGTGCATAAACTTGAATACTGGTTGTATTGATTGGAATTTCTTCAAGGTTCGTAGATACAATTCCATCACAGACAACATTGTACTGCACAATTGCTTTGCAATGTCCTTTTCACAAAGAGTGAAATGTCATTCCTCTTGATTGTGTCATTCCTAGCAGAGTAAATTATATGACTTGCCAATTCAAAATGGCCAATTCCAGTCCATTTTAGCTCATTAATTCTTAGTATACCATTTTAATGCATTCCATTTTATTTTTGATGACCTCCAATTTTCCCAGATTCATTCTTCTCACATTCCAAGTTCTGATCATAAGCAGATCATAAGCAACTGTTTCTCCCTATCTGGAGCTGGGTCCATCAGCAAATGAAGATCCGAAGAATCCACGCCCACAGCACTACCTCTCACATCACCACAGTCAACTCCATTCTGAGAAGCCAGCTCCTTCTCAGTCACACTTTGAGTGCCCACAGACCCAAGGAATCTAGGCTCTGGCACTTTTTCAGACAATACTCGGTTTCCATTCCTTAGGTCTTCAGGATCTCACATTGTTTCCAAGCTATCCATAACGTTTTCAGAGGCTCCTTGCTCTGAAGTGGGGGAACCAAGTCATTTTTCAATGTCTGTTTTGGGTCTGAAAGCTCAGCTGAAACCTACTCACTTTCAGTGACCTACTGGCATTTGAAATATCAGTGACATATGTTCCAGCATTACAGAAACACACAAGCCACTACCATGTGACAAAGTGACAGACTAATGGCTGGTTGCTTTCTTAGGTAGCAGCAAATTAATCTGGATGAAAGAACTTAATCTGGACTTGTGAATCATGTGTGGTTGTGATATGATCAGCCAGTCAGTGAATGACCAATATGAGACGCTACAGAGGCTCAATATGTATGATACAGACAAGCCAGATAGTATCACTGGGCCATCATAGAGATATCACAGTGACCTCTCTGTGAAAGCAGTTTTATAATGTTCTTGGTAACTTATATGTATGACAACTATCAAATGGTACCTTACTCCAATGTACTTTGCTTTATGGCGCTTTTCAGGTGTTGCATTTTTCACAGATTGAAAGTTGTGGCAACCTTGCCTCTGTCCAGGAATTCTATGGGCACCGTTTTTGGAAAGTATATTCTCACACTGTATCTCTGTGTCACATTTTGGACCTTCTTACAATATTTCAAAAATTTTCATATTGGTATTGCATACAGGTGGACAACAGTCTAGTTTAAAATAACTTTATATGCAGTGGGAAACCAGAGAATGCATGTGACTCACTTTATTGTGCAATATTGACTTGATTGCAGTAGTCTGGAATTGAAGCCACCTATCTCTTGGGCCTTTCTGAGGCCTGCTGTAATCAAAATCAGGTCAATTCCAGGACATTGCAGGTATGTAATTTTATTTTATGTTCAGCATAAACAGTTCAGCATAAAAAGTCTATAAACCACACACAGGATATACTTCATCTTAGGAATAATACATATATTTATATTGCTCTTTCAGTTCTCTATGAAATATGCTAAAAGTTGATGTCAGTCATAAAATTTAAAAGAGAAAGACTCCTCTGTGCATTGTACCCATTTCTTGGGTTTTCATATGTGGAAAGAAATGTAAGTCAAACTAAAGAATGTTTTAAATGTGCATTGTAGTTAAAATATTTGAAGAAGAATGCTGATGTCATCTTGCAGGAAATAGTTCATTGGCAATTTATCTTAATCTGTATCTTGTTTATCTGCCCTCATTTAAATATAATTTTTATTATTGATTGCATTTCAAATTAAGATAGTTTTGTTAATTCTATTTTTATATCACTTAATATTACCTGTTGAATTCATTCTTACCAACTGGGGAAACATCAGCTGTGGAATATGTGGATAAACTACTGACCAAAATGAAGCTTTTAGATTATCACTGAATCTAGCCATCTTTTCGTTTACTGCAAAACTTTACTTTTTTCACCCCCTAGCCCACAAAATAGAAAAATACTTTAATAGATATTGATGTTTATACAGCATCTTCCATCCTTATAAAAGCATGTGGATGTATTTTATCTTTATCTAGATGGATTGAATTCATCTTTTTTGAGTTCTCAAGCAAGGCTCTTTCAAAACTGTAAGATTTCCTCAGACTTCTAATAATAACCCTTATTATTTATGAAATCATAAGCCTCAGACACCAGGAGAACTCATATTGACCCAGTTATTGCCTCTAGATAGAAATAGTAGTTTTACAATGATGCACTAAAAAGAAAAAAAGGGTCATCCAAGAAGGCCTACCACAGTTTACCTAACAGATTAGTAAAACAAAAATGGGTTTGATTACTTGGTTTTGACCATGTCTACAGAAGAAGAAAGACTCTAATTCACTGTGGGTAGGAGTATAAATTCATCCTTACAAGAAAGGAAATAATGAAAGAAATGAATATATATTGTTTGCATTCTATTGTTAGCAAAAGCAAAATACAGAAGCAATGGGTTAGAAGGTTAATAAACTAGAGTACGTCCAACCAAGGAAATACTGTGCCATCATTGAACTAAAAAGGGAGGATTCTGCTTGTTTTCCTGGAAGGATATTTATGATGTAAATAAATAGACGAAAGAGTGTAAATGTGAGAGGCAAAAGAGTCATGGGGAAATCTATTCTTTCAATTGTGTTTTTCCATGAACATTTTGAAGCCCTCTTGTAACTGTGATTTTATTACTGTATACTAACATCTTAATAACAAACATTGGGTGGTAATGTTTCGTACCATTTTAGTTTTATGTAATGTACTTTTAAATTATTAATGTCTTTAATTATCCTGGATTATTAAAATAATTTTTATATCTAAATGAAAAGCCCGGATGTTTCTTAGGAAGTCCTGATAACTATGTTATTTTACCTGAAGCATGATCATTTTATGTAAAACTGAAGATTTCCTGAAGATTGTTCAAGACATTCCAATTGTTTTACATATAGTGCAGACTTATTGTCAGTGAAGGCAAAAAATACCTTGGTTTGATCCGAGTCTTTGTTATTGAAACATTTACAAGTATGGTGAATAAACGTAAGAGCAGAGATAAGTTCCTGTATTATTTGGTTCATCCAGTCTTTTTCTCATACATATAGCAACATAACATACTGTAACAATAGAGATAAAAGACAAAACACGAAAAGACCCAGTCAGGATATACAACATATGGCTACATTGTGATCCCAAGGAAAGAGTGGAAAGAAAAACTGCAATAATGCACAGCATTATTTAAAAATTAAAATAACTTTCATTACCTGAGTCCCAAGTATTCAGGAAGGCAGGGATCTTCAAACTGTTTAAACAGGGGGCAAGTTCACTGTCCTTCAGACCCATTGGAGCACCAGACAATAGTTTAAAAAACAAAGCAAAACCTATGAACAAATCCCTATGCATACTGCACATATCTTATTTTGAAGTAAAAAAAAAAACAAAAGCAGAAAAACACCCAGCGGACCTGATAGATGTCCTCGGTGGGCCGCATGTGGCCCACGGGCCATATTTTGAGGACCCCTGTGCTAGAGGAAAGTAACAACTTTAAATAGAGTTTTATGAAGTATAACACTGACACAAATAGATGTTCACTATCCTGGTGTTTGTAGAAGACCCCTAATGGGATCTATGCAGATGGTTGAAATATGAGTGAGAATATGCTATTAAAGTGCAAATGTGAGGGATGCAAGGCAAGTGCAGTGCTCTGTCATGAACAATTGAAAACTGCCTGTTACTCTGTTGTGATTGTCGAAATATTTCCTAAGCATCAACTCACGAGAATACATGTAGCAAGCAATTAGGACAGAAACCAGCTCTACATATCCAATGTGGATGTCCTTGGATGCATGTCATCTCTGCTAATGATAACGGTAAAGGAATTCGTCTGGGGAAAGAAGTGGTGAAATATTGTTATTTGCAGATGATATGATTTGACATATGGAAAACCCCAAAAACTCCACAAGAGGAGTGCTAGAAGTGATAGAGGAATATGGCAGAGTGACAGGATACAAGATCAACAAACAAATCAACAAATCGGACAGCTACATACATCGGACGAGGCCACAGTAGAGGATATCAAAAGGTAGTACCCTTCTCAATAGCCAAGCACAAATTGAAATACCTAAGGATATACACAAACCCTACCCCCCCACCCCCCAAAAAAAGATTTGTACGGGGTAAACTACAGACTACTATTACAAGAAACCAAGAATGACCTCTGCACATAGGATGATCCCAGACTTGTGGTCAGAAGACTTAATATAGCAACGATGTGAGTCCTGCTCAAGGCACTATATAAGTTTGAGACTATCCCAATATAAAAACCAGCATCTTTCTTCAAAGAATTTGAAAAACTGACTACCAGCTTCATAGAGAGAGGGAAGAAGCCCAGATTTAGCAGAGAACTCCTCAAAGAAGGACAAAGTTGGAGGGTTTGCTTTACTTGACTTTAGCACCTATTGTACAACCACAGTGGTCAAAGCAGTGTGGTACTGGTGTAATGACAGAAATTCAGATCCATGGAAAAGATCTGAAAAACAGAAATGAAATCATCAGCATAAAGACAGCATACAGACTGTTCTTTGATAAGGGCGAAAAGTATTAAATGGGCAGTGGATGCCCACGCCAACAAGTGGTGCTGGAAAAAATGGGTAGCTACGTGCAGAAAAATGGAGCAAGACTCTTACCTCACTCCATGCACAAGAATAAACTCAAGGTGGATCACAGATATCAAGTAAAACCCGAAACTATTAGGGCCATTAATGAGGAAATTGCGACAAATCTAAGAACTTTGGCGCAGTGTGAGATATTAACTGTGTTTTGGGGAAGGAAGACTCAAGAGAAGAAAACCCAACACAACTTCAGTTTTAAACTCAAGAAAAGGCAATATGTTTTACCCCTGATCATAGAGACGTCCGTTGACTTGATTTTAAGGCAATGGAGGCTGGAGGTTTTGATGATAAGGTCTTATGTTCTTGGACACCAGAGGAATCAGAGAAGAGGGTTTATAAATGAGGCAGTAGGGTTAGAAAGATGCAAGAGGTCCTGGCAACAAAGATTTATTAGCGGCTCACTGGGTTCAGCCACTATGCGCTGGAATATTGAGGGGGCGGGGGATGGGGAGCATGCCTTCAGAAGAGCAATGAGTGAGATAAATTGGGGGTGATGTGGGAGCAACTGCAGGGAAAATCTGTTCTTAGAAAGGAGCCGCCAACGTGGATACTCCCGAGCGATCACTCTCCCCTGCTCTGTCCAGGTGGCTAGGGGAGCACAGGGCCCAGTGCCCGGTGATGGACAATCCTTTGCCACAAGGTCGGACATCAAGCCGGGCCTTGAGTCTGCACCTGCATATTCCTACAGCTTCTCAGAGTCCTGTGGACAATGACTGAGGAGACAAACCATGCAGGGAACAGGTAAAACAACAACAACAACAACAAAGAAAGGAGCCTCCGTTTTTCAGGGATCTTCAAATCTGAGTATCACAGGCTATCAGAAAACAAGAGCCTTATTTTATGTATTTCTTATCTGCCTCAGAGCCAGATAAGGATAGGTTGGCTCCGTTTTGAATGAATGAGTTAGTGGGTGTGTTAGTCCAGGTTGACTAGACAAACAAATCCAGAGACACTCATATATGTGTAAAAGAGCTTTATATCAAAGGGAAATTGTATATTGAGAAAAAAAATCTCAGCTCAGTGCAGACCAAGTCCCTAAATCTGATATTACCCCATATTTCCAATACTAGTCCAAAAATTCCTCTTCAGGCTCATGTTGCCACTCGCAATGATGCCAAATGCAAGAAGGTCACAGGCCCGTGGATGTGAAGTCTCGTAGATCCAGTGGTGATGGAGGCATCCCCAGGGCTCTGGCTGCCATCAGTGTGGCTCCATGTGGTTTGTCAACAGGAAAGTGAAGCAGAGAGAGAGTGTGACTCACTTCTTCTGATGGCAGAATTGAGAGAAGTTGTTCCCAGAATCCTCCTGAGAAGGCCACATCCACAAGGAGGTATCAATCAGGCTGGGACCTGATTGACAGGTTAGACTCCATCCTTATACTTATCCATCAAGTTAACAAGAAATTATGCATCCATCACAATGGATGACTATGAAGACTATGGCGGGGCCCAGATGGTGCGGTGGTTAAGCACTGGGTCATAATCAAAACTTCAGTAGTTGGGATCAGTAGTGGGACAAGCTGGTTCTCACCGGTTCACAGAACTAAGACCTAATTTTTTGTTGAGTTCGGTGAATCAGTTGTTGAAATGCCATGTGTAATTAGGGTTCTCTCTAAGATGGGCAGCTGTAAATCTCAAGCTGACTTACAGTCCTTACGCTTTTAAAAAAGGTGTACTTGTTGGGACAGGAGGAAAGTCAAGGGAAATAGAGGAAAGAGCTGGGAGGCAAAGGGCATTTATAGAGGTCTAGATAAAGACATGTGTATATGCAAATATATTTATATATGAGGATGGGGAACTAGATCTATGTGCATAGGTTTAGTATTAAGGTAGCAGAAGGACATTGGGCCTCCACTCAAGTACTCCCTCAATGCAAGAATACTTTCTTCTATTAAATTGGCATTCTATCATGCTCACCTTCCAGACACAACTGCTTAAGACAAAACAGGTGAATAAGCAAATGTGGTGAAAAAAGCTGATGGTGCCTGGCTATCAAAAGATATAGAGTCTGGGGTCATAAAGGTTTGAAGGTATACAAGCAGCCATCTAGCTCAGAAGCAACAAAGCCAACATGGAAGACGCACACTAGCCTGTGTGATCATGAGGTGTCGAAGGGATCAGTTATCAGGCACCAAAGAACAAAAAATCATCATATCATTGGCTGCACACCTCCATGATAGGATCGCTGAAGACAAATGGGTGCATAAGCAAATGTGGCGAAGAAAGCTGATGGTGCCTGGCTATCAAAAGATATAGAGTCTGGGGTCGTAAAGGTTTGAAGGTATACAAGCAGCCATCTAGCTCAGAACCAACAGAGCCCACATGGAAGAAGCACACCAGCCTGTGTGCTCACGAGGTGATGAAAGGAGCAGGTACCAGGCGTCATCAGAACAAAAAATCTTACCATAGTGAATTAATCGGGGAGTGCAAAGTGGAGACCCAAAGCTCATTTGTAGGCCACTGGAGATCCCCTTGCAGAGGGGTCTGAGGGAGGAGACAAGCCAGACAGGGTGTGATGTAGCAACGATGAAAAATACAACTTTCCTCTAGTTCCGAAATACTTCCTCCCCACCCACTATCATGATCCCATGAAAGTCTGGCTAGATCAGAAGATGTACACTGGTACAGAGAGGAACTAGAAACACAGGGAATCCAGGGCAGATGATCCCTTTAGGACCAGTGGTGTTAGTGGCGATACTGGGAACGTAGAGGGAGGGTGGGTTGGAAAAGGGGAACCAATTACAAGGATCTACATGTGACCTCCTCCCATGGGGACAGACAACAAAAAAGTGGGTGAAGGGAGATGTTGGACAGGGCAAGATATGACAACATAATAATTTATAAATTATCAAGGCTTCATGAGAGAGGGAGGAGCGGGGAGGGAGGGAAAAAATGAGGACCTGATGCCAGGGACTTAAGTGGAGAGCAAATGTTTTGGGAATGATGAGGGCAAGAAATGTACAAATGTGCTTTACACAACTGATGTATGTATGGATTATGATAAGAATTGTATGAGCCCCTAATAAAACAATTAAAATGTGTACTTCTTGAATAACTTCTTATTTAAGTATGAACTGTATGATGTAAGAAGAGCCCGAGTGTCATGGTGGCTACACATGGAGCGGCGATCTGAAAGATCAGCAGTGGAAAACCCCTGGCCCCTCCATGGGAAAAAAGTGGGGTTTTCTATTCCTGTAAAGAGTTACAATCTTGACTTGATGGCAATGAGATTGCTTTTATTTGATATGCAGTCATAAACTACCTTTTTGATATATCTTTTTGTTATATATTTAAACTGGCCATTATGGCAGCAAACCAGTTGTTGAATTACTTGAATGCCACCACTGGTTGGAATCCTCTAGCCTCTGCTAGCAGAAAGATGTGCAAGTGCACGTCAGTACAGGTTTACCTCTCAGATACCTCAGGGGCTACTTCTACTTGGTTGCATAGTGTGGCTATGTGTCAAAATGGACCCAGTGACAATGGGTTTGTCTTTTGGGTTTGGTAGGGATACGATGTTACAAATAGCTTTAAAAAGGAGTTTACTATAAGTAGCTTAATTTACATGCTTTGATTCAACTCCTTCATGGAACTGTTTCTTTTGACTTTTAAAAAATGGGTCTTTAAAAAATTACTTCCAATGCATGTCTCTGCTTCCGTTTGCAGGATCTCAGCCATCCAAACTGTGCCTCTTTGAGATACTCATTTTTCTAAAATGACCAATTATGGTTTTCAGTAAAGGAAGTGATCGACTGTAGTATAAAGAGTAACCATAACTTTTATATTTCATAAAGATTAGCCATTACTCTCATATTCCTGGAATAGCAGTGAATGTGTTTAATAATGATCATATTGAACATCCGTACATAACATTTAAAGAAAAAGCCAAGGTAAGGGTATTGTTCTGTGGTAAATTACACTTATTACGAAAACAGGATTTGGGCTAAATTTTGTTGCACTGAAGTAAATAAATAATTACCTGATCCTTCACTTTGTATTTCCAGCATCCTCCTTAATATCTTCTACAAAAACCGCTAGAGGGCATGACATTCTAACACATCGTAGCAGACCTGATTTTATCCAACAGAGGGCAGTGGTAACACACCAGGCAAACAAGTCAGTGTAATATATTACACTTCAGTTAGTCACATTGGCTATAATGGGGATTAAATTAGGAAGGGGAAGAGAGAGAGAAAGAAAGGATATACCGATAATTCTTTCAATTAACAATTTGCCCACCTCAGAAATTGTTAAGCAAATGAGTTTAATAAACAATTTACTCTCTTTAGGTTTTGATTATTTAACTTTGAAGTAAAAAGAAACACACGGCAGAAGATAAATCTTAACAATGGAAAGGAGAAAACATGTGGAAATCATTTCCAATAAAGGGAACAATATGTTACCTTTGTTTTTTTGTGCAAGCAATATCAGATTGTCTTTAAAGTGTAAGTAGTGAATTTACACCACAAATAATTCTTCATTGTCATGAATTGTGTTCCCCAAAATATAAATTAGCTGGGTCATGACTTATAATGATTTGGTAGTTATGGCTTGATATAATAACCTCATAATGTTAACCAATATGATCAGCCCATCAATTGTATAGATTAATCGGATGGGATGAAACACCCCTTAATCAGGTCAAAGTCTGAACCAATGTAAGGGGATTTTCCCTAGGATGTGGCTTATTCTATCTTTTATCTATTAAAACAATGGAAGGAGAAGGGAGGAGAGAAGAAGAGACCTTACTACCAACAAGAAAGAAAAGCCAGGAACAGAGTGTACCCTTTGGAATCTGGGTCTTTGGGCAGAGACCTCTTCAATCCAGAAGATTGATGCTAAGATACATGAAAATCCCCAAGAGCTGTTATTTGCACATATGTTAAAAGAGACAAAGACATTCCCCAGAATAGAGAGAGAAAACCTTGCCCATGAGCTGGCACCCTTAACTCAGACTTCTAACCTTCAAAACTATGAACGAATAAATTGCTGATTGTCAAAGCCATCCACTTATGATGAATTTGCTATAACAGGACTCAATAACCGATACAATCATTACATTAAAACAAATGATATCTATAAGTGGGATAACATATTGAAAATCATATTCCAGATATTAGCAAAGTTTTGTGCATAAACATCTTAGCAAAGAAGCCTTAGTTAAAAATAAAACAAAACAAAGTCAAAAGCCAGTGGCTGAATTTTTTTCCCTGACTCCTCCCCACTAACTGCATGATAAGTTCTCCCATCCACACAGTCTCTGATCGCCTCCACTGTAAAGTTACGGGAATGGTAATTTAAAAAAAAGGCTTCCAAATGAGTCAGGTCACAACAACTCTTTGTTTTGTCTGACTAGACATACTGAATCAGCATCTCCAGAAATAAAGCTCAGTAATACACACACACACCTATCTATTAATTTGTTGTACTGTGGTGGTACGCACATTGTCATGATGCTGGCACCTGTGGGCACTGTGCACTGGCATTTCAAAAAAAAAATCACAGTCAACAATGATGGGCAGGTCTCAGGTAAACTTCCAGAGTAAGGCAGACTGAGAAGAAAGGCCTAAGAATACACTTCTGAAAATTAGTTATTGAAAACCTTAAAACTAACAAAAGAACATTGTCTGATTAATGCTGAAAGATGAGCCCCTCAGGTTGGAATGCTCTCAAAATACAACTGCAGAAGAGCTGCCTCCTTATAGTAGCATCACATAAAATATATCTGGTACCGTCATTTTTGAATGTACCAAAATAAGATGTGACAGCAATAAAAATCCATTCATAACTGGAATGTATATTTATGAAGTACACATCAAAGGAAATTGTTAGTCATCAAAACTAAAATGAAAGCTCGATATTGTATTAGTAAATTGAAATAGACTGGTGAGTTTCTATTTGAAAGCTGTGTGACAGGGTTGCCTCCTTTCACCTACTTTATTCAATCTTTATGATAAATAATCAGACAAACAGAATTATATGAAGAATGTGTCATCATTTATGAAGTCTAAATACAGGCAGGTATATATGTAAATGTGTTTATATATAATCATAGGGAAATAGATCTATGTACATATATTTATATGTTAAGTGTTAAAATAGCAGACGGACATTGAGTCTCTACTCTCAAACTCTCTCAAAGCAAGAACATTTTGTTGTAATTATCAGCATTCTGTGATGCTCATCTTCCCGGCATGATAGTTGAAAACAAAATGGGTGCATAAGCAAATGTGGTGAAGAAAGCTGATAGTGCTTGGCTATCAAAAGATATAGCACCAGGGGTCTTAAAGGCTTGAAGATAAACAAACAGCAATGTAGCTGAGAAGCAACAGTCCACATGGAAGAATCACACCAGCTTGTGTGACCATGAGGTGTCAATGACCATGAGGTGTCATGTATGACCATGAGGTGTCAAGTATCAGGCATCAAAGAAATACCCAGAACAAAAAAATCATATCATTATGAATAAGGGGGAGCACGAGTGGAGACCCAAAGCCCATCTGTAGACAATTGGACATCTCCCTATAGAAGGGTCACAAGGAAGAGACAAACCAGTCAGAGTGCAGCATAGCACTAATGAAACATACAACCTTCCTCTAGTTCTTTAATGCTTCTTCCCCATCACTCCACCCCACTATCATGACCTCAATTCTACCTTACAAATTTGGCTAGACCAGAGCATGTACACTAGTACAGATAAGAGCTGGAAACACAGGGAATCCAGGACAGATAAACCCCTCAGGATCATTAAAGAAAATACCAATACCAGGAGAGTAAGGGAAAGGTGAGGAGAAAAAGGGGGAACCAATTACAGTGATCTACATATAACCCCTTCTCAGGGGGATGGACAACAGAAAAGTGGGTGAAGTGAGACAGCAGTTGGTGTAAAATATGAAAAAAATGATAAATTATCAAGGGTTCATAGAGAAGGATGCTGGAGGAAGGGCGAAATGAGGAGCTGATATCAAGGCCTGAAGTGGAAAGAAAATATTTTGAAAATAATGATGGCAACATATGTACAAATGTGCTTGACATAATGTATGTATGTATGTATTGTGATAAGAGCTGTATGAGTGCCTAATAAAATTATTTAAAATATGTCATCATGACTGAAGACTTATTAACCTGTGATGTACACATAATAACATCTTGCATGCCAAAAACACAGATAACTAAAAATACTTATTGACAATGGCAGCCTTCAGAATGATTACACCTGAAGGTGGATAAAACAAATCCCCTCATGACTGGGCCAGTAATGAAAATCATGATTAAAAAGATCAAAGTTGTCAATATACTGTCAAAATCATCTTTCAGGTTTTAAAACCCAAACATGTCTCAACAATGAATAATAAGGTATACCGATGCAAGCCTCATAGTCATGTGAAAGCCAGCCAATGAAAAAGGAAGGCAGAAGAAAGACCAGTACTTTCACATTGTGATGGTGGGGAATAATATTGACTATACTGTGAACTTAACAGAAGAGCCAGAAAATGAGTGTAGAGGAAATAATAGCTAAGAATGAACCCCTGAAGTGAAGATGATAAGACATGGGCTATCTTATTTTAGACACATCAACAGGAAAGACGAATTGCCCCCAAAGGACATTGCCATTAGTAAAGCAGAGGGACAGTGAAGGCAAGAGAAGGATTCGGACAATATCCAAACAACAGACACAAACATACTAAAGATGAGGAAGATAGTGAAGAATGAAGGACCTGTTTCCGCTTCCTTTCTTAGCGCTGCTGTGACAGAAGTACCACACTTGAGTGGCTTTAGAGACCAAAATAGATTGTTCCACAGCTTTGGAAGCTACACGTCCAAATTCTAGGCTATGGGGGAAAGTCGTATGTCTGTCCTTTCTGAAGAGAGATCCTCTTCTCGCCTTTTGCAGCCCATGCATTTCTTTGCTCCTTGGAGATCCTTACCTGTGCTCTGTCTTCCTCAGTTTGTGATTGATTCTCTCTGTACTCAACCTGCTTTTTTTTACAACACAAAAGGGATTTTATCTTATGATATGCCCTACACTGAAATGGCCCCATTGCAGTAACAAATGATATTGTATTCACAGGTATAGAGGTTAGGATTCCAATACATATTTTGGAAGACAATTTAACTCATAAAATTTCATTCTATTGCACATAAGGGTACCATGAGTTGGAGCTGACTTGATAGAAATTGTGTTAGACTGGGTTCTCTAGAGAAGAAAAACCATTGATGTTTGTAAGTGTATGTCTACAGCAAGAGATTTATATCAAGACATGGCTCACACAGTTGAAGAAGTGGGGAAGTTCAGTCCCATTCAAGTCCATGGGTCAGATGTAAACTGAAGACTTCTGACTTTTGTCAATGTGATAGCTGATGACCAGCTGGAAGATGAAGCAGGAGACCACAGACTGGTGGATGCAGAAAGAAATGAATCTGAGACTGGTCAAATGAATCCAAGGTCTGCAATATGCTAAGGACTCCTAGTCTTTGAAGGCACTCACAGGAGGTAATCAAACCAGAGAAGAATCCAGTTCCAGTACAAATGAGCTTGTTTCCACACATTGTCAATCTATATTGAGTAGGCTACACCCCAAATGAAACCTCCTTTCAATTGTATCAAGGCTGTGATCAGATTAAGGAGGTGATAGCCCACCCTATTCTTCTCCCCAATTGCTTCAAAAAAACACACCTCATCATGGATTTGACCATACTATGCTATATCATAACATGGGAGAATCCTAATCCACCCAAGTTGACATAAAACCTAACAATTGCAACAACTAATGACAACAAAAACAACAACATTTACACATATATATGCACCACTTCATAACAAAATATGCATGTATATATGCTAGATTTCTCAGGTGGGAAATACCTTGGTTCTTGGCTTTGCACAAGAAAGAATTCACACCAAAGCCTGGTTTGTGATCCAACTGGGTTCTTAGAAAGGACGGAAGAAGTTTCAGGTTTTGCAGTCACTGAACACAGGCAACCTCGTGGGACTACACACCCACACGTGGTAGCCTGAGCCCAGAGACACCACGACAGGGCCAAGCGGGCACAGGACAGGAACTGAAGGGCGAAGAAGTGGGAGTGGTCTCATGGTCAAGATATTTGAGGTCTCTGGCTGGGAGGCACAGTCTACGGTATTGGTTGATCCCATTGGCGGAATTAAGCCCACCTGGGCCTAGTTTGGATTGCCCAGTTAGTCTTTATGGCTGGCTAAGGGATTGTCTGATTCTCTTCCAACATCTTGTAGGGGACCTTCAGACATGGAGAGGGACAACCCCCGTCCCTGCCCCTTGCTACCTAATGTATGTAGACTGAGAAATGGCTCACACAGTTGTAGAAGTATGTACTTCACTCTTGTCCAAATTCATAGGGCAGAGGTAAGTTGAAGGCTTCTCCTGAGTCTCACAGGTGTAATGGCTGAAAACAGAAAGTGGGACGATGAAGCAAGAAGACTATAGGTTGGTGGATGCAGAGCTGATACACGTAATGACACATGTACATTTGGAGACATTGTTTCCAAGTGTTTCATTAACCCCTTGGTAATTTTTCACTTTTACTCACTTGATATTGATTATTTGTGATGATCATATAATGTAGCTACAACTGATTATGTGCATAGTCGTGTTATTTTTATTATTGTTGTTACTGTTGTTGCATATTCAATTTTAATGACTTGAATATACTATGAACCTCCAGGAGAAAGAAACACATTTGTTTTGGAAGAAGTACAACCAGAAAGTTCCTTAGAAAACTCTGTTTCACATGCATTAGACCTATTATCCGTGGATACCAATCCTTAGAGAAAGACATCGCGCTTGGTTAAGTGGAAGATGAGCCAAAAATAAGAGGAACCCCCTCAGTCAGATAGAGCAACACAGTGGCTTACAGTGACATCAAACGTAGAAACGCGAGAGAGGGTGGTGTAGGACGAGGCAACATTTTGTTCTCTTGGAAATTCATTGTCATAATCAACTTGACATCCTCTAACACCAACATTTGTCATCAATTGCCAAGGGGTCATTTGTGGTTCAGTGGTAAAATTCTCACCTTCCATGCCAAAGACTCCGACCTTAATTCCCAGTCAATGCACCTCATGCACAGCCACTACCTGCATATCAGTGGAGGCTTTTGCATACTACAATCCTGATCAGGATTGAGCAGAGCTTCCACACTCAGATAAACCAGAGAGAAAGGACTGCTAATCTATACCAAAACTTCAGTGAATAAAAAGTATCACATGGATTTATCTGCAACTGATCACGGTTCAGATGATGCAATACCAGGGAGTATGTTGTCCTATTGTATGGGTATCAGGAATCAGAGTCAGTCTTTTGGCTGCTAATAACAACAATCCCCACCAAATACTGACAAGAAAGGCCTTACTGTCTCTTCTCTGACTCTGGAGAAAGTGAAGGAGGTATTTCTGTCCTGTGAATTAGGATATCATCAATACAATGGAAATTCTGCCCTGATAGAGAATAAGAGAAACCACACTGAACCCAAAAGCAATGTTTGAAATAAGAAAAAATATTCTGAAAATGATTGGTACATTTGTTTTGATTGGTACATTTGTTTTGATTGGTACATTTGTTTGGATTGGTACATTTGTTTTGATTGGTACATTTGTTTTGATTGGTACATTATTTGTTTTTGTGTACATACAAACTAGTCTTTTCATTTCACTCCAAGTCAGAGGATTCACAACAATTTCGACTTTACCTTACACATACCAAAGAAAAGGTTTTTTTATAAGTCATCTATCAGTTTAAGTCCAGTGACAGAAGATAGAAAGTGACTTTCTTTCACTTCATGTCATTGGCATGCAGCTGGGTCACAAGAACATATCAATCTTTGTGTTCTGTGGTGCTGTGGAAAACTACACATTCTTGCTGGATTGTAACATGGTAGCTGACAGGAAAAGAGTTTCATCATTACACATGCATGAATAATAACCTTAGAATCAAAGGTAATAGTGAAGGACAATCAAAAGTAATGAGTCTATATTAATCTATTATTTTGGTCACCTTATTTAGAAAAATGAAAATTTATGATTTTATTGATTACAGATGACACAGCACTTCTTGTTTCTATGGAATAACAAAGCAGAGAAATTCAGAAGTCACACACTATGTAAATTATTTCCCTTATCATATTTTTCTAATTGTCATTTTCTATTATCGCTCTCTTTTTCTCTCTCCTGGTGGTTTTAATTTTTGCCTCACACCTAAGATTCGTATTTTTATTTAAAGATGATTTTTCTATAGCCATGTAATAGCAGTAAAACTATAATTCTGTAATTCTATAAGAGCTAAAATGAAATCAAATTATTTTAATCTTATTTTAAAAGCTAGTTTCATTTTATTTTTAAAGTATTATTTTAAAATGAAGTCTACTACTTTAAATATAAACTTACACTTATTATTTTGAGCAGTAAAAAAAGACAATGCTATGACTTATGTATTTTTTTAAAGTAATCTTCCAAAGAAGTAACCAGCTCTAATAACTAAAGTATCAGTATTAATTCTAAAATTCCAGTTGCATCTCAATGGCTGCAGGATATGATGTGATGTAGTATCAAAGATGAGCAGAACCAAATTTAATTATGGTATGCAATGATTAGGATCTGTGTCAACTTTGCTCAGCAATGATTTTCAGTGCTCTCAGTAGTAATTACCATGGAGGTCTGATAATACGCCCATGATGTAACCTAAAACAATATAATCAACTCCATGATAGGATCTGTTATGAACAGCCAAGCAGTTAGACAATTTGGGTAGAGTGCAATTGAGAGATGTTTCCTTGAAGGTATTGCCTACTTCTACATAAGTAGATGCTATGGAATACAACTTTACTTCTTGTTAGTTTGGATGCTGCATCTGGCTCTTGAACCTCCAGTTCTCTGACCCTAAGTCAATGGCCCTACATAATATCTGCCAGTCCTGGGATCCATCAGAGCAGATTCTGCATTTGCATCTCACCTGCAGACTTGGATTCTTCTGCCTCTGCATTAACCATCCATGGTCTTCTTGTTTGTCTTCCAGCTTCCTGATTCATTTTTGTTTCCTGGTTCATTAGCTCTGGGAACTTTATGAGGCAGTAAAAGCTTCCCCACTTCATAGCTGACCCACAAACTTGAATCAACCTGGACTTACCCACTTCTACAACTGTGTGAGCCACAATCTTGGCAAATTTCTTTCTTTATGTATCTGTAAGCATCACTAGCTTTGCTTCTCTAATATAGGCTAATATAGGGCAAAGGAAACTACATCACATTATATCCGGCAGCCACTGATCTCCAACTGGAATTTCAGAATTAATTTCATACTAAGATTTTAAGAATGTGTGTGAGCACACTCAAAAGCCAAGGTGTTTGGCACGATAGAAAATGATTCACTTGTATCTGAATCAAAGCTCCATAATTTGAACTAAACATAATTTCTCCCATCATATTTCTGTTTTCCTAAAACTGGAGCCGTGTGTCATGTAACTTCATTTAAAACTTTGACACACTCCGCAAACAATGGAGAATCAAGGACAATGTTTATGAAGAAATGTTTTCTAAGAAAGATCTACCAGAGTGGTCTTGGCAGAATACGTGGGCAGCATGCCCCCCAGAATTGCTTATTAACTCCAGTCTGTTAAAATAGCTTAGAGGTACAAAAATGTGTATACCTATTTTCTTGTACTACATGCAATGACAAGGTCCCATGACCACGGTCACGTGCTCTTTTCCTCATTGTCTTTATAGAAAAAGCTCACCACTCCCTCAATATTTTGGGTCACTTTGGGATCGTGCAGTGCAATATGCTGTCCAGCACCAGCCATTTCCACTCACCAATAAAACACTTTGTTTTCACTTTTAACAGAGTGAAAATTCTGTTCAGTGCAGGACATCACTATTAAGGAAACATTCATATGATGTCATCTTGACTCCCTTGAGTGGCCTAGTCAACAAACTAGTCATTGTTTAACTGGTTTGCAGAAAACTCATTCCTGCACAAAATTAATTCAAAATAATATACCATAGATTGAGCCATATCCTGTATATAAGAACCTACTCATTATTTTCAATATAAACATATGCCTTCAATACAAGGAATCGAATTAAATCAAGCACACGTGTGGGAATCATTTATTTTAGAAGAATTAGTACCAGATTAGTACCAAAGAGTTGGAGATAGAAGATGTCGCACATGTCCAACTCTCCCAAATGAAGCTAGTCTGCTCCACTCTGACCCCACTCATCCCTTGAGTATCTTCCCTAGGGTCTGCAATTCATTGCAACATCCCACAGACACTCACAAACTTGAAGGAAATGTCTCACGTGGTGGTAGGTGCTGGTCAACTTCAAATCCAAAAGGTCAGGCAGAGCCCAGTCAAATGCAGGGTCTAGAGTCAAATGCCAAAAATGTCCAAAAATCACAGCAGGTCTTCTTGCTTCTACCGAAGTTCAGTCAGGAAACAGATATGGCTGTCCAAATGATGATGGGTGTAAGAACTGTAGTGTTAACACCATATATACCTCATCCAAGGAAAACAAGAAGAGTCCTGGGGGTGTACTAGTTACACATTCACCTGTGATCCACAAGGTCAGCAGTTCGAAACCACCAGCTATTTCCTGGAAGAAAGACTGGGCTTTCTATTCCTATAAAGAGTTACAATCTCAGAAACTCAGAGGGGCCATTATACCCTGTCTTATAGAGTCACTATGAGCTAGCATTGACTTGATACTAGTGTGTGTTTTTTTGTAAGAAAAACAAATGACGGTGTCTTAAGTTACTCTCTATTAAAGTAGTCTTAAAGATGCCTTAGAGAAACAAAGTAGAGCTTGGTGCACGCTCTACTAAAGTCAGGTCTAGACCCCATTCTAATCCCACTCCAATAGGATAGTAGAGAAAAGAAAATTTGAAAAACTTAGAAATCACCACTCTGGAGTTGATACAGACTCTTAGCGACCCTGTAGGACGGGGTAGAATTCTTCCATTTGTATTTAATCCTTATACAACAATGGCTGTGAGATATGGCATTCCAGCTGGGAAATCTGAAAGCATTTTTAAAGCTTTTCAGAAATGTTGATGTCCCTAATCTTCACGATATACGGAAAGGGAAATGCTATATCTGGCCCACAAAAACTGAAAGTCAAACCAGCGATTGAAGGAATCTGGATCACACAACAGGATCCCTCACCTTCCATCTGATTCTCCAATGATGTTTCATATCAGTGTGATGCTAAGAAAATGAATCCTCAAACATAACATTTTATAGTACATGTACAGGATAAAAATAATCTTAAAACAAATATCTGGAACATGAATTCCATGGGCCATTGTGGGTGTTTATATTTTCTTTGTGTTAATGGACAAGAACCAGAGAATTCACTGCCCGAATTGATCTACTTTAGAAAATACTTTTCATCATTGCTTCTCGGCCTTTTGGCTAAGATCAAGTGAAGAAAATACTTTTCATGACATATTTCTAAGATTCTGTTACACATTTCATCTATCAGAATATTCTTCTGTGGATTCCCAGTTAACTGGGACATGATTCAGATTTACTCTCAGATTTATCACCTCTTGGGATTCTGACACCCCAAAGTTTTATTCCCTCTTTCTTCTTTCTTCCATCTCTATTTCTCTCTAGTATAAGGAAACTACAAACAAATTTGATGACAAATAACTATCGAACAGATCAAGTCTCCTAACTCCTGGCCAAACTTTGAACATGATACAAAATGATAAGAACAATGTCTTACTAAATAGGCGGAGAAGCCCTTTCCTGACAAGGTAGGCAGAATGGAACAGATGTAAGAGCATCACCCCAACCCCATATATACTTGTTGGTTATCTAAAAAGCTATTTTAATATGCAAATATCTTATGAATTTATGAAAAGATGCTATTTACATCATTTTAATGTTCTAAATACAGGAAAAAAGATAAAAAGTGGTACTTGAGAAAAAGCACAGATAACTTGATATCTCATCTTTTCTACCCTCCCATCAAGTTTATGGAGTAGAACAATCTTATGTTGAAATAGTCCAAAAAGGGTCCCCTGGTAATTGGGATCACTGGGATCCTGACGGAAAGCCAGACAGAGGGCTTTAGCTTCATTAATGTGATACTCACTAAACTGCGTGGGTGAAAAACTGGCTGTGAGTGAAACCCTGGGAGTGTCTGTCCTACTGACAAAGCCTGCGCCTTGCATTGCCTTTGAGAGGCGGTGGTTTTAAGAAACAAACAGAAGGGAGGATAGAATATCATTGAAAACACTTGCAGACTCTCTCTCGCAAATGAAAACCCAGAAATTCTGAGTGGACGTGTGCCAACAATGTGCAAGCATTTCTATGTATGATTAGATCCTTCTCCTCTGATTTGGGCTGCAGCCTCACTGGAACGCTAGAAACATGCGCTGTCTAGCATTGCCTGAGCAAAGAAGCAGTCATCACACTGAAGCACAACAGTGGGAAAGTCCTAGTTAGTTCATCAACAATTTACAAACTGAAGCGTTTAGCAATTCCTGATTAAAGGTTTAAATTCTTATAGCTCTTTGCCAGTGAAATATAGAATTTCATGATGCTTTGAAAAACTTTAGAGGAAAAGAACCCGACTCCATGGCTAGACAGTTTTAATATTTTAGTCCACAAAACTAAAAAAAAAGGATGGGGGAGATCTTACTATCAGTATGTCAATGAAGTAGTTCACATACATTTATTCAAAATATTCTCCCTTTTAACTAAAAAGAGACAAGTTCATAGTGAGTGAAAACAAAACAAAGCAAGAAACAACAACAAAACCTCACTGATACGGAACCAATTTGGACTTGTGGCGACCCTATAGGACAGGGTAGAACTGCACTTGTGAGATTCTGAGACTGTAACTCTTTATAGGAGTAGAAAGCCTCATAGTAAGAAATAAAGAGAAAATTCAAGCCAATTTTGAAAAATACATCATTTGAGTCAGTGAGGTTGAATGACCTTGGGGCATGGTAGGGAGGTGGGTGGCGCGGGGGGCAGGGAATGGGGAGCCACGTAATAACGTTGAGTACAAGAATAGAGAAATGTTTGAAAACTGATTGCGATGGTGATTATTCAACTCTTCCAGAAGTGATTGAACTACTCTACTGCTGGTTTGCTATGTGAATTATTTGCCATTAAAACTGTTAAAATTAAAAGGAAGTGTAATATTTCCTTAATACATATTAGTTAACTACGGATCTCCCAAGTTCTAACTCTTCTACATGTTACAGTGCTGAATCAGTATAAGCCATCAATTCCTTTTTAAAATTCATTTTATTACCCAAGAAGGCTGAGTTGTCTAGCTAGCCAACCTAACACTTTTTATCTGATTTAATGTAACAAATAGAATTTCATTGGATGGGGTATCAGAATCACAGAATTAAAATTCAATTAGATCAAATATCAATTGAATTAATTTTGTTATTTAAAAACTGGTTAAAAAAGTGACACTATTATACTCATTTAAGAGCTCTAGTCACGTGAAAGTTCTCTATGACCAAAAATTGAAAGTTATCTTTGAATTCCCAGCATTTGGCACGGACCACTACATTTAGTAAAATCTCAAAACAGCCATGGTCAAGCGCATTCATGTTTATAAATTTCACTAGAATGAAAATCGTACCTCTTACTCTATGCTTTTAAAGGCAATTGCAGTCTGGCAAAATATAAAATATACTATTCTGTTCTTTAAAGGTTGCTTTTTAAGTATTCCAACCCAAAGTAGAAAAGACTTTTAGTAGTCAGCCTATGGACAGTGAGTGAGAAGAGAGTGGAAAGGACTAGAGACCTCTTGCCAGGTGTCAGGGCCGGAGAGGAGAGGTAGGCGGTCATTAAAGGAGATCACTTCAAGCGCTCCAAGGGAGGAAAATGAAGCAGTCGAACTGAGTTTTATCAAAAAATAAACCTTATTCATTTATAAAGAATTTCCTCAGGGATTTTTTTTAAATCACAATCAATGAAAAGATCTTTAAAGAAGAAAAAAGAAATGCATCACTTTCACTCAATCCAATAAAAGCTTTTCTTTCTTTTCTGAGCAATAGATCCCCTTTCTGGCCCTGCAAGGCCAGGTCTCTATAGTCAGCATAAAATGAAGCTGAGCAATTATTTGTTGAATTTTAATTTAAACAGCTGTAGATCAGAATAATTTAGGTCATTTTATGATCAAGGAATCATGTCAGCACGATAGCTTCCAGGATTGGGTTTAATGACCCCCTCCCTCAGTATGGTAGTAGGAAAACAAAAACAAAAACTACATGAAGAGATTGAGAGAACTAGATGATTCATTTAAACTGCTTAACTAGCAACTGTGCATCTCTCTGGGCCATAGTTGTTTCATGTAATCACTATTGATATTATTTGCACGGCAGGCTTATTTTGATGAGCAGTGAGACACTATATGCAAGTAAGTCAAGCCATTTGCTGGGGAGGGGATGCCCGGTCAGGCTAACTTCAATGCTTGCAGAGTGGAACTATATTCCACATGACCATCATAGCTGGGACCTTTCTGGGCCGATTCCCAGGCTTTGCTCCCTAGCTGTGTCTCGGTAGAGCTGAACCACCAGCCATAGGATTAAGAGTGCTTGACTAATATGGAAATAACTTATAAACCAAAACAAATCCCCCACTATCACTGAATCAGTTTCAACTCACAGTGACCCTGTCAGGGTCCCCATGCTGTACAACTTTATGGAATCAGATAGGCTCATCTTTTTCCTGGATTTGAATCACTGATCTTGTAGTTAACTCTCCAACACGTACCCAGCTGTACCACCAGGGATCCTATAGAAACATAAAGTGATATATAGATAAAATTAATATATCGTGGGAACTCCTTGCATGACATTCCTATCATAATTTAAATAAGTTAGGTTCACTTTTCTGACATTATTATAGAGATGGTTGAAAAGTTAGTTTGATATAAACTATAAAATTAAATATATTGTAGTGGGACATAATCCAATTCACACGCACTAATATAAAAGAAAGCATTCTTTGAAAATATCTTTTAAAAATAATATTCAGATTCTTTTAATAATTTATAAACATATGTTTTATTTTTTCATGATTATGATAATAATGTATACTCTTTCACTTGTCCACAATGAGCGGTCACAGGTTTTCAATGGAACTACATTAAGTTTGTTTCTATTTTTCTAATGCTAAGGCTTTTTAGCTCAGTTTGTCTAAAATCTTATATCATAAAACAGTTATTTTAATAGTTGACGATGTTGTTAGACACCCAGTGTACACTGTATACTCAGAAATGCATAATGCTCACCTTTGCCTTTATCATTATGGATAGTAAGAATTTACACTATAAGCCATGTAAACCTTGGCAGCTATATTAAGACTTGTTTTGAAAATTTGAAATTGTTATAAAAGTTATTTTAAATAAAGCTTGAGTGGGTGAATCTAATGTTTTCAAAGGTTTCCAAATTTCATATCACAATAAAGATTCCTCACAAGGTGTAACATAAATGAATTAGAATAGCTTTCTCAAAAATGTCACCAAATCATAGAAAAGATTTTATTGATTTAATGACAGACAAATTTTTATTATTGTTGTTGCTTTTTGTGCTTGCTTTTATGGAGGATCTATTTAAATGCTCTTTATATTGAATAATTATATATAACAACAGTAAAGAATACATGAAAGTAAATATGACAACATCAATGTCAAAGTCAATAAAATCACTTCCATCAAGTCAATTCCCACTCATGGCAACCCTAACAGACAGAGTAGAGCTGCTCCCCTGGGTTTCCGAGGCTGTCAATATCTAAGGGAGTAGAAAACCTCATTGTTCTCCCACAGAGCAGCTAGTGGCGTTGAACTGCTGATCTGTGTTTAGCAGTCCCAATGGCAACCACTATGCCAACAGGACTCCTTCATATTATCCATAGAAAATGAAAAAAAAAACACTTTTTGGTAACTGAGGTAGAGAAAGATTTTGATCTTTCAAAATCTTTTCAGAATATTAAATATCCTTATCTACTTAGTTTTTAAAATATGAGAACACATTTTTCTACTTGTTTTTTGAAATGTTATAACTCATTTTCTAATTTCCCTCACACTTGGCATAGCTAAATAAAATAACTTTCGCTGTGACAAAATCATTTTGATGCTCCCGGAATCCAGATTTCTGGAGTTACGGAGTAAGTGTGATCCACCCCAGTCGTCTGAGTTGTCATTTTGTCCCTGGAACTAACTGGCTTCCTACAAAAACCTTCATCAAGTACTAACTGAGTGAGCAGACGATTAGCTCTAGGCACTTGGTTTTTTTGAAAAGTTGTCTGACTTGAGACTGTCTTAGGATGTATGGCATGTCCTTGTCTGCTTCTTGTATCACTTCCACCAAAAAAAACAAAAACCCTAAAACAAACTCAAATGCTGTAGATTTTATTTCTACATATATGTTGGGTTTTTTTAATCTGCTGAGTGCATGGCAAAACCCATGACACCAGGAGGGCTCTTACCCTGTGCTTTTATGTTATCTCATGAGAAATTAACATAACACAGATCTACATAGACTGCTTGTACAGAACCATTTTGAAGTGCTTTCCCAACATGTTCCAGCAAGTGACTGCCTGATTCGAAATCATACTTATTCACAATAAAATCACAATCAATATGGTCTGTTAAATTCGTATTTCATTGTTGTTACACTGAACCCTGAGTGACATCTCCTCCCCACTACCCCTCTGCAAGGGATGTCCAGTTGTCTACAGATGAGTATTGGGTTCCTATCATGTGCTCCCCTCATTCACGATGATATGACTCCCCACCCCGCCTTTGGTGCTTGAAACCTGGTCCCCTTAGCCCTTCATGATCACACATGTTGGTGTGCTGCTTCCATGTGGGCTTTGTTGCTTCTAGGCTAGATGGCCACTTGTTTACTTTCAAGCCTTTAAGACCCCAGACGCTACATCTCTCAAGAGCCGGGCACCATCAGCTTTCTTCACCACACTTACTTATGCACACATTCTTCTTCAGGGTTTATGTGGGGAAGGTGATCAAACAACCTTCCTCTAGTTCTTAAACGCTTCCTCCCCCCAAACTATTATGATCCCAATTCTACCTTGCAAACCTGGTGAGACCAGAGGATGCACAGCAGTACAGATGGGAACTGGAAACACAGGGAATCTAGGACAGATGAACCCCTCAGGACCAGTGGTGAGAGTGGCAATACCTGGAGGGAAGGGGGCGTAGAAAGGGGAACCGATCACAAGGATCTACATATAACCTCCTCTCTGGGGGATGAGCAACAGAAAGATGGGTGAAGGGAGACGCTGGTCAGTGTAAGAGAAGATAAAATAATAATTTATAAATTATTAAGGTTTCATGAGGGAGGAACAGGAAGGGAGGGGGAGGGAAAAAAAGGAAAATGAGGAGCTGATTCCAGGAACCCAAGCAGAAAGCGAATTTTGAGAATGGTGAGGGCAACAAATGTATAAGTGTGCTTTACACAATTGATGTATGTGTGGATTGGCATAAGAGTTGTATGAGCCCCAATAAAACTATTAAACAATTTTTTACAATTATTGTAAAAGTATTACATCAAACTACTAAACTAAAAGTGTATTACACTAAAAAGTATTACACTAAAACTATTAAGTGAAGGTTAATATTTATTTTTAATTCTTTTATCTTTAAAATTGTAGGTTACTCGGAACTAAAACTAAAACAAAAAATAAGCCATGACTTTGATTTATACGATGTTGTACTTTATTTTTGCAGTAAAACATAATCTACCATGTTACTATTTTTTAATTTTTAGTGTGATTCAAACATTAAAAAGAATTCGTATTTCATGTTTCTCCAAACACCTAGATTTTGACAAATTTCCTAATATTCTGTAGGTAAATTTCCTAATATTCATCTGGGAACTGGATATCACTTCAAAAATATTTCCTAGGTATCAAAGATAAAAAATTACTCACATTAAGCTAAACTTTGCCTATGAAAACAACTGCCAATGCTTCTACTGACCTTCTTAATTTGTTCCATAGTTCCTGGGATCTTAAAAGGTTCAAGGGGCCAACCAAGGCACATCAACTAGTCTGCATGCACCAAGCGCACCTGAGGAAGAATGAGAATTAGGAATAAGAGGAGAAAGCGAAATGTGTGGCTAGTTGCTTCTATAAGCAACTGCTCCATTGGCTCGAGACTGGAGCACCTGGGTAGTGTCTCGTCACAACTACTGTCCATTTTAATCAAAGATTGCACAGACAAATCCAGAATTTCAAATTCTCATGGGATCCTGCTTTTCTGGAGGCACAGAGTCTGAATGACCCCTGAAACTATTGCCCTGGGATAATCTTTACGCTTTAAACCAGAAATATCCCTGGAAGTCTTCTTAAAACCATGTAATAGTTTACGGTAACCAGGAAAGAACATCTGCCTTGATTATTGTGCTTTCTCCCCTAGGCTCTGCCTACATTGTCGCTGTTGTTAGGTGCCATCTCGTCAGTTCCAAGTCATAGCAACCCTGTGCACAACAGAAGGAAACATTGGCCAGTCCCACTCTTACTCTGCAAGCTCCACGGAACCTGTTCACTTCGGTTGACTCTACTGCCATTTGAAATACCAGGGCCATCTCTTCCGGCAGCACAGCGGCACACAGTATGACAAAGTGGCAAGACGAGTGGGGCAAGATCTGTCTGTGTAGGAGCAAATTGAAAAGAGCAACTTAAAACGGAGCAAGAAACGGTAGGGCCAGAGACCTTGTGCCAGTGAGAGACGGACACATTAGGAGAGTGAAAATGACAGTTCAAGAATTGCAATCCATGTCACTGAATTGTCCACTTGGAAAGTGTTCAATTGCTGTATGTTTTTGTTATATGTATACTTCACAATGGTAAAATAACAAATTAAGCAACAACTCCTACAACTTACCAGCTGCTTCTGCTGAGTCCAACTCATAGTAATCCTACACAGGGCATAGTAATCCTATGCAGTCCATAGTAATCCTATATCATCATAGTAATCCTACACAGGCCATAGTAATCCTATAGAGGGCATAGTAATCCTATATAGGCCATAGCAATCATATACAGGCCATAGTATTTCTATATAGGCCATAGTAATTCAATACAGGCCATAGTAATCCTATGCAGTCCATAGTAATCCTATACAGGCCATAGTAATCCTATATAGGCCATAGTAATCCTATATGGTACTTAACATAGAATTGCCCTGCTCCAGTGTACCGGCTAATGGGTTTGAACTATACATCTTTTGGTTAGCAGGACAGACCTTAAACTATCGAACCAATAGGATTCCTTAAAAATATATTAAAATATGTTATTCTATATCATTCAATCTAGTAGTATAGAATTCTATTTGCTTCAAGTGGATTTTAAATGATAAAGCTTTAAACAGAATAAACATCTTTTATTTTTAAAAGGTTTGCTTGCTCTGGAAGTGGAAAAACAGCCCCGAATCCTTGATGGTGTATGTTGCTGTTAGGTGCCATTAAGTCACTTCGGACTCATATGGGCTGTAGACACAATAGAAAGAATGCCAGGTCCTATGCCAGCCACACAGTTGTTCTCTTTGAGCCCATTGTTGCAGCCACTGTGCCAATTCATCTTGTCAAGTGTCCTCCCCCTACTAACTGCCCCTTCACTTTACTCGGCATGGTGTCCTGTCCTAGGACTAGTGTCCCCTGAAAACATGTCCAAATAATATCTTTGCTCCTGAGAAGCATTCTGGTTGTATTACTTCCAAGACAGATTGGATTGTTGGCAGTCCATGGTACTTTCAATGGTCTTCACCCAAATATATAGATTCTTCCTGGGTCTTCCTTATTCAATGTCCATCTTTTACATGCATATGAGGTGATTGAACATGCTATGGCATGGGTCAGGTGCACCATAGTCCTCAGAGTGGCATCCTTGCTTTTCAACACTTTAAATAGGTCCTGTGCAGCACATCAACCCAATGCAATGTGCCATTTGATCTCTTGATGACGGCTTCCATGAGCTTTGAGGAAGGATCCAAACAAGATGCAATCCTTAACAGCTTTAATCTTTTATCATGAGATTATTTATTGGTAGAGAAGAATTTGGTTTTCTTTTCATTGAGTTGTAATCCATACTGAAGGCTGCCATCCTTGATCTGCATCCGTAAGTGCCTCAAGTCCTCCTCACTTTCAGCAAGCAGGGCTGTGTCATCGGAATACCATGCAGGTTACTTAGTCTTCCTCCAATCCAGATGCCACCTTCTTTTTCATATAAGCCAGCTCCTCTGATGATTTTCTCGGTTTACAGATTGAACAAGTTTGGTGAGAAGATACAACCTTGGCCCACACATATCTTCATGGTAAACCATACAGTATTCTCTTGTTCTACTCCCACATCTCCCTTTTGATCCATGAACAAGTTTCAACTAAATACAATGAAGTATTCTGGAGTTCCCACTCTTCACAACACTATCCATAGTTTGTTATAATCCACACAATTGAAAGTCTCAGCATAGTCAACGAAACACAAGTAAACATATTTCTGGTATGCTCTACCTTAATCCAAGATCCATTAAAAAAATTTTTTTAAAACATCTTATTAGGGACTCATACAACTCATCACAATCCATACATACATCAATTGTGTAAAGCATATCTGTACATTCATTGCCCTCATCATTTTTGAAGCATTTGCTCTCCACTTAAGCCCTTTGCATCAAGTCCTCTTTTTCCCCCTCCCTCCCTTCTCCCCCCTCCCTCATGAGTCCTTGATCATTTATAAATTATTATTTTGTCATATCTTGCCCTGTCCGACATCTCTCTTCACCCCCTTTTCTGTTGTCCGTCCCCCAGGGAGGAAGTCACATGTAGATCCTTGTAATCGGTTCCCTCTTTCCAACCCACTCACCCTCTACCCTCCCAGTATCGCCCCTCACACCCCAGTCCTGAAGGTATCATCTGCCCTGGAGTCCCTGTGCCTCCAGCTCCTATATGCACCAGTGTACATCCTCTGCTCTATCCAGACTTGCAAAGTAGAATTCAGATCATGGTAGTTGTGGGGGAGAAGCATTTACGAACTGGAAGAAAGCTGTATTCTTCATTGGTGCTACATCGCACCCTGACTGACTCATGGTGCTACATCGCACCCTGACTGACTCATCTCCTCCCCTTGACCCTTCTGTGAGGGGATCTCCAGTGGCCAACAAATGGGCTTTGGGTCTCCACTCTGCACTTCCCCTTCATTCACTATGGTAAGATTTTTTTTTCCTGATGATGCTTTATACCTGATCCCTTCAACACCTCGTGATCGCACAGGCTGGTGTGCTTCATCCATGTGGGCTTTGTTACTTCTGAGCTAGATGGCTGCTTGATTACCTTCAAGCCTTTAAGACCCCAGACACTATCTCTTTTTAATAGCAACAATGATATCCCTTGTTTCACATTCTCTTTTGAATTCAGCCTAAACGTCTGTCAGCTCCCTGTCTGTGTTAAGACTGCAACTATTGTTGAGTGGTCTTCAGCAAAATCTTACTTACCATATCATTGATGCGTAATCTCTGCATTTTGTTTGGTCACCTTTCTTTGGAATGTATACAAATATGGTCTCTCCAAGTCAGTTAGCCAAGTAATTATCTTCCAAACTTCCTGGCCTAGCCAAGTGAGTGCTTCACCAACTGGTTGAAGCTTTTCAGTTGGCATCCTTTTGATTCCTGGAGCCTTGTGTTTGGCTGATGTTTTCAGAGCAGCTGGCATTTCTTCCTTCAGTACCGTTGGTTCTTTATCAGATGCTACCCCTTGAAATCATTTACTGTTGATTGATTCTTTCTGGTACAGAGACTTTATGTATTCTTTCCATCTTCTTTTGATGGTCCCTGAATTGTTCAAAATGTTACCCATAGAATCTTTCAATTTTTCAACTTGAGGCTTGATTTTTTCCCCCCCTTAGTTCTTTCAGTTTGTGACTGTTAGATTTTGTGTCAATTTGATACTTGGCGAACATCAAGGGGTGGAGTCCAACCTGTGACTCAGGTCACAGTCTGCTGAGCCTTCCAGAGTGTGGCCTTTTCATAAGGGAGAAATTGGAAATCTCTCTCTCTCTCTCTCAACCATGTTGCCTTCCTCCTCACTGGGACTTCCCTGGGACCCTGTGTCTGCCTCCAGGGGTGACTGTATGTGTCAACTGACCCCGACAGCTGTTTGGCGCATGGCCACAGTTCCACTGACCTTGGATCCTTGCAATGCTGCACCCTCTGGCCTGTCATTTTCCTGCATCTTCCTTCACCTTTCTGAGCCATCAGTCTGCAAGAGGGCCTTGGCTAGCCTTGGCCTTCACTTTGACTTGATGGGGTTGCCGTATTGATACAAAATTTCTTCTGGATATAAAGTTCTTTTGTATACATGGAAGCGTGTCACTGGATTTTTTCTCTAGATAATCCAGCCTGACACAAGTTTAAGACAGCCTAAGTCTGTTCTTCCTTTTCGAGGTTTTCTAACTCTTAAGTCTGCGCATTTCCTTATCGGTCTTTACTTTGTCTTCTCCAGGGGCCATTTGACGCTTACTGCTCTGCTCTTCTACTTCTTTTCTTCCATCTGCCCGCGTTTCTTTATGATTAAGAACCAGGTTCAGACCTCTTCTGGCATCCACTTTGAGCTCTTTCTGCTCCCTTGTCTTTCTCATGACCTTTTGCTTTCTCTATGCATGCTGTCTTGAGACTGCTCAGCAGGTCCTTTGTAATTCATGTTCAATGCATCAAACCTGCTCCTGAGATGGTCTCACAATGCAGTTGGATACACTCAAGGTCATATTTTTGCTCTCATAGATTTGTCTTAATTCTCTTCAGCTTTAACTTGAACTTACATATGAACAATGAATGTTCGCTTCCATAGTCAACCCCCGGCCTGGTTTTCACTGCTAGTCTGGAGTCTCTCTCTCATCTCTTCATGCACATTTCATCAATTTGATATCTGTGAATTCAACCTGTAGATGCTTGTGTTGTTAGAAAATATTTGTAATGAAGTTGTTGATAAAGCAGAAGTCTATCATGAATCACCAACCTCCTTTCTATTACCAATGCTATATTTTACAACTACTCTTCCTTCCTCTTTGTTTCCAACTTTCGTATTCCATTTGCCAATAATTTTCAATGCATTCTAACAGCACGTTTGATCAATTTCTAACTGAAGATGGTAGATTCTTCAATTTCTTCATAGCTTTAGTGGTTGGTTTTTAAAATTGAATAATAATTTTTTGACTCAACTTCCTTGCATGTACATAGATATTCTCACAGTAAACATTGTACTCCAAAAAAGATCTTCAAATACATTTTTGACAATGAATGTAGTACCGTTGCTCTTGAATCTGTCATTCCCAGCATAGTAAACCATATGATTTCTGATTCAAAATGGTAAATACCAGTTCATTTTAGCTCTCAGATGGATAGGATGTCATTCCCTTTCATTTTGTGACAACTTCCAAATTTCCTAGATTCATACTTCATCTATTTTAAGTTCCAATTATTAATTGATATTTGAAGGTGTTTCTTTTCATTTGGGGTGACATCTCCACAGTCAGTCAAGTCCTAAAGGCTTTACTCTCTAAGGCCTTACTCCATTCAATTCATGTTCAACCCAGTTTCAGAAAGGCAGCTCGTCTTCAGTCACAAACGGACTCCGGCTCCATGTTGGACAAGGTTCTATTGCGGCTCTGGGGGTTTTCAGTATCTGACAGTATTTTGATGCTATTCACAAGGTCCTCAGTGGCTAATTCCTTAGAAACGGACAGGACAGTTAATTCCTTCTTTGCAGTCTATTCTTAGTGTGGAAGTTCTGCTGAAAGCTGTCCACCTTGGGTGATCCTGCTGGTATTCAGCATCACAGTAACACACAGAAGTCACTACAGTATGACAGGCTGGCAGACACAAGGCCAGATCCTCTCCATTAGAATTTGTCTCATTGGAATTTGTCTCATTGCTGGTCCTGAAAGCTCATGTCTACTATATCTGAAATATGACTCTTAAGATTCTATTTTGGGTGCTTTCTAGCACATGGAAATTATGTTACTTTGGATAGGTAAATTAATAGTAGACATTCCCAAGTCACACCAGAATCAAGGACCACTAAACACCAGGCTGTGTCCAGGCTCGAGGCGAAGACTAGGATTGGAGGCCAAAATACAAGCTGAGAAAAAAAGGAAGGGAGAGGCAAAAGTCTCAGAAAACCCACCAAAAAGAAAAGAAAGTGTCTTCTGATCTCCTCTTCATTCCCTATGTCCTTTCTTCCCAAAGCATGACAGCATGCATGCAACCATAGACTTCCAAACGAGCTAACTGTCTAAAATTAATTTGAGGCATTTTCTGCATTGACATCTATCAAATAGACAATCTTACTCTATGTAAATGATCTCCACTTATTTAACTTTTCAGGAGACTTGTTAGCACTGGGCGTTGGGCATTCAACTGCTTACTACCAGGTTGGGGGCTCATAGCCACTAACTTTTGTGAGAGGTAGATGAGGCTGTTTGCAGCTATAAAGATTTGGAGATTTAGAAACTCTGTGTAATATCATTACGTGTAGGCATCAACTAAAGACAGTGGGATTTGGCTTATGTTTTACACAAATGTCTGAGTATCTCTATGAGTATATAATAGGATGAATTGTTTGATGTAAGCTGACTAAATTAGTAATAAGTATTTTCAAGGATTTTAAGTCAACCTGCTTTTCGGGAAGGTTGCTCTAATGAATCTGCTTGTCACATATGAGCTACACATTGCCCTACATATTACACATACGGACGCTTTCCATCATTGACTGCTAAATAAGACATATGCACATCTTCTAAATTTAGAAACATGATTGACTTAAATTTTTCAAGAATACTTTGATTGCTTCCTCTGACTATAAAACAAATTAGATATACTTGTGGGTTTTGTTTGTTGGCTTGTTTATATGTTAAAAAATAAACAAAATGTCAAAAAGAAACTCCAAATCTCCTAAATTTTCCAATCTAGAAATATATTTGATTCACATTTTAGTGACTCTGAGTCTTTTTCCTCTTTGTTGCTTTCACTTTCTCTTTATATCTAACCAAATTCATTTCAGCCACTACACATACACAAAGGTCCTTTAACTATGTCGCAATGCTATGCTATAACATAATGGTACATGTATACCTTTTCTTACCACTAAAGAAATAGAATTCATAGTGGGGCAAAATAATCTTTGTTTTTGAATTCTCTTACTTTATTTAGCCAGTTATCTAGTGAGAACAATCTAGGTTATTTCTGTATTAGAGCTCAAGTTTTTGAGATTAAATTTGCAAAAGGCTACGATTTACAGTAGAAGCTCTAAATCCATTTGAATGTCCACATAACTTCAACCTCCATTGAATGCCTCCTAACCATCAACCATCAGTGGGAATAGCTCTGTTCCCAGGCAGAGTGCATTAAAGAGCAGATCACTGGCTCTTCCCTAGCAAGTCAGAGGAAGCACAGCACAGCCTTTAAGAACTTCCCTGGTGTGCCTCTCCTGGAATCCGGGGAGGATTGAGATCTTCTGGTCATGTGTCCCATTCTGACTATTTTGGGGAGAGGGCCTTGAATCAATCATGGAAGCTCTCCAATCTAGCATTATGTACATGTCCCATTCAGGGTGGTCTTGTTCCCACCTCTGTGTTCCCACTGTGTGATGTATTAGTCTTCCACTAATCATGCTTCTGTGACCATTTCATTTTCCCATCTCCATCCTTCCTAAGTCTCTGAGTTCCACAAAGCTTTGGATGCGAGGATATCATGTTAGCCGTCTCCCTCCTCTAGATGATGTGTCTTTGTCTTCATTTTGCCTTTTCCAGCTCAGGACTTAAAAAAAAAAAAATGTTCTCCTTAAATTACATCTGACGGCTCTATCCCAAAAGAGTTCCAATCTCTTTGTGTTATAAACAATGCTGTGATGAAGACCCTCGTGCTTATGTTTAGCATACGTTTTACATATTTGCCCAATTATCCCTTTAATAAAATGTATTTAGGCAAGATCCCTGGATCTAATGGTATTTTCACTTTAGAGTTATCCTCCAAACAACAATGAGTATGTGCTTCCTGCAGAGCATTTGATTTACAAAAAGGTTTGATGTGATCAGTAACATGAATACATTTAATTTTTAATCTTGGTGATCTGTGCAGCTCCGTAAACCAATATTTTCCAAATGAATTTTACACAGTCCTACATGCATAATGTTTCGTTCAAAGTAAGATAGGTCAATGAGTTCCTCAGTGTCAGAGATCCAAAAGTTCAGTGGATGGTTTCAGATTCCACATTTCCAGTAGCTTTTAAGACACTTCAACAAAATCTGTTGCTGGAGGTAATTCTGACCCGTGGCAGCCTCCTGTGCACAGAGTAGACGGTACTCTGTAAGGTTTAAAAGTCCGGATGGTTTTGGAAGCAGATCACCAGGTCTTGCCTTGGCGGCTTTTTGAATGAACTTGAATCTCTAACTTTTGTGGTTAGTAGCTAAGGACTTCCTCTTGAAAAAGCACTGCCTGCCTATTTTTGGTGTGCTCCTAGAGAAGAAGGGGAGCTGTGTGTAAAGGTTAAGCACTCGGTTGCTAACCAAAAGGACGCTGATCTGCTCTCTAAAGATGACCCCCAGCAAACCCTAGGGACCGGATCTAGTCTGTCTTGTCGGGCCACTCTGCAAAACTATCAACTCGATGACCCAAAACAATACCAAGAAACACCCAGAATAATATGACAGTTATTAAGTATTCCTCCATTTTCCAAAGACATATCTATGTGGGTTCAGTTTGGTTTTTCCTTCCTACATAAAGCCAAACTTACTGCCGTTGAGTTGATTCCAACTCACAGCAGCTCTGCAAACCAGAATAAAACGGTTCCGGTAGGTTTCCTTGGGAACAGAAAGCCTCACCTTTCTCCTGAAGAACGCCTGTTAGGTTTCAACTGCTGACCATGTTGTTGGCGGCCCAACTTAGAACCCACTTTTCTCATACACGGCAGCCAAAACAACATTCCAGAAGGAGGGAGCAGACAAGAATCCAGCGGGTAACTACTAAGCCAGACATTTAAGAAACTTGCAAAGTTGTAAAGTATCATGCATTTATCTAAATGTTTTATTTTGAAAATTACTCATTTTTCATAAAACCTAGCTGTTGTCTATAACAGATCATGGATATTTATGGTTATCTAGCTGTTGTCTATAACAGATCATGGATATTTATGGTTATTTAAAATAAAAAATGTACTTTGTCTTAGTTTTGCTTCTAGTGCAATAAATAAATAATAAGTTATTACTCAAAATAAATAATAAATAAAGTGCAATAAATATTAATAGATAATATCTATGAGACTCTGGAGTGCTCAATAATTATTAAGTGTATTAAGCAAACCTGAGACTACCTATTTGGGACAGCTGACTAAATCAATAGCACAGTATTGGTACCCTCAAAGGTACAGCTGTTATTATTGCCTTTGGTTTGATTCCAACTCTTGGTGACTCTTGGTATATCAGAATAAGCTCCAAAAGGTCTTTAAGTAGATTGTCAGGCTTTTCCTTAGTGGCACCTGGGCAGGTGCAGGTCTCCAACCTGTTGCTTCGTCACCAACCACGTGAACCCTTTGAACTTCTCAGGAACTTTCAAAGGCACATTTCGATTCAATTCTGGTACTCCACTTGAAGGACACGCTATTTCCAAGTCCTGTATACGTTTTCCTGAAAATGTTTTCTAAGCAAAAACCCACATGCTATTATTCAAGTAGAGCTTGAGAAAGTAAAAGTGTTAAGGCTACAACTGCTTCATCTAGGACTTAAAACTCCAAGACCAAACTCACTGTCATGGAGTTGATTCCAACACATAGCAACCCCCCACGATAGCATAGACCTACCCCTTAGGTTTCTGAGATGGTGTCTCTTGGTAGGAGTAGAAAGCTTCATCACTCTCCTGAAGAGGAGCTGGTGGTTTTGATCCGGCAACCTGGGTGCTAGTCGAGTAACCCACTAAGTCATCCACGCTCATCTCATCTTGGTATTTTTGCTAATTCACGGAATACAGAGAATCCTTTCTGGTTGGTTTGCAGAAACCAGCAGCCACATCCAGAAAACAGTCAGCCCAATGGGACTTGACCAGTTCAAGCTCCACAAATGCGCAGAGTCTTTCAACCAACGCAGACAAAGTATTCATCCCCCTACTCAGAGCATCAAACATGTAAACACTCCCTGTATGCTTGAGGCCAGGAGTCCTGATGTTGCAGCAGTTATTTGTTGGGCCACGTGGTCAATAGTTCAAAACTACTAGCATCTCCATGGAACAAAGACTGGGCTTTCTATTCCAGTGAACAATTTTAGTCTCAGAATCCCACAGGGGGCTCGAAGAGTCATCCTTGACTCCCTTGCAGTGCCTTCTGACTGGGCAGTGAATTAGAAACTGCATAATCCTTTAAACTGATGTCTACTGGAGTTTGAATAACTGCTAGACTTGCCCCACCCATTTTTGTGAATATGTATAATGTCCTTGTCGTCCCTCAGGCCCTAAACTGTAAAATCAAAGCTATTTGTGGAGTCTGATCTAAGGAACTGTGTGGGAAACAGAATGATTTCTCCCCCACATATATGCCAAACCTAGCTGCTTGCTATACATGGTGAATGACTACACTTGGAGGTCAACGAAAGTAGGTCAGAGGTTATTCTCCCTAAGGGTTACAGGCATCCAGAGCAAGCAGGCATCACTGTTTATGCCACAATAAGTAGTGTCCACTCCCTCCAGATAAGGAGAGTAAGAAATTGTTTCCCTGAAGGAGAGGCCAGGGAGGTCAAACTCACTCAAGGGGGACCAAGGTTAGGCCGCCATCATGAATCTAGGGCCTGCCTCTCTTGTCATATACATAACCATAGTCCCTCCCCTTCCTATCCTGTGTACACCCCTAGCTCATCCCCTTCCTGCGATGTATATGCCCATTGTAAAGCCCCTTCATGTTTCATGTGTGGTTACCTGTAATAATGCCCCAAAGAGATATAAGCCTTGGTTAGCCATCGTTCTCTCTCTGCCTCTGTCCAGCCCACCCGTCTCCCCTCTCCACGTCGACCACCAAGCGGGGCTGAGGAAAACATGCTACCATGAAGTGTGTCTCACTCCGTTACCTCGCTCCCTCTTTGGTCTTTCCTTATTCTCTATGACTTCACTATAATCGTGGCGTGTTATTGCTGTACAGTTGCGCCTGCAGGTTGGAATGATTTGTTAGGGACGGGCTCCCCTGACAGAACTATCCTCTCCTTTTACAGTTATTTGCAATAAAGCTACTCTCCATTAAAGCCACTTTCTCTTTCTCAAAGACAGGTGACCAGAGATTGGATTCCCGTGTGCCCTGGGCAGGGATCCTCTTGGGTTCAACTGCAAGATTGCTTGCTTGTTTATTTATTACTAAAATAAGATCATATCTTGCTTTATAATAAAAATTTAATTGGTAGAATTCGATGGATAACATGAAGATTCTAATGGAAATTTTTGTAACAATAAACAAAGCTCAAAGAAAAAAATAAAACATTAAAAAAAACCTGAAGCCCCAACTTCAAAATCCGTAGGTTATCATATCCTGAGATAGCCTCATAGCCTGGTGTGAATAGGAATGGTAAGAAAGACTCGTACAAGCAATAGATGGATCCATGATACACCTTTTTGTGGGAAATTGTCAGGAAGGAAAGAAAAAAGGAAACCAAGCCCAATTCCCCATCCCCCTTGACAAATACAGGACATCTGGTCACTTTAATGTAGCATATGGAAACTAAACATCAGTTGAGTAGTCCTGCTGTTCTTTCAGAAACTCTACAACTCCTGAGACTACAAGCCGGATTTTAAAACAAAAGGGAGAAAAATAAACATTTTTGTGGTACAAATTCCACAGTCAGCTAAGAGGATAAGTAGGGCAATTCAAACCTACTCCTGTGCTTAGAGTTTGTATTTCATCAATAGCTGGTACCCCAAATTGTGTGAGTATAAACCCCTTGTAAGCATAGGAAAGCACGGAAGGTGAATGCATTTCTGGAAGGATAGCCTGTATACTGTGGGGGAAATAATAAGGAAGTAAACAGTTCATTTATCAGGTTGAGAAGACAGTCACTTAAATCTTAAAATTAATTGTTCTGTTGAGTGATTCATCTTTGATAGAACTTAGTCAAACGAAGACTGCACACTCCTAGATTGGAGGGAAACTTCCCTTCCTTGGTTTAGCCTTTAGTCAAAATTTTAGAAAAGAAGCAATAAAGCCTTTAGGAGAGCGAATGATTAAGCAATTGTCTCCCCTCCTACAAGAATGAAGCCCACCTCTACCTCCACCAAAGACACATCTGGAGACTCAGTAGAGTCCCCCCCACCTCCCCCCCGGGTGTTTAGAATTCTTGCAGCTCTTTGTGAACAGCCAGCAAAAAGGTTGCCTCAGGAGAAACTGTTCAAGACACAGAGCAATAACTAAAAACATCATTTTATTCAGGAAAGCCATCTTAGTCTTTTCTTCTTTACTAACCCCTCTACCTTTATAGCACAGACCTTGAATTACAAACAGTGGCCTAATCTTAAATTGTCACAGCTGAGGGGTCAGCAGAGAAAACACACAATAATCCCTGTCTGTGGATAACCCAAACAAAGACTAAATGCAGGTTTGTCAGAGGGATGAAGGAAGGGGAAAAAAAGGTTTTTCAGTTCAGAGGGTATTTTATCAGGTGCTGTTTAAGTGCAAATCTCTCTCTTTCTCTCTCTCTCTCTCTCTCTCTTTCTTCCACCACGAATCTTTCTTCCAAGTTATGCAGAATGAGAAGATACGGACGAGCCTGCTGATTTAGGCTGGCCAGTTTCTCTCCTGCCCCTGCTAGTCCCACTAGTAACAAGAGAAAATTGTAAGTACAGGGGCTGGCAGCCCCTGTCTGATTTGAGTGACCTGTTCTGAGAAGTGTGGTGAGAGAGAGAGAGAGAGAGAGAGAGAGAGAGAGAGAGAGAGAGAGAGAGAGAGAGAGAAATACATTTCTATGAAGCAGTTCAGATGTAAAATGATCCTGAGAGAAACACACACACTTTAAGACACACAATTCTAATGCAATTTAAATGTTAAATTAGGAAATACATTCAAAATGAATATTTTGGGGGGGTTGTAGGAAGGGAGGGCGGGGGGGCGTTGTTTACTTACAAACCCCCCACTGTTGTCTAGTGCATTCAGACTCATAGAGGACCTACCTGTAAGGACAAGGCTGAACTGCTCCTCAGGATTTCCAAGATTGTCCATCTTTCCAGATCATTCTTTTGTGGAGCAGCTTGGGGGTTGAACCAATGACCTTGGGGTTAGTAATCCAATACTCCATGTATTGTACCACAAGGGTTTCTTACACACACATACACACACTGCATAGACTTTGGGATTTAAGGTGTAATCTTTTTGGACAGATTGTTGGAGGCTGTATACAATATACAGAAGAAATTATGTCTTTAATGTAGAATTGTTAGAAATCATCTTGGCTCAATGTTGCTCACACAGCACTGAAGAGGGGGGCCAGGAAAGAGCTTGTAAAAACCACATGACTACAAACCAGACACTTTGCCCCAAGAAACACATGTGGATTCTGCACTGAGATAACAGTCCTGCCAAAACTGTTTATTTTGTAAGCTCGCGGAGACCCTGCTGCCTAAGCCATCTCCCTCCCTGTAGGTCCCCCGTGCAGGTCATTTTGATTTAATAAATGCCTTAACGCAATTTAAGACTTTTGAGTCTTTTTATCCAAGCCTTTGAGAGCAAGACAACTTTTGCAACTCTACACGTTTCAACTTACGTTAAATTTTAACTCCTCTCTCCCCTTTCCCTAAACTCTTTCCTCAACACTCGCACTCTTAAAAGATTTAGAAGATGTAAATCACTATCGCATTTCTCTTAAAAACATAGGAGTACTTGGATTTTTACCCCAAATAATCTTGCAACACCATACTAGTTTATTTGCATTGAGACGTCATTATTTTTAAGAAAAATACTGCACTCTACTTTTCTGCACATGTTCTCCAATTGAAAACTCTTAGTTTTTGAAACCCAAGGTTACATCTGCAATGTCAAAGTAGGCCAACCCACACCAGCTAGAAAATCAAAAAGGAGCAACATGCTCAGTATATTTTAAGCTGAAAGAACTCAAGAAGAAAAAAAATTCACGCCTCAAGATGCACCATTGAAAGATTTATGGGGAAAATATTGAATGATGCAGGAAGCATCAAAAAAAGATGGAAAGAATGCACAGAGTCCCTGGACCAAAAAGAACGAGTCAATGTTCAGCCATTTCAGGAGGGAGCACATGAGCAAGTACCCAGGGTGCTGAAGGAAGAAGTCCAAGCTGCACTGAAGCATTAGCCAATAGCCAGGCTCCGGGAATTGACGGAATGCCAATGGTAATGTTTCAAGGCTGATGAATCACTAGAAGTACTCACTGGCCTATGCCAGGAAATTTGGAAGACAGCTATGGCCAACTGACCCATTCCAAAGAAAGGTGACCCAACACAAGGCTCAAATTATAGAACACAATCATTAATATTACACGCAAGGAAAATTTTGCTAAAGATCATCCGACAATGGTGGTGGATAGAGTTTGAAGTCTGGTTGGATTTTGAAATATGCAGTTTAATAAGAGAAAATGCCGATTTGAAAACTACAGATAAAACTATAGGGAAAACAAACACAAACACGAGTTGTTTAGATTTCATCCAAGCCAAACTAACTAGATTCCCTTGAATCTCAACAGTTGAACTCAGTCTGTTTCCCTCATTTGATCACTTTGCAGTTTGATCACACACACACACACACACACACACACACACACACACAAAACTGTTGTCAGTAGCTTTAGTGCTTTAGAGAGAATGTAGTATGTGGGTAAAAGTTACTCTAATAATTGTTTCTAAGAGTTGACTCCTTACATATATGTCAAATTTTATCTTCAAATTAAAATTTAAAATATTTGAAAAACAGTGAACTCTGATGATTTGGAACATAGCAAATCAGAAGATTTGGTATTAAATGTTTTGTGTTTCACAAAACATTTGTAAACTTTTTTTGTAACTTCAAAAAGATATGACAAAATAATAATTTATAAATTATCAAGTATTCATGAGGGAATGGGAGGGGGGAAGGAGGGGAAAAATGAGGACCTGATGTCAGGGGCTTGGGTGGAGAGCAACTGTTTTGAGAATGATGAGGGCAACGAATGTACAAATGTGCTTTACACAATTGACGTATGTATGGATTGTGATAGTAGGTGTATGAGCCCCTAATAAAATGATTTAAAAATTTTTTAATTCTAATGTTTCCTGTGTCACCTTTTACTGATAATTCATTAGGATTAATGACACCTAATAAAACATTTTAAGCAAACTAAGGAAATATCATTATATAAAATAACTGTCTAAACTGTCAGTGCAGATTATATCCTCATGAAAAACTTGTGTAAACTTGGAATTTTTGTGCCGTTAAATTTATGCATGGGCTTCTGGGTCCAACTATGAAATAATTTTAAAAAATCTAAACTGTGTTGGTGTAGTGGGTTGTGCGTTGGGCTGCTAGGAGCAGGGTCAGCAGTGTGAAACCCCCAGCAGAACGAAGATGAGGCTTTCCATTCACGTCAAGAAGTAACAGTCTTGGAAACTCATGTGCCAGTTCTACTCTGTCATACAGGGTTGCTATGAGTCGGAATCAACTGCGTGGCACTGAGTTTGATCTTGAGTTTGGGAAACAGTGTTATTCACGAGCTGATCATTTAAGAAGTATTTCGTTTGTAGATGATTTCTACTATCTTTACAGAAAGTATATAATTCCTCCTCCCTGATTTTCAACAAAGAAAATAAGGACTTCAGTGCATAATTTTCCCTAATTAGTGCTGTGAAAATTCATATTTTTAAATTGTTGTATATAATAATAAAGAGTCCTAGTGGTGTGCTGGTTTTTGCACTGTGCTGCTGGCTGACAGACCAGCCATTCAAACTTGCCGGTTGCTTCGTGGGAGAGAGAGGAGCCTGTCTGCTTTCATCATGATGTATAGACTTAAACCCAAAAGGGCCACTTCTACTCTGTCCTATGGGGTTGCTGTGAATCAGAACTCACTCAGTGGCATTGGAGTTAAAATTTCAAGACAGTACAGGCATTGGGAGTTATTAGATTGCACTGGAAGCTGGCTTATTTTAAAGCAAAGGCTTATTGTTTGGGGAAAAAAGAAATGCATTGCCCATACTGTCAGTGTTGATAAGAGTCCATGGGATGTAGGTGTTATTAAGTAAGCCCTGGCACAGTTTGAAACACCCCCCCCCCAGGGGCATCTCTTGGGACAGATTTCATTATGCCTCTCCGTGGTCACAGCCTTGTAAACTCTATGGACCAGTTTCTACTTATGCACATAGAGTCACCAGAAATCAAAATTTTAATAACAACAGGAACCTGAACTTACTCTTGTTTGAAGTTAGCCTTATGTTTACTAGGTTTGCCTAGTTCCTCATTCCAGCCCCTGCAGAGTGTTTTTTTTTATAACTTTCTGCAGGCACAGGAGCAGTTCTACTCAGTCTTGTGGGATCACTATGAATTACAATTGACTCAGTGGCAGTGAGCTTTGAAGTATGAGGGGTTACCCAACTCAAAACCGGAAATTTATTTTAAAGCTATGTATTTAAATATTTTATTTACCAAAAATAAAAGTACTTATCACCTTCAAAGTACTGTACTCTCCAGTACTCTTTGTGTTTTTTTTTAACAATTTATTAGGGGCTCATACAGCTCTTATCACAATCCATAATATACATACATCAATTGTATAAAGCACATCTGTACATTCTTTGCCCTAATTATTTTCAAAGCATTTGCTCTCCACTAAAGCCCTTTGCATCAGGTCCTCTCTTTTTTCCCTCCCTCCCCGCTCCCTCCTCCCTCATGAGCCCTTGATAATTTATAGATTGTTATTTTGTCATATTTTGCCCTATCCGGAGTCTCCCTTCACCCCCTTCTCTGCTGTCTGTCTCCCAGGGAGGAGGTCACATGTAGATCCTTGTAATCAGTTCCCCCTTTCCAAACCACTCACCCTCCACTCTCCCAGTATCGCCCCTCATACCCCTGGTCCTGAAGGTATCATCCACCCTGGATTCCCTGTGCCTCCAGCTCCCTTATGTACCATTGTACAACCTCTGCTCTATCCAGTCCTGCAAGGTAGAATTCGGATCATGGTAGTTGGGGGGAGGAAGCATCCAGGATCTGGGGGAAAGCTGTATTCTTCATCGGTAGTATATCGCACCCTGACTGACTCATCTCCTCCCCTAAACCCCTCTGTGAGGGGATCTCCAGTGGCCGACAAATGGGCTTTGGGTTTGGGTCTCCACTCTGCACTTCCCCCTCCATTTAATATGGTATTTATATATATTGGGGGGGCGGGTTGATGCCTTATACCTGGTCCCTTTGGCACCTCGTGATCGCACAGGCTGGTGTGCTTCTTCCATGTGGGATTTGTTGCTTCTGAGCTAGATGGCTGCTTGTTCACCTTCAAGCCTTTAAGACCCCAGACACTATCTCTTTTGATAGCCGGGCACCAGCAGCTTTCTTCGCCACATTTGCACCCGTTTGTCTTCAGCGATCACATCATGGAGGTGTGCAGTCAATATGATTTTTTTGTTTTTGTACAATTATAAAATCTGCAATTCCATTCTTGGAAACATTTTTCAACTTCATCTGTTTGATTTCTGACAGCAGCTCCCTCATTTTTTTCTTCACCTCTTCTATGTGGTCAAATCATTGTCCTTCCATGTTCCCCTTCGGTCACTGAAGGGAGCGATGCCTTGTGAGTAAGCTACATAGGGCAAGAAAGGCATGCTGATTTTTGCCCAAAACTGGTGCACTAAGATGGCTGTGTGAACAGGTATATTGTTGTGGTAGCAAAACCAGGCATTTTTTGTCGCACACTGATGTGCAATCTTTTCAGAACCTCTAAATAGAAAGTTTGATTAACAGTCTGACCTGGTAGATTGAACCCCAAATGCACTATGAATTGACATTTCCATCCGTTTGGGAAATTGACAGATGTCCAGAACAAGGTTTGTTATAATCAGCATTTCACCTTTTGGAAATGAGAAAACCACTCATACACTCGAGTATTTCCATAGCACTGTCCTTATACGCTGTCTTCAACGTCACAACAGTTTGTGCTACATTTTTCCCGAGAAAGAAACAAAATTTCACAGCCACACACTGTTCTCTTGTATTGACCATCACAGGAAACAAGGTTGTAGCGAAACTGCTTTTACAAAAAAATTCACTGTGACCAGAGAGAAACTTCCCCAGTGATGCCACTGGTTGCACTTACTCAGGGCAAGTTGCTCGATGCTCCCCGCGTGGGAAAAATGTGTGCTATGAAAGCTCCTCCCAGCATGGCTTTTTTCCAGTTTGAGGGGGTGCTCCCCTCGGACTGTTCAAACACAGATACTGCTTTGGACGTCTGGATGATTTGGCTTGGAGAGCCATCTGGACATCTTTACCTGAAGGGTCAAGAAGATATTGAAGGAGATTTCTTGTGCAGGTAAATGTTACTCTTGTTCTTTTATCTGAGTGAGCATTTACATCTTGTTATTATCTAGTGCCTTGAGTAATGGAAAGTGCCTGGAAAATAACATATTACATTCTGATGGAAAAGTGTAACTATGCCTTGGGATTACAAGAGGACTCCAGAAAGACATCCTGAGCTGATGTTAGTGTCCTGATTGGTGCCAACTTCTAACAAACTTCTCCTTTCCTTCTAACTTGGAGTTACTGAATTGCTTCCACTGCTTCAGGGGATAAACCTTTATTAGAGGGAACATAACTATCTGTCTACTAGTAATTTTGGTTTAGTTTTCTCTTCTATATCTAAGTGCTTATTAGGGTGGGACCTGTATTAGAGGTAAGTGTCTGTCGACTGCTATTGAGTTGATTTCAACTCAAGGGATTCTATAGAACAGAGTAGAATTAATTTCTGCCTTCAAAGTCTCCAGGTCTTTTTTGAGGTGAAGAAGACATTGGAAGGAATCCATTACTGAAAGAAAATCTTTTTAACAGGTGATATTAGAAATCACTTCCAAGTGCATGGAATCATTTGAGCTTTTAATTCAGTTCTATGTGAGATGGAGGAGGAGCCCTTGTGGTGTAGTGGTTAAAAGTTGGGCTTAGATCCACATGGTCAGCAGTTAAAAACCACCAGCAGCTCCTCAGGAGAAAGACTGGGTTTTCTACTCCAATAAACAGCCACAGTCTCAGAAACCTACAGGGGGTCACCATGAGTCAGCATGGACAAGAAGGAAGTGAGTTTTGGATGTGACAGGGAAGTTTAACATTTGTTGCCCCATGTTAGGTGGTCTAGAAGTTATCTGTAAATCTGGAGGGAGAATGTCTTTTGATGAATATGTGGAAAATTTTCTTTGAACAAATTATTTCATTAGAAAACTACATTCTAAAGTGGGCAAAGGGAGACATCAGTGTAAGATGTGACAATGTAATAATTTATAAATTATCAAGGGTTCATGAGGGAGAGGGGAGTGGGGAAGGAGGGGAAAAAATGAGGAGCTGATACCAAGGGCTCAAGTAGAAAGCAATGGTTTGAGAATGATGATGGCAACAAATGTGCTTGACACAATGGATGTATGTATGGATTGTGCTAAGCATTGCACGAGCTCCCAATAAAAGGCTTTAAAAAGCAAACGAAAAAAACTAATACATAGAAAAACTGAAAAAGAAAGCTACATTCTTTTTTTTAACAATTTATTAGGGGCTCATACAACTCTTATCACAGTCCATACATATACATACATCAATTGTATAAAGCACATCCGTACATTCTTTGCCTTAATCATTCTCAAAGCATTTGTTCTCCACTTAAGCCCCTGACATCAGGTCTTCATTTCCCCCCTCCTTCCTTGCTCCCCCCTCCCTCATGAACTTGATAATTTTATCCCATCACCTTTCAAAGTCCATTTCTTCTTTGTAGCCCCTCCCCCCCACTCCCAACTATTGACCCTCCCAGGAAACCACTGATGCCCTTTCTGTACTTGTAGAATAATTTGACATTTAGATATTTTTGTTTGAATGGAACTACTCCGTGCCCACTGTTTTACTGCCTGTATCTTTCACTCAGAAACGTGATCTCAAGATTCACCTGTTATTGAGTAGAATGATTGTTCACCTAGATTAATTGCTGAAGAAGAGTCTATGAATACAACACAATTTGTTTATTCACTTGCAAATTGAAAATTTAGATTGTTTCTAGTTTCTGGTTATTACAAGTAAGACTTCAATGAAACTTCATGTAGAAGTTTGGTATGTTTTAATTTCACATTGGCAAACACTAAAGTTTGAAATGACTGTGTTGTGTGGCTGATGGGCATTTAAAATGAAAACCTGACCAACTTTTTCCTAAATGGTTTGCCGTTTTGCAATCCCACGGAAAGTGTTTGAAGGTTGCTCTTCCTCCAATACCATTGCCTATGGTCAACAACTTTTATTAGTTTTCCCAATAAAACTCCTAGCCATTGAGTTGATCCGAACTCTTAGAGGCCCTGGTGGCATAGTGCTTATGAGTTAGGCTGCTAACTGCAAGGCCAGCAGTTCAAAGCCATCAGCTGCTTTGTGTGAGTAAGACTAGACTGTCTCCTCCCATAAAATGTTACAGTCTCTTTTGTAGTTACACAATTTCATGTCAACTCATAAATAAGAATGAAGTGGTGGCTTCCAGTCTGTCAATCAGGTCACACAGCATGGTGATCCTTCCTTGTGGGCATGGCCTTCTCATGAGGATTCTGGGACTGCCTCTCTTCCTCCTTTGAGGCAGGACACACTCTCTCCCTGCTTCACATCTCTAATGAGAAGCCACACGCAGCCACTGGAGCCACCACTAGCCTGTGATATTCCTGCATTGCTCCGCTGCATGAGTCTAAAATTGAATTTATGGACTGTGATCAGACATATGGGCTAATAATGGGCTTATGGACTTGATCTGCTGTGGTCTGGGATGTTTTCTCAACATATAATTGCTCTTTGATAAAAGCATTCTCTTATGCACATATGGGTGCCGCTGAACTTGTTTCTCTAGTCAACCCAGTCGAACACAGTCTCAGAAACTCACAGGGGCAGTTCTACCCCATCCTACAGGGTCGCTAGGAATTAATCAGTTTTAGCCTATCTAATTTAGCAGCAGCTGAAATTTCTGTTCAGTACTGTTAGTTTACCCAGCGGTCACTTCCCACGGAGCTCCTTAGCGTCTGCCCATGCCTATAGATGAAGACTTAGTGCTCAACATCCTTTCTAGAGTTTTCGCCTCAATTTCCAGCTACTCTGAAAGCCTCAAACCCTCGCCTTGCTATCACACAATACCACAACTATGGCTTTCTATTTGTGTTCTAACCACCAGGTGTCACAGTCTAACCTCCATGCATGAGCGAGTCTTACCTGTTAGAATTCTTGACATTTTCAGCATGCTTTTGTTTGCTCTTCAGCATCTTCTAAGAAATAATTGTGGATGGAAATAAATTTTGCCTCACTGTGATATTCCTGTTCCCTTTTGTTTAGCACCCCCCCCCACACACACACACTTCCCCTTTCTGAAATTGGTTACAATGTTTCACTTCTGGTGACTTTTTTCCTTATCTACTACCGAAAACGAAACCCAACTCCAAGCCAGAGAAAGGATTCTGACTCACCGCAACTTTCTGGGACAGAGAGTAGATCTACCACAGAGGGTTTCCCAGGCTGTAAATCTTGACTGGAGCGAGAGTCTCATCTTTCTCCCACAGAGCAAGTGGTAGGTTTGAATTAAGGACCTTATAGTTAACAGTCCAATGTACAGCCCACGGTGTTTTTTAGTCTCCTTTTCTCTTCCATGGGAGAAAGACGGGGCTTTCTACTCCTGTAGAATGTCTACTCCTGTAGAGTGTCTCAAAATACACAGGGGCAAATCGACCTTGCCCTATCAGGCCACTGTAAGCTGGCATCCACTCAATGGCAATGAGTTTGAGTTTATCTGGTACAGAATAGCTTATCTTTGAATGATTTTACTGTTCTTCATCAGGCTGAGAAGCCTACTCGCTCTTAAGCTGTATTTGAAATTGTTAACCCTGATTGTCTTTTACTAGTTGCGTCAACTTTGAATTTCAGCTTTAATTAAAAAGAAAAGTCTCTTTCAAGAAAAATGTTCATGATAGTATGCCTAGAAGCCATCCTAGTGGTTGCTGTACAAGATTTAAGGCTGAGATATTTATACTTGACACTGTGTTAAGTCAGAAAGGTATTCATCTGCATTTTAAAATTAGAATTTTTATACAACCCCCCCCCCCGCATATTTCGGGCTGTGAAACAGTAAAGGCAGCATTTTCCTATCAATTTCTTAAAATTATAGCGCTCAAAGCAATTTTCTATATTTGTTCAATCTGATAGAGATGCTGTGAGGGAAACGGAGGAAAGTTCTACTGCCCACGGACACTGCTCTAAATACGGCTTCACCGCTGGACAAGTAACTCTCATGTCAATTAGATCCTGGAACTTACAATGTTTTCATAAAGCCAAGTGTTCAGGTTGATACAAATGAAAGCTATAGCCAAACTCACAGGAAAAATATGTCATACCAACTCTGAAACTGTATTTCAGAAGCTGTAATATGAAGTTGTGCTATCATGGACTAAGAATGTATAGTCTTTAGGACTCAAGCAATAAAGACCTTGCCTTTTGAGGAACTGGGGGTAAAATAGCATAGGAGACCAGGATACGAGCAACCATTTGACTTCTTCTCAATGACGGGAAGTCCAGTCCTGTCTCACTACCTCTCCAGACATTGCAATTAATAAAGGCTTCCAACTCAGATATGATTTATATAAGTTAAGAAAGATTAAGATCATGTCTTCCCACTTCTTTAATTTTCAGTGATTCTGTAGATATATCCCAAAGAAGCAGAACATTGAGAGCATTTCTGTAACTTTAGCTCAAGTAGAAACCACGTTGAATGATCACAAGCCAACACATTACTGATCCATCACCCCTGATATACAAGCACTCCGCTCTGGGTTGAAGGAGACCGTCACGTAAAAATACTAAGTATAAAGTAATAGAATGGGTGCTGTGACTGAGGCAAATGTATAACATGGTAAGCAAAGAGAATGGGCAGATGGAAAGCTATCACCGAGAATGTGTTCTACAATAAGAATGCGATGAAGAACACAGCTTTCCCCTAGATCCTGGATGCTTCCTCCCCCCAACTACCATGATCCGAATTCTACCTTGCAGGGCTGGATAGGACAGAGGCTGTACACTGGTACATATGAGGGTTGGAGGTACAGGGAATCCAGGGTGGATGATACCTTCAGGACCAAGGGTGTGAGGGACGATGCTGGGAGAGTGGAGGGTGAGTGGGTTGGAAAGGGGGAACCGATTACAAGGATCCACATGTGACCTCTTCCCTGGGAGAGGGACAGCAGAGAAGGGGGGAAGGGAGACTCCGGATAGGGCAAGATATGACAAAATAACGATGTATAAATTACCAAGGGCATATGAGGGAGGGGGGAATGGGGAGAGAGGGGGGAAAAAAAAGAGAACCTGATGCAAGGGGCTTAAGTGGAGAGCAAATGCCTTGAGAATGATTGGGGCAGGGAATGTATGGATGTGCTTTATACAATTGATGTATGTATATGTATGGATTGTGGTAAGAGTTGTTTGAGTCCCTAATAAAATGTAAAAGAAGAAAAGAGAAAAAAAATGATTAGGGCAAAGACTGTACAGATGCGCTTTATACAATTGATGTATGTATATGTATGAACTGTGAAAAGAATTGTATCAGCCCCAATAAATTGTTAAAATAAAAAAAAAGAAGAATGTGAAGGATGAGTAGAAGTTTGCTCATGCACAAAGCCAGAGGGCACGTGTGACATCCAGAATGTTTCAGGTGCCAGAAGGTGAGCGAAGAAGGGTAAGGGGCAGTGGGCACAATATCAGGTCAAATTAGAATTGCAAATTCATTCCTCAGGCCAACTTTGAAGAATGACTTTTTAGAGGTAGAGAGATGTGTTAGGGACTGCAGCAATCTGGAAGAATCTGAACCAGGTTGCAATCACTCGCTGCCAACAGTTCGACTCGGACTTCTAGCAAATAACCCTGCAGGACAGTTGAACTACTCCTTTGGGTTTCCAATGCTCTACATCTGTATGGGATCCGAAAGCCTCATCTTTCTCTTCCAGATCTGATGATAAGTTCTGCTGGTAGATTGAAATGTCCGTTGTGCAGTTAGCAGTTGGTACATAACCCACGACACCACCAAGGCTCCTCGGATGCACAGCTGGTCCTCCAGCCATGTTCCTGGAAGGAAGGGAGGGAGAAAGCTAGAGGGGGTGGAAAGCGGACAGGGAGAGAGGGAGGGTGAAAACCAAGCCTCCCCTTCCCCCTTTATTGCTTAAATTCTCTTCCCAACAGACATACTCAGACCCTAAACTCTGGGATGTGGCCCTGAGGATTTGAAAGGGTTTCTTTGCAGACGTTAAAACAAAACAAAACAAAAATCTGCCATCAAGTGGCTAAGGATTCAAAGCAACTTTATATAGGATTGTTAAGAATGCAAACCTTTACAAGAACAGAGAGATGCCTCGCCTCCCTCAGAGAAGCTGGTAGGATGCGAGCCACCAACCTTGAAATAAGCAGAGGGACCCATCCCACAGCTCCCCAAGGCTCCTTCCAGAGGTAGGAGGAAGCCCTCCGGACTATGGCTGGAGGGTTGAGAGAAGAGGGGGGAGGAAGAGGAGAGGTTGGGAGAGCATGAGATGAAGAAAAGGGCAGAAGTGGGGACAGAGGGAGAGGAGGAGAAGGGAGAGTGGGGCTGGGGAAAGGAGAGGAGAAGAGAGACGGGGAGGGGAGGGAGGAGGCCTTCATGCCAATAACCTGATAGATCTTCCAGCCCATAGTCATTTCCATATTGTGTGACTCAACCCTTCGTGAGAAACTTAAAAAGCAACGGCATCTGCAGAAATTTTATTGGCCTTGCTGACTTACTCAAACTAGCAAACCGCCCGCCACGCAAAAAAAAAAAAAAAAAAAGCATGTTCTGACTGATCGGCAGGCACTGAGACTGGTTGTGCCTGTGTGCAGATTCTACAAGGCTTCCCGCAGCTGGCTGAGCGTTTGCTCTCCTTTGATGACAACTGATGTTTGCGAAAGCACAGTATACTGTGAGATCCCCTTCACAAGTCTAGGAGTATAGGTCTTTATTATTATCGCACATCTAGGTTTGCAGTTGAAATTCTGATCGCCGCACCACCTCCAACACTTTCCCAAAGTAAAATACTTCAGACAGCCAGTAAGGTAATTTATTTTTAGCAGAGGTAAGTGTTAATTCACATTTAACACATTATGTAGAAGCAACAACCCAGAATACATTTCTTTGTGTTTTTCTAATTTAATTCCAAGCCAGTTAAGCTTCATATGTTCCAAGAGGCTCACTCTTAGGGGAATGCCTGGGTGGTCACACAGTTAGCATGCTCAACTGATAGCAGCAAGGATGGAGGCTTGAGCCCACCCAGGGGCACCTTGGAAGAGAGAGTTGAACATAAACTTCCAAAAGAATCAGCCATTACAATCAGCAGGACACGGTTCTACTCTGCCACTTACAGCGTCACATTGAATCACAGTTCACTTAATTGGAACTGGTTAACTCTTAGGCACAAACACACTGTGTTTCTTTCTAACCACGCCACAGAAAGAATTTAGAACTGAACCAAAAAGTGTTGCTGACTTGTCCAAACCTGAGTCTATGGTATAACTGATGTACATTTCTTTTTAGTACTATGATTTCCAGGGTTTCTATTTCTGTGAGTGCCCACCATTCTTTTCTCCTAGGTTAAAGCTTTAACTTTGATCTTGACCCTGCTCTCTTTTTGCCTATTATGGGTAACTTCCTAGCCAATCTAGTTACGACCTCTTCTATAAAGCTGCCATGAACCTCCTAATCATAGTGAATCTCTCCCTCATCTCTATTCTCCTCATTCTTTTTATCTTTATTATAGCATTTATTAGGTATAAATTATATGACAGCTGTAAAGCTATCTGCCTGCTCTACTAAGAGCAAGGACCGTATCTTATTCAATGTTGTAACCTCCCTAGTGTCTAATTCGCCACTCATAGGACTATAAGTACCATCCACATATGTTGGATGTATCCTCAGGAGAGATCAGTCCCTGGAGAAGAACAACATGCTCGGTCAAGTAGAGGATCAGCGAAAAAGGGGAAGACCTCAGTGAGATGGATTGACATGGTGGCTACGCCAGTCGGTTCCAGCAGAAGCACTGTGAGGATGGGGCAGTATGTTCGTGGGACAGCGTAGAGTCAGGACAGAAATCATACTTTCGAAATTGCACATCTATCTTAACCACATAGCATCACCAGAGGAATCGTTACATCATTCTCTCCACCAAGTCTTTCTACAAGTTCTCCACTGCTTTTCATTAAGTATAAACCTCTCTGTGGTGGTTGCTCCATGCTGGGAGTCACTTCCGTCTCTATCAACCCCACATGACAAAGTAGAACGGTCACATAGAATGCTCTTCCAGGCTCTCATCCTAATGGGGAAAAGACCTGGTGTCACAGCGCTTAAGCACTTGACTGATAATCAAAAGGCTGGCAATTCAAATTCACCAGCGTTAGCTACAGGGGAAGAAGAGGGGGCACCTTGGTGCTGTAAAGACGGCAGTTTTGGAAAGCTCATGGAACGATGCTGCTCTCTCTTACAGGGTTGCTCTAAGAGGAGGCTATGGGTTGGAGCTTTACAGAGGCACGTCTCCGGCTGGGTACTGGACCCTGGAGCCATGGGGTGGGTTCAAGCCACCAACCTTCCATCAGCAGAGTGGGTAGCTTTGTACACCATCCAAGCTTCTTTGTCACCATTCTAACATCTGGTGCTGTCTCTTTACCATGCGTATCAAACAAAACCATTACCAGCTCCTAAAACAAATCCTCTATCCTAGGCATGCTGGATACCAGCTGTCTTCTCCATCCAATGTACTTCAGACTCCAGTAGTCTTTGCAAAACCTAGCACACTCTCCTGTTTCCTAAATCCTACCCACAACTCAAAGCCCACCTTCGGGCCCTTCTCCTTTACGACCCTGGAGAGAGAGCACTTTGAGCTTCCATGACCACCTCTTCCTCTAGATGTGCTTCTTTGATCAGATGTCTCATGGTTGGGATCGAATTACATGACTGGCAGACAGACAGTTGTGATCAAGTCCAGGCAGAGTCATAAAGGCTTTACGTACAATAGAGTGGAGCAGTGCCCTGTCCAACATCATCCCCACTGTGGATGGTGTATTTGAGTCCATTGTTGCAGTCACGGTGCTGCCTGCTCCTGATGCCCCTCTGACTTACTGAACCTGAGAGCCACATCTAGAAGTGGATCTCACCTGATGACTTTTCCAAAGCAAATGAGTTAGGCAATGGCCTGTTGTGATCTGTATTTTTTTCCCTGCTAATTTTCAAAAGTAGATCGCTGGTCCTTTCTTCTTAGGCTGTCTTAGTCTGCAAGCTCTGCTGAATCTTGTCTACCATCAGTGACCCTGCTGATATTTTGGAATAGCTTCCAATATCATAGCAACCTGTAAGCTACCATAGCACTACACATTGGCAGACAGGTGGTAGATCGCTTCATTGCTCGTAGCTGTTGATTCCCACTCAATGTGCACTGATAGGGCAGATTAGAGCTGTCCCTTGGGTCTCCATGGCGGTAAATCTTTATAGAAGCACACTGTCCTTAGGGCAGCTGGTGAGTTCAAACCACTAACCTTTTGGTTAGCAGGTAAGCGCTAAACTGTTTAATTACTTACGTATTGTTTATTAAATATTGCCTTTCAGCTCACAATCAACTCTTCATATTTGGTGTGGAAATGCTGGTAGGGCATTTCCTAGGCATATACAAGCTACATCTTGGCCAGCTCTTTCTTGTTAGGTTCTGTCTCAAGGGGACCTAGAGGGAAACGGCAAAGCAGAAGGATGGTGAAGGGCATCCCCTTCATGCTTCTGTTTCTCTCAGCGTGCCCCTGCAGTGGTTCTTCTTTCTAGCACAAGCAGTTGCCTTGAGTCGCAGTTGACTGGATTTGATAGAGCACTCTCAGTGGAACAACATTAGCCCCTGGCAGTGCAGTGCTTTCTCTCTCTCTGTCTTTCTCTCTCTGTGCCATCACGTCCATGCGGACTCACAGTGACCCTATAGGACAGGGTAGGACTGCCCCTGTGAGTTTCCTAGACTGTGACGGTTAACAGAACTTATGAATGGGACTAGAAAGCCCCGGGGTTCTCCCAAGGAGCAGCTGGTGGTTTCAAACTGCGGATCTTGCAGATCACAGGCCAATGTGGAATCACTAAAACCACTAGGTCTGCACGGTCCTCCTAGAAACGCTCTTGAGAGTGAAATCCTCTGTCTCTTTTCTTTGTTCCACCTGCCCTAAAGGTAGTATCTGCTTCACGTGGTTCACTAGGAGCCCTGGTCGCAGGAAGTGCTATTGAATGGCGTGGCATCAGCCTTTGTATCTAAACACCAAAGTAGGGCAGAGGGTCCCAAATTGGTGTGCCCATTACACCCGCTGGGGGAGATTTTCAAAATTCCAAAACCCCAAACCCAGGCCACACTACCGACCAATTAAAATCACCCTTTCTGGGGGTGGGGCACAAGGGTATCTAAGTTTTTTTAAGCTCCCCAGGAGATCTCTACTTGCAAACAAGTTGAGAACCACTCACTAGGGGCCCAAATCACAGGATAATTAAGGGTGATCTGTCCCCCTCCCCATCCCTCCCCTCCCCCTGAGCTTGCAGTTGGAGAATAATCACTGCCCTCCTCCTCTCTCAAGTTTCTCCTGCTGATAATGATAGACATGACTTATCTCTCTTTGACCACCATTGGCCTGCCTACACATTTCCATCCCTGTGTCCAGGCCTGGGAGTGAAAGGCCATCCTTGAGTTCCTCCATTGGGTGTGATAAAGAAATCTCTTCATCGTTTGTGGAAAGAGAAATACTAACAGGTACTTTGGTTTCCCGGCAGGCAGGTTGGTGTGTTTAGAATGGCTTGTGAGAGGCATTTAAAGGGCTGAAACAGCTGCAGTGCTCAAAAGAGTGTGAAATTCTTTTCTGCTTTTCTAAACAGTGGAGAAGCTGTCGCTGGCATCTGAAGCTTTCCACTGAACGCCCAGCAATCAGCTGCAGGACGGCAGAGCCTACTATTGCGAAGCCCCAGAGTCTAGGGGAAGACAGGAAGATTCCATCAACTTGGCAACGGGCTCATTTGATGAGGGTGAAATAAAATGTAAATTTCCATGTGATTTACCTGGCACCGGCTGCTTTCGGCCCACAAAGAGCGAAGCATGTTGGGGAAACAAGAAATCAGCACTTGAAGAGCCCTGATTTGATTTGTGTGCTTCACGGGACTCCAAATGGGACAAGAAGAACTGCCAAGAAGAGAGAAAATGGGGAGCGAAGCAAAAGGGCAAATGGTCGCCTTTTCCCATGTAAATGAGTTATTCTTCCTAATGAGTACGGCTCCTGCGACTAATTAGCTGAATATGGAATCAGAATGAATGAATAATGCTAAATAAAATAAAAATTGACCCTGGCCCACAGCTGTTTCTCGAAATGAACCCATTATGAACCTCTTGATGGCGACGGCCTTATGTACAAAATGAAATGAGTAACTGGCTCAACTCAGCTAATTCAAACCCAAAATGCAGCGCTTGACTCAATTATCAGAACGTTTCAGGAGAGAATTATTTGTCTTGTGTTTCCACTTCATTTGCATATATAGCTTAAGATAATGTATTCACACACACATCCCTTCTCTTTATCTGTCTCCCGCACTGTGCATGCCACCAGAGCGAATACTGGAGGACTGCGTGGCTCTAGGGTCTTGTTCTTATTTGTCATTGCTGGGCACTGGAAGCAGAGTGCCGATGGAGTGGTCTTCTGTCTGGTCATACACTCATTAATTAAGTGGCTCAAAATCATTTCCCCTCTTCTTGCTGTGTGCTAGGCATCTGGACTGCTCTGGAGGGTAACCAGTGAACAGGGTGTGGGCGGAGTGGGATAATTCCTTGCTATCTGCAACGTCCGGCGCCTCTCCCTGTTTCCTTCATTTTCTTCCCACGTCTCAGGGAAGGAGCACCCGGCCTGACAGTCTTTCCTTGCCTTGGGGATTTAGGGAGGGGTGAAACCAAATTCTTTCCCCTCTAAATTGAAATGGTATCCCTTCCACGGATTTTGTATGATTCCAAGGACACAGATAGGAATATGTATATCAGGAAGGCCCATCAGGGGACCCAAACCACCTAGTAATGTGTACACGGAAGGTTTCACATTGGCAATTGCAGACTCTAGTAAGGATGTGACTGTAAAAGAGAAAGGGGACTCCTCAAAACTGGAAGCAGCCAGTTTTTCCAGCAAAGGGCTGGCGAGTAAATATGTTGGGTCCTTGTGGGCCTTTCTCTGGGTAGCAACTACACCATCCTGCGACGACGGCAGCAGGGAAACTGCCAGAGACAAAGCCGAAATAAATGAGCATGGCTGCCTTCCAATAAATCTTTATTTACAAGACCAGAAAACAGATTACAGTTGGCAGGTGGGAAAGGGTCACTTGCTAAGACTGGAATTCGGAGCTCTCTCGTGGCCCGCTGGACGTTTGCTACCCTGTCCATGCCACAACCACCTAGCCAGCCAGGCACACCTGCCACCATCTATCAGGCAGAGTGATGGAAGGACAAGCAGAGGGAGCCCAATTGTTGGCAGGCCGACCAGAGACCTGCGGCACGTGATATACACATCAGGAGCGCCACTGGGAGGCGAAGACTTGGCCCTGAGTTTGCCAAGAGCCTTTGCTCTCTGGGTGCAAGACTGGGGCCAAGCCTCTGGCATGGATGCAGAAGCAACAGGAAACAAAAAATTAGCACCGCAGGAGACCCTGGAAGAGCAACTTAACCTCTTGCTATGTTCCTCCAGCGCCCTCTACTGACAAGTTTAACATCGCGCTTGCTGCAAAGAAGCATGCTTTTAGGCACCCCCCCACCCCCCACCTTTTTTTTTTCAGAGCTGGCCAAGAAAGGGAAGAATTGGAACAGAGGGGCAATAAATTGCTAACAGACACAGTGATTATAAATTCTTAATAACCAATCTTCTCATGAACAAAATACGCAATTCCGGCTATAATTTCAGGTGGACTTTCTACACCTGCACACATTTGTTCTGCTCTCCCTTCCCCCCTGTGCAGGTAAGACACTGAAACCTCACCTGTTAAAGTGTACCCACGTCGGCGCCCATCAGCCTCATGGCTTTATCCTCCCCCCCCTACCCCCTGCCCTTTGAGAAACCCCACAATGTGTTCCCTTTGGTATGAAAGTCTTCATCTTGCTTATGTCATCCCCATCCCAATCCCACCTTAACCCATGGACTTTATCAGTCTTGGGGGCAGAGTGGTTACAAGTTGGGCTACTGACCACAAGGTCGGTGATTCAAAACCACCAGCCACTTGGGGGCTGGGGTCCGGGGAAGGGCGTTCCACTCCCATAAATAGTTACAGACTTTGATTCTCTGAAGCCCCACAGGGGCAATCCTACCACGGTTGCTCTGAGTCAGCAGTGAGTCGCTGGCAGTGAGTTTGATTTGGGATCTAAGGGCTTTATAGGAAGGAGCTCTGGTAGCCGAGTGGGCCACAAAGAACCGGGCTGCCAACCACAAGGCCAGGGCTTTATCTGCACTAACGCACTCAATCCTTCGGGAGATGGACGGCTTTCTCTCCCCTTTTACAGCTAAAGCAACAATTGCACCAAAGCCCAAACCCAACCCCCTGCCATCGCGTTGTTCCGACCCGCCAGGACCCCACAGTCCAGAGCTGAACTGCTCCCTGAGTTTCCGAGGCTGCTCGTTTTAAATGAGCAGAATGTCTCGTCATCACGCTGGGAGCCCCCGGCAACTTTGAAGTGGTGAGTTTGAGCCTAGCGTGTAACCCAGGACACGAGCAGGGTTCCTGTGGAAGTTAGAGGACTTGCCCAGCGTGGCAGACGCACTTTGATCGTGCCTGATTTAGCTCAAATTGGCTCTTTCCAACAGGCTCATTCTACATAACACTGAAGCAGAGTCTACATTGTTCAATGATCTTCTTAACTATCACGTGTTTCAATGGCTGTGTGGATTGTTATCATCCATGACAATCCCCCAATAAAATGATTACATTTTAAAGAAATCCCTGTTTCTTGTAGATTCCATAGATGATTTTTAAGAAGATCTTGTTAAAATGCAGATTCTTTTTCAGCATAAAACTCACTGCCACTGAGTGGATTCCGACTGATAGCAAGCCTATAGCACAGGGTACAACTGCCCCCCTGTGGGTATCAAAGACTGTAACTCTTTGTGGAAGCAGAAAGCCTCATCTTTTCTCGGAGCAGGCCTGTGCATGCAGCCTACGGGTGAGCAGCCTGGTACTTGGGCTGAAAAAGCAAATTCAGAATGAATTGGTTTGAAGCCCTCCTCAAAAGTTGTAGGAACACTGTACAATGTTTCCCTTGTTTGTTTCAACCCTGAAAGTCCTAACAGTCACCTTTCGCACTGTATCACTGCCTTGCACTCTATGCCCGCTCATCGTGACCTCACCACCGCCAGTGGCTTTCCCAGGCTGTAACTGTTCATGGGAGTAGAAAGCCTGGCCTCGCTCCTCTGGAACTGAAGGTGCTTTAGAAGTAAATGTGTATCTCAGTCCAATTCATAACTACTATGCCACCAGGGCTCCCTGCTGCTTTTTCAAATTACTCACATCAAACACAAAGCCCACTGATATTCAGTGGATTCTGACTCAAGGCAACTGTACAGAACAAAGTAGAATTGGTTCTTCAGATTTCTGAAGCTCCAGATCTTTAGAGGCGCCGACAGCCTTGTCTTGATTCTGTGGAGAAGGTCTTGAGTTTGAACTGCAGACCTTGAGGCTAGTGGCCCAACACTTGACCTACTAGATCAGGGGTCCTCAAACTTTGGCCTGCGGGCCACCTGCGGCCCGCAGAGGACATTTAGCCGGCCCACCAGGTGTTTTTTGCCTTGTTTTGTTTTTTACTTCAAAATAAGGTATGTGCAGTGTGCACAGGAATTTGTTCATATTTTTTTAAATAATAGTCCAGCCCTCCAACAGGTCTGAGGGACAGTGAAGTGGCCCCCTGTTTAAAAAGTTTGAGTACGCCTGTACAAGGTCATCAACTGAACACTGAAAAAAAAACCAAACTCTCACCACCATGAAAGTCAATGCTGATTCATAATGACCGTCCTATGGATTTCCAAGGGCATCACTTGTTTACATGAGTAGGAAGCCAGTCTTTCTCCTGCCCAGTTCCTGGTGGCTTCCAACTGCTGTCCTTGTAAAAAGCAGCCCAGTGACTAACCGCTACACCACCAAAGATGACCAGAAACACAGACCAAATTTTCTAAGCCTGGAACTTAGGCATCTAGCAGTTTAAAAACCGTCACAGATGAATCTGATGTTCAAATAGAGTTGGAAGCCACTGATAAAGGAATGTTTGCATTTGAGCTCTGCATTTAATTTTGTTTGCATGGCCTCTTGTTCAGTATTATGCTAATATTTTAGAGTTAATTGATTTTTTAGTCTATAAAATCATACAGATGAGAATAAAAGTGCCCATTTAGTATTTAATATTTTCCCCCCTTTAGTAACCGTTTAGATTCTAGGTTAGCAATGCTAAAGCTCGTGATGGTGTTCTGTTTAGGGAGCCTGTGACTCTCCAGAGCTCCTTACTGAGTGCTACCATCACATGATCTGCCTGAAGCAGAGTGTCGGGGGAAGTCAGATGGAAGTTGTGAGGGCATTCTGGCTGCAAGTATCATTCAACAGAAGTGCTCTAGGACCAGATCGGTTTCCTGGGGGATGTGGTACTCTATGAACTTTCCAAATGAATATGTTTCTCATCTAACATATCCATGCAAATCTCACAGGAATACACACACAGCACACATAAGGAGCTAATGTGAGCGGTGATACAGTAGACTCTGAGAATCATGTGGTTGAGACCACTTTCTCTCCCTAGCACCTCATGTGGAATAGGACACAAAATATCGCTCATTAAATAGTTTTGGATAGATGATAATTTGCTTGATAATTCTGTTGGATACAGTGTATATTAGACACAGTGCAAGAGTATTATAGGAGAGTGTCATGGCTTTCAAGAGATAGCTTTCTAGGAATGTTCATCGATTGAGAAATGTCGGAGCATCCAAAGCTGCATTTTGAACCGCTCACATTGACTCTGGTCCAGTGACATAGTTAATAATGAGCTGTGCATCTTAGTAGGCCTGCATTTTGGGTTGTTATCAATATTTTGTCTTAGAGTTCTTTTTACATTTCCCCGTCATTATTCTCCTTTCTCTCACGTACCAGCCCTTCGTAATATATTTCCAAACTCACTGCCATCCTGTCCAAACTGACTCATAGCAACCCCAATAGGACAGGGTAGAACTGCCCGTGAGTTTCCAAGGCTGTAACTGTTTATGGGAATAGAAAGACGCGTCTTTCTCCCATTGCAACGGCAGTCGCCTACAGTGAGACGCTATCTGGAGTTATGTTAACAGTGCTCATATACGGACAGGGTTTTGGATCAGAAAGGAGCAGGACTTGTTTTGTGGGTTCCCAGAGAACAGAAGTTGGATGCAGCTTTGAAAAAACATTCCTAATCATAAAACTGCAACCCTGAAAGAAAGGGCTTTGTGAGGAAGTGCATTGCCTTCACCAAGGGAATTAAGTAGAGACAAATATTTTGTGGCAAAATTAGTCAAAGGGATATAGGAAGAAGGATCACTATCCAGAGGAGAGGCCAGGAATGTACATTCTGTAAAGCATTCTTTGCCTTCCATTCTTTGTGGTTTTCTGAGTGGAATTCCAAGAGACTCAAACAAGTGAGAAAGACAATATGCTCGTTAGTTGTCAGGTCCCTTAATTAGCCTGCAATGAAAATACAAATACACTAAGGATCAGAGGAGTAAAGTGAAAGGTGATTTCATCCATGGTTGGAAGTACTAACCCGCCAGTAAACATAGAGAACTCAGAGATATGTCTCTCTAAAGGAAGCAAATGGGTCCAAAGAGAAGAGACTAAGATACTGATTTTCATTGTTAATTTGAAGTCCCTTGACATTCTGAGTCAGAACTCTGACTGTTGGTCGGAGGTGACTCCAAGGCAGGGAGTGTTTGAGCTTTTGAGACTAAAAGACACTCGTTCAGTGTGCCGCATCTGGGCACAGCATTTTCTTCTTCGGAGTTAAGGCATAGGACTGAGGCCCCTCAAAATCATTTCTGGAGTGATTTACAAAGTGAACACTGCAATAGGTTATTGAGGAAAATTAGTTTTTAAAATAGATTTGGCTTTTGCATAACATTTCGAGTTATTGAATTGTCAAGCTATTTTGAGTTCATTTCTCATTAGTACTAACTGGAATGGTTTTGATTCTCCCCAAAAGAAAAATGCTTGTTAATTTTCAGTGTCTTCCACAATAACATAATATTTCAGAAAGTAGATCTACAACCCAGATTTACGTGTGAATCCTCAAGTGGTCCAACATGGGGCTTCTCTTTTGTTTATGAATCACTTGCAATATTGTAATGCTACATTGCCGTGAGCATAGTAGAAGTTGTGTTTCTGAAACGGAATCACATACGTGAGAAATTGGGCACCAACAGGACCGTATCCATGAATAAATGGTTTACTGTGCGTGACTTCCAACGGGAGCAGTAATGATGCTGAAAAGAAACGCTCACGTTTTACCTGCAATGCACAGCTGCAGCTTCTATCAGATTCTTGCTTGAAAAAGAAGGGCGGGGAAAGTTCGACCATTGGAAATTCACTGTTTGAAATCTTCAGATTTCAGTGCCCATAAACCAAGACATTAAAAAACTAAATTGATTGTGGCAATCAGAGGTAGGATGAATTTATAAGAAGATTGCTGAAGTGAAGGGGAAGACCCTTGTGTTCTGGTCCCAGTTTCACTGCTAATGAGCCTTCATTTCAGGAGACGTCTTTAGATGGGTCTCTAATTTGGTCAAGAAGGCAGAAAGCGATGGAGAGGAAAGAACAGCCGTGGTGAGCACAGGGAAGGCGCTGTCACATCCTGGGGATTGCAACCAATGTCGTGAAACAAAATGTGTAGGAACTGCTGAATGAGAAACCAATTTTCTCTAGAAACTTTCATGCCCAAACACAAACTAAATTAAAAATAAAAAAAGTGACGGAGAAAAGGAAATTAGTTCATATTGGCTCAAAGATCACTCAGAAAATTCTATGACTAAACAGGTGTCCACAATGACCATGTCACCTTGGCCTCTAACTTTGTATTCATCCTCCTTGTCCTCCATTAACACTTCCTCCACATACCAAAATCCAAACAAACTCACTACCACAGAGTCAGTTCCAACTCATAGTGACCTTTAGGACAGGGTAGAATTGACCCTGTCAGTTTCTGAGAATGTATCTCTTAATGGGAGTAGAAAGCTTCATCTTTCTCCTTTAGAGCAACTGGTGGTTTTGAACTGATGACTTTGTAGTTAGCAGTCCAATGTGTAACCACTACACCAGCCAGGACTTCCTCCATATATTACACCTCAATTTCAAAAATAAAACTTAGTTCCCCAAATTCCAGTACTCAATACATATTTAACTAAAAATGGACAAGTATTAGGACACCATATTTACAGTCACATTTTCACTTATTGTAAAAAAATAGTATCTTCTTAATGACAACAAAATTTGGTTCATGTTTTAGTCGCTGATTCAGCATAGCTTTATAAAAATATTATATTTTAGATGCTATATTAAAGAGATGAACATCATGAAGCATAGTTCTTGACACTGTATAGTTCATAATCTACTTGCAGTGATCAATTTGGTAAACAAACAACTCCAAGATTATGTATAAACTATGATAAAATGTATGTCCTGAGAGAGATTTACAGAGAGAGATTCTATGTTATTTTAGATAATAGTTCAGATAAAATAAACTACTACATGGACTCACCTCTCAATTGAGATCACTTTATTCTAAGTGCATTTTGTCATTGAGTTTATTTTTGGTTTTCAATCAGCACTTTAGAGCGAGATTAATATAGAGTTCTACATAGTGAATTCCACTGTCCAAGGCTAAACTCCCTAATCATTTGGATGATGATTTCAGACAGTTTACAAACCCCATAGAAGAAAGATTGATCTGAATGCCTTGACTTGTCTGCCATCTATACTGTCCTGCACACCGCATCCATGGGCTTTCACGCGTGTTACAAGCCTCCCCTCGCCATGCATCCCCACTCCTCATTTGCAGTCATCAATCTTGATTATTCTGAAGCTTCAGTTTATCACCATTTTACTTCTCTTCAAAAAGCATTGTTGGATCCTTTATCTTGAGAACTGTGTTTTATACAAGGGCCACTTAGCATTTTCAACAATGTCCTCCTCAGTAATATTAAAAGAAGGTTTTTAGTGACTTGGTTTTTGGAAAAGGAGCACTTTATGTAAGTGCTTGGTTCTGAGGTTGGTGCCATGAGCCCGACAAGCAGCTCTGTGGGAGAAAGGCGGGGTCACCTGCTGCCATAGGGACCACGCTCAGGGAACCCTGCCGGGCACGCCCAGGCATCACATGTAATTGCTGCGAGGCAAACATTGACTTGATGGCACTCAAACTTAGATTTTTGAGAAGATTAGAATATGGAGTCAGAAGAATGAGTGCCCATTTTTAACAAGGCCCTTCAAATATCTAATGACTCCTGGAGGTGTATTAGGTTAAGTGTTAGGCTGCTGCTGACTGCCAGGTTAGCAGTTTGAAGCCCATCAGTCACTCCAGGTGAGAAAGAGGAGGTTATCTGCTCCCATAAGGATTTGCAGTCTTGAAAACTTGATGGAGACGTTCACTTTCATCTACAGTGTTGCTGTGATTTGAAACTGACTTGATGGCAGTGATTGGCCTTCATTTTTCTGGGACCCATTTATTTAATATTAAAAATGAATGGCAAAAAATGGGGAAGTGGAACTCCCTCGTTTATTGTTGGTGTCTTTGTAAAATAGTGCAGCTATGATAGAAAAATAATAATAAGTTCTACTTGGGAATAACATGGACGTTTTCTCAGAAGAGAAGCCCTTGGGCTGGTCTTTTAAAATAAAGAGAAGCATTAACCTGGAAGAATCAATCCTTGGCTTTTGAGCTAATAAAATGAACAAAGAGGGAGAAGTCTTCCCTCATTCGCTCACGCAGACCTTTGCTGAGCACCACCCTACGGTCTTGAACATGACGTTGTGAAGATGCGCAAGGCCAGCCAGCGCATCTTCGCGTCGTAATAGAGTTGCTATGAGTTGGAACGAACTTGACGCAGCTAACCACAAGCAAAATGCATGGTCCAAAGAGGCTGTCCACCAAAATAAGGACATTCATGAACAATATCATTAATATGACATGTACATAAAATTTGCTGAAGATAATTAGCAATAATTGTTGGGGAATGGGGAGAGATCAAAGCTGGATTCAAAAGAGGATGTGGGATGAGGAATACCCATCCTGCTCTCCGATGGTTTCAAAGGCAGAGAGGGTCAGAAGGAGGCTGGTGGTGCCATGAAGGAGCTGGACGACGAACTGCAAGGTCAGCAGCTCAAAACGACCAGTTGCTCTGTGGGGGAAATGAGCCTTCTGCCCCAGAATGACTTCCAAAGTGCCGGTGGCACAGTGTACGTTAGCGTCATTATAAGCTCGAATTGACTTGACGGCTGTGAGGTTGGTCTGGGTTTGATGTTTTATTGATGATGTAAATGCATTCAACTGGGTGAATAAATTATGAGTATCATGGCAAAGAATGGAAATTCCAGAAAACTTGTGCTCATGCAAAAACTGTACACAGACCATGGAAATGCACTGTGGTTTACAATTATTAATGGCAGAAGTCAAGGTTGTATTCTTCCACCAAACCCATCCAATCAGAGGCTCAGCAAACAACCTGAACAGCTGGACTACATGGAGAAGATCGTGGCATCAGAATGGGAGGAAGAACCATTAACCACGTGCGGCATGCAAATGACACAACCTTGCTTGCTGAAACCACAGAAGACTTGAAACACTGATGAATGAAGACCACAGACAATCACCTTCATTAGGGATTAGACCTCAACAGAAAGGCAACAAACACTCTCACAACTGGACCAATAAGCAACATCACGATAAGCAAAGAAAATGTGGGCATGGTCAAGGATTTACACTTACTTGGATCCAGCCAAAATCCAAAGAGGAAGCAGTCAAGACATCAAGTGACATACTACCCTGGGAAATCTGCTGCAAAAGAGCTCTTTCACGTGTTAAAAGTTAAAAAAAAAAACACATTAAAACGTCACTTTGGGAACTAAGTGTCCCTGACTCAAGCCACAGTCATTCCAGTTGCCTTATATCATGGAAAGAAGGAGAATTAATCATGGATTCTGAAGAACTGATGCATTTGAATTCCGCTGTTGGCAAAGGAAAGAGAACACATCACAGGCCGGGAACAAAATAAACACAATCTGTCTCAGAAGAATGCCAGCCAGCATGCGCTTGCTTCTTCTCAAGTACTTTGGGCATGCTGATCAGAAGAGCCTGGTTCCCCTGGAAGAACATCATGCTTGGTAAAATAAACAGTGAATGGAAAAAGAGAAAGAGTCTCAATGAGATAACACAGTAGCTGCAACAATGAGCGCAAACAATAACGGCAACGTGTATGGAGGGCGCAGGACTGGCAGTGCTTGTTTCTGCTGTGTGTGGTGTCGCTGTGAGTTGGGCCAGCTTGATAGCATCTAACAACAACCATGAAGAAGCCCTAATTATGCAATAAGTATAGGAGTGGTTCAGTGGGAATGATGCAAAGATATAGACACACACATACACAAAAGGATATGATTCTGTAAAGGTCCATAGCCACAATGCTTTCAGCGGCCAATTCCTCCAACGTAGACAGCCTATTCCTTCTTCATAGTGTGTCCTTAGTCTGGAAGCTCTCTAAAACCTGTTCCCACTGGGCGACCTTGACGGTATTTGAAATACAAGTGACTTAGCTTCCAGCACCACCAACACATAAGCTACAACAGTAGAACCAATTGTGTTAGTCTTGGTAGACTAGAGAAACAAATCTATAGACACTCATATGTGTATAGGAAAGAGATTTATAAACAAGAGCAATTGAATATTGAGAGAACATCCCAACCCAGTCCAGATCAAGGCCATAAGTCAGATATTAGCCCATATGTCTGATACCAATCTATAAGGTCCTCTTCAGACTTGCGGAACACACGCAATGATCCTGAATGCAGGAAACTCACAGGCCAATGGGTGCAAAGTCTTGTGGATCCAGTGTTAGTAACATCTCAGCGCTGGCAGAGGTCTCCACATGACTCCTCCAGTTCCCAGGGCATGGGGTCTATCAGCATAGTGTCATGTGTCTTGTCAGTAGAGCATCACTTAGGGAGTGAACACAGAGAGAGAGAATGTGTCTCTTGCCTACAAGAGTTTCCAGAATCCTCAGGAGAAATCTATGCCCACATATAGCCTCATTGGCTATGACCTGAATGACACACTAGACTCCACCTCTTCACTCTTAATCCTCTCAAGTCCCAAATTGACACCAGAGTATGGAACTACCAAACCAATTGACAGAATTGTGCCAGGAAAGAAGATTATTGAAAGTGCCATGAGCTGTCCAAAGAACAAACAAATCTATCTTGGACGAAGTACAGTCAGAATGATCTTGGAAGGAAGGATGGTGAGACTTCAACTTATGTTATGTACTTTGGACATGTTATCAGGAGAGACCAGTTCCCAGTGAAGAACATTGTGCTTGGTAAAGACGAGGGGTGGCAACAAAAGGAAAAGACCCTAGACAAGATGGGTTGGTAGAGTGGCTGATAGAGTGGATGGATTGATTGATAGACAAGATGGATTGATACAGTCGCTGTAACAATGGGCTAACGCATAAGAACAATTTTGAGGAAGCTCAGGACCAGTCAGTTGGGGGGAGGAGGGGTTGTATATGGGGTAGCTATGAGTCAGAACCAACCCAATGGCACCTGACAACCACAACCAAGGTACACATGAACATAGCTGATAGAAAATGATGCGGTCGTTGTTAGGTACTCCAAATTCAATTCAGACTCCTGGTGACCCCACTAGACAGAGAACCGTTCCATATGGTCTCCAGGGTGCACATGCTGATCTCCAAGCTTGTCTTCTGAGACCCCTCAGCCTGCATTGCAAACCGGCACCATCCTTTTGACCAGGATTGAGATACTAAACTCTGGGACTACCCAGAGACAGACTGTGTTATCTAAAGGGTAAGGATACATAAAAGACATGCATCATTATCTGTTAGGATATCTTTCTGAACATTTGAGATATAAACTTTAAGATTGGGCTTGAGGGTTCAAGTTAGTATGAGGATGTATGGATTAGACATGAGATGATAAGCTGAATATTAGGCACATGGAAGTCCTTCAAATGAAGTCTCTAGGCTTTTATATTTATGTTTGAAAAGGCCCTCAATGATACATTTTACAAATGTATGATGAGATGAGACTGTCAAATGTAAAATGTACACGCTGAACACCAATACTTACCTTGCAACATGATATTTGCATAAAACCACTTTTTACAAAATTGGGGCTGAGACCCTCAAAGTTAGTGAAAGATGATGAGGTTCTGATTGACTCTCTATGTGGATGACTTCCTTATTCATCACATCAGTGCCTCCCTTGATAGGAGCTACCGCATGTTTCATTTTTTAGTGTGAAATAAATGGGAGAAGCAGGTGGAGATCTTGTAATGTAATAGAAGGCAGTTTCCTCATTTGGGTAATTATATGGTACTTCCATTGAAGCTTCTGGAGTACTAAAGTTCTTTCAAGAGATATATAATCTATCACTTTTCTGTAGAGGGATTCAATATTGGAGACACAAAAGTGAATTAGTCATTATGTTGCCACTACGTAATGCAACAGCTGATGTGCTATTACCTCAGCACTGGTTTCTCACAGACTTTATGAGTCTACCTGCCTCCTGAATGTCTGTGTTTAATACCTCTTTCCAGATGTCTTAATCTGCATTTAATTCCTGCCTGACTCTAGTTTTTTTTCTTTTGCTCAGATTTCTAAGGTCTTTCGACTCCTTCATGTAGTTCCTCCTTTACTGTAATTGCTTGCCAAGCCACCAAATTTAATATCATTTAAAAGTGCATGGTCATGTTACTCTATCTTTATTTTTCAGATTATTAATATAAAGGACGATATGTGGGGCTGACCTATAAATTAAACCCCAACCTAACTCAGTGCCATGAAGTCGAGGCTGACTCACAGCTGCCCAACAGTACAGGTAAAACTGTTTACTGACAATTTTCATGACTTTCTCAAAAGAATATGAGTTAAAGTAGAGTTACCCTATGCTTCATGAAAACAGATAAAAATGTAGAATCAAGGACATTCTATAAAGAGGATACAGATATTAATGGAGATGAATTTAATGGCTTTGATGATGAAACAAAAAATCGGGCTTCCTTGGGATTGCATGTTGAAGTGTGGCAATCTTCCTGATTAAGTATTAGTTAACAAAGGAACATGATTTATCACATGTGAAAATATTAAGACTCTATAGTTCAATAGACAATTAATTGAACTAACATTAAATACTGGTGTCAGTTTTAGTATCTTGACATGTGCATCAACAAATTCTATCTTTTACATTTAATTTACTTAAAATATTAAATTCATCTGAAATAGACATATTCAGTTGATTTTAGGTTCTATATGGGAAAGTATGGTAATATTTCCTGTGGTAGTTGGATGATCTAATGTTAACTAGACGCTCCTGGCTATGAGTGCAGTCCAATCTGTCAATCGAGTCAAAGCCTGGTGATGCCTCATTGATGTCTTTAGCCTTTGGTATAAGCGCAAGAAGAACAGAGAAGATCTCTCTCTCTTTCACCCTCTCCCACTTTGCTTCCTGCCTGCTGGGACTCTTTCCTGCCTCGCGGGGAAGCCCCATGTTGACTGCCCAACCCTGAGAGCTGTCAGCATCCTGCCATGTTTCCACTGACCTTGGATCTGTGGGACTCGGCACCCACTGGCCTGTGTGTGATCATCCTGCTTCTTGCTACACTTTTCTGTGTCACCAGCCTGCAATAGGAGAGTACCGAGAGGACTTGTGGACTAGCAGTGGGACATATGATCTTGAGTTAGACTAGGCTGGGGTGCCTTCTTGCTATGTAAGTACTTTCTGATACAAAGCTCCTTCTTACACATATGAATATCACTGGATTTGTTTCTCTAGACAACATGAACTAACACATCTGCTTTCCATACATCATTACTATGTGTGATCAGTATTCATATATCATCCCTATAAGCGTCATATGAAAAATTATAGGAACTCATATTGAAGAATTATGAATTCTCCATTATACATGCCAGTGGGGAGAATGCTAAGGAGGGCCTATGTTGGGCTTTCCTGCCCCATCAATGCCATAAGGAATATGAACCCAAGGCCCCAGCTAGAGGGCTTCGGTCAATCCGTCCCAGGAAGTGCTCACTGTTTAGCCGCTCAAGCTGAAGGTCTTGTGAACAGATCGTGGACACAATCGACTCCCCTCACCCATATCACATACTAATTCTTTATTTAAAAAAAACAGAATTCTAATTGTGGAAATCTGCTAAGTCAATTATTGTTTAATTTTTGCCTCTTGAAGGGTTATACAGCAAGAGATAATTAAAACACTGATCCAGTTAAGTTCACTAATTTATTTGCCGATCTTTCTTTAAAATCCCCTTTATTTATCACTGTATCCCTTATCTATGTCAGTTTTCATACCATTCTTTACGCCACAGAAGGATCTTTCTAAACATATCTCTGATCCTTCATTAACAATCTTAATGGAATTTCTGTTGCTTTCAACATGAACTCTACAGATTGTTCCATCGATCGTTCATAATCTCCTCCTGATTATATCTTTGTCTTCCTCTCTCTGTACCTCACCTCCTCACATGCATGACCAAACCATATTAAGATCTTGCAGTTCTTTTAAACATATCATAGATCTGTCCATCTGTGAACACAATGAGGTCTTTGCCCTGGATGGTGTTCCTCATTCTAAACAGCCCATCTTCCCTTTAATCTGGTTAAGTCCCACTTATTCTTCCCATTTCAGTTTAATTATCTTGTCCTCCAGATATTATCACAGAGCAATATCGGCAAAATTTTATGTCCTGAAGGTACATACAATAATTCTATACCTTGAAGGCCCCTGAAATACTATAAATGTGAATTTAATGTACAACTTGTTGTAATTTCTCAAACAGGTCTAAATTCTAGTAATATTACATATCCTTAAAAGATAGTGTGCTTCATATGTTATATCAGCTTCTTCCATGTTCTTGGAAAGGATATCCATGGAAGGCCTAGCAATCTGATTTCCAACTATGACCCAGTTTATCTCTAAAATTTTGAGAATTCTCCTCCCCCCGAGCTTTTACAGTTGATACATTATTTGTTAGCAACTCTGGGTAAGGGAGCTGATTCTGCCTGAATTATCATGGAGAAAATATACCTCAAACGTGCAGTCACTAACATGCTGTGGCAACTCGGAGGTCTCCTTCCCTTTCAAAGCTGCCGGTGCTGTCTTGCTGGTGTGAATGTGGTAGCTCATCATTTCTCCTCACAACCATCACTGCACATAACTGAAGAAGAAATGGAGGCATGGAGAACCTGTGCAGGTAAAGGGTGAGGGCCGATGTAGAAGCTACATAACAAAGTTCGAGGTAGCCAGCGTGGGATGAGTTACCATGTCCAGTCTAACTAGAGCAGTGGTTCTCAACCTTCTTAATGCCATGACCATTTCATACAGTTCCTCATGAGTGGTGACCCCAACCATAAAATAATTTTTATTGCTACTTCCTGTCATTTTGCTACTGTTATAAATCTGGCGACCCCTGTGAAAAGGTTGTTCAACTCCCGCAGGCGTTGTGACCCACAGGTTGAGAACTGCTGAACTGGAGTCACCTTAGAGAATGGCTGGATAGAATCAGGGAGAATATCTAAGCAGCATTAACAGGTCAGAAATGTCTTGGATTTGTTTCCATGAGGCTTCTATTGGCAGGACTCTTCATCTGAAGCCCTCTCCATGAAAAACGCTTAGCCTCTTTATGCTTCGGAGGATGTCAATAGTTGCCATTGACCCTAGCTCATGAGTGCTTTAAGTAGAAGAGCAGTATAGCTTGGTACTGTGCCGCTTTCTGGTCGACATGTTTGAGTTCCTTGTTATGGCTATTGTTCATTCCACCTCACGGAGGACCTCCCTTGCTTTTCGATCACTCTCTTTACCAAATGTGTTGTCCCTTTTAGGGATATGTCTTTTCTAACGATGTGGCCAAAGAAAGTGTGTTGAAATATTACCATCATTTTTAAGGAGCATCCTGAATATATTTCCCCTAAGGCTGATTTTTTTCATTCTCCTATCATTCCACAGTATTGTAAGGAGCCAAATTTCCTTAATATGGTTCTTCTGTCCATAATCCCTTTCATGATATATTATAATGTCTAACCTCTGTGCGTGGGGCTATAATTGCATTTTAGAGGGCTTTCTTTGGGATGCTGACGACAGGGTTAAGGTGGTATGTGTTTTCAGGCTCCGCTTTAGTCGAGAGTGTGAATCAAGTCACTGTTCTTTGTTTGCCTGGGAGTTATGGACCACCGAATGATGAGCATTAGACCTCCATCAAAGCCACTCCGCTGTGTACAAGAGAGCCGTCTTGAAAGCAGAGAGAAGAGAATCCCAGGGCAACCAAGGAAGAAGAATCCCCAGCAGAGCACATCTGAGCACTCTGCCTAAAGTGGTGGAAGCCCAGACATGAGGCACCGGAGGCCACAGCACGGATACTACAGGACAGAGCAAAGTAGCCACACAGAGAGCAAAGGATCTGCCTGCATCCCTGAGTCCTGAGACCTCAAGGCAGTGAGGTGGAGCAGCAAGCGCGTTTCCTGGCCCATGGAGGCAGAGGCCAAGGCACCGCATGACTGAAAGGCTGCGGACCAAGAAAGATTTGGCTGATGGCTGAGGAGAAGGGATGCTGTGGACCAAAGACTGTATCCTTAAAGATTTATGATCCTGGCTAATGGGAACCATGAACTTTCTGATACACCTCCATAACTGTGAGCATTGTCTGTGAGTTTTGTGTGGCCATTGCAATGAATTATCAAATCCAGCAGAGAAGTAAAGAGCCCTGGGGGGCAGAGTTGGTGTCAAAATAAGGTAAAGAAATACGGAGGGTGGAGGCATATCTGGCGCCTGCGTTTTGACAACCAGTCATGGACTGGTGTGGAAATGGAGTCTTCTTCTTCGTGTAGACAGAGGAGGTCAGAGATGCTGTTTGTGGCATTGGCTCCAGGATATTCAGCACTATTTGCCAGCACCACAACTTAAATGCTCGGTCTTGATTCTGCCCTGTTCATCTTCTGCATGCCCATGAGACCATGGAAATGCCCATGACTTGGATGAGGGGTGCCTTAGTCATCCCAGTGACATCGGTGCTGTCTTAACAGAATCGTCTGACAGCAAAACTGTGCAGCACAATAAGTGCTTCCTTTGAGTTCTTCACTAATGATTCCACGGGCATTGATTATTGATACAAGTCGAATGAAATCATTGACAATTTCACTTGTTTCTTCGTTTAGCATGATGTGGTTAATTCTATACTTTTGTGGTTTGATGGGAGGACAGCCAGTGAATCAAGCTGCACACATTTTATGGTGTTCTTTACTTTCTTGTTGTTATAGCCGAAGTTTATTAATATTTAAGTTTTCCCCTGGGTCTCCACATGTTTGCTTTAGACCAATAAATAATTTATAGCCTTGTCTACTCTCCTCCCCACCCATACTCCCCTGACACTATCTCCCAAGTCTCTCTTTAGCCCATTTTCCCCAGATCACATTTTCAGCTTTGACAAGTTTACATGAAATCCTGTGGCCTCCCAGGAGTCCCTGGACTCCACTCTGGGAAGAGACTGCATTGGGGATTTTGTCTCATGGCTCCTTGTCACATTGCATTGCAAACAGGGTGACTTGCTGTGACACAGCATGAAACAAAACCAGAAAATGCATCATAAATAACGAATAAAGCTATTGGGAGACTTGCTATGCCCGTGTAAATGAGGAGTATACAATGAGAATAAATTTCAACCCTCTGCATTCGGTTGTTTCAGAATTTCTAAGAAGTGAATTTATTTTTCTTATTACTATATTTCCTTGCAGTTGATGGAGCCTCAGCAGGCAGAGAAATGTATACATAAACATCATTCTTCAGTCATGTAAAAATGTGAATCAGACGATGACAGGTCTTGTCTTCTACACTTGTGTCACAGTCATCAACAGTAGATACATTTTATTTGGACTTCCAAAACATCAGCTGATCAGCCTATAAATATGCTCAGGATAGTTTTAAAGTAGCAAGAGAAGTGAACTTTCCAATTGTTAACAATAAAAATAGTTACATTTAATATAATTTTATGGACTCCCTGATTTTGATTACATGTATACTCAAGAACAATAAATATTGTTCTTCTACCATGGGAAAACCTGCATGGAAGAAACATTTAAGGTGCTAACTACTAACTGAAATTTTTGCAGTTCAAATCTACCCTGAGGCACCTGCAAAGAAAGACTCGTGATGGACTTCCAAATTGCTCAGCCACTGAAAATCTGGTACGTGATCCTCCCCTGACAAACGTGGAGCCAAATATTTCAGACTTGCCTTGATAGCATCCAGTTTTTGCTTGCTTTTTACCAGAATATAGTAGCACTACATATGACTCTTTCAGTGTCCTTGGCGCTCTACAAATAAAACATTTCAAAGAAATTCTCAAGAGAAAAAGCTAAAGTGTTGGATTAACACAAATCACATATTGAATCGCTGATGTACAGGTAGGAACGTATCTACCCAGAAGCAAAGAACATGAGATTCCTATATACAAAACGGAACAAACAAAATGAATACCATTTAATTTATTTCACAAGGAGCTGTGGTTGCTTAAAATGGACTTGATATAGAGTACACATTAAGAAAGAAAAACAAAAAGGCGGAGTTAGAGGTTGACAGGTGGGGAAAGGGGGGAGGCCTTCTTCAGGTGAGGTCTCCCTGAGGGGGTGGGAAAAAACCCAAATAATAAACAACAAATGTTGGATGCGGTGCAGCGACTGGAACCTTAAAACACTGTTCGTGGGTCTGAAAATATGGCCAGCGATTGTGGAAGGCACTATGGAGATGCCACAGTATCTCTTCCCAGATCCAACTGGGAGAGAAATTCCATGTGATCCAGCAATACTTCTACTGGGATAGATCCTAAAGTAGTAGGAGATATGACACAGACAGGTATAAGTGCTCCATGTGCATCACACAGCTGTCATAGTAGCAAGAAGCTAGAAACAGCCTGCATGCCCATTAGTCAACAAATGGATAAAAGAAAAGCCAGGTCCATGTACGCAATGGAATGCTGGGCATCGATCAAACCACGATGAAACCATGAAACACCTCATGGTATGCATGGACCTGGAAATAGTACGCTGCGTGAAGTTGGATGATCATAGAAGGACAAATATTGGACAAGAACAGTCCTAGAAGGATGACAACCGAGAGAAAAGACTAGCATAACCCAGGGAACAGATGTTGGCGCTAACCCGTGGGGGCAGGGCAAAGGGGGACCATGAAAGAATGGACTAGAGGGTTGACAGATGTTGATGTGGGTGAGTAGAAGGGAGGGATCACAAGAGGGAGAAAAGAAACCAGGAGTAGGGAGAGAATATGGAGGTGAGTGGATGCATGGTTAGAACTGCTGAATGTATAATGTTCTTAAATGCAAACCCCACTCAGTTCACAATTTTTAGAAAAAGTCATTCCTCCTCCTGTTGACTCCTAGTGATCGAGGAGCAGGATTTTCACTTTGAGGGAATTGGTACCCCAGTGGCACCATTAGGTGTTTCAATCAGTGTGTTACTGATTTTGCCTAGTACTTAAGCGTACGTAATTTGAAAGAAATAATTATTCAGAAATGAAAAAAAACGTATTTTATGTCTTAAAACAAAATTCTGGAGATAGCTGGTGTAAATTGTGTTTAAGCTCTCTTGTTGCTAATTAGTTTTCCTGTTGGGCTTTTTCATGCCTTGTGTTGTATAGAACGTTCCTATCGGCTACTATTGACTCTGACCTTTAAGTAGGAGAGAAATAGTCCACTGTCTTTATTCATTCCAAAGTGCCGCTTTTCCCACCTGATTCTTTGGTGCCATTTCTAAATTTGATTCTCTTGGAGCTACGGCCAAATAATAAGTAAGGTATGGAAAAGTGTTCTTGTTTTACTTTTTCCATTAGAAACACTAGAAAGATAGAGAACGTTAAAGGTTTCTTTTTTCTAAAAACAATATTCTCAGGGAGCCAGAGAGGTGGTTTTAAATATTTATCAAGGTTTCCCACTTACAACTTCAACTTCAAGTTCGGGCTCATCACTAGTGATGAAAAGTTGTGACTTTCTGACCCAAGGTTCTGTTACCAGGGCATCACCAGGAATTCTACAACCAGATCTGAAGAAAACTGTGTCTTTATTTCTGATGGAGAACTGGCTGTAAGACCCGGAGGGAGAATTTGACAGGAATGAATGTCCTTTTCCAAGGATCGACAGCCAGATGGAGAGAGAGATGACTTGTCAGTGGTATCAGAACAGGTATTTCACCATTTAAAAGCCTTGTCCCAGGGCGCTACTCAACAAAACTTTGTTTTATATCCGTTGAATGGGCCACAGAGAGTAATAACTTTTATACCTGTGGTAACTTCTAATAATTCCAACTGTTATAAAAAGATATGAATTGAATTATGCCCCCACACACACCAAAAAGTTAAGTTCTAGTCCTAAGGCCCATACTTTTATATATTTTACCTATATGTGAGAAATGTTTCAAAATAGTGACTTTTGTTATGTTAATGATATTATAGCTCAGGAATGTGGAGAGGTGACAGCTTATGAGGAGACTAGATCAGACACAGAGACGCACACACCAAAGTGAAGACTGGATAGTGGTCTGTTCTGTTCACAAGCCAACTGACACCAAGGAGTGATGGGGCAACTTCAAGGGGAAGACCCTAATTAGAATTAATGCCTTTATTTGGACCTCTACCTTCCTGAAACCATAAATTCTGTTCTTGAAAGGCATTTACTTTGTGGATTAGTTTTATTGTTTATTTCTGCTTACTTATTAGATTGATTATTTTGTTATGAAAGTACTAGGAAACTAAGGCATCAAAGAGAGGGAAGTAAGGGAAAATACCAGGTCATCTCTTTGTATTTACTGTCTTCTTAATTCAACCCTCTCCCACCTATAAAGGGATCACTGAGATTCATTCATATTACTGGCCCCCTGAAGTTTGTGGTGAAGAATCGGTGGTGCATGGTTGGCCTTCTCTCTCTGACTCCACCCACAGCACCTCCTTCTGGACTCAGAGGAGTGTTCGGGTGTTTGTTTTGATTTTCTCTTCCAACAAAAGCCGTGGCATGGACACTCTACGCGAAGCTTAGCTTCGTCGGAAAAGAACCTATAAATGACTCTGATGCATGGTTGTAGTTCTAATTCATTCAAATTAAGAGTTACTGCCACCAACACAAGCAAAAGCATATAAAACTCAGAATGTGGAGGAGGAGGAACTATTGGCATATAAAGGGTTAGAGCATTCATCATTTGCATGTAGTGGGGAAGAATTGTGTTTGCATTATGCCTAAAAGAAAAAGCTTCACTTTCCCCAACACAAAACCTGAATTTGCAAATCCTTTTTATTATTGAAATACACTTCCTATGTACATAGAAACATCCCCATACCAAATACATATATAAGTGTAAATATATATATATTATATATATACACAAACACCTGTAATTCTTAAGACTTACTATATTGCATTTGTATAATAAGAATGAGATGATTTCTAGAACATATTAGAAACTCCTTAGAACTTCTTAAAAGCAATATGATTGTTGCAGATGTCCTGGGAATTCTGAACCTTAAACAATTGTGCAAGAGGTCCTGAGAACCTTCTGAAAAATATATCAAAGCCCTTTCCCAAAGAGGCAAACCACTGCATGCAGGTCACATGGTGCAAGGATCAGATCGGTTTGGAAAAGAAAATGAAGCAACGCCAAGCTGCTGGTGAAAGAAAAAAAGAGAGAGAGAAAACCCAGACCAAATCAGAAATATGTTGTCCTCAGCTGGCTAAGGTCTTCTCCAATTAATTTTTTAGAAGCTATTAAGAGTTCAAACATGGCCACTGCTGCATATGCTTTATAATTTATTACATGAACATTATCTGATTAATTTAAGGATTCATTGAAGTGCAGTAAAAGATAGCCAGGCAGACAGTCAGACATATAGGTCAGGAAAACTTCAACAGATCATATCAGTCAAGATTCTAGGAGCTGGAAGTTGCGTTGTTGAGCTGCCCAATGTGAGGTTACCTGTATGTTACGGACAGAGAATGACGTGCACACACCTGCACAGTCCCAAAGAGACTTGGTTTCATTGGGAAACTTATAAAAATAATACCGGCCATGGTATCCTTGTTCTGTGCCATTGAGTCCATTGCGACTCACAGAGACCCATGGGACAAAGTGGAACTATCCCCCGGGGCTTCTTTCCTGACTGCAAACTCAGCCACAGCTTTCTCTGACACAGACCCCAGGTGGGTCCAAACCTCCCACCTTTCCATAGCACCAGGGAGCTTAAACTTTGGCCACCAGGGCTCCTTGGTGGTGACCATAAGCATTCTTATGGAAGAGTGTAGACCAGAGGGGGGCGCAATAAATCAAGGGAATAGAAGTGACAGGATCACCATCATTCCTAGCCTCGCCACTGTCATCCTTGTGTGTTGCAGAGTGGTGACAGGGAAAGGTGTCAGCAAGGTTTTCCCTTGCCACAGTCAACGCCTTAAAACCCAAGTTCATTTCTCCACCCCAGGCAAAGCCGACAGGAGGGGCATTGCAGCTCTGTAGAGCACATTCTGAATTTATCTTTCTAATTGTTTTTACATTTGGCTGTACTGAACTCCCACCGACTGCAGATCGACGGGGGTCTGTGGTATGGCTCCAGCCATAACAAAAATATGAAATTCTATATGCTACAGAATGAGTTTAGTGAAAGCAGAAGTGATTCTAGAGTTCCAGTCAAGGCACCTTTAAAAAGGAACTTAAGAGCTCAGCTGGGAGACCTCTGGCACCTCCCATTTGCATGGGAGGTCTGTCAACTCCATCCCACCTCTCCGTGTGAGGCATCAGTGCCGTAACCCCTCTGAAAGCGTTTGCCTTACGCTCAGGCCCTTTGCAACCAGAGTGATTCTCATCGGATTCTCTTGGCTATTCTCCACTGGGGTGAGTGACATAGGCGAGAAGAAGAAGAATAAAATAGCCTGAGACAGCCCGTTTCCATGATGCGCTTCCAGCGATGAGCAGGCCAAAGATCTCATGGCAAGTCCGAGTATTGTGAGGCTTCCTTCTGAGGAGGAAGTCTGGAGAATCAATATAAGGACCCAAATGACTTGCTCCCAAACGGAACCGAAGGCTCCCCCTTCCCTTTCTGACCCTCCAGTTAGCAGTTTAAAGCAATGTCTCAGGTCAGACAGCTGTGGTTCCCTTTTCATTCTAAAAATAATGAGCCCAGGAGGCTGTGAGCTTCTCTGACTCCCTCCATTGACAGACATCTCCTTCCAGCTGCTTGGAGCCATTTAAAATAGATGGGACCTGCAGCCTTTGAAGGATAACAGCCCCTCTTGACATTTTGAGAGGTGCACAACTTGAAACGCACGCATCGTATTTCATTTCAGTGTCCCATGCTGCTCTTCACTTAACCATCCAGGAAATGTAAACAGGACACTGGTTCACCCTCCCAAGAGTCTGTAACGCTCACTTGTTTGCATGACACTCGCTGAATGGCCCAATTAATTACCTGCGGGCTGCAGATTACACAGCGCCCCTCCGTCTGTCCGTTAAGTACACACTGGCCTGTCTTGACAGACAATCTGCTGGGCGGTGGTAGTTAAGATAGTTGCTTGGGATTGGGGGGCAGTTTTATTTCTTTATTTCAATGTTTGAATATTTAGTACATGACTGCTAAACGTTCCGCATCTCCTTAGGCAAAAGTGAACATTAAACACGATGCCCGGGGCACCCCTGACATCAGAATCATGCCCCAGTTGGGAAAAGGCATCTGAAAGACGCATAGCATCGATTTGGGCTTTTCCACGGCACCCGGTTCCTCCTCAGGGGGATTATCAGTGGTTGCTGCAGGGCTACCTGCCAATCTGAAACCTTTGTGTGCTGCCAATGCCTTTGAGGAGGTTCCCCAAAGTCCCCAGTGTGATCGAAGACTCTCACTTTTGGGGTGGTTTCAGTTCACAACAGAACGGCGCCAGTATCTCTTTTCCCAGTGTGTGTGTGTGTGTGTGTGTGTGTGTGTGTGTGTGTGTGTGTGTGTGTGTGTTACGTCTCAGACGTGTTGGGTAAGTGCTGTACACGCCCCAAGGATGGATGGCTCAGCACTGGATTCCACAGAAAGGAAACGCAGGCAGGCTTTCTGGAGCCGGGGCCTAAGGAAACAAACAAAGGATGGCCAAGCCCCTCCCTCCAGATCTCTGCTAGTAATTTTACAATATGGGCCCATGTGCCCTAGACGACAGGAACCCCTTGGAAGGAAGGGCTGCTCAGACGATCCGCCTTTTCCTGTCCCTGGCAGTGAAAGGACAAGAGATGAGGGCGGCACTAGGATAAATGACTCTGCTGAAAATTGTCTTCCAATTGTGCATGTATTTCTGATTTTTCAGAAAGGGTACAGCTATGTAAGATCTGGAATCAAAACCTGATGTGGCCTACATAAAAGCAACGCTCTGATTCTCTCATTAAACCAAGCTGTGGCTGCAGGCGCCTCACAGAGCTGCCAAAAAATCATCCAATCAATCTTTCGACTCTTCTCCAGGAATGTGGTGAGCAGGGTGGGCGGCGGGGAGGGAGACTGGACGGGGGATGCTCTTGGTCCTGCGCACACTCGCACACTCCGCTTGGCTCCTCTCTGAGGGGCCTGAGTTTCCAGCACTCGAGCCCAAGGATGGCAAAGATCATGCAGAGGTGGAGGTGGGGGCTGGGAGGCCAGGGGACCCGCAGGGGCTGAGGGGAAAAACAGGCCTTGTTTGAACAGCTGCTCTTTTTTTCTCTCACCTATTTTGCTCAAGGATCTGATTTCCTTCTGAAGGGGTGGGCTCTCTCTGGGCCCAGGGCTCAGCCCAGCAGGCCCTGTTTACTCTGAGTGGGGAGTTCCACTGCCCTCCCCAAACCAATGCTTGCTTTTGAGATGAGGGAAAGGAGTGGGAGGAGAATGGACCCCTGCACAGAATCCAAATTAAAACAAAACCCGCCCAACAAAAGGCACTTCGCCTGCATTTCGAGTCGAGACTTAAAAATATGAAGAGAACAAAAAGAATTCTTCCGCATGCTCCTTCTGTCTAGGTGACAGGGAAATTGGTCTTCAGGAAAGATGGCATGTCATTCCCATGTAACTTCCTCATCTTTTCAGGTCCTTGATGATGCAGAAGGTATGTTAATTGAGAGGATTAGGAAAATAATCCAGCTGCTAAAATTAGAGGCAAACAACTTGCAGGGAAGCAATGAAACAAAAGGCAAGGGTGCTTCCTATAAGCCAAACGTTGGGTGCTGCCAATATCAGCAAAAGGGCACATTCTAGCTGAAAACAGCAGCCATCTATGTGCATTGTTAGAGCGCCTTTATTCTAGCACTTGGGTTTTGCTGGAGTTTATTTTGATGTGCACGTTTCAGGATAAATAAATACTCTCACTCTTCCTGACTTCCTGGGGTCACTCATTTATACATGTATCTGAAGTGATAACATATAAGCTGGTTTCTCCACAAAAGACATACATTCTCCTTGTGCAGCATTTTGAACAAAAGTGTCATAATTGCAATCAATTATCAGCTATCATATGCAAGCGAATGGTGGAGAGCTAGATAAAAGTTGCCCCAAACCGCACATGATCATCAGTGTGTATCCAAACACACGTTTCTATCCTGGCCCCCAGGTCAGGCTCTGGCGTTTCTCACGGATTCATACTCACATGTCTTCTCCATGTCTTCTCCCTCACTCCCGTTTCTCCTATCCCTCTTCTTTCTTGAGAAGTTTCTAAGCTTCGACCCTTGTCTGAGTCGTTCCCCCTTGAGGCTCTCGTTTGGAAAAAAAATGTTTCCCTCATCATCCGCCACATCTTCCTCTCTCAGGAGGCTTTACATGCTTTGTGGGAAGGAGCAATAGTCACCTCCTCGCTGACAAATCTTGGGCGTGCTGTGAAGCAAGGGTGAGCAATGGTGCTGGTTTTCAAGGGTCATCCAAGCTTTAGTGCAAGGTTCATCCGTTCCTGGAGATTCTGAAGAACTTGGTAAAGTGAACCTACCATCAAGCAAGTCATCCTATCAACTAAGCATAAATTCAAGATTCAAAACGAGAACACCGTGATAACAACACGCTGGCGATTGACTCTAGAAACACGCATGTCCTGTTTGAGTCAGAGTCAAAAAAAGAAAGAAAGAAACCTTGAATGTTTAAAATCATTTCAATATCATCTTTCTAAATAGAGAAACCAAAAGTGGGCAGCAAATGAATATGGCAGAGAAATAGATTAAAGTAGATATTCTAATGACATACATTTAGAATATGGAACATAGACAAATAAGAGAAAGAAAGAGACATGGAGAGATAAAGAATGTTCCATTTGTTCTATTTTTCTATTTTTCTATTCCCCAATGCAACTGAAGAGAAATTAGAGAAGATTGTTCTCCAAACTTCCATGGGTCAGATCAAAGCTTGACTGAAGTTGCTCCAACTAGCCTGAAATTAGACAGATTCTTGTGTATTCAGCATGTCAGCTGGCACCGTGGCTGGGACAGTGGGCTCCAGCGTAGGGACAGCTGTGCAGATGGCTCACGACTGGGCAGCACTTCGTTCTGTTGGGCACAGGGTTGGTTGCTACAGGTTGGCACTGACTCACTTGATGGGCCCTGAGAACAAAACCCTGTCCTTCAAGTCTTTGTTTCTGTGAGGCGGCGGCTGCTCCCCTAAATCTCAGCATCCTTGGCTGTTGTGTTGTTGTGATGTGAGCTTTCTGGGTGTGCTTTAAAGTCTTCAGGGTCTATTAAAGATATTTAGAACATCTCCCTAAGACATGAGGATTCTTTTTCATAGCAACACTCAGAGAAATCATTTAAGTTCGGAGGAGTTAATGAAATGTTCTGGTTGTGGAGTGAATGCTAACAGTGGTTTGCAGTGTTGAACACTAAATGTGTGTGTTTCCTCCCTACACCGTCCCCCAGGAAGGCACGGTAGAGACAGCCAGGTACTGAGCAAGAAAGGCTTGGCCCCTGGCTGCCAGAGACCTCTTGGAGGAAGTGAGCACAAATCCTGGCATGGAGTGCGAGGCAGGATGGGAGAGCATAGCACAGGTACGACAGGGCTGTGGGCAGGGGTCGGAGATTAGCTTTGGCTAAAAACCTCTTGGGGGAAAATAAGAGAAGACTGGGTGAGCAATAAGAAAATGGCATTAATGGCAAAGAGAGGCATGCTGACATACACATGAATAATGCCACGGAAGCAAAGCGATAAGGAACATGTGTGTACAATGAGACAGAGTCAGTGAAGGAGTTGATGCTATGGGAGGGGATTCAGGGGCACTCTGGGAGAGACACAATTGGGAAAGTAGGTCAAGTCTTGAATCAGATGTTCAGAGAAGGTTAACTGAGCTTCCGTTGGGAGCCAGGAACCCTGCTAAGTGATTTGTAGAAGTTATATCATTAAATGCTTATTGGAACAGAAAGGTAGTTATTTTTAAAATCATTTTATTAGGGGCTCACACAACTCTTATCACAATCCATACATACATCAATCGTGTAAAGCACATTGGTACATTCATTGCCCTCATCATTCTCAAAACATTTGCTCTCCACTTAAGCCCCTGGCATCACCTCCTCATTTTCCCCTCCTTCCCCGCTCCCCTCTCCCTCATGAACCCTAGATAATTTATCAATTATTATTTTGTCATATCTTGTACTGCCTGATGTCTCCCTCCACCCACTTTTCTGTTGCCTGCCCCCCAGAGAGGAGGTTATATGTAGATTCCTAGAATTGGTTACCCCTTTCTACCCCACCCTCCTTCCACCCTCCAGGTATCGCCACTCTCACCACTGGTCCTGAAGGGATCATTTGTCCTGGATTCCCTGTGTTTCCAGTTCCTTTCTGTACCAGTGTAAATCCTCTAGTCTAGCTAGATTTGTAAGGTAGAATTGGGATCATGATAGTGAGGGTGAGGAAGCATTTAGGGTGAGGAAGCATTTAGATTGGTTCCCCCTTTCCACCCTAACCTCCCGGTAACGAATCGCCACTCTCACCACTGGTCCTGAAGGGATCATTCGACCTGTGTTCCTTGTGTTTCCAGTCCCTATCTGTACCGTGTGCATCCTCTGGTCTAGCCAGATTTGTAAGGTGGAATTAGGATCATGATGGGGGGAGGAGGATGCATTTAGGAACTAGAGGAATGTTGTCTAGTTACTTTTACCCATATTTTGGAGCTGGTAAAATGGGCGAAGAGAAGAATACTAGTATAGCCACACCTGCGCATTTAAAAACGAGGGCACCACGCCCCCCACTCAGGTCTCCCCGCCTCCCAATTCAGGTAAATCGAACTCTTTTCATTTATTCCATGTAATTTGGGATCTATTCAAATATATTCCAGGTTTTTGAATAGGGGAATTTAATGATTAGGAAGACTCTCGACCTTTGTTGTATAGGATGCAGTGCCAGGTGCAGAGACTGAGACCAAAGAGGCCAAAGGAAGTGATGGTTGGGACCAGGCTAGTAATTGGCTAAGCACAACATCAGAGAAATTTCAGAAGGGACCTCTATGTACGGGGCTTCAGATATGAAATTAAGAGATAAAAATCCCATGAACTCTTGAATTCTCATACTGCTAAGCAATGGAGTTTACTGGGCACAAGTCATGGAAATCCCCCAGCACATTGCCACCCATCTGCCACAGTCGTAACATACCTTCCCGACTGAAATATGGGAAATGGGCATCCACCTTTTTCCTTGACACATTTGTTGATCTTCAAGTGTACAAGGCATTCAGGAAAATAATTTTGTTTTCATAAAACTGTAAGACGCCATCTTTCAAGTCAACCATCCTAGTAGGCTATTTTGTATAAGACTCTTGGCATTTATAATAGTCTTAATGATGCCGTTAACCCGGTGTGCAGTTTTGGTAGCAAAGACAACTGGTTGATACACAGGAAGGTCAAATCTGTGGTGAAGAAGTCAAAAGTTGGTTGTGATATAAAGACCAATCGTGTAGTGCATGGCTTCTTGTCTATTTTAAAGAGAACTGAAAATAAAATGGAAGGAGACGAAAAGCAACCAACATAGAATAGCATAAATGCTTTAGAAAATTAAGCACATTGAAAGGATAGAGCTAAGGAGTCAAATCATAATCTAAACAGTAAAAATAGAACGAAAATTAATCGACTTAACATGTTGGAGGCAGTGTCCTGACCTTGAGACTTTTTATCGGCCAGGAGAAACCTGTCTCGGTAGTTTGAATCACTGTGGCATTGAGGTTGGGTAAAGCTGTGGAAATCATCAGAATACAGTGTCTCTCTGATAAAGAGCAGATGGCTGGAGTGGTCTCCAGTGGGTGCCTACACTTCTCGATTACTAGGCACTGTTTACATACCAAAATGATGGTCTTTTTCATACCTAATAATGAGGATGATAGTGATAATAACCCAATTTATTAAACACCAATTATATACTTGGCACTCTACTAGCTCTATCACATATATCCTCTTATTTGATCTTGAAAATGATCCTCTGTTGAAAACATAGCACCTCCAGTTTGCAAGGTGAGAACACGAGTTCAGGATGCTCCGAGAATTTGCCTAAGGTCATTCAGTATAGAAAGCGCTCTGTCTGGAAGTCAAATGGCCAATCAGACTCCAAAGCCTATTGTAGCTCTGTGCATAGAAATTACCTGGGGATTGTTTTGTTTTTAACAAAAATGTCAATGCCCAAGCTTCACTCCTAGACATTCTGATTGTGTTGGACTCAAGTGAGTTTAAGCATAATAGTGATTCAAAAAGAGTCCTGGGTAATTATAATGCCCAGACAGGACAGGGGATCCCAAAACTATACAGCAGTTTCCACCCAGGGTGTTAGGAAGCTCTGGGAAAGTTATTGAGGGGGGACAAGTAAGCTTCTTATACCCATGCCTTCCTCCGCCTCCTGCGTAACCACCAACCATTTGCAGACCACTGATCTCACCTGAACACTAAGATTGCAATAAACTGAAAGGTCACAAATAATATTCGATCTGAGGGCTGTTCTCCAAAGAGGCAGTCAGTGTACTAGGTATTGATTATTCACTGGTGGAACTTCTTCAGAATGCTTTGGCACAGAAGCCGAGACCACCTTTCTTCTGAATAGAAAAACCATGGTAATCGGTGGCTATGGATCATTTTTATCATATCCCATAAAATGTGTCATATCTAATCAATAAAAAGTATCTGAATAATCTTTCATATGTATCCTACCAGGAACACAAAACTATGAACCAAAGGCCAAAGTTCCCAGGGAAGGATCAAGTGTGCAAGGCTGACAGAGGGGTCACAGTGACGGCAGTCCGAGTGAAGGATCGCGTGGAAGCCGCGACTGTGCTTCCATTGGCAGCGAAAAGATGCAACGTTCTCCTGATCCAGAAGGAAAATAGCTCCTTACTTAGTGCTTGGTTTGATGCATTATTCTGCTCTTCTGTTGGAGGCAAACAAAGCATTTATCTTGACTTTTCTTCTAGGCCTGTCTCTTCTCTCCTTCCCCTTCAAGCCACAAACAAACACACCCTGTTCAAAATTGCGTGTTCAACAACAGAAGAGACATGCAGGCAGAGAAGAAATTGAGAGACCAAGCAGCAAAGGCATCACCATGCTCAAAATGGGCCTGGTTCCTTTTTCTGTTCTCTTCTTTCTTGCCTACGAGCCTCACTGTTCATCAGGTCTTTAAAGGAGAAACCCCAGTGGCGAGAACGAGTCCCAAGCTTCCTGACAGTCAGCCTAGTTGTCAAAGATAGATTCTGTCCATCAGAATCCCTGTAAAAGGGACCCTTTGTCTAGCGACAGACACAACTGAAATTTTTAGAGATCGTATCAACCCCTACACCGACACTGCCTTTATGTTGGACATTTTAGCAATGCACATTCAAACTTTATGTAAAAATGCTCTGGAGAAGAGCATCAATCAGGTATTTGGAATACACAGTTCTATGCATTATAATTTATCTGCTATGTGGCCTAGAGACATTTTCGAAGCCTCATTTTCTTTACCAGTAAAATAGAAATAGAAATATAACATGCTTCATATGGGTTGATGGGAAGATTCAGGAAGATATGTATATAAAACTCTCAGCATAGTCTGTGCTCGTTTATGTGAAATATATTTGTTAAAAACCTACCATGAAACCAGACACATAGGTGCTTAAGATTTAGCAGTGGCTAAGACAGCCAAAACGCCCCCCACGCCACCCTACCCGCACCCCCTGTGAGCTTACATTCTAGAAGAGAGAGAGAAAATGCATTTCAATACGGAGTAAAATACATGGGGTATCTTTCAGTAAATGTTGCTTTTAGTCAATGCTTTTAGTAAATGTTGCTGATAATGGAAAATAATGTCTTAACATAGCAAGACAATTGCTGGGTAGAAATGCCAAGTATTTTTTCACATAACCTCATTCATTATAGAAGCTTAAGTAACTAATACATTAAGCCAGATATGAAGAAACATTGCATTTCTGAAATGCATGAATCCAGCATCCAAGGCTTAGCAAGGTTGAGTCAGCTCTTTGACTGAAGTCAAAAAAGGAACAACATGTGCAATCCCTGAAGAGAATTTTTAAAGCTTATATAACTCTGGGGTGACGTCAGGGGAACCCATGCCTTGCTCCTAAAGGCTTCGTCGTTGTTGCTGCTTGAACTACAGACAGATGTGTGCAGCTACGCTGTGTGTGTTATTCTTTCTGGGTTCCTACCTCACTCTTGCAAAGACCTCCCACATTTCTGAGGCTCTTAAAGCTTTATCTCACCAGGGAGCACTACCTTGTCTCCATCACCTCAATAAATGGATGAACATTGCACCAATCATGGCCCTAATCTTCTGCATGACTTTGAAAAGTCCTTTTCCTAAGCTAATAGTACACAATATTTTTTCCACCAAAAAATCAAATGTCATTGTTTCCATAAGCATGGCTATGTGAACGTAGCCGATTCCCTATAGAGGGAGAATGATGTTTATGAAAAGAAATGACCCCTAAAAAGCCAAGGTTCAAGGCATCATGGAAACATAAGCCAGTCACACAAAAACAAGCTGGGAACTTCTCTTTTCAGAAAGCATCTACAGGAAACACTAAATCTGCTAGAAGATTTCAGCAGCTGCATCTGGCAGGCCTTAGCATGCACAGCCTTGCTGTTGCTGGCAGAACCGTTTGCTCCCTGCCTGCCAGATTTCAGGAGGGGTCTAGCAGCCAAACAGGTTTGAGCAGGGAAACTCTGAGTTCCTGTTGAACATATATTTACGTGAAATGATCCCAGTCACAGTAAATGGAAAGGAGCGATCATTTGGGGGAAGAGAATGTGTGTCTTAGACTTATTTTTGTCTCCACTATTAGCCCCCTAAATGTTTAGAACTTGATCTTGTTTCTTCTCATGTGTCTTATATCTGAGCAAATCTGGTGGTGCTCGGAGTTGGGCATTGGGCTGCTAGCTGCAAGGTCGATGGCTCAAAGCCACCAGTTGCTCTGAGAGAAACAGGAGGCTATATCTGCTCCTGCTAAGATGCACACTTCTAGAAACCAGATTTGAGGTTGCTATGCGTCAGAATCAACTCCATGGCAGCAGGTTTGCTTTATTTCGATGTAGTTTGTATTTATTGTGTCTCTCATCCACAGGATGTTACATTAGCTCAGCTGAATGATTTAATCCCTTATTTTTCTTGTGTAGCCACTATCTGTACTATGATCATTCAAGCCGGTTAGATCCAGGCAGGGGAGTATAATATGGTGATTAAAGGGGAACATTTAAAGCCAGAAATACCTACACAACAACTGACTTGCGTAAAACTTTGGGCAAGTTGTTTACACTCTAAGCGTGCTCGTCTATCACCTGGGAGTGATGACAGTGTTTGTGTCACCACTCTGTTAAGAGGCTTACAGGCGGTAACGCGCAAACATTCCTGGAACACAGGACAAATTGAACAGACCTTGCTCTTCCGTGGTTTCCATTTGTAGGGGATCACAGAGGGGTTCCCTCTGCGCTCCTGAGTGTTTGGGCACATTTGGATCTTGGGAACACGAGATCCGTTTCCACATATTGAAAACAGCTTATGAAAGCTTTGGGCATCAGGCAGCATGTTGCTCCCACACTGACTAGAAATATTCTTCATCTTTATGGATATAAAATTGCATTGAGTGTGTGGGTGCGCGTCCACATCGTTGGGTCTAACTTATCAGAATGAGCGCACAACTGTTCCACACAGTTTTCAGAAGCGGATCACCAGGCCTTGTCTCTGAGGCATCTCTTGGTAGACTGGGGCCTCTAAATGTTTGGTTAGCAGCCAAGTAAGTACCTTTAACCATTTTCACCACCCCAGGTACTACTGCTGGAGGTAACTGAGAAGGGCTCGAACCCGGAATGAGGAGCTCTGCTGTTGCTTTCCTTCCCACAGCACCTTGCGATCATGAGGCCTGATAAAGGAGCCCCGGTGGGACTGCTGCATAGACCCTGGGCTGCTTAACTGTGTGGTCAGCAGTTCAGAAAGCCCGGCTGCTAGGAGTACGAGGCTCTCTGTTCCCACGAAGAATTGCAGACCTTAGAAACTCTAGCTAGGGTTGCAATGGACCGGAAGCAGTCTCTAAGTCAGTGAAACACTGGCTGTAAACTTAGTTGTAGATCATTATCACGGTGAGCAATCTCTAGGAACCTATAAAAGACATTTACAATATATGCTCCTCATCCCTGGCTTATCCATTTTTTAACTTGGATTGCAATTCAACTCAATTTAACGAGCATTTATTGAGTATCTTCTTTGTTCCAAAAACATCCTCTTAGGCCTACAAGCATATAATAAAGCGTATGGTTACAGAATTGTATAGCTAGCAGGGAGATCCCCTTTTTAAGTCTGTGTGAATAAGAATTATTGTTCTAGTAAGTGACAGAAAGTCAACAGAAACTAGGTTAGGGGGGAAAGTAGTATTGTTAGTGGAAGTCCAAACTGACTCTAGATAGGTACTAAATAAATCAATCATGGTTTGGATTCCTTGCTTCTCTTCCTTTCTCATTCCCCTTCCTCTTTCTTTCTGCTCACTCCAGGTCTTGCTGCTGCGCTCTCCTGATCTCAGGTTCAGTCTCAGGTAGGTGTATCCATCTGGTGGCAAAAGCGGTTGCCGGCAGTTGCCTGTGTTCATGGCTATTCAGCTGGAAGAACGGACCCCTCTGCCCGGGCTGCACACAGTGTCCACACACAGCATTCTAGCCTGGCCCGTGGGTATGCTCAGCCCTGGCCCAGTCCCTGAGTCTGGGGACTTGGAGCTGACTGAGCATCCTAAGGTGAGGGACAGTCCTTCTGGACCAGGTTGGGAGAGGGGAAATTCCCAAAAGGATGCTTGGGGTAGGGGGTGGGGAACAGAGAAATGGCTATCAAATCCCTTACTCTCCACACCCCTTTTAATAGATAAAAATAAGGATCTAAGTCCTAAAGACAATAAATGACTTGTCCAAAAGTAAACAGCTACTGATGCTATAGAAGTAACATTCCGGTTTTGTGGCTCTTCCCGTTATCTAACACTCCTCCCAGCATGAAGGAGGAGAGCACAATGCACCAGCACTGAGAGACCCCGCAGCAAAATAGTTAAACTCAGCCTGCTGACCCCCGGTCTTTAGCCGTTCTTGCAGCTTGCTAGGAGCATGGGCAGTAGCGTGGCTATGCTTTGGGCTGCCCTCTGCAGGGTCAGTAGTTCACAATCACGAGCCAACACTTTGAAACCATCGGTCTGTCCTCGGGAGAAAGAATACACTGCCGGAACTCAAGGACTCGGACTCAGAAGCACATCGGACAACTACCCCTGTCCCACAGGCGACCCAGGAGCTGGCATCGACCGGACGGCAGAGTGCTCTGTGTGGTCGTGGTGGTTTTCCTTGCAACTCGCTGGTTCTGTGATCTTGGAAAAGATCGTTCACTTTCTGTCAAGCCTTCTCTCATCTGTAAAACAGAGTGGAAATAAGAGTACCTGCTGTATTGTGAGGAAAACATGAATTAATATTTGTAAAATGCTTAGGGCAGTACCTGGCACATAGGTGTTAAACAAGTTCTTACTATTACATCATCATCATTGAATGCTTACTAAACGCAAAGTACCGCACATATATATGATGCTATATTATTTTCATAAAAAAACTTAATGAAGTAGACATGTTTATTCTCATTTGAAAGAAGAGACTGGACGTTTGCGAGACTAAGCAACTTACTTAGCACTTAAGCGAGGATGGAACCAGGTTTTGAACTTCCGTCTGTCTGACAGCAAAGCCTGAATGTTAAACAAGATCCACAAAAATACAAACTCATTGTCATTGAATCTATTCTGGCTCATCGTGACCCAATGGGACAGGGTAGAAATTCCCCTGTGGGGTTCCAAGACTGTAGCTCTTTATGGGAGTAGAAATCCTGGTCTTTCTCCCACAGAGTGGTTGGTGGTTTTGAACTGATGACCTTGTAGTTATCAACCCAACATATAATCACGACTCCATCAGGGAACTCTAAGTGATAAATAGGTTCAAAGAAAGTATTATACGAGTTTAAAAAGGAGTAATCACAGCCTATTAAAATGCTAAATAATAGCTATAGAGACAGGCGCAGACGGTCTGGCTGCTGGCTGATTGTACATATTTTCAATAATTAAATTCAACAAATATCTACTTGAGTACGTGCCCCGTGCCCCAAGTGTCCTACCTGCAAAAGATGCAGCAGTAAATGAAATTGATTATAGCTTGCTGAGTGCAAATTTGAGTTGAAAGAGGTAATTGGGCAATTTAAGCAAAAGGAAGATGGATACTAAGAGCAAAGGAACAAGGGTGCAGTACACAAGGGGCCACGTGGTTTCCTAGCTGACCCACTTTGATTTGTGGGACACTGTCTGTGGGGGGTAGGCGACAAGGACCTGGAACAATACTCACTGCCATGGCGCTGATTCCATCCTGCAGAGACATGGCGGACAGATGAGAACTGCTTCATAGGGTTTCCAAGCGTATATTATTTATAGAAGCAGACTGCCACATCTGTCTGCCCCAGATTGGCTAGTCGGTTTGGCTTTCAGTGAGGAGTTAAACAGTTGACCAAAATATCGGTCCTGTGTCGTGGAGGTACCAACATGCTGAAGAAAGGCACCATAGCAGTGGATGGAGATGTCAGATCACTGAGAGGGGCAAGGAGAGGCCAGTGCCAAGAGATCCTCGTACAAATACACACACAGACACCCTCTCCCCCACAAATTAGAGTGACATCAGTCTACCATCTACCGAACAACCTGCTTAATAAAGGAGAACAAATGGCCATGTTAGAGAATGTTCATGTTTTTACACTGCTCTAAGCTCCACCCTGCCCACACCAAATTAGAATGTTGCCCAAATTATTTATATTTCTAGGAAAAAGCCTCTTGATACTTGTTTTGCCCTTTGTTTCTGGCTTCTCTTTTCCAGTGGGGGCAGGGGGGGAGTAAAAGATCGAACTAGCAATGGCAATATCTCCAATCCCCTAATATTGATTTTGTTATGAGTGAGAATTAGTAAGATTTTATCACTCGTGGAATGACTGAAAAAGCTGCCAACTTTTAACTCATTGCAGTGTTTTCAAATGTGTAGGTCTCGTGGCTAGTTCCAAAAGGGGAAATGGTCCTTCATAAAGTTGACCTGAGAATAAAGGGGTTTATTTTGGCTACAGTTTATTGCTAGAACGGTGTTATTAGAAAATGAAGATGCACGGTTAACTTAAGAAATCCTTTTTTTGAATACTAATGTGAGGGAATGCACAAATAAGTGTTTTCATTGAACATACTTAGGAGGTGGCCTCTCACTTAATCGAGAGTGGATATTAATATGCTAATAGCATAGGGCTAGATGTGAGCCTGTGATGCTTCAGTGCCCTCCATTCCTATATATTTGCTACATGCTATTATCGTTATTATTATTTTAATTTAGAACAATTCCAGCTCGCGTTGGAAGTAAGGAAAACTGAAGCTCAAAGAGACTCACTGGTTTCTTCAGGTCACAAAACTGCAGAGTCTGAAGTGAAACCCAGGTCCTCTGGTCCTCGAGCCCTTTCCCAATTTCATTTGTCAGCTCTCATTTTTCATATTCGTATTAGTTTGTTTTCTAAATAGTTGCCATTAATAGGAAGGCTTAAGGAAAGATATTTCTCATAGCTACTCAAGAGTTTTGAACTGGTTGTTACAAGCACTCAAGGCACTCATTAAGAAAATCTTGCCAAACGAAAACATTTTAAAGCATAAAATTAAAAAATGAACTACATAGTGTACCTGGTGGATGGACATCCTGCCTCCAACTCTTTCATCCAAAATCATTTGAGAACAGTTCTGGAAACCACATGCTTCCTTAGACCCAGCTTTGCCTTGGACGGGTCTAAACCCTCAAAGAGATAACTTGGGAATCTGCGCACACTACACATTGTACAGTATCCACAATCCACAACGGTCCCTAGAAGGGTCACTCGACAGTTTGGTGGCAAGGATTGAATACCTATCCAGGAATGATTTGTGTGTGTGTTTGACTGAAAAAAGTACACAGTTACCAAGATTGAGGTGAATCTTCTTTTACTTGCAACTGGTTTCTCCAGATATGATTGCTCCCCTTCTCGCCTTCTCCCTTGCCATGCAACATATTCTTTCATACATGCTGGGTACCGGGAGAATGGGGAAGGACATCATGCTTGGTACAGCAAAGGGGCAGCGAAAAAGAGGAAGGCCTTCAACGAGATGGACTGACACAGTGGCTCCGGCATAGGAACCATTGTGAGGATGGCGCAGTGGTTCCTTCTGTTGTGCAGAGGGTCGCAATGCGTGGAAAGTGACACGAGGGCATCTACCGACACAGGTCTTATATGGTCACTGCACGTACATCATGGGGTGACATCCACTTGACAAGAAGGAAGGAGAAACAAGCTGGCCCAAGGCCAACGCCTTTGAAACAGTGGTCAGACATGCCTTTACTTATCAATGTTTCTTTACTAGTTCTGACACCAACTGTCCTTCCCACAGCACTGTTGCTGTGAGTCCGAGTCGATTAGATGGCATTTGAGTATCTGGATGGTGCAAAGAGTCAAGCATTTGATGACTAACCCAAAGTTTGGAGGTGAAGTCCATCCAAGTCCCTTTGGAAGAACAAGCAGCATTCTGCTGCCCAGAGCCTTGAATACTCTGAGTTTTCTATGAGGTCACTATGGCTTGGAATAGACCAGGCAGAAACTTTGCTTTTTTTCTTTTAAGTCATTAGAAAGCTCATAGATAATTAATATAGAAAGTACCTTGTCACCCACCCTTATGAATTGCTAGTGGGCAGAGTCAGTCAAGAACAAGCAGCAAAAATACAAGAGAGCTGGTGACGAACAGAATTGTTTATTTATGTGCCTTCTGTCAGAACAGTCTCTCAAAACAGTGAAAGCCAAGCAAACATGGTACACGTAAACACTGGTAGAATCCACCCCTTAGAAGGAGAGGCTTGAAGTTGCATGTGTTCACAATAAAAGACCAACAGGAAGTTTTTGTAATGCCATGACAACTTTGAATGTGGTTAAAATATGTCACATTATTCATAGAGTTGTTCAGGAATTCCTAAAAAGTGCATTTGAATAAAATGTAAAATCAAATCTATCTTCACACAAATACCAGAGAACCTTTTATTCTAGTATTGCCGTGCTTCCATCAATATATTCATCACCAAAACAGAATTCAAAAGATTACATTTTCTCTCTTAGACATTGTATTTTGGGTAAGATATTTTCGAAGGTGTGGTAATTATATAATCATTTGTCAATTTGAGGATTAAGGGGTGGTCTAGACTGTCAATCAGGTGATAGCCAATGAGGCCTCTTTGTGGGCATGGCCTTCTCCTGAGAATTCTGGGAACTCTCTATTTCTCTCTGGGCTCACTTCCTTGGAGATTCACTACTGACAAGGCTGACTCCTTGCGAGACATCCCTGAGGAGAAGCCACATGGACCTACCCTGATGTAGCGCTGGGAGCTGGAAAAGCCACATGGAGACCACTGCCAGCACTGAGATGCTTTTACAATCCCACTGGATCTACAAGAAAATGGATCCACCCATTGGCCTGTGATCTTTCTGCACTCAGTGTCATTACATGTATTTCATGAGTCTTAAGAGGACCTTATAGATTGGTATCAGACATATGGGCTAATGTCGGACTTATGGACTTGATCTGGACTGGGCTGGGATGTTCTTTCAATGTTCAGTTGCTCTTGTATATAAAGCTCTGTTTTATACACAAATGTGTGTTTATGAATTTGTTTCTCTAGTCTACCCGGACTCACACAAAAGGTCATGATACTTTTGGGAGTTAATCACAGAAAAAAACAAAAACTTCACTTCAGAAGGAGAAAAGGAAGAAGGGATCAGAACCCTTGCTTGTGATGAGTTCATGTGGACACCTACTTTTGAATTGTAATCAATCTCTTAAAACTGTATATTGGAAACAAAAAAATTACACAGAAAGAAAAGCTAAATTACATAAAAATGTATCATATGTAGATTTATGTCTAATTTCAAATTATTACATTTAAAATGAATGATGGAGGCCTGTGAAGAATTTTCCTTATATTTTTCTGATATCAAATTTATTTTCAAATTTTGCTAATAGTTCTGATTTTCAACACAAATAAGCCTGTTCTTTCTCAAGTAAATTTTAACTTCCAAATTATTAAACAAAAAAAAGACAGATATTATTTCTCTTTCTGCTTAAATGGCTGTGTGTACCATACTTGGAAACTCAAAGTTTGCTCAAAATGTTATATTAAGTTGGCAAATCCCACTTAAAATTACAACACCCTCGGCAGAGAATGATGAGCTGAAACCAGTCCTCTCATATATTACTAATGGATGTGAAACTGGAACAACCCTGTGGAAAGTCAATTTGGTAACATCTATCTCGGCCTCAGGAATTCAGCTTCTGGGAAACTACGTGAAGGAAATAATCTACCATATGGGTGAATATCTAGATGACGAAGTAGTCAGTAAGTTATGGTTCACACTAACGCCATATTATACCGGTATAAGGGTATCATTTTGCATATGAGATTATAAATTTGTACTCCTAATATGCCAGTATAAGATTATAGATGTGCAATATGTAGAAAATCTATAGATGTAATGTTAAAATGCCGTGGATGGTAAATATTTACTCTGGTGATATTTTGATCATTTTCCATTTTCCCTTTTTGGCATCTAGTGAGAAATTACTTTGTATAAGTCAAAAACTATTATATGTTATCAAATGAATAAACTAATAAAATGTTTAAATATGTTTTAATCTAACTAGCTTCCTTACATATTTTAAACTTACATTAAAAACACAATGTGTTGGGTTCAGGAGGCTGTGCTCTTGAGCTTCGCAATCATACTTTAGGTTAATGGACATTTGCAGCCTATGCCACCATGTGAAGTTTACTGTGTTTTTAAAAGGAGTACTTTTGTAACAAAGGTCTTGTTAAACTCTAGAATTACTAAAGGATTCCACTAGAAGTAGCATATTCTCTATTTTGCCTTCACTCTGCTAAAATAGCCAAGCAGAACAGTAAAAACCTCACCAAAGCAGCCCTATTGTGGCAATATATTTGAAATGTACATATTGAAGACCACAAAAATCATCAATTCTTACAAAGCGCTGAATAGAGCCAAATCTAATTTTCTAAGCATCCTCTTTAAGCTGTAAAAGAGCAAGCAGAGCTATCAGATATTCATGCGAGAAAAATAAGGGGGAAACAAAGCCCATGAAGAGTGTAATTATTTTGTTCTTTCTTTAAATCTCCTTGCCAAGAATCTGAACTGGATTAAGTATTCAACACCAAGAGATTAAAGATGTATATCCCTGTAGCTACCAGAGCACACATCTCCACATAATCACTGGGATTAACTTTCCAAGGAAGTAGATCAAAGCTTTATTTCCTTGTGGGTATCCGATAATAAAAGCCAAAGTGAAATCAAACTCTCATCACTTTTGCATCTATCCTTAAGCTACTGGTTGAAGAAGAATCAGAATATGTAAGAGATAAGGTCAGTGAGAGAGGAAATAGCTTCACAGTCAACAGTGGAAGCACTAGTCAGACAAACATAGTAAAACACCAGAAAATCATTGGACAGTTTCAGAGCATAATAAAAAATAACGAATAATGAATTTTTAATAAAGGTGAATGAATATTCAAAGTACCACAAAACATACCTAGTTAAAATACAAATAAATCAACCAAGCTATTGTATGTCATTGACTTATGGTGAATCTTTGCAGGTGGCTTCTTTTAACATTTCAGGAAGTGTGTTGCCAATTACAAAATATATTGTTTTTAGTTCTAGTCCCAGGGAGGAAAATTTGGCTTCTGAATTAAGGAACTTGTACTTCAAACATGTGCAAATCAATTGACTCCTTGTGCTTCATAGTCCCTGAATTCAGTCTTTAAAAAAAAAAAAAACAACAACCTGTAATCAATCTCTTGAATAGAGGTTTACTTAGACTATGTCTGTATTTGTATCAGTGCTTCACACTATTTCATTCTGGGTCAGATCCTGATGAGAAATTGCATTACCACACTACATTGTAACAAGGTCCGTATTTCATATAAGAATCACCTGGGCATCTATAAGAATAAGAATCACCTGGTGAGCTTGTTAAAATTTAGATTCTGATTTGGTATATCTGGGGTAAAAATGCAAATTGCTAGTCAGGGAATCAAATGAACCAATTTGAAGGCCTGACTTGTACTCCAAGATTCCACTTTCTGCCCTTGTACTTGAAAGATCTCTGGAAGGAATTCAAAGGGGGTGGGGGTGTAAATCTGGCCTTTTGTCATTAATATTCCTGTATGTCCACCAGGAAAAACTGGAGCTCTCTGCTGCTAAGCATATCATAAACACTAAGCCACATTTGATGAATCAGCCTTCTGTTACATATTAGGGAATAGGTTTATTTTTCCATTGTTCCAATTCCCTTACTTGCAATGCTTTTATCAGCAACATTTGTGAGTAATAAAAATATACCAATATTGAAAAGACAGAAATATTCCAGGAAGAAACTCCTAGAAAGACAATTGTTTCCTCTGGGCATGTTTAAAGGCTTTGAATCTTCAAAAAGATTTATCTTTTGCATAGACTAAACATTTTTAACTCAGTAAAGAATGACCTATGCTTTAAAAAATCTCCTTTAAAGCTAAGAAATGCTAGAACCAGTATTTATGAAATGATGAGGCTGCTCTTGTGGAAGAAAATGTTCCAAACTTTAGCTATTTTTTAATCTAAGTTTAATAAGCAGCTAGTGAAAATTGATCAATGCAAGCCCATTTTGTACGGAAAACATGTTGTTTTTCTACCAATGTCAATGCAATGATATTTTATATGCATACCGCTATATTTTCATCAATATTTGGGATTTTTTCAGGGGGAAAATCTTTCTATCACATCCTTTCTGCAATACAGTAACTATACTTCTTCACTAAAATTATCATCTTCACTAATGTTTATATTTCCTCATATTAGTAGTATCACTTTTAAATCATTTTAAATGTATGAAAGTAACATTACCATAAAAATTATTACAAAGGGGTTTCTAAACGTTTGTAGGGAAATGGAACTAAAAGATGATGGCATTGTCCCAAGAAAGTTTTAAACTCCACTCACATATTTCTCTTTCTAGAGCTATATAAACTTTTGCATGCTAACAGGACACAAACAAAAGCTTATTTCCCTAATATTTTTTCTACAGTGAAATTGTGATCTCATTACATATTTCAAATAACAACAATTTTATATTCCTATAAATTATAACTGCCAGATTGGTAATAGTCCAAAGAGAAATTAATTTAATAGCAATATCATCAATCTTGGAAAATAATAATAAAAATTACATAGTTAGTCATAATTCCTCAAATTATACCCTAAATGGAATGTGCTTTATCAGATTTCCGCCTGACGGTCCCTAGGGCACAAGGTCATGGAGGAAAATCCAACTTGTGGGCACCATCTAGGTTGCTAAGAAGGTTAACTACATAATCCTGAAGTTGATCTTTCGCGGGGAGAAAGCATCAATTTCTCAGCACATGGACTAGGAAGAAAGCAGTCACTTCTCTTATTTCTCTACCTCCTAGTTTGTATGGGTACCATTTCAGAAAACAGGAGCTTAGGAAAAGATAGTCATAGAGAGCCAGGCCAATGAAATACTGGAACTCCTTACTTCCTGTGGAACATCACTATGCAGCACAAAGATAGAGAGATTGGCAGACATCGGCTTTTATGTTGCTAGTCCCCGCCTTGCCTTCTCACCTGCCCATTTACAGTGCACCCTCCTTACAATCCACACCAGATGACAACGTAATGAGTCCAGAAAACATCTCTCCAGAAAAAAAGAACAAAAAATCGTGGTCTCCATGATTGCATCTCTGTGCCAATGTACAACGTGAAAGACAGATTGTGATGAACCAGCAAACCCTGCTAGCGACAACACTAGTAAGTAGACTCCGCCTTGACAACTTGCTCTTGTTTGCTCTATAGCAAGCACTGAGCTAAGTCCTTTGCCTCCATTATCGCTTTAGAGCGCTGCAGGACAGCTCATAGAACTAGTCTTCTCAGTGGAACAGGCACAGACGTTGGTTGCACAGTGTTCACTCAGTGGGCTGTTGACCACAAACTCAGCAGATCAAATCTACCGGCAGCCCTGCCGGGGAAAGGGGATACTTTCTTCTCCCATAAGTGGCTACCGTCTCAGAAACGCACACGGACAGTTCTGCCCTGCTCTCTGGGGGTGCTCTGGGCTGGAACCCCTTCAAGGAGAGTGAGCTTGAGTTTGAGTTGGCAGTGTTCCACAGCCTCTGAATATCGCAGCTGACGTTGGGTGGCGGCCACTGAGCCCAGCTACATCATAGTCTTGCCACTGGATTAGGCTGTCCCCCGGCAGTTACGGGTGCATATTAAACACATGGATGGGAACCAAAACAGCTACTGATAAATGCTCACATAAGATCTGTTGATTATCTCTTCATATTTGAAATACTAAATACCCCAAAGTCCCCCTGATTTGGGGTTCCCTAATTGTGGTTTTATTGTTCTCCAGTTCGCCCTTTGGTTAGGGCTCTTGGAGTCACGGCATGCAGTTCCCCTACATGCTTAAAGTCACATTTCTCTGTAAGAGCTATTTTTATGCTTCCAAGTCATTCTTTTCACATTGCCTTTTCCCATTTTCCAAATCAGCTCACCTTTGTGTATGCCCTTATAACCGTGTCATTAGCCATAACAATGATTGATCTATCTTCCTTCCAGCCTTTAACCATCTGTGCAAGCAAAACTTTCAACCCAGACATTGTAAGCATTAAACATATACTGGAGCTCTGTTCAATAGATCTTTCATAAATCCCCAGTCCCCAGCCCCCAGCCCCCAGCCCAAGAGAGTAAGAAAAGTCAGGTCATGAGCAGGAAGTGAGGGAGACAAGGCAGTTTCTGAGCTGAAACTCAGACGCAAAGCTGGTTTATTGTTGTCATGGCTACGAGTTCCACATGCCTAAAGTCACTGGTTTCTGAAAAGAATGATGCAGTGTCTAGCCTTACAGCTGGACATATAAACCAAATTAGTCTACCATGCCTCTACCTGCTTTGTGGTTATTAGTGAAAAGAGCAATATATCACACAATCAGTCATGCAGCAGTTAAGCTTTGCACGTACAGCTTTCTCAAATCTGCAACTCATTTTTTTTTTCAGCTCCCCAGAATAATAGCTTGAAATCTGGAGGGGGTGGGGGGTAGCCAAGTCATTTTGATAGATCCTTTAAACTCTTGAACGAAAGGTAAGCCAGAAAAGTCATTTCTTGGGTTTTTAAAGTACGAACACAATCAGGACTTTAAATCACATGGACTTGGAAAAAACAAAAAAGGTTGGGGAGGGGGGGGGGGCTCCCAAATTTTCCATGAAAGAATTCAAGACTTCATTGATTTGCTAAAGATTTTTTTTTTAAGAGAAAAATGGAAGCGTGTGTTTCAGAAAGGTGAGCCCAGTGCGTCTGCCCCAGATGTGAAATGGGAGCCTGGAGAGGTGCTGTTGTGCGCCTTGCTCTCCACGGGAGGAATGGAATGACCCGAGGGAAGTAATTTAACCAGGCGTGTCAGAGAAAATATGCATTTACCCACCACAACGGGGTGCCTAAGCTGGGCGCACACCTGCACCGCTGACATCACTGCGTCCTCAAACACTACCCTCCTCCGACCCCAGCCTACCTTTGCTTGTCTGCACGTCTCTACTTCTGGCTGGAAACACTGAAGTCTTATCACACTCATAAATGTGTTCAGTGCCCGGTCTCCTTCCTCCACCTGGTTCTGCTTTATCTCCTGTTTCTACACAAGAAAGCACTCTCCTGCTACCTGCCTTTGACTCAGTCTTCCTGCAGTAGGTATGTGAGGCCAGAACCACCTCCACATGCTCTTGTCTCCCTGCTTTAAACAGTCTGTTCCCCCAATTTAGCCTGGGTTGGATGGCCAAAACCCCGAAAAACAAATCTACAGCCACAGAGGCCAGTCTCACTCCGAGTGGCCTTCTCCAGGGTTCCGTGGCTTTATCACGTGGTAAGAGTGCACATAGCCTCGTCTGTTTCTCTTGGAGCAGCTGGTAGGTTTGAGTCGCTGACCCAGTGGGGACCAGTGCAAACCTTACCCAAGAGTCAAGGGCATGGGTGGCTGTTTCATCTGTCTGTTCCATACACACCTCCTGCTCTTTGGGTGAAAACTGTCATTGGACGGTCAAAGCAGGAAATTGGCAACAAGTTGTTTCTTAGGAGAACATTAACTGAGGGGGAGGGAGAGGCTATGAATGGAAGCTGATACAACTGAGATAGACTCTCAGTTCAATATGAATTGAAAATTCTGTTGTTATCCTTTCCATCCTGGTACAAGGAAAATGCACTCGCCTTTTACCTGGAACCAGTAGCTTATCTTAAGGAATGAGTTTAATGATAGAAACCTGTCATTCTGAGAACCAGTGCAAGAGCTATTGTTGGGGCTGGGGGTCTCCTTGGTGTCAGGGCTACAGGCACTTGGATCCACATGAAGCTGAACTATTTGGATCTGATAATCATGCAGGATCAAAGGCAATGACCAGGCTCTGTACAATAGGAAAAGGAGCTCTGATAGTGCAGTGATTAATGGCTAGCCCGCTAACTGAAAGGTCAGTGGTTCAAATCCACAAACCACTCTGAGGATGAAAGAAGTGGCCATCTGCTTCCATAAAGATTTGTACTTTGGAATCCCCATGGGGCAGCTCCACCATGTCCTATGTCCCCTGTCCTGTGAGATGGAATCGACCTGATGAGAGTTTTATATTTATTTTTGGTTCAATGGCATGGATTCAGGTTAAAAAGGAGCATACCGTAGTTCGTGGTGTAATCTTTAACATCTCTAACATGTTAGGTACCTGTTCTTGAGTGAATAGATGTAGAACACTAGAACCTTTGAGAATCTCTGAGTGTTATTGAATATGTAAGCATTCAGAATCTATTTCTAGAATTAGTTTTATATTTTAAAATGTTTTTACTAAGACTCGCAATGAGCCATCAGTCTCAGATTTCATTTTTCTCCAAGTTTGAAGAAGGCAGGGTTGAGGGTTTTGATTCCACCTTACCAAGCAAGATGTCTTTTCCAGGGTCTGGTCTCCCTGGAAAAGATGTCCCAAGTACATGAGACAAAGGCTTGTCATCCTTGTTTCTGGGTATACTTCTCCCAAGTCCGATTTGTTTGCTTATCTGGCAGTCCATGATACTTTCAATATTCTTTGCCAACCTCATAATTCAAATGTCTTAATTCTTCTGAAGTTTTACTTATTAATTGTTAAACTTTATCAAGCCTACGAGGAGATCGAAAATATTATGGTTTGGGCCATGTCCGCCTTGGTCTTCAACGTGATTTCTTTGTCCTTCAATGCTTTAGATGCCATGCAGTAAATTTGCCAAATGCAAAATATTTTCTGACCCCTTGACTGCTGCTTCCAGGAGCATTGATTGTGGATCGAGGCAAAATGAAATCCTTGCCAATTTTTACCCTTTTTCTGTTTATCATGACGCTACTGACTGATCCAGATGTGAGGATCTTGGTTTTCATCATATTGAATGGGAACCCATCCTGGAGGTTACAGTCCTTGATCTTCAGCAGCAATTTTCAAATTCTCTCTTTCAGCAAACAAGGTTGTTTGATCAGCATTTCTAAGTCTTCCTCTAATCTCAATGCTGAATTGTTATTCATGTCATTCACCTTTTATGATTATTTGCTCAACACACAGATTGAAAAAACAATGATAAAAAGATACAACCCTGACCTACATCTTTCTTAATTTAAAACCACAAAGTTTCCCGCAGTTTTGTTCCTATGACTGCCTCTTCGTCTACGTGCAGGTTCTGCATTAGCACCATGAAGGGTTCCGAAGTTCCCATTCTTCATAACGTTGGCCATAGTTTGTTGTGATCCATATAGGTCAGTGCCTTTGCATAGGAAGAAAGCACAAGTTATTATCTGTCTGGTTTTGTCTGCTCTCAGCCGAGATCCATGTGAAGTCAACAGTGATGTCGCTGGTACCACATCTCTTTCTGAATTCCAGTCTCATCTCTAGCAGCTCCCTGCTGATGTGCTCCTGCAAGTTTTTGAAAATTACTTTTAGGAAAATTTGACTTGTGGGTGATATTAATGCTCAACAATTCCCACATTCTGTTGGGTCACCTTTCTTTGAAATAGTTACAAATATGAACCACGTGACTTCTTTCCAAGTTCCTCTGTGATTAAAAATTGAAAGCCCCTGTTTAACAACTAGAGGACCTGATTCCTAGAACTAAGTGTCAAACTAGACTCAACCAGTCATTTGTTCTCCTGTCAAACCCTACCAGCCCCTGGATATGTGACATTGACCTAAATATGCATGGTACACAATTAGATCTTAATTGTGGAGCTTATTATGACAGGAATAATTAGTTACACTTAATTGGAATAGAAAGAGCACCAGCTATTCTCGGGTTTCTTTTTTTCCTGACAGTTCTATTCAACATTATCTGTTCAAGCCAATTCAGCCCACTATCCTCTTTCTTAATCCAAAATTACCTTTTTTCTCAAAAATTGATTAATATTTTTAAAAACTGAAGACAATAAAACCCTTATATATCTCAGAGAATTTATGGATGTAACAGATGAATTAGTGAGATGATACCTGAAATAGTTAATAAGCCTCTTGTGAAAACTTGCAGAATTGGAGGAAAATGGCACTAAATTAGTTGTTGATTCTGAGTTCTTCTTAACCCACAATTATGTGGTTCTATTAAAGTAATAAATATGTAAGCTCTTTGAAATTTACATCCATATTATTGAAAATATGCAAAGCATGTTTTTATTTTGAATTAACTATCTCATAAATCATGAATGCATATTTAAAATAAGCGTTCCTTTAGCTTTTGAGGCATGTTATATATATTCTGGATTATATAATAATATACCCTATGGTATTTTCTATTTGGAGTGTAGTGTTTCCTACTTTTAAGTAATGCAAGGTTGCTTTAAAAATACTTAGCAGTCCTATAATTCTCATGGCATACCTGGGAGGTGTAAATGGTTAACATGCTTAATTGCTCCTGAAAGTTTGGAAGTACAAGTCCTCTCAGTCGCACCTTGGAAGGAAGACCTTCGATGAAAACCCTGTGGCTCTGCTGGACAACAGTCGGTACCCTGGCATGTTCAGAGAGAAAAAGGTGTGCATGTAGTGTGTTGAAGTGCCCCGAGATCACTTTAAATTTTCAAGCTTTTTATGAGCATTATAGATAAGCCTCACATACATCTGAGATATCAGATTTATCATTGGGCCTTTAAAGATGAAGAAAACAGAATATAAAAAGCTGAGGTAAGAGTTCAAGATTACAAGGCTTTTCAGAAGATTACAAAGTGGAGTCTGACCCTCAGTGATATGCTTACAACTGAGTCAAATGTACTCAACCATAAACCCGTGTACCGCGTACGTCAGCTAACTTCCACCAACACGACACAGGGTACCAGAAACCAACAAGCCACCACTTTACCGTTCTTATTTCAACGTCTAGTTTTGTTCTGTGGAAAGAGTCAAGCCAGCTTTAAGCGTCATCCACTCATTTGAGCTTGAAAATCAAGTCTCATTCTGAAGTCCACTTACAATTCTGCTTCAAAACCAGCTGTTTGGATTTATGTACATAGTTGGGATGTTAAGCAAGCACAAGTCAGAAGATGTGTTTAAGAGTCTGTCCGTTTTTAAACACGTTTTCCACTCTGATTCATTCTGCTCCTAAGACACAAGCGTTGTTTTGTTTGCTTTCACTGTTTATTTGGTTTTGGTTTCCTTAGTTGAGTTTCATTTGGTAATTGTGGGAGTTGGAGGGGCTGCCACCTCGCCCCACCTCACCTCACCTCAAGTCCAGATGAATGCTCTGCCAACATCAGTGTTTGGTTTGGACCCATACTGAATCAATCAACGCTTCTGATTCTCCAGCTCTCGTGACTGCCTGAAGGATAAGTAAGTGACCTAACCTGTAATCACCAGGGTTCTTTACTGAGAGCAAGGAGAACATGTTCTTTACGACTCAGACTTCTAAGGGAGACAGAATAGCCCGCACCCCTTGGGAAGGCCATGTTGGAGAGAGCAGGATTAAGTGCTTTCTTCATCCCTCTTCTCCTGCCTGCATAGCATCATATACTTAGCCAGAAATTGTGTTGATCAGGTTTATTGGGATAACTATAATGCCATTGATTCCCCACCCATGTCTGAAGAGAACTGTGCTATATGACATCTTCAAAGACTGATATTTTAGAAGCAGATGGACAGACCTTTCTTTCAAGACACTGCAGCTGAGTTTGAACCCGAGGTCTTTGTTTAGTGGTGGAGAACAGCAACAGTTTGGACCCCTCAGGATTGCTATTTTTCAAAGCAAGAAACAGACTTCTCTACCTTGTCTTGTGGCCCATCTTGTGGGTCTAGGGGAGACAATGGTCTCTTTTTCTCCTTCTTGCTTTCCATGTGAGATCAGAGCTCTAAAGACAATGAATCGCTCTTCTCTCCTTTCTGTCATCCAAAAATTAAGGAAGCAAGTTTCTAGTCCTCTTAGAGCTAGGTGGGTATGTGGACTGAACGTAGTCTATAAAAGGACTTGTTAAAACTCAAACAAACACTCTCACAGCTATGAAACTGAGTGAGACTCACAGTGACCCCATAGGGCAGATTAGGGATGCCCCTTGGCATTCCCAAGACTGTAAAACATCACAGGAGCAGAGAGCCTCGTTTTTCTCCCTGGTGGGTTCCAACCGCTGGCCTTATGTCCAGCTGCACAAGGTGTCATCTACCACCTCAGAAAAAGAAAAAGTAATGCTAATTCACAGTGACACTAGGGCACAGGGTAGAACTTCCCCTGTGGATTTCTGAGACGGAAACTTTCCCTAGGATTAGAAAGTCTCATCTTTCACCCATAGAGAGGTCGGTGGTTTCAAACTACTGAACGTGTGGTTACCAGCCTAACATGTAACCACTCTGCCACCAGGGCTCCTAAATTTGAAAAATGGGTAGAACCAATTCCATAACCAGTCTATTGCCACTAGGTGGGTGATCTTAGACAAAGACCCCAATTGTCCTATTGGTTGTATTATTTATTCTCTTTACTGTAGAATCAGGGGGGGTGGGGGTATGAACAAGTGGCTCAGGAACGTTTAGCACCAAGGAATTTACTAGCTAGAACTGGAAGAGAAGGCATTTCTCTCCTCTCAGATGAGAAAGCTGGAGGAACAGGAACTCAGACATCCCAGCAGACGTGAGACGAAGAAGAAAATGGCCTGCAGCAATACAAGCCCCACAAAGACAGAGAGTCTTAAAGGTCTCCATGGCTCAGTTCTCTCTTAAGCTAGATCTCTCCCTACCCTACCTGCATTTGAGGTAGACCAAGGACAGACCCACTGCTATCTGTGAGTCCTGCTCCTAGCGAGCCTCCATGGAATGGTTGGAGCCATGAACCTTGATGAAAGCAGGCAGCCCCAGCTTTCTCCTGTAGAGCGGTCCATGGCTTTTGATCCACTACCCTTGCCGTCAGCAGCCCAGTATCTAACCCACCACTTGATTTACTCACGTGAATTTGACTTTGACTTTGATCGCAGCAATTGAAAAAGAATTCTTGATTGATACGTTCCTCCATTCCTTATACACACCATTGATAGCTTTTTATGGTCCAGTATATTGGTGAGATCATAAGAATATCTTTTACAGCTGAGCATAACTGGAGAGGACACAGACTCACCTTTGGGATCACGTGCTTGTTGGCATTTTCTAACTAGTGATAAAATAGAGTAAGCATATGAACATATTTTGGAAACAGTGCACAGGCAGTACCCACTCAGCCCCAGCTGTGGCCCATCTCGCCAACGCTCAGTAGTGCTCTGCTCCATCATTCCTTTTTGTCACATTTTCCTCATCTTGGAAATTTTAAAAATGTATGTCTACAGCTGGAGGCCATGCTTACACTAAAGCATCTATGTGTTTGTGTGCATGAGGTGAGATCTTAGTACAAAAAAGGAAAGGATTGTTTGAATCTTTCATTACCACGGGGAGTTATTTTATAAGCCATTCAGAATTCTCTTACCTTTTTAATACTAAGGACCCCTATATAAAATCCACAAACCCATACTATTTAGTGAAGGAAATAAGAAATGTTCAAGATGGTGAGCACACGGAATTTTCATCGCAAGGGATAGCTGTATGACATTATGTAAACGGAGCCTTTCTGTAATTATGAATCACTGAGAAAATATGTAGTTTGTGGTGGTTCTACCTGCACATGGTTATAAGTTGGCGAAGCCCCCCAGGATCTAGGAATATTGTTTTAAAAGAGAAGTGTAGATGTGGGAGAAGTCATGAAGAAAATAGGTTTCTGCAACTTTCTCTCTTTATGTTTTTGTTAGCTAAAGGGTGTCCTGGGGGTGTGTATAAAAAGGTCACAGCCACAAGGCGTTAGTGCTTCACCAAACACTACCCAGAATATAGAAGACTGCTGTGAAAAGCATGGTTGCTGGTTGCAGGTGCTTACTCTCTACCACGGGAACAGAAAGGAGAAATAAATCAATAACGTGTCTATAAGGCCATTCTGATGAATGTATTTCCCTCAAGGCCCTTTTAGGCACCTGTTGCCCTGCAGTGTATGTTGCTTTCTGCTTTTTCCTTTTCTTTTTCTGGGTGTATTAAACAAGCAATTCAATTAAGATCACTGAGCTGGAAATGTGCATACAATATAAATGTTATATCATATTTTTAAGGAGGAAAGATGATTTTATAAAAGAGAGAACACTTAGGCAGTGGGAGACAGCGTTAGTCTAACCAGTAATAAGATGCTCCTCTTGACTTTGTCTGTCTCATGTTATTCTGCTCCTGTGACAGTGTTTGTACAGGTGCTTTAATAGGTAACAGAGGGCTGGCTGGGACCTCCTGGAGTTTCAGGTCCTAAACAAAATGAGACTTAGTCAATACCACAGCCTTCAAATTGTATGGTGAAAAAATATGCCAATTTTTGAGGCACCAGACTTAAAAAGAAAAAACAAAACAAAAAACCAACTTAAGCACAATGCACTGTTTGATTATAGAATTGGGTTTATTCCACCCTGAAGAAAAGTATTCTCTTTCTCATATTCTTAATAATTCCAACTTTTATAAAACATAGTTCTTAATAATATGAGAGATCAGCGTAAGGCTTGGCCTTTCTATAAATTATACTTTATTGTGTTTGTGGTGAATAGAGTCACTTCTTAAGTTATTAAAAAGGTGTCGTTTTAAGGAACATTCCAAGAACAACAGAGCTGCTTAAGTAAAAGATGTAACGACACAATCACAAAGCTAATGGATCCTAATGTGGGTTCTGAATATAGTCAGCAGAGTATCAAACGTCTCGCAATACCCCTCGATCTTTCCAATTGAGACCTCTGGAAAACAGAGCGTTTGTATAAGAAGATGTAGGTCAGTTGTTGCTAGTTGGTAGACCGACCTTAAACTTTTAAAAAAAATCTTTCTTACCACCAGCAAAAAAGAGAAAATCGCACTGTCTCTGTATGGTAATCCATCTTAATTCCCCTTCTTTACCAGTAAACTGTATTAATTGGCTCTCTGAACCCTAAATACATCACTAAGTAGAAAATAATGTGCTGTAAGCTTTCCAAACACGGAGGTTTTCTCCAGTGCCTTCCCCAGCAAGAGGGAGAGAGCACCAGGAGAGCGCACCACTCGCCAACAGGAGCGCAGTTGCCACTGCATTGACTCTGACCAAAGTGTCCCTACGCAGGGTTCTAAGACAGTAAATATTTAAGGAAGCATGTAGCTTCATCTGTCTAGCAGGGAACAGCTGATGGTTTACCTGACAGCCACACCAGGGTTACTGCTGCATGAAAACTGGGTATAAAATTCAACCTCTCCTGCCCAAGATGGGAGGACCAATCAGTCAGCAGTGTTGATTCACCATCACCACCCCCGATGTATACGAAATTAATTTTTTATCATTGTAAACCATATGTAACACATCTGCCATAAATTTAATATTTTTTGTATGTCCATTTCAGGAGAAAGCATCTGTTGGCACAAACAGTTAATGATTGGCTGCAAACTGATAGGTTGGCAGTTTGAATCCACCCAGCACCTCCAGGGAGAAGTTCCTGGTGACCTGCTCCCATAAAGATTACAGCCAAGATGTACTCTACAGGACACTTTGACTGTCCCGTGGAGTCTTGATGAGCTGGAATCTGCCCAACAGTGCCTAATGCAACAAGCCACAGTAATTCATGGACACCTATCATTTCAATAATGTGGTACAGCCATCACAGGAGGCATGATTTTTTATTAAAAGTGAATAGCTTAAAATATGCTGTATGAATTGGTATTTTTACAGACATACTGTACTTTCATTCTAAGACCAAACCAAACCTAAAACAAAACAAAACTCACTGCTGGTGAGTTGATTTCAACCACTAGTGACCTTATTGGACTGGGTAGAACTGCCCCTGAGGATTTCCAAGACTGTAATTCTTTATGGGTGTAGAAAACCTCATCTTTCTCCCATGGAACAAACAACTGGTGGTTTTGAACTGCTAACCTTGTTGTTGTAACTCACTATGTCACCAGAATGTCTTAATTCGAAGACAGCGCATGATTAAGCTCCATCTGCTGAAAGACTCCCGTGCTGTGCTTTAGAGAAGGAATGTGGCGTGACATGGCCAGCATGGATGCGATTCATGCCTCTCTTCTGGAATAATGTTTGTTGCAGACTTCTATCTTAACCATTCAGAAGGAAGTACTTGTCACAGAGAGTAAATGACTCTGCCGCTGATTTTCCTTCGTGTCCCCCTAATCTGAAGAGTGCTGGTGGTGCAGTGGGTCACATATTGGTTTGCTAACTGCAAGGGCCACTGCTGTAAATCCCTAGCTGCTACAGAGGAAAACAGTGAGGCTTTCTATTTCCGTAAACTATCACTCATCCGTGTGTTGTACTGTGATGGCTTGAGACTTACTGGACACGATATCACTGACATATCAAGAGCTTCTCAATAAAGAATGGACTGTGAAGAAGGACTGGGTTGTCCATTTCTGAGGAATGAGCAAATAGGAACCTTATGGATAGCATTGACATGTTGTAAAATGCCGAAAACCTCGTGTACGGAAGCGGGGCATTACCTTAGACAGTGTCACAAGATGAATCCCTCATTAGGGAGGCACTCAAAATGACAGGGAGGAGCTTCCTTCTTAAGATCCAGTCCATTCTAGTGATGAGGATGGAGTAAAGCGTACAGGATTAAAGCCCGGGGTACTTCATTTGCTGATGATGCATGGCTCAAAATGAGGAGAAATAGCAGTAATAATTGAATTTGGGAATGTATAAAGTATGAATCTAGGAAAATTTGAAGCTGTAAAAAGGAAATTGAATGCAAAATCACCAGCATTCTAAGTGTTAGTGAGTTGCAATTGGCCGTTTCAAGTGGTATTGGCCATTTTGAATCAGAAAACCATATGGTTTATTTTGCCAGGGATGACAGACTCAATAGGAATGGGCCTGTTCTCATCATCAAAATAGACATTTCAAAATCTATTTTGAGATAAAATGCTGTCTATGATAGGATAATAGGAAATCCAGTCAATACAAGATTATCCAAATTTATAAACTGACCACTAAGGCTAACAGTACAGAAATGTATGAACCCTACCAATGTTTTCAGGTTGAAATTGATCAAACATGAAATAAAGTTGCATTGATAACTAGAGGCAATTGGAATGCAAATATTGGAAACAGGGAAAAGTACATTTGTTGGAAAATATGGTCTTGGTGATAAACACAATGCTTGAGATTGCATGATCGAATTTTGCAAGACCACTGACTTCTTGCTTATGCACACCTTTTTCAACAAGCCAGCTGGTGACTGTACATGTGGACTTCTCCATATGAAATACACAGAAATCAAACTGACTACATCTGTGTGGTGGTGGTCGTGGTGGTGAAATGGAAAAGACCAATATCGGCAGCTAAAAGGGGGCCAGAGGTTAACTATGAAACAGACATAGGTAAATTCAGGTTGAAGCTGAAAACACAAGAGCCAAAATATGGCATTGACCAAACCCTTTCTGAATTTCAAGAAGATCTCAAGAACACATGTGACACATTAAGCCCTAACGACAGAAGACCTGATGAGCAAGGGGAGGACATCAAGAACATCACACATGTGGAAAGCAAAAGCTCATTAAAAATAAAGGAAGGACGGAAAGATCAAGGAGGATGTTAGAGGAGATTCTGAAACTTGCTCTTGAATCACAGAGTGAGCGGCTCAGGCTACTGGCAGAAATGATGAAGTCAGTGAGGTGAAGAGAACATGTCAACGCTCAAGAAGACAAAGTAATATATTACAATGATAGGTGCAAAGACTTTCCGTTAGAAAAGCAAAAATGAAGAACATACTCAGCATATCTTAAACTAAAGGAGCTCAAGAAAAACTTCAGACTTCAAATTTCAATATTAAAAAATTCTATGGGCAAAATATTGAATGATGCAAGAGACAAAGAAACATCCAAAGATCGAAAGAGCACACAATAGTTACTTTACCAAAAAACATTGTCAAAATTCTACCACTTCTGCATATGAGCAAGAGCTAATGATGCTGAAGGAAGAAACCCAAGCTGCTCTAAAAGCACTAGCAAAAAAACATCAAAGTTCCAGAAGCTGATGGAATACCAGTTGAAATATTTCAACAAGTTGATGAAGCATTGACTAATCTATGCCAGGAAATTTGGAAGACAGCGACCTGGCCAACTGAGTAGAAGAAATTCATATTTGTACCCATTCCAAAGAAAGGTGACCAAACAGAAGGCAAAAACTTATAAAGCCACATCATTGATATCACAAGCATGTAAAATTTTGCTGAAGAATGACCAACAAAGGTTGCAACAGTGAATTTACAAGGAGCTGCTGGAGGATCAGATCAGATTCAGGAAAGGATGTGGGAAAAGGGCTATCATTGCTGAGGTCAGAGAAGTCTTGGCCGAAAAGTGAGAGCACCAGAAAGATGTTCATCTGTGTTTTATTGACTATGCAAAGGCATTAGATTGCATGGCCATAAAAAACTCTGGATATCCAGGAAAAGAATGAGAACTCCAGAATATTTCATTATTCTCATCAAGAACCTGTGCACGGATCTAAGGGCAGCCATGCAAACACAACAAGGGGATGCTACCCGCTTGAAATCAGGAAAGGAATCAGGGTTGAATTCTCTCACCACTTTATTCCATCTGTAAGCTAAAAAACAATCAGAGAAACTGGGATCTATGCAGCAGAGTGTGGCACCGGGATCAGAGGAGGGTGTTCTAATAACCTGTGATATACAGATGACACAACTTTGCTTGCTAAAAGTGAGAAATTGAAGCTCTTACTGATCAAAGATTGCAATACAGATTACAACTTAATATAAAGAAAACCAAAATTCTCATAAATAAACCAATACATAACATTATGATAAATGGAGAAAAGATTGAAGTTGTCAAGGATTTTACCTTACTTGGATCCACTCTCAATGCTATGTGCTAGAAGCGTCAGTCAAGTAGTCAGATGGTACCTTGCATTACATAAAATGTGCTGCACAAGATCTCTTTAAAGTGTTGAAAAGTGAGGATGTTCCTTTGAGGAAGAAGATGCATCTGTCCCAAGCCATGATATTTTTCAAATGCTTCATATGCATCTGAATGTTGGACATTGAATAAGGAAGACCAAAGAAGAATCAAAAGATTCCAATTACTGTTAAGGAGAAGAATAGTGAAAGTGCCGTGGCCTGACAAAAAAAACTCCCCAAATCAATCTGTCTTGGAAGAAGCACAACAAAATTACTCCTTAGAGGCAAGGATGACAAGACAACATGTCCAACATACGTTGAGACTTGTTAGGAGAAATCGATCCCCGAAAGATGACATCTAGTTTATATTAGGAAAGGAGAGGGACAGCGAAAAAGAGGAAGGCCCTCAACAACATGGATTGACGACGCAGTGACTGAAGCAATGGGTTCAAACACAGGAACAAGTGTGAGGCTGGCGTGGCGCCCGCCAGGCAGGCAGTGTTGGATTTGGTGGTGGATGAGATCGTGATGGGCCAGACTGACTCAAGAGCCTTGGCATCAGCACCTCCCCGAAAGGGTTCCGGTCCCAGAAGTCCTCTGCGGAAGTTCTATTCTGTCTGAGAGGCACTATGAGTTGGTATCAACTTAATTGCAGGGATTTTGTTTTTCTTTCTTTCTTTTTTTTTTTGAGAACCCCAACTATTTTAACTGTAACAAAATGGTCAGAAACAGTAACCTCAATCTAATGATCCCAGGGAGGTGAGATTTCAAATCCTATCTGTATTGATAGACATCGCTCATATTTCCAAATCTTCGTTTAACATTTTTCATTACAATTATATATATATATAATTTTAAAACAGGAAAACCAGTTATTATTGAGTTAATTTAACTCATAATTATCTCCTGAGTTACAGAAAAGAAAACACTCCAGAAAGGTTTCATGACTGATTTTTTGGGAGGTAAATCAGCAGAGTTTCTTGGAAATTTCTTTGGGTGGACTTGAGCCACTTATCTTTCTGTTACTAGCCAGTCAGTTACCAGATGTGCCACCTATGACTCCAGAATATATAGACCATGTACATACATACATAGGAGCTCTGGTGGCACAGCAAGTTAAGTATTGGATGGCTAACCAAAAGTTGGCAGTTCAAACCCACCTGACACTCTGTGGGTAAAGGACGGCACAGCTTGCTGTTTTGAAGATTTACAGCCTCAGAAAACATTAAGGGGAGCAGGGAGGGAGGGGGAGGGGGAAAAAGGGGAAAATGAGCTGATTCCAGGAACCCAAGTGGAAGCTGAATCTGAGAATGATGAGTCCAACGAATGTATAAGGGTGCTTTGCTCAATTGATGTATGTACAGATTGTGATCAGAGTTGTATGAGTCCCAATAAAAGATTTATTAATTTAAAAAATAATAAAATAAATAAATAAAAATAAAAAGCTGGTGAGCAGAAAAAAAGGAAAACATAAGGAGTAATTTTATTGTGTCTTATAGAGTCAATATGACTCTGAATCAGCTCAACACAGTAAAGCCCACCTCACTACCATTGAGTCAATTCCAACTCATAATGAATCCTATTAGGGTATCTAATCTTTCCAAGGACAAATAACCTCATCTTTCTCTCTTAGACTGGCTGGTGGATTTGAACCACTGACTTGTAGTTAGTAGTCCATGCTTAGTCACCAAATACTGTGCTAGTCACTGATAGATGTTATTTCCTTAATCTAGATAGGAATTCAGTAAGCAACAGTTACTTTGCCAATTATATGCATAGCAAAACTGAAGCATCAAGCTTTGATGAAATAGATCACCCCAAACCAAGCATTCAGTAAGCTGTAGAACCCATTTTTAAGCTCAGAGTGCTTTATTTCAAATCTTGTGATGTTAAAGACCAATTATTAATTACATTTTAGAGATTAAGAAAATTATATATTTACATAAGGGCCTGTTGAAAACATTGATAGTTCTGTCTACAAGAATGATTAGGGGAAGATTCCCTTTCCCTCAATAGTATGGACCCATGTCTACCCTTCTTACGTACCTCCAAGTGGGCTCACCTCCCTAAAGATGCTGAGACTGCTCACCACTTAGCGCTAGAGTTTAGCTGTCCATTGTACAGATAAGGCAAAACACATTTCCTAAGGTTCTAAAACTGGGGAAAGTTTTCCAACCTTTAGGATTATGTTTTCTTCTCACAACTTTCAGCTATAAACATTATACCCTGACGACTTAAAAAATAGTTTAGAACCATAACTACTTATTTCATGTGTTCTCACAATGCTTTATGAACAAGAAATGGCTGTTCATGAAATTGGCCAGTGTCAGTGGGAGAGTGTGTAATGCCTGGCTCTCTGGATCATATCATGTTAATCAGAGAGGAAATGAAGACTTGAGTGTTCACAGGGTTCCGAACATGATACTCAGTTCCTAGATTACAGAATAATGACTTAATTTGGTGCAGCATTTGAACAAATTGCTGGCTCTTTGGTTGGGCACAAGGTGTTCTGGTGTGGTTGTGTGTAAGAGCTATATTGTGTGAAATAAATACATGGATGATGGGCAGGGTTACCATAACAAAACACTGCATCCTGGTGAGAAATGCACTACCTCAGCGCTCTGGAGGCTAAAAGCATAAATAAATGTGTTCTCAGGATCATGTTCCCTCTGTAATTTCAAGGAAAAAACCCTCTCTTGTCCCTCCTGGCTTCCGTTAGCCCCAGATTTGCCTTGCTTGTAGAGATATCTTCACATGACCCCCTACCATTCCTTTATCTGTGTCCCTTCTGTTTATAAAGGCCCCAGAGAGATTGATTAGGATCCACCATACTCCAGTATGATCTCATGTTAACTGGTAACATCTTCAAAGACCCTATCTGTGGTATTCACAGATATCAACAATTACGACTTCCAAATATCTTTTTGGGGGGAGGGATATAATTTAATTCAGAGAGATACAAGAGTACATGTAGGTAGATATGCCAGGAAGTTGGTAGAGAGTCTGATAAATATGGATGTGGAGAGATATCTAGATATATCTATCTTTAAACTCTACCCAAATCAAAGGAAGCAAATACACATACTCTGTGAGACACGAGGAACAAGACTGACAGGGAAACACATATTCCCATTTCACATCCAGAGTTCACTCTGGAGGGAAGTCACAGTCATTGAGTGGTTAACAAATCATTCTCAACACTGTTAAAAGTGTAACTTGTCTCTTTTCCTGTTTGAAAAGTTGAATTTGCTTAACTTGATTCATATTATTGAGAAATGTGTTTCCATCATGTTGATATCATAATTTTGTGAATAGAACGAAAAGAAACATCCTTGGATTTTTCTTACTGGTTGCCGAAAGACCGTAGTGAATGTCCAGAGAATGTCTACCTTAACTAGTACTCATCTCAGATGTGGGCAGGAGACAGCCCCTAACCTGGCCTTCACTCTTTAGCAGGTTTCAGATGCATAAAACACAAAAGTATGGCCACATACATCATAGACACATAGAATATGAGTTTATGTGAGCGGCTCTGTAGCTCTGGGGCTGGTAGTCAGTGCCCTCCCTGCATGCCCTGGGTAGACACACATCCACTCTGTTTCTGACACCAATCAGGCTCCAGGGAATTGCTTTTCATCTATTCCCTATATAGGAATGCAATGAAGATGTAGTTGAAAGACTGTAGTTTAGTGGTAAGAACATTTTAAAAAGAGAAAAAGCTGTTTAATTTGAAAATCTCTTCCGTCAAATAGCATGCATAGATGATCACATAATGCATACCAGTTCTCAATGTCCATTTAATTACCTCTTTCAATGTCCCAATCTGTGGGTCCAATTTATGATTCCATTTGGATATTAGCATCCACCCCACCCCCCAAAAAAGCATACACACTGCCATCGAGTGGGTTCCAACTCTCAGCAACCCTATCTCGGGTTTCTGAGACTCAATGATGACATGAAAAGGCAGACTCATCTTTCTCTCTCCGAAGGGCTGGTGGCTTTGAATCTCCAACTTTGCAGTCAGCCAGCCAGCATCTACAGCACAATGCCACTCAAACTCCGTTCGCACGATCTCTACACATGGAGAGTTGCTGGGGGAATATTGTGCAAGATGAAAACCTTCACATTACTCTTGAACTTCTACGCTTACTTATATCTATTTGAGTCTTCCATAAAGTAACATACTAATTCTTACTATAACAAAAATACTGAACATAAGAATTATAAATGATGTTAAAATTAATTAGCTAATTAAATTTTTCCAAAAATGTTTGCTTTAGTTAACAAATTTCAATTATCACTAGTCTGCATTTTTTATTGTAATAGATGATATTGCATACTGTAGGAAAAATTATTTTTGAAAATAATTTTAAATGTTTATATTTAATTGAATTTAGATATCTAATGATAATGTATTCACATTGTATCCGCACTAAAAGTAATTATACTTTATTTAATTTACATTTTGATGAAGATATAATCAAATTGCCCATGATTTGGAAATGATTATACTAGGACATAGCTATAAAAAATCTTGTTTATAATTATACAGTTAGTAGTTATGTTGAAAGGAAAACAAAAGTACATTTTATGAGCAAATTTATAATGACCAATGAATTATGTAAGCTTCTATTTTATTATTCCAAACTTTGCCAGCTCATCAGCCGAACACCCATATCTGCACAATAATTAAATTCATTTGTCTGACATTTGGCCTGCTTTCAATCATATTAAAACCATAGCTGAAATATATTTAAATTTTTTGTCATTATGAATATATGTCAATAAAATAAGGATAAAGCACTTTTATTTAAAAGTTCATGGGCTTCATTTATAATTATTTACCCTTCAAACTACTGGGAAACCATACTTCATTATGTGATGATTGATTGCACTCATGCCATTTAAGAGAAAGATTTGATAAATCCGTTGGAGAATTTTCGGTTCTTACATAGTATGAAGGTCTCAATGTATTTTCTTCCCTCCAGGTTCCTCAAAATCTAACCAGTGTATCAAAAGACATCAAGGAAGTGGTTGGCTAAAGGATAGCTAATAATCATGTGTTCCCGTACTGAAATGGGGATATGTTTATCCTTTGTTTTTTTCCTGTTGCATTGAAACTTTTATTGCAAGACAACTAACAAGTGTCGCCTGGTTTTTAGTGACAAAGGAGAAAATTCTGCAAGTATCATAATTTTCCTGGATTTAATTTTGACTCCCATTTCCTTGAAATCATCAACAAATGTAATATGACAGTAGCTCAGCTAATAGATATAACTTGGTATTCTCCCCAAAACATATTTCTGCTCTGTTTTGCAGAGGAAGTAGCTCTGTTCAACTTTATTAAGTTTTAGCAATGCTTCATCTTTTTTGAGCCTTATGCAATTACTCTTCAAGGTAATAAACATGAGTCATTCTTTTATGATTGTTAATCTATTTTTATGTATCTGCATAATATGTAGTTGATGAACTTTAATAAAATCTGAAGTGAAGTCCCCTTGAGGCCATTTTCAGGCTGCTTCTGCCACAAACTTCAGTGAGTGGAAATCGAGTTAGCTCAACATGCAGTGTGTTTCCTTTTAAATAGATGGGCTAACGAGAAGCATGTCTGTGCTGGCCTGGCATAATGGTCTGGCCTGAAAGACTGGCTGTTCAAACAAACTACACGCCATCCAAGACCTAACTGCCAATGATCTGATGTTGTAACATATCTTAATTGAATATATTTTCATTTTGGAAAAGGTAAATAGGAAACAATGAGGCAAGAGTGAGCCTGTCTGCACATATGCCACCTAACTCTATTTCTGAATGACATCCAGGAGATTACAAAAGGACTCGCCGACATCAGATCCTTCAGCCAGTGTTATTGTCTGAAGAAATGTCTGTCACAAGTAATCAGTGAATGATGGAATTCTCGCGGGATTGACTCGGGACCTGCATAGGAGACACGAGGCTGACAGCCCTGGAAGCAGAGAAATTTGACCTGTGCTTTGGAATTCCCAATATTCCTTTTCATCAAGTCATTCTCCAGGGTCTGTCTCCTCCATCCTTTTACAAAATAGCATGTTCTCCCCTAATTGGTCTGAAAATCATAGTCCCTTCAATATTACAGATTATTATGCACATGCCTATCACCTCTATTCATTCTCCCTGCTGGGATTCATTTTCTTATTATCTATTGATTGATTGCTTGCTTGATTGATTTTGATTCACAACCATAACATGTTGTTCAATTCAGAACGAAATGGGAAAGAAATCAAATTAACTTTAAATTCTAAAGTCAGGGAGTAAAAAGTATCTTCCAGAAGGCAACTTGCCAAATTCTCTGCATTCAGATTGCTGAATATCTGAGTACACACAAGCCCAGATATACCAGGGAAGAGATGTACATTTTTAGGTTTTTAAATGCATAAGCCAGTTGCCAATGTCACACTTTCTATCACTGGTGACATTCACTGCCAACCACAAGGATGGCAATGCATGTTTCTTTTGCAGCTGGAAAGTGGAAAGTTAGCAGTTAGGTGTCAGGTCCCTATCAGTCAGCCCATCCTTTACCCCTTGAAAAATCCTCTTAACTCACAGAGTGACACTTCTCTGACTAAGTGGCCACTTATCAATAACTGTAGACAGCATAGGCATGCCAATAGATACATTGAATCCCCAGTGTGCTTTAAAATCAAGATTCTTAAAGTATTAGTCTTTGTAGTAACTACATACTGAATATTACCATGGACTCTTTTTGACTGAGACAAATATTCAATTCAGATTAAAATGTTATGTAAATTTCTAATATGCTGTGATACTTCTAAAAACTTCCTTATCTACCTAAGAGCAAAGACCGTTCGTGTGTTATTTCCAAAGTCCTCCAAAAAGGCCCTGGAACATAATAGATTATTAGATACATTTAGTTATTTGAAGTTTGCATTCATTAAAGAAGAAACTATTATACTTTATCCACGTTAGTCTATCTGCTTACTCTGAGAGAATTGCGTTTGAGTTTTCCTAATCTTTATCTTCACTCTTGGTGATAATTTTGTATTTTAAATTTGCGTTGAAAATATATAGCCACAAAACATATGTTCATTAATAATAATTTGTATGTTCGTCCACAAAGTTTATGTAGTTCACATTGTACCCTTGTCCTTACCTTCGTCCACTTTATTTCACAATCTTTAACTTCAGACTGTCGTCCCTTAAAGTTCTTGTTTGTGTTTAAAGTCGTTAAAAGAGATAAAAGGTCACCTTCCCAACATGATGGCTGAAGTCAAAAGGGATGCATAAGCAAATGTGGTAAATAAAGCTGATGGTACTTAGCTATTTAAAGATATAACTTCTGGGATTTTAAAGGATTGAAGTTAAACAAGTGGCCATCTAGCAAAAAAAATCAAACCCACATGGAAGAAGCCCACCAACCTGTATGATCATGAGGTGTTGGCAGAATCAGGTATAAGGCATCAGAAGACCCAAGACAAGCAAATATATTGATGCAAATGATGAGGGTTGGAGAGGAGACACAAAGCTCATTTGTAGACAATAGGACATCCTCTCCAAAAGGGTCACAAGGAAGGAAGGAGAAAGCCATGGTGCAGCCTATCACTGTCAGAACATAAACATTCCTATAGTTCTTTAATGCTCCCCCACCCACCCACCGACTATCATGACCCCAGTTCTACCTTACAAATCTGGCTAGATCAGAGCATGGACACTGGTACAGATAAGAGCTCTCAACACACGGAATACAAGACAGATAAACCCCTCAGGAACAGTAATGGGCTTAGTAATGGTATGTGAGTAGTGATACTATGAGGGGAAGGGGAAGGTTTAGAAGGAGGAGAAACAGGAAACTGACTACAATGATTGACATATAATTACCACCAACAACAACTCGCAGGGGGACGAACAACAGAAACATGAGTGAAGGAGACAGCAGACGATGTAAGGTATGAAATAATAATAATTTATAATTTATCAGCGGTCCATCAGGGTGGGAGAGGGAGGGGGAAGTTCATAACAAAGGCTCAAGCAGAAAGAAATTTAAAAAAATAATGATGGCAACATATGTACAAATGTATTTGATACAATTGATGTATGAAGGACTTCCAGGAAGATGGTGATGGAGCGACACATACCAGAGGGACTCCGCAGAATCCAGCCTAGGAGCGTTGCTTAGAGGGAACTTTAATACTGCAGAACACAGGAGGAGCATCATAAAATAAGTACCCGTAGCAGAAACACAGACCTCGAGAATTGACTGGAGGAAGCAGAGAACCACATCAGTGACTTGGAGGACCGCCAAGCAGACTTTAACAAACGTGACCAAAAATCGAATAAGATTATTAGAGAAGCTGAAGAAAACCTAAGAGCTATGTCTGATGCTATGAAATGGAACAACATTAGAATTATTGGCTTACTGGAGGCAGACATAGCAAAGAAGTCATCCGCAACAATAGTGAGAGAATTCTTGGAGGAAAACTTCCACAGCTTAATGAACGAAAACCAGGCAACCATTCAGGAGGCTGAAAGAACACCAACGAGAGTGAATCCCAAGAAGTCACCAAGGCACAAAATAGTTAAACTATCTAACTTTGAGGTAAAGGAGAAAATCATAAGAGCAGCTAGGGAAAAACAAGCAATCACATATAAAGGTTCCCAAATAAGAATTTGTTCAGACTTATGAGCAGAAACTATGACGAAGAGGAGAGAGTTGATTAACATAATCCAAAAATTGAAGGAAAACAACGCAAACCCAAGAATACTCTACCCAGCCAAATTATCGATCAAGAAGGTAGGAGAAGTAAGAGTTTTCCCAGACAAGTAAAAGCTCAAAGAATACGTTAGAAGAAGCCCAGCACTACAAAAGATCCCTGCCGACCCACTATGGGAAGAACAGCACTCGCCAAGCATAAATAAGAGACCGCCACATAGAACAACCTCACCCAGAGGGCAACAAAGAGAAGACAGACCCCAAGATAGCATTGGCTTAAGGATGGAAAGAAGTCAAGAATGATATACATACACACACATGCACAACACACTAATGATAAAGGAAAGTAGGAAAACTCCCAACATAAAAGGTATAAGATGACATCATAGAGTCCACAGATGGAGATAATAACCCTGAATATCAGTGGCCTGAACTCAGGCATTAAAAGACTGAGACTAGCAAACTGGCTTAGAAAACACAACCCATCAATCTGCTGCCTACAGGAGACACAGCTCAAGGCTACAGACAAAAATAAGCTGAGAATCAAATGCTGGAGAAAGTCGTACCAGGCAAACAGCAATTCAAAAAAAGCAGGGGTTACAATCGCAATCTCGTATAAAATTGACCTCAAAGTACAAAGCATAAAAAGAGATAAGGGCTCTTGACAGCCCCGCTGCAGCAGGCGCTGAGTCAGCTGATCGTGGAAGTATGTGGCGAGCGGGCTGGCGGGGCTGGTACGGTCCCGCCGTCCCCTCTGCAGCCATGTCGTCCTTCCCGGAGCTTTACTTTAATGTGGACAATGGCTACTTGGAGGGGCTGGTGCGCGGCTTGAAGGCGGGGGTGCTCAGCCAGGCGGACTATGTCAACCTGGTGCAGTGCGAGGCGCTCAAGGACCTGAAGCTGCACCTGCAGAGTACAGACTATGGCAACTTCCTGGCCAATGAGGCCTCCCCGCTCACCGTGTGGGTCATTGATGACCGCCTCAAGGAGAAGATGGTAGTGGAGTTCCGCCACCTGAGGAACCATGCCTACGAGCCTCTTGCCAGCTTCCTGAACTTCATTACTTACAGCTACATGATCGACAATGTCATCCTGCTCATCACGGGCACGCTGCACCAGCGCTCCATCTCTGAGCTGGTGCCCAAATGCCACCCGCTGGGCAGCTTCTAGCAGATGGCGGCCGTGAATATCGCGCAGACCCCTGCCGAGCTCTCCAATGCCATCCTGGTGGACACGCCCCTAGCGGCTTTTTTCCAGGACTGCATCTCAGAGCAGGACCTGGATGAGATGAACATCGAGATTATCCGGAATACGCTCTACAAGGCCTATCTGGAGTCCTTCTACAAGTTCTACATGCTGCTGGGCGGCACCACAGCCGACGCCATGTGTCCCATCCTGGAGTTTGAAGTCAACCGCCGCGCCTCCATCATCACCACCAACTCCTTTGGCACCGAGCTGTCCAAGGAGGACCGCACCAAGCTCTTCCCCCACGGTGAACACCTCCACCCGGAGGGCCTGGCCCAGCTGGCTTGGGCTGACCACTATGAGCAGGTGAAGAACGTGGCCAATTACTACCCGAAGTACAAGCTGCTCTTCGAGGGGGCGGGCAGCAACCCCAGAGACAGGATCGCTTCTTTGAGCACGAGGTGAAGCTGAACAAGCTGGCCTTCCTGAACCAGTTCCACTTCGGCGTCTTCTACGCCTTCGTTAAGCTCAAGGAGCAGGAGTGCCGCGACATCGTGCGGATTGCTGAGTGCATCGCGCAGCGCCATCGCGCCAAGATCGACAACTACATCCCCATATTCTAGCCAGCCGGCTCCCCACTGCGCGAACGTGGTGTGTGTCTTTGTGTGCCATGACTCAGTCCTGTGGGGAGCAGCCTCCCAGCCCGCTCTGGGCCTCCCCTGGGGTGGGCACCTGCTCCCTATGCTAAGAGGGCCCAGCCTGCTCCACAGCAAGGAGGCCCTTAGCCCTTTGTTTACAGCCACTGTAGTGTCTGCAAAGCATGTGGTCACTTCCCTGTTGTTCACTCACCTTAGAAACCCCCTGCCCCCCTGTGGGTTACCCTTATGGCCCAGCAGAAGGATAGTGTGTGTGTATGTGTGTGTGCTGGGGTGAGGGGAGGGCGCTCCACCTCAGTGCCCACTCGCTGCCCCATTCCTGAGACAATAAAGCAGCCCTCTGAGTCCAAAAAATATATAAAAAGAGAGAGAGATAAGGAGGGACACTGCATAATGCTCAAGGGGATGATAGACAAATAACCACTAAGCATAGTAAACATATACCCCCCCCCCCCAGAGAGAGACCCGCTGAACACGTCAACCAAACATTCCAAATGTTTTAAAAAGATATCACAGCTTCAACAATTATAGTGGGTAACTTCAACACACTGCACTCTGAGAAAGATCACAGGGAAAGAAACTCAACAAAGAGGCTAGAGATCTAAACACCACAATTAGACAATTTGACCTGATAGATATTTACAGAGCTTTTCATCCAAATATAAATTAATTCACATTATTTTCGAGCTCACATGGCACATATTCAGAGATAGACCACATGCTGGGGCATAAGACGAATCTACATAAATTTAAGCACATTGAAATTATACAGACCTCTCTCTCTGACCGCTGTGCCACGCCATAAGACTGGAAATCAACAAAAGGAAGACAAATAAAGCAAGAGCAAACAATTGGAGGGTGAATAACTCTCTACTGCAAAAGGAGTGCGTACTGGCACAGATCAGAGATGAAATTAGGTAATTTCGAGAAATCAACGAGAATGAGCACATGACGTGCCAAAACTTATGGGACACAGCAAAGGCAGTCATCAGAGGAAGGTTCATAGCAATACAAGCACACCTGAGAAAGAAGAGAGACTCATGATTGACATGCTGGCACAAAATCCCCCAGGGAATGCTGAAGGTGGACTTTGGGCCAGGGCATGATGCCCCAACAGACTGGACTGGAAAACACTCCTAAAGGCCAACAAATGATACTTGAACTAACTACAAGCTTTTCTTTCTTGTTGTGTTTTGTTTTGTTCTTTGTCAGTGGTTTCTTGTTGTTGTTTTGTTGCATATTGTTGCTTGGCTTTGCTCTGTCTTGTTTTTGTGCATGTTATTATCTCCATAGGTCTGTCTAAATAAGATTGGCTGGATGAACCATCTGGAGGAGAAAACAACAGGACCGACAGTTCTGGGGGGACATGGGATAGAGGAAGTTGGGGGAAAGGAAGTGGTGTTAACAAACCCAGGGACAAGGGAATAACAAGTGATCCAAATTGGTGGTAAGGAGGGTGTGGGAGGCCTGGTAGGGCATGATCAAGGGTAATGTAACTGAGAGGAATTACTGAAACCAGGTGGGGACTGAGCATGTTAGTGGGACAGGAGGAAATTCAAGGGAAATAGAGGAAAGAGCTGGGAGGCAAAGGGCATTTATAGAGATCTGGATAAAGACATATACATATGCAAATATATTTATATATGAGAATGGGGAAATAGATCTATGCACCTATATTTATAGGTTTAGTATTAAGGTGGCGGAAGGACATTGGGTCTCCATTCAAGTACTCCCTCAATGCAAGAATACTTTCTTCTATTAAATTGGCATTCTAGGATGCTCACCTTCCTGACAAAACTGCTGAAGACAAAGTGGGTGAATAAGCAAATGTGGCGAAGAAAGACAATGGTGCCTGGCTATCAAAACATGTAGGGTCTGGGGTCTTAAAGGTTTCAGGGTAAACAAGTGGCCATCTAGCTCAGAAGCAACAAAGCCTACATGGAAGAAGCACACCGGCCTGTGCGATCACAAGGTGTTGAAAGGATCTGATATAAGGCATCATCAGGAAAAAAAAATCTTACCGTAGTGAATGAGGGAGGAGGTGCAGAGTGGAGACCTAAAGCCCATTTAGGGGCCACTGAAGATCCTCTTGTAGAGGGGTCTAGGGGAGGAGATGAGCCAGTCAAGGTGCGATGTAGCACCGATGAGAAATACAATTTTCCTCTAGTTCCTAAATGTTTCCCCCCGCCACTCTTATAATTGGAATTTACCTTGCAAGTCTGTCTAGACCAGAGGATGTACGCTGGTACAGATAGAAACTGAAACACAGGGAATCCAGGGCGGATGATCCCTTCAGGACCAGGGGTGTGAGGGCTGATACTGGGAGGGTGGAGGGAGGGTGGGTTGGAAAGAAGGGACTGATTCCAAGGATCTACATGTGACCTCCTCCCTGGGGGACGGACAACAGAAAAATGGGTGAACGGAGATGTTGGACAGGGAAAGATATGACAAAATAATAATTATTAAACTATCAAGGGCTCAGGAGGGAAGGGGAGGTGGGCAGGGAGGGGAAACATGAGGACTGATGCCAGGGGCTAAGTGGAGAGCAAATGTTTTGAGAATGATGAGGGCAATGAATGTACAAATGTGCTTTACACAATTGATGTATATATGGATTGTGATAAGAGTTGTGTGAGCTCCTAATAAAATGATTTAAAAATTGATGTATGGATTGTTATAAGAGGTGTAATAGCCCCCAATAAAATTATTTATTAATAATAAAAGAGAAAGAGCAATAAAATTAATGTACCATACAATTAAAGGTTTAAATGTATTAAAAAGAGTTTAGCGATTATCACCACAATCAAATTTAGATCAATTCTCCAATCTGATATCCCTCATTATTAGTTCCCCATCCTCCCAACATCCGTAACATCCCCTAAAGAGTTTATAATATATTACTTTCTCTGTAGATTACCTATCCTATGTTTCATATTAAGAAAATCTTATATACAACAACAAAATAAGACAGGAAAAACTGCCAATGAAAAGAATGCAAAAACATAAAATTAAAACAAGTTAAAAATGGGTCAAAAAAGGAAACGAAATTTAAGATGTTAAATTTTAACCTAACTATAACTGCAATTATCCACTTTCCAACTTATTTTGTCTGAAGATGAAACTATTCATATAGGTAGTCAATGAGCGCTTAATCCATGTGAGCGCTCTGCAAATGGATTGGGCATTCTCTGTTATCCACAGACTTCTCTCAACTGGGTTCTCAGAATTTGTGCTCTAATATAATTCCCTTCTCTAATCTTAGATGTTGTTATTCTTAATCCTTGGACAACATTGAGTAGTGTACTCCTTCTTTGTGGATTTAGCTGACACCTCACTTAGATGGCTACTTATCTAAAGACAAGCCTTTAAGACCCCAGACACTTACTTTCAGATAACTGAGCACCATATGATTTCTTCACCACACTTATAGCACCCATATTTTTGGTGGTTACTTCATGAGAGAAAGATTCAAGCAAGGCCATATCATAAGAACTAAATGTTATTAAATTAGAGTCTACAATTAAGAACAAGCTCGAAATATATTCATATACCTAAGGCTTATATATATCCCTAAGGTGTGTGTGTACAAAATCTATGCATATACCTAAGTTTATCTATAAAGATCCACTTTAGAGGTAATATCATCAGGTCTTAAGGTATAATATAGCTAATATTCAGGGAATATTTGATAATTCTAAAAAGAATGTGAATGAGCCAAATTATTATTTAAAGATGACTTCATGAAATGATTTCCATTCAAGGTTTGAATGTTAATAATAGGCAATAGATTTGGGGTTTCCTTCAGGTTTCAGCAAGTCTAAGTCCAATAAGAATTTGAAGTGCTGTTCCACATTGTTTCCTCCTTTGGATCAAAAGCCAACCTTTAGGTCTCTGATCAAATCATCCATTAATGGTAGCCAAGCGTCATCAAATTCTGGTCTCCAGGCAGCTCATGGAGTAGCTCATGGAGCCAACTAGACCTGCAAACCATTTTCTTCTCTGATTCCCAGGTCTCCTTCTTTACCTGTTTCTCCAAAAGAAGAGAAATCAATTGTTGCATTTTTGGCTGGCTGCTGGCAAGCTTTAAAGACTCCAGGGACTAGTCACTGTGCAGCTTCCCTATTTTGTAAGCATTTTCGTTATTTATTTACAGTCTGTTGAAATCTTTGCCCTTTTAAGATAAGCTACCTGTCTTTTTTTGCATTTGCCTATTTTTTGAACAAAGAAAGCATTAATTTGGCATCTCTCAATTGTGCATACTTCTCTTTGCTCATCAACTGAAGTTTGACTTTCCTTCAATGTCTGAGTTGACCCAGTGGTAGTGAGAGTGTATCATAAAAATAGCTTCAACTGCAATGTTGTATGCTAGCGTACCTGTGTAGCAGAATGTATTCATATGAAGATAGGAAACCTACTAGTGTCTTAATTCATCTCAAGAAACTCCTGGGTTCTATGTGTACAACCCTGGTGTGTTTGTTTGGGGCTTCTTTTGACTAGTCAAGGGCACAGGCCATTTTTAGAAACAATAAAGAGGGCGCTGGCAAACTATGATGCTCTCTCTTAATATGTATTTGTAAAGCACCAACTAAAATATATTTTTTAATAGCAGTGGAAAAGAAATACAGGAATGTGTCACAAAACACCTACCAATGTTTACCAGCTGTTGACTAAACTGAAAACAATGCATGCATATATATTTTATGTGTGATTAATATAAACAGCTGCTAATAAATATACCAGGATTCTTTATTTATTTTTTTATTGGCTAAGATTAGGATTCCCGAATGTTCTGAAAGGATCTACAAGATACTCTTCTCCAGCAACAGGTGCCTGTTATTAAAATAACGTTAATGATCACAGACATCACTCCCATTGGAAATGCTTTTGATTGTTCACAAAGAATTAAGCACTATAGAATTCTCAGTGAATTTCTAATTTGGGGCGCCTGAGTTAGTTTCTTTGCACCTCTATTATTAGCTCATCTCATATAGGACGTAGTGGAACCTACTGAAACTGCTTTGGGAACCTCTGGTAGCACAGCTGATTAAGCAGTGGACGGTGAACCAAAAGGTCTGTGGTTCAAACTCACTGCCCATTGTGTGGGGGAAAATATGAGATGACCTTCGGGTCTTTGATAAAATCATGCATTTCTTCTAGTCTCAGGGCAAAGAAGGTGGCAGCTCATGGAGGCAATTAGGTCTGTGGACCATTTTCTTCTCTGGTTTGCAGGTCTCCTACCATAAATATTTACCACCTTAGAAGCCATACTCATTCTACTCCGACCTATTGAGTCTCTATGACTCAGAATGAATTTGAGGTAATGGGTTTGGTTTGATTTGGTTTTGGTTTGCAACTGATTTAAAGATTAAATGAACGAAAGTCTATAAACTCATGGGAAATAATAGTTTAACAAACATGGCTTAATATTTTCTTGGCAATATCTGTGCCTTTGGATTTATAAATATTCCATGTATTGGTGGACTGTATGACTGAATAAAAAATACATACCAAGGAATATTTTTAAAGAATCAATCATTTGAAAGCAAATCTTTTCATCGAGCCAATATGAAAGAACTCACAACTATCAGATTTAGAATATGTATGCAATAAAATAAAGGCCGTGGTACTGGAGTCTAACCCAATGGATAGAATAAACATACATGAGTCCCCGCCAGCACAAACAAGGGATTGAACAAGTAAACTTAAAGGACGAGAGGGGACAACTATCCTTTAGAGAAGTCCAAATAATACTTTCCACTACAATTTAATTATTAAATTTTACTACCCTCTCTCATCTCTAGAAGAAGCCTGGTGCTGCCGTGGGTTAGCGGTTGGCAGCTAACAAGAGCAGTGGCTCCAGGGCAGAAAGATGTCACTTGCTCAGCTGTTTAGTCTTCATGATCCTAAGGAGCAGCTCTGCTCTATCTAGAGCGCTGCAGCGAGATGAGTTGACCATGGGCGTGCCGCGTCCCTTTTAGTGTCGACTGGACTTAGGACTTAAAGGGGTTGGCAAGGGGGGTATGTTCGTTTTACAGTGACGAATCTGGAAAGCATCGTCTCACCTAAGTGCTCAAGGTTCCCATCGTCAGTAATCAGTCACGTGACGATCACAGATTTCCCCTGTCACCCCACCCCCGTCCCCCCGACTGATACCATGGGATGAGAATGCCATTTCACTGCTGTGATCTTCTTTACAAAAACCTTGAGCCCAGTTTGATCATGAGAAAACATGAAACAAATCCAAATTTAAAAAAATTTTTCAAAAAGGATGACCAATACTTTCAAAACTGTCAAGGTCATGAAAGCAAGGGAAATCTGAGAAAATGGCAATAACCAGAAGAAACTAAGAAAACAAAATATTGAAAAGAAAGGAAGATCCAGGTGGGACCCTAGGACCCACACTAAAACCAAATCTATTGCCATCAGCCTGAGTCTGACTCCGAGCTGCTTTACAAGGTGGCCATCTCCAAGGATGCGAGTGCCCAAGCTTTTGCCCACTGAACGCCTGGCACATTTGAACTGTCTCCCTTCCGGTTAGTAGCGGAGCACTCTCAGTCCTATGCCACCGGAGCTTAAATGGCATTTATTAAACAATGGAGGAACTCTAAGTAGGGTTTGTAGGCTCGCTAAAAGTAATGTCCAATGTTAATTTCTCTGGTTTGAAGACCGCACCTTGGTTCTTTAAAATGTTGACATTATAAAAACTGAGTAGAGTATGACCGTGCTGTAGTATCTTCACAAGTTTTCTATGTATCTGTTCCAATATTGATAAATGGCATCTCTATTTCTGTATAAACTAATCTCGAACAGAAAGTAAATCCATATAAGAAACCTTTTCTATTCAGCTGGTTTCCCTGGAATTATATAACAGGATCTGGTGAAGTTGTAGAACTTCATCAACTCCAAAGGTCTATGAAATCCCAAGAAAAATATATACGTATATAAAAAAAGTCTTAGTTTGGTCATTTTAAAATATCCCTGAGTCCATGAAGCCTAAAAACAGGATACATTTTTATACACTGTTTTCTCTAATCAAATTCATTCTGCCTATAACTATGAATGCAAAATGTTGAAATAATCCATTGAAAATTTAAAATGCCAAACCAATATAATTATTTGGTACCACACATTTCCAGCCAGAAAAAGAGATAACTTTTTTGCTAATTTTACCTGGGTTTTTTAAGTTCTGAAATTTAGACTCTATGAAGAGTCTTAAAATTATTTTGTGTCTTAAGGGAAAACGGATCATTTGCAATGAAAGTCATGTTACAGTTGGTGGTTTATCAGACACCTGGTGGTGCAGAAATGATATAAATCAGCTAAATTGAGAGAATGGTCTTCGTGCTGCTAATTGCCTTCAAGTCACCTCTGATTCCCGGCAACCTTCTGTAACAGAATAAAAAGTCACCTCATCTTGCTGCTGGTATGTTTGATTTCATCGCTGTGGTTATTGGGTAGTAACTTCCAACCTTGAGGCTCATCCTTCAGCACTCTATTATCGAGCATTCTGGCGAGATCCATACATTTTTATCGATCCATTATCAGAAGTCGATTGCTGGGGCTTTCTTTTTAATTTGTCTTAGTCTAGAAGCAGCACTGAAACTCATCTACCATGTGTGACGCTGCTGGTGTGTGAAAGACTTGTGGCACAGCTTCTAGCGTCAGAGAAACTCGCAAGCCGGTGCAGTCTGATGAGCTGACAGACAGTGGTAGTGCTTGCACGAGGGTTGCGTTTTTGCCATGTTTCGGAGCCCCTGCAACTCAGGGTCAGTACTAAATGGCATTTAACAGGGATTCTGCTCTGCTCTTTGACGGTCCTCCCGACTCCCGAGAGCTGTCCACCAGCCTAGATTCTAGCCTGTGAACTTCCACATCATCCAATTGGAGTTATTATTTTTACTTGTCAATTAACTTGTAGTACATTGATCTATCATTGGTAAACACAACTATAGCTACATTCACAGAGAAAAAAAATTAATTTTGTTAGTATAAACTGATAGTCATTTTGGTGAACAAAAACTTTGGTTCGGCTATTGACTAATTGGTATTTTTGTTTTTAGTTTCATTCCATTATTCAAACATGAGACTTTAAGAAAATAGTACAAGTAGTTTGGTCTCAAAATATGTATTGATAAGTCAGCTCCTGAAACAGGGAAAACGCGGACTTTAGAATTACACTTCCTGACAATTCATTAATTACCCTTGACATACTGTGTAACCTCTCTGATCCTGATTCTCTTAGTCTGTATCATGATTATTAAAAATATCAAATTTACATAGGTATTATAAGAATACATTAAAATATGCAAAAGCACTTAGCCTGATGCCTAACTCAATAAGTTCCTTTTAAACATCAAAATAATATAGAGCTAATGGTTACATTCTAGGTAGCTACAAAAACTTTGATAGCTACCGTACATACATAACTGAAATATGCCCTTCTCAATGGAAAAAATATATTAGAAGATAACATATTGTCATAACACCGCTAATTAACACAACATAATTTTTGAAAAGGAAATGAGCAGTCTATGTGATGTCTAAATATCAAGATTTTAGAAAAAATTTTTGTTTAATTTTTAAGTAATGGAAATTGACAATACATGAAGGGTTTTTATTATTATTATTGATTTGTTTCTTCCTTTATCCGGAGAATGAGACTTTTTCTCAGGCTGACCATTGGGTGGTGCAAATGGCTAGCCCACTTGGATGGTAAGTCCCCAAGAGCTAAAAGAACTTCAGAGTTTGAGTCCACCTATGGAGTATACCCGGTGGTAGAATGGCTATCTATTGAACTTTGAACTGTGATCCACAGGGTCGACAGTTCAAAACCACCCCTAGCAGCTCCAGAGGAGAAAGAATGGGCTTTCTACTTCCATAAACAATCTCAGAAACCCACAGGGGGTCATGCTGAGTCAGGATGACCTGACAGTCTGCTTTCAAAAAACCAGCCATTGTAAACCCTGTGAATTACATACAGTTCTACTCCGCCAAACATGTCATGGTGACTACTGTTTTATCCCGCTGAGTGAAAGAAAACGTTAAAACAATGAAGCGAAGGACACTACCCTCCAGTCATTTATAGTCCAGTGAGGGAGACATTAAAGAATGAATTTATAATTCAGGCGGAGACAAACCCCTTGAGGACTTGATGTGGGAGCGTGAGGGATACAAGATTTCCCTGAGCTCATGGAGGGAGAAAGGGCAAAGTTTCAGGCACCACCTTACGGAGGTGGTGTGTTTATATAGAAGGAGGAGTTATAGGATGAAGTATCAACTGAGATGTGGCTGGTGAAAATGAGAGAGGATTTACCCGCGTTTCTCCGAGAGAATGGCCCAGGAAGGGGGAGAATAAAACAGTGAAGAGGAGATAATGTCCGTCCCCCACCCCCACCATGCTGGCTGAATATCTGGGGAGGGCGGAGAGCAACCAGCTGGTAGCATGTGAAGCTGCATGCTTGTGAGATTGACATTTGCCACCAAGACACAAACACAAAGGCAGCTGAGCCCAAAACAATAGAGAAGATGTGGTTGAGTAAAATGTGCAGTATAAACACAACTGGTCTGGACAATAAGCACGTTGGCAGTGGGGCTGCAAGGGAAACCCTGTGCTTGAGGCAGGATTGTTGAAAGACAACGGTCTGAAAAAGGATGATTTTTTTTTTACAAACGCTTCCACCTGGGTGAGTAATCCTGGCATTTTCAATAAGCCCTGTTGATAGCAGGAACGGTTCACTCTTGCCTAATAAAGTGAAAAAATGAAGTTTTAAGACCGCCATCGCCGTCCCCCAACCTGAACGGTTTATTTCACAACTTAAAGTATAACATTAAACACATGCAAGCCAAATCACAATGCAATGATGATGGATGTTTTTCATCAACATCCAATTAGCATTCCACCCAGCATGGTTAGGGCCAAGGAAAACATAGAGGAAGCAGCGAGAGGGGGCTCTTCTCGGCATCACGCAGGCTCTACTACATTTCTGACTTGTCAGATCATGTCACAAGGAGCCTCTGACAGGGCGTCTGGCTGTTGTGTTGTGTTGTCACCTGGGCTCTCCGAAGGGTCTCCGTGGCTTCCACTATTTGAAGTTTTGCAGAGGACGACACCTTTCATTGCTTCAGCTTATCCCGGGGCGTGCAATCTGCATGTTTGCGCTTCATCTTTTGTTAGCTGTGAAGCAGCCACTTAGGCAGCAGGCATGATGTCAGGCTGTGGTGTGCAGTCCTGGAGGAGGTGCAGGGATTTCAGAAAACAACAAAAACAAAACAAAAGCCTCCCTTTGAGGAGGCTTCAAAGGGAGTCCTCACATTCAGGAACAGATCCTCAAGAGAACAAAATCACTTCCCATTTTGGTCGGAGCTCAGCCAGTGGTTCAAAAGAGGAGTGATGGATGGCGGGGAGGCTGCGCAGTAAACGCGCCTGTGTTGGCAGGGATGCCTTCGGTCCCAGCTCCCTGTGCAGACAGCTCCTCCAAGAAGCAGGAAACTCTGTGGCCACTTTGGAAACCGTGCTTCTCTGGGGAGGCGGCAACAGCTGCTTCCCCATCAGCAGTTACTTGCTGAGCAAGAAAAAAGACGCACCTTCTCAGTTTGGAAGCGCGGGGAAGGCTGAACACTGAAGTGTAATTAATTGCTCGAATTGGAATTTCGCCAGAACCCTAAGGCTATCAACTTACACTTGCAGAGGAGAGAGAGCGAGCTTTAATGAACTTAGAGAGAGGAGCTGGAAAAATGATATCAAAACAGACAACAGATCCTGCCGTGGGTCAGCTCAGCAGGAAGAGACTGGGACGTGACCTAGGAGAAAGAATCTGGGACCCTTGGGATTCTGACTACCCACAGGGTGACAGAAACCACCAAGATGACTTTGCCTCATTTCTGAAAATTTGTCTCAACTCGGATGATCATGAGGACGCAGATATGGCTTGATTTAGTATTAATTTACTCTGGACCTCATGAAAAGGTACAAATTCCCATTAAGAACACGGATAGCCTCATAAGCGGCCTACTTAAAATCAGGTGACCATCTCTAAGAATGAAAGAGCAGTGCCCAGAGGCCTTGTCCTTGTCACCAGAAGCCGCTGTGGCCAGACTATGAGAATGCAGGGAAAGGACGCCCAGATAGGGAAACTCGATTTCAAAGATTGGCTATGATTTCACTAAGCACTGTGGGGAATCATAGTGAAGAGCACAGGTATTGTGACTGCTGTTACTGGGGGTGCTGGGGTGTGGCGAGGCACTGAGTTGGTCCCAACTCAAAGCCCGCCTCTGTACAATGGAATAAAACACTTTCTGGTCCTAGGTCATCCTCACAGCTGTTGCTATGTTTGAGTCTATTGTTGCAGCCACTGGGTCAATCCAGCGCATTGGAAGACTTCATCTTTTCTCCTGAATCTCTCCTTGTGGTGGAATGAAATTTCCTCACATGGCTCTTCTCCCCCAGTCTCTGTAACTTCCACTAAGTCGTTGGGAGGGACCAGGCAAACAGGGCATGTGGAACACAAATGAAGGGATTGGAGAGCTTTCCTTACCACCCTCCTGGCTGTAAGTATGGGCCATCGTTGAAGCAGAAGCCGAGAGAAAGCCCAGGACCGTTGGAAGAGCACATTGCAGATCTCTGTTGGAATTGGCAGCAGCCAAGGCCAGAGGCCCTAGAGACTGCGGGAGGGAGGGAGCCTCTGTCACAGAGGAAGGAGCAGCGCTGGGGCTCTGTTACTGTGAGACAGAGCAGCTGGCCAGTCTCCTGGGTCACGGTGGCAGAATCCAAGTGGCCACATGGCTCTAAGGCTTAAGGACCAAAGCAACTTGGCTGCTCACTGAGGAAAGGTGTTGTAATAGACCAATGACAATATCTTTACTATTTACTGAACCTGAATATGGTAACGATTAATGTCTTTGATAGGCCTCCATCATTGGGGTTTTGTCTGTGTGGTCCTTGCAATGAATGATCAGGGCCAGCATAGAAGCAGAGTGTTGCAGTAGGAACAGTGGGTGTCAGAGAGGTAAAAAGGATGGAGCCTAAAAGCATGCCTTATCCCTGCTTCGTGGCAATAGGGACGCCAGAGGAGGTCAGACATGGCCACCTCCCATGCTGTTTATTACAGTCCTTTACAAAGCATGATGGCCTTCTCTGAGGTTTAGTCCCTCCTAACGGCATGTCCAAAGTAAGTTCAATAAAGTCTCATTATTCTTGCTTCTCAGGAACATTCTGGCTCTTCTTTCTCCCATGGCAGTTTATGGTATATTCAATATCCCTTGATAAAAACAAACCCAACTAAACTCATTTATAATTGAGTTGATTCTGACTCATGCGATCCCATAGGGCAGGGTGGAAGCGCCCCTGTGGTTTCTGAGACTGTAATTCTCTATGGGAGTAGAAGGCTCAGCGTTCTCCCATAGAGAAGTTGGTGGTTCCCAACTGCTGACTTTACTGGTGGCAGCCCAACACATAACCACTACGCCACCAAGCCTCCCCATTTCCTGTGAAGAATACCTTAGTTCAAAGGCATCAGTTCTTCCTTAAGAGTTCAGCTTTAATATCATAGATTGTGATTAAGAACACTGTGTCATGAAGATAAACAAGTGGCTATCTTGCTGAGAAGCAACAAAGCCCACATGGAGGAAGCACACCAGTCTGTGTGATCATGAGTGTCGATAAGATCAGGTATCAGGCATCAAAGACCTAGAACAAAAAATTGTATCACTGTGAGTGAGGGGGAGTGCAGAGTGGAGACCCATAGCCCATCTGTAGGCAATTGGACATCCCTTTACAGAAGGGTCACGGGGAGGAGACGAACCAGTCAGGGTGCAGTGTAGCACAGATGAAGCATACAACTTTCCTCCAGTTCTTTAATGTTTCCTGGTCCCACTATCATGACCCCAATTTTACCTTACAAATCTAAGAGCTGGAAACACAGGGAATCCAGGACAGAAACCACCCCCCCAGGAGCAATATTGAGAGTAGCCATACTAGGAGGGGAAGGGGAAGGTGGGGGGAGAAAAGGGGAACTGATCACAATGATCTACATATAACCCCCTTCCCAGGAGGATGGACAATAGAAAAGTGGGTAAAGGGAGACATCGGTCTGTGTAAGACATGAAAAATTAATAATAATTTATAAATTATCAGGGGTTCATGAGGGAGGGAGAGTGGAGGAGGGAGGGAGTAGAAAAAATGAGAAGCTGATACCAAGGGCTCAAGTATTAAGAAAATGTTTTGAAAATGATGATGGCAACAAATGTGCAAATGTGGTTGACACAATGGATGGATTATGGATTGTGATAAGACCTGTACAAGCCCCAAATAAAATTATTTTTAAAAAATATTGTCAGGTTGCCTTAGTCCTCAAGGTGATGTCTTTACTTTTAACATTTTTAAAACATCGTTTTGTAGATTTATGCAATATAAAGTGGCATTTCATATCTTACCTGCTACATCAATAGGCATTGCTTGTGGACCTAAGTAAAATGAAATCCTTGACAATGTTTTTCCATTTATCATGATGCTGTGTCCAGTTATGGGGATTTGTGTTTTAATTATGCTGAAGTATCATCTATGTTTCAGGCTATATAGTCTGTTGTCTTCCTCCCTAAGTGCTCCAAGCTTTCTTAACTTTCGGCAAACACCTGCATATAGTAGGTTGTTACGGGGTCTTCCTCCAGTCCTGATGTCATCTTCTTCGTTATATAATCCACTAATTCACAAATTAATGAATACTGCCCTCTGGGTGTGTGTGTGTGTGTGTGTGTGTGTGTGTGTGTGTGTGTGTGTGTCTGTAACGAGTCCGGGTGATGGTGGTGATGGGGAGGGGCAAAAGACGATGCATATACTTTATCCTGAGTTGTGAGCTTTATCGCACACAATTTTCATTTCCATGAGGGTACTGAGTAATTTATTTTCAGAAAAGGGACCAGTAAATCAAATGAATTTGTGAGCCTCTGATATAGTCCAACTTCCCAGATTAAGAGAAGTAAGATTGGAGGTGAGAGGGACAGCCAGCCTTTGTGCCGAGACCCACAGCACAAGAGTGAAATGGAGCCCACTCTATTCAGATGGGCTCATGATACACAGCTTGACCACCTGGCTACTTCGTGTAAGGTCTAGGGGTGGCCGCGTGTGTATGGGTAGGATGACACCTGTGAATTAGGATAATTATCCCTGATAAGTGGGTATGACCTATGGCAGAGAATCTAGGAGAAGCATCCTGGCAGTCACCATTCCATCTTTCAACAAATATGTCTTGGGTCCCTTCCGTGCCATAAACAGTGTGATTGATGCTGTGGGTATAGCAATCCATAAGCTAGACCCACCAGCTGCAGCCTAAAGTCACTGGCAACAGTGAGGCCACAGGAGGCCTGGATTCATGAACTGAGCTAGTGTCCTCAGGAAGACGACTGGAGGCAAGGTTTTAGGTCAGAACTTCCTATTATTATATGAGATAATGGATGAAGACAAGGTCACTAGGAGAAATAGAAACCCAGAATCTATTAGACAAGTAGTTTCAAACCAGGTTTCAGAGAACCTTGAACTTGCTTTACATGGCAAAGAGCAGGAGGGGTGGGGGAGTCTTCATTCTGATCCTTATTGCTATACATTTTGATAGCACACCCTTAGATGCACGCCCACTGCCCACATGCTTGAGGCTGAGGAATAAATTACCTTGGATGGCGAGTGAAAAGTCAAATTAAAATGATGATTTTTAGCGTGCTCTTCACACATGGTTTCTTTGTTTGATACCATGCATCTCTGATATGCCAAGGGCCCCTGGCTGGTGCAAACCTGTAACACACTTGGAGACTATCCTAAAGATTGATGACTCAGACCCACCCCACAGCGTATGGCAGCAAAGACCTGGTCATTAGTGTACTTGTGGGGAAAAACCAGTCACCGTAAACTCTGAGGAGTGCACTTCTCCCCTGACACATAGAGGGTTTTTATGAGCCAGGGTTGACTCATTCGCAACAGGTTTAGTGATCTCTGTACAAGGCACTTTTTCCAGGTCTTTAAGATGCCAGCATGAAGGTGATAGTTATGTTTTTTTGTGGTGCATCAGTTGAGGTCTAGGAAATCCTCAAAAAGCGAGCTAATGTAACATAATTAAGCCCATTACGTGACCCGCTGTGAGCAGTAAGTCAAGATGGAGGGCAGCCCCCTTACTCAGGTCTAGCCCCGTAAAATTGAAAGGTCTTTTTCTTGGGGGTGGGAGGTGACCTGATTCCTATACAAGGGGACCCTGAGGGACGGGAGGCAATAACTAGAGAGTAGATAGGTTTACATAGGTTTACATTCTACAAAATTAGCTGAGAATAAAGGTGGTGGAGGGGCATTTGAAACAAGGCAAGTCATTGGGAGCTTTAATAGGTTTTTCAAATCGCTGATTATAAAAAATATGATCTGATAGGTAAAACCCCAATTCTCTCTCAATAAAATGCTTTGCGATTTTTTTAAATTTTAATTTTAAACGTTTCCTTCAAAACCATAGATTTGTACGTTCAAGGCACCCAAGTCGGCTCAGAATGTTACGGTGACTGTATTTTGGAATTCCAAAGGTGTGATTTTCTTAAAGAGTACAAGATGATCGCTGGGGCTTATTATGAATAAGTTTTAAGGAAATTGATAACAGTGCAGATGAGTGAAATCCAGGCACGTTTTCCAACCCAGTGCTGCTAGCCTTATTCCATCCTACATGCTGGAGCACTCTCCCAGACTTGTTGTTGGCTCCCCAACTTCAAAGAACATTTAAAAGGAACTTGATATAGGTCCCTCAAGGGCAGCAAACTGCTATTTTGAACGGTGTACACCGAAAGTATTGAACTCTGTGGTGGAAATTGAAAGAGTGAGAACAAAACTTTCAGAAGGTTTCAGGCTGGCTTGGAGGCTATATTGAGAAACAATGGCTTTGAATTTTAATATTTTTGTTTGAGAAATGGTTCTGTCATCTTGTGACGGCATATTTGGGCTTATCATGGAATACCTACTTAGCAAACGTTTTCTAATTAATGTAGGAAATGAACATTTCGTATCCTTTGGACCTGTGCTCCTCTGTCATACAGGGCTTGTCGTAAGTCACGAAGCCATGGTGATGATTTGCTGTGCCGAGGATGAGCAGAAGGTCCCCAGGTCGGGGAAGGAAGGGACATTCCTTGGAGAGGCAACTCTCCTGCACACACCGTGGTGTTTTCAAGAACGACTTGTGGTTGCCTTTGTACCAAAATCAGAGACCAAACCAACTTCCACCAAGTCCACTCAAGTCGAGCCTGGTGAGGGGGCTTTAGTAGAACATCGGCAAGCCATGAGTCTAACCCAGAAGGGCAGAGTGAGATCAAGGTTATTTTCAACTGAATCCCTCAGTGGAGTAGCTGTTGGGAGAAAACAGGCCTGTTTACTTTCTTTGGGCAGCTTGTCTCTAAACCACAAATTTATAGATTCAGGAAGATTATAGAAGCTACCCAATAAACAATTATTTTATTGATGCCTTCAAAAATTAGTTTCTCTTTAGCCCACCATAATTCAACTCGAATTATTTGTAGCTGGCTAACAATTCAATTGCTGCTTCCTTTCTTAAGAAAACATTAAATCTGCCTTGTTCAGTTCACAATGAACACTTAGGCATTTTCTTGCCTCCTGATGAAATTACAGCCCCAGATATGATCCCAGTACTTAATCACAGTGAATATAAATTTAATTGCTGAGCACTTACATTGCATGGCTTTTATTTTTGTGTCTTCCACTTCTCCTACAGTTATTTCCTCACATTTCCTGACTGGGAAATTGCATAAGATAGACTCAGTCATTAGCTGCAAATTACAGATGTACAGCAAGAGGTGGTTGTGCTTTGGGGGCTAACGTTTTGTTACTGGCGGTTTATGGGATTCGTCGTTCAACTCAGCCATTCCACATCAGATGGTGTTTAGTCGTTGTCCCGTTGCTGAATCAATCATTTGAGGGCTTGGTGTCGAGGTACTGTGTAAATTACTACTCTTCATTACAAAAATGCTATCCTTGGATCAACTTGTCCCCAGATAACACTAGTTTCATCTTCATGCGTGATCTTTTAAATGTTACCAAATGTGTGATCACATAAAATTACCGATTAAACTTTCAGAGTGAGTAGTTGGGATCATTTGGTGCTGATCACAGCCACGGCAAACATGTGTGTACCGGTGAGCAGAAAACTGGGAGCACTTCTATCGGGTCTATTTAGTGTTCGGTTTCATTTTGAGTCTTTATTCTGGATGAATTCATAATAATCCTGTGAAATCACAGAGCACCTTTCTTAAAAGAATACAAAGCATTCTCTCATACCTGCTTTCAATTCATTCTTGCAACATCTCTGTAAAGCAGGAAGGGTCAGGTATGCAGACAGGAAACCAAAGCAGACGCTAAATGACTTTCCCCGGGCCCTATGGTTAGCCACAGACAGAGCCATAACAGGAATGTGAGTCCCTTGACATTGAGGTCAGTGTTGATGCCATCAAGCTGCTGGTTCTCAAAGGATAATCTGTGAAGCCTCTCAGCTGATCCACAGCCTCGGCTCTATGAAGCTGAAGTCGACCATCGTACTGAAAATGTTTCCATCCACTGCTATCCTGAATTCTGCAAAATGAATAAGTGGGACATGAATATCTGGGACATGGATATTTGGGGCTGCAATGAAGTTGCTGGTGTGAGATCTCTACATCTTAAGGAAACATAAAAACCATAAGAGCAGTTCTCTCTCTCTCTCTCTCTCTCTCTCTCTCTCTTACACACACATCAAGCGTAGTACTAAAACCTGATGGCCACAACATTGGCACTTCTTCAAACTAATAATATACATATTTGTTCAACAATTAGGTGGGGTGTGTGCATTGGGAGACACTAATTTCCTATGTGTGTAAATAGTCTAGAAAAATAGATAAACTTAATAATTCACTTTGACTGGCAGACACAATTTTAGTTCTTGTCCTCCCACCTTATTTTTGCAATAATGTTCCAAATCAGATGACTTGTTCGGAAACATATTAAAGGGTTTGAAATTTCAGTAATAAGCTACATCACTTGTTCCTAGTAAACAGCACCACACCCAGGCATTCTTCAGGCTCAGAATTCAGATGGCTGTAATTGCTAAATACAAGACCAATGAACTTTCATATGTGGGCTGCAAAAATGCAAAAAATAAGCAAAATTAAAACAATAAAAACAGAAACCCTGAGATGACTTTGGGAAAGTACCAAGAAAGAAAGGAAGAACTAAGACAGGTTGATCTACATGAGGGGGCATTTGAAATCTTCACCATGTGGTATAGGGAATGTCACCAGTTTCCTTCGGGTCAGTGACTTACGGAGACCTGTGTGAGCCTTGCTGTAACTGGTGCCAGGCTTCTGAGTTTGTCCAGTGAGAGGTTCACTCCCCAGATCTATAAATCTGCAGGACTAACCTCTCAGAGCTCCAGGCTCACCTTCGCTTGCTTGACCGAGAAATTCACGTGGAGCCCTTTCTGCACATCAAACTCAGTGGGCTCGAATAAACTCACCATTTCTCTTCCAGCGTGTGACTGCTGACTCGTGCCTTGGACTGAGAACTATCCCTTTCATTTAGGCCTTCTTCCACATCTACCGTCACCCATTTTTATTTGTTTACCCACTCACGCATGAAATAGTTCACTGAACTGTCCCTGAGTGCTACTTCAGGCACTAGGGGAAAAAAGACCCTCAGGAATGATCGTTAAAAGCCACATATAATCATTAGTACAAGCATTTCCTCGAATGCCTCCTACCTCTTCCCTGACAATTAGAATAATCATTGTGAGGTCCCCCTCTTCTCCTTTTACCCCCACTCAATCCATTTTATTTCTCAATGGCTGCATTAACCAAGGGACTGCGGACTCAGCTCCACCTCTTGGTGACACCATTTCTGTTCAAATAGAACTGTATTTCCATAATGTTTTCAAAGCCTTTTTTTCTTGGGGCGTGGGGAGTAGATTGATAGGATTTTCTTCTAAGGCATCTCTGAATGATTTCAAACCTTCAACCTTTCTGTGAGGAGCTGAGCGCAAGTCAAGTGCACCATCTTCCAAGCATGGGAGTGGCTGTTCTTCGATGTCATTGAGTTGGGCTGAACACATAATGAGCTTACGTAAAACAGAATAAAATGCAGCCTGACCCTACACCATCCCCACAACCACTGCTATGCGTGAGTCCATTGCTGCAGCCCCTGAATCATTCAATCTCATTGAAAGCCTTCCTCTTGCTAGTGACCCTCTGCTTTACCAAGGGGGATGCCTCTTCCCTGCCCTACATTAGAACTCATAACTCTAGGCATGTTTAACCATTCTGCCTTCTTTCCCTTTCTAAGGTAGGTGAGCTAGGTAAAGTTTATTGTGCCAACCTGGGCAATAAACGCATGTGGGGTTAATTGAAGGGAAGAGAGATAAATGGCTCAGTGTACCACTTCCTGCAAGACATCCCCGAGGAGAAGCCGCATGAATCTACTGGATGCAACCCTGGGTGCTGAAGTAGCCGTGTCGAGACCCCTGCCAGTGCTGAGATGCGTACACATTCACTGATTTGGCTTTCCTCCTGCAGTCGGCATCATTGTGTGTTTTGTGAGATGGAGGAGGACTTTGTGGATTGGGGTGTCAGACATGTGGGCTAATGTAAGACTTGTGATCTTGGGAAGCCCTGGGTTGGGATGTTTTCTCGATGTGCACTTACCCTTTATATACAACTCTCTCTTATACATCTGAGTTTCTGTGCATTTGTTTCTCTAATGTACCCAGTCTTACACAGTAGGCAAAGGCTGCACATAAGCATGGCTCAAAGGGGACTTATATGAAACATAAACCACACACACACACACACACACACACACACAAATACTCCACGGGACCTCTCCTGTTATTGTAGAATAAGAGTGGCAGGAAAGGTGCGAGGTTTAAAAATTTTGGTATTATTTTGGAAAATGGTTCTACTCATTCTGCTTTGGGCTTGCTTATTTCAGAACATGTTTTACTATCCCTTCTAGATAATAACTGAGTTCAAATTGTGGCTCACTCTTCTGTTTATCGTACTCTACAATTTACCCTTCAAATTTTTCAAACCTTCTGTTCTTTTTTTACATAAACTTTAGAAGATGTTGACTTTCTCAACTTTTTTTCTTACAGAGGAAGGCATACAAGCAGGTACATGAAAAGGATATGGAGTTAAATTCTTCCTGTGTTGTCTAGCTAGGAATCATGAATATTTGGCACAGAAGGATAATTAGAAAATTAGAAGAAACTTTACTGAAATCAACTATTTCCAGTGTTATCTGAGCTAGATAATTTAAAATCCGTATAATTTTATATCTACAAAACTATCAGAGCCACACGTAGTTTATCCATGGAAATGTACAAATTATGGAACAAATACTATGTTTCTAAAGGCTATGGCTTGTGTCACGCAACCAGCTGTGCAGTGATGGCATGCACACAGTGATTTAAACAGGAACCCAGGATTATTTTGGTACCCACATCACCTGGCATGATACTGTCTCTGGTTTCCATGAAGGATATACACTCCTCTTTCTCTCACTACCGTCTTATAGACAAGGGAAGGATTAAAAACTGTCTCCTAATAAGTGTTTACTCCATTATTCAGGAAAAGAATGCTCTTATGAGAAACATTGCCTATATTTAACTAGCTAGGCATAAGCTGTCTGGCCCATTTGTAGCTGGAAGAGAGTCAGGGACTGTAATTGCATCAATGTTCTTGCTTTCGGGGTGACATAGGAGAGGGGGAAGTGAAGGAAAGAAAGAGGGGAGCCAACAAACCCAGACACAAGGGAATAACAAGTGATCTAAAACTGATGTCAAAGAGGGTATAGGATGCCTGGTGGAGCTTAATCAAGTGCAATGTAGCCAAGAGGAACTACTGGGAGCCAAATGGAGGTCCAACATGATTGTGGAACAGAAAAGAAGTAAAGAAAAGAAACAGGTGTCAAAGGACATTTATAGGGGTATAAATACAGGGACATACATAAGTCAATATATTTTATACAATGATAATAACATAGATCTATGTACATATATTATATGTTAAATAATAAGGTAGCCGATGTACATTGGGCCTCTACTCAAGTACTCCCTCAATGAAAGAACACTTTGTTCTAATAACCCGGCATTCTATGATGCTCACCTTTCCTACAGGATCGCTGAAGACAAAATGGGAGCATAAGCAAATGTGGTAAAGAAAGTTGATGGTGCCTGGCTATCAAAAGATAGGTGGCTTGAAGATAAACAAGTGGCCATATAGCTGGGAAGCAACAAAGTCCATATGGAAGAAACACACCAGCCTGGGTGGTCATTAGGTGTTGATGTGATCAGGTATCAGTCATTAGAAGACCCAGAGCAAAGAATCATATCAATGAGAATGAAAGGGTGTATAGGGCAGAGTGGAAACCCAAAGGCCATCTGTAGACAATTGGACATCCCCTCATAGAAGCGACACAGGTAGGGATGAGCCAGCCAGGGTGCAGAATGGCACTGAGGGAACATCCGTCATTCCTCTACTTCGTTAATACTCCCCTCTACTCCACTATCATGGCCCCAGTTTTACCTTATAAATCTGGCTAGACCAGAGCATAGACACTGACACAGGGAATCCAGGGCAGATAAACCTCTCAGGAACAATAATGGAGTAGCAATACCATGAGGGTAGTTGGATGGTAGGGAGAGAAGTGGGGAACCGATCACAATAATCTATGTATAACTACCCCCCCAAGGAGACAAACTACAGAAACATGGGTGACGGAGATAGTCGGTGTAAGATATGAAAATAATAATAACATCAATTATCAAGGGTTGATGAGAGAGGGAGGGTGGAGAAGGGAGCAAAAAATTGAAGCGCTAATACCAAGGGCTCAAGTAGAAAGAAAATGTTTTGTAAAGGATGATGGCAAAATATGTACAAATATGCTTGATGCAATGGAGTTATGGACTGTTATTGAGTGGTAAGAACCCCCAATGACATGTTGTTTTTTTTAAGTCTTGCATTTGTTGTCAAGGAAGGCAAGGTGAGGGGGCAAGGTTGTAAAGCTAGAGCTTTACTGGATTTTACACAGGTCAGAAAGTGTCTGAAATACGACTTTCAGCTATGAGTACCATCTATAACAAGAAAGAGATGACAGCGCAGGTGTTACTGAAGAAAGAAACATTCGGACTCAAGAAGAGAAAGTGGAAGGGAGCAATGGTACCTCTTCAAATATTTGGATGTTCATTATGGTCGGTTTGGATTCAGAGTGGATCTTGCTGGGACATATTTCCTACTTTATCTTAAAACATGTACGTTTCTTGTGAAAGAAAGAAAGAGAGAGAGAGAGAGAGAGAGAGAAACCTAATCAAGTTAGATTTAGACAGAGTGGTTTAATTGTGACAACACAGAGGTACCTCATGGAGCATGAGACACAGCAGGCATCACAGGACCTCAAGGCCATAGGACAGCTTCTCTCATTATGTCCCTGTCTCTGTGTACACACACGTAGAGAGAGAGAGAGAGAGAGAGAGAGAGAGACTTTTGTAGTTCTTGTCTTCACCCACAGGTTGTTTTAATTCCTACTTGACTCTTTGAAAGCAGCACTCCGTTGATTCCCCATGTCTCTCTGACCAGTTCTTCTCTGTAGCATAAGTCCCTGGCTACATTTGCTGGGACACTGCGGCAAGACACCTGTAGTTGATTTTCATGAAATAGTCTATTGGATATGAGGACAGGGAACAACTGCCTGTGGGTTGAAAGGATTCAGTGACCGGTTAGGTAAGCACAAGGACCTCCAGGAAACATCACTTCAACCTTCCAGCATGACACTGTCAACTAGAACATTCTCAGTAGGGAAGGAAAGGTCAGGCACAGAGTAAATTGGGCACAACGTAGAGGACCTGGGCCAGACAGAGCTCAAAGCAAAGACTGTAATGTGTGAAATGGAGGCATATCCATCTTGATGAACCAAGAATTGACTCAACAGCTTCGTTCAGTGGTTCTCAACCTTCCTAATGCCGTGATCCTTTAATACAGTTCCTCATGTTGTGGTGAGCCCCCGACCATAAAATTATTTTCATTGCTACTTCATCACTGTAATTTTGCTACTGTTATGAATTGGGCGACCGCTGTGAAAGGGTCATTGACCCCCAAAGGGGTCGCAACCCACAGGTTGAGAACTGCTGATATAGTTAATGCCAGAACCTCTGAAATCTAAACTAGTCCATGAAGCATAATCCCAGTGTCATGTTCCAGCATTCCATTTTCATGGGGGCATGCTGCTTCCTCTCCTTAACTGTCAGTACTTTGTTTACAAGAGCAAAGTCTGACTCAAATTCACATCTCACACCTTTCTAGAAGAGTCTCTGGCACATAGTAAGTGTTCAAGAGATATCTGCTAATCACCAGTGCTACCCGCCACCGGAACAAGCTGTCTTCTCTGGTGATAAACATTATACTCCTGGAGGCGTTTAAGCAATATTTCATTAACAAGTGTGTACTATAAGTTAGAAATGGTTTCACAAAACATCTGTCAGTGAGGTGTGTTAGTCTGGGTACTTTAGAGAAACAGGTCCACAGAAACTCAGATGTATAAGAGAGAGTTGTATATAAAGGTGAAGTGCACATCAAGAAAACATCCCAGCCCAGTGCTGCCCAAGCCCACAAGTCCAAAATTAACCCATATGTCTGACACCAATCCACAAAGTCCTCTTCCATCCTACAAAACACACGCAATGATGCTCACTGCAGGAGGAAAGCCAAGTCAGTGAATGTGTAAGCATCTCAGCACTGAGGGTTTCCCCACAGCTGCTCCAGCACCCAGGGCTGCATCGGGGTAGGTCATGCTGCTTCTCCTTAGGGAGGTCATGCAGAAAGTGAGCCTTGCCAGCTGAAGCAGGGAACTGGCTAAGGCAGCTGCACCCTGGTCCGACCATCACAAACAAGAGACCTGAGAACTTGAAAGGTGAGGCTCACCGAGCAACTTGTCCCTCTGCCCTTCAATGAACCCTGCAGGTGTTCACCGGCCAGGCTGGCACAGTAGACTGACTACCTCATGAGGTGTAGAAGCATTTGTCTTGCAGACACCTAATATTTCTTCCAAAGTCAAGAGTCAGTGATCCTGTAATCTGAGGCTAACGTCTGCATTTCTATGAAAGTGAAATATGATGTAATCACAGTCATCGGGAAAAGAGAACTCAAGCAATATTCTGCTTGATAGAAGGCATTTTTGAAATTTCCTACAGCTTTTGATTAATTGTATAATTGCAAATATTCATTAAGATATAATTAAATAGTCCTGTTTCCCTAGTTACTAATATATACCAGGGTTCCATAATTTTGTTAGAAATTATAAAAGAAAAATATATCACTTCAAAATAAAATTAACTTTATTCTTCTTAGCAAAATTAACTTGGAAAAGCACAAAAAATATTGTAAATAAAGCAAATATCTACTTTTGGGGAAAGACATTAAAATAGGGCAAGGAGGAAAGAAATAAAGTTGCATACTAGGTGGGGAGTATTACATAGTAATGTTCTGCACATGGAAATACTTGTTCTCAATTTCATAGAACTAGTAGGAGAGCACACTAAAATCTGTTCCGTCTCCATAGAGCTCCAGATACTTGAGGATATCTTACACACTTTGTCTTTTTATTGCACCTCTAATTTTGTTTTGTTTGTGGCTCTGCCTCAAGTTTACTTTTAGAGAGTAATGCAATTTATAGAGTATATTTTATTTTATAATAAACTTAACAATATGTGGTAGTAATTAAGGATATGTGAAATTAAAGAAAAATTCCCAGGAACTTAAAAAAAAAACTTTTCTGGGTTTAATAGCATCTGAACTATTGAAATAATTAAATATACTAGAGCTTAATTAAAGTTATAAAGAAGAAAGAGTCTTTCTTTTTTTTAAAAAAAAGTGTTGGTCTGGGGTCATGGATATTTTTTTCTTGATTTTCAATGAAGCAATAACTTTTTGTTATCAGGTGTCTTCAGGATTACAGTCTGGTCCAAAGCTTGTGGGTTAACTAAATTGAGTGTGCTAAGTAGTACCCCACTTTCCCACTAAAATGTCTTACTAAGAGCTATCCCAAACTTTGGTTTCAGGAACGTTCACTTTCCAACATCATCAATTTCTCTTACTTCTCACAGCTAAATGTGAAGCCAAACTGTGTCATGTAAGTGGAAATAGAGCAAGAGTCCATCGGGGACCACTCAGAGGTGCTTTTTTTCTTATTTAGAAAAGCATGGAGCTGTTTAGAGCTCTTTGTTTGTTTCCAATTTCAATCGTGCAATGATAGATTTGGTTCCCACATTAGGCTACAGGCACCATCTAGCTAAATGGCAGGGTTAGGAGAGGAGCTGAGGAGATGACAGAGATTTAGAAAGTTGCTACCAGGTAGCTGAGCAAGCCTGAGAGTGTCCCATCCTGTCTCTTATATTAGCTTATATGATGTTTTTGTTACAGATCTGAAGACTGGCAGATGGCATATAGACAAAAATACCCACTCCCTTTCCCTTAATAAATAAAATTCTGAATCCCTAAAACAACAGTATGGAATCATTTTTTCACATTTGATTTAATTTAATGTTTATTTTTATCTTTATAGGCAAATTAAAGAGTTTTAAATGAAAATAAATTCGAAGCTAACCACTTAAAGAAAAAAAATAGTCAAAAAACCAAGACTTAGAAAAAGGAAAAGAAAATTGTACACCTGAAAAATAAAAGAATAAGGACTAGCCAGATGCGAACTGAACTCCACTGTCTCCCTTTCTCGAATGAAATGGAACTGCTGAGGGTGATGAAAATCTGCATTGTCATTTCCATGAGCATAACAAGAGAGTGACACAAAGCCTACATCATTATGCATAGAAAGTGAAACTAGTCAACTCTACCTCTGATTTCACTTCCTATAATTGTACCTCCAGTTGTCTTTTGTAATCATTTGTGTATCAAATGTTGTATAACACTTAGCCCCATGTAGTTGCAGAATAATGAATGAATGAGTGAAAAAAATATAAATCTCAAATGTTGTTAGTCATTGATTTAACTAAGATTCAAATCAAAACCCCAAATCTACCTTTTTTGTTTTACCTCCTGAGTAAGATGATAGAACAATTTTACTATATATATATATTCAAAAAGTGCTGTAAGAAACATAGAAAACTGTAAAACAGAAGTATCAAAATGGAAAGCGATTGTTTCTGCAGCATATCCTCCATCTAGGGCTATCCACTTCTAACGGTAGTATTTCCATCTCTCTAATCCTTTCTTTTACAGCTCTGAGTCTGGGATCTACATAAATTAAAACTAGAATTTTGCACCCACAGTGACTCAAGTTGTGTTCCTTTTCAACATTCTTTAAGTCCACAAAACCCACAGCGGTCTGACGGAGCACGGCCAGGGCTGTGGCTAGAGGAAGTGAGGTTTTGCAATTAAATAACCCTCAAATAAGCAGGTGCATCATCAAGATAGAAGGGGAAAAAAAAAGCTCTCAGCACAATTTTCCTGATCTTTTCCTCACAGTGCAGTTTTCAATTTTCCTAAAAGGTGCTCATCATAAACCCCCATGACTATCTTATATCCTTCAAGAGTATCTACCCAAAGCATGCCTTTGGCATTCCAAATAACAGACACCTTAACTTTCTGAGCTAACCAATTTGTCTTGAAATCAACTGCCCATAAAATCCCTTCAGACCACTGCTTTGATTGGAGCTGGATCTCACGATCATATTGGGAAATTTGAAACTCATTCCAGATTATGATCAGTGCTTAAAATTGCGCACATTAGTTTTAACCTTGTTTAAAGACTGATGGAATGGTCACTTCTTCATGACCATCTTCTTAAAAATAGTATCCTGTTTTTGAAGGCATCCTGACAAGACTGATGCATGTATATTACTAAGAGCACCCTGTCTTCAGCCATCCACAGAACACGGGGATGTGGGGATAACCAAGCATGTTTTGGTTATAATATATCTGTATGCATGCAGTGGAACCCTTGTGTTATAATGGTTATGAGTTGGACTGCTAGCCTCAAGACCAGCAGTTCAAAACCACCAGCTGTTCCAAGGAAGAAAGACACTACTTTCCATTCCTATAAAGAGTTACCTCTCAGAAACTCACAGGGGCAGGGGCAGGGGCAGTTCTACCCTGTTGCTATGAGTCAGCATTGACTCGATAGCAGCAAGTTTGGTTTGGTGCATGACGGCAGGGGGGAGTGGGGAGGGAGGGGGAAAATGAGCAGCAGATATTAAGGGCTCAAGTAGAAGGCAAAGGTGTTGAGAATGATGATGGTGACAAATGTACATATGTTCTTGACACAATGGATGTATGTATGGATTGTGATAAGAATTGTACGAGTCCCCAATAAAAGGATTTTTTTTAATTGGGAAAATTATTTTTTATTTCAATTTTTCCATCAACTTTTTAAGTCACCTTGTATGATTATTAATAATTATATGTGTAATGTATGAAGTATGAACCTTGGAAAATTGAAAAAAGTCAAAAATTAAATGGAATGCTTGAAGATAGATACCCTAGGCATTAGGGAGCTGAACTAGACTTAGAGTAGCCATTTTGAATCAGACAATCATATAGTTTTCTATTTGGGGAAGGACAATTAATGATTAATGGTATCATATTCATCTTCAAAAAAATGTCCAAGAGCTATCCTAAAATACAATGGCTGTTACCAGTGATGGGATAATATCCATATGTCTACCAAAAGATCTGTTGATATGGATATTATTCAAATTTATGTACCAAGCACCTATGCCAAAGATAAAGGAATTAAAGATTTATAGTGATTTCTGCAGACTAAAATTGATCAAACATATAATCAAGATAAAATGATAATTGTGGGTAATTGCAATGCAAAAGTTGAAAACAAAGAAAAATAATTGGTAGTTGGAAAATGTAACCATGGTGATGAAAGCAATATCAAGAACTGCATGATAGAATGTAAGACTAGCAATCTATTCATTGGAAATACCTTTTCAACAGCCTAATCCGTGACTATGCATACCAACCTCACCAGAGGGCATACACAGAAATCAAAGCAACTACATCTATGGAGACAATAGAGAGGGTCAATGTCACCAATCAGAACAAGGTTAAAGGACAACTGTGGAACCAACCATCAGTTGCTCATATAAAAGTTCAAAGTATAGCTGAAGAAAATGACTAGTTATCCTTGAATACATCCTATCTGAATTTAGAGGTTATTTTTTAAAATTATTTTATGGGAGGCTTGTACAATTCTTATCACAATCCATCCATCCATCCATTGTGTAAAGCACATTTGTACATTTGTTGGCCTCATCATTCTCTAAACATTTGCTTTCCACTTGAGCCCTTAATATCAGCTCCTCATTTCCCCCTCCCTCCACACTCCCTCATGAACCCTTGATGATATATAAATTATTATTTTGTCATATCTTACACTGTCCGACATCTTCCTTCACCCACTTTTCTGTTGTCCATCCCCCAGGGAGGAAGTTATATGTAGATCCTTGTAATCAGTTCTCCCTTTCTACCCCACCTTCCCTCCACCCTCTTGGTATCGCCACTGTCACCACAGGTCCTGAAGGGATCATCTGTCCTGGATTCCCTCTGTTTCCAGTTCCTATCTGTACCAATATACTTCCTCTGGTCTAGCCAGATTTGTAAGGTAGAATTGGGATCATGATAGTGGGGGGGAGGAAGCATTTAAGAAAGACTTGATGCACTGACTGCTAATTACCAAAGATCTTATGAGTATGGGATAATGTCAACAGCATCATACATGAAGAAAACTAGACCCCATATTGGCACACCAAGCCTGGAGGATGACGTCCCTGCATGGAGATGCTAAGGCACAGAGAGGACTGTAGGGCCGACAACATCTCGAGACATTATGTCCCTTCACTGGAGCATACTGTAACAGAGGACAGTACTTGGGGACACAAGGCAGGAGTTAGTCCGGTCTGAACCCCTCACCATGGGGCGAACCAAGAAGGGAACATAACAGATCAGCAATGGGGGAAAATCAAAGCCACAGAGCCCCTGAGGCATCTCCAAAACAGACTTCAGTCTAGGAGGGGCAATGCCCAGAATTCCCTCAGACCAGTTGGGAGCCAGTCATAAAAGTCAGCGGACAAACCTGGAATTATGTATGCTTTTTTGTGTTTGTTTTTTTTCCTAGTTCTTATTATCTTTTTCTTCTATTTTAGTCAATCTTATTGTTTTGTCTCTTATTATTGATTTTGCCTACTTATATAAGATCGGCATAGGAAACAAGCTCAAGGAGAATGCAATGGGCCAACAGTCTGGAGGGACTTGCAGGGAGGGAGGGGGGGGAAGGGAGTGATTAGCAAACAAGGCCATAGACAGGGGAACAAGTGGGGAATTAAAATCAACAATGAAGCGGACATAGAGAACCTGGGAGTGTTGGAGCAACAGCAATCTAGCTGAGAGGAATTACTAAGAGGTAGAAGAAGGGCAAGCATGATGGTAGGGCAGGAGGAAGGTAAAAGGAAACAGAGTCAAGACTTAGGAAACAAAGCTATGGATAGAGGTATAATCATAGGTGTGCACAAATGTATACATTAACCCATAAAACAGAGGTATTTGGCCTTTGTACATATATTTATATGGCAATATACTGATGAGGTAGTGGACAAACTTTGGGTCTCTGCTCAAGGGCTGCCTCAATGTAAGAACAGTTTGTTCTAACAATCTGGAATTCTGTGATGCTCATCCTTCCCTACAAAAGCTCTGAAGACAAAATAGGCAGATGCAAAAATGTGATGAAGAAAGATGATGGTGTCCAGCTATCAAAAGATATAGTGTCTGGGGTCTTAAAGGCTTGAAGTTAAATAAGTTGTCTTTTAGCAGAGAAGCAACAAGTCCACGTGGAAGAAGCACACTAGCCTGTGAAATCATGAGGTGTTGACAGGATCTGGTAACAGGCATCAGAAGACCCAAAACAAACAAACAAACAAACAAACACTATATTGTTGAGAAGGAGGGGAGTTGGAGCAGTGACCCAAAACCTATCTGTAGATAATGGGACATCCTTTCAAAGAAGGGTCACAAGGAAGGGATGGGTCAACCAGGGCACAGCATAGCACCAATGAAACACACAATATTCTGGTTCCATGAAGCTTCCTCATCTCCAACTATCATGATCCCAGTTCTGCCTTTTACTTTGTGTTAGACCGTAGCATGTACAGAGTACACATAAGAGATAAGAGCTCATGACATCCGGAATCCAGGAACAGGAATGGAGTAGCAATACCAGGAGGGGAAGGGGAAGGTGGAAAGAGGAAGGGAGGAAAGGAGAACTAATTGCAATGATCGACACATAACCACACACTCCGCCCCTCAGGGGGACGAACAACAGAAACCGTGGGCGAGGGGAGACAGCCATTGGTGTAAGATATGAAAATAATGATTTATAATTAATCAAGGGGTCACCAGAGGCAGGGAGGGCAAAAAGAGGAGCTGGTGCCAAGGGCTCAAATGGAAAGCAAATGTTTAGAAAATAATGATGGTAACATATGTACAAATATGCTTGATACAATTGATGTCTGGATTATTATGAGTTGTAACAACCCCCAATAAAATGATCTTTTAATTTAAAAAAGGATAATAGAAATATAGAAAAGAACAAAATTAAAATGTGTGTCATAAGAGACTCTGAAACTTGCTCTTGAACCTACTATTGTTGTTAGGTGCCGTGGCACGGTCCCAACTCATCCCAACCCTGTGTACAATGGACCCAAACACTGCCTGGTCCTCGGCCATCCTCACAACTGTTCTTACATTTGAGTCCATTGTTGAAGCCACTGTCTCAATCCATCCTTTCAAGGGCCTTCCTCTTACTCATGGCCTCTCCACTTTACCAAGATGAAGTCCTCCTTCAGGGACTGGTCTCTCCAGGTAACATGTCCAAAGTATGTGAGATGAAGTCTTGCCACCCTTGGCTCTATGGAGCATTCTAACTATTCATCATCCAAGACAGAGTTGTTTCTTCTTTTGGAAGTCCATGGTACTTTCAATATTCTTTGCCAAGATCACAGTTCAAATGCATCAATTTTTCACTAGCCTCCCTTATTCAATGTCCAACTTTCACACATTTTAGTCCTCAAAGTAACACCCTTGCTTTTCAACACATTAAAGAGGTTTTGTGCCACAGATTAACCTCGTGCAGTAGTTCTTGAAATATGGAAGAATGGAACAGAGGATTTGAAAAGGTGGCACAAGTGGACAAAGTAAGTGAAATGAGGCAGGCTGTAGGCTGACAAGGAGTCTAGCTCCTACAAAGAACCGAACTCACCACTGTCAAGTTGTTCTGAACTTTCAGTGGCCCTACAGAAAAAAGCACAACTGTATCACAGGGTTTTCCAAGCTATAAATCTGTACAGGAGCAGACTGTCACATCTCTCTCCCACAGAGTATGTGTTAGTCTAGGTAGACTAGAGAACCCAGTTCATTGACACTCAAGATTATTTTATATCCAAGAGTAATTGTATATTAAGAAAATATCCCAGCCCAGTTCAGATCTATTCCATAAGTCCAATATTAGCCCATATGTCCAACACCAGTCTATAAATTCCTCTTCACACTCACTCAACACATGCAAAGACACCTAATGCAGAAAGATCACAGGCCAGTGGGTGGGAAGCTTTGTGGATCCAGTGGTGGTGGAAGCATCTCAGTGTTGACATGTGTTTTCCACAGGGCTCCTCCAAATGCAGGGCTCTGGCTCCATCAGCGTAGCTTCATGTGATTTGTCAACAGGAATGTCCCCCAGGGAGAGTGTGCATTCCCATTCCTAAGGAGGAAGACAGGAATTCCCAGACTCCTCAGGAGAAGACCATAGCTACACGGAGGCATCATTGGCTATGATCTGATCAACAGGCTAGACTCCACCCTTTCACCCAAGTTGACAGGAGATTATGTAACTGGCACAGAGTCACTGATGTGTTTAAAAGACCAGCCTCCAAATTATTGGCTGAAAGTTTTCACTGTTGTGTCGCTAGGGCTCTGTCTACACAACGAAGGATCTCGGCAAAGTTCAGACATAACCCAACAACCAGGTCCTATTTTTAAAACATCCAGAATTCCTCGACTCTGTGTGACAGGCTTCATCAACATTTCCCTACACCAGGGCCGAAGTTTATTGGGAAAACCACGGAGAACAGATCATGTGGCCAGAAGGGGGCTTAGAGGTCTTTTGCTAGTGGTTACATGTTTGCTGAGCAGTGTCAACTTTTTTGGTTCCAACTTCCAGTTCTACAACTTGCTAAGTGTGAAACATTTATCATCATATTGACTTCAGTAATTTATTAAGGAGTTTATGATGGAGTAATGCCTTTAACATGGTAAATTTAAAATAAAAATTGGCTATTGAATGTCTTCATTGTCTGCATACCGAGAATAATTGCAGCAATAAATATAAGCAATGCCTTGTTAGCTTCTTGTCTTTTGGAAGTGCTTTCTCATCTGTTTTCTATGTAATCCTTCTAGCTCCCATGGACAGGTTAGTTACCCCACTTTATAGAGTAGGAAACTAAAGTACAGACAGGTTGTATATATCCATCTAAGATCACACATTGAGAAAAGGATTCCTCAGGAAGTACAATGCAGGCTTCTCAGCTCTCTAAATATCAGGGTGAAGTATTAATAATAGCTAACATGATTCAGACATTTACTCTGGGTTAACCACTAACCCGTATTAAGATGCTTCATCGCATGGAAGGCTCACAGCACCTTCATGGGGAAGCTGGTTCAAAAACTTAAACTAATGTAGGCAGGGGTTACACATTGGCAGTAATCACAGGGTCATCCGTTTGAAATCTCCAGCCCCTTTTTGGGAGAGAGAGGAGGCTTTCTATTCTCATAAGGCTTTAACAACCCCAGAAACCCTCCAGAGCAGTTGTCCCCTGTCCTATGGGGTCACTATGCGTCACAATGTTCATTCTGTCCTGTAGGATGCCTGCGGGTAGATATCGACCAGATGGCAGTGAGTTTTTCCATTTGAAATTCAAATTGAAGAAGCCCAGCTAGTGATGTCGATTAAGTATTCGACTGGTAATTACAGGTGGGTCGTTCAAACTCACCAGCTACTCAGCAGGAGAAAGTTGAGGGAACCTGTTCCCATAAAGATCCATAACCTTGGGAGCCCTACATAAGTCACTATGTGTTAGAATCGACTCAATAGCAATGATTGCTTAGAGCCAACTTAGCTTTTCTACAATAGAAAGCCATGCAGGAGCAGAGTGTCCAGAAAAGAATATGTTTATTCAACAAGCAGTAGTCAGCATCTCTTTATCCAGGATTACGGGTGATGTGGAAAGTCAGGAAATAATGACAATACAGCAAGCGCTTCATGTATAAGCAACTGTGCCAAGTATTTATGTGCATGAGCTCCATATTCACAGCACCCTTGGAATATGTGTTAGCCCCATAGGCACTAAACTCTGAGAGGTTATTCTTTGTTCAAAGTTACAAGGCTAATTTCAGAGCTAGGATTTGAACTCAGGGTAACATTAAAGAATAGCTCATGGCCTTTTCATGATGCTAAAAGCATAATGAAGCTAACCCATCAATTCAGTCAGTTGTTAAAATCACCTATGAACAAACTGAAGGAGTCATGGTGATGTAATGGGTTATGCATTTACATATGCTAATCCCTAGGTCAGTGGTTGAAACTCACCAGTCTCGCTACAGGAGAAATATGAGTCTGTCTGCTCCCATAAACATTTAAGATCTTGGAAACCAAAGGGGAAGTTCTAATCTGTCCTAGAAGGTTGTTTTGAGCAAACTAAGATGTTGAGGTTCATGTGATTCTTTATTGCTAGATAAAAACCCACTTGTCCAACCCAAGCCCAGTGGCTTTTCTACCTTATGCAGTACAGACATGGCCTTAGCCTCCGGGGAGTTTATAATCTGGTTAAGAAAAAAAATCAACACAAGTGAGATATATTGGAGTCTATGTTTGGAAAGCAGAGTCATAGAATATCAGGGAGGTAGGTGGATACACAGGTTTTCTTTTTGAATGCATGTTGTTATTAGCTGCCACCCATTTGGACCCGTGACAACCTGATACAGAACTGAATGGAACACTGCTGCATCCTGCGCCATTGTGGTCATTACGTAATCTGGAGACAATTTGAGGATTAAGTGTGAAGCGGTGGAGTTTAGTCTGTTAATAGGGTCATAGCCAATGAGGCCAGTGTGTGGGCATGACCTTCTCTTGAGGATTCTGGAAACTTTGGGATTTACTCCTTAGAGGCGGGAGACACTCTCTCAACACACTCCCTTGGAGACTCTTGACTGACAAGGCTCACTCCCTGCAAGATACTTCTGAAGAGCAGCCACAGGAAGCTACCCTGAGGCAGCCAGAGGGTCAGAGCTGAAGGAACCACATGGAGACCCCTGCCAGTGCTGAGATGCTTACAATGCCACTGGATCCACAGAATTCCCAGCCCACTTACCTGTGCTCTTCCTGCATTCAGCGTCACTGCATGTGTTTTCAGTCTGAAGAGGACTTTATAGATTGGTATTGGACAGATGGGCTAATATTGGACTTAAGTGTTTGATCTGGACTGGCTGGGATATTTTCTCAGTAGTCAATTGCCCTTGTATATAAACCTCTTACTTATACACATATGTATGTTTATGAACTTGTTCCTCTAGTCTACATGGACTAATAGAGCCATCCCCATGATTGTTGATTTTTAATGGCTGATTTTGGAAAACAAATCTCCTGTCTTTTCTTCCTAGTTCATGTAAGTCTGGAAGATCCAATGGGGTCTGTTCAGCATCATATACAAGCTTCCACTGACAGATGAATGGTGACTCACATGTTGTATAAAATCCATTAATCAAACTCAATTATCCTACATAGAAAGGGAGAATTCTACCCTAAAACCATCATATCCCTTTAATGCACATTAAGTCAAACCCATTGCCATTGAATCTGCTTTCAAGGCAGTAAGTCATCATGAGAGAAGATTTATTCATCTTGATCCTATGGACTATTGGTGGTGGTTAGCAATCCAGCACGTACACCACAGTGACTCCAGGACTCCGCTTAGGAAATTACAACTTCATCTCAGTGCCTCTGAGTCAATTCTGACACCTGGCAATCCTATGGACAGAGCAGAGCTGCCCCTGTGATTTTCCAAGGCTGTCCATGTATATGGGACAGAAAGTATCATCTTTCTTGAGGAGCAGCTGTTGGACACAAGCTAGTGGCATGCCTCCACCCTCCCACCATCTACACCAATTCTGACAACACCATTCCTTCCAGGACGCTGTCGTCTGCTCGCCAGCATTCACAGGACTCAGACAATATGCATAATTATGAAGATTTATTAGGGAAGTCTATTTCAAGTGTTTGCAATCACAATAAACCACAATAACCACTCACAACAGAATCATATAATCCTAACAGCATCTTTCCCTGCATTTCCGTACCCAGCTTTGTCAGGAAAAGAAGCACACCCAATCGGCATGATCCACTCAGTAACAGTCTTTAGTGAGAATTGCAAAACTTATGGCTCAAACAGTCGTAGCAAGTAAATCACAGTGCTGTGCCAGCAGTCTGTTTTTGTTTCATTTTGTTTTAAAGCCAACATCTCTGATTCTGAAGCCTGGGATAAAATTCACGACTTTGAGAAATAAAAATCGTGAGTGTATTTGAAAGTGCTTAAAACTAAAACTATGTGGATAACAAAGGCAGACTAAGCAGCATTTGAGAGACGAGACAAAACAATTTATGTTTGATATGAGTAGAAGGCATTTGTAAAACATTGCTCGAGCCAGAGAGAACATGGAACTGAGGGGAAAAGAGAAAGCCTACATGGGAGGAAGGTGTGCATTTTAGGGGATTTCTGAGGAGAAACCCACAGGATCGGCAACAGGTCAGTGGAAGGAATGAGGAAGTGGATGGAGCACACACCTGGCTAGTGGAGAAGTAGCCAGTGTGGCTGTGAATGTGCTAAAACCTAATAAATATTATTTTAGTTGTACACCATGACAAAGTTAAAGATTCTTCATGCAACATAGAGTTGCAAAAGACATAAAGTGCTCCTTTCAGAGATTTCTAGGTGAAAAAGGAGGCCAAACCTCACATTCCTCACGGCGTACTGAAAAGAACCCTTTTAAAGGGCACAAATTATAAAATGTTCGGCTGATACTTGATCTCACACAAACTGGGAGGCCCTTGGTTTGGCTAAGAAAAAACATGATTATTTAACTCTTCTTCAGCAGTTTTGTTCATGCCTCTTCTCTTGAGCACATCCATAGACAACCTGGGAAACCTGAATCCTGGATAGTCATAAAGTTATTTTCCAAAAATCTTCAAACATTCAACCAGCATTTAAAAAAATCCCTTTGCTATTATGGGAAAGATGAGACACTGAACTTTGGGTATCAAGGGATACTGTTCTGAGCAGAGTGACCCTGCCAACCCCACCCCGTCACGTCAATAAGAGTACAACACTAATTGTTTCAGGCAAGCCAGCTTAACCTCAAATAACGGAGAGCTTTGGGCTTATTTCTTTTTCCCACGAAGTGATCCAGATCTTGGAAGTTTTTTTATTAGCACCTTAAAAAAATAGTAGTGGGTCACGGTAGTCTATGTAATGTTCAAGATGCAATCTGAAATGAAAACATGAGACTCAAGGACCAACCAGCTCAGTGAGTGTTTGTGTAGTTTGTTAACTAATGGCACACTCTACGTGAGGACCTCAGAGACCCTGAAAGGTTTGGGTCAAAAAGAGGGGTGTTTTTTAATTAGAAGATAAGCTCCTGTCCACTAGCTATGATATCCACAAAAGTCAAGGAATCTGTTTTGTTAATCTATGAACTTGGCACTTTTAAAAAGTGAGCATATGTAGACTCATTTGTATAATCTACATTTTTCAGTTTGAGAACTTTAGATCTTAGGAAAAATCTAGTTGGACTAATTTATGCTACTTATTTCAGCAAACTAACTTTTATTAAAAGAACAAGATATCTTTAGTGTTCAATATGAGCAAGACATTATGATTATTGTGAACTTTAGACTTTGATTAGACTTTAGACTTTGATCTGGTTTGTTTGCATTAATACACATTTGAGTATTTCAACTATAAAAGTAACTTAATTATCTGAAATTCTTAAATATTTCATTTAAATGGTGCTCATTTTAATTTAGTCATTCAATTTCAGCTCAGTGTAATCGAGCACCTGATACATGACAAGCATCACCAGATACTGAAGAGAGGATAATCATGTAAGAATGTAGGATAATACATATGAAGAGTTCACAACCTAGCATAAGAGAATTTTACAAATAGCTAGAATTTAATGTGAGAAATTCTATAATGTATAAATATCAGATATTATAGGAATAGAAGAACTTGGTCAGATAGAATACATAAGAATTATCCAGGTATCTGAAAGCATTAGCTAAAAAGAAGGCTCCAGAAATTACTAGCATACCAACAGAGATGTTTCAACAAAGAGATGCAACACTGGAAGCACTCCTTGATCTATGCCAAGAAATTTAAAGGATCTATCTAATGAACCGAAAGAGATTCATACGCAAACAATCCATAAAAGGTGATCTAACAGAATGACTACTTCATTATAATTGACACTACATACAAGTAAAATTTTGCTAATGATAATTTTTAAATAGTTGCATTACACTGAATTGCCAGAATATGAAATCAGAAGAGGAAGTTGAAAGAGGGATATTATTGCTGATGTCAGATGCATCTTGGTTAAAAATAGAGAATTCTAAAATGATGGTTACTTATTTTTTATTAACTGTGCAGAGACATTACACTGTGTGGACCAGAACAAATTATGGATAGCATTATAAAGAATGAGAATTCCCAAATACTTAATTGTGCTCCTTCAAAATCTGTGTGCAGAGCAAGAGGCAGTCATTTGAACAGAGCTAAGGGATACTGAGTGGTTTAAAATCAGTAAAGGTAGGAAGGGGGGGGCATCAATTAACCCAGGGACAAGCGAACAACAGGAGGGTGTAGGATACCTGGTGGCGCTTGATCAAGGACAATGTAGCCAAGAGGAACCCAAATGAAGGCTGAACATGATAGTGAGACAAGAGGAAAGTCAAAGGAAATAGAGGAAAGAACTAGAAGGCAAAGGATATTTAGAAAGGTCTAAATTCAGGTATGTACATATGTAAATATGTTTACATATTATGCTAGGGAAATAGACCTACATACATATATTTTTACGTTAAGTATTAAGGTAGCAGACGGACACTGGGTCTCTACTCAATGCCCTCCCTCAATGCAAGAACATTTTTTTCTAATAACCCACAATTCTGTGATGCTCACCTTCCCTATAGGATCACTGAAGACAAAGAGGGTGCATAAGCAAATGTGGTGAAGAAAGCTGATGGTGCCTAGCTATCAAAAGATATATCATCTGGGGTCTTAAAGGCTTGAAGACAAACAAGTGGCCATCTAGCTGAGAAGCAACAAAGTCCATATGGAAGAAGCACACCAGTCTGTGTGATCATGAGGTGTGGGTCGATGGGATCAATTATCGGTCATCAAAGACCCAAAGCAAAATAATCATATCAATGTGAATGAGGGGGAGTGCAGATTGGAGACCCAAGCTCATCTGTAGACAGTTGAACATCCCCTTACAGAAGGGTTACAAGGAAGAGACGAGAAAGTCAGGGTACAGTATAGCACCAATGAAACATACAACATTCCTCTGGTTCTTTAATACTTCCTTCCCCCCACTATCAGGACCTCAATTCTACCTTGTAAATCAGGCTAGACCAGAGCATGTGCACTGGTACAGATAAGAGCTGGAAACACAGAGAACTCAAGACACATAAATCCCTCAGGATCAATAATAGTAGCAATATCAGGAGGGGAAGGGGAGTGTGGGGTGAGGGGAGAGGGAACCGATCACAAAGATCTACTTACAATCCCCCTCCCAGGGGAACAGACAACAGAAAAGTGGGTGGACACATCAGTCAGTATAAGGCATGACAAAAAAATGATAAATTATCAAGGATTCATGAATGAGGGATGGTGGAGGAGGGTGAATATGAGCTGGTACCAAGGGTTCAAGTTGAAATAAAATGTTTTGAAAATGTGATGGCAACATATGTACAAATGTGCTTTACACATAGATGTATGTATGAATTGTGATATGAGTTGTATGAGCTCCCAATAAAATGATTTTAAAAATTAAAAATTTTTAATTAAAAAAATCAGGAAAGATGGGCATCAGAGTTGTAGCCTTTCACTATACTATTCAATCTGTCTACTGAGCAAGCAACCCAAGGAGCTAGGCTATATGAATAGAGTGCGGGGACTGAAGGACGGCTTTTCAACACATTGGATACACGCAGATGATACAAGCTAGCTTGCTAAAGACAAAGAGGAGTTGCAGCACTGTGAAGATCAAAGACTAGCCTGTGTGATGAATTCCACTTCAAATAAAGAACCCCAAAACCCTCACAGCTGCACCACTAAGCAATATAATGAATGATAAGTGGACAGAAGCTTGAAATCATCACGGATTTCATTGAACTTGCATCCATAATCAGTACCCATGGAAGTGGCTGTCAAGACATAAAACAAAATATTGAATTGGGGAAATATACTTTGAGAGAAATCTTTCAAGTATTCCAAAGCAGAGATATTGTTTTGAGGACGGAAGTGTTTGCCTGACCTATGCTGTGGGACAAGGATCAGTCCAAAAGTGTTGCTACTAATGTTCCCATTCATGCGTACATGGATTTAGTCTACATAAAATGTGTTTAAATGTGTATCTGTGATAGGTCGTTTGAAGCAGACAAGATATCTCAGGAGCACTTCTCTTAGTTTCATTTGGGTTCCTTGAAAATAATTTTTTAAGTCCACTCACAACAATGGCTTTGTAGAGAATCTGCTGGCTTAGTTAATTCAAGGCAGTGTGGTAAGTTTGAGAAATATTGCAGCTTTTTTTTTCTGGGGCTGGGAGGTGGGACATTCTGAAGGTGTATAACATTAACTGATTTCCCTGGAGAAAGTGAAAACTTTTTAGAAAAATGAAACCTGCACTAGTGAGGAGAAGACTAGAAAAGCTGCACCAATGAATTATGTTCCATCAAGACAATGCACCTCCTCATTCTTTAAGGGTACCAAGGGCTGCCCTTAAAGAATTCCCCTGGGAAAATATACCCCTTCTGCTCTACAGCCCCGATCTTCAAATTAGTTCTATTCTCAAAGCTCAAAGAGCATTGGAAGGAACAATTTGAACCCTTCACGAGCGCCAAAACTGCTTCTTTGTCATGGTGTAAATCAAAGACTGCAGAATTGTTTGGGGAACTGTTGTGGATAGATGGAAGCACTACCTTCAAAAGTGTATAGATTTGGTTGGAGAACATGCAGAGAAGCCAGAGCTTTAAATTGTGACATTTTGCTTAATAAAGCTTTCTAAAATTTTGTAGCTTTTTTTACTTAACATCATATTTTCAATTGGCTTATATGTGCAAAATCTAGACAATTAATAGAGAAGATCAAAGTAAAGTTGGTCAATTTGAACTATGATGTAGGGGGAAATATTGAATATACTGTGGACTGCAAGAAGCACAAATTGTTTTTGGAAGCAGTACAGTCAGAATGCTCCTTCAATGTGAGCAGAAGGAGACTTCCTGTAGCATGGGTTGGACATAGTATTTGAGGGAGCAGACCCCGGCGGAGGGCATGATGCTGCATAAAGGAGAGGTCAGCAAAAAGGAGGAAGACCTTCCACAAGAGGGATTGGTACAGCGGCTGCAAAAATTCACTCAGCTGCTGCAACAATTGTGAAGACAGTGCAGGACCAGGTAGCATTTTGTTCCTTTATACATAGCGTCTCTATAAATTGGAACTGGCTCAGTGGTCCCCAACAACAGCAAAGTAAAAGGGAAATGACTTTAAAAAGGATTCTCTTGGCAAGTTGGTGAACTTACTGAAGGGGTGGGTAGAAATCCTTACTCAGTGGGTTTAAGAAATATCGAAAAGACCAAATTAGAAGACATAACCGGTGCTTTTCAGAAAACAGAAGTGGAGAAATGAACAGCCATTGGAAGAATGTGTGCCATTTACATACTGAAAATGGTAGAAGTCTCCTATTTATGGCAAAGTTCTGCAGAGGGGAAAAATAGATGCAGAAGAAAAAGAATTAGTGAAATAAAGTCCTTAAGGTGAAAAGAGATGAGATTTTGTGCACAACTGGAGGACTTCCATTTGGCAGAAATATGCGCAATTCATCCACACTAACAGATGAAAGGTGGGCCAGATAAGTGTAGCTGAGGGGATTCTCTGACATTTTTCATTTGCTTGTTTAAATTTTCTCAGTGACACTGAGAACAAGGAAGATGATATAGGCAATGGTGAACTAGGTTTTAGAGAAGGCTTGAAGAAGTCATCTTGGACAAGAAGAGGATGAAAGGACTAAATAAATATGGAATGTTTTCTAGACAGCACTGAAGCTCTATGTGGTGATCATGAACTCAATGCGAGATCAGACATCATGGTAGAGTGATTTTCCTCACTCATGGGATATAACCTACCGTGTTTGTCCAGGTAGACTAGAGAAACAAATCCAGGGAGACGCATATGTGTATGAGAAAGAGTTTTATATATAAGAGTAATCAAATATTGAGAAAGCATCCCACCCAGCCCAGTCCAGATCAAGTCCTTAAGTTATTAGCCCATATGTCCAATACCAATCTATAAATTCCTCTTCAGACTAACAAACACATACAATGGTGTTGAATTCAGGAAGATCACAGGCCAGTGGGTGGAAAGTATTGTGGATCCAGTGACGTTATAAACATCTCAGCCCTGGAAGGGGTCTCCAAGTGGCTTCTCTATCTCTGAGGCTCTGGCTACCATCAGTCTGTCTCCATGTGTCTTGTCAACTGCAATATCTCACAGGGAGTCAACGTGTGTCCCACCTAAAGCGAGCTATTTATCTCCTTAGCACCTCCAAAGAAGGTCATCAAGCTGCCACTTGATTGGCAGGCTCAGCTCCACCCCTTCACTCTTAATCCTCTCAAATTGACAACAGACTATGTAACTACCGCAAGTACAGATGCGACTGAGTAAGAATCAACAAGGAATGCATTTCAGTTCAAATGAATACAATGTAAAAGCTGAGATAATTAATAATCGCCATGGAATTGAATGTTGATAACAAAGGTAGCAAGGACATGAGAAGGATGTGAAAATGGTGGTAGAAAACTCGTTGAAGTGGAGAATTATCAGAGAAGAGGTGCTAGAAAATAAGAGATGGTCCTCAAAGAGTGAAACGCATGAAACTGAAAGAGCGGAGTGGTTGTACTTGTTAAATAACGTTAATATGTCTAAATTTGAGCCTCCAAAATTTCCCCAACATGGTCTCCCAATAATCTCTCCTACCCCAATAAATGCCATCTTCATTTTTCCAATTCTGCAGGCCCACACTTTCAGAGTTACTCTGGAGGGTTTGTTTGGTTGGGTTTCTTTCCCATTTCATATCTAGTCAAGTGGCAAATCGTTTGATTTCTTCTTTTAAATTATAGCCTGGATATAACTGCTTTTCATCATCCCTATTACTTCTGATTGCTTCACTATTGATTATTACATTTGCCTGAATCTGTGCTCACTTTTTCAGTCAGTCACCAACTAAGCAGCAAGAATGTTTTCAAAATTATATCCTTCTGCTCCAAACCTTCCAATTGTTTCCCACGCCTAGGAATGCAGTCCAGAGTCCTTAGAACCTAAGAACTACCTACAAGGCTATAAACAAATTGTCCCTCGTCATCTTTTTGTTCTCATCTTCTATTTCTCTTTCCTCACCCGTTTTGCTTAAGCTACACCTGTATTCTCAAGCTTTTCCAATGCATCAAACTACCTGTCAACAGCCTTTGCAACTGATGTTTCTTTAGCCGAGGGGGCATTTCCCCAGATGACCACAGGGTTTGTTCCTTAGTTTTTGTGTTGTTGCTCAAAAATAGATTCCTTGGGAGATCTTCTCTGACCACTAACCTAACGTACAACCTTACCCTGCACACACTCTATCCTCCTCTCTGTTGTTCAACTTGACACCCGTGCACAATAAAATGAAACACTGATCAGCCAGTCCAGTGCCAACCTCACCTTTGATCCTATGCATGTGCCCATTGATGCAGCCACCGTGTTAATCCATCTCACAGAGGGGCTTCTTGTTTTTCACCGCCCCTCCACTTTACCAAATAAGATGTCCTCCTCCTGGGACAGGTCGCTCCTGAAAATAGGTCCCAAGTATGTAAGACAAGTCTTTCCATTCTCGCCTCTAAGGAGCATTCTGACCTTATTTCTTCCAACAAAGATTGCTTTGGCCTGTGGATCTATCTCTTGTCTGAGCACACATCTCATAACCAATGGCACATTTTAAGGGAGAAAAAACAGAGTGACAAAATGCAGAGAAAAGTTCATAGCTTTCAAGTAGAGAGAAGGCCACACCATGGGTAACCTGCTTTCATGGATCCTCAAGTTTCTCCATCTATATCATAGAAGAAACTATTTGCTTTCTCTTTCTCCCTAGTAAAAATTATTAGATTTTAATCTGCTCGTAAAAGGTGAAAAGAAAATGAGCTATCTTATTTTCATTCAAGTATTAATATCTTAATGTAAAGAGCTCTGGTGCCATAGTGATTGTGCATTCAGCTTCTCAACAAAAGGTCAGCAACTGGAACACGGCACCCTCTCCCTGGGAGAAAGATGAGCCATCTGCTAGCAATTCACAGGAACGTGGCTCTCTTTTCAATTACCACAGCTTTCTGACAATCTTCACATTCAGAATCAGTCCAATATAATGCCGAAAAATCCCTGCCCAAGCCCCAGAGGGCCCAAATAACCTTGAGCATCAGATAATCCCTTTACTAAATGTCATCATCTAAAAACATCACTTTCATTCTCAAAAACAAAATACCAACATTTGGGGGAAATCCACCTTAAGTGAAAATGTGAAATTGATTGTAAGGAGACTTTTCTGGGAAAAAGTCACAACTTTGCAATAGTTTCACTTTCCTTTTATATGTGTAATGAAGAAAAAATATGTATATATACATATATATATACACACACAGTATGCTTGATGTCTTATCTTCAAGCGTGTCCAGGGAAAGAGACATTTGAGTTTGTGCTTGTTTTTTTAAGGTAGGGGTAGAGGGCTTACTTCTATGTAAAATCCACACCATGGTAAAGTTATCTATTTCTTAGTTTTGAGAAAGACAAACCCGTCTAAATGAATATCTATGTTCTATGTGAAAATAGAGCTCTCCCTCAAAAGCAAACAAACAAATGAACAACAACATAAAACTTCACTGCCACTGAGTTGATGCCAACTCGTATCCTCGGTAGGACAGGGTAGAACTGCCCTCGTTAGGTTTCTGAGACTGTAACTCTTCACACAAGCAGCCAACCCAGTCTTTCTGCAGCTGAACAGCTGGTGTTTGTGAACTTGTTTTGGGCTAGCTGCCCAACATATGACCACTAAGCCCCCAGGGCTTCCTGAGAATAAGAATCAAGGTTGAGCAGTGAGGGACCTCATTTAATAAAATGCTTCATCTCAGTTCTTCAAAACCCACCTACAAGGGCTATTTGAATTAATACTGGAGAAAATTCTTCCCAAAAAGTCCTCACTAGTAAAGTTGGCAAAGGGATATAAGACAGATTTGATTGTTTCCACATCTTTCTCTACATGTCGCACCTTTGGTTCCATGGAGGAGTCTACTGAACTTCTGTGCCTCTGAGAGAACGATCTTGGTAAATAAAGAGCCTTTAAGTCTGAAGCAGTAGTTTCATGGACAACATGGAAATTGTTTCCATGTGTCTTCTGCTTGTGCAGGATCAATCATCATGATTGGTGTATTATAATTTCCTCCAATTAAATGGGTCTCTCTCTTTGCTTTCTCCCCAAGGAATTCCACGTCCCAGAAAGGAGACCTTCTCTACATCCCTCTAGGTTGTTTCATTTTGTTTCCCTATTAGCTATCACACTCCACTAATACTAGGAATCAGAGATGAACTTTTAGCCATTGTCAAGCATCACTTGCTATTACATTTCCATTCCTCTTTTAAAAAATTTAAGTCCAAGTTTTAAGACAGTAAAGTTCTAAGAAATAATGGAGATGCCATTCAGAGTGCAAGAGGAGTTACCGCTGCACGGCTTTATTTTGCTATATAAAATGCATGTGATTTTTAGTGTTGCTACTGCACAGCACATAGACGAAGCCAACCATTTGTTCACATACAGTGTAGTGGACTGGACTGCAGGTTTCGAATGGGGAAACCGTCCTCACCATTCTTTTCCAAGTTGTTCTTGCGCTATTAACATAAACTCCCTACCAACTAATTTCCTAACTGATCTTTTGACGTCCTGCTGTCAATTGGATCCCAAACACACAGACCTCAATGTCTGGCTTTAGTTTTCATGTAGCTTTTTAATATATTAGACAAAAATTAAAATTAATTCTTTTTTAAATATCTAAATTCAATTAGATGAATTTTTGATGGAATAACTTTTTCTAGGACCAGCTGTATTTTAAAAATACACCCATATCTTGATCTTCTGTCAGTCACAAGTGGACATTTACTTCGGTTTTGCAATTTTCTTTAGTAAGTGGAACATGGCTCAAGGTCAATGATCATGTCTTGATGTATTAAATGATAGGTTATCAATGCCCTGGGAGCTCTTTAAATGAGGTTAACTATCCACAAAGGACCAATCTGAAAGCAGTAAGGTTACCATCCCTTTCTGAAGTTCCTTCTGTTGTTTCTCCAAGCACTCCTTTGGTCCTATGACTCAATCAAATCAAGTGGAAGCATAAAGGCACATGAGAAGTCACTTTCTGTTGTTTCCTGAAATGCTGAAGAAGCACCGCTGCTGAGGAGACTAGGGAATGAACACATACATTCTAGGGGGCCAGGGTAGCTCCCAAAGCATGCCAAGTCCAGCTGGAAAGCGCTTAAAATCTTCTGATACAGCTTCCAACTGCAGGCAATTTGTGGCTGCCGTTGCTCAATCGCTCAGCCTCACTCGGTACCAAAATCAAAGTGCTTCTCTGAGTTGAAATGGACACTTGAAAAGACTTCAAAAAGTGTGGCTTCGGGATGCCTTCTGGCATTCCATTGATGACCTGCTAGGATATGCTTATGTTAAAGATGATTTTTCTTATGATGATTAGCATATCGCTCTAAACATGTACAACTAGTATCAAAATACTCTTCTCTTCTCATTGGAAAGATTGGGTGGAGACATCGATTTAGGGAAGAAAAAAGGAGCCAGCAAGGATGGATGAAGGGCTGCAAGTCTGGCACTGTGCTGCCAATGCAGCTGTGGGCTCAGGAGGAAGATGACACAAGGAAGAAGGAAGGTGCTAGAAGGGGAACTCGAATGGAACCAAAAGGAACCCTTTCAAAATATGTCTAAGGCCAAAGAATGGTGTTTGATAGAAAATGCAGAGACTTGACCATGTGATTTGGAAGATAAGCGTGTTCTTAAAAAACAAGCAACTACAACTTTTCTCTTGCATATAAGAGATACTCTTCTATTTACTTTGCACATGCTACGTGAATAAATAACTCAGGAGTTTAGTTTTCCTGAGGTTTTAAATTGATTTAAATAGCAAAACTCAGTAAGACATCTTCAATAATATGAAATTCCTTTCACCAGAGATTAGGCTATAATTGTTTTAATGAAGTATATCACAAAATGAAAAAAAAACTATGAAATGTTAACAACATATAAGGAAGCAATATCTCACCACCTTTATTTAAATGTAATTCCAATGGAAGTCTTACTTTGAATAAAATCAGATGAAAACATATAAGATTTGTAATAAAACCAATTTATAGTGCTATGTGCAGGGGAATAAAATTTGAATTCAAAAGTGATCCCAAAGCCAGGTAGCCTTTGGCCAAGAATATGCACAATCATGTCTTTCAGAAATTCATACATTTATACCATTAAATTATACCACATAAAAAAGCATTGAAAGGGATCAGTGCATCCTCAGACCAGGCATTTGGGATGTCTAGAGAGTACACTAACAATTTGAAGGACCGATTTTTATACACAGAACAGCTAAATATCTGAACAAGTGTTCAGTCAGAGAAAGCTCATCTAATTGTTCAATAGGCTCAATCTGATGTACATGATCAGTTGATTATTTCTCCAAACTCATTTGTATGAAAAATTTCAAATATATTTAAAATCCTTTTTTATACATTATGGAGTTTAACAATTTTCCCCAATCTGGCTTCATCCATTTTCTTTATTTTTAAATTTTTTCTTGAAACAATATTTTAAAGCAAATCTGAGGCACCATGACCTACAAACATTTTAACATGCATCTCTAATTGATTTTATATAAGCTATGTTAGTGTGGGTCAGGCGTCCTCAAACTATGGCCTGCGGGTCACATGTAGTCCACCTAGGACATTTATCCGGCCTGCCGGGTGTTTTTGCCCTATTTTTTTACTTCAAAATAAGATATGTGCAGTGTGCATAGGAATTTGTTCATGTTTTTTAAAACTATAGGCCAGCCCTCCTACGGGTCTGAGGGACAGTGAGCGGGCCCCCTGTTGTAAAAGTTTGAGGACCCCTGGTCTGGGTTGACTAGAGAAACAAATCCAGGGAGACTCATGTGTATGTGAAAGAGCTTAAATAAAAGAGCAATTGTAATTGAGAAAACATCCCAGCCCAGTCCAGATCATGTCCATAAGTCCAATATTAGGCCCTATGTCTGATGCCAGTCTATAAATTCCTATTCTGACTCACACAACACATACAATGATGCTGAATTCAGGAAGATTACAGACCAGTGGGTGGAAAGTCTTGTGGATTCAGTGGCAGTGGAAGAATCTCAGCGCTGGTGTGAGTCTCCACATGCCTCTTCCAGCTCCAGGGCTCTGGCTCCATCAATGTGTCTCCAGGTAGCTTGTCAACAGGAATGCTTCACTGAGAGAGGGTGTGTCCCTCCTCTCAGGAGGAAGACGGGAGTTCCCAGAATCCTCAGAAGGCCATTGGCTATGACCTGATTGACAGGCTAGACCACCCCTTCACTCAAGTTGACAGTAGATTATGTAACTGCCACAGAAGCTGCATTACCATTATAATACCCAATGACCGTAATGACAACACATTCATGTTATACTTCATAGCATTCGTTATTAAACGTAGAGTCTACATGATTTACTTTTCTGATCTACCTGTGTATAAATGTTTAGACTGAATCACATATCATGCATGTCTTTTGTTTTAACTGAGCTTAATGGCAAACTTATTTGCTTATTGGCAAGCTCAGTTATGTAACTATACTATGTGTCAAAATCCACTGAAAGGCCGAGGGTTTAGATTTGTTTTGGCTTCTGAAAGATTAGCAATAGAGCATAGTAACCCATCCAAATATGGGTTCAAATTCCTGCTCCTGTGTTTACTTAGTGCTTTCATTAATTTCAACTAGTTTCTTAACAGGCAGAACCCTAGTGGCCTAGTGATTGCACCTGGGCTGCTAACCACAAGGCCAGCAGTTCAAAACCACCTTGAAAACTCACAGGGACAGTTCTACCCTGTCCCATAGGGTCACTGTGAGTCAGCATCACCTCAATGGCAGTGAGTTTGTTGTTTTTGAAATAACAGTACGAGTCTCAGCAACCTCTTCTGCAATATGGAGATAATGATACTCCTTCACTATTTTGAGAAATATACCATTTGGTGTGCTGTATGATAGATGCTTAGTAATATTTCTTCCTATCTTCCTAATTAATGTCCAAATTAATGGGAAACAAATTAATTATCATCCTAAGATTAAATCGTTTAACCATTTTGTACAGCACCCAATCACTGCCCTACATAATTAGCCATAGTATATAATCATCATTCAAAGAATGCTTCTTATTTTTATCTTTCTTATTATCTATTTAGTGTGTTATTTCTATACATGGTCTTTATAATTCCCCATAAAACTCTTTCCTGATGGGTCTGAATGAGCTACTGCAAAGATTATATGATTCCATTGTGAGTGAGAGTTAACAGGGTGAATTGTGATTATAAAATACTTTACAATATTAACCAAGATCAATTTTGTCATTCTGGCTAGTATAAAATAAAGCATCTCAGAAGCAGAAATGAGTGATTTTACTACCATCCAAAGAGATGGAAGACTTTGGACTTCAGCAGACCTGTGCATTGAACCACCTATATGAATCAGAGGGAAAAAGCTTTAACACCAGCAAAGCAACAAAGGCAGGCAGAGAGGCAGCACAACGCAGAGCTGTGGACTTTCTAGGAGTGAGTGAACTTGAGCGCTTCAGGGAAAAGGCCTGCTTGTGGAGAAGTAGGATGGCTACAGGACTTAACTGGTAGCTGGAGCTGAGCACCTTCTAACTGTGCCAGAGATGGAGTGGTGTGCCCTTTGGGTATTTATTGGAGGTACTAAGAGAGCTCTGTGACATTGCTTAATGTTACAGAGGCCAAGACAAGGGATAAATGACCAGAGGAAGACCTGCCTGGCGGCCCGACAAAGAAGAGGCCATCCTGACCAAAACCTCTTACCTCGAACATTTCTGGCCCTGATTTGTTAACTGTTAACTTCCCTAAAGGAGACATGGTAGTGCTCATGGGTAAACATTGGAATACTAACTGCAAAGTCAGTGTTTCAAACACAGTTTGAGAGAAAGTTGAGATCATCAAGATTCCGCTGCCATAAAGATTTGTAGCCTTGGAAACCCTATATTGGATTTGGGCATTCGAACTTCTGTAAAACACCCATGCTTTATTATTACTATGGTATGTTGAATTCTTTGTGGCCATTTCAACGAATTTTCAAACCCAGCTGAGAATTAGAAAGTACTGTGGGAGGGATATTTGGTGTCAGAATTGGTAACGAAGGTGGAGGGTACAGGCATGTTTGAACCTGCTTCCACCCAGGATTACCCTTGGTTGATGCTGAGTTTGGTTTTTGTTCCCTCTAGTGATATCCGAGGAAGCAAAACATTGCTGCCACACCCTTTTAACATTGTAAATAAATGATAGGCAAGGATCTCAATTTTCTTGGAATAAATTGTCATAAAATAAATCTTAGTCATACTTTTATCAGGTGAGTAATTTCTTAGGATGTGTACTCCGGGGACCAAGAATTCTGAAATGGTTATGATTATCTTAAAATCATACACAGGGGACAATCCAGGCTCAAGGACATAATAAAGGTTGAAATGAAAATGTAAGACAGAGACTGACTCAAACCAAATGCTTCTAGTGCCATATCCCTTCTCTAATGGCTTAGAGGTTGGGATGAAAATATTTTTCCCCAGAAAAGGAGAAAAATGTTAATGCATATTTGTATTTTGTACCATTTTCCTATATTATGTTCAAACATTAAAACACAATTATAATGAATCCATGCAACATTGACCTTGTGAAAAATAAAACACGCACACGTAAAATCCCACCTGTTCTAATAATCCCACTGTGCTTTAGAGGTTCCCTGAAACACTCTTTGTTAATGAAGATGCTTTTCGATGCAGCAAGGTTGCGGGTTATTGATCTATAAAAGTCTTTATTATTCAGCTGCTGTGGAAGTGTCTACAATGTCCAGGCCTCAGGGGTGTGATTTTCCAGTGACGCCAAGTTGATTTTTGGAAATACACTTGCTGTTATCTGCTTGCCAATAAATTACTGTGTAAATCTCTTATGTGGTACACATGCAGGACCCTTTATAATAACAATTGGTATGTCTTAATGACCAGTTTGTCTTTTGGGGGGAAGGGGTGGGGAAGAAGATTACTTTTGAAAACTTGTCTTAGTCTGCTACAGAGGTCACTTATAAATAGAATGTATTGGTTCTGTGCAAAGCAAGCCAATTCTCTTAGCTTCAGATTTCACCCCACATGCCATCCATGCTGCGGGGTGCTGCTGACCTCAGAGACCAGCAAACACTCTTTTCTCATGACTTCTTTCAATGTGCAATAGCACAATGATAGTGAGAAGCCAGCCTCCCCGGCCAGACTGCCTGCTTCGAATCCTGAGTCCGCCACTCACGTCTTTGTGATCGCAAGTTGCATAGCCTGTCTGTCCTGCTCTGGTTTTCTTGGGTATAAAATGAAGAGAGGTATAAAACCTCCCTGGCTCCAGGGGATCACTGTGAGGCTCCAGTGAGTTAAGAACATTGAATGTTCTTAAAAGGGCACTGGTATCTTTTAAATTCTCACTATATCCAGGGACTCTTACTTCAACTAACGTAAATAACCCATCTGCTTTGTTATAACTTGTATCATTTAAAACATAAAGTTTAAAAAGTATTTTATTTGATTTTCATAGTCATATTTAAATACTTAGTTCCATCCCCCACCCCAACCCCAGCAGTACAACAAACTTCTGCCATTCCCTGCCCTTGGCGCGGTCATTGGTCAGCTGGGATCCATTGCTATGGCCGCTGTGCCCATCTATCTGTGCTTCAGACTTCGTACACGTCCACACAGCATTCTATTTGCTAATGAATGTTTCCAGCTGTGGCTTCTTCATTTGATTAGTGAAACATCATCAACTAAAGGTCCTCAAAGCAGTAAACGTCATGGGTGGTGTCTCTAGGTCATTGAGTCACAATCTACTCGATGGCAATGAACAAACAATGACTCCAACTCTTCATTGGTCATCTTTGGGGGGCCTTCCCACTAGGCGACTGGAGGGCCTCATCTTCCAGCATCTATATCTATCACGTACTTTTTTGTACTAGATAAGGATTTTATTGGCTAGTTGTTTTAAGTAAGTCAGCAAGCTTTTCTTTGTTTGTCATTGTCTGACAGCTCCACTGATTCCTGTATGTTGTGGCACTGCTGGTTTGTGAAATATCAGCGGCATGGCTTCCAGGGCAATAGCAATATACAGTTACATAAGTGGCCAAACTCACAGAGCCAGCAAAAGGCTGTGCAGGAATTGATTTGATGTGCCAGGATTGCAGCTAACCGTTCACAGTGGTTACACATTCTAATCGCCAAGAGGCCACCAAATGGCACGCAGTGCAATCATACTACTACAAATTTATGTGGGTTAAAAATGTATTTTGTACAGTAATTATTATCTATACCGCAATAATTTGAAATGCAACTGCAATAACAATGAATCAGAGGCATTGCTTTACTCAGCTAGTAGGGATCAGAAGTAAGCTGGTGGATTGGATGGGCCACACAATTTTCTCCTGAAGGGATAAAGCCCAAGGTACAAAAAGGTTAAGGGAAAGATCTTTCTTGACTCATAGTCATTTGATAAGCTGCTTATTTTCCCTGCATATGTAGCCGCCTCTCACACCTTTTGCATGATGAATTCCTTTTCATTCTTATGCTAGAAGCTTAATTTATTCTTCTCAAAAGAACCTTGCCTTACCCAACTTTATGATCTCTATATTAATCCCTATAGCACCAATCGGTTTATATTGTTTATAATTCTTCTTATAATCTTCATATTAATATGTCTTCTTATTATCACATATCTTCCTGTTCATCAATAAGAGACCCATGAGAAAATGAGCTATAGAAAAAGCTCAATAAGTAAATGCTGTATAATGGATGAATAATGCACTGCAGATATTTAAATTTCATTTTGTATTTCCAAATTTTGTGGCTTTAAATAGATGATTTCTAATATCCCAAAAGTCATTCTTCACTTATGAAACTCAGATTTTTAGGCATATCTCTGTAGCTTCAGAGAATCATAATATTCTAAGACACAGCATTACAACCCCTTTACAAATAATAGAAACTCATCAATTAAACGTTGTATTTTATTTGAAACTAGAAGATTGACTCCTTTGCCCTCTAACCACATAAAATGTATGTGACAATTTAGATTTGCCTCAAAGGGAGTCATGCCTACCTGCACGCCTGTTAGCAAGTTATTTGATTCCTCTGTTTTTCTCCACGAATGAGGACAGTCATACAAACAAATTCATAGGGTGCTTGGAACAAATACATTTATGTTAAATAAGAGAACGTCTGGTACACAGTAAATACTTGTCCTACATATTACTATTCTTCATTATGATGAAATCGAGCCTTTCGAGGCTCAGCATTGCCACTGATTGGCATCTCAGAGTCATGGAAAGAATCACCAATGCAGCTCGGCACCGTGTTCGGCATAGCGCAGGTAGTTCATAAAGGTTCATTGTTATTCACATAAAGATGGGCTTCAAATTGAGAACATTTTATTACTAAATGTCAACAATTACCTAAATTACTTTAATTGCAAAAAGATTAGACATGTTAAGAGACATTGTACTTGATTTGGTTTCTTTATTTTACAGTATCTTTCACATTTGAGTGCAATTTAGAATTCTGTATGTAGACCACGGTAACTGGGCAGAGAGGCCAGTGCTAATACTCAGAGAAGGGATAGGATGTCTTTGTAGATAAGTAGGCATGCATAATTTTGTGGAGTCATGAGTCCTGTTAGGTAGATAAAGCATCATATGAATTATATTCCAAATGAATAGCAAACTTGGTTTCTTAATCTCAACTTGGACTTGCTTTTCAAGAATATATTAATTATTTATCTACACAAGATAGGCAGGAAAAGGCTTGCCAAGGAGACAGCAACAGGACCCATGGCTCCAGGGGGGTGTGGCAGAGGAGGAAGCAGTGGGGAGGAGTGCAAAGAGCCACTGAAGACAGAGACAGGGGATATTCACGGGGGATCTAAAATTGAGGAGGGTGTAGCATTCCTGGTTGTGTTTGATTGACCTAAATGTATTTAAAAGGAATTACTGAGAGGTGAATGATCAGTTAATGTGATAGTGGGGCAGGAGGAAAGCAAAATGAAAAAAGAGGAAAGTACAAGTAAGTAAAAATTATATCTATATATGTATAAATATAAGTATATGTGTATAAATATATAAATATAGGTATATTTTGTGTGTATATATATATATAATAGGAAGCAGCTGGGCCTCTATTTAAATCTTCCGTACAAGAATGACTTGTTCTAATGATGTGTCAATGTATGATATTCACCTTCTCAACATGTTGATGAGGACAAAAGAGTTGCATAAGCAAGTGCAGTAAAGAAAGCTGATGGTGCCCAGCTATCAAAAGACATAATGTCTGGAGTCTTAAAGGCTTGAAGTTAAACAAGTGGCCATCAAGCAAAAAAGCCCACATGGAAGAAGCACACCAGCCTGTGAGATCATGATATGTCAACAGGAATAGGTATCAGAAGTTCAAAAACAAGCAATCAAATTGATGTGAAGGAATATAGACAAAGTGGCGACCCAAACCCACCTGTAAGATAATTGGACAATACTTCACAGAAGGGTTGCTATATCCAGGGTGAAGAATATCACTGATGACTAGTTCTTTAATATTTCCTCCCCTTACTATTATGGTCTTAGTTTTACCTCATTAATCTTGTTAGACTTGCATTTGTTCATTTGTATAATTAAAACCGTTCAACGCGTGAAATAGATAAACGTTCAGAATTAGTAATAGGAGTAATGATTTCCTGAAGGTATGGGAAGAGAGGGGGGAGGAAGGAGGGTTGGGGAACCAATAGCAATGATGACTGTACAACCCCACTCAAGGGAAATGAATAACAGCATTGTAGGGGAATTGCTACATTGAATGGGGTAAGACACATCAAAATAATAATAATAATATTAATATTGATAATAAAAACATATAATAATAAGGGTTCCTGGGGTTAGAGTGCGGGAGGGAGGGGATAAATGGGAGCTGATATGAAAGAATTCAAAAAGAAAGAAAATGTTTTGAAACTGATGGTGGCAGCAACTGTACAATTATGTTTGATCTAACTGAATTACGGATTGTTATAATGTCTGTAGGAGTTCCCAATGAAAATGATTATATATAGGAGGAGGGGAAAAATGATGACCAGATAGGACTCATCCGTCTGGAGCTCCTGCTGCCAGACCAGAAAATTGGGAGGTAAGGTGAAGGAAATGGGAGTTGGAATCTTGAAATTAGAAGTAGGGTACCAGAATGTCTCCTGAACCCCTTTTTGTGGGGGATTTCTACTCACAAAGCAAACCAAGACCGATCTAAAGTGTTCTAGCTTTGGTGAGCCCTCGGGTGCCAGCTGTGCCCTTGCCAGGAGCAGCGATTGATTTCTGCAGGCAGATGCCCAAGAGGGGACAGAATCCCAGACATGAGGGGAACCGCACTCCATAGCTCTCTGCGCAGTTAGCTGCCTTGAGCTCACGCCTGGAGACTGGTGGTGGTGGGTAGCCATAATTTAGAGTAGAGGAAATAGCAGATATTTACCTCAGGTAGATCGCGGTGTGGGAGAAAATAGGCGGAAAGTCGGGAGTCCAGGGAGCAAATTTAGTTCCAATTGGCAGAGAAGGAAACAACCCCACTGATAAGCTGGATCTCCCCCTCTTGGAGTCAGCCTGACAGCCCCCAAATCGGAACACATCACAAGCATAATAAAAAAAAGAGGTTGAAATATATATTATTCGTTTAAAACTCAAACCCAAGTCTGGTTGCTCAGCTCCAAGGAGCACATAGGCAGAGGCCCTTAATATAAATCAGCATAAGAAGAAACCTAGCTATGGAATGCCATAGCTCAGCTACAGGGCCTGGCGGCTTTTAGCACAACAAAGACCCACTGTAGCAAGTGTCAGCTTCAAAAAGCAAGGAGCTGCAGCCCAGTAACTGCCAAAGACAATTTCATTTGATTTTATTCTACCTGGCCAGGAGGATAAAAAAATAAATAAATAAATACTCTGATCTAGTAAGCACCAGCACACTAGATAGGACAATAAACCCAGTTTCCCTCTCAGTGATTCTACACATAGCTGTGAAGGCCCTGGCTGTCCTGGGGCCCTAGACGGGGCTGTGGAAACACCCCAGTCCCCACTTCCCGCCCCTGCTGCAGTGCTACATACAGCATAAGGCAGGTATACTAGTGAACTCCAGCACCCAAGTGACGCCTGCCCACGGGTGTCATCTTGCCTTTGAAGTAATCCCACACAGCATCTGTGGAACCCTACATCAAACGGGTACACCACCCTGCTACCTTGAGGAAGAGTTGGAACTCCTGCAGCCTCATGGACAGTTGATCAAGTCTCAGTTATCTCCGTACCTACTGCTCTATTTCTTCTCTATCGATTCACTAGCCCTTCTATCTTTCCCACTGCACTCAATCTCAATGAGCTCAGGTTTGTGTTGGGGTTTTATCGTCTCTTTCTTCTTTTTCCCTCTTTTTTCTCTTTTTTCCCTCTTCTCTTCTCTCCCACTCTCTCCTAGCATATGCCACTACTGGCTTCCAGGTCACTACCCTCCACTTAGTGCAAATCAACCCAAATATCAGGAGGAACTCCAGCCTGCCCTCTGTGGGAGTGCTGTACACCACACAAGGCACCTGGGACAAACACCTACACCGCGCTGCACTGCTGTCTGTCAGACCTCTAAGGCAATCTCGTCAACTAGGGCAATTCTGCCCAGTACCACCGGGTCCCGGCATTAGAAGGGCACACCAACCTACCATTTGGGGGCAGGGTCTAAACCCCTCTGGCCCCACATCCAAGCAATCAGGGATCAGCGTCTCTTTATTCTTTATTTCATTCTTCTATTTCTCCCCCCTCTTTACCATCACATTCGTTCCCCCCCCCTCCTTACTCTTTATTCTCTTTTTCTTTCTTTCCTCTTTCTGTCTTTGTTCTCTTCGCTTCTCTCTCTGGCAGATGGGGAGGATGAAGGTGAAGAGTGTTAACCTGTCACATTGTACACTCTGCGGTCTTGGAACTTTTATATCTGTTGTCCTGTAAAACTGTCCTGTGACCCCTAGCTGTCAATAAAAGCGTTTTCTTTTTAAATTAAAAAAAAAGATTCAGATGGTAAATATCTTAGGCTTTGGAATCACAGTCTCCATCACAACTACTTACTTTTGTCATTTTAGGTTGGAAGTGTACACAGACAACATTTAACTGAATAAATATGACTCTGTTTCAATAGAATTTTATTTACAAAATGTAGGTGGTGGGCCAAGTCTGTCAACTTCTGTTACACAGCATTGTCAAAAAATCAATGTTTTTGAGTAATTACCATAAGTCTAGTCCTGTAGAATCTCTTTCATTTTCAAAGTCAATCTCACCATCTATTATCATGAGGCTTAAATAAGAAAATCCTTGTAAAATTACCTGGAACAAAGTAATTCAACAAGTTACTTACCTTCTATAAAGCAAGATACACGTTATAGCAGTACTTACTTGATAGAACATTAAAAGCAGATGAAACAAATAGTTGGATATAACGTGTAGAACAGTGTTGAGCTTATGCTCAGCACCATATGAATGTCAAGTATTATTTTTTCCATTATTATAGTTGTTATTAGTGAAGCTTCAGAATTACCCATCAAACCAAATACTGTTGACCTATATGAGAGTGGAAGTGAAGAGAGCTGCATTAACAAGCGATGTGAAGAATTAATGGTGACGGTTCAGTAACGGGTGGAAGAAACCTGTAGAATTACCATAGAATGATCACTACTGAAGTTCCAATCTCTCAAGGTTCAGCATTTTCCATTTTCAGTGAACATCTCACTTTCAGCAAGCTTTTTTTAAAAAAAATCGTTTTATTGGGGGCTCGTACAACTCTTGTCACAATCCATACATCCATCCATTGTGTCAAGCACATTTGTACATTTGTTGCCATCATCAGTCTCAAAACACTTGCTTTCTACTTGAGCCCTTGATATCAGCTCCTCATTTTCCCTGTCCCTCCCAGCTTCCCCATCCATCATGAACCCTTGATAATTTATAAGTTATTATCATTTTGTCATATCTTACACTGTCTGACGTCTCCCTTCACCCACTTTTCTTTTGTCTATCCCCCAGGGAGGAGGGTATATGTAGATCTTTGTAATTGGTTCCCCCATCTAGGTGCCAAAGACATTATGTGAAGATCAAGGAATTCACAGTGCTGACCTTTCTTGTAGAATTTTAAGTAAGATTTCAGCTAATGAAGTTGGTTTAATGGAACAAATAACAACTGGACATGAGTACTGAACTTGACAGTGTAATGCAGAGAGCAAGATATGACCCACCAGTAGCTTCCAAGGATATCTGCGGGGACAATTAGAGCCAAGGTAAAGGGGTCAGCTCAGGTCATAGCAACTGTTTTTAGGCGGTGGTATTTCTAAGGCATACAATTTTCATAGGTTTTCTTGAAACTAACAAGATGATCAAGAAGGCTTAGTATAAAGAAGTTTGAAGAAAATGGAAAACTATAGTGTTGAGAAAAAGATGGGAAAATTTCACCAAGACTCTCCTCCCCCACGCCCGACCCCATCACGAACATGGGTCTGTACATTCTTTGAGGGTAGCAAGAGCTGTCCTTTGAGAATTTCATTGGGCTTATTCTATCTGCTCTAGAGCCCCGATCTTGCAGACATCTTACTGTTCCAAAACTGAACACTTAAAAAGAGCATGACCTGAGTCCCTTGAAGATGACAAAACTGCCCTTTCAATGCGGTATAAATCGAAGAGCACAGAATTCTTCAGGAAAGAGTTCAAGAAATGTAAACACTGCCTCTGGAAGTGAGGAGACTAAATGGAGACTATTTTGATAAATAATAGCTTCAAAATTTGTTTAATAAAGACTTCTATTATTTTACAGCAATACTTTTTGTCTTCCTACACACATGTGTGTGTATGTGTGTGAATTCAATCCAGGACAGGTGAAAGTACTTTTGAAACTGTTTTTTGTATCTATGGAAGTAGGTAGGATGGTGGAACTAAGAAGGTGCTGTGGTTAATACTATAAAAGTAGCCAAATAATGATTAGTAGAACATTCATTTTAAACTGCTCAATTTTTTTCCATGTATGTCTAAAACCTAACCAGATGATGCTTTAAACACCATAAACCTGGCTCCAAAAGTTGTTTGGGAATCACCCTACTCATTGAACATGTGGGTGAAAAATGCCTGAAGCAATTTCATAAAATCTCAAGCAGCTTATTCAAATACTTATTTTTCAGATAGCGGCAGCTTTTTCCAGTGGAGGAAACAGTGCAGTGCAGTTCTAGGACCTTCTGGCCCTCCAAAACGAACACTCCCTGACAGTCTGCAAGTGATTGAACAGACAGACAAGGTTGGTCACGTCAATACTTTCCATCTCCGCAACTTCTTTTTTGTTGTTGTTGAAATATAAACGCATGTGATGAATTGTGTGCAAATGGATTAACTTTCTGAGCAACTCTACTGAACAAGGATTCAAGAAATATGAGACAGAGTAACTCTCTTGGATTGAAGTATATTTATTTGTTTGTTTGTTTGTGACCTGCTAGGGAACATATGTATTTTGCTAAGAGGAGGCAGGGCCTCGTGGTGCAGTAGCACACTGTGGCCAGTCCAGTCTAACAAAGAAAGAGGTTCCCCACCTTCGTAAGGAGAGGGGCATCCATGCTCAAACAAAGCGTGCATGTGCAGCCCGCACCCACTTCTGGGCGTTATGACTCAGGCCAACATGCAATTGAATTGCACCATAAATCAAGCTGACCTTCAACACATTCCTCCAACTTTTGGACCCCCTGCAAGCTCTACTCACAAAATGTGCACTGCCCCAGTTCCCTGTCTTAGGTGATCAGTGGCCCCTCCAGAGTAATTTAACATATTTGTGTATCAACGTTTTCCTTCTCAGATAAACCAACCCTTACTAATCGGCTTGTTGGTTAGTTGCTGGTTACTAACGCTTAAAAAAGAGAACACCTTAACTTGATTTAAACAAAGAGGAGTTCTGTGGGGTCCTACAAATAATATTTATTGAAACCCAAACACTTCTCCCATTACATCTAGGAGTAACTCTGAGCCAATCCTGGTGTAAGCTTCCTAGATAATTCATTCATGTGGAAGCATTATGTTCTTGGTACATGATGTACAGTGCTAGATGCTGGCAATACAAACATCAATAGGACATAGTAGTTTTAATTTTAGAAAATGAAAGGCAAGCATCGAAACATTTAACTAATAATCACAATATAATCAATTACAATGAGCAAAGTTAAATGAAATAAACAGGAGAGGGAAAATGAACACTTTGTTTTGTTCACTTTGTTCATTTCAACAATGAAAATTTTGTTGTAGGAGTAGAAAATCGAGCGGTGTCTTAAAGGATAAGTAAATGAGTGAGCTATTATGCCACAGGATGAATAAAGGGCAGCAGAGGGAGAGAAAAGGGTGTGGAGAGAAAAGAGGGAGAGGAACTGGGATTACCGGGATATTTTAATATCTGGCTGAATGAAATTGAGGAACGGAAAAGACAAGTTGGTGATTAAAGTCCTTCTCGTTACCCCCGAGGGGATATTTTCTTCTCCATATGAAAAGAATAATGAAAACACAGGAAATTGAACATCTGAAAGAATTTGTAATAAATTCACATCTAAAAAAATTTATATCTAACCCCAATAGGTCTAGTTATAAAATAACATTATTTTCATCTGGCCTCAAAATATCCAATTACTGATTTGCCTTAAGAAGAATTTGCATGCTTAAAAAAAGAAGATAGTTGGAAAACACTCTGTACCTCTAACAATGATTATTAATAAATCTAAATTCCCTTCATGAAATATTATTAAAGAAACTTAGAAGAGAATGTGAAAGGTATTTTGTATACTATTGTAGAGTGACATGGCAGCTAACACTGAGCGCTGTGGACAGGACACTCTGTAAGTGTTTAATGTGCAGTTGTGGTTGTTTGCAGTGTCCGATCATGGTGACTCTCTAGGACAGAGTCGCGCTGCTCCACAGGGCTTCTGGAACTGCACATCTGTACGGACATAGACTGGCACATGGTTCTCAGAGAGAGAAGCTAGTCGGTTCGAACCACGGACCTTTTCTCAAGCAGCAGACCACTTAATCGTCGCCCTTCCAGGGCCCCTGAGCAATCAATACTTATGAACTCATTTGATTCGCTCCAGAACATGCAACTTAGGTTTTAGAAATATTTCTATTTTCATGAAGGCATTTCTAAGCCACAATGGGGTAAATAAATTGCAGATCAGACAGCAGGTAAACTCCAGAACTGGGAGTCATACCCAGGCAATCTGTTGCTAGAGCTCAGTTCCTTCATGATCATATATACCACTGCCCCCGAGACCAGAGAGCTAACAAAGGGATCCGTTCTGGCAAATCAATGAAGAATCTGGACAAATGGCATTCAAGAGTTTTCTTCAGGAGTCTTGTCAATAGTCCGTCACTTAACTCACACTGCTTTTAGAGTCTACTAGGATTATTCCCTAGGAGAAAGACATGGTTTTCGGCTCTCATGAAGTTACGGTCTTGGAAACCCACAGGGGCACTTCTACACAATCCCCAGGGTCCCTGTGAGTCAGCGTCAACTTGATGGCAATGAGAGAGAGGACTCCAGAAAGGAGCTCTGGTGGCTCTGTCTGGTAACCATTGGGCTGCTAACCAAAGGTTGGCTGTTCAAATCCATCAGCCGCTCCTTAGGAGAAAGTTAAGTCTGTCTGCTTCCATAAATATTCACAACCTCAAAATCCCTGTATAGGATCGCTTTGAGTTGGAATCAACATGATGACAGTGGGTGGGAATGCGGAAAACCATCACTTGACTGTCAGTTTGTTATAATGTGTGACATGTGTGTTGATCTCATACTGGGAGCCGTGCCACCAGTTTTGAAAACACCCGCAGGATCACCCGTGACGGATAGGGGTAGCAGAGCTTCCAGCCTAAAAGACAGACTAGGAAGAAAGTCTCGGATTTCTTCCACATATTAGTCAGTGTAAACTTTCGGTCATGATAGGATATTTATTGTCTGGTGGAGTGCTGGAAGATGCCCCCTGTAATTTTCAAAGCACTCAATATACGCATGGCTGCAATAAAGGCCGTGAGTTTATCAATGATCACGAAGATGGCAGAGAACCAGGCGACATTTCACTGTTTTCCTCGGGGTCGCCATGAGACAGCGTCCACTTGACAGCACCTAGCAATCACAGCAAAGCCTGCACCGAAAAGGGCTCACTTCTAAAGACCGAAAGGGAAATGAACTCTGAGACTATATTTAAGTGGATATGATTAAATTCTTAAAATATATCATCTCTAACTCAGAAAACATTTATTTGTATTACCATTTTGTACTTGTAGACAAATAAAACGTTAAACCAGTCCAGCCATTAAATAATAATCCTCCCTAGGGTGATAGAGGCAGAGCCTCACCCCCAGTTAATAAATGCCGACAGCAGACCATGCACTAATGGGAGCCAGATGGCTGAGAAGAATTGGGCATCTCTGCCCCAAAATAGAAAACACTTCCATGAAGCCTGAGGTTTGTGTCTCCACCCAGCCGAGCTCCATCTTTTACAAGTCTGTATGTGCACATGTGTATGTAATGTGTTCTCTATGCTTGATCTGGTTCCATGTTACAGTGCAATCTCTCTTTATATAGTCAACCTACCAAAAGTGGCTGGGTAGGAACTTATCTTCTATATACCACATGCAAATCATTCCACCTTTGCCAGTTCTACCATATGAGGTGTCCTGACTGTCCTGCTTTCATTGTCAGGAGTGAAGAAATTAGGTGAGATATGTGCCTAGCTGAGGGATATTATTTTACTTCTGCATGAAATAAATCAACCTGAGCCAAATTCCATTATTTTGTTGTAGTAAAAGCACCCTTTTTGTAGACACGCACACACACCCACTATGTGATTGCAAGTTACTCGCAGATATCCGCTCTGTCGATTCAGAAAGGAGGTATTTAAAGTCGCCATAATGTAGTCTTTGCCCTCAATGAAAAGATGCTCAGTGTCAATATTCTACTTGGATGCGAAGAACCCTAAAGTGGAAATTGAGAGGACTGCATGCAAAGCTTCGTCCTCTCTGCCTTGAAATCATGCCTTCTATGCTGTCTGGTTGGTGTAGTGGTTATAAGTTGGGCTAAAGGTCAGCAGTTCAAAACCACTTTCTGCAGGAGATGGGGCTTTCTATTCCCAGAAAAAATGATCATTTCAGAAACTCACATGGGTAGTTCTGCCCTATCCTATAAAGTCACTGAGTTGGCATCGACTCCAGAGCAGTGAGTTTTCTGAGTTAAGGCTGCCTTCCTTTCCTCCTTTGATGATTGAAGATAATAATGTTCCCTTAGATTATTGGGGAGAAAACATAGAATATCAACTACATAATAACATTTGTAGTTTATCCGTTGATAACTGAGAGAAAAACACTTGAAAATATCAACCAAACTCTCTGCTGCTGTGTCCATACTAACTCGCAAGGACCCTCTAAGACAGGATAGAACTGGCCCTTAGCAGAAAGATTGATCTTTCTCCCACACGGAGACTGGCGGGCTCAAACTGCTGGCTCTTGCATGCATAGCCCAAAGCTGTAACCACCACACTCCCAGGTTCAGCAACTTAAAATAGCAACAATGTCATGGAAATTGCGTTCCCTCTCAGACTGATCATTTCAGCAGAAAAGATACATTCCATTTTATGTGTGAGAAATAAGCTATTTTTGTATCCTAGTAGATAAAACACAATTCAGAGGGGGAAATGGTTGCCTAATTAAAAGCATGTTCTTCAAAACATGTAAGATGTAGACCACGATATAAAGTGAGGACACACTGACAATATGCTTGGCAGTAACTAAGTTGAGTCTGTAGAAGAGGGAGAATTGGAATGGGGGAGAAAGCAAGAGGTTGATTATCCCACTGCCACACATTTGGTTTACGTACCGGAAAGCCATAGACCAAAGCAAGCAGCTGTAGAAGCCCATCGTGTTGATTTAATTTGCTTTGAAGATGTGCTTTATGACCTTTGGTTGTACAATCGTGGAAGTTTACTCAGATGACTGGCTGGAAGCAGGGTTACACATGCTGCTCTGGTTCCACAAAATTGAAACTTGAAAAAATGGAAAAAGAATGCAAAACTTCCTTGCTGGGTATGTCTGCCTCCTTTATTTATTTTGTTCTTGTTTTCTAAGGCTCTCCTAGATAGCAACAACCATTAGTACTTGACCAACTTGCACCCCATGGCGGACTCAGGACTAGTTTACTGTCACTAGTATTCTATAACTAAACTTGCCCGTGTAAATATGGTATTACCATGTTTGTTTTGGTCTTCCATTTAGATCGTCTACTTCCAAAATCTATGATCGTGTGTACATATAAAATAAACACTGCTCCCTTGCTCCCTTGATACAAACTAAGGAAACATTTGTTGCATTAAAAGCTTGATCTTTGAAGCCGGATTTTAAAAGTCTCTGATTTTTTTTTTTTTGTTCCTGCTTTTGACTACAGTCAACCCAATGTGCCCTTTTACTGCTTAGTTTGAAACTACTTTGCAATTTCAATATACGTAGTTTACGCTGACCCTTTTGAATTGGCTGTTGAGCTTGAAGATCAATAGCCCTCTATTCTACATGTTATTTGGGAGAGTTTCCATTGAGAGCTCTACAGTTCAGAGAGTGTGGGTAGAGCATTCATGTTGGGAGGTTATGGGGGGTTGTGTTCTTTTTAATCTGTTGGTATTGGCAACACTGTCTCTATGATTTGGAATGAACTCAATACCAGTGGTTCGGGTTTTTAACTAACTGCCAATATCTTTTCTGTAGTCAGCCTTACAAACTTTAAAAAAATACAGTTTTGCATTGTGTTCACCTTTATTGTGAAGGTTTACACATTTCTACTCACCCTTATTCCTCCTACCAGTACCATCTGTAGGCCCCAAATAATTAAATGCCCACATGAGACATGCCTGTGGAAAACGCATTCTCAAATTCAAACTTGAAAATTTTCATAGTGGGACAATACCGTTTCTAATGAGAATATGGGCCACGGTGACGTGCTTCTTATTAATTGTGTATATCATATGTGCAACGACCTCACAAAAACATAGATAGATCCTCGTGTGAAATACTATACTAAGGTGCACTCTGTTTCCACTGTCAGGCGTATGCGTGATGTGGCTGTACCATGGAAACTCATTAATCAGTTCATCCCAATCACTACGTGCAGTCATTCTTCTTATAACAATCAAAATGTCCCATAATCTGATTGAAAATGTTTTAGAAATTAGGCGAGTTCTTATGTCAAGTGAAATCCCACTTTGTAAGCACGCTCAGGCGTACTTCCCTTACCTCTTATATGCTCCCTACTTTGATGAGCCAGTACAGGTTCGGAAGGATTGAAAATAGCACTCCCACAGCACGCTCTCAAGAACAGTGGTCCACAGGTGATGGAACCGTGGCAGTCACACTGTCTTCCCCCACCCCCACCCCAAAAAAACTCAGAAGAAAACAAAAAGGATAAAATATCTTAACTGATTTACTGCTCTCTGAAGTCATACTTCATGTATAAAATTGATTGAACATTTTTATGCTATCCATCTATTTTAAGCCAAATGAATAACCTCCCTTAATATTTGAAAAGAAAAAATATATTTCAAGATTCACATTCATTAATTTTAGTAAGTGATTCCCCCCAAATTTAATCAACATACAAGTTGATTTTAAGACTGATTCCAAATCTTACAAAATTTTGTCTTTATTAATGTGAAGAATTAAGTATTATGAATTTCTTTACTAAGAAATGATTTTATACATTAAATACTGTAGCTCGTAAACTTTCAGTTCTTCTAGAACATTATAGAAACAAATGATACAACACCATCGGTGCATTTACTGTTTATTGTCTGGGGTCTCATTGGCATCGAGGGTTCACTATATTTTAAATTTTATTCATGTTCTTATGTTTATCAATAGTTTATATATATATTTATTGATGGGTAGGATTCCATTGTATGAATATACCACAATTTATGTTATTCATTTACCTGTTGATGGACATTTGAGCTGTTTGTAGGTGTTATCTGATTTTGCTTGATTGTTTGTTCTCTCTTGCAAGTAAAGCTAATAAAAACTACTTGCACACAAAGCTGTATAAATGTTTATTCTGCTATTCTTTGGTGGACTATTGTGTCAATATTAAGTAGGTAAAATTGATTGCTAGTGTTTTAGTTTATTTTTTAGCTAATTTTATTTTTGCATCAAGCATTACGAGACATTAAAATTTCCATCTCTAATTGTAGGTTAGGACCACTGGTGGCAACACATTGGGATCCTAAGCGCAGAGTTAGCAATTTGAAAGTACAGCCACGCCTCTGCTTTCTACTCCCCTAAAGAGGTGCAGTTCGGAAACTCACAGGAGCAGTTTATCCTGTTCTACAGGGTCACTGTGAGTCGGCAGTGACTCAGGGCAGTGAGAATTGCAGATTTGCCTATTTCTCCTTGATCCTTGTCTGTTTCCCTGATGTATATTGCTTTTAAGGAAATCTGCTGTCCGCCTAATCTTTGTTGCTCTCTATATGGCGGGTTTTCTCTGACTGCATTCAGGATTTCCTCTTTATCACGGCTGTTAACCAATTTCATTATTGCATGTCTTGGTGCATTCTCTCTGTGAGGCTCATTGTGTCTGTGGGTCTATACATTTATACCTTTTCAAATTTGGAAACCTGGACATTATTTCTACAAATACTTCTTCTTCCCCTCCCTTTTCATATCTCTGTATTTTATTTAGGATAGTTTCCATCGCTATGTCTACAAACTCGCTAATCTTTTCCTCTGCAATGTCTACTCTGGATGCTAATTCTATCCAGTGTATTTTTCATCTTATATATCTTTATAAATTTTAATTTTCCACTCTAGAAGTTTACTATACGTAATTTTTCTATGACCTACTAAGCTTTGTAACCATTCGGAATACAATTATAACAATTTCTTACTTGTCTGCTAACTCTGATTTGCTTTTAATTGATTTTTATTCTCATTATTGGGAATGTTTTCTTGCTCCTCTGCATGTCTGGTAATCTTTGATGGGATGAATTCTGTTATATTGATAAATGTAAGGTGTTTTTGTTATCCTACACATTGGGCTGCTAAATGGAAGACCAGCAGTTCAAACCCACCAGACACTGCAGTAGAAAGATGGGGACTTCTACTCCCGCGAAGAGTCACAGTCTGAAACCCGCTGGGGAAGTTCTCGTCTGAGTTCTCTCAGGTCACTACGAGTTGGCATCCACTCGTGGCAGCGAGGAATTTTTAAAAGAAAAAATACTTGTCATTGGGCTGATTCCAGATGTAATCTTTACTTAAGCAGATCAGCAGGCCTTTCTTACACAATGCCACTGTGTCCATTCACCAACCTCTGAGTCAGTAAACAAGTGCAAAGTGTTTAATGCGACCAGAGAACTTTTGTTTTTCCATTAGTGTTCTCAAATGTCTTTTCTGGTACACAGTTCAGTAGTTGCTTGGAAACAGTTTGATCCATTCAGGACTTGATTTTGAAATATGCAGGTGGTACCAGAGCAGCGTTTATTCTGTGATTATTCTCCACAAATGAGGCAGGATTTCTGTATCTTTACCCAATATCCTACGAATTGTAAGGTTTTCCAGTCATGTAGGTATACACAATTCCAAGTATCTATGAGTGTCAGTCATTGCTCCCTCTACTACTCTCAAATGGTTCTTTCTCCAACCTCATATATCTATAAGTAGTTCACTGGATAACCAAAGGGAACTAACCTTAGATCTCTATCTCTCTATCTCGTGCACACGCACCTACTCTCCCTTTCTTCTTCTTCATCATCATCTTCTCCTTCTTTCTCCTCTCTTTCTCCCTACCTCCTTTCTCTTCTCTCTCTCATTTTTCCCTTTGGATCCTGGCCTCAATAACTAGCCTGTTTGGCTTCCCCAACCTCTAAATCAATTTCTCTAACTTAAAACATCTGTGTTGAGCAGGGTTCTCTAAGCAAAACCAGGACACTTATGATTTATATATATATATGTGTGTGTGTGTATATATATATATATTGAGAAGCACTACAACAGCAAATTAGTCCACAACAGCAGTACAGAGAGCTCAGTCCAACTCACTTTTGGGGGGCAGTTAATATACTGAAGGTCCTTCCTACTCATGCAGCTGCTGGTCCAAGGTTAATGAAGCAGACAGAGAAATGGCTGGTGGGAGTTATAGAGCCTTTTAAGATGAGAACAGTTGGCTGCCAGGCAACAGACAAGGCAAGGTGAGGTGGCAACAGTCAGAAGATGGGCTATCCAGGCATAGTGGAGGTCAGTAGTGCAGCAGCCGCATAGCAAAACAGGACATGATGGAACATCAAGACATAACAATGCACAGCACAGTGACATGATCCACCACAATCCACGGTTGGCTTGGCCCACAGGTAGCGCAGTACATGGTTGAGGCAGAGCAGCTAACTCAGGCAGCAACATGCTGGGCTGATCACCAGGGAGAAAGAGAAAGAGGCCTGCCTCACAGAGCTGTTTATCTCAGTTGTCCTCCAATCAAGCTGCAAACTGGTTGACAAGCTAAACTCTACCCACACGTTGCTATAGGAACCATGTGAGCACAAAACAAACTAACTATCACAGCTGCCACCACACTCTGCCTGGGCCCCCTCTCCATCTGCTTCTGCAAGGCAGGCAGCTGTGTCAATCAAAGCTGTGTCAATCACAGTCTCACCTCATTTCATTTGCATCTCTGGAGGACAACTGTCCATCGCTCCCTGCCACCCGTTTTCTTTCATAAATTTTGTCTTGCTTTTATAGTTGTTTTACCATACACTGAATCCAATACCCATTTTGGCTCCAAATGTTTGTTTAATTTGTTAAAGCTCCAAATGCTTATTTAAGTTGTTAAAGCTTCCCAATTTAGTTTCTAAATCACATAGATGAATTTGTAAATGTAGATATCTTTATCCATTGTGAAGTATATGGTGTCTCAGTGTGAAATTAATTTTTATAGAAAAAATGCACCCATTCAATATTGTATAAGGAATTCATAAAATTATCTAACCTCTCTATCCTAACTATCTTCCTTCCAATCTTCAGTCTTCCAACCACTTCAATCTTCAACAAAGCTATACAGAAATTATTCATTCAATACTCACTCCATCTTCTCTTTCTAAGCTCTGGAACAAAGACTAAGAACTGAGGATTTGAAAGAAATCATAACCAATTGGGCCTCTCCCCACAAGGCTCTATCTACCCTTTGAGTCCAAGGAAAAAGAAAAAATTGACTCTTGTCAAACATACAAAAATCTGTTGCCATTGAGTCAGCTTTGATTCATGGTAACCCTATGGGCTTCCAGATAGAACCGTTCCATAAGATTTTCTTTACAGAAATAGATTGCCAGGCACTTCTATCGTCACTCAGCTAAGTGTTTTGGGGCTGCTAGTCTTCAGGTTAGCAATAAATCTTTCAGTAAACCTAGTGGTAAACTTGTTCTGGGCATATCAAAGCACTGTTTCTAGCTATAACCTACCAATAGAGTATGTCCTTATAGTGCCTACTGATTTTTTCTAATGTTATACTTCCCATATTTAATATGCTATCAGTCATGTAATCTCACTAAAAGATTATGCATTTTTGTTTTTTTAAAAAAGAAAAGTTATCACCTGGTAAGAGAATGTGTATGGATTTTTTTAAGGAAAGCAAATGAGCTGAGTATATGAATGCCTCTATAGATGAAGACACAATATATGAACAAAAGAGAGAAAGAGAAGCCAGTCTCATCTAGCCAGGGAAGCATGTAAGCAAAGAGCATCACCTCCTTCTTTCAGGAGAGTTGAATTTCAAAGCTTTACATTTGGTGGGGAGGAGAAGGGAAGGGGAGGGGAGTCAACTGATACCACTGAAGTTAATTAGGAATTTGGGAAAGTGTGGATGAGAAAACTCATTGTTGGCTTCTTTTCCCTGCAATTCTTTCTTTTTCTTCCCATTTTCCCTCCCTCGACCTTTCTTTTCATTACACGGTTTCATTTTTGTTGTTGCATGCTATCCCGTCATAAATCTTACAAAACAAATGAGATGATGTGTGCTAGATCCACTGTGTCTCCTTTCCCCTATGTGTGCGTGTGTCTATGTGTTGGAATTAAAAGGTTACGGTAAATTATTTATTTTAAAAATAAAATTGTTCTTATATAAAGTATCCTATTTTGAGAAAAATAAGTTTAAGATATCGCAACATTATTTGCACATATTGTAGAGATCCTTGAGTTAAGCCTGATTTCTTTCAGAGTGAAAATAAGGCATAAACAAGTGTGTGCCTGGAGTAGCAAATGGTATCAATAACATGAACAACCTTTAGGGAGGGAGGACTTGCTTTGTGTTGGGGGCAGCCCCAGCAGCTGCACAGTGTTTGAAACCAGAGCCCAGGATATCAAAGGACATAAGTGTTATCTTGATTTGCTTAGAAAATGTCACTTTCATAGCAGCTCTATTAGAAAATGAACTTAACATATTAAATCTAAATATGATTTTTTTCCAATTCCTTCCATCCATGCTCCACCTCCATTTGGGAGGAAGAAACTTGTTCTGCTATGGGTAAATATAAACTAGGGATTTATGTAAATCAACAGGTTAACTAAATATCCACAAGAAAGCAAGGTTGCAGACCTAGATCCAAGAAGATAAGATGCCTTCAGGTAGTTTAAATTAACGTGAAGCCTCCACAGTTCTGAGTACCACTTCTGATGCCTAGGCTGTATATGATATTGGTTTGGGAAAAATCTGATTGACTTCTTATCAATGAATTAACTGCAATTCTATGAAAACTTATTTAAGTTATCAATTAACCACCCTGTATTTTGTTTCCTTTTTGTCCTCATTGCTTAATCAGATTATTCTTTTCTAGATTAAATATACAAGCCATTTTTTGCTTTGCTTTTCTGATTATTATCACTAATCTTTTCATAAAAGTAACGCTTATTTTTCTGACTAGTGTCTAAATTTTTCCTTATCTACAACTTTCCCTGGAAATGACAAAGACCTTAATAGTCTCTCAGTACCTATGTCCTCTTTTCATCCTGTTTATGGCTATATTTTTTACTCCTATTTTATCTGAACACCCCCTCAGATATTTGTCATTGACATCAGTCTCTTTTAAAATTCTACTTCATTTATGGAAAATCAGATTTTAATGAATTCCATAAACCACCCAACTTTCAGTGTTTTATCCCTCCTTCTCAATTCATTTCTTTTTTATGTATAGTCTATGGATTACATACACTAAGAATTCTTTTGGAGAACTTCCTGTGCAGTACACTTTCTTAGCTACATAATCAAATCTTCACATTTTCATCCTTGATTGCCTCAGATAGAATCAATATCATTTACCTTCTAACACCTGAAATCATGTGCTTGCTATGTCTCAAAGACTGTATCTTGTCCCACACTTGTTATATTGAATATTTGCCGAGTCAATGCATAAGTGAATTAATTAATGGGTGCAATCATACCATTACAAGAACAAAATTGAAATTCTAAAGACTTACTGGTAAAATGTAATAATTCTTTAGTATTAAAAATAGCAATCTGAGCAATTTAAATTTTTCTGTATTTCTTAATGATTCTTTTTATAAAACATGTGCAAGAATTGTCAAAAATCGAACTCATTTCCCTCCTCAAAATCCTGATTCACAACATCTTTTTATAGCCCTTAATTGAAACTAAGCTCTCCCTGTCTGATTATCTTTTTGATTCTCTATTAAAACATTTTTAAAGGCTGTTTTTTTTAAAGATTTCCTTGTGCCTGTGACTGTGCGTGTCCTCAAATGGGCTTTAAGTCATCTACATAATTCCTAATGCAGGACCTTTTACATAGGTGCTTAATAAACACCTGTGCAGTTAAATATATTAATATACAAATATATTTGTGCTTTTAAAATGCTGAATACTTCTTGCTACCACAGAAAAAAGGGTAATAGAGATAATACACACCAATATAATTTGAGATAATTCAAAGATAAGCGCGAAATAATTTCTGCATGTTATTATTTTTGTATTCCCATGATCTTAATCAAGAGCTCAAAACTGCCTCTGGCATCTGTGGCATTGCCATGCTTTGAAAGTGCACATTACTTTTGAGCACGCTAACACCTATGTTCTTTCCTGTACTGGCTCTACAACCCTGAGTTTTATAGTATGCAAAAGATTTGCATCACCCTTCCTAACTGTGCAACATTCAAAATGTTAAGTAATGTGAAACCCAGATATATATTACCATGACTTTTATGGAGCTCTCTTTTTATGTTCCCTTTTGATTATGAGCATTTCCATTATATAAACAAAGGTAATTTGCATATTTTATTATAAGAAAGTGATTTCGATAGAGATTGGAACAGAAATGGTTGCTGTAAAGCTATCCTTCTTTATCTCAATACATTTTAAGAAGAAATTCCCATGTTCAACTTATTAATAACTACTTTCTCAACCTCAGATTGTTGACAAAATGCATCTATAGATCTCAGAGAGTGGCCTGCTCTATTTCCCTTAATGAGCCAAGTGTTTCAATAAGTATTACCTGAAATTTCAGATAGCCTGCTCTGTGTGAGATTGTAGATATGTGTGCTCTTCATCAATAAGTGGCACTGGATAATGTCCTGCAAAGGACTTGTTCCTGAGGATACACAAGAAGTGTGTTTGTTTGTTTGTTGAAGGAAACAAGATATATAAGAAGGCGAAGGGAAGAAAGAAGTCATCTATTTTAAGCTTTAGGTCCTAGGTAATTTCTTGGGTTTAGTAGAAGAAACCAAGACATTTTTGTCATCATTTATTGGACTGCTCACAGGAAGCTCGGTGGTTCAAACCCATCCGCCACTCTCTGGGAAAATGATGGTTCTACCTGGCCCTGTAAGAAGCTCGGATGACAGTGGTGGATAAGCATGGGACTGCTAGTGCCAGGCCCAAAATACAGAACAAATAAGTAAAAAAAATACCTACTGCCAATGAGCAGCTCTGCCCCTGCAAATTTCCTAGATGCTGATTCTTCTATAGCAGAAAGCCAAAGTTGGAACTGTTAACCTTATAATTAGGAGCCCAACAAGTAACTCACTACATCAAAAATCACCAGGCACTTTGTGGGGGAAAAAGAGGCTGTTTGCTCCTGAAATAATTACAGCTTCAGAAATACCATATAAGGTCCCTCTGAGTAAGAATCAACCTGATAGCAATGGGTTTAGGGTGTGTGTGTGTGTGTGTGTGTGTGTGTGTGTGTGTGTGTGTGTGTGTGTGTAGGTTAGATTTTTGGACATAAGAACCCTCCAGAATAATGATGGCTAAATTCAATTAGGAGACATATAGTTGTCTATTCATGGCAATTTTCACTATCATTCAGGACACAAGAAGAATTTAAATCTAGGAACCACAAAAACCAAGCAATCCTCAGGAGTAGACAGACACCACTTGACCCTCTGTATTCTTAGAACTATACTATAGGCAGTGTGTGTTTTCATAGTGGGGTGTTATTCAGACCATAGTGTTTTCTTTGAGAACTTTTCACTAAAACGAAATCAGAATTCTCACACTGCAGTCTTCTTCAGAGCACATCATGAGAAATTTCTTTCACAACCTGATTCTAATAAAAAAGTGTGACTCTTAAAAGATAATTGTTCATCCTCTGATCTGATGATAAAAATTAGATAGCTAATTACCTTCTTCCTCAAACCTAAATCTGAAGCTGAATACTAGTAACCATTTGGTTCTAGAAGCACTAGTGGTAGAACAGGTTAGGCATTGAGATTCGTACCCCAGGGTCAGCAGTTTGAACTCACTGGTGGCTCTGTTGGAGAAAGAGGAGGGTGTTGGCTTCTGTAAAGATTTCTAGTCTCAGAAATGCAAAAGGGAAGTTCTACGCTTTACCATGCTGGGAAAAACATCATCCAAAGGAATAGCATTGCATTCATTGTCAGAAGGACATTTCAAGATCTAGTCTGAAGCACAATGCAATGTCCATCTCAAAGGAAAATGATTAATACAATTATTCAAATTTACACACCACTCACTAAAGCTTATGATGAAGAAACTGGAGAATTCTACCAACGTCCTCAGGCAGAAATAAATCAAGCATACCTTCATAATTTCTGGTGATTGGAATGCAAAAGTTGGAAACAAAAAGGAACTGTCATTGGAAAATATGGTCTTTGGTGATAGAAATGAAGCTGGAAATAGGATGATAGAATTTTGCAAGACCAACCACTGCTCATAGAAAATACCTTTTTTCAACCCATGGACTTCTCCAAATAGAATACACAGAAATAAAATTGACTACAGCTGTGGGAAGGGACACTGGGGAAGTTTAGTATCAGCAGCGAAATCAAAGCCAGGTTCTGACTATGGAACAGACCATTGATTGCTCACATGTAAGTTCAAGTCGAAGCTGAAGAAAATGAAAACAAGTCACAGAGCCGAAAGATGGCCTTGAGTCTATTTGACCTGATTTTCAAGAACAGATTTGCTACATTGAACACTAATGTCAGAAGAGCTGGTGAACTGTGGGAGGGCATCAAGAACATTATTCGTGAAGAAGGCAAAAGATGACTAAGGAAAAAATTAAAAAGGAAAGAGAAAAGTGAATGTCAGAAGAACCTCTGAAACTTTCTTTAATCACCGAAGTAGCTAAGCAAGTGGGAGAAATGATGAAGTCAAAGAACTTCAAAAACAGAAAATTTCAAAAGACAGCTTGAGAAGACAAAGCAAAATATTACGAAAAATGTTAGGAAACTAAAAGGATTCTATTAAGCTTAAAGAACTCAAGCAAAACCTCAAACCTTGTGTTGCAATCTTGAAAGATTCTCTGGCAAAATATTGAATGATGCAGGAAGCATCAAGAGAAGATGGAAAGAAGACAGAGTCACTGCACCAAAAGAACTGGTTGGCATTCTACCATTTCAAGAGGTATGTATGATCAAGAACAACTGACACTGAAGGAAGAAGGCTAAAACAAGGCTCATGAAATTGGTGGAATACCCACTGAAATGTATCAACAGTGTGACGAAGCACTTACTAGTCTCTACGCCAGGAAATTTGAAAAGACAGCTACTTAGTCAACTGACTGGAATAGATCCATAAATAACAATGTCATTATATCACATGCAAGCAAAATTCTGATGAAGGCCATCCAGTGTAGTTGTACATTGGCAGGAACTGCCAGGCGTTCATGCTGGATTCAGAAGAGGACATGACACAGTTGTACGAACAGAATGAGGGAATACTGCATGATTTAAATTCAAGGAAGGTGTTATCAGGGTTGTATCCTCTCACCATACTTATTCATTCTGTATTTGGAGCAAATTATCAGAGTAACTGTATTATATGAAGCAGAATAGCGCATCAGGGTTGTGAGGGAGGCTTATTAACAACATTCAATATGCAGATGACACAACACAACTTACTGAAAGTCAGGAGGACTTTAAGCACTTGCTGATGAAGATCGAAGAATAGGACCTTCAGTATGGCATACAACTCAATGTAAAACAACAAAAATCTTCACAATTGGACCAATAGGCAAATGAAGAAAATGTTGACACTGTCAAGGATTTAATCTTGCTTGAATGCACAATCAATGCTCATGAAAGCAGCAGCTAACTGATAAAAAAAAAAGTGCGTTGCATTGGATAAATCTCCTGCAGAAGACCTCTTTAGAGTATTGAAAAAACAAAGGTATTCCTTTGAGGACTAAGAGGTGCATGGCTTAATCCATTGTATTTTCAATTGCCTTAGATGTGTGTGAAAGTTGAACACCGAATAAGCAATCCTGAAACATAATGGAATGTTTGAATTGTGGTGCTACAGAAGAATATCGGAAGCATCATGGATTGCAAAAAGGACAAAGTGATCGGCCTTAGGAGAAGTACAGCCAAAATGCTCTTTAGAGACAATCAGGATGAGACTTTCTCTTATGTACATGTTGTCAGCAGAGTCCAGTTCCTACAGAAGAATATCGTGCTTGGTAAAGTAGACAGGAAACCAAAGAAAGGCCTTTGATGAGATGGATTGACCCCGTGGCTTCAGCAATGGCTCAAGCATAGGAATTACTGTGAGGACGGTGCAGGACCAGGCAGTATTTTGTTCCGTTGTGCATAGGGTCATTGTGGGTTGGAACCAACTCATGGTACCTGGTAACAGCAACTCTTTCCTTATAGGGTTGCTAAGAGTCAGGCGATGGGTTTAGTTTTGTTTATTTATATTCTAATTGATTGCATACAACCTGTGACCCTGTATGTGGCTTTGTACTTCTATATTTCCTTTGTTTTTATTATCTATTTCTTTTTATTATTACTAATTAATACAGGTTCACATTGTAAGATTCCTTACATCCCAAATGGATCAAGGTGCTGCATAAATAAGGAACTAAATATTTTTTCTTTAGTACCTTGATCCATTCATTAATTCCTTTTTTTTCTGTGTCTCCTCAAAGCATCCCTCCATCAGTAAAACACTCTGCTATCCCACTAGATCTCAAAATAAAAGCCAAGAATCATCTTTAATTCTTCTCTCAGACTTATCACATATAATTTTATTGGGTTTTACTTCTAAATTTTATCTTTTTCTTTCTCTTTTGCTCCAATCTCTACTACTGCTACCTAGATTAAGTCATATTATATCTCTTTTAGATTTCTACATAGCTTCATAACAGTTTTTCATTCTTCCACTCTTACTCTACTACAATTATGTTTCACTTGAAACAAAATTTTAAATATATAAACTATAATTGCAACAATAAACAATACATAAATCAGATATTTCTCTCTGTCACTCTACTCAATATGCTTCAGTGGTGTTCTGTTATACTTTAAATAAATTCAAAATTTCCTTCCATGGACAACAAGATAGCCATGATCCAGCCACTACCTGTCTGTGTCCCTAATAGCAATCTACTGCATGCTCAGATATGTCCGGATAATTTACATCAAGCCACAAAATGTCCCCCAAATTGTCTCAGGTCTGCTGCCTTCCTCTTTCAGACTTTTACCCATCATTATCAAGAGCTACTTACTTGGAAAACCCTTCCCTCTGGGACGAGTCAGCCAGGGTGCAGTTTAGCACCCAAATACATATTCCTCTAGTTCTTTAATGCTTCCTCTATCCCACTATCATGATCCCAGTTCTACTTTAAAAATTTGGCTAGACCAGAACATGTACACTGGTACAGATAAGAGCTCTCGACACACGGAATCCAGACAGATAAATCCCTCAGGAGCAACAATGGGAGTAGCGATACCATGAGGGTAGGGGAAAAGTGTGGGAGAGGGAGAAAGGGGGAACAGATCACAAGGATCGATGTTTAATCCACGGGGATGAACAACAGAAAGATGGATGAAGGGAGACAGTGGTCAGTGTAAGATATGAAAATAATTATAATTTATAAATTATCAAGGATTCATGAAGGAGGGAGGGAAGAGGGTGGGAAAAAACTGAGGAGCTAATACCAAGTACTCAAGTAGAAAGAATGTGTTTGAAAAGGATAATGATAACATAAGTACAAATATGCTTGATACAATGAATCAGTGAATGTATGGATTGTTGTAAGAGCTGTAGGACTCCCTAATAAAATGATTGAAAAGAAAAGAAACCCCTTCCCTCTCTCTCACCAAGCTCACAGCGCCACTTCCCACTGTTCACGTCTTCTCGCCAGCCCCTTCTCTTCATTGTACTACGTTCAGCGCTGTCGCATTATGTTCATACTTACCTCTCTCCATCTTCTAATTTAAGTGTCTTGAAAATCAGAGCCTAGCTTTCTGATAATCATTGCATCACCAGATATAAGAACGCACAAAATAAGTGCTCAATCGATATTCATGGATTTAATTAGTATGGAATAGTTCCTAAATGCAATGCATAGGTACTTCAATGAGACTAAAAAGAAACCGTGAGAAACAGGAAGAGAGAATGTCTTCCAAGATTTAAAATCTATTTCAAGGAAGAAAATCAATGCACACAACACAAACCAGAATATACGGCAATCTAAGTAGGACAGACAGTTTGCTACTAGAGATGACCGGGGCAAGTGAAATGAGCAGCTGAGGAAAGCATCCTGTCTAAAGCTAGGGTGGACCCATAACCGCTGCTCCTGGAAGTTAGGCTGAAAAATGTCAAGTTCATTCTGTAGAAGAGGTACAAAGGCCAGATATGTTCAAATGCTGGCTTTGCCTTCATTCTCTGGGTTGATTTTTCTTTCTTATTTTCCTTACTAAAAACACAGGAATAATTATACTGGTCTATCCCTTTTTTTTTTTTTTAGAGAGCTCACTTTGTGCCACTTCACTTTTATGAAAGATCCACTTTAGTAAGGGGTCCTTTAACGGAAAGAGATCCAAAGATGATGTCTGCATTTACCCAAGGGAAAGTGTGGCTAGCAGTCAATCTGCGTCTTTTCGAAGAGCCATTCAAGGAGCAACGTGGACCCCCAGCAGAGAGGGCGGTATTGCCGAACTCCTTTCCCACTACTACTCCCACCATCTCAGCATCCAGCCGCAGTGCTTCGAACTGTGTCTATGATTTTATATGACACCTATTTTCAGTTTTATGTATATTTGGCATGATTTACTAGATTATGTTTTGAGTCTGGTAACACTCGCAACATTTTCCCGTACAAATTCATGATCATTGCATCTTTACCCTGTGCCTGGAAGTTCACCAAAGACTTGGTTGAAATGCAGCTTAGGGGAAACCTGTAGTACCTAACTCATTCACTGAACATGCGCTTCCTGGGAGCATTAACTCTACCAGTAGGAGTCCTGGTGGGGCGATGGTGAAGCAAAGTGCAAGGCTCATAATGAAAGGCTGGCCATCCAAATGCACCCCGCTGACTCTGCAAGAGAAACACCTGGCTACTTGTTTGTGTCCAGATTTCAGCTTCAGGAACTCTATGGAGCTCTACTCTGTCGCCTGAGATAATGATGAGTCAAAACTGACTCCCCAGTGGCCAACAGCAGCAACAAGTATGGACATTAAAAGACGAGGGCTTGGTTCTCACTGAAATTCCTTCTGAAAGAAAAGCTAGTAAGAGACAATGCAAAAGAAGTACTTGGCGTACCACTTGGTATCCAATAACCATTAAAATGTTAAAAATAAGTTTTATTAAGTAGCAGGAAACATTTTCAGAGCAGGAGGAAGTGTTCTAAAACTAATAGTGTATTAAAGTAATGGAAAAGATTGAGAGAAATATGGGGCAGCAACTTCAGAAACCCAATAAAATGGTGATATTCTGTCCTATGGTTTTACTCTGCGCTCATGTCAACCCAATGGCAATAGATTTGGTTTAGATCTTAGACGATCATTCTATCAAAATGAAGTAAAACTTTTAAAAATACAGTGTTCCTTTTACTAAGATTGTATTAACTTCCTTAGGGTGATTCAGTTGCCTTGTCTTTGTCAGTTATGGATTCTGGCAATGAACTGCATCTTCGTAGCAAACTTGGGGGAGAAAGGCGGAACCCATCACAAGGTTGGATGTCTACCCCCCCCAGAGGGATGAATAACAGGAATGTGGGTGAAGGGAGACAACAGACCGTTGAACACATGAAATAACAACAATAATGTATAATTGATCAAGGATTCACAAGGGTGAGAGGGTTTGGGGAGGGAGGGAGGGAAAAAAAAGAGGAGCTGATACCAAGGGCTCAAGTAGAAAGAAAATATTTTGGAAAGGTTGATGGCAACATATGTACAAGTGTGCTTAATACAATTGAACAATGGATTATTGCAAGATTTGTAAGAGCCCCCCCAATAAAATTATTAATAAAAATATAAACAATAGATAGCAAAGATAGTAAAGATCATGATATATCGTAGCATCACCTCATTTTTTTTATATAGGTACCTAATAAAGAGAGTAAAGCACCATGGTGATGCAGTAGTTAAGCACTTGACTGTTAACCAAAAGGTCTGGTTCCAACCCACTAGCTGTTCTGCAAGAGAACAATGTGGCATCTGCGTCTGTAAAGATTACAGCCCTGGGACTCTTGGGAGTACTTCTACTCTGGCCTGTGGGCTCAGTATGACTTGGAATTGGCTTGTCAACAATGAGTTTGGATCTTGGATTTGTTTTGTTTGTGTGTGTGTTTCTTTTTTGTAATATATTGGGTGCGCTAGTTATTGTGGCCACATTAATTTCTGGTACAAGAGAGTTCACAAACTAGTGGGGAGTGTAGTCTTGAAAAGTGGCCAATCTGATATGGAAGCTCCAAGGGGAAATGACTCTCAGAGAGGACGCCATAAAGGGAGCGGCAGAATATTCAAAAATGAGTAATTTTCCAGGTAAAAAGGGAAGAAGAAATAATAGTATTCTTTATTGACTGTAATAATAATCAGCAACATTCACTGAGGGCTTATGATGTGTCAGTAACTGTTCTAAGTGTGTTTTATAAGGACTCATTTATAATCGTTACTGCCATTGAGTCCACTGCGACTCACAGTTGGTCCTGTAGGACAGAGTAGAACTACTCCTGTGGATTTCCAAGAGAGAGACAAGGTTCTCTACTCCTATAAAGAGTTACAGTCTGGGAAACTCAAGGGGCAGTTCTACCTGTCCTATAGTGTCTCTACAGCAGTGATTCAATTGCAATGAATGAGTGAGCAAATGTACAAAGTTTTACCAGAGAATGGCTGCTATTGCTGCTTATGTTTAGTAGACAGAGAATCTAAAGCCCCAATTTAAGTAATTTGCCTATGAACAAAAATCTATGAAGCAATAAAAGATGTATTCGAACTCAGTAATCTAATTCTAGAACTCATGGTGGTGATCAGATCACTGTTTCTCTATAGAATATTTTATGTTCCATTAACCTTACACTAATTAATGTGTTTAACAACAACCCAAAAAAAGATTTTAAGAGAAAAAGAAATAATTCTAGGTGTAATACCTATGTATCCAGCTATTGCTAATGTGGAGATGTTTCTAAACCTGCTTTGCCACATCTTATAAAAGCAAAGGCTATAATATCTTTGCCTCCTTAGTCATGGGACAGAAACACCAAAGGCTGTTACACCCAAATCAATTAGATTTGGAACAAGATATCCATCTCTGAAAGTCACCTGTTGCTTCATCTATCAATGTCACCCAAATATTAGTGACCTGAAAGAGAAGCTCAGGCAAACATTGCAAGTACTTAGGGACTGCCCAGTTTTAGCAATAATATGTCTCCTCTCTTACATTGGGTACAATTTTGAAAGAAAAGAGAAGTAGGAATTTAGAGTCACTCGCTGTACTGACTAGGAGTGTGAGCATGTCAGAAATGAGAAAGTTTAAGACAAAGGATGTGTATGTTAGTTTCATTGTAGAAGTAAGCTTTTCAAACAATCAACAGATGAAATCAAGCTTTCAAACTAGATAGATGCAATTTCTATGTTATAAAAAGAAATACAGCCTCACACATGATTGTTTTTCAGTATTGCACAACACAACTGGAACGCAATCCAGAATTTCTATTAACTAAACCAATTTTAAAATAGATCCTAATGTAACTGCCCAATATTTATCTAATGGGCCAATTCTAAACTAGAACAATCAAGTAAATGTACAATATTCAAATGAAATGAACTTTGCTTGTTCCCAACATCCCCAAGTCCATATAAAGTATGTAATTTTATAATATACTGCATGAACAGAAAACGGTGGTGGTTTGAACTCTGCCCCACAAGAATAAGTGTTGTAAATCCTAATCTTTAATCCTTTGTGATAATCCCATTTCGGACTGGGCTATCTTTGTTATGGCGGTGAGGCAGGATCAGGACCAGATATATTTTGAGTCAATCTTTATTGAGATTTAAAATAGATTAAACAATAGAGGATTGATGAGAAGGGGAAAGAGACACGTCAAGACTCATGAAGTTTGCCCAGAAGTAGTCAGAAGAGACAAGGACCTTCCTGCAGAGCTAAGAGGACATGTTCTCCTGAAGCTAGCACACTGATTTTGGGAGAAAATGAATGTCCATTTGGTAAGGTCAACCAGTTGGGGTGTTTCTGTTAAAGCCACTGTGCTGTTGTGAGATTTTATTCTTGTTTTTGTTTTGTGTGTAAGAAAGGTGTGATATCTTAGCATGGCTCTTCTACCCATGTCTCTAGCTCCCAACGAATGACAGGGTGGGACTGTGCAAATCAGATGTGTTTAACAATAATCAGTTTATTGAGTGTTTTTGTTTTGTTTTAAAATTTTAAGTTCTATTGATGTATAGACATTCAATTCACATACCATATAATAGTCTAAACATATTGGAAAGAGTTCTACAGCAGGGAATACATAGGCTATCAGAAATAGGGAAAGAGACACACACAGAGACACAAATTGACACGTGGGATATACTGAAGATGAAACACCTGTGAACATTGAAAGAATTCACTGAGAGTAATAAGAGAGCCCACAGACGGGGAAAACATCTTTAGCAATGACACATCAGACAAGGGCCTTATCACTAAAATCTACAATACTCTGCTACATTACAATAAAAAAAAAAACTAATAGCCCATTGAGGAGGTGGGCAAAGGACTTGAACAGAAGTTTCACAGGGGCAGAAATCCAAATGGCCAGTAAACATATGATAAAATGTTCCCAATCATTAGCCAGAAGAGAAATGCAAATTAAAACAACTATGAGATACCACCTAAAACCCTTCAAGATAGCCCAATTAAAAAAATCATAAAGTAATAGTGTTGGAGGGGCTATGGTGAGATAGGAACTCTCATCCACTCCTGGTGGACCTGTAGGTACACTCATTATGGAAATTGATTTGGCGATATCTAAGAGAGATGGAAATCGAGCTCCCTAAGGACCCAGCAGTCCCCCTACTGGGAAGATATGCAGAAGAGGAGACAAACAAATCACGGCCAGACATCTTTGCTCCAATGTTTATCACGGCACAGTTCAAAATTGCAAGGATTTGGGAATAACCTAAATTTCCATCAACGGATGAATGGATTAAAAAACTGTGGTACATACATACATTCAATGGAGTGTTACTCGTCCCTAAAAAGCAGTGATGAACACACGACGCACATCATCACATGGGGAGAGCTGGAGGAAGTGATTCTAAGCAAACTAAGTCAAGCAGAAATAGATAAGTACAACATGAGTCCACTGAGGTAAGCTTAAAAAGCAAAGGGGGCATAGGGGAAACGCTATTATATACATAGATTCCTGGGTTGAAGTCCAGGTACTATGGCAGGAGCCAGACCCATTCCAGGGATGCATACGGCAGCCAACTAAAAATAGGGGGAAAGAGGGGGGAAAAGACATGGGTAGCAGGGGGGACAGGGCACTATGTCACCCAAGGGGAGGTTATTGTTTATATCTCCATAGGAGAGGGAGAGAGGGACCCTACCTCAATCCAATGTGCCAAGACATGAATACAACATACTTTCATGAAGCAGAGAACCAAAAGAGAGGTCTGCAAGGCCAGCCCTAATCCCAACTATGTGTACACACACACACACACACACACACACACACCACAGAAGAATGCGTTTCAGCGGACACTACTCACTGAAACTACAGCTTAGGGAAAGGGACCCATCTGATTAGAGCACATAGGAGCAAACTGAGAGGAAAGGAGAGAGAAAGAGAAAGTGGAACACATCCTGGCCCACCAAGCTCCAGGATGATATTCTTGCTGGGAGTAGCCAGTGTACACCATGTGATGCAACACTATGGGGGTTGACACTAGATACACAATGAGGAAATTGTGCCCAATATGATCCCACCATTCTGCCATATTAGGGTAAAACAGAGAGCAAAGCTATGAAGTCCCCAAGGAATCCCAAAAAAAGACTTTGGGGGCAAGGCATGGCACCTCATCAGACTCAACCGGAAACACTCATAAAAGTCAACAAATAGACCCAGTACTATTTTTTCTTCTTCATTGTTTTTGTTTTGTTTTGTATTTACTATTGTTTTTGAATGTTTATTTAGATAAGATAGACAGGATAAACAATTCAGAGGGGAAAGCATTGGGCTGGGGAACACAGGACAGGAGGAGGCCCAGGGGGAAAAAGGGAGAAGCCAACAAACCCAGGGGCAAGGGAACAACAAGTGATCTAAAATCAATGACAAGGAGTGCATAGGATGCCTGGTAAGGCTTGATCAAGTGCAAAGTAGCCAAGAGGAATTAATGAAAACTGAATGAATGTTGAACATGATAGTGGGACATAAGGAAAGTAAATAAAATAGAGGAAATAGAGGAAAGAACTAGGAGGTGAAGGATATTTATAGAGGTCTAAATATAGGCATGTAAATATATTTATATATAACGGCAGGGAAATAGATCTCTGGACTAAGGTAGTAGATGGACATTGGGCCTCAACTCAAGCATTGCCTCAATGCAAGAACACTTGGTTCTAATAACCTGGCATTCTGTGATGTTCACCTTCCTGAAATGATCATTGAAGAAAAATTAGGTGCCTAAATGTGGTGCAGAAAGCCGATGGTGCAAAGCTATCAAAAGATATAGTGTATGGGGGTTTTAAAGGCTTGAAGATAAACAAGTTGAGAACAAGCTGAGAAGCAAGCAAGCCCACAAGGAAGAAGCACACTAGTTTCTGTGATCATGAGGTGTTGATGGGATCAGCTATCCGGCAACAAAGACCCAGAACAAAAAAGCATATCACTGTGAATAAGGCAGAGAGTAGAGTGGAGACCCAAAGTCCATCTGTAGACAATTGAACATCCCCTCATAGAAGGGTCCTAAGGAAGAGAAGAGCCTGTCAGTGAGTAGTATAGCAGTGATGAAACATACAACTTTCCTCTAATTCTTTAACACTTCCTCCCCCCACTATCATGACCCCAATTCTACCTCACAAGTCTGGATAGACTAGAGCATGTACATGAGTACAGATAAAAGCTCGAAACACAGGGAATCAAGGACAGATAAGCCCCTGGGGACCAATAAATAGAGTCATGGTATCAGAAGGATAGGGGGAGAGTGGGGGGAAGAAAGGGGTAACCGATCACAATGAAATATAACAACACCCACCCCCAAAAAAGAAGGACAAACAACAGAAAAGTGGTTGAATTGAGATAGCAGTCTATATAAAACATGAAAAACAATAATAATTTATAAATTATCAAGGGTTCATGAGGGAGGGAGGGAAGGTGAGGAAGGGAGGGGAAAAATAAGGATACCACGTGCTCAAGTAGAAAAAATGTTTTAAAAATGATGCTGGCAACATATGTACAAATGTGCTTGACACAATAGACGGATGGATTGTGATAAGAGCTGTAAGAGCCCCCCCTAAAATGCTTTTTCATCACCACAATCCATTTGAAGGGATTAGTGAGTTTTTATCACCACCCCTCGGGCTATAACACCAAGTCAGTCATCTGCTCAGCAAGCAGAGAGAGAGAGAAAGGCCAGCATCAGATCTGTCTGAAGTGCAGAGGCCAAGGTCAGAGACACTAGAGACTGAAGCAAGGAGCCAATGGGAAAGCCAGGAAAGTAGTGCTGGAATCATGGGACTAGATACGACCGAGGAACACGAGGGCTTCATGTCCAGGAAGGAGCAAGAACCAATGTTGCTGAAGGAAGAAACTTAAAGTAAACTAACTCAACGCATTCACCAAACATAAGGCCCCAGGAATTGACGGAACGCCCATTAAAATGTTTCAGAAAGCTGAAGCGATGGCAGCACTCACCCTTCTGTGCCAGGAAATTTGGAAGACAGCTACTTGGCCAATTTACTGGAAGGGATCCATATTGGTGCCCATTCCAAAAAAAGGTGACCCAATAGAATGCTCAAAGTATAGAATATCGTTGATACCACACACCAGTAAAATCTGCTTAAGATGCTTAAGCCCATCCAACAACTGTTGGAGCAGCGCACTGACGATGGGAACCGTCAGAAGTTCAGGCCGCATTCAGAAGAGGACAACCAGGAACATCATTGCTGATTTCAGATGGACCTGGGCTCAGAGAAGAGAATACCAGAAAGATGTTTACTTGGGTTTAATTTAATTGACTGTGCAAAGGCATTTGTCTGTATGGAACACAATAAAATGTGGAGAACCTTGAGAAAACGGGAATTCTTTTTACATGGATCAAGAGGCAGTTACGCAGAAAAACAAGAGAATAATGCAGGATTTAAAACAAGGAAAGGTGTGCATTAGGGTTGTATCCTCTCACAATACTTGTTCAATCTGTATGCCAAGCAAAATCACCAGAGAAACTGGATTCTATGAAGAAGTACGTAGAGGAAGGCTTATCAACACGCTGCGGTATGCAGACGGCCAAGCCTTGCTTACTGGAAGTGAGGAGGAATCGAAGGATTGCAGTCTTCAGTATGGATTACAACTCAATGTAAGGAGGACCGAACTCCTCACAACTGGACCAATAGGTAACATCGTGTTAAATGGAGAAAAGGTTGAAGTTGTCAAGGATTTTGTCTTACAATTGGATCCACAACCAATGCTCATGAAAACAGCAGGCAAGAGATCAAAAAGTACTGCATTGGGTAAATCTGCTGCACAAGACCTCTTTACAGTACTGAAGAGCAAAGATGTTTCTTTGAGGACTGAGGGGCCTAACCCAAGCCATGGTATTCTCCATTGCACCATAGCATGTGAATTGGGACATTCGATAAGAAAGACCATAGAAGATAAATGGATTTGCGTTGTGGTGCTGAGGAATATTGACAGTAGCACAGGTTACTAAAAGGACAAACCGATCTGTATTGGAAGAAGTAAGAATAGTGCTCCTTAGAGGAAAAGATGGCAAGATTTGAATCTTATAAACTTTGGACTCTTGTCAGGAGAGACCAGTCCCTGGAGAAGGACAGCAGGTTTGGTAAGAGGAGGGGCTATGGAAAAGAGGAAGGCCCTTGACGAGATGGATTGACACAGTGGCTGCATCAGTGGGCTCAAGCACAGGGGCAATGGTGAGGTTGGGTGTAGGACCTTGCAGGGTTTCATTCTGTTGTGAACAGTGTCATTGTGGGTGGGAGCCAACTCAATAGCACCTAATTATGACAACGTTGAGGGTGGAGGAATGCAAAGATGCTCCATCTGAGTTGCTCTGCAGATTTTGAATTGAACTGCTCCTGTAAACTCACCTTTAAACCAGTAGCAGTTTAGCTCAAAAGTAAAAATTATCACTCTTCAAAATATTTCATTCCTTAAAAAAATGATATGAGGCACAGTGGCTATTTTACAGCCTAGACAAGAAGGTTAAGGGGCAGCGAGGTTAAGTCAGTGGGATTTGACTAAATGCCACTGTAGCAACTAAAACAGAGATAAAGAATATTGACACAATGTGAAGAATGCAGCCAATATCACTAAACGTTATGCCCAGAAGCTGTTGAATTGGAGCAGACTTTGCTAAGTGTACTTTCACCAAAATTAAAAAATATTGATTAAAAAATAAGTAAACACTTGTAAAGCTTGTACGACAGAGCTTGGCACATGAGTTTCAATAAGTATCTGCTATTACTTGCTAATGTTGTCTTAACACATTAAATCTTAATCCCTAAATTAAACAAGATATTTAAGCAGAATGGATGCAAGCAGTGCTAGTTTTTCATATTCACTGCATATTCACATTTCATGTTATTTTGTATGAGTTAAAATCCTGATTACACAATTACACCTAGTATCCTATTATGAATTACACAATGCAGTGCACACAGTAGTCTTTCATTAAGTGTATTATGATAGCAATACCAATGAAAATTCTCCTGATGGGTTAATTGCACATTGGCAAGAACTTCAAATCAGTGGATTACACATAACATCAATCAAAAATATGATTATTTAGTAGACAGTATTAGTTAAAAATGCAGACCAATTCTAATAACAAAATCAGATTATGTCTGTACCATTTTTCATTTTTTGATATTTGCTCCTGAATTTCTTATCTGCATTTTTTGCCTGTGCTATTTACTTAGCTCAGGTAAAAGATCAGACTGACTGTTCCAATAAAGATTTAGTCTCTGAAAACCCTATAGATAGCTGAGTTGGTATCAATCTGATGGGAGTGGTTTAGGGTTTATTTATTTAACAATTGAAGAAAGGTAGGCCCACAGTATAAATGATTTACTTATATGATATCCTATTTTTAAAGAACAGAAATTAATTCCTTAGGAATATCAATATTTAAGTACTTTTTTCTCATTTACATTATTGGAAATATGAGTCAAACCATAAGTGCTGTTGGGATAAGTGGGTATTTCCTGACCCATTTACTGATTCTAATGGTGACCAGTGATGGCTCAGGTTCAGGCCCACTCTCAGACTCTCATTCTAGCAGGTGGGTTTTAACTTAAGCACTTCTATTACTTCTCCTTCAAGGTAGACATAGCTGAAGAAAGCAAAGATCATTAAAAAGACAAGGGGAAAAGAAAAGACTAAAAATGAATATCAAATGAGACTCTGAAACTTGCTCTTTCAAAAAGAATCAAGTGAATTGAATAAATGAAGAAGTAAAAGAGCTGAAGGGAAAATTTCACAAGGCAGCTCTAGAGGACAAAGTATTAAATGAAATGTGCAGAGGCCTGGTGTTAGAAAACCAAAGGGAAGAACGCTTTCAGCATATTTGAAATGAAAGAATTAAAGAAAAGATTCAATCCTCAGGTTGCAGTGTTGTAGAATTCAATGGGCAAGATAGTGAGTGAAACAGGAAGCACCGCCAGAAGATGGAGGAAACGCAGTCACTGTACCCAAAAGAACTGGTCAATAGTCAACTGTTTCAAAGGTAGCACATGATCAAAGCCCAATGTTACTGAAGGAGAACATCCAAATCGCGCTGAAGGCATTCATGAGAACAAACGCTCCAGCAATTGACAAAATGCTAACTTAACTATCTCAATAAAGGTATGGAGCACTGGAAACGTTTCCTAGTCTATGCCAAGACATCTGGAAGACAGTTACCACAGCAACCACTGGAAAAGATCAATATCTGTGCCCTTTCCAAAGAAAGGTGCCCGAGCAGAGTGCAGAAAGGATAGTATCACTCATATCACAGGCAAGTAAAATTTGATTAAATATAAATTTTAAAACATGGACAGAGGTTCGAGTCAGATTCCGAAAGTGAAATGAAACAAGAGATCATTGCTGACCACTGAAGGATCTCGGCTGAAAGCAGAGAATACCAGAAACATGTTTACTTGTAAAGTATTGACCTCAAACAGAAAGAAGTACCGCATGGTCATCCTCAAAACGAAATCCAGTTTTAATCAATTGTTGCAGCTACTGTGTCCATCTCACTGAGGGATTTTCTTTTTTACTCTGTCCTGCTTTACCAAGCATGATATCCTTCTCCAGGGACTGGTCTTTCCTGATAATATGTCCAAAGACTTCAGATGGAGTCTCAGGAACCTCAGTTCTAGAGAGGATTCCAACTGCACTTCTTCCAAGACCAATTTATTCATTCTTCCTTCTGTTGCCCCTAGAATCACTATGACTAGAAATTGGCTTGATGGTAACTGTCATAAATTGAAGAACTGAATCATACCTGAACCCACTTCCCATCAAATATGTGTGTGTGTGTATTTAGCTTGTCCATGATTTTAGTAGTTTGAAAATTATGTAATGATGTTATATGACCATTATGCAATGCTCTCTCATGATGTGATCTGTTATGCTAAACCAATAATAGTATTAATGGTTGGTTGCAATATCACAGGCCTGAACCAGTATAAAAGAAGTTTCTCTGGGTGTGGCTTACAACACATTTTATCTTATCAGAGATAAAAAAGAGAGAGGGAAGTGCCCTAATACAAGAATAATTCATCATGTGACACAGCCCTGCCAGGCACTCACCCTCATGAGAAGATGACTGAAGATATGAACTCTCATCAAAGTGTGGCCAAAAAATCAGATAGTTCCTAGCTACCAGGAAAAATAGAATCTGAAGTCTTAAAGCCTTATGTCTAAATCAGCATCCAACTAATGGAGGAATCAGCTAAGTCCACAGAAATGCAGCAAACAAACCTGTGTGATCCCAGGATTGTAAATAATAAGATACAAACCCAGAGAAGGAAATGGTACCGGCACTTAAATTCCAAACATCTGGTTTGCAGAATGATATGGATGAGAGTAGAAGTCCAAAATACCAACATTCGTTGAGTGTTCAGAGTCTCTACATGTATTGAGTCTCTGGTGACTCCCCACTGTCCATACACTAGGAATGCGAACAACCCCAACATCAAAGAGCATGGTAAAGTGAATCTGAGCAGTGGTACTTAGACTGGACTGTAACACCCTCTCATTGGATCTCTCTTTGGACCCACTGATAATTTATTCTAACTGTTTAATATTCTCGGCTTTTTCTTATATAGGCATCTTTCTGAATTTTATGTGAATACTGTGGCTTTTATTATTTTTTGGTCTTGTTTTGTATGTTTTTTCTGTATAGTGAAGCCAAGATGGGTAGATTTGTGAAGACAGTAACTGGATAAGTAATCACTTGGCAGCACAGCAGGGTGGGGAAGATAGGGAGTCGTCATTAATAGGTACAAGCAGACAACAAGGAAGAAAATGTTCCTGAGTTGATTGTGGCGATGATTACACACTCTTCTTAATGTGATTGAACTATTCAATTGCAGGAAGTGTGCCTCGCAGCCCACATAAACCAATTTTTTTAAGTTCATGGGAAAAATATATATTATTTTAATTCTATTTTCCACAAAGTTTTTGAATTCCCTGTGTACTACATATACAAGAGAAAGTCAAAGATATTACTACAAAACCATAAAAACTTTTATTAAACAAAAAATATCAACAACACCAAAAATAGAGAGGGAGAAAATGGCAGTGAGAAGAGGGACATATTGCCACCAAGAAACAAAAGAAGAGTTAGAAGTGTCTTGCACCCTTTGGCCCCTGGTTCCCAGCACTATGAAACTCCTAGAGCCAGATCTCTAGGGAATACTAGTCCTACAGATGCTGAGACAGGGATCTTTCCCAAGAGGCAACAAAACAAGAACCTCTTTGACACTCTGAATTTGGACTTCTCACCTCCCATCCTGGGAGGGAATACATTTTCTTGTTAAATCGTCCATGCCTGGGGTTTGTGCTGTTGCAGCAGTAGATTAACCAAGACTGCACATAGCAACAACCACGTACGCAGATAAGAGATTGATCACGTGAAAGGAAGACTGAAGAACAGTTGACACATTTGACATAGGGTGTTGGTGAAGAATAGTGAATATACCATGGACAAGAAAATCTACCACAGCCAAAACAGTCGTCGGGAACTATGATGTGCAGACTCCATCTCCCGTACTTTCTACATGGTACCAGAAAGGATCGATCCCTGGAGAAGGATGTCATGCTAGCGAAAGGAGAAGGCCAACATGCAGGAAAACAAAAGAGAGGGTGACACTGTGACTGCAAAAGCGGCGGACCAGGGGCTCAAACACAGCAGTGATTGTGAGGATGGCAGATAACCAGATAGTCTCTTATTTTGTAATAAAGGTATTAGTCTACATTGACTGAGCAGTATCTAACAACATGGGACCAAAGGAAGGCTTTCTGAGACCACTATGTGTTTTCTCACTTATCTAAAGTTCAAACTATAATAGATCATGAAATGCGCAGGTATACCCATGTGACCACTGTGCATGTAGCCATTGGTAGTTCAAGAATCCGATTCCCCACCTTCCATTCAGTGGTCGAACCAGATTCAGTTCTCGTCCATGTACCTCATGTCCAGCCACCATCTGACTCTCAGCTGAGCCTTGCTTTTGCTGTAGTACTGATAGGCTTTAGTGGACTTCCATACTAAAACAGTCTGAGAAGTAGGGTCTGAAATTTTACTTTAAAAAGCAAAATAAAGTATTTTATTGGGAGTTTGTACAAATATCATATCACTCTATAGTTCAATCACATCAGGAAATATTGTACAATTGCTACCAAAATCAGTCTCAATATCAATTAATGAAAACCCAGGGTCACAATGTTCTGCTTCACTTTACAAAGAACCATTATGAGTCAACCCAATGGCATCTTACAACACGTTTGTTTTTTACAGCGACAGTATGGAAAATATTATGATTCCCTCTGACAAATAAAAAATTTAGGAAACTTAGATTCACACCCAGAAATATCAGAACCAGGGCTCCAGCCAAGTCTATGTTTCACCCAGTTCCCTCCCTTACCCCAGAATACCTCCTCCAAGCATGCACGTATCCAGAAAACAGTATGCACTTAAGTATTTGTGACATGACTTTTATTCTCATTCGACTCATCGTTAGGCGCCTCGCTGTCTGCTTCACCATCCTCATTCATCCAGGGACGTCTACTTTGTTGCCATCCTCTAGAACAAGCTACAAGGTGTGTCAGCATCTGACTTACATGAGAGCAGTAATGCTCAGAAAGTACCCAGACCTTGGGTCCATTGCAGCTTTCCTTCACACCCGAGGCGTGCCCCTACTCTCTTCCTGGGATGCTACTCCCTTACCATAAAACCCATGTTTAATCTGCGATGAGATTATTTTACTTGTCAAATTATGGTGTGTTGAAAATGAGATATAATCAGAAAAGGGGAACCGATTACAGGGATCTACATATAACCTCTCCCTGGGGGACAGACAACAGAAAAGTGGGTGAAGGGAGATGTCTGACAGTGTTAGATATAACAAAATAATAATTTATAAATTATCAAGGGTTCATGAGAGAAGGGGCACTGGGGAGAGAGTGGGGAAAATGAGGAGCTGATGCCAGGGGCTTAAGTAGAGAGCAAATGTTTTGAGAATGATGAGGGCAAAGAATGTACAAATGTGCTTTACACAATTGATGTATGTATGGATTGTGATAAGAGTTGTATGATACCCCAATAAAATGATTAAAAACTATTAAAAAAAAGAAAATGGTGATAGCAGCATATGTACAGATGGGCTTGACACAGTGGATGAATATATGGATTGTGATAAGAACCCCCAATAAAATTATTTAATAAATAAAGAATTTTAAAAGCTTATTTTAAAAAAGAAAACGAGGTATAATCAAAAGGTTTTTTTTAAAAAAGCTTTCAATATAAAATAGAAAAAGTAGTTTCTGCAAATAAGATAGTATTAGTTGTTATCTTAAACTTCAGGAAACAATGCTGGGTGGATAGTTCAAATTCATAACTGGTTTATATTTCAGCCATAAAAATCGATCTGAGAGTCTCATAAGTCTTTGTGACACCATTAAAAGGTTTTTTTTCTAAACCATGCATGGAGTTATGGATGGACTTCTGAGGAACTTTGATGGAGGCTGGCATTAACGTCTTACACATGTGGTTATCATCTGGATATTCATCTGTTCCTTTATTTACAGAAAACAAACACCAGGCCACTTTGGGCAAGCAGCTGCCAGGCAAGCCTCCAAGAAATGACCTGCTTTACTTGACCCAATGTTTTTAAAATATTTGATATAGGCTTGCAAATAAAAATTAGACAAAAGAAGGAATACCGGTAGTTTGTAACACCATACTAGCAGAGTGTGATTATTAGTTGGAAAATAACTAAATTCTACTTCTGACACAACAACAATCATTTCCAATTCTTTCTACAAGCCATGCTTCAAGAACTTATATATATAAATATATATACAAGAATATATGTTATTATAAATAAATATATATTGCAAGGTTGTTCCGTGTCACTGAATCAGTTCCAACTCTTAGCAACTCTATGTACAACAGAACAAAACACTACCCTGTCCCACACCATGCTCACGATTCGTCTTATATTTGAGCCTATTGCTGCAGTCGCTATGTCAATCCTTCTCGTGGACGGTCTTTTCCTTTACGCCTCTACTTTGCCAAGCATGATGGCCTTCTCTAGGGATTGGTCTCTCCTGATAACATGTCCAAAGTTTGTGAGATGAAGTCTTGGCATCCTTGCTTGTAAGGAACATTCTGCCTATACTTCTTCTAAGACAGATTTGGTGGCTCCAGTACCATAATTTGAATGCCTTGATAAATATATTGGTTAAGTACTATCGATTCAACTGATAGTGACCTATGTGTATGCAGTAGAGCTGGGCTACATTGGGAATAAGTCAGAAGTAGACTGCTAGGCTGGTCTCGTGGGTGTCACTTGTGGGTTAGATCAGCCAACCTTTGGCTGGTAGTTAAGCGGTTAATCATTGACGTCACCCAGGGAGCATGGGTTGTTGACTTAAATCTATCTAGCAGCTCTGAAAGTGGAGAAAAAATTACCTGCCCATATGCTCCTTTAAAGTCAGTGTCTACAACTTGATCATGTTAGAAAGCCAAGCCAGAGGACATGCCTGGCATTTCTCATGCAGAACGAACTGAACAAGTATCAAAATCAACCAAAGAAGAAAAAATACACAGAGTCACTATACCAAACGTAATTGGCTAAGGCTCAACCAATTCTAAAGGGAGCATATGATCAAGACCAATCGTATGTGAGAGAGAAATAGAAGCCCCACTGAAGCCAGTGGTGAAAGATCAGGTTCAAAAAAGGAAACTACCCATTGAACTACTCCCATCAATGAACACATTTCTGAAACGCTTTCTCAAAAATGCCAAGAGAATTTGAGAATATTCTGGCAAATCTAATGGAGGAAATCTATACCCACGCCCATTCCAAAGAGAGGTGATCTAATTGGATGTGGAAATTATCAAGCAATATCATTAATAGTATGTGCAAGCAAAATTTAGGTGAAGATAACTCAAAAACAACAATTGCTACAAATTGAGCAAAAACTACCAGAAATTCATGCTGAATTCAGAAGAGGATTTCCTACAAGGATATCACTGCTAATGTCAAATTGAGATTGGCTGAGAGTAAAGATATTTACTCTCAGAAAGATATTTACCATATTTTGCACAAAGAATTCACGGGTTACATGTTTTTTGCAGACATCTATCTTTTCGTTGAGTGTCATCAAGTTGGTTCCAACTCATGGCCCCTCTATGTTCAACAGAAGACAATCCTGCCCAGTTCTGCACCAGCCTCAAACTGGATCTCACGTTTGAGTTAGGTGCAGCCATTGTGTCAGTTCCTCTGGTCTAGGGCCTTCCTCTTTCTCCTTGGCCCATCGCTTGACCCACCAAGTAAGCATGATGCACTTTTCTAGGGCCCAGTCTCTTCTGATAATATGTCCAAAGTATGTGAGACAAAGTTTCGCCACTCTCATTTCTCAGGCGCTTTCTGGCTGGATGTCAATATGAAGCTGCTTGTTCTTCTGGCAGTCTGTGACAGTTCCAACGTTCCTCAGCAGCACCACACTACAAATGGATCGACCATCACCTGGTCTTCCTCTTTCATTGTACAGCTCTCACATGCTGAGAGGAGATCAAAGTGTCATGACTTACTAGGTTCCCTGTCATCCTCACGGTGACATCTCAGCCCTTCAGCACTTACATTAGGCTGTGTGCAGCAGATTCTCCCAATGATATTTGATGTCAGGCCTGCTGCTTCCTGAAGTGTGAACTGCGTATCCACGTGTGAAGTGTGTATCATGACGTGTCTACTGGTCCAAATGTGAGCACTTATTTTCTTTACATGGAATTGTAGTCCATACTGAAAGCTTCAGTCCTAAATCCTCATCAGAATATACTTCAAGTCCTTTTAGCAAGCAAGGTTATATCATCTGCATAATGCAGGTTGTTAATAAGCTTGTCTCCATATCTGATGTTATATTCTTGGATAAGTACTCAGTATATAGATTGAAAAATTATGGTGCAGGCACTTATACAATGCTGGCACACATCTTTATTCACTTTAAACCAGGCAGTATCCCTTGTTCTATTCAAGCTGCTCTCTCTTTGTCTAGGTACAGTTTTCAAATGAGCACAGCAACGTGTTCTGGAATTCCGACTCTTTTCAGTGTTACCCATCATCTGTTATAATCTACACACTGAAGTGCCTTTCCATAATCGATGAAACACTAGTAAACATATTTCCGGTATTCTCTGCTTCCAGCCAAGATCCATCTGACACCAGCAACAATATCCTTCAATTCTGGAAATTCTCCGTAGATGGACTGCTGCAAGCTTTTTTAAAATCCCAAAGTCATACGATATTAATTATATTGTTCAATACTCTCTGCATTGGATAACTTTTCCTTAGAATAGGCAAAGACACGGATATCAATCAGAGAGTTGGCCAGGTAGCTCTCTCTCCTGAATTTCTTGGTTTAGACTAGTGACCATTCTAGTATTGTATCAGCTTGTTGACACATGCCAATTGGCATTCTGTCCATTCCTGGTGCTTTGCTTTTCATTAATGACTTCAGTGTAGCTTCTACTTTTCCTTCACAATCATTGGTTCCTAATCATAAGCTGCCTCTTAAAATGGCTTAACATTGAGCAGTTTGACTGTGCATTCCTTCCATCTTCTTTTGATTCTTATTGTTTCATTCAATATTTTCCCCAGAGAATGCTTCAAGATTTTGATTCAAGATTTCAATTTTTAAATTTCCTTCAGCTTGAAATATGCTGAGCGCTCTTCCTAATGCCAGCTCTCTCATACTCCATGTAATGCTGTACTTCCTCCTCTAGAGCTGTCTTGTAGGATTTTCTCCAGCTCGTTTACTTCATTTCTTCAATTTGCTCTCGCTACTCTACATGCATTTTGGTCTTTTCTTTCTTTCTTGTTTTTCACTGGCCTTGACCTTTCTTCAGGTGTGGTGTTCTTGGTGCCGCCCCACAGCTCCTCGGGTGTTTGGCTATTAGTTCTGAATGCATCAAACCTGGTCTGCACATGTCCTTTACATTCAGATCAGACATGCTCCAGATCATATTTTGTTCTTTTGGACACAATAATTTTCTCCACACATATACAAGAGTCCTTGATGGTCTGTTCCACTGTCAGTCCCTGGCCTTGTTTGGGCTGAAGATAGTGTGCTTCTCCATCATCTCTTCCCAAAGATGTAGTCAATTTCATTCTTGGGTTGTTCATAGGGAGAGGTCGACATATAGTTGAAATTTATATTGTTTTAAAAAGAGATATTTACAATGAATATGGTACTGGTCTTGCAAAATTTCACCATGTGATCTCCAGCTGTGTTTCTGTCACCAACTTACATTTTCCAACTACTGATCTTTTCTCTTTGTTTCCAATTTTCACATTCCAATCACCAGTAATTATCCATGTATTTTAATTGCATATCTAGTCAATTTCAGACTGTAGAAGTTGGTAGAAACTTTAAATTTTTCACTGACTTTAATGGTTAGTATGTAAATTTGATTAATCCTGGTATTAACTGGACTTTCATTTGTTCCACATGACTAATTACATCTTAATTTGGGCATAGAATACAAGCAAATAACTACATATTTCTCACTACCATTGAGTCAATGCAAACTCACAGTGGCCCCACATAGGCCAGGGTGTAAATGCCTCTGTAAGTTTCTAAGATTGTAAATGTTTAAAGAAGTTCAAATCCTCATTTTTCTCCCGAGGGGTGGCGGCTGGTGGTTTTGACCTTGCAGATTGCAGTCCAATGCACTAACCCACCAGGTCTCCTCATGTACTATTACCATACTCCAAAGTGAGCAAGAAGCCAACACCTTACACAATGTTTAAGCACAACCTTGAACCTAAGAATTTCACTGTCACACACCCCGCTTTTTTTCATAAATGACCCCTCACCACATCCCCACCCTCTGTTCAGCACTGATGATCCGAGTCTCATCAGTGGAGCCTTTTCCAGAGGATCGAGACTGAGCGGCCGTGCTTCAGAAAGAAGCTACACGATGGAGAGAGCGCCTTCCTGACCCTCTCGCTCTCGTTCTATGCTGCTCCAACTGAGGAGAGATTTGCATATATGGAGCTTGGGTTTTCCTGCTATTCAGAGAGATTGCAATTTTAACATAAGATATGAAATAAATAATGGGACTTTCCATTTTCCACAGTTAGAGGCCACTATGGTTTGGGAAACGTCACTTTGTTCCACAGGGACACTATGGGTTTGCATCAATTTGACTGCAATGGATTTTTCATAAGGCCTCAAACCTCTGGAACACAGTTACATACATCTGTGAGGAAAATCCCTTGGACACCAAAATAACTCCCAACTCTCAGAACAAAAGGGGGCAGTTTTAAAACTTTGCAGTTGGAATCCCTATACTAAAGGGGATCACCTCCCAGATTTCATTCACACAGCATTTACTTAGTAGATACTTACTATCCTGAGCCTCTGTGGTAGACTACAGTTATACACAAACAAGTTGTATATAAACAGTAAGATACCATTGTGTTGGAGTGAGAACCCCCCCAAAAAAAAAAACATTGACTTTGGAAACAAATTCCAAATCCCCATTGTTTCAGTCACTAACTTTGCTGCCTGGAGCAACCGGGACTCTCTTGATCATCCGTTTCCTTGGCAATGCCCTGCACTCATTCATGACATTCAATCCCACAGGCTTTTGTGGACATTTGAGATGATTGTTTAGGTAAAACACCCAGCCAGGCTTGCATGTAGCATAACATCGCGATAGATGTTTGTTTCTCCCTTCCTCTCTTAAACAATGATCCCTCTTTTTGATGTTATTAATTACCACAGATTATCTAAATCTTGCTCTACTCCCAAACTTCAGTTTTCTATAAAAACAAGTCAAGTCCACTGCTTTCTACTCTACTCCTGCTCACAGGGGTCCCATGTATTACAGTGTAGAATTGCTCCATTAGATTTTCTTAATGATATTGCCAGGACTTTCTAATGTGAAAATCCCAGGTGGGTTCAAGTTGATAACCTGTAGTTTAGTACTCAAACACTAACCATTTGCACAATTCAGGAATCTTCCGTTTTATATACAATGCTCCGGTTTGTACACACCCCACTGAGAAATCTTCAGGCCACCTCTCCTAGGGTCTACAGCAGGATGCTGTGTGGCATGCTCAGTGCCTCCAACGAGAGCCTAAGGAAGAATCCTCATGAAAAATCTGGTCGCACAACAATGGCAATTTGAGAGCCGTGTTTAGGATTTTTTTTATCAGAGTAGTAACCAAACTGCTTAGGGGATTTTTGTTTTTGTTTGTTTTTCACTTAGGCAACTGTCTACAATGAGGGCCACTTTATTTAAGAAGATTTTCATTGCTCAAATATCACTACAATTGGCAGCTGAACTGGGGAGTCAGGAGCAAACCTGAAAGATTTTTGCAGTTGTTTAGTCATGAGACAGTGATCTCTTGATAAGGTGAGGGCAGAGAGCAATAGAGAAAAACATAACTGGACAAATTTACAGGAAAATGTGTGCTGTTACTGGAAACTAGCCGGGCCAGCGCACAGCCATCAAGTCAGTTCCAATTCTGAGCGATCCTATATGGAGTGAAGAAATGACAGCAATTTAAACAATGGTGCATTAATGATTGGCAGCAGCTTAGAATAAATTTGGTGCATAATGAGTATCCAAATCCATGTTCATACTGTGGATGTTATTATTATACTAACTATACAGCGTGTTATATATGCCCACACCACATATTAAAGACATTTCACTATTGTAACATTATGAAAGAATTTTTATAATTTGCTCCTGAAATTCTTTGGATAGACATCTCACTAAATTCGTAAATGATGATACTTTTATCATGTAGCATACCCGGGAATTCTTACAAATGGGGAAGCTTAACTGCAAGTTGTTTCTAAATGTCATGAAAACTTTATGAATACTAATTTTAACAATTAATGAAGTTGACATAATAGTCTTTTTTGTCAATATTTAAACATTTATCAACTCTATTTTTATGGCTTTTTCTTTCAAATTTTGGAGAATATCTTTTAATTGTTTTCTAACTCACAATTTTTGTCCGAGGCCTTGAAAGAAGCTCCTAGGACCTAATCTTTGTACTTAGCATGTCTAATTAATAGGATGGATTCAAAATGAACTGAAGAAGAACAAATGAAGTTGAGGTTATAATATTTAGGATTCTGTAAAGAAAACGATTTGAGGAGCCTGGTATCAAATCGTACCCTTTTCATCTTATGGAGGAATAATAGGGCTTATAAAATATGCATTTTGTCAAAAGATTTAGAATTAAAATTGATACATCTTAATGGACATCCTGTGGAAGGCATTACATTTTCAAGAGACAACAAGCAAGCACTACCTCTTTAAGATTTTACTTTTGGCTTAGAAGGACAATAGAAAGTATGTCATTTAAGAAGAAGAACTTGATTCTCAAGAATGGTAGTGCATTACCTACCCAGGATCACATAGCAGCTACTGGTATCACCAAGGGAATCATATCCAGCAATAGCCTGTCTATTTTATAGAGATGATGGTAGATTTGAGTGACAGGTGAGTGCCAGTTAACTACTTGTAGCCTGAAATATGTGTATCAACTAGGGTGGTATGATGGTTAGATTTTATGTCAACTATTAAACTCTGTGAAGGTCTGAGTAGAGTCCAACCTCTTGATCAAGACAGCCCGATGACATCTCTTTTTTTGTGTGTGAGGGGGTAGCCTTTTATGAGAGATGCTGTGGAGACCTGATCTTTCCTCTGCCCCCATCTTGTTTTCCTGGATTCTGCATGTAGCTCTGGGCTTGGCTGCCCATGTGGCGGGATCTCCTGTGGTGCCCTGCCATTTTTCTGGGATCTGCTGATCCTGGAATCTGCTGTGGTGCCCTGCCATTTTCCTGCCAACTGAAGATCCAGGAAACTCAGCCCTTACTGGCCTGTGATATCCTCACTTCCCGATCCACCTTCCTGCTTCATCAGCTGCACTGTATGAGTCTGGATGGGGCCCCATGCAATTGGATTGCATTGGGATACTTTCTTGATATTAAGCTATCTCTAGTACCTAAAGGAATATACCTGTTTTGTTTCTCTAGAATTCTCCACCTAACTCTCCTGGCATTCTAAGTGCCCATGCCCTGGTCTCACAAGCAACATCTTTGGAATTTACTCTGAGAACATGATTGTTCTATTGGTGGGAACAAATTAGAAAGATTCAAATGGTTGAAATAGTCTATCAAAAAGTCAGAGATTTGCAATGAATTATGTTCAAATGACTTGAATGCACTTAAGAATTAGCGTTCGATGTATAATAGTGAGAAAGAGAACACTTTACTTTTTCCATCATTTTCAAAGGGAGTCGCTAATTATAGCTAAAGAGATTTTGTTAGTGACACCAAAAAAAGGGACAAACTGATCCTTGACTTGTAAAACTTAGCTACTTGATAGATACTACTAATATTGCCAATAGAAACAGCAAGGAAAAATTAAATTGTGCTCTACTTCTCCACAGGGTCCAACCTTGTTAGAAGCTAAAACACTCTCAGTAGTGTACCCTAGATATTCTAACTACCAGAAATATTATTCTCTTTTTATTATTGCTACCATCCTTTGAGATCTTACAGCATATCATGTACAAAATAGTATCACTTCATCTGCACAACTCTAGTAATTAACTAAGATTTTACCACTTTTATAAATGAAGAAAGCCTCAGAAATTTTAAATAATTTATCCAAAGTTTTACAGCATGCACTTCAAGTTTATATGTGGATGTAGCATAGCCTTGCTCTTAGAAACAACAACACATCACACTATTAGACTTTTGTTAGACATTTCTGAAGCACACCCTGTATTTGGTTGCATGAGTCTGAAGCTCAGGCAAAAATTCTGACGAGAGAGAGAAAGAGAGAGAGAGAGAGAGAGAGAGAGAGAGAGAGATCTGGACATTATTATTATATTGGTCATAATTTTAAAAATAAAAATGAATAAATATAAAAGAATTTTTATCTTGAAACTTGAAACTCTTTCCAACCATATATAGGGAGTAATTACTTAAGCCAGATACTATTCTAGATGCTTGGAATACATCAATGAACTAAAGCGACAGAGAAATTATCTACCTTCTTGAAAGTCACATTGTTCTGTGGGGTAGAAAGAACACAAAGAAGAGCAGAGTCCGTCAAGTATGTGTTCCAGGTTGAAGAGCGATAGGATGTCGTGCTCCGGTGAGATGAGAGAAGGGCAAACAAAACACAGAAGAGTGTCCGGGGGGGGGGGGTGGTGGGGGAGGGGGTCGCAGGGCTCTTGAAGAGAAGTGCAGTGGCTGGTGGTGGTAATGGTGAAAGTGATGAGAAGTGGTTGGATTGTGATATCTTTTACATGTTGTACAAATAGGCTTCCCTGGTAAACTGGACGTTTACTGTGAGATGAGAGAAATCAAGGGTGACTCCGATGGTATTGGTCTGACCCATTGGAAGCATAGAGATGATTCCAATGGAGAAGATGCCTCACCTCTTTTGGGTTGTCCTCCCTTAGCTCATCTCAGTTGACTTTAGACCTCTTCTACTTTAACCTAATTTTCCCGAACTACGATCCATGAGAAAATGCCTGTTTTAATAGCTTAGTCAACACATCAATAAAGTAAGAACTTCTTATCCGTTTTAAGGCTATGATGTACCTCAGGGTATTAAGGGTCCAGGGAAAGATAGCCGTCTTACAAATGACTGAAGGGTAACTCCTTCAGAAATTCTATACCTGCTCAATTCAATAGCCTATCACTCCTGGTGTTGTTTTCGCAACTGTTGTTGGTCTTGTTAGATGCCATCAAGCCGGCTCGGACCCACAGCAATCACATGCACAGTAGAATGAAAGGCTTCCTGGTCCTGAGCCATCCTCGTGATTGTTCCTATTCGGGAGCCCACTGTTGCGTCTGCGGGGTCAATCCATCTCATTGAGGCCCTTCTTTCTGTTGTTCTTCCACTTTGTCAAAAATGATTGCCTTCTCCAGGGACTCTCTCTCCTGAGACAGTCCTCTTCCTTGCCTCTGGATGGCACAGGCTGGCTGTATTTCTTCTGAGACAGATCCGTTTGTCCCTGTAGCAGTCCATGGTACTTTCCATAATCTTCTCCAGCTCCTCAGTTCAAACGCATCCTTTCTTTACTCAATGTCCAACTTTCACATGCATATAAGGGAATGGAGAACACCATGAGTTGGGTCAGATGCATCTCAGTCCTCCAAGTAACATCCTTGTGATTCAATACTCTAAGGCGGTCATGTGTAGCAAATTTGCCTAATGCAATTCATCTTTTAGTCTCTTGACCACTGCTTCTATGAGCACTGATTGTGGATCCAAGCCAGACAAAATCCTTAACAACTTCATCCTTTCCTCCATTTATCATGATGTTACCTATTGGTCCAGTTGAGAGGATAGGGGTCTTCTTTGATACTGAGCTGTCATTCATGCTGAAGGTTGCAATTCCTGATCTCCATCAGCAAATGCTTCAAGTCTTTCTTGCTTTTAGCAAGTAAGATTGTGTCATCTGCATGTCACGGACTGTTAATAAGCTTTTCTGGATTTCCTGATGTCACATTTTTTCCCACCTAAGTCAGTTCTCCGAGGACTTGCTAAACAAGTAGGGTGGGAGGCTATGACCCTGGTGCACGCCTTTCTGGATTTCCAACCATGCAGTATTGTGCTTGTTCTGTTTATAATCTCCCTCTTGATCCTGTCACCTCCAGCCTGTTTCTTTCTTTCCTTTTTTACCTTTTGTCATTGAGAATATGCACAGCAAACACACACCAATTGAAACATTTCCAAATGTTCATTAACATCGTTTATATTGCTCAAGTTGTGCAACTATTCTCACTGTTTTTATTTCTGAGTTGTTCTTCCCCCTTTAACATAAACTAACATTCCTATTTAATCTTCTGAGTTTGAGCCCATATAAATAGTTCCTACGAGTACACTGCTCTGAGCAGATGTAACTTACTAGTTCAGCTAGACTAGTTAAGCTATTGTTCTTATGGAGACTGATGGGGAAATATTGAGATTAATGTTTAAATATTATCTCAAGGCAATTCTCTCTTAGGCTGGGTTCTTTAGAAAAACCTAACCAATGAAATCCAGATATGTATACATACAAAGAAGTTTGTTTCAATGAAATGATTCACCCATTTAGATAGGTAGGTAAATTCTAAGTCTGTGGGTCAGGTGTCATTCTGACCCACAGCTTTTACTGATTCATATAGTTAGAGGGCCTGATAAAAACCAGATTGGCATGTAAGACGTCAGGCTTCTGATTGTAGAGGTAAATGAATCCAAAGTCGATAAGTAAAATGGCAGGCTGCTGATGACCATCATGGTCAGCCGGCAAAATAGCAAGCCCCGGCTCAAGTCCAAAGACGGGGAGTTCAGATGACAAGTTAATGCAGGATCCCAAACTAGCTAAAGACCAGCAGACCAAGCTCCTGAGGAAACTTCTTTTCACTTATTGGCTGCTCGCAACACATCGCATCATGAAAATGATTATATATTATATTAGATCTCGTCCTATGGGATTGCAGACTACTCTGTCTTAAGGCCCAAACACCGAGACTCCTGAACCAGCAAAATCGACATAAAACTTTAATTATCACAAATAATCTCAAGAGTTCAGTGATTAAATTATTTAGTGATGGAAGCTGTACCCTAGTAGCTTGATTTGTAACAATGTCTTTATTTTAACAAAATTGCATTACAAATAAGAAATTTGGAACTTACAAACTTCATAAAATTACATGTGTTTCCTCGTCCCCTTTCTTATTCTTTGCTCTCCCTCTACTTCCGTTCCTTCCTTTTCTTTGCTTTATGGAGAGAAATCTAACTTGACCTTGCTGACTCCAACAAAGCTATTTTTATTTTTCTCTTGAATTGTTTATATAAAAGAAGAGGGTTGGAGTGTGGATGGCCGCTCCTCTGCTCCAATCAGCCCCGGGAGAGGCAGCACCTCTTATTGGTGTGCCCACGTGTCTCCTTGATGAGAAATCAGAGTGCATGGAGTTTCATAGCCCAGAGCCCTTCCTTGGTAGTTGGACCCCGTGGCCTTCATCTGAGAGCCCCGTACCAATCTCATAAACTCTTCCATCTAACATAACATACATTTCCCCACCTTGGATCCATTCCTGCTTCTATAGTCCCCCTGTAACTGGAATGTACTGATCTGTCACCAGTTATGACTGTGTGACAGTTCCCTTTGTGCTCCATGTAGATTTAAGTAGCGGGGGGGAGATGAAGCCTTGGATGCGATTATGACTTTGTGTTAATGGTCTCCCTCATCTGGATGATACGTCTTTGTCTTTTTCTTCTCTTTGTCCTGTTTAAGATGGAATAAATGTTTTCCTTAAATTATTAAAAAGAAAGAAAATGTATTATCAGCCGTGTTTCCTCTGTCTTTACCAAAATTCCTTCATTACTATAGTCTGAGAATGCTGGTAGTGAAACCTCACCAGTGACTGCCAACACCCTTGAAAAATCAGTACAGTAAACTAGCAGGCATCAAAGGCATTCCTAAATCACACCAAGGACAGTTTTATTAGTCATAAAGCGGAAAACCCACACAGAAGAGAAGACGTCTTGGCTTCACTGTTTATTGGCCGGGTGGAACTGATTAAGAATGTGAGAATCTGTAGTGCCAACCATCACGGGGTTCTTCCGTTCAACACAAGAAATGGTTTAACGTAACCCAGCAATAGGAGGGCACCAATGCTCAAGACAAGCAAACTTAAGAGCTATTTATACCCTGAACAAGGCTAGATAGCCTAGCGCAGAGAACATGATATTAAAGGAAGAGTGTAGAAGAGAGATAACCATTCTCAGAAACCACAAATGAAGCGCACCAGATTGAAATTTCTTTGCAAATACATGTAAACTTTACCCCCAGTGAATTCAGCAAAGGCTATACGAAAACAGATAGGTATCTGTAGCCATGTCAGGTTTCACTGGACTCCTCTTTACCAAGGAGGTGACCAAAATTGCATGCCCTGCAGGAGAGCGCTTGCTGTCTATTGTTTGCTATCCCGGGTGTTGCCCTGATAGGTGAAGTGGAGAAAGCCATTTCTGAAGAACAGCACCTTTGAGAAGTTCCATCAGAGAGCATTTGAGCTCCAGTCTTCACATGAGGTCAACGTGCTTGGTAAAGTAGAAGGCCAGCGAACAACAAGAAGAGCCCCGACAGCCTGGAGTGACGTAGTGGGCACAACACCGGGCTCAAACATCACAGCAACTCTGAGCTGAGCACAGCCGGTGAGGTGGTGCTTCCTTCCGCTGGATGGGGCGCCCCGATGAGTCAGAGTTGGCGCGACAGCACCCAGCAGCAGCAGTAGCAGCAGCAGCAAAGAGCCCAGAAGGACAAAACCAATGTAGAATAGTCACGATTCATGATAGGCGTAGTCTTTGCTTTACAAGAGCATTTACTGCAGCACTGCTTTCAAAGTACGTTTTGGAATGGTTTCATATGAAAATTGTTAGCACATATGTTTCCCTAGGCATCCATCACATAATCTAGTAGCACTGTATGAAGACTCTGCCCAAATGTGTCCATATATTAGGTTTATTATACAAAAAGTTATGGCATGCACGACTAAAAATTATAATAGCTTTCAGAGAACCTGGTGGTTTATAATAGACCCAATATTGAAATTAATATGTAAAGAAAGTAAGATCAACACATATATGTGTAAATAGATTTTCTCTTAGCAAAATTATTCTGTCTGTTTCAGGTAGCCAAAGAGTTTTAGACATCCATTTTCTAATAATGATTTTAAATATTATTTCTTTACAAACTATAATTTACTTGACCAAATATTCGTGGTTTTTCTAAGAGTATAAACTTTAAATTTGTGGGCTATGACTTAGTTAAAAATAAATAAAAACAGCTCTTTCTTTTCTCAAAGGTAATAACACTAAGCCCTTCCAGAAGAGAACTTTGAACATAATGTGCATAGAAATGCACACATATGCATCAACCATGTACAAGTTCCAATGACATAAATACAGGAGCATACTAGATAGAACTATAGTTTGCAGTTTGATTATAATGGTATGTACTTTGTCATAAAGAACCCCACCCTCCAATAAAACCAAGTACAGCCGTGTCAGGACGTATGAGAACCATTCCTTCATACTCCATCTCTGACTACTTGAAAGTAGTTGCGATTCTGATATTAAAGATCATCAAAAGCTATAAAACAAAGCTATAAAAGCAAAAGAAACTTTCAAGAAACTTGGATCTACCCTCAGCAATGACTTTCCATCTGATTTAATAGTAGAGATTGAATTTCTGAATCTCTAAATTCTTTTCCATTTTAAGACTCGAAGGTAACTCATTTTCCTCAAATGATCTCTTTGAACTTGAAAGATGAGGACATTCATGAGACCAGGCTGCTTTCTGCACCCTTTGTATAATTTACCCTCTCTCCACATGTATTGGATTTGTCATGAAGTCATGCAGCAGCTGTCTGACCATGTATGTACACCTATGTTCCAAAACAAACATATGCCTACCTGCAATGCCGGGGCTAATCTGCAGTCAACAGGTGGCATCCAACCAGGTTTAGTGATGACATCGCGAACAGCTTGAAAGGTCTACCTAAATGAAATGGTCCAGAGTATTTGGAATAACTGGCAAGACTCTATTTTTTTTATATCATTAACTTCTGGACTTTAACATCAACAACACCGACAACAAAAAACCTTTAAAAGGCTTGAAGGTAAACAAGCGGCCATCTAGCTTAGAAGCAACAAAGCCCATATGGAAGAAGCACACCAGCCTGTGCAATCATGAGGTGTCAAAGGGATCAGGTATAAGGCATCATCAGAAAACAGAAAACTAAAAAAAACTTGCCATAGTGAATGGGGGGGGGGGGAGTGCAGAGTGGAAACCCAAAGCCCATTTGTCAGCCACTGGAGATCCCCTTGCAGAGGTGTCTGGGGAGGAGATGAGTCAGTCAGGGTGCGATGTAGCACCAATGAAGAATACAGCTTTCCTCCAGTTCCTAAATGCTTCCTTCCCCCCACCGGCTACCATGATCCGAATTCTACCTTGCAAGTCTGGATATTGCAGAGGATGTACACTGGTGCAGATAGGAGCTGGAGGCACAGGGAATCCAGGGCAGATGATACCTTCAGGACCAGGGGTGTGAGTGGTGATACTAGGAGGGTAGAGGGTGAGTGGTTTGGAAAGAGGGAACCGATTACAAGGATCTACATGTGACCTCCTCCCTGGGGGACGGACAACAGAAAAGGGGGTGAAGGGAGACACCGGACAGGGCAAGATATGACACAATAATAATGTATAATTTATCAAGGGTTCACAAGGGAGAGGGGAATGAGGAGGGAGGGGAAAAAAGAGGACCTGATGCAAAGGGCTTAAGTGGAGAGCAAATACTTTGAAAATGATGAGGGCAAAGAATGTACAGATGTGCTTTACACAATTGACGTATGTATGGATGTGATAAGAGTTGTATGAGTCCCTAATAAAATGTTTTAATAAATAAATAAATAAAATCAAGAAAAAAACCTTTTAAAAGAAATCTTGTGTTGTGATTTTTTAATAATTCTCTCACAAGATTTTGGCACCCTCTTAGTTTACATTTGCAAATCTGTTCTAAGTCCAAACACTTCGCTTGGAAAGTTGCTTTCTGAAAGGAAAGCTTCTAGCACTTGCATATGGATTGTACACACGGTTAGCGAATTGGGGGCCAGGGCTAAAACAGCAAACAAGAAGCAAAGCCTCCTATGAAGGAGCAGAGTTATGTTTGCTGAGTTAAAGATCTAAAATACGGGCAATCACAAGTAAAAACATGGATAAGTGTAGAAGAGACCCCTGCCTGCAGAAAGAACATTCAGGAACCCCTGGCCAGCATCCAGGAGGACCTGCTCTGCACTCTCTCTCTAGATTCAGCATGCTCCCGACAGCCATCCTGCTTCCCACGCTCCTCCTTGCAGACTCGCACATGCCTCTACCCTGCTTAGAAAGCTTTGTGCTTCTAGAAGGCCCTACCTTCAGACCTGGGGACAACCTTTCTTTCATCTGACTGCATTCCCAAGCCCAGTTTATTGGAATACCTTCCAACAATGAAGAGTCGATGGTTCTTTTAAAGAAAAACACTTTTTTTCAGTGAAAACATGTATCTTTTCTTAAGTACTCTGGACCCATCTATAGTTCTTTTCATGGTATCAATTAAATCTAATTCTTGTTCTTATTATGACTCTTACTATTATCATTACCAGTATTTTCAACCCTTCTCCGTCAAACGTTGAGCTCTGTAAAGGGCCTCCATGATCAATATCAGTTTCCTACTTGAGTCTATGGCACACAGCAAGCTCTCAAAAAGAATGGTTGGGTAAATGAATAAGAAATGAATGAACTGTATTGTTTTCTGCTAATATTTTTTATTTCTATGTAAAGGAAGTTTTGTTTTGGAAACTAAATAATTACCCTGAAAAATATAACAATAATGCTTTGAAGACTCTTTTACTTTACATTTATACTATATATCTCTATGTTATAGATAAACCTATACTCTTACTTAGAAAGTTTCAATTGCCCTCTGGCTTTTGCCCTTAGTACACACACAGGAAATAGGCCATCCCTTTCTTGCCATTGTGATCTCATGAACTCAAAACTGTAATATATCTTTGATGTGGTAAGATTTAGGCAAATGAAGTGGCTGGGAGTTTCCCCTGGTGGGGGAACGTTCACAGCAGTGAGATCTTCACACCAGTGAGAAATCAGAACGTCAGGCAAGCATCCTTGTTTAGACCATCTGTAGCCTTTGGAATGGTTCAAAGGTTCAGCATACCGCGTTGGCACAGGTGCAAATTATTATTGCCATTTGCCAGCTTTAGTTTAGCTCCCCTCTTCCTCATTACAATTTCAAAAGACATTTATTTTTTCTGTGCATGCTTCCCAGCCCCCAGGACCCTTCCTTGGGAGACAAATGGATTTCCATATGGTGCACACAGCCAGAGCAGGCAGACCTTAGGCGTCCCTCGGCTCTCCGTGTTCTCCTGATGGTTACAAACTACCTCCACGAACTGGATTGCCTTGACCTTTCACTTCGCCCTTCCTGGTCTTCAAATCTGAATCACTAACAGATGAAGCAAGGCTGGGAAATTGCAAACATTTGGGTGCTAAGATGGCTGGGAGTCCTTCCAGAGTGGTCCCACGTATTGAATTCTCTGGTCGCTCATTTAACTGCTGGCCCACCATCTGGCCCCAAAGACCCCAAAAGAAGCTGGAGGCTTTGGGACAAAACTCTTTTCAGAGGAAAAGAAAATGCTATTCCATTCAAGTGTCACGTGGAAAATCAAAGCACATGAACTTAACGTACGTTAGATTTCAGATCTGAAACAAAACAGAACCTGTTATATAAAGGGGGCCTTAATCGTTAAATTAAACAAACACTTAAAGGATACCTAATTTGTGTTCATCAGAGAATGTTCCCAGAGAATGCAGAGTAAAGCTACATAGTGCCTTTTGGAAATTCAGAGTGGCGACACATCTGAAAATGCAACATACCTAAACTGGAAAAATGCTTCTTCTAAAAAATCTGCCTATCTGCTGTAGACATATATGAATTCATTAATGCAGATGTGAATGTGTCTGTAATAATTATAAGGCCCCTGGAGTATACATATTTTGCCTACTTTTGATAATGTAGACATTGAGAAACCTGCCGAAGGCCATGCAAGTAAATTAGTAATAGCAGGGCTGGGCTTTGAAGTTTAATCTCCATGAAGCTGACGTCCATGCCCTTTTCCACACAATGTCCTGCCATAAATACCACATATACATAGTACATATTGTAAAACTTCAAACACGGCAAGCTACAACTACAGGAGAAAGATAAATACAGGCACTGCCCAAGTTATGAACTAACTGTACCTTTAAGACTCTGTAAATCAGTTGATAACAGAGGCATATGTTTTATATTTAGTCTTAAATTAGTGCCCACCTTCCCACACTTGACTGATCACTGGAATCCCCTTGGGAACTGACGCAACTAAAGCTGCCTGGGCTCTTCCCTCTAGAGATTCTGATTCTGCACTTCTTCACTGATCAACCAAATTCAGAAACCTAGGCTTTAATGCAATGGTTTTAGTGGCACTGTTGGGTAAGTGGTAGGCTGCTAACTGCAACTAGAGGTTGGAGGTTCAAATCCACCAGCTGCTCAAGGAGAACGATGAGGCTAACTGCTTCATGAAGATTTATCTTGGAAACCCGATGCAGACTCACGAGGAGCCGGAATCTTCTCGGGACTCTGAGGGGTCGTGGGATAAAAGGCTTCCATGGTTTACAGAGTGTGCAGCAAGTGAAAGGTGACTATGATGAGGAATATGTTGACAGTAGAGTATGTTCAATTGTTTCCGAGTGAGAGCAAATTTATATAACATGGAAGGGCAAATCCACACGGTCTGACATCAGGGTTTTGTAACCCAGGACTACCTGTACAAGAGAATCAAGTTACTGTCAACATCAAAGATGAAGGACTAATTGATGTTTATTATAGCTCTAGACACAAGGGGATCTCTCAACTCCCAGGTTCTTTAACTGCAGTCACTCAGAAAACACAAAGGGAGAGGAGGACTGTTCACAGGCATCTTGGTTTACACTAAACACTAACCGGCCCCTCAGCATTGTGTTTGGTGGTGGTTGCCTCATTTGAAAGCATTTAAATTATTTGGATTTTCCCCATAGTTAATCAGCTCTGGTATCATAAATAGCCCGAGCCTGATATAAATTGTAATGGATGTTTATGTGCTGCTGTTTTGTGTACTACGTACTCCGGTGAAAATAATGTGGTTCATTTCTCTTATAGGTTAATTAATGGATCCAGAAATTAAACTGCATCCTTTTTAATATTTTAAATCGAGTTCACAAGTAAATGGGAGGCCACAACATTCCATATTACACACACACATACACTCAAAACCAGGTCTCTGTTAACACAGAAAAGTTAGGAATTGACGCAATTTACTGAATAATGAAAGGTCCTCCACTAAGGACCGAGGTGAGAGGCTGGAGCAAAAAGACCTTATAGAGACTAAGTTCAAACCCATCTCTGCTTCCTTTCGCAGGTCAGATACTCACGGTCAACAGGCAGCACATGGATTCTCAAAAGAGAGAGCTTTCTCAGGCGTCATCAATTACCCTAAATGAATAGCTATCCATAAATAGGCTTTCTGAGTAATTGCTGTCACCTGATTAACTTAGAAACAGATCTATGAAGGAAGAAGGGGGAAGCATACATAAGAAATCAGAAAAGTTGTAACAGCGAAGACTGTGATGATTTTAGCTCCCTAAAATGGACATAATGAATATTGACCATCCAGAAATCTACAGGGTAAACATAATTTTTGTTTGTATTATTGTGTTTGTCATATTGACTTTTAGTACAAGAATCTTCACTCAGCTCCATCATTTACGACGATGGTGCTGTGTAATCCGGTGGGTTTTAACGAATGCATGATGCCAGGCATCCCCCATTACACTATCAGACAGCAATAGTTCTCCCCTACAATCCCCTACTCGACACCTGCCCCACAGAGTGCCGACAGCCAGTGCTGTCTTTCCTTTCTCTATAGTCGTGCCTTTTCCAGAATACCATACACAGACAGTTGACTTATGAACAGCTTGTCCTTGCCCTTTAATGACTTGTAACCTTACCCTCACTTTGAAATGATTGCACCAATCCCTCTCACTCACTCACTCCCCCCCCCACCCCCCGCCCCGGGCAGCACAATCCCTCTCACTCACTCCTCCCAGGCAGCACCAACTCATAGCGACCCCATTGGACAGGGTAAAGCCGCCCCTGTTTCCAACTTCCTTAGACTGTAGCTGTTTACAAGATTAGAAAGCCCTGTCTTTCTCCCACTGAGAAGCTTGTGGTTTTGAACTATGGACCTTGCAGATCGCAGCCCGGTGCATAAGGAACTGCACCACAAGGGCTACTTAAAGCACATAGAGCTGTTAAAGCATTTTAAATCTTTGACAAGGCTTGGACTTGTCTTGCACTAAAGAAGGCTAAATACAAATGGTATGTACCTGTTCCCACTGACCTACACATTCCTATAGACGCAATAAAAAACTGATCCCCTTCATAACACCGAGACTGCCTGTAATTGGAATCCTAGTGTGTAACCTTTTCAGACTGGCTTCTGGCTTCTTTCGCATCTTTCTTAAGCCATATGCATTTAAAGTTCTTCCAGCCTTTTCATAACTTGATAGCTCTTTTCTTTTTTCTCCCTGAGCAATATGTCATTGTATGGATGTACCACAGCTTGTACAGTCCCCTGCACACATTTTGTACGGTGCCGCCAGAGGAAGAGGCAGAGGGACGTATCTTAAACAAGCCTTCTTTGCCATTTCTGGGGCCTCCACCAAATTGACTTGTCAGAATGCATTACAAAACATGGGTCTACGCATGTCAAGGTCGGTTTGTTGCAAGGAACACTTTTCTCCTATTGAACTAGGCTGCGAGACTCAGTAGAAGGATAAACACCTATAAATGCATCACACCTTGAGCCAGAGCCAGTATTTCAGAAACATTTCTTTTAAGAAAATAAGATTCTTAGAACAAGAAAGAAGCTCTGCTAAAAGCCAAGAAGTTAACTGAAGAGAATCCTGAGATTTCAAGGCCAGTTAGGTAATTCAATTCTTCACAGAGATCCTGAGAGTACCCAGCCTCCACCTAATGGTCTAATGGTTAGGGCATGGTTACTTCCAATGGGTACTCGAATGGCAACTTCTTACCGAGTGCACCCACCCAACTGAAGAGAATGGGTTGAAAAGGTCATTCTGGATCTCTCTGGCCACAGGAGTCTCAGGTGCATTTTCTCACTACTGAGCGCAGGGCTCAGAACCTGTTAAGTGCTTAATACATGTTTGCATAGATCATTTGAACTGCTAAACACTGAGTGGGTGATATAAACCTCACCACTCAATTTACAAACAATCCGCTAATCAATCAATATCGCAAAGGGGTAAAACAGGAAATATAATATTTAGATACTATTAAAATGAGAATAAATTAAGCTGTTAACTTTTTAAAAAGAAATTATTTGTTCCCAATACCTACCCAATGCAGGAGTTCATTCAATATCATCCTCTGGTGAATTTTCATCCACTATCGACTAAGAGTTCAAGAAATTGGAATGCCACTCGTTTTCCTGTCAAAATACTCTGCGGTTAGCAATATTGGGATAGCTTCATAGAAGTTATAAAATGTGTCCTGTAGTTTTCACTCATAATTCATAGTCTTGGCTATCTGAAGCAACGCAGGAGATGGGCATCTCTCTTCTATCTAAGATCCACTAGGGATGCAACGGTTACTTGATTTGCTGCCGAAGAGGTTGGTGGTCCAAACCCACCAGCAGCAGGTCTGTGAGCGACAGACCCCACGGTCTGCTTTTATCACGACTGCGTCCATGGTAGCCCTTGCAGGCAGCTGTGTTCTGTCCAGAGGGGCTGGTGTGAGTTGGAATCGAACCAGTGGCCCCCAACAACCACACTGTCCCTGTATATGTGAACCCTTCGCACCTCTCAAGACAGCTCGCCAGGCGGCTGCACATTTCTCTTTCCTAGACCACAGTCCTCTGTGCCTGCAGTCATTTTAGGAGACTGTCACGAGAAGACACTGATTGTAGAGCAGGGTGTGAAGAAGTCCTACTACCTGGCTTCCTCTAAACATTTCCCCACGTCCGAAACCTTAGAGTCATTAATACCAGTCTGGTGTAGAGCCTTCTAATTTTTTTTTCTATATATACCCATATGTTTTTAAGCAACTATTACATCATATTATTTATTCTTAGTAAATGTACTCCTCTTTCTCAATAATGTGTCATAAATGTATTTTCACATCTTTCCTCCATAATTACCACATTATTTGAAATGCCTACCAGAACACAATTCCTGTATGTTTGCGTAGGCATGTCGAAGACTGTGACAGCTACATGATACAGGAAAAGAACTTCACAGTCTTTCAAATGATGTCACAGTGACTATCCTTCCAAATGTTTCTGTTTCTCTGTTTGTTGAGAAATGAACCAGGTGGTTCAAAGGTTATACGTAATTTAGATGTGAATAGATGAGTCACCTTCCTCTCCCAGCAGTGTCCACTCTTGCTGTGCCCTCTGGTCACAATATGCCATTAGTAATATTTGACATCCTCTGGTAGTAAAAAGGTAGCATGTAACTTGTGTGTGAATGTTCGGTGTTAAAAGTGGGTTGAGGAATTGTCTCTCCCGTACATCCTTTACTATTCATGGTTTGTATGTTGAGTTACTGGGAGTGTGTCTTTAAGTCAGCTCTAACTCAGAACAGCTCTTTAAGACCGAGTAGAAGGGCCCCGTCAATCAAAGGGTTTCCTAAGCTGTAGTCTTAGCACAGCAGATCACCAGGTATTTCCAGTGACTGGTGGGTTCGAACCCCTGACCTTTTAGTTAATAGCTGCATGTTTAACCATTTCCCTGCCAGGATTCTATGTTCTTTACATACCTGGCATTTTTCTAGAGATTTGCCTTTTTCGTAGTATTTGCAGGGTTGTGTATGTGTATGTGATTTGTTTTTACTGTACAATATAGCTATCTATACTTTACTATCTATGGTTCATGCAGTTAATCTTTCACTCATTTATTTTTTAAATTCTGTTTATGGTTTCTCACGGTGTCGTTGTTAATTTAGTTTCTCCTTGCTCCAGAAAGCTTTCTTTACCTCAAGTGCTAAACATTGTGTTGTAGTTTCTTCTTGCAGGTTTAATATACCTAAATTTTATTATTTCAATAATATGAAGTAAATTTTTTTCAAAAGTGTTTCCCAACTTTCTCCCTTCCTGTGAAATGCTATATTTTGGCCTACATACAGTACATTTCTGAGTCTCTCTTTTATGTAATTGCTCTATAACTCTACCCCTACACAGTTTAGACACCCCAGTGGTATGGTGAGTTATATGGTGGGCTACTAACCACAAGGTCAGCAGTTCAAAGCCACTAGCCCTCCAAGAAGAAAAGATGAGGTTTTCTACTCCCATAAAGAGTTACAACCTCAGAAACCCACAGGGGCAGTCCCGTCTGTCCTGCAGGGTCATTATGAATCAGAAGCAACTTGATGGCACCGAGACACAATGTTTTAATTATTTTTTTTAATGTTGTCTGGTGAATAATAGAGTACATAAATGTATCTTTTCTTCAACAACAAAAAAGCAACCTATCTTTAAAGTTCTGATTCTTCCACAATTAGATTCAGTTGACATTCAAATAATTAAAATGGAAATATATAGAGAACTCAGAAATTAATTTGGGGAGCATTCACTTTTTTCCTGATTGAGTATATACAAAATCATTATAAATATCTATGCTTACTTAGACCTATCTTTCTAGGATTTTATAATTTTCTACATTCATTTCTCTCTCTCTTTTTTTAAAAATCCATTGCTCTTTAGAATTTCTTAGTCTCTGGTTCATAGAACAGTCACTCTGCTTCCAAGAGTGATTTTTTTCCCCCTAGAGGTTTTGCTAAACTTCTAAGAATTTAGTAGAAATTTTAATAATCATCATTAGGTATCATTGAGTAGTCTTCAATTCATAGCAACCTTACGCATAATAGATAAACACATTGCCCTCTCTTGCTCGTCTCCACGCAACAATAGTATGTTTAAGGCCATCGTTGTAGCCGCTGTGTCCATCATTCACATAGTAAAGCTCTCTTTGCTCACCCTCTATTTAACCAAGCCCGGTGTCCTTCTTCAGGGATTATTCTGGTAATAAGGTCAAAGTGAGACATTCTTGCTGTCTTCTCTTCTCAAGAGCACTCTAGCTGTACTTCTTCCACAATAGAATCTTTTGTTGTTGTTCTCTGGCGGCCCATGAAACGTTTAATATTCTTCACCAGCATCGTAGTACCAATGTGTCAATTATTCTTTGGTCTTTCTTTTTCATTGTTCAGCTTTTGCATACAGATGAAGCAACTGAAAATACTGTGACTTGGGTCAGGCAAACCTTAGTTATCAAAGTGATTTCTTTGTAAGATTTTAAAAAGGTCGTTTGCAGCAGATTTGTCCAAGGTAAATACATAATGTAATTTTTTGACTGCTGCTTCCATGAGCATTGATGGTTGATGTTAATAAAATAAGATCTTGACAAATTCAATATGTTCTCAGTTTATTATGTTAAGGAATTAATAAAATATTCTTCTGTTATTTGAATTTTGCTTTTGCTATTGAGCTTAAATGTGTGTTAGTTTCTTTTGTGTTTATTCTTCTGTGAATTTCATGTGCATATTTTCTTCTAACACAGGGAATGCTAGTGTTTTCATTCTTTATTGATTTTAAGAGCTATTTAAGGATGTAGATGTTCAACATATTTGTTGCCAATGCTTTCCCAGTTTCCATTTCTTGAAAAATTTCATGTGGGATGCTTTCATTACTGATTTGAATGAATCATTTTTACTTTTGTTACGTTTTCCAAATTTTCCGTGTAGAATTATTTTCATACATAGAAGGAAATTAATAACACCTTCTTGTCTGATGTTCCATTTTTTTATGCTGTCTGCGTTTCTTCATTATGTCTAGGGGTTTTATGAGATGAATAAAATATTGGAAGCCAAGTGAATCATGAATGTCAAGATGAGATCATTACCAGGTGTTCCAAAAGTAGACCGGAGAGCAAGCTAACTGAGGACTGGACTTTGATCATTGGATCTAGCAACTTAGAAGCAATGTTACCATAATAATAGGGTCGAGGGAGTGAGGATAAAAGCTTGGTGGGAGTAGCGTTAAGAGTTAGTGGAATGAAAATTTAGAAACATTGAGGCTAGACAACCCTTAGAAAGCATATCGGGTAGTTATTGCCATACAACAAAACACTCCTAGACTTTTGGGTTTCAAACAACCAATTAGGAAAATCTACTGATCAGGGCCAACATCAACAGATCTCAATCGGGTTCATTCATAAATTTTAATTTACTTGTTAAAAGATCCGGCTCCTAGTTGATCTAGAACAAATTCAGATGACCCCCTTTTTTTAATCTCTTACTTCTCCAGCAGGTGACACATTCTCACGACCGTAGCAATGGTTGGACAACACAAGTCTGGTTTCAAGACTACTGCTTATGTAAAGTTTAATATTCTCCCTGGTCAAAGCAAGTCATTTAGTCAAGCTCAATGTCAATGTGGGAAGGCATTACCAAAAGGTATGAATAAGGCAAAAGGCTCAAGATAAAGGCCTCAGCTGAAATATAACACCCTGCTAATGACCGCTGCAATGTTATGACCTTCTCAAGAAAGGATTTTCTTGTGTGAAAAACTAAATTTGGTCCAGTCATCCTCTTGAATTATGAGAAAAACATTTCCAAGACGAGGCGAACTTCTCCATGATGAGGAACTGTGTTATCCAAGACCTGTTTGTGCCACTCAAGTTGCAAGCTGGCGCCCAAGGCTGTGCAGCAGGTTCAGTACCTTGTTTCTGCTCAGCTCCGATCTCTAACGGCATCCTGAGGGATAGCAATGTGGCCAGGGGGTTCAAAGGCATCCTCAGAGATCCTCCCAGAGGGAATACCAAAGAGGCTGCCCTGGGGGGTAGAACACAAGCTCAGTTTGCTGTGATGGCATCTCCTGCAGCGTCCCCCACTATCACCAAAAGACCACACCATTACAAGTACTGACACTTTGCGGGACTGGGGGAAAAAAAACAAAGCGTGAATACAGGTAGCTTTGAAAGAGTGGACCATTAAAGAATCAATCAACCCCAATAGGCTTTGTCATAAAAGGGAAGAAAGAAATTAGGTTGTTACAGGTAAGTGAAGTAGGTTTAAGAAAAGATTTATTGTTGCTTTTAATAGAAATATATGGATATATTTGTGTTCCAAAGGAGACTATTCATTATTCATTTCTAGCAACACTATTAATATCTAATAGTCAATGTCCTTCCCCATCCCATTACACCTCTACCTCCCCCCCTACTCACACACACCAAAGTTTCGTATCACCTCTGTACCTTAAAGGGGATCATGGTCAATTCATAAAATTATCATTAGCATAATGTTACCAAGTTCAAAAACAAATACCATACTTTACCTTATGTGCAATGACTAGCTGCATCTATGAAGCCCTGGTGGCATAATGGGTTACATACTGGGCTGCTACTAATCACAAGGCCAACAGTTCAAAACCACCTGATGCTCTGAGAAAGAAAGATGAGGCTTTCTACTCTCTCAATAATTTGCAGTCTTGGAAACTCACAGGAGCAGTTCTCTTCTTTCCTGTGAAGACTCTATAAATCAGCATCAATTCTATGGCAGTGAATTGGGTTTTTGCTTTAGATTCACCTTTTAAACACAGGTGAGAAAAGTGAAGTAGATAGGACTATATTCCAGACAAAAGGGAAAACTTGTACAGACTCAAAGAAATCGGAAGCTATACAGCATATCTGATGATTGAACTGCAGTCTTGTATGTTCAGAACACAGATTTTAGGGGTGTAGAGGAAGGGCAGGAGGTCAGACTAGATACCAAAGAGTGAGTCATGAAGGGCTTGGACATCTCACGTGATTTGACTTCACTGCATTGGCTTAACTGTTGAAAGACACAAATTTAAAACCGGAATTTCATCCCCAACCTGTTAGCTGCTGTCAAGTTGACTGGTTCATAGCAATTTTATATAAAAAGGGGGAAATGATGCTTGACCGTCTCACAATCACTGGTTTATTTTAGTCCATCATTGCAAGGATTGGGCCAATGCATTGCCCGGTTAGTCTTCTGCATCATCATTGGTCTCCTACTTCTTCAAATATGGTATCCTGCTCTAGCCATGGATCCCTCCCGAGGATGAGATTTGGTCTCATAGTGGGTTACATGTTGGGCTACTAACCACAAATTCAGCAGTTCAAATCTGCCATCACTCTACCCTGTGAGAGAAAGGATTTTCTGCTCTCATAAAGATTTACAGCCTCAGAAACTCAAAGGGCCAATGTACTGTTTTCCTATAGGGTTGATAGGACTCATAGTTGACTTGATAGTGGTGAATTTGGTGAGTTTTTATGATATGTTCAAAGCAAGTATGTCAGTACATGTTCTGTTATGAACCACGCGATTTTCGTTGGATAATCTTCAGAAATAGGAACCGTGGTGGACTCGTGGTTATGTGTTGGACCGCTAACTGTAAGGTCAGCACTTTGAAACCACTAGTCACTCTTCAAGAGAAAACGGAGGCTTTCTACTGCCTCAGGGAGTTACAGTCTCAGAAGCCACAGGAGCATTGTTAGCCTGCCCAGACTCCACTGGGCGGAAGTGAGAGCTGTTAGAGTGCAGGCTTGCTATGAATGGGGACTGGCTGAATGGTAGCGAAATATTTGTTTGCTTGTTTTTTTTATATTTTCAGCAATAGACAATGGGGCTTTTGTCCTTATCTGTCTTCGTCTAGAAGTGCAAGGCCATGAACTGGATATGATTCTTCTAGCCATAGCCTTGGTTACTCCTATTAAACCATCTTCATCTTCCTGACAGGTCTGAGTAAAAAGATGGAGGAAGATACTGTTGGATTATGATTCAGCTGTGAGCGATTGTCAACATAGTTAATTGTGCTTGCCCTCCTGCTGGGTATAAAAATAAGTCTTCTCAGAAGCAAGAAGGGAAACTTCACTACCAACAAGAGAGAAAACCTGGTAGAGGAATGGAGATGGGGGGGGGGGGACTGAAGGGGGATAGGGCCTTCAGTGTAGATTGTAAAGAAAATGTAAAGAAACAAAAATCCTCATAATTGGATCAATAGGTGAGATCATGGCTAATGGTAAAAAAAAAAAAAAAAAGATTGAAGTTGTCAAGGATTTCATTTTACTTGAATCCAAAATGAATGCTCATGTAAGGGGGCTTTCCAGAGATCAAAGGACACGTTGCATTGAATAAAGACTTCTTTATGGTGCACAAGACTTCTTTATGGTGTATAGAAGCAAGGATCTTACTTTGCGGACTAAGGTATGCCTGACTCAAGCCATGGTATTTTTAATAGGTTCATGTTCTTGTGAAAATTGGATATTGAATAGGGAAGATCAAAGAAATATCTGTGGTATTTGAACTATGGTTTTGGCAAAGATTACTGAGTTTACCATGGACTGCCAAAAGAACAAACAGATCTGTCATGGAAGAAGTACAATCAGAATGTTCTGTAGAGGCAAGAATGGCAAGTGTGGGAAACAGAACTGGGAATAGAGTGTATGCGGACAAACTCTCAACACTCGTACGTAAGTAGTCTGGAAGGCCAAGGCTCCCGTAGAGGAACCTTCACATCCGGGACTTGGATATGTATCCCACTCACCTACTCCTAAGTAAAAATTATTCCCTTCAATGTCCCCCCATAATAATGCCAGATCTAAGGTGCTGTTTGCAAATAAATGGTCACTGAAAGGTCAACTGCTTGAAGGCTATCTGCCTGAAGGTTGTCTGCCATCCAAAGCAATCAGACCCTATTGTCTGTCCCATGCTAAGTAAGGTCCACTTCCCCCGGGAGAAAAGTGCCAAGATACCTGAAGTCAAGCCAACACAGAGTGCCAAGGTTTGGCTGCCATCTTGACTCTAGAACCTGCCCATCTTATTGTACATACCTTCCTGTTACATATATGTCCCTAGTTCAACCCATTCCTATTGCATCCATTGCTAGCTCATCCCCTCATGTTAAGTGTATGCCTCTTATACAACTCTTTCCTGTAACATATGTGCTCACCTGGCTTGAGTGCCCGAGATTATATAAGTTTGTGAGAATACTTTCAGCTCTCTCTCTGCTTGAACCTGGTCCCTAAAACGATCGCAGTGGTGAGCCCTGGCATGCTTTATCTTGTCTGATGTCTCTTTCATTTACCCCGCAATTATCCACCGGCTGCTTAGACCCATTTGGTTGTGGAGGCTGGTCTCCCATAGGCAAGACTGTCCCACATAGTTTGGACATGTTGTCATGAGAGACCAGTCCCTGGAGAAGGACATGATGCTTGGTAAAGTGAAAGGGCAGCAAAGAAGAGAAAGGCCTTCGGAGAGATGGATTTAGAGAGCGAAGCAACAATGAGCTCAAACAAACAGCTGTGAGGACAGCACACGGCCAGGCAGAGTTCCGTTCTGTTCCATGGAGGGTGGTAATGAGCAGGACCGACTCGATGGCACATGACAACCATAACTTCCCGGATACACTACAGGGTCGTGAGGTCCGGGTGGCCACGGCGGTGAATTCTCGAGCCTATCTAAGAAGTGGAGAGTGATTGGGAAACACAGCAGGAAGCCCAAGGAACCCTGTTCACTATGGATAACTCTGCTGATGTTTCAAATACCAGTGCACAGCTTCCAGAAACACATAACAGACGGTGGGCCATTGGCATGAAGTATTAACATGTGAGAGAAGCTTTAAAAGTCTGTGGAAATTGTTTATCTGTTAATCCAATGTTTCACACAATTTCTGAAGTCTCTTCATATTTCGAATGACTCCTGGCAGAGCTGTGGGAAACAAATTCCCTGACAGTTTGATCATGTTCTGGGTTAAGAAGCCCACCTTCCCTTAGATGGCTAAAATCAGAAATTAAGCATTCTTAGAGAATGGAGAATAAATCTAGTGTGGTGGATTTTCCTCATTGTGGGTATTGGAAAGATAAATACCATATGGATTGGCAAGTAAATGCTATTCTAAGCAGCAAAAACAAACAAAATTTAAATATAGATAGAAAAATATACTGAGAGAAAGGGGTGGAGAAAGGGTAGTTGAGCAAGATGGCAGGAGCTTGGTTTCTGGTAGCCTTTGTCTTTCTGTTCTCCTTCCCTCACTTCTACCGTTCTGCAGCCTCCCTCTTTCTCCTCCCCAAGCCCTGAGGAGGCATCTTTACTCCCTGTCCCCAAGGACACAAACAATCAAACCCATTGCACTGTGAACTGCATTCCCTGTGAGAGGTCAGTGAGCAGTAACCTGTTCCTTCTATCAAGAGATCTGATGAGTGGATGACTGTTTTCTCTGACTGCTGCTTGGACATAATTGTGGTTTCTCTCAGGTCAAATGCCCACTTTCAAGGCTTCAAAAACTAAGTTTGGTTGGAGAGACTTTGAGCATTTCTACAATCAAAGTAAGCCTCTCAGCAGGTTGGCCGTGTTAGGAACTTTTGAGGAGAAATATAGTCAGAAGAAAAAGAAGCTGAAACCTAAGACGATTTTGCCTAATGCAGGACATCTGGTTACCTTACACTCAGGCAGGCAGAACATGAGAAAACTAAAAATATGTTCTGTATTGATGGCCAAGTTAACTTTGCCATGTGAGGCTTAACTGTGGAATTTCCTGTATTTGTATTTCAATTGTAATTCATTTTCTGGATTTGTTCTTCTTGTTCTTGTAAAAAGGCTGGGAGGGGGAGGGAGGGAGGGAGGAGGAGGAGGAGGAGGAGAGAGGGAGGGAGGGAGGGAGGGAGGAGGAGGAGGAGGAGGAGGAGGAGGAGGAGGAGGAGAGAGGGAGGGAGGAGGAGGAGGAGGAGAGAGGGAGGGAGGAGGAGGAGGAGGAGAGAGGGAGGGAGGAGGAGGAGGAGGAGGAGGAGGGAGGGAGGAGGAGGAGGAGGAGGAGGAGGAGAGGGAGGGAGGGAGGGAGGAGGAGGAGGAGGAGGAGGAGGAGGAGGAGGAGGAGGAGGAGGAGAGAAAGTGATTAAAAGATTTGTGAAGGGAAAATGTAACGGCCACGTCTGCCCACTCCTGAGCACAAAGTCCTTCGCTGCGAAAAGCCATATTTTAGGGAGACATTTTAAGAACAACAGTTATTCAAAAGAGGTGTGAGCTGCCTGTGTGTTTTATTCACAGTAAACACCATTAAAAATGAATGCTTTATCACAAAAATGATTAAGTCACCATTCATCAAGTTTATCCTCAGATTTCTTCCTGTCAACCGCCAGCATCACAGTTTTAGCTGCTCCAGAGTCAAATACACAGAAGTTGGGCTCAATTCATCCCCCAGAGTGAGGAAGGCACTGTGGCAAATGGCTAACACAGCCCATGCTCTGACCCCAGCAGAGGAAGAGCCTGGTATTCAAATTTATTTTCTTCCCAATTATGAGGAGCTGAGCTGAGAGCTGAGCTGTCTTCTTAGAGGAGCTAGCGGCTTCTCCTGCTCAGGGGTGCCCCAAAGCCCAAGACCAGTCTCTGGGGATTTCTGAGGCGCACAATTTGGCATGAGCACCACACAATTCCTAGAGATCTTTTTAAAAAGAAAAATACTAAAGCACCTATCAGAGTGGAATTAGATCTTCATCTTAATCCCCTTCTTACAATGGGTCGTGCTTCACAATGTCCTGAAGCCTGTGGGCTTGCCTGTGAAATTGCTGGATCTGCCTGACTGCACCTGGGACATAGGCATTTCCCTGGCTGTGTGCAACCCTAGGACCCGCCATGTGTCGGTCACTGGCTTCATTCATACAATGGGTATAACCAGTGGTGGGCTACCCAGCACGCTCAGCCTAAAAAGCTGCCTGCCCACAGTTTTTTCTCCCAAACTCCTCAGACAGTTGCCTCGGTAGCTTCAAGTTGGACAAGGTGACTGCATTTACACCACAGCTGTGGGCAAACACTGGCGCTTTATCCCCCAGGAACTGGTGGTTAAGCATTTACCACACACCTGGGTACAAAGTGTGAGCTCTGTATTCACAGCGTGATGGCAGTTTTTAGATGCATCGGGGAAGAAGAGTGAGTTGCTCTTTACATGGGATCTAGCTATTAGGAGTTTGAAGTAATCACAGAAGACTTCCGTGGGTTTACTTCACGTGGTTTACACCATAAGGCAGAAAATCTTTAATGAGGAGGTGGAGTCTCTGTTATTTTAAAAAACAAATAACTTTCCACTTGGGAATTAATCCCAGGGCTGACTTTGTGCTTATACTTGGCCCCTCTGGCCCATAACAAAGCCCCATGAGCGAGTCCCTGAAGGTGCTATTAAAGAGCCCTGTGTGCCGAGGCAGGGTAGCTAGAGAAAGCACATTCTTCAGAAGAAGAAAGCTAGAGAGACTGTAGCATAGTTTGGCACTTGATTGAGGACAAGTTTCTTCCTCTTGTATCATCCAGGATGCTGCCAGACTCCACCAGAGCACACTGAAAAAACATGTCTGTTCTGCACAGCTGAATGATGCACCCTTCTTTTCTCATCAGGGCAAAGCTGTCAAGAAGGCCTCCCAAGAATAACTGAACTGGCAAGTCCTTGAGCCATGGACTTGAATCTTTCTATTAAGAATCCATTGTCAGGCATTATTTCACTGTACGTTTTTAAAGTTTATGAATAAGGCTAGAGCGATAATACAGAAAATATGCTGGTCATTCTTATCACAATGAAACTGTTTCCAAAAGGCTTTGCATTTTTCAAATCAAACTGTGTAATATCTTGGGTAGACACAAAAATTAATCATTAAATTCTATACATATCTATTAACTATACCATTTTCTCATTAAAATAATATCAGATCCCATAAGTAAATTATCTTCTCTCCCTCTCTGGGGAGAGGGAGTTATTTTATAACAGTTATTTTATCTAGTTAAGAAATTTGAAAAAAAATGCATTAATTTTTCAAGCAAATGGCTAAACAGTGTGTTTTTCTGAGCTGCTTTTTTCAGGTTGGAAAAATAACTCATCAAACATTTCCCAGTCATCAAAGAAACATACATGAATACATTTACATACAACACGTTGGAAATATGTGAATCAATGGCTTCATGGGCATGAATGAAATCTCAAAACAACAAAAGTTGTATTACTGAACTGATGGGCTAGTGTCTTAGAGTCCTGTCTGATCCTCTAGCATAAGAGATTTTAAAAATTCAAATAGTAAAACCTAAGTGAGTTGGGGGCGGCAGGGGCTGCCTTAGTAGGTCACAATAGCCTTGGGATGAATCCAGGCATTCTGGTTTTCCGGAAGACTCCCCATTGTCTTCCCAATGTGTGTATTCAACATACCAATGTAACATTTACAATATTGCAGCTGTAAGTTCACTTCTCCAAAGGAACTTCAGCACATTTCAAATATATCAGTTTGGTTGGTGTCTTCATTCTCAAAATATATTATAATAAATCATCTTTATAATACATGTCATGACATATAGAATTAACTCTTCTAGGTGAATGAATATATCTAATCATCATATTTCTGAAAACATGTTTTGAGTCTAATACAAACTAATATAGTTCAGTAAAAAGTATGATTCTCAGCTATACAAATCATGGCTTTCTCTCCATTTAGATTGCCGTCTACTTAGCTATACACCAATTTAACTTTTAGTAACAGAAGAAAGCCACAAGAGAAGCCCAGTGACTTTAATTGTGTATAAGAAACGCTCAAAAGCCTCTTTGGTGGCTACAATGAGGGCCCTACTTTGAAGAAAATTCCGAATATAATGAAGATATCAGATACTGAGTTCATGTTAGTAAACCTGATACCCTTTGAAATGGGGGAGTTGATTCTCGCTAGGCTTTGAGCTCCACTCCGCTCTCCCATTTGTCTGTTGGGTGTGACTTTCTCTCTGCAGTGTTCACTAGTCAGCTGAGACCTGTAGGATTGAAAAGGGCTCAGCAATGTTTCCCAATGTGTCGATATTTATTCAACATTGCACGTAGTCATCTAGCTTCTTGCTTAAACACCTGCAATATGAGAAAATACATGGATTTCATGGGCACCGTTTCTACAAAGGCCCCAATACAATGTGACAAGAAGGACCTATTATCTCTGTGGTTTCCTTCCCCCAAGCCTATAACCACAGTCAATCATGAGAAAGCATCAGACAAGCCCAAACTGAAGGACATGTTACAAGATCCTGGAACACTTCCCCCACTTTTTTTTAAAAAAACAGTCACAGATTGGAGACCTCAGAGGAGACATAAGGATGAAATGCAAGTAGGCATTCTGGATTGGATTCCGAAACAGACAAAATAAAAAATACGGACGTGGAAAAGCGGGAGTAACCCAAACACTACTGTCTCCGTTTTGGTAAGCATGCCATGGTTCTTCAAAATGTCCACCCTACATAGCGTCTTGTACAAGATGTTACGGTCAGAAGCAGCAGCATCAGGAGACACGCGAACTCTCCACGCCAATTTTACAGCTCCCGCCTAGGTTGCAAATTGTTCCAAAAATAAAGTGAAATAAAATAGCTGGCAGAGATATTTACATTTTACGATGAGAAAACCTACCTCTGCTGAGAGTCCACCAAGGAGTTTATAACGTCTGCCTTTCCTGACATTTTCTTGGTGTTTCGGTGTCAGGCTGAGGCTAAGGGCTCAGACGCAGGAGTCCGCAGGCCTTCTGTTGACCCAGGGATGTCACTCACACACTCAGACGAATTTCCAAGGCTCTACAATGTGACGTCAGGCAATGTGACTCTTTCAATGGCCGTGGGGCCCTTACTGTGTACCCATGGAAGACACAGAAACTGACTAAGCTCAATGTTGACCCCACAGCAGTCCTGAAACCAAGCTGAGCATTGACAATGAAATGGAGAGTCTTTGAAAACATACCTTCCCAGGCCTCGTTGCGTTTTTATAAATCCTCCCAGATGATTCAGATGCGCAGCCAAACTTGGGAGCCACTGTTCTTTGGCATTTAGAGGGCCTCACCGAGGGAGAGTCTTTATACTGAGCTCCTTGAAAGTCAGAAACTTAAGCCTAAGCCTCTGAAAAAAGAGCCAAAAGATCTTTTACAATAGGTAACCTTATACGGAGTTCTACTTTCCCCAAGGAGCGTTGGAAAAGGGACATTTGTATGCTATTTAGGAAAGGTATAACTGCAGGGTTTTAATCTCCCAGCCAACCCTAAATGCTATTATATATTTATGTATTCTCATGGTAATCACTTTGTGTTTAATCCTCTTGCTTTCATTTTCCAGTTTACTAGAGCCAAGAACATGCCCTTTCATTTAGCTTGATTCTGCTCATTCCATTACTTGGCTGTCATGTTCCAGGAAAGAGTCTTGACCATCTGAGCCCAGGTGGGAGAAGCTGACGGCAGCCTAGTCGGGCATGAAAGCACAGACTGAAGACAACCAGTGGAGGGAACATTGAATAATGGGTACATTGTCACCCAGGGGCCAGGACTGTTGGTCAATGAAGACAGTGCACATTTAAAAAAGCATACTCCTGGCCCCGCCCCCCAAAGTACGAAGAGGCTTCAGAAAGTTAGTGGCGAATGGAAAGTGAAAGAAAATGAAATGTTTTTTCCATAAACTGTTTAAAACCCCCTCATATACATGCTTAAATTCTATATGTAGTCTAAAAGTGTGTGTGTGTGTATGCTAAAGGCTTTTCCCCAAAATCCTGTTAATGCTGGAACCTATATAAGATGCAAACCTGTCGGAGAAGGAAAATTGAAATATTTTCCACTAATAGAGAGCAATAGAAAAATGGTAAGTCTGCATCCTGGCAAAGACGGAGTTTGCCGAGGCCTGGAACATCAAGGTGGTCCCATGGATTTCCGGCTCTCTGTTTTCTGTGTACATGCTAAAACAAACTGTGTGTGTGTGTAATGTTAAAAGTGTGTGCATGTTTACACACAAAATGAAGATATCTATAAACATATAATTAAAGTTAAAGATTAAAGTTAAAGGATATACATATATATATAATCTGTCTTGGAGGAAGAACTGAGAGAACAGTCCTTATAAGAAAGGTTGGCAAGGCTTTATCTCGTGTGTTGTTGGACGTACTCTCAAGAGACCAGTCCCCAGAAAAGGGTGTCATGGTTGGTGAAGAAGAAGGACAGCCATAAAAGGAAGAGCCTGGAAACGATGCACTGGCACAGTGGCTGCCCCAGTGGGTTTAATCATAATAATTCTGAGGATGATGCAGCATTGGACCATGTTTCCTTCCACTGGAAAAGGGTTGCGATGAGTCAGAATTGATGCAAAGACACCTAACGACAACACAGACAGATAAAGCCAAATCACATAGTTATATTACTTACTAGCAGAGTCCCAGGAAGGACCCAGAAGTTAGAAAGAGCAGAGAGCTTTGCCAGAGGCCAAGAAGAAAGAAGCCTGGAGATAAATAAGTAAGGTTAGAGTTTGGGGGTGGAATTGATCAAACCAGGCTGAAAAAGGAAAGGCCTACACAAGGAAGCAGAGAGCGGCAGGTGGGTTAACAAAGGGAGCCAACATTGCATAGTCAGCTATTGCGTGACTGTACCCCTGCATTAGCTCCCGTCTCCTCACTGGTAACATCTCCTGTTTTACGAATAAAGGCATTGTTCATGAAGGCCTCCTCCGGCCTTCATTTTCCAATGTACCTTAAAATGCCCACATTCACAATCAATGCCACTTTGGAGCAGAGTCTTATTTTAGGGGTGTACAAAGAAGTTGATAGGATTGTGATTAGAAATGCCAGCCCTGTTGTGCTTTTTAGGCATCAGTACGTACTTTGCAAATATTTGACCTCATTTCTCTTTTTGCCATGTCGCACTGAGAAGCTACTCTAGGAGTAGAGCTTATTCGAAATCAATGGCCACTCCATGTGTGCGTGAGCTCCAGGGTTTCACACAAAGATAAGTCAGCGCCCTATTAATGAGCAAAGGTCAGGCTGCAGTTAAAGAATGGTTCCCCCATTGCTTCGTCTCCTGCCTTCTCTCACCACATCAGAAAAGCCTCTAACGTTTAAGGCATTCTCCCCTTAGTTAAATGCTAAAGACAATTCGAAGTGTACATGTACATGCTATTTTTTCCCCAAATTGACTTAGATTCAATTTCTATTTAGAAAAAGGGGCATTAAAATGACTTCAGAGCAAACCATAAATCTATTCTTATCTGTCCTAAGAAAATTATCCTAATTGCTAAGATTTATATTAAAATAAGTTCATCACCATGTTATTTATGATAGCAAAAATGTGGAAACAATCTCAATGCATGTATGCATTTATTAGCTGCTACTGAGTCAGCTCTGATTCTTGACAACCCTTGCTCTATAGCACAGAACTGCTCCATGGAGTTTTCTTGACAGTAATCTTTACCAACACCTAGTCTTTCTTCCATGGAGTCACTGGGTAAATTTAAACGTTCATCCTTTAGACTGACAGCCAATCACACACTGCTGGTGCTCCCCCCACCCCCACCCCAGACACGCAGATCCACCTAGGGGATATCTACACATATTAGGATCACTTCCATCGGAGCAAGACACCATGTAATACCACATGTAATCATGTAATACCACATTAGGCAACGATTTAGATAGTGTTTATGTCAAATCCTTAGCCCAGGAGATCCTTATGATACTAGGTAAGTCAAAAAACAGAATAGTGCATTGATTATAAAGTAAGGCAAATTAAATATAAATAAACAGAACAACAACAAAACAACTGCCTGCCATCGAATCGATGCCAACGCACAGAGATCCACTGTGGTTTGCCGAGACAAGAACTATTTACGGGAGGCGAGACCCTCATCCACCTCCCATATAAAGGACAGAAAAGGTAAAACTGAAGGGCTCAGGCTCTGAGACAAGAAGGCTTGAATTTGAATCTGCACATCCCACTGTATTACTCTGTGTGCTCTGGGGTAAGGTCCCCACCTCCCTATGTCTTAGTTCCCTATACTATGGAAATAGTAATATGAACTTTTCTATTATATCTTTGTGAGAATCAAGAGAGATATATATACATATACACACACACATAGACGATATAGTGTCATGCTCTTAGTTCTCAATAAGTGTTAACTGCTTTATTATTATTATTTATTATTATTATTATTATGTGATGGCTGTTGTTATTGTTATTATTAGGACCCCCGGTGGCATAGGCGTTATGCATTGACTGCTAAACACAAGCCCAGCATTTCGAAACCACCAGGCGTTCCTTGGGAGAAATAGTGTGCTTTCTCTTCCCTGTAAGAGTTGCAGTCAGTCTCAGAAATGAACAGGGACCTTTCTACCCTACCCTACGAGGTCTCTATGAGTAAGAATCAATTCAACGATGGTAAGCTTTGGTTTTGTTGTGTGTTTTTTTTAATTAGTATTAAGGCACCTGGTGGTGCTGTGGGATAAACACTGGGCTGCTAATTGCAAGGCTTCTCCATGGGAAGGAGATGAGGCTCTCTGCTCCTGTCAAGACTCAACAGTCTCCCAAACCTCCTCTAGAGTTGGGCTTGGTTTATTACTATTATCAGCAAAGAAGCCCCAAATGTTCATATCATCGAAGTTACCTTCTCTCTCTCTCTCGTGCAAGCGCACTGATTTCTATCCAGTTGAATCTGACTCACAGGAACCCTTTGGACAGAGTAGATGATCGGTACCATTTCCAAGGTTGTAATCTTTATGGAAGTAGATGGCCACTTCTTTCTGCTGCAGGTGACTGGCAGGGTCGAATTGCTGATCTCTCAGTTATCCATTGGGCACTTCACCACTGTGTCACCAGGGCTCCTACCTCTGCACAGTGAGGGTCAAAGGGGGTGAGGGTGCGAGGAGGAGTGCATTCGTTTCTTTGTGTTTAGATTATTTGCTTTTTCCTAGTAGCTAAATATAGGACACGTGGCATTCTAGGCTTTTAAAGGTGACAAAAAGTAAAATCACCTGGTGGGTGGAGACTAAAAAGAAAAGTCGCTGTGACAATAGTCAAACCTCGACATAAAGGGCCAGTATCCACCCGCCATGCCATAGTGAGACCCACTTGCCAATAGGGCACACCTGGCCCCCGCTGCTTCCAGCACACTGGTGTTATTTCTAAGCTACTGACTCCAGCTTCTTAGCATAGGACGGGCTTCCCCAACTGCTGAGCTATAATTTAAGTCTGCCCTTGCCCACATAATTGGTCCACTTAGGCCAACTCATTCCTAATTGATCCACTTTATTTATGCCTTGCCTTTGAAGGAATACCCTTAAATATAACATAGTCAAGAACGGGTGCTGGTTTGTTTTGCGTGGTTGTGCTCAGTATGTCATCAAAATAAATCATTCCAATAGACAAGCATTCATAGTATAGAAAACATTTTTTTTAATTCTGAAAGAAAATGGTATCAAATCAAGCTAAATTAGTAAGCTCATGACCACAGGGGTGGGGTGCGGGGCAGGGGAGTGGCACTGAAAAACTCTCATGGGAATTCGAAACTGAGAGTGACATCTTAATTTGTTTCACAAGCTGCCACCCCTACGAATGTAAATCAGATCTGATAAGAGCCCTGAGATTTCCAAGTCTGAGTTGGTTGGTTCCTCAGTCCAACCACCTAAAACTCTGAAGAGTTCAAATTTCCACCCTGGGAATCCCATGTCATGTTTAATTCAATTGACACATGCAGAACCTCTCTTCTCAGAAAACCTTAAAGGCTCAATTTCAAAAGAATCCTTTCATATGTTTTATATTTACAATCTATAAAACTAGAACCCAGCATCTCTGAGACAAATCATATACCAGTTCCATGATGGCTTGGTTGATTCTCATGTATTCTTTTATTGCTTTTGCATTGCTCAGGACATGGTACATTGTACCATGCAAATGTTAAAAGTCGAAGACCAGCTTCAAACTAATTCACTTGACAAAGGGCAAAATTACAGAATAAACCAATTATAGCTGGTTTCTAAGAACACAGTTGAGGCAAGTGGAAACAGTCTTTCATTGATTTGTCAGTCAAATATTTGTAGGTAGCAAAATGTTCAGAGACCCAGATTTGCCAATCCAGAGTAGTAAGAGGATGGACCTACTGTTTGAAGCCAATGCCAGTGCAGAAAATACGGTAACACCTGCGAGAGCCAGGAACTGATGGGGTTTGTTTTGTTTTTCTAGGTCTCAAAGGTTGTTTGCCTTTCACAAGGGGTGTCTTACCACTTTTTATTTGATCATTCTTGATTATTGGAAAAAATCTTTGCATTCTCCTTCTTTGACACCTTGCCACCTTATACAGGTTCCGGTTTTTGCAAGTTTTGCTTTACCTTTAAGGCAAAGACGTGGAAGAAAGGGCATCCCCAGTAGATCATATACTTGATATAGATTGGCAATGGAACGAAATACTAGACCCCAGCAAGGAGGACGTGTCTCTAACTCCTGTGTTATCAAACAGCTCTGTCACGCTTGACAGGGCACCTCATCCCTCTTCACTTAATTTTTGTTTGCTTTGCTTGTATTTTTCATTCTTAAATGGAAGACCTGGAGGAAATATATGCAAAATATGAAATATATGCTTCTAATAGATGAAAATGAAGGCATATGTATAACTACATCATGAATTTTAAAATAAAAGGCAGGTGGATTTTTAACCAAGTTTGGAGGACCTTTTCTGTAATCTGATTTCAGACATAAACTCCCTGGCGAATTCACTGTGGTACCCTAGTGCCACTTGAAAAGGAAGACAGTCTCAGACACCAAAGGATGGAGGGCATAGACCAAAACCGAAGTCCAAGGGCCGGCAGTCCAACTTCCAGGAGTTTCTACTTGGGAACATCAAGAGGTAGTCAAGGTTGAAGGGAGAGAGAACTGTACTCATCAAAGTCACTCCTCGTGACTCCGTGTGTGACGTAGAGGTTTCAGTGGTAGAACTTTGAGGAAGTGGATTGCCAGACCTTTCTTGGGAAAAGCCTCGATGGAGACTCAAACTTCCAAACTTTCCATTAACAGCCCATCGTGTTAAATGTCTGGACTGCCCGAGAATTTGTAGGCGGCCTTGTTCATGATCTCTTTATTAACATCTTCATGAGCATAGATTCCCAGCCCGTTCTTCTCTGCCTCCTTTTCTATTCTTTTTTTTTAATCTTTTTATTGGGGCTCATAAGGCTCTTATCACAATCTGTGCATACATCAAATGAGCAAAGCACCCTTATACATTCGTTGCACTCGTCACTCTCATAATTCACCTTCCACTTGGGTTCCTGGAATCAGCTCGGTTTCCCTTTTTTTCCCCCCATCCCCCTCCCTCCCCAATCCCACCCCTGGTCCCTTGATAGTTTATAAATAATTATTATATCTTATCTTACACTCCCCGGCGTCTCCCCTCACCCGCCTCCCCCTTGCCAATCTCCCAGAGAGGAGGTTACACATAGATCTCCGAGATCGGTTCTCCCTCTCTACATGCCCTTCCCTCCTGGTGCCGCCTCTCCCACCGCTGGTGTTGAAGGGTTCATCTGTCCTAGATTCCCTGTGCCTCCAGATCCCCACTGCACCGCTGTACATCCTCTGGTACAACCAGGTCCGCAAGGCAAGGTAGGATTGGGGTCATGATGATTGGGAGGGGAGGAAGCGTTCAGGAACTAGAGGTTTTGAGTTTCATTGTTGTTACACTGAACCCTGTGTGTCCCATCTCCTCCTCACTACCCCTCTGGAAGGGGTGTTCAGCTCTCTACAGGTGGGCATTGGGTCCCCATCATGCACTCCCCCTCTTTCACGGTGATGTGATTCTCACCACCACCCCACCTTTGATGTTGGAGACCTGGTCTCCTCTGTCCTTCATGGTCACCTATGTTGGTGTGCTGCTTCCGTGTGGGCTCGGTTGCTTCTGGGCTAGATGGCCGCTTGTTTGCTTTCAAGCCTTTAAGTCCCCAGACGCTATATCTCTCAGTAGCCGGGCACCATCCGCCTTCTTCACCACACTTGCTTATGCACACTTTCGTCTTCAGCCATTATGTGAGGAAGATGATCACACAATGATTGTTTTTGTTCCTTTGTATCTGCTACATGGTCCATTCAACACCTTGTGTTCGCTTAGGCCATGTGCTTCTTCTCTGTGGGCTTTGTTGCTTCTGAGCTAGATGGCCGCTTACTTGCCTTCAAGCCTTTAAGACCCCAGACACTATATCTTTTTTTGATAGCCGGGCAACATCAGCTTTCTTCACCACATTTGCTTACACACACGGCTGTCTTCAGTGATCATGTCGGGAAGATGGGTATCCTGCAATGGCTGCTTAGCAGGGTGAGGTGCTATTGTATTGGGGGATTATGCATGAGGAGGCCCCATGTCCATCTGCTACCCTACTACTGAACCTATAAATATATGCATATAAATCTATTGCCCCCATAAACATAAATATATTTACATATGTACATGTCTGTATTTAGGCTTCTCTGTATGCACTTTGCCTCCTACTCCTTTCCTCTATTTCCTTTCGCTTTCCTCCCGACCCATTACCATGTTTGGCCTTCATTCTGGATTCAGTAGTTCCTCTCAGTTACCTTGCTCTTGGTCCCTCCCTTCCAGTCCTCCCCTCCCCTCCCTCCTCTGGTTTAGAACCATTCGCTGTTCCCTTGTTTCTGTGTTGGTCTGCCTCCTTTTCTATTCTTTAAAAGTATATGCCTTGTATCTCTTCTTCCATTTAATATACTCCACACCTAAAACCTATCCAAAATGCTTGAGAGGGTGGTCTCTACCTGCTCTTCCTGTAGATTTACCTTCCAGTAGCTACTCAACCCACTGACATTGGACTTGTAGTCCTAGGCTTCTACCAAATTACCAATAATACTCTTAACGTGTCTCCATTAACAAGGACTACCTCTCACTCCTTGTCCTGGCTCCCTTGTGGCATTTGATGACCCTTCAAATGTACCCACTTTCTGAGATAATGTACCCACTGCCCTGGTTTTTAATCACTGCTTTCAACATTGTTGAGGTCAAATTTTCACTGGCCACAGTCCCACTCGTGAGCTCCAATCAGATCTATCCAGTTATTTGCTATTTTCCTCCAGGTATAACATACCTGAGACAAAATCTACACCCATGCACCTTCTCAGCCCTGCTTGTTCCCTTACTCTCTCAATCACTTGGTAACATACAGTCACTAAAACCAGTAGTTCCCTGGGAGTCAAACTCATTTCCTTTAGTTCCTCTTTAACTCAATTTACTTCTAAATAGTTTTTATTTTCATTGTCTAACATCATTCCAGTGTCCCCCAAAATTCCCAGAAGATGGATATCATTCTTCTCTAAATTGCGTTCTGTATCCCGTTTCACCCGATCAAATTTTCTTGTCCTAAGACTCCCTCCCCCTCTTACATTCAGTATTTAGAATAATTGTAAGACTCAACATGTTCTAAACTGAATTCAGCTATCTTCCTTCTCTATTCTGTTCCTCCTCTTGTCTTGGAGAATGGGTTTGACTCAGTGGGAAAGAAGGAATCATACTCAGAGCCTGCTTCATGATCACCAACTGCCTCACAGGTTCAGAAACTGATTATTACAACCCAGAGATAGATGGCTCAATGACATTCCTTTTTCTTTGGTTGCTTATTTAGTCATTTTTTTCTACTGTGAAAGTAACCTTAAAATTCCTAATTAGAGAAAGAAAAAAAATCTCACCAACCTGACAGCCTGATCTTTTTAAAATGTGTTTTTAAAACTATGCTCATAATTATATTTTGCATGCAATTTAAATTCTTCATATGCCAAGTAATATTGTCTAAGTTTCATGACATCATCTTAGTTCGCTGTAATAATTAACCTAGTTCACAACTTGCCTAAATTGAAATACTTCGAGACACGTTCACTCAGATGCATGCTAAACTTTCACAAAGAGTTGAAAATTTGATATTTATTTGTAGGGAGATGTCTATAAAACAAATATTTGGGGGATAAGAAATGGGGAGCTGATATCAGGGGCTCAAGTGGGATGAGAATGCTTTGAAAATGATGATGGTAGCACATGTGCAAATGTACTTGACACATTAGGGGGAATGTATGGATTGTGATAAGAGATATAAGAGCCCCTAATAAAAGTATTTAAATATATATATATGTATATATATTTAAGAATATTTTCAACTTGTCTCATATATAACAGGAAATCTTTCTGATCCGTGTTTTAATATTTATACTGCTCACCTAGAGGGTTTAGGTATCATTACTAGCTATTCTAATCAAACTGACCAAGAATATTATTGTCAAAACAAATTCCATGTATTATTCTCGCTTAGTAGTACCTCCTACACCGGCGGCTACAAACACCATCTTTCATGCCAGGAGCACAGAATGACATTTAAAATATGGGCTGGGACATCAAAGTATATGCTGCTTGTTTACTTAAATGAGGACTTTGCCCAGTTTATTCAGCTTCTCTTGGACTCAGTGTCCTCACCTATGAAACAGCATCAATAATGGAAATCATTATACAATCTTGCTAGGAGGATGGGAGGTGGTGTAAGATACCCAGACATGATGTTCTTAATCAAATGCCCATCATACAGCTATCACTGAAAGAAGATTGACCATTATCATCATTTCTCTATCTTAGGGAATATATTTTGAGCCATCATTTATTATCTTTCTACCCTGGAGCAAATAAACCCTGCCTGTCACAATTCCCCATCCTTCATCCTTCATCACTGGAAGACAGTAAATAGTAAATCAACAGTGATTCCAACTGAGTCCCCAGCTCCCCCAGTATTGTGTTCTCCATCAGAGAAAGCTGCAGGCATCTTTATAACTTGATTCACTTTATGATGATGCATATCCCACCAAACTGATGCTGAGTTTGGCTCCGTCTACTCTATTTCTGACAAGCAAACCATGCGTTTGTTTGTTGTGCTTATGAGATTATAAGACATTATAATGACTGTGTTTTGCCAACATGGACTTTTTTTTCAGGATCGGGAGATGAGAAATCTTTATAGGAGCAGACAGCAGAGCAGCTGTCTGAACTGGGTTTGAACTGCTGACCTTGAAATGAGCAAGCTAGTGCCCAACTCATAGTTCTACCAGAGTTACGTTGCAGGATCTGTTTTTGTTTTTTTATTTACTTTTATCTTTTGTAAAACCATTTGCAAATATGGCCCAATGTACATGGATGATTGGTAATTCACCATTAAAATATACTAATATGGCAACCCCCCAGTTGACAATGTGAGATAAACCAGAATTGACTTTTCATATTTGCACAGGGGCAAGGTTTCCATTTTGTTTGTTTTTATGTTCTTTTAAAATATTTCTAAAGTTAATTTCTTATGGCAGTTTTATATGGCCCCAAGCTTTAAACAATCTAATTCAAAAGTCAAGTAAGATTGAAATAGTATCTCCATAAAAAAACAATTAATAATTTAGAGGCAATATTCAGGTTTCACCTTGAAGTATGTATGTATTTTTCCCAAGGCCATGAATATTTTTTAAATCCTCAAGTAACTGCCACTAACTGCCACTCATACAGTTAAGACATGACAATCATTCTTTCTATTAAATAAAAATATGTTTTTGAGTCAATGAAGGTTGAATGTACCCTCCTAAAAATATGAGTTAGGGAATTCAACCATTTGAGCTGTATAGTTTCTTTAAGTGCACTCCAAACGGAGGCAGCCCTCCTTTGTTTGCCAAGGTTTTCTCTCTCCTTCCTGTCACTCATTCTATTTTTGAGTTATAGAAATAGCTCATGGAAGAGAAGCTTGGGATTGAAAATTTAAATGTATGGAGTTCCATTTACCCTTTTCAAATGGTCTGGGTGAGGTGTGCCTCTTCAATTGATCTTGTTCTCTAAATATGCACCTGACATCATAGGAATATATGTCTTTTATGAAACCATAAGTAAGCCTACTAAGTGATTTTACCTTTGTTGAAAATAATTGAGAGAAAATAAATAAATCCAAGTATGAGCAAAAGGAAATCCAATTTTATTATCCAATGTTCCTTTAAAAATGACAGAAGAAAAAAATATATCAGCAAAGGAAAGCCAGGTGGCTAAAGAATGTCACTTGTAAAAACATTATAAAAATAGGCCAATATAGTACTATAGAAAATATTTACTAGGTTTCTAGTTTATTGTTTTGTTTATTTTTAAGACATAATGGTCCCTAGCCTTTTTTGAATCTTTGCAATTTTGGTTGATCTTTTGCATAAAGTATAAAATGTAAATAGAATCTTTGTATAAGATATCACATTGAAGACTAAGGTACACCTTGACCTGAGCCGTGTTTCTTAGTCTCGGTTCTTAGAGAAGCAGAACCCACTGAAGCTTATGGATGTTTCGAGAGAGAGGTTTGTATCAAAGCAATGGCTCACGTGGTTGCAGAAGCCGACAAGTTCCAAATCCTTAGGTCAGATGTCAGGCAGAAGGCTTTTCCTGACTCACAAAGCTCTGGGAGCTGATGAACGCTAAGATCTGCCAGTCAGATGGGAAGGTTCTGTCTGCAGAGGTGAATTAATCTCAGACTCGAAGGTAAGGTAGTAGGACGGTGGTTGACAACTCCTAAAATCAACAGGCAAGATGCAGGCCACTGACTAAAGTCCCTGAGCCAGAGGTCAGATGATAAGCCAGACACATGATCCAGACCTAGCAAAAGCAAGCAAGCTTTTCCACGGCATCCACTTATCTGGGAAACAGGGCACACCCACAAAAAGTTCTCACTACGGGTGAGTACTGTATCTCAACTGCCAAGACACTGAGAACCGTGGCCCAGCCAAACTGATGCAAAACTTTAAACTCTCACACTGAGGTATCCCAATCAACTCATGTGTATGGGAAAGCTGGACGATGAATATGCAAGACCAAAGAAGGATTCATGAATTTGAATCATGGTGTTGGTAAAGAATATTGACTATACCTGAACATCCAGAAGAAAAAGCACATTTGTCGTGGAATAAGTACAACTGGAATACTTCTCAGAAATAAGGATGGTGAGGAGTTTGTTTCACATACTTTGGATAATTTATCCAGAGGGAATGGTCCCTGGGAAAAGACATGATAGTTGGTGAAGGAGGCCAGTGAAAAAGAGGAGCTTCAACAAGATCAATCAGCACAGTGGCTGCAACAATAGGCTGAAAATTAACAGCTGAGAGGAGGATACAGGATGGGCAGTGTTTCTTTCTGTTGTAATTAAGGACCCTCTGGCATCCGCATCGACCAGATGGAGTTTCACCAGCCACATCAACCATCAGCTATTCGCATGGTGACAAGCATTTAGTCATTGGTTGCTAAGTCTAAGTCTGCACTACTTTTTCATTAATTTATATTAAAAACTGCTGTTGAGCATTCCTCAGAAATATTTTTCTTACTACTTTGCATTTGTGCCCATAAATATTTCATTTCTGAGTGAAAAACTGCTTGGACCTATCACTCTCGCTGTTCCTCATTTAGTGGTGTCCTTATTTTCTCAAATAGTTTGAAAATGTCCTTAGAAACATATGAAAAAGGCCAAGCTGTCAACAACAAAAACTCCCTAGGAGTATCCATTCATCTCATCATTTCTGTCTAAGATCTTTATATCTTAGAGGTGGAGCCAGAGTGTCCTGTGACCCATGGCTAGCTCTACATTGAACCCTTTCCCCATTTCAAGGGGAAAAGCTATTGACAGCACACCTCGTCATCTCTTTTGCTGGTGCCTCACTTAGGCACCTTTCATAGTTTCAGTGTCTGGGAATGTCATCCCAAAGCTCAGTTGGCTCCCCCTTCAATTTTACTCCAGGCAAACCCCCTCCTCCCTTGTGATAGCCATTTTCTCAAAAAGTCTCTTGGTGATTCCCCCCCCCTTCTTTCCCATTATAAAGCCTCTATCGCTTAAATTGTGACTACGTCTGCAATTTCTCCCCCCCCCCCCCAATTCTGGTTAGCATGACCTTCCATATTCATTATCTACTTTGATCACACACCATCACTTAATGAATAGTGTATTTGAAAACATATTACATATCCAAGAGTATGAAAACTACGTGTCTAGCATTCAAAGAATAAAAATGAGACCACCACCAAGAATCTACCCACTGGGTTAAGGGAAAGAACACTTCCGGCGCCTTTGAAGCCCGTGGTTGATTTCCCGCTTTACCTCCCGGGGTTGCCACGTCCCGGATTGTGCCTTATGGTGTGCTTCCTTCTCAGGGTGGGCTTCACACATTGTGTACAGCTCCCACCTGTTTTCAAGGGCTTTCTTTTGAAGCTTCATCAGATGGATTCATATTCCATCATATTCTACTTCCTTTACTCCACACCTGGTTTTGAGCTGTCTCAGTGTTTCTTCTCTGGTTGTGGTTCATCAATATTTGTGAAAAATTTGGTATTTCTTTTCAATAGATAGCTGTGTATGTATTCCTGTTATGGGTGACAGATCTTGAGTTATTTATTTATTTTTGAATGGGAACATCCTGCTATGAACATTCTTATACACGGCTCTTTTGTCCAAGAGTTCCACTATTGGATACATTAAAGCCTGGACGGCATACCGTAAGTGCTTGCTTTGCGATTTCAGCGTTTTCTACCAATTTAAATCCCCACGTCATTTTCATTGACCCTACCTTCCCACTCGTTGCCATCAAGTAGACTCGAACTTAAAGTAAGCTAACAGCATTGCTGAGGTGAAGCACAGGAGCAGCTTTGCCCTTCCCCTGCAAAGCAGCTGGTGGTTTTGAACTGGCGACATGAAATTAGCAGTTCAACACTACGGTAACATGCAGCAGGCTTTCCTTTTCCTCGATTTAGGGGTCTGCAAACTACAATGAGAGGATCAAATCCAACCCAATGCCTGGTTTTGTATATAAAGATGGATTGAAACACTGCCATGTTACTTTGGTTCATACTGTCTCCGGCTGCTTTTGTACTTCAACAGCACAGTGGACTAATACCCAGAGATCTTACAGACTGCAAAGCCTAAACCTACCCGGATTTCCACAGAAAAAGTTTGCCAACTCCTACTCTGCAGTGTGTTAAACCCTTGCTATTTCATGATTTTAGAACTCTGTTTATTGGGTGGATGGGAAACACCTTGTAGTGTTACACGCAAATATGTCAAATTGGATTTTATTTGATAACTAATGTTCAATACTGCTATTCAGTTTTACTTTGTTTTGCTTTTATTTTTGACCCATAGGAGTTTGCCCATACATTCTGGACCTTTGTTTTTCAATGGCATGTGTTGGAAATGTCCCAATTATTGGTTGGTCTTTCGCTTCTTTTGTTTTGATATCTTTTGCTGAACAGAAAGTCTTAACTCAAACACAGATTAAATATCTTAAGAGATGTTTCCATATTCCAGCACTGTAGCGATATCTGTAGTACTATCTTCTCATTATATCTTTTTTTAATACCGCATTTTACATGAAAGTCTTTTATCCACCTGGAGTTCATGTTTGTGTATAATGAGATAAGGTTTCATTGCTTTGCCCTGCCCACACACATTCCACAGGGATCGTCATTTTCCCCTGTACCATTTATTAAATTACTCCTTTCTTTCCATTAATTTACAATGCTTATTCTTTCAAAAGTCAAATTCCAAGTAGAAAAGGTCAGCATCTAGGCGCTTCACTTGGCTCCATTGGTATAACTGTCTCTCCCTACGATACACCCTCTGCTTAGACAAGTAGGTGCAGGGATCATCTCTGCTCACCCATACGTATTTGAAACATTCGCTTGTTCAATTCTATTAAAAATTTTCTGTTAGCATGTTTATATCAAATTTGAGTATTTAGACCACATCTGGGAAAATGCACTTCATAATAATGGGTCTCAATTACACAGCACATCTATTATTTTGGCCTTAATGTCTTACAAAAAATTTTATACTTTTTTCAATAAAAGGGCATACATATACATATCTCCATAGATTTAATCTCAGGTAGTTATGGTGGTAGTGATGATGGTTTTGGAGATTTCTTTAAATATGTAATTTGTTTATTTTAATTATACTTTTTATTAAAACCTATTCATTCAGATTTGACCTATTCAAATCAGTTTACCCTGATTAGATCTATCCAAATCTTTCTTACCTATTCAAATCATTTGACCTACTCAACCCTATTCATTCTGATTTGACTCCATGCTGAAAATTTGCATTTCCACCTGATATATTGGGTCAGAATCTACAAGATTCCCATGTGATTCTTAAATATAGTGACTCTTCTGCATTCAGAAAAATCAGCTGGGACCTTTAAGAACCACTAAGAATCTTGTTAAAATGTAGTTTGAATCAGAATATCTAAGGCAGAAATGAAAATTCTCAGTGTGGTCAATCCAGAAAGTCAACCAGTTAAAAGCCATTGATAAGAAGTAATAACAGCAGTCATCTTTGGATTTTTCTGGATTATAATGAGAATGCTTCCAATGCTTCAGTACTAATATTACTACACACCTTTGTAAATAACCTTCCAAGTTAAGGAAGTTCAATGTTATTCCAAGCTTGCCAAGACCATTCAGTACAAATGAATGTTGAATTCTACCAAACTTATATTATGATATTTATTAATATAATTAACTGCAGCAGTCAATTAATTAGATGAAGTATTGTATTGAGCAAATGTGCCACACGCACATACACACAAAAACTTTTTAATGTTAGAAAGAAAAGATACCATTTTGAAGACTAAGGTTCATGCAACACAAACCATGGTCTTTCCAATCACTTCTAATGCATTTAGAAGCTAGGAAGTAAGGAAGACCAAATACAATTGGTATATTTGAATTATAGTATTGGCAAAGAATACTGAATATTTCATGGATTGTCTGAATAATAAAAAAAATCTATCTTGAAAAAAATAGAGCACTTCTCAGAATCAAGGACAGGGAGACTTTGTCTCAATACTTTGGATGTGTTATAAAGAGGGATCAATTCATAGATAAAAATATAATAAAATATCAAATATAAATTAAAATACAATTAATATTATATCATAAACACTATCCTATTTAATTTAATATTTAAATATTTAATGTAAACATTGGATGTTTCATGTTATATATTAAATATTAGAAATATATAATTTAAATATAGTTAATAAAAGGTAGTGAAGAAGAGGAAAATCTTCAGTAAGATGAATCGTGGCTGCAAAAGTGGGTTCAAAATTAGCAGTGACTTTGAGGATACTGCAGGATAGGCAGCATTTGGATGTGTTGTTCATAGTCAGAAATGAATTGACAGGACATAGCAGCAAAAATAACATTTTTGCCCTCAATCTGTCCATGCAGTGAATTATAATAATTGATTTTCTACACTTATACAAACATGACATCCCTAGGAAAACCTATCTCATTAATACTGAGCCTTCTTCCATGAGGAATCTTTCAAAGTTCATGAAGTGTGTTTCATGACAAATTAAGCATACATTTAAAACATTCTCTTCTTTGAACAAAATAGACTCATGTAAATAAGTTTATCTGAACAGAAGCTGGTTGTAGCCCAAGAAAGGTAAGACATTGTTTGAAAAGAGCCCCCATCAGAGAAATGAGTTCTGTTAAAATCTAAATTTGAGCAAACATCAGCTGTGTGGTGGATCAAGAGAGATTAAATAATTGGCTGTATCTTTTAACCTCATCTTATCTGCCATAATCAATTTTGCAATGTTCTCTGTCTGGTAGTAAGGTCATTCACAGCTCTGGACTGTGGTCAAAGGGGATTTATTCACAGAGAGGCTTAATCCACGTGGAGACCCTGCAAATGAATTCGGGGCTTCCACTGTCATCTGTAGCCCTCAACAAAATGGTGTTCAGAACTTAAACTCTGGTACTCCTCCCCTCTTCATATAGGGATTTCATTGTTCACGATCCTTGGATCACTCAGGCTGGTGTTCTTCCATGTGAACTTAGTTGACACTTTACTCAGACACTACTCGTCTTTCTGATAGCCAGATGCCATCTGCTTTGTTTGAGACACGTCTGCTTTCTTGTGGCTGTTGGGTTTTTGTTGCTGTTGTTGTTGGTTTCTTGCTTTTTCCCCCTTCTTTTTTCTATATATGAAACCCAGGAAAGATTAATCTATAAAGACCATTACTTTATTAGCAATTACATGGGGTCATAGTAAGGGAGCTTGGGAGGACGTGGGGAACTAAGGACAATGAGTAAAGACAGGAAAAAAGACAATGATCTTAAGTTGATTGTGGGCATAATTGCACATCTCTTCCTAAAAGGACTATTCAATTGTATGAGATATGAATGATAAAACTTTAAAAAATTAGGTAGTTTGAGTGGAAGAATGGGGAAATGTTTTACAAAACATGTTTGGGGATAATTGCCATAATAAGTCAATAGTTTACAAATGGATAACTGATTTAAGCAGGGCAAAAACTATGTTGAGATGAAGTACACAATGCTAGGTCATTCACATCAGTTTGCAAGTAAAAAGCTAATTTTGTTCACACTGTAACAGAGGTGACCCAGTGTCTAGAAGCAGAAACATGTAAAAGAATAGTTTTTCTAATTTCCCATTTTTTTAGAGTCAAGATAGAGATAGATAGATAGATGATAGAGAGATAGAGATAGAGATATATCAAAAAACTGAAAAGAACACAGATACATAACAAGAATTTTAATAAAATCAAATAACCCATGGCCACCATATTGGTGTTTACCTGATCCTATTTGTTTAATTTCTCATATATTTAATTAGCATAGACTGGGTATAATGATCTTTGTATAAAGATGTGGGATTGATTGTTTAAGATAAAAATCACACTATAAAATAAAATACTATTAAGGAGATACTTGCCCTTGATAAGTATGCCACTAAAATAAGAGCCAAAGAGTCATACTGGGTTGGAAAGCACATCTTCCTGCCCCCACATGATTGATGGAAGACCATATTATAAGCCTTAAGTGGAGCATAGTTTAAAGTCATTTAACCTTAGTTCTGTAATGATGGCATAAATCTCATCTGTGTGTAGTAGAAATCAGCCCACTTTGCAACATCTTGACAACTGGTTGGAAGGTGAATTAATTAAACAAAGGTCTGTTCACCCACATGTCATCAAATTAAATTGGGGCAGTAGTTTCGCCGAATTAACCAGCTGTTTGGGTGTTCCATAAATATAGTCCTAGTTTTAAAATTAAGAACTGGCAGCGTTTCTCCTGAAGCTGGCCAAGTCTGGGGCTATTAAAGCTTGTCCCATCCCAGGAACTTTCCACTTGTAGCTGTCAAAGATTTTTTTTTCATTTTCCTTAATTAAGGCCAAATAGTTCAGTGTCTGACTTGCCCCCTGATTGCAAACTAAGTGTCTATGGAAATGTCTTTCAGACCTATAGGCCAATCCATGCTGTGCTTAAGATTTATGTACGTGCTGACGGAGACGGTAGAAGGAGGAGACCCTGCAAAGCAGACACGCACTGGGCTGTGCGGTAGATGTTACTAAACAGGATTTACGGGGGGAGAAAAGAGTGCCACGTGGGGAGTTTGTGGCTGGCCTGAAATTTTCTGTCAACCGTGAGGCCAGCCTTGTTTCCAGGCTGTGGGGACCTTCTAGACAGTGTCTGCCTTCCCCATCGGAGCCCTGAACATCCACCTTGACTTGTTCTTTGTTCCACAGCCTAGTTCTGTTTGGATCCAGACTCTGTAGTCCTCTAAAAACAGGCTCACATCATTTTTTGGACCTGCCATTCAGCACCATTTTCCATTTTGCCATTGGAACTTTCTTCTTTCCCCATTGTCCCCCTCCCCCACCCCACATAGCAGGGGCAAATGCAAGCACTAAGGGCAACTCTTGGAACAGATGCCATGTCTTCGGCCCCCAGCCCTTTGCTGAGTTCTCTAGATATGATGAGAAATAATTTAGAAATAAATTCTGCCTTTGCAGAACACAGGAAGCACAGACAGTAAGGGCACTGTTGAGATCCACCTTTGCGCCTGAAAGCCACTCTCGATAAGCATCCTTGCGCGTGTAACCCTAATGCGGGAGCCTTTGCGTTGTCAGGGGCCCCAACGAACAAGCCTCCTGAAAAACCTGCTGCGAGTCGCATCGCATCAGCTCTGGGACACACAGGCAAGGAATGACAACTACAAGAACTATGTCCCTTTCTCGACACTAAACACAGCTGCTTATTTTTTTAGTTGCCTGATGTTGCTTTCCTTTCCCCATATTGGGAAATTTTCTCTCTTAAAAAAAAAAAAGTTAAACGTGAATCATGGAGACCCCACAAGGAGAGAATTGTGCTCTGTGGAGGACACCTGTGGAGAGGGCCACCAGGACAGACCCCCACAGGGCATGTCTGCTGGGCACACAGCCATCCCCCCAGGCCGGCGCTGACCCGGTTACAGTCATGCCAACAATGTGCTTTAATCCAAGCAAAATAAGTGCAGGCAATCTTACAGCTTTTAAAGAAAAATCTAGTTCTTCCAGTGACCCAGGCTATTTTTCTTCAAATATTTAAAGGTCAAAGGCACCACTGTGTGCTTTTACTCCTATTTCACACCAGAAAATTACCTTCATTGTATTTGATCACCCTCTCAATTTAATTTGCAGACTTGCTTTTTAACAAAGCATAGTTTGGATCTTGTCCTAACATGTAATGTGTATAATAATATAAGAATATTTTTTTAACTTATTAACTAAGAAATATGTGACTTGCTAACTTTGGAGATAAATGTTGCTTGCAACTATGTTTCAGTACTATTAGGTTGCTAAACGAATTGCAAGAGGGAGGTTTGCACATTGCTCCTAGGAGAATTTACCAATCTTTATGGAACCCATTGCTCACAGCTGTGGGGAAATATCCATCACTAAAAACCACAGCACTTTGAATTCCATGTCAATGACATCACTGGCATAATTGAAATATAATTCACATGTGGGAAGCAGTTTGCTACAAATCTGAAATTATTCTCCAACTGTCTATAGGGGAGAAAACTATCATAGAAAACAATGTTATAGTTTTATCTTCATTTATCATTAATGCCCTTTTGTAAAACATTTTGGATAATATTATCAGAGACCAGGCTTCTTCTCTCTTGACAGCAGATGATAGTTTTAAGATATTTCTTTATGTAGTAAGAGAAAGACACCTTTCCTTGATATCAGTACATTATCAGAAAATTGTGTAAGTTGTCAATTGCACACACTCTAGAGGACTTTTTGCTCCACAAAGGAAATCTTTCTGTTAAAACTGTGACCATGAAACATAATTCGCATCTAAAAACCTAAATCAGTGTTCATGAGAGTCTCACAAGGGATCAGACATTGTAATACAAGGCATACTGATGGCAGGTGATTTGCTTTGTAGAGACAAGCAGGAAAGGCCCATTAGCCTATGCTGTATCTCTTATTAATTTACTTCCTGGTCACTAAAGTCTCACCTTAAAATGCTGTTAATTTGGGATTATTTTATGGGATGAAATAAGCCCCAAAGTGTGTTTTACTTATTAAGAACTGGTGTTCGCCTTGATGTCCTTCACCCAAACAGAAGAGAAAAAAAATTAATATGCTCTGTGAGTGTGGTCGAAGAGGTGGAGAGGAACACTTAGCGGAGGTGTCGGCCAACACGGGGCATCTTCTACGCGACGAGATATTTGTCACTCGGGAAACGAAGCGTCTAGGGTTTTGATGGCGGGCGTTGCTCAGGACTCAGACATTTAGGAAAGCTGTCAGACTACTATGTCCTGTTGTCCTGTCAGGCATTTCAGGTACAGAAATTCAGTGGCAAAATGAGTCCAACTTTCCTTTCTGGTGGAAAACATAAGCAACAGTATTTACATAATAGAAATAATGGCAGGTAATGATCACACTGTTGCACAAATTGATTCTAACGCATGGCGATCTGTCCTAGTTATCTAGCATTGCAGTAGCAGAAGTAACCACAAATGGGTGGCTCTCACCAGCACAAATATACTTTCTCCAAGTTTAGGAACCTAGAAGTCTGAATTCAGGGTGGCTGCTCTAGCGGAAGACTTCCTCTCTCTTACCTCCGGAGAAAACTCCTTGTCCCTGTGAGCTTTTGCTCCTGAATGATCTTCATGTGGCTTGACATCTGTAGGGACAGCAATTTATTTAATGTGGCTTTTCTGGCCAAAGTCTCTGTAACTCCCACCAAATGGCCCTTTCCTGCATGAGTCTGGGTAAGAAGGTGGGGGAAGACACTCCTGAGATTCGCATGTGTATAACCACTAACAGGGTACACTGTGAGTGCCATCCTGCTGTTTATGGAATGAGCCCTCTGAGAGGCAGAGGGAGGAATCTCCCTATCAGCCAGAACCAGGAGCAGAGCGCCTCCTTTGAACCCTGAGATCCTTGTTCGGTGTCCTGCATCCAGAAGGCAGCTGACATCCAACAAGCCGCAGAAGAACCAGGAGGCAGAGCAAGAGACACAGCAGGGAATTTCTCAGCCCAATAGAGCAAGTAAAGCTGAGTGCTTTGGGGCAGAAGCCTGACTTTGGAGTGAGGTCCCTCTGGACACGTAATTTGAGGAATTGGACTTACTGGCCCATGGAGGTAGAGTCGAGGGCCTTCGGGCTGAGGCTTGCTGAAGTGGGTGCTTCTGACCGTGAATTTGAAGCTGGCTTCTTTGACCCATAGTGCTTGATCTGAATGCCTTACTGTAGAGCATTTACTAGGAAACCTGAAAGAACTTTGTAATATGTTCTTATGGACAACAGTAGCCTGAGCATTTCTCACTTGCCTTGTAACCTGTGAACTTCCACAATAGACCCCTTAGCCCTGAGGATTGTCTCTGAGTTCTCCATGGCCATTGGGAAGGGGAGAGAGCCTGTCCAGCATCCATGAACCATATGTCACCGCCTTTATACATACATCCCCAAACCACTTTGAGAGTGGAGCCATTCCCTCAGCTGGGATCACTCTTTGAAGAAGAAAGGAAGAAAGGAGAAGACCATTCCATTGCTGCCATGAAACATTATGATAGGGTCACCCCAAATGAACAGGTACTCCCACGAGAGCAAGATGGGAGCCTTTCTGGAAAGTCAAGTGAAGATGGGAGGGAGCATGGATGGCTTGGAGAAGGCATTGACATATTCCATTGGTGGGGACACTGACAGGAACAACCTGCCATCAGGAAAACACACAGCAATACTTACCCAGAACCGAAGGAGAGAATAAGCCCAGTACTATGCTCTTGTCGGACACTTTTGACCTACCAGTAGTTTCTATCCAGCCCAACGGGTCTCAACCTGTGGGTCAGGTTTGGAGGTTGAATGACCCTTTCACAGAGTCGCCTGATTCATAACAGTAGCAAAAGTATGGTGATGAAATAGCTACAAAAATAATGTTATGATTGGGGGTCACCACAACATAAGGAACTGTCTGAAAGGGTCACGGCATCAGGAAGGCTGAGAACCACCGATCCCGCCCTTGGTGACCCAGCCAAGTGTGATAAAGTACTTGGACTTTCGCCTCTGGCTTCTTGAGGCACAGTGTCGTTCATAGGCTACACCAGAAGGACACCTGTGGAAACCCCGCTAAGTGAACTGGGCGGTACCTCAAACTCACCTGCAGCCCTTGGACTTAAGGGTGAAATTCCCTAGAGTGAGAAGAAATTTATGGCATTAGTGGCCCTTGGACTTTGGTTCAGATCTCTTGCTTTGAGGGTACCCAAGGAAAGGTGGCCCAGGATCGTCATATATTTACTTTTTTTCTTTTAATATTTGCTTTCATATTTTTAAAAAAATTCATTTTATTAGGGGCTCATACAACTATCACAATCCATACATACATCAATTGTATAAAGCACATTTTGTACATTCCTTGCCCTCATCATTCTCAGAACACTGGCTCTCCACTTAAGCCCCTGGCATCAGCTCCTCATTTCCCCCCCTCCCTCCCCGCTCTCCCCTCCCTCATGAATCCTTGATTATTTATAAATTATTATTTTGGCATGTCTTCCATTTTAATGCCCTCTTTGCTTTACTCTGACATGTGTTCATCTGATGGACATAGTTCTGACTTTGTGAATTTGTGAATGAATGCTATTGGAAAAGTTGTCCTATCACCAATGCCCTCTGTTAGTTTAAATAGTCACATAAAAATTTAATCTGTACAAGTCAACAATTCATGTAATGTGTTTTGTAGCTGGATATATTTGTGTGATTTCCTTCTCTCAACAGTGGGTTAAATTCTATACTAGTGGATTAATTAATGATACCACCAGTAGAATGTTCTTATGCCTCAGTGAGATGATTGATAATGTTCTCTATCATAAAATGACAATGATCTGTCTAATGTGAACCACAGACCTACATAAGCCATAGATCGCGAAGTGGTTCTGGGGACCACATTTCATTCTAGCCTGAATCTAAGAATAATCCATCCTTGTTACACGGCCCTGCTCGTTGCTCACCTTCATGAAGCAATCACTGAAGATATGGAGCCATAGCAGAGAGTGGTGAAGAAAGCAGATGGTGTCTGGCTATGAAAAATAACTATCAAAATCTTATTATCCAATTACCTACCCCCTCTGATCCATGTTGGGGCCGATCTGGTTTTCAATAGTTTCTGTAATTTAAAAAATTTATTTCTCTGCTTGCTTGTTTTTGTTTTCACATTGGGATTTAACTCTTAGGCATGCTGTCATTGTGGGTAGCCTTCTTGAATTTTGGTTATGTGGTTTTCTGGTTCGGGTATATGAAACCAGGATTGATGACCCTATAGAGAGAACAAGTCAGGTAAGGGTTCCTAGGGGACAGTGGGGGAGTGACATTAAAGGGGAGCTGGTATGAAGGAGTTCAAGAATGAAGAAAATGCTTTGAAACTGATTGTGGTAGTGATTGTACAATACTGCTTGATATGGTTGAACTATAGAATGATATGCTTTCTTTATTAACTCCCAATAAAATAGTTTGGGGATGGGGAAAAAGCATCTGGGGTCTTAAAGGCTTGTCTTCAAGCAAGCAGCCATCTAGCTGAAGTGTCAAACAAGTCCACATTGAAGAAGCATACCGGCCTGCGTGACCCAAGGATTTTGAATAATAAAATCCAAATCTGATGAAGGGAATTGTTTCAGAACTTAAATTGAGACCACTCAGTTTGCAGGAAGCTAAGCATTATAGAAGAAGGCCAAAATCAATTTCCAGCATTCCTGCATGGATGAAGCCTCCAGTTGCTATCCTCTGACCACGGCTGAGGGTATGAATAGTCTTGCTACCAGACAGAACGCACTGCAGTTGATTTGAGCAGATGCAGTTTGATGACAACGTAATCCCGTATCATGTGATCTCCCTGTTGACCCATTTGAAATTTGTTCTAGTTTTAATATCCAGCTTTCTTTTCAATTAAGGTTTTTCTCTGGTCTGTTTTGTTGTGTTTTGTTTTTTGTGTTTTCTTGTGTATAATCCAGGATAGGTAAATATACAGAGACAGTAACTGGATTAATGACTTCATGGGGGCATGACAGGAAGGTGTGAGGGACACAGGAAGCTAATAGCAGTACAAGAAGGAAGAAATTTAAAAACAAATTTACCATGGTGGGGGTTAGGGGGAGGGGGGCGATGCTCTAAGATAGATGTGATGCTGAATGTACAATTCCCCTTGATTGTACAATTGAACTAGTCAATGTACTTGCTGATCAAACTGGTGGGGGTGGGTGGGGGAAGAAGGAAGAAAATGTTCTAGAACTGATGGTAGTGATTGATAACTGTACGACTCCTTTGCATAAGACTGGACGACTGGAGTTTATGGTATTTGAATGATATATGGATAAAACTGTCTGAAATGTCATGAAAACCCTTGCCTTGGAGTTGGCACTCTGAATCCAGACTCCCCGCCTCCTCCTAAACTGTGCTTGCTGAAGCCATCCACTTATGGCACGTCTGCTATAGAGCAGCACTAGATAACTGAAACATGAGCTATAGACTTCCTACCTCAGGACTGTGGAAGAAGAGACAAGTAATTCCTATGATCAGTAACCGTCCCTGTGTCTGATGCTAGAGTTGCATTGATCATTTTTGGACAAACACTGTCATTCAAAAGTTGTTCACTTTTATTTTGTGTCATCTAACCTATACAGATAGGACTCATATTCAATATGAAAGTTCTGGAACTAAGGATTATAAAAGATGGTAACTGTTTTAAGATTGGATGACGTTTCAATTGGCACAACATAGACACACAAAAACAGTGTTCTACGTCTTAGTTTGGTGAGGAGCTAGGTGACTTCTAAAGGTGTGTGACCACCTAAGGTGCGACTCTTGGTCTCTCCTGTTTAGAGTAAAGAAGAATGTGGAAAATCAAAAGACAAATAGAAACAATTAGTCCCATGGACTAATGGACCATGCAAACATCAGTTTCCGCAACTCAGATCAGAAGTAGATGGTACCCAGATACCACTTCTACGTGCTCTGAAAAGGACTACATTAGGTCTAGTACAGAATAGTGAAAAATCTTAAATAGTACTCATAGTTATTTTTTATAAATAATTTTATTGGGTGCTCTTACAGCTCTTATAACAATCCACACATTAATTGTATCGAGCACAGTTGTACATATGTTGCCATCATCATTTCCAACACATTTTCTTTCTACTTAAGCCCTTGGTATCATTTCTTCTGTTTTCCCTCCCCTCCCCTCTCATGCTATTGAACCCTTGATAACTTATAAATGATTTTTATTTTCATATTTTACGCTGTCTGCTGTCTCCCTTCACCCATGTTTCTGTTGGTCATCCCCTAGGGGGTAGGGGGGAGGGTTGTATGTCAATCATTGTGATTGGTTCCCCCTTTCTCCCCTTCTCTCCCCACCTACCTCCTACCCTCATGGTATCACTTCTCTCATTACTGGTCCTGAGGGGTTTATCTGTCCTGGATTCTGTGTGATGAAAGCTCTTATCTGTACCAGTGTACTTGCTCTGGTCTAGCCAGATTTGTAAAATAGAACTGGGGTCATGATAGTGGGGGGTGGTGAGGGTGGAAGGTGGGGAAAGCATTAAAGAACATAGGAATAATGTGTTTTGTGGGTGCTATACTGCACCCTGGTCAGCTCATCCCTTCCTGTGACCCTTCTGTGAGGGGATGTCCAATTGTCTATAGACAGACTTTGGGACTTCATTCAGAGTCCCTCACTCCCATCAAAATGGTTGCTTGTCTGGGGTCTTCTGATACTGGATCCCGTCGACACTTCATGATCACATGGGTTGGGGCAGAACTCAGAGTTATAAATAAGATCAGTCTCATGGTTGAATTGAGACTGATGGAATCCCCATGACTATGGCCCTTGTCTTTTAAGTCTGGAAGTGAACTCACCCCTGTGTTAGAATAATCAACTATTTAAGATCAAAAGAGCAGCACTTACCTACGGACAAAATTCAGAAGGTTAGGAAGGATAGAGAAAGGGAAACAGGAAACCCAGGGAGGGAGAGATGGTACATTGAGTGGCTGACCAGTGATGAGTTGAATCAGAATGTACAAGAATTGCTGAAAGGAAACTATAATCTGCTCTGTAATTCACACTAAAATGTTTTTAAAAGAGATTACTAATCTTTACGCATTGCTTTAAGATGCTAATTGCTCTTAATTCCAGAACTAGTCACTAGAACATAGCTTAAAGATGTAACCAAATTTGCCTTAGGTGATGTAAGTTTTTTTTTTGTAAATGGAGGCAAGATGTTATATTTGCGTGATTTTATAAAAGCTGATTTTAAAACAACAAAACTTTTTTGCCTAAGGCAAAACTTTTAGAAAGAGTGTTTATGGCTGTAATCAGTATGTTCAAATTATGCATAATTTTGTTTCCACCATTCCTTTCTTGGATCACAAAAAGTCAAGTATAATTGCTTATAAAATTGAGAATTCTATCCTCACTTTTGAAATGTTTTGTATGTACTCTCATTAACACTATAGGAAACGATCCAACGTTTTGATAGAGACCATATCATTGTTTTCTTTGCAAGCATTATTAATTTCATTGAGTAATCACAAACTTCAGGAAAATGCTCACCAACTTCTAATACCACTAGAATCCTTTTGGGACAGACCCAGGGGCATGTAAAGAAAGTAATTAATTATTCATGTTTCTATTAACTTCCCATGGTGTGCTGTCATTAGGTGAAATGCAGGTTTTGTCAAAAAACCCTGATTTAAGATATGTCTCGGCTTTTAAAAATCTCATTACATTAAATAATTTAATGCTTGACAACAAACTGTCTAAGCTATGCAGTAAATAAGAACTTCTTATAAAAATGATTAATACACTTTTATACAAAGTACTCTTATGCAAGCTCATAAAGTCATGAGATGACGACTCTTGATATTAAAATAGAATAAAAATTCAAAAATTATCCCAAAACTTTAACCCGGGGCAGGATGCATCTCTAGAGTTATCTCGTATAATATTAGAGAGCGTAAACTTTTACCAGAAAAGTAAGTTCATTTTCCTTGGCTTATTATGTTATTTGTAGCAGAAATTGCCATGGTCCTGAAAGGCTTGAGAGAGAGAGAGAGAGAGAGAGAGAGAGAGAGAGAGAGAGAGAGAGAGAGAGAGTGAGAGAGAGAGAGAGAAAGTAAACGTTGCAATTTGAGTTGGATCTTTGCACTGGGAAGGCCTCTGACTCAAGCATCCCAGAGATGTCTGTCTAACCCTCCCAAGGAGGAAAGGCCTCCGAGAAGTCCCTGGACCAGTGGATTTGAAAGATAGTCTTTAAAATCATTGTTTGGGGATCTTCACAATTTACGTATCGCCTATCTTGAACCCATGTTTCACTGTGAGTCTCCCCCCTCCTTTCTTTCTTATGAGTTAGACAAACATAAAGAGTCGCATTCATCCATCAGCCAAAAGCAAAAAAGAACATTCCGTGACCGAAAGTAAAGTATCTCAGTCATGGAAATAGAATCTCTAGCATTGATTTTCCTCTCTCTGAACTTCTTGGATCAGATGCATCTGATTCGCGAGCCCTCTAATGAGGTGCAGCCCCAGACAAAATGTAAAGAAAGCAAAGCCTGTTTCCTCTTCTTTTCCTCAACCGCTAGGTGCCTCCTACAAATTGTGGAGGCTTAACAGGCACCTCAAATAAGCCAAACACGCTGCATCCAGTTGATCCTGACTCATGGGAACACCATGTGATCCCGAAGTGCCAAAGCCTCTGGGAGGTGTGTGTAGGGTGGGGGGTATCCTATTTCAAAAGGGAACTCCAGTGAGACAGAAATGTTGGAACCGAATCAGTTAATTACTAGTGGTTAGATTTCAAGCAGCACTCTGATAATTTGCCAGGAATCAGAGCCGCTCACTGCCATCGGGTCTATGTGGACTCATTGCGACCTACAGGGCGGGGCAGAACAGCCCCTGCAGGCTTCGGAGACGGCAACTCTTTAAGGGAGCAGAAAGCCCCATCTTACCCCTGAGGATTGACTGTTAGAATCGACTAGATGGCATCGAGTTGTTTTTAGGTTTGGTCCAACCTAAGAAATCATCTTTTAGAAATCATCTAAATAAGAAATCATCTTATATGTCACAGTAGTCAGTGGCGATCCATATGGTTTTTCCACTGGTGACATTTTGGACGTGGATTGCCAACCCTTTCATTCTAGTTTCTCTTAGTTTGCATACTCTACTGATGGCTGTCTGTCCATTGTCCATGTGGCAACTGTTGGGTGCGGAACGTCACACCCACAGGCTGCACGAGATCTTCCAGACCAGCTTCGCCAAAGAGAAGCAGCTCCTGTCATCACATTAAGGATGAGATGATTCACTGCTTGACCAAATAGAGCAGGGTAATTTTGTATTCTCCACTCCCCCACTTCCCACTCAACAATGTCATAAATGTCCCAAATGGCCCTTGGCCTCAAAAAAGTTCCCCAACCCTGCACTGTGACACAATTCCCACCGTCTTAAGCCCCCCACAACACAGAACATTGACAAGTCACTGGTGAAGGGATTCTTACAGCTGCTAATGGAAAAATACCCTCTCCCCCAAACTTGGATCAGTGAAGAAAGGAGGGAAGAAAGGAGGGAAGAAGGAGGAAGAAGGAGGAAAGAAAGAAGATGGGTGACCACAATAAGCTCCACCTGTAAGGTTTGCCATGTTTCTGCAGTCCATTCCAATCAACTGGTCGGAGACGTCCAGGGACAAACCCTCCTCCTGACGCTAATGGAAAGAGTGCAGCATGTGGCTGAGCATGAACAACTGGGTCTGAGTCCCCACCCCACCACCCCCATTGCTCATGGAGCCCTAGAGCAGCAGCTCTCAACCTGGGGGTGGCGACCCTCTGGGGGTCCAACAACCCTTTTCACAGGGGCTGCCTGATTCATAACAGTTGCAAAATGACTGTGATGAAGTAGCAACGGAAAGAATTGTATGGTTGGGGACCACTGCTCTAGGCAAACAGCTTTGCATCCTCATGCCTCTGTGTCTTCATCTGGTCAAATGGGGGTGGTCTTTTCGTGGGGAGCGTACAAAAGCAATGACCAGCACACATAAGAGACCCAGAGCGGAGTAGCCTAGTAAGAGTAGAGAAAGGTTGAATATTGTCATTGTGGAGCTGCGCGGTATCCTTAGGTATTTAAATAGTTTGCGCTTGACTTGTGAACAAAAAGAGGCAGTCTCCTTCAATGGAGGTCACAGTCAAGAAAACCCTGTGGAGCAGCTCTCTCTCGCACCTGAGTTCTCCATGAGTGGGAAGCCACCCAACGCCAACAGGCTACTCCATATTTAGAGTTTCTAATCTCCACTTCTTCTAGCACATATGCGGGAAGGGGACTTTCCTGATTTCACGAAGGGCTTGGCTAGAGACAAAGCAGGAAAGTTGTGCTTGTAAGAAATGTAGAGGCTTGGTGGCCATTACTTGAGCATTAGGTTGTTAATCCAAAGGTGAGCAGTTTGAACCTGCCTGTGGGAAAAGACAAGCTAGTCTGCTTCTGTAATGATTTATGGCCCGGAAAACCAATGGGGGCAGTTCTGCTCGGTCCCACAAAGTTGCTATAAATCAGAATAATTTACTTGATAATTAAACTAATTATCACGTTTAGTTCATTTGCAGTCCCCCCCCCTCTTTTGTAGTTCATTCATATATAAGGCCCAAAGCCAAAAATGAGCTTGAAATCAGTGCTATTGAGAGTGGCTTTTGAAAGTGCTATGGAAAGTGGGCTTGAAAGTGGGCTTGATTTGGGTTTGGATGGTCCAGTGGCTGAGCAATTGGTTGCTAACTAAAAGACAGGCTGTTGGAATCTACTACCTTTTCTGTGGGGTAAACATGTGGCTGCTTGTGTTGGTAAAGATTTACCATCTTGGAAAGCCTACGGGGAGTTCTCCCCAGTACTATAAGGTTGCTCTGAATGAAAATCAACTTGAGAACAATGGATGTTTATGGGTGAAAAACAATGTTTAAGTCATTTAGTTTGCAAAGAGATGGCTAAGGAATTAACCGCGTTCAAGACACAGATTGCTGGAGAAAGCCTGCTTCGGGCCCGGGGAGTCAGAAGAATCTGAATGGCAGCAGGAGAGTGAGCGAGAGGGACGTGTGTCTGTGTGCTGTGCAGATGCATGCTGCCTGGAAGAGTCGTCCCCGTTTGAAGGGGCTGCCAGGGAAAGGGCACCGGCTGCCTGCTTCCGACAAAGTCAGGCCTGGGCCAGCAGGGTGAGCAAGGTACCCTCTAAAGTTTAATTTTCTCTGACCGGGTTTTAATGGAATGTATTTGTTCAACTGACAGATGTAAGAGATGAGTGTAGGAGAACATGGGGTGGAGGACAATCACAAATGCTGACTGTGGCTGAGTGCACCATTAGAAAAAGGTAAGGAAAGGTTGACACGCGAAGGAAACCTTTCTGATGGTCCCCAAGGATGGGGAAGGAGAGGGAAATTCGCTAAGTAGGTCACAGCCATTCATTCATCTACATGGGCGGATGGACAAGATGAACAGGCACAGGTGGGTGAATGAGACTACACCCACAACCACATGTCGATGTCAGAGGATTTCTACATAGGCATGTGTCGGAGCTGTGAGTATGTACATAAATGTGATAGCGCATGCAAGGGACAGCGTGACAATCTTCTTAGCCAGACCCAAACTCCTTGCAGCAAGGAATTCCTAGGCTCGGGGCTCAGAACCATGGCCAGGTGGGTACCCAGGGCAATTGGCTTCAAGTAGTCTACCAAGACAATGGTCGGTGTCCTGTTTGGTGAGTAGCCACTGGGGAGTTTAAAAGCTTGTAAGCAGTCATCCAAGATGGAATTATTGGCCTCTCCCCATCGAAACAAAAATTTAGTCAAAGATATTTAGTCTGAAGAATGGGCCATGACCCTGAGGACTAGACTGTGCTCTCTTAGTACTGCCAATCATGCTGACAGGGAGCACAACAGAAGCTCCTGGATAGAATGGAAGACAATGTGGAATAAAACCCAAATTTTTCACAAAACCCAGGCTTATTGGTTGGATAGACTCTGGCCCTTCCTCACCCTGCAAGCTTGGAACTGAACTCACCTCCATGGTGCAACTGTCTGCCAAAAAACAGACAACCCCACAAGGTGAATATCGCCCCAGGGAGGACACAGTCCTTACAGCAACCCAATCTGATCAAAGCGGCAGCATGTGCCCCAGAGAGCTCACACTGAAGAAAGGATAGGAGAGAGGGATGAATGGACGGAGTAAACACACGGAGGAAGTGGGAAGAGTGCCCTAACATTGTGGTGATTGCAATCAAGGTCACAAGATGAAATGTGTGTGCATTGTCGAGAGGAAAGCCCGCTTGCTGTGTCAACTTTCACTCAAGTCACACTAAGAAGTTTAAAAACGAGACAGAAACTCCATGGGGGCAGTTCTCTTCTGCATTTGGAGTTTGCTGAGTCGCAATCAACTTCATGACAATGCCAACATCTAGAACAGTGATTCTCGACCTTCCTGATGCCACGACCCTTTAATACAGCTCCTCATGTTGTGGTGACCACCCCCAACCCCTAACATTATATTCGTTGCTACTTTATAACTGTAGTTTTGCTACTGTTATGAATCAGGCAAGCCCTGTGAAGGGGTCGTTCAACTCCCAAAGGGGTGGTGACCCAGAGGTTGAGAACTGCTGGTGTAGAAGAATATTGTGAACACGAGGGTCAGCTAGTGATCTTTACAGTGTTCTTTTAGAAATAGATGCAGAGTGTCCAGTGCAGGAAACTCGATTCTGAGAATATTCATGACAAAGTCGTCTTCCTATTTTGGTAGGCCTGGGGAAGTGTAAAATGTGAAATAAGATAAACTATAAATAAAAGCAATAAATAACAAAGTTATAAGAACTCATGTGGTTTAGAAATGTAAATTAATTATCAGACTCGCATACAGACCGACTGTTCTTCCGAAAAGAAGGACAGAGGGAGAAAAAAAAAAAACCTTCTGCAGAAGTGTCCCCAGGAGGACGATATGAGTCATTTTAGTGAATAAGCCTGATGATGCTTTCGAACGTCCTGGCATAAATCACAACAAACTGAGCTTGAGATGGCATAAACAAATTCCTATTACAAATCTCAAGAAATACACAGTCTGCTGTCAGACAGACATAGATGTAGGGCCTCATACATTAAGGTTACAAAATGCTTTATGTTTTGTTTACCATTTTAAATTAAATATTATTTTATTTAGGAGTAATCATTGAGGTTGTACTTAATTCAACATTCCACTGGTCAGTATTCACAGAAAACAAAATGTTTCTGCAGTTAATTCACTGTATTTCCATAAAGAAGAAAAAGGAAATAGCTACTCGGGGGTCAAATAATAGCAACCGGAATTTATATAAGTATGTGATTTCAGAGTTACAAAATATGCCCGAGTGGTAATTTGTCATTCTGGCTTCGTTGTATAGATCTGGAAAGTGGAACACAGAGCTGTGAAGGAAGTCAAAGCTCTAGGACCCATCAGAGGAGGTCTGTGAGCCTCACTCTTAAACTTTAGACCACTGCTTCCTTTACAAGGAACCCCTGAGCCTGCGAGGCGGGGACCACTTTCCCCGAGGCGAGGCAGAGGCCTAGAGAGGGCAGGGAGAGCCCAGGTACACCTCTACATTGTGCAGCGCGGTTTGAATGTTCAAGGGCAAACTTCACGTCGCGTGCTGCGTTGCCCCTCCACCCAATTTCAAAATGAAGAGACATTGCTGGCCCTGGCACTTAACCTCCTTCCAGCCTCTTGTCCAGCTGCCTGAATCAGGTGCCTTCCAGCTTTGTGGTGCCTCAAAACATCATTCTCTTCCTTGTCTGATAGCCCTTGAACTTGTAGAGGAAGAAGGGCAACTACTTCCCCGTCTTGTTTACTATGCTTGATGTAGGAGCTAGATGGTCTCATTGGATTAATAGAAACTGCTCAACGGCTTCCCCTTCCTGTGATGCTCAGAGCACACTTCATACCTGCCAATACCTTAGAGACCTTTTCTTAAAAAAAATTTTTTTATTGGGGGCTTGTACAATACTTATCACAATCCATACATGCATACATTGTGTCAAGCACATTTGTACATTTGTTGCCATCATCATTCTCAAGACAGTTGCTTTCTACTTGAGTCCTGGGTATCAGCTCCTCATTTCCCCCCTTCCTCCCTGCTCCCCCTCCCTCATGAACCCTTGATAATTTATCAATTATTATTTTGTCATATCTTGCACTGTCCGACGTCTCCTTTCACCTACTTTCTGTTGTCCGTCCCCCAGGGAGGAGGTTATATGTAGATCCTTGTAATTGATTTCCCCTTTCTACCCCACCTTCCCTATGCCCTCCCAGTATCACCACTCACATCACTGGTCCTGAATTGATCATCTGCCCTGGATTCCCTGTGTTTCCAGTTCCTATCTGTACCAGTGTACAACTTCTAGTCTAGCCAGATTTGTAAGGTAGAATTGGGATCATGACAATGGGGGAGGAGGAAGCATTTAGGAACCAGAAGAAAGTTGCTACCCTGCACCCAGACTGGCTTGTGTCCTCCCCGCCACCCCTCTGTAAGGGGATGTCCAGTTGCCTACAGATGGGCTTTGGGTCTCCACCTTAGAGACCTTTTTGTGAGGTTTCCAGTGAGGTCCCCCGATTGCTGCTGACTGGAGAAAAACGTGGAGGTGGGACTGGAAGCTGAGGAGACACTGAAAAACTCTCCTGCCATTGAGACCAAAAAGCCAAACTCACTGCCATTGCAGAGTTGGACTGCCCCTGTGGTTTCCCGAGTCTGTAACTCCTTAGGGGAGTAGAAAGCCTCACCTTGTTTCCCACAGAGGTGGCTGGTGGTTTTAAACTGCTGACCTTGGGGCTAGCGGCCCAATGTGTTAGCCGCTATACCATAATCACGCACCCTTAGCCTTCACTCAGCCTTCACCACTTCCAACTTACCAAGATTTCCATGGTTTTCCCCCACCTTCTTTCCCTTTTTTTTCTTTCTATAGTATAACTTTTCCTCAGAGCCTAAATCATTGCTGGAGGGTGACTTGAGACATGAATCAAATGCAAGATAGCATATGTTTAATTTGCGGTTATGTGACTGTTCAGATCACACTTTTCATTTCCAGCAATGTCTCACAGTTGGCCAACATGAGAGCAACAGATAGGTGGCTCGCTTCATTTTTCTAAATATTTTTCTGGAGAGTGAAGACATGTCCATAGCAGGGGTTTTATAAAGAGTCTGTTCTGCTCTCTTAGTGAACCTTCCGGGTGTGTGTGTGTGTGTGTGTGTGTGTGTGTGTGTGTAAACGGGGTTATCTGTTTCTTCTAAAACACCATACTGAATGGGAAAGATATCAGCAGGTTACTAAACACCACTGCCTTTGCTTTGGGCAACATCATCTGGGGGTTTTTATGCTCTTCTGGCTCCTTCCCCTTATCTTTCCTCCCTTTTCACAGTTCACACTTACACAAACTGTGTCAGTCATTGTAATGATAAAGCAAGTACTGCGTGTTTAGCTTTCTTTCTTGTCCTTGGATGTTAAAACTGACAGCTTAGCACCTCTATTACTTTTTATCTGTGAGCCATTGCCCTTGCCAGTACTCAAGATAAGAAAGTCTCACACTTGCCAGAGGGGAGAGAAAAACAAGGGATCTGAGAAAAACACAGGAGGGCTGGGCTATTCTAAAGGCCAAATGGGTGGAAGGAAGCTCTATTTTGAAAATGTAAGGGGGGTGGGGAGGGTGGGAGTGGGGAAGCCTTGTCATTCACTGGGACAGAGTTATAAATGAGAAGCTGGTGTGATTTAAGTGACTTCCTAAGCAAAGTTGATTTTTAACTACCTGATTAACCAGGGTTAATCAGGGGCTGTAAAAATCTAACACCTTACCTAATTTTAATGCCAATGTTAAAAAAAAAATCTCTTGTCAAAATGCATCTGACTACCTCACAGGCCATTCTTAAGTGTGAGACAGCTGAAGAAAGGAGAATCCGCACTTGAAACCAGGGTCTTATGTGTGTGCATGGGCAAATCCTGTGACACATTCAGGCTGCTCCTGGCTCTAGATCCACTGCTACTCCTTCATGAATTCCAGGAGATGAAATAGGCCTTTGTGCTCTACTCCTCCCACCAGTCCCTCTAAGAAAGCCAGAAGGAGCCCTGGAGATGCGACAGTTCAAGCAGGTAGGCTGCTGTCTGAAAGGTAGGTGATTTAAAGCCACCAGAGGCCCAGTCGGAGAAATGACCTCCTGATCTGCTCCTGTACACGACAGCCTGAGAAACTCTATGGAGACAGTTCTGCCGTCTGTTCTAGAGGGTCACTAAGAATAGATAGGTGCTCCACAACACACAGCAGCACAGCTACAGACAGCATCTAACAACTGCATTGGAATGTAAATTCTAAGCCCCAATTTTGCAGTTGGGGGTCTCTTGCTGCCCCACACAGCCCTAAGAGCACCATTCAAGATTTGGAGTGCCTACATGGTGTAATGCTTACCATACTCAGATGCTGAAAGTTTGGAGGTTCAAGTTCACCTGAAGATGCTGTGAAAGGAAGGTTTAGAGATCAACTTCTGACCAAGCAGCCATTAAAACAAAACCTGTGGACACAGTTCTAGTTACCACAGATGACTGGTTACCAGTTCTGCTCCAATCATACTTTCTACTTACTCTGAAAACTGAAAGATAGTCACTCAGTGCCTCTGCTCCTACCCAGGTAGATACCGGGCTGGGGACTGGGGTCGGCATGGGGGGTTAGCTCTGACCCTGTGGTTATGGCCTGGAAATTTAAGAGGTAGGTTTTCTAGAGAATAAAGCTGGTTACTGGTTCCAGTAGTGTTTACAGGCAAAATTCAGTGATGATTTTATTGATTTAAACTTACCCATTCAGGACCAATGCCTGCTCTCTGCTCTGGTGGGGTAGTGGTTATGCATTGGGTTGGCCAGCTGCAAGGTCTACAGTTCAAAACCATCACCATCCTCGAGAGAAAGACAGGGCTTTCCAGCCCCATAAAGAGTCTCAGAAACCCACAGGGGCACTTTGACCTCTAACAGGGTCGCTGTGCATGGCATGGATTCGATGGCAGTGAGGTTGGTTTCTTGGTATTGACTGACTGGGTGCGGGCACATTAAGTTGGGACAGAACCATACTTCTGCTGGATCCTCTCCACGTTGTTCTATTAGGAAGTTCTGAGGAAGCAACATCATACCTGGCACACACCCTATGCTAGCTGCTTCCCAGTTACAGGTACTTTTCAGGGGACCAGACTCTGAAACACTTGCAGGGGAACCTGCGCAGAAACTGCCTGCAGGTTTATAAGTTGACTTGCATCTCAAGTGTTTCACAGCGAACTGGTTGCACTTACCAGTTACGGTAGAGCTAGTTTTGCCTCATAGAGACGCCATGTGACCAAGTAGAATGGGCCAGTAGGTTTTTCTTGGCTGTAATCTTGATGGAAGCAGGTCATGGGCTGGGTCTTTCTTCGATAGAGCTGCTCGGTGGCTTTGAACTACAACATCTGGGTTAGCAGCTGAGAACTCACCCTTTGCTCCCTCCAGGCTCCCCGAATCCCATAGCATTGAGCATTAGTGATCACCTTCAGGACTCTTCCTTACCCTCAAGTCCATCACTGTAGAAATGAAGTTTCCTTGTTGCACTGGTCTTCCTTTGCTTTATATAACATTGGATCCGACGTGTAGTTATAGAAATAAACAGGGCCGACACTCCTGGGGATCAGCCATGACTGGGGGAAACATACTTGCAAAGGTGGACTAGCGAGTGGCCAGTCCGCCTGTAGTATTCAGCTCATTATGAGCGTCAGTCAGGAGGTCATAAGAGTTAACAGAGTATGACCCAAGAAACCAAACCCACTGTGCCAGATTTCTGACTCACAGTAACCGTCTAGGATCGAGGAGAGCTACCCTGTAGGGATGCTAAACTGCGATCTTTATTGAAGCGGACTACCGCATCTTCCTCCAGTAGGTTCAAACCTCTGACCTTCCAGTTAGCAGCTTCACAGTTTGACGTCTGTACCCCAGAGATACTCCACAGCTTTTCCAGTGAGCTGATGAATGGGATTCATATGAGGGAATTTTGATTACATCCTATCTTACAGACTGAGAACCAGAGGTCATGAAAACTTAAATGGCTTTAATAACATCAAGCTCCCTGACTGGTACACATGTATTTGTGGGAGGTTCAAATCCATTCGCCAGCACCTTGGGAGACAAGGTCTGGCAATCTGCCTCCATAAAGATGAACCCTCAAGAAAAGCCCCTAGAGCTCATTTCTCCTTGGTAACACATGGGGTCACCAAGAGTCAGAATCGAGTCAAAGGCACACAGCAGTGAACAGCGCAGAGCTGCTATGGGGTGTGTGGTGACAGGGAAATTTCACGCGGACCTAGAAAACTGATGAGCCACAATGATCAAGTACATGCCCTCCGTAGCCAGGATGCACACTGGAAGGTGAGCTAAAGCAAGAGAGAAAACCTTCTCCAAAGAAGGATGCTAACTACACGAAAGTGAATTTCGCAGAAGTGGGCAAAAAGTGATCTGGACAGGAGAATCATCACGAGCAAGGGGCACAGGATGGAGAGGGAATTTCAAGTAGGCAATCAAATTAAGAAACCAAAACCAAATCCAAGGCTTTTCTAAGACTTGAACTCTTTATGGGTGCAGTCTCATCTTCCTGTCTAGGTGCAACAGGTGGGTTCCCTGAGACTTGAACTCTTTATGGGTGCAGTCTCATCTTCCTGTCTAGGTGCAACAGGTGGGTTCCCTGACCTTGTCGTTCACAAGTCATGGTGTGGTCCATGGCGCCTGGGGCTCACTCTAGAGTAAGGAGATAATCAAATACCAGCTGCTAGGGAGAAGTAAGCAGAAGTCAAACACAGAAAACTACAAAAGACACATTGAAGAATTTGAAATGAAAAACGCGGATCTGATGCCCAGGGCTGAAGCAGAAAGCAAATGTGAGAATGATGATGGCAACAAATATACAAATGTACTTGACACAATGGATGGATGTATGGATGGTGAGAAGAGTTGTATGAGCCCCCAATAAAATGATATTTAAAATATATATAAACTCAACAAGAATAATAATTCGAAAGGTACTCCAAGGATAATGAAAACCCCAGAAAGGTATTTAAAATTGTGTCACCAAGACTTGCGCTTTCAGAGTATCACTTGCCTGCAATGTAGCTAAAAGGACTGGACTGTCAGATAGGAAGAAGGCTGTGGTCCAAGCTAGAGCGGATGGGGGTCTGAATCCGCGTGATGTCTATGAAGACAGTAGGTGCACTTAGGAGCTCATGTAACTAGGCCTTGCTAATTGATGGAATTGGAGGTGAACAGGAGAACCGTGTCAAAGGTGACTTCCAGGTTTCAGATGCAGTCAACTGGATGGACGGAGGTATCCTTCTGTGAGGTAGTGAATTTAGGAGGAAAAGGAGTAAGGCTCATGGTGGGTGGTGCACTTAGCTTCAGCTGTTACATTTGAATATGCAATTTGAGATGCCGGGAATCAGAACTGACTTGATGGCAGTGAGTTTAGTTTTCGGTTTAGTGCCTAGATAGGAAGACCCCTGAATGGACTTTATGTAGGGCTGCTAACCATAAGGTCAGCAGTTCGAGCCCACCAGTTGTTCCTTGGGAGAAGCCCCACAGTGGCAGTTCTCCTTTGTCCTATAAGGCCACTATGAATCAGAATGGACTGAATGGCCGGGAGTGCGGTTTGTCTTGTCGGTGTGGTGGGTCATGGTGGTGCTGGTGGGTAAGCACTGAATTGCTAATGGCAAGTCTGGTGATTCTGACCCACCAGCCATTCCTTAGGGGCACGTTGAGGTGATCTGCTTCTGTAGAGATTCACAGCCTTGGAAATCCCATGTACCGTCCCCTTGGGTCAGACATGACTTGATGGCAGCCGGCTCGGTGAGTAGTTGAATATAAGTCTATAGTTTGGGCAAAAGATCTGGCCTGGAAATATCATTGTGAGAAATAGCAGCATATAAGTGTAAATGGAATTGATGGAAGAAGATGAAATAAGGAGAGTGCAGTGGGAAGTGATGCAAAGAGTGGAACGGGTTAAGGTGCTCAGCTGCTAACCCAAAGGCTGGGGGTTCAAGTCTACCCAGAGGTGCCTCCAGAAGAAAGGGCAGGCTTTGCACTTCTGAAAAGTACCAACCATTGAAAACCCCCATGGAACACACAGTTCTACTGTCATGGGCATGTAATGAGGCATAATTGACTCTAGGGCAATCAGAAGAAAACGAGTCAAACTTCCCCCAGAGGAGAACAGACTTCTGATTTTATCATGTGCTGATGTATCACTGACCAGGCCACATACTCATGCCACCATATTCCCTCGTAGAAGTATTTTATTTTAAAATCCCAACACATGAAACCTACTTTGACTAGCTGCAGTGGCGCCACGATTAAGCGTTCAGTCACCAAACAAAAGGTAGCCCCTCTACAGCAGACCTGGCCGTCTGCTCCCAGAAATAGGCTTGTTGTTAGGCGCCGCTGAGCTGGTTCTGAGGCACCGATGCGATGCTCTACATACGGTAGAAAGGAAAAACCCAATGAAACAACAGAACACTGCGGGGTCCTGCGCGTTTTCAAACCATTGCTGTATTTGAGTCCCTTGTCACAGCCAGGGTGTCGAGCCATTTTGTGGAGGGCTTTCTTGCTTCCACGGATCCTCCTCGAGGACCCGCTCCCTCTCCATGACATGCACTAAACAAGGGAGACCAAGTCTTGCCATCCTCGGTTTTAAGGAGCAGATGTTTTTATCCTCCTGTCAGTCTGTGGTGCCGTCCCTCTTCTTCACTGACATCTTCATTCAAACGCATCACTGTTTCTCGGTCTTCCTTATTCATCCAGTGTTCAGCGTTTAATATGTACGAGGTGATGGAAAAGACAATGACTTGGGCCCGGCCCACCTCAGTCTCCAACTCTTCCCTTTAGGAACAGGCAGGGAAAACAGGCGCCGCGCTTCTCAAGTGGAACGCACAGAAGGAAAGGTTCAAGCCTCGCGTTGTAATCGTGAAAGGCTGTCTGGCTAGGAGGATTGACCTCATGGAGATGACCGCCTGGGCAGCTCTCCCCTGCATTTCTATTCTGTCATGTAGGGTCACTGAGAGTCCAAGCTGACCGGAGGGCATGCAACGACAAGTCGGATTTTCCTAAAAGGAAACAGGCAGAGATGCGAAAATGATCATGTTAAAGAGAAGGACCATCATTCTATGTCCTTTCAAACTGCGTGTCACCTAAACTGCGTCAGAAATTCATGTACAAAATGATGGTAGTCTTCCTGCTAATGGTAGCTGGAAAGAGGAGGATGGTAAATCATTCTGAAATCAGTACTTCCACTTCAAAGGGAGTACCCGCAGGAGTGGCTCACACAGGTGATTTGCGACAGCGGAAATCAATAGGCTTCAGAGTCAGGGTTAAAGTCTCAACTCCATAAACCATCTCCACTCCTCAAAAACGGGCGGATTGGGCAACCTCAAGTATGATAGATACCTTGCAGGAAATAATATGCATGCACGCAAGGGCTTCAAAGGCTCATTTTTTTAAACCACCAATTGGTTACGTTTTCTGGATCTCCTTCCGGGGCCCAGAGAAAAAAGGGGAAAGTCCAGGCACAGACTTGACTGGGAGTTCTGTACGTCCAAATCGCCCCTCTAATGATGCGGTAGAGAGTACTTTTAGCCTAGTAGCATTTTCTATGAGGATTTTCCCCTATTCCAAACCCAAACGTTGACCGTGCGTGCATGAATTTTCCCTCCAAGGCTCCTTTTCATTTGTTTGGAAATCAGATTCAATTTTTATTATCTCAGTTATAGCACGGAATGTGTGATTGCCATCACAGTTTATTAGAGGGGTGCTTTCTGCCCGCTCCCTGAGCTCCCCTCAGTTTACTATGGCTATGCATCAATCCGTAGATTTCAATAGCTTTAGTTTTCCATCTTTTTTTGTTTGCAGTTTTTATGTGGAATGTTTACCATCCAACGTGGATGGTAAAAGAAACTTTTCTTCTGTGAAGCCACTGTTTTGTTTACTGTCTGGAAAGTAGACTAATTCATCCGCTCCTTTGCATCTGCAATTGAAAAGTTTCTTGTTAACAGATAACCTAACTCTGAGCATCCCTCTCCACACCTCCGGCCCTGGGGGCGGGCCCAGTGGGTGCTCACTTATGCCCTAGACGCTCCCCTTGGCCCTTGACCTACCTTAGATACATGCTGCTCAGGACCGGCGGAGGCGAAGCGGGAGACTGGAAAATGCACCTCTGACTGTCCTACAATCTCGGCTCCACTTTCTCCCTTCCTGCCCGCCTTGTTATTGTCACGTGGCCTCGCGGGCAGCTCCGCCCCGCGATCCCGTCGCCCGGGACTGGGCGCACGGAGGCGGGGAGGAGGCAACAAAGTTTCTGGTGCGGGTCCGGCCAGAAGGGGCTTCGGGCCGTCCGCGCTTCGCCCGCCGCACCTCGGTCTCCGCGGCCCAGCCGCCGCCTTTGGGCCCTCGGAGCGCGGCGCCACGCACGGGCTGCGCTGCCGGCCTCGCGCGGGACACGTCTCCCCAGGAGCGCGCGGCGGGAGCGCCCACTCCGCCGCTGGCAGTGGGTGGTCGAGCCCGGCGGGGACCGGCGGCGCGGCGCCCGGCGAGCGAGCAGCCGCGGGACTGGCGATGGGCGCGCCGAGGCTGGGTGGGCGCGCGGCGGCGGCGGCCGCGCTGGGGCTGCTGCTGTGCGCGCTGCTGGGGCGCGCGGGCCGCGTGGAGGGCGGCCGGGGCCCCGGGACGCGCGACCCTCCCGCCGCGAGCCTGGCCCGGCGTCCCTGCCCCGCGCCCTGCCGCTGCCTCCGAGACCTGCTGGACTGCAGTCGCCACCGCCTGACGCGCCTTCCCGGGCCGCTGCCGCCCTGGGTGGCCCGGCTGTAAGTATCCTTCCCGGGGACTTCGGGGACTTCGCCGGGGCCGGTGAATCGCGTGGGCACTGGTGGCTGGGCGCACGGTGCCCTCTTCCAGGGCAGTCTCACCGGGTCCACGCTGGCGCAGCTTGGTCATGGGCATGGAAAAGGAGCCTGGAGAGTTGGGGAGCGCAGGGGGGCGCTTGGTGAGCTCAAAGAGGGGGCCATTGACTACTCGAAAGGGGCCCAATCGAGGGCCGGAGGCTAGAGGTCAGGCTAGGGGTTCGAATCCGCCCCCTTGCCAGGTGTCAGGCCGAGAGGCAGCAACTGCGGGGGACCGCCGTTCACTTGCAGTTTGCTCAACTTTAGCTTCTAGCTGCTTCCAGCCCTTCTCCTTGGCCCAGGCAAGGGAGTGCGCGCACCGCCTCCAATCCCAGTGTCTCCCTCTTCAGAGTTCTGCTTCTGGCCAAGCTTAGGTCGACGTCCTTTTGTTGTTTCCCTCGTGTGTAGTTTTGCATAAGCAGAATTCTGTTTGAGAATGATGATGGCAACAAACGTACCAAAGTGCTTGACACAATGGATGGACGTATGGATTGTGATACGAGTTGTACGAGCCCCCAATAAAATGATTTTTTTTAAAGAAAAGAATTAGAATTAGTTCCCCTGGCCCACTGTACCAAAGTGTAACTCACAGTCTCCTTCCCTTAAGTACTTGGTCAGATTGAGCAGAAGGTATGAAAGGGAAGAAACAACTTTTTCACGACCAAGGGTGCATTGTCTGTAGCTCCTGGTGGTGGAGAGTCTGACTGCTTTTATTCCATGCAAGTCCGGAGATTCTGGGAAGTTTGAAAGTGTGAACTCACTGCCAGCCGCATGGAAGAACAGGGAAGCAAATGTAGTTTCGTTGGAAATGATTATTTAGTTCTGTTTCGCCTTCCTCGTTCTCCAACAGTCCCCACACTCGATGTAAAATACAAACTCTCCAAAATTTGTCCTATAAAAATAAATCGTTTCCCATTCAAAAGAAAGTGTGTTCGATTTGGGCCCAACAATTGCCTTGGTAATTCTAGTGCTTAAACACTCCTAATAGTAGTAGAATGTTGGTCAGGGGATTTAAGATTACGATGCAAATGTTTTACCTCATTGTGCTAATCTAAACCCCTTTTTTCAGGATCAAACAACATATTCTTTGGTTCGTGCATGCGTGTGTGTGTGTGTGTGTGTGTGTGTGTTAAACCAACTGGTTTCGGTTATAAGAAAAAAAGTAGAATTACAGAGGATTGGATTGATATTTAATCTCTTATCATGGGGATGTCTTAGTTGGGTTTTTTTTATTACAACTGAAGAAACAGATAAGGGCTTTTACCGAAAGCAGGAAGACTTTCAATTAGTTGTGACTAATTCTGTTCAATTGCCTCTTGTGGAGGTCATGCTGCCTTATTCAGGAAACATGAACAGCTCTATTGACAACATATGGAACTGAACATTTGAATGACTGGAGGCGAACACCTTTGAATAATACAGGGATGAGAAAAGGCAAATGAGTATCAGGCTTCCTGGGGTGAGTGTAGGTGTGGCTGGTCTTCCACAGCTGGAAATTTCTTTCAGTAGTTTCTCACTGTCCTGTGGTCTCATGGATCCTTTCAGGGTGCAGTGCATCTTGATATTTCTATTTGGTGTGTGTGTGTGAATTTAGATGTCTTAAAAAAATAACTGTGTTGCTCTTGATTAGATGTTGAGTTAAACCCAAAGGGGTTCAATACCTATTTAAACATTGTCTTTAAAAGTAGCTGACCTAATTAGGATTTTGTTTTACAGATAATTTGGTGGCACACTAAAAACAAATTACAGTTGATTTGGTTAGCACAGTCTTTAATTACATTTCCGCCAGCAGTGAATTGTCTCAATGCAAGTCCACATTCCTTAAATGTATGTGAAAATAAGTTCCACTTGTACAAATAAGCACCAGGTCTATCGTCAGAAGCCCCGCTGTGACCACTCATTCCACAGCTCTGTCTTTCTTGTCCTTCTGGGACTTTTAGCCATTTGGGTGTTACCAAACCTTCCTAAATTCTTCATTGTAAATGTTTCTTTTGTTTGTGCCTAAAGCATGAGAAGTCTCCTCTCTTCCACCTTTTAAAAGTGCAGAGAGACGTATAAATTGGGCTTTACCTTCCCGGTTGCTTGGTATTTAGAACAGCAGGCTTAAGATAGCTACTACTTAAGCTTTCCATAATCAGGCAAGCTTTTAAGTAGAATCTTTGTTTCAGAGTTCAAAATTCAGTATAGAAATGCGTGTTATCCTCCCCCCACCCCCCTTCCATGCTTTTCCTTGGATAATTAAAATAGTAAAAGTTTTTTTTGGGAGAAGTTTTAGACAAGCATCCATGTGTATCTTTGGCTTCATGGGTCTCACCACTTGTTGAATTTGCAAGTCAAAAAAATCCACCTCTGTTTGTGACCATGTGTGTGCATGCAGTTTTCTTTTCCTCTTGTTCGGCTCTCGTCTGTTGGCAGCTGGGCCCACAGGGAGAAGTGGAATGGTTTGAGCTGTAAAATAGCCGTGTTGCAAGTGGGGCCCCGCCTTTCACCGGGCAGCCGGGAATACTGTCCTGAGAGTGGCTCTTCACACCGGAACTATTTGAAGCCGCGTTGATCCAACTGCTTTTAAAGCTCCACTTGCGTTTACATCTAGAGTTTGCGCTACAAAGACGTTTGAACCTGCAGAGGAGGGCTGGCTGCAATGTGTGGTACTTAGTCAGCCAAAAGAGGGGGAAATGGCTCCATTGCCCGCGAGCCCTTGGAGCGTCATTAAATTCCCAGTGGAATTTCAGAATGATTTACCTTATCACCTAGAGATGTTTGAGTTCGCAACAAGGCTCAGATGAATGTCCGGAAGGGAGTCTCTGATGGTTGGTGTGACTTCTTCAGGGTTGGCTGGTCCTAAATCCTTGGGCTGCACCAAGTCTAGGGAGTGGGAGTGGGGACGTGGGGGCGGGGAGGGAGGGAGGGCAATAGCCCTTATGGTTGTCACAGCTGCTTTTCTGTATTTTCCAGACTAAAACTTGAACATAGCAGGCTGATTTATGAGTCACTTTGGATCAGTGTCTTAAAACAGCTACAGTCTGGCTTTTTGTTTTTCAGCCGCCCAGATTTCTGCTGAATTAGCAGCTCTGCCGGCCCCAGTGGGATTGATTAAGAAGCTGTGCTGGATTTGCATTTTAAAAATTGACTGGGAAATCAGATTTCCAAATGCTAAGAGGAAGAAAATGATAGCTGGAACCAATTGTCGTAAATTAATTATTTTCCCGTATATTTATTCTCTTGCTAATATGCAGGAAGAGAGAGAGAAAGAGACAGAGAGAAACTTCTCTCTTCCCTGCAGAGAGAGTTAGATTTTCAAGCATGTGGCCCACTGAGTTCTGGATTCCTAGTGAACCCCTCCCTACCTCTCCACCTTTCTAATTTATGAGAATCCCAAACCAAACTCACTGCCAGCAAGTCGATTCCGACTCCTAGTGACCCCGTAGAGTAGGACGGTCCCACTGGGTTTCCATGGCTGGCAATCCTTCCTGGAACAAGCAGCCTCATCTTTGTCCCTCTGAGCTGGTGGGCTCGAACCGGTGACCTTGCAGTTAGCAGCCCAGTGCACACCCCTCCATGCCCCCAGGACTCCTTTCTCGTTTATTGACACCCCCCCCCCAAATAAAAACAGCCTCTTCCTTCCTTAGTACATGCGTGCTGTTCTTCCAGCTTTCAGGAAGCATGCTGCTGTGGAACTTGACTCTGTTTTTCCTGGTATAGCTGTACTAAGTAGATAGGGAGATTTAAGAAAAACGTGGCATCTGAAACGTAGGTGGTATTAACTCTAAATTTAGTTACACTAAAAGTTTCACAACTCTAGGTATTTAACAGAAAAAGTAACTTAAAGGGGAGTTTCTGTGCCCGCACCCACCCCTCTCTCTGCTCCATGTAGCCTGCTTTAGAAGTGCAACAGCTGAGAGAGTTGAAGCTGCCAGCTCCTGCCTCTGGGTCCGAAGTGACGGGCCCCTGCAATGTTCTCCAAAGGCAGCTCCCCCGTGTGTAAGTAAGGTCTGTTGCTGCGGATCTCATGCAATCACTGGTTGAAGGGAAAGGAGGGGGAGAAAAGTTCAGCACCCCAGCATTTCTCCTAAGACCGATTTATGAGACAGTCCTTACCAACGGTGAATGTGGTTTTAGTTTTTCTAGTTAAAAGACACCTGTGTTATATGGAAATGCCACATTGGTTCCCAGTCTAAAACGTGCAACAATCAGGAGGGGGTGGGGCGAGGTGGCCCTGTTAGGTTGGTTATGTGTCCTTTAAGTCAGAGTTGGGACAAAGAAGACCTGCTGTGGAGCCAGGCTTGTGTCCCAGGTGAAGGGCTCTGGTCCCCGGCTGTGGACTCTGTGCCTGCCTGTGGGTCTCAGAGCACACAGGTTTGGTTTGAAACCTAGCGTGAGTTGTTGGCCTCATGGTTGGTTCCCTCGATGAACTCCAGATGGACGCGGGCTGGGCTGTGAGGGAAAGTGTCTGGCTCCAGAGTGGGGTGCATGCACAGCAGTGGCTGTAATTGCAGGATTTTTTATAGTTTAAAGACTGTGCCAGGTTTTTTTTTCCTCCCTCCTTCATGTTACAACTCTACCAGAACAAATCCACTCATGTCTGTTACTGTCTGGTAGGTCTTGAGGCAAACATGTTTCAAATAAACTCTTTTGCAGATTTGTATGGTTTTTTTGTTTTGTTTTAGATGGGATGGAGACATCCAGGTTTGCTCTCCACCCCCACATGTGGAGACAGGCTGGATCTCCGATTTCCAATTGTTCACTAATGATGTGCACTCTCAACCGCGCACAGCTCTGCGTGTGACTGTGCTGCCCCTCCCCTTTCTGCATATCTAACCCGTGATTCATGCTTTTCTCCAATCAGCGTCGGCTATTTGGAAAGTCCATCTTCATTTTAAACAGAGGCGAATGGATGTAATCAGGGTTGGTTAACCTCATTACATGAGGAACTGTAAGCCATGCAGTTTTGTTAGCTTGGCTTCCAGTAGCTGTTCGGCCATTTCATTTCCATAATGTGCCCGTTTTGAAGGCGCTTGTTCGATGTACTGACACACCTAGGGGATGTAACCAAGCAGATTGGCCCCATTTTGTTCCACAATTTGAATCTCAAATGCTGAGATGACGGGATTCTAGCTGGGAGTATTCATGTAAGTGGCATTTTGAAAATTTAAACACCAAGATTATCCTATAAAAATTGTTACTAACGTAAAGTGTGAAGCAGATTTCATTGAATGATGGGAAACAAAAGCAAAACAAATCCAGAAACCTCCTCACAGAGTCCTGTAGGTTTTGCTTTGTTAGGTGGTTTATGTGGTTGAAATGATATGTTAGCAGATATTGAGAGTTAGGGAATTCATGAACGCACAGGGCTAAAGTTGTTTTCTAACACACACACACACACACACACACACACTTTAAATATTTGGAGACTTAACCCAGAAAACAAATAAGTATAATAAGCAATTTCTATTTTGTTTGACCATAATAAAGACATGCATGTCTGATAATAAAGAGGTTTCTTCAGAGGCTTCAGTTTCAACCACCTACCTAATTAGCTCCTTTTCATAAGCCGTGACTTCATCGGATCAAGTTGGGAGGGGGAGATGGAAGGGGGTGGGGAAGGTGAAGCAAAACAACCAGTTCACAAAAGATCTGTTCACCATGTGCCAAAAAACATCTCTTAAAACATTTGTGGGCTTAAAGCATTTGAATCTGCCAGTCTCTCAAACTAATTTTGTTCCCAGAGTTTGTAGTTTTGATTTTGGCATTGTTTTTCCTGTTTGGTTTTATGGACAGGATGGGCCAGTTACTTCTTAGGCTGTCACTAGTGTGAGAGAGACATTTCATAGGCCACTCTGTCTTGCATGTTACTAAGCACTGTGAGTAATTTTTAGAAAACTACTTGTAATTTTATTTTTTGTTTTATCCTAGGGACTTAAGCCACAACCGATTGTCTTCCATCAAAGCAAGCTCCATGAACCACCTCCCAAACCTTCGAGAAATGTGAGCTTAATTTACCTTCTATTTGTGGTTTGCATCAAAAATATGACCCGTCCCACTATTCAGCGGGAAAGGACCCGTGGATTAAAAATCAGTTATTTAACACTTTTGACTTCGGAAGTCCCTGTGAATGTATTTGTTAAGTTTTTAAGCTAAATGCATTGTTACAAAGTATTTAATCAGTTTTTTTTCCTTCTCCTTTTCTTGGCATTTATAGGAAACTAAACAACAATGAATTGGAGAGCATTCCGAATCTGGGACCAGTCTCAACAAACATTACACTTCTCTCCTTGTAAGTGACTAGTGGCCCGATGCCACATGTTACATTTGCTGGAAGGACCCTGGGGATCAGTCTGGCCCAGGCTGGAGTAACAGTCTTATAAATGAAATGTGGGACCCTTTTGATTCCCGCTGCAGTAGAGAACCAAGAAGCAGTCTTGACATTGATCTACTTGTTCGCCAGCCTCTTCCCGGACACTTTCCACGTTTCAGGGGTTGTTACAGTAGCACATGTTGTCCTTTGCCGTCATTGCTGAACTGGTCTCTAAGGCTCAGAGGAACCACCTTCAGTCTGTCCAAATAGGTATTGGATTAGAATCTGTCAGCTGGGATTTAAATTCAAGCCTTGCTCAGTGGTTGGCATGGGCTCTGTGGACTGGAGGTTACCTAGCTCTTGGTGGAGAACCAGCAGAGCCGTGTTTCCAGGGGAAACTGGAGTTGGTAGTAAGCCGCTGGGGGTGTCCTCTTGAAGGTGGCGCCTGCATTGAAAATCAGGGTTCAGAACACCAAGCAAGGCCTCAGTTTGTGCAGTGACAATTTGGGAAGTTACAATTGAACTCAGAAAAACTGCATGTCATGTGGCCGGTAGGAGTTTTCAAATAAAAGTAAAATTGTGTGGGATTTTCCTGTATTTTCAGTGCAAGCTAGTGTGCATGTGTTGGAGTAGTGGAGGTAGGTTTTGGAATGTGAAGGTAGCACTTGAAAGGCACAGGATTTAATTTCTGAAATGAAGTGGTTTAATTTACTACCTTAGTCTTGAGGAACTAAAAAAAAATACATGTAAGCCACTGCCGTTCAAAATTCTTTCCTCCTTTAAACAGCTTGGTGGGGGGTGGGGGGTGCTCACTGTTGGTTGCTTCTGGCAAAGGTGTTTGGAGGCTTTAGATTATATAGTAAATTTCAGGAAAACTGTTCAATTAATTAAAATGATCACTACCCAATTGCTTCCATCTGGTGATTTATAGCGGTTTGTTTTCACTGAGGGCCTAGGTCAGCCAAGTCACTGGTGCAGCCGCTGTGTCTGCTTCCCCCGTTTGAATAAGAACTGAGTGACACTTGATACTGATGTGGTTTCTCCAAAGATCAGAACCAGAGAGGGAATAAAAGAAAAAGCAGTTGGTATGTGACAAGTAAACACCGAGTCGAAAAATTATTCATATGTTAGCGTTAATAACCACTCTTTGTCTTTCACAACTGCTCACCCTTTGGGGGTCTAAATGAAATACCACTTTGGGTTTCTTGCACACCTTTCAAACTGTTTTTGTTTGGCCAGTGAGGTCTTTTTTCCAACCCCGGGGAGCACCAGGCCCTGCTCGGGGCTGCTCCCCTCGCTGGGCACATGGGCAGATTCCGTGGGCACAGGCAAGACTTTGAAGGGGCAGTGCCTGCAGCCTGGCTGGGAAAGGGCCTGCCTGGAGCCTTCTAATCTGGTGTGCAGGCTGGGGGGTGGGGGTGGGGTGGAGAACAAGCCTTCTTTTAGGCGGGATGGAGAACTGGAAGCAGGAAGCAGGGGTAGGAAAATCTTAACTTTCAGTTGAACATAGAAATAGCTTAGTGCTTTTACACTTGAAAACTGGACTTCCTAACGGGGGAGCTGCAATGAGAGCTGGAAAGTTGGAAATCTGAACTCTCCCCCATATTGTTTTGTTTGTACCTAAGTCTCCCGAGTGCCATGTGTAACATCAGTCTGCATCACCCGCTCTATCTTTCCCCTTAATTTGTTGCAGGGCATCCGGCCTGTGATCGCTTTGTGCGTCGTGTATGACAGCCCCGGTTTATTACCTAGATTACACACAATCGGCAGACTCATTTATGCACGAGGCCTGCTCACTCAGTGCGGGGACTGAGCATTTGTCTTCCTACCGTTGGTTTACTTGGCAGGATTTGCCCCTTTGCCTCTCTTTTTTCGTAGCCCAGGCTTTGTTTCCCCTGCTGTAGCCTTTGGCCACTGCCATACTCGGTCCTTTGTTTCAAAAGCCCTTTTAATTTCCGTGGTGCCTTGGGAACAATGAGAACTGAAAAATCAGTCCTTCACTACATTTCTGAAATTAAGAAGGGGGGAAAAAACGTCGTCCAACCACATAATGTGACTCAGATCGGAAACTTGCTGAACGCCGTATCGAAATCCCATATTTTACAAAGGAGTTCTCAGGACTGCTTGGCCTCTGTGTTTCCAAGATCCACTCCACTCCCCCCGCCCCCCTTTCTTTCTTTCTTTAACTTTCTCTAGAGGAAAGCATTCTATGGTCTCATTTTCACCAGTCAAGTACTTGGAAAACTTTTGTCAAAGAAAAGTGTGTGCTCCCCCTGGTGTCTGGCCTCCATAGTGTGACTGCTGTGTTCAATGGGATACCCCCCCTTCCCCTCCTCCTCCCAGCAGCTGGAGGCACGCGAGGTGCAGTGGGGCCCAGATCTCTACCACTGTCCTTACCCTACTGTCTGAACTATGCACTAATCTTGGGTCACATGGCGCCCCTGTCCAGAGACAAACTCTGTTTGGGACCAGTTTTGATAGTATCAGGGAACACTACTTTAAAAAGGCAGAGCCTTGGGATGATTAAGGAGCTTTGAACTCATTTCGAACCTTTGTAGAGATTGTTTAGAAGGTAAAAGACCTCCATAGGCCAGCTCGCCTTTGAATCACACGCAGCTGAGAAGGCAACAGGTCTGCTGGGTTTCTCTACATGAGGCGCCGCTGTTGTCTTTTCATTCGATGTCCCATGAACTTCTAGCGGCCTCGTCACACACCGCTAGGAGTGAAACTGTTGAGCAGACATCCGGTGTGTTGCTGCTGCTGGCGTGTGTGTGTGTGTGTGTATGGCGTGTGTGTGTGGTGTGTGTGTGTGTATGGCGTGTGTGGGTGGTGTGTGTGTGTGTATGGCGTGTGTGGGTGGTGTGTGTGTATGGCGTGCGTGTGTATGGCGTGTGTGTGTAGTGTGTGTATGGCGTGTGTGTGGTGTGTGTGTATGGCGTGCGTGTGTATGGCGTGTGTGTATGGCGTGTGTGTGTGTATGGCGTGTGTGTGTGGTGTGTGTGTATGGCGTGTGTGTGTGGTGTGTGTGTGTGTGTGACAGTTATGGAGAAGGAGACCCTGGGGGCGCAGAGAGTAAACAAACTCGTTCACGGGCGCCTTGGGCAAGGGCTGGAGGCGAACTTCGGAAACATCAACTGGTGACACTTGAAGCACACGTCTGCCCTGACATACACGAGTTGTGGTGCATTGGAATCAAAGACAACTGGTGTGGTGTTTTAGGTTGGCTAATTACGGCCTTCAGTGATGTCGCGCCAGCTGATCGGGCACTGGGTGATTTTGGAACGTCCGACTGCAAACCTGGTTAGGACAGCTTTGGATCTCAGCGTCATAGACCATGATTGCTGAGCAAAGCAAGACTTCTCATTGCTAAGAACGCTGGCTTTAAGAAGCCTTGGTGGCTTGGTGGTTACACTGATTTGTTGCTAATCAGTAGGTCGGTGGTTTAAAACCACTAGCTTCTCTCTAAGGAGAAAGAGAAGGCAGTGTTTCCACAAAGACTGCAGCCGTGGAAACGCTGGGGGGCAGTTCGACTGTGCCGCTGTGAGGCTGCTGCGGTGTGGAGCCGACTTCCTTAGCAATGACGGGGGTGTAGTTGGGTCTTTTAGCTCTGATGGTTTATGTAATAGTGTCCAACTTGTAGACACTTATCTGATGACCTAGAGTTGAATGGTTTTACTAGGTCGGTGAGTATCAAAGTGGGACGTAGAGTAATGATCAGAAATGTTGAATGTCTGGCCTCATCCCTGGAGATTCTAAATCAATGGGTTTGGCTAGGGTCCAGGAATAGGCCTCTTAGCACACCTTTCCTGTAGATTCTGATCTGATAGTGCGTAAATATTTCCAGCATTATCGAAAGAGTTCAGCTTATCATAATGACACAAGCCTTCTTGTTTCAAGGGAAGACTTGGCCACCCAAGTCCATCACTTTCTACTAAGGCTTAAGCTTTTCCCAAGATGACATTGTCATCTTTTTAAAGAGGCTTTGTCTGTATGGACCACCTTTGCTGGTGGGCACCCCAAAATGCGCCACACCAGTGGAAACCAGGGGGCAGGTCGAAGGTGTGGGATGATTAGATTTATATGTGACACGGGTTGCGGTGACTTCACTGCAGAGAGTAGGTGCAGTGTATAGGTGCCCAGAGGGTGGGGGTTTGTGGGGCATGTAATTAGAAGACAGCTATCAGTGTCCCCTAAAGATGTCATGACATAAAGAGCATCACTGTTATCAAATGCTGCTTCCATCCTGCCAATGGAATAGTGATTGAAAACCCAGGGCAATTCAAATGGCATGGTATAAAGGGCTAACTGTACCCTTTGGTAGGGTTTGTGCCTGTCTATTTCTCAGCTATGCAATTAAAATGGGAACTGTGCCCTACTCAATAGGTGGGTGTGAGGGGCAGGAGAGACAAGACCAGAAGAGGTTCCTGGTGTACACTGTGCGTTCAATGGCCATGAGCTCTGTTGGTGACGATCACGCATTCATCCTTGCAACCGAAACGCGTTCAGGTCCTTCCAGGTACCAGAGTCCGTTTTGCGTGCTAGGAACACAGCAGAGAACAAAACGAGCTCCTTCTTACCATCGAGTTTCCATTCTACTGAGAGGACAGAAAATCAATGAGGAAACAAACTTTCAAAGAAAAGACAGCTTCAGTTGGAGGCAAGGATTGTGAAGAAAAAGAGGAAGGTAAAGGGTAGAGATCCCTGGGTGGTTGCCCTTCATAGAAAGGGGTCATGTGCCAAATTCTCAAGAGGACATGTCCCAAGTTCTCCGTGTCTTGCTTGGATGCACAGTCAGTTCTCATGAAGGCAGCAGTCAAGAGATGAAAGGACACACTGTACTGGGGAAATCTGTCATGCAAGACCTCCTGAAAAGTGTTGAAAAGCAAGGGTGCTATTTTGAGGACTAAGGTACACTCAACCCAAGCCATAATATTTTCAGTTGCCCTATATGTCTGTGAAAGTTGGATGTTGAATAAGGAAGACTGAAGAAGAACTGAAGCGGTTGCATTGCGGTGCTGGCAAAGACTATTGAAGGTACCCTGGACTGCCCACAGATCCACGATATCTGTCTTAGAAGAAGTACAGCCAGAATGCGTCTTCCAGCCAAGGATGGTAAGACTTTGCCTCGTGTCCTGTGGACTTGTTATCAGGAGAGTGACTGTCCCTGGAAAAGGCCATCGCGCTTGGTGAAGTAGAGGGGCAGCAAAGCAGAAGACGCTCAACAAGATGGATGGACACAGTGGCTGCAACAATGGGCTCAGGCATAAGGTCAATTGTGAGGATGGTGCAGGACCACACAGTGTTTGTTCTGTTGTACATAGGATCATGGTGAGTCGGAACCATCTGGGCGGTACCTAACCAAAATGCAAATTACAACCTGTGTGGGCAAACCCTCTTATGGTAGTAGGTTTATTATTGGGCTACTAACCACCAAGTCGATGTTGCAAACTCACCCACTGCTCTATGGGAGAGAGATGAAACTGTCAGCTCCTGGAAAAATTTACAGCTTCCGAATCCCCAAGGAGCAGCTCTTCTCCGGTCCACAGAATCACTCTGAGTCAGAATTGATGGATGGCAGTCATCTCACACACAGTGTCAGGCACAGTGCTAGGCTCAGGATTCAGCAGAGCAGATAAGAACCTGTGCCTATAGTACTGACCGCAGGGAAGGGAAATAAAAGGTAATCAAGTAAATTAAAAAGAGAGTCAAAAGATGACGAGTTATAAGGAAAAGAAGAAAGCAGGGATGAGGGATAAGGGAAATGGTGGTGTGTAAAAAGAGGTGGGCTACAGTTTTAAGTGGGGAGGTGGGAAGAACCGTTCTGGCAGTTGAATTGGCCTCCGCAGGTGTGGGAGGGATGCATCGGTCATCATGGAGCACCCCGCCCCAGCCCTCTTCACTCCCACCTTACCTAGCTCTTGTAATACGTCCAAGTGTTCCATGGGACCTGCTTTGCATTTCTCTGCCTTTCTGTGTTGGAAGCCACTGTGGCCACTCCCACTTTCCCTGTCTTCAGCACCTGGTACTGAAGCCCAAAGGACTGCCTCGGCATCTCTTCCCACTCAGTGCCCTCCAAGGGCTTCTGGGGCTGTAGGCCTTGACAGGAGCAAGCAGCCTCATGGTTCATGCGTGGAGCAGCTGGGGGTTGGCACAGCCCACTGGCGTTGAGTCGTCTAAGGCTTACCCTCAGGGCCACCAGGGCTCCCACTGGTGTAGACACCACTTAATGCCAGCAAATTGATAACGATTCCCAGCGACTCTAGGTGACTCAAGGGCAGAGATCCCCTGCGGGTTTCTGAGGCTGTCAATCTTTGGGGCAGCAGAAAGCCCCATCTTTCTTCTGCAGGTGGGCTGCAGGGTGTGAACTGTTGACTGAGCCCTTAGCAGCCCCACCCCCAACTCATGACACCACCATCGAGGGCCCCCTGCAGGTGACACTTACTAATTCATATGTGAATGAAGGCGTATTTATCAGACATCCAGGTTTGTGCGGCAAAACACAAATAAATCTTCTATAAAACTTAGTCTAAACAGTGGCAAAAGATTTACAGGGAAAATGCAGCATACCTATGCTGAAGTTAATATATTTTCACTTATTCACACTTGGTTAAAATAATACCAGAGAAGTAATGATAAATGTTGAAAACACACACTCACGCATGCACACACATACAACACACGGACACACACACAGGAGAAGTCAGCTAAGTATGACAAGAATTCGCGTCACTCTTCCAGCTGCTGCGCACGTGCCTTGGTGTGCATGTGAGGTAGAAATAAAAGCTCCTGCCCTTTTTGCTTCCCAAGCTATAATCCGCAGCACAGTTAGGGTGACCATCATGCTCACAGATACAGACTTCTCTCCACACTCACTATGACCTTCATAAGGAGCGTTGGCGTCACAGTGAGTTCAGCATAGTGCTTCTAACCAAAAGGTTGGCAGTTCCAACCCACTAGCTGCTCCTTGGGAGAAAGATGAGGCTTTCTGCTCCTATAAAGATTTGCAGCCTCAGAAACCCCGTGGAGCAGTTCAGCTTCATCCTGTGAGAACAGACTTGGCGACGGGCCTGATTTTGCATCCTGTGTACAAATGCCCTGAGACACAGACAGAGTTGGTTATGTCCTGGGCTGCTGACTACAAGGTCAGTAGTTTGAAACCACCAGCAGCTCTGCAGGAGAAAGAGGAGGCTTTTTAATCCCTCATGCCTTGCCCCTATAATAGAGTTTCTCATGTTGTGGTGACCACCCCCCCAACCATAAAATTATTTTTGTTGCTACTTCATAACTGTAATTTTGCTACTGTTATGAATCATCATGTAAATATCTGATAGGCAGGATGTATTTTAATTGTTACAAATTGAACATAATTAAAGCATAGTGATTAATCACAAAACCAATATGTAATTATCTATTGTGAATTTTTAGTTCTGATGACACCTAAATGAAATGTTGTGTTGAAGCATGGTGTAGCCTGGGTAACAGTCTTCATGCCGGGGACTCTTATGTGTGGTACTCTTACGTGGGTATATGTGCATGTGGGCGGACCCACCCAGAGATGAATACAGGAGTGGTGTCTCGGTTCCTAAGATCATCGGAAATAGGTGTTTTCCGATGGTCTTAGGCAACCCCTGAAAAAAGGTCATTCAACCCCCCCAAGGGGTCGTGACCCACGGGTTGAGAACCGCCGCCCTAACGCTTTGGAAACCCACAGGAGCAGTTCTACTTTGTCCTGTAGGGTTCCAACTAGAGATTTGTTTGTATGTGTGTGTTTTTTTTTAATGTACAAGTGCACTGCTTGCAATTTTCTGAGCTGAAACCATCCAGATGCAAAACAGACGTACAAAACTTCTGTCTTGTCACTGCCTGAGGAACCGGCTGTTCCAGACAGAATCATCCCCTCTGCGTTGAAGTCCTCACACCCTGATACTTGTCAACACATCCCTGTGTGGAAATAGGGTCTTTGAAGATGCTTTTAGTCACGCTAACAAGTCTGAGGTCATACTTGAGTGGACTGGGGCAAAGCCCTACACGACTCATGCTCTTATCAAAGACAAGGAAAGAGGGAGAGCCTGTGGCTCAGAGGAGGGTTGGCCAGGTGGCCGCGCAGGCAGCTGCAGCTGCAAGTCAAGGAATGAATGCTCCCAGCTGCTCCGGGCACCGGGAGAGAGGCCAGGAGCAGTTTCCCTCACATAGCCTGCAGAAAGGACCCACGAGACGGATGTCCTGATGCAGACTTCTAACGCCAGGACAGTGAGACAATAGATGTCCGCTCTTAAAGGTCACCCAAGCTGTAGGTTATTACAGAAGCCTCCAATCCACGCTTCCTGCTTCTGAAAAGGCCCCTGGTATACCCAGGGGGATGGCGGTCACAGTGACCTCACGCACAGCTGAGTTCCAGCACTCCATCAGTGGCTGCCACGCCGTCTTACCCAGACCAGGAGTAAATGCAGGGTCTTTGGTGGGAACCACACAGGGTGGGTGTAGACGAGCCATGTTAACTAATTCATGATATCGCTTAGATATAGACGAACCCTTGGAATTAGACCCCTTTGAATCTCAAGAATCATCCCCAATGTATACGTACCTTCCCCAGGACAAACAAGGCACAGAGAATTGGAATTAGTGAAAATAAGCATATCAAGCTCAAGACCTGCAGAATCGGCACGCAGACTTCTTATATAATAAGCTGTACTGTTTTCTTAGACTTAAAGATGTTTATGGGGGGTTTGCATGCAAACAGAGTTTACTGTGGGCACAGCTCTATTGTAAAACACTTTGTAAGTTTTAAAGAAGTCCTGGTTGTGTCGTGGTTACAAATTGGATTCTGATCCACAAGGTCAGTGGGTGAAACAACCAGGAGCACCCTGGGAGAGAGATTGGGGCTTTTTATTCCTATAAACAGTTAGTCTGGGAAACTCATAGTGGCAGATCCGCCCTGTCCTGTGGGGTTGGTATGAGTCAATATTAACTCAATGCCAGTGAGTTTGGCATTCAGGGGCAGGGGGGCGGGGATGGTACATTTAAACAAGCAGACCAAAAGAACGCACACCATCGCTGTCAAGTCATTTAGGGGCTTAATCGCACAATGTGCATCTGCCTCACTGAGATTTAAGGCTGTGATCTTAGAGAAGCGGCTTGTCACATCTCTTCGCTCTGCATTTCCTCATAAGCTGCTCCCCATATTGAAAACTTTCGAGATTTTTGATTCTCAAATTAGAATGACTGTGTTTGAAGTGTGTGATATAACCCCTCTAACCGTCCAGTGATTTCCTATTGCTCTTAAGAGCAAACTTCATCTCCAGACATGGCATAGGAGGATGTACATGATGTGTCCTCTTTTCCCATGGAGCCTCCTCTGGATCATTCCTCCCTTTACTCTTGGGCCTCTCTGCGCTGGGAAGGTGCCAGACGGGTTCTGCCTCGGGCCCTGTGATCACTGTCTAGAACACATTCCCTCCCCCTTCTTTTGTCAAATCAGACGTAAGTTCCCATACATGTATTTAATATGTAAGTTTCCTTATTATAGTACCTGCTTTATCATATACATCGCCATGTGTTTTCAGTTGTGCATTTGTGGTTCTTTAATCAATGCCCATCTCATTTACCAGCACGAACCTTGACAGAAGTTGAGGTCATGTCTGTTGACGTCTTCATTGTAATCCCAGTGTTGGGGCAGTTCTTGACAAGTTTGTTGAATGATTGAGCAGATGCCCTAGGCCAGAGCTGCTTAAACTTCTTCCAATAGTGACCCCGATTTGCTGAGGAATTTGCAACCCAGACCAGAGCTGCCAGGGGCACCTCGGACTCAGGCATTTGATTTGGAATCAGTGTTGGTCATTGTGCATTCAGAAACCTTTTACTGTGGCCAACTCTTTCCCGACTCCCACCGTATTCAGCTGCCCACAGTTAAAGAGCTGTGACCTAGACCACAGTGTAACATTGTTAGATATTAGACAAGAACAAACTCGGTTAAGTTAATCTATCTGTTCCTGCCTCTCCATATATAGGTATACTATTGTTTCTATGAATAAAAAGTTCTATTTCTAAAGTACTGGAATTATTAATATTTCACATAAAGACCCATTGGGTAATTTCTCTCACTTCCCATATAGCTTGCCTTAGAAACTTATAGAACCAGTGTTTTCCTCAAAGCGACACCATTTCCCCCTTCTTTTGCCCGTGTTTTTTGCTGCTTTAAAGTATCAAGAACAACTCCATTAAGTTGGATGAGGTTTGTTCTGCCAAGGCATATTGGATAGCAGTCATAGCCAGCCGCTCTTCGTAATTGGAGTGGCAAGATTCAGCATGTCTCTCTATCCTGGCCCGGTAACTGCTGATCTTTCTCGATCTTGCTTTGGTTTCTCTGATGTCTTCCAGAAGACAGAAGCCCGGGCTCTGGCGAAGTGTGGGTGCTGTTAGTTGCCTTGGAGTAAACTGGGGAGTCTATCTTGGACTCAGACCAGGGAACGTGGCAGAGCAGAATGGTCCCATCGGGTGTTCTGGGCTGTCATCTTAATGGAAGCAGAATATTGTCACCCGCCGAGCTGTTGCAGGCAGCGCGTAACCACTGTACCACCAGGACTCCTTTCCGTTGTCTAGAGAGATCAGAGCCATGAAACAGGGCGCTAATAGCAGTGCCATTAGCTTCTTTGGCTAACGAGTGCTTACCTACTACATTCAGAACAAGACAGGAACATCAACGATCAATGTGAGCATCACACTTCCTTTCCAGCAAGGTCACCTCCTGGCTGTCTCCCGCCCTCTCTCTGTCGCTGAAGGCGTGGGATAGATTAGCTTCCAAAGCGAGAATGAAAGAAAGATTAAACATTAAGGTAATAATCCTGCTGTTTGAAGTTAGCAGGTACCAGAGAGCGTAGGATAAACATACATCTTATTGGTTATACTACATGAGGAAATTTTAATATAACAAAGGATATTATGGCATAAAATCTAAATCATATTTTTTCATAAAACATACTTTTGAATTTAGTTGCAGATTACCCATAATTCTGATGAGGTAGTTGCCGAAGAATAAGCCAAATTCTTCAAAGCTGAATAACTGTTTACAGAATCAGGGAAGGAGTTAATTAATTGTCTACATTCCCTTTTATCTTTTCCTCCTCCAGCCTTCCCTTGCCTCCCTCCCTTGCCAACACCCCCCATGTAGGTATCAAAGATAAAATGAGGGGAATTGGAAGTAAATATTTTTCCAGATTACATAACTATTTAATAATCACTTTTGAGTATGCCCACAAACCTAGTGACTTGGAATTAGAAGAGAGAGTTCTCTTTCTTGAAGAGAAGTTGTCTGCCTCCCCGTGAGCCTTTCCGGAGACAGAGTGCTCACTCGCTAGGAAGAAGCTACCTAATGATTCCCAGCCAAACTCACTGCCACCGAATGGAGTCCATCTCACAGCCACCCCAAAGTCCAGGGGCAGAATGGCTCCCATGGCTTCCCAAGGCCGGGAACTCTGTACAGGAGGGGAAAGAAAGCCTCATCTTCCCCCACAGAGCAGCTGGTGGTTGTGAAATCTTGACTTTGCAGTTAGCAGCCCGCTGCACAATCTCTATCCTGCTAGGGCACTTCTATGCCACCTGGGCACTTTGCTCCATTATTAGGTGGTTCCAATTCCTGTTTGTTGTTGGTTCTTTTTCTTTTAAACAGGTTTCCATACATAGTTTTAACTCTTGGTGTCTCTCGTGTATGTCAGAGTAGAAATGGGTTTCTCTGAGTATTCAGTGGCTTGATTAATTAATTTATTTGGGGGGAAGTGCTGTTCCTTCTCCCACACCCTCCTGCTCACTCCCTCCCACACTGCCATCAAGTTGATTCTGCCTCGTAGTGTCCCTTTGAGGCTCCAAATCTATAGCTAATTCTCCAGCAGAGCTGCTGGGGGCTGCAAACTGTGGATGTTGCACTTGGTAACCACTGTGCCACCAGGGCACCGCCCACAGAGGGTGCACTAACATCAGGACCATGCAGTCATGCATGGCTCCGTGACATTTCCAGATGTGAATGGTGCCCTCCTGCTCCTCTGCCAACAGTTAGGAATGTTACTTATGGAAATCTTTGTATGATAAGGCAAAAGCCAAGGTCAAGAAGGCGTTGATTGCGGTTGATAGCACTCTGGTAAGTGGGAATCAGAACAAAATACTTGCACCTGTGCATTTTGTTCCCTTTAACTCAAGTGAGATCATTTTATTCCTGTCGATTGTGAGCCATCACCGGGAACCTTGAACCCTGAAGCCTTTCCTACGCCACCTGGCCCTCCATTGGAAGTGAAAACAAAATAAAGCCTGCACTGGTATAAATAACAACACCCCTACCACCCACCCCAAACAAACAAACAAACACACTGCTATGGAGTCAGTGCTGACTCCCAGGGACCTGATCAAATAGGCTAGAACGTCCCTGTGGGTTCCAGAGGTGACTGCCTGAGAGGCCAAAGTCCCTTCTTTCTGCAGAGGAGCGGCTGGTGTTTTTTCCATGGCCAACCTTGCAGGTAGGGCTCTTACTGTTGTCATAGAGTGACTGTCACTAAGAAGCTTGACTCAGTGTGCATTAGCTTCATTACCACAGGTCTCATTGTCTTCCTACTCTGACAGGAAGAGCAAACAAAACCAAAGAAAACTCTAGCTCTTGGCTCCACAGTTGAGTAGGAAAGCCGTATTAGATTGTCTTTTCTTTGGTCTTTTTCTGAATTGAACATGGTACTCCATGCAGACCTGGCAGGCCACGTGTTCTATGTAGAATGGTGCGAGCCACGTTGGATCAGTGTGAAAGCAAGACTTCATCCCCCAAACAGAGAGCTCAGAGGCTGGTCTCCGAAGGCCCAGGGCGCAGCAGCATCCAGATCAGGATTCCTGAACCCCAAGCTCGTCCTCTGTGCACTTTGGTAGCAGAGGCACCCAGCTGCCAGTATTATCACCCCAGGGGCAAAAAGAGAGCTGAGTCTTTTCAGTCATTGCAGCCCCCCCCCGGAAGCACAGAGATACACAAGAAGTGGCTCTCCTCCATGGGTGATGACAAGTGGGGGCAGGGGAGCAGGAAGAGGTGCAGAAGCCTGCCCATACATGCCTTTTCCTTTTGAACGTCATGTTTTAGGTAAAAGTTTGCACAGCAGATTAATTTCCCATTCAGTTCATATACAACTAGTTCTGCGACATTTGTCACGGTTCCCACAATGTGTCAACATTCCCCCCATTTCCACCCAGCTTCCCTACCCCTCTGGCCTTTTCATCTTGCTTCTGGGCAAATGGTGTCTGTTTGGTCCGGACTAGTTGATTGTTCTAAGCAGCACATTCCTCTAGGGTGTGACTGTTTATTTTATAAGCCAATCTATTATCTCTCTGAAAGCTGACCTCCGGGAGGGGCTTCGGTTCCATATTAAAAGGGTGAGTCAGGTGATTGGACTCTCTCAGTCCAGCCAGATCATCTTAAGTGAGACCATTAAGCCACGTTAGGTCTGCTGATTTCATCGTTTGACTATGCCTTCTAAGTGCTGTCAGGAACTGAAATCATATCCACTCCGAAATATATGCCGACTTGCCTGGGCCATGATACTCTGGTTTGACAGTAATAATAATAATGCAATGCGGCAGTGATGTAATGACCCCCTCCCCCCATGGTACGATCTAATTCTTGTAAGATGATGACGATTGAGGGTGGGATGCAACTCTCTTACCCAGTCCCAGCTCAGACTCTGTGTCAGGGGGCTGCCCCAGAGTATGGCTGGCAACGCCATTGATCTTATTACCGATGAAAGGAGAGAAGAGCAAGCAGTGAGGGGCAGGGGGCTGTACTACCACCTAGAGAGGAGAGCTAGGTGCAGGGCGTATCCTTGGCGCCCAGGCCCCAAACTCTGCGATTCTGCGGAAGGTTGATACCAAGGCACAGGGAGCTTTCTAAGGCATGCCGTCTCCTGGTGCTGAAGGAGAGAGTGAGAGAGCGCTGACAAGCCTGTCCTTAGAGATGCCACTGTGACTTTGGACTTCCAGCCCTTTAAACTCTTAAGAGAAAACATTTCCCTTTGTTAAAGCCATCCGTGTGGCATTGCTGTTATAGCCTCACTAGGTATCTAATACAAACGGCAGAGTCTCTGATGGCGATCTTTAGTCCCCTTGCCTATAGGGTTGCAAGCATGTGAACATTTGAACGTCATAATATCTTTACTAGAGCCAGTCACATTCCAGTTAGGTTGCATGCATTTTTTTCACTTTCTAAACCTACATCTTGGAACCCTTTAAGGGTCATGTCAGGAGTTAAGTGCAAGTCCTGCACCTCTGAAGTCAAACTGAAAGTAGTTGGGAGGGTGGACGGAACATGCAACAGAGTGGCAGCGATTCTGTCCCCTTTCCTACCGAATAGGACTCGTCATAAGCCATAAGGCCTCTTCAAACTGGCACTTCCATGGCTCAAGGTCTAATTCCCCTTTATTGGGTGACTTGGAGTCGAGACCAGTACTGTCTCAGAGGTCTTTTTATGATAATGGAAATGCTCTTTGTGCCTTCGACTACAGTAGCCCTTAGAGACACGGATGTTAAACATTTGAAATGTGGCTGGTGAGGCTGAGGAGCTGAATTTTGCCTCTGCATAGGCACTTGTGGCTAATGATTATTGTTCTGGACAGTGCAGAGATAGATTCTTTCAAAGCCCCGGCCCTCGCAGGCCTCTTGAGCATGATAGGATGGTATGGTCCAAGGTATTTGAAACATGATCTGGCTGATGCCGAGTATGATGGGACTATTACCTGTCTTGGTGACAGTACTAGATGCTGATGAAGCTTAAGACACTTACATCTTCAGCAACCCTGGTCGGCGTATATTGAGTGAGTGGCCAGCTGACACTCCTATCTTGTTATTTTTATGAGAATTACTAGCTTTACTCGCTGATTATGTTTCTGTTGAGGACCTCTTGCTACATACGATGGGCTGATGCATTTATTCCATACTAATCTGTTCCATACTTAAAACAAAGATAGTCTTAAGAATACAAGTTAAATAATGGAAAAGACTTACTTTCCCAGAAACAGAGACTATAGGGGAGGAAACCCAAACAAACCCCACTGCCTGTAAGTCTATGCTGACTCTTGACCACCCTTTAGCGCAGAGTAGAACGTCTCCCTAGAGTTTCCATGTCTGCAGATCCCCATGGAATTAGACGGCCACAGGCTTCTCCCATGGAGTGACCAACCCTTTGATTATCAACTGCATCAGTTGGGATCCTAAAAGAGAGCAGACTGTCCAATAAAAGAAATAAAATTTTAAAAAAAGAAAACTTGGAAGCAACTGGAACCATTGTAACTGCTTTAAAAGAGGGAAGAAAGTGGAATTGATTCCCAAAGAAACAAGCAGTTTTGCACTGCAGCTCCCAACGTGGTTTAGAAATGTCCAGCCTCTCAGGGTGGGGAGTAGAGAGTGGGACTGACAAACCACAAGCAGGGGAAGATTAGTTGACGATCTACTTCCATAAGGTCTCCCAAAACTCAGACAGAACCACGCTGTTGAGCCGGATTGGAGCAGCCCCTCTGATAGAGAAGAACAATTCCATGGAGTCCTCGAGGCTGCACATCTTTACAGCAGCCAAGCATCTCCTCTTCTTTACCCATGGAGCTGCTGATGGGCTCAAACCACCAGCCTTGTCTTAGCACATGTGTTCTATGGACCACATGGGCTATGCTTTCTCAGTAGTAGCCCGATGTTTACCCCGCGGCTCCATCAAGGATTGTTCCTACAAAGACTACAGCCTAGAAAACTGGGTGGATCATTTCTGCTAGATGACAATTCGGTACCTCACGGAAACAAATCTCCTGTTTCCATCAAGTCCTGGGTGACACAAACTGTGAAGGGCTTGACTACTAGGAAGGTCACAGCCTTGGGAAGCTAGTGGGCACAGTTCTCTGCCGCACACAGAGTCAGGGTTCAGCTCCATGGCAGATTGGTTTGGTTTTTTGCGATGCTACTTCCTGCAGGTCATTGGTGGATCACAGTGCTATGTTTACTTCGTCTGGCTGGCAGCTGTTTCCTGATGTACATAGACCAGGGGGCCTCAAACTACTTCCCGCGGGCCACATGCGGCCTGCCCAGGGCATTTATCTGGCCTGCCTGGTGGTTTTGCCCCATTTGTTTTTTTACTTCAAAATAAGGTATGTGCAGTGTGCATAGTAATTTGGTCATAGGTTTTTTTTAAAACGATAGTCCGGCCCTCCAATGGGTCTGGGGGACAGTGAACTGACCCCTGTTTAAAATGTTTGAGGACCCCTGCCATAGACATTTTAATAACAGTGTGGATAAATTCTTACAGGCCAAGCTCAACCTTGAGCCAGAGATTCTGAACCAACAAAGATTGATCGATTATTTCAGAGTCTTTAACCTACTCGTTGAAATCTGAGTTCTAGCGAATCACAGATGGGGGGTTGAGGCTCTTTCTGCTTAGAAGTCAATCAAAAGCTAGTGGGCAAACCGGCTTGTGGAAATGGCGAGGTAGCAGGGGTTAAAAAACTCAGTAGCCATCAAGTGGATTTTGAATCCTGGCAATCCCAAGGTTGTCAGAGTCGAACTGTGTGCGCAGGGTTTTCAGCTGCTGACTTTTCCAAAGTAATTGCCAGGCCTTTATTCCAAGGTGACGCCGAAAGAAAGAAGTGGACTTGAACTTAAATTGTAGCTGGGTGCATTGCATTGCTTGCTTGCGCCATTTACTGGTGTCGTGGAAGGTTAAAGAAGGAAGCAATCCTCCCTCAAAGGGAGATAAGGGGAAAAATAATATTTTTCCAAAACAAAGTAGAGTTGATTTTTATTGACATCATTAAATTACTGCAAATTAAAATAATTGTTAAGTAAGTGTCTCCTTTTTAGCTTTTTGTCATCTTCTAGGCCTTGCTTTTAAATTTCTGTTTACATAGAAGAGTAAATTGAATTTGCACTTGTGGGCTCAAAGAAGGGTTGATTTGTATGGGCTATGAATAGGCTTTTGACCCGAAATTCCTTTTTTCCATTTTTAACGTGTGTTATAATTGGCTCATGAATAGGGCCCTGGTTATCCTAGGAATGTCTGTATGAAAACACTGCAGCCATCTTTGTCATGTTTGTGATCCAGAAGATAATTACATTTTGTGTTGACCTTGCTTTTAGCTGAAAGAACTGACTCTTTACATCTTACATCATGGCTTATTTGGTACTTAGTATCATTAATTCTTAATCAAGAATCTGTTTCCTTGCAAAACTCCTTCGCTGACTTTCTTCTTTGATGCCACAGGACCAGTGGGCCAGTCTAAGCATGTGCTCTTTTAATGAAACTTCTTAATTATCTTTCTAGAAACGAGATGAGCAGAGGCAGTTTATTTTTATCTGTATGGGAGAGGTTATTTCCTCGCCAAATCTCTCCTTAAAAGAAGTCTCATATTATGAGGTGTTAGTTATTCCAGCCAGGCAGTTTCCAAGAAGGTTTTTTTTGTTTTGTTGGGTTTTTGGGCAGGAGAGTGGGGGGATTGTTATTGGAAATAAAGGGGATCATGGACGTGTTCCAGGGGCCCTGGTGGCGCGGGGGTTCTGTATGGGCCGCTCACGACGGGCCTGTCTGCTCTCAGAAAGAGCTACAGTCTCGGAAACTCACAGGGTCAAGTTCACCCTGTCCGGTAGGGTTGCTCTGTGTCGGCATCCACTCGATGACAGTGACTTTTATTTTTGGGTTTTAATCTGTTCACAGAGCCCTGGTGACTCAGGGCTGCTATCCACACAGTGTGTGGTTCGAGCCGAGCAGCCATTCTGCTGGGGAGGGAAGAAGCTCTCTCCTTTCCTGAAGATCAACAGCCCGAAACCCTGGGGAGCAGTTCTGCTCGGTCCTCCAGGCTTGCTCTGAGGCAGGATCAGCAGTGGCAGCGAGGTTTTTGTTTTTCCTTCCCAAATGTGTATATATACACACACACACACACACACACACACACACACACACACACACACACACACATTTAACAGTTGGTAATCTTGCAAAGGGTGCTAAGCTGGTTATGTAGAAATCCTTGGGGCCAGGCTGATTGCACATGTCAGGACACATCGGAAGCTTTCTCAGTAGTTGTGTGTGGTGGTCACTGATTCAGCAGTTCGTTAGTTCCAATAACCAAATTGGACCTAAGGGATGTGTTTGGATCCACGCATTCTAAGAAAAGAGGGCACTGTAGCCATATAAAAATGGTTTCAAATGAACTTTCAGAGCACACCCCCCTCCCTCTTGGGGGCAATGCTGCATGTCCACACCTTCTCTAAACAGCCAACATTGCATGTCTTTACACATCCCAGCTGTGAGGCGTAAGCCGCCTGTCATCTTGTGCAATAGGTGGGAGACAATTGAAGCTTTTGAGATACGGTTCCTCAGTATCCATGTGGGACTGGTTCCAGGACCCCCAGGACACCACAATCTTGGTTGTTCACGTCCCTTAAAGGAAATGGCGGGCGCACTGTTTGCAAATACTTCAACGCATCTCTAGAGTATTTATTTATAAAAGCTACTACGGTGTGTATAGCACGGGATGGTCCTTCTTCACTTCTGAGGGCTTGCCTTGACCAATGAGAGAGTGCTCCCCTTCCTTTCCCAGTCTGCAACTTGGGGTTTCGGTGGAAATGGAGGACCCCGATATTTCTTGCTTCTTCAGAAGCTCTGGTTTGATCAGGACAGGAATCCCAGTGTGAGAAATACCTGCTACCCGGGTTCCTCACTAGCCGGGGCTCTTCTAACTCCTTCATCCTCCTCTCGAACGCTGGGGATCGACCAGCTCTTTCTGCCCTTCAGCCCAAGGCCATGAGATTTTTAAGACCCTGTGCTTTCTGAAGGTCACAGGGAGTCAACAGATAAGTGGCCGTGTCACTAACCTCCTAAACGGCATCTTTACAGTTAGGAACGGAATCCATGTTTCTGTTCAGCACAGGCGTTAAGGATGCTGGAACAAATTGGGGCGTTTCTTCTATGAGAACACTCAGCCTTCCTTTTGCAGTCCTTACAGACGATGCCGTAGCAGCACTGTGCTCTTCTGAGGAGCCTGGTGGCGCAGGGGGTTGCTCGTTGCACTGCTATCTGCAGGGTCAGCAGTTTGAAACTACCGCTCAGTCTTGGGAGAAAGAGGTTTCTGCTCTCAAAGATCTCTAGCCTTGAAAGCCCACAGGGGCAGCTCTCTGTCTCACCGGTCTCCATGAGTCAGAATCAGTTCGATGGCAGGGAGTTTGGCGCCTATGATGGGTTCTGACTGGCACCGTCTCAGCCTGGCTCCCGTGCTTTGGAAGACCTCCCATATTAGAAACATGAAACATAGCACTGATGGGCAGAGTGAAGGGTAACTAAGCCAGGCTGGGCCGGGCCCCATGCCCCGGGGCTGCAGGGCTGGAGACCTGAGCGGAGCTCTCTGCCAGGGGAGGCGAAAAGAGCAGTCTCTGCCTGGAACAGCGGAGGAAAAATGGTCTTCAGCTGTCGAAGTGGGTGTCCATAGGCAGACTGTCGCTGGTCCCCTGATCGACCATCACCGTTCGCCATCTGCCTGTAGTCACACCCGTAGCCTCCCAAGAGGCCCTCTTAGGTGCGGCTGTGTCCACCCGGCTGCCTTCTCACTGTTGCCCGAACCCTCCGATGAAGATTCACGTCAGCTTTCGCCCCTCTACTCTGTGACATCCTTCACCTCCTTAGGTGATCTTGCAGTAAAGGCCAGCAGCGTAACTTGGTTTTCAGGGTTCGCTGGGTCTACTCCCAGCTCCTTCCCGCCCCTGACTAGTGATCTTTCCCCCTTCTTCACATGCCCTCCCTGGACTCCGAGCTCCCGCCATTCAAGACCTGATTTCTTGCCTCAGTGGGAGCACGTGCCCTGCTCTCGCGTGCCTGTGTCTGGCTTTGCATCTGTGGGGGGCCTCTCGCTTTTCTTCTCCTTTGCCCAGCTAGCTCCTTACAGCCTGGAAGCCTCAGCAGAGCGGTTACCTTGTCGGGTTTTTTGGCCTACCACTGACATCACCCCCACGCTTCTGAGGAACCTGCCCTGTTTCCACTGCCCCTTTCTCCCCTTGTGAGGCATTCGTAGTGCAGTGGTAGAATTCTTAGGGAAACCCAAGTTCAAGACCCAGTGATGTACTTCACACCCAGCTATGCCCCCGCCTGTCATTAGAGGCGCGTGCGTTGCTGTCATGCTCAACAGGCTTCACCAGAGCTTTCAGGTGACAAGAGACTAGGAAGAAGGGCTTGGCAGACTCCGTGCACAACTCAGCCAAGGAAAGCCATGTGGATCACGAGGTTCCCATCCGTAGCCAATCATGGCGACGGTGCGGGAGCAGGCAGGACTGGGTTCTGTTATGCTTGGCATCCTCGTTCGTGGGGCCTGACTTGAGAGTTGGCCACAGAAACGGCTTCCACCCTATCAGAGCACGTGCCACTCTGCGGTGTTTCGCATGGATCTGCCCCATGTGCCTCTGCCTGTGAAAGGCATTTGGCAAAGGTGGTGACAAGGTGAAACAGGCAGCTGGCCCCAAGAAAACAAGCGTAGGAGACCAGGGACTCCTGCCTATACTGTAGCCTCTTAGGGACTCCTGCCGGTACTGAGCCTCCCTCACCAAACAAGTCCCCCACCCGAGGCTGGTTTCCCCCCACAGAACTCACTATACTTTCCCCTAGCAATGAGTTTGCCCGTGCGACTCCCTGACCTATCAACACACACAGATGTCCAAAATAGCCCCAGTCTCCAGGATGGGTTTGCACACAGGGCCGAAATGCCTTCCGAATACTACACCCTATTGTGATTTTTAAACAATGAAAAGCTAATGTTTCCGTATTAATTTAAGCCATGGAAAAGGCATCACGCAGATCTTGTTTGTTTTTTTGCTAAAGTGCTTTTACTTATCCTGCCAAAAATATTAATTGACTGCAGTTCTTTTTAATGGATGCTCAATTTTGGCATCCGTCCATATGCAAGGAGGTGGAGCTGGCGTTGAGTGGAAGGTTTGTCCTCTGGAAATGGCTGTTTGTGGTCCTGGCCATGGAATCAGTTTGGTCTGAGAGTTTTAGGTAATCAACTGATTTTACAAAGATTTTCATTCTTTGTTTTAAATATAGTTATCATTATTATTTTTAATTTCGCCCCACTTTCATGATAACATAGCAAGTTGTTTTATTTTGTTTATTGAACTGGTAACACATCAGGTGGGGTCTTTGCCAGAGAGCGAATATGAACCTGGTGTTTGGATTTAGTTCAGTTCCATTAGGGAAGACTTAAAGTTGTGTGATACAGGGACGATTATGCCGCCGTTGTAAGGGATTTTTGTGCCGGGAAGCAGAGCTGACAAAGACGGCCCTGTCCCCGCGCCGACTCTAACTGAGCACTTTCACACTGCGATTTAGGAGGTGTGTGGTTCAGGAAATTGCTGGCTTTGGCTGGAGCACACTTTTACTGCAAGGAAAATTTTATTCGTCACTCAAGTAATTGGCAGTTTTAATACCTTGTTCATAATTACCTTATAAACAAGCGAAAATATAAACCATAGATTGTCGGGCCTGTTATCTAACATGTAGCCTTATTTGACCAACGTGGTAGACACCTGTGGGCCCCTCCCCCCTTTCCCCTGAGAAGCTAATTTGCTCCCATTTATTGCAGAAGTCTACAGCTAAGCTTTTTGTTGTTAAATGGCAGCGTAGCTGTGCAAGCCCCAGACATTCTGGGGGCCAGAACCAGATGCGGAGAGTGCTGGGAGGTAGTGGTCGGGGACAGGGTGGGGGACCGAGGAGGAGGAGGGACTGCAAGGGGGACCATACTGTTTGTGGGAGGACATCCTGCTAAGGCAAACATTTGGGTTATGTATTGAAGAGAAGTTGTTTTGTCCCCCCCCAAAGTGTGGTTTTCTTTAACCCACACACCCTGACCCTAAGGCCTGTGGTTTGTCTCTGGGACTGAATCCATCTCCGGGGCCTAGAAATTGGCTAATTGTCTCACTTGCATTACTCTGTACCTCACAGCTAGATCAAGGAGTTTACTCGTAGGCCAATCCAGATGTGGGAAATGGTCACAATCAGAGGTCATGGCTGACTTGACTCCAAACAGAGTCACTAAGATTTTATGAGAATCCGAGGGGCTTGATAGTCATTACATGTACTTGGGATTGCTAATCTTTTTTCCTTTAAAACAAAAACTGGTCTCAAAGTTAGGGTCTGAAGGCCAATTATATTCATGTAACCTAGTCTTGTCCCTTGGTATAGGACTACTTTCTAAAAATGTTAGGTTGTTTGACGACTTGAATGCTAATGATCGAAAAGGGCAGCCCCCCACAGACCTTAAACATGTCATGTTGTTTGCCGTCCTGCAGTTGGCTCCCAGCTCCTGTTCACCCCAAGCACCGTGGAGGGAAACCCAGGCCTGGCCTGTGACCCGTCCCGTGATGAGTGGTGAATCAGAGAACTGTTCTTGGAAGTAGCTCAGCAGGCTTTTTCCTTCTAGTCCATCTTAGTCTAGATGCTTGTGTTAATCTGGGTACACTAGAGAAACAAATTCACGGTGACTCATGTGTATAAGAGAGAGTTTTATAGAAAGGGCAATTGTCCATTAAGAAAGCACCCCAACCCAGTCCAGTCCAAGCCCAGAAGTCTGATATTAGTCCATATGTCTGATGCCAATCTATAAAGTCCTCTTCAGACTCATGAAACTCATGCAGTGAGACCACCGAATGCAGGACGATCACAGGCCAGTGGGTAGAAAGTCTGTGGATCCAGTGGCGTTGTAAGCAGCTGAGCGCTGGCAGGTGTCTCCACGTGGCTTCTCCATTGCTGAGGGCTGCATCAGGGGAGGTCCTCAGGGGTGTCTCGATAGGAGTCAGCCTTGTCGGTTGAATGTCTCCAAGGGAGTGAGCAGAGGGAGAGTATGTCTCCTGCCTCCAAGGAGGAAAATAGAGGCATTCCCAGAATCGTCAGGAGGCCATGCCCACACAGAGGCCTCATTGGTTATATTTTGATTGACAGGACAGACTCCACCCCTTCCTTCATAATCCTCTCATATTGACACCAGAATATGTAACTACCACAATGCTCCTTCAAAAGCTCCTCAGCGTCCTACTCGCTCTCGCTCGCTGCTGTCGAGGCGATGCCTACTCATCGCGGTGCTGTAGGACGGGGCAGCACTGCCCCTGTGAGTTTTGAAGACGGCCAGTGTTTATGGGGCCAGCAAACCCCATCCTTCTCCCAAGGAGTGGCTGGTGCTTTAAAACTTTGGACCATGCAGGCCACAGCCACCAGGGCATAGAAACACAAACCTCCGAATAGGAGATGGTGGCTCTGTATGATGTGCATGGCCAAGGATCCAATCCAGGTCTCCCGGTGACGGAAATCAAAACTCCTATCACAGAGCCATTCCAGCCTGGTTAAAAGTGACACGCAGAGGGCTTTTGCAGCGCTTCGAGAAGTGTGGCTTGTTCGCGTGGTTTGAGGGGTCGGTCTGACTTGCTCCCCTCACCCCGTTATTCTCTTTTGTGTGCGGAAAGCAACAGCTAGCATTCGCAAACAGTCAGGCGATCGGCCTGCATCCTGAGCGGATGTTGTTTGCCTCTTTGTCTCCCTGAGATGTAATGATCAAGGCTCTGTTCCCGGGCACTTTCAGTCCTGGCAGAAGAGCTCTCAGAGTGGGTTCACAGATTGCTTTGAACCCCAAACTCAGCATTCCTACAAGGAATATCTGTCTGGAGGCACCCCCTGCGTAAGAACTTATTGCAATAATATCTGCACCCAGGAATCTCTGGGACCAAGTCAAACTTGTTTGTTCTTTAGGCAGGCCGGGGTACGTCGAGTGTTCTTAACTATCATCACAATTCAAGCGCAATGATTTCTCTTTGTACTTCCTTATTCAATGTCCGATTTTCACGTGCATATGAGACAATGGAGAATACCGTGACTCGAGTCCGGTGGACTGTGGTCCTCAGAGTAACATCTGTGCTTTTCAACACCATAAAGTGATCTAATGCCATGTATCCTTTCATCTCTTGACTGCTGCTTCCATGAGCATCGATTGTGAATCTAAGTAAGATGCAACCCTTGAGAACTTCGGTTTTTATTCCGTTTATCACGGTGTTCATTATTGGTTCCGTTTTGAGGATCTTCACTTATTTTCTGACACTGAGTTGTAATCCATATTGAAGCTGGGATCCTTGATTTTCGTCAGCAGGTGCAAGCCCTCCTTGCTTCCAGCAAGCACGTTATGCCATCTGCTTATCACAGGGTGTTCATAAGCCTTCATCCAATCCCGACGCCCCATTGTTCTTCAACGTTCAGTTTCTCTTATGATTTGTTCTGCAGACAGATTGATTAAGTGTGGTGATAGCATACAATCCTGATACACGCCTTTCTTGACTTTAAACCAGCGGTTCTCAACCTGTGGGTCACGGCCCCTCTGGGGGTCAAACGACCCTTTCACCGGGGTCGCCCGATTCATAACAGTAGCAAAATGACAGTGATGAAGTAGCAACGGAAATAATTTTATGGTTGTGGGGGTCAATACAACCTGTGGAACTGTATTAAAGGGTCACGGTATCAGGAAGGTTGAGAACACTGTTTTAAACGATGCAGAACTTTCTTGTTCTGTTTCCACAACTACCTCCTGATCCAGGTAGAGGTTCCACATGAGCGCTATGAAGTGTTCTGGATGGTGGATCTCTAAGTAAGATGAAATCCTTGACAACTTCACCCTTTCCTTAGTTTATCATGATGTTGCCTATTGGATCAGTTATGAGCATTTTTGTTTTTCTCCTTGATGAGTTGTAATTGATACTGAAATCTAGTTTTTAATTTCATTAGTAAATGGTTCAAGTTTTCTTCTCTTTGAGCGAGTAAGCTGCTATCTGTACATTGAAAGTGCTTAGTCTTCCTCCAACGCTGCAGCCACTTTCTTCTTTACACCTAACTTCTCAGCTTATTTGCTTAACATACGGATTGAACTAGTGTTGTGAAATGATACAACCCTGATATGATGCACACCTTTCCTGATTCTACACCATGAATTACCTCCCTGTTCTATTCAGATGGTTACTTTTGGGTCTGTGTGCAAATTTCACGCGAGCTTTTCTACTCAATCATGTAGGGTCCTTTTGGGCTGCAATGGACTTGGTGCCCATGGGTTTGGTTTTACAATGATAATGCCATGGGTCTTCGAGTGTCCCATTTCATGTTTCGAGTCCTTTAATCTTCCTAGATTCATACTTTCTACTGTCCGCATTCTCTTAAATAATGAATTGTTCTTCGCTATTTCTTCTCGATTGAAATCATGCCACATCAGCAACTCAGAAGCCCTTGAAACTTTCTTTCACCTGCCGTTCAGGTCAACGCTACTGGGTGTGTGTGTGTGTGTGTGTGTGTGTGTGTGTGTGTGTGTGTGTGTGTGTGCTTTTCCTCGGTTGTATTGTTAGTACCTTCTGGCCTGAGGGCTTGCCTGCTGCTGCTAGCCAACAGTGTCCACTGGCCAGGTGTTTAGACTTGGGTAGCCTGGTCCAGCTTAGTTGTCTGATTCCTTCTGGAAGCTCTGTGGAAATCTGCCCCCTGTGCTGGACTCTGCTGGTCTTTGAAATACAGGTAGATTCCAGGGGCAGAGGAGCGCACAAGCCCACCCACAGTGCTACCGACTGAAGTGACTGGTGACTCGTAGGGCATGCAGCACCCTGCTCAGGGACACCAGATGGTGGCATTGTCCCTCGGGCTAGAAAGGGGACACTTGTATTTGTATCGTCACAGCCTTTCTACCTTGACATGCCATTTGTCCCTGTGAAATTATGTTCTGAAACGATCAGATTGTCTGATAAGGTTTCGAGCAAATGTGGTAATGAAGATTGTTAGTGGACTCCTGTGGGGCTCCTGTTGTCCACCAAGACTGTCGTGTAAAGTTGAAATTTCCTCTTGGGAGCTATGGTGTTGATGACTTTCTTAAGTGCTTTGACTTAACCTCTGTTTTCTGCCTCCCGCCACCCCCTCTATGTATAGTCTGACATAATGCTTAAACAACAGAACTCTCCACAAGGGTGGGATTGTTATCAGTGGGAGATTGTCTGGTGTGATAGCCACTAACCCGGTGTATTCCACAATCCCCTGACATATGACTGATGTGTTCATATCATGAAATTTTAAATAATATGTAGTTGTTATTGGCTTAAATACTCTATGTAGCTACTGGCAGCCATGTTGAACAGCACAGTTCAGGGACTTTAAGCATTTAAGACTACTGTTAATTCAAAAAATACATTCATCTAATCTAATTGGTAGTCTAATGTTATTACTCCCAGTGATTATTTCTCTGTACTAGTTTCCCTTGTGATTGTTTCATAATATTCAAAGTCCCGGAGCATGCCTGATGGTTTTAAGCACTATGACAATGCATGGAAAGAAGCCCTTTCCTAAAAGAAAAGGGGTCTCTCCTGGCATTTGTGTTATGACTTCCTTCCACGAGGAGAACTCGAAATAGAACGAAATAACAACCTCAAAAAGCCCTCGGTGCCCCGGAGTCAGCTCGGACCCACAGTGCCCCTGTGCTGCCCCCGCGTTAGGAACAGACATGTGAGTGGCTGATGTACCAGCTGAGGGGTCACATAAGATCTAATACGGTGAGAAGGAAGCAGGACTGCGAATAAAGACAATGTGGGGGAAAGCCAAAGCGTGGTCTCTTTCAGTACATAGAATTTAGATGACCACAGGTGTTTTTTATATGCAATTTTCTGGTGGTACAAGTAATGATGGCAGCAAATGTGCAAATGTGCTCAACACCATGGATGGATGGATAGATTGTGATAAGAGTTGCATGAGCCCCCAATAAAATGATTTACAAAGAAGAAGAAGAAAACCCAGCCATTGAAAACCGTGTGGAGAGCAGTCGTGCTCTGGCATTCAGGAGGTACCCATGAGTCAGAATCAATTCAGTGGCAACAAGTTTTATTTAATATAAAATTAAAGGGTCTGTGGATTTGCTAGGGAGAAAGATGAGGTTTCCACTCTGTGTTAGTACAAGTGGTTAATGCACTTGATTACTAAAGGTTGACAGTTCAAGCCCACCAGAGGGCCTGTAAAGAAAGAGGTGGGCATTTACTTCAGAAAAACCAGACATTCACTTCAGAGGACAGCACTGAATCTGCAGCTCAGGGAGAGGGACACGTCTGATCAGAGCACACAGGAGCAAATGAAGGAGGAGGAAGAGAGTGTGGAGCACATCCTGGCCCACCAAGCCCTGAGGACAAATTGGCTGCTCAGAGCAGCCAATGCACAGAGAGGACCATAGGACTGACCCCACTACAAGACATGATGTCCCTAACTGACCCATAGTGCTACAGGAGATAACACTGGAAACAGTGCAAGAATTGCACCTGATCTGACCCCACCATACCTAGGTGAAACACTAAGGGTGTGCAACAGAACAGCAAGGGGAACAGAGCAACGAAGTCCCCAGGGAGTACCAAAACTAGACTTTAGGGCCAGGGTGTGGCACCCCATCAGACTCAACTGGAAAACAATCCTAAATGTCAACAAACAGACCTTGAACTCTTTACAGGCTTTTTTTTGTCATTACTTTTTTGTTGTTGTTTTGTTTTCTTTTGTTTTGCTCTGCCTTGTTTTTTGTGCATATTATTATCTCTATAGGTCTATCTAGATAGGCGGGATAAACAAGCTGGTTGAGAAAACAGAAGGGTGGATGGTTCCAGGGGGAGAGGGAGGTGGGGGAAAGGAAGTGGGCGTTAACAAACCCAGGGAAAAGGGAACAACAAGTGATCCAAAATCAATGGAGAGGAGGTTTTGATCAAAAGCAATCTAACAGAGGAATTACTGAAACTCAAATGAAGGTTGAGCATGATATTGGAACAAGAGGAAAGTAAAAGGAAATAGAGGAAAGAAGTAGGAGGCAAAGGCATTTATAGAAGTCTAAATACAGCAAATACATATGTAAATATATGTATATATGACGATGAGGAAATAGATCTATGTGCATATATGTATAGTTTTACTATTAAGGTAGCAGATGGACATTGGGTCTCTACTCAAGTACTCCCTCAATGCAAGAACACTTTGTTCTACTGAACTGCCATTCCATGATGATCACCTTCCCAATACGGTCACCGAAGACAAAGTGGTGCATAAGCAAGGTGGTGAAGAAAGCTGATGGTGCCTGGCTATTAAAAGATATAGCATCTGGGGTCTTAAAGGTTTGAAGGTAAACAAGCGGCCATCTAGCTGAGAAGCAACAAAGATCACATGGGAGAAGCACATCAGCCTGTGTGATCATGAGGTGTCAATAGGATCAGGTGTCAGGCATCAAAAAAATCACATCATTGTGAATGATGGGGAGGCTGCAGTGGAGACCCAAAGCCCATCTGTGGGCAACTGGACCATCCTTTACAGAAGGGTCACAGGGGAGGAAATGAGCCAGTCAAGGTGCAGTATAGCATCAATGAAACAAAACTTTCCTCTAATTTTTAATGCTTCCTACCCACCCCCCTACCCCGCACACTATCATTATCCAAATTCTACCTTAAAAATCCGGCTAGACTAGAGGATATACACTGGTACAGTTAAGAACTGGAAACACAGGGAATCCAGGACAGATAAACCCCTCAGGACTAACATTGAAAGTAGTGACACCAGGAGGGGAAGGGGAAGGTGGGGAAGAAAGGGGGAACTGATCACAATGATCTACATATAATCCCCCTCCCTGGTGGATGGAAAATAGAGGGAGGGAAAAATGAGGGGCTGATACCAAGAGTTCAAGTAGAAAGAAAACGTTTTGAGAATGATGATGGTAACAAATGTACAAATATGCTTGACACAATGGATGGATGGATGGATGGATGGATTGTGATACGAGTTGTACGAGCCCCCAGTAAAATGATTTAAAAAGAAGAAGAAGAAAACCCAGCCATTGAAAACTGTGTGGAGAGCAGTCGTGCTCTGGCATGCAGGAGGTAGCCATGAGTCAGAATCAATTCAGTGGCAACAAGTTTTATTTAATATAAAATTAAAGGGTCTGTGGATTTGCTCGGGAGAAAGATGAGGTTTCCACTCTTGTTAGTCTGGGTAGACTAAAGAAACAAATCCATGGACACACATGTGTATAAGAAAGAGATTTATATACAAGAGCAATTGAACATTGAGAAAACATCCCAACCCAGTCCAGTCCAAGGCCATAAGTCTGATATTAGCCCATATTATGTCCAATACCAATCTAAAAAGTCCTCTTCAGACTCACAACACACATGCAATGAAGCCAAATGCAGGATGATCACAGGTCAGTGGGTAGAGCGTCTTTGGGTCCAGTGGTGTTGTAAGCATCTCAGTGCTGGCAGGGGTCTCTCCGTGGCTCCTCCAGCTTCAGCGGTCTTGCCAGCTGCAATGTCTCTCAGGGATTAGCAGAGAGAGAGAGAGAGAGAGAGAGACTGTCTTCTGCCTCTAAAGAAGGAAGTACCAGAATTCTCAGGAGAAGGCCATGCCCACACAGAAGTCTCATTAGCTATCTCCAGATGGACAGCCTAGACTCCCCTCCTACACTCTTCATCCTTCAATTGGCATTGATTAGGGGACTTCCACTCACTCCCATAAGGATGTACAGGCTCAGGAGCCCTGCAGGGGCAGTTCTATCCTGGCCTATTGGAATCAGAATCCACTCGATGGCATTGAGTGATGGTATTGCCATTGAACATGGAAATGCCCTTGCTCTTGAAGGGGCAAGGGGGGGGGGCGGGGAGATCAAATAAGTACACGTTCTTTTAAGAGGAATCCGTTTTCCATATTTCCAAGGAGTGAGTTCTCACTCGTCATTGCCCGTGGAGGTTTCTGAGGCTGTAACTCTTTACGGGAGTAGAAAGCCTTGTCTTTCTCCCGAGGAACAAGTTAGGAACAGAAAACTGTGTTTCTGCCGTCAGATGACTGCCTCATTGACTCTGTTATCTCTGCCGTCTTCTCAATTCTAGGGCCGGAAACAGAATTAGTGAAATAGAGCCTGAACATCTGAAACAATTCCAGTCCCTGGAAACTTTGGACCTGAGTGGCAACAATATTTCAGCGATTAAAATGGCATTTCCCTCTCTACCCCTGAAGCATCTGTAAGTGAATTTCTCTGTAACAAAAACCTGCTGCTCGGCATGAAGGTATCAGCTGTGACAGCGAGCTCGAACTTGGCAGGCGGTTTGAGGCTAGCTCCCTTCTGTTCACACAGGACTCGCTGGAGTCGGAGCTGACTTGATAGAACCGACCGGTAACAACAAGAGTGAAGATAGGGTGTTATCATGAAACGATAAACTTTGATATAATAAACCGCCTATGGTACTGCTGGGGGATCCAAAATGGGACATTTTTTATTGCCTTGTGATTTGCCTGCCATAAGCCCAAGCAAACACAAGCTTCATTTCGTTCCTGTGCTGGAGGATTACAAACATTTCATGCCCTTTCACTGCCAGGGAAAACGACATGGGCTAGCTAGGGCTTCTTTTCCTGAAACACAATTAAAACTAAGCTGCCGCTGTGTTTGAGAAATAATTGGATTTCATAAAAAGATAAATAACTGACAACGTTTTGCAATCTCCAGATATTTGAATAACTTTCATTATGACCAGGATTGATCCACAGATGCCAAACAGCAATACTGTAAGGTCCCATTGATACAGATGATGCGTGACGATGTGATAGAGAATCACACATGCACTTTAACTCCCCAAAGACACGAGAATGAAGCTTTGCTCCCACCTGCCCACAGGTATCTCAACAGCAACCGAGTCACCGCCATGGAACCTGGTTGTTTTGACAACTTAGCCCACACACTCCTGGTGTTGAAGCTGAACAGGAACCGGCTCTCAACCATCCCCGCCAAGATGTTTAAACTGCCCCACCTGCAGCACCTGTGAGTAAAACGCCTCTTGTACATCGCTCCCTCGCCTCTCACCAGCCCTCGGTGCCCAGCCCTGGAAACCAGAACGTGGCAAGAGGAATTTAGAGGCAAGGATGTGACTGCCTTTCCTTTGAGAGCTGCAGTTGCAGAATCTCCGAGTCGGAAAGAACATTCAAAGTCACCTGGTACAAACGCCTGCCTGACAAGACATGTTAGGCTGTTACTGGAAGAGGGCACAGTGTAATCACTGCTCAGCCTCCTTACAGAGGCTCCGTTGTGGCACTGACAGAATCACGAGCACGCTCAGCAGCTGTGCGTTGTGAGAATAGTACCGACAACTCCAGGAGGCTCTGAGAGCTTAAGTGGCTGTAAAGAACTGTCTCGTTAATAATGGTCGAATGATCTGTGAACAGGCTCCTGCAATAGTGGTTTTCAACCTTGGCTGCACATTGCAGACATTCAGGGAGTTTTAAAAGTCCCAGTGCCCAGGCCACACCCTCGACCACTTACTTTAGCACCTCGGAGGGTAGGATCCAGGCTTCGGTAATTTTTAAAACTCCCCAGATGATTCCAGTGTGTAACGAAGGTCGACACGTTAAGGTTTTTCCTTAAAGAAAAAGCACTAAACATAAAGAGAATCATGGGAGATAAAAGGCCAACTTTTGGAAGCAGATTGAGCAGGATAAGCTGGCAGCCCTGCTCCCTGAAGGGATTCTTGTTTTCATGTAGAATTCAATGAGCCCATTCTGGATCATTTAAAAACAAGTGTTTTTCAGTTTATTTCTATGGTGACTGGGCATTAGATTAGAGATGACGCAGCAATGGAGTGCCAATGTCGCAAAAATAAAGCTCATCGCTCAGAAGGAAAGCCACAATGTATAAGTTTAAGACGTTTTTTAATAAAGCTGTTTATAGATAGAAGCCATTCTGTGCAATTCAGTAGGAGCTCTGGTGGTGGTGTGGGTGACACAGTGAGCTGCCAACCACAAGGTCAGTGGTTTGAACCCACCGGCTGATCCAAAGGAGAAATAGGAGATGGTCTACTTTAGTAAAGAACTGAAGTCTTAGAAACCCCAAAGGGGCAGTTCTACTCTGTCCTGTGAGGTGACTGACTATGGGTCGTAATTGACTCCATGGTAGCGAGTTTGGTTTTGGTTTTAGATCTAGATCATTTCACTGGTGTCATTGTGGGATAAGCAGTAAGCTGCCCACCAGAAGTTCACTGGTTCAAACCCACCTGCCTCTCTGTGGGAGAATGATGAGACTGTGCACTTCTGTAAAGATTTGTAGTCTGAGAAACCCTATTTGAGGTCACAGTAAATTAGAATTGACTCCGTGGCAGGGGCTTTATTTGGGGGTTTGTTTGGCGTATGGGAGCAGTGGCACGTTGTCTTGCTGCCTTCAGAATTTGCCTTCATCACGTGTTGTTTAACCGTCACATCCAATGCAGTGAGCTGAACCGAAACAAGATAAAAAATGTCGACGGGCTCACGTTCCAGGGGCTTGGTGCTCTGAAGTCGTTGAAACTGCAAAGAAATGGAGTGACAAAGCTTATGGATGGCGCTTTTTGGGGCCTAAGCCACATGGAAATCCTGTAAGTGTGGGTTAGCCCACTCCCCTCCCACTTTGTCTAGAACGCTCAGTGCACAGTCAGTAACTCTTACCGTTTATAATCCTATTTCTAATGTAATATCGGAGTTTGTGCCAGGCAGTGGTGATTGAGGATTTATAAGCGCATGGCATTTCTTGGCCAATGTCCTTGTAGCATAAAAGCCCAAAGTCTAGAAACAATAGGCATGTGTAATAGGTTGTAATAATAAGTTCCCTTTTGAAGAGACGAGATAATAAACTTTTGATCCTGCTCTTGGTGTCTGTCCTCAACATAGGCAGCTGGACCATAACAACCTAACAGAAATTACCAAAGGCTGGCTTTATGGCTTGCTGACGCTGCAGGAACTTCATCTCAGCCAAAATGCCATCACCAGGATCAGCCCCGATGCCTGGGAGTTCTGCCAGAAACTCAGTGAGCTGTGAGTTGTCTTTTCTTCTGCTCGGGTCTGAGAGCTCCGCGATCATGCCAGAGCATGAGCCTCTTACCACTGAGCTGTGAAATTTTCACAACAGAGTTTCCAAGGTGACAGCTTTTTCTTTGTTAAAAAAAATTATTTTTTTCCACATGCAACTTAGCCACGTTTTCGTTGCAATAAGTTGAAGCCAACCGTGTGCCGTTCCGGTCCCGCAAGACCCTGGCCACAGCCAGTGATGGCTGCTTTCAAATAAGGAAAGGCTGTGTTTTGTTTCCAGGACTCGTATTCACGATAGCATGGACCAGGGCATTGTTGAGCAGGCAGAGTTTTAAAATAAGGATCAGTGCATTTCTTAGCTGAGGGGCTCGAGAACGTTCGTGGAGAAATGGAATGGAAGGGCGAGCATGGACGTTTCCCACCCACCTTTTGGAACCCCTTGGTGGGGCCTGGTTTTGCTTTTTTTTTTTTTTTTTCAGAAAGCAACCCATTGTGTGGGGTTGAAAAAAACCACGACTACAGTATGGTTTTGCTTTCTTTGCAGGGACCTGACTTTCAATCACTTATCGAGGTTGGACGATTCCAGCTTCCTTGGCCTGAGCTTACTAAACACCCTGCACATTGGGAACAACAAAGTCAGCTACATTGCTGATTGTGCCTTCCGGGGACTTTCCAGTTTAAAGACGCTGTAAGTTACACACTTTGCTCTCTGTACATGAATGTAATTGGCTCCTAAAAGGGGCTCACTGTTCGCCAAGCCCAGTGCCTTTGTGGAGAAGGCAACGCGCACAGCCTCAGAAGGCGCGTCTTAATTTTCCCCAGATCAGGTTGATTGAAATCGGTCCTTTTGCCCACGTGTGATTCTTAAAAGGATTAAACAGGACAGTGGTCAGGTTGTTGAGGTAATTACAGCGTACCCTCTCGGGCTCTGGGGGTATCCAGGAAGTTAGCAACTGCTGAAGTGGGGAACGGTTTTAGATTCCCTCATTTTTCTTTCTAGAATGCAGATTAAATATTTGCCCGAGGGAAGGGATAGACAAGGCCCCGCAAAGGATGAAGATGCCTGCTTACAATGCCGGTTCCGTCCAGGTCTCTGCCCTGAGAGAAAGAAGAGAGGGCGGAATGCATTGACGCTTTGTGAAATCTCTCCAACGCTGAGTCCGTATTGGGCACGGGCCTGTTGGATTGTGCACTGTCAGTCAGGAGCGCTGGCTCCACCTGCTGTTTGAAGCGTTACGTACTTGAAAGACACGCTGCATACTTTGGCAAGTGCCCTCGTGCGTGCTTGGAATCGTGGTTTTACGGTTTATTGTATTTTTCAGCCTGTTCAAGCTTTTCAGAATGTAGTCATCTTGATAGAGAAGTATTAGGGTCCAAGCCAGGTCAACCGTCCTGATTTGGGGCCAGAACTAAAACTGTTCTGGGAGAGCAGGGCAGCGCCTATTAGGAAGAAGGGGAAGAAAAGAAGCGCCCCATGGTTTTGCAAGGGGTGGAGACGATGGGGGCCATGACGAGGAATTTATGACACGGCATATACTGCCTCAACAGTGCTGCTACGATTCTGGTGGTCAGGTTCAGTACTCATGTCTATAGCGATATGTGGGACTGGTTTCAGCACCATTTCTTCTTTCCTCAACTAGAGATCTAAAGAACAATGAAGTTTCCTGGACCATCGAGGACATGAACGGAGCTTTCTCTGGCCTTGGCAAACTCAGGCAGCTGTGAGTAGGCTTTGTCGCAGAACTCGACTCTTTTTTTTACCTTAAAAAAAAAAAGTGCATGGGCTAAAGTCACTTGTCCCAATTGGCATTTCCCATGGTTTGGAGGTAGAGCACCGGAATGCTACCCATTGGCATTTCCCAAAATGTGAGCTGCGACACCCGAAGCAGATCAATGGCCTTTTCTTCTGCGGGTAAAAGCTGTTTATTCAGCACTTCCATTTGTGTAGCGTATTTTAACACCTAGACCCTACGTTTAAAGTTATTTTGAGTGCGTAGAGTTTGGAGTGTTATCATTGTATGAAAATGCACTCACCAAACGCCAGCATTTTGCTGCCCTCCACCTCAGTTTCTCCTCAGAGGGATTGCTGGACAGGAAGATACAGTGTCTACCAGTAATCCTGCCCAGGTTCCAAGTAACTCACAATCAGACATCCCCGCACCTAGTCACAAGGTGGCCTGAGAGGGAGCCAAATGTATTGAGGTGTGTTTAAAACCACCTGCCGCTTCAAGGGAGAAAGATGAGGCTTTCTGCTCGTGGAACGAGTTACAGTCTTGGAAAAACCCACAGGGCCATTTCCACTGTGTCCCCTTGGTTTGGCAGGAGTGCACACTGACTCGGTGACTCGATGGCAGTGAGTTGTGTGTGTGGTTTGGGGAAGGGAGCACAAAGAGGAAATGTTCTGCTAATAACAGCTGTATGAATGGTAATTCTGAGACCACTTATTTGTAAAAAAGTCCCTACCTCTCCCCAAAAGGACTCTGTCCAATTACTACTGTCATTGAATCGTCAGGGGCTGCCTGCTTTAAACACCATGGTGAATGAGCCCCATTACTCAAAGAGCTGGCCTGCCCACAGTTTCAAAGGCTGTGTAGTTTAATTGAGGAAAATAGAATTGTTTGCCAGTGATTTATAAAGTGGTTATTTTCATGAAAGCCACCCCCCAAATGGTTTTTAGTGTTATAACATGATTTTTTTTCCCCAGAATACTCCAGGGAAACCGGATTAGGTCTATCACCAGGAAAGCCTTCACTGGTCTGGATGCATTGGAACACCTGTAAGTAGCGAGTGTTTAGTTGCCTTAAAAATAGTTTCAGATAGCTATCTGTGCCTCATGAAAGATAAGACAAAGTGGGACGTAATGTTGACGGCGACCTTTCACTCCTAGAGTACACGTACAGATCTCCCTGTCCATCCACCCACCTGCCCATCTGTCTGTCTGTCTACAGAGTGCATAGACCGTTGTATAAGTATGCTGCCCTTTGCATTTATGGACATTGTTACAGATCCCTTCTTGGGCTTAGTTTAGCTGTTTTCCCTGCAGTAATGATGTATTTAATGAAAAACACAAAAGTACCCCAAAAACAATAGTACTCAAAAAGCCCTAACATTTATTTTGTACCCTCATTGTAACAAGCATCTGCCACTTAGAGAAAAGAAAAAACATCACACTCACTTGATCGAGTCAATCCTGACTGACCTAACCACAAATTGAACAGGGCAGAACTGTTCTTTGGGGTTTCTGAGACTTTAAATTGTATGGACAAAAGCAGCCTCATCTTTCTCTTGAGAAGCGGCTGGTCGGTTCAAACCTTGGATCTTGCAGTTAGTTAGTAGCTCGGTGCCTAGCCCACAGTATCACCAGGTTCCCTGGTGCGTATGTGTGTTTCCTTTACCTTTTGTTTTTCTATAAACTCTTGAAGCCCCTGTGTATGTGTGTGTGTGCACGTGTGTCTACCTACTCATTTAAGCCTCACAAGAAACCGATTTAATAACTATTATGTCCCTTATTTTCAACTGAAAAATGAGAGATTCTGAAGGTTCATTGGTTCTGTTGGACAAAAGACAGCCGGTAGAAGCAGGACCCCGGCCTTCAGGGCCTGCCTACTTTATTGGTGTCCTGCATCACCGTCTCTCCTAAGAGCAGATCACTGTCCTCGGCCACAGTAAACCATGCACACATTCTTGAATGGCATTTAGGGACTCGCTAACTTTCAGCCAGTAGGGGATCAAAGCTAGTGAGCCTTGGGAAGGAGTCCCAGGCTACTTGAGCACCATGTAGTGGTGTCTCTTTGAAGGAATTGGCTGCTCAGAATCCTGGGTATGCCCTACAACTAGGCAGTAAAAACGCCAAAATAATGGAGTCTCTGTCTGCTCTGAGTATTAAGATAGCTTTATAGTCACATTTTAAAATCACCTCGATTCATCTGATCGTATCCTTAATCTAGTGTGTTAATTTGAAGTCCAACAGAGGTAGCCATTGGAAACACACATTGGATCAGCCATCAGGTGGGCTGTGAATTGCGAGCGGAGACTTGGCTGTTATCTCTAAGCCCCACTTTGCTGTCTCCTGCTGACTACCCATTAGATTGAGACAGACTGTCAATAGACTCAAGCTGCAAAACAGGACTGGAGAAGATGCCCTCGTATTGCTCTACTTCTCCAAATGAATTATTCTCCAGGGAAAGCCAGCCAAAAGGGTTTGCCATCTGGCCCCGTCCATTTCCGGGAGAAAGGAAACAGTGAGTAGGTCGGTGGAATATTGAACCTCAGCTTCAATGCTCTGACGTTCCAGGAACTGGCCCAGCCTGCCCCCTCCCCGTGTCCGGGTAATTTTAGTCCCTTCTGTTCTTGCCATTTGTTTCGATCAGGATCCCGTTTGGCCATTCTGAGCAGTCCTCCGAGGAGTGGTCAAAGTGGAGGGCACTTTATCTCAAGTGCTGATGGAAAAGCCCAGGAGGGTCTCTGGTTTTAGAAATGGACCATCTCAAGTGGGGTTTTGTTGGCTGTTTTTCACAAGGACACCTTTTCTGAATGTCTTACTGCACTGAGAGCAATGAGGAGTGGGGGCCGAACCCAGCTAGGAAGAGCATCGAATTGGGGATGAAGAATAATGGGGTTCCCACACCATGTGCCCCTCCGGGCTCAGCAAGGTCATTTGCATCTACCACCTTCCTTTCGGTGTCTGGGAGGAATCATATTGTCAATTACTCAATAATCCATGTGATTAAAAAGTATTCTGTAAAGAATTTTGAGGAATTTCATTTGTGTATTTAAAAGTTCCCAATGTGTACCAATTTGAATGATGGAAAATAGGATAGAGGAGCCTAGCAGAGGAGCTTTGACACCCCCCCACCCCCTACCCCCCGTGAGCCCAATAACTTGCTCGTACTCACTCTCTCTCACCAAAAGAGAGCCTGCCCCAAATGCTCTTCAGGCCAACCTTTGCAATGGGACCCTCGACGGTTGCGAAGGCCGGGCCTTCAGTGCATGGATGCCTGGTTTGGTAAATGGGCTGTGTCAGGTGGACCTGAACTCTGCTTCAAGGCACGCCGTGGCCACATCTCCTGACGTACGTATTGGATTTGGTGGTTTTGCAGGGACCTGAGCGACAACGCGATCATGTCGTTACAAGGGAACGCCTTTTCGCAGATGACGAAACTCCAGCAATTGTAAGCTTTCCTGTTCCTGCTCGGGTGCTACATTAGAGCTGAGGAGCCGCGCGGTCACAGGGGGGCCTTCCCATGTTAGCACTTCATGTTTCTACCGGGAAACAAACGGGGCGCACTGTTTGTCCTCCCTCACTTCCATGCACGCAGTGTATGTCACTGCCTTGGTACAAATGGCCCACGTGCTTCACTGCGAACCAGAAGACTGGAGGTTCGGCTGCACCCAGGGGAGCTTGGGAAGGAAAAGCAAATGTCAGCCTTTGAACGGTTCTGGCGACACTGGGGTGCCGTGAGTTTCCATGGATCCGAGAGTGTTTTTGCCAAGTAGAATAATGCCATCGTTGGCATTGTTCTTGCATTCTGAGGTGGACTGCCCTGCTGTTGAGTAGCCTGCCACTCTTAACGAGCCCGCGTGTCAGCATGGAGCTGTCCCGTAAGGTTTCCTGGGCTGTAATCTTTCCGCAATGGACTCCCCTGTCTTTTGTCTTAGAGAAATGGCTGCCGTGCCAAACTCTCCACCTTTGGGGTCGCGGTGGAACCCTTGACCATTGCAGCCTGGGCCCCCTCATAAGAGGAACTCTAGAATATTAATTACGTGGGATGTGTGTGTGTTTGGTTTCTAAACCCAGGGCTTTGTTAATGTGTTCTTGCGTTTAGTTTACTTATAGAAATCTGCAATTCATACACAACCAATTGAATGTAATTACTCTCCTCAGGCATTTAAATACATCCAGTCTTTTGTGTGATTGCCAACTAAAATGGCTCCCACAGTGGGTGGCGGAAAACAACTTTCAGAGCTTTGTAAATGCCAGTTGTGCCCATCCTCAGTTGCTGAAAGGAAGAAGTATTTTTGCTGTTAGCCCAGATGGCTTTGTGTGTGGTGAGTATAACATTGCCCCATTGTTTACTCATCCTCCCCCACCCCCACTCTCCAAAGTATGGTCATAAACAGCCGGCATTCTCTTCATGAACCTTTTATTTCTGCTGAGGTAAATCAGCATGGGTCCACAATTTACGGATTATTTCAGTTGTACAGATCGGAACGTGTTCCAATATTCCTTCACCTGCGCTCCCTCATCGGGTGCTTTGTTAGGTGCCACTGCGTGGCCCTGACTCACCCAGACCCTGCTCACAACAGAGGGAAACACTGCCCGATCCTGTGCCATCCTCACAGTGGGTTCCTAAGTTCGAGCCCTTTATTCTGTCCACGATGTCAGACCTTCTTGTTAAAGGCCTTCCTCTTTGTCCACTGCCCAGGTGGCTTGGTGAAGAGAAAATGAAATTAGATATTTGGAGCATCTAAGGACAGTCCTCCCATCCTTTATCCAAACAAGACCCAAACCCCAGAAGCCCCATTGCCTTGAGTCGAATCCAACTCATGCCAACCTTATAGGACTGTCCCAGAGGGTCTTCAAAGCACTCTGTCTGCCACATGGCCTCTCTGCTGACTTCCGTCTCCTGCCTCTCAGTCTCTGCATCTGCCCAATGGAATCTATCCCTTCCCCTAACCCACTCGGGGGGGTTGGGAGACTCACATGTGGGCTGCAGGCAACCCTGGGCAGATGCTATTCTTGGGAGCGGAAAGGGGAAATTATTAGCTAGTATTTATGGGCTGGTAGAAATGTAACTATCAGTGACTAACACATTCCAAGTAACAGAGGTTCAGGATTAATTATAAATAACATTCAGGTACATTGTTTAACATCTGTGAATCTCAGCATTGGAGATCGGTGTACCCAAAGTTTATATAATTAGTAGGGAATCTGGATTGTGAAACAAATGTTCATCTTCCAAGTGCAGCTTCAGACCCCTCTACTCCGCTCCGCTCCCTAATCCACTGCCGTTTGCTGTGACCTGCCATGAAGGCCTTTGTAATATAAATGTGTATCTAAAACAGGAAATCAAAGTTACTTAAATTTAAACATGTTTAAGATAACACACGGTCTTTGTCTTCCATTGGCCTTAATTTTTTTTTTTTTAGCTAGAACTGCTTTGCCTGGGATTGTTTTGCTTGGTCCTGTTCAAAAGAAAAATACATTTTGCTAAGTTTCAGCGTTCAGTGGAGCCAGTAGTTTCTGGAAATGAACCTTCTGATGTAGCTTTTGGACTCAGAATGCGTTGTTGGCGTTCATCTTGATGGGCCTGCGCAATTTCTCCTCTGGTTTCCCTTGTTTCACAATCCTGTAGTCGCAGTATAGGGATTCTCTGTTACTCGGAGATGGACATGCAGCAGCCAGAGAGTTGTGACTCTCTCGCTGCTGAATCAGAACATTGATTCACCAGATGAGAATTTGGGAATAATTCCATGTGGGAAGGACTCTCTTGATTAGAACATTCAAGCTGGCGTTGAAAATTAGCAGCCTTCCACCTATCAGAGCATCTTCCCGTCCAACAACCCTGCCCCCCCCCAGACTCTCACCATGAGTTTCCGCACACACAGAAGCTACTTTGGTGGGTCTAGATGGATGTTTCTTTCTGGGTTTAGACCACCTCTAACAAACTCCAGTTCAAAGGGTATTTTTTTGCTGTTGAAAAATAACAGCACCAGAAATAACTGCTTGGACTGAAATTGATGCCCAAGTCTAATTATAATGGTGCTCGGAAGGTGTAGCGAAGCCGTCTGATGGATCGGCGACAAACGCCAGCCTGAGCCCCTGGCTTGTAGCCTTAGAGAGGCCTTTCCTTCTGCTACAGGTTTTTCTGTTGCTTTGTTTCACCTGCTCAAAGGACTGTTCTCTAATATAGGTTCTCTTGTGGGTCACAGTTTTGACCTTCCTTCCCCGTGAGGGAGTTCTTGGTGCAAACAGTGAATGCTTGAAACTGCCAGCCGAAAAGTTGATGGTCCAGGTTTCCTGTGAGGTGCCTCGGAAGAAAGGCTTGGCGAGCTACTTCTAAAAAGCCAACCACTGAAAACCTTACAGAGCAGTTTTGCTCAGATACAACATGGGATGAGACCCCTTGAGTCAGAATTAATGTGACAGCAACCATTTGGGCTTATTTGTAGAGATCATGGTAGAAATTGCAGAGCCCGAAGGTAACATTCAACGATGACCCAGCAGCCTAGAATCCTCCAGGAATTTCTTCCTGTGTTTATAAAGGCACACTTGCCGCCTTCAAGGTGATTCCTGCTCACAGCCGCCCTATAGGGGAAGGCAGAAGGGGCCTTTGGGTTTCGAAGCCTGTTGACGGACGAGAAAGCCTCCTCTTTCTCCCACTATAAAAGTCAAGGGGTCTGGACTAAACCCTCGGCTTCCTATCATTCCGAGGAGCAGTTCTCCACTCAGGCACGAGTAATTGTAGGTCACGGTCTCTGCTTAAAAGACTTGGATCGCCCCTTCAGGACCAGTGGTGAGAGTGGCGATACGGGAGGATGAAGGGAGGGTGGGGTAGAGAGGGGGAGCCGATTACAGGGATCAACATATGACCTCCTCCCTGGGAGATGTCCAACAGAAAAGTGGGTGAAGGGAGAGGTTGGACAGTGTAAGATATGACAAAATAATAATTTATAAATTATCAAGGGTTCATGAGGGAGGGGGCAGCGGGGAGGGAGGGGGAAAACGAGGAGCTCATGCCAGGGGCTTACGTGGACAGCAAATGTTTTTAGAATGATGAGGGTAACGAATGTACAAATGTGCTTTACACAATTGATGTATGTATGGATTGTGATAAGAGCTGTATGAGCTCCCAATAAAGTACTTTAAAAAAGAAAGAAAGAAAGAAAAGGTCAGTAAGAAAAAGAAAAAAAGACGCAAATGCAAACTCTCAAAAATGGAAGAAAAAAAAAGATTTGGATCACCTGCCCAGCACCTTCTGTGGCGTCTTGCCAGGACTGGCACCGCTAGCCCACCTGTACAGTCCACAGAGGGTAACACCAGCCACCGCCTGTTTACAGTCCCCACGTTTGAGCAGTCTGTGGACTTAAGACCCTAACGCTGTCTTGTTTCCTCCTCTCCATTCCAAACAGATGATTTTCCAAAGCCCCAGATCACGGTTCAGCCAGAAACACAGTCGGCGATAAAAGGTTCCAATTTGAGTTTTATCTGCTCGGCGGCCAGCAGCAGCGACTCCCCAATGACTTTCGCTTGGAAGAAAGACAATGAGCTGCTGCGCGACGCCGAAATGGAGAACTACGCCCACCTCCGGGCCCAAGGCGGCGAGGTGATGGAGTACACCACCGTCCTTCGGCTACGCAATGTGGAGTTCACCAGTGAAGGGAAATACCAGTGTGTCATCTCCAATCACTTCGGTTCATCCTACTCTGTTAAGGCCAAGCTGACTGTCAACAGTACGTCTCCGGCTTCTCGTTTTGCATTGCAAGATGGGTTTTTAGAGCGAGAGCGCTTGGTGCCCTTGCCTAACCCCTCTCCTCTCAGCTAATGTCACCCTAGTGCCAGGCTTGTCCTCTCTGCACCTCCCATTGTGCACAGTTGAGACGCTTGGCTGTTAGTGTCTTAAGTAAGCTTATATTAAGCGCAAAGCAAGGTGTTCAGCACAGGGATGAACTGGCCACTGCGCTTCGGGAGTGTGGACGTACAAGTCTGAAGCAGGAGGTGGCAAAGTATCCTTTGCAAGCCCACTACTTCTAGTCCAGAGGCTGGGGTGTGAACCCTGGCGTTCTCGTGTCTAGCTGTGTGAACCCAATAAGGAGCTTACCTTCTCTGGGCCTCTGGTTTGATATCTTTCCATTGAGATCATACTTACCTTTGTTGGGGCATCCTGAGCCCTAAGTAAAATGATCTGTCTAAAGCAACAGTGCTCGACCTGTGAGTCACGGTCCCCGTGGGGGTCGAACGACCCTGTCACAGGGGTTGGCCAATTCATAATAGTAGCAAAGTTACAGGTATGAAATAGCATGAAAATAATTTTACAATTGGGGGGTCATCACAACATGAGGAACTGTATGAAAGGGTCGCGGCATTAGGAAGGTTGGGAACCACTGGTTTAAAGGGTTTTGAAGAGTGCTTAGAATGTAGTAAATGCTCACGAAGTGCAGTGAGCTTCCCCAAACCATAGAGTCAATTCCTACTCGCTCGGGCTCTAGACAGGGTTTCCAAGACTTCACCTCTGTGGGAGCAGACAGCCTCATCTCTCTCCCCCCGAACGACTGGTGGGTTTGAATCACCGATCTTATGGGTAGTGCTCCCCCCAGTGCCACCAGGCCGTCTTCATTAAAGGCCATCTAGTATTGATGAAGGAGGCATGGTGGTGCATTGGGTTAAGCACAGGGCTGGCACATGCAGGATTGGTGGTTCAAACCTACCAGCTACTTCAAGGGAGAAAGATGAGGTTGGCGGCCTCCCTAAAGATGTACGGTACCCGAATCCATAAGGAGCACTTCTGTCCTGTCACACAGGGTTTCTAGGAGTCAGAATCCACTCAGGGGTCCCGTGGCGATGGGTGTGGTTTTTTGGTTTAGTGTTAATAAAATGAGTCCTCCTGGCACAATGGGAAAAGTGCTCACCTGCCGACCAGAAGGCTTGTATTTGAAGCTTCCAGCTGCCGTGCAGGAGATAAGACCTAGCAGTGTGTTCCCCTTGAGACGACAGCCTGGGAAAACCTTGTGCGGAGCTCCTCTCAGTCTGATAGTCTCTGTGAGGCAGAATTGACTTGATGGCTCCTTAGCAACAAGTGTTAAGAAAAGCCATTGGCTTTGTGTGCCAGGTGTACAGGTTTTATAAAAGAATATTAACGGCACAGGCAGCTACCTGGTACAGCCAACTGATGGAATATTCCTCTTTCCCCATTTAGTGCTATGTAAACTTGCCCACACTCTGAAACAGCCACTGGCAACAAGTCTTCTCTGCATTCACCTTCACTTGCAGCTCATGCAGCTTCTAAAATCTGGAAAAGGCTCGAGCCTTTACTTGGCTAAGTATGGCTAAGTAAGAATGCATGCACCTGTTCCAACTTAGCTATAATGTTTTTTTCATTTTAAGATTTTTTTAAAACACCATTTTCTGGGGAAGCACTACAGATGTCATAGTTCATTCACATCAAGCAGTATTGTACAGTTGCTCCCGCAATCACTTTCAAATGATTCTTTTCCTTTTTGAACTCCTTGACATCAGTTCCCTTTTCCACCCCCAGCACCGGCCCCTCTGTACCCCCAGAAACCCTTATTCTACTTGCTGTCCCTATAGGTCCATCAATCCTGGCGTTCATTCACTGAAAAACATATGACAAATCCAGAGGGTAACAGTGACAAAAAACACATCTGAGATAAACCCCAGTAGGGACAAACAAACCAAAAATACAGAAAATGTTGAGAACCAGATCAGGCCTAACGTGTATCCAAGTGGCGATTAACTGACAAGGTTTTCATTCTTGGAGATACAGTTAGGCATGGGCCCGCTTTGTAACCCTGTGGATGCCTGCACATTCACATTTGGCCCTTCGCCATCATAGCCGATTTCGGATGTAATTCATGCACGTGTTCATCCAACACATGACTTCACGACCCTGGTACGATTTTGAGTGAAAAAGTACAGGGTCAAACACGTACCCAACATTTTGCATGGGAAAGACCTTTTCAACAAAATTTCATGAAGTGAGCAACGTGCTGTAGCTCCCAGTTAGTAGTGAAGGAAGTCGTGACGGTGTGGAAACTGCAGAAAGACAGCCAGTCTGAGATTCAGACAGCGTTGCTTCACCCTGATGTGGCTGAGTCAGTTACCTCTAACTTTGAACAAGACTCCCTGATTTTTTTGTACTTAAACTGGAAGCAACCCCGACCTCGCCAGCACCACTGGAGTGGTGTAATGTTTGAAAGGTGACTGAATTTCTAAAACTCCACGGCACTAACACCTCCGGTTTTTTTTCTGACGCCAGTGCTTCCTTCGTTCACCAAGACACCCATGGACCTCACCATCCGCGCTGGCGCCATGGCACGCCTGGAGTGTGCCGCGGGCGGACACCCGGCCCCTCAGATAGCCTGGCAGAAGGACGGGGGCACGGACTTCCCTGCTGCGAGGGAGAGGCGCATGCACGTCATGCCGGAGGATGACGTCTTCTTTATCGTGGACGTGAAAATCGAGGACATCGGTGTCTATAGCTGCACAGCTCAAAACAATGCCGGAAGTATTTCTGCAAACGCAACCCTGACTGTCCTAGGTGAGTGCATCTTTGCAGATCCTGCCTGGGGGGGTCCACCCATCTGAAAGGCGCTCTCTTCCCCACGTGCGCCGTTAGCCACAGAGTGGGCGATGAAGATGCTGGCTTTCCTGGACAGAGCAGGTGGCCTCTCATAATTGTGGGGGCTGGGGGCGAGGGGGGAGGAATCTGCTCGCGCCATGCTGAGGGGACGACGGGAGAGGAAAAAAGACTTCCTCCATTCCGATGCTTCCCCTTTGTGCAGGATCATCCTTCTCCCCCTCGCTCCACCGCACAACTGCAAAACTAGGTGAGCACTGTAAGGCTCATGTATTAATACAACCATATAAACAAATGGCAAAGGATCTACTCTTGCTCTACCATATAAATCAATAAAACTCCCCAGACTCTGCAGTCAGGCTGGTTCTTCCCCCTAGCAACCGCAAGCATGTAGAACTGCCCAGAGGAAAGGTTTCCTCCAGGGGCATCTGTACCACGGTGGATCATCAGACCCTTCTTCCATGCCACCACTAGGGGCGCGTGAGCATCCATCCACCTTTGTGTCTGTAGCTGATCCCAAGCCACCTAGGGACCTCCGCCCCACCGCCCCGCAAGTCAGAATGACCGTGTTTTTAAAGTATTATCCTAAAATAGGCTTGAAAAACTGAGAATTAGGTTTCTCGTGCATGTTCCTTTGAGAGAGTTAAAGTAATCTATTCAGTCATCAAATAATTAGTGAATTATTTTCAGAGTTTTATGTAGTCTTGGGCATCCGGTTCTGGAAAGTTTCAGTTCAAATACACACACGCACACGTAAGCATATCCATCAACATTAACTTGTACGTGAAATTACTTGTGTATATTTTCTTTTTTTTTAAATGCTTAAGTAAGACTTCTGCTTTGCCTACGCCCTCCACTGCCAGTGTCCCAACTTTGGCCAGAGGAGTAGAGGGGGCGGCATTAAAACATAGTCTATATCCTTGACTGGCGCTGTGGAGAAAAAGAGGACAGAGCACTGAAAGTTCACATTTTATGTGTTTAGACTCTTAAAGAAACAGGCTGGGTAAGTTGTGGAAGAATCGGTACTGTAGGGTCCCATTTGAGCACAAGGGCGCTACTGTGTGGCAGCTTAATTTCAGTTAAACTGTTGGCTACGCAGGCAGCCCCCAACGGAGTGACTTCACATGTGAGAACTCGCAACTGCGCCGCACCTTGGTGGCGGCACCTCTGGGTGGTGTCAAACTGCCAACCTTCGGCGGGGAGTTGAGCACAAACCATGGGTGCTACCCAGGGACCTTCCTTTAGGGAATCAAAAGCAAATGTGTCCACAACACGTTACACGCCACTGACGCTACTAAACCACTCCCGTGAAGGAGGACAACTGTTTTTGTTTTTGTTTTTAACGCAACGTTATCAAAATGTCATTTCAGAAACACCGTCGTTTCTGCGGCCCCTGTTGGACCGCACGGTCACCAAGGGCGAAACAGCGGTCCTACAGTGCATCGCTGGAGGCAGTCCTCCCCCGAGGCTCAACTGGACCAAGGATGACAGCCCCTTGGTGCTGACTGACAGGCACTTTTTCGCTGCCGGCAACCAGCTGCTGATCATAGTGGATTCGGACGTGGGCGACGCCGGGAAGTACACCTGCGAAATGTCAAACACCCTGGGCACGGAGCGAGGCAACGTGCGCCTCAGTGTGATCCCCACGCCCACCTGCGACTCCCCGCAGATGACCGCCCCCTCGCTGGACGATGACGGCTGGGCCACCGTGGGCGTCGTGATCATAGCGGTGGTGTGCTGTGTGGTGGGCACGTCCCTCGTGTGGGTGGTCATCATTTACCACACAAGGCGGAGGAACGAAGATTGCAGCATCACCAACACAGGTGTGTAAACGGACGCTTGGCGCAGGCGCAGCCCTCACGCGTGCTGCCGCCCCCGCAGCCCTTGGCTTCTAGAATGAGTGCGCTCGCTGCGTCTGAGTGGGTGTCTGAAGGATGACTCATTTGTTTCAAGTGGCTTAAACCTCGTTGGCTAAAAATAGCCCCCCTAGCCCCAAAGAAACTCAGTCTGTACAGACGAATACCTCATCGGAGTAGCCTCTCAGCGGTGCCGTATTGTCCCAATCACAGTGAAGTACTCTCCTTCACAGGTGATGATGGCGTCCCAACTGCCTCTGCCCATGAGGGTCATTCTCGGCAGTAGCTTTTTCTTTGTGTAAATATACATGTGTGCATGTGTACATAGACGTGTGTGCATCTGGCACATCTGGGAGGACTCTAATAGTTCATGGAAGGGTTTCAGATTTGATGAATATGTGCAAACACATACTTATGAATAGTACAAAGGGGCTTCACAGAGATTGTGGAAAAGAGGGATTAAAAGATAATGGGACTTTTCCAAGAGCTTTGGAAAGCTGCCCTGTATTGGGCAGGCACTGTGGACGACGGGGCTTTCTACTCCTGTGAAGGCTTGCAGTCGTGGACACGCACGGGCAGCCCTGCCCTGGTCTCCAGGGAAGCTCTGTGTGGGCATGAGCGCCGTAGCAGTGGGTTTGGTTTGTTTTCAATGGCAGAACCACGCTGAATTCACGAGCTGCACGGATGGTGTTCTGTGCTGTTGCATGCCACGGGACAGCAGAACTGGCCGGGGCGATGGCCTCGCCGCTAATCTTTATGGAAGCACATCACCAGATCTTTCTACTGTGGGTTCGAAGGGGTGGGTTCAAACCACCCAGCGGCTAGTGTGCGGCCAAGCACGGGCTTGCTGTGGGTTGCTATGCAGTGGGCACGTCCCTCGTGTGGGGCTCCTTGCTTAGCTACCCACCCCACCGTGACAATTGCTAAACCTTTGAAACAGCTGTTCATCTCTGAAATTTGAGAGGGGCATCTAACGGGACATAAAGATGGGATCAGCTCGCACTCACGCTCCAGAGGGGCACAGCCCCAATTCCTTTGATCTGAACAGCACCCGGCAAAGATGGTTCGGCTCCAGCACATCTGCCCACTTGGTTTCTGCAGAAAGGAGCCAGAAGACTTAGTTCCTCAGAGACACCTCTGGGGGCAATTCCAGGCGTTCTTGGTGACTAAAGTGCTGTTCTTTGATTGCAGATGAGACGAACTTGCCAGCGGATATCCCCAGTTATTTGTCGTCTCAGGGGACGTTAGCTGACAGACAGGATGGGTATGTCTCTTCAGAAAGTGGAAGCCACCACCAGTTTGTCACTACTTCCGGAGGCGGATATTTCTTAGCACCACATGACAGCAACGGTAAGTGCTTAAAGTCACGTTGGCCTTGAGTTGTTTTGAAATCGATAGGAGGCTCAGGATAACCTTACCTTTCATAAGGGTTATTCATTAGCCCTGAAGCTGAGACTGAGTTGCTGTCTACTCTTCTCTTAAACACTAGACAAATCTCTTCCTGACAGCACCTCAGTTAAGTTTTCATTTTTCCACGCAGTATAACAATTTCTTTACCTTCTTGGGGGTTTCTTTTTGTTTTGGTTTTTCTTGACTAAATGCTACCTGGTTTCACACATGGTCTTCAGAGTCACATGATTTTGAATGATTTTCTCTGAGAAGTCTAGCGCTGGCTGCTGCGGGAAGAACTCTGATTTAAAGAGTAGTGACGCTGAAGGCAGCATAATGTGTGGGCATGGCTCCACTCAAGATCCTCTTCGCTCACTTGCTCCCAGTGTAGCTGTAAGCAAGTTGCTTAACCTTTACAAGCTTCAGTTTCTGTGTCAACTGGGCATACTTACAGAAGGCCTGGTAGAGTAATGGTTACCAGTTGAGCTGCTACCTCCAGGCCAGCAGTTCAAAACCACCAGCACCTGTTCCTCAGGAAGCATACTGGGCTTTCTACTCCGTAAAGAGTCACCGTCTCGGAAGCGCAGGGACATCTCCACTCTGCCCTATAGGGTCTCTGCGTGTCGGCGTCGACTAGTTGGCAGTGAGTTTGTTATTTTTGCGTTGGGGATAGTTAGTGCTCAGCCTCTTGGCCTGTTGGAAATGAAACGACAGTGTGAACATCTGCTACACACTGAGTGGCATATATTAAGAACTCAAACAAGTGGAAATGATTTGGGTTGTTTTAAAATATTTTACCCTATTTTCCCACAAGCATACATCAAACAACTTCTCTATGGTGGGCTCCATAGTTAAGCGGGGAGCAGATTGGTTCTCTGTGATGTCATTTACTCAGTGCGGAGACAAGCACATTATTACAGAGTGCGTGGCAAGGCAGTAGTGGAGGATACAGTGTCAGCAGAAAAGTGCTAAAAATAAAAATCAGTGCCCCGGATAGACTCATCTGCTTGCAGGGCAGAGACCAAAGCTTGCTCAACTCGCGGGGTTTACGAACTAGGCATGGCAAAGGACTCCACCGGAGAATCAGACCATGACAGTGCCCAGGTGCCTGGATGCCAGGGTCAGAGAAGGGTTCCCTCAAAGCAACGCCCTTGGCTGTGAGCTCCACAGAGCTGAGCCACACATGGCAGGTTTGCTTCTCTCTGAGCCCACCAGCCCTGCTTCTGGTTTCTGTTTTGCAGACAGGTGGCCCATCGTGGCACTTTGAACTCTACTTATATCACCTGTCTTTCATCTGCTCTCTCCACCAAAACACCAGTGATTGGTGCATCCCCCAGGCCCGTCAGCCCTGATGCGTCAGAGTAGACTGTGTTCCAGTGTGACTTCAATGGATGTTCAAAAGTCAGTTACCAGTCCTTGCTTCCAATGTGCCTCCGGGTGGACTTGAACAGTAAGCCTTTAAGTTACTAGCCCAGCATGTTGACCATGTTTACCAGCAAGGGCTGGACAACTGTCTAGCAGGCTCTATCTGTGATGTTTGGCTCAAATGCCAGTGCGGAATGATTTCTCTGATTAAGGCACATTACTGAGCTTGCTATGAAGAGGCCCTCCCAGGGCTGATTTCTTGTGACCTTCAGAAAGAAAAAGAGGCAGTGTTGAGGGTACCTTGTTTTGGTTCAAATCTCGTTTGTTTTGGCTGCAGGATTCATAACAGATCAGTCCCTCCTAAAGGCCAGATGGAACTGGCGAACAAGACCGACGTACCCAGCACAATTGCTAGTCACGTGCTCTTCCTATAAGATGTCACCAGCTTATGCAGTTAGGAATCCATCCACCGCCATCGCCACTTGTTGTTGAGTTGATTACAACTCAGGGCATTTGCATGTGCTGCGTTGAGCTGCTCCGCTCATGGCTGAAGCAGATCCTCCGGCCTTGCTTCTTTGTCATCTCGGAATGAGTTGCGGCCGTGGCAGCCTTTTGGTTAGGCCTTAACATTCGCATTTGGTTAGGTCGCTAAGCACTTAACGTTTTGCACTACCCAGGGACTCCGTAGGCTCAGAACCAAACCATACTGATCCGTTGTTTGTTGTCAAGTTGATTTCATCGCTTGGCCGCCCCACGTGTCAGAGGAGCCCCTCGCCCCACTGGCTCTTCAAGGCGGTGGCCACAGGCTCGCTCTTCCGAGACCCTCTGATTCCACCCACCAGGCTCCAATGGACACTCAAGTCCATAGCCATCGCCATCCCGTCTGTGCGCTTGCGCAAAAGCAACAAGTCTCTGCACACGTGTCTTCTCGATGATGACTGAGCGACAGCTCTCATCTCCAAATACACGGTGGTGGAGAGAATGCTGAACAGTATCGAACACGCATGGCTCCCTGACTAAGATTATGTTCTCTTAAAGGGACCTGCCACATTGATGACAGCAGCGAAGCCGACCTGGAAGCTGCCACGGATCCGTTTCTGTGCCCCTTTCTGGGCTCCTCGGGACCCGTGTACTTGAAGGGGAGCATGTATGGCTCAGACCCCTTTGAAGCCTATCATGCAGGTCTGTGATGTTCTCCCTGGAGTGAGTGAGGCTGTGGCTCCTAGGGGGCCTTGCCGAAAGTGCTAACTCTTTCTCTTATGCCCCCCCCCCCAAATTCCAAAGGCTGCCCTCCAGACCCGAGAACAGCTCTAATGGACTACTATGAGCCCAGCTGCCCAAAGAAGAAGGAATGTGCCCCCTGTGGTCAGCCAGCGGAGGAAACCTTTGAGCACAGCCTCACTGCGGTGGGGCTGCCTGCCCATGCCAGGACGCTGGTGTACTCGCAAAGCGAGAGGCCCGGCATGAAAACTGGCTCTCTCAACAAGTCCTCCTTAGATTTTAGTACAACACCCGAAGCAGCGTCAGTGGCAACCAGTCCCTCTTTCATGGGTAAGTTCATTAAATCATTAGTTAACTTTTACCACGGCCCCATCCACACGCAAAGGTTTCATCTTGGGAAGCAACAAGGGCTGTTAATGCCAAGCTCTGGGAAGGGTTATTTTTCATTCCGACATTGTAATCACAACCTCCTATTAGTTGACTTAACTGTTTCTGAAAGCAAAGGCAGAGGTGGGATTGATTTGACGTGATGCTGTATTTAATCCCTAACGGGGGCAGCTTTAGGAGCTGTCTGAGGGACACTGTGTGTGGTGTAGTCTAGAGCAGGTCTTTGGGGATGACTTAAGAGCTCAGCTTGACAGCCATGTGGAAAAAGTGGTTTTGGACCACAACGGCCTTTCGGGTGGAGTTGTGTACGCGGCATGACTGTGGTTTGGTGTGTCTGGTGGCTTATAACTGCACCCACAGCAGAAGGGTGGAAAACAGCATCCTACCTAGCAACAACGGCTAGTCAGACAAGCTGGACCACGGTTGGCAGTGGGACACGAGCCTGGAAGCCTGAGCTGCTGTTCGAAACTGGCTGGCAGCGAGATTGGAGTGGGGCCCTTTGGTGTCGCGCATTGAGTTGGAGAACTGAGGCCATCATCTCACTGAATGGGGTGGGACACGAACCACAGATTGCTTAAAAGGAAAAGCAGAATCTCAAAATAGTTCCCCACTTTTAGGTAATGACATGTGGTATGAGGGCAGTATCGTTTACATTGCTGTGTGTGTGTGTGTGTGTCCATACGTAACAAAACACTTGCCATTTTATCTACCCTGAGTAGCAAGAATGACCTTTGTCATGGGGTTCAGCTCTCAGCACTCTCCCTTTCTCCTGTCACCTCTCACAGAAGCCAGATGTTCCCTCAGTCCCCCCATCATTCCTTTCTGAAAATGAAATACAAAGGGGGTTCAAAAACTCCTCGGAAAACGTTCTTATCTTTTCATTCAATTTTCCTTGAACATTTTTGAAGTCCCTTTGTAATTTGGGCATGAGAGACGCAAGGATAAGAGTCGATTGAATAATATTTTGCAAATGTTAATGTAGAAAAGATGAGATCAGGACTAAAGAAATGTTCTTTATTCAATATACTGGTCTATTGACATACATTCACTAGTCACATGCCCTTTGTGGAGAATTATGAGCTCTCAAGTATTAGAGCAAGGAGTTAGGAGAACTTGGACTATTCTTTGCTCAATAGTTAATACCGGTCATGAGAGGTCATGAGAGCTCATTTATTGAAACGACAGAAAGGGGAGAAAAACAAACCCAATGCCATGCTGTTGATTCCATCATAGCGATGCTTTGCGGGTTCCCAAGACTGTTGGTCTTAACAGGAGCAGACAGCCTCATCTTTCTCCCTCTGAGTGGCTGGTAGGATTAAACCACTAACCTTGTGGTTAGCAGCCAAGGACTTACAGTCTCTCCAGGACTCCTTCAATTAGGAGGATCCAAACACCGTCAGCCTCCTTCTGTAAGCATTGTATCCATATATACAAACTTAGGATTGTAATTGATAAGAGAAAGTCGAGACTTCGACTCCTGTCGTTACAGCCTCAGAAACTCCGAGGGACAGTTGGATAAGGGCAGTGAGTTTGGTTTTTATTGTAATGGGGGAGGTCCTGGATGGTAATACAAACAACACGGGGCTGCTGACCACAAGGCTGGCAGTTGGAACGTCCCCGTAGACAGCGCAGCAGAAAGGCCTGGACATCTCCCTCCAAGAAATCAGCCACTGAAAAGGATGGGGTACAGCTCTACTCTCAAACATATGGGCTTGCTATGAGTCTGAATCAACATGACCGCTTTTTAAACATTTACATTGTTATACAATAATTGAACGTGTGTAAGATGCGTATTTGAGGTTTATAGCAATGTATAACATGCTGCCTCCTCTGAAATAGGTCTTGTTGGATTATGTCTTAGCACAGGATCCATGCACTCAAAGGGCTTCTTTCTTTCAGGTACATTTGGAAAACCTCTGAGGAGACCTCACCTGGATGCCTTTTCAGGCTGTGGGCAGCCATCAAACTGTCAGCCAATAGCCTTTCTCGCGAAGGCTCACGAGTCCCCAGACTTGGACTCCGAAGCCGAGGATGATGGGAAATTTGAAAGGACAGATTTTCTGGAAGACAATCACACATGTTCCTATAAAAAGACCTTAGAAAACTACAGGACTCCAGGTTTTCAGTCTTATGGCTTGGACACATAGACTGAGCGGGAGGACCAAAGAACTCATTTCACATACTACCTCAAGTGGATTTGTATTTAAAAGAAAGAGAATCCTATGTTTTTAAGTGGAACTATGAATTTTAAGAGGACAAACTGCCTTATTTATACAGATGAACCAAGAGTACCAAAAATGCTATAAAGATTTTATACAGGGAATGACTTTCATATAAGAATATCACTTTAAACTATTTTATGACTTTGTTTTAAGCAAAAAGAAGTATGTTATGTAAATTAATGGTATAAATCCCATGACTATTTTATGTATTTTTATAATGCCAGATTTCTTTTTATTGAAAATGAGTACTAAAGCATTTTAAATAATACCCATCTTGTACCTTTTTCTGAATAGAAGTCCCTTCATTTTAATTTTACATATTACATTTAATAAAATGTGTCATTTTTTATCTTGCCCCTGTTTATACAATAACAAACTCTAAGTCAAAGTCTGTCCTTGCTACAATTATGTTATAGTTTTTGTTTTTCAGACACTTCTAGCTTATGCTCACGTTACTACATCTCAATAGAATGAAAATTACGTGTAGTGCATTAAAATACAAGTGAAAATGCAGTGGTGGTTATAATACAAATCCATGTCAGATTAGGGTATGCAAAAACATATTGTGCACCGGAAGGGTCTACAAGGAGTCAAAAACATTAGTTCCATTTTTATTAGCATTTTTAATTGCAGATATCCATACTAAGCTTAAACATTAAAAATAAGTTTTAGAAATATTGAAGAGAAATCTGCACTTCCTTATCCCCACATTGCTTAGACACTGCATATTATTTTTATATTGGGAGAACATTGAAAGTGAGAACTGATTATATTTCGCGTGCTCTCCTTTGTTAAAAAAACAGTTTTATTGGCATATAATTAACCTCATATAATTTAATTATTTGACTATATTAAGAGCGCTGCAATCACCACAGCCAATTTCTGAATGTTTCCTTCTTTCTTGTACTCACTGTCAGCTCCCCACTCCATGAATTCATTCCTAACTCGATCAGCAAAGCAGCTCAGCTGGTACCTGTGGTGTAGTACCTCACAAGCCCTTTGCTGACACCACAACTCAAACTACCGTATACATTCGACTATAAGCCCACTCGAGTATAAGCTGAGGTACCTAATTATTACCTGGGAAACCAGAAAACTGATTGACTGGAGTATAAACCTAGAGTGGGAAATGCAGGAAGTGAATTAACACAGAGACCAGAGGAGCAAGACGGAGCACAGCCACAGACACATCCTTACCAGTTCAGCAGCCGGCGTAAGTGAATCACTGCAGGTGCTTCTGCGAATTGGAGCAGTCCACGTCATAGGGCAGCTCTGATGGGTTAGATGTGAGTAAACAAACATTCAAAGCCCTGCAGTGTCAGTGGGGCTTTGAATGAACGGCGGAGGAACGGCAATCACCCGTGAGATGTTACACCTCGCTGAGGTACCACTGACCCGTGTATAAGCTGCATCCCAGTTTTTCAGCATATTTTTGTGCTGAAAAACTCGGCTTCTACACGAGTATATATAGTAGGTTTTCATAATATCTTCTGTGAGAGAATACCTGTGTATTTCCTAATGGCGTCACATTCACCATTCCTGTTACTATAACTAGAGATTGGCTCATTGGGCATTTCTTGTAGCTGTAATAGCTAGACCAAAGGGGGAATTGAGGGGACAGGCCAGTGGGGGGGGGGGGGCGGGGTAGCGAAGGGGCAGTGTTCATTCACTGTTCCAGGCTAAAATGGGGTGCTGCTAGCGTTCCTTTCTGTTCATACCAAGATTTTCACATTTTCTGAATAAGTTTTCATATAAATTGTATTTCTAACATCATCTTACTTTCTTTTGTTTTAAGAGTAAGCAGAATATTTTCCTAATTTGGTCATCACAGCTCAACTTCATTAAAGCTAAGTATCAAATCTAGAACTTAGTGACACGAAGAACTCTGTTTAAAACAATTGTTTAAACTGTATTTAGGTAAAAATATCATTAGATGCCTGGCATATATGCACAGAAATGTGAACACAATTATATTTTCAAAACTGTGGTTTGAAAGAGTCAAATGGAGCACACCAAGGTTAATAACTCAGGTGATGAAACTACATGCTTTTTTCTTGAGTAAGTCTTTGTTCATATCTGAAGTTGGAACCAAAACCCCCTGCCCAAGATCAATTGGCATCAAAGGAGTTAACAGATAGCATGTGACGTTTAAAATGTAGCAGTTGAAGGTATGAAGCCAGGCTTTTGTCAGATCTTTGAACTTGAATGCAGCTATGAGGAAAGCGATCCTTTGTAGGGGACACGTTGTTGGCGGTAATGTTCTGCTTTGTCAGTTGAGAGCTTGTGGTTTGAAATCCGGGAACCTGGAGCCTGATTGCTATAGGATTTTCTTCCTTTAATTTAGGTGTCAAGCGTCCAACGCAGGAAGCTGGTCCTCCCTGGAACCACCAGTGACTCAGGGCAGAGGCCTGATTTTGTATATTTTGTCTTCATCATACTGCCAGAGTTTGGAAAATTAGTACGTTGTTTTCATTAATGTCAGATGTGATGCAAACGCAGCATGGGCTTTAGTCAGTGATGAGGACCATCTTAGGAAGTGCTTTTTCCAGGTTTATATACAAAGTTTCAATCAGTACCACCGACAATTCAAACACTAGGTCACTGTACAGCAAGATGGTGTTTACACTTTTGTGCTGTTTGTGCCCTGAAACAGATTAGATATAATTGAGAGAACAGGAGGAACTTAAATATGTATAATTTTGAAACTCAACTTGGCTTAACAATATAGATATAGTCAATATTCAAATACAAACCCACCGCCATCAAGTCAATGCACCCTCACAGTGACACTGTAACTGTTGACGGGAGTAGAAAGCCCTGTCTTTCTTCTCCCACAGTGCAGCTGCTGGTTTCAAACAGCTGAGCGTACATATCGCAGCCCAGTGCACAACCACAGCACCAGCAGCGCCCCTGACTCAATAGTCCATATTAGAGTATTCTAAGAGAACATGGGCATAAGCAGAAAAGTCAAATGAAGATAAACGTCATATTCTTTGGTTTATCTTTGGAGGAAGAAGGCTTATAAACTTTGCGTATGATCTTACCTGTGTTTGAAGATAATGGAAGAGAAGGATTCCATGACTGTGGTCACGTGTTATGAATATTAACTCTGAGGAATATCTACAATTTATTTTCATAGTCTTTGTGCAGAAGGACGCCAAATTATTTCTAAGGATAGGCCCAACCATATTTTCAAGTACTAAGGAGAGTAGTTGGTATCTGTACACACCTGAGGGGGCCATGCATTCGATTTTGTGTTAGAGAAGTAGTCCTTTGTGACCAATGATAGGGCAGTTGTGCTGCGTGGGTGCCTTTCAGGGCAACAAGGATCAAACTGCTATGGCAAACTGTCCCTCGTGGCCCTTCCACTCCTGGAATCTGCAGTGACTGCATTTGTGGAATAGGAAAGTCAGCATTCACTAATTTTTACCACCTTCTATGAAGACAAGGGCCAGGGGTCCTGGTGGCGTGTTATGTGTTGGGCTGCTAACCAAAGGGTCAGCAGTTTGAAACTCCCAGCCACTCGTGTGGGAGAGAGACCAGGCTTTCTCCTCCCATAAAGAGTGACAGTCTTAGAAACCCACAGAGACAGTTCCATGTGCATTAGATATAAAGGCCAATGGAAGGCAGAATTGACTAGATGGCAATGAGTTGAGTTATGAACTCAAGGAGCCAAGGCAGAGTGGACTAAAACTTGGGCTGCTAATCACAAGAACAGAAATTCAAATGAACCGCTCACTTTGTGGGAAAAAGATGAGGCTTTATGCTCCCTGCAAGATCTGCAGTCCCAGAAAACCCCAGAGGCAGTTCTACGTGGCCCTGCGGGGTTGCTATGAGTCATACGTTTGGTTCTTTCTGAACACATTCAACGAGCATAATGTTTTCCCAAAGTATTAGTCTTTAGAAGGGGCTTTGGTTTCTTCATGAGTGGAATCATTTCAATTATCCAAAAATATTCAGTTGCCGACTTTTCTTAGGATAATATATAATAAGAGTACTAGAATATAAAGCTATTTTAAAATAGAACATTTGCCCATACATTTTAGCTGAATTATCCCAATAATTTGGACCTTTTGCCATTTGGAGCTAGAGTGTCTTTGGGTAAAGATGTTTGATTTCTCATGAGGTATTTTCTGATCAATGAGAATCCATTATGGATTGGAATATGAGCATTTTATCATTCCAGTCTTACTATTGCAAACATTTTAAGTGCATTTTCCATTCATAATCACTATTTAGTGTCATGGATCCAAACGGACCTTGTAATTCCATATTCTCCCATATGAGAATTGAAATGGATGAATACATGAAAGTTTTGATCAATATTCATTTATAGTTTTTATCTTGATTGCCTTTTAAAACTAAATTCACAACATCTGCAATATTATTCTTGGGTTTCTTCATTAATTGGCTCAATTTCTCATATGCTTTTGTTGAGTTTTATGGTTGATTTTTGGCTTTTAATGATCCTTTAAAATCAGTTTTGGGTGAACAAGCGGCCATCTAGCTCAGAAGCAACAAAGCCCACATGGAAGAAGCGCACCAGCCTGTGCGATCACGAGGTGTCAAAGGGATCAGCTATAAGGCATCATCAAAAAAAAAAAATCTTACCATAGTGAATGAAGGGGGAAGTGCAGAGTGGAGACCCAAAGTCCATTTATTGGCCACTGGAGATCCCCTCACAGAGGGATCTAGAGGAGGAGATGAATCAATCAGGGTGCGACATAGCACCGATGAAGAATACAGCTTTCCTCCAGTTCCTAAATGCTTCCTCCCCCCACCAGCCCCCCACTACCAGGATCCGAATTCTACCTTGCAAGCCTGGATAGAGCAGAGGTTGTACACTGGTGCAGGTAGGAGCTGGAAGCACAGGGAATCCAGGGTGAATGATACCTTCAGGACCAAGGGTGTGAGTGGCGATACTGGGAGGGTAGAGGGTGAGTGGTTTGGAAAGGGGGAACCGATTACAAGGATCTACATGTGACCTCCTCCCTGGGGGATGGACAACAGAAAAGGGGGTGAAGGGAGATCCCGGATAGGGCAAGATATGACAAAATAATAATTTATAAATTATCAAGGGCTCATGAGGGAGGGGGTGCGGGGAGCGAAGGGAAAAAAGAGGACTTGATGCAAAGGGCCTAATTGGAGAGCAAATGCTTTGAAAATGATGAGGGCAAAGAATGTACAGATGTGCTTTATACAATTGATGTATGTATATGTATGGATTGTGATAAGAGTTGTATGAGTCCCTAATAAAATGTCAAAAAATTAAAAAAAAATTTTTTAATCAGTTTTGAATATAACGTCTGCTAATTTCCACTCCCTTATCATTTTGACTATTATGAGATTTCTGCATGGGGCTTGATTTTGACCAATCTATAAGTCAGTTGAAATTTAATAACAACACATCGTTTTTCATATACAACTAAATGTGTATTTGGCATGACTGCTGTGAAAATGAGTCAGACTATCCTTATTCTAACTATGAGCTGGAACAGGAAGCAGACCCATTAATACTCTTGTTCTGATTGTCAGCTGAAGCAGGAAGCAGGCCCATTAATAAAGAGTTATAACACAATGTGTTAAATGCCATGGTTTAGTGGGGGCCCGGTAGTTGGCACTGATGTTGCCTCTTCACATCATTGCTTTCTACTTGAACTGCTTTAGCTACAAGTGTTACGTGCACTTTACTCAGTAAGTCCCCGGATACCTGTTCTTTCCACCTGCATCCCCAAACAATTCCAGTTCTTTTTACTTCCTTTCTTGTGTAATCAAAGGGCTCTCCTGGTACCGTGGTTAAGCACTTGGCTGTTACTTGAAAGTGTCCTACCAGCGGCCCCCGCTTCACAGTAAAGCTGTAGAGCCTTGCATGTCCTCTGGGCTGCTCTTCTCTGCCCTGCAGGATCACAAGGCTCAAAATCAACTTGACTGCAGCGGGTTTGGTGTTGCTTCTTGTTTAATCATATCACCAGCCCTATTGATGTTGCTGAAGTGCCCTGATGGCATAGTGTTTACTCATTGGGCTGCGAACCACAAGGTCAGTAGTTCAAAACCACCAGCCTCTCCATCTATTAAAGTTTTGGTTTATTCAGGTTTATTGGTTTATCCAGTAAGCAACTGGATGTTATTTCAGAGGACCTTTATGCCGTGTTTATAGATTGAAGAGAAAGATTAAAAAGGAAAGCGTGCAGCTTTCTCTCCAGTCAGATCTCTGCTGCTCTCCATGGAAGCCCTCTGCTCACACATGGAAAACCACTGACCGGTTTTCTGGTTTGGGTGCTATTTCATACCTCTCATTCTTCTTGTAAGACTCAGTTCAACTATTGGTTTGAGACTGGATTTGGTGAATTAGCATTTGCGCAAATGTGTTTTAAGGACTCTTAAAACATGAGCACTAGCCATGTGCCAGCAACGGGAGGGAGAGGCGTTGTGATACTGAAGGTACTGAAAGTGCTCCCCGCGGCATGGCTGGCGTCCAGGAGGGGGCCTTCTTCTCACCTGGGAGCACCCTGATAAATCAGTGCTGATTTCCCTATGGTGCAAGGCACGATAAAGACGGATGTTTATGTGATCTGTTAATTAGAAGGTGTGATTTGCCTTTCTCCGTGGGTAACTTATTATAGTATGATCGATTCTAGGGGAAAAAAACAGTTACACACAGATCTCCTTTGAGTGATCTATCATTTGGGTGTTATCTGCATGTGTGCTTTTATTGAAGAATCTCTGCTGATGGTAGTAATATTGGTAATCGGAACAATAAAAGGCAGTAAATCAGTGAAAAACCTCATTGTGATCAGAAGTCGAAATTGTCCAGTGACGTGCCGATTTTTATAGCTATATAGTTATAACTCTGAAACCTTTATTACAGACGATCTAATTTTTGAGTCTGAAAATGGCTTCTTCATGGAAACGAATTGGTTGTGTAAAGCCATTTTTTTTAGAAGAGAAGATTGCTTTAAACCATTGTATCATGGAAGCAGCATTTATGTGTCAGCTATGAGGCAGTGCGGGACAGTGACGGCAGCCGGGAAGGGGAGACATGTGATGAGCTTTGGTTCCAGGTGGAGGTGTTGAGAGGGAGAGCCAGAGGGAAGCCCAGCTCTGAGTCTGTGAACGCTCCACCATTAGGGGAGACTAGAGCAAAGCTAATTCCACACAAAGGGAAGTCCTGAGCATGGCAGAGCGTGCCCTCAGGTCCGTAGTGAGTAATGATCAGCATGGACAAGTGAAGCAATGACTTGGGAACTCAGAAGGAGCCACGTGGCAGGACTGGGAGGACTAGCCTCGATGCATGCCCTGGGGCCTGGTCAGTTCCCGGAGCCAAAGCAGAGAGCCTCAGGCATTGCCCAGGGCGCTAACGACAGTACTCAGAAATAGGGCAGCATCACCACGGCAGCCTACCAAAGCTTGCCTTGAAAGGAATGCACTATTTCCAAGGAGCTTAACGCTCATAATTTAGAACAAAGCTCAAAGGCAGTTCTAGGAATACAGGAGTCACCCATTTGCAACAATGTTAAATTCATGATGTCTAATATATAGATACCAAGCATGCAAAGAAGCCAGAAAATATGACCTATTATGAAAAAGATCAGTGAATAGAGACATACCTAAAAGTGAAACAAACTACAGAATTAAAAGAGAAGGGTGATGTAGTGGTGACACAGTGGGCCACTAACCTCAAGGTCAGCAATTTGAAAGTACAGCCCTTGGAAGGAGAAAGACAAGGGCTCGATAACACAGCATCCGTTTTCTCTTAACCTCATGTCTAAAGTGTTTTTCTCTTCCCCCTCTTTCTTCCCTCTCATTCAAATGTCTCAGAAGTACCTTAGAGCCATTTTACAGAGAGAGAGACAGAGAGAGAGAGAGAGAGAGAGAGAGAGAGAGAGAGAGAGAGAGAGAGAGAGAGAGAGAGAGAACAATTGACATTGCTTTTTCTGAGATCATCAGTACTCCCAAATTTCCAAATTTGATGATACAGTTACAGTCCTTTTTATCACACCTCTATAGCATGTTGTTATGAGGAGGCCTCGTGGCGTAGTGGTTCTTGATGGCCTGCAAAGCACAAAGTCAGCAGTTTGAAACCACCAGCTGCTCCTGGGAAGAAAGACCAGACTTGCGATTCCCATAAAGAGTTTAAGTCTCAGAAACTCACAGGGGCGGTTCTCCCCCATCCTAAAGGGTCCCATGAGTCAGAATTGATTCAGGGCTCTGAGAATACTTTGTCCTATACGTTTTTGTTTCCTCTGAAACTTGACATTTGTCTATTCCCACTCATTTTGCTTTTCTCTCCTCCTACCGCCCCGCCCCTCCCTTTCATAGTCTTCTTGGACGCTTCGTCCATGGCCCACTCCTTAAATAGCAATGCCGCCGCAGCAGCTGGAAGATGGCCGTGTGTAAGCAAGCACTCCAACTCCCCTGCCAAGAGCAGCTAGAGCAGCTAGACCATGTCCATATGTGGAGTGGGCCCAAGAGCGTCAAGGACGGATGACAATACTTCAAAAGCCATGTTGAACCAAGCATTCTGGGTGCCCCACTGTTAATGTGAGAACTCTTGGATCAATCATTTGTGCCCGAGGAATAATGCTGCCCTCAGGAGGGTTGGCGCGTTCCCACCAGCGACCCACCCTCTTGATTTCTGTAGGTTCCATCAACTTGGACCTAACCTCAGCCCAGGTGTTTCTCAATCAGTAGTAGAGATTTATTTTCCCAAGCCAGGCAGAGTGGGGTCTAAAGGAGGGAAAAAGAGGTCATTAAAGCTAACTATTGTTTGTTGTCCATGGCAACTGTCTGAGGAGAGCATTTTGAAGGGTTTTGTTTCTTCAGTCCTCCCGCCTCAAGAGAAAAGCAAAAGTCCTTAGCAGAGGCCAGGTGTTCTCCATAGCTACGCATTAGAGTGAAGGGGAGGGGCTAACCTGTCTCCACTTTTCATAAAGTAATAAAAGTTGATATTGACTTTGTCAACAGCTATAATTTTAAACACATTGCATAAAAATAAACAGAAAAGGGAAAGTACAATGCTTATTTCCATTTCTGTTTGTAAATATCTCATGTCCACATGAACTCCTCCACTGGGTACTTTGAAGTGGGCCCAGGTTTCTCCACACTCACCCCACTTCATGCCTACAGATGCTAAAATACATCCATTAGGGGCTGACACAGTAATTGGCTGCCTGACAAATGTTTCATATTAATGCAGCTCAGGAGAACGTGGGATTTCTATGGTGCTGGTTAGACCACTTTCAATATAGCTGTCACTTCCATGCCAGTCCGCGCAGGTGGAGGGTCGAGTCGTGAATAACATGTTTCCCCAATATCTAAAGAGCTCCCTAGATGATCGACCAAAGCGGGTTGTGCTTCAATTCAACCACAGAACTTTCAGGGAGTGGAAACCAGACCTGCATCAAATTCAGAACAAAAAGAGTTTTGTGGAGGGGTGTGTGTGTGTATGTGTGTGTGTGTGTGTGTGTGTGTCGGAAGGAGTGAAAGGGAAAAAAGGCAGTCAAATATTTGAATGAGCACAGGCTGCTCCACCGGAAGCAGTTAGGCAGTCATTATTTGGACAAAGACTAAAAGAAAAGCCCATGGCTAGACATGTGTGCTCAGTGCCATGGGAGAAATTAAAGGAGGCACATCACTGTTCTCTGCCCACCCACCCTGCCTCCTGCCCCGGACCACAGCAGCTCACGCATGCTCTGACTTAAAGGCTCCACTGCATTTTAATGGCCAATGATGGAACCACTTGTGATTCATGTGGTTCTACCAGACCCCTCTTCCATTATGAGCAACTTACTCTGTCTTGGAAAAAGTATGGTCAGAGTGCTCCTTAGAGGCCAGGATGGTGAGACTTCGTCTTGCATTCTTTGCACATGTCAGGAGAGACCAGTCCCAGGAGAAGTGATCGTGTTTGGCAGTGGAAGAAAGGAAGGCCCTCAAGGAAATGGATGGACACCGTGGATGCAGCCATGGGCTCGAGCACAGGAGCCCTGGTGAGGATGGCCCAGGACCAGGCGGTCTTGTGTCCCATTGTATATCGATTGCTCGGAGGAGGCACCTAACAATAATCAGGTCTTCCTTGAGTGAAGGATGAAGGGAGAAATGTAGTCCTCTCCTATTTTCTCTGGGCATCTCTTCCAGGGTACATATTGTGCTCCTTCTAATACTGTCCACAGCTCTTGGTATCTAACTCAGAGTAAACAAACGCAGAGTGGATCTGCACCACAGAGTTTCCGTTTCCAATGCTGTAGTCTTTATGGAAGCAGATGTCCACAGCTTTATTCTGCGGAGCTTTTCGATAACTTAACTGATGTGTAGCCATGGTTCCTTGAGAAGTTACTAACAACCCAAGATTACTCTGAAAGATGATTGAAGTGAAAGCATGTCTTCGAAGTTATATTATTTCAGGACACATAAGTGGGGCAGTGTTAGCAAGTTAGTTGCAGATTTAATATTTGAATATACCCAAGTGTGAATGTTTTTAGTAGAATCTCATGACTCTGTCAAATTTCCTCTTCATTCTCCATAGTTTCAGACATCATTATGTCCAAGTATATTTCAATTATTTATGGGAAGAATAAAAATCTCCTAGAGATATAAGTATGGAAACATATTACTATCTGATTTGATGTTAATGTATAGTCTTATTTTCAGAAAGATGCCTAAGTAGAGGGAAAGAACTCTTATTGCTAAGATAGTAATTGCTTTTATTTTTATGTTCTTTCATTTCACATTTTATCTAGCTAATGCTGTGATATCTATACATATGCATAGATGTGTGTCTGTCTAATTCTGACTAGGATATTTCCACTAAAGATACCAAATATCATAAGTATATCATTCGATTCATTCCCAATGTACTAGCTTTAAAGATATGATATCAGATCTGAAGATAATAGAGGCCATTACCTGAAAATGATGAATACATTTTTTATATATTTGTGAGTCACAGATAGGTTTACATCAGTATTCATGGAGCTAATTGTTTGTGACTTTCATTCAGGATACCAATGCTTCATAGTTTATCTGCATTTCACAAATATTTACAAATTCCTTAACTCTTGACTTTCACTACAAAAGTTCTAATTCACCAAATATTTTTATTATCAACATAATCAGACCAGGCCCCAAACCCGGTGCCTTCAAGTGGATTGTGAGTCAAAGTTATTCTCTGTATGGTTTCTGAGACAGGAAATCTTCACAGGAGCAGGCAGCCTCATTTTCCTCCCACTGTGCGGTGGTGGGTTTGAACCTTCCACCTTACCCTCAGCAGGTCAATGCTGATCCCACAGTGCCACCAGGACTTCTTAGAAAAGGCCCAAACCAAAAAACCAAATCCATTGCCATTGAGTCAATTCTGACTTATAGCAACCTTTCTAGGACAAGGTGGAAGAGCCTTGGAGGAGTACATTGAGCTGGTAACTCCAAGGTCAGCAGCTCTTTGGGAGAAAGATGAGGCTTTCTTCTCCAGTAAAAACTCTTAGAAACCTACAGGGAAAGTTCTATATGACATGAATGGTCCTAAAAGATTTTTTCTTTTTTAAAGGGAAAGCAACTCTCCTTTTGTGTATTATTTCCCTCAAATGGTTTCAGAGACCCGAACCCAAGACTCTTGTAGCATTGGACAGCAAGTGGGATGCAGGCGGGAAGGCAGAGGGCATGGCCCTGGGTCTGGATGCATGAGTTTGCCTCTGTTCTTAAAGCCACACTCTCAGCCACTGCCGCTCGCTCCTCTGGACGCTGCCAGCAGCTTCAGCAGTAGCAGTAGCAGTAACAACGAGGGCAGCTGGTAGCTGGTTCCCAGAAGTTTTAATTTGATGTTTAGACAACAGGCAAATCACATGATTCTCTATGTCACAGAATGAATAGTGGACATTAAATGCATATATGCACACACACACACACATTATCTGAGATTATCAGTTTAGTTTCCTCTCCTCTATCTCCTCCTCCCCCAGTCTCACTTCCAGCTACCTTTGCTTATACAAGAGAAGACAGAAGAGCGCTTTAACCAGTCCACTGCTATCCACCTGCTTCCAGTGATGGCCTAAATATCTTGCTCTTTTGTTGCTTGGGGATGAACTATCAATCCTCCAACCAAACGACAAGCTCTTGGTATTACTTACAGCTTATGCATCATCCCAGAGCTGCTCACTTTCCTTGCTTTCGGAGTAAGCAACCTCACAAGTGTTAACCCAAAGGGTCAAGCTTATGCTGCTGCTGCTGCTGCTGCTGCTGCTGCTGCTGCTGCAGACTCAGTGCAAGAAGCCCATGTTGGGCACTGTTGCCAGGTCCCAGAATTGTTTATGGGTATAAACCAAGGACAGCTTCCTTTACCATCACAGTGCATACATCAGTCTCATCTCCCATCTGACGTCTTCCCTGGACGAGACAGCCTTGCCTTATAGGAGGCACAAGCTTTTGAACAAATAATTGAAGCTTTCTTGAAAGGTTATAGGCTCAAGTCTACCCACAGGTCATCCCAAGAAAGGCCTGGCAATTATTTCTGAAACCTAACCATTGAAAACACTACAGTTCACGGTTCTACTCACATGAATAGGGTTTGTTTGGAATATACTTGAGAACAACGAGTTTTAAATATAATATATTGACCCGTTACATATTGGCTCCTCCTATAGATAAGAGTCACAACTACACAATAAAAGTAACAAACTATTGCCAATGAGTTCAACACATGGCAATCCCATGAGTATCAGAGTAGACCTGTGCTCTGTAGAATTTTCAATGACAAACTTTCAGAAATTGATTGACAGGCATTTCTTCTGAGGTGGTTCTGGATGGGTGTGAGGCACCAATCTGTCAGCAGCCAAGAACATAGCTATTTTCACCATCCAGAGAATTTAGAGTTCACATCTAGGTGATGGAATATGAGACAAAAGGTCATGTACATTCTAAAGCTAAGTATACTTTGTCCAGTTGAAAAACTCCATCATTTTACGTCCAACTAGCAGCATCTGTGAGGAATCCTGGTGGTGTAGGGGGCTAGCTATACTGGCTGCACACCACACAGGCAGCAGCTTACCATCACTGTTTCACTGAAGAGAGGTGAGGCTTTCTACTCCCATAAAGATTTTGTCTCAGTAGTTCTACTTTGTCCTGTGCTCTTGGTGTTAGGTGCCATCGAGTCATTCAGACACACAGCGACCTTATGCACTACCGAAGGAAACACTGCCTGTTCTGTGTCCCCCTGACAAGTTTTCTGATGCTTCGGCCCATTGTTGCAGCTACTGTGTCAATCCATCTCCCTGAAGATCTTCCTCTTTTTCACTGCCTTTCTACTTTACCAATCATGACATCCGTCTCCAGGGACTGGTCTCTCTTGACAGAAAGCCCAAAGACTGTAAGTCAAAGTCTCACCATCCTTGCCTCTAAGGAGCGCTCTGGCCGTACTTTTCCAAGACAATCTTGTTCATCCTGTAGGGTTTCTATGAGTCAGAATCAAGCTGAAGACAATGAACTTTTTGTAGAGCAGTGTATGTGAAAGGCTTATTCCCTGCTCCCTTTCTGGAGCAGTACAAGATCTATAAATGCTTAGCAATCTGAGAAATGAAAGGTTTTCTCACTGTTAGCTTTCATTTGCCTAAAATGCGTTCAGTGCTTACTATATGTCAAGCACATGTAAGGCACTTAAAGTGAATTACACCATTTGATCCTCACAGTAGCCCTATGACATAAGTACTATGAAGTTAGTCTTGTTAACGCAATCATTTCACAGGTGAGGAAAATGAGTCGGAGACTCACAAAGTTTTTTTTTGACTCACAAAGTTTTAACCTATAACATTGTTATAGGTGAAAAATGTTAAGCACATTATGTAACCTAGATTAAAAATAAGAGCTGTGACCCAGCCTGGGTTCCACACTTGTACACAGTCTAACTTGGAGCATCATTGACTAACCCCATCACAACAATGAGACTAATCACAATTGGCTGTTCCTTTTGTTTTAGTGAACAAACAATTCAGGACATTTTCCCATGGTCCTTGTAGGGTGGTCACTGTAACATGTATAATATACATAAACTTAACTTACACTATATATATAAAACATTTATATATTAATGAGAAAAATATTTGCCTGTGGTATAACTTGCAAATATTTCTCAGTGTTTTAGCTGTCTTAATTTTTTTCCTGTTCTAATTCTACCTAGAGTAATTTGGAGATATTTTATGTATTCAGGTCAATCACTTGCTTCTTTGATGGCTCCTGATTTTGGTATGATATTAGGTCTATTTGTCCATACCAGAAGTAATGAGCTATGTATTTATGTTTTCTTCTAATTATTTCAAAGTTTCATCGTTTACTTTTAAATTATTGGTTGAACTAAAGTTCATTTTGATATGAGAAAGGGATCTAGGTTTTTCAGATGATTCAAAAGTGTTCTAAGTCCATTTATTAAGCCATCCATCCACTTTTTTCTGATAGGAAATGGCTCTCTTACCATTACTCAATTCTTGTCTACCTGTCTGAATTTCTGAAAGCTTAACCATCCTTAACAGTTGTTGTGGTGGTTGTTGCTATTGTTAGGTGCCATTGAGTTAGCTCCAACTCATAGTATCCCCACGCACAGCAGAATAAAATACTGTCCAGTCCTGAGCCACCATCCATCCATCATTGTTGATATGATGGAGCCCATTGTTCCAATTACTGCATCAATCCATCTCATTGAGGGTCTTCTCTTTATACTGTCCCTCTACCTTTCCAAGTGTGATAGTTACATAATTTCACATCAATTTGAAGTGTAGGGGTGGAGTATGGTCTGTGAATCAGGTCACAGCCTGAGGGTGCCTCCTTGAGGGGATGACCTTATAAGGAGGGTCCTGGGAATCACATCCCGCCCCTCGACTCGCCTTCACCTTACTGCTTACAAGCCACGTGGAGACCTATGTCAGCCTATGCTTCCACTGCCATTGGATGCACAAGCCTTTTCAGCCACTGGCCTGTGACCTTCCTGCATTTTGTATCTCCAGCAGGAATGAGGGACCAGACTTCAACCTGGTGCTCTAAGACTTGAATGCATGAAGCAGGGAACAAATAGAGAGGTCTGAGGGGCTGGTCCCAATCCCAAATACGTCGACATCCTCCCCTCCCCCCAGAAGAATCATCTTCAGAGGACAGCACTGAAGCTACAGCTCAGGGAGTGGGACATGTCTGATTAGAGCACACAGGAGCAAACGAAGGGGGAGGGAAAGCAAATAGAGCACATCCTGGCTCACCACGCCCTGAGGACAGCATAGATAGTTGGAGGGAGGGCAGACCACACTCAGGGAGGTACATGAGAGCCCAGCATAAAGAAGGGGAAGTGGGGCAGGGGGAGGGAGAACCGGGATGGGGAGAATCCGAGTGGATGATATGGGGGGGGGGCGGGTACTAACCCACCTGGGTGAGAGTATTAGTTGTGTCCCCACAGAACTGGAACATGCATTTTTGGATCATTGCTTATGGCTGCATACGTCTGAAGAGGGGTTATGGGCTTGTATTGGATTTATGAGCTTAATCTGGACTGAGATGGGATTCTTTCTTGAGATACAAATACTTCTTGATATAATGCTCTCTCTTACACATATATGAGTGTCAGTGGGTTTGTTTCTCTAGTCAAACTGGACTAACACACCAAGAATGGTGTATTCCTCAGGGAGTACTAGCTCCTGATAACACGCCCCAAGTACAGGAGCTGACCTGTGACCACTCTTGCTCCTGACAAGCATTCTGGGTGTACTTTTGGAGGTACATGGTGCTTTCAGTATTTTCCAACAACATAATTCAAATGCATTAGCTCTTTGGTGGTCTTCCTTATTATCCAGTTTCGGTATGCATATGAAACAATTGAAATTACCATGGGTCGATGTGTTAGGCTGGGTTTTCTAAAGAAACAAAACAGAAAATATATATTATTTCAAATAATATATTTATAGTCTTTAGTTGCATGGGTTCAAGGCTTGGAGGACTACGGTGGGACACCAACTATTTTAGGGTCGGAAGACCACCTAGACTACCAGCCTTAGAAGGGAAAAACAGGATCCAAGTAAGCCAGAAAGAGAAGGGCAAGATGGAGACCAGTCTCCACAATGTCTCTTATAAACAGCCCAAATACCCATGGGGGCATCCTTAGACTGTGTCCGGATGCAAAGGATGGACTCTGCCCATTCCTTCCCATAGGTGCAACAACTTGACCCCAAACCTAAACATCACCATAAGGAACACCGAACACTCAAAGCGATATCTTTGCTGTTAACACTTTAAGGAGATCCGTGCAGCAGATTATCTAATGTAATATGTCATTTGATTTCTGGACTTATGGCTTCTCTAATATTGTGTTTTAGAAACTATGCGATTGGGTATTTACTAGAAATGTAATTCTGGCTGAAACATTTCTTTGACTCTTCCTCTGCAAAGAAAAAGGAAATGTAATATATATTTTTAATTTAATAAATCTTTTTATTGGGGCTCATACAACTCTTGTCACAATCCATACATACATCAATTGAGTAAAGCACCCTTATACATTCGTTGCCCTCGTCATTCTCAAAATTCACCTTCCACTTGGGTTCCTGAGGACAGCATTTCTGCTCAGAGCAGCCAATGCATAGGGCCAGCTCCACCACAAGACACAATGTCCCTCACTAACCATAGTGCTATAGGGAACAACACTGGAGACACACTGTGAGAATTGTGCCCAATCTGAACCCACCTCTCTGAGGTAAAACCCTAAGAGCATGCAATAGAACAGCAAGGGGAGCCGAGCAATGAAGTCCCTGCGGAATACCAAAAATAGACTGTGGGATCAGGGCGTGGCACTCTAGCAGACTCAACAGCAAAACACTCGTGAAGGTCAACAAACAGACCTTGATTTATTTATAGACTTTTCTCTTTCTTTGTCCTTGGTTTTTTCCCCCTTTGGTTGCTTTGTTTTGCTTTGTCTTATTTTTGTGCATGTTATTATCTCTGCATGTCTATCTAGATAAGATAGGTGAGATAAACCATCTGGAGAAGAAAACAACAGGATAATTGGTTCTGGGGAGACATGAGAGTGGAGAGGAAGGAAATGGGTGCTAACAAACCCAGGGACAAGGGAACAACAAGTGATCTAAAATCTATGGCAAGGAGGGTGTAGGAGGCCTGGTAGGGCTTGATCAAGGACAATGTAACCAAGAGGAATTACTGAAACCGAAATGAAGGCTGAACATAATCGTGGGGACAGAGGAAAGTAAAAGGAAATAGAGGAAAGAAATAGGAGGCCAATGGTATTTATAGAGGTCTAAATACAGGCATGTACATATGTAAATATATTTATATATGACAGGGAAATACATATATGTACATATATTTATAAGTTTAGTATTTAGGTAGCAGATCACATTGGGCCTCTACTCAAGTACTCCGTCAATGCAAGAACACCTTGATCTATTAAACTAGCATTCCACGATGCTCACCTTCTCAACATGATTGCTGAAGACAAAGTGGGTGCATAAGCAAATGTGGTATAGAACGCTGATAGTACCCAGCTATTAAAAGATATAGCATCTAGTGCTATATCTTGAAGATGAACAAGTGACCATCTAGCTGAGAAGAAACAAAACCCACATGGAAGAAGCACATCAGCCTGGGGAATCAAGAAGTGCTGATGGGATCAGGTATCAGGCATTAAAGACCCAGAACAAAAACATCATATCATTGCTAATGAGGGGGAGTGTAGAGTGGAGATACAAAGTCTGTCTGTAGGCAATCCAGTAAAGTTCAGTATAGCACTGATGAAGCATACAATTTTCCTCTAGTTCATTAATGTTTCCTCTCCACAACTCTTATAACCCCAATTCTACCTTACAAATTTGGCTAGACCAGAGCATGTACACGGGTACAGATAAGAGTTGGAAACACAGGGAATCCAGGACAGATAAACACCTCAGGACTAATATTGAAAATAGCCATACCAGGAGGGGATGGGTAATACGGGGGGAGAAAGGGGAAACATCACAATGATCTAACTGTAAACCCCTCTGAGGAGGATGGACAACAGAAAAGTGGATAAAGGGAGACATCGGTCAGTGTAAGAGATGCAATAATAATAATAATTTACAAATTATCAAGGGTTCCTGAGGGAGGGAGTGTGGGGGAAGGAAGGGGGAGATGAGGAACTGATACCAAGGGCTCAAGTAGAAAGAAAATGGTTGAGTGATCCACCTAGGGACACCCCTGGAGGCAGATACCCCTGGAGGCAGAGTCTTAGCAAGCAGGAAGATGAAGGAGCAAAGAGAGAGGGAGAAGTTCTCAGTTTCTTCCTTGTAAAAGATATTATTAACCCAAAGAGGTATTATTAACAGTCTGGGCTCCACTGGTGCAAGTTGACGTAAAACTTAACTACCACACAACGATACAACTGAAAATATGAAAGTTCACTTTTGCTACATAATATCAAAGCTATACATTGTAAAAAGTCTGGTCCGTCTTTCCCTATGGAGATATAAACAACACCCTCCCCTTAGGGGATTAGTGCCTTGTTCCCCCACTACCTATGTCCTTTTTTTGCCCCTCCTTTTAAGTTGGCTACCATATATATATCTGGGTTTGATCTGGCCCCTGCCATCCTACCTGACCCTCACCCCAGGAATGTATGTATACAGTAGCTTTTACCCTATGCTCCTTTTGCATTTTTAAGCTTACCACAGAGACTCATGTTGTACTTGTCCTTTTGTGCTTGGCTTACTTCACTTAGCATAATTTCCTCCAGTTGTTCCCATGCAGTGATGTGTTTTATGCATTCATCACTGATTTTTCGGGATGCATAATACTCCATTGTATGTATGCAGATAAAATTTTAAATTCATTCGTCTGTTGATGGAAATTTGGGTTGTTTCCAACTCCTTGCAATTGTGAACTGAGCTGTGATAAACATTGGCGCACAGATGTCTGGCCATGGTTTGTTTCTTGCCTCTTCTGGGTATATGCCCAGTAGGGAGATTGCTGGGTCGTATGGTGGCTCAATTTCTATCTATTTTAGATATCGCCAAATCGATTCGTATGGTCGCTGTACATACCTACAGGTGTACCAACAGTGAATGAGAGTACTTATCTCACCACAGCCCCTCCAACACTTGTTGCTTTCTGTTTTTTTTTAATTGGGCTATCTTTCCCTTATGACTAATGATTGGGAACATTTTATCATATATTTACTGGCAATTTGGATTTCGGCCCTTGTGAAACTTGTGTTCAGGTCCTTTGCCTACCTCCTCTATGAGCAATTAGTTTTTTTTCTTTTTGGAAGCTAGCAGAGTATTGTAGATTTTAGTAATAAAGCCTTTATCTGATGTGTAATTGCTAAAGATGTTTTCCCATTCTATGGGCTCTCTTATTCTTTCAATGTGCACAGGTGTATTATCTTCGGTATAGCCCACTTATCAATTTATTTCTGATAGCCTATGTATTCCCTGTAGGTTTGTCCCAATTCCCTCATTGATGGCCCTAATAGTTTGGAGTTTTACCTAAAGGTGTGTGACCACCTTGAATTTATTCTCGCGCATGGAATGAGATAAGGGTCTTGCTTCATTTTTCCGCAGGTAGGTCTCCATTTTTTCTAGCACCACTTGTTGAAGACAGCATTTGCTTCCCATTGGATATTTTTTTGTGCCCTTATCAAAGATCAGTTGCCTGTATGCTGATGATTTCATTTCTGGGTTTTCAGGGATTTTTTCCCCCATTGGTCTGAATATCTGTCATTTTACCAATACCATGTGGTTATGACCACTGTGGTTGTATAGTATGTGCTAAAGTCAAGTAAAGCAAGCCCTCCCACTGTGAGGAGTTCTCTGCTAATTCTGGGCTTCTTCACTCTTCATATGAAGGTGGTAGTCAGTTTTTCCAATTCTTTGAAGAAAGACCATGGTAATTGTATTAGGATTGCATTAAACTTATATAGTGCTTTGGGCAGAACTGACATCTTTACTATATTGACTCTTATAATCCAAGGTCACTCTTGGTTTCTTGTAATAGTGTTCTGTAGTTTCCTCATATAAATATTTTGTTTTTTAGTCAGGTATATCCCTAGATATTTTAATTTGTGCTTGGCTATTATGAAGGCTATTGTGATCCCCTCTTCTATGGTCTTGTCTGATGAGTATAGCAGTCTGATAGACTTCTGTTTGTTGATCTTGTATCCTGCCACTCTACCATATTCCTCTATTGCTTCCAGTACTACCCTTGTAGAGCTTTTAGGCTTTTCCATATATAAATTCATATCATCTGCAAATAACAATAGTTTCACCTCTTCCTCCCCCAGCAATCCCTCTACAGGGCATATACCCAGAATTGGCAAGAAACAAACCACGGGCCAGACATCTGCACCCCAATGTTCATCACAGCTCAGTTCACAATTTCTAAGAGTTGGAAACAACCCAAATTTCCATCAACAGATGAATGGTTTAAAAAAATGGTGGTACATACATATGATGGAGTATTATGCATCCCTAAACAGCATGAATGCATGAAGCACATTGTCTCATAGGAATAACTGGAAGAAATTTTTGTTAAGCGAAGTAAGCCAAGCACAAAATGACAACTACACTATGAGTCTACTGAGGTATGCTTAAAAATGCAAAAGGGGCATAGGGAAAAAGGTACTCTAAATATCCCTGGGATGTCTTTTCCATGCCTTATGCTGTTACCTTGGACATCCAGTATGATGTTAAATAAGAGTGGGAACAAGGGACATCCTTGTCTGGTCCCCTTTTTCAGTAGGATTGTTTTCATCTTTTCTCCATTGATTACCATGTTGGCTGTGGGTTTTTCATATATAGCTTGTATTATATTGAGGAATGTTCCTTCCATTCCTATCTTCTTGACTGTGTTAAACAGGAATGGGTGTTGGATGTTGTCAAATGCTTTTTCCTCATCTATAGATATTATGTAGTTCTTATAACTTTTTATGTCAGTTTGGAAACTAATACTGATGGTCTTTTGTATGGTGAACCATCCCTGTATCCCTTGCATGAATTCCATGTGGTCACGGTGAATTATTTGTTTTATATACCTTTGTATTCTATTGCATCAGATTTTTGCATCAATGTTAATTAGGGATATTGATCTGTAGTTCTTGATTTTTGTGGGACCCTTGCCCAGTTTTGGTATCAGAGTTATACTAGCTTCTTAGAAAGAGTTTGGTAGTTTACCATCTTGTACTATGTTCTCAATACTTGTGTAGAATTGGTGTCAGGTCTTCCATGAATGCTTGGTAGAATTCTCTTGTGAAGCCATCTGGTCCAGGGGATTTTTTTGTTGATAGTCCTTGATAACCTTGTCTATTTCATCTAATGCTCTGGGTATATTGAGATTCTTGACATCCATCAGGGATAGTCTAGGGAGAGATCGTTTTTCCAAGAATTTGTCCAAGTCTTCCAAGCTGTTGAATTCATTGGAGTATAGTCCTTTGTAGTACTGTGTAGGTATCTTTTTTATTTCATTAGGGTCTGCTGTAATTTCTCCTTTTTCTTCTCTCCTCCTTGCTATTGAAATTTTTTCCCTTCATTTCTTTGGTAAGGTTTGCCAGTGGTCTGTCGATCTTTATTATCCTTTCAAAGAACCAACTTTTAGCAGCATTAATTTTTTCCATAGTTTTTTTTCTTATTTTTTCTTATTTCTTTTCTTTTGCTATTAGTAAGTTTGTCCTGTTCACTAGTTGCTGTAAACTTTGTGCTAGCATATCGATCATAAGTCTCTCTTCCTTTTACTTGTGTGCATGTATTGCTAAGAAACTTCCTTTGATGACTGCCTTTGCTGTGTCCCATAGGTTTTGGTCCATCTGTTCTCATTCTTGTTGCTTTCTAGAAATTTCCTAATTTCACCTTTGATCTGGGCCAGTACACACTCCTTTTACAATAGAGGGTTATTTAACCTCCAATTGTTTGACCTTGTTTTCTTCATCGTCCTTTGGTTGATTTCCAGCCTTATGTCGCAGTGGTCAGAGAGAAAGAGAGAGAGATCTGTATAATCTCAATGTGCTTAAATTTATGCAGATTTGACTTATTCTCAAACATGTGGTCTATCTTTGAATGTGTCCCATGTGGGCTTGAAAAGAATTAGATTTTTTTTTTAATTTTGAGGAGAGCTCTGTAAATATCTAACAGGTCAAATTGTCTAATTCTAGTGTTTATATTCTGAAGACTCCTTGTTGGGTTACTTTCCCTGTAATCTATCTTTCTCAGAGAGCGGTGTATTGAAGTCACCCACTGTAATTGTTAAGCCTGTGATTTCTTTTTTCATATTTTGGAGAGTTTGATTGACATATTCCACGGGTATCTTGGTCCGGGAATATATGTTTAAAATGCTTGGTGGTTCTTGGTCTACAGTTCCCTTGAACATTATATAGTATCCCTCCTTATCTCTTTTTATGGTTTGTACTTTGACATCTATTTTATCTGAGATTAGGATTGCAACTGCTGCTTATTTTAAATTGCTATTTGCTTGGTATATTTTTCTTCAGCCTTTGATTCTCAGCCTATTTTTGTCTGTAATCTTTAGAGATGTATCTCCTGTAGGCAGCAGATTGATGTGTTGTGTTTCCCAAGCCTGTTTGCTAGCCTTAGCCTTTTAATGCCTAAGTTCAGTCCATTGATATTCAGGCTTATTACATCCATCTGTGAACTCTGTGATGCCATCTTCTGTGAACTCTGATGTCATCTTTTGTGTTGAGCGTTTTGTGTGTGTGTATGTTTGTATGTGTGGTTTATTGTTGACTTTTGACCTCTTTCCACCCTTAAGCCAATGCTATATTTGGGCCTTTATTCCCACTTTGTTGCCCCCTGAGTCGGGCTGTTCTGTGTGACAGTCTCTTATTTGTGCTCTATGAGTGATGTTTTTCTGCCCATACTGGGTCGGAAAGGATCATTTGTAGGGCTGGGTTTCTTTTAACATATTATTTCAGTTTTTCCTTGTCTGGGAAGACTCTTACTTCTCCATCTATCCTGATAGATAATTTGGCTGGATAAAGTATCCTTGGTTTTGCATTATTCTTCAATTTTAGAATATGTTACTTCACTCTCTCCTCTTCTCCATAGTGTCTACTCCTAGGTTTGAGCATATTCTTATTTGGGTACCTTTATATGTGACTGCTTGTTTTTCCATAGCTGCTTTCATGATTTGATTCAAAGTTGGATAGTTTAACTATTATGTGCCGTGGTGGTTTCTTCTTGGAATTCAGTCTAGCTGATGTTCTTTCAGCTTACTGAATGGTTGCTGGTTTTCATTCATTAACCTGGGGAAGTGTTCCCTCAAGAATCCTCTCACTGTTGTTGCAGATGACTTCTTTGTTGTGTCTTCCTCCAGTAATTTAATTATTCTGCTGTTGTTCCTCTTCATAGCAGCAGAAATAGCTCTTGGGTTGTCTTCAACTTCTCTGATGATCTTATTAGACTTGTTCACATTCACTTTAGTCTGCTTGGCTGTCCTCTAGGTCACTGGTGCAGTTATCTGCCCCTCTAGTTGGTTAGCAAAGTCCTTGAATATGCTACTGGTTTTGTTTCCTTGTCACTAAGCGCTTGTATTTCCCTTTGGTGTATGGTCTTTATATCCTCTACCATTTCATCCTTTTTCTGTATTACTCATATCCTGTATTACTCCAAGCAGCATTCTGAAATTTATTTCTGTGGTAGATCAATGTCTGCTTCTTCTATGCATGTCATTAGTTTCAGGGACATCTTCCAACATTGTCTTTTGTGTCTCCTGTTTTTTCGTTGAGGTCTTTGGTTCTGATCGCTGTTTGCATTGTGTTGTTTTAGAGAGACTGGCGCTATTTTCTAGAGAGTCCAAGAGCACTGGGCTCTCTCTGGGAGACTCTTAGGTATGTCTCTTTGAACTGCCAGCAGCTAATTGTGCGATTCTATGGCAGGTAGGAGGAAGTTCCCTTAGACACGTGGGACCAAAGAGGATGGGCAGGAGCTCCTCAAGCTACACAGGTGGGACTTCCCACAGAAGAAGGTAGGCAGACTTCCCCCAGCTGCATGTTACACTGCATATGGCGGGAGGGTGGGATTTTCTCTGAAGGAAGTTGGACGGGCTTTCCCCAACTACATGTTACAGAGTGTGGAGCTCCTGCAGCTGGGTGGAGGGCAGGTGTAATTGTCCTAGGCTAAGGGGTTTGTCCTGGAGGTCAGCAGTGGCATTTATGAGAAAAGGGAAGAGAAAACAAAAAGAAAATTGAACCCACTGAGACTGTGGGGGGGGGAAAGAGGAGAGAGAAACAAAAGTAATGATATAGCTGAGCCCCGATCGCCTGACTGTGGAACTGGAGGAATTTAAACCCTGCTCAAGTTGGCGGCATTGAGATAAAGCTCTTGGGTGGGCTGAAGGAGTCAGCTCTGGCTGAGACTATGGTAGGGTAAAGGTTACGCCTTAGCAGGACTCCACAGTGGTAAGCCAAAAGCCCACAGCTCCTCATAAGATAGTGGATCTGTGCCTACTTATCTTTAGGATGCTCCTCCTGTGACCCAGCGGTGTGCAATTTTTCTCTTAGTGACTATTCTGAGATGATTTCTGCTGGGTCCCTCTGGTATGTGTTACTCAGTCGCCATCTTGCTATATGTCCCAGATGTTACATCTTAGCCATTCAAATCAGATGCTACATTTTAATCCTATAATACTCTCTCTTGATAACCAACTATTCACATCCCTCTACTATGGTCAGAGGAAAATCACTGGAGGTTGAATCTATGTGTTGATCCTGCAATGGATTTTGCGTCTCCACTGTCATCCATAGCCTTCTGCAAACCAGGGAGTTCACAGTTTGATACCATTTCCTTCTACACATTTGGATTATATTATTTACAATTCCTTGGGTCATATAGACTGATGTGTTTCTTAATTGTGGACTTAGTTGATACCTCACTTAGATGGCTGCTTGTTTGAAAACATGCCTCTAAGATCCCACATATTATTCTTCTGATAGCTAGGCATCATCTAGTTTTTTACCATATTTTGCTATCCATCCATATCTGTAGTAATCTCTTCCTAAAGGCAAGTATCAAGCTGGGCCATATTGTAAAATTAATTGTCTTGATATTGAAGCTAGAATTAAGTGCAAAGCCCCAAATCCACTCATATATCCGTGGTTTATATATACCTCTGGTTCACCTTAGAGACATCATTGTTCTTTATATTTTAGATAACATTATCAATCATCTCTCTGATGCATAAAGTCATTCTGTTGATAGTATCATTAATTTAACTAATGGCAAATCATTCAAAACACACTTGAGTAAAGTAGATTATATCGGTATTGACTGGTTATAATCCTCGATACATTAACTAATGACTCTTACAGATTAAATCCTTAAGTCACTGGACACTGTTTATGCAAAAAATGGGGCTTGGCAGGAAGGCAAAACCTTCAATAATATTCATTGATAGTGGCAGAACCAGGCCTACCAGATTAATACATACCTTAGTAAGCACAAAGACCACTGAAGTAGTAAGTATATGGTAGTCTTATGACCACCTGTTCTATATCCTTGGTATAGAATTACTTCTTGATATAAAATTCTTCCATATATATAGTTTTGTTCCTCTAGACAATCTAGTCTAACACAAATATATTGTAGCTATTAAGCATGCACTTAAAATGTTAATGGCATAAAAGTATTTTTTATTTAAATTGACTAAAAATTATTTTGTCAATCTGCTTTCAATTTGTAGTGCTAAATCTAAATCATGCCATTCTTTTTCCTTTTGTTTCTGAACAAAGGAAGTCCTTTTCTGTGTCTATTTGACAGCCAATTTTCCCTATTCTCTCTCCTAACTTTTTTTAAAAAATAAGGCTGTGCACTATTTTTCAGTGGAGTATTTTTCTTCTCAATAGAAAAAGAAGATATGGTTATGTCTGCCAACAGACAGTCACTGATGTCAGGAAAGCCCTCAGTTCACAACCAACCTAGGAGTTTTCTGTGTTTATTTTACCTCTAACTGTGTTTACTTTACCTCCAAAGATGCTAAGATCTTTCCAAAGTGCATGAGATGGCTAAAATGCTGCAGTTGAGGATGAGCCGAGTCTAACAAGACGAAGGGGCAATCTTTTGTTGAGAAAGTTGTGTGGAATCTTTGAAGTAGTCCTCACCTTCACTATCCCTTAATTTTTCTTGGTCTTAATACCTGGAATTGCATCATGACTTGGTTTGGGCAGCTCTTTCTGGTTGTGTCAAGAACCTGTGGAAAGGCTCTTAAACCCAAGCGGTGCCATTTCTGTTCTCATGACACAACCAAAGAGAGACTTCGAAGATCCATGTGCTGATTCCTTCACCTGGCTGCAATTCCTCCTTGATGATTTTGTCTCCCAGCATTCATTAAAGAAAAACAAATTTAATATGAAGCAAATCTCTTCACAGGAATACCCCCAAAGCATCTTGTAGTAGTGGGCTTTCACTACTCTGCAGCCTCTTCTACATCTGTGGTATAATGCCCACTGGCCGAAGTTGTAAGAACGCATCCATCACTGATGGCTGATAAAGCTCCCCTCACTCTCCTTTAAACTTCCAGTACTGCCCATATCTCAGGACCCAGTTCTTCTCAAAGGTGATATGTTCCTTCATCTATAGCTGGTAATTCCCTATCGATTAGTTTTCACGACTCATTGAAACCTTATTTGTTGATTGGTGTCATTAGTTACTTTTTACTTAAGCATGTTTAGGCTCTGTCTATTTAGCTAGACCATTAAATCTTTAAAGGTCCATGCTAAGCCTGTATTTTTCAAATTATCTTTTAAAACTATGTAGGTTCTTCACTCAGTCATAAACAAAGATCTGCTAGCTGAATTAGTTTTCTTAGTGCACATAGTATGTCTATGAGTCTTGATGGGTGGCTTAAAAAGTCTCTCTGGAACCTGTCCTTCCCTTTATCGTTCATTTCTCCTTTTCTTCTTTGCCTTTTATGGCCCATGGTACCCAGGGGCTGCTCAACAAATGTTAATGGGCATGATCTTTTCTATTAGCAGTTTGTAAAGTGGGTGATTATTGTGTGTATGTGAGAAGGGAGACACAATGTTCTGCTCATGCTAATAAAGGATTTGACTTAGGAAGACAAACATCTACAAATAGTGACTGGTACAACTGAACTCTTCTAAAACAAAGAGGTGACCGATACAGGTGGAAGGGTGACCCCTGTAGTTTAGGAGATGCTCCTTGGTATTTTCTGTTGTTTCCGTCTCCGTTTATTCAGGTCTATGTCAATAAAGGGCACGATGAGCAATAGCATGCCTAATGCAAAGTTGTACTTCCTGGCCTGTTGTGGCACTGGGCATCTGATAACCAGCAGTGTTTGGTTTGCCAAGTTAATTGGCAGTCCACACGGTCGACAGCAGCTGTGTTTTAATCCAGGCCCATTCAAGCTGCATGTAATTAAAGATGGCTGAAGAGCTGTGTAAAAACAGAACTAAGGCACACCGTTTGAAATTACTGAGGAAAACCATGAATTACAAAGGAATGATTTCATAAGGGGTTCCTGGTGAAATCTCACTTTGTTGGATAGAATTATAGCTTGGTAATTTAAAAGGAAAAATGAGAGCTTTAAGTTTTATGTTGCGTGTGACCTATATAAAAATAACTTCCCCTAAAAGGTCATTGTCAACATCCAAGAGGACACTGACTTTTATGTGGTCAATTTGTATTTTTTGAAGAGAGAGAGTAACCCAGGGGCATAGTCTATCATCCAGCCTCAACTTCAGCACGTCAGTGACAGGAATTACACTACTCCTTAAGGCAGATGTAACAATATAACATGACAGTACCTGTTATTGCACTGCTGAACAGATTCCATGGTAAAATTCAAAAGCATTTTGAAATGTGTTTAGTACAATAATAGGACATAATTGTTGCACCTGCTTTGATGTGTCCAGGAATTCTCGGTCTCTAGAACCGAAGGATGGACTCATAGACCACAAATGGCAAGCAGAAAACAAAGTTTGTTTACAAAGGAAAGAAAAGCGCCAGACATCAGCAGGCGGGGACTTGAATGAATTTCCAATGAAGGAAGTGTGTCTAGGGGCACTTGGCTTGTTTGTGTCTCCAGATGATGAACAGACCAGTCCCAGATCTGGTCACATTCCACAGGTCTAGTCATAAACCTGGTCGTATTCTGTTCATGGCTGGGTCTTGCACAAGTCTAGACAAGGAAGTAAGCAGGGAATGGGCCAATTAAGAGTCATGGGCTCACTGACCTTGGAGTTCAGAATCAGCTTAGGGGTCCAGTGCCTGCTGGCTAAAGATTTTAAATTATCCTGGACTGTCAGGATCACTCCTCCAGACATCCTACAGCTCCCAGTGCTTCCCACCAGGCCTCTCTTCCTCCTCTCTACCTGTCAGCTCTCTATCTCCCATCTCTCATAAAGAATACTGCGAAATCATGCCTCGTCAGAATGCTAGAGGCCTGAGTTCATTTGCATAGCACAGTCTTTAAAAGCTGATTATCCCTTTTAATGCTACACAGCTATATTGCCGTGCTATGTAGGATATAGGACCCCTAGTTGCACAGTGGTTACATGTTGGGCTGCTAACTGCAAGATGAGCAGTTCAAAGCCACTAGCTGATCCCCGAGAGAAAGACAGTGCTTTCTACTCCTGTAAAAGACCGACAGTGTCAGAAACTCAAAGGGGTGGTAGTACCCTGTTCCATAAGGTTGCTATGAGTCATAATCAACTCATTGGCAGAGAGTTTGGTTTTTATTTATACAAGACATATTGAGCTGAAGATTGGTGTTTCTAAAGTATATAACCATCTTTGGAATTTGGAAATAGATAGTGATGTTGGACCAAATGCATTGCATATGTGAAATGTTGAAATGAAAATGCTTTGTTACCACACAATAATAATATCTAAAAAAAGATTTAAAATAAAAAACATTTTATTAGGGGTTAATACAACTCTTATCACAATCCATACATATACATACATCAATTGTATAAAGCACATCTGTACATTCCTTTCCCTAATCATTTTCAAAGCGTTTGCTCTCCACTTAATCCCTTTGCATCAGGTCCTCTTTTTTCCCCTCCCTTCCCGCTCCCCCATCCCTCATGAGCCCTTGATAATTTATAGATTATTATTTTGTCATATCTTGCCCTATCCGGAGTCTCCCGTCACCCCTTTCTCTGCTGTCCGTCTCCCAGGGAGGAGGTCACATGTAGATCCTTGTAATTGGTTCCCACTTTCCAAACCACTCACCCTCTACTCTCCCAGTATCGCCCCTCACACCCCTGGTCCTGAAGGTATCATCACCCTGGATTCCCTGTACCTCCAGCCCTCATATGTACCAGTGTACAACCTCTGCTCTATCCAGTCTTGCAAGGTAGAATTCGGATCATGGTAGTTGGGGGGAGGAAGCATCCAGGATCTGTATTCTTCATCGGTACTACATCGCACCCTGACTGACTCATTTCCTCTCCTAAACCCCTCTGTGAGGGGATCTCCAGTGGCCGACAAATGGACTTTGGGTCTCCACTCTGCACTCCCCACCCCCTTCATTCTCTATGGTATTATTATTTTTTGGATGATGCCTTATACCTGGTCCCTTTGGCACCTCGTGATCGCTCAGGTTGGTGTGCTTCTTCCATGTGGGCGTTGTTGCTTCTGAGCTAGATGGCCGCTTGTTCATCTTCAAGCCTTTAAGACCCCAGATACTATCTCTTTTGATAGCCAAGCACCTTCAGCTTTCTTCACCACATTTACTTGTTCACCCGCTTTGGCTTCAGCAGTTGTGTTGGGAGGGTGAGCATCATAGAGTGTCAATTTAATAAAAGAAAGTATTCACCCATTGAGGGAGTGCTTGAGTAGAGGCCCACGGTCCTTCGCCACCTTAATACTAAGCCTATAAATATAGACACATAGATCCATTTCCCTATCCTCTTATATATATTTGCATGTACATATCTTTGTCTAGACCTCTATGAATGCCCTTTAACTCCTAGCTCTTTCCTCCATCTCCCTTGACGTTTCTCCTGCCCCACTACCATGCTCCGTCCCCACCTGGGTTCCAGCTATAACTCTTCTTTACGTAACATTACCCTTGATCATTCCCTACCAGGCCTACCACTCCCCCCTCACCGCCATTTTGGGTCCCATGTTGTTCCCTTGTCCCTGGGTTTGTTAACACCACTTCCTTACCCCCCGCCCCACCTCCTCCTATCCCAAGTCCCCCTGGAACTGTCAGTCCCGTTGTTTTTCCTCCAGATAGTTCATCCAGCCTGTCTTATTCAGACAGACCTGTGGAGATAATAACATGCACGAGAACAAGACAGAGGAAAACAAAGCAACAGTATACAACCAGACAACAAAACAACAACAAATCACTGACAAAGAACAAAACAAAACACTTCACAAAAGAAAGGCTTGTAGTTCGTTCAAGGATTGTTTGCTGGCCCTTAGGAGCGTTTTCCAGTCCAGTCTGTTGGGGTACCACGCCCTGGCCCCAAAGTCCACTTTCAGCATTCCCTGGGGACCGTGCCACTCCATTCCCTTGCTGTTCCACTGCACTCCCCCAGTGCTTTGCCTCGGTGTGGTGGGATCAGGTCAGGTGCAATTCGCACACTGTGTCTCTGGTGCTGTTCCCTGTATCGCCCTTGGTCAATGAGGGGCATCATGTCTCATAGTGGGGCCAGCCATGTTGTTCTCTCTGTGGACTGGCTGCTCTAATCAGGAACATCATCCTTACGGCCTGGTGGACCAAGCTGTGCTCCACTCTCTCCTCCTCCCCCTTCATCTGCTACTGTGTTCTCTGATCACATATGTCCCTCTTCCAGAGCTACAGAATCGATGTCGTCCTTTGAAACGAATTCTTCTTGGGGGAGGGGCAGGAATCCACTTAATTTTTGGTGCTCGGGCCAGCCTCCCAGACCTCACCACTGGTTCCCTACTCCACGCCGGGATGTTGCATTCACACATTGCAGCACTGGTTTGAAGTCTGGACCCACTTTCCCTGTGGAGATATAAACAATACCCTCCCCTTGGGTGGATTAGTGTCCCATGCCCCCACTCCCCTTTTCTTCCTTATATTCATCCTTTTATTTTCCTTTCCCCACCTCCTCCCCATTGTCTACCATGTGCATCCCTGGTTTTGAACTGGTCTCTGCCATACTACACAGTCTTCACCCCAAAAATGTTTGTATATAGTAGCTTTTTCCCTATGCCCCTTTTGCATTTTTTTTAAATACTTGCCTCAGCGGGCTCATGTTGTACTTGTCCTTTTGTGCCTGACTTACTTCGCTTAGCATGATTTCCTCCAGTTCTTCCCATGCCGCTATGTGCCTCATACGTTATAAACCAAATAGATTTTAAATTTCTGTATGTGGCTTGGAATCTCTGGACAGTGCAATTGGGTAACACACTCCACTGACACTCAAAAGGTTAGTGATTCAAATCTACCCAAAAGCTCCTAGGAAGAAAAGCTTGGAGATGGACTTCTAAAAAATCAACCATTGAAAGTCATGGGCACAGATTTCCTCTGACGCTCATGGGTCCTGTTAAGTTTGAGGCGACTCAAGAACAACATTTTTGTTTAATTAAAGAAGCTTTGCCTTGGGAAAAAAAAATAATCTGTAGTCAGTGTTACAGGCAAAGCTGTCACTTTAAAGACGAAGATGTACTTGACCCTAACCCTGTTCTTTTCCATTGCCTTATATGCATGGAAATCGGAGTATGGTGTTGGTGAGGAATATTAAAATGCCATGGACTACCAGAAAAAGGAACAATCTGTGTTGGGAGAAGTATAACCATAATGCTCTTTAGAAGAGAGAGTGGTGAGATTTTGTCTTATGGATTTGGACACGTTATTAGGAAGAACCAGTCCCAGGGCACGGCCGTCATGCTTGGTAAAGCAGTGGGATTGTGAAAAAGAGGCCAACCCTGAAGGAGTCATGGTGACAGTGTGGCTGCACCAATGGCTCCAGCATCATAAAGAGGGGGAGGTGATGCAGGGCTGGGCAATGTTTCCTTCTGTTAGACGTAAGATGTCCAGGACTCAGAACTGCCTTGATGGCACCTAACAAAAATGACGTAATAGATATGTAAATAAAAATGCTTAGTTTTATATTTACAATATTTATAAATTACTAAGCATGAATCATTTATATTTTAACACAAAGCATTCTCTGTGGAAGATGAACTGTGCGTGACTAGTGGCAAGAGTCCATATTCTCAAGAGAGTCTCAAAACTGATTTCAAAATAACAGGGAAGAAGCAAACTGAAGGACAAAAAGAAGCATTTAGAGGTTTTTATTCAGACTCAAGGTTATGAAAGAGAAAATGTAAGCATTTCAAGAGGGACTGATACTGCACACCTTCCCTGATCTCAAACCAGGCAGTATTCCCTTGTTTGTACAGGTTCCACATGAACCCAATGATGAAATCATTGTAATACCTTTTCCGTCCATTATCTGAATCCTTTCGTCCATCCATTTATTCAATACATATTGGCTGCTTAGATATGAAAAACATGATAGAAAAAAATGAACGGATATGTATCTTAATAAAACCCACAGACCAGCATATCTAATAGAGAATAGAAAAATAATCATAAAAGTTATCATATTATGAAGAAAATATGTACAGCATTAAGCAAGCCTACAGCAATGAGACCAGGTCTAGCATAAGGGCTCAGAAAAGAATTCTTTACAGTGAGAGTTGATCTGGGACTTGAAGGATGAGTAGAAATTCTTTAGAAAATTTGAAAACAATTCCAGGTAAATGTGGAAATTTTACCAACGTCATGACGCAAGCATTCATTTTGTGATTTTTTTGAGGAGCTAACAGAAGGCCATTGGGCCTAGAAAATTCCCAGTTTGAACAACAAAGTTGCTGGTGGGCAGGCTGGAAACCACACCAAACTTACTGACACTGAGTCGATGCCAACTCATAGCCACCGCAGAGGACAGGGTAGAAATCCCGTTCTGAGACGGTAGCTCTCTAATGGAGTACAAAGCCCCATACTTCTCTCACAGGGCAGGCTGAAGCACACAAATTAGGTGGTATAGTCCTCATCATTGTTGGGGTGGGGGGGCAGGTTTGCTCCACCACAAAAAACCAGGAAGCACTCAAGAGCTTTGCATTCAATAGTGGAACAATAACCAAGGTTTCAAAATAATCACGTATTGAGAGGAGCAGAATAGAAAGGATACACCATGTGTGGGCTGAGGGCTACAAGTGTGAAGGACAGACTGAGGACCCCTGAGCCAGGAGCCAGGGAACCCTGGTGGACTGCTCACCCCAATGCCAGCAGCTGGGCCCTCCAGCACTCCGTGGGGGGAAGATAGGACTTTCTCTGCCTGTGAAAAACCCACAGGGGTCGTTCCATCCTGCCCCATAGGGTCGCCGCCAGTGGGAATTGACTCAATGGCAGTGAGTTTGGTTTGATTTGGGGGTTATACCTTAGGATGTCAAATGGTGCAAATATTGATATAGCTGTGGAGGTGCTGTGAGACAAAGGGGACCATTTCCCTCCGGTGTGGGTTGGGCTGCAGTGGCAAAGGTAGGGAGTTGGAAAGCACCAGACGCCCAGTGAGGGAGACAAGGAAGCGTCCTACTCTCCGAAGGAGCTGCAGTCTGGGGAGCCACAGGAGTCATTCAGCCTGGCGGTAAAGCCTCTGAAGTTGAAATCCACTGCACAGCTCTGATGATGTGATATTGTCGGAAGCAGGGGCACCCAGCCAGCTACGGACCACCAGGTCAGCTGCCTCGCCCATTTCCAGACTGTGAGCTACTCAGGGCCAGTTCTACTCTGTTTGGGGGGTTAGTGGGGTCTGCAGTTGGTGAAAATTGGCTTTATCTTTGCTGATTGTATTCGGAAAAGTAACTGGTTATATTTGAAAAATGCAGACAATGTATGCACACGGAGGACACACACTGAGGATTAGTATTTTGGTGACTATCAGTTTTTGCTGTATTTCTTTATGCACACATAGACCCACTCACAGATGTCTCACACGGAATCATGCCTCCTGTGTGGGGCTGACGTCTTCCTCTCTGTGTTTTGGGGACAGGCCTCTCCCCCTGAAGCAGAGAACTTAGAGGTCACATCTCTGCCAATGGTGGGAAATCTATCATTGAGTTTGCATGTTTAGTTTCATGGCAGTAAAAAAGACTGCCTAATCTGGGGTTCTGAACAAGTAGGTGGTACTGCGGTTATGTGCTGGACCACCAATGTTCTTAATTTTAACTAAACAAATAAGAGGGTTGGGTGGAAATCTTATATCAATTAGTGACTTCATTCTGCCTTTTGGGTCTGATGAATCCTGACATTTTATAGATTATGTTAAAACGATTGCTTATTATACTAATTCTTATGAATTTAGCAGTTCTTCTCTACATTTGTGTTAGTTTAGCATGGTAAAATAGTGAATAATCAAACTGCCTAAATTTTGTGGAGTGATTCTGCCATTTATCAACAGTGTGGTCTTGATGGAGTTATTTATTCTGTAAGCCTTGGTTTGTTTGGTTTTTTTAAAACCATTTTACTGGGGGCGCGTACAACTCTTATCACAATCCATACATTCATTCATTGTGTCAAGCAATTTTGTACATTTGTTGCCATCATCCCTCTCAAAACATTTACTTTCTGCTTGAGCCCTTCGTATCATCTCCTCATTTCCCCCCTTCCTCCCTGCTTCCCCCTCCCTCATGAACCCTTGATCATTTATGAACTATTATTATTTTGTCATATCTTATACTGTCTGATGTCTCCCTTAATCCATTTTTCTGTAGTCTGTCCCCCAGGGAGGGAGTTATATGTAGAGCCATGCTTTTCTGCAAAATAATAGTGGTGATGTGATGTGAAATGAGGATGGAATTACTGCCCTATTTCAGTGGTGGCGCTGTGGGTTAGGCATTGGCCTGCTAATTGAGAGTTCACAGCAGCCACTCTGCAGGAGGAAGATGGGGTTTGTCTGTGCCAGGAAACAGTTATAGTCTCAGAAAGCCGACAAGGGGTCACTATGAGTTAAAATGGTCAAGATTAAGTATGTGATTAATATTAGCTATTTCTCTTTAATGGCAAAAATAAGATTAAGGAATAAATTAAGTTAGTACTTAAGTGGAATGATGCACATAATGCAATGTTTTTATGTCAGAGTATAGTAACACATTTCTAAAAGTAATAATCAACTAAAATTATCTATGTGCTTCAAGACAACCATTTAAAAATCTACTAGTGTGTTTTTACACTTGAAGCAAAAGTAAATTTTATAAAACATTAAGCAGAGAGAACACAGTGACATAAATAAGGAGAACCACATTTTCCTATACACATTGGGAATTCCACCTTTATTTTATGATTTTTTTCACCTAGTAGAATGAACAATTTGTCCTTAACAACATTAAAAGTGCCTTCAGGGCCATCACAATTACATAGCAGAAGAAAATTTGCCAACAAGAATGTTATTACTAAGTGGGGTTACATTAAAAAAATGCTTGTTTCAACTACAAATGGGAAAATAGCTTCAATGAGCTCTCCGAGGAACCTTGACTTATGTAGATTAAATGGTGAATCAAAGGAGTTTAAGTGAGTGGAATTACTAAATTTAATTTAAGGTACAACTTTGGGATACCTTGTAAAATGTTTCATTCAGTAACTGTTTATTAGTAAGACAAAATGAAATGATCGCTTTATGCTTCCAGAAATGACTATGATGTTATATCATCTTTTGGAGAAAATAATAATAAAAGATTTAGAATCTATATATACATAGCAGTATTTGAACTCTATAACTGGTAAAACTAACAAAAACAAAGCCCGAACCCTGCCACTCAGCTGGTTCCACCTTTGAGAGACCCTGTGGGACAGCGTGGATCGGCATCATAGCCTCTCCGAAGCTACACATCTTTAAAGAAGCAGCTGATAATCAATAATCTCTCTTCCATGGAGTGAATGGTAGGCTTAAATCACTCATTTTTTTTTATTAACAGTCAAACCCTTTAATGTTGCATCATCTGGGTTTTGTATAGAAATTAGAAAAACTGATGTAGTTGATGTTTTCAGTGAAATGCTTGTTTTTTTTATAATCCACAAGTTTTTAAAAAAGAAATTTAGAGACGCTAAATAACCCAAGAAGTCATATGCTCTTACTTCTTCAAGAAGAGCTTCACATCATGGCATAGATGCGCCAGAAACTTCCAACAATTAGAACGATCCAAACAGAAGCTGGGCTGACACAGACTGCAGTTCTGTGGGGCATGTGATTGAGCCAACCGGCCTGGCACTTTCCAAAGTGGAGATTTAACCGCGCAGCACAGGCTCAAGGCAGTGTTCACGAAAAAGAGAGAGACCTACTTTTCGGTGTCATTGTGAGGAGACTTGGCTCCGTGTATCAGAAACCCAACTCAAAATTATTTAAAAAGGAATATTTTTATCTTACAAAACCACACCCTTGAAAAGGCAGTCTGGAGATGGGTGAATTTTATGATTCAAATCCCTGAACCGGGAACCATGTTTTTTCCACATTTCTCTTTGTGTCCAGACACAGCCCTCTCTTCTCCTCAGTGCCATCGAGTCAGTGCCCCCTCACAGAGCCCCTGAAGGACAGAGGAGAGCTGCCCCTGTGGATCCCTGACACTAGCTCCTTAAGAGTGTAGAATGCCCTGTCTATCTCCTGCTGAGCTGCAGGCTGTTTTGAACTGCTGACCTTGAAGTTAGCAACCCCACGCTTAACCATTATACCACCAGGACTCTTTACAAGAGGAAAACAGCCCTTCTTTTAGAAAGGTGGGAAACTTTCCACAAAGTCCCATAGTTGTCTTCTCTTCACATCCCACTGAAAATTCCTGATTATATGTCCTTTCCTAAGCCAACAACTAGTCAGGAGAATGACACTGCTTCTAACACTTTGCCTGGGTTAAGTGTTTAGTTATTAGGAGCACAGAGGTGGTTGATGGGAAACAGAAAGAGTCAAAGGTTCTGTGTACACCTTTATTGGATCCTCCTATTTCCAACCCCACTTATTGCTTTTGCTTCTCATTCTACTCACCAAGCCCCACAGCAAAGCCAGTTCAAGATATTGCTGGAATATAGCCCCCGCATGGCAGAAACCCCTCTTTTTACTGTTTGAGTTAATTCTAGCCTCTTTTATTCTGCTTCATTAGTAAGTAATTAAAAAAATAATTTTATTCATGTCTTGTACAACTCTCATCACAATCCATACATGCATCTATTGTGTCAAGCACTTTTGTACATTTGTTTCCTTCATCATTCTCAAAACATTTGCTGTCTACTTGAGTTCTTGATATCAGCTCCTCATTTTCCTCCTGCCTCCCCACTCCCTGTCCCCCATGAACCCTTGATAATTAATCTTTATTTTGTCATATCTTACATCACCCAATGTCTCCCTTCATCCACTTCTCCACTGTACATCCCCCAGGGAAGAGGTTATATGTAGATCCTTGTAGTCTGTTCCCCCTTTCTCCCTCACCTTCCTTCCACCCTCCCAGTATTGTCACTCTCACCACTGGTTCTTAGGGGATCATCTGACCTGGATTCCCTGTATTTCCAGTTCCTATCTGTACCAGTGTACATGCTCTGGTCCAGTCGGATTTGTAAGGTAGAATTGGGATCATGATAGTGGGGGGGAGGGGGGGGAAGGGGAGGAAGCATTCAAGAACAAGAAGAAAATTGTATGTTTCATCATTGCTACACTGCACCCTGACTGGCTCATCTCTTCCCCGCAGCCCTTCTGCAAGGGGATGTCCAATTTCCCACAGATGGGCCCTGAGTCCCCACTCTCCACTCCCCCTCATTCACAGTGCTATGATTTTTTTTTGGTGTGTTATGCCTGATCCCTGATCCCTTCAATGCCTTGTAATTTCACAAGCTGGTGTGCTTCTGCCATGTGGGCTTTGTTGTTTCTCAGTTAGATGGCCACTTGTTGATCTTCCAGCTTATAGGACCCCAGATTCTATATCTTTTGACAGCCGGGCACCATCAGCTTTCTTCACCACATTTGCTTATGATTAGAAAGTCATTTTTATTCACTTTCCAGAAATGTGTTCTTGTCTTTGTCTACTGAAGATCTCTGTCTGTTTTCTTCATTGCTGAGGAATTTGATTTAGATAAATCCCGAGAGAAATTCTCAGAAGACTGAGAGCTCCGTTGAGGAAGGGCTCTCTGCCCAAGATAAGCCCTGTATATGCTGCTCGGATTTCCTGGCGAAGGGTCTGGGTGGGGCCTGAGTGACTGAGAGTGCTCTCAATTAGTTATTCAGTCTGTTTTTGAATTAATAGAAATCTCTCTATGTGTTATGTGGTTTGGGCATCCTTAAATGTGGATTTACTCAACCTGTGCTTTAGCACAGCTCTGTTCAAAGTGTGAACCAAGGGCTGACACTGGCACAGAAACCAATTGTTATCGCTCTGTGATGGTAATTGATGGTAAGCACTTCTGCTTTATTCTCATGAGACAGAGCAACTTTATATCTTTTGAACCTAATCTTAAAATATTTAACTCTGTATTTTATGTGCTAGCTCTTTAGTTGTGGCAAATACATGTGCAACAAGACATCTGTCATTTCAGCATTCTTTGCAGGTACCTGTATAATTTAATTCAGTGATATTGTGTTAGTCATATTGTACAACCATACCATGATTTGTTTTTACATTTCCCAGCATCCCCTGAATGATGAATCTCCTGTCCCCATCCTCCTATCAGGCCCTGATAACCACTAACATACTCAGACCTGTATACACTTACCTGTGCTAGGTATTTCATAAAATCTGACTCATACACTATTTGTTCTTATTTGACTGATTTATTCCACTCAGAATAATATTTTCAAGGCTCATCTATGTCATAATATATATCAGGACTTCATTTATCTTTATGGCTGAGTAAACCAAACTACTCCATTACAGGAGCTCTGGTGGCACTGTGGGCTGCTAAATGCAAGGTTGGTGGTTCAAACCTGAGATAGTTTATTGTGCCAGCCTGGCCGATAAACACAAGTGGGATTAATCAAAGGGCAGAGAGATAAATGGCTCAGTGAGCCTCGCTTTTCTCGTCTCTCACTCTTTAATCATTGGACCAGTGTGCGGCTTGTTCTGTGCCTCAATTTAAAGGGCACGCTACCTGTGGGACGCCTAGCCTGTGGACTCTGTCGCTTTAAGTTGAAGTCCCTTTAAGACCACAGGATTGAAATTTACATCTCTTGAGCTGGGGACTGACAATTGGTGACCTGGCTGATGGTTGGTGACCTGCATTGCTGTTTGCTGTCTGTGCTGCAAAAGCCTAGCGCTCTCTCTCTCTCTCTCTTTATTTCTCGCTCTCTCTCTCCAGAGGACTTCCTGACAGCCCTCAAGACTTGAAGGACTGCTAGTGTCTCACAACTCTCTCACGGGAGTGAGTCACACTGAGCCATTTGTACTGCTTTATAATTTAACTGTTCATTTCTTGTATTATATATCCATCTGTTTATAATTTAACTGTTCATTTCTTGTGATATATATATATATATATATATATATATATATAATTATCAGCAATCTGGTTTTATCTCTCTAGAGAACCCTGCCTAACGCAAAACCTGTCAGCTGGTGCCGGAGAGGAAGATGAGGTTGTCTGATCATGTAAAGATTTACACTCTTTGGAATCCTACATAGTGTCACTATGAGTCAGAGTCAAGTTGATCACAGTAGGAATATCCCACTGTGTATATATTCCCCATTTTTGAGCCCTTCATCGGTGGACCTTGAAGTTGTTCCTATCTTTTAAAAATTTAAATGTTAGGTAACTTATTTTTTAAATAGCAAAACAGCATTGTCAAAATAACAAATTATAACTTGCAAAAATATCCATCATGTCTTGTTTTTTGCCTTATCCAACATATCCATTCACATACAATTCTGTTGTCCGATCCCATAAAGTGGGGTTATATAGTTATTAATTCTTTCAGCTCCTTATTCTTCCCCACCCACCCCATCACCCCAGGTCAGGGAACCATTACTCCTTGTGGTAGTTACATAATTTCATGCCAACTTGATAACTGGAGTGAAGGGGTAAAGTCTAGCCTGTCAATCAGGTCACAGCCTCTCTTCCTCCCTGGAGGCAGGACACACTCTCTCTGCTACACATTACTATTGACAAGCCACATGGAGCCATGCTGATGGCCACCACAGCCCTGGAGCTGTATTCACTGCCATTGGATCCACAGGACTTCCCACCCACCGGCGTGTGATCTTCTTGCATTCAGCATCATTGCATGTGCTACATGACTTTGAAGAGGAATTCATGGGCTAATATTGGACATATGGGCTAATATAGGATTTATGGATATTGTCTGTACTGGCTTGGGTGTTTTCTTAATGTATAAGTATTCCTACAAAGTACTCCTATAAAATTCTCTCTTGCACATATATGAGTGTCAATGAATTTGTTTTCTAGTCTACCCAGAATAACGTACTCCTGTTACTGTTTCTGATAAGTTATCTATCTCTGCTTTCATGTACTGAGTGAGCTTAAATATTCAAATAAACATAGGCAAATCTAACATGATTAATGAGGTAAATCAAATAAAAATTATAATAGTAAGGAGAGGAAATATTAAAGAACTAGAGGATAATTATGTGGTTCATCAGTGCTATACCACACATGGAATTTAACATCCTTTCTCTGTGATCCCTTCTGAGAGGGGCTGTCCAATTATCTTACAGGTGGGTTTGGGTCTCCACTACACCCATGCCCCATCAATTTGATCTGCTTGCTTGTTTTTGAAGATCTGATACATCTTTCTGTCAACACTTCATGATTACACAGCCCTGAAGGTACAGCTCGGGGAGAGCGGCTGGTTTGACTTGCACACATGGGGGAAACCAAGAGGAGGGTGGAACACACCAGTGAACGGAGCGAAGCCACAAAATCTCTGAAGTATCCCGATAGTAGACTTTTGACTTGGGGACAGCACTTAGCACCCCATCTGAACTGATTGGGGATTACTCACAAGGGAGACACACTGGATGTGAAATGGTGTAACCGGGGGTGGGGGTGGGGTGGCACTAGACTGCTCCATCCATGGCTGCATAAATAGCAATAGGGACGTTTAGGATGGTCACCTGTCAAACAGGAATGCTGAAGACTAAAAGGGTGTATGAGTTGTTGGGTAAGAGGACCTGGGATATGCAGTTTAGGAAGAAAGTAAGACTGGACTGATGGTTCATAACATGTCCTTCTCTCTGTTTAACAGAGATACTCATCTGCTCTGTGTCAGGATCCTGATTAGTCTTGTGGCTATATGTTTGTTTATTTATTTATTCTTTTTGGTGTTTTTATATACAAGATAGGCAGGAGAGACAATCTTACAGAGACAGCAACTGGGCTGATGGTTCCTGTGGGCATGGGAGGGGAGGGGGGATGAGGTGAGGGAAGACCCAACAATTATGGATACAGGGGAATAGTAAGTATTCTAAAATTGATGGCGAGGAGGGTGTAGCTTTTCTGGTCAAATTTAATCAATTGAATTATATCTTGGAGGAATTATGGAGAGGTGAATCATGGGTAAACATAACAATGGGGTAGGAGGAAAGAAAAAATGAAAGAGGAAAGAAATATATGTATTTGTTTGTGTATGCATCTATATGAAAATACAACAAGGAAGCAGATGGGTTTTGAGCTTCTACTTAATAATGAAACATTGTATGATACTCACGTGCATGATGCAATTGCTGAAAACAAAATGGGTACAAAAATTGTTTTGGGTCTTAGCTCGTTTACATAGTCTTTTGCAAAGTCGATGGCACCTGTGTTGTCCGTATTGAGCTGAGAGCTGGGACAAGTTTCTTTTTAGAGTGATTAGTGAACAGTCAAGCTGCCTGGGATTCTTTCTCCCTTTGCATCATCTTGCTGCTTGTTGGCAATGCCTTACATAACTAATTTAGCACATAATGAATGAAATGTGGTTGGCAAACCCTATAATGTTGAATTATAATGCCATTAATCTTGTAGCTCCTTCCTCTAGGTTCTGCTGATTTTATGCAAAATGAATGGACCTGGTTTTCCTTCAGAGAACCATCCAACTACCCGAGAGAAAGCAATCCCTTTAAGACCTCCCTTTTCTGTTTTATTTTTGTATAATCACACATTTTAATAGCTGGTAAAGATGGATCCATGCATGAGAGCGCTGCAGAATTTGGATCCAATTAACTAGTACCACCTTATCCTCGGGTTGTAGATGCCTTTTTTTAAAACTGTGAGACGTTTTCAGGAATTTGTTCTTTCTAAGCCCCTTTTAGGCTTCGTTTCCAGGGTAGAAATTGCCCTTTTCAGGGAGCTTTATCAAGCCGGGTGTAAGTCTCTAATATCTTGACAGTAAAAAAGCCCCAGGGGGATAATTTTATGCAACCATCTCAATCTTTCTACCAATTAAGTTGGTCTGATCTGTCTCACTGCAGTCAAGCAGGCATCGCCTCACCTCTTGCTCAGAGAAACTCATCTTTGGATTTACTTGGCATCACTCACATGGAGGATCATAGATCTTCTTTTTTTTTTCTAAAGCTTTGTGGTTCCTATTATCAACCAAAAGTACTGACACCAAGCTAGTTTAGTGGCTGATTTTCAATCAGTATGTACCACACATTTCACTTTGCCTTCCCCTCAAATAAGTTGCACTTGAAATCTCTGCTCTCCTTAAACATGCCAAATGTACAGGATATGATATCATCTCTAAAGTGTAATATTACTGAGATGGCTTTGTTAGCAAAGTTCCAAAAAAAGAGTTTTGCAACTTGTAACACAAATCTAGAACAGGTTTTATTGTCATTAAAGACACCAGCACACTTCCAAGATTAAGACATTCTTATAATTGTTCTACGGAAGAGCAGCAAAGGAGCTCCTGTATTTTTTCCTGATAAACCACAAGGATGTATTTTAATGGAATAAAGATGGAGATGCCTTTGAATATATAAGCTCCTTTCTTTATTTTTCGCCACCCAGACTTTGCTCCTTCACACCCATGTAGCCCATTCTTCCTCCTCTCTGTTTCATTGTCATTCTTCGTGACCCAACTTCAATTATAGCTATGTAATTGAGTCCCTTGGAGAGAAATCTGCTATGTTCCTAAGGAAACAAGTATAAACATAACCACATGTCTTGTTTTAGAAGACGATGAGTTCTTGTACACAAGTAATGATGATATACTGTGTGCTAAACATTGAGCCTGACCATCTATTCTATATTAGCATTAGGCTGGGTTATCTAGAGAAATAAACCAATGGCACTCATATTCCTATAAGAAAGAACTTTAGATTAAAAGTAATTTTATATAATGAAGGTGTACCAGCACAATCCTCAAATCCACGGCTCCGGTGCTGGCTGTAGCCTTCTCAGATTCCCCCAGCTGCAGGCTGACAATGCAGACAGGGGAAGCGGGAAGCTAGGGGATCACAGTTGGTAGTTGCAGAGTTGTATGGATCCAAGATTGGCGGGAACACGACAGGGCGCCGACAGCAATCCAGGTAGGCTCACAGGGTCAGTGGTACAAATAGGACAACCTGTGATAGGTATGCTCAGCATCCCAGCAAGCAAGAAGGCACCAAGGCAGAGACAGAAAGATGGACAATGGGAAGGTGGGTGAGGGGAGATGTCGGGCAGTGTAAGATGAGAGAAAATAATTATTTATAAACTATTAAGGGTGCAGGGGGAAGGGGAGAGCGAGGAGGAAGTGGAGGGGCGGGGGAAGGAAACCGAGCTGATTCCAGGAAGCCAAGTGGAAGGCAAATTTTGAGAATGATGAGGGCAACGAATGTATAAGGGTGCTTTGCTCAATTGATGTATGTATGGATTGTGATAAGAGCTGTATGAGCCCAAATAAAAAGATTTATTAATAAATAAAAAAGGCATCATCAGGCTGTGACCTGATTAATAGGTCGAACTCCACCTTTACACTTTCATACAGGTTCAAGTGGACATAAAATCTAACTGCCACACCATTTCTCACTTAATCCTTGCTTAATAGGGGCTTCTCATGTAATTGATTGTTTTTATTGGTTAGATCCATTGGCAACGGTAAGGTTTGTTTGTGCGTGTATGTAGAGGGGGGTGTTTTATTTTAAAATAGCTACTCCATTCCCTCATTGTCTTTAGCACTCTCTAAAAGATCTATTCTTCTTTTCTGACAGATGGGAATAACTTTACAAGGAAGTGATTTAGTCTTTAGCATCCAGGTTGACAGACTATTCCTGATAACAAAACACTTCAGGAGATTTCAGGTAAGAAAACAGAAACCTGACTTTGCTTTGCCTTCTGAGTTAAAATGTAAAAATATTTTCATATGAAATATGCTCATTTCAATTACATGTGGAGGATGGGAAGTGGAAGCAGAAGGCAGATCATAACAGGTAAGATTTCACTAGGTGACCTTTCAGAGTGCTCCTGGGCTTCACTCCAGAGGCCATAGCTATAGGTGGTAGAGTGAGACAGAGAGGTGGATCTCAGATTAAAAGTAGGCAGTGATAATGTATTCTGCAAACACTGGATTACCATAAACTGGACACTCATTTCGGTTTCAGTTGAACATGGGCTTCTCCTGTTTGGGAAAAACAAGAAGTGATCAAGTTTCTCCAAGACTTGCCATGTTGATCAGGTCATACCCTATGCCTACCACACCCTCCTGTTCCAGGCCAAGCCTTATCTTTGCCTCTTTTGCATGGAGACAGCGGCTATATATTCACTGCCCTCAACTTTCTAGAGCAATGTTAGATCTATTCACACCTTTGTGTGGAATCAATTCTTTATTTGTGTGGCTTCGCCTATAAGCTGAATATTGAAGTAATAATGGATCCTTGATACCTGGAATCAAAGATTAGTTAATAATTCTTTGAAAATTATGGATATTTTTCCTGGCAATATTTAAGACTGAGACAGAGCCAATTTTTTCTAGACTTAATTTTGTAATTTACAAAAGCATTCGTTAGTATTACATTGCTCACAGAGCATTCTATTTTCATTTTGTCTTTTGGTGAGGAAGATTGGCCAAAAAAGATTACAGCCTTAGTAAGAACATGTTAGTGACTGCAGGTCATTGAAATAGAACGTTATCTGATTGTGTTGCCTAAAATGATCCACCTAACTATCCAGGTCAGTAATGAGCTCCTCTTGGTCAAACTTCTCAGAAGGGGCTTTTTAAGTCCTCAATTAAAGTGAAACTTCTTCTACAGGTTCAATCACGGTCTTTGACACTTGTCCTCTGGCAAATCATAGACTTTCTGCATAGTAAAAAAGAAAGGTAGACTCTCTTTCCATTTCTTACAAAACTTCTTGAAGACAGCCTATTTTTCATAATGGTGAAATTTTCATAGTGGCTGACAAGGCTTATTTCAATAAAATTGGCAAAGAATCTTTGATGTCAAGGCACTAAAATGTATTTAATAACTTAGCAAACATTTATCGAGCATCTATTATATAAATTAGGAAAAATTCCTGGTTTTGCAGTGTGTTAAGTATAGAGTCACAAACTACAATGTCAGTTAGTAAGTGGTTTGAATGCACCACTTGCTCTAAAGTAGAAATATTTTAAGGTATCTGCTTCCATACAATGTAGTCTCAGAAACTCCAAGGAATAGTTTGACTCTGGTCTGTATAACCAGAGTAGAGGGGAAGAGAATAAGAAACTCACTTCAATAAGACATGACATCATGGGACATCTATCTTCTATTAACAACAACCAAGTGCCTTACATGATCACAATGTTCCAAAAGCTCTCATGCAGACTCTGTGTTTTCCTCCAGAACAATCTGAAAACATAAAATTCCTTGAAATTACATAAGAGAAATGTAAAATGGAAATTTCCCATTATCGTCATAATTTATTTATTTGACAAATATGTTGGCTATCTACTGTAAGCTATTGACCGTGTTTACAGAAATAAATAATATGTATCTTGTCCAGGGTCTTAAGGAAACTGTCAAGGAAGAGTTAGTAACTGTCTTCACTTGGAGACATCATTAGTTCCATGCAATTTAAGTTAAAGGAAAACGGCACATCTACCTAGTCATCCAAGAACTGACTCAAAATATTAAGTGAAATATCAGCATTTCTCAAATCGATGATGTTGACAGAAGCATAGACCACAAACCAAGCCACAAACCACTTTGTTCCAAATACTGAATTCCCTGAAACATCTCTAATTTGTGTCATATCTTCAACTTGGCAGCGCAATGGACAGACTCAGAACACTTCATTTTTGCATGAGAAGTTACAGTGTGTATTTATAGGATTGTGATTTTCTTAAATTTCTTATTTATTCTAAATACATAATTGGTCAAAATGCCATCAAGAAGACAGGAAAGGAAGAAATAACCAAAATTATTTCAGAAGAGACTCTGAAACATACTCTTAAACATAGAATAGCTAAAGCAAATGGAAGAAATGATGAAACAAAAGAACTGAAGATTTCAAACAGAGGCTCAAGAAGACAAAGTTAATTATCAGGTTAAATGGGCTGAAGAAGCAATCAAGCCTAGAATTTCAAGGTCGAAGGAGTCGGGGTGGGGGTGGGGGCGGGGGGTGGATCTTGAATGAGGCAAGAAGCATCAAAAGAAAATGGAAGGAATATGCTGTCATTATACTGAAAATAATTGGTCAATATTCACCCAGTTCAAGGAGTAGCATTTGATCAAGGACTGGTGGCAACGAAGAAAAAAAAAATCCAAGCTATACTGTATTAGACTGAATTTCCTAGAGAAACAAAACCAGTAATGCACACACACATATATATGGAAAAATTAGATCAAGAAAGAAATTTATATTAAGGAAGCAACCCAGGCCAGTCTAATTCAAGTCCATGGACCAGATGCTAGCTGAAGGCCTTCCAAACTCATGCAGGTGCAAGCAGATGAAGCAGAAGGTGAATTGGGAAACTGTAGATCACAGGCTGGTGGATGCAGAATTGGGTGGACCCAAGGTCCACAGGGAACCTGGGAGAGCACTGACGATTCCCAGGGTTGGTAGGACACATGGGCCACTGGCCTCAGATGTGAGGCACAGGATCCAGTCAAGCAGGAATGAGGCAGAGACACAGAGAGAGGTTTTCCATGGCATTTCTGATAAAAGTACATACCCTCAAGGAAGTGTCATCAGTCTGTGAGCTGATTGATAGATTGGGCTCCACCTCTATCTTCACATAGGTATATCAAGTTGACACAAAATCTGACCATCACATAGACCAATTGTGATATTTCAACAAATGGGTGTAATGTTGGATGTGCTCACTTATCTACAACAAGAAATTTGAAAGACTTGACCAGCCAACTGGGAAAGAACCATACCGGTGTCCACTCCAAAGATAAGTGACCCAACCAAATGTGGAAATTGCCAGCAACTCAAGCCAGATTCAGAAGGGGATGTAGAAGGAAGGCTATCATTGCCTATATCTGTTAAATGTTGGCTGAAAAAAAAGATTTCCAGAAAGACATTTCTCTTGCTCCATTGATTATGCAGGCATTCAATTATGTGACTCATAAAATTATGGGTAACATTTGAAAAATAGAAATTCTAGAACACTTAATTGTGTTAACCCAGAACCTATACAGAGACCAAGGGGCAATCATTCAAACAGAACAAGAGAATACTGTATGGCAGTGTTTTCCAATGTGAGTGGTAACACCCTGTGGCTTTACATAATCTTTTGTCAACTTGCAAAGTGGTGGAGTTTAGCTTGTCAATCAGGTCACAGCTTGACCTCATTTAAAAGCATGACAGAGATAAATAGCTCACTGGAGGCCATACACACTCCCTCTGTTTCCCCTTCTTGCTGATAAGCCACATGGAGCTACACTGATGGAGCCAGAGCCCTAGAACTGCACAAGCCACGTGGAGACCCATGCCAGTACTGAGATGCATATTGGACATATGGGCTAATATTGGATTTATGGACTTGATCTGGACTGGGCTGGAATGTGTTCTTAATATACAATTGCCTTTATATAAAACTCTTTCTCACACACATATAAGTCTCCCTGCATTTGTTTCTCTAGTCTACCCAGACTGACACACACCCTTTGGGGGGAACTAGAATAATCCAGGAGGGCTGCAGAAGCAGATACCTACACCTTATCCTGGGTTATAAATTATAACATAAAATTTTTTCAGCGCCAATGGGATTCTGAGTAATTTCTTTTTTTTTTCTCCTGAAAAGGGGAAAGTAGATCAAATAAGTGTGGAACCCATAGCAAGATGGCAGGAAGACTCACTAACAAGCTGCAATATGCAACAAGAACCAGACGAGGATGCCCATTATCATCACTCATGTTCAAGACTGTGCTGTAACTTTTAGAGCAATTAAACAATAAGAGAAATAAAAAACATCTAACTTGGCAAAGAAGAAGTAATATTCTATTTGAAGATGATATGATTCTATATCTAGAAAACCTCAATAGTTAACAAGAGGATTGTTGGCAATAATTGAAAATTCAAGCAACATGGTAGGGTACAAGATCAATCAATATACAAAAAAAAAGGAATCAGGTTCCTATATACCAACAAGGAGACCTCTGAAAAGGAAATCAAGAAAACAATGTAATTTATAATAGCCATTCAAGAGATTAAGTGCTTAGGAATAAGTCTCTCCAGAGAAATGAAAGACCGGTACAGAGAAAACTACCAAACAGTGCTATGAGAAAGGGAGCTGATGTCACGGAGTTCAAGATGGAGAAGAATGTTTCAAAATGGATTGTGGTAGCAATTGTATAATTCCTCTGGATGTGATTGAACTATGAAATGATATCTGTATTTGCTCCCAAAACATGGTTTTGAAAAAAAAAAGTACTAAAAAAAATTGAAAGTAACCTATATAAATGGAAGAATGTTCTATTCTCGTGAATATTAAGAGTTAGCATTGTGAAAAGGTCAATATTACCCAAAGCTATCTAAGAATAGATTGCAATTCTGATCTGGATCCTAGATTATCCTTAAAATAAATGGAAAAAAAATCACCAACTTTGTGTGCAAAGAAAAGCGACCCAGGATAAACAAAATACTACTTCCAAAGAAGAATAAAGTAGAAAACTTCGCAATATTGACTTACGTGATGAAATAGTGAACCCAGACACAAGTCCGTCCGTCCGTCCACAGACAGTTAATTTTTTGACAAAGGGCTGAGATGCATAAAATGGGGAAGAGATCATTTTTCTAATAAATGTTACTGGGAAAACTGGATTTCTTTTGACGGAGAATGAAATAGCAGCTGTACATTACTCCATGTATGAAAATGAACTCAAGTGAGCTAAAGGCTAAATATAAATCCCAGAAGTAAAAAGATCATCACTGAAAAGTAGAGATACAAAACGTAAGGTTTTTTTCATCCTCATACATGCCAAAAACACACTAGCAAACATAAGGACACACACACAGCAGAAGACAAAGTTGATGATTATGATTACATATGTACAGCAAAAGACTTCATCAAAAGAGTAAAAATAGAACTCACAGATTGTGAAAAAAAATTGGCAATGGTATAGCGGAAAAAGGAACTAATACAGTCTTCAGAAAACTGTAACTCAGTAGAAAATTACAAATCTATAGAAAACTGTACCTCAATAAGAATAAGGTGAATTAAATTACATGGAATTTAAAAATGGGTAGAGGACATGAATAGACACTTCAACAAAGAAGACATCCAGGCAGCCAAAGCACATATGTGCGTGTGATCACTAGCCATTCCAGAGATGCAAATCAAAACAACCATGAGATACCACCTCATACTGACACTAATGTTAAAGTTAAAACAACAACAAAAATTAATCTCAGAAGGATGTGGAGAGAATGGAACCCTTATATACAGCTGATGGGATTGTCAAACTAAACAATCCCTGTGGAATGCAGAGTTCTGCTTCCTCAAACAACTTGGAATAAAGATACAATAGAACTCAGCAGCACCTCCACTTGGGATGTACCCTGGAGAACTAAGCAGAAAGCACTAGCTGATGCTCATTTCGATCACGCTGGCCCTGGCTGGTGGTGCCCTGTTGACACAGTTGTTAACTGCTAACTGAAGCTGAGTTAGACTCACCAGCCACTCCACAAGGGGAAATACCCGGTGATCTACTCCAATGAAGTTCATAACCCAAGAAAACCTGTGGTGTAGTTCTAACACATCTTGTAGTTTTTCTGTGAGTTTGGATCCACTCAAAATAATGGACTTACTCTTTTTTTCAATCATTTTATTGAGGACTCTTACAAAGCTTATTACAATCCATACATCAATTGTATCAAGCATATTTGTACGTATGTTGCCATCATTCTTTTCTAGATATTGACTTTCTATTGAGCCTTGGTATCAACTTTTCTTTTCCACCCTTCCTCTCCCCGCCCTTGTGACCCCTTGATAGATTATAGATTATTATTATTTTCATATCTCACACCAACCACTATCTCCCTCCCCCATAGTTTCCATTGTTCAGTTGTTCTTCCCCCTGGAGGGGGTGTGTGGGTGTGTGTCGATCATTATGATCAGTTCCCCCTTCTCCTCCTCCTCCCCGCCTTCTCCCTTTCCATCTGCTATCTCCCTTCCCAGCCCCACTCCTGGTTTGTACAGCTTTCATCTTTCTGAACGCAGAGCAGTAGGTCTTTTCCCCACGGAGTAGCAGGTGGGTTTAAACCACCGCTTTTTCGGTTGGGGGCCACCAGGGCTCCTTTTACGTGTTATAGGATTACACAATCGTTCATTCATTTTGAAAATATTTACTGACTACCAAAATGTGCCAAGCGTTTTTAGAGGTCCTCGTGCTATAAAAGGAGCCTTCGTGGCTTAGTGGGTTCTTCATTGGACTGCTTAAAACCCACCAGCTGGCCTGCAGAGAAAAGATGAGGCTGTCCTCTCCTGTAAAGCTGTAGAGCACTGAAGGGCCATTATGAGTCAGCATTAACTTGATGGCGGTGGGTTTGGTTGGGGGCAACAGCAGTGAAAGTCAGAGAACTCATGGAGAGTAGCATCTTCTTACAGGGGGAAAGGAAGACAAGCAACTGACAAAAATCTATAAAAGTATAATAATTTATGAATACTAAAATTGTTATGGAACCAAACTGCCAAATTTTTCTACCATGGAGCAGCTGGTGGGTTTGAACCACCAACCTTCTGGTTTTCAGTAAACATGCTTAGTCACTGCACCACCAGGCCTCCTTCCCATGATTACAGTATAAAAAAATCTATGGGAAATTCTAATCTGTGCTGCATCTGACATTGCTTTGAAGGTAGGCATAGGTTCGCAGTGCTTCTTCCTCTGAAGTGGGGAGCCCAGTCCTTCCTAATTCTCTCTTCTTTGTCTGAAAGCTCTGCTGAAACTTCTTCATGTTGGGTGACCAGTCAGGCATTTGAAATGCCAGTGAGGGAGTCTCCCGAGTCTCGGTGACACACAAGCCACCACAGTATGACAAATGGACTAACAAGTGGTGGAGACTAAGAGCAGCCAACAGCAAAACTGAACATTTGGAAACGATTGGAATATCTGTTTTTCACGTACTGTAACTGAAAAATAGAGGAAGTCCGGAGAGGGATGAGTACGAGGCAGGCAAACTGCAACTGGCATCAGTGAGAAAGCTTGGGTCAGGAGAGTGTGCAAATCCCTGGTGGCAGCTCATTCCTTCGGAGCATACGCATTCCTCGTGTCTTTCCAGAGACACTCCCGGATTTCCATGACAAATGTACTTTTTGCCGGCGCTAATTTGAATTAAATTTCTGTTATTCCCAAAGAAAAAATATTTTTAAAATTGAAGTATAAATTGCTTGTAATCAAATGAACAGATCTTAAGTGTTCAGTTTGATATGTTTTGAAGGTTGGAAGGATTTGTTTAAAACCACTGAAATGAAGATTTTCAGTGCATAGAAGATTCTTTTATGTTCCTTTCTATGCAATTCTCAATTTCTCTCTAAGAAGCAATCACTTTATAACATTTATCACCACATATTAGCTTTTCCTGATCCTATTATTAGTATAGATGAAATAATACACTTTATATTTCCATGTATTATATTTTCTATTTAAGATAAAGTTTTGCATTCCTATTATTGCATCATTAATTGAATGATTATATAATGGCTTTATTAAAGTGCTCCATTTTGCTTGATGACCCTTACATGAGGCTGCCTGTGCCCATGAGCAGTTACAGTCTCAGAAGCCCTATAGAAGGTTGCTATGAGTAAAATTTGACTTGGTGGGGGTTGGGCTATTCCATTGTATACCTGTACACAATGTCTTTACTCAAGAACAAATTTGGGAGGGAGAGAATAGTAATGGTTCAGTGATACAAATTTTGCTTTCCCAGACAGACACTAAGATTCAATTCCAATGCACCACAAGTGCAGCTACCAGTCATCTATCCATAGAGGCTTGTGTGGGATTATAAAGAGACCTTTCCCCATCTTTGTCTCCCCCAAAGACATGCCAAACATTAGGGCCTGCTAAGGACAATGGGGTACTTCTCCCTAAAAGCTTGTGACCATTAGCTTGGCTCCTGTAGGTGGGGTTCACACCCTACTGATAATGGTTTCTATGGAGATCCAGGAACAGGTCAAATCGGCTCAGTGACATCCAAAGTTAGGTTGCCATCCTGAATCTAGGATCCGCCCATCTTGCCATATGTATACCCCCAATCCCTCCTCTTCCTATTGTGTGAATATGCCTAGATCACCCCCTCCCATTACTGTATTGACTGTAGTACAACCCTTTCCTATGACTAAGGACTTCACCTGTAATTAGGGGGCTTGCATGTCCCCAGAGAATATAGAAAGCCTTGGTTAGCATTAAATACCTCTCTCTCCACGTGGACCACCAAGCAGGGCTGAGGTGAGCATGCTACCATGAAAAGTGTCTGACTCCATGATTTCAGTCTCTCTTTTATCTCTCATGCCCTTTATGACTTTACTATAATCTTTATTTATTATCGCTGTAAAATTGCGCCTACTGGACCCATGATGGTGTGCTAGGGACAGGATTCCCCTTGCAGGTTTGCTTATTGCTGTGATGCTGAACCGATTCCACAAGGCTTCTAGATAATGCAAGGAAGACTAGGAAGAGAGGCAAGGCTATCTTTTTCAGAAAACCATCCAGTGAAACCCCTATGCGTTCTAACAGGCTGTTGTGCAGAGAATCAAGGGGGTTGGGGTAGAGATGGATAGCATACAGTCCATTGTATGTGGAGTTGCTATACGTCAGAGGCCTGATGACACGATAAAAAGAAATAATGTGAATGCAGAAATTGCACACCGGCTAAGTAAAATTAAGATGAGGAGAACGAAAGTCCCTAATCTAACGCCAGGAGAGGTTTATTTGTTGTTTGTCACAGAGCAGCTGATTATCAACATCTTCTTTTGTAGCTTGTATCCAGGATATTCAATGCTATTTCTTTCCAGTTTTCCATTACTGGCATAGAAGACCTTATTGGCCAAATCAAAATGGTCAATTTTAGTGCATTTCAGCTGACTAATGCCTAAAGTATATGAATTCCAGTTCATTTTTGAGTGCTTTGAATTTGTCTAGAATAAAACATTATATATTCCATGTTTCCATTGTACATAAATGTTTGCAGGTGTTTATTTTCATTATGAGTCAAGGCACGTCAGCAGATAATGACCCTGAGCACTCTGCTCCATCCCCATTAAGGTTAACTCTTTGAAGAGGCGATTTTTCTTCAGTTGTCTTTTAAGTGCCTGCACTGTTCCAGCAGTACATTGAGCAATCTTCTACTGCAATTCATAGGGTTTTCAGTGGAGAATCCCCTAGAAATGTACTGCCTCTTCCTTCTGTGTCTGTCTGAGTCTGGAAGCTCCACTGAAACATGTCTAAAATGAGTGACCACACTAGGATTTGAAGTAGTGTTGACAAAGCTTCCAGCATCACAGCAACATGTCAGTCACCACAGCGTGACGACCTGACAAATTGTAGAATTGTGTTGGCGTCATTCAAACAAATGAACATCATTTCGAGACCTATCTTGCAGTACGTTACCCATAATAAGATAATATTCATGTTTTAATAATTACTGGTGATTAGAATGTGAAAGTTGTAAGAGAGAGAGAGAGAGAGAGAGAGAGAGAGAGAGAGAGAGAGAGAGAGAGAGAGAGAGAGAGAGAAAATGAACCAGAGTTGGAAAATATGGCCTTCATGATGGAAATGATGTTGGAGATCACTTGACAGAATTTTATAAGACCAATGACTTATTCATTGCAAATAACTTTTTGAAAACAACATTAACAGTGAGTATATACCTAGACCTCACAGGTAGCATGCACAGGAATCACATTGACTCTATTTTTGGGAAAAGACATAGATAATGTCAATATCGTCTGTCAAAACAAGGTCAGTGGAGTGAAGTCCACCACATATTTTCCTATGCCAGCTCAGGTTGAAGCTGAAGAAAATGAAAACAAATTTTAGAAATACAAATCAGATCTTGAACATATCCCATCTGGATTTAGGCATGGTCTCAACATAGATATGACTCATTAATGACCAAAAACTGGGAGTTGTGGATGGCATCAATAAGGTCCCACATGAAGAAAACAAAAGATAATTAAATGCACAGTAAATCCAAAAAGACATAAAATGGATTTTAGAAGAGACTTTGAAATTAGCTTTTGGACGCAGAAAAGTTAATACAACTAGAAAAAAATGATTAAGTAAAAAAAAAACTGGACATGAAATTTCAAAGGAAGCTAGAGAAGAAAAAGCAAATTATTATAATGAAGTGTGTATAGAACAGCCAAAGGGGAGGACATAAGCAGCATTTCTGAAGTTGAAATAGCTAGAGAAAAACTCCAAGTCTGGAGTTACAGCACTGAAAGATTCCATAGGGAAAATACGGAACTACGCAGGACACAACACAAGACCGTGGAAGGAATACACAGAGTCACCGAACCAGAAATAATTGGTTGGTGGCCAACAATTTCAGAGAGTAGCATATGATCAAGAATTGATCTTATTGACCAGAATACTAATTGAAATGTTTTAACAAACAGACTTGTCTATCTTGTCAACTGATTAGAAGAGATCCATGTTTGTGCACATTCTGAGAAAGGTTACCCTACAGAATGCAGGAAATTACCAAACAATATTATTGATAATATATGCAACTAACATTTTGCTGAAGATAATTAAAAATGGCTGCAGTATGTCCTAGGCTATGTTTTCTAAAGAAACAAAACCAATATGTGTGTATGTATGTATATACATGTATGTATATATATACACACATACATACTGGTTTTCATATATATATATATATATATTTGTTGAGATAGACAAGTGAGAAGCTTGTAGGTCAGTTTTAGGTTGAAGGCTTCCACTGGCTAGTGTAGCTTCAGGGGTTGATGAATCCAAGTTGGCAGGCTTGTGGCTGCAGAGGCAATTGAATCCAAGGTCAGCAGATCAGGTTTGTGGCTACAGAGGTGAATGTATGCAAGGTTGGCAGGTCAGATGGCAGGCAACCAACAATTCCCAGGATCAGTAGGCAATATGGCAAGATATTGGCGCAAGTCCAAAAATTGGAGGTCAATAAACCCAGACTCAGTATAAAACAGGTAAAGTTTGGCACAGTCTCCACTTATATTGCAAATAGAACAGAGCTCTGAGGAAATGCCCTTTCAATTTATTGGCTGCTTATAGCAGATTTAATTATGTAGATGATTCTATTGTATAAATCTCCTCATGAGGTTACTCGGTCTTACCTGCCAAACTACTGAGAATCTTGGTCCAGTCAAATATACATAAAACCATAGCTCCCACACAGTAGAACATCAACATGGAGTTGCCAGAAGTTCAACTTGGATTTATAAGAAGACACGGAATGAGGGTTATCATTGCTGATATCCATTGACCTGGATTAAAAACAGAATACCAGAAAGATGTTTAATTTTGTGCTATTTACAATCCAGAGGCATTTTAATGTGCGGACCACAACAAACTGCATAAAGCTGTAACCTATAAATAGAAGAAGTGTTGTTTTAATAGGATAAGGGTATATTGAATGGTTTAAAATCAGGTAAGATGTATGTCAGAGTTGAATCCTTTCCCCACAGTTATTCAATCTGAGGAAAGGAGCCATAGGAAGAAGATTACAGCATCAGGACTGCAGGAGGCTCGTTAACAACCTATGATACACTTATGACACACAGTGTTTGCTAAAAGAGATGCTTGCTGAGGAAGATCAGGACAATAGCAATCTATATGTCTTGCACCACAGTGTAAAGGCCACCAAAACCTTCACACGTGGGCAGATACGCAGCCTAATGATAAAGAGAAATATCAAAATTGACAAAATTTCATTTTACTTGGATCCACAACCGATGATCCCGGAAGCAGCGTCAAGGAAGGAAAAGACGTTTTCACTACACAAATCTGCCACACAAGTTGTCTTCAAAGTGTCCAAGAACATAGATGTCACAGATGACTAGGTATGCCTGACCAACAGAATAGTCTTTCCTTTTTTTCATCATTTTTTTATTTTAACAAATCATTTTATTGGGACCTCCTACAACTCTTATCACAAGCCATCCACACATCCACTGCATCAAGTATATTTGTACATTTGCTGCCATCATCGTTTTCAAAACATTTTCTTTCTACTTGAGCTCTTGGTATCAGCTCCTCATTTACCCCCTCCCTCCCCAACCCTTCCTCCCTCATGAACCCTTTATAACTTATAAATAGTTATTATTTTTTTCATGTTTTACACTTACCAATGTCTCTCTTTATCTACTTTTCTGTTGTCCATCCCCTTCGGAGGGAGTTATAGGTAGATCACAGTGATCAGTTCCCCCTCTCTCCCCCCAAGACTACTCTTAATATTGGTCCTGAGGTGTTTATCTGTCCTGAATTCCCTGTGTTTGCAGCTCTTATCTGTACCCAGGTACATGCTCTGGTCTAGCCAGATATGTAAGGTAGTATTGGGGTCATGCTAGTGAAGGAGGGGGAGAAAGAGTAGTAGGGTAGCAGATGGACATTGGGCCTCCTCATGCATAATCCCCCAATACAATAGCACCTCGCCCTGCTAAGCAGCCATTGCAGGATACCCATCTTCCCGACATGATCACTGAAGACAGCCGTGTGTGTAAGCAAATGTGGTGAAGAAAGCTGATGGTGCCCGGCTATCAAAAAAAGATATAGCATCTGGGGTCTTAAAGGCTTGAAGGCAAATAAGTGGCCATCTAGCTCAGAAGCAACAAAGCCCACAGAGAAGAAGCACACGGCCTAAGCGAATACAAGGTGTTGAATGGACCATGTAGCAGATACAAAGGAACAAAAACAATCATTGTGTGATCACCTTCCTCACATAATGGCTGAAGACGAAAGTGTGCATAAGCAAGTGTGGTGAAGAAGGCGGATGGTGCCCGGTTACTGAGAGATATAGCGTCTGGGGACTTAAAGGCTTGAAAGCAAACAAGCGGCCATCTAGCCCAGAAGCAACCAAGCCCACACGGAAGCAGCACACCAACATAGGTGACCATGAAGGACAGAGGAGACCAGGTCTCCAACATCAAAGGTGGGGTGGTGGTGAGAATCACATCACCGTGAAAGAGGGGGAGTGCATGATGGGGACCCAATGCCCACCTGTAGAGAGCTGAACACCCCTTCCAGAGGGGTAGTGAGGAGGAGATGGGCCACAAAGGGTTCAGTGTAACAACAATGAAACTCAAAACCTTCCTCTAGTTCCTGAATGCTTCCTCCCCTCCCAATCATCATGACCCCAATCCTACCTTGCCTTGCGGACCTGGTTGTACCAGAGGATGTACAGCGGTGCAGTGGGGATCTGGAGGCACAGGGAATCTAGGACAGATGAACCCTTCAACACCAGCGGTGGGAGTGGCGACACCAGGAGGGAAGGGCATGTAGAAAGGGAGAACCGATCTCGGAGATCTATGTGTAACCTCCTCTCTGGGAGATTGGCAAGGGGGAGGCGGGTGAGGGGAGACGCCGGGGAGTGTAAGATAAGATATAATAATTATTTATAAACTATCAAGGGACCAGGGGTGGGATCGGGGAGGCAGGGGGATGGGGGGAAAAAAAGGGAAACCAAGCTGATTCCAGGAACCCAAGTGGAAGGTGAATTATGAGAGTGATGAGTGCAACGAATGTATAAGGGTGCTTTGCTCATTTGATGTATGTACAGATTGTGATAAGAGCCTATGAGCCCCAATAAAAAGATTTTTAAAAAAAGAAAGAAAATGATTAGGGCAAAGAATGTACGGATGTGCTTTATACAATTGATGTATGTATATGTATATGTATGGATTGTGATAAGAGTTGTATGAGCCCCTAATAAAATGTAAATAAATAAATTAAAAAAGCAAAACAAAATAAAAAAAAGAACTAGAGGAAAATTGCACATTTCATCAGTGCTATAGTGGACCCTGATTGGCTCATCTTCTCCCCATGATCTTTCTGTAAGGGGTTGTACAATTGTCTACAGATGGGCTTTGGTCTCTACTCTATATTCCCCCTTAGTCATGGTGAAATGAAATTTTTGTTCTGGGTCTTTGATGCCTGATACCTGATTCTATTGACACCTCATGATCACACAGGCTGCAGTGCTTCTTCCATATGGGCTTTGTTTCTTCTTGTCTAGATGGCTGCTTTTTTAAATTTTCAAGCCTTTAAGACCCCAGACGCCATATCTTTTGATAGCTGGGCACCATCAGCTTTCTCGACCACATTTGCTTATGCACCCATTTTGTCTTCAGCACATGGTCTTTTCAATGACCATCTGCGCCCGTGAAAGCTGGACAATGAATATGGAAAATCACAAAAGAATTGATGTATTTGAATTATGGTATTGGAGAAGAATATCTAAAGTACATTATATATGTACTTGGACATGCTATCAGGAGGGACCAGCTTTTGGAAGGGGATATCATGTTTGGCATGATAGAGGGTTATCAAAAAATAGGAATACCTTTAACCAGAAGGATTGACACAATGGCTGCAAAAATATTTTAACATATAGCAATTGCGAGCAGGGCAGAGAACTGCGCAGTGTTTTGCTTTATTGTAAATAGAATCTTTGCGAGTAAAAGTTGGCTTGAGGGGACTGAACAACAACATCAAGGACCGTTAGAGGGCTTAGTGCCATAAGGCTATGTCGGCAAATTTGGCTACTTCATTCAGACTTCATTAAGGTTTTGTTCAAAAAGAATAATCTTCAGTTTAATGTGGCGCAACTAAAAGTAATGAAGTATAACTGGGCAGATTTAAAACTTCTGCTTTTAACCAATTGATGATCCTATATCTTGAGGAAGTAACCAAAGCCTCAGTTGTTGCACTATATTCTAATATTAAAACAAATTAAATCTTGAAATAAGAATGAGACTACACAGTAAGTCCTAGACAACTAAGACACCTTTTCAAAGTGCCGATACTTTGCCAAGCATAATCAGATGGGGCTGGAATATAGTCAGGGGTTTCAATACAAATTAAAGGTGAAATTATCTCCATCTCAGATTATTATTTCCTCTTCATGATTAAAGTATTTAAACTGAGAGGGAAGGTGTCTGAGAATCCTAACAACCAGTGCTACAAAACACATGCTAAATCAGCAATACGCAGCTCAGATTAGAGATTCAAAGTGTATATCTCAACAAGATTTCTTCATTAGCTATTTTTAAAAAAGAAGTCTTCTAATTGAAATGAATAAGCATTTAACCACTATTTTATAGAATGTGTGTCTTCCGAAAACTCTGTAACACAGTGACAGGGAATATCCAGCCCTAATATATGTATAAAGCCAACGGCATCACCAACCAGCTAACATCGTATATATCACCAAAGAGAAGACGTTCCAGCCATCACATCAGAAGTGGGTTCACTAAATGCTTGACCAAATATATAGCAGCCTAATTTCCAAATTGATAATTTTGTATGGCCCACGAATGATGTTATAAATATCCAAATGGCCCTTAGCAGAGAAAAGTTCCCCATCCATATCCCCAATACAGGCTCTAATTAGAAATGGTTGATCTTCCAAAACTCCAACCTCAAATGTATTATCATAGCAAACTTTTCCAGATCGAATAACCAAGGATCTCACTTTACCTGCAAGGAAGAGAGTTAAAAATTATATCCAAGGTTCTTGTTCATCTTATAATTTACTACCCCATATGACTATCAGTGTATAGTTTGAGTATATTTTTCATTCTTTTTACCAAAAATAAGTTATTTGTCATTTCAATGCTTTTCTTCCCTAGTGTTGCTTATTGAATGTGCTGTACATTAGCAAGAATGGTAGAAACAGCTGACAGAGACAGACTAGAATGGAATAGATAACACTCATGAAGTCACACCACAGAAAAGAATTGCCTAAGCTGCTGTATCAGGATCCAGGGCAAGTTTGATTTGGAGGCTATAAACCTACTGTTTGGGTTTCCACATTGGAAAATGCTAGAATTTTAGGAGAGATATACTTGCATGTATTATATCATGGAAGAAAGCTATACTTGAGTGCTGGGGAGCCAAGCATGGGCATGACATTTCTATGTAGTAAAAAGCAGTCATGCCAATATCTTTCCCAGAATTGACCTTGCTCCTCTCATCAGCACATCATGGTCAACAAATTCTGGCCACAACTGTGATGACACAACTGCCCCAAGCTGGATAAATTGAATCTCTGCCTAAGCTTCTGCCTAGGGACATTGGAATTGGCTCTGGGCAGGAAATAGTATTCTTTCTGGGTTGCTGAACTTGCTCGTGTCATGAAAATCTTATGGATGCTGGCATATAGGGTGGTCATGTTTCAATCATGTAGACTGTAGACTTAAAAATGGTGAATGCTGATCTACAAACACAGTAAAATGAAGTTGATTGACTGAAATGATCAGAGAAAGAGAAAAATGTGCTCAACTAGTGTGTTTGTCTCATATCCTAAGTTCTTTTTCCTGAGGACTTCTTGCCTGTAAGTCCTACACAATAACCTGCTCTCATGATAATGCAATCATTTCTTCTCTGTGATTAATTTGTTTAGTTTCTGATGATTGTACAGTATGAAGTTCCAATTTTCAAAGCGAGCTTTATTCTCTTAGAATCCACCTTGTCTACTACAGTGAAAGCATGGGGTCTTCCCTCTGGTGGATGCTATGCCCCTTTGGTATCCAAGAAGCCCTGGGGTTGTCCTGACCCCTAATGGTGGGCAGTACAAGGACATATAATGTTCATTGCAGTTTTTTTTTGTTGAAAATTTACAACTTCAACTGTTGCTAATATTTTAATCATAGTAATAGGGTATACTTATATACATTGGCTCTTAAATTTTATCAAAGAAAATTTATTCTTCATCTCATAACAGAAAATAATAAGTATTCATTGTCTAGAACAGTGCTCAAGCTTCTGTACATTTGCCATAACAAGTACTTCAATAACTTAACCAAAAGATCTCAAAAGGATAGTTTTTAATATAATAAGAGAAGAACATTTAAATCATTTAAAAGACAACTCTGAATCCTATCCTTGTGCCTCTTTAGATATCCATGTTCCAGGACTTTGGACGATGTGTACTTTCTTTCATTGCTTAGGTGTCCTAATATTTACATACTACTTTCCAGCACAGAAATAACTCTTCTCTCCAAGATAGACAAAGTGAGCTCCAACAGGGTTGAAGTATTGATGAGTACAGCAACTCACTCTCCAAGTGCCAAATACACAAGGTACTGTTTCTATTAGTGCCTCCACACCTATGTCTTTTTATCCCCCTTCAAAAAAGGTTGGACTTGCCTTTTTCTCTATTCTTGTATCTAATTATTACTATGGCTATGGTCTAACAGTTTAATCTCAGATGTGTAGTTGATTAATTGAGTATAGAAATGGAATTATATGATTCCATTTGTCCCCAATCACAACAACAGTGATGCTCATTTCTGCTGGTCTGTGTTAGGCCGGATTGATTAGAGACACAAATCCATAGACACTCATACATGTGTCAGAAAGAATTTTATATCAAGAAGCTTTATCAAGAAAACATCCCAGTCCAGTCTAGATCAAGGCCTTAAGTCCGAAGCTAGGCCATAAATACCTCTTCAGACTCACACAGCCACATGCAATGATGCAGGATGCAGGAAGATCCCAGGCCAAAATTGCAGAGTTGTGTGGATTCAATGGCAGTGGCCGCATCCCTGGGCTCCGCGGGTCTCAATGTGGCTTATCAACAAGAATGTGAAGGCAGAGGGAGAAAAGCTGGCCGCCAGAGAACCATTTATCTTGGTCACACCTCCAAAGGAGGTCATTAAACTGCAGCAGGTTAGACATCCCTCTCTTCTTACAGGTGTCATGTTGGCATGAAAAAACCTAACTATCACACTTTCTTTTTCACAGTTCACTTGGAATCAACCTAAAACATAATGTTCTAAGTGACCATCGGGCAATAATGTCAGCAAAATCCTTGTTTCTGCTGAGTGCTGTTGAGTCGGCTCTAAAGGATAAAAATACTATATACAATAGAACAAAACACTAACCTGCTCCTGTGTCATCCTCACAATCGTTATGTTTGACCCCTTGTTGAAGTCACTGTGTCAATCCATGTCATTTAGGATCTTTATCTTTTATGCTAGCCCTCTACTATTCTAAATGTGATGGTTAGATTTTATGTCAACTGGACACTCTTAGGAGTCCAACCTATCAATTGGGTCATAGCCAGCTAACACCTCCTTGCTATCATACACATTTTTGTATAATGGAGAGAGAAACTGAGTAGAATCAAATCCTCTTTGACCATTTGCCTTCTACCAGAACTGAAATTTGCATCTGATTCATGGATCTCCTGCTGTATTGATTGGTGATCCCAAGAACCATCAACAGATTATGTACAGTGGATTCATTTGGCTGCTTCAAATTCATGTTTCCTCTGCATCTGCCAGTCTGTGCCCCCCTGCTTCTAGTTCATCAGCTTCCACAAGTCAGGAGAACCAGATTGGACTTACCTATTTCTACAACTGTGAAAGCAATTTCTTGATATAAATTTCTTTTTTATCTACAAAGACATTCAAGGATGACTGTTTTTCCTTCTCCAGAGAACCCTTGTTTATTTGAGTTGTATTGACTATGCCAAGGCATCCTGATGTGTGGGCAATAGCAAACTATGGACAACCTTGAGAAGAATGAGAATTCCAGAACACTTCCTTGTGCTCATTCAGAACTTGTACACAGATAAAGAAGCACTGTGGGAATGGAGAAAAACAATGCTGCGTGGTTTAAAATCAGGAAATGTGTGAGTCCACGTCCTGTACTTTCACCTTACTTATTCAATCTGTATGCTAAGCAAATCATCAGAGAAACTGGCTTATCCAAAGAAGACGGTGGCAATGATTGGAGGGGGGCTTATTAACAACTTGCAGTATGCAGATGACACAACCTTGCTTGCCAAAAATGAGGAGGACTTGAAGCACTTGTTGAGAGAGATCAAGGATTGCAGGGATACAATAAAATGTCAAGGATACTAAATCTCTCATAACTGGACCAATGGGTAACCCATGATAACTTAAGAAAAGTTTGAAGTTGTCAAGGACTTGGTTTTGCTTGGATCCACAATCAACACTCTTGGAAGCAGCAGTCAGGAGTTCAAAAACACAAGTTGCATTAAATAAATCTGCAACACGGACCTTTTTAGTGATTGAAAGGCAAGGATGTTACTTTGAAGATTAAGGTGCACCTGACTCAACCCATCATACTTTCAATTGCCTCATATGCATATGAAAGTTGGACATTGAGTAAAAAAGACTGTAGTAGTTACATAATTTCATATCAATTGGATGAATAAAGTGAAGGGGTGGAGTTTAGTCTGTCAATCAGGTCAAATCCTGATGATGCCACCTGGTGGGTATGGCCTTCTCATGAGGATTTTCTGAATGTCCTCTCTGTCTCTCTCTCTCTGTCTCTGTCTCTCTCTCTCTCCTTTCTTTTTTCTGTTGACAAGCTATGTAGCTATGCTGAGAGCTGTGAGAGCCCTGGAGATACTTCTACCACCACTGGATCCTCAGCACTTTGCACCAACTGGCTTGTGATCTTCCTGCATTTGGCATCATTGCATGTGCCTTGTGTGTCTGAAGAGGAATTTAGGGACTACTAGCAGATTTATGGGTTCATAATGGACTTATGGTCATGATTGGGACTGAGCTGGGATGTTTTCTTAATATACAATTGCTCTTTGACATACAAATCTCTCTTAAACTTATATAGTGTGTGCATTCGTTTCTCTATTCAACCCAGCCTAACACAAAGACCAAAGAAAAATTTGAATTATGGTGTTGTATAAGAATATTGAAAATACCGTGCTAGAATGACAAACAAATGTTTCGTCGAAGACATTCAGACAGGGTGCTCCTTAGAGGCGTGGTGAAACTTACTTTCACACATGTTGGGCACGTTGTCAGGAGAGGTGACCCTGAGGAAGAACCTCATGCTTGGTACAGGAGAGGGGCAGTGACAGAGAGGAAAACCTTCAAGGAAATGGAGTGTCACCATTGGTGCAACAATGGACACAAGCATCGGAACAACTGTGAGGATGGCCGTGTTTTGCTCGGTTGTATATAAGGTCACTGAGGGTTGGAGTTGACTCGCTCACACGTAACAACAGAGAGCCCAGCCAAACACACCAAGCATTATATCCTTTCCCAGGACGAATCTATCCTGACAAAACACTCAAAGTATCTTTGTTTCCAATGAGATTTATAGCTGTACTTCTTCCAAGACAGTTTTGTTGTTGCTGTTCTTCTGGCAGAGTCTTTGTGGACTACATGACTGACTTTCAGAGAGGGGAGAGAATTCGTTGAAGGAAACATGAATAGCAATTCAAATGTTGAGTCTTCTGCCCAGGATTCTTGATTCTCAAACCATTGCCCTTTTTCAATTATCCTGAGGGGAGGGGAATCTGCCTTTCTTTTTAGTTTCAGAAGTCAGCTATGTAATATTTTTGTAGGAGCAAGCTCTTACCCATTTTCCCCCTGAAAATTTAAAGTAATTCTCATGAATTATTTCAGGCACATAGAAATCAGGTATCAAAGGAGGAACGCAGGAATAATACAGTACGAAGCTGCAAGCAGGTACCTCTCTTTTATATGGGGAATATTTAATTTCCAATTACTGGGCTGCAAGAAGACATCCAAAATGTCTCAGAACTAGTTACTATCCAATATGAAATCTTCTTCCCTGCTGCTTTGGCCGGCCAGCATTTCATTTTCTCTTGTAACCACTCTGCATTTATTTTTTAAATCCAGGAAGATAATCCTCCTCTGGATACTCACTTCTTAGTGTTACTGCATGCAGCAACATGCGTGTCCGATCACTGGGACACTGTTTTCTTGTTTGTACGCTTTTTCTTTGGCCAGAGTGGAGATACTGGGACTTTTAATCATGGTGAAATAGGAGAGAAATTCTGTTCTCATGTTCCAAAGATGGAGTCATGAAGCAACTCCCTTAGGCCAGGTTAGAAAGCCCCAAATGAGCAAAATATCACATAGTTATTCAATATATGCAGGACCACACAGTATCCCTGCCTTCCAAATATTATATTTGGATACTCCCTATTTGTTCCAAAGAACTCATGAATAAACAACACTGTCTCTACACATCCCTGCCATTAATATGCTACATATTTCCATTCTGTTCAGAGCTGCAAAATGACAAAGTTAACTGCTCCTGGAAACAGAGCTCTTGGCTGCCTCAGTGCTCCTGGCTGTATGCAATGGTGCTCTCAAGTCTGGGACCGGGGTGGGTAACTGCAGGGCTGTCAGGGAAGCGTCTCTTGCTGCTCTCGTCAGAGCGCGCACACTGGGCTGGACATCAGGAGACCTGTCAGCACTGCCCTTCTCAAGCAGCCATTGGCAGTTTCCATTTAACGATGTATTGTTGTTTCACAGGGATAAGAATTCATGGTGCTTCTTGCTAATGGGAGTTGGCATCTGTAACCAAATTATGTTTGTACCAGCACCGTCAATCTCTGCTCACCTCAATTCAGAGGAAATAAAACCTTTGGAAATAATTCATAGGAAGATAAAGCAACCAGCCGTGGTATAATGTTGGGACAAATAAAGAGACGTGACTAAGGCGGTAGCAGAATGCTCAAGAAAGACTTATTCTGGCTAAATATTGCCAGAGAAACAGATTCCTACATGTGTCTCAGGGCCCGCAGCTGCCAGGAATGTCTTCTGGGTGGTCACTGGACTCATTGATCACAAGCCTAGAGGAAGATTGATGCTCAGCAATGTAAGGGAGTGGGGAAACATGGCAAATCTTCTAGTTTTATTAGCCTATCAACAACCATTAAAAGTCCAAACTTCGTTGCATCACAAAAGAGGTGCATCCTGCTTTAGAAACATGGTTCATGGCATGTTGAACTGTGCTTACTATCATACTTCCAGTTTTGTCCCACATTCTGATTTAGAAACATGGTTCATGGCATGTCGAACTGTGCTTACTATCATACTTCCAGTTTTGTCATCACTCATCTGTCAGGTTGCTGCACTGTGGTGGCTTATGTGTTACTGTGATGCTGGAAACTATGCCACCAATATTTCTAATAACATTTGAAATGTCATATTTGAAATGAGGGTTACTCATGGTGGACATATTTTAGGAGAGCTGTCAGACCGAGGCAGACTAGGAATAAAAGTCTGGTGGGTGCAGATAGGAACTGGAAACACAGGGAATCCAGGACAGATGAACCCCTCAGGACCAGTGATGAGAGTGGTGATACCTGGAGGGTGGAGGGAAGGTGGGGTAGAAAGGGGGAACTGATGACATATACCCTCCTCCCTGGGGGATGGACAACAGTGCAGTGGGTGAAGGGAGACGTAGGGCAGTATAAGATATGATAAAATAATAATGCTTTATAAATTATCAAGGGTTCATGAGAGAGTGGGGAATGGGGAGGGGGGGAATTTGAAAAAACGAGGAGCTGATTCCAAGAGCCCAAGTGGAAAGCAAATGTTTTGAGAATGAGGAAGGCAAAGAATGTACAAATGTGCTTGAAACAATGGACGTATGCATGGATTGCGATAAGAGTTGTATGAGCCCCCAATAAAATGATTTTAAAAATTATCCAATGAAAGTGCTGGGAATTAAACAGCATAGTCCAATGTGGTACTGGCAGATGAGTCCCCTCGGTTAAAAGTCACTCAAATTGCATGTGGCAGCAACAGTGGCCATATTCACATGAACAGCAGTGAAGAAGGAGCAGGGTTGGGAACTGTTGTCGTCTAGTGTAAATAAGGTTGTCATGCAACAGAGCGCACTTGATGGCAACTAACAACAAACAGCTATAAGATTCATGCTATGTTAAGCCGTGGTCCTAGAGCTTGTATTGACAAGCAATACTCAGTTCCCCTAGTGGTAATGTTTGTCCCCTTCTTGTCAACCTGGTAAACCGCAGAGCTTTCCAAATGCAGCTCATATACCACCTGCCACAGATCGCTTTATTATTGTCTTGTTCTGTCACAGTCATTTACCATTGCAATCACTGTTCAGAATCTTTACTACTTATTATTGAAACCATTCTTCAAGAGTGGGAAGCAGTTCATTCAGAGCCTATCTCACACAGCACAAAGCCTGGCAAAGGGTAGATGCTTAATAAATGTTTAGTGAATAAATGAGTGAAAGGACCCAACCAATCAAAATTTAGATCGGACCCCAAAACATGAATGTGGAAACTTGTACATTTACAGTGGAGTCCAATTATCTGCCAAGCTAGTGTTCAGTTCTAGAACCATTCATGTGTCTCAGTAATCATTGTCTAAAATTTGGGTTTGGAATAAGGTCTAGAAACAATGAAAATAAATAGATCCAAAGTATGGAATTGAAACAAAGATTCTAAGTCTGAGACTTGATTTCCCAGAGAGACAATAAGATGCAATAAGATAAGTATAAATTTCAGATTGAGAGTGGTAGGGTAGGCCAAGGAGAATGAAGAGGAAAATGGTGAGCAAAAGTTACAAACCAGGTCCAAGTTCCAGGTGTCTGTGTAGTGCCCTATACAGGTGATCAAAAACGTGATTTGGCTTGAAGGATAAACAATTCAGTCACTGAAAGCAAAATTGGGGTCTAGTCTTTATCTCTGGGACAAAGAGGGGGATACCTAGAACTAAAGGCTGAGATCAACAAGGGTGTCTCAAGCTGCACGTAATTCACTTTTGCCTATTCTTCCTTGTGCTTGTGTTGCCAAGGATAAACCCCAGTCATAGAATTTCAAGGACGAGCCACACCACACAGGTGAATGAGAGAGGTGTTTAATAGTTAAGTCTCACTGCCTGGTGTAACCTCTCGACTCCACTACTTTCAGCTGTGACACGTTTGTCAATTAGCCTCTGTGAGCTGTAAAATGGGGCTGAAAATAGCACCTACTCCATAGAGCTATTGGGAAAACCAAGCAAGTTAATCCATGGGAAATACTTACTGCAAGAGACTGGAAGTGACCAGGCAGGTTATTGCACCTTGAGAAAGATTTATGGTAGGATTTACGGTAGGATACAAGGATTTAATTTTTCATATGCTACCAAAATAAATGCTTTCTCTATTTTATCAAATAATTCTAATAATGTTCTTTTGAAGAAAAAATATTCCAATGGAAAATTCAACTATTTTGAAGAGAAACAGGAATATAGAGAATATTACTGATCTAAAATTTTACAGAAGCCATAGAAGTTGGTCTATTAGTTGATCTGTTAGTTCAGATAAAGATTGGTTGTAATTAAAAAATGAAAGCAGTTGCTTAAGTAATAGAATATTACTTACAGTCATTTGCTTCCCTTTTTTGTGTTTAACTCTTTCAGGGCAGTGTTTCGATAGCCCTCGGGACCTCAGACTGCTTGCGACTTTTTGTCCCACCGTCCCTTGGGTGCCCTGTGGCGGTGCTCGGAGTTTAGGATAGAGCTCCAGCCATTGCATATGCATCCCTCAGGGAAAGAGAAAAATTCACCTTCCCTTTAAGGATACATCCCAGAAATTGCACACAGCACTTCCCTTTTTTTGCAACGTGCCAAAACATAGGTTGTTTTTTTCCCCCCAAAAGTAGTTGCAGAGAACACTGGGAAATACATCTTTGTCATCTGGCTAGCTATATAAAATTGGAACTTTCATCATTGTAGAAGAGGGATCTTAAAGGCAAGTCATAGGACTCAGCTGCCCACTTCAGAGGAAGTAGCTGCCGAAAAATGTATGCCTACCCTTCTAAACGGGAGCCCTGGTGATGTTGTGGTTACAAGCTGACCTGCGATCCGCAGAGTCAGCAGTTCAAAACCAGCAGCAGCTCCTCAGGAGAAAGACGGGGCTTTCCGCTCCCATAAACCGTTACAGCCTCAGCAACCCACAGGGGAGTTGCTTGAAGCCAGCATTGACGCACTGGCACTGAGGGGCCACGTTGCAACGTCTAAAGGTTGTCAGGTTCTGAAGGCCTAATGACTAGAAGCAGGACATTGCTGCCGAGCATTCTGGAGGACGTGCCCCTGGAGTCTGAAGGGACTCAAAATATAACTGAGGAGGAGCTGCTTTTTCAAAGCACAGTTGACATAAATGGACGAAAACCCATGGGAGGGGAGCCTTCAGGAGCTTCATTTGCTGATGAGGCACAGCCGTAAAAAATAAGATACCAATGAACAGCTGTAAAAACCTAATAATTGGAACTTGGAATGTACGAAGTTTGAATCTAGGTAAAATGGAAGTCATCAACAGTGAAACAAAATATATAAAAATCAATATCCTAGCGATTAGTAAGCTGAAACGGACTGCTATTGGCCATTTTGAATCTGGAAATCACATGGTTTCCTATGCTGGAATTGACACAATCACGAGAAACCGTGTTACATTCATAGTCAAAAAGGACATTTCAAGATCTATTTTGAAGTACAATGCAGTCAGTGATAGGACTGTATCCATCTGTGTTCATGAAAATCCAATCAATAAAATTATTATTCAAATTTATGCACACACCACAAACTCTAGTGAAGAAATCAAAGAATTCTACCAATGTCTTCAGTAGAAGGCATTGATCAAATCTGCAATCAAGGTGCATTGATAATTATTGGCCCTTGGAATGCAAAGTTGGAAAGAAACAGGACCAGCAGTTGGAAAATAAGATCTTTGTGCCCAAACAAAGCTGGAGATTGCATCATAGAATTTGCAAGCCCACCGACTTGTCCACAGAAGAACAACTACTAAATATTTCCAACAAAGATCTCAGGACAAAAGGCAATAAGGCACTGGCTTTCTGTAGCGCACCGAGTCAGGTCAAAAAAAACACAAGTCTTGGTTTTCCACGCAGCTTCCAGATGGGTCAAATAATACCCATTGTCTTGGGACAGCCTTTGAGAAGTGCTAATCCCATTCGTCCCCCTCTGCTCCGCTAAGCTGCTCGTTTATGACGTGCTTGCAAGCTGGTTGGTTTTTAAAACTAGCTAGCACAGAGCTGGGGTTGGGGGAGGAGCCCCCTCCCCCAGCTGTCCCAGCTCCTACAGTGATTCAGCCATTGTTCTTGACCAAATATTTTTTCTGGTGTTGTAGGTCTTTGCCTAGTTTTAAAACCCTAAAAGGAAGATTCATTTGGACTCTCTCCTTCCATGTTCTTGTTGCTGTTTTTAAGGATGGCGTATTTGGACATCTTTGTGCCAGCATCTCCTCTAGTCCCAATGTTGAGAAGACTGTTTTCTTTGTCTTCTTGGAAGATTTTTTGATAGAAACAAGTCATAGTCATTAGAACATATTAGCATACCCAAACAAATTTTAGGCCTTGATTTTGCATTTGCTTGTTTGTTCTTAAGAAAACTATTTGTTAAAATTAAAAACTTAAAAATAAAAAAGCATTTGGCATGTTAATAGAATTCTAATGAGTATACAAACTTTTAGATATTTTGGTCCACATGGGTCTTCAAATAATGAATTGGTCTTAACAACCATTAGTCTAAGAAAAAAATAATTTTTGGAGGAACACCCACCACTGTTAATCTTACGATTATCATTCCTAATAGTAGCAACTATATATTAAGCTCCTCAGATATAAAATTCGAACTTGGATAAAACTTTTTATAATTTAATGCAACAAATTCTATTAAATGACTAATCATTAGAGTCATCAATTACTAGTATATAAAAATATGCTATTTATGCCTACAGATAAGTCAACAAAGAAAGGCATCTTTATGTAAATATATTGTTATATATGTGAAGGTAAATAAAATTTGCCTCAGGGCAAATATATATTGCCTCAGGGGCTTTAGTTCATATAAAATGGATTTATTTCAAATGAAACATGTTTAAACATGTCTGAGTGGTGACTTCAGACAAGTTCCCTTAATTATATACTTGTCTTCATTTCATTAAGGTGTCTTAAAAAAAAATCTAGTCCAAACAGGGACTTCTGAGAGAATCTAATGGGCCTGTTAAATTCAATGCAGAGGGGCTATGGGGACTGGTTTTTGTTGTTGTTTGTTAGTTTTAATTCCCGGGAGTTCATCTTGGTAGGACACAGGACAATCATGGTAAGTAATTATAAAGAAGCTTTAGGAAGAGTGAAAACTTCATTGGCGAGAAAAAAAGAAGCCAGGAAAGTTTTTCCAAAGAGCATTTTCCCATTAGAACAATGCACCTGGTGGAACCGATTACAAGGATCTACATGTTACCTCCTCCCTGGGGGATGGACAACAGAGAAGTGGGTGAAGGGAGATGTCGGACAGGGCAAGATATGACAAAATAATAATCTATAAATTATCAAGGACTCATGAGGGAGGGGGTAGGGGGGAGGGAGGGGAAAAAAGAGCACTTGATGCAAAGGGCTTAAGTGGAGAGCAAATGCTTTGAAAATGATTAGGGTAAAGAATGTACAGATGTGCTTTATACAATTGATGTATGTATATGTATGGATTGTGATAAGAGTTGTATGAACCCCTAATAAAATGTTAAAAAACAAAAACAAAAAACAATGCACCTGGTCATTTTTCAAGGGTAGCAAGGGCTGTCCTATGAGGATTTTATTAAAAACCATTTGCTCACCCACTCGACTGCCCTTTAGACTTCTTTTTGTTCTCCAAACTCAAGAACATTTAAAAGGAACACAATTGGAGTCGTTTAGGGATGAATGCCAAAACAGACACCAACATTGCCATTTTGAGTTTTTATGGTATAAACGAAAGAGCCCAGAATTCTTTAGGGAAGGGCTCGAGAGATGGAAGCATTGTCAACAGAGTGGGTAGACTTCGAGAAAGGACATGTTGAGAAACAATAGTTTCATAGCTTGATATTTTTGTTTAATAAAGGTTTCCATGATATTTCTTTTCTGGCTACAAATATTGTTGAGAAACAAATACCTCCAAGACCTTGGACTGCTTCCGTGGAGGGGACCCCAGACCCGCACTGTCTCCCAGTCCTTGGGGCTGTATGTTCCTGTAGTGTCTGGAAGCTGGAGGCTGGGACATGGCCCTGAGCCCATGGTTTCAACGATGTCGTAGCAAGCCTTTGTACTTAATCTTGTGTGTGAGGGGGTGGGTGGGGACGGAGGGGGGTGGAACAAGTCTTAGTTAATAGGAACAATTTTCTCTATTATAGCTTTTATTTCATTCTATTGTTTATATCAAACACATAATATTGACAATGACAAAAGAAGTGTAACCATTCAATTGATGTTTTTTTTACTATTTTTATGTCTTCCCATGTTTTCTTCTTTCCTTAATAAATACAAATAGCACAAATTCTTCTAATATATCCATAACTTCATAATGTGGGATAAGAAAAACAGTATTTAAACCAAACATAAACAAGAGAGCATTTACTGATCCCCTTAATATGCAAACTATCAGATGCCTATTAATGTGGGGGATTCTTTCCACGGCAGTTGTGCGTGTGTTGGCAGGAACACAGTCCAAATGCTCACCCTTTTCCTGCTTCTTGTCATGTTGGTTTCAGACTACTGCTATTGGACCCAGCTGACATATTTCTCACGATGGGTGGGCCTGGAGAGTTTTTCTCCTCCGTCTCCTTCTTAATCCCATTCCCCCACTGGAGGTAAGCATCTTTATGACTATCCCAGCAAAAATCTATTTGCCTCCTGCTTTCTATTGTTAAATGAATATCTGGCCCACAAAAATAAATGCAATGAATCTAGCTTTATAGCTAGAGAAATTTTCTCCATTTCAACGAGAGATCCAATGAGTGTACTTACTTTAATCTTTCCACAAACCATTTTAAGCAATATTAGAACAGACTACTCCTTGTGTTCTGTTCCAAACTATAAAGGGGCAATCCTCCAAGATGTCAGTGCTGCTCTGGATGACTTAGGTTCCTTGGGGCCTTACGGCTGGTTGAACAAAACACTGTATACGGTTTCTGTGAGTCAGAAGCAGCTCAGTGGCTTGGCTGTGGTTTGGGTTATGGTTTGGTATCTGCCAGAAGAAAACAGATTTCCAGACAAAATGGAAATGTATTCTATTAGCCAAATAAATTAATTTGTTGAATACATCCCCTAAATATATTGAAGTTTAATATAAAGTATAGGCATCATTTTTGTGTACTCCAAATACATACACATACATATGCAACTGTCACCCCACTAGCTTTATGTCTACACTGTCTTGGGTGTGTCAGCAAATAGTATTTTTAAAAGTCCATCTTCATATGGCACAACTCACAGCAGACCCCGATAAACATTTACAAAATGACTTTTCCCTCTTAGGCACACAGCTGAATCATAGTTCTAGATTTACCTTGATAATAGAAGGTGGTCATTTCCAAATTCTGGATGATGGGATAGACAAAAAAGCCATATATTACATTTTCAGGCCTGCATATTAAAATACTTAATATATAATTTTTGTGCTCCTTCCCTATATTCTTGGTAAACAGAGAAAACTTTATAGACCCAGAGAAGGGTATTGCTCAAGGGGAAAGGAAGTTGAGGTCCTGAATGACTGAATGGAAGGCGTGTGATGCGTTCTAAAACTCGTCCTTATTGAGATGTGATTGCACAAGGAATTTTTATTTTATTAAATCACTGAGATGTGTGTGTTAGCCTGGGTAGACTAGAGAAACAAATCCATGGACACACATATGTGTATAAGAAAGAGACTTATATACAAGAACAACTGAACATTGAGGAAACATCCCAGCCCAGTCTAGATCAGGTCCATAAGTCCAATATTAGCCAATCTGTCTGATAAAAATCTATAAAGTCCTCTTCAGACTCACGAAAAACATGCAATGATGTCGAATATAGACGATCACAGGCGAGTGGGTAGAAAGTCTTTGGATCCAGTGGCATTAGAAATATCTCAGCACTAGCAGGGGACTCTGCATCAGGGTGGGTCCATGTGTCTTGTCAGCTGCTATGTCTCCCAGGGTGTGAGCAGAGAGTGTCCCCCCTCCAAGGATTCTCAGGAGAAAGCTGTGCCCACACAAAGGTTTCATTGGCTATGATATGATTGACAAGCTAGACTCCATCCCTATACTCTTAGTCCTCAAATTGACAAATGATTATATATCTACCACAATGTGGGAGCTATTTGTTAAAGTAGGCTATTCTTAATGATAAACAGTCTATTTAACATAAAATGTTGGCTGTACAGTCTGATGTTATTAGTGCCACTGAATTGTACACAGGAAAATGATGAATTGACTAACATTTTACACACACGCGCGCGCGCACGGGGGTTTCTAAAAGATCGTGGACAAATGGAACAAAAAGATAATGACATTTTCCTACAAACTTAAAAAAATTAATTGTTTGATTGACATATGATTCACATGCACTCACAAGATTTTAAAAGCCCCTAATATACCCTGAATGGCACAAAGAGTTTGCAAGTGACTACTATTAGCCTGAAGGTCCTTGGCTCAAACAGCCCTGTCTCACTACAGAGGAGAAGTCAGGTGATTACAGCTAAGAGAAACCCATCAAGCCATTCCACTTGGTAACACATAAAGCTGCCATGAGTCAAACTTCACTTGATAGCAGTGAGGTGGTTTTTGTGTGTTTTTGAATTGGTGTTTCTCTTTTTCTTTTATAATTTTTTGCAATAAAAGAATGTGAAATAACTGTTTTGTGTTACTCTGGGTAGACTATAGAAACAAATTCACAGAGACACTCATATGTATATAAAAAGAACTGTATATAAAGAGTAACTGTATATTAAGAAAACATCCCAGCCCAGCCCAGATCAAGTCCATAAGTCCAATATTAGCCCCTATGTCCAGTACCAGTTTGTAAATTCCTCTTCACGCAACACATTCGATGACACCGAATGCAGGAAGATCACAGGCCAGTGGATGGAAAGTCTTGTGGATCCAGTGACAGTGGAAGCATCTCAGTGCTGGCAGGGGTGTCCACGTGGCTCCTTCAGCTCCAGGGCTCTAGCTTAGCTCCATGTGTCTTCTCAACAGGCATGTTTTCCAGGGACTGAGTATGGTTCCCGTCTCCAGTGAGCTATTTATCTCCGTACCTCCAAATGAGGTCATCAAGTGGCCAACTAATTGACAGGCTAAAGTCCACCCCTTCACTCTTAAGTCTCAAACTGACAACAGATTATGTAACTATCACAATCTGTTTAATTTGACAATCTAGAATAAATTCATTGCCGAGATCATTTGACAGCTAAACAACTGACTAGTCAATCAAATATTCACAAATCAATGTGCTGTTTGTACATAACATTTACAAACACAGTCATATTCGCTTCTCTGTGGGAGATGAATGTAAAACAAAGAGTCTTTAGATTGATGCATAAATGAGGTATTAAGCATGGCTGACAGTATGGGCTTCTGTTTGTGTGAGGGACAACTACATCTCATCATAGTAGCTATCACCCAGCACAGGCCTGGCAACTGGCTTTCCAAGACTTTCAAGGATGCAGAATAATTGGACAACAAAAATGAAGATTTAGTTGACAAGTGTATCCAAGAAAATGAACTGATTGGAATTTCTATGAACCCAAATGAATATTGATTTTGACAACAAAGTTAAGCAAAAGAAAAGCAAAAAAGATAACGGACTTACTTGCTAGAACTATGAATTGAAAATTTCTTGATAGACATTGGGACTTGGGTTTATAATGAAACACGCCTTATCCAACCTCTAAAATATGCTTGAGTGCTAAGAAGTGTAAAAGCCAGGATGTTAAGCCTTCTGATATGAAGTCAAAGTCTGGTCATGCAGAAAACAGAGCAAACTTTATTGTTACCAGTTAGTATTTTCATTATCATAAAGGAAAAGTATGAACAATTTAATTGTAATAATGAGCTTAGAAAGTTTGAGTTGCTGAACATTATAGCTGGAAATCACTATGCAAATGAACATGGAGAGAAATTAAGTCAACACTAGGTCATCATTGAAAAGCCAATAGTTATACATTAAGTGCACACACGCCCACACACACACACACAATTACTAAGGGTCTCTGGAAGCAAGGCCTGATGGGGTGCAGTCAGCTATTAACCAAAAGGCCACCCACGAGGCACTCCGTGGGGGAAAGAAGCAATCTACTGAAAGGTGTAGAGCCTTGGAAGGTCTACCCCGCCCCACAGGCCCGCTAATAGGCAGAATCAACTTGAAAGACTCACAGCGACTAGCCATTGTGCTTGAGGATGAAAACAGAAGTGCAAGCATCACTCGTGTAAGTAACCATAGTGAAACACAGGCAGGGGACATCGAAACATAGCCCCTTAAAAATGAAAGAAGACACAGGAATGTAGTACCTACAGGTGATTAGACTCTAGTTTAAAATATGTGATTCTGCAATACATGCTATCGTCCAAAGATAACATATGGAAAGAACAGTTGTTACACGTGGTTCCTTGATCTTAAGGAAGACTAAGAAATCTGTCTAGAAGGCGATAACTCGATAAGCCTTGTAGACAGACGCCTGTTTCATGTTATGTACCATGTAATTAGAGATGGCTCTGAAGACCCTGAGATTGATGCACTTAGTTAACTCGTTAAAAAGGTCAATTTGGTTAGAGAAGTGAAGGTTCTGTTTCTTAGTGATTTCACGCTGTCACCAAAACGAGGCACGCTTTGGCCTGAAACTCAGCTCCGGTTCTCTCTGAGATCCCCATTGCCTGAAGATGAGGCATCTTAAAAATAGGGTAGTAGGAAAAACTAGACAAAGATGCTTCAAAAACCACACTTTTCACTGAGCTCACAGGCAGTTGGTGTTTTTCAGAGACAAGGGATCTTTAAAGACATTGTGGAAAAATTCCATCCTTCTGATTTTATTTTTTCACAGAAATTTGAATCTCCTTCATATAGATAAAGTATGCCTATATAACTAGTTAGTTTGTTGACCTAAATAACTAAGATACACTCATTTAGAGAAGTAGGGAAACATCAAACAAAACTCTTACAACACATGCTTTTAATAAGCCCATCCATTTTGAAGAAATCAGAATACCAAGCTTTCATATTACAAAATAAGGTAAAATTTAGAGGCAACATGCCAGGCCAGCAAAGTGCAGCTCTCTGCCGCATGCTGCTCTTCCAATAGGTACATGCAGCTCTGAAGGAATATTGAAAATGAAAATAACCTACCATGGTTTCATTTGTAAGATTTTTATTACTATTCAGATAGGGTGGTTTCATTTATTTTTTTAAATATTTTTATGGCTCTCAAGTAATTTAAAATTTTTTGTGATGCACATGATTGGCTCTTCTATCTCAAAAGTATGCCGAACCGTGGGCTAAGTAATTCAAAAGATTGTGGATTATCTAAGAAGTTCAGCATAAGTGTTTTGAAGCCATCCAAATAAGTAATGTAATGACATTATTCTTATATGATTTTTCAAAAAATGAGGCATTCCTTGGGTGATATCTTCATAGAAAATATTGTTATGATAATTTATACTTGAAATTAGTTGCGGAGAGATTACTTTTTGTTTTTTACATTCCTCTTTTAAAAAGGAACTTTTGGGGATATATATATATATGCAATTATTTATATATGTGTATATTTGCGCCGCTACTTAAATCTCACCTCAGTACAAGAATGGTTTGTTCTAATAATGCGTCATTGTATGATGCTCACTTTCTTGAAACGATCACTGAAAACAAAAGCAAATGTGGTTAAGAGAGCTGATGGTGTCTGGCTATTAAAAAAATAGCACCTTGATTGAGTCTTAAAAGCTTATAGCTAAACTAGGGGCCATCTAGCAGTGAGGCAACAAAGCCCACATGGAAGAACCACACCAGCCTGTGTGATCACGAGGTGTCAATGGGAAGAGGTATCAGAACTTCAAAAACAAGCAAGCAAATCAAATTAAAGGGGCATGGACGTAGTGGAGACCCAAAACCCACCTGTAAAATAATGGGACAGTCCCTCTCAGAAGGGCAACCCAGAAGGGATGTTAAATTCAGTGTGTGATATAACAGTGACGAACCACATAACTATCCTCTAGTTCTTTCATATTTCCTCCTCTTACTATTATGATTTTTGTTTTACCTCATTAATCATGTTAGATTTAAGAATGTTCATTTGTATATTTAAGATCGTTTGGCACATGAAAGGCAAGATAGCTAGCCCACCAGAAATAGTAACAGGAGTAGTGTTTCCTTAAGGGTATGGGAAGAGAGGTGGGGGGCGGGAGTAATAGGAACTGATAGCATTGAAGACTGTATAGTCCCACTTGATGAGACTGAACAACAAAATTGTATGTGAATAAGTATATTGGATTGTGTGAGATATGGCCCAAAGCCCCCCAAAAAACCATTATAGGGGGCAAAAATCAAGTGTTCCTGGGGGTAGGATGGGGAGGGAAGGGAGGAGATAAAGGGAAGCTGATATCAACAAATTCAAGAAGAAAGAAAATGTCTTGAAACTGATTTGGGTACACTTTTACCATACTGCTTGATGTGATTGAGCTATGGAATGATAAGTTATCTGTAAGAGCTCCCAACAAAATGATTAAAATTAAAAACAAACAAACAAATAATAATAAACCTGGTGTAAGAGTTTTCTCCCTAAGTCTTGGCATTGTTTCCAGGTTTCATGCAAATGTTCTTCAGGAAATGATGGTGCATAACAGAGGATCGAGGTGGGAAGAAAAATTAGAAGTTTGCTAAAGGGGTGTGACAGTGATAAAAACAGGTGTGCATCACTTCTTTTCTGAACATTCAGAGGAATTGTGAGAAAGAAATCTGCTGCCTCATATTGAGAGGCCACAGCTCGCCGATGAGTTTTACATGTAATTCCCTAGTTGCCTTCCTGAACACGCTGAAAGAAAAAGATTTCTTTCGGTTTGCCCTTCCCACTCACCATCTTCAGCTAGTTTAAGCATCTGTGCTCAGGTTGCCAAAAAGGATATGTAGGAACCCATTGTATTAAGTGACAGCTTTCTATCGGAGAGGATGTGATAGTTGGGGCTTCACTTGCTTTACACATCTGTAATAATGTCTGAAGACAACTTAAATGCTGATTTCTTAAACTTCTTCTTTAAAATTTCTTAATTATAATCACAGAAAAGAGGGATGAGAAGTTTGTATTATTTTCTTATAAAGTGGATTTTGACAGGAATGTACTTTTCTCGATAATGTGGGAACTAAACTGCCAAGGTTACAATCCTAGATCATCATTTACTACTCACTCCCTGCCACCTGGTCGATGCCGAGTCATAGTGACCCTATCGGGCAGATTACAGTGACCCTCTGTGTTTCTGAGGCTCTCACTCAAAATAGGAGGAGAAAGCACTGACTTTTCCCCATGAAGCTGCTAGTGTTTTGAACTGCTGACCTTGCAGATGTCAGCCTAATATGTGCTCACTACGCTATCAGGCTTCTTCACCGACTGTAGGGTAAAATTATTTAGCTTCAAGTGGAGTAGTCGGTTTGGTAACCACGAGATCTGTGGTTTGAATCCACCAGTCATTCCAAGCGAAAAAGATGAGGCTTTCTACTCCCATAAAGATTTTCAGCCTCATAAACCCACAAGGAGCAAATCTATTCTGCCCATAGGATTGCTATAAGCCAGAATTGACTCAATAGTGCGTGTGTTTCCTTTATTTAGTATCTTCACAGGTCAAATAGTTTGCACTCAGTTACTAACTGCAAGATTGGTGGTTTACTTATCTAGAAAAACTGCAGGAAAAAAAGGTCTGGTGATCAACTTTTGTATGACAATGACCATTGATTCACAATGGAGTGAAACCCGACTGTGACCCACATTAGGCCTTGGCATAGGCTAGGCAGCACTGGGTAAGCCTACTGATCCCTTAAGGACCCCTGGTGCTGTAGTGGGTCGCATTGTCCACAAGGTCAGGATTTGGGAACTGCCAAGCATTCTTCAGAGACAAATGAGGCTTTCAGTTCCCATAAAGATTCACAGCCTCAGAAACCTGAAGGGGCAGTTTGACTCTCTCCTATAGTGTCAATATGAATTGGGCTCAACTCAAAGTCAAGGGCTAGTGGTTACAAGGTAGGCTGCTGACCATCCGGTCGGAAGCTCCTCTGAGTGAGAAAGATCAGACTTTGTACTCTCATCAACAGCGACAATCTCAGAAACTCACAAGGGCAGTTCTGCCATGTCCTATAGGGTCACTATGAGTTGACATAAACTTTAATGGCAGTGAATTTGGGTGTTTTGTTTTTGGTCAATTTAAATAAAATCCTGCTTGGAAACCAGTACGTACATCAAGTGATAGATAATGAGCATTCCATAAATAAATGTAATTGGCAACATACCAATTTTTAATTAAACATGTTTATTTGGCGAATGTTGACAGTGCAAATCTATTTCCCATTCAACAATTTATACGAATTTTGCTTCATGTCATCGATTGGCATCACAATGTAACATTATTCATCCCACTTCCTCCCTGGGTGTCCGGTTGATATCCTTCCTTCTTTCCCAATGCACTTTAGGTAATTTCTACCCTTTCCCTCCTCAAATGGTTGATTATTTTAAAGTCTGTGTGCCTCACTAGGAGTAGTATTAATCACCTTATAGACACACTTATTTGGTTGAAATATTGAGCCACATGGTAAGTTCAATTCCAGACCTGTGGGGTGACTGAGGATTCCACCAATTTCTGACCAGGAAGTCTAACCTTTTTTGAATTGTTGAGTTTTCTTCCACATTTTCCTCCCCTTCTATTCAGGACTTTCTAATGTGACCCCTTTCGGAACAGTCGGGCACCAGCTAGTCCTTCTAGTCTCAGTGTTGTGGAGGTTGATGTGCATACTTTCCATCAGTCCGTCGGACTGTTCGCATGTGTCTTCAGTTTAATTCATGCTTCCTTAGCTGTGACAAAGAAAGGTCAACAGGCAAGAGTTGTTAAGACCCAGCTGTTAAAACTACTCATCGCTTCTGCTCCCCAAAAGCTGATGTTGAACAGCGGGTTTGTGGACTGTAATGCACTCTGAGATTATGACCCTGAGTCCCAGGCCTAGTAACTAATTCACTCAAGGAATATAAAATGAGCAAATATAGAGAGATAGTAACTGGATTAGTAGTTTCTTAGGGTTATGGCAGGAAAGATGGGGAAATGGGAAGCTAATTCTAATGAGTACAAGAATGAAGAAAATGTTCAAACATTTGATGGTGGTGATGACTGCACAACTGTTTTTAATTGTTTACACTGTTAAAATGTATGATATGGGAACTATCTGCCAATAAATCTTTAAAAAATGAAACTATTCTACACCATCCTTTTAATCTATGTATTTCCTGCTTCTTGAAACTCCAAAAAAATTTTGTTAACTGGTTATTTCCTCCTTGCAGAATGCTGCATACCAAATGCTTGGAAATTCTGAAGCTGCTCAAAGGTTTAGAACTGGGAATCCTTGCCACTATGTTTCTGATGTGTTTCATTATCAAGGCCAGTGGAGCCATGCTGGCGTAGCGGTTATTAGTTGAACTTCTAGCATAGGTCTGCAGTTCATACTCACATGGCACTCAGAGGGAGAAAGACAGGGCTTTCTACTCCCGTAAAGTGTTAACAATCTTAGAAACTTACAGGGATATTTCTACCCTGTCCCATCGGGTCTCTGTGAGTTAGCATCAGCTCAATGGCAGTGAGTATCAAGGTCAGTATCTAGTTATAGTCAAAGAGATTCTTCCACGGCTATCATCTTTTCTCTGGGTATCCAAATTTCTTGCTCTCCCACAGGATTCAAAATTTTGCTACACCTAATTTCTTCATGTAGGTCTTCTCAAACCAACTTTTTTAAAGCCATGAAATTCTCTGTTCTTTCTCAACTCCCCAAGACAACTCCCTTAGTCTTTTCTGATGAACGTTTCTCTATAGCATTTATTGCATAACGTCTCACATTCTATGTTTTAAAATATTTATTATTTGTTTTGACTATCATCTTCTACTAGACAGTGCATCCAAATGGGCCAGGTCATTTTGTCTGGTTTGCTCACTGCTCTGTTTTTCAGCACCTAGAATTATGCTTAGCATAAAGTAGACCCTCAAATGTTTAATGAGTTAATGAAGGAATAGGGTTTTAGTCTCTTCTCTCTCACCTAGGGTTTCCCCTGAACACTTCTTTTGGCTTGGTCCCACTGCAGAATTGGAAGAATAATTTTATAATCCAACGTTTGTGGAGGGCTATGTCATTTCCCCACCACTTGTCAGTTTGTTGTGCTACGGTTGTTTGCCAGTCACTAGAAGCTGGGTCACCAGTTTTTCAGACACTAGCAGAGTCATCCAGGGTAGAGGGGTTTCAGGAGGGTTTCCAGAGAAAGCTCAACTAGAACGAATATTTTGGCGCTTTTCTTAAACAAAACACACAAAGCCACGTGAACTAGTCATGCATAGAAGTGGCACATTGTCTGAAACAGTGAAGCGTAGGAGTGCTTCCAATCAGAAAGGTCTCAAAATAGGACTGAGGTAGACCTGCCTCCTCAAGGTAGAGTTAGCTTTAATTACATGAATGGGGTAAGGCTTTTGAGATGTTCGTTTGTGGATCAAAATCATTCATGGAAGCAGCAGACAAGAAATTACACAGGATACTGCACTAGAGAAATCTGCTGCAAGACGTCTCTTTACAGTAGTAACATGGAAAGATACCACTTTGAAGACTGTGTGGTTGGTCCAAATTATAATGAATCCAACCACCGCATAGGCCTACAAAAGCTGAACAGTGAATAAGGAAGTGACGGAGTGGATGCAATTGATTCACTGTTGGTGAAGAATATTGAATATAGCAATGATTGCCCAAAAAATAAATAGCAATGGCTTGGAAGAACTAAATTAGAAATTTATTTTAGAATCAAGGCTGCCAGTATTTCATTTCACATCATTTGGCCTAGTCTCTGGAAAAGCCTAGAATGCGTGGTAAAGCGGAAGGTCAACAAAAAAGAGCAAATTTTCAATGAGACGAATTGCCCCAGTGGCTGCAACAACGGTTTCAAGCAAAGCAGTGGCTGTGAGGCTGTGCAGGGCGGGGATGTTGTGTTTGACATGGGATGACAAGTAGTGAAATTCCACTCAAGAGCACTAACAGCATGCCACTTCTAAATTAGTTACCATGGACGAAAGGGCACAATTATGATGTCATAGTTGCCTTCCTGGACCCTGGATTAATACAATTAAACATTTCCATGGTTCAATCGGGTTAGAATGTTAACCATGCCAATGCCCTATTGTGTCACATACTTTGGATAGATCACTATCTGGTAAAGGACCCCATGCTTGATAAAGTAGAGGGTACCTAACAACAACAATATGGTATCACCCACCCAAATTTTGAATAAAACCCTAGTGGAGCTGGGTCTTAAAGGCTTGAAGATAAACAAGCGGCCATCTAGCTCAGAAGCAACAAAGTCCACATGGAAGAACACACCAGCCTGAGTGAGCGAGTGGTCCCAAAGGGATCAGTTACCAGGCATCAAAGAACAAAAAATCATATCATTGACTGCACACCTCCATGATAGGATCACTGAAGACAAATGGGTGCATAAGCAAATGTGGTGAAGAAAGCTGATGGTGCCCGGCTATCAAAAGAGATAGTGTCTGGGGTCTTAAAGGCTTGAAGGTGAACAAGCGGCCATCTAGCTCAGAAGCAAATAAGCCCACATGGAAGAAGCACACCGGCCAGTGCGATCACGAGGTGCCCAAGGGACCAGGCATAAGGCATCATGCAAAAAAAAAAAAGATATAAGTGTGTGTATGTATGTGTATATATGTGTATATGTATATATGTATGTATATATGTATATATATCATATTAAATGAAGGGGGAAGTGCAGAGTGGAGACCCAAGGCCCAAGTGTCGACCAATGGAGATCCCCTCATAGAGGGGTTTAGGAGAGGAGATGGGTTAATTAGGGTGTGAGGTAGTATCGATGAAGAACACAGCTTTCCCCCGGATCCTGGATGCTTCCTCCCCCCAACTACCATGATCTGAATTCTACCTTGCAGGGCTGGATAGGACAGAGGCTGTACACTGGTGCATATGAGGGATGGAGGTACAGGGAATCCAGGGTGGATGATACCTTCAGGACCAAGGGTGTGAGGGAAGATGCTGGGAGAGTGGAGGGTGAGTGGGTTGGAAAGGGGGAACTGATTATAAGGATCCACATGTGACCTCTTCCCTGGGAGAGGGACAGCAGAGAAGGGGGGGAAGGGAGACTCCGGATAGGGCAAGATATGACAAAACAACGATGTATAAATTACCAAGGGCATATGAGGGAGGGGGGAATGGGGAGGGAGGAGGGGAAAAAAAAGAGGACCTGATGCAAAGGGCTTAAGTGGAGAGCAAATGCCTTGAGAATGATTGGGGCAGGGAGTGTATGGATGTGCTTTATACAATTGATGTATGTATATGTATGGATTGTGGTAAGAGTTGTTGTAGCCCCTAATAAAATGTAAAAGAAGAAAAAAAAAAAAGAAAAGAAAAGTATTTTCATATGTTTTTTTTGTTGTTAGGTGCCACATGGAATGAAACACTGCCTGGTCCTTCTCCATCCTCACGATCCTGCTCTGTTGGAGCCCACTGGTGGCAGCCAGCCACAGTGCCAGAACCTCTTGTTGAGGTCTTTCTGTGCCCCTCCACTCTATCAGGCATGATGCCATTCAGTAGGGACTGCTCTCTCCTGATAGCATGTGCAAAGTACATGAGATAAAGTATTGCCACCCATGCCCCTAAGGAGTGTTCTGGCTGTATTTCTTACAAGAAAGAGCTTTTTGTTCTTTTGGCTGATTTGTCAATATGCTTTGTTCAATGTTCTTCACCAACACCATGGCTCAAATGTGTCAGTTTTTTGAAATTTTTTTTTTGGTCTTCCTTATTCAATGCCCAACTTTCGCAAGTCTATGAAGTGATTGAAATCATCATGGTTTGAATCAGGTGTACCTTAGTTCTCAAAGTAGCACTCTTGCTTTTTAGCACTTGAAAGAGGTTGTATGCAGCAGATTTACCCACTCAATGCAATGCACCCTTTGATCTCTTGACTGCTGCTTCCATGAACATTGATCGTGGATCCAAGCAAGACAGAGTCCTTGACAACTTCACTATTTTCTTCACTTACCATGATGCAGCCTATTGATTCACTTGTGAGGAGTTGGGTCTTCTTTACATTGAGTTGTAATCCATACTGAAAGCTGCACTCCTTGAGCTTCATCAGCAAGTTCGACAAGTTCTCTCTTTCAGCAAGCAAGGTTATGCTATCTGCATATAAAAGGCTGTTAATAAGCCTTCCTCCAATTCTGTTGCCTTATTTTCCTTCGTATAATCCAGTTTTCTTATTAGTTGCTCAGCATACATAAGTAGGGTGAGAAGATAAAACCCTGATGCTCTTCTCTCATGATTTTAAACCACATGGCAGTCTCTTGGTCTGATCTTACAGCTGTCGTTTGATCCATGGATAGCATTTGCATAAGCACAACTAAGTGTTCTGGAATCCCCATTCTTCTCAAGGATCTCTGGTTTGTTGTGGTCCCCAAAGCCAGATGTCTTGGCATAGTCAATAAAACACAAATAGACATCTTTCAGGTGTTCTCTGCTTTTAGTCAAGATCCATCTGACATCAGCAATGATGCCCCTTGTTCCACACCCTCGTCCAAATCCAGCATTAGCCTCTGGCAGCGCCCAGTAAGTGTACTCTTGCAACTGTTGTTGGATACAACAAAGTCACCGGACCAAAAAGAGAAAACGCAGACTCACGGCACCAAAAAGAGCTAATCGGCATCCAACCCTGTCAAGAGGTAGCACATAAACAAGAATAAATGGGGCACTGAAAACAAAACAAGGCCCCAGGAATTGATGGAATACCAATAGAAATGTTTCCATAAACTGGCGAAGCACTGGAAACATTCACTTATCTATACCAAGACATTTGGAAGACGGCTACTTGGCCCATGACTCCAAGAGATCTGTATTTGTGCTCATTTCAAAGAAAGATGACTCAACAGAATGTGAAAATTATAGAGCAATTTCATTGACATCACATGCAAGTAAATTTTTGCTGAAGATTGTCTAACGGTGGTTGCGGCAGTATTTAAATATAGCAATTATTGAAGTTTTGTGACAGAAAACTACCTCAAACCTAGCGTCTACCTGACATCATGATCAAAACTTGCATCACATTGTACTTGCATTACAAAGGGAACATCAAGGAAATGAAAAATCCCAAGGCACATATCAATTGTATTTCACTGTCATGCTATTATATTTCATCAAAAGAAATCCTTATTTTTAATGAATTCCCCAAGCTTCTACCACAGTGCCAAACAATAATGCCAACTAAATAAACCAGCCTTGGAGTCTTCAAACCACCTTCTTAGCTAATTAGGACATTTATGTTACATGGGACGTGTCCTCTAAATGGATTCAACAGACCTGGACACTGACTTACCTGTCAGGGATCACACTTATACATGAAGCGCCTATGGTAATTGCTGGAGCACTGTTGAATGCATCTCATGACATTACATGGGACACTTCAGATCATGCTATGAGACTCCACCCTCAGCACTGTTTCCTACCGCAGGTTGTCCCTCTTCATTTCCAATACAATACTAGCCTTTCCTTACATATTTTTTCCTATAAAACTTTAGAAATATAGGATTTACTATGGTTCTATTGGGTAAGCTTTAGACTGGAAACTTCAAGGTAGGTAGTTGAAACCCTCTTGCTGCTCCTAGCAAGATAGATGAGGCTATAAATATTTACGGCTTCAGAAATCCTACATAAGGTCATGATGGGTTGAATCAACTTGATGGCAGGGAGTTTGGGTTAGTGTGTGTGTGTGTGTGTGTGTGTGTGTGTGTATGTGTCCGTCCTTAAACAGTTATTATTGAGTTGTTGCTGGCTAGTGGTGCTCATCTGTGTGCCAAAGTAGAACCCCTCCTTGGGGTTTGCAAAGGCTAATATTTGAGAACTAGATCACCAGGCCTTTCTTCTGAGGTTCCTAGAGGATTCCCAGTTTTGGAACCATTCATACCATACTAAATTGACCCTAGTTTCTGTTGGTTGTTTTGTGTTGAGTCAAATAGGACTTGTTTTCAGGCACTGTCGAATCAATTCTGACTCACAGTGAATCTAGATGAGACAGTAGAGCTGAGCTGTCCCAGCTGCATTCTCTCAGGTAGCAAATCTCCAGGTCTCTTCTCTCATGAAGAAAGCACTTATGTAGAACAGCTGAGCAATTAACCATTGGGCCACCAGACCTCCATGGCCATTTATTTATTTGTACAGTAAGTATTTATTGAGTGGCCATTATGTCCTAGACACTGTTTGAGTGGGAAGAGTTTCAGAAGATAGTTTTCAAGGTCAAGAGTAGAAATTGTGAGCGTGCTGGTAGAAATTGCCACAGGAAATCCTCTCTCTCTCAAAATGACTTTCTAACTGCAAGCCAAAGATGAAGTTTGTTTTAGAGATAACCAAAGATACTTGCTGAAACAAAATATATTATTTGCTCTGTGAATACAATGTTCTATCTCACATGACAAAGGAAAATATCCAGGATGTTATTAAATAGCTGAAGGATGCAAGCATGGGAATAGGGGTAGGAAATTCCAACTCGATGAATATGATTCCCAGATTTGATGCAAATTCTATTTGACTTGCAGACATGACCTAATCAAGCTCTTCTGTTATAAACACTGAATGGTGTGAAGTTGTCAAGACCAGTTGTCTGAGGCTGGCCCCACAGCGTTGAGAAAGCTGGACATGTTATGGACTTTCTGGGTTAGAGAGCAACACCAGGAAAACAGTGGGGACCAGAACTTGGCAGGACTGCCTTGTCTCTCAGTCTTATAATTCTTCTGTCTTTGATCAGGTTCAATCTTACCACTTTCCTATTTTTCCCTATTACTGGAGAATCTTTGAACCTCCCTGCTCTGACAGGTTTCTGCCTTATCAGGTTTCAGTTTACATATGGTGTAGTGGGTTATGTATTGGGTTGCTAACCTTAAGAACAGCAGTTCAAAACCACCAACTGCTCCATGGGGGAGAGATGAGGCTTTCTACAGTCACAGAAACCCACAGGATCATTCCGTTCTGTCCTATTCGGCTGCTGGGGTTCATAATTGACTCAAGTGGGAGTGAATAAGTGAACATACATAAGTCTTTCTATCTAAATATATAGTTTTTACTCACTGCCATTCAGTTGATTCCAGCTCAGCGACGTTGAAGGAGAGTGAAACTGCCCCGTGAGTTTCCAAGGCTCTAAATGTCATGGGAGCAGAAAGACTAATTATGCTCCCAAGGTGGTTGACAACCCAACAAATAACTCACTGAGCCACCAGGGTTCCTTAACACAAAAATAAGACATTAACATTGGAGTCAAAAAGTGAAAATTACAAAACCATGGAAATCTAAGAACTGGGCATGTATGGACTAGGAAGTAGAGTCCTCTGCTTCTCCTCTAACTGGAAATTGCTTCAAGCTAGTTGTAGTTAAGGCACTTTTCCTATAATAATAGCTGATACCAACCGTAGCCAGGTGGGCATATAATATTTTGGCTATCTTCAAAACATCAAAATCTGAAACTCGTGGGTGTCTTAATTGCTTAGTGCTCTTGTCGTTGTGCTACACAGGAGTGGCTTTAAAGCACACCAAGGTTTTTTCTTCTAGTTCGGGAGGAGAGAAGAATAAAATCAGCGTGCGCTCTCTCCTTTCTCTCTCTCTCCTCTAGGGAAAGAACCTTGTCTCGGCATCAGTGGCCCTGTTTACCTCAGTTTCTTCTTGATTTCAGGTGCATTCTGTGTCTGATCTGCTATTTTTTTAAACTCAGAAGTGATCAAGTTTAAAACACAGGACACTAATAGTCCCTCATTAATAAAGAAAATCTCATCTCCAGGCAGATAACATCCATAGAAATTGAGGTTAGGATTCTAATATATATGAGGAGGCTGGAGAGTGACACAATACATTTTGTATCAGTGGGGCTGGGCTTCTTGGGGACTGTTTAACTGTCTTGTTTTCGAGACTAAAAGTTGTCCCCCTCTTTCCCACCTCCCAATTTTTTGTTTTGGGTTGGGTGACGGTTTGCAGAGCACACCAGTTTTCCAGTCAACAATTTATGCACATCTTGGTTCGTGTCATTGATTACCAGCTCCACATGTCGCAAACATTGCCTGTCCTACTTTCTCCTTGTGTCCATTCCTCCTCCTCTCCCAACCCTCCTGGACCTCGTCCTGGGGCCAATCCTGCCCTTTGTGTGTCGCATGTGTGGCCCTAGAGTTACTGTTCCTCTTAGAGATCTGGCTATTGTTGGGCTGAAAATTAAGCCATGGCGATCAACTAATTTCCAGATATGAAGGGTGGTTTAAGGCCGCAGTCTTGGGAGCTCCCCAACTTCATATCAGACCAGTAACCTTTTCCCTTGCCTCCACTTCTTTTATCTGAAAGATGTGCTCCTCTTGAAATTACTCTCCTACCTGAATACTACCGATTCACTGTGACTCACGATAAAAGCACTTTTGCAGTAGTGTCTCCTTCAGTGTTTCCTGAGCAATCAGCTCTTATTTTTATTACAACATATGTCATATCCATCCTAACAGTGCTTGGGTATTTTTTTTTTATCTCCATTCTCAACCGCTCACTCCCTAATTGCAGCAACTGTGGGTATTCGTCACTAAAGTTCCACAGGCCTCACCAATTTCCTGGCACATGACTGGAATCTAATAAGTATTTCTTGATTGTTGACTATTATTGAATAAAGATAAACGAAGCCAGGATTAACATGAATTTAGTGTTTACATTATATTCTTACTTCCAATTAAGCAGCCTAATCTTTATTTTATTCTTTAATGGATTGTAATGTCTCTAATGATTCATAGTTAATTAGGATATTTACTTTTGGTTTAACATCAAGTTATTTTTCATATTAAGGAAACGTTCCTAAATTTAATTTCTCTGCTTATAAGAGCATTTAGAAAATCAGGAAGGGATATTGTTGTCATAAATTATTAATACTTCATGTTTGCAAAAATGTTTTCTTTTAATGCAGTTATTTGGTATGTTTCTATTTTATTCTCATGCATGCTTGATTTATGTTTTGTTAATTTTTTTATTATTAAAGCTGATTTCAAGGATGTCATTGACTATTTTGTGTAAGGCCTTCCACTGGTTTTGACCATGAAAAGACATGTGAAAATATGTATTCTGCTGTGAGATAAAATAGAGTTTTTCCAAACCAAATTTGTGGAAATGAGGCAGGCCAACTTGTTCACTTGTAAAATCCAAGATGCTATCTTCCTGAGTCAGATTGGGATGGTGCTTCTGGAGTTTGTTCCAAGGGCTGAGGTTCACAGAAACCTACAGCTGCGGTAAACCAAAAAACAAAACCAGTTATCCTGGAGTAGATTCGGAATCAGGGCTGCATAGGGTTTTTAAGGCTTTTCAGAAGCAGAATGATCAGGGTTGATTTTTTTTTTCACAGTGTCTTTGGGTGGATTAAAACTGCCAATATTTTGGTTAGAAGTTGAAATACTTAATCATTTGCACCACACAAGGATTTCACAAATTGGTAGAAGCTCCGTATTTTGCCTTACAGGCCAGTGTGCTTCTCCCATATGAACTTAGCTGTCACCTCACTTAGATAGATGCTTGTTTTAAGAAAAGTCCTTAAGACTCCTGATACTATTCTTTTTGATAGTCAGGCACCACCTGTTTGTTTTTTTTTTCACCACATTTTGATCTCGTCAGGAGGACAAGTATTGAGTAAGGTCATGTCATAAGAACTGATTGTCTTAGTTTAGGGCTGCAAATAAGTGTTTGCTCAAAACAAAATAGATTTCTTACAGTTAGATGTAGATGTCCCAACTCCTTAATTTTACAAATGAAGAGAACTGAAAACCCATCATGATTACGTGACATAGACAAAGTTAAGTGGCCGCCCACTGCTGGTAGCTTCTGGTGTTCGCTGTCATTGAGTAGGCTCCAACTCACAGTGACACCCCGTGTTCAGCAGACATAACGCCGCCCTGTCCGGAGCCGTCACCACACTGACGCTACCTTCGAGCCCATTGTGGCGGCCGCTGTGTCCATCAATTTCCTTTCCTGGAAGGTCTTCCTCTCTCTTGCCAACCTTCTACTTTACCAAGCATTGTGACCGTACTTTCCCGGAGACAGATTTGGTTTTCCTTCTGGCAGTCCAGGGCACTTTCAATATTCTTTACCAACCGCACAATTTAAATGCATCGATTCATCCATGTTCCTCATTCATTCTTCAGCATGTAAGTGCCTATGACACGATTAAGTCCTGTAGGTGAGGTCAGGTGTACCGTAGTCCTCAGAGGGACATTCGTGGTCTTCAACAAGTCAAAGTGTTCTTGCGCAATTTTGCCCAACGCAACACATCTTTGACTATTTTTCTGCTGCTCCCGTGAGCATTGATCATAGATCTACACAAGTTAAAATCTTTGACGATTTCAATTGTTTCCTGTTTATAATAGTGTTGTGAGGGTTTTTATTGTCCTTACATTGAATTGCAATTCTTACTAAAGTCTGCAGTCTTTGACTTTTACCAGGAAGTTCTTGGAGTCCTCCTCACTTTCAGTAAGCAAGGTGATGTCATCTGCAGATTCCTAAGAAGCATTTGTTCATTCCTGATGCCTCCGTCTTCTTCACGCAGTCCAGCTTCTGGGATTATTTAGTTATCCTACCGATCAAAAAAAGTATGTGAAATGATACCACTCACCTTTCCTGAGCGCAAACCAGGAAATACTCCCTCGTTCGCTCCAAGTGACTGCCTCTTGTCCGCGCATAGGTTCTGCATGAGGACAGCAAGTGTCCTGGAACTGCCATTCCTCAAGAGGCTAGTTATTGGAACCTATTCTGCAATTGCAGAGTGTGACTCAATCCAGATATCCTGTCGGAGGGGGGCTTTCATTACACCGTGTTGGGTGGCGGCGGTGAAGTCTTTGAGTCAATTAGAACGCCTAACAGCCGACGTCTAATAGAAGGAAGCACGACCAGCCCACTCCGCCCTGACAACTGCTGTTGTGTGCTAGCTCATTGTTGGAGTCACTGTGTCAGCCCATAGCAAGGGGTCTTCCTCTTTCTGTCCCCGTCACGGTCATAGAGTGGATTCCAACTCCTCGAAACCTTATCGGGCAGGTGGAACTGCCCCTGGGGGTTTCTGAGACTTCATACTCTTGGGGAGACCAGAAAGCCTCATCTTTCTCCCCTTGCTCACCACAACTACTAGAAAACACATTAACCAGGAGGCCTTTCGCCTGCCGTCCAAATCCCACAGATCATTTTCAAAAACACCTTCAGGTGAATATTGGCAAAGCTAGAACTGAGAGTTTTCTCTTCCCTTTGTCATAGGGTGTTAATGATTCCATCTGTCACTTTTAAGATTAAGGTAACACAACTGTGGCTCTGTCTCATGCATTTTAGTGCCTCTTTGCCAGTAAAGTCACCTCCATAAAACCTACAGCCATTTCTTATTGCTTTTCCTTGAAAACATGGCTTCAGGCAGGGAAAATGATTTGTGGTCTCTGGAGTCAGCTGAAGAAGAATAGATTTCCATTACAATGGCCCGATGACAAATACAATGTGTTCATTTCACAGAACACTCTGCTGACATAAATGACCTGGTCTCAAGGGTCCTTTTAACTGCTAGTCTTTTGAGAGTACACTGCTCGGAGCATAAGGCTGGAGCAGAAGGACATGGCCTGTCCTGAGAGAACCGAATGTACTTTAACAGCTAAACTCACCCACAACATATTTTCTTATTCTCTGAACAGAACACTAAATGACGTGGTTTCCGTGCTAGTAGCTGTCTTTGAAAGATTACAGGGAATGCATATCTGGATTGTTACATTGTCACCATGATATCTTACTGCAGCAACAAGATAGGCACTTAGAAATTAACTTCTGTTGGTGTTAGGTGACATCTGGTCCTTCATGACACACAGTGACCCTATGCACAACAGAAGAAAACATTGCCAGGTCCTGCACCAGACTCTACTCACAATTGTCCCTAAGCTTGACTGAGCCCATGGCTACAGCCACTGTACAAATCCATCTCCTTGAGGCCCTTCCTCTCTTTACTGCCCCTCCGCCTTACCTGGCTTGATGTCCTTCCCCAGGAATTGGTCTCTCCTGACACCAGGTCCAAAATAATTGAACAAAGTCTCGCCATCTTTGCCTCTAAGGAGCATTCTGGACGTACTTTTTGAAAGACAGATTTGTCTGTCCTGTTAGCAATCTGTGGCACTTTCAATTTTCTTTGCCAGTCAAAATTCAAATGCATCCATTCTTCTTTAATCTTCCTTTTTCAGTATCCAACTTTCACATGCATATGAGGTAATGGAAAATGCGATGGCTTGGGTCAGGACCACCTTAGTCCTCCAAGTAGCATTCTTGCTTTTAATACTCTAAAGAAATGTTGTGCAGTAGATTTACCCAAATGCAGTGTGTCTTTTTCTCTCTTGACTTGCTTCCATGAGCATTGTTTGTGTATTCAAGCAAGACAAAATCCTTGACAACTTCAATCCTTTCTCCATTCATGGAGCAAACTAAGTCTTAAGAGGCTCTCAATACAGCAGGAGAGCTCTGTAAGACTTGCACAAACTGAAATACTGATACGTATGCCACAAAACCATCTGACCAACATTTTTTTTCTCAATGTGTCAAGGTGGACCATGTGTCATGGTCACATGGAGAAGCTGCCCAGGTTCCATAAGTGATAAAAACTAAACACTGGATAAAGAATTATGGAACTGCACGAAGGAAACTGTGATTCAAGCAAGGAAAGATGAGTCTGGCGGGTCAGTTAATCATTATATTCATATGGTATGTCCCTCTGTGATTGGTATAATAACAGTGCATGGAAAAGCATGAAATTATTTCCAGACTTCAAACATATTCAAATATTTTTCACATTTAACTCAGCTTAAGTCGTGCACTACAAGTGAGAACAAGCATGGGTGTATTCTGCTATGGCAGTATGACACAAACTTTAGGAGTTCTTTCAAATTGAATTTCTTCAGTTTCTAATCTATATTTTAGTGATTTTCCCTCCAACCGTGTGGCAGACACTACTAATGCATTTAATGTGGGCAATGCTCTTTAATCCAGTGTGTGACGACATCTCTATGGAAGCGGCGCTCCTTTCAAGCTGCTTTTCTGCACTGTGAGTGAGCCTTGCATTTGCTGCCACTTTACTGATGACGATCAGAAAGTAGAGTCTGGGTGTACTTGTCTTATCTTCTATGTTTAATGACTAGTCTTTAGCCCTAACCCTCGCTCCAGGACAGCCTGTGCTATTGAGCGTCGGTGGGTCCAGCTTGTGAGAGGAGCCGTGTGCAGGATGGAGAGAGTACCTTAGAGGTCGGTGTGTGACAACGGTTCCCAGACTGATTTGGCCGAACACCACGTTTTCAGGGGGGAAAAATTACTCGGCTCCCCACTGACAATGGAAAAACCTTTGTACTATAGCCCATAATCCAAGAGAAAGTGTAAGAATCTACTTTTGTAGCGCCTCAAATCAGTCCAGTCCCTCCAGGGGGCAATATTGTCCACTTTGGAAGACACTGGCTTGTGTGCCCATTCATATTACAGGGAAAGACAAGGAGCATAGTATAAATATATGTATTTATTTCAAATGTTATCATTATCAAGATACGTGCTGTACTTCTACTTTCCAATGTATTTTATGAAGCAAATAGTTTCAGAACGGCTGTACAAAGCCTTCACTCATGCTTACTTAAAACTGTCCAATAATTGGCACTTCCTCAAATAGTATGAAAGAAGTTTGACATATTTCTAGGTTTGATTGCAAGGTTCACAAAATAAATAGTCCATAAATTTTCATTGCTTTTGGTTTACCTATACTAGTCATTATCTTGTCCCTCTATTCAACTAGAACTGTTTTATATATGTGTGTGTATATATTTTCTATACTTGACTTGGACATTGAAAATTCCTTGTGAACCTTCTATCAGAGAGAAACATAACTCATAATTATAACCAGATGTAGTTGACAACTCCATTGCTTTATGAAAATTGTTTTGAAAGTTTTTTCCATTTATTTTTCTCCAGAGTTTTCCTTCTCTACTGTTGCTATTAGAGAAATATGTGATCTCTGATTACCTGTTAGTATTAAGAGGTCCTATCGAAAGATTTCCAGTGTCTGACAACAATTTATTTTGCAATTTTGGGAGCAAAAAAAGGATCTGTCTGGATGGTTTACATGATGACATAATCATGCTAATCTAAAGGCATGGCATACTTCCAAAGTATAAGCTATGCTTCTATGTATTTGAGGCCAAAAAGGTTTGCATCATATTTTTTCCATAATTTATACCTTAGTTTTGTAAGCATATTGTTTCATCTCTGGAAATGAGACACATCTATGGGTCAGTTGAATGGCTGAGGCATGCAATTTTTTGAAGTGATTTTTTTCATAAGCTCAAAGAAAGAAGAAAGCTAGAGCTAACTGATTGTCTCCACATTTGATCAACACGGAATAAATAGATGTTTGTTTTTCTGTGTTCTTTAATGTAGACAATATAAAAACGATATGTTAAATAAACAAAAAATCTCTGTGTAGCACCTCATCCTTAACACCAAACCCTAGAGGTAGGAAAATGCCAGTGTTTGTTGAGATAATGCATTATTATAAAACTAAAAGATTAAATTTATGGAAATTTGACTAAATAGCCAAAGTTGATCAGATTCTCTAAGTCCTAAAATGGACTGCCAAAGAGTTGATTCGGACTCTTAGGACCGTCGCTAGGGTTTATGTTGTGGTTAGGTGCCATCAGGTGCTTCTGACTCACTGCAACCCGTGTACAGCAGGACAAAGCACCACCCAGCCCTGCGCCAGCCTCTCTGTTGTTCTGATGTTTGAGCCTTGTTGCAGCCCCGCTGTCCATCCATCTTGTCAAGGAGCTTCCTCTATTTTGCTGCTCGGCTCGTCCTCAGAGTAACATTCTTGCTTTCAACGCTTTGAAGAGGCCTCGTGCAGCAGACTGACCCAGTGCAAGGTGTCCTTTGATTTCCTGACTGCTGGTTTCATTAGCTTCAGTTGTTGGTCCAAGCGAGATGGAATCTTTGACGACAGCCATCGTTTCTCCCTTTATCACGATGGGACCTATTGGTCGAGTTGTAAGGATGTCTGTTTTCTTTACCTCGAGTTGTGCCCCTACTGAAAATTGCCGTCCTTGATCGGCAACAGCAAGTGCTCCGGGTCTCCTCGCTTTCAGTAAGGAGGTTAAGTCACCTGTGTATCGCAGGTGGTTAGTAAGCTTTCCTCCAACTCTGGCGCCATATTCCTCTGTATAATCCAGGTCCTCTGATTGTTTGCTCAGCATACAGATTGAATAACTATCATGAAAGGATACAACTCTGACCACTCCTGGTTTCAAACCAGACTGTATTCCCTTGCTCTGTTTGCAAAAATGCCCCTTGATCCAGGTACAAGTTCTACAGGGGCACACTTAAGTGCCCTGGGATTTCCATTCTTTCAAGGCTACACAAAATTTGATTAAGAGCGAATTCACTTTCTAAAGCATTACCAGCTTTGGTGAACATATTGCATAGGAACAATGTGAGGATGGTCCCGGAGCAGCCTGGTTCAGTTCCACTGTGTATCAGGTCCATATGGGTCAGAACCTACTCCATGGTACCTAACAATAACTTTAGTGGTTGCCTCATGAATCTGAATAACAGTTTTAGTGAGTGGATTTCTTTGTGTATGGATAGGCATTGTCCTATCACAGACAACACAGATCTAGGAATGGTCTTTTGACAGGGAAGCCTCATGAATCTGTCATTCCCAGGATAGTAAACCACATGATTTTCTGATTCAAAATGGTCAATACCAGTCTGTCAGTTTAGTAATGCCTGGAATATCAATCTTTCTGCATTTTTTTACTTTTTAGCAACTCCCAATTTTCCTAGATTTATACTCTGCACCTTCCAAATTCCAACTATCAACCTTTGCAGTGGTTTCTCCTCATTTTGAATTGCACCATCTTGCCTTTGCTATCTGTACAAAAATAATGGCAATAGTGCCATTTACTACGATTCTTATCCCAATTATAAACCATTTTTAACAATCAGAATAAATATTCCTATTTGAAGGTCTTTGCTTTTTTAAAACTTTTCCAAGGAAAACCAAGCATTTCCTCCTTTATGCCCTCATATCACCTTCAATCGATGTCTCTGAACACTCATAATATTTTATTGTATATTTTAGATTCATATATCTATATAACATAATAAACGAACTCCTTGTGGATTGCAACCATATCTAACTTATCAGTGCCTCCTTTCACTCCCATACTTAGTAAGCACTCAAACAGTTGTTGAATTATTTTGTATGTATAGGTTATTGCTATCCAATCTGGATCAGCTAGCAGAGAGATAGATCAAGCAATCTGTGTTTGGCAAAAATGAACTGTGTGCTGAACTAAAGCTCAAAAGCAGACATCCCCAAGTGTCACCAATTTAGTCTAGTCGGTTCTGCATAGGGTGGAATATTCCGCTTCATGACACTTTTGTTAATGATTTGAAATTTATTTTTTAATGGAGGATAATCTGTGTACCTTCGTATGAGTAACCAAAAAAATAATAATAAAATGCAAGACATCAATTTCCATCATCTCATCTTTTTGCGACCTTTACCCCCTTCTCTTTATCAAAAGGATTTAAAAGAAAGCTCTAGATATATCATGTTCTTTCACCTGACATTCCTTGTTATACAACTAAAACTGTATTTTTATTAAAAACATACAAAAGTTTAACTGCAATGCAATGTTCATTTGTAAGAGAGAGAATATTACCTCCTTAGATCATGTGTAATGTCCACTAATACATTTCCTCAGTTATATTGGAAGCATCTTTTATAATAGGTTAGCTTGAAATTTGATACAGAATTTTGTTGCTATGCTCCTCAAATATCCTATAATCCAGTCCATTTCTTATTGTGCATGACTGGTTTGACTGGCACACAAAAGAGTCCCATAGAATGTTTTGTGCTCTATATTACTTTGTTTAACTCCTCACAGTGCCGCTTAACTTGTTTCTCCACCATCCACATTTTAACTAAATGGAAGTTACTATAATAGTTTTGATGAAATGTAGGGTTAACATATTTGATAAGAATATATATATTCTGACATTATATATATATATATATATTCTTGTGACAGTGTGTGCTTCAAATTGCATCACATCAGAATCCTAAGTTACCAGGTTTTTCCTGTGGTGGCATGAACTTTCTTAATAGGACTCCTCTACCCAAGTTTCTGTATGAACTCCCACCAAGGGACTGGGTGGAACTATACAATCAGAGTATGTAGAACACGAATAGAAGGGATTGGTCAATTTTTGTTACCACCCCCAGCTACAGGGATGAACCATCTTTGAAATACAAGTAGAGAAGAGAGAAACCGAGTGGACCTTGGAAGAGCATGGGCTGCCTGGCATGGCAAGGCTGCCGAGACGGGACGCATCCTAGACTGTGACAAAGAAACCCAGGGACACCTCATCAGGCCCAGGACTGAGAACTGTGACAGGCAGGCTGGCTTCCTGGCCCATGGGGGCAACATCTAAGGGACCACATGACAGAGAGACTAAGGACTGGAGAAACAAAGGCCTTGGCTGCTACTGTTTGCTGACCCTGACTCATGGTGACCTATTAACTTCCCTAATAAACTCCCTGAATTGGGAGTATGGTCTGTGAGTTCACATGACCATTGCACTGAATTGTCCAGCCCAGCCTAGATGCAGACTGGAGTGGGAGGAGCAGGCGGTGTCAGAATAGGTAAAGAAGGATGGACCGTGAAGATTGTCTGACTCCTGTCCTCTGGCAAACAGGAAGATAGAGGAGGTCGGATATGTTAGAGATGTCCACCTCCTGCTGTCTACTGCACTTCCACTTTTAGTCACCCTGATGGACCAGCGATTTTGTTGTTAGGTGCTTTTTAGTTGATTTTTTTTAAAATATTTTATTAGGGGCTCATACAACTCTTATCACAGTCCATACATATACATACATCAATTGTATAAAGCACATCTGTACATTCTTTGCCCTAATCATTTTTTTCTCCTCTTTTCTTTTTTTACATTTTATTAGGGACTCATACAACTCTTATCACAATCCATACATATACATACATCAATTATATAAAGCACATCCATACATTCCCTGCCCCAATCATTCTCAAAGCATTTGATCTTATGTACAACAGAATGAAATACAGCCTGGTCTTGTGGCACTTTCATAACTGTTGATATGTTATAGTCCATGGTTACAGCCATTGTGTCATTCCATCTTGTTGGGGGGTCTCCTTCTTTTTTGCTGACCCTCTACTTAGCCAACGATGCAATCTCTCCCCAGGGGGTGGTCTCTTCTGATAACAGATGCAAAGTAAGGATGAAATCTCACTATCGTCATTTCTAAGGAGCAATCTGTCTATATTTCTAACACTGATTTGTTTATTTGACTATCAGTCCTTGATAATTCATTATTATTTTCTAATGCCATGATTACATCAATTCTTCAGTCTACTTATCCAAATGCATCAATTCTTCAGGCTTCGTATTCACTGTTCAGCTTCTGCATGACGATGAGGCCACTGAGATGGCATGGCGTGGAGCCTCATGATGACACACCTTAGTCCTCAGAGTGACAGCCTTGTTCTCGAATGTGACAGAGGGCTCTTAGAGGGCTTTTTCTCAGATTATTTTTCAATACAAATGATCTTTTCTTTTGAAATGTTTTCATACTAAATTATTCTTGCCTGTAAAGAAATATTAGGGTCCCTGATGGTTTAGTGGTTACATGTTGGGCCATGATCCTCAAGGTCTGCTCTTCAAAACCAGCTGCCACTAAAGAGGAATACTGGGCTTTCTATTCCTGTAAACCATTAGTCTCAAACTCGGGGCAGTGTGTTAGTCTGGTAGACTAGAGAAACAAATATATATATATATATATATATGAATATTAAGAAAATGGTCTAGCCCAGTCCAGATCAAGTCCATATGTTCAATATTAGCTCATATGTCTGACACCAATCTATAAAGTCCTCTTCAGACTCATGAAACACATGCAATGATGCCAAATGCAGGAAGATCACAGGCCAGTGGGTGGGATTTCTTGTGGATTCAATGGTGTGGCAAGCATCTCAGCACTGGCAGGGGTCTCCATGTGGCTTCTCCAGATCCAGGGTTCTGGCTGCATCAGGGTAGGTCCATCTGGCTTTTCCACAGAGATGTCTCGCAAGGAGTTAGCCTTGTTAATAGAGAATCTCCAATGGAGTGAACAGAGAGAGTCTGTTTCTCCTGCCTCCAAGAAGGAAATACAGAAATTCCCAGAATTCTCAGGAGAAGGTCATGCCCACACAGAGGCCTTATTGGCTATGACCCGATTGACAGACTAGACTCCACCCCATTCACTGTTAATCCTCTCAAATCCCAAATTGACACTAGATTATGTAACTACCACAGGTGGTTCTACCTTATCTTAAAGGGTCACTATGAGTTGGCATTGACTTGATGACAGTGAGTTTTTGTTGTTGTTTTTGAAATATAGAAATATTAACTGTATAGGCATATAATAGTAGATGGTTAAGAGAGAAAAGATGTAGGATTATTTATCCATATCAGCTACACAAAAATATGCAATACTTGAAGAAAAACCCTACAGGGAAATATACCATATATAATAATGTATAAGCCGAGTTTTTCAGCACATATTTAAAAAATCATTTTATTGGTGACACATTTGTACATTTGTTGCCATCATCACTCTCAAAGCATTTGCTTTCTACTTGAGCCCTTGGTATCAGCTCCTCATTTTTCCCCTCTCCCCCTGTTTTTCCCTCCCTCATGAACCCTTGATAACTTATAAATGATTATTATCATTTTGTCATATCTTACACTGTCTGACATCTTCCTTTCCCCACTTTTCTGTTGTCCATCGCCCAGGCAGGAGATTATATGTAGATCCTTGTAATTGGGTTCCCCTTTCCACCCCACCCTCCTTTCACCCTCCTGGTATTGCCACTCTAGGCACTGGTCCTGAAGGATCATCTGTCCTGAATTCCCTGTGTTTCCAGTTCCTACCTGTACCAGTGTACATCCTCTGGTCTAGCCAGATTTGTAAGGCAGAATTTCGATCATGACAGTGGGGGTGGGAGGAAGCATTTAGGAACTAGAGGAAAGTTGTATGTTTCATCACCCGACTGGCTCGTCTCCTCCCCGCAACCCTTCTCTAAGGGGATGTCCAGTTGCCTACAGATGGGTCTTGGGTTCCCATACTGTGCTCCCACTCATTCAAAATAATTTGATTTCTTGTTCTTTTATGCCTGGTACCTGATCCCTTTGACAGCACATTTTAATGCAGTTTTTGTGATAAAAGTAGGTGCCTCGGCTGATATTCGGGTCAACTTATACTCGAGTATATAGGGTACTAAAATATTGGTAGGAGTTCTCACTAGGGCATGTGATTCTGGGTGAAATTTATATCATTTTCATGTATTACTCACAAAGCCAGAAGAAAGTTATCTTAAAAGACATTATTGAATTGAACTTCTCTCTACAATAATATACTCCTCTAGTTATCAAAATAATCACTACTAAATGTAATTTTTAAAGTAATTCTCCAAGAATGGCCTTTCAACAAAATACCTTTAAGGAGGAACTAGTTTATTTCTGTTTTTATAAACGTTTGAAACTGCATTTAACCCAAGGATAATTTTACATTGAAGTGAATTAAAATTAAGATTTATAGCATCTTGGAAAAGGCGCTATCAATATGTGCATATGGCTATTTGCTTTTGTCAATTTGAAAAATCTTTACACACATTTGGTTAAGACTGTTCCCTCTTTCTATTCAGACTTCCACAGTTTCCATTGTCAGGTGATACCAGAATACCCCGAGGCATTTTGGGGATGAGAGTGAGGGGTGTAGAGTTGGAGATATTCTTATTTGAGTTTATACATTTGAATTTATGAACTTAGTCACCATTTTAAGTTATAATTATGCCAGAGAGAGATCATGCCCAAGAGTACCCTTCCTCTCCCCCGCCCCAGTATGTACTGTGTGGGCTACTGGGCTTTGTGGGGCCAGAGCACAGTCACTGGTGGCATCTTGATATGGACATAGTGTTGCTCCCAGTACTGGAAGTATGGGACTGCTGTTGTTGTTGGCTACTGTCCTGTCAATTTCTGCTAGGAGCACCCCTATGGCACATGTATCTGCCCTCTAAGGTGGCCATGGCGCTCATCTTGTAATTAGCAAGCAAGTGCAGAACTACTGCATTCCCAGAACTTTAGGAAGACTACGCTAGTGATAACATATATTACATAATATATATTCTCACTAATATGGTTTGGTGTTCCAGGAGCAAGATGCTAGTATGTGGAAAAGTTAATATCCCTAGGTAGATAGTAAAATAAACTGAAAATTCAACTTTCATCTATTAACTAGTCAAAATGTTTGCTCTCTTTTATTAAGAGCATACTAAATAATGGAGCAGATCACAATATAAAGATACCAATTAATTTTCCTTTTTTTAAAGTGGTGGTTTTAACTGAAATTTTGAAATATGTCTTGGAATATTTAATGAAACAAGTGAGAAACTGCATATTTATGTAACACATGAAAGGAATTTCTATTATTATAGTTATTTTTTAATTAAATGGGAAGAATATTAAATTAATGGGATATGAAATAAAAGTGATAAAGATGAATAGTTAAGTAAATAGAAATCATTCTTATGGAAATCAAGGCGCAATATATAAGAAATAATTTTCTTCAACATACCAAAGCAGTCATTCATGAAAAGGAAGCTATAGCTTTCGTATTAAACTATGGACGCTTGACTCAAATTCTTATTAATGTAATTAATGAAGATACAGAAATGAATGAACAAATTGGGAAGTAATTCAATTTGACACAAAAGATTGACATTGAGGACAAAACATAAAATCTCTACCACAATAATGAATACAAAAGAGATTCCAATATGTCATCGATTGCAAAAGTACTCAAGATTATTTGCTCTACTAGAATGAATGTCCTTAAGTATAAGACTTTATTTGCATAGAGATTACAATGCTGCTCCCAATGTGGATTGACAGGGCCGTCTCCTGAGGGCCACTGTGGGGGTTTGAACCACCAACTTTTTGGTTAGCCCTTGAGGAGTTTGCTATGGTGCTTCCACAGTTCTTTAACAGAAGTCCCAAGCCCCCTGAAGCAAGTCCAAATCTGCGACCCTCTCGAACAGCCCCATCGGGTTCCAAGGCTGTCAGTCGTTACGGAAGCAGACCGCCTGCCCCTGCTTCCTCCCCAGGAGCAGCTGGGTGCAAGCGACTTGTTGACTTTTCAGCTAGCAGCCGAGCACTTTAGCCGATGTACCACCAGGGTTCCCTTAACGCAAGCCTGAATGCCAATGATTCAAAATATAAAGGTCTTGTCTGTGATGCAGAGAGAAGAGAAGGGAGAGACTGTACACTACCATCAGATAAATGGGAGAAACTTGGTGCAGAATAGATAAAAAGAGGTTTTGTTTTTGTTTGTTTTGAGAAATTTGGCAAACTTGGATATGTATTTTTAGGCTTATGAACATTATGTCTACTGAATCACTTGTTCCTTTATTCATGGTCTACCAGACTCTATAAAGAAGTTGAGACTGGTGACAACAAAAGTATATAAAAGAAAATACTAAAACATAAAAATGAAGGTTTAAAACTCAAAAAAATCAGAGTGGGAAAACAAGATAAAAAAACACAGGGAGACCATTTTACAGGCCAGGCGGAGCAGTATAAGTGTTATCTGAACTATAAATTTGACTCTCAGCTTCCTGGCACCAAATGAAAGCAAAAGCATTTCCATGCACATAGTTTTCCCATCAGAATCAAAAGCAGATCACTCCCCCAGGGGAGCAGAAACTTTCCTGGGTATTTGTTTCTAGCAAAATATTTTAAGAGGACTTTAACATAGAGAAGACTGCGCTATTGAGTAAGCACTGGGCTGCTAAATGCAGGGTCAATGGTTCAAAGACACCAGCCACTCTGAGGGTGAACGATGAGGCTACTGCAATGATTTATAGATTCAGGAACCTTAGAAATTAACTAGATTGCAGTGGGTTTGGATTTGGGTTTGAAGGGGGCCAGTGGACCAAATTCTCAACATACTTGCAGTTCAGAAACAGCAAGAGCTTACAATCATCTGCTTCTGTAGAGATGGTATAATCACAATTACTACCCTATACACTGTAGTAGAATTTGTTGCTTTGGCTGCCCAATATTCATTTTGCTTTTTGGGACATAGTGCTAGCTCCCCCAAACTTAGGGGAAAATAGCTATTGCCTTGAAGTAAGTAGTTAAGTAAGCTCCTACTCCAGGTGTGGTATCTGCACCCAAGTCTAGCAGACTTGGGTAATGTGAACCTGACTTAATGAAGGGACTTCAAAGTAAATGACATAGGAGTTGGTTTGTTTTCTGACGTGCGTTGTCATTGATCACTATGGACCAGATGCGGACTCACAGGAACTGCAGGTGTGCAGAGTAGAACTGCCCCACAGGGTTTTCAAGGCTCTGACCTTTGAGAAATTGATCACCAAGGGTGGCTTCCAAGGTGCCTCTGGGTAGGTTCCCACTGCCAACCTTTTGATAAGAGGTAGAGTGCTTAATGCTTTGTGCCACCACGTACGTCTTTGTCTTAAAAGAGTAGCATTTCAGATGGGCGCCACAGCATTGCTACAGAAGATCATCGCAGGATCCCCATCTTTCTCTCTTGTTCTGTGATTCTCTAGACTCCTGTCAGCACCTGCTGCATCCAAGCTGGCCACGGGCAACAGATCCCTATTTCTGTGTGTGGGAATAGGAAAAGCAAGTCCTGGGGAAGCAACGTTAGGAAAACCTGTGCTACAGACACCAGGTCTGCTCACATCCCATCGGCCAGAACTAACACACAGCAAATATGGTTTCTAACTGGGCAAGCTGCTTACCTAAAGATTGGAGGTTCGTGTCCACCAACAATTTCTTTTCATGAACTTTTGAGGAAAGTTCAGAAGAAAAGCCTGGTATGCATTTACCCAAAAAAATCAGCCATTGAACCCCCTGTGTGGCACAGTTCTAGTCTGACACCCATGGAGTCACGGTGAGTTCAGTTCTGTTGCATGAGATTGCTGAGTTGAAATCGACTCAATGACACCTAACACGAATATCAAGGGGTCTACGCATTTACCTCAGATACACCAACTACATGCTTCCTCTCTGAACTATGCAAAGTAATAGAGCAACCCCCAATACTTAGCGTTAACTCATTTCAATGTTTGAGAAAGGAAGCCAGATCAGTTGATCAATGGTTGCCCTCAAGACGCTCTGGAGTGGCAAGGGTGAATCCTCGGTCTTGTCTTTGATCTGGGGGTGGATTTCTTACCTACTGTTCCATAGCTCCACCTTTTTCCAACAGACTCAGATTGGTAGAACATTTGTACATTGTACACGGATAACAGAGTCCTTAACTTTAACAAGGCCCATTTCTACAATTGGGTGTAGTGGCCATTTTCACAATGAGAGATGTTTTCTCTCTTTCCTGGTTCCTTCTCTTTGCAGGCAGAGAATGTAGCCATTCTCTAGTTCCACTGTATCACTGTATCCTCAGCACTTAGGATAGCACGGGGCACATAACAGTCACTCGAGAAATATTTGTTGACAGTGGCAGATCAAGGGCCTGGGACTGAAGTAGATGCAAACAGGTGATCCCATTTATGTGCCTCAGTGTAATAAAATGGAGTGTGCTGTATTGCTTTTGCCGAAAGTTCAGAGACAATTCAAAGGGGCTACAAAAAGTTCATGAAAAAAAAATCACTATATTTTCAATAAACTTTTTTTCACAATTTTTTGAACCTCCTTATACAAAGCTTTTGGAGTTGCTAAGATAATAGATATAAAAAATTCATTTACACACTAATTTATATAAGTGAAGTATCATTGTTATCATAATATTGCTATTTATGGGAATCATTTTTACCATGAAATTTAAAATTCAACAAAGTAGTTAATGTCCATGTGTATAAATGGCTAATATTAAAATATATCTGGATTGAAATTCCATTTCAACTAATGTTGTGTGTGAGCGAGGAAGAAAAAGAGCTACTGAATTTAGTTGAGAGTCTGCGTATTAAAGAAGAGTCTCGTGTATGAAATGGAGTGATAAATAATAAATTAAAGGGTGGGGTGGGTGTGCAGATAACACAAAAGAGCTAAGCAAAAACTGACTAAGATTTGCTGTGCCAAACGAGAAATACCACTGTAGTAATTTTGGAGCCTTGTTCCACAAAAGATTCATAAAGGTCCTGGTAAGAAAGACACTGAGAAAAAGGGCAAAAATATGGATACCTGAATGAAGTGATTGTCTGTGTTAATGATAAGGATTGGTTCACAAGTTTGGATTATGTAGCATCATTTTGTTTTTCTTGCCTGGAACACTCTCCATCAATAGCGATATGGCAAAATTGTAGATGTTTTCACTGCCCATGACAGCATTATGGCAAGGTAAATGAAACATGAATGTTAGATGAAAAGACGGGATTGTAGAAGGTATCGGTTATTTGAAAATCTCACTTTGTTTCCCTGTGATGGAAATTACAGTGTTAGAGATAAAATAAAGGACAGGGACATCAGAATGCTGTTTTCAATGAACTGGTTATCTGAGAAAATTTTCCCTGCGACTGAAAAAGGGCTGATCGGTAGATTAGATACCATTTTAATGTTCCATACAGAGAGGTGGCCTCTTGGTGAGGCGATGCAGTGATCAAAAGAGTAGGCTTAAATTCTACACCGTCCTATCTATCTGTTACATCCTAGGACTCTGCCCTCAGTATGAGTTGGCCTGGCTAACGGGAACTGTTTGTTGCTGGTAATGCCTGTGAGTTAGCCCATAGTTGCTGTCAGTATGTCAACCCATCTCCTTGAGGTTTTTCTTCTCTTGTTAATCCTCTGCTATACCAAGTAGGCAGGCCTTCTCTAGGCACTAGTCTAGTCCCTTCTCTAACATATCCCAAGGAGCATTCTGACCATTACTTCTTCCAAGAACATTAAAAAAAATCATTTTATTGGGGGTTCCCACCACTCTTATCACAATTCATACATGTATCCATTGTGTACATTGTGTACACTTTTGTGCATTTGTTTCCCCTCATTATTCTCAAAACATTTACTTTTCACTTGAGCCCTTGGTATCAGTCCTCATTTTCCCCTTCCTCCCTGCTCCCCCTTCCCCACTCACCCATGAACCCTTGATAATTTATAAATTATTATTTTGTCTTATCTTACACCATCCAACATCACCCTTCACCCATTTCTCTGCTTTCCATCCCCCAAGGAGGAGGTTATATCTAGATCCTTGTAATTTGTGCCCCCTTTCTCCCCCACCTTCCCTCTACCCTCCCAGAATCGCCACTCTCACCACTGGTCCTGAGGGGGTTATCTATCCTGGATCACCTCTGTTTCCAGTTCCTATCTGTACCAGTGTACATCCTCCAGTCCAACCGGGTTTGTAAGATAGAATTGGGATGATAGTGGGGTGGGGGAGAGGGGGGAGAAAAAGCATTCAAGAACTAGAAGAAAATTGTATATTTTATCATTGCTACACTGCATCCTGACTGGCTCATCTCCTCCCTGCAGCCCTTCTGCAAGGGGATATCCAATTTCCCACAGATGGGCCCTGGGTCCCCAGTCTCCACTCCCCCTTATTCACAATGCTATGATTTTTTGTTTTTTTTTGGTCTTTGATGCCTGACCCCTTCGACACCTTGTTATCTCACAGGCTGGTGTGATTCTTTCAAGTGGGCTTTGTTGTTTTTGAGTTAAATGGCCACTTGTTTATCTTCCAGCCTATAGGACCCCAGACTCAATATCATTTGATAGCCAGACACCATCAGCTTTCTTCACCACATTTGCTTATGCATCTGCTCTGTCTTCAGTGATCATATACAGATACAGATATATACAGGCATATATAGATGTAAATATATTTATATACAATGAGGGGGAAATAGATCTATGTACATCTATTTATAGGTTTAGAATTAATGAAACAGATGGACAGTGGGCCTCTACTCAAGTACTCCTTTAACACAAGAACACTTTGTTCTAACAATTTGGCAGTCTGATATGCTCACCTTCCTGGCACAAGGGTGCACAAGCAAATGTGGTGAAGAAAGCTGTGCATCTGAGGTTTTAAAGGCTTTAAGATAAGCAAGTGGCCATATAGCTGAAAACCAACAAAAACCACATGGAAGAAACATCAACCTGCCCCGACTCAATCGCTGAAGACAAAGCAGGTGCATAAGCAAATGTGGTGAAGAAAGCTGATGGTGCCCAGCTATCAAAAGAATACTTTTTGAAACAGTGACTATGTATATCCACCCACCACCCTTCTATCAGTTTGTTGTTCTTGATGACTTTCTTCTTGGACTGATGATGAAAGCTATGCCACCAGTATTGAAAATAACAGCAGAGTCACCCCTGGCAAAAAGGTTTTGCCAGAGCTTTTAGGACAGTGGTTCCCAAAATTCCTTGAGGAGGGGGCCTGAAATAATCCTAGAGGACCACAAAACAAATACATAAACTTTTCCTGAATTATGGACTATCATACAAAAGTTTTTAATTTCCAGGGCAGTGCTGGGTATCTTTTTTTCTGAAAATGGGACAGTGGCCAAATTAGTTGGGGAACCTATGTTCTAGACTAAGACAGATTAGGAACAGTCGACTGGCAATCTAACCATTAGCCAGTGAAAACTAGGCATCATCACCACACATTGCAGAGCCCTCATCAGGAAGGCGAGAGGACATCATATTTGGCAAAGTAGAAAGCCATAGAGGGTGGAAGAGACCCTTACTCACTGTCACTGCATCAATTCTGTGGCAACAACCCTGACTCCGACAAGCCAGTGATTGTAAAGATAACCCAGAACTAGTCCATGCCTTGTTCTGGTGTCCTGTGTTGTCTTAATTAATATTCTCCACCTGACATCTAGATTCTAATATCCACTGCAATCATTACACAGACAAAATTAAATATGAAAAGGTTTATTAAGGAAGTTAACAAGTTGTAATGCCAGTAAGAAATGGCCAGGATTGTTGTTTATAAGGAAATACTGCAAAGTTCTTTCGGGTCCGCTAATAAATGTCCAAAGGACATACCATTCTGCTGGAAATCTCGACCTGAAGGCATTCAGTTCAAGCTCTGTGGGTCAGCAAACCCAGCTCTCAGAATTTAGTGGCCACAGGCACCCGTTCCAATTAGTATCAGCCTGAAGGCACACAGCTCCACTTTTGTGAGTCAGCAAGTCCATCTTCCCCAATTAAGTGTCCAGGGGCACCCCACTCCACAAGCCTTCCTGCAGCACAAAAAACACTAACTGTTATAGCTGTCTTCTGGGTCCAGAAGGTTCAACGTGAAGGAGTCTTGGGTCCAGAAGACACACACCACTCGGCTCTTGCTCGTAAGGAGATGCCACCTTCTGCTTCTCAGATGGCTCAGTTTAAAAGCAACAGGATGGCAATCCAGGGAGTTCTGTTCACAACTACTCACAGGTGAATCTTATCAGGATCTCCTCCCCCATATGCGAGCCCCCCCCCCCAAACTTCTTAGTAGACCCAGGCACGTAGAGGTTGTTTGGTGGGAGCTGGAGACTGGCTGGAAGAGCCACATTAAAGGATTCACTTCCCCTGCAGTACATAAGACTGTCATGAATTAGAGTCAAATTAACATCCGCCAACAACATTTGCAACATAGCTTCAAAAATTTGTGGAAAAAATTAATTAAAAGATGATAAAATTTCTCCACAAACTCTTTGAAGCTCATTTATCTATCTACCAATATCCAAAATATTGTAAAATCATCACAAGAAAGGCTATTTGTTTGGACTGAACTTATATACAGTGTAAGTTGCCTTTAATTCTTCACAGAAATTTACTTTTCCAAAATTAATTATGATTTATCACCTCAGCATCTGATCTATTAGGTAATGGCATAAGCATGAGGCTCTTTTGGGACCTATTTATTTGTTTTTGGTGAGAAATCCAATTTAAAAAATCAAAACACATTTAAAAATTAGAGTTTTAATAAATTTTTAAAGTTAAATAGAGATCTCAAAGACATATTTCTTTTTTAAAAAAGAGAGAGAGACATCTTTCTGGCCATGGCTGCTTAGAGCTGTTATTTAGAACAGGATAAAATCTGTTTAATAGGCTTAAGTGGTAAATCCCATGATTGTAAGAAGTCCATAGATGAATGATAATTTGAGCAGGATGTGTATCTGAATACTCACTTCAGAGCGTTGCATTTTCTTCTCTGGCAATCTCTGCTTGATTCTTAGAAGCAGCACATGTGAAAGAACGTTGATGAATTTAATTATATCTTTGATTTCTAGATTCATGACTCATGATGTTAGCAACACAGCTTTCCTAGGAAATTTAGCTTCACAGAGTACAGATGCCCACAAGCCACATGTTGCTTTCATTTATATTTTAAACTACCAAGGGACATGGATAATATTTTGATGCCCTTCACAATGACTAAAAACATTCTGTGGAGGGGTGAAAAATAATATTTAGGTAGTAAAAGAATGACTTGATGCTGTGTTAGTCTGGGTAGACTAGGGAAACAAATTCATAGACACTCATATGTGAATAAAAAAGAGACTTATATATAAGAGCAATTGAATATTGAGAAAATATCCCAGCACAGTCCAGATCAAGTTCATGTGTTTCATATTAGACCATATGTCCAATACTAATTTTTAGAGTCCTCTTCAGACTCATGAAACACATGCAATGACACCGAATGCAGGAAGATCACAGGCCAGTGGGTTGGAAGTCTTCTGGATCCAGTGGTGGTGTAAGCATCTCAGCACTGGCAGGGGTCTCCACGTGGCTGCTCCAGGCCCATTGCTCTCGCTGACATCAGCATAGCACCATGTGTCTTGTCAGAAGAGCATTTCCCAAGGAGTGAGCAGCGAGAGAGTGTGTCTCCCGCTTCTATGGAGGAAAATGCCAGGGTTCCCAGAATTCTCAGGAGAAGACTGTGCCCACACAGAGGCCTCAATGATTATATCTTGATTGACAGACCAGACCCCACCCCTTCACTCGTAATCCTCTCAAATTGACACCAGATTACGTAACTACCACAGATGCCAAATTTAGTCCAAAGCCTGCGCTGAGATAAGTGATGTGCTGGCTGCCGTTATCACTCACAGCTGTCTTCTCATTGGTGGTACCAAACACGCCATTGGAAACACAGATGACACATCCTCAGGGAGTAAAATATTATCTTGCCCTTCAGGAGCTTGCAAAAAAAATGTCATACACTTCAAGGTTTTTGTCTTACATCAGTTCTTTCTCTACACTTCCTCGAATATATAGGAAGCTTAATGATAGAATGGTTCAAAACCAAGGCATGACAGTGAGATAGAGCAAGCACAACCATTTTCCTCAATGTGTCTAAGACTGAGTTCATTCACTCAACCAAAAAATGAGGGTAAGAATAGCATAGGACTCACTTGGTTTTTAATGGGTTAATACATGGAAAATGCTGAGCACGCACCTGGCACAGCCTTGTACAAGCACTGTTGCCATTAGTCACCCTTCAAGCGGACTCGTGGACTCTGTGTCACGGAAAAGCCTGCGTGCAGACTAGAACTGCTCCTCAGGCGCTTTCAGGGCTGACCCTTTTGAACAGCGGTTCTCCGTCTTCCTCACGCCACGACCCTTTCATACAGTTCCTCATGTGGTGGTGACCCCAACCATAACATTGCTACCTCATCGCTGTCATTGTGCTACTCTCATGAATCGGGCGACCCCTGTGAAAGAGCCATTTGACCCCCAAAGGGGTCGTGACCCGCAGGTTGAGAACCACTCTTTTTGAAGAAGCTAACCAGACCTGTCTTCCCAGATGCCTCTGGGAGAGTTCCAAGCACCAAGCTTTCTGCTAGTAGTCAAGTGCTTAATTGCTTCTGCCACACAGGGACTCCCAGCAAAGACTGAGTGCGCAATGGATGGCAGGGAGTTACTATCACCACTAACAAGACTCTGCCTTAAGCTTGTGTCTTCTAGTTTGGGCAGGCAAGACGTCGACTTCAGATTTCTGAAGAGACAATTGAAAAATGGCGCTGTATCCCTATAGGAAGTAGTTACTGCACGCATATACTTTCCAAAATAAGGAAGGCAACGGAGGTCAAGAAGGAACCAACGGAGGAGACAAAATACTCATAAAGAAAGGGCAGACAGCGACTACACTGAAGAGAAAACCAGGGGGTGGGGTTGAGGGGAAGACAGGAGGGCAGGGCAGGAGCGCACAGGTAAAGAGCATGGGGTAGGGAGCCGGGTGGCCCCAAGGAGGGGAACTGGGAGGAGGCAAGGGCTCACTTTGGAGGCAGATGAAGAGCTACTCAGCTGTGAGGCGAAGAATGTAGCACAGGAAGACATTTTCCTTTCTTTTACTGTGATACGAAAAGTTATTACAGACCAGGGGGTAGAACCACGGATCAATTTTGTTCAAGACAGAACACAAAGCTAGCGAAATGAATAGCATACTGTCAATGAGAAACTGATACCAGCTATCTGGCTTTGGATTGGGGGTTTTCTTACCAATGAATGAAACCAAACACGCTCTTTACTAAAATCCTGGGCCCAAATGAACCCGTCAGCAACTTTGCTGTCACCCCAAATTGCAAATCCTCCCTCCCCTATACTAAGGAGGCTTATTCCATTTCCATTTCAAAAGATATATCCCAGGGGAGGGGCAGTGACCTTTGTGCACCTTTGATCTCAGTCAGGGGAGGGGAGGGCTCAGGCAGTCCTGCTGAGGTTAGCCAATGGTTGATTTTCTACATTTCACTCTTATCTTTTCATGAGCTTCATGGAGTCTTCAAGCCACTTGCTTTTCCTAGAACCAAAATGCTCTCCCTTTATGCACATAGGCTAACTCATCAGAATAAAACTTCTGTTCCAATTCCATCCAGTTTCGATGATTTTGAATCACAATACTAATGGTGACATTGAGTGGTAATTAATGAAGGCATTGTGGACAGCGAACGAAGTTGAGATTTGATGCCATTTCAACAGAGGCCTCAGTCAACCCTGCAGGGAGGTTTGAGTGGGGATGATAATTGAATGAGGGGACTGGAATTTAAGATTCCCACATTGAATAATCATTTGACATAGCAATGTGGGGAATGGAGCTTGACCCTCGGACGGCACTGTGGGGATCCCTGAAAGGAGCTGCCAGCTGAAGGCAGTCTTCTGGCCCACATCCCAGCACTTGGGGAACCAAGGTTTCAATCCCAAAGAAGGACCAGGCTGGCCGGCCCTCACCACAACTTCAACATTTTAACAGGAGTTAGGTGTAGACCGGTGTGCATGGCAGTGGAGGGTCTAATCCCATTCTTTCACGCTGGGTCCATCAGTTAGACTTTTAAGATTATTGCTGGCCTCCGTCTTCTTGGCCTCTCCATTCGCAGTCAACATCATTCCTAGAGTTTTTGTTTCTGTCTGATTTCTACATTACTATTACCCTGGTTTTTTTAGTGTTTTATTTTCTTTTAGAGCAAAGGCTCAGGAGCACATGGGGCAGATCCAAGCTTATGCTGAAGGTGACATACCTCCTCTCTTCTCCATAGGTACATCCTAATGCACTACCCATCATCGCAATGCTTTGCAACAGTACAGTGACAAGGAGCAGAGGGTCAGGCCAGATTCAGAAGAGGGCATGGAACAAGGGATAGCCCTGCTGATGTTAAATGGGTCTTGATGGAAAGTAGAGAACAACAGAAAGGTGTTTACTTTTGTTTCATTGACTGTACCAAGGCATTCAACTGTGTACCAAGGCATAGCCAACTACAGATAACCTTGAGAAACATGGGGATTCTAGAATATATCATTGTGCGCACGTGGAATCTGTCCACTGATCAAAGGCAGTTATGCGGACAGAACAAGAGAAAACTGCATGGATTAAGGTCAGGAAAGGTGTGCCTCAGGTTGTATCCTCTCACCATGCTTATTCAATCTGAATCCTGAGCAAATAATCAGAGAAGCTGGGTTAACTGAAGAAGAATGTGGCATCAGGGCTGGAGGAAGGTTTATTCACTATCTGTGAGATGCAGCGATACCATCTTGCGAGCCGAAACGGAGGGACTTGAAGCACTTGCTGATGAAGTTCAAGGACTGCAGCCTTCAGTATAGATTACAAAGCAATGTAAAGAAGACCCAAATCCTCACGACTGGACTAATAGGTAACATCATGATAAATGGAGAAATGACTTACGTTGTCAAGGATTTCATCTTGCTTCATCCTCAAATGATGCTTGTGGAAGCGGCAGACCAAAGATCAGATGACACATTGCAGTAGGTAAACCTGCTGTACAAGGCTTCTTCAGAGTGCTGAAAACAGGAAGCAGGAGCGGTACTTTGAGGCTTAAGGGGTGCCTGGCCCAAGGCATGGTATTCTCAGTTGCCTCTTACGCATGAGAAATGGGAGCTGGTGAATAGGTCCTCCCCTTCTCCAGGCCTGCAGGGGACAATTTGGAAGCACATTTGGAAGGGTCCTGTAGGATAGAGTTCCACTTGCCCTCCTGGCAAATACATTTAAGAGCACACCCTTGGTTTGACATGCCTTCTCAGGGCATCCATTTGTCTTTGTTGGAATAACTTCACAAAAGAAACCCTCTGAACATAAATTCTTTTTTTTTCTTAATCATTTTATTAGGCGCTTATACAACTCTTTTCACAATCCATACATACATCAATTGTGTAAAGCACATTTGTACATTCATTGCCCTCCTCATTCTCAAAACATTTGCTCTCCACTTAAGCCCCTGGCATCAGGTCCTCATTTTTCCCCCTCCCTTCGCTCCCCCATCCCTCATGAACCCTTGTTAATTTTAAAATTATTATTTGTCATATCTTTCCCTGTCCAACGTCTCCCTTCACCCACTTTTCTGTTGTCCGTCCCCCAGGGAGGAGGTCACATGTAGATCCTTGTAATCAATTCCCCCTTTGCAATCCACTTTCCCTCTGCACTCCCAGTTATTGCCACTCACACCACTGCTCCTGAAGGGATCATCCGCCCTGGATTCCCTGTGTTTCCAGTTGCTATCTGTACCAGTACACATCCCTGGTCTAGCCAGGCTTAAAAGGTAGGATTCGGATCATGATGGAAGGGAGAGAGGGGAGGAGAAGCATTTAGGAACTGAAGGAAAGTTGTGTTTTTCATTGTTGCTGCATGAACATAAATTCTTACCTCACACTCTACTTTGTGCAGAGTGCATATGAAGGTAATGAATGAATGCATGGCCCTAGAAGTGAATTCATGTGTAGACCAGTTTTCTCAAATGTTCAAGGAAACAGAAGGAATTGATCCCTTGGTCATTTAGAGGTATGGAAGGAACTTCATTGTCCCACTGTCCAATCAAATACTTTTAAGACTTTAAGTATGATGCAAATCTTGAATTTGGACTTCCTGGTGTGACAGTGGACTGTCCACTCAGCTGTTAACCACTAGGTCAGCAGTTTGAACCCACCTGCCTTTCTGAGGCATCAAGGTGAGTCCGTGTCTATTGTTGTAAAGATTTAAAGTCTCAGAAGCCTAATACAGCAGCTCTATTTGGTCTTATAGGGTCACTAGGAATTGGAATAGACTCAGCACTATGAGTTGTGGTGTGTGTGTGCGTGTGTGTGTGTGTGTGTGTTTAGCTGGCGTGTTTAGGGTCTCAAGATATTTAGGGTCTCAAAATAGATGTATCTTAGCTACTTCTGTATAGTTCTGTTGTGCATGTGTGAACTCATGGTGTGCGTGCATATTTCTGTTTGTGTGCACAAAAGGAAAAAAGGCTAGCGCTTTGCCTTATAGACTCGTGCCAATGCTAATGACTTAGAAATGGAAATGAAATCACCGTCCATTTCAGACCTTTAGATGGGGCACTGGTAGCACAGAGCACCTGGGACAATATAAATTAGCTCTTGGAATTTTGATAAATCACCACCTGCTTCTGAAAATTTACATAGGAAATATATAAACTTTCAAGCAATATAAAAGCTTATCAAAATTTTTCTACAGCCTCATTTCAAAGCGCTCTTTTCAAATCACTCATTTAGAGGAACTTAATTTACTTGTGTGTTTAAAATCAGTGATGGGTGAACGTGAACGTGCCATTTGCTGCTAGATTCAGGCCTCCTACTGCGGATATCTGATGTTCTTTCCCCCTTCTTCTCTCACCTATGTGACTTCAATGGCCCACAGTTGCCAACATTGCTCCCAGGCTGTGCATGTTAGTTTATGGAATCACAAAAGATTAAAATCATTTCTGAACCAAAGCATGCACTCAGTTATTGGGACAATACTACAAGTCCCTACTGTGTTTGAGAAGTACAAGTAGAACTATGGGTTCGTGTAAACGCTGATTTGGATAGGAGATGCTATACTTGTCTCTGGCCGATCCATAAAATGGTGACAGTTGCTATCTGTAAACCATTAGACTAGATCCACAGCGATTACAAAGACCTCCAGTAATCCTTCCCCTATGGTGAATTCCTCTTATATGAAATTAAAGCACACTGCAACATAATGTGTCACCCCTGTTGTTTCCCACTGGGCTGCAGGGGGCTTATGCTGTTGATCTACATTAGCTTTCCTATCCTTCCGTCCTCTCCTTTCTTCCCTTCATTCCTCCTCTTTTTAAAATCTCCTTTTGCTTTTAAAAAACTCATCACAGGAGGCAAGCATAGGAGTTTCATCAAAGATCTGTGCCACAGGGAAATCCACCTTATTTAGAGTTACATTTATTCTGAATGATTAAGGCTAGAAGTGGCCTTGGATTAGTCAAAGGCTGAGGCAGCCACACCTGGCACAGCAGGGTGGGGTGGTGCAGGAGACTGAGCAGCAGCAGAGCAGCTTGAGTCCTAGGGGGACACTGTCCCCACATTCCTGCACACCCTTCTGAGGATGGATGCCAGCAATCTACATACCCAATGCATACTTAGCCCACCTCCCCAACTTATATCAAAAGACAGAAGAACTGCAAAAGGTATTTCTAACAATAAAAAAGACCAATGAGGGTGTGGAGGATGAAATAACTCACCCTTGCTCTATGAAGGTTTCAGAGTGAAGTCCGACTTTTTGGTTGAAGAAATCTATGGCATTGAAGAACTATTTTATCAGGCACTGGGATTTTGAATATTTGACAAAAGGCTTATTTGAGGTCAAAGAATCAAGAGCATCTTCCAGTAATACCAAACACATTACAATGTTGGGAAATGTAAAGTAGAAATGGTTTTTGGTCTAAACTTAAAAATGTGAGGGTGTCACAGTAGAAACCGATCTCTTCTCAGGAGGAAAATTGGATTGCATAAAGAAGATTTGATAAGGTTCAAACGTGTCCTTATAGATTGCCCTAGGGGAAGCTGGCCCTTGGAGGGGATGACTATTTTGCTAAGCCTCCAACTTGTCCTTTTCACGCCGGAAACCACTAGCCACTTGTGGCCTTTCAAACTTAACTTATTGAAAATTAGATACATTAAGTTTTCACAGCCAAATAGAAGTACATGGCCAGTTGCAGCCTCCTAGTAGCTAAGAACATGCTATCGGACATCTCCGCTTAGAATGCCCGTCAACAATGAGACAAGAGTGATAAGGAAGGAAGATTCCACCAAGGTGCAGTATAGCGCTGATGAAACACACATCATTCCTCTAGTTTCTGAATACTCCTCCCCAGCCTCCCTCTACCATGACCCAGTTCTACCTTACAAATCTGGCTAGAGCGAAGAACACACATTGGCTCAGATAAGAGTTCTCAACATGTGGAAACCCCTCAGGAACAGTCTGGGAGTAGTAGTGTCATGAGGGAGATGTCCAGGGAGGAGGAAGGGGAAGAAAAGGGGAGCCCGTCACAAGATTGGATATATAGCCCCTCCCCCTAAGGGAATGAATAACAGCAATGTGGGTGAAGGGAGACAACAGACAGTGTAAGACATGAAAATAACAATAACAATTGATTCAGAAGGGTAGGAAGGTAGGGGAGGGAGGGGAAAAAAGAGGAGTTTATACCGAGGGCTCAACTAGAATGAAAATGTTCTGGAAATCATAATGTGAACATATGTACAAATATGCTTGATACAATTGATGTATGACATGTTGTATGAAATGTAAGAGCCCCAAATGAAGTGATTTTTAAAAAATAATAAAAATAAAATTAAAAGAATTATGAGGATGGGGAAATAGATCTATGTGCATATATTTATAGGTTTAGTATTAAGGTAGCAGAAGGACATTGGGCCTCCACTCAAGTACTCCCTCAATGCAAGAATACTTTCTTCTATTAAATTGGTGTTCTATGATGCTCACCTTCCCAACACAACCGCTGAAGACAAAGCAGGTGAATAAGCAAATGTGGTGAAGAAAGTGGATGGTGCCTGGCTATCAAAAGATATAGCATCTGGGCTCTTAAAGGCTTGAAGTTAAACAAGCAGCCGTCTAGCTCAGAAGCAACAAAGCCCACATGGAAGAAGCACACCAGCCTGTGCAATCACGAGGTGTTAATAGGATCAGGTATCAGGCATCATCAGAACAAAAAATCTTACCATAGTGAATGAGGAGGGGAGTGTGGAGTGGAGACACAAAGCCCATTTGTAGGCCACTTGACACCCCCTTACAGAAGGGTCTCCGGGAGGAGATGAGCCAGTCAGTGTGCGATGTAGCAACAATGAAAAATACAACTTTCTTCTAGTTCCTAAATGCTTCCTCCACGCCCTCTCCCCCCGCCCCTCCCCCACTATCAAGATCCCAATTCTACTTTGCAAGTCTGACTAGACCAGAGGATGTACACTAGTACAGATAGGAACTGGAAACAAGGAATCCAGGGCGGATGATCCCCTCAGGACCAGGGGTGTGAGGGGCGATACTGGGAGGGTTGAGGGAGGGTGGGTTGGAAAGGGGGAACCAATTACAAGGATCTACATGTGACCTCCTCCCTGGGGGATGGACAACAGAAAAGTGGGTGAAGGGAGATGTCGGACAGGGCAAGATATTACAAAATAATAATTTAAAAATTATCAAGGGTTTATGAGGGAGGGGAGAGCGGCAAGGGAGGGAAAACATGAGGACCCGATGCCAGGGCTTAAGTGGAAAGCAAATGTTTTGAGAATGAGGAGGGCAATGAATGTACAGATGTGCTTTACACAATTGATGTATATATGGATTGCGACAAGTTGTATGAGTCCTTAATAAAATGATTTTTAAAAAGCTGTAAGAGTCCCAATAAAATGACTTGTTAAATTTAAATAAATAAAATAAACATTTGAAACATTTTTTAAAAATTAAAAGAATTACTGTCAAAAGGCTTGACTGGAATAAATAGGCACAGCTCAAGCTGTGAGCCAACAGGGCAAAGGCCAGAGACTGGCAGTAGTTAATTAATGTTTTAGAAATCAGGAAGAGTTCACTGTGAGTAAGCCAGTCACGGACGCTCCGTGGATAAAGCAGGACATGTGGAGTACAGAGTGTGGTGAGGATTAACAGAACATGGCAAAGGCATTCTAAATAATGGTCGAACCATGATGCAATATAACAATGACAAATACCTGAAGGCCTTTCTGAGTCAGTGAATGAGAGTTTATATTTAAAGAGAAGTAATTTAAATACTATTGTAAATGATCTTGAATGCCAAGTCAAGTGAAACAATTCAGTACAGTTTTAGAAATAGATGAACATTTTTCTGAGGCCTGTTTTCTATGGCACAGTGGTCACACCTTGGGCTGTGATCCTCAAGGTCTGCAGTTCAAAACCACCAGGAGCATCGTGTAAGACAAATGGAACTTTCTACTCCCATAAAGAGTTATAGTCTCAGAAACCAACCTGTGTTTTAACCATGAAAAGACACTTGGAGCTTGAGTATTAAGAACTCTTAAAGTTAGTATAATTTCAGTATATCTACAATAATAACCAACTATCAAATATTTTGTGTGAACTGCACTCATCAAAATATTAAACTTAGTGTAAAAGAAATTAAAATTTTAATCCTATAATTCAGTTCAGTTATTAATATAATTTTCATAGAATATACATCTTTCTTTTTTTTAATAAATCTTTTTATTGGGGCTCATACAACTCTTATCACAATCCATACATACATCAATTGAGCAAAGCACCCTTATACATTCGTTGCCCTCCTCATTCTCAAAATACACCTTCCGCTTGGGTTCCTGGAATCAGCTCGGTTTCCTTTTTCCCCCCTCCTCTTCCCTCCCCGTTCCCCCCTTCCCCCTGCTCCCCTAATAGTTTATAAATAATTATTTTATCCTATCTTACACTGCCCGGCGTCTCCCCTCACCCACCTCCCCATTGCCCATCTCCCAGAGAGGAGGTTACACATAGATCTCCAAGATCGGTTCTCCCTTTCTACACCCACTTCCCTCCCGGTGTCACCACTCCCACCGCTGGTGTTGAGGGGTTCGTCTGTCCTAGATTCCCTGTGTTTCCAGATCCCTACTGCACCGTTGTACATCCTCTGGTCTAACCAGGTCTGCAAGGTAGAATTGGGGTCATGATAATTGGGATGGGAGGAAGCGGTTTCAAGAACCAGAGGAAGGTTTCGAGTTTCATTGTTGCTACACTGAACCCTGAGTGACCCATCTCCTCCCCACTACCCCTCTGCAGGGGATGTCCAGCTATCTACAGATGGGCATTGGGTCCCCATCACGCACTCCCCACGAACTCCCCCTCATTCACGGTGATGTGATTCCCCGCTGCCTTTGTTGTTTGAGACCTGTTCTCCTCTGCCCTTCACGATCACCCATGTTGGTGTGCTGCTTCTGTGTGGGCTTGGTTGCTTCTGGGCTAGATGGCTGCTTGTTTGCTTTCACGCCTTTAAGTCCCCATCTTACTTTCTTTAGAAGTAAAACTCTTTATAATTGCATCAATGCTCACTTGCACTATTTAAGGGTAAATTTTAAAAAAACAGTCTCAGAATTATTCTTCAACAATCCAAAAAGCCTTGGCCCAGCTTCCTAGGAATGCTATACTTCAAATACCCTAAATAAGAGCCTTTTAAGAACAGAATCTTGTTTTCCCAGTGCAGACGGCTAGAAGTTCACAGTCAGCGCAATGTTGTAAGAGAAGGCTCGCTCTGTCTGCGCTGAAGGAGCGGCTTCCCTAGAACAACGTTTTTGGGTTCCTTGATGGGGTTCCTGGGCATCCAGCTTTCATGATGCCGTATTTCTGGTCTGTGTTGCTCTCTATGTCACTCAGGTATGATTAGTGTGGGGCACACGCTCACTGACATGACCTCATTAACATAATAAAAAGACCCTTTTTCTTCTAAAGCATTACATTGACATGCACCAATCTTAAGGCTTCCACACTTTTCCTGGGGATGAAATCTGACCTATCACAGTTCATTTTCTAGCAGTTGAGCTACTGTACATTACACCAGCTTTTCCCTGACAATTCAGGAAGAAACCACAGGAGCGCATTCATTGTATCACAAATATTATTTTAATTCTTCAAGTTTCATGTCATAAAGAGTATTGCAATTATACAATACCTTTTAAAATCCATGTTCTTAAGATGATACAAAAAAGATTTGTAAATTTAGTTTTAGATTGTGGGCTGTTAGGGTTTGAAGGGAAATTAGCATTTACAAAGTAAGTTTCAAAAACAAGTAATTTTGACATACTTTGGCTTCTGTTCTGTAATTTGCTAGCATTTTTCACAGTGAAGAAATTGGCATCCATGTCGAGACACTTGCCATTTGTTTGGCAATAATGATGCAGACTTTGAAAATATTATCACGGTTTCCTTCTTAAATATTCTGGATCATTTTGTTGCTTTCAGAAACATTATGCACATTGGATTTTGTTGCATGGATCATTTCACTTAAAATATCAAACCAAATTAGAACTTAGAAAACAAGTCTCAAAAAGATACTTTTGATATATTTCTGGCTTGTGTTGTACAATTTGCATCTTTGTTAACCTCACCAACCTTTCTTTTCCTGTTATGACCGTCGTAAACTGCATATAATTTAATGGTGTAATGGCAATGACTTGACTTTCTTCTTGTGGATTCTACAATCATTTAAAATTTGGTGAATGTATTATCAAAGAGTTTCAATAGTCTGTGGAAGTCGGAGACTATCAGGTATATGTCGCTGACGGGTGCTGTCAAGTCCATGCCAGCTCACATTGCCTCCACATGTCGCAGAGGAGTGCTTCCCCAGAGGGTTTCTCCACTCTCCTCTTTAGAGAAGCAGATGGTGAGGGCTTCTTCCAGCTGAGAATCTGGGTGGGTTCAAAAAGAAAAACTGATATTAATAGAGATTTTCCATCAGTGTTCATGGCAGCACTGAACATGGTCTACAGGTGCATTTTCATTGCCTGGTTCCAGGCAAAACCTGATGCCTCGTTACAACATTTACTCTGAATTCCATAAATTAATCCTTTACATACTGGGAGAAGGGCATTTGAGAAAACAATTGTGCAACCCTGGCATGTATTTCCTATGCATATTATATATACCATATGTGATTGTTTTTTACATGGACACCTTACTTATAAGCATTGTACGTGTGTATATGTGTGTGCATGTGAGTGTGTGTGTGGGTACATGTGTGTGGCATTCTGGCCAAAGAAAGCCTTAAGAATAGTGACTAGCAGTGGAACGCGTGTGATGCAGTGTAAGAGAGCCTCCTGGGAAGGAGAGCACTGGAAAGGAGCTGTCTCCTCAGAGGAGAGTTGACTTTAATCATGTGGAGGCAGTAAAACTTTCAGGACTTTCATTTGCTGATGTGGTATGATTCAAAACGAGAAGAAATAATTGAAAATATTCATCAGTAATCAGAATGCAATGTGTGAAGCATGAATTTATTAACATTGGAAGTCATCAAAAGCTAAATGGAATATATAAATATTCATATCCTAAGCATTAGTGAGCTGAAATGTACAGCTATTGACTGTTTTGAATAAGACAATTCTATGTGAGGGCTTCAAAAACTTCATAGGAAAATTCTATTACCTTTCAATTCCACTTTTCCACAAACTTTTGAAAGTCCTACATATTGTCTACGATGCTGAGGATGACAAATTGAAGAAAAATGGCACCATAAAAGTATGCTTTTTTAAAAGAGGAAAAAAAAATTTAATTTAGGGGGGAACAGGGCACTAACCCACCCTGGGCAGAGCATTGGTGTGTCCCCACAGAACTGGAACATGCATACGGACCCCACCATGACATGCCAAACCAGGAGGGCAACGTAAAGCACGGAGGAATACACAAAGAGACTGGACCATACGCCAGCGCCAATTAGAATTAGCCTGACCGCCACCATTGAAGGGAGTATCACAGAAAATGAAAATAGATCGTCTGGTGTGGGAAAGGAACTGACCTGCCATACCACACCCAGAAGGAAGCTGAAACAAAGGAAGGAGGAAGAACGGAGTGGAGCACACCTGGGCCCACCAAGCTCAGAGGATGATAGCCCCCCTCGGAGGGCCCAATGTACAGAGAGGACCATATAGCCGGCCCCACGGCGAGATGCAACATCCTGACCCATGGCCCTACACAGGACAGCACATGAGACACAGTGGGGTATGTGTGACTGAGCTGACCCCACCACACTGAGGCAAAACACTGGGAGCATGCAATGGCGTGGCAGGGGAAGCAGAGCAAGGAGGTCCAGAGGGAGTGTAAAGGATGGACTTTGGGGCCAGGACGTGGCACCCCATCAGACTCATCTGGAAAACACTCTTAAAGGTCAACAACAGACCTCGAACTACTAACAGGGTTGTTTGTTTTGCTGTCTTTTTGTTTTGTTTTCTTTTTTTCCCTCTTCTTTTACATTTTGTATATCAGTGGCTTTTTTGTTTGTTAGCATGTTGGTGTTACTGCTGTCGACACTATGTTCTTATGTGCCACTTGGGTGCTGTCAAAGCCATCCACATTTGTATGCGCATATTACTATATCTGCAGGTCCACCTAGAGAAGATAGGCTGGACAAACAATGTGAGAAGAAAATAACGGGACCAATGGTCCTGGAGGGACATGAGAGCGTGGGAGGTAGGGGAAGGGAGGAGGTGTCGGCCAACCCAGGAACTAGGGAAAAGCAAGTGGTTCAAAACCAGCAGAGGAAGGGGATGAGAGGAATGGTAGGGAGTGACCAAGGGCAAGGTAACTGAGAGGAATTACTGAAACCAGAATGAAGGCTGAACATGGTAGTGGGACAGGAGGAAAGCGTAAGGAAATAGAGGAAAGGAGTAGGAAGCAAAGGGCATACACAGAAGCCTAAATACAAACATGTACATATGTAAAATATTTATGAATACGGGGGAAATAGACCCATGTGCATATATTTATAGGTTCAGTAGTAGGGTAGCAGGTGGACATTGGGTCTCCTTGCACATACTCCCTCAATACAATAGCACCTTGTTCAGCTAAACGGACATTCCATGATACCCACCTTCCCGACATGATCACTGAAGACAGATGTGTGCATAAGCAAACATGGTGAAGAAAGCTGATGGTGCCCGGCTATCAAAAAGATATAGCGTCTGGGGTCTTAAAGGCTTAAAGGCAAACAAGTGACCATCTAGCTCAGAAGCAACAAAGCCCACAGAGAAGAAGCACATAAGCCTAAGTGAACATGAGGTGTTGAAGGGATCAGGTAGCAGACACCAAAGAACAAAAATCATCATTGTGTGATCACCTTCCCCATATAAATGCTGGAGACGAATGTGTGCATAAGTAAGTGTGGTGAAGAAGGCTGATGGTGCCCAGCTATTGAGAGATATAGCATCTGGGGACTTAAAGGTTGAAATTAAACAAGTGGCCATCTAGCCCAGAAGCAACAAAGCCCACATGGAAGCAGCACACCAACATGTGTGATCATGAAGTGCTGAGGGGACCAGGTTTCAAGCAACAAAGGCAGGGGGAAAAAATCATATCATCATGAAAGAGGGGAGTGCATGATGGGGACCTAATGCCCATCTGTAAACAACTGAAAATCCCTTGCAGAGGGGTAGTGGGGAGGAGATGAATCACTCAGGGTTCAGTGTAGCAACAATGAAACTCACAACATTCCTCTAGTTCTTAAACGCTTCCTCCCCTCCATCTATCATGATCCCAATTTTACGTTGCAAACCGGGTTAGACCAGAGGATGCACAGCGTTACAGTAGGGATCTTGGAGCACAGGGAATCTAGGACAGATGAACCCCTTAGGATCAGCGGTGAGAGTGGCGACACCGGGAGGGAAGTAGGTGTAGAAAGGGGGAACCAATCTTGGGGATCTACATATAATCTCCTGTCTGGGGGATGGGCAACAAGAAAGTGGGTGAAGGGAGACACAGGGCAGTGTAAGATAAGATAAAATAATAATTTGTAAATTATTAAGGATTCATGAGGGATGGGGGAATGGGTAGGGAGGGGGAGGGAAAAAAGGAAAATGAGCTGATTCCCGGAACCCAAGCGGAAGGCAAATTTTGAGAATGATGAGGGCAACGAATGTATAAAGGTGCTTTACTCAATTGATGCATGTATGTTTGTGATAAGAGTTGTATGAGCCCCAATTAAATGATTTTTTAAATAAAAATTTTTAAAGGAGAATGAGAATGGTTTCACAACTTGAAAAATGTAATCGATGCCATTGAATTGCACATGAAGAAATTGTGACCTGATGTGAGTTTTGTTGTGTGTATTCTCAGCAATCAAGATTAACTATTGAGAAAAACAATAGCAATAGTGCATGCACGCACACGGATTTATACGTATGTATAGGTTTCTGGGTGGCGCAAATGTGGTGTGACTCCACTCAGAGGTGCCAGAGGAGAAAGGCCGGTGAGTAGTTTCTTTAAAGATTACAGCTTGGACAGCCCTATGGAATAGTTCTGCTTTGCCTGCTGGGGTCCCTTTGAGTTGTGTTAAAGAACAATGCATTTGTTTTGGTTGTGCTTTGTACGTGTATGTGCAAGTGTGTAAGAGAAGCTTTTAGTCATGCCTTTGCCAAGATCCACAGAAAATATCTGAGAGCACATTTTTCTATGCCTGCTGGAAATAGTTGAGTACTGACCTCTTAGTTATGCAAATAGGACAAGAGACTCATGGTCCTGAAGACTGAAGGGTAACATCCTATGGTCCAACCATACTGTTTCTCCTGGATGCTGTCCTTGGTGATGCAAAGCTGATGCTGCATGGGGACAATTAAGAGCGTATGACACCCCAAAGAAGAAAGGGATTCTGACTGTATTCCCTCTGAGTATAACAGAACCAGAAACTTTGGAATGAACTATGATGAGTAATCTAAACTTCACTGATAGGAAAGGACTCACAAAGGGAAGTCTCTCTCTCTCTTTCACACACTACTACTACTACTACTACTACTACTACTACTACTACTACTACTACTCTGGAGAGAGAAGGTCCAGTGTCTCTAAATTCATTTAAATGTATATTCTGGCATTACATGGGTTGGGAATGAAGGCTCATTGAGGACTACAAATGCAATTAAAAGACAATGACATTTCCCCATAAGCCTTTTAAAGGCCTTTGTATATACTCCAGTACTATGGTTTTGCTAAACTTAAAAATGAGTGTCTTACCCTGAGAGCCCATGCCATGCTACACACCTGGAGGGAGCTGGATCAACAAGGATGCTCCAGTGCACCAAGATATGTCCACTCTCAATTTTGCCATTGGTGACGGCGACACAGTAAACTAAGATCAGGTTTCCAAACACTTTCTCTGCTGGGATTTAGAAATAAACCCTGAGTCTTTTGGAGGGAGGAAACTCAATTCAAGGAGTAGAGAAAGAATCTCAGATGAAAGGTATTGACTTTCTTATTAATATGAGCAGAGGGTATACCTCCAATCTTAATTGGAAAATAAAACGGTCATATCTGTACTTGTACAACAAGCATGCCATATTATTTTTAATCAACCCCTTTTATCAAGTTAGCTAGAGTGATCTTTCTTACGTGTAGCTGAAGCAATCCTTACTATTACAGAAGAACTATATTTCAGAAACACAGATTGATTCAAAACAATGGACATGTTGCCTGTTTCATAATTGCGTTCTATCTCCAATTACTAATGGTTTTACAACAGTCTGAAGAGCAGCTGTCCAACACAGTACTCCTTTCAGTAATGATAATAATGAGATGTAAAAAAAATGTCATAGAGTTAAGTCTTCTTGTGACCAGCTTGAATCTTGGAAATACATAATGATTTGGAATCTATTCTGTCAAAGGTCAGAGGATAGTCCCTACCTCAAAATTATTCCTAAACACACACTGTTGTCAGGTGCAGTGGAGTCAGCCTGACGCATATAGTTCTGTGGAGGTTGATAAATTCACTCAGAGCAACGTGTTGGTATGTGCAATAGAGTTGTTTAAAAATCAGCTCCTCCGTTTATACAGTCATTTCACAATAAATCAACTGCCTTCTGCAGGCAGTGAAATATTTCTGTTAAACAATAGGTCGATTGGCTAAGTATCTCTATTTTGTTGTTCTCTGCAAAATGTTATAGCGAGTAAAATTATACTTTTATGGTTGCATTGCTTAAAGAACACTCATGCAATAGCTTTGATTTACTAACCTAATTTACACCCATATGAACTGCCACTCTCAGCTGCATTTATCTTCCTCGTTAGTCTTCCCAGTCATTTCTAAATACCAGTGTTGTAGCTCTCCGGAACGCCATTAGTTTTCTTTAATCTTGAAAGAACACAGACACCTTCGCAAGCTGGTTATTTGTTACCTATCTTTGGAAAGAATCTCAATATATAAGCAAAGTTGATTGTGTAGTAACTTTAGACTTTTTTTTAGCATGTTGTATTCTTTTGTCATTGGCTAGCAGACCTCTCCCATTTCAATGATTTCACATAGATCAGATTCAAAAAGCTTACAGAAAATTCCGTTTTCAGAATATTTTGGATTTCCCATGTTAGATCATTCTTTTTCCATCTCCTCATTATAAATGAATTTGTTTGGAAGAATACAATGGATAAGTTAATAAGTAACATAAGAATTAAATAAGAATATTTCCCCTGATGTTTTACTTCTGTTGCAGGATATGTTCATTCTTATTAGATTGATTTGAAAAACAGTGGTGGCATTAGCCATGGAATAGGTAATACTTGAGGAGATTGAGTGACTCAATACTGTTTCCTAGGTCAAGGTATTGTTGATGTTTTTCTAGAGGACAAATGCCATCTATTGAGGGGAGGTTTTTCTTTTTATTAAATACTTTTATTGGGGGCTCTTATATCTCTTATCATAATCCATACATTTGTACCGATGCTGCCTCATCATTTTCAAAGCATTTTCTTTCTACTTGAGCCCTTGATATCAGCTCCTCATTTTCCCCCTCCCTCCCGCCACCCTCCCCCATGAGTCATTGATAAGTTATAGATTATTATTTTCATATCTTACATCATCTTCTGTCACCCTTCACCAGTTTTCTGTTGTTGGTCCCCTTGGGAGGGGGTTATATGTTAATCCTTGTGATTGATTCCACCTTTCTCCCCCACCTTCCCCCATCCTCCTGGTATCTCTATTCTCATTGTTGGCCCTGAGGGGTTTATCTATCCTGGAGTCCCTGTGTTGCTGGCACTTATCTGTAGCAGTGTGCTTGTTCTGGTCTAATCCAATTCATAAGGTAGAATTGAGGTCATGATAGTGGGGAGAAAGAAGTATTAAAGAACTAGAGGAAAATTGTGCGCTTCATTGGTGCTGTACTGCCCCCTGACTGGCTCATCTCTTCTTTGTGACCCTTCTGTGAGGGGATGCCCAATTTTCTACAGATGGGCTTATGTCTCCACTCCACGGCCACCCCCATTCACATTGGGCATGATTTTCTTCTGTGTCTTAGATCCCTGATACCTGATCCCATTGACACCTTATGATCACATGTTTCATTCTTGTAGTCTTTATTGCTTTTCAGCTAAATGATCACTTGTTTATCTTCAACCTTTAAGACCCTGGATGCTATATATTTTTATAACTGGGCACTATCAGCTTTCTTCACCACATTGGCTTGTGCACCCATTTTGTCTTCCGTGATTGTGTTGGGAAGGTGAGCATCACAGAATGCTGGATAATTAGAGCAAAGTGTTTTTGTGTTGAGGGAGTACTTGAGTCAAGGCCCAATAGCCATCTGCAACCTTATAGATATAAGTACATATATCTATTACCCTGTCATTATATATAAATATATTTACATATGTACATGCCTGCCTGTGTTCAGATTTCTATGAATGACCTTTGGCTCATGGTTCATTCATCTATTTCCTTTACTTTCCTCTTGTCCCACCATCATGTTCAGCCTGCATTTGGGCGTAGTAAGTTTTGCTGCTACCTTGCCCTTGATTGAGCCCCACTAGGCATCCATTGCCCTTCTTTCCACTGATTGTAGTTCACTTGTTGTTCCCTTGTCCCTCGGTTGCTTTCTCGTCTCTTCCTTCCTTTCTCCTACCTCCCCTTCTCTGTACCCCCCTGGAACCGTCAGTCCCTTTCTTTTCATCTCCAAATTGTTTATCCCGCCTATCTTATCTAGATAGACATGCGGAGACATTAATAAGCTCAAAATCCGGGCAAGGCCAAACAAAACAACAAGGGAAGTCAAAACCAACAAAACAACAAAAAACAAAATACCAACAGCAGAAAGAAAGCCACTGACAAAAATGGAAAGGCTTAAAAAGAGTTCCAGGTCTGCCTGTTGGCTTTTATGAGTGTTTTCCATTTGAGTCTGATGCAGTGCCACACTCCAAAGTCTATTGTTGGTGTTGTCCAGGGATCTTATCACTTTGGTCCCCTTGCTGCTATGTTGCATGCCCTTAGTGTTTCACCCCAGTGTGATGGGGTCAGATTGGGTGCAATTCCTGCACTGTGTCTCCATTATTGACCCACATAGCAATATGGTTCAGTGAGGGATGTTGTGTCTCAGGGTGGGGCCAGCCCTATGGTCTTCTCTGTGCATTGTCTGTTCTGAGAAGGAATATCATCTTGGGGCTTGGTGGACCAGGATATATTCCCCTCCCTCTACATCCCTCTTCATTTCTCCTGTGTGCTCTAAAGTACTGTGGATTTTGGTAGTAAGGCATTTGTCTGATGTGTCATTGCTAAAGATGTTTTCCCATTCTTTGGTCATTCTTATTACTTTCTAGGTGAATTCCTTTGATGTACACAGGTGTTTTATCACAGGTGTTTTGTCAATTTGTGACTCCTCTGTATTTGTATCCTTCCCTATTTCAGATAGGGAATTCCCTGTGCCAAGGTTCTCAGGTTTGTCCCAATTCCCTCATTAATGACCCTAATAGTTTGGTGTTTTACCTCAAAGTCTGTGATTCACTTTGAATTCATTCTTGAGCATGGAGTGAGATAAGGGTCTTGCTTCATTTTTCTGCAGGTAGGTTTCCATTGTTTCTAGCACCACTTGTTGAAGAGGGCATCTACTTCCCAGTTGTTATTCTTTGGCTCCTCATAAAAAATCAGTCTGTATGCTGATATTTTTATTTCTTGGTTTTCAGTTCTTTTCAATTGGTTTGAATATCTGTCATCATACCAGTACCACACTGTTTTGATCACTGTAGCTGTATAATAGGTGGGGTGTATAATACTAATGGTTTTCATATGTTAAACCATCCTTGAATCCCTGGTATGAATCCCACTTGGTCATGGTGCATTATTTGTTTTATATGCTTTGGTATTCTGTTGGCCAGTATTTTGTTAAGGATTTTTGCATTGACGTTCATTAGGGATATTAGTCTGTAGTTCTCATTTCTTGTGGGATCTTTGCCCGCTGTAGGTATCAGAGCTGTACTAGCTTTATAGAAAGAGTTTGGGGAGTTTTCTGTCTTTTTATATGTTTTGGAAGAGTTTGTGTAAGATTGGTGTCAGTTCTTCCATCAATGCTTGGTGGGATTCTGTTGTGAAGCCATTTGCCCCTGGGGGATTTTTTTCTTGGTAATCCCTTGATAACCTTATCTATTTCTTCTATTGCTATGGATCACTTGAGATTCTTGACGGCAATCTAGGAAAGTCTAGGGAGGGATAGTTTTTCCAGGTATTTTTCCATGTCTTACAAACTGTTGAATTCATTAGACTATAGGTCATTGTAGTACTGTGCAATTAGCCTTTTGATTTCATTAGGGTCTGTTGCAATGTCCCCTGTTTCATTCCTCACCCCTGCTATTTAATTTTTTTTTGTACTTTCTTTGGTTAGGCTCACCAGTGCTCTATTAATTCTGTCAGTTCTTTCAAAGAACCGACTTTTAACTGCATTAATTTTTTCCATAGTTTCCTTGTTCTCCCTTTCCTGTATCTCATCCATTATTTTTATAATTTTTTTCCTTTTGCTATTAATAGGATTGTCCTGTTGACTCTGTTCTAATAGTTGTGAGTTTTGTGACAACATAGCCACAATAAATCTCTCTTCATTTTTCATGTGTGCATGTATTGCTATCAAATTTCCCATCCCAAAGGTTTTAGTATGTCATATTTTCATTCTCATTGGTTTCTAGAAACTTCCTGATTTCAACTCTGATCTGGGCCCATACTCTTTTTGCAATAGAAAGTTATTCATCCTCTAATTTTTCACCCTTGTTTTCTTCATCGTCCTTTTGCTGATTCCCAGCCTTATGGCCTAGTGGTCGGGGAGAGAAGTCTGTATAGTCTCTATGCGCTTCAATTTACACAGGTTCACCTTGTATTCCAACATGTGGTCTATCTTTGAATATGTGGGTTTGAGAAGAGTCAGATTCTTTTTTTGTATTTGGGTGGAAAGCTCTGAAAATATCTATCAGGTTAAATTTAATTCTGCTGTTTAGATCTTTAGTCTCCTTGTTAAGTTTGTTTCCCTGTGATCTGTCTTTTTCAGAGAGTGGTGTCTTAAAGTCACCTACTATTAATTGTTGAGCCTGTGCTTTCTTTTTTCATCTTTTGGAGTGTTTGACGAATTTCATGGGTCACTCAATGGGCACGTAGATATTTATTATGATCATTGGTTCGTGGTCTACTCTTCCCTTGATCATTGTATAGTGCCCCTCCTTGTCTCTTGTTATGGCTTGTACCTTGAGATAACTTTTGCCAGAGATTAAGGTCACTAATCCTGCTTTATTTGAATTGCCATTTGCTTGGCATATTTTTCTCCATCCTTTAATTCTCAGACTGTTTTTGTCTGTAAGCTTAAGATGTGTCTCCTGTAGGCAGCAAATCAATGGATTTTATTTTCTAAGCCAATCTGCCTGTGCCTTTTAATGCCTGAGTTCAGTCCATTGATTTTCAGTGTTATTACATCAGTCTGTGGACTCAGTGATGTCAAATTGTACCTTTTGTGTGGGGTGTTTTCCTACCTACCAATCTCATCAACTTGTGTTGTGTGTGTGTGCGTGTGTGTGTGTGTTTCATTCTTGCCTTCTTTCCGCTATTGCTATCCTGAGGGTTATTTCTCTTTGTCATCCTCTGGGTGGAGTTGTTCTATGTAACGGTCTCTTATTTGTGCTTGTTGAGAGCTGAACTTATATCCATACTGGGTCATCAAGGATCTTTTGTAGGGTTGGGTTTCTTTTTATATATTCTTTGAGTTTTTCCTTGTCTGGGAAGGCTCTTACTTCTCCATCTACCTTTATAGATAATTTGGATTGCTATAGTATTCTTGGCATTGTGTTATTTTCTTTCAATTTTTAGAATATGTTACCCCATTCCCTCCTCTTCTTCATCATGTCCACTGATAGGTCTGAACATAATCTGAGTTACTTTATAAGTGACTACTTGTTTTTCCCTAGCTGCTCTTATGATGTTTTTCCCCTCATAGTTCAATAATTTAACAGTTATGTGTCTTGGTGACTTCTTTTGGGATTCAGTATGGCTGGTGTTCTTTCAGCATCCTGAATGATTGATTGCCTGATTTTCTTTTATTAAGCTGGGGAAGTTTCCTTAAGAATTCTCTCATTATTTTCTCTGTTCACTTCTTTATTGTGTCTTGTTCTGATAGCCCAATTTTTGTTTTCATTTTATAAATTTAAATCATTTTATTGGGGTCTCATACAACTCTTGTGGCATTCCACATATACATCCATTGAGTCAAGTACTTTTGTACATTTGTTGCCCCCACCATTCTCAAAACATTTCCTTTGCACTTGGGCTCTTAGAATCAACTCCTCATTCCCTGACCCCCATCACTTTCCCCCCTCCCTCATGAACCCTTGATAATTTAGAAATTATTATTTTATCTCCCTTCACCCACTTGACTGTTTTCCATGCCCCAGGAAGGAGGTTATATGTATATCCTTGTAATCAGTTCCCCCTTTGTACCCTACTTTCCCTCCATGCTCCCAGTATCACCATACTTACCACTGGTCATGGGCGGTTCATCTGTTCTGGATTCCCTGTGTTTCCAGTTCCTATCTGCACCACTGTACATCCTCTGCTCTAACCCGGTTTGTAAGTTAGAATTGGGATCATGATAGTGGGGTGGGGGCAGGAAGCATTTAAGAACTAGTGGAAGGTTGTGTGTTTCATCAATGCTACACTGCACCCTGAGTGACTCATCTCACCACTACCCCTCTACAAAGGGATATTCAGTTGCCTGCAAATGGGCCTTAGGTCCCCACCCTGTAGTTCCCCTCATTCACGATGACATGATATTTTGTTCTTTGGTGCTTGATACCTGGTTACTTCAACCCTTCAGGATCACACAGGCTAGTGTGCTTCTTCCATGTGGGCTTTGTTGCTTCAGGGCTTGTTGACCGCTTGTTTACCTTCAAGACTTTAAGACCCCAGATGCTATATTTCTCAATAGTCGGGCATCATCAGCCTTCCTCACCACATTTATGCACACATTTGTCTTCAGTGTTTGTACGGGGAAGGTGAGCACACAATGTTGATTTTTATTATTTGGTGTCTGTTACCTGACTCCTTCAACACCTTGTGATCACACAGGCTGGTGTTCTCTTTCCATGTGGGCTTTGTTGCTTCTCATCTAGATGGCCACTTGTTTATCTTCAAGCTTTTTTTTTTTTTTTTTTTTTTTTAACAATTTATTGGGGCTGATACAATTCTTTACACAGTTCATACATATACATACATCAATTGTATAAAGCACATCTGCACAGTCTTTGCCCTAATCATTTTTCTCTCTTTTCTTCTTTTACATTTTATTAGGGACTCCAACAACTCCCACCACAATCCATACATATACGTACATCAATTGTATAAAGCACATCCACACATTCCCTGCCCCAATCACTCTCAAGGCATTTGCTCTCCACTTAAGCCCCCTGCATCAGGTCCTCCCTTCCCCCCCGCCCCTCCCTCCCCTTTCCCCCCTCCCTCATATGCCCTCGGCAATTCACACCTCGTTATCTTGTCATATATTGCCCTATTCGGGGTCTCCCTTCCCCCCCTCTCTGCCGTCCCTCCCCCAGGGAAGAGGTCACATGTGGATCCCTGCAATCAGTTCCCCCTTTCCAACCCACCCACCCTCCACTCTCCCAGCATCGTCCCTCACACCCTTGGTCCTGAAGGTATCATCCACCCTGGATTCCCTGTACCTCCAACCCTCATATGTACCAGTGTACAGCCTCTGTCCTATCCAGCCCTGCAAGGTAGAATTCGGATCATGGTAGTTGGGGGGAGGAAGCATCCAGGATCTGGGGGAAAGCTGTGTTCTTCATCAATACTACCTCACACCCTAGTTAACCCATCTCCTCTCCTAAGCCCCTCTATGAGGGGATCTCCATTGGCCGACACTTGGGCCTTGGGTCTCCACTCTGCACTTCCCCCTTCATTTAATATAATATATATATACACATACATATATACATATACACATATATACACATACATACACACACATATCTTTTTTTTTTTTTTGCATGATGCCTTATATCTGGTCCCTTGGGCACCTCGTGATCTCACTGGCCGGTGTGCTTCTTCCATGTGGGCTTATTTGTTTCTGAGCGAGATGGCCGCTTGTTCACCTTCAAGCCTTTAAGACCCCAGACACTATCTCTTTTGATAGCCGGGCACCATCAGCTTTCTTCACCACATTTGCTTGTGCACCCATTTGTCTTCAGCGATCCTATCATGGAGGTGTGCAGTCAATGATATGATTTTTTGTTCTTTGATGCCTGGTAACTGATCCCTTTGGGACCACTCGATCACACAGGCTGGTGTGTTCTTCCATGTGGACTTTGTTGCTTCTGAGCTAGATGGCCGCTTGTTTATCTTCAAGCCTTTAAGACCCCAGTCACTATCTCTTTTGATAGCCGGGCACCATCAGCTTTCTTCACCACATTTACTTGTTCACACACTTTGGCTCCAGCCGTTGTGTCGGGAGAGTGAGCATCATAGAGTTCCAATTTAATAAAAGAAGGTATTCATGCATAGAGGGAGTGTTTGAGTAGAGGCCCAAGGTCCTTCCGCCACCTTAATACTTGACCTATAAATATCGACACAAAGATCTATTTCCCCAACCTCCTATATATATATGCATGTACATGTCTTTGTCTAGACCTCCATGAATGCCCTTTGACTCCTAGCTCTTTCCTCCATCTCCCTTGACCTTCCTCCTGCCCTACTACCATGCTTCATCGCCCCCTGGGCTAGAGTATACCTCTTCTCTAAGCAACCTTACCCTTGATCATTTCCCATCAGGCCTGCCACTCCCCCTTCTCTACCCTTTGGGGTCCCATGTTTTTCCCTTGTCCCTGGGTTTGTTAACACCACTTCCTTACCCCCCCTACCCCCCACCCCAAGTCCCCCCGGAACTGTCGGTCCCGTTGTTTTTCATCCAGATAGTTCATCCAGCCTGTCCTATTCAGACAGACCTGTGGGTTCACTAACATGCACGAAAACTAGACAGAGGAACACAAAGCAACAGTATACAACCAGACAACAATACAACCAAAACAAACCACTGAAAAAGAACAGAACAAAACAGTTCACAAGAGAAAAGCTTGTAGTTAGTTCAGGGATCTTTGCTGGCCCTTAGGAGCGTTTTCCAGTCCAGTCTGTTGGGGCACCACGCCCTGGCCCCAAAGTCCGCTTTCAGCATTCCCTGGGGACCTTGCCACTCCATTCCCTTGCTGTTCCGCTGCACTCCCCCAGTGATTTGCCTCGGTGTGGTGGGATCAGGTCAGGTGCAATTCCCACACTGTGTCTCCGGTGCTGTCCCCTGTATCGCCCTTAGTCACTGAGGGGCATCATGTTTCATAGTAGGGCCAGCCATGTTGTTCTCTCTGTGGTCTGACTGCTCTACTCAGGAACATCATCATCACGGCCTGGTGGGCCAGGCTGTGCTCCACTCTCTCCTCCTGCCCCTTCATCTGCTCCCGTGTGCTCTGATCAAATATGTCCATCTCCCATAGCTGCAGGGTCAATGTCGTCCTTTGGAACAAGTTCTTTTCGGGGGAGGGGCAGGAATCCACTTAATTTATGGTGCTGGGGCCAGCCTCCCAGACCTCTCCACCGGTTCCGTCCTCCACGCCGGGATATTGCATTCACACCTTGCGACACTGGGTTGAAGTCTGGTCCCACTTTCCCTGTGGAGATATAAACCATACCCTCCCCTTGGGTGGATTAATGCCCCATTTCTGTCATGCTGATTGTACTTACCTCAGGGGACTCATGTTGTACCTGTCCCTTTGGGTCTGGCTTACCTCGCTTAACATAATTCCTTCCAGCTCTTCCCATGAAATAACGTGTTTCATGTGCTCATCGGTGCTTTTTAGTGCTGCATAATACTCCATTGTGTGTATGTGCCAAAGTTTGCTAATCCACTCGTCTATCGATGGAAACTTAGGCTGTTTCCAAGTCTTTGCTATTGTGAATTGTGCCGCAATAAACATTGGAGCGCATATGACTGGTCGTGTTTTATTTGCTGCTTCAACCGGGTATATGCCCAGTAGAGGGATGGCTGGGTCGTAAGGTAGATCAATTTCCATTTTCTTTAGGTATCGCCAGATTGCTTTCCACAGTGTCTGTACAAATCTGCACGACCACCAGCAGTGGAGGAGGGTTCCTATTTCACCACAGCCCCTCCAACACTTGTTGCTCTCTGATTTACTGATCTGAGCTAGCCTGAGGCGTGTTAGGTGGTATCTCATGGTTGTTTTGATTTGCATTTCTCTTATGGCAAGGGACTTCGAGCACTTTCTCATATATTTATTGGCCATATTGATCTTCTCTCTAGTGAAAGTTCTTCTCATTTCTTTTGCCCACTTCCTTAGGGGGTTAACTGTTTTCCTCTTTTTGCAGGTCATGATGGTGTTGTAGATTTTAGTAATGAGCCCTTTGTCTGACGTGTCATTACTAAAAATCTTCTCCCAGTCTGTGGGTTGCCTTGTCACCCTCTTGGCAAAGTCTTTCAAGGTGCACAGGTGTTTTATTCTTATTAGATCCCATTTGTCGATTTCCAGATCACCTGTGTGTGTCCCCTTCCCTGTTGCAGTGAGCCTATGTGCTCCCTGGGCCAGTGCTCTGAGATTAGTCCCGATTCCCTCCTTAATGGTCCTGATGGTTTGGGGTTTGACTTCTAGATCTGTGATCCACCTTGAGTGTATTCTTGTGCATGGGGTGAGGTAGATGTCTTGTTTCAACTTTCTACATGTGGATATCCATTGTTTCCAGCACCACTTATTAAAGAGGGCATTTGCTTCCCACTTGACGTTTTTGGGACCCTTGTCGAAGATCAGTTGTCTATATGCTGATGATTTTACTCCTGGGCTTTCTATTCTTTTCCAGTGGTCTGAGTGTCTATCATTGTGCCAGTACCATGCTGTTTTGACCACTGTAGCTGTGTAGTAGGCATTAAAATCAGGTAGGGCGAGTCCTCCAATTGTGTCCTTCTTCTTGAGGAGTTCTCTGCTAATTCTGGGTTTCTTCCCTCTCCATATGAAGTTGGTGGTCAGTTTTTCCAATTCTTTGAAGAAGGTTGATGGTAATTGGATTGGTATAGCATTGAACTTGTAGAGTGCTTTAGGAAGAACTGTCATCTTTACTATGTTCAGCCTACCTAACCATGAGCAGGGGAGCTTCATCCATTTGTGAAGGTCACTTTTGGTTTCCTGTAATAGGGTTTTATAATTATGCTTATATAGGTCTTTAGTATTTTTTGTTAAGTATATTCCTAGGTATTTCAGTTTGTTCTTGGCTACTGTGAAGGGTACTTCCCTCTTAATCGCCTCTTCCATGGCCCTGTCCGATGTGTATAGAAACCCTACCGACTTCTGTTTATTGATCTTGTATCCTGCTACTCTTCCGTATTCCTCTATTGCTGTAAGTATTCCAACTGTGGAGTTTTGGGGGTCTTCAATGTATAGGATCATGTCATCTGCAAATAACGATAGTTTCACCTCCTCCTCTCCCAACTGGATCCCTTTGATGTCCTTCCGCTGTCTTATGTTGTTAGCCAGAACCTCCAAAACGATATTGAATAGAAGAGGGGACAGGGGGCATCCTTGTCTTGTACCCTTTTTCAGTGGTATTGTTCTTGTCTTTTCTCCATTGACTATGATGTTGGCTGTTGGTCTTTCATAGATAGCTTGTATGAGCTTGAGGAACTTACCTTCCAATCCTATCTTCATGAGTGTTTTGATTAGGAATGGATGCTGGATGTTGTCAAATGCTTTTTCTGCATCTATGGATATTATCATATGGTTTTTATCCTTTTTCTTCTCGATGTGGTGAATGATATTGATGGATTTTCGGATGTTAAACCATCCCTGCATCGCTGGGATGAATCCTACTTGGTCGTGGTGAATGATATGTTTGATGTTCCTTTGTATTCTATTGGCCAATATTTTGTTAAGGATTTTTGCATCTATGTTCATTAGAGATATTGGTCTATAATTCTCTACGCTTGTGGGGTCTTTTCCCTGTTTGGGTATCAAAGTAATGCTGGCTTCGTAAAATGAGTTTGGGAGCTTGCCGTTCTTTTCTATGTTATGGAATACTTTGTGGAGGATCGGTGTCAGCTCTTCCCTGAATGTTTGGTAAAATTCTGCTGTGTAGCCATCTGGCCCTGGGGCCTTTTTCCTTGGTAGGTTTTTGATGACACTCTCTATTTCTTCCTTCGCTATGGGTTTGTTGAGGTTCTTGATCTCTGTCTCAGATAATCTAGGGAGAGATTGTTTTTCTAAATATTTATCCATGTCTTCCAGGTTTCTGAATTCATTAGAATACAAACCTTCATAGTACTTTGTGATTATCCTTTTTATCTCATTGGGGTCTGTTGTTATTGCCCCCGATTCATCCCTCATCCTGGCTATTGATGATTGTTCCTTTCTATCTTTGGTAAGCTTTGCCAGGGGAGTGTCAATTTTATTAATTCGTTCATAAAACCAGCTTCTAGTTGCGTTAATCCTTTGCATTGTTCTTTTGTCTTCCCACTGGTTTAACTCCGCCCTGATTTTTATTATTTCTTTTCTCTTGCTATTGGAGGGGTAGTTCTGTTGACTCTGTTCTAGTTGTTGGAGGTTTTGTGTTAACATATCTGTCATACGCCTTTCTTCTTTTTTCATGTATGCATTCAGTGATATCAAGCTACCTCTGATAACTGCCTTTGCAGTGTCCCATAAGTTTTGATATGTTGTATGCTCGTTCTCATTAGTTTCTAGAAATTTCCTGATATCCTCTCTGATCTGAACCTTAACCCATTCATGTCGCAGGAGATCGTTGTTTATTCTCCAATTGGTGGCCCTTGCTTTTCTGGGTGCCCTTCTATTAATCTCCAGCTTTATGGCATGGTGGTCTGAGAAAGACGTCTGGATAATATCTATGTGTTTGAATTTACTCAGGCTGGCCTTGTGCCCCAGCATGTGATCTATTCTTGAGAAAGATCCGTGTGGATTGGAGAAGAATGTGAAACCTTTTGCTTTTGGATGAAAGGCTCTATAGATGTCTATCAGGCCCTGTTGCCTAATTACATTGTTTAGCTCTCTGGCCTCTTTGCTGAGCTTCTTTCCCTGTGACCTGTCTTTCTCTGATAGTGGAGTGTTGAAGTCCCCCACTATTATTGTTGTTTCCGTGATTTCTTCTGTCATTTTTTTAATAGTTTGTTTGACGAAATTTGCCGCACCATTATTAGGTGCGTAAATATTCAGTATGCTTATTGCTTCCTGGTTTACTGAGCCTTTGAGCATTATGTAATGTCCCTCTTTGTCTCTTTTTATGTTTTGGATCTTGAGATCCATTTTGTCGGAGATTAAGATAGCCACTCCTGCCTTCTTGGAGTTACCATTTGCTTGGTAAACTTTCTGCCAGCCCTTTATTCTCAGCATATGCTTGTCTGCTTGCTTAAGGTGTGTCTCTTGCAGGCAGCAGATTGATGGGTTATGTTTTCTAATCCAATCCTCCAGCCTCTTTCTTTTAACATATGAATTGAGCCCATTTGTATTCAAAGTGATTATTACAATCTCTGGCTTCATGGTTGCCATATTCTGTTTTGTGTTTTGGGTCTTTGCCTATCTTCCTTCATATCAGTGTACTGCGTTTGAGTGGAGGGTTTCTATCCTGTCCTCTTTTCCATCTGAGACCGTGTTGTCCTGGTACGTGTTGCTGGCATGTTGGCTTCTAGATGGAGATGGGCTATATGGTGGTCTCCTGGAGGTTCTAGTTGGAGCTTGATCTTCTGGCCATAGTGAGTCAGCCAGTATGTTCTGCAGGGTCGGGTGACTTGCAGTATATTTTTTGAGTTCTTCCTTGTCCTGGAAGACCCTTATCTTACCCTCTATCTTAATGGATAACTTGGCAGGGTATAGGATTCTGGGGGAGGCATTTTTATCTTTCAGAATTTGGAAGATGCTGCTCCATTCTCTCCTCCTCTTCATGGTTTCAGCTGATAAGTCTGAGCATACCCTTACCTGCGCTCCTTTGTATGTGACTGTCTTCCTTTCTCTTGATGCTCGTAGAATTTTCTCTTTTTCCTCTAAGTTGGATAATTTTACAATTATATGCCTTGGCGTGTTCTTCTTGGTGTTTAGCTTAGCCGGCGTCCTCTCTGCTTCCTGTATGAGAGTCGGATTCTCCTTTGTTAGGTTGGGGAAATTTTCTTCCAGGAATTCCTTTGCTATCTTGGCGGTCGATTTGTGTGTTATGTTGTGTTCCGGTAGACCGATTATTCGAATATTATTCCTCTTCATAGCATCTGTCATTGATCTCAGGCTGTCTTCTGTTTCTTTAATTTTCCTATCTGATTGTTTTTCTCGCTTGCTTCGTTTGGTTTGAGCATCCTCGAGTTCACTGATACGGTTCTCAGCCTCCTCAAGCCTAGATATAGCTTCTGTGACCTTTTGTGTGGCCTCTGCTACCTCCTCTGTTAGTTTCTGCAGTTCCTTTTGGTGGATAGTATTCATCCCCTCTATTGTGGACTTCATCCCCTCTATTGTGCATTTCATCCCTTCTATCGTTGCATCCTTATTTTGGTTTGCTTCTCTTAGCTCCTGTATTACTGCAAGCAGAGTTCTGAAGATTTCCTTTTGTGGCTGATCTATATCTGTTTCTTCTATGAGTGACGTTAGGTCTGTTAAAGTGCCTCGTTTTTCTGATTTTTTTGTTGGGAGTGATGTGGTCTGTTGATTTTTCCTTGATCCTTTAATAGGCCCCATGCTTCTGGGAGACAGGAGTAACCTTATTGTGTGGAGGCTCAGGCCACTGTGCCGTCTCCTGGGGTGGCTGGGGCGGGCTGCGGCAGGCTTAGGGCTGGCACTGGGGACCCAACAGGGCCCCAGGTGGTGAGAGCTGGCTGGAGCTCACTGAGGGCTCCTCAGGGACTGCAAAGCCGAGACTGCAGGTGCAGTGTTTGATCTGCCCGGGCTGTGAGCGGGCCCCTTGGATAGCTGCGCAGGCAGCTGCGGGACACTGCAGGGAACAATGGTGTTCGCTCTCCGCCCTTTTGGCGCGAAACCGCAGGGGGTAATGGCGCCGGCAAAGGAGGCTTGGCGCGAAACCGCAGGGGGCAATGGCGCCCTTCCTCTGCTCAGGCTCAGAGTCGCGGCCGCCGGGGTCCCCGCAGCACCCTGGGGAGGGCACCTACTCTTGTGCCTTGCGCAGGGGGGGGCCCTTGGTGGGCAGACTCAGCAGCGCGGGGCGCGGCGCTCCGCGGAAGCTCAGGGTCCGGGACAGGCGCGGGTTGGGCTATGGCTCCTGTTGGCGGGAAGTGCTCAGCGCAGGGTCCCCGCCAGGAGTGGAGCTGGCGCTAGGCTGCCAGGGGCTGGCGGGGGCGGGCGGGGGTGGGAGGCCAGCGCACGGAGGGCAGGTGGAGAGGTCCGCGGCAGCGGTGCGGGTGGATGGTCCCCCGTGGGGGTCGCCAGACAACCCGCGGGTCCGCTCCCCTGAGCTTGGATGAATGGAGGGAGGGACGTGGGCCCGAGGGCAGATCGCTGCCCTGTGGGGAGAGGGGAACTGCGGGAGAGGAAAGCTTCTCTCCCAGTGGGGATCCGCGATAGGGAGTGGGGAGTGGGCCGCTGGAGTAGGCAGGGCAGGCAAGTGGCTCTGGGCTAGGCGCCGGGTTTGGGGATGGAGCCTAAGCCGGTCGCCAGTGAGCTCACGGCAGCTTAGTGGCCAGAGATGTCCCACTAGTCCGGTCCTCTTTCACCTAGACCCCTGCTCCGGACAAATACGTGGGGTAGGACTGGGGTGCTGACCCAGGGGGATATTTCACTCACCAGACTCTTACTATTCAGCTACCTGGTCGCCAATCCCGCTTTGTTTGGAGGAGCTCTCAGAGTATGCGGGTGTCCCTGTCGGCCATCTTCCCCCTCCTATCTTCAAGCTTTTAAGACCCCAGACACTATATCTTTTGATAGCCATAGACCAATTATTCTAATATTATTCCTCTTCATAGCATTAGGCATGGTTCTCAGGTTTTCTTCAGCTTCTCTGCTTGTCTTATTTGACTGTCTTCAAATTTGTTGAAGTCTGCCTGGTAATCCTCTAGATAACTTGTGCTATTCTCTGCTTCCTCAAGGCTGTTGGCAAAGTCTGTTAATTTGCTCCTGGATTTTGTTATTTCATTCCTTATTTCTTTTTTTTTTTCCCTTTTGATGCATGGCCTTTATCTCCTCTATCATTTCATCCTTTTTCTGCATTGCTTCCCTTATATCCTCTATGACTCCAAACAGCATGATGAAGATTTCTTTTTGTGGCAGGTTAGTGTCTGCTTCTTCTATGCACATTGTTAAGTTCATGTCTTCTTCCAGCATGCTCCTGCTTTTTTGTTGATGCTGTTGGGGTTGGATGCTTTTTACATGTTGTTTTAGAGGAAATGGGTGCCATCTTTCAGAGTGTTGAAGAGCACTGGGGTCTCTCTTTGGGGACTCATATGAATTCTTATTTGAACTACATGCAGGTAGTTGCACTTACGGGTCAGGTTACTGCTGTATCTTCCTGCGGTGTCATTCTTACCCTGGCGAACCAGTATTCCATTATTTGGAATGTGAGTTGGATAGTCCTCTCACGGGATGCTGGCCGGGTGGTTGTGGGCCCACAAAGATGATGCTTCAGTGGCTGATCTCCCAGTAAGCCATGTTGGTGTGTCCCATGTGGCTTGGTGTACCTCACATGGCATGTGGTGCTTCCCTCTGCAATTGGAGTGCTGACAAGGGCAGGTGGGTGTATCCTCCTTGGTGTAGAGCACCACGAATGGCAGGCGGAATTACCCTAGTTGAAGAGATCACTGTGAAGTTTGGGTTGTTGTTCCCACAGCAGGGTGGAGCACCACAAAAGGTTGGCAGGAGTTCCCCCAGTCACTTGTAGGGCCTTGGGGTGTAGGTGGGAGTTCCTCCAGTTGTTTGAAAGGGAGATCCTCCAGCTGTTTGGGGTGCAACAAAGGGCAGGTGTGATTTCCACAGCTGCATGTAAAGCCAACCAGTGCAGGCATGAGCTGGTGGAGTTTTCAAACAGTACATGAGCACATTCACAGAGCAAGTTAGGAGAGGTTGAGACAGTTTACCTTGTCTAGTGATTATATATTTGTCTACAATACAAACATGATAATCTATTTGATTTTGGAGAAAATTGTGCTATTTTATGCTGTCTCCCCACTGGAATTATTTATATTTCTAAATTTTTGTAATTTAATTTCTTAATTTGTAATCACCCACTTGGGATCACCTAAAAGACTTTGACTTAAATTTGTCTTTTCTTTGTACCACAGCAATAAAGTAGAAGAGGGTTTCAGAGAAAGTACTACTTTGTTGATACAAATTACAAAGAACATAGAAATATTTTTCAGATATGCGAATTTGCCAGTATAAGAAACATGCCAAAGTCATAAAATAACCTAAATTATGTAATTTTTTAAAATAGAAAAATAAAGTAAAAGCAAAGATAGTAAAATTCAGATAAGAAAGCTATCTAAAATCAAATAAAGCTAAATAAAATCATCTCAGTACAGTATATGATAGGATTTAATTCATATATAGCAAGCAGAAAGGTATAGAGAAGAAAAACTAGTTTTAGGAATAGTCTTTTCTCCTTTTATCATGTAACTTCTCTTGATTCAAATCTTTTTCTTCTTTTTTCCTTGGTTTACCCCAAACCATATAACTTAATGTTTCTTCTCTGACCTTAAAGGAGCCTGAAAGGTTGCTACCTGAAAAGCCAGGGCTCAAACCCACCAACCACGTTGAATAAAGATGAGGCTGCGGAGCTCAGATAATCCTGGCGGATAGGCATTGGATTGCTAACTATAAGGTCAGTGGTTCAAATTCATAAACTGCTCCGTGGGAGAAAGATGAGACTGTCTGTTCACATTAAGATTTACAGTCTTGGAAACCCTGTATAAGGTCACTATGAGTCAAAACCTACTAAGACCAGTGGGCTTTATCTATCTAGCCAAAGTAGTCTATGCATATTTCAATATAGGTTTTCTTGTATTATACAGCCATTGCTTATTTATATCTTTTCTTTTCATTTTATATCTTTTCTCATTGAGTGTATATAAAGTCTTAATCACCTTTCATTCCCAAGGGACTAACACAGTACTTGACCAATATAATTGCTTATAACATTTTTTTTGGAGAATGACTGCTCAAATAAAATAATAACCTTCAAAGTAAAGTATATAACTCCTTCAAATTTCAAATAGGTAAATGGAAAACATTTGTTTGGCTTGGCTTTCTTGATGTAATAATCTCTAGTTGTTTTCGACCTTCTTCACAGTTCTTTATTAATCTCCTTTTCTGGTTCTTCCTCATTACCCAGCTTGAAGTGTCCCAACAGTCAGTCCTTGAGTCTCTTTTCTCCTGTCTGCATTTTAGTGGGTGGTTAACCAAAAGACTGGTGGTTTGAACCCAATAGCTGCTCTGCAGGAGAAAGATGGGACTTTTTGCTCTCCTAAAGATTTAAAGTCCAGGAAGCCCTATGGTGCAGTTCAAGTCTGTCTTATAGAGCAATTATGAGTCAGAATCAATGAAAGTGCCTTAAAAATGTATGACTTCTACCTCTCCCCAGAATCTCAGACACAGATATTTGACTATCTACTTATTATCTACACTTAGATGCCTAATGACTATCTGAAACTTGACATGTCAAAAAATATACTCTTGATCTCTACTCCAATGAAACTTCTCCATCAAAGAACTCCATCTTTGCATTAATTCTTTCTTCCACACCATATCCCATGTCAGCAAATACTTTCATCTCTACCTTGAAAACACATTCAAGATTTGACAAACTTTTGATTTTTCCCTTCCTAACACACTGATAGAGGAGCCCTGGCGGGCATAGTGGGTTACACATTGAACATCTAATTCACAGTTGGGGGTTAGAACCCACCATTTGCTACACAGACGAAAGAAGAGGCTGGCTGCTCCAGTAAAGATTTAAAGTCTCAGATAGCCAAAGGGGCAGTTGAACACTGTCCCACATTATTTCTATGAGTGAGTTGGAATTGACTCCACAGCAGTGGGCTTTATTTTATTTTATTTAAAACACTGATTATTCTCCTTATAGGTATTTTTTTCCCTTCGGCTTTTGCCAGCAGCACCTCTCCCCACAGGCCTCCCAGCAATGTTTATTTCCAAGATAGAATGATAATAGAAACATAAATAACTTATTATTACCCTGCTCAAATGGTCATGGTCAATTTAACTGTTTAAAGGCCCCGTTGTCTGACCTCCCCTCCAACCTCATCTCCTACTGCATCTCCTAATGCTGCTCACCCAGCGTTATCCATACTGGCATCCTAGGTAGCCTTCTAGTGAGCCTTCCCTGGTGACCATACTAAAGTTATATGCATTCTCTCCAGTCCTTTCCTGATTTATTTCACTCTCTCAACTTTGAATGATCTAGCACGCTTTATGATGAACTTGTATTTTTAATCCCATTTTCTCTTTCCTTTTTCACTGTGTTATAGAATGTAGTCTCCATGAGATCTGAGAGTTTTATTTTTGGTCAATATTGTGTCACCGGTTCCAAGCACAGTTCTCAGCACAAAATAAATGTCCAATAAATATGTATTCAATAAGTAAATAAGTGAAAATATATTTAGTTACTCATTGGCTTATTCAAAAATAATTTATTATGGACCTTCTCTGTTCCAGACACTCTCCTGAGCTACTTGTTTTTCCCTCTCCTAGTAAGGCATCCTAGGTTTTGGCCAGTGTGATAACTCTTGACAAGCATTGAGCATAAATAAATAATCCTCTCTGCTTCACTAGTACATTATGTATTAATTTTTCTATTTCCTCATCATTCTTTACATATTTTTTCATGGTTTATACCTTTTGATACTAATTTCATTCTCTTCTTTTTAAAAATAAATTTTAAAAATGGACCAGTCAAACAATTTAGGAACTAAAGAAGAAAGACTCAGATGTTTTAAAATAAAAAGTCTTGGTGTCTATAGCTTGTAAAAGTGCCCCAATTTTTTCCAGAGATTTAAAAGAATCCATTCAACTTCTTCCTGCCTTTAGCTTATTTTTTGAACACCTTCATCCAATATATACATATATTCAAACTCTATTTCTTATTCAATTTTATTACCTTTTCCATTTTAATCCATTAATTTTAATGGGTTCATTTTATGTATATAAATTATATATGTATATTTCATATATACTTGGATAGCTGGCCTGGAAATATCACTTTGGAGAGGAAGTTAATGTGAAGCATCTACCTAGAGACAAAATTTTAAAATATGCTTTATAACTTCTTTGTTATGTGAAACCCTCCAACCTGTTACAGACTAGCCTTAATTAAAAGTCACTGTTCTAGACTTTTGCCAGCTTAAGTAGCAGGTGAGTTTTGAATGTTTATTTCTCAATATTGAATCCCTGTATCCAGAGCCGATGCAGCAAGCACTCAATGAATATATGTTTGGATGTTTGAATAAGGGATATGAGATGGGACTAGACAGACAGTGAGTATACATCAATAAAAGTTAATATGTCACTATGACCTTGGACAACCTTTTTGAAAACTTTATAGGTCAGTTAGTTTGAGCGAGTGCTGATTTGTTTTTCTTTATGTCTTTGTTTTTACAAAAGTCCAATTTTACAGGGCTCATAATTTTCTTTGGGCATCCTTGTTATGTGGGCAAACATGAACAAAGATGCTAGAAATCCTGGAAAAAATGAATTTCCAAGAGGTGGATTCAAGGCTGCTGTTTTCTTCTTCATCCCTCCAGGCTACCTGCAGAGGAATCTTATGAGCAGAGTTCCAAGCCCAGGGAGACACAGTGCATATTTGGGGTGAGTCTCTGCGCTTTTAAATCATAGAATCAATACATGGGATCTCAAATATGCTCTTTTCATAAGTCTGGATTAAAGTAAATATCAAATGAGTAACAAAATCATAGCAAGTGTTCAATAAATGATAGCTATAAGCAATTTTTCATGAAAGTGTAGACATTCTTTCATTTTTATATTACATTTATAATATTGTACTCATGACCACACACTTCCATGGCTGATAAAATTAAATTATGGCTAGAATTATCGATCTCAAGTACAAGAGAGCCATTTTGAAAACCAGAACTTAGAAAAATCATTTTTGCACTTCACTGGAGATACTCATTTGTTCAAAAATTGTACATTATAAATATGACAATCCAGGGGGATTTGAGACTGAAAGGCAAGTTAATTGATTTGAAAGCAATAAGAGAATATGTGTTGTATTTTCCAGTCAAAATCTTAGGCTTTGTGAAAATGCATTTTTTTTAGGTAGCAGCGTGCCATCATTTAAACATATGCCATCTTCCAGTTCTTAAGGACATTCTCACCAGAAGTCCAAACAAGGCTAGACCAGACCTGGAATCCTCAATATCTTCTTCTTCCAGAGCCTAAATGGAAATTTATCCATGGGGGCAGGTGTTGTGGTAGTTTAATATCAATGAGATCCCTCCACCATCATATCAAATTTGAGGCTTAAAATCAAAGCAAAATAAATCCTTCTGATGTCAAGTCTGTTCTGACAGGGTGATCAAAAAATATACAGTTGAACTGTGCTCTGTAGTGTTTTTAAGGCATTTGGAATTACATCATTAGGCCCTTCTTCCAAGGTGTCTCTGTGTGGTTTGAAGCTTCCAACTTCCAGTATAGTGTCGAATTCTTAATCAAGCATTTGCACAAGGCAGACCTTCATTATTCATTGACCCCAGTGACTGATTCAGAAAAAGCCGCAAGGTAAGCAGGCTGCACTGTTCTCTCATTTACTCATTCAGTTCATGAAAAGTGTCTTCACTGGAAGCTGGGTCCACTTTGTCTTCGACTTTGAACCAGGAGTTGTGGGGTGATTAGAGAATATATTGCATAATTCTGGCCACGGATCTAACTCGTCATTTGCTCACCACACGTGTTTGGCCTAAACATTTTATCTGGAAACTCTTTACTGTGGCGATCTTTAAATGAAAAACCCAAACCCACCACCATCAAGTTGACTTTGACTGGAAACAACTCTATATAAGTTTTCGAAACTGGAAATCATGATGGGAGCGATGGCCCGTTCTCACTCACGCACAGCATCTGGGGATTCTGCTTCTCACTGTCAGTAGCTCAATGCTTCACATATGATGACACCAGGCATGGCAAAAATTTCAACAAAGGTTATCTACCCTCGGACCATACAAAGCATAGGAAAAGTTCCCCTTATACCATACAAAAGGGGTTGAAGAGGTAGACTTCAAAATGAGTTTCTGAAATTCTTCCTCTAAATCCTAAATGTTCTGATGTTTATCTACTTCGTGATGCTGGATGAGGAATCCCACCAGTGAGGGACTTCCACGAAGAAAGAAGTTACTTCCAGAGAGTTAATCCTTCATAACAGCCCTGTAAGGGAGAGGAACGTAGAACGGCCCCTTGAGTTTCTGAGATTTTAAATATTTATGGGTACAGACAGCCTCACCTTTGTCTTGTGGAGCAGCTGTGTCATGTCAGTTCTAGGGGGAGGTACAGATGTTCTTCCTGTGGCAACGGTCTTCTCTCTTTGAGCTTGCTTGTGTCTGTGTCTATGGTGCTCAGACTTGTTAGATTTAGGGCAAACCCCATGCAGAAAAATGACCCATTAATATACAAAGAAACCCCTATCCCGAATGGGATTATGTCCAACAGACATTTTTTTTTGGTGTGTGAAGACACTCTTCATTATACAGCATGGTAATCCAGTGACTACAGGAAGTTTAACTATATTTAAAATTGAGCACTTCTGCACATTTCCCTGGTGACGTAGAATATGACTAGAATGAAATGAATGTTAGAATCCAAATATTATTTCAAACTTTTAACTGCGACAGCTATTTGATATCTCACATGCTTAGAATATCTAAGCTAAAGACTGGTATCTGAATATATTCATTGGCTTTGTTCACTAGATAAGAATAGCTAGCTTAAAATAAAATTATTAGCAACTTTACATCGACCTTTGGGATTTCTAATTGCTAATTAAATTGGCAAATGAACTTCTGCAAAAAAATCTTATCCTACTTCCATAAAAACCAAAGGTGATTAGAAACAGCTTTATCATGTCAAGTGACTATTAGCTAGTTTCTTACTAGCTAGAGAAAACACCATTAGCTAGAGTTTCTTACATGTAAATTCATGTCCTTGCTCTTCTCTTTTAGCTTGCCTCTATGACTACATTATAATATGGCACATTTAAAAAAATCTATCCAAGCAATGTTCTTCCTTGGTTTGTGTTAGTTCATTGATTGATTGAGTCATTCATTTTCTGCAATAGTTAGTTTTCGTTGGTTGCAATCCACTGAACTGGACCATGACTAAACAAAGACACAGATTTCATGAATAGATAAATTATAGGCTAGCTCATGAATGCAAAAGGAAGATGATTAGCCAATCTTATAAAAAAGGAAAAAAACCAACAAAACAAAACCAGAAGCTCTAGGGAGATCTAGGAAGGAAACCAGATATTCCCTGTAGAATACTGTTGTAATTATTGAATGTGCTAAAACCACTGTGTGTGTGTGCAAGAGAGAGAGAAAGAAAGAGCAATTGGTCTAGCTGCCCAATTGGTCGAACTCTAGAACATTCTACCTCCTACATAGAAATGGCACGTGCAGAGAAGTGCTCTCCAAGATTTTATCCATTGGTAGTTTCTCAAGGTCAAAATGAGGATCTAATTAACAAAAGAAGAGGGGATTGAGGTTGGGTAAATAAAATCTCAGGAGACCGATCCATTCACTTCTTTAGAGCAAGCATGGAGCTCTCAGTTCCTGTTATATTCTAGGACAGCATCTGTAGTCCATTTGCAACCCTACTTTCTAGATGAGCATCTATTCAGGAACAGGAAATCATTACAGCTCTCTCACAAGGACCATTCTATTGTTTCTTTGTTTCCGTTTCTAATGTAAGCACTGCAGTCCATTTATTTGTGTGCACTTACACTTTTTTGTAGTGACTTTCTGTAAGTGCAATTTGGATAAAAAATGTACAAATGTTACATGTTTAGAGACATAGAAAATATCTAAAAATATCTATAACAAAATGTAGTCAACAGCTGCTACTGTGATATATTTATAAAATGTTGCTGGACATCGTTGAGTTAGTTCTGACCCATCGTAACTCCTTGTACAACCAAGGGGACACCCCCGTTCTGTGCCGTCCTCACTGTTGCTGCTTTTGAGTCGCTGTTGCAGCCACGGGGACAGTCTATCTCGAGGGCTTTCCTGTTTTCCTCTGATTCTCTGTTTTATCAGGCTTGGGGTCCTTCCTCAGGGCCTGGTCCCTCCTGATAACGTGTCCAATGTACGTGAGAAAAAGTGTCACTAACCTCGCTTCTAAGGAGCATTCCAGCTATACTTTTCCAAGGTACTATAATTAGAAAACAAAATTGGAAGTTTATTCAAAAGACAGAATACTTCCCAAACTTTTTCCTTCACCTGTTCTTGTTTCTTTTCTACTAGGATTATGACCTTTTTTACTCTTTTTAAAAATAGAGTCTAATGTTGTTCCCCTTCTTTAAGAGGACGAAACTTTTTATTTTGGCATTATTTCAGACTTCCAGAAATGTTGCAAAAATTATACAAAGAAATACATACAGCCTTCACCTATGCCTCCAAAATGGTAGCATTTGTACTTATTTTCTAATCTGTTGGAGAGGAAATAACAGACAAAATATCCCTTTAATCCTCTAATAAATAATCTGATTTTGTCTTTTGATGTTTGACTGCTGAAAGCCTTAAAACCATACCCCTGTCCCACATCTGTGCTAGCTGATAAGAAAGTCCAGCGCCTCTCCTTTGGTGCCAGGGGAAGATTCAAACCATTCATATTCCTGTCTGCGATAGAAAACCCCAGCCCGGGTGACCCACAGGACATTCTCCTAATTTGAAAGTGCATGGGAAACTCAAGGCGCCCTAGTCGTATAGTGAATTATTTGTTAGACTTCAATCCATGAGGTCAGCTGTTTGAATCTACCAGATGCTCTGAATGAGAAAGATTAGGCTCAGAACCCTCAGAAACCCAAAGAAGAAGTTCTACTCTCCCCTGCAGAGTTGCCATGAGTTAGAACAGACTTGATGGCAGTGGGTTTTGAGAAACCCAGTCCGTTCTCTCCAGATATCGCAACTGTGTAAACACTAACTATTTTCATACCCTCTTGGTGTTTGTGTCTCTGTATGTGCAGGGTATCATCAATCTTGATATCACAGCCTACATCTGCACAGCGCTCACAACAAACCCTAAATAGAATCCCTTACCTAATCCCAGTGTAATGACCAAAATCAAGAAATTAACATTGAGGCAACATTATTGTCTATCCTTTGGATGATGATGTAGTAGAAGTTTCTTATATATGACCTTTCCTGACTTAGCTTTATAATTCTGCCCAAATAATTGATCGGGCTACAGCCTGCTTGGTCTATTCCACATGCTTGCTGGGATTGATCTGTCTTCTTTTTAATTAGAGTGTGTAAACTATGAAATATGATAAGATGACCATGCAAGAATTATTGATTATCATGCAAATTAAGTTACCGTGGCCTTCAAGGAACAAGTTCGTGGAACAAGTGGGAGAAGCATGCCTCGAAATTCATAGGAGTTTTCTTCCCACAAGGCTAATGTCACAGAGATTGAGGGGCAGGGGCTTCACTATATTAAGAAGTGTCTCCAGGATAGTTTGTCTTTTGGTTCTGGTTCTGGCTCCCCATGCTGCAACCCTGCTAGACAAAATGAGAGATGCCACACAGAACATGGTGCTAAGTGGTGCAGAAGTATAGTTGGCTGCAGCGACCTCTAAGAATGGCAGAGTAGCTTTGAGCACCAGGCTTCCTGGAGAAGTGGGGTTCCTCTGGGCACCTGTAGGCAGCTAAAGAGCTTCAACACTTGCCCAAGAAGGACAGAAGTTAGAGAAGGCCGTCAGTTGACACGTCCAAGAGAAAAACCACCTGCCTGTGTGTACAACTTGGATCAGGGTTTTGAAAGAGCTCAACCTCCTCCAGAGAAGGCACATACATCAAGGGTAAGAGGGCTGCAAATTCTCAGCAGATCTGGATGCCTGGCAGAGAGGAAGCTAAGAGCTATCCTGTTTGGAAGCTGTTCTGGCTGAATTGTATCCTTTACTTCTCCGTTGATGCTGATCCAGAGTTGGAGCATGTTGCTTCCTTAATAAATCACATCACGGTGAGTGTGGTCTCTGAGTGCAATGGTGGCCATTGCAACAAATGATAGAAACCAGCAGAAAAGTCAGAAGTGCCATGGCAGGATGGCTGCCATCGCAGATGGTGGACAACTAGAGACTTGTGATGTGCCTGGAGCCTGGAGGCATAGTGCTGTGATCCACATGGTTGGCAGTTTGAAACCAGCATCAGCTCACAGGGAGAAAGAGGGACTTTCTATTCCTGCTAATAGTCACAGTCTCAGAAACCCACAGCGGCCACTAGCAGTCAGCATTGACTGGATGGCGCAGTTGATTTGGTTTTAGTTTGAGTGACAAGTCTGACCTCACCTCGTAGGAATCAGCTTTGTGCTGATGGTGATTTTCAGGCGTCCTGAAACAAGGTCCGAGCCTATTAGATTATAGAGACCCCATTCGCTGTTTCCACATGTGCCAACGAAAGTCTTTACAGCAAAATAAAATCTCGATTCATTGGCTACATTCAAAGGGCATGTGTTTTCAGCGTCCATGCTTGGGAACCACTTCGAGTGTTTGTCTTTCATGACGTTGACCTTTTTTTGAAGAATATTTCTCAGTGATTACATAGAATGTTTCTTGGAATCTTCATTGTCTAGTGGTTCTCTATAATTACATTCAGATTACATAGAATTGGAAGCTTCTTTTGATTCTGTTCATTGGCTTTGTATGCTTTTCACCCTGAAAAGGCACGTTTAGGATTCCTATTGTTGTTTACACCTCCCAGGCACAAAGAAATTCCAATACCAATCCAGACTGAAATCTTGAATATCCAAAGGCTTGGTCAAGACCTCTTAGTATTAGTTCCTTTACCCTTTTTTTGTTATTGAATTTGGCGTGATAGACAGTTACTAAGATGTGTTAGACAAATCACTGCAACATTTGTGTTGTCAAGGAAATGGAAAAGATGTCTTTTATTGAGTTAGTTTTGAGTGAAACATGGCACAATAGATAGGATGCTTAAATCTCCTCTTACCTACACCTGTTCTTGCTGCTTTAAAAGAACCCACCCATTGTTGTTAGATGCCGGGGAACCTGGGCTGATTCACAGTGGTCTCAAGAACAACTGGATGAAACACTGCCAGTCCAGTGCCTTCTCCGCAATTGTCCGGTTTGAGCCCTTTGCTGCAGCCGCGGTGTCCATCAGCCGTGCGGAGGGGCTCCCTGCCAATGCTGTACCACACCAAGAATGACATCCTCTTCTAGACACAGGTCTCATCTTGAATCATGTATAAACGAGATCCTGCCCACCTCACTTCTAAAGCAAATTCTAGCTGTACTTCCACTTCTTCCAAAGCAGATTTGCTGCTCCTTTTGGCAGTCCGTGGTATTTTCAATAGTCTTGGCTGGCGCCATAATTCAAATGTGTGCATTCTTCTGAGGTCTTTGTTATTCACTGCCAGTGTTCACGGCCATAGGAAAATACCATTGCTGAGGCGGGTCTACCTCAGTCCTCACCGTGCCACCCTTGTTCTCACATACTTTAACGAGGTCCCGTGCGCCACAACTGCCCAGTGCGATGCGTCCGTGGATTCCATGACTGCTGCTTCCATGAGCACTGATTGTCTGTTGCTTCAGTTGTAAGGGCGTTGGTTTGGAATCACTCTAGAACTTAAAAAACGGCCCACAGCTGTAGTTAAGGGAGACGTTTGTTTCTACTAATGCTAATATTGCTGACCAGGTGTTGGGCTGTTCTACTGACTGTGCTCCTTTGGCCGGTGGCAGCACTGGGACCCAAAGACACTCAGCCCGCCGCCTACTGCCGACCTCATTCCCTGACTTTAGCATGCTTATTAATTCATGAAATATTTATAACCAACCCCGAGACTACAATGGGAAATGGAATGGAAAACATGAAACAAAGAAGCCCTAAAGTTCTTCATTGTCGAAGACAATTTTTTACTTCTTTATAGGTCTATCTGATGAAACACATCCATTGCTATCTCTTAGCACGTCCTTCACCCTGTGTCATTTAGTTTTATAACATCTAGACCTAAAATCAGCTTTGTGCTTAACCTATTTGCCATTGGACACAGATAATATTCTAACATTGTGTGGCCCCCTTTTAAGTGACAGAGGGGATGGACAGGGTGGCTGCAATGATGGACTCAACTATAAGAACAATTGTGAGGATGACGCAGACCGGGCAGTGCTTCGTTCTGCTGGACACAGGGTCCCCAAGAGCCAGACGGATTCAACAGCGCCTAACAACAGAAAACAGCACCTGACAAAACTAATGTCAGTGTTAATACTCATAACATTAACCAATACTAATGACCAGAAAAGAAAGGCAGACAGTCGTGTTTTTATCTTATTGCATTTTATTGGTAGAACTATGTCAAAAACAAAACTTAAGGTATAAAGTAAATATTAGAGTGCAAAATATGAAAACACTTGATTAATATTTTTTGTGTGTTAATAATGCCTTTTTAAAGGGGAATGCATATCTAAATATTAGTCTATTGAAGCAGATACCGGGTTTTTCTGTTTGGACAGTTGACTTCTGCAAACTTGTTAAGAGCTTCATTAGAAATCTTGCAGCGCCTCTTCTGAGGACGTGGGAGCAGCAAAGCACTCCCTCTAGGGAGAAATTGTGTGACTTTCTTCACAACGGAAGTCGTAGTTGATGACTGTGAGAATTCAGCATTTGAAGAGAAAGTGATTGAGAAGTGTCCTCACTTGCTCCTCCTCTTCTGCCTATTTTCAGGTTAAAGCTTGAAATGCCAGTAAAAGACCATCAAGTAATATACTTCTATGTCCCTATCTGTCAAATGGTGATAATAAATAGTGTCTACCTCATAGGATCTTCCCTCCCTCCTCCCAGGATTAAGTCAAAATGACTTAAAACAGGCCCTAGAAAACAATAAATGCTTCATATTTAAAAAGAAAGAAATCTTTCTCTTTACTTCACCATATTTAACATAGCATATAGCCAGACCTATCAATCTATCTTTGTTTATTAATGTTTGTCAAAAGAGAATAGTTAGCCCTTCTGAAAATTTAAAATTACTTTCATATGAAGTAATAAATATAGTAATAGCTAGGGAAAGTGTAAAGAATAATGATTATTTGGGAAGAGAACCATTAAAAAACCTGTTTCTTATTCTCAATATTGGTCTTGAGGAGTTTATCTGTCCTAGATTCCCTGTGTTTCCAGCTCTTAACTGTACCCATGTACATGCTCTGATTTAGCTGGATTTGTAAGATAGAATTGGGGTCATGATAGTGGGAAGGAGGAAGCATTAAAGAATTATAGGAAAATCGTATGTTTCAATGGAGCTCTATTGCACCCTGACTGACTCATGTCTTCCCTGTGGCCCTTCTTTAAGGGGATGTTCAATTGTCTACAGATGGGCTTTGGGTCTCCACTCCATCCTCCCCCTCATTCACTTTGATATGATTTTATGTTCTGGGTCTTTGATGCCTGATACCTGATCTCATCAACACTTGACGATCACACAGCCTGGTGTGCTTCTTCCATGTGGGCTTTGTAGCTTCTCAGCTAGATGGCTGCTTGTTTTACCTTCAAGCCTTGAAGACCCCCGATGCTATATCTTTTAATAGCCAGGCACCATCAACTTTCTTCACCACATTTGCTTATACACCCATTTTGTCTTCAGCAATTGTGTCAGGGAGGTGAGCATCACGGAATGCCAAGTAATTAGAACAAAGTGTTCTTGTGCTGAGGGAGTACTTGATTAGAGGCCCGATGCCCATCTGCTACCTGAATACACCTATACATATATGTACTTAGATATATTTCCCTATCATTATATAAGAATATATTTATATATGTGCATGCCTGTATTTAGACATCTATATATGCCCTTTGCCTCCTAGTTCTTTCCTCTATTTGCTTTTACTTTCCTCTTGTCCCACTAGCGTGTTCAGCATTCATTCAGGTTTCAGTAATTCCTCTTTGTTACATAACCCTTGATCAAGCCCTACCAGGCATCCTATGCCCTCCTTGCCAGAGTAGCAATACCTGGAGGGTGAGGGGCAGGTGGAGAGAGAAAGGGGGAACTGATCACAATGATCTACATATAACCCATTCCCAGGGGATGGACAACAGAAAAGTGGGTGAATAGAGACATCAGTCAGTGTAAGACATGAACAAATAATAATTTATAAATTATGAAGGGTTCATGAGGGAGGGAGGGAAAAACTGAGCAGCTGATACCAAGGGCGCAAGTAGAAAAAAATGGGTTGAAAATGATCATGGCAACAAATGTACAAATGTGCTTCACACAATGGATGGATGTATGGATTGTGATAAGAGCTGTATGAGCCCCTAATAAAATGATAAAAAAATTGTTTCTTTATATATTTCAGAACTTTCAATTTCATTAATGAGTTTGTTTTCCTTTGTAGAATAAAGTTACACATTGCACTATTAATTGAAAGGTCAGCAGTTTGAAAACACCAGGTGCTCCATGGGAGAAAGATGAGGTTTTCTGCACCTGTAAAGAGTTATAGTCTCAGAAACTCACAGGGGCAGTTCTACCCTGTCCTATATGGTCACTTAGTCAGAATTGACTGAACAGTAGTGAATTGAGTCACATTGACTAGCTTTCAAATATCTTTTGGAAAAATTTCCCCCAAATATCTCGATGACAACATTCATTATATATCCCTAATTGTATTTGGTAATGTCTTCTGGCGTTGGTTTTCTACAAAAATCAGAGAAAAAGGCTGAAAGACACTAATATTGGCATTATTTGGTCCTGTCTGTTAACACGAGTGTCTGGTTCTTTGTGAAAACAATTGAAGCAATCAGACGCTGCCCTTTTGACATCTTTTGACAACAAAAGACCAGCATCCTTTGTCATTTCCCTGACATCCTTTTCAAATTTGATTTGTGGTTTACATTTTATATAAATATTCATTTTCTTACCTTTTGTGTTGTACAAATTATGGCTTTCTTAATATCAGGCATTGATCTTCAAGAAATCACATCAAATATTGGTGTTTCTCTGTACATTGTTCAATTCTGATTGCAGGTTTTGTAAATAAATATGTGTCAATTAACATCACTTATAACCTTAAAACAGAAAAAAAGATAATTCAAACAGAAAAATAGTACTCAACAAAGAGCAAAATGTGAACTGGTCATATTGGGCCCTTATTTCCTATTAGATTGTAAAGTGCTTCAAGGCTTGAGATTAACTTCTCAAATGTGTAAATACTACATGCGTAGCCTGATAATGAGCACTTCAGCTCATCTGGGAAAGCTTCCTCACTATTACGTGTTCTACTGCATAATTTCCCAGTGAGAGCTGAGATGAAAAAGAAGAGGTAATTTTCCATCAAAGTTTCAAAAAGACACACCTGAAAAAAATTGCTTCATTAGAAGGAATTTTGTAAAGATTCGGACAATTAGTATTCACAAGGCTAAAATAAGAATTTGGGATTCAATTTTTCTGGATTTTGTCTGAACACCAGTGTGAATATTAGCCATAACTGCAACATTTTTCAATATTGTGCATAATTTTTAAAATTCTATAGAAATCCAAGTCTATCTATGTAAGAAACTTATACACTGAAAGCAACATAAGACTGAGATAGTGCAGGTTAAGAGACAATGATGAATTATCTTAATAAGCACATTGAGGAGGGAAGAGATGTTGGTGAAAATCAATACAAGTAGTGTGTGTGTGTATGTGTGTGTGTGTAGGGGCGACAGGTTTCTTTGCTTTTCAAATATTTGTTTTAAGCCACTTTACTGTTATGAAAGGCCTATATGATTATCTGGTTTTGCTCACCAAAAGGAGTTGAAAGAGGACTTTCACTTGGCAGCTAAGAGGCAAATAAATAAATGAATAAAAACTAGCATTCCATCTTAATTCTACAGCGAGACCTTAAAGAGGGACTATGCAGCTTGAGACATTCACCAAACTCCTTCCCTTTCCTTGGGAACTACACTCAGCATCACAGCATCATAGCTGTAACCTGCATCTGTGAACACTATCATGTTGGTGTTATTTTAGGTTTCTGTGTTATTTTTTATGTTATTTGGCATGATTTGGTAATATTTTGAGGAGTGTAGGAATGCTTTAAAATGTTTGCATATATGAAGGTAAACAATTGGCCATCTAGCTCAGAAGCAATAAAGCCTCCTTGGAAGAAGCACACCAGCCTGTGTGATCACGAATTGTCGAAGGGATCAGGTATCAGGCATCAAAGAATAGAAAAATCAAATCACTGTGAATGAGGGGAAGTGCAGATTGGGGACCCAAGATCTATCTATAGGCAACTGAACATGCCTTTACAGAAGGGTCGCAGGGAGGAGATAAGCCAGTCAGAGTGCAGGGTAACAACAATGAAACCTACAACTGTCCTCTGGTTCCTGAATCCCCACCACCACAACCACCACTATCATGATCCCAATTCTACCTCACAAATCTGACTGGACTGGAGGATGTACACTGGTACAGATAGGAACTGGAAACACAGGGAATCCAGGATGGATGATCCCTTCAGGACCGGTGGTGATTGTGGCAATACCAGGAGGGTGGAGTGAGGGTGGGTTTGGAAGGGGGAACTGATTACAAGAATCCACATATAACCACCTCCCTGGGGGACAGACAACACAAATGCCCTTTGCCTCCTAATTCTTTCTTCTATTTCCTTTTACTTTCCTCTTGTCCCATGATCATATTCCATCTTCATTTGGGTTTCAGTAATTCCTCTCAGTTACATTGTCCTTGATCAAACCCTACCAGGCCTCCTACACTCTTCTCACCATTGATTTTGGATCACTTGTTGTTCCCTTGTCCCTGAGTTTGTTAACACTACTTCCTTTCCCCCTGCCTCCCCTTCTCCCATGTCCCCAGGACCTTTGTTCCTATTGTTTTCCCCCCAGCTTGTTTATCCTTACTATCTAGATAGGTTTGAAACTGTTATCATTTAGGGGAGCAGTTAAGTGTGGTGGGGGAGTGAAATTTCTTAAATTGGCTCTTCTACCCAAGTCTCTGCCATTCCAATTATATGATATGGTGGGACTATGCAAACAGAGCATAGAGAAGTGATTCATCAGTTTTCCTTATCAATCCCTTGGCTTTAAGGGTGGACTCCCTTTGAAGTAGAGAGAAGAGAGAACCCCAAAGGACCTTGGAAGATCACGCTCAAGATCTCCATAAGAAGAGGCCTCTGAAACCGGATGCATCGGAGACCATGATATAGAGACTTGGAGGAACATCCCCGAGACTATGAGCTCCCTTCGCCTCATCTCACCTGATGCTATGGAACTGTGGAACAGTGTGACAGGCAGGCTAGCTTCCTGCTCCATGGAGGCCAAGGTCAAGGAACTGTATGGTTGAGAGACTCAGGACTTGAGAGAGACTTGCCTACCATATCAATAAACTGCTGAGAACCAAAGAGAGGCTTGGCTGCTGGCTGAGGAGACCAATGACTGTAACCTTACTGTTTATCCCAGCTTGTTGTAACCTGTTAACTTCCCGGATAAACCCCCTTAACTGGGGTCTTGTCTGTGAGTTTGTGTGGCCATTGCAGCCACAGGAGGAATGGTGGATGTCAATAAACGAGTGAAGAAGAATGGACCACGGAAGCTTGTCTGACCACTGCTTCATGGTGACAGAGAAGCCAGAGAAGGTCAGATAGGTCCACCTCCATTGCCGTATATTGTAAATACAAACTGTTTGCAGCATCTATGGACATTCTACAGTTCACACACGGATAAACATGCAAAATGAAAGTACATTTCCATATTGAAAACCATGCATAAATCCACCTTCCTTGGGCTTCTTTCCCATCTTGGCAGATACTGCTGCTAGACTGTCAAGAGAGACCTTGAACACGAGAGAGTGACGCCGGGGACATAATGATACATTTGGCAGGAAATTCAGAAAATCCCAATTCACTATAAATTCCAGAAATGCGGATGTTGCCTATGTCTTCAATTCTTATAGACAATGTCTCCAGAATTGAAAATTTCCCACTAAATGTCTTCACTAGAAGATTTATCATTCATATTTGGCTAAATAGTCTGGGGCTTTTATTCTCAATGGGGTGGGTGGGGGGAGCAGGACAAATGACTGAACAATGCCAAACTTTTACTTTAAGTGAAACATTATTTTATGGTAGCATTTTCCCAAATAGGCAATACCCCCCCTTGGTGGTGCTGGGAAAACCTGGGGGTGGGAGTAGGGTGGGAATGGGGAGCAGGTGTGAGGTGTCTGCAAGAGCAGAGAGAGACACATGATCCTAGACTACAGGCTATAGAACATTTTTGGTCAGGGGTTTGCTGAGTAATTTTTTTTCTTATAGGGGCCAATAGGCCAAGTAAGTTTGGGTATCTGTGCTTTGGACCAAGTGCTCATTTCTTAAAGAAAACAACAGAGACATTCAGATATTGATCTTTTTATTGGTTTTCTTTGACTTTTGCTCGTGTGCTTCAGTGGGTTCACGTTGGTTTTTACTGATAGAAGGCTTCCACTCTAATCTCTATCCAAATTTCAAAATAACTATGAACCAGCTGCTGTATTTAGAACTCTGTTGCCAACAAGTTCTTTCTAACTTTCTGCAAGACAAAAACCCAAACCAAGAAAACACGAATAATTACTCAGGATTCATTGTATCCTTCCCAATTTATATTTTGACCTTCTGTTATACTGAAATAATATATGTAAGCAATAATTCCCTAACAAATGAATTTTAATAATATAAAACATCTGCAAAAGGTACAATTTAAGTAACTACAAAAATCATACCATTTATATAACATTCTATTTTCTTTCTACTTTAGTTTTGAAGTAGTGGATTATAAAATATGACCATGTTCATATCTATACCACATTTCTCATTATGTTTAGCTGTTTTTTATTTTGAACCCAAATACATATAGGGCAGGGGGGGACCAAGAACAACTACCATCCAGTCAGTTTGAAGCAAGGCAACCCTCTGCAGGGCCTGAAAGTCTGCAAATCCTCATGAGAGTAAACAGCCTCATCTTTCTCCCACACAGCTGAGTGGCTGATGCTTTTTCCCACATATGCCTCACGCATTGAGTATCTAGCTATGCACTATGCCACATATATAAAATTTTTGAAAAATCCTCATGATTTTTCTGATGGTCCAGGGCTGAAATATTTCAGCAGCCCAATGAAGATGGCCCCAAGGGATGGTGGTGGCCGGGCGGGGAGATGCCTTCTTGGGTTCTTTTGCAGCAACCACTCCTGCTTTGGCCACAGATGCAGGTAAAGGCAGGACAATATAAAGTCTCAAGTTGGCAGGGGAAGACTGGTTATCTATTTGTGAGTTTACTCTGAAGAACTACTATTTTCATTGAAAAAAATCACTTTGGATTCAAAATTAAAGGTAGAAAAATCTGTTACTAATCCCAATTTTTTTCACTTTGCATTATCAACTCTGATGTTAAATGTGTCCACATGGCCAATCCACTATGCCCAGTAATGTGTAGATGTCTTGCATTTCATCATTTGAGCGAATTATCTTGAATTTTGTGATATGTAATTATCTCCCAGTTGCTATAAATCCTAATTTCAAGTCGCATAATTATGCAGCCCCCATCCTTACTATTCAAGTCCCACCCATAATCTGAAGGGACATTTTCTTGGTCATGTGACCCATTTATATATGGTCTGGAAAGATTCTCCCTTACTCTAGAATCTGTTTTAATTGTTATTATTTTCGAGCCTGTAGCAGTGGGGAATATATCAAGGAAAACCAAGTAGAGGATAGACCGTAGGCGGGTTTGGATGGTGAGCAACAGTCACCACAAGTAGACATTCCTAGGCGCTTAGAAGTGAAGAAGTCATCCTTAGTTTGCCTTGCTCTTTTCCCATCTACTCTCCCACCCAAATTGAAACAAGGAATCTATTACCAGGAAAAACCGAGTATTGTTCATCACCCAGGAATCCAAGATCTGATAATGTTTTGTTTCATTTGTTCTGAAATGCATTATATCTTCACATACAGATCTAAAATTCACTTGCAAGATGCCTGGAGATCCAAAGTAAAAGTAACTTCCTGAATTTTTAAAAAAAATACAGTACAAGCATTTAAAGTGAACCAACCCAAAATTGAGTCAGTTCTAATATTGGGATCCTCACAATAGACTCAATGTAGTATGTCAAAATTTCTGGTTTGTACTGAATTATGAACCTGAAGGCTGACACCGCAGGAGAAAAAACAGGTGATCTGCTTTTGTAAAGATGAATCGCCACGAAAGCTCAGAGTTTTTCTCTGTCACACATGGCGTTGATATGAGTTAGAATCAACATGACAGCACTTGGTTTTCCTTTTCATTATTCCATCCACTTCATTACAGGTAACAAATTTACCGTAAAGAAATAGAGTAACATATTGCATTAGAAAAACCTGCAGCTCAAGACCTATTTAAGGTGTCACTTTTAGGACGAACGTGCAAATGATGCAAAACTGTGCTATTTCCAATCACCTGGACAATGAATAAGAAAAACCACAGAAGGTTAATGAATTTGAAGTATGATGTTAACAGAGACCATAGACTGTGCCATGGACGTGTTAGGGAGCAGAACAGGACCCAGGGGGTGCTCCTCTACATGCCAAGGCCTTCCCCCCAACTCCCCCAGGAAGTTGGAAGCCAAAAAGGCTAATGGTCATGTGCCAATTTAGGTCCTTGAGCCAGGTGGACAGCACTGTAGATGGGCAGTACACCTGGGTGGGTTCAAATTAGACCCGGTGAGCTTAATTCAGACAATGGGGCCAACCAGTACTGTCGGCCATGCCTCCCAGCAGAAGGCCCTCAAAAATCCAGAACCCGGAGACTACGCCCTCTTGTTCCAACTGCTCCTTGGCCTTCCACTCAGCTGTGCCACCTCTCTCTCTCTCTCTGTCTCTGTCTCTCTCTCTCTCCCTTTCCTCAGGCCGCCGCGTGTGGGTGTGCAGTCCTAAGAGGGTGCCTGTGTTCAGTTAACTGTAAAGACTGCAACTTCTTCTATCTTTTATAAAAACCCACTTGGATCACAAATCAGGTTTCGGGGTGACTTCTTTCTTGTGGGAAGCCAAGCACCGAGGTATTTCACACCTGAGAAATCTACCAGACTGACAGGAGAATAAATAAATCTGTTTGGAAGAACTACAGCAAGAAAGCAAGGATGGTGAAAGTGTCTCGTGTGCTCTGGGCAGGTTATCAGGAGAGATCAGTCCCAGGACAAGGACCTCATTCCTGGTAAGGTGGAAAGTCGGTGAGAAAGCGGAAGTAGATGATTGACACGGTGGCTGCAACCATGGACTCAAACTTTAAAAGTGTGAGGATGGTGCTAGACTGGAGAGCGTTTCACATGCTGTCCAAACGGTACTGTGGGTCAGAACTGACGAGGTAACACCTAAGGACAGTAGCAAATTTAAATTTTATTCTCCAATTCTGTTGTGTGAAAAGAATTTCAGGAAGATAGGCTATAAATGATGAATCTAGGCAAAGTTGCAAAGTTAGATGCAGAACACATTATTTTATAGAATCCTCATTTACTGGACATCTAATAATTACCAAAGACTAAACCAGACACAGGATGGCTCAAATAGCCAAGCATTCAACTCCTTACTAAGAAATGGATGATTCCAAACCACTTAGACGACTCCTGGAAAATCAGGTCGCAGCCTGCTGTAGCGAGGCCACAGAAGCGAACACGGCAGCCACGCTCTGAAACATTGATTCCTTGCCAACTGGTTTGGTTAGGTTTTTTATGCCAGGTCTATAGAGGTGAGAAAAGGGGCCACGTTCAACATGTGACTGGTTACCTTTGTATGTTTATTAACTCTCAAGTTTCTAAATGTAGTTTGATCATCCATAATTACAAGCAAGTTTCTGGAAACGAGATCTATTGTTGTTGCTGTTAAGTGTTAATCCAAGTCTGATGTGCTTCTTTAGGGACCTGTCCCTTCTGATTACGTGCTCAAAGTACTTGACATGTAATGGCACCAATTTTGCTCCTAAGGAGCATTCTGGATGTGCTTCGTGTAACACAGCACCGATGTGGTCTTTCTTAGGGCAGTTCGTGGGATGTTGAATAATCTGTACCCACAGCATACTTCAAAAGGATCACCTTTGCTTGATTTTCCTAGTCATTTGTCCCACTTTTGCATAGAGATGAGGCATTGAAAAAGACGTGGTCTGGGTCAAGCACTCCTTAATCCTTAAAGTGATATCTTTGCTTTGAACACCCTTAAGGATATTTTAAAAGGAAATTTTTGCAGCATATTTTTCCAGATGTGGTACATTATTAGGTTTCTTCAATTCTGCTTCCATAGATGGTGGCTGTGGGTTCAAGGAAAATTAAATTCTAGATAAGTTCATTATTTAGTTTGCTTGTGATCTTATTTGCTACTTGGTGCAGCTGTGACGACATTTTCTTTGTTTAAATGTAACCAATATTAGCGATTTTAGCCTTTTCTCTTATCAAACTGCTTCAAGTCCTCTTCACTTCCAGTGTCAGGTTGTGTGTTCGACATATTGTAGGTTGTTAATTAACCTTCCTGCAGCCCTGATGATGGCCTTCTTCTTCATCTAGGTTGCTCACCACAGAGAGTGAATAAATAGGATTAAAGGATACAACCCCCAATTTGTAATTTTCCAGATTTTGAATCCTGCAGTGTCATCATTTTAAGTCCAACGATAGATTGCCTTTTGGTCTGAGTCTGGGCACAATTTAGTCCTCTGGAATTTCCATTATTTAAAACATAGATAAACATCCTTCTAATTTTTCTTGTTCAGCCAAGATCCATCTGCCATCAGCTCTCGACCTCATTCTGCAACCTCTTCGGAATCTGACTTAAATTTCTCACAGTTCCCTGTTGCTCTTCTGTTGGCAACATTTTTACATTACTTTCAGCAACATTTATTTGTATGTCACATTAGTATTGCTTGATAATCTCCACACGTTTTACCTTTCTTCATAAAGGGCACACATATGAACTTATTTCCATTGGTTGACTAGGTCCCTGCATTCTAAATTTCTTGGCACAGAGGATAGAGTGCTTCCAGTACTGCATTCATCTTTTAAAATGTTACAATTCCTGGAGACTTTTTGATTAAGCTGATTTGTTCAGTACAGTTTTGACATCTTTCTTCAACACAATTGGCTCTCAATCATTTGCTGAAATGGTTTAAAGCCAACCCATGGCTTTCGGCACGGTGACCCTGTGCGTGCACCCTTCCGTTTTCTTGGACGCATCCTGCGTTGTTCACTAGTGTGCCTACAGAGCGCTTCAATGTCATGCCTGCTCAAGACTTGAGTGTTTTATGAATTTTATTCTCTCAGCTTGAGAGATGCTGACTTGTTCTTCCCTTTTGGTTTTTTTTTTTCCCCTTTTGGTTTTATAACTCAGTTCTTTTCGCCTTTCATTATAACACTTGGTTTTTTCAAGTTGTCCTTTGAAATCTGTTCAGTTTTTGTGTCATGATTTCTTCTGCTCACTTTCACTATCCTGCGTACAAGAGTAAACTTCAGCATCTGATATACATGTTGGTGTTTTCTTGCTTTCCTCCTGCACTTGGCGCCATATGATCAGGGCCCCCAGGAGAGGTAGAGAGCACTATCAGAGGGGTGAGGGATACTGATGGAAACATGTTGGGGGAGGAGGAAGGAAGCAGCCATGTCGGGGGAACACGAATGCATGTATATTGATAGGCAAAGTGGAAGGACCAACCTCCAGTTGGAGGGAAGAATGACTGCAAATGCTTTTGGGGCCCCTCGGTGAGGAGTATTCCTGGTGGCATACACCAAATGGGCTACACTGACTCGAGCTCTGGGTGCATCCTGGAGACCCAGGCAGGTGCTGTGGAATGCCGGGGCATTGAATCCTGGGTTTCTAAGGGGCATGGCATGCTCCAGAAGCTGCAGCAGTGAGACCCACTGTGGAAACTCCACTGTGTGAACTGAAATCTATCTCTGACACACGGGTCACCTGAGCACTTAAGTCGGAAGATGTCTGAGGGAGGGAAAGACAGCTGTAACAGCATTACTGAACTGCTGGCAGGTGGCAAACACGGTCTTGCTACATCAAGGCCCAATGTACTGTATCAAGATATGTATTATTCAGGGAAACTTGTGACTGGCTGGCATTCTCAGTGATTATAATAGTACATCTCTGTTGAAAATTGGCCCCCATTGTTTGTGTAAATAGCATCCAAGCATGAAAGGACTGATTCTGTATAAGTGAATAATTCAAGCACCATGATATAGATTTGGCCCAGTATCCCTCTCTCAATAGGGCTTAAAAAACATAAGTACCAGGGGATAATCAAAGACAATATTAATTAAGATTATTATGCCCCAAGGGAAAGATTGATCAGACCCTCAGCCATGAATTAACAAGGAGATTTTGAATGGGATGCAAAAGCAGATGGAAACAATAACAACAAAAAACATAGATCCAGGAATGGACTTAGGGCTCGCACTAAATCCTAGCTCCAAGTTAAGAATAATGAGTTCTTACATCATGGCCCTGCTCGATACTCCCCTTCAGGAAGGGAACCCAGAAGATATAGGTGTTAGAGCAAAATGTGGTTAAGAAAGTAAATGGTGCCCAGCTCTCAGATAAAATAGCATCTGGGGTCTTAAAGGCTTGTCTCCAGAGAAGCAGCTATCTGAGTGAGATGTCAGCTAAGTGAACATGGAAGAAGCACACCAACATCAATGACTGAATGATTGTAAATCATATAATCTGAAGTTGAAGGAGGGATTAGATGAGTATCAGAGCCTAAATTGTGAGAATCTGGTTTGCAGAAGGCGTTGGATGCCAACGGCAACCAAAGATACATTTGTGGGAGCTCCATAGGAAATATGTCTCCAGTGATCTCCCTCTGTCCATACTTGTGGATGGGCGGAAAGTGGTTACTGAACAGAGTGCATTGAAGAGATGAGTATAGAAGATCAAAGAGGTAAACCCGACTTGAACAGTTAAAACCATATCACTTGATCCCTGCTCTGATGCATGCTGGACCTGATCTGGTATTCAACATTTCCCATATTTTGTTTGTTCATATTAAGGAGGTTTATCTCAGATGTGTTATGTCACTGGGGGTCACCTTCTGGAAGTTAGTTATATGTTTTTCTGATTTTCAGTATATGAAACCCACGATTGATTAATCTATAGGGACAGCAAGTAGAATAAGAGTTTTTTTGTTGTTTGTTTGTTTTGGGGTATGTGTGAATTAGGTGTGTGTGTGGGGGGGGGGCGAATCAAAGGGAGGCAATGCCAAGGAGTCCAAGAAGGAAATGGATGTTGGGAAACTGATTGTGGTAACAATTGTACAATACTGCTTGATGTGTTTGAACTATGGAATGATATGATATATGTCTTAACTCTCAATTAAAACAAATAAATTTCTTTTAAAAATAAAAAAGACACACAGTAAATACAAAGAAAAGTTAAAAATCAAGACTGGTGGCCACAAGGTGCAGAAGGGACCAGTTATCAGACATCAAAGAGCTAAAAACCGTATCAGTGGGTGCCCACCTCCCTGATATGATCAATGAAGACCAACGTGTGCATAAGCAAATGTGATGAAGAAAGCTGATGGTGCCCAGCTATCAAAAGATATAGTGTCTGGGGTCTGAAAGGCATGAAGATAAACAAGTGGCCATCTAGCTCAGAAGCAACAAAGCTCACATGGAAGAAACACACCAGCCTGTGTGACCACAAGCTGTCGAAGGGATCAGGTAGCAAGCATTGAGGAACAAAAAAATCATATTATTGAAAAGGTAGGTGAGTGCAGAGTGGAGACTCAAAGTCCAATGTTATCCAACTGAACATCCCTTACTGAAGGGTTGTGGGGCAGGGTACAGGGTAGCAACGATGAAACATAACTTTCCTCTAGTTCTTAAATCCTTCCTCCCCACCCACTATCATGATCCCAATTCGACCTTACAAATCTGACAAGACCAGAGGATGTACATTGGTACAGATAGCAACTGGAAACACAAGGAATCCAGGACAGATGACGCCTCCAGGACCAGTGGTGAGAGTGGCGATGCCTGGAGGGTGGAGAGAATGTGGAATAGAAAGGGGGAACTGATTACAAGAATCTACGTGTAGCCTCCTCCCTGGGGGAGGGACAGCAGAGAAGAAGGCAGGGGGAGATGTCAGACAGTGTAATATATGACAAAATAATAATAATTTATGAATGGTGAAAGGTTCATGAGGTAGGGAGGAGTGGGGAGGGTGGGGGAAAATGAGCCGCAGATATTAAGGGCTCAAGTAGAAGGCAAATGTTTTGAGAATGATGATGGCAACAAAAGTACATATGTTCTTGACACAATGGATGGATGTATGGATTGTGATAAGAATTGTGCGAGCTCCCAATAAAATGATTTAAAAAAATTCTAAATCAAAGACTGGACGAAACATATATCAAGCAAACAGCATCCAAGAAAGAGTTCAAGTAGCACTATTACTTTCAGGCAAAACAAACTTTTAAGTTGAAACCCATCATAAGAGACAAAGGAGGGCATTGCATCATGATTGAAAGGCCAATCTATCAGGAAGACATAACAATAATAAACATCTGTACACTCGATGTCTGGACTCCAAAATATTTAAACCACCTCGAAGAGAGCTGACGAGAAATAGGCAGTTCTATAGTAACAGCAGGAGACGTCAATACACCACTTCCAATAACAGATCATACATGGGAGTACCAGCCCCTCAGTGACCTCTCCACTTAGCCTAGCAGGTGACCACGTCTCCTAGTCCTGCCAACAAGGACATCCACAAAGACAGCACACACTCCAAACGTCCTGCTGGTCACAGTGGAACCTTGACTCCTACGCACTTAACTTGCACTTACCTGGTGCCTTGAGGGGGCTGTCTGCTTGTCCAGGGAGTGGGGACAGATCTGGCCCTAGAAGTCCAGAGAACTTCTCTGCCTCAAGGGCGGAAGCTGTCCTTCCCCACTGAGGCCCGTAGTCTATTCAGGGACCTCTTCCACATGTATCTAGCCTGTGTATCTCCCTGAGGACCATCCTTTTGAGTTCTCACATCTTAGAGTTACTCTCCATTCCTTTCTTGGTAATTTCTTAAGTAAAGTTTGTCCTGTTAAAAAAAAGTTTATAAAAAAATCCACTGAGTAGGAAAACATTTTTGACAATGACACAATGGACAAGGGACTAACACCTGAAATCTGCAGACAAATAATCAAATTTAAAACACAGGCAAAGGAGGTGAAGAGACAGTTCACTAAATAAATATGGCATGCACATGGCTAATAAACATGACAAAGTTCTCACGGTTTAAACATGGTGGGAGATCAAATCAAAACAATGATGAGATACTACCTTTGACTAACAATGACAGCCAATTTTTTTTTAAATCAGGAAACAACAAATGGTGGAGAGGTCCATTTGTCTTTGGAATAGGTACAAATATGGGTCTCTTCCAGTCGGTTGGTTAAGTAGTTCCAAATTTCTTGGCATAGATTCGCGAGTGTTTTCAGTGCTTCATTCTCTTGTGGTAACATCAGCTGGTATTCCATGAATTCCTGGAATCTTGGTTTTGGCTCATGCTTTTGGTGCAGCTTACATGTCTTCCTTCAGTACCACTGGCTCTTGCTCATACAAGGGGCTACCCCCAGAACAGGTAAAAAGCTCTGCCGGGCGGAGTTTCATAGCACTCACCCTCCCCCCACCACACACACACAAGCATCCAGCCACTTAGTCTGAGTTAGTGCCCCCCAGTGCATCCTGGAAAGGTCTTCTATGGTCACAGTGAATTTTTTTTGTAAAAGCAGTTTTGCTGGAACTTCTTTTCCATGATAGCAGATTTAAAAGAACAGCGTGTGGCTGTGAAATTTTGTTTCCTGTTCGAGAAATATGCCGCATAAACTGTTATGATGTTGAACGCAGCTTGTAAGGACAGCACCGGGAGAAAAACTCCAGTGTGTGAGTGGTTTTCCCGTCTTTAAAAGGGTGAGATGTCGATGCTGACAAACCTCATTCTGAATGTCTGTCAACATCCTGAAGGGATGAAAATGTCAATAAAATTCATGCACTGACGTTGGACCACTGAAGAGATGGGGAATTATCTGGACTATCTTGGAGCTCGGTGCAGTGAATTTAATGGAAGATTTGGGAATGAGAAGGGTCACTTCAAAATTTGAGCCTCAGGTTCTGAAAGACCAGGAAAAAGAGCTTCAACTGGAAACATGCTCTGCTTTGAAAGAACAGCTCCGGAGTCACTCAGAATTTTTCCAAGGTCATTACTGGATATGAGACATGGTGATAGTCTTACAACCCCCCTGAAAGCAAACATCAATCAAGCCACTGGAAGACACCATCATTACCTCGCACCAAAAAGCTCCTTAAGTGAAATCAAATATCATGATGCTTGTTTGTTTGCTTTTTTATGTGTGAGGGGCATAGTGCATTTGGAGATCATTCTACCGGGTCAGATTGTTAATCAAGCTTTCTATTTAGAGGTTCTCAAAAGATATAGTAATAGGGTGCAACAAAAAAGGTCTGATTTGTGGCAAATGGGGCACTGGTTTTGCCACCATGACAATGCACCTGCTCACGAGCCATCTCAATGCACCAGTTTATGGTAACAAAACAACAAGGCTCTCTTGACCTGTGCACAACAATGCACCTGCTCATGCAGCCATCTTTGTGTACTAGTTATTGGTAAAACACTGCAAGTCCCTCTTGCCCCATGCACCTTGCTCACATGATCTCACTCTGTGCATGAAGAGGGGCATGAAACGACAGCCATTTGACTCCATGCAGCAAAAAATGAGGGCGGTGCTGTCAGCCACCTAAACTGATGACTTTGAAAAATGTTTCCAAGAATGGAATCGCAGATTTGGAAGAATGTATTATGTGTAAATGGAGAGTAGTTTAAAAAGAGACTCTGCATTCTTTCCATCGTTTGATGCTACGTGTATCATTCAATATTTTGCCTATGGAATATTTAATATTGTAAGTCAAGGTTTCCTCTTTCTTTAGTTCCTTCCATTTGAAATATGGAGATCATGGTTTTTCTCTGTGTTTTTCTAACCCTAGGTCGCTATGCATTTCGGTATATTGTTTTACATTGTCTTCTCGAGCTACCTTTGGAAAAGTTCTGTTCAGCTCTCATTAGTAATAGTAAATTTTTTATTGAGGCAAAGATTATTACTTATATACCTACTGGGATGCCTAAAATTAAATATAGATATTGAAAATGGCAAATTCTAGAAGAGGTCGAAAAGCAGACTTTTCATTCATTCTTAGAGGTAATAAAAATGGTACAGGTACTTTCAAAGAAAGCATGGGAGCTTTCTATAATCTTAAAAATGCATTTACTGTAAAGAACAGAAACTCAGTTTTAGAAATTTAACCCAGAGAATTGAATATCTTCTGTAAAAACCAATATGAAAATATTTCTAAAATTTGACCTATGTGACAATATTTCTTGTAGATTTATTTTTAATTTCACTAAGCTAGGTATAAATAAAAAGTGCTTCATCTAGAGAATGCTTAGATTGTGGCACTTGAACACAATGGTATACTATAGAGCAAAATAAGAGAATTAATCATTGATATAATATCAGTAAAACTAAATGCATTAATCTATGTAAAAGAACTCAAATTCAAAAAGCATATATTGTATAATTACCCTATATTTATTGTGGTAAAAAACCCAAAATGATGGCTTCTAGGTATTGAGAATGAGGCTTGGATTAGAAATCAGGAGAAGCTTTATGGAACTTTAGGTTGATGGAATCTTCTATATCTTCTGTGTCTTCTTTGTGGTAATAGATACATGACTTAATTGATTTGTCAGAGGCCACAAAAATATACAACAAAAAGAATGAACTTTACTGTATGCAAATTAAAAGTAAATAAGTATAAATTGGGCTAAAAAGAACAAAGTCTAATTGATTTGGATTATTAATTCTTCTTCATGCTCACATTCCAGAACCTAGAAGGGGACTTTTGCAATATATTGTGCTTTAAATCTAAGGAACAGACTTGTGGACTTACCACAAATTCACAACTGAACTATTTTAAGTGGATTCGTTTAAAATGTTTAATAAGCACTAGAGCTTGAGGAAAAGCAGGGCCAGCTTAATTATTTTTTATGTTGTGCCAAACTTTGCTTCCACGTGTGGGTTTTAAGGGCACTTTATTTTCTTAACAAGTTTCTTTTGAAGAGAAACACTTGCAGTTCCATGAATAGATCTCCTCATTCCTTCAGCTTATTAAACTGGATGGGAGGAATGGCTTGAAATGCAGGTGGCCAAGAAGAAAAGGAACGAGAAAAACCCACCACGCCACCAACCAAAAAGCCCAACTAAATCCCTAGGGCAATTCCCACCAGGGCTGGGCTGGCCCTTTATTCTCAATTACAGGCAGAAAATGCTAAGGTGATCTCATGTTCGTAAAAGTGGGCCTTCATAGTCCAACATAGGTGTTAAAAAGGAATCGAGACAATCAGGGACCTGATCAAACTACATCTGTTGCCTGTTAGTGTGCACAGCCGTCGGGACAAGTTTGGGAATGCCCAGGCTTCTTTCTCCACCACTCGGCCGTCAGTTTGCTGCACTGTGTTGGTTTGCATATTGCTAGAATGCTGGAAGCAATGCCACTATCAATTCAAATACTGCCAGTGTCACCCATGGTGGACAGGCTTTACCTGAGCTACGACAGACGAGAAAGAAGGACCTATGAATTTCACAAAAACACTGGCAAGTGAAAACTTTTGAATAGCAGCAGAAGATAATCTGATGTAATGCTGGAAGACGCGCCTCTCAAGTTGGAAGGCACTCAAAATTCACCTGGGGAAGCGCTGCCCAATCAACGTCAAGTTGACCCGACGGCCTTGGAGAGCACAACTCAAAATGACAAGGAACAGCAGAAAGTACCATTAATGACCAGACGTTTAAGAAGCATGTACAGCTCAGTGTGCTAGGCATTGTTGTTAGGTACTATAGAGTTGGTTCTGATTAACAGCACACCTGGGTACACCAGCACACCTGGGTACACCAGCACACCTGGGTACAGCAGCACACCTGGGTACACCAGCACACCTGGGTACTGCCCGGGTTGGCACCATCCTCATGATCATTCCTAGATATAAACTCATTGCTGCAACCGGTTTCTCAGTCTCTCTAGTTGAGGGCCTGCTTTTTGGTTGCTGCTCTGTTTCCCAAGCTAGATGTCCTTACCAGGCATGACTGGTCCTTCCAGATGAAATTCCAAAGTATGTGAAACAAAGGTGGCCTTCGTATAGGGAGAATTCTGGCTCGACTTCTTCCAAAACAGATTTGTTTATTCTTCTGGCAGTACATGGAATATAAATATTTAATATTCTTCACCAATGCCATATTTCAAATGCATCAAGGCAACAAATGTCCTTTGTTTGTTATCCAGCTTTTGCATGTATTTGAAGCTATTGAAATACCCTGGCTCGGGGCAGGCACCTTTTCTTTCTTTTTTCTCAGGGGAGAGCGTGAACACAGTCCCCCACTACCACAAATTATGCAGTCAAGTTTCCCACATTCGGGGAAATCGCAGGGGTCAGCACACCCGGACGGCAAAGGGTGAGCCTCGCCCTGGGAAAACCACCTTCCTGATCATGGCATCTCCCCTGCCAGGTATATATGGGTCAGGTACCTTTTAGTCTTCAAAGTAATACCTTGGCTTTGTAATACTTAAGAGAGATATTTTGCAACAGATTTTTCCACTGTAATGTGTCGTTTGATTTCCTGGCTGATACTTCCATAAGCATTTCTTGTGGATCCAAAGAAAATAAAATCTTAATAACTTTAATTTTTTTCTCCACAACATGATGTTGCTTACTAGTTCCGTTGTGAGTCTTTTTATTTTCTTCATGCTGAGGGATAGTTCCTATTGAAAGCTGTATATAGTCCTTGATGTTCATCAGTAAGTGCTGCACTTTCAGCAAGCAAAGCTCTGTCATCTGCTTTTGAGGGCTGTTAACGAGACTCCCTCTAACCCCGACGCTGAGCACCTCTCCGTTCAATGCAGCTTCTCACTCAGCGGGTGAAAGAATTCAAATCCAACGCACCTGACACACAACACAATACAGAAACCCATTATTTTATTTGACTAACTTCCTCTTGCTCTATGTAGAGGTACCACGTACGTGCTTTGGTTTCTCATTCTTTGAAATGTTTTCCAGCATTTTTATGATCCATACAGTCCAATACCAGTGCATAGTCAAAGAAATGCTGGCTAGCATCTTTCTGGTATTGTGGGCTTGCAGCCAAGAGTCATGAGACATCAGCAATCTCCAATTACACATCCTCCTCTGAACACAATTCAGATTTTCCTGTCAACATGCTTCCATCACCATTTCTGAGATATGGACAGTAAAATTTTACTTGTGTATAACACTCATGATACACCAATATGACTACCAATAAATCAGTCCATTCTGATTCATTAATTCACTCAATGTAGGATTTCCAAGATTGTAAAACTTTATGAAAATGATAGTCTCATCTTTCTCCCATAGAAGCTGGTGGTTTTGAACGTCAACTTCAAGGTGAGCAGTTCAATGCCAACCCAGAGCACCACCAGAACCATAGTGTTGTAAAATTCCCACTTCCTGTTGCATCATTCTGCTGCCACAGATCAGGCCTTTTGGGACACACACCGTTGTGCTATACTGTTAGAACCGCTAAATAGAAAGCCTGATTAGCAGTCTGGCCTTGTTGGAATGATCTCCAAATGCACTGTCCCCCATCACATCAAAAACAAGGGAGACTCATCTTGATCTTTGATTTTACTTGTCGAGCTTCTATTGGAGGAGGTGATGGTGGCATCTTTGAGTGGCTTGATTGATGTTTGCTCTCACCATGTCTGATCAGCAGTAATCACCCTGGAAAACATTCTGGGTCACTTCAGAGCTGTTCTTTCAAAGTGCCGCAAGTTCCAGGTGACCTGTTTTCCTGGTCAGCCAAAACCTGATCACCAATTTTGCAAGACCTTTCTCATTCCCAAATCTTCCGTTAAAATTCACAGCACTGAGCTCCAAGATAGTCCAGATAACTTCCCCATCTGTTCAGTGGTTCGTTGTTGGTCATTGAGGACAAGTACATGAATTTTGTGGACATGTTTGTCCCTTGGGGAAGTTGATAGAAACCAGAATGAAGTCGGTCATCAGTCAACATTTCACCTGTTGTGAACTGAGCAAACCACTCGTACACTTGAGTTTTCCCCCATGGTGCTGTCCTTGTAAGCTGTGCTCAACATCACAACCATTTCTGCATTTTTGTGGCATTTTTCTCAAGCAGGAAACAAAATTTCACAGCCACACACTGTTCTCTTAAATCTCTCATCACAAAAAAAAATGAGATTCAAGTGCAACTGCTTTTACAAAAGATTCATTGGGACCAGAGAGAACCTTCCCAGGCAATGCCACTGGGAGCACTAAATCAGAGGGAGTTGCTTGATGCTTGCTTAGCGGGAAAAATGTGTACTATGAAGGCTCCACCCAGTGTAGCTGTTTCCTTTCTTTCTTTCTCTTAATTTTTGTATTTTGGGGGGTGTCCCCTTCTATGCTAGGTCCTCAAATTGTCAAAAGGCAATCATTCTTTTTTAATCTAGTGACCGTGTATATTCTATCAATTTTCTTTTTATGCTTCTTCCATCTTGTAATATATTGCACATAGAATCCTTCAATGTTTCCTCAAGGGGATTGAATTCCTGCTTGTCTGTTTTGAATTCTACAGTAATGTGGTCTCCTCTGTCATATGACAAATCCAACAGGAAAGGCATCACTTTTATGATCAAAAAGAGCATGTGAAGATCTGTCCTGAATTACAATGCCATCAATGATAATAAACATATGCCAATACAGAATATGAGCTATTATAACTATTATTCAAATTATGCACCAATCACTAATGCAAAATATTAAAAGCAAAATATTTTATAAGATTTAAAAATCTGCTTCCCACTTGATATTTTTGGGGCCCTTATCAAAGATTAGTTGTCTGTATGCTGATGATTTTATTTCTGGGTTCTCAGTTCTTTTCCATTGATCTGAGTATCTGTCATTGTACCAATACCATGCAGTTTTGACAACTGTGGCTGCATAGTATGTGCTAAAGTCAGGTAAAGCAAGCCCTCCCACTGTGTCCTTCTTCTTGAGGAGCTTTCTACTAATTCTGGGTTTCTTCCCTCTCCATATGAAGTTGGTAATCAGTTTTTCCATTTCTTTGAAGAAAGATGAGGGTAATTGTATCAGGATTGCATTAAACTTATATAATGCCTTAGAAAGAACTGATATCTTGACTATATTGAGTCTTCCAATCCACAAGCTTGGATGCTCTTCCATTTGTTGAGGTCGCTCTTGGTTTCTTGTAATAGTGTTCTGTAGTTTTCTCCGTGTATATCTTTTGTTCTTTTAGTCAGATATATCCCTAGATATTTCAATTTGTATTTGGCTATTGTGAAGGGTACCACCTTTTTGATTTCCTCTTTGATAAGGGCCGCCAAAATATCAGATGGGAAGCACCTGCCCTCTTTAACAAGTGGTGCTAGAAAAAAATGGATATTTACTTGCAGAAAAATGAAGCAAGACCCTTATCCCACTCCATGCACAAGAATAAATTCAAGGTGGATCACAGACCTTGAAGTTAAATGCCAAACTATTAGGGCCATCAATGAGGGAATTGGGACCAACTTGATAACTTTGGCGCAGGGAATATATAGGCTATCAGAAATAGGGAAGGACACAAACACAGAGAAAGCAAAAATTGACAAATGGGATATACTGAAGATAAAACACCTGTGTATATTGAAAGAATTCACCAAGAGAGTAATAAGAGAGTGAAATGGACTGGGAAAACATCTTTAGCAATGAAACATCAGACAATGGTCTTATAACCAAAGTCTACAATACTCTGCTAGCTTTCAAAAAGAAAAAAAACAAACCTAATTGCCCACTTGAGAGGTGGGCAAAGGACTAGAACAGAAGTTTCACAGGGGCAGAAATCCAAATGGCCAACAATCATACAAGAAAATATTCCTGGTCTTTAGCCATAAGAGAAGTTCAAATTAAAACAACAATGAGGTACCGCCTAACACCCTCAAAGGTAGCCCGATTCAAAAAAATCAGAAAGCAACAAGTGCTGGAGGGGCTGTGGAGAGACAGGAACTCTCATCCATTGCTGGTGGACCTGTAAGTATGTATGACCACTATGGAAATCGATCTGGTGATATCTAAAACAGATGGAAATCAAGTTACCATATGACCCAGCAATCCCCCTACTGGGCATATACCCCTAAGAGGCAAGAAGCAAACCAAGGCCAGACATCTGTGCTCCAATGTTCATTGTGGCACAATTCACAATTGCAAGGCTTTGGAAGCAACCCAAATTTCCATCAACTGATGATTGGATTAAAAAACTGTGGTATGTACATACATTAGAGTACTATGCATCGTTAAAAAGCAGTGATGTACGTATGAAGCACATCACTGCATAAGAAGAACTGGAGGAAATCATGCTAAGTGAAGTAAGTCAGGACAAAACGACAAGTACAACATGAGTCCACTGAGGTAAGCATTTAAAAAAATGCAAAAGGGGCATAGGGAAAAAGCTACTGTATACAGACATTCTTGGGATGAGGACCGTGTAGTATGGCAGGGACCAGATCAAATGCAGGGATGCACATGGTAGACAACTGGGGAGGAGTGGGGAAAGGAAAACAATGATGAAATAAAGAAAAAATGGGTAGTGGGGGCACGGGGCTCTAACCCACCGAAGGGGAGGCTATTCTTTATCTCTCCACAGGGAAAGAGGGACCAGACTTCAACCCAGTGCCCCAAGTGTGAATGCAACATTCCGGCGTGGAGTAGGGAACCAGTGGAGAGGTCTAGGGGCTGGCCCCAGTACCAAATACTAAGTGGACACCTACCTCTCCCCCAAGAAGTTGCATTGAATCTGCAGATCCAGGAAAGGGATATAGCTAATCGGAGCACTCGGAGCAGATGAAGGGGGAGTGGGAGGGAGTGGAGCACATCCTGGCCCACCAGGCCTTGAGGATGATGACCTCAATTAGAGCAGCCAGTCCCCAGAGAGGACCACATAACCAGCCCCATTATGAGACATGACGTCCCTCACTGACCCATGGCCCTGCGGGGGACAGGACTGTAGACACAGTGTGGGAATTGCGCCTGATCTGATCCTGCCACACCAAGGCAAAACACTGGGGGAGTGCAGCAGAACAGCAAGGGAATGGAGCAGCAAGGTCCCCAGGGAATGCGGAAGGTAAACTTTGGGGCCAGGGCATGGTGCCCCAACAGACTGTACTGGAAAACACTCCTAAAGGTCAACAAATGATCCTTGAATTAACTACAAGCTTTTCTTTCATGTTGTGTTTTGTTCTTTGTCAGCGGTTTATTGTTTTTGTTGTATATTGTTGCTTGCTTTTGCTGTTTTGTTTTTGTGCATGTTATTATCTCCACAGGTCTGTCTAAATAAGATAGGCTGGATGAACAATTGGAGGAGAAAACAACGGGATTGACAGTTCTTGGAGGACATGGGAGAGGGGGAGGTGGGGAAAAGGGAAGTGATGTTAACAAACCCAGGGACAAGGGAACAACAAGTGATCCATATTTGAGGTGAGGTGGGTGTGGGAGGCCTGGTAGGGCATGATCAAAGGTAATGTAACCAAGAGGAGTTACTGAAACCCTGGAGGGGACTGAGTATGATAGTGGGATAGGAGGAAAGTCAAAGGAAATAGAGGAAAGAGCTGGGAGGCAAAGGGCATTTATAGAGGTCTAGACAAAGACATGTACATATGCAAATATGTTTATATATGAGGATGGGGAAATAGAGTTATGTGCATATATTTATAGGTTTAGTATTAAGGTAGCAGAAGGACATTGGGCCTCCACTCAAGTACTCCCTCAATGCAAGAATACTTTCTTCTATTAAATTGCCATTCTAAGATGCTCACCCTCCCAACACACCCACTGAAGACAAAGTGGGTAAATAAGCAAATGTGGTGAAGAAAGCTGATGGGTGCCCAGCTATGAAAAGATATAGCATCTGGGGTCTTAAAACTTGAGGTTAAACAAGTGGTCATCTAGCTCAGATGCAACAAAGCTGTGTGATCATGAGGTGTCAAAGCGATCAGGTATAAGGCATCATCAGAACAAAAAAATCTTACCATAGTGAATGAAGAGGGTAGTGCAGAGTGGAGGCCCAAAGCCCATTTGGCCACTGGAGATCCCCTTGCAGATGGGTCTAGTGGAGGAGACGAGTCAGTCAAGGTCCGATGTAGCAATGAAGAAAAATGTAACTTTCCTCTAGTTCCTAGATGCTTCCTCCCCGCCTCCCCCCACTATCATGATCTGAATTCTACCTTGCAAGTCTAGCTAGACCAGAGGATGTACACTGGTACAGATAGGAACTGGAAACACAGGGAATCCAGGGAAGATGATCCCTTCAGGACCAGTGATATGAGTGGTGATACTGGGAGGGTAGAGGCAGAATGGGTTGGATGGGGGAACTGATCACAAGGATCTACATGTGACCTCTTCCCTGGGGGATGGACAACAGAAAAGTGGATGAAGGGAGACGTTGGACAGGGCAAGATATGACAAAATAATAATTTATAAATTATCAAGGGCTCACGAGGGAGGTGGGAGTGGTGAGGGAGGGGAAAAATGAGGAGCTGATGCCAGGGGCTTAAGTGAAGAGCAAATGTTTTGAGAATGATGAGTGCAATGAATGTACAGATGTGCTTACACAATTTATGTATGTATGGATTATGATAAGAGTTGTATGAGCCAATAGTAAAACATTTTTTAAAAAGGAGTTGTATGAGCCCCTAATAAAATGATTAAAAACGATTTTACAATCTGAATATAATAAAACCTGCAATCAAAATAAATTCTGGTGCTTAGAATGTGAAATTTGGAAACAAGAAAGAGGGTCTGTTGGTTGGGGAAAATAGTCCCTTATTGATCAAAGTGAAGTCAGCTACTGCATGATAGATTTTTCAAGACCAACAAATTACTCAATGCAAATGTGCTTTTTAATAACTGGATTCTGACTATGAATGATTATTGGCATTTAGAATGACAAAGTTGGAAACAAAGAGGAAGGAATAAGAGTTAGAAAATAGTGTTTTGGTGATAGATATGAAGCTAGATATTTTGCCAGACTAATGACTGGCTCATAGAAAACACATTTTTTTTCAATAGCCCAAAAGACACCTATACACATGGGTTTTTCCAGGTGGAATACACAGAAATCAAGTTGACTACATTTGTGGGAAAAGATGATGGAGAAGCTGAATATCAGCACCCAGAGGGGCCCACTGTGGAACAGACCAACAATTGTTCATGTGTTAGTTCAAATGAAGGTGAAGAAAATTAAAACAGGACTCCGAGAGCCAAAACATGAACTTGAGTTATCCCACATGAATTTCCAGAACATCTCAAGAACATAGTTGCTGCATTGAACACTAATGGCAGGAGACCTGATGAACCATAAATGACATCAAGAACATCATTCATGAAGATAGCAAAAGGTCATTTGAATGACAAGAGAGAAGAAAAAGATCAAAGTTGATGTCAGATGAGACCCTGAAACTTGCTGAGGCAAATGGATGGTCCTACCTGAACAGAACTTTTCAACAGGCACACAGCAAGGACACCCGGCAACTTATTATAATGACATGTGCAAAGACCTAGAGTTAGAAAACCAAAAAGGAAGAACACAATCAACATATTTTAAATGAAGGAATGAAATGGAAAAAATCAAGCCTTGGAATTCATATATTGAAATATTCTTTGGGCAAAATATTGAACGATGCAGATAGCATCAAAAGAAGATGGAAAGAATAGAGAATCATTGTATTAAAAATAACTAGTCAACTTTCCACCATTTTAAGAGGTAGCATATTAGCAGGAACCAGTGGTACTGAAAAAAAGAAGTTTAAGCTGCACAGAAAGCATTAGGCAAAACAAACCCTCCAGGAATTGATAGAAAACATATTGAAAAGTTTCAACAAGTGCATGGAGCCCTGGAAAATGCACTTGTCCATTCCAGGAAATTTGAAGACAACTGTTTGGTCAACTAACTGGAAGAGATCCATATTTGCAGTCATTCCAAAGCAACGTGACCCAAGAGAATGCAGAAATTCTTTTTAAAAAACCATTAATACTGCCTGCAAGTAAAATTTCGCTGAAGATCACCCCACACTGGCTAGAGCAGTGCATTGAGAGGGAGTTGGCAGAGCATCAGAATGGATTCAGAAGAGAAGTTAAGCAGAGACTGTCATTGCGGACGTCAGACGGATCTTGTCTGAAGGCAGAGAATACCAGAAAGATGTTTACTTGTTTTTTATTGACCGTACAAAAGCACGCAACTGTGTTGACCATACAACTATGGATGATAGCTTTGAGAAGAATGGGAATTCCAGAACACTTCATTGTGCACACGCAGCACATGGACGTCGGTGAAGAGGCAGTTGTGCAAACAGAACAAGGGAAGACTGCATGGCCTCAAATCAAGAAAGGTGCTCGTTACAGTAGTATGCTTTCACCATACTCACTCAATTTGCATGCCGAGCCAATAATCAGAGACTCGGGACTGCCTGAAGAATGCAGGGGGCGGACCGAAGACAGGCGCATTAAGCACCGCTTATACACAGATGACACTACTTTGCTTGCTGAAAGTGAGGAGGACTTGAAGCACTTGCTGATGATGATCAGGATTGGAACCTTCTCTATGAACTACAATTCGAATAAACAAAGAGCAAAAAGCAACATCCTCACAAGTGGACCTGTAGGCAACAGCAGGATAAACAATGAAAACATTGAAGCGGCCAAAGATTTTGTATTGCTTGGATCCACAATGGATGCCATGGAAGCTGCTGTCAGGAGGTCAGTATTGGAGGAGAGGAAAACTGAAATGGACTTGGAGTCTTGTGACAAACGAGTTCACTTCAAACAATTAAATAATTAAATAAAAGACATCAACATTTACCACATTGCATTAGGTAAGTAAACTGTACAAGATCCCTTTAAAGTGTTGAAAGCAAGGAAGTTGCTTTGAGAACTAAGGTGGACCTGACCCAAGCCACAGTGTTTTTAATGGCCTCGTATGCATATGAAAGTTGAATGTAAGGTCAAAAGAAGAATCGATTCATTTGAACTATGGTGCTGGTGGCGAATATTGAAAGAACCATGACCTGCCAAATGGAAAAACTGATCTGACCTGGGAGAAGTGAGGCCCGAGTGCTCCTCAGAGGCAAGGCAAGGATGGTGAAACTTCACCTCAATGACGTCGGTCATGTTGTCAGGAGAGAGACAATGCTTGGAGAAAGACATCGTGCTGGCTAAAGTAAAGGGGGACTGAGAAAGGGGAAGATGGACTGACACAGTAACCGAAACAATGGGATCCAACAAAAAGAAGTGTGAGGATGGTGAATGGCCAGGCAGTGTTTTCCTCTGCTTGGCACGGGGTCGCTGTGAGTTAGAACCAACTCAATGGCACCTACGAACAACAGAGGCCCGGTCACGCATCGATGAGGCATTTTGCTATTAACCCAAAAGTTGGTGGTTCAAACCCATGCAACAGCTCTGCAAGAGAGGAATCCTGGTTATCTGCTCCATATACATTTCTGCTCGAGAAAACCTACGGGGCACACACCAACAATGCTTGTCCTAAGAAACCCACTAACAAATTTGCACTGAAGGATAGCATACTGCTATTAGCATCTTTCTAGAAAAGAGATTTATTAGTAAATCTCTTTTCTAGAAAGACGCTAATATAGAAAGATTTTATGTATATATAATATATATTATATACATGAGAGAGAGGAATACAGGGTGTATGAAGGAGGAAAAGAATGGCTATTGCAGAAGATTTGTGGTTGTGGTTGTGGTTGTTAGGTGCCACTGAATTTGTGAGAAGCCATAGCCTCCCTGCGCACAACAGAGGCACCACTCTCCAGTCATGCAGCCTCGTCCTCACAATTGTGCCTCTGCCCGAGCTCACCCTTGGTAATAGTTTGTAAACTGTATGCATCTCTTGGAAATATCGCATTGGGTGGATAAGCATACAAAGAGGAGAGCCAGGTATACAAGAATAAATAAACAAGCAGACTTTAGTTATGTTAACCTTTTGCCTGAGAATGATTAGGTGTTTAAGAGTTTAGCATATAGTAATAGTCTTGTGGGAGCTTTGTCTTTGGAGATCTTATTATATTCACCATACTACAAATTAATCTATGCTATTTACTAAGGCTTTTCTATTATTTCCAATAATTAACACAAACCTAATCTTGACCCTATGCTATGAGTCCTGGTGGCATTGTGGGCTAGGTACTGGCCTTGTAACCACAGGTCAATGGTTCAAACCCGCCAGCAGCTCCACTAGAGAAAGTTGTGTGGTTTCTGAAACCCTATGTCGGGTCACTGCAGTCAGAGTGCACTCAGTGGCAGTGGGCGTGGTCGGGGCTGAGTATGCCAGGACCAGTTGCGGTGACCAGTTTTGGCATAGAGCTATTTCTTTTCCAAACTATGTTCGAAGCTCGTCTGGAGTCAGCAGATTTAATGCTTGACCCAGGAGCAACCAAATGATAAGAAGTAAAACTTAAATTCTTAATTCTTAGTTGGTGACATTTGTTGTCAGTCCACCAAGGTAGGTCTCTCTTGCCCATTTACTTTAGAGAGATTTTTCTACTTTAAGATTTCTTTCCATATATTCTAATTCTGACTGTGACTCTGGTTATGATACCAGTCCATTGACCACTTGCATCTGTAGAGTAGTAGCCTGGTCCAGACCCTCATAAATGTGAAATACTATCCCAAACTCATCATTTTTACCACATGCACTAAGCTCTACATTATTTGACTTTACTAATAATATCTGAAATAACATTGATATCTATTTTCCACATAACTTTCTATATGAATCATCCTTTTGCTGAATTATCATATTTTCTTTGTTGTATTATTTAACTATTCTGTGTGTAGAGGATTATTTCTAAGCATGTTAGAAGTGCTTTTAGAATTATGTGCATGATCACTAGGTACATATTTGGCCTCTATTATGAGTTTCTGCGAGGCAGAAAGCACATTTTTTATCACAACATTTTTTCATCATTGAGGGAGATTTGTTCAACAACCACTACTTTCAAGGCATTGAACTAAATATTAAAGATCCAATGACAAGACAACTTCCCTGCCTGCAAAGGAGGACATGACACATCTGACTCTGGAGCATTTCTGGCAGAATTGCAAATGTCTAGGCTCAACTCAAGATCTATGCATTCTTAATGTGTGGGAAATGTCCTGGAAACTACACCACATGAACTTTTGTGGGCTAGAGACTGTATCTTATTATTCATTTTAATTCCATGTGCTAAGCACAATCCTGAGACAGAACCCAATACTGATTCACTAAATTGAACTATTCTGCAAATATTTGAATGTCTTCTATGAGTCAGATGTTATTCTAGACACTTGTATCTTAAGATGTAGAACACAAGGATTTTAATTTATAACACGTAGGAAAACTATAACCATAATAAAGAAATTGATGATAAAGGATGATAGAAGCTGATAGGTCCTAGGGAATAGAGGCAGAGCTGGGAAACAGAATATGGGAGATGAAGGAAGAGGGGAGACCACCTGAAGCATCCATTGAGATGCCAGAGCAGGGTTTCTTGAGAAAGTGACATTTAGGCACAGATTAAAAGGAGAGGGGAAAAGTGACCCTATTAGATATCTTCAGGGGAAAAATTCTTGGAAGAAGGAACTGCTGGGGCAAAGATATGCCTGGTTCATTTGAGGAACCACAAAGTATCCTTGTAGGTTTGAATAGGGCGTGAGCAAGGCAAACGAAGTAGGAAAGAAGGTGAGAGAGGGAAGGAGAGAAAAGATATGTGCAAGCTTGCAGGCTATTGTAAGGACTTAACATTAAATGACAGAATGAGTCACTGTTTGAATAAGCTAATGGCAAGTACTAAATAAAGTATGAAATAAGAAATTCAGGGGCTGTTCAGAGGGGCGATGATCAATGTAGGCATTCAAAGAGTTTTAATATTAGATATTGTCTTGGTGCAATTAAAAATGCACATTGCCATCATCAGTCTTGTCAATAGCTAATGAAAATTAAATAAGCTCCTAGGAAGAACAATTAGGGGCCCTGGGGGCATAGTGGTTATGTGTTGCGCTGTGAGCCGCAAGGCTGGCAGTTTGAAACCACCAGCCATCCCTCAGGAGAAAGACAAGGTTCTCTGCTCTATTAAAGATTTACAGTTTTGGACACCCATGGGGGCATTCTAGCCTGTTGAATAGGGTCGCTATAAGTCAGAACAACTTGATGGCAGTGAGAATTTTGAGAAGAACAATCATTTTCTTCCTTAATAAATACATTATCCATTAGAGGGAGATATGATTATCCCATTCTTGCTTCTCATAGTACAATTAATTACCCAGTGTGGCTGGCACAGGATAAAAGCCCTGTCTTGTCTTTCCATTAAGAGTCCCTGCCACTGTGCCACATTGTCACATTACCCAAGCCCACTGACAAATCAATACCATGCTTCCAAGGGTTATAAAAAACAGGGGTCTCAATAGGACTTTTCTAAAAGTGACACTCTTTACCAAATAAGGAAAACGAGTTCTTCATGATATTTAGTAAACTGATTTCTGTACGGTTACAGTAAAATTCTTCTGATACTATCAGCTATTTTCCACTAGGGAGCTTAGTCATGTCTATAAATGTTTCATGTGTTTCAATATTATGTGGTTTAATTTTCCATTACAGTTCTCAACAAGCACCAAACAACCCAGTAAAAAGATTTCATGAGCACACATATCCTTGAAGAAATAACAGCAGTCAGATTCTAAGACGAAGTTGGAGACAGACAAAAGGAGGAAATAATCTGGCCTAGTCATTTTATATAAAAATCATCACTAATTCCAGAATCTGTATGTTTTAGAACACTGTTTGCAATGTTACAAATTTGTATTAGGCTTATGAATTAAGCAGTGTTTTATTCTATTGAGTACAGGCTTATGAAAGATACATTTCAACTAATTTATGGCACATATGTAAAACAAAATGCAAGAACACTTTGTTTTATTGAACTGGCATTCCATGATTCTCACCTTCCTGACATGATCGCTGAAGACAAAGCGGGTGCATATGCAAATGTGAAGAAAGCTGACAGTCTGGTGTCAAAAGATATAGCATCGGGGTCTTAAAAGCTTGAAGGTAAACAAGCGACCATCTAGCTGAGATGCAACAAAACCCACATGGAATAAGCACACCAGCCTGTGTGATCATGAGGTGTTGAAGGATCAGGTATCAGGCATCAAAGAGCCAGGACAAAAAATCTTATCATTGTGAAAGAGGGGAAGTGCGGAGTGGTGACCCAAAGCCCATCTGTGGGCAACTGGACATCCATTACAGAAGGGTCTCGGGGAGGAGATGAGCCAGTCAGGGTTCAGCATAGTACTAATGAAACATACAACTTTCCTCTAGTTCTTTAATGCTTCCTCCCCCCACTATCATGATCCCAATTCTCCCTCACAAATCTGGCTAGACCAGAGCATGTACACTGGTACATCTAGGAACTGGAAACACAGAGAATCCAGGACAGATAAACCCCTCAGGATCAATAATGAGAGTAGCGATACAAGGGAAAGGTGGGAAGACCAAGGGGGAACCGATCACTAGGATCTACATATAACTGCCTCCCTGGGGGATGAACAACAGTAAAGTGGGTGAAAGGAGACATCAGACAGTGTAAGACATACAAAAATAATAATTTATAAATTATCAAGGATTCGTGAGGAAGTGTGGGGGAGGGAGGAGGAAAATGAGGAGGCATTACCAAGGGCTCAAGTAGAAAGCAAATGTTTTGATAATGATGATGGCTACAAATGTACAAATGTGCTCGACACAATGGATGGATGGATTGTGATAACAGTTGTACAAGCCCCCAATAAAATGATTTAAATTAAAAAGAAATAATCAAACAAACCCCAAAGCAGAGACTTTATGTTTCACATAAATATGCTGCCACGTTTGCTGGTGTTAGGTGGCACTGGGTCAGTTTTACTCACGGTGACCCTGTGTTCAACAGAACCAAACACGACCTGGTCTTTTGCCAGCCGCACAATGATTACTATGTCTGAAGCCACTGTTCCAGCCACAGTGTCAATCACAGTGTCAATCACAGTGTCAATCACCCAGGGTCTGAAGATTAATGGATGTTTGCACCTGTTTCTTCTCATTTTGAGTCATGCCTCATCAGCAAATGAAGATCCTGAAAGTTTTACTCCCTCTGTGTCATTAGGATGGACTCTACATTCAGAAGGCAGCTTTCCTCAGTCATAATTTTAAATGTCTTTCAACCTGACAGACTCAGCTTCTGACTATACCTGACATCACTCCATTGCTATTTAGAAGGTTTTCCCTCACAAGACAGCCTAGTCCTTCTTCATGGACTGTTGTTACTCTGGAAGCTTTGCTGAAACCTCTTCACCCAAGATGACTGCTGTTGAAATATGGTGACACAGCTTCCAGCAACACAGCAACAGGCAAATCACCACAGCAACAGGCAGATCACCACAGCAACGGGCAAATCACCACAGCAACAGGCAAGTCACCACAGCAACAGGCAGATCACCACAGCAACAGGCAGATCACCACAGCAACAGGCAAGTCACCACAGCAACAGGCAGATCACCACAGCAACAGGCAGATCACCACAGCAATGGGCAAATCACCACAGCAACAGGCAAGTCTCCACAGCAACAGGCAGATCACCACAGCAACAGGCAGATCACCACAGCAATGGGCAAATCACCACAGCAACAGGCAGATCACCACAGCAACAGGCAAGTCACCACAGCAACAGGCAAGTCACCACAGCAACAGGCAGATCACCACAGCAACAGGCAAGTCACCACAGCAACAGGCAAGTCTCCACAGCAACAGGCAAGTCACCACAGCAACAGGCAAGTCTCCACAGCAACAGGCAAATCACCACAGCAACAGGCAAGTCACCACAGCAACAGGCAAATCACCACAGCAAGACAACCTGCCAACCAAGCAGTGGCTGCTGGATGTAGTTATAGTAAAGACTTTCCCTGATCTTTATGATTATGGTCCTTTAGTGACTTACAGTTTTGGAGAAACCTGATATATTACAGAAGGGCAGGGTGGAAAGGAAGACCTTCAATGAGATGGATTCGACCTAGTGGTTTCAACAATGGGCTCAAGCACAACAACAATGGTGACGCGGGCACAAGGCCAGGTTGTGTTCCATTCTGTTGCTACGAGTCAGAATTAACTCAATGGCATGTGACAACAGTAATATCTTCTTCATCTAATACCAGCCAAGTCAGATCAGTTTTCACTCTATTCCTCATTCCATGTAAACTGTCCTTCAATATTTAGTTTTGTATGTATGGAACTATTATGTAATATTTATTCATATAAAGAAATATCTTTATTCGTATTACACCCAAGTAATTGTGCAAATTTAGTCATTTGTAAAACCATCTATATCAGCAGAATATATATGTAAAATGATTATGAACCTTAATGAATGAATTCTGTAATCCCCCCACATAGTTAAAAATTATTAATTGCCTTATATTAATACTTTAAATATTTTATAATATGGAAATTGTGTTACACCTACATTTTAAGTTTATGTTCTTTCTAAGAGCAATCCTGAATGCATATTAAAAATATATTTTCTTCCTCCTGTGATTTTTGGATTTCATTATCTATCTTGATAACTTAGAGTAAATAAGAAATGAAAAACTGAGAATCAACACAATTACGTCTTTATGTTTATAGTCTAAAAGCAGTTATAAAATTTCATATTTTCTAATTCCCTGAGCATCAGAAGCTCACCAGCTGTGCCTTAGTAAGTTCAGACATTGTTGTTTCATGTTTTACCTTATTGTGTCCCTAAATCACAATATAGGGACAGGGGAGATGTCATATATGTTCTAACCTTGATTTTTAAAATAGTTACTTTCCACTAAAAATTTCCCTCTTAATTGAAATCAGTTTATTTAAACTCATAGACTTCAACATTCAGTGAACTGATGTAAAGTAATCTGTGTGGTGGAGTTTTGAATTGAGCTGCAATTCTCCGGTCAGGAGTCCAAAACCACCAGTAGTTCAGCAGGAGAAAGACGAGGCTTTCTGCTCCTGCCAACAGTTAGTCTTGAAAACCCTCAGGGGGGGCTATGAGTCAGTACTGACTCCATGGCAATGGGTTAGGTTTGGATGATAATCGGAGCTAGTGACTATTGAAGCAAACACGATGGAAACTATCAGGAGATAACATTTCCCTTCTTTAGCAGGATTTCCATTCTTCCACTCTTCTTTCTTTCATATATCTATAATTTTTTCTTTCCGTTTTCTTCTTTTTTCTCCTTCACTTATTCTCTCCTTTCTGGTCCAAGGTTTTCCTTACTTCCTTAGACTCTTTTCTGTCCCCATCTTTTCAGCTGGTTACATTAAAATTCCTTTTGGCAAAATCTTTCCTTTAGTTACATCAGAGTCTTTGCATGCAATGCCTGGAAAATTAATTCCACGTACGCTTTAGGAAATCTTGCTCACAACTGCATTTTTCCATTAAAGATGGTTTCAAAGGCTACATTAAAAAGCCACAGCCAAATGCGGCAAAGTTTCAGTGAGAAAACATGTGTGGAACCTGGAGCCAAGTGACAGCCACAGGGTCACATAGAAGCACAGAGGTTCTCTCAATACCTTTCAAAGAGAAGATGAATATTTTTAAACTTAAAAATTAAAAGTACAATTGTCAGCAGAAAAAAACTTACAAAAATAACACTCACATTTGCTTTGAAAGGAGAATCATAAGACAACTAACCACTAAACAAGAACCACAAATGTAAAACTAAAGCAGCCCCGAAAGCCGCAGAAAAAAAGAGAGAAACATGCAGAGAGAAGTTGAGATTTAATCGAAAAATTCCATTTGTTTGTTAGCAGTCGTATTGGCTGTTGAACCCCTTAAATTCTTTTCCTCAAAATTGTATGAGCCTTGGTGATCACGCTTAAATTAAATTGGAAGTCTGCTGAAAATGCTGCTGCTTATTACATTGCTAGCTGTTTTTAGCTCATTAACTTATAATATCTTTCATCACTAAACTTTGTATTTCTCTTTTTTAGACAGTTGTCTTTTCTACTTATTTTTTAAAATATGGGAACTACAGAAAAATTACTTAAAGAATTCAGAATTAGTAATCATAAATCACTGAAGATGACCTAATCTTAACAAATTCTCAGATACATAGATTCTCCTGAAATGTATATGGGTCATGAAAACTCAATGTTGAAACAAGTTTTTCTCACTCAATTTATAATGCAAATTGAAGAAATAATAACTTACGTTTCTGTATCTCATCTCAAAAAGATCTCTCATTAGATATTCTTATCTGACTTAATGATCTTATGTCTTTGAGGGAGAATAAAGGGGACTGTAACTATTTTATCTAAGTAAAATTTAAATAAGCCTAAAAGAAAAAAAAAAGGAGGAAACCTGTAAGGAAATTGGAAGGAGTTGGGTTTTGATGTGTTATAAAATGAATGTTTATATAATTCTGGACTTCCCACGTGAATTGTGAAGGAATTGATGCTAGGTAATAGCTTGATTTTCAATGATCTTCACTAATCAGGGACAAAGATCCCAAGAGGAGTTAATAGGGAAGATACTAAAAGCCGAGTTTATACTTCATAACAATTTCATTATTTTTCAAGGCTAGGAATACCGCATGTGCAATATGAGCTCCATCACCACCTGCCATCACCACCACCCTCCACCAGCTAATAAGCATCAGAAGTATTGAATTACAAAAGGCATGCTTTCTCACAAGACCCTGAGAGCATCTTCAATAAATGATCATCAGAATTTCTTTTCAATTCTGTTCTGAAATGTCCAAGGAACTGGAGAACTTTGAAATAAGTCCAACTGGCAAAATACAAAGGGAAACTGTGTACAGCATTGGCGACTCTAAAACCCGTGGTCAGGTCGGGATACTTGAGATTGAAGGGCCTGGCCCTGCAATCAGACACCAGGACAAGGAAACCTGGGAACTTTTTTTTTTTTAGGAAAGAGATTAAAGATATCAAAAGACAAAATGTATGTTTCTACTAATCAGTAACAGCAACACACACCAAACCTTTATAGAATAATAGTAATTAGTAGCTGTCAGCTCTTTGAAGAGAAGGCACTAACCTTAGATGCTTCTGTGTTTCCTTTGTTTTTGTGTTTAATTATTTAAAATAATAAATGATTTTAAAATCAAATGACACAATCAATCAAATAAGAAAGAAAGAAAAACTAACTTCATCCTGCTTTACAAAGTTATTGTGTGCAATTTGAGTGCTTAACGTTGTCCCCATATTTCTAAATAATTGTTGGTAGGTGCTGTTGGAAGGAAACAGACGAGGCTTTCCACTTCCATAAGGACTTTACAGTCTCAGAAACCCAGAGGGCAATCCTGCTCCATCCTATAGGATTGTGATGGGAGGAATGGACCCAAAGGCAGAGGGGCTGTGTTGTTTTAAAGGTGCTGTGGGGGCATTCTCCACTCCTATGTCTTACCTAGCTCTTATATGCACATGTCAACTGACTTCTTGACTGCATTGATTATAGATCTAAATAAAATGAAACCTTGGACAACTTCAAATTATCTCCATTTAACATGGTACTTCTTTTTGGTCCAGCTGTGTTTTTGTTTTAAGTTGAGTTGTAATCTATAGTGAATTCTGTATGAGATGTGCATCTTAATGTACATTGAATCAAGTTGTAATCAAATATTAAGTTTAATGTTATGTTTTAAATGTTAATTTCACTATCCATTAGTTTGTTATACTGTAGTTGCTAATATATTGCTATAGTGCTGAAAACTGTAACACCAGAATTTCAGATACAGTTTTCAACTTAGAATGGGGTTCTGTTTAGATGACTCTGTTATAAATCAATTCTGTATATTAAATAACTCTTTATTTTTATTTATTTATATTAATCATTTTATTGTGAGCTCTTACAGATGTCATAATATTCCACAATTCAAATGAATTGAGCATAATTGTGCTATTACTACCATAATCAGTTTCAAAGAATTTTCTTTTTTCGTGAACTCTTTGATATCAGCTCCCTTTTATATGCTCCCTCATCCACCCTTTCCCCCCAAGGAACCCTTATTGTGATTGTTATATATTATTATTATTCTATCATTATGTATTTATGCATATACGTTATAGCCATATCTTGCCCCATCCAATATGTCCACTCACCTGTTATTCACTCCCCGTGAGTGAGGTTTCACAGCCATCCTTGCTAACAGCTCCCTCTTCCCTCCTCCCCTCCTGATCCACTGGGAATCATTATTCCTGTTGCAGTTTCTGAGGGGTCATCCATCCTGGCATTCCTGTATTGAGCGATCTTAATTATACAAATGAACATACATATGTCTAACAATGTTAATGAGGGAATAGTAAGGGGAGGAACGATTAAAGAACTGGAGGATAGTTATTTTTCATCCGTGCTCTACTGCACCCTGGATTTATCATCCCTTCTCTGTGGCTCTTCTGAGAGCGACTGTCCAGTTATCTTATGCCTCTTCACATTGATTTGGTGGCTTGTTTTTGAACGTCTGATACCTCTTCCCGTCAACACCTCATGACCACACAGGCTGGTGTGCTTCTTCCATGAGGCCTCTGTTACTTCCGCACTAGATGGCCGCTCTCACCTTATATTATCAGTATCTTTATAAATATCATCTTCACTTGTCTTTGGGGGCTGGAAAAATTACAACAAAACTCTAAGCTCATTGCCATTGAGTTGCTTCCAACCCATAGCGACCTTTATGCAGGGTAGAACTCTCCTGTGGGGTTTTGAGACTGCAACTCTTTATGGGAGTAGAAAAACCTCACCTTTCTCCTAAAATTAACTCCAACAAGAAATAAGAGTTGGATAAAAGTGGCAGGCTGGTTGTGTTAATAGCTTCACTTGTGGAAGGTTCTGGATTATCCCTGAAAATGGGAATGGTGTTTCTAGCAGGAAATTCGAGAGAATTGTTTGGATGGTCCTTTCCTTGTTCTCGTCATCTGTTTTTCAGCAACATTGACTGCTTCCCAGACCTGCCTTTTGTCATGAACAGAGTCATCAGCATCTGGTCCATGCTTTCAAGGAGCTGAAGCACCTGATTTAGCTTAGATAACAAAATCTATATGGTAGTGTTTTGAATAATAAATCATAAAATGGAATATCTCTGAGTGAACATCTGAGAATGATGATACTGTGTGTAGGACACATTACCACTGATAAGCTGTGAAAGGAAAAAAGATCCATCATAAGTGCAATTCATCTAATCATAACTCAAATACATCATCAGTTGGTCAATCAAGACTACCCGGACACTTGATGGACAATTTCAGCAGAGTTCTCAGACTCCAATAGACTAGGATAAAAGGATTAAAGATTTGCTTCCAAAATATAATCAACATAAATCCTATGGATTACAACAAAATATCATGCTGTAAGATGAACCCTAGGCTAGAAAATCTTCCAGATACACAGTGATCACAAGGGTGGACTTGAATCTATCAACCATCTTGAAGATGGAGTAGGATCAGGCAATATTTCCTTCTATTGTATACAGGGTGACCCTGAGCCAATGGACAGCAACTAGCAACCAAACAATTCACTTTGATTAGGATAATTGAAGGGATTCAGTCCTTTCCTGTGAGCATTCTCTTTCCTTTAGATGTCTGTAACACGATTTTGGTCAAATTGCAATTCTATTCTTTTCCCATGTGCGCACCAGATATGGATAAGTAGATGTTAAGGTTCAATTCAACTCAAAGGTTTTTTTTGTTTGTTGGTTTGTATTCAGATTACTTTACAGGTGGTACACTGTACTTCCATCAGGAATAAGATGATTCTGATGGGTTCTTTTGTGAAGTTAGCAGTCATGGATAATCAGTAACTAGATCTGTTCATTTATAAGGCACTGAAAAATGATGATATTCTAATTCTACAATTTTTCTTCATTATCTCAAATATGTTTTTAAATATAATTATTTCCCAATGGCATAGTTTTCCTAAACAAGGTCAAGATGAATGCTTTTTATCAACTTTCAAATGACACTCATTTCTTACTTATCAACATGGTCAGGGTTTATAGATCAGGTCATTATGTAGAAATTGGTTAAGGTGAAAGACTAAAGATTTCCTGTCTTGGTTTGTATTTCTCCCCAACCTTACCCCTTCGAGTTGGGTGGAAATGGCCTTGCTGTACCTATGGTAACCATAGGCTCGTTCTTCCTCAGAACAAAAAGGAGGAAAACCATACAGATTTAGTGAACACTAAAACAACTGCAGTAAAAAACTGACAAGAAAAGCCAGGAACATTAGGGTTAGGGTTAGGGTTAAGAAGAAAAAAAAAAAGAAAAGCCAGGAGCAAAATGAATAAATTTAGCACAGATATTTATGTAGACCAAATAAACCAGCAACATGCACACCCAGCAACAGGACAGCCAAGAATTCGTACCCATTGATATGTTGACGGACACTCTCACACACACACACAGTAATACTATCACAATGGTAATTCATAACAATGAATTTATGGAGCATTTCATAAAGTATATAAGCCTTAAGGACATTATGCTAAATAAAATTAGTCAAGCAGCATCCAAGGACAAATATTGTACAAAGCCACTCTTATCAAAAGTCAAGTAAAGGTTTTCACACTAAGTGAAACATTCTTTATGGTGCCAAGGGGAGGGAGGGGAAGTCACTGGCTAGAGACTGGAACAGAGGCTAGTGTTAACTTGGGTGAAAGGGAAGGTGACATCGAATAGAAAGGAAGTCAGCAAAAATGATGCAGGCATGGGAAGACACTGGGAGCTTTGCAAGAGCTAAAGGCAACAGAGGTCAATATTGTTATGTGCACAATGCTGCAATAACTGAGATCTGCGAGTACATGAAAGGATAGAAAAGAAAGCTGGCCATATTTGAAAGGAGAGGGGCAGCAGACCCATGGTGGCAGCAAGGTTTGGCAGGGGATGTTTGCAAGTGTGTATTTACCTTTGCTGCAATGAATGTTGTAGAGCATAGCATATGGGGACTGAAGTTGTCAAAATGTATAGACATTACCAAACTCCTTTAGGGAATGGGTTGTTGGGCTTTGGGGCTCAGGACTATGGTCTCAGGGCACATCAAGGTCAATGGCATAACACTGTCTATAAAGACAGTCTCTACATCCTACTTTGGTGAGTGGAAGCTGGGGTCTTAAGAGGTCATAAGTCATCACCCAAGTTGTAACTTCTGGCCTTTCCCCGTCAGAAATAAGGAAGAGGATGAAGGTGATGAAAATAAAATGACACACGCAAGCACTGAGTCACATGGACCAATGGGCCATGCAGATATCAGTCTCCACAACCCTGAAACCTGATGCCTGGCTACTGCTACCAACTGCTCTGAAAGGGATTACATACATGTCTTGGAACATTGTATACCATGTAAAATATGATCATTTTTATAATACATGAAATATTTGTATTCTACCTTTTTATCGCTACTACTCTGTCCAAATATAAAGGATCTTCTTCTTTTTTCATTTTTTACAAGATAATGAAATGCTTTCCATATTGTGATCCCGGTATGACTACTTACCAGAAATCCGGTGGGATGCAGAAAGTTTAGTTCAATTGGAAAAACACCTTCTGATTGCCTTACCCCAGGTGCTACAGAAATATGTTCCTGGCTTAGAAAAATTCCAAGTATGATATAAGGAAAAGACCAGATTCTGGACTCAGAAAATTTGGATACAAACCCTGACTTCACTGTTGAGGTGCATAAGCCTACACAAGTCTCTGGACTTTATGCTCATTGAAAGAATCAAACATTTGGTATTTTCTTGATATCTCCCTTGTGTGAGTCACGGCAAATTTGGTTGGAAGAAGAGAAATTTTCCATGCTAATTCAAATACCTGGGCATGTATCCTTCACAGTTCAGTACAGAAAACAGAAATCTCTCTAAGCATTTTAACTTAAATTTGGGAATTAAATCCTTTTAAAGTTCTTTGAAAGGCTCGAGGAGCTATAGAAGAAGTCTGTCTCAGAGGGCATGCCTAACCATTGATGTACAAAAATATAAATAGACTTGTTCACTGTTTTCTTATGTCTAAAGAGAGGCTGCTAATTGCTCACTTCTTTAGGGATATTTGGGATGATCAGAAGAAATAACCAAAATAGAAAATAAAAAAAACTTATATTAATGTTGGCTTTTTATGAAGACATATGTCATATCTATCATCAATCATAAAATGTTAAAGTAAGAAAACAGAACGAAAGTAATTAAGAGCAGCATTTTGCTATACATGTTTGCTATGGTTTATATAGCTATATTGTCTGACACTGGGTCTCCAATTCTCAGAAAATACTAATTGAATTGAATCTACATGTGCACTCATGTGTTTAGTAAATAGCATAAATGCATCCGTCCATGAGATATTTTTATCACTGCTAATAACAACCCTCATTATTTTCTTTTGTGAAGTCATCTGATATTTGACTGAGTTTCCACCCAGCAAAATCAAGAACCAGTCCAAGTGTCACTCTATGGAACAGCTACTCGATGACTAGTACGTTCCGTTCGTTCTCAATAGGCTTAACTTCAATTCATTCCAGAATTGTGATTCTAGCACTTTCACAGGGCATTGAACTACAGATAAGACTATGGCAGCCATGAAATGCTATCCTATCAGCACTAAATAGCAAAAGATTTTATTATAAAAACGGATGCTGCTCTAAGACTATGTTAACCCATTCCATAGCTCTAAGTGAAGAACCCCTAGGGACCAAATGAGAAAAGGGGGGGGGAAAGCAATAGATATTGGGAAACGAACTCAAAGGTAATACTAATAGTAGTAATTATTTTTATGATGTTCTTCCTTTTATTTAATATTAGTACCTAGGTCGAGTAATTTACAGACTCTACTCTTCGTTTTTAAATAGTAAATGAGTATCTAGTACATGTCAAGAGATTTCCCTTGTTAAAATAATGAGAGTCTAAAAACAACCTCAGTCTATAAGGAGCCAAGGATCTTGCACTTAAGTAAATTTATGAGTAAAGTGCTATTTACAATGCACTGGAACAATATGCTATTAGTATGCTAGAGAGGAAAAGTTTAAAGTACACTTCACTTGACTGTGGTGGACAGAAAAGACTTTCTGGAGAAGGCAGTGGCTAAACTGAGGCCAGAAGATACGTGTGTGCGAAGCCTAGACTGCTAAAGGAGTGGTGGCCATATTGGAGATTTCTGTAGGACTTATTTTTCAGATAAACAAAAGCATTTTAACTTCATGCTAAGGTGACTGAGTGACTGTAAGTGGGTGTGTTCAAATTTACATTGTGCAAAGCTGCATCTGGTTGCATGCCAGGAGAGATGGAGGGCCTGCAAGAATGAGGGCAGACAGGCCACTTGGAAGAAAGTCAATAATAAAACTTAAGTGCAGTCGTGGCCTGCACTAAAAGACGAGGCATTTAGTTTTTCACATGAAAGAGCCTGGGGATTCCATACCAGGGGGAAGAAGAGCGAGATGCTCAGATGGTGCTTGCACTGCTGGTTTGAACTAGACAGTTGGGTAGACTGGATCACTGTATTCAGTGACACTGGAAAACGAAAAGAAACACAGAACCCTGACCGAGAGAGCATCAGTTCTGGGCATCTTGCGTGTAAGGGTCCAGAGGCACCTCGAGAAGATACTCAAAGGTATATGGAAGTTGGTCTGGGAGCTCCAGGGACTTCTCTGGGAGAGAGAGCATGAAGGCAAGAGAACGAGAGAAACCAGCCACGGAAAGTCTGTAGAGTATTCTTGAGGGATGAGGCGGGAGAGCAGCAGGTAAGAGAGAATGACATCAGAGAGGTCGGACCGGGATGTGTCTATGGCCTGCAGCCACTGCAAAGGAATGCTGGCAAAGGAAGAAGTGGTCAGTGCTGCTAAATGTTCCTGAAAGAACAAGTCAAGGGAGAATTAGGAAGCAGGCATTGGGGGTCTTGGGGCAGTTTGGGGAGTGAGGGGGAGATGCATTGTTGTCATGAGTTTTGTTTTGCTTTTTTCACCACAGAAGTGAGGGAAGGGAAACAATGAGGGTAAGCAGAGACTTCTTTGGGCAGGGAGGAGAAGGAGCCAGTGACAGATGCACGGAGTGCACTTAGTTGGGGAAGTTTTGTTGATTCATTTACAGGTGAGAAGGACGAACAATGTTCAATGCGGACAGACCAAAGTACAAGGAACAAGGAAGACGGACATATTGGATGGAGAAGAGGAAGTCTCCTAAAAGAGAAAGGAGAGGAGCCGGAGCACCGAGGACGATCTGTTGGCCTTAGAATTCTTCAGTTTTAAATGGAACACAAACGTTCTGAGTGCCTCCATCAGTTCTGGAGCTACAGAAATGAAAGACTGCCGTCGACTCTCCTCGAGTCTGTAGGACTGGGTAGAACGGCCTCCGTGGATTTCCTGTACTGCAAACCATTCCAGAAGTAGAAGCATTTATCTTTCCACTGAGGAGCAGCTGGTGGTTTTGAGCCACTGGACTTAATGATCCCAGCCCAACATGCGACAGCTAAGCCCCCATGGTTCTTTCCAAGAATATCTAGAAGATACAAATTTAAGTATGCTCAATTTGTAGAGAAAGGGGTGAGCAACGGAGAAAAAGGAGAACATGGTAAGATGGCATTTGTTTTTAAGTGAAAGGACATTCATTCTGTGGGAGGCATTAGATTTCGTGTCTTAATCTCCTGGACTGCACTTTGTCAGTGTACGCTTTCACCAAAGTCATTTCTGTCTCTTTATCACCTTCTGTGTCTGGTGGGTCTAAGGTCAGCTCATTACCCCTAAAGGAGATCATCAATCCAAAGTATTTTGTTCTTGGCTTTATACAAGGAAGCTCCCTCATTACCAGGCAGAACTCGTTACTTAGCTGGATTTGTTTCTTAAGTACCCACAGGAGACAGCCAACAGAGCTCATTCAAATAATACATTACCAGATAGGAACAGTTTCAAAGTGAAGTCAATTTGGGATGTGACCACACCCTCTGCTCCTGATGTAGTGCAACTTTTCTTTATTCGACTGAATCGATATCATTTAAGAAATTATCATTTGATACCAGCGGGGCTATAGGGAAAATCAAACTGCGCTCTGGTACAAAGAAGGAAATCTGGCACCGTTTGCTGTGCTGAAAGGGAAAGCTCATGGGCAGAGAAAAATAGACAGTGTGTGCTGGCTCGTGTGCCTATGATGTTTAGCTTTGGACCTCCAAGGAATCAGACGGACGGTTTTATGAAAGGTTCTGATGCGACTGTTCCTTTTCAAAAACACTTCAAAGGACGGGGATGAGGGATACCAAAGGTATAAAGGATTTCTTTCAGAGCTGTGTTAATTTATTTTAGACCAAAGAACAAATATCCCAATAGACAAGGTAAGTAATTCAGTCCTCTGATTGTAGTGACAAACCTTATATAAAGACCAGGTCAAGAGCAGGCTGGGAGAGACTCCTAATCAATTGTGCATCAACTTGCCTATGAAGCAAGTCCCTTACGTTCCTCTGACTGGCATGTGGGCACCAACAGCTAGACACAGAAGAGTCAATGTCAGTGAGGGCGGGGTAGGGGCATCAGGGGCGGGGGAGCCAGTTCATTCTTGCCTCCCGAGGCTGACTAACAACATCTCTCTGCACTCAGAGGACAGAGACCGACAGTGACGATGAAGATTCGAAGTTTATTTTGGCGTAGCCAATGACCAAGAGTCTCGTTAGGAAACATATTTGAGTTGGTGACAGAATTTTCGGGCATGGCTTCCAACATGCCCTAGGGTCGTGGAGCTGTGAGACTGGAATTAGGTAACCTAATTTCTCTGTCAAATGAAGGCAATTTCTCAAGGGTAAATAGCAGAGCTGGTGATAGATTTGAATGAGATAACTTTAAGGGCTTTGGTTAACTCTTAAATGTTACACAAGTTAGAAACCATTAGTTAACATGGGAAGAATTTAAAGTGCAACATATTGGCACTTTAACATATCCCACGCAAAAGGGCAGTCACCAACCAAAAGAGCTAAACACAAACCATCATGAACTCAAATAAACTGAAGGAAAACCGAATTCACAGAAGAAAAATAGCATGAATTCCAAAGCAACCCAGAAGCTGAGGTCAAGGTGATAGAAGCACAAGGGGTAAGGGAGAGGGTTAAAAAAAATTTTTAAAGCAAGAGATACTATGCCCTGCGTTACTTCACCACCAGTTAGTAAGGTGTTTTAAGGAAAGGGGAAAAAAGATTATTGAAAATTGCTGAGCCTCCTGTGTTAAGGTTGAATATTTATTTTCAGTGGGAAAGGTGATAAGTTGCTCCCTTTCTGTTGTTTAATTGTACTGAGTTAACATGTTTCCATTACACCATTTAGGGGACATTGACTATCTGTGTAACAGGCAAGAAGATGTGTAATTACACTCCACACAAGGATGGTAAAAATGAACACTAAACCCTCCTTTTCCCATCAAATCAGCGAAAATGTAGCTTTCTGTAACCGGAACTACTGGCAGTGATGTGAAGACAGGGACATCTCTGTTCACGGCTAGCAAGTGGGGAAACTGGTAGAGCTCCAAAGGAAACCAAGTCCACGCCCTTTCCATTGAGTCCATTCTGGTTTCTGGTGACCTTATGGAGCAGAGTCGAACTGCCCCATAGAATTCCCAAAGATTCTGGTAAATCTTTACCAAAGCACAGTGTCGCAGCTTTCCCTGGAGGAGGAGAGACTGGTGGACCACACTAACTGACTCTTTGGGGAGCAGCTGAGAGCTTGAAAGCCATGCCACCAGGACACTTGGCATAACTCCAATATGTGGCAGCTTGTCAATATCTACCAAAGTGACAAATCCATCTCTTTTTTGGACTAAATTTCATTGCTAGCCTATACATGTATCAGCTGGAAAAAAAATGATACAGGCTCTTCACTGAATCATTATTTCTTATAGAGAGAAATTGGAAAGCTTTTAAAGATTTGTTTACCAGAGAGTGGTAAAATGAATGGTAGACTATCAGTATAATAGGAACAATGTACCTATATAAAATAATGAATATTATCTTTATTTGTTGATATAGAAAGATTTTCAAAGTACATATAATCAATGAGAAAGACAAAAATGCTAAACAGTATGTGAAATAACTGCTACTTTTTTGCATATTGATATGTATAAATTCTCAGGAAAATACACAAGACGTTAAAACCTCTACTGCCCTGCTGGAGTGTGGCTTATGAACTATGTGATGGACAATGGAAGAAGGAAGATGTTTTACTTTTATACTTTTAAAGTTTTTTTTAATTGCAAAGCAAAATTTTTTTAAATTCTATTTCTATATATTTTTTACATATATTCTTTTTAAAAATATTTTATTAGGGGCTCATACAATGCTGATCACAATCCATACATATACATACATCAATTGCATAAAGCACATTTGTACATTCTCTGCCTCGATCATTTTCAAAGCATTTGCTCTCCACTTAAGCCCTTTGCATCAGGTCCTCTTTTTTCCCCCCTTCCTCCCCTCTCCTACCTCCCTCATGAGCCCTTGATAATTTATAGATTATTATTTTGTCATATCTTGCCCTATCCGGCATCCCCCTTCACCCCTTTCTCTGTTGTCCATCCCCCAGGGAGGAGGTCACATGTAGATCCTTGTAATCAGTTTCCCCTTTCCAACCCACTCACCCTCTACCCTCCCAGTATCGCCCCTCACACCCCTGGTCCTGAAGGTATCATCCACCCTGGATTCCCTGTGCCTCCAGCTCCTATATGCACCCGTGTACAACCTCTGCTCTATCCAGACTTGCAAGGTAGAATTCGGATCATGGTAGTTGGGGGGGGGGGGAGGAAGCAAGTTTTTAACACTGTAACCTATTACTACTTCAAAGATTAATTATAAACCACATCTTTGCTTGGAAATCCAATTTCCCCACCAAATTGTTCATTTCCACAATCTTTTTGCCTACTTAAGGAGACCTGTTGGTGTCGTGGTTATAACATGCGGGCTGTGATCTGCAAGGTCAGCAGTTTGAAACCACCAGCGGCTCTGTGGGGGAAAGACAGGGCTTTCTACTCCCATAAACAGTTATAGCCTCGGAAACCCACAGGGACATGCTGTGAGTCCACACCAACTCGATGGTAGGGAGATGGCCTGCTTCGGAGCACAGACCACTGCAGCTGCTCAATCAATGCTTACTAAGTAAACACTGACTCATCAGATGCTGCAACTTAAACTAAGCAATAGCCACATCCTGTCCTACTCTTCAGAGTTCTTTAAGTGTTTGGTGTGAAAGGGCCATTGAGGAATACCAGAAAAGTAACTGAGAAGATAAGAAAATGCAACTTAATGCATGATTCTAATTCTACATGCCTTTCATTTTCTAATTCTTTTCACAAAAGTTATGTTGCCTGCTAGTTCTTCACTACAGTCTAATCCATCCCTGGATACACTGTGACCCCGCCAGTCCTGCCTGGTCCCCACGAAGGATTAAATCGTTGTTTGGATTGTTGTGATCCACAGAGTTTTTGGTTTTGGGGAGGTTGATTTGGGAAGTAAATTATCAACCCTCTCTTGCTGGTCTACCTTAGTCTGGAAGCACTAGTGAAATCTGTTCTTCTTCACTGCTTAGCAACAACTAAAGAAGTGGACACAATTCAGATGTTCATGCTCAGAAGAAAGGATTAAAAATCCACTAAACACATAGAGCAGTAAAAATAATTAAGGGCAGCTTATATGTAATGATTGTAAGGGCAATTGTTAAACATATAATTACAGTAATTGTATATAAAGCTACAGTTAATTGTCTTTTTATGGCTGACTATTAGAAACCCTAGTGGCAAACTGGTTAAGTGGTCAGCCGCTAACCCAAAGATCACTGGTTGGAACCTATCAGTCACTCTGCGGAAGAAAACACCTGGTAATTTGTTCCCATCAAGATTACAGCTTAGGACTCTGAGATGCTTACCTTCCCAATATGCTCACTGAAGATAAAATGGGTGCATAAGTAAATGTAGTGAAGAAAGCTGATGGTGCCTGGCTTTCAAAAGATATAGCATCTGGGGACTTAAAGGCTTGAAGATAAACAAGCAGCCATCTAGCTGAGAAACAACAAAGCCCATATGGAAGAAGCACACCAGCCTGTGTGATCATGTGGTGTTGATGGGATCAGGTATCAAACATCAAAAACCAGAGCAAAACAACCATAATGTGAATGAGGAGGGGAGTGCGGAATGGAGGCCCAAAGCCCATCTGTAAGCAATTGCCCATCCCCTTACAGAAGGGTCATGAGGAGATGACAGGCCAGTCAGGGTTCAGTATAGCACTGATGAAACAGTTTTCCTCTGGCTCTTTACTTCCTCCACCTCCCTCCAGCTATCATGACCCTAATTCTACCTTACAAATCTGGCTAGACCAGAGCATGTACATGGGTACAGATAAGAGCTAGAAACACAGGGAATATAGGACAGATAAAGTCCTTGAAATCAATATTGAGAGTACCCATACCAGGGGAGTAAGGGGAAGGTTGGGGTAGAAAGGGGATCCAATCACAATGACTTACTTATAACCCCCTCCCAAGGGGATGGACAGCAGACAAGGGAGACATTGGACAGTGAAAGACTTGAAAAAATATATATAAATTATCAAGGGTTCAGGAGGGAGGCAGGGAAGGAGGGGAATACAAGGAGGAGCTGATACCAAGGGCTCAAATAGAAAGAAAATGTTTTGAGAATGTTGATGGCAACAAATGTACAAATGTGCTTGAGACAATGGATGTATGTATGGATTGTGATAAGAGCTGTGATAAGAGCCCCCAATAAAATGATTTTTAAACAACCCAGGATTACAGCCTAGAAACCCCGTAAGACAATTCTCTCTGTCATAAAGGGTTGTTATGAGTCAAAATCAATTGGATGGCAAAGAACAATAATAATAATGTTTATAACAATACGGACTAATCTTTGTAACCTAATATTAAATGTAAAAATAATTAACAAAAGATTACTACAGCTTAATACCCTTTTTATAATTTTCAGAAAGAAATGAACCTAAACAATTGTAAATATTTTCATAAACAACAAAGTGACACAATATGCGAGCTGGAGGTCAACAGGATGATGTGCTTGTCCTGTAGTGGAAAGTGTTGAATCTGGCTCTTTCTTCAGTCTGATTTGTTACCACTCCTGATTCTCTCAAGATTGGATCCAGTCTATTGAACTAACTTGGAGTCTACCCTCTCTAATGGAAAAGATCTGTGATTTGCTTCTCTGTTGGGTTTCCTCCTGACACAGGTTTCAATGTGTGCAAGCTTTGCCATTTGGTGTGGGCACACATACTAAAACCATGAGGGGCAAATACAGGAGTGTTGAGCATAACAGTTAAAGATGGCCTTCCTCTGGGAAATGAAGAAGGGTTGGGTTGAGGAAAAGCATATAAATAGCTGGAAATTATTGTTAATGTTCTAACTGATTAATGGGTTGGTGGGTGTTCAGCATATTATTAAAATGAGGAAATTAAAAGCTTAGCAGGGAATAAGAAAATGGGAAATATTGCTTCTTCATAATAGTGTTATTTAAGATCTGCTTAATAGAGGTATGGTGAAGGTATGTTTACTTTGTGCATGTATGTATTTTACTTTTAAATAGAGAATTATATTGGTAGTAGAGTTTAGTGTATAAACTTTTACTCCCAACTAACATACTTCTTGAGCCTGGAATTGTAGTTTTAATCATAAGGAAACGTTTTGAGTTTTACAGCCTGAAAAATCACTTTGATAATAAGTAAGTGACATGAAATAGAGCTTCCTGTATTCTCGGAAAGCTCTGACTAGCTGTGAAACTGAGTTTTTACAAGCAACGACGTGAAAGAAATATGTTCTTCCCCCAGACTTCTGCTTGGCCTCACTCTTTCACTTACCACCTTCAATAAAAACCAAAAAGCCAAACTGACTACCATCAATTCAATTCCTATTCCTGGTAACCCTATAAGAAATGGTAGAACTGCCCTTTTGAGTTAGATGGTGACTTTTCACAGGAGTAGAAAACCTGATCTTTCTCTCAAAGATCGGTTGGTAGTTTGGATCTGCCAAGCTTACAGCATCTTTTATCTTCAGTAAACCAAAATCAAACTCACTGCCATCAAGTTAATGACAACAGACAGCAACGCTATAGGACAGGGTAGAACTGCCCTTGTGGGTTTTTGAGACATTGACTCTTTATGAGAGTTTTTCTTCTGCTGGGCAGATGGTGATTTTGAACTGTCAACCCTGTGGATCACAGGCCAATGTGTAACCACTAGGTACTATCTTCGATAGGAATGTAAGAAAACTAAAATGGTCTACGCTGTGTAGAACCTTACCAGGGTCCCCGGCAGTGCCAACAGTTAATGTGCTCAACTGTTGTTGGAGAGTTTAATGTTCAAATCCATGCGGTGGTGCCTCAAAGAAAGAAAGAGGGGAAAGAGAGGTCTGGTGATTGACTTTTAAAGACCAGCCATCCTATGGACCACTATTCCACTCTGACCATACGGTGTCACCACAAATCAGAAACAACTTGAAGGCAACTGTTTAGAGTTTTACCTTTTATAAAAGCTTAATTTTTATCCCAGAGATAAGCTTCAACAACCTTGTGAACACTGCAGGCCAGGATGAACTCAAGACATTGGCTGCAGATGGTCCTCAAAACATGGTTCCAAAGTGTAGCATGTACACAAATGATAAAAAACCCACACATTTCAAAAATATTAAATAAGATTATACACAATGTTTAATATTAATATTTAGGTAACATGGTCATCTTTGTATATTTATTTGAGTATGCACTATATTTACTTCTAATGTGGTGAGTAATTCTAGCTTTCACTTTCATGATGGCACAACGTTGTCCTTCTTAATAAAGTTATGCTTAATACAGCTGAATTTATTTCAAGAAGGCTCAAGTAGATAATAACACAGATATTACTGAGAGCAGAGAAATGTTATACATGTTATGAAGGGGGGTATATAAAAACAGAAAAATAGGAAAATCCATTGTAGTCTATTATTATTAAGAAAAAAAGATATGTGTGTTCCCAGGTCACCTACACTGGTTTGACAGCTTGGACAGAGGGAAGATTGCTGGGTCCTATGTCAAAGCCTGAAGAGCCAGTGCTGGAGAAATAATAAGGAAAAGTACACAGCCAATACCCTTATGGAGTCTGCCTTCCAAGAAAAGCTCAAACAAGTTTAGAGTTTATTTCAGCAGTGTAAGCATAGAGCGGTATAGGAAAAGATAACTCATTCTTTGCATATCAACAAAAGCTTCCTGAAGCAGCTGACATCTAAGAATGTGGAAGAACTAGCCAGAGGTGAGGGGAGCTGAGAGGAGGGGCTCATATGTACAAAGGCCTGGAGAGGAATGAGAGCATACGACATTTAGTGGACCCCCAGCAGACTGGAAATCCTGGGTCAAATGTCCAGAGAGTTGGGAGTGGCAAGAAATTAGGCTGGAGAAAAACAAGCCTCAGACAAGATCTGTTGCCTCAACAAACCAACAGGGTTCTTGGTGGTAAGCAAGAGAAAGGGACTCTGAATGAATGAAAAGAAAAATGTTAAAAGAAAATCAGAAGAGTGTGAAGCATGGCATTGCCCCCACCCTCAAGAGCACACACTGAGGGGCTTTCCAAAAGAGGAAGAGTGGCTTGTCCGCATAAAACAAATGCAATGAAAATTTCTCAAAGGAAAACAAAGCCCGAAGAGTTTAGACTTCATTCTGCAGACAACCAAGAATCACAACAGGGATGGACATGTTTATCATTGCATGTTAGCTAGATTCGTCTTTCAGTAGAAGGAATCAACAGAAGGGAAGGGGTGAGGGCGACTTCAGCGACAGAATGGAGAGGTGATGGCATTCTGAAGGAGGCCAGTGGCAGTCGGGGAACAAAAGAATCAGGAAGAAGAGCTACAGGAGCAATGGGAGGATCCAGCTTGTTCAGAATGGTCCATGCTCTTTGATGCTCTGTTATTATTGAATTAAATCCCTGGACACAGAAAAGCCATGGTGTAGTCATTTGGCTTTCATGACCAACAAGCAAAGAAAATCCTAGGTATGGAACTATTTGGAGTCTCCTCCGGAACATTCCTGTATGATCCCAGAATTCGCAAAACAGACCTTCCCACTGTGGAACTTGTCTTTTATTTTCAAACACCTCTCAGTGGGTTGTCACACCTAACCTTGACCGTCTCCCATAATGGGATGTAAATTTATGAACACCCTTTACTCACTTGCCTGCAGCCATCTATTTTGGCTGCTTCCCAAGTCTTTAATTTCTTTATTGGTGCATTTCGTGATGAGTGTTGCTTCTGTTTAAGAGCTCTTTGCAGTCTCTGAGTTTTTGGAACACTCTCTGTTTCTCTCCCATCCATGGTTTCATTAAAATTGATTTTCCCTGCTTCACACATGTTTCTGTATATGGCAAAGAATTTTAGATAGATACCACAACCTAAGAAATGGGGGATAACCAAGATCTGAGTAATGTTATTTTAATTGCAATTTAAAGTCAAAAGGCAAAGACTTAGCAAAGAGCTGTTTTCATTAGAGTTGTTCCATGCATGAAATGAACCATTACACATTGGAAAAGAAGAAATCATTCCAGAGTGGCTTAGTTATAACAAACAAAATGAGTTCCAACAAGCTGTTTTCAGTCCCATGGCCAAAAAATGCATTCTGTTGCTATTCAGGATTTTTTTTTTAGTGTGGCATTATAGTCTGAAATGTTATTTTATATTATACTCGCTTCTATCACTTATTTGCATTGAGTAATGAGAGAAATGACCAGCTGGTCTCTTGCAGTTACAAAGCCCTTTATTGGAGGCAGCAGGATGATGGCAGATGGCAATTTAGGTTGAAGTCTTACTAAGAATAGATTTTCAATGCCTTATCGGTGGGGGATATACAACCTTTCTGGGTCTATAAGAATGATGGTTGGACAGTTTATTGAGATACTAATTTTATTCTCACTGTATTTTTATTTACTAATTTTATTCTCACTGCATTATTCCCCCTCCCTCATTAAAGTGGGAAAAACTATGAGAATCAGGGTGTTTGGTTCCCATGGAAAAAAGCAAAAGCTGCCCAAAGACAAGCCTATTGTTATCGCATCTTGTTTTTGAAAACCCAAGTTCCCTTAAGGAGAGGATAGGCCAACAAGAGGAGGAAGAGGAGAGAGAATGGCCTTGGATCGGAAAGTATGATGTCTTTGTTAGATTTTGCTGATGCAGGAAGTAGATGGGACTATTTAGTGGAGTAGCATGAATGGTCCTTTGCAAACTGTCATGTGCCACAAGGTGCCCGGGTTTGCGACCTCTGTCACTACTCTAGGCACAGGGTTATTAGAGCCACCTGGATTAGAATGTGCAGAAGCCATGCTCTTTTGTAGTGACCATGAACAGTTGCAAAATATATTTCTCACTGATCATCATATTAGTGACAAGAAACTTTCTAGATTCCTCCCCCCCCCCCCCCATGGGTGAACTAGGATGTAATGGAGCCTGGATCCCACATGGTCTAGCCCCAAACTTTTATGACTGTCACTAAATCTTTCCCCCACTGATGATTCAAAGCAAAACAAAATGCAACTTATTTCCATAGGGTCAATTTCAACTCTGAGCAATCCTACAGGACGGAGTCGAACTGCCCCTGTGGGTTTTGCGGGCAATAGCTCTGTGTGGTGGAGACAGCCTTGCCTGCCTCCTGTGGAGCTCCTAGCTAACCTGCTACTTTCTCAGCATCCAGTGTGCAACCCAGTGTGCTGCGAGGGCTCCTCTGGTAATAGGAGACTTGGAATAGCGTTGAATAAGATTGCTCTTCTTAGTAGTATCTCTTGCATTTGAGTATTCAAAACTCAAAGCTAGACTCACTGGCAAAATCCTTTCTGACATATCGTTAAGTAAAATTCAAATCCCTCACACACATGAGAAGACAAACCACTATTTAAGGTAGGTAATATAAGACAAAGGATTTTGAAGATAAAATTCTAGATCGTTGTGCACTTGAATTATTATAATAATTATGGGAAAATAAGAGCATTAGATGAGCCTCAAAAAGAATAAGACCTGCTTTCTGAGAAATAGATCCATATGTCTCCACTACTATCCATCCCTGCATGGAAATCCCATCTCCTAAGGATGCTTTCCTTTTTGTCCTGACTTCTTCATGTGGAGATGAGGAAAGCCCGAACTCTGGACAGTCTGCTGCAGCCAAGCGCACTCCTTCCCTCCTCATCCCTGTCACCAGACTGAACGGGCCCCGCTCAATTAGCATATTATCTCTCGCGGTTCATCTCAAGGGGCTTATTCTATTCCTTACATTCATCTCAAGAACGTCCGTTCTCATATCCCACTCGTCACTTGTGCGTGAGATCATTGAAGACAACGTCACACAATGATAAGAACCAAGGGCCAGTTCAGAAGCCAGATCTATGCAGGCTCTTCAGGGGCACTTGGAGCCGGGTAACAGTCATGCTCTCCCTCTTCCCAGCTCTGGGCCGTGGGCAGTCTTTTAAACTCTCCACACTTAAGTGTCCACAGCGAGCAAGCGGGCTGCTTGCAAGAGTAGTTCAGAACAGTGAATTAGTTAATGTGGTTCCTCTAAGCATCATCTCTGTAATGCTCTCCAACAATCTTTTCCAGATGGGATCTGGGTAGGAGAAGATGCTGAGAGGATTTAGTTGTGAGTGCTTGTAAACATATTTCATTAAGTTTGCCGAACTGCTGGATATAAAATGAGCCCTCTAAGGAGCAGGACAGGGGGCTGCACTCCCAGCAAGAGTTATTCATTATTCTTCACTAGCGTAATAATTTAAAGACATCAGTATATAAAAAGCAGAAGAAGACTTTGAAAGTAGAAATGTGGAAGAATAAGAAGACCCAAAGATTCACTCAGTGATGATTTCCTGGACATTTCTTTTTGTTTCCTATATCAAGGCGTGAAGAGGAAGAAGCCAGCAGTCACAAGATTCCAACGATCTCAAGCAAACAAACAAACAAACCCTGCTCTTTCTAGCTAGCGGGCCAAGAAAAAGGGAAACTCAGTAAGAGAAAACACTTTAAGATAATATACTTTGCGTTAGCCAAATACCCCTGAAAAAAGGTGGGCCCAGCCCCATGCAGACCAGTAAAGCCTAAGCAGAGAACCTAGACATCCGTTTTAGCAAGGTTGTATTGATACGTTCCAATTGTCTCGTTGATGTGTCAAAGATTCTCAGATGAGGTACGTACTCTAAAGTTAGAGAAACACTGGCCCAACAACCAGAAAGAAGAGCATCTAAAGTCTTAAAGACGTGTCTTCAAATCAACAGTCTTCAACTTTGTCCACATGGAAGAAGTACATCAGCCTGTGTGAGCCAAGGATAGTAAGTAACAAAATCCAAATCTGAAGGAGGGCACGGTATTTGAATGTGAATTCTGAACACCAGTTTGCAAGAGGGTATGGATGACAGTGAAAGCCCACCTTCCATTGGCAGGATCCCCAGATGATCAAGCCTCTGCTGCACCCTCACTGATCATACTCCGGGGGTGTGACTAGTCATGGTACTAGACAGAGAACAACGTAAAGTCAACTCTGGGAAATGTAGTTAGGTTGAAATGCAACATGTTCTGATTTGATCTCCCATTAACTCCACTTTTAAATTACCGTATATACTCGAATATAAGCCGACCCGTTTGTAAGCCAAGGTAGCTAATTATTACCTGGGAAACCAGAAGAACTGATTGACTCAAGTATAAGCCTAGGGTGGAAAATGCAGAAGCTACTGGTGAGTTTCAATAATCAAAACAAATGAAAATAAAATTGCTAAAAATTGAGACATCAGTGGGGTAATGTATTTAAATATTTATTTTAAATAAAAACATAAATAAAAGGAGAAGTCGTTTAACATTAGTAAACCAGCACAGTAATAAGGTATCAATATTGATACCTTAAGAGTACTATTCCCTGAGCTCAATCAGCAACCAAGCTAAAATGTAAAGAGTTAAAATCCTTCAAAACTGGATTCCTCACCATCATCCATATCCCAATGCAGAGCTTCAGCTGGTGTGAGGTCATCATAGACGCTGTCCTCACTGAGATCGCCATCATCACCATCACTGCTGTCATTTTCATACAAAGCACAGTCTTCACTGCCATCCATAGTATTACTAATACTACATTCCTGGAAGACACGTCGCACCATGTCTTCTGGAATGTCTCCCCATGCATCTCGAACCCACTTTGCTATTAACTCTATGTCAGGCTTCATGAGATTTCCTCCTTTTGTTAGTCGGGCTTGACCAGATGACATCCATTCATGCCACATCCTTCACACATGGTCTTTAAAAGGCTTATTCAAAGGTACATGTCATAGGATGGCTCTGATTGGTTAGATGTGAGTAAGCAAACATTCAAAGCCCTGCAGTGTCAGTGGGGCTTTGAATGAACAGCGGAGAAACAGCAATCATCACCCGGAGATAACGGACGCTGACCCATTACCTGGAGATGTTACACCTTGCTGGGATACCACTGACCCGTGCACAAGCTGAACCCCAGTTTTTCAGCACATTTTTATGCTGAAAACCTTGGCTTATACATGAGTATATACGGTATTTCAATTTTTAATATTTCTGCTTTATCTTTGGAATTTTTCTGTTTCATTTTGTCATTGTTGTTTGCTTCCTGTCTGTTTGTATTGTTTTCTGTATATGAAATTCAGTTTATGTAAACCTATAGAGACAATAAGTTGATTACTAATTACCTAGGGGGATGTCAGGGGGTGTTGGGGGTAAGCGGGAGCTCACAATTAGTGTGAGAATGACAAAGATGCTCTGAAGTAGATTGTGGCAATGACTGCATAACCTTTCTTAATGTGCTTGAACTATTACATGGTACAAAATGTGAATTGCAAGCCAATAAAACTATTTTAAAAAAAGAATAATCCTGGCACTAACATGTCTCCCCCTCCATGATCAGACAGGTGTGGAGTCCCAGGGACTGTCACTCAGAGGTGCACCCCTTCACTTCCTCCAGAGAGTAGGGTTTCCCCTGCAGTGGTTCCATCAGCTGCCATTTATGGGACAATCACTCTGTAGGAGGTCTGGTGGATGGAACATTATATATGTTATCAAATTTGATCCTCAAGAAGGTCAAGGGAGATGGAGGAAAGAGCTAGGAGTCAAAGGGCATTCATGGAGGTCTAGACAAAGACATGTACATGCAAATATATATAGGAGGATGGGGAAATAGATCTATGTGTCTATATTTATAGGTCAAGTATTAAGGTGGCGGAAGGACCTTGGGCCTCTACTCAAACACTCCCTCAATGCATGAATACCTTCTTTTATTAAATTGGAACTCTATGATGCTCACTCTCCCAACACAACGGCTGGAGCCAAAGTGGGTGAACAAGTAAATGTGGTGAAGAAAGCTGATGGTGCCCGGCTATCAAAAGAGATAGTGACTGGGGTCTTAAAGGCTTGAAGATAAACAAGCGGCCATCTAGCTCAGAAGCAACAAAGTCCACATGGAAGAACACACCAGCCTGTGTGATCGAGTGGTCCCAAAGGGATCAGTTACCAGGCATCAAAGAACAAAAAATCATATCATTGACTGCACACCTACATGATAGGATCGCTGAAGACAAATGGGTGCATAAGCAAATGTGGTGAAGAAAGCTGATGGTACCCGGCTATCAAAAGAGATAGTGTCTGGGGTCTTAAAGGCTTGAAGGTGAACAAGCGGCCATCTCGCTCAGAAGCAAATAAGCCCACATGGAAGAAGCACACCGGCCAGTGCGATCACGAGGTGCCCAAGGGACCAGGTATAAGCCATCATGCAAAAAAAAAAGGTATAAGTGTGTGTATGTATGTGTATATATGTGTATATGTATATATGTATGTGTATATATGTATATATATATATCATATTAAATGAAGGGGGAAGTGCAGAGTGGAGACCCAAGGCCCAAGTGTCGACCAATGGAGATCCCCTCATAGAGGGGTTTAGGAGAGGAGATGGGTTAATTAGGGTGTGAGGTAGTATCGATGAAGAACACAGCTTTCCCCCAGATCCTGGATGCTTCCTCCCCCCAACTACCATGATCCGAATTCTACCTTGCAGGGCTGGATAGGACAGAGGCTGTACACTGGTACATATGAGGGTTGGAGGTACAGGGAATCCAGGGTGGATGATACCTTCAGGACCAAGGGTGTGAGGGACGATGCTGGGAGAGTGGAGGGTGAGTGGGTTGGAAAGGGGGAACGGATTACAAGGATCCACATGTGACCTCTTCCCTGGGAGAGGGACAGCAGAGAAGGGGGGAAGGGAGACTCCGGATAGGGCAAGATATGACAAAATAACGAGGTATAAATTACCAAGGGCATATGAGGGAGGGGGGAATGGGGAGGGAGGGGGGAAAAAAAAAAGAGGACCTGATGCAAGGGGCTTAAGTGGAGAGCAAATGCCTTGAGAATGATTGGGGCAGGGAATGTATGGATGTGCTTTATACAATTGATGTATGTATATGTATGGATTGTGGTAAGAGTTGTTTGAGTCCCTAATAAAATGTAAAAGAAGAAAAGAGAAAAAAATGATTAGGGCAAAGACTGTACAGATGGCTTTATACAATTGATGTATGTATATGTATGAACTGTGAAAAGAATTGTATCAGCCCCAATAAATTGTTAAAATAAAAAAAATTGATCCTCAAAAAATTGCCAAAAGCAGATTTTACTTTCCTTATTCTATAGATGAGGCACCAGAGAGCCAAAGAGGTAAATTACTCAAAGTCATATACCTGGTAAGTCATTGAGCAGGTAGTGAAGCTTTTGGTCTTTCTTTGGCGAACATTTTAAATTATAGTACTGCTTGGCTTCCTCAGTATATTCCATTATTATGATAGTTGTTGTCCTCACGTTGGACTCAACTCATGGAAACCTGATGCCTCATAGAAGAAAATCGGCAGGTCCTGGCCCGTCTTCATGATCATTGGTATGCTGGAGTTCATTGTTATGCCTCTTGTATCCATCCATCTCATCGAAAGTTTCCCTACTTTTCATTGGCTTTTTCTTTATCAAACACGATGCCTTTTTCTAAATAATTGATCTTTCTTGATGACCTTTTCATAATAAAAAAGTACAAGTGTCATCATCCTTGCTTCTGGGAAACATTTTGGTTGTATTTTTTTCCAAAATTATTGGTTTCATTCCTTGGGCAGCCCACACTATATTCAAGATCCTTTACCAACATCATAGTTTGAAGGTATCCGTTTTTCTTTGGTCTTATTTTTCCATAATCCACCTTTCACTCACATGTGAGGTGATCGAATAGACCATAGCTTGGATCTGTCTCATTTCTTTGCTTTTGAAAAATCTGTAGACTTTTTTTGTACTACCATCAAGTCAATTCTGCCTCATGACAACCCCCTGACGTGTTTCCAGGGCTGTAACGCTTTCTGGGAGCAGATGTGTTACTACAGGTAGACTAGAGAAACAAATTCATAGACACACTCATATGTGTATAAGAAAGAGGTTTATTTAATTTAATATTGAGAAAACATCCCAACCCAGTCCAGATCAAATCCATAAGTCTGATATTAGCTTCTATGTCCAATACCAATCTATAAAGTCCACTTCAGACTAATACACATGCAATGAGGCTGACTGCAGAAAGATCACAGGCCAGTGGGTTGGAAATATTGGGGATACAGTGGCATTTTAAGCACCTCAGTGCTGGCAGGGGTCGCCATGTGTTCCTTCATCTCTGAAACTCTCACTGCCTCAGGGTAGCTTCATGTGGCTTCTTCTCAGAGATGTCTCACAGGGACTGAGTCAAGAGATAGAGTGCCTCTGACTCCAAGGAGGAAATAGCAGAGTTGCCAGAATCCTCAGGAGAAGGTTATGCCCACAATGAGGCATCATTGGCTATAATAACCTGATTGACAGCCTAGACTCCACTTCTTCCCACTTAATCTTCTCAAGTCCCAAACGGACACCAGATTATTTAGCTACCACATATAGTAGTTGGAAATAGTAAGAATGCAGGCGAATCGAGGGCAGCAGCAAAATATCCAACATCTAAGGTGTTGGGGGAGTGCAGATAATGGAGTGTCTAATGAAGGGACTCAGCTTACAGTGAATAAGGACTGTGGGGTAGACAGAGAGTTGTCATTGGACAACATTACACATTCCACTAATATTATGCAATGGGTTTAAGTTAAATGGAAAGTTCTATTTATAAAATAAAGCAATTCATACAAAAATATATTTAGAAATCCATATAAGCGTTAACAGAAGAAATAGCATAATTTTAGAGGGTATAAATTACCAGAATAACATCAAGCCTCAATGCTTCAAAGAAGCAAATGTCTTCAGATTTTCTCATTTCCAACTTAAACATTTGTTTCCCTAGAACATATGTCCTATAAATAATCTAACACCCAATATAAAATCTGGCAGGAAATATAGCCCATTAAATTTCTACCATTGTGCTTTCTTTATCTGTCATATGTTTTAATGTGATTTTATTAACTGTGATAATTGCTCCTTTACTGCCAATGATAGTATGAGATTGTTAACAATCAACTTCCAAGATAATTGTTTTTATGTGTTCCACCTCCCTCAGTACTCAGAACTGTATGTGTGTCTCTAGAGTTAAAGAGGGTTGTGTTTCTTGAACTTGAGTCAATTTGGTCTCCTTTCCAGGTGGTACTCTAAGGACTAAGCCAACATTTTCCTCCAAGTTTCCAATATTTAACTTAACCCCTAGAGGATAACACCTTTCTCTATAATTGTTATATGAATTTAATGTAACGATAGATGTGTACTTTCTGCTCTACTATCTGCTTATAATAATTGATAGCTGGTGATGTTATAACAGCAGTTATTATGTGAACAATAGGGGGTTGGAATGAAGACAAAAAGCCCATCTGTAGACAATTGGACATCCTTTCACAGAAGGTTCCCAAGGAAGGGGACAAGCCGGCCAGTGTGCAGGGTAGCACTAATGAAACACACAACATTCCTCTAGTTCTTTATGCTTCCTCTCTCACCCTACCCCCACTATCATGACCCCAGTTTTATCTTACAAATATACCTAGACCAGAGCATGTACACTGCTATAGATGAGAGCTCTCTACACACAGAATCCAGAAGGGTTAAACCCTTCAGGACCAATATTGAGAGTAGTGATACCATGAGGGCAGGGGCAAGGTGAGGGGAGAAGTGGAGAAAGGGGAACTGATCACAATGATCGACATACAACCCCCCCAACCCCTCCCAGGGAGATGAACAACAGAAGGGTGGGTAAAGGAAGACAGGGGATGGTATAAAATTGGAAAATAAAAATAATTTACAAATTATCAAGGGTTCACGAGGGTGGGTGGGTAGGGGAGGGAGGGGGGAGAAGAGGAGCTGAGACCGATGGCTTAAGTAGAAAATGATTTGGAAACGATGATGGCAACATATGTACAAATGTGCTTGATACAATTGATGTATAGATTGTGATAAGAGCTGTAAGAGTTCCTATCAAAAGTATCTCTTTTTACAAAGTAGACAATGAAGAGCCCTTCCCATATGTTATTTTGATTAAAACAAGTTATCATTTTTTTCAAGATTTCTTTTGTGTTGTTTGTGAGAGAGGGTGTTCATCTCTGGCCTATGTGAATGCAGAAAGGAATGTCTCAGGTTGTCACCACTTAGTGGACCCCGATCCGAGATCTCTCAACTCACTCTTCTAGGTTCCATGTTCACCCTTCTCCTGGTGGTGGCCTACAGACCTTTGCTCTGCAAGAGGAGAATGTTCTGATCAGCCAAGATGAACCTCTGTGGCTCATCTTGTTTTTTTTTCTCATTATAATTCTGGTTTGCAAAGAAAAAAAGAAAAAGAAAGAAAGCTGCATAACATGCCCTATGAAAATTCTAATTCAAGAGTTTATTATTTTTTCCTACTCATTCTTTTAAAATATCTTTAAATGATACAAAACAGTGAAGTGTTCATGTCCTTATTGAAAGGCTGGAGGTTCAAATCTACCCAGAGGGGCCTTGGAAGAAAGACCTAGCAATCTACTCCTGAAAGGTCACAGGTGTTAAAAACCACATGGAGCCTAGTTCTGTTCTGTTCTGACATATGTGGGGTTGCCATGAGTAGGAAAAACCAACAGTTGACTTAGATTTTGTTTTTATTCAATGGATTCTCCATTGGGCAGGGCAAAAATCAGCACTTGAACTGCTTGTCCAGGAAGAAAGTACCTCAGATAAAATTAATAGTATGCTTTGAAATGCTTTTCTGAAAACTTTTTCAAAAATAAATTGAGGACTATCCATAAATGAAAAGTACTCAAGATTCCATCCAGACCTACTGGCTCTCGATAATGATCTCTGACAGGTTGCTTTCTCTCTTGGAACCTCAGTTTCCTTTCGTCAATGAATGAGTCCATTCAAGCCAAAATAAAGGGGATTGCATATGACCAGGAAACTACATTGATTTTATCTTCCAGATCAAGATAGTTCTGTGCCATCCCCAAAACCAAGCATGCTGCCTTTGAGTTGATTCCCACTCAGAGCAAACATATAGGATGTCTTTATGGATGCAGACCACCTCATCACTTGCCCATGGAGTGCTGGGGGCTTCAAACCGCTAACCTTCAGTTAACAACCTAGTACTTAACCACTGTGCCATCCTGTCTCCTTATTCAGTGACAGACAAAATAGTATTTCTAAATGGCCTCTCATCACCCAAAATGCACACTAGTTGTAAGGATTATCTTTTTAAGCAAGCTGAAGTGTGGTTTAGGTTGGTGTTGGTAATGACAGACAGATTTTCATAGATGTTGAACTTTTGCGTGCGTGGTTAACCAGCATCCATTGCAATTGAAACTGTTTCCCAAGCCTTTTCTTCTCATCCAGTGTAGACATGGTAATTAAGCTTCTAGGAAGAGATTCTTTTTAGCCGCAATACATAATTTCTTTTGTTAGAAAATTTGTGGTTTTACTTTTTAGCTTAGGCATCTGGATATTTAGGGAGGAGGAAAATAGAACTTTGTTCTCCAGATTGTTGCGTAGACTTCATTGTTATTAAGCCTTAGAAATCTATGAAAATGTTGGGGAAGTGTCTTGGGTTCATTAAAAAAACAACAACAACCAGTTTCCATAGAGTTGATTCCAATTCATGGCACCCCCCCCGTGTATCAGAGGGGTGCTGCACTCCATAGGGTATGTGTCTGTCTGTGTCTGTCTGTTTCCATCTCACACACAGAAATTCTATGCCTGAGCTCCCAGGTAGCCGTGAAACTGCAAGGAGTGAGGCACAAGCCCACAGCCACTCTGCAGATCCCACCTTCATCTGTGATCAAGGACGAACACAGGAGACACTTATGCATTGTTGACCATATGAAAGATATTATTATTATTATTTATAAAAAGTGCACAGTAAAAAATAACAGCATATTCTCAAACAGGAAATGCTTACCTTCCCCCAAAGTATCCCTGTCCATTCTTAAGTAGCTGCGCAGGCACGCAATGGTGCAGGTTAGATGCGGTATTCATGCCACTGCTGCCTCCAACGACCACCACACTCCCTGAGGCGCCTGTTCTTCTACTGGAACCACTGGGCTTTGTCTCGCTGGTGAGAAGATGCCCTTAGTGTCTGATGCCAGACCCTTGTACATTGTTGCCACAGGCTCCCATCACACCACCGCAGCTTGGGGGGCGCGGGGGAGCTATCTTCAGACCATGTGACCTGGGTCCCTGCTGTCCATATGAGGGAGCTGTGCAACCCTTGACCAGGGCACACTCAGGCCTTTATAGTAAGCATTACAACTATTTTAGCTGTCAGCAAGCTGTCTGCTCTGAGACACTCAACCCTTGTGTGGGTCACAAGCCCTCTGCTGTCATCCCTTACTGTCTCAACCAATCTTCAGTGTCACAGCTGTCCTAGGTCCAGAAGGTTCTCTGCACAAGGACTGCATCTAATGGGTTTCTGGCTCCCGGCTCATTTTGATGTTAATGAATACCGTTTTACCATTGTGGCGTTAGCCTTTATATAAGCCTACTCCTTGCCAATATCATAGCATGGTCATCCTGCCTGGACCATTCACGGGCCAATCTCCTGGGTAGAACAAAAATCCCCCAATTTGCCTAACAGAGTAGTACCTTCAAAGTCAATCATTTTGTGAGAGTTACAAAATGTATAGGAATTATATAAAATCAATCCATTGGAATATATTTTTCAACAGCTGACTTTTTGGGAAATAGATAACCAAGCTTCTCTTCCAAGGCACATCTGGGTTTGATTCAAATCTCCAGCTTTTTGGTTAGCCACTGAATGCACTGTTTGCGTGCCCCAAGGACACCCCAGGTTCTTTGCAACATGTTTATGTTCATGCTGAGGCATCTAAGCATTTGTTGTATGTGGTAGAGGGTAAAACATAATGTCTATCCTGCCAGTCCTTTATAATTAAATTGAATGAAAGAATCAGCACAATACTGATTCATAATTAATTGGAAATTAAACTTTGCAACCAAAATATTGTTTGGGGGACATAATGTTTCAGTTAAAAATATGCAAATTTTATTTGGATTGTTATATAGCCCTCACATTTTTAAATCAATCTTAGGGACAAATGATGCATATTTTAAAAATCAGACAATGCCTCTACGATGAGCCTAAGAAAATTTTCAATTTCCGCCTCTTGCAGATAAGTGCTCTTGCTGATAACTTAATCTTGCTAGTTTCCATCGAGTTTGTTCTGACTCATACATAGTCTTAGCTCATTGCAAAAGTATCTTTGGAATAAGTATTTTAAAATTATTTATTACTTCAAAAAAAAGACATGAAAAGAATGCATGTTCTCGAACCAATCATTGGGGTGCCTCTGTTTTTGTGTAGAGAGACATTTCTGGGATGAGATTGCCTTAGACCCATGAATGGAACACACAGTACTACTAGTGATCCCTGTTTTCATTTATGGAACAATTTCCCCCACTGAGCACAAAGCAGCCTGTGCATGTGCTATTTTCAAACAAGTCCATTATTAAGAATTATCATGGCTGTTTCCAGATAAAGAAATTGATATTCCAAGAGTTCAAATGACTTGCTCCAGAGTACACACTTGTACATTGAGGATCTGTGTTTGGAACCCATGCTGACTGACTTGGTAAACTTCCTTCTTAGGAGCTGACTGACGGAATTCCGCCCATAAACTCCACAGTGATCTCGACTTCAAGATCACCAAATGGAAGCACTCATTCATCAGGAAGTTGGCCAAAAACTTTAGATAATTGCTGTTATGTTGGGTCTTCAATCTACAGACTTAGGCAAAAAAACTTCATATTTAGAATTCCATGCCTGAATTTCTGAGAAATTTAAGCTCACACATAGAAGAAAAAGGAATTCAACACAGCTACACGGCACAGAGCACTTTCACCTGGGAAGGAGAGAGGGTTTTTCTTTTCTTCCTTTCTTTTTTAATCATTTTTATTTCATTAGGGGCTCATACAACTCTTATCACAATCCATACATACATCAATTGTCTAAAACATATTTGCACATTTATTGCCCTCATCATTTTCAAAACATTTGCTCTCCACTTAAGCCCCTTGATAATTTATAAATCATTATGTTGTCATATCTTACACTGTCCGACATCTCCCTTCACCCAGTATTCTGCTGTCCGTCCTCCAGGGAGGATGTTATATGCAGATCCTTGTAAACAGTTCCCCCTTTCTACCCCCACCCTCCCTCTACCCTCCTGGTATCGCCACTATCACCACTGATCCTGAAGGGATCATCTGTCCTGGATTCCCTGTTTCCAGTTCCTATCTGTACCAGTGTACATCCTCTGGCCTAGCCAGATTTGAAAGGTAGAATTGGGATCATGATAGTTGGGTGGGGGTGGGGGTCGAGGAAGCATTTAGGAGCTAGAGGAAAGTTGTATGTTTCATCATTGCTACACTGCACCCTGACTGGCTTGTCATCTCCCTGAGACCTTTCCATAAGGGAATGTCCAATTGCCTACAGATGGGCTTTGAGTCTCCACTTAACACTCCCCCTCATTCACAATGATATTTCTTTTTCGGATGATGCCTGATACCTGATCCCTTGTATACCTCGTGATCACACAGGAGGTGTGCTTCCTCCATGTGGTCTTTGTTGCTTCTGAGCTCCATGACTGCTTTTTTACCTTCAAGCCTTTAAGACCCCAGATGCTATATCTTTTGATAGCCGGGCACCATCAGCTTTCTTCACCACATTTGCTTATGCACCCGCTTTATCTTCAGCGATTGTGTCGGGAAGGTGACCATCATGAAATGCCAGTTTAATAGAACAAAGTATTCTTGCATTGAGGGAGTACTTGAGTGCTTCTGCTGCCTTAATATGAAACCTATACATATATGCACATAGATCTATTTCCCCATCCTCATATATAAATATATTTGCATATATACATGCCTTTCTTTAGACCTCTATAAATGCCCTTTGCCTCCTAGCTCTTTCCTCTATTTCCTTTTGCTTTCCCTTTATCCCACCATCATGCTCAGCCTTCATTTGGGTTTCTGTAACTCCTCTCAATTACATTGCCCTTGGTCACACCCTACTAGGCCTCCCACACCCTCCTCACCACCGATTTGGATAATTTGTTTTTCCCTTGTCCCTGGGTTTGTTATCTCCACTTCCTCTCCCCCCACCCACCTCCCATGTCCCCCCCCCCCCCGGAACTGTCAGTCCCATTGTTTTCTCCCCCAGATTGTTCATCCAACCTGTCTTATTTAGACAGACCTGCAGAGATAATAGCATGCACAAAAACAAGACAAAGCCAAGCAACAAAAGGAAACATAACAACAACAAGAAAAACAACAAGCCAATGGCAAAACAAAACAAAAAACCCACAACAGCAAGAAAATCTTGTAGTTAGTTCAAGGACTATTTGTTGGCCTTTAGGACTGTTTTCCAGTCTAGTCTGATGGGGTGCCAAACCCTGGCCCCAAAGTCTATTTTTGGCATTCCCTGGGGACTTTGTTGCTCTGTTCCTTTGCTGTTCTGTTGCACGCCCTTATTGTTTTGCCTCAGTGTGGCAGGATCAGATTGCGCGCAATTCCCACACTGTGTCTCTCGTGTTGTCCCCTGCAGGGCTATGGGTCAGTGAAGGACATCCTGTCTCATAGTGAGCCTGGCCATGTGGTCCTCTCTATGGATGGGCTACTCTGTGTGGGAATATCGTCTTCAAGGCTTGGTGGGCCAAGATGTTCTCCACTCTCTCTTCCTCCCCCTTCATCTGCTCCTGTGTGCTCTGATCAGACATGTCCCTCTCCCTGAGCTACAGCTTCAGTGCTGTCCTCTGAACTAAATTATTCTGGGGTAGGGGCAGCTGTTCACGTAGTTTGGACTGGGGCTGGTACCTCACACCCCTCAGCTCGTTCCCTGCTCCATGCAGGAGAGGGTTTTTCTTGAGCACTGGTCTATGATGGGAACAAAGGACAGAAGGTCTTGGGGGTAGACTTGCCATGTAACCTTGAAAGCAGGACAACAAAAGGGAACTTTTTTCTGAAATTCCTTTGAGAAAACAAATGCAGCTTGTCTTTGAGTAGGAAATTAGAAAACACGGAAAATGCAAATGCAAGTAGAAATGTTCAAGCCGCTGGAATGTCTGGAGGTAAAAAAGCAGATAAAGAAGGAAAAAAGAGGAGGAAGAGGACAGGAAGGAAGAAGACAAAGCAGTGAATGAGGAAGAGAGGCAGGACAGAGGAGGAGGAGAAGCAGGGAAGGCAAGGCGTGTAGCAGGGGTAGCAGAGAAAGAAAGGAAGGGAGGACGGAGGAAGAGAGGATGAAAGAGAAAGGTGGAAAAGCTGGAGCCACTCATTTACCTGGTTCATTTCCTTCTTGGTATTTTTAATCTGTGCAGGGAAGGTGTTCCCGATGGTATTTTTGGAGCAGATTATGCTTTTGAATGGTCTAAATGTAAACGGGGAGGTCAAGGATTCGTGTACCTTTTTTCATTGCTTTATCCCCAGCAGTGAGATAAGGTGCCAGCCACATAGAAAGCATTCAAATCTATTTTAATTGAATAAATGTCACAGCTGTTTTCAAATAGGCTAAGAGCAACGGGCTAATTTCTTAAATTCAAAATTTCAGCAATCTAGAGGATAATTGTATGTGGACAATTACTTTTTATGAAAACACGCATTTCAGTTTCAAACATAAATGCTGAAATTTGTGATATTTCAGAAACATGATAAATTAGCAATATTGGTTCTATATACTGGTTAGATTCTACCACCTCTCAGCAACCCTGTTTACCAGGATTTATTTAATAAGTATTAAATCACCACCTAACAGAGAAATTTTTCTTAGGTCAAAGCTCTGGCATTTCTTTAAATATAATTGGGGCAGATACTTGATAATTATTTCATAAACACCAATGTGAATGCAATCCCCTCCACATTATGCATATACAGCTAACAATGGCAGTAAAAATAAAACAGCAATCATTTATTTTGAGTCTTTTCTAATCCGGGGACGATTCTGAGCCTTACACGTGTGTTCATTACTCGTTTAATCCTTAGACCAGCTCAAAAAGGTCAACAGACAGAGATCTTTACTCCTTGTCTCCATCCTCCACCTTTGGAGACACAAGGATGTCATTCGGAGGGTGACAAACTCCTGTCTACCCTACTGCCTGCTTTTGTAAATAACTTTATTGGAAAATGGCCACACCCATTTATTTCCCTTTTATCTATGACTGCTTTTGTATTCACAAAAGCAGTTGTGATAGGAACCATATGCCCCCAAAAGCCCAAAATATTTACCATCTGCCTCTTTACAGAAAAAGCTTGCCAACCCATGATCTACCTCGTGTTAAGAGGAATGCAGGGGACTGTTGTTCCCCATCCCAACCCACCCCCTTTCTGGCTCTCTAAAAATGCTGCCTCCAATTTTTGTTTCTCCATTCCACATTTTTGCTGATGTTTTATTTTGGAGAAGTAGTTAGCTTAAGTCTAAGAATGAGGCTTCAGAACCAGAGCCCCAAGGCTTAGCTCCCACTTTCCCTGAGATTCCAGTAAACTTGCTAAACTGCTCAGTGTTTCCGCAATGTCTGTGTATCAGCCCCGTTTGTGCTATGAAATCGCTTCCACCCCCACCCCCGAGCCCTCCATCTTCATTTCTGTTGCACTGAAAGTGGAATGTCAGCGAAAGGTCAGGAATTACGTCCACTAGCTACCCCCTTGGAGCAAAAACCGGGTCATCTGTTCCTGTGAAAATAGCCCTTGGACGCTGGGGCCATCTCTCCTGTCTTAAAGGGCCACCCTGAATCCGATTCACCTGGACAGCACCCATCAATACCAGCCACCCCCACAGTAGCCTAAGGTCAGAAGAGAGGACAGAGTTGACCAGCTGTCCTTCCCACAGAGTCAGAGAGGAGCCGGATGTGATTTCCTCCTCAGGTGCTTTATAGCGAAGCATCTCTTAGGAGATAAACTCACTTGTAGATCACGTGTCCTAACTAGGTGAGGAAGGAAATCCATCTCTCCTCTCTCCAAGCAGTTTCTGGGACCCCACAGAGCCCACACTTCCTCCACCAGGGATGCCCACTGCTACTCAGGCATTGGATATTTTAATTGCCCCTAGGCATGCCCCACTCAAATGTTGGAGTGGGAATAGGAAGCCCTTCTCATTGCATCCCTTGGGAAGCACAATAAGTGAACTGTAGAAGGAAGTTGCCTAGATTTTACTTGTGGTTCTATACAAAATTGCTTTCATTTACAAACACACACACACACACACACACACACACACACATCCCCCAAAACTATCCCTTTAAGCGCTCTCTATTTTCCTCTCCCCTCTCTCGAATGAAGGCCCTGTCGAGAATCTCTAAGGTCTCATCCAGCTGCAGGGTTTTGATGATGTCATATAGCTCTAATCTCACCAGAAGTCAGTTGCTGTGCCATCAATTCCAATCCACGGCTACGTCATTGGTGACACCTGAGAAGGGTGCCCCAGACGGGTTTGGATAGTTGATTTTCCAGAAGTAGCTCACCAGGCCTGTCCCCCAAATCTCTGGACAGACTGGACCTTCAAAACGCTGGGTTAGCTGTCGTACTACATTAACCCTTTGTCCTGCTCATGGACCTAGGACACTCCGAAACTTGCAGAAGTGGAGAGTATTCAGGCAGCCTCCAATTTGGGCCTCATTTGAAGCATCCCAGCAACAGAAGCCACGGCTTTTGTCTTTAGCAAAAGAGGTGAATGGGTCATTACAGGTTTCAACTTTGTAGAGAAGGGAAAAATAGCTTGCAGCCATCTTTCAGATTTAGCGCAACTATTTCTTGAAAAGAAAAGGAGAAAAAAATGACTCACTTTTCTTCGCGATAATTTCTAGCCCCCACGCCCTAGTTTAACATAAGCTTCTAGTCTCCCAGAAATGGAGAGATATATGGTATATATTGAAGGGGTTTAAATGTCAGGTTTATTTGATGCTTTCCAAGCAATCTCTTCAATAAAAGAAAAGAGAGACAGGCAAGGACTGAATTTAAAGACAAAGATTAGAGGAAGTTCATTTGTATGATGAAGGAGAAAAGGATGAAGCCGTATTTGGGAAACAAATGTAATATTGGAAGTGTAGACGCTTGAATTTTGATGACATAAAATCAAAATCTCAAACTATTTCTGACACATTCTGAGACGCTTTTTTTCCCAATCCTATTTCAAGAGAACAAGATTAAAAGTATTGAATTTTTGTTTGTGAGAGGAATTCCTCAAATTCCATTCCTGAGTGTGGAATGAGCATCTGAAACAGTCACTTGGGGCCCAAACTGTTGTTTTTAAAAGGCTTAAAGATGAAGTTCCCAGACCGCACGGGTCAGTAGCACATTGAAAACGGTCCTTGGGGGGCATTAAGTCTTATCATCCCCTAATTAAACCCATTTAAAATGAAGAAAGAAAACCAGATGAACTTACGTCGTGGCTACAACAGGTTCAAGTGCGGGGACTTCAGGATGCTGTGAGGATGGCCCAGGGCTGGGCAGTGTTTGGGTGAGTTTACATAAGGGTGCTATGAGTCGGAACCAACTCAAGGGTGCCTACCCACAATGCCAGACACACACTTGGCAAACAATATCATTTGGGATCCAGCAAGTTACACTGAGCACAATGTTCATGCTGTGTGTTCATTGTCAATGCACCTTTGGCTTCACAACTGTGTTGCAGCAATTTTCATGATTATTTTCCCTTTGAGAGATTTTACGATAATAGTATGTCTATTTTTTTCAGTTAGGCAAAAGCCTATTTATTTTATTAACTTATTTTCATTTATCGCATTCAATAAGAACAGCATTCACTAATTCACACTCTGTACTTGGGCCACGGCTAGTTGATGCTATGAAGTGGCTGGTCACAGCTGGTGTGATTTAATTCTGAAGAGGAAACCACTCCATGAGTTACAAGTACTGTCCAGCTTATTTGGAAAGACAATGTTGTTGTGTTGACTTGATTTCAACTCCAGGCAACCCCAAATTCTACAGAGAAGACTTGCTCCAGGGGGTTTTCTTGGCTGCAATCTTTTTTTTATCATTTTATTGGGGCTCATACAACTCTTACCACAATCCACACATATATACATACATACATTGCTTGTTTATTTTTTGACATGTTGTAGTATGCTTTCTGAGGCATTCTGGGTGCACCTTGGGTTGCTAACAGCATAGTCAACAGTTCGGGTCTACAAGCTGCTCTGCAGGAGAAAGAAACGGCTTGCTAATCCTATAAGAAGTTATTGTTTCAGAAGGCCACAGGGTCAGTTCTACCCTGCCCAAAAGGGTTGCTGTGGGTCAGAATCTACCCAATGATAGTGAGTCTGGCATGAGAACTCAGCATCAGGATTCACGTAATTCACAAACACACACACACACACACAAAGTCAGAAACATATAAGCAAACAATCAATGAACACAGAAACACAAGGCAAGAAGTCAAACAGCCTATTGCCTTGTACAAATATGCTGCACAAAATATTTTAAAATGTTAAAAAGCAAAGGAGTCATATTGAGGTTTCAGTACACCTGAGGTAAGCCGGTGGCTTCATGTGAAAGTCAGACAATGAAAAAGAAAATCAGTTAGGATTGTGGTAGTTACATAATTTCATGTCAACTTAGTCAATAGAGTGTAGGGGTAGAGTCTAGCCTGCCAATCAGGTCACAGCATGATGATGTCTCCTTCTGGGGGTGGCCTTCCCATGAGGAGGGCCATGGGGACCTCCCTGTCTCTCTGTCTTCACGCTCCTGCTATTCAGCCACAGCCATCAGATCCATGGGACTTTGCACTCACTGGCCAGAGATGTTCCTATGTTCCATATCATTGCATGTGGCTTGGTGGGATTTCTGGACTAGCATCAGCCTTCTGGACTTAATCTGGATGGGCTGAGATGTTTGTTGGATAGATGAAATTACTCCGTGATATAAAGTTCTTTCTTATACATATATGTGTCACTGAATTTGTGTTAGTCAACCTGGCCTAACACAATGATGTCGACAAAGAATATTATATACGCCATGGGCTGCCAGAAGCAGCGTCAAGTCTGTGTCAGAAGAAGTGTAGCGCGAATGTTCCTAGGAAGGGGGAATAGCAAGACTTGTTTCCCTTATTTTGGCCCTCGTTGCTTAGTGGTTACACATCAGGCTACTAACTGCAAGATCAGACCCTCAGCTATTCTGTGGGAGAAAGACAAGGCTTTCTACTCCAGTAAAGAGACACAGTACTGAAATTCATAGGGGCAGTGTGTTAGACAGGGTTCTCTGGAGAAACAAAACCAGGACACTCATAATTTTGTATATATTTACATAGATCGATGGCTAGAAAACATAAGAAATAGTTAACTAATCTATAAACCAGTACAAATGGCTCAGTGCAACTCACTCCTGTGAGACAGGTAGGACACCAGCAGTCCTTCAATTCTGGAGGTAGTCCTCCGTCGAGCAATTCAGACTATCTGATCACAGGCAGCGAGCAGCAAGCAGGTCACCAACAGTCAGCCAGATGACAGGGTCTGAAGGTCTTCGGCTCAAGAGACGTACCTTCCAGGGGCGTGGTGAAGCAGCTCTTGAAGGAACCTCAAGTTACAACGACACAGGCCAATGGATAGGCATCCCACAGGTCGTGTAGCTTGCAAATGGAGGCACAGAACAAGCAATGCAGCCACACACTGGTCCGATGATCAAAGAGCGAGAAGGAGGTGAGGCTTGCCGAGTCATTTATCTCTCCACCTTTCAACTAATCTCACATCACATGGGTTCATTGGCCATGTTGGCACAACAAACCTACCTGTCACAGGCAGTTCTACTCTGACCTATAGGGTCACTATGAGTTAGACTGACTTCATTGTAGTGAGTTTGGTGTGTTTGTTTTTAAATTATTGTTAGGAAGAACCAGTCCCAGAGGGGACATCATACTGTGTAAAGGATCAATGAGAAGGAGGAAGATCTTCAACAAGGGACAGTGACATGGCTGCTAAAACAGTGGCCACAGATGTACCTACGACTTTGATGGCAGTGCAAAGTACTGGTACACGTGGGAGGACGATGAGTTGGAATCCGCTCTTTGACAATTAACAGCAACAATATGAAAATGACAAGTCATATTAGAATACGATTTCTAATGGCTATGTGTTTATTTAAGCAGTCCTGGAGGTGTCGGGGACAGAGATCGTGGTGGATTGCTGACTGCGGTGTGGGAGAAAGATGAGAGGTTTTGCTCCCATCACGATGTACGACCTCCAAAACCAAAAGGGTCACTGTGAATCAGCACCCACTCTATAGCAATAACCTTGATTTATTTAGGGTTTAAGGACAGTACCGGAAACATTGTTTAGAAGGTAAAGGAGTTTAGGTGGCTGACACATTTGTGGGCAGTCTTATTTGTAATAATATACAAATATAGAAAAGATATTTTGAAAAAAATTGGATCAAATAAATGCAGGGTTCTTTAACCATCAGCATAATCTTTTTTTCCTAAACTGAGATTTAAAAACCAGTGCAGCAAACTGACCGCAAGAACGTTTCTAGTTTTAAAATTCTGAATTTTGAAATTAGAGTTTTAAAGGATTCTATTGGTAGGACCCACCCTTCTGCTTCAAACGTGGCTATATTGTAGGCAGCGAAGCCTCAGCTGACAGAGTATATATGGAGAACTGGGGTGCCATCAGATCGAGCCAGTGTGGGACTTTGGGATTAAGAAAGCTAAAGTAGAAGGAACTGGTGGTGTAGGGGTTACACGTTGGGCTGCTAACTGCAAGTCAGCAGTTGAAACTCCTCTGGAGAAAGACAGGGTTTTCTACTCTGCAGAGTTCCAGCCTTGGAAGCTCACTGGGGCAGCAGCCTGCTCTCCCTACACTGTCTTTGACCATGACCCATCCTTCCGCAACTATAGCACTTTCTTCTAGGTCTGATATAATTTGCCAACACAGCTGCCATGAGGTTGGCTTTGTATTTCTCTGTCTCCACATCCCTGTATATTATGAGATAATCTAACAGCATACCCTGTTCCCTGTAGGGACGCAAGATATTTTTACAGTGTTTATTAGAGAAATCATAAGATAGCGTATGCAGTAGGTCTCTTAGGACACAATAGAACTGCCTCAGTGGATTTCTGAGACTGTCGGTCTTATGGGAGTAGAAGACTCATCTTTCTCCCAGGGAGTGATTGGTGCTTTCAAACTGCTAACCTTGTATTTAGCAATCCAATTAATAGCTTACTACACTTACAATGCCTTCCTGGGCTAGGAGGCTAGAAGCCCAAAAGCAACACACTACATCTCTGAGAACGCTTTCTTGCTGTCTGTTCCAGTCTCAGATTCTCTGGCACCAACATACCTGGATTTCTTGGTGATCTCTACATGGCATCTCCCTTTCCTCCACTTCACCTTTAACCCCTCTATGTAGAACTTACTCATCAAATTAAATATCAAATATGAAAAGCCCTACACTGATAATGTTCTCATGAACACAACAAGCAAAATCCTATTCTCAAATGGGATTGCATCTAGGGGTATAAGGGTTAAGAATCCAACATATTTGAAGGAACAAAATTCAATCCATAATTCACATAAGCATCGACACAGGTTATTCAGTGTTCACAAATATTTGTAGGTTACTAAAAATAATCACAATTCCATCATTACTTAGGTCTCATTTATTTCTGGATAGAAGCAAAAGTTGTCAAATTTTAGAGACCGTGACCTTCACGTGGGCAGCTTTATAATACTGTATATTCCTGAGTTTGGTACCAGAAATGATGGCTCAACAGGTCTGGGGGTGAATCTGTTGTTCATTTACCAAATACCCCATGTGGCTCAAGGCAGGTCATCTGGACTCCTTGGGAAAATCTTCTACCACAACAGTGCTGCAAGTACTTTAACCTTTACTGCAGACTACCTAGTGACCTTGTTAAAACACAGATTCCAAGCCAAAGGTGAGACGCAGCGCCTCTAGCTAGCTTCCAGTTGAGGCTGATCCATCACACCTTGAGTAGCAAAGACATCCAGAAGGTTGCATTTCCTGCCCTCCTGAGTCTGAGGGGGCAGATTTTTACCAGTACATAGTTATTTTTTATTCAAAAAATCAATTAGTCTATACACATGTCATTTAATGCCTTAACTAGATTTCACACGGCCTGAGGCCAGGCATCAGACTAATTATCCTTTTCCTCTCTTTCCCCACAGCTCCCACCACTGGGCCAAGCCCTTTTCCCAGCAGGCTCTCAGTAAGCGCTGCTGATTGATTGATGAGACTGCTAGAGAACAGCTGTGGAGCAACACGAAGTCTATAATTATATGCGGTAAAATACCATTTTTACCGAATGCTTTTGGATCAATGTCAACACGGATTTTCAGGGAAAACAGAAATTGACAATATACATTAAAATTTTTGAAAAGCATATCTTACTCAATTTGGATATTGTGATCAAACACGCCAATAAATCTCTTTGGCTCCCCTCCTTTCTGAATAAAATGGATTACCTAAAAACTCAATTTAAAGTTATAATTAAAAGTACACCGAGACTTATGTCAGTTGACGTTTTTTGTTACAAAACTATTGCAGAAAACAAGAGACCCAGTAGGGTATAAACAACCTATACTGGTGGAGGAGACATAGGGATCCTGGAGTTAGATCCTAGTACTAGGTATCATGTAGTCAAGGTGAGAAATAACCCTGGAGAAATGAAAGAGAAAGGATTTTCCTTCTTGCAGCTCAGCTGCACACTTATAGGCTGTGGGGCACACTTCTAGACCATACTCACTCCCTTGTCCCTCTGTTATGCACTTGCTGTGCTCGACTAAATTGTCTGTCATTCATTCATCCGCGGTCCTTGGTTCACTCACCTATATTTGTCCCAAGCTTCCTATGCTTTATCAGTGACACATGATGCCGCCCTGAGCTAGCAGTCTAGTACAAAATATGAGGGATAGTAAATTATATTTCTATATGAAACTTGCAAAAAATGGGAGAGCTATACAGCTACCGAGTCATATTGGAGGCATCTGAGGCATCAGGAGAGGTTCCGGGAGGATGTGACACTGTCTAAACTGGGACCTTGAGAAATGGGAGTGACCCAGGGACTCATTCCTGCAGGTCTGAGGGGAGAGGGGAAATCACTATCCTGTCGAAAGGAGCAGCATGTGCTAAGGCCTGCAGTGAAGGGTGATGGACTTTGGTGAAGCTGAGGTCAGTGGTTCAAACGCATCACCTTTCAGGGCAAAAACCTATGGAGTCCTATCCGGTCACAATGAGTCAGGACCCAAGGTCTGGTCCTGGAGTCTCTAAGGACACACACAGTTATGTGCTGGACGACCAACTGAAAAGTTGGAGGCTGGAGACATTGAGAAGCATGTCTAGAGAAAGGCCCAGGGATCTGATGACAGATAGGCTATTGAGTGCCCTATGGGGCACAATTCTATTCTAACAGGCACGGGGCCACCATCGAAATGGAATTGACCATGACTGATGTGTTTTTGAAAATCAAGGTTGTGTTTTTTCAATGTGCTATCGGTCTCAGTACAGGAGCACTGATGGCATAGTGGTTACACCTTGGACTGTTAACTACAAGGTCAGCAGTTCAAAACTATCAGCCACTCTGAGGAAGAACAATGAGACTTTCTACTACTGTAAAGAGTTGCAGTCTCTGAAATTGATAAGGGGCAGTTCTACCCTGTCCTATAAGGTCACTGTGAGTCAGAATGACTCAATGGCAGTGGGTGTGGTTTGGATTTTATAAGTCTTGTGTATAACACATACCTATAATATACTGAATGAATAAAGTTTGTGCAAGGACATGCGGGTAACACCATGGTGGACTGCCCACTGTGGGTGATGGATGAATTCTCATTGACTGTAATATTAAGGATGACGTCAAATAAAATCGGGAATTAGAAGACAGTGATGTATCTTTCCCATAGTCACAGCTAATTCCATTTCATTTAAACCATTATTGTCTTTGGGTAGAAACATAAGCCTGAAATTTTAGTTGAAAAAAAATCTGAAGGAATGGGACAGCTGTCTCAAAACACTGTCACCCCCAACCTACAAGTCCAATGTAATGACTTCTTGGGTCTGGCCTAGCAGGAAATGAACCAGACCAGGGGTTGGGTGTGGTCATAGTAATGCTTCTTAGCATTTATAAGGTTCTTTCTGGTTTCCATGAACTTTGCCCACCTTCATTAGTTAATCACAAAGGCCAGTGTGAGGTGAGGAAACAGAGAGTTGTCCCCATTTTTCAGATAAGGAATTTGAAAATGCAAAGGGGCGGCCCACTGCAGATTGCACTGGCAGTCAGCAGCAAACTCAAGATTAACTCCCAGAAGGCCACTCCACAGTCCATTAGCCCAAATTGCCTCAAGATGAGAACTATTCCTGGAGCCCTGAATGAGAAAGGGCTCTGTATTACCATAAGGGAAAGCAAAGAGAGTAGCCAAAATTGTTCCCTTGTCTCTCCCCCTGCCCCCCTGTGCACAGAAACAATTTCATGGATCCTTGAGACAATATATTAACCACAGGGCTGAAACCTGCACATGAGTAACCTGGTCCCCTGGTTTAAATGAAGTTCTTTCTTTTCGCAGGTACCACTGTTGCTTGAGAAAACCAGGGTACACATTAGCAGATTCTTGCTACTGGACACTAAATGGATTCCCTCATGGCTTGAAAATTTGGCCATCAGTAGACTCTCGTGCCAGGGATCAGTTCTCTAACATAATGAGGACTCCTGGGTATTAGGGATTAAAAGTTGCCTTCCCCCACTTTTCTGTCGTTTGTTGATGGGGAAGAGCCTGCAGTATCATGTGTGAGCATATTTCATAGGGGGCTTGGGAGAGGTGTTCATTTTGGGCTCAGCTTACTGGAAAGCTTGGAGCCATGAATTGGATAAATCGAAAGAAATCACATAAAGAGTTACAGCTACCAAAGATCTGGGAAAGCACCGGGAGTTAAAAAGGGAGTCCCAGATGGTGGCTTATACAGCAAAATTTTCATGATAGATCTATGATTGGCAATATGCAAATATTAGCTGCATTTGAGCTGCTTTAAAGCCCTAGAGCTGGGCCTACTGAAGCCAAGAAAACCCTTAGGGTTGTACCGCGGGCCTCCCCCTGCTGTCTCTGGGCACTGCTAATTGAGTCCTTAACATTTTCCATCCCTTGGGAGATTGGAAGTCATCAGGAAATCCCCAGAAATTCAGCTGACCCTTCCATTATTCTGGGTAGTGAACTATTAACAGATGTGGCTTCTCTTTTTGGAGTTTTAGGATGCGATCTTCTTACCTATCATTCCTTCTCCATTAGGACCAGAGGCCACCTTCTTAAAATCCGCCCCTCCCAGCCTTTCATCGCGTCCTGCTCTCTTCAAGCCCCGTCAGCCTTCAATTACAGGTTTAGTTTAGAGATAGAAATATGTCAGAGGCAGGAACAGGCTGAGAGGTTATCTGCAGCTTAGGATGAAGCAATATTGTGGAAGACATTTTAGCACAGGAATGAAAACTAGGCCTGCCTCTTGGAGGGTGGGAGAGTATTCTTGCTGCTAGTTACTGCCAAGTCGGGTCTGATACCTGGGGACTTTGTATAACCAAATGAGCCACGATGGTGCCATGGGTTAAATATCAAGCTGTTGATCGCAAGGTTGGTAGTTCAAACACACTAGCCATTCTCTGGGTGGAAGATGAGATTCTCTGCTCCCATAAAGATTTGCAGCCTCAGAAACCCTACTAAGGAGTCATTCTTCTCCATCCTATAGGGAAGCCATGAGAATGGACTTGACTCAAAGGCAGTGGGTGGGGTTTGTTAGGTTTATGCTTACTGGAGAGGAATGTTGTCTGGTGCTGTGCCATCTTCCTGGGCTCAGGTATGTTTGAGTTCATTTGTGTGCCTCTTGTGTAGAGGCTGCCAGCCGATGAGAGGCATCTTCCTGGACTAGATCAAATCAAATTCTACTCCGTTCCATCATTTGTTTATTGATTCATTTGCAGAAGTTTACCAAAACCTCTTCCCAGTGTGTCTCCCTCTGGAAGCACTGCTGCAGGCAGTTCTCCATGGGTAGCCCTGCCTGCCTTGGAAACAGAGGTAGCAGACCTTCCAGCATCCTCACAACATGTTCACTGCCATTGAGTTGGTGCTGCCTCACAGCGACCGTACAGGGCAGGGAGGAACTTCTCCGGTGAGTTTACAAGACTACAACTTTACAGGAGACGAAGATACCATCTTTCTCCTAAAGAGCTGTTGGCATTTTGAATTGCTGACCTTCTAGTTAGCAGGCGAACTTGTAACCACTGTACCTCCAGGGCTCTTCTGGAAGCATGCAAGGTGCCCCAAACTGACAGATGAGTGGTGGGGTGAGAATGGTAAGAGCTGCCTTTTATTGAGCATCAGACATTTTAATATCTTTACATACATGATCAAACTTAATGATTATATACAAGTCATTCAGAAAGGGTAAGTAGATACATAGGTTTTGTGTTTTCCAAATAAGTTTGCCTTCTGTACATTACAAATATGTAATTATCTGGCTAGCACACATAGACTTTTAGTATAAGAAAGGAACTTAAAATCATGCAGTCTGCTTCCCTAGCACCCTGCCACCTGCCCACACCTGTGTTGCGCAGATGGAGAAAATGAGGCCTAGAGAAATCACACTGCTGGTGGGAAAGTTAAGATAGCATTTCCTGTCTCTGAGTTCCGGTAGACTTTAGAGTGGAGTGGAGACAATGGACTTGGATTTGGGACCTGAACACCAATTCTGCTGTTTTCTGGTATTTGGGGAAATCACTCAAACCTGCAAGCCTTCCTCCACGAAGGGCTGCCTTCACTCCATTCTTTCCGAGGTCATTTCCAGCTCTGAAAACGTTCTGCCATTTCCCTGCCGTCGACACCACACTGCCTCTGACAATAGCACTGGCCACGCTCAGAACGAGAACAGCAAGAGGCTATGTGTTTATGTTGTACGCCCTCTGCCTCAACAAGCCTCTTCGATCCTTATTGGAAAGGAAAAGGCTCCCAACCCTTTATTCTGCATGAAACATTTTATCCCAGTAGCTAAAACTGCAGGATTCTCATAAAATGAAAACTCCCTATGGTTATGTACCTTTGATGTATAGTTCATATCATTTTTTTCTTAAGTTTTAGAATAGGGAAATTTCTGATTTTGAGCTTTAAAAATAAATACCAAGAATTCCTGCTGAAACAGGAAACCTGGTTCTGAAATACACAGAGACTGAAACTGTAGTCCAAAGCAACACAAGTAGGTCTTTTTCAGAAACTTGCAGTGCTGTTTGGAAAGAGGAGGAGCAGCAGGGGATAAGTTGGGTATGTCCCAGGCATGGCTTGCTGGTTGCTGTCCCAGACTAACCACCGTTCCAGACACGTTCCTCTACAGTTGCTGCTTCACTTCCCACTCCAGGATTCAGTAGGATGCCAGGGGATCTGAAAAGAGTGGCAGTGTCTGAACTTCAACAAAGTGCTTGCTGCTCACTAGGGACTCCCTCATCTACAATAGTTTAGGAATTCCACTGAGATGCTTTGTTTCTGCAGGCCTTTGTAGCTCCAATGATTAATGCATTTAGCTGGCCAACCAAGAGGTTGGAGGTTAAAGGCTACCCAGAAGAGTCTGAGAAGATAGGTGGAGAGATCTCCTTCCAAAAAAAAAAAAAAAATCAACCACTGAAAATTCCGTGGAGCACAGTTCTCCTCGGTGGCGTGTCCAGGGTTGCCCTGAGTCATAAGGGGCTTGCCAGCTCTTGGTTTGTTTCCATTGCTTCCCACAATTGTGCTCAGTGAGGTAATGGGTATCTATCTTCTATTTTGTAGTTAGCATATTTTTAGATTTGTTGTATTTCTTGACATGATTAAATTAATTATTTAAAACCAATTGCCCATTGAATAAACCTCGTGTGAATGTTAATCATATTGGATATTCATTCTTTCTGTCTCTCTTTTTTTTTGAAAAGTATACTTGGAATTAGAGCGACATAAGATGAACATCACCACATCAGAAGTGATGGTTTTTTGGCGAATATATATATGTTTATTCTATTGAAAATGCTATGTTCCTTGATAATTTGCACTGTGAAGTATTTCAGACGATTTTAAATGGTAGCACTAAAAATAAAGTAGTGGGCACTGAACAGATGGATTGAATTAAGAACAAGTTCAATGCCAAGTTCAGTCATGTCTGAATGGTGAAAAGAGGTATTCATTTAAGAGGCTTGTTATTATTACTTCTTTTACCTAGTACATTTTCCTCCCTCATTCTTATTTCCTTTTAGACAACAAAAGATATTTCAATAACTCTGAGATACATATTCTATACGATTCTGAGATAATGTAAATTAGATGACATGTATGTATAGAATTGGAAAAATTTTTAAATGGGGAAGCTGGATTTGGTAAAAATGAGCAACGTTTATTAAGTTTGGATCTTAATGAAATAGCACTAGTTTTAAGGAATAGATAACTTTTAGGGAAGATTTAATTTATTCTTTATGAAATATGTCTTCTACTTTAAGGATAAATTGTTTGGATGTGAAAATTAAGTGTCCAAGAAGCAAATAACTATTATGAAATGAAATGCTGACTTAATTGTAAGTGAATCAGAAACATATGTTTTAATTTTCCCTTAAAATATATATACAGCTTTGTAAATTAAAATAAAATGTTCTTCATCAGTATGATTTGTATCAGACCAAACCTCAAATATTTGAAAAGTAGTTCAGGCAATTTGACAAACTTAGACTCGAAGTGAACAAACTGGAAATTAAAATGTATATTAAAATGGAGAAGAGTCATTGATATATCCATTGGCACAGGAAAAATAAATGTGATCTGTGAGAAAACGTATTGCTCTTTAATCAGAAGATTTTGATTCTGATACGGTAAAGGCAAACCACAATCCCTCTGACTTTCAGGTTTGCTCATGTGCAACACCTGGGCCTTAACTTGATCTCTGGGTCTCAGTCAGCTGAAAATTCCCAAACTGCTGTGAAACATGAGATAATATATGAAGACAATTTGCAGAATATATAGCACCAGATTAATCCATACAAGTATTTGTTTGTGTTTCTCAGCAACATGGCAACGTCCTGAAGCAGAGATCTCATTTACTATATACTTATAACAGTGGAGATCGGCAAATAGATAATGAATGCATACCGACTTAATAAATGCTTCCTTCAAAATCAAAGGATGATTGGATTACTATATTATCACAATCAGATATATATCCCTGGATGGCATCTATGGTTAAGTGCCTAGCTGCTAACCAAGAGGTTGGTGATTTGAACCCACATAGAGGTACATGGGAGGAAAGGCCTGCCTATCTGCTTCTGAAAGGGAGCAGCCCACAGAACCCTACAGAGTGCCGTTCTATGCTGAACACATGGGGCGTTGGCTTTGTTGTGTCTTATTTTGTTTTGCTTGATGTGTGTATGCATGCACATGTATAGTGACCTTAAAAAAATGGCAAACACTACCAAGGGCATATTTTTATGCAGGTCTAGATGAATAAACCAATGGTTGAGGTTTAGTAGCATCAGAAGAAAATACATAAGCCTTCTGATTCTGTCTTACCTTGGAGATAGCAATATAGCACCAGCTCCATGTATTGGGGATTCCTTACTTCTATTGGGAAAATATCTATTTCTTTAACTCTCTCCTCTTATCGTTGTATGACTGACTCACCCAAGAATGAACCATGTACTCAACTGACAGTCCCTAGTATAATTAGTTTATCACGAAGCTCTCAATCCACTCTTAGTATGAGAAATGCTATAACTCTGTTTCTCAGCATCTTCCTGCCATCAAAACCAGGGCCTTTGACTAACCTCTGCACCTGAGGCCAGGTATGCCTGTATTTTGAAACTGTAACTTTGTCAGGGAGCAGAGAGAGACTTTTTGGATTGGACAAAAATGGCCACGTCAGAAGATGTGTCCTTCTTTTCTGGTATCCATGAGCTGCATCTCATCTCTCATTAGCTTGGCCTCTGGGTTTGCGCTGCCCCACTCAAATCACTATGCCCCATTCAAATCACCCCTCTATGCCACATTTGTTCATCTGAACATGTTCTGGGAGAACCAGTGCAAGCTTACTTTCTAAAAACCAGACCCACTGCCATTGAGTCCATGCCAACTTACAGTGACCTTAGAGGACAGGGTGGACCTGCCATCAAGATCGGGTTTGAAAGACCCTGAACTCTGGCCCCGCTGTAGGAAGGGAACTCATTGGGCGAATCAATGTTCGAAATTCAACAGCAAAGGGCTGCCGTTAGCAAAGGCTTCCTGGCGGGAAAATAGAGGAAGGTGCTTGATCCAAGTCCTGCCTAACAGAGCACAGAAGGCAAAGCCTCTGCCTAACCCAGCAAGAGAATCTTTGAATGGCAGAAATCTCAGGTATCTCCCAACCTCACAGCAGGAGACCCGACCTTGGCCAAACAGGCAGAAACCCAGTCTCTGTTCTCACTGCAGTTGGATTAGCTAACCAAGAAGTGGCTCAGAAGCCAGCACAGCCCTTTGATTCTGAAAAGCAGGAACCTCTTATTGAAAGAGCAATACAGTTTATATCAGGAAGATTTAACCTAAGTACTGAAGGCATTCAAATTGATACTGGAGTGGATCAGAGTTGTGAGGAAAAGCCAAAAGCTGTAATTAAATTAGAAATTAAGAGCGGTAATCGGGGTCCGCTACCTAAAAGAATTATTGGATGTTTATTAGGAAAGTCCAACATAAATTCTCAAGGTGTTGCTGGAATTATTGATAAGGATTATGAAGAAATTAAGGCAGTAATAAAATCTGGTATACCATGGTTTATAAAAAAGGAAGATCGCTTAAGCCAATTTTCGCTTCCTCTCATTCCTAGAGTTAAAAGTCACAACGATCAGGAAAGAGTATTTGAGAAGCCTGACCACCCCTTAAGTGAAGGGGTCTTTGGGAATGCAGTTGTGGGGAAACAACAGTGCCCTCCCATGGAATTGGAGATTGAAGGGAAAAGGTTTTTAAACTCTGGAATGGGTTCATTTCCTTAGGGCATTCAGGAGGGCCTAAGACCCGCCCATTAACTTTCCCTAAAGCCAGCATGAAGGGGATGAGAAAAGTTAACCAAGAAAGAATTTTGCAAGATTGTAAAAACCAGTATAAAAAGTCGGAAGAGCAATATGACTTAACTGAGCTTGCAACCTTATTGGTAAGCTTGGAGAAAAGTCTGTTTATTAAGTTACTTCTAGAACAGCTGAACAAATTTATTAAGATTTTTTTCAGTCTTTCAAAGTATGGTAAGAAGTTCTCCCAATTAGTCAGCTCTGTTAATTCTCTGAGAGCTGGAAGCCAAAATTTACTTACCTTATATACTCGTGTATAAGCTAAGCTTTTCAGCACAAACAAAAAATGTGCTGAAAAACTGGGGTTTAGCTTATAGACAGGTGAGTGGTACCCCAGCGAGGTGTAACATCAAAGACAGACTCGAGGCATCTCCCGGCTCTGATATAATTAAGCAATTGGTGAATGGCCTGGAAGTGTTGGATCCTCGAGCATGGGTTCAAAGTATTTCTCATAGCCTGGGTTACAATTTTTGTCCTGGCTATCGTGTGTTGCTTCTATAGAAAGCTAAGGCGTGTGAAGGAGAATCATATGGCCTCTATGACACTTTTGAAGTTCATGAATAAGGCAAACACTGTCAGGAGCAGAGAAAGGGAAGAGAGTGTTTAAGGACGAATCCTTCATTGTCTAGCAAAGGAGCCTGGAAGGCTAGGTTTCTAGTGGTGGAGGGGGACCTTCATCCTTGAGAGTTATAGGTAAGTCCTAATCACATTCTCATGACATTGCCCTCACTTTACCCTCCTTTATGGTACTGATCTGAGGTTGTCTCTTACAAGCACATAGCTGGTTGCTGTGTGGCCAGCAGCTTTAACTATAGAAACACACATTCCTATTTGGCCCTATTTCTTCTGTCGTTGCATCCAATCTCTCTCACACATTCCTCCAATAGAAGATGGGCATAGGGAGACTTTACCCCCGTGCCTGAATTCAAAATGCTTGCGGTAAGTCTGAATTTTTGGCTACATTAATTGGATCATGAAGTTTTGCCTTGATAGCTTTTAATGAATAGAAAATAACCATGTCGCCCATGTGGATTTTGAATTTTATATATAAAACAAAAGGGGGACTTGTGGGGGGAAGTCACATGCTCACAGGCATCCTCCCTGAGGCTGATCAGTTGCCAGACTGCAGTGCCCGCCCCCTGCTTGCTGTTAAGGACAATGGACGCCTGCTGTCATAGATTTGGTTTCTGTAGGTGGAGTTCACGCCCTACTGATAATGGTTCCTTTGGAGATCCAGAGAACAGATCAAACCTGCTCAGTGACATCCAAAGTTAAGCTGCCATCCTAAATATAGAACCCACCTATCTTGTCACATGTATGCCCTCAATCCCTCCTCTTCCTATTGCGTGCATGTCCCTAGACCACTCCACTCATTGCTGCATAACCTACAGTGCAACCCCTTCCTGTGACATATGTCTTTACCTGTAATTAATGGGCTTGCACACCCCCAAAGGTATATAAGCCCTGGTTAGCAATAGAAGTCTCTCTTGCTGGTCTCTCTCAGTCCCCTCTCTCCTCGGCTCCGTCTCTCCTGTTTCCCTTTCCCCTGGTCCTCCTTCCCTTCCCCCTCTCTCCATGTGGACCACCAAGCAGTGCTGAGGTGAGCATGCTACCATGAAATGTGTCTGACTCCATTATCTTACATCCTGTCAATGACATATATGTCATATATATGTCAACACATATAATCAAGTATTATGACATGTATGTCAACATATATCATCTATATGTTGACATATATTATATGTCAACATAATCACATATATATATAATCAACTGTACAATTGTGCTTACTGAACCAGAGATTAGTGGGGGGGTGGCTTCCCCCAACTCATACTACACAACCCATAGCAATTCTGTGCACAACATATCAAAGCACTGCCTGGTCTGGGCCATCCTCACAATTGTTCTTATACTTGAGCCCACTATAACAGCCACTGTGTCAATCCATTTCATTGACAGCTTTCTTCTTGGATGTTGCTGCTGCCCCTCTGCTCTACCAAGAATCATAAGTATCCTTCTTCAGGACAGGCCTCTCCTAACCACATGCCCAAAGTAACTTAGGTGAAGCCTCATCATACTGGCCACTCAGGACCACTCAGGTCCTGCTTTTTCCATGACAGATGTGTTGGTCCTTTTGGCAGTCGATGATGCCTCCGATATTATTCTCTAACACCATATTCAAACATATTAATTATTCTCAGGTCTTCCGTATTCAATATCCAAATTTCAAAAACATATAAAGCAATAGAAAATGCCATAGTGTGGCTCAGGGGTACCTTATTCCTCAGAGTAATATCCTTGTTTTTCAATACTCAGATTTATCTAATGCAACTCATCTTTTGATCTCTTGACTGCTGCTCCCATGAGCATTGACTGTGGATCCAAGCAAGACAAAATCCTTGACGTCAAACTGTTCTCCATTTATCATGATTTTACCTATTGGTCCAGTTGTGAGGATTCTTGTTTTCCTTACATTGAGTTGTAATCCACACTGAAGGTTGCAATACTTGATCTTCATTAGCAGGTGTTTCAAGTCTCATGTCAAGCAAGGTTGTGTCACTTACCTATCTCGGGCTGTTAATAATCTTACCTCCAATCCCAATACACTGCATTCTTTTTTCATATATTTCCAGCTTTTCTGATTATTTGCTCAACATGTAGATTGAATAAGTATGGTAGCAGGATACAACCCCGATGCACACAATTTCCTGGTTTTAAACTTCGTCCTGTTTGCACAACTGAATCTTGATCTATGCACAAGTTCCGCATGAACACAATGAAGTGTGCAGTTAACATGTAGTCTCAAAAACCCACAGGGGCAGTTCTAGTCTGAGCTGTAGGGTCCTTATGAGCCATACTTGATGTGATAGCTCTCAGTTTGAAGTTCGGACCTAGAAGAAGTTTCATATCACAGGTTTCCCCTGCTGTCTGAAAGTAATCTGTTTAACCTTTTGTAACTTGAAAGGACATAAAGCATAGAAGCAATTACCATTAATTTACACCAGAAAAAGTTTTGAGTGTTCCCTGATCAAAAATTCGACCTAACAAATAGCACATAAAACCTCAAATAAACTTTGCTACGTGTTCACTGAAAAAAGTTTTCATCTATACCAGGAAATTTGGAAGGCAGCTATTTGGCCAATTAATGTGAAGAGACTCGTGTCTGTGTCCATTCCAAAGAAAAGTGACCCCAAAGAATGCACAAATTATAGAACAATATGATTGATATCACATGCAAATAAAATTTTGCTAAGATCATCCAAAGATGGTTGTGGCAAGACATTGGCAGGGAGATGCCAGAGGTCCAGGCTGGATTCAGAAGAGGCTGTGTACTAAGGGATATCATTGCTCAAGTCAGATGGACACTGACTGAAAGCAGAAATACCAGAAAGCTGGTATTTACTTGTGCTTTATTGACCATGACAGGGCATTTAATTTTATGAACCATACAAACTACAGATAACCTTGAGAAGAATGAGAATTCCCAAACACATCATTGCACATGGACTTGTACATGGATCAAGAAGCAGTTGTGCCCGTAGAATTAGGGACTACTACATGGTTTAAAATCAGGAAAGGTGTGCGTAGGGTTGTAGCCTTTCATCATACTTCCCATCTGTATGCTAAGCAAATAAGAGAGAAACTGAATGGCCTGAGGAAGAACAGAGTCTATCTGGATCGGAGGAAGGTCTATTAACAACCTGGATGTGCACATGACTCAACCTTGCTTGCTGACAGTGAGGAGGGCTTGAAATGCTTGCTGATGCAGATCGAGGATGACAGCCTTCGGTATGGGTTCCTGTAAAAGAAGGCCGAAATTCTCACAACCGGTCCAATAGGTAACATCATAATAAAGGAGGAAAAGATGGGCACGTTCAGGGTTTTGTCTTGCTTGGATTCACAGTTACCCTCATGGAAGCAGCAGTCAAGAGCTCTAAAGATAAGTTGCATTAGGTAAATGTGCTGCCCAAGACCTTTTTAGATCATTGAAAAGAAAGGATGTTGCTTGGAGGACTAAGGTGTACCTGACTCAAGGCTTGGTATATCAATTGCCTCATGCATGTAGAAGTTGGATATTGGATATGAAAAATCAAAGAAGAATCGATGCATTGGAGAAGAATATTGTAAACACCATTGACAGCTAAAAAGACAGACCAATATGTCTTGTAATTTATATGCTCAGAGTGCTCCTCAGAGGCAAGTATGGTGAGAAGTCCTCTAATGTACTTTGGACATTTCATCAGGAGAGACTAGACCCTGGAGAAGGACATCATTCTTGGTAGAGAGGCAGCAAAAGAGAGGAAGACCTGAAGTGAGATGGACTGACACAGTGGCTGCAACACTGGGCTCAAGCATAGCAACTATCGTGAGACTAGCCCAGGACTGGGCAGTATTTTGTTCTGTTGAATGTCGGGTCTCTAGTGGTCTCAATGGACTTGAAGGGGCCTACCAACAACATAGTTCACAGACATAGTTCAATGCTATGCTGACTTGATGATGAAATTCTGAGTTTAGTTCCCAGGAAAGAATTTTGGCACTGCAACTCTCTTCCTGCTCCAGGTGAAAAATGCTTCTTTAACTAACAGCTCTCTGCAAAACAAACACTGAATAATAGGTGGGGGGTTTTTTTCATTAAAAAAGAAAATCCATTTTCAATTTCCTTCTGTTAGTGATAACAGGTACCAATATAGATCCTTCATAAAAGGAGCACGACATGAACTTTCAAAAAGAAGAGATACCTGTATTTTTATGTCTGCAATGTATTGCACTGAGAGAACATTAATGGGACATCATTGTATATTTAATTTGTCCTCTCTTCCGAATTGTTGCTGTAAGACAAAGACCAGGAGTGGTTGACTTTAAAGATCATATATATATATATATATATATATATATATATATATATATATATATATATATATATATATATATATATATATATATTCTCATAGTTCCAGAGGCTAAAGCCCAAATTAGGGTCTCCACCATGTGGCTCCTTCCTTGGGGAAAGTCCAGGGCATTTGTTGGTCCTTGGTAATTCTCACAGGTCATCTGGCGTCTACAGAATGTGCTTGCATCTTCTTCTAAATGCCCTGTTTATAACTTGGAAGTGATTAGGTCTGGGACACTAGATAAAATTGAGCCCCGGCAGTGATGGCAGGTAAGCATTGGTCAGCAGTTCAAATCCTACAGAAAAGGCCACTATGATTTGTAATCCATTCAATATCAGTGGTTTACACAGACATAGTATGATTGACATAACAAAGGAAACTCCAGTTTCCAACAGGACTGCATCTACAAACAGAGAGAGGGATTTGGATCCCAACAGGTTCTTTAGGGGGGGGGGGTTAAGGTCAATCTATTACATCATTAATACTAGATGATAAATCTTTGGGCTTTTATTGTTACTAATATTTGATCCAGAATTGTATCAACAATACAGGTTATCTGCAGCAACAAATTCCTCCCCCCCCCACCCCAGCAAATCTCAGTGATGTAAAAACAAAGATTGTTGTTCATAATTTATATGCATCATATTTGAGAAAAAGGCCTTGCTAATAGTGCTCACTTAATGATTCATACACTATCTTCCCATAGGCTTCATGAAAGAGACTGAAGGGATAGAGATTCTGAGGAGTTACATGAAGACTCATAAGATTCTTCCAGGAAGTGACACATGACACTTTTGCTCCTGTTTCATTGGTCAGAGGAAAGCAGAATGAAGAAAGATTATATAATCCTTCTCTATGGAAGGCCATCAAACTTTGTGAACTGCAACGGCTTAAGCAGTTGATTGAATACACAAAGCCAAGGACACGTAAGTCTCAGTTTCTAATATCACGTTGCTAGTGTTGTTAGTTGCCTTTGAACTGATTCCAACCCATAGCCATGATCCCATGTGTTACACAATAGAACTGCTCCAGGGTTTTCCTTACTACAATCTTACTGAAGCATGTCTCCAAGATGTTTGCTCTATGGCACCAATATGAACCTACCAACTTTAGACAAGTGGTGGAGCACTATAATTTATGACAAAAGTGAGGGTAAACATTCAGTGATGAGCAAGGTTGGGGGAGGAAAAAAGAACAGGACAGAGACTATGTTAGACTGGGGTCTCTAGCGAAACAAAACCAGGACACTAATAATTAGATAGATCGATAGATAGATCGATAGATAGATAGATTTATATAGATAGATAGATTTATACATATATAGATACATAACATAAGAAATAAGCAATTAATCTATAAAGCAGTACAGATGGCTGACTGCATCTCACTTCTGTGAGACAGCTGTGAGACACTGGCAGTCCTTCTAGTCTTGAGGGTCACTGGGTAGTCCTCTGTAGAGCCATTCAGGCTATCCAGGCACAGGCAGCAAACAGCAAGGTAGGTCACCAACAGTCAGCCAGATGACAAGGTCTGACAGTCCCCAGCTCAAGAGATATAAATTCCAATGGTGTTGGAAAAGCAGCTCTTGAAGGAACCTCAAATTACAGTGACACTGTCCATGGGTTAGGTATCCCACAGGTAGTGTAGCTTGCAAATTGAGGCACAGAACAAGCAAGGCAGCTGCACACTGGTCCGATGATCAAAGAGCAAGAGACAAGAAAGGGGAGGCTCACTGAGCCATTTATCTCTCTGCCCTTCAATTAATCCCACATGTATTCATTGGCGAGGTTGGCACAACAAATGTTAACTATCTCAGAGACCCAAGCAAGGGTTGTGCTGTGCATCTCATTTGTCCAGGAAATGTTCTGGGGACCCAATTTCCTTTCTCTGACTTTCTTCTTAAAACAAATAACCCAAGAACCAGGTCCAGCTGTATGGAAGCCATTAACCAGCAGAATCGTTAACTCTTTCATGGTCAACTGTGTTTTTCCAAGAAGGACATATCTTAATCCTGAAAGCATCTAGTTGGATAACAGAGGTAGAAGCATGCTCGCCGGGATGATAGTACGATTTTCTTCTCTTTTGCCCACCACACCCAAGAAAGAGGCCTCTTTTCTTTATTGAAATGTCTGCAGTTCAGAGTGCTTGATTCCACTGGCTTATTGCATTAGGGAGATGTGGCACAACCCCTTTTCCACAGCTCTAATTTAATTACTTGGCCTAATGATAAACAGAATATATACATATATACTGCATTTGCTAAGGACTATGCTTGGAGATACAAATATAAAGCCGATTAAACACACACCGTGGAAAAATCTACACGTTGCTGTAAAGTATCTCACAGTCTAATGTTGTAGAAGAATTTGCAAAAGTAAGAAAAACCTCCATTTGGGGAGCAGGCTATCCAAGGATTCAAGTAAAAAGCAAACCAGAAAATGTGAGGGGAACCAGGTTGTCTCAGGCCTCTAATGTCGAGCACACAGGTAGATGTTGCCGGTAATTTCAAAAGCCAATGTAGTGGTGAGGTGTATTCAGCAAAGTCAGGAGAGGCTTGGGTCATGGAGACTAGGCAGATGAATACTAAATTAGGCTGAGCAGGAGGGACTGGAAAAAAATAGAATTTTAAAAATCTGTTAGCTTATGTTGCCCTTAGTTCCTGTTGAGCAATCCTGACTCATGGCTACCCATGCACAACAGAACAAGGCATTTCCTGGTCCTGTGCCATGCTGAGTCCCCTGCAGTGTGCTGTTGTGATCCATAGGGGTTTTGTTAACTAATTCTCCGAGTTGGATCACTGGGTCTTCCTATTCTGTAGTCTCCACTGGAACCTGTCCACCATGGGTGACCCTGAGAATATTGAAACACTGGTGGAATCGCTTCTGTTATGAGAACAACATGTAAGTCACTGGAATTAAACAAAAAGACATATGGGAAGTGGGTTGGCTGAGAGGAGGTAGAAAAAAAATCAAAAGAGGAGTCAGGGCAATGCAATTGAAACCCAAATGAAAGCTGAATATGATAGTGGGGCAATAGGAAATAAAAGGAAATAGAGGGAAAAACCCAGAGGCAAAGGGCATTCATAGAGGTCTAAATACAGGCATGTATATGTACATGTATTTATAGGTTAGTATTAAGGTAGCAAATGGACATTGGGCCTCTACTCAAGTACCCCCTCAACACAAAAACAATTTGTTCTAATAACCTGGCATTCTGTGATGCTCAGATTTCCAACATATTCCCTAAAGACATGCAGGTGCATAAGCAAATGTGGTGAAGAAAGCTGATGGTGCCCAGCTATCCAAAGATACAGCATTTAGGCTCTTAAAGGCTTAAAGATAAACAAGCAGCCATCTAGCTGAGAATCAGCAAAGCCCACATGGAAGAAGCACACCAGCCTGTGTGATCATGAGATGTCAACAGGATCAGTTATCAGGCATCAAAGACCCAAAACAAAAAATCATATCAGTGTGAATGAGGGGGAGTGTGGAATGCAGACCCAAAGCCCATCTGTGGACAACTGGACATTCCCTTACAGAGGGACACAAGGAAGAGATGAGTCTGTCAGGGTGCAGTATAACTCCATTGAAACATGCAACTTTTCTCTAGTTCTTTAATGCTCCCCCCGCCCACTATCATAACCCCAATTTCCCCTCACAAATCTGCCTACACCACAGCATGTACACTGCTACAGATAAGAGCTGGAAACACAGGGAATACAGGACAGATAAACTCCTCGGGACTAATATTGAGAGTAGCGATACCAGGAGGGTTAGGGGAAGGTGGGAGGAGTAAGGGGGACCTGACCACAATTATCTACATATAACCCTCTCCCAGAGATACAGACAACAGAAAAGTGGGTGCGAGAAAACATTGGTCAGTGTAAGACATGAAAAAATAATAATAATTTATAAATAATCAAGGGTTCATGAGGAAAGGGGGTGGTGGAGGGAGGGGGAAAATGAGGAGCTGATGCCAGTTGTACGAGTCAGGAACCATTAACCACAATTTTGGTCATTCTCACTAGGGAGACCGTCCTTTTTCCAGAACTTTACAGGGATAGACAAAGTTATCATGAGTTTAGAAGTCACTCTAAACATCAAGCCACCAAATCAACAATACTTTAGAGCGTTTCCCCTCAGGATTGTGCTTGAGTGAGACGAATACGCACAGCCAGGTGACAAATGTCAGTCATTGCTGCCGCAAAGAAGTCACAGCAATGTACAGCACCCTCGGCCCGCCTTTGGAATGTCCCCACCGTGTCAAAATACTAAGTCCTCTCTTAGGACCAGCCCCATAGCTGCTGATTTTCCTGTCAGTGGAAATCCCAGTCTTGTTCATGTGGCATTCTTCCTCTTCGTTCTGTCACTTGTAAACAACAGGGGAATAAATGTCTATGTTTCCATGGTAATGTGCTAAAGAATTTGCTCCTAAAGTTTTTCATCTGAAAGCAGCGATCACTAGGCTTGAGGGGGTTGCTGAGCTCTGCTGAGATCAGGAGGACATAATGTGAGAAGAGCGCGTGCTCACTCGGGTCCTTCTTGTCAGAGGAAGCCCCGGGAATCCACGAGGACCCTGCGCAGTCAATTAGAAGACGCTCTTGGTTCTTTCCTTCAAAATATCCTCCCTCCTTAATCTCCCAAATGTCCCTCCTGCAATGTTCCAGTACACAGGGCGCGAGCAAAGATCACCGTGATGGAACAATAACGGCATTGATAGGAGCGAGAGGAGAGAATACGAAGAGTGGGGAGAGAGTGGAAAGATAGGGAAGAATATTGAGTTACAAAAGAGAGATGACAAAGCAGTTGTAAACAGGCCAATTGGAGCGAGAGAAGGACACAGAAGCGGGGTTAAGACAACACAACAGCACTTGCACTTGCAATGGGAAAGCATTTGCGGAGGACGGAAGATGATGGGACAGACAGCAGTGCGAATCAGATGGCATGGCAGAGCCAGGACTCCTTAGGGATTTAATCATCTCATAGCTGAGCCCCAAGTTCTAGGGGGGAAGGAGATAAACAAGGTTCAAGGTGAATGGCCCTTTTCCAAATGTACGTGCTGCTGCTTCTAAATCCACTCAGACTCCAATATGTGTCAGGGAAACGACCAAGTTAGAGGGCTGTGATGCCACAGTGGGTTTCTGACGATAGCTACATGGGGGCCACGCCCTGGGACATGATTGATTGCGGGGCTTTCGTGCCTTTGGCTGCGGAGGAGCAGTCATACCAACGGACTTTGTATTTCACCTCTAAAGATTTTCTTCTCTCTTCAGCGCTCAGCATTCAGGATGAGTGAAAGTGCGTACGGTAGGGAGAGGGATTAACTTGTGGGGATTTTGCACGCTCGTAAAGGAAGAAAAGGCTGATGACTTGTGGCTACCCTTTTCATGCTGTAGTATGGCAGGTCTCTGTCATTTCACAGACGCCCCAACATTTCTGAGTGTGTGGATCCCAGGGACAAAATGACACGCTGACAAAAGTATGTTAGAAACGTCAAGAACAATAATTGCCTCTCTCTTTTTAAACATTTCATTTGGAATCTGTGTATCTTTCATGAGAAAATGAGCGGCACAAATTATGATGCAATTTGATTTTCTTACACTTAATTCATCGCAGGTAAGTTTTTGGAGAATTCTTAGGTAACAGACAGGCTATAGACCCCTTAGGTAAGTCGTTTTAAACTACAATTCTTGGAATATGAAGAGCTTACATTCTAAACCCAAACGTAATAGCACTATTTTCTTCCTTGAGTTAGATTCGACTCTGTGTTTCTTGAAGGATTTCAAACATGAACCAACCTGCTTCCCTATCTAATTAACAAGCTAAGCTCTAATTGACAAGGTATATTTTATTTATCAGACACTTATGGCATCAAAGGTTTTAACCAACTCTATAGTGTGCAAGACTGGCTACCTTCCAACTTATAATGTGCCATCTGATTGCTCCAGAGCCACAGGGCCAGCAATTAATTCACGTCACCTATACTGACACAATAAAAACAGATTAGCCATCTCAAACAAATGGATTTACAATTAGGTCGTTAAGAAGGCCACCCTGCCACCCTCTTTTCTCCATCTCTGTCAGAAAGAGGCCAAATCAGTCTGGCCATTACCCACTGCTCCTCCCTTAGGCCCTGAGGTACTTGGAGAGTAAAAACAACCTATAAACTTTTCCTGCTGCTTTCTGTCTTCTGCCATTCTCCTCCATTCTGCCGTAGGTCATTTAAATAAATGTTTGCTGCTCGAATCCATTTGTTCTGTTGTCAGTGATTAATGTACCTGTTTGGTTTAATTTTATATGCATTTAATATCACCCATTGTGCATTTTCAGACTTATTTAACAAATGCTCCATCTTTTCACATATAATCAATAAGCATTTTATTCATATGTGTAGATATGTATAAGTCATATTTATAATATGTATAGATACAATCTTTTGAAAATATAAAATAGCTATAGATTTAATTATCTATAGTTATGTTTCTTTCCTAGAGCACCTGGTACCATTCAAAATGAGCACAGAGTTTCCAGATTAATTATTTGGCATTATTAATTTAAAACAAACCAGATTCAAAATGTAACCTTTCATTGACAAGTATAAAATACATTTTCTTATAACTCAGCCAAAAGCAAATAACTGCTCTTCTTTATAAACAGGTAGCTTTGGTGCAGGAAACTCTTTATAATAGAAATTTCATGATACAGTTTTTTAAAACTGATCTTTATAACTGTAACCATATTAGTCTAGAAATCCAGTGTTGAGTTTATGTAAAGATTTGCCTATCTTTTCACTTGATCTAGTACTAGGACTGTTAGCTTAAATGCTGAACCAGTCCATCGAACTTTTAATAATATCCTTTTCATTTTGATGAAGGCCAAATATGAGGTACACTCAAAGAGTACATGAAAAAAAATTCCATTATCTTTCTATTCCATTTTGCCGGTGAACTTTTGAAACTTCCTAATACTTTGATCAGCAAGGGATATGTACCAGCCAATGGTACCTGCTACCTCCACCTCTAGCACCAAGAATACAGGTCCTAATTTTAGATGTAGTGAATTAAATGAAAAATCTCGACTCCTCTCCCTGCCTCAGTACACTAAAGGCAGTATTCGACATACAATAAGGGCCATGCCGTCTTAACATGGTGCCAAAAGGAGCACTATGAGGCAGAGAGTATAGCTCAGGAATAATTAAAACCAATCCTGTATGTATGTATATATACACACATACAGGGATATGTTTGTGTGTGTGTGTGATTTCACACACACATTCACACAAACCAGTTGCTATGGAGTCAATTCCAACTCATGACAGCCTCATGTGTATTAGAGTGGAACTTTGATCCACAACGTTTTCAATGGCCGATGTTTTGGAAATAGATTGCTAAGCCTTTCTTCTGAGATGCCTCTGGGCAGACTCAAACTGCCAATCTTTTGTTTAACAGCTAAGCATATTAACCATTTACGCTACCAAAGACACTAATTATCTGTTAAACAACCAACAGGTAACTTGAGTAAAAGATTAATCTTCTCTAAATCAATTGCCTCACACGTGATTCTTCCAATACTCAAACAACTCAAGAATTCTTCAAAGTTCTGCACGTGTTTGAAACACATTTTAAAAATATATTTGACTAATTTTGCAAGCATGGTAATGAGTAATAAACCCACTCCAAATTTTGTTTTCTTATCACATTTTATTAATGAAGGACCAATAGCATGTTAACTGGGTCACCTAAGTTCATTTCTATGTCCATTTCTTTTTTTTAATAAATCATTTTATTGGGGCTCATACAACTCTTATCACTATCCATACATACATCAATTGAGTAAAGCACCCTTATACATTCCTTGCCCTCGTCATTCTCAAAATTCGCCTTCCACTTGGGTTCCTGGAATCAGTTCATTTTCCTTTTATTTTCTCTCCCCCTCCCTCCCCCTACCCCCTCCCCCACGAACCCTTAATAGTTTATAAATTATTATTTTATCTTATCTTACACTTCCCGGCGTCTCCCCTCACCCACCTTCCTGTTGTCCATGCCCCAGAGAGGAGTCTACACGTAGATCCCTGAGATCGGTTCTCCCTTTCTACACCCTCTTCCCTTCCAGTGTCGCCACTCTCACTGCTGGTCCTGAGGGATTCATCCGTCCTAGATTCCCTGTGTTTCCAGATCCCTACTGCACTGCTGCGCATCCTCTGGTCTAACCAGGTCCGCAAGGCAGAATTGGGATCATGATCATTGGAGGGGAGGAAGCTTTCAGGAACTAGAGGAAGGTTTTGAGTTTCATTGTTGCTACACTGAACCCTGAGTGACTCATCTCCTCCCCACTACCCCTCTGCAAGGCATGTCCAGCTGTCTACAGATGGGCATTGGGTCCCCATCACGCACTCCCCTCATTTACAGTGATGTGATTTCCCCCTCCCCACCCCCACATGCCTTTGTTGTTTGAAACCTGGTCCCCTCGGCCCTTCATGATCACACATGTTTGTGTGCTTCTTCCTTGTGGGCTTTGTTGCTTCTGGGCTAGATGGCCGCTTGTTTACTTTCAAGCCTTTAAGTCCCCAGATGCTATATCTCTCAATAACTGGGCACCATCAGCCTTCTTCACCACACTTACTTATGCACACATTCATCTTCAGTGTTTATGTGAGGAAGGTGATCACACAGTGATGGTTTTTGTTCCTTGGTGTCTGCTAACTGGTCCGTTCAACACCTTGTATTCACTTAGGCTGTGTGCTTCTTCTCTGTGGGTTTTGTTGCTTCTGAGCTAGATGGTCGCTTGTTTGCCTTCAAGCCTTTAAGACCCCAGATGCTATATCTTTTTGATAGCTGGACACCATCAGCTTTCTTCACCACATTTGCTTATGCACACGTCTGTCTTCAGTGATCATGTTGGGAAGGTGGGTATCATGGAATGACTATTTAGCTGGGCAAGGTGCTATTGCATTGAGGGAGTGTGTGTGAGGAGGCCCAATGTCCACCTGCTACCCTACTACCGAACCTATAAATATATGCACATAGGTCTATATCCCCCATAATCATAAATATATTTACATATGTACATGTTTGTATTTAGGCTTCTCTGTATGCCCTTTGCTTCCTACTCCTTTCCTCTATTTCCCTATGCTTTCCTCCTGTCCCACTACCATGTTCAGCCTTCATTCTGGTTTCAGTAATTCCTTCTAGTTACCTCACCCTTGGTCACTCCCTACCACTCCTCCCTTTCCCTCCCTGGCTCTGGTTTTGACCACTCACTTTTCCCTTGTTCCTGGATTGGCCAACACCTCTTCCCTTCCCCTACCTCCCACGCTCTCATGTTACTTTCTTCTCACATTGTTTGTCCAGCCTATCTTATCTAGGTGGACCTGCAGATACAGTAATATGTGCATACAATTATGGATGGCTATGACAGCACCCAAGTGGCACATAAGAACATGCCATCGACAGCAGCAACACCGACATGCTGACAGACAAAAAAGCCACTGTCTAGGTCCATTTCTTAAGTAAAATTTCTCCTACCACATGTGCATTATCTTCACTTCTAATATACCTACCTTTGAGGTTGCCTAGGGGCCTCGGAAGGAATTCTAGTGGTAAACACTTGGCTACTAGCAGAAAGGTTGGCAGTTTTAACTCACCTAGTGGCTCTGGGGTAGAAAGGCCTGGATATCTATTTCTTTAAAGAGTATAGCCAAGCAAACCCCACAGGGAAGTTCTACATTCTCTCTCATGTGAGTACCTTGAGTCAAAAAGGAGCTGACAGCAAACACATAATCGCAATAGCAACAAGACCTCTGAGTGAGTCCAAATCACCACACTTTTGGCAGTAGCTAAGGACGCAACCATTTTTGCACCAAGCCTACAAAATGAAAACTCACTGCCATGTACGAATTCCAACTCAAAGCAACTTTATAGGACAGAGTAGAAGTACCGCTGCAGGTATCTGAGACTAAATATTTCTTTCAACCATTTTATTGGCATATAACTCACATCAAATACAATTCAAAGACTGCATCCTCCAGGGAGTCATAGTCTCATATTTCTCCCAAAGAGCGGTTAGCCTTGAACCGCTGACTGCAGTTGGTAGCCTCACACTTCACCCACCTGTGGTGGTGTTGGGTGCCAGCTAGTCAGTTCTGACTCAAAGGAGCCCTGTGTATAGCAGAGGGAAACTCTACCTGGTCCTGCGCATCCTCACATTGTTATATTTTAAGCCACCGTGGCAGCTACTGCTGTCCACCTGTCCTGTTGAGTGCCTTCCTCTTTTTTGCTGCTCTTCGTTGTCAAGGATGATGCCATTCTCCGGGGAGTGATCTCTCTTGACAACATGTCCAAAGAACACAAGACAAAGTCCCACTTTCCTTTCCTCTAGTTGCAACATTTTGGCTGTACTTCTTCCAAGACTGATGGGTTTGTCCTTTGGGGAATCCAGGGTATTTTCAATATTATTTGCCAGAGCGATAATTCAGACACAAGAATTCTTGCTCTCCATCAGCAAGTGATTCAAGTCCTCCTCACTTTCAGTAAGCAAGGTGTGTCATCTGTACATCACAGTTTATTAATAAACCTTCCTCCAATCTGGATGCCACATTTTTCCATATTATCCAGTTTCTCTATTTTTTCAGCATAGGTTAACTAAGTGTGCTGATGGAATACAATCCTGACACACATTTACTGGTTTTAAACCATTCCCTTGTCTGTTCCCACAACTGCCTCTTGATCTGAGTCCAGGTTCTGTTTCAGCACAATGACGTGTTCCGGGATTCTCATTCTTCTCAAAGCTATCCAGTTTGCTGTGTTGTTATGATCCTCACAGTGAGTGTCTTTGCATAGTCAATGGAACACAAGTACATATCTTTCTGGTATTCTCTGCTTCCAGCCAAGATTCATCTGACATCGGCAATGATATCCCTTGTTCCACATCCTCTTCAGAATCTGACCTGAACCTCTGGCAGCTACTTGTCAATGTACTGCTACAACCAATGTGAGGTGATCTTTAGCAAAATGTTATTTGCATGTGATATCAATGACATTGTTCTATAACTTGACATTCTCTTTCAGTCACTTTTCTTTGATATGGGTACTAGTATGAATCCCTTCACACCAGCTGGCCAAGTGTGTGAATACTTCGGAGCTGCATCAGGTTGTTGAAACATTTCATTTGGTATTCTCTCGATTCCTTGAGCCTTGGTTTTGACTAATGCTTTCAGTGAAGTCTGGGGTTCTTCCTTCGGTACCATTGCTTCTTGCTCAAAATATATACTACCTCCTGAAATGAAAAGAGTCCTAAAATTTTAAAGCTCTTTCATATCTGTTCAGCAAATTTTCAACTCTTTAGTATGGTTACCATGGTTTCCTAGGTTTCCTTTGATGCAACTACGAAGACACAAAATAGTTGACAGCAGAAGAAGCTTTATTTGGTTGTCCAATCAAAGGAGGATAGAGAGACTTATGTCACTAAGGTGGATCCCCAAGTCCTGGGCTCGCGGTCTTTTGTTAGGGTTTGCACTCCTGGTGAAGTAGTGAAATACACAGTCAGCTGCTAACCTCAAAGTCAGCAGTTTGAAACCACCACTTTCTCCACAAGAGAAAAATGAGGCTCTCTACTTCAGTAAAGACTTACAGTCTCAGAAATCCACAGGGACAGTTCTTTGTCCTATAGGATTGCTATGAGTTAGAATTAACTTGATGGCAATCATTTTTTAACAGTTTTATTGGCATATAATTCTCATACCACACAATCCAATAGCTCATTCACATCAAGAAGAGTTGTACAGTCATCACCACAATCAGTTTTAGAACATTTTATTCATTCTTGTACTCGTTGTTATAAGCCCCCCCCCCAACAATCTCCCCTGAAACACCCACACGAAACAATTAATGCAGTTGCTGCATCTATAGATTTCCCTATCTTGGTCTTCATATATAGAAAAACATTTTTAAAAAACAAAACAACTAAAATAATAACAAAGTAAAACAGATAAAAACCTCAATTGAAAAGAAAACAGAAACTATTAAAAACTAGAAAAATTTAAAATGGATCATAAGGCAGATCAAATGGTAAGGTGCTGAATCTTAACCTAATTGCATCTGCAGTCCACTTTCCAGTGCATTCCATGCCATGGTGAGACTGAGGGTGTCAAATAATTCAAATCCAAAGGAGGGAATGGGATGAAGGCTTAACGTTGTGAGCGCCCATTTTGCAAAAGGCTGTGGGTGACAGTGGAAGCCCCACGTCGATTTGCAGGGTCCCCTGAGGGACAAAGCCTTCAGCGAATCCCCTCAGATCATAGTTGAGGACTGTGAACAGCCTGTGCACAGGCAGAGCACTGTGAAGTCAATTAGAGTTAGGTTAGAATGAATCTTTTTTAAAAAAATCATTTTATTGGGAGCTCGTACAACTCTTATCACAATCCATATATCCATCCATTGTGTCCGGCACATTGGTACATTTGCTGTCATCATCATTCTCAAAATATTTTCTTTCTACTTGAGCCCTTGCATCAGCCTCTCATTTTCCCCTCCCTCTCCCACTCTCCCTCCCTCCCTCATGAACACTTGATAATCTATAAATTATTATTCTTAATCTTATCTTTTGATCGGAAGGGGAAATAAACACACGTGGATCAAGCCTCTGGTGAATCCCCTCTGACCCTGGCGCAGGGAGGTGAGCAGTTTGGCTTTTAATTTTGAGTGAAGATGCTTACTGGACTCTAATTAGTGCTAATCGCAGGCAGACTTGGCATATGAACCACTCCTTTCTGCATCCTCAGAGGGAAGGGGAGTCACAAACATGGCATTTTTCCCTCAATGGAGTGTCAATGGAGATGTGGTTTTTGCCTTCTGATGTGCAAAGTTGAGCTTACTTTTGTGCATAACTAGGAAGCCTCATCAAATTCCAGCCAGTTCTACTATCCTTGTCCTTTGTTGTCCTTTACCATCGGACTTACCTAAAACAGAATTAAATAGCTCAGCTTCAAGACATCATCTCATGGTTCTCAGTCTCAGTAATACAAAAGGTGTCTTTTCTACATGGCATTTTAAAATTTCTACCAAAAGGCAGATTTCACTCCCTGTGTATGCAAATAATTTGGTGATCAGTTCCATGCAAGGACTTACCAAACACTCTTCAGAAGCAGGAGGTTTCTTATACATTGAAAACTCTCCTTCAGAACTACTCGCTCTAGTCATGGAAAACAAAATATGAAGCAAGATACACGATGTTCTAAAAATGTAAGCATTACATTTAAAGACTGCCTTGAGAGGGTCCAAGCCCCTACAACCAAGTCCAGTTGATCTGATTGGCTTGTCCCAGAACCAGCCTTAGAGAGGCTGGACCATATACGCAAATGAACATCTATCAAAACCTTAACATTGTAGTTGAGTCATAACAGTTTTCAGACTTTAGAGTCAATCTTCTGAATAAATACAAAATTTCCTGGACATTTCTCTAATCTAAGCCTAGCTTTTATGTCTGTTTGTGGCATATTTTTATGTGTGGACTTAGAAATGCCAATTAAAATAAACAGGTGCCTCTACTTGTGATGTGTCTTTCTTTCCAGAACATATCATGTCATTCTTAGGAAGATCACAAAGATATTTTGAAAATTACAAAAACTCAAATAGATGATGAAAGTGGATCAGATCATGTGCCATTTGGAGATGCCAATTTTGTTTTTCAGTTTTAGTCAATCTCTATAGCCAAAAATTAATTTTAATTTCTGAGTGATTATATGAAAATATTATTAAATTCAAAATTGTAAAATCAAATCAGTATTTCATCAGTATAGAATTTTGAAGAAAAAATTATTATAACTCCCTGAAAATGTTTGTTAGTATTTAAATGTATTGATATAAAAATATGCTTATGTAGACTTAACATCTACATGAGTATTTAACTCTGTGTCTAAAGTTTCTTTTCTCTTTCTTTTTTCCCTAATCCATTGTAAATATTCTCTGGAGTATCAATTACAAGTAGTTCAGTAAACTCAATGTTCCATAATAAGGATTAATGAAGTATTTGCAGCTTATGGCACTTGCTATGATTCTGAAACCACTTTATGAATAATATTATTGATCACTGAACTAGCAAAATCCCACTCATCCTTGGAGGCCCAATTTAAATACCGTCTCCACCACAGAATTATCTCTAATTTCCCCAGTATAAAGGGCATAGTCTTTCGTCAACTCTGAGTACATATTTCTGCCATGCACTGTTCGTTGTCTTTTATTTTCCATGTTAATTAATAACTTAATTATCTGTTCATTTGTTCATTCATTCATGTACTCAGTGATCCTTTCAATAAGTATTCCCTAGGTAACTTTCTTATTTCAATCATTTTGCTAAAATCTGGAGTGCAAAAATCAGCAATTAGTCTTGATTTATAAATATTATAGATTTTGGTACATTAACAAAACCTGTAAAATGATGTGTGTGTGTGTGTGTGTAATTACCTTAGAGGCAAGCATGGAAGACTTTGTCTTACATACTGTGTTAGTCTGGGTAGACTAGAGAAGCAAATTCATAGACACTCATATGTATATAAGAAAGAGTTTTATATACGAGAGCAATTGAATATTGAGAAAACATCCTAGCCCAGTCCAGTTCAGGTTCATAAGTCCAATATTAGCCCATTTGTCCAATATCAACCTATAACTTACTCTTCAGACTCACAATTCACATGCAATGACAGTGAATGCAGGAGGATCACAGGCCAGTGGGTAAAAAGTCTTGTGGATCCAGTGATGGTAAAGGTATCTCAGCACTGCTGGGGGTCTCCATGTGGTTCCATCAGCCCCAGGGCTCTAATGTAGCTCCATGTGTCTTGTCAGCAAGCATGCCTCACAGAGTGTGAGTGTATATCTTGCCTCCAGTGAACTATTTGTCTCCTTAGCACCTCCAAATGAGGTCATCAAGCTACGACCTGATTGACAGACTAAACTCTTAAGTCTCAAATTGATGACAGATTAGGTAACTACCACACATACTTGGAATGTATTTTCAGAAGAGACTAAGTCCCTGGAGGACATCTTCCTTGGTAAAATGGAGGGGCAGTGAAAAAGAGGAAGGCCCTCATAGAGATGGATTGACACAAGGGCTGCAAGAATGGGTTCAAGCATCGGATCAACTGTGAGAGTGTCAGAGGACCAGCCGCGCTTCCTTCTGTTAAGCAGAAAGTTGTATGGATTGGATTGCTGGCATGGCTCCTAACAGCAACAAGAAGGAATAAGGACAAAAGTATTGTTATCATGGTTACAGTTTATACATGCATGGGTTTATTCCAAGCAAAACATGTTAAACATGTCTCTGAGAATGTTCTAAATCCTATTTTGACAAGTAGTAATTGGGGTATTAAACGTTTATGAGCAGCCATCTAAGTTGCAACCAATGTTGTGGCCCCATCCAGAGCAAAGAACAGTGGTGGGGAGTGGGGGTAGACATAAGAACAATTAGTACAATGAAATAATCAACCACAGGAACATAATCCTCCATGATCCTCCATGAACTAGATGGTGTCTGGCTACCACTACCAACTACTCTAAATGAGATAATATTAAATTCCTACATAGAGTGGGAGAAAAAACAGAATAAGACCCAAAAGTATTAAATAAAAAAGTATAAAAAAGACCAGGCTTACTGGTCAGGTAGAGATTTGTGGCTCTTAGGCATCCTTCAATGGCTAAATTTTTTTTTTTCTTTTTTTAACAATTTATTGGGGCTCATACAATTCTTTTCACAGTTCATACATATACATACATCAATTGTATAAAGCACATCTGTACAGTCTTTGCCCTAATCATTTTTTTCTCTTTTCTTCTTTTACATTTTATTAGGGACTCATACAACTCTTACCACAATCCATACATATACATACATCAATTGTATAAAGCACATCCATACATTCCCTGCCCCAATCATTCTAAAGGCATTTGCTCTCCACTTAAGCCCCTTGCATCAGGTCCTCTTTTCTTTTCCCCCCTCCCTCCCCATTCCCCCCTCCCTCATATGCCCTTGGTAATTTATACATCGTTATTTTGTTATATCTTGCCCTATCCGGAGTCTCCCTTCCCCCCTTCTCTGCTGTCCCTCTCCCAGGGAAGAGGTCACATGTGGATCCTTGTAATCAGTTCCCCCTTTCCAACCCACTCACCCTCCACTCTCCCAGCATCGTCCCTCACACCCTTGGTCCTGAAGGTATCATCCACCCTGGATTCCCTGTACCTCCAACCCTCATATGCACCAATGTACAGCCTCTGTCCTATCCAGCCCTGCAAGGTAGAATTCGGATCATGGTAGTTGGGGGGAGGAAGCATCCAGGATCCGGGGGAAAGCTGTGTTCTTCATCGATACTACCTCACACCCTAATTAACCCATCTCCTCTCCTAAACCCCTCTATGAGGGGATCTCCATTAGCCGACACTTGGGCCTTGGGTCTCCACTCTGCACTTCCCCCTTCATTTAATATGATATATATATACACATATATACTCATACATACACACACTTATATCTTTTTTTTTTTTGCATGATGCCTTATACCTGGTCCCTTGGGCACCTCGTGATCGCACTGGCCGGTGTGCTTCTTCCATGTGGGCTTATTTGCTTCTGAGCTAGATGGCCGCTTGTTCACCTTCAAGCCTTTAAGACCCCAGACACTATCTCTTTTGATAGCCGGGCACCATCAGCTTTCTTCACCACATTTGCTTATGCACCCATTTGTCTTCAGCGATCCTATCATGGAGGTGTGCAGTCAATGATATGATTTTTTGTTCTTTGATGCCTGGTAACTGACCCCTTTGGGACCACTTGATCACACAGGCTGGTGTGTTCTTCCATGTGGACTTTGTTGCTTCTGAGCTAGATGACCGCTTGTTTATTTTCAAGCCTTTAAGACCCCAGTCACTATCTCTTTTGATAGCCGGGCACCATCAGCTTTCTTCACCACATTTACTTGTTCACACACTTTGGCTCCAGCCGTTGTGTCGGGAGAGTGAGCATCATAGAGTTCCAATTTAATAAAAGAAGGTATTCATGCATTGAGGGAGTGTTTGAGTAGAGGCCCAAGGTCCTTCCGCCACCTTAATACTTGACCTATAAATATAGACACATAGATCTATTTCCCCATCCTCCTATATATATTTGCATGTACATGTCTTTGTCTAGACCTCCATGAATGCCCTTTGACTCCTAGCTCTTTCCTCCATCTCCCTTGACTTTCCTCCTGCCCTACTACCATGCTTCATCGCCACCTGGGCTAGAGTATACCTCTTCTCTAAGCAACCTTACCCTTGATCATTTCCCACCAGGCCTGTCACTCCCCCTTCTCTACCATTTGGGGTCCCATGTTTTTCCCTTGTCCCTGGGTTTGTTAACACCACTTCCTTACCCTCCCTACCCCCCCACCCCAAGTCCCCCCAGAACTGTCGGTCCCGTTGTTTTTCCTCCAGCTAGTTCATCCAGCCTGTCCTATTCAGACAGACCTGTGGAGTCACTAACATGCACGAAAACTAGACAGAGGAAAACAAAGCCACAGTATACAACCAGACAACAAAACAACAAAAACAAACCACTGACAAAGAACAGAACAAAACAGTTCACAAGAGAAAAGCTTGTAGTTAGTTCAGGGATCGTTTGCTGGCCCTTAGGAGCGTTTTCCAGTCCAGTCTGTTGGGGCACCACGCCCTGGCCCCAAAGTCCACTTTCAACATTCCCTGGGGACCTTGCCACTCCATTCCCTTGCTGTTCCGCTGCACTCCCCTAGTGATTTGCCTCGGTGTGGTGGGATCAGGTCAGGTGCAATTCCCACACTGTGTCTCCGGTGCTGTCCCCTGTATCGCCCTTAGTCACTGAGGGGCATCATGTCTCATAGTAGGGCCAGCCATGTTGTTCTCTCTGTGGACTGGCTGCTCTACTCAGGAACATCATCACCACGGCCTGGTGGGCCAGGCTAAATTTTAATCCACCTATAATTCAAATTTCAGCCAAACAATCGAGATGAACACCCATTAGCGTAATCAACCATTTACATCAAGAGGGCAGCATTTGTCCAAGGACACAGTTCAGAAGACAAGAACGTAGAGCGAAGGAGGAATGGAAACAAAAAAAACACAAGGAGGAAATACAGTAAGTGAGATTACATTGTAAGAATTGCAATCAATGATATGAAACAAAATGTGTCTATCTTACTGAATGGAAAAGGGACTTGCTCTGTAAAACTCCATCACATTCTTAATAAAAATAGTTTTGCTTATTTGTTTTTGAGGGTTCATCAAAACAATTCCTTCTACAGCTATCTGCTGGGTCAGTTCAATTCAAGGCAGAAGATCAGTTAGAAAGTTATAAACCCAAAACCAAACTCACTGCCATTGAGTCAATGCTGACTCATTGTGAGCCCATGTGGGTGTCTAGTATTGTCACTCTTTGTGGGAGTAGAAAGCCTCTTCTTTCTTGTGGGGCCGCAGGGGCTTCCAAACTGCCAACCACGCAGAGCACAGCCCAAGCTTAACCTCTGCACTGCCAGGATCCTCAAGGTAATAGGAATTATTTCACATTCCAAAGAGGTAATCTTTGTAGATTTTCTTGCAGGACAGAGGATGGTCACGGGGGTTACTAGGAATTATTATTTTTACAAGAATTGAAAAGTGACTTGGTGTGAAAAAGACCAGGAAAGTTAAAGTGAGGAATTACTTCTCATCCCAACACTATTGGCCAATGTTACTGCATCCACCCCACAGCCCCAGTCTCACCACTTCAGCTTGTTTTCATGCCCAACACTCAAGGACTATTGGAAAGAAACACCATCGGAGTCCTTCAAGGAAGCCTGAGCTTCCATTTTGATGTGGTGTAAATAGAGGGCCTGAGACTTCCGCGGGGAGGGTGAGAGATAGAAATACCACAGTCAGCCGTGTGTATACCCGCATGGGGGCGATAGCAGGAAATACTGGCTTCACATACTGATATTTTTCTTTAATAAACATTTCTATGATTTTGTAGCAATACTTTTGGACTTACCCTCATACATAATAAGGGAACTGGAGGTCAGAAAAGGTAGCTTTCCCCAAAGGAATCACGGAAAGCATTGTAGAAAAAAAGACATTTGAACGAAATCTTAAGACATAAGTTAGCAGTTTGCTAGGTGAATAGGAGATGAGCCCATAAAATGATAAGGTGGACATACTTTCATGAGTATTTATTTAATCTATATATCCAGATACATTTCCTCCCAGTTGCCACTTTCTCAGGAGTGCCAAAGCTATTTCTGTTCCTATTGAATAGAAACTTCATCACGTCAATACCTATATAAAGCTGATCCTTTAAAGTGAACTAGAATAATAATTAAATGCCCTCTAAATGAACCATATGCAATCTGGCAGTGCATTAACCCACCAGTCATTCTAAAGGAGAAAGCCAAAGTTCTCTAGTCCCATAAACATTTGCAGTCTCAGAAACCCTAGATAGAATTGCTATGAGTTGGAATTGACTCGATGGCAGTAGGTTAGGTTTTAAAAAGCAAGCCGTTGTGTTTAGAAAACCCAAGCCCAAACCCAAATCCATTACTATGGAGTTGAATGCAATTCAAAGCATCCTTTTTTAGATCTGCCATATAGGCCTTATGATAGATCTGCCGTGTGGATTTTCCAAGAGTGTAATCTTTACAAAAGTAGACCACCCCTCTTTTCCCCTGCAGAGCGGTTAGTGAACTAGAGCCAGTGGGGGTGGAGCACTTAACCACTGTGCCACCAGGGCTCGTTGTGTTTAGATACCGTGCCTTTGGGTTGGGCGGGGGCGAGTGGGGGAGGATGTCGAAGAAATCAACTTAGACATCTAATGTTGTTGGCACAGAACTATGAAAGCTACTCCTTAGGGAAAATCATGCACAACAGATGTGAGGACACCTTTTTGTAAAGGATGGATGTAATGGTATATCAAAGACATGCTGCTTTGCTGGAATGCTCAGGCGGTCCATGTAGATAGCATCACCTAGAAAGGTCTTTATTTTGCCACTTTTCATTGGGGAGCATAAGCTTCCTTACACTTAGAATAGAATATAGTAGAAATGCTTACACCCTTTGCTAAAATGGTCTTATTTTTATACTTGAAATACTACTGAATTACTATATATATGAATGGCTATGGCATCAAGAAGGTGGGTAAATCACTAATATAATAATACTTTCTGTATAAGAATGCCAAGTGAATGAGAAAAAGAGGGGAAAAGACTCAATATTCTGCTGAGTGTGTGTGCATGAAAGGGAGTTCTATTATGAAGAGCCATCCGTTAAGATTCATTTTATTATTACTTCTTTCAGTGATTTTCTCCTCTAACTCCCGTGTTGGGGTGGGGTGCCATTGAATCCATTCCAGTTCTTAGCCACCCGGAATGAGAGGGGGAGGGCTGCCCCAGGTGGAGGTTGCAATCTCTACAGAGCAGGCCACCAGGTCTTTTCTTCCCCATGGTGAAGTTAGAACTGTGGACCTGTCACTTCATGCTTAAACACTCAACCATTGGGCATCCAAGACTCTCTGTATGGTGAGCATCTGTTTTATTAACGGAAAATATTGCAATAGCATCTGACAAAGAAATTTTCCATGTTTAAAACAATGACTGACTTTTTAATCAATAATGAATCACATTTCTTAGCTATTTGTCCATTTAAGCTTTGTTGATACAAGGCATTGTGTTCTAAGAAGTCACTCTAAGATAAGAAGTAGTGCTCAAAGGACATCCATCAGGAAGAGCTCCCGGGAGAACTGTGGAAGAGAATGGAAGCGGAAGCAGGTATACAGGACGGGATGAAAGGGCACAATCTCAAAGTCATTCAGAGGAGGGCTGAAGACTGACCCGGCAGAAAACCTTTGGAATATAAACTGATTCCTCGTTGTCTGACCGAAACAAGGGTCCTGGATACTCACTCAGGCACTCAGGGGGTTAGCGCCACTCAAAGGTGCTTTGAGCTCTGTCCTTTCAGCTCTCTGAGCTGGCCGCCAAATGAACTGGGATCACCTTGGGGCAAACCCCAAAGGGTGCCTGCAGCCATCCAGATTATTCCCACTCAAGGGAACCCATGTGAAGGAAGCAGCTCCTGAGGACTTTCTTGGCTGCTGTCTTCACATGGAAGATTGTCAGGCGTTTATTCCCCGCAGCACTGTGGATGTTTGTCCCACCACCCCGAAGGGCGCAGAGGAGTCAAACTTGAAATTGTTTGGGCGGATTACCAAAAAAAAAAAAGACACACATCGTCAGGTTATTGGAAGCAAGAGGCGATGATGCATTATAGAAAGGAGGAAAAGGAGACAGGAAGGGGAGGGAAAATAAGAAAGGAAAGGGATAGAAGACATCTAAAAGGAGCACTCCTACTAGGTGGAATGAGCATCAATGAAGAACCCGGGAAAATGCCAGTTGGAGAGACCTGATAACGATCATATTTTTCCGCACTCACTGCTTGCCACGTAGGGAAACTTCATTATTAACCTTATTAGCCCTGGCCCACAGGGAGACTCAAGGTCTGAGGTTGGACAGAAATGAGTACAAATCACCCATCCTTATTCAAATTCCACCCACCCTGCTCCCTTTGGATCCATCTCTGACACTGTGGTGTCTGTAAGTAACACTTTCTAAAGCATTTCTGTCCAAGTCAATTAGCACCATCCTGTCATCTGTTGTGGTTGACGCCTGCTTGTCATTTTCTTTTGCATGCTTTCGAAACTCAACATGCAGCCCTCCTTGGGCCCCCTGTCATTAATGTGAAATGAGAGATGATGCTCCTGTATGAAATAGGCAGGTATGCATTAGTTTGATTGCCCATCAGGGGAGAGGACCGTAAGGTAATTTGCATGCTCTGATGATCCCAGATAGCTTAAAAGTTATCTCTGCCTTCCTTGACATTGATGAAACAAGACTATACCCACAGGCGCTGGCTCAAGGTCACACGTTGGATTTTCCTTCATCTTTGATTTTCCTTCATTCGATCCCTGCAAATTTATATTGGTAAAATGAGCTCACTTTGTACTGAATGACCCATGTTAATGAATACTGATGTTGTGTAACTTCTCATATGCGCAGCGCGGTCAGACATTTACATGACAGTCTCGAGAGGATCGAGCAGGTTAGAATATAATGGCTCTATGAATTCCTTTCTGCTCGTGCAGCTCAATATTTCCACCCGCTTCAGTGAGATGAGAGAAAATAAAGAAAGTCATTCTGCATTCTGACCAAGTTCTGTGCCGCAAACCATCTCTTCCCCTTCTTTCCTCAAAACATAGACCTCAGCATCACTAATGTTTCAGTACATGTGAAACAGAAATCTACCAAAACTCTTACTTGGTTATAAAACTTTAGGGTATCCACTTAGGGACATTTCTGTTGTCACAGAAGGCTCTGCTTATTTCTGGTGCCATATATATCTCTTTATAAGCTTGATTATCTTTATAAATTCATAAATCACAGGAAATTTAACCCCAAAGAGTCAGTCCCCACGAGGTAGCAGGCTTATCTATGTAACCAGCTTGGAAACTGACCAACCGCCTACGATTTAAAAGCAAAACACCACAAAAAATAGTTTTTGAAGTCATTCTCCCACATTTCAGAGGGCGTACAGAGCTGTGGAGAATAATAATGAACATGCCCTTAAGATGTTAGTTCTATTTTAATAAAAATGACTTTCCAATTTTAGTTCCATAGGCAACCCCAATGATTCTGGACTTACGGTATTTACATGACTAATCACAAAAATGACTAATAATAATAATGTGGGCAGTTTATTGTGTCCAAGACTTGTGCTAATGCTTTTCCCATATTGCCTTGACTACTTGCCTAATCATGTGGTTAAATGATTTGCCTAAGGTCATGCAGTTAATGTAGAATTGGGCTGACACCTAGATCTGTCTTACTCTGAAGACGATCGCGTATTCCCTCCTTCAAAATCTCCAGTTTCAGAAGGTCTTCTCAGAACTTCACTTCAGAGGTTTATGTTTTGAATAATGAAACCTTCAGAGATGTCTGTATTCTTTCGTGGATTTCCCCCCCTCAGCCCTCTCTCTAAAATCTTGTTTCCTATCCCCTAGAACTCTGTTTTCAGTGATACTCATTGTCCAGGAGTGTTCAACTCTCCCTCTATCGATGGCAGTTCTCTGTCACCTAGGTTCATTAAGAGTTGCAGTGACACAATGGCACCTAACGACACCAACAGCATCTCCTGCTGATCTGATGTGGCCCTGCATCTTAAGCTTCATAGGCTCTGGTTCTTTCTGGTGCCCTACATGTATGTTTAGAAGCTTTATTATCTTATAATTAATAACCAGAAGTCTTCTCTGCTTGAGCTCTTAGATAGCCACAAGATCATAAATTTCCATATTGGAATAGATTTCATTGACTCCAACCTGTCTTCTCAACTCTAAAGCAGTGCGTCAGTGGTTAACTCTCAGACCTGATTATCTAACGAGGATTTGAGCCAAGATCTCCACCTTCCAAGTACCTTCACCACCTTGGTTATCAGGTGGAGGTGCCTACCCAATTACCTCTATCTCCCTAGGAAACCTTGGACAAATTAATTTGGCACATGTGTAAATTAATGTATCCATGTGTAAAATGAGATCACAATAATGGAATTAAGGTTTTGATAAGAGAATGGAATGAGATTACAAATGAGCTGGTCTATGTCAAGCATGAAGTACAATTTCTGGTCCGTAGTTAACAACTATAAATAGATAGTATTACTACAAGGGGGTTTAACAATGTTCCTGACAAAATTCCATTATCTTTTCATTCCATTTTTCATTAACTTGTTGAAAGCCTTCAGATTATCAATCAAGGGAATGACCCTCAATCCTACCTGAATATCAAAATCACAGGAGGAAATTAAAAATAAAAAGAAAAGAAAAGAGGCAGAAGGGCCTGGATATCTGCAGAACTAGAAAACAGCACACATGGTGCTAGTCAATACTTGGGCTGTGTGAATACATCCTGGGAATTTGTCAGCTCCAACTTCTAGAAAGATTGTCCTTTCATTAGGATACAATTAAATTTCGACTTTTATTCTTATTTTTTTTGTCCCCAATAAATAGAAAGAACAAACATGTAATACTATTTTCTTCTTGAAAGTCCTTCAAAACCAAAACACCAAACAAAACAGCTAAGATCCTAGCCATGGAGTCGCTCTGGACTCTGAGTGACTCACTGCGGGGTTCGAGACTGTAACTGTTCAAGGGAGTAGAAAACCCAGTCTTCTCTTGTGGTGCTTCTGCTGGTTTCAAACTGCCACCCATGAGAACCACAGCCCAATGCATAACCTCTACACCACAAGGGTTCCTTTGAAAGACTTTCAGTTAGACAAAACAGCCATTTTCTCTAACCTTAAATCTTCTCACCTCCTGGCTAAATATCCTCATTTGTTTCGACAACCTCTCTCCTAATACGATTTTTACTTATGTCCCTATATTTCTAGAAGCCTAAACTTTGATGCCTAGAACAAAATGCAGTACTCTATATTTCTTCTGATCAGGACTACCACCACCTTAAATTGCAATGGCTACTTTAATTTATTTTGGTTTTATGGTCACCCAAAACTCCCCCTAGTATAACTCTACCTCACCATATTGGGGGCTATGTTTCTTGATCCATAGGCAAGGATTAATGTTCACCTCACTTAAACATATTTTTGTTAGATTTGAATTTTTCGTTCAGATTCTACTTGGATTCTAAATCAGTCATAGAGTGAAATTGGAATGTTTTTCCTGTGTTGTGACATCAACATTTTAGCATAAAATTGCTAAAATATTCAATAGAACAAGAGAGGAGATACTGGTGGAATATCACTACAAGCATACTCTTTTAGGATATGTGTCACTAGACTGAAACATACAGTGTCAAAGTGTCAATAGCTATCATAATTCCAACTCATGATGATCCCACGTGTGTCAGAGCACCACTGTGCCTCATAGGATTTTCAATGGCCAGTGTTTGGAAATAGTTCACCAGGTCTTTCTTCCTGTGCACCTCTGAGTGGACTCCAACTGCCAGCTCATGATTAGCAGTCAAACATGTTGGTCAGGAGTAAGATAGGAATTCCAAATTGTCTGGTTCAAATTCCAGCTTCTTTACTTGTACGCATGGCTTCAGTGAAGTCATGCGAGCATTCCGTACCTTAGTGGTATCATCTATTATGTGGAAATATTTATAATAATAATAATACCTGATTCCTAGGCTTGTATGAGAATTACAAGAATGGTCTAGGTTAAGCAAGATAGTGCAACTAGTCATCAATAAGGCCAGAAAGTTAGGGACATGGCTTTAGAGTCAGGTCACAGTTTCCTCCTCTGTGAAATGAAGATGAAAACCACACCAACCTAGAGAAGGCATGATGAGGGTTCATGAGATGTGCATGTAAAGTAAATAGCACAGGGTCTGACTCACCAGGACAATGGGACAGAATAGAACTACTTCATAGGATTTCTTTGTTTTTATGGAAACAAATAGGGACAGTTTTTTCCCTTGGAGCAGCTAGTGGATTTGGTGCATTTAATAGCCCGATGTCTAACACACAGCATCACTAGTCCCTCATCTGCCACATCCAACTCAAAACCCACTGCCATCACGTTGATTCTGGCTCATGGTGACACTAGATGAGATTTCTATGACTACAAATCATGGAAGAAGACAGCCTCATCTTTTCCCCTCAGAACAGTTGGTGGACTTTGAGCTTAGCAGTATATAGCTTAACCAACAGCACGGCCAGACTGCCTTCATCTTACACATACAAAAAGAAAAAAATGTAAAAAGAACAGTGACCCTCCCTGCCATCATAGCACCCCAATGGGCAGAATAGATATACTGCATAGGTTTCCAAAGCTGTAACCTTTATGTCTTAGAGGGCTCACAGGGCTCAGTCACATAGGAAGAACTAAATCAAATGTAGTATTGTTGTTATTGCTATATATAAGAATATTTGCTTACTTCCATTTCTTAGGAGCCCTGGTGGGTTAGTGGTTCAATGTTGGACCATGATCCTCATGATCGGCAGTTCAAAACCATTGACAGCTCTGCTGGAGAAAGACTGGGCTTTCTTCTCCCATAAACAAGTATAGTCTTGGGAACCCAGAGGGGTCCCTATGAGTCAGCATAGACCCGATGGCAGTGAGTTTTTATTTTGATTTTTATGCATTAATTCTTCCTACTGTATTAGGCTACCATCTTTTCAACATCAAATTATTTTGCCAGTACTTCCAAAATAAAACTTTCCCCTTTTAAGGGAAAAAAATAAAATGAAAATCTCCCAGTGTAATTTCCCCTTAATTTTTATCTTTCCTAACAATGGCCTTATAAACATATTAATGTAATAAATCTTGAGAGTCCTTTTCTTTTCTGGTTATGTTTCATGATTATTATATGCAGAAAAATCACACTGTGAAATCAGAATAAGTGGTGTGGTTAGTTCTGCTGTTCTTGAATTTCCCTCGAGCTAAGGCTAAGCCTTTGTACCCTATTATTCTGTTGTTTGTTCGTTTGTTTTAATCATTTTATTGGGGCTCATACAACTCTTATCACAATCCATACATACATCAATTGTGTAAAGCACATCTGTGCATTCACTGTCCTCATCATTCTCAAAACACTTGCTCTCCACCTAAGCCCTTGGCATCAGCTCCTCAATTTTTCGCTTCCCTCCCCGCAACCCCTCCCTCATGAACTCTTCATAATTTATAAATTACTTTTTTATCATATCTTGCTCTGTCCAACATCTCCCTTCACCCACTTTTCTGTTGTCCATCCCCCAGGGAGGAGGTCACATGTAGATGCTTGTAATCGGTTCCCTCTTTCCAACCCACTCTCTCTCTACCCTCCCAGTATCGCCACTCACACCACTGGTCCTGAAGGGATCATCTGCCCTGGATTCCCTGTGTTTTCAGTTCCCATCTGTACCAGTGTACATCCTCTGGTCTAGCCAGACTTGCAAGGTAGAATTCAGATCATGATAGTGGGGGGAGGGGGGAGGAAGCATTTAGGAACTAGAGGAAAGTTGTATTTTTCATCGGTGCTACATCGCACCTTGACTGGCTCATCTCCTCCTCTAGACCCCTCTGCGAGAGGATCTCCAGTAGCCGACAAATGGGCTTTGAGTCTCCACTCTGCACTCCTCCCTTCATTCACTATGGTAAGATTTTTTTTTTTCTGATGATGCCTTATACCTGATCCCTCCGACACCTCATGATGGCACAGGCTTTTGTGCTTCTTCCATGTTGGCTTTGTTGCTTATGAGCTAGATGGACGCTTGTTTACCTTCAAGCGTTTAAGACCCCAGAAAGCTATACCTTTTGATACCTGGTCACCATCAGCTTTCTTCGCCACATTTGTTTATGTACCCATTTGTCCTCAGCGATCCTATCATGGAGATGTGCACCCATTGATATCATTTTTTGTTCTTTGATGCCTGATTACTGATCCCTTTGGCACCTCGTGATTACACAGGCTGGTGTGCTTCTTCCATGTGGGCTTTGTTGCTTCTGAGCTAGATGGCCGCTTGTTTATCTTCAAACCTTTAAGACACCAGATGCTATATCTTTTCATAGCCAGGCACGATCAGCTTTCTTCACCACGTTTGCTTATTCACCCACTTTGTCTTCAGTGGTTGTGTCAGGAGAGTGAGCATCATAGAATGCCAATTTAATAGAAGACAGTATTCTTGCATTGAAGGATTACTTGAGGGGAGGCCCAATGTCCTTCTGCTACCTTAATACTAAATCTATAAATATAAGCACAAGGATCTATTTTCCCATCCTCATATATAAATATATTTGCATATCTACATGTTTTTATCTAGACCTATATAAATGCCCTTTGCCTCCCAGCTCTTTCCTCTATTTCCCTTGACTTTCCTCCTGTCCCACTATCATGCTCCTTGCCCACCTGGGTTTTAGCAATATCTCTTTATTACATTACCCTCGATCATGCCCTACCAGGCCTCCCACACCCATCTCACCACCGATTTGGATCCCTAGTTGTTCCCTTGTCCCTGGGTTTGTTGACACCACTTCCTTTCCCCCCACCTTCCCCTCTCCCATATCCCCGCGGAACTGTCAGTCCCATTGTTTTCTCCTCCAATTGTTTATCCGGCCTATCTTATTTAGACAAATCTTCAGAGTTAACATGCACAAAACCAGGCAATAATATACAACAAAACAACATAAAACTACTGACAAAGAACAAAACACAACAAGAAAGAAAAGCTTGCATTAGTTCAAGGATTGGTTGTTGACCTTTAGGAGTGTTTTCCAGTCCAGTCTTTTGGGGCACCATGCCCTGGCCCCAACCTCCAACTTCAGCATTCCCTGGGGACCTTGCCGCTGCATTCCCTTGCTGTTCCTCTGCACTCCCTCAGTGCTTTGCCTCAGTGTGGCAGGATCAGGTCAGGCACAATTCTCACACTGCGTCTCCGGTGCTGTCCCCCACAGGGCCATGGGTCAGTGAGGGGCGTCATGTCTCATAGTGGGGCAGTCCTCTCTGTGGACTGGCTGCTCTAATTGGGGTCATCGTCCTCAAGACCTGGTGGGCCAGGATGTGCTCCACTTGCTCCTACTCTCTCTTCATCTGCCCCCATGTACTCCGACCAGATATGTCCCTCTCCCAGAGCTGCAGATTCAATGCCGTCCTTTGAAATAAATTCTTCTGGGGGTAGAGGCAGGTATCCACTTAGTATTTGGTTCTGGGGCCAGCCCCCCAGACCTCTCCACCATTTCCCTACTCAACGCTGGAATGCTGCACTCACACCTTGGGGCACTGGGTTGAAGTCTGGTCCTTCTTTCCCTGTGGAGATATAAACAATAACCTCCCCTGGGGTGGGTTAGTGCCCCATTCCCCTGCTACCCATTTTTTCCTTATTTTCATCATTTTTTAAATCCCCCACCTCCTCCCCAATTGTCTACCGAGTTCATCCCTGCATTTGATCTGGTCCGTGCCATACCACACGGTCGTCACCCCAGGAATGTTTGTATACAGTAGCTTTTTCCCTATGCCTCTTTTGCATTTTTTAAAAATGCTTAACTCAGCGGACTCATGTTGTATTTGGCCTTTTGTGCCTGACTTACTTCGCTTAGCATGATGTCCTCCAGTTCTTTCCATGCAGCAATGTGCTTCATACGTTCATCACTGTTTTTTTAGTGACACGTAGTACTCCATTGTATGTATATATCACAGTTTTTGAATCCAATCGTCAGTTGATGGAAATTTGGGTTGCTTCCAACTCCTTGAAATTATGAACTGTGCGACAATGAATATTGGAGCACAGGCGTCTTGGCTTTGGTTTGTTTCTTGCCTCTTCAGGGTATATGCCCATTAGGGGGATTGTTGGGTCGTATGGTAACTTGACTTTCATCTGTTTTAGATATCACCAGATCAATTTCCATAGTGGTCATACCTACTTACAGGTCCACCAGCAGTGGATGAGAGTTCCTGTCTCCCAACATCCCCTCCAACACTTGTTGCTTTCTGATTTTTTGAATTGGTCTACCTTTGAGGTGTTAGGTGGTACCTCATTGTTGTTTAAATTTGCATTTCTCTTATGGCTAAAGATCGGGAACATTTTCTCATATGCTTGTTGGCCATTTGGATTTCTGCCCCTGTGAAACTTCTGTTCAAGCCCTTTATCCACCCCTCAAGTGGGAAATTATTTTTTTTCTTTTTGAAAAAAAAGTATTGTAGATTTTAGTAATAAGGCCTTTGTCTGTTGTGTCATTGCTAAAGGTGTTTTCCTAGTCCGTGGACTCTCTTATTACTCTCTTGGTGAATTCTTTCGATGTACACAGGTGTTTTATCTTAATTATGTCCCTTTTATGACTTTGCATCTCCTCTGTGTGTGTGTTCTTCCCTATTTCTGATAGCCTATGTATTCCCAGTGCCAAAGTTCTCAAGTTGGTCCCAATTCCCTCATTTAAGGCCCTAATAGTTTGGGGTTTTACTTCAAGGTCTGTGATCCACCTTGAGTTTATTCTTGTGCTTGGAGTGAGATAAGGTTCTTACTTCATTTTTCTGCAAGTAAATATCCATTTTTTCCCAGCACCTCTTGTTATAGAGGGCATCTACTTCCCATTTGATATTTTGGGGCCCTTATCAAAGATCAGTTGTCTGTATGCTGATGATTTTATTTCTGGGTTTTCAGTTATTTTCCATTGGTCTGAGTATCTGTCATTGTACCAATACCATGCGGTTTTGACAATTGTGGCTGTATAGGATGTGCTAAAGTCAGGTAAAGCAAGCCCTCCCACCATGCCCTTATTCTTGAAGAGTTCTCTGCTAATTCTGGGCTTCTTCCCTCTCCATATGAAATTGGTAATCAGTTTTTCCATTTCTTTGAAGAAAGATAAGATTACTTGTATCGGAATTGCATTAAACTTATGTAGTGCCTTTGGCAGAACTCACATATTGACCATATTGAGTCTTCCAATCCACGAGCATGGGATATTCTTCCATTTGTTTAGGTTGCTCTTTGTTTATTATAGTGTTCCGTCATTTTCCCCTTATAGATCTTTTGCTCTTTTAGTCAGATCTATCCCTAGATATTTCAATTTGTATTTGGCTATTATGAAGGGTAACACCTTTTTGATCTCCTCTTCTGTGGTCGTGTGCAATGTGTATAACAGTCTGATGGACTTCTGTTTATTGATCTTGTGTCCTGCCACTGCCAAGCTCCTCTATTGCTTCCAGTACTCCCCTTGTGGAGTATTTGGAATTTTTCATACATAAAATCATATCATCTCCAAATAATAGTATCACCTCTTGCTTCCACAGACGAATACTTTTGATGTCTCTTCTACGCCTTATGCTGTTAGCTAAAGCCTCCAGCATTATAGTAAATAAGAGTGGAGACATGGGACATCCTTGTCTAGTACCCTTTTACAGTGGGATTGTGTTAGTATTTTCTCCATTGACTACCACATTGGCTGCTGATTTTTCATATATAGCTTGTATTGTCTTGAGGAAATTTCCTTCCATTCCATTCTACTCAAGTGTCTTAAACAGGAATTGGTGTTGGATGTTGTCGAATGCTTTTTCTGCATCTATTGATATTATCATGTGGTTCTTATAGTTTTTCATGTCAATGTGATGAATAATACTAATGATCTTTCGTTGTTGAACCATCCCTGCATCCCTGGTATGAATCCCACTTGGTCCCGGTAAATTATTTGTTTTATATACTTTTTTATTCTCTTGGCTAGTATTGTGTTGAGGATTTTTGCATCAATATTCATTAGGGATATTGGTCTGTAGTTCTCAATTCTTATAGGCTCCTTGCCCAGTTTGGGTATCAGATTTATACTAGCTTCATAGAAGGAGTTCGGGGTTTGCCATCTTTTTCTATGTTCTGGAAGAGTTTGTGTAGGATTGGTGTTAGTTCTTCCCTAAATGCTTGGTAGAATTCTCCAGTGAAGCCATGTGGTCCAGGGGAATTTTTGTTGGTAATTACTTGATAACCTTGTCTATTTCTTCTATTGCTATGGGTCTGTTGAGATTCTTGACGTCCACCATGGATAGTCTAGGGAGGGATTGTTTTTGTAAGAATTTGTCCATGTCTTCCAAATTGTTTAATTTATTGGAGTACAATCCATCATACTATTGTGTAACTATTCTTTTGATTTCATTAGGGTCTGTTGTAATGTCCCCTCTTTCATCCCTTATTCTTGTTATTGAAATTTGTTCCCTCCTTCTTTGGTTAGGTTTGCCAGTGGTCTATCAATTCGGTTTCTCCATTCAAACACCAACTTTTAGCAGTATTAATCTTTTTCATAGTTTCTTTTTTCCCTCTCCTGAATCTGAGTCCTGATTTATATAATTTCTTTTCTTTTGCTATTGTAGAACTGTCCTGCTGACTCTGCTCTAGTTGTAAATTTTGTGGCAGCATATCAATCATGAGTCTCTCTTTCTTTCTCAGGTGAGCATGTATTGCTATGAAACTTCCTCTGTGGCTGCCTTTGCCGTGTCCCATAAGTTTTGGTACATTGTGAGCTTATTCTTATTGGTTTTAAAAATTTCCAAATTTCATCTCTGATATGTGCCAGTACACACTAGTTTAGCAGTAGAGTGATTCACCCTCCGATTGTTTGCTCTTGCTTTCTTTGTCTTCCTTTTGTTGATTTCTAGCCTTATGGCACAGTGGTCAGAGTGAGAGGTTTGTATGATTTCAATGTGCTTAAATTTATGTAGATTCACCTTATGCCCCAGCATGTAGTCTATCTTCAAATATATGCCATGTGTGAATGAAAAATATGTGGATTTTTTTTTTTGTATTTGGATGAAAAGCTCTGTAAATATCTATCAGGTCAAATTGTCTAATTGTGTTGTCTAGATCTCTAGCCTCCTTGTTGAGTTTCTTTCCCTGTGATCTATCTTTCTCAGAGAATGGTGTGTTAACGTCACCCACTATAATTGTTGAAGCTGTGGTTTCTTTTTTAATCTTTTGGAGTATTTGGTTGATGTATTCAGCCGGTCTCTCGTTTGGGGAATATATGTTTACAATGCTTAATGGTTCTTTGTCTACCATTCCCTTGAGCATTATATAGTGTTCCTTATTACCTCTTCTTATGGTTTGCACTTTGAGGTCAATTTTATCCGAGATTAGGATTGCAACCCCTGCTTTTTTGGTATTGCTGTTTGCTTGGTATGACTTTCTCTAGCCTTTGATTTGCAGCCTATTTTTGTCTGTAGTCTTGAGATGTGTCTCCTGTAGGCAGCAGATTGATGGGTTGTATTTCCTAAGCCAGTCTCCTAGTATCAGTCTTTTAATGCATGAGTTCAGGCCATTGATATTCAGGGTTATTATCTCCACCTGCGGACACTGTGAAGTCATCTTATACCTTTTGTGTTTGGAGTTTTCCTACTTTCCTTTCTCATTAGTGTGTTGTGCATGTGTGTGTATGTGTATCATTCTTGACTTCTTTCCATCTTTAAGCCAATGCTTCCCAGGGGTCTGTTTTCTCTTTGTTGCCCTCTGAGTGAGGTTGTTCTATGTGGCAGTCTATTATTTATGCATAGTGAGTGTTGTTCTTTTGCCCATATTGGCTCAGCAAGGATCTTTTGTAGGGCTGGGTTTCTTCTAATGTATTATTTGAGCTTTTCCATGTCTGGGAAGACTCTTACTTCTCCATCTATCTTGATCGATAATTTGGCTGGGTAGAGTATATTGGGTTTACGTTGTTTTCTTTCAATTATCTGGAATATGTTACTCCACTCTTTCCTCTTCTTCTGCTGATCGGTCTGAGAATATTCTTATTTGGGAACCTTTATATGTGATTGCTTGTTTTTCCCTAGCTGCTCTCATGATTTTCTCCTTTTCCTCAAAGTTAGATAGGTTAACTATTATGTGCCTTGGTGACTTCTTCTGGGGATTCACTCTCGTTAGTGTTCTTTCAGCCTCCTGAATAGTTGCCTGGTTTTCATTTATTAAGCTGGGGAGGTTTTCCTACAACAATTCGCTCACTATTGTTGCAGGTGATTTCTTTGTTGTGTCTTCCTTCCTTCGGTAAGCCAATACTTCTAATATTGTTTTGCTTCATAGCACCAGACATAGCTCTTAGGTTTTCTTTAGCTTCTTTGATGATCTTATTAGATTTTTGTTCACGTTTGTGAAAGGTTGATTGGCTGTCCTCCAAGTCACTGATGCGGTTCTCTGTGTCCTCAAGTTGATTCTCAAGGTCCATGTTTCTGCTACTGTTTTTTGTTATCTACTCCCTGAGCTCCTGTGTTTCCCTTTGGTGTATGACCTTTATCTCCTTTATCATGTCATCCTTTTTCTGTATTGTTTCCCTCATATCCTGTATGACTCCAAGCAGCATTCTGAAAATTTCTTTCTGAGGCTGCTCAATGACTGCTTCTTCTATGCATGTTCGGGACGTCTTCTGCCATTGTCTTTTGTTTCTCCTGGTTTTTTTTCTCATTGAGGTGGTTGGTGCTGATGGCTGTTTGAGTTGCGTTGTTTTATAGGAGCCAGGTGCCATTTTCCAGGGAGTCAAAGAGCATTGGCTCTCTCTGGGAGACTTGTAGGAATGCTTCGTTGAACTGCCCACAGCTAATTTTACTATGGGATTAACCTACCACTTTATCCTCCTGTAGCTTCCCTATCAGGGGAGGGCCCCAGAAGGCTGGTGGGTTGTCTGATTTGGTGTTGTGGCAGTTGGGCAGAGGTTCCTGCAACAGCTTGGAATGTTGATGAGTGTTGCCTGAGATGCCTTATGTCCCCAGGTACACAGGTAGGAATTCCCCAGAGAGAACTTGGGCAGGGTAGCCCCTGGAAGGAAAGCAGGGCTTCCCCAAGCCTCAGGCTAGCTGCACAGGGTGGAGCTCACCTAGCTGGCTGTGGTACAGATGGAAATGCCCTAGGCCTGGAGATCAGCAGTGGAGTGTGAGAGAACAGGAAAGAGACAAAGAGGAGGAAGGAAAAAAAATTAAGAGCGTTTAGGCTGTGCGGGAATATAGGGAAGAGAGGGACACAAAAGCAACTATGTAGCTGATTCCCTTCCCACCCCACCCCCAGTGGAGCTGCAAGGGTTTAGGGTTTAGTCCGTGCCCTGAGGCAGTGGCAGCAAGTGCAGCAGAGCTGAGAAAAAGCCCCTGCGAAGTCCTCAAAGATCGTGGGGGGACAGATAACAGAGATGTAACCAGAATAAAATGTAACTGAACCTCGATCCCTGTCTGCGGAGCTGCAAGGGTCCTGCCCCTGCCCTGACGCAGGCGAGTGCAAACTGTGGCTGTCTTGACACCAAGCGCCCCTAGGGGCTCCAAATGGTTCTGGCTCTGGCAGAGACAGTGGCGGGGCCAATGTCAAGTACCAGCCGGTTTCCACTGAGGTAAGCCAAAAGCCCCAGCCCCTCAAAACTCTATGGGTCTGTGCCTACTTATCTTTATGATGCTGCTCCTGCGTTCCAGAAGCTTTGAATTCCCCTCTAAGCAACTCTCCTGGGCTGGATTCTGCGAATTCCCTCTGGTATGGGTCACTCCATCGCTGTCTTCCCGGAAGCAGGCTTCTCCATCCGGCAAAAAAGAGAGATGATTCAAGGACCTTTACCCCACATCTCCTTGATTCTTTCTCTCAGTAAATCACAGTCATCACTCACACAAAAGTCTCTATTCAGGTTCCAGACATATATACAAATTCTGAAATAGTAACTATTTAACTGTTGGCTGGAAAGTTCTTCCCAGGCTGGGTCTGGGCAAATGCAAGGGTTGGCAAAAGGATGATGTGTCTGTGCTCTAAGGTCCATGGCTCATGCTTCAGCTTGCCCATCCTGACACGGCTTCTGTTGCTAGACTTCCACCTGCAAACCGATTCTTTCTCAAGGGTTATTTGTTTTGCTCCTGACTCAAACTTGATTCCCATCCTTCTGCTATAAGACTTTTCAGACTTCTCACCTCAGGACTCTCCCTTGATGTTTCCCTTGTCTGTCTCTTCATTGCTCTTTTATCGACTCTCCTAGGGAACTGACCCTAGACTGGCAGATTCAAAAATTTTAGGAACTGCTGGGTTAACTGCAACCTGTAAAATGTGTATTAAATACAATCTATTGAAATCCATGAGGGTTTTGGTGAGGTATAGAAGTGTGTATGATTCAAAAGCTTCCTGAGTAATCATGATGCACAACTCAGTTTGGAAGCTGCATATCACTGCCATATCCGAGCAAAGGTCCTGACCATGACAATTTGCTGCTCAAAATACTCGAATGTTTACCCAATACCATTAAAGTCAGCACAAAATCCCCAGTCTGCCGTGTAGGGCTCTGAATACTTGACCCATCCAATTACTATCTGGCTTTCTTTCCATCACTCCCATGTATACATACATGTCACACTGTTAAGTCAAATCCATTTCTAAACATTCTAGAGCAGTTGCCGCACCACGGTTTAATGGATGTTCTCCACTTAGAATCCTCCTCCTCCCACCATCACCTGCACCTTTTAAGGGTCACCTACAATTCATGGCCATTCCTGGTCCCCTGCATACTGTTATTCTCCATTTCCCCCAGTGAGATCTTCTTTTATTCGGTGAGCAGGTCCTTATTCAGAAGTAACTACATGTCAGGCAGTGTGGAACTGATAATACAAAAAATGTAGAGCCTTCATGAAATGAAGAGTATAGCTGTATTATCCCTTTGTTACTGCAAAATATTTTGTGCCTATCTTATGACACTGACCTTGCATAATAGGTACGTGCCTAGGTACCTTCAGGTCTTTCTTAAGCAATTCATCTGTGTGTGCCCTGAAGCATCTGCAGTAGGGGTGTACACATGGCTGGTGCTCATCAAAGTGTTAGTGGATTGAATTGAATCCTCCACAGGGATGAGTACAACATAGATGCTCAATATTGATTGGCATTAGGCACTTCAATGGCTGCAGAGAGTGCTGTGCAATAGAAAATATACTTTATGGATATCAAAGCATAGCAAAACAGGCAATCCATTGCTAACGTTCTAAGAATAACAGTCTTTTCCTCAAGGTATCCTTAACACTGTAATCCTCTGTCTTGCCCTTAAGAGAAAGGTATGGAAGTAATTACAAATCTGTGTATGATTTATCAGCTACATGGGTGAACTGAGATAAGAGAATGTACAAAGTTCATCATGCCGATCTAATTTTCAAGAATAGAGCTAGAGAGTTTCCTTTGTTGAAAATCTCAAGATATTCAGGCTGAAGAAGAAATAGTAGTAATAAAAAATCCTTTGAGGTATGTGACCAGCCTCTGAATTCTGCAATAATATACTTTGTTGAACATTAGTGTCAGCATGTCATAACGTCAGCTCATTTGATGTGGCATAACTCCTGTACGTCTTCTTAAAATGTCAAAATAGAGGCTATAGCTCTTTTTTTTCCTGTAAAGGAAATAGAAAATAGTAATAAATTTTTCTACTGTACACAGGCTGGTGGACAGGTCTGTTTCTCTGTTCCCTGGCTGCTTGTCTAGCAGTTATACCCTTGAGGAACATAAAATGCTGTTCCGTGAGTAGCTGGTGATTGGTCTCCTGTGTTTACATCCCAGTGACATAGAATGGAGGCCAAGGGAAGATCTGGGGGGAATTCTCTGCTCAGAAAAATGCCTATACTGTGCTTTGGGACTCCGCGTTGAGTTGAACAGATAATAGATACTCAGTAAATTCTTGCCAGCCATGAATGGTGAGTGAGTGTTACTTTATGATGGCTGAAATGTACTGAGCCTGATGCTGAGATTAACACTGTTGCGTTAATTCTGCGGCATAATGACCCCAGGAGTAGAACAGCCCATAAAGCTTTCTAAGCTGTCCAGTCAGCATCTCTGTCCCAGAGCATCACTGCTGGTTTCAAATCATCAACTAGTTGGTTAAGAGCTTATGAACCTATAGAGCTTATCCATAGCAGACCCACGTGGACCTCTTCCTAAGGAAATCAAGAGAAAGTCATTTAAATACAAGGGTAAGTAAAAAATGTTGTTATAAAATCATGTAAATTTTTATTAAGGTATGAAGCTATTGTTTTTCAAAATATCTTCTGTCTTGGTTTGTACACTTCCGAAGGTCGTATTTTTACCTCTCCTTGAAAAATTGCACAATCTTCAAAAAGTTCTTCTGGGCATCTCTGAGGGACTCAAATAATTTTGTTGTTTGTATCTAATGTTCTTTAAGTTTACAGCACAGAAAGAAGTGTGAATGGGGCAAACTGAGAGCAATAGTGTAGATGGGGTAAGTTTCCCAATGAAGTTCTCAAAGGACAGCTTTTGTTACTCTCAAAGAATGAGCAGGTGCATCATAGTGAAGGGGACACATTTCCTTGCTACAATTTCAAAGGTTTTTTCTCACTAAAACTTCTTCTTAATAACCCCTCCCCACCCAGGATCTTCCAGGTCCTTCAATAAAATCTATCAAAATGATCCTTTCTGAAGCCCCCAAAGTCACCCTCTGAGCTGACCCTTCTACCTTGAATTGAACTGGCCAAGCAGATGCCCATAGACGTGCTTGTTGTTATTGGACCTTGCTCTCTGAATTGTATTGGTAAATCTAAGACTCATCCCCCATTATAATTTATGTCATATAATTACCTTCATCAGCATCAATCTTGCTTAAAAGACTGCTTAAAAGAGTTCTTTGAGCGAGCTGATCTTCATAAAAATGCTGGCATCCCTGAAGCTAAAGGCTCACCACTCAACTTCAGCAGCTGTCACATCCAGGGTAATTCTATAGTCATCCACCACTTTCTGGACTTCAGCAAAAATGTCTTCATTCTCTGATGTTGACAGTCTTCTGTCTCTTATTCCATCTTTGAGCCTCCCCAGCCTTCCTTAAAATTTTTGAATTCATCTAAAAGCTGCTGGTTTGTGGTGGGAAGTATGGCTGTGAACTTGTTACAAAGCTTCAGAGACTTGGGAAGATGACCACTTAAGTTTTGTTTAAAAATTTACATTTGCCATGAATTCAAAATCGTGCTTTCCGTGACCAAATATTTCTCTCATTTTTAAAGATACCCGAATAAGGCTAAAACAGGTATTTCACTGAGAGAACTTGTCTGTGGTTCTCCACTGATTGCAGAGGCATGTTTAAACACATTGCTTGGCACAAACCCATGTGTGTAAGTACTCGAACCTTAGTAGCAATATCTTGCACAATGACATTTGATTCGACCCCTAAAGGCACCCGGGGACAAAGACATGAGGACATGTGAAGTAGAAATTCCCCAGGACAGTAAGTATAAAGGTCCTCAGGTCAACTGTAAGCAGTGCTTTCAGGAACAGAAAGGAAGTAGATGTGGCTGGGTCTCAGTGAGTACAGGTGAGATTGGTCAGAGCCATGGCTGGAAAGGTAATTAGCTGCCACAAAGTGTAGTCAAGGTAGGAATTCTGAGACCAAAAGGTATTAGAGAGGTTTGAAAATAAGAGAAGCACGAATTGTGCTGATTTTTAAAAGTAAACTTCAGGCCAGAGTTGAAGCATAGAAGGGTTATGGAAGAGTGGAAGCAGATAGACCAGTGAGGAGCATATTGAGGGAATGCAGGGAAGATTTAGTGATGATTTGGATTAAGAGTTTCATGATGAAGGTGGTGATTTTTTATATATTTTCAAGGTGGGCCACTAACATTTGCTGATGTATTGGATGTAGGAAGGGAGAGTGAAGCTAGAAAGGAATGACACCAAGCTCAGAGCAGTTTTTCTCTTGTACTGGGGCAAGTACACACTCAAAGAGCTAACGTTCACCGTAGATCATCTCCTAGAAACTCATGACCTAGTGCTAGGGCATGAGAAAGTTAAACTACAATCTTTAACTTGTGGGGGGCTGGAGAGATTAGGTACAGATCTCAGTTTTAAAAATACACGTTTTTAACTGAAAGAATAATGCCGTGACATTTTCTGGTGAAATGACTCACAAGCGCTGCATTGAGGTCTAGAATGAAATCCCCACGCTACACTACTGGCACCATTTGGACTCGATTGGTCACACTATCCCCAATCCAATACCAAAGTTAACTTTTCCAAGTCCAAGTAAGTTTGACAAACCTGAGTCAATTCATAGTTCTGCCCTTATAAGAAAGGTGACCTTGGGGGAGGGAGGAATCTATTACCTCCTTCAAACCTTAGCTCCATCTTCTATCAATTTGTCCTGATACCACCATCCAATACCTGGGGCTATTGAGGGTTCTAAACATATGCTACATCTGTCACGTGTTGTTAGTTGTTATTGAATCAGCTCCAACTCACAGTGGCATTGTGTACAGCAAAAAGAACCATCCGGTGCTGTCTCCACGATTATCGCTATGTGTGACTTCATTATTGTGGCGATTAGGACATCCGTCTCTGATGGCTTCCCATTTTCACTGATCCTGCACTTTATCAAACATGATGTCCTTTTCTAGCAATTGGTCTTTGCTTTCTTCAGAGTAAGTGAGCCCAGGTCTCACGAGAATGCTCCTTCTGACACATAATTCTCAATAACTCGTTGCTGCTGTGGCGGGTGGCTATTGCTTTCCTTCTGCAAGTCTGCCCACAAATCTTAGTCTCCCATGATGCATCCTGATCATAGAGATAGCTTGTCTCTGTCACAGACACCTTAATGACAGGAGCCATTTTCCCATTGCTCACATTCCCCGAGCACCTGGCACTGTGCGACGTTCTGGTGGTGTTGCACGTGTGTTTGCCCCTTGATGGCCACCAATGCTGTAGGCCTTGAACCAGCTCCCACTCACAGCAAACTTCTGTATAGCCGAATAAAATGCTGCCTGACCCTGAGCCCTCCTCAAAGGCACCAGTGTGTTTGAGTCTGCGTGGCAGCCCACCAGCATGCATCGGTGCAGTGAAGGAGCATGTGATGACTGAGCAGCAGCGCTACCCATACAGGTGTGGAAGGTAACAGCCCATTGAACGTCATGAATATGATGTGGTTTCCCCAGCTCTGCCCTTCTTCAGTCCTGCTTCCTGCCAGTCTGCATGCTCCCCATACCCAGGGCCTTGCCATCTTTCTGCCTTCCTCTTCTGACCAGTGTACGGTCTTCCTTTCTAACAACCATCTAATAATCTACAACCCTGAATCACCATTGACAGCACTTTGTATTCTGATCATTGCTGATTACCATTTCAGAATTAGTACTCAGTAAAGAAAGGGACATTCCTATCTTAGAACATTCCTCAGATATATTCTTTTAAAAACCAAGCCAAGTAACTTGTAGGAAAGGGCCTTTGGACACTTTGACACGTGTGCTGTCTTTGTCTGTAACTACTTACATGTTCTTTTCTTTTGGCTAAGTCTTTTAGACAAAGGGTTTCTCTCCTCTTAAAACTACAGCCCATCAGTGCAAGAGACTCCTGCATTCTGGCCATGTAGAGAAATTACCATCATAAGTATTAGGGAGCAAGGTCAATGAGGAGCAATTTTAATTCTATGGCCATCTCTACCCTCCTCCTCCCCATTTATATTTTCAACATATGGTGGTTTTGTAAGATGTCACTTTAATGTTTTCTCATGTATTTAATTATTTAGAGATTTAATAATAAACTGCTGAGAATCAATAGTACTCAAGGGATGCATTTCCTTGGATTCTGGCTCTTTTATTTTACTTTTACATGAGAGTTAATTTAAGCCACTGGCAACAGAAAGTATAAAGTTAAAGGGAAGAGAAGAACATTACTTAAATGGACTTAGAATAGGATAGGTGCAGGTGAAATCACGCTGTCACAATATGTGACATGTATTTCTCACTGACAGTAGCAAGTAATGATCAAGGAACACCAAAAACACTAACTTTAATTCCATTTTGTATCAAGTAGTATAAAGCCAGTAGCACACATAACAAAGACTTCCCCGATAAATTCCCTTTGGAATTGGTCTTAAGTGTTGGGGGAAAGAAACATAAGACGAAATATTGATATAGGCTTCTAGTACTAGTGACAGAAAGGCTACTTAATATATATCGTGATATATGTATCAGGAACTCCAGCTTTTCAGAAGCCATGAGGCTGAATGAACCTCTGGCACCATTTCCCAGAGAACATCTTTAAATTGTAAACCAAAAATATACCCTGACAACTTCTAAAAACCAAGCGAGGTTTGGCCTAACATGTCTCCCTCGCCCTAACTATTCTGCCCCTTTAAGAACTAGATATGTAGGATCGAACTGACAATTAGCGAGTTGAAAGACTTGATAGGAAGCTCAGGGGGTTGTGAGTTTCTGTTCAGGGAAAAGGAACAACTCAAAGAAAGGAGGTTGAGCATTGACGCCCAACTCAAGGAATAGAAACATCGTCAAAGCATTGAACATGCAGAAACTGCTGGGATGGGGTTTGCTTAGCTGCCTAGGGTTTCAAAAACAGCAAAATAAATAAAATTAAAATAAGAACAAAGTAAGTCAATCTGGATGGCTCCTAACCACAGCATAATGCTGAAGGTGAGCCCCTGAGGTTGGAAGGCACTCAACATACGCAGTGGCTACAACAGTGGATCCAGTCATACAAAGGGCGTTGCTATGGCACAGACCCGACAATATGTTGTTCTGTTGCTCATAGACTCACCGTGTGTTAGTTCAGGTTGACAAGAGAAACCGCTGCATGTGGCTTGTCCACAGAATGTGAAGCAGAGAGAGTGTATGCCCCACCTCCAGGGAGGAAGACAGGAGTTCCCAGAACCCTCAGGAGAAGGCCATGCCCACACAGAGGCATCATTGGTTGTGACATGATTGACAGACTAAACTCCACCCCTTTGCTCAAGTTGACAGGAGATTATGTAACTGCCACACACTATATGAGTCAAACTGAACTTGACAGTAATAGTTTATTGCTTATTTTTGGGTCTCCTTTCTCCATTCTAATTATGATCTGGATAAATTCATTTTTAATTCCACTTCAGTTTTGTGACCATCACAAGAAGACATTATTCATTATTCTACTCAATATATAAGGGGGTACCCTCCCCCAAAAATCATTTAAAAATTTTAAAGCTATATATATATATATATATATATTTTTTTTTTACAAAGCAACTTATCACCTTCAAAGTACTCAGCAGTTTGCGTAATACATTTATCAAACCTCTGATTCCATTCTTGGAAACATTTTTCAAACTCATCTGTTTGAATGACTGACAGAGCTTCTCTGGCTTTTTTCTTCAACTCTTCTACATCATCAAATTGCTGTCCTTTCATGTCCCTTTGCATTTGTGGAAACAAAAAGAAGTCACCTGGAGTGAGGTCTGAGGAGTAAGCTCTACGGGACAAGAGAGGCATACTATATTTTGCCAAAAGTTGGCACACTGAGATGGCTGCGTGAGCAGGTGCATTGCCGTGGTGGCAAAACCTGTCTTCCATCTGCCATAAATCAAGCGTTTTTTTTGTCACACACTTTTAAGGAACCTTTTCAGAACCTCTAAATAGAGAGTTGGTTGTTAGTGTGACCTGGTGGAATGAACTCCAAATTCACTAGGAGTTGACATTGTCATCTGTTTGGGAAGTTGAAGGACATCAGAATGAGATTAGTCAACAACTGAAGCTTCACCTTTTGTGAAATGAGGAAACCATTTGTACACTGAAGTTTCCCCCCATAGCGCTGTCCTTGTTAGCTGTGTTCAACATCACAGCAGTTTCTACGGCACTTTTCCAGAGAGGGAAGCAAAATTTCAGAGTCACACCCTGTTCTCTTAAATTGGCCAGCACAAAAAAGGAGGTTCAAGTGAAACTGCCTTTATGAAAAAGCTCACTGTGGCCAGAGAAAACCTTCCCACAGAACCTTAAGAGAGAAAGAAAAATAAAGACAAATTCACCGCCATTAAATCAATGCAAATTATAGTTGTACTCTGTCATGTAGGGTTGTATTAACCTAGATTTGGAAAAGTAAGACAGACTTCCAAGGTGAAGGACAGCCACCAGGTGACCTGAAAAATTCAGGGGAGTGAAGCTGAGAAGTTACGGAGGTGCCACACGATTTAATAATTTCCTGTGTAGATCTTAAGAAATAGAAATTAATCACTCACATAAATAATTGTGAAAAGTGCTTTTCTATAAACACTTAAATTCCTTTCAAAAATGCCCCCTTGGATTGTAACCAAATACCTGAATCTGATCGTCTATTCACTTGTTCTGCATCTGCTGACCATGGTGTTCTCTGGATCAGAATCCCTTAAATTCCTGGAATAAGATTTTTTGGACCAGGCAAAGGCTAGTCTACAAGGGAGAGTGGAATGAAGAGATATCTAACTTTTTTCCTATGTGTTCACATCTCTTGAAATTCTTCCTGGGCCATATTCCTTAGGCCCATACTTTCCATTTTCACCCCTGTTTAAATCTGTGAAACTTATTTGCAAATCAAAATGCAATTTACTAAAGAATATTACATACCATCATGGATTTTTTTTCAGACAATATCAAATTCACTTCAGTTCACTTTTTAGCTTCAGTAGGATCCACACATATAAGTTATACTGCTAGAAATTTTAAAAAGAAAGGAAATAAAGCATTTCTAAATATCCAATTATCTTCCTCAAACTTTTATGAATTACCATGTAATCTATCCTTTTTTTCCTTTTTGAAAATGAGACCAAAGAACCAACAATGATTTTTGTCTTTCAGCAGACCATACACCTAAGGAAACTAAGGATGGCAACTTGGTCCACACCATCCCACTTCAATATCGTGCATTAGCAGAGCAGAATGCCTTCAAAATTGCATTATAACTAGAATCAGTGGAATACCTAAGACTGGCCTGAACAACTGGAAGGATTGTGGGACCATTCATTGAGAAATGAATCCTCCAGAGGGAACAGATTTGGGCCAAGCCCTTTGACCTTAGTAAACTTTCTTCATATCTCCTTGAAACAATGGTCCTTAATTTAAAATTCTCAAATGTGAGTTTTGTAATGGTGCAAAATTGGTGTAGATTAACATCTCCAACAGTGTTCTCAACGTCAAAGGCACTTACTGACAAACTTACCTTTGCAGAAAATGGAAAACAAAACAATAATCCTTCAACAAGAAAGGTTATTTCATTTATTTTTAAATGCTGTCCTTTAAATAATTTTCCATTGGCTTTGTTGGCTGGTGTTGAAAAGCAGACATCTTCACCAAATAATTTGTCTCATCAAGGAGCTCGGGCTGGCCTGGACTTGGCCGAAATTTAAACTCGAAAGCACAGGTGTTATATATCTGGCTCTGTGTTGTCAATTGGCCTTAGTTTCACCATTCTCTATTCCAATTAATTCTTCACTTTTCTTAAAAAATATAAGTAATTCAAACTCACTTACCATCTTTTTCTCTAATTCCTGTCGCTGGTACTTCATTTTACACGTATCCCCCTCTTTCTGTGATATCATTGTACCTGAACTATCCATTCACTTTTGTTTTCCAAAATTTTACATTACATTCACTACGTTCTCTTTTCTTGGACCCCTCTAAGGTTTAGTTCATCAAATTTTCTCATAGATATGAAATTGGGCCTTGATGTATACAGCCTCAAGTACCATATGTTAGCAGTAAGAAGATATGATCTGCACGTTCATACAGGGTAGCATTAAGAACAATTTAGAAGGAGGAGAAATATAACAAATAAAGTCCTAGAAATTTCTCCAAAGAAATGATTTGCCTCAAGAAGCAATGAATTTCCCATTGTTTCAGAAATGGAGGCAGCAAGAAGAGTATTAGAGAAAAGTTCCTAGCTTTGAGTAGGGAATTATGTAGTACATTATTACTATTTTAGTTTTAACTATATTCTTGAGTGCATTTTCCTCATTGTTCATTGTAAGGCTACTTTGAAATATACAGAAAAGGTTTAGACCAGACATGGCACATAACATTTATTTAACAATTGGTAACTATCTAGCTAAAACACCGAAGAAAACAATTAAGTAGTTTTAGGGGTATGGCTTGATAAATGTTGGTCATGTGTATGCATATAATTTTTAATCACTACCACAATCAAGATGTGGAACAATTCCTTTATTCATCCTAAAAAGTTTCCTGCGTACCTTTATAGTCAATTTTCTCCATCTATCACAATCTTCTTTTCGTACCTACGGTTCTGGCTTCGTGCAGATATAGGTTCTCACTTACCTTGGGTAAATATTTAGGAGCGGAATTTCTGGGTTGTGTCGTAATTGCATGTTGGCAGACGCCAAGGGACCAGGTGGCCGAGAGGTTGAAGGCCAGAGAGAGAGAAAATTGACCGCTGACTGTGATGAGATTCTTCTGTGAACCAAGGACTGGGTCCTCAGTGTTCACTGGGCCCAACTATAGTAGCCTGCTAACTTCTTAATAATCCCCCTTAACCGCGCATTTTGTCTGTGAGTTCTGTGTGGTCGTTGCAATACTTTATTGACCACAATAGAAAGGCGGAATGCTGTGGAAGGAACGAAAGGGATGGGTCAGAAAAAAGAAGGAGGGAGGATGGCGGGGCATCTGATTGTGTCTCATGCTGATGAGGAAGCCAGATGAGGTAAGACAGGGGCCCTCTGCACCACGTGCCCAGCAGCCATGCTACACCCTCTTGTATCAGTTGTTCCTTAAGTCCATCCTCAAAAAGGGCATCAGTGATAAAATTTGGACATATTTCTCTTTGCATGAGTACTTCAAATACTCATAGTACCAAGTACCTGGGTACCATGATGTGAATTCAAACCCATTTCCTTTCAGAACTTTGTAGACATTGTCTAAATACTTTTTCAGAACTCTGTGTGAAAAGTGAGACATCTCAGTTCTTCTAAGTAGCTTTTATTCTCTCCCAAACAATGGGACTTTCTCATTGTTTCTGACTCAGGTTTTCACAGACACGTTTCTGGGCATGTTCCTTCAGTTTGTTGCATTTTCCCCCTGTTCTGGAAATCTCTATCCACATCTGAATTGTCCTTCTATTTTTTTTGCATATTTCTGTTTTCTATTTTATTATCAGACAGAAAATAACTATGCTAGATAATAACATACACTTGCTTTTTCACCAAAAGAAGGCAACCATTTTTTCCCTCAGTAATGAAGGAATTATTAATCATAGACACCTTCATGGCAAACATGGTGGACCTTGCCTTTGGGGACTATAAACGCCTTGCCTGTTGCTTTGCTGTAGAATCAATGGAATCAATTATTTCACTTATTTAAAGAACAGTTCAAGAGTCTTAAAACTTCAGCAGGCACTGACTCAGCTATTTTCAAAGTGACTTTAAGAGAGTATTGGAGCAGTTGCCCCCACAGACCTTTTAATAATCACCATATTTACTATCCGTTAGCTTGTTTCTACTCACAGACTGTGAGTCTTTGGCCCGGGGCCTCTTCCTGAGTGAAGGTGGAAAATTCACTCCTCATTGGATGCCCACATTAACTTTTACAGTAACAAGCACTGGTTCATCTAAGTCTATTTATCATAAGTCGCTGTGTTAGTCTTGGTAGACTAGAGAAACAAATTCAGAGACACTTATATGTATATAAGAAAGAACTTTATCATGAGGGAGAGGAAAGTGAGGAGGAAGGGGGAAAATGAGGAGCAGATACAAAGGGCTCAAGTTGAAAACAAATGTTTTGAGAATGATGAGGGCAACACATGTATAAATGTGCTTGACATTGAAAGAATGTATATATGGCTTGTGATAAGAGTTGTACAAGCCCCCAATAAAATGATTATATAAAAATGAAAGAACTTTATGTACAAGAGCAACGGAATATTGAGAAAACATCCCAGCCCAGTCCAGATCAAGTCCATATGTCTGATACCAATCTATAAAGTCCTCTTCAGACTCCATGAAACACATACAATGATGCTGCGTGCAGGAAGGTCAAAAGCACTTGGGTGGAAAGTCTATGGATCCAGTGGCAGTGGAAACATCTCAATGCTGGGAGTGGTCTCCACACAGCTCCTTCAGCTTCAGCGCTCTAGCTTAGCTCCATGTGTCTTGTCCACAGGAATGTTTCACAGGGAGTATGGGTGTGTCCTGCCTCCAACAAGCTGTTTATCTCCTTAGCGTCTCCAAATGAGATCATCAAGCTGCGACCTGATTGACAAGCTAAACTCTACCCCTTCACTCTTAAGTCTCAAATTGACAACAGATTACATAACTCCCATAGTCTTCAAGGAATTCCTTAGTACCTCTGCACTGATGATGGTGCCTCTCTCAAGGGCTGCCACAAGTATGTTTATGAGTTTTAAACTGCCAATTTTATACAGTACCCTTATCCTTCTTGGATTTCTAATTCTACTATAGGTTTATTCTTATTTTGACATTTCTTTTGCCATCTCAATAGAAACATTGAAGGAGTAAACTTAAATTAACTTTCAGAGTCAGATAAAATAGAATGATTAAATTATATTTTAATTATTCCCTTACATGTCTGTCTTCCCCATTAGATTATAAGCCTCAATGAAAAGTTCTCCATATTATTTCATTTTTATACACCTATTCCTGACACATAAAGGATACAGAATAGAGGTTAACTTAATGAATAATTGATTAAATTATGTATAGTTGCTGTAAACAAATATTTGATGACATCTAGTATGCATAAGTAAGTAATGAAAAGTTCACATCTCTTGAAATTGCCACAAAGTGATAGAAGAGGAAATCTTTACCTGGAGTTGACTTGTGCAAAGGTGGACTCTGTGCAAAGAGAAGAGAGGTGTGTAGGAGTCTGTGCAAGGGTACAGAGAGTTGGGGGGAGGGGAGGGAAGTGAGAAGCACAAAAAATATTAGTTCTGGATGGCTGTTCTCAACCAGCTCTTACACGAGAGTCCCCACCTCTCGCAGGACCTCCACAGCACTCACCATCTCCCCTCTGATTTTCAGGCTTAACTTCATTTCTCTGGCTGCAGTCTGCTTTTCTTCCACAATTGCACCTACTTGGGTTCCCTCAGGTAAACCCACATCTTGGTAGATTCAATCCACAGAATGCATTCCTTGCTGCTGTCCCTTCTAAGTTGTATTACAGCCACATTCATCCCGACCCTAGAAATAGAAATTGGACGACTTTGGCCATATTTTTTTCTTAATTTTTCTTAGCTTCATGTTTAGCCCTGATAAAATTATTATAGTAATTATCTCTCTCCCTCAACTCAGGGATATTGGTAAGCTTCATGCATTATCATTTGCTTTAAGCCTCCAAGAAGCATAACAATAGGGCATGGAGTAACCATGGTGGTTATAGACCAAAAAAAATGCAGAGTAAATAAAAAGTTAAAACATTGAAACTTTTCAAGCCTATAGCCACTTACTTACCCACCCACCACCCACCCCAAATAAATTTAAAAGAGGCGATGAATCGTCTCATGTGCATTATTGAGTTTAAAAGATTAAGTGTGATTATTTTTAAAATCACATGTACTGAGTGAGCAGATCAACGAAGATTAGTGTAGCACCATGAGGCAAAGAGCTTTCATCATTTCAGCAGCGAGTGTAGCCGACCGTTTCGTTATCTGAAGAAGAGGTGCTGCTTCAGGTCATTTTGAGGCACAGAGTTTAATGAGCTAGAAAGTGTCTGCTGTGAATTTCTACTTGTGGCAAAATATGTTGCATTGAAGTATTATATTTGTGATGCAGGATTGCATCTTGATTTATTGTTTGGATTTGAGAAAATGGGCCAGTGTGTAGGGTAAGTGGGATGTGTGAAATTAGCTGTAACGAATTACGTATAAGTGAAAGAAAATAATCACGGGAGGTAAATTCACTCATTCAAAGACTCACTTATTCCCATGGACCTTTGTGCTGGTGTGTGGTGGTCAATACATTTGGATAGCTTTCAGACCTTAGAAAACGACACTCTGGAGAAGTAGAGTGGTAGAAACCAGTCAGTCTTACACAAAATCCATTTCCTCTTCCTCTGGACCACACTGAGACTGCATTTCCCCAACCACCCTTAAAATGAGGTACATTCAGCCTTGTGACTAAATTCTGGCTTATGCGATGGGCCTGTTAGTACTTTTATGGTTAGGTCATACAATTTTTCATTTTTGTTGCCCTTTGTCTGGCTAAATAAACCCTTGGAGTCCTTTTTGAGATGGGACCAGCAGAAGAAAGAGACTGGTGTCTCAAAAGATCACCAACTGACAAGACATAACTGCATAGAACTGTGGCATGAATAAGATGTGTTTCTGAGCATAAAACATATGTGATCCTGTTTAATTTGTTGTCCCACTTTGAGTGGACCTTCCTGATAAAAGCATACGTCAAAAAGTGTTTCTAGGTAGAGTCTGAATTCATATATGAATAGGTTTACCCCACACAAAACATGTTTAAACATGTCTCTATGATCAGTGGATGGCTGCAGACAAATTCTCAGAGTAATATGCTTTATCGGTTTCATTAATGTGCATTTGAAAAAAGATATCTTATGTGCCACCAAAAAAGTCACAGTGGGGCCAAGGCAAAAATCACATTTTTTACAAAACTCTGGTGAACATCTCTCCCAAACAAGGAAACTTTGCAACAAGATTGTAAAAATGCTGCCCCACACAAAGCAGCAGGTTTTAAATGAACCTTTGGAATATTATGCCTGATGGGAATATCTTTGCTTCTCCAGGAGCCTTAGGTCTACAAAATAGTCTAATAACATAACTTAAGATGGAAACTAGCCCCGCTTATCATCTGAGGGTGGGCCTGCCACACCAGAAAGACCAACAGCGTGCAATACTAACCAAACACACCCACTGCATTGAGTCGATTCTGACTTACAGGATAGGGAATTTTTGTTGCATGATTTGGACTAACTCTAGACACGGAAGCTTGGGTGAGCTTTCCTGGCTGTCAATAGTCATGATTGCTGTTATACAATCAATACTAGAATTATCAGATGTTCCGATCCCCTGAGTAGAACACACCAGAAGCTCGACATTTGGAATCTTCCTGGATGGAACTCCATGAACTTCTTTGTTTGGATGATTTTAATCCGTATCCGTCCCTAGATTAAACTTGACTCATGAGTGCAGTAGCTCCAATGAGTTCTTGGAGTCCCTATAGCTAATGTCAAACCGGAGGGTGGATTTGAAGGTGTCCCTAATTCATAGTTAATCTCAAAACTGAAGGAAATCTTAGGGACTATATCCTTGAATTTAGTGCCTGGCCCTAAACTGTCCACACTCATCCCACTGAAGGCCTTCACTTCCATGGCCGTGTACACTGCTGCACCCTCTGCGTGGAGTGCTCTTGCCCGTGACCCCATCTCTTTCTCCAGGTCGATACCATATGAGACACTTCTACATAATCATTCATTTTAGTAAAGTGGGAAAGCATCGATAAGATTGAAAAAGTTTGTGCATTTATTTTTATTTATGTGAGGGTACATACATATGCATTCATTGATTGGTTTATAAATACATCAACATGAGTTCATTTAGCCCTCATGCAAATTCTGTCACATGGAAGCATATTTTTAAAGGAAAGAAATGGGTTTAAAATGATGTGGTTTCCCCTAATTCATGTGTGAGTTATAAATGCTGCCACGGACTCACTGTCATTGGCATAAAACTCTAGTGTTCTGTGTCCTTCTTGCCCAATGCTCTATGGAGGCAACAATTATTTCAAGAACACTAAGAGAGGCAATCAAATATCTTATTTTTAAGGGCATAAAAAATGAAAAGATAGAATGTATTGAGTAGGACATCAGGAGTATCCTCTAGTAATATAACATATCAACAAACACAGCTGTTAAATGAAAACATTCATTAAACCCCTGTGTTAAACAAAGCCCTGGCCTAGGCTTAATACAACGTATGAATAATTCCTATCCTCTAAGATGAAGTTAGAGTCAGAATCAACTTGATGACAGTGAGTTTGTTTTTTGTTTTTGTTTCTTTTTTGAAGGCCATCAGACATTAAATGAGGGTAATATACAGTGTCTGGAATAAAGAGAAGTCGCACATGCAGATCAATTCACCCAGAGTGCGGCTATGAAAATAGAGGCACTAGCTCTGTAGGGGAAGAAGCAGTAGGTCAAGTGAAGGTTGTATTCAAGACTCAAGGCAACAAGCAATTAGGTAGATTTCAGCTTTCCTAGCTTGACATTGTTTTGTGGATTTTTTCTGCCTATATTAAGAAATTTGCATTTTAACCTCAGGCCTCTAGTTACCAGTGTTTCAGTAGTGACATCAAATTGACTTTTCCTGAGGGCCTCTTCTGGGAGTATGTGTCAATATTGAAAGCTCAGTATCCAGGGAGGGGGGATGTTGACTTACCAAAAAAAATGCCCTTCTGATGACGGATGCTCTTGCTACCTCAAGTTGGCAGAGGGACACTTTGAACCTCAGTCTCCCAGGATTTGACTGATCCTTTGGAGTAAAACAAGAGCTTTGGAAAGATTTATAAATAACTCTGATGGGGACAGAGGACATTTGATGAGTCTGAGTGTGATATGGCCCTAGAGGACATTTAACAGATACATGTCTGCTTTACTGTACTCAATGCAATGGTATCTTAGTGCCCTCTAAGTGGGAATGCAGCTTCCAAAATTCTGCTTCCTTCCTCCTGGAAAGAAGAGATACTCTTTTGAGCCTAAGTTAAAATGCTTCACTGTGAGATCAGAATTCATTTTACAGGGGGTTCCCACTGTCTTAACCCTGTCTTAGATCACTGATGTAACTCAGCATTGTCCAATTGTCCAGGATCTGTCTTTCTAGGACTTCTTCAAAATGTTCATCATATGGCAGTGGCCGAGCATAGTTTCAAGGAGTTAGGTAGACTTGGTAAATTCCTGTAAATGTGCCAATGATAGAAGAGCCAGAAGTATGAGACAGAAGAAACCTGAAGCTAAAAACTTCAGGGTGATAGCAGGTCAAAACAAACTATCTGCCTAGGAGATAATTGCCCAATATTGCGACAAACCAAACTCGCTGCCAAAGAGCTACATCCACCTCCAACCCACCCAACGACAGGGTAGAGCTGCCTCCGTGGGTTTCTGAGGCTGTAAAACTTCGCAGAAATAGAAACTTTGTCTTGTCTTTCTCCTGTGGAGCAGCTAGTGGTTTTTAACTACTGATATTATGACACAGAAAGATACAGAAGACACTGACAGCAGCTCGTTGAGCCTAACAAGGGTGACAGAGAGGTAATAGTCAAGGGGAGAAGACATGGGCAATAGCTAGTCGGCAGCCAGGGATCTAACAGAAACAAAAGGCTGGTAGAAAGATTTGAGGTTCTCAAATGTCAACTTAGGAGGCAAAACTAGTAAGGAAGGAGTCAGTCATCCAGTTTGTAGACAAAAGAATCCAGCCCTGGAAGAGTGATGATGAGGAGATAGGAGAATCCTGATGGTGCTTTTTGTTGTTGTTTTAAATTTTACACTCTGTACTGTGTAGAACAATGAACAAATAAACTTGAGATCCTAGTTCTATTTTATATGCTTGCTATATCTAACACACATATGTCTAGATATTCTTTCAAATATGCACATTCATAGCTATTGGCATATAAATATTTATATTCATGTTTTCAAGGAAGAGTTTTCACTAAATAAATATGTAGCAAGCACCTAATATGGGTGTTTGGAGAGTGACTTCCATGTTGGAGACCCAAGTTTGATGCCCAGCCAACACCCTTCACAGCTACCAGCCATCTGTCAGTGGGGGGGGGGGGGGGAGAGGCTTGTGTTGATGCGATGCTAAACAGATTTCAGCAGAGCTTTTAGAATGAGGGACTAGGAAGAAGGGTCTAGAACTCTCCTTCCAGGTATCAGCCAATAAAACCCTCTGTGTTGCCATCTCCACAGTTGATCGGGGGAGGCGGGTGGCACAGGCCGAGGCGACACTTCATTTGCTGTGCGTGAGGTTTCCAGGAGTCTGGCCAGCATTTGATGGCAACTGTAAGTACCATCCTCAGATGTTCACGTTATGGGTGATACCGTGGGTGCAAAACCACAGAAGTTCTTCCCCTTGGGGATTTTATATTATGGGGTAGAAAACAGACTATAAACAAAATAAAGTACATAATGGTAAATGCTTACTGGGGGAAAAATCCTGCCTGATGGTATCAGAAGTGTTGGAAAGGGACTGCAGTTTCAGAGAGCCAGTCAGCAAATGGTAACTCTTACTTGATTCTTATTTCAATTAATCTAGTTTTCTATCAATAAAATCAGGATCGCTTGCTTTTCTTTCCAAGGTTTGTTGTGAAGGGTAAGTAAATTTTCATATGAGCTCTTGATAAGGTACCCAGTATGTAACGAAAAGCTAAATTAGTAAAGAAAGAAAGGGGAATGATTGAGGCTGTGTGACTAACCCAGAGTCATAAACCAGCCAATATTAGAGGTGGAACCTAGCTCAGAGCCTCAAATTGTATTGGAAATGTGCTTCTGAATGCTTGAAGGTATAACTGACATATGGGACCTATGAGAGGATATGAGTTCCACAAGGCAAAAAGGGACTTTGCATTCTTCACTATAATCCAATGGTAAGTACTCTAGAAACATTTGAAAATGTATATATTCATACTATATATTATTTTAATGTCTATTTACTCTCTGTCCCTGAGTTGATTCTGACTCATAGTAACCCTATAGGGCAGGATAGAACTGCCTCTATGAGTCTCTGAGCCTCTTTACTGGAGTAGAAAGCCCTGAATTTTCCCCATGGAGCAGCTGGTTGCTTTGAACTGCTGACTTTGCCCAATAAGTAACTATTATGCCACCAAGCCTCCCTCAATTTTAAAGTTTTCTTTAGAATACAGGAGAGTGACGTCAGTTCCAATTCATAACAACCTTAAAGGATTTCTGAGATTTCAATTTCCCATGAAGCAGTTAATTGGTTTGAGCTGTCTAGCTTGAGTTACAGCCTAAACCACAGTAAAAAATTAATTATATACATGCAGACATCATAAGAGAGAGTTCGAAAAAGTTTATGGAAAAAGCCCATTGTCAAACAACAAGTGATCTGAAATTAAAAGCAAGGAGGGTGTAGGAGACCTGGTGGGGCTTAATCAAGGGCACTGTAACCAAGAGGAATTACTGAAACCTGAATGAAGGCTGAGCATGACAGTGGGACAACAGGAAAGTAAAAGGAAATAGAGTAAGAACTAGGAGGCAAAGGGCATTTATAGAAGTCTAAATACAGGCATGTACATAGGTAAACATATTCATATATGATGATAGGGAAATATATCTATGTACATATATTTATAGGCTTAATATTAAGGTAGCAGATGGACATTGGACCTCTCCTCAAGTATCCCCTCAATGGAAGGACACTTTGTTCAATTAACCTGGCATTCCATGATGTTCATCTTCCTGACACAATCGCTGAAGACAAAGTGGATGCATAAGCAAATGTGGTGCAGAAAGCTGAATGTGCCTGGCTATCAAAAGATATAGTGTCTGGAGTCTTAAAGGCTTGAAGATAAACAAGTGGCCATCTAGCTGAGAAGCAACAAAGTCCACATGGAAGAAGCACACCAGCCTGTGTGATGATCATGAGGTGTCAATGGGATCAGGTATCAGTCATCAAAGACCCAGAACAATAAAATCATATCATTGTGAATGAGGGGGAGTGTGGAGTGGAGACCCAAAGCCAATCTGTAGGCGATTGGACATCCCCTTACAGAAGGGTCGTGGGGAGGAGACAAACCAGTCAGGGTGCAGTACAGCACTGATGAAACATACAACTTTCCTTTAGTTCTTTAGTGCTTCCCCACCCCCCACTATCACGACTCTATGTTCATGGTTACAGATAAGAGCTGGAAACACAAGGAATATAGGACAGATAAACACCTCAGGACCAATATTGAGAGTAGCCACACCAGGAGGGGAAGGGGAAGGTGGGGGGAGAAAGGGGGAACTGATCACTATGATCTACCTATAAACCCCTCCCAGGGGGATGGACAACAGAAAAGTGAGTAAAGGGAGACATTGGTCAGTGTAAAACATGAAAAAATAATAATTTATAAACTATCAAGGGTTCACGAAGAAGGGAGGGTGCGGGAGGGAAAGGAAAAAATGATAAGCTGATACCAAGGGCTCAAGTAGAAAGCAAATGCTTTGAAAATGATGATGGCAACAAATGTACAAATGGGCTTGACTCAATGGATGGATGCATGGATTGTGGTAAGAGTTTTATGAGCCCCCAATAAAATGATTAAAAGAAAAGGAAAAGTCCATTTCTTTTGATCCCCTTTGTCGTGACCATTTGGAAAACCCCTCTTACACTCCCCGTGTCTGTTTCTCTGGAGAACCCGAATACATGTACTCTTCCTTTATTGATCCATCACATTATATTTTGGCATAGTTGGAAGCATACCTGTCTTAGAGACACACAATCACAGGACCACATGTTTTCTTCCCTGCCATTCATTGACCATTGCATCTCCTATGACAGTCCGACCACTTCTGTTATCATCCACATGGTCACCAGGATCTGCCAGCCTCCACCATCATCTTCTGGAAGTTCTAGCTCCCTTTGCAACCTGGAGCCCTTTTAGGAAGGGCATCCCCAAGTGCCCAGCACTACTGACATCAAAATGACTGTCCTATGAGATACAGAGAGAGGTTCTCGTTAATATGCCAAGCTTACAGCTCCCATTTTCCTTCTCACTTCAGGTTGCTAATCAATTCTTTTTAATCACCACTCTTTCCATCAGCCTCCAAGACCCAAGCATCATCCTGTTCTTCAGACTGAGATCCTTAAACCAGGGCCATGCTGCAAAGCCAGGGCCGCCTCTCTCGGGCACCTCTTCATTTTGTGGTCTTTGATGCGAGCAGCAGCCCTGCCTGACTGCTTAGCTCCAGGGCTGAGAATTCCAACTAATTCCTGGGCCAGGGAACATTATATGCTTACTGAGCAGCTAGGAGAGCATTTTCTAAATAATTAATCACAAGCTCAGGGTCTTCCTGAACTGTGCTCGGTTCCTGGGGATCCACCTTGGAGGATCCTCTGTGTTAGCTGCTCAAAACTGTCATTGTAGCCTCAGATTGAACACTGTGTGCTTCCTCTTTTCTCTCTGTTTTCATCTAAAGAAAAAAAAATCACGATTTCCCAGCTGCGATGCAATTTTCAAGATTTATTTTGATTACTCAAAAATAGAGAATGTGAAAAAGCTTTTTGCTAGGATGCTAATCTCCCAAATGCTTACATTTGAATGTGTCCTTGGCACGCCGTATCTCACATTCCCGCTCCCACGGTCTCCAGTTCTTTGCCTGAGCATGCTTTCCATTCTTGCGTCTGTTTGGGGGCTTAGGGTATCAGACAAAAAATGGTGACGGTTTTGAACAAAGCAGGCTTCAGTCCCAAGGAGATTGGTGGGTCATATCAAAGCATACCTGAGCAGACGACAGGGAAAATATTTCCCCACAGCTTTCTCAATTCATTAGGCCAAGTAAAACTTATAGGTGTAAACTAGATAATAGCTCAAAATTAGCTTCATTATAAATACTTGAAACCTACCAAGAATGATGCGAGTCTTTTTTCAGTGTGGTATTATGGCAATAAACTATGTTGTGAGGACCTCCAAGAAAGCACTGCGCCTAAACAAAGGCCCATCACAAAAGCCCAAAAGACAAGGGATATTGAGGGGATTCAGTTGCCCAGAAATGAAAATTCTAGAATCACGGGAGATTATTAAATCCAACCTCTAAAGGAAACTGAGGCTCAAAGCGGTAAAGAAGTTTGCTCAACTAGAGTGCCATGATAAGCATCTTTGTGTCAAAGCTAGATGACGTCATGACTCCTTTAAGTAATGCCACTAAACCAAGCCACCTTTAATATCATACAGATGAGGTGACCTGTTGAGATTTGACCAGAGTTTATCACTGAAGCAGATGTTAAGGTGGGTGTGTGGGGAGAGGGGGGATCCTATCAACTCTTGAATGAAATCTGGGATGAACATTAGGGAAAAATATAGATCAAAGTCATCTTAAACTTGAAAAACTACTAATCACAGATTACAGTAAACAAAAGCTAAGTTCGCTACCAAATGATCTCTTTCTTCTTATATTTTATTTTATTATCCTCTTTCTTCTACCATTTTATTTCTTGTCCTCTCCTCTCTCCCCTCCTGCCACAACATCTTTAAGAACTCTGGTGGTGCTATAAGGTAGGCATCAGCATGCTAGTCTCGAGGTCGGTGGTTCAAACCTACCAGTTGCTCCTCAGGACAAAGATGAGGTCATCTGCTCTCCAAAAGCTTTACAGCCTCAGGGTCATTCTGAGTCACCATTGACTCAATGGCAGTAGGTGGGTTCCTCCTCCAGAACCCAACCAACAGGAGCTAGTTCTAAAATGAAATAATCCAGTCAGGAGAAGAGTCTGCATTTCCCTTAAAATCATAGCAGAGAGTTTCATCGACGGAATAGGGGACAAAAATCACACATTAGAAAATTCCGAAATAGATGATTCAAAGAGGAGACAGTTCTGGGAGTTTTTATTTAAAAAATGACAAGAAACATTAATAGAAATCAATAATTGGCTGACATTTAAGGAATGGTTAGAAAATCAGATGAAGGTACATCAGATTGATAATAGAATTCTAGAAATGTTAGAAAAAGCTCATCTATCGGCTGGCATTTAGATGTCCAATTTAATGGCTGCAAAAGTGGGTGCATCACTTTGCTCTCCGAACAATCATGAGACCCTCCTGATGTGACCTCAGCAAGTATATGCATAATTCCAAGGTTTACCTTAAGCGTCGATTCTGAGAATTGTTTTGAGATTTTAGCCTTAGACCTTAGCACTGCCACCATCTCATGCTATGAGCTCTAAGATTATTTGTGGAAGCTCTTAATCACGAAATATTTGAGAGAAGTGAGCTACGAGAGTTCAAGAGTTTCTGAGACGCCAGCCTTTATTCCTTCATTAGAAACAGCATCAACCCAATTGGATAAGATTCTTGAAGAACTCCTTAAAGTGACTGAATTTAAGTAGCAGCTACCCGAGGCTGAGCTATCAGAGTCTAAGTTATGAGGATCCAAGAATCAGGTTTTGCGAAAACATGTCACCCCTATAGAGCTCTAGAAGTTATAGGCAGGCGCCTTACCCTTCTCGTTTGTGCTTATGCCCAGCCCAGCCAGCCCTGCGCTCTCCGCCAGGCTTCATCCAACCAACTCCCTGCGCAGTTAACCGAAGCGACAACATCCAAGTTAGACAGCACCAGACAGGTGTTCCAGGTTACGTTTGCTACATCCCATCCAGTTTTCGCAATCCCCCGTTTATGTGAACCGTGCATCAGCAAATGGTGCCTGGGATAGTCTTTCCTTGGCAGAACCGAAAGTCCAATTAGGGATGTCTTCCATTTGATATGCCTTAACCACGGTGATTCCTAACACTCAGTACAGATACTCCCACGACCGTGTCTTATTCATCTTATAGCTCTTACACTTGGACAATGCGGTGCTTTTGTTAGCCAACCTTGTGGACAACTGAACAAAGCAGACAATCTATAGATATTTGATTGGATGATTTTTCAGACTTAAATAACCGGGCCCTTCTTCCTAGTCTGTCTTGAACTGAAAGCCACATGCAAACCTCCAGTGGCAGGTGTTGGTCACTGTGCAGAAGGTGCACTGGTCAGGTGTTGGACTGGGTCTCCTTCATGATAGGTGTGAATTCCACCAGTGAATCACTAATGCCCCCCATACACTGCCAGGTAAATATGAGTATCTGATATGTGTGTTTGAATGCTTCTTCCTTGAAGTAGTGTCCTTGGATATTTCTACTTCTATCTTTCCTTCCTCTCAGGACACATACCTCCTCTCTGAGTTATTTCTGCAGACTCTCTCACGTGGTCTTACACGAGTCTTTTGGCTGATGATTTTGGTTGCCTTGAAGATGGAATGGGAAATTCAAATTTTCTAGCTGGACTTTTTCCACGAAGGCAACTGGGGACATTTCTAGTGAGCATATCATTAGAGTGATTTTTTTAGTGGCTAACCAAGCTGTCTCAGGCAGTTAGTACTGGCAAATATTAAAGCTCTTTGGCACTATTCAGTTCCCAGCCTTCCTTTATTTATTTAAATTATTTAAATGCTTTGCTTTGCACTTAAAATAGCTCCAGAGAAGGAGCACAGGACGCATGTAGATGGAGAATTAAGGGGCTTTGTTTGCAGAATGCACATTTTATTATAATTCCGGAAGTAGATTTGTGAAACATGAGGTGTTTTCAAATGCATTATCATCTTTAGAACACCATAATTTTCTATGTGAGCAGCAACTGGGGACTGTAAGACTGGAATTAGTGAGAGAATTAATTTTTTTCTAGTGGTGTACATTTTCCTTTTTATACTTAGTAGCTTCTTGTCCTTGTAGAGGGTGCTTTGTAGAATTCAACAAATTGAGGTGTTTGGTATCCAACTTTGAGCTATCTGAAGTTGAGCTAGATTGAAAATAATTGCTTTGATCCTGAGAGCTTCTGGTAACAGTTACTCAAGAAGCAGAACTTTTCTTCAAGAATATTGTTTGCACGACTATACCACACCTGTGTTACAGCAGGGCAATTAAGTGCTTGATTTTATCATGCTGGTGAACATGGAAATATTTTGTTGTATCCATTAAGGACTTAGTATTTCTCGACACGATATCTACCTGCAGAGCAAGCACCATGATGGAATAGAAGAGCCACAACCTCAATACAGACTAACACATTGGTTGTTTAGTTACATTACGTATTGATTTTTAGTAAGACTATATGGAAATGGACTGGGGTACAGGGAAGGTTCTCCTCTACAATCCCTCCACTAAAAAAGTAAAAATTTTCCACTTATTAAATAAAGTGTGCCCTCCTCCCTGGGGGACGGACAACAGAAAAGTGGGCGAAGGGTGACATCAGACAGTGTAAAATATGACAAAAAATAATAATTTATAAATTATCAAGGGCTTAGGAGGGACAGGGCAGTGGGCAGGAAAGGGGAAAATGAGGGGCTGATACCAAGGGCTTAGGTAGAAAGCAAATGTTTTGAGAAAGATGAGATCTGAATTCCACCTTGCAGGACTGGATAGGGCAGAGGTTGTACACTGGTGCATATGGGAGCTGGAGGCACAGGGAATCCAGGGTGGATGATACCTTCAAGACCAGGGGTGTGAGGGGCGATACTGGGAGAGTAGAGGGTGAGTGGGTTGGAAAGGGGGAACTGATTACAATGATCCACATGTGACCTCCTCCCTGGGAGACGGACGGCAGAGAAGTGGGGGAAGGGAGACTCCAGATAGGGCAAGATATGACAAAATAACAATCTATAAATTATCAAGGGCACATGAGGGAGGGGTTAGTGGGGAGGGAGGGGAAAAAAAAAGAGGACCTGATGCAAAGGGCTTCAGTGGAGAGCCAATGCTTTGAAAATGATTAGGGCAAAGAATGTACGGATGTGATTTATAAAATTGATGTATGTATATTTATGGATTGTGATAAGAGTTGTATGAGCCTCTAATAAAATGTATAAATAAATAAATAAATGTGAAAGATGAAAAAAAAAAGAAAGATGAGGGCAACAAATATACAAATGTGCTTGGCACAATGGATGGATATATGGATTGTGATAAGAGTTGTACAATCCCCCAATAAAATGATTTTTAAAAATACAGAAAGAAAATGGAAAAAATCCAGAAAAACACCGAGTCCTAAAAAATCAAAATAAAAAATAAAGTGTGCCCCATGCATATTTCTGATATATTGTGAGCCAAGGTCATGTCAAATGTTGGCTTCTATCTCAGAGTGTGTGAACTGTGGCTCTGGTGGGACAGTGGTGTGAATTACTTAGTATGGCCCTTCTAGCCAGGATCTTTACCACACCTACCAAATGACTGGCAGGAGTATGCATAAGTGAGGTGTTTATGACTGGCCAGGGAGCTGGATATTTTGCTAATAATAGAAATGAAATTCATGGCACCCTTTTGTGGGTGAGACCATGTAAATAAGGTGCATAGATTCATTACACAAACACCTTTGTTTCCCTGCTTGGCTTAAAATGAGCCATCCAGATAGGACAAAGGATGATATCACTAAAATCAGGAAGGAAGAACCAGAGTCAGAGGGCAGTCTTTGACTGAGATCCCTGGGCTGAGCCTCCATGATCCAGGAGACACCGAAGACTCCAAGAGATGGCAAGAAATAGCAACAGAGAATTAACAACTACATTGGCATCAAACAGAATGGTGGGTTTTGTTTTTGGATGGGAGTCATGATCATTTATTGTTACCATTTAAAAAGCATTGTAACAGTTGCCTGCAGGGCAAGAGACAGGCTGAGAGGCCCAGGATTAGGGGGAAGTGTGCCTACAGGTGAGAGAATGTTGCTTTGAGTGAAGAACTGTCTCCTGAGTTGTTTCTGATGCTGATCTGCAACTCCATAATTAAGAGCAGCTTCTGTGAGTTCTGTGTGGTCATTGGAGAGCACCACAGGTGGGTGGGTGGTGTCAGAATTGGCAAAAAGATTCGAGGGGGCTTGTCTGACTTCTGCTTCATAGGAATTGCCTTAGGACCAAGGCTTTTTATTCTTCTTTCCCTTTGTGTTGTTACAGGAGGGCAGGTTTTTTTGTAATTTCTTTGCAGGTGGAAAGGAAGTTTGCTGCTTCCTTTGAGAAAGGACATGGGCAAAATAAAAAAAAAAAGAATCCCAAGTGCCAGTAAAAATTAAATTTTTAGAAGAACAAATTAGAACGCGTGAGAAAATTCAGGACAGTAATTATTTGAAACTAGTCCCTATTTAATGTACAGCAGTGGGTTTGAGGAAGCCCTGGGTCTTCATTTTGTAGACGTTTAAAATCTCAGGATGTTAGCGCTAGATGAAACTTATTAGATCTAATTAGTAAACTAAACCCCTCACTTTCTGATGAGTACACAATGCATAAAAATAAAAATAAAAAAGATTAGGCAACATACCTGTGGTAAATTGAAGCAGAAAAAAGTACCAGGCATCCTCAAACTATGGCCCGCGGGCCACATGCGGCCCACCGAGGACATTTATCCGGCCTGCCGGATGTTTTGCCCTGTTTGTTTTTTTTACTTCAAAATAAGATATGGGAAGTGTGCATAGGAATTTGTTCATAGTTTTTTTTTTAATTATAGTCCGGCCCTCCAACGGGACTGAGGGATGATGAACTGGCCCCCTGTTTAAAAAGTCTGAGGACTCCTGAGTTCCAGACCCTGGGGCTCACTTCCAGTTCTAAGGGTCACACTGTGAAATTCCTGGGTACCTAGTCCATACCCTCAAGTTTGTTATGAGTACTTCAAGATTTATCTTGAGAGTTTTAGCTAAAGAGGGAAAAGAGAAATTCATGTACATACTTAAACATTTAGTTGTTGCCATATCATTAAGAAAGGGAAATGGAACAAATTAATGCTCATGGACTGCATTTATTAATCCAAAGGATCATGGTGCAACTTTGTCCCTGGGTGGTTGGCAGATTCAAGCTAGCTTTTACAAGTCTAGTTCTCTATGTTCGGTGAAGAAAAAATCCGCAGCTTCTTTGCAGGTCTGTACATAAGGCAGAGAGAGAACGAGGTTTCCCTCTTTGGGATTTGTTGCGATGGGGAAATATTATCTTCTATGTGGCTCTGTGAATCTCCTAGAGATATGGTGTACTGGTTTTCTTTCTGAATAACAAATTACCATTAATTCAGTAGCTTAGAACAATATCCAATTAATAGATAACTGGTTTTTAGGTCAGAAGTCAGTACAATGTGCCTGGCTCCTCTGCTTGGGGTCTTACAAGGCTGAAATCAAAGTGTGTTTACACTAGGAACTGAGACTCCAGGTGGGCCATTTTGGAATTCTTCCCAGCACAGCGACATGGTGGAGTTGGGCCAATGTCAAGAATGAGGCCTCTCTTCTTTTTGTAAGAAGTGTCAAGAATTCCATAGCCCATATATATTATTGTTATTTGGTATGAGTTCTACTTCTAACTTAGATTTTCAAATATTCATCTCTTCAGGGAACACCCCTGGACATGGGTATGTGTATGAAATCTGTATGAGTGTTGTGAATCTTTCTGGAGATCAATGCATACATTTCACGAGCTTCTCATACAGTTTGGAACCGTTTGCCTTATCATGATTCTCCTCCATCCTTCACTCCAAATATTGGTATTTGCCATTTTACTTCTACATGAAACTACTTGTCTCCTCCCCACATAGAGAAAATAAACAGTGCAACTATTAACAACATAGGCCCCTTGACAAGTTCTTATGATTATGTGGTCCTGGTGTTCCCATTAAGGTGTCATTCTGTTGTGTATCTATAGTCTGCAATGCCTCCATTCTGGTTTGTGCCTACAAACTCTTGCGATATCACAAGTCTAGAACCTAGAACAAATAGAATCAGTAATCACAGATGACCTGCTAGCAAGTCAAAAATTACTCTGCTTTTAGAGTTTCAACACAAGTAAAATGAGCTATCAATTGTTGGTGTGATTCAGTCCAAAAGAGTGGGCTCTGCTATCAATTGAAATAGCATCTGGGGTCTTGAAGGCTTGTATCCAAACGAGCAGCCATCTAAGTGAGGTGTGGACTAAGTCCACATGGAAGAACCACACCAGCCTGTGTGCTCCAAAGACAATGAAAACAAAATCCAAATATGATGAAGGGAAAAGTATCCGAGCTTAAACTGTGACCCTTTAGTCAAGGGTGAGGGACTTGAATAGTTTTACTGTCAGACAGAGATTGCAAACTTGATTAGGGTGGATTGTAAACTTGATTAGGGTGGATCAAACTATAGTATAATATTCTTGGTAAGCTGGCCTCTCTCTTGACCAACCTGAATTTGCTCTTGGCTCAAATATTTCTTGATTGTTCCACAACAGAAATTTCTTCTCTGGCTTTTAAAATATTGGTGGTGATCATTTCTTTCTTACTCTTTATTTTATCTTCATATTATTATTCTATTATTGTTGTTTTCTTTTGTCTGTTCATTGTGTTGTGGTTTTTTATTATTTCTATTAGTTTCTCCAGTTTATGAGGGACAGACGGAGTGGAAGCGTGAGACAATAACCGATGCAATGGTTTGTGGGTAGGGAGGTGAAGAGCTATGAGAATTGGGGAGAGTAAATGAATATGGGAGGCGGGAGGGAGCATTAGAACTGATTGTGATGATGTATATACAACTCTTTTTAAAGGCGATTGAAAAAGTAGTGGTATAAGAATATTGTATCAAGAAAAAAGAAACCAAACTTGAGCTGTAGTTACCGTGGATGAAGGAGGAAGAATTTTTACTTGCGGGACATTGAGTTTATATTAATGGTAGTGGGACAAGTTGGAGAAGGATCAGTAATGTTTGTACAACACAAAGAGCATAAGTGGCTCAGAATTATATATGTGTAGAAGTTGAATTGCAGAAAGTTTTGTTGTGTATATTTTTGCTAAAATTGAAAAATATACATGAGTAACCATGAGTAGAAGGAAGAATAAAATGTTGGAAAATTGACTGTGGTAAAGACTGTACAATGCTTCTTGATATAATTGAGCTATTTATGATATTTGGTTGAGGTACCAATAAAACTGTTAAGAATAATAAAGCACGCTCTCTATGTAATTATCAAGGGAGCAGTCTGTGGAGTCGGTCTGCTTAGATTTAAATCTTACACCCAACACTTATTACATGATGTGGAGCAGATTCTATTACTTCCCTGGGCTTTGAGTTTCTTATGTTTAAAATGAGATAAATACTAATGCCCACTTTTACAGTTAACAAGAGAGTCAAATTGGATAACGCATATAAAGTCCTTAAAGGTGATTGGTAAATGCTAGGGGATTACGTATCACCACTATTTCCTATTCATTGTAGGGGCTCCTATTATTTTCATTGTTTAAAATCAATCATGTCCTCGCAAAATGATTCAAATTTGCTCTTTTCACAAAGTAATAATGAGCACCTTGACCATCATAATGGTTGAAGGATGGTGATAATAATATAGGAACAAAAATAACATAGAAGCCCTAATATGCAACGCTAATATTTTAGGGGATAAACAACTGCACTGTTCAAAGCTACCCCCAAGAACACCTCTAAGCAATGTGTCAGAAAGCCCGAAGCTTTCGCTGGGCTTCTCAAGCAAATGGCCAACCTGGATGCACCTACTCATGCTCAAAGCTTTGGTTATTTGTGGCTTCCTCTTTTCCAATGAAGCCCACATCAGCTAGAGCTTCTTAAAACAAGAGAGCTCCACAGCCAGTCACCCAGATATTGCTTAGTCCAGTAATGTCTCCCAGTGCTCTGTCACAGAGAAGAATTTGAAGTCCCCCTCCACTGATTTTGTCCGTTCAAAGAGATGTGCTTTGACCAGGCCACTTGTTCCAGCTGCATCATGATTCTGCACAGTCTCATCCTGATGTCCAGACAGTTTTACACAAGTGCAGAAGTTGGTTCGGCTTCTTGGGCTTTGCTTTCTGGATTCCCTCTTGACACTATCCTGTCACCCAGCTGTGGATCACTACTATCCCAAAGGGAAAAGGAAGGGTTAGTAGTGTAATCACTCTGCTGGTAGGCTCTTCTCGGCTACTGCTCTATGAGCGGCCTTCAAAAGTTTGTGGGCAAATGGAATTAGATGTCATTGTAATCTTCCACAAAGTTTTTGAAGCCCTCCATGACAAATCTAACAAGTAAACTCGTTGAAGATTCGAAGGCTCTGATTCGCACAAGGCAGCATCCATGTTGTCTTCCAATGTGTGTGTCAAGGGTGAGAGCAGCATGCTTTCTTCTTCCCAACACATGTTAAATAGTTATGTCAATTATGAACTTTATCATTGCTGTTGTTCATGGACAGATGTACAATGAACTCTAAGTACTTCCATGTGCAGCTGATCTCAGCCCACTGCTTCCTGGGATCAAGAGACATGGTAAATAGGGGAAATGACCTCCCGCCACTGAAGGCCTCTTCCCTCACCGAATGAGAGTAGGTATGGACATCTTGACTATTCAGATGAAAAAAGATTGGTGAGAAACACATATTTTTACCAAAAAAATTCTAAATCAAAATCTTTTCCAAAGCAATAATTTGGCTGGAAGGGATTCTTCCAAGTCAAAGTGTTTACCAGGCTGTCGGGAGCCCTTTGGGAAGGTTCTGGCAAACTTTCCTGTGTTATTTCATCAATTGCCCAGACTTTCTGCATTTTTTCTTTTTTAAAAAATTCCTCATTTATTTATGTGTGTTCTGAGCAATTTGTAATTAAAAAGAAAAATGATGGAAACAAACCCAATATTCATCAGTCATAAAGCATCATGTCCAGAGAGTACCATTTACTCAGTGCAGGGAAATTATAAACTGTAAGCTGATGTTTGAAATCAATAATTTACAAATATTGTAAATAGTGAACATTAAACAAAACAGGGAATGTAGTTTGGAAAATCTAAATGTTATAGGAAAACATCCCAAGCTGAAATTTTACACACATTCCTTTTAATTTTTTAAATTAATATTTAGTATTAGTTTCTCATGTTTGGTTATTAACAAAATAACGCAGGGTTCATCCTAAAAACTCTTAAGTATGAATAAACAGAACAATTTGTATGCCTCAAAATCTGCCCTCACAGGAATGACCGTTTTATCAACTCTTTAATTTCCCTCTAGATCTTATTCTGTTACACTCTATGTGTTGCATATATATGAGCATGGCCCTGTGTGTGCCGTCCATTGTGACAGGTAGGTTTTTGTGCCAGCCTTGCTTTTTTGTCTCTTGCTCTTTGATGATCGGACCAGTGTGCAGGTGCCTTGCTTGTTCTGTGCATCAATTTGCAAGCTACACTACCTATAGAACACCTAACCCATGGACTGTGTTGCTGTAGTATGAGGCTCCATCAAGATCTACTTCACTACACTACTGGTGTATATATCACTTGAGCTGGGGACTGTCGGATGCTGTAATCTCTCTGACTGTTGGTGACCAGCCTTGCTGTTTGCTGCCTGTGACCAGATAACCTGAATTGCTCTCTACTGAGGACTACCAGTGTATTAGCTGTCTCATGGAAGTGAGTTGCACTGAGCCATTTGTACTGTTTTATAGCTTAATTAACTATTTATTATGTGTTATATATATATAATTATTAGTGTCCTGGTTTTGTTTCTCTAGAGAACCCTGTCTAACGAATATGTGAATATATATTTAATTTTATTTATTTATATATATATGTTATATATATACATATATATAATTAAATGCTCTATACTATGTTCACCACTGTTTGTCAGTTTGTCCTTCTGTGGTAGCTTGGGTGTTGCTCTGATCTTGGAAGTTAGGTCACTGGTATTTCAAATTCCAGCAGGATCGCCAGAGTGAATACCGTTCAGCAGCGCTGCCAGACTAATAACAGAGAATGCAGGAGGGCTCCGTTCCTCAGTTCAGAGGAAGCAGCTGATGAAAATCGTATGCTCAGCTTCAAAACATAGTCAGACAGATGACCTCCTCAGGACCAGTGGGGAGAGTGGCTGATAGCGGGAGGGTGGAGTGAAGGTGGGGTGGAAAGGGGGAACAGATTACAAGGATCTACATATAACTTCCTCCCTGGAGAACAGACAGTGGAGAAGCAAGTGAAGGGAGACGTCGGATGGGATAAGATATGAAAAAATAATAATGATTTATAAATTATCAAGGGTTCATGGGGGAGGGGAGAGCAGGGAGGGAGGGAACAATGAGGAGCCAATACCAGGGGCTCAAGTAGAAAGTAAACGTTTTGAGAATGATGCGGGAAACAAATGATTCATTGTGTCACTATACTCAAATCTAATAAATCAATATTGAAAATATGTAGAACAGCAACCAATACATGACAAAATATTCATTTTGATCGGTTCTTTTTCACCAATTGTTATCTGGACTATTTTTCCTAAATAAATTGTTTTTACTTAATCCCTTAAACTGGGTCTGGTTCAGTGATTTGGTATTGTTTGTGGTTCAGTGAGGAAGCTCTCTGGTTATTCATTGAAGTTTTTTCATTTCAGCTAAAATTGGGACTGGGAAAGGTGCTTCTAATGAGAAGGGATTAAAGAAACTCCCACTAAAGCAGGACAGAAGGTGAAAGAGGCGAGTGTGACCGCATTAGCAGGCAGTCATAGAGGATATGAGTGGTTTTTCAACTGGAATTAAACACCATTATTGTTCTAAAGATTCCAAGATCATATTAATTTGAAAAATAAAAAGAGGGCTGGCAGTCTTACTTTGGGTTTGCATTTCATTTTCAAGTGAGACATTTGCAAACCAAAGTCATCTCTACCTTAACTGTGAATGCTCGCCAAGATAATAGCACTCTATCCAAATTATGAACTGATCTGTGAATCATTTGTTCTTGGATTTCAAGCAATGTACCTTTCTCAGTTCAAAGTCCCTCAATATGGAGTAACAGGGGAAACGTAGCAAGCATCAGCTCTTACTGTAAAGAAAAAATGGTTTTCCAGAGTGTTAAGTGTCTGCCTTTGCTGTTGTGACACTACTTTCAGCCAAATGGATCCAACAAGTTAATACCCCGTTAAGCCCCATTGGAAACATAGATACTTTACCGTGAAGGAACACTACATTTAAAAAACTTTTATTAAGAAGAAAGATCATTTCCTCTAAATTAAATGACCAAATTCTCTCAAAATGACAAAGGTGGTGTTTTTTTTCTGAATTATTTTAAATGAAGATTTCCTAGAACAATATAATCCAGGTTAATACTCATCAAAACTTGACATGGCTTGCCTAAAATTTTGCTTGCTAATTCAATGGCAATAAATAACTAGCTTTTTCGCTCTTGTATTTGAGCTTTATTTTTTCCATTGAACAGCTTGGGTAACATCACTTATGCCATGTAAGCAATATGAATATGAAAATGGGCAAGGGCAGAGCCACCAGCCACAAACCCTGGATAAAGTACAGCACCTTCAGGTCTTAGAACAGTACCTAGTACATAGTAACTGCTCAATAAACATTAAATAAACGGCAGAGGGAAGAAGAGAAGGGAGGAATGTTAGACCAGATTTTTTCCCTTAAAAACAAAAATGTTCATATGACCTTATTTTAAGGATGTTGTTTTTCTTTTCTGAATTTTTATCTGCTTGCTATTGAAGTGCAGAATTTAAATGAATGTTTCCTTTCGGCTCAAGTTCTCAAAAAGACTCACTGCCATCAGGCCAATTCCAACTCATAGTGACCCTAGGGCCTAGAATAGCAGCGGTTCTCAACCTGTGGGTCGCGACTCCTGTGGAGGTCGAATGGCCCTTTCACAGGGGTCGCCCAACTCATCACAGTAGCAAAATGATGAAGTAGCAATGAAAATAATTTTTTTTTGGGGGGGGGGGGTCACCACAGCATGAGGAACTGTATGAAAGGGTCGCAACAGGAAGGAGGTTGAGAACCACGGGCCTAGAGGAAAGAGTAGAACGTCCCCTGTGTATTTCTGAGACAGCCACTCTTTGTTGGAGTAGAAAGCCTCCTCTTTCAACCACTGAGGGGCAGGTGGTTTCAAACTGCCGCCCTTGCAGCCAGCACCCCAGTGCCAGTGCTAGCCTATTAAGCCCCCAGGCTTACTCACACAGAGATTATTTTGCCTAATAGTCTTTTGTGCGTCTGCTTTGACCTCTGTTTCAGGAACTCTGCTCTCGTTGCTCTTGGGCTGTTCGCTAAATTCATCCTCCCTGAGAGTAGTCACCAGGAGCCCCGTACATGGCGTCGTGGTTAAATAGTTGCAACTGCTGGGTCAGCAGTTTGAAACCACTAGCCATCCCACCGGAGAAAGCCTGCGCTTTCCACTCCTGCACAGAAGTACACTCTCAGAAACTCAGAAGGGCTCTTCTCCCCGGTTCTGCAGGGCAGTGGCTCAAAGGCGGTGAGCTAACGTAAATTGAAGGTTATGGTTTTCCTCCGGCCCTAATCCTAGTTCCTCTGACTCTTTTACTGAAGGAAAGCCTTTGATTCAGCCCTGCCCAGATACATCACAGCACAGTGCACACAACTGAAGTCAGGGCATGACCGGAGAGTTGCAGGCTCGTCTCCTAAAGATGTGGGTTCTGCAAGGCCCATTTCTGTGGGACTGCTAGTAACTTCTTATATGGGCTGCCCTGAAAATCTGAACGGAGGCAAGGAAAATGAACTTGGAGTTTAGGACGCAACAGAAAGAAAAGAGCCTGTTCTCTCTTGTGGTAACCAGTATTGGGATTGCTAATGTTGTTTCCTGTCTCGGTTTTGCTGCTGCTCCTGGGCGCCCATTAAAAACCCCTTGTATGGCAATTACTACTTTCTGCATTTTCAAAATGTCACGAAGCCGATTTAGCCAATAGATCACCTTCAGCAAGGCTACAGCTCCTCTTTTAAATATTGCATTAATCGTTCAAATGTTGGACAATGTGAGTTATTAGCTTGGCAACAAAATGGTTTTTCCTCTTGGCTCTTTTTATTTCTTCTCTCATTATTACAGAAAAGCCAAGCTCATACTTCATGGTGGACACTTATGTCATGTCCCCAGGATCTAAATAATGTCCCTTTGTTTCCACCTGCCCTTCTGTGTAGATGATGTTATAGAGGCATTAACTCATTCGTTCCCAGCCACACGCCTCAGGACATGGCCCACCCCATTGTGGACCCACTTAAAGTTCAGAGGATGGTCCAAGACTAAAGAGGAGACATATTAAGAGTGAAAGGACTCGGGATGAAATATCCAAGACCAACATCTGGTCTACCTTTACCACACATCAGCTCTAGAGCCTGCAGAAAGCTATTCAAACCCCTGAGTTCTTAATATGAGCAAGTGATGCAGATCACCGCTAAACTCTGAAATGTGGTAATAATCAGTCTCTTCAGTATCCAGAGGATTTCAGAGAGAGAGGAGTCGGTCCGTGTTCTAGGACGGCCAAAATAAGTGGCCCAACACTGGGTAACTTGAAAGAACACATTCTCTCACTTCTAGAGGCCAGACGTCTGAAATCAAGGTGTCAGCAGGGCTTCTTGTGACGGTTCTAAGTCACAATCCATACCCTGTCTCTTCCCACTTGTGGTGGTTCTTGGCATGACTTCAGATTGTCCTTGTCCTAAAGTTCCTGTGCGTGTCTTAGTTTTCTCTTCTCTTTTTCAGAAGGGCTCTTGTCATTGGATGAATGAGCCAGAAGGGTCTCATCCCAAATAATGTCATTATCTCCAACTTCATGACCATTAAAGGTCCTGCAGTGTCCATGGAAAAGTCACAGTTTTGAATCCCTGGTAGATAAACTTGTAAATAACTACAAAGAAGCCTGTCTGGCATAGTGCACTGTGTTTGATATAATGTTGAATTTGATATAATGTTGGTTTAATGTGTTCATTACATACGCTCTAGCAATGCATCTAAGATGGAGAGATACATCGTGTGGCTCTCTCCACAGGTGGGGAGGAATCATGTTTATTGATAAACAAATAAAAACGAATGAGATTATTATTACAAAGAGAATATACCAATTCTTGGAATTGATATCAAGAAATACATAATTCCATGTAATTATTACAAAAGCAAAGTTTTAAAAGAAAACTAAATGGGCATGTGCCTAGCAACGCACTGTGGCATTCAGATTTGCTAAGAGACAAGGGGAATGTGAGGAGATGGGGAAAAATCGATCTTCCTATCTATCCAGAAGAGGAAGAATGAAATGAAAATAAAGAAGGCAAGCAGATTAAGCTCGAGGAAGAAAGCAGTTTCTTTAAGGTAAATGCCAAGATCTTAAAGCACAGGCCAGGCACTATAAAGAGCAGATTATAGCAATTTCCCAGGGAACCAGGATATTATAAAGAGTTAGCTGCTAAAACTCAGAGGTTCCATAATACAAATAAATAGCTCCTTGAATTGGGGACAACTATATCAAATGTTCACAGAGTACAATACCAATGACATCATAATAAAATACTTAAGGACATTGTTAAAGTAATGTCTGTCAACAGACCATGACTTCTGATGATCATTTCCATTTGTTATGGGACTCGACCGCATCTCCCACCCAGAACTGATGCTCAGTTTGTCACACTGAATCTAGCAGGGTCTCACTTCTCGCTCACTAGAAGGCAGAGAGATGACAATGTGTAACTTTCAAGACGTATCTTCTGCTTCCATTCACCTGACATTATCCTGAGATCCCCAGACTGGAAAGAAGCTCAGGCATGTGGAAAGAGAGGCTCAATCACTGCAGCAAAGGCTCCTGGGTACCAGAATCCACTCATCTGCCAGCTACTTGTTAGGACTAAGACAAGAACAAAGTAGTAATGCGATAGAGCTAACACAAACAATTACAAAAAATAATCTATCACTGGGGCGCTAAGTCACTCCATTTTACGTACTTTGTGTCACAGATATAGATAACTAACACTCAATTAAAATTTTTCACTATTTAAAAAAATCTAATTATTTCTTTAAGACTTTGTTCACGTTTATTTTTTTCTTGATGCTTAAAACATACAAAGGAAAGCATGCACCAATGTAACAGTTCTTATGTGTGCAGCTGAGGGACATTTATTACATGATTTGAGCCGTGCAGCCATTTTCAACCACTTTTTCTGGGCTGCTGCACTCACATTAACACAAGCTCACGGTCCCACAGGTTTCTAGCTACAAATTGTTGTACATGCAGGTAGTTCATGAAAGTACAAGCAGAGTGCTCGAGGCAGACCTTTTATACTTACTAAGAAAACTATTGTTTGGCTTTAAGAAGACGTCAGGGAATATGTTTGGTTTACAGCTGAAAGATGACCTCAGGGCAACAGTGTACGTTCTGAAAGACTAGATTCCAGAGACTCTGACACTCTGTTCTGCATCTCCCCACTGTTGACAGGGATTATTTTATCGACTACGTTACACTGGGTTTTCTGAAGAAGCAACACCAGTGATGTGCATACACAAAAAGAGACATTGATATCAAGGAAATGGGTCACACAATTGTTGAAGTGAGTATATGTAATCCAGGTCAAGTCCCCGGGTCACATGTTAAGCTGGAGGCTATTTTTTTTTTTACTCAGATAATGCACGGAATGACCAAAAAAAAAAAAGGCAGGCATACAAAGCAGGAATGCCACAGGCTGGTGGATGCAGAGGTGGCTGCATCCAACGTGAGAAGGGCAAGCTCTTGGCTTCACAGCCCAATGATTCCAAAGTCAGCTGGGAGCTGGCAGTGGGAAGGCAGGCTGCTGGTGGCTCCGGGGACAGCAGACGTGATGACAGGCTACTGGCTCAAGTCCAAAGCACTGAGTCCGATGGAGGACCCAGACCAGCAAGAAGCCATTGTCTCAAACAATAACAAATGTGAGGATGGTTCAGGACCTGGGAGTGTTTCACTCTGTGGTGCATTGGGTAACTGAGCTGCAATCAACCTCATAACACGTAACAACACCGAAAACATGATGAATCGATGGAAAAATGCAATCTACTCCCAAATAAAGGACAACTGTGCCACAGAAAAATGGTTGTTATTGGTCATTCTTGAATCACATTCAGACCACGCTAGAATGATACATTCCCCGGCTGTGTGACATCCTTTCGCATATGTGTTTGAGCCCATCATTGCAGCCCGTGCCTCAGTTCATCTTGTTAAGGGTCCTCCTCGTTTCCTCAGCCACCTGCTTCCCCAAGCATGATGTCCTTCTCCTGGGCCCACGTCCCACTGACGTGCTCATAGTAGCTGAGATCAACCCTCATCATCTTTGCTGCTAAACATCATTCTGGCTGTACTTCTTCCAAGACAGATTTATTTGTTCTTATGTCAGTCCACGGGACTTTCAATATTCTTCAACAACACCAAAATACAAATGTATTAATTCTTCTTCGATCTTTCTTCTTCATTTCCCAGTGTCACATGCAAATGGGTTAATTAAAAACCCCATGACTTGGCTCAGGAGCATGTTAGTACTCAATGTGACCTCTTTGCTCCTAATAACTTTAACGAGGTCTTTTACAGCAGTTCCTCAACACAAAACACTGCCTGATGGATGTCTTGACTACTGCTTCCAGGAACACTGACTGTGGATCCAAGTAAAATGAAATCCTTGCCAGCTCTAATCTTTCCTCTTTGCCATGAGGATTTTGATTTCTTTATATTGAGTTTTAATCCATATCCATGCAATGATGATCACTGACCAGAAGAATCCAGTCTCAAAAAGTGGAACTTAGGAAACCAAGACCTAGGGCTTTTAGATGTACAGGCAAGAGCCAAAAGGCCATCATAGAAATTATCATGAAGCATTTTAGAGTCATGGAAAGCCATCACATACCATAGATGACAAAAGGGACCAAGATAAAGTAGAAGGACACTGATACATGCATAGTTAAGCAGAGGGAAGCAGCCATCCTGAAACTGCCTCCACCTCCAACAGCATTCTAGATTTCAGATGATAAATAGCATTTCAATGAAAGGCCTTCCCATCAAATGACATCAAGTGAGTCTCTGTTTCTTGAAACCAAAAAGATTGTCACTGAAATAGCCCCACCTTGAGATACAAGGTAAAGATGTCCAATTGTGATGTCAACTCATGTTGTTGATTAAAAGGCCGGCTCATGATAAGTTATTTATTTATTTGATGAGTGACTTGGAAAAGTTTTAATCCTGCAGAATAAAATAAGTTGAAAATCCCTTTGACTATAATGTTTAGCTATGTTTTCTAAGTTGGGGTAGCCATCAATAATGCAACATTTTGACATACACACTCAACGTGAGTTAATGATACTTTGCCAAGTTAAAAAAAAAGCACATTATAGAACAGTGGATCTAGATATTACCATTCCCTTCTTGATATATATGTACATAGATATACACATATATACATAATATTATAAGCATATTGATAAAGATGAATAAGGAAATATATACACAGAAATATTGACTGTGGTCATCTTTGAATGGTAATCTTATTGATTTTTCTCTTTTCTGAAATTGATTTTTTTGAAATACAAATTTGAAGGTGTGATAGTGAATATCAATGCTATCCGATTGTCAGCCCCATATATTTCTTCTAAGAACCAATTCTATAGGAGCAGTTTGACAACAGCGAAAAGATGACCTACTGTTTCGGCCCCACTCCCCCACTAATAGTATAACCAATTATTATATTGGTTATGTATAATCAATACATGAGTTGTTCCTGGAAGAAACATAATGTAAGGGTCCTTTCTGTAGATGGATATTCCTGCCAGTTGTAGGTGTTGATAGTTTTAACCAAGTTCCCAGCCAAGCCACTCAGAACCTGAAACTTCAAAACTAGCATGATTAGTTTTATTGACTGTTCTTTATCTCAAGTGCTTTTGTTTTGTTCAAGGGATTTAAAAGAAAATGTCTCAGACTTGCTGGTATTTGATTTATTATTTGATTTGATTTATTATTCAAATCTAAATTTTGCTTTAATGAAAAGGAATTGGCAACTCTGTTTACTTTTGTAGTAATGTTTTGAATGAAGCTGCTCTAATACAGTTATCATTAAGAATTTATAAGATGGTTGTTCAATGCTAGTTTATTATTACAGTCTATTTATTTAGTAATGGCTTTAAAATAGACTCTATTTGTAATCTACAGCAAATAGGATTTTAATAATCAAGAAATTGTTACTTTAATGCCATGTTAATCATTAAATTGAGCCAGGAAATAGCAGAGTTAATGCAGATAAAAATATGAAATCTTCAGCGGGAGACTGGATAAACCCATTTGATCATTTGAGGTTCACCTATGAGTTAGTTAACTCATTGTGAAAAGATAATAAATGATGTAATTAGTCCCCATCTGTTAGAAATTCAATGAAATGCTCTTTAGTTTCTGCAACCACAAATCTCCTACAGTCACTCCATTCTCAGTATGATGGCTATGGTCTACTGATGCCACTGGAGGGTAAATTACAACTACCCAAGGGTGGGAGACAGCAGTCGCCCCATTACAGATGCTATAAAATATTTACACTCAAAATTCCATGCACTGTATTTCATTTATTCAACATCTATTCAGTGATTTTCTAATACATTAGAAACATTGCCCTGGGCACTTTGGAAATGGAAACAAAAATTAGACCCCATCCTTAGAAGATAAAAGGAAAATAGATTAATTAAAACATGTAACAGATTGAGTAGAAAAATTACATATCAAAGATACAGCTAAAGGACTATAAAACCTGAGATGAAGAGCGGTAATTTCCAGACTTCTGCACCTCCAAGGTGTCTTTACAGTCACTCTTAACAACATGGAACTTCTCAAGCACAATGAGTCTTCAAGAAGATTCCTCCTACTGTTTTCAAGTTCAAATTCTCTCTGCCACTGAGCCGCCAGCCAAATGCCTATCATCTTCATGTCTGTGCTGAAATATTATCTCATCAGGCAGAATCCTCCATTTGTAGTCCTAGGCACAGTACCTAGGGCCCACAATACTTGTAGAGTTTGTGTGACCACGAGTTGTAGAAGGGACCAGGTATCAGACATCAAAGAACAAAAAATCATATCAGTGGGTGCCCACCTTCCCAATATGATCACTGAAGACAAACATGAGCATAAGCAAATGCGGTGAAGAAAGCTGATGGTGCCTGACTATCAAAAATATATCATCTGGGGTCTTAAAGGCTTGAAGATAAATAAGCAGCCATCTAGCTCCGAAGCAATAAAGCCCACATGGAAGAAGCACACCAGCCTATGTGACCACAAGGTGTCGAAGGGATCAGGTATCAGACATCAAAGAACAAAAAATCATATCATTGTAAATGAGGGTATTTTCAGAGTGAGGACTCAAAGCCAATTGGTAGGCAACTGGACACCCCCCTTACTGAAGGGTTGTGGGGAGGAGATGAGCCAGCCAGGGTGCAAGGTAGCAAAGATGAAACATATAACTTTCCTCTAGTTCTTAAATGCTTCCTCCCTCACCCACTGTCATGATCCCAATTCTCTACCTTACAAACCTGGCTAGACCAGGGGATGTACATTGGTACAAAGAGCAACTGGAAACACAGGGAATCTAGGATAAATAACTCCTTCTGGACAGGTGGTGAGAGTGGCAAAGTCTGGAGGGTGGAGGAAATGTGGGGTGGAAAGGGGGAACCAATTATAAGACTATGTATAACCTCCTCCCTGGGGGATAGACAACAGAGAAATTGGCAAGGGGAGACATCGGACAGTGTAAGATATGACAAAATAATAATAATTTATGAATTATGAAGAGTTTATGAGGGAGAGGAGAGTGGGGAGGGAGGGGGAAATGAGGAGCTGATATTAAGGGCTCAAGTAGAAGGCAAATGTTTTGAGAATGATGATGGCAACAAATGTTCAAATGTGCTTGAAACAATGGATGTATGTATGGATTGTGATAAGAATTGTATGAGCCCCCAATAAAATGATTTAAAAAATACTTGTAGAGGCTCATGAAAATATTGCAATTTATTTTTAAATCATAAGAAAAAATAAACTCCATGAGTCTGTATTGACAATAGCAAAATATAATATCTAATATTTGTTGACGTAGGAAAGGACCAAGCAAGCAAAATTATGTGGGAACCATGAAGTTCACACAGAGGCCAGCTTCTCCGCCGTGGGCTCTGGCGCTCCAGGCACTCTTATTCTTTAATCCCCAGAGTTCCTTAGATAACTAGGGATTCGGTTTGCACTTCTCTTGCAGGGTTGTAATGATTTATTTCTAAAGCTACTTTTTCACAAAATGAGATCTTTAAAATCCAGATAAAACAATATTTAGTTGATATTTTTACAAATTTATTTTCCTCTTATTATGATTTGGGGGAAGTTTACCCAGTAAATTGGCTTTCCATTGGCCAATTCAGGCCGATTTTGTTTGGTGACACTAACTGCGAGCCCCATTTCTTCCCTGGATCCCAGAACAGTGAAGCCCCTGGAAGGAAGTGATGTAGCAAAAGAACTGAACAGAAAGATTTCAGAGGGCACCTCAGGAAGACCAAGTAAAATATTAAATGAAATGTCCAAAAACGTGGAGTAAGAAATCCAAAAAGGAAGAGCATGCCCAACAGAAAGAATGCAAGAAAGCATTCAGGCCTCACGTGGCTATCCTCAAAGATCCTCCGAGGAGCCCTGGTGCTGTAACGGGTTACATGCTGGGTGGCTGACCATAGATCAGAGTTTAAAACCACCAGCTGCTCCATGGGAGAAAGATGAGACTTTCCACTCCTGTAAAGACTGACAGGCTTGTAAAACCTCAGAGGAAGTGCTCCTCTGCCCTCAGGGACCTCTGTGAAGCACAGGAGATTTGACGGTAATGAGCTTTGTTGGGAATAAGCAAAATATCGAATCTTGCAGGAAGCATGAAAAGAAGATGGAAGGCATATGCGAAGGCACTGTGCCAAAAAGCACGAATCCAGACTCAACTCTCTCGAGGGGCCGCATATAATCGAGACGTTCTGGTGCTGGAGGAAGGCATCTAAGCTGCGCTGAAGGCATTCGGGAAAAGCTAAGCTTTGGGAATTGATGGAACACCAATTGAAATGCTTCAACAAGCACTCACTTGCCTATGCCAATAACTTTGGAAGACAGCGACCTGGTCAACTGACCGGAAGACATCCATACTTGTACCCATTTCAAAGAAAGGAGACCCAATAGAATTCAGAAATTATACGATGATATCGTTAATGTCATATGCAAGTAAAATTTTGCTGAAGATCTTTCAAGCACAGTTGAAAGGCAGCCACCATAAATTCTAGCTGGATTCAGAGGAGGCCATGGCAAAGGGAATGTCATTAATGACACAAGATGCATTTTGACTGGAAACAATATCAGGAAGATGTTTACTTGTGCTTTATTGGCTTTGCCAGGCATTTGACTGTATGGATGATAGCCAGCTATGGAGTGTCTGGAGAAGAATGGGAATTCCAAACCACTAATTGTGCTCCTGTGGACCCTGTGCTTGGACCAGGGCGCAGTCTGTGGAACAGCACAAGGGCATACTGAGTGGTTTAAAATCAGGAAAGGTATGGGTCAGGGTTTTATTCTCTCCCTATACTTATTCAATCTGTATGCTGAGCAAAACTGAGAAACTGGAACATATGACAAAGATCGTGGCATCAGGATTGAAGGAAGACTTAGTAACAGCTTTATATTGGCAGATAACACAGCCTTGCTTACTGACAAGAAGGAGAACTTGAATCACTTGCTGATGAAGACTAAGGTTCTAGCCTTCAGTGTGGATTATAATTTAATTTAATATAAAGACAGCAAAAGTTCTCACAACTGGATAAATAAATAACATCATGATCAACTGAGAAAAGATCAGACTTGTCAAGGGTTTCCCCTTGCTTAGAAGCAGACTCAATGCTCTTGGAGGCGATACTCAGGAAATGAATTGAGTATATCTGCTGGACAAGACTCTTTACCGTGTTGAAGAACCAGGATGTCACTCTAAGAACTAAGGTGTGCATGACCCAAGTCATGATCTTTTCAATTCCTTCATAGACAAGGGAAAGGTGGACACTGAATAAGGAAAACCAAAGAAGAATTGTTGCATTTTAATTATGAGACTGTTTTAATTATGGCCAAAAGAACAGGAAAATCTGTCTCAGAAAGAATATAGCCAGAATTCTCCTTAGAAATGAAGATGGCAAGACTTGTCTTGTGTGTTTGGGCATCATCAGGAGACCAATCCCTGGAAAAGAGCATTCGTGCTTGCTGAATTATAGATGGTTGGGGGAAAATAAGAAGACCTTCTATGAGACTGGTCCACACAGTGACTGCAACAATAGCCACAAACCTAACAATTAACATAGGACTGGAGTGGCAAGTGTTTCTTCCTGCTGTAGTAGGATTACTCTGAGTGGAACCAATTCAATGGTCCCCAACAACTTCCTCCCCGGGCTTTCAATTCCCTTCGTGTTTTTTTCTCCCCATTCCTTCCTTCCTTCTGATCTTATCTGTGGAAAATTATTGCCCTTTTCCTCTAAAATGGTTGATTGTTCTACTGAGTGTATACCTACCTGGTGTGATGGCTCACAATATAGCCTATCAATTGGCTGAAAGTTGAACCCTGGAGCTGAGTTCAATTCTTGGCCTGAAGAGTGACTGAGAGCAACAGTCTTAGAAGTGCAGTCAGATCCTATCAGACCTGTAAGTCTGGTCTTTTATACGATATTGCCTTTGGTTTCACACTTTCCTCCCACTCCATTCAGACTGTCTCGTTCTCTAGTCTCAGAATCAGTTGTCGGGATCTTCCATTCAGCCGCTCAGAGAAGCTGAGATTCACATGATCCATGAGTGTTTAGGACTGATTGTTTTTAATTCTCTTCCATCTTCTCTACTCCAGAGGGTAAGAGATCATATGTTTTCTTACTCCATGAGAGACCAAAAGTTTTTATTAGTATTCTCCCTAACTAATCCACTAGAGTCATGGATATACTTGTAGCACATATAATGTATGTAGAAATATCCTCTATCAAGCCTATATATACTCATCAGTGTAGTTCCATTTTCCATCTCACTTCTGTTCAGCTTGTTTATCTGTGAACCCATTCATAGATTTTGTTATTATTGTTACTGCAGGATTGTGTATATAATAGCACTTGCTGTAGTTACCACTAGCTGCTATGTTCCTCCCAGTAGGTCTTCCTTTGCTTGATCATCTTGGGCTGCCCTGCACCATATTGTACATCGTCTTTTCCTTCACTCCAGTTAATATTTGTCAAAACAATCATTTACTCACCCACACCTTTCCAAACCTGATAATCTTCAAAGAATGATTTTGTGTGTAAATCTATCCTTGAATTTTTATATTAGTGGTCTCCTATAATATTTGGCCTTTTAGTGATTAACTAATTTCAATCAACCTAATGTCCTTGTGTTAGTCTAGGTAAACTAGAGAAACAAATCCACAGAAACCCATATATGTATAAGAGAGAGTTTTATTTATAGGGAAAGTGTACATTAAGAAAAAAATCCCAACCCAGTGCTGTCCAAACCCATAAGTCCAACATTAGCCCATATGTCCAACCTTGATCTACAAAGTCCTCCTCAATCTCACAAAACACACGCAATGATGCTGACTGCAGGAGGAAAGCTAAATCAGTGAGCAGGTAAGCATCTCAGCACTGGCAAGGGTCTCCATGCGGATGCTCCAGCACCAAGGGCTGCATCGGGGTAGGTCCATGTGGCTTCTCCTGAGGGATGTCTTGCAGGAAGTGAGCCTTGCCAGCTGAAGCAGGGAACTGGCTAAGGCTGCTGCACCCTTGTCCAACCATCAGAAAGCAAGAGACCTGAGAACTAGAAAGGTGAGGCTCACTGAGTCATTTATCTCTTCGCCCTTCAATGAACCCCACATGTGTTTATCAGCCAGGTTGGCACAATAAACCTTAACTAACTCAGTCCTCTAGTTTTAGCCATGTCATAAGGTATTTTACATACGCATTGTCATTCTTCAATGTTGAGTGTGTGTGTGTGTGTGTGTGTGTGTGCATTTACACCACATGTTCTCACCCAGGCCATGTGCTATAGACTTCTGGGATTTCAGACTCTGTCCTTCATAGACCACTTCGAACTCCACTATAACAGATTCATTGAATGAACATACTCCCTGGGACTGAACATGGGAAACGCCCTAGTGCAAGAAGAAGCAGATGACTGTTAGCGGAAGGTTAGTGAAATGGTGGTAGTTAGACTTTGATTCTGGCCTCTTGCTTTCATGGTGCCCAAAGGTTGGTGGCCTGGGACTACCATATGTTTATTATTTTAAAACCCTCCTTGCTTTCTTATGACATGTATTAATCTCGTAGGCATGGTACTCCCTTGGTGAATGTGTGTTATTGAAAGTTTTGTCTTGTCACCAAGGTCCATTATTTGTGTAAATAATGTCCAGTCACTTAAGAGTTTAATCTTAACCCAGCCTATACTTATACAATTTTCTATTCTCAATAGTGTTTTAAATTCTGTACAATTGGCTAAATAATGATACTATTAAAAGAATCACAGAATACCCCAGGGGGATGATTTATAATGTTCGCTATAATAAAGTAATAATGGTGTCATTAAAATGAACTGGAGACATTTATAAGCCATAGATATGTTAATGTACTGGGGGATAACACTTAATCTTAGCCCAGTCTAAGAACAATTACTTCTTTTGACAGAGCCTGGTTGGTTGATGCTCATCTTCATGAAGAGAACACTGAAAATATGGATGCTCTAGTACATGTGGTGAAGAAGTTAGATGGTGTCTGGCTATTAAAAAGAATATCGTCTAGGCTACTAAAGGCTTGTCTTAAAACAAGCAGAAATCTAAAAGAGGCATCAAATAAGTCCACACAGAAGTGCACTAGCCTGGTACTATCGAAAGACTGTAAATAATGAAACCCAATTTTTAAGAAAGAAATAATATCAGAGCTTAAATTGTGCAAAATACCAGCTTGCAGAGGTTATGGACGACAGCGGGAGCCCAGAATCCATTCACCAGGTCTACACATATATTAAACCTCTTGGTGAATCCCTTCTGACCATAACTGCTATCAGACAAGGAACATTATAAAGTTGATTATTGAAGATGTAATTAGATTAAAATGAAATACCCTATCATTTGATCTCCCTTTTGACTCATTTCAAATTTTTTTCAACTTTCTCTTTGATTAGAGTTCTTTGGGTTTTTTTTAGTTGTTTTGCTTTGTATGATTTTTGTGTGATTTTGTTTTGCTTTGTATGATTTTCTGTTTAAGAAATCCAGAGGAGGTACATCTGCAGAGACAGTAACTGGATAGAGGTATGGCAGGGAAAGATGGGGAGAAGCGGGGACTGACAGCAATAAGTGTGAGAAGAAAATGTTCTGAAGCTGATTGTCATTATGATTGCATAAATATTATTAATATGATTGAAAGAATAAATTCTATGATATGGGAAAAAACTGGTATAAATGTAGTAGTTAAACAATTTCATGTCAACTTGATAAATAAGAAAGAAGAAATGCAGGCTAGCCTGTCAATCAGGTCACAGCCCGGTAATCCCTCCTTGTGAGCGTGGTCTTCTCATAAGGATTCTGGGACTTCTTCTCTTCTTCCCTGGAGGCGGGACACACTCTCTTTCTGCTTCTCATTCCTGTTGACGAGCCACATGGAGTCACGCTGATGGCAGCCAGAACCCTGGAGATGCGTCCATTGCTGTTGGGCTCACAGGACTTTCCACACACCCGCCTGTGGTCATCCTGCAATCGGCATCATTGCATGTGCTACATGAGTATGAAGAGGAATTCCTGGGCTAATATGGGACTTATGGCTAATATTGAATTTATAGACTTGATCTGGATTGGACTAGGATGTTTTATTGATGCAAAATTATTTCTTGATATAAAGTTCTTTCTTACATATAGAGAGTGTCTCTGGATTTGTTTCTCTAACCAATCTGGACTAACACAATAAGATATCACTTCAAAAGTATTAATAAAGAGCACAGACAACAACAACAATAAAAAAATCATGGGCAGTCACTTTCTGTCCTTTGATGCTGAGCCTTCACAGTGGGAGCTAGTGGGGGCTAGAGTACATACACAAATGCAAGAGCATTCTGAATCTGAAGATGCATTTGATTTACTTTGAAAAGGACAGAATCAGATACACCGTGAGTCATCTGATTATAATGCTGTATTTTGGCTCTATTGGACTTGTTTAAATTTAATCAACATCAACCTGAACTGCCTCTGTGGGTTTCTGAAACTACAACTTTTTATGGGTATAGAAAGTCTGTCTTCCACAATCTGATCAAAAGCATATGAGCAATTGAAGGTTTATTTCACAGATAGCTGCTGCCCTCATTTTAGTTGCCGACACTAAGCTTTTCCATAGTCTCATCCCATCATTTTAAGAGGTAGCATATGACCAAGAACCAATCATACTGCAGACAGAAGTTTAAGCTTCACTGAGTCATTACCTCAAACCAAGGATCTAGGAACCAATGGACCACCAATTGAAATGTTCCCATGAGCTAAAGAAGCCTGGAAGCGCTCACCCACCCATGCCAAGGAATTTGGAAGACAGCTACCTGGCCAACTGACTGGAAGAGATCCTTTTTTTGTACCCATTCCAAAGAAAGGTGTCTCAACAGAATGCACGACTTCTAGAACAATGTCATTGATATTATAAGCAAGTAATATTTTGCTGAAGCTCATTTACCAATCGTTGTAGTAGTTCATTTACAAGGAGCTGCTACAGATGTAGTTGTGTTTCAGAAGAGGACACTGAACAAAGGATAACATTATGGATGTCAGGCGGACCTTGAATGAAAGTAGAGAAACCAGAAAGATGTTTACTTGTGTTTTATTGATTATACTGAGGCATTCTACTGCGTGGATCATTACAAACTATTGCGGGCCTTTAAAATAATGGGCATTCAGAACATTTCATTGGGCTCATGCATAACCTGTACATGCATCCAGAAGCAGTAATGGGAAAAGAACAAGGGAACACCGCATGCTTTAAAATTAGGAAAGGTGTGTGTCAGGGTTATAGCCTCTCACAATACTTATTCAAAATGTATGCCGAGCAAATAACCAGGGAAGCTGGAATATATGAAGAAGAGTGAAGTATTAAAATTGGAGAAAGTTTTATTAACAACCTTCAATATGCAGATGACCCAACCTTGCTTACTGAAAGTGAGGAGGACTTAAAGCATTGGTTGTTGAAGACTGAGGATTACAACCTTGAATACGGATTACAATTCAATGTAAAAAGACCAAATTCTTCATAACTGAACCAATAGGTAACATCATGATAAATGAAGAATTTCAGATATTGTCAAGGATTCTAGTTCTGGAAGCAGCAGTAAAGAGCTAAAATGACATATTGCATTGGATAAATCAGCTGGACAAGACTTTTTTAAAGTGTTGAAAAGCAAGGATGTTACATTGAGATCTAAATTTACCTGCCTTGAGCCATTTCATTTTCAATGGCTTTATATGCATGTGTGAAGTCAACATTGAATAAAGGAGACTAAAGAATTAATGCATTTGAATTATGATGGTGCCGTGCTCGCTTCGGCAGCACATATACTAAAATTGAATTATCATGCTATCAACGAATATTGGAAGTTTCCTGTATAAAAGTGTAGCAGTGGTGTTCAACCTGTCCATCAGGTCATAACCGGATGGTGCCTCCTTGTAACTGTGGCTTTCTCATAAGGAGGGACCTGTAAAAGGGCTCTTCTCTCCCTCTGCCTTCACCTTCCTGTTGGCTGACCCTGGTTGCTGCCAGAGCCCCGGGGATGTGTCCGTTGCCATTGGAGCCACAAGACTTTGCACCCACCGGCCTGTGATATTCCTGCATTCTTCATCATGGCATGTGGCTGCGTTAAGTCTGAAGAGGGACTTATGGACTAGTATCAGACGTATGGACTAGTATTGGATTTGTGGACTTGAGTTGAATTGGGCTAGGTAGTTTTATTGATGTATAATTACTTCTTGATATAAAAGCTCTTTCTTACACAAATACTAATGTCATCGCATTTGTTTCTCTAGTCAACCTGGCTTAACACAGAGTGCCAAAGGACAAACAAATTTGTTTGGTAAGAACCACAACCTGAATCTCCTTAGAAGCAAGGATTGTGAGATTTCATCTCAGGGGCTTTGGAATGTCATCAGGAGAGACCAGGCCCTGGAAAAAGACATCATGCTTGGTAAAATAGAGGGACAGTCTCAGCCCACAGATGTAGTCAGTTTCATTTCAATGCATCTATCTGGACAAGTCCACATGTAGAGTTGCATTATTTTGTGCTGCAAAAGGAATTTCCACAAAGAAATTGTCAGTCTTGCAAACGTTTATCAGTTCTACACCTATCACTAAGAACTTATTTTACAACCTCTGTTCCTTCCTCTTTGTTTACAACTTTTATAACCCAATCACCAACCATTAGCAATGAATCTTAATTTCTAGTTTGATTAATTTCAGACTGGAAATTCTGGTAAAATGCTACAATTTGTTAATCACTAGCTTTAGCAGTTGATGCGTGCATCTGAATAATAGCTGTATTGGCTGGATTTCCCGGTATGCAGATAGATAGTATTCTACCACAAACAGCATTGTCTTCAGCATAGATATGGAAATAGACTTTTTGACAATGTAGACATCTCATTCCGCTTGAATCTGTCACTCCAGACATAGAAACCCAGATGACATTCTGATTCATGTGGCTAATGCCAGTCCATTTCAGCACACTGACATCTGGCATATTGATCGCTATGCATTCCCTGTCCTTTTTGGTGACTTCCAATTCCCCGAGGCCATATTTCATACATGAATGGATACTTCAGCTGTTTCTTCTCCTTTAGCAAATGCAGATCTCCAACCTCATCCCAATGATTACTTCAAGGAGGCAGCTCTTCCTCTGTCACATTTTGAAGGTCTTCTAACCCGAGGGGCTCACCTTCTGGCACCGCATCTGACAAGGATCTCCTGCTATACATTAGGTTTTCAGTATCTGAAAAAGTTCTGCTGCTTTCCATAAGGTTTCCAATGGCTAGTTCCTCAGAAGCGGTCCGCTTATTCCTTCTTTGTAGGCTGTGCTTAGCGCTTAGTCTGGAAGCTGTGCTGCAACAACCTGTTTGCTTTGGGTGACGCTGGTGATATTTGAAATCCTAGGGCTGTCGCTTCCAGCCTCACGGCAACACACAAGCCACCACAGTAGGATGAAGGGGCAGACAAGTGATAAGGTTAGGGGGCTAAAATCCAAATTCAGGATGCTAAGCTAGCTCAAGGTGAAGGCTTTTATTTCACTCACTCTCTGCCAGCTCTCTGCCAGACAGATAAAGAAGCACATTCATTGTTGAAAAACAGCAACCTAATTTCCACAATAAATAAATATTAAAATTTGCATTCTCTTAGTGGGAATAATACCTAATTTATTAGAAGAAAAGAACAAGAAAGCACTCTGAGAGTGCTGTGAGTCAATTCTGACTTGCAGCCACCCTAGAGACAGGCTAGAATGAACCTTGCCTGTTTCCAAGACTGTAACTGTTCATGGGAGTTGAAAGGCTTGCCTTTCTCCTGTGGAGAAGCTGGTGGCTTCAAACTTCGGACCTTGTGGCAAGAAATCCAATACATAACCCCTGTGTCACCAGTGTTCCTGTATATATATTAGAATGTTATATAATAATCAAGCACCATTTTCCACAAAGCAAACTTACTTGATATATGAATTAAAAGTTTTCTTGTTAGATATATGTTAATATTTTCAGTATTTTTTACATTTGTTACATTAGTATTATATTGGATACATATGAGATTGCATCCAGGTGATTAACAACTCTATTTTGAAGTTAAAGTTATAAATATTCTTCGCAAAACTTTGGACATAACTCGTAAATGTAAATTCTACGCAGTTAAAAAGTAACTTGATTAAATTTACTGCACTGGTTGACTTATTCAAGTTCCCTAACTTCTTTGCATAATCTGGGACTGGAGTTCCCATTGGTTGCTTACCAGGAGGTGCACAACTACCAGGAGATGTAATAGAGTTGTAGAACATTGATACAATTCAAATCTATTAGCAAGGGGATAGCAAACTTTTAAGTTGTTTTCTCCAAATAGCCAAAAACATATCAAATGAAAACAAAATGAAGGAAGTAAATATAATGACATATAGCTGAATGGGTAGGCATTTCAAACAAATATGACAGCATTGTGTCACCAGTGGCAGGACTGACGTGAAAGCAGCTTCCACTCCCCTTTGCAATGAGTACACTACACTTCTGCCTAACCTCCTTAAATTGTGTCCTCGGCATTCTGATACATTTAAAAATTCCATTAGACATCTATTTGAAATTAACAGCATATTTTGTGTTAACACCTCCAAGTTGTATGAAACATTATTAATTTATATGTTACGATTGAGCTCAAAAATGAACACATAATTTTCTGCAAGTATGAGTCTGATTAATGGGGTGCTTACAATAGAAAGAACACATTAAAAGGCAGTGAAACCTTTTAGACTTTTGAAATTTCAAGTAGCATTGGCATCAAACAACAAAAGAAGGATCCTAACCTTCTTGTATGTGAGAACTTACCTGTATTAGTTTTAAGTTGCCCTTGTCACTCAAATGCTATGCTCTCCAACTAGAAGGGGTTCCAGGGTCTCAGCTCTGTATTTAAAAATTACTTTAGCTTTGTTTGTATCTCCAACCGAGTTTACATTTCCAGACTCATAGATTGGATTTAAAATGTTCAGTTGGAATATTCAGTTCATTTATTTTTAATTAAAATTTTATTATAAGCATAGAACTAGGATGAAGATTAAAAGCCGAGAGTACAAATTACATATGTGACAGTGGTGACATTAAATATTCACTCATACAGCTATTTTAGATAACTTCAGAGTGAACAAAAAATAACTATGACTTGTAGCTTGGTTCCTTTACATTTCCTCACCAGCTATTCCTGAGCAGCTCTCACTCTGTTGTGATTCAAGAGTAAGTACTTCTCTCTAGACAGCTAGACTACTTCTGACAGGGCCCTGCAAATAGAAGATATTTCACCAGTCCATCAGTGTGGAACAAATTGGGTGACCAGGCAATGATCTGTTATCAGCCCAGACAAGAAAAGCTAGCTTCATGATCAATGGAGCCCCCAAAACAAATGTAATCTGGCTACCTTAAAATGATGTAAGATCTCAGTCACGCTCAGTAGTGGCACCACTAGGTGATGGGAAAAGTGGGTGCAGTCAGGATGACATCAAAATAACCCCAGAACCTCAAGCAGCGGCTGAGGTCAGAATAGCACCACAGAATGAGGAGTCACCTAGACAGTGGCTTTGCTAGGTTTGAAGTCATCCTCACCCAGCACTGCAATTTATCACCACCCCCACCCTCTCCACCTAGTCAGGGTATGAGCAGAGGGCTGCCACTGTGGAGAGGAGGGAAACTCACTTGGACCATGCAAGAGGGGTTAAGTTTCGGATAGCTCGTAGATATTCCCTATTTTAATGTTCGATACCTTTTTATGTTCAGTAATTCTAGGTTCACAGTTAGTTTTGGTAAATGACCACTATCATGCCAGGCCCCAAAACACAGATATCCCCAGCTGAGATAAGATGATACCTCTTCCCTTATTAAAATCAAATCAATCCCCTTAAGAAATACATCAGCAGGGAAATGATGATACAATGAGGCACAAGTATCTATTTCAGTATGTGGAAGGAAATCCCATGCACTTAATGATTGGCACAATTAAGTGGCAATGTTGGACATATTTATCTGCCCAATATGTTTTCTTATAGGTTTGTTGAAATTAACCACATAGGCCTGATTTAACTTTGGGGTACTCATGCTACAGGGGCAGCGGTGTTCCATGATATAATTCTAGCCAGCCATGTGAGAGAATTAGGTTCAATTACTGGCCAGTGCGACTCAGGTGCAGACACCAGCCACCTGTCAGGGGAGGCTTGAATGTTACTCTGATGCTGCACAGACCACAGCAGACTTCCCATACTGAAGCAGAATGTAAGAATCTGCCTTCCACTCACCGCCAGCTCAGGCAGACCCTATAGCGACACTATAGGTCATAGTAGAGCAGCCCTATTGGTCTCCGAAGTTTCAAACCTTCTAGAAAGAGAAAGTTTCGTCTTACTCGAGTGGAACATCTGGAGTTTCAACCTGCTGACCAACAAGTAACCCACTTCGCCAACAGGACTCCTGCAAGACTAAAAAGAGACAGGTGTGATGCATTAAACATTAGGGACAGATGACCTGAGGAGCATCAAAATGTACATGATGGAAACAGAAGGTCATTTAAAAAGAAAGGAAAGTGCAAGAAGATCAAAGTGTGCATCAGAGGGGATTCAGAAACTTGCTCTAAATCACAAAATAGCTAAGACAAATTGAAGGATGATGAATTCAAAGAGGTGAACAGAAAATTTCAAAGGGCAGCTCAAGAAAAGGAGGTAAAGTTTTATCATGAAATGTACAAAGACCTAGAATTAGAAAACTGAAAAGGAAGAGTCTGCTCAGCACATCAAACTGAAGGTCTCCAGAGGGATTTCAAGCCTGGAGTTTCGATATTGGAGGATTCCATGGGGAAAATATTGAATCATGCAAGAAAAACAAAAGAAGATGGAAGAATGCACAGTCCCTGAACCACAAAGAACTACTCTACGTTCAACCATTTCAAGAGGTTTCATATGATCAAGAACCAAAGGTACTGAAGGAAGAAGTTCAAGCTGCACTGAAAGCATTAACCAAAAATAAGGTTTCAGGAATTTATGGAAAAACAATTGAGATGTTTTGACAAGTGGATGAAGCACTAGAAGCATGTATTTGTCAATCCCAAGAAATATGGAAGACAGATACTTGGCTACCTGTCTAGAAAATGTCCATATTTGTATCCCTTCCAAAGAAAGGTGATCCAACAGAATTCACAAATTATATATCAATATAATTGATATCACATGCAAGTAAAATTTTACTGAAGATCATTCAACAATGATTGCAGCAGAACATGGACAGGGAGCTGCCAAAAATCCAGGCTCGATTCAGAAGATTTGGAGCAAGGGACATCAATGTTAATGTCAGATGGATTTTGGCTCAAAGCGGAGAATACCAGAAAAAAAAGTTTACTTGTGTTTTATTGGCTATGTTCAGGCACTCAACAGTGTGGACCATATCAAACTATAAATAGCTGCTAAAATAATGGGAATCTCAGAACACTTCATTGTGCTCATGTGGAAGCTGTACAAGAATCAAGAAGCAGGTTTGCAAACAAAACAAGAGAATACAGCATGGTTTACAATCAGCAAGGGTGTGTATCAGGGTTGTATCCTCTCAGCATACTTATTCCATCTGTTGTGCAGAACAAATAATCAGAGCCACTGTACTCTACGAAGAAGAATGAGACATCAGGATCAGAGCAAGGCTGATTAACAGCCTTCGGGATGCAGACGTCACAACCTGTCTTGCTGAAAGTGAGGACCTGAAGCACTTGCTGATGAAGATAGAGGATTGTAGCCTTCACTCTGGATTACAACTCAATGTAAAGAAAACCCAAATCCTCACAACTGGACCAACAGGTGACACCATGGTAAATAAAGAAAAGATTGAAGTTGTCGAGGATTTCATGTTGCTTGAATCAGCAATCACTACTCATGGGAGATGAAATGATGCACTATGTATGAATAAATCTACTGCACGCAACCTCTTTAAAGTGTGGAAGAGCAAGGAGGTCACTTTGAGGACTAAAGTGCACCTGACACAAGCCATGGTATTTTCAATCACCTCAAGCATGTGAAAGTCGGGCATTGGCTAAGGATGTCTGAAGAAGAATGGGTGCATTTGAAGTAGGATGCAGACCAACAATACTGAATGTGCCATTGACTGCCAACAGAACCAGTCCATCTTAGAAGAAGTGCAACCAGAATCCTCTTTAGAGACACAGATGAATGGCAAGACTTCCTCTCATGTACTTTGGATATGTTGTCATGAATGACCTGCAAAAAGCATCATGCTTTGTAAAAAAGAGCGGCAGAGAAAAAGAGAGAGACTCAGAGGCCACAGTCATGGTCTGGAACATAAGAACAATGACGAGGGCGGTGCAGGACTGAGCAGTGTTTAGTTCTGTTGTGCATCTGGTCACTACAAGTTAGAATTGGCTCCAAGGCACCTAACAACGGTGTTCTGTCTCCAAGAAGAGGTTCATCCTTTGCCACTCAATTCCTCTAAAATATCTTTGCAGATTTCTCCTTCAGAGGTCCTAGAGATTTCGATTACCTTAGCCCAAGGAAACTGAACTCTACATCTCGAATACCTTGAGCCATTATGCTTTATTAGCTGCATTGATTTGAGACGTTCCACTCGTTCACTGTCATCAAGTCAATTCCAACCCACAGTGACCTCATAGGACAAGGTAGAATGGGCGACCCGTCTGGGTGTCTGAGACTGTCTCTGAACAGGAGTAGAAAGCCTCAGCTTCCTCCTTATTTGAGCCCTCCTCACTGTAAAAACTCTAGAATAGGTTCAGCCTCTTCATTTCACTAAGAGAGCACCTGGACTTCATTTTATTTTTAAATCAGACCTCATGGTGTGGATCTTTTCTAACTAGTTTATCAAAGACTGAAAGCTGATCAATGGTTGACCAAGGCCCTGAATTTCTGTGGTTTTACTTCATTAGAAGAACAGAAAGAACTGGAATAAGCTGAGCTAAGAAATGCTCAGGCAATTTCCCTTGGCCTGTTTCTGATGTTCCAATTTGCCTTCTCCTGGGAAAGTATCATGAAAACAATATTATAAGGTATTTGAAAATTCAGCAATATTAAGATAATTTCCACAGCCATTAAAGATTTTTTTCATTAGAGCTGTACTTTGGAAGTAAGCTCTGGAACAAGGATAAGAAGTAAAGGTCAGAGGTAGACCAGGGGAAAAGTGGTCAGGTGGGCAGTGGGAGACTACAAGAGATTTTGTAAACCAGGGAAGCCTGGAGATGAGGAAGGAGTCATGAGCCTTCATTCAGCTAGCTGATGTGCTCCTGTGACTTGATGAACTTTCCTATATTTCAGGGAAACATGTCCTTGGATGGACTTATACATGCGTAGACTATTAAAAGGCCTCTGGTGGTAAGACTGCATTTATGTACTGGGCTGCTAATTGAAAAGTCAGCAGTTTGGAACCACCAGTCACTTTAGTGTGAGAAAGCTGGGTTTCGACTCCCATAAAGATTTACAGTCTTGGAAACCCACAAGGGCAGTTCTTCCCTGTCCTGCAGGCTTGCAATTAAATAGAATTGACTCAATGGTAGTGAGAACCTAAAGGCTGGTAGTTCTAAAACAGCTGGCAGTGCTGTGGAAGACAAAGCCTGGGGATTTATGTCTATTAGGACTATCATCAAGTAAAGCCTAGGGAGCAGTTTTATTCTTAGCACAAGGGGTCACCATGTGTGGAATCAATGCAATAGCAACTAACAACAAAAATGAGAACTTTGCTTGGGAAGAACCAATGGTGGGACAAGAGCAATACAGCTTGATATTGATGTCTACACTACACGACACCTAAAATCTTTAGGAGGAATGTAGCCACGCAATACTATTGGTTTCAAGTTACTTTCAAAACCCTTCCTGTCCACAGAGGATGGAGATAGACCAGAGAAGGCAGTATATGTGACTAACAAATATTTTAGAAAATAGCAAATTGTGCATGTTTAAAACATGTCTATCACAGTGCTTATTGTAAAATATAAGTAAGACACTTGGAGGAATAAAATATTTTAAAGCAAAAGACATCAATACGATTCTATACACAATCGTGCAAAAGTAATCAACTGCAAGTGGATGCATAGATACATATACAAATGGACAGATGGGAGAAGAAGAATGAGACTGGATCTCTGAGTATACATAGGTTTAAGAGAGGCTATTCCTTACATGTATTGGCCTATGCTGCAAATTTATCCATATATATAGTAGAACATACAAGAGGCAAGATTTTTTAAATCATTTTATTAGGGGCTGATACTATTCTTATCACCATCCATCCATACATCAATTGTGTCAAGCACATTTGTACATTCATTGCCCTCATTATTCTCAAAACATTTGCTCTCCACCTAAGCCTCTGTCATTAGCTCCTCATTTTCCCCATCCCTCCCTGCTACACACTCTTTCATGAACCCTTGATAATTTATCAATTATTATTTTGTCATATCTTACCCTGTCTGACGTCTCCCTTCACCCACTTTTCTGTTGTCTGTCCCCCAGGGAGGAGGTCACATGTAGATCCTTGTAATCCAACCCACCCTCCCTCCACCCTCCCAGTATCGCCACTCACACCACTGGTCTTGAAGGGATCATCCACCCTGGATTCCCTGAGTTTCCAGTTCCTATCTGCGCCAGTGTCCATCCCAAGAGGCAAGGTTATGAAAACTTCTTAGCCATAACCAAATGATTTGAGGGAATGAATCACTGGGCTCAGAAGCTCAGGACTGTAGGCTTGGGGATGAGAGAGAGAAAGAGAGAGAGAGAGAGAGAGAGAGAGAGAGAGAGAGAGAGAGAGAGAGAGAGAGAGAGAGAGAGATAAGAGAGAGAGATCAAAATATTCATCTGAAAAGACCAAAAAAGAGTGAGGAACTAATTTAATGATGAGTTTAAAACAAAAAGAGAGAGTTATACTTTGACACCACCATTTCCATTATTGAAAATTGCACAAATAAATGTGAACTTTAAAAAGGCATTTTAAGGTCATTTTACTTTAAATTTCTAAAGACAGAGCAGTGTGGAGTAAATATCTTTGTACTCCTCGGGCACAACAAATATAACATGCTTGCTTTTATCATTATTGTATGCCTGTAGAAAAATCCAAAATCAGAAGTATGATTCAATTTAAGAACCTTTAACCTTATTTCATGTGATGCTATGCTGTTTGTCATTAAGACACTTCTGATTAAAGGTTTATTGACTCAATAGATACTCCCTATTATATATTACTCTTTTAAAAGAGCAAAGCCAACTCATTAGTTAGAAACCAGCAAAGCATGCAAGTGCTTTGCTCAACTGACAATAAGAGAGAGAACCAGTGGAAATTTACTGCTGGAAAGCATTATCACCAAAAGATATTCACTGAGCTGACAATTTTTGACATTTCCCATGTTCCTTCTGAAAATATTTGTGTTAGAATCAGACCTTTCAACATCACCTAATAGCGTCAGATTGATTTCCGTGTGAATGTTCAAGCTCGGGAAATTGAAGTGCAAGAAAAATGGGCAAAGTTTTTCTGAATGCACAGCCCAGACCCAAAGCACCCCCTCTCCCACCACCAACACCATCAAGGCTGTACTGAAATGAAAATATAACCTAGGCAACCCTTGTTTCCTAAGCTAGAGCCGAACAATGAAAGGGTGTGACTAAGAATAACAATAACAATGCTTACAAAATTGACTGGAGAGCACTGGCTGGGTCCTCTCTGTCTCTGGCAGAATATTCCTAGTTCAAGCCACTTGTAGATTTGGAGCCTTTAAACATCCCTGGGTGATGCAAATGGTTAAGCACTGGATTGATAACTGAAAGGTTAGTGGTTCAAACCCATCCAGAGGCAACTCCAAAGATAGGCCTTGTAACGTGCTTCTGAAAGGTCACAACTTTGAAAACCCTACACAAGGGGTCTTCTCTGCAACTGAGAACCACTCCTCACTTGCTGCAGTAGATACTCCTGTCACCTAAAGGCTTGAGGGAGCTATGGCGTTGCCCTTCTCTGCGAGTCTGTCCCTGAGTCCTCCACAAAGCATAATCCTGCTACTATTGGGACTCCATCTTATAATCACCTTCATCCTCTCATGATTTCCACTGCCCTGACTAGACTGGGTGAGGTGGACTCTACTACGGTTAAAACTCCCGCTTATGATCCCCAAGGGGTCTCTGAGTGGCACACATGTATAAGTGCCCAACTACTAGCAGAGAGGTTGGAAGTTGAAATCAAAGGTGCCTCAGAAGTAAGGTCTGGAGATATGTTTCCAATAAATCAGTTTGCTAACCCTACCTCCATAAGGTGGACCTTCTATTCTGAACACTTGGGCTCACCATACTTCATGATCAACTTGACAGCAACCAACAATAAACTATCCCAATAAAAATTGATGGTTTAAACACACCCAATTGCACAAGGAAGAAACACCTGGTGATCTGCTTCCATAAAGATTATTGCAAAAGTCAAAGACTCTACAGAGCAGTTCTCTGCAGCTCATGGGTCACATTCAGTCAAAATCAACAAAATAACACTAGATTGGGATTCTTTTTGCTCAGTTGGTTTTTTTGGTTTATGCCCCCAAGTAGTTTGCCTAAGTCCAGGGTATAGATCCATCTGTCTGTCTAGCACTATGATTCAAGGGCTTGCAGAATGTTTATTTCACTTATATGGGACACTACATAATATGGTTCTAGAATAAGGGGTATGATTTATAGCAAAAGAAGTGTGGTAGTGGGCCTCTGACCTTTAGATCAACTGATCCCATCAGATATTATACTACCCAGTAGCTATCGGTACTGCTGATACCCTATCTTAATGCTCTGTGAGAATCATCATTCAGGATATACACCCTAAATCACTGGCTGTTCCATGATGCTGTGCTCCAATAGGTACAATATATAGGCACAGGAAGCAAGGGGTGGAAGTGCAATAGACCCCTTACCATCATTCCCTGGGACCCACTTGGGAAACTTATATATCCAAACCCTGTATCTTTAAAGTCTGTGTGTCTAGACATTGTAGATCCAGGAAAAAGGATTGTTTCCAACAGGGGATATTATTAAAATGTATTTAATTTTAAACTATAGTTTCCACATCGTTTCTTTGAGTTACTTGCTCCAAACAAGTAACAAGCAAGAAAAGAGAAAGACTCAATTAAATTGGCATGGTGATTTGATCACAAGGAAGAGGCAAATCTGCTTTTATGCAATAACTGCAAGGAAGGATACAGTCGCCACTGAGTGCTGCAATCTCATCTCTTGGTACTTCTCTGCTAATTTTGATGAAAAATAGAATAGTATGTTACCAAGGCCTAAGAAAAGTGTGGGGACCAAGGCCTTAGAACCTTGGGGGATGAGATTTATCTACCAAAAAAGCCATACAAATCAGCAGGTGTTAACAGTGAGTGGGGCTACAGGGATCATCAGGGACATGCAGTTAATTTTGACTCACAGCGACCCTGTACGACACAGTGAAACTGCAACTCGTGGTTTCTTAGACTATAACTTTTTTTTTCCAAAATCATCTTATTGGGGGCTTCTTCAACATTTATCACAATCCATAATGCATCCATTGTGTCAAGCACATTTGTACATTTGTTGCCATCATCATTCTCAAAACGTTTGCTTTCCACGTAAGCCCTTGATATCAGATTCTAATTTTCCCCCTCCCTCCTTGCTCCCCGCTCCATCATGAACCCTTGATAATTTACAAATTATTATTATTTTGTCATATCTTACACTGTCCAATGTCTCCCTTCACCCCCTTTTTTCTGTTGTCTGTCCCCCAGAGAGGAGGTTATATGTAGATCCTTGTAATTGTCTCCCCTTTTTCTCCCCTTAGGGGAGTGGAAAGCCTGTCTCCCAGGGAAGAGCGGGTGGTTTCCAACTGCTGACCTTGCTAGCTGCCCTCTGTGTAACCACTACACCAGTCGGACTCCTAACAGTGAAGGGAGTCATGAAGGAGAGAGGGCTCTAGGCAGCTACTAGGATTGAGTTCATTCCGCTTAAGTTTGCTAGGTCCATGAGATCCATCCCAGTTTTAGAAGAGCTGTTGCCTAGGGGTACAGGGAAGGTGTGAGGTAACACTCAGATCTCCGAATGAGGCATGCCTTCCGAATGAGGCATGCGATCCCGTAAATTCTGGAAAAGGGCATTAACCGGAAATAAAAGGATTGCCCTTAAATGTACAGAGGCACCTCTCTTAGGGTTCAGTTTACACCCAGAAATCAATCCATATGGGGGGTTGAAAGGCCAAGCCTCATTGTCTTTTTAAGGCACGACCTTGAGATAAGGCCCAGGTCACAATGTCATCCCAAGTCCACTTTTTCTTCTTTCTAACCATATTCCCTCATTCCTTTACAGATTCCATTTCTAGCAGCGCTCCTTCTATACCCCTTCACTCATGTATATTAATGTAGCAGCAGATGCGAGAGGAAGATGGGGTTCTATATACTCACGAAGGGTTACAATCTAGGAGACTCACAGGAGCAGTTCTACTCTGTCCTGCAGGTTCACATGTGGCAAACACAATTGACTTGATGTCAGTGAAAACTGTTATTGTTTGAATTACCTCTCATATATCTCAAGGTCATTGAGTCAATGCTGACTCGTAGTGACCTCCTGTGGATTTCCAAGAATGCAACTGTTTACTGGAGCAGAAAGCCCGGTCTTTCTCAAGCGGAACTGCTGGGGGTTTCTAACTGCCAGCCAGGCAGAGAGCAGCCCGATGTGTGACCATTACACCACCAAGGCTACTCATTAGTCATATCTAATAATCTACTGTCCACCCTTGGAGGGTGTCCACATGCACATATGACCTGGGGCCTCTGACAGATTGTTTCCAGTAGGCAATGGCCTCCTAGTAATCTTAGTCAGTCTTTCCCAAGGCGACTCCAGAAGCAGCTTTTCTCCTCTCAGCTGTAGCAAGCATATCACTCCTCACACCCATTACCAGCAGCAGTAACAAGATCACCATTAAACAAAGAATATGGGCTGATTAAAACTCTCTGCTAGGGTCAAAATCTTAGTTGTACCCTATTCCTGCTCATTAGCAGATACTGGCCTCCAAAGTGGGACTACAGCAACAGTATTACAATATTACACATACGGGATTATGGCTGGAAGGGCCATATTAATGAAGCATAATCCAGTAACTAAGACTTAACTACGTATTTGTGCTATATAGACACTTCATGTTTCCCCTTAGAAGCTTTATAGTTTTAGAACTTATATTTTGATCTAAAGTCCATTTCAAATTTATTTCTCTGTGTAATATGAGGTAGAGATGTATGTTCATCTATTTTCATATGCTCATCCGATTGTTCTGGCAGACCTAACTGGGGAAAATATTCCCACAGACTTGCTTTGATCTTTGGTGAAAATGAAATTGATCATACCAAGACGCTTCAAAACGTTTGTGGAAACATTTCAGATTCTTTTAGCTCTTTCCCCCAAGATTTCTGAAGCCCCTCCTGTGCTTCAAACCAGTAAAATTTCAAGATTGTTTTGGCTCCTTTATTTCAGAGCCACCACCCCTCAAATCTCAGCAAGTGTGAGTCCTTGAACTTTGTCAAGGTTAATAAGACTGTGACTTTTCCATAAGCCTCAGGAGGAATGGAAAACTGCCTTCAGAGAAAGAACCCTGTAGATGTGAATTTCACCCAGTGTAGTTTCAGGCTTTCAAACTTTTAATCTCCCCCAATGTTTGCCAGATTTGTGTGTATGTGTGTGTGTGTGTGTGTAAAATTATGATAGACAGAACAAAGAAATACATGTATGCTGCAAGAGTGTATGCTTTTACATACTTATTCAATATGTGCGCTGAGAAAATAATCTGAGAAGCTAAACTATATGAAGAACATGACATCAAGATAGGAGAAAGATTCATTACCACGTTGCAAAATGCAGATAACAAAACCTTGCCCGCCCAAAATGAAGAGGACTTGAAGCATTTCCTGATGAAGATCAAAGACTACAGCTTTCAGTGGAGATTATATCACAGCATTAAGAAAGCAAAAACTCCTCACAAATGGCTCAATAAGCAACACCATAATAAATGGAAAATATTGAAGTTGTCAATTATTTCATTTTACATTCACAATCCAGATACATCAAAGCAGTGTTCAGGAAATCAAATGATGTATCACATTGGGTAAATTTGCTCCAAAAGACCTCTCTAAAATGTTTTTTTTTTAATTTTTGAATGTCTCTTTCATAACTAATATGTGCCTGACACAAGCCATGATCTTTTAAATTGCATCATGGAAATACTGGACAATGAAATGAAAGACTGAAGAAGAATCGGCACATTTGAACTGTGGTGTTGGAAAAAAATGTTGATTATGCCACGGTCTTCAAGAAAAATGAACAAATTCATTTTGGAGAAGGTACAGCCATAATGCTCCTTAGAAGAGAGGGTGGTGAGATTTTGTGTCACATTCTTTGGTCATTTGATTAAGAAGGATAAATCCTTGGAGAAAGACTTGGTGAAGTAGAGGGTCAACCAAAAAGAGGCAGCTCCTCAAGAAGATGGACTTTCACAATGGCCACAGTAGGTTCAAATGAACCTACTATGTTTTTGTTGCTGTTGTTATTTGAACTGAACTTGTTTGTCACTGAAGGCTCCAAGTCCATTTCAGGTTTACTTTTCCTCCTCTGCCCTCCCCTCTCCCCTTTTTTTCTTTTAACCACTCAGCCCACTTGTTAGGTTTGAGGGATAAGGAATCTGAAGCGATTATTTTAGGGGGTTTCGAAGAAATCAAATCAACTGTATCCTGTTAAGACCTCCATATATGTGGTTCTTTCCCCACTTCCCATCTTTCTTTGCTCCTTCATCAATAGCCTATCCCCCCTCTCTCCTTGTTCCTGCCCCTGGCCTCTTCAGAGTAATAATAATCTTAATATTTGGTATATAAACCACATGTGTTTTTCTTTGTTTTTCCTTAGAACAATAGTGTGATTGCATATTTATCTCTGTAAGACTGACTAAATTTGTCAAACATAATGTTTTCTAGTTTTGTCCGTGTCATTCAGTGCTTCAGAGAGTTGCCATTGTTCTTTATGGGTGTATAATATTCCACTGAATGAATGTAGCACAGTTTGTTTATACATCCTTCTGTAATACAATCATTTGGTTGTTTCCACATTTTTGCTATTATTGATATTGCTGCAATAAACATAAGTGTGCCTGTGTTTGTTGGTGTTGTATTCTTTACTTCTGTAGGGTATATACCCAGAGAGAACTTGCTACATCATTAGGGACTTATATATGCATTTGTGTAAGAGAGTACCATACTGATTACCATCATTGTAGTGCATTTCTATAATTCCACCACAAGCATACCAACAATTATAAGACTGGCACAGGATGCGCAGAATGTGATATTATACAGGAGGTCCCTGAGTCGGAAAATACTTGATGGCCACTAACAACAGCTGTGTGTGATCTTCTTGTTTGTTTGCTGTTGCTAGGTGCCTTCAAGCCCGACTCATAGGGACCCTTTGAACCACAGAACAAAACGCTGTCCAGTCCTGTCCCATCCTCACAGTTATTATGCTTGAGTGCACGGGGGCGAACCACTGTGTCGATCCAGTTAGTTGAGAATTGCCTGTTTTTCCATTGCCCGCAGACTCTACCAAGCATGGCATACTTTTCCAGGCACTGGTCTCTCCTGACAGGTCCAGAGTCTGTGGGATGACGTTTAAGAGCATTCTGGCTGCATGTCTTCCAAGGCAGGACAATTTGTTCGTCTATGGTGAAATAGCATCCAGCATCCCAGAAACATGGAACCGATCAGCAGATTGCCAGGGCATTTTTCTGTGGCACCTCTGTGTGAATTTGAACCCCAACCTTTCAATTAATAGCTGATTGCTTGACCTTATGCACCACCAAGGGACTGTGTGTGTGTGTGTGTGTCTGTGTATGCGCACATGCGGGCGATCAGTCATGTGTTTGGCACCTGTACCTCTAACCATTGTTAACAGGTTATTATGTAGGGCTTTACACATCACTGAATTTCAGCTCTGTGCTCATACCTCCTGTGGTAGTTACGTAATCTGGTGTCAACTTGCGAAGGGGTGGAGTTTGGCCTGTCAATCAGGTCACAGCTTGACCACCTCATTTGGAGGCACCACAGAGACAGAATAGCTCACTGGAGGCCAGATACAGACAGATTCTCTGTGAGGTAGTTGGTTTATGGTGCCAACCTGGCCAATAAACACATGTGGGATTAATTGAAGGGTGGAGAGAAAAATGGCTCAGCGGCGAGATTCGCCTTTCTTGTCTGTTGTTCTTTGATCAACAGACCAGTGTGTGGCTACCTTGCGTGTTCTGTGCCTCGATTTGCAAGCTACGCTACCTGTGGGATACCTAACCCATGGACTGTGTCACTGTAAGTTGAGGTTCCTTCAAGACCTGCTTCACCACACCACTGGAATTTACATCTCTTGAGCTGGGGACTGTCAGACCCTGTCATCTGGCTGATTGTTTGGTGACCTGCCTTGCTGTTTGCTGCCTCTGCCTGGATAGCCTGAATTGCTCTACAGAGGACCACCTGGTGGCCCTCAAGACTTGAAGGACTGCCAGTGTCTCACAACTGTCTTACAGGAGTGAGTTGCACTGAGACATTTGTACTGCTTTATAATTTAATTAACTATTTATTTCTTATGTTAGATATTTATCTATTTGTATAAATATATATAAAATTATTAGCATTCTGGTTTTGTTTCTCTAGAGAACCCTGTCTAACACACTCTGCTTCATCTTCCTGTTGACAAGACACCTGGAGCTATGCTGACGTAGCCAGAGCCCTGAAGCTGGAGGAACCGTGTGGACACCAAAGCCACTCCTAGGATGCTTCCACCGCTATTGAATCTACTAGACTTTCCACCCAATGGCCTGTGATCTTTCTGCAGTTGGCATCAATGCATGGTTGCATGAGTCTGAACAAGAATTTATAGACTGGTATCAGACATAAGGGCTCATATCGGACTTACAGACTTGATCTGGACTGGGCTGGGATGTTTCCTCAATATATAATTGCTCTTTTTTTTTTAATAAAGTTCTCTCTTACACACATATGAGTGTCTCTGGATTTGTTTCTCTCGTCCACCCGGACTAACACACCTCCCATCAACCTACTTGATGATTCCAATTAGATGGATGGGCTAAAAGCCATTCTCTATTGTCTTTGCGGTTTTTATTTTGTTTCACACCTCTGATGGAGGTGGGGTCCCTCAGTCCCTCCTTTTTGCACCCCATCATGACACCAGACTGTTGTGTCCACGATTCCTGTCTATAATTGCATTGCCCCAAGTGTCACTCAAATGGGGACAGAAGCAAAGGGTAGGCTGTTGTGCACCCTCACGTTGATCAGTATCGTCCCTTTAGGATAGAGTGGAACTGCCCCTGCCTTCTTCACTCTCCAGGGGATTTCGTGGCTCGTCTTTATAGGAGCTGATCACCAGGCCTTTCTCCCACAAAGCAGCTAGATCACGGCCATCAAGTTAATTCCAACTCATGGCAACCCTAGAGCACAGAGGGGAACTGCCCCCTGGGGTTCCCAAGACTTTAATTCATTATGGAAATAAGAATCCATGTCTTTCTCGGGTGCAGTGTCTAGTAGTTTTGAGCTGCTGACCTTGTGGCTCACAGGCCAATTTGTAAACCCCTATACCACCAGAGTCAAAGCAACTACTGTTTGGTTAGCAGCCAACTGCGTGCCGTAGTCGCACCAGAGCTCAGGAGGCATCTGTAAACACCCCGAAGAAATAGGAAGGGCTCCAAGGCCTGGCGAAAGCAAGCACGAATGTCAGCCACACCTGAATGAATGGATGGTTGACAGGAGGGACTAGGGCCAGGGAGTCTAGGATTTAGAATAAAATCTCGCCTCTTCAGGGAGCTATTTGTCAATGTCTGTTGGCATGGAAGAAAGAGTTTTATTACTCTATTGACACTGTCTCTTTGTCCCATAATTATTCCCAGGGGAACCCAAACTATAATTACCTTCTAGCTTCCCTTGACTTCCAGGGCAACCTGTCCCTCGCAGTTCTGTCAGATCTCCCTTGCCCTACCATGGATTTTTTTTTGTGCCTTTTTCCACTGCAAAGCCAGTAATTTGTATTTCTGCAACACCCCTATTATTCATCTTTTTCAATTACGGATGAAAGCAAAACTACAACTTTTCTAATGGAAAGGAAACTGATCTTTGGAAATTGTGCTTGTCTTTGAAAACTACATAGCCATTTCCAGTGACAAGGGCATGAGGCGGGAAAATCATTATAGTCATTTTCAACTCTATGACTGCAGTTCAGTCAGTCATGAAGAGCCTCGGGTTATACAATTTAGATGATTATTTAGTTTATCAAAGAGAGATAAGGTAAGCCCTAAACAAATCCAGCTGCCTGCTTGTTTTCTGACCTTTCATTGAACAATCGTCAGTTGTCACTTTGGCTTGCAGGCCAACATTAAAAAGGATGACAATATGACTTCCCTGGTGCAGAGTGCTACTGACACCAGCTACAGGACCCTGACACGTTAGCAGAGGAAAGTGAGGCAGGAGAGAATGGTCTTTATTTCTGTTTGTTATCGTCTTTCCTACTACGAGGACATTTATTGCTCCATATGTTCTTACCTCAGTGTCTCATTAAGGAATGGGAGCTGCATAGCTTATTTGATAGTAAATACCTAACTAGATTGCAAACTCTCTGGGGGGGAAACTTGTTTTGAACTCCCTCGGTTCTCCGCGTCCTTCTGGACCCATAGAAAGTGCTCAGGACATTCATGTTCAATAGTATAATGCACATGGTGTTCCAGTTCATTATTCTCTCTTCAACCTCTCTTTCCTTGACTGTTCAGAATCCACACTAATTCACACTTTCGATTCTCCCCCACCCCAGTGCGGGGTTTGTAGAGACAGCAGGAAAACTGTGAATGCATCTGACTAGCGGGTTATTATCTTAAACTTTTCCTACACATAATGTCAGATGGGAGAAGATAATGCCTCTTAACACATCCAAATCCACGTAATAATATTTCATATTATCATGACAGATTCTGTTTCAGCACATTTATGGTAAGAAACAGTGCTGAGAAGTAGAGCATTGTTTGGGGGCAGTGGTGAATATCATAAATATGCTTGACCAGCCAGAATAATTTCATACTCCTTTGCTCCATATTTGCAGAATAAAATAGTGCAAATTACATGAGGTTAAAAAATAATCCCCCTGAGCCTTTGTCTCTTTGCTTATAAAAGGAACGTACTGACACCCGCCTGGTCCCTTTCTCAGATTTATTGTGACACTAAGACAGGATAATGCATGAGAAAATAGTTTGCAAACTGCAACAGTTTGCACAAATGCAAGATGTTGTTATAATTTGCATTGTGCATAGGTCAAAGCCTGGCTGGTCAAAGAGCTATGCTGAAGTCTTCAGATGGACATTTTAAGCTATTTCTACATCTGCAGCATATAAGGTGAATTATTTCTTCCCGTGCCAGAGATCGATGAGGACACTGCCTGGTCACTTACTCATCCGACATGGACCTAAATAAAAATAATTAAGGGATGCTCCGCACACCACATATTCTTCATTGCATATAGAACCTCACAAGCGAGTAAGAGATCAATTGATCAATGTTTTCCTCAATTACGGTCTGTCAGCAGATAAATCTACCAAACCAATCAAAAGTCTTACAGGCCTATGATTGGGCAGAAGTCAATTTTGAAGCAGCTGTGCCATTGCTCGTTCAAAGGAAGATTGAGAATCATTGTTTCGTCTCTTCTTTTCTGCAAGCATAGGACCTTTCCAACGTAAGAAAGGGTTATGTCGACAGCCACAGTACGGCGCTTGGAATCCATTTGTCATCTTCGTGAGGGGCATGATCCTGACATAGCAGATCTAAGAAATTCCAAGGAAGACCTTGTGTTTGCTCCTCCTCAGACACAGGAGAAATGAGCCCCGCCAGCACATTCATTCCACTGTTGGCAAGCAGGAGCGAAAGGTCTTGTTTCTGAAACAACATAAGATAATTGCTAATATTTCTCCTATGCTTGCGGAAGACATGAGGTTCCAAGGTTCATGCTCATGTCGGATGTGCAGTTTTCTTTCAGCATGGGGACCATTTCTACTTTAAATATATGCCTTTGTGTAAGGAATGACTAACGCATTCCCTAACAAATGTCTGCCATCACATTCACTCCTGATTGCCGCAACATTGGTTTTTATTTTTATTTCTTCCTCTCTAGAAGAGGATACAATAAGACTGCTCACAAAGACCTATACTTCATTCCCTAGCAACATGGGGGTCTTCCGGGTGCAGTCCCCTCCTTCCTAGGAATGAAAGCTTACTGCATATTGAACATTTCCAAAGGATCCTGATCCCAAAGAAGGCCTAAATCATAAGCAGGTAGTGAATTCTGGGTAACAAGCATGGAGTGATGAGACCTAAAACTATAACTAAGCATGGTGTTTTCGAGTTGAATCCGACTCATGGCAACACCGTGTGTTATAGAGTAGAATTGCCCTACAGAATTTTTTGGCTGTTACCTCTATGGAAATAGATAAATTTCTTCCGTGGTTCTGCTGGATGAGTTCTGACCACCAATCTTTCAGTTACCCATCTCATATGAACGTCTCCTCTTTTCTTTTAACACCGAGAGGCTTCTTAGGAGACTCATTACAGTTGAAATGGAGTGCTCCATATGTTTTTCATTCTACTTTCTCAGCCTGTCAGTTTCCCCCAAATAATTTGATCTGCGTTATAATTTACCGCTGTACGCAGGCATAAATTGTGCCTTCAGTTCTTTAACCATGCTTCAAACTCAAGGGCCCCACGTCCGGATATTTAAGTACTTGGTGGTGGGATCTGGGAAGCAATATTTTTTTGAAGACTTCCCAGATAAGTCTGAGGTGGTATAAATAGTTTATGTAGAAGGTTGTCAACTTAAAATTTAGAAGTTCAAGTCCACCCAGAAGCACTTACGAAACTTTTTACTGTTTCCCAAATTTTTCAAAACCTCCGCATTCAGTCACAAGATCCCATGTGGGCTCTGAACCCACAGTTTAAGGAGCTTGGGGAAGAAAAATAACCCTCCATTTCAATTCCCTAAGGAACTGAAAAAGAGACTGGAAGCTTCAGACAGGGGGTTTCAGATTATTTTAGCATTACTATCATTAAAAAGCAAAAAGCTTGCCCTCTCCTTGAATTCATCTTCAGGGTCTGTTCCCATGGACCTCAAATGAAACCAAGACAGTCCTTTGGCATCCTCCTGGCCAGAGACACTTATGTTGAAAACACAAAGGCAGTCCGTAAGGCTCTCACACTGATTGTAAGAAATCAGTGAAGTACTGGACCCAAATCCTCAACTAGAATGGCTGTCGAGCTTCGTTAATAAACTACTTTCAACAGGACACATTCAAAAGTCAGAGGTTGATATCATGGCCATCACTTAATTTCTCTCCAAGGAACATTCAGTAACTAGCTGTTAAAGGTCATGTCCTCTGCTTTCACCATCATTTCCTTCCACCTCTGGAGTTATTTGGCTTACATGCATTATATTGCACTTATTGGTGTCCCAAAGAAATATTATGACAGGTCTGCCTACCCTGGTCAACTTGTATTATCTGAGAACTGGTTTGAGCTACGTTGTTTTTGTGGGTTTTTTTCACCAAAAATACCTAAAGAGACTCTGTATTCTTATTAAATTGTAATTATATTCCATAAATTATACACTATTGTATTCTTTAAATTATATACCAGGATATGTGAAACTGTACATAAACTCACATTGGCTGGTGGTGTGGACAGTGAACTGTTCTAATAAAACATTACAAATTATAAAAGTCCCTAACCACTGATGCTGAGACCTGCGTACTGGATTATTATGATTTTTCATAAACCAATTTTGTTTACCTGAATTATATATTAACAACAGGGTGAAAAAGATGGTTTTTTGTTCATTTATTTGTTTCAACAAACTCACGTGGAATTTATTTTTCATCATCCATTGCTGAGTAGAATGAAGGCAGATATTTCTCATGGTACTGCAGACTAAATTACAGATAAATGAGAACATTAGCAAATGAGAACATTGCATTTATTTTATTATAATGTGTTTCAATTTCTCTTTCCAAATGTTTGCTTTCCAGCCCGACTATTTAAGAAAAGGGCATAGAGCCCATTTGGATGAGCTCAGGAACCCAGGTTTTCATTATATATGGGCAGTGATGAAGATGCGATTGCTGAAGACCAGAAAGGAAAGGGAAATGGGAGATTTTTAAGAGATTGTTCTCTAGTAGTTTCTCTTTTGAAAAAGAATAGTATCTAAATGCATATCAAAATTCTTTGGTTGTAGTGTTAAGAACTATGAAAGAGCTGAGATTTTTTTTCTCCCTACTCATAAGCTGAAGAGTTAAAAGTTTTAGTTTAGTAGATACTAACAGAAAACAAGAGTCTTCTGGGTCAGGGACCAAAGAATTGTGTTCAATGTCTGCTCAACAAGCAACACAAGTTCCATTTTTCTATCTGTCCCCCTTGTCATTCTATGGGGATGGCGAGCTTCAGGCCAGGGGGTGGCATGTTGGCAGTGAGTGGCCACCACCGCAGATGAGTCCTCATTTAGGGAACCCAAATCTCTTAAAATGGGCTGCAAGCAAGTGTATCCCATCCTATACCCCAGAGAGTGACATGATCTTTATTGTCTTATACAGTAAATGCATCTTCTCTCTGTTCCAAGACAGATACAATCTCACTAATCCAAGCTGCCTATTGTATAAACATCCTTGAAGAGATCATCAGGGAGAACATTCTTTCAGTTCCTCTGTCCAGAGACATGCAGAGGGACCATGGAAAATTGCCGGCCAACCTAACGGGTATTATGAAGCACCCTACTGAAGTCTGTTCTAGCTCATCTATCAGGAAATGAGAGCCCATATGTGCATTTCTGGAGTGAGCCATCTCCTCCCGATTAGAATATGTGCTCCTCGAAGAGTGGATCTGGTCATCTTTGCATCTCCAGGGCACAGTCCAGGACACTGTCCCTCATAAGTAAGTACGTGATAAATGAACAAAATGATTTAGGCCACACGGCCATGTTTGCTTTGTGGTCTATCTGCAGGTATAAAATGTGTCACATACTCAGAAATTAATTCTAGTATTCATTCATAGTTATGCTAAAAAATAAATGGATCCTTTTGGAGGGACTACTAATGGGTTCCAAAGCCTAGAGAGAGAGAGAAAAAAATCATGACATTTTGCTAAAAGACTGTTTTATGGATAGTTCTTGGAGTAAAGAAAAAATTTTCAGACAAAATGGTTAATGCTGTAGAAATAGCTGAAATAATTAGTTGGCATAGGTCTAAATTTGGCATTTATGGAATCCTCTGAATGACAGGTAGTTATGTAGAGTAAGCCAAACACAGTTTCGAACCAAGGAGCGTGATTACTTAAGTAGAGTACTAAATTAGTTATTAGGATGAGAAGTTAGAACATTTTCTACATCTAATCTACAAGTTTCAGCCTCCCCAGATAGAACCCTAACCACTTAGTTTTAGTTTCCGTTCCTATGGATCATCTCAAAGATATTTAAAATGGTAGTGACATGTGATATAGATAAAAATGTGTGTGTGTTTCAGAAATCCCAGTACTCTGATAGATTATGAGTTGGACTGCTGATCACAAGGTCATCAGTTCAAACCCACCAACCACTCCACAAGAAAAGATAAGGCGTTCTGCTTCTGTAAAGATGTGCAGTCTTAGAAACCCAAAGGAGGCCGTTCTGCTGTGTCTCATGGAGTCGTAGAGTCAACTCAGTGTAGTATGTGTGCATATCCAGATGGGCTTGTGACTATTCAACTACCCTAGGCTCTTGTAGGTAAATAGAGATGCTGTGCCTTGATAACAAATCTGCTTTTCATCAGTGTGTTGTGCTGTTTCAAGGCAGGTAATGAGTGGATGCTGGACTTTAAAGGCAGAAATTCAGAATTACAACCCAGGCCCGAGTCCAGGGTGTACGGAAGTCTAATCCTTGTGCTTTATTATGGTTCCCAGATTGTCCCAAGAACATCACAGGAGCAGAGAAAACACCCACACAAAGTAATGGGTGCATTTGTACTTTGTTTAATGAACTGACATGACACAGTAACTCCCATCCTGTAGTTGAAACAATTAAGCTGGTGAGGGTCAGGAATCCTATTTGAAAAGACCTCTGTTTAAAAAAAAAAAGCTGATTCTATGAAGCAGAGGTCATATATCCCTCCTATCTCCAGTCTTTTTCACTAATTCTAACACTAGCTATACCTTCCACAGAACTCTACTTCTCGGTAGCATTTGAAAATTTGCTGCAATGCCACACAGAAATCGCTGGCAACATTCAAGAATCTGGGTTTATTAGGAAAACAAAAGGTTACTATTCAGGATCAGGGAAGATTCAGGGTATAGTTCTTGGAATAGCTTGTCAGCTATATCCACCCACAGGCAGGCTTGTCTCTCCCTGGTCTCCAGTCCCTTTGTCTCCTCAACCCTCAGGCTTCTTGAGCTGGCCCAACCTCTGGCCTCCTTAGAAAACTATTATGATGCCCATTAGCTCTACTTATAAGTTACGAGAGGTCCATCACTCTGCCAAAAACAGCACAAAAAAAAACCTTCAGCTCTCTTATTCCATGGGTGGGTAAGCCTAGCTCTGTCAAGTACCTGAACACACCCCTCCTCCAGCAGCCTCCTATCCAAAAATACTAAGCTTTCTCACACCATACACTGGGAAGCCCACCATTCTACCTTCTGCCAGTCTTCTGGTTCCCTAGCCTCTGCTACGGCCAGCTCTCTGCTGTTACTGGCAGTCTTCCGGGGTTAGAGCCCTTCACCGTTGCAATCTCATGCTACAACTCTCACACTGTGTCTCTGGGGTCTAGGATGTGCTCAGTGCAGGGATCCCAGGTCAAAGATACATAGTCTCCTCCTGTCTCTTCTTCTCGATGGGACTGAAGTTCCCCCTTTCTCATCTCTGGGAAGGCTTATTTTCAGCCTAGCAGAATGGTAAAGCTGACCAAGTCCTCATTAGGGTTTCATAACTTTATTTGCAGGATCCTACCACAGGGGCGCCAAGCACCTTATCTACATTATTAACAAGCTATCTAATCGCCTTAGTGGGTCACCAGCACTCTATTTGCTTAGCCCCATGCAATTATTTGGTGTGATTTACAAGCCCATAGGGGGAAAGGTCATGTAAAAGACATCCATCAGAGCACAGCTCACTGATGAAAAGTAGATCAGTAATCAAGGCTCAGCATCTCTGTTTACCTAGAAGAGCTTAGTTTACTCAAATAATCTGCAAGACCCTCTGTAATAATATCCCCCTTGCAGGATTATTGTTAGTAGTAAATAAATGATCATATATGAATTATCATATGTGAAAAGGTTACACAAAAATAGTGCGAATAATGGCTATTATCATTGTAGCATAGACATGATTTAAGGGCAGTTTGATTGAGATGGTGACAAGAGAGCAAGTGTTGTTAGGCCCTACTGTAGTGCTTTACTGCACAATAAAGAACCAGCATCTAGGTAAACCTGATAGAAGGACCACCAAATAAAACATGAGAACAGCCCAGCTAGCTCTCTGAAGATAGTGTGATAGCCAGGAGGATTGACTGTAATGTTTGAGCTTTATGGCTTTCATACTGCATGGTGGATTGGTGATCGCGACTGCAGAACAATTCTTTTCTTTCTCCTGGCATTAACATTTCAGAAAATTTGCACTCCTAAAACTTGACATCCTACATTAAATCACCAGTTAAGGCACAGGCCTGCCAAGGATGGATTCTTTACTCTGTGACTTTTCCTTTCACGATTTTAATCTTTCTTCTCTCCACTGAAACCTTGGGAATTTCTCATCGGATGAAAGATCACAAGAAAATAATTCAATGTTATGTGTAATTGTAATGCTAGGTATAAATAGCATGTGCTTCATTTCTGTAAGTGGAAAAATATTTGTGGAGATAGTAAATGAAGATCATCTTTTACATGTTTGAAATAGACAAAGCGTAGTGGGCTGGGAAGGATCTCTGACTCATCTGAAATTTTTTTTCATTTGAAATTTTAAATACATCCCCTTCTACAACTTTTTTTATTTCACAGAGGCGTCAAAATTGTTCTTGTATGGTAGGCCTAATCCATAGCGCTTCGTTAATAAATGTTTTCAGTGAAAGAAATAAAGGGAGGGAGAGATGAAGGTAAAATAGGAAGAGGAAGGAAAGGGAGCAAAGAGGAGAAAGGAGGAGAGACAGAAAGGGGAAAGGACAGAAAAAAAGGAAGGAGGGATAAGAATACAAGGAAGAAAATGAATAGAAAGGGAGATAATGGCAGAGGAAGAATAAAGTAAGGAATGGAAAAAGAAAAGAAAACAGAGAGGAGGGAGCAAGCGGGAAAGAACGGGAGGAAGGTGGGAAGGACGGAAGAGAAACAAACGCGGATCACATAGAAATACAATGTTCAGTTATCAGTCAAGAAAATCGGTTTGAAATCAGTTATCCAAACGTCTGTACAGCCTAACTCCACCAGGATCCATTTAACATTCCTTAGAATTCAAACAGAACATTTGGCAATGATCTTTTTGAGTCGGCCATGTTGACAGTCCTCCATCTGTGAATTCAATGAACATCTCTTAAAATTTATTCCAATCCTCAATTTCGACCAGCTTTTTCCTCCCAATCTCATTCCCTCCTTTCTGGACCTCTTAGCCTATTCTGGTCTTACCCAATATCTAAGCCATATTCCTTTGGAAGCCACACCCTGTCTCTGCTCTTCAGGTAAACATTGTCTGTGGTGGTTGTTGTGGGTTGACTTGTGCCCTCCAAAAGCATGTGTGTTCAGCTTCTGGCTGTGCACCTGTGGAAGGGAGTCCCAATGGCACAGGAATTAAGGACTCAGCTGCTAATCAAAGAGCAACAATTCAAACCCACTAGCTGCTCCACAGAAAAAAGATGGGACGATCTGCTTCTCTTAAAACGTACAGCGTTGGCAACTCTAGGAGGCAGTTCTAGCTACTCTGGCATGAAGGGTTGTGAGTTGGAATTGACTTGATGGCGACAAGTGCTCAGTTCCTGTGGCTGTGAGGGGACCGTGGAGAGCTAGTACACATGGGGCTGCTAAGCACAGGTCCAGTAGTTTGAAAGTTTGCATCTGCCTGTCATCCCTCAAGAGATAGATGAGGTGGTCTGTGTCCGTAAATACTTAAAGTCCTATTAACCCCAAGGGGCAGTTCTTCCAGTCCATTAGGGTGTCTATGTGTCAGAATCAGCTTGATGACAGTGGGTTTGGAGATTTTCTGGTGAATGAAATCCTCTTAGGAAATACATTATTTTTCTTTTGTTATACCAATTATCCCATGGCAAACCTAATCACTTCTGAATTATTTGAAGACCAGAGCACATACACATGCAGACAGCTCCTTATAAAGATTATCTCCAAGTTAAGAATTCCTGAGAAATTCATCTGAGCCTACCAACATCTGAGGCGACCAACAAGGAACAAATACAGCTGAGACTCAAACTGAACTCAGCGACAAACCTATGAGAAAATGAATGTCTTTAAGGCCATTTGCTTGAGGAATTTCTACTACAGCAGCACTAGTTAACTAGGTGACCCAATGGGGACGAGAATATCGACTGACTCGTTTGCTTAATAGTTCAAAATTCACAAATGATGAATATTTTTTAATTGTAAAAATGTCTAGTATAAAATTCTCCTTCAAAATGGTGGCATGAAATTGGCTCCATTCAAATGCCATGTATCCTCTATCATGCGATCTTGCTTTCTGTTGGGGTAATATGTTCATCATTAATGTCTAGCAAAGCAGCTAGTTGCATTTCATTGTTGCAATATGATTTATGGGGAGCATTGTGCTTCTAAAGATCTGCTCTAGAGGATCAAACTGACAGCAGTGAGCCTATATGAACAGAGAATGAACAGTTGGAAAGAAAAGAGGTGGAAGAAGGGGTGCAATGAAGAACGGTTGCACAACAATCAGTGTCACTTAATTGAACAAGTAGAAATTGTGTGATTGGTACATGCTCTGCTGTCTATACGCTCAATGACAACAACAATAAATAAATAATGGGAAAACAGAACCTGAAAACAAACAAGCACACCATTCCCTTCCTGAGCTCTTATTTCCCACATCATCTGAAGTCTTGAAGGCATCCATTGTGCCAGAAAAGATCTGCTGCTAAAAATACCTGATTGGTGAGTTACATGTGGTATTCTCACTCACACTGTTACATCCCTCAACCCTCTTCTCTTCTGCACCCCCTTCGTCTTCTGTTGATAGTCTTCATCTTCAGATTTCTGAAGCTTTCTTCTACCACTCAACGGGCAAGGGCCATCAGCTCTATGCTAATCTCCTTTGATGCCCATACTCTTCCTCTTGTCCACCCAAGTTCTTTGATCTCTTCTTGACTCTAACGCTGTACCTGAAAGTATGTGCTCAGAATTATGTCTTGCCATACCACTCTCCTTTTATCTACTTTGACCTCATTCTCTAAAATCTTTAGATAGTTTCTGGAGCCTTGGGTGTCTATTCATCATTATGAGTTTCAATTTTGCTTTTATTTATTCAATACCATGTATTGATTACCTATTATGTGCACCAATCTGCCTATAAAATGTTCTTACCAATTATATAAAAACTGGATTCTATGCATCATTCAGATCAAAACTTGTTATTTCTTCATATACATGCACTCTGTGAGTACAGCTATCTCTCTGTAGCCAGGGATTGGTTCAGGACCCCAGTGAATAACAAAATCCAAGGATGCTCAAGTTCCTTATATAAAGAAACCTAGGACTTACGTATAGCCTATCATCCTCCCATGTACTTACTCTCTAGGTTACTTATAATAAATATAGTATACAATGGAAATGTTTTGTAAACAGCACTTTACACCCCCCACTCTTAATCTTTGAAGGAATACTTTGACCACTTAATTGCTTTTTTTCCCCCTTAATATTTTCAATTTGCAGTTGGCTGAAGCCACTGGATGGGGGAGCTGAGGTATGGAGGGCCAACTATGCATTAAAAGAGTTGTAGGACAGAAAGTTCTTCTTACATTACAATAGGTGTCCCAATGCGCACGGGGACATACTTCTGCAAGTATACCATGAATGTGTAAAGTTCACATTGTGTACTCCGAGCTGTTTGCTGAGTCAGTGGGGAATGCGGGGAAGAAAAGTTCCCCTTATGTGGTTGGCACGGTCCCATAAGCTCTTTCAGTCTCACCATTATGCCACAATAGAATAGAACCCTGACCTGGCTTCACGGGTCAAAACAATTAGGAGAATGACTGGCATCCTAGCTTCATTTCATGAAAATTTACCTACATATGTGATCAGTAAACTTTTCCATCTCCAGTTGTCCTGGTCCTCTGGGCTTGATAAGGGATGACAGTTTTTAATGAAAGCATTAAGAGAAAAGGAAGAAAGGAAATGATCAGAACAGGAGATATTACCTATACCGTTTCTGCAGACAGACCTTTATTTTGGATTGTGCTGTGTTGACTTGTATCATAAATTTAGTTTATGATCATCTCAATTTAGGAGATTTTCATTCTCTCCTAAAGAGTGCTCAGCAGCCAGGCTAAATTGCTTGAATTGCAATTCAAGAAGAGGGATATTGCAAGTCAGATCTTTCCCCTCAAAATAACTCCAAAATTCAAAAAATAGAAAGCATTTTAAAAAATCAAATAAAAACCCCACTTCACCAAAAGGACAATTTGGGGTGTATGAAACAACACTTTGTACTTTTGCTGAGTTCAGAAAAGACTCATTTAGAGGGCGACTATGAAATCGAGTAGCGAACCAGCAACTTAGTTAAATTGGTGGCTGGAGGGCAAGCCTGCTCTTGTGCTATAGCTTTTACCCTTTATGCCCCTTATCCACAGCCCAGGAACACCCAGCCAGATCTTTGTGGAAGTGCTGCACTGCCATCTACAGGAACTGTCTCACCCAAATATGACATCCTGGACCAGGTTGCCACCACTCAGGCATCTTGATTTTTTCTTTTTCTTTTGGATGCTATCTTTACTGGACGACCATAGTTAATTTTTCATTAAGAGCAATTACTCTAACTGTGTAAAGCCCAGGTCACTATTTAATTAACATTAAGAATAAACAGACTAAATAACCTTGAGGGGTGCATTTCCTTGTTGTACAAAAGATATTCTTAAACCCAAAGAGGTTTCTTTCTTTTTGAAAATCTAACTAAATAAATCAGTAATTGATCCAATGTACTGTTCTCAGTCATCAGAGTACACCTGTACAAGCTGAACATTTCCCTTAACCTGTCTCCTTTGAACACTCTTCAAATTAAGAATTCATTTTTATCCAAAAATATATACAGATGTGTAAATTTCATTCATTCTCTCTCTCTCTCTCTCTCTCTCTCTCTCTCTCTCTCTCTCTCTCTCTCTCTCTCTCTCTCTCTCTCTCCCTCCCTCCCTCCCTCCCTCCCTCCCTCTCTCTCCACACTTGTATTTTCAGCATTTGAATATGAAGCCTGGTTGAAGCCACAGGTCCCTATCTCTACTGCACAGCTTCACGTTTTACGTGGTTAGTCCCCAGGTGATGGCGTGGGGGTCTATTCAGCAAATGATTCCCCAAGCACAGGGATATTGACTTACTCTAGCGAAGAGCCTCCTATAGCAGTATTTCCAGTATTTATTCAGAGTGTTGCTCCTTTAGACACAGCAGGATAAATATTTTATAGGAGGCCAAAGATGACCAATAAACACGTCAGAAGTTCAGTATGAAACGAAACAATCACTGCCATGCTGGTTAGATAGCAGCATCTCCGCTCCGATAGGCAGCCTGCATGTAGGGTTTAATAAATCACAGGCAACAATATGCTAATCCGTTCCAGAGCCTCGCTCTTTTTTTTCTCTGCACAAACAAATCTTCCAAAGACAATGATCTGAAAGCATTTCAAATGACTACTTCAAAGAACGCAGAGGGTGAAGAACATGGGAGCGTTCTTCACACGCTTTCCAGTTGATCGACTGCAGTCGCAACACCGATTTATTGAAAATGATATGAAAATCACGAGCATAATTAGAGCTCGTTTCTACTTGAAGCAACAGCCTGAAATTTTCACTGAATTGACACAAATTAGAGAAAAAAAATCAAAGTTGGCATTATCTCATCCTGAGATATGTGCTTCATAGCAAGAGGGTGTGGCTTCTTCCCAGCCCGAGGCAGGCAAGCGGAGGAGCGCCACGTGGCAGGTCCTTGGTTGCTGCGCTGCCCACCGCCGTGGTGCTCCCCTGGCGTCAGTATTCGTGGTTTGTTCACCTACTGTAGCTTGCTCTGTAAAAGGAACTCGAAATCCTTTCTAGGAAACGAGTGATAATACAAATCCATCAGCCTCTAAATTTGGCTGCTGGGTGTATGCGCCTCTTTGGACTTTTCATTCCTAATTTCTCTCTGGATTCCCACGGGTCTGCCCAAATCGCCACACCACACATGCCAGGCCTGAAGCCCATCGCCTCCCCTGACTGGCCCTGTGTGGCTCCAGATGGTGCAGCAGCAATTGCCAGACACCCTCCTGAGAGGCTTGACATGGACCTAGGGAACCCGGGCTTCTTCATCTATAAAGTGGACATTTTATCTCCACGCCTTACCAGGCAGGCGGGCAGAGGGAGTTCAGCGGAAGGGTACTTACCTTCCATGCAGAAGAGTTGGATTGGATTCCTGCCTGCCCCATGCATGTCGTGGGCAGCCACCATTCATCTGTCCGTGGAGGTTTCTGTCGCTGTCACACTAAATGGGTCTCAGCGGAGCTTCAAGATGCAGACGAACTAAGAAGGAAGGTTTGCTGATCTATTTTCAGAAATTAGCCAACGACCTCCCTGATCTCTCACCATCAGATCCAAGACGGGAGCAAACCAGGCGATGTTTCGTTCCATTGTCCACCGGGCCACCATGAGCTGTGAACTGACTTGAACTCGAACTGCAAGCACCCTCCGGGAGCTGCTATGGCAAGTCAACAAAGCTCTATTGGCACAAGCTGAACAGGAAGTCAACGGTCGCTCATAACTTTGTCCACAGCCATGAGTGTTTCGCCAGTGCCCAGACTAAAATAACATCTTTTGGGTTTTATGTTTGAAAGTTTCTTTTAGTGTGTTTATTCCGGTATTTTTCTTTGCTCCGTTTAAAAAAATCATTAATAATTAAGCAGAATATTTCTCTACACAGAGCAAGGAATTTCACTAAATATTCAACACGTGGGATGTACGAGTGGGAGGGTAGGTGGTGTTGCAAAGAGATTTCCTTGCCAGATGCTTGCTGGAGATTAGAAGCATCTGCCTGGGGACCCAACAGAACTTCCAGTTTGATCGCCCCGGTCCTTTCTCCAGATTCCACCCGCCTCTATTGCCTCCTCACTTGCTTCTCTTTTTGCTTCTAGAGATTGTGGATAGTTGTACCCTCTTCTCCAACAATCCAAAGAAGTTATTGGAAGTTGCATGAAGCTGAGGGACAGTTAACATCAAAAGACGCGCTTAGATACACTTCACAGCAACGAGCACTGTTGATAGCGAGCAGAGCTGGACAGGGACAGGGGAACCGCATTCTCCCATTTGATGTTCTTGTTAACCTGCTAGTCCTTCCCGCCTTCATTTGTGCTCCAGAGAACTGTGAGTGAAACGGACCTTGGATGCTACACTAATGTCTCATTTCAAGAAGATCAGTGCTAGGATCACCATGGTTCATCATCAATCATGTTTTAAAATAATCTAGAGCATGTCCTTCTCATCATGAACTCTTCACAGATACCTTTCGGTTGCATTTAATAGACAGCCATGTCTTTCGATGCTCACGTCCCAGAATTGATTCCTATGGCTCCTGTGTACAGCACCTATGTCAGCTCTGGAATAGGATTGCTAGTGCCTGCTGCCAACACATCCCAAAGATGCATGTATTAGGGAAGACGTCACAAGGTACCACAAACTGGGTGGCTTGTAAGAACCTACGTTTATATTGTTTTACAGTTCTGGGGACTAGTAGTCAGAATTCAGGGTGCCACCAGAGTCTTATTCTCATGAAAGATGCGACCAAGCAAGACATTCTTTCTTGTTTCATTCAGCTTCTAGTTGCTCCAGGCACCCCCGACGTGTATCTTCATTTCTGTTGTCCTATGGCCGACTTCCCTCTCTCTCCATGTTGCAGCTATTTTTAAATGGGGTTTCAAAACTGCAAGGAAAACTTTAATTATCTTTAAAGTCTACCTTTCCAGGAACATTTTTTTTAAACATTCAGGTTGGATTAGAATCTATCCTATTCTAATAAGACCTCAACTTAGCTTAGTTTATCTTAGTGTTTTTCACAGAACCTATTTTATAAACAATGTCATGTTTACAGGGACAGGATTAGGACTTCAACATAACTTTGTGGGGGCTGGATCACACTTCAATCCATCACATGCAGAGGAATCAAATTTACTACATCTATAGGAAAAGATGATGGAGGAAAAGCTCAATCTCATCATTCAAGCCAAGATTAGAGGCATCTGGTAGAACAGACCATCAATTTCTCATATGTAAGTTCAAGTTGAAGCTGAAGAAAATGCAATAAAACCTCTAGATCCAAAATACAACATGAAGTATACCCCACTTGAATTTTGAGAGCATCACAAGAAGAGATTTGATTAATGAACACTAATGATCAAAGATCTGATGAGTTGTGGGCTGACATCATGAGCATCATGTATGAAGGAAGAATGCAAAGGCTTATTACAGGGATACAAAATAGATAAAACTCCAAAGTGGATGTCAAAAGAGACCCTGGAAGTTGCTCTTGAATTTAGAGTAACTAGAATGCATGGAAGAAATTATCAAGTAAAAGAGCTAAATGGAAAATATTTAAAGGGAAACTGGAGAAGACACAATAAAGCACCACGAAGAGATATCCAAATGCCTGAAGTTAAAAAGCCGAAAGAGAAGAATGTGTGCAGCATGCCTCAAGCTAAACCAAAGACGAAACCCCTCAGATCCATTGCCGTTGAGTATATCCCAACTTACAGTGACCCTGTAAGGCAGGGTAGGACTGCCCCGGTGGGTTTCAGAAACTGGAACTCTTTTGGAGAATAGCTGGTGGTTTCGAACTGCTGACCTTGTGGTTAGCAGCTCAATGCTTAAGGACTATGTCACCAGGGTGCTCAAAGGGAAAGAACTGAAGAAATCCTTCAAGCCTTGAGTTATAGTAAGGATTCTATGAGCAAAATGCTGAATGATGCAAGGAGCATTTAAAGAAGATGGAAAGAATGCACAGTCGTGGTACCAAAAAAGAATCGGTAGACATTCAACCATGTCAAGGGGTAGCATACGTTCAAGGAACAATAGGACTCACGGAGGAAATCCAAGCTGCACTGAAGGCATTAGTGAAATACAAGACTCCAAAAACGGATGGACTACCAAATGAAGTGATTCAGAAAACGGATGGCAGGTGCTGGAAGCATTCACTGGTCTATCTCAAGAAATTTTGGAAGACAACTACCTGCCCAACCACCCGGAAGAGCTCCATATTTTTGCCTACTCCAAAGAAAAGTGGCTCATGAGAATATGGGAATTACTGAACAATTTCATTAACAAGCACCCGCAAGGAAATTTTGCTAAAGACAATTCTTCAGTGTTGAAGCAGTCCATCTACAGGGAGCTGCCAGAAATTGCTGCTGGACTCAGAAGAGGACCTGGAACCAAGGACATTGTTCATACTGTCAGAAAGCTCCTCATTGAAAGCGGGGAATACCAGAAAGATTTGTGTGATTGTTAGGTGCCATCGTGTCAGTAATGACCAACAGTGACACTATACACAACAGAACAAAGCACTCCCTGGTCCTATGCCACCACTCATCTGTGAGTTTGTCCTACTGTGGTGGTTTGTGTGTTCCTGTGATGCTAGAAGTTGTGTCACTGGTATTTCAAATGCCAGCAGGGTCACTCAAAGTGAACAGGTTTCAGTGTAGCTTCCAGTCTAAGAACAGATAATGAAGAAGGATGAGCTCCTCATTTCAGAAGAAGGGGCCACTGAAAACATTATTAGCAACTATGAGATACCACCTAATACCCTTAAATATAGCCCAATTAAAAAATCAGAAAATAACAAAGTTTGGAGGAGTTGTGGGTAGATAGGAACTCTTGTCCACTGCTGGTGGACGGGTAGGTATGTACAGTCATTATGGAAATAGACTTGGAGATATCTAAAGCAGATGGAAATTGAGCTACCATACAACCCAGCAATCCCCCTATTGGACATATACCAAGAAGAGGTAAGAAACAAACCATGGCCAGACATCTGTGCTCCAATGTTCATTACAGCACAGTTCACAATTGCAAGGAGTTGGAAACAACCCAAATTTCCCTCAACAGACAAGTGAATTAAAAACGGTGGGACATACATACAATGGAGTACTATGCGTCCCTAAACAGTAGCGATGAACGCATGAAGCACATTGCCACGTGGGAAGAACTGGAGGAAATCATGCTAAGTGAAGTAAATCAAGCATGAAAGGAAAAGTTCAACATGAGTCCTCTTAGGTAAGCATAAAAAAAAGATGGGGCGGCATAAGGGAAAAGTTATTATATACATACATCCCTTGCATGAGGTTCAGCAACTATGGCAGGGGCAAAACCCTATCCAGCAATACATACGGCAGCCAAATAAATAAGAGGGAGGAAGAAACATGAGGGGGTGGGGAATAGGGCACTAACCCACCCAAGGGGAAGCTATTGGTTATATCTCCACAGGGAGAGAGAGACCAGGCTCCAACCAGATGTGCCAAGACATCAATACAACTTACTGCCAAGTAACCAAGAACCAATAAAGAGGTCTGCGGGACGGCCCCAACCCCAACTACGTGGACACCCCCCACTCAGGAGAATGCACTTCAGAGGACAGCACTGGGGCTACAGCCTTGGGATAGGGGCGCTTCACATAAGAGCACACGGGAGAAACACAAAGGGATGGAGATGGGGAGAGGACATCCTGGCCCACCAAACCCCAAGGACAATGTTCCTGCTCAGAGCAGACAACGCACGGGGAGGACCATAGGACCGGCCCCACCATGGAGCAAGGCGTCCCTCACTGAACACTGGGGACACAGTGCAGGGAATAGTGCACGGTCGGGCCCCATCATGCTGGAGCGAGGGCACTGAGGGCATGCAGCAGAGCAGCATGGAGAGCACAGTGATGAAACCCCTAGGGAATACCAAAAATAGACTTTGGAGACAGAGTGTGGCATCCAAAGCTGGAGATCACATGATAGAATTTTGCAAACAACTTGTTCATAGCAAATACACTTTTCCAACAAGAAAAGGCGACTATAACATGGACTTCTCCAGATGGATTACACAGAAATCAAATTGAGTACCTCTGCAAGATGAGATGATAGACAAACTCAGTATCAGCAGCTAAAACTAGACCAGAGTTGTACTGAGGAGCACACCATCAACTGCTCATATGTAAGTTCAGGGTAAAACGGAAGAAAATGAAAACAAGTCTACCGGAGCCAAAATATGACCTTGACTCTATCCTACTGAATACCAAGGACAGTGCAAGAACAGACTTGACACCCTGGACACTAACAACAGAGGACTTGATGAGCTGGGGGGGGGGCATCAAGACCATCATTTATAAAGAAAGCAAACTGTATTAAAAAGACAAGAAAAATGAAAGATCAAAGCGGATGTCAGAAGAGACTCTGAAATTTGCCCTTGATCGTAGAGTAGCTAAAGCAAATTGAAGAAACGATGGAGTCAGAGTTGAATAGAAAATTTCAAAGGACAGCTCAAGAAGACAAATCCAGATATTATAATAAAATAGGCAAAAACATAGAATTAGAAAAACAAAAAGGAAGAGCATGGTCGGCATATCTGAAAGTGCAAGAACACAAGAAAAACATTGAATATCCAATGGCAATATCGAAAGGTTCTATGGGCACAATATTGACTGATGTAGAAAGCATCAAGACAAGTTGGAAGAATGCAGTCACTGTATTGAAATGAACTAGTCAACATTCCATCATTTCAGGAGGTGTCCTATGAGCAAGAACCAATGAAAGCATCAACCGAAAACAGGGCTCCAGAAATTGATGGAATACCAATTGAAATGTTTTAACAAACTGAAGAAGCACTCATTGGTCTATGCCAGGAAATTCCGAAGGCAGCCACTTGGCCAACTGGCTGGAAGAGATTCATATTTGAGCCATTCCAAAGAAAGTTGACCCAACAGAATACTCAAATTATAGAACAATATTATTGATATCATGTGCAAGTAAAGTTTTGCTGAAGATCATCCAACAATGGTTGCAGCAGCACATTACAGGAAGCTGCCAGAGGGTCAGGCTGAATTCAGAAGAGGATGTAGAACAAGAGATATCATTGCTGGTATCAGATGGATCTTGGCTCAAAGCAAAGAAACTTGTGTTTTATTGACTATGCAAAGGTACTCAACTGTGTGAATCATGACAAACTATATATGATATCGTGAAGAATAGGAGCTCCAGTATACTTCATTGTGCTTATATAGAGCATGCACATAAGCCAAGCAGCAGTCATTTGAGCAGAACGAGGGCGTACTGCATGGCTTAAAATTAAGAAAAATGTGCATATAGGCTGTATGCTCTATCATATGTGTTCAGTTTCTTATGTTTAGCAAATAATCTGAGAAGCTGAACTGTATGAAGAAACTGCAGCGTCAAGACTGGAGGCAGGCTCAACAACACCTGTGGTGTGCAGATGACACAGCCTTCTTACTGAAAGGGCAGGGGACTGGAAATACGTACTGATGAAGATTAAAGACTAAAGCTTTCAGTATAGATTACGACTCAACATAACAAATACAAAAATCCTCACACCTGAACCAACAGACAGAATCTAAAGTGGAGAAAAGATTGAAGTGGTCAAAGATTACCGTATCTACTCAAGTATAAGCCGACTCAAATATCAACCGAGGCACCTAATTTTATCACAAAAACTGCATTGCTGAAAAACTCGGCATATACATGCAAACATACAGTACACTTTACCTGAATCAATAATCAAGAAGCAGTCCAAAAACTCAAATGGCATCTTGCATTGGGCAAAACTGCTTCACAAGTCACATTTAAAATGTTCATGAGAATGTCCCTTTGAGGACTAAGGTGTGCCTGACTCAAGACTTGCTATCTTCAAGAGTTCCATATACTTGTAAAATCTGGACAATGAATATCACCTGCAGAAGAATAGATGCATTTGATTTATGATGGTGGAGAAGAGTATTGGAAGTACCACAGACTGCCAGAAAAGCACATCTATCTTGGATAAAGTGTGGCCTGAATTCTCCTTAAAAGCAAGAATGACATGAGACTTAATCTCATACACTTTAGACATGTGTTCAGGAGAGATCAATCCCCGGGAAGGTAAAGGGTTAGTGAAAGACAGATAAAGGCTCAATGAGATTGATTGACATATAGGTTGCTACACTGACCTCAAATACAACAATTGTGATGATGTCGCCGGACTGGGTGGTATTTTATTCTGTTGTACATTGTCATTGTAAGTTGAAGGTATCTAACAAGAAAAGGACCATTGGACTAGGGGACTACACCAATCTGTATTGGAGCAATATACCTGGTCTTAATTATGATTTGAGTTTTGATCTATGTTTTCCCCCCACTCTGTCTACGATATTCTATTGTGATTCTGGTCAGAGTGGTTGGTAGATGTAGCCAGGAACCACCTAGTTCTGATCTCAAACTACTGGAAGCTATGGTTTATGTGGTCGATTACTTCTATGGACTGACTGCTTGTTTCATTGAGAACTTTTATTTTTCCCACCCTTTTTTGCTCCAGATGGAGAGAGAAAAATAGATACATGTTAGATGCTGCTCACAGCCTTTTAGACTCCATTCACTAATCACTAAAGTAGGATGTAGTACATTGTCTTTGAGGAATATGTAAAACATTTTTTAAGTGAGAAATTTGGAATCAAAAGTTCCACCTGTGTGACAAAGGAAATAACATTTAAAGCTGATCCAAACTCTTATCTCAGCCAGATCCAGGTAGGGGCGCAACAATACTTGGATTTCTAATTAAAATGTGATATACCCATCACTATGGTAAGAGGAACAGTGACTCTTTTTTATGTGAGAAATGTCTATACTGGCTCTACAAGCTTACACTGACTCACTCACCACCCTATAAATAAACCACAGTGAACCAGCCCCTTGGCTCTGGCAAATGAGAAGATACGGATGGAGCTCAAACGCATCATCCTGAAGCTAAGGAAGTGTCAGCTTCAGACTCTCACCGCTGCTTAGTTCCACGTGGGCGATAGATAGTGTTCCAAGAGTGCGAAGGGCAAACCAGGTTGCAACCAGGAAGCATTTCTATAAGCTTCTCTGATAGACTGCTTACAGAGCTCTTAAGAGATACTAGGTCTCTAGGGTTTAAGGGATTAATATGATTTATTTTCTCATCCAATTTTTTTGCATAGCTTTTGTATTCATCCTTTCAAAAGAAGCCTCAAACGCATGTATGAGTCTTCAAAAAGTTTGTGGAAAAGTTATGTTACCTTCTTTTTCTTTAAAAATTTTTATTGTGTTTTTAGTGAAGCTTTACACAGCTGATTAGTTTTAATTTAACAATATGCAACTTTTTCAGTGACATTGGTTACATTTTTCCAAATAAGAATAAAGTAGAAGATAATAAAAAATAGAACACATTAAGAATGGGTTAAAGGGGAAAACAAATGATATGATGTTAGATGTTAACCTAAATATATCACCAATAACTCACTTTCTGATGTACCTTATGTGTGGACAGGGTTTTCATATCATTGGTCAATGGTACAAGAGTATTTGTTATAGACATTCCCCACAGGGTCTCTGCAAATGGATTTTGGATTTTCACTGTCATCCATAGCCTTCTGCAAATAGGCTGCTCAGACTTTAAGCCCTAATACATTTCCCTCCTCTGATCTTGGATTTCATCATTTAAAAATCTTGTATCACACAGGCTGCTTCGATGTGGGATTACCAGTCACCTCTCTTAGATGACTGCTTGCTTTAAGACAAGCCTTTAAGATCTATTTTTTCTAATAGCCAGACACCATCTTATTTCTTCGCCACACTTTGCTATAGCACCTTAATCTTAAACTATCTTTTAATTCAATTTTCCATGAACTTGTTGAAGTCCTTTAGTATATGTCTGGCATCACCACATCTGCATATGCCCGGGATCTCCCTCAGAGGACTAGAGCGCACGCCCCCTCTCTGGAATCAGCACTGAGCTAGTAGAGCGGCACTCGGGAAAGGAAGGTGGGTTTCCTTCCTCGTTAGGATGCGGCAGAGTTTTGAAATGAAGGCCTGGAGTTCCTGACTGGGTAGCACACGTGAGGAAAGGAGCTCCTGAAGAGAAAGCGCTCACCTGGCACACTTCTCAAAGTTAGCTTGTAGCCCTTTTCCTCGTGTGGGCTGAGGGTGAAGACAAACACTTCCTTTCACATTTACTAGAGCTCTCACTGATCCTTCATAAGGAAGCTGTGACTTCTTGAAGGTCTGAATGCTGTAATAAAGCATGGTGAAGAGACGGCATGGTGCGGTGCCCAGCTATTATTAAAAAATAGTGTCTGGGGTCTTAAAGGCTTGTCGGCAAATAAGCAGCCATCTAAGTGAGATGCCAGCTAAGTGAAGAAGTACACTAGCATGTGTGATCTAGGATTATAAATAATGAAATCCAAATCCAAACAAGGGGATGGTATCAGAGCTTAAAATTGTGAACACCCAGTTTGCAGAACCCCTTGCAGCACCCTCACGTGGATTAAGTTTCCGATGAATCCCCTCTGACCATGGACCAGGGATGCGGACAGTCTTGCTATCACACAGATTGCAGTGAGGGTGTTTTTGGTGTTTTGTTTTGCTTTGTTGTATTTTTGGCATGTGTTTCTCTGTATGAAACCTAAGGTAGGCAAAGACACATTGACTGTATTCATGGTTTACTGGCGGATATGGCAGGAGAGGCTGGGGGAATGGGGACCGGATAACAATGGGTTCAAGGAAGATGAAAGTATTCTAAAGTTGATTGTACAGATGATTGTGAAACTGTTTTTAATAAGATCGGACTATTGAAATGAATGTAATTTGATTACATGCCAAAAAAACACCCTGTTTTGACCAAAGGAGCTGTGACTTCCGCCACACTCATGGGTGAGCCCAGAGAATGATGGTAGCCGTTCCTGGACCACGGAGGGAGGCTTCAGCAGGCTTGGTTCAGAGACTTGTTCTTTGCTGCCCGTAGGTGCCATGGGGCCGATTCTGAGTCGCCGCAACCTTGGGGGCCACCAAGTGAACCGCTCCCTGATCTGGCACCGCTCTCACCTCCTGGCTAGGCGTGAGCCCGTGGTCGCATTCGCTGTGTCAGGCCCACGTGTGGTCTCTTCCTCTTTTTCACCTTTTTCACGGTGCCCCTCCTTTACCAAGCATGATGTCCTTGTCCAGGGACTGGTCTCTCCTAAAACAGGTTCAATATACGGGAGACGCAGTCTCGCTGTCCTCACTTGTAAGGAACATTCCGGCTGCCCCTCTTCCAAGACAGACTGTGTTTTGTTTTGTTTCATTTTTGTTTTGTTATTTGGCAGTCTCGCAATGACTTGCCCTGGTGGGTCCTTAAACAGAGTTACCATTAGTTTTCAAAACAGCCGTGGAAAGAGCTGTTCAATTACTCTTTTCAGATTTCCTATAGCCAAGAAAATCCCCCAAGCAAGAGTAACATCAAAAATGAATTCCCCATTTTCCATCCCTAAAACATATTAACAAAACACAATTCCTTTAGAGATCAAAGGCAGGGACTTTACCACACTAGGTGCGTCTACTTGTGATAGATGTGGGATAGATTACCCGAGAAGCAAGGTATACCTGGGCTTAATTTTATTTACTAATCCACAGTAAACAACTTCACTATCATTGAAATCCAGGTTAAATTGCTCACAACAAAATAGTAAATAATCACAATTAAGCTCACAGTTACTTTGCTTACTATAAACCAGTGCAGACTGTACTTACTGGTTAATATGCCCCTTGGTAAGAGTACATGTTCTGCTGGTTTCAGACCAAGGAAAACAAGATTGTACAAAACATCTAAAAATTTAAATTATAACCCAGGTGCTAATGATGATAGGATCTCCTGGGGAAAGGAATGTGTGTGCTTTGTTCTCAAAGCAGATATAAATATAGTGACTGCTTATTGTAAGCCTATATCCATTACTTTCAACAGTGGGCCTTTACAAATGAATATGCCAATTCCTGCAGGAGGGCAATACTGCCTAAAGGCAGGAGCATAGACATGCTCTAGGGGAGCCCAGAATTTTCATGAAAAAAAAATATATACTGTTTACAGAACTCAAATCTGCAGGAGAAAGTAGTCAGATAATGATGCTAAGCACCTTATGAAGAACAAGAAAGGGAGAAGCCAGAGACATCCCCAAGAGGAGGGGTGTGGTTTGAATGATCCCACCACTTTGAAAATCCACTGACTATTCGATTCTGGAGGGCAGTGGCTTTGGTTTATGCCACCTTTCTGTTCCACACATAGTTTATTATATTATTCCATACGTAGAAGAAACTCAGTTAGGTGTTTGTGGAATGAATAAATGAGGTTTAACAGTTAGCCTTAACAGTACAATAGTAGGAAACAATGAATTAGGTCAGAGGCTCTTAGAATCATCTGGAAACTATCTATATCTATATCTAATCTATATCTATATCTATATCTATCTATATATCGCCACACATTCAACCAAATCTCTGCCATCAACTTGAATTAAACTCATAACAACCTTACAACAGAGGGTAGAATGGCCCCTGAGGTTTTCTGAGACTGTAACTTTTTTATGGGTGTGAAAACCTAATCATTTTCCCATGGAGAAGCTGGTGTTTTTGCACTGCTGATTGAGGTGAGCACCCCAATGCATCCGTACTACTCTAGATAGGCTTCATGTCCCACACTAGTCCGATTAAACCTGGAAAAGCTTGTTTATGTTGTCAGGTGCCATCGACCTGGCTCTGATCCAGCATGAACCACTGCACAGTCCTGTGCCATTCTCACAATTGTACCTAGACCTGTCCCCATTGATGCAGCCTTTGTGTCGATCCATCTCGCCCAGGGCCTTCCTCCTTTCCATCACACTCCCACATTACCACACATGATGTCCTTCTCCAGGACCTGTTGCTCCGGACAATACGTCCAAAGTAGGAAAGAAAAAGTCCTGCCACGCTTGCCTCCAAGGAGCACTCAGACTTTACGTCCTGCAGGACAGTTGTTTGTCCTTTAGCAGTCCATGATTTGTGCAATATTCTCCCGCGGCTCCACCACCCTAAAGAGATCTTGAGCAGCAGATGTAACCGTTCATCTCTTGACTTCGGCTTCCACGAGCATTGATTATGGATCCAAGGGAGACAAAATCCTCAACAACCTCAAGCTTTTCTTCATTTGTCCTGAGGGTACTTATTGGTCCAGTTGTGAGGATGTGGGTCTTCTTTATGTTGAGTTGTAGTCCTCACTAAACTTACTTCTAGCAATTGATGGTCTGTTCCATAATTGGCCCTTGGCATGGTTTTAGCTGCTGATATTGAGCTTCTCCATCATATTTTCCCACAGATGTAGTCAATTTGATTTGTGTGTGTTCCACCTGAGGAAATCCATGTGTACAATAACTTTTTGTGTCATTGAAAAAGGTATCTTCTATGAACAAGTCGTTACTTTTGCAAAACCCTATCATTTGATCTCCAGCTTCATTTCTATCACGAAGCCCATATTTTCCAACTACTGTTCTTTTGAATTTTTGCATTCCAATTACCAATAACTATTAATGCATCTTGATGGCATGTTTGATCAATTACTGACTGAATCTTTTGTACAATTCTTCAATTTCTTCATCACTAGCTTTTGTGGTTGGTGCATAAGGTTGAATCATAGTTTTAGGGATTATATAATCTGATCACAGATCATACTCATGATGGGTTTAGCAAGGTCCTTTCTGACAATGAATGCCTCACTACTCCTCCTGATTGTGTTTATTCCCAGCACAGTAAATCATATGGTTTTCTGATTTGGCCAATACCAGTCCAGTTCAGCTCACTAATGTTTAGGATACTGATCGTCATACATTCTATGTCATTTTTTTATAGCTTCTAATTTTCCTCAATTCATACTTTGCACATTCCAAGTTCCAAACATTAGATGATTTTTGCAGCTGTTTCTCTTTACTTTGAGTCATGGCCCATCAGCAAATGAAGATGTAGAATGCTCCACGTCCATGAGCTTTACCAGATTCATTTCACCACGGTCGACTCCCCACCAAGAAATCATCTCTTCAGTTACATTACAAGTGTCCTCGGACCTGAGGAGCCCAGCACTACCTCTGACAATGTTCTGCTTCCTGCCTTCAGGCTTTGTGAGTTTGAAACTGCTTTGAAGCTACGCATAAGATTATCAGAAGCTTCTTCCTCTGAAGTGGGGAGCTGAGTCCTTCTTCTCTGCTGTCTGTTTTTAGTCTGGAAGCTCCACTGAAACCCATTCACTTTCCGTGAACCTGGCTACCAGTGGCACAGCTTCCAGCATCTCGGCATCACACAAGCCACCCCAGTAGGTCAAACCGACGGACAAGAAGTTGGAATACACACACACACACACACACACACACAGTTTTCAAATGTCTCTCAGGGATTCTGATATACAAAGAGCAGTGACAACTACAAAAATTGGGTGAACATCTAAGAGGCCTTATGAAATAGAAAATTTATCAGACTAAAGTCTTATCAGACTCCTTGTGTGATGTGTCAGTGCCAGATGACTTATGTCCCTGTTGCTAAAGCCAGAGCTAGCTACATAATGCGTGCGGCTCAGTGCAAAGTTTTCAGATTATATGGAAATCATAAATTTATTAGAAATTTCATGATAGCAATTCTAGAGCATTAAACCAAATTGGGATCCTTCTCAATGTGACTGTTGTGTGACTCTAGAGGTCACACACACACACACACACACACACACACAAACACAAAGCCAGCCCTTAGGAAATAATTATCTGGTGATCTTTATATTGTATTTGATTAATCTATTCAATGTCCTCAGTCCGTGGACAGACGTGTCAAGAGGCATTTTGGAGCAGCACAGTAATAGAAGAGGAGCTAAGCCTTGTCTTCAGTCACTAATGTTCTGAAGCAAGCCTCCAAAGATTCAGCTCCTGAGCAGCAATCAAAGATGGAATGAATGGGACTTGAAGCATCAAGTATCGTTAATTGAAGCAACAAAACCCCAAACAACACATTCTTTATCCCAAGAGCTGTGATTGAATCCTGTGAACAAATATCACACTCGATAACAACCTTCTCCTGTCCCCTATCTAGTTTAACAAATAGAACATGTATGATAGATCGGGCACTACGCTGAGGCAAGCAAAATAGACACGGTCCCATTTTCAAGCAACTCAAAATCTATCACAGTGAACAACTGACTGATAAAAATGAAGTCTGCAGTCGCAGATTGCCAGGGGGCAGGGCGGAAAGAGAATAACACCGGAAGAAGAATTGGGGTACAAGACGGATGGACTTTAAATGTGATGGTCGGAAAAGACCTCTCTGAAGTGATATTTAAGTTGACACCTGAAGGCAAAGAAAGAACCAGCCAGGAAGCGAAAAGTAGGTGGAAAGAGGTTAGGTGGCAAACTTGGGCAGGTAGAAAAGTCCTGAGGGAAGCTCTGTTTCTTTTCGAAACCATTTTATTGGGAGTTAATACAGATATCATATCATTCCATATTTCAATCACATCAAACAATACTATAACTTGATACCACAATCAGTTTCAAAACATTTTTTTCCTTCTGGATATCCTTGACATTAGCTCCCATTTACCCACTCCCCCACCACCGCTGTACCCCCAGAAACTACTAGCTGCACCTATAGATTCATCAATCCTGCGCTTCCTATACTGGAGCACATTTTGATGTATTGGAATGAACTGAAAAGATGTCAGAGTGACTTGCGCTCAGAGAACAAACAAGGGAGGAAAAGAAGACAGAACAAGATGGAAATGTGGGCAGATATCGGTTCACACACAGGTTGGATCATCATGGTAAAGAATTCCAGCAAGAAAGTACCAGAACCCAATTCCTGTTGAATTGACTTCAACATTTGGCAACAACCCCCATATGTCAAATGCCCCAGAGGACTTTCAAATGTCACCGGAAAGTAAACTCAAACCAGTAACATTTTTGTGATCAGCTGAACATGGTAACTGCAAAAGACTAGAATGATCTCACTTAGGTTTTTAAAAGATAAGCTTGATTTTTTTTTGTGAAGGAAAATTACATGAAGAGAAAATAGGAAGTGGGGGCCCAGTTACAAAGCCATGCAGTTGAGAACTAATGATTATCTGAAGTTCAATCTTAACAATGGAAATAGAAACATTAAAAGAATTGGAAACCCTTATGCATTCTTACCTCTAACCTATCTAATCATGGTCTTTATTTATAAATCTATATCTATACCAATTTACTTATGTATCTGGCTCTAGTGTGTAGCTCCCAAACTGGTAGCACCAGCTTTACACCGGCACTTGTAGACATGAGGACCCCTGGGGACATCATGGGTCATACTTTTGTCTGCTAACCTCAAGATCAGGAGGTCAAAACCACCAATTGCTCCACTGGAGAAAGATGAGATTTTCTACTCCTATAAATAATTACAGTCTTGGAAACCCATAGGGGCAGTTCTACCCTGTCCTTCAGGGTTCTTATGAGTTCATATCAATTCGATGTCAATAAGTTTAGAGGGTCTTTTTTACAGACATGCGAATCTCAGATTTCACTCCATCCTACAGAATCAGAAATTATTCTGGTGCACAAATTCGAGGTCTCCTATCATGGAGTGGCAGGGACTTTCTGAGCACAATAAACCATTTTTAGAAAATTACTGAGCTAACCCTATGGAATTAAAGTATATTTGACATATAGTGAATAAGACCTAGGTTGGTATAATGGTGTGTGCTCTGCCGTCAACTTCAATCTCCTAGATTATAAGGAACTTGTATGAGCCCTTAAGGTTAAGAGAATAGTTCCTTAGAAAGTGCTACCTGGGGTCTTAGAAGCATGAAAATAAACAAAAAGCCATCTAGCTGAGAAGCAACAAAGTCCACATGGAAGAAGCACACCAGCCTTTGTGATCACAAGGTGTCAATAGGATCAGGTATCAGGCACCAAAGAACAAAAAGAATCATATCATTGTGAATGAAGGGGAGTGTGGAGTGGGGACCCAGAGCCCATCTGTAGGCAACTAGATCTCCCCTTACACAAGGGTCACTGGGAGGAGATAAGCCAGTCAGGGTGCAGAATAGCACTGATGAACCATACAACTTTCCTCTAGTTCTTTAATGCTGCCTCCCCCGCCCCACCCCCACTATCATGATCCCAATTCTACCTTACAAATCCGGCTAGACAAGAGGACGAACACTGGTACAGATAAAAGCTGGAAACACAGGCAATCCAGGACAGATAAACTCCTTAAGACCAATAATGAGAGTAACAATACCAGGAGGGTAAGGAAAAGGTAGGGTAGAAAGGGGGAACCAATCACAATGATCTACATATAACCCTCTCCCTACAGGACAGACAACAGAAAAGTGGGTGAAGTGAGATATCAGACGCTGTAAGACATGAAAAAATAATATTTTGTAAATTATCAAGGATTCATGAGGGAGGGATGGTAGGGGAGGGAGGGGAAAAATGAAGAGCTGATACCAAGGACTCCAGTAGAAATAAAATGCTTTGAAAATGATGATGGCAACAAATGTACAAATATGCTTGACACAATGGATGGATGGATGGATGGATTGTGATAAGTGTTGTACGAGCCCCATATAAAATGATTTTTTAAAAAGAAGAAAGTGCTACCAGTATATATATATATATAATCCTTATGTTTCACCAATTATTCTTCTCCTGTTGCATTTTCCGTGACATTTAAATTTTTATTTTTAATAGATTATAATTTTTAGAACAGTTTTAGGTTTATAGAAAAATTATGCAGAAAATAGAGGTCTTGCACACACTTTTTCCTCTTTGACATTGTGTCTCCTCTTATTAACCATTTTCATTCCTATGGTACATTTGTTACAGTATATGAAGCAGTATTGTTGTGGTGTACAATCTAGTTAGTTGAACTCTAATGTTCAAACACATAAAATAGAGCCTGTTTCTACTTCATCTTCATAGTCCTATAAGAGCCCGTTGTTGCAACTACAGTGTCAATCTCTTGAAGTTTCGTCCTTGTTTTCTCTGACCCTGTCCTTTACCAAATGTGATGTCCATATCCATGTACTGTTCCCTCCTGATAAAATATCCAACGTACTGGAGATGAAATTTCACCATCCTCACTTCTAAGGAACATTCTGACTGTACTTCCAAGACAGATTGGATTTTCCTTCTCATAGTCCATGGTGTACTTAATATTCCATAGGTATACTGGTATCTTATTATTAACCAAAGCTTATACTCACATACAGAGCTCTGATGGTGTAGTGGTTAGGCATTGGGCTATGATCCACATGGTCAGCAGTTCAAAACCAGCAGAAGCTCTGAGGGAGAAAGACTGGACTTTCTACTCCCATAAACAGTTACAACCTTGGAAAACCCCAGGGGATCACTATGAGTCAGTATTGACTTTCTGGCTGTGAGGGTATATTTTACATAAGAGTTCACTCTGTGCTTCTTGCCCTCACCTTCCTGTTTGGTTGGATTCTGTGTCTGCCACCAGGAGTGACCCCATGGGGATCCTTCTCCAGGGTGTGACACTCTGTCATACTCCCACCAACCTTGGTTCTATGCTACTTTCACCCACTGGCCTGTGATCTTGATTCTCACTTCGCCTTTCTGTTTCATTGGCCTACAGCCACATGACTCTGAAGAGGGTCCAGCTGACCTTGGACTCATGGAGTTGAGTTGGACTGGCCCAAGAAATCTTGATACAAAATCACATCGTGATATAAAGTTCTTTCTTATACACAAACAAGAGTCACTGTTTTTGTTTCTCTTGAGAACCCAGCCTAACACAAGTTGGTACTGATTGAGTAGGGTTCTCCAGAAACAAATCATAAGGATGGAGGGGAGAGGTCTATCCAAGGTATGCCTGATGGCAACTGCGTGGAGTTGCGTTTTCCTTTTCCTTTGGATGGCCACATATGGCCATGTGGTTTACTCGGTTGGTTTCTGGAAAAGGCTTGGGAAATGAAACTTGATTTTCAAAAGTTGTCTTTTGTTATTCCTTCCTTAAATGGTTGAAAGAAATATATGCAAAAGCTCACTGCTATCGTATTGATTCTGACACTCGGTGACCCTACAAGACAGAAAAGAACTGCCCTTGTGAGTTGTTGTGTTAGGCCTGGTAGACTAGAGAAACAAATCAGGGACATTCATATATGTGTAAGAGAGAACTTTATATCAAGAAGTAGTAATTATTCATCAATAAAACATAAATATTCATCAATAAAACATAAATAACCAGCCCACTCCAGATCAAGTCCATAAGTTTGATATTAACCCATAAGTCCACTATTAGTCCACGAATTCCTCTACAGATTCACGCAGCACATACAATGATGCTGAATGCAGGAAGCACACAGGCTGGTGGATGGAAAGTGCTGTGGGTCTGATGACAGTGAATGCCTCTCCAGGGCTCTGGCTGCCATCAGCATGGCTTGTCAACAGGAAGGTGAAAGAGACAGGGAAAGTGTGTTCCGCCTCCAGGAAGGAAGAGAAGCTGTGACCTGATTGACAGATTGACTCCACCCCCTCATTCTTTTATCAAGTTGTTATGAAACTGTGTGACTACCACAGTTGCCAAGATGGTAACTCGTTATGGGAGTAGAAAGCCTTGTTTTTCTTCCTCAAAGCTGCTGGTGGTTTTGAACTGACCTTGTGGATAGCAGTATCATGAATAACCATTGATGTTAAATTATAGTGCAGGGAAGAAAAACAGATTTTGGACTTCCCTCAGGCCAAAGCAATGCTGCTTAGACGAAATGGCTGATAGAATGCCAGGCCTACTGGATGCACGTTGCCATCATCAGCCCTAGGGCCATAGGCATATGATTGGGATAGTCTAAGAGAACTTAGAAATTGAATATTTTACTGATAATTGTGTTTAGGATCTGGCTGTGCTAGGATTTTATTGGTTTCATCTACCTACTGTCATTGACATAATATGTGATGGAAATGAATATTAAAATTTTTGATTAGAGAGGTTTTTATAAGCCCACTAGCCTTCAGTCTTTTTATTATATTTGCTGAAAGGGGCATTAGGGATTTTCTGGAAGATATTTATTTTTAAGTCAAGGTACATGACTTAGAAAAGGTAAGCTTCACCCATAGCCTTGGATTTCAAAATATTTGCATTTGCTCTTGAAATATTTTCACCTAGAACTGTTGACAGTCTGAAGAGGGAACTCTGGTAACTCTGACTTCTTTAAATTTTGAGCAAGCAGTTTGCCTGTGGATGGACCTAGGCTGGAAAATTCTGTACCCATCAGAGAGACCTGTCCCCACAAGGAGGGAAAGTTAAAAGAGGTCCACAATTAGCCTGAAATGCTTGCTAGGTGACCACCTGGAAACACTTGTTGAGTGGAAGTGGGAGAAACAAAAGAAAAGACAGGTTGAGTCTGGCCACTGACACCCATAGACCTGGTCCACAGGGACTACAGAGACAAGAATAGTCTGACTGGTCTGAAGTTTAGAGAGTTGCACAGACTCAGCATGTGGCATGTCCATGCCCAAGTGAGCTAGGGTTGATGAGAATATGTGAAGGAGATAGTGGTCTGAAGCACAGGGAGATGTGGGAACTGCTCTAGCTTGCTACTGCACACATTGACCTTGCATGGAATGGCTTGGACTAGGTTGAGCAGCACCTGACCAGAAGAACAGGAAAATATTTGACCCTGTGAGCTGGTGCGCATCACTTGCTAACTTGATGTAAGACCTACTATAGATTTGACCTGGCTTATGGGGACAGACACCCAAGATTCCATCTGGAATGAAGATTCTTCACATCAAAGAGCATGCTTGTCCCCTCAGAGCACTGGGTTCATAGGAAAGGTAAATTTAGAAATCTGATACCCCAAATGAGGGATGACTGGCTTGCAAGTTTCTGTGGTTGCCTTTAGTCTTAAATAAGTGGAACAAAGGAGGAACCTCACATAATATGTTTTTTTCTTTTCCTAATGTATTTAGAAAAGAGGGAGTGGGGGCAAGATGCTAATAGGATTACAGCATTCAGGTGACGGCATTCACAGAACTGCAATAATTAATAATAATTTTTTGTTTTATTCAATTAGAAGATATAAAATGTAAATGGGGCTGGTGCATTTTCAGTTGTACATGTTTTAATTATATCCTGTTAGGTAAAACATGATCTAATTATTGTCCTTGTTTGAAGAATATCTATGGTAAAAGAGTTGTGTACCAGTATAAACTTGACAACAGGTAGTCTGTGATGTTAGGTTGTATGCCAACATGATAGTTCCTCTGTGGAGGTACGAGCAGACTCCAACTTGTTAATCAGGTTGGAAGGGCAAGGACTGTCTTGACCAGTGTCTTGTGATACCTGATTGGGGGTGTGTGGTCTTTTTATAAAACAGATAGTGGGAAACTCTCTCTTTCTCTTGCCCTTCACTTTCCTGTTTGCTTGGATTCTGTGTCTGCCTTCAGGGGCAGCCCCTTGTGGCCCTGAATGTAGCACCCTGCCATGATCCCACACACCTTGGATACATGTGATTCTGTACCCACATGTCTGTGCTCTTCCTGATTCTGGCTTCGGCTAGCCTCAGAAACATGGACTTGAGTTTGACCAGGCTGCAATGCCTTCTTGATATAAAAGTACTTCTAGATATAAAGGGGAATATCTATATATATTATATGTGTGTATGTATATATATAGAGAGAGTTCACTTTTCATGTAACAATAATCCTATAGGATTTGAGAAGTAAATAATGTCCTATGTCCACATTGTATTTTGTTTTGAATCCTTTATTTTATTTTGAATCCCTTATTTTGTGTGTCAATCTCTAGTCTGTTTAAGGGTGCTCTCAGGGGTCAGTTTTGGATCAGGGTTGAAAGAGAATCTTAGGGCAATAGTTTCAGGTGGTCCAGGAAGTGTGGGCATTTTTAAGAGTTTAAGTTTTGTTCAGCATTTTTCTTCCATTCTAACCAGCATCATCTCTTTTGGACACAATCAGAGCTGTCGGGAATTGTGGTTGAGCACTATAAGTTCTTCTGGTGTCAGGGTAGTTGAAGATGTGACTCAAGTAGGCTGTCAGCCTTATAGGCTTGTTTCTTCTCTATAATTTTGGTTATCTTCTAATGCTTTAGCTCTTGAACAGAATAGACCAATAGTTGCACCAGTCAATCACTTGCAATCTTTTAAGATCCCAGATTCTATTCCCTTCACTAGCATACAGAGGACAAATTGTGTGCGCTATATTATCACAAATGAATGATCCCTTGAACTGTGGTCCTCAGCCTTCAAGTGTAGGAAACCAATCTTGGAAGATTATTGGTGATATCTGAGGTATATCTGTAATTGTGTCTTCAGAGAATGTATGTACATGTCTACACATAGCTGTATTTATGCATATATATAGATACTTGTATCCATATGTATAAACCTGTACCTACTCATATACTTATATGCCTATACCAATCCTTATATGTTGTTTGAGTTGTTGACCTTATATATATATATACTAAATTGTTTGGTACAGGCATTCATGTCTTAGAATAGCTTCTCGGGGACATCATTACCTTTGGTTATGTTGTGCTCACTACAGCCACAATTATTGCCATGTTTCCCATCACCAAAAATGACAAGTATCTATGATCTACAGCATGTCTCCCTCTATGCCTCTCCTCCCTTTGCTAAACATCAATGAACACTGGTGTCTTTATACATGTCTATGGTTGTCTTATTAGAAAATAAAGAACAAACAATATATGTTCCCACGTGTTGGATTTATTCAATGATGATTATGCCCTCCAAGCTCATCAGACTTTAAAATGTTTCATCAACTTGATGTTTGTTCTTTATGGTTGAACAGCATTCCGGTGTATGTACGTACCACATTTTGGCTAATCATCCTTTCACTGATGGGCAACTTTGTTATTTCATTTTTTCTATTGTGAATAAAGAGGCAATGAACAAAGGAGTACATACAGTTGTCTGTGCCATTATTTTTAAGTGTGGATGGTGTGACCTCCTAGGAGTGGGATGGCTGGGTCTTAAGGTAGTTCTATTCCTGGCTTTGTGAAGAATCACTGTATCTTTTTCCCACCATGATTGTGCCACTTTACAGTCCCACCATCAGTTCCAATGTCTCCACCTTTTTTTCCTTTTTATAAATTGCACTTTTATTGTTACGTCTAAAAAGTCATCACCAAACCCACGTCCACCTAGGATTTCTCCCATGTTTTGTAGTCTTCCATTATATTTTGCATTAGGATAGTTTCATTCTTGCGCTTTATCCCCAGTCTTTCACATCAGCTTATGGATGTGTTCATGTATGCATGTAGATCCATATATAATCATCATCATTTGTATTCTATGGGTCTCTTTCCTTCTAATGTACTCTAAAAAATATTCATTGACAATTCCATTTGTTAACCATGGGAGTAACCCTTCCCTCCCCATGCACTTAAGTGTTTTTTGGGTTCGTTTGTTTTTCTAATCCTAAGAAGAAAAAGAAGCTTAATTTGTTTCAGTGGGGGGAAAATTCACGATCTCACTTGAGTATAAATTAAAAATGGCTAGCCCCTTCATGTAGTAGCATGGCATTTCCTGCTGCTGCCATTAGATAGTTCTGGAAAGCATTGGTTTAAAGGGGTTATGACTGCACTACATTGGTTGGTAAGCTAATTTTTAGTGATTCGCGTATGTTATTAATCATCACAGTCTCTGGGATGCACAAATAGAAGTACTTGGCTACTTAACCAAAGGACTGATGATTCAAATCCATGCCAAGACCCCTCTGAAATAAGACATAGGGTATACTGCCACAAGGTTCCAACCATTCACCCCCTATGGGGCACAGTTCTGCTCTGACCCCACGAGGCTGCCATGGTTTTGTTTGCCAGTGGTTTGTTTTTCTATTTCTTAATCATCACAAATCTGTAACATTACCAAAAGAACAGTCATTTGAGTCTATACCTGGGCTTCAAAAAGAGAAATGGATCGTGAAAGCCAGGAGGCAGAATAAAATGACTGTTTCCAGAGCATGTAGACCAGTGAAGAGAAGCAAATACCTGCATTACACAGTGAGGACCTCAAATCTAGAATCATTTCCAGAATGATGTCCATGTTGAATTGTTCAAATAAGCTAAAAGTCAAACTCCCAACTATTGAGTGGATTCCAACTCATAACCACCCTGTAGTTATGAGTGGAACTGCTTTCTGGGATCTCTGAAGCTGTAAATCTTTATAGGAACAGACAGCCCTCTTCTTTCTCTCACGGAATAGCTCGTAGGTTCAAACTGCTGACCTTGTGGTTAGCAGCCCCATACATTACCCCTTATAGATCCAGGATTACTGTTGTTCAACAAAGGCACTGGATAAATACTTCTTTAGGGATATCACCACAGGACTGTTAAATGATGAAAACACATGACATATGAAATGACTGAAACTATTTCAATTATTACATACTCGAAAATTATCATCACACTTTGAATATGGAACAAAAGACATCTCTTAGAAAGCAGACTTTACTCACAAAAGGGTTATGAAAACGTGACCACACATATTACTCATTTGCCCTAGGACCTGCTCAACAACAGGCCTTTCTCCTTGGCCTATTAATTACACTGCACTTCAGTGGCTAAATGAATATGTTTCATAAATCTACTTCAGACCATACGTTCATCTTATTCCACAAAGGAAATAAAGAATGTATCATGGGATCTCTCCTTTTTTTTTTTTTAAACAGTAAGCCTGAGAAGTCAATAAAATACAAAGCTAAGTGGTTTCTAATTTTGGTTTACACATTTTCTCTAAGCTGTGCAAACCCACCAGAGAAGGATTTTTGTGCACGATAAAAACCTGCATAGTTGTCGGAGAAAGGGGCTTCATACCACAAGAGCTTTACTGCTCTAGACAGAAAATGCAATTCCCGGTCCACCCACTCATCCCTTCTTCCTGAAGGAGAGGAAATTATAGAGGGGAGAGAAATTTGCAAATAGCCTCCCTTTGGCTGATTGATGCATCTACAATGTGTGTCCGATCCTTTCCGAACACATTTTGCTACATATATGAGAAGACATTTAGCAGAAAGATTTTGAAATGCCTCTAATCTTCTAAATCAACAATAAAGAGAAAATGAATCAAAGGTCAAGGTTTTGATACACTACTTCTAAAATACATCCCACACTGAGTAAAATGCCATGAAATCATCTGTCAGACCCGCTTTCTTTGAGCCTATATTCCAAGAGCGTGAAGAGAGCTGAAGTGCCTATTGATGGTTTTCTTAGATTCCAGGGCACCTTAATCATATTCACAAGACTACACTTTTTCATCGCTACAGGACCCAACAGAATTTTGTGACGATTCTGGGAAATGCTTTCTGATGGCCTTTGTTATGAGTTATGAATGTTTCACAAAGCTCTGCAGTAAGTGGTCTCACCGTATTCTCTGCAAACTCGTGGGCTGTTGAGGAGGTAATCTTCCTTTGTTTCCTTCTCTGAACTTCAGCATTATTGGCAAACAGTTAAAGAAAACAAATTTTGGCTGTGGTAAATAGGGGTGATTTGGATGGAAGAAATCATTTTATCTCATAAATAACAGTATTCCTCTATTTTGCTTATTAGGAAGACAGCACATATTGCAAACGTTTTCACTCTAGCGTGTATTTAATGTCATAGTGCGCAGGTTTATACATGACTCCTGAGGTACTATAAGAAATATATAGGTGCCATCACCCGAGGCCTCTCTCAGTAGGAAACAATGTTCTATTTCAAAAGAACTGACAGTGGAGGCCAGTGCAGGTAATCCCACCTAGTTCTGTGAGATTCTAATATCAATGGTTATATCTGTCTGTACCCACAGTCTTCAGATGATCTTATAGTGGAAGTTACATTACTCTTTCCCCTTTGTCCGATGGGTTCCTCACAAGTAAATGTGATGTTCTGGAAATATCTGAAATTGTGTGACCTAAGGATAGAATTGGCTGCTGTTCACTGTGGAGGCAGATTTGGGTTTGATAGTTCTAGACAGATCCAAGTCTGGCTGGTGTAGAACTGACATCTTGGTGTAGAAGTTCCCAGGGAGTCACCAAGATGGCCACCTAGAAGGTCAAGTTCAGAAGAGAAAGGGAAAATTGAGAAACTGAGCAAGAGTTGAGAGGATATTCCGTTGGAAGACAAACCGTCTAAGAGCTTCTCGGGAATGTGTCTGCCTGCTGAGACCATAGACAGTGAGAGAGGACCTATTCTCTGAAGTATTTGGCGTAAGGTTTCTGTAGAAGGGTTATTAGAAACAACCATGCAAACCCAGAGATAAATTGTACTTAACAAACACTGCCCATACGTAATAGATTCTGTGTGACTTTATGAAACACTCTCAGTATTGTCTGCTAGCTAATAGTTTACACCAACGGTGAGAAAATCACAGCTAGAAGGCGTCTGGTGCTGTTAAGTTGGTTCCCTAACTTGGAGGTCTCATGCACAGTGAAAGAAAATACGGGCAGTCCTGCACCATCCTCACGCTCCCCTGTTGGTCAGTCCATGGAGCTTTCATTGTCTGATTTAAAGAAGTGAATACCTGTCCTTTCTTCATAGCCCATCTTAGTCTGTGTCTACTGATGCTATCACAGACATTAGAGAACAGAAGCTTACATGCTCACAGCTGAGGAGCCTGGAAGTCTGAAATCAGCACACCAGTTCTAGGGAAAGGCTGTTTTTTCTGGGACGGAGATTCCTTTCCGTTTTATAGATCTGACTTTCTTTGATTCCTTTGAAATCTCCATCTGGCCTGTATTTTCCTCTCAAGTTGTACTTGCTTCTCTTTAGGGTATGCCCTACCTTGGTATGGTCTTATTAACGCGACAAAGGAAGACCTGTTCTCAAATAGGATTACACAGACAGAGATGTGCTAGTGATGTGCTCCCATAAGCTTGAAAACAAACAAACAAACAAACTGACTGCCACCAAGTCAGTTCTGACTCATAGCAACCCTATCGATGAGGGAAAACTGCCCTTGTGGATTTGTGAAACTATAAATCTTTACAGTAGCAGAAAGCCTAGGAGCCTCTGTGGGACAGCTCTTGCCTGTCAAGATAAGGTCAGTGTAAGTCAGAATCAACCCAATGAAACACAGCAACAACAATGAACTTGTTCTAACCCAAGGAGACTTTATTATCCAATAAGATGATGTCCTAGAAGTTATTCAATCATCCAAGGTAACCCTCGTACAGCGGTTCTCAACCTGAGGGTTGTGGCCCCTTTGGGGGGGTTCGAACAACCCTTTCACAGGGGTCGCCTAAGACCATAGGAAAACACATTATTTCCATTGGTCTTAGGGACTGAGACATCATTCCTCCATCCATCTCCAGGTGGTTCTGCCTACATGCAGATACACCCACATACCAGTACCCAGCATGATGACATTATTGTGCCAAACTCATCACATACTTCCCGTATAAATGCAGGTGTATGTGACAGGGTAAGTGCCATAATGTACTTATTGGGAGCAGTTACACATGTGTAGAGAGCAGCTACTGTATAGAAAGTAACTACTGTGTTTAACAGCTACTCTGTTAAAAACAGCCACTGTGTTGAAAGCAGCAGTACTGGAAGTAAAACGACACTTCATGAATTATAATTAGTGGGTAAATGTAAAATCATGTACTGTGAAATCATCAACTACTTCAAAAAAATCTATATCATGGGAACTTAATCTGGATGCTAAAAGGTCTTTTTATATTCAGCTTTGGTTGATATGAATACTGCCTCCTTGTGATAGTAATAGGTATGTAAGAAAAACAACACAGAATGGTAAATCATAGGAAACTTTAATGAACTGTATTGACTGGACTATGCCATGTGTCATATTTTGAATTATTAAAACTATTGTTATTTTCATTAGCAAACCATCCTACAACAATGGATCATGTAGAGAAGAACGTTAAGAAAATATTGTGAGGAATTTTTTTACCCTATGATTTTACCTCAATAATTACAGCAAGAATTGAGAAACTGCAATGTGTTATTTGTTGTGAAGGTCTATCAGACAAATCTATGAAGCCAAACAAACTAAAATGCCACTTTGATAGCAAGCATCCAGGCTTTGTCCACAAGGATACCAACTGTTTTAGAAGCAAAGCTGATGGACTCAAGAAAGCCAGGCTTGACCCTGGTAGCAAGTACCACAAACAAAACGTAGCAGCCGTTGAAGCTTCATATTTGGTGGCACTCTGAATCGCCAGACTATGAAACCTCACCCTACTGCTGAGGATTTACTGTTGCCAGTGGCCAAAGACATTATTCACATTATGATCAGAGATGAATTTGTTGCAAAATTTCCTTATCTAATGACACTGTCCATTTGTACTGCTTTATAATTTAACTGTTCATTTCTTGTATTATATATCTATCTTTATAACTATATATATATATATATATATATATATATATATATATATATATATATATATATATATATATAATTATTAACAATTCGGTTTTGTCTCTCTAGAGAACCCTGTCTAACACAGCTGAAGAATAGATGACATGTCTGCTGATATTCTTGATCAGGTAATCCAGGAAATTAAGTCTGCTCTAATTGTTAGTATCCAGCGTGATGAATCTACAGACACTGTAAACTGTTCACAGTTGCTGGTTTACGTGAGGTATATTAATGATGGCAACTTTAAAGATGAGTTTCCTTTTTGCAAACCTCTTGAAACAACAACTACTGCACGTGATCTATTTGACACTGTTCGTTTCTGAAAGCGCATAAGTTCTCAGAAAAAATTTTGTTGTGTTTGCACAGATGGTGCTCCTATTCTAGGATGTCGATCTGGATTTCAACATTTGGTACTGAATGGGTCACAAAAAGTCATTGGAACTCACTGTATGATTCATCAGCAAATATTGACAACAAAGACACTGCCACAAGAGTTACAAGAAGTAAAGAAAAGTGTCGAAAGTTCTGTCAGTTTTGTAAAGGTGAGCACTTTAAACAGTCGGTTGTTTTTGCAACTGTGCAATGAATTGGGTGCACTGAATAATGCTCTGCTATTGCTATTTCTCTGAAGTGAGATGGTTCTCCAGAGGGTAAGTTTAAAAGTGTTTTTGAGCTTCGTGATGAACTCAAAACGTTTTTTAATCAGAAAGCAAGACTGCAGTTTGAAGCACTTTTCAGCGATAAAAGTGAACTACAGAAAATAGCTTACTTGGTTGACATCTTTGCCATGTTAAATGAATTAAATTTATCACTGCAAGGACCAAATGCAACATGCCTCGATTTTTCTGAAAAGATCCGATCATTCCAAATGAAACTTCAGCTTTAGAAAAAAAAATTGGATGAAAATAAAATTTACATGTTGCCTACCTTATTTGTTTTCTTTAATGAATATGACATTGAACCAGACAAAAGGATTACAATGATAATTTCTGTGAAAGACACTTGCACATGCTTGCAGATGAAATGATACCCAATTTGCACTTGTCAAAGTTGAAGTTGTTTCTGAGACAGAACAAGAGGAGTTCATTGAACTTACTAACAGTGATGCAGTGAGAACTGATTTTTCTACAATTCCATTTATAAAATTCTGCATCAAGTGTTTGCCGTCATATCCTGTTCTGTCTGAGACTGTGCTGCATCTTCTTGTTCCATTTCCAAAAACATATATTTGTGAAACAGTGTTTTCCAGCTTGTTGGTTATCAAATCTAAATTCAAAAGTAGACTTGTGGAAAATGATCTTCATTGTGCTCTTTCAAAGACTGCCCTGAGAATTTCTGATCTGGTGAGAAAGAAGCTATCTCCATCTTCGCACTGACATTGGATTTTTATGAAAACTGTAGCACTGTAGTTTATTGTTGTTATATTAAAACTGTTACCCATGCTACACCATGCTTCAAGACAAATTTTCATTTATTTTTAATTAGAAATAAATATTTCATAATATAAATTACATATTGGTTTGGCGATTAATCACTAAGGTTTAATTCTGTTCAATTTGTAACAAGAAAAATACATCCTGCACATAAGATATTTACATTACAATTCATAACAGTAGCAAAATTACAGTTATGAAGTAGCAATGAAAATAATTTTATGCCTCGGGTCACCACCACATGAGGAACTGTATGAAAGGGTCGAGGCATTAGGAAGGTTGAGAACCACTGCTCTAGTAAGAATACGGAGCCTCTGTCCTCAAATCCCACCTCATGACTGGAGTATGATGTAGCATGATTGCTACTGATGTTTGTGCTACATTTTCCCTGGAAGGAATTTAACAGAAATGTCCACTATCCTAAAGGCAGCCCCAGAGCAAACAAATGTTCACCATGGTATTATCTTAAGTATTCAAAGTATGAGAAGAGTCCTTGATTTGGAGCCTGAAGACTAGGATTAAAAGTCTAGTTTGCCCCCTTTTAACTTCTTTGAGCTTCTATTTTCTTAGGCTCGGTTTTCCAAAGGAGCAAAACTCTCACTCATTCTCACCATCGCCAAGTTGATTCTGACTCATAGCCACCCTACAGGAGCAAAAATAGTGCAGTGCATACAATGGTAACTCAAAAAGTATTACTATGAAACCCAGTGAAACTTTATTAAACAAAAATATCAAAACGTGAAATGATTGTCCTTGATATAGACCCCATCTAGGTCTACAAGATTTTAATGGTGGCATTTTCACCTAACTCTTTCCCACGGAATTTGACACCCTTTTATCATATCAGAAGGGCAATTTAGGCATCCTCAAGGGACTCAAAGCATATTCCTTTCCAATGTTCTTTAACTTGGCGTGTGTGTGTGTGTGTGTGTGTGTGTGTGTGTGTGCGCGTAGGAGTCTGAAAGGACAAGATCATAGCTGCACAGTAGATGGAGTAAAGTTTCCCAATGAAATCATTGTGGGGAAACACTTGCTGCCCTTGAAGAATAACAGTGCTCATTGTCCTGATGGAAAACGGGTGAAAACCATTCTTTGACACAACTTTCCAGGTCTCTTTCTCACTGCTGGAATTTCAGTGTTCGTAAAACATCTTCCTAATAAGCCCCACGATTGCCATATGTCCTTCAAGAAAACTTCAAGAAAATAAGGATAGTACCATTTGAGATCCCCACATACAATCAAACTTCTAAACTGACATCTCTACCTAAAATTTAACTGGGCCAGCAGATCGCGTTAGCACCCACTGCATGAATTGGACTTTTTCTGAAGGCACCCTAATAAGATTTAAGCAACTGTATTTCTGATACTGTCTGTAGCCATCTACTAATCACAAAGGTATATTAAACATGTTTTGTTGGAATTACCCATGCATTTATGGACAGGAACACAAGTAGCAAAACTATTTTATTAACCTTCATTTTTAATATATGTGGTGGTATCCCCCCCAAAACGGAATTGCACTGGGCAGAGCAGAGCTTTCATATTACACATTTGTCCCGGTGGGCGAGCATTGAGCAACTCACTTTGAGTTAGTGCACCCAGTGGTGTCACCTGAGAAGGTTCTCTCTGGTAACTGAAGTTTTTCTCATTGACTGCAATAGCTGATTTAAGAGAGCAGAGTGCAGCTGTGAAATCTTGTTGCCTGCTCGGGGGTAAAATGTCACAGAAACGTATGCTATTGAACACAGCTTACAAGGGCAGTGCTGAGAAAAACTCAAGTGTACATGTGCTTTTCTCATTTCATAATAGGTGAAATGTCAACTGATGGCAAACCTCATTCTAGATGTTCATCAACTTCCCATATGAACAAAAATGTCTACTCATAATGCATTTGAAATTCATTCCACAAGGTCAAACTATTAATCAAGTTTTCTATTTAGAGGGTCTGGAAAGATTGCATAACGGTTTGGGACAAAAAAGGTGTGATTTGTGGCAGACAAGGGACTGATTTTGCCATCATGACAATGTACCTGCTTAGGCAGCCATCTCAGTGCTCCAGTTTTTGGCAAAAAAACATAATGCCTCTCTTGCTTCGCACACCTTACTCACCTGACCTTGCTCTGTGCGACTTCTTTATGTTTCTATCAATGAAGAAGAATATGAATATGAATGGACAGTGACTTGCCAAAGTAGAAGAGGTGAAGAAAAAACAAACAAACAAGGGAGGTGCTGTCAGCCATCCAAACAGATGAGTTTGAACAATCTTTCCAGGGAATCCAGGGTGGATGATAGATAACTTCAGGACCAAGGGTATGAGGAGCCATGCTGGGAGAGTGGAGGGTGAGTGGGTTGGAAAGGGGGAACTGATTACAAGGATCCACATGTGACCTCTTCCCTGGGAGAGGGACAGCAGAGAAGGGGGGGAGGGGAGACTCCGGATAGGGCAAGATATGACAAAATAACGATGTATAAATTACCAAGGGCACATGAGGGAGGGGGAGAGGGGAGGGAGGGGGGAAAAAAAGAGGACCTGATGCAAAGGGCTTAAGTGGAGAGCAAAGGCTTTGAGAATGATTGGGGCAGGGAATGTATGGATGTGCTTTATACAATTGATGTATGTATATGTATGGATTGTGATAAGAGTTGTATGAGTCCCTAATAAAATGTAAAAAAAGAAAAGAGGAGAAAAAAATGATTAGGGCAAAGAATGTACAGATGTGCTTTATACAATTTATGTATGTATATGTATGGACTGTGATAAGAGTTGTATGAGCCCCTAATAAATTGTTTAAAAAAATGTAATCACAGATTTGGCAAATGTATTAAGTGTAATGGAGAGTAGTTTGAAGATGATGTTTATTTTGTACAAAAATTTAAATATATAGCTTTGAAAAACATTCCGTTTGGGGGGGCATGGGGGTGCCCCCTTATATAACAGCACTATAGAACTGCTCCCTAGTATGTCCAAGGCTGTAAATCTTTACAGGGACACAAAGTCTCATCTTTCTTCCCCAGAGCTGTTGGAAAGTTTGAACTGACTACATTCTGGTTGGTAGGGCCATGCACAAGTAACCAACTATGCTACATCAGATAGATAGATAGATGGATAGATAGATAGATAGATAGATAGACAGATAAACAGACAGATAGAAATAGAGAAAATATGTAAGTGATAATTATATATAAAGATAATTATATATATTTATTTATAGAGAGAATTATATATATTTATATAGAAATAATTATATATGTATATATAAATATTGTCTGAGGAAACAAGAGAAACAAAGCCATAGACATTCATATGTACAAGAGGGACTTTTATATAAGGAGTAATTGTAAATTAAGGAAGCATCCCAACCCTGTCCAGTCCAAGCTCATAAGTCTGATATTAGTTTATAGATTAGCCATATAGATTAGATGCCAATCTGTAAAGTTCTCTTCAGATTGACAAAACCCACACAATGATGCTGAATTCAGGACCATCACAGGCCAGTGGGTACAAAGTCTTTGGTTCCAGTGGTGTTGTAAGCATCTCAGCATTGGCAGGGGTCTCTATTTGGCTTCTCAGGCTTCAGAGTTGTGATTGAATCAGGGTAGGTGCATGTGGCTTCTCCAGCTCAGGTGGTAGCTTGGTTCCATGCATCTTGTCAACTACAATGTCTCCCAGGGAGTGAGCAGAGAAAGAGAGTCTCTCCCGCCTCCAAGGAGGAAATTCCGGAATTCCCAGAATTCTCAGGAGGTCATGCCCACATAGAGGCCTCATTGGCTATCTCCTTATAGACAGCCTAGGCTCCACCCCTACACTCTTAATGCTCTCAAGTCCCAAATTGATACCAGATTATACATATAACTACTACATATATGTGTGTATGTATATATATGTATGTGCATGTGTGAGTGTGTGTGTGTATATATATATATATATATATATATATATGAGATTTATTTCAAGGAACTGTCTCCTAAAAGCGTGGAGGCTCCTCATGCACACTTCCTCAATACAATAGCACCTTGCCCAGCTAAATGGTCATTCCATTATACCCACCTTCCAGACATGATCATTGAAGACAGACGTGTCTGTAAGCAAACATGGTGAAGAAAGCTGATGGTTCCCAGCTATCAAAAAGATATAGCGTCTGGGGTCTTAAAGGCTTGAAGGCAAGCAAGCAGCCATCTAGCTCGGAAGCAACAAAGGCCACAGAAAAGAAGCACACAGCCTAAGTGAATATAAGGTGTTGAACGGACCAGGTAGCAAACACCAAGGAACAAAAACCATCATTGTGTGGCCACCTTCCTCACATAAACGCTGAAGAAGAATGTGTGCATAAGCAAGTGTGGTGAAGAAGGCTGATGGTGCCCGGTTATTGAGAGATATAGCATCCAGGGACCTAAAGGCTTGAAAGTAAACAAGCAGCCATCTGGCCCAGAAGCAACAAAGCCCACAAGGAAGAAGCACACCAACATGTGTGATCATGAAGGGCCGAGGTGACCAGGTTTCAAACAACAAAGGCGTGTGGTGGGGGGGAGGGAAGAGGGGGAAATCACATCACTGTAAATGAGGGGAGTGCGTGATGGGGACCCAATGCCCATCTGTAGACAGCTGGACATCCCTTCCAGAGGGGTAGTGGGGAGGAGATGAGTCACTCAGGGTTCAGTGTAGCAACAATGAAACTCAAAACCTGTCTCTAGTTCTTGAACGCTTCCTCCCCTCCCAATTATCATGATCCCAATTCTACCTTGTGGACCTGGTTAGATCAGAGGATATACAGCGGTGTAGTAGGGATCTGGAAACACAGGGAATCTAGGTCAGATGAACCCCTCAGGACCAGCGGTGAGAGTGGTGACACCGGGAGGGAAGGGGGTATAGAAAGGGAGAACCGATCTTGGGTATCTATGTGTAACCTCCTCTCTGGGAGATGGGCAATGGAAAGGTGGAGGGGAGACGCTGGGCAGTGTAAGATAAGATAAAATAATTATTTATAAACTATTAAGGGTTCAGGGGGAAGGGGGTAGCAGGGAGGGAGGGGAGGGAAAAAAAGGAACCCAAGTGGAAGGTGAATTCTGAGAATGACAAGGGCAACGAATGTATAAGGGTGCTTTACTCAATTGATGTATGTATGGATTGTGATAAGAGTTGTATGAGCCCCAATAGAAAGATTTATTAAATTAAAAAAAAGTGGAGGCTGATCAGTCACAAGTATGCAGGTCTAGTAGTAGGCTGATGGCTCATCCTGGCTCAAGTGGTTGCCAAGACTGGCAAATCCAACATCTTCAGTCAAGTGGTAGGCTATTGGCTCATCAGGTTATAGGAACTGGAAAATCCTAAGTCTGTAAATCGGGAAACTGGTTTTCTCACATCCGAAGAACCAAAAGTTTGAGAAGAGTGAGATAAAGCAGGGTGACTGGGGACTGGCATTGGGGACAGATACAGGGTGACTGGGGACTGGCATTGGGGACAGATGCAGGGTTATTGGGGATTGGCAGGTGCAAAGTCCTGTGGATCCGAGTTTGTGAGAACATGGCAGGGCGCTGACAGCTTGGAGGTTGGCTCCCAGGATCAGCAACCTATATGGGACCACCCATGGAGGCAGGCAGTGTTCCAACAAGGAGGAAGTTGAAGGGCAAGATGAGGGTGAGAAGGCCTCAGTGTCTCTCTTATAGAACACGTCACACCTCCAAGGAGGCATCCTCAGGTAGGTTGGGCTCCACTCCTACGTTTACACAAGTGCAAGTTAACAGAAAATCAAATTGCCACAAACATCCATTTATATCACGGAGGCAAGTCACACCCCCTAAGGAAACTCCTCTTCCAACTGACTGGCTGCTTATACCAGATCACAAAATGAGAAATTGTTACAAGATGAGAAGGGCTTGCTAAACATCTGAGAGTACAAGCCTAGCCAAGTGGACGCAACATTATCCAGCACAAATGATAAGGGCTACTTTGGTAAGAGGTGCAAACAAAGTAATGGCTGAGAGAAAATCGCATGAACTAAAGAGTTATGCATGGGTAAGTTAGAATCTGCTAACTCCGCTCAAGCCACAGAGACCCTTCAAGTGCTCCACAAATACGTGAAGGCTATTCTACCCCAGCTCCATTACACACACTGTTTCTTCTGCCTAGACTGCTGTTTACTGGTTTTCTTCATGGCTCTATTTCAATCATATCTCTACCCAAATGTCACCTCCGCAGGGAGGACATTCCTCAACATTCTCATTAAAACAGAACTCACTAGCCTTTTTGGCATGTTAATCTGCTAGCTTAATTTTAAAAAATTTTAATTAAGTTATATGGATTATTTCATAAGCATAAGGGATCGATATTTCAAATTAATATGTGAATTAGAAATTATTTGAGGACAAAGAACTTACCTTTATTTCTTTGTACATGCCTACCCCAGGGCCAAACAGAATGCTTAATGAACTAGATAAACTGCTAGTTTATTTGTTTACATAACATGCCTTCACTGCAATACCCCTGACTACTTACCAGGGTATTGATCTAGTACTAATTCTGAGAAAAGATAATAGCCCCTTGACAAATTATAGACATGGTTTATGTCACAATTATAATTTCTGGTGATGTCTGGCCTAAATAAACACACTGCTTGTAAAAATCTGTTAAAATATCACAGTCTAGGGTAGAGAAGAGACCTCGAGAATTGAAATTTATGGAGGTAAATGCCTGCCCTCCATGGATTTCCCATTTCTTTCTCTGTTCTTGCTGTCACAACCTTACAAACTCGATAAAGATGGTGATAAATTAGTGGAAGGGAATAGCTGGAGGGATAGAAAGAAGAAGAGTAAGGAGAACCAAGTGTAAGGAGATAGAATCCAAGTGAGACCAGATGGATATGTCAGGAAATCTATAAGCCAGGAGGCTCTGCACTGGGTATATATACCTTGTCAGGGGCCTATTGTACTGATAATCAACTACCTTAAAAATACCTACAAGAATCTTGCAAATTGTTGGGTGGTGGGGGAATCATAGAGTAATTGTTTTATCATGTATATATAAATTATCTGTTTAAAGTGCTGGGTTTAAAGAACCAATTTGTTTCACAAATATATATTAAATCCTGCCATGGGCAATGTTTTATTCTGTTATAAATAAACTCACCATGAGCTGGAGTCTACCAAACCACAGGCATGTCATTACCTTACCATGGAGTCTCTATTTTCATGTATATGAATAAGGTTTATATAAAATTTGAGAGACTACCTAGGGCTGATAGCAGAATTTATTTTTGCACATCTACTGAATCAGACCTCTTCAAAGAATTAAAAAGCAAGGACATCACTTGCTGTTTTTAGTCACTTGAGTAAAGTGAGCCTGACTCAAGGCATGGTGATTTAGTCACCTCATATACGCATGAAAGTTGGACTAAAGGCATACTCAAGAAGGATCAATACACTTGAATTTTGGTGTTTGTGAACGCACCATGGACAGACAGTAGAATGAGCAAATCTGTATTGAGGAAGTCTAACCGAATGTCTTAAAAGTGGGTTGAGACAGACTTTATCTCCAGTCCTTTGCATGTGTTGTCAGGAAGGAGCAGTGTCTAGAAAAGGACACGTGCTTCTTGGTGAAATAGAGGGTCAGCCATGAAGAGGAAAACCAGCCCTGAGCCGAGTGACGTAGTGGTTGCAATTATGGGCTCGCACATAACAACAGTTCTGAGGATGATGTGGGATTGGACAGTACCTGGCCCTGCTGTACAAAAGGTTGCTTTGAGTCAGAGTTGACTCGACAGCACTTAATACCAGTATAACAGTGGCCGGTTACCTAGATTTGCCAAAATGAGATAGCCAAATCTATTAACTTATTTCAATGATATTTAATTGAAGTCGTCTAATATTTTGAGAAGAGACTCAAAAATACATGACTAGTTTTCTTAGTCCTTTTAAAAAAAACTTATAGTCACATTAGAGGGGTAGTAAAAAAAATACAAGTACCCCCCCCAAAAAAAAACTTCTATTACCTGGAAAACAAACCCAAAAAAACTCTATTACTATAATAAGTTCTTGCTATTATAGTTCATGTATAAAAGAGCCAGTACAGACCGGTGGGTCCGGAGGAACAATTTTAAAGAGGAGATGTCATTTGTGCCTAGAAGAATGTTCACCAGAAACGCAAAAGGTGGACAGGTAGAAATTGAAGCAATGAAGGCAATGAGATATCTTTGTGAGTGGATAGGCAGAATGCGAAAAAGAGAGAGAACTGATTTTGGAACTTGGGGAAATTGAATCAAGGAAAATGAACTGTGATAAATGATTATTCTGAATTTTCCAGCCCTACTTTTAATTAGATTGGCTCTTGTCATGAACTAGTATAGCAATCAAGAGAGTGATGTGCGCCACTCTAGGGCCAATGCATGAAACTGTCTTGCGTAACCCTCACCTTCTTCCTTTCTTCCCCACATCTCCTGACTAGATGACAATGTTCAAGGCTAGTGTTTCCCAAAGTGAGTGATTCAATATGACTGCAAAAGAGATACCTATACTTTGTCCTGGATCATGGGCCAGGGATTTCCTAAGTACTTTTAAAATTTTTTCTTGAAAAGGGTGCTGTGGTCCAAATAAGTCTGGGAACTGTGTTTGTCCAAGTTGGCTCGAGAAACAAATCCAGTGAGACTCATATATGTGAAAGAGAGAGCTTTATATCAAGAAGTAATTATATATCAAGCAAACATCCCAGTCCAGATCAAGTCCCCGAGTCTGATATTAGTCCATAAGTCCCTCTTCAGACTCACACAGCCATATACAATGATGCAGAAAGCAGGAAGATCACAGGCTGATTGGTGCAGGGTTGCATAGATCTAAGCATGGTTTGCCAGTATGAAGGTGAAGGCAGAGAGAGAGACCCCTCCAGAGAGCCGTTTATCTCAGTGGCACCAGCAAATGATGTCATCAATATGCAACCTGAATGACAGGCTAAACTCCATCCCTATCTTCTTATAGGTGTCATGTTGGAAAAACAAACACCTAACTATCCCAGAAACCTATTCTCTAGAGTCTAGAAGATGGTAGTCTCCATCAACTTATATAGCTGAATGAGGCTTTGAAGTTGAGTCTCCTGCTTCTTTACTCTTACCACCAGTATTTTCAATAGATGGAAACTAAGTAACCTCTGCCATCAAGTTGATTCTGGCTCACAGCAACCCTATAAGACAGAGTACAACTGCTTCTTAGGTTATCCAAGCCTGTAAATCTTTATGGGAACAGACAGCCTCCTCTTTCTTCAGCAGAGTTGCTGAGGAGTTTGAACTACCAACATTGTCATTAGCAACCAAATGCTTAATTCACTGAGCCACCAGGGATACTTGGCTGATGATTTAACACTCCCTTTAAAAACTCACTGCCATCGAGTCAATTTTTACTCATATAACTAGTAAGTGTTAAAATCAATGCAAGCTAAAGCCAAAAGGTGCTATTTAGTAGACCTTGCCAGTTTCTTCATAAAAGCATAAGAAATGAAGGTGCCAAGTTGGGCAAGATAGGTTCTGTGGGCACAAGGTTCTAAGGGAACAATAATTTCTGCAATCCAGGAAACAAACAAAAAACAAAACAAAACAAAAACTCAGCAATGACTAATTCGCCATGCTCTACAATCCCAGAAATCCTTTCCTCACTGACTCCTCCTTCAGGGCATTCCTGGGTCCTCCTTCTTCAGGGACTCTTTGAGGCTTCACTTCCAACAATTTTGTAAACTCTGACTCCCGTAGATAGCTCTCCTTTTCCCCTTGGTAACAAGATTTTTTAAAAATTCTTTTCATGCTCTTCCATATGTATATTTTCTAAAATTTTGCCTTCCCAATTCCTCTTTGGCAGTGTTTTAACAAAACAAGTGCTCAGTGGATGCCTTAACCTGCCACAGTAAGTTTTCTGAGTGAATCATGAAGGAACATGAACAAACACTACCTGGACAAATCCTGACTAAATGTCTCATTTAGGGCCTGAAATAATTTAAACATTAAGAGTAATAGAGTCGGATAGGTACTTAAATGGAGTATCTCATTTGTAAATTCTAGTGGACCATTTCCACTTTTGTTGAGATAGGGAAATACCTAGTTAAATCAAGTGTTAATTTTTTAACCTTTTAAAACTTGAAAAAACTTATTACAGCCCTTTGTTTGCATAAACTTCAGGACTTATACTAAAATCAGCAAACTGCTTTGAAAATAGAAATTGCATGGGGATTGTAAAAGAAGGAACATATAATAGGAAGAGCATGAATAAGGAGGCAGGAAACAGATCTGTACAGATCTTCAATTACCACCGACACTATCAACAATAGTAGCAGAATGGTAATAATAATTAGTACCACTGATTGAGTGCTTAATGTGTGCCAGATCCTATACCAAATGTTTTGTGGATATCTCATTTGCCAAACCAGCTTGTGGCCATCAAGTCAATGCCAATTTATGGCAACCCATGGATAAGAATGGAAAATTGTTCTGTAGGGTTTTCTTGGCTGCAATCTTTACAGAGGCCGATAGCCAGGCCTTTTCTCCCACAACACTTTCAGGGTTAATGGGTTTGAATTGCCAACCTTTAGGCTAGTAGTAGAGCACAAACTGTGCCACCTAGGAACTTTTTATAACTCTCCCTGCCATCCAGTTGATATAAAATCATAGTGACCCTAGAGGACAGGGTAAAATTACTCCTGTGAGTTTCCTAGACTGTAACTCTGTTGTTGGTGTGTCACATATGCTTTTCTTACAGTTAAAATAATATAATCATAATTTTCAGGTTCCTTTTGGAGGCTTTCCTAAACTTTCCAGTTGAATTCCTTCAAATTGCCTATCAGAACTGGCTCTGATTTTCCTATTGGTCACTGCCCTCTCCACAATGTTCAATTCACTCAACGTGAGGTACCCAGTCACTTGGGCTTTTAACACTGTACAGAACTTTGCCTTCCTTCCAACTCACACTTTTTTGCCCTCTTGTAACTAGATTATTTTTGTTTTGCAACAGTTTTATTGGCATATGATTCACATATCATAAAATTCAATGATTCAATCACATCAAGAATCGTACAGTTTTAGAACATTTTCTTCGTTCTTACATTTATCATTATTAACTCCCCATTTCTCCACAACCTCCCCTGCCTCCAAGGAAACATTTATTCAATTGTGACTCTAGATTTACCTATCCTTGATTTCATATACAGAGAAACATTAAAAAGCAAAAAGGGGGACTTCTGGAAAGAAGGCAGCTGTGTAACGCATACCAGAGGGACTCTTCAGAAATCAGTGCAGGAGAGTTACTAGGAGGAGCATCATAAAGATAAGTAGGCACAGATCCACAAGCTTTTGAGGATCTGGAGGACTCCAGGCTGGGGGCTTACCACAGTGGAGGCTGACTAGGGATTGACCTTAGCCACACCACTGTCTTTGCCAGAGCCAGGATCATTTGGATCCAGCCCAAGGGCTTTATCTCAACATAGTCACAGTTTGTCACTACTTCAGGACAGGGTTTAAGCCATTCCAGCCCAGTGATCAGGGCTCAAGGCTCAGTTTTGTTGTTACTTTTATTTCCCAAGCTTCTACCTGTCCCTCCATAGTGTCAGCTGTTTCGGTTTTTTTCTTCTTCTTTTTTTCTCACTTCTTTTTCTTTCCTCTTTCCTTTTCTCTCACACACCACTGCTGACCTCCAGGCTACTCCTCTTAGCCTAGGGCATTTATACCTGGCCTCCACCCAGCTGAGAGAGCTCCACCCTCTGCAGCATAACCGGAGACTGGGAAAGCCTGCCAACCTTCCTCCAGGGGAAATACCGCCCACTTTCTTCCAGGGGAAATACTGCCTATGTGTCTGGGGGAGCTCCAACCTATGATCTGTGGTCCCACGTGAGTGTGGAAACATCCTCTCGCCTGCCATAGTGCCTCACACAGCCTAAGGCAGTTGAATTAACACTCACTAATGCTCCTGTGCAGGAACCCCTTACCAACCCCTGCAGCAACCTATCTAAACAGGGCAATTCCTCACACCATTTGCAGTGCTCTACACGAAAGCTGGAATAGCCACCAGCCTTCTGTGGCACTCAGGTCATAGCAGGCACCCACGTACACCTTCTGAGGGACTCCAGGCTACTGTGGGCCACACCATCATAGCTTCTTATGAGATCACCCAGTGAAGCACCATCCTCACAGGTCCACAACCACCCAACCAGCATTCCCAGAGAGGAACATTCAACTTGCCCTCCAAATAACAGAATAATAGTTGACTAGGGAAAGAGTGAAGCCATGGGAGGATAAAGTGACAGGTCAATCCCATAGTGCACTTAGCTGCAGGCAGTTTGAAGAAGCATTTCTACAAGTTTCTCAAAGACAGCCCAGTTCTCTTCAAGTCTATAGAAAATGGCACCAGGCTTCTCTAAAAAAAAGCAAAGGAAACTGAAATCAGCCCCATTGACCTCAACGAAAAAACAAGAGAAACAAAAGACTATGTCAGAAGATGTCCTGAACCTAACGATGTGTGCAGAAGAAGCAGACATTGATGTGCCACAGAAAGAAATTTTCAGAATGCTGCATGGAGTAATACAGGATATGAGGGAAAATACAGGATATGGATGAAATGATAAAGGAGATAAAGACCATACACCAAAGGGCAATACAAGACTTTAGGGAGGAGATAACAAAAATCAGTAGCAGGCTCATAGACTTCGCCAATCAACGGGAGGAGTTAGAGAACCGCACCTGAAACCTAGAGGACAGCCATGAAGAGTTTAATAAACGTGAACAAAAATCTATAAAGATCATCAGAGTAGCTGAAGAAAACCTAAGAGCTATGTCTGATGCAATGAATAGGGACAACACCAGAATGATTGGATTGCCAGAGGAAGACAAACAAAGAAGTCATATGTGAAAATAGTGAGAAAATTCTTTGAGGAAAATTTCCCCAGCTTAATGAATGAAAATCAGGCAACCAGTCAGGAGGCTGAAAGAACACCAACTGGACTAAATCCCAAGAAGTCACCAAGGCACATAATAGTTAAACTATCCAACTTTGATGAAAAGGAGAAAAATCATGAGAGCAGCGAGGGAAAAATAAGCGACCACATATAAAGATTCCCAAATAAGAATATGTTCAAACCTATCAGCAAACGCTAAGAATAGGAGAGAATGAAGTAATATATTTCAAAAATTGAAGGAAAATAATGCAAACTCAAGAAAACTCTATTCAGCCAAATTATCTATCAAGATATATGGAGAAGTAAGAGTCTTCCCAGAGAAGGAAAAATTCAAAGAATATATTAAAAGAAACCCAGCCCTACAAAAGATCCTTGCCAACCTAGAATGGGCAGAATAACAGCACTCACTTAGCACAAATAAGAAACTGCCACATAGAACAGCCCCACTCAGAGGACAACAAAGAGAAAACAGCCCCCATGGCTTAGGGTGGAAAGAAGTCAGGAATGAACCACACACACATGCAAAACACACTGAAAAGGAGGTAGGAAAACATCCAACACAAAAAAGAGAAGATGATGTCACAGAGATCAGAGATGGGTGTAACAACCCTGAATATCAATAGACTGAACTCAGGAATGAGAAAACTGAGGCTAGCAGGCTGGCTTAGAAAACATAACCCACCAATCTGTGACCTACAGGAGACACATCTCAATATTACAGACAAACAAGACTGAGAATCAAAGGCTGGAAAAAGGTATACCAATCAAACAGCAATTCAAAAAATGCAGGGGTTGCAATCCTAATCTTGGATAAAATTGACCTCAAAGTGCAAACCATAAAAAGAGATAAGGAGGGACACTATATAATGCTCAAAGGAATAGGAGACAAAAACTACTAAGCATTTTAAACATATATTCCCTGACCAGGAGATTCTATGAATACACCAACCAAACGGTCTAAAGATGAAAAAAAGAAATCATAGGCTAAACAATTATAGTAGGAGACTTCAAAAGATAGATTGCAGGGGGGAAAACTCAACAAGGACACTAGAGATCTCAACACTACAATTAGACAATTTGACCTGATAGATATTTACAGAGTTCTTCACACAAATACAAAAATATTCACATTCTTTTCAAGGCCATTTGGCATATATTCGAAGATAGACTACATGCTGGGACATAAGTCGACTCTGCATAAATTTAAGAACATTGATATACAGACCTCTCTCTCTGACCACTTGCCATAACGCTGAAAATCAACAAAAGGAAGATCGAGAAAACAAGGGCAAACAATTGGATACTGAATAACACTCTATTGCAAAAGGAGTATGTCCGAGCCCAGAAGAGAGATGATATTAGAAAATTTCTAGAAAACAACCAGAATGAGAACATGACATACCCAAACTTAGGGGACACAGCAAAGGCAGTTATAAGAAGTTTCATATCAATACATGCACACATGATAAAGGAAGAGAGACTCATGATTGATATGCTGGCACAAAATTTACAGCAATTAGAGCAGAGTCAACAGGACAATTCTACCAATAGCTAAAGAAAAGAAACAATAAAAATAAAGGCTGAGATTCAGGAGAGTGAAAATAAGAAAACTATGGGAAAAAATTAATGCTGCTAAAATTTGGTTTTTTTAATGGATAAACAGGATCAACAGACCACTGGCAAACCTAACCAAAGATGGGAAGGAAAACATTTCAATAGCAAGGATGAGGGGTGAAAGAGGGAACTTTACACCAGACCCTAATGAAATCAAAAAGATAATTATACAGTACTACAAACGACTGTCCCCCAATGAATTCGACAACTTGGAAGACATGGACAAATCCTTGGAAAAACAATCCCTCCCTAGATTATTCCCGATGGATATCAAGAATCTGAACAGACCCATGGCAACAGAAAAAATAGACAAGGTTATCCCAAAAAAAATCCCCTGGACCAGATGGCTTCACAGGAGAATTCTACCAATAATTCATGGAAGAACTGACACCAATTCTATGCAAACTCTTTGAAAACATAGAAAAAGAGAGCAAATTCCTGAACTCCATCTACAAAGCTAATATAACCAGGCAAGGATCCCACAAGAATCGAGAACAATATCTACAGAACAATATCCCTAAGGAACATCAATGCAAAAAATCCTTTCTAAAATACTGGCCAATAGAATAAAAACATATATAAAACAAATAATTCACCATGACCAAGTGGGATTCATACCAAGGATGTACAGGGATGGTTCGACAAAAGAAAGACCATTAGTATCATTCACCACATTAACATGACAAACTATAAGAACCACATGATAATATCAACAGATGCAGAAAAGCATTTGACAACATCCAACACAAATTCCTGTTTAAGACACTCAAGAAGATAGGAACATAAGGATAATTCCTCAATATAATACAAGCTGTATATGAAAAACCAACAGTCAAGGTGGGAGTCAATAGAAAAAGGATGTAAGCAATCCCACTGAAAAAAGGGACCAGACAAGGATGCCCCTTGTCCCCACTCTTATTTAGTATCGCACTGGAGGTTTTAGCTACCAGCATAAGGTAAAGAAGAAACATCAATGTATTCTTCTGGGGAACAAAGATGTGAAACTATCGTTATTTGCAAATAATATGATTTTATATATGGAAAATCCCCAAAGCTCCACATACGGCAGAGTGGCAGGATATAAGACCAACAAACAGAAGTCTATCAGACTGCAATACACATCAGATAAAACCACAGATGAGAAGATCAAAAGGGTGATTCCCTTCACAATAGCCAAGCACAAATCGAAATATCTGGGATATACCTGACTAAAAGAATAAAAGATTTAAATGAGAAAAACTACAGAACATTATTACAAGAAAGCAAGTGTGACCTCAACAAATGGAAGAATATCCCATGCTCTTGGATTGGAATACTCAGTACAGTAAGGGTGTCAGTTCTTCCCAAGGCACTATATAAGTTTAATGCAATCCTGACACAATTATCCTCATCTTTCTTCAAAGAAATGGAAAAACTGATTACCAACTTCATATGGAGAGGGAAGAAGCCCAGAATTAGCAGAGAACTCCTCAATAAGGGCACAGTGGGAGAGCTTGCTTTACCTGACTTTAGCATATACTATACAGCCACAGTTGTGAAAACCGCATGGTATTAATATAATGACAGATACTCAGACCAATGGAAAAGAAATAAAAACCCAGAAATAGAATCATCAGCATACAGACAACTGATCTTTGATAAGGGCACGAAAATATCAAATGGGAAGTGCATGCCCTCTTTAACAATTAAGACTGGGAAACAATGGATATCTACCTGCTGAAAAATGAAGCAAGTCCCTTATCTCACTCAATGCACAAGAATAAACTCAAGGTGAATAACAGATCTGGAGGTAAAAACCCAAATTATTAGGGCCATCAATAAGGGAATTGGGACCAACCTGAGAACTTTGGTGCAGGGAATACATAGGCTCTCAGAAATGGGGAAGGACATAAACACAGATGAGTCACAAGCTGGCAACTGGGAAATACTAAAGATAAAACATCTGTGTAGAACACAAGAATTTACCAAGTGAGTAATAAGAGAGCCCTCGGACTGGAAAAACATCTTTAGCAATGACACTTCAGACAAAGGCCTTATTACTAAAATTTATAATACTCTGCTAGCTTCCAAAAAGAAAAAAAAATTGCCCATTGAGGAGGTGGGCAAAGGATCTGAACAGAAGTTTCACAGAATCTGAAATCTGAATGACCTATGAACATATGAGAAAATGTTCCCCATCATTAGCCATCAGAGAAATGCAAACTAAAACAACAATGAGGTACCACCTAACACCCTCAAAGATAGCCCAATTCAAAATATCAGAAAGCAACAAAATTGGAGGGGCCATGGTGAGACAGGAACTCTTATCCACTGCTGGTGGACCTGTGGGTATGTACAGCCACTATGGAAATTGATTTGGCGGTACCTACAACAGATGGAAATCGAGTTACCTTATAAGACAGCAATCCCCCTACTGGGCATATACCCCGAAGAGGAAAGAAACAAACCACGGCCAGACATCTGTGCTCCAATGTTCATCGCAGAGTAGTTCACAATTGTAAGGAGTTGGAAACAACCCAAATTTCCACCAATTGACAAATGGATTAAAAAACTGTGGTACATACATGCAATGGAGTACTATGCATCCCTACAAAGCAGTAATGAATGCATGAAGCACATCACCACATGAGAAGAACTGGAGGAAATTATGCTAAGCTAAGTAAGCAACACCCAAAAGGCCAAGTACAACATGAGCCCACTGAGGTAAGCTTAAAAATGGAAGAGGGGCACAGGGAAAAACCTATTGTATACAAACATTCCTGAGGTAAAGTGCAGGTAGTATGGCAGGAGCCAAACCAAATTCAGGGTAGCCAACTAAAAAGGAGGGGGAAAAAAGACATGGGTTATGGGAGAACAGGGCACTAACCCACCCAAGGGGAGGGTATTGTTTATATCTCCACAGGGAAAGAGGGACCAGACTTCAACTCGGTGCTCTAAGACATGGATGCAACATACTGGCACAAAGCAGGAAACCAATAGAGAGGTCTGAGGGACCTGCCCCAACTACATGGAAAGCACTCCCTCCCCACTGAAGAATTCACTTCAGAGAATACAACTAAAGCTTCAGTTCAGGGAAAGGAACATGTCTGATAAAGACACACCAGAGCAAATGAAGGGAGAGTTAAAGAGAGAGGAACACATTCTGGGCCACCATGCCCTGAGGATGATATTCCCTCTCAGAGCAGCCAAAGCACAGAGAGGATCATAGGGACAGCCCCACTACGAGAATGCCCCTCACTGACCCATAGCACTTCGGGGACCACACTGCAGTAATTGTGCCTGATTTGACCCCACCACACCGAGAGGAAACACTAAGGGTGTGCAGCAGAACAACAAGGAGAGCAGAGCAACAAAGTCCCCAGGGAATACCAAAAATAGACTTTGGGGCCTGGGTGTGGCACCCCATCAGACTCCACTGGAAAACACTGCTAAAGGTCAACAAATACATCTTGAACTGTTAACAGGTTTTTCTTTCTTTCTTTTTTTTTGTCCTTGGTTTGTTCTTGTTTTATTTTCTTTTGTCGCTTCATTTTGCTGTGTCTTGCTTTTGTGCATATTATTATCTCTGCATGTCTATCTAGATAAGATAGATAGGATAAAAAATCTGGTGGAGAAAACGATGGAATCGATGGTTCTGGGGGGACTTGGGAGTGGGAGAACCTGAGGAAAGGAAGTGGTGTTGACAAACCCAGGGGCAAGGAAACAACAGTGATCCAAAATTCATAGTGAGGAGGGTATAGTAAACCTGGTAGAGCTTCAGCAAGGGTAATATAACCGAAAGGAATTACTGAAACCCAAATGAAGGCTGAACATGATAGTAGGACAAGAGGAAAGTAAAAGGAAATAGAGGAAAGAACTGGGAAGCAAAGGGCATTTATAGAGCTCGAAATACAGGCATGTACATATGTAAATATGTTTATATATGACAATGGGAAAATAAATCTATGTGAATATTTGTAGGTTTAATGTTAAGGTAGCAGATGGACATTGGGCCTCCACTCAAGTACTCCCTCATTGCAAGAATACTGTGTTCTATTAAACTGGAATTCTATGATACTCACCTTCTTGACAGGATAGCTGAAGACAAAGCGGGTGCATAAGCAAATGTGATGAAGAAAGCTGATGGTACCCGGCTATCAAAAGATATAGTATCTGGGGTTTTAAAGGTTTGAAGATAAACAAGCAGCCATCTATCTCAGAAACAACAAAATCCTCATGGAAAAAGCACACCAGTCTGTGTGATCATGAGGTGTTGAAGGGATTAGGTATCAGGCACCAAAGAACAGAAAAATCATATCATTGTGAATGAGGGGAGTGCAGAGTGGAGACCCAAAGTCCATCTGTAGGCAATCGGACATCCCTTTACAGGGATGAGACGAGCCAATCAGGGTGCAGTATAGCTATGATGAAAGATACAACTTTCCTCTAGATCTTAAATGCTTCCTCCATTCCACTATCATGATCCCAATTCTACCTTACAAATCCAGCTAGATGAGAGCATGTACACAGGTACAGATAAGAGCTGGAAACACAGGGAACTCCGGACAGATAAACCCTCAGGACCAACAATGGGAGTGGCGATATCAGGAGAGGAAGGGAAAGTTGGGGTAGAAAGGGGGAACTGATCACAAGGATCTACATATAATCCCCTCCCTGGGGGACTGACAACAGAAAAGTTGGTGAAGGGAGACATCGGACAGTGTAAGACATGAGAAAATAATAATAATTTATAAATTACCAAGGGTTTGTGAGGGATGGAGTGTGGAGGAGGAAGAGGAAAAAGCGAAGCTGATACTAAGGAGCTCAAGTAGAAAGCAAATGTTTTGAGAATGATGATGGCAACAAATGTCCAAATGTGTCTGACTCTTGGATGGATGTACGGGTTGTGATAAGAGTTTTACGAGCCCCCAAATAAAATGATTTTTTTAACCAAACAAGAATAACAAAATACAACAGAATAAAAAATCTCAACCAGTAAAAAAAAGAAAAGGAAATATTAAAAATGTGAACAAATTTAAATGGGTTATAGAGGAGATGAAATGGCAGAGTGCTAAATCTTAACCTGCATCTGCAACAATCCACTTTGCAATGCATTCTGCAGGGTAGCAAGGGTGTTTGCTTCTCTCGTCCATGGCCCGAGGGAATTCACCAATGGCTGAATCTATGTGTAATTCTCCTCACATTTTTTTTCTAAAAAACTGAAAAAGCTTTAAAATGTGTACAAAGGGAGATCTAATGATAAAATAGTTTGACATAAGTGTCTGTCATAATCAACTTAACAATGGTCTCTTTCTGAAAACAGGGCTCTTTAGAGGCTCAATCCATGTGTGGACCCTGTAAATAGATTTTGAGCTTCCACTGTCATCAATAGCCTTCTGCAAACCAGGTGTTCACATTTTAGGTTCTGATGCCATTCCCTCCTTTAGATGTGGATTCTAATATTTATGATCCTTGGATCACACAGGCTGGTGTGCTTCTTCCACGTGTATTTAATTGATACCTCAGATCACTGCTTGTTTAAAAACATGCTTTTTAGATCTCAGATGCTATTATTTCTGATAGCTGGGCAACATGTAACTTCTTCACCGCACTCTGCTTTAGCACCCATATATTCAGTGATTTCTTCATGAGGGTGAGCACCAAGCAGGGCCATGCATAAGAACTAATTTTTCTTCAATTGGGGCAAAATTAAGTGCAAGCCCCAAGTCCATTCAGGCAGCTATTGTTTATATATGTCTGTGATTCACCTTCAACACATCATTGTCACTTTATGATAGAGAACATTATCAACCAAACTCTGGGGCACCACTTCCACTGTTATCAAGTCAATGCTGACTCACCGTGACTCTACAGGACACAGTAGAACTTCCCCTGTGAGTCTCTAACCTTCACATAGTCACAGGAATAGAAAGCCTCGTCCTCCAGCTCCCCTCACCCTCCCAGGGAATTGGCTGGTGGTTTCAAGCTGCTGACCATGTGACTAGCAGCAAACTGTGTATCCACTATGCATTGATGTTGTCATTAGTTTAGCCAATGGTATAGAATTTAAACCACTGTTGAGAAGTACAAGTATAAGCCAGCTATGACCTGCAATACATGAACTGCTGACTTAACACATTAAACTCTTAGGTCATTGGACACAATTGCCACAAATGATGGTTTGTAATAGTGAAGTTTTTCATTAATATTCATTCCCAGCAGCAGAGCCAGAAGTACCAGATTAATACATGTCATAATGAAGCAAGGAGGGCATTGAAACAGTAAGAATATGGGTAGTTCCAGGTCACCATTTGAGTTAGTTAGTTTATTATGCTAACCTGGATGATAAACACATGTGGGTTAATTGAAGGGCAGAGGGATAAATGGCTCAGTGAGCCTCGCCTTTCTAGTTCTCGGGTCTCTTGCTTTGTGATGGTCACACCAGGGTGCAGCTGCCTTAGCAGTTCCCTGTTTCAGCTTGCAAGGCTGAATTCCCACATCTCCAAGGAGAAACCACATGGACCTACCCCGATACAGCCCTGGATGCTGGAGTAGCTGTGTGGAGACCCCTGCCAGTGCTGAGATGCTTACACATTCACTGACTCAGCTTTCCTCCTACAGTCGGCATCATTGTGTCTGTTTTGTGATATGGAAGAGGGCTTTGGGGATTGGTGTTGGACATATGGCTTAATGAGTTCATGTAGGACTTGTGGGTTTGGGCAGCACTGGGCTGGGATGTTTACTTGATGTGCACTTAACCTTTATATAAAACTCTCTCTTATACATGAGTTTCTGTGGATTTGTTTCTCTAGACTAATATACCATTCTTTGGACACCCTCAAGGCAAGTGATTCAAACCAAAGTCCACTGACCGTCAGTTCTATAGCCTTGGGCTAGTAGTCATCTGTTTCCTCTCACACTAGGGAGTTTCAGCATTAAATCCAATGGCTCCAAGGGAGTTTGAGCTAAAGTCCAGTTCACTTAGTGGGGTTTCCTCATCGATTCCTTGTGGTGTGGCTTCAAATGGAGAATGGTGTGGGCTTCAAAAGACCAAAGTTAAAAGTCCTAGTGATTGATAGCTCAAGGACTGGGTCACCAAGGGCTATATAGAAACTAGGTCAAGAAAGTCTAGTTAGGACCCTAGTATCAGGCATATTCTACACCTCGGTGTGCCACGGAAGTATTTGTGGTAGATATATAATCATTTGTCAATTTGAGGTTTAAGAGTGGAGGGGTGGAATCTAGCTTGTCAATCAGATCATAGCCAATGAGGCCTTTGTGCGGACATGGCTTTCTTCTGAGAATTCTGGGAAACCTGGTACTTCCTTCTTGGGGGTGGGAGACATTTCTCTCTCTGCCACTCCCTGGGATACATTTCAGCTGACCAGACACATGAAAATACACTAGTGCCCTAAGTTGGAGAAGCCACGTGGACCTACCCTGATGCAACCAGACTCTGAAGCTGGAGAAGCCACGTAGAGATGTCTCACTGCCAGCGCTAAGATGCTTACAATGCCTCTAGATCCAAAGACTTTCTACCCACTGACCTGTGATCATCCTGCATGTGCTTCATGAGTCTGCAGAGGACTTTATAGATTGGTATCAGACAGATGGGCTAATATCGAACTTATGGTCTTGTTCTGGACTGGACTGGGATGTTTTCTCAATGTTTAATTGCTCTTGTATATAAACCTCTTTCTTATACACATATGTGTGTCCATGGATTTGTTTCTCTAGTCTACTCAGACTAACACAGTATTCTTAAGTGCTTTATTCCCTTTGGAGGTATCTCCTCCGCATTTTCCTACCAACAGAGATGTTATTGCCTTTTCTGGGACATACATGTCCCCACCCCCAATCTTGACTTGAATTTCCTGTAAGTTTTTCTTATGCCTTTGGTGGGAATGTCCATTGGATTGGAATGACTTTAGTATGATTTTTCTATGGTAGCAACTGTGTAATAGTCTCCCTCTCCCTGGATCTTAAATTATTGACTTCAGATAAGGTGAGATATTCTCTGTGGAAGTGGTTTTTAAGATGTACGCTTCGAGGGGGTGCCATGTCTCTTCAACAGTAGGCAGACTCATAGCTGGGGGGACTAGATTAGAAGAATACGTGCCCCAGGAGCAGAGGCCTGCCTTCATCTTGGTGTGCATCTTATAGCAGTGGACTCCTGCAGCAGTTTAGATGGTAACTCTTTATGGAAGTAGAAAGCCGCTTCTTTCTCCCTTGAAGCAGCTGGCAGTTTCAAACTGCTGACCTTGCAGTTAGCAGCCCAATGTGTAACCACAATACCACCGGGGCTCCTCAGAAACCTTATATAATCCTCAAAAACCTCTATAAAGTAGGTTAAATGCCCTTATGCAAATCACATAAGCTTTCTGCGTCTCAGAAGGCTTTTCATCTGAAAAATCAAAATGTTGAAGTAAACAGTAACTTAGATCCGATTATCCCAGTGCATGCGTGGCTGAGGTCCTTTCTCCAACATTCTTTCATGCGCTATTCAAGTGATCCACATGCTGCTGAATTTCCTGGGAATAGCCTCGGGATCCAGAGGGACTGTCCTTCGGGCAGCTTTCAACAGCAGCATGTCTGAAAGTACACAAATCAAATACTGAGAGCACGGTGCTGGTTGATGGGAGTTGCCTCCAGCCACTGAGGGAGTGGAGGCATCACATAACCTCTGAAGCTTTCTAGATCTTTCTCCCCCTTTCTCCCTCTCTTGGGGGTTTCTAGACACCTCTACTCACCTCTTACACTAGCAACCTCACCCTTATTATTAATGGGGGAACAGGTCTGAAATTATCAAACAAAATGGAAACAATGGTGTTTAAAGTTATAATCACCTATGGACCCTCAGGCATGCTCCCCAGGAGCCTGAATCCTCCCAGCAAAGGCTTAACAACAAGTCAATAAGGTAGCCAGGGCAGATACTAAGAGACGTGTTTCTTTGCTGAAAATCCAAGCCTTATATGTTTATCCTCTGCCTTGTAGATCAGATGCATTTTCTGCTGTACCATACGTGATCTCCAAGGGCTCCTTCAGTTCTAAAATAGAGTGTTTCTTTGATATGTATAAATAGACACAATGCCACAGTGTAAACAGGGAACAATACATGTGTATAGTCTTCTTCAGTGTTGTCGATCTATAAAACACCAACTCTTTTTTTGCATTATCTCAATGGGGTCTTTCAGAACAACCAAATTGAGGGTCCCATGTCGTACAGGATCTGTAGATTCTATTCTGAGTTACTTCATAGGCCAGTCCTCGTGCCGGTGATAGAATGGTTTGACATGCCTGGGATCATTGTCAGAGATGCAGGAGGAGACCCGAGAAGATGGAGTACGCAGCAGAAGGAGCATTTACTGAGTGTCCAGAGGGGAACAGCCACTTAGCTCGGCACTTAGACAATCCTCACACCAGCCTTTCAAAGAAGGCATAGTTTCTATTTGATCTAGGAGGAAAATAAGACACTGGAGTCTGAGCAGTCGTTAAAACACACACAACTTGTCATAGATAAAGCTGGATTTTTAATCTAGGTGCATTTGATACCAAAGGCCCAGAAGGATCTCTCCAGTAGACAGCCCAGTTGTTTGCTAAACACCCGACACACTTCACTACCCTTATACCACTTTCCATCTTCACGAATGACTGCGGTATAAGGGTAGTTAAGGTGTGTTAGAATAAGATCGTCCTCCAAAGGTTCAGATGTGGATCACCAGGCCTTTGCTTTGGAGGTGTCTCCAGGAGAGCATTGAGGTGAGCAGTGAAGGTTGTTCACTATTTACACCACTCCAACTAACCGTGGAGGCTTATTCTTTCTTCCACCCCCCTTCCCTCTCTGCGTGGGAGCTGAGAGTTCAGGGAAGCATGCTGGCGCTCCCCTTTCCCCATCTGAGCATATGGGAGCAATGGTTATGAAATGGCATCCAGATTCGGATAAATTTGTTCCGTGTAAGGTTCCGAGAAAAGTGATAACTGACCTTCTACCTGGCAGCCTTTTATGACAAGACCAAAAATTATAAAGCTACAGGTGAGAGATAATATAGGCTGACCTGATGTGGCCGGGGGGAAAGATATCAAAGGAGAGAAGGATTTGAGAGGACAGGTTACGAGACGGAACTAACAAGTCTCATTGATGACTGAGACATGGAGAGAAGGTGGGCGAAAGGAAAGGAAACAGACAAGGCCAGGCAATGAAACCTTCTCTGGAAAGAAGGAAGGATGCTGGGAGAACGTCGGCCTGAGGATGCAGGAGAACGGTGGGAGGAGTGGGGAACGGTGCCTGCAGTGGGAAAGGGATCCGCATCATGGAGGAGGGAAAACCAAGAGGGGGTGCTGGGCGTGAGGAAAGCAAGAGGCAGAATGGAAAGAGAAGAGATTAGAGTTTTGTGGGATCAGATTCTGAGGGTCTTTAAAACCTTCATAAGGAACTTGGCCACCCCCCATAAATAAGTCAGTTTTGCTTAGGTGTTGTCATGGTTTTAGAAGTGAGGCCAACAATATGTCAAATACCAACAATATGTCAAATACCCATGACAAAGAGATATCAGTGTAGCTTCCAACCAAGATGGACTAGGAAGACAGGCCTGGTGATGTGCTTTTTAAATCAGCCAATGGACACCTTATGGACTCTAACACAATACGCAAGAGAGTGTCAGAATCTACATAATGGCTACAACAGTGCACTTGAGCATGGCAATGATCCTGAAGACAGTGCAGGCCAAGGAAATGTTTTACTCTGTTGTTTATGAGGTCACCATCCATCAGGGCCAACTCAGCAGCAACTAGATAGTTGGAGGGAATTCAAAGTGTAATAGATGGAAGAGTCTTAAGAGAGCAGGTCTATTATCTGCTATATGCTTTTGAATGATAGTGTAGTCAGAACTTCCCATTCTTTCTATTGGAATAAAAATAAATCATATAGGAATATTTTGAGTTTTTTTCTAACAAATAGCATTATGATTATTTTCTTCATAGAACCTACCAAGATATATGGCTGTATATATTGTCTGTCTCTCCCATTGATGTAAGCTACACAGGGATGCCTTGTGTTTACTCACTGTATGCTCCTTCCCTACTCCAGTGTCTAGAACACAGTGGCTGCTTAATGTTATTTAAAATGTTGCTTTCCAAATCTCCCTATGAGAAGAAAAGAGTTGAAAATATCGCTGCCCTTAAGAATGGCTGGAGGAATTAAACTGTTAACTTTGAGGTTTGAAAAGGTCCCACTCCTTTATATACTGAGGCAGTTAGTTTACTGTGCCAACCTGGACGATAAACACATGTGGGCTTAATTGAAGGGCATAGGGATAAATGGCTCAGTGAGCCTCGCCTGAAAGTTCTCAGGTCTCTTGCTTTGTGGTGGTTGGACCGGGGTGCAGCTGCCTTAGCCAGTTCTCTGATTTAGCTGGCAAAGCTTACTTCCTACAAGACATCCCCAAGGAGAAGCCACACATGGACCTACCCTGATGCAGCCCTGGGTGCTGGAGCACCTATGTGGAGACCCCTGCCAGCGCTGAGATGCTTACACATTCACTGACTGGGCTTTCCTCCTGCAGTTGGCATCATTGTGTCTGTTTTGTGAGATGGAGAACTTTGTGGATTGGTGTCAGACATATGGGTTAATAGGTTAATGTTGGACTTGTGAGTTCGGGCAGCACTGGGTTGGATATTTTCTTGATGCGCACTTAACCTTTATATGAAACTCTCTCTTATACATGAGTTGCTGTGGATTTGTTTCTCTAAAGTACCCAGACTAACACATATTCATATAAAGTTATATATCTAGTCAATATTCTATTCTATCTATATGTTGCCACCAATAATATGTCATCCATCCCCATGAGTTATATATGAATGTAGCCCTATTTCTAGCTCCTAAATATTAACCCCAGTTCAAAAAAAACATATCTGGATACTGGTCTATGGGAGTTCAACAGGTACTAAACGAAAATTAAGCACATGCAAAACCAAGTCAAAATTCCAAGTGAGTCTTCCCCCACAGTAGATTTGCCATGAACCTAGTGGAGTTTATAATATAGGACATTGTAGCCACGAGCCATTTTGAGGGCTCTAAAAGTAGGATGTTCACACATCCCATGTTTCTGTGAAATTTGCAAAAGTAAGATATGTTAACTACAATTGGTTAAGATTATTCCTTTCTTCCCATATGATTTCCAAATCATCACCCTTTAGCTCATGTCAAGTGGTAGTCAAATGGTCTACGGCTTCCTGTGGGATCTGGGTAAGGGAAAGTTGATACAGTTTGTTCATTTTAATGGGACATGTTTACATGCTCTTTCATCACTTTGGTATATAAAAATCCAAACCAAGCCTACTGCCATCAAATCACTTCTAACTCACAGTGACCCAGTATAGGAGTTTTGAGGCTGTAAATCTTTATAGGAACAGATTGCCTCATCTGTCTCCTGGAGTGGATGGTGAGTTTGAACTGGTGCTTTGCCAATTAATGACCCAACACTTACCTGGTAACACCACCAGAGCATAGCTACATTATATCTAGCCATCCTAGGAATGCTGGACTGTCGGCTGTGCTGACTCATTCAGCACGACCCCAAAGTGCTAAACAGGTCCTATCTGTCACACAAGACCTACTATGCCTGACACAAGAAGTGTGTAGGCAAGGAAAGGGAAAGAAGTGCTAAAAAAGCAAAATACCAGGAGTTGGTTTATGAAAACCTCCTCAGACAGGTAAAACTGTTAACAAAGCATTCAGTTCTCACTAAAATAGAACCCAAACCAGAAGTCTTTGCATATTTCTCCCCCTGAGCAACTAGTGGGTTTAAATCACCAACCAATGTTCACGTAATAGAGTTATCAGGGATGTAATAGAATAATGTAAATTAGTGAAAACAATGATAAATACAACATATTTTCTTCATTAATATAAATCATATGTAATAAAATGTACCAGACTTTTTAGATTTTCAAGAAATAAATGTTTAGTTGTTTTTCAAACAATTAATATATCTGTGGGTGATGTTGGATCATCCCAGCTATTCATTTTTCAATTAACTGTATTAAATGAAAAACAAATCAGAATTATATAAGGATATGGCCAAAGAGTATACAAGCAAAAAGAATTTAAGGCCAAAAGTATTTTAAAGGTATATGAGGCAGTTGAGATATCATGGCATTTTGGGGGGAATTTTGATATTTGGGTATTTGTCAGTGTTTTTAAATTTATAATTTAATGTGATTTTTTTCATTCTATTTTTTTTAATTTTACACCTGATTTTATTTTTTCTTAAAGATATTTGCAAATTTCCTAAAGCCAAGTACCATAAAACCTGGATCCACCCCCAACTTTCCTTCAACAAAATTTCCTTCAGAGATAACTTCTTATTTATAATTGACTACAGTAATGTGTGCTAGAATTTGAAATTCAAGGGCCACTCTAGACAGAGAATGGAGCCCAGAACTCCAGGGCAGAGCCACTCTTCAGAGCAGAGATGGGTGTGCTTTGGAGGACAGAGTGAGACTCAGGCTGTACCACAAAAACAGATTGCAGAGTTTTGGTCCATGTAATAGAAACGGACCATCAGAAAGAACCACACCAGTTGAAATGGAGGATGGAGAAGAAAAAGAAAGAAACAATGTCAAGAGAGTGAAAGGAAAAAAAATGCCAAATGGTACTACACACTAGAAAGGTAAAACAGAAGAGGAGTCAGAAAATAAATTAAAATCTAGTAACTAAGCAAGACAGAGTGAAAGAGTTTTTTAAAATGTCAAATCGTGATGCAGGGGTATAAAGGATTAATTTCTTCAGCAGAACCCGTCCATCGTGGAATCCTTCCGGGTAGTTGATTCGGACGTTTCTAAGGTGGCGGGAAGAACCACAAATTAGTCCTCCTTAGTTCCTCTTCCCTTTCATTTCTCCCATCCAAGCAGTTGCCAAATCTCATAACATCTGTGAGCTCTGTCGCCGCCCTTCCATCCTAAGACGACCGCTCTAGCTTCTTCTCAGGATAAGCGGGAGGACCTTTAACAAATTCCCCCACCTGTAGGCTCTCTTCCTCTGTAGCAGTCACCCCTAAACCATCCGTTTCCATCCTTTGCTAATCCATTCGATGTGAGCCTATGTGACTGGCTTCGGGAAGCCAGACAGTATACGATCAGCCCATTTTCCTTGTCTCGAGTGTTTTCAGTACCTCCCATCACTCACTCACGTAGATTCCCCAAAGCAGAGCTGAGATAGAATATTTTATTTTTTCAATTAACAGTGTGTTTTTCCTCATTTAAATATTCTGCAGGCAATTCAATAGGCTTAACCTCAATGCTTTACGTTTTTCTCAGGGATTGAATATTATATATACACTTTATTTTTCTTCATGGTTCTGCTAAATTTCACATGCTTCCGAGTTTTAACTATGAATCGCTTCCTGCAAACATCTTCAATTACCCTCTGGTCTTGAGTGATAATAACATGTGTTTTTGTCTACTGAGGCAGATACTTGGGTGGGATCGATCATTGTTTATATTCTTCAATGTGGTATTGATTGGGTTTGTCTCTCCCTAAGGAATGATGAGGGAATTATAAAGATCGAAAAGATTGGAACTGCAAGAAAATCATTACACACACACACACACACACAAAGGAACCCTGGTGGTGCAGCAGTTAAAGCATCCAATAGTTAGACAGAAGGTTGGTTGTTTAAACCCACTAGCTCCTTTGCAGGGAAAAAAAAACCTGTCAGTGTGCTTCCCTACAGATTACAGCCTTGGAAATCCTTTGTTACAGCTCGTTCCTGTGCTCTAGGGTCTCCACGAGTCAGCATCAGCTGGAAGCAACGGGATGCGTGCAGTGATAGTACAGTGGTAACATCTTTGTCTTCCATTGGGAAGCCCTGGTTCTAGTCTGTGCCATGTACCTCATGTGCCGCCGCTACAGGGAAGGCTCACGTGCTGCTGCGATAATGGAACAGGTCTCAGCAGAACTGCCAGACAAAGATCGTCTGGGGAAATAAGGCCTGGAGGTGTATCAACAACCAGCTGGGGAAAACCGTGTGAACCACAGTGCTTTCATTCATAAAAAAGACTGGCATGGTGTCAGTGTACAGGCAGTGTCTCATTGATTGTGCACGGGGTTGCCAACTGGATAACAGCTAACAGCAAAGAGAGAAAGGAGCATGGTCCTCTATTTCTTGTACTGATGGTTACAGTTCTAAGAGGTTCCACTAACCAATAGAGAATACAGATCTGATTGAAACCCCAATTCTAGCCAAGGGTATTCCTGTAGCACAGACAGAGTAAGTGCAGCCTGTACTTGCTTGAAACCCAAGGTGTGAAGCACTCCATCACGGGATCCTACAGGCCAAGTTCATACTGCACTCCAGGGTGCACATCTTTTGAAAACCACCACTATCACCTTAGAATGAATTATCCCCCCGGGAGCAATTTCCAAAGACTCTCTCCATTCCTTTTTTGAAAAGAGAGGGAAAAAAACCTAAAACTAGAATGATGTAAAATTTTCAAAAAGCATCTCTTGAGTAATTGAAAGCTATGCCTTCCTTTTTTGTATGTTTTAATGGCCCCAGCCTTTTTCTAAAACTGTGAGCTTGCTTGCCTTCCTACTAATTCCTGCTAAGCAATATTTTACTTGTTTAATCCACAAAGATTTAAAAGTTACTTAATTTTTTAAAAAATAGACCTAAATTATCTCGTTGAAATAATTGGGGAGCAATTGTGAACACTGACAAACTAATAACATAGACTCCATGCAAGAGAAAATAGACGTGTCCCCTTAATGTGGTTCCTCATTCCCATGGTGCAATGGGAATGAGTGAGGGGTTTGCAAGAATCATTTGTCCAAGGTCTGCTTTTCTACCGCTTCTAACACTTGCAGCTGTCGAACTGAGAAAACACAGCCTGACCCTGCCAAGAGGACACACGATCCAGTAGGAGAATCTTAGAAAATTGGCTGCTTGCAAGACCAACACTTCCTTCAGCAGGTTCAGGAAGAGTAAGTAGGGAAGGGTCATTAAGCCTCCCTATTGAGTACATTTTATGGCTTAGATTTGCATGAAAATCATGAGATTCTTATTTAGAATTTCATATATTTGACCTACTTTTCTTCTCATTTAGCAGTTGGACACATTTCAGCTGACCTTTGTTTCTGGAAGTAAATTAGAGATGAAATTATTTGGTCCTGATTCACATCAGTGAAATGGTATCGGTTTAGCTTTGCTGTGCTGGCTAACTGCTTCTCAGAAGGAAGCTCAGCGTGCTGATGGTGGGCCAATGAGCCTTCACCCTAATCTGCCCGGTGTATGTGTATGTGTATGTGTGTGTGTATGTGTATGCGTGCGCATATGACACACCGATTTTGGCTTAGCTTTCCAAAGGGAACGCCATTATTTAATCTCTTTTGTGCTGCCCCCAGGGATTAGCTAAGGGGACACAATTGCTAATAAAATTTTCCACCAGTAAACCTGCCTGGGAGAACTGCTATAAAAACCCTACTGATTGTCATGAGCATTCATTCATAAGAATGCACACCACTGAGCATATGTGAAACAGGATGGTTTGCTATGCCAAGAGCGAGTCTTCATGCCGTTGAATTGATGCATTTCCTGCTGCTACTCAGAATGCTTGTCTGAACCATCAGGCGGGGAGAGTGCTCCAGCTGGAGGCTGCCCTCTTCTGTTTCTGTCAAAAGCTCTGACCTGCACTCAAGTCCCCATTCAGAGGTCATTTGTAGACTGTGTTGGAAGCTTCCCCAAATCTACTGGGTTAATCTTTGATTAGAAAGCAAAGGGGGGCTGTAAAAAAAGGCATATTAGAAGGGTAAACCGGTCTTTAAAATGGAAACCCAAACAGGCATTTGGGAAAGATAAATGCAGCATCCCCTTCACCCGCAGGAAATGAAATTTTTCTGACAGGGTCGGAGACTCTGCTTGGCAAACCTTCTTAAATTAATTACCTTCTTGACATTTTAAAGGAAGGTTTCAGATTGTAAATTTAACCCAGACAAAGCATTCTTTTTAATCTTGTCAGTATGCAAACTACTTTGCACCGCAGTCTGTGAATTATTTATCAGAGGAACGACCCCAAAGGGCGAAAGGAAAAAGCGGGCACATTTGATCTGAGATTCCGCGGCTCGATGTAGTTCTTTCTCTGAAATCTATACCTGTTGCAATGACTTAACTTTCTCTGCTTTTGATGTTTCCAGGACTGCAAGCCTTCTTTCTCTCTGTGAGTAAGAAATGCTATGCCCATTTTTGAATGCCCTTATTAAGCTGAGTGAAATATATGGCAAGGCAGGTTTTCTCTGGCAGCCTGAGGAAGCTGCTGTGAGGTACTGTGCACGGTGCTTCTGCTCATGCTACTTTCACTTGACATGCTCCAGACAAGCAGTGTCTTCACCTGCTCTGTGTCCGTGGGAAGTAGAGCCTGCCGAGGCAGGTTGCCTGGGAAATTTACCCTTCCAGGTATCAAAAACTATTGTACATGCCATTTCAACAAACATTAGCCGCTTCCTTTAGGGCTTAAAAGAAACCGAAATTTCCAGTGCCTAGAAGCTATAAAGCAACGTATGGCTTAAGTTCTGGTATTAAGTGTCCTTAGGTGAAACGTCTGTGGATTGCAAAGACCTTGGCATGGAGCATCCTTCTTAGTTCTAAGACATTATCTATGTGGATGCGGATGGACTATGTTTGACCTGAAAGAGGGCACGTTAGCGACAGCAGCAAGGAAATCAAGAACAGAGTGCCGTCTTCAGGAAAAGGCATTGCAGAGTCCTGACAGGCCTCACCTTTACAAAGCATCCTGTGGGAAGTCAGCTAGAACATAAATTGCAAGGTGTTAACCCACTAAATCTCCCGGCGCCCTGCCACCAACTATTCTCCAAAAATCTCTACGCTTCCTGTAAGAGAAAAAGAAGGTTGTAGCCTTACTTCTCCTTGTCCGGCTACATGTGAACACATCACTCTGAGTAGCCATCATCAGGCAGAATCAGAAGACTGGGGAATCTCTTGCAAATATAAATAAGGACTTGCTGCATGTCCCGCTATGTTTCTGCATGGGAATGTTCTCCCCAAATTAAAACAACAACAAAGAAAACAACAAGAAAAAGACAGTTTTCATGTCATCCCCAAGACTATGTAACACACACCCCAAACCAAACCCACTGCCACTGAGTCGGCTGACCCTTTATAGGGGTTTCTAGACTAAATCTTTATGGGAGTACGTTTTCCCTGTGGAGCCGCTGGTAGGTTTTGAACAGCTGACCTTGTGGTTAGCAGCCCAATATCTAGCCTACAGTGCCACCAGGGGGATTTATTCTCCTTCAAAATGTTGACTTGTTATAATAAAACAAGAACCAAATTCGCTGCCATTAAGTCAACACCAACTCATAGTGGCCACCCTGTAGGATGGGCGGGAGTTTCCCCCTGAGTTTCTGAGACTTGCCTCTTTCTGGAAGGAGAAGGTCTCATCTTTCTCCCATAAAGCTAATGGTGCTTTCAACTACTGACCTAGCTGAGATTCAAAGTTGAGTCTTCATGGCCTCAAGTTCCATGTGTGCACATCTCTTGGAGGCCCTGAGCTAACTCACTCAGCTACTAAGCAAAACTCTGAAGCTATGAATCGACCAAGAGAAACCTAGGAAAAAAGACCTGACCATCTTCTGAAAAGACTCAACCATTGCAAACCAGAGCTGACATGCAGTTGTAGTGCATGCTCTTTCAACATGATCTGGGAACTGAATTCCACTTGGTTGCCATTAATTCTTTTCTTTGTATGCATTTAAATATGGCATAAACTTGATAAACCTAATGTAATATACTGAAAATAAAGAACTGTGAATTCAAATATGTGGTTTTTGGCCGTGCTTGAGATTTTTCTTAAGCTTGTCTTCATAGCATTCAATCTATCCTCTAAAACGGCTATTGCATGTGGCTTTCTTTTTAAAACCTGACCTTCAGTGAATACATTTTCCAGAAGATCTAGGTAAGCACCTACCAAGGATGTAGCAAGCAAACAGTAGCAAGTAAATAAGTGTTTGTTAGTCTGTGCTCTCTCTGATACACAGAGGATTTACCTGCTTAATAGGACTTAGAAGAACAAATCCCCTGAGCGTGAATGGAACTGGGCACTCTGAGGCTTACCCTTGTATAAAGCTGTCTTGTACATACTAATTCAAGGCCAATAAGTAGCCTGCTATGGTAACTAGTTTGCTAATTCCACTTATTGAATGTGTAGCAAATGAGGAACACTAGGTCGTCATCCATGTGAGGACATCTTCCCCGGGGGATACCACCTAAGAAGAGCCACCAGGGAGGCTGTCCTTCTAGAGCAAAGGCATTTGGGACTTTCATAACTGGAAGAAACTTTAGAGATTGCCTTATCCAAATCTTTCTTTACTAGAAAATGGAGTGAATGGCAAAGTGGCACACAGCTTGGCAGTGCCAGGCGAAGGACAAGATCGCAAATGTTTTAAGACTCCTCCACACTTTCAGTTAGATCTGCTTCTGTCACCAGAGCTGGCGGTGGCATTCTATGGAGTCATTGATATGCTGGGGACTACAAGAATCTGTTTTTAAGTTGCCAGTGCCACGGAGCAGACAGAAACTGCTGGCCACCATGTGGTGTGTGTCCAGGTAGAGCGGGACTGCTTGCCGCTTATGCGGGCCGAGGTTTCAGAAGGAAAACAGTGTGCAGTTCTTTCCAGACACTTCTGGATGGACTTGAACTGCCAACCTTTTGGGTGAGCCGCCAAATCTTAAGCATTTGGGGCCACCCACGAGCTTTCCTGAACTGATTATTTTACTTAAAGATTAAAAGAAAAACAGTTCTTCTCTGTATAAAATATAATTCTTATTTAAACAGAATATAAGCAGATGTTTTTGTTTGTTTTTCCAAAGAAAACTAGGTCATTGGAGTGGTCAAATTGCATTGAACAAAATAATAAATGGCCTTTTCTGGTAATGGATGATGTTTTTGAACTGGATATGGAAGTGATGTTGTTTAATTCTGGAAAATATAAGAACAATTCATAGATATAAATAGTGTAATCCATCGTAGCTTATAATTAAAATTCATTGTTTACAGACACATTTAAACTAGTTAAGACAACTGTAAAGCATTGCATGGGAGTGGCATCTGGCCTCCTCGAACTTCAGGAGAAGATTGGTGCTGTTTGCTGCCCAGGAGCCTATTCCAGCTCGCAGTGAAGCCATAGACAGCAGAGCGAAATCTGCCGCATCTCCCACCATCCTCGCCATTGTTGTGTGTGAGTCCCTTGTTGCAGCCACTGTACCAGTTTGTCTCTTGAGGATCATCCTCTTTGGGGATGACTCTATTGATCAAGTCTTATGATCCTTGCTTTCAAGAAGCATTCTTAATCGAAAAGAGATTTGCTTGTTCTGACAACCCATTGTTCTTGCATAGCTCCAATGTATATACTTTTCTTAGTCTTCCTTACTCATTATCCAGCTTTCATATGCACATGAATTTATTGAAAATATCATGGCTTGAGTCAGGTGTACCTGACTTCGCAAAGTGCCATCTTTGTGCTTAATACGTTAAAAAGATCTTGCGTAACAGACTTGCTCAATGCGATGCCTCATTCCATTTCCTGACCACTGTTTCCATAGATATTGAATGTGGATCCAAGTAAAATGAAAGCCTTGACAACTTCAATATTTTCTCCATGTATCATGATGCTTTCCATTGGTCCACTTGTGTGAATTTTTGTTTTCTTTACATTGAGTTGCAACTCTTATAGACTGTTTCCTATGAAGCAGAAGTCAGCCATGTCTCTCTCTACTTGCTAAACTGTTTTCAAAGTTTGTCAGCAATCATCCCTCCCACAGCATTCTCCATTTCTCTTCAGGGTTCAATAATTCATTGATTGCCATGAACACCCAGAACTCAGACTGTCTTCACAGTCATGAGGTTTATTATAGAATAACACGATTCAGATTCAAGGATGGATACAGTTCTTTGACTCCTCTGAGTCATGTCCACAGACACCCCTCTCTCTGGCCCTTGGCCCCTGCCTTGGTGAGGCCAGTAGTGCAAGGCTAGTTGAGCTCTGCTGATAAGTGCTTATGGGCATCTCATGCCACCAATAAGGGGCTCCTCTCTTCAGCACCGCAGGTTGCTAGCCTAGATCCCCTATGAAGTGCCCAGGGGCATGCCACTCCAGCAGCAAGCCTCTTGCCTGCAGGTGCTCAGCCTTCTCCTTTCATGGTATCGAAGTCCATGCTCTGTCCCTCGAATGTCTCCTGGGTTTCTGCCTCTGCTGCTACCTTTCCTACAGCTACTTCTCACCATCTCTCACTGTCTCTGGTATCACTGTTCTCTGTCTCTGGATTGAGGAGGCTCAGCACAGGGATCTTGGATCCATGGGAAAAATTCTATTTCTGACTCATCGTTCTTGATGGTACTGGGATCCCTCCTTTCTGCCTCTTGCATGTCTCATTTTAAACCTATCAAGATGGCAAAACTGGCAATCCCCATGTTAGGATTCTATACACCTTGTCTGCCTGGTATCATCCCTGGTGCACTTTACCTGGTTTACCTTATTAGCAAGCAATCTGATCCTCTGGGTGGGCCACAGAATGTCACCTTTGTACAGTCACATCAAGTCGTTTGGTGGGAATAATAAAGACTATAGAAGGGCCACCTTTCACAGCACCTACCAACATGCAGTGGAAATCTAGGGTATTATTATGTGAACTGTAATGGATGAGAAAATGTTTTCCTCAAATGTCCAAATGTCAGACTATATTCTGCCTAGTGCTCTAAGGATATCTAATACAAATATAACCAAAATGAGAAATATATTTGAGGGAATTCAAGTAAGTAGATATATATTTAAGATAATGTGGGGGGTGGCTCTAAAATACATCCATAAATTATTTTGGTCCTTTTCAATAAGTGGAGCTTAGTTCTCTCTTCCTTGAGTATGGGATAGACTTAGTAACTTGACTCTAGCAGATGCTATTTTATGAAAATGATGATGTACACATTTTAAGATGAGGTCATGAAAGTTAGTGTAGCTTTTTCTTTCCTCTTTCTTGTATTGCTCCCTCTGGAAGAAGCAGCAGACGTGTCCTAGGGCATCCAAGCAGCCCTGCAGAGAGGTTCATGTGATAAGAAACTGAGACCTTTTGCCAATGGCCATGGGAAAGCGTACCATCATGAAAACAGATCCTCCGGTCTCAATCAAATTTCAGATGACTAGTTCCAGTTGAGGATTCCACTGTAACTGTATTGCTGTTTTGTAGCTAGATGACACTAAGTTGGTTCCAACTCATAGCAAACCAATGCAGAACAGAACAGAACACGGTCCATTCCTATACCATCTTCACAATTAGAGTTACTTGAAACCATGGTTGCAGCCACTGTGTTGGTCCATCTTGCTGAGATCTCTCTCTGTTTTCTAACCCTCTCCCCTACCACGTATGATGTCCTTGTTCAGGGACTGGTCTCTCCTGACATGTCCAACGTATATGAAATGTAACCTTGCCATCCTCACCTTTAAGGAGAATTCTAGTTGTATTTCTTCTCGGGCATATGTTTTAATCCTCTGGAAGTCCTTGGTATTTTCAATATTCTTCCCCCAAACCATAATTCAAGGATATCAAGTCTTCTACAGTCTTCCTTATTCCTCATCCAGCATCCACACACTTATGAGGCAAATAATACCACGACTGGGCTCAGGTGCACCGTAGTTCTCAAAGTGATGTCTTGGCTCTTAAATACTTTAAAGGAGTCTTAGGCAACATATTTGCTCAAGGCAAAGTTGCTTGGTTTCTTATCCGCTGCTTCCATAAGCATTGATTGTGGATCCAAGTAAAATGAACTTGACAGCTTCAATCTTTACTCCAATGATATTTTCAATTGGTCCACTTGAGTGGGGTTTTTTCCCTCGTTTTACTGAATTGCAAATCTTCCTGAAGGCTTCAGTCTTTCTTTTCATCAGGAAGTACTTCAAGTTCTCTCCGCTTCAGCAACTGAGATGATGTCACCTGCATATCGTCTTCCTCCCATGGTCTTCTTCACAGAGTTCAGCTCCTGGAATATTTGCCCCACATACAGATTAACAAAATGCAGTGGACACTTACAATCCCGCCTCACACATTTCTTGACTTTATCCACGTAATGTGCCCTTGTTCTTTTGTATCCTGACCCAAACGCATAATTAAATTTCTGCATAAACACAATGAAGTGTTTAGGAATATCCATTCTCCTCACTGAGAAATGCTGCTCATATTTTCCCTTTTTGGCTTTCTAAGACCAGGTTCTTGTACATTTCATTATAATACTTTACTCCGTCTTGTGGGATGGCCATTTGAAATCTTCTGCTCTTTTATGTTATCATTTCTTCTATTTGTTTTAGCGACTCTACTTTTAAGAGGAAATTTCTGAGTCTTTTCTGGCATCCAATTTGTTTTGTTGTTTGTTTTTTTGGTCTCTCCTGTCTCTCTAATGATCCTTTCCTTCTTGGATGATGCTCGTAAAGTTAGCCTACATCTCAACCAATCTCCAGTCATTATTTTTTCAGTGCATAAAATCTGTTCTTGAGACGTCCTCTAAATTCTGATGGGCTATACTCAATACTGTACTTTTGATCCCATGGTTTTGTTTTGATTTTCTCCAGTTTCAGCATGAACCGCATGAACATGAGAAATTGATAGTCTGCTCCATAGCAGGCCCTTGACCTTGTTTTGAGTGATGTTATTGGGTTTCTCCATTGTCTTTTCTACAGATGTAGCCCATTTGATGTCTATTTTTCCATTTGGCGAAGCCCACATGTATACCCATCCTTTATGTCATAGAAAAAAACGTATTGAATTGGTCTTGCAATGCAAGAAGTTGTTGGTCTTTCACATTAGATCATGTAATATCTAGTTTCGTTTCTATCACCAAGGCCATATTTTCCAACAACTGATCCTTTCTCTGTATTTCCATCTTTTGCATTCCAACACATCTCAATGGAATGCTTGATTAATTTTAAACGGAAGAATTTAGTAGAAGTCTCTAATGATTTTTATCACTAGCTTCAGTGACTGGTGTGAAAATTTGAATAATGGTTGTTTTAACTGGATTTCCTTGTAGGCGTGTAGATTTTAGCCTATCGCAGACAGCACTGTACTTCCAAATAGACCCTCAAACATCCTTTTTGATTATACATGTGATGCCATTCCTATTGAATTGGTCATTCCCTGCATACTAAGCTGTGATGGTCTGACTTAAAATGACTTAAAATGCCAGTCCATTTCAGAACATTAATCAGGGCATTAATGCCTAGGGTATCAATTTTATGAGTGCCATTTCATTTTATCAACCTCCAATTTCCCAAGACCCATACTCTGTACATTCCATATTCTGGTTATTAATGTGGTTTGCAGTATTTCTTCTCATTTTGAGCAATGACCCATCAGAAAATGAAGGTCCACAAACCTTTCCTCCATCCAGGTCATCAAGATTGGCACTGTATTGAGGAAACTGCTTGCTCTGCCCCAGTTATATTTTGAGTGCTTTCCAACTTGAAAGGCTCATCCCCCAGCACTATATTTTACTGTGGGTTTCAGTGCTTAATCCCTCAGAAGTGGACAGCCTGTTCCTTCTTCCTAGTCTGTTCTTAGTCTAGAAACTCCACTGAAACCTGTTCACCTTGGGTGACTCTGCCGGTACTTAAGATACTACCAGTGACTCAGTTTCCAACATCAGAGCCACATGCAAACCTCCAGAGTGAGACACACGGACAGACCAGGGGTGGGTAATCTAAGTGGGGACCCAGAGTCAGAGCCTTCTAGCCATGCCTCTTGCAAATTCCTAACCCACTGTGAGATAATAAATAGTTGCTGTCTTAAGCTGCTGAGTCCAGGAGTAATTTATTATGCACAATAAGTAATTCATGCTTATGACATCTACATTGCCATTATCACAATATTTTTGCCCATAGAATGTCATTCACTTGTACAATGGCATATTTATGATTTACAGATTATTTAAAAATCAAAATAGATTTATGTGTGGATCCATAGGAATGACACAATTTTAATATTTATAAAATATTTCCTTATCATATGATTATCACCCTGAGCAATGTGACGAGAGATTTTTCAACTGAGCTTTCTAATTTTAGTGAACAAATTACTAACTTTAGTGAACAAGTTACCACTTTCATTAATCTTATGTCCTTTTTTCAGCTACAATGCTACTTTTCTATGAGAAACTATAATGCTGAGGAGCCCTTGTGGCATAGTGGTTACGTGTTAGCCTGCCAACTACAAGGTCAGCTGTTTGAAACCACCAGCCCGCCCTGCGGGAGAAAGATCAGGCTTTCTACTCCCATAAACAGTTACAGGAGAAGAAACTCACAGGGGCAGTTCTCCCCAGCTCTACAGGGTCCCTATGAGTTAAAATCAATTAGGTGGCAGTGAGTTTGTTTTTAAGGTTAAAATGGTAGCTAGTAGTTTTACCATGTTACTTATAAAGCTTAATCATAACTTAAAAACACAATACATTCTTCTAAGTATACCCTTTACTAGTAAAGCATTTAAACACAATATTTGTCAACGATTTTTAAAGTTGACACTTTTTGTGTCAACCCCTATTGAATTGTTTTTTTTGCTCCTTTATTTTTGCTACCTTCTCCTCCTCTGATTGGCGTTTTATTTCTTGTGAAATTCTGCATTGTTCTTCTCTCTCAGCCCTCCCTGGCCTCATCTGTTTCATAGGCTTTTCTCCTGTTCTCATTAGTTTCACGCAAGTTAGTCCGCTCCCACTCGTACGGACCCTGTGTACGGCAGAACAACACACAAGAGTTGCCCTGTGAGAGCCAGTGGCTGCAACCACTGTGCCAGTACAAGGCAGTGACGCTCTTCCGTGTCCCACTCCCCCTCTGCTGTACCCAGCATGGCACCTTTCTCTGGGGACTGGCCCCTCCTGATAATCTGTCCGAAGTATCTGGTGGTTTGGGCGTGTGAACTTTGCAGATCGCAGTCCAACACATAACCACGACACCACCAGGGCTCCTACACTGAAAATACAGCTTCCCCCCAATAAAAACAATATTGTTTCAATCAACTTCTGATTTTGACCGTGTCTCCCCACCCCCACCCCCCAAATAAGGCTATAAACACTCTCAAATTGTTTTGTCCTTCCACAGATCATTGATATCAATCCGTGTTTGACACATAGGCAGCACTTAGTAAAATCATATTGTTTAGCATTCTTTTCTTTTTACCCAATGGCCCTTGCCTCTCAATAGACTCTCAGAATCATATTCTTTATTTTTGAGATCCTTGTCAGATGTTAAACACAGTTCCAAAAAAGGAGAAAAAAATGTAGATACAGCAGAGAGAACATAAGGGGTTACAGGAAAAAAAAGGAACTGGCATAAAGAGACAGCCCTCTGCGCTTTCTAAATACATTCCTGACTACATGTTCGCTCCAGGGACACAAAATCATTGGGCCTCCGCTCTTTCTCATTTTTCCTTTGGTTATCATATTGACAGGATAGAAATATATAGGCAGTGTCATTGCCCTCTTTCAGGAAAGTTAGTGCTGAAGATTTGCTCATATCTGCCCAGCCAGCTGGGTTCATCATTGCCATATACTTGATTGTATATTTATACATCTTTTAGAATCTCAATGTTCCCCAATGCCCATTGCAATATATTTTGCTCTGACATTTTCTATTGTCTGTAATAGAGTTGGCATATCGTGGTGGGTGGTTTTACCTTCTCTATGTGTAGGAAGTTCATTGCACTTCCTAATCTGGCATTCAGTATTTACTTTTCATCATTGACAGTTCACTGCTCAGCTTCAAATATTTGAGAATGAGAAAAAGGGAGCAAAAAATAGGTGACATTTCTGATAACTCAGGCTTATGAGTTTTAATAGTAATTATTTTCATAGAAAAAAAGATGGAAGAGTATGGCAAACACGTGTGCTTGGAGATGATACACACCTATTGATTATTATTTGGACCTTATTATTGAAATTTTATGTTTTCCATAAGAATTAACACAAAATACCCCTCGAGTGGCTCTCTGCGATTTTCCTTGTTCGAAGATTACAAAGGCAATTTTGACTTTAGTCTTGTAATTCATTTATCCAAAATCCACCTTTGCTGGAATACTTGTCTCCTCGAGTAAAAGAGCTTTCTTAAAATACTCACCTTCAAAAATATTCATAAGCATGGTGAAATATAAAGAAGGGAGTAAAATGGTGTGAAAAGCATTCATGTGAATGTTTTATGGAAACAGAAGAGCTATATGTGAACAAAAAAGACCAACAAGCAAGAGAAGGAGAGGGTCTTCACTGCGTGCTCCGCTTGAGTATCTGTGCTCCATCTTCAGAAAGGACTGGTCATTTCTAGATGGGAATCCAGGTAAGGAGAAGACATGGCAGCACAGAAGTTCATAGCATTCTCAGAGAAATGGAGACAATCCAGCCTGACTCAAGTAGGGGATATTTGGTGGGGAGTAGCTGGGAAAAGATTCTGACAAGAAAAATTCAGATAAGAATGTGAAAGATTTTTTTCTCCAAAAATGTTTTGGAATACTGAAATATAAATTGAACTGTATTAACGAGAAAGACACAAGCTCTGCTCCTAGGGGGCTGATGATTCCTATATATCGGGTTGTTATTGTGAGCCGCTATCCAATCAACTCACACACATGGTGATTCCTTGTACAACAGAGTAGAAACGTTGTTCCAGCCTGTGTTGTCCTCAGAATTCCCAGCAGATGTGAGTCCCTTGTTGGGCCTCTCCATCTCACCATGGTCCATCTTGTGGCATTCCATCTTCCCATGGATCTCCCTCACCTTTGCTGTTCCTCTGCTTCATGATGTTCTCCTCCAGTCCAGTAATTGACCTCTCCTAGTTACAAGCCCAGAGCAAATGAGTTGAACGATGTTCTCCTGTGACCCCTTGGTTTGTATTGACTGCTTTTGAGAAATAGGTCACCAAGTCTTTCCTCCTGTTGTTCATTGCCATCAAGTAGGTTCTGACTCATAGTGATCGGATGTTCAACAGAAGGAAGCACCGCTCGTTCCACCAAGGCCACGGTTGCTGTTCTGATACAGGAGCCCACCGATGCAGCCACTGTGACAATCCATCTGGCTGAGAATCTTCCTCTCTTGCACTGCTGCCCTGCTTTACCAAGCACGATGTTCTTCTCTAGGGACTGGACTCGCCTGAACCAAAATATGTGATATAGTGAGAGTCTCACCAGCCTTTCCTCTAAGGAGCATTCTGGCTGTATTTCTTCTGATACAGGTTTTTTTATTCTTCTGGAAGTTTGTGATACACGCTGTATTCTTCCCAACACTGCAATTCAAATGCATTGATTTTTCTTCAGCCGTCTTTAATCGGTGTCCAACTTTCACATGCGTATGAAGCTATTAAAAAGGCACGGGTCGGGGCAAGCACATTTCAGTCCTCAAAGGATCCCCTAGCAGTTCTGCCTTGTCCTATGAGTTACTATGAGTCCGAATTGACTCAGTGGCAGTGAGTTTGGGGAAGGTACACAATAAGTTTTAAGTAAGTTAAGGGGCTTACAAAGGACAGTGATGAGGTCTAAAAGAACAGTTAGATTTGAAATATACATAGCCAAGGTCACTAGCTAAATAGGTGTGCCGTACGAGGCAAAAGGAAGCCAACGGAAGGTGCTTGCCCCTGCACCGACCCTCCCAGAGTTTCCCGGTGGAGAGGACAGAGGACTGAGATGGGGACTGGAAGAGGAGCAGGTTGGTTTGAGGAAGAGACTACTTCAGTTCAGAAGCTAGAAGGTTTAACACGTGGCCCTTTCCCCAGTCTTAAAAGCTCTCCTCCCTCCACCTCTCCTGATAGAGACTCAGGCTATGATCAGGGTGCTGTGGGGAACTGAGGCCTCATGCTTGCACCGTGATGCTCCCGGAAGTACCAAACCAACGGGGAAATACGGAGCTGCAGCCACCACCCGGTACCATCAGGCCTGGGCACAAGATGTCAGGTGAAGGTCCCTGTTGGTTTTGTTGGACTGGAGCTTTCTTAATGGTCAGGGCAGTGCTCCTGAGTGAACAAATGCTTTTCTCATAATGAAAAATCAACATCAAGCGATTTCCATTTATTTGGTGCAAACATCAACATTATACAAATATGTCCTGGTGCTAATATGCTTAGTAGACAGGAGATGCACTTTTATTTGTTTAAACTGGGTTAAATATGAGAGGGTTTCAATTAAGTTCATAGAAAAATTGAATTAAAAGACAATGGGACTCTCCATGAACCTTTGAAGTCCCCTCATATGTAAGTAACACAGCATTAGCCATTTCAAGCATCTGCACCGTTCAGTGACAAAACTTGTCATGCTGCTGGACCATCCTTCTTAGGCAGTCTTGAAGTTTTCAATTACGCTGAACAGAAGCAAAATGCCTCCACAGTACCTAGGATTCAGTTTCATGTCCTTCTACCTGAATGCCCTTGTTCACAGGGCTTACCTAATTTTCCAAAGCCAGTTCCAAGGCTGTTTGCTTGACTTTTCACTCTGCGGCTGAAAAGGTGGCAGTGACACCTTTTCTGATAGACTACCCCCATTCCCCCCACATATACAAACACATACACACATATTACCATATGTCCCATGTGCATGCAAGAGGGTACCCTCTCAAAATTGGAATGCTTTTTCAAAGCTTTTTATTTATATTATTTTTTTATTTACAAAACAACCTTGTTAACTTCACAGTACTCTCCACAACACTTAATACGTTTGTCAAATCTATGATTCCATTCTTGGAAACAGTTTGCAAACTCTTCTGTTTGAATGGCTGACAGCACCTCCCTCGTTTTTTTCTTCACTTCTTTTAAGTCAGCACACTGTTGTCCTTTCACGCCCCCCTCCATTCATGAAACAAAAAGAAGTCCTACAGAGTGAGGTCAGGTAGGTAAGGTATGTGGGAAAAGAGAGACAAAAACAGGTGCACTGAGATGGCTGCATGAACAAGTGCATTGTCATGGTGGCAAAACCAGTCCCCCATCTGCCACAAACCAGGCCTCTCTTGTCATACACTGTTACACTACTTTTCAGAACCTCTAAATAAAAAGCTTGGCTAACAGTCTGACCTGGTGGGACACATTCCAAATGCACTATCCCTCTCATGTCAAAAAAACAAATGAGCATCAAGTTTTTAGGGGGGTACCCCCTCATATATTATAGCAAATATCATACCTTATTAACATTTTGGATTTGAGATCTTTCTTCAACACTGGTGGATAATATTTTTATGGATGGGATTCTTATTCTTATATCGTGCATCTTGGTATCCATTGCATGTGGCTTGATGAATAGCAAATAGTACAACAGTATTTGTTGTTGAATTAGAACCACTGTCATGACCCTCAGTGGAGTGACTTTCAGGATCAACCAAGAAAGGAAGACACAGCAGAAAGACATCTTTCAACTAACTTATCAACTCTAGTAGATTATTTATTCTTCCTGAAGTTTTGGCAGGTAAGAAGGCCATGATCTCATTTAACCCCAGTGGGAAAGAGCTCCACAATCAATTTGAGATGTCTGCTACAACTTAAAAAGTGACAGCGACAATCCACTCATGTTTTGTCCCCTAATTAGGTCATATTCTCAGTAAGGTAGTCATTTGCTCACTCAACAAAATATTCATTCTGCATCTGACATTGTGTTAAGCACCAGGAGACAGGATATGCAGATAATGAGAATATACAGCACCCACCTCCACACACACTCAGGAATTCCTGAGGTGGAGAAATTAAATAATGTGACAACATCTGTAATTTACTCAATTGTATAATGATAATTGTATAATTATAATTTGCCAGATATGAGGTAATGGCCTGAGTAGTAAACGAGAAAACATAAAGTACATAAGTCAGCTAACTCCTCTACTATCCCTGGAGGAGAGCGTGTGATACAGTGATCAAGATATAGCCAAGACGGGTGATGACTCCATACCAGGATTGCCCCACAGGTATTCATTTCTGCCCTTAGAAATGACTTATTGAAAGGCCAGATAGATAGCAAGGAAAATAATGCGAAATGGGAATCGAAATTTAAGGAATCATACAATGACTGCAATTATAAAGCATCATGAGTAAAAGCCATCTGAAAGGAATCTTGATGTTCCCACAAAGGGGGTGTCTCGGAAAACCACAGGGGCGGTTCTGCCCCGACCTACGGGGCTGCTGGGAGCGGAAACCACCCACTAGATGACTTTGAGTTTTTCTGCCGAGGCTTTCGCTTCTTTAAAGGCTGGGCGCACCTAAGCCACTCACATAAACAGCCCATTCGGCTTTTCCTCAGATCGCAAGTTGAAGGGCTACTAATTAGTGGGAAAAGTCAGTCTTCCAGTGTCTGACTATCGCCCTGTAAACCAAGCAGTATATTCTAGACTGCAAACCTATGGGCCTCACCTGTGATCTTTAATCTCAACAAGTCAGTGTTGCCACCGGTATGCAGCTTTAATGGCCAATCTCCATCTTGCTATCTCTTAGCTCTTTTGAAATCTACATTTCTACTAAGGCTGGTCTTACACACACACACACACACACACACACACACACACACACACACGCAAATTTACTAAGTTTCATTTTCAAAATCGAAATGAAATAGAAAATAGATCTGAAATGAAGGAATATATACATGTATATGTGTGTGTGTTGACTGAAGATACTCATTAAAAATTGCTCATGTAATGCTCAATAATATTGATTTCCTCTTTATTGGTCTTTAGAAATCAATGAGACATGGATTCTACACCTCCTAGAATGATTTCACATTCCATTTTACAGGGACATCTTTTTTCACATGATACCTTTATAAGCTTTTTTTTTTTATTACTTTATACAGACTTATATTGTCTGTGCCCTCTGTCCTTGTTACAGAGAACTGTCACTGCCTAAATATAGCCGGTTCCTCTCTAGGTCCACCTAGATTCAACACTGTTATGTGCTAGCCTCCCTCATTAAAGTAACTCTTCACTTAGCCTCTCTCACGTCTTATTGGTGTCGCTGAAAGCAGACTTCATTGAACGCTACCTGGGATCACAGATCACAGAATCTTGGTGCTGTTTGCTTCCACCCAATCCAGTCCCTCGCTGGTAGCGGACCAGCCTCTGCAGCATCCAATAAAAGTTCCAACTGGAGAGCGCCCATGACAAAACTGTGGACAAAACCCTTCAAGGGAGGGTTCAAGTGAAAACAGGTCATGTGATGCTGAAATCACTCCCTAAATACTGCTTTGTTCTTTTTTTGATAAAATCGAGGTAGCAATATCTATTTCAGAAATTTGTGAACATATACACAAAAAATGTCTCATCCTCTCCGAGGAAGCCCATCAGTAAAAGCTGGGACTGGGACTTCCATTTCTCCTGGGCGGCCAGGAGTCGGGTGGTGATGTCCATAGCAACACCAGGGAGGGAGCACGCATGCTGCCACAAGGACCTTGAATTGATCTCAGCATGACCTTGGGCAAGGACCTTGAATTGATCTCAGCATGACCTTGGGCAAGGACCTAAATTCCCTTCACCCTCTTCTCATTTTCACCATCAGCGTTACAGTGTGTGGCTCTGGCAGGAGCTGTAATAAGGATTAGATAATTACATGTAATCTTATGGTTTTATATACTGATGTTCAGTAAGTGTTTGGGGTGGGGTTGTGTGTGTAATTTAATAATTGATGGCAGTGATCTCCGCAGTGACCCCAAATAATTCTAAAACACTTTTAGAAGTCAGCCCTTCAAATAGAAGAGGAGAGCCCCTGGGACCCTAGTCTTCCCTTTTTCCACAAAACAATTCCTCCCATTGTGCCCTCCCATTCTCTGGTCAAGGCGCCTGGCTCTCTTCTGACTTCCCATGTCCCCTTAAGACGCGTCACTAGTCAAGGGGAACGTGTTTGCATCTCCAGTGGTAATTACTTCTGCTGCACCTGTGTTTACTTTAGAACCTATGGCTAAGGTAATTAGCTGGCAGCTGGCTAAGCCTTAGATAATAATGTGCCTGACATTGCAGGTATCTCTTTTCTAGAAATCATTTTTTACCTTATTTCACTTACACTGTCAACAGACAGTGATGGCAAATCGTCCCTATGTGGAACATAATTAGGATTCATTTGCATCTGGGAGGAGATTTGCTTGTTTACCTGTGGTTGGTGCAGAAAGACTCCTTCTGCACACACAGGGCCTGTAGACTGCAGAGCCTTTTCATTGATCCACTTAGCGTCAGTGAAAGCCTACTATGCACTGGGCTCAGCACAGGGTTCTCGGGGCCTAAACACAAACAGGACGTGATTCCTTTCATTTGAAACTGTAAAGTGTGAAGAGGGAGGGCCATCGAACAAACAGGTATCTGTGCAGAGTCGGGGTGCGGGGACAAAGAGGAGAATGGGCATTCCGGAGGATACACACAAGCAGAGGCCTGCCAAACAAGTCGCTATGTAGGTATTCCTTGGACAGATTGAAGGTTCCGGCCGAGGTGTTCCTTTTGCCAGAGGGAGGAGTACGAACAAACTATGAACATGTGCTATCATTGATTAGGTGGCAATCAAGGGCCAAGACTAGGGTGAGTAAAGAAAGGCCCCAGGGCGTAATATTTAAGGAGGTGCTTCATGAGCAGAGTCTGCCGGACAACCATCAGTGATGACACCTCTACTTACACAAGCCTGAGAGTGTGTGCCTCCTTAAATGTTAAATTCTGTTCCCCTGAACACCTTCACTCTACTCACAGCCTTATAGACACATGCTTGTAAGCATGTGTGTATGTCGACAGAAGCTATCTATCAATAAAGCAAGAGCAACATGTCATATTATTTAAGCCCAGAGATGATCAACTTTCCAAATAATAAGGTTCAGACCTCCCCCATATGAGAGCTTATTCCTGACAACATCTGATCCAACCAGAGTGGATCACATTTCGAAAAACAGGACAAAAGAAAATTAAACTTTAACATCCCATGACCCAACCCCTTGATATGGGATGTCTTATAAGCGTTCGATGGTTCCTTTACACCGATAAAGCAATTTATGTCTTGATATTCCCAATTAAGTTGTCTGTGAAAAGAGGGTGATTAGGTACTAAGAAGCAAAACAAAACAAACAAAAATAGTTAATGAAACCCTTTATTCTTAGGACTAAACATAAAGGTTTTTATCAAAGAGAGAATATAAGAGTCTATCTGTTAAGCAACTCTAAAAATAGGTGGGTGGGGGGAGAAGGGTGATGATGAGTCTGCTATTACACAAGTCTGTATATTGAGACAATAATTATCTCAATGGCCTAGGCAGGGAAAATGTGCATGATAAAATCTTGTTAGATAAGATTGCTGAAAGAGTAGAAATCACATAATTAGGTAATTGCAGAGTAAACCTGAATGATGATAATAGCAGATGTGCAATGCCATAGAAGTGCTTCTGTACCACCTGACAGGGTAGCACGCGCACTTTTCCATTTCTAGTATTCAGCTAGCCCTATGTTGCAATTGCCCAATGACAGGCAGGTGAGAAGACCATAAGCTTTTCCAGTTCACTCCATTGAGCATCTGTGATTTGCTAAGTGGAGCTATTATTCAAACTTGACACCATTCAGAAATGCCTTGCTTAGCAGTTTAAGTACTCATTAACATGCTGGAAAATATATATAGTATATTTTTTCCAGAAAATTCTAATTCCTTTGGTCCTATCTTTCACTTACTTCTATAGAGCCTTACTCATGCAGCCACGATACCGCCTCTCCAAGCCTACCAGGGCTTCATGCCATTGGTTCCACATCTTGAGGATTCTCGCAATTGGGACCATGCCCATGTTATCAGATCTTTGTAAGGGGGTCAAATCTCACTTAGGGTAAGAGTTAAAGCCCTTGCTTTCAGAAGTTCTAGAAGTTCCTGTGAGATTGAGTTTGCATTACCAATATGAATCCATTTATTAAAACACACACACGCACACACACCAGTTGTCTTCGAGTCGGACACATGGTGAGACCATGTGTCTTAGGATGGAGCTGTGCTACAATTGTTGGTTTTTGGAAAATAGATCACCAAGCCTTCTTCATGTTTTTCAGAAAGTTTAATAATACAACACCTCAACTTGGTTCCAACTTTCTCACCTCAGAGCTTTCAGGAAAGAGTCAAGTAGCCCAGAGAAGTACTGAGTTTGTAACAATTAGAGTAACACAGCCCTTCTCATTTCCCATTCTCAAACTTTTCTCTATTCTACAGATCTATTATTGACACTGGGCTATGCTAGATCTATTATTAACCTCGGACTATGCTTGTGGACCTTAATCCTCCCTTCTCTTAGAAGGTGAACCTTCCCAAAAGACTTCTCAGCATCTCATGTTCAGACATTACCTAGAGTTACTTGCCCAACCAACATTTCTGACTCTACAAGAAATACATAAGTTGTGTTTTTAACTTTCCTGCACTCAGCAAGACTATTTTATTATGAAAATAAGATTAAAATGCAAACACAAAAATTAACCATTTAGAGGTGTGGTGGGGCAAAAAGCAATCGTGAGAACATGGTTCTAGAGTTTCTAATACTCTTGCTTGCACATAGTCCCCGCTACAATGTCTGCCATGACAATGGCCACGGGATGGAGATTTGCCAAATCCCAACTTCTTTACTTTCCTTCTTAAAAAATGACTTCCCACCTCTCTCCTCTCCAGAAAGGAGCGAGGACTCTTTCTCCAAACTTGTAATACTCTCTAGAGTCAGAAAGCAGCACTATCATATCTCTCCAGGGATGAAATTAATGTAGGGTTGAATTATGTAGATTTATGGATCTATGCAGGGTTCTAGGACCATAGTAAACACTGAGTAAATGCTGAAGCAGATAAATGAGAGAGAGAGAGAGAGAGAGAGAGAGATAAAGAGAGAGAGAGAGAGAGAGAAACCGACCATTGAGCCAATTCCAACTCACAGTGATTCTGTTTGCATAGGGTTCAATTCTTCTCCAAGGGTTTTTCAGCTGATTTGGTAGATGCACACCATCAGACTCTGGGTGAATTCCAACAGCCAATGTTTTGGTTAGCAGCTGAGTATTTGAACCATTTGCACTCCTAAATATTCAGACCTTCTTATTCTCATATCTCCTTTTTCTAAGTTTGTAACAATTGGAGTAACACAACACTTACCATTCTCAAATAGTTCTCTAGTCTGAAGATTTATTATTGACCTTGGATTAAGCTTGGGGACCTTTATCTCCCTGTACAATGGATTGCAGTCCACACTTGCAAGATTTTCAAAATTGCCTCTGAATTTCAATCATGACTGTAAGAAATTAAGTCACGATAGAGAGTAAATATCCCTTAAAGCAGGAGTCTCGCTATCTCTTTCTCACCGCCATTGAGTCCATACCTACTCATGGTGACCCTAGAGGACAGGGGAGAACCACCCTTTGAGTTTTTAAGACTGTAACACTTGAGGAGTAGAAATCCCTGTCTTTCTCCCAAGGAGTGTTTGGTGGTTTCAAACTGCTGACCTTGTAGTTAGCAGTCCAGTGTGTTCGCACTGTCCGCTAGCCCTGTCCTGCTAGAGGAGGAGTAACGGTAGTACATCTCTGGGCCAGAAAGCTAGAAATAGTCATTGTTGAACAGGCAGCAAATGAACCATTTATAGACTAATTCTCTGTGACTTTTCTTTACACATTGGTATCGCAACCTGGTACCCCAAAACCATGGTATATAATAAAGTGATAAATTACCTTTGCAATGGCTAATGCCAAAATTGGTTTCATGCCAAGGAACACAAAATATTGGCATGGGTTTGTCATCAGTCAATATTTATTCAAGTAAACAAATTCTGATATTGAATAGACTCTAAATCAATTACTCTTTATTATTCTTTCTGGTTAAAATACTATACTGCAAATGAATAGATTTTTTTCCCTTGTAATCACCCCCATTTACAATTACAGTTTGATATGTTTGTACTGTTATGTGAATTTTAATGACCTATTTCAAACTTAGTTGCTATAATTAGCCTACCACAATTTTAAATTTTTATCAGTCTTTCTTCCTTTGCACAGACGTGTGAATGAAACAGGCTATTAGTGATCTCTGCCTGTGAAGCTCAGAATTAAGTACCATCAGCAAAGGGGAGATGGCAGTTGAAAGGGTAATTGCCTTTTAACACAGTCTTGCCCACCTGCCTTTGATTAAAGGCACAGTTTCTATTTAGTGACCCAGGTTCTGAGGCTCCAGCTCTGATCCCGAAGTCCTGAAATTAAACAGCAAGGGAAAGCAAAGAGGAGGTCTGACAGACATTATCAACTTCATGGAAATTAAGAAATGCATGTTATACAAGGGAAGCCTTCTATCATTTCTTAGGTTGTTTTCTACCTTTTTGGTTTCTTATCTCTAGAGTAAGAACATCCTGTCAATTTGGAATCTCTCCTCCTCTTCCTTGACTTTCAATCAGTCAACAAAGCCCGTTGCTTCCTCTCTGTACCAGCGTTCTCCCTGTCTAATTATTTCTGCAACTTTCAGCTGAGGTCAAGTGCCTAGTACCTTTTCTGGATTGTTACAAGAATCTCCCACAGGCCTTTGCTTCCAAAATTTGCCTTATCATTCTTGGGGTCCATAACCAAACTAACTCGCATAATCTATCATTCTAAATACTTCATACTCTTGATCAGAAACGAGCCGTGATTTTTCAGAGCCTGTCTATAGTGGGACAGGAGCCCTGATGACATAGTGATTACACGCTGGGCTGCAAACTACAAGGTCCGAAGTTTGAAACCACCACCCATTTTGCGTGAGAAAGACGCGGCTTTCTACTCCCATAAAGAATTTCCACTTCAGAAAGTCACAGAGGCAGTTCTGCCCTGTCCTACAGGGTCACTATGGGTCCATTGACTCTGTGGTAGTGTTTGGTTTGGTTTGGGGTTTATCTGAGTGCTCAATTTTGATTGAACAAATCAGCACACATACATAAATAATTGTAGAAATATTTCCACTCACTTTATTTTAAGCTTTGTAAGCTTGTCATAACTTTATGAATACTCTTCTTTCTACACCTGACACTAGATTTGTGTGCAAAATAAAATAAGAATACACACATCACAAAGGGAATTCTAAAACCAGCACAGTATTTAAAGAAAGTTACACTAATTTTAGTGCATTTTTCATCATAAGAGAAAGAAATTCTTTCCAATTCATTTGTTTAATCCAGAAAGACCTTGACACCCCAAACTATAAAGACACTTAAGAAAAGAAGTTTTAAAAGTCATTCTCTCTCACAAAGATTAAAAATCAGAGACAAAATCTTCACTAAATGAATCTAGCAATAAATAAAAATGATAATGCATCATGGCCAAGTTGGATTTATTCAAGAAATAAAATGTTGGATTTTGTATTAGGCAATAAACCAATTACATTCATCACATTATCAAAATGCAGGAGGGAAATTGTGTGATTATCTTCGTAGATGTAGAGGAAGCATTGTATAAAATTCAACATCTATTCACAATTATAGCTCTTAGTAAACTAGAAATAGAAGAGAATGCCCTTAAGGTGATCAGAAGTAGCTACAAAAGAAAACAAATGCAGAGAAGCCTGTTGAGAACTTGAAGGACCTTGCTTTCCAGGTCTCAAAGGTTTCCTCCTTTACCAGATGCAATATTGCTCCTTGTCATGGAAAATATGAGTTTTCTTTCTTTCACTTTGCATAGATTTTTCTATATCTCATTGAATGCTGACATAAAACACTTGTTTAAGAATGAGATCCCCTTCTATTAGCATTAAAATGAGTCTCAGGGAGGCATCAAAGCAGGGAAAAAAGAGGATTGATAACTAAGAATAAAGAAATATAATTGTTATTACGTACAGACAACATGATTGTATAAGGTGACAAGTCAAAAGAAGCATCAGGTAAATTACCAGACTTAATAATTTAATTTTTCAAGGCCATTGGATACTAAGCCAGTATGCAAAACTCAATATGCAGGCAACAACTGAATAGGAAATGAAAAATTTTAAATAGTACTGTTGACAACAGCATCAAGCACCTATGAGAAGTCTAACAATACATATACTAGACCTTGTAAATGGCTATGAAAGTAATTTTTTTAATTACAGGAGACTGAAATAAATAGGATGTATCATGTTCATGGTTTGGAATACTTAATATTATCATAAAACATTCTTCTATAATTTATATAGTTATTCAAAGCAATCCCCTCATGATTGAAATGGCACCTAGAAATTATTATAACAAAGACTAACCAGTTTATCATTGCATAATTTTATTTCCCTTTGTTTTATACCACAATGAATACTATTATCAAGTTCATGTGATATGCCAATGTTTTGCTGTATGTTTCTCTTCTTTGAAGCTTACTCCAGCTCTGGAATGAAAGAACAATTGTTCATATTTTAGAGGTCAGGAAATGACGCTCAGAAAACAGTGACCTGTCCAAAGGCAACACAGCTAGCCAGTGACAGAATGACTGCCTCCGAAGCCAGGCAACTTGCTTCACAATGCTTATATTTCTACTATAATGCATTGGTTTCCAGATTATTTGGCCTACAGGGTCCTTTTCAGAAAAAAAAAATTAGTTACTCAGCATTCTCTGGCAATTATAATCTTTGGCACTATATCCCATAATCCAGGATAAATGGTAGATATCTGCAAATAGAGGCCATGATAAAGAGGAAGGTGTATTAGTCTAGATAGACCAGAGAAACAAATCCACAGAAACTCATATGTGTATAAGAAGGAGTTTTATATAAAGGGTAATTGTACACTAAGCAGCCCAACCCAGGACAGTCCAAGCCCATAAGTCCGACATTAGCCCACATGTCTGACACTGATCTGCAAGGTCCTCCTCAAACTCACACAACACTGCAATGATGCCAAATGCAGGATGATCACAGACCAGTAGATAGAAAGTCTTTGGATCCAGTGGTGATGTAAACATCTCAGTGCTGGCAGGGGTCTCTACGCGTCTTCTCCAGCACCCAGGGCTGAATCGGGGAAGGTCCAGTGGCTTCTCCTGAGGGATGTCTTGCAGGAAGTGAGCCTTGCCAGCTAAGGCAAAGAACTAGCTAAAGCAGCCAAAACTGGTCAGACCATCAGAGAGCAAAAGACTGAAAGGTGAGGCTCACCGAGCCATTTATCTCTCCGCCCTTCAGTTAAACTGTCCTTGAATTGATCCCACATGTGTTCATTGGCCAGGTTGGCACAATAAACCTAACTATCACAGAAGGCCTTCAACAAAACGGATTGACACAGTGGCTGCAACAAAGGGGGAACAATTGTGAGGATGGTGCAGGATCAGGCTGTGTTTCTTTCTGTTATACATTGGGTCGCTATGAATCACAACCCACTAGCGAGCACCTAAAAGCACCACCAACAACATCTACTTTTGAAGCCCTCCTTGCCCATTTAATTCCAGCCTCCCAGGGAGCAACAATGTGCATTTTGGGAAACACTGTTCTAACTTTTGAGAAAAGAGTATTAATTAAAATTGTATACAGTGAATAATGAAACAAACCAAAACACACATATTAAATCCAAATTAAGTACCACACTGGATGTATTGTGAGATTCTTGGTGAGAACATCAATGGAAATATTATAGTCATTGTTTAATTTAATCACTGTAGCTCTAATTGGATATTCAATTCTTGTAAACCAGAGACAATAGTGTGATGAAGTTCTCTGAAGAAATTAGAGGGGTGTATATATTTGGTCTTTCTGGTTTTGTAAACAGCACTAAAGACTCCATGTTATACAGCTGCAATTTACAAGGGGCTGTCCCAGTAAACCCAATACTTCAAGTGGGTCTGTCTTCAGTTGGTTGAGTTCTCGAATATGCAGCACTATCATTATTGAGCCTTCCAAGATGTTCCGATTTTCACCGGTACCTCTTGCTGTCTCTAATAAATGAGAAAATCTAGTCCTGACTTGGAGTACTTGCTGGTGAAAATCGAAGAGTTCAATCTTCAATGTGGGCTAAACTCAGTGTGAAGAAAACCAAATTCCTCACAAGTGGACCAACAGGGAACATCATGATAAACAGAGAAAAGATGGACATTTTCAAAGATTCCATCGTGCTTGGATCCACAATCAATGCTTATGGAAGTAGCAGTCAAGAAATCAAACAACACATTGTACTGGGTACATCTGCTGACTTAGACCATTTTAAAGGGTTGAAAAACTAGGATGCTACTTGAAGAAATAAAGTATGTCTGACCCAAATCATGGTATTTTTAATCACCTCCTATACATGTGAAAGTTGGACATTGAATAAGGAAAACAAAGCAACAACAAAAATCTATACATTTAAATTATGGTGTCGGTGTAGAATATTGAAAGTCCCACGGACTGCCAAAACAGGAAGCAGATCTGTCTTGGAAGAAGTGCTGACAGTGTGGTCCTTAGAGGCAAGGATGGCAAGATTTTGCCTCACATGTTATGGACATGTTATCTGGAGAGGTCAGTCTCTGGACAGGGACATCATGCTTGGTAAAAAAGAGGACGATGCTCAACAAGATGGATTGATACAGTGGCTACAACAATTGCCTTAAACATCAGAACCACCCAAAAAGGTCTATTTAAAACGTAGCGTACAAGAAAAAGAACAACCAACTGTGAGATGGTGCAAGGCCAGGAGGCGTTTCATTCTGTTGTGCATAGGATCACAATGACTCAGCGACACTTGACAAGCAAAGAAAATTCACCTTACAAAGATGCAGGTAATACACAGCCAATTAGTATATGTGCATGGTTACGAAGAACAAACACATCTGTCTTGTTCCTTCGAATTGAGGACACTGAGACTCGACCATCAGGAGAAAACAGTCCCTGGAAAAGGACATCTCACTTGGTAAAGTTAGGGGTCAGCATAAAGGAGGAATGCCCCCAAAGAACGGGATCGCCACAGTGGCTGCCACGAAGGACTCGATATCACAAGGATAGTTAAGAGTGGCCCTGAACTGAGTGCTCCATTCTGTTGTACACAGGGTTGCTGTGGGTCAGACCCGATTGGAAGGCATCTAACGATAAGAATGCGTATGAATCCTACCAAGAAAAAGAACCTACTGTGCGTGTGTGATGACTATGGCCCTGGTTTTTGTTGTTGTTTTGCATGTTATGTTTTAACGAGACCTGACCTGTCCAAAGAGCTGAAGAGGTTAACCAGTTCAGACAGTCAAAACTGTAAAAGTCAAGAGCGAGAGTGGACAGCACTTCTACTCTTTGGGAAAGAGGGGAGCAGAACCATTATCAGTCATGCGCTGGAGCCCAGAGACGAAAGCACAGCTGGAACATCAACGATAATGACTTCGTTGCACTTGGAACAGAGAGAGTCTCTCTGCTTGACAGCTAACGGAAAAGGAGTGGATTCAGACAAAATGTTGGTGAACATCTCTGTATCTTTAACTAAAGAAGTGAGATTCCGGAGGGTGGTATTAAATAATAGCTTTGAAGTCGTTAAGTTAAAAAATGAAGAAAGAAATACTTCAGTGAAAATCATTGTAACTTCTTAATTAGGTCCGAAAAGGCCCACTCTGGTGTTACTCGTAATTCTGACATGACTATGGCTGGGAGCGGAATGATGTGTGTAATGGCTCAGGGACCCTGCCTGGGACAGATTTAATATTCAACATGTGCATTTTGCATGGAGCAACAGACAGCGTCTCTCCCAAAGAAGCAGTGAACATTCCTAATTTCCTTCTCATGGATCTGAGCTTTAAAATTTATACCTCACATGGAAAAATTAGTCCTCACAGTTCTCTGAACATCAGGTTAAATTCCTAATTTTTTTCTCCAGAGCAGAAATCTGTATTTATGAGACATCTACAAGCCCACAGCTATGACAAGTGAAGTAGCTAGGGACTAAAAATTTGAATTTTCAGTGTCTCATCCCATATACACACCATTTTAAATCTTTGTGATTTAAATTCTTTGGCTAGGCTACGTATAAAGATTGAATGATCTTGTGCTGTGTTTATATAATTCCTTTTCTATTTATTTATACACACCTTTCCCAGTTCCAGTAAGAATTTAGTGACTTATAATGTAGTACCAGATGGTATCAAATCTACCATCAGAAACTGAGGATGAGAAAAGAGGAGAAAGAAGAGGAAGAAATGGTAAACTTAAGTCAGAACCAAGTTCACTTACACCATGTAAAACCCTTAACTTTGAAAAACACTTAAATTTGAGAGCTTTGCACTCTGTTAGCCATTGCAAACAGGTATTCAGTGACCATAGTATTTTAATGAAGGGAGAGAGGAAGAAGTGTGATGTATGTGAAGAACGCAATTATCGCCAATTTTAATACCAGGACAAAATTACCCTCTGGGGTTTGCATAATAAGGACCCCTGTACTATAGTGAACTTCATAAAGCGCATTTCATATGTTAGATTCTGTCCAGCCCCGCGGTGGACGGAGGGCAGACATCGAGGTGCTGGGAACTAATGGCACAGAACAATTCGTTCCTTTGTAAAGCCCAGCTGCCGGGGTTGGCTCCCTGCTCACCCAGAGAATAGCACTTGTCCTCAAAGACCCTGAAATGAAAGTCATGGCTTGACTGAAAATGTCAACTGGGCCGGCTCAGAAGCAAGCCCCTCTTATTATGAGTCGTGCTTTCCTTCCCAGAGGTTGTCAGAAACAAAGGAGGTCAGTCCGTGCTCACCTCTGCCAAAATTGTTTTCCCTGCCAGTCAGAGACAGCAGGGTCTGGAACTGCAAATGTGGGAGACATGATTGCTTTTCAAAGCCAGGTCTCTTGGAGAAAAGTATCGGTGAGCAGAGGACAGCTGTTCGGCCATGTTCCAGGAAGATTCCTCATCACTGCGAGGTCTAGCCTGAAAGGATCCCACTGCAGATGTTTCAGTGCTGAATGGGAATGAATATTCACAAAGCTGTCGGGATGGTGGAGGAAGTGTCAGCGCTTTGGGGTAGGCTGGGTGACATTGCTGTCCATGCACAGGACTCCTGCGGTGACGGTGTTGGTAAACAGGACTTGAGCGTGGGGACAAAGGTGGGTAATCATGGTCTCACTCCACTAAATTGAGGATTGTTCTGGATTGAATTGTGTATGACAACGTTATACTGTAGGTCAAACCCCTGGTACCAGTAAATGCGATCTTATTTGGAAATACGGTCTCTGAGGATGGCGTCAACTAACATGGGGTCCTTAGCTCAGGGGTAGGTCCCATGATAGGAGGGGTCTTCATCTAACCTGAACTGTTGTCTCTGTTAGTTACCATGGCGTTGATTCCAACTCAACCCTATGCGTGGCGCGCTAGAGAAGAGACACTGAGAGCGAGAGGGGAAGAGTTAAGCTGCAAGCCAAGGAAAGCCTGGGGCTACCAGGAGCCGGGCCACACTGGAAAGGCACATCTCCCAGGAAGTTCAGGTCCTGGGGAAATGCTATATAAAAACCAACAGTTTCCAGAATTACAAGACAGCCATTTTCAGTTCTTATAAGAAACTCAGTTTGAGGTATTTTGTTTTGGCAAACCTAGGAAACTGAAGTTTCTTGGTGATGAAAGGAGCTGATAGGCTCCGCTGCTAAACAAAAGGTTGGAGGTTCTAGTCTGCCCAGAGTTGGTTCAGAAAAAAGGCCTGGTGATGGAATTCTGGGAAAAACTTAGCCTTTGAAAGCCCCGTGGAGCGCAGGTCTATGCTGCCACCTGTGGGGATGTCCTCAATTAGTGCCCAGTCACTGGGAACAGGTGTTAGGAAATTAATACAAGGCTTTTAGCCTGTTATTGGCCTGAGAGTTGGGACACTGAGAAGATGTGGTTTCTTGCATGAAACCTGTCAGTGAAAGATGACTTCCCTGCCCCTTGCCCTCCTCTATCACTTCTATCAGTCTGTCAAGAGGAGGCAGAGCTACGCCGTTAGCACATTAATTCCACCCTTGTGAAATGGAATCTGGTGGGTGTCAGACCCTACCCGAAGAGTGCAGCTACTCCTCCCTCTCTAGAGAGGTGCAAAGATGAGGGGGGCAGGAGGGGGCAGTGCAAGGCATGCACCCTAACACTCCTGATCCCAGAGGTGGCCGGGCAGGAGGAGGAGAGGAGGATGAGCAGGGTCCGCTTCACAGTCACATGACCTGTGCAGTTAGATGGAGCTTTATTCTCAGAAGAACCCCAAGCATAGGTCAATGCTCTGCAGTGGCCTTCTGGAAATGCTTAACGATTTTGAACAAGGAGCCCCTTGCATTTTCAGTTTGCACCGAGCCCAGGAAATTACATAGCTTGAATTTGGATCTTTTTTGGATCCAAATAAGCTTGAATTTAGATCATATTTGGATCTCATAGTTACAACAGTAACAATGAGTCTGAGGCAACAAAAAAAAACAAACCACGTGCCCCCCACCCCCTCCCCACCCCACCCCACTACAAAAGGAAACTGATGCCAAAGTCAGTAGATAACAGCAGCTCGGGGTTAAAAGGATCTGCGGGCAGACATCAACTTTGGGACAGGGGCAGGATGGGGAAAGGGGAAAGTGCAGGAGGATGAGGTTCTCACATCCAAGCTACACTGTGTGAAGGCTAAGGGGGGAAAGCAGCCAGTGCCTGAGGGGACTCGGAGGAAACAGTTTCTTCGAGGGAGAGCAACGTGTGTGTGTGTGTGTGTGTGTGTGTGTGTGTGTGTCCAGAAAGAGGGATAAAAGGAGAGATCTAGAAGTCTTAAAACCAGTAGGCATACAAGTTAGGAATGTTCTCTCTATGGTTCTTCTTTTAATCATTTTATTGGGGGCTCCCACAGCTCCTATAATATTCCATAGATCACTTGTGTATCAAGCATATGTGTACACATGTTGCCATCATCATTTTCTAAATATTTACTTTCTATTTGAGCCCTTCTATCAGCTCCTCTCTTTTTCCTCCCTTGCCTCCCTCCCACTTCCATGACCCCTTGATGAATTATAAATTATCATTGTCTTCATATCTTACACTGTCCGCTGTCTCCCTTCTTCCACATTTCCAGTGTTCATGCGCCCGGTGGTGGGGGAGAGGGAGAGTATGCATCCATCATTAACATTGCTTCTCTCTTCCTCCCCTCCTCTCCCCACCTGGCCCCTACCCTTCTGGTATCGGGGCTCCCATTTCTGTTCCTGAGTGGTTTATCTGACCTGGATTCCATGTGTCATGAGCTCTTATCTGTACCAGTGTACATGCTCCTGTCTAGTCAGAACTGAAAGGATGGAGTCCTGATAGCGAGGGGTGGGGAAGCCTCAAATAATCCGAGGAATATTGTGTGTTTCATCGGTGCTATACTGCACCCTGGTTGAATCATCCCTTCCTTGTGACCCTTCTGTGAGGCCATGTCCTGTTGTCTACAGATGAGTTTGGGGTTTCTGCTCTGACCACCCCCTCATTCTCAACCATGTGTTTTTTGTTTGTTTTTGGTCTTCTGGTGCTTGTTACCTGACTCTGTCAACACCTCGTGGGTCGCACAGGCTGGTGTACTTCTTCCATGTAGGCTTGTTGCTTCTCTGCTAGATGGTCGCTCATTTAACTTCAAGTCTTCAAAACCCAGACACTATACCTTTTGATAGTTGGGCACCATCAGCTTCCTTCACCACAATTGCTTATGCACCCATTTCTTGCCATTACCAAAGCAAATCAGAAATCAGTAAAATAATTGAGAGACTAAGAATAAAAAAAGCTACATTTTAAAATCTTAGGGCATTCAACACTACATGTAAACATTAATAGAGAAACAGTAATGAAAAGTTCAAAATTAAAATGAGAATTCACAAAATATGATGTTACACATGGAAGTTTAAATAAAAGTAAAATCAAATAAAAGTTAAAAAAAATCAATAAAAATAGTTAACCCTCCCCAAATCATTTGACTCATTTGTTTATTGCTCAAAAAAAATTAATCATGGGCTAATACCATGTGAGTTTGATGCTGTTTAAATGAAAGACAAATCAAACTAAAAACACAGAGAAAACAAATTAGGCAAGCCCAGGAAGAGTCCCAAGGAGAGGTTTCATTCCAGTTACCCTATCCCAGGAATCCCTCGGCAGTACCAATGGTTAGCACCGTTGGCTGCTAACCAAAAAGGTAGAAACTTGAATCCACCATTAGGTGTTTTGGAAGAAAGGCTTGGTAATCCACTTCCAAAGACTCAGCTTTGAGAACCCAACGGGGTACAAGTCTACTATGATGCAGGCAAGGTTCTCACAAATCAGAAGCCCAGTGGCAGCTGTGGTCTGCCCCAGCACCCTCAGCTCTAGCTGGCTCAATAGTGTGAACACATATTGACAAATTCATCAAGGCAATCGACCTCATTGCTGTTTTAAAACCTGATTTTCTTTTCCAATATAAATATAAATGAGATCTGGATAGGTGATTTTGAATGTTTGGCTATTTCAAAAAAAGTAAGGAAAAGGGAGTGAGATGGAAGGGGGGCACGGGGGAAGTACATTCTAATTCAAGTTATTTTAAATGAAGAGAGTTGCTTTTTATTTTACCAGAGAAATTTTGCCTTGGAAAGATGGAGAAATTTTGTCTCTGAGCTCTTTATTCCTCCTGGTTCTTTTCTTGCCTCTGCAAGTTCTTGTGCAATTTCATTTATATTAATAGACTTGGTTGTTAAGGCTATAAGCATCCTTTAATAACATGAAAATAAGCCACCACATTCCATGCTGATATTATCTCCCAAATTCCTTCTCTCCAGTGAAACTTTTCAAGCTATCCATACTGAATATTTGCTTTTTATTTCAATGTATCAAGCCATTTTATTCCATGTCTCTCATTCTATTACCTTAATTTTAGTCTCAGTATTTTGTCTCTGTTAAGATCCAGTTTATTGTTCACATTTCTGCCAAGGTCATTTATTCCTAAAAGTTCAAACTATCATTACTACCAGACGGAAGACTTTTATCTTGCAGAGCATTATTATACCATGCATTTTCTCCTGTTACTTCCATAAAAAGCATGGGCTACTTTTTTCTTTAAGACATTTTTTGTTCTTTTTCATTATTATTTCTGAATTACTTCCAACATTGTTAAAACTTTTGCTATATTCCTCAGAGACATTTCCTTTTCCTCTCCTCTCTACAACATGCATGCACTCTCTTCAGCTCTTATGCTTTGCATTAACTGTATTCATGAAAGGTCATATGCCTTTATTTTCATTTTTTGTCTAAGTGCTTCATAATGGCAGATATATTTTATAAGAGCTTGTTTTTCCCATCTCACATAAGCTCCTGAAGATTCAGGTTTAGTTTTAATTCTTCAGAGAATGGAATTTCCCTGCCTACCCTGAGAGCAAACAGATTTCAATCCGTGTCTTTGAGAAATTTGTCAGATTTCAAAAACAGTGGATAAGTAGTTTCAGGGTTCAGTGATTCCAAGAAACAGAACGTTTTTCTATTGTTCTAAATCTTTGTGCCTTTGTCCTTCACCATATTCTAGCTTATATATGGAATACCACATGTCTTTGAACACGCTCAGTCCAATCTCAAATCAACTATGTTTAGTATCACTTCATTAGATTTTACAGTCAATACCACCATTACAGACTTGATTAAATGAACTCCACTGGGTTCTATAACATTAATTATAGCCACACAACGTCTGCAGCCATCAGAGAACATCCATTATGTATGACTTCATCCACAAAAGGAAAACTTGCTGACTACTTGGGGAATGTCGTTCAAAAGAGATCTGTGTTCTTTTTGTTCTCTGTATATATAATCCATTTAAGGGTTACACCAGATAATATAAAATGTTGTAAGCTCATTTTTCCCCCTCAAAGAAAAGAATAACAAGAGAAATATGCTCCAGTGCTGGCCAGCCCAAGTTAGGTCTTGCCTGCCGATTCAGCTTTGTCATAGCCTACAATAAATCAGTGTTCTCACCAACCATTATTAGACAAATGACTATTAAATGGCAATAGCACAGCCTCCTCTAAACGGGGCTCTGGAATACCCAAAGAAAACATTATCTGTGTGCAAAGAGTATGACTTTTGCATCCCAAAAGTATGCAAGAGGAGAGGGCTTAAAATACAATGCTAGCTTTTAGTTCCTCTTGCTACCTGCCTAGGGACAATTCACATTGATATCAAATTTTGAAGCTCTTGGAACATGTGGTTGGAATGCCTCAGACAGAAATATTCTTACTTGGATTCCCCAATAGTGAGCTTCACGTGATTAGTTAATTGAACCATGATTTCGATTTTTCTGTTTACAGAAACATTCTTAAGTAGAGGAGGCTGTAGAAGCCAAGAAATTAATTTAGAAGAGCTAGACTATTATGAACAAAATAAGTAGGTAGTTATACAAGAACTCATGGAAAGCACATTTGTGCTCATAAAGTTCTGTATACCCGAATCACTTGGGCACTGTTGGGGGTTTATTAACTGCACATTCTCACTGGGAATTGGCAATCTCCACGCAACCAAAGGCAATTGGCACCAGAAACCCGATCCTCTTTTGGGTTTTTCACATCATTTGATCCATATGCTCTGTTCTCCTGCCCTGACCACAGTGCGCTCCTCTTGAGTTATGGCTACTCTTTGCTTGATGAGCAATAGAGACTTAGACTCTGCTTTACTTCATGCGTTGCAATAAGACACCACCACAGACCAAAGCAGATGTGGTCAGGTGGGTTCTGAGCCATGGCAAGCCCATGGTGCCAGAACAGACCCGCCTTCCAAAGAGTTCTCAAGAGTGGATTTTTCAGAATCAGATGACCAGGTCTTTCTTCAGTGACACCCCCGCGTGAAACTGAACCACTATCCTTCCGTTAGCTGGAGCACGTTAACCTTTGGCACCGCCCGGGGCATCGCTGTTACTGGTGATTCGCTTTTACTTGATCACTTATCCTTGAACCTTGAACCTTTATTTGAAGCCCTCTACGTGACTTTTTTAAATTTTTATTTTAAAAAAGCAAGTTTTCTTCCCCCTCTCTTTTTTGTATAGGAGAAGCACTATATATGTGACAATGAGTTTGGGAGTGGTATGGCTTCTACACCCAGATAAAAACCAAAACCAAGCTCACGGCCATTGCATCGATGCTGACTCATGGACACCCTATCGGGCAGGGTAGCACAAGCCCTGGGAGTTTCGAAGACTGCTGACCTAGCAGCTAGCAGCTCAACGGGCAACTGGTATACCACCAAGGCTCCTGTTACCCGCTAAATTTCTACTTTCCATTTCAAAAGTTATCCAACAACTTGGCATTGGCCACCGCCCCTGGGTCTTCACTGCCATCTTAAGGCTGGCAAAGAACGGACAATCTTTCTTACTCATCTTAGAGGGACGACAATACTTTGAAAAATTGGCTCTTAGTACCCCCAGAGAAATAGCAACTGTGTCATAATACTCAAGGAAGATTATTCCCTGGTAAGATGAAATAGGGGAACAGGCTAGGTCCTTTCTTAATACCCTGATCAAGGAGCAATGGCCATCTCTTCCACTCAGCCTACCACTACTGACCATGGAGCTTCAGACATAGTCTATCCTGACCTGCTCATTTTAGTCATGTGACTCCCCTCACCACCCAAAGATTTCTAGCACATTCAACACAATGCTAGTTGAAACAGATGTGCAAGGACGACTTCTTCCAAGAGGAATGTCTGCTTAATCTGCATTTTTCCCTCCAATTGCAAAGGCTAGCATCTCTTCACTGCCTCCCTCTAAAAGCTCTTTAGAAGTACCCTTTCTAGAATGTGATTATGATGTGTCACCAAGAGTACCTCAGCTCATGTGTCAGAATTCACCAAGTGCACTTGCCCATGGAGGCTTCCCCAATGCCGGTACTTCTAGAGGAATGTGTAGTCATCCCACGAGATTCCCTGTCCTCGGCAGTGAGCACCATCACCTCTCAAGTTAAGCGGATATAGAGGACCTGCCATACCAGCAGCAGGGGGTGCACACAGAGCCCGTTCACCATCAAGGACTGCTCCCATGGATTTCCGCAGAGGTCTCTTTATTTCCACACAACGCTTTTCCCTGATGACACTGAATTCAGAGAAGAACAGAACATTTGGGGGAGGATGAATTGTGGAGCCTACACCTCATTGTCATAGGAATGTGACTCATATCTGTAAGGACAGGATATATATTTAGAGCAAGGAAACAATCACATACAAATTGGCTGGGCAAATGAAAATATGGGCCTCACTTTTGAGTACAATTGGAAGTACTAAACCCTCGTAAGGAGGAAAAGTCATCAGGTCAACCTAAAGAACAGAAAGATGAATACTTCATCCTAAGGCATCGTTCTTACTTGCTGTGCTGGTTACATCAATTCATGTCAACGTGTCAAATAAGTGTAGGGGTGGAGTCTAGCATGTCAATCACGTCACAGCCTGATGATGCCTTCCTGTGGGCATGGCCTCATGAGGATTCTGGGAATTTTCTCTCTCTCTCTCTCTCTCTCTCTCTGTCTCTCCTTCATTTTCCTGTTGAAGAGCCATAATGGAGAGCTGGAGGAGCCACATGGAAAGCCAAGCTGCTGAGATGCTCCTACTACCACTTGATCCATAAGACTTTGCACCCACCGGCCTGGGATCTTCCTGAATTTTGCATCATTGCATGTGCTGCATGAGTCTGAAGAGGAATTTATGAACTACTTTGCAATGCATGGGCTAATATCAGACTTACAGGCTTGATCTGCGTGGAGTTGGGATGTTTTCTTAGTATACAATTACTCTTTGCTATAAAGCTCTTTCCTGTAAGTATTTGAGTGCCTTTGGATTTGTTTCTCTAGTCAACTGGCCTGACACACTCTCCCAGGGTAAGGCACAATGAATGGAAAATTATATACTTCAAATAATAAAATGCAATTAAGTCAAGACTCTTCCAACTACAATGACTCATTTCTTCAAGATGCAGGAAGTACTTCCAAACCTTTCAGGACCTGACTTTTTCCTTACATGTAACTTAGCACTGATTCCCTTGATCTGAAAGAGAGAGTGGTATCAAAATGTGTGTGTTTATCTCCCTGAAGTAAATGATGAGCTCTTATTAAACAAGGACTTGTACTTATCTCAGTGTCTCCCAGGACAGTGACATTGTCTGGCACAGCAGAGGGTGAAAGCCTCAATCTCCTGATGATCACAATTTTTCCGAGTGGCAGCATTCTTTGTGCTTCGCTCCAAAGCAAGATAATAGAGTTCAAGGCAGTGGTATTGACACACATTTTCTGTACCTCTGTAACATACTTTTCATTTTTCTTTCTATTATGATTTGAAAGATAAAGGTCCTCACCATTAAAATCTCAAATTTCAAATCCAAGCCTTGCCTTGCCCTTGAAAACCCTTACCATTGTTGGTCATTTTGAAAGTTGACTTTTTTATTTTTGGTAAGGTTTTCCTTGTTAGATATCTGTCAGCCAGTGTAAAAATGACTAGCCCAGTTAATTGTGGGTAAATGGAAGGGACTGTGTGCTGGGTATGCATAAAATCATCCACCACCTCTCCCTAACACTCAGAGAAGTCCTCAGAGGGATGCTCGCTCTATTCATTTGCAGATGCTATCTGAGAGTTGATGCACTAGGTCATTCAGTATCTGCTTTTGTTTGTTTGCATAGTCTGAATGCTTAGCCAGGATCAAGCTCTCTGTGTCAAGTTCTTTGAATAATTTAGGACGTTCAGTTGACTCCCAGCTTCCTACATGCGGGGGAGTTTTGTTTCCCTAATGACCTCACGCAGTTCTTGCTGGGGCTGCAGGATTGCCTCCTTCCTGCACATGGCTGCAGTCACAGATTGCATTAGAAGCCTCATTATCTGTAAACAGAAGGACCGGAGCTCAACGGCGCTTTTAAATACATCTGCCCTTGCTTTCTTGTGAGGTGCTGGATAGGGGAAACTTGGTAAATACATTTAAATATGATTAATGTTATTAGGAGATCTCTTTATTCTCAGCTTTGTGGCAAGTGATGGAATGAATGATAAACAGCAGCAACTATAAATACCAACACCAACCCACCAAAAAACTACTCCCACAGAATAAAACATTTAGAGGTGAGCAAAGGCAACTGAGTAGGTTCAACATTCCTCTCTCTGAGTTACCGTCTCTGGAGTTTAGGGAGGAAGCAGCCAGAGGTTAGCAGGCACAGCCAGACTAAGGAGAGGGCAAGGTTTCATAAGGAGACACTCTGACAGGCCCAGCTCTCCAGGGAAACACACATCCTGACCATGAACTGACAAAACTACAAAACCCTAGTCACCACTACCTGAGACAAGGGTAGCGGTCACCTAGGAAGATCGGAGACACGTCTCACGATGGACCGAGGAACGACCTCCCTAAGGAGGTGACATTGGAGCTGGTACTGATGGGCAGGGGGTGGGGGAGTGGCGTGGAGGTGGAAGGGGCTCATAGCTGGAGAAAGGGCATTTCAGGCAGAGGGACACACTTACACCCGCTGGAAAGGTAGGACCCGCTTAGTGAGTTGGAAGAACCGAAGGGAGAACCCGAGCGAGGAGAAATAGGGCAGCATAGAGTCCTAAGGGGAAGAGGGGCTTACAGGTGCTCTATGAGCTTGGGAAGACAGTGGGATTTTGCTGATTTATAAATTGAATTTGAAGAAAAACTACTATGGTGATTCAGATATGGTGGCCAAATTATGAAGAAGTAAAGACCTCTGTCCGGTTGTATAAAACCTGGGAATAAAATAGTGTAGAGGTAGATGGTATAGTTAGAGAAAAAAATTGATCATCCATAACTAGGTTGACAGCCATTTATTAAGTACTTACTTTTTATCAGCCATTTATTAAATACTTACGTTATTTTATGTCAGTTGTCCAAGAAACCAGAATACACTCCATTGTCCTTTTAAAAATATATAGAACTTCCTACCTGGAAAGTGTGAATTGCTCATAAATGGTTCCTTTGGTCTGAGAGCACTTTGATATCGAACCACAAGTGTCAGGTAATGAGAAGGGCTGATGGGCGGAAATGAATCTGGTCTCAAACCTCACCTCCCAAGATATGTTTGTAAAGTACCCAAGGAGTGAGACAAATGCAAGTGCAAGAGATCTCAACACAGGATAGTAAATAATTTATATTTTATTTTACCATAGCTATTGGTTCAATCAAACTAGAACTGTACATTCAAAGACCTTTATTAACCACCTCTGACCAATTTGCATAATTTTCAAATTACCTTAGGAAGAAGTAATATATGTGTTAATTATCTGTTCCTTCAAAAGTCACAACTGTACCCTAAAACTCAGTAGCTTCAAGTAACAGCACACTGTTTTTCCCTGAGCTCCACATAGTCACCAGGCTCAACAAGGAGAGTTCTCGCCTGGAGTCTCACTTGGGTTTCAGGTGGGCTGGGGACATGCATCTGAAGACTTAGCTGGGCTAGACCACCCAGAGGCTCACTCAGGTGGCTGCTGGCTGAAACCGACAGGTGGCTTGGAATTCAGCTGGGTCTGCTGGTGAAGGACACTCACGCATGAGTTCTGAGGACTGTTTCCAAAAGGAGCGCTCCTGGAGACCTGCACAGAAGTTCCAAGGCTTCCTGGGACAAAGCTGCAGAAGTCCCAGACACTTCTGCTGTATTGGTTCAGAAAGTCGCTGTGGACACCCCACATCGAAGGAAGAGTAGAATTAGAATGAGAATCCCTTCTCTTTAAGGGAAGTGAAATCCTGTTGCCATAGCAGTCACAGTCCCCATCTTTCTTGTAGGTGTATGTTATTATCCTGCCTCTGATATTTAAAGCAGATCTTGAAATGCCCATGCTGACAATGAGTACGACATCATTACTCTTAGTCATAGACATCATTCCCAGTGTAGTAGACCATATGTTTGTCCGAGTCAACATAGTCATTCAAGCTCATGAATACCTAGAATATTAATCTTTATGTGTTTTGCTTCACTGCTGACAAGTTCCAATGTTTTAGATTCGCTTTTGCACATTTCACATCCCACTTATTACTGTACGCTTGCAAATGTTCGCATTTCGACTCATGCCAGAGCAGTAGATGAGCATGCGGCTCCATCCTTCCAGTGAAGGTCCACTCTACATGAAGAAGGCAGCTGTGGTGGCCCCGTCCTGTTTTGAGGACCTGCCAACCTGAGGGGCCCGTCGTCTGACCCTATAACAATGTTCCACTGCTAGTCATAACGTTTTCTGTGGCTACTTTTCCAGAACTGGGAAACCAATTCCTTACTCTGTCTTAGTCATGAAGCTCCATGGAAATCTATTCACCAGTAATTAACATTCTTGCAGCCTAGTGTCACAGAAACACACACACCACCATCTATATCATGACAACAAGAAACTACTATGGCCTCAAATATATGTGACAAATATTTTTGTGACCAAAGGAAATAATAACTGAGAAATAGTTTAGCTCAGTTTGACATTCTGTGAACGTGTTCTCTTCTGCGGGTTAGCTTTAAAGGCCGTGTCATATAAAGAAAGTGTTGCCCGACAGTGAAACGTCTCGAATGTCTGCTCCCCTCAGATAGGTCACTAGCAAGCTCTTTCCTTCAGATGGAAAATAAGAGTTCTAAGATAAGGTGTTTTAATAGTCCTCTTCCTATAAATTCTATTCTTAAGCTTGTGCTGATTACCAGAATTTAAAGAAAGAATATAAACGAGAAAGTTTATTTTTTCCTTTGAAATTTATAACCTATTTTGTGCTGTGGCATTTTGGTTATATTTGACATATGGTAAAATGAATAGTTTTTAATGTTGTTACATAAACAAATTTTCATATTTTTTGGAATAGGCTCCATGGAAAGGGGGACAAATCAAAAGACTTTCTAATCTGTCACTTTTAAAAATATCCATTTTTTTTCATTTGAAAGGGTTTACGGTAGCACACATCCTCTAAAAATGATGTGACTGAGCCAATTCTTGTTTTAGCAGATATTTTCATTGATTTAACTGTACATTTGTTTGGAAAATAAGATATTCTTAAATCTAACAGTGTTATCATTTTTAGTGACTTGGTTTCTAAAATATTGCTCCTTGGATGAAGTTTTGTCACCTTTTCATGCAGAGAAAAAGAGAGTCATTTCCTAAATGAGTTCATTTTCAGTATTATTATCCACTGACAGGTGCACACAGCAATGTACTGAGCAGGATGGCGGGCACCTCCTCTGGTGTCAATGTCAATTCTCTCTCAGGTCCCCTTATGTCTTGCTGGCATTTCTCAATCTACCTTTCATTCTTCCCTGTGCTCACAAAGTCAAGAATCTTGACCATCTTGTTCGACTTGTTAGCATGGGCATTGCAGTGACTTCATTTCCCTGATTGGAACTCTCCTGTTCTTAGACCCCCTTTTGATTGTTACTTTTTACCCACAACTTCTCAACCTTCTTGGACTTTCTTGGTCTTCCCAAGATCCCATAAATGCAATCATAAGTGGCATCTTGCAATCCATTGTATTTGCTTAATAAAGGCTAAATAAAATATTAAATGTTATTAAAGCAATCCTGTGATATCAGTGGTATTTGATTTTAGATCTAGGTGTTAACCATGGCCTCCACACTCACACACACATAAATATTAGGTGGGTTAACTTACTCACGAGCTGAAAGATAAATAGCCAGCTGCAAGCACTTTATGTAAAGTTTAGTAGTTGGCACCCGAAAGCCTAACTAAAATTATTAAATTAAATTTTAAATAATTAAAAATTACTAAAATCATTTAATTTTGTGACCAAATGCAAGAGGCAGAAAGAGTTGTGTCTTGACCTTCAGAAACAATAAATTTGATTGTGGGGTGCAGAATGTCGTACTAGTGATGCCTGATTTAAATCTGCTTCTGTTTTATCATTTCCCCTACCGGCACCTTATCTCCTCAAAGAAACTATAAACTCCTTTGGGGTAGAAAACAAGTATTATAATTTTTAGACTTACATCAAAATTAAAGAATCTAGAACGTTTTCTATATAAGCACTTATCAAAATACATATTAATTAGGGAGCTTGCCTTAAATTAGCTATTAATAGATTTGTCTACTCTAGTAATGGAGGAAACATGTAATATTTGTCCTTTTGTGTAGGGCTGGGAAAAAAAGACGAGTCTTACTGGTCAGGTAGAGAATGGTGGAATTCTCCAGGCTATAGGGATTAGTCACCATTCAGGTCTCTAACTTAACTCACTGCTGCATCAGAATAAACAACTGTTTCTGATGAAAGGGGCAGCATTTCCCAAGGACAGGGTACAAGTTGCTAGAAAAGGAGGAGGAATGGAAACAAAGTACAGGGCAATGGGAGAAACAATGTTCTCCTGTGGAGACTGCAATGAATGAGGTGAAATGAAATGTGTAGGAATTGTTGAATGTAAGACTGGTTAACGACTTCATAAACCTTCACCAATTCAGAATTTAAAAATTTCTTAAAGAAAAAAAATTGGCTATTGATGAAGAGAAGACTTCCTTCAGAGCTAGTATTAACATGAATTGAAAGTGAGGTCAGGTATAGGCTGTATAACATAGATGGAACATTCGCTGCTCATATGATAAAAGGAACACAGATTGAAGTTGTCAAGGATTTCATCTGGCTTTGATCCACAATCGATGGTCATGGAAGCAGCAGTCAAGAGGTGGACCAACGCATTGGGTTTATTGGTTGCACAAGATTTCTCCATTGTTTGTTTTTTTTTAGATTTGCTTGTTTATCACAAACGACTCCAAGTCCATTTCAATTTTACTTTTCCTCCTTTTTTTTTAAGCCACTCAGATTGCATATTGGGTGTGAGGGGTAAGGAATTTTTTTGATATGAGGGTTATAAAGAAACTTATTCTATACATGTATATATTTACATGTTCCATCTCAATAAATTAAATCAACAACAGTATCCTGTTAAACTCTCCATATTTGTGCTTTTTCTTCCTCCTTACCCCCCTCAAAAGCCCCTCCCCCTCTCTCCTTATGCCTGAGCCCAACCCTGGCCTCCTCGAAGTCATCAAAGTTTCATCTATTGGTGTATAAACCACATTTTTTCTTTTTGGTTTTTCCTTACAACAGTGTTATTAAATATTTCTCCTGTAAGATTGACTGAGTTTGCTGAGCATAATATTATCTAGCTTTGCTCATGTCTTATTGTGTTTAAGAGGTTCACCATTTGTTTTTCATTAAAGCATAATATCCCATAGCATGAATGCATACAGCTTATTTATCCTTTCATCTATAATTGGCACTTGGTGCTGTTTTCATATTTTTGCTGTTTTAGAAATTGCTGCAATAATCATAGGTGTGTATAAGTCTGTTTCTTTTGTATTCTTGATATCTTTAGGGGGTATACCCAGTAGAGAGATTGCTGGATCATAGGTGTTGTATTTACATTTATTTAAGGAAGTGTCATACTGATTTCCCCAGTGGTAGTACAATGCTACAGTCCCACCAGCAATATAAAAAGCATTCCTATCTCTCTACATCCTCTCCAGAACTTATTTTCTGCTTTATTGAATTTTGTCAACAGTGTCAATGTGAGGTGATGTCTCATTGTTGTTTTTTATGTGTATTTTTCTTATTGCTAATGATCTCAAACATTGCTTCATATGATTTTGGCAACCTGTGTATCATCTTTGGGTAACTTGTCTATTCATATCTTGTACAAGACCTTTTAAAGCCAGGATATTACGTGGAGGACTAAAGAGCACCTGACCCAAACCATAGTATTTTTCATTGCTTCATAAGTATGTGAAAGCTGGGTGTTGAATAAGAAAGATTGAAGAAGCTTCGATGCATTTGAAATATGGTACTGGTGAAGAATATGGGAAGCACATGTACTGTCAAAAAAACAAACAAGTCTGTCTTGGACGAAGAACAACGAGAATGCTCTTTTGTGGAAAAGACAGCAAGACTTTGCCTCCCATACTTGGGATGTAATTAGGAGAGACCAGTTCCTCAAAAGAACATCATGCTGGGTAAAGTGGGGGGCATCAAAAAATAGGAAGACCCTCGACAAGATGGATTGACATGGTGGCTGCAATAATGGGCTCAGATTCAAGAACAATGGTGAGGCTGGCGCAGGGCCCTGTGGTGCTCTGTCCTGGGGTTGCTTTGAACCGACTCGACAACACCTAACAACATGAGGTTTTGCACACCATCTTCCAATGCCCTACTGTAATTTTCCACTAATGTGTTTACGAGTCATGATCTCACCTTGCCTAAGTCCTTGGTCTGAACAGTTTTTAGAAGGCAATCTTGCATGAGGATCTGTCCAAACATGGAGTGTTATTCACTTTTCTATTTGTTTTTAAAATTTCTTTCTTAACTGTCTTCCCCACTTGGGGCTTTAAAATGCATCTTCCCCCACAATGATAGTGCTGTGGATATCTTCATAAATGGGCAAGTATGTGGTGAACAGTATAGCAGGGTTTTGAGGCAACAGAGGAAGACAACAGTGGATGTGTTAGTCTGGGTACTTTAGAGAAACAAATCCACAGACACTCATTTATAAGAGAGAGTTAAGTGTGCATCAAGAAAACATCCCAACCCAATGCTGCCCAAACCCACAAGTTCAACATTAACCCATTAACCCATATATCTAACACCAATCCACAAAGTCCTCCTCCATCTCACAAAACAGACACAATGATGTCGACTACAGGAGGAAAGCTGAGTCAGTGAATGTGTTAGCAGCTCAGGGCTGGCAGGGGTTTCCACACCCCTGATTCAGCACCCAGGACTGCATCAGGGTAGGTCCATGTGGCTTCTCCTTGGGGATTTCTTGCGAGAAATGAGCCTTTCAAGCTAAAGCAGAGAACTGGCGAAGGCAGCTGCACCCTGGTCCAAACATCAGAAAGCAAGAGACCCCAGAACTCGAAAGGCGAGGCTCACAGAGCCATTTATCCCTCCGCCCTTCAATTAACCCCACATGTGTTTATCAGCCAGGTTGGCACAATAAACTAACTACCTCAATCCACCTCTTGCCAACCTGGCACCTGTACATAATTCTTAAGCTTCATGATTGCAATTAAGTAACACATAAACCTTAATCCTATAATCCTGTGAATATGTTCCCCTATCTATGAAGGTTTGTAAGCCAACCACTTCATGCCTTTATCCCCCCAATTTTTGAGTATGCAATTTATATACTGCCAACTTACATCAACCCAGTTCTCTAAGAAGACAATCATATTTTTCTACATGAAGAGTCTTCATTCCAGTTGGAACCGTTTGAAATCTGCATCCATAAGCAAAGTCAGATCTGGATAGGCCATCCATAAAGTCAGCAGCAGTATGCACCAATTCACAGGCTCAAAAGTCTCCAGTTGGTCGGGTTCTAGTCCACACAATGTCGGCTGCCTCACTCAGCCTCCACAGGTGCCCTTGGTTGCCTTGCCTTTAGACCATGGGCTCTCACCACTACTTAACAAGTCTAGCCCCCTCAGGCTAGGTCGTGAACCTTAGACCAGTCAACCCGTTCTCATCTTCTCCTTTTTTTCCCTGTAAACCAAGTCCACAGGTTTCAGTGGCCAAACTCAACCCTTTACTTTATTGCTGCATTTCTCCCACTTCCACTCAACAAGTAGATCCAGGTGGTCACTTAGGAAGCATTTTAGCATGCTCTCAGGCTCCCTTTAACATTCAGTCCTAGAGAGGGGAGTTTTCTTCATGGTTCCAGACTTTTTCCAATTTCTGACACAGACTACTGGCTCCTGAGTACTTCAAAGCACTGGGTGGAGCATATATTTTCAAAGCTTTCTTTGCAGACATGGCCTAAATCCATCTAAAGATCAAATTGTAATGGCTGAAAGAAAGTGGGCTTGTGAGGGGGTGTCAGTTTTCTTGGCATTATTGCCCCAGTCTGTGTCTTCCTCTTTCTCTCTTTTTCCTCTCTTTTCACTCTCTTTCCTGTCCCAAGACACTAGTGACCCTCAGGCCACTCCCCTCTGCCTAGGTCAACTATGAAGGCCCAACTGGGGGAGCTCCAACCTGAATTTATTGGCTTGGAAAACATCTGGGGAATCCACACTGGTCCTCTCCCACACACCAAGCAGCAGGGGCTTCTCCCCTACAAAAAGTGGGGGCATCCCCAGCCTAAATCCTGAGGCCCTCCAAGTGACTGGGGGAAATGCATGACCACCACTTGTGGGCCTCCATGCTACTACGGGAACATCCACCCAACCTCCAAGTCGATCTCTCTGTCTACAGTAACTCCCCTGCCAGCTACAGAGCTCTTCACCAAGGAGGGTGTACCCACATGCCCTCCTCAGCACTAAAGTTGCAGAGAAAAACACCACAGGCCAGCTGCAGTACTCCAAGAACTGTGAAGCCTTCTTAGAGATAGGCCAGGGAAACGATGCCCTTGTGGGCCCACAACAATCCAACCAGTGTCACATGAGAGGTATATCCAACACACATTCCAATTAATGGAATTCTGGACAGCTAGGATAAGAGTGAAACAACAGAAAGATATAGCGATAGCATGACCCCTCAGAACAGCTACCGGAAGGTAGTTCATAGAAGTACTCATACAAATCCCCCAAGAGAGATCCCAGGGCTCTTTGACTCAGGAAGATGGCTACAGGCTCCTCTAAAACAACATGCAAATAGTAACCAGTTCTAACAGCTTCAACGAAAGAGCAGGAGAAGCAGAAGAAAATGCCAGAAGAAGTCATGAACTTAATGATGGGCATAGAAGCAGATATGGACCTGCCACAAAAAGAAATTTTCAAAATGCTTCTTGAAGTCATAAAGGATCTGAGGGAAGCAATGCAGAAAAAAGATAACATGATAGAGGAGATAAAGGCAATGCACCAAAAGGAAATACAAGAGTTAAGGGATGAAATAACAAAATCCTGTGACAAATTGGCAGACTTTGCAAATAGGCTTGAGGAGGCAGAGAATCACACAAGTGACCTTGAAGACAACCAAGCAGACCTCAGCAAACTGGAAAAGCAGTCAAATAAGACAATCAAAGAAGCTGAAGAAAACTTGAGAGCCATGGTTGATGCTATGAAAAGAAACAATGTTAGAATAATTGGACTGCGGTAACAGGACACAACAAAGAAATCAACAGCGAAAATAGCAAGGGAATTCTTAGAGGAAAACTTCCCCAGCTTAATAAACGAAAATCAAGCAGTCATACAAAACGCTGAAACACCAGCCAGACTGAATCTCAAGAAGTCACCAAGACACACAATAGTCAAATTATTCAACTATGAGGAAAAGGAGAAGATCATAAAAGCAGCTAGGGAAAAGCGTATAATAGTATCCCAATAAGAGTATGTTCATATCTATCAGAGGAAACGATGAAGAAGAGGAGGGAATGGAGTAACATATTTCAAAAATTGAAGGAAAACAATGCAAACCCAAGAATACCTTACCCAGTCAAATTATTTATTAAGATAGATGGAGAAGTAAAGAGTCTTTCCAGACAGGGACTACCTTAAAGGATACATAAAAAGAAACCCAGCCCTACAAAAGATCCTTGCCGATCCAGTATGGGCAGAAGATCAACACTCACCGAGGGCACATAAGAGACCATCACATAGAACAAATCCACCCACAGGGTGACAAAGAGGAAACAGCCCCCAGGATAGCATCAGCTCAATAGTGGGAAGAAGGCAAACATGAACCACACACAAAAAACAAGTGGATAAGATAGGTAGATAGAAAAATATCCATCACAAAAGGTACTAGATGACATCACAGAGTCCACAGATGGATATAATAACACTGAATATCAATGGCCTGAACTCAGGCATTAAAAGGCAGAGGCAAACAGACTGGCTCAGGAAACATAACCCATCAATCTGCTACCTCCAGAAGACTTATCTCAAGCTTACAGACCAAAACAGGTTGAGAATTAAAAGCTGGAGAAAAATATACCAAGAAAATAGTAACACAAAAAAAGCAGGGGTATCGATCTTAATATCTGACCAAATTGACCTCAAGAAAGAGGCCATAACAAGAGACAAGTAGGGGCACTATATAATGCTCAAGGGAACAATAGACCAAGAACCAGTGAGCATAATAAACATATATGCACCTAACAAGAGACCTGTGGAATTCATAAATCAAACACTCCAAAAGATGTAAAAAGAGATCACAGGCTCAATAATTATAGTTGGTGCCTTTAATACAGCACTGTTTGAAAAAGACATATCACTGGGAAAGTAACTCAACAAGGAGGCTACAGATCTAAATAGCACAATTGGACTTTTTGACTTGATAGATATTTTCAGAGCTTTCCACCCACATGCAAAAAATTCACATTCTTTTCAAGCCCACATGACACATATTTGGAAATAGACCACATGCTGAGGCACAAGTCAAACTTGAGTAAATTCAAGAACATAGACATTATACAGACATGTCTCTCTGATCATTGTGCCATAAAGCTGGAAATTAACAGGACAGTTAAGAAAACAAGGGCAAACAATTGGAGGATGAACAATTTCCTATTGCAAAAGGAGTGGGTATTGACCCAGATCAGAGATGAAATCAGGAAGTTTCTAGAAACCAATGAGAGCGAAAATAGGATGTACCAAAACCTGTGGGATACAGCAAAGGCATTTATCAGATAAAGGCTGATAGCAATAAATGCACACATTAAAAAAGAAGAGAGTATCATGGATGATATGCTGAAACAAAACTTACACCAATTAGAGCAGAGTCAACAGAACAACCCTACTAAAAGCAAGATGATAGATACAATAAAAATCAGAGCTGAGATACAGGAGAGGAAAAACAAGAAAATTATGGAAAAAATTAATGCTTCTAAAAGTTGATTCTTTGAAAGAATTAACAGAATTGATAGACCTCTGGCAAACCTACCAAAGAAAGGAAGGAACAAACAACATCTGTAAGGATGAGGGATGGCACAGGGGACATTACAATGGACCCTAATGAAATCAAAAGAAAATTACACAGTACTATGAAGGTTTATATTCTAACGAATTCAACAATTTGGGAGACATGGAAAAATATTTGAAACACAATATCCCTCCTTGGACTATCCAAGATGGATGTCAACAACCTCAACAGACCCATAGCAAAGGAATAAATAGACAAGGCAATCAAGGGATTATCAACAAAAAAATCCCATGGGCCAGATGGTTTCACGGGAGAATTCTACCAAGCATTCAGGGAAGAACTGACACTAATCTTATACAAATTCTTCTAGAACATAGAAAAAGACAGAAAACCCCAAACTCTGTCAATGAAGCTAGTATAACTTTGATACCTAAAGTGGGCAAAGTGCCACAAAAATTGAGAACTATAGACCAATATCCCTAATGAACATCGATGCAAAAATCCTTAACAAAATATTGGCTAATAGAATACAAAAGCATATTAAAAAGACATCACCACGACCAAGTGGGATTCATGCCAGGTTTTCAGGGATGGTTCAACATATGAAAGACCATCAACATTATTCACCACATTGGCAGAAAAAAATTATAAGAATCACATGATAATATCGATAGATGCAGAAAAAGCATTCGACAACATCCAACACACATTCCTGTTTAAAACACTTAAGAAGATAGGAGTAGAAGGAAAAATCCTCAATATTATACAAGCCACATATGAAAAACCAAAAGCTAATGTGGTAGTTAACGGAGAAAAGACTAAAACAATTCCACTGAAAAAGGGGACCAGACAAGGATGAATCTTGTCCCCACTCCTATTTAACATCGTACTGGAGATCCTAGCTAAACAACACAAGACAAAGGAAAGATATTAGAGGTATTCAGCTGGGGAAGGAAGAGGCAAAATTATCATTATTCGCAGACGATATGATTCTATGTATTGCAGATCCCTTAAATTCCATGAGCAAAAGGTTGGAAGCAATAGAGGAATACAGCAGAGTGCTAGGATACAAAATCAACAAACGAAAGTCTACTGGATTGCTCTACACATCAGACAAGATCACAGAAGAGACTATTAAAAGGGTAGTACCCTTTACAAATGCCAAGCACAAAATGAAATACCTAGAGATATACCTAACTAAAAAAACCGAAAGATTTGTACGAAGGATATTATAAAGCACCACTTCAAGAAATAAAGAGTGACCTCAACAAGTGGAAGAATATCCCATGCTCATGGATGGCAGACTGAATATAATAAAGATGTCAGTTCTGCCAAGGACACTACATAATTTTAATGCAATCCCGATACGAATACCACCATCCTTCATCAAGGAATTGGAAAAGAGATAAGCAACTTCATATGGAAGGGGAAGAAACCCAGAATTAGGAGAGAACTCCTCAAGAAGGACAAAGTGGAGGGCTTGTTCTACCTGATTTTAGTACATACTACACGGCCACAGTAGTCAAAACAGTGTGGTACTGCCATAATGACAGATATTCAGACCAATGGAAAAGAGCTGAAGATCCAGAAATAAACACAGCAGCATACAGGCAACTGATCTTTGATTAGGGCCAAAAAAATATTAAATGGGAAGTAGATGCCATCTTCAATAAGTGGTGCTGGAAGAAATGGTTATCTACCTGCAGAAAAATGAAATAAGACCCTTATCTCACTCCGTGCACAAGAATAAACTCAGGTGGATCACAGACCTTGAGATAAAACCCCAAACAATTAGGGCTATCAGTGAGGGAATTGGGACAAACCTGAGAACCTTGGCACAGGGAATACATAGGCTATCAGAAATAGGGAAGGATACAAATACAGAGGAGTCACAAATAGACAAGTGGGATATACTGAAAATAAGACACCTGTGTACATCGAAAGAATTCACCAAGAGAGTAATATGAGAGTCAACCGACTGGGAAAACATCTTTAGCAACGACTCATCAGACAAAGACCTTACTACTAAAATCTACAATACTTTGCAAGCTTACAATAAAAGAAAAACTAATTGCCCACTGAGGAGGTGGGCAAAGGACCTGAACAGAAGTTTCACAGAATCTGAAATCTGACTGGCCTATAAACATGATAAAATGTTCCTGATCATTAGCCATAAGAGAAATGCAAATCAAAACAATTATGAGATACCACCTAACACCCTCAAATATAGCCCAATTCAAAAAATCAGAAAGAAACAAGTGTTGGAGGGGCTGTGGTGAGATAGGAACTCTCATCCACTGCTGGTGGACCTGTAGGTATGTATAGCCGCTATGGAAATTGATTTGGCGATTTCTCAAACAGATGGAAATTGAGCTACCATACGACCCAGCAATCCCTCTACTGGGCATATACCCCTAAGAGGCAAGAAACAAACCACGGCCAGACATCTGTGCTCCAATGTTCATTGCGGCACAGTTCACAATCGCAAGGAGCTGGAAACAACCCAAATTTCCATCTACAGACCAATGGATTAAAAAACTGTGGTACATACATGCAATGGAGTACTAAATTGCTAAAAAGCAGTGATGAACGCATGAAGCATATCGCCACAAGGGAAGAACTGGAGGAAATTATGTTGAGTGAAGTGAGGCAAGCACAAGAGGACAAGTATAACATGAGTCCACTGAGGTAAGTTCATATATATATATATATATATATAACATAACAGAAAGGTAAGTGCAAAAGGGGCACAGGGAAAAAGCTACTGTACACAAACACTCCAGGGGTGAGGTCCAGGTCATATGCCAGAGGTCCAACCAAATATAGGGGTACATATGGTAGCCAACTAAAATGGGGGTGGAGGGAGGAAAGGGAAAAGGAAAAAAAATGTGTGATGGGGGAATATGGCACTGACCCACCCAAGGGGAGGGTATTGTTTGTGTCTCCACAGGGAAAGAGGGACCAGATATAAAGCCAGTGCCAGACAATTGCAGTGTGCTGGCAAAGAGTGGAGAGCCAGTGGAGGGGCCAGAGGGATCGGCCCCCATACCAGCTACGTGGACAACTGCCCCTCACCGCAGATGATGATGGCACTGACGCTGCAGCTAGGGGAGAGGGGCATGTTTGATCAGAGCAAATGGGAGCAAATGAAGAGGGAGGAAGAGAAAGTGGAGCACATCTGGCCCATTGGGCCTGGAGGATGATATCCCCGCACTGAACAGCCAATGTACAGAGTGGACAATATGGCTGATCCCACTATGAGACACGCCGTCACTTGATGGCCCTAAGGGGGACAACATTGGAGACTCAGGTTTGGAACTGGCCAAGACTGACCCTGTGACACTGAGTTAAACCACTAAAAGCGTGCGGCAGAGCAAATGGGGGAGCAGAGCAGGGAGCCCCCGAGGGAGTACAGAGGACAGACTCTGGGGCCAAAGCATGGTACCCCATTGGACCTGACTGAAGGACAGGTCTAGAGATCAAAAAAACAGACCTTGATCTATTTATAGGTTTTTCTTTTTTAAAAATTTTTTTCTTTTACTTAATTTATTCTTCTATGGGTAATTGGTTTCCTTTTCTGTTGTCATCGCTGTGTTCTCACTCATCGCCTATCTTTCTATGACTTGATTTTTGGTGCATATTATTATCTCTACAGATCTATCTACGTAAGATAGACTGGATGAATATTCTGGAGAAGAAAGCAATGGGAACAATGGTTCCGGGGTACAAGGGAGAGGGAGAGGCGGAGGTAAGGAGGTAGTGCTGAGCAATCCAGGGACTGGGAAGCAATAAGTGATCCAAATTGAGTATCAAGGAGGGTGTGAAAGGCCTGGTAGGGATTCAGCAAGGGAAAGGTAACTGAGAGAAATTACTGAAACCCAAATGAAAGCTGAGCATGATAGTGGGACAAGAGGATAGTAAAAGGAAATAGAGGAAAGAACTAGGTGACAAAGGGTATTTACAGAGGTCCAAAGACTGGAATTTACATATGTAAATATATTTATATAGGAGTGTGGGGAAAGAGGTCTATGTGCATATAGTTATAGGTTTAGTAATAAGGCAGCAGATGTACATTGGGCCTCCACTCAAGCACTTACTCAATGCAAGAACACGTTCTATTAAATTGGCATTCCAGGATGCACACCTTCCTGATATGATTACTGAAGAAAAATGTGTGCATAAGCAAATGTGGTGAAGAAAGCTGACGGTGCCAGGTTATCAAAAGATATAACATCTGGGGTATTAAATGCTTGATGATAAACAAGCTGCCATCTAGCTGAGAAGCATCAAAGCCCACCAGCCTGTCTGACCACAAGATGTAGAAGGGACCAGTTATCAGACATCAAAGAGCTAAAAGTCATTATCAGTGGGTGCCCACCTTCCTGATACGATCACTGAAGACAAACGTGTGCATTAGCAAATTTGGCGAGAAAAGCTAATGGTGCCTGGCTATCAAAAGATATAGCATCTGGGGTCTTAAAGGCTTGAAGAAAAACAAGTGGCCATCTAGTTCAGAAGCAATAAAGCCCACATGGAAGAAACACACCAGCCTGTGTGACCATGAGCTGTCAAAGGGATCAGGTATCAAACATCAAGGAACAAAAAATCATATCATTGTAAATGTGGGTGAGTGCAGAGTGGAGACTCAAATTCCATTGGTAGCCAACCGGACACTCCCTTACTGAAGGGTTGTGGGGAGGAGATGAGCCAATCAGGGTACAGGGTAGCTTCGATGAAACATATACCTTTCCTCTAGTTCTTAAATGCTTTCTCCCCACACACCCCACTTTAATGATCCCAATTCTACCTTACAAGTATGTCTAGACCAGAGGATGTACGTAGGTACAGATAGCAACTGGAAACACAGGGAATCCAGGACAGATGACTCCTTCAGGACCAGTGGTGAGAGTGGCGATGCCTGGAGGTGGATAGAATGTGGGGTGGAAAGGGGGAACTGATTACAAGAATCTATGTATATCCTCCTCCCTGGGGGATGGACAGCAGAGAAGAAGGTGGGGAGAGACATCAGTGTAACATATGACAAAATAATAATATTTTATGAATGATGAAGGGTTCATGAGGTAGGGGGAAGTGGGGAGGGAAAGGGAAAATGAGCCGCAGATATTAAGGGCTCAAGTAGAAGGCAAATGTTTTGAGAATGATGATGGCAACGAATGTTCCTATGTTCTTGACATTGTGATAACAATTGTAAAGGCCCCCAATAAAATGATTTAAGAAAAAAGAAAGTGGGCTTACAAATTGTCTATTTTCCTACTTCCCATATTGTCCCCAGAAAACCATCAAATAAACAGTGTGGCTCTATCTGACCTCTAGCTAGACAAACAAAATCTACCATGAGGGAGAGGTCAAATAAATATCTACTCTCTATCTTATGATTTGTTTCTTCAGTACCCCACTCCCAAGGTACCATAATGTGTTAGTCTGGGTTCCTGGGTTCTTTAGAGAAACAAATCCACAGCAACTCATGTATAAGACAGAGTTTTATATAAAGAGTAACTGCGCATCAAGAAAACATCCCAACCCAATGCTGCCCAAGCCCACAAGTCCAACATTAGCCCTTAGGTCTAACACCAATCCACAAAGTCCTCCTCCATCTCACAAGACAGACACAATAATTCCGACTCAGGAGGAAAGCCGAATCAGTGAATGTGTAAGCATCTCAGCGCTGGCAGGGGTCTCCACACAGCTTCTCCAGCACCCAGGGCTGCATCAGGGTAGGTCCATGTGGCTTCTCCTCAGGGATATCTTGCAGGAAGTAAGCTTTGTCAGCTAAAGCACAGAACTGGCTAAGGCAGCTGCACCCTGGTCCAACCATCACAATGCAAGAGACCCAAGAACTAGAAAGGTGAGGCTTACCAGGCCATTTATCCCTCTGCTCTTCAATTAATCCCACATATTTATCAGCCATGTTGGCACAATAAACTAGCTACCTCAGTGGGTAAACATAAAGAGTGCAGAAAGCAATAACCAGGGACTAAGTTCTGAAATGATAGCTTCTGGTAAGAAGGGAATCTGATCAATGAAGCTGGGAAGCCAGAGGGCATCAAACCAAGAATTGTCATTATTTGCTGTCAACAAGTCATCTCCTACTCCTGGCCACCACGTGCATGACAGAAAGGGAAAAAAGTTTCAAGGTTCTGCACCATTTTCAAGATGATTGGTTTGCTCCAAACTGTAATTGTGGCCACTGTGTCTTCTAGTGCTGTGTTGGGCAATGCTCAGATGTGATCCATAGGGCCATCATTGGCTCATTGTCAGAAGTACAGCACCAGACTTTCCTTCCTCGTCACTTTTAGTCTGGAAGTGCCATGGACACCACCATGAGTGACCCTACTGCATGTAGCAGCAAGCAAGCACCATAGCACAAGGACCTGGCAGCTGGTGGAAACCAAGCCATGATAAAAATGACAAGCCCAAATCAAGAAATACTTGAAAGTCACAAAGAGTACAACCCAAGGGATACTCCTGAGCCCCTCACAGCATCCTCAAAGACAACTCCCTGTGGTCTTAGCTGCCCACTGCAACTGTGGGAGGTAGTTTCTGGTCATGTGGTCCTTTGTAGGTATCACTGTGATTTTGATAATATTTTTAAAAGCAATGGTGAATCACTGCATTTTCCTCTATTATCCATTCTACCCCTTTTAATGATGATATTTACTTCAGAGATACTGTATCAGAGAGAGTGCAAAGCAATAACAAATGACATGGATAGCTGTTGAAGGAGAAGTGAATGTTAACTATATCGGAACAGTGATATTTTATGATTGCCAACTCACACAAAAATACCGACTCACTCTGATTGTGTTTATCTTGGTTTCTGCTTTTCGATTGTCTTTTTGTAAGTAGCTTCTTAGTATGAGATTTGAAAATAAAACTTACTTTCAAGAATTCTTGTCCTTTCAAGAATAGCTTTACCGGGGGTGGGGGGGTGGGGGGATCAATCTGAAAGTCTAGAGTGTGCATGAAGGTCTTTTCACTTCTCCATGAGGGCATTTATTTAAACGCCCTGCCTCTTGTCCATGATTACACAAGAACTTTCACCAAGTTTTGACACCTAATTTATCAAAAAAAAAATTCCATCATTAAGAAAATGGTTTTGGAAGATATCTTTATATACCAGCAATTAGGGACTTATAAGATTTATGAACCAAAGCTAAAACGTTGTGAAATATGAATCAATGGTTTGACCTCTGCTAGTCCAGGAATCTAGAGCAAGGTTTGACTGCTCAGCTAGGATGTATTAACTGTTTACTATTGGGTTGCAAAAAATTGTACCCCAAAATAGAACTTCTTTTACATTTAAGCATTTACTATTTTCACATCAGGCTACTAACCCACAAGTTCAGCTCAAAACCTTGGCTCCTTGGCAGAAAGACAGAGATGTTTACTACTGTAAAGAGTATTGGTTTCAGAAACTCAGGAGACTAGTCTACAAGTCATTATGAGTCAGCATCTGCTTGATGGCAGTGAGCTTTTTAGAAAGCATGGCTACGCAGCATGTTTGAATGCCATTGTTTAAAAACATACGAAAAACTTTTCTACAACATTCTGAGTAGCATTTTGTGTACTTTAAATTTTTTATTAAAGGATAATTTTATTGAGGGCTTTCAACTCTTGTAACAATTCATATATCAATTGTATCAAGCACATTTGATGTGTTGCCATCATTCTTTTCTAGATATTTACGTTCTGTGGAGCCCTTGGTATCAGCTCCTTTTTTCCCCTCCCTCCCCCTCCACCCTTGTGAGACCTTGATAATTATTATTATTTTCATATCTTACAATGATCGCAGTCCCCTTTACCCACGGTTTCTGTTGTTTGTCCCCCTGGAGCAGGTGGTTATGTATTGATCATTGTGATCAGTTTCCCCCTTCCTCCCCTCCTCTTCCCACCTTTTCCCTTTCTCTTCTTGTATGGCTACCCCAATTCCATTTTCTAAATTCTGTGTTCCCTGAGCATTTTGTGTTTTAAATCAAATTCAACTAAATCTTCAAATACTTTCTATATATTTTTAATTGTTTTATTAGGGGCTCATAAAACTCATCACAATCCATACATACATCAATTGTGTAAAGCACATTTGTACATTCATTGCCCTCATCATTCTCAAAACATTTGCTCTCCACCTAAACCCCCTGCCGTCAGCTCCTCATTTTCCCCTCCCTCACTGCTCCCCCCTTCCTCATGAACCCTTGATCATTTCTACATTATTATTTTGTCATATCTTGGCCTGTCTGATGTCTCCCTTCACCCACTTTGCTGTTGTCTGTCCCCTAGGGAGGAGGTCACATGTAGTTCCTTATAATCGGTTCCCCCTTTCCAACCCACCCTCTCTCTACGTTCCCAGTATCGCCACTCACACCACTGGTCCTGAAGGGATCATCTGCCCTGGATTCCCTGTGTTTCCAGTACCCACCTGTACCAGTGTACATCCTGTGACCTAGCCAGACTTGCAAGGTAGAATTGGGATATTGATAGTATTGGGGGGGGGGGGGGTGCCAGGTGTGTGGAAGCATTTAGGAACTAGGGGAAAGTTGTAAGTTTCATCGTTGCTACATCTCACCCTGACTGGCTCATCTCCTCCCTGAGACCCCTCTGCAAGGGGATCTCCAGTGGCCTACAAATGGGCTTTGGGTTTCCATTCTGCACTCCCCACCTCATTCACTATGGTAAGATTTTTTGTTCTGATGATGCCTGATATCTGATCCTTTCGACACCTCATGATCATAAAGGTTGGTGTGTTTTTCCATGTGGGCTTTGTTGCTTCTGAGCTAGAAGCCCGCTTGTTTACTTTCAAGCCTTTAAGACCCCAGACGCTATATCTTTTGATAGCCGGGCACCATCAGTTTTCTTTATCACATTTGCTTATGCACCCATTTGTCTTTTCTATATATTTCTAAGGTAATCATTTGTGTAAAACTTGTCAACCTAAAATTTAACTTGCCATATACACATACGCTAAAGACATTATGGGGATTCCCATCTGGCCTCCTCCGCATCCACAGGCTGCTGCCCCAAGGCAGAGGTCAGAAGTACTCCATCCACCCTCCTTCGTTTCCCTCTTCGGACAACAACCACTCCCTGCAGGGAACTCACCCCACTTCTATCCTGGTTTTGACCCTCTCTTGCGATGGCCATACGGAGCTCACAAACATCACTCATGATTATGGAGGTTCATGAGGAAGTAAACAACAAGTCAAGATCAGAAAATATGAGGATGGGGAAATAGATCTATGTGCCTATATTGATAGGTTTAGTATTAAGGTAGCAGAAGGACATTGGACCTCCACTCAAGTAATCCCTCAATGAAAGAATACTTTCTTCTATTAAATTGGCATTGTATGATGCTTACCTCCCCGACACAACCACTGAAGACAAAGCGGGTGAATAAGCAAACGTGGTGAAGAAAGCTGATGGTGCCTGGCTATCAAAAGAGACAGTGTCTGGGGTCTTAAAGACTTGAAGGTAAACAAGCGGCCATCTAACTCAGAAGCAACAAAGCCCACATGGAAGAAGCAAACCAGCCTGTGCTATCACGAGGTGTCGAAGGGATCAGGTTATCAGGCATCATCAGAACACAAAATCTTATCACAGTGAATGAGGTGGAGAGTTCAGAGTGGAGACCCAAAGCCCATTTGTAGGCCACTGGAGAAACCCTTACAAAAGGGTCTCAGGGAGGAGATGAGCCAGTCAGGGTGAGATGTAGCAATGATGAAACTTACAACTTTCCCCTAGTTCCTAAATGCTTCCACACACCTGCCCCCCACCAATTCTATCAATATCCCAATTCTACCTTGCAAGTCTGGCTAGGTCACAGGATGTACACTGGTACAGATGGGTACTGGAAACACAGGGAATCCAGGGCAGATGATCCCTTCAGGACCAGTGGTGTGAGTGGCGATACTGGGAACGTAGAGGGAGGGTGGGTTGGAAAGGGGGAACCGATTATAAGGAACTACATGTGACCTCCTCCCTAGGGGACAGACAACAGCAAAGTGGGTGAAGGGAGACATCAGACAGGCCAAGATATGACAAAATAATAATGTATAAATGATCAAGGGTTCATGAGGAAGGGGGGAGCAGTGAGGGAGGGGAAAATGAGGAGCTGACGGCAGGGGGTTTGGGTGGAGAGCAAATGTTTTGAGAATATGAGGGCAATGAATGTACAAATGTGCTTTACACAATTGATGTATGTATGGATTGTGATGAGTTTTATGAGCCCCTAATAAAATGATTAAAAGCAAAAACAAAAAAAAAAAGAGAAAATAGTAAAAGGACCATCTTTTGTCCACAGCAGTGACTCTTCTCAAGCAGCAGCCACATTTCCCTCTGGTTCTCCATCTCCCATGGCCAGTGGGCTGAGAATCCTGACACTCCGCCTCCCAGGCTCAGTGTGGTCCTTCAGTATTGCCCTTCTGCTATGCTGCATGGTCTCCAGGCTGTGGCTTCTAGTACTGCTACTTCGTCAGGCAGGATGTCACATGCACACTGCTGGTGGTGTTCCTTCTTTCTTGATGGTCACTGGATTCCTCCCTCATTGCGTCTGAGAGGGCTCTCTGACACCTAGAGGAATGGCAAAAATGACTACTTCCCTCTATGAAGGTTTCACACCCCCTATTTGCATGGCCTCACCCATCACGTAGCATAATTTATAGAAAAATTAATGGAAGAGCTATAAAGAATTTCACTTTGCCATATAAGCAAATATATAAAAGTTTATATGTCTTCATGATGGATAATATTTGTTTACATGAATTTTACTTTTGTAGTGACACTAGTTCAAGTATTTGTTGCTATTTTAATTTGGGGATTTTGCCAAATCAATCTAAAACTAAAATAATAAAAGAGAGAGAGAGAGAAATAAATTAATGCAAAATGCACATGACACACACTTGCTTGCTGCTAGGAAGGAGGACTTGAAGTGCTTGCTGATGAAGACCAGAGATTGCAGCTTCCATAAGGGATTATGACTCACTGTAAAGAAGACCCAAATCCTCACAACTGGGCCAATAGGTAACATCATAATAAATGGAGAAAAGGTTGGAGTTATCGAAGCTCTTATCTCGCTTGAACCCACAATCAATGCTCATGGACGTGGCACTCAAGAGATCAAAGACATATTGTGTTAGGTAGATCTGCTGCACAGACCTCTTTAGAGAACTGACAAACAAGGATGTTACTTTGAGGACTATGGTGAACCTGACCCAAAGCAAGCTCCTTCGCCATTGCCTCATATGCATGGGAAGGGTGGACAATGAATAAAATGTCAAAGCAGAAAGGATGCATTTGAACCATGGCGCTGGAGAAGAACATTGTAAGTATCACAGACTGCTGAAAAGACAAACCGATCTTTATGGAAGAAACAAGGCCAAAATGCTCCTCAGAGGGAAGTGTGGCAAAACTTCTTCTTACATATTTTGGACGTATTGTCAGGAGAGACCAGTCCCTTGAGAAGAACACCAGGCTTGGGAAAGTGGAGGGGCGGCAAAAAAAGAGAAATGCCGTAAGGAGATGGATTGCCACAGTGGCTGCACCAACGGGCCTAGGCATGGGAACAGTGGTGAGACTGGCTCAGGATCGAGCAGGGTTTCATCTGCTTGTGCGCAGGGTTGCTATGGGCTGGAACCAATTCGATGGCACCTAACAACAACCACAATTGGTGGTATAGTGGTTTACACCTTGGGCTGATAACGGCAAGATCAGCAGTTCAAAGCCACCAGGTGCTCCTCGGGAGAAAGATGAGCTTTCTGGTCCCATCATTACCGTCTCAGAAATGCACAAGGGCATTCTATTCTGTCCTGTATGGTCCCAGTGAATCAGACATCAACTCGACAGCAGTGAGTTTGGGGGACTACTGCATCATGGGAGGCTTGGTGGTGTAGAGCGTTAGGCACTGAGCTAACCACAAACCCACCAGCTGCTCCTCCAGAGAAAGGAGACTATCTGCTCCCATGACAATTTTGTTTCAGAAACCCGAAAGAGCAGTTCCCCTGTGTCTTGGAGAGACTTTTGAGTCAGAAACACCTAGATGGCAATGGGTTTGGTTTGGGAACTGCAGCATCATGGATGGATAGTCAACCCAAACATGAAAAGCAGCTGTGGTCAAATCAATGCAAACTACTTGGACCTCGCGTGGGCCAGAGAGCACTGCTGATTTTTCAGAAATGAGTGTCTAGGACTTTCTCTGGTGGACACAAACCTACTCAGCAGTCAGCACGTTGACCATTTGTACCTCCTCTGGATTCTGCATGTGTGGACGCACCCGGTTTACTAGCAATTTACTTAACAGAACTCTAGCTGAAGCACTTTAAGAATCAGTCACAAATCATTAAGTATCCTACATAATGGTGGATGTGATCTGGTTCTGAAACATGGATTTTGAATCTGTCTTTTCTGAGACTTGGATAGGATGGAGGAAAGATTTCATGACTTTCACAAAAGAACCCTGGCCTCTATATCTCTGCTCTATAGGAGTTCCATTTCATCTAAGACCCCAAACAGGAAACTAGACTTCCCACCGAAGAAGGCCAAGTACAACTCCACACAATCAGAGCCCCGGCGGGCCCCACATGAAGGAAGAGAGCAGAAGCCTGACCTCCCAACGTTGAATACAATGGTGCACAACATCCTGAACGGCCAGAAAGCCTTGCCATTGGCAATAAAACGGCAGTGAAAACCATCCTGTGTTTAGCATAGAAAGGACACAAGAGTGGGCAGGGGCAAAAGCCTGTAATGAAGATCCCAAGTCAAGAACAGGTGCTAGAAATTAATCACTGTGACTAATTAGAATGTGAGTTCCTGGTGCCCAGAGACTGTGATGTTCTGTGTCTGTACATACATCCTTCATGACACAGATATCTATAGCAGATGATCAGTCTGAGCAGTTTCTTCTGCTGAATTGCTGCTGTTATCAATGACCTTTTCCAAGTAAATGCAATTCATTTATAAAGTTTCAATATACTCTGGGGTTTTCTAGTCAATTTGGTCTGCATAGAAAAAAAAAACCTTTTAGGAATAGAATAGCTTATCAAACGTGTAGGTATCAATGCCCTGCTAATGTCCATCAATCATTTAGTAGAAGATGTTTGTTGACATTTCCACTCTTAACATCATTATTGGTCTATTTATTTACTGTACTGCTTCTCTATCCTATGCTATTGATTTAATAAGGGGGGGGGGGTATGCATTTTAATTATACCCATTTGTTTCCCTCCAAGAATCATTTGTCCTAATTTTACTGTATTTCCGTATGCTAATAATACTTAATAAGGGGAAGACAATCATCTTCATTACCAAAGAAATCATACAAAGTTTATTTTTTGATACCTCTTCTAATTCAGTCTGAATGCTACCATAAAAATATGTAAGAAGTTCTATGTGTGGTTTTATAAATATACAAATGCATGCTTTCCCATACATCTGAAACGATCATTTCTACATTCCAGTGCAAACTATCCAGAAAGACCATTTGTATTGAGAACTAAGGAAGCAGACTTATCAGCTGCAATATTTGACATGATGTGGAATCAATCAATGGGTTGGATGGGGGCTTTCAAGGTCCCCGAGTGTCCTCTGAAATGGGATATTTCATAAATAATGCATGAGTAGAAAAATTTGGATATTTGAAAGCAAATAATCTTGCCTCACAATGCCCCTTTTGAAAATGCTGTCTCCAGACCTCAAGAATTCAGCCTGTCTCCTCCAGCTGGCAAAGTAGGAACCAGAGCATCCCACTCAGAACTCTTTTTGGGATTTTTTTTTTTTTTTTGGTGCTGGGTGTCCCAAAGAAGTTCTTAACGGAAGTAAACATAAGTTGTGATATCAACCTTTCTCTTCTAAGGAAAGTTTCCCTTTTCTTGGATAAATGCCAGAGGGCTAGTTGAGGGAATGATTAACTATGTGGTTTTTCCAGTACTATAATCTAATACTGCTGTTACCTACCTTGGCTTTCTTTGAACTTTTTCACAGAGGAGTCGACACAAAAAGTTATTAGAAGTTTTCCTCAAGTGTTAAGAATGTGTCATACAAATGAAGAATTCAGTAAGTACCTCACCTCAATATTAATCAAAGACACTAACTCTTTAGAAGCTAATTTTTTCTGTGACTTTCATAATCCACTAATCAAGAATTTTATTGTTGTTTTTAAGTGTACGAGGTGATGGCCTGGTTTGAGGTTTCAAAGATTTGCAATATATGTATTTTGAGAGCAATGAGACCATCTGCAGCCTTTGAAATTGTCATATAGCAAACAGAGGGGGCTCTGGGATTTCTGTAAAGGGGATCCTCAGGCAGCAATCTGTTGAAATGGAGTACTAGACATTCTTTTGATGATACATTTCATAGTAAGCCATTCTTTGCCTTGAATTGCATGCTTATTTGGTATAAACTGGAAAAGGTAGAGATTGTTGGTGATTAGGAAGAATGAAATCTCCTCTCCCATCTGTGACTTCATGAAGCATTCTGCCTTATTCTCTATAAGCCAAGGTATAAACTTTATCGGGGCTTCACATTTTATATCTGAGACATCCAGGCTTCTGGTCATCTTAAACAACTTCAACTACATCAAAGGCTGGGTAGTGGAGCAATACAGAGCTTGGTGGTCTGGTTTGAATCATGCATTCAGCATTTATCAGCCCTGTGACCCTGGATGGGTTAATCAACCTCCTTGTCCCTGAGTTTTGTACAATGGAGAAATTGACAGTATTTTCATCATTGGATTGTTATCGGGATGAAATGAATCGGTGATAAAGAGTGAGCACTATATAAATAGTAGCTGTGATTTTTATACACCATGGAGGCAGTCCACGACTGAGGCCCAATGGTTCCCAATAGAACAACTCCCGCGGGGTTCAGACTAAATGACAACGAACGGGGCAATGTGGGAAGCATTAAGCATTTTGTTTTGAAATAATGGTTCTTCATGTTAATTATTCCAAAGAGAGAAAATAAATAACCACTCAAGGATAAAGAATAAAACAGAGGCTAAAATCCAATACCTTCTCTGTGTGGCGAGAAGATAAAATAGAATGCATCTTATCTAATCCTATAAACCTATTAGCTTAAAATAGGAATTACTCACATAGAGTTGACGTATTCATTTCTAAGAGCTGCCAAAATAAAGTATCATAAATTGGATGACTTAACAAAAAAGGAAGATTTGTCGTCTCACAGTTCCAGAAGGCAGAAAATCTAAAGTCAAGGTGTCTGCAGGCTCATGCTCTCTCTAGGGGGAGAAGCTTTATGGACTCTTCCTGGTTTCTGATAGTTCCTGAGGAATCATTCTTGGCTTCTACACTTGTAGATGCATTTCTCCAATCTCTGCCTCCATTTTCATGTGGCCATTGTCATGCTGTATCTTTTGTAAGAGCACCACCCATATTGGACTAGAACGCACTGTGTTTCTGAATGACATCATGTTAACTTTGCTGATAACACCTTCACAGGCCCTATTTTCCAAAACAGGTCATGGTCACAAGTGGGGATTAGAATGTTTATGATTTGGGAACAGATCTATCCATAATAGTTGAGTACACTGCACATCATGGAATGACTATTTCCAGTCCATTTTTGTGTCCTGTACATTCAAAAACATGTAAATGTGACCTATACATTAGAAATGACCAGAGACTGGAATAGACGCTAATGGAAATTGAGTTGTTATATTGAAAGACACATGCAAAAGGAAGATATGGACTGAGAATAACATTGCATCTCTGTGACTTTGACAATGAGGAGCAGAGGCGGGCAGAGATAAAATCCTGCAATAGTTAGGTTTCATGTCAACTTGGATGGGCCAGGATTCTTCCAGAAGATAATCTAACACAGTGTGGTCAGTTCCATATGGGATCTTCTGTGAAGCAGCCAAGTGGTTGTGGAGAGAATAATCTGTCCCTCGATTAAAAGGGTGGACACCGTTGCAACATTGGACTCAGGCACAGGAGCAGTTGGGAGGATGGCTTAGTACTGGGCAGTGGTGCGTTCTGTTGTGCGTAGAATTGCTATAGGTTGGAATTCACTCAATGACATCTAACAATACCAATCCGGCCACAGTCTTATGTGATTGCTTGAGATTTCATTCAGGGTGAGGCCTACTCTTAATATAAATTGACAGTGTAAGAAACTAACTCACTTCTACTGCTGTCTTTGGAACCTGCATCTGGTTCTTCCACTCCCTCTTAAATCACCTGCAGACTCAAGAGCCATCATTAGACTGCCAACCTTAGATCCATTCAGCTAATCTCGGATTCATTAAGCTCGGCATACACCAGCCTTGGCCGGTCTTGCTTCCTCTTCCTGATTCCTGCTCATCAGTTTTTGCAACTATAGGAGTCCAAAGAGGCCATCAGCTTCTATCTGGCACATGCACTTGAACCAGACTTAACTTTCTCACTTCCTATATGAGCCATTTCTGGATAGAAATATTTTTCTACATACAGAAAGACACAAGCACCACTGGTTTTACTTCTCTAAAGAACCCAGCTGAACGCACATGATAAACTGAAGTTATGATTAGATGTCTTTGAAGCATCTAATGGTGGGGTTTCTTAAGAGGGTATCAATGTTCATAGGTTGAAAGCAAAGAAAAAAAAAGAGTTGTTATGTTGTTGTAAGGTGTTGGTTCCAATACATATCAACCCCATATACAATAAAAGGAAACAATGCCCAATCCTGTGCCATTCTCACCATTGATGCTGCGTTTGAGGCCATCGTTACAGCCACTGCATCAAGTCGTCCTGTTAGGAGCCTTCCTCTTTTTCACTGCCCTTCTACTTTACCAGACATGATGTCCTTTTCCAGGGACCGGATGCTCCTGACAACATGTCCAAAGTATGTGAGATAAAGTTCCACCATCCTTGCTTCTAAGGTCATGCACTTTCTAAGTCAGATATATTGGTTCTCCTGGAAGCCCATAGAAACCCTGGTGGTGTAGTGGTTACGAGTTTGACTGTGATCTGCATGCTGGGCTGTTTGAAACCACCAGCAGCTCTGCAGGAGAAAGACTGGGCTTTCTATTCCCGTAAACAGTTACAGTCTCAGAAACTCACAGGAGTCACTATGGGTCGACATTGACTAGATGGCAGTGAGTTTGTTGTGTTTGCTTTCTGGAAGTCCATGGTGATTTTCTCATGGAGCTGTAATCAATTACTATAGCCCTGCCTAGCCATGGTGGCATGGGCTGCAATCTGAAAGGTCAGAAATTTGAAACCACCTGCCATTCATTCTGTGGGAGAAAGGGCTTTCTACTCCCATAAAGAGTGACAGTCTCAGAAACTCACAGGAACAGTTCCATGCTGGCCTACAGAATTGCTATGAGTTGGCATTGACTTGATGGCAGTCAATTTGGTTTTTTCTTTGTAGCCACAATTCCTTAAGTGATGTATTATAATTCTGGAGTCTATACCTGTGCCTATAATCCCATTTTGGAGGGAGTTTTCTGCTACACTACTGGACAAGATTAAGGTGGGGTTAAGTCCTGACCTTAGTAGAGGGGGTGAATGAATTCACACCCCTTGTTTCCTTAAGGGTTCTTTTAGACTCTACTGTACTAGAGGATGTGACGTAAAACACAATCCTTCATTTTCCTTGGAGGAATGGTCAGCTAAAGGACCCAAACCACGCCTCCATCAAAGCCATGCTTCAGTGTATAAGAGTCATCTCAGCAAAAGACAGAGAGAGCCAGGACCATTGGAAGAGCTTGTTCCAGATCTCCTCTTAAGTGGTGAAGGCCAAGAGCAGAGGCACCACAGACTGGCATGGAGAACATGGGACAGAGGAAGAGAAGCAGCACCAAGGCTATGGGACTGTCAAGTGACAAATGGGCTGCCTGGCACCCTGAGGCAAAGGCCAAGGGATTCCGTAGCTGAGAGGCTAAGGCCAGGAGAGATGTGGCTGCTGACTGAGGAGAGGTGAACTGTATCCTTACTGTTTGCTGATCCTGACTTGTGGTAACCTATTAACTTCCCTAATAAACTCGCTGAATGGTGAGTGTTGTCTGTGAGCTCTGTGTGGCCATGGCAATGAATTACTGAACTCAGCATACAAGCAGAGTGCATGTATTCATTGTCCAATTGTCATACGCATATGTGACAGTTGGGGTAGAAAGGGAGAACCAATTACAAGACTCTATGTATAGCCTCCTCCCTGGGGGATGGACAGCAGAGAAGGGGAGGGGAAAGACATCAGACAGTGTAACATATGACAAAATAATAATTTATGAATTATGAAGGGTTCATGAGGTGGGGGGAGTGGGGAGTGAGGGGGAAAATAAGCAGCCGATATTAAGGGCTCAAGTAGAAGGCAAATGTTTTGAGAATGATGATGCCAATATATGTACATATGTGCTTGATACAATGGATGGATGTATGGATTGTGATCAGAATTGTACGAGCCCCCAATAAAATGATTAAAAAATAATGATAATCAAAAAAAGAATGATAATAAAAAAGAAAATGCCATGACTTTGATCAGACTTCTTAATCCTCAAAGTGACATCCTTGCTCTTCAACACTGTAAGGATATCTTGGGAAGTGGATTTGCCCAATACAATAATCTATCATTTGATTTCTAGGCTGCTGCTTCCCTGAGCATTGACTATGGATCCAAGTAAAGTGAAATTCTTAACAATATTTTCCCCATTTATTATGGTCTTGTCTATGGGTCTAATTGTAAGGATTTTGTTATATATATATATATATGCTCAATATATACTGAGAGCTGTAGTTCTTGACTTTTTTTCAGCACTGTCAGCTAGCAAAGTTATTTCACCTGCACATTACAGGGTGTTAATAAGCCTTCTTCCACTCCTGATGCTACATTTTTCATGTAATGTAGCTTCTCTGATTATTTTCTCAACATAAATGGTGAATAAGTATAATAAAAGGATACAGTGGTGACAAACGCTCTTCCTGATGTTAAACTATGGAGAATTCCCTGTTAGAATGATTGCCTTTTGAACGATGAACAGGTTCTGCAGGAAAAAAAATTAAGTGTTCTGGAATTTCCATTCTTCAAAATACTTTCCTTAGTTTTTTATGGTACATAGCCGACCGCCTTTGCACATCAATACAACACAAATCCCGTGTTTGTTGTGTTTTATTGTGTATGCAAAGAAAGGAGAGCAGAGGTCTACTGTCCTCTCAAGGAAAAGTATCACAACCACAGTTTGAAGAGGAACAAGTAGGCGTGAGAAATCTGAGTTTCTCAGAAATATATTTAGATCATCAAAGTTCTGATCCCTAATCATAAATAGAACGTCGCAAGGATGAAACATCTTGCTAACAAGTAAAGCAAACTCTGAGGATTCATACCTAGAAATAGCTTTTAATTTCACTTATAGCACCTGTAAACACGTCTCAAAATTTGCATGCTCTCAAATATTTGTTTCTCCTAAATAATACCTTTGCTTTTTTCCCTCATAGTTTTGGCTGTGTTTGTAGATGATTTTAAATGTTCCTCAAAACTGTTAAAGGGGTCAACAGGGCATCTTGTTTTCATGATTCAAGCAATTTCCCACAGTTAAACCTTCTTTAAAAAATGGTTGAGTTATAAGACACATAATCAGCTGGGACTTAATATTCATGGTTTCTAAATACGCTCTGTATAGCAAGATCTATTTTTATCAATTGAGCAATATTGCTTTTATTATTTATTCAGTACTAACCACACAGAGCTATAAAACAGAATGAAGATGTCAAGGTGCTGCTTTGTGGTTTTATAATCTACTTATCAAAAGTGAACCATTTTACTAAGTAAAAGTCTTGATGTAACTACTCAGGGTCACCCCCGATCTCCTTTTTATCCATGTAGGCAGTATCTAACTTCTTTAGGAGATCTCTGCTCTGCGATTTAAAGTGTTCCAATACAAGTAGGAGCCCCGGAGACACAGTGGTTCAGTGCTCAGCTGCTAACCCACAGGTCAGCAATTTGAACCCACCAGCTTGCTCGACAAGAGGAAGGTGTGGTATTTTGCTTCCAGAAATGCGATAGCCATGAAACCTCTATAAGACAGTTCTACCCTCTTTGCAGTGTCAGTATGAATCAGAATCAACGAGACAGCAATGGGTCTGCTAGCTCAGGTCTTGGTTGTTTTACCTCCCAAGAAAAAACAAAAGTTGCCCAATAAGTGTTTTCAACATAAGATAAATGGAAATGTCAATAATTAGAGGACACATAACTAGGTAATTGTATTCATCAGACTGCATGGGGAGAGGGTCCTGCTTGGAAATTCACAGTAGTCACACTAACCCAAGTGCACACTAACCTTGACCTCAATCCCCAACAATAATATATACAACTGTTGACTGCAATAGAATGAGACAGATATTCCTGAGGGCCATCACTCCAGATCAGAAGTGTGGTATGCAAGATTCCGGACTACCTTTATCCCTGAAAACCCAGGACAGAAGCAAGCAAACAAACAAAAGAGGCATGACACAGCAAATAAGGTGATAGAATCCAACAACTCAGAGATGGACTTGAGGAAATATTTGTAGGAAATAAAAACCAGAAAGAAGAGTAATAGACCCCAAAAGAAATACAAGTATCAGTAGAAACCTGAATAATTTTCTATTTACTAACTTCTTTCACATACATAAATCTCATTTGATCTCACAATGTATTATCAGGCATCTCCACTCAAGGATGTGTTAGGTGGGATTGTCTAAAGAAACAGATGCAGTGACACTCATCTATGTATAAGAAAGAGCTTTATATCAAGAAGCAATCTTATGTCAAAAAGGCAGCCCAGCCCAGCCCAGCCCAACTCATGTCAGTAAGTTTAATGCTTGTCCAGAAGACCTCTTCAGACACACATAGCTTCACGCTGGTGACCTACTATGGTGAGGCATGGAGATCACAGGCAGTGGGTACAGACTCCATGGGTCCAAAGTTAGTGGGAATTTGCAGGGCACCAGCAGTAACCAGGGCCATGCAGCCCACATGGGGTCATCCCTAAAGGCAAGCAGAGTTCCAGCAGGCAGGAAGGCAAAGTTGCAGTGAGAAATAAGGTCCCTCACTCTCATACAAAAGGCTTGTGACATTTAGGAGGTGTCAACAAGCTGCAACTTGATTGACATGTTTGACTCCTCCCCTAGCCAGGAGTGTCTAGTTGGCATAACCCTAACTACCATGATAACAGTCTTCATCTCTCCAATCTCTCCTTTCAACTAGTATGTCAAGTTGTCCTGACTAGTCTACTCAGGGGTATCTTGGTAAGATCCTAATAACTGTTATTTGTTTGTTTGTTTTTCATTTAACTTTCACTCCTACTTATACCTTCTTTTCTTTTCCCAGTCGTTCCCCCAAGGGGTTAGTGGTTACTTATGAGCCACAGCATTGAAGAGTGTGTGCTCTGGAACTAGGCTGCTTGAATGGTGTCTCGTCTCTTCTTCACTGCCATGTGAGCTAGAATACGTTATCTGAGCTCTCTGTGCACCCGTTACCTCATCGTAAAATGAGGGTGATGGTACTGCATACCTCATTGAATTGTTGCCTCAAATGAGTAGATACAGTTCCTGGCACAGAGTAAATGCAGAAAGTATGGTTTTACATGTATTCGTACATTTATCAGTTACCCCTACTATTCCTCTCGTAATCTTATGTTTCAAGTTCTCTCTTTTTAAGTGCCTCTCCAACCCAAGCACCAAGCTCCCAATGACAGAGAAACAAAAAATTGACAAATAACAAGTAGGCTAAAAGATCAAGGGAGGCTTCCAAGAGCAATTCTGGGAGGATCCATGAAATCTGGCTGTGAGTAACAGTTCTCCCAGGTACGTACAAGGCAGGACAGGGCAGAGCAGGTCAATCATTCATCCCTGGCCATCCCACACTCAAATCTGGTGCCTTGCCCTTTTCTCTCATACTTTTCTGGAAGCAAGGAATGCTCTGAAAACAAGTGTATTACAGATGACAGAGAAGTGGGCTCTCCTGGGTCCCAGTCTCATGAGGTCATCTCAGCAGCCCTCTGCAGTATCTGAAACCCAACATTGGAGGAGAGAAGGAGAAACCACGAGGGCACCCAGAGAGGGAGCATGGGCAGGACAATGATCCTCTCTTCATACTCCATCTACAGAAATTAAAACCTTCCTGTCCAAATACTGTGATGTCCTGTTTGGGTTTATAATTATCTTCCTTTGAAGCATGTATGATGGAGGGTAGCAAAACAGGAATTCAATGTGGGACAAGATTGGCCATGTGCTGGTAATCTCTGAAGTTAGCTAATAATGCTGTTGTTCATGGCCACGTCGTTGATTCCAGCTCATAACTACCCATGTCCAACAAGACAACTTACCCCTGTCCCATGCCATCTTCACAAAAGTAATGTTTGAACTCACTGTTGCTGCCACGATGTCAACGTATCTTGTCAAGTCTCCCAACCCTCTACTCTTTATCTATTTTAAAGGATCTCTTGTGCAGCAGATTTGTCAAAGGCAATACATTATTTGATTTCTTAACTGCTGCTTTCGTGAGTGTAGAATGTAGATCCTGGTAGAATGAAAATCTTTGACAATTTGAAACTTTTCTACACTGATTGTAGTGTTATCTATTAGCTCAATTGTGAGGATTTGATTTTGTCTTTTGTTTTTCCATTGAGTTACAATCCACACTGAAAGTTGCAGTTATTGCTCTTCACCAGCAAGTACTTCAAATCCTCCTCACTTTCAGCAAGCAAAGTTATGTCGATCTGCATATTGTTAGTTATTAATAAGCCTTCTTCCAATCCCTATGCTGCATTGTTCTTCACACAGTCCAGTTTCATTGATTATTTTCTCAGTATAAAATCCAAACCAAACTCACGACCATGGAGCTGATGCCAACTCATGCTGACCCTATCAGACAGGGTGACACAGTTCCTGTGAGTCCCTGAGATGACAGCTCTGTTTCCCGTTCTGTTTCTCCAGGAGCAGCTGGTGTTTTGGATCGGCTGACCTTACAGTGAGCAACCCAAAGTGTGTCCACTGTGCCACTGGGCTCCCACTATGCCGCCGGGCCTCTGCAAAGAGATGGGATAGACGTGGTGAAAGAATACAGCTGTTACCCTTGCTTTCCCTGATTGTAAACCATGCCGAAGTTCCGCATTAAGAACAAAAAATAAGTAGATGAAAACAGTTGCTGTCAAGTCATTTCTAATGCATGAAAAGCTCAAGTGTTTGAGAGTAGAAATGTATCCCACAGGGTATTAAGTGGCTTTAATCTTTCATCAGAAGAAAACCAAGTCTTTCTTCTGGGACACTTTGGGTGAACTCAAATGACCAGCTTTTGAGTGAAAAACCAAGCACTTGACTATCTGTACCACCTGGGGACTGCTGGGTCACAGGTGAATGGAGAGTTATTATACTGTTATCTTACCTTTTTAAAACATGTTTTAAGATGTATGTAATGTAAAATCAAGAAATAAAATATAATAATGACAAATCCTCTTGTCTGATGGGTCATCAACCACAGAATCACAGCACTCCCTTGACAGGGGGCTGTCCGAGGTTCAGGCCGAATTCGGAAGACGACATGGAACAAGGGATATCACTGCTGATGTCAGATGGACCTTTGCTGAAAGCAGAGAATACCAGAAAAATGTTTGTTTGTTTTATCGACTGCGCAAGGCATTCAACTCTGCGGATCATTACAAACTATGGGTCACCTTGAGAAGAATGAGGAGTCCAGAACCCTCCAAAGTGCTCATATGTAACTTGTACATGGATCAAGAGGAAACTGAAAAAAGAATAAGGGAATACAGCCTGGTTTAAAATCAGGACAGGTGTGCATCGGGGTTGTATCCTCGCAGCATATCTGTTCAATCTATATGAGGAGCAAATCATCAAAGGGGCTTATTAACACCCTGTGATCTGAAGACAGCACAACCTTGCTTGCTTAATGGGAAGAGACTTAAAGCACTTGCTGATGAAGATCAAGGAATGCAGCCTTCAGTGTGGATTACAACTCAATATAAAGAAGACCAAAACCCTCATAACCGGATCAATAGGTAGCATCGTGATAAATTGAGAAGAGATTGAAGTTGTCAAAGATTTTTGTCTTGCTTAGACCCACAGTCAATGCTCATGGAAGCGGACATCACGATATCAAAAGATGAATTGTATTGAGTAACTTTGCCAAACAAGACCACTTTAGACTGGTGGAAAGCAAGGATATTACTTTGAGGCCTAAGGTTCACTTGACCCAAGCCATGGTACTTTCAATAGCCTCTTATGCATTTGAAAATATGACAATGACTAAGGAAGACTGAAGATGAATCAGTGGGTTTGATATGTGGTGCAGGCCAACAATAGTGGAAATATCATGGACATGCAAAAAAGACCAAAAAAAGGACAAACAAATGTTTCTTGGAAGAAGAAAGGCCAGAATGCCCCTTCGAGGCAAAAATGGGGAGATTTGGTGTTACATACTTAGGACATATTGTCAGGAGAGACCAGTCCCTGGAGGAAGGCATCATGCTTGGTGAAACAGAGAGACAGCAAAAAAGAGGAGGGCCCTCATTGAGATGGATTGACACAGTGGCTGTGCAGTAGTTACATAATCTGGTGTCGATTTTAGGATTAAGGGTGAAGGGGTGGAGTCTAGCCTGTCAATCGGGTCATAGATTTATGACCTCCTTTGGAGGCGCTAAGGCACCAAATGGAGACGGGACGTAGGCTCACTCCCTGTGAGACTCACTACTGACAAACACATGGCACTACTCTGAAAGAGCCCATGCCCTGGGAGCTGGGGGAGCCACGTGGAGACCTGCCAACACTGAGATGCTTCTACTGCCACTGGATACACAAGACTTTGCACCCACTGGCCTGTGAGCTTCCTGCATTTGGCGTCATTGCATGTGTTTTGTGTGTCTGAAGAGGACTTGATAGATTAGTATCAGACATATGGGCTAATATCGGACTTATGGACTTGATCTGGACTGCGCTAGGATGTTTTCTCAGTATTCAATTGTTCTTATAGAGAAAGCTCTTAGACACATATGAGTGTCTATGAATTTGTTTCTCTAGTCCACCCGGACTAACCCAGGCTGCAATAATAAACTCAAGCAAAGAAAGAGTTTTCAGGATATCACAGGACCCAGTAGCCTCGACTTCTGTTGTACATAACTCCACTACAGTTGGAACAAACTCATCTAACAACTGTGAATCAATAACTAATGAAGATGAGACTCAAAGTTTTGTCCAGGACTAAATCCCTGGGTTCCAGTACCATTTCTCACAGAGAATCGTGCTCAGTATGTAGACTGTAGTTGAATGGATGTCAGAAGGTTAAACTCCAGAAACAGAATCATGAAATACAGAGCCATAGGAAAACAAATTCACACAAGTGTTTGCATGCTCACGTGTGTGTGCACGCGCGCGCACACACACACACATACTGAGACCAGGGGAAAACAATCATGATAAACATAGCCCTTGGCTTCATGCGGGGCTGACTGCTAATTGCCAGGTCAGTTGTTCAAACCCACCAGCCACAATATGGTAGAAAGATGAGGCTGTCGGCTCCCACAAAAATCACAGTCTTGGAAGTTCTATGGAGTAGTTCTAGTTTGTTCTATTCTACAATCAAGTCACAGTGAGTCAGGAGTGACTGAATGGCAGCGGGGTAATTGTCCTCATGTAGCTTATACTCCTGAAAAATCATGAAGGTCTCTGTCTTTGATCTCTTCAACCACTTGTCCATTTGATCAGAAGGCTTGGAGCAGAGTAAGATCTGTGTAGAACAGTATACTGCTATTGAAGAGGCGTGCTACAGGAGCGAAATCACCTCGTTAGGCTTCTGCTTACAAGGCTAAGAGAAGATGAAATTCAGATCTGGCTCTGCTCCTAGTCCTATATTTTGCTCATTAGACTTCCTTCCTCTATTGAACATTGATCAAGTCCTTCTATCGATTGCCTCCTGCATCACTGCAGGCCTCCTTCGGAGAGGAGATGCATAATTCAGGACAGGACAAGACGCTGGCCAGTGAGTTCCCAGGACTGACTCCGACTCAAGCACTGTGAAAATGAGTTGACCTACAGGCTTATCTGAAAGAGCTGCTAGGAAAGTTACTCATTTAATATCTGTGAAGGTTTCTAAACACAAGGGGAATTTATATTTGGAGCTTTGTCTTCACTTACCTAAGTTTGTTACAGGTTTATGATTTGCTGGTTTGTTCTGGTGTGCTTTGGGAACAAGGTTGTTCCTGATGCCTAATTTATATCTCTGTGTTTTTATACCGGAAAAGACAATAATAAAATACATTTCTCCATAAAAGTTATTTTAAAATCAAGGGAATAGCTCCACAGTGAGGGCATTTGTTTCTAGGTTAAATATAAATGAGAAGCCTCAGATATTAGCAATATTGAGAAAATAAAACTACAAAAGTGTGGATTCCCCAGACAGGGATGACAGAGTTCTTACCTTGCAATTATATATGAACTATCCCCAATTGAGGACATTGATGTAGGATGAGGTAAATTATATTTAAAGGACATCATAAAAATAAAAGTGCCAAACAATACTTTTCGCAAAATCAGTAGACAAAGAGAGACAGGGGTAAGGGGTAAGCTGCATTGTTTTAAAGTATCTAGTTACATGCCAATCTCTACTATTAATTTAACCAAACCATTTGGCCACCGAGTCAATTTAGACTCACAAGGCCCCCAGGTGTGCAAAGTGGAATTGTACCACAGGATTTTAAAGCCATGATCTCTTGGTCTAAGATCATCAGTCCTTTCTTGCAAGGTGCCTCTGAGTGGGTGCAAACTGCCAAGCTTTCAGTTAGCTGTCCAGCACTTAATGGTCTGTACCAACTATGAACTTCTGTTAAGTGCTTATATGCATCTTATTTCATCCCCAAGGGAAATCTATGAGGTTGGGATATTACCTCCATTTTTTCCATTGAGAAATTACTTTGGCAATGTTGTGTATCTTTTTCCAAAGAAATACCTTCTAGGTGGTATAGCGAGAACTCAAACCCAGACAATCTGATTTAAAGCTTACATTGAAAACTGTTCTACCACCCTGCATCTCAGTCTTACGACCGTTGCCAGCTCTGCAAATTCAACCATGAGCCAATGAAAGGTGTGTTTTGGTCCCTCCAGATATGGAAGGAAGGATGAACAACAGAGACTCAGGCAGGCTGTGATGTTAAAAATGGGAGGAGCCAAAAGCTTATATCAGACGACTCATGAGAGAGACACTGTGCCAGGTACTATTTTAAATACCAGAAAGTATTTTAAATGCTGGAATCCATCTACTTGTTGTGGTTGAGTCCATTTCAATACATAGAGATTCCACGTGCATCAGAGTAGAGTTATACTCCTTAGAGTTTCAAATGGGAGCTTTTTGGAAACAGATTATGAAGTTTTTCTTCTGAGGGCCCTCAGAAAGGACTCCATTCTCAGCTGGTGAGCAGCAAATGATATTAAGCAAGTACATCACTCAGGGACTCTGAAATCTATTCAGTCTTCTGCATTCTCGATGCAATAACATTTGTGGTTACCTCAGCTTCAGATTATTTAATTCAACAAATTTTACTGAGCATCTCCTGTAGGTAAAACAGTCCTTAACAGGATTATATACATTTTCCCCCAATGGGACTTCCATCCCAGAGAAGAAAGCAGAAGTCCGAGAGTCCATAAAATAACCTCCATACACAGCAGAATGGGGTGCATTATATAACTGACGTCCACAGTACTGTGCAAATTTAGAAGTAGAAAGCATTAACTCCTACTGGGAGAATCCAGAGGAAGTGATTTAAACCGAGACATAACGCATCTGTAGGCACTCACCAGCCCTCAGTGAGATAGGGCATTCTAAGCAGAGGGAACCGCTTGAGCAAAGACTAATTATCAATTGACTGAAGATCACAGTTGGACTGTTGTGGCTAAAAACAGGTAAATAGAGGCATATATTAAAAATTAGACATGAAAAAGGAGAAAGGTCAATGTATATGGGATTTAATGTCAACTAAGTCTATCGATATATTAATATAGCCCAAGCCAAAACCAAATCCGATGGCTATTGAGTCTATGCCATCTCATCGTGGCCCTGTGTAAGTTTTCCAAGATTTGTTATTGGAGCAGATGGCTCCATCTTTCTCCCACTGAGTAGCTGGCAGGTTTGAACCGCTTATGTTACGGTAAGCAATCTGGTGCTCACCAGACAGTACCAGCAGACCCCCCTTTTATGTCAATGCAGGGCTTTCTGACTGATAGATTTCTACAGATACACATAAGGACCAAAGTTCATTCCTGAGTCTCGGCTGCCACTAGCCAGCTCTGAAGATTTGTCTTCTTGCCTAGATGCACTGCCCTCAGGAGAACACCTGCTTCTCTACTCCCTCTTGAAGGAGCGGACGGGGGCTTCACCCATGCCTAGACCAGCACCCTACTCTCCAAACATTAAATAGGACTCAGAATTGCCTAAAAAGAGATCCAGATTCCATGCCTGAATAGCCCTCAGATAGAGTAGCGATTAAGCATTGGGTTTCGATCCACAAGATCTGCAGTTCAAAAGCACTCTGAGGGAGAAAGACAAGGCTTTCTACTCCCATAAGTAATTACAGTCTCAGGACACCACCAGGACAGCGTTGCCTGATGCGATAGGGTTGGCAAGAGTCAGAACTGACTCCGCGATGGTAGTGAGTTTATCCTTGTGCTGGGGACCCTCAGTCTTGGAAGTACCCAAATCACTTCAGTGTCAACTAGACTGTCTCAACTGAGCCATTCTGATCAGTAGTGTGAAGTTTCCCTCACCTTCATGCCTCTCTCCTAGTCTGGGAGAGCCTCCATCTGCCCTCATATCTTAAATTGGGGATCATCTTTGCCTCCCAGAATGCTGTGGTTCTTTCTTTATATCTGGCCCCCAGCCCCCCAGCCTCCCAACCCTATACAGTGTGAATTGGGTGAAGGCTTACAGAGCAGATCTTTTTTCCATGCCATAATTCGTACACATTTATTTCGTGTCATCGATTGCAATCCCCAAAATGTAACCTCACTTATCCCACTTCTTCAATGTGCTGCCTATTTCCATTCTTCCTTCTTTTGTAGCCCTTCTGAACTTTGACCTCGAGTAAACACTGCTATTTTATCTCCAGTGGTTGATTATTCTAAGGTGTGCATACATACCTCCCTAGTGTTCTTGTTCCCTTTATAGACCTGTCAACTGGATGAAAATTGAACCGTGGAGGTGAGTTCGTTTCCGGACCTGAAGAGTGGCAACGATGAAGCATACAACTTTCCTCTAGTTCTTGAATGCTTCCTCCCCCCACTATCATGATCCAAAGTCTACCTTACAAATCCGACTGGACTGGAAGATGTACTCTGGTACAGATAGGAACACAGGGAATCCAGGACAGATGAACCTCTCAGGACCAGTGGTGAGAGTGGCCACACCAGGAGAGTGGAAGGAAAGAAGGAAATAAGGGAGAAAGGGAGAACAGATGACAAGGATCTACATGTAACCTCCTCCCTGGAGGACGGACAGTGGAGAAGTGGGTGAAGGGAGACATTGGATGGTGTAAGATATGACAAAATAATATCAACTTATACATTTATCAGGGGTTCATGGGGGAGAGGGAAGCAGGGAGGGAGGGGAAAATGAGGAGCTGATACCAAGGGCTCAAGTAGAAAGCAAATGTTTTGAGAATGATGATGGCAACATATGTACAAATGTGCTTGACACAATGGAAGGATGTATGGATTGTGATAAGAGTTGTACGAGCCCCCAATAAAATGATTAAAATTAAAAAAAGAAATGTGAGCCTGATTTTTTAATGATTATGAGGGGTTTTTCTACATTTGCAATCCACATAAAACAGCAACAAGAGCATCTCAATACCAGAGAATGTCCTAATTCTTAACCATCGTGGTTTTCTTCTCATGATGTTGGAAAAAAGTAACTGAGAAAGTGCTCTGAGGTACTGGAGATAGGGAAGCTATCCAATTCACTCCTATCCTTTCCCTTTCAATAACTCATCCTAGGTTAAGAAATGTCTGTATACAAGTATCTGAAGAAGAGACAGCCGTTCACACCTTTATTAAATAGGGAAGTGTTTCTGAGTATGGAAGAGATGGGACAGTCACAGAGGAAAGGAATGAAGACAAGAGGGTGGACCTCCCACCATTACCACTTCAAAGGCAGCCAACTCTATGGATAAACTTTTGCCTATAGAGTTTATGGAACTTCTAACTCAGGAAAGAAAATTGGATTTATGCTTAAATCTTCTCAGTAAACCCTCCTCTGTCAGTTCTACTTAATGGAGTTCATTATCTGTTGTTCAGTTCTATGTAGGATTCCTCTTCTCATCAAGAAACAGTAATTGAGTGTAGTAATTAGAATTGAGAGCTTGAGTTAAGAAATGTAGATGTATGCTTAAAGTGAAATATTTTATTGTGCTGGTCATTGGTATATGAATTATTCAAGACATAAAAGCGAATATCTTATGGGCTGGCAAAAAGCTTATGTAAAATTAATTTTAGGAATGGATATTTTAGGTCAAATTCAAAACTCTTCCTAATTCCTTCAATAGAAATGTAGCTCTCTATAAGAATAAATTATGTCTTGTGTGCTCCCCAAGATTTCCAATTACATATGTATTTTTAATAATCCTATGTAGGAAACGAAAGGACTTAGGGGCACAGATGGAGCTTTCCTTTATTTTTCTAGTTTAAATTGTGACTTTATAAGGAAAAGATAGCAATTGAAAATGAAGAGCTAACCTTGAAATAGGGCCAAAGATGAGGATTTGGTCTTTGAGACCTGGCACATGAGAATGAAAGTCTCAAGGTCCGGTTCTTGGGCAACCTCTCCACTGAGAGGCCAGGGGGGGGCAGGATGTAGGGAGAAAATGCCCAGGAGAGTACACGGAGAGCTGGAAGAGTATTTCATCCCAAATATCAACGCATTTCAAGGAGCAAGAAGTCAAAGGCTGCAGAGATACATCAAGGAATGGGAAATAAGAGGATTACACTGAATTCAACAGCGTGGAGGTCATTTGAAGTCAGCAGTCTCTTGTAAAGTAAGGAATAAGGACTAAAGGGACAAAAGATAGAGTGTGGACTAGGAAGCTGATTATTTATGACTGCTGCTACCGTGATTTCATTTCTCAAAAGGCAGAAGAGATAGTGAATAAATCCTATAGTGGCCACCAGTTACTGGGCACTCGCTGTGTGACAATAAATGGGCGGAGTGCTTACTATTTAGTAAATATTCATTCATTAAACACATATTGATTAAGGACCTATATGTCTAAAACATAGTCCAATCTATATGCTTCTGTATCCTCACTGAGTCACACGACGCTAAATTTCCTATTCTCTTCCTTTACTGCTGTTGAGTCTCCCCTGGCCCTATCCTGTCCCTACTGCATATTATCTACCATAGCAGCACAATTCTCTAAAGATTCATCCAGGTAGTTTCAGGAATCAACAGCTCAATCTTTTTTTATAGCGAAGCAGCATTCCAAGGTAGCAGCAGGACATGCAGGTTGTTTCCAGGTTTGGGCTAATATGAATGAACCTTCTGCAATCATCTATGGACACAATTCTTTATTTCTCTGGGATACATGCCCAAACGTGAAATTGTTGGATCATATAGTAGTTACCTGTTTGGTTTTGTTTAAACAACAACAAAGACCTGCCAAACTATTTTCCAGAGTGAGCACCACTTTACACTCTACGGTGTAAGGCCTGCGATGAAGTGTCAGCATTAGATGCTGGCTTGGCATCTGTGCAAAGCCTGTAGTCTATACAAGGCAGGGGGAGGGAAACCACACTCGATGTGAGCTTACATTCCTGTGGAGTAGAGACGCCTGACCTGCCTCCACCCTCCAAACGTGTTTACCCATTCTGACACCAACCGTTTCTCTCACAACACTCAACTTCTCTGCTGGGCTCAATAACACGTTACAATGGTCACACGGAACTCAGATGATATTCACAGTCAGGGGTTCTATTTGGCAAATAACTGGTTATAATGCATGATCTGAAATGTTCAAGATACACGTCTTTAATTAGGACAACCTCTTCTCAACCGTACTCACAGGAAAGCTTCTTTCTGCCCTGGGCTCCTTGGCCTGCATCTCGCCCTGCTCAGAAAAGTGGTACAAAATCCTTTTAGCTATGCCAATAAGTGCCCATTCCACCAATAAACCTTGGGCCTACAAGACCCACATTTAGCTCTAGTTAGTTGACAAACACCTGAAGGCGCTGTTTTGTCATTTGGTGGTCCAGGAAGCCCCCCACTTTGTTTTGCTCTTTTGACTCTGCAGCCTCCCCTGCAGCCATTTCTCTGCCTCAGCTGCTCACCACCTCTGGCTATCTCTGGTTGGCTCCTGTTTAGTGATCTGAGATCATGCTCCACTCCTGTCTCTTCTTTCCCCATGGTAGGGAGATCCTCTTGCTAGTGTGAGATGACTCATTTTCAACTTCGTGGGATGGCAAATCTGACCAAGTCATAGGTTAAGGTCCCATAGACTTCATTTGCATAATCCATCCCAAAGATGCCATTATCTAATTTACATGTTAAGCAAGGTACCCAAGTCCCTTGGTGAGCCACAAACATTGCACAATTCCCCATCCTACCAGTCATTTGCCGGGAGTAGCAAAGATTATAGATAGGAGAACCAAATGAAGATTTACTGCAGAGCACATCTGAAACCAGAAAGGTCTTAAATGCCCATACCACAAGTTTGTCTTCCATCTCTGCTGATGCAGCTACAGGTCCTAGCCAGACTACCTACTTCATCACCAAAGGGGCAGGCATAGTTCCTATTTATCCCTGAATATGGGCCTTCAATCTCCTACCAACCTGCTCTGCAGTCTTAAGTTGCCATGTAAGTTGTATGACTGCTTTGAGGCTGCCATGCTCCAAGGAAGCTCAAGCCACATAGAAAGGCCACATGTCAACATTCTAGTTGATTCACTCACTGCTATAGTGTCAGTGCTGACTCATAGTGCGTCCCTGTCGGTTTCTGAAACCATAACGGTTTACAGGAGTAGAAAGCCCAGTCTTTCACCCACGGAGCTGCTGGTGGTTTCAAACTCCCCACCCTGTGGATCAAAGCCCAACTTGTAACCACTACACTACCAGGGCTCCTCTAGTTGACAGTCTCAGGCAATAGTTCGAGTGATCCCAGCGCAAGTGCCAGACATGTGCATGAAAACCCTTTCGATGGCGCCACCCTTCAGCTGTTCACATAGCCCTATTTACTTGAGCCTTCGCAGGGACAAGCCAGACAGAAAATAACAGAGAAAAGCTGTCTCCACTATTTTCTCTCTGAATTCTTGGCCCCATAGAATCACTGGACCTATCAAATTATTGTTCTATGCCACTAAGTTTGGGGTTGGTTGCTAAGTAGGAACAGAGAACTGAAGCACAGCACGTGGCAGAGGGTGGAAGAGAGACGAACAGTGCAACAGCACAGCATGTCGTGCACATGAGCCCAAAGAACCAGGCATATCACCAACTGGGGAAAGGGTGGGATGAGCTGAGAAAATGGATTTTTTAAATACACATATGAAAAGAAATGAGAAATTAGAATCCTCAAGTTAAGTACCATGTGGGTCAATGATGGGCAGATTGCATGACGCTAAAGAAGTTTGCCATTGGAAAGGACATGTGTGCCTCGGGACAGGAGCTCATGGATGGCAAGTGAACCAGTGCAACAAAGAGAAAGGGCTGCAGATCACAAAAGGTTTCACAGTGCTCAGAAACTTTGCCAGCAGCTTCTAACCTTGGGAAGGTTAACTTTCTAGTTAATCCCTTTGTGCAATTTAAGTGATGAAATTGGTCTATTTTTGATCATGTGTTCATGAAGATTCTTTAACTCTGGCAAGTCTCTTCTAGCCAATGTAAATCAAATTTTACTTTATTAAAGGAAAAACACTACAATTATAGCCACCGATATTTTGAGGCTTGTCAAAATCATGCTGGCATAAGCACAAACTTAAAATGTACAATAATAGAAAAGGGTATTGAAAAAGAAAGTTTATAATGGCTGTTCTTTGCCCATTTTACCAGGGAGACCTTCTTCAATGAGTCAAGAAAAGCAGTCTAGTCCCCAGACTCCTCCGAGTGAGAGCAAGATCCGTCTCTATTTACTGGCCAAGGAAGGTCCAGGGGTGACTGTCCTCACAGGTGCTTTGAATCAACTACAAGTTTCCCATTTTACAAGTTCAGCGGGATTGAGAGAACAGTCCAAAGGGGGTGTGTATCTTTCCAGGAGAGTTTCATTTCCCATAAACAAGTATAATGTCCTCTTTCCTCGACCATCAAACAGCTTTCATACCATGCTCACTAAGACTTCAACAACTCAATGATCACAATGTTCGATATGGGACTGGGTCAGCTCTCTAATGAGAGACTGCTCTTGAACATCTAGCAGGCTCTATAAATAAACCGATCATTCTAGGAGTAGCGTTAAAGCTTGATTTCTTATTGTGTCACTACAAAAACATTAAAGATGCATCCACTAATCTGTTCAGGGATGAGAAAAGAGGGCAGAGACGGTCTACAATGATCCCTGCTGTGGTTACTGGGGTTAAATGCCTGCGCTGTGGGGAAGCTGCATTCAGTTCCAGGCCAGGGCACCAAAGGGCAGCCACCACCTGCTCCTCAGGGGAGGCTTGCAGGCTGTTGATGCTGAAACGGTTTTGGTGGAGCTTCCAACATGATACAGATGGGAAGAAAGAGGTGGTGAGCTCCTTCTGACAGTTATGCAGATGGTGTAGGACTGGGGAGGGCTTCCTTCCATTGTTCAGGGACTAACCTTGAATTGGGACCAACTCAGTGGCAACTAACAAGCCCTGCTCCAGGGCCGATCAATTCTTTTCCACTATTATGCCACTGGGGTTATCAAATGCAATACAATATAAACACAACAAGGGGCATAAATCCAAAGCTAACCCTCTGCCATTGAGCTGATTCTAACTCATGGTGACCCTATTGGAATTCTAAGACGGTAAATCTTTGCTGAAACAGACAGTCTCGTCTTTACTTTTCAAAGGAGCTGGCAGATTTGAACTGCCTACTTTGAGGTTAACTGCCCAACAAATAACCTACAGTGCCACCAGGGTTTTGAAAGGATGCAGTTAAACTTAGAACGTATTAGTCATTGTTTATAGGAAATTCAACTTTAACTGGGAATTGGATAGATAGATAGATAGATAGATAGATAGATAGATAGATAGATAGATAGATAGATAGATGATAGATAAATAGATAGATAGAGATGCATGTATGCATACATACATAGATAACTTTATTTTTACCTAATTTTGTTGGGGGTGGGGGTGATATGAGGTAGAAGAAACTACAGTGGATTAGACTCCAAAGAACTAAAATTAGCTTTTATTTTGCCATTTTGTTGCCCTTTGACAGTCAATTATTCAAGCTCATCCCTGGAATTGCTTAATTCTGCCTTGCTACCTCACAGAATTGTTGAGGGAACAAAAGAGAAAACAAATGACTATTATTCAAGATGCCATAGTATCACAGGTGTTTAGCAGCACAGCTGATCATTAGACCTCCTTTTTTATCCCTAGCCAGGTCCTCTGCATTTGATTGATGTCTTGAATTATAGGAAAATGTATGCATATTTCAAATCATTTCTCCTGGTTTTTCAGTGTCATTTGTTGGAGTCTAATGCTAATACCGTCTCATTCCTGGTGTGATCCTATTGCTCAATAATTAATTTTGAACTGAGGAAGAAGGCTGTCCATAAGCACAGGAACTATCTCTCATCTATGTCAACATCACTGCTTCCAAAGGGGAACAGATAAACCATTACAAGGATGAATTCCCCAAATCCACGTCCTATTTACCCAGGACTAAAGATGCATCCTTCTTATCGGAATCACAGCATCCCTTTGCCAAGCTCAGACCACCGATTCCTCACTGGTCCCAGTAGACCGAAAGGAATTGTCATCAGTTCCCTTTGATATGAAAGAAGGCAGGATAAATAACTGAAAATCCCCTCAAGTTCTTACTTTATTAAAGCAGGGAGTCGCAGAAGACAACAACAGCCAGAGCGTTTCTGTACCTGTGTGAATTTCCAAAGTCAACATTAGTGAATTGGTGCAGGCTCCAGGAAACAGCTGTTTTGTCAAGAGCATGGCCCGAGAATGACATGTTCAAGGGATCACAGCGTCAAAAGAAACGCAGGAGAGGAAGAAGGCAAGAGAGTGAGCAAGCCCTTTGCAGAACCCTTCTTAAATAAGCGTGGGGGGGTGGCAAACAATAAAATTAGGAAAGAGTCACCATATGTGCTAGCGACTGGTCTAAGTACTGGGGACGTAGGATGACCACAGCAGGCAAGGGTCTGCTTCTACTTTCCTGGGAGGGAAAGAGCAACACATACTTAAAAATGACTTTCTGGATGTGACAGAGGCTATCAAGAAAAGAATCCAAGCTAGTTTGGAGAATGTGGTCAGAGCAAGCCTCTTGAAAAGAACATTCCCGAAGCCTACCCAAATGATGAGAAGACAAGCATGGGAGAATGGGAAAAGAAATTTACATGTAGAAATAATAGCAATGACCATTGTCTAAAACCTTAAATTCTGAGCATCCCTGTTTACAGGATGTAGTGGAGGACAATTATTTGCATAGAGTAAACCTCCGTTGAGTTCCTTCTGATCAGTAACCAAACTTGTAAATAACCTCGCCCTCACGCAGAGTGCACTGGGAAGTGGATTGCCTGCAGCTGTCTCCAGCAGCCCTGGGAGGGCTAGACTCTCTCAGGGGCTTGCCAGGGTGTGCCCTTGGTAGATAGGGCTCGGGGTGGCATAGTCACAAGCCATGTCCTAGCCGTCCTCTGACTGCTTTGGTTGGAAGGGCCTGGACCAATCATGTAAGCTCTTTTATCTAACAATATTCATGTCCCAATTATGGTCCCATTCCCACATCTATAACTGTGATGTGTTGATCTGCCACCAATCATGAAGGCCTTTGTGCCTTTGTTTCCTTTATTCTATGCCTTACTTAACTAGCAGCCTGAGAGTGAATCCTTAGATACCCTTATGACCACACATTAATGTCACCCCACACCACCCTCATCCCGATCATGTGTCTGTGTCTCTGGGATGTCTTTGTCTCTTTGAAGACTTAATAAATGTTCTCCTTAAACTTGAGATTGGGGTCCTTTCCGTACCCTAAAACACCATGCAACAAGGACAAGCCCAGACCATACCAGGGGCAGAAAGACAACTGATGCATCGAATGAACAAGGGGAAGAATAGCAGGAAATGAGGTCCAAGGGTCAAAGGCCAAATAAAGATTTTGAAACCTTGATAAGGAAGTCAGATTGTATTGCAAACAAATTGAGAATTCACAAGAGGTTTTTTAATCATCGGATTAATCACTGGAAGTGGGAACAAACAGAGCACCCAGCGTGGTTCCTTCATAAAGGTGTCGGCCTTACCCTTCAGGTATAGAAATAGACTCCCCATCCTGGCTCAATTTTCAGCCAAATGATAGACATGCATATAAGGAGAATGATAACTCCATGAAGGTAGGTGCACCTTAGATTAAACAACCATTTGAGATCAAAGTAGAAAGGTCAGGAAAGAAGGAGGACTGGAACCAGGAACCAGGGAAAGAGTGGAACGAGTCATGGACAATGAGCAGATTGCAAGCAAAGACATGAACAGAATGTGTATGGATGATTGAATGGGAAATGGATCTGTTCTGTAAACCTTCACCCAAGTCATAATAAAAAGTTAAAAAAAACTATTTTTGAAAGATCCATAATCCCCTCTATATCCTTCCTCTGAGGTCCTAGTCAACTAATATGGTCTCTTTCATATCCATTGTACTGACTCTAAAAAATGTCTGTCTGTCCTGCCCTGATCCTTACATTCCTTACAGACTGAGTGATTTTGCTCTATCACCTTTACCTTTGGAATTTCAGTGACTAGAAACAAATCTGGTATAATGCTTCTCAGCCATGTTTGTAAATGAATAAATAAAATGGCTACTAAAATTGGAAGCACAGTTGTTGATCAGGTAGATGCCATCCTGGAGGGGAAAATCTCAGGACTGACTCAATCTAGGGAGAGACTTTTGAAATGAAAAGGAAGTGTTTCCCACAATTACAGTGGAACAGTTAGTGTAAACCTGCAGTTATCATGGGAAATTTAGAACATATGGTTACCCCGAATTAGGTTTTATTACATCTTTCCAAATCACCAACTCTAAAACCACTTACTGGGTTCCATATTTGGCAAGAAAACTTCTGATGGCTAGTAGCTGTTGACTTTGCTTTGTTTTTAAACCAAGAGAACGATATTAATGTCGACATCAGTTCTCCACTTAATGGTTGCAAAAACAGTTGTTGGAGCCACATTGGACCTCCTCTGGCTTCCTAAGGAAGAAAGAGAACTCAACTCTACTCTAGCGCAAGGCCAGTTTCTGTAGTGAGAGGTCAGACCTGCCCCCACTCCCCATCCTTCCTCCTCCCTGTTCTTCCACCAAATGCTCATCCCACCAACACACCACTTCTCTACTGGATTCCATCATCCATGGCAATGGTCAGGCAGAACTCAGACAATATTCATGATTACAAAGGGCTGTTAGGGAACTTAACAATTAACCACAAACAAGGATCAGAAACAGTAAGGGTTCAGTCGACAGTAACACCTTGTCTCTGTCAGCACCCAAGACTATCTCTGCTCCTCCTAGGCCTCTGCCTCCATAAACCAGGAAACCTGCTGACTGCTCGGGCTCCCTAGCTTGTCTCACGATGCGACCTATCTGCTCTGTATCAGCATGGTTCCTTTGCTCTGTCCCACCATCTCCATATGATCTGTTCCCTCTGGTCTTTACCTTTGTCACATCAGGCAGCTCCACTGATGATTCTTCCCCCGGAACGGCCCTGACATCCCCTCTTGTCCTGTTTCTGAGATGATGCTCTTATACACAAAAAGATAGAGCTGAAACTGAGCAATCCCTTCACTTAGTGTTCCCCACACCCTATTTGCACGGACCCACCCAAAGATTTGATGAGGTTTTCTAAGGCACAGTAGAAGAAATTTAATTTTTCATGGGGGTTAATGTGTACATTAAACATATAGTTTGGTTTCAATTTCTTCATGGAGAAACCAATGTTAATGGGTTAGTTTCATCCCCAAACTACTGGTTTTTGATATATCTACCACATCACAGATTGTAAAATCATGTACTATAATACTTTTTTTTCTCATTGACATTCAACATTTGGAATCAAGGTGTCAATCTGAATTTTGAGATTTATTCCTCTTAAATAAGTCTCTGATTTATCATTTTCAGCAATACGTTATAGTTTGGGATTTGTTTTCTACCTTTTGATAAAGCCGGTGGTACAAAATAGCACTTTCCTGTACTTTGCTTTCAGATGTGAGTGGTTTCCCTACACATCTGTCAGTTGTGGGAATGAGAAAATAAGATTTTCTCTAAACAAGTTCTTAAATAGAGAAATCCTGGTAGGTTGGATCTCTATAACCATATTCATTTCTTTAAGTTTACTTTTCAGCTGAATTGACAAAAAAAAAGTGTTGGCTTGTCAGAGCATCTCCTAGACAGACAGAACAGCTATAAAATGGAAAAATAAAATGATAGAACCAAGGTTTTCTATTTGAGTTTGCAGCTTCCTCTATATTATTCTGAAAATTGGCATGAATCAAAGTGCAGCCTGAGGAATGGGGAAAACAAGAGTGTGCCTAGCTGAAGCAGCATCCGAGAGGCTTGTTGAAATGAGTTCTACTGTTGGAAGTTCTCAGAGTCACTCTCCAAATGAATTGGTCAACATTCAGCCATTTCTGGGGTGGAAATGATGAGGCCCCAAGACCCGAAAGGAAGAAACTACTTGAGAGCAGTTGGCAAAAAACAGGAGTCTAGGAATTCATGGAATACCAAGGGAGATGTTAAAAGAACCAGCACAGCACCGGAAGAACTGTGTGTGCCAACAGGGATGGAAGACAGTTGTCTGGCCAACCACAAGAAGAGACCCGGCGATGCGCCCATTTCAAAGAAAAGGCATCCACTGGAATCTGGGAATTATGAAATAATATCACCTTCAAGAAAAAGTTTCCTATAGATAATTCAAAATCGATTTCAACAGTACATTGAGGGGGAACACAGTCTTGCCACGATCCATCTGAGGAGCCTTCTGAAGCACTTCTAAGGCACAGTGGTGGGTTCTTCTGGCAGCCCACGGAAGTTTCGATGTTCTTTGCCATCACAACCCTTCAAATGCATCAAGTTCTTCCCCAGTCAGCCCTCTTCACTGTGCAGTTTTCACCCGCATAAGAACCGACTGAAAACACGAGGGAACTGTAAGGTGCACTTCAGTCATCAAAATGATGGCTTTGTTCTTTAGCTCTTTAGAGTTTTTGATGCAGATTTCAAGGTCATTTAGTTCCTTGACTGCTACTTCTATGGACATTGATTGTGGATTCAAGTCAAAGGAAAGCTTTGACAACTTCAGTCTTCTCTCAGTTTCTTACAATGTTTTCAATTGGTCTAGGGTTGGAGATATTTATTTGGTTTACATTAAGCTGTAATCTATATTGAGGATTTTGGTCTTTGACCTTCACAAGTACTCTAAGCCCTCCTTGCTTTCAGCAAGCAAAGCTGTGTCATTTGCACATCACATGTTGCTAACACTGGCCAGCACACATTTGGGTGTCTCAAATGTCAGACTTGTTTCGAGGTAGATTTGACCTGCTGATTCCAAAAATGTCGCCAGTTTTCCCTACCAGCTCTGGTTTTTTGTTTGTGTTTTTCTTTTGTTGGTGTTGTTGAAGTACTTTTTTTAAACGTTTTATTAGGGGCTCATACAACTCTTATCACAATCCATACATACATCAATTGTGGAAAGCACATCTGTACATTCATTGCCCTCATCATTTGAAAAATATTTGCTCTCCACTTAAGCCCTTGGCATCAGGTCCTTTTTTCCCCTCCCTTCCTACTCCACCCTCCTTCATGAGCCCTTGATAATTTATAAATTATTATTTTGTCATATCTTGCCCTGTCCGATATCTCCCTTCACCCCCTTTTCTGTTGTCCATCCCCCAGGGAAGAGGTCACATGTAGATCCTTATAATCGGTTCCCTCTTTCCAACCCACTCTCCCTCTACCCTCCCAGTATTTCCACTCACACCCCTGGTCTTGAAGGTATCATCTGCCCTGGATTCTCTGTGCCTCCAGCTCCTATCTGTACCAGTGTACATCCTCTGGTATAGCCAGACTTGCAAGATAGAATTTGGAGCATGACAGTAGGGAAGAGGGGAGGAAGCATTTAGGAACTGGAGGAAAGCTGTATTCTTCACTGGTGCTATATCGCACCCTGACTGACTCATCTCCTCCCCTTGACCCCTCTGCAAGGGGATCTCCAGTGGCCAACAAATGGGCTTTGGGTCTCCACTCTGCACTTCCCCCTTCATTCACTATGGTAAGATTTTTTTTTTTCTGATGATGCCTTATACTGATCCCTTCAACACCTCCTGATCGCTCAGGCTGGTGTGTTCTTCTTCATGTGGGCTTTGTTGCTTCTGAGCTACATGGCTGCTTGCTAACCTTTAAGACTTTAAGACACCAGACACTATCTCTTTTGATAGCCAGGCACCATCAGCTTTCTTCACCACATTTGCTTATTTACCCGCTTTGTCTTCAGCGGTTGTGGCGGGAGGGTGAGCATCATAGAATGCCAGTTTAATAGAAGAAAGTATTCTTGTATTGAGGGAGTACTTGAGTGGAGGCCCAATGTCCTTCCACCACCTTAATACTAAACCTATAAATATCATACATCTATTTCCCCATCCATATATATATTTCCATATGTACATGTTTTTGTCTAGACCTCTATAAATGCCCTTTGCATCCCAGCTCTTTCCTTTATTTCCCTTGACTTTCCTTCTGTCCCACTATCATGCTCCATCTCCACCTGGGTTTCCGCAATACCTCTTCATTACATTACCCTTGATCATGCCGTACCAGGCCTCCCACACCCACCTCACCACCAATTTGGATCACTTGTTGTTCCCTTGTCCCTGGGTTTGTTAACACCACTTCCTTATCCCTCCCCCACCCATCTCCCCCTATCCCATTTCCCTGCAGAAATGTCGGTCCCATTGTTTTTCCTCCAGATTGTTCATCCAGCCTATCTTAGACAGACCTGCAGAGATAATAACATGCACAAAAACAAGACAGAGCAAAACCAAGCAACAATATATAACAACAACAAACCACTGACAAAGAACAAAACAAAACACAACAAGAAAGAAAAGCTTGTAGTTAGTTCAAGGATCAATTGTTGGCCTTTAGGAGTGTTTTCCAGTCCAGTCTGTTGGGGCACCACAACCTGGCCTCAAAGTCCACCTTTAGCATTCCCTGGGGACCTTGCCACTCCATTCCCTTGCTGTTCCGCTGCATGCACCCAGAGCTTTGCCTCGGTGTGGTGGGATCAGGTCGGGTGCAATTCCCACACTGTGTTTCCAGTGCTGTCCCCCACAGGGCCATGGGTCAGTGAGGGATGTCATGTCTCATAGTGGGGCTGGCCATGTGGTCCTCTCTATGGACTGGCTGCTCTAATTGGGGTCATTGTCCTCAGGGCCTGTTGGGCCAGGATGTGCTCCACTCTTTCCTACTTCCCTTTCATCTGCTCCCGTGTGCTCTGATTAGATACGTCCTTCTCCCGGAGCTGCAGAGTCAATGCTGTCCTTTGAAATAAATTATTCTGGGGGGAGGGGCAGGCATCCACTTAGTATTTGGTACTGGGGCCAGCCCCCTAGACCTCTCCACTGGTTCCCTACTCCACGCCGGAATGTTGCATTCACACTTGGGGCACTGGGTTGAAGTCTGGTCCCTCTTTCCCTGTGGAGATATAAACAATACCCTCCCCTTCGGTGGGTTAGAGCCCCGTGCCCCCGCTACCCATTTTTTTCTTTATTTTCATCATTTTTTTTTCTTTCCCCACCTCCTCCCCAGTTGTCTATGAACATATCCCACATACCACTCTTCTCTCTGCTCACTCATAAAAAAAAAAATAGTATATTTTAATGTGGTGTTAGCTAGTCCAAGATAAAGGAAATGCACCCTGGCTTTATTTCAACTAGTTTGTGGAAGCACACCAGCCTATGTGGTTCAAAAATGATGAAAACAGCAAAATCCAAATATGATGAAGGGCAAGGGGCCAGAGCTGAAAGTATGAACATCCATCCTGACGGCTATGGAGCACAGTGGAGCTCCAACTGCATCTGTACAGAATCTAGTATCCAGTCCAATCAGGCCTCTGGCAGATCCCCTATACTATCAGCTTTACTATCAGACAGACTATTGTAAACTTGATTAAGGTAGAGCAAACCATGATATAATATGATACTTGGTCAATTAACCTCCCTCTTTACCTCACCTGAATTTGCTCAAGGCTCAAATATTTCTCTCGTTCCATGACAGAAATTTCTTCTCTGTTTTTAAAATATTGTCAGTGGTCTTTTCTATCTTCCTCTTTCTTTTTATCTTTATATTATTATTTATCACTTTCTTCTTTATTTTTTGGTCTTTTATTATTTCTGTTAGATTTCCCACTTTATGAAACACAGAAGGAATGGATGCATACAGACAATAGCTGATTCATATGGTTTATCCGGAACTGGGAGGAGGAAACTGGAGGAAGGGAATTGGGGAGCAAACAAAGAATGTTGGGGTAGGGAGGGAGCACTTGAACTGATTGAGATGATTTATATACAACTCTTTATTAAAATGATTTAACTATGGAAGTGCATGATATGTGAATATTATATTAAGAAAACTACTGGAAGAAAGAAAGAAAAAACTAAACTTGGCCTGGGGTTACTATTGGTGAAGGAGGAAGAAGTTTTGCTTAGGGGGGTATTGAGTTTCTGTTAATGGTGATGGAATAATTTGGAAAAGGATATCAATAATGGTTGTACAACATGAACAGTATAATCAATGGAACTGAATGATACATGGAAAATTGTTGAATTGGAGAATTTTGTTTGTATATCTTTGCCACAATTAAAAATTGAATTACACAAATTGGAAGAAGAAAATGTTCTACAATTGATTGTGCTAATTATTGTACAACTCTTCGTGACATGTTTGAATTAGTGAATTATGATATGTGGCTGAAGTGCCAATAAAACAATTTTTAAAAAGAAAGATATATAATATAAAAATAAATAAGAACACAAATAAAGTCCAAAAAATAAATAGTTTGTGTTGTACTAAATATTTAGGTCAAGTTACACTTCATATGATTTCCTTTGCTCCATAGATATATATGAACAATGAAAATTACATAAACTTTGAATTTTCCCCAATATTAACTTCACCTTTATTGAAGCAATAGTTGAATAGCAGCCAGTTCCAATATGTTACCTTTAAAAGGGGCCAAAAATTATGGTATAATAAATTGGGGTACAATTAGGAACTCTGGTGGTGTAGTGGGTTATGTGAATTATGTGCTTGACTGTTAACCACAAGGTCAGCTATTTGAGCCCATTAGCCACTCTACAAGAGAAAGATGAGCTTTTCTGTTCCCATAAAGACTTACAGTCTCAGAACCTACCAGAGAAGTTCCACTCTGTCCTGTAGGGTAGCTGTGAATCATTATCAACTAACTGGTAGTGAGTTTGTTTCCTGCTTGGGAAAATGCCACAAAGTTTGAAGGAAACTGCTTTTGAAAAAAAAAATCACCGTGACCAGAGAGAACTTTTCCAGGTGACACCACTGGATGCACTAACTCAGAGGGGGGGGGGGGGGGTGATGCTCCACTGGTGAGGGAAATTTGTACTATGAAAGCTCCATCCAGCAGAGATTTTTTGCCTTTTTAGGGGGGGTACCACCTCACATATAGAAAATCAAAGCCATAGTCCTGTGTATATCAAAGGCCTACGGGACTACAAAAACAACCCCCTGAGACCAGAAGCACTCGATGATATGTGGTTAACACATTTGACAGCTCTGAGATCATGAGAGAGCTTCGGTCAAGTAGGAGTCAAATGAAGAACATAATTCAAGATCATAAAAAAGAAAAGATATACTGGTCTGATAGAGACTGATGGGATCTTCAAGACTATAGCCCTTACACACTCTTCAAACCTCTAACTGAACCCACATGTGGCAGTTAGCTTTTATGTCAACTTGAATTTCTATGAAAGTGTAGGGATGGGACCCAACCTGTCAATCAGGTTGCAGCCTGACTTGCCTCCTTAGAGCCCTTTTATAAGGGAGTTAATGGGAACATCTCTATCTATCTATCTATCTATCTATCTATCTATCTATCTATCTATCTATCTATCTCATAGTTGGCCTTCCTGCTTTCTGGAACTCTGTATGCCTCCAGGGGAAGACCCCATGTGGGTCTCCTGGCCCTGAGAACTTTCAGTACCCTACCATGTTTCTACCAACTTTGGATCCACGTGACTCTGCACCAACTGGGCTGTGATCTTCCTCCATTCTGCTTCACCTTTCTGCATCATCAGCCTGCAGCTAGGTGAGTCTGAAGAGGGCCCTTGATTGCACCAGATTCATGAAGTTGAGTTGCACTGGGCTGGGCTGCCTTCTTGATACAAGATTACTGCTTCATATAAAGCCTTTGCTTATACATATATGAGTGACACTGGTTTTGTTTTTCTAGATAGAATGGTAGAACACACCATACCACCCCAAGTATCACCTTTCAACCAAGCAAAAGATGGGCCTTCAAGATGAGCAATACTGCCTGAAAGTATTCCCCAGGTCTTTCAAACATACAACAATAAAAGGGCAGCATGTTCCCAAAAGCAACACTCAGAAAGGAGTAAGAATAGGAAAACAGAACCCAAGAGAAAGTGGGAAATGTGCTGTTGCATTGAGAGGACTGCAACCAATGTCATGAGACCAAAAAAAATGCGTATATTGTTGAATAGAAAATTGTTGAATAGATATTGACTAGCTCGTTGAAATTTCACCCAAAGCAGAATACAAAAATAAAAGGCAAGAGAAGGCAAAACATTGCTGCCAAAGAATAAGTTAGAAATAGAAGAATCTCCCCTACCAAATATACATGATTGGTGCAAGGTTTTAAGTAGAACATAGAGGAAAGGATTATTGCAAAATTATAATACAAAGAATGCTTAAACAAGAGCCTATAAATCAATGAATGGAAAGAATAGGAAGTCAAGAAACAGATCCATTCCTATATGCAACTATTGCATATGATTGTGACAACGTAGAAAGATAGTGGGTTAAGAATGCTGGGGCAATGGATCGTCCATATGGAAAAAAATCAAGTTAGATTTCTATACCATACCATAAAAATAATGACAGCCACATTTTTATATTATTTTCTTCTAAAACTGTCCCAAGTTCTAAACCCACTGCCATCGAGTTGATTCCAACTCCCAGAGACCTTATACTGGACAGCGTGGGACTGCCCCTTAGCATTTCTGCAACTATAAATCCGTACTGGAACACACCGCCCCATCTTTTCTCCTTAGGAGCATCTAGTGGCCTTGAATCATCAACCTTGTGGGTAAATTCCCAATACTTATCGAATAGTACATATATTAACTCATTTCAGACTCACAACTGTCTTGGGAATTTAGTAGTAGTGTTTCTATCTGACAAAATAGAAGAACAAAAGATGATATCTGTGGATTAACAATTTGTACTTGAAAAAACAAAACTTTAAAAGTTTTAAGCATAAATTTTGACATTGAAATTGGAGAGGATTTCTTAACAAAACATTAAAAACACTAACATCTAAAAAGATTGATAAGCTCTAATATATTAAAAGAACATTTGATGACTTCATCAAAAGGTACCATAAACACAATGGGCCTCCAGTCAAGTACTCCCTCAACAAAAGAACACTTTGTTCTAATAATCCAGCATTCTGTAATACTCACCTTGCCAACACGATCGCTGAAGACAAAAAGGGTGCATAAGAAAATGGAGTGAAGAAAGCTGATGGTATCCAGCTATCAAAAGATATATAGAGTCTGGGGTCTTAAAGGCTTGAAGATACACAAGCAGCCATCTAGCTGAGAAGCAACAAAGCCCACATGGAAAAGCACACCAGCCTGTGTGAGGTGTCAATGGGCTTGGGTATCAGGTATCTAAAACCCAGAACAAAATCATGCCCAATGTGAATAGGGAGTGGGGGAGCATGGAGTACCCATCTGTAGACAATTGGACATACCCTCATAGAGGGGTCACAGGGAAGAGATGAGCCAGTCAGGGTGCAGTATAGCACTGATGAAATACACAATTTTCCTCTAGTTCTTTGGTGCTTCCTCCCCCCACACTCCCCAATCATGACCTCAATTCTACCTTACAAATTGGCTTAGAACAGAGCATGCACACTGCTACAGATAAGAGCCTGCAACAGGATAGATAAACCCCTCAGGGCCAACAATGAGATAGAGATACCAGGAGGATTGGGGGAGGGTAGGGGTAGAAAGGGGAAATTGATCACAAGGATTGACCTTTAACCTCCTCCCAGGGGGACAAAGGATGGAAAAGTGGGTGAGGGGTGACGGAGGACGATGTAAGATATGAAAATAATAATCTATAACTTATCAAGGGTTCGCGAGGGAGGGCGGTTGGGAGAGGGAGGAGGAAGAAATGGGGAATTGATATCAGGGACTCAAGTGGGAAGAGAATGTTTTGAAAATGATGATGGCGGCCTATGTGCAAATGGGCTTGACACACTGGATGAATGTATGGATTGCGATAAGAGATGTCAGAGCCCCAAAAAGTATTTAATAATTTTTTAAGAAAATAATAATTTATAACTTATCAAGGGACTACGAAGGGGGTGGGAGAAGAGGAGTTGACACCAAGGGCTCCATAGAAATAAATGTTTAGAAAATAATGATGGCAACACATGTACAAATGTGTTGATACAATTGATGTATGGATTTTTACAACAGCTGTAAGAACCCTCAATAAAATGATTAAAAATAAAATTAAAAATTAAGAAAAGTGGAGAAAAATGCATTGAGAGAAGATGCTATTGACACAGAATAGTTGCCAGTGAAGTGTTGTTGCTGTTGCTGTTGCTGGGTGCTGCAGGTCAATTTCAACTCACAGCAACTCCAAGTGATAGAGCAGACTGCCCCATAAGGTTTTCTAGACTTTAATTTAGACTCTAGACCATAAATTTAAATCTTACAAATCAATTTTAAAATCTGAAAAATGGACAAAAGACCTGAACAATCAAGAAAATAAAAGATAACATATAACAATATGGATTTGAAAAAATGTTCAATTTTACATAATAAAGTCAAATCATGTTGATCTATGTTCATTCTATCTCATCATTTTCAGACTAAATGTTGTTAATCTGGCAGATATGGGGCATCACGTTGTAGTTTAATTAAACAATAATATACCCACTAAAAAAAGCAATTCTAACTTTCCCATAGATAGGGTAAGTCAAAAAGTATTACTACTAGTCTCCTAGTCTGTACATAATATAGATTTATTCCAAACTAAACATGTTTGAACATGTCTCTGAGATCAGTAATGACTACAGATGAATAATATTCTCTCAGAAATATACTTGTCTTAGTCTTATAGAGATGCTTCAGAAATGATAGGTTTTTGTGCCATGGGGAAAATATGATTGGCTAAGATCAGTTTTTTTAAAAACAAAACCCAAGTAGGTATCTGTCCAAATCATTGAAGTTTTATAACAAATTTACTGAAATGCTGCTTCACTTAAAACCTCTGCTTTTAGACAGATCCAGCATTTTAAGGAAAGTGGAGAAAAATCAAAGGAAAGCAACAAAAGGGAAAACTTCTCAGTCTCAACAGGTGAAGAAATTGGAGTAGAGGTCCAGAAACTAGTGGCGGAAGATGATAGAAATGCCATTGATGTGCCAACTGCTGAAACTGGATCAATTTTAAGGGAATATCAGCCTCAGCAAGCATCTGACTCAATGGATTCCAAAGCAGTGCATAAAAATCAACTAGATCAAAGAGCTGGTATCCCCATTAACCTTTTAAGCAGGATGGAAGCCAATGAAGACAATTTTGTGGAATGGCTGATAACTTGGATAAATCTTCAATTTTAACAATACAATCCAGAAAACGAGGTCCAATCAAATCAGTGGCTTGTAGGGGGTCTGCTGGGTTGGTTCAATTCAAGGCACAGAGATCAGCTCAAAAGGTTATGGCAACTGTTTGGGGGGATAGGCAATACCAGAAAATCATAAAGGTTTATTTAAAATATTTATTTTATATGGTCAAAGCTCTGACTTGCTACAGCTAAAAGTTTGATGGGTTAATCTTTAAAGATATTTAAAAGCTTTACTGTCAAATGCCATAGAAAGCCAAAAAAAATGGATTTCTTGCTACTAAGACAACTTTTCTTTGATTATGAGGTTGAAGAGTTATTTTTGTTCTCTTTCCAAGAGTTCTATAGGATAAATTCCTGAGTCAAAAACTAAATCCCATGACTGGCTGACGTTAAGGTTTGTAGCTTGAAGATCTTTGGTTAAATAACTGAAGCATTGTTTCTCAGTAATCTATAATAAACTCCTGACAACTTTAAAACATGGAAAACCACAAGATATTTATTTTTGCTTTATAAAGGGAAAAGTGCTAAAAATGATTTTAATATGTTTACGAGTTACATGAAGCATGATTTCAAATCAGTTAAAGCAGCCACTTTGAGTTAAATTTTGTCAGTAATATTTGGTATTGAACAACATGTTATTCAGTTCCTAACTTGGTTGCAACATTGTTTCCTTTGAATTGAGAATCATCAAAGGTAATAGTTTTAATTGGAAAGCTCATATAATTTATCCATGAAAGTTTTTTTGCTATTTTAATGTTTAGAGATTTAATAATCTTGGCATATTCCTGGGATATCCTATTTAGTATTGTCTCCAAATTATGATGTTATAGCTGAACCTTTTAGAAAATACAGTTAATCACTTTTTATTTTCATGTAAAGATTTTTTTGTTTTGGTTTGCTAATTGACTTTGTTTGGCCTTGTTTTATATATATATACATGTGTATTTTTTACTTTCCACTTGAAAAGGATTATTAACATTAGACAAAGAATTACCAGAACATCGTTCCTTTGTAAAGCACCTGAAGAATCAGAAAGAGGGTGAGGGAGGCTGAGATCCTCTCTGCAGACACTCCGGAGGAAGGTAGGCACAGAAGGGTGACTCCACTCGGCACACAGCCTGTTCCTTTACTGAGGAGAGTCATGAGCGGGCAGCTTTCCAGTCTCGGGCCTTAGTGATTCAGAGACATTCCCACCGAAGCAGTGTGCCAAGATTCACAGACACCCCTAGCCCAGGGACCAGATGAGCCTAAGGGGATATATACTTTGGAGAGTTGATTGGTGAACTGGAAGTTGGAGACAAACAATTATTCTGGAAGCCTATGAAGGACAAAAGACAAAGGTGAGACGGTGAGTTTCTTAACTGCCCTTGGACTCCAGGATTGGTTGAGTGTAGTTGACCACATTGCTGTGGAGCTGGGAGTCAGTGGAAGCAAAGGTATTGAGGGTGTGGGCCACCCCACTGCCACTCACCACTGTAGGAATCCTTCACTTTCCCATATCCCCTTTGGTGGTCACTCTTAAGGACCATGTGATGCAATTGTAGCCTTAGCTTCACATTCTGGGTGGTGGGTATCTCTTTCCAGTTTTTCTTTTCTGTTTTGTTCACATTCCAGATGGTGAGAGAAGACTTGTGGATCTTAGCTAGGAAGTGCACCAGCTGGTAGGTCTCCCAAGGAACTATGAATGCAGAGACAGTAGCTTTCCTGCCCAGAGCTGAGCAAGCTTCGGGAGGGAGTTTTCAGAGGGATCAGAGAGGTTGTAGGTCAGCCAGGAGTATGCACTCATCAATCAAATTCAAATCCTGGAATGGAATTCACTCCCCGAACCCCCCACCCCACCCTGACTTTAGAATTCTAGAAGTCATCAGCTAAGGTTTTTGAAATTAAAAAAATCTTTTAACCTAAATCTTGAGGAAATTACCAAACTGATCCTGATCACCCACGCAGTGGGCCAGGACAGAGCACAAACCTTTCACCCTGGGTGTTTTCTTGTAGGTGTCTCCTGGACTAACACCTGGCTCCATCTTCACTCGACATTCATGGAGCAGGTGATCCTCCCCAGTGATGTCCATGTGCTGCTGCAGCAGAGTGCACCCAGTCACAGCTTCCAAGAAGGTGCACGCAGCCCCCAAGCGGGTGTAAGAGGATAGTGGAGATCCTCCCCCAGGCGAATGTGGCAAAATCATCATTGAACCAGAATTGACTCCAGTTGGCATTGGCGATCAGATTCTCACGCCAACTGTGAGAGATCTCATGGATATTGGGAGTGGCAATATTCAGACAAGGGATTCTCCATTCTTCAAAACGGAAATGATGCCCGTATGAATAGCACGCCCTACCTTCCCCGGGCATAGTGTCTGAAAACGTGTCTCCTGTTGCCCACAATTCGATCGCCTCGCTATGCTCACAGCCTCAGGCCGGCAGGGCTCAGCCCACACCAGGATCCAACTTCGGCCAAAACTAGCTCTCTGACAGCCAAAGCTATCAGGAAGGAGGGGACGAACTGACACATCTGGAAGAACTTCCTTGGACCTCCCTTCGCTCAGGCGTTAGCACTCCTCACAGCTGTGAAGCCATCCGGGGCCTCAGAAAGGGTGGGATATTTGTATTTCACAACAGGAATATGGAAGTGGGAAGAAGGCCCAGTTTATGCAAGGCTTGAACTTAGGTAGAGACAAAGGGCTTCTTCTGGCTCCGAAGTCAGCCAGCAAACCTCGAGTCCCTCCCAGACATGGGAGGGGAGCAGCACCTGGAATGTTTGCCAGCAGCAGGGCAGCAGGAAGGACATGCACAGGACTTGGCCGTGGCCAGGTGTGGAAATCACTGGCTCTGCCAGCTCCTCCTCTAAGCAAGCCTCTCTGGCAGTGGTGCCACTGACGGCCCTGACACGGGTCTGAGTCAAACAGCAGCTCAGTGGCGCCCCAAGCACTAGGCAGCTCTGGCCCCTATTCCGAAACCTCTAAGACCCCTGGAAGGTGGGGACTGGGTCTACAGGTTCAAGTGTAAATGTGCCATCTCAAGGTCGGCAATGTGAGGCCTTGCCCCACCCAGAAGCTGTGCAACTGCAGCTGGTTGTAACCCTCCACACAGCCCCAGTTCGCCACTGTCATGGACAGCTTTGTGCTGTTTTGATAGTCAACTCTCACCCTATCTCTTACTTTCAAGAATTATTATTATAAGTTAACCATGTCTGCTTTAAAGATTTTGTATCTGCACATAAATTTTACTTTAAGGATTCACAAAAAAAAATGTTTGGCAAAAATATTTCACCCAAAAATGGACTATATCCTACTTACGAAAATCACTACAATTTGAATGTGGATACTATTGACTGAAGCAAGACTTCCATAGCTTTTATGCAGAAACTGGTCACAGTTTTAGACTGCTGGTTATCCAGAATTGCAGGGAGCCAAAATTAACTGTGACTGGAAGACATTACATAGTTTATAAAAAAAAATTGCTGGTGGTCAGTGTTCCATTTTCTAGATTTGAGAAATGATTTTTCTTATCCCTCTTTAATATAAGAATCAGTTCATTTTGTGACTAAAATTGCGATTCTGGCTACAGAATATCCTATGGCAAAGGATTTTCTCCTCTCCGGACGTTTTCTTTGGGACAGACCTAAACAACACGCCTTAGTTATGTGGCTCTAGCTGTTGGCATGGGCTCCCACGTGTACTCTAGGATGGACTTGGAACCAACATTGAATATCCACTGACTTCTTCAAATGGTATCCTTCCTTTAAGGGGCTGTTAATCCTGATCTGTATTTCGATGGTACAAGCAATGGCTTCTACTTTTGTGCAACAACTAGGATTAGAAAATGTCATGGCAGATGTCAAAGTTCTGACCAAAGACATTCAGACTATTTTAAATGAAACCTCCCATCGACTCAAATAATTGAATATTGAAATGGCTACGTTGAGAGTATTTCTTCAAAACCAAATGGCCTTCAATCTCCTTCCTACTACACACAGAGGCACGTGTGCCATGATTCAAGCTGCCTGCTGTGTTTCTATTTCTGATAGTAGGGCTAACAGGACTCACCATGCTTCTCATATGCGAGGCACAGTGTTGAAGATCAATCATTGTATTCCCTCTTTGATTGATATTTTCAGTGATTGGCCTAGCTCTTTGAGTGAATAATGGAAGAAAGTGTTCATTTATTTTGACTTGTTTCTATTCATCTTTATATGTTAGCGCAGATAAGGGAAGAAGATATTAATTTACTTTGGCTTGTTTCTCTTCATCTTTATAACAATAAAATAAATTGTCTTTCTGTAATCAAATACTGTGTTTCTATGGAATGTTGGGTACCCAAACGAATTCACCACCTAGAAAAATTGATGCTAATCACTCGTGCTTTTCAGCAAACAGTAATGAGAATGGCATTTAACGTACAACTATTTGTCCAACATTCTCCAGTCTGGAAAAGGAGTTCCTCAAAAGTGTCCTAAACCTTCCACCTTGAAGACAACCCTGAAACTGAAATGACTCACCCCGAGGACGAGGTCTCATAGCAAGAGGGAGAAAGTAGACACGACACTGAAATAAGCAGAATGCTAGAACCACCCATAGCAAGAAGTCAGAGTCCTTTTGGTGTAAAAGTTGTCCCTTGAGTAGGTGACCCATGCCTCCTAATGGAGGCTTGCTGAAACGGGGGAATGTACTTATGGCAGCTCAAACCAATATGGCGTCTCTTGTGCTAGCGGGAAGAGCAAGGCAACTCCCTGCTTTCGCAGGGGAGAAGGTAAAGGGCTAAATAACTAACTTTAAGAAATTGTAATTAGCATGCTCCTATAGATTTATGTATAGTCAGCAGTCCTAACTCTTTAGCTTCTTCTTCTAAGAAAGACAGACCACTGGTTTTCTGCCTCTACTCAGCAGGCACAACTCCCCACCCCACCCCACCCCAAACTATATTTGTCTTAAGTAAATAAGTATTTCAGAGCATAAAAGATTTCAATGATATTTTAGTGACACCCCCAGCCCCCACCTCACAAAATAAGCAACTAAAATCACCCAGAACTTTTAGAGCAACGGTTCTCTACCTGTGGGTTGCTACCCCTTTGGTAGTCGAACGACCATTTCACAGGGGTTGCCCGATTCATAACAGTAGCAACATTACAGTAATGAAGTAGCAATGAAAATAATTTTATGGTTGGGGGTCACCACAACATGGGGAACTGTATTAAAGGGCCATGGTACTATGAAGGTTCAGAACCACTGTTTTAAAGTCTCTTTGTTCCCCTCTGAATTTATTAACTCTGATGCTGAAACATTTTGGGGGGAACACAAATTTTCTGCTATGTCCCCAATTTATGAATTATTGGTTGAATATAATTCTCTATATTGTTTAAGTAGACCTTATAATGGTTATGCATTAGGATCCTAACTGCAAGGTTAGCAGTTCAAAACCACTAGCCTCTGTTAAAGAAAGATGAGGCTTTCTTCTCCCGAAACAGTCACCGTCTGAGAAACCCACAGGGGCAGTTCTAGCCTGTCCTGCAGGGTGCCCGTGAGTCAGAATTGACCCAATGCCAGTGAGTTCCGTTGTTTTGTTTTTTTAAACTACAGTTTTTAACTTTATTTCATTCTCAGAAGTTAGTTGACACTTGAATCTGTCAAATCCTTAGTAGTCTTTGTCACATCACCTTTTATAGAGGAGGCCACTGTGGATCAAGAAATTAGGACAAGAGTTAGGATTCTAACATACTTCTACATAATTCTTGAAACCTGCTTCTTGGTCTATTTGTACACACATTACTGTGACTTTTCTACCTTTACCTTTACCTTTACCTTTCTACCTTTACTACCAATAACTATTGTGTACCATTGAGTGGGTTCCAACACATAACAGCCCTACAGGACAGTGTAGACCCTTCCTCATAGGGTTTCCTGAGCTGAAATCTGGATGGGAACCAGCTCTCTCTTGGTGGTGCTGCAAATTAAGCATGGGACTGCTAACTTCAAGGTTAGTGGTTCAAAGCTACCATGGCTCCATGGGAGAAAGATTAAGCTGTCTCCGTCCATAAAGATGTATAGTCTAAGAAACCCTATATAGAATCAGTATGTGTAGGAAAGCAACTCATTGGCCATGGGTGTGGTTAAGGAGTTTCCTTGTCTTTCAGAGTAGCCGGTAAGTTTAACCTGCCAACCTTGTAGTTAGTAAACAAGCAAGGTAAAGAAGCCGTTTCCTTTTATAGAGAATGAGGTGGATACCCTGGAATAACATGAAAAGAAAGAAAACAAAGGAATGGGAACTATTTTCTTATAAACAACTACTATTCTTTTATAAGCAACTAATATGCACCTGGCATTGCTGTCAGTGGTCATGAATGAACTATTATTCCATTTTCTAACACGGGAGACCTGGATTTTAATCTCGAGTGTCTCTTATTAGCTGTTTGAACTTTGTGCATCTGTTCTCGTCGGGTTAGCTCTGACTCTGGGGCACCCTGCGTGTGTCAGAGCGGAATCGTGCTCCAGAGGCTGTTCCATGAACTGATATTTTTCTGATTTGGGTTGCCACACCTTTCTTTAAGGTGCCTCTGAAGACACTGGGCCTGTCAACCTTTCTCTTAGCAGCCGGCTCAGTAACCATCAGGACCACCACTCAGCATCTCTACGTTCTTAATTGCAGAACAAATAGCAGCAACCTGACTATTGTACCTAGGAGTTAGTGAATGATCCAAATAAGTAATCGATAAAAAAGCATTGCATTACTCATGCAACATGCAAAGCAAAGAATATCAAAATATTGTTAGTATATTACACATAATATTTTCCTATTTCACTATATGCAAATAGGGAATAAGACATGAAAGCTTTAACTGAAGAGCACAGCACTTCTTCCTCGTCCTACTCTAGGTTGCCACAGTGACTCAGCCTTTTACTGGGAGTCCTGAAAGACCCAAAGCGGGAACTCCTCGTCACTGGACTCTGCTAACTTCTAAAACTTGGCCATCATTTCTCGGAGATGACAACAGGGAAGGAATTGGAGACCAAATCGTTCACAGAATATATTCGAATTCTTTCCCTTCAGAGAGGTCTAGATGCAATGACATTTTCTAGCAAGTAGAAATAATGAATGATTACCAGGGTTAAAGCATTTAGCTTCTTGGCTTTCCCCAAATGCAATTTTCCCTCATGCTTTTCCTAGGTGCAATTGAAATTGAGTTGAATTATTCTTTACACCAAAGGGGGAAATGTAGCCCCAATTTCAATGCTAAAGTGTATGAAAAGTAAACTATAAATAGATTTCCTTTTGAGGTTTTCCTCTTCCCCCCATTTATTAAGTGAACCAGAGCAGTCACTTTTACTTCATGAGATATAACATAATTATGATAGAAAGAGTTTTTCTGATAAATTGGATTAAACTTGAACTATACAAAATCAGTACAATTCTGAATTCTCAAACTCTCTGTGTTAATCAAGTGTATATTCTTTGCAACAACTAAAAATCTAAAATATCCTTAAACTCATTACCCAAAGCTCAAGAGCATGTTAATGAATAACATTAACAGAGAGATATTTGTAGAAGGTCTCTTATCTCTGGATAGATATGAAAGCTAGGTGCGTGGGAAACATCAAAGCATGTAATGTGGAACATAGTAAAAGAAAATCAAGATACAGAATCCATACTAAATAAAGAGAAATAAAGCTTGTCTCACTTTGTGGTTATTTTCAGAGACTGGAGATCTTACTAGGAGGAAGGAAAACCTGTCTAGTCCCACTTTTATCACATGGCTACAGAGTATTTCCTTTATATTATTCGATATCAACTGACAACAGTTAGGAATACCCAGGTTTAGAAATTAAAGAATTTTACTCCTCATGTTCACACTGTTAGTTTCCTAAAGCCAGTAGTCTGAAAATCTAGTATCATAAGGTCAACTCTCCCACCCAACCAAGACACACACACACACACACACACACACACACACACCTACCTCCTGAGAATATATCTCTGAAAGTTGGACAACAACCTTGAACAAGTTAGATATGACCCCCAAAAATCAAACATGACTTCTCTGAGTCGATTGTGTATTTGTCAGGAGCATGTGCTTCGATCACAGGGAAGCACTAAGTGAAAACATGCAAGATTTTGACACTTTGGCAGTAAAGCCAGAGGTGCGTTTCTTAATATGCCTTCTGGGTTTGTTAACAAAGCTTGACTGAATGGTTATGGTACATTAGCTGAGCTTTCTAGCATTCTTCTGAAAATAAGCAAATTTGTGTTCAAAATTGGCTATCGTGGGGTGTTTCTCATAAATAAATGGATAAATCACTATCAACTGCCACTGAGATTCTCACAGAATAGAAAACTGCTTACTTTGGACCATTTTGGGATAATTCTAGAAAATTACAATGATTTTCCTAGGATCATACATGTGATGAAGTTCTGAGAGAGTGATTCCACTGCCAGTTTTTCACTCTAGAATTCAGTAGAAGGAAGCCAGGCCTTCTGTCAACAACTTAAAATAGGTCCGTGTTGTTGTAGCAGTCTGTGCAGGGCCAATGTCTTTGAGTTGACTTTATAAATGAGACCATCTGAGCCCCATCGAATGCAGTTGTTATGATAAAAAAGCTCATCTACAGAAAGGTAGAATTCGACACCAGGCACACATCCCAAACCAGTCTCAACTCGGTCTGCATCAGACGGCTGAATATTTTGTTATCTAACCACCAAGGATATTGTGCAGACAGGTAAGATATTTTAATTTGCCCCCCTCTGGTGACTACAGGGCCCATCAACCTCAGGAATGGCATGGTGCAGTTGCAAGGTAAACAATTCATTTGCATCTCTGCAGCAGAAAGCATCTGTGGCTGCCAAGTCTGCATTTAAATTCTTTAGAGTCACCATGGCTTGTTCTTGCGAAGGACAGACATTTGGGCCTGAATGGCCTATGAAAGTCATTTCAGTTGGATTTCAGTGAGGGCTGAAAAAATTATATATATATAGTCACTATGCTAGTAAGAAAAACAAGTGGATTAAAAAAGGAGGGCTGTCCAGAATGCACAGTGCATTCTCCAGGAACGGAAGGAATTGCATTCAACCAAAAGAGAACTCCAAACTAAACATGTAAACATGTCGGTCAACCTAGGGTTGTTTACGGAAAATGAATCGCTCCTCGTGTTCTGAAAGGGAACACAAACATGGGTTCTGTGTTTGCAAAGGCTGCAATCCTCAAGCTGAGGCCCCTCAAGCTCCCGGAGTCGCTGCTGAGGCTGAGTCACGCTCTGCCGAAGGCCATGGCACACGTTCCAGCAGGGTAGCTTGGCCTGGGAGGCAGCAGTCGTTGAGCAAACTCGTGGTGATGCTCCGGGAGCGTCTGTCTCTAACCCCGTGCCAAAGTCAAGTCCCCGATTCCTTCCTCTCTGTCAAATGGCAAATGTGTTCTTACTGGTAAAGGTCAGTCGCCATGGCAACAGGTCCAACTCCTCCCTATGGAGAGAAATCTAGAAACAGGTTCGAACACTTCCCATTGGCTAAGGAAAGTCGGCCGAGCTTGGCAACCTGCCCAGATTGTATTTGGCCATGACCGGCAGAGACAGAAGTCTGCACTGGACTTCTCCGCAGCAAGCCATGAAGATGAATTCTTCTGTCCTGGAAATACTAATTTTCCCCAAAGTCAATAGCATTACATTTCTGCTCCCTGAGGCAGAGTACACTTTCAGCAATGTTTTTAAAGCACTGGGTTGAGAGAAAATGGCGCACGCCAGTGAAAAACAGTACAATGGGGGTCCAAGCTTCCACGCATCTTTCTAGCCATAACTTCAGATGAAGATAAGTGTGCTGGGGTAGGAGGAAGGAGGACCACATCTTTAAGAAGTGGAGGAATTTGCTAAGAGATTAGTTTTAGCCATGCGGTTCCCTAAGCCCCCTTTGCTAAAGAATCAGAATATCTTTTTAGCAGAAGGAAAGCAATGTCTATAAAGCACGTTCTAGATTATCTGACCTGTCAAGCAGGGCAGACATTAGCTGCACTTTTACCTGTGCACCTAAGGCAGATTTCTAACATCTGGGAAGCTTTTTAGAAACATAAGTTCCTAAGCTTTCCCTGACCCATAAAATCAAAGTCTCAAAGAGCCAAAGAAGCTCTAGAATTTATTAAATATATACCTTCATGCTCCACAGGTTCTTCTCATGTGTAGCAATCACTGGTCAGAAACGAAATCTAAGTTCCTCCAGGAAAGCCACTGAAACCTACCTACAAGCCAAATGAAGCTGATTTGTTTGGCTTGCATTTAAATTGTGCGTACACACTAACTGCATGGTGAATAATGAATCTTAAAACGTGTATTTTTATTGTCTAAGTAAATCACTGGGTTATTAAAATTCTAACTCTGTACCTAAAAAATAAAATTTTCGTGTACTTTGCTTTACTTCCTAGAGGGAAAAAGAATGTATCTGCTTCTGAAAGTATCAAGTGATGTGATTAATAATATAATTTAAATGTTTTTACGTGTCGGCAATTTCATTGCAACTCAAAACTCCTAGTAATCAGTACTTTTGAACCTCAGTTAGCTCAAGAGTGCTAATTTGGACCTGTGTTTGTTGAGCTTCTTTAATTAATTTGTCACCATGTATTTAAGAAGTTCACAATTTATCTATGATGGAAAACTGATGAACAGTGGCAAGCAGATTTACTGACTGTAGTATGTTCTGAGAGAGAAAAGCCCCCAAATTCAAATGTATTTTAGAGAGGCTCTTTTATTCAATACTAAACAGGACAAAGACATGAGAAATAAAAGACATCTGGTTGAGGAAAACCAGCAACATGAGGTCATAATGGTGTCCAATGAATTCATGACCATGTGGCTAATTAGACAGCATGACGAACAAAAGAAACCATCAAATCATGACTGGTGGTAGATCAATTCACCACTGTCGCAAACAAGGCTACTAAATCAGAAAATGAACCCTAATTGGGATCCATTACACTACTGCAGAGTAGGTAAGGCCACAGGATTGATTCTGTGCCTCTGACCACCTTGGTCTCCATGATCATGTGGCCCTGATACCCCAATTTCTATTAAAGGCCTATTCAGGCAAATCCCTAAGAGTTAGATTGTCCCTTCCTGGATTAAAAACACACGAAAACCACCATTGAGTCGATTCCAGCTGATAGTGACCATTTAGGACAAAATAGAACTGCTCCTTAGAATAAGACAGCTTCACTTTTCTCCCAAGGAGTGGCTAGGGGAGCCGCGGTGCTACTGGCCAGCGAAGTTGTAATTTACTTTCACATGCACCCTGCCCAAGGTTGCGTTTGACAATGTTTAAGTTCTGGACGACTAAATGAAAGGTTGGCTCTGGGTCAGACACACCCAGGGCAGCTTGGAAGTAAGGTGTTGCAGACTGCTCCTGAAAGTTCACAGCTTTGAAGACTTTGGGGAGCAATTCTACTCTGACTCATAGGGTCCCCATGAGTCAGAATCCACACAACACTATTTGAGAAGAGTCCCCTGAATATGCAGATTGTTAGTGTTCAGCAGCTGATCAAAAGACAGGTGCTTTGAGTCCCACCCAGAGGGACCTCAGAAGAAAGGCCAGGCAGTTGACTTTGAAAAAACAATAACAAAACAAACAAACAAAATGCTATAAAGTGGAATTCTACTAGGTCACATGTGGTGAATCCATGAGTCAGAAACAAGTAGATAAGGAAAAAAAATGTTAGGAACAGTCTAAAGTTAGCATAAGTACGTTTGTTTTCTTTTTGAAGATCCCAGTCTGTAGTGACAAAAGGGGGAGGGAATAAAAAGCAAAACTGTTGTCAAGGCAATTCCAACTCATTGTCACCGTATGTGACAGTCAAACTGCCGGACAATCATACCTCTCTCCCAATGAATGGCTGGTGCATTTGAAGCACTCATGGTTCAGTTAGGAGCTGAGCACCTAACCACCAGCCCACTGAGCTTTAAATCAAGTAGTGAGTGCTCCTACTTGTAATAGAAAATTCAGAACTCAAATTCACCACCAAGGAGTAGACTCCTATGCACCCTATGGGACAGGGTAGAACTGCACTGGTGGGTTTCCAGGACTATAGTTCTTTATAGGAGTAGAAAGCAGAGGAGCTGATAGTTTCAAATTGCTGACCTTGCAGTTAGCAGCCCAAGGGATAACCACTAAGCCACCTGGGTTCCCTTCCAGTAACAGAGATGAAGCTAAATGACAAGCTCAGAATACATAAATGAATCTTGGATTCTGAGACATAGATGCTGAAAGAGCTTCAGTTCTTTTCCTGGGCTTATTACATCTGTAAAATCTGTTCTGGATAGGGAAACTGAGTAATTAGATAATTAAAAAGCAAAAAACCGTTAAATGTGTATTATGAATAATTTGTGACTGTTTAGCCCACGTTCTCAGTTAAAGAAGTCATAATCTCTTTGCTGCACTTGTGCACATATGGAGCTGATCTTTTTTGCCCTTCATATAATTGTTGAAAAATCTTTGAGAGATCTGGCTCAAGTCAGCACCAGGGCATTTTCTGCAGTCAAGGAGAGAAGCCGACCTTATTCTGCCCTGGGGCATGTTTAGATAACAGAATCTATGGTAGAGAAAAATATGGCTCCTAGTGAAAAATTATCTTTTTATCTCAAAAATCATTCCATAACACAAATGAATGTTCCCTGGTGTTTTGGAAACCTGTGTTGTTATCATGTAAAAAAGAAATTATTTCCCCTCCTCTGTTTTCCCCTCTTTATTCTTTTCCTTTGTATTCCATCTCTTTTTTTGGTGTTTTTTAATCATTTTATTGGGGGCTCAGACAACTCTTATCACCATACATACATACATACATCAACTGTGTAAAGCACATTTATACATTCATTACTCTCATCATTCTCAAAACATTTGCTCTCCACTTAAGCCCGTGACAAAAGGTCCTTATTTTCCCCCCTCCCTCATCACTCCCCACTCCCATCTTTCAAATTTTTTGATTAATATATTATTTGTTTCCATTTGACACTGTTTTGTTTAGTAGGTTTTTGTCACTACTTCATTTCATATGGTTTCCAAGGTAATGCCTTCTCTCATAATTATTTTATTTAGATGCTTTCGAGACATTTCCCCTATTTTCCATGAGACTTATCACACGAACGATGCCCCATTACTTGTTTTACATACATCATCTTTTGTATACTGTTTGTTTTTCCATCTGGTGCTATTTTTATTTGCTCAGACATGAAAAATACACCATCTATAAAATGTGAGAGGTGAGAGCATTGGAAAAGTTCCCTCCCTCATCTGATGCTGCATCCACCAGCACTCTTCGCTGTTCATCTCTGTGTTCACTGGCAAGAGTCATTGAAGGAAAACCAAGGTTTAGTTAATGAACCAATCAACTTATACTTTCTTAAAAGCACAGTCACATTACATAGAAAATGTAGAAGTTGTTGTGTAAGAGCTCTCTTTGAGTGTGTGTGTGTGTGTGTGTGTATTTTGTGTTTTTTGCCTAAAAGATTATCTTCCACCAGAGATAATAAAGTATCTCTCCTCTTTACTTTGAAGTCTCTTCCTGATGCCAGTGTCTGGGACTAAATATACATTCAGTAAATATTTGTTGAATCTTGCCTGCTACAAAGGAACAACATGAACATAATGGTGGAGACTTCTCTGAAAGAAAGGACAGAGGTAAAATCATCATTAGTCGGATAAGCAGTATATGCCAATATGTCACCATTTCAGGAGTTAGGAAAGTCTTCCTTGTGCTAACTTCATTCACTTTCAATTTATTGATATTATCTCAAATCAGGGGTCCTCAAAGTACGGCCCATGGGTCACATGTGGCCCGCCGAGGATATTTATCCAGCCCACCAGGTGTTTTTTCCCTGTTTTGTTTTTTTTCACTTCAAAATATGTGGGACTTCTGGGAAGATGGCGATGGAGTAACACATACCAGAGGGACTCCGCAGAATTCAGCCCAGGAGAGTTGCTTAGAGGGAAATTCAGCACTGCTTGAATGTGGGAGGAGCATCATAAAGATAAGGTGACACAGACCCATGAGGTTTTGAGGGGCTGGAGCTTTTGGCTTACCTCAATGGAGGCTCGCTGGGGCTTGATCTTGGCTCTGCCACTGTCTCTGCCAGAGCCAGGACCATTTGGAGCCTGTAGGGTGGCTTGGCCTCAACACAGCCATGGTTTGCCACCACCCGCCTCGGGGTAGGAACTGGACCCTTGCAGCTCCATGTGCAGGGATCGGGGTTCAGCTACATTATTGCTCTTGATTCCATTTCCTCTCTTGGGAAAAAAATAATAATAATGAAAAGGGAAGCAGGGTCACAGGACACTAACCCACCCAAGGGGAGGGTTTTGTTTGTGTCTCCACAGGGAAAGAGGGACCAGACTTCAACCTGGTGCTCTAAGATGTGAATGCAGCAGGACATCATGGAGTAGGGAACCAGTGGAGTGGTCTGGGGGGTCGACCCCATCCCCAACTACTAAGTGGACACCTGCCCCTCCCCTCACAGGAATTTATTTCAAAGGACTGCATTGAATCTACAGCTCTGGAAGAGGGACATATCTGATCAGAGCACACAGGAGCAGATGAAGGGGAGGAGGAGAGAGTGGAGCACATCATGGCCCACCAGGCCATGAGGACGATGTTCCCAATTATAGCAGCCAGTTGACAGAGGACCACATGGCCGGTCCCACTATAAGACATAACGCCCCTCACTGACACATAGCCCTATAGGGGACAACATCAGAGACACAGTGTGGGAATTGCACCCGATTGAATCCTGGCACACCAAGGCAAAACATTATGGGGTGCAACAGAACAGAAAGGGAATGGAGTGGCGAGGTCTCCAGGGAGAGCTGAAGGTGGACTTTGAGGGCAGGGCATGGTGCCCCAACAGACTGGACTGGAAAACACTCCTAAAGGCCAACAAACAATCCTTGAACTAACCACAGGCTTTTCTTTCTTGTTGTATTTTGTTTTGTTTCGTCATTGGTTTGTTGTTGTAGTTGTTTTGTTGTATATTGTTGCTTGTTTTTGCTCTGTCTTGTTTTTGTGCATGTTATTATCTCTGCAGGTCTGTCTAAATAAGAAAGGCTGGATGAACAATTGGAGGAGAAAACAATGGAACTGACACTTCCGCGGGGACATGGGAGAGGGAGAGGTGGGGGGAAAGGTACTGGTGTTAATAAACCCAGAGACAAGGGAACAACAAGCGATCCAAATCAGTAGTGAGGAGGGTGTGGGATGCCTGGTAGGGCATGATCAAGGGTAATGTAACTAGGAGGAATTGCTGAAACCCTGGTGGGGACTGAACATGATAGTGGGACAGGAGGAAAGTCAAAGGAAAAGAGAAAACAGATGGGAGGCAAAGGGCACTTATAGAGGTCTAAATAAAGACATGTACATATGCAAATATATTTACATATGAGGATGGGGAAATAGATCTATGTGCATATATTTATAGGTTTAGTATTAAGGTAGCAGAAGGACGTTGGGGCTCCACTCAAGTATTCCCTCAATGCAAGAATACTTTCTTCTATTAAATTGGCATTCTGTGATGATCACCTTCCTGATACAACCACTGAAGACAAAGAGGGTGAACAAGCAAAGGAGGTGATGAAAGCTGATAGTGCGTGGCTATGAAAAGATATAGTGTCTGGGGTCTTAAAGGTTTTGAAGGTAAACAAGTGGACATCTAGCTCAGAAGCAACAAAGCCCACATGGAAGAAGGCACACCAGCCTGTGCAATCACAAGGTGTCAAAGGGATCAGGTATGAGACATCATCAGAACAACAACAACAAAAAAAACTTACCATAGTGAATGAGGGGGTAGTGCAGAGTGGAGACACAAAGCCCATTTTTAGGCCACTGGGCATCCCCTTATAGAAGGGTCTTGGGGAGGAGACGAGCCAGTCAGGGTGCGATGTAGCAACGATGAAAAACATAACTTTCCTCTAGTTCCTAAATGCTTCCTCCTCCCCCCTCTCCCCTGCCCCCCTGTCATGATCTGAATCCTACCTTGCAAGTATGGCTAGACCAGAGGATGTACACTGGTACAGATAGGAACTGGAAACACAGAGAATACAGGGCGGATGATCCCCTCAGGACCAGTGGTGTGAGTGGTGATATTGGGAGGGTGGGTTGGAAAGGGAAAACCGATTTCAAGGATCTACATGTGACCTCCTCCCTGGGGGACAGACAACAGAAAAGAGGGTGAAGAGAGACATGGGACAGAGCAAGATATGACAAAATAATAATTTGTAAATTATCAAGGGTTCATGAGGGAGGGGGGAGTGGGGAGGGAGGGGGAAATAATGAAGACCTGATGCCAGGGACTTGGGTGGAAAGCAAACATTTTGAGAATGATGAGGGCAATGAATGTATAAATGTTCTTTACACAATGGATGTATTTACGGATTGTGATAAGAGTTGTATGAGCCCCTAATAAAACTATTTTAAAAAATAAGATGTGCAGTGTGCATAGGAATTTACTCATAATTTTTCTTCAAACTACAGTCCCACCCTCCAACGGGTCTGAGGCACAGTGAACTGGCCCCCTGTATAAAAGTTTGAGGACCCCTGTGTCAAATCAATGACTCTAACCACTTACCTGCCATTTCTTTCTGCTGCTCTGGCAGTTACATAATCTGCTGTCAATTTGAGACTTAAGTGTGAAGGAGTGGAATTTAGCCTCGTGACCTCATTTGGAGGTGCTAAGAAGAAAAAAATAGCTTGCTGGAGGTGGACACACGCTTACTCCCTACGAGACACTCCATCTGACAAGACACATGGAGCTACGGTAGAGCCCTGGTAGGTGGAAGGAGCCACATGGAAACCTCTTTCAATGCTGAGATGCTCTACCACCATTGAATCTATAAGACCTTCCACCCAGTGGCCTGTGATCTTCCTGTATTCAGCATTATTGCATGGCTGTGTGAGTCTAAAGAGGAATTTATGGACCAGTATTGCACATATGGCCTAATATTGGACTTATAGACTTGATCTGTATTGGGCTGGGATATTTTATTATTGTACAATTACTCTTTTATATAAAGCTCTTTCTTTCCCACATATTAGTGTATCCCTGGATTTGTTTCTCTAGTCTACCTGGACTAACACAGCTGCCTAATTATAGTATTTAAAATTCTTACCATAGTTGAAATTTGCGTTTATCAAACTGTGAATACCTACCCAATACACTAATCAATATATGGTTTATCATTTCTTATTGTTTTAATTATGAAACGCTGGTGGTGCAGTGACTATGCATTTGGACTGCTAAGCTCAAGATCAGCAGTTCAAAAGCATCAGAGCATCAGAGACTCAGAAAAGCATCAGAGGATCAGAAGGTCAAAAGCAGCTGAACAGGAAGAGACCTTCTACTCCTCTAAGATGTACCGTCTTAGAGACCCACATGAAGCAGTTCTACCCTGTCCTATAGGGTTGAAATCGATTCAATGGCAATTAGTTTGTTTTTTTTAATCTTTTCAATTAGACTGTCTCTTCAAAGGACAATATCATTAACATGTTTTTTTTTAATTTCAGAAAAGCTGTCTTCCATGAGTAACATTTGTTTTCACTAACACTTTTCTATTGCCAAAGCACATTTTAAGTTTAAAGCATTTTTGATTAATTTAAATTTACACTTTAAAGACTATCTTTAACTTCTAGGGAAAAATCCTTGACAATTGGAACTGGATGGATTTGGGGCCTCTGCTCAAGCCCTCCCTCAATGCAAGAACACTTTGTTCTAACAATCCAGCAATCTGTGATTCTCACCTTCCCGACACAATTGCTGAAGACAAATGGGTGCATAAACAAATGTGGTAAAGCTGATGGTGCCCGGCTATCAAAAGAGATAGTGTCTGGGGTCTTAAAGGCTTGAAGATAAACAAGCGTCCATCTAGCTCAGAAGCAACAAAGTTCGAATGGAAGAAACACACCAGCCTGTGTGATCATGAGGTGTTAACAGGATCAGGTAACAGGCATCAGAAAACCACAAACAAACAAAAAACATATTTTTGAGAATGAGGGGAGGAGGTCAGAGCAGAAACTCAAAACTCATCTGTACACAATGGGACATCCCCTCACAAAAGGGTCACAAGGAGCACAAGGAGGGATGAGTCAAAAAGGGTGCAGTATAGCACCAATGAAACACACAATATTGCTGTGGGTCCTTGAGGCTTTCTCACCCCCCCCCACTATCATGACCCCAACCCTGCCTTTCACTGTAAGCTAGACCAGAATCCAGGTCAGATAAAGCCCCCAGGAATAGAATAGGAGAAGCAATACCAGGAGGGTAGGGGACAGGTGGGGAGAGGAGGGGCAAAGAAAATGTGGGAACAGGAAGAAAGCTCTTGGTGTAAAATATGAAAATAATAATAATTTATCATTTATCAATGGGTCATGACAGTGGGAGGGGAAAGGGAGGGGGAAAAGAGTAGCTGATATGAAGAATCAAATAGAGAGTAAATGTTTACTTGTTGTTCCCTTGTCCCTGGGTTTGTTAACACCACTACCTTTCCCCCCACCTCCCGCTCTCCCATGCGCCCCCCCGCCCTGAACTGTCAGTCCCGTTGTTTTCTCCTCCAGATTGTTCATCCAGCCTATTTTATTTAGACAGACCTGCGGAGAAAATAACATTCACAAAAATAAGACAGAGCAAAACCAAGCAACAGCATACAACAAAACAACAACAACAAACCAATGACCAAAAAAAAGAAAAGCTTGTAGTTAGTTCAAGGACTGTTTGTTGGCCTTTAGGAGTGCTTTCCAGTCCAGTTTGTTGGAGGACCATGCCCTAGCCCCAAAGTTCATCTTCAGCATTCCCTGGGGACTTCGCAGCTCCGTTTCCTTGCTATTCTGTTGCACTCCCTTAGTGTTTTGCCTCGGTGTGGTGAGATCAGATCAGGAGCAATTCCCACACTGTGTTTCCAGTGTTGTCCCCTGTTAGTGAGGGACGTCATGTCTCATAGTGGGGCCAGCCATGTGGTCCTTTCTGTGGACTGACTACACTAATCAGGAACATCATCCTCATGGCCTGGAGGGCCAGAATGTGTTCCACTCTCTCCTCCTCCCCCTTCATTTGTTCCCATGTGCTCCGATCAGATATGTCCCTCTCCTGGAGCTGCAGATTCAATGCCGTCCTCTGAAATAAATTCTTCTGGGAGGAGGGGGTAAATCGGTGGTGAGGAGGGTGTATGAGGCCTGGTAGGGCATGATCAAGGGTAATGTAACCAGGAGGAATTACTGAAACCCAAATGAAGACTGAGCATGATAGCGGGACAAGAGGAAAGTCAAAGGAAATAGAGAAAAGAGCTAGGAGGCAAAGGGCATTTTTAGAGGTCTAAAACACATGTACATATGAAAATATATTTATATATGAGGATGGGGAAATAGATCTATATGCATATATTTATAGCTTTAGTATCAACGTAGCAGAGGGATGTTGGGCCTCTAATCAAGTACTCCCTCAATGCAAGAATACTTTCTTCTATTAAATTGGCATTCTCTGATGCTCACCTTCCCGACACAACCACTGAAGAGAAAGCTGGTGCAGAAGCAAATGTGGTGAAGAAAGCTGATGATGCCTGGCTATGAAAAGATATAGCGTATGGGGCCTTAAAGGCTTGAAGGTAAATAAGTGGCCATCTAGCTCAGACGCCACAAAGCCCACATGGAAGAAGCACACCAGCCTGTGTGATCACGAGGTGTCGAAGGGATCAGGTATGAGGCATCAAAGAACAAAAAATCATATCATTGTAAACGAGGGTGAGTGCAGAGTAGAGACCCAAAGCCCATCTGTAGGCAACTTGACACTCCCTTACAGAAGGGTCACGGGGAGGAGATAAGTCAGTCAGGGTGCAATGTAGCAATGATGAAACATACAACTTTTTTCTACTTCCTAAATGCTCCCCACCCCCCTGCCCCACTATCATCATCCCAATTCTACCTTACAAATCTGGCTAGACCAGAGGATGTACACTGGTACAGATAGAAACTGGAAACACAGGGAATACAGGGTAGATGATCCCTTCAGGACAGTGGTGTGAGTAGCAATACTGGGAGGGTAGAGGGAAGGTGGGTTGGAAAGGGGGAACCGATTACAAGGATCTACATATAACCTCCATGGGGGATGGACAACAGAAAAGTGGGTGAAGGGACAGGGCAACATATGACAAAATAATAATTCATAAATTAGCAAGGGTTCATGAGGGAGGGGAGAGTGAGGAGGGTGGGGAAAATGAGGATGTGATGCCAGGGGCTTAGGTGGAGAGCAAATGTTTCAAAAATGATGAGGGCAATAAATGTACAAATGTGTTTTAGACAATTGATGTATGTATGGATTGTGATAAGAGTTGGATGATTTTTTAAAAAGAAAGTAAATGTTTTGAAAATAATGATAGCACCATATGTACATATATGCTTGACATGATTGAAATACGGATCATTTTTAGATCTTTAAGAGCACCCTATAAAATGATCTTTTAGAAAAAGAAAGAAGAGACAAAACGTCAGTGGGTGTAGGCTCCCCATTTTAATTGCAGCACAGTTCACAGTAGCAAGAAACCGGATGCAAGCAGTGAGAATCCCCAACAGTAGAAGAAAGGATAAGGAAACTGTGGTTGATACACATGATAGAATACTATGTTTCCCTAAAGAACAGTGATGAAACACCACAGGGCATTGGAGGACCTAGAAACCCTTATGCTGAATGAGGTTAGTCAATAACAAAAGGAAAAATATTGTATGTTTGTCCACCACATAAGGAGAAACACCAATTAAACAAATTTTACTGGCCAAGTCCCAAACAAAGGGATAGAAAGTCTGCCTACTGGCCATGAACTACACATCAACCCCTCTTATATGTACTAAATAAGAACACCCTCAAAAGATGAGACTTCACATTGGCTATGGTCACTCCTTCAAGAAGGAGGGAAAGGAAGGAGACCATACACTTGATGTCATACACCACTGAGACAAGGTTGAGACATATGAACAGACACTACCCAGGAATAAGAGAAGACTCTTACTGGAAGATCAAGTTAAGACCAGGGGAGGAGAGCATCCACTCTTCAGAGATGACATCTACATTTCTGTTGGTTGGTAAATGGGGAGCAGCAATCTCACATTAGTAAGGGATGCTCAACAATTAGAGAACCCAAGCGGAGAATAAATCCAGTTCTAGATTCCTGGGTAGACATTTTTTTCATTAGTTTGTATCCATCCCTGGATGAGCCATGCCATGAATTAAGTACTATGATGACCTTAGATGCTGACCTTATGGTTAACCTGGCATCCCTCAGAGGTCACACCAGAAGGATTTGAAACCACACTGAATGAACAAGGCCCTAACTCAAAATGATCTGTAGCCCTTAGACCTAAACCAAAATTCCCTAATGATAAGAATTAGGAGAAATAGATGACGGCTACCCCAAGACTGAGAAATTGGTGGTCATGGGACCTTGATTGGGATCCCTGGCTTAACAGGCATCCCAGGAAAGGAGGCAAAGAACCATCATATATCTCCTAACCTCATGCCCTCCTTCCATCAATAGGAAATGTATTATTGTGGTAGGCAAAGATCTGTCCTTGTAAGGAGTGTTACAGGAAATTTCCCCCTAACACCTACCCCCATGCCCAATGTAAACAGAACTCAATCATTTAATCTGCACAGAGCAGCAACTCACGAGGTGTGGTTCAAACCTGGACTACTCATATAAGCTCCTTTTCTTTTCAGTACCTTCAATTCTATTGAAGCAAATCATGCTGTTGTCAATAGAATCCTCATATACTCCAGGACCATGATTGTTAATGGGGTTCGGGAGGGTCATAAAATGATAATAAGACCACTGAACCAGAGTCATACCCAACCATAGACAAGCAGATGGACTCTGGGTTCCCACTTAATTGTAGCTCCAGTCTTAGAACAGTTAGTTCTTATAATATGGCCCTACTCAATACTCAGTTCATAAAGAGGAGTATGCTGCAGCAAAGTATGGTGAAGAAAGCAAATGGTACCCGGCTATCAATTGGAATTGTGTCTGGGGGTCTTAAAGACTTGTGATCAAATAGGCAGCCATCTAAGTGAGATATCAACTAAGTTGACATGGAAGAAGCATACAAGCCTGTGATCCAAAGATGACAAATAACAAAAGCCAAATATGATTAAGTGAAAGTTATCAGAGCCTTATTTGTGAACACCCAATTTGTAGAAGCCTATGGAGGACAGTGAAAGCCCAAAAACCATCTGCAGAGTACCTAGTCGGATTAAGCCCCCAGTAGAGCCCCTCTGTCCACAGTCAGGGGACATGACAGTCATTTTGACAGCAACAAACAGCATGGTATTCTAGAAATTAAAGAATTATTTTAAGTTCAAAGGTAAATCAAGTAAAATTCAGTTCCTCAGTCACACTCACCTATTTAAATTGCTCAATAGCCACAGGTCTCTACCATGGCTACCATATTTAACAGTGCAGATATATAACATTTCCAAAAGCTTATTAGGCAGCACTAGTCCAATATCCTATATCAAAATCTCAGAGGCTTACACAGCCAATGTTCATTTCTGTGCACTCCATGTCCACAGCGATCAGGTGACTCTTGTTCTCCATGTGTTTGGTAGCTCAGTATCACGGGCCACTTTGTTTTCATGGCACTTTAGTATCAACACATGCTACCACCATCTCTGTTCCAGGTGAAGAAGGCAAGGAGAATCAGGCACCAGCTTTCCACATTGATGCCTAACTTTGAGGGCTTGGGGAAGCCTAATGCTCATATCCATGGAAATAGAGGGGAATTAGCACACATTGGTGATATCTCCCATACAAAGCATAACTGAATATACGTCAAACTGTCTCCTTGAACCTACCCTCCTGTAGTTAAGGATATGGGTTTGAAAGCACTCAATAGAATTTGGAGGACATAGTAGATTGTAAGTAAATGCGACTACTTCTGTACTTCCTCTAATAACTTTTAAGTTGACACCCCATAACAATCTCATCTAATTTATTTTCTTCATTACCATCAGAATAACTAGATCGTTTTTTCTGCTCAAAATACTTCAGTAGTTCTTCATTGAATACAGACTGAAATCTAATCTCCTTATCAAAAACGTCCAAGGTCCATTAGGCTCAGACCCAGCTACTCTCACAAACACATGTCTGTGCTCCAGCAGTACTGCACATGCACCCAGTCTGTCCCTTGTTTCACAGATAATTCCCAAGTCTTGTACTTTTACTCTTTCTCCTGGAATGCCCTTCTTCTCTTTCCCTATACAACTAAGTTTTATATGGCCACCTCCTGTGATTTCTCCAATTAGAATCAACATGTTCCTCCCATTTCCCCTGTAACGTACATCTTACTCTTATTGGGTACTTCTTATAAGGAACTTGAGAGAAAGGATAGAGTCTTATCAGCTTTGATTTTCTTACCCAATGCCAGGAATATGTTCTGTGCTTAGGAAATGTTTGATGGTTTTAATAACACCCCCTTTGGTATTCCTCTAAGTCTTTCTTAAGAAAATTTCCAACACAATGATTAACATGTACAAAGAATATATCCATAGATCAAGAATGTAGCCATCTTTTTCAATGAACATTAATAAAGTTATCTCTACCTTTGTAGAATATGGCAGGGTGCAATGGAATGTTTCGGGGTGAATATTCAATAAATAGATGCATATGGTAAAACTAAAATAAAATGCCTCTACATTTACTCCTTATAGAAGTAAACATTTTGTTTTCACTGTTGAATCAGCATTTTCTGAAACTAGAGCAATTGAAGACTTAAACACTTTTTAGCAGAAAGTTAAAACACTTTTTAAAATACTCATGAGAACTTCCTGTGTCCTTGAAATATTTGTGTATGCTTAATGTTACATGAGAAAATAGCATGATTACCTCTAAATATTCAATATCATTAAGAAGGCATTGAGAAGAGAGTGAAAAGGAATAGTGAAGACAAACTTAAAAAGGAAGCATAAGAAAAGATGCGACATAATTTGTTAAATCATCTACGAATAAAGGGAACTGTTTCCTTAAAAGAATAAAAACAAGAAAAGGAAAAGCATTATTTCCAAACATCTGGAGATGAATGATAATAATTTCCAAATACGCCCTTCCAAATATGTCCAAATGACAACCTAGAAGAAATATTATCTCAGTGACAAAAATTTCCACTGCCACTGGGCTGATTCCAACTTATAATGAACCTGTACAAGAGACTAGAACTGCCTCCAAGGGTTTCTAAAGCTGTACATCTTTACACCAACTGACTGGCACGTTTTTCCTGCACGAGGCCGGCAGGTCCCACTTGTTGACTGTTTGGTTGGCAGCAAGTGCTTAACCATGGCATCACCAGGCCGCCATTTCAAGGACACTCTACACAAAAGTCAAAAAGTCATTGGGAGGTTTTTCTTAGTCACCTTCAGAGAATATCTGTAAAACAGATGATGGAGGACAAATAATGGGCCATTTCCTAGGCAAATATTTCCCGGAGTGCCTTTAGCAGAAAGGATCTTACAGCTGGGTTTTCAATCTGAGATTTTTTAAGTTTAGCTCTATTATTTTAATGGTCCTGCGCCGATTTTTCCATTTTCGCAGAATCAATGGACATGTTATCACACATTTCAAATACCCCCTTTAGTTCTATAAAGCAGCTGCTTATCTTAAACTAGGCCCGTAGCAGCAAAGGCATCAACTCTAATGGACTCTACATGGGCTCTAACCGGAAAATGTCATTAGTTTCTGAAGAGCTAGTCACAAAGAATACATGTGTCTATGTGTGACTGGCAACATTCTCTAAGTCTTATCTTCAATTCATTTCTGGTGCTTATAAAAAATAGATTAACCCAATTACCACAAGCACCTCTTGGGATCAAAGCTGCAGGTAGAATCCCTATCCAGATCATGTAACTGTATTGTTAGTGGTTCTGGGAGAAAACTTCTCTGGGCATGACGGTTGCTCTGTGATGATCATAGACTCACAGAATAATGTCACTGGTCATAAGTATCTGGGTTAAGAATCCTTGAGCAGAATTGGGAGAAAGAGTGTCTAGAATGGACCTTAGAAAGTTTTGCTTTAACACATGGGCTGGTGAGAACTCCAAAGGAGTTGCCAATAGTCAAGAGGTCAAATCAATCCACAGGCCTCAAGTTTCCCTAGAACCTAAATATGTTAATCATAACTCATAGAGACCCTATAAAAGCAGAACAAGTAAAATGAGAGCCTCTGAGAAAATATAAAGAAAGCAGTCTCATTCAAGAGGCCCGTTCCTGTAATGGCTAAAATAGATGCCTCAGAGATGGGGCTGTCTGGGAATGATTTGTGCTACTCAATATAAGCTGGTGTCGTTTTTAGGATCCTTTGAGACACTGGCCCAGGTTTCTCCTTGCCTGAAGTAGGTTTAATTACCACCCTGATCTATAACATCTTTTTTCTAGCTCTTTGATTCTCCGGCCCATAGCATGACCACTCTCCCTGATGTGTCCGCAGTATTAGCTTTATTTAGCACTTAGTGAAATGTTTGCCTATCTCTTAAGCCATTTTCCATCAAATCAATTCTAATTTATAGCGTGTAGTAGTAACATAACTTCATGTCAACTTGAAGATATATAAAAAGGGAAGGGGTGGTATTCAACCTGCCAATCAGGTCACAGCCTGGCGGTGCCTCCTTTTGAGCATGGCCTTCCCATAGGGCGGCCCTGCGAACCCTCCCCCATTTCTCTCTGCCTTCACCTCCCTGCTGGCTCAACCTGGATGCTGCCAGAGCCCTGTAATGTGTCCACTGCCATTGGATCTATACATCTCCGCAGCCACTGGCCTGTTATCCTGCATTCTGCATGATTGCATGTGGTTGGTGAGTCTGAATACAGACTTATGAACTAGTATTGGGCTTAGGGACTTGATTTGGATTGGACTGAAAATTGTGTTCTTGATATGTAATTACTTTTTTATATAAAGTTCTCTCTTACACCTATATAAGTATCACTAGATTTGTTTTCTAGTCAACCTAACACATGGTGCCTCCATGTCTATCAAAGGAGAATTAGGCTCTATTTTTCAATAGCTGAATTGTAAAAGATTTCTTGGTCTTTTTTCCAAGGCACCTCCAGATGAACTCGAACCATGGTCTTTGGTTAGTAGTCAGACACACTCACCCTTTGTGCTTCCCAGTGATTCTGCCCATCTGTTGTTTCTGTTAGGTACTGTTGTGTCAGTTCCAACTCATAGCGACCCTGTACACAACAGAATGAAACACTGCCTGGGCCTGTGTCAGGTTCACACTTGTTCTTATGCTTGAGTCCATTGATGAGACACTGTGTCAATCACCTTGTTGAAGGTCTTCCTCTCTCTTGGTGACCCTCTATTTTACCAAGCAGGATGCCCTTCTCCAACGACTGGTCTCTTTAAACAACACATCCAAACTCTGTGAGATGAAGTCTAGCCACCCCTGCCTCTGCGTCTTATGGCTGCACTTCTTCCAAAACAGATGTGTTTGTGCTGTTAGTGATCATCCATGGGGTCACTATTTCAATATTCTTCACCAACAGCCTAATTCAAATGCATCAGTTCTTCAGACTTCCTTATTCAGTGTCCAACTTTCATATGCATATGAGGCTATTGAAAATGCCATGATTTTAGCTAGGGGCACCTTAGTCCTCAAAGTAACATCCTTGCTTTTCAGCATTTTAGAGGCCATGTACAGCAGATATACCCATTGCAATATGCTCTTTGAGCTTTTGACGACTACTTCCATGAGCATTTGCTATGGGTCCAAGCAAGATAACATCCCTGATGACTTCAGTCTTTTCTCCATTTACCGTGATGTCAGGCTCTCCAGTTTTTTGTTCTACATCAACCCCAAACTGCTTGCTCCCTCCTCCTAGAGAAACTGGAAGAAACTACAGAAACAAAATGGCTCTTTGCTCCCATTGGTCCAGCAGGTAAAAATATTAAGCACAGAGAAAGCCATCACTGTCATTACATCTTACCCTGGGAACACAATACCTATTTTAATGCCCTGGCATCTTTAACCTTGCTGTCTTCTCAATGAGGGAACTCTCACTCCTTCTCCCACACCTTCAGTATCCCCTTCTACAGCTGTTCTTTAGGAGCCACATGATATGGCCCCTCCTCTTGGAAGCCGTCCCAGGCTGGAGGTTCTCATCAATCTTGGTCTCTCCTGTACTGAGAGATTATTAAAATCCGGAGACATTTCTTTCCTTTGTGCAATCTTAACATTTAGTACAATACAGTACTACTTGACTCACTGTGGATTTTTAATAAATTTTTAATTAAATACATAAATATAGCTTTCTAGACTACAACTTCTACCTGATTGGAAAATAGTACCATTTTGGCCTCCCTCAGCTCTATTTTCTTTTTTGGAAAATAGGTGCAAGACAAGTTTAGAGAAGCCTGAAATTAGCAGCCAATTTCTTCATCAAATATCTGCTGTAAATGAAGCTATGGCCATTCAATTGCCAATAACTTTCTTTCTAACATAATTATGCTGCATTATTAGAGGCAAAAATCTTTCACCCAAAGTGAGAGATACCCAACAGGATTACTCCTGCCTCCTAGCAGGCAATGAAGAAGCTTTCTGAACATAATTTTTAAAAATATTATTGTAGTAAAAACTCAAACAAACAAAAAAAAAACCAACAAATCCACTGCTGCCATTAATTCAATGCCAACTCATAGTGACTGTATAAGGCAGGGTAGAACTGCCCTTGTGAGTTTTTGAGACAGTATCTCTTTACTGGAGTACAAAACCTCATCTTCCCCACCCCCCCCCCAGAGCTGACTGGTAGTTCCAAACTGCTAAGCTTATGGTCAGCAGTCCAACACATAACCACTACACTATGAGGGCTCCTAGTTACTGTAGTAGGGAAAGGGTATGTCAACCACCAAGTCCGACAGCATCAGCAAACATACAGCGTCTCCCTTAACTTCACCAGTATTTTCGTACTGCCTACCTGGAGCTTGTTCTTGAAAAGAGGTAACCCTGTCGAATTGGTTCCAGTAGGATATCAGTGATCCATTCCCAAATAAGTCTTCAAGGAAAAGTCCATTCATGTGACAAAATTGAAGGCCACCTAGAGTTTGAGCACTCTTTGTAAGGGGAAGGTACCACCTTAGCCCAGGAAAATCCTAGCGAGGAGTCTAAAGTTGAATAAGTAGGCTCACACTGATCGATTTGGAATAGCAACAGCAAACTACTACAGTGGTTAAAAGCATGAGCTTGACAGTCAAGCAGATTCGTCTTGAATACTAGAATTTGGGGCAAATGTGTTAAAGTATCTGAAGCCGGGCTTCCTATCTCTATACTCAGGATCCAATAAAATAATTAAATATTATTTATTATTGCTATATACAGCAGTCTACCACATACTAAGGCTCTTTGTTAATGCCTCAGACCATGATGATTTATGAAGCCCTAGACAATAATCTATCTTGGAAGAAGCCCAGTCAGAATGCGACCTAAAAGCGAGGATAATAAGACTTCATCTCATGTATGTTAGACAGGCTATCAAGAGAGACCAGTCCCTGGCCCCCCAAAAACAAAACAAAACAAAAACCTCACACATCATGCTTGGTAAATAGAAGGCCAGCAAAGAAGAGCAGCAAGGCGCTGGACTGGCGCAGTGGCTGCAACAAAGGGCTCAGTCAAACCAATTGTGAGCAAGATGCAGGAGCATGCAGTGTTCAGTTCTGTTGTACAAGGAACCAGCCCCACAGCTCCTAGCAATGGCAGAAACTGATGCCATTGAAGATTCTGAGACATGGGCACGCGTTCATGCTTAAAAACAACACAAAGTCTTCTTTTGATCTGTTAATTGTGGTCTATTTGGGGAGCCATCCAAACTATTAGCAGCCAAGACAGCTAATACATGTGACAGCAGATACCACCTGCAGGAGGCACAATGATGTTCCCCCCAAAATGATCCTGTCCAAATCCCAGAATCTCTGGATATGATAAAGTGAATAAAGTGGGTCCCCATCATTTTCATCAGCTTACATATCAAGAAAGTACTTGGGATTTGCCCTTGTGCACAGTGAAGTTCATAACATGAGAGTTTCATCACACCCATATTACTTTTGAGCAAGTTTGAAATTATCCTACATATGCTCACCAATCTCATGAATATGAAAAGAAATTATCCCTGAGTTTCCAATCTCCTAAGGTCAGTTTGGAAATTAAACCTAGAACAGCTTCTATACGTTGGTAATTTTCAAACAGCCAAACTGGGATGTTCAAGAAAGTACTTCCAATGGGAAAATATTACCTTCACCAATATTTCCAACCCTTTACAATGCTAAACAGCTAGTCCACCCTCAGTAAACACATCCGACTCCCAAGCCTATAAACTCTTAACTCCTTAAAAGCATAATTACTTCATTCACTGTATCAAACTAGGCACAAAACAACACCCTAAGTTCGCAACCTCCTTAATCCATATTTTAAGTTGATTCTCAAGAGCAGTAGAAATGATTCATTTATTTAGGCATAAGAGAATGATAACCTAACGTCTCATTCCTAGCTCTATGTCCCCAGAAAAAGTGTGGAGTCAAGTCGAATATTAAAAAAAAAAAAAAGGTTATGCTGGACTGCTAACCTAAAGATAGACAACTGGAACCCACCCGGCAGAAGAACCACAGGAGAAGTCTGGTGGCCTGTGTCTGTAAAGATTTCAGCCAAGAAAATCCTTTGGAGCAGTTATTCCCTGTAATACATGGGGTGCAATGTGTCCAAATCATTCAATGGTGGCAGATTTGAGGTTGGGCTAGTGTGGAGATAACTCAGAACAAGAAAGCAACTGACTAAGGCCCATCTCCCAGATGAGTTCTAGAAGAAATTTTCAGTAAAGAAAATCGGGTCCTTAAGGCTCTGCCTCCACCTACCTCTCCAATCTCACCTCCTGCCACTCCCCACTTACTATTTCCCCCATCAAGCTAGTGATCCACTCTGACCTCTTGACTTTATTAATGTTCTTCCCCTTCCTATAACATCCCTCTTCCCTCTGCTTAAACGAAATATTCATTCTTGTTATTTACAACACAGCTTAGAAATCCCAATCAAATTCAAACTCTAGTCCTGTATACGACTCTGAAGTTATTGTTAGGTGCCATTCAATCAGCCGTGACCCAACGGAATGAAACACTGCACAGTCCTGTGTCATCCCCACAGCTGTTCCTATGCCTGAGCCCATTACAGAAGGCATGAGCTCAATCCATCTCCTTCATCGCCTCGCCACTGAACCAAGCATGATGCCCTCTCCACGAACTCTTCTCTATTGACAATATGTCCAAAGTATGTAAGATGAGGTCTGTCATTCGTGCCTTCAAGAAGCACTCTGAACGTACATTTTTATCATTATTCAAAATCATTTTATGGGAAGTGAATGCAGATATCTTATGATTCCATAGTTCATCACATCAAGCAGTTTTGTACAATTGCTCCCACAATCAGTTTCAAAATCTTCTCTTCCTTCCTTCAAGACAGAGCAGTTTGTCTTTTTAGCAGTTCCTGGTACTTTCAATATTCTTCTCCAGCACAATTGAAATGCATCATTCTTCTTTGGTCTTCCATATTCAATGTCCAACTTTCACATGCGTATGAGGCAATTGGAAAAAAACCGCTTGGATCAGACATACCTTAGTCCTCAAAATAACATCCTTGCTTTTTAATTTTCTAAAAGATCTTGTGCAGCAAATTTGCCAAATGCAACATCTTTTGATCTCTTGACTGCTGCTTCAATGAGCATTGATTGTAGATCTAACCAAGATAAAAACTTCAACTTCTCTATTTATCATGATGTTACTTGTTGGCTCAGTTGTGAGAATTTTGGTCTTTACATTGAGTCGTATGTAATCCAATATTTTGCCTATAAAATATTCCAGTTGTGCTTCTTAAGGCTTGAAATTTTTCTTGAATTCTTTCAGTTTAAGATATATAGAGCATGTTCTTTCCCTGAAGTTTTCAAATTCCAGGTCTTTACACATTTCATCATAATATGTGACTTGGTCTTGAGCTGCCCTTTGAAATTTTCTATTCAGCTCTTGGACTTCATCCTTTCTTCCATTTACTTTAGCTACTCTGCCTTTATGGGCAAGTGTCAGAGTCTCTTCTGACATCCACTTTGATGCTTTCTTTCCTCTCTTTTTAATGACCCCTTGATTTCCTCATGACTAGTGGTCTTAATGTTCACCACAGCTTATGAGGTCATTGGTCATTAGTATTCAATGCAGCAAATCTGTTCTTGAATCTTGAAATTCAGATGAGATAGACTCATGGTTTATCTTAGCTCTCATAAACTTGTGTCAATTGTCTTCAACTGAGAATTAAAATATGAGTCAGCCCTGCCCTGGTTTCAGTTGCTGATATTGAGCTTCTCCATCCTGTTTTCCCATTGAAATAGTCAATTTGAGTTCTGTGTATTCCACCTAGGGAAGTCCATATAGTTGCCTTTTGTGTTGTTGAAAAAGTCATTGATTTAAAAAATTTTATCATGTGATCTTCAACCTCATTTCTATCACCAAGACCACATTTTCCAAATACTCTGCCTTTCTCTTTGTGTCCAACTTTTGCATTCCAATCACCAATAATTATCAATGCACCTTGATTGTATGTTTGATCAATTTCTGACTGAAGTCATTGGCAGAATTATGCTACAACTCACATTATCTGTTGGCACCACTCACCCTCTTGGTCCCCAAACAGAGTAGATTCCATGTGGGCAGCAGCTGTATCTGCCTTGTGTACTGCTGCATCCCTGATGCCAGTGACAGAGTAGTCAGTAACTTAACAGAAAAAAAAATGAGTATGTCATCTCTAATTTACTACTCAATTAGCCAGTATCACCTAAGAACAGGTAAATGCCTCATGGTCCCTCTGAGAATTTTCTGACCAAATTTTTCTCCAGTTCAGATATCGTGGCTCACCCTTCTGTTAAGAATATGCAGAGAAATGGGAGAGGATATGGATGATCTACGGAGTATCACAACAAGGGAAATAACTCATTAATAGCTTAACTGATGAAGAGTCAGAAGTTGTATATTGCTTGCTGTTAATTGAGGTGTCCATGTGTGTCTCCTTCATGCTTTGCAGGAAGAATTTATTTCTTGCTACACAGTAGCGTTTTAGACATGTTCTTACCAGGTCAAGTCATGACTAATGAATTGAAACCAGAGGGGCCCAAAACTATACAATGGGAATGTGCTGCAATGATAAACAGAATGGGAAGCATTACGGGTCAACCTTCAGATAGAAACGTAATAAAGCAAAAGCAGCCTGCATAGTGCATAATAATCAAATCTTCCAAAAACAACAGTCCCCAAATAGAAAATCGCTGCTGGCCACACTGCTATTAATGTGGTTGCTCTCCACTATTGGGGAAAAAAAACAGTCTCCCACATCAGGCCCTGATAAGTATTCCTCACCAGGTTGTAAGTAACATAGGCCAAAGACCATCTCTCCCCCTCACCTCTCTCCCTCAAATAGCATAACAGCTAGCACCAGTGACCACTGATGTTGCCTCTCTACAAGCATGCCTCCCATAGTCCTAGATCTAAACTTCTCTTAGAACATTTTCAACATTCTACTTCGAGGCATCAAAATATGAAGAACATTAAAGACACATACACACTCACACACACGAAAGATCAGGTTCTTTACTCCTGTAAAGACTTGCAGCCTCAGAAACCCTCTGTAGGATCATTATGAGTTGGAATTTGATTCATGGCAGTGAATTTGAATATATATATATATATATATATATATATATATATATATATATATATATATATATATATATATATCTGACAATGTTCAACTGCTGTCTATCTATAAGGTTTGAAGGGCTGAAAATCCCTCAGAAGTGGACAGCCTATTCCTTCTCTGTCATCTGTTCATAGTCGGGAAGCTCAGGTGAAGCCTGCTCATTCTGAATGACCCACAGATATTTGAACTGTCAGTAACATCTAGCTTGGAGCACCACAGCAACTACACAAGCCACTACAATGCAACAAAGGACAGATATCCACAATCAGTGCTCATGGCAGCAGGAGTAAAGAGATCAAATGATGTATTGCATTGGTAAATCTGCTGCATTAGATGTCTTTAAAGCATTGAAAGGAAAAGATGTTACTTTGAGGACTAAGGTAACCTGGTCCAAGCAATGGTATGTTCAATTGCTTCATGTGCATGTGAAAATTGGACACTGAAGAAGGAAGACTGGAGAAGAATCGATGCATTTGAATGATGTGCTGGAGGAGAATATTAAAAGTGCCATAGACTGCCAAAAGAATAGATGACAGCCGGAATGCTCCTGAGAAGCAAGAATGATGAAACTTCATCTCCTGGAATTTGTACATGTTAGCAGGGGAGACTAGTCCCTGGAAAGGAACATCATGCTTGGTAAAGTAGAGAAGGTTTTCAACAATATGGATTAACATGGTGGTTTAACAATATGGATTAACATAGTTAACAAGGATTAACATAGTGGTTTAACAATATGGATTAACATAGTTAACATGGATTAATATAGTGGTTATGTGGCTGCAGCAATGAACTCAAACATCATAGCAATTGTGAGGCATGAGGATGGTGCAGAAACTGAGCAGTGATTCATTCTGTTGTTCATAGGATCACCATGAGTAGGAACCAACTTGATGATAGCCAACAGCACACACACACACACACACACACACACACGTGTATATGTATAGCCATATATAGATAGATAGGGTCGGATTTTGAACTCCTAAAGGCACTCGTAGTCTATAGTTCGTCTTACTTTTGTGTTTGCATGCCAGTGTGGCACTACAAACTCTGCCACCAGTACTTCAAATACGAGCATGATCATCTCTGCTGGAGAGGTTTGAGCAGAGATCCAGGATGAAGACACACTAGAAATAAAGGCTATACATCTCCTTCCAAAACTTAGCTCATGAACACCTGCAGGATTACAACAGAATGTCATCTGATAGAGTGCTGGTAAATGAGCCTCCTAGGGTTGCCAACTCTAGTTAGCCACTGCTGTAATGAACTCAGCATCTCGATGATTATAAAGGTGGCTATGAGTGGGCAACATTCTGTTATGTTATACAGAAGGTCACCCTAAGTTGGAACTGACTCACCAACAATTTGCAAAAATGACAAGGAGGGAAAGAGCCATTTCTGTGCACTTCCATGTCCTACGCAATACCCAGTCACCCAGTGCATCGCATTCATAACTTTCTTGCTTTGGTTTTTTGTTCTGGTCAACAAGAATTGGAATATTGGTAATTAGGGCTTGCTAAATATTTTGATGGATTAATTGATACTTAATTCCATGACATAAACAGTATTTGATTCTAATAATAATGCTTTTGATTATTTTCCTGAATCTTATGGCTGTTTGCCATTGTGGTGCTTGAGTGTTTTTAAATATTGAATTGCTTCAAAATTCCATTAACTTTTGCTTTTTATCTAGAGTGCTTATTCTTTTAATCCATAAAATTTGACTAATGGAAATTGATTTCTGTCCCCTAAGTGTCATTCTCTTGCCACATCCAACCCACATCCTTTGTTGCTAAGCTGATAGATTTTTGATTCATTTCTGTTTATTTGAGTCATTTCTCTTGTTAAATTTGTAAACAGTGCTTAGATTTCTTATATGTGAAATATATTACTTTGTTATCTTTTTAGGGCTATTTAATCTATAATGTTGTGCTTCATTCCAGTGACATTTTCCCTTTATTTTCCTTAAGCAGAAACACTAGTTAGATCATTACCATTGTATTCAGCTATCATTGAATAGTCCTTATTTTCCACCTCTCTGCAGGTAATGGTTGCCATTGATGTATGTTCCAGGTATCTAGGAAATATTTGCTATGTAAAATGGGCCTTAGTACTCCTCTCTTGTCTCTGGGCACTCTGACCTACTATGAACTAACGGTATCATCTCGGGAAACCACTTGACCTCTCTGAGCTTTCATGTCTTCGTGTGTACCTGCGTGCTGTAACTTTTATAGAAGAAAATGCTTGGAGAAACTCCAGAAAAAGTGTCCACCTCAGAATAGCAGATTAAAGAAGATTCCATTCCCTGTTTCAATCCTCTTCTCTGTGATGTTCCTCTCTTCCGTCTTATGTGTTCTAAACCCTAAGGGCCTCATTGTCAGACTAGCTAAGGATCCTTGATAAGGTTCTTTTTTATAGACGGCTCTATGGACATCTGTGCAGGGGACGGGGTAATGCACAAGAGAAATTAAGTTGGGGTGTCAGGAGAGGTGACAGGGAATAATGCTGGGACAAAAGAACCTCCCGGTCCCACCAAGTGACATTATATTTGGCTTTGGCTGGTGCTCAAACATGAGTCTGTCTGTGGGGCTCATTGTTCCAATTAGGCAAAAAGAAAACTTTTTCGGGATATGTGAAATATAGATGAGTCACTTGGGAATAGTGGGGCTCGTCTTTCAATTTTGGCCACAGGGTTCTGTATTACCCTAATGAGAAGAGAACAGAGCAAGATAAAAAATGTCTTTAAAAATTAAAGGCCCTCTGAAGCTGCTGTTTTACCTGCTTTCAGTGCATAGCTTCCCGACAAGTCTCATTCTCTTGAATGCTTTGTATGGGGCCTTTGAAATTCAGTGACAACATAAAATGATGGGTGTGGTCAGGTGTATCTTCAAGCTTTCCAATTTGCTTCTAAGGAAGTGGATTTTCTATGAGAATTTTAAATTCTGTTTAATTTTTATTAAATGTCAGTCCTTCTGTTCAGCAGTAATTAAACTTAAAGAAAAATCTCAAGAATGATAAATTGCTACTGCGGGTTTTATTTTTTTCTTTTAAGAAACTAGTCAGCCCTGTATTGTGAGATTCTAAAATATTAACTCTGAGGGTATTGAAGGAGAAAGTCTTCTTGCTATGTTATTTTCAATAAATGATGACTCAAATCCATGTAAATTATAAGGTTTGTGGTTTAAGCATAATCCATGGTGTCTGTATACTCCATGTTTATTCAATTACATTTAAAACTACTTGACCCTGCAGCAGTAAGTTACTACAGCTAAAATAGCTAGATAGCTTAGGTGATTATATCACTAACAGGAAATGACTCTATATTTCATTAATCAGCAAAGAGAGTGAAGCAAGGGTTAGTGAAAAACATTTTCTAATATAATCAATCATTATGTAAAAATTTTAAAGACAAATTCCCAAGTGCCTCTTGCATTTCCACTGAATCCAAATAGCGCCTGAGGGAATAAAGGTTAAAGCATTAAAAGCAAATTTCCTTTTTCTGTGTATCCTATACCAGAGTGTAAGTCTCATTATGCAAGATAATCACATTTCCAGTTATTTCTCAAAAAAGTTATGATAATAAGCAGTGGAACATGCAGTGGAGCTATGGAACAATTTAAGAACGTCGATAATTGACTCCACAACTTGTCTGTCAGTTTGTCATACTGTGGTGGCTTACATGTTGCCATGATGTCACCCGTATTTCAAATACCAGCAGAGACACTCAAGGTAAATAGTTGTCAGCTGAGCTTCCAGATGAAGAACAGACTCGGAAGAAGCAATAGGTTGACCACTTCACAGCCACTGAAAACCCAATGAATATTTTGGAAACACTGTCAGCTACCGAAACCCCCATGAACAGCAGCAAGCAAGTCAAAGACTTTTCCGGGAGATGCGCCCTTCACGTCGAGAGGCACTCCAATTAGAACTGGAGAAGAGCTGCCTTCTCAAAGTACTTCGAACCCCAGTGACATAGATGGAGGAAAGCCGAAGGGAGGAGAGCCTTCCAGACCCACATTTGATGATGAGACATGACTCAAAACCAGAAGAAACAGTGCTAATATCAATTAATGATTGGAATTTGGAATATATGAAGTATGAATCTAGGAAAAGTGTAAGTCACTAAAAATGAAATGGAACACACAAAGATCTATATTTTAAGCATTCGTGAATGGAAATGGACTAGTATTGGCCATTGTAAATCAGAAAATCACATGGTTTGCAATCTGGGGAATGACACAATCAAGAAGAATGGCATTGAATTATTTGTCAAAAAGGACATTTCAAGGCCTATCTTGAAGTACGAAGCTATCTGTATAGGATAATGAAACTGGCTATCCAAATACAACTGTTTTTCAAATGTATGCACCAAACACTCAAGCTAATGATGGAGGAATTGAAGAATTCTATGATGTTCATTCTGAAATCGATCAAACGTGCAATTATGATGCATGATCACTATTGGCAATTGGAATGCAAAAGTTGGAAACAAAGAGGAAAGAACAGTAGTTGGAAAATATGGTCTTGGGGATACAAATGAAGCTGGAGATCACAGGATAGAATTTAGCCAGAATAAACTCATTCCTTCAAATAACTTTTTCAACAGCACAAATGGCAACCATACACATGGACTTCTCCAAACTGAATACAGAGTGATCAAGTTGAGTACATCTGAGGGAAGAGGCAATGGAGAAGCTCAATATCAGCAGCTAAAACCAGGCCAAGAACTGACTGTGGAACCGACCATCAAGTGCTTATGTGTCAATTCAGGTTGAAGTTGAAGAAAATTAAAATAAATCCATGAGAGCAACATTATGACCTTAACTGTATCTCACTGGAATTTTGAGAACATATCAAGGACAAATGTAATGCATTAGACACTAATAACAGAGTAGCTGATGAACTATGGGATGGCATCAAGAACATCTTACATGAAGAAAACAAAAGGTCACTAAAAAGACAGGAAAGAAAGAAAAGATAAAATAGATGTCAAAAGAGACGCTGAAACTTGCTCTCAATCACAGAGTAGCTAAAGCAACTAGAAGAAATGATTAGGTAATATAGCTGAACAGAAAATTTCAAAGGGAGGCTCTAGAAGACAAAGTCAAATATAGTGAAATGTGCAAAGACCTAGATAGAGTGAGAAAAATCAAAGAGGAAGAACCCACTTGCATATCTGAAACTGAAAGAACTCAAAACAATTCAAGCCGCAAGTTGCAATATTGAAAGATTCTATATGCAAAATATTGAATGATGCAGGAATCATCGTAAGAAAATGGAACAAATACATAGAATCATGGTATCAAAAGAACTAGTCAACATTCAACCATTTCAAGGGGTAGCGCATGATCAAGAACCAATGGCACTGATGGAAGAAGTCTAAGTTGCACTGAGAATATTCGCCAAAAACAAAGCTGCAGATATTAATGAAATACCAACAACTTGTCCAACTGACTGGAAGATATCCATATTTGTACCCATTTCAAAGAAAGGTGATACAAAAAATGTTCACATGGTAGAAAATATCATTAATAACACATGCAAATAAAGTTTTGTTGAAGGTCATCCAACAATGGTTACAGTCGGTGGTTCAGGCTCGATTCAGAAGAGGTCATGGAACAAGAGATATCACTGCTGATGTCAGATGAATCTTGGTTGAAAGCAGAGAATACCAGAAAGAGATACACTTGTGATTCATTGACTATGTCAAGGCATTTGACTGTGTGCATATCAAATTATGAATAGTCGAGAAAATGGGAACTCTAGGACATTTTATTGTGCTAATGTGAAACCTATACATGGCTCAAGAGGTGGTTGTGAGAACAGAACAAGGGTATTACACAGTTTAAAATCGGGAAAGATGTGTGTCAGGATTGTATCCTTTCCCCATACTTATTCGATCTGTATGCTGAACAAATCATCAGAGAGCTGGATTATATGAAGTAGAAAGCAGTATGAAGATGAGAAGCAAGTTCATTAACAGCCTGCGGTACACAGATGACACGATCTTACTTGAGGAAAGCCAGCAGGGCGAAAAGCACTTTCTGATGAAGATCCAAGAGTGCCGCCGTCAGTACAGATGCCACCCCGTGTGAAGAAAGCCAGAAGCCTCAGAGCTGGACCAGTAGGTAACGTGCTAAATGGAGGAAAGATGGAAGGTGTCAAGGGCTCTGTCTACTGGATCCACTATCAATGCTCATGGAAGCAGCCACCAAGAGATCAAAGGACAAATTGCACTAGGTAAATTTGCTGCAGAAGGCCTTTTTTAAAGTATAGCTATTACCTTGAGGACTAAGGTGTGCCTGACCCAAGCCTTGGTATTTTCAATATGGGTGTGAATGTTGTACATTGAATAAGGAAGACCGGAGAAGAATTGATGCATTTGAACTATGGTGTGGGCAAAGAACATCATGGACTGCAGAAAGAACAGACAGATCAGTCTTTGTAGAAGCCCAACCAGAATGATCCTCAGAGGCAAAAATGGCTAGACGTTTTCTCAAGTTCTTTGTACGTGTTATCAGGGGAGACCAGTCCCTGGAGAAGGACATCATGCTTGGTAAAATGGAGGGGTCATGAAAAAGAGGTAGGGTCTTGATGAGGTACATTTTTACAGCATCTGCAACAATGGACTCAATCAGAAGAACCACTGTGAAGATGGGACAGGACTGAGCAGCGTGTCAGCCTGTTGTCCGTCAGTCACTGTGAGCGGAAACCTACTCCATGGCACCTAGCCACAGCAGCCATTGATGAGTTTTGTGTGATTGTATCAAAACGTAATAAGAAGGGTGTGAACTCTAAAAGCATGGTTTCAAACCTGCAGTGCTAATGAGACTGGACCCACCTTTCTTTGAAGGAACATTATACACTTAGACACAAGGTTGCGCTGCTCCTAGCCCATCTCATTCACTGCCATCAAGTTGATGCCTGTTCACAGTGACCCTGTAGACAGAGGAGAACTGCCCTGTGATACAGTAGCTCTTCATGGGAACAGCAAACTCTTCTTCCCTCAGAGCAGTTGGTGGTTTCAACTGCAGACCTTGCAGGTTGCAGCCCAATGAGTACCCGCTACCCCACAGGTCTCTGCTCCTAGCTCCTTCCAGCTCCTACAGCTCTAAAACGACTGAGCAGGAAGAAACGCGACTCACCAAGCTGACTGCCAACAAGTGGATGCAGCCTCATAGCGACCCTATGGGACAAGATTGAACTGACCCCTGGCCCTGTGAGTTTTTGAGATTCTAATCTTTATGGGATTGAAAGCCTCCTCTTTCTCCTGCAGAGCAGCTGATAGTTTCAAACTGTTGACCTGTGGGCAGCAACCCAACATGCAACCTGTACACCACCTGGGGCAAGTCATTCCTGAGAACTGTACGGAAGCACCACATGAGGAGCTTTGTTGGTAAAATAAACACAAAGAGGCTTAGCAACAGTGCACATTAGACATTATGGTCTTTGGGAAGCTACACAGATCAAAGGACCAAAAAAATATAAATAAGAAAAATAAATTATTTTTTTCTCAGTGTAATAGAAGTTTACTCAAGCGTGTCTTTCCACTGAGAAATGGAATGGGAACTATACATGCAAAACTACTCTCTAGCTGTAGCTGAAGGAGAGAGATCTGTCATCATCCAGGCCACCAGTCAGCCTCTGTGGGGAAGCTCCAGATGAAATAGATCTCTGATCAAGGATAAGCAAAGAGGGAAAAGAGACACAGTGAGACCATAAAGTCTGTTCCAAAGGAAAAAAAATAGGGAGAGGTGGAATGGGTAATGTTCTAAAGACTCAGAAACGGATCAGACTCTTGAAAATGACTGATCGTAATAACTAAAGATATTTAGTTAAATAATGACCAAAATATTTCTAAATATGATAAAAAGCAATAAGCTCACCTATCTAAGAAGTTCAATGAACCCAAAATACATCTAAGATAAGCACAAATGTTAAAATAAAAAAGCATTTGATAGTCATATCATAAAACCAAAGAATATCATTAATCAAACTGCTAAAAATGAAGGTTCTTTTAAAAAGGAAATCTAAGAAACACATTGCACTTCTATAAATGGGAGTATAAAAGAATTATCACAGGCTTCTTGTTCCAAAGCCATGCCAGAAGACAATGGGATCTGTCAGCGACACACCTGCACTCGAAGGGCTCTTAAAGGAATTCTTTAAACAGAAGGAAAATGATACCAGATAAAAAAACTAAATCTCCACAAAGGAATAAAGAGTGATAGGAATGGGACATACTTATGTAAACAGAGATGATTTTTCTTCATCTATTAATTTCCTTTTTAAAGGAACTGATATGTCGTGGTGACCATACCACAGTGAAAGCACAAAGGAGAAAAGAGGACACATCATGGAAGGTAGCAGCATGAAGGATGCACACGAATGATGAAGAAGCCATAGTCATGTAATTCAATTTCTAAGAGAGTAAAATTTAACCCTGAATTTGTAGCGATTGATTGCAGCAACAGTGGGACACTCGTATACTTGTGCATATTTTCACGTGCCATTTAGACCCCACTGGAATTTTCTATGCTATTGAGCTAAACAAATCTTTTCAATTCAATGCTTTATTAAAACAGGCCTACGAATTCCCCTGGCTCAGGACACTGAGAGTCTTGCGTGGATCCAAGAATTCCAGGATGCTTCTGGCAATGTTCTCCCAAGAGTGCAGTGAGCCACAAAGATGCAGGTTATTCCCAATGGGAAAAAGGTAAGTTTACAAAGTTTGCAAAGAATAACTGTGTTGTGATTAAGGCTTCAGTGGATCTTCTGTGACAACACAGAAATCCATTTCAAAGCACAATCCCTGACAGGACTAAAGAACTACAGAGACTGGTCAGAACTGCAGATAAATGGTGGATGACTGTCTAAACATAAATGACACTTTTTAGACAGGTAAGACAGTGGTAAATTGTCAAGTGATTCCATTTGAAGATGAAAGCACATTTGTAAGGCTGAAAAGACATTTGCTAATCATATTTTTATAACATTTTGCACCAAGGTAAAAAACCAAACTAACTAACATGTATCTATTATGATCCCCATTCAAACTGTCCATGTGAAGAGAACCATTCCCAGACATTCAACTCGAGTTTGCAAAGTCCAACTTGGCCTTTATGAATTCTGGAAGGCTCCCTTATATACTTAAAGAGACCTGGTAGCACTGTGAGATAAGCCCTGTGCTAGGAACGACAAGGTAAGCAGTTCAAGCCTCAGGAGAGCCTAATCCCATAATGATTTACAGTATTGTGAAGTTGCCATAAAAATAAACTGATGATGATGCCAAAATACCAAGCAGGCCGTATTCTAAGTACTTTGCAAGTTATGGTAATTCATTACTCCTCACAACATCTCCATGAGATTGGCACTAGTAGATCTCCTTTTTTAAAATGACAAAACTGGGGCATCTAGATATAAAATAACTTTTCCCAAAGAAATACAAGTAAAAGTAGTGGAATCAGAATCCTATACAGCACTTCACCTTCAGGGTCAATATTGAAAATTCTAAATAATGCAACATAAATAATTTCAAGACAACCAAGAGAAAACAGGAAGCCAGGAGAGCAGGAACTCTTCTATGCCCTACCCCCTTCGGTGCCGCAGGAAGAGTATTTCACTAAAAATTTGGAGATCACAATTCTATACCAAGTTTTTCTTTCACTTAAATTCTCCCAAACTGATATTCATGAAGCACTGTTCTTTTTAAAAAAAAAACATTTTATTAGAGGCTCATACAACTCTTATCACAATCTATACATATACATACATCAATTGTATAAAGCACATCTGTACATTCTTTGTCCTAATCATTTTCAAAGCATTTGCTCTCCACTTAAGCCCTTTGCATCAGGTCCTCTTTTTCCCCCCGCCCTCCCGCTCCTCCCTCCCTTATGAGCCCTTGATAATTTATAGATTATTATTTTGTCATATCTTGCCCTATCCGGCGTCTCCCTTCACCCCCTTTTCTGTTGTCCGTCCCCCAGGGAGGAAGTCACATGTAGATCCTTGTAATCAGTTCCCCCTTTCCAAACCACTCACCCTCTATCCTCCCAGTATCGCCGCTCACCCCCTGGTCCTGAAGGTATCATCCACCCTGGATTCCCTGTGCCTCCAGCTCCCATATGCAGCAGTGTACAACCTCTGCTCTATCCAGACTTGCAAGGTAGAATTCGGATCATGGTAGTTAGAGGAGAGGAAGCATCCAGGATCTGGGGAAAACTGTATTCTTCATCAGTGCTGCATCGCACCCTGACTCATCTCCCCCAGTCTCCACTCTGCACTTCCCCCTTCATTCACTATGGTAAGATTTTTTTTTTTGATGATGCCTTATCCCTGATTCCTTTGGCACCTCGTGATCACACAGGCTGGTGGAAGCACTGTTCTTTATGACAGAAATAAGGACAACATGAGGAAAAAGAAGAAATTCCATGTTCCAATTTCAAAAACACAGGTTTTTCTTGCCTGATATGCATCCTGAAAGGGAGCAAAGAGTAAGCCCAATTTCCCAAGTTTATTTCATCTGAACTTTTTCTTTCCTTTTGTTAGCACACGGCTACTAGGGCTCCTAGAACAATATTGAAGGAGCCCTGGTAACATAGTGTGTTTTGTGTTGAATATAAACTGCACGACTGGCAGTTGGAAACCAATCACCAGGTGCTTCATGGTGGGGGCGGGGAGAGACTTTCTACTCCTGTAAATAATTACAGCATCAGAAATCCACAGCGAAGTTCCACCCTCTCCTGTGAGGTCGCCATTAGTTAGAATTGACTCGATGGAAATGAGTTTGATTTGGTTTATGCACATTTAAGAAAATGCTGAGTGAAATCTTCATGTGATTTTTAATATGTCATTTTAATTCTCTGGAAATATGGGAGTTCTTCAATCCCTCTATGTACTCCTAGGCTGCAAGATCTTCACTTTAGTAACCATGTAGACCCCAGTTTTGTCAGATCACCTATTCTCCCATCATGTCAAATGACCTATTCTCCCATCAGTTCATTCAACTCTCTTGTATCAATATCTTCCCTCCTCATGTCCTGGAATCTATTACCAAGTCTCTATCTTCCCTGATCTTGTGACCAAAGAATAGTACACAATATTGTGATTGGTATCACTTGATATTAATTGGTATCATTCCAAGGTGTGGATCTCCACTCCTTTCTGCTCCTCAGCCCTTTGCTCTGTTCAGTCAATTCCTTGCTCCTCTTCATGGGGTAATTTGTTCCAAATCTTCATCAACTCCTCACACTTGTTCTCGTTCTCTCTCTCTCTCTCTCTCTCTCTCTCTCTCTCTCTCTCTCTCTCTCTCTCTCTCTCTCTCTCTCTCTCTCTCTCTCCTGCACACTTTCAACTTCATATGAAACAGCTTCCTGCTCCCCTTATTTATTACCACCTCCATCTAAGACAAATTAAAAAAATCCGTTGCTGAAGTTGCACATTAGTACACATGCCAAAAACCAGGAGGGATACTGTGACCGTTCCATAATCTGGTGCCAATTTGAGAGGATTAGGAGTGAAGGGGTGGAATCTGGCCTGGCAATCAAGATATAACCAATGAGGCCTCTGGGTGGGCATGACCTTCTCCTGAGAATTCTGGGAACTCTTGGACTCACTCTTTGGAGACTCACTACTGACAATGCTGAATTCCTGTAAGACATCTCTGAGGAGAAGCCACATGGACCTACCCTGATGCAGCCCTGGGAACTGGAACAGCCACATGGAGACCCCTGCCAGTACTGAGATGCTTACAACACCACTGGATCCAAAGATTTTCTACCCACTTGCCTGTTTTCATCCTGCATTCAGTGTTATTGGATATGTTTTGTGAGTCTGGAGAGGACTTATAGATATAGGTATCAGACATATGGGTTAATATCAGATTTATGGCTTACACTGGACTGGGTTGGGATCCTTTCTTAATGTACTATCACCCTTTATATAAACTCTATCTTCTATAGATATGAATTTCTATGGATTTGTTTGTCTAGTCTACTCAGACTAATACAGATACATTATCAATGTGGATACAAATTGAGGCAATTTTGTAGAGTTAAGTATTTTTAAAACTGTTTATATTGATTTTCTTGATACAGTAGTAAAAGGCATGATTTTTAAAGACTTAAGGGATGTGGGTAGATACATAACTTGAACAAGATATTGAAAATTTGTATGGGTTGAAGGGGCCAATGGAAGCGAGATGAGAGCTGATGCAGGCCCTAGTCCAGGGTGGAGACCAGGGGTGGGTCCAGACACTAATTCACATAGTTGTAGGATTTTCTTCTGAAATGCAGAACAGTGTTATTGGGGACAGAGAAGGAAGGTCATGAGATTAAAGTGCAGGGTTTAACAGTGTCAGGATGTTAATAAGATAGTGTGGTAGCTGAGCTTCATATCAACTTGTATCTGGGAAAGTGTAGGGGTGGAGACCAAACTATCAATCAGGTCACAGTCTGATAATCCATCCTTGGGGTATGACCTTTTTATAAGGCAGACACAGGAACTTTTCTCTTGCTTGGATTCTGGGTCTGCCTCCTGGGGTGTCCCCATGTGGGCCACTGACCCTAAGAACTCTCCATGCCTTACCATGCACACAACTCTACACTGACAAGCCGGTGATCTCCTTGCTTCCTGTTTTACCTTTCTAAGTCATCTTTCTACAACTATAGGAGCCTGAAGAGGGCTCCAGATAGCCTTGGACCAATGGACTTGAGATTGACTGCTTTAGGAGGCCTTCTGGAAATAAGGTTCTTTCTTATAAATACATGAATGGCACTGGTTTTGTTTTGCTAGACAACCAGACTAACACAAAGAGATAATTGACTGACAGATGAAAGTCAAACCAAGTACTCCCAACTCACTGCCAATGAGTGATCACGCTGATTGTTTAAAGGAGTAGAAAGCCTCATATTTCTCCCAAAGAGTGGTTGATGGTTTTGAACTGACTACTGGCCTTGCATGTAGTAACATGTATGTAACCCACCATACCACAGAGCTCCAAAAACGATCAACAACAGGAAGGCCATCAGTATCAGAAATTTCAAGAAAATGTAGGGATAAGGTCAGATCATGAGTTTAGTAGGAGTGATAATGTACAGACCTGGGGATGTAAGATTTTAATACACAAATACATGATTGAAGTATAAGAACTCCTGATGGATGTAGGTCCCTAATACCACAGAGGTTTATGATGTGGTAAAAGTGTGAATACTTGACTTCTGGTGCTGTGGCTAATGCTAGAATAGGGTAGGGAGGAACCCTAAGGCTATGGCATTACATGGGATATAAATCAGACAGAGAAGCTACACAAGAGCGTTACCAAATCTTGGGGTCCACGTGATTACTAAAATGAAGATCAGGCCAACTAGGAGTTAAACAAAAAGACAAAAGTCAAGTGCTAACATTTTTACTTCATGGAGAACAATCACAATAATTGTTGATGGCAACTACAATATACACCAGAGAGTAATTAGCCCCAAAGTTACAGTGATAATAAAGCCAAACCCACTACCATTAAGCCAATCCTGATAGCTACCATTAATTGAACACTTATTATCTACTCTTTTTGTTAATGTTCACTATTACAGTTCATCGTCATAACAACCTTATGACAGATGAGGACACAGAGAGTTTACGCAGCAAACTCAGCTTCAGCCATCTAGTAAAAGAGGCCACGAGTCAGTAATTAAGCCAGTGGTTCTGACCAGAGCCATTGCTTAAAACCACAATTCAATTTCTCCTCTCATTTTAGGAGGAACAAGAATTTCACCCAAGGGTGGAAGAGTCATGATCCAGAAATATAGCCTCACGAACCAGCAGAAGAATGAATGCTGAGGAAATTTGTCAGATTTGTTTTAATGTCGTAAGAGTATGACCATGAACGAAAGCTCAAAATTCCGGGTTCTATCATGACTAATCATTACAGGGATCATTTTTTCTAGAAACAACTGCTTTGAGCAAATGTCTTGTAAATAGGAAATTTCAAAGCATTTAAACCTTCAGGAGTAAAAGAATGTTATGAGTAGAAAATCTTCTGCATTTGAAACTTTCGGTGTTCTTTTTTTTCTTTTTGCATCCCATTTTTCATCCATAAAATTCAGTTTATAGAATCAGATTCTAAAAGCCTGTCATGTTTTTATACATGCATTTTATTATGCAGTTAAAAACAAGATTATAAAAATAAGCATGTTTTTTTCTATTCAACTCAAAATTTCTAACTAATCCTGTGAGTAAAAAAGGAGATTTCACTCACACACCCTTTCTTTTCTTTTCTTTTATACAATGGTACCTTCCTAGATGAGCAAGACAGATATAGGACTAAGAATTTATAAATTTATTCTCCTTTTTTCAAGAAAAAGAAATTAAAGTAATTCACTCCAGGCATCAAAATCACATATTTATTTATTTATTTATTAATCATTTTATAGGGGAACAGGCTCTTGCAAATCCTATAACAATCCATCATTCAATTGTATTAAGTGCATTTGTTCACATATTTCCATCAATATTTTCAAAATGTGTCTTTCTACTTGAGCCCTTGGTATCAGCAACTCTTTTTTCCCCTCCAGACCCACCCTCTCACTTTCCTTAATCCTTGATCAGTTATATATTATTGTTATTATTATTGTTGTTGTTATTTCGTATCTTGCACTGTCCATGTCTCCCTTCACCCACATTTCTGTTATTCATACCCCTTGGGGGAGGGGTATATATCTAACCTTATGATGGGGGCCCCCTTCACTCTTTCTTCCCCCACCACCATGCCCTTCCCTCATGATATCACTACTCCCACTACTGTCCTTGAGGGTTTCATCAGTTCTGAATTTCATGTGTTGAGAGCTCTTATCTGTACGAGTGTGTGTGTGTGTGTGTGTGTGTGTGTGTGTGTGTGTGTTTGGCGGGTGCAGGAAAGAAGCATTCAGGAACTAGAGGAATGGTGCGTGTTTCATCGGTCTTTCTTCCCCTTCTGAAGTTCTCCCATTCCCGTGTGCTCTTAAAATTTTGCCAGTTCTCTTGCCTTATCCAACAATGGTGATCTAATCTATAAGGATCTCTTCTTGTCTCTGAATAAGGGAAATAAATCCATCATTGGGTCTCCATGTTGGCATTTATATATTAAGGCTGAAAAATGATCACACCTTGGTGTGCTCTCTGCCCTCATGCTGGCTGGGGGCAGGACCTGTGACTTGCTTCTAACCACCAGGAGATAGCAAAGGTGACGCTCCCATGGTTATGTGATCTAAGTCACTATCCTTCTTACTCTCCTTGCTGCCTTCATGAAGGGAGTAGCTCTCTTTGTTTCCGAGGACCGCCATTTCGAAGTCCCATGCTTCTAGTCTCTAATGGCTGAGAAGCATCATGCGTAGCTGTATCCTTCCACTTTCTAGTCCTGTCATCGTGTGGCTATTCTCTGTCTGTGTAGTGAAATTTCCTAATATGGCTCTTCTGACCATGGCTCTGTAACTCCCACCAAAGGACTATGCAAATGGGGAGTTTGTAGCCCTAATAAAAGGGACTGGTCAGTATTCATGACCACCACCCTGGCTGTAAAGATGAGCCGCCCAGGCAGGAAGATAGAGAAGTCCAGGGCCAGCAAAAGTTAGGCATATTTGAGATCTCTGTCTGAAGTGGCAGAAGCCAAGCAAGACTAGAGGCACCAGAGACTGGTACCGAGACTGTGAGACAGAGCACAGGAGCCAGAGCGAGACTGAAGCCTAGGCAAGGAGACCGTGAGCTAGAACAGAAGCGCAGCACCAAAGCCGTGCACTAAAGTGGTCTTCCTGGACGAGAAGGCAGAAGCCAGGGGACCTTGTGCTGAGTCTGAGGACAGGAGACAAGCTTTGCATCTATATGAGGACAGGTGTTTCTGTGGACCAATGGCTACATCCTTCATGTTTCTGATCCCGGCTTGTGGTCACCTGTTAGCCCCCCTAATGAGCCTCCTTAATTATGGGTATTGTCTCTGAGTTCTGTGTGGACATTGCATAAGATGATCAAATCCAGCATGGAAGACTGCCACGGATAACATGGTTGGTGTCAGAATTAAAAGGTATGGGGGATGAAGGCATGTCTGACCCCCACCTCATGGCAATTGGAAAGCCAGAGATCAGCTATATCACCTGTTGGCCCCTACCTTCATGATAGTTCACATTGTGTTTCCGTATCTAAATCTCTCACTCCTTAAAATGAAATTAATGAATTAATTTCATAAATAAATAAAATTAAAATGAATTTAGGGCCCATCCTAATCTAATACGACTGCATCTAAAGTTGATTGCATCTGCAAATACCCTATTTCCAAACAAAGCCATCTTCATGGGTACTGGAAATGAGGATTTCAACATATCTTTTGTGGGGACACAGTTCAACCCACAACAGCAACTGCCCTGGGAAAATCCATATGGAACTGCAGTCTACTTCTGGGAACTCTGATCATCACTAGGAACTGCTAGTAAAGAGGAATGCAGAGAGTCTCTCATCAACAGGCAAAGAACACCTGGAGACAAAAATATTACAACTGCAAGAAAATGAATTCCAACCTTAGTTGGAACCATAGTGATCTTGGAAGTGTTTTCTTTCCTAGTCATACTTTTAGACTTAAAAAAAATAGTAGCTTAAAAAAATTCATAGCTGCAGTGCTATCAGAATTCACAGAATTAAGAAATCAACTTTTCTGGAAGGATTAGAAAAAGCTCAGTAGATGAAAGTAGATTTAGTAATATCAAAAGACTTTGTAGTCAGAGTATCTTGACTGCAGACTTGTGAGACCCCTGAGGAAATTATGAAATATTAAGTGTGATGTTTTAACCCACTCAGTTTGTAGTGATTTCCTAGACAGCAAGAGAATATAAATACTGTCTATTAAATATATCTTTTTCTGAAATTTCCAATCCAAACATTCCGCAATGAAAATCCAAGCTCTGACCCTTAGTTATTTGATCTTACAGGATCCTCCTGACCCTTGACTTCCCTTCTTTTTTCTCTGTGCTGTAACTTCTCAGTCTTCCACAGTCAACTTAAAGTTCATGGTCATTACTTCGTCTACCCTCTTGGCAATATCCTCAACACTTTCCCTCATTTTCTTCGATAGCAAAAACTCAAATTTTAATAAATCCAGGAGATTTCCTTCTCTTTTCTAACCCTTTGCTCCTTAAAGAAAATTCATCCTAATTGATGATACTGAAAACTCATGACATTTGTTTTGTTTTGTTTTTTTCAAATTACTCAACAGTGTCGGTGCACTTTGCAAAGAATATGAAAAAGGTAGTGGACTGACAAAGTACTGGATGCAAATTTAAGTGAAACTCACCACTGATGGATAATCCATGAAAAAGTGATTTTTCCTGCTATTTGAACATTTTTAAGCTTTACAGATGTTAATTATACAGTCACTCCTGATATGCTTAGCTCAAGGGAGCATAGAAAATGGAGCCTCCAAGAATCCTTCCAACTCAGGAGAGAGTCTCCCACAGGCTTTCTACCCATATTCCAAAAGCACTATCTCTCATGTTATTTGGTGGGAAAAGCTATTCCGGTGTTTAATTTGCTTTGAATTAACATATTATCCGTTAGAATGCCAGTGACTCTTGAGGGCATCATGAATGGGATTGTTTAATGGTTTAGAGCCAAAGGAATAAGAAAGATGCAACTTATTCTTCTTCTGTCAAATTAATTAGACCACTAGTTTCTTATTATTGTCCTTGTCTATGCTAACAGAAATTCTCTTACTTGCCTTTTCCCCACAATTTTTCCTAAGGGCGAAATTTTCATATTCCAAATAAGTTGCAGGACATAGGACACAGAACTGTAGGCATATAGTATTTTAATAAATTCTACCAGTTTTATAATATTCATTCAAAGCCACTAATTTTTTAAAGCCATGTTAAATAATTAGCAGTATATATTCAGAACAGCTTTGTCATTTGTTTTTGTTGGTTTTTTCATTTCTGAGGGTTTGTGTTCTTAAAATAAGTAGAATATTTGTACATGATTTGTGTTCACATGGATGGCAGTGAATTTTTTTCTTTCCAATTTTATAATTCCCTAAAATATCTTATTTCCTCTTTCAGCTTTAGTGCTTTTCTGTCTTCTTCTCTCCCAGTTTTTCAATAAAGACAGCCAGCGGGTCTCTAAGTCTAGATCTCAAAGAGAACTTTTATTCCTTTTTTCCCTAAGAATCATGCTTAGCTGATAATGGGCCACAAAATAGTGTTTAAAAATGAATACGATATTCATTTATTCATCACTTCTAGAGCTAGTCTAATGCGAAGCTATGAATTTACTTCAGTATGTGCCTGCCAGATTCTGTGAAGTAAGTGAAGTTAATCGTAAGTTTCCTTTATTCCCTGTCTACTCTCTTTTCTCCTTTCAACAACCACCTCCTTATATCAAAGGAGCAAATGTCGTCTCACAGCGAGCTCTCGGTCCTGGCTCCTTTCTGTGAGAACCCATTCATTCAACCAACGTCTACTGACTGCCTGATACATTAAAGACAGCATAGCATGCCTGGTAGGAACCTGCTTCTCATTGTGCCCTTCCATTCTGCCTGAAATAGCTTCTCTCCCTGTGCAGAGGTCCCTGTCTGTTTTAGACTCGCCTACACACCACAATCAGGTCTCTCATTATGAGTTGGAATTGACTCGGTGGCAATGCAGTTGCTTTTCTTTTGTTAAGCTTTACTCACCAGGTAGATCTTGAATTGGCCAACACTTGCCCTAGGAAGTCACCCTTGACTGAGTCACACGTCCTTCCTAAGTGACCTTAAGTGGTATTTTACTAATCCATTTGTATCACCCAGTGTTATGGTGATCTGTCACTTCTTCGTGAAGAGGAGACTCTGGTTCCTTGTGACTATTAGACAACAAACTGGATGGTCAACTGTAAATCTTTGACGTGTTCCAGTGAGGATTCCTCAGGGCCTAGCAAAGGGCCTGTCACCTGGCTGCTCCTACAGAAAGAGGGACCCAGAGAGAAGCAGGTGCAGTGTTAGGAGAAGATGGAGAAGTAAGAGACTTATCTTCCTAGGAGGGCCAGAGAAGGTTAGGTCAAGAGGGAGCCCTTTAGGCCATCTTGACAGCATGCAGAGAATCTGAGGAGCCAACAGTGCAAACTAAAGAAAAAGATCAGCAAATAATAGGCATTGTGGAAACTAGTGGAAATTATGTGCAGGTAGAAAGCATGACACTAAATATAGGCATTCGGGCTTGATTTTCTTTATGGGTTCTTTGGTTTCAGGTTTTTAATTAATTTATTAATTATATTTATTTTTACATCAAATCATCAGTTACTTTATTTCCTTTTTTATCATTTTATTGGGGCTCATACAACTCTTTTCACAATCCATACAAACATTAATTGTGTAAAGCACACTTATACATTCATTGCCCTCCTCATTCTCAAAACACTCACTTTCCACTTGGGCTCCTGGAATCAGCTCCTCATTTTTCTTTTCATTTTTTCCATCCTTCCCCACTTGCCCCTCCCTCATGAACCCTTGATAATTTATGAATTATTATTTTATCATATCTTACACTGCCCGACATCTCCCTTCACTCATTTTTCTGTTGTCCATCCCCCAGGGAAGAGGTTTTATGTAGATCCATGTAACCGGTTCCCCCTTCCCTTCTCCCTCCCGGTATCACCACTCTCTGGTCCTGAGGGGTTCATCTGTCCTGGATTCCAGGTGTTTCCAGTTCCCATCTGCACCACTGTGTATCCTCTGGTCTAACCAGGTTTGTAAGGTAGAATTGGGGTTCTTTGTTTTTAATTAAGTTTGAGTTGGAATATGCAGAACAAAGTATATGTCCACGCAATGATTTCTACATATACGTTTCAGAGACACTAGTTAATACTTCACATTGTGCCCCTTTCACTATCTGATTGAGAGTGTTTCACCATCATTAACTTTCTGCTCCTTAAAGTTCAAATCTGTGCCTTATAGAAACTGCTGTCAACTGATCTCAAAGAGGACAGAGCTCAAGGAAAACATTTTTTTATATTATTGAGTTAATCAGTTGTTTAGGGTGGGAGAAAGATGGGGCTTTCTACTCCCATAAACAGTTCCAGTCCTGGAAGCTCAAAAGGGCAGTTCTACCCTGTCCTAGAGGGTTGCTCTGAGTCGTGCTCAACTCAATGGCAGTGAGTTTGGGGCTTGTTTTGGTTGTTTAGTTTAAAGATGACTTCATGGAACAGTTTCAGTTCAAGGTTTAAAGATCATTTCTGGGCAATAGTTAAGAATGCCCTCAATCTCTGATGGATCTAATAAGTCTGGCAATCTTGTTCCATATTTTCTTCTTTTTGTTCAGGATCCATCTGTTGGGTGCTTGATCAAATCTCTCAACAATGGTAGCCAAGCACTGCCCATTGGTTCTGGAATCGTGGCAAAGGAGGTCATAGTTAATGAAGAAGGAATCCCATTGTCTTCTCTGATTCCTGGCTTTCTTTCTGCTGTTACTCCAGGTGAATAGAGATCAATTGCTCTACCATGGTGGCCTCTGGAAAGCTTTTGATTCCCAGGCACTACTCAGGAATTAGAGTTATAACCGAAACGCTAAAGACACCATTAGACCCCAAAACCATAACTCCAGACTTTTGAACCAAGAAAATTAATCCTAAAGGATTTAACTGTACCTTGGCTTGATTTTCTACTGCAAAACTATAGAAAAAGACTGGGAAAATAACATAAATGAAAATCACCAGCTCTCGTTCGAGTTGTTTATTATCCCATATTGTGATAAGAAATGGAGAAGAAATGGAAGTTGTCAAGGATTTCATTTTATTTGGATTCACAATCAACACTCATGGAAGCAATAGTCAAAAAAATAAAACAAGTTATTGCTCTGGGCAAATGTGCTGCAAATGATCTCTTTAAAGTGTTAAAGAGTAAAGATGTCACTTGGAAGACTAAAGTGCACCTGATCCAAGGCATGGTACTTTTAATGACCTCATATGCATATGAAAGCTGTACAATGTGTGAGGAAGAGTCGAGAAGAACTGATTCATTTGAATGACAGTTTGAGTGAAGAATATTGACCAGTGGCATAGACCTCCTGAAGAATAAACTAATCTGTCTTGGAAGACGGACAGCCAGAATGCCCCTTATAACTGAGCATGGTGAGACTTCATCTCATGAACTTTGATCATGGTACCAGGAAGGTTCAATCCCTGGAGAAGGATATTATGCTTAGTAAAGAGAGGATCCGTGAACAAGAGGAAAAGCCTCAGTGAGATGGATTGACAGTGACTGCAACAATGTACTCAAGTATAACAGCGATTGTGAGGATGAGACAGGAACGGGCAGTGTTTCCGTCTACTGAACACAGGATTGCTATGCGTGTAAACAAGTGGTCCTCAACCTTCCTCATGCGGTGACCCTTTAATACAGTTCCTCATGTTGTGGTGACCCCCCAACCATAAAATTATTTTCGTTGCTGCTTCATAACTGTAATTTTTCTAGTGTTATGAATCGGCCGACCCCTGTGAAAGGGTCATTTGAACCCCAAAGGGGTCACCACCCACAGGTTGAGAACCGCTGTTCTAAACCCACTCAACACCACCTAACAAGAGCAATCTTATATTCCAATGCTTACTTTAGACACCTTAAATCCCTGTGTGGCTTAAACTGTAAGCTCACTTAGCTGCTTACCAAAAGGTTGGAAGTTCCAGATGACTCTGAGGTGCCTTGAAAGCAAGAATTTACTCTCTGCTTCTGAAAATCAACCATTGAAACCCCTGTGGATCACTGTCACTCTCTGACACACCCAAGGGTCACCAGGAAGTGTCATTGACTTGGAAGCAACTGAAAAGCATAGTGTCAGTAATTTTACCAAACCAGGAATGTAGGTATTTCAATATCCAAAGAGGTCTTCACAAAGAGGGCAGTCGATTCACACCTTAATGTTGACGGGAACTGAGCAAGCATTCTAATCTAGGTCGATTGAGCTCAGTGTTTATATCCTCTCTACTACACCGATTGCTTCTCAGTATTCCTTCTCCGCGAGCCCCATGACCCCTTCTCCGTGTTCCACCAGAGAAATTTCCATGTTTTCCTTCTAATTATTTTTATACTGTAAGAAACCTCCTTATTCAGTGAGCTAATTACATGAGCATCCGTCTGTGGCCCCACCAATCACTACACAGAGCATAAGTTCCCCGGACCCTGTGGTCAATGGACAACTGCCGAGCACAAATCTTCTAGAGGTAATTTCTATAAGAGCCTAAATTTAACTGTATTATAAAAACTTTTGCAGGGTATTAATTATATCTGAAGTTAGGCTAGTCCGTGCTACTTCTTGCTGTTTATACAGCACCTAAACAAGAAAGCAGTCCTATTATTGGAACGAGATGAGTTATCTTTGGTAGCACAGGTCTCGGAGAAAATCATTTTTATTTTTATTCATAGGAAGAGGCATATCTAATGCCCCTTTTCAAAAGGCTTTGGCTTTCATCACATGCCTTCTCTGCAGTTTTCAAAAAGAATCCTTGGCTAGTAACCAAATCTCTGATTTCATAAATGTAACTCTGATTTCATAAATGTACACCAGGAGCAATTGGTGACTCTTCCCCCACAGGAGCAGGAAGAAATAAACTACCTTCTACTGTGTTCGTAAATTCAAAGCCTCTTGAGGGACCTGCACGCTGAATTTTCCCTCTTTGAAAATTTAAGTAAAGCAATAGAATTTAACCAAATGGACTACACAGCTCAGTTTAGGATTCATTCATCACACAAAAATTAGAGTCAATTTTGCCCCATCAATAGGGCCTCTATTTCAGTTGTCACCAGAAATAACTTTGCATATGTTTGTAAAGTCAGATTTTAGTCATTTCAGCATTTGTTGCTACACAGCCTATTTCCCTTTGGGTTACATAAGTAAGAAGAAATTTACAAAATAAAAACTCAAAAAAATCAGTACAGATACAGAGAAAAACATTTCTCCGCTTTACAATCTTCCAGGGTGGTATGTGTGCCTGTGGATGGTTTGTGCATGTTCCTGTTTCTTGGATCACGGGGAGCTGATCTGAACAAGGTGCTAAGTTGGAATGAAGCATGCAGAAGAGAAAGAGGCTATACCACTGGGCTCCAGTTATTAACGAACCAGCTGAAAATGTGTTGCCGCAGCCTTTGCCTTCCTAACATTTTTTGATGAATGCTCATTTATAGGATCAGTATCATTCAATAAAATTAATTACAGAATCTATGATAATAATCTAGAATCACGCCGAGCAGATTTTCTCTCAGATCAGATAAATTCAGCGAAAGAGAAATGACAAGTTGAAGAAATTCATAGTTTTTCCTTTAGTCCCAACAATGTATGCCATTTTCTCAGTTTTCTTTTGTCATCAAAGGAAACCCCCTAAACTGCACACCAAACACTCAATCAGGGTGCATCTCATGCACCAGAGATCTAACCACTCAGTAACAGACGGTTTGTGGATTCTTTAAAATGTGATGAGATCGAATAAAATCCCCATCTATGCTAATAGGGAGAAACTTAAGTGCCAGAGAAACCACTGGAATTTGTGTGGCTGAGGTAGTTACATAATCTTGTGTCAACTTGATAAATGGAGTGAAGGGGTGAAGAAGTCAAGCCTGTCAATCGGGTCACAGTCTGATGGTACCTCCCTTGGGGTGAGGCTTTCTCATAAAGTTTATAAGAGGGTCCTGGAACAACCCCCACCACTACCCCGCCGCCCCCCAACTTCTCTCGCTCTGCTTCACTTTCTTGTTGAGGAGCTGCTTACAGCCACACTGATGGCCCCTGGTAGCCAGAGCCGTGGAGATGTGTTCACCACCATTGGATCTACAAGACTGTACACCTACCGCCTCCTGCAGTCTGCATTATTGTTTGTGGCTGTGTGAGTCTGAAACCAAATTTATGGACTAGCATTAGACATACAGAGTACTATTGGACTTGTGGACTTGATCTGGACTGGGCTGGGATATTTACTTAATATATAATTACTTCTTGATATAAAGCTCTCTATTCCACATATATAAACATCCCTGGATTTGTTTCTCTAGTCAATCTGGTCTAAAATAGCAGCCATCATCTGGAATAGCTTCAACTAGGATATTTCACACACAATTCACAGAGATTCTTCCTAGAGGAAACTAAGTCAATAAGGAGCAAATATGTTTTAATTTAATATCAGGTTCATTCTTTTGATAAAATGGTCAAAGTAAGGAATGAGTGTATATTCTTACATAGCCCATACTATGCAATCATCAAAAGAAAATGAATCCTCACTCTGTTGAGATGTGCTCACTTTTAATGAGGATCTGTGACATTATAACTTAAGAAACCCAAACTACAATTACAGTTCATAAGACTGAATTATTTTCCACTTAATATTTTTGCTTTGAAATCATCTATTTTGAGCAATGGAAGTTATTTTGAATGAAATGAATGAAAATACTCGCGGCATTATGGATTTAATATTATTAGTGGAGCACCTATGTCCCAGCAGGAGGAAGGGTGGTGATACTAGGATTTGTAGAATGAAGTTTATTTCTTTAGATTTATACCGCCAGATGACAGCATGCACAAAAAGTGGGATAGCATCTGCCCACTCAACTCCAGAGGTAATAATTTAGGTGGGATCTATATGTTCCATAGGTCATTAAAGGTAAAATAATAATTCATCCTTACCTACCTCTGTGCAACAACCATAATCACCAACACTTACAATGATGACAGAAGCTCCATCAAATGATTCTATCCATGACTAACTAAAACCAAAGGGAAAGAGTTTGCCAGCTGCAAGGAGGTATTGGGGATAGGACTGCATAATTGCCTACAAGGAAGGAAAGCAGGTAATGGTGAGGAGATGAAGGAGACAAAAAGATAATTTTAAAAGATAGACTTAATGGGAAACCTGGAAGGAGTATTGAGGAGTATATTACCTCAATAACTAAGAGGATGGTGACATTTTGTCCAATTATTTAAACAAGGAAATGAGTTGTTTAAACAAGTTGCAGTCTGAATGCTCTAGCACTTTACTGCTCTGAGATACCTACTTTAAGTCCCCTTAAACTTCACATAAAAGAACTTCACTGCTAACCAAAAACTTGAAGTTCAAGTTCACGCAGAGGTACCTCAGAAGAAAGACCTAATGATAAACTTTTAAAAACCAGTCATTGAAATTTCTGTGGAGCAAGGTTCTACTCTGACACACATAGGATGGCCATAACTCAGAGATGGCTTAGCTTATTTGTTCAGCATATAGCAGAATTAACTGTGGTGAAAGGATGTAACCCTTGCATACACTTTTGCTGATTTTAAACCATGCACTATCCTCTTCTTCTATTCAAAAGACTGATTCTTGGTCTATATACATGTTCTTATTCTTCGCAATGGTACTCATAATTTGTTATGATCCACAAGGTTAAATGGCTCGGTCCTGAAATAAAACACAAGTAAACATCTTCCTGGTATTGTATTGTATTCTTTGCTTCCAGCATCCCATGTCCTCTTTGAATGCAGCTTGAACTTCTGGCAACTCCAGGTTGTTGGACAATTGCAACCATTTTAAAATTACCTTTAGTAAAAGTTTACTTACATAAGATGTTAATGATATTGTTCAATAATTTTTGCAGTCTATGAGTTCATCTTTTTTCGGAATGGGTAAAAATATGTATCTCTTCAGACAGTTGGCCAGGTCGCTGTCTTACAAAGACAGGGTGCAAATATGTATCTCTTTCTACAGATGGGTGAGCGTTTCTAGTACTGTATCAGTTTTGGGAAACTTTTCCATCGTCATTCCAGCAGTTCTTAGAGCCTTGTTTTTCGCCAGTGTCTTCAGCACAGCAGTTTGGACTTCTTCCATAAAGACCATTGATTCTTACTCATAGGCTACCTTTCAAAGTGGTTGGTCCTCAACCAAAAAGGTTTTTGGTACTCTACAGTCCTTCCTCCTTCATTTGATGTTTCCTGCATCATTCAATATGTTGCCCATAGAATCCTTTAATACTTCAACGAAAGGCTTGAATTTTTCCTTCAATTCTTTCAGTTTGAGAAATTTAACATATTCTCTCCTTTGATTTTGTAACTCTAGGTCTTTACATGACGTAACTTGAATTCTAACTGACCTTTGAAATTTTCCTTTCAGCTCTTATGCATCACCATTTCTTCCACTCTGTGTTGGAAAGCACACTGCCAAGTCTCTTCTGACACCCATTTGGGTATTTTCTTGGTTTCCTGTCTTTTTAATGATCTTCGGCTTTCTTTATGTGTGATGTTCTTGATATCATCTCACAACTCATCTGGTCTTTGGTCATTTCTGTTTACTGCTTCAAATCTTTCCTGAGATGTCTCCAAATTTGGATGAATGTACTCAAGGTTGTCCTTTGGCTCGTCTGGTCTTGCTTTCATTTTCTTCAGCTCGAGGCTGGCCTTGTACACTAGTGACTGATGGCCTGTTCCATAATTGGACACTTTATCCTATGCAGGCTGATGGTATTCAACATCTCCATTGTTTCTTTCCACAGATGAAATCGATTTGGTTCTTGAGTATTCCATCTGGTAGAGTCTCCGGATATAGTTTCCATTTATGTTGTTGAAGAAGTATTTGAAGTGAATAAGTAATTAGTCTTATAAAATTCTATCACGTGATCTCCAGCTTCATCTTCATCACCAAGGTCATATTCTGACCCATCCTCTTTGTTTCCATCTTTTGCATTCTAATCATCAGTAATTATCACTGTATCTGGATTGCATGTCTGATTACTTTCAACCTGAAGAATTTCATAGATTCTTAAATTTCTTTATCTTTGGCTTTAGTGCTTGGTGTGTACATTTGCATAATCGGTATATTAACGGATCTTCCTTGTAGATATGTGGATATTTTCCTGTCACCAGCAGCATTATACTGCAAATGTTCTTTTCAATGAAGAATGTGTCCCTAGTCCTCTTGAATTTGTCATTTTCAGCATAAGACCATATGACTGCCTGATGTAAAATAACCCAAATCAGTCCCTTTCAGCTCACTGTTACCTAGAATATTGATCTGTCTGCGCTTCATTTTATTTTTTTATCACTTCCTAGTTTCCTAGATCCATACTTCACACATCCCATATCCCAGTTATTAATGATGTTTGCAGCTGATTCTTCTTCTTTAAAGTTCTGCAACATCAGCAAAGGTCTCAAAAGTTTTGCTCCATTTATGTCAGTAAGGCTGACTCTTGTTTGAGGAAGCAGCTTTGCGCCAGTCAGTTTCGAGAGCCTTCCAGCCAGAGGGCCTTGTCTTCTGGCTCTCCGTCAGATGACGTGCCTCTACGATTCACAAGATCTTTAACGGCCAATCCCTCCAAAACGAACTGCCTCTTCCTTCCTCCTTGTCTGTCCTGAGCTATAAGCTCGACTGAAACCTTCCTCCACTAAGAGTGGCCTGCTGGTATTTGAGACACTGGTGGTCTAGCTTCCAGCATCACAGCAATACACACAAGCCATCATAGTATGAAAAACTAAGAGACAAGTACCGGTATCACATTTTATCATATTGCTATAAATCGGTTTTTACCATTACTAAACCTAATCTGATTTGTGTTTTATCTTCTCTGAGGATGACTGTTCATGTCAGTGTACGGTGTACTCTGTGCACACGGAAGCTTGTTCCTGAAAAGTATGATGCTCTCCTCTAGTCCTAGTAACAAGCCACCAAGGAAATAGTTCAATTGTTGTACAGGGTGTCATTAGTCATTCCTCGTAAGGGTGCCCAGCCCTGAATGGCACTTGGCTCTTTGATCATTTAAAAACACCATCTCATTAGGTGCACACCTCCATGATACGATCGCTGAGGACAAACAGGTGCATAAGCAAATGTGGTGAAGAAAGCTTATGGTATATGCCTACAAAAGAGATAGTGTCTGGGGTCTTAAAGGCTTGAAGGTGAACAAGTGGCCATCTAGCTCAGAAGCACCAAAGCCCACATGGAAGAAGCACACCAGCCTGTGATGTCGAAGGAATCAGGTATAAGGCATCATTCCCCCCCCAAAAAAAAATCTTACCATAGTGAATGAAGGGGGAAGTGCAGAGTGTAAACCCAAAGCCCATTTGTCGGCCGCTGGAGATCCCCTTACAGAGGGATCTAGAGGAGGAGATGAGTCAGTCAGGGTGCGATGTAGCACCAATGAAGAATATAGCTTTCCTCCAGTTCTTAAATGCTTCCTCCCCCTCTCACCCCCCACCAGCTACCATGATCTGAATTCTACCTTGTAAGTCTGGATAGAGCAGAGGATGTACACTGGTGCAGATAGCAGCTGGAGGCACAGGGAATCCAGGGTGGATGATACTTTCAGGACCAGGGGTGTGAGTGGAGATACTGGGAGGGTAGAGGGTGAGTGGGTTGGAAAGAGGGAACCGATTACAAGGATCTACATGTGACCTCCTCCCTGGGGGTCAGACAACAGAAAAGGGGGTGAAGGGAGATGCCGGATAGGGCAAGATATGAAAAAACAATAATTTATAAATTATCAAGGGCTCATGAGGGAGGAGGGAGCAGGGAGGGAGGGGAAAAAGGAGGACCTGATGCAAAAAGCTTAAGTGGAGAGCAAATGCTTTGAAAATGACTAGGGCAAAGAATGTACAGATGTGCTTTATACAATTGATGTATGTATGGATTATGACACGAGTTGTATGAGTCCCTAATAAATTGCTAAAAAAAAACAAACAACCTATACTTTTCTTCTCCCTCTTCCATCTACTCCTAACCAGAGACCTTCTCTTCTTATTTAAAAAAATATCATTTTATTGGGGGCTCTTACAGCTCTTATCACAATCCATACATACACCCATTGTGTCAAGTACATTTGTACATATGTTGCCATCATCATTTTTAAAACACTTTCTTTCTACTTGCACCCTTCGTCTCAGCTCATTTCCGCACCCCTAACCTGCCTCCCTCATGAACCCTTGGTAGTTTATAACTTTGTTTTCATGTCTTACACTAATCGATGTCTCCCTTCACCCACTTTATTGTCTGTCCCCCTGGAGGGGGTTATATGTTGATCATTGTGATCGGTTCCCCTTTCTTCCCCCACCTTCCCCTTACCCTCCTGATATCACTACTCTCATTATTAGTCCTGAGAGGTTTATCTGCCTCGGATCCCCTCTGTTTTGAGCTCTTATCTGTACCAGTGTAAATACTCGGATCCACCCAGATTTGTAAGGTAGAATTGGGGTCATGATAGTAAGGGGAGGGAAGGGCAGGAGGAAGCATTATTAGAGGAAAGTTGTATGCTTCATCAGTGCTAAACTGCACCCTGACTGGCTTGTTTCTTTCTTGTGACCCTTCTGTAAGGGGGTGTCCAATTGCCTACAGATGGGCTTTGGGTCTCCACTCTGCCTACTACCTCATTCACATCAATATGATTATTTGTTTGGGGTCTTCAATGCCTGATACCTGATCCCATCAGCACCCCCTGATCACACAGGTTGGTGTGCTTCTTCCATGTGGGTTTTGTTGCTTCTCAGCTGGATGGCCGCTTGTTTATCTCCAAGCTTTTAAGAACCCAGACACTATATCTTTTGATAGCCAGGCTCCATCAGCTTTTGGGTTTCTCGGTCTAATTCCATGTCCCTTCAAATCCAAGAAGTCCTAATGGCATAGTGATTGTTTCATCTATTTTAACCACAAGGTCAGCAGTTCAAATCCACTAGTGTTTCCTCAGGAGAAAAAAATGAGGCTGCCAGAAGCCCTATATATTTAAAATCTCAGAAGGTTAAAGAGGAAGTTCTTCTGCTCCGTGTGTAGGATCTCTATGAGGGCAAACTGATTCCATGGCCATGGGTATAGCTTTGTGTTTTATGCTTTTGTTTTCAACTCCACATACCTGTGAACATAGGAATCATGGGCGTGTATCTGTTTTCTCTCTTTCTTTCAGGTCTAGTTGCTAGTACAAGAGCAAATCTGTAGTTCTTGAATAGAATGATCATAAAATGCCATTTTAATACAGCAACAACATGTCTCCTTAGGCATCCCTTTCTCTATATCACTAGTCAGTTTTTAAAAGCAAGCCTAATGCATTGACCAGCTCAAGTTTGGCTATTTCCCTACAACTTAATTGTTAGAGACAAAGGATTCAATGCTTGCTCTTCCTGATTTCCTTCACTCCCCATTTCCTACCCATCAATTTTCACCCCTTTCAAAATGAATCCATGAATTATTTCATGATTAGTATTTTCAGTACCACAAATGGATCTATTTTTTTCTGATTCCTACAAATCTTTGTCTCTATATCAGTATATATTAGTTTAGAAACTTACAATAGGCAAAAAATTCTAAATATTTCCCTTTGTGTAGAGATTAGCACAGTAGCACATATAAAGAGGCATTTAATTAATGGTTTTCTGTCATAACAAGAATCAAGATCATCCATCTAGTGGTATTTCCATTAGCTTATACTGCCCTCTTCATAACCATCATGCATTTCAGAAAAAAGAGCCATCATTCTTTTCCCATGACTGACTACGCAGGGAAATTTACTTGTCAATATAATAACTGTAATGTGATGATAATGTTTCCCACAGTTAGGTTTCATGCCGAGTGGACATGTATAGATCAGAAATATGGATCCTGTCAGGGCCAATGGATTCACAGAAGGAATGTGTTAATAATACATAAGCCAAGGAAGCTAGGACTCGGGTCACAGTGATAAGGGACCAATAGAATAAAAGTGTGTGGAGCTCGTCTACCCTGTGTACAAGAACACAACACTAGTGCTGTGGTGTGCTGCCGGGTCAATTCTGACTCAGTGTCACTCCCAGTGACAGAACGGAGCTTCCCCCAAGGATTTTCCAAGCCTTAGATCATCGGGTCTTTCCTCCCACAAAGCTCATGATGAGTTCAAACCACAGACCTCTCCGTTAGCAGCAGACCACTTATCCAATGAGTCACAAGAGCAGCGACACCAACACCACAGCAAGAGAAGTGTGACCAGAGTTCTTCCAAGCTAAGTGATTGGGAGCTACAGTAATAATGGGAGTAGAATAGATCTATGGGTCAAGTTTGTGATGCAAAGTTCACAGGTAAACTGTGATTCTAAATCTTGAGATCCATCACCATATTATCCCATGGGCTTTTGCTTTGGAATGCCGAAACATAACATCTGACCCAGCAGCCCTGAGCAGAACCACTTCCCAATCCTCCCCTCTTATGCTGGGGCAGGAAGAGCTCAGTCAGGGTCGCTGAGCCTGTGAAGTTTTCAACTGGTAAATGGATCGTGTGTACTTAAACGGATGCCATATTCACCTTCAAATAATGGCTCCGCCATGCAACCAAAGGGGCAAATTCTGACCATTGATTGCCATCCGGCGTAAACTCTATGGGAGAGACGTTTGCTCCTGTACCACGGAGAGTGCTCATAGGAACTACATGTCTGTTGCAGTTCTTGTTAGATGCCCCCAAGTCAGCCTTCACCCATGGTGACCCATGCACAATAGAGAATAAAAAAATGCTGCCCTGTCCTACATTATTCCTATCATCAGTTATTGCAAGTCTTTGGACCTTAATCGGCTGGTTTTCAAAAGTGCATCACTTACTCCCTACTCTGTCTTAGGCTGGAAACTCCACTGAAACTCATTCAGCACAACGGTAACATTGAAGCCATCACTGACAGACAAGTGACGGCTGTGCATGACACACATGGGTGAAATCAAGCCCAGCGCTGTCATGGGGTCGGGAGAGGAATTCTACCACTGACCTGCCACTGTGCCCACTACATTCAATTTACTACAAATGCAATGGGTGGAAGCCTCACTTACAGATGTCTTCCCCTTCCCTTCATCCAGTCCAGGAATTTTCTTTTTAAACAAACATCTTGGGGAGTACATTCTAGCACCTGTTCCCCTTCAATCCCAACTTCTACACAGTCTCTAATTTTACAGTGGCCATTTTCAATTGATTTTGATATGATCAGATTGATGCACCCAAAAAGGTGCAAGATCTTCAAAAAACAGATTCAACATTGGTCATGACATTCTACTTGCTAAATTGCAAATACAGCTTTTAACCATGAAAGTAAAAACAGTTATTCCTTTTAATTTTGTGCTAAGGAAACATTTAATTAAATCGAGAGTTTCATTCCTTTGGAATTCTTCTTGACCTTTACAGTATTTTAGAAATGATTTGGCAATTGTCTTCTTTGTGTAGTCCACACGATCCCTCCCTTTCTTTGAACAATCAAAGACTATCTGCATCTGGATGAGCAAAATAAGAATACCACGACCCAGTCTTTGGTTTCGGGAACTTTATGCTCAAGTCCCAGAGAGCACAGAGCCTCAGTGGTATTTTCTACTAATGAATTCTGGGGCTGATATAATTTCTTTCCACAGTATACGAGGTAAAATATGACTCTCTTACTCAGTTGATCCTTGAGGAATTTCCATAAACTCTCAAGTCCTATTGTTCAGTTCAAATTCCATCACTGTATTAAATGCCAGCATTCAGCATCAGCACTGATTGAGATCTTACATAATTAAATTGTGTGAAATGTTAGGCTATGGTTCTCAGAGTAGATACCGCCCTGCAGTACTCTCCATTGTGCTTAACTTATGGCACTGTTGTGCCTTAAAACACATGTTATCAACCAATGAACCTCATTTCATAAATCACATATAATCATGAGACATGTTAATTTATATGCATGGCTTGGGCATGCCGTTAGGAAAAGTGTAGTGACTTAGGGGAAAGCAGAGGATATTGAAACTCTTAATCAGCCAAACTTTAGCTATACTCCTCTTTTATCAGAAAAGCCAACCACAAGAAAACTCATGTTGAATTCCATTAAACCCTACGCTTCAATGCATATTAAGGTCAAATTTCTATATTTTTTGTTTTTTTGCTTTTATTTTTAACCATTAGAGAGTTGTCTTTCTTTAAATAACTCCTATAATGAAAAAACAAACAAACAAACAAACAAACAAAACCTTTCTCTAACTAACAGGAATGGAGTACAGGTGACTGGTTCCACAGCTCTGCCCACCTAAACTGGGTTAGATATGCTGTGTTATCAACCAAAACCCAGAATCTCGGTGTGGCTTAGAATAGCTGACATCCATGTTTTCCTTACCCAGACTGCCTAAGTTCCATCTCAACATTTGTCTCTATTATTACCATAGAAGACTGGCATTACCACAGGATAATATTACCATTCTCAAGAATTCTGAAGGCTTCTTTCAACTCAAAAGTGATGCACACCACCTGGTTCCATTTCCTTGAGGAGAGCAAGTGTACGTCCATGCCGAACCTTATTGCTATAGAGACCATCAAGTTGATTTCAACTCAGAGAAACCCTTTGTGGCAGAGCAGGACTGTCGCACGGGGATCTCTAAGTTGTAACCCTGGTGGAACAACCCTGGTGTTCTAGCAGGTTATTCTTTGGCTGCCAACCACAGCTCAGCAGATCGAAACCACCAGCCACTCTGAGAGAGAGCCAGGGCTTTCTACTGCAGTCAAGGGTTTCCATCTCAGAAACCTGCATGGCTGTTTCTACTCTGGCCTGCAGGGTCGCTATGAGTCAGAATCAACTCCATGGCTGTGAGTTTGTTTTTTGCATTTAATTTTTGTTAAAGAAGACTTCCGGGTCTCTCTTCCACAGGGCCACCAGGGAGCATTGAACTGCCAACCTTTTAGTTAGCAGCCAAGTGTTCAACCACGACCCCATCCAGGGATCCTAATGGGCTCAAACACAATGACAATTGTAAGGATGGTGCAGACTGAGCAATAATTCGTTCTTTTCTGCACAGGGTGGATGTGAGCCAGCACCTGAAAACATTGACAATGAGGTGGGGGAGGTACCATCCATCCTCTCATGTGTTCTAAAGAAGAAGGGACCAGACAGGCAGTGGACAGAAGTGGCAAGGTCAACCTTCAGGACAGTTTCAAACCATTGCACAGTGGGTGACCCCATTGGAGTATTAAAAATCAGACGGTTAAAGATGGAACTAATTTAGGAGCAAAAGGGGGGTTTCCCCTCACATACTTGCTCTATTAGGAAAGTTAAATGGACGTGAATATTAAGAGAGTAGTGTTAACACAAAGGCTTTCAGAATGCTCCTTCAATACGTTGGAAACTTCAGTTCACCAGAACACAATTTCCCAGAAAGATTATCTAACACACATTTACTTGCTGTATTTTTAAATGAGATTCGGTAACACTTTTAAAAATAGCAAAACCTTTCAAAGTTTAAGGAGAACTAGTTCTTTCTCATCTTCTGATCTGTGTCAACCACTATTGAAGGACGTCAATGAACTACATTGAGTTCATTGCAGTTCATGACACCCCCACATGTGTGGAGTCGAACTGCTCCGGGAGTCATCGAAGCGGTGACCTTTCAGAAACAGATTAGCCAGCCTTTCACACAAGACACCCCTCAAAAGGGACACCCACTGACCTCTGCTTGAGAACTTTGGCACAGGGAATACATAGGCTATCAGAAATAGGGAAAGACGCAAACACAGAAGAGGTGCAAATTGACAAATGGGATAGACTGCAGATAAAACACCTGTGTACATCTAAAGAATTCACCCAGAGAGTAATGAGAGAATCCACGGACTGGGAAAGCATCTTTAGCAAAGACACATCAAAGGCTTTATTACTAAAATCTACAAGAACACTCTGCTAGCTTCCAAAAAGGAAAACAGACTACATGCCCACCAAGGAGGTGGGCAAAGGACTTGAACAGAAATTCCATAGGGACAGAAATCTGAATGGCCAACAAAAATGAGAAAATGTTCCCGATCTATAGCCATAAGAGAAATGCAAATTAAAACAACAATGAAGTACCACCTGACAGCCTCAATGATAGCCCAATTCATAAAATTAGAAAGCAACAAGTGTTGAAGGGGCTGTGCAGAGACACGAAAGCTCATCCACTGCTGGTGGACTTGTAAGTACGTATGACCACTAGGGAAATCGATCTGGCAATATCTAAAACAGATGGAAATCGAGTTACCTTACTACACAGCAATCCCCCTACTGGGCATATATCCAGAAGAGGCAAGAAACAAACCATGGTCAGACATCTGTGCTCCAATGTTCATTGCGGCACAGTTCACAATTGCAAGGAGTTGGAAACAATGCAAATTTCCATCAACTGTTGAGTGGATTAAAATGCTGTGGTACATACATACAATGGAGTATGATGCATCGCTAAAAAACAGTTATGAACGTATGAAGCACATCACTGCATGGGAAGAACTCAAGGAAATCATGCTAAGTGAAGTAAGCCAAGCACAAAAGGACAAGTACAACATGAGTCTGCTGAGATAAGCTTTAAAAAAATGCAAAAGGAGCATACAGAACAATCTACTGTATACAAATATTGCTGGGGTGAGGACCAGGTAATATGGCAGGGACAAGACTAAATACAAGGATACACATGGTAGACAACTAAAAAGGAGGTGGGGAAAGGGAAAAAATAATTTTAAAATAATTATATAAAATGGGTAGCAGGAGCACAGGACACTAACGCACCCGAGGGGAGCATATTTTTTATATCTTCACAGGGAAAGAGGGGCCAGACTTCAACCCAGTGCTCCACGATGTCAATGCAATATGCCAGCATGGAGTAGGGAACCAGTGCAGAGGTCTGAGGGACCAGCCCCGATCCCAACTACGTGGACACCTGCCCTTCCCCCCAGAAGAATTTATTTCAGATGACAGCACTGAATCTGCAGCTCTGGGAGAGGGACATATCTGATGGAAGCACATGGGAGTAGATAAAGGGAAAAGAGGAGAGAGTGGAGCTATTTCTGGCTCACCAGGCCTTAAGGACGATGTTCCCACGTACAGTAGCCAGTCCACAGAGAAGATCACATGGCCGGCCCCACTATGAGACACGACATTCCTCACTGACCCACAGCCCTACAGGTGACAACACTGGAGACACAGTGTGGGAATTGTGCCTGATCTGATCCCGCCACACTGAGGCAAGCCACTAAGGGGGTGCATCAGAACAGCAAGGGAACGGAATGGCAAGGTCCTCAGGGAATGCCGAAGACTTTGGGACCAGGTTTTGGTGCCCCAACAGACTGGACTAGAAAATACTCCTAAAGGCCAACAAACAGTCTTTAAACTAACTACAAGCTTTTCTTTCTTGTTGTGTTTTGTTTTGTTTTTCATTGGTTTGTCATTGTTGTTGTTTTGTTGTATATTGTTGCTCTGTCTTGTTTTTGTGCATGTTATTAGGGTCGCAGATCTGTCTAAATAAGATTGGCTGGATGAACAATCTGGAGGAGAAAACAATGGGACCAACAGTTCCAGGGGGACATGGAAGAGGAGGAAGCTGGGTGAAAGGTAGTGGTGTTAAAAAACCCAGGGACAAAGGAACAATGAGTGATCCAAATCTTTGGTGAGGAGAGTGTAGGAGGCCTTGTAGGATGTGATCAAGGGTTATGTAACCAAGAGGAATTACAGAAACCCAAATGAAGACTGAGCATGATAGTGGAACAAGAGGAAAGTCAAAGGAAATAGAGGAAAGAGCTAGGAGGCAAGGGCATTTATAGAGGTTTAAATAAAGGCATGTACATATGTAAATATATTTATATGTGGATGGGAAAATAGATCTATGTGCATATATTTATAGGTTTATTATTAAGGTAGCAGATGGACATTGGGCCTCCACTCAAGTACTCCCTCATTGCAAGAATACCTTGTTCTATTAAATTGGCATTCAATGATGCTCGCCTTCCTGATGCAATTGCTAAAGAAAAAGAGGGTGCATAAGCAAATGTGGTGAAGAAAGCTTATGGTATCTGCCTATCAAACGAGATAGCGTCTGGGGTCTTAAAGGCTTGAAGGTAAACAAGCGACCTTCTAGCTCAGAAGCAACAAAGCCCACGTGGACGAAGCACACCAGCCAATGCGATCACAAAGTGTCGAAGGGATCAGGTATCAGGCATCATCAGAACAAAAAATCATATCATAGTGAATAAGGGGAAAATAAGGAGTGGAGATCCAAAGCTCGTTTGTAGGCCACTGGAAATCCCTTTACAGAAGGGTCTTGGGGAGGAGACGAGCCAGTCAGGGTGCGATGTAGCAACAATGAAACATACAATTTTCCTCTAGTTTCTAAATGCTTTCTCCCCATCCACTATCATGATCCCAATTCTACCTTACAAATCTGGCTATACCAGAGCATGTACATTGGTACAGATAGGAACTGGAAACACAGGGAATCCAGGGCAGATGATCCCTTCAGGACCAATGACATGATTGGCGATACTGGGATGGTATTGGGAGGCTGGGTTGGAAAGGGGGAACTGATTACAAGGATCTACATATAACCTCCACCCTAGGGGACGGACAACAGAAAAGTGGGTGAAGGGAGAAGTCAAACAGTGCAAAATATGACAAAATATTAATTTTTAAATTATCAAGGGCTCATGAGGGAGGAGGGAGAAGGGAGGAGGGAGTGGACAGGGAGGTGAAAAAATGAGAAGCTGATGCCAGGGGCTTGAGTGGAGAGTGGACGTTTTGAGAATGATGTGGGCAATGAATATACAAATGTGCTTTACACAATTGATGTATGTATAGATTGTGATAAGAGTTTTATAAGCCCTTAAAATGATTTTTAAAAATTAAGCATGAAAAGACAAATAAATAAATAGAATGTTAAAAAATATTTATTTTCATTGCTACTTCATAAGTGCAATTTTGCTACTGTTATGAATTTTAATATAACTATCTGATATACAGGATGTATTTTCATTGTTATAATTTGAACATAATTAAATATAATTAAAGCATAGTGATTAATCACAAAACAATATGCAATTATATATTGTGAAATATTTGTGTTTTCCGATGGTTTTAGGCGACCCCTGTGAAAGGGTTGTTCGACCCCCAAAGCGGTCTCAGCTCACAGGTTGAGAACCACTGGTCTAGAGAAACAAATCCAGTGACATTCATATATGTCTAAGAAAGAACTTTATATCAAGAACTTATTCCACATCAAGAAGGCATCCAGCCCAGTCTAACTCAACTTCGTAAACATGCTAGTCCATAAATCCCTCTCAGACTCACGTAGCTGCAAACTGGTTATGCTAAAAAGTGAAACAGGAAGTAGGAGGATCACGGGCTGATGGGTGCAGTTACGTGGATCCAAAGTTGGTAGGAACATGGCTGGGTGCTGACAGCTTTCAGAGGTGGGTGGCCCACATGAGACCACCCCTGCAGGCAGACACAGTGGTCCAGTGAAGTTCCAGCAAAGAGGAAGTCTAGTAGAAGTGAGCAAAGTAGTTCCCAGAGCACCTCATTTTCATACAAAGGCCACACCCCCAAAGGAAGTGTTGTCAAGAGACCACTTGATTGACAGGTTTAACTCAACCCCTAATCAGTGATGTCTACTTGACATAAAATCTACCACTTAGTGGCTTAAATTAAAGTCGTGGTATAAAGATGGAGTGCAAAATAAAAATCGGGATCTGAACCCCAGATTATATCAAGGAAACCTCGAAAATGCTGGGGAATGAGAAATAAAGGAATACTAACATTCTCATTTTAAATTCCATGGATGACACAAGTCATACAATGTTGTTCAATCATATTAAGAGAAATTGTGCGATTTTCACCACATTGAACTTCAAAACATCTTTGTCTCATACTCATTGCTAGCGCTCCATTTCTCCACCACTTCCCCTGACATGCCCCTCAGCGATTCCTAATCCAGTTACTGTCTCTAGCGATTTACCTATCTTGGATTTAATATACAGAAAATCACACAAAATGAAAAGAAACAAGAAATACAACAACAAAATAGAGAAAAGCCTTAATTGAAAAGAAAACAGAAAATAGTAAACACTAAAACAACTTTAGCGTAGGTCAAAGGGAGATCAAATGATAAGGAGTTACATTTTAACCTTGCTACATCTGCCATTAGCAATGTTCCCTGTCTGATGCAAGTCACATCCCTGGAGGATGTTCAGAGGGGATTCACTGGAGGCTTAAGCCATGTGGGGACCCTAAAAATGGATTTGGGGCTTCCTCTGTCCGCCAAAGCCGTCTGAAAACTGGGTTTCACAGTTTAAGCTCTGATGCCTTTCTCGCCCTCAGATTTGGAATTTTTATTTCAATCCTTGACGGGCGGTGTGTTCCTCATGTGGACTCAGTGGACACCTCACTTAGATGGCCGCTGTTTGAAGAGAAGCCTTTAAGACAGAGACACTAGTCTTTCTCACAGCCGGGCATCATGTTTTTTCACCACACTTTGCTATTGCACCCATATCTTCAGTCATCTCTCCACGAGGGCAAATATTGAGTAAGACTGAGTCATAAGAATCAGTTGTTCTTAGATTGGGGTTAGAACTAAATGCAAACCCTAACTCTATTAATATCTCTATATGTGATATATACATATACATACACACACACACACACACACACATATATATATACATATATTAGTCTCTGGTTCAGTTTAGAGACAGCACCCATCCCCTTGAGGTATATAGTGGTTCTATGGATAGTGTCATTAATTTAGCCAATGATCTAGAATTTAAAACACTGAAGAAAAGGAAGTTTTATATATATACTCTTATCTAAGCAGACTTTTTACACCACAGTACGCGAATTGTTGACTTGTACAGATTAACTGCTGAACTGACTGGGCACTGTGTTCATGAACAATAAAATTCAGTGATAGAGCAAAACCTTCAATGACTGAGACAGAACCATACCTACTACATGAATACATGTCGTAAGAAATCAAGGAGGGCATTAAAAGAGCGAATATACGGAAATCCTGGAGCACCACTCACTGAACACCATGAAAAAAGCATTCCAAAGTATAACAACCACAAATTCACTAACCTTCAGCTATCACACTAGGGCTTTTCAGCTTTAAGTCCAAGGGACGAGTTCAGCTCCTTGCATGTGGTACAAGCGAGTTTGACGTAAAGCCCAGTTCACTTAGTGAGCTTTCACATTCAGTCCCTCTGGTGGTGCCCATGAAGGATGTTGTGTACATTGAAGGACAGTAGTCTTTAGCACATGGCCTGGGTCACCAAGGGCTGGATAGAAACTAGGTAAAAAATGTCCAATTTGGAACAAAATACCTGGTGTATTCTCCCCTTGGGATGGATACATATATACACACACATATATATATCCACACATATATACACACACACACACACACACACACATAATGGAAGGTTGCTTCACCTGGTTTACCCACCAATAAAAGTCTAATCACCTTCTCCAAGACATACATCCCTCCTTCCCTGTCTTGAATTGAATTATCCACTTGTAGGAGTGTCTATTGATTGGGGGTGACCATAACACAATGTTGTGTGGCAGCAGCTGAATGGTCATCTCCTTCTCCCTACATCTTGAGAAAATGAGCCCAACTGTGATGAGGTCTCTTCCATCAAAATGGTTTTTAAGATGTACGTATAAAGGGGTAGTAGACAGTTCATAAGGCACTAAGCAGGCTCTGGACCTCATTGCCGGAGAGACTAGATTAGATTACATTTCCTAGGAACAGAAACCTGCCCTGTTCTTATTGTTTATCCTTACAATAGTGGACTAATACAATAATCTCACTTTTGTGATTGACTAACTTCATTCAGCATAATAGTTTCCAAGTCCCTCATTTCATGAGGTGTTTCATAGTTTCATTGCTATTTTTCAGAGATGCAAAGTATTCCAATTTGTGTATGTACCAGAGGTTTTAATTCATTCTTCTGCAGATGGACATTTAGACTGTTTCCAGCTTCTTGCTATTGTGCACTGTGCTGTGATGAACATGGGGGAGCATGTGTCTATTTGTGCTCCATCTCCTATTTCTTTGACGTGCCCAGCAATGGTATTTCTGGATGGTAGGGCATTTCAATTCCTAGTTGTTTTAGGGAGCATCACATCACTTTCCACACTGGTCATACATATGTATAAGTCCACCAGCAGTTTATAAGGGTTTCCATCTCTCTGCACTCTCTCCAGAATTTGTATTCGCTGTTTTTTGTTTGCTTGATTTAAATTGGGCCGTCATTGTGAGTGTAAGGTGATAGCTTATCATTGTTTTGATTGGTATCTCCCAGATGGCTAGTGATTGTGAGCATTTCCTTATTTGTTTGCTAGCCACTTGAATGTTGTGCTTTGTGAATTCTCTATTCATATCCTTTGCCCACCTTATAGATGATGTGGGTTGTTTTGTTTTTTTGTTTTCCTTTGAGGTGTTTCAGAAGTATATAGATTTTAGAAATTAGTCCCTTGTCTGTTGTGTCACTACTAAAAAAAATTCCCAGTCCATGGGTGCTCATTTTATTCTTTTAATGTGCATAAGTGTTGTTGTTGTTATTGTTTTAATAATTTTCAGGCATCTATTTCGCCTTCCACTGTGTGTGCTTCCTTTATTGTATTTGGTTGTCCGTGTATGCCTTGCCACGGGCCCCTGAGATTTGTTCCAATTTTCTCATTGATAATTCTGATAGCTCTGGGGTTTACCCTCTAGGTCTTTAATCCACCTTGAGTTCAGTTCAGTGCATGGTGCAGGTACAAGTCCTTTTCATTCTTTCGCAGGTGGAAATCGAATTTTTCTAACAGCATTTGTTGAAAGGATGTCCTTTTCCCATATTTTTTGGTGCTTGGTTGAGTAGCAGTTGCATGTAGGTGGATGCTTTTATTTCTGGATTTTCTTTCCTGTCCAAAGGTGTTTTAACTACTGTGGCTGTGAAGTAGGCTTTGAGATCAGGATGTACAAGACCTTCTACATTGTTCTTCTTTTAGAGAAATGCTTTACTTATGCTGGGCCTCTTCCCTTTCCATATGAAGTGGGTAATTAGTTTTTCCATTTCTTTAAAGCATGAAATCAGGATTTGGATTGGAATTGTGTTGTAAATTTCTTTAGGTACTATTGACCTTTTCCCAATGTTAAGTCTTCCTATCCATGAACACAGGATAATTTTCCATTTGTCTTCTTTGGTTTCTCATAATAATGTTCTACATTTTCTTTGTACGGGTATTTTGTTTCTTTGATTGGGTTTGTTCTCACGTATTCCATCTTTTGTTCAGCTGGTGTAAAGGATATTGTTTTCCTCATGTCTTTCTCAGCACTCTCTTTGCTGGCGTATAGGAATCCAATGGACTTCTGCTTGCTAACCTTGTGTCCTGCTACTTTACCAGATCACTCAATGGGCCTGGAGTTCTGTTGCCATGGCAGTGTGCATGTGGGTGGGCCTGTGCATTCAGAGGGGAGAAAAGTCCTCGATTGAGTTTTATGCCTGAATCTATAGGCCTGCCTGTTTTTTTATGAGGGGAATGTGTATTTTCAGGAGGGTGGGGTCACACTGGGAGAGGAAGTGCAAGAGGATGAAATAATAAAAGTACTGTAGTAGAACAAAAGGACAAAGTGAAAGAGAAGAAAAAGCAAATAAATCCATCTTGTGGGTGCATGTTTCTACTCCTTTGGCTGTTTCATTGCGTGGTGCGTGTGCTGCGATGGGAGGCAGCGAGCACGGGGGCCACCGAATGGGCGTGCCTTGGTCAGGCGGCGTTGCTGCGCTCCCACTTGAGGGAATGTTGGTCTACTCAGCTTTGAAGTTGATTTCTCGCTGCGAGGAAGTGCAGGCTGGCCCTGTAGCAGTGCCCTGTCCTGCAGCTCCTAGGGAGAACCTCTCTATTTGTTATCAAGCAGCCATATTCTCCCATCCCGTTCTCATCTACGGCGTTTAAAGACGCAATCAAAACAAGACACACATCCATTAAATTCGATAAAGATAGGATCAAAGGCCATCTAGGACATAACAATTAGTCTCTATTCACCTGGAGCACCGAGGAAGAAGGAAAGTCAGGAATAAGACTCCTGTACATGAATACCAATGGAGTACTACGCATCCCTAAAAAGCAGTGATGAATGCATGAAGCACATTGCCGCATGGGAAGAACTGGAGGAAATTATGCTGAGTGAAGTAAGCCAAGTACAACATGAGTCCACTGAGGTAAGCTCAAAAAATCAAAAGGGGCATGGGGAAGAAGTTACTGTATATATATGCCAAGGTAATATGGCAGGGGCCAGACTAAACTCAGGGATACATATGAGATAGATATGGTAGCCCACTAAAAAGGAGTAGGGGGGAAAGACATGGGTAGCAGGGGGAACAGGGCGCTCACCCACAAAGGGGGAGGGTGTTGATTGTGCCTCCATGGGGAAAGAGGACCAGACGTCAACCCGGTGCTCCAAGACAAGAACACAACACACTGACATGAAGCAGGGAACCAATAGAGAGACCTGAGGGGTCGGCCCCATTACCAACTAAGTGGACAGAACCCCCCCTCCACCCCCGCCAGAAAAATTCACTTCAGAGGACTGCACTGAAGCTTCAAATCAAGAAGAGGGACTGGTCTTATCAGAGAACACAGGAGCTAATGAGGGGGGAAGGGAAGAAAAAAGACTGAAGCACACCCTGGCTTACCAAACCCTGAGGATAATGTTTCTACTCAGAGCAGCGATTCATAGAGATGACCACAGGGCTGACCTCACCAAGGGACACAGTGTTCCGCACTGACCCATAGCACCAGCACTAGAGACATACAATGGGAATTGTGCCCACCTGGAGCCCACTACACCAAAGCCAGTCATGGGGACCATGCAGCAGAGCAGTGGGGGGAGCAGAGTAATGAAGTAGATGTGGAGCCAGAGCATGGTACCCCATCAGACTCAACTGGAAAGCACTTGTAAAAGATAACAAATAGACCCTGAACTATTTATAGGGTTTGTTGTTGTTGTTGTGGCTATTGTTTTATTTTCTATTGTTGCCTCATTGTATTCAGTCTTGTGATGGTGCACACTGTTGTCACTGCCTGTCTACCTGGAAGGGATAGGCTGGATAAACAAGCTGGAAGAGAGAACAACGGGATGACAGTTCTGGGGGGACATCAGAGAGGGGGAGGCAGGGAAAGGAAGTGGGTGTTAGCAAACCCAGGAACAAGGGAACAACAAGTGATCCAAAATCAGTGGCAAGGAGGGTGTAGGAGGTCTGGCAGGGCTGAATAAAGGACAATGTAACCAAGGGGAATCCCTGAAACTCAAATGAAGGCTGAACACTATAGTGGGACAAAAGGGAGGTACAAAGAAATAGGGGAAAGAGCTAGGCGACCAAGGGCAGTTATAGAGATCTAAATACAGGCATATACAGATGTAAATATATTTATATATGATGAGGGGGAAATAGATCTATATACATATATTTATAGGTTTAATATTAAGGAAACATATGGACAGTGAGCCCCTACTCAAGTATTGCCTCAACACAAGAACACTTTGTTCTAACAATTTTGCAGTCTTAGATGCTAAAAAAGCTAATGATGCCCAGCTATCAAAAGATATAGCATCTGAGGTCTTAAAGGCCTGAAGATAAAAAAGTGGCCATATAACTGAGAAACAACAAAGCCCACATGGAAGAAGCACACCAGCCTGTCCTGATTAGATGGCTGAACACAAAGTGGGTGCATAAGAAAATGTGGTGAAGAAAGCTGATGGTGCCCAGATATCAAAATATATAGAGTCTAGGGTCCTAGAGACTGGAGGATAAACAAGTGGACATCTGACTGAGAAACAACAAAGCCCACATGGAAGAAGCACACCAGCCTGTGAAATCTCAAGGGGTCGGTTGAAGGGATCAGGTATCAGGCATCAAAGACCAAAAAAAAAATCATAGCATTGTGAATGAGGGGAAGTGCGGAATCACGACCCAGGGCCCATCTGTGGGAAATTGGACATCCTCTTGCAGAAGGGCCATGGGGGGGTGGGGGGGAGGAGGAGATGAGCCAGTCAGGGTGCAGTGTAGCAGTAATGAAAAATACAATTTTCCTCTAGTTCTTGAATGCTTCCCCTCCTCCCCCCACTATCGTAATACCAATTCTACCTTACAAATACGGCTGGACAGGAGGTTGTACACTGGTACAGATAGGAACTGGAAAAACAGGGAATCCAGGGCAGATGATCCCTTCAGGACCAGTGGTGAGAGTGGTGATACAAGAAGTGTGGAGGGAAGGTAAGGGGGAACAGATTACAAGGATCTAGACATAACCTCTTCCCTGGGAGATGGGACAGCAGAGAAGTGGGTGAAGGGTGGTGTCGGACGGTGTAAGATATGACAAAATAATAATAATTTATGAATTTTCAAAGGTTCATGGGGGAGGGAAGGGGTGAGGGAAGGGGAAAAATGAGGAGCTGATGCCAAGAGCTCAAGTAGAAAGCAAATGTTTTGAGAATGACGAGGGCAACATATGTACAAATGTGCTTGACACAGTGTGTGTGTGTATGAATTGTGATAAGAGTTGTACAATGATTATAAATAACAGGAACATGACTAGAATATCAAATATGTGACTGATGGCCTCCATGAGCAATTACCTCCTTTGTCGTGGGACCAGAAGAACTAAACGGTGCCTGGATACCATCCCTGAAGATTTTGATCAAAGAGTCTACAAAAGAATCCTGATCCAAAGGGGAGAAAGGCAGAACAGAATATTACATTTTCATAAACTCCAGACTTTATGGAGACATGGAGGTTGGACGAACCCTTAAAACTATTGCCCTGAGATCATCGTTAAACCAAAACTATCCAAAAGTCAAATCATATTTTAAGTTAACATTTTGTAAAAACATAATCTGCCTTGAATATAATGCTCTTTGAAGAACTATCCATATGAGATCAAGGTGACAAGAGCCATTGAAAGAGTAGACAGGGACCTTAGGGGACAATTCATTGATGTTAATGGAGGAGTCACTCAAAGAATGAGAATGGGGAAAGTGGCATCACCTGAAGAATGTGACTGTTGTCACTAAATGATACAAGCAGAAAATGTATTGCTATGTATTTTCTCAGCCATCACAAAATAAATACATTTTAATAAGGTAATTGTCTTTTAAATTTGAGGGCAACAAAGTAAATATTCCACATAGCTAAGTACTTTTTATAGAAAACACAAGGATACATATAAAATGAAATAAAAAGAGAATCGAATTTACCACTTATAGTAATAAACATAGATGCATTACAGGCTTTTATTAAGCCTTCATACATAAACGGGGAAGCAAGAGGCTCTCTTCTTTTTGTTTTCTTTCATTTCCAGGTTGATTTCAATAAAGATGTCTCAATTTTGTAATTATAAAAATTATATTGTTAAAGAATGGTTTTTGGGGGGGCTAATTAATGAATAGTGTCAATTTTGATGTACACAAATGAAAACATGTCCATTCTTGCCTGTCCATTAGAAGGTGCTGGATACCACACGGAATAAACCTGAGTTCCTCTTCAAAGGCAAACCTCCACATCTACAATTCTTGCCAAAGTATCCGCACAATCCCATGACACAGTCCTGTGTCCTTGCTTTCCTCAGCACCCCGGCCAGATTTGATAGGACCTGTTACCCAAGGTCAACTGATCTATTGTTTGCTTTGAGGTGAAGGGCTGAGCGAGAGCAATAGATTCTTTCTCTAGGGAACCCAAACTGGAAGTAGGGAGAGAAGTCAGTCATCCGAGGAAGCCAGAGTTGCTCTGCTTTACCTGTACGTTTATTGCACAACTTCCTTTTCCAGAGACAGTGTGAATGGGTCTCTGTTCCAGCAGCCAAAAGTTCCAGACCAAAACAGGGTGGGAAAGTGCGCGATTCTGTTAAATAATCCACTCCACAGCACGTTTTTAAAGATTTCATTCAATTGATTTACATTTTTATCGCATTGTAAGGATGTGATATTTTACCCTGTGGTTATGGAAAGCTGTGCTTAATAAGGGACATGAAAGAACCATGTGCTGAACTTGTTGACATAGGGGAATGAAAATGCCAACAGATGGTCTGCTTGCTCCTCTGAGGGGGCACCCCCCTCTCCCGTGGGCGTGCTCTACACTGCCATCTACGTGCAGGGAGACACTGCAAATCCATGCCAGCTGCAAAATTATCATTCTCGTGAGTGGAAGGTATTAAAACACACTGCATCTAATTTCCTACAATGAAACCTTTTACGTATCTTTCATAGCGGCCAGTAGTTCTAAAAATTAGACTGCCTGGCTCCTGTTTTCTCAAAATTAGCCATCGTTGTCTAATTTCGGGTTAGGTATAGATATGGTTATTAAAACCCAATAAAGAAAAGTACTTGCTGGAGACCCAAGGCCCAAGTGTCGGCCAATGGAGATCCCCTCATAGAGGGGTTTAGGAGAGGAGATGGGTTAATTGGGGTGTGGGGTGGTATCGATGAAGAGCACGGCTTTCCCCCGGATCCTGGATGCTTCCTCCCCCCAACTGCCATGGTCCGAGTTCTGCCTTGCGGGGCTGGGTGGGGCAGAGGCTGTGCACTGGTGCATGTGGGGGTTGGAGGTGCAGGGAGTCCAGGGTGGATGGTGCCTTCGGGACCGGGGGTGTGGGGGGCGGTGCTGGGAGAGTGGAGGGTGAGTGGGTTGGAGGGGGGGAGCTGATTGCAGGGATCCGCGTGTGGCCTCTTCCCTGGGGGAGGGGCGGCGGAGGGGGGGGGAGGGGAGACTCCGGATAGGGCAAGATATGACAAAATAACGATGTATAAATTGCCGAGGGCATGTGGGGGAGGGGGGAATGGGGAAGGAGGGGGGGAAAGAAGGGAGGACCTGGTGCAGGGGGCTTAGGTGGAGGGCAAATGCCTTGAGAATGATTGGGGCGGGGAATGTATGGATGTGCTTTGTACAGTTGATGTATGTATGTGTGTGGATTGTGGTGGGAGTTGTTTGAGTCCCTAATAAAATGTAAAAGAAGAAAAAAAAAAAAGAAAGAAAAGTACTTGCTGTCTAGGTTGGCTTGCTGCCTCACCAGTGGCTCTTGTAGCACCCATTGTTAAGTCAGTACGGGGTGCTGCCTTCCTTGTTTGCGAACTCTTGAGAAGCAGCCTTAACTGGAAGTAACAAGCAGGGTTTGCCTGGCACTGATCTATGCTGGGGGTTCCAGGAAGAATCAGAAGTGATACTTAGAGAATGGCTAGCATCACGCTATTTGGTTGTCATTGTTAGTTGCCATCAGGTCGATTCTGATTTGTGGAAACCCCGTGTGCAGAGGAATCCTGCTCCACCGGGTTTTCAAGGCTGGGACTTGGCAGACACAGGTCACCAGGCCTCTCTTCTGCGATACCTCTGAGTGGGTTCAAACAGCCAACCTTCCGCCTTGTAGAAAACTCAACTGTTTGTGCCACCCAGAGATCTGAGACGCACTTTGTATTTATTACGTAAGGCAATGGATGGATAAAGAAGTGAATGAAGAGTGACAAAATTAATAAATACATACATGAAGGAATAACTTCATGAAATAAACCGAAAGTAGAAATAGTTTACCTTCTACTTCAATTGGACAATAAGTAAAAGAAGCAATGCCTAGTATATGGTAAGGCTAATAAAATTGCTTTCTAACTCTTTCCATTAGAAATGGTAAAAGAACCCTTAGCTAGAATAGGATTAGGTAGTTGGCCTTTGGGTGGAATATTCTGTCTTCTCTCAGTTTCAGTTCTTCTTTCTCTGTCCATGGTTCTGGTCAAGAACATCTGCTTCGTAGGCTATCAGAGCCTATGTTATGAATGACAGGAATAGTCATCATCTCTCTTTCTGTACTTGCTCAATGTGCACTGTCATCATCGATGGCACTTCCAAGGATTGCTTTAGTAAGAAGTGTCTCCAATCTGTGTAATATGTTAAATTACTTCTTTTACTGCACTTTTCATACACCTACTGCTCCCTCACCTATGGAATATTTTAATCACTTTATTTTGCACTATCTATCATTTTCCTAATGCAATTTTAAAACCCCAAGCAACACTAACTGATTTCAATTCAATTCAATTCATATGTATCAAAGATATTGTAAGGTACGACAGGTGTCTCTGCTATCAAAGAGTTGATGATGGAGGAATGTTCTCCAAGAATGTACGAGAGCGCAATACAAACACAACAGATGGCAGGATAGATTTTAATCATAAAGCTGAATAGTGGAGTGAGTCAGAACACTCACATGGCAATGGGTAAGTGGGGGCAGGGAGGAAATGTTTAATCAGACTGAAGGAGAAAGGAGAAGGGATTTGGTATATCTACTTCCATCTAGTAGAAGACTTGGTTTTCTGTCAGAGAATTATTTTTTTGTTACAAAAAGCCTGAGCATAGAAAGCTGTATGCCTTCCTACAGCGTGAGAAGAGCACACAGCAGCGGGCGAGAGGGTGAGACAGTGGAGGAACAGAGCTGTGCCACTGGGCAGCTGAAAGAAAAGCCATGCCGGGGCAATGGGTAAGGGAAGGGCAGAACTTACGGCAGGTAGAAAATAGCAGAGCATGCCAAAGAAAATGATCCAAATTGTCAATATGTGGGGAAACACTAGACATATGAAAAGGAGAAATATTACTAAATGCAGTAAAAATTGAATTTAGCATATTGCATAGATTTGGAGACATATGAAATGTTAAATCACATCCCTTGAACTGACTCAAATTCTAAACAGAACACAGCTAGTTTCTGGGAGGGTTCCTCCCTCCTCCTGCCCCCACCTCCATCCTTCCCCTCAGCTCAGTGATGAGGTCTGATCTCATGGATTGGCCTGAGTAGCCAAGAAAAAGGAGATAAAACTGATGGAGGGAAATACATTGACAATGAAGTCTGCCATGTTAGAAAAACATATTCCCCCCCCCCTGAAATGGAATTGTGACAAGTATCAGCTCCCGGGGACATAGAAAATTAGTTTGCTCAAAATTCCAAAAGGCATGCTCGAGTAAGGTGGTTTCGATCAATGCAAAGGAAGGGAGAGGGACTGAATAACCTGTTAGGTCTCTGCCCCCTTACGTCTGTGGACGTGTCTGAAGCACAGTAAAGAAACATTTATGGGCAGCTCACCTTGAATACAAAGGCGCACGCTGCATCTCCCACACGCCCCATGCAGGACTATTTATTTTCAAGTTTACAGAGAGTCGGATAAAAGTAGAGCTTGTCACATATGTTGTTGTTGTTTGGTGTCATCGAGGCTGTTCTGACTCATGGGGACCCTGTGCCCAACAGAACTGCCTGATCCTGCACCAGCCTCACAAGTGTGCCTGTGCCTGAGCCCATTTGCTGGCAGCCCTGGTGTCAGGCCATCTCGTCGAGGGCCTCCTCTTTTTTGACTACCCCTCTGCTTCACTGAGCATGATGTCCTTCATTAGGGATCGGTCTCTCCGGAGAACATTGCAAATTAAGTAAGATGCAGTCTTGCCATCTTTGCCTCTAAAGAGCACTCAGGCGGTACTTCTTCCAAGACAGATGGAAAATCCATGATGCTTCCAATGTTCTTCTCCAGAACCACAAGTCAAAATCATCGATTCTTCTTCAGTCTTCTTTATTCAGTGTCCAGCATTCACATGCATATGAGACGATTGAAAATACCATGCTTAGGTTAGGCACATCTTAGTCCTCAAAGAAACATCCTTGATTTTCAACACTCTAACAATATTTTCTATAGCAGATTTATCACATGCATTGCAACTTTTGATCTCTTGACTCATGCTTCCATGAGGACTCATTGTGGATCCAAGAAAGATAGCATTCTTGACAACCTCAATCCTTTCTCCATTTATCGTGTTCAGTTGTGAGGATTTGGGTCATCTTTACATTGAGTCATAAGCTATATGAAGGCTGCAATCCTTGATCTTCATCCGGGAGTGCGTCAAGTTCTGACTGTCAGCAAGCAAGTTTGTGTCAACTGTGTACCGCAGGTTGTTAATCAGCTTTCCTCCGATCCTAAAGCCACATTCTTCATGTAATACAGCATCTCTGCTGACTTGCTAAGCATAAAGAGAGAATAAGTACAGTGAGAGGATACAACCCTGACACACTCCTTTCTAGATTTTAAACCATACAACTGTACTCCCTTGTTCTGTTTGAATAACTGCCACTTGATCCAGAGACAAGTTCCACCTGAGCACATGTGGTGTTCTGGGATTCCCATTCTTCTCAAGCCTGTCCATACTTTGTTAAGGTCCATATAGTTTAATGCCTTAGCATAATCAATAAAGCACAGGCGAACATCTGTCTAGTGCTCTTTACTATCATCCAAGATTCATCTGACATAGCAATGACATTCCTTGTTCCACATCCTTTTCTGAATCTGCCTGAACCTCTGGAAGCTCCCTGTCCAGGTACTGCTCCAACCGGTATTGGATCATCTTCAGGAAAAACTTACTTGTGTACAACATCACTACTATTGTGCTGTACTTTGAGCATTCTGCTAGGTCACCTTTCTTTGGAATGGGTTTAAATAAGGTCTCTTCCAGTCAGTGGGCCAAATAGCTGTCTTCCAAATTTCCCGGCATAGATGAGCGAGTGCTTCCAGTGCTTTGTTATCTCACTGAAACATTTCCATTGGAATTCCATAAATGCTCAGGGCTTTGTTTTTGGCTAATGCTTTCAGTATAGCTTGAAATTCTTCTTCAGTATCAGTGGTTCATGCTTACATGCCACCTCCTAAAATGGTGAAATGTCAACTTGTTCTTTGTACTTTGCTTCTGCTTAGTCTTTCTCTCTCTTCTTGATACTTCCTGTAGCATTCAGTTTTTTGCCCATAAATAATCTTTCAATATTGCAACTCAAGGCTTGAACTTTCTTTGAGTTTTTTTCAGTTTAAGATATGTTGAATATTTTCTACCTTTTGGGTTTTATAACTCTCGGCCTGTGTACATTTCATTATAATATTTTTATATATTTAAATATATGCACATAGTTTATATCTTTATATTTTATTATTTATATTATACTTTTGATTCATATAAAATATTTTTCCATTATAATGTCATCATATCAATATTATAATTAAATTGTTTTCTCAAGCTGCCCTTTGATATTTTCTATTTAGCTCTACTTCAGTTCTTTCATTTGCCTCACTTATTCTACACTTAAAAGTCAGTGTCAGAGTCTCTTCTGACATCCACTTTGATCTTCTCTTGCCTGTCTTTTTAATGACCTATTGCTTTCTTCCTGAATTATGTTCTTGATGTCTTCCCAAAGCTCATCAGGTCTTCTGTCATTAGTGTTCAGTGCACAGAATCTGTTCTTGAGATGTTCTGGAAATCCAGGTGGGATAGACACAAGGTCATATTTTGGCTCTTATATACTTGTTTTAATTTCTTCAGCTTTTTCCTCAATTTACATATGAACCATTAATGATCTATTCCACAGTTTCAGCTGCTGATAATGAAATTCTCCAGCATTTCTTCAAGCAGATAATGTCGGTCTGTTTTCTGTGTATTCATCTGGAGAAGTCTACATGTACAGCTGCTGTTTGTGTTGTTGAAAAGATGGTCTTTCCTATGAATTAGACATTAGATCACAATTCTATCATGTGATCTCCAGCTTCCCTTTTATCACTCAAACCATATTTTTCAACTACTGTTCCCTCCTCTTTGTCTCCAATTTTTGTATTCCAATCACCTAGCATTATCAATGCATCTGGTATTTTAAATGCCAGCAGGATCACCCAAAGTGAACAGGTTTCAGGGGAACTTAGGAACCAGCTACAAAGAATAGGAGGCTGCCTCCCCGCCTCCTGAGGAAGCAGCTACTGAAAACCCTGTGCATACAGATCCTAAAGCCTAATGACTGGAAGCAGGGCATTGTTGGAGATAGTGTCAGAGGATGTTCCTTTCAGGTCAGAAAGCACTTGCAATGTCACTGCAGAGGAGCTGCTTTCTCAAAGTAGACTCACCATCATGACATGAATGGAGTAAAGCCTGTGGGAGTGGGCCTTCTGGATCTTCATTTGCTCATGAAGCACAATTCAAGATGAGCAGAAACAGCTGTAAGAACAATCTACTTGTCATCGGTACTTGGAATGTGGGAAAGAGGAATCTAGGAAAACTGGAAGTCGTCAAAATGAAATGGAACTGCCATGTGGGCTTTGTTGCTTCTCAGCTAGATAGCCACGTGTTTATCTTCAAGACTTAGCTGGGCCAATCAGCTTTCTTCCTCAGATTTCTTCAGTGATCGTGTCAGGAAGGTGTGATCATGTGGTGGTCATGATCAGGTATCAGGCATCAAAGACCCAGAACAAAAAATCATATCATTGTGTAGGAGGGGGAGTACAGAGTGGAGACGCAAAGCCCACCTGTAGGCAATTGGACATCTCCTTACAGAAGGGTCGCAGGGAGGAAACGAGCCAGTCAGAGTGAAATATAGCACCAATGAAACGTACAATTTTCCTCTAGTTCTTTAATGTTTTCTTCCCCCCACTATCATGACGCCAATTCTACCTTACAAATCCGGTTAGACCAGAGCATGTACATGGGTACAAATGAGAGGTGGAAACACAGGGAATCCAGGACAGATAAACCCCTCAGAACCAATATTGAAAGTAGCCATACCAGGAGAGGAAGGGAAAGGTGATCACAATGATCTACATATAACTCCCTCCCAGGGGCATGGACAACAGAAAAGTGAGTGAAGGGAGACGTCAGACAGTGTAAGACATGAAAAAAAAAATGTATAAATTATCAAGGGTTCATGAGGGAGGGAGGGAGGGTGGGGGAGGGAAGAGGAAAAATGAGAAGCGATACCAAAGGCTCAAGTAGAAAGAAAATGTTTTGAAAATGATGATGGCAACAAATGTCCAAATGTGCTTGACACAATGGTTGGATGTATGGATTGTGATAAAAGTTGTATGAGCCCCCAATAAAATGATTTTTTAAAGTGAAATGGAGCACAAAATGATCATATCATAAGTATGACCTGAAATCGACTGGTATTGGGCATTTTGAATCAGAAAATTAAATAGTTCACTATATTGGGAATTATACAATCAAGAGAAATGGCATTACACACCTTGTCAGAAAGGACATTTCAAGATCCAACTTGAAGTTCAACACTGTCTATGATAGGATTTTAACGATTTGCTTTCAAGGAAATCCAATCAATACAACTATTATTCAAATTTATGCACCAATGATGAAAGCTAGTGAGGAAGAAACTGAAAATTCTACCAATGTCTCCAGTCAGAAATTGTCACCTTGAGGAGAAGAAAAAACAAACAAACCCAGATCTCAGTCATGCAGCAACATGCGCTGCAAACTCTGGAATGGAGTGTTACCAGAAACAGGAGTCTGGGAGAGGCTCAATCTGCACTAGAAGAGGACACCTTTGGGCTTTTTCATGCAGTGGGTGAGTGACAAAATTCTCTGGGAACCTGAAACGTTCTATTGTCTGAGTCATAAATTCTGGGAGACTTCATAAACAGCATCATAGTGTGTGGTAGGTCAGCTACATTCCTGCATAGTGTAAACCCTTCCCTGTGCAAATTCCATTATGAATTTTGGATACTTGAGAAAGTAATTGATCAGAAGTTTACCTTCCTTTTGACAGAGTTTCTCAGGTAGGAGTGGTGTAAATAAAAATGCAACAAAAAATAAACAGGTATTTGTGAGAGAAGCCATTACTGAGAGAGCCCCCTCATTCTTAGGCATAGAACCCAATCTCATTGGGGACGGCACTGTTTCCAGCTAACAGAAATGTGTTCCAAACTCCCCTGGGACTGGGGCGACCATGTCTGCTGGCAGCCACATTGACTGGAAGCTCGGTGCTAACGATGGCTGAGGAGGAAGGAAGTCTGAGTGCAGGTTCTGGTGGCCTGGAAAATGGTCCTTAAATCTTCAACTACCTATCTTCCAGAGAAACCTGTTTTTTTGTTGTTGTTCTTTGCTTAAGACACTGGTTTGCCATAGGCTCTTCAAAATGCATAATACAGTAAGATTTTCAAGCATCCTCCAAAGTCACAAAATCTTCATTTTACATTTCTCTCAAGATTCAAAAGGATATTAAAGAAAACCCAGTTCCTAGCTTCTATTTTACAGATAAGAAAACTATGGAAACCCAGGAGCTTTTAATCAATATGTCTGAAAATCCCTTACGCAGGCCCATAGACGAAACGCAAATCATTACAGGTCTGCAGTGCCCAGCCTGGTGCCTGACGTAAGGCCGGCCCTCAATATGTCTTAGTGAGCAAAACAGCATGTAACAAATCATTACAGCTCAGTGAGATAACTGCTCCAGTAGACCAAAAAACAGGCACCCCAAACACCACTAAGCTCTCCATTTGCTAGGCCCAACACTTACAAAAGCTGTGTTTGGAGAAGCCATTCATTTTTATTCCTTCAGTCAGATTTTGCACTAAAAAGAACTGATCCTCCAACGAGTGATTTTCTACTGATGCCAGCCCACACCTGGTGCGACACCCCCAGGTTGCCTCAGAGGTTCAGAGTGCTCAATTCTCTCGACCTAAAAGCAGCGCTCTCTCAGCCACAGGCACCGTTCCTTCAGGGATCTGCTGTGCAAACTGAAGGCGCCGACATGGAAGTATGAAATCTCTCGATTGGATCAGTTCTGCTGTGCAGATACACCCATCCCCAAAGTGCCAAACTGAGGTGTAAACACTTCCCCATGTGGGATTTCCAATCCCATCATTAACTAGATCAAAGCATTTGCAAGCCATTTAAAGTCAAAAACGCAAATGCTAACTTTAATTGAAGCACTGGCTGTACTGAACCGCAAGCCTGTTTTCAGAAACGACACGCGAAGCGCTCTGGAAGCTTCCGTCAGTCTCTGGTATTCCATTTCAGAGGAGAGCTGTCCTCATCCCTATTGGTGGCATTTCAGGCACTGAGATATTTCAATAGTAGTTTAGCTTGAAAGGCTCCCTTTAGCGGGTGCACAAAGTAACATACTTGAAGCACTCCAAAAAAGGTTGTCAGTTCAAACCCACTCCGCAGCGTCCTGAAACAAAGGCTCACCATCTGCTTCTGTAAGGCTGAAGTTTTGAAAACCATCAACAGGAAGTGACTCGATAGCAACTATCTTATTGTTGTTGTTATTGTTGTTTGTTATTGTTGTCAACCCTGATCCTCCATATTATGATTTAACCCTACACTGAATAATAAGGGGAGACTTGTTTCCCCTTTCTGACACCCCACAGAACAAAGAAACTTCTGCTCTACTTCCAAGCAGGGAGAACACAGGGACGAAGAACACGTGAGTCTTCCCTCCCACCTTCGCTCATTCCTCCCACCTCCAGGGACAAGGAAGCCGAGTAGCTTCTCTGAATGTGAGGCAGGAAGCCCCCAAAAGCCCTGCAGCCTAGTTTGTGTAGAAGAAGGGCACAGCGCCAAAGCTTGCTCAACTCAAAGCTCTTGCTCTCTTGGCTGATGGCCCTCCTTCAGGGTGTTCTTGCTACCTTCGTTTCCTGCGCCTTCCTTCCTCCAAGAGAGCTAACATTCCCTGGTCTCTCTGCTTGGGTCTGATAAGCAAGTTCAAACCAGAACACACGAGGAAGGAGGCCAGGCTTCGTGCTCTAATTCGGCGTTCCTTGTATAAAACTGACACTTTAATCCATATTTGATACATGGTATCCACGATCAATTATTGAAAACAACCCAGGTCATAGCTGTCGCAGAACAAAAACCAAGCTGGCTAACTTCTGCACATTCCAGAAACTCAGGGCAGGACCCTGTTTGTGAGAAGGAGACATGACTGAACACTGGTCAACTATAAAACCAGTTGATTCCAACTCAGGTTGACTCCAGGATTGTGCTCTCTACGGTTTTTGAAGGTCAAATTGTCTGAAGTAGGTTACTCAAGGCCTTCTGTCTGGGACACCTCTAAGTGGACTAGACCTGCCGACTTCTCAATTAACCGTTGAGTATGCAAGCCCTCCTGCACCACCCAGGGGCTCCTGGGGAATCTAGTTGCGCCTCAAGACCTAGGCGGCATGTGGGACAGGGGAGAAATCTACTCTGGTGGCCACATGGCTGTTGTTAGTTGTTGTGGCATCCATTCCGGCTCCCGGTGACCACACATGTGCAAAGTAGAACTACCTGCTTCTAAGGGGGTTCAGGGGTGCAGCCTTGCAGGAACGGCCACCAGACCTTTCTCCCAAAGTGCCTCTGAGCGGGTTCAAAGCACGGAACGCACAGGCGCCCCCGCCTGGCAGCCTCGGGGAACTAGTTGGAGCGTCGTATTGTTTCCTATGGAACCCCAAGGGATTGAGGTCAAGTCTTCCAGAAACAATGAACTGAATAAAGTGAGGTTGATGAGGAATTTCTATGAGGAATAGCAGAGAATCTGTAAGAAAGAGCCACACTGTTTGTTCCTTTAAAAGACCATAAGTGAACAAGAGTATCTGAGCTAGCGAGGAAAGAGGCTCTGTCTCCCCTTTCCCTCTCTGCAAAGATGAGAACTGGGGAGCATCAGCTGCGTTTCACAGCAAGGAGCTGCAGCAAGAACTAAGACAGCGGGTCAAGTGGGAAACAAAGAAAGCAGAAGAGCAGATCCTGCCAGGAGTCGAGGCTCAGAGGCGACTGAAGGCAGCATGCCAGAGAAGACCTAGGGCCAGGATCCCTGAATGTTAAGGCCAAGGGACTGGAACTTCAGTAATGTTGCCTAGCTCCTGTTCGAATGTCAGAGAACAGGTGTGCTTAGACCTGAGCAGTCCAATAGAAATAGAGTCTAAGTCAAGAATGCTAGCTCGTAGGTAAATTTCTTACTTATTGTTGTTCTCAGTTGACATTAATTTGATCCCAACTCATAGTTACCAGCTAAGAATTCCACACAGACCCAGAGGTGACCACCGTCCAACCTCCCCAGAGGTGTCTTGAAAGTAGGCCTAACAACCTAGGTGAAAATCCCATAAGGCAATTCCACTTTCACACCTGGGGTCACCATTATTGATTTCATAATAGCCACAACAAGAAAAGTAAAATCAAACAAATCAAATTCATTTCAAAGATATATTATAGATTTTATCTATTGAATACAATATATCCAAAATAACTCCATTTCAATATTTGATCAGTGTAAAAAATCTGAAAATCTCTGAAGTTCTCATTTTAAATACAGTGTGGACTTTTCACTCAGTGCACAGCACACAGCCTCATTTTAAGCACTCGGTAGTCATGTGTCTTAGGCTGGACCCAGTGGATTGAGGACAGGGCAATGTGGCTGTTACATACCAGCCAGTCCTCGTGAGAAAGAGGGGACTCTGCTCCCCTACAGACTTAGTGTCAGAAAGCCTACACGGGCCAGTATGAGCAGGACAGGGCTGGACGGCAGTGTTTGTTTGCATGTGGGTGCTTTAAAAATCTTCTGGAGGAAAAATCCACGGTCTATCTATCCTATTTTTCACAAATTTTTAAAGCCCATCTGTAAATGCATGTGTGTGTGAATGTACAGATGCTTGCATTTGCGAAGAGAAGGTGCTCTTAATCCAAAGTCCCTATTTTTCCCATATTTGAATTTTCACCTTATGGTCATAAAAAGGTGGCTGGGGGCAGCGGCAGCTTTGCTTGAGCATGTCCAAAACCCGGCCACCCCAAGTTACATTTAAAATTCCACAATTCTCATACATTTAAGGGGGGTTTCTCTTGAGCAGGTTTCACACACACACACACACACACACACACACACACACTGCAAAGCAGGGTTTACAAAAATTATGGGGCAACAAAATTTCCCCCACTCTGGAGAGAAAACCATTATTGAATTGTCACCCCTGTCTCAACATGTACCCAGCATGGGCTGAGCCCATGAATCGTCGAGGAGAAACGTCTTCATCCATGAAGCCATGTTCATGTTTCCTCTCGTAAAACATTAGTCAACAGTGGAACGATTTTTGTCATCAAAATTTGCATCTACAAATCCATTTGCAGGCCTTTACTTTGGCAGACTTCCATTGTATATGTGAAACGAGACGGTGGATAGTCTTTAGAGAAAAATATATCCCTCCATCCCTATGAAAATGCGCTCTGGAGAGAACAAGACGGGTTGCCTAATATCAAAGAAGCTAATCTTCTTTGAAAAATAGGCCTCTTGTCTTGCTCAGAGACAACTGATAAATTAAAACAAAACAAAGGAATTAAGCGAAAGAAGATCCATCCGTTAACACAGCCAGAAGGCAACGCCCGCTTTAACACCAGCAAATCATACCATTTTTACAAGGTTATTCAACTACTTTGACATTGAAAATGGATGGATGAGATAGCAATAGCAAGAATCTTCTTAACAACAATAATAACAAAACCTATTGAGCATGGCTAGGTGAACAAATAGACTTTTTCCTAACCACCAAAGCTAATCCTAGACTATGGCAATTAGCAGATATGGAACGATCCATAGCACACATGGAGTGATCGATAACCAATATCGATTCCCTTAGGCACTCGTGAAACCAGATTCTGACAGCAGGAGAGTAGTGTAGTATGTTGGAGTGGAATCACAGTTTTTTTAAAAAGAGAGCTTTGGGTAAAGAGCGAGTTTATTGTTTTGCCATGTGGACTGGATCTGTTTTCAGCGTAGGCCTAGCAGCTCACGATACGTGAGCTCAATTTGGCAGAAATGGCCTGAATTGTAGAAGAAACAGGAGGCCCCTGGATCACACAAATGGTGCTTGACTGCTGGCTGAAAGGCAGGTAACCGGAACCCACTACAGGCAGCTCTGTGAACAGGCCTGCTTCCAAAGGTCGCACCCTTAAACCCTGCAGGGCCCACGTGGCATTGCTAGGAGCTGGAATGCACCCTACATGACTAAACCGCAACAGGAGGAAACAGCACCCATGGCCTCCTGTCAAGTGCTGCAATCATCTGGAGACGTCCAATCTGAAAGAAACCTGACCCTGGGGAAAGGCCTCTTCATTCAGAAACACACTTTCCCTGCAAACCTGGACACTCATTTCTCCTAATGACGGGTGCCGGTGAAGGGTGGCTAGCTAAAGGCTGTAGGATGGACATTAGCATCTTTGACAAATGGACCTCACCACTTAATGTTTCACCTTCCTGCTGCCGAAGGCAGAGGTAAGCCCGTGTCAGTGTCGCAGGGAGTAACCCCAGAATGACCTCTGGTTCCGAGGAGCAGGGAAAGGGACCCGATGTCAGTGTAGCAACTTGGGTTTCCATCACCATCACCCAGTGCAGGAGCTTACCACTCCCCTACCCTCCTACCCTCAGTACCCATCAGGTGTGAGCAAGTGGGCATAGTGCCTGCCCTTGGGCAAAAAGTAGGGTCTCTACCTGTTGGGAGAGGAAAGGTCCTTTGGGAAGCCAAAGGGGGTAAGACTAGTGTGACAGGGACCTTCCACCCTAACTCTCGCCACGCCGCAAAGTGTAGCACCCCACCCTGCACATAAGAGGGCAGAGGAGCCAGGCTTGCAGGGCGTGGATTCAGGCTCTTTCATCTGTATGTGGGAGGGTAGGCCCCATGAATTATCGCACTGTGTGGCACCGACCCTGCTGATGCCACTGGCCAAGAGAACAGAACCTCCTTCACCAGGCCATCCCAGGAGCACACCTGCAGCTCCCTCTTGGAAGCAAGAGTCGGAGGAATAAAACTCTGCTTTCGTTTCTGCTTGGAAAGCAGGGAGAAAATAGTTGAGGACTGCGCTTTGTTGAGTAAACAGAGCGTGGCCCAACACCCCATGTAAGAAGGGGAGGGCTGTTGGTGTTGTTGAACATGTCAACAAATGCAGCCAGCTAAACGCTTTAGTGGCCTGTGTCCTAGGAAGTACACAACCCAACTATTAAGCAACTCCGCTGATTTTCCCTTTTGGAATACTCTGTAAATATAACTCTTCACTCGATTATTGACTAAATGCAGATAAGGGTTGCCAACTGTCTGCCCAGTCACTCCGTCCGGGATAATCCTCATTTCTGGGTGGTCACTCGGGGCCCCACCCGGCCACCCTCATACTGCAGAGGAAGGTGGAGGACTATCTAGCTGACCACTATTTATGGAGAATCCAGCCCGAGCACAGACTTTGTGGGCATCGTGACTTCAGCAGAGGCACTGCCCTACGGGAGGTGCTGGATAGTACCTGCAACCTGGAAACAGACTTCCCTGAGAACAGTGATTCACTGGTCTGTCTATATTCCACCTTTCCGTTGCAGCTGGAGCCCCACACGTTGTTCCAAAGAGAACACGTAAAAGCTAGTTGGCCCACACCTTCCGTGCCCGAGGGTATCCTAGGCCCACCCTCCTGTCTGGACCCCTGGCTTGGTGCTCTGAGATATCTGATTTCATGGAGCCCCTGGTTTTGCACTCAAGATACCAAATCAGTATGAAGCCATTTTCCTTGGACCAGTTTGATTCCCTTCCCTGACTTGCCATCTTCTTGACCCAGTACTGTATCCTAGTCCGTCTCTGCCCTGACCATGCAGGTCAGCCCCCTATCGATAGCCCTCCATTACATCTACCCACCATGCCCCCAGAAGAACATGATGGGACGTTTCCCCCCTGAACATTACATCTGACTGGCGTCTCCAACACTGGGCTCCACGTACCTCTGTACCTGAAGGATGCTCACCGAGATTTCCACTTGAGGTGGTTTGGCTGCCTAGACTTCACTTTGGACCTCGTGTTTAGGTGAGTAAAGCTAAATATCGGTCAATGTTAAGAGCTAAATCTACCCCCGCCCCAGCTCCCTTGCCTGAAATTCCCCCCATCAAACCCTCCCTTCCACTTAATCTGCCTCATTTTACCATAGCTAGTGAATCCATCCTGGCTCTTCCTGTGAACATATTTGCTTTTAAATGTTGCAAATTCCTGAGACTTAGGCAGTCATCAAGAAATTGGACATCCTTTCATTTTCCTCCTAAGTTTAGCCATCAATGGCACATCACTGTTTCCTTTAAAATCGTTTTCTACTACATCAAATACATGCATATTCATCAGCTGCTGTCTATATTAGATTATCCATGCTTCTGCCTCCTTCCATTAGTGCAGTTAATCAAGAGCAGTAGAAAATGGAGCTATCCTGTAAAGTCTGCATTTGGTAGCAAAGTAACTGGCTGCAGCACTAGCAGCTACCCTCGCTGCATCTGTTGACCTCTCGTGAAGGTGCAAAAAAAACTGGAAAGCATCAAACATTTCAAAAGCTTTGAAATGGTTTTGGAGGAATTGAATTTGCTCAGAAGCATTCTCTAAAGGGAATTGCATTTTGGACTGTTATATCGCATATACATTTTTATTGCCATTTCCGTTCACTCAGTCATCCGAACACCAAGCTAGAGCATTGGACCATTGGACAGGAGGATGAATTCCAAGAAGATTAGGAAACCAAGGAAGTGCAGAATGGGTGCAATGATTCATGGATGTACCATTAGTCATTGGTCATAAACCAGTATGGAATCAGAGACACTGGGAACAGATTCAGGCTGCAGAGCAACAGGTTCCACTTAGTAGTTCAGGCGGCTGACTCAGCACTTCCAGGGAGCTCACAAAGCCCATTTGGTTTACTCAACATCATTTCCAGTTTCATCGTTTACAATCTAGGTCTCCTGTAGCATACTACAATAACAGCAAGCAGTGAGTTATGGGGAAAATGTGATTGCTAAGAGAGGTAACAATGACTTAAAATACTCAAATGCACACATAAGGAAAGAGCTACACTGGTTAGAGGTAGGAATTTTTTGTTTAAATTGAAATATAGCTGCTAACATAAGGGATTATCCCGTGGTTTTGTGGCAGAATTGGAACTAAGAATGCTGCTTCTATTTAATCCTGCCTGCAGGTCCAGCTGTAATTTAGTCTTGGAGGATTCCTTGTGTGCACTGTCTCTCTTGGACACATGCATGGTAAAGAATATGCACCATAGCCCAATCTTCTCTGGCTTTCCCATGTCTGTCTTGGAAGACTGGTCTGACTCTCCCACTTGCCAAAAGTCCATCACACTTTTTACAGTATCACTTCTCTATCTGACACGTGTTCCCTTTCTGCATCTACCGATTTGTGTCAGACGATGAACAGCAGGACTATTCCCTTTGCTATCTTATTCCTTTTGTGTTTTGAGGGATCATCAGTATTTAGGGCTGAAAAACATATTTTGATAAAGTTCTGAGCAAGTAAGACATCTCGGGACTTGAACAAAGTACAATGATTTTAAATTAACTGATCAGAATTGTGGTTACCAGAATGTTCACACACACACACGCACACACACACGCACACACACACACACACACAATGTCTAGATCCAATTAAACAGCAGGCTATGTCACACAAAGACCATGGATTTTTTTTTTTTATCCAAACAGCCTTGGATTTAAACTCAAACTTTCCCTTCAATCTGCTTTAATTCGTTCAGTCTACACACCTGCTTCATCCTTTGGATGCTGGGAGTACAGTCATAAACAAAACAGAGAAAGGATTAAAGAACTGTAAATCCAGAATAAACTTCAGGCAGTCTCTAAGTGCTAGACCAACCTTGATGTTTCACAAGGGAAGAAAAAACGATGCAAAAAGTAAAAAGTTTAATAAAGAGAAATTTGGTACTCAAATCAAACTTAGAATGTAGGTCTCTTTCTTTTTGCTTTTTGTTTGGAACCAAAATATTATCTTTTAGATTGAGGGTTGAGTCACACAATGGATTATTATGAATCACTATAAAAATGAAACCATGAAGCACTTCATAGCATGGGTAGACCTGGGGAATGTTACACTGAATGAAATAAACCAACCACAAAAGGGTAAATGTTGTGTGAGACTACTGTTATAATAATAATAAATATTTTCATACCAAAGGAACTAGACTTTGGAGGCAACCAAGTGGGGAGGGCAAGGGGACAAGAGGGGGATAAAACAATCGGCTCAGATGGAGACAGGTGTTAGCTTGGAGGAAGGGAACGATATGAGCCTGCAAGAGGAAGAAGAGAAGTCAAAGGTGCAGGGGTAAGGTAAGCTACTGGGGGGACTTGATAACTAGCTTAAAACGTGGAATACAAAATTGATGATCTCAAATGTAAATTCCTACTAAATTAACAACTAAAACATTGTTCCGTTAAAAAAACACAAGTCAAATTAATTTGTCTATAAACCAAGTATTTTAAAAATACAACAGGGACATTCTGGACTATGAGAGACATGTTGGGCATTAGGCTTCCTCCTGTGAAGCCAATAAAATGCTGAGTTTAAGCAATGGTATACAAATCCTATTTGACTGCATTAAGAATAAGAGATCCAGATTTCTTACAAAGAGATGGGAAGACCTCAGTTGGGAGTCGCATGAGCAGTTTTTCTCACTCATGTGATTCTTCTGCACTACAGGTCAGCCTGTAACGATGGCAAGACTTCACATCACGCACTTTTGTCCTGTTTTCAGGAGAGACCAGTCCCTGGAGAAGGACGTCATGCTTGGTAAAGTGAAGGAGCAGCAAAAAAGAGGAAGTTCTTCCACAAGATGGATTGACACCATGATTGCAACAGTGGGCTGGAACATGAGAACAACTGTGAAGCTGGCACAGGAGTGAGCAGCGTTTCACTCGGATGTACATACGGGCGCTAGGAGTTAAAACTGACTCAATGGCACCTGATAACAACAACATATGTCACACTATCTAGTGGGTGCTGTTTAAGTTCCATGCCTGAAGTTTCTCCCTGAAACTCCTTAGTACCCACAGAAAAACAAAAATGGTTTCTTTCCAGAGAAAATTCTTACGTTAGCACACAATACCTTGTCACTTCACTAGCCAATTACACTGCAGTCATGTTAGGATAATTAGTCTATAGAGATGCGCTATATTGATCGCCCACGTCGCCGGACTTTGTCCTGCCACAGCCACTGGGAAAAGAACTCTGGCTCTGCCACTAACACTTGGACATTTCACAACTTATTTGGGTTATAGAACCTTGGTTTTCTCACTTCTTTGGACAACGACACCTACACAGACATCAGGCAGAGCGATACAGCGGCGCTGCTTACCAAATTGCTCCTCAAAGCCGTCAGCAAAACCCAAGACCATCACAGGAACTACAGTACTTTGATCTCGAGCTGAATAGCCTTTTTGTTGGTGTCCTGTCACGTGGGGCTTAAGGTGGCTGCTGTTAGGTGTCATTGAGTCCACCCCACACACACACCCTACTCCCCCCCTCCCAGAAAAACCCTGAGCACAACAGAACAGTACCCTGCACGGACCTGTGCCTCTAAGGAGCTCTCTGGCCTTTTTGCTTCCAGTTCAGATCTGTGCATCCTTTTAGCAGTCGATGGTACTTTCAGCATTCTTCCCCAGCACCCCAAACCAAATGCATCAACTCTTCTCTGGCCTTATTCAATCAATGTCCAACTTTCATATGTATAGGATGCAATGGCTTGGGTCAGAAACACCTTAGTCCTCAAAGTAACATCCTTGCATTCCCATACTCTAAAGAGGTCTTTTGCAGCAGATGTACCTAATACAGTATTTTTTTTTTTGCAGCAGATTTACCTAAATACAGTATGTCTTTTGATCTCGATTGCTGCTTCCATGAGCATTGATTGTGGATCCAAGTAAAACAAAATCTTTGACAACTCAACCTTTTCTTTAATTATCATATTGTCACCTATTGGTCCAGTTGTGGGGATTTGGGTCTTCCTTATATTGAGATGTAATTCATACTTGAAGACTGCAATCTTTGATCTTCATCAGCAATTCATTCAATCCCTTTCAGCAAGCAAGGTGGTAGCATCTGCGTACTGCAGGTTGTTAATAAGCCTCCTCCCAATCCTGATGCCAGGCTCTTCTCTGTATAATCCGGCTTCGCTGAGGATTTGTTCAGCGCACACACTGAACAAGTATGGGGAGAGGATACAATCTTTATGCACACCTTTTCTAAGTTTAAATCATGTGGTGTTCCCATGTTCTATCTGCACAACTGCCTCTTGACCCATGCATGAGCTCCGCATGAGCAAAATGAAATGTTCTGGAACCCCATTCTTCTCAAAGCACTTTTCTGGGCTTTCAGACTACAATAATGACTAATGAGCACGCCCTCTCCTCAGTACCCAAGAGGCAGGACAAGTCAATGGATCTTTACAACACACGAAATTAAGGAAATTGTTATGGGTTGTGTTGTGTGCGCCCCCCAACAAGTATTTTGAAGTCTTAATAATTTTTATACATGTGAAGATGATACTGTTCGGAAATAAGATTTTCCCTTTGTTGTGTGTGATAGTTAAGATTTTATGTCAAGTTTACTGAGTTAGGATTCTAAGTGATTTGGCAATTGAGGCCTACTATTCTCCCAGTATGTGAGCTAACATATTATAATCAACTCCAGAATGGGGTCTGCTGTGAGAAGCCATGCAGTTGTGAGGAATTGGGGTGCACTGTGACCTCCTTGCTGAGGTCAAAACCCTGATGCAATCAAAAGGAAACTTCCTTAAGCGTGTGACCTCTGTCCAACATAAGGAGGTACTGTGAAAAAACGTACTTGCTTTTTACTGAGTCTAGATCCTGAAACTACCTCATCTCCCTATGGTTCATTGGGCATGAGCCCATAAGTTGCCATATTGCCCGCCAACCCCATGAGCTGTTTGCAAATTACCCTCACACCCGACATCTTTGAATTCATTCACCTCTGCAGTCAGAAAACTGGCCTGCTGTCCTTGGATTCATTCACTTCTTCATCCTGAGAGCAACCTATGGTAGCCCTGAAACATTGAGTTCATCAGCTCCCAAAGCTACTCAATCAGGGACGGTACTTAACATGCATAAATGTGTGCGTGTCTCTGTACTGGGTTTTCTTCTCTAGACTCTAGGAATTCTTAAGCTTTTTCTACTCATGACCCTTCCTGTGCCCAAGAAATTTAAAATATGGGCAAACTCTGCCAGAAACATCTCAGATTCATCACATATTTGATTTTTAATTTATCTTTGAATGTTACACTTTCAGGAACCTTTTTCTGTTACCAAATTTTTTATGACCTTAACATTTAGCTACCCAGTCACATATGGACTCACGACTTACAGCTTACGAAGCTTTGCTCTAGAGAACCCAGCCTAACACATTGGGTTATGAGGCCATCATAGAGCAGGGCGGGCTCTAAACCTAATCCCTTTTGATTGGTGTTTTACAAAAGGAAGTAGACACAGAAAGATACACATACGAACATTTAAGAGGAAAGACCCTGTGTTAGTCTTGGTAAACTAGAGGAACAAATTCATGAACACATATTTGTGTATGAGAAATAGTTTTATATACAAGAGCAATTGAATATTTAGAAAACATCCCAGTCCAGTCCAGATCAAGCCCCTAAGTCTGATATTAGCCCATATGTTTGATACCAATCTATAAAGTCCTCTTCAGAGTCATGAAACACATGCAATGATGTGGAATGCAAGAAGATCACAGACCAGTGGGTGGGAATTCTTGTGGATCCAGTGATGTTCTAAGTATCTCAAAGCTGGCAGGGGTCTCCACATTGTTCCTCCAGCTCAGGGCACTAGCATAGTTTCATGTGTGTTGTCAGAAGTAAAGTCTCCCAGGGAGTGAGCTGAGAGAGAGCATCTCCCACCTCCAGGTGGGAATACTGGAGTTCCCAGAATCCTCAGGAGAAAGTCACACCCACATAAAGGCCTCATTGGCTATGACCTGATTGACAGGCTAGACTCCACCCCATTCACTCTTAATCCTCTCCAATTGACAAACAATTATATAACTATCACAGACACCATGAAATGATAGAAGCAGATGCATCACCATACCTAAGAATGCTAAAGATTGCCAGCAAATACTAGAAGCTGAATAAGACAGTTAAGGACCTTTACCTAGAATTGAAGCCCTGAATGCAGACAGCTAACTTCCAGAATAATGATATAACTAATTTCTGTTGTTTAAAGCCACCCATTTTGTGCAATGAAATTGGCTACGATAACCGGAAAGAAATTTCACAGCATGGATGGTCTTGCCAATGGGAAAGAAATCTAAACCCATTAGCTAAGGCTCCCCATGGTAGTTCTGGGAGGACACAGGCCAACATTTCTCTGAATTTCCATTTCTGTTCTTCTACTGCTGGCCAACAGCAGTTCAGAATAAATTCTTTCTTTAGATATGTTAATGTAGGTAATCAGGTTACAGTCCAGGCTGCTGACCCCACTTAAAGTCATTCTCAAAAAAGTTACTTTTCATGTCTTTGTTTTAGCCGGCTAGGTGCTTTTATTCCCCTGGCTTCCAAAGTCTTGGACACAGTGTGCATTCATTTTCCTGAGCGTCCACAGTTCCTGATGGTCCCATCCTTGCCACAGCCACAGCCACAATGTTATCTGCAAGTCCAGAGCAGGACTTGACTAAGGTAGGACATTGTGCATCAAGTGCCTTCCTTGACTCTTACAATATCGGGGTTTGCTGCATTTGAGATCCGGTTTGCTGAAGGTATCGTTAAAGCCTTTGCATCGTTGACTAACTAAATGCTAAGATCATCCAGATGTAAAAGAAGGGCAGCATAATATGGTGACTTCCATGGTGCTTGGTATTTACAGGATCCACACGCAACACTTAGGAGTCCCCAAATGGTGCAACCAGTGAAGCACTCAGCTACTAACTGAAAGGATGACAGTTCAAACCACCTGCCCCTCTCTGCCAAGGCACCGCCAAAGAAAGTCCTGGTGAGCTGGCAGAACAACCACTGCATGGAAAATTCTATGGAGCACAGTTCTACTTCGCAAGACGTGGACTCTCCATGAATCAGGATTACCATGATGGTCATTGGCTTGGTTTGGTTAGGGGATCAATACCATGTATATAAGTTGAATGCATCTCTATATATATAAGTATAATATATTTATAAATTTATATATCATTAATGAACTATACACATATGGAATATAAATATGATATATGAAGTATAATTCTTTTACTTAAGCCTCTAAGAATTCTATGGTGTAAGTTTCTTTACCTTTTCTATAGGCCTGGGGAAAATGGCCCCAAGAGATTACGTGGTTTACCCAGGATCACAATGTAACCCCACTAGGTTCACAAAGTATATCAATCTCCTCATCAAGCTCAGAAACAGTTCAGAAAAATTAATCTGACTACTCTCACATAGAGCTTGTACTGTTTTTATATTGGTTGCACTTCTCATGTCTGTTCAAAAACTGAAATATCAAGCATATCATGTTTTGTTGGTAGTCTGTCTATCTGGCTCCTTTGGTTTTGGCCTGGGTGTACTGGAAGGCGGCACTGTGATCAATTGTTCTAAACCCAGGGTTCTCCATCTCTGATAGAAGCCCCCTGGTGCGGCCTGGCAGTTTTTCTGTTGTTATCATTGCCTAGGAAAACAGTCGAGAAATATTACTTTCTAGCCTCCCCTGATCATGTGCTTCCATATGCCAGTCATCAAACAGGGCTGGCTTATTCCAAATTGTTACAGACTGCATGGTTGGGTGACTCTAATGCTTCCCAGATGTGACTCTGCTGGCCTTCGGAGGACTAGCTTATTTGCATCCCCAGAGTCCAGGAGAATGCACACCAGTTTGTAAGACAATGTTTCATTTATCTTAATACAATAGTTCCCAAACTAAGTTGATAATCAGACTCACTTGAAAATTTTATAAATCTATACAGTCTAGAGTCTACTCCAGGAATTAGTAAATTCTGAAGGCTCTGGGGGGATTCCGAAACCCATCCAGGTTTAAGAAACTCAGGGCAGTGGATACACCCATGGGGGTAAGGAGTTGGGAGTGGACGGCTTGGGTTTAAGAACTGATTGTCAATGTGTGACCTTGGGCAAATCACTCCTCCTCTTTGAACATTGATTTTCTCACAAGCAGTAAAGAGGCTATAAAATAATTATCTCTTATTATTTTGTGGTAGGAGTAAATAAGACAAGCCTATTGTGTAAAGTCTGTATAAATCTTTGTTTTCCTTTAACATTGGCATAAGAAATCTGGAAAGTGAGACCTGCGTGTGAGGCCATTTTAAGTTCATTTTTGGCACTCACCGTATTCTTCCTTGAACGTGGCCATTCAAGTTTTACAACAAATCAAACTCTCACTGTCCCTTGTCAAAAGCAAACACCTACACTAAGCTTATATTTAAAGGGAAGCCAAAAATCACAGGAAGTGCTTTGGTCCTCTAGATTTTCATCTGTCTTTCTTTTGGGAGAGGGTGTTTCGGATTCCTGACTATCAATTTTTTATTTCATATGGTACTTCATGAGTTCCAGCTGTTAGCTGTGTCATTTTTCTCAACATTTGATTTCTGGGCTTTCTCTTTGTCTCTAAATCCTTCCCATATGTTAGTGGAAAGGCCAGGGGCTGGGGGGTGGGGACACTGAGGCTCAGCATTCTCTCCACGCCAAGGGCTAAGGTGTAGAGTGGGTTCTCATAATGGGCCACAGAGCCTGGGTGAGGAGCTCTCTGTCTTTATACATGGTCTCCTGGCCTGCAGGCTGCCGCAGCCACCTGCTCCGTATTCTCCTTAGTCTCCTGAACTATTCTTCCATTCACCATATGTGTTTGGGGTTGGGGTTGTTTTTTTTTTAGCATGTATACATTTTGCAGCTGAAACTGCTCTTAGACGGCCTGCATTCTAGCTTTTGTTTACAGAGGCTCTGCAGTGCTCTTGCCAAGGGAAGGAGAGAGAGAGAGAGAGAAAGAAAAAAAAAAGACTCTCCATCGTCAATTTAACCTTTCACAATCAAGGTCTCTTTTCATACACTAGAAAAATAAAAAACGTGATTCATATGGGAAAGAGATGATTCCTGAGAGATGGAACAATAGCTTAAAATAGTCAAGTACACGTAGAAGTAAAAGGCTGTACAATTTTTAAGCTAGGAATGTTTGTTTAAGATGAAATGCATTGAATAGGGCTTTTAACATAAGGAGGGCCTAGTGGTTTCACCGTCTGCTTGAAGCCAGGAATCCTACGGTTGTGAAATTCTGCCAGCCGGCATTTCAGCCTGGGTGTCGCTCTGGGGTGGTAGATCCCTCGTGTATTCTTTCCATGCACAATAAGCAACTGAATCACCTCAGACTCTTTGTCAACTTTACATCTTCTCCATAGGCTCCTCCAGCCACCTATGTCTACCAGAAAGTGAATTATGCTCTTTGCTGACACATTTCTTCACAATGCCGGCATCTGTATCATAGTTCGTATCACATACCACATAACTAGAATTATTTGGTTGAGCCCTCATTAAGGTCAAGACTATTAAGTGTTATCATTTAACAAGGTGCTCTCCACCCTGCTGCACCTAACAGTCACTGCAATGGAGATGATTCTGACTTATAGTGACCCTATAGGACTGGGTAGAATTGCCCCTGTGGGTTTCCAAGAGTGTAATTTTGGACAGGTGTAGAGTTTGGTCTTTCTACCGAGAATGGGCCAGTGATTTCAAACTGCTAACCTTGCAGTTAGCAGCCCAACATTTAACCACTATAAACACCAAACCCAATGGAGTCAATGCTGATTCATAGAGAGCCCCCATGGATTTCCAAGACTAACTGATTACAGGAACAGAAAGTCCAGTCTTTCTGCCACTACTAATACAGTGTCTGCCAAATCCCGGGTGGTGTTGTATGGTGTGTGTGTGTGTGTGTGTGTGTGTGCACGCGCGCTGGGCATGTTTAGGGAATTAAGGAGAGTGTGTGTTTCAAGTAATTGTGATATGTTCATTTTATGTCATTTATTTCCCTCCCTCACTCTTTTAATCATCTCTGTTCTAAAATCTTCTCTGAGTAGATTTGGAAGGCTAAAGATTGGCAGCTCAAGCCCACCCAAAGGGTCCATAGTGGCTTGGAGATCTGCATCTGTAACGATTACAACCAGGAAAACCCTGTGGGAAAGCTCTAGTCTGTCACACAGAGCTGCTATGATCCAGAATCGGCCCGACATCACACAGTAACAATGAGAACAACATTCCACATGGCGCAGAGGTTGATGAGAAAGGGGTGGATAGCTGAAGAACCCCCAGAGTGCTGCAGAGAGCTTGCTGGGTAGTAGACGCATCAAAGACCTCTTGTGCTCCCCATTCCTGATTCGCTTTTTCTTCCATGCACTGGGTTCTCCGTGCATGGCAACTTTATCATTAGGAGACAAATAGTTACCAGACCTGCTCGATCTCGATGAGTTCATTGTTGTAATTCTGCCAGTCCATCTCACTGAAGGTTTTACTCATGACTGATCTTTCCTGGTGATGTTTCTAAAGCACGCAAGCCACAGGCTCATCCTGCTGAAGTCTGAGTGTGCCTGTTGCATTTCCTCAAAGAGGGATTTGTTGATTTCTCAATGCTACCTCCTCTGTCAAGAAGCCCTGGTGGAGCACTGCGTTACTCGTGGCTCTGCCAACTGCAAGATCAGTTCAAAACCATACAGCTGCTCCATAGGTGAAAAATGAGGCTTTAAACTCCTGTACAGAGTTGCAGGCTCGGAAATTGGCAGGGGCAATCCCACCCTATCCTACACGGTTACTATGAGTCAGAATGGACTCGAGGACAGTGAGTTTGATTTGGCTTTGATCTCTTCCTTTAAGCTTTCCTAGTTCACTCTTCTAAATCTCTCCATCACTTTTTGTGCTTAGGTTATGACGCTCAAGGCACACAAGTAATCATGATTATAAAAGAAACTACTTTGTGTCTCCTTCTTCATTGTTAAATGCCACCAGCATCATCTAGAACAGATACTTTCTGAGTGCCAAAAACAGTGAGCATTCAGAAAGGACATGGTGAGTGGATCACTTGAAGAATAAAGCAATGTGAAGGGACAAGATTCCTGAAATCAAAACAAAGTGAAGGCACAGAGCTATCTCTGTCCCTCCTCCACTCTTCAAATCCATATTCTGTTACCAATCATCCTTGGTTCTTCCTTTCTAATCTCCCAGAGCTTTCCATCCAGCCACTCCCATCTCGACCAAGACCTCATTATGTAAGTTCCAGCCAACTTCTCTGACTCCAAGTCTTTTAATATCATTCCCTATAAATAACAACAAATTGTTGCTGTCATTAGGTGTCCTTGAGCTGGCTCCAATTCAAAGTCACCTTATACACAACCTTGGTGAGGGGGGATTGTCCTTTCATTTTCTCACTGACTTTTCACTTCCCCACATAATATCCACCTCCAGGAACTGGTCAATATGGACAGCATCTCCAAAGTATAATTCTGGATGCTAATTTCACCAAGACAGATTTGTTTGTTCTTCTGGCAGTACATTGTACTTTCAGTATTCTTCATTGACCCCCTAAATCAAATGTATCTGTTATTCTGCAGTCTTCCTTATTCATTGTCCAGCATATGAGACAACTAAAAATATCATGTGTTAAGTGCACCATAGTCCCTAAAGTTACATCCTTGCTCTTTATAGCACTTCCTAGAAGTCTTGTGGAGCAGTCCTTCCCAATGCCGTGCCTTATTTGTTTCCTTGACAGCTGCTTCTTCTAAGAGCATGGTTGTGGATTCAATAAAATGAAGTCTTTGACATCTTCAAACTTTTCTTTGTTCATTGTGATATTGTCCAATGATCTAGTGGTGAGGATTTGTGTTTTCTTTACAGTGAGATGCAGTCCATACTGAAAGCTATATAGTGTTAGTCCAGGTTGACCAGAGAAACAAATCCAGAGACACTCGTGTGTGTAAGAGAGACCTTTATATCAAACAGCAACTGTATACTAAGAAAACATCCCAACCCAGTCCAGATCAAGTCCATAAGTCCGACATTACCCCCTATGTCAATACTAGTCCATAAATTCCTCTTCAGACTCACGCTGCCATGCAATGACGCTGAATGCAGGAAGATCACAGGCCAGTGGATGGAAAGTCTTGTGCATCCGGTAGCAGTGGAATCATCTCACTGACCTGGGTCTCCACATGGCTCCTCCAATTCCAGGGCACTGGCTGCATCAGCGTAGGTTCATGTGACTTGTCAGCAGGATGACCAAGCAGAGAGAGGGTCTCTTGCCTCCAGGGAGGAATTCCCAGAATCCTCAGGAGAAGACCATGCCCACACAGAAGCCTCATTGGCTATGGCTGGATTGACAGGCTGGACTCCACCCCTTTGCAAGTCTGCAGGAGAAACTACCACATATGTATATATAGTCTTTGACCTTTATCAGTAAGTGCTTGAAATCCTCTTGGCTTGCAGCAAATAAAGTTGTGTTATCTACATATCAAAGGTTGTTCATAAGGCTTCCTCCAACCTAAGGCCAATTTCTTCATAGAGTCCAGCTCCACAGATTATTTGCTCAGCATACAGAATAAGTAAATATGGTGAAAAGATACAACTCTGACACGTTTCCTGACTTTAAACCATGCAGTGTCCCTTGTTCTTTCTATGTATACATTCTGTACAGGCATAATTAAGTGTTCTTCACAATGTTGTCCATACTTAATTATGATCCACACAGTCAAATGCTTCTACATAATCAATAAAACACAAGAAAACCTCTTTCTAGTATCCTCTACTTTCAAGATCAAGTCCTCTTTTGAATCTAGCTTGAATTTCTGGCTGCTGCCTGTTGATGTTGTGGGATGGTACCAGTGTAAGCAGTGTTTCTCTTGTATGCACAGTTCCTATGAGCTGGAGCTGACTCAACAGCACCTTACAGCAACAACAATTTTATTTTTTAACCCAAATCCTACCCTGTTTCCCTGAAAGTAAGACATCCCCCGAAAATAAGACCTACTTACAGTTTTGCCTCTCACTGAAATATAAGGCATTTCCCCCAAAATAAGGCCCCCAGCAGCTACCTAACTCTGGACTCTGGACCATAGTGGCGGGCGCCACCATGCAGCTCACTGTTGGCCACAGCACAGCCAGAGCAGACAGGAAGTGCAAGGTCTTTTTTAATAAAACAATAAACAATAAATGTGTACCATACTCTTCTTCATAGAAAAATAAGACATCCCCTGAAAATAAGACCTAGCACATCTTTGGGAGCAAAGATTAATATAAGACACTGTCCTATTTTCAGGGAAACAGGGTAGCTGTTCACTCTTGGGTGGGTTCTCAAACTACTGTTTCATTTTTTAATGCCATAACCATTTTTAAAATTATCTTTAGCAAAACGTTACTTGTATGTGAGAGTAATGATATTGTGCAATAATTTCTGAATTCTGTTGGGTTGTCTTTCTTTGGAAGAGGCACAAATATAGATATATTCAAAATTTACTCTTCTAAATTTCCTGGCATAGGCTAGCGAGTGTTTCAATGATGCATCAGGTTTTGTGATACAATTCCATTGGGATTCATCAATCGCTGGAACCTCGGTTTTGGTAATACCTTCAAGGCAGTTTGGATTTCTTCCATCAAGATCATTAGTAGTGACTTCTATACTACTTTGGGGGGGTTTTCTCCAAAACAGACTGATTTGTCCTTGAAATGGCTCAATGTCAACCTATTCTTGGTAGAGTGATTCTGTGTATTCCTTCCATCTTCTTCTGATGCTTCATCATTCAATACTTTGCCCATAAGATTCTTCCACTTAGCAACTTGAGGTTTGATTTTTTTTCCTCTCCAGTTCTCTACTTGGTGTATTCTTCTTCATTGGTGTTCTAACTCCAGAGTATTTTTACATTTCATTATGATACATTTCTATGTCTTCTTGAGCTGCCTCTTGAAACTTTATCTTTAGCTCTTTTGCTTGATCCTTTTTTTCCCTATTTGCTTTAGCTACTCTATATTCAAGAGTATTTCAGGGCCTATCTTTTTTTTAAAATCATTTTATGAGCGCTCTTGCAGATATAATAGCATTCCGTTGTTTACCCACATCAAGCAACATTGTGCAATTTGCTACCACAATCTGTTTCAAAACATTTTGTTTATTCTTGAGTTTCTTGACATCAGCTACCCTTTACCCCCTCCCTCCTCCACCCTAACCCCCAGAAACATTTATTTATTTATTGCCAAATCTTACACCATCCAATATATCCACTCACATATAATTCTGTTGTTCACTCCCCTCAAGTGGGGTTTTACATCAGCCAATACTATCAGTTTCCCTTTGCCACACCCTCAGGGAACCATTACTCCTACTACTGTTTCTGAAGAGTTATCTCTCTTGGCTTTCATGCATCCAATGATCTTAATTATTCGTATGAACATATGAAAGCCTAACATGATTAATGAGGTAAAACAAATAAAAGCCATAATAGTAAGGGGAGGAAATATTAAAGAACTATAGAATAGTTATGTGTTTCCTCAGTGATATACCATGCCAGAGATTTATCATCCCTTCTGTGTGTGACCCTTCTGAGAGGGACTGTCCAATAATCTTACAGGTGGGTTTGGGGCCTCCACTACATACCTCACACCGATTTGTTTGCTTGTTTTTGAACTTCTGATACTTCTTCCCATCGACATCTCATGATCACACAGGCTGGTGTGCTTCTCCCATGAGGGCTTTGTTACTTCTCTGCTACATGACCGCTTGTTTAACTGTAGCCGTTAAGACCCCAGACACTATATCTCTTAATAGCCAGGCACCATCAGCTTTCTGCACCACATTTGCTTATGAGTCCATTTGCTTATGCTTCAGGATCATGTTGGGAAGGTGAGCAGCATACAATGCAGTTTTGTCTTTTCTTTTTAATGGCATTTTGTTTTCATCAAGGATGATGTTCTTTATGTCATTCTACAACTGGCCAGATATTCAGTTTAATGAGTCAAATCTTTTAGACTAAAAATGGGTTCAATAAGTCAAACCTAATCTGTTCTTAAGATAGTCTCTAAATTTAGATGGGTTATACGCAAGGTCATACTTTGGCTCTCGTGGTCTTTTTAAAATATTTTTTCAGCTTCAATCTGAACTTTGATATGAGAGATTAAAGGTCTACTCCACACACAGACCCTGGCCTTATTCTGGCTCACAGTATTGAGCTTCTCCAGCATCTGCTTCCTCTATGACTTCATTAGATTTTATTCTTGTATATTCTATCTGTCAAGGTCCACATGTATAGCTGCTTTTTATGTTACTGAATAAAGTATTTGCAATGATAAAGATGTTGATCTTGCAAAACTATATCATGCAATTTCCAGCTTCATTTATAATACCAAATCTGTATTTTCCAACTACTGATCTTTCCTCATTGTTTCCAACTTGCACATTACAATAACCAGTAATTATCAATGCATCTTCACTGTATGGTGAGGAATTTCAGTCTGAATAAGTTGATGATATTTTATTTTTTTAAACCATTGACTAGTGTTTGATATATAAATTTAAATAATAGATATATTACCCTTTCTTCCTTGTAGGAGTATAGGTATTAGTCTTTTACAACCCATTTGTGCTTCAAGGTAGATATTGAAATATTTTTGATGATGAATATGATAACATTCTCCTTGAATTTGTCATTCCTAGCCTAGTAAACCTATGACTGTCTGACTAAAAGTGGCTGATACCAGGCCATTTCTGTTCAGGTCTAGCCAGGACATCTATCTTTATGCATTCCATTTCATTTTGACCACTTGCAATTTCTGAAACCCAAACTTTGTTCATCCCACCTACCACTTATTAAAGTATGTTTGCATACGTTTATTCTCATTTTAAGTAATGCCCACAAGCAAATTAAGATCTCTAAACCTTTGTTCCATTCGCATCACTAAGGTTGACTCTACTTGGAAGTGGCAGTTCTTCCTCAGTTGAATTTGAATAACTTCCAGCATGAGGGGCTCATCTTCTGACAAAAATGGGCTCCCTAATTCACCTCTCTCTAGCTGATGTGAATGCCCCTCTGCTGACATCTCTGGACTAGATTGGATCATCCCATTGAGTAAAATGCCACTACCTCACTCAATAGTCACTGGATTGTTTTTCAGATAAAAAAAGATTTTCTGAAGTATCCTAGTGATACAATGGTTAAAGCACTCTTAACCAAAGTTTGGTGGTTCAAACCCACCAGGTGCTCCACAGGAGAAAGATGTGGCAGTCTGCTCCCAGTAAAGTTTACAGACCTGGAAATTCTATGGGACAGTTCTTTGTGCTATAGGGTATCTATGAGTCAGAATTGGCTCGATAATGGTGTGTTTTGCTTAAGTCTGGAGAATCTACCTTGAATATACTCTGGCCACAGTTTGGAGACATTCCATCATTGTCTCTCTGAGGTGAATTGCTGGAAGAATGCATGTCATTGCATTCCATCCAATCAAGCCTCTATTTGGTTTGTTGTTCTTACTCTCTTGGTTTATCCAATCCTGCTGCCTGTTTGTAGTCCGTATTTGAACACTGTAGTTGAAAAATAAGTGTAATAGGTATCTTTGCATCTTCTTATGGATATACATATAGAATTTGTTCAGACACTGGCCCCGATTGTAGTTTTCAGGGGATAGGACTGAAGTCTCTTGCTGGGAGATGACCACACTTTCTATTCTCAAAGTCTTTATCTAAATCACAAGCTTTGGTATTTCTATTAGCAGCAATCTATTTTCTCTCAAAAACTCCCTCTGGTCTGCAGGGAAGGTTGTTTTCAATGAATTTTTCTGTTCTTTCCCTTCATATCGTCCTTTTCCTGATCAATGTTTTAGTCCAGCTACTTGATTTTCAAATTACTTTGTAATTACAAAATGTTTAGCTAATTTTAGCTTAATTCTAGAAAGTGATTTTCATTGGTGTCATCTCTGTCTTTGTCTGTTCCTTTCCTTGGAAGGATTGTAGTTAGACATGAGTTTAATTGCACCCTGGTTTTAACAATGCTACCTGAACTAGCTAGCTGTTCTTCTTTGAGGAAGCATCAATTAAAAGAAAAAAGGCACTCAGGCTGATGTGTAAAAGAATTAGCATTCTTTAGCCTGGAAAAGTGTTGAAAGATGACTATAATGGCCTTTAACTACATAGGAGATAATGGCTAGTTGTCAACAATTACAGGGGGGAAAGAACAAAAAGGAGTCATTTGAAGAGGGTACATGTTGATTCAGAAGAGAGATAAGGAATAATTTACTATCTAAAAGCAGAGCTGATGTAACCTCTTAGTGTGGTACTTTAGAGATTCCCAAGAAAACTCCTATTTCCCACCCAAAACTTTCTCTCCTGCTGGCCTGAAGAGATGCGCCTTTACATTTCCATACTCCCTAAGACTCTCCTTTAAAATAGAAGATTTTTAAGACTTGTTATGTCACACAAAAAAATGTCAGTATGGCTCACAGGAACAACTATGCAATCTGTGGGGCTCAATAAAAAAATGAAAATGCAAGTACATTTATTAATTTTCTTAGGAATTGAAGATGGAAACAGTAGAGCATGAAAGCCAATGGCATTCACTTCTCCAGAGGATCCTATTGTACACCCATGAAGCTGAAGCTTGAGCAGCTGTGAAAAACTAGAAGGCAAGACTATGCGGTCGTAGAGTCCCTTGAACCCCCTCAAAAAACAATAACAGGAACAAAAGCAAGTTCATTGCCATCAGGTCAATTCTGATTCACAGCGGCCCTCTATTGGGCTTCTGCGACTATCAATCTTTATAGAAGCAAATAGTCTCATGATTCTTCCACAAAGCAGTTGATGGGTTTGAATCATGGATCTTGCAGTTAGCAGTTCAATGCTTACCGAAAAGAGCCACCAGGGATCCTGTAGAGTCCATTTGTTGTTGTTCTTCATCGGGGCCATAGAATCACTTCTGACTCTTAGTGACCCTATGTGCAACAGGATGAAGCACTGCCCAGTCCAGCGACATGATGACAATTGTTGTTATGCTTGTGCCTATAGTTGCAGTACTTGTGCCAATGCATCTACAAGAGGACCTTCCCCTTATCCACTGACAGTCTACTTTATCAAACATGATGCCTTTATCCAGAGACACCTCTCTCCTGAACACAGGAGCAAAGCCTATGTACCACATACAACATTGCAATACATAATTGCCTCATATTGTTATCCTCAGATGGTCCCTTGCGGGTATTCAAAGAGAGGATGTATATAAAGATGGTGGTAATGAAAGGAATTCAGGAGGATGGCTTAGTGACATCCTCAACAAGGAATGAGTAAAATAGATACAAAGAGCAGTCTGGGAGCCCCAAACAGCAAGTGAAAAGATGAAGAATTCGATAAAAAAAACTGAAGGGGAGAAGAAACTGAATGAAAATAGCAAACAAGGAACCTTACAGCAGCAGGCTCCCTATCGGCCAGCCTTGCCATCGTGGAAAAGGAAGCCAAAAGCTTTCCTGGGTGAGAGTCACAGACAGCAAGACCACAGAAGCCCCGGGAGGAGAAAGAATGCATTGTCTACAAACCCAGAGCCAAGCAAAGTGGGCAAAAAGGTCACGAGAGTTAAGGACGCAAGATAGAGGGAAGTGGACAAACATCCTAGTGATCGTGCAGAAAGGGAGCCAGAAAATAGTGCCAGAACTATTCACCAGCCATAGCCTTGATCATGTGGGCGTGGCACTGGTGGCGTAGAGGATTGTCGAAGCATTGCCTAGAGCTGCCTCATCCAACCAGACTTGGGGCAGTCCTAATGGTTGGAGTCAAGTCCTGATCACCTGTGGTACATTACAGAATGTGCCCCCAGGTGACAGGTGGTGGCGGGGGGGGGGGGGGGGGGGGGGGAGGGTGGCGGGGACTACAGTCTCTTCTTTTTTGTGGTAGTTAGGGATGATGTCAACTAGACACTCCTGGCTAGGGGTATAGTTAAGCCTGTCAATCAAATCACAACCTGATGACACCTCCTTGGTGTTATAATTTTTTGTATAAGAGCCAGGTGAATGGAGATGATCACTCTCTCTGCCACTTCGCCCTTCTCCTCACTGGGACTTCTCTGGGGTTCTGTGTCTTCCTCCAGGGAGAACTCGCTGGGGGCCGCCTGACCCTGAGAGCTGTTGGTACCTTGTCAAGTTTCCACCAATCTTTGGATCCATGTGGCCCTACACCTACCTACTAGCTCTGGGATCTTCTGCTTCCCATTTCACCATTCTGTGTCACCAGCATGTAGCTACGTGAGTCTGAGAAAGGATTTATAGATTAGCATTAAGCTTGTGGACTTGAGTTGGACTTCATATCTAAATTAGTACTTCTTGTTATAACACCCTTTCTTATATGTAGATGAGTGTCATTAGATTTGTTTCTCTAGACAGCCTACCCTAAGACACTCCCGTTAGGAGTATCCCAAGCACCAGCAGTGAGCTCCTCCCAAGCACCAGCAATGAGCTCCCCTTCCCTACCAATCTTTCCATCTGAAGTGCCCACTCACATGCTGTCCCACCAGGACTGGAGGCTCCCATTGGCCCCCAGTCCATCCCCATGGTGCACACTCCTGTGCCATAAGACCTGAGACTGCGGAGTTGTACCCACTCCCAACCCCTTGCTCTTTGGCACATGCTCCTATGGTGTTGAAACTGTGAAAACTGCATGGTTGTACTGCTTTTGAGCACCCTCACCACACCACACCACACCCCAGCATTGGCTGCCTATGTCCCCATTGTCAGTCCAGCAACTGGCAACATAAGACCTCTTTTCCTCCGTTCCCATTGCCCCAACCAGAACGGGGCAGTATGAGTTTCTGTTCCACCCACCCAGTGTCTAGTGACCTAAGTACTCTTTTACTGATGACCTACAACCAGTGATGCATACATATAGCACCCAACCCAGGCATCAAATCACTTCCGGTACCCATCTGCAGCAATAGGCAGACACTTTACCTTATCGGCATTACTAATCACACCCTAACAGGTGCTATTTGTAAGTCTGCCAAAGGGCAAGCAGGAGATTCTAATGCCCTCATTCAACATCCACTCAGCTGCAACATCACATATCCTACAAACAGACAATTACTACAGATCATCTCCACTTGCATTGAAACACCTTGACATCCCACCACCTATGAGACCATAGATTGTGGAACCACAAAGGGCCTGCTTCATCCATTCATAGCATGCTATTTCAGCAGATATGGAGGCAGCCTTCCCTAATGTCCAGAAAACATCTTTACTACTAGCACCAACATGAAAGGACTCCACTCTCCCAAAGGGCTGTGGAGGAACAAACACATGTATGTCATCCGACATCAGGAAAAGCACCTCCTCTCCCACCTCCACCCAATCCAGTAAGGGAAGGCTTCCAAGCCTAACCACCAAGAATCTGCATGTGGGTGTTATTGCTCATAGCCAGAGAAAATCATGCCCTGACAACAGACACCACTAAACTCACCTGTAGACCAGAAACACAAAACAACAAACGTTTTAAAATACCCAGGAAGAAAGACATTCTAAAGAGAAGCAAGAAAGTCCCAAAGGCATCAAAGCAAACCAACAGCAAAAATCAGCAAACAGAAAATGTATCTATTCAATAAAGAACATTTTAAATAAATTCATCAACACCTTAATACCTCAGGGGCAGTAGACAATAACAAAAATACATTGGGAGAAACAGAATAAGGTGTTCAATCAGGTGATCAAAATAAAGGGACAGCAAACCTTCTAGAGAAATAAGTGGCAATAGAACTAGCTGATAAGATATTGAAAAGGGGACCCCCAAAATGATTAAGGAAAACACAGGAAGAAACCCTACAGAATTCAGGTAAACAACACAAGAACTAAATAAAGACAATGAGAATCCATGCCAAAACAGCAGCATATCCAGAAGAGTAACAACATATCCGAAATACAAAGCTCAATGAAAGGACATAGAAGTAGGATAGAGCCAAGGGAGAGTTAAGTGAGACAATAATAAGAAACATTTCTTTTACACATAATTAGATTCCAAATGAAAAGAGAAAAAGCACAAAGAAAAAGTTTTAGAAGATTTATTAAGAGAAAATGTCCTTAATATTGCGTAAGATGATAGGGTTTCTATCCATGAAGTTCAATAGACACCACACAGGGTAAACCCCAAAAGAAAGTCACCAAGACATATAATAAAAAATTTCTCAGAACATCTCAGTCACGGCAGGACCTGGTGGTGGACGGACCTTTGTCCTACCAAGGATCACACACAGTCATTGACGTGGCGTAATTTTATTTTTCTCCCTGTAAATCTATTTTTCACAGAATTTAATACACCTCAATGACCTGTCACCCTTGTCCCCACCTCCCAAGGTCCTCATTCCACTGTGTTCTCTCTGTGTCCAAAGTGAACCTGAGAGCTTCTTTGTATAAGATGTTATTTTGCCACAAAAGACCCGAATAAAGGAATGATTTTTCTCAGTAAAAAAAAAATTATAAACCCAAACAAAGAACTCTGAAAGACTTGTCTTTAAAGAGCAGCCACCTAGGGGAAACTTCAGCCAAGTCTACATGGAAGAAGTTCGCCAGTCATGGGATTCGGGGATGGTGAATAGGAAAATCCAGGATTAGGCAAAGGAACCATCCCAGCGCTTACATTCTGAGAAGTGAATTTTCCGAAAGCTGTGGGTGACGATGAAAGCACCAAAGCCTTCACACCCTCTGATGATAGACCAAGGCTAAGAGTGGGTTTGCTCTCAGAGCGCAATGTAAAGTGGATTACTGCAGATGTAGTTTGGTTACAATGTAACATCTTATCATTTAATCTCCCTTTTGACCCACTTTAAATTTGTTCTGTTTTTAATAATTTCTTCTTGCTGTTCAATTGAGGCTCATTTTAGTTTTATTTGGTTGTGGTTGTTCGATTTTTTGTTTTGTATGTTTTTCTGTATGTAAAATCCAGGGTAGGTAAATCTATGAATGCAGTGACTGGATTACTAATTTCTTAGAGGTATGGAAAGGGAGGTTGGGAGAAATTGGGGAGCTAATTACAATGAGCATAAGAAAGAAAAAAATGTTCTAAAATTGATTGTGGTAAAGATTGCACAACTCTTTTTAATGTTATAGAACTATTGAATTGCATGATGTATGAATTATGAGGGGTTACCAAAAATAAAGGGAAAAAGCTCCCTGGGCAGAGCTTTTGTGGCACACATGTTTCCTACGAGGTGCTCTGAGTTAGTGCACCCAGTGCAGTGGCCTAGGAAGGTTCTCTATGGTCACAGTGAATGCTTTCATAAAAGCAGCTTCCCTCAAACCTTGTTTTTTTGTGGTGGCCAATTTAAGAGAACAGCATGCAGCTGTGAAATTTTGTTTCCTGCTCAGGAAAAATGCCTCAGAAACTGTTGTGATGTTGAACACAGCTTACAAGGACAGCACTTGGGAAAAACTCAAGTGTCCAGGAGTTTTTCTCATTTCAAAAAGGTGAGATGTCAATTAATGACCAATTTATTCTGGACATCCTTTAACTTCCTGAAGAGAAGAAATATCTGCTGGTAGTTCATTTGGAGTTCGTCCCACCAGGTCAGACTATTAATCAGCTTTTCTGAAAAGATTGCATAATAGTCTCGACAAAAAAGGCTTGATTTGTGGCAGATGAGGGCTTGGTTTTACTACCACAACAATGCAACTGCTCACACGGCCATTCCAGTGCACCAGTTTTTGGCAAAAAACAGCATGTCTCTCTTGCCCCATGCACCATACTCACCTGACTTCACTCCATGTGACTTATTTTTGTTTTTGCAAATGAAGAGGGACATGAAAGGACAGCGATTTGCCAATGGAGAAGAGGTGAACCAAAAGTAAGTACGATGCTGTCAGCCATTCAAACAGATGAGTTTGAAAAAGAGTTTCAAAAATGGAATTGCAGATTTGACAAATGTATTAAGTGTAATGGAGAGTCCTTTGAAGGTGGTAAGGTTGTTTGTTAAACAAATTTAAATAGATAGCTTTGAAAAAAATCTGGTTTTTTTGGGGGGGGTACCCCCTTGTGTCCGTCAATAAAACTGTTTTTTTTTTAAGATGGCAGTAAAAAAAAAAGATGGCAGTTGAACAACATATATAAAAAGCTAGGAAAATAATTATCAGCCAAGAATCACATATCCAGCAAAATTATTCCTTAAATACAATGGCAAAATTAGGACATTTCCCAATAAATAGATATTTCAAAAATTAGTAAAAGAACAAGATCAGCCTTAAAAGACATACTAAAGTTAGTCCTTCTGACAGAAAACCAACACCACCAGGCAACAACTTCAGATTAAGATACAAGACGGCATCTGATACCAACCCAGAGAAACAATTCTTAAAAGTAAAATAAAGCTTTAAAACTGAAAACAGGGAGCCAGAGATGTCAATCTATAAATGATGGCAACTTCAAAACAAAATGGAGGGATAAATGGTGCAATGATAGAGCTTCCATATGGAGATGAAGTCAAGGCTCCACAGGATATGAAAAATTGCTTTAAACTTCAAAAGACAACAGTACATTTCAGAGTACCCACAAAGAAAATTAATGAATATACTAACAAAAATAAAGACAAAAGTCAAATAGGTTAATAAACATAAACTTAACAATTAAGAATATGAAAAAGGAAATTCATAAATCAAAATAACAGCACAGGAAATCAAGAGGAGCAAAGAAAACAGCACCACAGGAAGTGAAAAGCTCAAAAATGTCAACAGCAAATCCCTATTTACTGATGACCTCTCTGAGTGTAATGATTTAAATCCACCAGCCAAGAAAGAGAGCGGCAGAGTGGAAAGTAAACATGACCTATCAGTGTGCTTACACTTTAAACATAAAGGCACAAATAGGCTAAAAATCAAAGCATGGGAAAAGTATGTCAAACAAACAGCAATCAAAAGCAATCAGGAATGCCCAAATAATCTCTGTTAAAATAGATTTTTAATCAAAATTCATTATTAGAGACAAAAAGGACATTATGTAAGGATGAAAGGTTCAATCAACCAAGAGGATACAACCATAAAAAATATTTACACACCGAGTGACAACGCTCCAAAATTCATAGAACAAACTAACACATTTGAAAATGGAAATAGTTCTACAATAACATTGGGACACTGTAAGACACCGCTTTCAATGATGGGCAGAACTACAAAGAAACTCAATAAATATACAGAAGATCTAAATACATCATAAATCTATTTGACCTCAGAGACATATACAGAACCACCCAGCAGCGGCACTACGTACATTCTTCTTCAATGCACATGGATCAGTCTCCAACATGGATGATACTTTAGGCACAAAGTAAACCTCAATCATTAAAAAATATTGAATTAATATAAAACATTTTCTCTGATCATAATACTATAAAACTAGAAATAAATAACAAAAAGATTAAAAGAAAAATAAATACATGGAAACTGATTGACATTTTACTTAAAAACTATTGGGTAATCCAAACTCACTGCTATTAAGTTGTTTTTTTTCAATCATTTTATTAGGGGTTTGTGCAACTCATCACAATCCATATATACATCAATTGTGTAAAGCACATTTGTGCATTCATTGCCCTCATCATTCTCAAATCATTTGCTCTCCACTTAAGCTGCTGGCATCAGCTGCTCATTTTTCCCCTCCCTGCCCTCTCCCCCCTCCCTCATGAACCCTTAATAATTTATGAATTATTATTTTTGTCATATCTTACACTGTCTGATGTCTCCCTTCACCCACTTTTCTGTTGCCTGGCCCCAAGGAAGAGGCTATATGTAGATCCTTGTAATCAGTTCCCCCTTTCCACCTCACCCTTCCTCCACCCTCCCAGTTTCGCAACTCACACCACTGGTCCTGAAGGGATCATCCACCCTGGATTCCCTGTGTTTCTGGATCTTATCTATACCAGTGTACATCCTCTGGCCTAGTCAGATTTGTAAGGTAGAACTGGGATCATGATAGTGGGGTTGGCTGGAGGAAGCATTTAGGAACTAGAGGAACGTTATATGTTTCATCGTTGCGACACTGCACCCTGACTGGCTCATCTCCTCCCCGAGACCCTTCTGTCCAATTGCCTACAGATGGGCTTTGAGTCTCCATTCTGCACCACCCACCCCACCCCCATTCACAATGATATGCTTTATTGTTCTGATGATGCCTGATACCTGATCCCTTTGACACCTTGTGATCACACAGGATGGTGTTCTTCTTCCATGTGGGCTTTGTTGCTTCTGAGTTAGATGGTTGGTTGTTTACCTTCAAACCTCTAAGACCCCAGATGCTATATCTTTTGATAGCCAGGCACCCTCAGCTTTCTTCACCACATTTGTTAATGCACCCACTTTGTCTTCAGTGATCATGTCAGGAAGGTAAGCATCATAGAATGCCAGTTTAATAGAACAAAGTATTCTTGCATTGAGGGAATACTGCTATCAAGTCTATTTTTACTGATAGCCACCCTATAGGACAGAGTAGAACTGCCCCTTTGTGTTTCCAAGACTGTAACTCTCTATCATATTTGGTAATAGAGGATATTAAGAATGGAATTTTAAAATTATTAAAATCAAATGAAAATGCAAAATACCTAAGTCTCTAGGGCATAGCAAAGGCAGTACTCAAAAGAGTATTTATATCATTTAAATACACATATTTAAAAGAATGTGTGTGTGTGTCAAAATCAATAGTTAAACCCAACAATTGAACCAATGGAAAATGAACAGCAAAAGAAACCTGTAGCTACCTGAAAAAAAGAAAGGATGAAGATCAGAGAAGAAATAAATGAAACAGAAAATAAAATATAGTAGAAAGAATCAACAAGATCCGAAGTTGGTTCTTTGAGAGAATCAATAAAATTGACAAACCTTTGTGCCAAATTGACAAAGGAAAAAAGAGAGAGAAGATACAAATAACTAAATTTTTCTAAAAATGAAATGAATGATATAACAGAACTGAAGGAAATAAAGAGGATATAAGAGAATATTATGAAAAATTGTACTTGAAACAAATTTGCAAACCTAGAAATGGACACATTTTTAGAAACATACTACCTACCAAAATTAACACACTGCAGAGATGCAAATCAGAAATGAAACACATTTTAAAAATGAAATATATTTTTATAAAACAACAAATTCTGGGGAAACTGAAACTCTTATACACTATTGATAAGATTATAAAATGTTATGATCACTATACACAATGCTAAGGAGCTTCCTAGAAATTCTATATGACCCACAATCTCACTCCTACTCTACACCCTAGTGAAATAACAACAGTAATATAAATAGGCATTAATACACCATGTTCATTGTAGCCTATTCACTGTATGAAAACAGAAGGAAATAACTTAAGTGTCCATCAATGGATGAATGTATAGAGAAAATGTGCAGTGTAGACATAAATGGTGTGCTGCGGAATGATCCAGAATAACGATGACTCTGCAGAACACCTGGCAACATTCTCTGATGTTTAACTGGGAGGGTGGGAGAGGGAGAATGAACTGCGTACTAGAGAGTAGACAAGTCCTAATGCTGGTGAGCGAAAGGCAATACACAGTGTGAGGAGAGTCATAGAACGTGACCAAGGTAAATGAAGTCATATAACATGACCTAGGTAAATGAAGACAAGAGAAGTACAAAAGAATAAACAACAACCACAATGAATGTTAATATATATGCAATTCTGCAATAATAGCAAGCAAACACTTGTGAGTGGTGGTATAGGTATATATGCATGCTATATAGATGTGGGAGGACATAGGGACATACATACATATGCATATATAAGCATAGCTCTGGGTATCCGTATGTACATCTTTATATGTACCATTATGGAAAATTCTTAGATATACTCAACTACTTCCAGGGACCTAGTTACTGGCTCAAAAGCTAAGAGATATCTAGGTCGATTGACACAACAGAATTCATATAATATTCTACATTGAGGTCTTGATCTTTTTTTGAGGATAGTTTTATTGACGTATTTTACACATTTGGATATAACCATTCACACACACTTCTGTTGTTCAATCCCATTGGGTGGGATCAGACAATCCTCAGTGTTGTCAGCACCCCTTCCCTCCCCCAACCCCGGCCCTCCCCATCTCTCTTCCTGTACCCTCAGGGAACCATTCCTCCTATCACTGTCTCTGATGGGTCATCTGTCTTGTGATGCCTTGATCTTAAAAGCTGTAGTGAAGACACAACTATTGATCTCTTCCAACCTGGAGCAGAGGAGAGTGAAGGGAACCACGGGTGCAAGGATTAATGGGCCACATGAGTCTGCTAGTCTAAGGCCATAACTAGGGGGTATCATGCTGTCACCCAAAACTATTCTGACCAAGGCACAAGAGAAGATCCTGGATAGAATGGACGAAAAATATAAAACCAAATTCAAAGTCATTGAAAAAAGGTCAGACTTACTGGACTGACAGAGGCTGCAGGAACCCTGGACACTATCAATTGCCCCTTGAAGACAGAACTAAAGACACCTTGGAGGTCATTGTTCAGCCCATGATAGATTGACCTGTAGAATAAACAATGACATCCATAAGCACTGTGCTCTCTAGAATGAGCAATTATGTACAGATCACACGAGAAGTATTTGTCCAAAAGCAAAGATAAGAAGGCACGGAAGGGCAGGAAAACTGGAGAAGGAGAAACGGGTGCGGCAAAGTGGAGATGGGGTGAGTGCTCACCCTGAGGGGAGAGAGTAGCCACAGTCAGGGATCAACTTGCATATACGAGGTTGAGTGGGAAACTTTTACATATTGAAAGTTTTCTTCTAAAACAATAAAATGCTCAAAAATTAAACAGCAATCTTAATGAAAACTAAAAATAAAATAAATAAAAATATTCCAGGTATGTCAGAAGCGAGTTAGTGAGAGACTATTTTCTGAAGTGCTTTCTTTGTTTTCAGTTCCCATCGAGTCAGCTCCAGCCCATGATGACTCTGCGCAACAGAACAAAGTGCTGCCCGCTTCCCTGCCATCCTCGCAGTGGTGCCCATGTTTGACACTGCCACTGTGCCACGCCATCTTGTTGAGGCCCTTCCTCTTTTCTGCTGCCCCTCTAGTTTACCAAGCATGGCATCTTTCCCCAGGGACTGGTCTCTCCTAATAACATGTCAAAAGTACGTGAGACAAACTGAGGGACAAGTGGCGGGCTCCCTGGGATGGAGGAAAATTCACCTCCCTCTTCCCGGGTCGGAGAGAGCTGCCCCAAATGAAATAAAGTAAGACCAAAAGTGTATTTCCGTATTTTCCATCTTAAACATATGTGTGAATTCTGCTTTTCTAGTCCATAATATAGTTGTGTCTATTTTAGTTTTAAAAGAAGCTTTAATATTCCAAATTACTTTCACCAAGAGCCCAATAGGTTGTCCTCATTTTCCCCTTTCTCCAGGCAAAAGCCAAGCACTTGATCTGGCACAGTAATGATAAGAAGCCACACTGATACATGAGAACCAGTAGCTTTTCATTTTATTTTTTTTCTCTTGAATAATTAGAAATTTAAAAACACCAGTTCAGAAGGTGGCAAAACTCATTTTTCAAAGACTAGCTGCAGGGTTTTGCCAAAGCAGATCCCGCGCCTTAGCTCTGCATAGCTTGCACTCGCTCTTGAGACCAAGAAAATTAGCATATGTTCTCCCAAAGCAGGACGTCCAGTTCATTTTGTTGGAACTGCTTCTCAAGGAGCCAAAAAACTTCTTGATATCACAAAAGTAGAAAGAAGCACCAAGTTTTCCAAGCCTGTACTCTTCAGTTGTCAAGAAACAGGATGATGGCCAAGACACACACAGAAGCGTAAGCCTTGCCCCAAGGATTCTCACATAACCCCAAATCCAAACTCACTGCTGTTGAGTCCATCGCAAGTCACAGGGACTTAGCAGGACAAAGGAGAACTGCTCTCCAGGATTTTCAAGATTATAATCTTCTCGGAAGCAAGCCGACTGCCACATCTCCCTGCAGGGCGGCAGCGGGCGGGTCCAAACCACCGCCAGTTTGGTTAGCAGCTCAACGACTCTGCCTCCATGGCTCCTGAATTCTCACACAAATACCTAAAAATTATCGACCCATGTTTCTTCTCTGTGCCACTGAAAGGGACTGTTGGTCAGTCTCCGTGAATAGTAATGACTGGTTGCTTTAAAATAAATAGCAGCAAGAAAATAAGGACCATCATTCACTGACTACTTCTCACCAACCAGGCACAAGGCCAGGAGGCACACATGTGTTACCTCACGTCACACTGGTGCCGAGAAGGGTCATTATCTCATTGAGTCATGATGAGGATTAAATGAGTTAAACACTCAATCAAATTAGTTAATAACTAATTTACATGTATTTTCCTTAATACCATTAATAATCATATTAATAAGAAGTTTCAAAGATGAACTACTGAATAACAGACCTGGAATTGCATGTCACTTCAACAGAATGTATAAGTGATGCTCATTACATAGCACTGCATGCTGACTATGCTTCAGGCTTGCCTGGGGCAATTGCTTTACCAGGAGCCCCCCCACCTCCTCTCTCACCATGAGGGCATCTCCACTGCGCGCTCTAGGGCGCAGTGAGAACGCGCGCTCTCTTGTGTTCTACTGGAAATACCATGCCTGGTGGCATAGTGGCTATAACCAATCACAGAGCACCAACTCTGTTCAAACCACTAGACATGGCTTTCTACTCCCGGGAAGAGGTACATTATCAGAAACGCACAGGGACCGTTCGAACCTGCTCTCTAGGGTCACTATGACTCAGAATCAGCTCCACAGTCACAGAGTGTGGTGATTGTATTTTGTTTGGGATATTAGTAATACAAAGGAGCCCTGGTGGCACACTGTTAACCAAGAGGTAAGCTGTGTGAATTTACCTGTTTCTCCACGGGAGACTTTGGTAACGATTCACATCTTTGGAAACTCTGCGGGTCAATTCTCCTCTGTCCTACAGGATCACTATGAGACAGAATTTTTTTTTTGGGGGGGGGGGATGTTTGAGTTTTATTAGTAATATGAGGCTGCTTCAAAATCTTTGTAAAAAATAGAATTAAAAGAAAATGGGATTTTCCAGAGCCATTTTGAAGCTCCTTTGGGCATAAGGTCCCCGGGCAGTGCAAGTGCTTTGTACCCAGGGACTAACCACAAGGTCGGATGCTGGCACCCGCCCAGCAACACCTCGAAAGAAAGTCCGAGTGATTGACTCACAGGAAGATGTCAAGGCAGGAAACCCGAAGGAGCTCAGTCCTACTCTGGACCACACGTAGGGTCGCCAGGAACCAGGAGTGACTCAAAGGCAATGGGTTTGGCTTCAGGGTTTTTAGAAAGACTCATCTGATATTTCGCCAAGAAGTGGCTGAAGGAAAGCCGCCTTCAGTCACTCTCATATCCGGCTAGGACAAAGGAGGACATATGCTTGGAGGAGAGGAGGCTAGGTACAATGAATGCCTCATGGGACAGAGAGATCTGAGTTGCCAGAAAAATACTCCTTTTCTCCCTTCTTTCTCATTTCTGTCTCCATTATCATTACCATCATCTACTTATGGTAGAGATGGGGCCCGAGATGAGTTGACCGTAGCTCAATCTTTATCCACCCTCGATTCCTTAAACAAAACCAATTCATTTGACTCATGACCTTGCAATTCTGTCTTGGTCTGTCATGCTCCCCCATCACCTGCCTTCACCTGGCCAGCTTCTCACACCCGTAGAGCCATCCAAATGCCACAGCCACAAAGACACCAACTCTGGCCACTCAGGCTGAAGCCCCAAGAATCTGGTATTTCTAAGCAGCCTTGGACATTTCTAAATTACAGACAGAAAGGTTTAAAAAGAAAGTGCATTGACAAGAGAATGTCTCCACCAGCCCATTTTCCTGCGAATTGTGTCAAAACAATCATTCATCAGCGGCACTTCAGAGAGAACCAGTGGTGAAAGTGGCTTCCCAAAGCAAGGAGCCCACCAGAGAGAAAGGTTTGCGAGCTCAGCATGACTCCCTCCCTGCTCACAACTCAGAAGCACAGCTCTCCGCAGAGGTAGGACATGGAGCGATGTGTTTCAGCCAAAAGACAGGAGCACATGTCCAGACTCAGTTTAAAACAGTGCAGACTTCCAAAGACGATTGCAGATTGTAGGAGTGGTCAGTGGGTTTCCTGATACAACATTCCATCTAATTTCTCACTTCTTGCTACATTGATGGCCCAGGATAAATAATAGATCAGCAACTTTGCGATTCATTGAGACCAGGTGCGTTGAGGAAAATGTCGGTGAATTCAGCAATAACGCTCTACAACTAAGAAAACCCCAGGAAGCAAATAACTGAGGTCGTATAACATAAATATGCCCACTGTTCGAGACAGCAACTAGCAAAAAAAGAGGGAGAAAAAATGGATGAGAGGAAAAGATGAGATTTTCAAAGCAATGTAACATTTGGAGCTTCCTGACTGAGGACTAGTCAGAAAGCCCAGGACCCTGATGATCATGTCGTTTGGGCATTTCAGATGATGTTATGCCCAGCATGCATCTTATGAACGTTTGGGGTTATATTCCCTGTTTCTAATTCTTAATATTTGATCATTTTTCAGACAGGAAAATATAGTCTAAAGCTCTGCTGAATTTTCCAGGCAGAAATTCTTTAAAGAAACAGCAGTAGATTAGAATTTACTGGATCCCCCGCACTCCCCTGAGAAATGGCCCTGCTAGGTGCACACCTCGGGTGTTATTAATTGACTTTAATGCTTCATTACTGACAACTCCTTCCAGAAGGCATATTTCTACATTGCATCATAGAAATAACGGGTCAATTCTGTCTTAAGACCAGAATAAATAATATAGTGATAATGTTTCACACTAATAAATTAAATTTGGGCCACCTGTGAAAAAATGGAAATGTTTTCCTGAGAGGTATAGGCTGGAATATGGAATCTTAAGAGAAGTTCAAGCAGTGCTTCAGTTATGAAGGTCTGATTTCTGGACAACTCCCACCTGCCATCTGCCATGTAGTGTTCTGTAGTTTGTCCTCATTGTGAAATGATTACATAGGAGCCCTGGTAGTGTAGTGGTTGCACATAAGGCTGTGGTCCTCTATATCAGCAGTTCAAAACCACTAACCGCTCCACGGGAGACAGGGCTTTCTCCGCAAACAGGTGACAGTCTCTACCCTGTCCTGTAGGGTTCTATGAGTCAGCATCAAATGGATGGCAGTGAGTTTGGGGGTTTTGCAGTAATTGTTGAAAAGACGGAGCCAACCCCCCTTGGAATGATTCCTCATAACAACCACCTTCATTTGCTCCAGTGGCTGCTTTTAAGTCACCCTAAAAGTTCCACTCTTTTCCTGCACTGACTCATGGCAGCCCTATAGTACAGAGTAGAGCCACCCTCTTTGGGTTTTCAAGGCTGTACAGCTCTACAGGAGCAGGTCTGACTGGCATCGAGTTGATGCCAACTCATAGGGCAGGGTGGTACCTTGAAGGGCAGGGTGAGTTTCTGAGGCTAGAACTGTTTATGGCAGTAAACGCCCCGTCTCTCTACCTCAGTGGGGTTGGTGGTTTTGAAATGCCGGCCTTGAGAACTTCGGCCCAACACATAACTGCTGAGCCACTGGGGCACCTTTTGGGCTTGTGGCTGAGGCTAAATAAGAACCCTAGGCCCCTGTTCTGATCTACCTACAAATACAACTTAAAGACACACTTAAGGAGGGGATTTCTTTCACATAACCCGGGGACTGCCTGCACAATTCCTCTGAAAAGTATTTTCTTGTGCGTTAAAAAAAGGGAAGGCTATCATTTTAACATTTCTCTTAAGTTTGCAGAAAGTGATAAGCAAGATGGAATGCTTTTCCCTCACTAACTGGGATGCAAGTGGAAAACAAATCCTGAAGAGCCACAGTGACCTCTACTGTCAACAAGAAGAACTGGCCTTCGTGTAAGGTAACGACACAAAAACATCCTTTCTACAAGGAAAACCAGAAGAAACTCAGAGAATCCTTGGTTCCAAAGAATGAATTGGACAGTCACGCATGAACCCTAAGCTTTTACTCTTTTGGGGCTGCATATTAATTTTAACTTCACATCATTTTAGTCACGTATACGCAATTCTGCCCACTTCTGATTTACATTCAATATAGCACAAGCATTTCCCCCTTATTATTTTTTTTAATTTAGAAACACCTTTTCTGATGTTCTATAACTTACTTTAATTTGCCTTTCTTATTTTTTTCTAAAATCAATCAAAAGATGTCTAGGACGTTTAAGGCACAATCTTGAAAAAAGAATCCTAATAGGAATTGCAAAGCAAACACAGCGTAAGCAGAGGCACCATTCACGTGGACGCAGCGTCACACACCACGGCCCACCCCACCCAGCATGGGTGGGGCTTTCCAGTTAACCTCCTGGTGTGAGAGGGGCAGGTGGGCAGCCAGCCCCAGGACTCCTTGCAATTCCCCGCCTCTCCCGCTGAGCATGGTGGTGGTGGTGGTGATGGTGATGGTGGTGGAGGTGTGGTGGTGGCAATGGTGATGGAGGTGTGGTGGTGGTGGTCGTGGTGATGGAGGTGTGGTGGTGGTGGTCGTGATGGTGATTGTGGTCATGGTTGTGGTGGTGGTGGTGGCGTGGTGATGGTCGTGGTGGTGGTGGTGTTGGTGGTGATGGTGATGGTGGAGGTGGAGGTGGAGGTGGTGGAGGTGGTGGTGGTGGTGGTGGTGGTGGTGGTGATGGTGGTGGTGGTGATGGTGGTGGTGGTGGTGGTGGTGGTGGTGGTGGTGGTGATGGTGGTGGTGGTGGTGATGGTGGTGGTGGTGGTGGTGATGGTGGTGATGGTGGTGATGGTGGTGATGGTGGTGGTGGTGGTGATGGTGGTGGTGATGGTGGTGGTGTGGTGGTGGAGGTGGTGGTGGTGGAGGTGGTGGTGGTGGTGATAGTGGTGGTGGTGGTGGTGGTGGTGGTGGTGGTGATGGTGGTGGTGGTGGTGGAGGTGGTGGTGGTGGTGGTGGTGGTGATGGTGGTGGTGGTGGTGGAGGTGGTGGTGGTGATGGTGGTGGTGGTGGTGGTGGTGGTGGAGGTGGAGGTGGAGGTGGTGGAGGTGGTGGAGGTGGTGGAGGTGGTGGTGGTGGTGGTGGTGGTGTGGTGGTGGTCGTGATGGTGATCGTGGTGGTGGTGGTGGTGGTGGTGGTGGTGGTGGTGGTGGTGGTGGTGGTGGTGGAGGTGGTGGTGGTGGTGGTGGTGGTGGTGGTGTGGTGGTGGTGGTGGTGGTGGTGGTGGAAGTGGTGGTGGTGGTGGTGGGGTGGTGGTGGTGAGTTACCACACTGAGTGACACCACTCCCTGTGATGGGCTGTGGGCACTGCTGTGACCCTGTGGTCCTGTTGGTGTTCTTCCCAGTGACTGGCGTCAGGGATGCAGTCTGAATCACCTTGCCCACACCCCCGTAATGGAGCCACTAAAGGTAGCGAAGGCCCACAGGTAAATGCATTCATCGATTCAGAGTGGATTTACTATCCAACTAGCACGTACTCCATGGGCACGCACTATATTCAGAGCCATGTCACTAGTAAAATCCTCTTCACTTCTAGTTGGTACCAATCTGTGGGGATCAGAGTAAAACTGTCCTTTAAAAAACGGTTTTCAATGGCTGCTTTTTTCTGAAGTAGGACACCCGGTCTTTATTTCAGGTATCTCTGCGTGGGCTCTCACCTGCCAACATATTGGTCAGCCGCTTGCCAGGCCCAGGGACTGCAAACTCTGTGAAGAACCCGACCAAACAAGTGCAGGGGAAGAAGTGTGGTCAAGGTGATGACACGGCGCAAAGGTATGACGCCAGAGGAGGGTGCACAGCCCAGAGGCACCCCATGGTGTAAGGTGCTGAGCAGAAAGGGGAGCCCTCGGGGAAGCTGTCAGAGGGGCACCCACAGAAGCCATATTACAGAGGCAAGAGCCCAAATGGTCTTCCCACAGGAGGAGAAGGTGCGGTCTCCCCAGGCGAGGCTTCCAACGGGAACAGGTCTTCCATTACAAAGGGAGGCAGTAGAAAGGGCAGGTGTGTGTGCTTGTCTATGCCAGCTGCCATGCCACGAAATTGACATCCACTGGGGCACCACCTGGCTCCCTCTTAAGACAGGACCCTGGAGGACTCGGATCTGGTGATTCCTGGCCAGTGGGTAGAAGAGATGGGAGCCCAACTCGATCTGTTTTCCCGGCGGAGAGGGCTTTCTCAAGTGAGAGCCTCTCATCTCTTACCTTTACACGTTTAATCGAGCCACTTGCTTAGAAAAGGGACAATGACAGCCAAGGCAGTTGTGGGAAGCTATGGATAGCCGCCCTCCACTCAGCGCCCAGCGCCTGGTGACTCCGTGTACGACCGGATCCAGACGTTGTGATCCACGAGGTTGTTATGCGCCGTCAGTGGACGGACGGGCCTTTCTTTCTAGTCTGTCTTGGTCTGGAAGCTCCCCCTGTAACTTATTCTGCATCGTCGCCGCATGAGATCTTCCCCCGACAAACCACGGACGTCTACACCTGCCGGGCCTGGGTCGAGAGCCGAGTCCAGGACTTCCCAGTCAAAGGCAAACATGGTGCAGGAGTCCACCCCGCCCTCCTGCACAAGGGACCGTCTCTCTTGCCCTCCACGCCGGGTGTGGGAAGGGGCGATGGAGAGGCAGGGCAACAATGCTGCTTCGGTGGATGGCGTTTGCTCTGCTGCGTCGGCCTGCCTGCCAGTGACCACAGCACACAGTCTACGGGGAAGCAGCCCTTCACAGTGGTCCTACTGAGGACCCGGGGAGACCCATTTGTTGCCATATTCCCGGTCCGGGGGTGGCGCTGTACCGAAAGCTGTGAATTACCCAGCTCAGGTGCTCAGCGGCCTCTCCTTCCAGAAGGGCCATCCCGCAACCAGAGTCAGTTCAAACCAACGCCACGGCTCTGCTACATTTCTCAGAGGTTCTGAGAGCGCACTAGGTCTCCGCATGCCCTTGAAATCCTGCTCTCCTCTCTCTGACTCTTCTCTCACCCGCCACTGGGGCACATCTCCTATTTTAAGAAAAAAAAAATTTTTTTTTTTAGCTTTTTTCTCCATGGAGTGATCTCTGGGAGCGCGCAGAAAGCCTGGCAGCTGTGGTGGATGTTGGGGACCAGGAGATCTGGGTCTTCCTCTGGCATCCTTCCAGAGACTTCCACGCAGTTTCTGTCCTCTTCTCGTCTGGGGGTGGATCTTCCTGCTGTGTCACAGAGGATGTGCCTTGTTGTTGTGTGATGTAGGTGGCCTCACGAGAGAGCTAGACAGCCGGTGAGGTCTCCCATCCCCATGTGAAGTGCATCACGGGAGCACAAAGGACGCTCGGGGCCTGAAAGGAACCCATGGAAGGTGGGACTGATGGGCTGTGGGCCCACCCTGCCTGACGGGGTGTGCAGAGAGGCATCTCTTTCCAATTCACCCCCCCACCCCTCTGTTCCCTTCTGAAGCTCTTGTTTAAAAAATGAAGCTCAGAATCCAGGTCTCGCCAGGCCTCTGTCAGTCTGCTGTAGAAAGATCTTGGAGGGCAGGCCTCCGTGGGGATGTGCGAAAGCAACGCAGATGAAAGTACTCAGGATCTACAGGCCTTGCAATCAGCCAGTTCACACCGGTCTCAGCGATCACTGTCTAGGAAGCTCATAAACAACTGCAATAAGTGGGAAGAGGGCCCTGAACTCCAAGCTGATATGGATCATCAGTTCCCTCAGGTTGGATTCAGTCAACAGCTTCTTAGTCTGGAGATCCCACTTCTTCTTTTTGAGAGTTAAATGTACCAAAGGCCTCCTGCCCTTGTCTCCTTTGTTAAGGGTGAAATGGTGTTTCTAGCGCCCTGCAGAGTCTCACTCTTCTTGTCCAATCATTGTCAGTCTCCTAAATCACCCAGGAAGAAATCGTTGCAATGCAGTACAGCTGGTTTTAGTGGATCGGTGGGCCGTCTGTCCCTGGAAAACTATCCACACCAGCAACTATGCACGCATTGTCCTCTAGTCTTCCAGGACCTAAGCCTTGAACACCAACAGGAGTATGGCTAAGATCTCGGAGTAGTGACCTTTTCCCTGATTAACGAAGAATGTTGCCTGGATTCACAGAACACATGAGATTAGCTAGATCCCCAATCAATGGGGAAAAGACACAGATGAAACTACCTTTCTCACACAACTTCAAGTTAAATACAATTAAAGTCGAAACAAACTGTTTATTGAGAAGATGATTTTACTATAAGCAATATAGCATGATCATTCGGAACTATTTCTATTGCTTCGCAGTATTTACTGCTAATTGTCCTGGAGTTTACCCCACCTCCTAGTGACCTTATGGGGTGGTGATGTTAGGTTTTGATTCACAGAGCCCCTCTACACAAAGGAACAAAACCCTGTCCAGTCCTGTGCGCGGTTACATTAGGTTCTCTAGAGGACCAGTGCTCCTTGTGTGTGTTTGCATATAGAAAGGGATTTACATCAAGACATGGCTTGCATGGGTGCAGAAATAGCTAAGTGCAGTTCAAGTCAGGCATCCCCTGAATTATGGAAGTGGATGAACAACAAGGGGGAGGATGAAGCAAGGACAGCGGGGTCCACAGCTGGTAGATGCAGAAGTCTGAAATCAGTCAAAGGAATCCACTGATAATAATCCACTGGAGGCTGCTGGGATCGGCAGGTGACACAGCAGATCAAGGAACCAGGTGCAAGATCCAGCTCCAGGAGAAGACTCAGAGCCAAAGAGGATTCAACTCTGCTCTGTCTCTCTCTCTCTCTTGTATCTTAAAAGGTTTACAATACCAAGAAAGTATTGTCAGGCTGAAACCCATTTGGTAGGCTGGGCTCTGCCCTTCCCCTTCCCCAGGTGAGTCTTGTCTGGTTGACATAACCCTATCCCTCCCATGGGCATCCTCACAGTGGTTATGGTTGAGTCCGTTGTTGCAGCCACTGTGCCCATTCATCCTTATATCGTATCCCCTTCCGTCTTCTACAGCTTCTGTGCAGCAGAATGAAACGGAGCCTGGTCCTGCTCCACGTTCATGGTTGTTGTTTTGTTTGATTTCCCTGTTACCATTATTTGGTTCAACTTCCCCCCGAGGGGGCTCGTCTTCAGGATGTATGGGACAATATTCTGTTGTGATCCATTAAGGTTTTCATTGGCTAATTAAATTGCTCAGCCTTTCTTCTTAGTCAGTCGTAGTCTGGAAGCTCTGCTGAAATAAAGCTGCCACCCACGGGTGACCGGACTGGTATCTGAAATGCTGGAGGCAGAGCTTCTAACACCATGTGGGCACCAAAGCTACCCCCGTACACGAAACTGGCAGAAGAGCGGTGGTAACTAGGTGATTATAGTCCCTACATAATTATCAAATTGTTATGTGGAAGCTCTTCTTTACTTTTATTAGTAAGGAGGGGTATTAAATTTACTTAATGTTTCCTGAGTGCCTGCTTTGAAATTACTGCTCATTATATCCTCCTTGTAAACACGTGGACAATTTTATAATTCCTTTAAAATAGGTAACTGTACCAGAGGAAAAGCTACCAATGTTCCTTGATAACCCCAATTTAAATAGAAATTTTTCTGGGTTTTGATCTTTCAAAATATTAAAGATTCATCTTTTTCATTATAGATTTGATTTAAAGTTCAGCTGGACTTTTCAGAATTCAAAGCAAAGATTGATCTAAATAGGGTTGCATAGGGCACCTGTGGGGGATTGCTAGTCTGGTTGACGCAAGAAATGAACAAATTGAGAAGAGATGGTTAGCTCTGAGTTTACTGAATCTTGACTAAATTTAAGCAAGTCATTATCTCACTTGCAATATGTCAAATAAAAGAAAAAATAAGGTATCTTTGCATACTAATCATTCACTTCCTGTGCTGATTCATCCAGCCTGGTAATGGTTGGTTCTAATAAAACCTGGGGTGGAGATCTCAACCTAATCTAGACCAGTTTATTTTGCACCAAGAAAACCTCCATTGATTACCTCATTAAGCAGCTCAAAAACGTACCATTTTGGTTTCCATGGATACCAGGAAAGGAAGCAAGGGTGAAACTTCAAAAATCTATAATCACTTCTGGAAAAAAGCAACCAAAATTTCAGGATCTACTGTAAGTGGTGAGTAAAATCATTTTAATAGAAACAAATGCACTTTTCTCACATGTCAGAACACAAGTTCTGAAATCTAACATTCACTGTCCCATCTATGAGGGTCTGCCTTGCCCACCAGCATATGTACACAGTCCCAGGAGGGAGCTATGTCAATCAATATTATAACTCTCTTGCCTTTTCATTATGAATCCAATTGCAATCAAGTTGTGGTAAAGAATGCTTCATTTTTTAATCTACCAGGAACTTACTTGATTTTACTCCCAGTGACAAAAAATACAAGTGAAGCATTAGGAGAGTCTCTCTGGAGTACAGCCATGGAAACATCTTCCTCAAAAGTCATACCAGGAAAAGACAAAAGCAGAGGATTCATATGAAGGCACCTCTGACAGAAAATCTGAGCATTACTAGACAAACATATGGGTATTCTTCAGTCTTAAGATGTTGAAGGAAATTCAAAATCAGCCCTTTTCAATCCACATACATTAGGAAAATGAAAGCAGAACAGGATGATACCCAGTCATATTCTAAAAGAAAAAAGTTTAAATTCTGAGCACTGATTTGCAGAAGGAAATGGATAACAGTGAAAACCCAAAATCCCCCTGAGGACTAAACCGCCCTTGAACTCCTTCTCACCCTTAGGCAGGATTGTGAACAATCTTGCCCACAGGGGGCCCTGCACTGGAAAGTAGATTACCTGAACCACCAGCCTACCCAGCCAGGGTGGGACAGTCTCCCTTAGGGGGCGTGCCTGAATGTGTCCTTGATGAAGATCTCCATACTGAGGTCTCACAGTCATGAGTCATGGCCTGACTGCCCTGCTTGGAAGGCCTTGGACCAAGCTTGACAGCTCTTCTGCCTACCATAACGTGTGTGTGCCAATCATAATCCCACTCCCACTTCCGTAATGCTACCTGTAACGGAACAATGTTTCTTTGTCATTGTCTTGTGTTTGTCCTGTTTAAGACTAAATTCATGTTCTAATTAAATTATATTTGCGATTCCGGGGCTCCTTTGTAGCCTAAAACAGATGACATGGAAACTTACTACAAGAATCTGGAAACAGAAAAATCTCTGTGGAGTGGAGTGATCCAAGGAAAGCTCCCTGGGAAGGATGAGACCTGAGATAGATTGGATTTTGTTTGGAAGTCAGTACAAAGATGCTCCCTCTGATGCTTACGAAGGACCTCTCATAGACCATGGAGTTCGATGCAAGCAAATTATGACTCGGAATCAATCTACGGGGACAGCCTTCAGGCAGTAGGAAGAGCAAGTGTATTGATTCTTAGGGAGAAAATGGTTCATCTTCACATTCAAAGACAGAAAAGTCGATGTGGCTGGGGCACACGGTAAGCTTGAGGTCAGAAAAGCAGGCAGCAGTTGATTTGGGCGGTCCTGTTGGGCCATGGTAACCGATCTGCCTTTTGTTTTAATTACAATAGAAAGTCATTGAATTCGTCTAGTTTAGAGCAAGAGTTTCAAGCAGGGAAGTTAAATTTTCTTGTTTATATTGTTTAAGGTACCCTGTCACCCACTCAAACTCAAGGACATTGAGTAGATGCTGAGTCAGTGTGACCCAGTAGAATAGGGTAGAACTGCCCCCCTTTGGGTTTCTGAGGCTGTGAATCTTTACAGGAGCAGAAAGATAGAGTTGCCTCTTTCTCCCATAGACCAGCTAATGAATTCAAACTGCTGACCTTGTAGGTAGCAGACAAACTCTAGCCCACTAAGCACCCACTAGGAGGGCTATGTTAGCCAAAACTGGAAAAGACTACGGGTTGCCTAGCATGTGGAGAAATTGGAACCTTCCAGCATTGCTAGTAGGAATGTCACGTGGTACAACCTCCATGGGAAACAACTGAAGGTTCTTCAAAAGTTCAACAGAGAGTTACCAACGGACCCAGCAACCCTACTTCTGGGTCTAAATCCGCAGAATTGAAAACACCTGTTCAAGTAAAGCTCTGTGCCTGAATGTTCACAGCAGTGCTAGGCACAATAGCCAAGAGATGGACACAGTGGCAATGTCCATCGACTGATGAATGAATAAACAAAATGTGGTATAGATTACAATAGAGCGCTATTCTGTCATACAAAGAAGTGAACTGTGCGTGAACCTTGACCTCTTGTGAAAGTGAAAGTTAGACACAAAAGGTGGCATATTAGATGATACCATTGAGGAAGAAGCAGAAGTGGAAACAGCAGGGAATAGAGAGTAACTGCTTCTTGGGTATAGGGTTTCCTTTTGGGGGATCATAAAAATGTTCTGGAACCAGATGGAGGTGATGGCTGCCCCAAATTATAAACGTACTAAATAGCACTAATGGGAAATTTTATGTTTTCTATAATGACCTTATGAAGCCCTGGTGGCATAGTGGTTGTAACGAGGCTGTTAACCTCAAAGTCAGCAGTTTGAAACCACCAGCAGCTCTCCAGGAGAAAGATGAAATTTTCCAGTCGGGACAGTTCTACCCTGTCCTACAGGATCACTATAAATCAGAATCGACTCAGTGGCAGTGGATTTGAAATTTTCAGTTTGATGTTGACAGTTCTTCCCTGGAAGAAGTACAGCCACAATGTGCCTTAGAAGCAAAGTTGACAGGCCTTCATCTCATGTACTTTGGAACAGATTATCAAAACAGAGCAGTCCCTGCGGACAGGACGTCGTGTTTGGTAAAGCCGAGGGCACTGAAAAAGAGGAAGATCCTCACACCCTCAACAAGATGGATCAAGACAGGGCTGCAGCCATGCCGTGAACATAACAAAACTGGTGAGAGGGGTGCCAGACTGGGCAGTGTCTCCTTCAGCTGGGCCCAGGATTGCTCTGAGTCAGAACCAACCCAATGACACCTAAAGACGAACAATGATATTGACCAAAATCTTTGTTCAATCATTGTGCTGGGATTGTGGAGAGAGGGGCAAACATGGAAGCAGGGAAGCCAGAGTGTAGAATCTGTACCGATGGTAGAGGTTTGGACCAGGGAGGTGAGAGAAGGGGCTGGAGATGGATGTGAAGATGCAGAATCTATCGGCCTCACTGGTGATTGTGACACAGGCAATGAAGGAAGGAAAGAGAAAGGACCAGAGTGCTGTCCAGGCAGTTTGCTTCTGTAATCGGAAGAGCAGGAGAAATTCTGCCAGAAATGGAGAAGGCTTACAAAGAAGAATTTGGTCATACATGGAGCAAAAAAACAAGACTTTCATTGTTTAGACTTTTAAAAATTCCTCTTTTGTTTCTACATCAGTCATAAATAGGAATTGCCTACAGAAACTTGCAGGAACCTAATCAATAAGGTGCTTGTTTTTCTTATAACATAAGGAGTCCAGGGGAAGAATCCCACTAAACAAGAAAGCACTGGCTCCCATTCTTGGGACCACCCGTGTGTGTTTCATTGCCAACTACTGGACCTGGTTTTAGGCAGTAATACACAAAGGAAGCAAAACAAGGAAGGGTATATGAGTATTCTAAGACTGGAAATGTTAGAGAAGTTCCCATCATACATGACTACCTACAGCCGCAATGGTGTGTAAACATGTTGTTTTGAACTGTGCATGTCACTCCCTCAGACAGAATTAGGGTTCTTTCTTTTGAATAAGCAATTGAAGTGCTAGAAGTCTCACTTTCCTTGCACCTCATGCCGCCACTACCTGTCTGCAAGTTGCCATGATTCTGAAAAGGTTTTCGTGGAGCTTGCGGGAAAATATGGACTAGGAAGACAGGTCTGGCAACGACTTCAAAAACCAGTTAATGAATACTCCATGACTCAGAAGTCCAGTCTGCTATGGGCCATGGGTATTACGCATTGGTTTGTCATGGCTTGAGAACCAATTTAACAGGCTTAACAACAACTCGTAAGGAGGAGAAAGTGGACATCAGGTAGGCAGCCAGCTGTGTGAACCAGGTAAGGTGTAAGCCTCAAGGCAGCCTCAAGGCCGTCTGTCTGAGGGTCTACTATAAAAACTCAAAACTCTGTAAAATATCTCAAGATAAAATATTGAAGTCATCACTAAAGTCTGTTAAATATTATATGGATGAATGTGTGGGATCAGCACTTATTTTTATTCTTGTAATTTATAGAGTTCTGTAAACATATATGGGACTTTATAGAGCATGAAGCACAGAAGACAGAATTCCTGCCCTGAGAAGTTTACAGTCGCAATCAGACATAAACTAAAACTCCTTTTTTTTTTTTTAGCGCCTGTGATTCGAGAAGACAGAAGTACCACCAACAGAATCAACCAAGGTTGTACACTTCCCGGTCCACACACCCTGTAAGAAAAAAACCCAGTGAGAGGACATAATCGCCACTTTAAACAAGCAAACAAAAACAGCTCTGTTCCATGGGTTTGTATATTGCAAACGATTTGGAAATGAAATTTGCGGGTGTTTCAAGGCTCCTCCCTGATACTTCTCTAATAGGAGTTAGGATATGTGAAGAGACTCAAACCATAGAAATAAGTTCTTTTAGTGGCATGGTGGCTACACTAATAAAGCAGCCAATCAACTCGTTCAGACAGAGATTACAGTCCCGCAAGCAGTAATTCACCCAAGGTCACTCCACTAATTAACAGAGCTGTGATTTGATCCTAAAAGCCAGCCATTACCCTGTCCTTTCTCCTTTGGAAGTCAATCAAACTCATCGTACTTCCTTTTTTTTACATTTCCTTGGGGATTTTCAGAACAATGATGTGACTTATGTTGTTTTCTCTTAATCAGCTTTTTGCTGCACTATAGCAAAAGTATCAGTGAGATCAGCAGCTGCTCTCTGAGATCCAAATCTCATATTTTAATAACCCAGAATCAACTGCTAGCTCCCTCTATGAGGAACTACAGCAATTCATGGAACAATGGAACAGAGAGATCATGGAATTTTCCACGAACATTGAAAAATCCCCTTGGATATGTCTTTAATGCTTTTCATATCTGTGAGGCCTTTAAGTAAACCAGTATCAAACTCACTAGCATTTAAGCAATTCTGGCACATAGACACCATCCAGTAGGACAGAGTCGAACTGGCCCTGTGGGTTTCATCGCTCTGTACAGGAGCGGAACGCTCCTCTTCTTCCGATGGAGCAGCTGGTGGATTCATAACACTGACCTTGTGGTTAGCACCCAATGCGTAACCCACTGCAACACTATAGTAATAATTTAGTTTGTAAAAATTAATACCACACTAATTCCAAGGCTTTGGAGGTCGAAGATGTCCCAAATGCCCAACTCTTCAGGGTATGACTTTGCTCGATTTCCCCCCACTTTCCCCTTGAGGGTATTTATTCCCTCTCATCTCTGGGGTCTCACAATCTGTTGCTGCAACCCACAGAAACTCGGGAAACTTTCAGGAAAGGCTCCATGTGGTGGTGGGTGCTGTTCATCTAAAATCTGAGAGTCAGGCAGAGGGGTCCAGAGTCCAGAACTGCAGAGTCAGAACTGCAGGCTCCAGAGCCAGAAGCCAGAATTATCCAGAAACCTGAGTCAGTATTCTTGCTTCTCCCAAAGCCCAGTCAGTTAAATGGAGGTTTGGCTTTTTAGGTGAGTTGACGGATGTGTGGAATCGTATGGCCACATCATTATATATCCAAGGCCAACAAAGGATGTGGCTTGGTTCATGCCCACCTCTAAGGTGAAGCCTTAGAGAAGTCGTCAAGATGATAAAGAGGGCGACCCGATTCACACCAGCTAAGGTCAGGTCTTAATCCCTCCCATTTTATTCCTGTTCTTTAGTAGCGAATTCCCTCCCAAATTAAACTGTAATCACAGAAGCATAATGTCCAGAATTATAATATATCACAGAAAGCATTATGGCTGGCAGGGCCATATTAACTGACTATGCTCACCCAAAACTCACCCTTCTAGTTTCTTATGCCTTTAAGTAGACTGTGGAAAATGTCTTCAGTGAGGTTCAAAACTCATATTGGATTCATACTTAACAGAGTTATCTCTGACATAGGCTTTTCTGTTTCTTGGGTCCATTTCTTTTAAGGTTTGTTATCTTGTTTTGTTTTTATTCTTCTCAATGGGTACCCACTCTTAGCAGTCACAATTAAATCGACCTAAAAATGTAGACAAACTTGCAGCTTGTGGGGATTTTTGTACCTAGAACAACAGCCTACAGAAAACAGCATACAATATGTGGTAGATTAATTGACTGTGAAATTACAGTTTAAGCTACAAAGCTTTTTTAAAGTGTTAGGAATGTAAAGAAGCATGTAAACAAACTGATTTTCATTATTTGTTGAGGTAAAACAGTTTGCTTCTCCCTGTACCTTTCTTTCTTCCTTTCTTGTTATAAATGTCTTGCAAGCACTTGCTCTGGGATCATTTCATTTATACAGCTTTCCTAAACAGCACTCTCTGCAAAGGGAGATTTATTTATAGAGGTGCTGAATGATATGCAGTGGTTTCTGGGATGTTAAGAGCTAATAAAGCACTATACAAATCAAAGGTATTATATTAATGCTATGATGATGAATAAAAAAAGTGAATGGTCATATTGTTGGGCTGCTAGCAATAGCCTGTTTACACTGCCAAGAACAATAGAGAAGATTGATCCAGCCCATTTATTTTTTAGATGAGGACAATTAGGCTAATGGTGATGGGAGGTGTTTTGCACAGAGCCCTAGATCCAGTGAAAGGTTGAGCTGGAACCAGAACCTTAAAGTCTCTTGTGTGATACCACCATTGGATCTTGCTCTCCATCACACTGTATCTGTCACATCCTTAGCCCATTGACTCATAGGCTGCCCTTGGACAATGGACTAAATGCATCTAGAACAAAACCCGACTACCTAGAAATGTCCATCATTATTGAACTCATCTTCCCCCAAACTAAAGCGAAGGATGATGAGCCAATTCTTTGGGAAGAGAAGGATTACTACAATATTCCCATGGCACATAGCCTCTGATCAGAACAATACAGGCAACATAAATTCATCCAGATACCAAAAAATCCCATTGTTGAAATGTTCATTTTCTTTCCATTTCATCAGAATTTTGTAACATGCCCAACCTGATGTTTCCATTTCCAAGCACCATTTTATGTGCCTACAAGATAGTCACTTGAGAGAGGCCCAGGATAATAAGTGTGCACAATCCACTTGATGGTCCATTTATTTGTTTATTGACTTTAATCTGATTTGTTGCCTCATTTGGCATCCAAGAAAGCATAAAAATTCCCCCAATTTTTTTTGCTAAAAGTCGTGGAATTCTTTTGTATCCAGAAGTTAAGAATCAATGCTCATGTGAAGTCAAACTATGAAATATTTCCAACATTTTATCTAGATTTTTCAAAATTTTGACAACCCATCTTACAGACACGAGGATGGACTGAGACTCCTAATTCACAGAAACACCTGGACAGCCATTAAGTTCAACAATATCTACCTCCTAGTCTCAGAGATCTTGTGGTTCCAGTCCCAGTTGTAACAGGCCTTCTGGCCGGTCACTGTGCCACTGAGGGGTCAGAGGGGTCCTACCAGAAGAGAGGGCAGACAGCTCAGTTGGTCAACACATTCCAAAGAAAGATTTCATTTTCTTACAGTAATCGGGTATTCCTCCTGACCAGTTTATAGAAATAAGGGCATGAATGAGCAGCACCATGTGAGAAATGAAGCTTCTGATCTTACATCGCCCTCTCCAAATTTGGAAAGAGGAGAGCAACTAAGCCCAACCTCAAGACTTCCTAGCGAAATCAAGTTAACAGTAATAGTCATTGATCCATTGATTCAACAAATATCTATTGAGTTCTACTCAGAGTCAAGCATTGCTTCAGATACTGGAGGTGCAGTAGTGGCCAAAACAGATCAGGAAAGTTAGTCAATACCTAGTGTTCTAGAGTGTGAAAGTACTGTGGAGAAATAAAGCCAGAGAGAGAGAGATGCAGAGTTTAGGGGGTGGGGTGCAGAGGGAAGGGGATGAGGAAGGGTGGCAACTTTAAATATGATATCTATGAAAAACCTGATGGAAAAGGTCACATCTGATTAAAAGCCTGTGGGAGATGATGTAATGAACCTGGCAGCTATCTAGAACAACCGCAGAGGCAAGAGAAAACTCAAAGAGCCATTAAAATGTTTGGAGTGATATATTCTGATTCACATAGTTAAGGGGATATTTTGGCTGTGGGTTCATAATAGATAGTGAGTGGAGGCAGAGAGAGAGATGAACAGTCAAAAGGCAGATCATGGTGCTCACACCAAGGAAGTAACAATACTGCTGGTGAGAAATTAAGGGTTATGGGTATATTTGCCAAATAGAACCAAGAAAATTGATAGATAAATATCATTTGCTATACATATATTTTTAGAAAGACATCAAGGACCTCCAGGTTTTAGATAGGAACATCTGAAAGAATGGACAGGAATGCAAGAGACTTCAAAAGACACAGCTATGGTATATACATGAGGAGCTCAAGCTGGGGCATGTTCAACTTAGGTTGCTCCCCAGACATCCAAATGAAAATCTTGGATAGAACGATGTGGATGCAAAGGTCTAGAACTGCGGGGAGAGGTCAGGCTGGAGATGAAACCATCAGTCACTAATGAAACCTTCTTTTTGACACTGGACCTAACTTCCACGGTCTCTTCATGCTCCGAACTTGATCGATCCTTCCCTCCCTCTGACTTAAGAGCACTCTACTTCTGTGAGACTAAGCATCGAAAGTTCATGGCTAGACTCTTCACCTTCCTGTGGGTTCGATTCGCCAAAAATGAACCTCAGGTGCCGCCATGACTCCCTGGCAGAAGTTTATATGTCAATATGATGCTGAACAGGTGTCAACAGCTTCCAGACAATGAAGACCATTCTGCAAGGGTCTCCATGAATCAAGGCCAACTTCACTTAAGCAGCTAGTAACAACAAATACTGTGAAATTTAGTAACCCAACGGTTCTACAAAAATTCCTTCATTTTAGGACTCAAATGAGAAACTTGGGAATGTTTTTTATTCTCCTAATTTTCCTATCCTTTTAAGTCTCCCCATGCCCTCCTTTAGTCACCAGAGAACTTTGAAGGAGACTTTTTCCTATGGAATTACTGTAAAGTTTAATCTGTAACTCTCATCATGATAGTCTTATGAGATATTCTCAACATTTAATAGCTATGGTGCTGGAAAATTTTCAATTTGTCTTTATTTTGTATTGCTGTTAAAAGAGTCCTATCTACTCCATTTCTGAATATGGAATCATATGTTTCTTTTGACTAGTTTCTAAAATCCGAGGATGCATTGTTGCCACAGTGGCATTTTAAGAACTAAAGAGATGTTCTCTGGTCAACCAGGCCATGAGTTTGTCTCTCTTTAAGTTTTAGCTTCTCTTCTTCAAGTCTCCCTAAATCCACCAGCAGTTTAAATTGGAACTAGCAGAATCTTTCCACAGCAGACTAAAGTATGCTTAAGCAGCTAATAGCCCCATAATAAACACGATTTACCATTTCTATGGACTTTGTTCAAAATACTAGAGCCCCAAAGAGGGTAGGGAATGGTCCAATGTACAATGACACTAATTTTCTCTGGGATTTGTGGTAGGAAGGTGTCTGCTCTGGCCACAATGGTGTTTCTTTCTTGGTTTGTAATGGGGATAAGGCACGGGTCACCAGGCCTCTCAATTTCTCCACCCTACCTTCCCATTATAGAAAATGTGAGCTGTTTCATGTCCAGAGTCAAAGGAAGGACTTTCTTTCCATCTATCCTCCATCCACCAAAAAAACATCCCGTACCTTCTTCTCAAGTCCAATCCCCATGTCACTAGACACACACGCTGGAGGAATGGATGTACAAAGTGGCATGTGCATACAGTGGGATCCTTCTCGGCCACAAGATCCCAATGAAGACATCAGAAGTGAGCTTTGGACAAATTATGCTTCATGCATGATGTCAAGCACAAAAACACAGACATGGTATGATCTCACCATTATCTATGAAATACCTAGAATAGGCAAATTGTTAGGATCAAAGTTTAATAGTGGTGACCAGGATGGGATGGAGGAGAAAAGGTGGCATCATTGTTTAGAAAGAATTGAGCTTTTTTTTAAGGTGATGGAAAATTTGGCAAGGAGATTGGTGATGTTTGCATGTGATTATTGTAATTTGGATAACAAGGAGAAAATCTTGAATTGGCATACAATGTGTTATGTCCTTGTATCAAACCAAATAAGAATTAATTTATCATGTCACCTACAAGCTGAAATGATTACTCAACTCTGCCATAATAGTTTAAAAGGATTAATAGATAATATATAGGTGGTTAGATATGGCTGTATTCCAATAAGACTTTATTTATTTAAACAGGTAGCAAACCAAATTTCACCTGAAGACCATCGTTTACTGTCCCCTTAGGCCTAGTCCTAAGCCTACACTGCGCCTTACTCTTTCAAACATAAAACCTTACAGCTTCAGAAACACACACTCAGCTAATTTCACCCTTTACAAATTCTAGGCAAATTAAGTTTTCATATGTGATATTGCCAAATAAGAAATAATACTTGAATAATCATATACAAGAAATATAATGGCTCTAGTAATGCCATATAATAGAAAACATGATTTTTACGAGAAACCCTGAGCTAGAACAAGCCGTCTCAACATCTCCTAGTTCAGGACCTACAAGAACTTTGTGGGATGATAAATGTTTGTTGTTTTAAAGTGTTCAGTTTTGGGGGTAATTTGTTACACAGCAATAGATAATTAAACACAGATTAATGAATATCTAAAACGTCAATTGGCTGATTAAAACAAAACAGATTGTATACGTTTGCAATGAGTATTAAAAAGATTGATAATATTCACAGGTAAACAACATCTCTTCAAGATTTGCAGCTGAATTCTGAACCAAGACTCAAACTATGACCCTCAGCTCTGAGAATGTGGATTCGAGTTGCCAAAAATTACCAAAAGCAAGTCTTTCTGTTTAAGATACTTTCTGCCTTTGCCATCTCATTTTTTGTCTAATATTTGCTACCTTTTTTGTCTTTTTTAAATCATTTTATTGGGGCTCGTACAATTCTTATCACAATCCATCCATCCATTGTGTCAAGTACTTTTGTAAATTTGTTGTCATCATTATTTTCAAAACATTGTCTTTCTACTTGAGCCCTTGGTATCAGCCCATTTTCCCCTCCTTCCCCCCTCATTAACTCTTGATAATTTATGAATTATTATTATTTGTCATATCTTACACTGGGTGTGGGTCTCCCTTCAGCCACATCTTTTTAACTTCAACCTGTGTCAAGGTTCAGATTTGGTAACTTTGTCAATGCTCAATTCCTTCTCAAAATTTTTCCAGCTCCCCACCACCCAGTACTAACACACCTCTCTGACCTTTTTCGACATCTATTTGATTTTATATCAAAATGTTTCCCCATATTACTGTTAACCAGGAATTTGTTTGGTCTCCCTAAACATTTTACAATGGAGATCTTTGACCTCTCACCTTTCTGTTCTCCTTATCACCTGACAATAGGTTTAGAAAGTGGACGAACAGAATTCTTTTTTCCGCCATTCTAATTGGCAAGAGAGGAGCTTTAACTGGCACGAGTGCTTGTAGCAGCCCATCAGGTTCCAGGGTGAAAGGAAATGATGAAGGTATACCGACGCTGGACTGCATGAAGAAGAGCGTGGCATCGGGATGAGAGAAGTGTTATCAACAACCTTTGGTTGTTAAATGTGGATGACACGTTGCTCGCTGAACGTGAGGAGACTTGACGCTTTTGCTATGAAGATAAATTGTAGTCTTCAACATGGATTGCAACTTAATGCAAAGAAAACAAATATCCTCATAACTGGACCAATAGGTACCATCGTGATAAAAGGAGAAAAGATTGAAGTTGTCAAGGATTTCATCTTGCTTGGATCCGCAAACAATGTTCATGGAATCGGCGGTCAAGGGACCAAACAACACACTGCTTTGGGTAAATCTGCTGTACAAGACCACCCAAGTGTTGAAGAGCAACTTTGAGGTGTGCCTAAGTCAGCCATGATATTTTTGCTTGCCGCGTGTGCATATAAAGGTTGGACATTGATAAGGAAGACTGAAGAGGAGTGCATACATATGAATTATGGTGCTGGAGAAGAATATCAAAAAAACTTCCCGCAAAAAACCAGCTCTGTCTCGAAAGAAGTACAGTTGGGATTCTCCTTAGAAGCAAGGATGGCAAGACTTTTTCTCACATACTTTGGACCTATTTTTCAGGAGAGGCCATTCCCTGGGGAACCATGCTTGGTCAAGTAGCAAGGCAATGGAAAAGAGGAAGACCCTTGAAGAGATGGATTGACACAATGGCTGCAATGCTGGACTCAAACATAACAACAATGGTGCAGGACGGAGCCATATTCTGTCCTGTTGTCTGTAGGGTTGGTGTGAGTCGGAACCATCTAGCAACAATATCAACAACAACAGTGATGGCAATAGCAATCTTCAGACTTCAGATTACATATGACTTTGCCTCAGCCATATGACTTTGAGTTAAAAACTTCAGACATACCTTCACCCACCTACCTCCACAACTCCCAAAGATTTTGTAAGTACCTAATCCAAGTAGCAAATCCCTTCCAGTGTAAATTGGTTTCCGTAACCTACTTGGAACCTTGACTGGTGCCGGTACTCGTGTATTACATGGCTCTCTCTTTTGTTAAACCTATGCTGACGACATTTTTTTTTTCATTCATTCATCCATTCAGCAATTGAAGAGAATTTGCAGAATACATGATTAGAGAGGAAAAGAAGGTCTCAAGTGAAAGATAAACATTTCATTTGGATTCAATGTTTGTAGGTTCTCCGAAAGAAGATGACCAACAGTGGACTCTCAGCCCTGACGTTAAGCAGAGAAGCCCAGCAGTGCCTCCAAAACACTGACTGGCATTAATGAAACCTCCGTTGAAGGGGATAAACAACTCCCCCTTCCCCTCTGATTATCTTAATTGGGTCTGGATCAGATAAAATACACTTATTACTTTGAATAAATAGAAGCAGTGACAGAGGGAGGAGAAGATGTCAGAATGAATCCTAACTTTTTCTAAAATACTTTGCAGTCAGACCAACAGCAACTTTCTTACAATAAAATTTTAACCACATTCCAGTACCTACTATAAGACTTAAGACCAATTTAAGGAAGTAGAATAATTTTTCAATGTTTCTGCTTGTCATAGCAAAATGCAGAAAGGCTAAAAGGCCTTAGCACAACTTCCTCGGACAAGTCTTTTCAAAACTATCCAAATCACTCCAATGAGGCCCTTTAGACCCTCTTAAAAGACATAGAAAATTATTGCTAATTAATTATTTCATCTTAATGAAAGCTGGCATGCTAGTTCCAGTCAAATTTATGATAAAATGGAATTATTGCTTTAAGTCTTTAAGTGTTATGTGTATGCTTGATCCTGCATTGAGCCTCAGCTATAATCAAACTATATGATTTATTTATGCCCATTTTTACAGCATTTCGGTCACAATTTTATTATGTTAAATGATTGTAAATGTTTACAGTAGTGGAGCTGTATAATATTTTTAATAATGCCTGTACTGCTGTGAAGGGCAGAGCTGAATAGGAAGCGCATGCCCAGTTACAGCATGCTTTTCCTATATGAAGATGTGGCTTGCTTTATACACTGGAGCACATTCTAGTGCTGTCTCTACTCTTTTGTGTTTCTCCCATGGGACTTAGAACAGTGATGGGTTCAGAGAAAGTGCTTAATCTACTCTCGTTGCTTGACTCAATGCTTCCCTGCGTGTACATCAGTGAGAACATTCTGTACCCGGCAAGCCAGTCATGTCTTGACTTGACATGCTCTCCTCGCTTCCAGCAGTTTCATTCATGTCCTACATCTCAGAGGACTCCCTGTCCCAGAAGAATGATAGAAAACTACAATCATGGTCTGGTAGATACATGAAAACTGCCTCCCCGCCAAATCTCCTTGTTACTGCAAGCGTCTCTATTCTAATAAAAAATAAAAACTTGCATTACTGTTCTCTGAGCCTGTACTCAAGTCCATATTCAAGTCCCCCTGCCTCCGTGCCATCTGCCTCTGCTATCAGCCATTCACTCAAGGCACTTATGTTGTGGACCTCCTATCCACCAAGCACTGGTAAGGCAGTAGATTTAAGAAGGCAGCTTCTAATGTCAGACTGCTTGAATCCAAGCTCCACTTTTTACTGGCTGTGTGGCCTTGGGTAAATTACTTAATCTCTCTGTGGTGTCAATTTGAGAATTAACAGTGAAGGGGTGGAGTTTAGCCTGTCAATCAGATCATAGCTTGATGACCTCATTTGGAGACGCCAAGGAGATAGATAGCTGGAGGTGGGACACTCTCAGACTCCCTGGGAGACATTCCAGCTGAGAAGACACATGGAGCTACGTTAGTGCCAAGCTAATGCCCTGAGCTGGAGAAGCCATGTGGCCTGACAGCACTGAAATGCTTATACCACTACTGAATCCACAAGATTTCCCATCCACTGGCCTGTGATCTTCCTGCACTCGGCATCATTGCATGAGTTTTGTGAGTCTGAAGAGGACTTCATAGATTGGTATTGGACATATGGGCTAATATCAGACTTATGGACTTGATCTGGACTGGGCTGGTATATTTTCTCAATATTCAATTGCTATTGTATATAAAGCTCTTTCCTAGATACTTCTGAGTTTCTATAAATTTGTGTCTCTAGTCAACCCAGACTAACACACTCTCCTTGCATCAGTGGCCCAGTAAAATGGAGATTAAATTAGTATTTAGCATGAAAAAGTATGATAAAGAGTACATGAATTACTTTAAGTCTCCTAGTAGAGCATCCAGAAAGTAGTGGTAAATAGTGCGAGTCTTGGAGATACATAATTAATTGATCAATCCTGTCCTAGGGTGTGGTAGTTACATAATCTGGTGTCAATTTGAGCATTAAGAGTGAAGGGGTAGATTCAAGCCTGTCAATCAGGTGATAGCCAATGAGATCTCTGTGTGGGCATGGCCTTCTCCTGAGGATTCTGGGAACTCCAGGGTTCCTCCATGGAGGCAGGAGACACACACACTCTCTCTCTCAGCTTACTTCCTGTGAGACAACCCTGAGGAGAAGCCATGGACCTACCCTGATGCAGCCCGGGGAACAGGAGAAGCCGCATGTAGACCCCAGCCAATGTTGATATGCTTACAATGCCACTGGAGCTACAAGACTTCCCACCCACTGACCTATGGTCTTTCTACATTCAGCATCACTGCATGTGTTTTGAGAATCTAAAGAGGACTTTATGGATCGGAATCCGACATATGGGTTAATATCGGACTTATGGACTTGATCTAGACTGGGCTGGGATGTTTTCTCAATATTCAATTGCTCTTGTATCAAAAGCTCTTTCCTATACACATATGAATGTCTATGAATTTGTGTCTCTAGTCATCCCACACTAACACACTCTCCTTGCATCAGTGGCCTTGGTATGGTGGAGATTAAATTAGCATTTAGCATGAAAAAGTATGATAAAGAGTACAGGAATTGCTATAAGTCTCCTAGGACTGCATCTAGAAAGCAGTGTCAATAGCGCTAGTCTTTGAGAAACATAGTTAATCAATTAATTGTGTCCTTGGGGAAGTCACCATTTAAAAGAAAGCAGTCAAATCCTCAGGGATTACAATATAAGAAGCATTGTGATGCAGGTTAGCATAGACAAAAAGAGGTGTTTAAAGTAGATTGGAAGTCTGGTTAGAATTCCTACATGAGTCAATATTTGAGCCCAACCTGTGACCAAAAACATGAAAGGAGAGAGAAGGCGTTTAAGCCAGGGGACCAACAGAGAAACACACACCAAATATGGAAGTCGAAAATAAAATCGTGTCCCAAGGGATGACCACCATGTTCAGCGCAGCAGAGGGGCTGATAGATAATGATAGACCTTGTGTACCAGCCTAAGGGATGTGAACTCTAAAAATAAAATCAAAGTCATCATGGACTAATTTGGATTGAAAAGATCTTTATAGCCTTAGGGAAGAAATAGAAGATGTATCAGATTTCAAGATCTGCAGAACAGACTGAGCACAACCATCCACTCCATTTTCTCTCCATTGTCTGTTGTGATTGAACCCGATAAATGTTTGCTAGGGAGCCATTGTATGCCCTCTTGCTAAGCCAACAATAATGTTGTTTGGCCAAAATAATAATCTTTAAATTACACATGGACTTCAGATCCCATTGCATGTCCTTCATGAAAAGGGAACGTCAAACTATCCATATTTGGTGAGAAAATTAGCCATGCAGCAGCACCCATTGTTCTATGAATTTCCTTTCATTCATGAGGTGATGATCATAATTCTATTTTTAACTTTCTATTCTTCCTAACTGAGAACAGGTTCATTATATTTCAGACATAACCTTTTCACATCTTAAATTGGTAGCATTGTCAAATAATTTCATAGCAGATAATGAAGTCTTATTAGTGTTATAAATTATATTAGTATGAATCTTTTCCAAAGTCTAAAAATGTTTTGGCTGATAGTTTAACTCTCTTAAAATGATATGATAATGTGCTTTACCCCCTTCTGTTGTGGTTCAACCAGCAACCTTAAACTTAAATTCAAGTTTTCCTTTTTTTTTTTAATGAATGCAGTGATTTTTTGAAGGAATGCTTTCAGGAGAAATAAACTAAAAAAGCCAAATAAGCAGAGGAAATTGCTACATAAGGATGGGGTCTTCAGCAAAGTGGAATTGCTTCAACATGGTTCTTACATCTCTATCTTTGTAACTCCTACCAAGTGATCAGATAAAACCCCAAACCCCCTGCTATCAAGCTTTTACCAACTCACAGCCGCCCTTTAGGAAGGGGGAGAACTACCCTGTGAGTTTCTGAGACTAACGCTTTTTTAAAATCATTTTATTGGGGGCTCATACAACTCTTATCACAATCCATACATACATCCATTGTACGTCAAGCATATTTGTATAATTGTATCCCTCATCATTTTCAAAACATTTGCTTTCTACTTAAGCCCTTGGTAGCAGTTCCTCATTTTTCCTCTCCCTCCCTACCCCCTCCCTTATGAACCTTTGATAATTTATATATTACTATTATTTCATCATATCTTACACTGTCTGATGTCTCCCTTCACCCACTTTTCTGTTGTCCGTCCTCAAGGGAGGAGGTTATATGTAGATCCTTGTAATCATTTGTCCCTTTCTATCCCACATTTCCTCCACCCTCTGGTATTGCCACTCTCATCGCTGGTCCTGAAAGGATCATCTGTCCTGGATTCTCTTTGTTTCTGGTTCCTACTGTACAAGTGTACATCCTCTCGTCTAGCCGGATTTGTAAGACAGAATTAAGATCATGATATTTTTGGGGGGTGGGGGGGATGAAAAAGCATTTAAGAACTCAAGGAAATTTTTATGTTTCATCATTGATACCCTGCACCCTGATTGGCTCGTCCACTCCTCGCAACCCTTCTGTAAGGGGGTGTCCAGTTACCTACAGATGGGCTTTGCATCTCCACTCCACACTCCCCCTCATTTACAATGTTGATTTTTGTTCTCTGATGTCTGATACCTGATCCCTTTGACATAGGCTGGTGTGCTACTTCCATGTAGGCTTTGTTGCTTCTGAGCTAAATGGCTACTTGTTTACCTTCAAGCCTTTAAGACCCAAGATGCTATATCTTTGATAGCCCAGAACCATTAGCTTTCTTCTCCACATTTACTTATGCACACATTTGTCTTCAGCAATCATGTCTGGAAGGTGTGCATCATGAAATGCCAAATTAATAGAACAAAATGTTCTTGCATTGAGTAAGAACTTGAGTGGAGGTCCAATGTCCATCTACTGCCTTAAGACTAAATCTGTAAATATGCGCACGTAGATCTATTTCCCCACATTTAAATATATTTACATACGTCCATGCAAGTTTCCCTTTTTATATAAAAAGTTTAGTATTCCTATATCCAATGATATCCTTACTCTAGTTCCTAAATCTTCTAAACAGAGCTTCACATTTCCAAAACAAGACTTCATTTTCATTAGAGAATCCTTATAACTTTGAACACATGCCCCTGGGATGGTGAATGTTAGGTGGATAGAAAAAAATGTTTCTGGACCAAATGATAGTAGTTGAATGTCCTTTCCTGTAAGGTTGCTTCTGGTCTCCAATGGCAACTACTACCCATCACTAAAATCTACCCTTTCTTCACAAAATACTGTCTCATTCAAACTGCTGTTTACTCATTCCCTGCCTCCCTTTGAATATCACACGTACTTTTCGAGCATTCAAATATCACAAGTATTTGAATCACTGTGGAAACTATCTTTGCATTCAAGTGAGGCACCTTAGGTTATAACCCCATGACTGCAAAACGTTTCTATGAAGACATTGAATTCTCCTGATATACACAGCACAACAATAAAACTTTGTGTGTGTTCCTTATGATGGCTCTTTTTAATAAAATCATTTTATTAGGACACATACCATATCACACAATTCAAAAGTTCAACCATATCAGGAAGAGTTGTATAATCATACCACAATCAATTTTAGAACATTTTCTTCTTCCTCATACTCCCTTATTATCAGCTCCTCATTTCCCTGCCATACCCCCAATATCCAGTTCCTGTGTGTATCGAGTCACCCATCCTGGCTTTCATATACCAAAAAAATCCAAAGAAAAAGAAAGAAACAAAAATCTAACAACAATAACAAAATAAAAGCAAGAAAACTTCAATCGAAAAGAAAGCAGAAAATATTAAAAGCTAGAACAATTTTTTAGAAGAGTCAAAAGGGAGGCAGAATTATAAGGTGTTAAGTCGTAACATAACTAGATCTGCCATAATCCACTTCCCGAGCACTCTGCGTGATATCAAGGTTATTCGCAGGCCTGGTATCTCTTCAGAGGGAATTCACCGGGGACTTAATCCACATGTATTTCACTTTGACTTTTAACCCTCCCATAGGCATTGTAACGTCCACTCCCTGCCTTGAGAGGCAAGAGTTGTTCATCCTCCCTGTGGAAAATGAGAGCCCCACTCTTGGCTCTGAAAGAGCCACGAAAAACTCTGAAAAATGTCTTTCCCGCAAATGTCCTTGGCTTGGTACAGAGCCAACATGCGTTGCCTTACTGTCAGATCCGAATCCCAACCAAGGGAAAAGGCGATCACCGGGCTGATGCTCATGGACCAGCAGCTCAGGTATAGTCATTGCTTTTGTTAAGCACTTGCCCTGAATGCTTAGCCCATTCTAGCCAAGCGTTCACGTGTCCATATCCTGTCTCTGTCTCTAATATTGGGTCTTTCCCCTACTCTTCTGGGGTCCTTAAAAGCATCACATTTGAGGACTAGGGGGGATGCTAGACTAGAGGGGATCACATTAGCCACCAGCTTGAGCGGGGTACAGGAGCATAGGACCCTTTGTGCTATTCCTAATATAACGATCCATTTTAGCCAGATTCATTTCCAAACCCACCCCATTAATAGAATTGTGATGAGGCAGTTTCTGAGACTCTTCTCAGGGTCACCTGCAGGGGTTCTCTGGGCAAGGGGTGTACCTCCCACCTCTTATCACTTCCCTTCCAGGGAGAGTTCTTTTCAATCAGACCCCTCGCTTGGGTATCATGTTGACTAATATATAATTAATATGTTGGAGACATATTGTTGAGGTGTATGTGGGAGAGATATGTGTTGGGTTGGATTAGTTCACTTTTGCTTTATAAAGATGACCACACATTCATCCGCTTTTAAAGAGCACACATTTATTCTCTCATCCTTGCTGTGCACCAGGAGTCTGGGACTGGGTTGTCTAAGTTCTCTGCATAAGGTCTCCTAGATGCAGCTCGACTGCATAATGATCTAGAGGCATTTCCTGGAGGAAAATTCACTTCCAAACTCATTCAGATAGTTGGTCAAATTCATTTGCGCTATCGTGGTGAAGGTCCTGATTTCTATCTGTCAGCTGAAGGCCACCTTCCAGTCCAAACAACCACCAAGATTTGCTATCCCAAGAACTTCTGCAGGAGGAGTGTACCATATGACTGCTTGATCCCTAAAGGACGGCAATGGACTCTCTCCCCTCTGTCTGCTAAGACTGAGTTTCTTAAAATAAAATGTAATCCTGGGAGTGGTGTGCCAACAACTTTGCCATATTCTATTGCTTAGAAACAAGTCATAGATTCGGTGTGATCCCTTTGGGGTCGCCTTAGAGTATGTCTACCACCGAGATGCTGGTTCTTTGAGAATACATGCAGCCTTGTCACTCAAAAAGAGATGGAGTACAAACAATCTGACTTCAATATGTTTTCTTGTGTGGGGTTTTACTATCAGAAAGCCATTAACTCAGCACCTGAAATAACTTGCTTAAAAATAAAAAATTATGAACTTAATGCAAATATTTCCACCTGTGTTTTGAGACACGCAGCAGAGGTTCCTTTAAAATGTGATTGTATAGCTTTGGCGTTTTTCAGAAAAAGAAAATGGGGTTTTTCAGGGTGGAAGAACACCCACTGTGACTCTAACTTATTTTACGTCAGTGAAGCAGCGAGCCGTCGTTCTCTCAAGAAGGTCCCGTGTTTCTGTGGAGCCTGTGCCGCTGCTCGACCTCATTAGCCCGTCTGCACTTTCTGCAAACAGCTATCCTTGCAGGGTGAAGCCTGGGCATGGAGGTGGAGCAGGTATTTATCAACAACTTCCTGTCAAGATTCTCGTGGTTAAATTTAAGTACAGGCCACAGTAGGACAAAATGAGAAAAAGGAGAACAATCTGTTTTCTTTCATGTCATTTTCCAGCATAACAAATGTGTGTTCTTCTTAGTGATCTCTGGCAAGTTGACAATGGTGTGTTTGGCAGTTTCTGTCCTGGATGTGCCTTGAGTGGAATCCTTAAGAATTTTTCAGGTCGTAGCTGAAGGGCTTTGACAGATACTAGCGTTGGTTCCTGTGATTTGGGGCTTTGCTAAATGCAACCTGGAGCAAGAAGGAGTCCGTAGATGTCTTTCTATTGCAGCACTTAGCATAGGCTCAAAAAGAATGGATGATTAAGGATGCACTCCTCAAGGTGGGAAAAAAAAGCCAATGATTTATTCTATCATTCTTGAAACCTCTCCTATCAGTCCCAATGTTGCCATTGGCCAAATGACCCAGTTAAAGGAATATTAAGAACCATCTGGAAAACATACACCCCATGAAGTAAGACCTGAGGCAATAGTCACAATAAATAAAAAGAAAGCAGGACACCCCCCCGCAAACATTTTTGCTTTAAAAACTAGAATGTTCAAACCATTTTGGCTGCTGTTTTCATGACAGAGATACATATTTGTAGATGGGTTTTGTTTTTTAATTGGGTGGAGAAACAATTAGAAGCATTTGTCTTCCAAATAATCATCTAAGCATCGCCTTACTTCCCATAAGTAACTATATGACAAGAAATTTAGCCCCTATTCTAAAGATTGGACATCTATGCTCCTTTCTTTATTTCACTCACTCAGTATTCACCAAGCCTGCAAGAATCTCTGTTGGACACTGCAGAGACTGTAACGGTTAGTGTATACAGGGACCCTAGCCTTCACCATCTAGGGATGATGATCATGTTTGAATGGATATGGTACTATATTAAATTTTAAAATGAACCAGTAATCTAATTCACTGAAATACATAGATCAGTATTGATATATGCATTATTGGTGTGCAAAAAAAAAGGGCTGGAAAGGGTTACAGGAGTATTGCTGTATTTTCATTTATTTCTTCAGGAGATGGATCTTACCAGACACTAGTTGTGTACAATTCCAGAAAGAATGTTAAAGATAGAATATGAATTTACCAAAGTGGTTCTACTCATTTATTTTCTTCGTCAATTTTGAACTAGTTCTTAAAACCATTTTAATGTCATCTTGCTTTCAAATAGTACCTAATAATTAACATTGTTTTTCCAAAATAGAGAACTTAAAGTCAGAATCCTACATCCAACCATTGGGTCATTCTGAGACAGACTAGCAATCCTACATGGTGAGATAGTGGAGCAGGACCAGTAGATGGTTGTGAGGAACTACAATTTTGCCACACAGCCTATACCACCATCACTACCACCACCACCACCACCTCCACCACCACCACCACCACCACCTCCACCACCACCACCACCACCACCACCACCACTACCACCACCACCACCACCTCCACCACCACCACCTCCACCTCCACCACCACCACCACCACCTCCACCACCACCACCTCCACCACCACCACCTCCACCTCCACCACCACCACCACCACGACCACCACATCACTACCGCCACTACCACCACCACCTGGCCTATGATGTACCATCAAGCACGTTGCTTAACCTCTCTTCACCCAGCTTTCTTTGATCTGTAGACTGCAGTGTAAACACTTCTGTACAAGTGCACACTAAATAGGATACTGCATTTGAAACACTTCCCATGTTATTGTTGTCAGGTGCTGTCACAGTGGCTCTGACCAGCAGAGATTGATCACATATACAACAGATCCGACACTGCCGGGTTCTGATCCATGCTCACAATTAATGTTGCGCTTGAACTCACTGTTGTCAATCCATCTCAAGGGTCTTTCTCTTTCTGATGCCTCTCCACTTTACCAGAACTTCTCCCAGGACTGGTCTCTTCTGATAACATGTCCAAAGCAGATGTGACCCGGTATCATCCTCACTTTAAAAAAAAATTATTTTATTGGGGGCTCATACACCTCTTATCACAAATCATACATACATACATACATACATACATACATACATCAATTGTGTCAAACACACCTCAGTTTTAAAAGGAAGCATGCTCACTAGTGTAAAATACCTAGACTAGTCCATTGCATTGAGTATAGACTTGGAGAGTGATAACCAGGGACAGGAGGAAGGGGGGATGTGGAGGATCATTGTTTAGGAAGCAGGAAGTTTCTGTTTGTGGTGATGGAACTCTTGGCACCAGATGTTATGATAGTTAGACATACATATGATTGGTAGAACTGTTGTCAATGAAGAGCACATTCCAAAAAATGCTGAAATGGCAAATATTGGGTCAACTATAGTTTCACATTTTAAAGAGGTCTTGTGCAACAAATGCAATCCATTGTTTGAAGTCTTGACTACTGTTTCCATGAGCACTAATTATGGATCCAAGTAAAATAAAATAGGATTCTGTGTTTGACTAGGATGCAAGAGCATCTGTTTATTTTGAATAATAGCATGAGATGAACTGTGACTTCTTGGAGGTTAGTCTAGAATCCTTCCAAAGAATGAACAGGTCAAATCCTCCCACTGAAAGCTTTTTCCTGAGAAAGCAGCATCCCCGTCCTCAGAAAGGGCTCTTCTTTGGAAAGTAGAGTCAACTGGATATTCAATTGTCCCAAAGAAAGAGTCTGCTTTGGATCAAATTATGTCCTCCTCACATACATGTGTTAGAAATCCTACCTCTATTACCATGGAAGTGGCTTGCCTTTATGTTAATGGGGCAGGATTCATATAGTGTGTGTCTTCAATCAATCTTTTAGGAGATACAAAAGACATGAATCAAGCAAGTGAATGAAACAGAGATGAGAGGAGGGACATGCCAAACCACATGAAAATCCTCTAGAAATTCAAAGAGAGAGGACCTTCCTCCAGGACTCTGGAGCCTTCCCCTGGGGCCAGCACTCTGAATTCAGTCTTCCAGCTTCCTAAGCTGCAAGAGAATCAATGTGCTTGTTAAAGCCACCATCTGTGGTGTTTCTATGATAGCAACACTAAAGAATGGAGACCCCCCATCAGTAATCCCACGTCTTTAAATATAGACTTTATGTCAATGTAATGATTGTAACAGACTTGACTGCCTAATCTTTTATGTGTTGATAGATAACAAAAGGAATGCTGATTTCTAGAGCTCTTCACTCTTTCTCTTTGCATATCCCATCAGGATATGAATGTTATGATCTAAGTTTACCCACCATAAGATATTCGGATCAATGGCACTGAGTTATACATGTAGAAGCTGTTGAATTGGAAAATATTTTGTTGTGTATATTTTTTCCACAATAAAAATCTAATTACATGAATAACAATGAATACAAGGAAGAAGAAAACATTCTAGAATTGATTGTCATGATGGTTGTACAACTCTTCAGGATATAGTTGAATTATTGACTTGTATGACACCTAGGTGAATTGCCAATAAAACTTTTTTTAAAAGACACTCCCTCCGGCAAAAATTGGGTATATGAACAAGAGAATTTTCAGATATAATTTTTTTCCATATTATATTCAATCATTTTCCAAGTTAATTTCTAATCTTAAAACAATCTTATACCTCCTCTGAATCTGTATTAGGGAATACATAGATTTAACTAAATATTAATTATGTTTCATAATCTAAACATGAAAAACTTAAACTCTCCCATAAAGTTGATTCCAACTCAGTTACCCTATAAGGACAGGGTAGAACTGCCCTTGTGGGTTTCTGAGACTGCAACTCTTCATGGGAATAGAAAGTCACCTCTTTCTCCCACATAGCAGCTGGTAGTTTCAAACTGCTGACTGTGCATTTATCAAGCCCACAAGTAACCACTGTGTCACCAGAGCTCACAGTGTCTTAAGATAGAAATTCATTTCTCAACAGTGTCAGAGGGTGGTGAACTGGAAGGATCCAGATTCTTTTTTCCTTCCTGTTCCACCAGTCCTAGGTTGCTGTCCTGCTCCACATGGTTCAACCTGACTCAGCTCCAGGCCACAAGTGGGTGTTGACAAACCCAGGGACAAGGGAACAACAAGTGATCCAAATTGATGGTGTAAGAGGCCTGGTAGGGCTTGATCAAGGGCAATGTAACTGAGAGGAATTACTGAAACCCAAATGAAGACTGAACATGAGAGTGGGACAAGAAGAAAGTAAAAGGAAATAGAGGAAAGAACTAGGAGGCAAAGGGCATTTGTTGAGGTCTAAATAAAAGCATGTATATATGTAAATATAATTATAAATGATGATGGGGAAATAGATCTATGTACACATATTTATAGGTTTACTATTAAGGTAGCAGATGGACCAGAGCAAGGAAGTCCCCAGGGAATACCAAAAATAGACTTTGGGGCCAAGGCTTGGAGCCCCAAAAGACTTGATGGGAAAACACACCTAAAGGCCAACGAACAGTCTTTAAACTAAGTACAAGCTTTTCTTTCTTGTTGTTGTGTTTTGTTTGTTGTCATTGCCTTGTTGTTATTGGTGTTGTTTTGTTTTATTTTGTTGCTTGGTTTTGCTCTGCTTATTTTTGTGCATGTTATTATATCCGCAGGTCTGTCTGAATAAGATAGGCTGGATGAACAATCTGGAGGAGAAAACAAAGGAACCAACAGTTCTGGGGGGACATGGGAGAGGGCGAAGTGCGGGGGAGCGGGGGGGGGAAGGTAGTGGTGTTTACAAACCCAGGGAAAAAAGAACAACAAGTGATCCAAATAGGTGGTGAGGAGGCTGTAGGAGGCCTGGTAGAGTGTGACCAAGGACAATATAACCGAGAAGAATTACTGAAACCCAAATGAAGGCTGAGCATGATAGTGGCACAAGAGGAAAGTAAAAGGAAATAGAGGAATGAACTAGAAGGCAAAGGGCACATATGGCGGTCTAAATAAAGGCATGTGCATATGTAAATATATTTATATATGAGGATGTAGAAGTAGATCAATGTTAAAGTGACCAGACATCCCGCTTTTGGCAGGACAGTCCCGATTTTTAACAATTTTTCCCACGTCCCGCGACCTTTTTAAAAAGTCCCAATTTTTGGAAAAAATGCGCGACAAGCTAGGATTTACCGTTTTTTGGTGCCATGTGGCTATTTCGCCAGGATATGAGTTTTATCAATGGTGTCCCGCTTTACCAATATTAAAATCTAGTCACCTTAAAACGTGCATATATTTATAGGTTTAGCATTAAGGTAACAGATGGACATGGGGCCTCCACTCAAGTACTCCTTCAATACAAGTACACTTTGTTCTGTTAAACTGACATTCTATGATTTTTACCTTCTCGACATGATCGCTGAAGACATACGTGTGCATAAGCAAGTGTGGTGGAGAAAGCTGGTGCCCGGCTAATGAGAGATATTGTGTCTGGGGTCTTAAAGGCTTGAAGGTAAACAAGTGGCCATCTAGCTCAGAAGCAACAAAGTCCACATAGAAGAAGCACACCAGCTTGTGTTGATGGGATCAGGTATCAGGCATCATCAGAACAAAAAGTCATATCATTGCGAATGAGGGGGGGTTGCCGAGTGGAGACCCAAAGCCCATTTGTAGGCCACTGTACATCCCCTTACGGAACAGTCGCGGGGAGGAGATGAGCCAGTCAGGGTGCAGTGTAGCAATGATGAAACATACAACTTTCCTCTAATTCCTAAATTCTTCCTCCCCACCCACTATCAAGATCCCAATTCTACCTTACAAATCTGGCTAGACCAGAAGATATACACTGGTAAGATAAGAACTGGAAACGTAGGGAATCCAGGACGGATGATCCCTTCAGGAACAGTGGTGAGAATGGCGATACCAGGAAGGTGGAGGGAGGGTGGGGTGGAAAGGGGGAACCGATTACAAGGATCTACATATAACCTCCTCCCTGGGAGATGAGCAACAGAAGTTTGGGTGAGGGGAGATGTTGGACAGTGCAAGATATGACAAAATAATAATTTATAGATTATCAAGGGTTCATGAGGGAGGATAGAGGGAGGGGGAAAAATGAGGAGTTGATGCCCAGGGCTTAAGTGGAGAGCAAATGTTTTGAGACTGATGAGGGCCATGAATGTACAAATGTGCTTTACACAATTGATGTGTGTATGCATTGTGATAAGAGTTGTATGAGCCCCTAATAAAATGAGTTTTTAAATAATAATAAAATAAAAATTTTTTAAACCAATGGTTTTTTATAGTGAGTATTGGAGGACAACCAAGGTCTTCACCACAATATCTTTTAGAAATCTAGTGCTAATAAAATAATTTTGCAGAGAATATTCTCCCAATTTATGATATTTGGATAAAGGAAAAAGTTAAATCTAATAGAAAAGGCAAAATTACCACTGTGGGTAAAGGCCACCTGATCAAATGAATGGGGAGGGAGGGAAATAGTTAATCCTAAAAAATGAAGCTGTGCAAGTATCTCACCTCAATCTTTTTCTTAATAACTGAGATTTCTAAAAGTTTGTCCTTAAATGCTAACTGGACATCAGTTCTTTGGGTTTTTCATTTCATTATTTGGGGATTTGAGTTTTTGTTAATGTAATATTTTCTGAAAATGAAGCTGTCAAGAAACTAAGAAGCCTGCACATTAAGCTTACATATTGAAAAATATATTGTCTTATTACCACTCTTTTATAGATATTATAATTCCCTATAGCTTTGGATTAGGCTGGAGAAAGATGTCCATTATTGAAGGATTGGAGACTGAAATAATTAGGAATAGCAGCAGAATATTGTCAGATTGAAGGGCGTTCAAATTGTACCTGGGGAAGAGCCATCTACCCAAGTAGAGTCAGCCTTCGTGACATTGATGGAGTATAGTTTCTGGACCTTCATTTTTGCTGATGGGACACAACTCAAAGTGAAAAGAAACAGCTGCAAACATCCGTCATTCAGAACAGGGAATCTATGAAATATGGGCCTAGAAAGGTTGGAACTTGCCACAAATGAAAAGGAGTGCATAAAGATCAACCCCCTGGCTATTAGACAGCTGGAATGGACTTGTGTTGGCCTCTTTGAGATGGACAATCATATGGCTTTACTATGCAAGGCATGAGGACCCCAAGAGGAACAGTGTCACGTTTATTATATAAAAGACCCTTTCAAGATCTTTCTTGAATGGTGGACAGTGTAAGATATGACAACATAATAATAATTTGTAAATTATCAAGGTTTCATGAGGGAGTGGGGAGGGAGGGGAAATTTTGAGGAGCTGATACCAAGGACTCAAGTAGAAAGCAAATGTTTTGAGAATGATGATGGCAACAAATGTACAAATGTGCTTTACACAATGGATGGATGGATGGATTGTGATAAGCGTTGTATAACCCCCCTATAACATCATTTAAAAAGAGATCTGTCTTGAAGTAAAATGCTGACTGTGATAGGATAATATCTATACCCCCTACAGGGAAATTCAGTAAATATTACTATTATTCAAATGTGCATACCAACCACTAAAGCTAGTGATGAAGAAATTGTTAAATATTATCAACTTCTTCAATCTGAAATTGGTCAACCATGCAATCAAAATGTATCAGCAATTACTGAATATTTGAATGTGAAAGTTGGAAACAAAAGGGAAGGAGAAGGAAAATATGACCTTGAAGATATAAATGAAGCTGGAGATCCCATGATAGAATTTCACAAGGTCAATAACTTCTTCACTGTAAGGATCTTTTTCAACAACACAAGTGACTATGCATGTCGACCTTGACCAATGTAATGCATAGGAATCAAATTGACTATATCTGTGGGATAAGAAGATAGAGAAGTTCAATAACATATCAATATCAACCAAAACAAAGCCAGGGGCAGACTGTAGAACAAGCCGTCAATTTTAAGTTCAAGTTGAGCTTGAAGAAACTGAAAACAAGTCCATGAGATCCAAATACAACCTTGAGTATATGAGAGAATATCTCAAGAACAGATTTGACACAATGAGCTTTACCAACCTGGTGAGTCACGGAATGACATCAAGAACAACATAAACAAAGAAAGCAAACTTAATGCCATTGCACCCACTCCAACTCATAGGACAGAGCAGAACTGCCCTTGTGAATTTCTGAGGTTGCAAATCTTTATGGGAGCAGAATATCAGAAAGATTCTCCTCCCTAAGAATGCCTATTGATTTAAGATTGCTGGCCTGTGGCTAGCAGCCCAATCCATAACCCACTATGCAACCAGTACTCCTTGAAGAAAGCAGAAGTTCATTAAAAGGAAAGACAAAGGGATGTCAAAAGTAATTCTGAAACTTGCTCTTGAACCTGGAGCAGCTAAACAAAATAGAGAAAATCATTAAATAAAAGAGGCAAAGAGATCATTTCAAAGGGCAGCAGGCGAAGACATAAGTAGATTATTATAATGAAGTGTGCAAAAACCTAGAGTTAGAAAACCTTCATGCAGAAGAAAATGAAAATCCTGGACTGGAGCTGCTGCGATAGTAAAGTTTCTATGGGCAAATACTGAACACTGCGTGACTTATCAAAAAAAAGATGAAAGGAATGCACTGGTCGATAGTCAACCTTGGCAAGAGGTGGTACATGTTTAACAGCCCTGTGGTATCGAAGGGAAAACTCCAAGCTGCAGGAATTAATAAAAAACAGGCTTTAGGAATTGTAGAATACCAATTGAAATGTTTCAGTGAGATGATGAAGAATTGGAAGCACTCACTAATCAGCCGAAAGAGATCCATATTTAGGCTCATCACAAAGCAAGGTGACTCAATAAAATGCAGACATTATCTAACAAGAGCTTTAATTCATATGCAAGAACAATTTCAGGTAAGATCATTTTGACATGGTTACACAATGTATTGACAAGAAGTTGTCAGAAATTCAAGCTGGATTTAGAAGAGTACAGGGCACAAGAGTGGTGGACCTTGACTGAAAGCAGAGAATATCAAAAAGATGATTCTCGTATCTTAATGACTATGATTCAACTGTGTGGATCATAAACTATGGACAGCCATTTTGAAAGTAGAAGTTTCAGGGCACTTCATTATACTCGTGTGGACAGTGTGCATAGATCAGGAAGCAGTCTTTCAAAAAGAATAAGAAAACGTTGTCTGGTTTAAAATTAGGACAGGTGTATGTTGGGATTGTTTCCTTTCACAATAAGTATTTCACCTGTGTGCTGAGCCAAATCATCTCAGAAACTGAACTCTATGAAGATGACCGTGGCATCGGAATTGGAGACAAGGTGAGTAACATCTGTGATAAGCAGATGACACCGCATTGCTTGCTGAAAGCTACAAGGACTTGATGCACTTGCTGATGACCATCAAGGATGGCAGGCTTGAAGAACGACTCAATGGAAAGAGAACAAAGTTGATCAATGGGCACCCTCCTGATGAACGGAGAAACAACTGAAGCTGTCAAGGCTGTCGCTTTGCTCGGATCCACACTGAAGGCTCAAGGAAACTGCAGTCAAGAAGTAAAGCAACGTATTGCACGGGCACATCTACTACACAGCATTTCTTTAAAGTATTGAAGAACAAGAGCATCACTTTGAGGACTCTGGTGCACCTGATCCAAGCCATGGCATTTTCAGTTGCTTCATCTGCATATGAACGGTGGACAGTGACTTAGGTAGTCCCCAGAAGAATTCATGCATGTAAACTATGGTGTTGGCAAAGAACACTGACAGTGCCATAGACTGCCAAAAGAAGGCCAAATGTTTTGAGACTGATCAGGGCAACAAATGGACAATGCTTGACACAATGGATGGATGTATGGATTGTGATAAAAGTTGTAAGATCCCCCAATAAAATGATTTTTAAATTATTTAAATTTTTAAAAAAGAGCAAACAAACTTGTCTTGGAAAAGTAAAATCAGAATGCTTCTTAGACATGAGAAAGGCCAGACTTTGGCATGTTATCAGGAAAGACCAGTCCCAGAAAGGGACATCACACTTGGTTAAGTGGAGGGTCAGTGAGAAATAAAAAAATCCTCAAGGAGGTGAACTGACACAGTGGCTGCAACAGTGGGCTCAAAGTTAATGTTGAGAATATGGAGCAAGACAGGGTAGTGTTTTTCCTGCTGTACAGAGTCCCAGTGAGTTAGAACGGACTACAATATATAACAATAACATAACTTTGAGGCACTTAACCTCATTAAATACCACAACCTTTTTCAATGAATAAAGCAGGAAACCTGACCCTTGTATTTCCATCTATGAACAGCAAGTAGAATATGAAAACAGCACTCGTTCAGGTTATGGGCCCAAGGGGCTGAGCCCTGGCCATGAATTTTCTCCTTCTTATCCATGTGACCTTCAGCAAGTCATGTCATCATTCTTTCACTGCCTGGCCATTTATTGGTTTTGATAGAGATACATGTGGAAGTCCAGGTGTGCAATAATCTGATATTTGATGGACTGACATAATATGGTGTCTCATAGGACTATTGGTTTAGATAATACAAGGGCCCCACAATCAAATGCATTAAAAACTATGAATCTGATCCTGCTATAGCTGGCAAAAAACCAACATGAATATCAAAAATGTTTCTACCAAAATAGGTCTTTTTTAACAGTAGCTATCTTACAATGATTTTTCTTGATCCTTTTCAAAGATGGGATGGTTTTGATGTGTGTCTTCTTTCCGTTCAAAGTCTGAAAACTTATAGAAGATGCTGATTCTACAGCAAAAGTCATTTTACTCCAAAAATCTTGATTGAAATGTAAAGTGCTACAGTAGATCTCAGAAGAATATTCATTCTCTAATGTACTTAATGTAAAAACATCAATCCATAAAAATAGAGGTATTGGCCTATGTACATATATTTATAAGGCAATACACTGAGGCTGCAGACAGTCTTGGGTCTCAGCTCATACCTTCACTCAATACAAGAACACTTTGTTCTAACAAATTGGCATTTTGTAATACTCACCTCCCGACACAGACACACTATCACTGAAGACAAAATGGGTGCATAAGCACATGTGGTGAAGACAGAGAATGGTGCCCAGCTATTAAAAGATATAGTGTCTGAGGTCTTAAAGGCTTGAAGTTAAACAAGCGTCCATATAACAGTGAAGCAACAAGCCAACATGGAATAAGCACACCAGCCAGTGTGATTATGAGGTGTCATCGGGACCAGGCAATGGGTATCAGAAGATTCACAACAAACAACAAACAAAAATGCATTGGTGAGAATGAGGGGGGTTTGAGCTGAGCCCCAAAGCCCATCTGTGGACAATGGAACATCCCCCCACAAAGGGATTGCAGGGCGGGGATGAATCAATCAGGGTGCAGTAGAACACTAATGGGTCAAGCAATATATCTCTGATCCCTTGAGGCCTCCTCGCCTCCCACTATCATGACCTCAGTGCTCCTCCCCACTCTGGACTAGACAGGAGCATGCACATAGGTATAGGCAAGAGATAAAACTCACAACTCATGGAACCCAGGAAATATTGGAATATTGGGAATACTGATACCAAAAGGGCAGGGGGAAGTGGGGAAGAGGTGGGGAAGGAGGGGCTACCGATCTCAATGAGTGGCACATAACCACACACCCCCATCCAGGGGGAAGAACAACAGAAACCAGAGGGAAGGGAGACAGCAGTCAGTGTGAGATAGGAAAATAATAACAATCTACAATCTATCAAGGGGCCACAAGAGTGGGGGTAAGAGGCGGGGGGAGCTGATCCCAAGAGCTCAATGGAAAGAAAATGTCTAGAAAAGAACAATGGCAATATATGCACTAATATGTTGGATAAAATTGATGTATGGATTGTAACAAGAGTTATAAGAGCCCCCAATAAAATTATCTAAATTAAATATATATATATTTATATATAAATGAAACTATGATTTTATTTTCATTAAAAAAAAGAGATGACCATGTGTTGAGATAATAGAAACTGTAATCTGATTTGTTGAAGTGCAGTAACATATAAAGCAAATGGTACAGTGGTTACGTATTTGGTTGCTAGCAAAAGATTAGCAGTTCAAGCCCCCCTGGAGGCAGAAAGGTTTTTGCTTCAAAAAGATGGGTGCTGTTGTGGCTAGGTGCCAGCTAATTGGCTCTGACCCACAGTGACCCTATGCGTGACAGAATAAAACACTGCACCACCCTGTGCCCTGCTCACAAGTGTCCCTACGCCTGAGCTCATTGATGCAGCCACTGTGTCCATCCGTCTCATTGTGGGCCTTCCTCTCTTTCACCATCCTTCCACTTTACCAGACATGATGTCCTTCTCCAGGAACTGGTCTCTCCTGACAATATGTTCAAAGTATGTAAGACTTAAATATAAAGATTACATAACATGAAGCTTACAGCCATGGGAAAACACTATGAGCCAGGTCTACTCTATCCCATCGAATCAATATGAGTCAGAATTGACTGGGCAGTACACAACAACATGTAAGGCATTGAGAGTACAGCCCAGTGGGTAAGACCATCACATATACAGAGAGTAAGAAATCCAAGCAGATGTGCAGCACTGGAGAACTTCAGTGAAGGGTGGCAGCCCACTGGCCCCGGTGCAGAAGAGAGTCTGGGAAACAACATAACAGGGTGACTTTGAAAGTGCTCAGGCTCAGGGATCAGATAGACTCATTGTTGGGGTGGGGGTGTGTGTGCCAGGGCTTTGTTACATAAAAGCTTAGTGACAGCTCTTAACAATGTTACAATGATGGTTAATAATATAACCAGGATAAAAATCATGTACAACATATTTATCTTCATTGTAATGTTTTTGAAGTTCAATTACCTTTTCAAAACACAAATGCTCATATAGTCCAGATGGGGAAGAAGCCTGTCTCATCTCTCTTCTTATTTTAAATTTCTAATTAGAATGCCTCCCTTCCTGAACGTGCCTAACAGTGTGCTAAGGGTACAAGTGAAGCAAGAAGAACTGAGATGGATGAAGGATGACTGCAGATATTTCAAAATCCCAGTTAAGCCTGTTCCTGGTGAAAATTTTCAAGGGAGAGCAATTTTGACTATGATATGAAATCCTTTTTTGGCAGATGGTTTCAGGTCTAAACAGAGATTCAACATCCACCTCCCTTAGCCTCTGGCCAACAGAAAGCAGACAGGGCATTTTGGGCACACCCAAATGAGGTGCGTAACCAGCAGGGCACAAAACCTGGGTTGTTTTTAATCACTTGTCTTGACGTGACTGCACAAACTGTGCATACCAGAATCCTGATGAACTAGAACTCCCTGACAGCTTTCAACTTAATGCTTGAAGGAGAGAGGGTGGGTCTCAAGAATATAGCTTTGCCCTTGTTGATTAAAAAAGAAAAGAGAAGGACCCCTGGTGGACCGAGGGCTGTGAGTTAGGCGGCTAAGCGCCAGCACAGCCACTCACTCAAAGCCGCCAGCCTCTCCTCGGAGGAAGAGGGACTTTCTGCTCTCATACGAAGGTACAGTTCAGAAGCCCCCGGAGGCAGTTCTACCCTGTCCTACAGGTCAGAATATGATGCACTGACCAGATACAGTGTTGGGTTTTGATAGTTTGTTTTGCGTTTTATTCAAAAAGAGCTCCTCGTTTTCAGGAAAGCAGAATTTCGTTTTATTATCAAGACGATGGTAATTTGTGATTAAGAAAATCAGATATTGAATCTGACTCATTATCATGGTAACCTCTTGCGTTACAGGGTAAAAAAAAAATCACCCCCAAAAAACCCCTCAATGCCAGTGAGTCAATGCTGACTCATAGCGACCCCTAGGCCACCGGGGCTCCTAAGACTAGCACTGCTCCATCCGATTTCCGTGGCGGCATTCCTTACAGAAGCACTTTGCCAGGCCTTTCTACTTCTGTGCCCTTGAGCAGGTTCAAACCATCACCTGTAGGTTAGGGGAAACCACATAGCATCTGCACTGCCCCAAGGCTCTGTAAGATTGACATGTTGGGTAAACATTTTCCAAATGGCTTTGTATGCAAATCCATCACTGCCAAATTTGTTCAATCTTTGGTTTAAAGAGCTGTGAGAGTAACAACTTGTCTCACTGGGTCTTGAAAGTTTTCCTTCTTTGACAGGATGCTATCTTAATCTTTCAATCATTTAATTGGGGGCTCATACACATATCTTATCACAATCCATACATACTGTATATACTCATGTATAAGCCGAGTTTTTTTCAGCACATTTTAATGCAGTTTTTGTGTTAAAATTAAGTGCCTAGGCTCATAATTGGGTCAGCTTATACTCAAGTATAAACGTACATCCATTGTTTCAAGCATATTTGTATATTTGTTGCCAACATCATTCTCAAGACATTTTCTCTACTTGAGCCAGTGGTATCAGCTCCTAATTTCCCTCCTCCCTTTCTCACCTTCCCTCCCTTGTGAACCCTTGATAATTTATAAATTATTATTATTTTTCCATGTCTTACACTTACAGATGTCTCCCTTCACCCACTTTTCCGTTGTTCATCCCCATGGGAGGGGCTTATATATAAATCATTATGATCAGTCTCCCATTTCTCCCCCCACCATCCCCTTCCCCTCCTGATATCGCTACTCTCATTATTGGTCCTGAGGGGTTTCTCTGTCCTGGATTCCCTGAGCTTCCTGCGCTTATCTGTATGCATGTAATATGCTCTGATCTACATAGCTGGGTTTGTAGGGTAGATTTGGGGCCCTGATAGTAGGGAGGAAGCATTAAGAAACTAAAGGAAAGTTGTACGTTTCATCAGTGCGATACTGACAGGATGCAGTCTTACCCCTTCTCTACAGATTGCTTGAGTGGGAGAGATTTGAGTTTTCCTTCTTTGACAGGTTTCCACCTTCCAAAGGTGGAAGTCTGTGTTTCTGATTTTCTCAACTTCTATTGTATACGATACCTTTTTTAAATTTGGCAATTCGGGTATTGAGAAGAAGACCTGCTATGGTCCAACTTCATTTTATGATTTATTCCTGTAAGTGGTGGATAAGATGTGGTGGAGAGGATGGTAAAGGGGTTGATAGTAGGAATGGCTCTGATTTCGATTAGTTACCTTTGGTATTTTTAAATTGTAGGCTAAGAAATGGAAGATAAACGAGAAAACAGTCATATTAGATTACTTCTTGTTGTTGTTGCTGCTGCTACTAGGCACCATTGTGTTGGGTGTCGGCAACTCAGAGTAACCCTGTGCACTACAGAATGAAGCACTGCCCAGTCATGAGCCATCTTCACAATTGTCTGAGCCCATTGCTCCAACCACTGTCCATCTGTCTCACTGAGGGTCTTCCTCCATTTTGCGGACCTTCTCCTTTACCAAACATAATGTCCTTTTATCAAGAACTGATCTCTCTGGACAACATGTCCAAAGTCCCTAAGACAAAATCTCCCCATTCTCGACACGAAACCGCATTCTGACTGTACTTCTTCCAAGAAAGATCCATTTGTTCTTTTGACAGTCTATGATACTTTCAATATTCTTCACCAACACCATAATTCAAATGCATCGGTTCTTCTTTATTCTCTTAGTCAATCTCTAACATGGTTGCCGAGGCCTTTGGGTTTTTGTTTGTTTTATTTTTGCATTAGAAAAGTTCCATGGAGGTAGTAAATCTAGCTAGAAAATGGTCTTCAGGGACCCGGAGCATGACTTCTCTGTGTGAAATGTAGGTGAAATGGCAGCTAAAGAGCAAGGTATCACAAGATATCTATCTTAATACCAAAAAATCTGAACCCACTACCTTTGGGCAGAGTAGAGCTACTCCCTATGGTTTCCAAGGCTGTACATCTTTATTGGATTAAAAAGCCTCATCTTTCTCCCATGACCAGCTGGTGGGTTTGAAGTAAATGCCCTTGGAGTTAGTAGTTCAATGTGTAACCTACTATGCCACCTATGCTAGAATTGTGCATATTTACTAACTGTCATCTTGAGTTAGCTCCTTGACTTCTCTAAGATTCCGTTTCTGTTCATCAAAATGAGAATCGGAATACCTGTCTCATGGGTTGTTGCAAGGTTCAAAATAATTAAGAAATATGAAATGTTCAACCCACAGTACACACTGAACAGATATTGATTCTTTCTTCCTCATACCCCCATTTCTCCTACCTTTCATTCAATGGAATAAGATCATTTTAAGGAAGTAGTGCCAAATAGCTTAAAGACATTAATAAAACCTACCAAATAATTCCACAAATAAATTCAATTATAAGACAATAACTCCTTGTAATGTTTACTCAAGATGAAGGAGAGAAATTCCATAAAACTTAGTAATATGTTAAGAAAATAAACCTTTCCCAGAGACAAGCCTAACACACACCTAAATATTTGAGTGTCTTTTGTTCTGTCCCACTTGGCACCTCACCCCATCATTTGTTCAATCTGTGCCTGCTCTCCAGAAGAAAAAATGGGTTAGATATTACTTCTTAATAACACATGCAGCTTTAGTCGGAGTCACTAATTTGGAATTAAAAAAGCAATTTTTGGTGTAAATAACACTTCTAATCTATTCCTTTCCAAGAGATGAATGCCTCATCTAATAACCTGTGTCTCTGAGATAAATGAATGTATTAACGCTCTTAACACCCTTTTGATGGACTACAAATGGTCACAATACAGGACAATATTTGAACAGTAATGATTTGTGCTTTCTTCTTAAGTGTAAGCTGATTGCAAAGGCTCCTAGGCCGCACGAAGTAAATAGCTAAAGGGGTCATGAATCTTAATAGCTTCCAAATCAGAGAGATCGGCAACGTATATGCTCTGACTGGAGTGTGAATGGAATGTATAAATATTAATAGGACTGGCAGAGCCTCTGCAGACAAACTGTCTGAAATTTCACAGTGGGAAGATTGAAGTTGTCGTATATGGAGCCGACGTGAGGTTCCCACCTGGAAATGAACTGTCAGCATGTGTGTAAATACATTTTTCCTGAAGCGATATTTAACACTCGGCACTGCCCTGGCACCCAGCAACACCATGCCTCGGTCTTTCACTCCTGCCCATTATTTCAAATTGGGAGTCTGCACACCTTCCTGGACCATCACTGGAAACACTAAGAACAAATCCCTTATTGGGAAAGTCACAAAAGACCTCTTTAAAAATAGCAGTATACCCCTGGAAGACCCTAAAACAGCATGTAACCCCATCACCCACTGACTTCCTCACTATTGAGACCCAACTTTGTTGTGTGGCCTTCAAGGCAGTGCACTTCTTCTCAAAGGACATGCCCGCCCTGGATGGTTATTAATGGGTCTGATCAAGAGAGAGTGCTCGCAGTGCTGCCTTCGAACTTATACAGTAAGCTGTGAGCAGTAAACACTGGTGCAGATGGGAGCTGGAGGCACAGGGAATCCAGGGTGGATGATGCCTTCAGGACCAGGGGTGAGAGGGGCGATACTGGGAGAGTAGAGGGTGAGTGGGTTGGAAAGGGGGAACCAATTACAAGGATCTACATGTGACCTCCTCCCTGGGGGACAGACAACAGAAAAGGGGGTGAAGGGAGACGGCGGATAGGGCAAGATATGACAAAATAAAAATTTATAAATTATCAAGGGCTCATGGGGGAGGGGGAGCGGGGAGGAAGAGGAAAAAGAGGACTTGATGCAAAGGGCTTAAGTGGAGAGCAAATGCTTTGAAAATGATTAGGGCAAAGAATGTACAGATGTGCTTTATACAAATGATTATGTATATGTATGGATTGTGATAAGAGTTGTATGAGTCCCTAATAAAATGTTTTTTTAAAAAAAGATAAATGGCCTTCAAATGAAGAAGGGCTAGATGGAAGGATGAAAAAGCATGTGTCTTTTTTGAACCTACAGCCTGCTGGAAAGAATACGCTATGTATCCTAAAGTTTCTCTGCGTTTGCTATAAGTAGGATCATCTTTCAGAAACACACATGTGAAGTACACTTCACTGTTCATAGCTGAAAGAAGAGAAAGAGAAGCTACTACCAATGAATCATACATCATTCCTCTAGTTCCTGAATGCTTCCTCCCCTCCACTACCATGACCCAGTTCTACCTTGTAAATCTGACTAGACTGGAGAACACACATTGGTACACATAAGAGCTCTCAACACATGGAATTCAGGACAGATAAACCCCTCAGGAACAGTAGTGGGAGTAGGGTAGGGGAATGGTCAGGGAGGAGGAAGGGGAAGAAAGGGGGAACCTATCACATGATTGGATATATAGCGCCTGCTCACCCCCAAGGAGACGAATAACAGAAATGTGGGTGAAGGGAAACAATGGCCAGTGTGAGATGTGAAATAATAATAACAACAACATATAATTGATCAAGGATTCACGAGGGTGAGAGGGTGGGGAAGGGAGGGGGAAAAAAGAGGAGCTTATACCAAGGGCTGAAGTAGAAAATGTTTTGGAAATGATGGCAATGTATGTCCAAACATGCTTGATATAGTTGATGCATGGAATGTTGTAAGAGCTGTAAGAGCCCCCAATAAAAATGATTTTTAAAAAGAAAACAAGAGAAGCTAATCTTAGGGGTAGTGAAGAAATTTCAGTCTAATGACAAAACAGCCTGAACTTTCCTGTTGGTTCCCGTGTTCGTGAGCGAAACAGGCAGGCACAGGAGTAGGTGTCTCGGTATTGGCTGAAGCATGCTTTTCTTTGCTGTTCTTCTGGTGGGTGGCATGAAGGGAAATAGGTATTGATTTTAATATGTTCTAACTTTCGCTCATCTTGGATGAAACTAAAACCCAAAAAATGTTTCCACCAACCGTGGTTCCCTCAAAATAAAAATAAAAAGTCTTGATCTTTATTTGCCCTCCAATGAAAGAGAGAAGTAATGAAGCCATATAGAAAAAGCAACTATCCGCTGGGTGACAAGATGGACACACTGAAAGCCTGCTAGAGCGGCAGCAAAGGTTAGCCAATTTAGCACCGCCCGGAGAAACTATTCAAGATCTTTTTAGGTTTGTCAACAAAAGGCTGCCATGGGCAACCAAATCAATACAACACCATCCACTACTTTTGCACACAAAGGCAATTTAAAATCATTTTTATCATCACCCAATTCAAGCTGGATGCAAGCAACAAACAGCTTAGCCATCACGGTCACCTATATATCAACCAAATGAGCTCCTGGCAGTGGACTCCTGTCAAACGGATTCTTCCATTTAATTTCAGACAATATTTTGGTTTTGTTCCCGACAGATCTTACATCATGAATCATCCCTAAGGCTTTCATTTCACCTTCCCCTCTCTTTTCTCTCCCAACCCCAGGCTCTCTGATAACTGTTGGGAAACCGAGGGAACTCCATTTAGAGACGTGCAAAAAACAGAACAATCCGTCTGGACTCTTCAGTCTGGACTCCAGCTCAATGGAAAGAAAATGCAAGTCCTCACCACGGGGCCAGCAGGTACATCATGATTAGTGGAGAAAAGACGCAAGTGGAAGGGTTGCGTCTTGCGCGGTTCCACAATCAATGCTCGCGGAAGCAGCAGTCCGGAGAGCAAATGGCACCTGATATTGCAAAGCATTGAAAAGCAAGAAGCTACCTCGAGGACTAAGATGTGCCTGACCCATGTTCAATGACCTCATATGCATGTCACAGTCAGACATTGAGTAAAGAAGACTGAAGGGGAATCGATGCATTTGAATTATGGTGCTGGAGAAGAACACTGAAAATACCAACAGAACAAACAAATCTGTCTTGGAAGAAGTACAGCCAGAATGCACCTTAGAAGCACGGATGGGGAGACACCCTCTCATGTACTCGGGACGTGTTCGCAGGAGAGACCAATCCCTGGAGAAAGACGTGCTGCTTGGTAGAGTCGAGGGGCCCCAGCAAAGAGGAAGGTCCTCAAGTAGACGGACACCAGGGCTGCAACAATGAACGCAACCATCACAACCACGGCGAGGATGGCGCCGGAGCAGGCAGCATGCCGTTCTATTGAACGTGGCGTTGCTGAGTCGGAACCAACTTGACGGAACCCAACAACAGCGATCCTTTGGTAATAGTCATTGCTCAGTCATTCGCTTGCTGTGGGGTTTGGAATGGAGGAAGCAACGGCACACCTGCGGGGACATTTAGCAGGGCGTTGGGATACCATTAGAAGAGATTTCCCAAGGAAACTCCCAACGCTGCTGGGTAAGGTGGAGCATGCTGTGAGCGAGGGGCACTCAGTATAATCCTGGCTAACCCAGGATCCGAATCCGACAGGGAGGAGCCCCTCTGTCCTCTCCCGAATTATAGCAGCTGCCCCAAACCTATCCGATTGGATCTGCATTCCCAAGCTGTCTGCTGTGCGCCTGCAGCCTACAGATAAAAGCAGTGTGCTCAGAAGTCACTGTGGAAGGCTTGACGTGTTAATTGCGGCCGTCCAGGGTCAGAAAGTCCCTCTGGCTTTTTATGTTTCCAGTCAAACTTTACTTTTGAAATGCCTGCCTTTATGCGCCTCACTTCTGAAACGAGTTCTTCTCTATGTGAGTGATGCTGAGGGCCCAGGTGTCTATTTTACCCCCAGGTGTCGTCTTCCCAACGCGACAACGACAACTTTAATTTCAACTTCTATTTGTGGCCTCTTTCAAGGTGGATTGGTGCCCTTGTTCCTGATGTGGCAGAGTGAAGATTTGTGGTTAATAAAATGCTCTATTTATTTCTTAAAAACACAAAAATCAGTGGTCCATTAGCACAGAATTACAGTTCTGGGATTTATGATCTCAGGACTCCGTGGGTCAAACAAAGACTTCCTTGCCCAGGGTACTTGGATGTCTGGTCAGCAGCACCCTCAACTGAATGACAAATGTCACCAACTACCCCTGTGCGGTCAGGACTACACGTGGAGGGTGCTTTTGTGGAGGGGGTAGCACTGCTGACTGCTTGTGCTGCATACTTGAAGGCTTAAGACAATCGGCAAACCACAGTCTTATCTCACAATGAAAATGGTTTAGAAATGCTGGATAAGCAAGCTATCCTCCCTAGCCCCACTCTACGCTAATTAGATTGACCTGAATCTTTAAATTGGGAGCTCTTCAAGGGTCTGCTAAAGTGATCACAGCTGACACCCTCGAGTCCTCTCTGTTTTCCATTTCCCTGGTATGATTTAGTCAAAATCCCTCAACGTCATTGTTGGTGCTGTTGGGTACTGTGCGGTCAGTTCTGACTCAGATTGACCCCAGATACATCAGAAAAAAAAAAACTGCCTGATCCTACACCAACCTCACGCATGTTCTGTGTGAGCCACTGCGTCAAATTGCTTCCACCAAGGTTTTCCTCTCTTTGACTGACCCTCCATTTCACCAAGCATAGTGTTCTTTACCATGGTGTCCTTTGCTAGTCCTTCCCAATAACATATCCAAACGATGGATGTCATTAGCACACCCCAAAGAGGTTTTGGAATTAAGATACAAGGAAATTCAAAATTCCATTGTATACCTCTATTTTTTCCCATGAACTTGCTGAAGCGCCCTCAGAGAGAAGTATGTACTTCTATCGAAACAAAAGGAGCTGTGGTATCACTGCTGGGTACGCATGGCAAGGCTGGCAGCTCAACCCACTTTCTCTTGAGGAGAAAGAGGAGCCTCCCTGATCCCTTATCGGCTCAATCAGGAACCCCCCTAAAATCCCTGAGTAGGAATTCACTCCATGGCAGCGGTACATGGACAAACAAACAGAAAAGCCAAACCCTCCAGCATACAGTGGATTATGATTAGTGACCCCAATCCTAATCTATACCTGAGGCTGTAATATTCACCAGAGAGGAGATTGCCAACTTTTCACCCAAGGCTTGCAGGTAACAGTGCAACGCTTACTGCACGGGTCACGGGGACTCTTCAATGGAGACAAGGGGCTGAGTCACACCCCTGGCTTCCCATCAAACTCTGCGGTGTTCTTCCAGCTCCTGCAAAGCTCTGGAGCCAAGGCAAGAGTAACGTCCTGAAAATGTGTTACGGTTACTCACCCAAACACTTTTAGAACCAATTTCAACCTGAGAATTTCCAAAATCATCTTAGTATTTTAAGACAGAGAGAGGGATTAAAAAACATTTTTCAGATTGCTTTCAAGCATAATCTTAAAGCTTTGGTTTCCCAGAAGAAGCCATTAAGATAGTCCTTAAATGACTAGGTAACATCACAGGGCTCCTATTTACACACAAATTAGACCTTGCACTTCAAACAAACAAGGTCATGACTTTTAGAAACTGCCGCTGAATGCTGCACGGTAACTTAATGTGCCTCCCCTTGAGAATTACATGCCCAGATCCATAGTTACTCTAATAAGGCACTTTTCAAATAGTTTTGTTTATTTTTCTTGGATATTGCCACTCATTCTACGAACTTAACCTACTTTCACAATGCATAAATACTTTTGTTTAACAGTGTTACTATAAAGTAGCAGTGGGGTATTTTTATTATTGTTGATGTTGCACAATTTTTAAATTGTCTCCCTCCCACCTTCACTCCATCCTGAACCTGATACGTAGATTTGGTGACTTGCTCATGGTCAAGAAGCATCAGACAGCTAGAAACACAAAGGTGTTCCAGTCACCCCGTTGTAGAAGGAAGAAAACAAGAACTCACACAAAGAGAAATCCATTTGCTAGTTACGAGGCTAGGACGCCCAGAGCAGGGACTTGCGTGTTGCTGTGACGCTGGGACGGTTGGGTGGCTTGCTTCCTTTCTTTCATGATTTATGACACTTCCTCAATTAAGTCAAGCAACACATCCAAATGTAGGGAAATGCAAAAAGTCAATAATTATTTCTAAAAGAAACTTGCAATTCTGACTTCATCAAAATCAAAGCAAATAATAAAGCCATGAATGAAATGCAGTATGCAAAATGGTATAGAGAAGGCCATCAGTAAAGTGTCACGGCAAAACTCACAGGACCCAATTACTTATTTATTTCTTACCCAGAAACGCTATTGGGATATAGTCATGCTCATGGTGTGGTCCAAAGGTAGATATTCCTTCAGTAGTATCCTGAATTATATAAGATTATCCTAAAAGCAATGTTTATCTTGCACAAAAGTTAAAAATCAGATTGGACCAATAAGCGCATGGCAAAGGAGTCAGCAGAACATCCATGTTGCTGCTGTTCGATGCCATTGAGTCCGTTTGCACCTATAGCTCCACATACACCAGAATGAAGCACTGCCCCACTTGACGCAGTGAACGAAACACCGCCTGCTCCTGCGCCATCCTCCCAACTGGTCCTGCGTTTGAGCCCGTTGTTGAAGCCAGCTGTCAATCCATCTCATTGAGGGTCTTCTTTCTTGCTGCCCCTGTACTTTACCAAGCGTGATGTCCTTCTCCAGGGCCAAGTCGCTCCTGACAACATGGCTGAAGTATGTAGGACAAAGTCTCACCATTCTTGCCTTGAAGGCACACTCTGGCTGTGCTTCTTCCAAGACAAATTTGGCAGTTCATGATACCTTCAATGTTCTACTCCAGCACCGCAATTCAAAGGCTTCGATTCTCCTTTGGTCTTTCTTATTTGACGTCCCGTTGTTTTCACATGCATATGAGGCGATTGAAAACACCCTGGCTTGGTCAAGGGCACCTTAGTCTTCAAAGGAACCTCCTTGCCTTTCAGTATTCTTGTGTTGAAAGAGGTCCTGTGCAGCAGATGGATCCAGATACTCGTGGCACAGCTTCCAGCACCACAGACAGACGAGTGGTAGTTGGACAGCCCGAGGGTCAAAAAAATACAACATGTCTTGATGTTGTGAAGTTGGTTTGTTATCATGCCAGTGCCACACACAACAGAATGAAATGTCTGCTCCTGCACTAGCTTCAAGATTATCCATACACTTGAGTCTATTGTTTGTATTTTTAGTGCCTTCCAGCCTTCTAGCTCTGGAATCTGTGCTGCTGCGACCCATAGGGATTTCATCGGCTAATATTCAGAAGCCGATCACCAAACTTCTCTTCCTAGTCTTAGTCTAGAAACTATGTTGTGACCCTGCTGGTATTCGAAATACCATTGGCATAGCTTCTAGCAACAGAGCAAGGCAAAAGCTGCAATAGAGAGATGAGTGGGTATAATTTGTCTCAGGGAAGGTAATTTAAAATATTTTGGGAGCCTTCAAAATATACATGTTGTCAATCAAGCTTCTAACTTTCCATCCTAAATTAATAATCCTGGTTTTGAAATAAAATCCTTTGACTGCAAGTTATATTTGCAATATTGAAAATTTAAAAGCAACCTAATTAGCTAATTGCATAAACTAAAGTAAATCTAATGAGTGGATTGTGTAGCTAGCAAAATGGTAATTAAACATACTGAATAATAACAAAGGAAATTCATATGGTATCTGTTAAAAAATTTTTAAGATATAAAAGTTATATATAGGGAACTGTAATATAATATAAAGAATGTTATGTAGGCCACTGGACATCCCCTTACAAAAGGGTCTCGGGGAGGAGACGAGCCAATCAGGGTGAGATGTAGCAACAATGAAACATACAACTTTCCTCTAGTTCCTAAATGCTTCCCCCCCGCACCACCCCCCACTATCATGATCCCAATTCTACCTTACAAATCTGGCTGGCTAGACCAGAGGATGGACACTGGTACAGATATGAACTGGAAACACAGGGAATCCAGGGCAGATGATCCCTTCAAGACCAGGAGGGTGGAGGGAGGGTGTGGTGGAAAGGGGGAACTGATTACAAGGATCTACATATAACCTCCTCCCTGGGGGATGCACAACAGAAAAGTGGGTGAAGGGAGGCATTGGACAGTGCAAGATATGACAAAATAATAATTTATAAATTATCAAGGGGAGAGAGGGGAGGGAGGGGGAAAATGAGGAGCTGATACCGGGGGCTTAGGTGGAGAGCAAATGTTTTGAGAATGATGAGGACAATGAACGTGCAAATGTGCTTTACACAATTGATGTATGCATGGATGATGATCAAAGTTGTATGAGCCCCTAATAAAAAGATTTTTTTAAAAGAATGTAATTTAAAAATTTGAAGAGTGAACAGGCTGGAAAGAAATATATAAAGATATTGTGAGATAGCTAGCATTAGGGACTGGGATGTCCATTGACGCATGCCCAGGAGAGCCAGCATAGGACAAAGCTGGATTTTCCCGCGGGAGGGCACAGATGGGCGTTACACCTGGAGCAGCCCAGCTGGGCCAGGTGATTGCAATTCAGCCAATGGGATCCACCTGGGCTCGTTCACCATGCCTCCCCCGGGAATCCTTGAAAAGGCAGGAACCGAGAGGGAGAGGGCTCTTTGTCGGGGGAAAACTTGGGAGAGAGATCTTTGCATGAGGCTGAGCAGTCTCTGCCAGGCCGCATGGTCAAAAGGAATCCTATGGGTGCCGCGTAAAACCTGAAGCTTCTTTTTTTTTTTTTTTAACAATTTATTGGGGCTCATACAACTCATCACAATTCATACATATACATACATCAATTGTATAAAGCACATCTGTACAGAAGCTTCTTTTAACGCTCATTAAACTCACTTGGATCACGAGCCAGGCTTCGGCGTGAATGCTTTCTCGTGCGGAGCCAAGGATCGAGGTTTAACTCCAGCCCGGAGAGAGAGACCTCACAACATCATTAAGGAGTGAGTTTATGAGAACTTTTCTGAAGTTCCTTCTACTTTCATATTCTTTGAAATTTCCTGAAATGTCCATTAATACTTTGAAATTGAAATATTCTAAAAGAAGGGAGCAATATATATTTCACATCCCCAAAATTGACTACCAGTGAATTGATGCTGCCTGTAGCAACCCTATAGGACAAGTAGAACTGCCTCTGTGAGTTTCTGAGACTGTAAATATCTACAGGAGTGGAAAGACAAGGCCTTCTCTCTCAGAGCTGCTGGTGGTTTCAAACTGCTCACCTGTTGTTTACCAGTCCAACACATAATCCACTAGACCAGCAACGCTCCCACACTCCATAGCCAGTAATGGAGGATTACTGACAGAGCTAGCTAGCTTGAATCAATTTCACCAATAAAAAATTAAAAGCTGTATGAAATGTTCTAAAACTCTGCTTTAAAGCATCAGAGACTTAACAAAGTAGTGAAGACTTAATTGCCTTCAAACCTTGGAAAATCCAGAGGCGTCAACCTCTCTGTTGACTCCAAGCTAAGCTGAAGCAATTCCGAGAGAGCAGCTAAAGCAAATTGCACTGTTGACCTACTGGTACCCAATTGAATCCAGGACTGACAAATGTGGGCATACAAGGAAATCCCTAGTAAGATGGGTTGGGATCCTAAAGACTCACATCATACATATAAAGAAAAATTAACGTCAGCCATCCAACACAGGAACTAGAAACCAGCTGTCAACCTTCAAGGAAGAAACTCTCCATCCTTGAATCTAGATCAAGGTGATCCTAGAGTACTGCTGCCCTGTACAAGCTCCTGTACAAGCAGACTCTTTTTTGGACAAAAAGACATTCATTCTGTACCTCAAATTATGGCCACAGTTTGAAAATATGAGGTCTAGATGCCATCAGAGATAACCGAGCACACAAAGAAATAAAACTGCATATAAAAACAAAACCAGAAACAGCAGAGTCCAAACAGCTTTGAGAGGAGTTAGATATTAGAATTTGAGGGCACAGTGTTTTTAAAAACCATGTTATTGGGGGCTCTTACACTTCTTATAACAATCCATACATCAATTGTATCAAGCATATTTATGCATATGTTGCCATCATCATTTTCTAAGTATTTACTTTCTATTTGAGCCCTTGGTATCAACTCCTCTTTTTTCCCCTCCCTTCCCTCTGCCACCCTTGGGACCCCTTGATAAATTATAAATTATTTTAATTTTTAAATGAATTTGCTTACTATGTCCAAGGAGATGAAAGAAAATATTATCTTTTCAGCAGAAAGTTAGAAATGAAAAAAATTTCAAAGCATATTTCAAACAGCAATTACCAAGATAATGAACTTCTCTTTTCCCAGCAGAGCAGATACAATAAAAAAAATTAGCAAAGTAGAATAAAAATCAGAAGAAACTAACTTGAATGAAGCACAGAGAGACAAAAGGTTGAAAGAGACAGAAGAGAAAGTAAGAGACCGAGAAGATACAAGTTTCCGACATATTTTTAGTTGAAGTCCCAGAAGGAAAGGAACTAACAGGGCAGAAAAAAATATCTGAAGATAGAACGGCAAAATGTTTACAAATAATGGATGAAATATATGAATTTACAGATTTATGAACCTTATCAAAAATATGAAAAGAAATAAAAACTGCAGATTCAGCTTTTATATCAATGAGCTAGGTGACTTTGGACAAAGCATCCAGCCTCCCAAGAGATCTGTTTCAACATTTATAAAACAAAAGTATCAGATTTTATCATTTCTGAGCCTCAACCAAATCTGTCTGGCTGTCATTCTCAAAAAATAGTCTTTGTTCTAAAGTGATCATCTAGGCATTTCAATTGACAGATGGACTCCCAGCGGCGGCCACAAGGAGCTCCCAAGGAAGTGCGGTGGGAAGGGCAGGACACCGGGCAGTGTTTCTCTCATGTCCTGAGGGCAGCTATGCGCTGGCACCGATCTGCGGGCGCCCTGGGAGCATAGTGTTCATGCATTGTCAGCAATTCGAACCCGCCAACTCCTCAGTGCGAAAGACAAGGCTTTCTTTTCCACCGCCAGAAAGAGTTAGTCTCAGAAACTCACAGGGCAGTTCTACCCTCTTCTTTAGGCTCACAGTGCGTTGCAATCAACTCAATGGCAATGAGTTTGGTTCGTGTTCTGTTTAGCAATAGCATAGGCAATTCAAACCTAGTACTACACAAAAACCCACTGTGTACCAGTCAGCAATGCTACGACTCTCCATTTCCACCAGTCTTCAAAGTCCTGCTGTATTCATCTCTGGGTTGTTCACCAAAACCAAGTAACTTTATCTTACAATAGATTGTTAAAATATACGGATGACATCCAATCACTGAGATGAGTCAGGAGCAACTCCTGCTGTAAAGTGGATTAGCATGAATTGGATTTACCATAATCTATTACCTCAATTGACAAAGATTTATGCTAAGGTAACAGAACAAGTAAGTTTTAAGGAAAGGACTCACCAAGTAGAGTAAACAGTAGAGCTGGGAGCACAAATATGATAAAAATTAGAACATCATTATTTAGTTTTCCAAATAGATCGATCCCATCCATGGTAGAGGTTAACCTAATGAAACATAAACACAACCAAAAATGAAAGCTATCAGAACAGAAACATTTTACCACCAAATTATTTAGAACAGTACCACTTAAATCATCTGTTATGTTAAAATTTAACAAAGGAAAGGGATGGGGGTCATAGGGAAACCATAAATACATAACATTGATTTTCTAATTGCAAACCACACCTAACATGGGTTGCTTTATATGTCTCTTTAAGGAGGAAAGCGCTGTGGCAATGAGCTAGCGATCAAATCTATCACTTCCCTTACTATTGATGCAAGCTGAGTAACTTTCTATAACTAAGCCGCTTATATCATTCGCTAATACTGTATAGCAAGCACCTCTTGGTGTCCTTATAAAGAATAAACTTATTCTCCATCCTTCAGATATTACATTATAAATTATAGAATGTGTTAGCACTTCTTAAAATTCAAATATTTTTATTAAGAAAAACTCCTCCTTGGCTAATTCTGAGTAGTTAATGAAATGCAAAAGGAATGCTTCTCTCTGTTAAACATCAGAAGGGTCGTTGCATAAATTATTCTCTACTATGCAGATTCATGCTGTGAAGTTCAAGTCCTAATCCCCTAGTTGCTTTATCTCTCACTGGACACCATCAGGGTCAGCTCAGCCCTCCCCAGAATAAGGTCCATTGTCTCTGGTGATAAAACCAAAAAAAGCATTGCTGCCGCATCATTTCCAACTCATACTAACCCCATGGACAGAGTAACTGGCCCCCCTAGGCTCAAATCTTCACGAAGGCAGAGTGACACATCTTTCTTCTGCACGCAGCCGGTGGCTTCAAACCAACAAGCTGGGGGTTAGCAGCTGAGCATTTTGATCACTACACCATGAGGGTTCCTTAGCCCTTCCCTGGAATAAAGCTCTTTTTCTCTGATGATAAGGGATTGAACGTGGCTTCGCTCAGCTGCCCTGCATTTGCCATTTCCATTTAAGGTCCAGCAGGTCTTAGTCATCATGCAAGTTTGCACCAAAAAAAAGAGTTAAAAGCTCTGCAAAGTGGGGTAATTTCAAGAAAATTGAGTTGTCTCAAGCTGATATTAATATCAAAGAGTGGAAAAAGCATTGAAACCAAGCAGGCAAAGAGGGCTAGGGTCTTTTAAAGTCATTCATGTAGAATGTGATTTCAAAACAAATAGAATCAGTCACAGCGCAAAGGAAACCATCCAAGATCACTAATAGGAACAGTTGACATTCAGCAAACACAAACCCAGTGCAGCTGTTACATAGCTGCAATGATGCACTTTACACTGGGATGCTGGATAGGCTGCATTGCCGAGAAATACACTTAAGGAAAATATATCAGTGATAAGTCCTCTCAACAAAAAATAAAGACCAGTTGCTGTCAATTCTGTTTCAACTTCAAGGCAGCCACGTGTGTGTCAGAGGAGGACTGTGCTCCTCGAGTCTTCAATGGCGAATTTCCCGAAGGAGATGCCTAGGGCTTTCTTCCAATGCACCTCAGTGTGGACCGAGACCAAGCCTAGCCTGTTAACCACCTGCACCACCTGGGAACTCACCGTCAATAATGAGCCTTTTGCCTAAGCCAGTACATACTGGCTCTCCTGCCCTATGCAACCAGCTGAATCCCAATGCCTATAGAATGAAGTATGTCAATCGGAACCAACATGGTAATGAGATCGCCACCAATCCTTAAGAATGTGTTTCTAAATCTCTGAGCTTGTACTGTAGTTGTTAGAAACAATTCTTAAAGTACACATTCAAAGTCATTCATGAAAATACCAGATACTCAGTGCACATTTACTGAAGGATAGTAAAAGAAGATTATTGAATGTGTTTAAACGGGAGCTGAAATAGTGAAAAACCAAATGCTGGTCATTTAGTCTTCTGGTTAAATTTTTAGATGTACTGATATAAATCTAAAAATAAGTAGTCAAAAATATACATATATTGGTCAAGTATATCCAAAATTTATTCACCTAGATGATTTCCTTCTCCAACAATGCTGAATAAACAAAAAATTTTTTCTATTGTAGAATACTGAAATTTGCCAGGTTGATTTTATTACATTTATGCAAGGCTTTAAGGAAAAGCATATATATACAGCAATTATATGAGTCTTTAGGACAGACAACACACTGAAATAGTTTCTACTATCAAAATAGTAAGTTGCCAATAGTAGAATATTTAGTCTGGAGCTATTTTGAACTGCCTTTTCTAGGCTAAACATTGGTAAATAAATTGTTTATGGATAATAATTAATTATTAGATAAGTCTATTATCTGTAAGAAGGGACTTGAAACTTAATTTCACATGTTAAAAAACATGCCTTATAAAAAGAATTTTTTTCTAGTAGAATACATTTTCACTTCTTTTGGTGAATTTTATACCATGAGATTTTAGAGGGAAAAATATCTGTGAAGAAGTTATAAAATGTGAACTACAAAAGTTTTTAAATGTAAGTAGTGGTAGTACAAAAACAGTTTTATGTGACAATCTTAAAAATGGTTTTTGTCAGTAATTCAAGTAAAAACTGAAATTCAAAAGGAGAAGCCCTCTCTTATCTATTTGTTGCCATACTATGTCTATTGCTGATTCATTAAAACTCAGATGCCTGGGCCCATCTCCCAGTGTTTCTGGTACAATAGAACTGGATGGGGCCCTAGAACTTACCTTTCATTCCCACAAATTCTTGGTGCCACCCACACTACGACTCCCAGATCCCACTAAGAGAACAAACTATCTACACAGTTGCTAACGGCTTATTACAAGAAATTTTCTGAAATTTATCTAAACTAAGACCCCTGGGAAAGAACCCACGTCTATTTTACAGATGACTTCTTTTAAATCGGTGTAGACAACTCATTTGCATATTTCCAGTCCCATTACCGTATGTTGTGAAGTGCCCTAGAGCCTGTTCTGACTGAGAGAGCCCCTAAGTGCAACAGAACAAACTCTACTGGGTCCCCCACCAGCCCCCCAAGCTCATTGTCATCCCTTGAGTCCATCCATACTTTGGGAGTCTGACTCTTTTTGACTAAGCCTCTACTTTACCAAGCATGATGTTGTTTTCTAGAGACTAATTTATCCTGATGATAACATGACCAAAATATAGGAAGTAAAGTCTCAGCACTTCACTTCTAAAGAGCATGCTGGCTGTATTTCTTCCAAGAACAATTGCCTTAGTCCTCTGGCAGTGCCAAGGAGTTCTGGTGGCGTGGTGGGCTATGCATTAAGCAGCTAACCCCAAGGTCAGCCCTGTGAACACCCCTGTCATTCCTTGGGAGAAAGATGAAGCTGTGTATTCCTGTGAAATTTTAAAATCTCAGAAACCTGGAGGAGAAGTTTTACTCCATCCGGTAGGGACTCGCTGAGTCAGAAGAGACTGGAAAGCAGTGCATTCAGTTAGGGTGTGGATCTGAAAGTCTAAACTACTTCCAAGACTCTTCACCAAAACCATTATTCAAAGGCATATGACTATGCATAAAACATTGTACCATAAAACCTGTATGGGTTATTTTATAAAATTTAAAATCTTTTGTTGTTTTAAATTCTATACCTTTGGCTAAATTCATGATACTATCAGTATGATTACCTTATTCTTCAAGGGGATGATTGATAATTTTCTTTAACATAAAATGACAATATCTCTAAAGTGAGCCAGAGACATAAACCATAGATATATTAATGAATTGGGACTTGCACTTAATTCGAGCCCCAATCTAAGAACAATTAGTTCTTAAGACACAGTCCTGCTTGATACTCACCCTCATGAAGAAATCACTGAAGATGTTGGAGCTATAGCAAAGTGTGGTGAAGAAATTAAATGGTTCCTGGCCCTCAAAAAGAATAGCATCTGGGATCTTACAGGCTTGGCTTCAAACGAGAAGCCATCTAAGCAAGGCATCAGCTAAGTCGACACAGAAAAAGCACACCGAGCTCTGTGATCCAAGGTCTATAAATAATAAAACCCAAGTCCAAAGGAGGGAATGGTATCAGAGCTTAAATTGTGAACAGCTGGCTTGCAGAAGGCTATGGCTGACAGTGGAAACTTAAAATCCATTTGTCGAGAGTAAGCCTCTGGTGACGCCCCTCTGGTCATAGTGAGGGATATGACTAGTCTTGTTGTCAGACAGAGAGCACTATAAAGTCCCTTATGACAGACATGATTAAGTTTAAATGGAACATCTTCACAGTTTGCCTCCCCTTTGACCCATTTTACAGTTGTTTAAGGTTTTTTGTTTCTTTGTTTGTTTTTAATTTAATAAATCATTTTATTGGGGCTCATACAACTCTTATCACTATCCATACATACATCAATTGAGTAAAGCACCCTTATACATTCGTTGCCCTCATCATTCTCAAAATTCACCTTCCACTTGGGTTCCTGAAATCAGCTCGTTTTCCTTTTTTTCCCTCCTCCCTCCCTCCTCCCCCATGAACCCTTAATAGTTTATAAATTATTATTTTATCTTATCTTACACTGCCCGGCGTCTCCCCTCACCCACCTTCCTGCTGCCCATCCCCCAGAGAGGAGGTAACACATAGATCCCCCAGATCAGTTCTCCCTTTCTACACCCCCTTCCCTCCTGGTGTCGCCACTCTCCCCGCTGGTCCTGAGGGGTTCATCCGTCCTAGATTCCCTGTGTTTCCAGATCCCTACTGCACCACTGTGCATCCTCTGGTCTAACCAGGTCCACAAGGTAGAATTGGGATCATGATAAATGGGGGGTAGGAAGTGTTCAAGAACTAGAGGAAGGTTTCGAGTTTCATTGTTGTTACACTGAACCCTGAGTGACTTATCTTCTCCCCACTACCCCTCTGCAAGGGATGTCCAGCTGTCTACAGATGGGCATTGGGTCCCCATCACACACTCCCCTCATTCACGTTGATGTGATTTTTTCCCCCTGCCTTTGTTGTTTGAAACCTGGTCCCTTCGGCCCTTCATGATCACACATGTTGGTGTGCTGCTTCCATGTGGGCTTTGTTGCTTCTGGGCTAGATGGCTGCTTGTTTACTTATAAGCCTTTAAGTCCCCGGATGCTATATCTCTCAATAGCCGGGCACCATCAGCCTTCTTCACCACACTTACTTATGCACACATTCGTCTTCAGCGTTTATGTAAGTAAGGATCACACAATATGGTTTTTGTTCTTTGGTGTCTGCTACCTGGTCCGATCAACACCTGTATTCACTTAGACTGTGTTCTTGTTCTCTGTGGGCTTTGTTGCTTCCGTGCTAGAAGGCCGCTTGTTTGCCTGTACAATTTCTACATGAGCACAAGGAAATGACCTGGAATTCACATGTTTCTCAAGGTTCTCTATAGTTTGTTATAATCTGTGGCCACTACATAATTTCATGTCAACTCGAAGGTATGGAAAAGTGTAGGGGTGGTAGTCAATCTGTCAATCAGGTCATGAACTGATGCGTCTGCTTGTGGGCGTGGCCTTCTCATAGTGAGGGTCCTGGGAACCTCCCCCTCTCTCTGCCTTCACTTTCCTGCTGGCGGGCACTCTGAGACCTGCCAGAGCCCTGTGATCAGCTGCACCATTGGGTCTACATGACTTTCTACCACTTTGGCTTGTGATCTTCATGTGTTCTGCATCATTGCATGTGGTTGTGTGAGTCTCAAGAGGGACTTATAGTCTATTATTGGACTTGTGGAGTTGAGTTGGACTGGGCTGTTTTCTCCATGTATAATTACTTCTTGATATAAAGTTCTCATATATGAGTGTCTCTGGATTTCTCTAGCCAACCCAGCCTAACACATAATATACACAGTTATATTCCTTGGCATAGTTGATAAAACCCCAGTATACATCTTTTGGGTATTCTCTGTTGTCAGTCAAAATCCATGTGACATGATCAAGGATATATATCCCTTATTCCGTATCCTCTTCTGAATCTGGCCTAGCCCTCTGGCAGCTTCCTGTCAATGTACTGCTGCAACTGGTGTTGATTGTATTGAATTGTAAGATTTGGGAGAACAGATTATGGGGGAACGGTGAAAATTAAGGGTTTTGCCTTGACATTACACATGATACCCAAACGGAGATACTATGGAATACAATAGAACACTGTGTTGTTGTTGTTGTTGTTAGGTGTTATAAAGTTAGTTCCAACTCATAGAGACCCTCTGAGCAATGGAACATTGCCCGCTCCTGGCCCCTTCTCATCATCGTGATGTCCGAGCGCTTCCTTGCAGCACTGTGTCAATCTACCTTTGGCCAAGGGGCTTCCTCTGGTTTGTTTTGGGTTTTTTTTTTCTTTAATGAAATAATATACTGAACATTATTTCCCATCCATTTAAAAATATGACAAATAATATTTTTAAATCGATGAGAAACTTCATTATTTGCATATTTTAGTAACTGTAAGGAAACTGCTTTCCATAGTTCAGCAGTTCTTGAAATGCTCATTTACAGAGTTCGGTTTATATTTCTTGAAATTAGGCTCAACAAGGGTTTAATATTACATGAGCAGTCAGTCACAGCAACAGAGTTCAAAATCAGTGACTTGCAGAAGCAAAGTCTGCAGGGATTGTAGGCTTCTGATTAAAATATATAGACAACACACTTTAGGGTTCACTTTATCTCACATTCTGCTCCCATAACTTCAGCCCCTGAGGATAAACAAAAACCAGAATATTAAGTATCCAGCAGGGACCTGGATACTCAAGATCCAATTTGAGTGTATCTGTTACTGAGTCACTGTGGCCTAACATTCATGCAATAATTTAAATTCTTCCTTTTAGTGTTAGAAATGTAAGCAAGGTGAATCTAGAAGAAATAAAACAATAAATTACATTGATAAATAATACTAGCAAGAATAGCAATAAGAACGATTCAAATAAATAACAAAATTAATAATTCTCAATGATCACAAATTTATTTTTAAATATAGAAATCTACATACATAAGACAGGGCTTCCAAGATTTCATTTAAAAATTGGATTTCAAGATAATGGAATTTTCCCACAAACTTTTTGTAGCCTCCTGTAGAAACATTTTATTGACCCTTAGTTAATCCAAGGACATCAATCTAACCAACCAAACTATCCACAACCTTAAATGAGAAATGTACTTGACCCATAGAAACAGCAGTGATACTTTGTCTTTGTACATTGTTTTACTTACCACCGCGCTCCATATCACTTCATGAAACATGGATGTTCAAGTCACTAAGTCACACAAGATCCCAGGGACTCGCCCCTCATTCCCACAGTGTGAGAGCCATGGGGGGGGGAGGGGACCTGGTGGCTGCTTATCTCCCCCAAATGAGAGGAAACTTGAACCTTTAGCACTCACTAGTATTCTCAACTTTGTGATTCAACAAGTCAGTTACATAATTGGAATCTTGCCTGTGACTTGGGAATAATACGATTCATTAAAGCGTTGTAGCAACATTCAAATGAGTATCAAATAACACACTTTCAAATTGTAAAGCACTATGTAGTTCTAATGTTAATTAGAGAATGGTTATTTCCACTTCAGCTTACCAAGGCTATCACTCCAAGCCATCCCTGGAAATTTCCCTCCGTATTGCTACTGCCATCGTCCTCACCACCCTTCACTGCTGTAGCCACATCCCTTAGCGCAGGTGTGGACACCTACCCCAGTTATCTCGGCATGCCGACCCCCACGGACGACCAGGAAGGCTTGGAAAGAGGGGTGAGGTTCACAGAAGTATCTTTGCCGAACCAGCTTTCACACACCTATTATTAACGCAAAGACAAGAGGGCTTCGAAGAGTTTTATGGGGGAAAAAATCATTATCTTTTCCTTTCATTGTCCGCACACTTTTTGAAGCTCCCCACCTATAATCATACCCATCGCTTCCTCAAAAATCCCTCACTGTTCTGTGAGAAGAAGTTCAAATTTTTTAACTATTTTGAAGACACTGCATGGCTGTGGCTTCTCCAAACATACCTCTCACCACTTCTCATCTTATGCTCTGTGATCCAAGCACATTGAATTTTAAATGCATCCATTTCCTTCACCTCCAAATGTTTATGTATAGATAAATATACCTCCAACACAGTTTTCTCTTCATACTTAGATGGCAAACCCTTGTTAACCCATCAGCTCTCCACTACAATGTCATTTTCTCCACCAATATCAGAATGGCTTAGGTTTCCTCCTTATGTACTCCCAAAGTTGCCTCTATTCAGTTAAAGCACTTATACTACGTTATAGTATATAAAGTATAGTAGGTTCTGTATTCTTCACAAGACTACAAGTTCTACAAGACAACACTGGTGTTTGTCTTGACTCACAGTTATATCCCCAATGGGCACTAAATAAATCCTTGTTATATAAATGAAAGTAGAAAAGTCAACATCAAATCACCAGACACAATGCTAGATACAGGGTATATATCAAACCAAAACCAAACTCACTGTCACTGAATAGATGCCAACTCACAGCAATGGACAGCACAGTGTAGAATTGATCCTTTGGGGCTCCTAGACTGTAGCTGTTAATGGAAGTAGAAAGCATCATCTTTTTCCCAAGTTGCGGCTGGCAGTTTTGAACTGCTGACCTTGTAGAACATAGTCCAGTGATTAACCACTACACTACCAGGCATCCTTTCACAAGGTATGTTGTTAGTGGTGAGTAAAATTAAGTAATACCTTTGCCCCGTGGAACTTGAAGTCCAGGGTAAAAGACACTCACTAACAACTAAATAAATGAGATATGAGGACCTGTGAAGAAAATAGTCTGCTATGATAAAGAAAAAATACATAGACAGAATCTAAAGAAAGATCTATTTTGATTCAGTGGTCAAGGAAGTCATCCCTATGGTGTAGCACTTAAAGGGGCCGTAGCTGAGGAGAAACTGACTACACATGCACAAGAGAAAGCAGAGGAAGACCAGGAAGGAGACCATTGTAGTTTCCCAGCTGAAAGATGTCAATGGCGTGTTAAAAGCAGAGAAGGAGAAAAGCAGTCAAGAACAATAACACTCACTGAGTATTTGCTTGTGGGGGGAAAGGAACACCAAGCAACACACCCTGAGCGGGTGCACCCAGTGGTATCACCTCGGAAAGTTCTCTCTGGACAGAGTAAATTTTTTCATAAAGGCAGTTTCACCTGAACCTCGTCTTTTGTGCTGGCTGATTTAATAGAACAGCATGAAGCTGTGAAATTTTGTTCCCAGCTGGGGAAAAATGCTGCAGAAACTGTTGTATTATTGAACACAGTTTACAAGGACATCTATGGAAAAAACTCGAGAGTACAAGTGGTTTTCTCATTTCAATAAAGGTGGACTATTGATTGATGACAACATTCTGGACATCCATCAACTTCCCAAACGGACAAAAATGTTGACTTTTAATGCATTTGGAGTTTGTTCCACCAGGTCAGACTGTTAATCAAGCTTTCTATTGAGAGGTTCTGAAAAGGTTGCATGGCAGTGGGTGACAAAAGAGGCCTGATTTGTGGCAGATGGGGGACTGGTTTTGCCACCATGACAATCCACCTGCTCATGCAGCCATCTCAGTGTGCCTGTTCTGGACAAAAAGTAGCAAGCCTCTCTTGCCCCATGCACCTTACTCACCTGACCTTGCCCATTGCAACTTCTTTTTGTTTCCTCGAATGAAGAGGAACATGAAAAGACAATGATTTGATGACGGGAGAGAGATGAGAAACCAATGAGGGAGGTGCTGTCAGCCATCCTAACAGATGAGTCTGAAAAATATTTTCAAGAATAGAATCGCATATATTACAAGTGTATTAAGTGTAATGAGTGTACTTTGAAGGTGATAAGGTTGTTTTGTAAAAAAAATTAACTACATAGCTTTAGGGGAAAAATCCATCTTTTGGGGGGTTACCCCATATATGTACAACTCAATGAATGCAATCAATGTCATTGAATTTTACAATAGAAACTATTGCTGTGTATATGGTCAACACCAATAAAATAAATTAAATTTTTAAAAGTAAAAAACAAAACTAGTAAATCATATATATAGATATATATATATAGAGAGAGAGATAAATTTATATCAAGAAAATTACTCATTCACTGCCATCGAGTCAATGCTGACTCACAGTGACCCCACTGTGGGTTTCTGAGACTGTAACTCTTTATGGGAGTAGAAAGTCCATCTTTTTCCCTCAAGAAAATGACTCAACAAAATTATAGAAGTAAGTGAGTTCCAAGTCCATGGGTCAGATAATAGGCTACAGGATTCTCCTGACTCACATAACTGCAAGAAATGATGGGCCCAAGATTGATGGGAAGATGACAGGCTTATGGTTCAGAGGCAAATGAACCCAAGGCCAACAGGTCAGATGGCAGGCCTATGAAAACTCCCTGGATCAGTAGGTAATAGAACAAGCTATTGGTTCATCTCCAAAAAACAGGAGGTCTTTGACCCAGATGAGGAATCCAGACCTAGCAAAAATCAAACAAGGTTTTCCACAGGGTCCACTTATATTGGAAGCAGGCCACACATCTAAGGAAACTTCCTCTCCATCAACTGCATCAGGGCTGGATCTGAGGTGCATCCCACCCTAATATTCTCACAACTGGTTGATTGCTCAAAGCAGATCCCATTATGGAGGTGGTTAAAAACCAATAACAACAGCAAAAACCTTTAACTGCCAAACCACTGAGAGTCCTCGCCTAGCCAAGTTAATACAGTGTGTGTGTATGTGTGTGTGTGTTTGTGTATACCACAATTTATTTTCCAATTCACATTAAGGTTTTTCCATTTTTATGGCATCATAAAGATGTGGCAGTGAACACTCTCTTTAGTGTTAATTTTTACTTTAATAGCACTGTGGTTAGATAATTTTGTTCTCTGTCACTGATTCTTTAGAATTTGATAAAAACTTCTTTTGAAATGTGAGAGACATTTTAAAACATTTTAGGGGTTTTGTTTTGTTTAATAAGCCCATTCATGTGTGAATTGGAAGCCTAGTAGGAATGCTTTTCAATTTAGCTTCATAGTAGTCAGAAAATGGGATGTACAAATGTATGGTTTTGAAACAAGGGAAGTGGAGAAAATGTATGATTGTGTTGGAATGGAAAAGCGATATCAAAACAATGAAAGTCATGGACAGGTTGTTGGAAATACTCAGATTTAAGAATGAGGAGCTAGAACACTATATTCAGACATTTCCTCCAGCTATATTGTACACATTGTCAAGACCAGTCCCTGGAGAAGGACATCATGTTTGATCAAGCAGAGGGGCAGCAAAGGAAGGCAAAATCCTTCGGGAGATGCACTGGCACTAGAGCTGCCACGACGGGCTCAGCAATGGGAATATTGTGAGGACGGTGCAGGACCGGGCAGTGTTTCATCTCTTTGTGCACAGGGTCACTATGGGTTAGAACTAACTCAATAGCACCTAATGACAACAAACACTGTGTGAGCCATGTCTTGATATAAATCTCCTTCTATAAACATACTTACTTTGCGTATAAACGTGCAGATACAGGAGACACTGGTGTTACTTCTCTAGAGAACCCAGCCTAACACACCAGTACCTTACTGCTCAGTGAGAGACTGGGTGAAGCCCAAGACAATGACCCTTATTTGCCCCTGAGGTCTGGCAAGGAGCACACCCCATGGCTCAAATTTCAGCTGTATTAGAGAAGCAATGCTACTGGTGGGGTATGCACACCTTAGAGTAAGCAACCATTTGAGGTCAAAGGGACAGCATTTTCCCCTTGGACAAAACTCGACAGTTTAGGAAAGAAGAAGAAATTGAAACAGGAAGCCCAGGGAGAAATGAAATTAGTGATATTACATTGTGGGGAATGCAACCAATGACATGAAACAAAATGTACATGAATTGCCCAATGAAAAGCTGATCTGCCCTGTAAATTGTCACCCCATTCACAATAATTTTTTTAATCTAGAAGAATTTTTAGACTATTAAATTTGGTTTTGACAAATTCCTTCTCCTAAAGACGAAAGGATATCCAAACATCGTAAAGATTAAGTATGAAAATAAGTTATTTTAATTTATTAATGGATGAGGCAATATCGTTTTTAAATTTGCATTTAAAAATCATTTTTAATAGCATAGCATCAGTGAAAGCTGGTTGGGCTAATATTTAGGAAATCTCATTAGAGAAATTAATATTGTGCTCCACAATAGACAACTTAGATATTAAAATATTTTTAAATGAATATATAATTATTTTACCCAGGAGGCTTTTTCAGTGGCAGCTTCATGTGAGCAGAGTCTTTGGAAAAAGCTGTTTTAAAAACAGAGTTACCGTTATATATGGCCACCTTGTATTTGCTGAATCTCCATCCTCTAGTCCCCTAGAAAAGTCAACAGATGAACCTGCATAGTAAGAATTTGTATTTCATTCAAATCATAACCCAATATCCATGCTAATTACTTTGATTTAATTATAGCATCTTCCCCTTTTCCGGAATATTTATGAATTGTTCTTTGTGTATTCCCAAGGTACATTATTAATGCACATCAAAGGACATGGTTCAGTTATAAATATTCATGACCCACGCAAAGTAACTTTGGGCAGAAATTTCATAACACAGTCGATTTTCCTCTTTAATTTCTTACATTGTTGATTATCAGTGAGTTGCAATTAGGTTTGAGTATTATTTTTATCCCTCTTAGTGGAAAGTTAGAAATCACAATTCTATAATACTCAAAATTTTAAAAATATAATGACAGTTCTTGAAATTCCTATTTACTTGTAAAATATGTTCTGTAATAATTAATTACATAATGCATTAAAGGCTATGAGAACAGTTGCTTTATATCATTTACATGAAGTGAATTTTATTATTGAGCGAAAGTAAGAAATCTTCAGCATAAATGTAATTAAAATCTGTGGTCCTTCTTCCCATTAGTCTTTTAAAGATAAAATTTAAAGCAATGTTTCAATATTGTAAAAAGAAATATAATGCTTTTCCTCCATGAGTGTTTAAAGATATGTGGAATTCTGAAGTCACTTTGCTTCCAGATTTACATAACTAAATTATACCTGTACATAAACCAAGAGGAGGAAGGCCTTCAGATAGAACAAGAAAATGCTTGGTCTCCCACACGTTAGACATGGTATTAGGAGGCACCAGAGTGGGTAAGGTGCATGAGGTGAACTGAAATACATTGCACACTCTAGTTGCAACAGTGAGCTCACACATAACAACAATTGTGCAAATGGTGCAGGCTAAGTAGTACTTTATGTTGTAGTTCGAATCCTTAGCCCCCTTATTCTGAGCCATAACCTACTTCCCTCTTATTTCCCACCACCATATCCTAGCAAATCTCTCTTCCAAAATCAATCCTGCAACCTCTGAAGGCATCCATAAAATCTTCTTTCAGTCTCAAATATCCCAGCCAATCCAAAATTCCTTACAGTTTTTATTCATTGTGCTTAAGCCTGTTGTTATTGGGCGCCATCAAGTTGATTCTGCCTCAGAGATAACCATACCCTTTACTAATTCTGTCAGCCTACTAGATTGTGTCAATGACCTCCTGGAAATGTGCCCAAATTCTCGGAATTCCACAGATGCCATCTCATGGGAGGCAGGTACAGTGGAGGTAAAACCAGCGTTGGTGGATACAATTTAAGGTGGTTTAGGGTTTGAAAGAGAGAAAATCACACGGGTGAGCTATTGCGCTTACACAGTGTTTGTTATGTAACATAGTTCATGAAGACAGTGTTCTACATCCTGCTGCAGTAAGTGGTGACTTTAAAAGCTAGTGAGTGGCCGTAAATTGCAACTACGGGTCTCTCATCTCCTGAAGGAAATAAGAATTAAAAAAATTAATCTATGTGGGAATAATCAGTCCACAAACTAATGAAACACAAAAGCATCAGTCTCCACAACCTTGAAACCAGTAGAACAAAAACATCGGGTTCTAGCACTACTGCTCAGAAAAGACACCTGTGTGAGGCGACGTTTGCTGAAGAAACAAAGCCCGCGACACTTGTGTGTTCATTGTCCCAATAAATGGCTCTTGCAGTTGTTGTTGTTAGGTGCTGTACAGTCAGTGCTGACTCGTAGTGACGTTAGGTAAAACACAACGAAACATCGCCCAGCCGGCACCATCCTCACACTTGTTACGATGTTTGGGACCAAGGTGACAAGCACTGTGTCAATGCATCCTGCCAAGGGGCTCCCTCTTTTTCACTTCTCCTCTGCTTTACAAAGCATAGTGTATTTCTCCGGGGACTGACCAACCTGCCCAAAGTATGGGAGACAATGTCTCACCAGCCGTGTTTCTAAGGAGCGATTGGAAAATACCAGGGCTTGGCTCAAGCATACCTTAGTCCTCAGAGTCCTCAAGCAACATCCTTGCTTTCCGATACTTTGCAGTGGTCTTGTCCAGCAGATTTGCCCAGGGAGTGCATTGCTTGATCTCTTGACTGCCGCTTTTGTGACCAGTCATTGTGCTCACGGAAGTTATAGAAGTTGGTAAATCCAATCCAGCTCAATTACACGGGCTAGGTGGTAAGCTGGAGGCTTCTTCTTGCTCATGTATCTGCAGAAGCTGATAAACCAGAACACAGAAAGATAATAGGCTGGTGAATGCAAAATTGAATGAATTCAAGGTCAGTGGTGCAATGATGGCTCCTGGAATTGGCAGGTAATATGACAGGAGATCGACAAACCAGATGCAGGGCCAGATACAGCGAAAACTTAAAAGGAAGCTTGTAACTGCATCAGTATCAAAAACTACTCAAGGGAGCCGCATTCCACCATAGCGCTGGCTGCTCACAGAGATGGTTATCTTAGGTTAGATCCCATCAAGTTGATTACATTGAGTTGGATGCATCATTGTGGATTACTGGAAAACTACTGAGAACACTGGTCCAGCCAAGTTGACACATAACCAAACTAACACAGGATCACATATAGAACAAAATCACACACAAAAAAAATGAGTAGGCTTCATAACAGAGATTGGTGAAGACCCCCAGGCTGTGATCCTTAGCCTGCCTTTAAGCCTGGAACTGAATTCTCCTCCACCCCTCAACTTTCTGCCAACTCATAAAGGGGCCTATAAATTAAACCTTAATATCAGCAAAGTGAATTACACATCCCTTAGAGCAATCATCTATATGAGATCAAAAGAAGAGCTTTTGCCTAGGGATAAAGTTCAGAAGGCAGGGAGGACAAGGATTGGGAAGAAGGACAGATGGAAATGGTAAACACAGAGAGGGAACAGGAAGTGTGTTGTTACATTGTGGGAATTACAATCAATATCATGAAAGAAAACGTGTATGAATCGCTGAACTTTGGAAAATCAATTTGCTCTATAAATTTTCACTCAAATGTTTTTTTAAAGACATAAAGTGTTTGCCATGAATTCATTTACAACTAATCTGTTATCAATATGGTATGCATTATTAATAATTTAAACATGCCCCACTTCTAGAACTAAGGATTTTACTCAAAATTTATTTTCCCGTTATTCTATCATGTAAATTACAAACGTTCTGCCCTTCCTGTGTGTGTGAAGTACAAGATAGTATCTATTGAGCTCTTGCTATGAGCAGGCCTTGTATCTGCTTGATCCCACTGGCCCCATAGGATCTATCCCATTACCTCCATGTTCACACGCAGTGTAGGAATTCATTGAGTTGTCCAAGATCACAAAGGTAGATAATGACAAAGCCAGGATTTGAACTCAGTTGTGTCTAAGTTCTAAAAGCTCCACTAATCTTTTTCTTCCTCTGCCATATTTAGGCCATCCTCAAACATGTTCTGTTTTGCAGTGGCAGCTGCTTAATTTGCCCTTCGCACCAAGTTAAAGTTACCGTGCAAGTCAACTCCCCTGGGTCCATTTGGAGACCTGACAAGCTCTTCTCAAATCCTCCTGGAATTGTACGAAAGCAAGCAGAAAGCCAACTTGGGGGAGATCAGGCCACCACCATAAAATGCACACCTCAATCTGTTTACTGCACAGTTTAATGCATGTAAAATTACATGCAACAAATTATAAACAGTAGAGAGAGAAGTGTCAGAATTAATTAATGCCTATTCTTAGTCTGCGAAAACTCTTCTCCAGCTGCCCAAAACAAATTGTCTTGCTTAAATGTCCTATATTTCTATGTTCTATATTTCGCCTCTTTTCTCTACTCTTGGGTTTTGATACGCCACTTCTTACCTAAATATTTTCTTCATTTATCATGCTGCTGCGTGTTAGTGTGGTTGGCAGGATCTTTGTTCCCTTTATGTTGAGCAAAAAAGATGGGCCTTTCTTTTCCCATAAAGATCTACAGTCTAGGAATCCCTCTAGGGCAGTTTTCCCTATTCTCTGGGATCGCCAAGTGTCAGAATTGACTCGATGGCAGTAAGTTTGGGTTTTATGGGGTTTGATTTGGTTGGGTTGGGTTTTATGTTGAGATGTAAGCCATACTGAAGACTGATAGTCTGTGATCTTCATCAGTAAGTGTTTCAAATCTTCATTTTTAGCAAGTAAAAGTGCGTCATCGATATACTGCAGCTGTGAATGCCCCATTTATTCCATCAGCCATAGTCTCTGAGGCCAAGGTAGAGGTCCTACTCCAAAGATTTATGGAGTGCACCCAGGCCTTAATCTATTTTTAACTTAATGCTCCAGACTTCCTGCTCCTCATATTATTCCAATAAATTTTCCATTGGCCCACAGCTAGTTGCTGTTCTTGTATTTAAATAACCTTGACTGATGCACATTTCCATAGTATCAACTTACTGTGGACACTGCTTATATCTTAAACAGCATCACGCACACTCAATCACATCTTCATCGGGGCATGATCAACACCATATGTGGGAGCAAAAATGAAAACTAAACCAAGAATCTACATCCGTTGCAGCATTTTGCCCCATCGAAGCTAAGTGCCATGTGAGATTTACTAGTTGCTTCTGTAAGGCTTCTCCTGTGTTTTCTACTTTGAATATTTTATTGTGTTTGCAATGAAAGCTTACAAAGCGAATTAGATACACATCCAACAATTCATATTAAAATTGTTTTATAACTTTAATTACGATTGCCACCATGTGTCAGCACGTTCAATATTTTTACCCTGCCTGTCTTTTTTTATCTCTCCAGTTTCCCTGCCCCTCCTGGATTTCTCATCTGAGCTTTCGGGTAACCGCTGACGTTTTATCCTGAATCGTAGACTGTCTAAAGGAGCGCATTGCTCCTGGGCGTTATTGTCTATTTGAAAGGTCACTCTGTTATTTGTCAGAATGGTGACCTCTGTCCTCAGAGCCTCAGTTTCCAGGTGAAAAGAGTGTTGCCTCGATGGTCGTCTCGGGAGTTCCTCTAGTCTCTATGCGTCTACTCTTCTCTGTCAGATGATTTTGAGCATTGTTCTACAATTTTATCCCATTCTGATTAGACCTTCTATTTTGTCGCTCCTAACAAAGTTGTTGTTAGCAGTTGAGCACTAATTAATTTCTCTTGGCTCACACTAGAAGAGGCTGTATGGGCCATTTTGGTGGATTGATTGTTTTTGTCTGGTTTTCTCCGTGTTCCTTGCTATAGCTGAGAGAAGATCCTTGTATGCTATATAGTTCTATGTTACACAGTTGCTCACAAATTTTAAAGACCCCAGATGCTACTCACCAACCTAGAATTTAGAATTAAATGTTATGTTCTTCTAAGTTAGGTTAATTGACCTACTTATTCAACAAGGTCATGGCCCTGAGCCTTCAAGCCCAGTATATGAATTCCACAAGTTGTTTAGATATGTCTAAGAAGTATTCCTAACCATGTCCCGGTGTGCTTAATGTTTATATGAATATATAAGTAGCACATGCAAACACACATATATATATGTAGTCCCACAAATAGACCTTTATCATCCTGTGCAAGCACTCCCATTTGCTTTCCCACAACCATCTAGGATACATATCTACCTATGTAACCACTCACATGGTTTTGCTTGTTATTTCTGTTTATCTACCTATAACCCTCTCCCAGGGGGATGGACAACAGAAAAGTCGGTGAGGGGAGACATCGGTCAGAGTAAGACATGAAAAAATCATAATAACTTAAAAATTATCCAGGGTTCGCGAGGGAGAGAGAGTGGGTGAAGGAAGGGGAAAATGAGAAGCTGATACCAAGGGCTCAAGTAGAAAGAAAATGTTTTTAAATGATGATGGCAAGAAATGTACAAATGTGCTTGACACAATGGATGGATGGATGGATTGTGACCAGAATTGTTCAAGCCCCCAATAAAATGATTTAAAAGAAGAAAAAAGATCGCATATGCCGTAGACAGCCTTGACTGTGGTTGTCCTTTGTTCTTGCGTACCTTTCAGTGTCTTCGTCACCTTGGTCAGGATGTGCTCCTTCACTTGCATCATCACCAGAAGCCTGTGTGCCTGTTATCTAGTAAGTGATTCCCCCTTGCTGGTCCCCCGATCCCTAGTTAAGAGTTAAGAATGCTACTTTCTGTGTCTACTTAGGCTTGATTTTATAAAAGTGATACCATGCCATATTTGTTTTTGCATTTGACCTTTTTCACTCAGCGTAGCCGCCAGTTTCTTCTGTGTTATGTGCCACAGACTCATCCTTACTCTTTATCGTTGCCCAGTAGGCCATTGTAGCTATGTAGCACATTTTGTTGATCCATTCGTCTACTGAAGGGTCCTTGTGTTGTTTCTGTCTTTTTGCTATTGTGAATAGTGCCGAGTCACATAAGGGTGCCTATGTCTGTGCATGTAACTGCTATTATGTCTCTAGGCTATATATATACCCAGGGGTGGGACTGCTGGATCATAAAGTATTTCTATTTCTACCTTTAGAGGAAGCACCATACCATTTTCCATAGTGGCTATTCCATTTTGCAGTCCCATCAACAGTGTATAAGAGCTTCAATTTCTCTACGACCTCTTCAGTATTTGTTATCTTCTGCTCTTTTGATCAGTGACATTTTGCATGGGTGAGGCGCTATCCCATTGTGGTTTTTTATTTACATATCTCTAATGGCTAATAACCATGAATGTCTCTTCATGTGTTTGTTAACCACCTGAATGTCTCTTTAGAGAAATGTCTGCTTATGTCCTTTGCCCTTTTTTAAATCGGATTCTTTATCTTTTTTGTTGTTAAACTACTTGTTTTCTGTATATTTTAGCAATTAAACCCTTGTAAGCTATGTCATTACCCCCCAAAAAAGTTTTCCCCGTTTGTAAGTTCTCTTCCTACTATTTGATGAGCATCCCAGTTCTCTAGTTTATCTCCTATGGTTCATGCATTTGTGTTAGATCTTATACTGACGCCAAAAGTTATGGCCTCTAGATGCATCCCTATGTCACGTTCCAGGAACTTTATAGTTTTAGCTTTAACATTTAGGATTTTGATACATCTTGTTATTATTTGTGTATGGATCCTGCTCCTAATATTTTTGCAAATGGATATGCAAGTTTGTGAGCCCTGTTGGTTAAAGAAACTATCTCTTCTTTATTGAATGAACTTCAACTTGTGTCAAAGTCATCTGGGTTTTCAATTCTATTACACTGGTCTATGTTTATCTTTTAACCAATACTGGGCTGTTTGGGCTATGGTAACTGGTGTGGGAATATGTGAAACCTCTTACTCTTTTCTCCTTTCTCAATATTGCCTTAGCTATTTGGGGGCCCTTTCCTTAGTTTTTCCATTTCTTAAATAATGTTGGGATTTGAATGGTGTATTTATAGGTTGCTTTGGGTAGTATTGATGTTTAGTTTCCCTATTCATGAACATGGAATGCCTTTCCATTTATGTAGGTCTCTTATGATTTCTTGCATGGGTGTTCTGTAGTTCTCTTTGTGCAGGCATGTCTTAAGTAGCACGCTGCTTTGTATTTGGGGCGCCCTGATGACCTCGTAGTTACACATTGGGCTGCTATCTGCAAGGTAAATAGTTTGAAACCACCAGCTGCTCTGTGGGAGTAAGATGGGGCTTTCTGCTCCCATGAACAGAAAGTTACAGTCTCTGAAACGCACCATGTCCGTTTTACCCTGCCCTACAAGGCCGCTATGAGTTGGCATCTATTCAGCTGCAGTGAGGTGTTGGGTGTCTATTTGTGCAGTGTCTCTCTGCTATGTATCCAACACTTAACGGTCCTCTCAGCAAAGGATATTTTCTTTCTTTGATGTCTACTTTCATGAAAGTCACTCATGTTTGAATTCTGAAGCTGATGTTTCTTTGCACCTCGTTCTGCAAAGGAAAACTAGTCATCATCAAGTTAGCTCCAATGCGTGGCAACCACGCGTGTGTCAGAGTAGAACTGTGCTCCCGAGGGCGGTCACTAGCTCCATTTTCAGCAGTACATTTCCAGGCCTTTCTTTTGAGGCATCTCTGCGTGGGTTTAAATCTTCATATTTTGATCCCCAATCGAGCACATTCACCATTTGCCTCCCCCAGGGACTCCTTAGGAAAGGGAAGAGGTAGTTCAGGGAAAGGAGACGCACATGTGGTGTGAACCACTGTAACTGACAAAAGAGATAAAATCAAGCAAGTCCTTACCTGGAACACCAAGATAGAAGAAGTGAAAGGGAAGAATACTTTACCCTCTTATGTGCATCATTTGTTTCAAACAGCCTGATGCTATTAAGCATCTCCAGGCAAGCTGGATGCTTTAATCTCCCAGTATCACCTTGAACTCCAAAACAAATCTTTCCAATCTTTCTAGTGGTTTTCTTATCACCATCAACCTCTGAGTCTGTAGAGGTTTCGCCCTAAATCCACCTGTGTGAAGCACAAATTAGTGCTAGATGTCATTCTCAGAGACCAAGAAGTCACTAGACCAGGCGAAAGTGAGACTTTAGCAAGCACTGTACACCTATTTTGAGGTGCCAGATGTTTATATTCATTCGGTACTCTTTCTTTCCTGTCAGAGAAGTGTCAAAGCCAAGAGTCCATTTTATTAATTCAGTGTGATCTGTTTTCATCTTTTCCCTCACACTAGAGACACGTGCTGTCAGTTTATATTTCTCCTGCTACATACAGGAAAACCCTTGCCATTTATAGAATGCAAGAAAGTCATCCGGCTGGTCTTATACAGAAAGCATTCCCTTTACCCACTTTTGTCTTTTTCTACCTGACTCAGAAAACTTTGTCAGAAATAGAGCATGAGTATTGCAGCATAATAAGGCAATTAATAATACCAGGGAGCAAGAAGAGATGAAGTATAATGGTGCGCTGCTTTCCCCTCTGAAGCACTAGATTTAAGCTGTGGAATCTGAACTATGGTTGTCTTTATCTTTATGCCACTAGAGAATGCCATAAAGATAAAGAACGACAAGAGTTAGCATTTCCAAACGCACCTGTCATCTCACATGGCAGATGAAACATTGAGTCAGACTTGAGCGGAAGCTAGCTTGTAGAAGGATCGAATGGGAAGGAAACTCTGATGGCCCTCATTTCTTCAGTGGAATGGTTTTACTCTATACGGCTTTATGTTCATTATGAGGAAATTCGAACCATATGTCTTCAAAGACCAGAAAAGCAAGAAGGGGGGGAAGAAGGCAGTGGCAAGTAACCAGAAAGCAGTCTGGAGAAACATCACAGATACTGACCTAACAGAAAGCATGAAAACACCACCTTCTAGATGTCCTTGATATCTCCGCGGCCTACAGTTTTGCTACTTACGTGTGTTTCCCGAGGCTCTGATTTGTGTCAGGAGCCCTGGTGGCATAAGGGGTTAAATGCTAGCCAGCTAACGGCAAGGTCAGGGGCAGTCTGAGACCACGTGCTGCACCATGGGAGGAAGATGAGGCTTTCTGCTCCTGTACTGATTTACAGTCTTGGAAATCCAGAAGTGCAGTTCTATGCTGTTCGATGGGGCTTCTATGGAGTCAGAATTGACTCGGTGGCAATAATTTTGAGTTTGATTTTAGATATATATAATTTACATAGGTCTCCTTTGTGAATTGGCTTTATCCATAATCATTTCTGTGGAGGTAGCTCAAAGCCTGAGGTTGGAAAACATCAAGAAATTGTATATTCTGCTCCATCGTGTCATTAAAAATTAGAGGTGGCACAGAGGGGTCTAGGGGAGGAGATGAGTCAGCCAGGGTGTGAGGTAGTACCGATGAAGAATACAGCTTTCCCCCAGATCCTGGATGTTTTCTCCCCGCCAACTATCATGATCTGAATTCTACCTTGCAGGACTGGATAGGGCAGAGGTTGTACACTGGTGCATATGGGGGCTGGAGGCACAGGGAATCTAGGGTGGATGATACCTTCAGGACCAGGGGTGTGAGGGGCGATACTGGGCGGGTAGAGGGTGAGTGGGTTGGAAAGGGGGAACTGATTACAAGGATCTACATGTGACCTCCTCCCTGGGAGATGGACAGCAGAGAAGGGGGGGAAGGGAGACGCCAGATAGGACAAGATATGACAAAATAATAATCTATAAATTATCAAGGGCTCATAAGGGAGGGAGCAGTGGGGAGGGAGGGGAAAAAAAGAGGATCTGATGCAAAGGGCTTAAGTGGAGAGCAAATGCTTTGAAAATGATTAGGGCAAAGAATGTACAGATGTGCTTTATACAATTTATGTATGTATATGTGTGGATTGTGATAAGAGTTGTATGCGCCCCTAATAAAATATTTTTTTAATTAGAGGCGGACACCCCGTCGTTTTCTCCAGGAAAGCAGCTGTTATCGCTAAAATCCACAAGCAACAACAATGAGAAACCACATTCTTACAGCAGAAGAAGCGGGAACATTATTCCTCCCCTCCTCCTTATTAAAAATAAATAACCACGTGTGGGACAGCTGGATACATACTGGTGATCACATAATGACTCTTGGAAAATAAATATACTTGCCTGTTTATAGTCACACCATGGTCATCTAACATTATTTTCTTTCTTGTTTCCAACATGTATAAATTTTGTTTTTCCCACATTGTGGCAAGGCTCATGTATTCTGTATCAATAATGAATAACGTTGTGAAGGATGGGAATTCTAGAACTTTTCATTACGTTCACGAAGAATCTACACAAACAGAACAAGGAGTCACTGGCGTTTTTAAACTCCGAACGGGTTGTAGCCTTTCACCATAGCTAAATAATCTGTACCTGAGCAAATAATCTAAGAAACTGGATGATATATATGCTGAGTTACGATTGGTGGAAGACTCATGACACAATCATGCTTGCTGGAAGCAAAGAGAACTTGAAATAGTTCCTGATGGAGATCAAAGACTACAGCCCTCAATCTGAATTACACCACAACATAAATTAAACCCAAAAAACCCTCATGACTGGACCAGTAGGAAACATCGTGATACACAGAGAAAAGGTTTAAGGTGTCAAGGATTTCATCTTGTTTGGATCTACAAGCCATACCCATAGACACAGCAGTCAAGAATCCAATCAACATATTGCATTGGGAAAATCTGCTGCACGGGACCTCTTTAAAGTGTTGAAAAACATGGATGTCATTTATCACTAAGGAGCTCTTGACCCAAGCTATAGCATTTCCCATCACCTTACATGCATGTAAAAGTTGTACAATAAATAAGGAAGAGGGCAGAAGAATTGGTGCATTTGATTTATGGTCTTGGTGAAGAAGCTGAAAAGTGGCATGGACTGCCAAAGGAACAAACAAGCTTGTCTTGGAAGAAGTACCGCCAACTAGCTCCTTGGAAGCAAGGATGGTGAGACACTAGCTCATGTGTTTGGGACATGTTATCAGCTAGACTAAAGCATCATGCTTGGTAAAGGGTCATCCAAAAGAGGAAGACTTTGGATCAGTGTATGCTCTATGTGTAGTGTAGTAGATATTGGTGTTATTGTTGTTGTATTGGCTCCAACTCATAGTAACCTCACACAGGATTGAACACATCAACATCACAACACCTATGAAGATGGTGTAGGACCATGCCGTGTTTTGTGCTGTTGTATGTTGTGTTGTTATGGTTTGGTGCCAACGCTGTGGCACTTAACAACAATACAACAGTGCTGTACACAGATATGTCTGTGTTTATACTTTGGCTTTAAACTGTCTAGTAGCTAAATCTATTGTAAAAATAAATAATAATCATTCTCTCTGTGTTAGTCTGGGTACTTTAGAAAAACAAATCCACAGAAACTCATGTATAAGAGAGAGTTTTATATAAAAGGTATGTGCACATCAAGGAAACATCCCAACCCAGTGCTGCCCAAACCCACAAGTCCAACATTAACCCATATGTCCAACACCAATCCACAAAGTCCTCCTCCATCTCACAAAACACACACTATGATGCCGACAGCAGGAGGAAAACCGAGTCAGTGAACATGTAAGCATCTCAGCGCTGGCAGAGATCTCCACACAGCTTCTCCAGCACCCAGGGCTGCATTGGGGTATGTCCATGCGGCTTCTCCTTGGGGATGTTCTTGCAGGAAGTGAGCCTTGCCAGCTGAAGCAGGGAACTGGCTAAGGCAGCTGCACCCTGGTCTGACCATCACAAAGCAAGAGACCCGAGAACTAGAAAGGTGATGCTCACTGAGCCATTTATCCCTCCACCCTTCAATTAACCCTACATGTGTTTATCGGCCAGGTTGGCACCATAAACGAACTCCCTCACTCTGTATTTTGCAAGGGAACTTTTAAATAAGTCATCACTTTATTCAATCTCACAGCCATGCAGTCAATTCTGTTTCAAGCTAAACTATGTAGTTCTTCACTTCAAATAAAAGATAATGTGTAAGATCATGTCCCAGGTTTAGGAATGCGTACACACATTCATGAGACTGCGTTGGCCAATGGCTAAAGGCACAGACTTCAGAAGCAAACAGACCTGAAAAATAACTCAAGCTCTAATACTTGCTGAAACTAGATGACAAGTTACTAAATTTCCCTAAAGCCTTTGTTTTCTTGTCATTTCAATAGGCAGGCTAACACTTGCATGGAAAGGTTCTGTACATCTTAAATGAAATCCTCAAGTAGCTTGTTTAATGCAGCACCCGGCACCGAGGAAGCGATCCAGAGCGGTGACTGTTGGGAAATAAAAGGAGAGAGCTGGCATCTTACCCAGGAGCCCTGCTTCTATCTATTCCTGGTCCCACAAAGCTTCAGAAATACACTCTTGGGTTTTTTCATGTGATAAATGAGAAGGATTGGACAACATAATGGTTATGAACACTTCCAGGACTGACCTCTGTAGATACATTTAAATTATTGGTTATAGTCTAGATTATTATATCATGCTATTGCACACTCTTTCCTAGGTAGCTCTAGGGTCATCAGCGTCCGTTTTCGAGTCTCAGTAGAGTTATCACCTCAGAGAGATTTTCCTTGGCTTCCCTGCATTAATAGCCTTCTGCTCACTACCTCCTCATTAACACTGGTTCATTCTTCATTACATCACCCTAACTATGTCACGCATAACCTTGGTTTGCCTGCTTCCTCCCTTTAGATTATCCCTTTCATGAGAAGAGGTATCTTGTCTGCTTGTTCATAACATTTACTTGAAAATTAAATATATTTAAATATGTTTGCATTGGCCTTGTTCTAGGAAAATTTTCTAGCTTCTTCTAAAAGTAAATAAGTATTTTGATTAAACTAGTAAATACAATATGAGGAGCCTTCAAAAAGTTCATGGATATTTTCCATTCTCTTTTAACCACATTTCCATGATTTTTTTTCAAGCCCCGTGTAACCTATATTCTAAGGGACTTAACTTATGTGTAATGATTTTAAGTTTTACAAGTCAACCGAGATTACCTCTAGGGTTTGAAAAATTCTAGTACTTTTTTTCTGTACAAAGTTGGATGAGTCTGGTTTTAAAAAAAGCCATCGTAATTTTTATTTTATACTTTCATCAAATGATTTGAGCTTAAATATTTCAAAAGGGGAAGGCTGCTTAAGATAAATATGTGTAATTAGCAGGGGGTGAGGGAACAGTTTTAATAAACCCCTCCTCAAAACAGAACAAATAATAATTTTCCTCTAAAACCATAAGTGGGGACCGACAGAAATACTTTCCCCACAAAATGCAAACCATTTTTCATATAACATGTGACTGCAAGTGCTTCCATTTCTGAACCTCTGCAAACTCTGGAATTGCCTTGTTGTTACTAAGAAAACCCTAAAGCTGATTGTTACACAGGCCATTTGTTGACATCAAAGCGCCAAGAATGGTGCTGCATTGTCATCTAACCCATTTGCATTCTGCATGGGCGCAGGCTGAAGGGCATCCTTTTAAAAAATCTCTGCATTGTCCCAAGTTGCCCTCAGCATCATCAGACACATGCAAGTCTATGAATGAGCCATGTCCATGCATGGAGAGCCAGTGCTTTTCTTGTCAGACAATATGATCATAGTGAAAGCTTTGTATTCCCACTGTTGTTTCTGAAAAGAAATAGGAAATACATTGTTTAGATTCTAAAGCAACTAAAATAGAGGCATTCTGTGGCAGATGGGATTTTTATGAGCTGTTTGTCACCACATACCAGTCTTGTTAAGAAGCAATCGTTTTCTGCTTCATTACACTAAGATAGCCCTGTTTAGGGTTCCACTCAGCTGTGAAATGATTTTAAAACTTCTATAAGGAATAGAGATGGGCTTTTATATATAATAAAGATTGTTGACAAAAATGTACTAAAACACAAAGAAAGTGGTCAAACGCACTATTTTTTGTGTCAGGGGAAATAGAGATACACCGAGTCCCTATTTAAGCTTATTCTGCTTATTTATGCCAACAGTGAAAACTACTTAATACTTTTCTTTTTTCCCACCACTAAAAGGTTAAGAGTATCTTTTCTATTTTTACATAGTCTTCATGGCAGATATCACGTAAACAGAAAGAGGTGAATACTGGAGTGAGGATCAAGTTCAGCTTAAAACAGGTAAAAAGAAAGCAAACTTGATGCACGTAAGACACACACTCCGAGGTGGATGACCCAGGGAGTAAGGTAAGCATAGGCTGACTTGCAATTTCAATGACTTTCACCAGGGATGTCATGTGGGAAACAGGTGGAACTCTTCAGTACAGATTAGTAGTAAGCACAAGTAAGCCCATGCCTAGTTTGGTTACTGAGGACTTGGTCCCAATCAGAAATTATAAATTTGAAAAGTTTTTTTATTCTGTAGAAACAACATGTAGGAAGGTCGAATGAGGTTGGGAGAAAGACGGATGCTAGCCAGAGGTAGAAGCAGAATGTTTGATATGGTGAAAATTTTTCAAATTGTTCACTACAGATTAGAAAGTAAGCACAGGAGTGCTTCTGTTTACCTTGTTTATTGGGTAATCCAACACTGAATATACCATACCTTATAATGTCTGTCCTTTGCTCCAACTATGTTTGGGTTTCTTTTCCACACCCATACCCCCAAAAAGCCCCTCCAAACTCCACTCCATTCCAAGCTCATAGTGACCCTATGAGCTCACCAAGTCCATTCCAGCTCATAGTGACCCTACAGAACTGGGCAGAGCTGCCCCGATGGGTTTGCTGGACCGTAGCTCTTTACAGAAGTAGAAAGCCTCATCTTTCCCCTTGGAGCAGATGGTCGTTCCAAACTGCTGACCTTGTGGAGCTGACAGCCCTGAGGACACTCACTACTCCATCAGAGACGGTTCAGCTTGTTGTTTTCAAGATTAGAAACGCAACCACAAGGTCTTTCCTGACTCAACTCCAGATACAGCATAATTTGGGGTAGGGGGCTGGGGTGTCAGAAGAGCTTGAATCAAGCCTGGCCAGGCCCTTCCTCCCTTAACTGGGCTGGTGCTGTCATGATGGTTGTTAAGTGCCATTGAGTTGGTTCTGACTCACAGCAACCCGTGCACAACAGGACTAAGCCCTGCACAGTCCTCGGCCATCTTCACGAGGGTGCCTATGCGTGAACCCCTCAACGCAGCTGCTGCGTCCATCCATCTTGGTGAAGAGCTTTCTCCTTTTGGCTGCTCCTCCACTCTACCAAGCATGAGGTCTTGCTCCAGGGACGTGTCCTGAGAGCATGCCCAAAGAATGCCCAATAAAGTCTCACCGTCCGTGCCTCCCAGGAGCACTCTGGCCAGACTTCTTCCGAGACAGATTGGTTTGTCCTTTTGGCAGTCCGTGATACCGTGAACATTCTTCGACAGCGCCACCTTTTCAATGCATCCGTTCTTCTTTGGTCTTCCCTATCCACTTTCCAACTGCATGTGAGGCGGCTGTGGGGTTCAGCCAGAGCCCACCAGTTCAGCAGAAGAGGCACTGAATGTTTTGTGGAGTTTGGTGAACAGTTGTTAAAATGATCCTTGTAATCAGGGTTTTCTCGAGGGTGGGGGGCTGCCCAGCCCCTCAATGTGGAAATCACAAGGTTCTATTCTTTACTCTTTTTAAAGTTCATCTGCACGGCGGTGTATTCTAAGTGCCTGCAGTAAGGGTCATTCTGCACGTAGGTGGAACTATGCTTGTACTGTTTACTGATTCATTTCATAAAACACTTCATATATTGTGATGAAATGCTACTTTTCAATTCCCTTGCACCTGTCACTTCGGTAAGCAAAATATAATGTAAAGAGGAAAAGTGCCAAACACCAGAAGGTGACAGGCTGTCATTCGCTTCAGCTTTGTGTGATGCCCCAAATTCCCACGAGCTGTTATGAGTGAATGATGCAGCTGCTGAGAGTGTTCAAAGAGCTAGAAATATTGTCAGAACGACTGCTGTATGTTCAGCAGAAGCGGGAAGGGTTTTCCAAAGATGAATATAGTATGTTCAGAGAAAAGAAGTTACCTGTTTCTAAAATATCAAACACAATGGCTATTATCTAACTGGATGACCGCCTCCTTCAGGGAAAAGATGGTTAAGGGAACTGCACACAGCCAGCGACGCTCAGATCAGAGAAGAATGTGGCAGTGAGGGCACCAATCAAGAAGCAATGTGGAAAGACCTTAACAGTTTTGGGGTTTTTTTGGCTTTCTTTTGTCTTTGTTAATAATTAAATCATTTTATTGGGGGCTTATACAACTCTTATCAAAATCCACACATGCATCCATTGTGTCAAACTGTTGTACATTTGTTTCCCTCATCATTCTCAAAACAATTCCTTTCTGCTTGAGCCCTTGGTATCAGCTCACTTTCTCCTCCCTCTCCCCCTCCCCCATGACCCTTGATAATTTATAAATTATTATTATTTTGTCTTATCTTACACCGTCAACGTAGCCCTTCACCCACTTCTCCACTGTCCATCCCCCAAGGAGGAGGTTATATGTAGATCCTGTAATCTGTTTCCCCTTCCTCCCTCACCTTCCCTCCACCCTCCTGGTCTTGCCATTCTCACAACTGGTCCTGAGGGGTTCATCTGTCCTGGATTCCTTGTGTTTCCAGTTTCTATCTGTACCCGTGTACATCTTCTGGTCCAGCCAGATTTGTAAGGTAGAATTGGGATGATGATAGTGGGACGAGGAAGCATTCAAGAATTATAGAAAAATTGTATGTTTCATCATTCTACACTGCACCCCGACTGGCTCATCTCCTCCCAGCCACCCTTCTGCAAGGGGATGTCCACTCTGCACTCCCCTCATTCATAATGCTATGGTTTTTTTGGTCTTTGTTGCCTGATACATGATCCCTTCAATGCCTCGGGATCTCACAGGCTGGTGTGCTTCTTCCAGGTGGTCTTTGTTACTTTTATTGGTCTTTGCCAGCTATTATTCAATATTTTTCATTAACACTTTAAAACTCTTATAACATAATCTAGTTTTGTGTAACTCCTTCATTGTTCTTATTAAAGTATTCACTGTGTGAAATAATAAACTACCTTTTGGTATATTGTTTTTTCATACTTAAAAAGGTCACTAGGGCAGCAAATGAGTTGTTATATTATTTTATTTCCATCATTGGTATGAAGCAATTGAAAATAGCATGAGTTGGATCAGGTGTACTTTAGTCCTCAAAGTTATTTTCTTTGCTTTTTAATATTTCAAAGAGGTCTTATGCAACAAATTTATTCAATGCACTGTCATTTGATCTCTTGATGTCTGCTCCCATGATCATGGATCCAAGCAAGACAAAAGCTTTGACAATGTCAAGCTTTTGTTCATTTATCATCATGTTGCCTATTGGTCCAGTTGTAGTCTTCTTTACATTGAGTTGTAATCCACACTGAAGGCTGAAATCCTTGATCTTCGTCAGCAAGTGCTTCAAGTCTCCTCACTTTTTTCAAAAAGAAAAGAAAGTGTGTGTGGCAGATTGTTAATAAGCCTTAGGTTTATTAAAAGGAGCCCAGACTGTGCAATTATTAAATTAATCCTTAAATGATAAGCTAAAAGGTCAACAGTTTGAACCAGGGCTTCTTATCAGTACATTCTGGTTTGACACCCCCCAACTCAATCCCAGCTCAGAATTTTCATTTCCATGTCATATAGACTGAATCAGAATCTACATTTTAACACTATCTCCTGGTGATTCTTATACATCCCCAAGTGATTCTTTTTTTTCTTTCTTCTTTAAAAAATCATTTTATTGGGGGCTCATACAATTCTTATCACAATCCATCCATACATACATACATTGTGTCAAGCACCTATGTACATTTGTTGCCAACATCATTCTCAAAATATTTGCCTTCTACTTGAGCCCTTAATAGCGGCTGCTCATTTCCCCCTCCCTCCCTACTCCCCCCTACCTCATGAACCCTTCATCATTCATAAATTATTATTATTTTGTCATATGTTACACTATCTGACGTCTCCCCCCCACCCCGCCTTCTTCTCTGCTGTCCCTCCCCCAGGGAGGAGGCTATACGTAGATTCTTGTAATCAGTTCCCCCTTTCTACCCTACATTCCCTCCACCCTCCAGGCATCGCCACTCTCACCACAGGTCCTGAAGGAGTCATCTGTCCTGGATTCCCTGTGTTTCCAGTTGCTATCTTGCACTTTGTGGTGTACAGGAGAATCACCAAGGATCTTGTTAAAATGTAGATTGCAATTTAGTATGCCTTGGGTGGAAATGCAAAATATCAGCTTGGCGTTGAACCAAAGTCAACCAGTTCAAACACTTGCCACAAGACCCCAATGGCAAAACTAAACATCACTAAGCAACACTAAACATCAATATAGCTTGAGAGGCTGTGAGGTTCAGCTGATTTAGGATAAGCTCAATTATGTTCACCTGAGCCCACTCACCTACCTGCAGTTTGACTGACATAGTCATGTCTGCAGAATGGCTCTCCTAGGTCTTAGCTGGTTCCTGGGTGATTTCAGAAGGCCTCAACATGTACAATTGGGACTGTTTTGCTCTGCTTTAAATTTTCCCACTGGCTGGCCTTCATTCATCCTCGTGACATGGCCAAAGGACAAAGAGAGAACAAACCAAGTCACACAGCACTCTTCAAGCCCTTGATTGCAACACATTTGTATCCATCCCAACTGTGTATCCAAAGCCAGTCACACAGCTGGGTTAAGAGTTACGTGAATGTGTGCTACCGAGAGAAATGGCCAACATTGAAGAACAGGACCATGAATGCCATCAGTCTGCACACTTGTTGAGAGTAGCAAAGAATGGGTTCAGAGCGAAAGCTCATAAAGCCACTAGCATTGGACTGGGAATCCACGAGGAACTGAGTAAAGCCTTCATTTCCTTCCTACCTAAAACATACCCAATCTTTTTAAGTCCCCCTTCAATTAATCCACTGAGGTTTGCATTTGTTTGTTCAAAAATCCAAATGTAAACTAAAATTCTTATATAAGGAACTTGTAGTGTTGTCTCCTTTTCAAACCAGGGACAAGGAGCAGTGTTCAGTAGTAGAATTCCAGCTCCTAATCAGGATACCCCAGTTCATTTCCTGCCCAATGCACTTTATACACTGCTCTGTGAAGGTGTGTGTATTACTATGAAATTTAACAAGCTTCAGCAGAGTTTCAAGACTAAGATAAACTAACATGATCTACTTCAGAAAATCAGTTAATGAAAGCTGTATGGATCACAACATTCAGATCTACAGCAGGTCCTAGCCCTGGAAGAGGATCAGGCAGCATTTACTGCTACATGCATAGTCACCATGAGCTGATATCAGCTAACAACAGCATCAATTGTCATTGAAGTAGCAGTCCAGATAGCCAAAGACATATTGCATTGGGTAAATTTGCTGCAAAAGACCTCTTTAGAGTCTTGAAAAGCAAGGATGTTACTTTGAGGACTAAGGTGTGCCTGACCCAAGCCCTGGTAGATTCATTTGCCTCATATGCATGTGAAAGTTAGATGTTGAATAAGGAAGACCAAAGAACAATAAATAAATCTGAATTGTGGTACTAGAGAAGAATATTTAAAGTACAATGGACTGCTGTGGCAGTTACATAATCTGTTGTCAATTTCAGACTTAAGAGTGAAGGGATGGAGTTTAGCCTGTCATTCAGGTCACAGCTTGATGAGCTCATTTGGAGGCTCTAAGGAAATAAATCGTTCACTGGAGGCGGGACACATGCTCACTCCCTGCTTGCTGACTAGACACATGGAGCTGTCCTAGAGCCCTGGAGCTAAAGGAACCACGTGGAGACCCCTGCCAATTTTGAGATGCCTCTACCACCACTGGATCCACCAGACTTCCCATAATCCATTGGCAGTGATCTTCCTGCATTCAGCATACTTGCATGTGTTTCATGAGTCTGAAGAGGAATTTATACATTGGTATTGAATACATGATCTAATATCGGACTTACAGACGATCTGGGCTAGGCTGGATATTTTCTTGGTATTCAATTGCTCTTATACATAAAGCTCTTTCTTATACACGTATGAGTGTCTATGAATTTGTTTCTCTAGTCAACCCTGACTAACACAACTGCCAAAGGCACAAACAAATCTGTCTTGGAAGACATATGACCAGAGTGCTCCCCAGAGTCGAGGACAGTGAGACTTCATCTCACATACTTTGGATATGCTGTTAGCACATGTCCCTGGAGCAAGACATTAGGCTTGGTAAAGTGGAGGGGCAGCCAAAATGAGGAATGCCCTCAGGGAGATAGATTGACATAGTGGGTGTAACAACAAACTCATGCTCGAGAACAATTGTGAGGCTGGGACAGGACTGGGCAGTGTTTCATTCTGTTGCGCACAGGAGTGCTATGGACTGGAACTGACTCAATGACACCAAACAGCAACAAGAACAGCAAACCAGGCAGACATTCTCACTTTCAAGGAAACTGGAATCTGTGTGACAAGTCCTCATTGAAATGTATTTAAACAGGCAGAAAACAAAGATTCTTTCTTTACCAAAATACATATACCTATCATATGGCATGCCTAGGGTTCCACTGGAAGGAAGTGGCCAGCAACATGATCATTCTCCTCTGCAGTTTGGGATGTGGGTACTTCAGAAGAATACTTGGCATATTCCGGGGAAGAACCTTTCCATTTCTGCCCATTCTGTGGGGGCAGATGTTCTCTATACACATATTGTGCCTTAAACCTTTAGCCCCCAAAACTTGAGCATGAAACTAGTTTAAAAAAAACTTGAGCATGAAACTAGTAAACTAGTTAATAAAAACTAGTAAAGTAGTAAAAAAAACTAATAAACTAGTAAAAAATGAGCTCTGAAAATCAAATATGGACAAAAGAAAAGAGTTTCCATATGTACGTGGCAAGCAAATGAAGTTTGACCAAAAAAAGAAAAAGACTGAACAGGCCAATTTAGAGGAAACTGGAAAGTGTTTTCATCTCAGTAAGTAGGAGAACGTTCACCAGACCAGACTGAATTCTCTAGTTCTGGGCATTGCTAAGGGAGGTTCCACAGTTTCCAGGAAGCAGAAGAAGGGAATTTTCACCCATCCCACCCACTCACATTCCCTCTGGCTATCTCTGAGCTGAGGTGGATTCTTCCACCTCCAGAATGAGAAGCTTCGGCTAAAAATGTTTCAGTGCATGAACCAAAGAAGCCCATATGAAGCAGAAGTGGGAAAACATAGCCAAACACCTCTGGAGACTCAACAGAGTCCAAAGTAGCTGCTCCCCACTCTTATCACTCTCCTAACCTTCTCCAGGCCCCTCCTGTTTCATCTATAACATCGTTTTACCTTTGAAACTTTCTGTAATGATATACCCTGCTTGTTTCATACAGGCAATCAATAGGTAAATTGTTTTCCCCAAACTTTGAGGCAAATAGGTACTTCAAGAAGAAGCACGAAGTAGCTTTGTGTAATGTGTTCTCTGGGTGCCAGAATAAACAGTAAGCTCCAGTACTAGAAAGCAGAGCCAAAGCAAACCCAGGGAAATGTGCAGAATGAGACTAAAAATGAACACATTAGCTGATTCACTAGAAAACACTTAGAAGTTATGCATTAAAAATATAACTAAAATAGAAGAATCTATAGACAACCTTAAAGAAAATTCAGCCTGCATACTATTTAGGCAAAACCAAGGTCATCATTCATAAATATCAAAGATCAATAAGTATTTGAGGAAAAGATATAGCTTACAAGAGAACCAAACTAAGGGAATGGAAGAATTAGTATCATCAGTACTAATACTGTTGTCATTATCATTAGTATCAACAGAGATATTAGTATCCTCAAAAGATTATGAAGAAAAAGGAAAATCCAAAAAGATAATAGCATTTTAGAGGGATAAAATATCATCAGTTAAATTTTTTTTTAAATCATGATCCTTGAACTAACTACAAGCTTTTCTTTCTTGTGTTTTGTTTTGTTCTTTGTCAGTGGTTTGTTGTTGCTGTTGTTGTTTTGCTGTATATTACTGCTTGGCTTTGCTCTGCTTTGTCTTTGTGCATGTTATTATTTCCGCAGGTCTGTCTAAATAAGACAGGCTGGATGAACAATCTGGAGAAGAAAACAATGGGACCGACAGTTCTGGGGGGACATGGAATAGGGGAAGTTTGGGGGAAAGGAAGTGGTGTTAAGAAACCTAGGGAAAAGGGAACAACTTGGGATCCAAATTGGTGGTGAGGTGGGTGTGGGAGGCCCGGTAGGGCTTGATAAAGGGTAATGTAATGAAGAGGTATTGCTGAAACCCAGGTGGTGATGGAGCATGATAGTGCGACAGGAGGAAAGTCAAGGAAATAGAGGAAAGAGCTGGGAGGTAAAGGGCATTTATAGAGCTATAGATAAAGACATGTACATATGAAAATATATTTATGTATGAGGATGGGGAAATAGATCTATGTGCCTATATTTATAGGTTTAGTATTAAGGTAGCATAAGGACATTGGGCCTCCACTCAAGTACTCCTTCAACTTTCTTCTATTAAATGGGCATTCTATGATGCTCACCCTCCCAATACAGCCACTGAAGACAAAGCAGGTGAATAAACAAATGATGGTGCCCAGCTACCAAAAGACATGGCATCTGGGGGTCTTAAAGGCTTGAAGATAGACAAGCGGCCATCTAGCTCAGAAGCAACCAAGTCCACATGGAAGAACATGCCAGCCTGTGTGATCACGAGGTACCAAAGGGATCAGTTATCAGGCATGAAAGAACAAAATATCATATCATTGGGAGCACACCTCCATGACACGATCGCTGAACACAAATTGGTGCATAAGCAAATGTGGCAAAGGAAGCTGATGGTGCCCAGTTATCAAAAGATATAGCATCTGGCATCTTAAAGACTTGAAGGTAAACAAGCAGCCATCTAGCTCAGAAGCTCAAAGCCCACATGGAAGAAGCACACCAGCCTATGCGATCACGAGGTGTCGAAGGGATCAAGTATAAGGCATCATCAAAACAAAAAAAAATCTTTCCATAGTGAATGAAAGATAAGTGCAGAGTGGAGACCCAAAGCCCATTTGTTTGCCAGTGGAGGTCCCCTTGCAGAGGGGTCTAGGGGAGTAGACGAGCCAGTCAAGGTGTTATGTAGCACCAATGAAAAATACAACTTTCCTCTAGTTCCTAAATGCTTCCTCCACCCCCTCCCCCACTATCATGATCCAAATTCTACCTTGCAAGTCTGGCTAGACCAGAGAATGTACACTGGTATAGATAGGAACTGGAAACACAGGGAATCCAGGGCAGATGATACATTCAGGACCAGGGGTGTGAGTGGTGATACTGGGAGGGTAGAGGGAGAGTGGGTTGGAAAGAGGGAACCAATTACAAGGATCTACATGTGACCTCCTCCCTGTAGGATGGACAACAGAAAAGTGGGTGACAGGAGAAATCAGGCAGGGCAAGATATGACAAAATAATAATTTATAAATTATCAAGGGCTCATGAGGGAGCGGGGAGGAAGGAGAAAAATGAGGACCTGATGCCAGGGGCTTAAATGGAGAGCAAATGTTTTGAGAATGATGAGGGCAATGAATGTACAGATGTACAATTGATGTATGTATGGATTGTGATAAGAGTTGTATGAACCCCTAATAAAGTGATTAAAATTAAACAAATAAAAATCAAAATGTAAAATATGGTCTATTTTGTTAGTGGTATGTATGTGTTTGCATACAGAGATGAGTGAAGCATTTAACCCACACTGTGAGCAGAAAATTGCCTGTGGGGAGTGCAATAAAATTGATGGGCTGAGCAGGAGATAAAGGAGAACTTTCATTATAGCAAAATTGGGATGGTATCCATACCAGAAATACCATGTAAATAGTTGTATAACTTTGAGCAAGTTATTTAACTTTTCTGTGCCTCTATTTCCTAATCCACAACTATGAGACTTTTAATATTGCCTACTCCATATGGGACTTTGTGGAGCCATACATGAATTAAATAAAGCTTTAAACTGAATTTAATACATGAATACACACACATTTTTTCTGTAATGTTTGAATTATTTTCATGAAAATATGTACAAAATTTCATGGATATGTGTACATACATATACAGTAAATTCTTGACCCAATATCTTCACTCCCTCCATGTCTTTTACCATGTATCTGTATTGCTCCTCCAAAATTGCTATTCCTCACACCTGAGTTTTGCCTCAACTGTGTGATTTGCTTTAGCCAGTGGCATCTGTGATGGTTAGATTTTGTTTCAACTTTCCTAAGCCAGGATTTTCCGTGGTTGGGCAGTTGAGACCATGTAATCCTCAATAATGTGTCCCACCACAAAGTAATCAACTCCATAACTGGGTCTGCTGTGAGCAGCCAAGCAGTTGTACAAACATTGTTACAGCCTTGATTTAACTGAAAAGAAATTTACTCAGGGTGTGTCCAACTTCTTATGGAAGTGAACACTGTGGGAGAGTCTGCATGATTTCGGCCAAGTCTGGATCCTGCATCTGGCTGATTGGCCACTGGTTATTTTGGACTTCACAGCCAATGGCCTGCCATGCTGTTAGGTGCCATCAAGTCAGTTCCAACACATCGCGACCCTCTGCACAGCGGACCAAAACACTAACTGGTCCTGTGTCATTCTCACAATTGTCCCTATGCTTCAGCCAATGATTGCAGCCATACCCTTGAGGACCCTCCTCTTTTTCACTGCCGCTCTACTATACCGAGCATGATGTCCTCCTACCAACATGTCTAAAGTATGTGAGACAAAGTTTCATCATCCTTGCCTCTAAGGAGCACTCTGGCCATACTTCTTTTAAGATAGAGCAGGTCGTCTTTTTAGCAGTCCATGGTACTTTCAATATTTTACCAATACCATATTTCAAACACATCAATTCTTCTCCAGTCTTCCTTATTCAAGGTCCAACATACATACAAGCAATTGGAAACTCTATGGCTTGGGTCAGAGACACCCTAGTCCTCAAAGTAACATCCGGCTCTTACACTCTAACGAGGTCTGGGCAGCAGATTTGCTCAGTGCAATGCATGATTTGAGCTCCTGACTGTGGCCTCTGTGAACATTGATTGTGGATCCAAGCAAGACAAAATCCCTGACTTCAAACTTTTCTCCATTTATCATGTGTTACCTCTTGTTCCAATTGTGAGGATTTGGGTCTTCTTTCCATTGAGTTATAATCCGTACTGAAGGCTTCAATCCTTGAGCTTCATCAGTGGGTGCTTTAAGTCCTCCTCACGTTCAGCAAGCAAGGGTGTGTTATCTAAATCTCACAGGTTGTCCAAAGCCTTCCTTCAATCTTGATGCCAAATTATTCTTCACGTAATCCAACTTCTCTGATGAGTTGCTCAGCAAACAGGTTGAGCAATTATGGTAGGAAGATGCAACCCTGTCACACACATTTTCTGTTTTTAAAATCATTCAGTATTCCCTTGTTCCATTTGTCTCACTCACAATAAATACAACACCATTCCTTTTGATAGTGTTATTCCCAGAGTAGTAAATCATATGATTTTCTGATTCAAAATGGGCAATACCAGTCCCTTTCAGTTGATATTGATGTGTTCCATTTCATTTTGACTACTTCTAATTTCCCTGGATTCATACATCGCACATCCCACGTTCAGATCATCAGCGGACTTTTTGCAGCTGTGTCTCCCTGAGTCAGACCCTATCAGTCAATGAAAATTCTGAAGGTTCCACTCCCACAAGCTTTTCCTGACTCACGTCACCATGTTCCACTCTTAGAAAACAGCTCCCTCTCAGTCACATTTCTAGTGCCCTGTGACCTAAGAGGTTCATCCTCTGACACTGTCTCCAACGATGTCTGCTTCCATGCATTAGACCTTCAGTATATGACAATGTTTTGAAGCTGTGCATAAGGATTTCAGCAGCCTGCCATACTGTCTGCCAAATCCAAGAGCCATCAGCAGCTTGACATTTGACCTTCAATCTGACCTGCCAGCTTTGGACCCACTTTCCTCTCCAGTCACAAGCCTGACCTGCTCACCTTGGGTCCATCTGCCTCTGTGATCTGATACCATGCTGGGGTCTCCTGCTGACCTTGGGTTCATCAGCCCCTGGAGTTCCAAGTATGCCACTTTTAAAATATAAATTCATATATATATGTGTGTATATACACACAAACATATATAGAAAGGAAAATGTATATCTCTTAAATTTATCAATTTAAAAGACTAAAGTTGTTATCTATTGAAGTTATACATTCAAATGTATACGTATCTGCATTGCTGGTTCTACTTCTCTAGAGGAGTCAGCCTCTCACGGGGTACTAGAAGGTGTGAAGCAAAGCAGATGCTTGAATATGCTTGTGTGGTTTTCCATGCTCCCTTGTGTTTCTACCACAGCCATAAAATGACCTTTTGGAGTGTGCTCCAAACGAAACCCACAAGGGGCACACCCAAGTCCAATCTTCAGGGAAGAGCAAAACACATTTGGAAATGCAGCATGAAGCAGAGCCCCTAGCCAAGCCAATGTCAAACTGATTAATATCCAGTCAACCTGCAGATCCATGAACATGAGAATAAATGAGTATTATTGTATACTACTTAGTTTGGGGGCAACTTGTTATGCAACCTTGTTCTTGTCATAGCTAATTTATATAATACTTGTATGTCATTTGTATAATTTTTAAAATACAATATTATGTGTGCATATACAAATAATTACCTTTTAAAGGCATTTTTTCTGTTTTTAATGCATCTTTCCCAGGTATTCTCTTATGGTAAATTAGAAACAAATATTTTTTAATAATAAATTTCAAAAAGTAAAGTGTTTGGGTAGCTAAATATGCAAAGATGAAAAACAATAAAAATATGGTACAGCAAGTCAAAACATATTGCTATAAATGTCACAGAAACCTTTATTCAAAATGCATATATATAAGTATGAATCTATTGTTTCTCAGCATATCCTCCGTGTAAGCCTATACACTTCTGAAAGCGGTAGTTCTATCTGTCTAGCCTTTCCCCCAAAGAATTCTGCATTGTTTGATCACACCACATTAAAATGGCAATTTGGGAAAACTTGAGGGACTTAAATCACGTCCTTTAAAATAGTCTTTGAATTTTGTAAACAAAAAGAAGCTAGAAGGGGCAAAAATGAGGCCATGGGATGGATCGAGGAAAGTTTTCTAATGAAAATCTCAGAGGACGAGCCTTGTTACCTCCCAAGACTGAGCAGGTGCATTGCTCTGATGGAAGATAAACCCTCCGAGCATCTTTTCTGGCCTATTTCCCACCAATGTGGTTTTCTGTTTTCTTAAAATGTCTTCACACTAAGCCCCATGAACATCTATGTCCTGCAAGAAAATCTATTAAGATGATTCCTTAGGAATCTCCCAGAACAGCCACTACCACCTTTAAAAAAAAAAAAAAGAAATGTTTGCCTTTATTGTTCATTAACGTCGCACTGTGACTTGGGTAAAGGTTTACAAAGCATCGCAGTTTTCCACTGAACAATTCATATACATTTTGTTTCATGTCACAGATTTCAGGCCCCGCACTGGAACATCACTTTGTCCCATTCTCTCCCTGCGTTTCCTGTTTCCGTTCCTCCTTCTTTCCCAGCCCTCCCGAGTTAACTTTGTCTTTGGGGTAAGCATTGCCCTTTTACTCTCAAATAATTGATTATTCTAAGTTGCGTTTGCCTCAATGGTGTTATTATTATCCATAATGGCCCATTGTTTGGCTGACAATTGAGCCATGAGGGTAAGTTCATTTCCAGACCTGAGTGGGGTCGAAGGGCCACAGACTCAGGGATGCGTGGATACCTGTCTGACCAGCAAGCCTGCTCTGCCTTTAGTGTCACTGTCCCGGCAGGTCCACTCAGACGCCACTGCTTTGATAGGATGTTGCTCTCTGATCATATGGAGAAATCCAAGACTCACCCCTAGTTACAATTTATTCCATAAATTCATCTTCATTGGCTTCAATCTTGTTTAAAAACTCATGGAAATACAGCTCTTTGCGCAGTGCTTTTGGCACCCATGAAGCCGAAATCTTGCTGACTGAACATTAGAAATGTGAGATCCCAACTTTGGTAGCTATCCCCTCAATGGTAATTCTAAGATCTTCTACCTGTTTCCGGACTTCAGCCACAGTCTCTTCATTCAGTGAGGTTGACAGTCTTCTGTCTCTTGATTCATCTTTCAGGTCTTTATAGAAACACTTGATCTATCTAAAAATTGTTTTATGTCAAGGAAACATTCCTGTAAACTTGTTACAAAACTTCAGTGGCTTGGGAAAATGTCCTCTTGCATTTGGTTAAAAATTTGAAATCAGCCTGACTTCAAAAATTTTTTTTTCTTACGGCACAAAGAGTATCCTTTTTTTTCCCCAAAGGCACCTTATTGAGACTATACTAAGATACTCAGATGTCCTCCCTGCCACCAGGGAGTTGATGGTTGTTCATGGCTACCCCCCTGTAGGTTTCTTGGACTGAAGGAAATGGCGACAGGAGTACAAAGCCCCGTCTTTCTCCTGTGGGGCTCCTGGTGATTCCAACCTGTGGACCATGCAGACTGCAGCCCAACGTGTAACCAGGGCACTGCCAGGGCTAGACCTGTGTGTTCTGAACGACTGTCTCTGCAGACACTTGTGACCATTACTGATCACAGAGACATGCTCAAATGTGTTTTGTTTGGAATAACATAACACTGTAGCAATGCTTTTTGACTCGTGCTTACATTTTTACAGCTCTGGGTTTCTACAATCCTCCTAGATAAAGCAATTTTTTAAGAAGACAATATGAAAAAATAAATGAATAAAAGAAAATATGAAGCACATCTCTCAAACATTGATTAACATACAGTATATAACTGTTCTGCATTATTAGATTTCCTTATTTTCTTTTACTTTTATCTTATTTGTTTGAGGTTTCTTGGCATGGTAGATAATCCCCATAGAAAATTACAATTTAGTTTAACTCTATACAGCCTGCTCCTGAATTCCGAAGGAGCTTGCCTTCTTCTCAGCTACCTGATCTTTCTTCTGAACAGGAAACATTTGGGGGCAATTCCACATTTTCAACATCTTCCTTAGGATTCTTCTCATAAATTGGATTCTCTCATATAGCAGCATGTGCTTTCTTATACATCTCCTTCATCATATTAGGAATTACATTGTTCTTTATGTATTGATTGAATTGTTTCCTGTAAGCATCTTCATCTTCTTCCACTAGGTAGCACATATAATCGACAACGTTCTGACCCATGATGTATTTTGGCGTTGAATTCGTTGCTTTCTGAATAATAGCCTAGGAATCACTTGGTACTAGGAGGAATAGACTAAGCCTCCATCCACAGCCCCCTTCAAATCCCCCAAATACTATAAATCCAGTGACCATCTGGCAAGGCCTGCATCCAGATAACAGGTGACGCCACCAGGTTGACCATCAATGCTTTCCTCGCTGTATCCATCTTCAGTTGTCTCCATTTGGCCTTCACAGACCGTGTCCATGCCGCACCTATCTAAAAGCCTGCGGGCCAGAAGCAGGGCAGGACAATGTGCTGCAGCATCCTTGATCCAGCCATTCTCGTGAAATCCGTGAGCAGAAGCTGCAGAGACAATGTCCTTCCAGGATGGGCGTAAGCAAGCTGGCAGCTACAATATCCCTGTTGGTTACACCAACTATCATTCCATATTTAGGTGTGTTATTTTTACAGTGGATTTCCAACCATTCTAAAGCATGGTAATCAGTTTTTCCCTCTGGTCATCATTGAAATTTCTGTTGGTGTCTCTTGAAGTAGACCTCGTTCTTGACAACTTTAACAACTCCATCCTGCAGAACAGAGAGCAGCATTCGAGGTTCACCACAGGCCTGCAGGGTTGGCAGCTCTACTGAGAGAAAAAGCTTTATTTCCCTTCTCATCACTTTTACTAGAGCGCAGACATTTCCTTACACCCCTTTTTAACCAGAAGACACAAGGGAGCATTTGAATTCAGGAGTTAACAATACTTTCCTCTTGTTCATCAGAGAGCAGCTCCCACTTCTGCCATTGTTATGATGTTAGACATGCTGCCACCACTTAAGCTGCAGATTTCTGAGACTTGACTTAAACTGTTGGCCAGATGGGGATCCGCTCATCTATAGATGCCCTTCATTCATATCATTACCACACAGAAGTAAACTCATATAAAATTTATATGTGCAAGGTGGTCTGGAAAGTTCAGGTAGTTGCAATTATGTAAAGTTAGCACCTTTGAAATATACCGGGAGCAGGGTTTCATTTAAAATAATCCTAGGGTGACCTGAATTCTCCAAGTTAATACTTCCAGGCCTGGGATTTTTCTCCAGACTCTCACCTGCGACTGTGTGTCTTATGGATCCATGCATATCAAGGACATAAAACACATGTCAAATAAGATGAAGCAAGTTATTAAGTACAGCAAAACCCTAAATCTTGGTGAAAGTCAACAGATGAACTGACTATCACAGCAGAACAGTCTAAATACACAATGCATAATCCATGGCTAACCCACAGCTGGGTCTATGCGGTGTTTTCCTGACTCCCCTTGTAGTCTTTGAGGTTAAGATGGAGTAAATAGTGTTTGCTTTGTCAACTCAGCAAAACTCTAAGCAATCAGAAAAGAAACTCTCCTCCTTTCCAATAATGGCAGCAGGCAAGAAGCCAGGGATTGGAGAAGATGCCATCTACCGCTGGAAGCTGGGCTTCACGAAGAACAGGATTGGAGAAGAACAGGTCTTAAATAGCTAGGAGGCGGGCACCAAAGGAAGAAATACTGGAGCAGGCTGCTCTTGATTGGTCTTCCTTATCCAAATGGTGTGTCTCTGTCTCCATCTTGTCCTGGTTAAGGCAGTGAGTATTCTCCTTAAAATGAAAAATAATAAGAGTTCTATGGCGAACATATTTAGTAAAGCTAATTATAAACTTCTAAGGTATTTGTTTCCTAAGACCAGATTTTCATATGTGGCATATTTAAAGTGGGATACATCTGTAATTATGCTTCATACAGTGTGTTCACTAGAAATCTTAGGAGGCTGCACGTGTCAGCACTCATGATTCCATGAAATATGCACTCGCATGCCTCCGATTCAGCAAACGGAGCTTTACATGCTTAATTAAGAGCAAAGAAGGTGGCCTGGTGTTTTTCTTCTCCAGTTCCGCTTCTCCTCAGGACTTCCAAGTGCTTGAGGGAACTGTACAAGCATCCTGTCTCTCTGGGCCTCACATCCCTGAAACGAAATCCCTTAACGGCCAAATAACATCTCTCTGCTCAGAACCCTGTCATCTCGTATCTTTTCTTCTTGAAGCTTTACTCATCTTAAATTTCTCTAAATAAGACCTTCTCGGATACCAAATCTCTTTTACTGAAAATAAAAACTTAGATTTGCTCTCAAGCAAAGCACAAAGCAAGCATGCTTAAATGCCTGTCATTTTAAGGTCTAAGCATCCAAATAAATTGCTAATATGCATTTTGCATATGCATCCAATCCTTCATATTCAAATGCAGTAAAATTCACTTGATGCAAAAGACTTATCAATGTAATTCATTTTTTAAGTAATTGAAACAACTTGGGATGTTGTTGTGTGCTCCTGAATCCATTTCTATTCATACTGACCCTATAGGATAGAATAGGATAGCCCGTAGGGCTTTCTAAGCTGAAAAATTAATGGGAGAATATGGAGGGGGCATAAGAAAGTATATAAGACAAGGCATCATATATGTTAAAGGCAGGATAAGATAGTTCTTGATATCAGAGCTGATACCAAGGGCTCAAGTAGAAAGCAAATGTTTGAGAATGATGATGGCAAAAAATGTACAAATGTGCTTGATACATGAATGTATATTTAGATTATGTTAAGAGTTGTATGAGCCCCCAATAAAATGATTGAATAAATAAATAAAAGATAGCTCTTGAACTGTCTGCAAAACCTTACTATTGCATCTGGTGCCTTGTTGTTGTTGTTGTTGTCTTTAGATGCCAGAGTCAACTCTCCTTCATACAAACCTATGTACCACAGAACAAAACACATCTTCACAATGATTTTGATGTTTGAACCCATCGATTCATGTTGACCTGCTTTTACAAGCATGCTGTCCTTTTCCAGGGCCGTGTCTCTTGTGATAACAAGTCCGAAGCACATGAGACAAAGCCTCGTCATCGTCTCTTAGAAGGAGTATTTTGGCTAGATATCCTCTTTTCATGACCATCTGTTAAGCACAACGATGGGATGGAGGGGAATGCCGGTAGGTCTTTCTGTATTATGTGCATTCTGATTTCAAAAAGTCAAATTGACTACAGCTAATCCTTACACAGGAGCCCTGGCAGTGCCGTGGGGGCTGCTGACTGAAATGTTAACACTTCCAACCCACCAGCAATCCAAGGGGAGAAGTATGAGGCAGTCTGCTTTCATACAGAGTTACACCCTGGGGACTATTGTGGGCCAGCTTCACTCAGGAGCTCTACCCTGTCCTGTATGGTCTCTGAGAGCATCTTCCAGAGTCAGAATGAACTCAGGAGAGGGTTTGGTTTTGCTTGATGTTTCTTTGTTTGGTTTGGGGAGGTGGTCTTTATATGAATTTTAAAAACACACAGAACCTGTATGTAGTACCCTAAGGAAAATTAAGCCTTTGTGAGCTGACCTTGATTTTGAGTGTTGTCCTTTAAAAACTCATTATCAGAAGGAGGGGACCTGAAGGAGTTCCTTCCAGCATATTAATAGCTTTTGAGAAAGCAATTAGGTCATGGCTGAATCAAGCCAGAAGCACCTCCATCTCTAGAATATATTGAATTTTTAAATGATTTTTCAGAAATATATGTTGTAATACATTCTCAAATCTAAGTCATGACTTACCCTTAGAAACTGGACTCTTTCAGACCTTTTGGAAAGTCAGGAGACAAGAGACAAGTTATATCCTAGTGTACCTTAACTGAACACTTCAGATGGGGGATGGCATGACCACGGGTGTTTTAGGAAGCAATTCAAATGACAGTAAAGCGATAATGAGTTTCTGAACTAGGACAGTATCACTGGGAATGACAGAGAGAATGAGACAAGAAATTCCTATAAGGCAAAATGAATATGGTTTCTTGATTAATTAGGCAAATGAAGTAAGGGGGCTGGCAACAAAATGTATAGGTTGGATAAGTAAAGGGAAAGGGAGGGTGGTGGAATGTAAGACCCAGAACAAAGGAAGAGGAAGATCAGACTTCTAGAGGAAAGTCATCCCACATTGGGCACATTGAGTGGGCACACTTTTAGAACAAACAACCAGATTGGAAGTTCAAGAAATAGCATGAAATCTGAAGACTATAATCTGGAAGTCATACAGATGATACCATGAGAATCCAACACAGGGAAGCAGTGGATCCTGAGGGAGAGAGTGTAGAACAGACCTTTAGAAATCCCTGAATGCCAAGAGCAAGAAGAAGAAGATAACCCAACTTCCAGAGGGAAACTCCTCCCATCGGCTTTGTGGACAGAGTTTTTGAAGGGAATGGATGGCGCCAAGTCTGAGCCCTCCTGCAAATGCATCGGATTGCAAACACCCAGGGATGGCTCAAACCCACTGACCGCTTTGTGCAGGGGAGGGCGGAGGCCATCGGCCCCTGTGAAGACTGACAGCCTCCGAAACTTACTATATGGTCGCTCTGGCTCAGACTGTCGAGATGGCAACTGATGTGGCATTTTTTCTTGTTAGGTTTTTATTTTTTCTGTTTGCTTTTTTTTGTTGTTTAAGACTCGTGTAGGATTAAAAAGAAGGGCTGCTTTCCAAAGAGCCCATATCTAGAGGGCCTGGAATTGCAGCAAGAGCTGAGAAAGCTTATAGGATTGGAAGCGCTCGTACACAAGGTAAACATGGGCTTGTTTGTGCTTACCAATATGTAGCAAGGCAATTTCACATGTGAAACTGTTCACCACAGATTAGAAAATAAACACAAATAAGGCCTTACGTGCCTTGCTCCCTGTATACCCTATCCTTGTCAAGGATTGCAAATTTGGAAACTTTGACCTTTAGAAAGGTGATGTGGAGTTAGGAGAGAGACAAAGACCAGCCATACCTAGAAGCAGAATCGTTGTGATGTGGTGGGAAAATGTGAAATTATTCATGACAGGTTACTAAGTCAGCACAAGAAAGCCCGTGCCTGCCTTGCTTATCTTGCTAATGGTAATCTGGCACTATACATCTACGATGGACGTCTCTGCACAGGGCTGATTGCAAACCACTTCTAGTGGAGCGATGAAGGAAGGTGGTGGACTCAGCACAGAGCCCAGCACCCCACACTGCCTCTCCATCCAATTTCTACCACCACATTTCTGCACCAACATGTCTTACTCCAGAGTGCTCTTTCAGATGCCAGCAAAGGTTACATCAAAATATAAAGCGCCATTCAGGTAGAAGGGAGGATTTACCTATTGGACCACCATATGACCTGATGGAACAGTAAAATCACAAAAAGTAAAGGACCGTGGCTTACTGGTCTACATTTATGTGCTAACATGAATAAACACATACTTATGCAAATGGCTTCCTTCTTGGCATAATGGCCATGGAAGCTTCCTGGCTTTCTTACACCATCACCTGGTCCCTGATCATGGGTGGGGACAGAGGCACTGCCTTCTCTTTATATCTGCACATCTCGGTCTTGGGACACTGGTGCTGGGAATCCCTCCCGTGTGGCTGCAACTTAGGACGAAGTGAGAACACAGTGGGAAAGCTCTTGTCCAGACATGGTCCCCCGACACAGTTGCTTCCGCTTTCAGCTCTGTGCCTTAATTCTAATGCCGTCCATTCCTTTCGTTTCTGTATGCTTTTGAATGATCTCTGTCTCCATTTGTGCAGAAATCCCTTGGACGCCCTCTTCCATTCCTGTGTTGACCGTGAAAAGCACAAGGTTGTGGTGTTCTGTTAACATAAGTGAAACCTAAGCAAATCAGCCAACCACATCTGTCAAGAATGCTGTTCCTCTCCAGCCAGCTGCAAAGAGGGTACATTATAGAGTTATTAAGGTCTACGTAAATCCTCCTATTGAAATTTCAGGGCATCATTGTGACCCAAGCTAAGGGAACTCCAAAAAAATCCATTAGAAATACGCAGACTTCAGAGCCATATTACTTTTACAGCAGACATAATTTCCTGAAGTAGTCTCCCTCTGGGAGCTAATGTATACCTTCCCATGTTTGCCAATTGTTCGGGATTATGAGGTCAGAATAACTGTGCTGAGTGAACATTCATAACACTCCCATTATTTCCTCTGTGAAGAGCTGTTCTCATTCTAATAGATGCCCCCTATCTTTGCAAAGCATCATTCTCAACATTACCATACTTGTGTTTTCACTACAAAGGCTCATTGGTGCTGATCTGTGTTATTTTTCTTGCCACCAAATTATTTGCTTCATCTATCTAATCCTTTTGCCCTCTGTATAATGTTTCAATTTAGAAAGGAATATCAATATACTGTCTCTTGTGCTGAGAATACTTTCGTAGTCAAAAATCTAATGACATATTCAATCACCCTATTAGTGTTGCACGTATATCTTGATACAATGGTAAATGTCTGAGAATGCTGAACTCCTAAGAAAATGAGTAAGGTCATCCACAGGGGATACACAAATCGTGATTATTCCTGGAGTCACGTTTTCAGTGTAAGCACTCCCTCTGGCACATTTGCCCTCAGGACATGACTGTTGAAACAAAATTATTTCACTTAAACTCCTATTAATGGGAACAATAATTCTAGTCAGCAGCCCTTTGTGTTACAAAAGACTGTACCTCCTAAGAATCATTCGAGAGACTTAAAAATGCCTTATAATTCAAATCAAATGTCTCTCGTAAGGCAATGGAGTATATGACTCTTTTATGATAAACTATAATTTTTGAATACATAATACAATTGTCCCATCACTTGGTATTCCTGGTGACAGATGTAGAGGAGGATTAAAATACCTTGTTTTGTAGGTATTTGGGCAACACTACTAGTCATATATCCTTTTGTTTCCTTGACAGTGGTTTAAAAGTGTTCCAAACCTCTGCTATATTCAAGGAAGAACATTTTAATAGTCCCTTTAATCGCTCTCTGATAATGTTCCCCTGAATTATTCATTACCAGGAGTGACTTTCAGAGTCAAACTAAATAACAGTTCCCCCAAATGATTCTTCTACCATTCATATTCCCTTTTTATTTTATCTTCTAAAAATAAAGTATTATAAGACGCAGACAAATAGAATAAGACAACTTTGAAGATGCATTCCTATCTACCAGAATTGGAACATTTTCCCATTAATCATGTCTCCAAGAGATGAACAAGATCCAAGACCACCTGTCCACCATAGCCATGGTAAGCCACTTCCTCTAACCATACTCAGCCCATCCCCACCTTTTCTCAGAGAAATAAGGAAGAGGGCAAAGTGTACCTAACCATTACACTTGCCTGCCTCATGCAAGTTATCCACTTCCTGCCTCCTTTCTTCCATGTAGAACCCAAACCCCTACTCTGACCCAAGCCTTGTTTGACATTCCAACTTTCTAAAACCATTAATGCATCTCATAACAATCTCCCTTGCAATAATCTCTGTGTTGAAAAATTAGAGGAAAAGAAGAAAGAAGAGACAGAGGGAAGGAAGAAAGAGGTAGAAAGTAGATAGTCATTGTTTCTGGACAGTTCTGTTTCTTATTTCCCATCACATCCCCATACCAGTCGCTGTTGTTGGCAGGGGTTGGCTGTAACTCACAGTGCTACTGTGTCTAACATAACAAAACACTGCCTGGTCCTGCACAACCTCACAATCATCACCATATTTGAGCCCATTGCTGGGGCTATTATGTCAATGCATCTCGATTACCATTGTACCATGATACACTGATAACATTGATAGGGTGATTGAATATGCCATTAGATTTTTTACTATAAAAGGATTCTTGGCTCAAGAGACAGTACTTTGATATTCCTTTCTAAATTGAAATATTATAGAGAAGCCAAAAGACTCATCAAGAAGTCTTTCTCTGTTTTGCTGACCCCCTACCAACTGTTAGGGCCTTCTCTAGGAAATGCTTCTGCTGAAAACATGCCCAAAGTGCATAAGATGAAGTCTCATCACCCTTGTTTCTAAGGATCAATTCTAGTTGTACTTTTTTCCAGGACAGAATTATTCATTCTTCTGGACATTCATGATATATTCAAAATGCTTAGACATTGTCACAATCCAAAAGTACCAATTCTTCTTCAGCCTTTCTTGTTCATCATCCAGCATATAAATCGAATGGGTTGGGTCAGGTGTACCTAAGTCCTCAAAATGGCATCTTTGTTTTTGAACACTTTGAAATGTTCAAAATGATCTTTTGCAGCAGATTTTCCTAATGCAGTAAGTCGCTTGATTTCTTGACTGCTACTCCCATGAGTAATGATTGTGGTCCAAATAAAATGAAATCCTTGGCAACTTCAGTATTTTCTCTCTTTTCTCACAATGTTGCTTCCGCTTCAGATGTGAGGGCTTTTGTTTTCCATTGGTTGAGAGGGATAATCCATACTGATTGATGAGTGTAGACTTGGTTCTTCATCGGTAAATCCTTTCAGCTGTTTGCCCTTTCAGCACTGTGTCAGTTTGATGATCTTATTATGTGTCCTTGTGTATTCCACTTTGCTCATACTCTGCAAAGGAGAGACGGAGGTGGAGAATGTAGACCTATGTCTAGAAGCCCAGCACCTTCAGTTAAGACCAGCCCTCAACTTCTGGCTTCTTTCATTGGTGGGAATGGAGCTGAATGTAGTTCCTACAGGCAGTCCTTGATGATCATTAGGAATTAAGGACAAATAGATTCAAACCTTTCAGCTATTTTCCTTTCACCAAATGAAAAGAGAAACATGCTTGGTTCCTAGTTTGTGAACTTCTGACTTGTGTATCACCTGTAGTTATAAACCAGCCCCTGGAAAGCCCATACTTAGAAGAGATTTGGGGGATCAGTTCCAGATAACTACAATAAATCAAATATCTCAATAAAACAAGACATGCTTTTGTTGGGTTTCCAGTGCATATAGAAGTTTTGTTTTTACTATACTTTATTAAGTGTGCAATAGCATTATGAAAAAACATTGGAAATCGTGCAAGAATGACCATATTGTAAACCCATGCTGTGGGGAAATGACGCAGACAAACACTCTCGGCGCAGGGTCCTTCAAACTCGCTGTGTAACAAGTGGCCACACCTCTAAGGACAGTACAGGAAAGCACTGCAACGCAAGGTGTGTCCGTGTACTGGAAATGAGAGGCGTCCGCAGTGGATCTTAACAACGAGTGCTGCTTTACAACATGCACCAGTACTGCCTGGAAAATGGCGCCGAAGTAGGGTCCCCCTTCGGGAACTTCCTTGGTGTGATCTCCAGATCGGTGGCGAGGAGGCCAGTGGGAGGGAGTCTGGCACAGACCCTGGTCTCTCTGCACCCGGGGATCATGTGTCAGTCTGCCTGCAGATGGCGCAGCTGTGCTCACCACAACACGAGCTTCCCTGCATTTCCCGATTGGAGAGCAGTGTGCCACAGTCCCTTGTACACCCTCTCCCCTGTCCCTCAAGACCAAGGTGCTGGCTCAACCCCACTTGACAAGCTGTGTGAAGCTCTCCCACCCATCTTCGTGACCCATAAACCGCACTCCCTTAGGGCTCCCAGCTCCAGTGACCACCCCCCCCCAGCCATGTGTCCCTGCTTTCCCCACTCCCAGAGACCCCCATGCACTGTGTCCCCTTGCATTCCCTCCCAGCCATCACCCCTCAGCAATGTAGTCCCCTCTGTTTCCCCACCCCCCACGTGGCACACACTATGGTCCTTTGCTTGCCCTCCCCGGGAAACCAGAGCACTGCCGCCTCCTGTGCTATTCCTTCCCCTAACGCCAAAGACTCACATGCTGTGTTCATCTGCGCGCCCCACCCCAATCTGTGGCCCATGTACCAGGTTCCCTTGGGGTTCCCAGCTCTGGGGACCTGCGGCCATCCCATCCAGAGACCCCCTTTCACCCCTTGCCTCCCTGAGCAGTGGGACACAGACTTCTACCCTCTTCTCCTTCCCCTCTGGTGTGGAGAACAACCAGCATGAGGAGGAGACTCAAGACAGTCTGACCCGCTGGGCATCACTGGATGTCTGCTTGGACTTCTGGAGGCCCTGGACACTAGACACCGCTGAAGCCCACAGATCTGAATTCCAATTGGGATAATCCCCTTGTAGATACCCTCCATACACCCCTAAAAAGCAAGGGCATAGCTAGGCCCTCCAGATAGATAGCCCAACCATCTAGGGAGACTGACAGAGAAAGACACAGAGAGACAGCTCGAACCCACAGCATAGTTGGCTCCAAATAGTTGGTAGATTTAGTCTAATTATCTTCTGAGAAAGAAAAATGCAAGACTCCTTTTCTCGCCAGAAGAATTGGAACTCAGCGCATGAGGGTTACTGGGCAGCCCTCCCCAACCCTGAATAGAAAGCCCTTCCTCCCTGGGGCTGCTGCATGACTCAGGACTCTCCACTCCTTACACCCTGTCTGGGAAAACTGCTGTGAACACAAATAATTGAAGGACTGCACGCTCCCTACATTTTAATTTACAGGGTTGATAGGTGACTTTGGAGGATGTGATACACCCCTCAAGTACCCCAACCACCATGACCGCTAGAACCAGCTTCCTCCAACTTGATAACACACCCTAACTTTTAACTTACCATGTAAAAATATACCTAACATAACCCTCTTTCCCAACTCATTAAAAACTAACACACTTAAAAGGAAGGTTTCCTACGATTAATACCACTAACTAAAACCTATTCCCGAGTACCTATAACCTATTTCTCTTATTCAACCAACAGATACTCCATCATCATCTACACATAATACCTTTTCTAGCAACTAGTTGATCTTCTGCTAGCCTATAGAGCCAGGTCCTCCTCCCTACCAATCACAGAAACTAACGCAGTACCTTAGCTCATCCAGGATGGGACACAGACAACACCAGCAGCTACCACAAAAATCTAGAGAAACAAAAATAAATCACTAAGGATGATCTAAACCCAACAGTTTACACAGAAGAAGCAACCCCTGAATTGTCAGATAGAAATTCAAGAGAATGTTATTTAGAGTCATATAAGAAATTAGGAGATCAATCCTGAAGACAGATGAAAAAAAGAGAAATACAAGAATCCTCACACTGAAGGTAAATTCAAGAGTTAAGTGATGAGGTAGCAGAATTAAGGAAGCAAGGTGAAGAATCTCAACAATAGACTAGAAGAAATGGAAAGTTAAATCAGCAAACTAAAAGATAACCAAGCAGAATTCAGCAAATGAGAGAAGCAATCAAACAAAAGGCAAAAGAATCTGAAGAAAGTCTGAGAACGATTTGCGATGCGATGAAGTGAAAAAATATCCAAATTATTGGGGTATCATAGCAGGAAAAAACAAATAAGCATACAGTTAAAATGATCAGGGAATTCTTGGGAGATAATTTCCCCAGTGTCACAAAGGAACAGATGCTAATCATCAGGAAGCAGAGACAATATCACTTAGATTAACACACACCCAAAACAAAACAAAAAAACAAACATCAGGACATATAGTAGTCTAATTAAAGAACTTCAAGGAAAATGAGAGAAACATGAGAACCGCTAGAGAGAGAAAATAAAATCACATATAAAGGTGAACATATAAGAATAAACTCAGGCCTCTCTGCAGAGACCATTCAGGAAAGAAAGAATTGGAGAAGAATATTCTGAAAGTTGAAAGACAATAATTGCAACCCACTGTCCTGAAAAGCTTTCCATGAAATTTTAAGGGAAAATAAGAGTTTTCTCAAATAAGGAAATATTTAGAGAGTCCTTCAAAACAAAACCAGCATTACAAAAATTACTCTCCATTTCTTTTTGGGCAGAAAGCCAACAACTGCAGCACACAAGCATGAGACCACTTTAGTGTGTAAAACTACCCAGAAACCAACACACAGAAAATAGCACCCAAAACATTACAGAACAAATGGAGAAATGAATATTAGAATAAACTCCTCACACACATACCCACCCTATAAACAGGGAAGAAAGGAAAATATCAAACACAAACAGTAATAAATGAGAGCAATTGAGATAGTTTATTGGGCCAACCAGGCTGATAGACACATGTGGAGTCAATTGAAGGGCAGAGAGATAAATGGCTTGGTGAGCCTCACCTTTCTAGTTCTCAGGTCTCTTGCTTTGTGATGGTCACACCAGGGTGCAGCTGCCTTAGCCAGTTCCCTGCTTCAGCTGGCAAGGCTCACTTCCTGCAAGACATCCCCAAAAAGAAGCTGCATGGACCTACCCTGATGCAGCCATGAGTGCTGGAGGAGCCATGGAGACCCCTGCCAGTGCTGAGATGCTTACACGCTCACTGATTCAGCTTTCCTCCTGCAGTCGGTGTCATAGTGTGTGTTTTATGAGATGGAGGAGGACTTTGTGGATTGGTGTCAGACATATGGGTTAATGTTGGACTTGGGGGCTTGGGCAGCACTGGGTTGGGCTGTTTCCTTAATGAGCACTTACCCTTTATATAAAACTCTCTCTTATATATATGAGTTTATGTGGATTTGTTTTTCTTTTTTTTTCAATCATTTTATTGGGGGCTCGTACAATGCTTATCATAATCTATATATACCATGTATCAAGCACATTTGTATATTTGTTGCCATCATCATTCTCAAAACATTTGCTTTCTACTTGAGCCCTTGGTATCAACTCCTCATTTTTCAAATCATTTTATTATGGGCTCATACAACTCCTGTCAAAATCCATACATACATCAATTGCATAAAGCCCATTTGTACATTCATTGCCCTCATCATTCTCAAAAGTACCCAGCAACTAACCTGCAATCAGACTTAATAACATGGACTAAAATCACCTATACAAAAGAGTGGCACACTGGATTAGATGAGAGATCCATCGATCTGCTGTCTTCAAGAAACATGTCTGAATGTCACAGACAAAAACAGACTCAGAGTCAAAGGATGACAAAAATTTTACCAAGCTAATGGCAATAAAAAAGCAGGGTTGCAATATTAATCTCTGGAAAAATAGACCTGAAGGTGCACAAGAAAATGAGAGACAAAAATGGACATTACTCAATGCATTAGGGATCAATAGACAAAGAACCTATAACCATAATGCACTTATCTGTGCCGCATGAAAGACCCTCAAAATTCATCAACCCAACCCTTAACGAGATGAAAGGAGAAATCACTGCATCAATGATTATAAGAGTCTATTTTAATACACCACTCTCAAAGAAAGATAAATCAACGGGTAAGACACTCAATAAAGGAATGGGAGAGCTGAATAAGACAATCTATCAACTTGACTTCATAGGTATTTATAGAGCTCTCCATCCATCAGAAAAAAGGTACGCATTCTTCTCCAATCCACATGACTTGTATTCTAGAGCAGACTACATGCTGGGACATAAACCAAGAGTGAGAAAATGCAAAAGCATAGAGATCAGTCGATCCATCTTTTCTGACCATTACACCATTCAGCTGAAAATCAACAATAGAAAGATTAGACAAATAAGGACAATATTTTGGAGATTCAACAATTTACTTCTCAAAAAAGATTGAATAATAATGCAAATAAGAGAGGAAATTTGGAAGTTCCTAGAAACTAATGAAAACAATAATACCTGAGGCGAAACCAACGGGGCCAATAGTTCTGGAGGGACATGGGAGAAGGGAAGGCAGCAGGAAAGGAAGTGGGTGTTCACAAACTCAGGGACAAGGGAACAACAAGTGATCCAAAATCGATGGTAAAGGGGGTGTAAGAGACCTGGTAGGGCTTGATCAAGGGCAATGTAACCCAGAGGAATTACTGAAACCCAAATGAAGGCTGAACATGATAGTGGAACAAGAGGAAAGTAAAAGGAAATAGAGGAAAGAACTAGGAGGCAAAGGGCATTAATAGAGGTCTAAATACAGACATGTACATATGAAAATATATTTACTTATGAGGGGGGAAATAGATCTGTACACATATATTTATAGGTATAATATTAAGATAGCAGATGGACATTGGATCTCTACTCAAGTACTCCCTCAACACAGAACACTTTGTTCTAATAATCTGGTATTCTGTGATGCTCACCTTCCCGACACGATTGCTGAAGACAAAGCGGGTACATAGCAAATGTAGTGAAGAAAGCTGATGGCTATCAGAAGATATAGCATCTTAAAGGCTTGAAGACAAACAAGTGGCCATCTAGCTGAGAAGCAACAAAGTCAACATGGAAGAAGCACACCAGCCTGTGTTATCATGAGGTGTTGATAGGATCTGGTATCAGGCATCAAGATCCAGAACAAAAAGTATATCATTGTGAATGAGAGTGAGTGCAGAGTGGAAACCCAAAGCCCATCTGTAGGCAATTGGACATCTTCTTACAGAAGGGTTGCAGGGAGGAGACAAGCCAGTAAGGGTGTAGCATAGCACTGATGAAGTATACAACTTTCCTCTAGTTCTTTAGTACTCCTCCCACCACCCCACACTATCATGACCCCAATTCTACCTTACAAATCTGGCTAGAGAAAAGCATACACAGGTAAGATAAGAGCTGGAAACACAGGGAATTGAAGACAGATAAACTCCTCAGGACCAATACTAGCAAGGTAAGGGTAATGTTGGGGGAGAATGGGGGAACTGAACACAATGATCTACCTATAACCCCCTCTCAGGGGGACAGAAAATAGAAAAATGGGTGAAGAAAGGCATTGATCAGTGTAATACATGAAAAAAAATAATTTATAAATTATCAAGGGTTCATGGGGGTGGGGCAATGAGGAGCTGATAACAAGAGCTCAAGTAGAAGGCAAACGTTTTGAGAATGATGATGGCAACAAATGTACAAATGTGCTTGACACATGGATGGATGGATTATGATAAGAGTTGTATAAGCCCTCAATAAAATGATTTTTTAAAAGAAAGAAAATGATAACACAACATACCAAAACCTATGGGACACAGATGTCCCTTTATTACAATAAATGCACATATGAAAAAAGAGATGAGGATTATGGTCAGCTCCTTAACACAGCACCTCCAGCAATTAGAACAGAGGCAACAGCACAATCCTTCCAACAGCAAGAGAAAAGAAATCATAAAAATAAGGGCAGACATAAAAGATCTGAAAAAAAGAAGCACATTGGGGGAAAATCAACAAACAAGAAGCTGGTTCTTTGAAAGGATTGACAAGTGGGAAGGATGTGTCACTTTATTAGATCCAATTGGAAAACAATCAGGAAGGTCAGGAGACAGGCCTAGAACTATTTATTGGCTTTTGGTTTTTTTCTTTTCTTTTTCTCATGTCTATCCATATAAGATAGGCAAGATAACCAATCCCGAGAAGTAAATAACAAGGCCAATGGCTCCGGGGGAACATGGGAGAGGAGGAGACGGGAGAAAGGAAGGGGGCAGCTAACAACCCATGAAAAAGGGAATAATGCCTTAGAATGCCTGTTGGGAGTTGATCAAGTGCAATGTAGCCAAGAGAAAGTACTAAGAGTCAAATAAAGGTTGAACATGATAGTGGGAGAGGAGGAGAGTAAAAAGAAATAGAGGAAAGAACTAGGAGGCAAAGGGCATTTATAGAGGTATGAATATAGGCATGCACATATGTAAATATATTAATAGGTATATAGGTCTCTGTACATATATTTAAATGTTAAATATTAAGGTAGCAGATGTACATTGTGTCTGTACTTAAATACTCCCTCAACAGAAGAACACTTTGTTCTAATAACCTGGCATTATGTAATGCTCACCTTCCCAACAAGATTGCCGAAGTCAAAATAGATAGAGCATCTGTGATCTTAAAGGCTTGCAGATAAACAAGTTGCCATCTAGCTGAGAAGCAACAAGCCCACATGGAAAAAGCACACCAGCCTGTGTGATCATGAGGTATCAATGCGATCAGGTATCAGGCATCAGAAGACCCAAAACAAACAAATATATTGATGCAAATGATGGGGGTCAGTGAGGAGACCCAAACCCATCTGTAGACAATTGGACATTCCCTCACAGAAAGGTCACAAGGAAGGAACGAGATAGCCAAGGATCAGTATAGCACCAATGAAACACAACATTCCTCTAGTTCTTTAATGCTTCCTCCCAGCTCCCCCACCCCCACCCCACTATTACAACCCCAGTTCTACGTAACAAATCTGACTAAACCAGAACATGTACACTGGTACAGATAAAAGCTCTCAATACACAGAATCCAGGACAGATAAACCTCTCAGGAACAGTAATGGGAGTAGTGATACCATGAGGGTAGGGGTAAGGTGAAGGGAGAGAAATGGAGAACCAGCTACAATGATGGACATATAACGCCACCCCATCCACACTCAGGGGAGATGAACAATAGACACATAGACAAAGGGAGACCACAGACAGTGTAAGATATGAAAATAATTTATGTTTTATCAGGAGTCCATTAGGGTAGGATGGTGATGGAGGGAGAGGGAAAAGAACAGCTGATGCCAACTGATGGCAACATAAGCACAAATGTGTTTGATACAATTGATGCATGGATTGTTATAAGAACTATATGAGCCCCCAATAAAATGATTTCTTAAAAAAAGAAAGGGTTGACAAAATTGAAAAACAACTAGCAAACTTAACAAAGCAAAAGAAAGCAGATGTCAATAACAAGAATTAGGAATGAAACAGGGAAGTCAACAGACATTATCGAAATAAAAAGATTAATAACACAGTACTATGAAAGATTATGCTAACAAATTCAATAACTTGAAGGATATGGACAAATACCTAGAAAACCATTCTCTCCCTAAATTAATGCATATGGACATCAAGAACTTTAATAGATCCATAGCAAAAGAAAAAAATAGATAAGGCCATCAAGAAACTCCCAACTAATAAAAGCCCCAGTGCAGATGGCTTCACAGGAGAATTCTAGGAAATATTCACAGAAAAATTGACACCAATCCTACACAAACTCTTCCAGAACATAGACAGGAACAGCAAACTCCCAAGCTCATTCTATAAAGCCAGTGTAACTCTGATACCAAAACTGGACAAAGACACCACAGGGATAGAGAATTATAGACCTATATCTCTCAGAAACATAGATGCCAAAATTCCCAACAAAATTCTGCCCAATAGAATTCAACAACATATCAAAAAAATTAATACATCATGATCAAGTAGGATTCATACCAGGGATACCAGGATGGTTCAATATTCAAAAACCAATTAAAATAATCCACCATATTAACAAGAAAAAGGACAAGACCATAAGGTCTTATCAATTGAGGCAGAAAAGCATTTGATAATGCCCAACATCCATTACCAATAAAAACTCTCAAGAAGATAGATGGGAAGGGAAAATTCCTAATACAATAAAGGCCATATACAAAAACCAATAGCTAATTTTGCACACAGTGGAAAAAAGCTGAAAACATTTCCACTGAATAAGGGAACCCAACAGGCATTTCCCTTGTCCCTACTTTTAGTCAACACTGTGCTGAAAGTCCTAATCAGCACCATAAGAAAATGGCAAGAAATGAAATAAGTACAATTGGGCAAAGAAGAAGTGAAACTTTTGTTATTTGCAGATGGTATGATTTTATATATATTCCCAAGATTTCCACCATAGGATTACTGGAAACAATAGAGTTGTTTGGTCATGTAGCAGGATACAAGATTAACAAGCAGAAATCAATTGGGTTCCTAAAAACAGAGATGGGTACTTTGAAAAGGACATCAAGGGAAAACAATACCATTCACAATAGCCATGCCAAAGCTGAAATATTTAGGAATAAACCTAACCAAAAAACCTAAAACCCTGTGTGCAGAAAACTACAGAACTTTACTGCAAGAAACCATAAGGGATCTACATAAATGGAAGAACATCCCATGTTCGTGGATTGCAATACTCAATATTGTGAAAATGTTAATATTGCCTACAGCAACATACAGACTCAATGCAATTCCAATCCAAATGCCAGCATCATTCTTCAAAGACATGGGCAAAATGATTTGCAACTTCATATGGAGAAGGAAGAATCCCAGGATAGGCAAAGATCTCCCCAAAAAGAATAAAGTAGGTGGTCTTTCTCTACCTACTTCAAAACCTACTATTCAGCTACAGTTGTCCAGATAGCCTGGTATTTGTATAATGATAGATACACAGACCAATTAATCAGGACAGAAAAACCCCAAAATAAAAACATCCGAATATAGCACAGCTGTATGCCCAAAACATTAATGGTGTTGGAAAAACTGGTTATCTATGTGCAGAAGAATGAAGCCAGACCCCTATGTCACCGCATGCACAAATACAAACTCAAGGTGAATCAAAGACCTAACTGTAAAACCCAAACTATCGAGATCATCAATGAGAAAATCGGGACAATGCTAGGAGCCCCATGCAGAGAATACATGGGTTATCAGAATTAACAAAGGAAACACAGCCTATGGAAGATAAAATAGATGAATGGGACCTACTAAAAACAAAATGCTTGCGTATATACAAAGACTTTATTAAAAGTGTAAAAAGAGAGCCCACAGATGGGAAAAAGGATATTTAGGAACAACATTACAGACAAAGGGCTAGTAACTAAAAGCTACAGAATTTTGCAAGCTTACAACAAGAAAAAAACTAATAGACGTCTGAGAAGGTGGGCAGAGACCATTGTAATCTTTATTATGATGGATCAAACTGGATACTTGGACAGTTGACCTCCCTATAGACATGACCTGAAATTGGTATTGGGTACAACTATCTCTTACTGCTTCTATGACAGAAGTTTCCTCCCTGTCTTTTTTAATGTTGTTGAGGGTTTTTTCCTTCTTATGCATTTTTTGTATTTTTGTTTTTATACGATTATGATTATTTTTCTGTTGGGTTTCCCAGCTGTGAAGCACAGGAGGAGTGGATGCATAATGAGACTAACTGATACAAGGGGTTATAGAGAATGCAGGGGGGTGCGATAGGGAGGGAAAGGGAACTTGGGGAGTAAATAATGAACACAGAAAGGGGAGGGAGCATCAGACCTGATTGTGACTGCGCAACTCATTTTAAAGGCGGTTTAACCATGGCGGGGGGCGAGGGAACTGCGCTAAGATTGATGTGGTGATGATTGTACAATTCTCCTTTGTATGATTGAATGTTTGAACTACTGAACTGAATTGTCTGTTATGTAAATTATGTGCCAATAGAACTGTTGGGGGAAAATACACTAATATTATTACTGTATTATTTTAATGTATCTAATCTACAAGTGTTTCTTTGATATTGTGTGCATAGAAAGCTACACCACTGTATACAGTCCACTTAGACCAACTTGTTTTTTAACTAATGTTACATACTAACTGCACCTCACTAATATCACTTGCAAGTAAAATGTTGCTGAAGGTCAGCCACCAACGGTTGCAGCAATACATTGACAGGGAGCTGCCAGAAGTCCAGGCTAAATTTCAAAGAGATGCTGGAACAAAGGACATCACTTCTGATGTCATATATATCATGGTGGAAAGCAGAGAGTACCAGAAAGGTGTTTACTTGTATTTCATTAACTATGCCCAGGCATTTGACTGTGTGGACCAGAAAAAACTTTAGATCACCTTCAGAAGAATGGCAATTCCAGATCACTTTATTGTGCTCCTGCAGAACCTGTATCTGGATCCAGTGGAAGCTGTGCAGACAGAACCAGGGAATCCTGCATAGTTTGAAGCCAGGGCAATTGTGTGTCATGGCTGTATCCTCTCACTATACTTCTTCAATCATCAAAGCAGCAGAGAAGCTGGATTGTGTGAAGAAGAATGTTGCATCAGGACTGGAGGAAGGCTTATTTATAACTTTCCATGCCCAGAGGACGCAGCCTCGTTTCCTGAAAGTGAGGAGGACTTGAAGCACTTGCAGCCTTCAGTATGGACTACAGCTCAATGTCAAGTAGACCAAAATCCTCATGACTAGACCAAGAGGTAGCATCATGATAAATGGAGAAAAGATTGAAGTTGTAAAGGATTTTGGCTTGCTTGCATCCACAACCAATGCTGCTGGAAACCGCAGTTAAGAGATCAAATGACATTGCTTTGAGTAAATCCACTTCATATGACCTCCTTAAAGAATTGCAACGCAAGGATGCTGCTTTAAGGATGAAGATGTGCCTGATCCGAGCCATGGCATTATCAATTGCTTCCCATGCATGTGAAAGTGGACGTTGAATAAGGAAAACCAAAGAAGAATCCAGCATTTGAATTATAGTGCTGGCAAAAGATAGGAAAGGCAAGGATGTCATGCTTTGTAAAGTAGAGGGGCAGTGACAACGAGGAAGACTCCTAATAGGATGGATGGACACAGTGGTTAAAACAATGGGCTCAAACAAGAAAAATTGTGAAGATGGCACAAGACCAAGTGGAGTTTCTCCCTGTTGTACCCAGGGTCGCTGTGAGTCGGAACTGACTCGATGGCATCTAACAACAACAACCACACATAAAAAGTTCTGACTTTTAAATCTCGCTTAAACACAGATTTGGGAATGAAACTCATTCATAACCTGGTAGTTGCCTGTACTCCCAAAAAATACGCTAGCTTGGCCCCAATCCACATGTTTATTCAAAGTATATCCATTTTAGAGATTGAGGATTCCAGAAATAAAATTGTTGAGTTCAAAAGAGGAGCTAGGTGGCCATTCTATCAGTCAGGGTCAATCAGAAAAGCAGGAGCAGTAGGAGATTTATCTATGTGTGTGGCAGTGGGGTGAAAGGGCTTCAAAACGTTTGTAGGAAAATGGAATTAAAAGATAAGAGGATTTTCCATGAATTTTTGAGACCCCCTTCATATGTATCTTTATATGTGTATATGTATGTATCTTTATATGTATCTTTGTATGTGCATATGAATTAATTAAAATGAATTTGTACCTTTATATGTATATATGTATCTTTATATGTGTATTTGAATTAATTGAAAGAAATTTGTTAATGCCATTGTGAAGGTAAGTTAAGTCCATAGGTCAATTACTTGGTGGCGGGGAGACCCATAGCAGGTTGCTGAACTTGGCCACCGACTGAAACTCCTTCCATAGACAGTCAGGAAGGAACGCTCACGGGCAGGGTGGAATCTCTTGAGCACAAGCTACAGCATATTGTTCACAAACCACCAGAAAGGGGAAATTATAAGCAGACTGAAATTCCAAGTTCCAGGAGAGTGGAAAATGCAGTTTCAAATTTAGCAGCAAGTTGGCATCTCTGAACACAGGAAACCATATTTTAAAGGACTCGCCTAATTAAATCATGCCTACCCAGGATAACCTTCCTTTTGATTAATTGAAAGCAAAACTATTAGGTATTTTAACCTCCCAAATTCCATCATGGTAGTATCAAAGTTAGCATTTGATTGAAAAATGGGGACTGTACTTCAACTTGCCAAGTTCATTAAAAAAAAGTGGAAATTTGGCAATAGACATTGGTGATAGTGGAACAATATGATCAATGAAGTTGATGTCACTAATTTGTCCATGTGAAAAATGTTAAACTTGCAAATATTCTGTTATATATATTTTTACAATAATAAAAAGGGTTTTTTAAAGCCATCCCACATGGTGCCCCTAAAACTAGCTGGGGCAGTCTACATGTGCTCCCCACGTGAGACATGCTGTGTGTGTGTGCCAACCCTGTGCTAGGTTGGCACTGGAGGAAAACATAGTTTATTCAACAGAAACTACATATGGAGATGAAAAGTTAGAGCTTGGCTATATCAGAAGTCCATAATAAATGAAAGAATGAATGACAAGGAGAGAATCCCAGAAAAAGGACAAAAACCAAAAACATACTTTAATTTATATTAGGAACTAGCACAAAAAGTAAAGAAAGAAAGAAAAAGGCAGTTCACTGGTTTAGTATCTAATGTTGATGTGCTACAACATTCTTGCAAGATTAGTTGATTTTTCCAATGACACTTTCTCAAATTATAAATATGTATAAATACATGGAATATTTAAAGGGGGAAATTGCACTTAAGAATTTTTCTGATTAGAAACTATAGAAATTAAACTAGAGGTTATAAAAATAACACATCTGTCATTATTGTTTTTGTTATGCTCAAGAAAACAAAAGATAATGCAAAAAAGGCACACTACGTGTAAAGGCAGGAGTCAAAGCCCAAAGTCATGAGGATCGTGTGTATATTTAGTTGTTGTGAAAAGTGCCATCCTTGAGGATGCTGAGTCCTCTGTGGTGCTTGTAGGCTTGTTTCAGCACCATGACACTTTCCAGTAGCTATTCCTCGTCTCCATCTTCCCTAGCCCAGTCTTGTTTCCCAGCAGCCCTATCTTTCATTTCTTCTCTCTTCTCTCCTGTCCTCAAATCTCCGTTTCCATCTCTTTCCTCTTTCATCCTTTCTATTCTAGAAGAATCTGGTTTGCTCTTAACTTCAGCCTTCACCTCTTCCCCCACTTAGCACAAGAGAGGCTCAATCTTAGGCTAAGAAAGCACGGGATCTTTCCTCCATAGAAGACGAAGGAAGGAAGCAATTAAAAATTCATTGCTTCATATAACTTTTTTCTTGCCAGAACAGCAAATCTCCCATGCATTTTCAGGTAATGAATCAGAACTGGTTATTTAATTTCTCAGACATGAAAAAAAGTCAAAAGAAAAAGATAAATATCATCCCAAGTGTCACACTGTCACACAGTATTAGCTTGGAGATCAAGAAAATATACTCTTTGTTCATTGGCTGAACTACTCAGGAATTTTATTCCTCTAGATGAAATTCAAGGTATTTGGGATCCCTAAAATACATAAAGGTTTACTCCTTATTTGATTATTTTTAATAATAAAAGAAGAATCGTATGGTTGGGAATGACTTTTAGAAAGAAGAAAAAAAGTATAGAGTGGATGCCAAGCATTAGTCAGTGCTGGAGATGGGAACTGAATTTCTTACAGCTAACTCTCAATTATTCTGGGAGCTGACTGGGCAATTTCTGAATTAGCCAGCATCTCTACTTCTCTTTGAGCATCCGACTACCAGGCTGTTAGCCATTTTACTGCAGGTTGGAGTCTCAGTGGAAAGGTGGACTAGGACTGAAGAAACTGATATTCTAGTTAGTCCATTCTGCTCACCTGCTACTTACTAAGAAGCTTACTGTGAGATGCTAAAATAAATTATTGAAATTTGATGTGAAGATATTGGGGGCATTTCAATTACTTCTGCTATCCCTGTCCCTCATTATTTATTCATATTTAAGAGTTGCTTCATAGTTAGGGATGAAATTTAATCATCCAAATTCATTATCCAGGCTGAATTAATGGGTAAAAATACATAGTAATGACAAAAGTTAATATTTCATATAATCATTTCAACATTATAAGTCATGGGAATAAGATTCAATTAAATTTTGTAATGTTTTTATTTTTTGAGAGAATCAAAGTTACTCATTCTATTTACTATTCACTTGGGATACCTCCCAAGATTTTGATTCCTTGAGGTGAAATGCAAAACTTTCGTTATTCGTTTTAAAATTTCTAGTTAAAGTTTTCAAAAAATCTTGTGAAAAATCTTAAGTTTCTGCCATATTCAAGAGTGAAATAATATGTTTATGATAATGAAAGATAAAGAAGAGCTTGAGGAACTTAATTTTTATAATTAACAAAAAATTATATCAGAATCACAATGCTACGAACTTTGTCTATTGACTCCATCAATATGTGTCTCATGTATATATTCTTTTTATTCATTCAATAAGCATTTCTTGGGTATTGACACTATGCTAAATACTGAGCATACAAAAATTAAATATAACATGATCTCTGGGTAAGCGTGTGAGAGGCCACACACCACAGGAACTGGTAGCAGTGAGAGTTTTGAACTGTCCATTTATAGAATCTGAGTAAAGAAATGCCCGTGAGTTTCATTACCTGTTGCATAAGTTATGAAGGAAATGGGAAGACTCCCTGGACGTACATGAAAGGCTGAAGGAAATAGTTAGCCTTGCCCAGAAAAGAATAATGAAGGGCAGGGAGACTGAGGAGAAGATACAAAAATAATTGCAAGAAACACTCCTAGAGCTCTGCTTCCTGCAATGGTAAACTAGGACTTTGGGACCAATCCTGCAGACGATGATTGAAATATCTAAATGGAGGAGGGTAAGAGGCAGGGCCCTTTAGTCTGCTGAACCTGCCACGACCCTCCTGTTACCAAGCTTTGTTCTAACTCCAGCAGCATAGTAGTCTGTGATCCTGGGTATATGGCCTGGAAGAACATTGCTTCCCCCACTAGCTACATGGTTAACTGGGTATGCCTACATTTTCGGATGTGGTTGTTGGGTACCAGGAGGTTCGTTGTAATCCTAGCGATCCTGTGTGCAACTGCATGGAACGCTGCCCGGCCCTGTGCCCTCCTCACATTGTTGTTGAGTTCAAGCCCATTGTTGAAGAAGCCACTGTGCCGATGCATCTCCTTGAAGGTCTTCCTCGTGTTCATTGAACAAGTATAATGTCTTTCTCTAGGGGCGAGTCCCTGTAGATAACATGTCTAAAGTCTCTCCATCTTCACGGCCCGGAACAATCTGGCTGTACTTCTCCAAAAGCAGATTTGCTTATTCGTCTGACGGTTCATGGTACTTTCGATACTCTTTGCCAACAAATCCATCAATTATGCTCCAGTCTCTGAAGTTTCAGAATACATATGAGGCAACTGAAAAGACCTTGGCCTCGATGGAGCACACCTTCATCTTCAAAGTACATCTTTGCTCTTCAACACTTCCCGGGGGCTTTTGCAGCAGAATTGCCCCTAATGCAATAACACATCATTGGCTTTCTTGACTGCTGCACGAAATCTCCGACTAGTTCAATCTTTTCTCCATTTACTCTAATGCTATTTTTGGTCCTGTGTGAGGGTTTTACTCTATGTACTCCATACTAAAGGCTTGTTTTAAGGGTGACGTCGCCGAGAGAAGCTACCTCTCCTGCACTTCCTTCTTTAAGACAAGTCATTGATCTTGGTTAGTCATGTAAACGATAGCCAATGAATCTCATTCATTTAGGCACCTTCTCCCAGGCACCGTGTCCCAGAATCAACTGGACGGCACCAGAGGAGGGCAGAAGTTGGGGTGTTGAGGCTGCATTTAGAGCTGCTCTTGCCTTGAGAACATTTGTTTAATCAAAAAAATGCAAGCGGACAGTGAATCGTGATTTGGGCAGCTGGTTAGCAATGTGTGGTAGTTACATAATCTGGGGTCAATTTGAGAGGGCTATAAGGGGAGGGTGGAGTCTGGCCTGTCAATCAAGATACAACGAATGAGGTCTCTGTGTGGGCATGGCCTTCTCCTGAGAATTCTGGGAACTGCTGCATTTCCTCCTTGGAGGCGGAAGACACATACTCTCTCTGCTCGCTCCTTTGAAGACTCTAATGACAAGGCTCACTCCCTGGGAAACATTTCTGATGAGAAGCCACATGGACCTCACCTGATGCAGCCCTGGGTGCTGGAAAAGCCATGTAGAGACCCCTGCCAGTGCTGAGATGCTTACAACGCCACTAGATCTACAATACTTCTCACCCACTGGCCTGTGATCATCCTGCATTCAGCATCATTGCATGTGCTCCGTGAGTCTGAAGAAGACTTCGAATATTGGTATTGGACATATGGGCTAATATCGGACTTATGGACTTGATCTGGACTGGGATGACTCTTTTTTTTCTTAATGTTCAATGACTCTTGTCTATAAACCTCTTTCTTATACACATATGCATGTCTATGAATTTGTTTCTCTAGTCTACCCAGACGAACACACAATGAAAATTGGAATCCAGAGCCACCTAAGCTGGATCCTCTGATAAACCACCCTGCACTGTGGATCGAACTCTCAGGACTCCTCTGTAGTCATAAGAGGAAAGGCAATGTCTCCACATGGAATACCGCCCAACTCCAAGTCTGTGGTGGCCCAAATGAGCAGGTCACCCTGGAGGGCTGGTGGGCCCACAGACAAAGGGATATTTTTAAAGGAAGAAATAATTATTCTAGGCCTCCATTTATTTCTACAAACATGCTTTCACACTAAAGTTTCAGTAAACAATGAACTATAAAAAAATACATTAGATTGTAAACCACTAGGAACAGTAATCAGGAGAAGCAACTCAGAGAAATTCCAGCTGGAAATATTAGATGCATTTGCTTGCTTTGTATGAGGAGATAAAAGTCTATTTTTAAATTTGGAGCAGGTAAGTAGAAATTATACGTTAAAATAAATAGAGTCTATGACACAAAACCACAAAAAATGAAGTTAATAATATTAGACATGCTTATTGATAGATTAGAGATAGATAAGGATATAGTTTGTGGACTACAAGGTGGGACAGAAACACAGAGAGACAAAAGTATGAAAAATACAGAAAGTGGGTATTACACATAAAGGAAATCTAAAGTATAACTAATGGGGCTCCTAAAAAGAAGGGGAAAGAAAATAGAGCAAAGGAAATATTTGAGGAGATCAAGGAAAACATTTTAATTCCACACACAAAAGAAAGTTACAGAAAATCAAAGAGGAAATAGTAAAATTAGTTAGTGGAGGGGGCGGGGGGAAGCCAGATGACTTTTTCAAAACCACTCCAACTTTCAGAACTAAAACTTTCTCTAAATCTTTTCTAGAAAGAAAACTCCAGTGATCTATTTCTAAAAATTAGCCAATGAAAATCTTACAGAGCACAACAAAACATTTTCCAACATAGCTCTGGAAGGTGAGCTCCCTGGGTTGGGAGATAAGCCAAGTACACAGTGGCCACAACAATTTGCCCGTTGTGCCTGAGGCCATCATGAGTAGGGGCCAACACAAACAGCAACTAACAGCCACCCCTTGCTATTTGAGTTTATATCAACTATGTGCATTTAGTCTTTTCTTCACCTCTCTGTTCCTTACCTTCTCTGTGTGCAACATGGAAACATTAATACTACTTAGCTCATAGCATCATTGAAAAGACTCAATGCACATAAATCATGATGTCCAGCACGCAATAAATTCCTTAATAAACGTCAATTAACTAACTAATCTACCCCCAAATGGGTAGATTGAATGTCCGTTTGATGATAACCTGTGTGGAGGTAATGGTGGAGCCCAACCTTTCAATCAGGTCACAGCTTGGTGACACCTCCTTGAGAGTGTGGTCTTTTGGTTAAGAGACCCTGAGCATAGCCGAGCTTTCACTTGTCCCTTCTCCTTCCACCTTGTTCACTGAGCTTCTGTCGTCTTGTCACCTGCCAATCCCAGAAGCCATTAGCAGATTGGTGACTTTGTATTAATTTCACCATTCAGCTCTGCATCCAATAGCCCGTGGTTGTCCTGCTTCATCTTCCTGTTTCCTATCCATTAACTCCTTCACTTATATGAGTCAGGAAAAGCCTCCAATTTATATCGGACCTCGCACTTGAACCAGACTAGGCTTACCTACTTCTACATCTGTGTAGGCTTGCCTACTTCAACATCTACATTTCTTGATAGTAATCTCTTTTTATGTACACAAGCATACAAGTGTCACTGGTTTTGCTTCTTTAGAGAACCCATCCTAACACACTCACTAACATTGATTCGGTTGGCTCGTAGTGACTCTGTAGAACAGAGTATAATTGCCCCCTTTGAGTTTCTGAGGCTGTAAATCTTTATAGAAGCAGAAAACAGCATCTTTCTCCCATAGAGAAGCTGTTGGTTCATTTCCTGGGAAGGTCAGAGAAACCATCAAAGAAGGCTTCTTAAATTCAGCTCCTTGGAGCCTTTATCTACTGCTCCACAAATGACATGCAACCTGTCGTCCTGATGAGACCATCATTAGGATGTCATAGATTCTCTTGGTGGTAACATGCCTGACAAATAGAATGTTTGGACAAAACAGCACAATGGGCTCTTCGATAAATGAATGCTAGCAAAATAAATTATGTTGAATGGTCATGGAGGCTGGCATGGAAGAAGTTGAAGAACAGGAAATTTAGAGAGAATGTGAGAGGGTCTAAGACAGAGAGAAGGCTGAGCATAAAGGGTAAGCATGGTCTGGGAGGAGGCTAGTAAGAGGAAACCTAGCCAGTACTCTGCTGAGGAGGCCTGCCTCTGGCCCTGTGATGTCACCATGGCTGTCTTCCTTAAAAGAGTCTTTCATTTTCAATTCCCCAACATTGAACAGGATTAATCTATTTAAAAATTGAATGAGGCAAGGTGGTACTTGAAACTTTTTGTTTGGCTCACTCTTCTACTTCCTATTTTATTCCACACCATGAAGTCCCATAGCCCCCTCCCCCCCCCCCCCCATCTTTTCAGGCCTGTAAATCTCTGGCTTTTGTTCCCTCTTGGTGACCTGTTTTGTTATGGATCCAGTTTTGTGGCTTGCAAAGGAAATATCAGAAATCTCCTGTAAAGTACCCTCAACAGAGCAGCCTGGGACTTGAGAGCTTTCATTTCCTCCCCGTGGAGAGCTGCGATAAGCCAGCTAAGCCAGCGTGGTGGAGACCGGAATGCAGGTGGACTGGGGGGCGAGGGGAGTTGTGTTAAGTTGTTCGATGCTCCTGTTTGGAGGCGTTCCCTCCGTGCTACCACAAGCCCTTAGCTCTTTTCTGAGGTTATAGAATAAACATCTTGACCTTGCATCTTAATTGGCATAGCAACATAAATTCACTTGAAAATAAAGCATGTTTTAAGAGGCAGTTGAATTTTTTACCGTATTCATGATACCGATTCATATTATTTAAGGTGATTCAGTTCAACTTCGGTTCTGCAAATAGATGGAATCATTTCCAGAAAGGTAATAGTAGCAAATCAATGTCCTATTCCAGAATTATAAAAGCATAAGCCTGTTTTTAAATGACTACAGTAGCATGTCAGAAAATCTAAACAAATGTGTAGTTAGGAATGATTGCTATACCTTAGGGACTTAGTTTATACAAGACAGATTAGCAAGATATGAGCCTTATTATGCATGAAAGTCATTTGTTTTTCTGTGAATATCGTGCAGCACAAGTGCTGAGCTTACAATTCATAAAGAGAGCGGATGCAAAGGCTGAGCGCCGTTCTGACATTAATCTTCATGAATATGGAAAGAAGTGAATTATTATCTTTCTCTTTATGAGGTGAAGAGAACTGTCGCAACAAATTTGAGTCTTAGTGTGTACTGGCACAGGGAAGCTAGAAGGCTCTCTGAAAATTAGTTTAACACACTCGTTTGATCCAAAGAATATTGAGAACCAACATTTTTAAGGGACTTACCTTTTGTTGTGATGCAGACCAAGGCCAAGGTGATGCAGACCTCTGTATTCCCATATCAGGCTTCCTTACATTGCTCCAGAAGCCGGCCAAATTATTAAATGCTTATTGTGAGCTAACCTGCTTTTGAGTCTATATTTACGTCGTATGAATTCCGCTTCCGATAAGTTCTTGACTCTGTTCATGCTGTCTACAGTTGTAAATCCGAGTGTTTCAGTGAAGGTGTTGAGCATCGTGGCCCTATAAAGAAAGCTGCCAGGCTACTCAGCTTTCCTCACAAGCAGCGCTCAGTAACTGAGTCGGTATTTAGCTCTAGGTTCTCGTGTCACGTGCACTGAAGAGGGCACGAGTGTAGAAGACTTTTGAGTGTCTATGAAAACTGGAATTAGGGAAACTTGCATCCCTCTTCTGGAGCAATGTAAAGATGCCTGAAAGAAATCAAAAGAATTCAAGATTAAACATCTGCCTCCATGTCAGAGAACACAGTGGAAGGAGAGTGAAATAATAAAGAAAACCCCAATGGGTCCCTGAGTTGGATTTTAGCATCTACTACCTGTTCAGCCCTAAGCGTATGTCTCAGCCCTGATCCTCAGTTTCCTCCTCACTGGTAAAAATGGGTATAATTTCTACACCAAGAGTCATTGTAAGAATGAAATTCAATGGCATAAATAAGGCATCTAACAAAGTGCCACACATGTTGCTGGGGGCTCATAAATGTTACACACATCTCAACCCTCCCCCTCCTTGCCTCCCTACTCCCTCTGCCTTCGTTGCTAATATGACTAATGTGTTATAAACCACTGCTGATCTGTTGTGTCCTATAGGGGTGGCTTACATGTTCTGTAATGCCAGAAGCTATGTCACTGGCATTTCAAATATTAGGGTGACGCATGATGGGCGGGTGTCATTGGAGTTTCTAGATGAAGACAAACTAGAAAGAATTATTTGGAAAGGGACTTCTGAAAATTGACTAGTGAAAACCCCATGGTCCAGCACAATACTGTGTGACACAGTACTGGAAAATGAGGGCACTTCAAACACACGCGGTCATGACAGTGAGCCAGCGCATACCTGCACACGAAGATGGTGCCCGGCTAACCAAGTTCTAGGCTAGGTGTGCAGACGCACTGGGAGGTGGAGCCACCTTGACAGTAGCTAGCAACAACATTATGAGAAAAGCATAAGATACACATAAGATGTTTGAAGTTTATGGCTTGGTATAAAAATCTTTCCATAGAATAAAGAATGTGAAAAAGAAAATAAGAGTGAAAAGTTCTCCTGAAACGGAAATCCCGTGGAGGGACCGCTATGAGCAATGACACAGTAACAGAATTAATTGGTGACTGTGCACGGTGAGGAAAGAGGAAGTAGGACACTGGGAAAGAAAGACTAGCGTAGGCAACTGAGTGAGCAAAGGTTCTTTGAACTGAGGTAGCCAAAATAAAGGCTAGGAGAAGTAAGGCTATGCAGAGGGGCAGTCTGGCTTTAGTCATAGACATGTTAGCTTGGGCTTTATGATGCTCTCATAACCCCTACCTCTCTCCCCCAATAGACAGTCATCCCTAAACAAGTACTTTCAACATATACCTACCTTCAAAAGGACTTAGTTTTCAAGAAATCTTTTGAAAAGGCAAAAAATTGTTCATTAAAGCAACACCATTATTATGCCAATTTCAGTATATCAGCCTTTTTCCCAAAGAAAGTGTATTTGCTCATTATGATCATTAAACACAGATTTTCAAATTTATTACTAGGGGAATGATGACCGCCAAGTCTAAAACTTGTTTGAGTTGTATGCCACGCCTTCTATTTAATCCTATTTATTATTTTTAAATTAAGTTGTAGCTTTTGTTTATAGGAAATAATTTGCTCTGTAGAAGTATTTTCGGAAAATAATCTGAGCTCCCCAGAGTTACTACATCCAACACCATGGCTTTGAATTTGGATCATACGTTTTTTGAAAGCTTTTCTCCACCCAAAACTTCCTCCCTCCCCTCTCAACACCCTGTTCTCTCCCGCCCCACAGACAGAGCAATGACAGATTTTTAAGGTCTTTGAAAGATCTAGCAATTCTTAATTTGGAGGTACTATTTCTAAAACATATCAAATATATCGAAATTATAAATTACAACTTTGTGGGTTGAGTTGTACTAGACTAATTGCTATAATGGTATCTTCTAAAGATAATTAAATAGCCACTCATTCTACTTTCGCAGGGTTGGCTCTGCAGGAAGTTTTTTTAATTATTATTTTGGAGCCAATCAAAAAAAGTGAGGTTCTAAACATTTTTTTACTTAGTAAATCTGTAGTCATCAAGGGATTCTCTACCGTGGCTAGTGGTTGAAATAGTTCCAACAACCCCCTCACCCAAAGATAAACGCATCAGGAATACTTCTTGTTAGAGGGCCGACTGGGCAGACTAACTATCCGGGCCTTCGACCCAAGAAATCAGATGAAGCTGATCTGCATGGTAATCCAGACACCCTGGTTTGCAAGGCAAAGGATAAGGTGGATTGAATGTTGACTAAAAGAAGAAACTAAATTAAAAGAGTGACAAGGAGACAAATAGAATGGGGACACATCAGGGCCATTTTGAGTTTTTGCAAGCAGCCTATTATAGGAGCAGCAACCTGGTAATTAGCTCTGCCCACCCAGTTACACACCAGCACCCACAGGAGTATCTGGTGATCTTTTTCTTTCTCCTCCCTTCCACCTGTCAGCACCGTTCTGTATGAGGCTGGAGGCCCACCCTCATGGATCAGGCTTTGGATACACACCAGTGATCTCTCCACCACTTCAGGCCAGCAGAATCCACCGTGCCAGATGAGGAGTCCTACATACAGGCACCTTCTGGCCACATAGGCACTCATTCTGAGACCGAGGGCCTGACCCTCATGGCCTCCTTGGTACCCACCGCAGGGAACTTGTCTTCTGTCACCTCTTCGTTCTAAAAGAGCATCACCGGAGTGAGCGACCACTCCAGTTTGCTCCTGTATTTGTTCTTCTCTTTCCCTTGTTTTATCTTATGTTCCTTGCTTCCTTGTTCCTTCCTTTTTCTCACTCTTCTTTTATCTTTCTTTCTTTCTTTTTCTTATTTACCATGCTGTTTTTCTTTTTCTATTTTCTCTCTCTTTTTTTTCCCTTCTTTAGTTTTTGGGGTGCTCTCTGCCTCTTCACCTTTTTTATCATATTTCTTTTTTCCCCTCTTATTGTAGTTTGCTTGTTTTTCTCTTGTTAGTTTTGCCTCTTTTCCCTTTTGGAGGGGAGGGGGAACACTTAGCAGCAGACAACATCCATGCACACTTTCAGCCTTGCTTTCATCTCCTTCAGCCCCATCCACTGGGTAAGAGCCTCCCCCCACTCCTGCATGATATTTAGATATCTTCAATGGATTAAGAGAAAGCTTTATGAATGGAAAATCAAAATCAGGGAAAATATAGACCAAAATTTAGTAAATTTCAGGAAAGCACTACAAAAACAAATTTACAAAGTAAATGAAAACTTAGAAAGCAGTCAAAAACAGCATAAAAATTCCAGAAGATTAATATTACAAATTCATCAATAGGAAGAACAAGAGGAAAAATCAAATGGATGGAAATTGAAAAGCATCTTGCTTTAAAACTAGGTACAGGAGGAATTTTCAAATGAAGTGAAAAGAAATACCTGGAATCAAAAGAGTATGAAAATGCAACTTACCAGAACCTTTGGGACACAGCAAACACAACGTCCAGAGGGGAGTTTATAGCAATCAAGGCGTGCATCAAAAAAGAAGAAAGAATCAAAATCAAGACCTTAACCCAACATCTCCAATAATTAGTTGGAGGGAGGGGGCGGAGATACAGCAAATTAAGCCTAAAGTCACCGAAAAATAGAGATTAGAGAAGAAATCAATAAAATAGAAAAACAATTTAAACAAATCAACAAGGTGAAAAGTTGGTTCTTTGAAAAGATGAATAAAATTGACAAATCACTGGCAAATTTAACAAAGGACAAGAAGAAAATGAAAAATAGAGATGTAATGGCCAATGTCACAACAGAATCATTGGAAATAAAAAATATAAAAACAGAATACTATAAAGAATTGTATTTCAACTAATTTCTTAAATTCGAAGAAAAAGACAAATTTCTAGAAGTACAGCAGATGCTACCTAAACTAATATAATATGAAGAAAATATTTTAAAAGGCCCATAACAAAAGAAGAAATTGGTCAGATCCTTAAAAGGTCTTTAACCACAGCCCCCCCAAAAAAGCAGTTGCCTAAACAGAATCATTGGATAATTCTGCCGGCCAGAGAATAATTTGTGTTAATTCTATTCATATTACTCCAGAGTATGTAGGAAAGGATAGAATACTGCCAAATTCATTTTATAAAACAAGAATAATCCTGATATCAAAATTAGGTCAAGATATCACCAATAAAGAAAACTATAGACCTCATAAGCATAGATGTAAAAATTCTCAACAAAACCTTTGGCAACAGAGTCCAACAATGTATCCAAAATATCATAACCAAGGGGGATTCATAGGAGTTACTTAAAGATGGCTCAACTTTGCAAAAGTAATCAGGAAGCCACCATATATGTAAAACAAGAAAAAGAACCACATACTCAATCAACACAGAATGGGCATTTGACAGAATCCAAAACCCAATCCTGGTAAAAAGCACTGAACAAAACAGGAATAGAAAGGAAATTCCTAACATGATTAAAGACATAATGTGTTAGCCTGGGTTCTCTAGAGAAGCAAAACCAGTGTGTGTGTGTGTGTGTGTGTGTGTGTGTGTGTGTGTGTGTGTGTAAATGTATATCAAGAAATGGTTCACACAGCTATAGAAGCAGGTAAACCCAGTGTGGTTCAAGTCCATGAGTCAGATATTGAACTCGAGGCTTCTCCTGACTTGTATATCTGTGAGGGCTGGAGAACCAGGAAGGAAGGTAGGCAGAAAGACTACAGGCTGATGGATGCTAAATTGAATGAATCTAAGGTTGGCATTTCAATGATGACTCCTGGGGTTGTCAGGCAACACAGCAGGAGGTTTATGAACCAAATAAAGGATCCAAATGCAGTAGAAATGGCCAGCTTCCCCACAGAGCCTGCTTGCAAAGCACACCCCAAGGAGATTTTCTTCCAAAAGATCAAGACTCTCACCTGATCAAGGGGCTCTGTACTCGACCACAACTATTAGCTTCTCACTAACTTTATTAAGTTACGTTAGATCCCATGATGGAGTTAATTATGATGTGTTAGATCACATCCTAAGGGATTACTGACAAACTACTGAAAACCCAGGCCCAACCAAGTCGAATCAAAACCTAACTGTCATGCATTTATCTAAAGCCAACAGCCAATATTGCTCTCGATTGAGAGCAAACTAAAACCAATCCCCTTGCAAACAGGAACCAGGCAACGATACCGTCTACCACCACTCCTATTTGGGAACGATGGTGGAGCTGTCAGGTAAGCATTGAACTACAAACCGTAAGGCGGTTTGAGTCCACCAGCTGGTCTAAAATAATCAGGCTTTCAGTTTCTGTGAAGTTTTACAATCTGATCGATTTTATGGCAGTGGATACTGGGGTTAGTCAGTATTGTACTAGAAGTCTTCACATATAAGATTTAACCTATAAGCTATGCAGCATGAAATAGGCATTAAAAGCATTCAGATTAGCAAATAAGTAAGACTCTATATTTACAGTGACATGATCCTCCACATAGAAAATTTCAGATTCAGTAAAATATATATACTAGTTGAAAGAGTCAGCAAATTGACAGTGTGTGGATTCCTTTACACTTACAAATAGAACTTTCGAAAGTATATCAGGAAAACAATACCCTGTACAATAATAGCCCCCGAAATGGAATAAACTTGACCAGAGAAATAAAAGACCTATGCAAAGAAAACTACCAAACACTACTACAAATAAAGCAAAAGAGACCTACATACGTGGGAGAATATACCATGTTCATACATAAAAAGGCTTAATATTGTGAAAATGTCAATACTGCCCAAAGTGATCCACAGATAAAATTCAATCGCAACCCAAATGCCAACATTGTTCTTTAGAAAGATGGTAAAACTAATCACCAACGTTCTATGTAAAGGACATAAGCCCCAGGAAAAACAAAACCCTATTAAATAACAGCAACAAGGCCTTACTACAGTTCCCCTTCTCAAAGCTGCACCTCCATGGTCAACAAAACAGCCTGGCAATGAATGGGACAATGACAGATATGTAGACCAATGGAACAAGTGAATCCATGCACCTATGGACAGCTGATCGTGGACGGAGGCTACACGTGTTAACTTGGGTGAGCGGGAAGACAACATATAATGTAAAAGAGGTCAGCAAAAATTATGCAGGCTTAGAAGGACAACAAGAGTCAAAGGCAACAGAAGTAAATATTATCATATGCACAATCCAGCAATGACAGCGATCAACAAGTGGACGCATGGATGAATGTAGGGGGAGAGTGGGACTCCGTAGCTCCACAGAGAATATTTCTACATGTGTTTATTAGTGCCTCCGAAAAGTTAGCAGAAAAACTCGATTCACACTTCATTTGATTTTTCCATCAACTTTTTGAAGCCCCTTCATCTATTTATGGATGTGGTAGAGCATTCAAGGGGCAAGGTTATGGAAACTTCTTAGACATAAACAAACAGCTTGAGGGAATGAGTCCCCGAGGTTGGAGGCTCAGGACCATAGTCTGAGGGATGCCGAGTCAATGGGTACAGCCTAATCCACCAAGGCAGTGCCCCACATCCTGCTTTGTCGAGTAGCACTGGGGTCTCATGAGTGGCCATCTAAGGTGCACTGTTGAACCTGCCAAAGCAAAGAACTCACTGTCACTGCCATCCGGTCAATGCTGACTCAGCGTGACTCCCTGTGGGTACCCAAGGCTGTAATTATTTACAGGATGTGGTAGTTACATAATCACGTCAATTTGAGGATTAAGAGTATATATAACAATCTGGAGATAGCCAATGAGACCTCTGTGTGGGCATGGCCTTCTCCTGAGAATTCTGGGAACTGTTGTCTTTTCCTCCTTGCAGTTGGGAGACATCGCCCTCTCTCTACTCACTCCCTTGGAGATGCTCTTCTGACAAGACACTTGGAATAACACTAGTGCCCTGAGCTGGAGAAGCCACAAGGACCTACCCTGATGCAGCCAGAAACCTGGACCCGGAGAAGCAATGTGGAGACCACTGCCAGCGCTGAGATGCTTACAACACCAATGGATCCAAAGACTTTCTATCCACTGGCCTGTGATTGTGCTGCATTCAGTGTCATTACATGTGTTTCATGAGTCTTTAAAGGACTTTATAGAACAGTATCGGGCATTTGGGCTAATATTGGACTTATTGGCTTGGACTGGACTGGGTTGGGATATTTTCTTAAAGTATAATTACCCTTTATATAAAACTCTCTCTTATACACATATGCGTGTTTATGAATTTGTTTCTTTTGTGCACCCGTACTAACACAAGGGAGTAGAAAGCCCAGTCTTTCTCCAGAAGAGGTGGTTTCTAACTATCAACGATGTCAATCATATCCCAATGTGTAGCCACTACACCAAAGAAGAATGGTTACATTCAAGGATGTGTGGAAATAATTAATCCAACTAAACTCATAGCCAGAAGGTGCCTGGCTACTCTATCAACCTTTCCGAAATGGATCATGGTAGAAGTTCCTGGATAAAGTGGAAGAAAAATATGGAATAAAACTCAAAATCCTAAAGAAGACCAGGCTTACAAGTCGATTAGAGACTACTGGAACTCCCAAAAATATAACCCTCAGGCCTGGAGCTGAAGTCACCTCCCCCAGCAGCGACTCAGTTTTCAAATAACAAACAGGTCTGTATGGGAGAACGATGACGCTAGGACGGTAGCACTCCTTTTACCAATCAACCACGAGAAATCAAAGAAACAACATTTGCCCAAAGACAATGAATGAAGGAGGAATGGCAATGGAAAAAGTAGGGAAGAAATAGATGAGTGCTAGGACATTTTGGGAATTGCAATCAATAACAGGAGACAAAACATGTCCGACTTGAACAGAGTGACAACTAGCTCTGCAAACCGTCGCCTAATTTACAATAAAATGTTTTAAAACATGGAGTGCACAATTCAGAATGAAAGCAAATAGCAGTACTTTAAGATTTTTAATTTTCCTTTATTTTTGATCTACTAAAGCACAATGTATCATTTTTGTTCCTCCAACATAAAACAATTTTTATCAATTTAAATATTTCTTACCATGGATTTTTTTTTTCCTCATTCAAAAGCTATCATGGAACATCAAGATGTTTGTGAACTGTTGATTGTCCCAGAGGTGGGTGTCACTTATCTCCTCTGAGGGGTTCATCGATGCACTTGGTGGGGTCCAGAATGCACCCCTCGGCAGCCTTGAATATGTCTATCTGGTTATAAGACCTCACAGTAAACCCCACAGTGTTTTCAAATGGTCCAACCAACTCCCACTTTATCCAAGAACTTCTAATGCAATCCAAAATAGAACTTGGTCATCCATGTCTATAAAGTCTGGAAGGTATTAACATGAACGATTATCAAAAGCAAGAGATGATTATTTGAAATACCTACCTCACCAAATTTTCAACTATGCAATGTCAAATACACCAATATCCATGCCTTAGGTATTTACTTTGCCAGAAATCAGTATCAAAAGGGGGTTAGAAATGGTTTCGTTTCTCATTCTTATTTTTTCTCACCTGAAGATCTGCTTTAAGTTTCTCCCAGGGCAACAAGTGAAGGGGAAGAAGGATTGCTCCCCAGTTTCTCCTTACTCACCAAGTGTAATCACAGCTGCAAATCCAGCTAATATTGGGGGGAAGGGGAGGGAGCTGAAGAAAGAAGAGGCGTGGGTGGGAGGTGAGTGAATTTAAAGCTGTGCAAACACATGCCAGTATCTCCTCCATCAACAAACATTCAGATGCACACTTCTCTATGTGAAGACTCTCGGAGATGAAACAGAAAGCAGCAAAGGTCCATCAACCAATCATTTGGCCGTATTCTCTGGAGACCCTTTCCTTTCATTGGAATAGCCACTTTCTTTGACACTGAGGAAAAGTAGCTCTTCTAAGATTAGCTTCTCTTATAGCAAAGTTGTGGTGAATTTAATATGTTCACTTAAGTTCTGCTTTTCGTTCCACCACCAGAGACAGCGCTAGAGGATTGATTAAAAAAAAAAAAGCTGCAGCACATTATAATTGCAATTTATTGATGGCATTAATTATTTTTGCTCCTTTTTTTCCCCCTCTTGTATACAGTCTTAAAGCTTTGAGAACTTAAATGTAAAAGGGGGGATTGATTTTGAAACAAAGCTAGTTATTTATTTTGACAAAAGATGAATTCAAAGGGTATTTTTGAAATCTATGAATAGATATACATGCAATGTTATAGTTAATAGAGTATTGATTTCCCCCCTGTTTGCTCTCACAGTGTGTTTTCAGAGTTGCTTTTTATGTTATGTTAAGTATACAGGCCTTGTGTTACATTTGGGGAGACATACATACAAGAAAATATAGTCTCCCAGATGGGTAGCTGGTTGTCAGAAATCTATTTCACACTCATTAGTCAAACCATCAGACAACTGGATGCCTGTAAGAGGAAGGAGTTGAAATCAGAGAAGTCAGCAATAACTAATCAATGAAAAATATCAATTCAAAATAAGAAATAAGAGCAACCTGGTTTTTAATTAAAGGTTAAAAATGTGGAGATTATCAAGGATATTTCCTGAAATTCTTCCCCTCTTCCCTCCGTACTTTTCCTGCCCCAATCATTTTATTTGTACAAGTGCAATAATAAGATTTGATAGCAGGGTGGGAAGTCCCTGAAACTGACATGGTCGGTCTTCTTACCAATCTCCATCTCTGAAGACAGAAATGTAAAAGGTAAAGGATAGATAGATAGATAGATAGATAGATAGATAGATAGATAGATAGATAGATAGATAAAAGGACAAGGAGGAGGAAGACAAATCATTACACATCTGAAATGAGACTGTGAAATAACACAAATAAGTATGATCTGCTTATATTAACTCAGCCCAGAGCCACCAACTTCCAACTTAATTTTGGAGTTGGTAAAGTCCTCACGGGAAGTCAGGGAGTTGGAGCTGGTTCTGAATCTGAAGCTTGTGCTGCAGTGAGATGAGGAAACGCAGTTGATGGAGGACAGAAATGGCCCCTAATCCAATGGCCTTGGTCTGGCCTCTAACTAGCTATGTTAACATGACATCCTGGTTTAACTTTCGGAATTTATGTCCCCACCAGGAATAAGAACAGATTGGGTAGTCTTAAATATACACTTTATTCCAGTTAATTCTCAGCCAGAGAGCGCTGATGGAGCACCTACCTTGTATTCACCTTAGTGCAGAATTAAATAGAGGGCTAGGTGTCTGGGCACATAGGCCCTGAGTCCTCTACTAAACGGTAAGGAATTTGAAGGCAGATCTGCTTCTAGTTTATCCGTCCTTCCTCCTTGCACTCACCACAGTGCCTAACAAAATAGATGCATCAATAGTTTGGGTGGGGGGATGGATAAAGGAATATATGAAACTTATCATAAGAGTTTAAGCATTTCCTTGGGAAGTTAACACAAAAGCGTGATTTTAGGGGAGGGAAGGGAGGAGGATAAGTAAGAAGCATGGCAAACTGCAGCTCCTTGGGAAGCTCTTGTACCCCCCTTAGAAGCAGCAAATTAAAACAGGTTATTATGATATTTTGGCTCCCTGGATGGTGCAAACAGTTTGCAATCCACTACTGTGGTAGCTACATAATTTCATGTCAACTTGATAGATAAGTCAAGGGGAGGAGCCTAGCCTGTCAATCAGATCGTAGACTGATGATGCCTCCTTGTGGGTGTAACCTTCTCTTGAGGACACTGGGAACGTACTCCCTCTCTCCCTGGAGGTGAGCCACATCCTCTCTGCTTGACCTTCCTATTAAGGAGCCACATTCACAGAACTGGAGGAGCCAGGTAGAGACACAACTTTTCACCCACTGAACTGTGATCCCTTTGCATTCTGCATCATTACATGTGGCTCTATGAATCTGAAGAAGGAGGTATGGACTAGTATTGAACTTACGGGCTAACATTGGAATTAATGTGGAGTAGGCTGGGATGTTTTCTTAAAACACAATTGCTCTTTGATAGATAGCTCTCTCATACATATATGAGTGCCTCTGGATTTGTTTCTTCAGTCAACCCAGACGAACACAACTACCAGCCTCAAAAGGTGCTCTACTGCAACATGGTCATGTACTCAGCCAACCCAGTGGCTGTCTGGAAGAAAACACCTGCCAATTTACTGCTGACAGATTACAATCTAGGAAACCTTTTATCAAGGAGGGCCATGGTAATTTGAAATCAATTCAATGGTGCACAAATACTAATCTAAAGGTTGGTAGTTCAAGCCCACACAGCAGCACCATGGATAGTTTATTTAGCTGACTTTATAGAATATGATCTAATTTGGTAACATGAAGATTTTTTAATTCTTTGGTTTAAGATCAAGCTCTAAAATTTTAGAAATAAAAGAATGTGAAGCTCTATTTTTCACTCTATCAAAATAACCCTTTTGTTAGACATCTCTATCATCTCTCAGTTTGAGGGGGATGCTTGATGATATAACTGGGATAAAGGCATGTAATATACATAGGGCTAACATAAGTGATCAGGAACAGCCCAGTATTCTATTTCACCATAAAAATGCCTGCTGATCTGCAGCTCAGGGAGAGGGACATGTCTGATCAGAGTACACAGGAGCAAATGAAGAGGGAGGAAGAAAGAGTGGAGCACAAGTTGGCCCACCAATGCTTGAGGACAATATTCCCACTCAGAGCAGCCAATCCACAAAGAAGACCGTATGGCCAGCTCCACTATGAGACACGACATCCCTCACTGACCCATAGCCCTACTGGGGACAACACTGGAGACACAGTGTGGGAATTCTGCCCAATATGATCCCACCACACCAAGGCAAAACTCTAAGGGCGTGGAACAGAACAGCAAGGGGAACAGAGCAATGAAGTCCCAAGGGAATACCAAAAAATAGGCGTTGGGGCCAGGGCTTAGCACCCTATCAGACTTGACTGGAAAACACTCCTAAAGGCCAACAAACAGTCCTTGGACTAACTACAAGCTTTTCTTTTTTGTTGTTGTTTGTTTGCTTGTTTTGTCATTGGCCTGTTGTTGGTGTTATGTTTTATTTTGTTGCTTGGTTTTTCTCTGTCTTGTTTTTGTGCATGTTATTATCTCCCCAGGTTTGTCTAAATAAGATAGGCTTGAATAGACAATCTGGAGGAGAAAACAATGGGACCGACAGTTCTAGGGGGGACATGGGAGAGGGGAGGTGGGGGGGGAAAAGGAAGTGGTGTTAACAAACCCAGGGACAAGGGAACAATAAGTGATCCAAATAGGTGGTGAGGAGGGTGTAGGAGAATTGGTAGGGTGTGACCAAGGGTAATGTAACCGACAGAAATTACTGAAACCCAAATGAAGGTTGATCATGATAGTGGAACAAGAGGAAAGTAAAAAGAAATAGAGGAAAGAGCTAGGAGGCAAAGGGGATTTATAGAGGTCTAAATAAAGGCATGTACATATGTAAATATATTTATATTTGAGGATGGGGAAATAGATCTATGTGCATATATGTATAGGTTTAGTATTAAGGTAGCAGAAGGACATTGGGACTCCACTCAAGTACTCCCTCAATGCAAGAATACTTTGTTCTATTAAACTGGCATTCCATGATGCTCACCTTCCCAACACAATCGCTGAAGACAAAGCAAAGCAAATGTGGTGAAGAAAGCTTATGGTGCCTGGCTATCAAAAGATATAGCATCTGGGGTCTTAAAGGCTTGAAGGTAAACAAGCAGCCATCTAGTTTAGAAGCAACAAAGCCCACATGGAAGAAGCACACCAGCCTGTGTGATCATGAGGTGTCTCAGGGATCAGGCATCAAGAACAAAAAATCATATCATTGTGAATGAGGGATATTGCAGAGTGGAGACCCAAACCCATCTGTAGGCAACTGGACACCCCCTTACTGAAGGGTCGCGGGGAGGAGATGAGCCAGTCAGGGTGCAGTGTAGCAACGATGAAATATAAAACTTTCCTCTTGTTCCTAAATGCTTCCTCACCCCCCTACTCCACTATCACGATCCCAAGTCTACCTTACAAATCTGGCTATACCAGAGGATGTGCACGGGTACAGATAGGAACTGAAAACACAGGGAATCCAGGACAGATGATCCCTTCAGGACCAGTGGTGAGAGTGGCCATTCCGGGAGGGTGAAGGGAGAGTGGGGTGGAAAGGGGGAGCCGATGACAGGGATCTACATAAAACCTCCTCCCTGGGGGACAGACAACAGAAAAGTGAGGGAAAGGAGACGTCGGACAGTGTACAATATGACAAAATAATAGTAATTTATAAATTATCAAGGGTTCATGAGGGACGGGAAAAAATGAGGAGCTGATGCCAGGGGCTTAAGTGGAGAGCAAATGTTTTGAGAATGATGAGGGCAATGAATGTACAAATGTGCTTTATACAATTTATGTATGTATGAATTGTGATAAGAGTTGTATGAACCCCCAATAAAATGATTTTTTTAAAGAAAACAAATTACAACATATTTTAAATGCCAGCCAAGAACATGCTATGGAGTGCAACGTTGGCAGTATAGTGGCAAACATAGCGGCCTTGTAAGAAAATGCCATGAAGCAGCTCTACACGATAACAACACAAATTCAACACGTTTGACTTTTTAGTTTTGCATGACTACAGTCATTCCCCAAGACCAATAATGACTTCCCAAGTTATAGTTGGAAGAAACTCCAAACTAGAGGACACTTGCTCATCTTCCCTGTGGGATGCAAAAGGGTTCTTCCCCAGGTTGTCTCCCCCAAAATATATGCCACACCTAAGACGTTGCTTGCTACACATGGTAAATGACTGGAGGTTATCACAAGCCACTTAGAGGTTATTCTCCCTGGGGGTTATCATCCATCTAGAGCAATCAGACTATATGGTCTGTCCCACCCTAAGTGGGGCCCAACTCTGAAAGGGTAGTGGATTGTTTCCTTCAAGGAGAGCCCAGGGACAAGGTCAAGCCCACTCAAGGATGACCAAGGTTAGGCTGCCATCTTGAGTCTAGGGTCTGCCCATGTTGTCACATGTGTACTCCTAGTTCCTCCCCTTCTTTATTACATGTACATCCCTAGATCATCTGCTTTTTGTCACACATATGTCTATTACACCTCCCCTTCCTGTGACCTATGTGGCTACCTGTAATCACACCTGTAAGTATATATAGGCCTTGATCAGAAATAGAGAGGAGATGCTCTCTCCTCTCTCCCCATCCTCTCACTCCCTGTGTACACCTGGCTGCTGAGATCATGGCTGTCCCAGAGGGGAGCATGTGTGTGACTCCTTTATATGACTCTCTCTCCTATCTCGCTTATCTTCCATGACTTCACTCTGATCTCTATATATTAAAACCGCACAGCTGCTCCTGTGGACCCCCATGGATGTTAGAGGCTGGTTTACTCTAACATTTTCCAAGTGCCTCTGTACCAACTGCAGCCGAGAGAAGAATTTGCTCACTAATAATCATGAACTCAACAGGTGCCTCAAAAGCTTGCCACCAAAGTGTTGCTTTGGTTGATGGAATTTGCTGGCAAGATCAGAAATTTTAACCTCCCCCAAAGTAGTCATGGGGTTGCAGACATCAGAATTCAGGTCATTAGGCTCAAAACTAATTTCTTATTTACAAAAACAAGTTTAACTTTCAAGGAGAAAGGACATTTAGACAGAAAGGAGGACGTCTTTTCCAAGCACAATTTTGTTTTTTTCACTTTTCACAGTGAAATAACTGAAACTAAGGCTCCATTTGATTGAGCCTAAACTGTGGGCATTGTAGTGCCAAATCGGTTTATTCCCCGGAGAAAGCTTGGTGAGGGAGATTTGGCAGCCTCTTATTTGTTGGTTAGGGTGAAAGACAATAATCAAGGTATCAGGTAAAGAAACATATTCATGCTTCTCTAATGCCTTCTAAAAGTCCCCTGTCACAAAATAGGACATGCATTCCAGGCTGGTTCATTTTATCTCCTCAGACATCACATGTCATTAATCATCTTGGTCTGTCAAGACAAAGACCAGGAAAACATTTATATTCTAAAATCTCTCAAATATAAAGTATTTTATGTCTCTCAGCAAAATCCACTCCAGTTATCAATTACTATTGGATATTCAATGCGACAAGTTCCATTCAAGGTCCTTAGCTTCTGCCTCCCATCAGGCACAGGGAGTGAACATCAGAGGCGCAAAACAATATCCATACTTACATGGATGATCAACTTCCCCTGAAGGAGTGAATGGTTTCTCTCGGGAAACATGGAGGGATAAGCACCACCAACTGTGACCGTGACATTGAATCGAATGTCATACCTGGTATTCTCTGAAGGGCGGAAAAGCCCACACACAATGTAAACAAAACCTACATCCCTTCAACCCGACCAATATGTAGGTGGTAAGTGGAGAAAAGATAGAAGTTACCAAGGATTTCATCTTGCTTAAATCCACAATCAGCACTCAGGAAACAAATTTCATCTGTCAACCTCTGATTTTATAAAACCATACATTTTGCATTTTAAATATGTTTGTTCCAAATATCCAAGTATTTTCCCACTTTCTTACATTTTTTATGTTGTTTCTTCTCAATGGAGCCCTGGTCGGGAAGGGTTGTGTGCTGGGCCACTAAGCACAAGGCTGGCAGTTTGAGACCACCCAGTGCTCCGTGGGAGAAAGCAAGGCTGTCTACTCTCCTAGAGACTTACAGTTTCAGAAAAGCCCACAGGAGCACTCCTACTCTGTCCTTTGGGGTCGCTCTGAGTCAGTTGACTCGATGGCAGTGAGCCTGGTTTTTGTTTTTGTTCTTAAGAAGTCCTTCAATCTTAACAGTTTCTCTAAATATTACTCATCAATTAAGACCCAATTCCTATTCCTAATTTAAGTGTGATTGTTTTCTGTCTTCCAAACCTCTGCAGCATGTCTGTATAAATCAGAGACAGTAGATACCACAGAATATCAAAACTGTATAGAGTGTCTATGAAACGCACCCCATTTCTTTGCAAGGACAAGGTTAAGCACCACTGTTAAGGAAAGGCTGATCATTCAAACCCACGCAGCTACTGTGCAGGAGAAAGATCTGGCAATCTGCTTCGATAACTATTACAGCCCAGAAAGCCTGATAAGGCAGTTCGACTCTGTTTACCTGGGGCCACTCTGTTGGCGTCAACTCAGCAGTATCCAACGGGGACAGTACAGTAATAACTTCTGACCACTTCCCTGAGGAATGGTTCTTCACAATCCTCATATTGTATCCTTTTAAACAAAACCATTTTAGAGAGAGACCATGGAGAACCCTTGTTTTTGCCTTCACTAAAATCAGGCTGCTGCCTCTTCGTTGGGGCTGTATAGATCACCTCTGTGGTTGCTCTTTTCCCAGGTTATATGTTTACCCAGATTCCTATGCACATCTTCTACTGTTTTCTCTTTCCCTAGATGCTCCCAAACCTTTCCAATGACACAGCTAAGGGACTTGGGTTTCCATATTTTTCCTTAAAAATTCACTTCAGAATTAGAAGACAAACATTTTTATCATATGAAAGTAATAAAATTCCATTTTGTAACACATTATTTGGGGAATGATAACCTAATTATATTTTAAATATTTCCGATTTGGCTTCACACGAGGAATTAAGTTCCCCCTATCTCTATAATCTATTATATGAGTAATTTGTGTCATGTTCAACTTCAAAAAACATCCAGAATAAGAAAGTCAGTATGTAGCACATTATTTATATTCACATTAGACAGATATTTAAATTAAGCACTTAATTTAAATGAATAAAATATTCACATTACAATTTAATTTAACTATCTGGCTTAAAAAGTTTTTTCAAGTCTTTGATTCCTACCATTACACTTCTTTTTTTTAAATAAATCATTTTATTGGGGTTCTTACAACTCTTATAGCAATCTATACATCAATTATATCAAGCTTCTTGGTGGCTATTCATATTGACTGACTGACAATATTAATCTGAATAAGAAGTATCAAAATGTTCAAGCTTTAAACATTAAGATATAATATCAAAAACATATGTTATATTAAGAGCAAGCAAATCATGATAGCCAAAATTTTCTAGGAAAGAAGAGTGGATTTGTGGATTTATGTGAACTCACAGAAATGTTTATAGAAGGCCTGGGCATTCTCTTCAAAGGAAAAACCTAAACTTTTTTAAATGTATTCTATCTATGTACCATCTTCTCCCACCACTTGTCTGTCAGTTTGCCAAAACATGGTGATTTGTGTGTGGCTGTGATGCTAAAAACTATGTACCGAGTATTTATTTACAATATGAGCAGGGTCATCTATGGTGGGCAGGTTTCAGCAGAGCTTCTAGAATCAGACAGACAAGAAAGAAAGACCTGGTGGTCTATCACTGAATGGAAAAAGTTTGGCCATTGAAAACCTTGAACCTAACAGCAGAACTGTATTATAGCATGCCAAGAGCTGCTCACCTTGGAAAACACTGAGAGTATAACTGGGGAAGTGTTGCCTCCTCAAGGTAGACTCTACCTTAGTGATGTAGATGGAATAAAACTTTCATGGCCTTCATTTGCTCATGCGGCTGTACTCCAACGAGAAATGCAACACATAGAGAGAGAGATTCTAGTCATTGTTGTTATTGTTTTCAGGTGCCATCAAATTGCTTCCTACTCCTGGCAGCCGACGTGCAGAATCACTGCCATGGTCCAGAAACAACCTCACCATCACGGCCCTGCTTGAGTGCATTGCTGCTGCCGTCGTGTCAGCCCATCTCATTGGTGGGCTTTCTTTTTATTTTTCTCAGCTACTTTACTAAAGATTACGTCATTTTTCAGAAACTGGTGGGTCCCTTTTACCACTATTTCTACACAAACAAGAGACAAAGTTTAGCCATCTTCACTTCTAAGGAGTAATCTGGTTGTGCTTCTCATCCGACAATTTTGCTAATGAGCTGAGATTGTTCGTGTTAAAGCATGAACTTGCTGAAAGTGGAGAGAACTGGAAGCACTTACTGATGAAAACAAAGACTGCAATCTTTGAATTGGATTTCACTTCAGCGGACAGAAAACAAAATCCTGGGTTAATAAGCAGCATCAAGATAAATTAAGAAAAGATTGGATTTCATTTTTCTTAGATACACAATCAATATCTATGAAGTAATAGTCAAGAACTTAACATTAGACAAATTTACTGCGTAGAAACAAAACAACAAACCTCTTTAAAAATATTCAAAAGCATACATGTCACTTTGAAAACTACGGTGTGCCTGGCCCAGCCATGGTATTGTCATTGCCTCATCTGCCTATGACAATTGGACAATAAATGTTTTTAAAAGACCAAAGAGGTGCCCGGCTATCAAAAGAGATAGTGTCTGGGGTCTTAAAGGCTTGAAGGTGAACAAGCGGCCATCTAGCTCAGAAGCAAAAAAACCCACATGGAAGAAGCACACCAGCCAGTGCGATCACGAGGTGCCAAGAGACCAGGTATAAGGCATCATGCAAAAAAAACAACAACGATATAAGTGTGTGTATATATGTGTATATGTAGATGTATATATATACCATATTAAATGAAGGGGGAAGTGCAGAGTGGAGACCCAAGGCCCAAGTGTCGGCCAATGGAGAGCCCCTCATAGAGGCGTTTAGGAGAGGAGATGGGTTAATTAGGGTGCGAGGTAGTACCGATGGGGAACACAGCTTTCCCCCAGTTCCTGGATGCTTCCTCCCCCCAACTACCATGATCCGAATTCTACCTTGCAGGCCTGGATAGGACAGAGGCTGTACACTGGTGCATATGGGGGCTGGAGGTACAGGGAATCCAGGGTGGATGATACCTTCAGGACCAAGAGTGTGAGGGACGATGCTGGGAAAGTGGAGGGTGAGTGGGTTGGAAGGGGGGAACTGATTTCAAGGATCCACATGTGACCTCTTCCCTGGGAGAGGGACAGCAGAGAAGGGGGGAAGGGAGACTCCGGATAGGGCAAGATATGACAAAATAACGAGGTATAAATTACCAAGGGCACATGAGGGAGGGGGGAAAGGGGAGGGAGGGAATAAAAAAGGAGGACCTAATGCAAGGGGCTTGGGTGGAGAGCAAATGCTTTGAGAATGATTGGGGCAGGGAATGTATGGATGTGCTTTATACAATTGATGTATGTATATGTATGGATGGTGATAAGAGTTGTATGGGTCCGTAATAAAATGTAAAAAAAGAAAAGAGGAGAAAAAATGATTAGGGCAGGGACTGTACAGATGTGCTTTATACAATTGATGTATGTATATGTATGAACTGTGATAAGAATTGTATGAGCCCCTAATAAATTGTTAAAAAAAAAAGACCAAAGAGGAATTCATACCTTTGAATTATAGGATGTTGGTGACAAGGATTGAATGGCCCGTGACCTGCCAGGAAAATTAACAGATCTAACATGGAAGAAAGGTAGCGAAAGTGCTCCTTAGCAGTAAGGATGGAGAGAATTCATCACAGGTACTACAGACATGTTATCAGGATGGGCCGGTCCATGGAGAAAGACATTGAAAGGTATGCTTGCAAAGTAGTGGGTTACTGATAAAAAGGAAGGAAGAGCTTCAAGGACACGGGTTGACACAGTGCCTGCTCAACAGGCTCACGCCCAGCAACTATTGTGAGGTTGATGTGGGACCAGGTAATGTTTGTTCTGCTGCAGATAGGATTGATCCGATTCCAAAGGCACTCAGTGGTGCCTAACAACCAGAGCAGCAAGATCTTCTCATTATAGTGAGCCACATTAATGTTGCCATTTAAATGTGGTAGGTGATATACATTTCTTAGACTAGATGCAGAATAGTATTAGGAGGAAGGGAACTAGCATTAATCGAGCATGGAGTTATGTGTGTCAATTACTTTCAACATGTTATTTCATTGCATAACTGTATGTAATGAATATTTTATTCTTCATTTTACAGATGAGACAGCTGAGCCTCAAAATGATGTACCTAGGTATCTGAAGTGGATTTTGTGTCCTGTCTGACTCCATAGGCCATCTATAATCTTTTCACTTCCCCGTGCAGTCTCCCTAGGAATACACCACAGATTAGTGCCTTGGACAATATCCACTTTAACACAGGTTTACAGTCATAAAATATCTTATAATATTTCGTCACCCAACCATAAACTACATGATAAGCTCTAGGTGGTAAAATAGTTAAGCCCTAGGCTTGCTAACCGGAAGACTAGTGGTTCAAGCCCACCCAGGGTCTCCATGCGATAAAGACCTGCTTCATAAAAGTACAGCCTACGAAACCCTGTGTGGCAGTTCTCCTTGTTTAGAGAGGACGCTGTGGGCTGTAAATGACTCAACAGCACCATATTTTCTAGCAAGAGATCAATCAAAATAACTCATCAATAAAAAGTGTAAAACCGATTAACTAGATCTCCAATGAGGGTAACATAAGGCTACCGTCCCCGTGAAGGTAAGTCAGACATTCAAGCCTAGAAACATGATTGAGATGCGATTCCTCTACCTTGCGTACTCGATCTTTCAAGATGCAGAGAATAAAGGGGCATGACACCAGAATGGATGGCACATCTCAGTGCAATCAGTCGCTTGCAAGGATCTGGATTTTCCTAATTTCATGCCTGTCTTAAAGCATATGAGCAGCAATTGACACATTCTAAATCCTGGACTACCCCTGAAGGTATGGAAGTGACTTAGAAACAGTCTTTGCTTCCAAAAGTTTGCAGTCGCACTATGAGGTCAAGGCAAGCATTCTAATCCCTAAAACAACAAGGAAAGCGTCACACATGTCCTAGAGGGAGACTCAGACATGTCCAAAGGCAACAGTAATAAGTCCATGGTGGCTTTTATTTGGAATATGTAAGATAAGTAGAACTTTAACTGATGGATTTGGAGAAGTGGGGCACCAGAGGACGCATAAAGGAGCTGGACCTTCCAGAACTAGTTCCTCATTCCCTATGGCTTCCATTTGCAATAGGCTATCATACTGTGGAGGGCTGGCACACAGCAGTAAAGATTTTTGTATGTAACTTGGGACCTTTGAAAGAGCTGTTCCCATGTTACAGAAAGTTCTGAAACTAAACTACAATGTATCATTTTCAGCCATGAATCTATTAACCAGTTCCCTCACTCTTTACTTTCCACTCGTCAGCGGCAACAGACATCTCAAGTTCCAGTCAACACCTGAAAAGTAATTTCCTCACTCCCCACACCTCTTGAAAAATTTAATTGGTCATACTTTCGAAATAGAATGAACAGAGTGATAGAGAATGAAGTGGTGGCAGGAGGCATCCGTAGCAGGAGATTGTACAAAGGAAGAGATGAAAGTCTTTTAATATGAGAAGAAGTCTGGGTGCCTGGCCCTTTCCCTGGCCCACCCCTCTGACTCTGCAGCAGAAAGTGGGACTCAACCAGTGAGAGAAACAGCCCCCATGCTCCTTAGAATTCAGTGGACTCAAGCCATGAGCAGAGTAGTAAACTATTTGACTATTGAGTCAGACAGATCACGGTTTGGATATATGCTAACTGGCTGTATAAACCAAAGTACCATAAGTCAGAAGAACCTTCCTGACCCTTAGTTTTCTTGTCTGTGGACTGGGAATGCCAGTAGTACTTAGCCTCGTGTAATTACTAAACAGAAGAAATGAAATGATGAAAAATAAAAGCATTTAGTCAAGGTAGCCTTATATTCAAAATCAAACACACTGCCTACAAGTTGATTCCAACTCTTAGTGACCTGTTGTAAGGTTTCTACAGAATGAATGATGGCTTTGAACAGTTAACTTTGCAGCTAACAAGCCAATGCCTAAAGCACAGCACCATCAGGACACTTTCAATGATCCCTATAGACATCTTCTATTGTTATCTACAACTTAAAATAGAAATAGAGGTCAGCTACGCTAACCCTCGCCTTTTTTCAGATAATGGAAAAGACAAACCCTCCTGTGAACTCAGTGCCTGTATATCAGAAACATTTTACAGTGGCAAATCGTTAGTTGATGTCTTAGAAGAGAGGATACTCCTGGGGACTATGGGTACTTTAATGGTACTCCAGAGAAATTTTACAAACAAAATTACAATGTAACATGTAAAATGAAAGATTGAAGGAGTAAGAGCTGATTTTGGTGAACATTCAACATTCAGAGTCTAGAACTAAATGAAATCCAGGTTCGCTGAAGTGAGACTCTTAGAATGCCTTCTGATCTAATCCCTCGCTACACACACGCAGGTCAGATACCATGGTTCTTACAAAGGCACAGTTCACACCTATCCCTTTGTATTACTTGGAGCATCTAAAAGATGTCAAGAGCCTGAGGCGTCCATGCTGCATGACGTGTGACTGGAGAGCACTAGCAAGACCAGCCGTGCCTGTGTCCATGAGGAGCAGCAGGAGCTGACCATCACAGGGAGGGGAGAGGAGGGGGGCAGAGGCTGCATTGTGTGGTGGAAGGTGGGAAACTCATTTTGAAGAGTGAGAATCGCAACGCTATGTAAAGCAAACAAAGACCATAGGACTTCGATCTGCATTTATGACTGGAAGACCCCAAGAGGCTTTGGAGGGGACCATATTTAACACACCTGGCCACAAGTTCTTCTGGCCCTAACTTGAGGAGTTCAGTAACCTGAGTAAGACTCCCACTGTGCCTTAACTTCTCTGAAAGTGACCAAATTAAAGCATGTTGGCAAATGGAAATGCCCCCAAAGGGAGCACTTATGACAATTCAAAACTGTAGCTTAAGGTTACTTTATAGAAATCCTCTCACTTAGCCAAAGAACCAAAATGCTTATGATCATTAAAAAACAGTTCTCCAAAAGGCCCAGCATTTGACTTCATGCTATTTTTTACAGGCAGGTGTACATTGTTGTAACTGTTGTTGTTGGGTGCTGCCACGACAGTTCTGTCTCATAATAACCCTGAGACAACAACAGAACAAAACATTTCCCAGTCCTCACGGTCATTGCTGTTTGAGCTCTGTGGTAGTTACATACATTCATGTCAACTTGAAGTGTAGGGGTGGAGTCTAGCCTGTCAATCAGGGAACAGCCTGATGGTACCTACTTGTGGGCATGACCTCCTCATAAAGAGGGTTCTGGGAACCTCCCCCTCCCCCCTCTCTCTGCCTTCATCTTCCTGCTGGAAAGCCACTCTGAGACCTGCATGAGTCCTGGAGATGCGTTCACTGCCATTGGATCCACAAGACTTTACACTCACTGGCTAGTGATGTTCCTGTATTCTGCACCATTGCATGGGGCTTTGTGAGTTTGAAGAGGAACTTAAAGACTAGGATCAGACTGACAGACTTGAGTGGGAGTGGGATGGGATGTTTGATTGATGCATAATTACTTCGTGATCTATGTAGAGATACCCACAAAAAATAGAATGTTTTTCAAAACTATTTAACGTTTTTTACAAAACAACCTTACCGTTTTCAGTCTTCTCCATTACACATAATACATTTGTCAAATCTGTGATTCCATTCTTGGAAACATTTTTCAAACTCATCTGTGTGGATGGCTGACAGGACCTCCCTTGTTTTTTAATTCACCTCTTCCATGTCATCAAATCGCTGTCCTTCCATGTCCCTCTACATTCAAAGAAACAAAACAATGGTTGCACAGAGTGATGTCAGATGAGTAAGGTTCATGGGGAAAGAGAGACATGCTGTTCTTTTCCGAAAACTGGTGCACTGAGATGGCTATGCGAGCAGGTGCATTGTCATGGTGGCAAAGCAGTCCCCTCTTCTGCCACAAATCAGGCCTTTTTTGTCACGAACTGTTCCACAATCTTTTCAGAAGATTAAATAGAATCTAAATTCTCTAAGTAGAAAGCTTGATTAACAGTCTGCCCTGGTGTAACAAACTCCAAATGCACTGTGAGTCCACATTTTCATCCCTTCGAGAAGTTGAAGTTGATGGACATCCAGAACAAGGTTTGTCATCAATCGACATTGCACCTTTTTTTGGAATGAGAAAACTACTTGCACACTTGAGCTTTTCCCATAGCGCTGCCCTTGTGAGCTGTGTTCAACATCACAACAGTTTCTGCAGCATTTTTCCTGAGCAAAATTTCACAGCTGCATGCTATGTATAATACATTAAGCCCAACATTATCATTCAGAAGCATGAATTCTCCTTCACTCTTCTTTATTCCTTGTCACGCTTTTGCGTGCGAGCCCTGTGGTGCTGTGGTTATGAATTGGGGTGCCAATAATGAAGTCAGCATTTCAAAACCACGAATGGCTCCACTGGAGAAAGATGAGACTTTCTACTCCCAGAAAGAGTTATAGTCTCAGAAACGGGAAGTTCTACACTGGCCAACAGGGTCCCTATGAGTCAGAATTGACTCGATGCAGTGAAGTTTAGGAAGGCTATTGAAAATACCATGACTAAATTGGTCAGTACATATCAATGTGTATGAGTGCAGAGTGGAGACCCAAAGCCCACCTGTAGACAATTGGACATCCCCTTACAGAAGGGTCACAAGGAAGAGACGAGCCAGCCAGGGTGCAGTATAGCACTGATAAAACATATATCTTTCCTCTAGTTCTTTATGCTCCCCCTCCCCACTATTATGACCCCAGTTCAACCTTACAAATCCAGCTAAACTAGAGCATGTACGTGGGTACAGATAAGAGCTGGAAACACAGGGAATCCAGGACAGATAAACTCCTCAGGACCAATAATGAGAGTAGCAATAACAGGAGAGGATGGGGAAGGTGGGGGGAGAAAGGGGAAACTGATCACAATGATCTACATATAATTGCCTCCCAGGGGGGTGAACAACAGAAAAGTGGGTGAAGGGAGACATCAGTCAGAGTAAGACATGAAAAAAATAATAATAATACTAAATTATCAAGGGTTCATGAGAGAGGGGAAGGGAGGGGGGAAATGAGGATCTGATACCAATGGCTCAAGTAGAAAGAAAATGTTTTGAAAATGATTATGGCAACATATGTACAAATGTGCTTGACACAATGGATGGATGGATGGATGGATGAATGGATGGTGATAAGAGCTGTATGAGCCCCCAATAAAATGATTTTTAAATAAAGAAAGAAAATAGACTGTGAACGTACTTAAAAATAGATAGATAAATCAATTGGTCTGTGCACTCCAGTCCTCAAAGTGCCACCTCTGCTTTTAGACAGTTTAAAGAGGTCTTTCACAGCAGATTTTCCCAATGCAATCCGTCCTTTGATTACTTTACTGCTGCTCTCATGGATGTTGATTATGGATCCAAGTAAAAAGGAAACCTTTGACAACTTCAATATTCTTACTATGCATAATAATATTGCTTATTGATTCAGTAGAGAGGCCTTTTGTTTTCTGTATGTTGAGATGTAATCCAAACTGAAGGCTGTGTTCATTGGGAAGTGCTTCACGTGCTCTTTGCTTTCAGCAAAGACCGTTCTGTCATGTGTACATCACAGGCTATTAATGAGTCTTCCTCCAGTCCTGACGCCACATTCGTCTTCATATAATCCAACTTCTCAGATTGTTTGCTCAGCGTGCAGATTGAATATAGTGAAAGGATAACGCCAACGCACACCTTTCCTGACCGTACCGTACAGTACCCTCTTGTCCTGTTCAATGATTGCCTCTGGCTCTGTGTACATTTTCTAGCGGAGCGTAGTTAAGGGCTCAGCACCTCCCATTCTTTGCAATGTTATCCAAAATTAGTTATAATGCACACAATTTTCATAGTCAATTGATTTAGCCCAAATCAATGTGATATCAGCAAGAATTCCAAGTCCTTTACTAAATCTGACTTGAATGCTTGTATTTCCCTATCACCGTAGAGCTGCAACCATGTTCTTTTTCAACAGCATTTTACTTGCGCACTATATAAATGATGTCTGCGTAGAGATCGAGGCTTATGCTTGTTTCCATGAAGCTTCCAAGTGTTTTGACAAATCATCTACCAAGCTCAAGCCTAGGAACGTCCTTGAAGAAGATGCTGACAGAAGCAGTAACAAAACAGTTGCAACACAGAGGACCCCTGAACCTTCTTAAACCCCTTCTACTTCTAACATGAAAAGAGAGAGCAGATAAACTACTTTGAAAGCCTCTGAGACGAAGGTTGCAAGATTAAAGGGACGTTCCTAACAGGTCTTAGAACTGTGAACCATATCCAAAGAAGACTGAGTTTTTACATCTCCATTCAATACCCAGACAGTTTCTCTCGTTCCAGAACCCTGATTTGTTGGACCAATATATGATTCATTTAGTTAGCATCCCTTTCCCACACGAAGTAAATATATCCATGTAGCCCATGCATGGAGAGGAGCTATTGATTTTTATTATGAAAAAAGCAGACTAGGTGAACTGTACACTTGGATTTAATTACTTTTGTCCGCAGTCCAATGACCTCCAGTGTAAAGCAGGAAGAAGCAGCTACGGCAGAGAAGGGGGAAATCTCCATCATCAAGAGACTGACTAGAGTAGTGTGTGCCCTCAATTTGGCTGGACTGGGATTTTACCTTAGGTAGTGTTTTTCATGAGTCTGCTCGAGGAATGGAGAATCAATTATTAAAGCAAAAGATCTTTAACTTCAAATGAAAACTCACAAGTTAGCAGAGTGAGTTTGACTTTTATATTGTAGTCTGTTACAGCTAGAAGAGACTTTTTAAAAGTTGCCTCCAATTCTTTCATTTTACAGATGTGGAAAATGGGACCCCGAAGAGCATAGGTGACTTGCTCAAGGTCACGCTTCTTAGAAATGGCCTTTCCAACTCTGAGACAGTGACTTTCAAGTGAGCGTGGCCAAGTAAAATACCATCAAAAGGTGCGCTTCCACTGCTGTTACTAAAGATGCCCAGGTCAAGCAGACTTCCTTCCCTTTCTTTCCCTAAAGGTGCAAACACTCAGCTGCTAACAGAAAGGTTGACGGTTTCAGTGACCCCAGAGATGCCTCAGGAAAAAAAGCCTGGCGATCAAGTTCTTTAAAAATCAGCCACTGCGAGCCAGCAAGCCCTCTGTGACTCTCACTGTCCTCTGATACACGCCAGGTCCTCATGAATCTGACACTACTCGACAGCAACTGGATTGTTTAATTGTATTTTCTTTCTAAAGGAAACAACACTCCATTTCCTGATTATAATGTCAGGGACCTCTGGTTTTAAAACTGAATTGTGCTCAAAATCTCTGTAAACCAGTGGACTTGAAATTGAACGGCATCTTCCTCGGAGGAATAGTGTTATAATGGCAGGAGGAGGCTGCGCCAACTCAGACAGTTACTTAAATCATAACGAAACTGCAACACCACAGATACTACAGAAAACGTGCTAAAAGCTGTGTTTCTTTTTTAACTCTTATCATTCACAATTCTGAGGAAATTCATTTGAAAGTAAAGAAGCAGCTTTTAGTTATCTTAAAAGTTGATGCTTAAAAAGAACTAGTTTAAATAGTTTTTATTCAACAAGAATATCCTGGGAACCATCACGGGTAGGAAAAACCAAAATTAAGTGTCTACCTTTGTGGTAGTCACGCAATTTCATGTCAACTTGATAAAAGAATGAAGGCATGAAGTCTAGCCTGTCAATCAGGTCATAGCCTGATGATCCCTCCTTGTGGGCGTGGCCTTCTCATTAGGATTCTGGGAACTCTCTCTTGATTCTGCCATCAGAAGTCTCTCTCTCTCTCTCTCTCTCTCTCTCTCTCTCTCTCTCTCTCTCTCTCTCTCTCCCTCTCTCCCTCCCTCCCTCCCTCTTGCACATTCCTGTTGACAAGCCACATGGACCCGCAGTGATTGATGGCAGCCAGTGCCCTGGAGACACTTCCTGACTGATCCATAAGATTTTCCACCCACCAAACTGATCTTCCTGCATTGGGCATCATTGCATGTGCTGCATGAGTCTAAAGAATAATTTATGGACTAGTATAGGACATTCAGACTAATATCGGGCTAGTATCAGGCTAACATCAGAATTATGACTTGATCTGGACTGGGACGGGATATTTTCTCGATATACTATTGCTCTTTGATATGAAGCTCACTCTTACACACAGATGAGTGTCAATGAATTTGTTTCTCAATCCAGCCCAGTCTAACACAACCTCCAAGAAACTAAGGAAGCCTTGGAGGGTCAGAAAAGCAAAGAGACTTAGAGATGGCTCTAAGTGCTGGTGTAGCACAACTGTCTGGGCAGATCAGGGAGCCTTTGCAGAAGAGGTGGCATCTAATTCAGTGCTCAAAGGAAGAGCAGAAGTTTGATAGAAAATGAATAAAGAAATGCCATTCCAGTAAGTAAAAATAAATACATTGAGGCTATTCTGCTGATAACTTAGCACTCTACGGGACTCATTATTTCTCATTTCATTTAAGAAGGCGGAACCTCCCTCTTTTCCTTATCACGTCTCTAGAGCTACTCCTGGTTCTTAGCCACAACAAAGGCCACATTCATTTATGAATGAAAGAAAAAAAGGAGAAAGCCAAAAGGAAAGAGTACATGAGCCAGAACTGTAAAATGAGCTGCAGGATCCCGATCAAATGCCAGGTGTTTGCCATCGCTGTAGAAAGTCAAGTTCCTGATTCGTTTAATCTTCCAGAACACAATATGTAAATTTTAGTCTGAGTTAAAAGTCACAAAGTTAACCCCCAGTGTCACTCCTGGGTCTCCAAATGGTGTAAAGAAAGATAAGAGAGGTCAGAGGTCAGTCCGTATGTTTAATTTGGACCTAACGCGCACCCAAACAGCGGTTCTCAACCTGTGGGTCACGCTCCTTTTGGAGGTTGAATGACCCTTTCACAGGGGTCACCTGATTCATCATAGTAGCAAAATGATGGTTATGAAGTAGCAATGAAAATAATTTTATGGTTGGGGGTCACCACAACATGAGGAATTGTACTACAGGGTCATGGCCTTAGGAAGGTTGAGAATCACTGCCATAGAAGATGATTTTTTTTTTTCTGAAAACAAATAAAGTTTCTCTCAAAGAAGGTCATTGGAAAATAGGGAATTTCTAGAGTATGCTTCAATTTCTTGAAGCACCATGAATGCTTCAAGAATAAGCTCATAGTTGTATTTGAGAAATGTTTCTCTAGAAGGGTGTTTGAAATGTGATACCAAAAAAAAAACTGTGCGCTTGTCTGTCAGTTTGTCACACTGTGGTGGCTTGTGTACTGCTAGGCTGCTGGAAACTATGTCACATTTTAATGCCAGGAGGGTCACTCAATGTGAACTGGTTTCAGCAGAGTTGCCAGGCTAAAAACAGACTACGGAGGAGTCATATGCTGTCCATGTCTGAGGAATTGGCCACTGACAACCTCATGAAGAGCAACAGAACATAGGGTCAGAAGACGGACTCCCCGGGCCAGAAGACGGTCAAGACATGACTAAGGAAGAGCTGCCACCTCAAAGAAGTCAACCACAATGATGTGGGTGGAGTAACGCCTTCGGGATCTTCATTTGCTGTTGGGATGTGACTCAACATAAGAAAGCAAAATCTGAAAACATATATGATTATTTGGAATTTAAAATATACAAAGTTTGAATCTAAAAAAATCAGTGGTCATCAAAAAGAAAAAGATCACATAATGAATGATGTAAACAACAACAACAGGATCAATATCCTGGATATTCGTGAGCTAAACTGGGCTGGTATAGGAGTCTTTCAATTTTGATTCAGACAGTCATATGGTTTACTATGAGAGGAATGGCAATTACACAGGAATGGTGTTTCATTCATCATCAAAAAAGACATTAATAGAGCTATCTTGAGGAACAAATAACTTCTCAAGGAGCAGTCTAGCTATACTTCTTCCAAGACAGATTTGTCTGTTCTTAATACTTTCAATATTCTTCTCGAGCACCATGTATAAAGAATGTAACAACTTTTCTTTGTTCTTCTGTAATCAATGTCCAGCATTCACATGCATTGAAAATATCATTATAGAAAATATAATTTGAGTCGGGCCCTCCTTAGTCCTCAAAGTGATATCCTTTCTTTACAACACTTTAAAGAGATCTAGTTCAGCAGATTTATCCAACACAATGTGTCATTTGATTTTTTTTTTTGGCAAATTCAGGATCAGGTTGAGCCAGAAGAAACCTAACTCCATGAGAGCTAAACTATGTCCTTGAGTAGATTCCTCCTGAATTTCTTATTTTTCCATTTCTTTTTTTTTACTTTAATCATTTTATTAGGGGCTCATACAACTCTTATCACAATCCATACATACATCAATTGTGTAAAGCACATCTGTACATTCATTTCCCTCATCATCCTCAAAACATTTGCTCTCCACTTAAGCGGTGGCATCAGGTCCTCATTTTTTCACCTTTCCCCACTCCCCGCTCACTCATGAGCCCTTGGTAATTTATAAATTATTATTTTGTCATATCTTTCCCAGGCCGATGTCTCCCTTCACCCACTTTTCTGTTGTCCGTCTCCCGGGGAGGAGGTCACATGTAGATCCTTGTAATCAGTTCCCTCTTTCCAACCCACTCTCCCTCTACGCTCCCAGTATCACCACTCACACCAGTGGTCCTGAAGGGATCGTCTGCCCTGGATTACCTGTGTTTCCAGTTCTGATCTGTACCAGTGTATATCCTCTGATCTAGCCAGACTTGCAAGGTAGAATTCAGGTCATGATAGTGGTGGGGGGAAGAAGTGTTTAGGAACTAGAGAAAAGTTGTATTTTTTATCGTTGCTACATCACACCTTGACTGGCTCGGACCCCTATGCAAGGGGATGTCCAGTGGCCTACAAACGTCCTTTGGGTCTCCACTCTGCACTCCCCCCTCATTCACTATGGTAAGGGTTTTTTTTGTTCTGATGACAGCTTATACCAGATCCCTTCGACACCTTAAAATCACACAGGCTGGTGTGCTTCTTCCATGTGGGCTTTGTTGCTTCTCAGTTAGATGGCTACTTATTTACCTTAGAGTCTTTAAGACCCCAGACACTATACCTTTTGAGAGCCGGCACCATCAGCTTCCTTCGCCACATTTGCTTATGCACCAATTTGTCTTCAGCGATCGTATCATGAAGGTGTGCACCCAATGATATGATTTTTTGTTCTTTCATGCCTGATAACTGATCCCTTCGGCACCTCATGATCACACAGGCTGGTGTGCTTCTTTCATATGGGCTTTGTTGCTTCTGTACCAGATGGCCACTTGTTTACCCTCAAGTTTTTAAGACCTCAGATGCTATATCTTTTGATGGCCGGGCACCATCAGCTTTCTTCACCACATTTGCTTATTCACCCACTTTGTCTTCAGCGGTTTTGTCGGGAAGGTGAGCATCATAGAATGCCCATTTAATAGAAGAACTTATTCTTGCATTGAGGGAGTACTTGAGTGGAAGCCCAATGTCCTTCTGCTACCTTTATACTAAACCTATAATTATATGCACATAGATCTATTTCCCCATCCTCATATATATATTTGCATATGTACCTGTCTTTATTTAGACCTCTATAAATGTTCTTTGCCTCCCAGCTCTTTCCTCTATTTCCCTTGACTTTCCTTCTATCCCACTATCATGCTCAGTCCTCACCTGGGTTTCAGCAATTCCCCTTGCTTACACTACCCTTGATCATGCCCTACCAGGCCTCCTACACCCACCTCACCACCAATTGGGATCACTTGTTATTCCCTTGTCCCTGGATTTGTTAACACCACTTCTTCCCCACCCCCACTTCCCCCTAATCCATGCCCTCTGGAACTGTCGGTCCCATTGTTTTTCCTCCAGATTGTTCATCCAGCCTATTTTATTTAGACAGACCTGCAGAGATAATAACATGCACAGAAACAAGATAGAGCAAAACCAAGCAACAATATACAAAACAACAACAACAAACCACTGGCAAAGAACAAAACAAAACACAAGAAAGAAAAGCTTGTAGTTAGTTTAAGGATCATTTGTTGGCCTTTAGGAGTGTTTTCCAGCCCAGTCTGTTGGGGCCCTGGCCCCAAAGTAAACCTTCAGCATGCCCGGAGGACCTTGCCACTCCATTCCCTTGCTGTTCCGCTGCACTCCCCCAGTGTTTTGCCTCGGTGGGGCGGGATCAGATTGGGCGCAATTCCCACACTGTGTCTCTCGTGCTGTCCCACGCAGGTCCATGTGTCGGTGAGGGGTATCATGTCTCATAGTGGGCCTGGGCATGTGGTCCTCTCTGTGACTGGCTGCTCTAATTGGGGTAATCTTCCTCAAGGCCTGGTGGGCCAGGATATGGTCCACTATCTCCTATTCCCCCTTCATCTGCTCCCATATGCTCCGACCAGATATGTCCCTCTCCCGGAACTGCAGATCCAATGTCTTCCTTTGAAATAAATTATTCAGGGGGGAGGGGTATGTGTCCACTTAGTATTTGGGACTGGGGCCAACCCCCCAGACCTCTCCACTGATTCCCTACTCCACGCTGGAACGTTGTATTCACACCTTGGGGCACTGGGTTGAAGTATGGTCCCTCTTTCCCTGTGGAGATATAAACAATACCCTCCCCTTGGGTGGGTTAGCACCCCGTGCCCCCGCTACCCATTTCTTCATTATTTTCATCATTTTTCTCTTCCCCACTCCTCCCCAGTTGTCTACCATGTGAATCCCTGCATTTGATCTGATCCCAGCCATACTACACGGTCCTCACCCCAAGAATGTTTGTATACAGTAGCCTTTTCCCTATGCCCCTTTTGCATTTTTTAACGCTTACCTCAGCGAACTCATGTAGTCCTTGTCCTTTTGTGTCTGACTTACTTCGCTTAGCATGATTTCCTCCAGTTCTTCCCATGCAGCGATGTGCTTCATACATTCATCACTGCTTTTTAGCAATGCGTAGTACTCCATTGTATGTATATACCACAGCTTTTTAATCAAATCATCAGTTGATGGAAATTTGGGTTGCTTACAGCTCCTTGCAATTGTGAACTGTGCTGCAATGAACATTAGAGCACAGATGACTGGCCTTGGTTTGTTTCTTGCCTCTTCTGAGTATATGCCCAGTAAGGGATTGCTAGGTCAAAAGGTAACTCGATTTCCATCTATTTTAGGTATCGCCAATAGATTTCCATAGTGGTCGTACAAACTTACAAATCCACCAGCAGTGGATGAGAGTTCCTGTCTCCCCACAGCCCCTCCAACACTTGTTGCTTTCTGATTTTTGGAATTGGCCTATCTTTGAGGGAGTTAGGTGGTACCTCATTGTTGTTTTAATTTGCATTTCTCTTATGACTAAAGATCGGGAACATTTTCTCATATGTTTGTTGGCCATTTGGATTTCTGTCCCTATGAAATTTCTGTTCAGGTCCTTTGCCCAGCTCTCAAGTGGGCAATTAGTTTTTCTTTTTCTTTTTGAAAGCTAACAGAGTACTGTAGATTTTAGGAATAACACCTCTGTCTGATGTGTCATTCCTAAAGATATTTTCCCAGTCTGTGGACTCTCTTATTACTCTCTTGGTGAATTCTTTCGATGTACACAGGTGTTTTATCTTCAGTATATCCCATTTGTCAATTTGTGCCTCCTCTGTGTTTATGTCCTTCCCTATTTCTGATAGCCTATGTATTCCCTGTGCCAAAGTTCTCAGGTTGGTCCCAATTCCCTCATTGATAGCCCTAATAATTTGGGGGTTAACTTCAAGGTTTGTGATCCACCTTGAGTTTTTTCTTGTGCATGGAGTGAGATGAGGGTCTTGCTTCATTTTTCTGCAGGAAAATATCCATCTTTTCCAGGACCACTTGTTAAAGAGGGCATCTGCTGCCCATTTGATATTTGGGGGGCCCTTATCAAAGATCAGTTATCTGTATGCTGATGATTTTATTTCTGGGTTTTCAGTTCTTTTGCATTGTTCTGAATATCTGTCATTGTACCGATACCATGTGGTTTTGACAACTCTGGCTGTATAGTATGTGCTGAAGTCAGGTAAAGTAAGCCCTCCCACTGTGTCCTTCTTCATGAGGAGTTCTCTACTAATTCTGGGCACTTCCCTCTTCATATGAAGTTGGTAATCAGTTTTTCTATTTCTTTGAAGAAAGATGAGGGTAATTGTATCGGGATTGAATTAAACTTACAGGGTGCCTTTGGTAGAACTGACATCTTGACTCTATTGAGTCTTCCAATCCACGAGCGTATGATATTCTTCCATTTGTTGAGTTCACTCTTAGTTTCTTATAATAATGTTCTGTAGTTTCCCCATAAAGATATTTTGTTCTTTTAGTCAGGTATATCCCTAGATATTTCAATTTGTGCTTTATTATTGTGAAGGGTACTACCTTTTTTATCTCTTTTGTGGTCTTATCCGATGTGTATAACTGTCCGATGGACTTCTGTTTGTTGATCTTGTATCCTGACACTCTGCCAAACTCCTCTATTACTTCCAGTACTCCCCTGTGGAACTTTTGGGATTTTTCATATATAAAATCATATCATCTGCAAATAATGATAGTTTCACCTCTTCCTTCCCCAGATGAATACCTTTGATGTTTCTTCTTTGCCTTATACTGTTAGCTAAAACCTTCAGCACGATATTAAATAAGAGTGGGGACAAAGGGCAACCATCTGGTCCCCTTTTTCAGTGGGATTGTGTTAGTCTTTTCTCCATTGACTACCACGTTGGCTGCTGGTTTTTCATATATAGCTTGTATTGTCTTGAGGAACTTTCCTTCCATTCCTATCTTCTCAAGTGTCTTAAACAGGCATTGGTTTTGGATGTTTTTTAATGCTTTTTCTGCATCTATCGATGTTATCATGTGGTTCTTATAGTTGTTCATGTCACTGTGACGAATAATACTAATGGTCTTTCATATGTTGAACCATCCCTGCATCCCTCGTATGAATCCCACTTGGTAATGGTGAATTATTTTTTTATATACTTTTGTATTCTGTTGGCTAGTATTTTGTTAAGGATTTTTACATCGATGTTCATTAGTGATGTTGGTCAGTAGCTCTCAATTCTTCTGGGATCCTTGCCTGGTTTTGGTATCAGAGTTACATTAGCTTCATAGTTTGCCATTTTTTCTATGTTCTGGAAGAGTTTGTGCGGAATTGGTGTTAGTTCTTCACTAAATGCTTAGTAGGATTCAGTGAATCCATCTAGTCCAGGGGAATTTTTTGTTGGTAATCCCTTGATAACCTTGTCTATTTCTTCTATTGCTATGGGTCTGTTGAGATTCTTGACATCTACCGAGGATAGTCTAGGGAGGGATTGTTTTTCCAAGAATGTGTCCATGTCTTCCAAGTTGTTGAATTCATTGGAGTCCAATGTTTAGTAGTACTGTGTTACTATCCTTTTGATTTCATTAGGATCTGTTGCAATGTCCCCTTTCATCCCTTATTCTTGCTATTGAAATTTGTTCCCTCCTTTCTTTCGTTAGTTTTGCCAGTGTTCTATCGATTCTGTTTATCCTTTCAAAGAACCAACTTTTAGCAGTATTAATTTTTCCATAGTTTTCTTATATTCCCTCTCCTGAATCTCAGCCCTGATTATTATCATTTCTTTTCTTTTGCTATTAGTGGGATTGTCCTGCTGACTCTGCTCTAGTTGTTGTAAATTTTGTGCCAGCATATCAGTCATGAATCTTTCTTCCTTTCTCATGTGTGCATGTATTGCTATGAAACTTCCTCTGATGACTGCCTTTCCTGTGCCCTGTAAGTTTTGGTATGTCGTATGCTCATTCTCATTGGTTTCTAGAAATTTCCTCATTTTGTCTCTGATCTGCACCAGTATGTACTCCTTTTGCAGTAGAGTTATTCATCCTCCAATTGTTTGTTCTTGTTTTCTTTGTCTTCCTTTTGTTGATTTCCAGCCTTACGGCACAGGGGTCAGAGAGAAAGGTATGTATAATTTGAATGTGCTTAAATTTATGTAGATTCACCTTATGCCCCCGTATGAAGTCTATCTTCGAATATGTGCCATGTGGGCTTTAGAAGAATTTGATTTTTTTTTTTTGTATTTGGATGTAAAGCTCTGTAAATATATCTATCAGGTCCAATTGTCTAATTGTGGTGTTTAGATCTCTAGCCTCCTTGTTGTTTCTTTCCCTATGATCTATCTTTCTCAGAGAGTGGTGTGTTGAAGTCACCCACTCATCATTGAAGCTGTGATTTCTTTTTTAATATTTTGAAGTGTTTAGCTGATGTGTTTAGTGGGTCTCTTTCGGGGAATATATGTTTACAATGCTTAGTGGTTCTTTGTCTACCATTCCCTTGAGCATTGTGTAGTGTCCCTCCTGGTCTCTTTTTTGGTTTGCTCTTTGAAGTCAATTTTATCCGAGATTAGGATTGCAACTCCTGCTTTTTTTGAATTGCTGTTTGTTTGGTATGGATTTCTCCAGCCTTTGATTCTCAGCCTATTTTTGTCTGTAGCATAGAGATGTGTCTCCTGTAGGCAACAGACTGATGGTTTGTGTTTTCTAAGCCATTCTGCTAGTCTCAGTCTTTTAATGCCTGAGTTCAGGACATTGATATTCAGGGTTATTTTCTCCAACTGCAGACTCAGTGATGTCATCTTATACCTTTTGTGTTGGGAGTTTTCCTACTTTCCTTTCTCAGCGTTTTGTGCGTGTGTGTGTGTGTGTGTGTGTGTGTGTGTGTGTGTATCATTCTTGACTTCTTTCCATCCTTAAGCCAATGCTATCTTGGGTCTGTTTTCTCTTTGTTGCCCTCTGGGTGAGATTGTTCTTTGTGGCAGTCTCCTATTTATGCTGGTGAGTATTGTTCTTCTGCCCATACTGGGTTGGCAAGGGTCTTTTGTAGGTCTGGGAAGACTCTTTTTTCTCCATCTATCTTGATAAATAATTTGGCTCAGTATTCTTGGGTTTGCATTGTTTTCCTTCAATTTTTGGAATATGTTACGCCAGTCTCTCTTCTTCATAGTTTCTGCTGACAGGTCTGAGCATATTCTTACTTGGGAACCTTTATATGTGATTGCTTGTTTTTCCCTAGCTGCTCTCATGATTTTCTCCTTTTCCTGAAAGTTGGATAGTTTAACTATTATATGCCTTGGTGACTTCTCCTTGGGATTGTCTAGATGGTGTTCTTTCAGTCTCCTGAATGGTTGCTGGGTTTTAGTTCATTAAGTTGGGGAAGTTTTCCTCCACGAATTCTCTCACTATTGTTGCAGATGACTTCTTTTTTGTGTCATCCTCCGGTAAGCCATTCATTCTAATGTTGTTCCGCTTCATAGCATCAGACATAGCTCTTAGGTTTTCTTCAGCTTCTCTGATGATCTTTTTAGATTTTATGTTCGCGTTTGTTAAAGTCTGCTTGGCTGTCCTCCAAGTCACTGATGCGGTTCACTGCTTTCTCCAGTCGATTCTCGAGGTCTCTGTTTCTGCTACTGGTTTCTGTTATCTCCTCCCTAAGCTCCTGTATTTCCCTTTTTTATGGCCTTTATCTCCTCTATCATTTCATCCTTTCTCTGTATTGTTTCGCTCATATTCTGCATGACTCCAAGCAGCATTCTGAAATTTTATTTCTGTGGCAGCTCAATGTCTGCTTTTTCTTTGTTTTTCCCATTTTTTCGTTGAGGTCATTGAGACTAATGGCTGTTTGCATTGCGTTGTTTTAGAGGAGCCATGTGCCATTTTCCAGGGAGTCGAGGAACACTGACTCTCTCTTGGAGACTTTTAGGAATGCTTCTTCAAACTACCTACAGCTAATTTTACTTTGGGATTAATCTACCACTTTATCCTCCTGTGGCTTCCCTATCAGGGGACTGACCCAGAAGGCTGGTCAGTTGCCTGCTTTGGTGTTGCGGAGCTTGGGCAGAGGTTCCTGCAACAGCTTGAATGTTGATGAGTGTTGGCAGAGCTGCCTTATGCCCCCAGATACACAGGCAGGAATTCCCTTGTGAGAAGTTGGGCAGAGTATCCCCTAAAGGGAAAGCAGGGCTTTCCCTAGATCTTGGACTAGCTACACAGGGTGTAGCTCACCTACCTGGGTGTGGTGCAGGCGTAAATGCCCTAGGCTAAGGGCAGTGGTCTGGAGGTCAGCAGTGGAGTGTGAGAGAACAGGAAAGAGACAGAGTAGGAAAAATATTTAAAAGTAAGACCGTTTAGACTGTGCGGGAATATTGGGAAGAGAGGGAAGCAATAGCAACTATGTAGTTGAGTCCTACTGCCCAGCTGTGGAGTTTCAAGGGCTTAGTCCCTGTCCCAAGCCAGCAGCGCATCTGAGCTGAGAAAAAGCCCCTGTGCAGACCTCCAGGGCTGTGGGGGAACAGAGAGCAGAGATGTAAACAGAAGCAACAATGTAGCTGAACCCAGATCCCTGCCTGTGGAACTGCAAGGGTACTGTCCTTTCCCTGAGGCAGGCAGGGGCAAACTGTGGCTGTGTTGAGACCAAGACCCCTTAGGGCTCCAAATGGTCTTGGATCTGGCAGAGACAGTGAAGTAAGCCAAATGCCTCCAGCCCCTCAGAACCCCATGGGTCTATGCCTACTTATCTTTATGGTGTGTTCCAGCTATGTTAAAGTTCTCTTTAAGCAACTCTCCTGGGCTGGATTCTGTGGAGTCCCTCTGGTAATGTGCCACTCCGTCGCCATCTTCCCAGAAGTCTCATTTGATTTCTTAACTCTTCTAAACTGTCTTCTTGAGCTTTGATTGTAGATCCAAGCAAGATTGAATCTTTGACAAGTTCAATCTAGCTGTAACTATTACCATCTTCAAGAACCCTGGTCATGCTGTCTGGTAAGCACTGGACTGCTAACCGCAAAATTGCAGTTCAAATCCACCAGCCATTCCTCAGAAGAGAGATGAAGTTATCGGCTCCCATAATGGAAACCCAATTATTATAGAGTCAGTTTGAGTCAGAATGGACAGGGTGGCAGTGGCCTTCGTTTGGGGGCTTATTACCATTAGGTTGCACCACAACACAGTTTAAGGTTCACAGCTTCAGAAACCCCACATAGAGGTTCCACTCTGTCCTATAGGATCAAGATGAGTTGAAATTGAGTAGATGGCAGTGGGTGGAATTAGCATCACCCTGAAGCATCCTTGCTTGTATAAAGAGTGTTTTACCTCCCGAGAAACTTAGGAGATTGACAAACAATTCCACTAATGTACAGCCCATCCCTACTGTCTCTAAAAGTCTAATGTATTGTTTTGAATACTGTATTTAAGTTAGATGACAGGTTTTGCATTGCAAATTGATGGGGAAAATTCTTATGCAACCAAATGTCAATCTTGCTCCTAGATTAGAGCCCAAAATGTAAATTCTACTATATATTTTGAATGCACTTTGAATAAAAGGTTTTCAGTGAGCTAGATTGGTCTAGATATAAAGAAATGCTTCCTAATGGGTCTTGAAGTGGAATATCAATTACTCCAGTATTTTGAGTTTGGGGTTAATCACCACATAAAATAGAACCTTTTTTCGGTAGGCAGAGAGAGAACACAGATCACTCTAGAGTTTCCTTAAGCTACAGATTTAATGGAAATCTATCGTGGGTTCTGTCCTCCCAACCCACACACATATACCCATTTTAGCCTCAACTTTTGATCTCCAAACTGCTTTGATTTTGAATAGATGCTCATTTTCAAAAGTTCCAGAGTTTTACCCAAACTGTAAAGGTAAATTAAAATTCAATAATTTGAGAGATTCAGCCGGTTAACTTAAGCAAAAGCTCCAAGAAGAGAGTCCCATGCCTGGCAGAAGCCAGAGGGGAAATTCCAAGTACATTAGCATCCTATTGCGCAATCACCTGGCAATCCAAATAAACACGCTACACTTTCATAGGATGATACTATCGTATACAGTTCTAATCAATGCTCAGTAAATGTTTGTGTGTGCTATTGTTAGTTTGTACTTTTGTTCGTATATAGTTTTTCAGATGAGAATTAAAATTTGTTAATTACTTGTTAAAGACATTACTATTGCAGAAAATATTCTCCCTTAACTGATGTGGTAGTTACATAATCTCATCTAAACTTGATGCGTTAGTCTGGGTGGACTAGAGAAACAAATCCATAAACTCTCATATGTGTGTAAAAGAGAACTTTATATCAAAGATTAGTTGTATATTAAGAAAACATCCCAGTCTGCTCCAGATCAAATCCATAAGTCCAATGTTAACTCATATGTCTGATACCAATCTCTAAATTCCTCTTCAGACTCATGTAACACATGCAATGACACTAAATGCAAGAAGAACACAGGCCAGTGGGTGGAAAGTCTTGTGGATCCAGTGACAGGGGAAGCATCTTAGTGCTTGCATGGGTCTCCATGTGGTTCCTCTGGCTCCATCAGTGTAGCTCCATCGGCTTGTCAACAGGAATGTGAAGCACAGTGTGTCTGTCTTACCTTAAGGGAGGAAGACAGGAGTTCCCAGAATCCTCTGGAGAAGGCCATGCCCACGCAGAGTCATCATTGGCTATGGCCTGACTGACAGACTAGACTCCACCCCTTCACAAGTTGACAGAGTATGTAACTGCCACACTTGAGGATGTTAAAATTTAAGGGGGGAGGGGAGTTTAGCCTGTCAATCAGGCCGTAGCTTGATTGGACATTGGCCAAGATAAATGGCTTTAGAGGATGCCGGCCTCCCTCTCTCTGTGTCTTCACCTTCCTGTTGACAAGCCACACAGAAATTTGCTGAGACCTGTGAGAGTCCCTCTCTCTGCTTCATCTTTGTATTGAAGAGCCACACTCAGAGAGCTTTAGAAGCCTTATTGAGACTCATGCCAGCACTGAGATGCTTCCACCGTCACTGGACTAACAAGACTTTGCACCCACTGACCAATGATCTTCCTGCATTTTGCATCATTGCAAAATGTGCTACATGTGTCTGAAAGGGGCTTTATGGACTAGTATTGGATTTATGGACTAATATCGGACTTATAGACTTGTTCTGGACTGGGGTGAGATGTTTTCTTAATATACAATAAGTGTTTGATATAAAGCTCTTTCTTTTTTTACAAAGCTCTTTCTTATACGTATATGAATGTCTCTGGATTTGTTTCTCTAGTCAATCCAGCTTCACACAACTGAGTTTTGTAATTGTACTTACATGCTGTCCATTAATCTCTTACTGAATCTAGAGGACTACAGAGAGCTACCGCCCAAGAATTTGGAAGTAGGAGTAGTAAGATTACCCTGTGGAAGTTAAACTATGAATTAAACTGTTCGAGGGAGAAGCTACCCATCCTTACCTTACAGATGAATAACTCCCTCAAGTAGTCTGAGGGGAACTCAAAGCAGTGTTGATTAGCACTTGAATACTGTGGCATAGCTAGATTCCAAAAGTCATCAAAAAAGGACAAATCAAGAGGAAGCACTACAAAACAGGAGGTCAAGCACTGCCTTTGATGAGGTAGCCCCGCCTGCACAGGACAATCATAGTGGCCCCAGCCACTGCCTGCCCGTGAGGTGAGGAGTCTCCAGAGCCAGTGAGCTAGGAGGTTTTTTTCAGATTAGCTAAATTTCTTTCAATTTGGCCCACTTACTGACTTGATGAGGAATAGGGAGAGAATAGTCTTCTCATGTGGGCTCAATCATATGGATCCTTCTGCTTCCAAAGGGCCTTCTCATTGTAAATTACTAAATTGCTATCCTGCTCCCCAAATCAGCCCTGTGTACATTTTAGTTAATATGGGTCAGTCCCTCAGGGCCTGATGGTTTCAGAGGACCAATGAAAGAGGAAAGTGGTAGAGCCTGGAGTTAAACACAACCGGATTTCACATTACACAGACCAAGGTTCAAATGCCATTTTTGCCTTTCACCATGAATGTGATGCATGCCCCGAGAGCCATTTTCCACAAATGATCGAATGTGTTCGTCGTTTGCTCCATAGAGATTAGTGGGGGGAATTAAACATGGAAACGTGTGTGACAGGAAGTGTTGTCATTATTCAGCATGATTCTCTGGACGCATTCCTAGGACCCAGCGCTGTGACAGAGGCAATCCTCTGTGTAAGACCCTACCCACATAAGACCATTACCTGCCCATTTCCAAATGTCTCCAAAAGCACCACATTATGTTTGCATGGGCGGCTGCTTTGATTGACTTGGAAATCACATTCATTTTTTTAATTTCTCATAATGGGGTTGTTTTTGTTCTCTTGGATTGCTTTAAGTTACTGAGGAAACAGCTACACTGTAGGAAGAAGGATCAGCCCAAAATGTCAATAGTGCCAATAGTGCAATTGGGCAGTCCTCCTCTGAGGCCTCTCCTAACACCCACAGTTCTGAAGTCAGGCATCTATGCAAACTCTTTTGAACACACACCAGCCTCCTTCACCATTTGATAGGTATTTGATCAATTCCCGACTTTTTAGGTGAGGGGAAAAGACCTTGCGAAAGAGCTAAAGGGAATCTTAACCCTCTCCCATGGGCTTGGCTTCAACCCATAAGGTTTCCAAGACTGTACGCCTTTATAGGAACAGTGAGCCTCATCATTCTCCTGCAGAGTGTCTGGTAGGTTTGAAGCACTAATCCTGCAGTTTGCAGCTCAATGCTTCACCCACAGCGCCACCAGAGTTCCTAAAGGGAAGCATAACTCATGTGTTGTGTTTTGGTTTTTGATCATTTTATTGGGGCTATTACAGCTCTTATCACAATCCAGAGATACATCCATTGTTTCAAGCACATTTTCATCATTTTCTTTTTTTTAACATTTTATTAGGGGCTCATACAACTCTTATCACAATCCATACATCAATTGTATAAAGCACATCCATACATTCTTTGCCTAATCATTTTCAAAGCATTTGCTCTCCATTTAAGCCCTTTGCATCAGGTCCTCTTTTTTTCCCCCCTCTTTCTCCCCGCTCCCCCTTCCCTCATGAGCCCTTGATAATTTATAGATGGTTATTTTGTCATATCTTGCCCTATCCGGAGTCTCCCCTCCCCCTTCTCTGTCATCCATCTCCCAGGGAAGAGGTCGCATGTGGATCCTTGTAATCAGTTCCCTCTTTCCAACCCACTCCATTTTCAAAACATTTTCTTTCTACTTGAAACCCTCATATCAGCTCCTCATTTCCCCTCCCCCACCCTCCCTCCCTCATGAACCCTTGATAAATTATTATTATTTTATATCTTACATTGTCCACTGTCTCCCTTCACACACTTTACTGTCATTCATCCCACGGAGTGGTGGGCGGGGAGCAATATGTCGATCATTGTGATCAGTTCCTCTTTTCTCCCCCTACCTTCCCCCTACCCTTCTGGTATCACTACTCTCATTCTTGATCCTGAGGGGTTTATCTGTCCTGAATTCCCTGTGTTGGGAGCACGTATCTGTACCAGTGTACATGCTTTGGATTTTTAAGGTAGTATTGGAGTCATCATAGTGAGGGGTGGAGGGGGAGGAAGCATTAAAGAACTAGAGGAAAGTTGTATGTTTCATCAGGACTATACTGCATGCTGACTGGCTCATCTCCTCCTTGTGATCCCTCTGTAAGGGGATGTCCAATTGTCTACAGAGGGGCTTTGTGTCTCCATTCAACCCTCCCCCTCATTCACATTGATAGGATTTTTTGTTCTGGGGCTTTGATGTCTGATACCTGATCCCATCGACACCTCATGACCTCATGATCACACAGGCTAGTGTGCTTCTTTCATGTGGGCTTTGTTGCTTCTCAGCTAGATGGCTGCTTGTTTATCTTCAAGCCTTTAAGACCCCAGGCACTATATCTTTTGATAGCTGGGCATCACCAGTTTTCTTCCACATTTGCTTATGCACCCATTTTGTCTTCAGCAATCATGTTAGGTAGATAAGCATCACAGAATGCTGGGTTATTAGGACAAAATGCACTTGTGTTGAGGGAGTACTTGAGTAGAGGCCCAATGTCCATCTGCTGCTTTAATACTTAACATATAAGTATATGCACATAGATCTATTTCATCATCATATATAAATATATTTACATATACAAATGCATGTATTTAGATCCCTATAAATGTCCTTAGCTCCTAGTTCTTTCCTCTATTTCCTTTTACTTTCCTCTTGTTCCACTGTCATGTTCAGCCTTCATTAGGGTTTCAGTAATTCCTCTCAGCTACATTGCTCTTGATCAAGCCCACCAGGCATCCTACGCCCTCCTCGCCATTGATTTTAGATCACTTGTTGTTCCTTTGTCCCTGGGTTTGTTAACACCCCCCCTTTCTTTCTCCTGTCTCCTCCACTTCCCCATGTTCCTCCAGAACCGTTGGTCTCATTGTTTTCTTCTTTGGATTGTTTATACCGCCTATCTAATGTAGATAAATATGCAGGGACAAAACAACACTAGGCAAAACAAAACAACCTAAGAAAACTGCAAACAACAACAACAAAAGACAAGAAAAGAAAAGCCTATAAATAGTTCCATGTCTGTTTGTTGACCTTTAGGAATGTTTTCCAGTTGCGTCTGATGGGGTGCTACACCCTGACTCCAAAGTCTATTTTTGGTATTCCTCAGGGACTTCATTGCTTAGCTCCCCTTGTTGCTCGGTTGCAAGCTCTTAGTGTTTTACCCCAGTGTGGTGGGGTCAGATCGGACACAATTCCCACACTCTGTCTCCAATGTTTCCCCCATAGTGCTATGGGTCAGTGTGGGATGTCATGTCTTGTGGTGGGGCCATCCCTATGGTCCTCTCTGTGCATTGCTGCTCTGAGCAAGGAATATTGTCTTTGGGGCTTGGTGAACCAGGATGTGTTCCACGCTCTCTTCTTCCCTCTTTGTTTGCTCCTGTGCGCTCTGATCAGACCTGCCCCTCTCCCTGAGCTGTAGCTTCAGTGCTGTCCTCTGCAGTGCATTCTTCTGGGGAGGGTGGGGGTTGTCCACATAACTGGAATTGGGCCCCACAGACCTGTTTATTGGTTTAATGCTTCATGCCGATATGTTGCATTCACATCTTACCACACCAAGTTGAAGTCTGGTCCCTCTCTCCCTCTCCTGTGGGAATATCAACAATACTCTACCTTTGGGTGAGTTCGTGCCCTGCTACCCATGTCTTTTTCTTTCTTTCTTTTCACTTCCTTTTTAGTTGGCTGCCATATGTATCCCAGGATTGGGTCTGGCCCCTGCCATAATACCTGGACCTCACCCCAGGAATGTATGTATACAGTAGCTTTTTCCCCTATGTCCCTTTGCATTATTAAGCTTGTCTCAGCAGACTCATGTTGTACTTGCCCTTTTGTGCTTAGCTTACTTCACTTAGCATAATTTCCTCCCGTTCTTCCCATGTGGCGATGTGCTTCATGCCTTTATCCCTGCTTTTTAGGGATGCATAGTGCTCCATTGCATGCATGCACCAGTTTCTAATGCATTCATCCATTGATAGAAATTTGGGTTGTTTCCAACTCCTGGTGATAGTGAACTGCACAGCAATAAACATTGGAGGGCAGGTGTCTGGCCGTGGTTTGTTTATTGCCTCTTCTGGGTATAGGGGAATTGCTGGATTTTATGGCAGATCGATTTCCATGTGTTTTAGATATCACCAAATCAATTTCCATTATGGCTCCACATAACTACAGGTCCACCAGCAGTGGACAAGAGTTCTTATCTCACCACAGCCTCTCCGACACTTGTTACTTCTGATTTTTTTAATTGGACTATCTTTGAGGGTGTTAGGTGGTATTTCATATTTGTTTTAATTTGCATTTCTCTTATGTCTAATGATTGGGAACATTTTCTTATATGTTTATTGGCCATTTGGATTTCCGTCCTTGTGAAACTTTTGGTCAGGTCTTTTGCTCACCTCCACAGTGGGCAATTAGTTTAGTTTAGTTTTTTTTCTTATTGTAAGAAAAATATTGTAGATTTTAGTAATAAGGCCTTTCTCTGATGTGTCATTGCTAAAGATGTTTTCCCAGTCCGTGGACTCTCTTATTACTCTCTTGGAGAATTTTTTTTTTAACGTATACAGGTGTTTTATCATCAGTATATCCCAGTTGTCAATGTGTGCCTCCTTTGTGTGTATGTCCTTCCCTATTTCTGATAACCTGTGTATTCCCTGCACCAAAGTTCTCAGGTTTGTCCCAATTGCCTCATTGATGCCCCTAATAGTTGATGCCCCTAATAGACTCAGAAGCAGAGAGTTCACAGGGGAAGCCTAGCACCCCACCAGGGCCACCTCTGGGAACAGGGAATCCCTTGAAATATTGAGCCATGTTAGTTATCCACGTAAATTCTGAGATTCAAACTTTCATCTCTGAGGACCCTGCAATATTTTTTTCATCTTTTATGTTTTCATTACTTACTGTAACCCACGAAATCCAAGTGCAAACTTAGAATGGTGGGAAAGAAGGTTTGTTGTATTTAGGATAGTACATCGGGCCCTAACCTTATAAAAGGATGACACTGTCCCCTGTATAGCAGCGAAGGTCACATGTTCTGAAGCTGTCAGGTGTGAAATAGAATGTCAAGGGGAAGAGTGCTATTCCAAGTAGTTTATATTCTGTGTTTAACTAAGAATTTTTGCACCAGAAACTTCCATTGATAAGGACTCTTGAATCTTGGAAGACATGAGTGTACTAAGTTATTTCCATTGCTCATTTTCTTCTCATAATGATGAAGCTTTTAGATATCGGTAAAATATAGAAAACCCAGCATTCCCCATCTATGTTATGGCATACCGTAGTTATCTCATAAGAAGAAAATGTCCATTATTGAGCCAGTTAATATTAAAAGAGAAAGGGAGAGAAGAGGCACTCTGAGACTCTCTGAAGAAACATCTAGAATTTGGCACTATTGCCATCAGAGGGATCCAACTTTTTAATTTTCATAGTTAAGTTGTATTATATTGTATCATTTTGGAATCAAAATGTTAATCTGCAAAGGAGAATAGCTTGAGTAGAGAATTTAGCAGCATTATAACTGAATGGGTTGGTATTTCACCATTTTGGTATTTCACATTGTGAAATTTAAGGAGGAAAAGTACCTGGAGCAAAAGAAATAATAAATAGTGGTGGATCTAATTCAGGACACCCTCTTCTCCCGGGGTTCTTATCAATTTGCACACTTGCAAGAAGTAGCAAGGCTTAAACTGCAGCATGATTGTCGTAGTTATGAGATTCTTTAAGATAGCTTTATCTTCCCAAGGGGGTTAGGGAAAGGAGGTGACATTGAAGTTGAATGTCAGAGATGAGCGAGCTGACATAAAAAGATACTTGTAGTGTATCAACTTCCATTGCAGCACTATTCACAATAACCAAAAAGTGGAAACAACACATGTGTCCATCAACAGATGAATAGATAAATATAAAGTGGTATATCACAAGGTTGATGGTTCAAATCTACTAGCAGCTCTGAGATAGTTAAGGTATATTGTGCTAACCTGGCCAAAAAACACATGTGGGATTAATTGAAGGGCAGAGCGATAAATGGCTTGGTGAGTCTCCACTTTCTAGTCCTCGGGTCTCTTCCTTTCTGATGGTTGGACCAGGATACAGCTGCCTTAGCCAGTTCAACTGGCAAGTCTCACTTCCTGCAAGCCATCCATGAGGAGAAGCCACATGGACCTACCCTAATGCAGGCCTGTGTGCTGGAGCAACCATGTGGAGACCCCGGCCAGCGCTGAGATGCTTACACGCTCAGTGATTCAGCTTTCCTCCTGCAGTCGGTGCCATTGTGTGTGTTTTGTGAGATTGAAGAGGACTTTGTAGATTGGTGTCAGACATATGGGCTAATGTTGGACTTCTGGGCTTGGACAGCACTGGGTTGGGATGCTTTCTTAATGTACACTTACCCTTTGCATAACACTCTCTCTTATACAAATGAGTTTCTGTGTTTTGTTTCTCTAGTTTACCCAGACTAACACAAGCTCTATGGGAGAAAGATGAGACTGTCTTCTCCCATAAAGGTTTTCAGGCTCATAGGAGCAATTCCACTCTGTCCAGCTCAGGGTCGCCATGAGCTGGAACCAACTAAGTGGCAAGGATTTATTTGGGTGAGTTGGAAGCTGAAAACAAACAAACAAGCTCACCGCCATTGAGCTGAACCCAACCCACAGCGAACCCTACAGTACAGGATAGAACTGCCCATATGGGTTTCCAGGACTACCACTGGTTAGGGGAATAGAAAGCTGGGAGGCTTTCTCCCTTGGAGTGGCTGGTGGTTTCAAACTGCTAACCTTGCAGTTAGCAGCTCAATGAGGGGAAGGAGAAATGGTGATTTTTTGTTTAAGGAGTATTGAGTTTCTGTTTAAACATGATTAAATTGGGGCGGGGTGAATCATAGTGATGCACGATGTGACAAAGATAACAATTGCCCCTGAGCTGGACACTTCAATAGTTCAAAGGGCAACGTTGGTTATACAGGCAATTTACCACACTAAGTTGTAATGAGGGAGAGAGAGAATGAGTGGATGTTCATCACATAGACCAGATGGGAAGAACTTCCTGGAATTGAGTAAATGCAAATACAAAATGACAAAAAGCGCATGTGTCCAGGGACCAGCCACATTGCACAGGGGCAATAGCGAGAGATGAAGCTGGTGAAATTAAAAGAAGGGATGAGGCGGGGTGTGTCATAAGGTCCCTTGTAAGCCATTTGTATCATCCAATAACCTCCCAGCTATGGAGCCGATGGGGAGGGGGGTCAATTTCAAGGACGTTGAGTGAAACAGAAGAAATTTACTTTTTCACAAAACTAGACGATCCAGATGTCATCTCCCGATACAACTAGATGAAGGGTTTAAAGGGTATTGTTAAGGCTTAAGTTGTCCCCAGACTTCTGCCGGGTGGGCTTCATCTCAGACTCCACAGGCATGCCATCATGACCACATCTAGGACCTCGACTAGGGTGAGGGAAAGAAGGTACATGCCACCTCAGGCACAGAATTTAAGCAGGCGCCCAAATATTCAGCAATACAAATTTGGATAAAAATTAATGCGAGTAAATCCACAATGAACAAATATTAAAATGTGATTGATGTTTTCCCCTTTCCTCCAATAAGGTCCCAGCGTGGCTCCAATTTTAAATAAGGGTAGACTCGGTGGCACTACTAACACTACAATAGTGAATGGGCATGAGTAATAAAGAAGGCATGGTCTCACCCACACATATCCCCCACCCCACACACCGCTACCACCCCCCACACCCCGCACACACACACATAATGGTCAGAAGTTGGAATATGTCTTAGGCACTGGGTAGCCATGAAAGAGTTTTTCAAAGTATCATCATCAAGCAAGTATCATGATACTATTTGTAGTTTAGAAAGATCACTCAGTGGCAGGGGAGTCATGGGTAAGAGGAAAAAAGTGATCGAGGGACTGGAGGAGGGAAATTCAGAGAGAGGAGTTAGGAGACTATTAACCAAGCAAGACATAGGCCTGTGGTCAGTAAGGGGCTAGGGAGAGAGCCAGGATTGAGAGGTCTTCAGGAATGAAGATAGCAGAACATGGAGAAATGGGGAGGGAGAAACACTAAGAAGTCAGGAAGAGTGCGCTGGTTTCGGGCTCTCAGAGCTGGCAGGATGGTGGACCACTCACCAAGAGTAAGAATTTAGATTATGGGTAGTTTAGTGAGCAGCCCAAGGGAGGCAAGGGTGGGTGGGAAAGAGATGCCATTTTTGGCACATTGACATTGAAGTGGTGGGTTAGGTGGTGTTCCGACTAGAGAAACAACTCCAGAGACACTCACATGTGTGTAAGAGAGAGCTTTGTACAAAAAGGGAAGTTGTATATTGAGAAAACATCCCAGCCCAGTTGAGATCAAGTCCATAAGTCAGATCTTAGTCCATATGTCCAATACTAATCCATAAATTCCTCTTCAGACCCATGCACCATGTGCAATGATGCCGAATGCAGGAAGATCACAGGCCGGTGGGTGGAAAGTTTTATGGCTTCAATGCCCGTGGGAGCATCTCAAGGCTGGCTCCTCCAGCTCTCCGTGTGTCTTCTCCACAGGAAGGTGAAACAGAGAGAGAGTGTGGCCCACCTCCAGGGAGAAAGAGTAGAAGTTCCCAGTATCCTCATGAGAAGGTCACGCCCACAAGGAGGCATCATCAGTCTTTGACTTGAATGACAGGTTAGACTCCACCCCTAGACCTATTTATCAAGTTGACCTGAAATTATGTAACTACCGTAAGTGACAACGCCTAGCAGACAACAGGATCTGACTCTCAGAAGAGATCTGGATTCAGCTCTATTACAAAATAAGTTAAGAACAAATTACATAGTCTTTAAGTAATAGCACTGTAGCTGTAGCTTTGGGGCGTATCAGCAATACTGTGATCGTAGAAGCTCTGGAAATTACTGTTTTCTCCAAGGTAGGGAGAGAAGGAGGGGAAGAGACTGAAGATAGAACTAATGTCTTTAGGAGGTCTCTACCATGTCATTTAAAAAGGGACCTGACCCCCAAATGCCCTCCCTAGTTTATCTTGCAACAATTCCTTAAGCTTTTCCTCCTACCTTGTAGTAAGTTGCTACATGTATCTTATACAATACAGATGGCTACATGGATAACTTGAGACCTTGCAAAATGTCCAAATTAAAGCAACTAGAGTAACCACTGTAAAACTGACATCAAGCACAGGGCATCTGAAAAAGGAGGTGTGGCAGAAATGGAATGAGAAAATAGATGCTACCTGTTGGGTTTGTGGTCACTTAAACAGCAACCAAAAAGCCCACCTTGGTTTATAATTAATTTCTCGGGCTATCCTTGAAGGAATCACCGAGAATTGAAGCTTCCTTGACACACCTTTTGGGCCCTCTCTATCTGATTAAGTCAGAGAGGTACTGGAAACAGAAGCAAGAAGTGTTAACTGCCAAAAAAGAAGGACCTGCAGGGGACGTTTGGGGTCCAGGCCCACCGAAGGCTCCGGCACGCTTCCCTCCCCTCTTTTCCAAGTGGCAGGTGAAAAAGGCAGGCGTTTCCAGAAGTCCCTTGCTGGTGCCAACTCTAGGGGCATTTCAGCAATCCTTGCCTGACTCTTACGGAAAGAGCAAAAGGGGACCCTCAAGAGTCGTCCTCTCTCTCCACGAACGAGCCAGAAAGGAAGCCGTCTGAAACACACGGGTATTCATTCCTTCCATCCGGAAATGGGCGATTCACTAACAGTCTGCAGCGGAGCTGTTCTTCCGCGTCCAGTAATTCTCACCGGGAGAGACAGCGCTTCCATGGGCGCCGAAGGCTGGACTCGTTACTTTTCATCGTGTTTCCTGTGAGGTTTGCTGGATTTAAAAACCTCTTGTTATTCTAAAACGCTAGGCTATTTTTTAAATTAAGGAACCCATGGCAGTTGAGAAATGTGGCACATTTGCATAAAAATAACTCTGGAAACCCAAATCTTCATTTTAAGCCATTGTGATCACTTTCCCAGACATGCTGGTAATTACTCGGGGTGGACAGCACTGAGGCGCTATCCAGCAGCAACAGAATCTGTTCATGCCAATTGAAGTTTTCCCCTGTGCAGAAAGAGGAGATGCCGAGGAGAACTCTGGGAGCCGGCAATTCACATTTTCATCAGTGCCTAATAATTAGCAGAAATTCATTACTTTGTGTTTGCTTGAGCCTGAACAATATCAGGCTGTAATTACTGGTAGCTTAGGGCAAGGTAAATATTTGATGTGATGCTGCTAAATCAGTTTTCAGTGATACGAGGAGTTAGCTGAGCATGTATTCCTTTATCCTTTAATAAGATTGTAAGTATTAACAAGTAAGGTGAGGCTCAGCCTTCCCCATCGGCTGTGGCACCTTCATGCTGCCAAGAAATAGCAGGAAAGCGACTGCCCTAGGAACACCGAGCTAATGAACCCCTTGGGGACGAGGGCTGACTACTTGGGTTAAAAACAGGAAATTGCTTTTAGCGAATTCAATGCAGGAAAAATCGCTCCAGTGGCTTTATCGCTGAATTCCTACCGCCAAGTTACAGGACAAAGCTTTAACCTACTTATGATTTAAATCGTTAATGTGTGTGTGTGTGTGTGTGTGTGTATCTCAGTGCATGAAATAGAAGACTTTTTATATATCTTATATTTTTAAGTAGTCTGTATGTAATAACACTGTAAGTTCCACAATAATATTCTCCATCGGTAACTAAAAGATGACCAAAAAGAGTGTGTAAGACTTTATAATAGTCAAAACAGGGTTGTTGTTGTTGTTGCTGTTGCTTTAGCTGCCATTTAATAAATTCTGATTTAAAGTAACTCTATGTACAACAGAATGAACCGCTGGTGCAGGACCGGGCAGCGCCTCGTTCCATCGTACAAGAGGTCGATATGAGTCAGACCGACTTGATGGCACTTCACAGCTCCAGTCAGAGATGCCTTTGTTGTCCAATTACAATGATTCTTAAAACCGCATCATTTCGTCTACACGGGCTATAAGTGCACACTGCTCTCATTGCTGCCAGTGTGTTCCTCGTCGCTCACTCTGTCAACGTTTCCGGTGTTTTAGCTATAATATTGCCGTAATTGGCATTTGGGAAGCCATGCCAATCACCTAACATATCACTAATACTAACAGCAAAATTGTCAGTATTAAGAAATGTATAATAATATTTATCACATATTGTCCTATGGTTAAAATTAATAATAAATATTCCTAGGGAGTATTCTCTAAAATCTGGTATGACCCATGGTGAGGTGGGTGCAGGGTGACATACTCCTCCTATGCAGAAGGGAATAACGTAGAATTTCCATGGCAGGAAAACAGCACATCTGCATCTAGGGAAAGGGAAATAGCGATGACGCCTAATTTTAGAGCTGTTCTGGGCTTACAGGAGTCCCTCCTGGTACCGCACTGTATGAACAGAAAGAGGCGCGACAGGAGAATGTGTAAAATACAAATGAAGTCAGACTGTAAACCTGAAGAGACTATGATGGTTGGGGATTATGTTAACTAGACATGCCTAGATAAGGGGAGGGCTGAAGCCCAGCCTATCAACTAGGTCTCCATCTTATGACTCCTTGAGGCTGTTGCCTGTTATATAAGAAAGAGACCAAGCAGAGTGGAATCCTTTTTGGGCCCTTTGCCTGCTGCAGAAGCTGAACCTTGTATCTGGTCCCTCTATCTCCGGTTGCATTGACTGATGATCCCAGGAGCTGTGGTAGAGGCAGTTGGCTGACTTCTTATTCATGTTACTTCTGCATCAGCCAGCCTCTCGTACCCCATCTCCCACCTCTGCTTTGTCATCCTCTGCTTGGTCATTCTGTTCGGCAGCTTCCATGAATCAGGAGAAGCCATACTTGAACCAGACTATCTCTACAACTGTGTAAGCCATTTCTTTCTATAAATCGTATGAGTTCCCTATAGCAAAACATACAAGCATCACTGGTTTAGCTTCTCTCCAGAACTCAACCTCACACAGAGACAGTCCACATGATGAATGTATGGCCAGGTTAAACCCAACAAACAAGCTTCCAATGGAAAACTCGTGGAAGTTTTTCTATTTGCTAATTTGCTCCTTTGTGGTGCAAACATGAATGATGTCAGCTCACCATTAACCATAATGATGGTTGATTAACCATGTGGAAAGCATGCACATTTTACTCCTTCAATTTGTTTACTGTCTATATTATATTGGGCAAATCATTTTCCATGCCAGTTTATATGTAAAAGCACCCAGATGACAAAAGTCTCTAAGGTGTGAACTACAGATGGGTACTTTTTGATAATGGGACCAAGCTGACCAAACAAGTACCTTTGGCTACTGCGTTAGTTACATAATCTGGTGTCAATTTGGGACTCAAGGGGATTAAGAGTGAAGGGGTGGAGGCTACTCTGTCAATCGGGTCGTAGCCAATGAGGCTTCTGTGTGGGTATGGCCTTCCCATAAGGATTCTGGGAATTCCAGTATGTTCCTCCCTGGAGGTGACAGACACTTCTCTCTCTACTCACTTCCTGTGAGACATCCCTGAGGAGAAGCCACACGGACCTACTCTGATGTAGCCCTGGGAACTGGAGAAGCCACGCAGATATCCCTGCCAGCACTGAGATGCTTACAATGCTACTGGATCCAAAGACTTTCTATCCACTGGCCTGTGACCATCCTGCATTTGGCATCATTGCATGTGTTTTGTGAGTCTGAAGAGGACTTTATAGATTGGTATCAAACATATGGGCTAATCTCAAACTTATGGACTTGGACTGGACTGGATTAGGATGCTTTCTTGATGTACAATTACACTTTATATAAAACTCTTTTTTATACACATATGAGGCTCCGTGAATTTGTTTCTCTAGTCTACCCGGACTAACAAAACTACTTTAAGCATCAGTTTTGCTGGGCTTTGGAGAACCTATGTTTACAATTTTATGACTCACTTATTTTGATCTTCTTTTGAATGCAAGAGTCAGGGAAAGCTAATTCACCCGACTTGGGTGATGTGAAGTATCATTAAATTCCCACTAGGCATAGTCTGGAGTCCCTGAGTGGTGCAAGCGGTTAAGTATTTGACAACTAACTGAAAGGGTGGTGTCTTGAGTTCATTTAGGGGTCCATAATAGAAAGACCTGGCAATCTGCTCCCCCAAAATCCATGGCTGGAGCACAGTTCTACTCAAACACTCAGGGGATAGCTGGCTTTTGGGTGTTGTCTACTCTGTGGCTACTCTATTGCTATCAGGACCTGCAGAAGGTCATTGAAGATGTGGCACTGGCTCAAATCTGAGGCTGGAAGACACTGACAAATGAACAGAGCCACTAATTTCACTGCACATTGTTTGCCAACTGATTGGAAGAACTCATCATCGAATCAAGTCAGAGAGCCTTTGAATTCATGGGCCAATCAGTATGATGAAGTAAATACTACAAAATATGGTTTCAGAATAAGATATTTGTATATATTATCTGTATAATATATCCATATTTCATGAAAAACAGAAACTTACCAAGCACACAAAAGACAGGGTGCGTCTCCATCTGTTGGGTACAGATAGAGTTGTACTGCACACATGTCAAAAGAAAGTCCCAAGACAAAGAATGACCGTTGAGTGAGTTCAATCCCAGTGTTTACAGCTGTTGTGCTCAACTCAAGTCATCACGTGATGTGTTCGATAAAATCTGCACATGAGGCTTTTCAAATAAGGAAATATTGTTCTCAAATCAATTTTACATGCAAAATAAAATTAAATCTCCTTCACAATACGTTTCAGAAATAAAAATGAAACCAGGGCAACATGTTGACCAATATACGAGACTATTTAAATTAGTGTTTCCCAAAGTGCCCTGTAAAAAGCACTAGAATGATCCATGGGGGCATCCAAAGCAGATGCCTACACTGTATCCCGGATTATGGGTCTCAGCTTTCAAAAGTTTTCCTTGCCAAGGGGGTGCTGAGTAATTTTTTCCCAAAAAGGGGGTGGCAGGCCAAATAAGTTTGGGGATCCATGGTTTAAATCAAAGCCAAAAAAGAAACTAGGTTTTTCTTGGATCCAAATGGTTCTCATAAGTATGCCCCCACCCAAAGAGTTAAGTGATATTCCAGTGAGAGGCCCATGACGCTAGAGAGAAGCTAGGTGTGCTGCAGAATCATAACTGTGTGTGGCATTCCCAGGATCACCCAGCCCCAAGCTGAAACGTGGAGTCTCCTGATCCAACGGCATCTTTTTGGCCTAGATTGCTGGGTTAATTGGCAAAAACAGCCTAACAGAAACCTTCTCTCAAAGTGGAAGTGCTTCTGTACAAACTCATTGATTGAACCAACTCTGACAGTGTACTTGGTTATGATCTTCTAACAATTGTAAACAAGTTCAGAGGTCAGCGGCAAAATAAGAGTTATATCAAGTCAACTAGGTGGAACTTTCTCTCCTATCTATTATACAGACATGAAACAGGAAATACAAAGGCTGTGTTGTTAGTGTTCTTTGTTATTTAAAGTTTGTCATTTGGAAAAATAACTCACAGATTTGCACCAACTCTTGTACAAGGCATAAGTAAAACATGCTCTCAGTTTGCAGGAAAATTGAATTCAAAAGGACAAAAATGTTCTTGGTGATGACATTGGAATGGGCCTCTACTAAGTACTCCTTCAACAGAAGGACACTTTGTTCTAAATAACTCAGAATTCTGTGATGTTCACCTTCCCAACAGGATCACTGAGGACAAAATGAGTGCATAAGCAAATGTGGTGAAGAAAGCTAATGGTGCCCAGATATCCAAAGATAGGGCATCTGGGGTCCTAAAGGCTTGAAGATAAACAAACAGTCATGTAGCTGAGAAGCAGCAAAGCCCACATGGAAGAAGCACACCAGCATATGTGTGATCATGAAGTGTAAGTAACATCAGGTACCAGGCATAAAAGACCCAGAACAAAAAATCATATAGATGTGAATGAGGGGGAAGGCAGAGTAGAGACCTAAAGCCCATCTGTAGACATCCCTCACAGAAGGGTCACTAGGACAAGATGAGTCAGTCAGGGTGCAGGATAGCAACAGTGGAACATACAACTTTCCTTTAGTTCTGTAATGCTTCCTCCCCGCCCACCTACCCACCCACACACTATCATGACTCCAATTCTAGTTTACAAATCCAGCTAGACCAGAGCATGTACACTGGTACAGATAACGAGCTCACAACACAGGGAATCCAGGACAGATCAACCCTTCGGGACCAATAATGAGAGTAGGAATACCAGGAGGGCAGGAGGGAGGTGGGAAAAGGGGAACTGATCACAATGATTGACATATACCCCCACCCAGGGTGACAAACAACAGAAAAGTGGGTGGAGGGAGACATCAGTCAGTGTTAAGACATAAAAATAATAATAATTTATAAATTATCAAGGTTTCATGAGAGAGTGAGGGTGGGAGAGGGAGGGAAAAAATGAGGAGCTGATACCAAGGGCTCAAGTAGAGAGAAAATGTTTTGAAATTGATGATGGTAGCATGTTCAAATGTGCTTGACACAGTGGATGGATGGGTTGTGGTAAGAGCTCTAAGAGCCCCCAGTAAAATGATTTAAGGGGAAAAAAGATATATAAAACAAGAATGGTCCTCTCCTTTTCTTGCCAGCTGCTGCACACCATCCAAAGTTAAGTCATGAACCAGAAGCGCACATGTATTCCGCTCAAGAAAGACTACAAACAAAATCCTTAAAGAAAGTATCAGCAAATTCATTCTTCAAAATACTCCTTTTGCTCACATAATAAAGGTCCTAGGTTGAGTGGGATAAAGAGGTGGAACAAACGAACTCCCTGAGGCAATGCAGCTTGCTAGGTGAATAGAGACTTGCGAACCCCTGGAGAAGATTCTTGGTGACCCTCCAGGTCTGGAGCTGAACTCAAGGCTGTGGCTAAATTGTCAGCCAAACAATAGACAGCATTTCCCCAAGGACAAAGCTCAGAAGGATAAAGAAAGAAGGAGGAGGGAAACAAGAAACACAAAGGAGAGGTCAGATGGGTGGTGTTCCATTGAGGGGCTTGTGATGAATGAGGTGAAACAGAATGTATATGAATCGTTGAATGTGAAACTAACAATCTGCTCTGTAAACCTTCAACCAATCCACAATAAAAAAAAGATGTTTTGGTTTTTTGGGGGGGTATGTCTCAATTATTTATTTATTATCATTTTATTGGGGGCTCGTACAACTCTTATCACAATCCATACGTACATACATACATACATGTGTCAAACACATTTGTGCATTTGTTGCCATCATCATTCTCAAAACATTTGCTTTCTGCTTGAGCCCTTGGTATCATCTCCTCATTTTCCCCTCCCTCCCCGTTGCTCCCTCCCTCATGAACCCTTGATAATTTATAAATTATTATTATTTTGTCTTATCTTACACTGTCCAATGTCTCCCTTGCTTTCAATTTGTCACCGATGTCTGAAAAGCACGATTTGTGGCCCAAATCTCTTCCCAGAGAAAGTGTGTATACATTTCTACTCTGAAACAGCTATAAAATAGACAGCATGACGACGTCTAATTATTTGTGATTTGACCTTTCCTCAGAAATGCACAAACAGCTCTCTTTATAGTTCATAATAACCCTACTGACTTTTTTATTATAAGTCAATTTTTCTTTGAAAGTGTGTCGTTTTGATTTCTGAAAAATTAGATGAGAGAACATTTTAAAAATCGAATTTCAATTGTCCAGAAATCTTTCATTTTATCTTTTCAATAAGACCCCATTCTGTCCCTCCTCTGAGCAGAGGGCACCGCAGCTTGCAGAACCTGAGAGAGGGCAGCTCGTAAGAAAGATGACGACTTCCATTTAAGAAGTCAAAACACATTATTAATAAAACGATGTTAAAAATGCAAAGTAGTATGGCTAAAGGGCAAAATCATTTGACACACAAAGCGTCTCTAAGGGCTAGGAGAATGACAAATAAAGGACTGATTGCCATAGAATTAGGGAGCAGGCAAGCTGTTATTCTGGGAAAGATTTTGAACATGTTAAATTTTGAATTCAGTCTAGAGGGGAGTAGCTGATTAGAGCCGTGCTTTCTTATAACACCCTCTGTGCACCTTTCTAAACTGCCATTCTACGTAAGCCTCAATTTACTCATTCACTACTTCATGTATGCCAGCCATGTGCTGGGCACCATAAATCCAGAAAGTAAACTACATGAAACTTAAGTATAGAGATTAGGGTTTAATAGTGATTACCAAGAGTGACAGGGAGGGGCAAGAATGGAATCATTGTTTAGGTAGAATTGCATTTCTCTTTTGGGGGATGGAAAATTTGCAACAAACATTGGTGATGCTTGCCCATCATGGTTGATTTTCATTAGTTTTACTGAATTTACATGAAAAGGATTTAAAATCATTGTAGCAATTTACGGTACTGCTTGATGTCATTAAGCTATGGAATGACATGATATATAGATTGACTCCCAATTAATAATATATATTTTAATCTGACCTCTGATCCCCAAAGAATGGAGTAAGAAGATTGTCTCCTAATTCCAAGTGAGGAGGGCAGTAAACGTACTACTGAGCTACAAGAGAAAAAATGGCTCTGGCTGGCCAGTGAGTATGCTCTTCAAAAGGCAGAAACTGACTTGAGTGTTGAGAGAGAAACAGGCAATCCATAAGAAGAGTGAGCAGAAAGTTAAATGTCTATCAGCAGATAAATGGACCAACCAACTGTAGTGTACCACACACGGAGTCTGACTCTGTCATAAAGAGAAATGAAGTCCTGACATACGTGACAACACAGACAAACCTTGAAAACACGATGCTGGGGAGATGTCAGACCCAGTGGGTCAAGTATTGTCTGACTCCCCTTACCTAGAACACCTAGAATAGGCAAATGTGCACAGGCCAGCATTTGTAGGTGCTTACTGTGTGGTAGCCAGATAGGGGATAGTTCCTCTCCATGCCTAGGACCCCCACAGGAAGTCGGAAGCCGATAAAGGCTAGAGGGCATGCACAAATTCAGGCCTTTGGGACAGGAAGCCAGTACACTGGGGAGGGCCCCGATCTGGGCCAGGTGGGCTTAATTCAGCCAATGGGGTAGACCACGCCTCCCAACTGAAGTCCCCCAAGGGCTGAAACTTCCAGATCACCGCTCCCTTTTCCAGCAGCTCCTGGGTGAGCTGTGGTTTCTGTGGCCTCAGGTGACCCCGTGGGTGTGCAGTGCCCAGAGGGTGCTCCTGTTCAGTGACTGTAACGCCTGAAACTGTCCTTTAGAGAAACCCACTTGGATCACAAGCCAGGCTTCTGTGGGAGTTCTTTCTCATGTGAAGCCAAGGACCGAGGTATTTCTAACTGGAGAAACCTAACTGTTAGCAAGCATGGAAGGGAAGAGGAAAGAGCACATCCTGGCTTTCAGGACATTGAGCTTCTGCTAAAGGTGATGGAACTACCGTATATACTCGTGTATAAGCCGAGTTTTTCAGCACAAAAAAATGTGCTGAAAAACTACCCCAGCCCTCGAGGTGTAACACCTCACTGCCCCCCCCACCCCCACCCCAGGTAGCGGGAGGAGCTCCCGTTATCTCGCGTGTGATTGCTGTTCCTTCGCTGTTCATTCAAAGCCCCGCTGCTGACACTGCAGGGCTTTGAATGTTTGTTTACTCACATCTAACCAATCAGAGCCGTCCTATGACGTGTATCTTTGAATAATGACCGTGTGCGAAGGATGTGGCATAATTGGATGTCATCTGGTCAAGCCCGACTAACAAAAGGAGGAAATCTCATGAAGCCTGACATAGAGTTAATAGCAAAGTGGGTTCGAGATGCATGGGAAGACATTCCAGAAGACATGGTGCGACATGCCTTCCAGAAATGTAGCATTAGTAATGCTATGGATGGCAGTGAAAACTGTGCTTTGTATGAAAATGACAGCAGTGATGGTGATGACGGCGATCTCAGTGAGGACAGCGTCTATGATGACCTCACACCAGCTGAAGCTCTGCACTGGGATACGGATGATGATAAGGAATCCAGTTTTGAAGGATTTTAACTTTACATTTTAACTTGGTTGCTGATTGAACTTAGGGAATAGTACTCTTTTTTCTTGCGGTGGGGGTGAATAGTACTCTTAAGGTATCATTGTTGATACTTATTGTTTTTGTTGAATCTATTTTCCACTTACTGTGCTGGTTTACGAATGTTAAATGACTTGTACTTTTATTTATGTTTTTATTTAAAATAAATATTTAAATACATTACCCCACTGATGTCTTAATTTTTAGTAATTTTATTTTCATTTGTTTTGATTATTGAAACTCACCAATAGCTTCTGTATTTTCCACCCTAGGCTTATGCTTGAATCAATCGGGTTTTCTGGTTTCTCAGGTAAAAATGAGGTACCTTGGCTTATACTCAGGTCGACTGATAGTCGAATATATACAGTATTTGGAGAAAGACAGTCGAGAAGGTGGCCCAACCTAATGAATGTGATTCTTGCCAACAACTTGTACATGTAAACACACACACACAATTTGAAATGGCAAATGTTTTGCTATATAAAGTGATCACAGTAAGAAAATTTAATTTTTTTAAATTTTACAGAAGACTGAGGGAGAACTTCATTCCTGTCATAAAAATCAGTACGTTTTGCAGCCCATGAAGGTATGGAAAAGGCATTCCCCTTCCAGGGAGCCGCAGAGGCCGGCCGGCACAGGGAGCAGGACGTTTCTGGAGGGCGTCCAGAGACCGGAGGCAAAGCCAATCTGGGCCAAAAAGAAAAGACCATTTGTTTTCGGGTCTCTTTCTTTGTAAGCACTGAAATGCCGCAAGAAGAACGGCATTTTTTTCCTTCATTTTTTTAACTCCCCAGAACTGTTATCCAGTCGATCATTGTGGAGGTAAGAAAGGAAAAAATATTATCAGACACTCACAATTTATTGTCAAGCTTTGTCTTAAAATTAATCTTTGTGAGGAAAAAGGAAACACCTCCGTAATATTGTCGTTGTTGTTGTTGGAGATTGGCTCACAGTACTAATTTCATTTCTTAAATAGGGCCATCTTTATTATTCAGAAAAGACAAATGTATGATATTGGATGAAGACTGCATTCATTAGCAAGCCTTTCACTTAATCGACCTGATAGTTACTATTGGCCAGACAAGTGCTTATGAATTATGGCATTGCTTTTGGCAAAACTATTTATCTGGGTGACACGATATGTCACTTTTGAACTTCAACTTGACATCCATAAAATTACATTTCCATCAAACTGAAAGATCAAGCTTCCTGTGCTGACTCGCTTGGGTCAACATTTTGCAAATGCCTGGATTTACCACTTGAACCATAAACCCTTTGTGAATAATTTTGTGCACTGATGTTTGATAGCCTAGGGCACAGATCATAATTTCTGAGCAGCGGAAGAGGTGTCACAGCGAAATGCATCTCCTTTCTGCATACAGGATGACTTACTCTGAAGTGTATTCTCATCAGGTCCTTTTTAAATCGTTGGATAAACACTAACTTGACTGAGCTCCCAAGCTGAACAAGCAGAGCAGCATCCATGGAAGAACATCGCCTCCCCTCCAGGAGGCTCTTCCTTGGTGCAATAAACTCTTGCCGCAGGGTGGCGCGATTCCTTTCTTGGAGGGAGACCCAATGGTAGACGTTTCCTAAAATGTCAGCAATGCGGTGGGAATTCAGGACTGATCAACAACTGGGACCTGAGTTAAGAGATTATTCTGTCCTTAAGTCTCTTCCCAAATTACTGCCTCACGTTCAGTTGATACCATTCTGGTCTCAGCCCCCTTCTTGTGAGCTGGAGTGTTTTTTAATATGAGCAAGCAGACTTTGATCTCCCTGATAAAATGAGTATAGAGGATTTTGCCCTGAAGTGCTTGCTTCAAAAGAAATGATACCACGCCTTTTGTAGTCTCTATGGACAGAAGTGATAGGCTACAGTGCAGTCCAGTCATAGCTCCCTGGTCCCCTTGCTGATCTTGACTGGCCAAGTTAAAGAGTGATCTGGTGCCATTTTTGGAACCAGATTTTTCACAGCATACCACATCCCATGTGGTGCAATCATATAAAGTGTGTCCTTCTGAGAGAGGTGCGTACCAGTTTGGGCACTATGTGCATGAGAACAATTTATTAGGTCTATATATGTGCTACCCATGGAAAGGGGAAAGAAACTTTCAATACAGTCATTGTCACCATGACTTCACTAAAGGTGTCCTCCAACGACTGGCCATCACCTAACTGTGAGCTTGTCACATTGCAGTGGCTTGCATATGGCCATGATGCTGCAAGCCAGATGACTAAACTTTCGAATACCAACAGAGTCACCCACGTGGATACATTTCATCAAAGCTCTGGTATGAAGACAACCTAGAAAAAAGGCTTAGTGATCAAAACGATTCAATGAAAACCCTACAGGTAACAACAGAATCGTGTCTGATGCAGTACTGAAGCTGAGCACCAGAGGTTGGAAGGCAGACACGTTCACAGCACCATGAGCTCCTGCATTCTGATGATCGGGAAGGTTGGTGCAGGGCCAGGAAATGTGTTGTTCTGTAATACACAGGGTTGTCAGGATTCAAATCTGCCTTGATTGCAACTAATCACAGCAGAACAAATGGAGATCTGTGTGCGCATTGCAGGTGGAAAGATCTAAAGGTAAACCTTGGGGAAGTGCCTTGCCCCATAAGCATCTTAAATTAAAATGCCATGGACGAGTTGGCCGGGTAGCTAGTAATGGTGGAAGAGAAGATACTTAGCCTTAGAGGGATCTACAAGAGCCACTTAGAGCTTATCTAGGATTATACTGAACTCTTGGGAGAATGTTGGACGTAGTGTCAGATATTCAACACTCATTAGCTTGTCTCGTTGACACAATTTGTCATAAACCATTTATTTGGGTGAAAGTTGTTATAAACCTTGCAGATTCTCAAAAGTTCTAAGTTGTATGACTGAGAAAAGGATATGTTACTCATGATATTTTCTATTGCAAAAGAACAGACAATTCAATTAGCAGTAAAAATAGTTTTAACTCAAGCTACTAAGTAAATGTAACTTATTTAGCTCACTTAACTAAGTTTGCATAATCTAGAAGTAAACGAAGAGTTAAGAAAAGCTTATTAACAGTTCACATATATCACAAGGCGCCCAATTTCCCCCATCTCTCTTCTCTGTCTCTCACAGAGGCGGCTTCATTCCAGGGTTAGTTCCTTCAGAGTCACACACTACTGGTTGCCGGTAGCTTCCAGGACCACATGCTTGCTTATTCAAGTTCAGGGACAGAGAGCTCTTTGCAAGTACTCCCTACAGAAGATCCGGTAGTCCCCCTTTCCAGAAGACACCAACAACACCTCCTTAATTCTCATTGCTCTGCATCCTGTGCCGATCCCTAAAACGACTCGCCAAAGCAAGCATCTAGTCAAGTGCAAGACTTTGAGTATAAAAGTAGGAATGTATTTCTTCTAAAACCTGCTTTAGCTTTTATTGAATGCTCTTCACCGCGGGCCAATTCCCCCAAGTCACTGTTCTGGTAAGACACCACTGTGTCCCCCCTCAGCTGCATGCCAGCTGTGTCTTCGTGCGTCCCTTCACTGTTCCGGCTTTCCACCAGAAAGCACACTGCAGGAGGAGCCCAGCAGGTCAGGCTTCCCTCTGCTGGGAACTCATCTCTTATCTCCTTGCTTTTGTTTTACTAACATTAGGAAAGAGATTTTTCAACCCTGCCAGGCTCCAGCTAACTAGACTTCACCCGCGTTGCGTGGTCGACTACGAGGTCCAAGCCTGTCTTTGCCAAGTTGAAGTTTCCTTTCTATGTGGGTCCTTCTCTCTTGCGTTTCAGGCCGACTCTGCTCCTTTGATTACGACCTTACTGAAGTGTCCACGAAGGCATCAAAATACTCCAGAATCGTCGCTACCTGGCCCTGCCCACTTCATTTCTCACAAACCCATTGACGCTGATGCCTTTGTGAATAAGAGTCCCAAGAACTAAGTTACAGCAAGTCTTCGCTCAGCTGTTTCACTGCTGGAAATCTGGAATCAAGAACTGGTTCTTCTTCCAGACTGGAGTAGTGAGACCTGATTGCTCTCTTCTCGCTTCGTGAGATGGCGCAATTGCATTTTTAAGAGTCTTTCTGAAAATATGCCCAAGAGCAGTTGTAAATAACAGAAATGGATTCAGAAATGGATGTGAACAGAGGAAGAGTCCACACAGGGTGGCACCCACAAGAAAGATTTTAAGTCTCCCTGAGGCACCGTCCCAGGCTCCCCGAGACTACCCAGGGCGACAAGCTGCAGCCCTTAGAGCACAGGGCTCCAGGATAGATTTGCTATTTTGGAGGTCAAGGCTGGAAACTAGGTAAAAAGTGAAGCCAGTGTACCAAAAACTAGCTCTTCTCAGCCATGAGTCAACATTAACTCAATACCAGTGAGAGAATTAGGATCTGGATTCTGGCCCCAAACCAGTGAGATAAATTAGTCAGAACATTTGGTTTTCTCTCAAGTGGGAAGAAGGGAGTCTGGATTGTGATGAGTTGTACAAGCCTCCAATAAAATGATTGAAATAAAAGCAGACTTGGAAAATAAAATTTCAAAAACACATTTGGGACTCTTCTGCCCGCATTCCCTCTACCCGTTCTTGTCTTCTCTCGGGCAGGGATGGGGGACGTTTAATGCCAAGGGCAATTTGGAGATTTATATCATTAGTAGGTCGGACTGGTCAAACAATGAACTCATCCATAATATGGTGGTTCCAGGAGCCCTGGTGGCATACTGGTAATGCATTAGGCTGCTAACCACAAGGTCAGCAGTTTGAAACCCACCAGTCATTCCATGGGAGAAAGACGGGGCTTTCTGTAAAGAGTTAGTCTGCAGAAAGCCACCAGGGCAGTTCTACCATGTCCTATAAGGTTGCTATGAGTCAGAATCCACTCGATGGCAGTGAGTGAGTAATGTGATAGCTAGGACCTCATCTCTTTGGTGAGCTATGTGATGTTAGCTGGTATTGATCATTTCCCAGGCCCAGACATTCCTCCCCCTTGCTCTACGGTGTTGTCTTCATCTGCATGAATGCAGCACGTGTGCCACGTCCAGGCGCCAGCCCACTCTGAAGAAGAAAAGACAGCTTCCTCCTACAGGTAGGACTTGAAATTTGTTCACCTAAAGTCACTCCTACTTGCAAGGAAAACTGAAAAAATCGAATACTTGGTATATCTAGGCTGCTAAAGGTTAAACTACAATATATTACTATTTACTACATTTATTATTACTAAAAAGGAAATGAAAGAATGGATATTAGGGAATCTAGTAGCATCTTCCACAGTAATTCAGGAAGCAGAAGCATCGTCCACCAGGGTACTCCTATTTCTGCTGGCACCATTAATGTGAACTGTCCCTTCCTCCCCTCCTGCCATGCATACATTCTAATTATCCTTTTATCTCTGAGTTACTCACTTGAGATGCAATGTCCTGGGCTGGAAGATCTGATTGCTCATGTCAGGACAACCGAGAAGTGGTAAGATAGAAACCCTGCCTCCCACTGAGACCACCACTAACGAGGAATGCCCACCCCAAACAGGGAGCTAGATTAGATACTGAAGGGTGAAAGAAAACGGACAAATGTCCACTCCAGGTGTGGATACAGTTTCTTTTAACCTTTTATCAAAATGCCTCGTTAATCTACTTAAAGTCAATGAATCTTAAAAAGGTTCTGTTCCTGGTTCATGGCCCGGAGACTAGAAAATCAGTAGACTTAATTTTTGAGCAGTTTTATTGACATATAATTCAATTCCACATGGACTCGACGAGCACAATAATCCTCGCACAGACATGAGTAGGGAGGCCTTTCATGTCTCAGGCAGTTTAGGAAACTTGCCCAGAGCCACACAGCAGGTAAATCAAGGAGCACGCAGTTGGACCCACATTTCTGATGCAGATCAGCTTCTCTTCCTACGACGCAATAGTTGTATTCAAGTGCCGCATGACACCAGGGTTAGGACTTGGCTGCTAACTGAAAGGTTGACTGTTTCTTTCTTCACTTTTTACTGGCATTTAATTCACATACCATATAACTCAACACTTTAAATATACTTAAAAGAGTTGGGCAACCCACACCGCCATCAATTGTAGAAGATGATCCTCATTCTTGTGCCCATTATTATTGGTTCATCATTATTCCCCATCCTCTCTTGCCATAACTCTAATATCAAAATACCAAATCCACAGCCATCAAGTCCATTCTGACTCATAGGGCCACTATAGGACAGGGTAGAACTAGCCCTGTGGACCTCCAAGAATGTAGCTCTTTACAGGACTAGAAAGCCTCGTCTTATCCCCATTAAGTGGCTAGTGTTTTCCAATTGCTTTCCTTTTGGTTAGCAGCCCAACGGGTAACCCATTATGCCCCAGAGTTCCTTGACCAGTGGCTTCAACAGTGGACTCAGACATAAGGACAATGTGAGGATGGTGCAGGGCCAGGTAGTGTTTCTCTCTGTTGCACATGGAGTCACTAAGCACGAGAACGGACTCGATGGCACCTAACAGCAATAACAACATATCTCTAACAGTCCATTTTCCAATGGACAATTGGATTAGTGCAAAGTGTAATCGTGCACTTTCCAATTCACTCTTGTCTACGGGCAAGACTATTCACATTCCTAATCAAATGTCTGGGAGAGTTCAAGGGAGGTGTCATCCCTAGTCTTCTGCAGACCAGGTGCACAGAATTTACATTCTAAAACAATTCACTCCTCTGATCTTGGATTTTATTCTTTACAACCTTTGGATCACATCGGGCTGCTTTGCTCCTTCTATGTAGACTTAGATGTCACCTCAGTTAGATGGCTGTTTGTTTTGACAAGCCTTTAAGACCCCGGATGCTATTCTTTCTGATAGCCAGCCACCATCTGATTTCCTTACCAAACTTTGCTATAGCCTCCTTATCTTAAGTGATCATTTCATGAGGGCAAGAACTGAACAGAGCTACATAGTAAGAACTAACTCTTCTTAGATTAGGGCTTACTATTAAGTGTGAACTCAAAATCCATTCATATATCTAAATTCTATATGTCCCTTGTCCATTTTAGAGAAAGCATTATCAACTTGTTGAGAAATAATTAAGTAACATCCATGAGACATTTGGTAATTCTAATAAAAATATCATTCTATTGAGAAGATGAATATGTATGTATGTATGTATGTATATGAAAGATTTTTAGACTAAATTACATGGAATGTTCACCGAAACAGATGAAAAACTTAAGTAAACTGAAACTGTTTAAGAAAACAATGAGGGTTGGAAATAAGGCCAAAATGTCAATCACATTTCTTAACTAAGGCAATACTCTAGCTGCAGAACTAAGACATAGGTAGACTTGATCTTAAGATATGGAGACACTTGAACTCCCCTTCACTGCTAGTGGGAATGCAAATTGTACAACCACTGTGGGAAAGAGTTTGGCAGTTCCTTAAAAACTTAAAGCTAGAACTTCCATCTAACCAAGGGATCCCCCTTTCCAGTATGTACCCACAGACTAGAACGCAGCCGCTCAAGCATGCGCATGTTTACAGTGCTTACCACAGCACTGTTCACAACAGCCAACAGATGGAAGTAACCCAAAGATTCATCAACAGATGAACAAAGAAACAAAAATGTAACGCATTTGTACATGTAGTGAAGAAGGAATGATACATGAAGCCCTGATACATGGATGTACCTGGGATAGACTATGTTAAGTAAATTAAGTCAGTCACAAAAGACAAATGTGATATGATTTTACACTATGAAATACTTATCGAGAGCCCCGGAGTCAGAGCCGGTTCCTGTTCCATCTAAGCGGTCGCCCGTCGCCTCGTTCTCTTCCAACATGACAGATGCCGCTGTGTCCTTCGCCAAGGACTTCTTGGCAGGTGGAGTGGCCGCGGCCATCTCCAAGACGGCGGTAGCGCCCATCGAACGGGTCAAGCTGCTGCTGCAGGTGCAGCACGCCAGCAAGCAAATCACCGCAGATAAGCAGTACAAGGACATCATTGATTGTGTGGTTCGTATCCCCAAGGAGCAGGGAGTCCTGTCTTTCTGGCGTGGTAACCTGGCCAATGTCATCCGATACTTCCCCACCCAGGCTCTCAACTTTGCCTTCAAAGATAAATACAAGCAGATCTTCCTGGGTGGTGTGGACAAGAGGACCCAGTTCTGGCACTACTTTGCAGGGAACCTGGCATCGGGCGGTGCCGCGGGGGCCACATCTTTGTGCTTTGTGTACCCTCTTGATTTTGCCCGTACCCGTCTAGCAGCTGATGTGGGCAAAGCCGGCGCCGAACGGGAGTTCAAAGGCCTCGGTGACTGCTTGGTTAAAATCACCAAGTCTGATGGGTTTGGGGGTCTGTCCCAGGGCTACCCCGTGTCTGTGCAGGGAATGATCATCTACCGGGCTGCCGACTTCGGCATCTATGACACCGCAAAGGGAAGGCTTCCGGATCCCAAGAACACCACATCTTCGTCAGCTGGATGATTGCACAGTCCGTCACAGCCGTGGCTGGGTTGACTTCCTACCCATTTGACACCGTTCGTCGCCGAATGAGGATGCAGTCGGGGCGCAAAGGAACTGATATCATGTACACTGGCACGCTGGACTGCTGGAGGAAGATCGCTCGGGATGAAGGGAGTAAAGCGTTCTTCAAGGGCGCCTGGTCCAATGTGCTCAGAGGCATGGGTGGTGCCTTTGTGCTGGTCTTGTACGATGAAATCAAGAAGTACACATAAGTTATTGCCTAGTGGGTTTCCCCGTGAATGGGCATGTTGTCTTATATAACATATCTCAGGCATTCTTGGCAGAGGGGGCTGTCTAGGTCAATGGCAACTACCTACTGGTTGAAAATGGGAAGCAATAATATTCATCTGACCAGTTTTCTCTTAAAGCCATTTCCACGATGATCCTGATGATGATGGGACTCAATTCTATTTTTTATTTCAGTCACTCCTAATAAATAAACAAATTTGAAGAAATAAAAAGTATCTGAAACACACACACACAAAAAAAAGAAATACTTATCAGAGGCAAATGTGTATAGATCAGAGTTTAGCAGTAACTATTGGAAGCAGGAGTAAAAGGAAGACTTTTGTTTAGCTAGAATTGTGCTTTTATTAATAGAGGTGGAAAATATGGCAGTGGATGCTGGTGATGGCTGTACAACATGGTGCTTCACAGAATTGTACTGTGGGGAGGAAACAAGCCAGTCAGGGTGCAGTGTAGCAATGATGAAACATACAATATTCCTCTAGTTCCTAAATGCCCCCCCCCCCATTAGCATGATCCCAATTCTACCTTACAAATCTGGCTGGACCAGAGGATGTCCACTGGCACACATAAGAACTGGAAACACAGGGAATCCAGGACGGATGATCCCTTCAGGACCAGTGGTGAGGGTGGCAATACCGGGAGGATAGAGGAAAGGTAGGGGGAGAAGGGGGAACTGATTACAAGGTTCTACATATAACCTCCTCCCTGGGGGATGGACAGCAGAGAAGCGGGTGAAGAGGGACATCAGATGGTGTAAGATGTGACAAAATAATAATAATTTACAAATTATCAAGGGTTCATGAGGGAAGAGGGAACAGGGAGGGAGGGGGAAATGAGGAACGGATACCAGGGGTTAAAGTGGAAAGCAAATGTTTTGAGAATGATGAGGGAAACAAATGCACAGGCGTGCTTGACACAATGTATATATGTGTGGGTTGTGATAAGGCTTGTACAGCCCCCAATAAAATGACTTAATTGAAAAAAAACGAGGGAGGTGCTATCAGCCATGCAAACAGATGAGTTTGAAAAATGGTTCCAAGAATAAAATGGTCAGTTTAACAAATGTATTAAGTGTAATGGAGAGTAGTTAGAGGGTGATAAGGTTATTTTGCCAAAATTTTTAAATACATAGCTTTGGAGAAAAAAATCCACCGACTGCTCCTCAGGGGAAAGACGAGACTTTCTACTCCCTAAAGTGACCCGCAGGGTAGTTCTGCCTTGTCCTACAAGGTCACTATGAGTCTGCATGGACTCACTGGCAGTGAGTTTATTTTATTTTGTTGTTGCTTCTTTTGGGGGATTTCTTGGGAGGGGGGTAGGGCGGTATAATTACCACTAGGAGAATAAAGAAAGGAGAAAGTGTTCTGCCCCTTCCTAGTCTGAATGTCTGAAGAAGCACCCTCCAAGATTTAGACACACACACACACACACACACACACACACACACACACACCCTCTTAGTGAGCACTTGGGATGAGCAGGTAATCTGCAGAGAAGGAGCTTTTCATGCCATGTCCCATGCCACACCTTCTCTGCGGTGGCACTTCACAGGAGAGGCAACTTGCCCAAGGTCACACAGTTGCTTTCCAAGTGGCAAAGCCAAGATCTAATCACTGACATGTTTGATTCCAGCATCCTGGGTCTTGACAACTCCACAGAGGCCTGCACGCGAGAGTCACCCGAGATATGAGTGGCACAATCAGCAAATCCAGCAGGGCCATTTGGAGAAGGAGCGTGGGAGAACTCTGTCTTTTACGAATGTCCACGTCCAGTAGAAAGCACGGCTGTGCCAATCGCATCAAGACCATTCCAACTCCAGGCAGCGAGTAACACTGCCCACTGCAGGGCTCTCCTGAGCGTTCAAAAGAAGAGTGCCAAACCTTGCTTCTGAGGGGCCTCTGGGTGGTTCAAACCATCCACCTTTCTGCTAGCACCTTTGCATGTTAGCAGTTTGCATGCCTCAGGGACCCCAACCATGTGTCAGAGAGGCCAAATGTTTATGGAAAGCACTTTATGTGTCCCTGTGAGCCAGATACTGTCTGAATGTAATACATGGTTATTTAATACTTTAAATGAACCCACAAATTAGGTTTGATGGGATCTGCCCTAATGTATAGATTGTAAATTGAGACAAAGAAGAATTACGGTATATACTCGTGTATAAGCCGAGTTTTTCAGCACAAAAAAATGTGCTGAAAAACTGGGGTTCGGCTTATACACGGGTCAGTGGTACCCCAGCGAGGTATAACATCTCGCGGGTGATTGCCGTTCCTCCGCTGTTCATTCAAAGCCTCGCTGACACAGCAGGGCTTTGCATGTTTGTTTACTCACATCTAACCAATCAGAGCCGTCCTGTGACATGGACAGCTCCAATTCGCAGAAGCACCCGTAGTGATTCACTTACGGCGGCAGCTGAACTGGTAAGGATGTGTCTGTGGCTGCGCTCCATCTCTCCCCTCTGGTCTCTGTGTTAATTCACATCCTGAATTTCCCACCCTAGGCTTATACTCGAGTCAATCAGTTTTTCTGGTTTCCCAGGTAATAATTAGGTACCTCGGCTTATATTCAGGTCAGCTTATATTCAAATATATACGAAAGTAATTTGCCTAAATTTACATGGCTGGTGAGGGGAAATCCAGGCCGGTTGATGACAGGGCCAAAGTTTCCAACCAACAATGCACACTGCCTCTCAAAGAGACCTTGCCCTCATTTTCAAAGTTGCCACTAGCCCTTTTTAGAGCAGACAATGACCAAGGTTCTTGGAAGCAACTTTACTGTTTGAGGTTTGGAAATAACACACTTCTCTGCAAGGTGTTTGGGGATGTAGAAGTAAATGATTCCATTCAATATATAGATATTCTGCTTGCATGCCCTTGTACTTTGTTTTACCAAAATTATCTGGATTTTTTTATTTTCTTCAGCAAGATAGAAAGGGGAAATTGGGGGGGGGGTTGAATTTCACGTGAGAAAACTGTGCTTGCCATAATAAAGTGGCTTTTAAAAATAGAGACTTCAAGATCTTTCTTTTTAGTCAGATAATACCTAAATGGCTATAGGAAGATTAGCAAGTAATTTAGACCATATATTTGAATTGCAGAGAATGAATATTTAATTTTGTGTCCATGGTACAATCTCAAGCACAGGAAAAGGTGATTTTTAAAAATGCAAACTAAGGAGGTAGCACAGTTACAGAGTACTCAATTCTGTGAGCCCCCTCTCGGGCCAGATTTACACATCGTAATCAGTCGATTAATTCAATAATTTCACCACCTATCTTAACACATTTCCTAATATAATCTCATAACCTTTGGCCCCACAGACCCAAGCTAGAAACGGATCTCAGACAAATCACTTAAGCTGTTACACAGTGGCTACTGCAGGCAGAGGGGGGAAAAAAGAAAGAAAACCTCTCACCCAATCTGCTGCCCACGAGACAGGCTGGGGGCCTGAAGAGAAGACATTTAATGTTCTCTCCTGATTTAATTGTGCTGCAGTGAATTGACTAACAAGACCAAAATGAGAAAAGCCATCCAATTATTAAGAATTGGGTGTATCCATTGTCCTTCATACGTCATTGACTTGATGCACTTTGGAAAGCAGTGCAAATCCAAGCAATTCAAATATGTAAGCAGATTCTCGCCCTGAGAGAGATGCGGTGTTGGCGTGTGGCTGCAACCACTCTGCGGTGCAAACAGGGGAGCGCTGTGAGGGGCACTGAGGCCCAGGAGTGAAAAGACGGCCCACCAGAACCGATAGATTCTGCAGAGCTCTGTTTGGTCGTCAGCCTGGCTGCAGAACTAAAAATACTTATAGCTGACGAGGCTCTTACTGTGCGTGAAGCAATTGCTAAGCATTGTGGACAACACACGAGTTCTCTGTGCACGTGAAGGAGCTTCCAACAGTTCAGGGGATAATGGAATGGAAAGAGCACAGAATTTCCCCATTGGCTTTTTGAAGCCCCTCCCACACACACACACACATATACAACAGTGTTAGTAATATGAATAATCACAAAATCTGGAGTCAAGTGTGTTTGTTGGGTTTTTTTCTTGCCAACTTGACAATTTTGCATGACAAATGTAACTCAGGGATATTATGTTCAACATGTGCAAGCATTATGTATGACCTCTTAAATACTGACATGCCTCGTTTGTAAAGTGAGACCAAGAACCATGTCTGTGCGAGTAGGGATCAGATAAGGACATGAACAGGGGACAGAGATAGCTAGTAAGGAAACAGTAAAATGCACTCCCATCAAATCAATTCCAAGTCGTAGCAACCCTGTATCAGGATTCCTAATTTGGGTACATGTTCTGCACAGGTAGGCACACCTGGTGGCCACTGGAAAGCAGGTGGCAATGTCCTGTGGTGGTTTCCTTTCACTGGCCTTCAAAGAAAGCGTGTTTCTCAATTTGCTTCTCCTTTGCCCCTTTCTCCAACCTCAAGACTGTCATCTTAGACCATAAGGTTGAAGTCACATTCGTGATTACGCCAAAGCATCACTGAGCCCCCGATGTCATGCATGTTGTGTGCCACTGAGCCAGGCAGTCATTTAGATTTCACTGTAAAGAGGAAAAGGTTTTATTTTGTTTAACATAATATATATATATATATATTCATTGTTGTTATAAATGCCACACAAGCATCAGAGTGGTTAAGAACGGTGATAGGAAGACCAGTAAACAGACGGTGAATCAGACCTTCTCAAATGTAGCCGTCTGTCAATGCCTCCCTTCTCGTTCTCTTTGCATCTCTTCCGGTAGGGCCATTTCCCAGCTCTGCAGTGTCAGACTTCTATTGTCCCCTTGCTGTGCCTCTGCAGATGTGAACAGAGGCCACACAAGGTAGCACCCACAAGAAAGATGCTAAGTCTCCCTGCGGCACCCTCCCAGGCTCCCTGAGACTACCCGGAGTGGCACGCTGCAGCCCTCTAGAGCACAGGGCTCCAGAATGGATTTGCTATTTTGGAGATCAAGGCTGGGAACTAGATGAAAAGTGTAGCCAATGTACCAAAAACTAGCTCCTCTCAGCCTCTCAGTCAGAGGAAGGATCTGTCTTCACAGATCCACAGTGAGCACAATCTATAATGGGGACAATGCGCTCCTGGTTGTCACTTGTATCCCCACGCTACCCCTGCCATGATGTTTACCTTGACCTTCTCTTATGTGTTGATGATGAATCAGTCCCCTCCCTGTCCTCCTTCACTACCCAAAGGTGCCACAGATCGACTACCTTGTCACTTACTTTCATTACTGTCCAGAGTGCATACCGGGAAGATATGTACACGAGGTGGATTTATGCTCCACGGCTGCTTACATGCTGCTGTCCAGTGGCTTTGAGCAAGTCACTTAGTTTCGTCAAGTACAAAATTAGAGGACTTGAAAATTGCTTGCTATACGGGCCCCACAATGACGTGCCAAACCAGGAGGGCAATGTAACACGTGGAGGGCCAGCCCCAACTATAGGGCCAGCCCCAACCAGAACCAGCCTGACCCCCACCCTGGAAGGTTGTGCCACAGAGAACGACCTTCTGGTGGGGGAAAGGAACCGACCTACCAGACCCAGACAGTAGCAGAAGCAAGTGAAGGGGGAGGAAGACAGTGGAGCACACCCTGACTAACCAAGCCCTGAGGACAATAGCCCCGCTCAGAGCAGCCAATGCGCAGAGAGGACCATATGGCCTGCCCCACTATGAGAAGTGACATCCTGCACTGACCCATAGCCCTACAGGGACAACACTGAAGACAGAGTGTGCGATTTGTGCCCAAGCTGACGCCACCACACCGAGACAAACACTTAAGGGCATGCAAAAGAACAGCAAGGGGAGCAGAGCAAGGAAATCCCAAGGGTGTACCAAAAATAGACTTTGGAGCCAAGATATGGCACCCCATCAGACCCCACCAGAAAACACTCCTAAAGGTCAACAAACAGACCTTGAACTATTTACAGGCTTTTCTTTTTTGTTGTTTTGTATTTTTATTATGTTTGCCATGGGTTTTTTTGTGTGTGTATTGTTGTTGAATTGTTTGTTTTTATGTATCACTTTATTTGGCACTGTCTTGTTTTTATGTGCATATTATTAGCTCTGAAGGTCTATCTAGATAAGATAAGATGGATAAACAATGAGGAGAAGAAAACAACGGGACCCATGGTTCTGGGGAGTTATAGGAGAGGGGGAGATGGGGGAAAGAAAGTGGTATAAACCAACCCAGAGACAAGGGAATAACAAGTGATTCAAAACCAGTGGCAAGGAGGGTGTGGGGGCCTGGTAGGGATTGATCAAGGGCAATGTAACCAGAGGAATTACTGAAACCCAAATGAAGGCTAAGCATGATACTGGGACAAGAGGAAAGTTAAAGGAAATAGAGGAAAGAACTAGGAGGCAAAGTGCATTTATAGAGGCCTAAATACAGGCCTGTACATAAGTAAATATATTCATATATGATGATGGGGAAATAAATCTATGTACATATATTTATAGGTCTAGTATTAAGGTAGCAGATGACATTGGGTCTCCACTCAATTACTCTCTCAATACAAGAACACTTTGTTCTATTAAACTGACATGATGCTCACCCTCCCATCACAATCGCTGACGACAAATGGGTGCATAAGCAAAAATGGTGAAGAAGGCTGATATGTGTGGCTATCGAGTGATAGAAAGTGTCTGGGGTCTTCAAGGCTTGAAGGTAAATAAGCAACCATCTAGCCCAGAAGCAACAAAGCCCACATGGAAGAAGCACACCTGCCTGTGTGATCACAAAGTGTTGAAGGGATCAGGTATCCAGCATCAAAGAACAAAAGATCATATCATTGTGAATGAGGGGGAGTGCAGAGTGGAGACCCAAAGCCCATCTGTAGGCAATTGGATATCTCTTTGCAAGGCGTCTCGGGGAGTAGACAAGCCAGCCAGGGTGCAGTGTAGCATCGATAAAACACACAACTTTCCTATAGTTCTTAAATGCTTCCCCAACCCACCCCCACTATCATTATCCCAATTCTACCTTGCAAATCTGCCTAGACCAGATGTACACCGGTACAGACAGGAACTGGAAACACAGAGAATCCAGGACAAATGATCCCTTTAGGACCAGTGGTGAAAGTGGTGATGCCGGAAGTTGGAGAGAATGTGGAGTAGAAAGGGGAAACCGATTACAAGGACCTACATATAACCTCCTCCCTGGGAGATAGAGAACAGAAAAGGGGGTGAAGGGAGATGTTGGGCAGTATAAGATATGAAAAAATAATAATTTATAAATTATCAAGGTTTCATGGGGGGGTGGGGAGGGAAAGAAAAAATGAGGAGCAGATACGAAGGGCTCAAGTAGAAAGCAAATGTTAGAGAATGATGATGGAAACAAATGTACAAATGTGCTAGACACAATGGATGGATGTATGGATTGTGATAAGAGTTGTACAAGCCCCCAATAAAATGATTTTTAAAAAGAAAATTGCTTTCTAATGTCCCTTCAAAAACCACAGGTGGGTCATCCCATGAAACAATGTGTCATGCTATCCTATAAGACAGGGAAGAGCTGTCCCTGTGAATTCCTAAAACTGTCACTCTTTACAGAAATACAGAGCCCAAAGAGCAGCCAGTGGGTCCAAACTACTGACCTTGCAGATCACAGCCCAATGTGTAGCCACTATACCACCAGGACACATGGATGTAATGGGAAAATAGGTCCTTTTCTCTCTCATTTACCCTATGTTTAATGGCACTTCACCCTAGACCCCAGTGCTACCATCTATTTCTAGATTAGGAGAAAGGGGATAAAGCATTTGTACCCTAAAGCCCAGCTGGTGACTTCCACAAGGACCAGCTGAGCATCCTCTCCACCTGGAGACGCTCCTCACCCCTCACAGGTGAATTTGGGCTCCTTGATGCTTTCCAGGTGGCCTCTACATGACTCCGTAACAGGAACCCAGCACTGTGTGAGATGTGTGTGTGTGTGTGTGTGTGTGTGTGTGTGTGTGTGTGTGTGCGTAGCCCTAGCCAAGCTAAGAACTCTGAGGGCAAGAATCAGGGGTGGCTGATTTCTGTTTCTCTCAATTTTAGGAAAAACACTTGACATATAACAGGAGTATAAAAATATTTGATGAATTGATGTATTAATAAATGTTATATTACCATTTCAATGTAAATGTAGTATTTTTAAGATGCAGGGTTATCTTGAGAAGACAACTCTATTATGCCCTTAGGTAGGCAATGACATATGGCAGATATATGTGTACATATGTATATATTTACACAGAGATTTTATATGTGTACTTATAATATATTATAATTAAGGCACCTTGGTGGCGCACTTGTTGAGCGCTGTGCTGCTAACTGAAAACTCAGTTGTCTAACCCACCCGCAATACCACGGGGGGAGGGCAGAGCAGTCCACGTCCATGATAATTACAGCCCTAGGACGCCTGTGGGGTGGTTCTCTGCTGTCCTGTGGGCCACTGAGTCAGAATCCAACTTGACAGAATGGGTTTAACGCCCTTGCCAACATATAAGTTGTTGCAGCATTTTTCTGATGCTAACATTACTTGTTTGCACATCTGTCTTCTCCACTAGACTGGGAGCTCCTGCTGGATGGAGATCATATTTTTTTAACAATTCATTAGGGGCTCATACAACTCTTATCACAGTTCATACATGTACATACATCAATTGTTTAAAGCACATCTGTACATTCTTTGCCCTAATCATTTTTTCCTCCTCTTTTCTTTTTTTACATTTTATTAGGGACTCATACAACTCTTATCACAATCCATACATATACATACATCAATTGTAAAAAGCACACCCATACATTCCCTGCCCCAATCATTCTCAAAGCATTTGCTCTCCACTTAAGCCCTTGCATCAGGTCCTCTTTTTTTTTCCCCCTACCTCTCTCTCCCCCCTCCCTCATGTGCCCTTGGTAATTTATACATCGTTATTTTGTCATATCTTGCCCTATCCGGAGTCTGGATGGAGATCATATTTAATTATATCCCCAGCACTTAGAAGTTACACATCTTATATATAATTACTGAGTAATTGATTAGTAATCAATAAGTCAACAGTAGCCAATTGTCAGTATGAAGAGATGTTTCCCATGATCTGAGAGGACTTAGATCAGATCCTGGATATCAGGGACAACCTGCCCCAAGATTGCATATATGTATGAGTCAGAATGGACTTAATGGTAATGAGTTCCAACTATTTAATTAAAAAAATTAAAAGTTAGAAAATCTCTTAGACTATGTTTGGTAGATAAGACCAGGATGCAAATTCTGGAAAATTATTAAACATTTACCGACCCTGTAGCCAAGCAATTTTACTCTTAGATTTGTACTATAAGAAATGAACACAGGCATCCACTTAAAGATTTGTAAATGAGTATTCATAGCACTTTTATTTGTAGAAGCCAAAAGCTTGAACCACTCAAGCATCCATCAACAGGTAAATGGATTAACAAATTGTAGCATAGTCATATAATGGCATATTAATATTACTCGGTGTGTTAGTCCAGGTAGACTAGAGAAACATATTCATAGACACTTGTGATAGGTAGGTTTATTATGCCAACCTGTCCAATGAACACATGTGGCACAAGGCACTTTAATTGAAGGGTGGAGAGATAAATGGCTCAGCAAGCCTCACCTTTCTTGTCTCTTGCTCTTTGATAATTGGACCAGTGTGCAGCTGCCTTAGTTGGTTCTCTGCCAAAACTTGCAAGCTACATTACCTGTGGGACATCCAACCCGTGGACTGTGTTGCTGTAGTTTGAGATTCCTTCAAGACCTACTTTGCCACGCTACTGGTGTATACATCGATTGAGCTGGGGACTGTTGGACCCTGTCATCTGGCTGACTGTTGATGGTGACCTGACTTGCTGTTTGCTGCCTGTGGCTGGATTGCCTTAATTGCTCTACAGAGGACTCAGCTGTCTGCTTCCTTTTCTTGTACTCGGGCCCTTATGACTTGATGGACTGCCAGTGTATTAGCTGTTCCATGGAAGTAAGTTGCACTGAACCATTGGCACTGCTCTATAGACTAATTAGCTGTTTATTTCTTATGTTGTAGCTATCTATCTATATACACATATAAAATCCTAAGTGTTCTGGTCTTGTTTCTCTAGAGAACCTTGTCTAACATAACACTCATATGTATATAAGAAAGACCTTTATATACAAGAGCAATTGAATATTGAGAAAACATCCCAGCCCGGTCCAGATCAAGTCCATAAGTCCAATATTATCCCATATGCCCAATACGAATCTCTAAATTTCTCTTCAGACTTACAAAACACATGTAATGATGCCAAATGCAAGAAGATCACAGACCATTGGGTGGAAAGTCTTGTGGATCCAGTGGTGGTGTAACTTCTCAGCACTGGCGGCGGTCTCCATGTGGCTCCTCCAGCTCCCATGGCTCTGGCTGCATCAGCATAGTTTCATCAGGCTCTTTGATAGTGTCTCACAGGGAGTGAGTGTGCCCCGCCTCCAGTAAGCTATTTTTCTCCTTATCACCTCCAAATGAGGTCCTCCAGCTGCAACCTGATTGGCAGACTAAACTCCACCCCTTCACTCTTAAGTCTCATAGTGACAACAGATTATGTTACTACCACACTCAGTAATTAAAAGTACTCACTACTAATATATGCAACAGCATGAAAGAATCTCAAAACCGTATAGTGACTGAAAGTAAGCAGGCACCAGAAGGTAAGTAGCATAGTATTCCATTTAAGTGAAATTGAAGAAAAATCTAAGCCTACCTACATTGGTTGTCTTGCATGGAAGGAATTGACTAGAGAGCACACAGAGCTTTCAAGGATGGTGAAAATATTTTGTATGCCTACATGGATAAGGATAACACGGGTGGATGAATATATTTTTCAAAAACCACTGAGTACTTAAGATCTGTGCATTTCCCAGAGTATAAAGTATTCCTCAACAAAGACCAAGTTTGAGGTTAACTTTTGTAAGAACGATACACTTCAAAAAGTACTGCGTTGAGCATTTTTCCTTGGGAAAAACTTACCTTAAATAAGTTCTATTTGAGACATCACCTCATCGGAGAGAAAGTACAGCATTTATAAACCCTGTTAAAAGTGACAAACTGTCAGTATATTGAGGAATCAAGGAGGGATGAAAGCATTGCGCAAAGGCCTTCATTAAAAGTTCCCCTTTGCTTGCCTGTCATAACAGATCCTAAATCAATTCTCTGACTGTGGATTGCCTATTATAATATTGCCTATTATTTTTAGCCTCTTATTTTTATCAAAGTAGAGAAAAATATTTTAACTCAAGGAGGGAATCGGAGAAATGTGATTGCAGACGGCGATGAACAGAGGCATGTTATGAAGAAGCTGGAGTAATTGTGCTTTGAGATCTATGAATTAAGAGCTATACAGCATGTGCCAGGTTGCTCAGTAAGAAAATGTTTTCATTTTCAACAGTCTGTATGAAGACTTCAGTTGGCATCAGCAGTCAATTCCTTTATCTACAATCGATATCTTATATCTGCTCATAAGACTCAAATCAATATTTCTCAGCCTACCATGTCTATAGCCCCACCTCCGTAAGTGTTGTAGATTCAGAAATGCCTTTATTTGTGCACACACAGTTACTGTCCACCCATGTATGGGTTTTGAAATCATATTCCAACTTTTCCTACTTACTAGCTCCGGGGCCTTGAGACAGTTACTTAGTCCCTCAATCTCATTCTACATCTGTGAACTGGGATAATAAGTGCATGTACCTCATGGCTATTAATAGGTTTAATTGGGTTATAGATATTTAACATAGGACTATTCATAAAACCAAACTCCCTGCCATCAAGCCAATGCTGACTCATAGCAACCCAATAGGGTGGGGGGTAGGGTAGAACTGCCCCTGTATCCATGTTTCTGAGACTGTGAGTCTTTACTGGAGCAGAAAGTCCCATCGTTCTCCTGCAGGGTAGCTGGTGGTTTCACACTGCTGACCTTGAAGGTAGCAGCCCAGCTGGTAACTTCCAGGACTATGCTGCCAGGAACCAGCTTATAATAAATCTCAGTACATACTAGAAGAAAAGCAACCATACAGTAGAGCATCAGAGACAGAAGAGACCTTAAACATGATCATGCTTTAAATGAGTATAGTAATGTTTAGAGAGGGAAATTGACTTTTGAAAATCACACAGACCTTTGATGTCAGGGCTGGAGGGGTGAAATAAAATTGCTTGGTATGGTTCTTCTATCCATAGTCTTTCCAATTCCCAACAAATGAATACGTGGGAACATCAGAGTAAAGTGCAGACGATGCTAACTTAGGAATTGGTCAGTTTGTCATTCCACTGGGTATAAAGTGAGCTATCGCAGAAGCAAAAATAGAGAATCCATGAGCCGCAGAAAGAGCCATGCTTGACCAGGGTCCCCGCATGGAGATGTGGTGGCAACAGAGAACATTAAACAGCTGTGAGCTTCCAGGGCAGGGAATGAATAAAGCCAAGTGCCGGGTGTTGAGCTGCTAATTGGAAGGTCAGCAGTTTGAAACCATGTGGGAGAAAGACCAGGCCTTCTACTCCTGCAAAGATGTACAGTCTCAGAAACCCAACACACCAATCTCGTTGCTATTGAATTAACACTGGATCATAGGAAGCCTGCAGGACAAGGTAGCACTGCGCCCTGGGAGTAACTGAGACTGTAACTGTTTGCAGCAGTAGAAAGCCCCATCTCTCTCCCTGAGAGGTGTTGGTGGTCTTGAACTGCTGACCAATGTGGATCACAACCCAATGTATAACCACTATGCCACCAGGGATCCTCCCAGAGGGGCAGTTATAAATGCCCACTATGGTTGCTATGAGTCAGGATTGACTTTATGGCGATGAGTTTGGTTTGTTGTGTGTTTGTTTGTTTGTTTAAAGGGGAGCCTTGTAACACTTGCCTGAGCAGAGCAGAAGTCAAGGGTTGGAATGGCTGAGAGACTAAGGACCAGAGAAAAACCTGCGTGGCTAAGAGGCACTGCTGTGGACAAAAAGACAGGATCCTTATCCTGCTTTCTGATCCTGACTTGAGGCAACCTGGTAACTAACAGCATAAATTCCCATAGGCGTGAGTATTGCCTGAGTTCTGTGTGTCCATTGCATGGAACATCGAGTGCAGCAGAGAAAGAGGGATGGTTGGTGTCAGAATAAGGCAAAGAAGGGTGGCTGGCAGTTTCGGTGATTCCTGCTGTACTCCCCCTCCACAAAAATGGTGCAGAGTTCAGATTCTGGCCTGTTTTCTGCACTTCGTAAAGCCATCTAATCTTGCACTCGCCTCTTTGATATCTCCTTCCAACGCGTTTACACATTTCTTTTTCCTGACCCCTTCCAAAGGCAATATGGGTAAGACCAGCCTTTCAAAGACAGCATGCAGGGTGCTCACCAGCATGGCAAAAGACATTCAGATTCAAGCACATATGAACAGCTAATATCTTCTGGTCTCAGAGGGTGGGGGTAGCATTCAGCATCACTTCCTCTGCTGGCGAGTTAATGAATCAGCCAACTGGGCTACTTAAAATGTTCCAACAATACTTCCCACTATTGATAGGCCTAGAAATATAGATATTAGACCCCAGTGGGAAATGATGAGAAACTGAATCTGGAATATTCTACCAACAAATGTAGTAATCTTACTGTTCTCACTAACATGATTTATTGTATGATGTTTTATTGTTTGGTAAAGGTTTTTTTTATTTTGTTATCAAGCTCTTTGGCTGAAGCACATGGAAGAAATGATGAAAGAACTGAATAGAAAACTTCAAAAAGCAGCTGAGGAAGACAAAGTAAAGTAGAATCATCTGCGTGTGCCAGACCTGGGACTAGAAACCAAAGGGAAGATCATGCTCAGCATATATATATGAACGAACGGAAGAAAAATTCAAGCCTCAAGTTCCAATATTGAATGCTTCCAGGGGCAAAATATTGAACAATGCAGGAAGTTTCAGAAAAGGATGCTAAGAACCCACAGAGTCACTTCACTGTACCAAAAAGGACTAGTTGATATTTAACCATTTGGAGAGGTAGCAGAATTCCAAACTGCACTGAGACTTTAGCAAAAAACAGGCTCCAGGAATTGATGGAATAGCAGGAGAAATGTTTCAACAAGTGACAAAGCATTGAAAGCACTCACTTACCTATGCCAAGAAATTTGGGAGACTGCTATATGCCCATGCAACGGATTGAAAGTGGTCTGCATTTTGATTGTTGGGTCATTCTGCTGGGTCACCAAAGCAAGGCAGAATTAGAGAACAATGCCATTGATATCACATGCAAATGAAATTTTGCTGAAGATAATTCAACAACAGGTGGCGTGGTACATTGACATAAATTCAGGTTGAATTCCGAAGAGGACATCGAACAAGGGGCATCATTGCTGATATGAAATGGACCATGGCTGAAAGCCGAGAATACCAGAAAGATGTTTACTTGTGTTTTATTAACTATACAAAAGCATTTGAATCTGTGGATCATAACACAGTATTGATAGCATGTAGAGTAGTAGGAACTCCAGAACAAACCATTGAGTTCACGAGGAACCTGTACATGGAACAAGAGGCAGTCATTCAAACAGAACATAATTAAATGGTTTAAAATCAGGAAAGGTGTGCATCAGGGTTGTATCTTCTCATAATACTTACTCAGTTTGTTTACTGAGCAACTAATCTGAGAAGGTAGACTACAGTGAAGAAGAGTTCAGCACCAAGATTGGAGGAAGGCTTATTAATGACACAACTTTGCTTGCTGAAGATGAGGAAGACTTGAAGCACTTGTTGATGAAGATCAAAGAATACAACCTTCAGTATAGATTACAACTCAAAGAAAATACATATCCTCACAGCAAAATACTACCAAATGGTAGCATTGTGTTGAATGGAGGAAAAATTGAAGTTGTCAATGATTTAGTCTTGCTTGGCTCTACAAGCAACACTCATGGAAGCAGCAGTTAAGAAATTAAAGGACACATTGCATTGGGTAAATCTGCTGCCCAAGATTTCTTTAAAGAGTCAAAGAGAAGGGATCTCACTTTGAGAGCCAAGGTGACCTGGCCCCAGACATGGTATTCTCAATTGCTTCATATGCATGCAAAAGTTGGACATTGAATAAGGAAGGCCGGAAAAGAATCCATGCTTTTAAATTGTGGTGCTAGTGACGAATATTGCTAGAACACGGACTGCCAAAAGAACAAACAAACCAGTCTTGGAAGAAGTACAGCCAGAATAATGCCCCTTAGAAGTGAGGATGGCAAGATTTCATCTCAGGTACTTTGGAGATGTTGTCAGGAGAGAGCAGTCTCTGGAAAATGACATCATGCTTGTTAAAATAGAAGGGAAGCAAAAAAAAAAAAAAAGAGGAAGATCATCAAGGAGCTGGATTGGCACAGTGGCTCAACAATGGGCTCCAACATAACAATTGTTAGAATAACACAGGACTGAGCAGTGTTTCAGTCTGTTGTACACAGAGTCACTATGAGTTAGAACTGACTTGATGGCACCTAACAACATTAATACAAGATTAAGAACTGAATTTTCATTTCTCAATAGTTTTTGTTAAGCTTTCCCTTCCAACCAATAGAGAGGTCTGAGGGGCGGGCCCCAATCCCAATTACGTGGACAGCCCCTCCTCCCCGCAGAAGAATTCCCTTCAGAGGACAGCACTGAAGCTCAGGGAGAGGGGCATGTCTGATCAGATCACACAGAAGGAAATTAAGGAAGAAGAAAAGAGACTGGAACACATCCTGGCCCACCAAAGCCTGAGGATGATATTCCCTCTTAGAGCAGCCAAAGCACAGAGAGGACCATAGGACCAGTCCCACTACAAGACACAACGTCCCTCACTGACCATAGAACTACAGGGGACAACACTAAAGACAGTGCAGGAATTTCACCTGATCTAAACCCACCACACTGAGACGAAACACAGGGTGTGCAACAGAACAGCAAGATAAACAGAGTAATGAAGTCCCCATGGAATGCCAAAAATAGACTTTGATGCCAGGACCTGGCACCCTATCAGACTTGACCGGAAAACACTCCTAAAGATCAACAAACAGATCTTGAACTATTTACAGACTTTTCCTTTTTGTTATTGTTTGGTTTTTCTTGCTGTTGTTGTTTTGTTTTGTTGCTTTGTTTTGCTCTGCCTTGTTTGTTGTGCATATTATTATCTCTACAAGTCATTCTAAGGATAAACAATCTGGAGGAGAAACATAGGACCGACGATTCTGGGGGGGGACATGGGAGAAGGGGATGGGGGGGAAGGGAAGTGGGTGTTAACAAACCCAGGGAAAAGGGAACAACAAGTGATCCAAAATTGATGGCGAGGAGGATGTAGGAGGACTGGTAGGGTTTGATCAAGGGCAATGTAACCAAGAGTAATTACTGAAACCCAATGAAGGCTGAACATGATAGTGGGACAAAAGGAAAGTAAAAGAAAATAGAGGAAATGAGTAGGAGGCAAAAGGCATTTATAGAGGTCTAAATACAGGCATGTACATATGTAAATGTATTTATATATGATGATGGGGAAATAGATCTATGTGTATATATTTATAGGTTTAGTATTAAGGCAGCAGATGGACCATGGGTTTATATTCAAGTACACCCTCAATGCAAGAACACTTTGTTCTGTTAACCTGGCTTTCCATTAGGCTCACCTTCCCTACACGATCGTCAAAGACAAAGTGAGTGCATAAGCAAATATGAAGAAAGCTGATGGTGCCTGGCTATCAAAAGATAGAGCATCTAGGGTCTTCAAGGCTTAAAGGTAAACAACTGGCCATCTAGCTCAGAAGCAACAAAGCCCACATGAAAGAAGCATACCAGCCTGTGTGATCACAAGGTGTCAATAGGATCAGGTATCAGGCATCAAAGAGCAAAAAAATCATACCATTGTAAATGAGGGGGAGTGCAGACTGGAGACCCAAAGCCCATCTGTAGGCAACTGGACACCCCCTTACAGAAGGGTGACAGAGAGGAGACAAGCCAGTCAGGGTGCAGTATAGCAATGATGAAACATACAACTTTCCTCTAGTTTTGTAATATCTACACACACACACACACACACACACATACACAATCATGATCCCAATTCTACCTTACAAATCTGACTAGACCCTATCATGTACACTGGTACAGATAAGCGCTGGAAACACAGGGAGTCCAGGACAGATGAACCCCTCAGGACCAATAATGACAGTAGTGATACAAGGAGGATAAGGGGAAGGTGGGGAAGAAAGGAGGAACCGATCACAATGATCTACATATAATCCCTCCCTGGGGAATGAACAACAGAGAAATGCATGAAGGGAGACATCAGAGAGTGTAAGACATGAAAAAATAATAATAATTTATAAATTATCAAGGTTTTTGTGAGGGAGGGAGGGTGGGGGGGAAGGAAGAAAATGCAGAGTTGATACCAAGGGCTCAAGTAGAAAGTTTTTTGAGAATGATGATGACAACAAATGTACAAATGCTCTTGACACAATGGATGGATGTATGGATTGTGGTAAGAGTTGTTCAAGCCCCCTATAAAATGATTTTTTAAAAGATTTCCCTTCCACCATGATGTTAAACTGTCCACATGAAATATATTTTTTCATATTTCCAACATATATAAAGATATTACTGACCACATAAAAAACAAAATACAAATCTCTGGAGAAGCATTGGTATCTGTTGCAAAAGTTAGTTATTGTAGGACAACTGTTGCCCAAAGATTAAAGGTAGCCTGGTGGTGATGGTGGGTAACCACTGAACTGCTAACCTCAAGGTAAGCAGTTCAGACCTACCAGCCCCCTCTTTGAGATCACATTTTGGAAACACTAAATATGGGATTCAACTTGATGGCAGTGAGTAGTGGCCTAAGATAATTATTTAACCATTTTAAGTCTCAGAAGATGTATTTACATATCACTCTGTAAGATATAATATTTATTTAAATCAATTAATTATTCCTCTCAAAGAATTTTACTTATTTTTTCACTCCAGATCTTCCTGTGAATGTACCAAAAGTAAAATGAAAGCTGTTATGAATTTATTCCAATAGCCAAAAACAGAAGTTTGGTTTTTTTGCATTTTTACAGAAAACATAATTTTACAGAATAAGTATTAAATTGGATAGAAAGAAATAGGAACACTTGTCCTTTGCCTGGAGCTTCTAAAATACACAAACATGTGGAAAATAGTTCGGTGGTTTCTCAAAAAGTGAAACTTAATTGTCCTGTGATCCAGCAACTCTGCTCCTAGGTACATTACTAAAAAACTTGAAAGCCAAAATGCAAACATATTTGTATACAACTGTTTACTGCAGCACTATTCACGGTGGCTAAAAAGCAGAAATGGCCTAAATCTGTGTCAGCCATCAACAGATGAATATGTTAATAAAAGGTGGTAGATATTTGCAATAAAATATCATGCGGCTAAGAGAAATGAAGTCCTGATACATGCTACAAATGGATGAACCTTGAAAACATTTGTGCTGAGAACAATAAGGCAATCATAAAAAATAAATATTATCTGATCCCATTCGCACGAAATGTCCACAATAAGCAAGAATATAAAGGCCAATATTTATCAGAAAGGAAAGGAAGATTCAAGGCTTAGAAGAAACTGAGCTTCTGCTAAGGGTGATGGTATAATTTGGGATTAGATAAAAGTGATACTGAGCACGAAGCATATATTACTGAAGATTGTTGCAATGTTAAATGTTTTCTTACATATGGATCACCGTAAAATAAAATACTTTGACATTTTTAATTGTCGGTGTTGTATCAGTCACCAATGACCATTGTGACATTGATGTAACACTGAGAATTAAAAATTTATAGAAAACAGAAAACATTGTGTCACTGATATAAAATAGAAAATATGTAATTACAGAAATAGTTTTATTTCTACCTAAATCATGTAAAAGTTCAGCATCGGGGAAAATGTTTTTATGGTAAAAACAAGTTTTGGAGTCCATGTCTTGATCAAAAACATTATTCTGAGTGAGTGAAGAAACACATGGAGAGAACAGCTGAAAAGAAAGCCTGATTAAAATATATGTGTCCCAATCCTGCTGTGGCAATGGCTGTGCGGAGAAGCCCATTAACTTTCCTCACTAAGTGGTAAGTGACAAATAAACCGGGCATATGGGTGTAATGTAGGGAGCAGAAATCCAGCCTGCATCCAAAGAGGCTGCAGTGTTCTACCAATAAAAGTAGAACTGCAGTTATCCATTTTACCATTTAGTTGTATTTATGCTGCAATTGAACCTCAACATCTTAAATAACATTGAAGCAAAATACAAAAGAATGAATGCAGAAGTTGATACCTTCTCATTGATCCCCAAAACCAATCAAATTTTAGTGAAATATGAGCTTTTCAGCCCTACTCTGTAGTTCAACCCAAACTGACCTACAATGATTACAATAACGAGCACTTCAAATTTCAGCATCGTTTTGTTCAAAATTGGGCAGAAGTCTTTAATCAAATTACTCAATGAATGGCATGCAAAAAGCCCTTAACCTTTAAAGCTTTTAGTGAGTTACAGTTATTAAAACATAGATTGAAAGGTATCCCTATACAATCAAGGGAAGAATACAATGAATTAAGCAAAGAAAGTTCAACAATGGTTTGATTCTGATATATCTCAATCCATGAATAAAATATTTGGGTATAGTAGTTATTTAATTGGATAAGCATATTCAGCATTAAAATGGAATAAAATTGGGAAGGCCTTTGATTTGCAGCACCTAAGTATGATGAAGCATTCAAAAGAAACAAATAAAAACCCTATTCATGAATTTTGTCTTGGAAAACGTTGAAAGAAAACACAAAGACAACACCTGCAGAAATAGTTAGACATCTCAACATAAACGTAATATTAAAACTAAGAAAGGTGGGGGAGGCTTCTCTGAGCTTACGAGTACCTCTGCCTCTCCAGGGGGAATATTATGCTGTATAAGAAGGGTCCATAGAAGGTTTCAGCAGTAGTGAATTTGCTAAATATAAATGTAACTTTGAATATAAAATGTAAATTTGCTAAATATAAAATGTATCTTTGTAAACTATAAGTGAGTTTATTAGAACATTAGAAACAACAGCTAGGTTGAAAAATTGTATTCCTTAGGACACTACCAAAAATGCAACACCAAACTCGCTGCCATGGAATCAATGCCAACTCATAGTGACCATAAAGGACAGGGTTGTAGAACTACTGCTTGGAATGTTAGAGACTAACTGGTGACCAGAGTAGACAGCTGATCTTTCTCCCTCAGAGCAGCTAGTGGTTTCCCACTGCCAACAATGAGGCTCTCAGCCCTACATGTGACCACCTTACCACCAGATTAGAGATAACACAGCTAATAATTACTCTGTTCATGTTTTGTTCTGTGTTCAGATAATAAATATCAATAAATTGGGGGTGGGGGTGCGGGAAGGGCTGGGGTTGTGGTTCCGGGGTACAATTCGCACTTTCCATGAAAAAGATCTGTGTTCAAGTCCAGCCAATGTACCTCCTGGGCAGTCACCAGCCATCTGTCAGCTGTAGGTTATTACGCTGCTGAACAGGTTTCCATGGACAGACTCGAAACAAAGGTCTCAGGACTGACTTCCAGTGAAAGCCTGATGGATCACAGTGGTCTTATGGATTCACAACTGACAATGGGGTTCAGCGTTGGCTTCCTAGCCATCGGGTCAGGGGCTGGAGCCCATCTGCTGCTCCTCGGGGAAAAGATGAGGATTTATAGCTTGAGAAATCCAAAGAAACAGTTCTACTCTGTCCTAGGGGGTTGCAGTGAGCTGGAATCAACTCAATACCTGTAGGTTTGGGTTTTTTGGTCTGGTATCTCACTATTTTCACTTCTCATCTTCTGGGCAGCATATGAAACAAAACCGAACCCATCACATGCAGTTGATTCTGGCTCCTAGCAACCCTAGACAGCGATTCCAAGACTAAAGCTTTCGCATGTATATGAGGTGATTAAAAATATGTATGGATTGTGGTAAGAGTTGTATGAGCCACCAACAAAATGATTTTTTTTTAATAGCATGGCTTGGGTCTGGGTACCTTTGTTTTTGCTCTTTAACACTTAAAGAGCTCTTTTGCACCAGATTGGCCCAAAGAACGACATTGTTTGGCCTCTGCACTGCTGCTTGCGAGGGTGTTGGCACAGACCTAAGTAACATGAAATCCTAGGCAACTTCAACCTTTTCTCCATCTAGTATGATCAGCTGTAAGGATCTTTATTCTCTTTATATTGAGTGTAATCCACATCGAAGACTGCAGCTACTGATCTTCGTCCGAAAGTCGTTTAAGTACTCTGCTTTCAGCAAGCCAGGCGGTTATTAAAAAGTCTTCCTCTAATCATGGTGCCACATTCTTCTTCATATAGTTCAGCTGCTTGGATTTTTTTGCTCAGTATAAAGACTAAATAGATAGGATGAAAGAGCACACAACCTTGACACATCCATTTCCTGATTTCAAGCCCTCCAGCATCTCCTGATTTTGTCACAAGGACTCCCTCTTGGGCTATGCACAGGTCCTTCATGAAAGCAATTAAGTGGTCCGGAATTCTCATTCTTAGCAATGCTATCCAGATTTTTTTAATGATCCACGCAGTCAAATGTCTCTGCCTGGTAAATTAAACACAGGTAGACATCTTTCTAGTATTCTCTGCTTTCAGCCAAAGTCCTTCAGACATCAGCAATGGTGTCCATCATTTCCCACCATCTTCTCAATCTAACTTAAATGTCTGGCCATTCACTGTTCTTGCTGTAAGCATTTTTTAAATTATCTTCAACAAAATTGATCTTGCTGTGATCTTAATGATAGTGTTCACCTTATTTTGGAGTAACATAAATATGAATCTCACTTGAATAGGCCACATTTGTTGGCATATTCACGTAAGTGCTTCTCGCATTGTGTCCATTCGGTAAAACATCTAAACTGTTATCCATCAATCCCCAGGGCCTTGCATTTTGCTAATGTCTTCAGTGCAGTTTGAACTTCTTCCTTCAATACTGTCTATAATTGACCATATGCTCTCTGAAATGGTTGAGTGTCAACAATTATTTTTGGTTCAATAACGGTGTATTCATTTCATTTTCTTTTGATGTTTCCAGCCTCATTCAATATATTGCCCATAGAATCCTTCAATATTACAAATCGAGGATTCAATATTTTCTTCAGTTCTCTCAGATTGAGAAATTCTAAATTGTGGGAAACAGAAGGATTTCTCCCAAGTTGTCTCCCCCAATATATGTCTAACTTAGCTGCTTGCCACACATGGTTAGTGACTACACTTGGAGGTCAACAGAAGTAGGTCAGGGGTTATTCTCCCTAAGGGTTGTCAGTCATCCAGAGCAAGCAGACACCACTGTTTATCCCACAACAAGTAGGCCCCACTCCCTTCTGATAAGGATAGTAGTAGATTGTTTCTCTGAAGGAGAGCCCAGAGAGGTCAAGCCCACTCGAAGGTGACCATGGTTAGGCTGCCATATTGAACCTAGGGATCCATCCTTCTTGTCACATGTATACTCTTAGTCCCTCTCCTACCTAGCATGTGTATACACCTAGTTCATCCCCTTCCTGTCACAGTTTTGCCTATTGTACAGCCCCTTTGACGTGTGGTTACCTGTAATCACGCCCCCTAAGTAGATATAAGCCTTGGTTAGCAATAAACGGGGTCTCCACCTCACCTCACCTCCTGCCCTCTCGGCCCATGTTGTGTGAGGACCTAACTGACAAGATCATAGCAATCCAGGAGGTGAGCATTCTTGTTTGTTTTTTTAACGATAGGTCTTGGCACATTTTATTAGCATGCTTCCTTGTCTTCTGAAGTTGCCCTTTGAAATCTTCTGTTCACATCAGTTACCTCATCATTTCTTCCTTTCAGTTTAGCTATCCTACCTGCAAGAGTAAATTTCAGAGTCTCTTCTGACATTCACTGTGTTCTTTTTTTTTTCTTTTTGGCATTTTTAATGATCTCTGCTTTCATCGTGTCCTTGATACCATCCCCCAGCACCTCTATCCTTCAATCATTAGTGTTCAATAAGTCAAATGTATTCTTGAGATGGTCTCTAAATCCAGGCAAGGTATACTCAATAGCATACATTTGTTCTCGTTGATTTGTTTTGACTTTTCATATTCAAATTGAACTTGTGTATGAGTAGCTGATGATCTGTCAGCATGTGGCCCCCTGCCTTGTTCAAATCAATGATACTGAGCTTCTGTGTCATCCCTTTCCACCAGTGTAGTTGATTTGATTCTGGTGTACCCCATCTAGTGAGGTCTACGTGTACAGTTTCCACTTATGTTGTTGGAAAAGGTACTTTCTAAGAATAGATCGTTGCAAAAATCTATCATATGATGATTTCCAACATTTCTATCACCAAGGACTTTTTTTTCAACTACTTTTGGCTTTCAAATTTCCCATTCCAATCACTAATAATTACCAATGCATCTTGATTACATGTTTCATCCATTTCAGACTGCAGACATTGGAGAAAGTCTTGAGTGCCGTCATTTTGGGCATCAGTGTTTTATGTGTAAATTAACTAATCTTCCCTGAAGGTGTGTAGGTAATAGGCTATCACTGATAGTGTTGCATCATCCTGATAGATCTTAAAATAGTCTTTTTGCCGATAAATGCGATGCTGTTCCTACCATTTCACACCAAATGAAAATTTATTGTAATCAGAATTGTACAAGCAAAACTAACAAAGCTCAAGTCTTTAAAACACTAAGAATAATTCCAAATATAATAAAATATCAAACCCCCTCAACTATAAGGGACTGGATAAATCAACTCTGGGATATTCATACAATGGAATATTATGCATCCTTAAAAAAACAATGACAAGTCTGTCAATACCTTAACCCATGGGCAAAAATTAGAGGACATTATGTTCAGCAAAATCAGTCAATCTCATAAATAGTTTGCGACACCAGTTTTACATAGGAAAATAAAGAAAAGGAGCAATAATTTTCATACAAAAAGATAAGGCTTTTGAGACCATGATGGAAAGAGGTGAAGGGAATGATGCCAAGCAGAGTTAGCCAAGCATAAAAGGACAAGTTCAAGAGGAGTCCACTGAGGTAGGTCCAATCTACACAGTGGGATCAGAAGAAAAAGTATTTAATTAAGAATTTACAGGTGGAGGGACAAGCACACAGGCAGGGGGCAAACAATGCCTAGTGATGCATACAGCATACAACATAAAGAGGGGGAAAGAGGAGAGAAGAAAAAAAAGTGGGAGAAAGATGAAGGAATTGGGGGGAGCGGGGCACTAATCCAACCCAGGGAGGGTACTGCTCATGTCTCCACCGGAAAGGGAGAGAGGGACCAGACCTCAACCTGGTGCGACAGGCCCTGAGGGCAACATATTGGCACGAAGCAGTGAACTAACAGAGCGGTCTGACGGCCTGACCTCTATCCCAGCCACGTCAACCCCTCGCCCCAGGAGAATGTACTACAGAAGACAGCACTGAAGATACAGCCTGGGGGAGGGGCAGGTCTGCCCAGACCACAGGGGAGCACACTAAGAAGGAATGAGAGAGAGTGAGGATGGACTGCATCCTGCCCCACCAAACTTTGTGGGCAATGTTCCCGCTTGGAGCAGCCAATGCCCAGAGAGAACCGTAGGGTCACCCTCACCATGAGACACGATGTCCCCTTACTGACCCCAAGTGCTATGTGGCGCAGCACCAGAGACACAGGGGGAGAATTGTGCTTGCTCTGAGCCCCACCACCACCTCCCCACACACACCAGGGGGTAACACAAAGGGAGTACAACAGAGCAGCAAGGGGAGCAAAGCAACAAAGTCCCCAAGGAATTCTGAAAATAGATTTCAGACTCAGAGGGCAGGACTTAGCACTGCATCAGACCAGATCAGAAAACATTCATAAGAGTCATCAGACAGACCTGGAAACACAGGGTTTTTTGGTTTTGTTGTTGTTGATGTTGTTTAGTGGGGGGACTTTTTTGTGTGTGTCAATCTATATAAGACAGGTAGAATAAACAATCCCAAGGAGAAAACATGGGGACCAACAGTTCCAGGGAAACGAGGGAGAGGAGGAGGTGGGGCGAAAGGGGGGAGTCAACAAACTCAGGGACAAGGGAACAAGAAGTCTAAAATCAATTACGAAGAGAGCATAGAATGCCTGGCGGGACTGATCAAGTGCAATGTAACCGAGAGGAAGTACAGAAAGCCAAAGGAAGGTCAAACATGATAGGACAGGAGGAAAGTCAGAGGAAATAAAGGAAAGAACTAGGAGGCAAAGGACATTTATAGAGGTATACACAAAGGCATGTACATAATTAAATATACTAATATATAATGATAGGGCTATAGATCTTTATACATATATTTATTGGTCAAGTATTAGAGTAACAGACGGACATTGGGTCTCTACTCAAGTCTTCCCTCAATGCAAGAACACTTTGTTCTAATAGCCATAATGCTCACCTTCCAGACAGGATCACTGAAGACAAAATGGATGCATAAGTTAATGTGTTGAAGAAAGCTGATGGTGCTCAGCTATTACAAGATATAGCATCTGGAGTCTTACAGGATTGAAGGTAAACAAGTGGCCATCTAACAGGGAAGCAACAAAGCCCACATAGAAGAATCACACCAGCACATGTGATTATGAGGTATCGAGTACCAGAAGACTCAGAACAAACACCATTTTGATGCAAGCCAGGGGGGCTTTGGAGAACCAAAGTCCATCTATAGACAATTGGACATCCCCTCACAGAAGGGTCACAAGGAAGGAATCATGACCCCTGTTCTACCTTACAAATCTGGCTAGACCAGAGCATGTACACTGGTACAGATAAGAGCTCTCAAACGCACAGAATCCAGGACAGAGAAACCCTTCAGGACCAATAATGAGAGTAGTGACACCATGAGAGTAGGGGGAATGGGGTGGGGAGAAAGGGGAAACTGATTACAATGATCGATGTATAGCACCTCTGCCCCCCACCCACCCAGGGAGATAAACAACAGAAATGTGGGCAAAGGGTGAAGGGAGACAGTGGAAGATGTAAAATATGAAAATTAAAATAATGTATAAATTATCACGGATTCCTGAGGGTGAGGGATAGGGGAGGGAGGGTAAAAAAGAGGAGCTGATATCAAGGGCTCAAGTAGAAAGAAAATGTTTTGGAAATGATGAGACAGTGTATATACAAATGCGCTTGGCACAATTGATGTATGGATTGTTATAAGAGTTGTAAGATCCCTCAATAAAATGATTTTTTTTTAAATTTTAACTATGATGAGGTCAGGGTCAGGGGTTAGGATAGGGGTCAAAGCAGGAAGGAATGGGAACTTATGAAGGCAAGGCAGGTGGAAAAGCACACACACAATGGAACCACATAGACGGAGATTCCGGGGGACACTGTTACTGATCCGATATGACAAGATGGGCTCTACAGCGCCATAGACTTTGTTTCCCTTTGTCAGTATGCTATTTCACAAACAAATAGGAAAATAACTATATATATAAATAAATTAAAAACCAACACTAATAACAAAGTTAATTTTAAAGAGAGAAGAGTCACAGCCTCCAAAACCATTAGATTGAAATACTGGTTTGAGTGGCTGTAACAGCGGTTCTCAACCTGTGGGTCACAACCCCTTTCGGGATCAAACGACCCTTTCACGGGATTCGCCCGATTCATAACAGTAGCAAAATGACAGTGATGAAGAAGCAACTAAAATAATTTTATGGTTGGGGAGGTGTCACCACAGCATGAGGAACTGCATGAAAGGGTCGCGGCCTGAAGAAGGTTGAGAACCGCTGGTCTAGAAAAAGAGGAAAGTGAAACTGAAACAAATTTGGATTCTTTCGTGGCACAAAAGCTTGTTTCAAACAAACAATAAATAACTAAATAAAGATCAACCCACTGAACGCCCAACAACTTTTGTGCCAAAGAAAATGGACTGTGTGCCTTTGGAGCGCACTCTTCTCCACTCCTGACATCCTGCTAATGTTTCCATGCACAAATGGCCCAGAGCCTTCACTTGGGGCTCTTGAGAGCCAATCTGCATCACACCTATGGGGAATATTGTGTGAACTCATAATTATTTCCTGTGAATGTGTTGAAATCAAGCATGAAGATTCCTAGCCAAATTGCAATTTTTTTCCCAAGATCTTTTTCAGCATCTCAAGTTCTCAGAACAAGTAGGGCTAATAGTAGCTTCTAACACAAAAACTGTGGATACTCAATTTGCAGAGGCAAAGGGTTTCCTGGCTCCTACCTTCATGATTTTAATCTTTAAACAGCAACCTATAGATAGCATTTGATTAATCGCCAATCCCATTTCATTCCCCAACAACTGTTAGAAGAAGAAAAAAACACCTTTCCCAACAATTATGATAATAAAAGGGACTCACCATTTTCTCCTAATACAGTGGAGAAATTGTACAAATAATTGATATGATACATTAAAACATATCATAGGTAATTGATATATCATTGAGAAAAATGTTTGAATCATGAAGATAGGGTTCATGATCCCTGGTAACGATTCCATCATTAAGGCCTGAGGGAAGGGAATAAGAAATACCACCATGGGAAAGAGGAGAATTTAACATTGAGAACTCCTTACCAAGCAGAAAGAAACCTCTTTCCTCCAAATTCCAGTGGGAGGTATGAGGGGGAGAGACCAAATGCCTATTGTTCATGTGTCTGTTCTGTGTAGAACCCTGGGAGGGTGGGCATGGGTATTCAGCTATAGAGCAGCACAAGATCTCTTGGTCGAGTTCGTGATTGACATGTTTCCCTGGGCATGACTGGAGAATGTGAGGTGCAGAAGATAGAGGTAAGGCCACATTGTAAGTATCACAGGGACCAAAGTGCACCATTGGCAGAAGGAGATGGTGAAAAAGTGGCCTGGGCAAGTCATGCAAGAGAGCCGAGACCACCTGTCCTCTCTGGAGCAGGGGCTCTGAGTCCCAGAGGAGCATGTAGCCGATGGCAGTGGGGACACAATGGGCGCAGCAAGGAAAGATTTCAGGACAAGAGGCAAGAGCGTGAACACACCTCCAAATGTTATGCCGCAGGGCCATCTGCAACATTAGCACAGGAGCAGACAGATCCACCGCAGCATGAGGAAGAGGAGAGTCCAGGAGGAGCCAAAGAACGTCACGCAGATCTGAAACTCGCAATTGCCCTCTGCTAAACAAAGCCAGTGTACCTCGAGCTCCAAACAACACCTATGTGTCAGAGAAGAACTGTGCTCCACAGGCTTTGAAAGACTAATTTTTCAAAAGTCAATTGCCAGGCCCTACCTGACCCCACCGTTTTTTTTTTCTTTTCCTGAAGCATGTGGCAGTTAGATTTTATGTCAAGTTGATGATACTTGTGTGGAGAGAGGGGTAGAGTCCAAACTGTCAATCAGGTAGAAGCCTGATGATGCCTCCTTCACGGGGTGTGGCCTTTTGGATAAGAGGGACAATGAGAACTTCTCTCTGTCCCTTCACCCTCCTGCTCGCTAGTATTCTGTGTCTGCCTCAGGGGCAGCTCCGCATAGGCTGCTGACCCTGGAGCTGTTGCAACCCTGCCATGTTCCCACCAATTTTGGATGTATGTGACTGACTTTCCACCCACCAGCCTGTGTTCGCCCTGCCTCCTGCTTCATCTTTCTGCGTCATCAGCCTGCAGCTCTATGAATCTGAAAAGGGTCCAGCTAGCATTGGACCCATGGACTGGAGTTGGACTGGGCAGGAATGCCTTCTTGATATAAATTACTTCTTGATATAAAGTTCTTTCTTATACATATATGAGTGTCACTGGTTTTGTTTCTCTAGACAATCCTGCCTGACCCAGACACCTCTGCGTGGACTCAAACCTTCAACCTTTCAATTGGTGCTTACCATTTCACTTCCCAGGAGATCACATAAGCCTCATACCCTGACATCTCCTCAAAGAGTGTCAGGGAGAAGAGAAAAATCTAAACAACTGGACATTTATTCAGAGAACAAGCCACAGTCATGTACATACATAAATATATCTATATATGATGGTGGGGAAACAGATCTTTGTGCAAATATTTATAGGTTTAGGATTAAGACAGCAGATGGACATTGAACCTCCACTCAAGTACTTACTGAATGCAAGAACACTTTGTTCTATTAAATTGGCATTTCATGATGCCATATGATCGCTTCCTGACATGATCACTGAAGACAAATGTGTGCATAAGCAAATATGGTGAAGAAAGCTGATGGTGCCCGGCTATCAAAAGATATAGCATCTGGGGTCTTAAAGGCCTGAAGATAAAGAAGTGGCCATCTAGCTCAGAAGCAACAAAGCCCACATGGAAGAAGCACACCAGCCTGTGTGACCACAAGGTGTTGAAGGGATCAGGTATCAGGGATCAAAGAACAAAAGAGCATATCATTGTAATGAGGGTGAGGGCAGAGTGGAGACCCAAAGCCCATCTGTAGGTAACTGGACATCCCCTTACAAAAAGCATCACAGGTAGGAGATGAGCCAGTCAGGGTGCAAGGTAGCAGTGATGAAACATACAACTTTCCTCTTGTTCTTAAATGCTTCCTCTCCCCCCACTATCATGAGCCCAATTCTACCTTACAAATCTGGCTAGACCAGAGGATGTACATTGGTACAGATAGGAAATGGAAACACAGGGAATCCAGGACAGATGATCCCTTCAGGACCAGCGGTGAGAGTGGCAATCAGGAGGGTGGAGGGAATGTGGGGTAGAAAGGGGGAACCAATTATAAGGATTTACATATAACCTCTTCCCTGGGGAATGGACAACAGAAAAGTGGGTGAAGGGAGATGTCAGACAGTGTAAGATATGACAAAATAATTATAATTTATAAATGATCAAGGGTTCATGAGGAAAAGGAGTGTGGAGAGGGAGGGAAAAATGAGGAGCTGATACCAAGGGCTCAAGTAGAAAGCAAATGTTTTCAGAATGATGATGGCAACAAATGTACAAATGTGCTTAACACAATGGATGGATGGATGGATGGATGGATGGATGGATGGATGGATGGATGGATGGATGGATTGTGATAAGAGTTGTATAAGCCCCCTATAAAATTATTTTTAAGAGAGAGATTAAATCAACCAGAATGATCCGGGATAGCATAAATTGTGGTTGTTCTTGTTGTTGTTTTTAGGTGCCATCAGGTTGGCTCCAGTCTATAGCGACCCTTTGCCCAGCAGAACTAAACACTGCAAGGTCATGCACCCTCCTCACAATCATTCCTATTCCTGCCCATCGATGCAGCTACTGTGTGAACCCATCTCATGCAGGGCCTTCCTCTTCCTCCGCCCTCCTCACTTTACCAAACTGCCGTTCCTCTCCAGGGACTGGTCTCTCCTGGTGATATGTCCAAAGTATGTAGCATGAGGTCTTGCCATCCTTAGGAGCACTCTGGCCTTGCTTCTTCCCAGACAGATCTGTTTGTCCTTTTAGCAGTCCATCAGACTTTCAATGTTACTGCCCCTGCCCGGCACCACAATTTAAATGCACATATACTTCTAATAGACTTCCCTATTCAAGATCTAACTTTCACATGTATATGATGCAATGGAGAATACCATGGCTTGGGCCAGGAGCACCTTAGTCCTCAAAGAAATGTCCTTGCTCTTTAACACTCTTTGAATTGAAAAAATTAGTAGCTTAGAATTAGAGGAAGGCAAAGACCTTCAGGTGTGGGTCAGGTGATGCAGTCGATTCATATGCTTCACTCAGATGCGCAAAGCAAATGAAGCCTTTGTGTCTTAAGCTGGGTTCTCTAGAGAAGCAAGACCAGTGGAGTATATGCATGTGTGTGTATGTGTATTTAAAAGAGATCGAGTGCAGCAGATTTACCTAACACATATGGCTTTTGATCTGTTGACTGCTGCTTCCATGAGCATTGATTGTGAATCCAAGCAAGACAAAAAAATCCTTGACAACTTCAACCTTTTCTCCATTTATCATGATGTTATCAATTGGTCCAGTTATAAAAATTTGGGTCTTCCTTCCATTGAGTTGTCATCCTTACTGAAGGCTACAATCCTTCATCTTCATCAACAAGTGCTTCAATCCGCAAGCAAGGTTGTGTCATTTGCATACTGCAAATTGTTAATAATCCTCATGTCACACTCTTCTTCATCTAATCCAGCTTCTCAGGACTTTCCCCGCATACAAACTGAACGCGCATGATCCGGATGTTAAACCATGCAGTGCTCCCTTGTTCTGTTCACACAACTGGCGCTTGACTCATGCACTAGCTCCAAAGGAGCACAATGAAGTGTCCCGAATAAACTGGCAAGTCTACACTTAGTTTCCTCACCTGACCCTAACTCACACCACCTAGTGAATATGGTCAGGTAAGGAGGATTCTATCAGATTCAGGAAACAAAGGGCAGTGGTTAAGGTGATGGGTGTATTGACTAGGCCATGATTCCCAGAGTGTTGACAAGTATGATGTAGTCATCCAAGCTGATGAGAGCTGATATCATGTAACAACCCCCATGATGAGATCTGCTATGAGCAAACAATTAGTGGAAAGAGTGCTTCCCTTCAAACAGGTGTGGCTCATCTGGTCTTTAAGGGGGGTGACCTGCCTTCAATACATTGTGGATGCTCTGACAAAGCTGTTTTGCTTTTAATGGGTCTGGATCCTGTATCTGACTCATCATTGGATCGTGGGGTCTTTGGACTTTAGTGAATGACTGTCACATTGTCTGCCAATCCTGAGAAGCTACAGCTTCTACAGCCTGTGAGTTAGGAGCCTGACCTCTTACCTCTGATCTTTGATTCACGTCTCTCTTTGCATCCAGTAGCCTGCCTTCTGACCTACCAATCTTGGATTTGCTAGGTCCTGCAACTATAAGTCAAGAGATTTCTCCAACCTGGCATTGGACCCACAGACTTTGAACCTGCAGCCTCTCTGACTACATGAGCCATTACCTTGAGGTAAACAAACACATACACACACATGCATATACTCCACTGGTCTTGCTTCTCTAGAGAACCCAGCTTAAGACACAAAGGCTTCATTTGCTTTGCGCATCTGAGTGAAGCATGTGAATCGACTGCATCACCTGACCCACACCTGAAGGTCTTTGCCTTCCTCTAATTCTAAGCTACTATTTTTTTTAATTCAAACATAAAATTTTCTTTCTGCTGTTGGATCTCATCTCATTGAGAGGGGCCTGAGAAAATATTGAGAGTTTGGTGACAAGGGGAGAGGAAGTCCATCGGAAACAAATTTCCAAACCAGCTACACACCTGGGGTCTGTGGGCTACCCTGAGATCAGAATAGTCAGAGAGATGAAGTCTGAGTGTTCTTTCCGACTGCAGTGCCAGTGAGCTCTGAGTTTCATCCACAGACGCATTCATGACCAGACCGGGGGTGGGGAGGGGGCAGCTTCAAATACATCTAAATGTTAAAGAGGCTCTCTGATTTCCCCATCTTGTTTTTCCTAGATCCGTGGAGCCTGCAACAGTGACCACAGACTGGCCCGGTGGTCAGAAGTTGCGGTGAACAACTCCCCACCCCCAAACCCACGGAACCCAAACTAATCATCTGCGAAACAGTCCCTGCTCCTCAATGTCATTGCCATGCCATTACCATGTCAACAAGTTTCTTCACCCCCATTCCTCCGCATGCTCGTGCTTGAGACACCACATGACCCTTTCAGTAGTTATTTGGGTGGTACCGATGGTTTGCACTGGACCACTAACCTGGTTTGGCAATTGGAATCCACTCAGCAGTGATATCAAAGAAAGGCCAAGCAATCAGCCTCTGCAGAGATTACAGCCAAGAAAACCCCGGGGAGGAGCTCCACTGTATAACGCACGAGGTCACCGTGAATGGAATCAGTCCCACGGAAGCAGGTTTAGTTGGCTTTTTCTGTCATTCCAGCTAGCTTTGATGTTCCATTAAACTCTGAATCATGTTCAGAAACAAGAAGTGAGTGAATAAGTCGTTTCATTTTTATAAAAGCAAAGGCCATTCAGATCAGCCAGGGGAAGGCAGAAGAGTTCACAGAGTGGGCCTTTCTCTGAGCAGACCAAGGCCCTGCTGCAGTGGGCACGATGATTCCACGCCTGTGTGCCTTCTGCCACTTTCATCAAGGCTGGCTCCAGCTCGCAAGTGCGTTGCTTTCATCTGTCCATGGCCTGCTATTATTGGAGATTTCGTCGGTCGAGGCCGCGTTTCCATCCTCTATACAGGGATGTTGAAGACCTGTGCCCTTCCTCTCTAATTAGCTGCCCTCCTATTGTAGAAGCTGACGTGCGTATTTCCCTCTGCCGTCTTCTCTGGGCAGCATGCCTAAGGTTACAGAACACACTGTGTTGTACTCTAGCTGGATATTTCAAAATGTTAGCTCTTTCTCCATTTCTACCTTATAAAACAACTCCTTTCGCAGCTCAGGCAACCGTCAGCACCTGGCAAGTCTGTTATGTAAAATTTTAAAAAGAAAAGAAAAAAGAAGGACATTCTCCTTCCAAATAATTTTCTTCCTCCTTGAGGTCTAGTACCCATTGGACAAAAAGTTCAGGACACATTGACTCTATGTCCCGGCACTGTTCCCTTCACTTTTACTTCTAGAAAGGGGGGTTGGGGGAAGCTCTGCTCTATCAATATTTAACGATAGCAATTATCTGTAACTGGCAAAAGTCCTTCCATTTATATACGGTGGAAGGACAACATTTGTATAGTCCTTGTATAAAGATTCTTGTTTCATTACATCCACTAGGGAGAAAAAAAAGGATGTGATAAATAATTAATTAACTAAAATTGTTGCCATGAATAACAAGGTGGTCAGCAAAGACTTCCATCAGCTTACAAAATCAATCCTGCAAGGATGTCACCCCCTTTAATTATACACACACACCACAGCTGGCCCTTCCAGATCCAGACCTGGGCCCCAAGTATCCCTTTCCATCCTGAGACAGATTCTTCTTGAAGTACCAACATTGCTCACTGACGAAACCTGAAATCCTAAGATGGGAAAAACATGGGCTCCCAGGTCTTCAGCCTGCTTCTCAGAAGAAAGCAGCTGGGCTCCAGGCCCTCACTCTTCTGACCTCTTGTAATCTCTTCCCAGGGACTGACCATATGATTTCTACCAATTCAATTTTTAAAAGAAACACGGTGAAAATGCTAGATTTTCATACAGAAAAATAGATTGAGCTTTAATTTGTTACTAAGGTTACAGAACACGCTGTTATCCACAAACTGGATATTTTAAAATGCTAGTTCTTTCTTCATTTCTACCTTATAAAATGTCTCCTTCTAAAAAATTTTCCTTCTCCTTGAGACCTGGTACCCATTAGATGAAAAGTTCAGGACATATTGACTCTATGCCCCACCACTGTTCCCTTCTAGAAAAGGGGTGGAGGCTATTAGATAAATCTGCTGCACAAAAATCCTTTAGAGTGTTGAAAAGCAAAGACGTCACTATGAGGACTCAGGGTGCCTGCCCCATGCCATGGTATTTTCAATAGCCTCATATGCATGTCAAAGTTGGACATTAATATAGCATCTGGCATCTTAAAGGCTTGAAGTTAAACAAGCAGCCATCTAGCAGGGAAACAACAAAGCCCACATGGAAGAAGCACACCAGCCTGTGTGATCATGAGGTATGACAGGATCAGGTATCAGGCATCAGAAGACCCAAAACAATCATAATGATATTATCAAGTGGGATCGGAGTGGAGACCCAAAGCCCATCTGTGGACAATTGGACATCCCCTCACAGAAGGGTGACAAGGAAGGGTTGGGTCTGCCAGTTGCAGTGTAGCACCAATGAAGCACACAACATTCCTCAAGTCCTCTAACGCTTCTTCGTTGTGTCCCCTGCCCTGCGCCCCACTATCTTGACCCCAGTTCTACCTTAGAAACCCGGCTAGACAGGGGCATGTACACTGGTACAGATAAGATCTCTCGACACACAGCATCCAGGACAGATAAACCTCCCAGAAACAGTTATGTGAGTAGTGATACCATGAGGGAAGAGGGAAGGTGTGGGGAGAAGGGGGAGATAGAGGGAACTGATTGCAATGATCTACGTATAACACCCCTCCCCCAGTAGGACGAACAACTGAAACGTGGGTGAAGGGAGACAGAGGACAGTGTAACATATGAAAACAATAATAAGTTATCATGTAACAAGGATTCACAAGAGTGGGAGTGGAGCGGGGGGGAGGGGAAAAAAGAGGAGCTGATGCCAAGGGCTCAAGGAGGAAGAAAATGTTTTGGAAATGATGATGCCAACATATGTACAAATGTGCTTGATACAATGGATGTATGGGTTGTTATAAGAGTTGTAAGAGCCCCAAATAAAACGATTTATTTTAAAAGGAAAAGAAAATTGGACATTAAATACAGAAGATTTGGAGGACCTGATATCAAGGGCTCAAGTAGAAAGCAAATGTTTTGAGAATGATGATGGCAACAAATGTGCTTGACACAATGGATGGATGGATGGATGGATGGATGGATGGATGGATGGATGGATGGATGGATGGATGGATGGATGGATAGATGGAAGGATGGATGGATGGATGGATGGATGGATTTTGATAAGAATTGAATGAGCCCCGATAAAATGATTAAAAAATAAATAAGGAAGATTGAAGAAAAATCTATGCATTTGAGCTCTGGTGTTGGTGGAGAATCTTGAAAGTATCGTGGACTGCAAAAAAGAGAAACCAAACAAATTTGCCTGTGGAGAAGTATAGCCAGAATGTTCCTTAGAGTCAAGGATGGCTAGCTATCATCTCACGTGCTTTGGATATGTTTCAGAAGAGACTGGTCCCTGGAGAAGGACACTGTGCTTGGAAACATGAAGGAGCAGCAAAAAAGAGGAAAGCCCCTTGCAATGAATTGACACAATGGGTGCAACAATGGGCCCAAACATCAGCACAATCGTGAGGGTGGCGTTGGCATAGGACCTGGTGGTGTTTCCTTCTGTTATGTATAGGGTCCCTAAGAGTCAGAGTCAACTTGACACACCCAACGTCAATAGCTGCAACAACAAACGCTCATAGTGCTCCGGTGGCCTTCTGCTAAGAAGAAGTTGGTGACTCAAACCCACCAGGCACTCGAGGAGAAAAATCCAAGTGACCTGTTGCTATAAAAACCTAGGAAACCCTAGTTCTAGTCTGTCACATGGGGTCACTATGAGTCAGAATCCACTTGATGGTAAATGACAGCAAATATGCATGGAACTCTTAACCAACAAAAATGTTCATGAAAACTATTTATTAAAAACAAATTAGAAGCCGCCACCTTAGTACCTGGTGGCACTGCAAGTCAGGTAATGGATTGCTAAATCAGCAGCAGCACCTCTGGAGAAAGAGGACGTGTTCTACTCCTGTAAAGGTCCAAAGGCTCCTAAACCCTATATAGGGACACTATGAGTCAGAATTGACTCAGTGGCAGTGCGTGTGGTTTTAATGCCTTAACATTCCTGATTGCTTCTCCCATCTGGCACACAAGAGGACTGAGGACTGCCTGAACCCTCCCTATATTGTCTCGCATAGTACTTTCTGTCTCTACTGGTACAACTCTCCCTGGACAAGAAGTGAAGAAGGCCAAGGATCTCACAAACAAGACCGTCATGAGTTGGCCTTGATCACTGTTTCCTGAGCATAGAAGAAAATGTCTTCATTGAGGAGCCAACCTTATCCCTAAAATAGAGCCCAGGACCTTAATGTTTTACACTGGATCTACCACGTTCTTTTCTACTCAGAGAAATCCATGTATGTTGATTAGCTTCCGCTACGGGTAAAATTGTGTTCGTCACAATTTTCACAAAAATTGAAGTCTACTCTCATATCTGTGAAGATGACCTTATTTGGAACTATTTTTGACAATGTTTTCTGTTATCATGAGGTCATCCTGTGGGGTGCTGTTGAGTCAGCTGCAACTCCCGCAACCCCATGTACCACAAAAGGAAACACTGAGCACTCTGACACCAGTCCCACAACTGCATTGCAACTACTGTGTCAGCCTGTCTCATCAAGGGTTCCCTCTTTCACTGCCCTTTTACTGCACCTAACCCAATTTGATTGGTGCCACCTAAAATAGAAGAAGAGAAGCAGGGAGGCAAGTAAGGGAAAACCGCCATGCGACGATAAAACAATACAACTCCAAGCACAGGAATGCTTAGAGCTACCTTTGCATGAAGGTAGCAAGATGTTTGGAGAGACCAGAAATGATCTCCTCCTAGACCTTTGGAGAGATCACGACACCTACTGACACCCTGATTTTGAACTTACTTTCTGCTGTTAAGTCCATTCTGATTCTCTGTGATCCTGTTGGACAGAGAGTAGATGCCTCCTAGCTTCCTAGGCTGTAATCTTTTTTTTCCTGTTCAAGATTATGCTAATTTAATTATATTTCCCCTTCCTCGGCATTTTAAATGTTTTTCTAGAAAATTCAGGGGTTTTTTCTTTTGTTTCCCTGTCATATAGTTCAATTGTTTAAACCGGTTAAAAAGAGTCAGGCAAACATCACTACAGTCAATATTAGAACATCTTCTTTTTTGCGCTCATTAGATCCCTGTTTTCCCCCAACCTCCCCTGCCCTCATAACAAGCAACCATTGTGCCACTTACTATCTCTATAGATTTACCTAACCTGGATTTCATATAGAGGAAATCACATGAAAACAAAAAGAAAAGAATTAGATAAAACAGAGAAAAACTTCAATAGAAGAGAACGCAGAAAATAATAAAAACTAAAACAAATTTAAAATGCGTCAAAGGGGAGAACAAATGATAAGGTATTAAATTTTAACCTAACTACATCTTCATCAATACACTTTCCAATGCATTCTATCTGATAGCAAGCTATTCACAGCCCTGGTCAATGGTCAGAGGGAATTCATCAGAGACTTCATCCAAGTGGACTACCTGCAAGTGGATTTTGGACTTTCATTGTCATCCATAGCCTTCTGCAAACAGGGTGCTCAGAATTTAAGCTCTAGTACTGTTCCCTCCTCCATACTTGGATTTTATTATTTGTGATCCTTCGATCACACAGGCTGGTATTCTTCTTCCATGTAATCTTAGCTGTCACCTCACTTAGATGGCTGCTTGTCTTAAGAAACTCAGGACTGGTGAAACCCAGGATTGATGAGCCTATAGAGATAGTAATTAGAAAAGGGGGGTTAGGGGAGTGAGTACAGTGGTGGTGTGGATGGGTTAAAAGGGAGATGGTGCCAAGGAGTCCATGTAGGAAAAAAATGGTTAGAAACTGATTGTGGTAGCAATCATACAATTCTACTTGACATGATTGAAATATGAAATGATATGTTAAGTGTATTAAATCCCAACTAATTAAAAAAAGGCAATCCTTCAAAACCCCCTACACTATTCTTTCTGATATCCAAGTACCATTTGATTTCTTCACCACACCAGTACTCATATCTTCAGTGATCTCTTCATGAGGGCAGGTAATGAGTAAGGTCAGGTCATAAGAACGAATGGTCCTTACCTTAGGGCCACGATTAAGTGTGAGCTATAGGAAACTGATCGCCAGGGCTATTCTCCTGTGAAGTGACCGATAGGTTCGAGTCATTGGCCTTTGGGCTAGTGTTCCACTACTTAACAATTATGCTGTCAGGGTTCCTTATGATTCAGATTACTAGCCAGCAAGAACTAAAAGACAATAACTTTCTGTTTTTATAAGCAACTCAATGTATAGCATATTTTTTTATGGTAGCCCTAGGTAACCACTTGGATCCACAATCAATGTCCATGGAAGCAGTTCAATGTTCATGGAAAGCAGTCAAGATTTATTTGCCCAATGCAGCATGTCACTCATTCAAGGAACTGCATGGCATGCTGCATTGGGCCAATGAATCTGCTGCATGAGATCCATTTAAAGCATTTGGACAGCAAAGGTGTGCTTGACCCAAGTCGGGGTATTTTCAAGCCACTCGTGTGCCTGTGAAAGCAGGACCATGAATCAGGAAAACCACAGAAAAATGGAAGCATTTGAATTATGGGATTGGCGAAGAACAATGTACGTACCACGGATGGTTAGAAGAAAAAAAACAAGTGTGTCTTGGGAGTACAGCCAGGGCTACCTTTAGAAGCTATCATGTAGAGACTTGGTTTGGGTACTCTGGACACGGTATCAGGAGACACCAGTGCCTGGAAAAGGACATTATGCTTGGGCATGTAGAGAACAGTGAGAAGTAAGATACTCGATGAGATGTATTGACAAGAGGTATATTTTTTTAAATCGTTTTATTAGGGGCTCATACAACTCTTATCACAATCCATACATACAGCAATTGTGTAAAGCACATTTGTACATTCATTGCCCTCATCATTCTCAAAACATTTGCTCTCCACCTAAGCCCCTGGCATCAGCGCCTCATTTTTCCCCTCCATCCCTGCCCCCCCTCCCTCATGAACCCTTGATAATTTATAAATTATTATTTTGTCATATCTTGCCCTCTCTGACATCCCCCTTCACCCACTTTTTTGCTGTCCATCCCCCAGGGAGGAGGTCACATGTAGATCCTTGTAACCGGTTCCCCCTTTCCAACCCACTCTCCCTCAACCCTCCCAGTATCGCCACTCACACCACTGATCTTGAAGGGATCATCCGCCCTGGATTCCCTGCGTTTCCAGTTCCTATCTGTACCAGTGTAGATCCTCTGGTCTAGCCGGATTTGTAAAGTAGAATTGGAATCATATAGTGGGGGAGGAGGAAGCATTTAGGAACTAGAGGAAAGTTGTATGTTTCATCCTTGCTACATCGCACCCTGACTGGCTCGCGTCCTCCCCAAGACCCTTCTGTAAGGGGATGTCCAGTGGCCTAATGGGTCTCCACTCCGCACTCCCCCCTCATTCACTATGGTAAGATTTTTTTGTTCTGATGATGCCTGATACCTGATCCCTTCAACACCTCATGATCTCACAGGCTGGTCAGCTTCTTCCATGGGGACTTTGTTGTTTCTGAGTTAGATGTCTGCTTGTTTATCTCCAAGCCTTTAAAACCCCAGACCCTATATCTGTTGATAGCCTGGCACCATCTGCTTTCTTCGCCATATTTGCTTATGCACCCATTTGTTTTCAGTGATCATATCATGGAGGTGAGCACACAATTATATGATTGTTTGTTCTTTGATGCCTGATAACTGATCCCTTCGGCACCTCGTGATCAAGGGATATATTGGCAAACATGCCCAGTATTGTGAGGATAGCGTAGGATTTGTCAAGGCTTTGTTCTGTTATACCTAGGGGCAGTATGGGTTGGAATCAACTTGATGGCACCTAATACGAAAGAAAAGAAACTAATACATCTTTTCTGACACTTTGATGTTCACCTATGAAACTAAAATAAATATGAATACTCTCCAGGAAAATCAGTTGATAAATTAAATTGGCAATATTTCACCCAGTTAGAAGAATGGAGTGAGCATCCATAAAGCACATCCAGCATTTCTCATTTGATATGGAAAAGACTCTGGGTCTCAAATATTCCCAGTGTCTATTCAGATATCCCATTATCGATTCGTCCAGAAGAGGGGGGGAAATTCCTTGTGGTGTTGAAGGATGCTTGCCAAAGATGGCTGCATAAAAAAGAAGACAAGAACGCAGAGGTTCCAGGGTGTATAATGTGACTATAAAAAGACACAAGAGCATATGGTCAATGGTGTGGAGCAAAGCCTAAGCAGAATATGTTAGCGTCAAAGAAAAGGAGACAAATGTCAAGAGCAATTCCTATTTGAAGCTGCAAACAAAGGAGGTAATGCATCGCATCCTCCCTGAGAGAAAAGGAAGCAGCTGATCAGCTGAATGGAAATGATTCTGTATGTATAGCAATGAAATGTCCCCCTGTACACTGTCGTTTACCGCTGAAAAATCATCCTGAAATTACATCCCACCAAAAATGAAATATACAGGATTTCACAAGAATTACTCAAGTGTCTCTCTTAGCCATTGCACTTTTTTCCTTTTCCGTTTTTCCATGATGACTTAGAAATTGTCTTTAAGAAAATCTACTACATATGACTAAAAGTTATCAAGTTGCTTTAAATTTGTAACTCACTCTGCCATCTTGAAAAAAGTATCATCCAAATTGAAATATACAAAGTCTAGAAAGGATTGAAGGAAAAAGGAAGGGAGCAAATAGAGAAAAATAAAAAATAAATTAGGTTGATCTGAAAACAAAGAAATGCCACATCAATATACTGGTGTATTGTCAGGACATTAAAAATCATTTCACACAAAAAATTTTCATATCACAGGAATATGTTTATGATATAGTATCACATTAAAAACAGGAGAATATACTGTAGTACAAAATTTCTAGAAATAAAACAACTTGGATAAAAATAGAGCAGAGGTTGTACACTGGTGCAGATAGGAACTGGAGGCCCAGGGAATCCAGGGCGGATGATACTTTCAGGACCAGGGGTGTGAGTGGTGATAGTGGGAGGGGAGAGGGAGAGGGGGTTGGAAAGAGGGAACCGATGACAAGGATCTATGAGTGACCTCCTCCCTGGGGGAGGGACAACAGAAAAGGGGGTGAAGGGAGACGTCAGACAGGGAAAGATATGACAAAATAATGATTTAAGGACTCATGAGGGAGGGGGAGGGGGAGGGAGGGGAAAAAAGAGGACCTGATGCAAAGGGCTTAGGTGGAGAGCAAATGCTTTGAAAATGATGAGAGCAAAGAATGTACAGATGTGCTTTACATAATTGATGTATGTATGGATTGTGATAAGAGTTGTATGAGCCCCCAATAAAATGTTTTTAAAAATACATTAAAAGATTTAACCGTATTTTTCTTGATATGGTACAGGGACTTTTATATTCTTTTGATTTTTCTGCATTTTCTAGATTTTATATTCATAAACATGGTATTTTACAAAAATTGTGTGAATCACAAGAGAGTTGGCCAAGTGGTTACAAGGGGGGAGCATATAAAAAGAAGCATTAAGCATCAGAGAGGTATCTGAGATGCGTTAGCCCCACTTCTCAGACTGATGGAAAGGAGGCCTAAGGACAGTAGTCGGGCACTGACTAATGCTACTAAGGATTCAGGTTTCCACTAACTTTGCTCCATTTTTTGGTCCACTCTACGTTCTTGCTAGAAAGTTCATTTTAAGTTCAGTTGTGTCTGAATAGATTAAAGTGGCTAAAATTTATGACCTGTAATTATCTCCTACCCTGGCCATGTTGTATGGCTTTCTGCAATGATTAAGACAGACTTTGCAAGCATACAGGTTGTCTTGTTACCTGACAGCCATTCAGTCCTTATCTCCTTATATTGCTTGGAAGGAAATAGCCAGTAGAGAAAACTGTCCTTTATGGTAGAAAACAGAGAGCATGATAACATTTCAATCTTTCTCAAAATCTTCGTCTCAGTTGATTATTCAGCTATCCAAAGCTCTTCATTTGGTTTATTAGGTCATAAATCCAACTTAATAGCACAAAGGAATAAAGTACTTTTAGGTGCAAGTAGAATGTTGGCTAGTTTCCCTTTCATTAAAGATGACTTCCTTCTTAAAGATGACTTGTGTTTCCAACATGGTCATTTATCAAAGGGAGAGCGAGTAATATTGTATATTGTTCCTACATACAGCGTACATGTCAGCAAAGGCAGTGCCTGTGTGCTAGATGGTAACCTTCTAGCTGTGGTGTCCAAAGTGCCAGGAGCGTGAGTGCCAAATGTTTACCAGGGAAAGGAGAGTATTGGCTAATACTCCAGGAGTCCTGGTGGCACAGTCTTACATGTAGGGCTGCGATCTGCAAGGTCAGCTGTTCGAAACCACGAGCTCCCCTGCAGGAAAAAAAAATGGAGCATTCTGCTTTGTCAAAGAGTTACGTCTAGGACCTCATAGGGGTGGTTCTATCCAGGGACCTCATATGGGCAGTTCTATCCTGCCCTACAGGGTCTCAATGAGTCAGCCTCAACTTAATGTCAGGGAGTGCACGATAGGTCAATTTGGTTGTAGAGAGCTAAGAATCATTCCCTTTATTGTACTTCTATGGCAGCATTCAGCATTCTGTATTATGATTACCTGTTTAAATGCATGGTTTCTAAGAGAATGCACTCTGGAGACTGATGTGAGGTAGCTTACATGACATCGTTCATATGTATCTATTGGAGAAATTCTTGCACATAGAAGGTCTTCAGTAAATATTTATTGTGATCACTATTCATATGTGCTGCAGCTGTTTCCTCCATGTTGGTGAGCATTGAGTCAATCTCACGGAGCCTTGTACAATTAAACCAAAACCCAAGCCAGTATCTACTGAGTGAATCGCAACTCATTTTTACCCCCAGGGTTTCAGGGTAGAGCTGTGTTCCATCGGGCTTTCAATGTGAACTTTTGAAAGTAGACTGCCAGGCTTTTCTCCTGAGGCACCTCTGAGTGGATTTAAAATACCAAATATTTGGTTTGTAACCAAGAAGTTATTTGTGCCACCAGGGGCTCCACTTGACTTAGGCAGAAAATCAGACAGACCTGCTGCTTTGGATTTAATGCTCTTCAAAATCCTTCACTGGCCTTGCCGAAAGTAGCAGGACCAATGTATAGTTCAAGACCCCAAAGGTGGCTCACTGACTACAGCAAACCTGGCTGTGGCAAAGGCTTCATTGACCACCTCCCTGGAGATCGGCTTTCATATTAAAAGTTGCCATCTCCAAAAGTCAGTTTCCTTAGTCTCCAGCAGCAGCTTCACCTGCTGACTGATGAGCTGTAAGCATCTCATCCAACTCAGATCACTATCCCCAGGGGTGTTATTGGTCCATGAACAATAGACTCTACATTCATAGCACATGACAGTGAGCTTTCCTGGACTAGAGCTTGAACAGAGACCATGAGGCTAGAGAGTGATCATTCAGACAAGGAAATCGTTGATTTCACGTAGAGTAGGGCTATTTTCACAAATTTCCAACCCTCTTCAAAGGGCAGACAATTTCTGAAAATATATTCAGAACTCTGGTCTAAATGAACATCCTTAGGGTGCCCATTTTAAATGCAGAATCCTTCACTTCATGGGTTTGTTCCATCACGGTTTACTTGAGAGTAGATCTTTATAAAATCGATCCCATTTTCCCCTTGACTGCCATGATAAAATTGGGAGTTTTTTCTTAGACTTCCTAATAGACAGAGTTGGAGGCTTTTGCCAGCTAGTGACCAGGACAAGGACATGCTAATGTTAAAATTAAAATAGAAAAGATGTTTTCTTGCAGCAGCACTTTCCAAAACGGCCTGTCTTCTGTGCCATGCTCTCATGGCCTGCTCTTCCCCGGAGCACCGACAGCTGTGCCACGCTGGACACTTGCAGCCCTCCAGACTTAGCGCCCTTCTTCCTATGGGTCTGTTTCCCCGGTGCGTTGAGGAACTCTGTCATCAAACACGAGCTTTAACATGCAGGCATTTTAATAGATGCGGATGGTAGGGCGCTAACCAAGACAGACCCAGTTCCCGTTATCATGCAATAGGGAGAAATAGACAAATATCTGCTCAAACCCAATTTCAATGAAGAAAATAAAACAGGATAGTGCGATAGAAAGTGACGGGGGATAAGAACTTAGACTAGGTAGCTTAGGAAGGCCCCACAGAGTAGGAAGAATTCAAGCACAAACCTGCTGCCAGACAACTCACCAGTAAGGGCACGAGGGAGGAGAACATCCCAGGAAGAGAATTTCAAGTTCAAAAGGCCTGAGTCAGGAGCAAGGTTGGCTTGTGAGAGGGACAATGGTGAAGCCTGAGTTGATGCCAGATGACATCAGAGAGGTCGAATGGGGCAAGGTCATGTAAGAAAGGTGTTTGAATTTTATTTTAAATGTGCATAAGAAGACACCAAAGGCTACACGGCCTGGAGAATTTATCATCTAATCCATAAAACGTTAGCTGTTGGGATTTTCTACCAGACACAACTCCAAAATATCTCCTCAAATCATGGGTCAGATCAGGCAAGTTAGTCTTTCAATATTCATTTTTCCATCCAAAATACTTTTGCTTCCCCTTTACCTTTTAAAGATAACCCTTTTAATTGTAGTTAGGGTGTAGCCTAGTCAAGCCCTATAGACCCACTGCCTATTCAGCACCTCCATTCAACTACAACAGAAACAAGGGGGGCACACATCCACACCCACATACATGCCTATCCCTCTCGGAAAGCAGCTCTCTTCCAGTGTTACCCGCCTAAGGAAACATAGCCTCACACGTACAGTTTCACAAGTTGGGCACTTAGAAATTATCCAATCCCCCTTGCACTTCCTCGCCCACATATCCAAGTTCTAAATGCCTCTCAATTCCGTCTGCTTCTCTCCACCTCAGTCACCACCAAGATCAGGAAAACATCGTGAACCAAACCTTCTCACAGCGACTTTTGCTCCACTGCAATACCCTGCAGCCTGCATGATCTTTGTAAGATGCCTAAACCTCTGGGACAGTGGTTCTCGACCTTCCTAATGCCACGACCCTTTCAGACAGTTCCTCAGGCTGTGGTGACCCCCAACCATAAAAGTATGTTCATTGCTACTGCATAACTCTAATGTTGCTACTGTTATGAGTCATAATGTAAATATCATATATGCAGGATGTCTTTTCATTGTTACAAATTGAACTTAATTAAAGCATAGTGATTAACACAAAACAATATATAATTATATATTGTGAAATATTTATTTCTCATTACAAATAAGTGAAATTTTGTCTTGAAGCGTGGTATAGCATGGCCAAGTCATCTGCATGTGGGCTCCCCGCCTGGGGACGGATAGAGGAGCTGTGTCTCAGTTCCTTAGACCATTGGAAATATGTGTTTTCCAATGGTCTTAGGTGACCCCTGTGAAGGAGTCATTTGACCCCCCAAAGAGGTCACAACCCACAGTTTGAGAACTGCTGCTCTAGTGACTACCACTAATCTGGCCTACAAGATACCGAGTGATCAAGTCTTTGTCATTCTCTCCAGAGGTATTTCTGTGTCTGTCTCTCAATTCCTCAGATGCATCCTGCATCCTTTGCTCCGCAGGCCTCTTACCATTTCTCTCTTCCATCTCACATCTTTCCTAAACTGGTTCCCACCTGCTCAGCATCACTTCCTCTGGGAAGCCTTCTTGAGTTTCCCTGTGTTGTCCCCTTATTTCCTCTATATCTTTCTACTATGCCTTTTACCACCATTTATAAATGGATGTCAGTTGAAGGATTATGTTATTTTATCAGGCTTCTCCACCAGTCTATGAATTCTGGAGAGCAGGGATGATACCTTCTTGATTCACCACTGTCCTAAGCATCTACTACAGAGATGAAACCTAATATATACCCAGCACATATTTGTTGAATGGTTGGATGAATAAGAGCACCAGGGACTGTCCCGTTTCATTCACATGCAATGCACAACACAAGCTGGATGTTGCGGCTAATGCAAAATAAGCAAAAAGTGACCAACATCATCCTCAAAAAGTTTTGGTGATAAGAACAAATTTATTATAAAAGGGAGGGTGGGAGAAGTTTTGAATAATAAAAGTAACCATACATAGAGATTAATTCCTCAAAGGAAATGAGAACACTTATACGTGTAATCAAAATCTGTAACCTTATTATGATTTGGGCAAAGTCTCCAGGACAGACCCGTTTTCCATGCAGTCATCCATACACTTTTATCCCATACTGTTGATTGCAATGCCCGCATTATAATATCACTCATCCTGTTTCCACCTTGTGTTTCCCTGGTCCAGTTGTCCATCTTCCTTGTCCCTTACTGAATTTTATCCCTGTGTAAATGTTTCCTTTTAGATTTTAGGTGGGTGATTGTTCAAGCAACTGCATCCCTCCCTGGTGTAATTGTTCACTTGATAGACCTCTCTACTAATTTATTGAAAGTTGAGTCAAGGGCTGAGTTTAGTTCAGGCCTGAGGGCAATACTGGGCATGGTTTCAGGTGTTCCACTGGTCTCTATCAGAGCAGGCATTCTGGCTTTTTTTTTAATAAATTTGAGTTTAGTTCCACATTTCTCTCCATTCTATCCAGGAAATTGGACCATGATTCCTTTCCGAGTGGTCGGCAGTGCTAACCACACACCCTCTGATTCTTCTGGACCCACAGGAATGGAGGCTGAGGTTGGCATGGCCAAATCTCTAGTTTTCACCTGCACTTTTCCTCCATCTCCTAACAGATTGTTTTTCATATCTTACTGAACATTTCAGCTTTACCAAATGCGGATCTAAGTCATACACCTATTTATATTGAACCAAAATATGTTTTTAAATGCCACTGAGTGCACAGTGACCCATGTACCAGAACAAAGCTCTGCCCACTGCTGGGCGGTCCTCACAATGATTGCAGCAACTGTGTAAATCCATCTTGTCCAGGGTCTTCCTCGGTTTCACTGACCCTCTACTTTACCAAACATAATGGCCTTCTCTGGGGACTGGTCCCTCCCGAAAACGTATCCAAATTATGTGAGTCAAAGTCTTGCCATGTTCATTTCTAAGGAGCATTCTGGCTGTACTTCTTCTGAAACAGATTTGTTTGTTCTTTTAGCAACCTTTGGTACTTTAAATATTCACCACCAATACCATAATTCAAATGTATTAATGCTTCTGCAATACTTCTTACTCACTGTCCAGCTGTCACATACATATGAGGTGTAACAATTAGATGTTATGTCAACTTGCATTTGTGTAAGGGTGGAGTCCAACCTGGCAGGTGTGACCTTTCTATAAGAAAGACCCAAGGGAGCTCGACTTCTCTCTCTCTCTCTCTCTCTCTCTCTCTCTCTCTCTCTCTCTCTCTCTCTCTCTCTCTCTCTCTCCCTTGTCCTTCCTGCTTGCTAGGACTCTGTGCCTGCCTCCAGGGGCAGCCCTATGTGGGACACCCAATTCTGAGAGCTGTCAGCACCCTGCCAGGCTTCCATTGACCTAGGATCCATGCAACCCTGCACTCATTGGCCTGTGATGTCCTTGCTTCCCATTTCACCTTGCTTCATCATCAGCCTGCACCTATAGGAGTCTAAGAAGGGCTCTGGCCAGCATCAGACCTGTGGACTTAACTTAAGTTGCACTAGGCTGAGACGCCTTCTAGATGTAAAACTGCTTCTTGAAAGCTGATGGTGCACAGCTATCAAAAGATATAGCATCTGGCATCGTCAAGGCTTGAAGGTAAACAAGCAACCATCTAGCTCAGAAGCAACAAAGCCCACATGGAAGAACCACACAAGCCTGTGTGATCACAAGGTGTCGAAGGGATCAGGTCAAAGAACAAAAAATCAAATCATTGTGAATGAGGGGGAATGCAGATTGGGGACCCAAGACCCATCTCTAGGCAACTGGACATCCCCTTACAGAAGAGTCACAGGGAGGAGACGAACCAGTCAGGGTGCAGGGTACCAATGATGAAACACACAACATTCCTCTAGTTCCTAAATGCTTCCTCACCCCCCTGCTCCACTATCATGATCCCAATTTTACCTTACAAATCTGGCTAGACCAGAAGATGTACACTGGTACAGATAGGAACTGGAAACACAGGGAATCCAGGACAGATGATCCTTTCAGGACCAGTGGTGAGAGTGGCGATACCAGGAGGGTGGAGAGAAGGTGTTGGAAAGGGGGAACCGATTACAAGGATCTTCATGTAGCCTCCTCCCTGGGGGATGGGCAACAGAAAAGTGGGTGAAGGGAGTCAATGGTTCGTGAGGAAGGGAGGAGCGGGGAGGGAGGGGGAAAATGAGGAGCTGATATCAAGGGCCCAAGCAGAAAGTGGATGTCTTGAGAATGGTGATGGTAATGAATGTACAGGTGTGCTTGACAGAATGGATGGATGTATGGATTGTGATAAGAGTTGGATCATTCCCGAATAAAATGATTTTTAAAATATGCTTGATATAATGGAACTATGGATTGTAATAATATCTGTAGGAGCTCCTAATAAAATGTTTAAAAGAAAAAAATATTACTTCTTGATATAAAGCTCATTTCTATACATGCGTGAGTGTCGCTGGTTTTGTTTCTGTAGCCAACCCAGCCTAATACACGAGGTGGTTAACAGAATCCTGGCTTGGGTCAGGCACACCAAGTTCCTCAAAATAAACTATTTGCACTTTAACACTTTAACGAAGCCTTTGGCAGCAGATATGCCCAATACAATATATCCTTTGCTTTCTTGATTCCTCCTTCAATGAGCATTTCATTCAAGTATCTGAAGTGCTTGACAACCTATTTTTTTCCTTTTATCATATGTCATTTGGTCCAATTGTAATTATTTTTGTTTTCTATACATTGAGTTATAATCCATACTAAAGGGCCAGTTCTTGACCTTATCCGCAAGTGCTTCTCTTTTATTTATTTTTATTTCTTTGTTTGCTTTCAGCAAGCAAGATTGGATCAGCTACATATCGAAGGTTGTTAATGAGCCTTCCTCCACTCCTGATGCAACATTCTTCATACAGTTAAGCTTCTCGACTTATTTGCTCAACATACAGATTGAATAAGTACAACATAGGACATAACCTTGACTCACAAATTTCCTCAGTCTGACTCATGCACTAGCCCTTGTTCTGTTGAACTATGTACAAGTTCTCCATGAGCACAAGTAAGTGGAATTTCCATTTTTTCTATAATCCACAGAGTCAAACACATTGACATAGTAAAACCCGAATTACTTCCTGGTATTCTCTACTTTCAGTCAAACTCCATCTGACATCAGGAATGATATCCCTCATGCACAATTTCTGGCAGCCTCCTGTCAATGTACTGCCGCAAATTAATTTCCTTCAGGAAAGTTGTAGTTATGTGTAATATTATTGATGTGGTTAAATAATTTCTGTGTTCTTTGAAATGGATCAGTTGGCCAAGTCGCTGTCTTCCAAATTTGCTGGCATAGACCAGTGAGTGCTGCAGTACACCATCAGTTTATTGAAACATACCAATGAGGAGTCCATCAATTTCTGGAACCTTGTTTTTGGCTAGTACTTTCGGTGTAGCTTGACCTTCGCACAGTGCTATTTGTTCTTGCTCAGTTGCTACCTCTTAAACTGGTTGACTATTAAAAGTGATTCTGTGTGTTCTTTCCATCTTCTTTTGATGCTTGCTACATCATGCAATATTTTGTCCATAGAATCTTTCAGTATTGCAACTTCAGGTTTGAATTTTCTGATCAGCTTTTTTTTTCCATTTAAGATATACTGCATATTTCTTCATTTTATTTCATTTTTCCACATTTCATTATAGTGCTTCACTCAAGCTGCCTTTTGAAATGTTCTCCTCAGCCCTTTCACTTCATCATTTCCTCAGTTTGCTTAGCCATGCTCCCTTAAAGACTAAGTTTCAGAGTCTCTTCTGACATCCACTTCAGATTTCTTTTTATTTCTTTTCATCACGTTTTGCTTTCTTTATGTACAACATTCTTTATGTCATTCTACAGTCCTCTGGGCTTTAGTTATCAGTGTCCAATGCATCAAAGCTGCTATGAATATGCTCTCTAAGTGCAGGTGGGATATATTCAAAGCCATATTTTGGCTCTCATAGACTTGTTTTAATATTCTTCAGCTTCAACCTAAATTCCACTGAGAAATTGGTAGTCTTTTCCACAGTTCTCCCCCGGTCTTATTCTGACTGATAATATTGAACTTTTCCATGGTCTCTTCTCAGAGATGTAGCCCATTTGATTCATGTATGTTCTATCTGGTAAAGTTCATATATATAGTCTCCATGTTGTTGATAAAAAAGATATTTTCAATGAAGAGGTCATTGATCTCTAAAGTCTATCATAGATGGACACTAACCTCCATGCTGCTGACATTTCTATCACCAAGACCGTATTTTCCAACAACTTCCTCTTTGTCCCTCTGTTAGTCTGGGTAGACCAGAGAAACAAATTCATAGATATTCATATATGTATAAGAATACAAGAACAAGTGAATAATGAGAAAACATCCCAGTCCAGTCCAGATCAAGTCCATAAGTCTGATATTAGCCTCTATGTCCAATACCAATCTACAAATTCCTCTCCAGACTCACAAAGCACATGCAATGATGCCAAATGCAGGAAGATCACAAGCCAGTGGGTAAGAAGTCTTGTGGATCCAGTGGTGGTGTAAGTATCTCAGAGCTGGCAGGGCTCTCCATGTGGCTTCTCCAGCTCCAGAGGTCTGGCTCCATCAGCCTCTCTCCATGTGTCTTCTTCACAGGGATGTCTCACAGGGAGTGAGCCAACAGAGAGATAGAGTGTTTCCCACCTCCAAGAAGGAAATATGGGAGTTCCCAGAATCCTCAGTAGAAGGACATGCCCACACAGAGGTCTCATTGGCTATATCCTGATTGACAGACTAGATTCCACCCCTACACCCTGAATCCTCAAACTGTCACCAAATTATGTAACTACCACAGTCCCCAACTGTTGTATTCCAACCACCAGTAATGATCAACGTGTCTTGTTTGCATATTTGATTAATTTCAGACTAGAGGCATTGATAGCATTCTTTAATTTCATCATTGGCTTTAGTGGATGATGCATAAATTTGAATAATGATTCTATTAACTGGTCTTCCTTGTAGACCTGTCATTAAGGTCAACAATTGCTTTGACAAAGCAATTCCTCCTCATCATACTTTGAACATCTTCCAACCTAAGGAGTTCATCTTCCAGCCTGATATCAGACAATATTCCATGGCTATTCATAAATATTTCAGTGGTTGATACTTCAGAAATGAACCATCTTCCTTCTTTGTAGTCTGCTCTTAGTCTAAAAGCTCTGCTGAAACCAGTCCACAATGATTGACCCTTCTGGTGTTTGAAATACCTGTGGCATACCTCCCAGCATGTCAACATACAAAGCACCATAGTTTAAAAAGCAGACCATATGAGACCAAAATATATACATGTTAAGTGAAAAAAATTATAAACCTTTCCTTTTCACACTTAAACCAATATGGTCTTTTTTTCTACCAGAGCTTTTTAGAATGGCGTTAAAAGACGGACACCAACCCTCATGCTGCCCTCGTTTTATGGTTCACCTTGGGAAACCCCTGTACTACTCTGTTCTCCATGCAGATCATAGCCCACAGGTAAATCTAGCTTACAGATCCAAATCCAGGATGCAGTGCTTTATTGGAGTACAGTCACGCCCAATTATTTATATATTGTCTACGGTTGCTTTTGTACTACAATAGCGAAATTGAATGGATGCCTTCAAACCTAAAATATTTACTCCCTGGCACTTTCCATTAAAAAAGTCTGCAAATCGGCAGGGAATGTATGGATGTGCTTTATACAATTGATGTATGTATATGTATGGATTGTGGTAAGAGTTGTATGAGTCCCTAATAAAATGTAAAAGAAGAAAAGAGAAAAAAAATGATTAGGGCAAAGACTGTACAGATATGCTTTATACAATTGATGTATGTATATATATGAACTGTGAAAAGAATTGTATGAGCCCCAATAAATTGTTAAAATTTAAAAAAAAAAAGTCTGCAAATCCATGATCTAGATCTCTCTGAAACCTTAAAACTCTTCCAGCGCTAACATTCGAGGGTCGTGTGCCTGCCTTCAGCCTACAATATCTGTGGGTTGAAGTCTTCAAGATCTACAAAGGCATTAGTGACCTAATGACTGCCTCAGCATTGGGTGCTAAAACCAACAAAGGTGTTTTCATCACTCTGACATTACAGCTAACCTCTACACCGTTATCAAATGAGCTTAAATAGACATACCACAAAGTCTTTCCAGGTAGTACATGAATTTTATATCTAAAACATTCTGGTTAGATCATTGTTTTAGAGGCTCTGTTGAGTGCCCGATATAGCAAGAAAAACCACAGAGAGCTAAAATTGCTCCGGCCTCATTGATTTCCCCTGGCTGCACTCATTTGGCCCCTCTACTCTCCATCACATGATTTGGCACATGGCTACATGCCACCTTAGATGGTTTTCCAGTTATGGCATCTGTGTTAGCCTTGTACCCCACACTAGACATTTAGTACCTTGGGGTCAAGGATCCTGCTTTTTGAATCAAAAAAGGCAGAGAGTTAAAGAACTGGAGGAGACATTAGTAATCATAAGCCAACCTTCTCATTTCACAGCTGAAAAAACTTCGACACAGACCACACAAACAGCTTGACTTTCCTTGAATTGGCATGGGGAATATCAAGTGTTCAGTTCAGAAAATCTTTTTGGTGGTGGTTTGAAGAATGATTGAAGAATAACATTAGAAAAGAAAATAAGGGAAAAGGTCAAAGTTTTCTGGATCCTGGCTTAAAAGGCTGTTGGTAGAAAGTTTTAAAAAATGATCAGAATTTTATGTTTTCTAATTCAGCATTTCCTAATATGTGTACTGTGGAGTAGCAGCATCAGGAGTTATTCTAAGGAAAAATTGTGTTATAGCTAAACATATTTAGAAAAGACCTCACACGATCTACTCTTTGTGAATACATCAGTATATGAAGGGTCTGAGAACATGTGCACTAAACACACCTGGTTAAGATGAAAATGCACACGCATCTTTCAGCAGAACACATTTTATTTTCATAGAACATTTATTAACATTATGAGAAAAGAGAATGAAATAAGTATGTAGGGGCTTCAAAACATTCCTGAAAAAAATGAAATTGGAAAATAATGAAATTTTTCCAGGAACTTTATGGAGACCCTTGTATTTTTCAGAAACCACTTTAGGAAAAAAAATTTAATCTCAGGCGCCAGATAAATTCTATCTAAAATTATTTCTCAAAATAATTCTGTACATTTACCCATCTATTTCTCATCTTTTGTGTCATGAATCTAAGAGGTGAAGTTGCTATTTTTCTCTGTAATCACTCTGTCCTGACGTCCTGTCCTTTAACCCACCATGCATATACCAGGTACAGCCAGGAGGGGTCATGAAGCAAGGACTGCCATAACTGGTATCCATTGACAGCAGATGGATTTCCCTCGGGATTTTATCCTCCCCAATTTCAGGGGTATTTTTAAAGCCTAGATAAATCCATAGGTGTTGTAAATTTTTAAGCATTCTCCTCCTAACCCGAAGATTAAAAGTTCAAAGTCTACCCAGAGCTGCCTAGAAGATCTAGTAATACGCATATATCAGGTCAACATGAGTTTGAAATACTTTAATGGCCACAGGCTTGATTTCTTCCATTTGATAAAAGAGAGAATTATACAATTAACTTTTTGTGTGTTTTATCCTGGGGAACTCTTTCAAAGAAAAAGATCATAAATCTTAGGCCACAGTTCTCGTTAAATTTGATGTTTCATAGGTTATAAAATGATCTACTACAACTCTCATGTAGAAACCATTTAGAAAGACTACCAGTTACTTTAATTGACCATTTTAACTCCCTGAATACTCATAGATATAGCAGTAACGAGATTACATGAAGAAAACTAGATCAAAACTGTTATTTCATTGAGAAAATCTGCTGGAGAAGACTTCCCTAAACGTTTCAAAAGTGGAGATGGCACTTAGAGGATTAAGGCACACCTGATCCAGCCATGGTGTTTCCATCTCCTCAGATGCATGCAGAAGCTGGAGAATTAGTAAAGAAGGCTGGAGAAGAATTGGTCTTCAAATGACAGTATTGTTGGAGAATATGAATAAACCATGACATTCCAAAGAACGAGGAGCCCTGGTGGTATAGTGGTTACACATTGAACTGCTAACTACAAGGTCAGCAGTTCGAAACCACCGGCCACTCTGAGGGAGAAAGATGGGGCTTTCAACTCTCATAAAGAGTTACGATCTAGGAACCCCACAGAAGCAGTTCTGCTCTGTCCTATAGGGTCGCTTTGAATCGGAGTCAACTCAATGGTAGTGAGTTTGTTTGTGATTAGTTTTGGTTTGGGGTCAGAGAATAAACAAATCTATCTCAGAAAAATTATAGCCAGAGGTTCCTAGAAGGGAGTATGGCAAGGCTTACTCATGTCTTTTGGACATGTTATCAGAAGGACCGATCGCTGGAGAAGGACATGATGCTTTAGTAAAGTACAGGCTCAGTGAAAAAGAGGAAGACCCTTGAGGAGATGGACTGATACCATGTCTGCCACAATGAGCTCACAGCAACGATTGTAAGGATGGTGCAGAATTTAGGCAGGATGTCTTTCTGGTGTATTTAGTCAGTATGTGTCAGAACAACTGGACAGCACCTAAAAACAACCACCCTTGAATTGATGCTTCTAACTCCATCTTCTTCTCATGTGTCATAATCTAACAACCCAGGGTACAGACAGTCTCCATAAAATCACACTCTTCACCCCAGCACCCAGGTTTAGTGCTTAGCTAGATGCATGGTGTGGCTAAGCTGCGCATCAAAGAGCAGACCTGAGCACACTCGGGTTTGTCCTAACTTTCTGACTTCATAGCCAACACATAAAATAATGTTTTTAATACACTGGGCATAAGCAAAGGAGGTTATTCCCAGGGTTGGATTGCCCAATTAGCAACAGAGGGATGGCCTTATTTTTGAGGACTGGGTACTTCAACATCCACAAATCTGTAGTGAGCTATTGCACATGGGTTTTGCCACAGAAATGGTGAAAAAACATTCATGACTGATGAGTCAATAAGCACAAGCAAGCCTGTGCTTACCTTGTGTGCAGGGTAATCCACCTCGTCAGAGAGTGTAAATTTGAAAAGAGGCTCTGACTCTGTTGGAAAGCGCTGTGGGGCAGAGAGAGAAACAGCTATCAGGCAAGCCTAGAAGCAGGATCTTTCTTTGATGTGGTGGGGAAAAAATGTGAAATTGTTCACCGCAGAATAGTAAGTAAGCACAATGGAGCCTGGCTTTACCTTGTTTATGAAATAATCTGGCTCTGTTTTGACCCAAGGTAACTTCCCTGGTGCTTCAGTCATCCCAAAGGCTGGGGGGAAATTCCATATCTCAATATACCCATAGTGAATTCTGAGAATACCTATAACCCACTGGGACAAAGGTCCTGAGTTGAGCTCTGTGAGCAATTCTAAGCCCCGACTTCCTATTACAATCATCAGGGGCTTTCTGGAAAATGCTGGAGTGTGGATCTTGCGCCCAGAGACCCTGCTTTCATACCTCAAAACTATATGTCCCTTAAAGGTGGAGAACCATCATGCCCTATGGGAAGCAGGGCAGAGGCATCAGCAGATGTTCTGTGTGAGAACCCTGAGAAGTAGTCGCGGTTTCCATTCCCCAATCATATCCCTCTGGGATAATAAACCCCAGCACGTATGTGCAGTACACCCGCACTCACCACTGTCTGTTCTTGCAGTCACCCTATGCAGGGACTTCACATACACAAACTAGGCATCACCTTCAAGTCCTTACTATTTCCTATGCTCCTTCAAAAGAACTACAGACTCCTGCCCAACTCTTCCCCTGTCTGCCTGCTCCAGACCTCCCACCAGTCACTGTGTAACAATCCAATAAGTCTGAATAAAATTACCCTGCACATCTTTTCTTTCCATCCTGTTTTCAAATCTTCTCATTCTGTGGTTTGTTCAAAGTAATTAATTTTCTCTCAAAAATATTGAAAATTTCAAAGCTGCTTAAGACCTCAAATCAGAGCCAGGATAGTATTTACAAAAGTGGAACACATACATTTTGCTAACACCTACATTCTGGCAACTCCATCCCGGGGTTTATGCACAAAATAAACAAGTGCATATATCCATCAAAAGACATGCAGAAAACGTGTGCACAATGACTCATGTTAATTTTAACAATATCTGAGAACAACCCAAAGACCAATCAACAGGTGAATAGATAAATGAATTTTGATATAGTTATACAATGGAACACTAAAGAACAATTTTAAAAAACACTACTGATACCTACAACAGTATGGATTATATTGAGTGAAAAATGGCCAAAAACAAAATATTATACACTGTATGATTGTACTTGTGTGAAGCTCAAGGTCGATGATAGAAACAAAAGTGATGACTACCTCTGATCAGGGAGGGGGGTGTGGGAATTGACTAAAGAAAGGTACAAATCAACGTTGCAAGGTGATAGAAATGATCCCTTTCGAGGTTAGGGTAATGCTTCTGACTAACTGCTGTGGTGGAGTGAAACTTCTTAATATGATTTTTCCACCCAACTGGGGCTATGCAAACAGGTCATGTGTAACACGAATAGAAGAGGCCAGTTGGTCATCGTTACCACGCCCTGACGACAAGGATGACCCTTCTTGAAGCCACAGAGGAGGGAGAAACCCGAGGACCTTGGAAGGGCGCATTTAAGCCCTCTGTCTGAAGTGGCGCAAGCTGCTAAGACCAGAGGCAGCATAGACTATGGCACCGAGACTCAAAGAAGCAGCACTGAGACCATGGGGTACCTTATGAGACTATGTGGTACCTTCTGACACTGTGAGGTACCTTCTGAGACTGTCGGGTACCTCTGACACTGTGGGGTACCTTCTGAGACTAAGGGATATGTTCTGAGACTGTGGGGTACCTTCTCCTTATCTGGCCCAAGATTATGGAACTGTGGGCCGGAATGACAGACAGAGCTGGCTTCCTGGCCCATGGAGGCTAAGAGCAGGAGGGGCCAAGTGTCTGAGATGCTAAAAATAAGAGAGACTTGGCTGCTGGCTAAGGAAACTGAAGACTGTCTCCTTACTGTTTGCTGATCCTGACTTGTGGTAACCTATTAAGTTCCTTAATAAACTCTCAAACCAAATTCATTGCCGTCAAGTTGATGCCAACTCATAGCAACTGCTTAAGACAGGGTGGAATCGCCCCTGTGAGATTCCAAGACTAACTCTTCACAGGCGTAGAAAGCACGTCTTACCTCCCAAGGAGCAGCTAGTGATTTCCAACTGCTAACCTTGCAATTAGCAGCCCAATGTGTAACCACTACACTGCAAATGTTCCTGATATTTACTTCCTTAATAAACCCCCTTAATGATGAGTATTGTCTGTGAGTTCTGTGTGACCATTGCAACAAATTCTCGAGCCCAGCCTACCTGTAGAGTGGGGGGGTGGAGGGGGACAGGTCGGTGTCAGAATAGGTGAAAAAGGATGGACTGTGACAGGGAGGCTTGTCTGGCTCCTGCTTCATGGTAATGGGGAAGCGAAAGTAGGTCAGCGATGTCCACCTCCATTTCCATTTACTGCATCTACATTATGTAAAAATATTTCAATTTGTGTAATTAGATTATTGTACTTTACACATTTTGTTGTGTGTATGTTATACCTTGATACAAAAGGGTTGTTTTTTAAATCACTTTATTGGGACTTGTACAGCTCTTATCACAATCTATACATATATCCATTGTGTCAAGCACATTGTACATTTGTTGCCATTATCATTCTCAAAACATTTTCTTTCTTTCAAAACATGTCACATACTGACCGAGCTCTCCCTTTACCCACTTTGTCCATCCCCCTGGGTAAAGGTAATATATAGATCATTGTGATGGGCTGCCCCTTTTCCCCCCACTTTCCCCTTACACTCCTGGCATTGCTACTCTCATTATTGGTCCTGAAAGGTTTATTGTCCTGGATTCCCTGTGTTTCCAGCTCTTACCTGTACCTGTGTGCATGCTCTGGTCTAGCAGGATTTGTAAGGTAGAATTGGGGTCATGATAGTGGGGGAGGAGCATTAAAGAACTAGAGGAAATTTGTATGTTTCATAGTTCTATACTGCACCCTAACTAGCTCATCTCTTCCTTGTGATGCTTCTTAAGGGGATGTCCAATTGTCTACAGATGGGCTTTGGATCTCCACTCTGCACTCCCCCTCATTCCCACAGATATGATTTTTGTTCTGGGTCTTTGATGCCTGATAGTTGATCCCATCGACACCTCATGATCACACATACTGGTGTGCTTCTTCCATGTGAACTTTGTTGCTTCCCTGCTAGATGGCCGCTTGTTTAAGTTCAAGCCTTTAAGACTCCGGGCACTATATCTTTTTATAGCCAGGCACCATCAACTTTCTTCATCACATTTGCTTATACACCCGCTTTGTCTTCAGCAATAGTGTGAGGGAGGTAAGCAGCACGGAATGCCAAGTTATTAGAACAAAATGTTCTTGCATTGAGGGAGTACTTGAGTAGAGACCCAATGTCCATCTGCTGCCTTAATACTTAACATATAAATATATGTACATAGACCTATTTCCCTATCACTATTATAAATATATTTACATATGTATATTCCTGTATGTAGACCTCTATAAAGGCCCTTTGCCTCCTAGTTCTTTTCTCTATTTACTTTACTCCTTTTATTTTCCTCTTGTCCCACTATCATGTTTAGCCTTCATTTGGGTTTCAGTAATTCCTCTCAGCTACATGGCCCTTGATCAAACCCTACCAAGCATTTATGCCCTCCTTGCCATTGATTTTAGATCAATTGTTGTTCCCTTGTCCCTGGGTTGGCTAACACCTACTTCCTTTCCCCCACCTCCCCCCTCAAGTGTCCCCCCTGGAACCATGGGTCCAGTTGTTTTCAAGATTGTTCATCCCACCTATCTTATCTAGATAGACTTGGAAAGACAAAAACAAGGCAGAGAAAAACAAAACAAAACGACCAAAAAAGAGAAGAGTCTATAAATAGTTCCAAGTTGCTTTTTTGACCTTAAGAGTGTTTTTCCATTAAGTCTGATGGGGTGTCAGGCATGGCCCCAAAGTCTATTTTTTATATTCCCCAGGGACTTCATTGCTTTGCTCCCCTTGCTGCTCTGTTGCATGCCCTTAGCATTTCACCCCAATGTGGTGGGGTCAGATCAGGCCCAATTCCCTCATTGTGCCTCCAGTGTTGTCCCACATAGCTCTGTGAGTCCGTGAGGGATGCAGTGGCGGGGCCGGCCCTGTGGTCTGCTCTGTGCATTGGCTGCTCTGAGCAGGAATATCATCCTCAGTACCTGGTGGGACAGGATGTGTTCCAATCTCTATCGGTTCCCTGCTTCATACAAGTATGCTGCATTCATGTCTTGGCACACTGGATTAAAATCTGGTCCCTCTCTCCCTCTCCTGTGGGGATATAAACATACTATCCCCTTGGATGGGTTAGTGCCATGTTCCCCCATTCCCCATATCTCCTTTCTTTCTTTGTTTCTTTCTTTCTTTCTTTCTTTGTTTCTTTCTTTCTGTGTTTCTTTCTTTCCCCCCCTTTTTAGTTGGCTGCCATATGTGTCCATGGATTTGGTCTGGCTCCTGCCATAGTACCTGGGCCTCACCCAAGAAATGTATGTATATAGTAGCTTTCCCCCCTATGCCCCTTTTGCATTTTTAAGCTTACTGAGGTAGTTAGTTTATTGTACCAAGCTAGCCAATAACACATGTGGGTTAATTGAAGGGCGAAGGGATAAATGGCTCCATGAGCCTCTCCTTTCTAGTTCTCAGGTCCCTTGCTTTCTGATTGTTCAACCAGGGTGCAGCTGCCTTAGCAGTTCCCTGCTTCAGCTTGCAAGACTGACTTCTTGAAAGACTTCCCCAAGGAGAAGCCACATGGACCTACCCCGACGCAGCCCTGAGTGCTGGAGCAGCCATGTGGAGACCCCTGCCAGCGCTGAGATGCTTACACATTTACTGATTCGGCTTTCCTCCTACAGTCAGCATCATCGTGTGTGTTTTGTGAGATGGAGGAGGACTTTATGGATTAGTGTTGGACATATGGGTGAGTGGGTTAATGTTGGACTTGTGGGCTTAGGCAACACTGGGTTGGGATGTTTTCTTGATCTGCACTTAACCTTTATATAAAATCTCTCTTATACATGAGTTTCTGTGGATTTGTTTCTCTAAAGTACCCAGACTAATATACTTACCTCAGCTGATTCATGTTGTACTTGTCCTTTTGTGCTTGGCTTACCTCACTTAGCATAATTTCCTCCAATTCTTCCCATGTGGCAATGTGCTTCATGCATTCATCAATGCTTTTTAGGGATGCATAGTACTCCACTGTATGTATGTATGTACCACAGTTTTTTAATCTATTCATCTGTTGATGGGAATTTGGGTTGTTTCCAACTCCTTGCGACTGTGAACTGTGCCACAATGAACATTGGAGCACAGATGTCTGCCTGTGGTTTGTTTCTTGCCTCTTCTGGGTATTTGCCCCATAGGGGATTGCTGTGTCATATGGTAGCTAGATTTCCATCTGTCTTAGATATCGACGAACTGATTTCCATAGTGACTGTACATACCTACAGGTCCACAGCAGTGGATGAGAGTCCCTATCTCACCACAGTCCCTCCAACACTTGTTACTTTCTGATTGTTTTAATTGAGCTATCTTTGAGGGTGTTAGGTAGTATCTCATGGTTATTTTAATTTGCAGTTATATTAAGGCTAATGATGGGGAACATTTGCTCATGTGTTTATTGACCATTCAGATTTCTGCCCCTGTGAAACTTTTGTTTAGGTCCTTTGCCCACCTCCGCAGTGAGCGATTAATTTGGTTTTTTTTTTTTTTTCCTTTTTGGAAACTAGCAGAGTACTGTAGATTTTAGAAATAAGGCCTTTCCCTGATGTGCCATTGCTAGAGATGTTTTCCCAGTCTTTCTTATTACTCTTGGTGAATTCTTTCAGTGTACACATGTGCTTTATCTTCAGTATATCCCACTTGTCAGTTTGTCCCTCATCTGTATTTGTGTCCTTCCCTATTTCCAATAGCCTATGTATCCCCTACACCAAAGTTTTTAGGTTTGTCCTAATTGCCTCATTGATGGTCCTAATAGTTTGGGGTTTTACCTCAAGTCTGGGATCCAGGTTGAGTTTCTTCTTGTGCATGGAGTGAAGTAAGGGTCTTGCTTCATTTTTCTGCTGGTAGATATCCATTTTTCCCAGCATCACTTGTTGAAGAGGGCATCCGCTTCCCATTTGATATTTTTTGGGACCTTATTAAAGATCAGTTGTCTGTGTGCTGATGACTTTATTTCTGGGTTTTCAGTTCTTTTCCATTGGTCTGAGTATCTGTCATTATACCAATACCACACTGTTTTGACCACTGTGGTTGGATGATAGGTGCTAAAGTCAAGTAAAGCAAGCCCTCCCACTCTGTGCTTCTTCTTGAGGAGTTCTCTGCTAATTTGGGGCTTCTTCCCTCTCCATATGAAGTTAGTAGTCAGTTTTTCCCAATTCTTTGAAGAAAGATGATGGTATTTGTATTGGCATAGCATTTAACTTGTATAGTGCCTTGGACAGGACTGACATCTTTACTATATTTAGTCTTCCCATCCACGAGCATGGGATATTCTTCCATTTGTTGAGATCATTCTTCTTTGCTTGTAATAGTGTTCTGCAGTTTTCCTCATAAAAATCTTTTGGTTTTTTAGTCAGGTATAGCCCTAGATATTTCAATTTGTGCTTGGCTATTGTGAAGGCTACTATCTTTTTGATCCCCTCTTCCATGGTCTTGTCTGATGTGTATAGCAGTTCAATATACTTCTGTTTGTTGATCTTAAATCCTGCCACTTTGTCATATTCCTCTAATGCTTCCAGTATTCCCCTTGTGGAGTTTTAGGGATTGCCTATATATAAAATCATATCACCTGCAAATAACGATCATTTCACCTCTTCCTTCCCCAAGGAAATACACTTGATGTATTTTCTTTGCCTTATGTTGTTAGCTAGGACCTCCAGTACAATGTTAAATAAGAGTGGTGACCTTGTCTGGTTCCCTTTTCCAGTGGGATTGTTTTCATCTTTTCTCCATTGACTACCAAGTTGGCTGTTGGTTTTTAAGATATAGCTTATATTATTATATTAAGGAATTTTCCTTTGATTCCTAACTCCTTGAGTGTCTTAAACAGGAATTGGTGTTGAATGATTTCAAATGCTTTTTCTGCATCTCTCGATATTATCATGTGGTTCTAATAATTTTTCATGTCAATGTGGTGAATAATACTAATGGTGTTTCCTATATTGAACCATCCCTTCTTCCCCACTTGGTCACGGTGAAATATCTGTTTTACATACTTTTTTATTCTACTGGCCAATATTTTGTTAAAGATTTTTGCATCGATGTTTATTAGGGATATTGGTCTGTAGCTCTAATTCTTGTGAGATCCTTACCCAGTTTAGGTATCAGAGTTAGCTTCTTTGCCTGTGATCTATCTTTTTCAGAGAGTGTTGTATTAATGTCACCTACAATAATTGTTGAACCTGTAATTTCTGTTTTCATCTTTTGGAGCATTTGATTGATGAATTTAAGGGTCGTTCATTGGGTGCATATATATTTATTATGCTCACTAGTTCTTGGTTTATGGTTCCCTTGAGCATTATATAGTGCCTCTCCTTATCTCTTTTTACGCCTTGCACCATGAGATCAACTTTGTCCAAGGTTAGGATTTCATTCCCTTCTGTTTTTGAATTGCCATTTGCTTGGTATATTTTTCTTCAGCCTATCTTTGTCGGTGTTCCTGCGATGTGTCTCCTGTAGGCAGTAGATTGATAGGTTGTGTTTTCTAAGCCAGTCTGCTATCCTCAGCCTTTTAATGCCTGAGTTCAGTCCATTGATATTCAGGGTTATTGAATCTATCTGTGGACTCTGTGATGTTGTCTTGTACCTTTTGTGTTGGGTATTTACCTACCTCCCTTTCTTATCAGTGTGTTGTGCATATGTGTGTGTACATGTGTGTGGTGTATGCTTGCCTTCTTTCCACACTTGAGCCAATGCTATCTTGGGGGCTGCTTTCTCTGTGTTGCCTTCTGGATGGGGTTATTCTATGTGATGGTCTTTTATTTGTGCTTGGTGCATGCTGTTCTGCCCATAGTGGGTCAGCAAGGATCTTTTGTAGGACTGGGTTTCTTTTGACATATTCTTTGAGTTTTCCCTTATTAGGGAAGACTGTTCTCCATCTATCTTGATAGATAATTTGGAAGGATAGAGTATTCTTCGGTTTGCATTATTTTCCTTCAATTTTTGGAATATTTTCCTCTGCTCTCTCTTCTTCATAGTGTCTGCTGATAGGTCTGAGCATATACCTTTATAGGTGACTGCTTCTTTTTCCCTAGCTGCTCTCATGATTTTTTCCTTTTCCTCTGAGTTGGATAGTTTAACTATTATATGCCTTGGTGACTTCTTGGGATTCAGTCTAGTTGGTGTTCTTTCAGCCTCCTGAATCGTTGCCTGGTTTTCATTCATTACACAGGCAAAATTTTCCTCTAAGAATTCCCTCGCTATTTGCTGGTGACTTCTTCGTTGTGTCTTTTTCAGGTAGTCCAATTGTTCCTCTTCATAGCATCGGACATGGTTCTGGGCTTACTTTACCTTCTCTAATTATCTTATTTGACTTTCTTTCCTGTTTGTCGAAGTCTACCTGGCTATCCTCTAGATCAGATGTGTCAAATTGGTGGCCCGTGCGTCACAGGCAGCCCCCTAGGTAATTTTTTGTGACCCACAATGCTCTGAAATAAAATATAATGAGGGAATTGTATGTACGCTATTGCCTCGATCTCCCTTAAGCGCTATTTTCTTCATAACATTTTTTTCTATTTTCATTTTAATTTAGAGCATCATGGGCCACAAAAAATTACCTTGGGGGCGTCAGTTTCACACACCTGCTCTAGGTCACTGGTGCGATTCTCTGCCTCCTCAAGTCTGTTGGCGAAGACTGTGAACTGCTGATGGCTTTTGTTATCTCATCCCTTAGGTCTTGCATTCTCCTTTGGTGGCCTTCATCTCCTCTATCATTTCATAATTTTCCTGTATTACATCCCTCATATCTTATATAACTCCAAGCAGCATTCTGGAGATTTCTTCCTGTAGTAGATCAATGTCTGCTTTTATGCATGACATTAAGTTCAGGACTTCTTCTGACATTGCCTTTTGTTTCTCCTGTTTTTCGTTGAGGTTGTGGGAGCTGATTGCTGTTTCATTGTGTTTTAGAGGACCCCGGCACCATTGTTCAGAGTCGATGAACAGTGGGCTCTCTGTTTGGAAGGTTTTAGGAATGCTTTGAATTGCCTGCAGCTAATTTCACTGTGCAGTCAGGCTACCACTTTATCCTCTTATGGTTTAACTCTTTCCCTAGCTAACCAGTATTCTGTTATTTGGAGGGAACGTTGAATGGCTCTCTCAGGGGACACTGGTTGAGTGGTTGTGGACCTGCGAGGAGTCCGCTGCATTGGATTATCTCACAGGGAGTCATGGTGGGGTGAACCATGGTAGTTTGGGGCATCTCAGAGGGTGTGCAGAAGTGCATGCTGCAGTGGGAGTGCCACAGCGGGCAGGTGGGTGTGCCCGCTTTGGTGTAGAGCACCACAGATGGTGGGTGGAATTGTGCTAGTCAGCTAGATCACCACATAGGTCAGGAAGAGGTTCCTGCAGCAGCGTGGAATGCTGGAGAGGGTTGGAGGATGTGTTAGACAGGATTCTCTAGAAAGACAAAATCAGAATGCTAATAATTATATATATACACACAGATAGATGGATATATTACATAAAAATAGTTAATTAAATTACAAAGCAGTAAAAATGGCTCATTGCATCTCACTCTCGTGAGACAGTTGTGAGACACTGGTAGTCCTTCAAGTCTTGAGAGCCGCCAGGTAGTCCTCTGTAGAACAATTCAGGCTATCCAGGCACAGGCAGCAAACAGCAAGGCAGGTCACCAACACTCAGCCAGATGACAGGGTCTTACAGTCCCTGGCTCAAGAGATGTAAATTCCAATTGTGTGGCAAAGTATGTCTTGAAGAAACCTCAAATTATGGTGACACAGTCCATGGGTTAGGTGTCCCACAGGTAGTGTAGCTTGCAAATTGAGACACAGAACAAACAAGGCAGCCACACATTGGTCCAATGATCAAAGAGCAAGAGACAAGACAAGTGAGGCTTGCTGAACCATTTATCTCTCCGCCCTTCAATTCATCCCACATGTGTTTATTGGCCAGGTTGGCACAATAAACTAACTACTTCAGAGGAGCTTCCTTAGGCCGTGTGAAACACTATGGTAAGTGGGAGGAAGTTCCCTCAGCTACATGGGACTGCAAAGGATGGTCAGGGTTTCCCCCAGCCAAGTAGGAGTTCCCCCAGCCACTTAAAGGGCCTTTCAGGGTAGGCCTGAGTTCCACTACAGCAGAAAACAGGCAGGATTTCCCCCAGCCACATGGTACACCACAAGAACGGGATCTCCCCGAGATGGGTGGAGGCAGGAATAATTGCCCTAGGTGAAGGGGGTGGCCTGGAGGCCAGTAGTGGTGTGTGAAAGGAAAAAGAAGAGAAAAAAGCTGAGCTTGCTGAGACTGTAGGGGGAAAGAGAGAAACAAAATAAAGATATAACTGAGTCCCGATCACCTGACCATGGGCTTGGAGGGTTCAAACCTTGCCCAGCAAGCTCTGAAGTAAAGCCCTTGGACTGGCTGAAGGAACCCAGCACTAGCTGAGACTGTGTCAGGCTAAGGTTAAGCCTTAGCCAACTTCTACAGTGGTAAGCCAAAAGTCCATAGCTCCTCAAAACCTAGTGGATCTGTGTGTATTTATGATGCTCCTTCTGTGACCCAGCAGTGTGGAATTTCCCTCTCACTTGGCTCTCCTGCACTGATTTCTGTGGCATCCCTCTGATATGTGTTACTCAGTCGCCATCTTGCTGGAAGTTCGGGGTTTGTTTGTTTGTTTAATGGGCAGATTTGTCCCACATCAGTGGTATTGGTAGGTAAGTTTACATGTGAATTCTGGCACCTTAAAATCATGCTAAAATATAATTTGTGGCATGACTTTGTCACTTCTTGTTAGTCATCAATTACCTAAAAGGAGTTTGATTTTGAAGGCGAATAAACAAATATTGGTTGGATGGTTCCTTTTTTGTCACTCCATTTGACTCACATCTTCAAATGGCCCTAGTCATCTTCATCCAGGGAATAAGTGTATATTCACAATGGTGTAAAAGACCTGTCATTATTACTGTGCATGTTTCTCCAAAACAGGTACTCTGAACAGCAGCTGGAATGTCAGAGAGTCAAAATAATCAGTTCACCTAATTTTACAGATTAAAAAGGGGGCCTAGCAAAATTCAGCTAAAAACCAGTTAGCTCTTAAGTGGTTAACTAATAGATATAGAATTGGCCCTTCTGAGTACGACTCCATTGCTTTTTCTTCTACGTCTTTCTAACAATACAAACATATCATAAAATTACATTTCTTCTCAGAAACAGAAAGACAATGTCAGGCAAATTTGAGAATTTGTTAAGCCAGTGGAAAATTGCCCGCTCTTTGATAACACTTTCAAGTCAAACTAGCACGCTGAATAGATTTCACTCCCACATATTAAATAGAACTGAAACATTGATGTTCTTCCAAAAAGAGACTAATTTCCTCCTTCTCAAAAAGGCCACGATAATGCCTTTTCAATTTAATGTAGAGTTCACTTAAGTGACACCCTGCTAAAGAACAAATTGATTTAATTAAGGCAAGAAAATATCAGTATAATCATGGTTGTCAAATAATAAAAGTAATAAATTAATGTAGTATTTTGTTGAGGGGAAAAAGATCTACTTAAGAGCCACATGTAACTTCGGCTTCATGCATGGTCACAATACGAATGAAGCAAGTTCATGTTTAAACCCTCCCTGGAGATTCCTAAATCTGGCAAAAATATATAACAAGAACTGGATTTACCTTCTTACAGAAAACAACTCCAAAAGGAGACAAAATACAGGATAAGTAAATATATATTGATAGAAAATAATCAAAACCTCTATTAAACAAAATATTAAAATGTGAAATTATCCTATATCTCTGTCTGTCCCATTCTGGAGGCAGAGTTTGCATCTCTCTAACCCTGTCCTGAAGAATCCTGTGCTCTGGGATTTACACCATGTCAAAAAACAATTTGGGCATCCTCAGGGAACTCAAATTATGTTCCTTTTAAATGTTCTTTGAATTTGAGGAACAAAAAGAAGTCTGCACGGGTAAGATCAGGACTGGAGGGTGGATGGGGTAATATTTCCCAGTAAAATTTTCATAGAGTAACTGTTGGTTGCTGCCTTCAACATAGGAGCACGGGCATTTCCTTGGCATAACTTTTTGTGCCTTTTTATGTCCAATGCAGTTTTCAATATTTTGAAAGTTCTTCATAAGCCATGATCATCATGTATCTGCCTGAAAATCTAGCAAGATTACCTTTTTTCATTATTTTAAAAACAGTTCCCATAACATTCTCCCCTGATCTTTCTGCCTTGAACTGACCTAGCCCACCAGATTGCCTTGAAAGGCAGTATTGTGATTGGCCTTTTTTAAAAGGCACCCTAGTGAAACTAAGGCAAGTTTATTACTGAGAGAACTTGTCTGCAGCATCGCTGACTGCACAGGCATGTTTAAACACATTTTGTTTGGAATAAATCTGTACATGCATGAACTGGACCTGTGGTAGCAATAATTTTTTACTTCCTCATATGTGAAACAATGGTTCTCAAGACTGAGGATATGAAGTAACAAAGTCCTTGAAAAATAGAATAATAAGTAAGATGAGCACTAAACTCGCTCAAGCTTACTGTCTTAAAGAAACTTCTATGTCACAGTACTCTACAAGTTACTGCCATTGAGTCAATGCCAACTCACAGCAAGTCCCTGGAGGTTTCCAAGACTGTAACTGTTTAAGGGAGTAGTAAGCCCAGTCTTGCTCTTGTGGAGCTCTAGTGGAGCTGTTAGTGGTTTCAAACTGCAGACCATGTGGATCACAGCCAACATGTAACCACTATACCATCAGAGCTCCTTGCCACAACCCAAGAAGGGGAAAACTAGAGTCCATCAGGTTCTCTGAGATAAGGCGCCAGACCTGAAAGTGTAGAAAGATTGAGAGAGCTAGAGATCACAGGACAAAGTATTGGGAAGAAGTTACACAGAGACATAACTCCAAATATCCGCGGTGGGTCTCCCCAAAGTATTCCACTAAGCATTAGTCATCATTTCTGAGAAGACTATCAAAAGCACCATGGAGTGCCAAAAAGGCAAATAAAGGGTGGCAGACTTTGTCTTATATACTTTGGACATATTGTCAGGAGAGGCTGGTTCCTGGAGAAGGACACCATACTTCGTAATGTGGACAGGGGGAGAAAGCAAAGAATGGCCCTCGATGAGATGGACGGACACAGTGGCTGCATCAATGGACTCAGGCATAGGCACAATTGTGAGGATGATGCAGGACCACGCAGTGTTTCTTGCTGTTCTGCAGAAGGTTGCTATGGGTTGCAACCAACTCGATGTTACCTACAACAAAAGTATTGCTCAGTTAATCCATGTGAAGAAGCGAGGGAAAGGTCATTTGAAAATTATTAACAATACTGATGCCCAGCCCTCACACAGAGCACGGTTGGTGCCTGTTTTTCACCAGTCAGTCCTGGGAGTCATGAGGAAAGTTTCACGATCTGTGGGGTATTGAGAAGAGCACACACAAGGGTCTTTCCATCTACAGATTTTATAGCTACAACCTAGGGGCTGGGCAGACACATATAAGTAAGATGTGAAGGAATCTAACTCGGGGCTTGGTCGGTTTGGCCATTCTCCATGGTATCATAGTGAGCTCTCTCAGAAGCAGGAACAGAAGAATCCCATGACTATCAAGAAAGAACCATCAATAAAGCCCAGGTGAGAGTCCTGCCTAAAATGGCAGAGGCAGTAGAGATGCCAGAGAACCCAGTATTGAGACCATAGTCAGAGAAGAGAAGCAGCACTGAGACCAGGATGCAGAGCAGCAGACTGGCTTCCTGGCCCACAAAGTGTGGCAGAGGCCAAGGGACCACGTGGCTATGAGGTCAAGGACCAGAGAGAAACGCCTTAAGCATGATGGAGAAAAGGAGTGCTGTGGAGAAAAGAAATGTATCTTTATCACTTTGTAACCTGTTAGTTTCCCTAATAAAACCCAAATCTTAAGAATTATCTATGATTTATGTGGGACCATTGCAACTGATTATTGAACTCAGCAGAGAAGTAAATTCATAGGAATGATTACTCTCTGCATAGGGAATAAGGAAGATGGAGGGTAGAGTCATGGCTGACCTTTGCCTTGTGACAGTTGACCTTGGGCTGGTGTGGAGTTGGAGTTTTTTTCAACCTTATGTAGACAAAGAGTGTCAGATGACACTTCATTTCCTCACCATATCTCCTTGTTGTGTTCAAACGACTGCCTTTTGGTCTGTGTATAGGTTCTTCATGAGCACAAATAAATATTCTGGAATTCCCATTCTTCATAATGGTATCCATAATTTGTTTTGATCTATGACATAGAATATCTTGCCATAGTCAATAAAGCGCAGGTGGCATTTTTTGGTATTGTCTGCTTTCATACAAGGTCCATCTGACATCAGCAACGATGCCCCAAATGAGAGAAATACAACTAAAAAGCAATGTTATTCTTCACTGCTATTTTCTGAAATAGTCCAACACTAAAATCTATTTTCACAATGCATTAGGAAAGAGAAATTATGATCACATAACCAATCAAATAACCAATTTCTTATGACTCCTTTCATTTGAGACAGTAACTGACAGAACCACTATACTGTATCCCTGAAATGTGGAATAAGGGCTATTACAATAGGAAAGGCCAGGTGAAAACCATAAGAACTGCCAATGCCTAGAAAAATAGTAAACCAAAAGCAAAGCCACATTCCTGGAGGGATTGCAGAGATTAGTGCCACCATCAAAGATTTGAAGGACCCTGTTTAACTCACCTATTTGACTTGTGGGGGTGCGGGGGGAACCCAAGATGGATCCTGGAGAATGACAGTGAATTCTAAGCTTAACCAGGTGGTGACTCCAATTGTAGCTGCCATACCAGGTGTGATTTCATTGCTTGAGCATATTAATACTTCTCCTGGTACTTGGTATGTAGCTATAGATGTGTCCAATGCCTTCTTCTCAATATCGGTCCCGAAGGACCGCCAGAAGCAGTTTGCCTTCAGCTAGCAGGGGCAGCAATACACTTTCACAACTCTTCCCCAGGGGTACATCAGTGCTTCCACAGTGTGCCATAATTTAGTCTGAAGGGAACTTGATCTCCTGTCTCTTCCACAAAATGTCACACTAGTCCATTATATTGATGACATGATGCTGATTGGACCCACTAAGGGGAATGTATCGAAGACTCTGGATTCACTGGTACAACATCTGTGTGCAAGAGGTTGGGAAATCAACCCAACGAAGATTCAGCCACCCTCTACCTCAGTAAAATTTCTAGGGGTCCAGTGGTGTGGGGCATGTCAAAACATTCCTGCTAGAGTGGAAAATAAGCTATTCCATCGGGGCCCCCAAACAACTAAACCAGAGGCACAATTCCTAGTAGGCCTCTTTGGATTTTGGAGGCAACATATCACTCATTTGGGTGTTCTACTTTGACCTATTTATCACGTGACACGAAAGGCCTCCAATTTTGAGTGGGGCCCAGACAAGAAAATGCTCTGCAATAGATTCAGGCTACCATGCAAGCTGCTTTGCCACTGGACCATATGATCCAGCTGACCCAATGGTGCTAGAGGTGTCAGTTGTAGATAGAGATGCAGTGTGGAGTTTTTGGCAGACCCCTATTAGTGAATCACAGCGTAGACCGTTGGGATTTTGGAGTAAAGTCCTGCCATCCTCTGCAGACAACATCCTTTTTGAAAAACAGCTGTCATTCTGTTACTTGGCCTTAGTGGAGACAGAGTGCCTCACCATGGGCCAACAAGTCACCATGAGGTCTGAGCTGTCCAACATGAACTGAGTCATGTCTGACTCGCAGTCATACAGTTGGACGTGCACAGCAACACTCCACTTTTAAATTGAAGTGGTATATAGGAGATTGGGCTAGAATAGGACCTGAAGGTACAAGTAAGCTGCATGAAGAAGTGGCCCAAATACCCACAGTCTCCATTCCTTCCTTCTCCCAGACTGCACCTATGGCTACCTGGGGAGTTCCTTATGATAATTTAACTGAAGAACAGAAAATTCATGCTTGGTTTACTGAAGTCTCTGCACGATATGCAGGTGCCATTTGTAAGTGGACAGCAGCAACACTACAACCCCTTTCTGGGATCTCCCTAAAGGGCAGTGGTGAAGGGAAATCCTCCCAATGGACAGAACTTCAAGAAGTGCACCTGGCTGTTCAGTTTGCCTGGAAGGAGAAATAGCCAAATGTAAGATTGTATTCTGATTCGTGGGCTATGACTAATGGCTTGGCTGGAAGGCCAGGGAATTGGAAGGAATGTGATTAGAAAACTGGAGATAATGAGGTATGGGAAAGAAGTGTATGGATAGACTTCTCTGAATGGGCCAAGAAAGTAAAGATAACCATGTTTCATGTGAATGCTCACAATCAAGTAGATAAGATGACACGTGCTATGGAGAATGGTCCTCCTCTTCCCTCTGCCAATCCTGTCACTGCCCAATGGGCACATGAACAAAGTGGACATGGTGGCAGGGATGGAGGTTATGCATGGGCGCAGAAAAATGGACTTCCACTCACCAAGGCTGACTTGGCCACTGCCACTGCTGAGTGCCCTATCTGCCAGCAGCAGAAGCCAACACTGAGTCCAAGATATGGGGCCATTCCTCAGGGAGATCAACCAGCAACCTGGTTGCAAGTTGATTACATAAGACCACTTCCATCATGGAGGGAACAGTGTTTTGTTCTTACTGGAATAGACACCTACTCTGGATATGGATTTGCCTTTCCTACACGCGATGCTTCTGCCAAAACTACTTACAGAATGCCTCATCCACCGGCATGGCATCCCACACAGCATTGCTTCAGATCAAGGAACTCACTTCACAGCAAATGCAGTGTGGCAATGGGCCCGTCCCCATGGAATCCACTGGTCGTATCATGTTCCTCATCATCCTGAAGCTGCTGGCTTGATAGTATGATGGAATGGCCACCTAAAGACACAATTACAATGCCAACTAGGTGGCAACAACTTGCGGGGCTGGGGCAATGTTCTCCAGGAAGCTGTATATGCTCTAAACTAGTGGCCAATATATGATGCTGTGTCTCAAATAGCCAGAATCCATGGGTCCAGGAACCAAGGGGTGGGAGCTGGAGTGGCACCACTCACTATTACTCCTCGTGATACACCTGCAGCATTTTTGCTTCCTGTCTCAGCAACCCTGTGTTCCTCAGGCCTGGAGGTCCTGGTCCCAAAGGAAGGAACTCTCCCACCTGGAAACACAGCATGGATTCCACTGAATTGGCAGTTGAGAATGCCCCCTGGCCACTTTGGGCTTCTCATGTCTTTTGGATCAACAGGTCAGGAAGAGTGTCACTGTACTGAGTGGTGTAATTGTTCCTGGTTCCCAAAGAGAAATTGGACTGGTGCTACATAATAGAGATAAAGAAGAATATGTCTGGAATCCAGGAGATCCTGTTGGCCGTCCCTTAGTACTACCATGCCCTGTGATTAAAGTAAATGGTAAATTACAGCAACCCAATCCTGACAGGATTTCTAAAGACCAAGACCTGTCAGGAATGAAGGTCTGGGTCACCCACGAGGCAAACAACCAGGGTCAGTTGAGGGCAAAAGTAATACAAAATGGGTAGTATAAGAAGATGGTTCTACCTATTAGTTACAACCACATGATTAATTGCAAAAGTGAGGTTTGTGACTGTCCGTTTATCTTCTTTATATGTGCTTATTGAATGTCTTTCCTTTGTTCATGTATGATGTACCAAATAAAATTAGATTCAGTGTGTATTCATTTATATGTATAATAGATGTTTGGTGTTAGGTGTAAACGTGATTTCAATAATGTCTGGAAATTATATATGGCTAAAGAATTGTGTAAAGGTGCCAAATTGTAAAGGGGTGGACTATGATAGGTAGGTTTATTGTGCCAACCCAGCCAATAGGAACATGTGGGATTAATAAGGTCACAGTTTGATTGGAGGGCAAAGAGATAAATGGCTCGGCAAACCCCGCCTCTCTCCCTCTTTCTCTCTGGTGATCTGACCAGGATGCAGCTGCCTTAGCTAGTTCTGTACCTCAACTTGTGAGCTACAATAACTGTGGAACACCCAACCCATGGATCGTGTTGTTAGAACTTGAGGTTTCTTCGAGAACTGCTTCACCACACTGCTGGTGTATACATCACTTGAGCTTGGGACTCTCAGATCTTGTAGTCTGGCTGACGGTTGGTGACCCACCCTGTTGTTTGCTCCCTGTGGCCAGACTGTCTGTATTGCTCTACAGAAGGCTCAGCTGTCTGCTTCCTTGACCTTGGACCCAACAGCCCTCTTGAGTTGAAGGACTTCCAGTATATTAACTGTTGCGTGGAAGTGAGTTAAAATCAGCCTTCTGTACTGCTGTGTGGACTAAGTAGCTGTTATATTCCTTTGTGATGGATATATATACATATATATTCATATATAAATATATATATATTCATAAGTATACCGGTTTTCTTCCTCTAGAGAACCCTGTCTAACACAAAAATTAACTGAATTGTACTGGAGAGTTGCTAAACTCACAGCTTCACAATAACTTTATGTGTTCGTCTGGGTAGACTAAAGAAACAAAGTCTTAAGCACACATATGTGTATAATAAAGGGGTTTATATACAATAGCAATTGAGTATTGAGAAAATGACACAGCTCAGTCCAGATCAAGTCCATAAGTCCAATATTAGGCCATATGTCCAATACCAATCTATAAAGTCCTCTTCAAATTCACAAAATACATGCAATGATGCCAAATGCAAGACAATCACAGGCCAGTAGGTGCAAATTCTTTTGGATCCAGCACAGGCAGGGGTCTCCACGTGGCTCTTCCAGCTCCCAGGGCACAGGGTCTATCAGTATAGTAACATCTGTCTTGTCAGTAGAGTGTCTCTCAGGGAGTGAGTAGAGAGAGAGAAGTGTCTCCCATATCCCAGGAGGACAATACACGAGTTCCCAGAATTCTCAGGAGAAGGCCATGCCCACAAAAAGGCCTCATTGACTATGATCTGATTGACAGACTAGACTCCACCCCTTTACTCTTAATCCTCCCAAATTGACACCAGATTGTGTAACTACCCCACTTTACTTCTGGCAGAGAACTATAATGATGCCCACATAGTCCGACCTCCTACAACACCTGTCTCTCCTACACCATTACCTTAAAATCTCACAGTTTCTTTGGGAAAGAGAACGTTCATTCACCAATCATAGAAACCAAAAAACCATCACACAGCATAGTAAGACAAAAGAGTTCAGCTAAGCCCAGGGATAATCACTGACAGTGTCTGATAAGCTCCCCAGTCCCGAAAACTCACTCCTATTTTATGCACAAAGCCAGATGGTCATATGGCAGAGGAAACCTATCAAATATATCAGTTTTGAGACTAAAAGCATGAATGATGACAAAACAGTTGATACTTCATTTATATAAAATGAGCATCTCCAATGAACAAAATATAAATACATTGCAGTTCATATATATATATATATATATATGTAGTTCCATTTTTCCTTCCTTTCTCTCAATACATTCTAGATAGACATTTCCCCAATGGCACATTTTGCCAGAATTTCACTACAGAGAACTTTTCAAGAAAACAATTTGTGTAAGCAATTGAAGTGCTTTTTTCTAAATTCAAATCACTATAAAATTAACTGCTTTCTTAATTAAGAAAGAAATGCTGGCAGTTTTCTATTAACCAATGAGTTCCAAATTCCAACTGTTTTGCTTGTTCAGTCAGTAGCTTAGAACAAAGAACCTGTCTGCATATAAAAATAATGCTTTTATTTATAAATTCATTCAGCAAATATTGAAAGGGAAGACTAAGACTAGGGTGTCTGAGAATTCAAAGAGTACAGAATGTACACAAAAAGCTTTTGTTATAGTAAGGAATATAGAACATAGAAATTTGTAAAAACAACAACAAAATGAATATATATTCATATTTGGTAAGTACCTTGGAGTGGCACCACTCACCTGACAGTTGGCCATATTGTGATGGATTTCATGTGGTTATGATGCTGGAAGCTCTGTTATTGCTACTTAAAATACTAGCAGGGTGTCCTATGCTAGTTTCAATGTAACTTCCAGACTAGAGTAGACTGAGAAGAAACTTACAGGAAAAAAACTTGTGGAAAAAAATATATATAGGCCTTTGAAAATGCTATGGATAACAGCAAAACACTGTCAGCTACAATGTTGAAAGATAAACCCCTCGTGTTGAAAGACACGCAAAATATGACTGAGGAGAAAGGACTGCCTCTGCAAAGTAGAGTCAACCTCAACGACATGAATGGAGATTGGTATGTTTGGTTATGTTTATGTATTGATTTGGCACAAGTCAAAATGAATAGAAACATATATTAATGACTGAAATGCGGATTGTTGAAAGTCTGAATTAAGGGAAATTGGAAGTTGCCAAAAGTGAAATAGACCATTTGAAGACTGATATCTAGACACTCATGAGCTGAAAGGGACTGGTATTGGCTATTTTCAATTAGACATTGATATTGTCTACTATACCTAAAATGACAAACTGAAAAGGAACGAGAGCACATTGATCATCAGAAACATTTCAAGATCTATCCTGAAGGACATTGTCAGTTATAGGATAACATCTAGATGCCAATAAAGAAGAACAGTTAATAGACTGTTTTTAAAATTTACACACCAAACTACTAAAGCTAGTGATGAAGAGATTGAAGATTTTTACCAACTTCTGCAGTCTAAAATTGATCAAACATGCAATAATAAGGATGCATTGATAATTACTTTTGATTAGAATGTGATATTGAAAATGAAGAATCGGTAATTGGAAAATAAGGCCTTGATGATAGAAATGACACTGATAGAATTTTGTAAAATCAATGACTTGTTCATTGCAAATACCTTTTTAATATACACAGTGACTGTGCATGGATCAGATAGAGCATATAGGAATCAAGCTGCCTACATCTGTGGAGAGACATGCAGTGAACCTCAATATTATTAGCTACAAGAATATTAATGGTGGACATGCAAGTTCAAATTGAAGCTAAAGGAAATAAAACAAGTTCACAAGAGGCAAAGTACAACCTTGAGTAAGTCTCAGTTTAGAAACCACCTCAAGAATACATTTGACACGTCGAGCAGTAATGACTGAAGACCAGACACGACATGGTATGACATCAAGGCGTTCATACCAGAAGAAGCAGAAGGCTGCTCAAAAGACCAGAAAGGCAGTGGGGAAAGACTAAAATGGTTGTCACAAGCAACTCTGAATCTTGTCCTGGACTATCAAGTACCTAACGTGAATGGAAGCAATGGTGATGTAAACGAACTAAACACAAGATTTCAAAGGATGGCTCAATAAGGCGAAGTGTTACAAGGAAATATGCAAAGCCCTGGAGTTAGACAACTAAATGGAAACGACACCCTAGCATTTCTCAAATCGAAAAAGGAAGCAAAATGTCAAGCCTCAAGTCAAGACACTGAAAGAGCCTGTGGGCAAAACACTTCATGAGGCAGGAAACATCAAAAGAAGATGAAAGAAAGAGAAAGTCACTGCACCAAAAAGAATCAGTCAACCATCTTGGGAGTGAACATATGATCAAATACCAATAGGATTGAAAGAAGATGCTCAAGCTTCTCTGAAGGCATTGGCAAAAAAAAAAAAAAACGAATCTTCAGGAATTGATAGAATACATATTGTGGGAGATGTTTCAACAAACGGATACAATGCTGGAACACTCACTCATCTATGGCAAGAAATTTGGAAAACAGCTACCTGGTCTATCAACTAGAAAAGATTCATATTTGTGCCCATTCCTAAGAAAGTGATCCAATAAACTGCAGAAAGTACCTAACAATTTTATTTAAGTCACATGCAAGGAAAATATTGCTAAAGATAATTTTAAAACAATTACAGTAATACATCAACAGGGAATTGTCAGAAATTTAGAAGAGGGAAGAAGAAATGGAGTGGAGGATATCATTGTGATGTCAGATCATGTCAGAAAACCAACAATACCTGAAAGATATTTGCCTGTGTTATATTTACTAGACTAAGACTGTGTAACTCATAGCAAATTATGGGCATTATTATGAAAAATTGACATTTGAAAGCACTTAATTATCTTCATGTAGAACCTGCACATAGACCAAGAGGTAGTCATTCTAACAGAATAAGGATATATGGCGTAATTCAAAATCAGGAAAGGTGTGCATGAGTGGTGTGGCTTTTCCCCATATTCATTAAATCTGTATGCAGAGCAAAAATCTGAGAAGCTGAACTACATGAAGAAGAGTGTGGAATCAGGATTTGAGGTTAGGCAGAGAACACACACTCCCTTGTTTCACAGGAAGATGACTTGAAGCACTTCTTGATGAAGATCAATATCTAAAGCCTTGACTATGGATGACACCTCAACATAAACGAATGAAAAAAAACCCATCACTGGATCAATAAGTAACTTCATGATAAATGGTGACATTATCAAGGATTTCATGTTACTGTATCCACAATCAATGCCCACAGAGGAATCAGTCAAGAAATCAAACAGTATACTGCATTGGGAAAATCAGTTTCAAGGATCTCTTCTTTGAAATCAAGTTGTAACAGAACGAAAGTGCAGGTGATTTAAGCCTTAGGGTTTTCCATCTCCTTGTATGCATGTAAAAGCTGGAAATGGATAAGGAAAATCAAAGAAAAATTGATGCCTTGAATTACAGTGCTGATGAGGAATATTAAACATACATACCAGAGACTGCCAAAACTACAAGCAAATCCCTCTTCAAAGAAGTGCAGCCAAATTCTCCTTAGAAAGGAAGATAGTCTCACATAGTTTGGACATATTGTTAGGAGGGACAAGTCACTGGAGAAGAGCATTGTGCTTGGTAGAGGGTGAGTGAAAAAGAGAAAAACATCCAATGAGACGGACTGGCAGAATGACTGCAACAATGGACGCAGATGTAGAAGAGGCTGAGAAGGTGGCCCAAGACGAGGCAACTTTTGTTCTCTTGTACATAAGGTCACTGGGGATCGGAACAGACTTGATGATGCCTAACTAAACAGATACAAAGTTTGATCCATTATTTCAAATTCCCTGGGGCACTTTAAAATTGAGCTCCTTGTATTCACTGTAGACATTACTAAATCCAGATCACCGTAGAATTATTTTATAAATCTAAGGACCATTTAACAACAATGATATAAATGACACATGTGATGTACTGTGATCTTTTTTAAGAGAAATCTTTGTCTGTCAAAGTCAGGGAAGGTTTTAGAAATTCAGAGTTGATTACAGGATTTTGTTGGATGATAGCTAAAAGCCAAAGTATTCCAAGCAAGGATTTCAACTTCCAGAAAGCCAGAGGAAAGACTTCCAAAAAGCCTTTTCTTCACACAAATGAAAACTTATTGAAGAATTATCTAAATATTTTCAGAACTCTGAAAATTAATTGAAAGCTTGTTATAATCTAACGATGTTTTTCAAAAAACATACCAGCTGAATCACAGTAAGTAGTGGACTTTTTAGTACATACTCTTCTCTCTAGATCTGCAGTAGCTTTGAAAACAGCCTCACAATTACAATAATAATGGAAACCACTACCGCAGAGGGATGAAATTGTTTTGGAACTCCCTAATATTTGACCTTTCTGGAAGTTTCTTGGACACTCGGGCTCCCAACTCTCATCTTTAATTGACCTGAGTGCGTTCAAATCAGTTGCCTGGAAATCAGAAAAGCCCCACTTTCAAGTCTTTTTGTTATTTAACCTGAGTTCACTCAATGTGAACAGTCTTTTCTCTGTAGCCAGGGTTAAAAACAATCAGAAGAAACTGTTCAACATCACAGCTGCCTGAAGTGGTGATAATAATTGGGACAAATAAAAAAAGTGACCATAAAATTCAAGAGGAAATCTCTGGAATAAGATCTCCATAGGGGACTTTCAAAGCTCTGATTTATTCCTGGGGGTGTACAAAGCAATCTCTCACCACTGGCTGTTCTTTAGGCTCTGTGAAAACAAGAATTGAAGAAAAAGACAGTGTTGCAAGCTGTGCTTTAGAGCATTAAAGGTTTTCAAAAAGTGCCTCAGCATGGTTAGTGACAAGACATTCAAGGAAATGTTTGTCAAATCACTAGCTGACAACTAAGCTAACCAAGCAAAGCCCACATGTGTGGTCATATGACCACATGCAAAGAATACTGGCTTTATAGAATTAATTCATAAGCATAACTAAACAAATATGTATCAATAACAAACCTGACATTTGTTGTGATAAGGATTTGATTTTCAATTTCCACTTTATATTGATGGTACTATAAGGTTTCTCGAGTGGGTAATACCTCAGTTCAGGGCTTCGCACGATGAAAGAATTCATGCCAAAGCCCATTTTGTAATCCAAGTGGATTTTTATGAAGGATAGGACAAGTTTCCGAGTTTACTGTCTCAAAGGGTGAGATGGTTAAGGTTTATTTTGCCAACCGGGCCTATAAGCACATGTGAGATTAATTGAAGGGCAGAGAGATAAATGGCTCAGTGAGCTTTACCTTTCTAGTTCTTGGGTCTCTTGCTCTCTGATGGTCATACCAGTGTGCGGCTGTCTCAGTCAGTTCCCTGCTTCAGCTGGAAAGGCTCACTTCCCATGAGACACCCCTGAGGAAAAAACCACATGGACCTACCCCGATGCAGCCCTGAGTGCTGGAGTAGCCTTGTGGAGTCCCATGCCAATGATGAGATGCTTACATGCTCACTTATTCTGCTTTCCTCCTGCAGTGAGAGTCATTGTGTGTGCTTTGTGAGATTGAGGAGGACTTTGTAGAATGGTGTCGGACATATGGGCTAATGTTGGACTTATGGGCTTGGACAGCACTGGGTTAGGAAGCTTTCTTAATGTACCCTTACCCTTTATATAAAACTTTATCTTATACATATGTGAATTTCTGTGGATTTGTTTCCCTAGTTTACAAAAGCTAACACAAAGGGTTCACAACTAGGCACAAGCAACCTTGTAGAACAGAGCACCCACACATGCAGAACTGGGAGGAGGGATCCCTGTGACCAAGTGGTCAAGGGAGCCAGGACCAGAAGCCCCGAAGGCCAGAGAACGAGGGGACAAGAGCATCCCAGAGTCTTCTCCCTGCCTTTGTTTTGGCCTACCCCCTGGCTGGAGGAAGGCATGCATGAAGGTATTGGTTGACCCCATTGGCTGATTTAGGCCCACCTTGCTGAGGTCGTGAGCCTGGGCCTAGTTTAGCCCACCCAGGTATACCTCCCACCTAGCTGAGGGGATTCAGTATGAGCATGCTCAGTTTGGGGTCTTCATAGCTGTCTAATGGTTGAATGCTTTCTTTCCAACCTCCTCTATGGGGCCCTTGTAGGCATGGGAAAGAAAATCCCCGGTCCCTAAATCTAGCTACCTAACAGTACCAGGACGATGCTCCTAGTTTCAAGTCTCTCCTATCTCTCAGTTCTTGTTCAACTTGCACAAAAGTATTCAGGTGAAGTGCAGCATTCAGATAAGAGCCAGAGAAAATTTTTGAATGGAAAAAATGAAGTTATTAAGGAGGTAGTTCAGTGTGAAGCACCTATTAGCCCCCAGCTAATAGGAGAGCACCCTGGAAATAAGGAATCAGGTTTTTATCCTGCTAATGGCTGTCTTCCTATAGGGTACCACCCCTTCCAAGTACATGTGCTCCAGAGTTCATGCTGTGAACTGTTGCTGATCCTTTGGAATTGACCCTTCTCAACCAAAGATCAATTCAACCATTGTGGGAGTGGTGAGCATAGCTTGTCTTTCTCCACCTACACTTTTCACTATCTCCTCTCTATTGATAAGGAAATCTCTTCTATTGAGAAGTGAAATCTGCCTTTCACTTTCCTTTGCCTCTCTTTTGTGATAGAAATCCCTTTCATTGTTGACATTTTCCCCTTGCTCAGCTGTCTAGTGGACACTATTTTAAATCTCCATAACAATAAATAAATGAAATAGAAAGATTGAACTTATATACTGGGGCACATGGGGAGAGAAAGATCAGACAGTAAAAAATTTTCTCTGAGCAAGTCAGATGCTGGGCTTGCTAAACAAAGACTTAAATCAGCTATTATAAATTCGAGTATATTTGAAGAGCTCATGCAAACCATGTCTAAAGAACCAAAGAAAAATGAAAATGATGCTTCACCAAGCTGAGGATATTGATAGAGAAACAGAAGTTATTAAAAATAAAAAAGAAATTTTTGAGTTGAAAAGTACAATAAGTGAAATGAAAGTTTCATGAAAGGGGTTTAACAGAATATTTGAGCTGACAGAAGAAATAATCAGCAAATTTCAAGATAGACAAATTGAGATAATCTTTTCTGAGTGAAATATAAATGGGGGAAAATGAGCGGAGGCTAGTTTTGTAAGACCCCATCAAACATACCCACACACACATAATGGGAGTCGAAGAAGAAGAGAGACTGACAGATAGGCAGAAAAATACATAGGAATTAATCATGAAAGACCTCCCAGGATTGATGAAAAACATTATTAATCACACCCAAAAATTCAAGTGACATCATGTAGGAGAAAATGGCACCCGCATTTAGGCACACCATAGTCAAACTGTCGAAAGCCAAAGCATTTCATGCACAACATTGTTACTGCTAGGTGTCATCAAGTCAGCTCAGATTCATAGCAACCTTACATACAACAACAAAAAATCCTGCCCAGCTTCTGTGTCATCCTCACAATTTGTATGTTTGAGCTCCATCAATCCATCTCACTGAAGGTCTGTAAGGTCCAGCCTTTCAGCAGGTTCTAAGAGGCGGTTGTGCAATTAAAGAGAAAGAATAAAAGACAGCGAAGTGTGTAGGGTGTTCATGAAGCCATGAACAAGAGAGAGCAAATGTATTTTTTCAGTGGGTATATGTAGCCTTGGAACATGCAAACCCCATCAATCACATGTGTAAAAAGGTGGGCAATGTCTTGCCCTAGAAGTTCCTGAGCAAATTGGGGGAGTAACCTAAGACCAATACAGGGGGCAGGCAGCAGGGACTCAACTGCCCATGGAGCGGAGAGAACAATAGAGCACGTATGCTCCTAGAGGTAGACCAGAGGCTGCTTGGTGATCAGCCACGTGCTGGTAAGAAATATGTTTACAGTACACCATTATGGGGGAGAGATTGTGGGGAATGATCTTTAGTCAGGAGAATGTGACTGAGATTCATCTCCAACTCACAAATGTGAAGGCCCTTCCTCCACCAGAGTCTTGGCCTTCCAGACTCTTTATTACGAGAATTGACATACCATTTCTTCCTGGCCCTCAGTTTCCCACAATGGTCCTCCCATTTTTTTTGTTTTTTTTTTATCTGATGTCACTTTCCAGGGACTTGTCTCTCCTGATCCATGTTCAAAATACATTAGATGAAGTCTTGCCATCCTCTATTTAAGGAGAATTCTGGTTGCAATTCCTCCAAGACAGGTGTATTTGTTCTGTCTGGCAGCGCAGGGTACTTTCAATATCCTTTGCCAACACCATAATTCAAATACATCAATGCCCCTCCGGTCTTCCTTGTTCCTTGCCCAGCTTTCACGTGGATGTGAGCTGATGGAAAACACCTTGGCAGGGATCATCTTGGCAGGAACATCTTAGTCCGCAAAGTAATATCTTTGTTTGCTAGCACTTAAAGAAGTCTTGGGCAGAACGTTGTCCAACACAATATGTCATTTGATTTCTTGACAAATGCTTCCATGAGCACTGACTGTGGGATCCAAGAAAAATGAAATCCTTGACAACTTCAATATTCTGTTTATCAGGATGTTGCTTATTAGTCCAGTGCTGAGGATTTCTGTTTCATTTACATTGAGTTGTAATGCATCCTAAAGACTATATTCTTGATCAGTAACTGTTTCAAATCCTCTTTGCTTTCAGCAAACAAGGTTGTGTTATCTGCATCCCACAGGTTGTTAATGAGCCTTCTTCAAATCCTGATGCCACATTCTTTTTCATATAGTCCAGCTTCTCAAATTATTTGTTCAGCATACAGATTGATTAAGTGTAATAATAGGATACAGTTCTACTTCACACACTTCCTGATTTTAAACCATGCAGCATCCTCTTGTTCTGTCAGGATGACTGCTTTTTGTTCTATGTACATGTTCTGCGTGAACACAATTAAGTGTTCTGGAATCATCGTGCTGGGTAATGTTGTCCATAGTTTGCTATGGCACACACAGTTGAATGCTTTGGCATGGTCAATAAAGCACAAGTTAACATTCTCTGGGATTTCCTGCCTTCAGCCAAGATCCACGTGGTATCCGCAATAATATCCTTCAGTCCACAGTCTCTTCTGAATCTGGCTTGAATTCCTGGCAACTCCCTGTCAATGTGCTGTGTTGGGTTACTCCTCCAATATCCTCAGAGACCTTTAGGGAGAGGGCACAGCCCACTTTGTTATGTATGTGGTTACCAGTAATTAGGAGGGCTTGCATGCGTGGGTTTATGAGATGGAGGAGGACTTTGTAGATCACTGTCAGACATATGGGCTAATGTTGGACTTATGGGCTTGGACAGCACTGGGTTGGGATACTTTCTTAATAAACACTTACCCTTGATATAAAACTCTCTCATATATATATATATATATATATATATATATGTGTGTGTTTCTATGGATGTGTTTCCCTAGTTTACCCATACTAACACAGGATGCATGAGAAGTAGGACGCAGATATATGAGAAGAGGGAGAGGGTATCAAAGGACCTAAATGAGGAGTCTGACTAAGGTAAGATTTAGTCTCCAAAGACCCCAGGGGAGCAGATTCCATCAAATGGGGGATCTTTTTCTCCCACCCACCCCCCTTTTTTGGTGTGTGTGTGAGTGTATGTGAGTGCGGTTCAAGAATAACAAGGTAGAAGATTGGTGTTTATTTGGGGGGGCGGGGTTTGAAGAAAATTTTTATTATTTTATGCTCAGGGGCCTAAAATGTTTTCAGGAAACAGGTAACTGTAAGAGTAGCAAACTTACAACGTCGTAGACATTTGGATTAAACAATTTTCCCATTTATCCATTGTGTACCTTTTTCTGTCTCTCATCTTCCCCTTCTCAAGCACAGTTGCTATAAACTAGATAAGAAACACTGTTCTTGGAAATTTATTTTAATCATCTTACTTAGAGCTCATACAATTTTTTATTTTTTGCTGCAAAAGGAAGCTTTATTGTTTCCATTTGGTCCCCAGCTGGGGGGGAGGGGCTCCAGGGCGGTGGCGCTGCGGACGGGTTCAGGCAGAGGGGCACAGGCCGGCAGTGGGGAGACAGAGGGCCCCTGGCAGGTGGCTCGGCGCTGCAGGTTCCTAGTCTTCTTTGAGAGTGAGCCTCTCGAAGAGATCCTCGCCCAGCCCGGCCTGGGGGCTGGCCAGCCTGCGGAGGTTGGTCAGGTGGTCGCCCATCTTCTTGAGGAGTTTCACCTCCTTGTCCAGGAAGTGGTTCTCCAGAAAGTCACAGAGATGTGGTTCGGTGTGAGTGGACCCCGCGGCATGCAGGTCCAGAAGAGCCTGGTTGAGTTTTTTCTCCAGGGCCAGGGCAGCTTCCCTGGCGTCCAGGGCTCAACCCCACTCATCTTGAGACTGCTTCTGCACATCCTGGGAGAGCGCGCGGCCACCGCACTGGTTCTGCAGTTTCCAGAGATGCTCAGCCCCCTCGCGCTTCTCCTTCGCCAGCTCGCGGAAGAAGTGCCCCCCGCCTTCCAAGGCCACATCATCGCGGTCGAAAAAGCAGCCCAGAGAGAGGTAGGTGTCAGAGGCCTGCAGGTGCAGGATGACCAGACAGTGGACGCCGGCCTCCGCGTCCGCAGAATAATTCTGACAGATCTGAGAGCTCATGATGCGTCAGTTTGGAGGTCACCGCACGCCAAATAAAAGTGTCCGCTGGTCCCAAGAGGAGGGGCTGCCCGAGAAGAAGGTCCCCAAGTTATTTCCGGAAAGAAACCTGTTGCGTGGCGGAGGGTTGGCGGCAGGGAGTCCCCGGATCTGTTCCGTTCAAACACTGTTGAGGCAAGACACAGATCCATGGGACCACGGGGCCAGCTTGAGCTCATAAAATTTGTATCACAATCTGTACAGACTTCCATTTTGTCAAGCACGCTTGTGCATATGTTGCCATCAACGTTTTCAAAGCATTTTTTGAGGGCTCAAAAGTATTTATTGAATACATGAGTGATTGACCCCCACACAGGTTAGAGGGTCTTCTCTCCTCTTGCTCCTTTATTTTTTTTAATTTAATAAATCTTTTTATTGGGGTTCATACAACTCTTATCACAATCCATACATACATCAATTGAGTAAAGCACCCTTATGCATTCGTTGCCCTCGTCATTCTCAAAATTCTCCTTCCACTTGGGTTCCTGGAATCAGCTCGTTTTCCTTTTTTTCCCTCCCCCTCCCTCCCCGCTCCCCCCACCCCCAAGAACCCTTAATAGTTTATAAATTATTATTTTATCTTATCTTACACTGCCCGACATCTCCCCTCACCCACCTTCCCATTGCCCATCTCCCAGAGAGGAGGTTACACGTAGATCCCCAAGATCGGTTCTCCCTTTCTACACCCTCTTCCCTCCCGGTGTCGCCACTCCTACCGCTGGTCCTGAGGGGTTCATCAGTCCTAGATTCCCTGTGTTTCCAGATCCCTACTGTACCGCTGTCATCTAGTTCTTGTGGTCCTGGAATAGGGCACTGACCCACCTAAGGGGAGGGTATTGTTTGTGTCTCCACAGAAAAAGAGGGCCCAGACTTAAAGCCAGTGCCACATGAATGCAGCATGCCGGCAAGGAGTGCAAGCCTGTGGAGGGGCCTGAGGGCTCGGCCCCCATACCAGCTACGTGGACAACTGGCCCTCCTTCCAGAAGAATTTACTTGAGAGGACGGCACTGAAGCTGCAGCTAGGAGAGAGGGGCATGTCTGATCAGAGCAAATACATCCTGGCCCATCAGGCCTGGAGGAATATATCCCCACTCTGAACAGCCAACGCACAGAGTGGACCATATAGCTGATCCCCCTCTGAGACACGCCGTTGCTTGCTGGCCCAGGGTCCTAAGGAGGACAACACTGGAGACTCTGTCGGGACTGGCCCAGACTGACCCTGTGACTCGGAGGCAAACCACTAAAGGTGTGCGGCAGAGCAACTGTGGGAGCAGAGCAGGGAGCCCCCAAGGGAGTACAAAGGACAGACTCTGGGGCCAAAGCATGGTACCCCATTGGACCTGACTAAAGGACACGCCTAGAGATTAAAAAATCAGACCTGGATCTATTTACAGGTTTTTCTTTCGTTTTAAATTTTGTTTTGTCTTTTAATTATTCTTTTATGGGTCATTGGTTTGTGTTCTCACTCATCGCCTATCTTGCTATGACTTGATTTTTGGTGCATATTGTCATCTCTACAGATCTACCTAGATAAGATAGGCTGGAAGAATAGTCTGGGGGAGAAAACAATGGGACCAATGGCTCCAGGGACACAGTGGAGTGGGGGAGGAGGGGGAAAGGAGGTGGTGCTGACCAACCCAGGACAGGGGAGCAACAAGTGATCCAAAATCAGTGGCAAGGAGGGTGTGGGAGGCCTGGTAGTGATTCAGTAAGGGCAATGTAACCGAGAGAAATTACTGAAACCCAAATGAAGGCAGAGCTTGATAGTGAAAAAACAGGACAACATTATAAGGACAAAGTTTGTTTCCACCCCCGAGATAGTGTCTGAAGTGTTGTTCTCATTGCTTGGTTGCTGTCAAGTCTGTTCCGGTTTATAACAGCACATACACGCAGAGGAGGACCACTCTACAGAGTTTGCAAGGCTGCGGTCTTTTGGAAGTAGGTCTCTAGACCTGTCTTCTTAGGAGCTTCAGAGTGCGTTGAACCACCAACCTTTCAGCTAGAAATCAAGACCTTAATCATCTGTGCCGCCCAGGCACTTCTAATAATTTGGGAGTGAATAAAGAGACGGACAAATACCAATCCCAAAGCAAACCGTTATTGACTTGAACAACAATAATTGCTTGCATTCATTATAGTTTTCGGAGCCTTTTGTTTGCCAACTCAATTTGTGCTAAATTGACGACATGAAGGGTCCCAGTTTTTACACCTCCCTGTGTCCACCTCTTTTGCCTTCCCATATTGACTCTGGGCTTGGCCACATGGTTTTCTTCAGCCAACGGGTAAAGCAGCAAATTTGACTGAGTAGAGACTTTAAAAAAATGGGTACTCATTAACTGCCACATATGTGGAAATGAGCGGGAGCCAACCTGGTAGAACAATGTGAGAAACTCTTGGAAGACAGTTGAATTATCCCACCCAAGGTCATCCTGCATCCATCAACCACCAGACACATGACTAGGCAGAGTCAAGATTAGGAAAACCATCTTGCTGATCTTCTAACTCCCGGGATATAATAAATAGGTATTGATGAAAATCAAAATGTTTGGGGCTAACTTATTATACAACAAGAGCTAACTGATGCACTTGCAAGCCTCAATTTTCCATCAGGCTACAAGATTCCACTCGCAGCCCTTTCCCAGCAGTGCAGGGGACAAGCTTCACATTGTAACCCACGGTGGGCAGTGCAGAGTCTGCATGGCCATCTGCAGCAGCACTTCTGGGAAAGCACTGAATAAGTAAAATCTCCTCTCCCGCTTGCCCTTCACCTTCAATTACCTAAGGAGAAAGGGAAAAGAAAGTTTAAGGCAGCTTGAGATACCAAGACTAACTGCATATTGCAAAAGGCACCATTTCGCTTGACTGAGCATTTCCAAACAAGTTTCAGCTCCTGAGCATTTTAAACACAGATGGAGAACAATATAAATAATGTATGCATGTGTATAAATATATATATACATAGATATGCATTTATATCTATACGGCTCTTAATGAATCATTGCGTGGGACATTGTGAATGTTAAATTGGTCTGAATTTCTACCCTCCCTCTATCTGGCTCTCCAGGCACCAGTCCCATCAATCTCTAAACTCTGACACCAGGCAGTTCATTGTTTTTCAAATTTATGACATTTTTCAGTTCATTGTTTTTAAACTGTCACCCTCAGTGGGTCGCTGGCACAACTCATTGCAACTCTCAGCTCCCACGGAGCGGCTCGCCCTAGGAGTGATGTGCTAGCAAAATTTGGGGTTGACTGAGCTCCAGGATGGTAAATACTCTCCATGTGCTTCCTCTGATGACAGCATTAGCTTTGTCCTCCACCCTTACTCCAAATAGAGGTAATTAAGAGCGTGATTGGCCATCCCTAACACAGCTAATGAAAATGAGGGACATTGAAAATAGAACCAATCATCCTACCCAACCTCACTGGGCTGCAAGCCTAGCTCTCCCAGACATCCCAAGAGTTTTATGTTACCACGACAGAAATGTCTTAATATTGCAGATGCTGTCTGGCCTCTCGCAAGCCAGCTCTGCATCTGATTATCAACTTAAACAGGCTGAGTGTGATCTGCTGGATTTCTCGTTTGTTTTCTGACATGTATGCCGAATGCACTTCATTCACACTCTAGGAAAGGGCCTGATTTCTCCCCGGGTTAATACGATACATGAGGTTCCGTGAACATGGAAATCAACTTCCCCTCTCTATCCCGGGTTCAGCATTGGGTAGAATGTAGACATTGAACCTGCTTTTAATAGAGGCATCAGACAACCGGATCGGATCTGACTCTGCACTTCACCACGGAGTGACCCTGCACAAGTCAAATCGTGCCCGACCCGTGGGTTCCTCCTCTGCAAATGAGGGTGCATACGATTTCTAAATCTCCTTTCAGCATGAAAGTCTCATTGTGTTATCCACTGAATTGCCTGATATTTCCTTTCACTTCTATAGTGTGCATATGGTTATTTTAGCATTTGTGGTATTTCCAATCTATTTACTTCCTTATATAAATTGCATGTCTGTATAAAACTTTCATGGGTATATTTCTTATTTCCCATTACACCTTGGGGTTGAAAGGACTTGAAAAGTAATTAGGTGGTTCAACCATTCAACAAATGCTAAGCAGTTTTATTATGTGCAAGGCCCTAGGCTAGGGGCTTAGGAAAATAAAATGAATGATCTTTGCCCTCAAGGAGTTCATAATCTAGTGTCGAAAACCTACCATAGGCAGATAATTACAACACATTGTGGCAAATGCAAGAATACACGTATCTATAAAAGCACTGAAGGAAGACACCTAACTCACACGGGAGATCAAGGAATGCATCCTGAAGAGATTATTACAATGCTGATGCTCCAACTATGTCTCTACAAAAAAAAAAGGATGAGAAAGTTAGTCTCCGCCTCAAACCAAAGGACATATCTAGTCTAGAAAGTGTTTTACTCAATAGCACTGTAGTCAACCAAACTCAAGAGAAGGCTAAACCATTTGCTGCAATGGTATTGCTAATACACACCACACCTTCAAGTTCCTACCAAGGTGCAAGGAAAGGAGAGTTTTAACTTTAAGCTGAAAGAATGGCAGTTGAAACCTACCCAGAGAAGGACTAGCAATTTGCTTTCAAAGAGATTGCACTCACTCACTGCCATCGAGGCAATACTGTGACCCACTGAGGATTTTCCAGACTGTTTCCTGGAGTAGAAATCTCAGTCTTTCTCCCCCAGAGTTTCTGGTAGTTTCAAACTGCCAACCATGCAGATCTCAGTTCAATGCATAACCACTCCTCCACCAGGGCTCCTATAGAGATTACAGGTTAAGAAAAAAAAGAAGACAGTTCTACATTATCACATTCTGGTTACTGTGAGTCAAAATCAAGGCACAATAGCAACTCATTCTTTTGTGTTTCACACTACAGGGACAGTGTGGATGTAATTTAAGTTCTGAGAACTTTTTAAATTCATTTTTAAAAACCTAGTGCTGTTGCTGGCAGAGCATCTTTACTGCCCTATCCCTCCTTTCTGTCCATCTCCTGTTCCCTGGGGTAAACCCAACCGCTTTCACACTCTCCTCCCTGGTGTTATTCTCCAAAGAGAGATTGAGAAGCAACAGAATTAGCTGGCATTTCTTCATCTCCACTTTCAACTCTGTCTTCTTTGGTTGTTATCTAGGTCTTGCTCCTACCCTCTACTATTCTTACACCCAAACAACCTGAAAACCAAGTGATAATTGCTAGTGGCTGTCAAGCTGGTTCCGACTTAAGCGCAATTCAACGTACAACAAAACTGCCCAGTCCTGGGGTATCTTCACAGTGCTTCTATATTTGAGTCTCCTTTTACAACCACTGTGTCAATTCACCTTGTTGAGTGTCTTGCTCCATTTTCACTTACCCTCTACTGGACCAAGCATCATACCCTTTTTCAGAAAGCAGTTCATTCTGTTAGCATGTGCAAAGTATGTGAGACAAAGTCTCCATCTCTGCTTCAATGGAACATTCTGACTGTAGTTCATTCGAGACAGATTGACTTGTTTTCCTGGCAGCCCATGTTATATTCAGTATTCCTACCCAAGAACACAACTCAAATGCATCAGTTCTTCTTCCACTTTTCTTATTCATGTCCAGCTTTCATAAGCATATCGGGCAGTTGAAAATTCCACTGTTAGATCAAGTACACCTTAGGCCTTAGTGGGATTTTTGGTTTTCAACAATTTAATTTTATTGTTGTTATTAGTGTTCTTGTTCTTATTCTTGTTCTTGTTGGCACTGGACTTGCCCAACACATCAATGGATTTCTTGACTACCACTTCCAAGGGCACTGATTGTGGGTCTGAGTAAAATGAAATATTTGACAGCTTCCATCTTTTCTCCGTTTATCATGGTGTTGTTTATTGGTCCAGTTGTGGGGATTTTCATTTTCTTTATGTTGAAGTATAATCCATACTGAAGACTATAGCCTTCGATCATCATCAGTGAGTGCTTCAAATCCTCTTCCCTTTCAGCAAACAAAGGTTGTGTCATCTGCACATTGCCAGTTGCTTGAGGAACATTCCACCAATCCTTATGCTGCATTCTTCTCCATGTAGCCGAGCTTCACAGCTCAGTTGCTCAGCATAAAGATAAAACCCTAACAGACACCTTTCTTGCTTTTTAAATCACGCAGTATTCCCCTTTTCTGATGGGACAATTGTCTCTTAGCCTAGGTACAGGTTCCAAGGGAGCACAATTACGTATTCTGGAATTCCAATTCTTGGTGATTTATCTGAAATCTGTTATGTCCCACACAATCAAATGCCTTGGCATAGTTCCTAAACTACAGGCAAACATATTTCTGGTATTGTCTTCTTTCAGTCAAGATCCATCTGACTTCAGGAAGATATCCTTCATTCCATGTCTCTTCCTGAAACCGGATGGAATTGCAGGCAGTTCCTGTAGTACACAGCTGCAATCCTTTTAAAATTGTTTTCAGTAAAATTTTACTTGTCTTTGATATTGTCTCATAATCCCTACATTCCACTGGGCCATCTTTCTTTGGAATGAATATTAATATATGGACCTCTTCCAGTTGGTTGGCTAAGTAAATGTCTTCCAGATTTCTTTGCATAGAAAAATGAGCACTTCCAGCTGCTTCAGTTTGTTGAAACATCCCAAGTATGATTTGTCGATTTCTAAAACTTTGTTGTTAGCTAATGCCTTTGGTGGAGTTGTCCTTCTTAAATATCACTGGTTGTTAATTATATACTACCTCTTGAAATGAGTGAAAATCAACAAATTATGTTTGGTACAGTGATTCTATATATTTCTTCCATATTTTTAATCATTTTATGGGGGAGCTCTTACAACTCTTATCACGATCCATACATACATCCATTGTGTCAAGCATATTTGTACATTTTTTGCCCTCATCATTCTCAAAACATTTGCTTTCTGCTTGAGCCCTTAGTATCAGCTCCTCATTTTCCCCTCCCTCTCTGCTCCCTGCTGTCATGAACCCTTGATAATTTATAAATAATTATTATTTTGTCATATCTTACACTGTCCGACGTCTCCCTTTATCCACTTTTCTGTTGTCCATCCCCCAGGTAGGAGGTTATATGTAGATCATTGTAATCGGTTTCCCTTTTCTGCCCCACCTTCCCTCCACCCTCCCAGTATCGCCACTCTCACCACAGGTCCTGAAGGGATCATCTGTCCTGGATTCCCTGTGTTTCCAGTTCCTATCTGTACCAGTGTACATCCTTTGGTCTAGGCATATTTGTAAGGTAGAATTGGGATCATGATAGTGGGGGGTGGGAGGAAACATTTAAGAACTAGATGAAAGTTGTGTGTTTCATCGTTGCTACACTGCACTCTGACTGGCTCGTCTCCTCCCCACAACCTCTCAGCAAAGGGAATGTCCATTTGCCTTCAGATGAGCCTTGGGTCCCCAATCTGCACTCGCCCTCGTTCTAAATTATATGATTTTTTTTTCTTTAATGCCTGATACCTGATCCCTTCAACACTTCATGATCCCACAGGCAGGTGTGCTTCTTCCATGTGAGCTTTGTTGCTTCTGGGCTAGATGGCTGCATGTTTACCTTCAAGCCTTTAAGACCCAAGACCCCAGACGCTATATTTCTCAATAGTCGGGCATCATCAGCTTTCTCCACCGCACTTGCTTATGCACACATTTACCTTCAGCGATTGTGTCGGAAAGGTAAGCATCATGGAATATCAGTTTAATAGAACAAAGTGTACTTGTATTGAGGGAGTACTTGAGTGGAGGCCCAATGTCCATCTGCTACCTTAATACTAAACCTATAAATGTATGCCCATAGATCTATTTCCCCATCATGTGTAAATATATTTACATATGTACATGCCTGTATTAGACCTCTATAAATGCCCTTTGCCTCCTAGTTCTTTCCTCTTATTTCCTTTTACTTTCCTTCTGTCCCACTATCACGCTCAGCCTTCATTTGCTTTTCAGTAATTCCTATCGGTTCCATTGCCCTTATACCCTCCTTGCCACTGATTTTGAATTACTTGTTCTTCCCTTCCATCTTCTTCTGATGCTTCTTGCATCTTTCAATGCTTTTCCCATGGAATCCTACAATATTTCAACTCAAGGTTTGAAATTTTCTTCAGTTCTTTCAGCTTGAGAAACTCTGAATTTAATCTTCCCTTTTTGGTTTTCTAATTCTAAATCATTGCACATTTAATTATAATACTTTAGTTTGAAATATGTTTAGCTCTTTTATTTTACCCTTTCTTCCAGTTACATTAGCTACTCTACATTTAAAAGCAAGTTTCAGAGACTCTTCTGGTCCATTTTGGTCTTTTTCTTTCATTTGTCTTTTTGATGGTCTTTTGCTTTCTTCATGTATGATACTCTTGATGTTATCCCATCTGGGCATTGGTTATCAGTCTTCAGTGCATCAAATCTTTTAGATTGTCTCTAAATTCAAATGAGATATACTCCATCTTGTACTTAGGCTCTCGTGGGCTTGTTTTCTTTTTTTTAATTTTCAGCTTCAATTGAACTTGCATGTGAGCAACTGATCAATTCTGTACCATAGTTGGCTGCTGGCCTTTCTCTGATTGATAATATTTAGCTTTGACATCATCTTTTTCCACAAATTATTTGTCTGATTCCTGTGGATGCCTTATTCCTATGTACTCCATCTGGTGAAGTCCACGTGTACAGTAACTGTTTACACTGTTTGGGGGGGGGGGAATGTTTCCAATGAGTCGATTATTGGTATTGTAAAATTCTGTTCTTAATCTCCTGTGTTATTTCTATCACAAAGGCAATGTTTTCCAACTGTCAATCATTTTTAATTGCCAACTTTCAAATTTAATCACTAGTAATTATCAATTCATCTTGATGGCATATTTGATCCTTTTGAGGCTGTAGAAGCTGACAAAAATCTTCAATTTCTTCATCTTTAGTATTAGTGGTTAGTGTGCAAGTCTGAAAATAGTTGTGCTAGTTACATAATTTCATGTCAGCTTCAAGTGTAGGAGGTAAGTAAGCCTGTCAATTAGATCACAGCCTGCCTGATGGTACCTCCTGGTAGTACCATCTCATGAGGAGGATCCTGGGAACTTCTTCATAAGGAGTCTTCTCATAAGGAATATCCTGGTATGTTAGTCCGGGACGACTAGAAAAACAAATTCATAGAGACACTCATGTGTATAAGAAATAACTTTATATATAAGAACAATTGAATATTGACAAAACATCCCAGCCCAGTCCAGATCAAGTTCATAAATCCAGTATTAGCCCATATGTCTAATACCAATCTATAAATTCCTCTTCAAACTCACAGAATGCAGGATGATCAAAGGCCAGTGAGTGGAAAGTCTTGTGGATTCAGTGACAATAGAGGCATCTCAGCGCTGGCAGGGGTCTCCATATGGCTCCATCAGCTGCATAACCTCCCAGAGAGTGAGCCGAGAGAGTGTCTCCAGCCTCCAAGGAGGAATACCGGAGTTCCCAGATCCTCAGGAGAAGGCCATGCCCATACAGAGGCTTCATTGACTATGATCTGATTGACAGGCTAGACTCCACTCCTTTACTCTGAATCCTCAAACTGACACCAGATTATGTAACTACCATGGTGCCGTGGTAGAGAAATAGGCCAATGGAAACAAACTCACCCATCTATAGGAAGATATAACAGGAACATCCTGTTTTATAGCCATGGTGAAAAGCACACTTTCCAATAAAAAATGCTGGGACCATTGGTTAACCTTAAGGAGCCCTACTCATACCACATAGAAAAATCAGTTTTAGAAAAATATATTTTTGAGTATTTTTACATTCCCAAGGTTGGAAATTGCTTCTAAAACAAGATAAAGTATGAAGGAAAAGGCTGATAAAGTTAACTGCATTAAAAAATAACTCCTGTTATCACAAAGCAACATAAATAGCATGGAAAAATATACCACAGGCTGAGAAAAGATGTTAAGTCTATATAACTTTTAACTCTGCATAACTGACAAAGTCTTCATTCTCTTGATACATGCAGCATCAATAAGAAACAGGCCAACACATGACCCAGCTAATCCACCGGCTCTTGTAGTATCTGGGGCAGACCCCAATTGATGAGAAATTGTGCAGACCTTTGTGCTTTTGAAACAAACCTCTGATGTCCTGTGTAGATAACTACGTGTAAGCTTCAAAGAATTTGTGGGGGGACATGGAATTAAAATATGATAGAAAATTTCCATGAATATTTGGAAACCCCTTTGCATTTTTTAAATTACTCGTGGCTTGCTCTCCAACAAACCAAACCAAACTCACTGCCATCGACTCAATTCTGACTCACGGTGACCCTATAGGACAGGCTAGAACTGTCCCTGTGAGGTTCAGAGACTGTAACTCTTTATAGGAGTAGAAAGCATCCATCACCTTTCTCTCACAGAGTGACTGATGGTGGACCTTAAGAGAGAACGCCTATTGACCCAAGGCTACCAAGTTACCAGATGACTTGAGGAGCCCACCATGAGCTCTGCGAAGCAAAGGCCATGCTTTTATGCTTCTGTTGCTTTGTTTTCCCAAGTAAGCATGCTCCTGTGGGTGGTTTTTTACTCCCCTGTGGCAAATGTGAAATCCCAGAGTGACTCAGATAGTTATGTGCTCTTGGCTACTCACCAAAAGGTTGACAGTTAAATTTAGCAGGAGGCACCTTGGGAGCAAGGCCTGGTGGTCTGCTTCGGAAAGGTCCCGGCCATGAAAACCCCGTGGAAAGCAGTTCAACTCTGGCACCTGTGAGGTTGTCACCAGTCAGTATTTACTCAGCAACCTCTGCTTTCACCTTTTGGCATATGGCAGTTGTAGTCGCGGCATCTGTGTCTCTTCTCAGCTTTGGTGGGGGTCGAGAAGCGGATGTGGTAGGTAACACAGACAGCATCCGGGGTGGTGACTTCTTGCCATCAGTAGTTAAGGCTCTCTGATTCCCTGGGGTCCCGATCATGATAAATTGTAGCTCTTTTTTGTACAGCTTTGTGATATTGTTCTGGGAGCTAGTCCTGGGAATTCGGTGTGCCCATTTGGGTTTACTGGAAAGCAGGTATCAAGGTGAAAGGGCTGTGCACGAGCTTCTCTTTCAGGAGATGCCTGTGTAGGATGAAGAGAAGGGAGCAGGAGTGGGCAGAAAGCTTTCAGAGGGTGATACAGGTCTGACTCAGCCCATGGAAGGAAAAAGAAGGAGAATTCTGGAGAAAGAGCTTCAAACTGCTGTGCAGTTATGAGAAATTCTTGGCTAGGCTGATGGGGACCCCTAGAGCAAAGTATGCCCATTAAAGGTCCCCTGTATTGGGCAGATAAAGCCCTGCTGTGCTCAGCCCCTGCTTAGGAGCAGCCTGGAGGTTACATGGTCTCTTGTGGACATTGACTTGAATTCTGGAAGTGTGGCAGCCTCAGGCTGTCAACCAGCAATACTCTCAAAGCACACTCTTTCTGGAAGAGAGATCTGAGCCGCGCATCCCGTGGCTGCCTTACTCAGCTCAGAGGCAGTTTCTTCTAGCTTTTCAACATTTTTTAGAGCATCTAAATTCTGTTTTAAATCATTTTCTGCTTAAACTTGCTGGAAAACTTTCTGTTATCTGCAGTTTAACCTTGGCCAATAGAACCCTCAAGCTCAGTGAAACTTCTGATGATCAATAACTGTTTCTTGTGTGAATGGATTTGTGTGGGATGGACAAAGTCCTTGAGGTACAGAATATTTCATTGCTGGTTGTGTGTGGTTTAAACAACTCTTTTAGCAAAATCTGATGAATTCATAGAAAAATATTTAGGGGTGGCCAAAGGAAACAAAGGAGTGAGCAGCAAAGAGTAAGTGTGGATATGCACTCTCTCTTCACCTGACCCCCAGCCCCCCTCCCACCACCACCCAGTGCACCATTCCCTGTTGCTTATGTTGAAACAGCAGAAGGGATAGTGGTCCAGCCATGACCATATGAATGTCACTCCTGGTGCTGAGAAACAGCTGCAGGTTTAATGAATCTTACTCAAGAGCTGATGAAAGAAAATAAAGTATGTTAGAAGGTAGTAGGCAGAAGCTGATGTTTGTGTTTTAATGCAAACTAATAAATTCCACGTACATTATAAAGTATTTCCCCAAAGATTTTAGAAACCAGTCGCAGGAGCTTCTTGTTGTTTGGGATCTTCCATGTTATTTTATTTTTTACAGCTGAGTCTTCCCTTCAATTGAAGGATTGGGGCAATCACCCCAATTCAGTCTTCCCTTTGGAAAACTCTGTAAGTTTATTTTATGAGAACTACATTTATGATCAAAGACCACAGCCTTTAGTATGGATTACACTTCAACTAAAGCAAACAAAAATCCTTGTAACAAAACCAATAAGCAACCTTATGATAAATGGAGAAAAGATTGAAGATCTCAAAGATTTCATTTTGCATGAGTCCACAATCAACACCCATGGATGCAGTAGTCAAGAAGTCAAGTGACATTTTTCATGGGGTAAATATGCTGCAAAAAGGCAGTTCAAAAGGAAAGATGTCACCTTGAAGACTAAGGTGCACCTGACCCAATCCATATTTTCCATTGCTTGGCCAAGGAATGAAGAGACTTGGACAATAAATAAAGCAGACTGAAGAAGTGGTAATGCCTTTGAATGATGGTGTTGTTGAAGAATATTGACCATATCCTGGACTGCCAGAAGAGCAAGCAAGTCTATCTTGGAAGAAGTACATTTAGAACGCTTCTTCAAAGCAAAGATGCCAAGACTTCATTTCCTGTACATGTTATCAGGTGGGATGGGTTTCTAGAGGACACCATTCTCGGTAGAGTGTCACAAGGAGCTGTTTTAACACTGGCTGTGATAATGAGCTCAAACTTAACAGTAATGAGGATGGCTCAGGACCAGACAGTGATTCATTTGTGTGAACAGGGGTACCATGGGTTGGAACCAACTTCATAGCACCTAACAAGAAGATTTATGATCCTTTGAACTCTCCTCTCAAATACCAAAGGACCTTGACTATTATAACAAGAAGTGTTTGGGAAAGAGCTAGATATCAGTGAGGTTTATTGAGAAATTCCTGAACAAGAGGGAAAATATTTAATGAGACTCCTGAAATTAAATCAGAGTCAGCATGTCTCTAACAGCACTCACCATTTTGCTAGCAGAGCTATGGAACACTTAGGTGAACATAGTAATTTTCCCAGGCAATAAATGCTTACAAACAAGAGCCAAAGTTTAAGCTTCTCTTCAACTGTATCTCAGGCTAATAGAGCAGAGTATTTTCTGATGGGACATTTTCACTTCTACCTCTGGCTCTTAGGCTGATGAGACAAGCTTTGCCAAGAAACCTTCCATATTCCATGTGAACAGGTGTGGATTCTCACTTGTAAAGGAAGGCAAATTGAAGTCATGGGCCTATTCTCAGCTCAGGTAGTTAGTTTATTGTGCCAACCTGACTGATAAACACACGTGGGGTTAATTGAAGGGCAGAGGGATAAATGGCTCAGTGAGCCTCACCTTTCTAGCTCTCAGGTCTCTTGCTTTGTGATGGTCAGACCAGGATGCAGCTGCCTTAGTCAGTTCCCTACTTCAGCTGGCAAGGCTCACTTCCTGCAAAACATCACTGAGGAGAAGCCGCATGGACCTACCCCAATGCAGCCCAGTCAGTGGTGAGATACTTACATATTCACTGATTGGCATCATAGTGTGTGCTTTGTGAGATGGAGCAGGACTTTGTGGATTGGTGTTGGACATACAGGTTAATGTTGGACTTGTGGACTTGGGCAGCACTGCATTGGGATGTTTTCTTGATGCACACTTACTCTTTATATAAAGCTCTCTCTTATACATGAGTTTCTATGGATTTGTTTCTCTAAAGTACCCAGACTAACCCATCAGCCTTCTGTTTTATTATATTCTTGGCAGTGACCTGGTATTTTAGTTCTTTGTTGTCTAATTATAATAATTCAGGAATTGCACCTTTCATCCAAAACCATTTGAGAGGATGCCGTGAATATACTTCAAGAAATGTATAACGTGGGGACTTCCGGGAAGATGGCAATGGAGTGACACATACCATAGGGATTCAGAAGCATTCAGCCCAGGAGAGTTTCTTAGAGGGAAATTCAATGCTGCTGGAACCCAGGAGGAGCATCATATACATAACTAGGCACAGACCCACGGGGTTTTGAGGGGCTGTGGGCTTTTGGCTTACTTCACTGGAAGCTGGCTTGGGCTTGACCTTGGCCCCACCACTGTCTCTGCCGGAGCTGGAACAATCTGGAGCCAGTAGGGGGGCTTGGTCTCAACACAGCCACATTTTGTCACCACATGCCTCGGGGCAGGGACTGGACCCTTGCAGCTCCATGAGCAGGGATTGGGGTTCAGCTACATTGTTGCTTTTGTTTCCATCTCTTCTCTCTATTCCCCCCACACACACACACACACACAGTCTTGGAGGGCTGTGCAGGGGATTTTTCTGAACATAGCCACAGCTTGCCTTCGCCACCTCGGGGAAGGGACTAAACACTTGCAGATCCATGGGCGGGATTGGCACTCAGCTACTTTGTTGCATTTGTTTCCCTCTTTCTGTTATATCCCCCCACAGTCTAAGCGGTCTTACTTTTTAATTTCTATCTCCTCTTTGTCTCTTTCCTGTTCTCTCACACCCCATTGCTGACCTCCAGACTACTCCCCTTAGCCTAGGGCATTTACACCTGCGCCATACCCAGCTAGGTCAGCTTCACCCTGTATAGCTACCCTGAGGTTGTGGAAAACCCTGCTGACCTCCACCAGGGAATTCCTGCCTGTGTGCCTGGGGACATAAGACAGCTCAGCCAACACTCCTTAACATTCCAAGCTGCTGCAGGAACCTGTGCCCAACCACTGAAACACCAAAGCAGGCAACCCACCAACTTTCTGGGGAACTTCCCTGAGAGGGAAGTCACAGGAGGATAAAGTGGTTGGTTAATTCCATAGTGAAATTAGCTGTAGGCATTTAGAAGAAGCATTCCTAGAGAGAAGCCAGTGCTCTTCTACTCTCTGGAAAATGGCACCTGGCTCCACTAAAACAATGCAACGCAAACAGCCATCAGTCCCAACGACCTCAACGAAAAAAAATGGGAGAAAAAAAGGCAATGGCAGAAGATGTCCAAAACATAGCGACATCCATAGAAGAAGCAGACATTGAGCTGGCACAGAAAGAAATTTTCAGAATGCTGCTTGGAGTCATACAGGATATGAGGGAAACATTACAGAAAAAGGATGGAATGATAGAGTATATAAAGGCCATACACCAAAGGGAAATAAAGGAAATTAGGGAGGAGATAACAGAAACCAGTGGCAGAAATACGGACTTTGAGAATCGACTGGAGGAAGCAGAGAACCACATCAGTGACGTGGAGGACAGCAAACAGACTTTAACAAACACAAACAAAAATCTAATAAGATCATCAGAGAAGCTGAAGAAAACCTAAGAGCTATGTCTGATGCTATGAAGTGGAACATTAGAATTATTGGCTTATTGGAGGATGACACAAAAAAGAAGTCATCTGCAACAATAGTGAGAGAATTCGTGGAGGAAAACTTCCCCAGTTTAATGAACTAAAACCCAGCAACCATTCAGGAGGCTGAAAGAACACCAACTAGACAATCCCAAGAAGAAGTCACCAAGGCACATAATAGTTAAACTATCCAACTTTGAGGAAAAGGAGAAAATCATGAGAGCAGCTAGGGAAAAACAAGCAATCACATGTAAAGGTTCCCAAATAAGAATATACCCAGACCTATCAGCAGAAACTATGAAAAAGAGGAGAGAGTGGAGTAACATATTACAAAAATTGAAGGAAACAATGCAAACCCAAGAATACTCTACCCAGCCAAATTATCGATCAAGATAGATGAAGTAAGAGCCTTCGCAGACAAGGAAAAACTCAAAGAATATATTAAAAGAAGCCCAGCCCTACAAAAGATCCTCGCCGACCCAGTATGGGCAGAAGAACAACATTCACTAAGCATAAATAAGAGACTGCCACATAAAACAACCTCACCCAGAGGGCAACAAAGAGAAAATAAACCCCAAGATAGCATTGTCTTTAAGGATGGAATGAAGTTAAGAATGATACACACACACATGCACAGCACACTAATAAGAAAGGAAAGTAGAAAAACACCCAACACAAAAGGTATAAGATAACATCACAGAGTCCGCAAATGGAGATGATAGCCCTGAATTCAATGGCCTGACCTCAGGCATTAAAAGACTGAGACTAGCAGACTGGCTTAGAAAACACAACCCATCAATCTGCTGCCCACAGGAAACACATCTCAAGGCTACAGACAAAAATAGGCTGGGAATCAAAGGAATACCAAGCAAGCAACAATTCAAAATAAGCAGGGTTCGCAATCCTAATCTCAGATAAAATTGACCTCAAAGTGCAAACTATACAAAGAGATAATATAATGCTCAGGGAAATGATAGACAAAGAACCACTAAGCATTGTACGTATATAGTCTCCGAATGAGAGACTCACTGAAGACATCAACCAAACACTCCAAAAGATGAAAAAAAGAAATCACAGCCTCAACAGTTATAGTGGGAGACTTCAACACAACACTCAGAAAGACAGATCACAAGAAAAGAAACTCAACAAGGAGACTAGAGATCTAAACACCACAATTAGACAATTTGACCTGATAGATATTTACAGAGCTTACTATCCAAATGCAAAAAAAAAATCAATTTCTTCTCAAGACCACATGGCACATATTTGAAGATAGACAACATACTGGGGCAAAGGCAAATCTACATAAATTTTAGCACACTGATATCATACAGACCTCTCTCTCTGACCATCGTGCTATAAGGCTGGAAATCAACAAAAGGAAGATGAAGAAAGCAAGAGAAAACAATTGAAGGATGAACAAATCTCTAGTGCAAAAGGAGTGCCTACTGGCACAAACAGAGATGAAATTAGGAAATTTATAGAAACCAATGAGAATGAGCACATGACATACAAAAACATGTGCCTCAGCAAAGGCAGTTATCAGAGTTATCACAGCATTACATGTACACCTGAGAAAGGAAAAGAGACTCATGATTGATATGCTGGCACAAACTTTACAACAACTAGAGCAGAGTCAGCAAAACAATCCTACTAATAGCAAAAGAAAAGAAATTATAAAAAATCAGGGCTGAGATTCAGGAGAGGGAAAGTAAGAAAACTATGGGGAAAATTAGTGCTGCTAAAAGTTGGTTGTTTGAAAGGATAAACAGAATCAACAGACCACTGGGCAAACCTAACCAAAGAAATGAGGGACAAATTTCAATAGCAAATTTCAGTAGCATTCTTATGAGGGATGAAAGGGGGAACATTACAACAGACCTTAATGAAATCAAAAGGATAATTACACAGTACTACGAAGGCTTGTACTTCAATGAATTCAAAAATGTGGAAGACATGGAAAAATTCTTGGAAAAACAATCCCAACCTAGACTATCCTTGGTGGACGTCAAGAATCTCAACAGATCCATAGCAATAGAAGAAATAGACAATGTTATCAAGGGATTACCAACAAAAAAATCCACTGAACCAGATGGTTTCACTTGAGAATTCTACTAAGCATTTAGGGAAGAACTAACGCCAATCCTACACAAACTGTTTCAGAACATAGAAAAAAAATGGCAAACTCCAGAACTCCTTCTATGAAGCTAGTATAACTCTGATACCCAAACCGGGCAAGGATCCCACAAGAATCGAGAACTACAGACCAATATCCCTAATGAACATTGATGCAAAAATCCTTAACAAAAACTAGCCAACAGAATACAAAAGTATATAGAAAAAATAATTCACCACAACCAAGTGGGATTCATACCAGGGATTCAGGGATGTTTCAACATATGAAAGACCATTAGTATTATTCGTCACATTGACATGAAAAACTATAAGAACCACATAATAATATCGATAGATGCAGTAAAAGCATCGGCGACATCCAACACCAATTCATGTTTAAGACACTTGAGAAGATAGGAATGGAAGGAAAGTTGCTTGAAAAAATACAAGCTATTTATGAAAAACCAACAGCCAACGTGGTAGTCAATGGAGAAAAGACTAACACAATCCCACTGGAAAAGGGGACCAGAGAAGGTTGCCCCTTGCCCCCACTCTTATTTAATATCATGATGGAGGTTTTAGCTAACAGCACACGGCAAAGAAAAGACATCAAAGGTATCCGTCTGGGGAAGGAAGAGGTTAAACTATCGTTATTCGCAGATGATATGATTTTATATATGGAAAATCCCCAAAACTATATAACTTTAATGCAATCCTGATACAATTACCCTAATCTTTCTTCAAATAAATGGAAAAACTGATTACCAATTTCATATGGAGAGGGAAGAAGCCCAGAATTAGCAGAGAACTCCTCAAGAAGAAGCACACAGTGGGAGGGCTTACTTTACCTGACTTTAGCACATACTATACAGCCACCATTGTCAAAACCACAGGGTATTGGTACAATGACAGATACTCAGATCAATGGAAAAGAACTGAAAACCCAGAAATAAAATCATCAGCATACAGACAACTGCTCTTTGATAAGGGCCCCCAAATATCAAATGGGAAGCAGATGCCCACTTTAACAAGTGGTGCTGGAAAAAAAAATGGATATATACCTGCAGAAAATGAAGCAGGATCCTTATCTCACTCCATGCACAAGAGTAAACTCAAGGTGGATCACAGACCTTGAAGTTAAACCCCAAATTATTAGGGCCATCAATGAGGGAATTGGGACCAACTTGAGAACTTTGACACAGGGAATACATAGACTATCTGAAATAGGTTAGGACACACAGAGGAGGCACAAATTGACAAATGGGATATACCGAAGATAAAACACCTGTGTACATCGAAAGAATTCACCAAGAGAGTAATAAGAGAGTCCACAGACTGGGAAAACATCTTTAGCAATGACACATCAGACAAAGGCGGTATTCCTAAAATCTACAGTACTCTGTTAGCTTTCAAAAAGAAAAGAACTAATTGCCCACTTGAGAGGTGGGCAAAGGACCTGAACAGAAGTTTCACAGGGGCAGAAATCCAAATGACCAAAAAACATGCGAAAAGGTTCCTGATCTTCAGCCATAAGAGAAATGCAATTTAAAACAACAATGAGGTACCACCTAAAACCTTCAAAGGTAGCCCAATTCAAAAAATCAGAATGCAACACGTGTTGGAGGGTTTTTGGGGCGACAGAAACTCTCATCCACTGCTAGTGGGCTTGTAAGTATATACAGCCACTATGGAAATTGATCTGGCAATATCTAAATCAGATAGAAATCAAGTTACCATATGACCCAGCAATCCCCCTACTGAGCATATACCCAGAAGAAGCAAGAAACAAACCAAGGCCAGACATCTGTGCTCCAGTGTTCATTGCGGCACACTTCACAATTGCAAGGAGTTGTAAGCAACCCAAATTTCCATCAACTGACGATTTGATTAAAAAGCAGTGGTATACACATACAATGAAGTACTATGCATCGCTAAAAAGCAGTGATGAACGTATGAAGCACATAGCGGCATGGGAAGAAATGGAGGAAATCATGCTAAGCAAAGTAAGTCAGGTGTAAAAGGACAAGTACAACATGAGTCTGCTGAGAAAAGCATTAAAAAAATGCAAAAGGTGCATAGGGAAAAAGCTGCTGCATACAAACATTCCTGGGATGAACACTAGGCAATATGGCAAGGACAAGACCAAATACAGGGATACACATGGTAGACAACTAAGAAGGAGGTGGGGAAAGGAAAAAATAATAATAATAAAGAAATGGGTAGTCGGGGCTCAGGGCACTAACTCACTCAAGGGGCAGGGGAATATTGTTAATATATCCACAGGGAAAGAGGGACCAGACTTCAACCCAAGATGTGAATACAACCTGCCGGCATGGAGTAGGAAACAAGTGGAGAGGTCTGGGGGGCCGGACCCAATCCCAACTACTAAGTGGACACTTGCCCTTCCCCCAAGAAGAATTTATTTCAAAGGGTGCCTTTGAATCTGCAGCTCTAGGAGAGGGACATATCTGATCAGAGCACACAGGAGCAGATGAAGGGGGAAGAGGAGAGAGTGGAGCATGGTCTGGCCCACCAAGCCTTGAGGATGATGTTCCCAATTAGAGCAGCCAGTCCACAGAGAGGACCACATGGCTGGCCCCACTATGAGACAGGATGCCCCTCACTGACCCATAGCCCTACAGGGGACAACACCAGAAACACACAGTGTGGGAATCGCACCCAATCTAATCCCACCATACTGAGGCAAAACACTAAAGGGGTGCAAACAGAACAGCAAAGGAATGGAGTGACAAGTTCCCAAGGGAATGCTGAAGGTGGACTTTGGGGCCAGGGCATGGGGCCCCAACAGACTGAACTGGAAAACACTCCTAAAGGCCAACAAACAATCCTTGAACAAACTACAAGCTTTTCTTTCTTGTTGTATTTTGTTTTGTTTTGTTTTCATCGGTTTGCTGCTGTTGTTTTGTTGTATATGGTTGCTTGGTTTGATCTGTCTTGTTTTTGTACATGTTATTATCTCCGCAGGTCTGTCTAAATAAGACAGGCTGGATGAACAATATGGAGGAGAAAACACCGGGACCGAGAGTTCCGGGGGCACATAGGAGAGGGAGATCTGGGGGGAAAGGTAGTGGTGTTAACAAACCCAGATAAAGGGGAACAACAAGTGACACAAATTGTTGGTGAGGAGGATGTGGGAGTCCTGGTAGGGCATGATCAAGGGTAATGTAACCAAGACGAATTGCTGAAACCCTGGTGGGGACTGAGCATGATAGTGGGACAGGAGGAAAGTCAAAGGAAATAGAGGAAATAGATGGGAGGTAAAGGGCACTTATAGAGGTCAAATAAAAACATGTACCTATGTAAATATATTTATATATGAGGATGGGGAAATCTATGTGCATATATTTATATTTTTAGTATTAAGGTGGTAGAAGGACATTGGGCCTCCACTCAAGTACTCCCTCAATGCAAGAATACTTTCTTCTATTAAATTGGCATTCTATGATGCTCACCTTCATGGCACAACCACTGAAGACAAATCAGGTGAATTAGCAAATGTGTTGAATAAAGCTAATGGTGCCCGGCTCACCTCCATGATAGGATCGCTGAAGACAAATGGGTGCATAAACAAATGTAGCAAAGAAAGCTGATGGTGCCCGGCTATCAAAAAGTATAGTGTCTGGGGTCTTAAAGGCTTGAAGGTAAACAAGCAGTCATCTAGCTCAGAAGCAACAAAGCCCACATGGAAGAAGCACACCAGCCTGTGTGATCACGAGGTGTCAAAGGATCAGGTATCAGGCATCATCAGAACAAAAAATATTACCATAGTGAATGAGGGGAGCAGTGCGGAGTGGAGACCCAAAGCCCGTTTGTAGGCCACTAGACACCCCCTTGCAGAAGGGTCTCAGGGAGCGGATAAGCCAGTCAGGGTGTGATGTAGCAACGATGAAAAATACAACTTTCCTCTAGTTTCTAAATGCTTCCTCCGCCTCCACCCTATCATGATCCCAATTCTACCTTGCAAGTCTGACTAGACCAGAGGATGTACACTGGTACAGATAGGAACTGGAAACACAGGGAATCCAGGGCAGATGATCCCTTCAGAACCAGTGGTATGAGTGGAAAGGGGAAACCAATTACAAGGATCTACATGTGACCTCCTCCCTGGGGGACGGACAACAGAAAAGTGGGTGAAGGGAGACATCAGACAGGTCAAGATATGACAAAATAATAATTTATAAATTATCAAGGGTTCATGAGGGAGTGGGGAGTGGGGAGGGAAGGGGAAAGAAAAGAGGACCTGATGCAAAGGGCTTAAGTGGAGAGCAAATGCTTTGAAGATGATGAGGGCAAAGAATGTATAGATGTGCTTTACACAATTGATGTATGTATGGATTGTGCTAAGAGTTGTATGAGTCCCTAATAAAACATTAAAAAATGTATAGTATAGGCCCATGAGGGAGAAAATATAGGAGAGTGATTGCTTAATGGGTACTGAGTCTCTGATGTGATGAAAAGTTTCTGGAAATGGATAGTGGTGATAGTTACACTACTTGGTGATTGTAATTCATGTCACTTAATTTTACATGTAGAAATGATTAAAATATCAAGCATGTTTCATGACACTGAAAACAGCTTCTGCACTTTTCCTAGAAGACCTTATAGCCTGTGTCCCAAAATCTTATAGCCCAGAAGAAAAGCCAGAAAATAAACATTGCAATACATACACCAACAGAAGCTAGTGTAATACTCATAATCATTACATTCAATAAATGATAAATGAATCAATAAAGGCCAGTAAGTAAATAATGGATGTGGGCAGAGAGGCAGGGAGACCTAAATTTGAAACCTGCAGGATAAGAAAGAACATGGGAAGAGGAAAATTCAGTGTTTCCATGCAGGAAGTGAGATGCTCCCTGGGAAGGAGCCTGCATGAGCAAAGCCCCTGAGGTGAAAATGGGTTCTTCTTGTTTAAGAAGCTACAGGGAGGGCAATGTGCTTGAACCATAAGGGAGAAAATTGGAGGGAATCAGGAGATGAATTTATAGAGGTAAATAGAGATCTGATCATAAGGGTTCTGTGGATCAGTATTAAAGGAATTTGGATCATACTCAAAAATCTAAGAGGAAGACATAGATGTGTTTTAAGATGGGGAGTCATCTGATAAGATTCACATTTTTAAATGACTATTTCATCTGCCATGCAGTGTGAAAACCTATGAGTCAAGAGGAAATAGTCAGGAAGTTACTACTTAACAATGGCAAGGAAATAAATAGCTAATTTAGCTAATTTCAAGATACAAGGGATTACTCCCCGCCCCCCCCCCAAAAAAAAAAACAGAAAAAGGCTCCACTGGGCAGAGCTTTGGTAGAACACATTTTTACCACTAGGCAAATATCAAGCAACTCACTCTGAGTTAGTGCACCCAGTGGCATCACCTGGGAAGGTTCTCTATGGTCACAGTGAATTTTTTTATAGTTTTTGAATAGTTTTTGCTCAAACCTTTTTTGTGTGATGGTCTATTTAAGACAACAGTGCAGCCGTGAAATTTTGTTTCCTGTTCAGGAAAAATGTCACAGAAACTGTTGTGATGTTGAACACAGCTTACAAGGACAGTGCTATGGGAAAAATTCAAGGGTACAAGTAGTTTTCTCATTTCAAAAAAGGTGAAATGTTGATTGATGACAAACCCCATTCTGGACATCCATCAAATTCCTAAATGGACAAAAATATTGACAAAATTCATGCACTTGTGCTCAAAGATCGATGACGGTCCATTGAAGAGATGGGGAAATTATCTGGACACTCCTGGGCCTCAGTTCAGTGAGTTTTAACAGAAAATTTTGGAATGAAAATGATCATTTCAAAATTTTTGCCACGGGTTCTGACTGACCAGGAAAAGGAATGTTGATTGAAACATGCCATGCTTTGAAAAAACAACTCTGAATTAACCCACACCTTTTCTCCAAGATCATTATTGGTAGCGAGACATGGTGCTATTCTTATGACCTTGAAGGCAAACATCAATCAAGCCAGTGGAAGATGCCATTGCCACCTCACCCCAAAAAAACTCATCAAGTGAAATCAAAGATCAAGACGATGCTCATTTGTTTTTTTCGATGTGAGGAGGATAGTGCATTTGGAGTCCATTCCACCAGGTCAGATTGTTAATCAAGCTTTCTATTAGAGGTTCTGGAAAGATTGCATAACAGTGTGTGATAAAAAACCCTTGTTTGTGCCAGACGGGGACTGGTTTTGCCACAACAGCAATGTACCTGTTTACCCAGCCATCTCAGTGTACCAGTTTGGGGCAAAAAACAGCTTAGCTCTCTTGCCCCACACACCTGACTCCTGTGACCTGACTCCATGAGACTTCTTTTTTTTCTGTGAATGAAGAGGGACATTAAAGGACAGTGATTTGACAACATAAAAGATGTGAAGAAAAAAATGAGGGAAGTGATGTCAGCCATCCAAACAGATGAGTTTGAAAAATGTTTCCAAGAATGGAATTGCATATTTGACAAATATATTACATGTAATGGAGAGTAATTTGAAAATGATAAGGTTGTTTTGTAAAACATTAAAAAATTAAATTAAAAAATTAAATGCATAAGCTTTGAAAAAAATCTGGTTTTTTAGGGGGATACCCTTTAGGAAGAAATGCCAACAAGATCCAAGGTTGGGGCAGAGGGGAAAACAGAGTCGTTTGTATGCTTTGTTCAACTTCCCACATCTATACACCATCCTAGTATAATATCCAAACCAGATAAATCAGCATTGGCAAACAATAAAATAATAGTCCACTTGTAAATATGTGCCTGGGAAGAGCCAAGTGCAGTCAGAGCCTAACAAGGAGACCTGTTCAAGGTTTGGTAGATTTTATGTGAGCTTCACAATTTTGTTGCACCTCCCAATGAAGTTTTTTCTCTCTCTCTCTGAGAGCTAATTTATGAAGCAAAGTTAAAAAAAATCAAAGCTGGCTGTATTTGGGGCTGAAAAGAGGACTGGCACTGTCTGAACCTGTTCCTGAAGATTTATTTGGAATACAGGGATAGAAATTTGGATTCCGGGTGTCTAGGGGAAAGGAAATGCCCGAGGCCCACTTTCCTATGTTCCATGCAAAATAAATGGCCTTTTGGAGATGAGGCCACCTTCCTTTCTCTTGCAATTCAGAGCATTTCTTCATATAATGACTTCATGGAAATAAAGCATACAAACCCCTTGCAAGGAATGACAAAAGCATTTCTAGTGCTTTCTAAGTTACAAAGTCCTTTAGTTAAAGTTACATTGTAAGAGGATGTCTGCGCTTAGGAGTGAGTGGAAAACACATTTTGCTTGGAATGTGAATTCTCTCTTTTATGATAACAGGACAAAAACCCTGGCAATTCTGACATGTTAACAATGCTGCTGGTAATACTTCCAAAGTCACTATTTTTTGGCACATTTCTGAGAACTCTTCCTTGCCTAACTTTGAAATTTCAGGTTATCCAGGGGCATCCCTAGGGGCATTTAGGGGATGTGGACTGCATTTGGGTGACACTGTTGGAGGAAGAGACACCACAATGACCGTCCATCAATTTTTGTAAAATGTTTTGGCAGAATCTTATTAATTTTTAAGGACAATATCCTACAGTCAGTTATAACAACAAAAACGTTATTCTTAAGCCAAGCTCCTCTGTACCAATCTGTCCACCAGGTTAAACTCCATAGTAATTGACTTTGAACCAAGAACCTTGCTCTCCTTAGAGCTGCCATCATTACCCAGTTACAAAGACCTTCTGACCATGTGATTTCTTTGACCCATGCTGGATTTTTGCTCCAGCTAATGTCTTTGTAGTAGCTGATTTTTGTTCAATGTTCTCACATTTTTTGATACAATATTGTGGTAATTAGTATTTGTGAACCTATGTCAATTATCTTTTCTCTCTTTTTTTTAGGACGAAGAAGTAATTAAAGGAAAAGAATGGGAAAAATAAACAAGTTGTCACTCAGTTACTAATAATGTGGTGACTAATAATGTTTTAATATAGAAATATGTTACCAAAAATTATCAGTATTCATATAATCTAAGAAATATTACAGTGAAGCAATTTACAGTTTTATTTATCACACATATTATGATTCAAGAGAAAGATGGGCTTTCTAATCCCGTAAAGAGTTACAGTCACATAAACTCAGAGGGGCAGTTCTACCTTGTCCTATAGGGTCGCTAGGAGTCAGCATCAACCCGATGGCAGTGAGAATTAAGTAAGTCATGTTATAGGAATAACACTAAGCATCCCAAGCCAGTCCAGTCTAAATCCATAAATCTGATATTAGCCCACATGTCTGATATCAAACTATAAAGTCCTCTTCAGACTCACAAAACACATGCAATGATGCCAGATGCAGGACAATCACAGGCCAGTGGGTAGAAAATCTTTGGATCCAGTGTCACAGACTTCTCTGGCTTCAGAGGTCTGATTGCATCAGGGTAGTCCGTGTGTCTTCTCCAGCTCAGGACAGTAGTTTAGTTCCATTGTCTTGTAAGCTACAACACCTCCCAGGGAGAAATTAGAGAAAGAGAAATGTCTCCCTCCTCCAAGAAGGAAATTCAGATTTCACAGAATTCTCAGGAGAAGGCCATGCCCACACAGAGGCCTCATTGGCTATGATCCAATTGACAGACTAGAATCCACCCCTTCACTTGTAATCCTCTCAAATTGACACGAGATTATGTAACTGCCACAGGCATGAAGCCTGCTTCATTTTTCTGCACATGGAAATCCCATTTTCCCAACACCATTTATTGGAAACACTTAGTACCTTTATAAAAGAAAATCAATTGACTACAGATGTATGGCTTTATTTCTGGAGTCTTAATTCTCATCTATTACTGTCTGTGTGTCTGCGTATCCTGTGTGTCTATTGTTACACCAGTACCAGCTATTTGATTCCTGTTGCTGTAAAAAAAACCTCCAAATCCACTGCCACTGCATCAATTCCAACTCCTAGCACCTCTATACAGGGTTTCCAAAACTGTGAATCTTTATGGGAGCAGACAGGCTCATCTTTCTCATGAAGCGTAGCTAGTGGATTTGAATCACCAACCTGTAGGTTGGCAGTTCAACACAACCCACAGCAGCACTAGGGATCTTTTATAGCTGGATATGTTTTCAAACTAGGAAGCACACGTGCTCCCACTTGATTCTTCCCTTTCAACATTGCTTTAGTTATTTGGGGCCTCTTACTGGTCCACATAAAGTTAAAGATGGGTTTTTACATTTCTATAAAATAAGCTGTTGAAATTTTGATCAAGATTGCTTTAGGTTAATAATTTTGAGTCTTCTGATGCATGAGCATCGAAGATCTTTCCATTTATTTAAGTTTCTGATTTCTTGCAAGAGTATTTTATCATTTTCATTTTATTAATTTTTTCGTGTCTCTAGACATCCTTTCATGTCTTTCTTATTCATTGTGTGTACAATAACATCTGGCACATAGCAGGTGTGTGTAGCATGAGCGAGCCAGTCAGGGTAGGTCTATGTGGGTCTAGTATAGGATTTGCATGGAGGAGTGACAGGAGATGAGACTGGAAAGTCTGACAGAGGTAGATCATCACACACTTTGTACATCATCTTTGAACTTTGTGTTGGTGTAATGATAGCCAATTACCAATTACTATTGATTTGAGTCTGACTCATGGAGACCCCATATGTGTCAGAGTATAGACTGGTGACTTGTGCTGGACAATAAGGTGACAGGGTAGAGGATACCCAGATCCTTGATCCTGGATGAAGTTCCTGCTGGCCTTCTGGGTGCCTGGAATCAGGGCTCTTGGTCCTAGAAGGTATTCCTGCCCACGCAGGGGTAACACTATGCATTCTGCTGGCCCAACGAGCTGGAGAGCACACCCTCCAAAAATAGAGGTGGTGATCACCAGCCACCTGACCCATGAGGGTGCACCTCTGGCTTCTGGTGGAGCAGGAAATGTGTCACTGGCAACAGGTGTGTGAGGGTGGGGAATAACCACACTTCCAGTCGCCAAGAAGGTGAACAAGACAATGAAAACTTTCTGGTTGCCAGGCATTGGTGTGGACTCTTGCATTTTCCTGGGTGAGAAGAACTGATAACCAGGTCATTGTCCAAATCAAGTACTTGTGGCAGATATCACAAAAGGCTTCACTGTTTCAGGCCGGTTTCCAATTCATCCATCGTGCTTGTCTCCTCACTCTTTACCATTTTTCAGTCTGCCATAGTTGGAATTCAATCCATTTCTCTACCTTTCCTCTGAAGCTCCGACTTTTGGGATTATCATCATATCTGTCTCGTTTGCGCTCTTGTATCTTTGTTGTAGTTGGGCTGGGCATCTTGCTGGATGACTCCCAAGACTACTTCTACATGCAGCTGAAAATATTCCGAAACGGTAACATGTGACTATGTTATAATTTAGCTATTCCATTTTTGTTGGACATTTAAGTTGTTCCCAGTTTTCCATGGTTAGAAATAATTATATAATAAGCATTTCACATGCATCTTGACCAAATGTATGCATATTTCTATTAGATAGATTCCTAAAAGTGGAATTTTGGAGTTGAAGTGTATCTTTATGTCAAGGTAGGATAAATAATATCAAATCACCCTCCACAAATCTTTGTCATTTTATTCTTTACATCCGTAAGCATCCTGATATTATCCAACTCTTAAAAATGCTTTCAGTCTGATGAGCAAAAAATAATTCTGTTTAATTTGCATTACTATCATTAGTGAGGTTTAACATCTTTTAATATATTTTATTGGTCGAGTATATTTCTTATTTTGTGACCCTACATGCTCATGACTCTTGCTCATTTTTCCATGTGTTGTTTTTCCTTTTTTCTTAGTCAATAGGAACTACTTTTTTAAACTTTTAATCATTTGTATGTTTTCATACATGTTAAATATTTATCTGCCATTTGTCTTCTTCAATAAGAAATTTTATGAAGCTCTTAAAGGCTTGAAGGTGAACAAGCGGTCATCTAGCTCAGAAGCAATAAAGCCCACATGGAAGAAGCACACCAGCCTGTGCGATCACGAGGTGCCAAAGGGACCAGATATAAGGCATCATGCAAAAAAAATAAAAGAATGTGTGTGTGTGTGTGTGTGTGTGTGTGTGTGTGTGTGTGTGTGTACCATAGTGAATGAAGGGGGAAGTGCAGAGTGGAGACCCAAGGCCCAAATGTTGACCACTGGAGATCCCCTCACAGAGAGGTTTAGGAGAGGAGATGGATCAGTCAGGGTGCGATGTAGTACCGATGAAGAATACAGCTTTCCCCCAGATCCTGGATGCTTCCTCCCTCCAACTACCATGATCCGAATTCTACCTTGCAGGACTGGGTAGAACAGAGATTGTACACTGGTGCATATGGGAGCTGGAGGCACAGGGAATCCAGGGTGGATGATACCTTCAGGACCAAGGGTGTGAGGGGCAAGGCTGGGAGAGTGGAGGGTGAGTGGGTTGGAAAGGGGGAACTGATTAAAAGGATCCACATGTGACCTCCTCCCTGGGAGGTGTACGGCAGAGAAGGAGGGGGAGGGAGACTCCGGATAGAGCAAGATATGACAAAATAACAATCTGTGGATTATCAAGGGCTCATAAGGGAGGGGGGAGCGGGAGGGAGGAGGGGGAAAAAAAGAGGACCTGATGCAGAGGGCTCAAGTAGAGAGCAAATACTTTGAGAGTGATTAGGGCAAAGAATGCACGGATGTGCTTTATACAATTGATGTATATATATATATATGCATGGATTGTGATAAGAGTTGTATGAGCCTCTAATAAAATGTTTTTTTAAAAAGAAATTTTATGAAGCATTTCAGAGACATGCAATTACACATATAAAATAAGTTTAAATTCTAAGTAATATCACACACACAAAAAAAGCCTAGGAATTTGTGACTGAGTTAAAAATTTTTACACATGCTTATTGCCTGTGAAGTCCTTTGTCTGTCCCTCTGTAATCCTGTTACAATCTTCCCACATTCAGAAGTATCCCTGGATTTTGTGTTTACTATTCCTTTGTGTTTATTTATCATTTTAGTACACATCTGTGTACTAATAAAGATTTAGAGTTTGTGCCTGACTTTTATATAAATGGAATCCTAGTGTAAATATTGCTTATGGGCTTACTTTTTTAATTCAACATGTTTCAGAGATAAATCTACTTTGTTGTTGATTGCATTAGTTCTTTATGGAATGACAAAGAATCCCATAGTATAATATGCCACAATATATCCATTTCTCTGTTAATGGATGTTTGAGTAGGTTCTACTTTGACGCCACCAGCAATAGTGGTGTTTTGAAAAAAAAAAAAAATATATATATATATATATATATATATATTACTTGGTGCCAAGTGGAAGAATTTCTCTAGGACATGCATCATGCATGAGTATCTAGGAGCAGAATCTACATTAAGATCCTAAGTTTTGCACATCTTCAGCCTAAGTAGAAAATGCCAAAGTGATTTTACCCATTTGCTCTGCCAATAACCGATATAAATGCTTTTGTTGTTTCATGTCGTTGCCAACATTTGATAATGAGATTTTTAAATATTTGAAAACTTGGCAAAGTGAAGTCTTATTTTATGTTTTGATAACTACTAAGGAGACTGATCTTTTACATTGTGTACTGAGTCTTTTCCTCTTCCATGAAATGCATGTTCATGCCTTCTGTCCCTTTTCCGATTCGATTGTCTTATTTTATTTTTATTCATTCGTAGTTCTTTTTATAGTTTGAACAGAAACAGTTTGCTTTTGTTTCTGCTAGATGTCTAGGGCATTATCAACATAGGGTCATTGTATCCTAAAGAATCTAGAGTTTCCAGACCACCAATGTATCATGTGTTTGGGCTACAAATGCTTGTCAGGATCAGCTGGTATTAACTCAAGGGATAGTCCTACCACCACCACCATCACCACCACCACCCCCGACATCTTGTGACATCATTTGGGAGAGGTACTTTTACTTGTTATCCTCTTGAGATCTCAACCAGTTGTTGTTGAATCAATTCCAACTCCTGGCAATGTCATGTACAGAGCTGTACCCAGGCCTTTATTCCCAGATGCTCCTCCTGGTGGACTTGAACCTCCGAACTTTAGATTAGCAGACAAGCACATTAACCTTTTCCCAAGAAACCTTTTCTGGGGTTAAGGAAGGCTTATTTCTAATTTACCCTGACATTGTAGTTGTAGTCTTTTGTGATTTCATCTTTACGGAGGGAAGGGGTGGTCATATACTAGACTTTCGCTTTAGATGGACTTAGGTCTTTTGACTTGTCCTTTTGACCTTATAAAGGCAGAAAATTACGTTCCAGGGCTGTTTCCTTCTGAACAAATGAGCTCAGAATGAAGAATCTTCTTTTGTGTTCTGTCACCATGTTTTTCCCTTAAGTTTTGAACTTTGAACATTCTTCTTCTTAGTGAGCCCATTCATGTGTTTAAAAAGAGATGTTTTCAACATCCTATCTAGCATTTTTAGTTGCTGTGGGAAAAATATTCTCGGCAGAGGCAAGGTGGTTTGGTTACTCTAACTTTGATCAGCCTTGGGAAACAAGACTTTCTTCCTCTGGGTCTGGCTTACTTTCCTTCACAAGCTTGACACGTCTCAATGCAGCACATACGTCCCTCCTGTGTGGGTACGTGTGATCTCATTTGAAATATGAACTCCTTTTGATGGCTTTTTAATGTTTTATTTTAACAATATGCCTCAGTGGAAGTGACCGTAGTTGGAGCCCTTACAAGGTGTATAGATGGCATCTCTTTGGGCTATTTTTAATATCGAAATATCCTAACCTATGTGAAAAATTCCCAGAGAAGCCTATTTATTTATTTTTTAACTTTTTAATGTATAATGGGTGAAGATTTTTATCTGAGTCATGATCAATTAATTTGGCCCTTCCAGTCATCGTTCCTTGTAGGATATAATTCTGGACTCTATATGCTTATGGCAACAGTCCCATTTGGAGAAGCATTGGTTTTGACCCACAGCGACCTTGGGCTCCCATAGTGACCTTATGTACAACAGAGAGAAACACGATTTAGTCCTGTATCATCCTCCCAATTGTTCTTATGCCTGAGCCCATTGTTGCAGCCACTGTGCCAGTCCATCTCCTGGAGGACCTTCCTCGTTTTGACTGTCCCTCTAATTTACCAAACATTTTATTTTCTCCAGGGACTGTTCTCTCCTGACAACATGTCCGAAGCTTGTTAGATGAAGTATATAAGACACACAGGAATAGGGTGGTTTAACCTATCCCTATTAACACACATTAGTAAAGAGTGTGGGTAGGGCCAAGTGCTTTGTTTCCTTAATGACACCTTAAAGATCCCACCTTATAATCGGGTTTGAAGCAGGCCACACACCATCTGCTTTCCTTGGATATGTGATGATGCAGACATACAATCCCATCATCATTACCGCACCCGGAAAGCCAGATATCCAATTCCTGACTGAGCTTTGGTAGAAGCCAGAAGACCTGGAATGACTTTTGGATATTTTTGGCTTCTGGTTCTGGGCCTGCATCTGGTCCACCTCTACCTGACCTTGGGGTTTTGGACTAAATAGCACCCACCACCACATGAGGCATTTCTTCAAACTCTCATACAATTTTGCGGGGTATTGCAAAACCCAGGGTCATAAGGGACTATACTCAAGGAGAAGTGGGTAAAAGTGGAGCTGAATTGCATCTCGGAAGTGTTGGGCATTTGGGAGATCAATAATTTCCAGCTCCTTGGAACTAGTCTGGTATTAATTCTTCTAAAAGAAATTATTACCATAGTATCTACCAGCCAAAATCTTTCCGCTTTGTCTCCTGCTTCTCAGTTTGTCCACACTGGAATCTACTCAAGTCAGAAAAGACCTCCAGTTTAATGCTTAGGTTTGAACCAGACTGGTCTTACCCGTGTCTACAACTCTGTGAGCTGATTTCTTGATGTATATTTCTTTATATTGCTATTGTTGAGTAGAGTGTTCTGCATATGTCTATGAGATCAGGTGGTTGATTGCATTGTTTAGTTCTGTGTTTTCGCTTGTAATTTTCTTCATTGCTGTTGTAATTTTTTTCTGGATTTTTATTATTGTCCTCTTTTCTCTTGATGAGATTTATTAGTTTTCATTGAGGTTACCCTATATTTTCTCCATTTCTCCCCAAGTTTAAAACAGTTGGTTCTAGCTTTCAACATACTTTACTTCTCCACTTGAAAGTTCCGTAACTATGCTATTTCTTCTTTTCATGTTGTAATTGTTATCATTAAAAATTGATATCTCTGGTCCTCTATTTTCAGTCTTTTGGGTTTGTTTTATTTTGAATACTTAGATATTTGGATATCTAGATTGATTTCTGTGTGTTGTCATGTATGTTAAACTCAGGTTGTTGTTTAGTTTTCTAGGTTCTCTGTTCAAAGAACTCCCTTCAGTAATTTTTGTAAAGGCGGTCTGGTTTTTACAAATTCTTTCTATTTCAATGTATCTGGAAATGTTTCAACTTCAGTATTATATCTTTACTGGGACAATATTACTGAGTACATGGTTCTTATTGACATTTTTTCTTCAGTATTTTATATGTGTCATCCCATTGCCTTCTTGGTTTCATGGTTTCTGCTGAGAAATGAGTCCTTCTTATTGGCTATCTTTTGTCAAGCTTTATTTTTATTGAGCTTCTCTCAAGACTCTTTCCTTGCCTTTGATTGTGGAAAGTTTGATTATGATGTGTCATGGTGATTTTCTTGATTGTCTCATATTTCATGATGTTAGAGAAGGTTTCTCCAAACCATTCTTCAACAATTTTCTCTATTTTATTTTGTTTTCTTTCCTTCCTGATCTGAAATTCTGATCACATGTAAGTTATTCCTCTTGATGATATCCCACACAATTTTTAGAATTTCTTTGGCTGTTTTTGTCTCTTTTAAATTGGTCTTTCAGTAGATTTGTATTGAGAAATTTATCTTCAAGCTCACTAATTCAACATTACATTGATGCAACTCAACTCCTTCGCTCTTTCAATGCATTATCTATTTAGGACATCTTTATTTAAATCTCCTGGGTTTCTATTTACTGTTTTTGTAGAATTTCTCATTTTTCTTTGGTAGTGTTTTTGTGAATTCTTCTAAAAAATGTTCTTTGTTCTCTAAGTTTCATTTATCTTTGTCTCAATCTGTTAAAGGAGTCTACATCCCATTCTTGCGAATTCCTTATCAGGTAGCTCCAGCCAATTTTCTTTATTGGAAAGGTTTTCTGGAATTGAATATTTTTCATGTGTTTGAGTCACTCTATTTAGTTTCTTTGTGAAAACTGAAATTGTCTGTCATTTCTAAGACATTATTTTGCTGTCTTTGTATTTAACTGATAATTGTATGCTGATGAGACTGTAACCACTCACCGCCTGCCTACTGGTGGATGTTAGAGGTGTGAGTGCATGGACAGTTCTCTATTTGTCATTTGTATAGCACAGTAGAGAGCAGGTATGACTGGCATTTGGGGCTACCAATCAATGATCAGGTGATACAGGAGTGGGTGCTACCCTTTACCCAGTAAGTGTGGCTGGGGGTTATCGGTGTGTTTGGGGTATCTGGGAATAGTTGCTGCTTCCAATCACATGGAACAAGGGAGAAAAACCCAAGAGAGGAAAACAAAATAAATGGTCAATAAAGAGAAAAAAATTAAAAATCAATATCAAAAACAAAAGCAATAAGAACAACAAAATAAGCAGGAGAAAGCAGGAAAATAGCAGCAAAAAAAAACAGAAAAGGAAATCAGGAAAACAATAGCAGAAAGAAGATCATGTCATTCGCCATTCTCACAATTGTTACATTTGAACTTGCTCTTGCAGTCCCTGCGTCATTTCATCTTGTTGAGCATATTCCTTTGTTCCCCTGCCTTTCCACTTTATCAACACAATGGCCTTTTCCAGGGGCTTTCTCTCCCGATAACATGCCCAAAGTTTGTTTGTTCTTTTGGCAGTCCAGAATACTTCTAATATTCTTCACTAGCGCCACAGCTCAAGTGCACTGATTTTCTTTTCTTCCTTATTCTCTGTCCAACTTTCACATGCACATGGTGTTATTGAAAATGCAATGGCTAGTCCCCAAGGCCACACCTTTGCTCTTCAAAACGAAAGAGGCCTTTCTTGTCCAGCAGCTTTAGAAAGTAAAACATATTACTCAATTTCTTGACTGGTGCTGCCACAAGCGCTGATTGTGGAGCTAAGTAAAATATAATTATTTATCACTCCTATTCTTTATCTATTTATCAGGTTGTCTGTTGGTCGAGTTGTGAGAATTCCTATCTGCTTTACATTGAGTTGTAAACCATATTAAAGGTTGAAATCCTTGACCTTCATCAGCAAGTGCTTCAAATCCTTGCTTTGAGCAAGCAAGATCATGGCACATACATATCACAACTTTTTTAATAAGCTTCCCTCCAATCCTGATGCCCTCTCTTCTTTATATAATCTGGCTTTTCATATTATATGCTCAGCATATTAACTGGGAAAAGGTAGTGAAAGGATATAACCTTGACACATAAATTATTTTATTGTTTTTAAACCATAAATTATTTCCCTATTCTGTTTTTAAAAGCTGCCTCTTAATCCATACACAGATTCTAGGCAAGCACAATTATGCTTTTGGAATTTTCATTATTTTCAATGCTATTTGTAGTTTGTTATGATTCACATGGTCAAATGCCTTTGTTGTTGTTGTTGCTGGGTGCCATCAAATCAACTCCAACTCATAGCAAACCCATGTACAACAGAGAGAAACACTGCCTTGTTCTGCTTGAGCTGATTGCTGCAGTCACTGTGTCAGCCCATCGTGCCCAAGGCTTTCACATTGTTCACAGCCCTTTGCCTTTACCGAGTGTCCAGTCATTCTCCAAGAACTAGTCTCTCCTGGCAGCATCTCCAAAGTACATCAGATGAAATCTTGCCATCCTTGCCTCTAGGGAGCACTCTGGCTGTACTTCTTCCAAGACAGATTTGTTGGTCCTTTTGGCAGTCCATGGTACTTAACAATATTTTCCACCAGCACCATAATTCAAGTCATTAATTCTTCTTTGGTCTCTTTATTCAATGGCCAACTTTTATATGCCTACATACCATGGCTTGAGTCAGATGCACTTTAGTCTTCAAAGTAACATCCTTGCTTTTCAACACTTTAAAAAGGTATTTTACAGCACATTTACCTAATGCAGTGTGTCACATGATCTCTTGACTGCTGCTTTCATGAGCATTGATAGTGGGTCTAAGCAACACAAAATCCTTGACGTAAATCTTTTCTCAGTTTATCATGATGTTACCTACTGGTCCAGTTGAGAGAATTTTGATCTTCTTTATATTAAGTTGTAATACATGCTGAAGATGGCAATCTTTAGTCTTCATCAGCAAGTGCTTCAATTCCTCCTCACTTTCAGCAAGCAAGTTTGGTGTCAACTGGGTAGAGAAGAACGTTAATAAACCTTAATACGTCCTGCCCCAATCCTGATGCTAAGTTCCTCATGTAATCCAGTTTCTCTGTCTATTTGCTCAGCATACAGATTGAATAAGTATGGTGAGAGGATACAACCTTGACACACACTAGAAATCTGGAAAGATGTTAAACCATATGGTATTCCCTTTTTCTGTTCACACAACTGCCTCTTGATCCATGTGCAGGCTCCACATAAGCATAATAAAGTGTTCTGGATTCCCATTCATCTCCAGGTTATTCATTGTTTGTTATGATCCAAGTAGTCAAATGCCTTTGCATAATCAAGGAAACATCTTTCTGGTATTCTTGTTTTCATATATATAAATCATTTTATTGGGGCTAGTACAACTCATATAACAATCCATACATCCACCCATTGTGTCAAGCACATTTGTACATATGTTGCCATCATCATTTTCAAAGCATTTTCTTTCTACTTGAGCTTTTGGTATCAGCTCCTCATTTTTTCCCTTCCCTCCCTCTTTCATGAACCCTTTATAATTATTATTTTTTAATGTCTTGCACTGTCCAATGTCTCCCTTTACCCCTTGTCTGCTGCCCATCCCCCTGTGAGGGGGATATAGGTAGGTCATTGTGACGGTTCTCCCTTCCCCCACCTGCCACCTTCCCCTTATCTTCCTGATATGACTACTCTCACTATTGGTCCTGAGGAGAGTTTACCTGTCCTTTATTCCCTGTATTTCCAGCTCTTATCTGTACCCATGTATGTACATGCTTTGGTCTAGCCAGATTTTTAAGGTAGAATTAGGGTCATGATAGTGGGGAGGGGGGAGCATTAAAGAACTAGAGGAAAGCTGTATGTTTCATCGGTGCTACACTGCACCCTGACTGGCTCAACTTTTCCCCACAACCTTTCTGTAAGGGGATGTCCAATTGCCTACAAATAGGCTTTGGGCTTCCACTCCACACTTTCCCCCTCATTTATATTATGATTTTTTTGCTCTAGATCTTTGATGCCTGATACCTGATCCCATCGCCACCTCATGATCACACAGGCTGGTGTGCTTCTTCCATGTGGCCTTTGCTGCTTCTCAGCTAGATGGCTGCTTGCCCAATGTCCATCCATCTGCTTCCTTAATACTAACCCTATAAATATACGTACATAGATCTATTTCCCCATTGTCATATATATTTACATATGTACATGTCTATATTTAGATCTCTATAAATACCCTTTGCCTCCTAGTTCTTTCCTCTATTTCATTTTACTTTCCTCTTGTCCCACTATCATATTCAGCCTTCTTTTGGGTTTCAGTAATTCCTCTTGGTTACATTGCCCTTGATCAAGCCCTACCAGACCTCCTATACCCTCCTCATTATCAATTGATTTTTGGTCACTTGTTGTTCCCTTGTCCCTGGATTTGTTAATACCCACTTCCTTTCCCCTTGTCTTTGGCTAATGCTTTCAGTGCAGTTTAGATTTCTTCCTTCAATAGCATTGGTTCTTGCTCATGTGCTAACTCTTGAAATGGTTGAATATTGAGTAGCTCTTTTAGGGACAGTGACTCTGTGTATTCTTTCCATTTTCTTTTGATGCTTCCTGCATCATTCAATAGTTCGCCTTTATAATCTCTCAGTATTACAACTCAAGGCTTGACTTTAATTTCTTTTTGTTTAGGATATGCTGACTGCGTTCTTTGTATTTTGTTTTCCAGCTCCACATCTTAGAACATTTCAGTACAACATTCTACTTTTTCTTTTTGAGCTGCCCTTTGAAATTTTCTGTTGCGTTCTTTGACTTTATGTTTTCTTCCATATTTCTTAGCTACTCTATGATTAAAAGCAAGTTCCACAGTCTGTTCTCATATCCCCTTTGATTATTTTGTCTTTCTTCCTGTCTTTTAAATACATTTTGCTTTTTTCATGTATAATGTTTTTTTTCTGTGTTTCAGATACTTTTTATTTCTTCAAATTTGTTTATTTATTAGGAGTGACTGAAATAAAAAATAGAATTGAGTCCCATCATCATCATGATCATCGTGGAAATGGCTTTAAGAGAAAACTGGTCGGATGAATATTATTGCTTCCCGTTTTCAACCAGTAGGTAGTTGCCATTGACCTAGACAGCCAACCGTCTGCCAAGAATGCTTGAGATATGTTACATAATACAACATGCCCATTCACGGGGGAAACCCACCAGGAAATAACTTATGTGTACTTCTTGATTTCATCGTACAAGACCAGCACAAAGGCACCACCCATGCCTCTGAGCACATTGGACAAGGCGCCCTTGAAGAACGCTTTGCTCCCTTCATCCCGAGCGATCTTCCTCCAGCAGTCCAGCGTGCCGGTGTCCATGATATCAGTTCCTTTGCGCCCCGACTGCATCCTCATTCGGCAACGAACGGTGTCCAATGGGTAGGAAGTCAACCCAGCCACGGCTGTGACGGACTGTGCAATCATCCAGCTGACGAAGATGTGGTGTTCTTGGGATCCGGAAGCCTTCCCTTTGCGGTGTCATAGATGCCGAAGTCGGCAGCCCGATAGATGATCATTCCCTGCACAGACACGTTGAAGCCCTGGTACAGGCCCCTAATCCCATCAGACTTGGTGATTTTAACCAAGCAGTCACCGAGGCCTTTGAACTCCCGTTTGGCGCCGGCTTTGCCCACATCAGCTGCTAGACGGGTACGGGCAAAATCAAGAGGGTACACAAAGCACAAAGATGTGGCCCCCGCGGCACCGCCCGATGCCAGTTTCCCTGCAAAGTAGCGCCAGAACTGGGTCCTCTTGTCCACACCACCCAGGAAGATCTGCTTTTATTTATCTTTGAAGGCAAAGTTGAGAGCCTGGGTGGGGAAGTATCGGATGACATTGGCCAGGTTACCATGCCAGAAAGACAGGACTCCCTGCTCCTTGGGGACATGAACCACGCAGTCGACGATGCCCTTGTACTGCTTATCTGCGGTGATTTGCTTGCTGGCGTGCTGCACCTGCATCAGCAGCTTGACCCGTTCGATGGGCGCTACCACCGTCTTGGAGATGGCCGCGGCCACTCCACCTGCCAAGAAGTCCTTGGCGAAGGACACAGCGGCATCTGTCATGTTGGAAGAGAACGAGGCGACGGGCGACCGCTTAGATGGAACAAGAACCGGCTCTGACTCCGGGGCTCTGTAGCCATGTATAATGTTCTTGATAACATCCCACCTCATCAGGTCTTGTTATTAGTGTTTAATGAAACAAATCTGTACTTGAGATGTTCTCAAAATTCAGTCAGGATATACTCAACGTCATATTTTGGCTCTTAATTTCCTTCACTTTCAAGCTAAGTTAATATAGGATCAATTGATGTTCTGGTTCACTGTAAGCCCCTGGCCTGGTTTTAGTTGCTCAAAGTGAGCTTCTCTCATCTCTTCCCACAAATATAATCAACTTGATTTCTGTGTATTCCACCTGGAGAAGTCCACATGTACAGTCACCAATTTACTTTGTCTTTTTAAATGTTACTTTTTCTTCTTGGGTCCCCTTTGAAAATTTCAGGTCAGTTCTTTGACTTCATAATTTCTTCCATATGTCTTAACTACTCTATGATTCAGAGCAAGTTTCAGAGCCTCTTCTGACATGTACTTTCATCTTTTCTTTCTTTCCTATTTTTAATGGCTTTTTTCTTTCTTCATGAATGATGTTCTTGATATCTTTCCATAGCTCATCATGTCTTCTTTATCATTATTGTTCTATGTGTCAAATCATTCTTGGGATTTTCTCTGAATTTGAGTAGGATATACTCAATATTGTATTTGTTTATATCACCAAGATCATAATTTCAAAATATTATTCCTTCCTCTTTGTTTCTAAATCTTGCATTTCACTGATTTATTGAGGTATAATTATCATTGCATCTTGAGAGCATATTTTATCAGTTTTATTGGCACATGATTCACATACCATACAATTCAACAATTCAGTCATATCCAGGAGAATTGTACCAACATCACCACATCAATTGCAGAGGTCCCTCGCCCCCTTGGTTAGATCACCTTTAAAATAAGTTGTGCAATCACAATGCTCCCTCCCCACTTCCTGCCTTCATTATTTACTTCTGATACTCCCTTTCCATCACTATCTTCCACCCCTGTTTTTCCTATGTCTTCTTGCATCAATTATTATCATTATTCATCCACTCTTCCTGTGCTTCACAGCTGAGAGAAGCAACAGAAAACAATAATTTTAAAAATCACACTACGGTGGTAAGGTTAAACACATGATAGTTACTATATAGGCAAAAATACAAATGATGTGTAAGAAGGAAAAGACCCCCATCAACATTCAAAAAGCCAGAGAAGAAATTTCTGTCATGGAACCAGTAAGAGCTATTTGCACCCAGAACAGATTCAGGTCACATCTATCGGGTGGTCAACTGGCCAACTGTTGAGTTTGATCCATCATTTGATTGCATTTGAACAATTTCAAACTGAAGCTATGGATAGAATTTTTCAATCTGCATCACTTTCTTTAGTGGTTGGTGAATAAATTAGAATAATAATTATATTGATTGGAGTTCTTTGTAGTCAGATAGACAATATCCTGCTGAAGATAGCATTGTATTTCAAAATAGCTTTTGAAGTGTCCTTTATGATGATGAGTACAATGGAATTCCTCTTGGTGTATCATGCCCAGCATAGAACACCACATCATTTTCTGATTCGAAATGACCAATACCAGTCCAGTTCAGCTCACTACTGCCTACAGCATCAGTTTTTATGCATCCCATTTCATTTTTACCATTTCCAACTTTCCTAGATTCATACATCATACACTCCAAGTTGCCATTATTAGTAGATTTTTGCGGCTGTTTCTTCTCATTTTGAGTTGTGCCCCGTCAGCAAGTGAAGATGCCGAAGGCTTTCCTCCCAAAAGCTTTATTGACTCCATCCACTTCACTGTGGTCCTCTCTACTGTGAGATGGAAGGTCTTCCTCATTCACCTTTTGAGTGCCTTCACATCTGAGAGCCTCATTTTCCTGCATTCTATCTAACAGATTTCACTGCCTTTCATAAGATTTTTGAGTGGCTAATTCCTCAGAAGTGGATGGCCTCTTTTGTTTTGTTCTAAGTTTTATTAGCACATCATTCACATGTCACACAATTCAATGATTTAATCCTATCAAGAAGAGTTGTGCAATTGTCACCATATTCTAGAACATTTTATTCCTCCCCTTAGTCATTGCTATTTGTGTAATTATTATTTCTAATTTTGACAAAAAAATATACAAAACAGAACATTCTCCAATCTCACAACTTCTACTTATATAATTCGGTCTCATCGATTATGCTCTTCAAATTGTACGACCATTATTGATATATTCTTCCAGTTTATTATACCACCATTGACATAAACTCAATGCTCCCTAGGCAACAACTTTTTCCATTTCAGCTGTGGTAACTATGGTAGCTACATAATCTGATGTCAACTTGTGAAGAGGTGGAATCTAGCCTGTCAATCGGGTCACAGCTTGATGACTTCATTTGGACACGCAGCAGAGGTAAATACGAGACCAGATAAAGACAGACTCTCTGCATGGTATTCCTGATGACCAGACACATAGAGCTAGAGGAGCCACATGGAGACCCACACCAGCGTTGATATGCTTCTAATGCCACGGGATCCACAAGACTTTCCACCCACTGACCTGTGATCTTCCTGCATTTGGTGTCATTGCACATGCAGCATGAGACTGAAGAGGAAATTATAGACCGGAACTGGACATACGGGCTAATATCAGAGTTACGGACTTGATCTGGACTGGGCTGGGATGTTTTCTCAGGATTCAATTGCTCCTGTGTGTAAAGCTCTTTCTTACACACAGATAAGTCTCCCTGGATTTGTTTCTCTAGTCTACCTGGACTATCACAGCAACCATTGTCAAGTTTGGTTTCTTTCTTTTCTTTCTTTCTTTTTCCTTTTCTCTTGGTTTCTTGATTCATATATAATACACTTCCATCTCCTAAAACGAGTTATATATGCATAACCACACCAGTTCTAATGCTCCCTCCCCCTTCCCACATTCATTGTTTGCTCCCCAAGCCCCTTACCCTCCCTATCTCCCACCCCCACATTCCCTATAAACCATTCAGTCAATTATTATCTCTATGCATCTACTCCTCTGTGCTTCACAGAGAACCCCAATAGAAACAATAAATAAATAGATAAATAAATAAGGTGGTAAGGTTAATATAAAGATAAAATACAAATAGTGAGTAATAAAGAAAAGACTACTGTAAATATTTAAAAATCCAGGAAAGAAATTTTTATCACAGAACTAGCAAGGAATACTTGCACCTAGAAAAATTCCAGGTTGGGTCAAGAGAGAAGTCAACTGACCACGTATCAAGTTCAATCCAACATAATCAAGTTTTCAATGTTCTAGGTCTGATATTAAAGCTGTCAAAGACTCTTGCCTATAGCTAGAGGGAATCTGCCAGAGGTTTAATATGACTAGGTTCTCTGCAGATAAGTTTGGGGCTCCCACTGTCCTCCAAGGCCTTCCACAAATTGGGTGTTTGCAATTTAAGCTCTGATACATTTCCCTTCATCTTATTTGGATTTTGTTATAGACATCTTTGGATGGTATACTTCTTCCATGTGGGCTCAGTTGACTCCTCTCTTAGACAGCTGTTTGTTTGAATGCTGGCCGAATTCTAGCCGGGCACCATCTGTGGCCTATTCTTCCTTTGTAGACTGTTCTTAGTCTGGAAGCTCTGCCAAATCCAGTTCACCTCAAGTGACCCTGCTTTCGTTTGAAATATCAGTGACATAGCTTCCAGCATCACAGTAACACACAAGCCACCATAGTGTGACAAACTGACAGGCAAATGACGGTTCCTGTCTCTACAACTGTTAAAAATATTCTAAATGGTGGGTTCTGATCCAAGGTAGTTTGCTCTTTTTTTCTGTAGTTGAATTTTCTATTACCTTTGAATGTTAATTGTTAAAATGGTTTCAAGCGTGCGTGCGCGCACGTGTGTGTGTGTGTGTGTGTGTGTGTGTTACTTTGGGGGTAATATCTATTCTATATGGCATGTTTCTTTCTTCATCTTGACTACGACCTACAAGACAGAGCCCTAGAAAACTTTCATGGTTCATTAAAGCTTTGAATTATTCATTTAAAAATATGAATGATTTCCATAAGTCTAGTGCTGTGCTATGGACTCTTTCAAATTTATTCAGGTTAATAAGTGTTTATTATGCATTCAGATTTTCTAGATACATTTCTAGAATATTGTACAATCCAAAGCCCAAGAAACCCATACTTTAGTTATGGAGATAAACATTTAAATGTTAAGATGAATCATGTTGCAGTTTTACATTGACACAAAATATGGATACAGTGGCTTTGATTGACAGCTTGTGCAAACCACATTTTGTTTAATTGTGAACATCCCTTAATTCAAGTAAAATAATTAAATGTTACTTTTTATAATTCTTTTATTGTATCTCTTTCTAAAACAGACTAATTTAATGTCTCCCTTTTTAGCAGTTAACAAACTGTGGTGGTTATATAATTGTCGATTTGAGATGATTATGAGTGAAGGGGTGGAGTCTAGTCTGTGAATCAGATAATAGCCAATGAGGCTTCTTTGTGGGCATGGCCTTCTCCTGACAAATCTGGGAAATCCGGTATTTCCTCTTTGGAGATGGGAGACTCTGTCCTCACACCCTGGGAGACATAGCAGCTGACAAGACACATGGACCCACCCGAATGCAGACACCCCTGCCAGCTCTGAGATGTTTCCAATGACACTGGATCCAAAGACTTTTCACCCATTGGCCTGTGATCTTCTACATTTGACATCATTACATGTGTTTCCTGAATCTGAAGAGGACTTTATAGATTGGTATCGGACATATGAGCTAATAGTGGACTTATGGACATAATCTGGACTGGGCTGGGATGTTATCTCAATGTTCAATTGTTCTTATACACATGTGTGTGTCCATGACTTTGTTCCTCTGGCCTACCCAGACTCACACACAAACTAAACATAAATATTATTTCTGATATACATCAATACCCATGCCAAAAACATAGACATTTCGCAATGTCCTTGCAGTGGCACCATTGCAGGAGATGATATTTTTCTAAATTCTACACAGTCCTGGGTTTGACTGGGTTCAACAGAATGAGGCTCGGGTGTTGGTTGGGCCACCAGGGTTTATTTTGAATATAGAAAATACCACTGATATAAAATAATTGTAAAGAAAACTATTTGAATTAGAGGTTTCCTTTTTTTAAGAAATGCATTTTCCCTCCATTCAGATACTTAGTAGTTTAATAGGTATACAATGCTGCTTACCGGAGATGCCAAGGCAATCTGCTGGAGTGACTAACAAGATAAAACGGTGATTAGTTTAGGGAATCCAGGTGGCCTAATAGATTATGCACTAGACTCCTGGTCTAAAGGTCAGCAGTGCGAACCCACCAGCCTCTCCACCGAAGAAAGGTAGGCTTTCTGCTCCCATAAAGGTTACAGTCTTGGAAACCATAGGCAGCAGTTCCGGTTTGTCTCACTGACTCGATGGCACTGTGTTTTGTTTTGGTGATTATGTCGTCCCGATTTCCTTTTAAAAATTGATGCTTCTGGATATTAACCATCGTTTGCACTGTGGAGTATTTGTTGTGTGACAGGAACTAAGTGTGTTCTTTGGTGACGCTAAATGTCTTATTAATCTGCTATGAAGTATATAGTATTATGATCTCGATCTTGCAGAGAAGGAAACATAGGCGCAGGAAAGTTAAGAACTTGCCGACTACCATGCTGGTGGTGGAGGCAAGATTAGAGTGCAGGTTCACACCCTTAAGTTGCACTGACCTGAGTTTGCCTTTTAATTACAAACTTGTGAACATTCAAACTTTCCACCTTGTTTCTCCTAATATGCTTATCCTACTTATTCACTTAGCCAATCTTTTCTCCATATATAGGGAACATGTCACCCAAGGCACTGTCCAATTAATCAGAAGTTTAGCAGCGTGCAAATTTAAAAACTGCAAAATGGAAATATTTTATGAACAGTAGTTTGCATTCGGAATAGTTATGTGTCTGCATATATTTCAAGCACGGCACTAAAAAAGCAAAAGGGAGAAAGAACAGGGGGGAAAAAAGAAGTAAGAAGCTTTGTCCTGACTACACAGTGACAAATTGGATAATTTACCGTGATGTCTAGCTCTCTTAAGACATGAATCATTTTCTTCTATTCTTTGGATGTTCGTGGTGTTATTTAAGATACTATATCCTCATTAACCCCTTCCATTAGAGGCAATCTACAATCATGCCTCCCTTGTGCTTCTGTCCTCCCCTTGGGAGCAGAGAGATGATGGATTCAGCAGAAAGCTGGACTTCGCTGTATCAATAAGTAGCCTGGCTGCTGTGCGCATCAGGTTAACTTTCATGATCCACAGAGGTAACACAATGGAAATCACAGTTTAGAAATCCAATTTATCTTGCTGTGAATAGAATTGCCTCCAATACAGATGACAATTAGTTTTGTTCCATAACACTGTTATAGAAATGTGACATTGAAAAACTACTTGCAAACTACCAAAGCATTCATCTACCGAGGGTTCAAGCCGCAGAGGGAGGAATGCTAATTCCACTTATGTGGAAAAACATAAAAGGGTTTTTCACAAAGAGCAGCCACAAGGTCAGGCTGTGCCTGCTGAGGTAATGAAGTGAAGGCTTCCCGGGAACTTTTAGTTGCTTATACATTCTATTAAAGCTGCAAAATTCTGCTGATTCTTGTTTCACAAAACCACCAGGGTTGCAGGTCCGTCACATTATGGATTAAGCGGAGAGCGAGGCCAGCCTTTCATGGTTCCTCTCAAACGGCACCAGAGCTGCTGCTGCTGCTTCGGCCGGCCTGAGTCCCCCCGTTTTGGCGGTAGCAGCATTCTCCTGCTCTCCTTTGCCGACATCCCGGTGAAGTCAGTTCAGTAGTTAACACTGCTATTGGACAAGCCCCAAATGGCACCATGGGAATAAAATGGCCCCTCCGCTAGGTCCCTGCTAGAGTGAATGTTGGGTTTGTTTTTTAATCCTTTTATTGGGGACTCGTACAATTCTTATCACAATCCATACATATATCCATTTTGTCATGCGCATATGTACATTTGTTGCCATCATCATTCTCAAAACATTTGCCTTCTACTTGAGCCCTTAATATCTGCTGCTCATTTTCTCCCTCCCTCCGCACTCCCCCTACTTCATGAACCCTTCATCATTCATATATTATTATTATTTTGTCATATATTACACTGTCTGACACCTCCCCCCGCCCTCTTCTCAGCTGTCCCTCCCCCAGGGAGGAAGCTATACGTAGATTCCTGTAATCAGTTCCCCCTTTCTACCCCACATTCCCTCCAACCTCCAGGCATCACCACTCTCACCACTGGTCCTGAAAGAGTCATCTGTCCTGGATTCCCTGTGTTTCCAGTTGCTCTCTGTACCAATGTACATCCTCTGGTTGAGAAAGATTTGTAAGATAGAATTGGGATCATGATAGTGGGGGGGGGGCATTTAAGAGCTAGATGAAAGTTATATGTTTCATCGTTGCTACCCTGCACCCTGACTGGCTCATCTCCTCCCCACAACCCTTCAGTAAGGGGGTGTCCGGTTGGTTACTGTAGGCTTTGAGTCTCCACTCTGCACACACCCACATTTACAATGATATGATTTTTTTGTTCCTTGATGCTTGATACCTGATCCCTTCGACAGCTTGTGGTCACACAGGCTGATGTGTTTCTTCCATGTGGGCTTTGTTGCTTCTGAACTAGATGGCCACTTGTTTATCTTCGAGTCTTTAAGATCCCAGACGCTATATCTTTTGATAGCCGGGCACCATCAGCTTTCTTCACCACATTTGCTTATGTACACGTTTGTCTTCGTTTATCGTATCAGGAAGGTGGGCACCCACTGATATGATTTTTAGTTCTTTGATGTCTGATAACTGGTCCGTTTTACACCTCGTGGTCACCAGGCTGGTGTGCTTCTTCCATATGGGCTTCGGTGCTTCTCAGCTAGATGGCCACTTGTCTATCTTCAAGCCTTTTAGAGACCAGACGCTATATCTTTTGATAGCCAGGCACTGTCAGCTTTCTTCACCACGTTTGCTTATGCACACATTTTTCTTCAGGAATCATGTTGGGAAGGTGTGCATCCTGGAATGCCAATTTAATAGAACAGTGTTCTTGCATTGAGTAAGTGTTTGAGTGGAGGCCCAATGTCCATCTGCTGCCTTAATATTAAACCTATAAATATGTGTACATAGATCTGTTTCCCCACACTCTTATATAAATATATTTACATATATACATTCCAGTCTTTAAACCTCTATAAATACCCTTTGTCACCTAGTTCTTTCCTCTATTTCCTTTAACTTTCCTCTTGCCCCACTATCATGCTCAGCCTTCATTTGGGTTTCAGTAATTTCTCTCGGTTACCTTGCCCTTGCTGAATCCCTACCAGGCCTCTCACACCCTCCTTGCCACTGATTTTGGATCCCTTGTTACTCCCCTGGCCCTGGGTTGGTCAGCACCACTTCCTTACTCCCTTCTCCCCATCTCCCATGTCCCCCCAGAACCATTGGTCCCATTGGTTTCTTCTCCAGACTATTCATCCAGTCTATCTAATCTAGATAGATCTCTAGAGATAATAATATACACCAAAAATCAAGACATAGCAAGACAGGCGATGAGTGAGAACACAGCAAGACAGGCGATGAGTGAGAACACAGCAAGACAGGCGATGAGTGAGAACACAGCAAGACAGGCAATGAGTGAGAACACAACAAAAAAAGGAAACCAATTGCCTATAAAAGAATAAATTAATTAAAAGAAAAAAATTTAAAGAAAGAAAAACCTGTAAATAGATCAAGGTCTGATTTTTTTTATCTCTAGGCATGTCCTTCAGTCATGTCCAAGGGGGTACCATGCTTTGGCCCCAGAGTCTGTCCTTTGTACTCCCTCAGGGACTCCCTGCTCTGTTCCCATGGTTGCTCTGCCGCACGGTTTTAGTGGCTTTCCTCAATGTCACATGTCAGTCTGAGCCAGTCCTGACACTGACTACAGTGTTGTCCCCCTTAGGGCCCTGGGCAGCAATGGATGGCATGTCTCATAGTGGGATCAGCCACATTGTCCTCTCTGTCCATTGGCTGTTCAGAGCGGGGATATCGTCCTCCAGGCCTCATGGGTCAGGATGTGCTCCACTCTCTCTTCCTCCCCTTCATTTGCTCCCATTTGCTCTGATCAGACTTGTCCCTCTCCCCTAGCTGCAGCTTCAGTGCCGTCCTCTCAAGTAAATTCTTCTGGAGTGAGGGGCGGTTGTCCATTGGCTGGAATATTGGGGACCCCCATCTCACTGGTCTCCTGACTCCCAACTTACCTCCTCCTATCTGTTGGTGGAGTCGCAGCAAACCCTGTACAGCAGAACAAAACACTACCCGGTCCGGTGTCAGCCTCGTAACCATTCTTATGCTTGAGCCCATTGCTTCGCCCACCTTGTAGAGGGCCTTCCTCATTTTCAATGGCCCTCTATTTTACTGAGTATTTTACCCTTCTCAACACGTTTAAAGTGTGTAGAGATGAAATCTCACCATCCTTGCCTGTAAGAAACATTCTGGCTGTATTTCTTCCAAGACAAACTGATTTATCCTTTTGGCAGTTTGTGGAACACTCAATGTTCTTCACCAGCTCCATAATTCAGGTGCACCAATTCTCCTTCAGTCTTCCTTATTCAGTGTCCAACTTTCACGTGCACACGAGAGAGTTAACATACAAGACTTGAGTCGGTAGCACCCTAGTCCTCAAAGTGTCATCCTTGCTTTTCAATCCTTTAAGGAGTTTTTTCTAAGATGCAAATCTGATCATATCAATCTCTGGCTTAAGATCCTCCTATAGTTTCCCATTCCCCCTGTGATAAAGGATTCAGGACATAGACCCCTACTTAATTTTCCAGCACTTTCTGTCTTCTTCCCGCCCACCCTCGCCTCGCCCCATCCCAACCATACACTTCATGGGCTGATTCCGCTAAGCCTCCTCCAGCTCCAACAACACATCATGTTCTTGTTCACTTCTGCACCTATGCCTGAACTACTCTTGGTCCCCTGACCCCTGACTAATTCCTACTAGCTATTCAGGTCTCCGTTTACAAGTTACTCCTTCTGTGTTAGGCCAGGTCCCTTTTCTATGGTATTCTACATTTTTTGTACATTTTCATCTCCTGTTTACTTTCCTGTCACATCGTGTGTCAACTCAGAGAGGGCCAGGAATTTATCTTTGTGTTTTCCATAATTTCTCCATGTCTGGCATAGTAACTTGCTCACTGAGGTAACCCAATATCAATTTCTTAAATTGATGAAAGAATGGACATTGTAAAGAAGAGGGAAGATTTCAAACGAAATCTAATACCACAAGGAAAACCAAATTATTCACCATGTAACTAAGATGTCAGTCATCTGAATAGTGATTCTGAAAGCCAACAGTTAGTCCCTTCTAACAAAAATAATTCTCAAAAGGTAATGGCCAGGAAACAAGGGACTGTATTTTACATCTTTTTGAATAGTCTTTTCTTTTAACTTTTAATGATGAAAAATAGTTGAACAGATACACAACTTGAAAAATCTCATAATGATGTTCTAGATTTAGCAGTCATTAACATTGTCTTAATTTTTGTGTGAATGTTGAAAAATGTTCATGTAAATCTTAAGAAATCTGGGATTTTGACCTCTAAGTGGTTTGGTATGTACAGGCAATCCCTGCATTATGAACCTCTGACTTAGGTGGAACACACAGTTATCAACCAATCTCCGTGAAGCCTATTATATTAAAATTTCAAGGCAGAAACAAAGGCTAGAAATAATAAGTAGGTGCTAGTTTGTATCAAACATTATTATTTTTATTATTGGATTTTTATGCAAAAGATATTTAGTGTGTCTGGAAATGTTTTTAATGCTCTTTATGTTTAGAAAAGTACACGATTATACTATAAACAAAGGTACACGATGTATTCTACAAAGACAAACATTTGACTGATGATATTAAATATAAATTATATTCAATTTATGCACAAATTCAACTTAGACAGATTTGGGAATGGAACCCATGCATAATCTGAGGACTGTCTATTTTAAAATAAGGACATTTTCTTTATGACCACGACCATTATAGCGCTCAACAAAAGCAGCAAATGTCCTGAATCACTTCATATCCCCTTGTATTTGATTTCCTTGAGTATCTTTTTAAAAAATACTTGACTTATTAGAATCAGAATGCAAATAAAGTACATTTATTTGACTGTTACAGTTCTTGAGTCTTTTGATCTACAACAGCCCCTTCCCCCCCGCCCCCCCTCACTTCCTATCACATCAGGGCCAGGACCATCCAGCCTGTGGGCTATATATAAGTAAGGGCCATGAAATCGACAACACCAGCTAACACCACACACCTCACCACAGTAAGTCACTTCCAGACATCACATTAGGGTGATTCAATTAAATGTTTCATCAAATATAGCAGGTTAATTTTTAAGTTGATAATTTTATATGACCCAGGAGTAAAGTTATAAATATCCAAAGCGCCTTGGGTAGAAAAAAAGGGTTTCCCACCCGTGTCTTATGTCATTATTGAAAAGATGCATCCATTGTTCTATTAAAAAAAAACACACATTCTAGATTTATTTGATTTTTTTCTGTATAATGGAGTTCAGCCTGTTCTACTTTCCATTAAATTTCCTATAAACTGTATATCAAAGATTGTTAATAAGCCTTCCTCCAATTTTAATACCATGTTCTTCTTCATATACTCCAGTTTCTCCAATTTCTTTGCTCAACATATAGATTGAATATGTATAGCAAAGGTTACAACCCTAACAAACATCTTATCTGATTTTAAACCACGCAATATTCCCTTGACCGAGAGGATGACTGCCTCTTGGTCCATATTCAGATTCTGCATGAGTACAATAAAGTTTACTGGAATTATGATTCTTCTCTGTGGTTGGAGGGGGTGCCAGCCCCCCAACACTAATCACGGGTTCTATAGGCACAATTGTATGGTTGAGATTTTATATATATATATATTAATAAAGTCATCAAGAGCATGAGAAATAGAGGAGAGATTGAAATAATGGAGTCAGACACATTTCATGGTAGCATTGCTCACCTCAGCCCCGCTTGGTGGTCCATGTGGAGAGAGGGGGAAGGGAAGGAGGACAAGGAGAAAGGGAACAGGGGAGCAAAGATGGGAGAGGGGCAGCCTCAGAGGCCCAGAGGCAAGCCTGGGAGAGAGAGATCTTTATTGATAACTCAGGCCTATATATCTTTGTGGGGAGTGCAAGCCCACCAATTACAGGTAAAGACATACGTCACAGGAACGGGTTGCACTATAGGTTATACAGAAATGACAGGGGGACAATCTAGGGATATACACGTAATAGGAAGAAGAGGGGTTGGGGTAGATCCTAGATCCACAATGGTAGCCTAGCTTTGGATGTCACTGAACCAGTTTGATCTGTTCTCTGGATCTCCATGGAAACCATTATCAGTAGGGTGTAAACCCCACTTGCAGGAACCAAACTAATGGTCACGAGCCTTCAGGTAGAAGTAGCCCATTGTCCTTAACAGCAGTGAGGGGGGCGTACCTTAGTCTGGTGACTGATTGTCTTCAGGGAGGATGTCTATAAGCATCTGACCTCCCCCCATAAGCTAGGGAAAAGTCCCTAATGTTTGGCATGTCTTTAGGGGAGACAAACCTGAGGAAAAGTCTCTTTATAATTCCACACTTCTCAATGTTATTCATGGTTTGTTATGATCCATAGAGTCAAGTGCCTTTGCCTAGTCAATAAAATATGAACATCTTTCTGGTGCCCTGTGCTCTCTGCAATATCCATCTTATGTCAGCAGTGCTATCCCTTATGCTACGTTCTCCTCAGAGTCAGACGGGGAGTTCTGGCAGCTCCCATCTATGAACTGCTGCAACCATTGTGAAGTGATCTTCAGCAAAGTTTTTCTAGCATGTCATATTAATGATATTGTTCAATAATTTCTACATTCTGGTGACATAATGGGTTATGAGTCAATCTGCTAACCACAAGGTCAGTGGTTCAAACTCCCCAGCTGCTCCACAGGAAAAAACGAAGCTTTCTACTTCTGTAAAGATTTAGTCCCAGAAACCAAATGCACTATGAGTCAACATTTTCGTCCCTCCGGGAAGTTGATTGACGTCCAGAATGAGGTTTGTCATCAATTAACATTTCACCTTTTTCGAAACAAGAAAGCCACTTGTACACTTGAGTTTTTCCCATAGTGCTGTCCTTGTAAGCAGTGTTCAACATCACAACAGTTTCTTCGGCATTTTTCCTGATCTGGAAACAAAATTTAACAGCCTCACGCTATTCTCTTAAATCAGCCATCACAAAAAAAAAAAAACGAGATTCTAGCAAAATTGTTTTCTTGAAAAAAAAAATTTATTGTGACCAGAGAGAACCTTCTCAGGCAATGCTACTGGGTGCACTAAGTCAGAGAGTTGCTCGATGCTCGCCTAGTGGGAAAAAACGCATACTACAAAAGCTCTGCCTACCAAAGTTTTTCCATTTGGGGAGGAGGGTACCCCTTCATATAAGGCCATTCATTAGTTTGTTCAACCTATATATAGGGCCTACCAGGAGTCAGTAATAGTCAGACAATAGAGAAGAATTAGACACAACCCTGTCCCCATGACTCAACAGCACCCAGTATGTCTGAATCCTGGGATGAGGAAGAAGACCATAAACTCAATTCGGAACCATAGAAAGAGAAAGAAAAGAAAAATAAGATAGAGAATATTTTCAAATATACGATTGAAAATATCTGTATATCAAGAGAAATGGATGGTGGGTACTGTCCTGACATGCATTTCGTTGTGCAGAATGATGTTCATTTATGCAGTGAGTTGCATTAATTATGATGCCACAAGCAGCATGGGCATGGGGCATGGGACTTATGAGTTAATCAACAGCTTAGCACCTATTAGCTTCATGTTATAATCCTATTAACAAGTTGTATTGCTTTGAGCAAAGCCATTAACACTTAGCTCTAAATTCTATTCAAATAATGTTTCACCAACTTAGAAGCTATACCAGTACATGCAGTTAAGGGTTAGGAGTGAACGATGGGAAGGGAAGAATTGAGCCTGTGACTGGCTTGGACCCTGGACTCTCGTCTTTTTCTATTTGTGTTTTTCTGAGTTTGCTTGGATCATTTCCTTTGTGCCCGCATGTTTCTTCCCACCCCTCCTCTATTTTTCAGTCCCTAACATTGCCATGTGGTAGGCTGAATAATAGCTCCAAAAAATATACGGACCCTAAATCCCAAAACCTGTGACTAGGGACCTTAGGAGGCAAAGGGGACTTCCTAGGAATGGTTATGTTTAGGATCTTAAGATGGAAGATTATCTTGGTTTTCCAGAATGGTCCAATGTAATCACAGGGGTGTTCATAAAAGGGGGGGGGAAATAAAAATAGAAGATGACATGGCAGTAGAAGTAGGGAGAAATTTCAAAATGTTATACTCCTAATGCTTAAGATGAAGCTTCAGTCATCAGTGAAGGAACACAAGAGGCCTTTAGAAGTTGCAAACAGTAATGAGAGTAGGAATACCATGAGGTAGAGGGAAGGTGGGGGGTAAAGAGGAAGAAAGGGAAAACCGATCGCAATGATCAACATATAACCCCCTCCCCACTGAGAGGGACCAATAATAGAAACGTGGATGAAGGAAGACAATGGATGGTGTTAATATGTGAAAATAATAATAATATATAATTTATCAAGGGTTCGGGTGGGAAGGTTTGTGGGGAGGGGGCAGAGAAGTTGATACTAAGGGCTCAAGTAGAAAGAAAATGATGGCAACATATATACAAGTGTGTTTAATACAATTGATGTATGGATTGTTATAAGAGCAGTACAACACCTTGATGTGAGTCCAGTGAAAACCATTTTGCATTTCTGACCTTGACATTGTAAAATCATAAATGTGCTGTTTTAAGACCCTGCATCTATGTTGAATGGTGATAGCAGCAATAGGAAACAAATATATCCTGGAATCTAAATTAGTGTCTCACTGCATGTTGTGGTTGTTGTGGTTAGGTACTATTGAGTCAGTTCGCAAGGGTAGTGACCTTTAGTACAACCGAACAAAACACTGCCCAGCTCCGCACCATCCTGATCGTCGTTCTTGTGTCTGAAGCCATTATTGCCGACATCTTTGCAAGGACCTGCCTCTGTCTCACTGACCCTGTTCTTTACCAAGCATGGTGCCCTTCTCCAGGGATCAGTCTCTGCTGAGAACATGTCCAAAGCACATGAAATTAATTCCTGCCATCCTTGCCTCTAAGGAGCACTCTGGCTGTACTTCTTCCAAGACAGATCTGTTTATCCTTTTAGCAATTCATGGTACTTTCAATATTCTTCACCAACACCATAATTCAAATCCATGGATTCTTCTTTGGTCTTTGTTGTTCAACATCCAATTTTCACATGCATATGAGGCCATTGCAAAAACTATGACCAGCATGTACACTGGTACAGATAAGAGCTGGAAATACAGGGAATCCAGGACAGATAAAGCCCTTTGGGCCAATAATGAGAGTAGCCATACCAGGAGGGGAAGTGGAAGATGGGGGGAGAAAGGAGAACCAATCACAATGATCTACATATAACTCCCTCCCAGGGGGATGGACAACAGAAGAGTGGGTGAAGGAAGACATGGGTCAGGGTAAGACATAAAATATAATTTATAAATTATCAAGGGTTCATGAGGGAGGGAAGGGAGGGAAGGGGGGGAAGATGAGGAGCTGATATCAAGGGCTAAAGTAGAAAGAAAATCTTTTTAAAATGATGATGACAACATATGTACAAATGTGCTTGACACATGGATGGATGGATGGATTGTGATAAGAGTTGCACGAGCCCCCAATAAAATGATTTCTTTAATAAAAAAAACTATGGCTTGGGTCGGTGAACTTTAATCCTCAAAATAACATCCTTTCTTTTCAGTACTGTGAATCGGTGTTGTGTAACAAATTTACATAATGCAATGCATCATTTGGTTTCTTGTCTGCTGCTTCCTTGAGCATTGATGGGGAATTCAAGTAAGACAAAATCCTTGACAACTTCAACCTTTTCTCCACTTATCATGATGGTATGTATTGGTCCAGTTATGAGGATTTCAGTCTTCCTTACATTGAGTTGTAATTCATACTGATGGCTACAATCCTTGATCTTCATCAACAAGTGCTTCAATTTCTCCTCAATTTCAGCAAGCAAAGTTGTGTGATCTGCAGACCATGGGTTGTTTATAAGCTTTCCTCCAAACCTGATGCTGCACTCTTTTCATAAAATAAGCTTCTCTGGTGATTTGCTCAGCATATAGGTTGTACACATAGAGTGAGAAGATACAACCCTGATGCACACCTCTCCTGATTTTAAACCATGCAGTATTCCTTTGTTGTGTTTGCACAACTGCCTCTTGATTCATGTACAAGTTCAGCAAAAGCAAAATGAAGCATTCTGGAATTCCTATTCTTCTCAAGGTTATCCATAGTTTATTATGATTCACACTGTCAAATGCCTTTGCACAGTCAATGAAACAAGAGTAAACCTCGTTCTTGTATTCTCTGCTTTGAACCAAGATCCAGCTGACATCAGTAATAATATCCCCTGTTCCACGTCCTCTTCTGAATTTGCCTCAACTTCTGGCAGTTCCCTGTCAATTTAGCGCTGTAACTGTTGTTGGCTGATCTTCAGCAAAATTTAACTTGCATACAATATTCTATTAGGCTTGGTTGACTAGAGAATTAAGTCCACTGATATTACACATATATATATGAAAGTCCAGTGACATAACATATATTGTGTTAGTCTGGGTTGACTAGAGAAACAAATCCAGAGACACTCATATATAAGAGGATAGGTTTATACAGCAAGAAGGAATATAACAGCTAATTAGTCTACACAGCAGTACAGAGGGGTCAGTTCAACTCACCTACATGGAACAGTTAATATACTAGAAGTCCTTCAACTCACATGGGGCTGCTAGATTCAAGGTAAAGGAAGCAGACAGCAGAGTCCTCCCTCTGACAAGGAAGCAGAGTCTGACTACAGACAGCAAATAGCAGGATGGGTCAGCAACAGTCAGTTGCTCAGGAGCTTAATAAAGCAGGCCCAGATGGAATCTTGAACCCAAACAATGCAAGGCGACAGGACCCACCAGCCTCAAGCTCAAGCAAGGTACACACCAGCAGGGTGGGGAAGCAGTCTCAAACTCTAGATACATGATCCACAGGTTGGCTTGGCCCACAGGTGGTATAGCTTACAGGTTGAGGCAGAGAACTAGCTGAAGCAGCAGCACACTCCAGCATGCTCTGATCACCAGAGGGCAAGAGAGAGGGAGGCGGGCCTTGCAGATCCATTTATCGCGTTGCCCTCCAATCAAACTGCTATCTGATTAAACCCGCATGTTCCTATTGGCCACATTGGCACAATAAACCTATCACAGGCTTTAGCAAGGCTTTATAGCAAGTAATTATATATAGGAAGAAAACACCCAGCCCAGTTCACCTCAAATCCATAAGTCTCATACGAGTCCATAAGTCCCTCTTCAGACTCACGCAGCCACATACAATGATATAGAATGCAGGAAGATCCCAGGCCGGTGAGTTCAGTCACGTGAATCCAAGGTCAGTGAAAATATGGCAGCGCTCCAGCAGCCCTTAGGGTCAGTGGCAGTCTCAGCAGGCAGGAAGGTAAAGTGGCAAGAGAGAAGTTCCTAAAGTCCTCCTTAGAAGAAGGCCACACCCCCCAAGGAGACAGCATCAGGCTGTGTGACCTGATTGACAGGTTGGATTCCTCCCATACACTTTTACACATCTTAAAGTTGATATAAAACCATGTGAGTGGCGATTCTGGGAGGGTAGAGGGAGGGTGGGTTGGAAAGAGGGAACAGATTACAAGGATCTACATGTGTCCTCCCCCCTGGGGGATGGACAACAGAAAAGTAAATGAAGGGAGACGTCGGACAGTGCAAGATATTACAAAATAATAATTTATAAATTATCAAGGGCTCATGAGGGAGGGGGGAGCGGGGAGGGAGGGTAATAAATGAGGAGGTGATGGCAGGGGTTTAAGTGGAGAGCAAATGTTTTGAGAATGATGAGGGCAATGAATGTACAGATGTGCTTTATACAATTGATGTATGTATGGATTGTGATAAGAGTTGTATGATCCCCTAACAAAACGATTAAAAATGAAATTAAATTTTAAAAAAAAACAAGGGGGAGAAACGGGGAACCAAATACAATGATCAACATATATGCCCCATGCCAGGGGAATGAACAACAGAAATGTGGGTGAATGGAGACAGCGGATGGTGTAAGATGTGAAAATAATAATTTATAGTTTATCAGGGGTCCATAAGGGTAGGAGGCTATGGAAGGGAGGGGGGAAAAGAGGAGTTGATGTCAAGGGCTCAAGAAGAAAGAAAATGTTTTGAAAATGATGGTGGCAAAATATGCACAAATATATTTGATACAATTTATGTATGGATTGTTATAAGAGCTGTAAGAGCCCCAATAAAATGATTTATTAATTTAAAAAATATAGGGTTGCCTAGCCAATTGTTATCATTATTGTCAATAAATTGTATGCCTGTAAAAAAACAAAAAATGAGATGAAAAATTACAAAATCCTCTACTGGACATACATATCAATAGTATTATTCTATAATTTGAGCATTCTGTTGGATCATTTTTCTTTAAAATGGGTACAGCTCTCTTCCAGTCAGTTGGTCCAAGGAGCTGTCTTAAATTTCTTGGCATAGAAGAGTGAGTGCTTCCAGTGCCTCCTCAGCTCGTTGAAACATTTTAGTTAGTACTCCATCAATTCCTGGGGCCTTGTTTTTGGCTAATACCTGCAGTGCAGTTGAACGTCTTCCTTCAGCATCATTGGTTCTTGATCAAGTGCTACTTCTTCAATTGCTTGGATGTTCACTAGTTCTTTTGGCACATGACTCTGTATATTCTTTCCATCTTCTGTTGATGCTTCTTATATTATTCAACATTTTGCCCATAGAATCTTTCAATATTACATTGAAAATTAATTTCTTTCTTGATTTCTTTCAGTTTAATATATGTTGAGTGTGTTCTTCCATTTTTGGTTTTCTAACTCTAGGTCTTTGTACATTTCATTATAATATTTTACTTTCTCTTCTCCAGCTGCCCTTTGAAGTTTTCTGCTCAGCCCTTACTTCATCCTTTCTTCCATGCGTCTTAGCCACTCTATGATTAAGAGTCATTTCAGAGTCTCTTCCGACATCCACTTTGATTTTTTCTTTCTTTCATGCCTTTTAGATTTTAGTGACCTTTTTGCTTCCTTCATGTCTGATGTTGTCAATGTCATCCCACAGCTCATTGGGTCTCCTGTTCAATATGTCAAATCTGTTCTTGAGATGTTCTTGAACTTCAGTTAGGATATATTCAAGGTCATATTTTGGTTCTCATGGACTTGCTTTCATTTTCTTCAGCTTCAATCTGAACTTATATCTGAGCAAGTAATGGTCTCTTCCACAGTAAACTGCTGATATTGAGCTTTTTCATCATCTCTTCTCACAGATGTATTCCATTTGATTTCTGTGTGTTCTATCAGGAGAAGTTCGCATAAATGGTCACCTTTTATGTGGTTGGGAGAAAAGGGTATTTGTGATGAAGAAATCGTTGGTCTTGCCAAATTCCATCATGCGTCTCCAGTTTAGTTTCTATCACCAAGACCCAGAGTTGACCCTCTAAAACAGAGTAGAACTACTCCTGAGAGTTTTCAAGTCTGTGAATCTTTATGGAAGCAGAAAGCCTCATTTTTCTCCATTTGGTTTACACTCATCAACTGGTGCAGGAGCAACCCAGAAAAATATCCTTCCAGAGTCCCAAGTCTGAACTGAAATCAAAGCCCTGTCTCTGAAGGTCTCTCCTCCACCTACCCAAGACATTCATCTCATCCCTGCCCTCGGGCCTCTCTCATGCTTCCCACAGTCTCCTAAACAAGAAGACATGAACTTTCACTTACTTCCCCTTCCTCTCTTGCTGAGGTTTGCCCATAAACACTTTTTCTTCCTTCTTCCAGATTCTAGACTCATGGCTAACTCTTACTAATTAGGGTGTTTAGGTAAGAAAATATCATCTTACCAATAACATGAACTAAATTTGAAATTTTATCATAAATATGCAAGCCATTACTCTGAAGAAAATAATCTCTATCAAATTTTTAAAAGCAGGCAAGGAATGATTTTTTTTTGTTTTAAACGTTTTATTAGGGGCTCGTACAACTCTTATCACAGTCCATACATATACATACATCAATTGTATAAAGCACATCTGTACATTCTTTGCCCTAATCATTTTCTTTTCTTTCTTTCTTCTTTTTCCCTTTTCTTTTTTTACATTTTATTAGGGACTCATACAACTCTTATCACAATCCATACATATACATACATCAATTGTATAAAGCACATCCATACATTCCCTGCCCCAATCATTCTCAAAGCACTTGCTCTCCACTTAAGCCCCTTGCATCAGGTCCTCTTTTTTTTTCCCCCTCCCTCCCCGCTCCCCCCTCCCTCATGTGCCCTTTGTAATTTATACATCGTTATTTTGTCATATCTTGCTCTATCCGGAGTCTCCCTTCCCCCCCTTCTCTGCCGTCCCTCTCCCAGGGAGGAGGTCACATGTGGATCCCTGTAATCAGTTCCCCCTTTCCAACCCACTCACCCTCCACTCTCCCAGCATCGTCCCTCACACCCTTGGTCCTGAAGGTATCATCCACACTGGATTCCCTGTGCCTCCAGCCCTCATATGTACCAGTGTACAACCTCTGCCCTATCCAGCCCTGCAAGGTAGAATTCGGATCATGGTAGTTGGGGGGAAGAAGCATCCAGGATCTGGGGGAAAGCTGTGCTCTTCGTCGGTACTACCTTGCACCCTGACTGACCCATCTCCTCTCCTAAACCCCTCTATGAGGGGATCTCCAGTGGCCGACACTTGGGCCTTGGGTCTCCACTCTGCACTTCCCCCTTCATTCAATGTGGTATATATATATATATATATATATATATATATATATATATATATATATATACACACACACATATTCTTTTTTTTTTTTGCACGATGCCTTATACCTGGTCCCTTTGGCACCTCGTGATCGCACTGGCTGGTGTGCTTCTTCCATGTGGGCTTTTTTGCTTCTGAGCTAGATGGCCGCTTGTTTATCTTCAAGCCTTTAAGACCCCAGACGGCAATGAATGATTTGAGAAAGTCTTTGTGTAAACATGAAGTCAACAAAGATGATATTCAAATTTGTTCCTAATTGGGATGCATAAGTTTATCTATAGCAACAAGATGTGCCTAACTTGTGATTACCCAGACTGACCATGGGGAAACAAAATGTGAGTATTATGCTAATCAGATCATTAATATTATGAATGCAATTAACAAATGATGTCCATTATCATTGGCAAGCATTCATTACAGAAAGATAAGTTGCCATGCTCCGATCACACAAGTAACGATTAAACTATGTTTGTCCGGAAGCTGTCTTTTCATCTTTGCTCATTTATTACCACTAAAAGAATAAATGCTTGGGAATATGCGTTTAGCTCATTATTTATATATATTACCTTGATTAAAATTTGACCTCATGCACATTTCAGCTAGATGAACCCTACAAAATAGCACTTCTATTTATAACCCAGCCTCATCTGCCAAGTCTACAGGAGAAATAGCAGCCTAATTGGAAAGAAGAAAAGGTTATCTTTGCGTGTAAACTGCCCATTCATTTAGTCATCGATTTTATTTCTTTCTAATTATCAGTGGTTGTGCATCTCCCGGTAGATTGGATATAGTTGTTTTTCCTCCTAATAACTCCTGAGCAACAGAAATCCTAATGATCAGAGCCGTTGTTTGGGAAGCTGTGGTTGTAGTGTGCAGCTGTACCGCAGCCGTCAACAATGAACAAATATCCTGCGCTCACACTTCCTGATGACGATGATCCTGAGGCCGAAGCCTTTGAAAGAACGTTCTCACTCTCTGGGCATGAAGATGTGCTTCTCCTTGTAGTTTCAGGTAGAATAATGTTCTTTCTAGAACTTCCCAAATTTAATATAAATCGTTTTGCTGGCAGCTCGTCTTGCTATTCTTCCCAAAGAAGTGGAATCGCGGTCCCCTGCTGCGGACTTTAAACTCTGTGAAAGAAAAGATGACGCTGACCTCTCCTGTGAGCCCTCCAGGTGCCGTCCCTCTGTCCTCCTGCCCCAACTCACCTGGGAGTTCTTGTCCCTTCCTGCCAGCAGGCTGCAAATCACTCTGTGCTCCAGAGTCCACGGAACAGGAGTCGGAAAGGACAAAACTAGGGCCTTCATGCCACCTTACCTATTAAGGTGCTTGGGCTCTTCAATAAAGGGTCCTGGAGGCACTGTGGGTTAGGCAAGTTGGCAGTTTAAATACATCGTTGGCTGCTCTAAGTGAGAAAGGTGAAGCTGTACGTCAAGATTTACAGTCTCAGAAACCTGATTTAGAGTCGGTATTGACTCCAACAGTGGGGAGTGGGGCTCTTAATTGAGGAGCCCTAGGGATGTGGTGCAGTGGTAAAGCACTCAGCTCGCACCACAGAATTGTAGTTCAAATCCACCAGTCATTCTGGGGGAACCGATACAGCAGCCCGCTTCTGCACACAGCTCTGGGTCAGTAGCTTTGGGCCCTGTCCTGTAGGGTCACCATGAGTTAGATTGGACTCGGTAGCAGGGCGTGGGAGCCCTTAATTCTTTGCTCTCTTTGACTTGGTCCCTTGCTACTCAAAGGATGGTACTGGGACCAGCAACATTGACCTCACATGGGAACCTGTACAAAACACAGTCTCAGACTCCCTCCACCCAGCACTATGGAAATCTCAAACTCACTGGCCTGAGTCAATGCTGACTCATCATGACCCACCGTGGGTTTCCAAGATTCTAACTGTTTACAGGAGTAGAAATCCCAGTCTTTCTCCTGCAGCTGGTGGTTTCAAACGGCCAACCATGTGGATCGCAGCCCAAAATATAACTACTAAGCACCAGGGCTCCTCACTCTAGAAATAGGACCGGCATTTTATCAAGGTCCTTAGATGATTTGAGAAGCACCAGCTTAGTCCAAATGAGAGAAGGGGGAAAAATGAGAATTGGACTACGCAGCAGGTCACCCTCCCTGAGGCAAGAGGCCAAGAGCCCATGCTGGTTGAATTCTGGTGGGGATGTAAAGAGCAAAGGAGGGGCAGAGCTGTGGGCACTCAGGGAAGCTGGGTCTGCGAGGCAAGTCATCTCCACCGCATATTTAAAGTGTGTTACTGAGCTAAATTGAGCCTCTGTCCACTGCGAAGGGTTAGCCCTCCAAAGAATGGACTCAGCACATCACACCTCTGCAGAAATTAGGCACCCTTGTTCTTAAAGGACTATTCATCGAGTGTCCTTAGCAGAGGGCGTGTGGGGCTCTGTGTGGGCACTGCTGTCACACCAGAAAAATAAACGCAAAGCACAAATAAGACAAAGGAGAAAAGGGAGCTCTTCGCAGTTCTTTCTAGCTCAGTGACCCAGTAATGAGTTACCCGCCCCCTTCTTCTCTAAGACCTGACTGCATCTAATCCAGTGGCTTCACTGACGCTTCTCTTACCTGGAGGGACAGACAGAGCTGATGTCATTTTCTCCTCAGGGTTTAAACTTAATTTGAGGAAGCAAATTGGTGGGGGGCTAATTAACAGAATTCCCATTTTTGTTTGTTTTTCTAGCAATCGCACATTCCTGGCCTAAAAATTCAGATATAAATTTCCAAATCAATTAAAAATGAGACCCCAAAAGTAACAAGCTTCTACTTGTAGAGCTTCTTGACTTGTGGAGCAGTAAAGCCAGCTGAGGAAAGCCTCAAGCAAGCTCTGAGTTGGAGGCCGTGTTGAAACAGAAGAAGGCTGTGGGTATAAGACACAGAAATAGAATGAACCAGCTTCCCTCTCCTCTGCAGCTTTCTCTTCTCTCCCCTCTGCTCTGGTCCTCGTCTCTTCTCTCCCCTGCTCTGCTTCTCTTCTTCTTCTCCTTCTCCTTCTACTTCTTCTTCTTCTTCTTCTTCTCCTTCTTCTTCTTCTTCTTCCCCCTCCTCTTCCTCCTCCTTCTCCTCCTTCTCCTTCTCCTTCTTCCTCTTTTTCTTCTTCTTCTCTTCCCTGCTTCTCTTTTTCATGTCTATGTGGCTCTTATCCCCTAGCAGCCAGGAATACAGAAACTTCTTCAGAGTCACAGATTCTGAATTGCTGCTGTAGCCATTTGCTGTGTGTCCTTCCAACCAACACACTTTCTGTGGCCCTGCACCCAGATGCTATCCAGCCTGCTCTAGCTGCCGGGGTTTCAGCCCTGAGCATACCTCCCTCCTTGGTAAAAGAGACCTTAGCAATATTCCCTTGTTAAAGACACCAAGATGCTATTCCTTTGTTTACAGAGATTAGGACCTAGCAGAGGCCTTCTCCTAAATAAACAGGTAGGTAAGCAGGTAGGTAGGTAGATGATAGGAAAAGCCCAAACTCACTGCCATTGAGTCCATTCCAACTCATAGAGACCCTAGGTAGATGGAAACAGAGGAAAGGAGAACTTCAAAGAAAAACATTAAAAGCGTATCTTTAAGTAGATGGATTCTCAATCATGTGGGTCTAGTAGATGGATTCTCAATCATGTGGGTCTAGTGGGTGTTTCCAATCATATGCTGAGTGGTGGACACCTGATCTAAGATTGACCCATAGTAAAGTCTCATCCTCTGGTCACTGGGATTGGCCTAGAGGAAGACATGTGGCCCAAGCACAGCCTATCAGAATTCTATCCTGTTTGTTTTTAGCTTTGTGGGTTGTTTTCTTTCTTTTCCCCTAACTTGAGCCAAGAAAAGAGGATAATTCCTGTAATCTGTGAACCTGAGCTGAGGTCACCATGGCCTCAATCAGATGAGAAGTTAGTCCAACCCGATATGCTGATCCTCATAGAAGCCACGCTGAGACATGAAGTCGGAATTCTCACCATGTCCAAACCCCGGTTGTCCTTAGTGCCAACTCCATGGCTATCCGTCACGCTTACATTAACTGATAAACCCTATTTTCTGCTTAAGCTATTTTAAGTTCTGTTCCTTTCTGTTGCCACAAGAGAATTCTAGCTAATATAACCTGTCCCTGGCCCTAAAGCTGCTTTCAGCACACCTCATGTTTAAATGACAATGCTTCCTTAGAGGCAAACAAAATCAGTGCGGTATAAAGGCTCACACCACAACAAGCTATCAGAAGATGTGAAGAGATAAGAAAGGGAGTGACGAAGAAGAAATACAGGAACAAATGTCAAAGCCTTTTATGCCAAGATCAAATTACTCCTTGTCACAGCCTTTTTATTAATATACTATTCCTAGATTCCTATATTTACATGGCCTGCACAGACCACACTCACTGTGGGTCTAATAGTCCGAGAGAGTATTCCGCATTCTCTCTTCAAAGAGAATTTAGCGGATGAGTGCTAAAGAGAGAGGGCATCCGAAATCTTGGGATCTTGGTGACTAATCACTTCAACAATGTGGGACCCTATACTTGCATCTCTACGTGGACTGGAGAGGGAGCCTTCAACTGGGTGCTCACCAAGCTCTTCTCCACCCCAAATTCCAGAATTAACTCGGGGTATCCAAAAGCACATGCCGTCACTCTCACAGAATCGAAGAAAGGAAAACGCTTCTCCTCCTGTGAATTGGAGGACTGCCATTGAATCCCTGGAAACTGAAAGGAAAATGCCATGACTCCATTTGTAATAAATACCAGAAATGCCCATTCCTCAAGGGCAAAAACGTCATCTGATTGATCTCTGTATCTTCAGAACATAAGAACTAATCAGTTGCTGCTAAGTTGATTCTGCCTGATTCACAGTCCCAGAAACTCACAGGGGCCGTTCTACCTTGCCCTACAGCTTCACTGTGAGTCAGAATCAATGGCAGTTGGGGTAAAAACTACCTTCCAGAATTCCAGGGAGAGACTTCATGGTGGGAAAGAAGCCAGGGAGGCTGTGAGTAGTAGGTAGACAAGTTAAGATCCTGATTCAGTGAACCAAATTGGAAAAAGTAAAATTGAAGGTAGAGTTGAAACGTATAGAAATGAAATTAGCAGGACTTAGTGGCAGATAGTAAGTTAGTCATAACTGTAAATTTCCAGGCTTATTATCAAACAGGCAATGTTTAAAATATGAATTTTAAATAACAGCCAACTTATACCTATATGTATCCCTATACAAACAAACAAGCAAAAAAACGTATTAGTGTCATGTTGAATATAACTCATAGCACCTATACAGGGTTTCTGAAGCTATAAAGCTTTATGGGAGCAGGATAGCTTCGTCTTTCTCCCACAGAGTGACTGGGGTGTTTGAACTGCCAACCTTGTGGTTAGCAGCCCAATGCTTCCCCAACAGCACCACTAGGGGTCTTTCCTACAGGTTAGGGGTGAGGAAAAGCAAAGAATGCTAATCTTTATTCTCACGTGCATTATTTCATACAAACCACATCAGTTGGTGACTAATAGAAATACCTTTGGGGAATGTAAATAATGAACCATAGCAGAGATTTGCTTTTTAAAAACTATTAACATAATAATATTATGTCATCTATCATAGGACTTGTCACTAACATATGATTCTCAGAACTGTGCCTAATTGACTGAGTTGAAAATAGTCTTACATTTTATAGCTCCCTCCATCTCTCTTCAAATTTAAATAATTGCCCGTGTTACACTTTTCACCAATGAACTTGCCCAAAAGGAAAAACCTTAAGAGAAACTATAATTAAAGCACTCATATAAGAATCACAATAGAAGACAGAACTTATCATACACTGCCAGTTAGGAACAAAGGCTCCAATAGCTGTTCAACAATCTAATTTGCGCTTAAAAGACTCAAAACGCTAAAGTCAGAAGGCCTCTATTTTAAACTTCAACTTAGACTATTCAACCAGTAACAATAATACAAAACAGTGAAGAATGAAAGGCTCTGCTGAGCATCAAATACCCTAATAATCAGCAGCAGTTTGTCATCATGCAAATAAAACATCCGATAATGTTTACATGCTTCATCAAAAGGTTCATGCTCCATCTGAGGGTTGTGTGAGCATAGCCTAAAGCTGAGTCTCTTCCACCCAGATTAAGATAATTCAGGTTAATCTGTCACTATTAGAATCCACACTTCCAAAGGCCATCCTGGAACTTTAAGTCTATGTCCCATTGTCTGATCATGTGCCTCAATTTGAACTTCACAAAATAGAGATGTTTCCTTTACATTCCAGAAACCTACGCTTCCTTGGGCTGAAAGCATGCGATTTTGGAGCTGCAAACACAATGTGGTATTACTGGCAGCAGTGAGGAGCTCAGACTCACCCACCACTTTGGGAATTCTAGCTCCAGAAGGTCTCTCTACTGTGTTCCCATGTAAATGGTCCACCACTATAGCTCCTAGCCAGTCTCTCTATGTCCCTTCTTGGGCCCCACACAGCTGCCTACAGAACTTATTTTCAAAATACAACTCTGACATCAGTTCAGTGGCTTAATGCTTCAACAGACTCAGTCATTGCGCGGTTGCTAATGATCGCTTTGCTCGTCGAATAATGACCAAGATCCTGATCTAAAGTTCCAGAGCTGGAAGTGGCACACCCCAGTTTTCCCATTCCTCGGGGAACCTCTCGTGACCTGGTCGCCTGTTACCTCTGCAGCCACGCCTTGCACCAGGGTCCCGCTCTTCCTGCCAACCCCCCAGTCTCCATCCAGTCCTCAAATACACCAGGCAAATCTCCTCGCCGGTCTTTGCACCTGTGCTCTCTTCTGCTTCAAATGATCTTTAGGGATTACCTCTCCCTTCCTAATTCACTCCCACTCTTTTTGTTTGTTTTTTTATTTTGTTTTGCTTTTTCCACAATCCTTGCAATCTATAAAAATCCCTTTTTAAAATAATAAGAGTAAAATTTAAATTTCATATTTCTGTACATTTTGAGAGAATGGTACCATACATAAGCTTCCGTTTCACTTCCAGAACAAGGGGAAAAAATCTGTCTTGTTCTTACACTTTAACTTCAAGGTTCCTCTCCCTGCTAACTCACAAGAGACGCTAGGATTTTTTTTTAATAAATCATTTAATTTGGGACACCTACAGCTCTTTTAACAATCCATATACCAATTGTATCAAGCACATTTGTTTGTATTTTGCCATCATCATTTCCAAGACATGTTCTTTCTACTTGAACCCTTGGTATCAGCTCCTCTTTTGTCCCCTCCCTCCCCCATCCTGCCTCCCTCATGAACCTTGATAGCTTATAAATTGTTTTATTTTTATATCTTACACTGACCACTCTCTCCCTTCACCCACGTCAATCATCGTGATTGGTTCCCCCTCTCTCCCTCTCCTCCCTCTGTCCTCCTGGTGTCACTGCTCCCATTATTGTCCCTGAGGGGTTTATCTGTCCTGGATTCCGTGTGTCGAGAGCGCTTATCTGTACCAGTGTATCAGTAGCCGGATTTATAAGGCAGAACTGAGGTCATGATTGGGGGAGGGAGGAAGTATTAAAGAACTAGAGGAAAGTTGTGCTTCTTCAGTGCTATACTGCACCCTGGCTGAGTCGTTCCTTCCTTGTGACCCTTCTGTGAGGGGATGTCCAATTGTCTACAGATGGGCTTTGGGTCTCCACTCCGACCTCCCTGATTTACATCAAAATGGTTGTTTGTTTGGGGCTTCTGATGCCTGATACCTGATCCCATTGACACTTCATGATCACACATGTTGGGGTGCTTCTTCCATGTGGGCTCTGTTGCTTCCCTGCAGATGGCCACTTGTTTAACTTCAACCCTTTAAGACCCCAGATGCTAGATCTTATAACAGTGGGGCACCATTAGCTTTCTTCACATTAGCTTATGCACCCATTCTGTCGTCAGCGATCATGTTGGGAAGGTGAGTATCACAGAATTCCAGGTTATTGGAACATAACTCCCACTCTTCTTGAAAACTTCAACCTAATCTTTTTCCCTCTTGAAAGCCTTTATTACCTTCCATGACTAGAGCAATTCCCCTCTATGTACTTTAATTACACCATGAACTCCTCTTCAGAGCTATCTGCATGTATCACAATTATAATTATACAAGGGGTTAACCCAAAATAACGGAATTGTGCTGGGTGGAGCGGAGGTTTCTTCGTAAGCATTTTTCCTTCTAGGCGCTCATTGAGCAACGGGCTCTGAGTTAGTGCACCCAGTGGCATCGCCTGAGAAGGTTCTCTCTGGTCACAGTGAAATTTTTTGTGAAAGCAGATTCACTCAAGCCTCCTTTTTTGTGACGGCCAGGTTAAGGGAACAGTGTGAGGCTGTTAAATTTTGTTTCCAGATCAGGAAAAATGCTGCAGAAGTTGTTGTGATATTGGACACAGCTTATAAAGACAGCGCTTTGGGAAAAACCCAAGACTAGGAGCGGCTTTCTTGTTTCAAAAAAAGTGAAATGTCAATTGATGACAAACCTCATTCTGGATGCCTATCAACTTCCCAAATGGACAGAAATGTCAACTCATTGTGCATTTGGATTTCTTTCCACCAGGTCAGACTGTTAGTCAAGCTTTCTATTTAGAGGTTGTGTAAAGATTGCATAACAGTATGAAACAAAAAAGCCCTGGTTTGCAGCAGAAAGGAAGACTGTTTTTGCCTCCACGACGATACACTTGCTCATGCAGCCATCTCAGTGTACCAGCTTCAGGCAAAAACAGCATGCCTCCCTTGCCCCACACACCTTACTTATCTGACCTCACTCCATACAACTTCCTTTTGTTTCCTCAAATGAAGAGGGACATGATTGGAAGACATAGGAGAGGTGAAGAGAAAAAATGAGGGAGGTGCTGAATTTGAAAATTGTTTCCAAGAATGGAATGGTGGAGTTGACAAATGTATTAAATGTAATTGAGAGTACTTTGAAGGTGATACTGCTGCTTTTTTTAAAAAAAATTAAATTAAATACAGAGCTTTGAAAAATAAGCCCAGTTTTTTTGGGGGGAAACCCCCTTATATTTCTTTGTTTATATTTGATATTTAAAATGTTATATTTATTTGTCTACCTCCCCTAGAGAGTTTTAAAATCAGTGTTGTCTTTATAAACTTGCAGATATCATGGCAGATAGTTCATTTAATATTTTTAAATGGATGAATGCATTCATTGAGGCAAGGCTCAATGCTATGACAAAGAGATTCAAAAATAACTTAATGACTAAAAGGAGATAAAAGTTTTCTCCCACCTAAAAATTGGTGATGAGAATCCAGGTCAGTGGGTGACTCTGCTCCGCATAGATATCCCAGAGTATTGTTCTTACCTACGTATCAAAGTTGAGTGGACGAGAAGGAAAAAAAAAGTTGGGGAAGGAAAATCCAGAAGTCTAATGTTCCAGAACTGCAAGTCACATAACCCACTTTTCTCATTGCACATGACAACATCTAAAGCTAGAAAACCTGGCAAAGATAGGGTAGTTTGGCAACTGTGTGACATTACTATGATTATGAAACATGAGGAGAATAGATTTCATAAGCAGTTAATAGTCTTCACCACAGGTTCCATAGAGTAACTGCCATTCGTCTTCTCTGGCTTCAATCAAGGCTACAAAAGTCAGCAATGTGGTATGTCTCCTTATGTGGTGACGGCAGCTGGCACCCGTGATGCTGAACATGCTGGTTTGTGATGTCACAGCTCCAGGGAATAACTGAAGCTTCTCTTTCCCTTTCACTTATTCTTCCTACAGCCCTCCTCTCTCTGGCATTCTAGATTTGGCCCATAGCAGCTGGACTGAAAGGCACATCAAGTGAAGGTGATGACCTCCACTCAAAGTTGACTCAGTCCTCAACTCTCCCACCAAGCAGGGAGTCTCGGGTCAGGTGAGTTCCTTCTCTAGAGGCTTGGTATTCTTCCTCAGGAAGCAAATCAAGGGTTTCACGAAGCTTAGGTTCCCAAATTAAGAGGTCAAAATTATGGGATAAATAAAATGTCTTCAGGTTGATTCACATACAGTGTTTCAAATTATAAAAACTCACCGAGTTGTCAACAAACCAGAAATAGGTGTTACATGCTATTGCGGTTGCTATTGCTACAAGAAAAGAAAAAAACTTACTAGTATAAAACATTTTATTATGGTTATGGATTCTGTGAGTCAAGAAACATAAACAGAGCACAGAATGAAGGGAGTATCTGAGTACTCAACTGGGACGATTCAATGACTGGGGATTATTGAAGAACTGAGGAGTGGAATCATCTATCAGCATCAATCCTGGCTGCCTTTGGGTAACAAATAAGATTCATTCCTAAGTGTGTCTTTAAATCAAGTTCATAGGTAAGTCAGAACACATGCATGCGGTTCTCATTAAGCCTTACTTTAGTGCAAGAGGCTTGAAGCCTTTTCAATGATTTAAGAATTGTGCATGTAGCAAGTGAAGATGATTATGATAAACAATTTATTGCAAATAAGAGTTGAGTCAATCATTGCACAGTGAAGGTACATTTGCCTAGTATTACAGGGCAGGTCTGTCAATTGGACATTCGCCCTACAGAAGGGTCATAAAGAAGGGATGAATGATTCAACCAAGGTGTATATAGCACCAACAAATCACACATCATTCCTCTAGTTCCTGAATACTTCCAGCTCCACCATCCCCCACTACTATGACCCAGTTCTACTTACAAATCTGGCTAGACAGGAGAGCACACATTGGTACGGATAAGAGCTCTTGGCACATGGAATTCAGGAAAGATAAAACCCTCAGGAACAGTAGTGGGAGTAGCAATATTGTGAGAGTTGGGGCTTGGTCAGGAAGGAGAAAGGGTAAGAAAGGGGGATCATATCAGAAGATTGGATATATAGCCCACCCCTCCACTATGATGGGGACAAATAACAGAAATTTGGGTGAAGGGAGACAATGACAGTGTAAGATATGAAATAATAATAGCAATATATAATTGATCATGGATTCATGAGGGTGGGAGGCAGGAAAGGGAGGGGGGAAAGAGGATCTTATGCCAGGGGCTCAAGTAGAAAATGTTTTGGAAATAATAATGGCAACATATGTACAAATATGCTTGATACGATTGATATATGGAATGTTACAAGAGCTGTAAGATCCCGCAATAAAATGACTTAAAGAATAAAAGTCAATAAAGGACAGGACTGTATTGTCCACAAGAGTCATCTCAGTAGGACATCTCCTCACAGAAGGGCCACAAGGAAGGGATGAGTCAACCATGTGCAGTATAGCACCAAGCACACAATATTCCTCTGGTTCTTAGAGGCTTCCTCACCCTCCACTCTCAGGACCGCAGCCCTGCCTTTCAGTTTTGGCTAGACCGGAGCATATATACTGGAACATATAAGAGTCCATGATGCACAGCAAGGTCAGGTACGCCCTTCAGGAACAAAAATGGGAGTAAAGATACATGAAGGCAGGGGGAAGTTGGGGGGAGAAGGGGAAGAAGGGGGAAATGATACGCATATCCCCTCCTCCACACCAGGGGTATGAACAACAGAAACTTGGGTGAAGGGAGACAGTTGTTAGTGTAAGATATGAAAACAATGGTAATTTATAATTTATCAACGGGTCACAGGGAGGGAGGGGAAAAATGAGGAGCTGATACTCAAATAGAAAATAAATGTTTAGAAAATGAAGATGGCAGCATATGTACAAATATGCTTGATACAATTGATGTATGTAATGTTATAAGAGCTGCAAGAGCCCCAATAACATTATTTCTAAAAGAATGAGGCATCTCTAAGTCAGACATCTGTAGCCCGAACACTATTCACAGGCCTAGCAATTGCTGATGGTTGTCAGTTGGAGGTCCAAACTGGGCTGTCAGCCGTTTCCTTCGGTCTCTCTCCGTGGGCTAATTTGGGCTCTCTGCAAGGAGCGGGTGGCTGGGTTCCAAGAGGAAGTTTCTCAATGAAAGAAGAAGTGCATGGCATTTTTATGATCTGGCTTTGGGAATGACATAGTGTTATTCCACTTAATCCCTGTTAGTGGAGGCAGTCACAACATCCCACCAAGGTCCAAGAAGAGGGAACATAGACCCCACAACTAGAGGGCACAAACGTCACATTGAATTGTAGGAACAAGTGAGCTAGGAGAAATTGTTGCCATCATCTTTGGAAATGCAATCTGAAACAGATGTCTAATTGCCTCTGATAAGACCTGCAGATGCTTTAAAGCCAAATAACCCCACTAACACTATTTTTGCACCGGTTGTGTGGATCATAACAAATCATGGATAGGTTGACAAGAATGGGAATTCCAGAATGCCTCATTGTGCTCCTTTGGAACTTGTGCGCAGATAAGAGGCAGTTGTGATAACAGAACAAGGGAATGCTGCAGGGTCTAAAATCAGAAAGGGTGTGCGTGTCAGGGTCGCATCTTTTCACCATACCCATTCCATCTGAATGCTGGTGAATAATCAAAGAAGCTGTATTAGATGGAGAAGAATGTGGCATCAGGATTAGAGAAAGTCTTATTAACAACCTGCGATCTGCAGATGACACACCCTTGCTTGCTGAAAGCCAAGAGGGCTTGAAACATTTGGGTCGAAGATAAAGCATGGAAGCCTGCTTACAACTCCATATAAAGAAGGTCAAAATCCTCACCACTGGACCAGTATACAAAGATTGAAGTTAAGGATGTCATCCTTCTTGGATCCATGATCAATGCTCATGGAAGCAGCAGTCAAGAGCTCAAACAATGCATTGCATTGGGTGAAACTGCTGCACAAGTCCTCTTTGGAGCACTGAAAAGCAAGGAGTTTAATTGGGGAACTAAAGGGCGCCTGCCCCGAGCCAATGTATTTTCACTTGCCTTACAGTCATGTGAAAGTTGGATATTGAATAAGGAAGACCAAAGAAGAATCCATGCCTTTGAATATTGAAAGTATCATAGACTACCAAAAGAACCAAAAATGTGTCTTAGAAGTACAACCAAAATGCTCCTTAGAGGCAAGGCTGACGAGATTTCATCTCATGTACTGTAGGTATGTTTTCAGGAGAGACTGGCCCTTGGAGAAGGACAAGAGAAAGACCGTCAACAAGACGAGTTGACACAGTCGCTGCTACAATGGGCTCAGACATAAGAACGGTTGTGGGAATGGCACAAGACCTGGTAGTGTTTCTCTTTGCTGCACGTATGGTCACTGTGAGTCAGAACCCGATGGCACCTAACAGCAACAGCAGCAGTATTTGTGAATCGGTTAGCATTTCAGAGCTTTGGTTTCATTTTTTTAATCATTTTATTGGGAGCGCGTACAACTCTGATCACAATCCATCCATCCATCCATTGTATGTCAAGCACATTGGTACATTTGTTGCCCTCATCATTCTCAAAAAATTTGCTTTCTACTTGAGTCCTTGGTATCAGCTCCTCATTTTCCCCTCCCTCCCCGTTCCACCCTCCCTCATGAACCCTTGATAATTTACAGGTTATTATTATTTTATCATATCTTGTGCTGTCCGACGTCTCCCTTCACCCACTTTCCTGTTTTCCATCCCCGAAGGAGGAAGTTATGTGCAGATCCTTATAATCAGTTCCCCCTTTCTACCTCACCTTCCCTCCACCCTCCTGGTATCGCCATTCAGCACTGGTCCTGAGGGGTTCATCCGTCCTGGAGTCCCTGTGTTTCCAGTTCCCACCTGTACCAGTGTACGTCCTCTGGTCTAGCTGGATTTGTAAGGTAGAACTGGGATCATGATAATGGGGGATGGGGGCAGGAAGCATTTAAGAACTAGAGGAAAATTGTATGTTTCATCATTGCTATACTGCACCCTGACTGCCTTGTCTCCTCCCCACATTGGTTTCATTACTTGAAAGACAAAGTAATGTAATTAGTTCAGACAAAAAAATTACTTCTATGAAATTAAAACCAGAATTAATATTCTTCAGTGACTGTGGAGATCATCTGGCCAGGCAAGCAGTTTGCCTGTGAGTTGAATCGTGTTCATCTATTGCTGTGAGTTGAATCGTGTTTCCCCCGAAATTTTAAGTCCTAGCGTATTATTGTAAACTTATTTATTTAGAAATTGAGTATTTACTGATGTAACCTAATGAAGATGAATGCGGTCGTGTTGGATTCGATCACAGTAGCAGCAATGCCCCAGTCATGCTGACTTGTGGTCTTCATTGGTATTCACCGGCTTTTATATACTCATCACTGCCACCCTAGCCTCGAAATCTCACCCATTCAGCTCTGACATGTCTCAGTGTTATGTTAAGAAACAAGTTTTTTCATATCTTTTTTCTGCACCAAAAGTCCACTCAAAAGAAGTGACTGGCTCTAGCCCCCGTTTTCAGTGCCCTTGGTGAGGACACCACAATCAAAGGTCATCGTTTCACCTGACACTCTTCATTACACGGGCCCTTCACTCGTGCCGCCCTGAGCCCTCAGACTGCAAAGCTACCCTCTGGGAAGAATGGCTCCACCCAGCACTGACACCCAGAAACCCAAGCATGTGCTGCTGGCTCCTCAACCCCTTTCAGCATCCCACAACAAACTGGCTCCTTCTGTGGTATTGTCTCTCTCCACTAGGTCTGAAGCATTGGGATCAGACAAATAGAAACAGACAGGAATGACCGAGTGTCCGTGTCAATCCCAAGGCTCAAATCCTTAGGGAGCTAGCACAGGGCTGAATTTTGTACGTGTGTGTGTGTGTGTGTGTGTGTGTGTGTGTGTGTGTGTGTGTCCGAATTAAGAGAAACAAAGGTAACTAAGTATTGGCAATGATTGGATCTAGGTAACGGTTAGTGACAGTTACCTATCTGTTTGTTAACTTTTATGTAGATTAGAAACACTTCAAAATAAAAAGTTAGGGAAATGATTTAAAAATAAAAAGACTCTCCCATTGCATCTAGTTGATTCCAACTCACAGCAACTGTGTAAGACAGTGTAGACCTGCCACCATAGGGTTTCCAAGCCTGGAATCTTGACAAAAGCAGACTGCCATGTCTTGCTCCCAAGAAGTGACTGTGATTTCCAAGTGCAGACTTCTCAGCTTGCAGCCAAGGCCTTTAACCACTCGGCCACCAGGGCGCCTAACCGGGCAAAGGGAGCAGGAAGGGCAGGAGAAGATGGACTTCAACAGGTTCATGGGAAAAATCCCTTATCTTTTAATTCCATTTTTCCACTACATTTTTGTGTTCCTTCATATATCGGCTATAAAATTAAGATACAGAATCGCCGTGTCCCCAGACTAAGGCAGTGGGAGTGAGTACAGAGGAAGATTTCTGAGTGGAAACAAAAGGATGTGACTGATCAGATGTGAGGTGTGAGGGCAGAAGGAGTCAGGGGTCACACTGACTCTGTCGCGTTAGGACAGGAGACTCAAGAAGAGGACAAACAAAAACAAATTCTAGTTGAGCATGTGGAATTCAGGCTCCAGGGGGACATTCAGGCAGAGTTAGCCGCAAGGCAGACTGGACAGTGGGCAAGAGGTCAGGGCTATAGTTACCAAGACTTAGAAGTCAATAGAAGCTGACGTGGGTGAGACGTGAGGTCAACCAGAAAAACACTGTAACTTCCTCTCTTCTCGGAGAGGAAGACAAGGACAGGTCTGTGAGGAGGGGGAGGGAAGGCAGTAATTGGCTCCCAAGATGAAGCGCTCAGTGTTAATTCCACACTCCATGCTGTCGCCTAGGATAATTCATTCCTGGGCAAATCCCATTCCTTATTAACATTCCTTCTTTCCTCGATTGTTTTTCATTATTTCAGTTTTATTATGCTGGTGCTAATGCCAAGTACTCCTCCTAATAAATGGCCTTTTTCATCTGTTATATCACCCAAATGAATCCAAGAGCTGATAATTAGCAAGGTTTACATAACAGGTATAATTTCTTGATAATAAAGTTAGACCATTATCGTTGATTTTTCTTAATGGGAGCACTTTGTTTTTGAAATAAACAGCAGGCATTAACCAAAGATATCTGAATAGCAATAATACTCAACTCCGATCATAACCTGCTTGATACTCTCTTGAAACTAATCATAATTCTAGAACAAAATAAAAGCATTAGGAGATTAATAAAAGCCATTTTATCAGTCAAGGCTCATTCTTCTTTAGTGCTATATTTATCACACGAGGGAAAATTACTTTATTACATGGGTAGCAGTGCATTTATGACAAGGCACTTGAAAAATAAGTCTGGTGTTCATTTTCAAATTCCATCTCTTAGTAGTCAGAAGCCATGCAATCTTTAGAATTCCTTTTTAAAAGACAAAAAAAATTGCTACATGCTTTTAAACACTTTGTTCTCAAAAATAAAAAGACTCAGCGGGTGTACACATTGGAGTTTAGATTGTTGATATATGGTTTGTAATAAATCATACATGAAATTCAATACTATAGCATACCAGATTGAAATAGTTACGCAAAAAAAAGGGGGTAGGTTTTTCAAACTTTTTCTATAAACAAGCAGATAATTCCAAGGAAGTGGCAGGGGGCATGGAGCAAAATAATGCCACTGTTCCTCACTCCTTGCCATGGAGTTGATGCCAACTCATAGGGGCCCAATAGGGCAGGGCAGGACTTCCCTGTGGGTTTCTGAGACTGTAACTCTTTACGGAAGTTGAAAACCCTACCTTTCTCCCTTAAAGTGGTTGGTGGCTTTGAACTGCTGACCTTGCAGATTGCAGCCCAACTCATAACCACTATGCCACCAGAGCTCCTTCATGTCTATAAACTACTTTAATGGGCAACTCCTAGATCATCCTTGTTATCTGTGTTTCAATTGGCTTCCCCACCAGTTAATCAGAACTCCTGGGCTCTGCCAAGTATTTGCCTCCACCCTAATCAGAGAACCTGGATATGATAGATGGTCTTCAGAATCCTCTGGTAATAAAAAGTCATAGCTGGGGAGCAGCTGCCCAGTTAGAAAACCCACTCCCCACTGGTTTGGCAGTTAAGGGTGAAGTCCCAGATGATGCAAAGAGTTAAAGTGATTTGCTGCTAGTCAAAAAGTTGGGGGTTCAAGCCCATCCAGAATCTCCTCAGAAAATACTGCTGCCACAGTCACTGGGTACCACTTCCTCCGCCAGCGTCACCACTGTTTTCTGGGTACTGATGCTCTGGCCTGGCTGCTTCAATATCCGGTAATCTCAACAGAAATCACAGATATACTTGGCTGGGGCAATGTGAGTGGCGATGCCAGCAGATGTAACCATACCTGGTTGGCACTGACATGCTCACTATTGGGGATAGAGAAGGACGTGAGGACCCTGGTGGTGTCGTGGTTAGGAGATAGGCTGAGGTCGGCAAGCTTTACATTTCGAAACCACCACCAGCTCTTCACAAGACAGGGCCAGTTCTACCCTGACCCACAGTCACTATGAGTTGACCCTGAATCGCCATGGACTGCATGGTAGTGTATTTGGTTTGGGGTTTTGGAGGGGGGAGAAAGATGTGAGGTTCAATAGATGCGTGTCTTTCTCTATTTTGATGCTAAACTCATTTGGCTTCCGACAACTGAAAGAACACGTAAGAACAACTAACAGCAGTTTAAGCTAAAAAAGCATTTGCTTACCTCACATTCCAAGAAGCACAGAGGCAAGAAGGTCTAGGTGCTCCGCAGCATCAGCGAACAGCTCTTTCGCTCTGTCTTGATGACCTTCCTAGCTGTCAGCCTTTCCTTCTTAGGCTTGTCACTCCTTTCCACAAGATGGTTGCCACGATCCAAGCAGCTCCTTCCCACACCTTTAATAAGGCAAGAAGGTGAGATCATTTTCCCCAGGTACCTCTCTGCAGATTGCTCCTTAAGTACATAACATTGAGCAGATTGGGTCACATGATCACCCCAGTTCCAGGGAGCTCTGGAAAAGAGACTGTCAAAATGATTTATTGGACATCAGTTAGTCAATTTTGGCTCATAGTGAGCTCTTGGGATGGAGTAGAAGTGTCCCATGGGGTTTTCCAGTTTCAAATCTTTATGTGAAGGAGACCTGGTTGTGTAGCGGGTTGCCCATTGGGCTGCACAAGGTCCTCTGCTTGAAACCACCAAGCTGCACATGGGGTAAAGATGAGGCTTTCTACTCCTGTGAAGAATGACCGTCTCAGAAAGTCACAAAGGCAGTTCTGCTCTGTCCTGCAGGACCACGCGGAGTAGGAATACAATGGCAGTGGGTTTTCTCATTTGGGGAGCTTTATGCGGACGAATCCCACGGAGGACTTTCAAAATTCACAGCAGCCCCATCAGGTTGATGTCAATATCCTGTCTTTCTCTCCCTCCACCCCCCATTTCATGATCTTCAATCTTCGGGTTCCTTTCACTGAAAGAAAAGGTGTTTTAGTCTGCCTTGCACTTTCTTGTGCGCTGAGAGGTCTGAGCGGAGAGGGGCCAGTGGAAACAGCTCTCCAGCTCTCTTCCGTGTTAGGATTCCTACCAGACTGCTCCCATTACCCCTCTATTCCCGTTGTCAGCCTTTGACCAGCCAACCCGAGCGCTGAGCCACATTCCCAATAAGCACAGATAATGACAACAGACCATTTATGCAATCTTAACTTCATTTCATTGTGAGAAAAATCAGCGATGAACATAGGAAGCACTACTTGTCAGGACAGGTGTGCTATAATTCTGAGTGAAACATTCTAATTCATTCACAACTTCAAAGGACAACTCTTCCCAGGGGAAATGAAATTAATGAAAGAAGAGGAAGATGCAACCGAGTTGAATGCAATTTTCTAAGCTTATAATATGTTTCCTCTACCTACTTCAATGAATTCTCAAAATGACAGACTCTAGAGGGTGAAAAACTGTAGAAGAGTCTCAGATGAGGCCTTCTGAGTGTCCTCACTCTGGCCTTTGGGCGGTTCCGAGGCTTTGGTGATAATGCTGGGTGAGCAGCTGTCCCAAGTTATCTGATAGAGAGTAAATTTATTCAAACTCCATCTCAAGGTAGGACCAGGTAAGATGTCTTCGGGGCCTTCAGTCTAGGTCGGTGATTTCTAATCTACATAAATTTCCCTGGAACTGACTGTAAACTAGTTAAATGGTTGGCTGGTGACAAAAAGATGAGGGAGATAATGAGTGCATTTAAAGCAGCAAGAAGATTTGGAGGGATTTGTATCTGCTCTGTAATTATGTTGGCGCATGGGAAATTAAAATGCTTGTTGGCCTCCTCTTTCCCGGCCTCCTTCGCCTGCAGCCCTCCTCATCTCGTCCCAATACAAAAGCTCCTGGAGCAAAGGAGGATGGTAGTTTGAGGTCACAGAAAACAAAGAGAAAGAAACAAGAGGGGTTGGGAAATGAAAAGAAACGACAGCCCAATGAGGCCTTCTTGTGTTCCCCAAAGAGGCAAAGCGTTCTCCTACAACCAGGAGAAGCCTTTTAAATGAAAACATGTGGTGGATGCAAGGAAGGAAAGCATGCAGAAGCACTTCTCCACCTCATGCTTCTCCCTTTACAGTTTGCATAATGAACTGTGACCATCTGTTCAGAGGCAGTTATAAGAGGTCATTCCGTGAAACTAGGGTGGGCAACCCGGACCAGACCAAATCGCCCCCAACACCTCTCTTTGTATCACCCTCCTACTAAGAATGGTTTTTCATTTTTAATGGTTCCAAGCATCCCCTCAAGCTTTGCTCTTAGTCCTCAAGAATTGTGCCGCTCCCGAGCCACACCTCACCGCCAAGGGCCACAGTAACATGTGTCCTCATCCTTTGGACATACGGATGCCCAAGTGCTGACATGGATCAAGGAAAATCAGGAAGGAGCCTCCTGGGACCGAGATGGGACATTAGTCTCGTTTACAAATAAAGGCACCAAAGCCTAGAGATGGTAATGGGCTTACCAAAAAAATCCAAACCACTTTTGAGAAGCCGAGCTAACAGGAGACTCCCTCGTGCAACATGCCACCTTGGTCTCTGGATTGCTCATAAGTCATTAAAGCACCTTCCAAGATCTGCCTCAAGCTGACCAGGCTCTGACTTTGTATCAACAACATACAAAGACATGGCTATTCAAAGAAGATAGATGGTGTGTTTAGTAGGAAGTATGGGGGGGAAATCTGAAGAAAGAAGCTATTTGAGATGTGGTACCCAGATAAATGGCAAACCTGATCTGCTCCTCAATAACTTTTCTGTGGCCTCATGGAGCCAGTGGATGGGACACTGTAACCATGACCACGTTTACCATGTGGTTCAAACTGCTTCGTAATATACTTAGTGGTAAACTATGAGAGGGAAACACATTGAGAGAAATAAAAACGGTTTTCTTTCACTATGAATGCTCAGAATTACATCGGAGTGAAAATAATCTGCTCGGTGCATTTCCAGTTCCCATTTTGAACGTCTCAAGTGATAAGGGTCTCCAGCTCTTTCCTGGGGAGTCTAGTCCCTAAACGAATAGTTTCCGTTGTCGTTCATGTTCTCCATGGCAATAGCTCAAGGTCTAATGGATTTATTCACCATTCGACACCGATGGGGAATTGAAAGCTTTCTAATCACTTTCTGAACCAAACTGTATTATAATTTTTGCTATGTTTTTACATGTTTGGGGAGAACATACTGACACACATCTTTTTAACAAATAATGATGATTCCTGTTGGAATTGAGGAAGAGTCTATACATTGGGTATAGCTAAACACTTTGATCTGCTAGATGGGCAACGATAATTAGCCTAATGCTATTGCATGGGTGAATTGTGGCTGTGTATTACCTAGACTGTGTGAGAGAAAATTCCTCCTACCTCTCTCCGGAGTGCTCTATTGAAAGTCTTACTGCTCTAGTTAGTTCAATGCTATTTATTTTTACTTGTGTTCATTATTTTAGTCCTCAGGAGTAATGTTCAATGTTTAGCAACAATAAATTTTATTTCCCACGTGTCATTCGGGTTACAAAGCTGATACAAATCCCTCTAAATCTTCTGAGCCGCCTGGTATGCATTCATTATTTTCTTCATCTTTTTTGTCACCAGCCAACCATTTAACTAGTTTACAGTCAGTTCCAAAGTAATTTATGCAGATTAGGAAAGCAAAGGCCAAAGCCTCCAAGGCATCTCACCTGGCCCTTTCTAGGAAAGATTGGGTTTTTTTTCTACCAAACCAACCCACACGGACCATACACAGAGCTGTGGCATTGATGTGCTCTTACTTCCAACTTCAGAACACACCACTCTCTGATCATAATCCATCAACGAACAATTATTTATTTCCACCCTGCAATGCTCTCCTAAGGAGCCGCTCTGGGTAAAATAAATAAATAAGCAAACCCAAAATAACTGCAACAGATGGCAGAAAAAGAGAAAGAAAGAAAAATCAGCAACATTAAGCAAGTGATTTTTCAGAGTTGATTTAAACTTGGCCAAGGGTTCCAGAAAGTCTCATTGTTTCAGAAGGGAGTGTTTTATATAAAAGGTAGAGGGAACAATGTGGTGACATAACTGAAAGGTAGCTAGATAGGGACAAAAGGAAGGAGTGTCTCGCGCCACAATAAAGAGGTTGGAAAGAAATCAGGCACGCTGATTAGACAGCTATGGAAAAATCCAAAGCTGGGCATGCTCAGACCAAAGTCACAAGTCATCTAGGCCCGGATGGGAGGTCTACATGGGTGCACAGACTAGGCACCAGCAACATGACATCAGACAGGTGTGCCTAAGCGCAGCCAATAAGATCAGTCAATACCCTAAACCACACGTCCCAGCCAGTGGATAGGGGGGGATAAAAGTAAGCCTCCAGCAAGCTGCCCTCTCTTCTGATTCCGGTGCCCTCTTGCAGGTTGGAGGGTGAGATTCCTCCCATGTGTGGGCACACGCCCCTGCGTGCCCATTCGGGCCCACTCGCTTGCTTGGGATTTCCTGCTCCTGGTTGCCCAGGCTGGTTCTGTGCTCCTGTTCCAGTATTCCTGCCACTTGTTTCTCCACACTCCCCTGCAGCAGCCATTTTCAGTCGTGAACCTTCCCATGGCCCTTGCTATGCTGTCTTGCACTCTTTCCACAGATCGCATGTACTGCCTGAGCCTGCCATACCTGAAACTTCCCTTTCCCTCATAAACATTTCTTGGATTACAAAAATGTTTCTGCTGCAGAAATTCCTTCAGTGTTGAGAAGCAAGAACCAAAGTAAGCCATCCCAGAAACCTAGCATATTCAAAACACTTTACTTTTTTATTATTATTTAAATACTTTTATTGGGGGGCTCTTACTTCTCTTACCACAATCCATACATGCATCCATTGTGTCAAGCACATTTTGTACATATGTTGCCATCATCATTTCAAAGTATTTGCTTTCTACTTGAGCCCTTGGTATCAACTCCTCATTTCTTTTCCTCCTACCTTCCTCATGAACCCTTGATAAATTATAGATTATTATTTTCATATATTACATCTTCCTCTGTCACCTTTTACCCACTTTTCTGTTGTTCGTCACCCTGGGAGGAGGTTATATGTCAATCCTCTGATCGATTCCCCCTTTCTCCCGCCACCTTCCCCTTATCCTCCTTGTATCTCTATTCTCATTGTTGGCCCTGAAGGGTTTATCTATCCTGAATTCCCTGTGTTGTGGGCTCCTATCTGTAGCAGTGTGCATGCTCCGGTCTAGTCCAATTTGTAAGGTAGAACTGAGGTCATGATAGTGGGGGCGGAGGAAACATTAAAGAACTAGAGGAAAGGTGTATGTTTCATCAGTGCCATACTGCACCCTGACTGGCTCATCTCTCCCTTGTGACCCTTCTGTAAAGGGGTGTCCAATTGTCTACAGATGGGCTTTGGGTCTCCACTCCGCACACACCCCTTTCCTCCGCATTCACATTGGTTTGATTTTGTTCTGGGTCTTAGATGTCTGATACCTGATCCCATCAACACCTCATGACTACACAGGCTGGTGTGCTTCTTCCATGTGGGCTTTGTTGCTTCTCAGCTAGATGGTTGCTTGTTTATCTTCAAACCTGTAAGACCCCAGATGCTATATCTTTTGATAGCTGGACACCATCAACTTTCTTCATCGCTTTTGCTCATGTACCCATTTTGTCTTCAGCAATCATGTCAGGGAGGTGAGCATCACAGAATGCCAGATTATTAGAACAAAGTGTTCTTGTGCTGAGAAGTACTTGAGATGAGGTCAATGTCCATATGCTACCTTAATTTTTAACATATAGATATAAGTACATAGATTCATTTCCATATCATTATATATAAATATATTACATATGTACATGCCTGTATTTAAACCTCTATAAATGTATTTTGCCTCCTAGTTCTTTCCTCTTTTTCCTTTTACTTTCCTCTTGTCCCACTATCATGTCTGGCCTTCGTTCAGTTTTAGTAATTCCTCGCTGTTACATTGCCCTTGATTAAGCTCCACTAGGCATCCTGTGCCCTTCTCTCCACTGATTTTAGTTCACTTGTTGCTCCCTTGTCCCTTGATTGGTTGACAATCCCCTTTCCTTTCTCCCACCTCCCCTTCTCCTGTGTCCCCTCAGAACTGTCAGTCCCATTGTTTTCATCTCCAAAACTTTTATCCCATCTATCCTATGCAGACATGCAGAGATATTAATGAGTACAAAAATCAGACAAATCCAAAAAAACAACAACAAAAAAGAAAGCCAGAAACAAAGTAACAACAACAAAAAAGAAAGCCAATGACAAAAAAGAAAAGGCCTATAAATAGTTCCAGGTCTGATTTTTGACCTTTAGGAGTGTTTCCCAATACAGTCTGATGGGGTGCCACACTCTGTCTCCAAAGTCTATTTCCGGTATTCCCCAGGGATTTCATCCCTTTGTTCCCTTTGCTGCTCTGTTGCATGCCCTTAGTGTTTCACCCCAGTGTGATGGGGTCAGATCAGGCACAATTCCCGCACTGTGTCTCCAGTGTTGTCCCCTATAGCACTATGGTTCAGTGAGTGACATCATGTCTCATGGTGGGGCCAGCCCCATGGTCCTCTCTTTGCATTGTCTTCTCTGAGCAGGAATATCATCCTCAAGGCGTGGTGAGCCAGATGTGTTCCTCTCACTCTCCATCGTTCTTCGATTCTCCTGTGTGCTCTAATCAGACGTGCCCCTCTCCCCAAGCTGTAGCTTCATTGCTGTCCTCTGAAGTGCATTCTTCTGGGGGTGGGGGTTGGGGGTTGGCCCACATAGTTGGGATTTGGGCCAGACCCACAGACCTTTCTATTGGTTACCTGGTACAGGCCGGTATGTTGTATTCCCATCTTGGCGCATCGGGTTGAAGCCTGGTCTCTCTCTCCTTCTCCTGTGGAGATATAACCCTTGGGTGGGTTAGTGCCCTGCTCACCTTTACCCATATCTTTTCCTTTTTCTCTTTCTTTCCCCGTCTTATTTAGTTGACTACCATATGTATCCCTGGATTGGGTTTGGCCCCTGCCATAGTTGCTGGACCTCACGCCAGGGATGTATGTATATAGTAGCTTGTCCCCTGTGGCCTGTTTTGTTTTGTTTTTAAGCTTATCTCAGTGAACTAGTCTTGTACTTGTCCTTTTGTGCTTGGCTTACTTCGTTTAGCATAATTTCCTCCAGTTCTTCCCATGCAGCAATGTACTTCATGCGTTCATCACTGCTTTTTAGGAATGCATACCACTCCACTGTATGTATGTATGTATGTATGTAAGTATGTATGTACGTACCACGGTTTTTTGATCCATTCATCCGTTGATGGAAATTTGAGTTGTTTCCAACTCCTTGCAATTGTGAACTGTGCCCCAATGAACACTGGAGCACAGATGTCTGGCCATGACTTATTTCTTGCTTCTTCTGTGTTTATACCCAGTAGGAGGATTGCTGGGTCGTATGGTAACTCAATTTCCATCTGTTTTAGATATCACCCAATTGATTTCCATAGTGGCTGTACATACCTACAGGCCCACCAGCAGTGGATGAGAGTTCCTATCTCACCACACCCCCTCCAACCCTTGTTGCTTTCTGATTTTTTGAATTGGGCTACCTTTGAGGGTGTTAGGTGGCATCTCATAGTTGTTTTGATTTGCATTTCTCTGATGGCTAATGATCGGGAACATTTTCTCATATGTTTATTGGCCGTTTGGATTTCTGCCCTTGAAAAAAACACTTTACTTTTAATGTATGGGCTGATGGGCCACATTTTCAGACTTTAAAGTCCATCTAGACTGAAATATTTTTAAGTCTTTAAGCCATATTACATATTTTACAAAGATTGCTTCAATATGACAAAGACCTATATGTAGTTAGGGTATATTAAAGAGAGACAATATAATTTTCTCTAACATTAAATCAGTTAGTATTTCTTGAATGCCATTTGTGCTGATAACTATAGAGAATGTCATAACTGGCCACAAACAAGAGATGATTGTAAACACCTCCAATACAAAAATGTCAAGGTCAAGTAGATGCCAAATCCTGAAGGAAGAACATAGAGGGGAAAGAAGCATATCTATATGCCTTTTGCCATTGCCCCTTCTCTACTTTCACCCTAGGACCAAACCAAACTAAACAAGCCCACTGCTATCGAGTCAATGCTGACTCATAGTGACCATATAGGATGGGTGTTAGCTGATGGTTTTGAACTGTTGACCTTGTGGCTCACAGCCCACATACCACTTCACCACCAGGGCTCCTTGTCACTAAGGCCTCAGAGTTTAAACTTTGTCCCTAAGGATATGCGTAGCACTAAAGATTCTGTAAGGTCTCTCTCTCCGGGACTAGATCTCAGCCTCGGTCCTTGGCTCCACGCGAGAAAGATTTCACGCCGAAGCCGGGCTCATGATACAAGTGAATTTAATGAGAGTTAAAAGAAGCTTCAGGTTTTACTCAGCACCCATAGGATTCCTTTGACCATGCGGCCTGGCAGAGACTGCTCCGGGTCACACAAGGATCTCTCTCCTCCCAAGAAGACGACCAGACCACCAAGCAAGACATGCCCCTCTCCCTTCAGGTCCCTGCCTTTTCAAGGGTTCCCAGGGGAGGCGTGGTGAACGACCCCCAGGGCGATCCCATTGGCTGAATTGCAATCACCTGGCCCAGGTGGGCTGCTCCAGGTGTAATGCCCATCTGGGCCCACCGGTGGGAAAATCCAGTTTTGTCCTTTGCTGGCTCTCCTGGGCATGCGTAAATGGACTTCCCAATTCCCTAGGCTAAGCTACCTCACAATTTTAGGACAAGGATAGAGCAGGACTTTAGGAATCAGAACAGAGAGGTTTTCTTTCTTTTTTTTAACAGTTTTATTAGGACAAAATATATGTATCATACAATTCAATAGTTCAATTACATCAAGGAGAGTTGTGCACTCATTACCACAATAAATTTTCAGACAACTTTTCTTATAAACAAGCTTTGGTGTACTCTTTCAAAGCGCTATCTGAATTTTCCAGGACTAATGAAGTCATTCCCAAAAAGCCCTGCCTGCTGGTGAGACTGTGGCTTGGCCATGTTAAGTGGGACTATGCTGTATGCCATTATTATTTATTACATGATTAAGAAAATCGCCTCTGAGAAGCACTAAACATAATTGTGAAACTGTCTTTTTCGAAATTTTTTCCTGGGAGATGGAGTCCTATTCAGGATTGCCCAACTCAAATGAACCAGCCAGTACAACCAACACCTTCACCTATACAAACAAAATTCTCCAAACAGAATTGTGGTGTTCTGCAGATGAAACGTGCCAACAACTCAGTGAATATTTTTGTTTTTTAGCTGAAACAACTAGGATATGCTGGCATTTCATTAAATTTGGCTCGCTGGTTAATATCTAACTTTTTTTTGAACCTACCAGTAATTTACCGTGTCTTGTGCAGGGAAGAAATTGTGACGCCTGGTTTCCACTTCGGATTAGTAATTAACCTCTTTCTACAGAGGTTGATTGGCCACGCCTCTTTTCACACTCTAAGTTTCTCTCAAATTGTTTTAATCTTCTGCAAGCTTCTAAATGAACTCTAATAGCCCAACCTTCATTAATAAACATATTACAGTTCTCCATCCTGGTTTCCCAGACTCTTCATTAGGAATGGCTCAGGGGCAGCATCAGGAGGCTGTGAGCAATCTTTCTTCCGGTTTTCATGCTTTGATGGTGACTAGGAGGCAGGCAAACTCTCTTGGCTATTTTGCATGTTAAAGGTACTCCTGGCAGGTGTCTGGTTGAAATCTAAATCCTCCCCTCTTGTGTGAACAAGGTCAAACTCGCATCAGTGACATGAATTGGCAACAAGAAGCATATTCGACAAACTCCAATAGTACCCTCTGCTCCCCTGCTTTTTAAGCAATTAAATCTGTGTTAGAGAAAGTTTGAACCTCGTGTTTTCTAATGTGTGCTTTGTGCTACTTTCCCCACTTGCCAACAGCATAAAACCTTTCAACATGTACTGTTTCTTAATTCTAACACAGATAGAAGTCTCTGAGTATGCTTTGTTTTTCATTCTTTTTTTTAATTCTTTTCAATTTCTGATTGCCTTGCATATCACTCACTTATTTTCTATACAGAACAGAACAAAGTGCTTGAATTATGCATAAAACCTTTCAAAAGGCATTTTTCAGACAAAGCGCTTTATATTATTAAGCATTGTAAAATGATTATTGCACATCACGTTTATTATGTAGCTCACTTTAAATGAGCCAGAATATTTTAACCATCCAAGAAAAGTCATAGTTTATAGCTTAAAATTGAAAATATATCCGCGCATTTTATCCATAAAATATGCATGTGTGATTTTCAAAGCCATTTAACTAATGTGTTTTCGAAATATGTTACAATAGTAAGAGCAACAAATCTCAGTCAAGAAAAAAAGTAATGTAAAAAAGAATGATTAATAGAAATAGATTTGTTTTCCTCTTACAGAAGTCTTGTTTTGAAATATGAATCATTTTACATAGATAACCTCTGCATTCCTGTGTGGTTTATCTAAATCGTAGTATATTACAACTCTGGGTGCAGAATTGCAAATTATCTCAAAGATGCAAGCTGTCAAGACAACATAAATTACCCACAATGCACTTGCAAAGAAAAAAATGCAACTGTGAGAGCATGAGATAATGCTCTATATAGGAATAGATGTCGGTTTGTAAATATAACCCGTTTGTAATCCTATTATTGGAACTTATTTCATAATTTAAATGGCCATGTGAAATGAAAGCTTTTAGATTATTTGTATTAACAGTCTTCATCGTCAGTTCCCGGGAAGCAGATAAAGTGTGCGTGGTCCTGTATGTGAGATAGAGCTTTGCTTGATGGGGCCATTCTTCTTGGATGTAGCTTCCCAGTTAAACTGGCCCGGTCTTCAACGTGCATTCAAAATTTTGGGTGGGAGCACATTCCTGTAGGGCAAAATTGGTTTGTGGTTTCTGCTGTTAAGAAGAGAATTGCTGTGCACAGTATGGGAAGTTTAATTTTATGGTTTGCATGGCTGGGTAGGAGCTAGTTTCAGCTCAAGCGCACATATCATGAATAACAATACATTTAATTTACATAGTGATTTCCTCAGGAGCATTCCAAAAACTACAGGATCTCATTTGGACTGGTGCCACCTCTTCTAGGAGCTACCACGTAGGGATGTCTCCATTTCAATCAGTGGAAAGGGGTCACCGCTTGAGTCAAGGGAGCTGGAAAGGAGATTCCTGATCATGTCAAAGCTTCCAAGGAAACCCATAGTGCAATTCCAAGCACACAGCCTGTGAGGACCATATCCAGGCCCCACCTTTTCAGCATCAGACTGATAGAGGGACGAAAGAGTCGGCCTGTGGTTAGTCAACTATCAGAAACATAACATAATGTTAGCATTAGTGTGTTGGCATGCCAAATTGTAGCAGACTCCCCCCTTGCAGGAAAAATCATTGGTAAGTTCAATCAGTAAGGATGCTCTCACTCTGGAAGACGGGAAGCAAGGCCGTTAAGATCAGTGCCCAGGCACAGAAGCATCCTCCCTCCCCTCCAAACAACGGACGCATGGTGGGGGGGAGGCTGCAGGGGATGATGATCTGATGACCCCTGGGAAAATGTAGGTATAGATCACTTCCTATGACCATTGAGAACCCTGCCTGTTCTGTGCCAGTGTTTTGGAGTATCCTGTGAGTATCCATTGTGTCCCCTGATCATTGTAAAACCTGCTCTTTGTTTTTTCCAACCATAAATTAACCCATTCATTACAGGACAGAGCTATTTCAAATAGTTGCGTTTCTTCTGGTCTTTCGATTCCTTCCATCTTCTGACTCTGACGGCAGAGGTGGTGGTGTAGGTCAGGGGACCGCCAGTTATTGTCCTCATGCAGGAACCACCGTGCCAGCTCCCCACAGCCCATCTCTCCATGTTGGTTTTGCCGCAGAAGGAGCAAGTGTACTTGGCGTGTTGACTTATTTCCTTTTTCTTCACCACTTTCCGGAGGGAGCCACCACAATGGGTCCCCTATTGACCCACCATCCCGATCTTGGTGCGCTTGGCCATCTCACCCCAAACTAGCTCCAAGCCCGAGTGCTGATACCTGTTAATCACATAGTTTTGAGTAGATCAGTCGTTTGATTTTCGCTGGGTTTTTTGAGGCAGTTAGGAAGTAGCAAACCCTACTGTTTCCCTTTGTCTCGTGCTTCCGAATAAACCTGGTCTCTGTCTTCAGTTGACACAGTGACCGGCAACCACAGACCCATGCTCCCGGCACAAGATCATTATTGTAAGAGAGTCAGGGCTTCGTATTTTCAACACCCACCCACTCCCTGCTCTACCACCACTCACACTGACACTCATTCCATCAGGCTCTGTCTTAGATCCTCTTAGAGTCTTGTACCCATCCTCAGGACTCAGCCCCCAGTTAACTTAGACTGATACGTCCTCATGTCGGATATTCTTCTCTGCTTATTCCTTTGAATCAACATCTCTAACAACAGAACTCTGTGATTCAACTTTGGCTGCTATGCCTAAGTCGCCCTTCCTGACTTCTTCAGTGTGCCATCATCTTTGAATCCCACCTGCGCCTTGGTGCTCCCTCAAGTCCCTCTACAGGGCAAGACCCCAGTCAGCCAGTCAGCAGGCTGTAGTCCCATCATCCCAGCTTCCCTTTAAGGCCAAGCTGCTCCTGCAGTCATGAATGCTAGCATACTGGCATACTGAGATAGGCGTAAGGAGAGCAGATTCACTGACTAGGAATGCAAGCAGCCTTTCCATTGTCTGGTCACAGTTGGGCTGCCCAGTGACTGGCTAGCGAGGCTGCAAAGACATAGTGTCCGTCACGAGAGCAGAGGGAGAACGTGCCGGAAATTCACAGCTGGACAAACAACTCCGTGATGTCCGTTCTGCAGGCAATGGAAGTGCTGCTAATCTTCCAAAAGATGAGGCATTACAGAAGTGTGGTCATCTCGCTCCAAATTCTGTACCCAAACTGTATTGTAATTCACATTTATTACTGCCAAAACGGGGGGGGGGGGGAGCAGCAAGCGAAGCAATTCTGCTGAAACCCAGGCTGTTTTCCTAAGAACTCTGAGTTGTAGTGCCAGCGGGCAGCCGGCACGGCCACTTTAAGACAGGCAAGGCCCTGTCTCTGAGAAGGTGGAGTCTAGACCTCTTAAAATCACCTAGGTCATTTGACTTGGCCTTAGAAGCATAGCCTTTAGGTTCTGGCAATTTCTCTCCGTCCTGATCTTCTCTGGCTATTTCCTAAGTGTGCTCTACGGCAGTCCCTTCCATTCCAGACACTTAGCTCTCCTTGTTCTCAAATGCTTGGTATCAGTCACCCTGCCTCAGCTGACCTGACGAGGTCCTCATTCATGAAAACGCACCAAATTGAAGATGAGTGTTTTATTTTAGGCCGTTTCCTACCCTTGCCATCCATCCACATTCTCACTCCCAACCTCTCAGCCAAAGCACACATGCTCAGACACCTCACTCACACCAGTGACCCTCCGTCAGTGCCAACTCATGACGACGCCAGGGGTGTCAGAATACCGCTGCGCTGCAGAGGGTTTTCAGTGGCTGGTTTGGGGAGGGCAGACGGTCAGGCTTTTCCTGAAGGTGTCTCCTAGTAGACTCAAGCCTCCAACTTTTTTTTTAATTAGCAACTGAACACATTAGCCATTTGCACCTCCCAGGGGCACCCTGTGTATATATAACTTCGCCAAATACCCACGCCCTTGTTTCTTTCTAACATGAATCTCATTTTGTACAGTGTGGAGTGAGTCCGACTGAAAATATTAATCTTCTGAGATTCGTTAAAGCTAAGAAGGCCCTAAGACCGTAAGTTGGCCAGGAGATGCAAAAGGAAACCTTCAGAGAGGCCATCCCTTCGCAAACAAAGAAACAGACCCGAAGACAGGAGGACTGGGCCCTGCTCCCAGTCTCAAGTAAGAATATGGTACCACTGATAAAACTCCAACTTACAGCTATTAGGTCACAAGCCTGAAACCAAACGTCCCATACTAATGATGATACAACAGGGGGTTAGAAGGAGCTAGGACACAGCTATACTGTGAAGATGGTTTCCTAGCCCAGAACTTCCCATCTCCAAGCTTCTTATTATAAGAAGTGGGGGAAAGAGAGGCAGAACTACTCGATTAAATCACTGCAGTGGTCAAATATTTCTTTTTCTAATATTTAGAAAAATATACGGCATATAGATATGGTTTTTTTTTTTTAAGAAAAATATATGTATCGGCAAACATGGACTATCTGATACATTGCTTTCTTTTTTCCCTTTTGGTTTCTGACTAGACTAGGAGTTGTTTTCACATCCTAATAATCAGAAGTCAAAATTCATGTTCTTACTTTCAGACCCTTGGGGGATTTTTTGTTTTGTTTTGTTTTTTTATTTTCAAATAGAAACATATCCTAGTAATTGACCGACAAGACCCTTCACCCTTTAGATGAAGTATAATGAAGACTGAAAAAAGGACAAGAGTTCTGCATATTTAAGCCCTTCATAAGGCACGTCCTAAACCCAGGCAACCTGAAGTAAGATTTAAAAAAAGCAAAGACTTTCGCTTCAGAAGCGCTAGGGCCTCTCCTCCTTGCTCCTGACGCCATGAGCGGTCCCCGAACGCCTCCAACCTTACTGTCCTCGGTAATATCCACCTCACAGGATGGGGGTAAACTTTAAATGAGAGCTATAAACGCATGTTCTAAGAAGAAGAACTTTACTTTCATATGAATAGACAGGTGGCATTTTTTTTCTGAATCTGTTCCCATCGTGGTTGTAACAGCCTCCTGTTTCCAGACAAAGAATCGGATAAAAGGCACTGCCTAATTGCTGACGGGGTGAATCTAGCTCGTGGTCACTCGGGGAGTTTTCAGAGGCTAGTTTTTCAGAAGTAGACCACGAGATCTTTTCCAAGCAGCTCCAAGTGACCTTGACCATCCAGCCTCTCCATAAGCAGCTGAGAGTAGGAACCATGTGCCCCATCCGGAAACTCCATCAAAGCACAATTTTAATTAGAGGTGATCCCGGGGAAGCGCGGAGAAGAACTCATCTGGCCCTGGGTTGTCACTACCCTGAAATACCCGGGGGTCGGATGCACCAATTATGGATGCCCACGCTCATCAGTGAAGCACATAAGAGCAGCTTCCCGAGAGCCCCCCTCACATGTTATCGACAACACATGTCCCCAAAGCCAATCAAAGTAAGAAAACTGGAAATTTTCTAGTGAGATTTTAAATATTCATCATGAAGAGTTGGTTGTTTGGGGATTGGGTTTTTTTTTCCATCTTGTATATTGATAAGTTTTGTTTTTGTTTTCCAACCTTGTTACTGTACCTTTTGTTCTCATATCTTAGAGCTTTCTCTGGGCCGGATGAGTGCGTCCCAATGATGGTGTTCCGGAAGTATAGAAGAGATCAGTAAGTAGCTGTGAAAACTGGACCTCTTCTCCCTTTTCATCCTTCAAGGAGAATCTATGTAAAAAAAATGAGGCAGTAAGATTTGAGAATTTAAGCACTATACGCTTACAGAAGAAATGAATTCAAATTAAAGACTTAGAAATTTCTTAATGATGCTACAATGCAGTAGATATTCCCAAGCACTTGCTCAGTGACGGCAGCTCTCCTGAAGGTGTCATTGTCATTTCCATAATGCTTAGACGCTGTGGTTTTTAAGTCTGCGTATTGTCTGCAATATGCAGCGCCACGTTGACTGCGCTGTTTCCTTGTAGAGTTTAGGCTTTTGTCCCTTGTGTCAAGGTTGGTAAGTATCACTGTCTTCATTTCTGCCTGCGTTTCATGTGGATCTGGACATTAACTTCTGTACCAATTTCTATGAATACTCATTGTAACCTTGTTGATCAGCAAGTCTGACAAGGTTAAACTTGAGAATGTGAAACTCAGCTAAAAGCAGATGGGGAAAGTGTGATCAGGGAAGTGTCTGGTGCTCTTGAGCCTGAGATAGAAGGGTGTTGCTGGTCCGTGTTGACTCCCTCAAACCTGGCCCCGGAGTTCCAACTGGGAACTCTTCCAGTTCCCAGATCGATTCCCCGGGAAAGGCCAACCTTGTCGTTTGTTTCTCAGCACAGTCGTGGTGCTGTGTAAGAAGCAGCATGCCTTTGGAGTGGTGCATTTATAGCAAGGGCACTTATGAACTTGTGTAACCACTTGCCTCCAAAAAGTCATTTCCCCAGCTGGAAGATGTAAAGAGTGCCAACAATCGGTGTGTATTGTCTTACGTTGCCAGGAGCCCTAGCAGTCCAGTGGTTAAAATCTCAGCTACTAACTGATAAGTCACAATGTGACTCACACACACACACACACACACACACACACACCAGCTTCTCCTCAGGAGCAAGATGCTGCAGTCTGCTCTGTGACAATTTGCAGCCTTGGGAACCTTGAGAAGCAGTTTGAGTTGGAATCAAGTTGACAATATAAGAGGCTTTCTTATATTGCTGGGAGCAGGAAGGGATAGATAAAAATTATATATCTCGTTTCCAAAGCAATTTGCTATCAAGAGCCTTGACCATAAAATTTCACTTTGGGGAACCTATCCTGAAGGATTTGTCTAAAAGGCATAGTCTCAAGTGTGCATTCTCAAAATATTTCTCCCCAAAATTCACTCATATGAAAGTTGAATAAGGAAGACTGAAGAAGAGCTGATGCCTTTTCATTGCGGTGCCGGTGAGGAAACTTGAAAGTACCATGGACTGCCAAAAGAACCAGCAAACCTGTCTTAAAGAGAAGGATGGCAAGACTTCAGCTCATGGACTTTGAACATGTCATCAGGAAAGACCGGTCCCTGGAGAAGGACATCATGCTTAATAAAATAGTGAGGCAGTAAAAGAGGAAGTCCCTCAGTGAGATGGACTGACACAGTGGGATGCAACAATGGACTCAAGCAGAGGAACAAAGGGGAGGACGGCCCAGGACCAGGAAGTATTTTATTCTGTTGTGCACAACAAGGTCACTATGGATTGGAACTGATTGATGGCATCAACAACAAAGCTCACTGAGCACTCTGACCCTGCAGCTTGCTTTCTTTCTCTTCCCCTCTGGCTATCACGCTCTTGTATTTTCAAAATCTCTTTTCCTCTACTGATCACAAGGATTCTTATTCCCCAGGAGAGAAAAACAAGGCAAATGAAGAATCCTCCTTAGCAAGATGGACAATGATGAAACTTACACCTCTTTATGCAAATATAATAATAATAATCACCTCCTTTTTCTTAAAGAGTATCTGATCACAAAATATTTAATGCTCTGAGCATGAAGACATCCTGCCTGATTCTTATTTTCCTAATTTTACCACATTTTTTATGCAGCAAATATTTATTAAACACCTACTATGTTCCAGGTTGTGAGACAATGTTGGCTCAGTGGTAGAATTCTTGTCTTCCATGTAGGAAAGCCAAGCTCAATTCCTGGTCAATGTGCCCCAGGCATAGCCACTACTCATCTGCCAGTGGAGACTTACATCGTTCTATGACGTTGGAATAGATTTCAGCACAGGCCTTCCAGAAAGGCCTGGTAACCTAAAAAAATCCAATAATGAAAACCCTATGGATGATAACAGACACAATCGATTATGAGGATGGCACAGGACCAGGCAGTGTTTCTATCCTTTGTACAGAGAGTTGCTATGAGTCAGCTGCAACAACATGTGCCAGGTAGAAGTGCTAAGTTAGGTAGAGTCTACACTTAGTGGAAGAGGTAGACAAGAAAACAGGAGAATGACATTATCAAACTTATGTTTTGAAAGAATCAACCAGGCTGTAACAGTAGGGCAGAAGTGAAGATCAGTTACTCTTTAAGAGTTTAATTGTAAGGGGTGATACTGGGAGATTAGAGGGTGAGTGGTTTGAAAAGGGGGAACCGATTACAAGGATCTACATGTGACCTCCTCCCTGGGGGACGGACAACAGAGAAGGGGGTGAAGGGAGACGCCGGATAGGGCAAGATATGACAAAATAATAATTTATAAATTATCAAGGGCTCATGAGGGAGGGGGGAGCGAGGGAAAAAAAGAGGACCTGATGCAAAGGGCTTAAGTGGAGAGCAAATGCTTTGAAAATGATTAGGGCAAAGAATATACAGATGTGCTTTATACAATTGATGTATGTGTATGTATGGATTGTGATAAGAGTTGTATGAGCCCCTAATAAAATGTTTTTTTAAGAGTTTAATTGAAGTATTTTGAGCCTCTTTCATTGGGTGCATACATATGTATGACAGCTTGTCCTCTTGTGCAAATGACCTTTACTCACTAAATAATGTCTTTGTCTCTTATGCTCAATTTTGCCTTCCAGTCTATTTTATCAGATTTTAATATTGCCATTCCTGCTCTTGTTTCATTGCTGTTATCAAGATATCTTCCATCCTATAATTTTTAACCTAGTTTTTTCGTTTTGTCTATGATGTATTTCTTTTAGACAGGACACTGGTAGGACCTGTTTAATTATCCATTTTTTTTGCTAGTCTCTGTCTCTTGATTGGTGCATTAATTCTTTTACATTCAGTGCAATTTTTTTAAATCATTTTATTAGGGACTCATACAACTCTTGTCACAATCCATACATACATCAATTGTGTAAAGCACATTTGTACATTCATTGCCCTCATCATTCTCAAAACATTTGCTCTACACCTAAGCCCCTGCCATCAACTCCTCATTTTTCCCTCCCTCTCCACTCTCCTCTCCCTAATGAATCCTTGATAATTTATAAATTATTATTTTGTCATATCTTGCCCTGTCCAACGTCTCCCTTCACCAACTTTCCTGTTGTCCGTGCCCCAGGCAGAAGGTCACATGTTGATCCTTATAATTGGTTCCCCCTTTCCAACCCACCCTCCTTCCACCCTCCCAGTATCGCCACTCTCACCACTGGTCCTGAAGGGATCATCCACCCTGGATTCCCTGCATCTCCAGTTTCTATCTGTACCAGTGCACATCCTCTAGTCTAGCCAGATTTGTATGGTAGAATTGGGATCATGACAGTGGGAAGGAGGATGCATTTAGGAATTCGAGGAAAGTTGTATTTTTCATTGTTGCTACATTGCACCCTGACTGACTCGTCTCCTCTCTGAGACCCTTCTGTAAGGGAATGTCCAGTGGCCTACAAATGGGCTTTGGGTCTCCACTCTGCACTTCCCCCTCATTCACTATGATATGATTTTTCGTTCTGATGATGCCCTATATCTGATTCCTTCGACACATCATGGTTGCACAGGCTGGTGTGCTTCTTTCATGTGGGCTTTGTTGCTTCTGAGCTAGATGACCGCTTGTTTACCTTCAAGCCTTTAAGACCCCAGATGCTATATCTTTTGATAGCCGGGCACCATCAGGTTTCTTCACCATATTTGCTTATTCACCCACTTAGTCTTCCATTCAGTGTAATTATTGATAGGTATGAACGTTTTGTTATCATTTTGTTGTGTGTGATTTTTCGGTGGTGCTGGGGTGTTTTGGTGGTTTTGTTTTTGAGAGGTGGATTGTTTTTTTGTTTGTTTTTTAATTTCACATAATTTTCTGTGCTGAGTTCATTTTGTTTGTGGATTTTCTTCATTGCTGCTGTTTTAGTGTCTACTAAATCTTTTTAATTGCCCTCTTTTTTATTTTGAAGATGTTTATTTTTACTTTGAATACTGGGTTGATTTCTGGGTGTTGTCATATATTTTAATCTTAGATTATTGTTCATAGCTCTTGATTCTCTGTCCAAAAGAAATTCCCTTAGTATTTCCTATCCAGTTGATCTGGTTTGTTTGTTTTTTAATTCTTTATTTATTTTTATCTGGAAATATCCTAATTTCATGTCTTATCTGATGGACAATTTCACTGAGTATATGATTGCTTGTTAGTTTTTTTCTTTCAGAAGTCTATCTAGATGGCTTCCCATTGCTTTCTTGCCCACATGGTCTCTGATGAGAAATTAGAGTTTTGTCTTATTGGTTCCCCTTTAGATGTAACTTCTCACTTTTCCTTAGATGCTTTCTTGGATAGTATCTGATCACAAAGTATTTAATGCTCTGACGCTTGAAGATATCCTATCTGATTCTTCTCTTCCTAGTTTTACATTTTTTTATGCAGCATATATTTATTAAACACCTACTGTGTTCCAGGTTGTAAGGTTATCTTTGGTTTTTGAAATTTTACCATATATACTTGTGTATAAGCTGAGTTTTGCAACACCTCGGCTGATATTCTGGTTGGCTTATACTCGAGTGTATAGGTATGATATTTTGTGGTGATTCTCCTTTGGGGTTTGTTCAGCTTCTTAAATGTATATCTTCTTGTCTTTCATTATGTTAAAGATGCTTTCTTTCAATGATTCTTTAATAACTTTCTCTGTATTCTTTGTTTTTTCTTCCTTTTCTGGAATTCTGATCACCTGCAAAGTATCCCTCTGAATGGTGACCCATATAATTCTTAGATTTTCTTTGGATTCATCCCTATCCCCCATCGCCAGCAACCCAATTTGTCTAATATTGAGAGATTTGGTTCCAAGACCACTAATTTGGCTTTTCATTGGTTCACTTCTACTTCTGTGCCTTTCAATTCATTATCTAGTTCTTAAATCTTATTATTAATCTTCTGGGTTTCTATTTGCGGTTTGAATTAGTCTGAGTTGACTAGAGAAACAAATTCATTGACACTCATATTGTGTAAGAGAGAATTTTCTATTAAAGAACAATTGTATATTAAGAAACATCCCAGTCCAGTCCAGATCAAGTCCATAAGTCCTATATTATTCCATATGACTGATACTAGTTCATAAATTCCTCTTCAGACTCACACAACACATGCAATGATCCTGAATGCACGAAGATCACAGGCCAATGGATGGAAAGTCTTGTGTGTCCAGTGGTGGTGGAAGCATCTCAGTGCTGGTGTGGGTCTCCACGTGGTTCCTCCAGCTTCAGGCCTCTAGCTCCGACAGTGTAGCTCCATGTGACTTACCAACAGGAAGGTGTAGCAGAGAGAGAGTGTGTCTGGCCGCCAGTGAGCTATTTCTCTCCATTGCACCTACAAATGAGGTCATCAGGCTGCCACCTGATTGACAGGCTAAACACCCCTTTCTCAAGTTGACAGTAGATTATGTAACTGCCACACTGCTTTTGTATAGTTTCTAATTTTCACTCATTTTGTCAATTTGTTTCATAGTGTTTTCTGAATTCTATTAAAGTTTGTCTCTGTTTTCTGTGATTTTATAGATATTTATCTGAATTAGTTAAAGGAATCTTAATATAATTATTCTGAATTTTCATCAGGTGGTTCCAAAGCCTGAGAAAGGTTTTATGACCTACATTTGTCACTCTTTTGAGTCACTCTCACTCTGTCTTGTTTCTTTATGTGAACTGAAATGTTGTGCTGTTTTTGAGACATGGTGGTATTGCGTATTTGTATTTACTTGATGATTATATGCTGGTGAACCCTTAGCCACTCACCACTTGACCCCTTGTGGTTGCAATGGAGAATGTAGCATATACTAGCAGTTCTCTGTTCCCTGTTCGTGTAGGACAGGTGAGCTTGGATTGGTTTTTGGGGTGTGAAAATAGGTTGGTCTGACTCTAGAAGAGGTGGGTGTGGTTGGGCCATGTGGGCATGGTTGCTATTTCTAGTCACCTGGGACAAGGTGAAAACAAAGCAAAAAATTAAGAGAAACACACACACCCACACACACAAATAAGCAACAACGAAAAATAAACTAATTTTTTAAAGTCCAAGGTGGAGGGGGAGGAGATAAACAACAGCAAGAAGTAATTTAACACCCAAATTTTAAAACAAGAAAAGGAAAAGAGAGAGAAGGAAAAAATGAACAGCGAAAGAAAACAAATACAATAAGCAAAACTACAAGGGTGTGCGAATTAAAAAGCAAGATAGAAAAGAAAAATAACCAAGCAAAAAATAATAAATAAAGAAAGGGGGAAGGAGAAAAGAAAGAAAAGGGAAATCAGAGGAAGGATCAAACACAGAGAAGGGAAATAAAAAACAAACAAGGAAAGGTGAAAACTCGGGCAGGAGCAGAACTCAGAAAGTGCCAGGGTGCCCAGTATAGGTCTGTGCCCTTTGCTAGCCAGACCTCACTGGTGTGGGGGGATTTGAGGGGGTGCGGGACCATCTTAGATTAATTAATTCCTTGACAGCCTGGCTGTTATCAGCAGTCAGGAACCTGCTCCAGAAGGACTTTGTGCCTGTTCACCTAATTCCTAGAAAGGAACTCTTTTTGACCCAGGGGACAGTCAGGGGCAAGGTAGATGGTCTGGAAGCCTCGCCCGCAAGGGTGGCCAGCAACAGGCCAGCTGTCTGACTCTGCTTCTGCTCTTCTGATGAGACAGAGTTCAAGTGCGTCCAGACACACGGGTAGCTAGTACACCAGGCACCAATCCACCCGTCACTGGCAGAGATGGGACGGGGCAGGGAACGGATAGCCAGTAGATAAAGAAATGAAGTTGGGAACTGGTCACTCCTGTGATTACCAGGAGACTGTGAGAAATAGGGGAGGATCCACCTTCCTCGTCATTCACCAGTGAACAAGCGGAATTGATTATGGTCTTGCTGGTTCTGGCCAATTTGACAATTCATCCATCTGAATTCTCTCTGGTTACTCTTGTTCAGCTTTTTCTGCTGATCAGTATTCAATTCTCTTCCCTGTCCTTTCTCCTAAAGTTCAGGGCTCCAGGATTGGCATTCATATCTGTATTATCTGGTCTGTCAAACCTATATACATTTGTGGTTATGCCCTACTCTCTCTCCCACTCTCATTCAGCCTCTGTGTCTACTCAGATGTCTACTGTTAGATCACCATTATTGCAGGATTGTGTATATAACAGTATTTACCTATGGCGTCTTTAACTCTTGCACTCACCCCAGTGTTTTCCCCTGCTTCCACCTTTTTTGGGGGGATGAGGGTGGGATCAAGGCAGAGGTCAGAGTTCATAAAAGAGTCCATAACAAACGTTGAAAACAAAGTTCTCATGTGAAGCATAACAATGCTTTCCCTGATTTTGTACACTTCTGTTAGTCACTTTCTCAGTGTTAGAAATACTACAAAATAGGAGAAATAGCTCCATTTAAGGTAGAGATTTACCTAGGTGATCATTCTGACATATGTCAAGCTATGACTTAACGAGTGTAATTGCTAATGTCAGTTCTCTTTCAGGAAGTCACTTGACTAATGTTACGGCAGAGGCTGCAGAAACATTCTGGAAGAACCCAAATTAAAAAATCACTTTCGAAGAAAATCTGGACTATGATCTTCATCATTTCACAAATACCTTTACAAAAGTTCCACTCATGCATAGAGTTTTGCCAGGCCACTATCAGTGGTGGACACAATGTGGTTGATTTCTGCACACTAGGTGAACCATGGAATGCAGAGTAGCAGAATTTATGCAAGCTTATGAAACAAGCCAATACAATGGTCTTAGCTACCTGGTACTGCTGTAACAGAAACACGACAAGTGGATGGATAGCTTTAGCAAACAGAAATTCAGTTTCTCGCCGTTTAGGAGTCCATGTGCGCTGAGTACTGGGGCAGGCTTTCTCCCTGTTGGCTCTGGAAGAAGGCCCTGGATTCTTTTGGACTTGTGCTCCTAGGCATCGTCATGTGGCTTAACTTCTCCTCCATTTCTGTTCTGCTCACAGTTATATCTCAAACGAGATTGACTCAAAATATACTCTATCCTAATCCTGCCTCATTAACATAGCAAAAGCAACCCATTCCCAAATGGGATCATAACCACAGGCATGGAGAGTTAGTATTGATCACATACATTTGCTGGGGTGAGGGGGAACAACCCATGACAGGAATATAGCATTCAATCGAAAATATTTTAATAGCTCAATCTGTTCAGGTTGCTAAAGGATACAGAGTGATTTCATAGGATGTGAGGCTATGAATCACCATAGTCCCTAGTATTTGCTAGATTGTGGGCAGGTGTTTTCAAGATTACACTAATAACATAGGAAAACATCAGGCATGATTTTAATAGCTAAATGATAATGAGTAGCAATTAATATAACATTTTAAATTAGAATACAATGGCAAGGTTAGCATATTAGAAGAGATTGCAATTAATGCATTAAATGCAGGCACAATAATCTTACTTCATTTTGCAATTACTCATTTTACTTACACTAGGTAATATGATATGAGATCCGGAGTGGATTTGACAGAAAATGAAAGGCGTCATTGTTTAACTTCTGGTGTGTAGGAAGGAGAGAAAATAAGCTATATTTTAGGAGACCTCTGAAAAAAGTTCATTTTAAAAAATGCCAAGACTTGAGCTTATTATTATTCTCCTGGGGCACACACTTTGAAATGATATTTTCATACAAGGTAGAATCTGAAATGTGAATCCCATCATAGCTACAAAATGCCGAAAGTCCAGATCTCTCAGGGAATAACATTTAAATATTAAATGTCTCTGTCCGAGGCAAAGATGACGAGAATATAAATGATCTCATTTCAAGTGAAATCTCTGTCCTCTTTGTTTTTTAAATTAGCATTTTTTTTAAGTTTGGACTAAATGAATACCAAATAAATACAAGAAGCAAAAAATTGGACACCATAATGCTCACACAACTCTGTCTTTCTGAAAGCCCTCCTGTTAGCTGGGGCATAAAGATTATTGGCCACAAGCTGTGGGAACAAAGTGATTGGTCCATCAGTCAAACTGGATGCTGCCTGTCGTGGAAAAACAAAATAGCTGATGCAATAATTTTTTCCCTCTGCAACAAATTGTTTCAGCATCAGAGGTGTTGTACAGACTCTTGTTTGGTCTGCCCCTTTATCTTCAGGACCTAAGTCACATTCCTATGGAGCCTTGGGGGCACTGCTGGGTCAGTGTTGGACTGCTAGCCTCCAGTCACAGTCCAGGTTCACCAGTCTCTTCTTGAGAGAAAGATAAGGCTGCCTGTTTCCATAAATATTGGGACCGATGTAGGTTCTCTATGAGTTGGAACTGATTGAATGACGGTGTTGATATTTGGAATAGCTATGTCACTGGGAAAGCTCCAGCCATCTGGAGTCAGCCTTACTTTAAAGATTTAAACAAAGTAGCCAGACTCCCCACATCCTATGTATTAGAGAATTGGAGACCCACTCAATAAATATTCCTCTCTTCCTTGCTTCCATTCTGAATTAATGGAGACAAAAATACAAATGCTGACTTGCCACTGTTCAGACAAGTGATTGCAGACAGGCATCAAAGTATTCTTCAGAACCAAAGGAGACTCTGAAACAGGTTCTGATTGGGCCTGTCCCTTGGACCACGTGAGCCAACAGAAACAACAGTACTGTGTGTGTGTGTGTGTGTGTGTGTGTGTGTGTGTGTGTGTCTTGTCTATGGAGCCTTTAGCAGACTTCTAGAATTTGGGAACACAATCTGCTACCCTTTTAAGAGGGCAGTTCTTTTCCTGAGCAGTAGCTTATGGCTTGCTACTGGGTCTTTTTAGAGAATCAGCATGTGATCGTGGGCTTCCAAAAAAACATGTGGCCTGATGAGCTTGTTATTAATATACATACATATTCTGTGAGGAAAGACAGAGCTTTCTACTCCCAAAAAGTTAGTCTCAGGAGTTGATATTAGGAGTTCAAAAGGAAAGAAAATCTTTTAAAACTGATTTTGGTAGCAATTGTACAAGGCTCTTTGATGTGATTTAACTAGGCAATGGTATGATATCTGAATTAGCTCCCAATAAAATGATTTGGGGGAAAAAGTAACAGTCTCAGGAACCCACAGGGCCATTTCTAACCTCTCCCATAAGGTCATTATTAGTGAAAATGTACTTGATGGCCTTGATATATAGAGATCACTTTTTATACATATGTAGATATACATACATTCATAATGTATGCATACATACACACACAAGCCCTAAAATTGGATATGCAAAGCAACACAGTTTGAGCAAATCTGGAAGATTCGAATAAATTGCATGAGCAAGTTAGTGGCCCTGCTGCCCCTGATAGCCCTACTTTTGATATGACTAAGAAAGAAGAAAAAACATCAGGCCTGTGTCAGAGTAACCAGCCTCTGGCGATCGATCGTGGGAGGTCCGTCGAGGCAGATGTACGGTGATAATATGTAAAGGTCATGGTAAAGCCGTAGAGAATAGAAGAGATAAGATCGAAGATAAAGTTAGGGAGTCAGATCCATGCCATGGCAGCATGCTAACCTCTGGGACGGCCATGATCTCAGCAGCCAGGTCCACGCACAGAGCGGGAGGAGAGAGAGAATACATTTCTACTAAGGCTTATATATAGTTAGGGACGCGCAAGCCCCCCTGATTACAGGTAACCACATACATGACAGGAAGGGGGTGTACCATAGACAATGCAGCAATAGGAGGGGGACGATCCAGGGGTGTACACGCACTAGGAAGAAGAGGTGTACACATGTGACAAGATGGGTGGACCCTAGATTCAAGATGGTCGTCCTGGAGCTGGCTTGACTTATTCCTTGGTGTCCTTCAGGAAAGCAATTCACTCTCTTTATCAGGAGGAAGTGAGCCTAAGGTGGGACAGACAATGGTCTGATTGCTCCGGATGGCTGATGCCTTCAGGGAGAAAACTTGGCAGCAGCTTGTTTCCAAGTGCGCTACACTCATTTACCATGTGTTACAAGCAGTGTCCTAGGCCGGGCACACAATAAATATGAGGAGCAACCTGGGGAGAACCCTCTTTGTATCCCGCAGGCCTGGCGTCAGATGATTTTGTCATCATCTTTACACTGGCCTCACTTGAACGTGGACAGCTCAGCACTGGAATGACACAGCTCAGCACGAGAGTGTGTTTGTTGCTGGGGAGCATCGATTTGGCTCTGGCTCATGGTAACTGCAGTAGACGGCATATCTGACCGCATCTGACCTTCGCTGGCTTCCTCGTTGCCATAAAGCAGGGGGTCAGGCATGCCTCCATTCTCACCTTCATGTTTCCTGTTCTGACACCCACCACTTCCCCCACAGCACGCTCCAGCTATTCTGGATTTGACCATCTGTGGACACGAAGAACTCCGAGACAATACTCATGATGAAGGGAGCTTATTAGGGAGTGAACAAGTTACCACAGCCAGGACCAGGAAACATTAAGGATACAATCATTGGCCCACAGCAGCACGTAGTCTCAGCCAGAAGTCAAGTCTCTCTCCAGTGCTCAGCCACTTGGTCCCTCGGCTCTGCCTCTGCAGGCCATGAAGTGAGACGCTGCTTCGGCCTCCAGCACATCAGGCTCAACCTCTATTACTTCAGACAGAGATCTCGAACGTGCTTTGCTTCCAATGGTCCTGGGATTTCTCTCTCTGCTCCTGCTTCAGTGGCCAGATGACTCGTCTTTATGGCCAGGAGAGTGGACACAATCCCCTGGATCAGCGTTACACATGCCCTGTATGCATACTCCCACCTAATCATTTGGTGGCAGTAACACAGACAGGGGTCTCAGAACTAAAATCCAAATTCACTGCCATTGAGTCAATTCCGACTCATAGCGACCCTATAGGACCGGGTAGAAATGCCTTCTGTGGGTTTCTGAGACTGTAGCTCTTTAAAAGAATACAGAGTCTCATCTGTCTCCAGTGGAGCTGTGGGTGGTTTGAACTGCTGACCCTGTGGTTTGCAGCCGAATAACCCAACACTTAATCACACTGTGGGTCTTCCTCTTTTTGTTCACTGTATATTTTATCCAGCATGATATCCTTTTCCAGGAATGGGTCATTCCTGCTACCATGTCCAAAGCAAATGAGATAAAGTCTTGCCATCTGGCTTATTGGGAGTATCTTCTGGCTTGTCCCAAAACAGATTTATCTGTTTTTCCTATAGTCCATGGTATAAGTACTCAATTTTGTTCACCAACACCATAATTCAATTTTGTCCATTCATTGTGAGTCTTTCTTTTTCATTGTCCAGCTCCCAGATATATGTAAGACGATTGGACATACTATAACTTGGGCCAGGAACACATTAGTTCTCAAAGTGACATTTTTGCTTTTAAACACTTTTTTTAAATAAATCATTTTACTGGAAGCTCTTGCAGTTCTTACAACAATCTATACATCAATTGTATCGAGCACATTTGTACATATGTTGCCATCATCATTTTTTAAACATTTTCTTTCTACTTGAGCCCTTGGTATCAGCTCCTCTTTTTTCCCTCCCTCTCCCTCCCTCCCACCCTCATGAACCTTGGATAAATTATTATTGTTTTCATATCTTACACCGTCCACTGCCTCCCTTCACCCACGTTTCTATTGTTTGCTCCCCTGGGGGTGGTGTTAATATGTCAATCATTGCAATTGGTTGCCCCTTCCCCCCCCCCTTTGACCCCCATCTTCCCATTCCCCTCTTGGTATTTCTACTCCCATTATTGTTCCTGAAGGGTTTATCTATCCTGCATTCCCTGTGTTGAGAGCTCTTATCTGTACCCATGCACATGCTCCTGTCTAACTGGATTTGTAGGGTAGAGCTGGGGTCATGATAGTTGGGGGCAGGGAGTATTCAAGAACCTGGCTCATTCCTTCCTTGTGACCCTTTTCTGAGGGGGTGTCCAATGTCTACAGGTGGGCTTTGGGTCCATACCCCAACTTCCCTCGTTCATATCGATAGGACTATTTGTTTGGGGTCTTCGGATGGCTGGGCACTCATATAGTTCACATCTTATCACTGATCTGCTAGCTCACATCTTATAGCCACAGGGCTACAGCCAAGCTCATTGTTCCTTCAACCCTTCATTTGCACCAATATGATTGTTTGTGTAAATACTTTCAAAGGAGTGAAACGAGTTATTTTTCCTGGAACAAGAGATGACCTGAAGTAAGGCTCTACCCTATGTACTAGACATTGTGTACTAGTAGTTTGACTAAATAGTTGTAAAGAAACTCAATTTGAAACTTGGTGACAAGGAGGTATATGGATAGAGCTTCCTGACAGGGCACAAAATATGAGGTATTTGTCCTATGTGATTGCTTATCAAAGAGCAGTCTAGCGTGCGATGTAGCAACAATGAGACATACAACTTTCCTCTAGTTCCTAAATGCTTCCTTCCCCGCCCCCCACTATCATGATCCCAATTCTACCTTACAAATCTGGCTAGACCAGAAGATGTACACTGGTACAGATAGGAACTGGAAACACAGGGAATCCAGGGCAGATGATCCCTTCAGGACCAGTGGTGAGAGTGGCGATATTAAGAGGGTGGAGGGGTAGGCTGGAAAGGGGGAACTGATTACAAGGATCTACATATAAGCTCCTCCCTGGGGGGTGGACAACAGAAAAGTGGGTGCAGGGAGATATCAGACAGTGCAAGATATGACAAAATAATAATTTATAAATTATCAAGGGTTCATGAGGGAGGGGGAGCGGAGAGGGAGGGTAATAAATGAGGAGGTGATGGCAGGGGCTTAAGTGGAGAGCAAATGTTTTGAGAATGATGAGGGCAATGAATGTACAAATGTGCTTTACACAATTGATGTATGTATGGATTGTGATAAGAGTTACATGAGCCCCTAATAAAACGATTTTTTTTAAAAGAGCAGTCTACATTGAAGAGGGTTTAAGAATCAGATGGACAAGGTGATCTGCTCTGTAGACCTCAATCAGTCTCTTTTCCCAGCCATCCTGTCTCTGCCTAGGGAGCTCATTAGCAAGGCTAGGGTGGCAGGGAGGAAGGGCAGGCATGCACGGGTTTACAGTACGCACTTCTGCTACTGCTGCTTACCAGAGCTGATCTCTCAGAAGCTCCTAATGAGTACTCGGGCTGCCCACCGCAAAGACTCAGAGTTCTTATGAAGAGCCATTCCTCGGGGGTTGGTTCACCTCCCGGTGGCAGGCTGATTGCATTTGACCACTTCTATATCATATATATGTCATAGTGTCACTACGCGACAGAATCGACTGCTGGCAGTGAATTTGGTTTAGTTTATCATGCAGGAGACTGTGCTTTGTTCTCACCAGAAAAGGCCACTAATTCTAGAAATAGATTTGTGTTCCTTGCCCTTGGATGCGTTTTCCAAAATCCTCATGTATGTATTTAAAGGATAAGACTCGCATTGAGGTATTTCTCACCAAGGTCGTCATGTAAGAGTCATCGAAATGCAGCAATGGACTCATGCTATAGAATTCACAACCTGCATGTCCCCTGGCTCCCTGGAGTGACTGGTCTGGTAACAGGCTGGAGTGGTCTGCAAGAGATGTAGTCTAGATGACAGCTGGACTGCAACACCTTGCACAGTTGAAGTAATGTCATCAGGGGGGGGTGGCACCTGCTCCCTGCCAGGGGTCAATACGCAGTCCTGTTTCTCCCACATTTAGTCTTTTAGTCCAGGAAACAAGGTGTGAAAATGGGGGCGTGACTCCACTTTCTGCCACCCAGTATGTGTGCCATAATATCCTGAACTTCAGTGTAGCGTGCCCGCACTCTTTTTTTAAAAAATCATTTTATTGGGGGCTCTTACAGCTCTTATCACAATCCATACATGTATCCATTGTGTCAAGCACATTTGTACATTTGTTGTCATCATCATTCTCAAAACATTTGCTTTCTACCTGAGCCCTTGGTATCAGCTCCTCATTTTTCCCTCCCCTACCGTCCCTCCCTTATGAATCCTTGATAATTCATTAAAAAAATTTTTTTTCATGTCCTACACCTACCGCTGTCTCCGTTCACCCACTTTTCTGTTGTCTGTTCCCCTAGAAGGGGTTATATGTAGATCATTTTAATCAGTTTCCCCTCTCTTCCCACCACCTTACCCTTACCCTCCTGGTATCACTACTCTCATTATGGATCCTAATGGGTTTATCTGTCCTGCATTTGCTGTGTCTAGAGCTCTTATCTGTACACATGGCTCTGATCTAGCTAGATTTGTTAGGTAGAACTGGGATCATGATAGTGGGGAGGGGAGGGGGGCGGGGAGTGGAAGCATTAAAGAACTAGAGGAATGTTGTGTGTTTCATTGGTGCTACACTGAACCCTGACTGGCTTGTGTCTTCCTCGTGACCCTTCTATCAGGGAATATCCAATTGTCTTCAGATGGGCTTTGGGTCTCCATTCCAACCTTCCTCATTCATATCGATAGGATTATTTTTGGGGGGTCTTCTGATGGCTGGACACTCAGATGGTTCACATCTTATCACTGATCAGCTAGCTCATCTTATAGGCACAGGGCTACAGTCAAGCCCATTGTTCCTCCAACTCCTGCTATATACTTTTCTTCCGTTTCGCTGAGTCTTGAATTAAGTGTGTGTGTCTGTGTGTGTGTGTGTGTGTGTCTGTGTGTGTGTGTGCGTGTGTGTGTCTATAAGTGTGTGTCTGTGTGTGCATGTGTGTATCTGTGTGTGTCTGTATTTGTGTGTCTGTGTCTGTCTGGCTGTCTCTGTGTGTGTGCCTGTGTGTGTCTGTGTGTGTGTCTATATGTGTGTCTGTGTGTGTGTCTATATGTGTGTCTGTGTGTGTGTCTGTGTGTGCCGGTGTGTGCGTGTGTGTCTATAAGTGTGTGTCTGTGTGTGCGTGTGTGTATCTGTGTGTGTCTGTATTTGTGTGTCTGTGTCTGTCTGGCTGTCTCTGTGTGTATGCCTGTGTGTGTCTGTGTGTGTGTCTATATGTGTGTCTGTGTGTGTGCTGTAGAGATTGGTGAGAAGCAGATGACGGTTCTAGCTTACCCTTGTTCTCCCTCTTTAGCTTTTCTCCTGACCTGAAGATCTACAGATTTCAATACCCACAGCAGACATGGAGGCGTCAGCCTTCCGTACAATTCCACCCCAGCTCCCACAGGTGTGTACGCTGTAATCCCTGTAATAAATCCTATTTAACAGTTCTGCTCCCCTGAAAAACCCTCAGAGACAGACAGATCCCTCCAACATGTCTGATCCTTCTCAGGGGGAGGTCATGGTTCTTGTCGTCATTTAGTGATATAATTTCCTGCTCCTGCAGAATTTTCTAATTTATTGTTGTCTAGACTCCTCCATCTGTGTGCTGTATGTGTCTTGAGTCAATGAAAGTATGGGACACAATGCTTCCTAAATTTACTTCAGGCACCACTCCAGAAAGCAGGGAATTCTCATAACGTTTCTGTTAGGTAAACTGAGGCACAAAACGAGAAGAGACGGACCATACTCGCCGAGGACTGATTAAAAAGCAGGCTTTATTGGGGTCAAGCGGACACGGGTTCAACAGCCCACAGTAAAGTGAAGCGCTTGAGGGGGGTTTATAGCCCCCCCCACCCTTGAAGCTTCTGGAGAGTTGATGTAAGGTGCAGTTTTGCTCAGTGGGGCGTACATGACTGTTTGCTCGCTGACCAGGTCAGTCTGTTCTGCTTCTAGGAACAATGCAATGGGCGGTCTGTGCTTTTAGAGGGTGTGGCTGTTCGCAGCGCTAGCCCCTTTCTGGGAAACTCAGTCTGGGGGAAGGGTGTCCATGCTTTTACCAGACAGGTTCCAAGATGAAAAACAGGAGTTGACTTGAAGCAAAATACCTATAGTAGATTACTTAAAATTGAATATTAGTTACCCTTGTTTTGGAAAATCCCAGTTCTCTGACCTCCTGCCAATTATCAGCCTTCTTTTTCTTGTTTTCTAATCTCTTTGTTCTATTAACCTTCCGCCCTACCTCCCCATCCCTCAGTTTCCCTGTCGCTGACAATCTGACATTTCTTTTATAAAATATATTGTAGAACCATTCAGGTCTCTCACTGTCTTGTCTTTGATCGTGCTATTGTGTGCCTTCTCTTTTAATAACCAAAGAAACCATCAAAATTGTTTTCTAAAGAAAAACAAGGTTCACCTAAGAAGGAAATGTACTGCTTGTTTTAATATATGGCCCTCCCCAACCCATGTCCTGAACTGTGTTATATTAAATCTCAATAGAAAGGGGCCCCATATCCTCTCCGCCATCCTGTCACAAAGGTACTCTACGTCGATTTTATAAAACCAAACCAAAAAGAATGATTAGTTAAAATATAATAATTGCATTCGGAGGGTGTAGGCCCAGCTAAGAAACAGCTTTGGGAAAATTTTGAATTACAGGCAGTTTGTAACAGCTGTGGGTTGCGAGCTTTCCCCTGGTGAGTTGTTTAGGGTGCTATTGTGCACAAATTCCAAGCTATGCCTCCAGAAACTTTCCTTTAGAAAGCTGATATTTCACTTTGTTAAGCGTAAAAAGGAAACCCCAAGTTGTGCACGGCGGTGTGTAAAACTGCAGGCAAATCATGGCATGCCATCTCCCCTTTAAATTGTGTTTGCCAGTTTTAAAAATACAATGTAGAGGAGCAACGGAATTGAAACCAGGTGGGTGGTTACGTTCAGAGAATAGGGAGTGTATTCAGAAGGAAATTAAGGAAAGTGGGAGTGTTATTTTTTAATTTATCAAGCCATGAATGCCGGCACCTTCCCATCTATCAAATGGGGATAATAATTGCATCTAACGCACAGAGTTATTGTGAGAATTAAAATGCTTAGAACAGAGCCTGCTGAGAAGTAAGTGCTAATAATGTAAGTTATGATACTGATGAGGATGCTTGTTATTGGCTTGACAGAGTAGACACTTGCCCAGCTGGTCACATGGATGACTGTGGCCAGCCTCACGCCCAGAGGGACAGGTAACAGGTGAGCAATTTTACGCACACATTAAGCCATCCTTCCATGGAAATGTGGAGCATGTTGACAGACTCTTGTTCATATCGTCAATTAGATTACTGTCCTAGAGGGAGGAGCCTGGCGGCATGAAAAATTCCTGCTTTACACGTTGAGGCAACTTCCTCTGTAGTGACTCACGGGCTTCATGCTCTTGGCAGCTTATCCTCTGCGAGGAAGGGCCAATAAAGCATTGAACTACAATAGATGAGATTATGCAACTTGCAGCATCCCTTGGTTTAGGAAATGGTCACTGTTGTTGCCTCAGAAAAACAAGTTGTAGCTGGAAAGAGGACAGGTATAACCAGGAGCATTGAAAGGCATGAATAAGGGGGCTGGCAAGGAAGGCAGCTATTGATGGTATAAACGGTTCACATGGGGGATAAAGTACTCAGAAAGTCAGGGCAGATATGAGGACCCTTGATATTCATGGATTTTTCCAGATCCCCAAATGTATAAACACATAATCATATACAAGCCCTAACTACAAACAACTTCTATTCTATGTATTAAATATCATCACCTTCAGGTGGAGAGCAAATATTTTGAGAATCATGAGAGCAATAAATGTACAAATGTGCTTTACACAATTGATGTATGTACAGATTGTGATAAGAGTTGTATGAGCCCCTAATTAAATGATTATAAATAAATAAATATCATCATCTTCCTAGAACTCTACTTCTAATGACTATTTTCTTTTGAGATGTGATGGAGCGAAGTAAATACCTTGTTGACAATAGCAATTTTCAGGTGTTAATGAATAAACAGTATTGAGAGTCTATAATGGGTGGTCAGCTGGTTTCATTAGCTAGATTCATCCTGCTCAGTAACTTTGAATTGTTTGCAATTAAAATCTGTTGGGCAATATTGCAAACCACTAGTTCAGACTGAGAAAAGTAACCTAGCTTAATTTTTGAGATTTTTCATAGATGTTATCCTAACTGTCAGCTCCTAGGTGTTTCTAAAGATCAAATGCAATATTCCAGAAACACATTCTAAATCGTCTCCTCCAAAATATCCTGTCAGTCCTGTGATTCCAACTCCAGATGCCTAAAAATGTTTTGAGAATAATGATGGTGGCAACAAATGTACAAATGTGCTTGGCACAAAGGATGGATTGAGATAATTGCTGTACAATCCCTCAATAAAATGATTTTTTTATCATAACCAAGTGGAACACATTCAAGGAGTGTGGCACTTACATAATCTCCTGTCAACTGGAGCAAAGGGGTGGAGTCTAGCTTGTTGTGGTAGTTATATAATCTGTTGTCAATTTGAGACTTAAGAGTGAAGGGGTGGAGTTTAGCCTGTCAATCAGGTCACGGCTTGATGACCTCATTTGGAGGTACTAAGGCAGCGATTCTCAACCTGTGGGTCGCAACTCTTTTGGGGATCAAATGACTCTTTCACAGGGGTCGCCTAAGGCCATCAGAAAACACATTTGTCCAATGGTCTTAGGAACCGAGACGTTGGCTTTTTACTCATACTGTCGCAAAAGGTAGCAATGTAGTTTACTGTTGTTATATTAAGACTGTTACCCATGCTACACCATGCTTCAAGACAAATTTTCATTTATTTATAATTAGAAATAAATATTTCACAATATATAATTATATATTGTTTTGTGATTAATCATTATGTTTTGATTATGTTCAACTTGTAACAATGAAAATACATCCTGTATATCAGATTCAAAACAATAGCAAAATGACAGTTATGAAGTAGCAACGAAAATCATTTTATGGTTGGGGGTCACCACAACATGAGGAACTGTATTAAAGGTTTGCGGCATTAGGAAGGTTGAGAACCACTGCCCTAAGGAGATAAATATCTGACTGGAGCCAGATACACTCTCTCCCTGTAAGACATTCCTGTTGGCAAGACACATGAAGCTACGCTAGAGCCTTGGAGCTAAAGAAGGCACATGGAGACTTCTGCCAATGCTAAAATGCTTCCTCCGCCACTGGATCTACAAGACTTTCCACCCATTGGCCTGTGATCATCCTGCATTCAGCGTCATTGCATATGTTGCATGAGTCTAAAGAGGAATGTATTGATTGGTATCATACATATGGGCTAATATCAGGCTTATGTACTTGATCTGGACTGGGTTGGGATGTTTTCTCGATATTCAATTGTTCTTGTACATAAAGCTCTTTCTTATACACATATGAGTGTCTATGATTTTATTTCTCTAGTCAACCCAGACTAACACACCTGCCAATCATGTCATAGACAATAATCCCTCTGTGTGGGCATGGCCTTCTCGTGAGGATTCTGGGAACTCCTGTGTTCCTCCATGGGAGGTGAGAGAAACTCGCTCTCACTGTTAGACATTCCTGTTGATAAGCTGCATGGAGCCCTGCTGATGACAGACAGAGCCTTGGGGCTGGAGGAGCCACGTGGAGACCCGCACATTTGTGTGTCACAGGATTTGTTTCTCTAGTCAACCCAGCCTAACACAAGGAGAGTCCAACTTAAACAATCAATAGAATTGTGTGATATGTGGGTTATATGCCATGACTGTTTAAGAAAATAATCAATGTTGTCTGTCCACATAAATTAAGCAAAGGAAAATAATCACATGATCATGTCAATTGATGCAGAAAAGGCATTTGAAAAACTCCAACACCCATTCCTGGTAAAAAAAACACTCAACAAAATAAAAATAAAGGGAAATTTTCTCAACATAATAAATGAGGTCTATGTATATGTAATCAATGAACAGCACGATGTTTCTCAATGGAGAGAAACTGAAAGCATTCTCTTTTCAAACAGGAACCAAAGAAGGACGCCCTTCGTGAACACTCCTATTCAATACGGTGCTGGTCATTTTAGCCAGACTCATCAGCCCACAAAAGGAAATGAAAGGCATCCAAATTGCCACTAAAAAAAGATGTAAACTGCTCTCTATTTATAGGTGATATGATCCTACACATAGAAAATCCCAAAGACTTGGCAAGAAAATTGTTGGAACTAATTGAAAAATTCAGCAAAGTGGCAGGATAGATCAACATACAAAAAACAGTCGGATTCGTTTATACTAACAAAGAACTCTGGAAGGAAATCACCCCCTCTGGCTCAATTGTCAGCCAAACAATAGGTCTGTAAGAGGAACAATAATACGAGGGAGGTGCGAACACCTTGGAATAACCAACCATTTGAGATCAAAGGGGTTTGCTCCAGGCATTTCCCCTAGGACAAAGTCAAGGGCATTAAAATCTACAATCAGCAGGTTAGCATCATGCTGGAACCACTTCTGTAAATGTTTCCAGAAGGGACACAGAGACAATATTTCACCCCTTTGAAATTCATTATTCAATAAACACTAATTGAGCGATTTCTTTTTTTATTTTAAAAATAATCTTTTTTTACAGATAAAAAAGGAGAATGACACTCTCAAAACTACCACCTGGAGCAGTGATTCTCAGCCTTTAACTGATAGCAGGGTCACCAGGGGAGCTTATTGAAACAAAGATTTGGGGCAGCGCCCCCCAGGGTTTATGATGCAATGTGTCCAGAAAGAGGCTCCATAATTTTTATTTCTTTTTTTAAGTGTAATTTTTATTGCAGCCAAAATATACACAGCAAGACATTCTTCAATTCAACAACATCTGTGTGTACAATTCCATGCCACTGATTACATTCTCCGTGTTGTGCAGCTCTTATTGATATCCTTTTCCACCACCATGAACATCAACTCAGTGCCCCCTGAGCAAAAACTCTTCTTCCTTTACCCATGGTAACCATTCATCAACTTTGATTTCTTCCCTTTTTTTTAAGTGGTTTTCTTGATATAAAATTCACATATCATACGCTTCCATAGTTAAGCCGCTTTTATTTTTTTAATAATTTTATGGGGCTCTAACAGCTCTTATAACATTCTATACATCAATTGTATCAAGCATATTTGTACGTATGTTGCCATCATCATTTCCAAAACATTTTCTATTTGAGTCCCCGGTATAAGTTCCTCATTATTCCCCTCCCTCCCCTCCCTTCCTACCCAGTGAGGTGGCTTTTTCAAAAGAGTTGTGTACCATCACAATCAGTTCTAGGGCTCCCTCCCCCATCCCTCATTCATTGTTTGCTCCCAATTCCCCTCACCCTCCCCGTGCCCATCCCTGACTTATTACTGACTTCAATCAATAATAAGATAGCAACATACGTTCCTCACCTGTGATAAATGTGCCATGTAAGTGCAAGGTATTAGTAGTATAGGAGAAACTGTGTGTATGGGAAAGAGAAAGTATACAGGAACTTTCTGCACAATTGTTCTTAAACTTAAAACTGCTTTAAAAACAAATGTATTTTTTAAATAGAATACGGACAAAAATAGAAAATGACTAAATTAACTCCCAAAAATGTTGCACATATTTTTGTTTTTGTCCCCTCTCCTTATCAGGCAGAGGACAGTGGGAGAAGTAAAGAAGGCCACAGGCTTGTACTTCCTCTTGTTAATTGTGGGAAACAGAAAGATTTCTCCCAAGTCATCTCCCCCAGATATGTTAGACTTAGGACACTGCTTGCAGCTGATGTTTGTCAAGTTGCTTCCCTGAAGGCAGTCAGCTGCCAGACTGCTGTCTCACCCCACCACAGGTAGGCCTGCTCCCTGTTGCTAAGGACAATGGGCTACTTCTCCCTAAAGGCTTCTAATCATCTATTTGATTCCTGTAGGTGGAGTTCACACCCTACTGATACTGGTACCAGGGAACAGGTCAAACCAGCTCAGTGACATCCAATGTTAGGCTGCCATCCTGAATCTAGGATCTGCCCATCTTGCCACATGTATACCCCCAATCCCTCTTCTTCCTATTGCATGTATAATACCCCTAGATCACCCCACTCCCTTTCCTGTGACGTATGTCTTCAGCTGTAATTAGGGGTCTTGCATGACCCCAGGGAATATAAGAGTCTTGATTAGCATTAAATCTATATCTCCCTCTGTGTGGAACACCAAGTGAGGCTGAGCACTGTTACCATGAAACGTGTCTGACTCCATTATTTCAATCTCTTCTATCTCTCATGCTCTTTATGACTTTACTATAATCTTTACTTATTATCGCTGTACAATTGCACCCACCGGACCTGTGATGATGTGCTAGGGACAGGATTCCCCTGACAGTTAATAACAAGAGCTGCTGTCGTTGGGATTGGTTCCCTCTGGAAGGCCAGGGGTACTCTCATAGGCTCTCTCTTTCATGGGGCATGATCAGGGTCTTCTGCTCCTCACGTCTATGCTGCTGCTGCTAGAAGTCGACTCCGCACACTGTCTTCTGTTGTGAACATCTCCTCTCTGATAGTCACTCACTGCCACATCCTGAAGCGGTCTCTCTCTAACCCAAAGAGTACTTTTCTGTCAAACATTTTCTCCTTGCCCCATGGCCAAGGGACACTCCAGCCAGACTCTCTTCTAACACTTCCCAAGGAGAGCCAAGCACCCATTTCCAAAACTTGGAAACATGTTGAACAAATCCAACTCTCTGCATAGTCCTCCTGAATCTTCTTCACTTGACTTAAGACTGGAGAGTTAAGCGAAAGGAGAGGAAGACTAAGCACTCTGACAGCTCTCTTTTAAAACTCCTCTTTCACCAATATCTTTCCTATCACTCTCTTCTTTGACCATGTAGATGGTCAAGAGGTAGGCTATGAGTAGCTTTGGGACCCCCATCAGCAAGCCCTCAATAGATGCCGGATAAGGGAACTGGGAACTGAAAATGCCTCAAAAGAATTTCGACACCGTCCACAGTGAATGAATAACACCAGGGTGGTATTCATTAGTGGACTAGTGCTACACACTGCAAAGGAATGAACACTGAGACACACACACAAGCATTTCTGCTACTTACTAACTAATACGGCACCATGATGGAGAGCAACACGACTGGAGCTAGATTGCATTTGAATCCCAAACCCACCATTTCACTAGTTGGGTGACTAGCTACTTAGCTTCTTCATATCTAGTTTTTGATATCTGGAACTCGAGAATCATAGTAGTACAACTTGTGGTATTGTTACAGGGAATTTATGTGTAAAGTTGTTAAAAACAGTATTTGACCTGTGAGAAATACTAAATAGATGATGTATGAAATCACTACTACAAGGATAAAAAGCAAGACAAAGATTTGCATACCAAAGGGAACAGACTTTGGACAAAGGTTACCGAGGAGTCAGTGGGTATGGCGGAAAGGTGAAGCCATGGACTAACCAGTTGACTTGGGTGAAAGGGTGGATGGAGGTCCATGGGAGGGAAAACAGAAATCAGGGGAAATGGAGGGGGACAGAATACGGGCATGGGGTTGATAAGTGGTCTGAACTGTTGAATGTAGAGTTGATGGTCTGAAATGTAAGCCCTCAATCTAATTCATTAAAAAAAATACATTTAAAACATGAATCTTGGAAACCCAAAACAGCAGTTCTACTCTCTCCTTTAGCAAGATTCTTGTTCAGGATTGCCCTAAACTTTGGGGGTTATTTTTTCATCCCAATCCCTCAAAGGAACCCAGGTAGAGTAGTGGGGCTACAAGTTTGGCTGCTTACTACAAGGCTGGCTGTTCAAACCCGCCAGCCATGCCCCAGGAGAAGAATGAGGCTGTCTGCCCCATAAAGAGTTAGAGCCTCAGAAACTCACAGGGGCAGTTGGGCTCTGTTTCCCAGGGTCACTATGTGTTGGAGTCAACCTAATGGCAATGAGTTTGGAAATGTCCCTCAAAGATTCACAGCCGTTATGAGGAGAGGGAAGTTCCAATCAAGACCTTTAGGCCAAACCCTTGCCCTTCTCTTCGTCTCTCACTTTCTGCCCCCCCTCCTTCCCTTCCTCCTGCTGCGCATCCACCATACTCGATGCTTACTCTAAGCGCTACGCTCAGACTTCTACACGTGAATTCTTGTTCTTGATAAGAGAGAGTTTAGAATTTAGAAAGCCATGTTCCTTTCAACAAAGCCAAGCTTCCAATAACTGCCTCGCTATAGATTTAACAAATCCAGTTAAATCTCCCGGAAAGGGTATGAACTGGACAATCACAAATCAGTTATGTGAAAACGTGAAATCCCTTCATTTGATAACTGCCCACACTACTGTCTGACAAGCTTCCACCCCCGCTTGACAGCAAGAAAACTAAATGTAGTCCATTCCACCAAACCTGGCCCAGTCCAGTGATGTTTTTTTCAATCTAGTTGAGGAGTTAGAATTTCAATGTTGTCCAGATCTCTTTCCCAGCTTCCTTTGTCCCCTTCTCTCCACCTCCACGCTGTGAGGGAACAGACAGGGCTGCCCACCAGCCGTGTCCCTTATTGACTTCTGCACTTGGGTCCTAAGCCCACAGAAAAGTGCTTTTTCTGTGTGAGAGGCGTGCTCTCACCCCACGGGCTGGAGACCCAGATACTCTCTCAGTCTCCCTCATCTGCGCCATTCCATGCAGCGGTTGCACAGCCGTATGTGAGCCACCGGTCTTCCTGGGGGCTCTTGGAACAGGTAGTCACCAGCCCCACATTCAAGTGTCAAAAGACTCCTGGGACACCTTGGGGCGGTGGAAGCTGCAGAGAAAACCAATCACACACCCTTTGTACTCCCCCTAAAAGGTAGAAAAGTTAAGGGACCAACCAACTGCCTAACGCTGACACTCTATCACTACCCTCTCCAGGAAGACCGTTCTCCTCTCCTCGTTGGCTTTCTACTTGCCCCTGCAGGCAGGAGCACTCCATCCCTGTCCTGTACGGTCGCTATTAGTCAGCATTGACTCAATGTCATAGAGGAGTCCTGGTGGCATCATGGTTATGCATTGGGCTGCTAACTGCAGTCTGTAGTTCGAAACCATCACACCCTCCAAAGGAGAAAGATGGGGCCTTGAGCTCTCGTGAAGAATGACAGTCTGAGAAACTCACAGGAATAGTTCCACCTTGCACAATTAAAAGAGAAAGAATTCACACAAATGAGCAATGGCACACGCTATTGATTTTATTGGCTACTTTATATTTTTACTTGTGCCATAATGTGTCACGCTTTGCTTCTATGAAACTCACCCTCCATAACCCAGGAAAACACATGTTCCTCTGGAGTCAAGCACTGGCCTTTACCAGGACTCCTCACTCAACTATTGTGGAAGGCATTTTTAACAACAGCAGCAATATTAAATTTGGTCTCTCTGAACATTAAACATTGTCCTTGATCAGGGAGAGGCATGAGCAACCTTTTATCTACCATTTGGATCCGTAGAACCTCATTCATGAGTCATACTGGTCACACATTTCACTGCCTCACCCCATGTGATGGCTGCGACTGCTTCTCTGGGGTGAGTGTATGGTGTTAGTTGGTATTGATTTCACCAGCCTTTCATGACCTGCAAGCCAAGCATCCCCCACCCTTGCATTAGAAGCCAAGGAAGAAAGCATGAGGGTGTTGCCAAGGCAACCACACGGGAACTGTCTCTAGCATCATGATCAGTCTTTCTTCAACAAGTATCTGACAGTTCCCAACCTTATTGCATGAGCACTTGGCTGCTTACTGAAAGCTCGGCAGTTGAAACTCACCAAGAGCTTCATGGGAGAAAAGATCTGGCAATCTGATCCCATAAAGATTACAGCCAAGGAAATCCAACAGGACAGATTCCTGCTATCCAAGATGGTCACTGTGATGGTCACGACAACAACTTTCCGATGCCTAAGCCATATGTGATGAATGATTGTCACCTGTAGGGCTAAGACCAAGGACTCAGGTGCAGAGGAAATGATGCTGCCTGCGTATTCCTCTAAGGCTACAGGCCTGCCAGTGAGGGCGATCCCCTTTGACACATCGTTACAAGATCACTTGGTTTGCTCTACGTTCTATCAAGGAAACTTTGAGACTACTTTCAACAAACAATTGTTTATAACACTTCACAAAGGACTGATTTTAAATGAGAGTTGCTTCTCCAGACAAGCATATAAGGATTAGGTAAAAAATATTTACACTATAGGTTAATGATTACTCGAAGTTGCAGTAACTTTGCCTATCACATCACCTCTACTCAGCTATATGGTACATTTAATAATTTCTAAAAATGTTGCAATCCAATCACCTTGATGTGGGAGTTTGGTTTGGTTTTATAATGGCTGAAAGTGTTTCAAGTGACAACATGCTTTAGAAATGGTTTGTGACACCAGGAGGGAAGGGCATGTAGAAAGGGAGAACCGATCTCGGAGATCTATGTGTAACCTCCTCTCTGGGAGATGGGCAAGGGGGAAGCGGGTGAGAGGAGACGCCGGGGAGTGTAAGATAAGATATAATAATTATTTATAAACTATCAAGGGACCAGGGGTGGGATCGGGGAGGGAGGGGGATGGGGGGGAAAAAAGGGAAACCGAGCTGATTCCAGGAACCCAAGTGGAAGGTGAATTATGAGAGTGACGAGTGCAACGAATGTATAAGGGTGCTTTACTCATTTGATGTATGTACAGATTGTGATAAGAGCCTTATGAGCCCCAATAAAAAGATTTTTTTAAAAAAAGAAATGGTTTGTTGTATTTTTTACCCCAAATAGTCTTCATGTAGCTGCTCGTGTTCTATGAATGTTACAAATTAACTGACACCCAGCTTTTATTAAGCAATTTTCAATAATGCATGATTTATAAAGTGTCAAGTGTCAAAACGTTTCCAGTTTTTGCTTCATGTAGTGTAATTAAGACTGAAATATGATATTCACTCTCTGGCACGTGTACTCCTATACAGTCCATGTTTGTGACTACTCGTAGAAAAATCACGTAGAAAAGAAATTATATCAAAGATACTCGATAGAAATGGCTACCCTCGAGATATGCTGCCCCTATTAAAGGTCCTGTGGATTCGTTGCTCATCTCAACGGACTCCCAGCAGATGGAGTGCTCTGCTTGTCACATTACTTTGGAGCTCCTAAATGTGCCTAATGGGAATTCCAATACCTGCGCCAGCTGTATAGGTGACGTCCTTGACTTCCGCTTGCCAGATTCAGAAAACATGAGACAGTTTTAAGCACGACTTTAAAATACAGCATATGCAAATGTTGCCGTACTTGACATATTTACTCTGGTACAAAAAAAGAAAGAAAGAAATCTGTCCTTTCAGCTTTAACCCCTGGATATTTGAGACATGATTTTTCTGTCTTCTGAAAGTCTTTCTGTAAAAAGGAATTCAATGGCCATCTAGCCAGGGAAACCACAAGAGTTTTCTTTGAAATAAGAACAGAAGTGGAGAAAATTACATCTTCCCTTATGAGATAAAACTGTGAAATTAAAGTAATAAAAGGTAGAATTGGCAGATCTGGCGGGTGGCACCCTTTGAATGGCAGGGGTACACGACATGCACTAGCTCTCCCTTTCATGGTGAGACATCTTGATCATCTCTAAAACACCCCATGAGTCTTGAGAAACTTGCTGGAGAACACATTTAAAAGACTTCAAAACCTAACTTAGCCCACTCTCCCTGCCCTAAGATGCCTCAGCCCTGAAATGAACCTACAACCGTCTGTGTGGTCGTCAAAGACATAGAACTGCAATCTGACACCGCCGGCTTTTTGTCTTAACTCCAGCCTTACCAGTTATGGGAACTTGACCATTTGACATAAAATTCCATCAGCTGAGATTCTGCATCTGTGAAATAATAATAGGGTCCCCGTGTGATGCAAATGACTTGCTCTTAACTACTATCCACGAGGTGGATATTCAACCCCCACCCCCAAGATGCTGGGTAAAGATTAGAGCAAAGATACCTCTGGTGTGTTCTACTCTGTAAGACATGGGTTTGCTGTGAGTCAGAATGCACACACGAGCACTGGGGTCCGTTTTCCATTTACTCTCCGTGACAGAGTTGGCTATACATTGGGTTGCTAACTACGAGGTTAGTCGTTTTCGATCACCAACTGCTCCCTGGGGAAAAGATGATGCTTCCGACTCCCATAAAGATTTACAGCCTTGGGAAGCCACAGGGACCATTCTACCTGCCCTATAGGGTCACCATGGGTCAGAATCAACTCAGTTGCAGTGAATTTATATATTTTTATTTTTCGGTATCAAGAGTCTTTGAGATTTTTTTTAAAGACACAAAATTTGACCAATAAAGAATCTTAAATTTTATTAAAGGGCTGAAGCCCAGACTTGAGAGCAAGACCATGCAGCAGTCATACCTGACTTAAGAGATTTTGTAAGTCAAATGATTACAATATTCTCCCAGACTTCTCTGACCCCTCTCCAAACAATCCACAGGACACAGGGGGTAAGTTGCTCATGCTGTCTGGCCCCGAGATTTCATCTGCCTTGGTGACCCCTGAGTCAACCTAAAGAAAGGCTCCCCTGTTCTTTGAATAAGGGTTTTCCACATTCACAAAGCTGGTTTCCACACAATGGGAGGTGTGTGTTAGGGAATCAGAAGGATTAGGGAACCCAGGTAGCACAGTGGGATGTGCACTTGGCTGCTAACCCCTCAGCTATTCCTCGGGAGAAAGATGAGGCGTTCTGCTCCTGTAAAGATTTACAACCTTGGAAACCATCTACGGGCTGCTCAGAGTTAGAATCAAATCAACAGCAGTGGCATCACTTAGAACAACACAAATAGCCACTCCGCAAATACCTAGACATGCACGGTCACGCAAAGCCATTACGCTGTCATATCATCAGGAAAAAAGCATATGATGAGAAAAAGACAAGATTCTCCATCTAAGTTCTCTTCTACTTTTAGCTTCATGTTAAATTTTCTCAGAACTAATAAGCGTTTGCTATTTCGGCATACAAATCTCAGGAGGTTATTATCAGGATCAGTATAATAATGTACAGAGCAAGAAAATAGAGCAGATGCTCAGTAAATGCTCACATCCTTTGCCTTGTGCGGGTTTTAACATCCTTTTACCGCTCCTTGTGCAGGTTTTAATATCCCCAGACTTGTACCTGCCCCTGTGCTCACTCTCAGTAGTCCTCTCTCGCTCTCTTTCACAGACACCCACTCCCCTCAGACATCTTTACGTGGTGTTTCTGAAGACTGTAAATTACAAAGGCTCTGTAGGAAAGAAACAAAAAACATGGAGGTATTTTCCAAGACTACAACTTTGCATTGGGAAAATCTGCTACATAAGACCTCTTTGAATGTTGACATGCCACGATGTTACTTTGAGGCCTAAGGTGTCACTGACCCAAGCCATAGACTTTCCCAGTGGCTCGTATGCAGGTGAAAGTTGGACACTGAATAAGGAAGACAGAGAAGGATGGATGTTTTTTAATTATCGAGCTGGTGACCAATGTTGAAGCACTACAGCCTGCCAAGAGAACAAACAGATCTGTCTTGGAAGAAGTACAGCCAGAATGCTCCTTAGAAGGTAGGATGGTGAGACATCATGTCCTGTACTTTGGACACGTCAGGAGAAGCATCATGCTTGGTGAAGTAGAGGGGCGGGGAAAATGAGGAAGGTCCTCAACAAGATGGACTCACGCCATGGCTGGAATCATGGGCTTAAACATAAGGACAGTTGTGAGAATGGAGCCGGATCGGGCAGTGTTTCAATCGATTGCACATGGAGTGAGGTAGTTAGGTTATTGTGCCAACCTGGCCGATAAACGTATGTGGGGTGAATTGAAGGGCAGAGGGATAAATGGCTCAGTGAGCCTCGCCTTTCTAGTTCTTGGGTCTCTTGCTTTGTGATGGTCGCACCAGGGTGCAGCTACCTTAGCCAGTTCCTTGCTGGCAAGACTTACTTGCTGTAAGACAAGCCGCATGGACCTACCCTGATGCAGCCCTGGGTGCTGGAGCAGCTGTGTGGAGACCCCTGCCAGCGTTGAGATGCTTACACGTTCGCTGACTCGGCAGTCGGCATCATTGCATTTGTTTTGGGAGATGGAGGAGGACTTTATGCACTGATGTTGGACATATGGGGTAATGGGTTAATGTTGGACTTGTGGGCTTGGGCAGCACTGGGTTGTGATATTTTCTTGATATGCCCTTCCTTTATATAAAACCTTCTCTTATACCTGAGTTTCTGTGGATTTGTTTCCCTAAAGTACCCAGAGCAAATGCCTTGAGAATGATTGGGGCAGGGAATGTATGGATGTGCTTTATACAATTGATGTATGTATATATATGGATGGTGATAAGAGTTGTATGAGTCCCTAATAAAATGTAAAAAAAGAAAAGAGGAGAAAAAAATGATTAGGGCAAAGACTGTACAGATGTGCTTTATACAATTGATGTATGTATATGTATGAACTGTGATAAGAATTGTATGAGCCCCTAATAAATTGTTTAAATTAATAAATTAAAAAAACAAACAAACAAAAAAAGTACCCAGAACAGCACAATGGAGTTGCTCTGAGTTGACGTCGAGTCAAAAGCACCTGCCAACAACATAACCCTTCCCAACCAAGAAACTCGCCAGAAGCTGTCTTCTTTCCTCACAAACCTGTATCACCCTGGGATGATCATTGATTTCAGTTCTGTCTGATACCGTAAAACCTGCACAAGCAGGAACGATGCAAAGCAGAAACCTGTCAGACAAAGAAAACTCAAATAGCTTTAACTCATACAAGTAGAAGGTCACAGGAAAGGGGTAAGACTGCATCCTCTCCAGGGCAGAAAACTTGTGACAAGTTCTGGCTCTCACAGATTTTTCGCATACTATTCTCCCACACGGACGTTTAGGCTCCCACACAGCAGTACATTCCCTGGGTGCCTGACCAGGCACACTGAAGTCCCCACTGGTCACCAGTTACCTGACAAAGCCTCCTCAGGCCGTACATCTTAAACATCTGTGCTTTTCACAGATGCGCTGGATGGATTCTTACAAGCACATGATAAATTAATCAGGATCTCAGAGTCGAGATCTTTTCTTATTTTTAAGTTGGCGTTTTCTTTGTCTCCTGAGTGAAGGAAAGGTTCGGGAGCAATCTGTATTTGGTTGGTCCAACAGAGCTAAGTGAAGAGCAAAAATGTATTTACTTCACTTTTTTTTTTCCAAAAAGCATTTCAACCCAATGCTCGGGACACAAAGAAATGCCTCTAGAAGCTGAAAGGGGATGAATCTCAGCACATTTGATTTCAGAAGCTGGCAAACTGTTCTAAAGGTTGCTTTCCAATTCTCGGCCCTCGAATCATTTATTTCTCCTGGTGCTCGGATGCCACGGAGCCAGTGGACCAGAGAAGGGAGATGGATAATTGGGCAGCAGCACAACTCATTTCTCAGTTGGCAACCTTTTAAAGCCTTTTAAATCCTAAACAGCAACTGGCCTTTCTGTTCCTCTTTTCCTCCTTCTGGCTGATGCCTGCGGCCGACTTCGCTGCCTCGGTGTTGATGGGCCTAAAAACTCTGTCGACAGCCTATTTCGGGAAAAGTACCCAACACAAACCTTCTGGCACATAAACAACCAGCCACTTAATAGCGCAAGACGTGGCATCGAGGGGGTGGTTTTGTCCTGTGCAGTAACTTGTGGTGTGTCACACACACTACCCCATGGACTTTCTCCTCGACCAGACTGTGCCGAATCCTTAGTCATGTTTCTTAGCAGTTCTAATGGTTGAATGATGGGTGGTTGGGATAGTTGTAGACTATGTGAAGGTAATATTCCTTAGGTTATGTGAATGCTAAAAACAAAAATTATTTGGTCAAATCTTTCTACATTGAACTACATGACTAGTTATACCATCTTTAGTAACTGAGTGGAAGCCTTTTTCATCTTTTCTTTTCCTTTAATTGTTATTTTATCCTCCAAAAAGTTATTGTTATGGGTTCACAAATACAAATGACCACAATGGTGTAGATACAACACCATAAAGTTTGACAAAACCGGCAGCTTTAAAAACAAAGCATCTCCACACAACGAAACACACCAGACCGTGTGACCCAAGGAAATTCTACCCACTCGGTTTTCAGAACATGTGGATGGTATTGGAAGCCCAAAGTCCATTTGCAGGGTCCCCAGGTGGATTGAGTCCCCACTGAGCATCGTCTAGGGCTTCGAACAGCCTTCGTAGGAGGCTGCAGGTCTTACAGAGTGGATTTTCACAGCTGTCGTTGGCTAGAATGTAACACCTGTCATGAGATCTACCTTTGACCCATTTTGAGTCTTCTTTTATATATTTTCTGCTTTCTTTTTTTTTTTTTTGCATTGTGTGAATCTTTTTTTTTAACATATGGGCAATTTTTTTATTAGGGGCTCATACAACTCTTATCATAATCCATACATATACATACATCAATTGTGTAAAGCACATCCGTACATTCTTTGCCCTAATCATTTCAAAGCATTTGCTCTCCACTTAAGCCCTTTGCATCAGGTCCTCTTTTTTTATTTTTATGGAGGTTGTTTGTTTTTTTTCTGTTTTATTTGGCCAATGTTGCTGGGTCCTTTTTTGGTTTTTGTCTTTGTTTTTGTAGGTTTCTCTACACAGAGAAGTCACGATGGGTGGATCTATGAAGAGACAGCAACCTAGGGGCACAGAAGGGGGGGCAGGAAACGGGGGTCAACAGCAGTGGATACAAGAAGGAAGAAAATATTCCCAAGTGGACTGTGGTAATGAACTCACAGTTTTTCTTAATAGGATTGAACTATTGAATTATGTGATATGTTGATAGAACTCACAATAGAGTACTAAAAACCAAGAACACAGGCAGCCATGAAAAGCAAGTGCAGACAAACCACATACTTCGAAGTGTCATCGTCTCTAAGGAATGACAGCTTTGACCGGAATATATTAGAAGATTAGAGAAGTAAAATAGTTTTGCTGGCATCCTGATACACAAAAGCTGGGCTTCAAAAAAAAAGTTGTGTAGTTCTAACTAACTACAGGGATGTTTTTGTTAAACATAATAAATTTCTTATGAAATTTTATTGATGGTTTTTTGGGGTGTCACTCCCCCTTACCACGTCATTGGGTGCAGAGCACTCCCACTGAATCTCGTCTCATGATGCCACTGCATTGCATGGATCTGCCTAAGGAGACGTTCTGTTCTGGACCTGGATCCAGTAAGTGAGCTACTCATTTGATGACAGGTGGTGGACTAAACCAGTCCTTTCATACAGGCAGTGGATACATAAAGTGAAGCACGTCCATGACCTTGACGAGCTCGGCTCAGGGAAAAGGCAGGGATGGAGGGGGATTGCCCCAACTCACAGGGATTAGCAAGCAGGCTTTTCACAAAGCCATTTTCTGAGGGAGCAATCAGTTTAGCAAGACTGAAATGAAAATTTGACATTCTTCTCCACTCTGGCTTCACACTAGAATTACCTGGGGAGATCTTTTTAAAAATTGGAAGACATCCCACCCCTAGAGATCTTGCATTTTTTTCAAAAGCTCCACCAGGGATTCTGATGCACAAGCAGGATTACCCCAAATTCATGCACAGAGGCTGGCGATGAGGGCCCTGGGTGCAGAGAGGACCCCACAGAGCACATCACTCTGGCAGATTACACTCGGCAGAATCGGGATAAGACAGGTGAAGGACAGCATACTCAGTGAGGAAACCTATATTGTGGGCAAGTCTTACGATGGCTCTTGACTGATGTGTTAATCCAGGTAGACTACAGAAACAAATCCAGAGAGACTCATATGTGTATAAGGAAGAGGTTTCTATACAAGAGCAATTGAACATTGAGCAAAACTTCCAGCCCAGTCCAGATTAAGTCCATGAGTTCGCTGTATTAGCCCATATGTCTACACCAATCTGTAAAGTCCTCTTCAGATTCACGAAACACACAAAACACAGGATGCTGAATGCAGGAAGATCACATGCTAGTGGGTGGGAAACCTCATAGATCCAATGGCATTGTAAGTATCTCGGCACTGGCAGGGGTCTCCACGTGGCTTCTTCAGGTCCAGGGTTCTGGTTGCATCGGGGTAGATCCATGTGGCTTCCCCTCAGGGATGTCTTACAGGGAGTGAGCAGAGAGAGAATCTCCAAGGGAGTGAGCTCAGAGAGAGGATGTCTTCTGCCTCCAAGGAAGAAATACCAGAGTTCCCAGAATTCTCAGGAGAAGGCCATGCCCACAGAGGCTTCATTGGCTATGGCCTGATTAAAAGACTAAACTCCACCCCTTCACTGTTAATCCTCTAAAGTCCCAAATTGACACCAGATTATGTAACTACCACAACTTGGATATTGGACGGTTTATTTAAACGAAACCTAGTGTGACCATATGCTTTTTTTTCTTATGTAAGTTAGTTGTTGAGTGGTGTCCCAGCTGAGCCAAAGCTGAGTGCAAAGTCTAGCTGCTCCAGACTCAAAGCATATCATTCATAAACCAGCTGCAACAGCATGGCCGAGACCTTGTTAGAAAAACAGATGCTCAGCCTTTCCAGACCCTTCCAAACAGGGTTACATTTCAACCAGATCCTCTCAGGTGACAAATCTGCACATTGAAGTTTTGAAAAGCAGTGGTCTTGCTGCTTGTGGAACAGACCGGCCAACAGTCCCTCCTGAAACTCATTTTCAGAAGAAGGATGGCTAGAATGTTGGCTGTGTTTGCTGGTGGTTGGTTTGCTTTGCTCTGCTTTATTTAAATTTGCTTTTAAAAAAAACAGGGATTTTGATCAATAGGCAAGTATTGATCTGATTTTTATCACTATAGATAGCTTTGTCTACTTAACAACTTCAAAAATGCAATAATAGAGTTTATTCTCTTTTGTGCCCAACTTCTTTTCACTCTGCGTGGTGTTTGTTAGCTTCACCCAGGCTGTTGGATGTGTGAGTGGCCCCTTCCTTTCTTGTTACTAGTTGCTATTCCATGGCATGGCTAGACTACAATTTGTCCATTTGCTCACTGATGGACAGTTGAATGGTTTTCCAGTTTTAGGTTAATATGATTAAAACTACTACGAACATTCATGCACAACCCTTTTGTGGGCATATATTCTCACTCACGCAGTGGCTGCAACAGTGGCTGCAGACAAAGCAGTTGTGGAGATGGGGCAGTGCCAGGCAGTGCTCTACACGGCGTTCGCAGGTGTCAGAACTGATGCAACAACGGTACTTCCATTTCTCTTGTGTGAAATTCTGAGGTGGAATTGCTCTAGTGGTCCAATGAGCTAAATGATGGGTTGCTAACCACAAGGTCATTGGTTCACACTCACCAGCTACTCTTTTCAAACTCCATGAGACTCTGCTCCCATGAAGATTTACAGATTTGGCAGTGGCTGGGTAGATGGGAAGTGTATGCAGGGCTTTGACCAAAAGCTTTCTACAGTGTTTATAACAACTTGCATGCTAATCAGCAGGAGATGAGGGCTCTCGTTTCGCCTTTCACAGTTAATTCTTTTTGTGAGTAAGTGTGGTGTTTCTTTATTTCTGTGTCCCTAACAACTGGAGAGGAAGTGCTGGCGGTACAAGGATTGAGTACTTGACCAAAGGTCAGCAGTTCAAAGCCTCCTGGAGAAAGATATGGGAGTCTACTTTCATACAGATTACAAATTTGAGACAGGTCCCCTCTGTCTTCCAGGGTTCCTAGGAGTCAGAATTGACTAGAGGACAGTGGATTGGTTGCTGGAATGACTAGAGATGTTCTGTATCTCCTCATGTACTTGTTAGACATTTGCATCTACATTCATTTTATTTTCTACCTGATCAAATATTTTCCATTTTAAAATTTTGTATTGACTTGTACATATTTGGGATATGAGTCCCTTGCCAGGTTTATAGATAACAAATTTTTTCTTCCTTCCCCCACCCCACCCCCCAAAAAGACTCAGCTAGCCGCTGATCCCACTCTAGTCTTTTTGAAGCCCCAAGTAACAACACACAGCAATGGAGCAAAGGGAAGGAGAACCTCCCACTGGTTTCCAGTCCCAGCATTGCACTGGTCGAAGGAGGACTGCTGGATTTAGAAACACTGGCATTTTCAAGGACGGCATCAAGCAGAGAGGAGCGAGGACGCCCTTTGTGGAGGCAACAGCAATCACAGCAGGACAACTAGAAAGGTTCCAGATCAGACTCCTGTGCTCCTGGCACATGGCAGGCATTGGGCCAATTTCTGCCCACTAGCTAGTTGATGTGAGACTTCACCAAGGGCACTTCAAGAGTAGATAATGCAAAGAAATGACAAGGGAACTGAGGACTTACCAAAAAAAAAGATCAATTGGGACCCAAAAAAATCAAGATGTAAATATGAATCAGTGTCCTCTTTGTACCCCAGAACAGTACAGTAGGAGTGTCATCATAATAAAAAAAGATCAGCAAAAAAAGGGGGGTAGGGATGAGAAGCTGATACCAAGGGCTCAAGTAGAAAGAAAATGTTTTGAGAATGATGATGGCAACAAATGTACAAATGTGCTTGACAAAATGGATGCATGGATCGTGATAAGAGTTGTACGAGTCCCAATAAAATTATTTTAATTTTTTTTTCATTTTAAAAATGAACAAGTAAACAAAAAGATCACTCTGCTGTTACTAAAAGGTCCGACCTGAGGACTGTCCAGGTGTTGTACCCGGAGAATCTTGGAGTGAGTGGACTCAGACCTGACCATTACTGCCAAAATAATGGTCCCCAAAATTGGTGAATGTGAAGCTCCATAAAGAAAAGGAAAAAAAGCAAGCATTTATCTTGACTTTCTTACATAATTCTATTTCAGGGAGACCAAATAGTTACTGAAAGTTCTGATAGGATTATGATTTCACTGCTTGGCCACCTCGAATGAACTAAAGGATTGAGGTCAACGGCTCTCACCCTTAACTGTGCGTGATAATCACCTTGAGGAACTTTCAACACACTGATGATGATTGAATCCCACTCCCCGGAAATTCAGATTATCCTGGTGGTGGCTTGGTAATGGGAGGGAGGGAAGGAGAGAGGGAAGGAGGGTTAAAATCCCCCAGATGATTATAACAGCTAACCAAACCTGCCCATCAGGCTTAACATTGTAACAAAGATATAATACCGGAGGAGTAGCCAACACCACCTATGAAGGACGCTTGTCAAAAGTCAAACCTGAATCTGATCAAGCTTCTCAATTTAACTACCAAACACAAAGGACATAGAAATGGGTTCAATCAAACCATGAGATACAATCAGTAAACCTCAAACAGTGAGAAAGTCTACAAACCAAATAATCCGTTCTTGCCGACAAATAAAGAGAATGAAAAAGGAGAGGGAATTTAGAGATTAAGAGAGTCATAATAAACAGACCAACCAATACAAAATATGGATCTGGTTTGAATCTTGAACAAATTAATCATTTTTTAAATTATGGGATAGTCCAGGAACTCTGGATGTGGCTGGATAATTGATGACAGTCAGACACTTAGCCCGTAAAGAGCAACAGTGTGGGACACTCCGGGACGGTCCTGTCCTGTCCTGCAGGGCCCCTGAGGGTCAGCACGGACTCAGTGGCAGTGGGTTTGACTGGTTTATGTCCTGCTGGGCCAAAAGCAGTTGTAAACAATACCTAAATATTTTTTTAAAACATCAATGAATGGATATGGTTGCGTTCCATAAAACTTTGCCTATAAAAACAAGTGCTAACAATAGACTGCACAAGATATAACAGCAAAAGGAAGGAGGAGACCCAGGAATCAGAGAAGAAAATAGACCACGAGTCTAATTGCCACGATGAACCCTACTACCTCCTTTGCCATGAGGCAGATGGTGCCTGGCTATTGGTGATGACTGTTTTTAGCCAGAAGCCAGCAGATGGATCTTAAAAAAAGAGAGGGGAACTGTGGAAGGAGACTTTAAAGTCTCGTGAAATCCAGACTTACAAAGTGCATGAAGACTACACGAGGAGTCCCGGAGCTATTGTCTGGAAACAAGTTTTAAACCTTGAACTGAAATTATTCCATGAAGTTATCTTTAAACTAAACAATTAATAAAGAATTTTGTCTTCAGCATTGTGCTCTTTTTAAAAGAATTAGCTATATGAGGTCAAATAGGTGGCAGTAACTGCACGGCAAAGATGAGGCTAGTCTAAATTAACAGTGGTAAAACAATATCGACAGAGAGCGCGAGACTGGACACTCAATGGAGTCACTCACTGAACTGTGTGTGCAAAAAGCGTTGAATGGTGTATGTTTTGTTGTTAGATGAGGAGGCTTCAAACGTTCATGGGAAAAAATCGTCATCTTTCCATTCCATGAATTTTCTGAAGCTCTCTCATGTAAATGCAACAGAATGGGTGAATGATACAAGTTATCCATTTTACTGGCGGTTCTCCAAATGTGCTCCCTGGGCCAGCGGTGTCACCACCACCTGGAAACTTATTCGAAATGCACATTTCAGACCTACTGAATCAGAAACCCTGGGGACGAGTCCCAACACTCTGAGTTTCCACAAGCTCTCTGTTTTTGTCAGGTGCCAATGAGTTGGTCCTGACTCAGAGCAAACCTATGTACAAATGATAGTATGCATGTTTTTTGGTCTGTCCCAAGGTTTTCTTAGACTTACTATTATTAAAACAGAAGCTAACCCATCAAAAACTTTGTATGTATTGTCAGCTAACATCCTTACTAGTTTCCTAAGGAAAAATTTAAGTATTTGAACTGAAAATAACCCTATTGTCTAGAACATGTTTTCCTAGTCATCCATTTTGTTTTCTATAGATATTAAATATTCTTTTCCAGATTTTCTGACATTTAACAATGCTTTACAATATTTATTATCACGATGATTTGAGCCTATTTGAACTGAAAAATGTGCCAACCTCCTTAACCTCATAACCAGCAGATTTCTTAACCTTCGCATTATGCCAGTAAATAGTTGGCTACTGGTTTCGAAATGAGGGGTATGGAGCACGTTTCCATTATTCTTTAAAATTTATTCCAGCTATTACGGAATGGAGGTGCTGTCTGTGTAGCAAAACAGTCTGTAACATGTCAGTTTGTTGCATAAATTCACTACAGATTCTCCCATTCCTCTATAGCTCAGCCCTTCTTAGCAGTAATCTAAGTACATCAATCACTCAGTCTAAAATGACTGATGGTGACAAGAAATCTAGAGGAAGCATCCAACCCATAATATGCTGTGTCTAATATAACGTGAGCAGAGGTGACATCATTTCTGCTTCTTGGTTTCATTTGCCTAAATGCCCTTAGTCTATCAGGATTGAAATTTATTTCTGAAAGTTGTCATTTTTATGTTAAATATTCAGTATCTTAGAAAGCATATTTTCTACTGAATAACTGATCCAGGGATATTGCATGCAACCTATACAATAAAGTACAAATTCTCCTCTAATTATAAAGTGAATTATTCCATCAGTCCAGATGATTTGGTTGCAAGAAATAGAAACTGCCTGGCTCACTTTAGCCCAAAAAGAGTACTACTTTATTGGAAGAAGATAACTCACTGGATAGAACAAATGTTGAATTTAAAGTTTTTTAAAGGGGCAGAAACTAAGCCAACCCCAGAGAAACAGAAGCAGGACCTGGCCAATGGCTACATCCAAGAATGATGGAAGGACAAACAAACCAGCTGTCATCACGTCAACTTCATCTCATAGAAACCCCCAGTGTGTCCTCGTAGGACTGCACACCATAGATTTTTCAGGGGTTGATTTTTCAGAAGTAGGTCCCCAGAGCTCTCTTACAATGGGTCTCTGGATCGAGTCTATGAAGAGCCAGCTGTGGGAGACTGGGTTGTCGGTAGGACTGTGGAGAGTGGCACACAGTCCAAGAGGCACAGTCAGCTGCCATCTTTGAGCGGGGCTGTGATGGGGACGGGGGCTCCCATTGCATAGCATGTTGCAGAGAGGTTGGGTTGCCAAGCAACACGCAAGTTACCCTTATGTTCTAAGAGGGAGATTGTTTTTAGGAAGGTGTCAACCTGTAATTTTTCCATTCTCATTATCTCCCAGTATACCCACATTTAACAAATTTGAGTCTTATAAAATGTCACTTTTAAAGAATCTGGTTTTATTTTGTCAGCTATAACTGAACTGGGCAAAGTAGCTCAAATCCCACCATAGCAAAACCGAGTTCTCTTAAAGGAGAGAAATAGTTAATAGGAGACAAAAATGATCTCTAGGTCAATCATTACGTTTTAAAACACAAGTAAAACACCACTTAAAAGAAAGCCCGTCATAGGGATGTGTCATTCAAGAAGTAGAAGTCCACCAGTAAAGTTGCCCGTAATGACTTTGGGCCTCTGCTCAAGTCCTCCCTCAACGCAAGAACACTGTGTTCTAAAAACCTGGCATTCTGTGGTGCTCACCCTCCCGGCATGATCACTGAAGACAAACTGGGTGCACAAGCAAATGTGGTGAAGAAAGCTGATAGTACCTGGATATCAAAAGATATAGTGTCTGGGGTCTTCAAGACTTGAAGTTAAACAAGCGGCCCTCTAACAGAGAAGCAACAAGCCCACATGGAAGAAGCACACCAGCCTGCGTGATCATGAGGTGGAGACAGGATCAGGTCACAGGCATCAGAAGACCCAAAACAAACAAACAAACAAACCAAAAAAAATGTTATTGAGAATGAGGGGTGTGGGAGCAGAGACTCAGAACCCATCTGTAAACAATGTAATATCCCCTCACAGAAGGGTCACAAGGAAGGGATGAGTCAACCAGGGTGAAGTACAGCACTGATGAAACACATAAAGTTCCTCTGGTTCCTTGAGGCTTCCTCACGCCCCACTCTCATGACCCCAATCCTGCCTTTCACTGTGGGCTAGGCCGGAGCTTGTACACAGATACAAATAAAAACTCAGGACACATGGAATCCAGGTCAGATAAATCTCTCAGAACAGAAATGGGAGTAGCGATACCAGGAGGGTAAGGGGAAGATGGGGAGAGGAAAGGGGAAGAAACCGCAAGGAGAGGAAGACATCGGTCATTGTAAGATATGAAAATAACAATTACTTATAATTTTTCAAGGGGTCACAAGGGTGGGAGAGGAGGAAGGTAAAAAAGGAGCTCAAATAGAGGGCTCAAATAGAATGTAAAGGTTTAGAAAATAATGATGGCAACAGATGTACAAATGTGCTTGATACAATTGATGTATGGATTGTTATAAGAGCCCCCAATAAAATGATCTTTAAAAATTGTCCATAATACAAGAATCTACCATGCTCTCCACTCTGGTTATATAGTTAAAGTCACACACAGAGATACATCAGAAAATGAGAGCGAAAAATTACAGCTCAAGTATATAAAATTGAATCATATTCAGAGTAGTAACATAAAGAATTCACGTATTTAATCACAACTATTTAGGCATTGTTCTAAATACAGGTTCCTGGGACACAAGAAATCTACAATCAGCTACTAACCCGTAGGTTGGCAGTTCAAACCCAACCTTCAGCATTGCTGAAGAAAGGCCTGGTGATCTGCTTCCATCAAGATTGTCAAGAAACCCTATGGATCCATTCTACTCTGTAATACTCAAGGTTACCGTGGGTCAGAAGGAAGCGATGACAATGGGTGGATATGTTCTAAATGCTGAGGACACAGAACTAAATAATTTTTTTAATTCTTGCATTATGGAATTTATATTTTAGGTCAGAGAAAGACAGATGATGAGAAAAACATAAGTAAACTATATCTCAGAAGGTGGTGAGCTCTGTGGACGAAAAGAAAGCTGAGGGGGAAGCCAAGGAAGCTTTGCAAGTGTAAAGAGAGTGGCCAGGAAGGTTTCATGGAAGAGGTGGCAATGAAGCAGGAAGAGAAGGCATAATCCAGGTAGATGCCCAAAGGAAAATGTTCCGGCAGGAGGACTATGCAGTGGCATATTGAGGCACTGAGACAGCTGTGCGCCGGGGGGTACGAGAATTGCGAGAAGAGTGTGGCTGGGATCACTGACGTCAACGAGGAGGAGGGGATGAAGATGAAGTAAAGGTGGCTAGGTCATATCAGGCTTTAGCCACCAAGGGGAGCCCTGGTGGCACAGTGAATAATGAGTTCATCTGCTAACCACAGGGTCAGCAGTTCAGTACCATTCCTTGGAGGAAACACAGGCTTCCTGCGCCTGTAAAGATTATCGTCCTGAAACCCCACAAAAGTAGTTCAACTCTTTCTTCTAAAGGTACTATGAGTAGAAATCAACTCAGTGACAATGATTGGGCGGGGGGTGGGGGGTGGGAGAGGGTTGTTGGTTGGATGAAGCCTTTCACTTCTTCCTCACAGTGAGATGTGAAACCAAAATACGAAGCATCAATGTTCCCACCTAAGAACTTGCCTTCCCCAGAATCATCTTTCTAGTCTAAAACCTATCAAACATCAAGATTTTTTTCCTCCAACTCTCAAAGCTTCTCTGTACTCTTACTAGATTACTTAGCAGTTCTGCCATATCGAGGTATCATCTGCCTCCTTGTCCAATTAAAAATGAGAAACTAGACAGCAACTCTAACAGGCTAGTATAACAGAGGGTTCAAGTCATAAGAGAGAGACCAGGCAGAAGGAAAGAAACCCGAATGGATGCAAGCATCGAAGCTGTAAGGAGCAGCCCGAAGCCTGAGACAGACTCCTCAGGGAAGAGCTCTTCTTGTCTGGGGCCCAAATCTCTGCCCGTGGAGAGGACAGGGCATAGCTCGCTGGACGGAGAGAAGTTGCTGACGTGCCACGCCTTGGAACGTGTTGCAAAGCTGCGTGTTCCAGAAGCTGGTGCTGCCTCTCAAAGCTACAACAGGAGCCATTCACGAAAGGGGCCCGATACTGGAAGTGATGTCGTGCAAGATCTCAACTATGAAGAAACCTGTCCCCACCACATAGAAGTAGCTCACAGCACAGGAGCTGGCCAGGAGCGCACATCACAATCAGGGAAGGACAAAAGGAGGAGGAGGAGGACAAAAAAGCCATATCCCTTCAGCCTCCTCTACTGACAAAGTTTAACATCAAGCCATGTCCAGAGTCCAGCTCCATTTTCTTTTTTTTTAATCATTTTATTGGGGGCTCATACAATTCTTATCACAATCCATACATACATCCATTGTGTCAAGCACATTTGTACATTTGTTGCCATCATTATTCTCTAAACATTTGCTTTCTACTTAAGCCCTTAATATCAACTCCTCATTTCCCCCTCCCTCCACACTCCCCTCTCCCTCATGAACCCTTGATAATTTATAAATTATTATTATTTTGTCATGTCTTACACTGTCCGACATCTCCTTTCACTCACTTTTCTGTTGTCCGTCCCCCAAGGAAGGGGTTATATGGAAATCCTTGTGATCGGTTCCCCCTTCTACCCCACCTTCCCTCCACCCTCCAGGTATCACCACTCTCACCACAAGCCCTGGGGGGTTTATCTGTCCTAGATTACCTGTGTTTCCAGTTCCTATCTATACCAGTGTACGTCCTCTGGTCTAACCAGATTTGTAAGATAGAATTGGGATCATTATAGTGGGGGGAGGAAGCATTTAAGAACTAGAGGAAAGTTGCATGTTTCATTGTTGCTACACTGCACCCTGACTGGCTCATCTCCTCCTGCAACCCTTTAGTAAGGGGGTGTCCACTTGCCTACAGATGGACTTTGGGTCTCCACTCTGCCATCACCCCCATTTACAATGTCATGATATTTTTGTTCTTTGATATCTGATACCTGACCCCTTCGACAGCTCGTGGTCACACAGGCTGCTGTGCTTCTTCCATGGTTCAGCTCCATTTTCATAGAGTAACCAATGAAAGATGAATTTAAAGCTGAAAGGCAATAAATTGATAACTGGAACACCATTTTTTCTTACTTTGGATATAGTATTAAAAGCATAAGCAATCAATGAACTGCAATATTATACTCTCTTACTACTTGCTGATACAAGCTACCTACCCACACAAAACAAAAACCCCAGGCCAGGTTCAGGTTTTGAAAAATATCATCCATTCATTCTGAAAACTCTACACTTAGAAAATTAACAATATCTGCTTGGGGCACTGAAGAGTGCCTTCATTAAAAAAAATGTTCTGGTTAAGTCTGGATGCATGGTACAATCGTAATTCAGTTTATTTTTATTCCCCTAAAATTCTTTCTTTCCTCTTAGTATTTGTTTGGGAGTTTCTCTGAGATAAGCACACAACAGTCACCCTCCTTTACTGGGATTTATTTTAAGTGAATGATCTCATAAGATAAGTCATGACAGCAAGAATATCAGCTCTAAAGTCAGACAGACCCGCGTTTAAACTTGGACTCCACCGCTTGGCAGGTGTATGGCCTTCACATTTAACCTTTATGAGCCTCAGTTTTCTCATCTGCATCAAGACAATAATTCCCACCTGATAAGGTAAAAAAAAATTAAGACTGTCTACATGGAATATCTAATAAAGAACTTGTCTCACAGAAAGCACCTATTTTAAAAGATGGTCTGAATCTGTGGATTTTGCTACTCTGATCTGTTACGCATTTTATTCAACTGTCCGTGGCGGACATTGTAAGCATGCCAAGTTAATTCAAACTCCCACTCCGAAAGACAGTCACAAAAGCCTAAAATAAAGCTTTGGGAAATGTTTCTCTAATTATCATAGAATTTCCAAACAGTATTTCACAGTTGTTGAGGGGAAGTAAAAAAGAAACAGACAGTAATGGGCTCAGGCACCAAAGGTTAATAGAGATTCTCAGAAATATTAACTTGTGCTGCCTCTCCCTGACTTTTGTTATTTTTTAACATGAAGGATTTCTTAAAAGTGAGAGTCCCTTTCCTCTTAAAACTGTCTGGCTATAATAATTCCATTCTGCACTTTAAAAGTTCAAGTAGCTACAGTGAGAGTACCTGCTTCTTTACACCGAATGCAGCTGTTTACAGTGGCTTCCCCGTGGAATGAGCCGCCCACGCGAAAGGACTGTGAAAATGAGGCTCAAATTCGAGGTCTGAACCCTTCGCTTAGAAATATCAGCACGAGCGCAGCCCACGTTGCTCGTCACAAGAAGGGTACTGCTAGACGTTCGTCTAGTTTAATCTAATCTCAATGTGCAAGAGTCAAAGTGGGCTTTCTCGAGCATATGTTCCGTTGGCTCATTTCAATTCTCCACCGTTGGGTATTCGGCCATACCTAGTGCCAAAGATCTTGCCTGCCTTTCAAAGGAGTAAGCAGCTAGAAGGGAAAGTGGTGCTCCTTTGGCAAGCGGGTTCTGGGGATTCCTCTCAACCAATTGCATTCTTGACACGAGATGAGGGAAACAAGACTCTAATGGAACGCAGGTGTTAGACCAATTGCTAACTTCAAGCATAAAGAAAAGAGAAATATCAATCCTCGATGCAAGTTGTGCTGTTACAGATTCTGTCATAATGAAGCAATGGCGCCCTTTTGCTCAGAGGTTAACTGGACAAGCGATGCAGCGCTGGTAGAATGGTAACGAGCAGGTAGGGAGGAGATGGCAGAAGGAAACTGTGGCAATGGGCAGGCAATGACAACGGGAGTCGTGTCTTGGGTGATAAGCAGGATTCACATCACACCTTCTCTGTCACCGCACCATTTCTCTGGCTCAGTTTATAGTAATCTATGGGATAATTTGACAACACAGTGACATTTTGGCTTTGGAACAAATTTTTCTCGTAGAAAGAACAATTGCCCATTGAAATTGTGATGTGTAATTAGACACCGTCATACTGAGCAATTGGCCACAGGGGGGCGAGGGGGGGGGGGAATGAATTTTTTTTTCTTAGCATGTGAACAGTGGATATGTTGTTCATTATCACCTGGGTTTCTTCAGACCATGTTGAGAGCCAATTTGATTTAAATGCCTTGGTCATATGCAAGTCGATGCATTCTGGAAAATATTTTTAATCGCCTATTACTATTATTTAAATAAGTTTTGGATTTTTAAACATAGGAGAACCCCCAGGTCTGAAAGGAATATCTGTGCTGGATCAGATCTTTACTGTGTCTCAGAGACTGTGTTTCAGGAAACATTATGTGGCTCGTATTCTATCTAAATTCATTTAACCCAAAAATCCACATTGTAAAGGAATTTTATGATAGTGTAAAATGTAATATGCTCAGAATATGTATGAATTCTTATGAGTCTGGTTGTTTTATTTAAACCAAATCAGGCATCGGTAATGCGCCACACTGAGTATGGGGAAGAAAGAAAGTCTTCCTTTGTCTCCCTCCCAGGTTTTACCAAGTTCAGGAAGCAAATTCTCTCCCTGGAGTCAGTGTGCGCGTGTGTGGGCACTAACTCCCAATATTTGTTTCCATTTCGCCATCGCATAACTAACAACAAGGAGAAGGACAGCTCTCATCCAACGCTGATACCCCTGCCACTACGCAGAGCCGCCCTCGTCTGTCTCAGAGCGCATTCGCAGGAGGCTAGTGGATTAAAACAATAGCCCAAAGAAAGAATCTGAGGACATCTCCAATAAATTATCCTTTCTATGACACAACCAAGTAACTTTAGAAACAGCAATGTGCTTACAATCGTGGAAAATAAATACAACATCTTTCTGTGGTACAGATGATATATTAGACATATTTAACACACATTGAAAATGATAGTGTTCTATGACCCATTAGTCAAAAGCCAAAAAAAAGAAAACTCACATTTCGATGGAATATTATCTGAATGCGAGAAATAAGCAGACTTACTAACTTTCTGTAATACTCATCCATAATGTGGGATAACGTAATTGTCTCAGAGGCTGATTCTGAAGGTTGAATGAAATTAAGCTGGGGCCAGCCAGCCAAAGCTGGCTCATCACCAGTGTGGGCACAATGAGATAAGACTACTATTCCATTTCAAATGGTTGGCAAACATGAGAAGAACTATATTTCATGGTAGATGAAAATTAGATAAAATTCAAGTTTCCAAGTCTATAAGGAGGGTTGTATTGGCATGTAGCTATTCTCGTCAACTAATGCATCGCCTCTGGCTGCTTTCCTGCTACAACGGTCAGTTGAGTCATTACAACAGCGATGGCAAAGCCTAAGCTATTTACTCTTTGGCCCTTCGAAGAAAAAATTTGTTGACCTCTGAGATAAGTAGAGCAATTGCTTGGCACATAGTAGAGGTCAATAATGTTATTTCTATACGTAAATGTAACCTTAACATATTTCCAAATAGTCACTCATGGGCTAAAACTTGTTGTTCCCCTGAGTATTATACATGACTACAAACTGTAGTATGTCACTCAATAGAACCGCCAGGCCACTCTGGGCCTGAAAAGGGCTTACTCTACCCTCCACCGTCCATCCTGAGCCCAACTGGTCTCTGCTTGCTTCCTGCTCCACAGAGAAGATGGAGGAACTCCTGTGTGTGTGGGCCACGGCCTCCCTCCACCACCACCTCCTTGATTGAGGTGTACATCCGTTTTATTTTTAATAGTTTTATTGACATATGGCCCACATATCACACACTTACATAGCTCAATCGTATCAAAAGAAGTTACACAATCATCACCACAATTAGTTCTGGGACATTTTCTTCCCTCTTGCATTTGTTATTAGCTAGCTCCCCACTACCCTCCAACCTGCTCTTTCCCCAAGGTCCCCAGTAAGTTCCTAATTCAGTGACCATCTCCATAGCTTCACCCATCCTAGACTTCCTAGCCTGGAAAACACACACACACACACACACACACCAAAAAGAAAAAGAACAATAATAATAACAGATAAAGGAAAGGGGGGTAAAAACAATCAAGAAAAAATCAAGGAGTATTTAAAATTAGAACAAATTTTAGATGGGTTAAAAGGGAGATCAAATGATCAGGTATCACACTTTAACCTAATTACACCTGCCATGATCTCGTTTACAGTATTCTCTGTCTGATAGAAAGGCTATTCCAATCCCTCACCTGTGGTCACAGGTGATTCATCAGAGGCTTAATCCATGCAAAGACCCTACAAATGGATTCTGGGTTCCCACTGTCATCTATTGCCTTCTGCAAGTCAGGTGTCCACAATTTATGCTTCGATACCATTCCTTCCTTTTGGTTTGGATTTTATTTTTCATCATCCTTCGATCACACACACTGGTGTGCTTCTTCCAAATGGACTTAGTTGATGCCTCACTTAGATGGTTGCTTCTTCGAAGACAAATCTGTAAGACCCCAGACGCTATTCTTTTTTGATAGCTGGGAACCATCTGCTTTCTTCACCACACTTTGTAGTCGCACCCATATCTTCTTGAGGGTAAGCATTGAGCAGGGTCATGTCATCAGAACCAACCATTCCTAGAATGGGGCTAAAATCAAGTGTGAACTCAAAATTCATTCACATATCTATGGTTTACGTTATTTCTCAGTTCTGTTTAGAGTCCTCCTTATCATTCGAGGACAGAGACCATTCTCAATCACTTCCCTGGGGTAGAAGACAATTCTATTGATAGTGTTATTAATTTACCCAATTTATGAGAGAAATTTAGTAATTTATGGTATAGAATTTAACTCAGTGTTGTAAAGAGGAAGTTATACAAATGCAGATCAGCTCTGAACCTCATTCCATGCATTGCTGATTTGTACAGATTAAATTCCTAAATGATTGAACACTGCTTACATTGACAATGGGGGTTGGTGATAGGGCAAACCTTCCAATAACCTTCATGGACACCCTATGTGTGTCAGAGTAGAATTGTGCTTCCACAGTTTTCAATGGCCATTTTTTTGTGGGGAGTTTTGGGGGAGTAGCTTAACTGGTCTTTTTTCTAAGTCATTTCAGTTAGCAGTCAAGTACCTAGCCATTTGTGCCAGTCAGTGGCTCTTGGAATGTCCCTTCTGGTCAGTTACCTTTCAATCAGTCCAAGGCCTGGGGATCCTATGTGTTTCAGAATAGAATGGGACTCCACTGGGTCTTCAGTGACTGTGCTCTTTGGAAGTTCCATATATACTCGAATAAAAGCTGACCAGAGTATAAGCCTAATTATTACTTGGGAAACCAGAAAAACTGATTGACTCGAGTATAAGCCTAGGGTGGAAAATGCAGAAACTATTGGTGAGTTTCAATAATCAAAACAAATTAAAATAAAATTACTAAAAATTGAGACATCAGTGGGGTAATGTATTTAAATATTTATTTTAAATAGAAAACATAAATAAAAGGACAATAAGTCATTTAACATTAGTAAACCAGCACAGTAAGTGGAAAACAGATTCAATAAAAACAATAAGTTATCAATAATGACACCTTAGAGTACTATTCCCTGAGCTCAATCACCAACCAAGCTAAAATATAAAGAGTTAAAATCCTTCAAAACTGGATTCCTCATCATCATCCGTATCCCAATGCAGAGCTTCAGCTGGTGTGAGGTCATCATAGACGCTGTCCTCACTGAGATCACCATCATCACCACCACTGCTGTCATTTTCATACAAAGCGCAGTCTTCACTGCCATCCACAGCATTACTGATGCTACATTTCTGGAAGGCACGTCGCACCATGTCTTCTGGAATGTCTTCCCATGCATCTCGAACCCACTTTGCTATTAACCCTATGAGATTCATGAGATTTCCTCCTTTTGTTAGTTGGGCTTGACCAGATGACATCCATTCATGCCACTGACCCTTGTATAAGCTGAACCCCAGTTTTTCAACACATTTTTTGTGCTGAAAAGCTCGGCTTATACACAAGTATATACAGTAGGTCAAAGTCACCTCCAGGTGGACTCAAGCCCCCATTTCACTTAGCAGCCAAGCACTCACCCATTTGTGCCACTTTAAAAAGCACTGCTGTCAACTCAGTTCCAACTCAGCAACTTTACATAAGGTTTCCAAGATTGGAACTCTTTATAAGGGCCAGCAACAGCCTCGTCTTTCTCCTATGGGGTGGCTGGTGGGTTTGGACCACCAACCTTGCAGTTAGAAATCCAATGCTTACGCTGCAGTATCACCAGGACTGACTAAGGGACTTGCTTTGGACATAGAATATTAGCGAACAAATCTTGACCTTCTAAAGTCCTCATTTTCAAAGTATTCAAGTCAGACCCAAGTTACAAGAGAAGGAAAAGTACTTAGCCAAAGAGGGAACTCCCTGATTAACCAGTCACTTCCAAAATTAGCACACCACCTCCCTTCAAAATTTCTTCACGTCTGGGTCTTTCCTTGTCCATCAGATAGAACCTTAATCCTCCCCTGAACTTCTTCTATCTCTGGCCTGATTGAACTCAGAATCTACCCTGCTTGCCCAGGAGTCTGCAGCTGTCAAGGTTACATTTTTAGGTCTACAAGAACACTGCAATGGATTATTCACAAACATGAAGTCTCAGCTAAATTTGCTCTTTTCTGCCAGCCACATGGAAAGGAAAAGCTCTGGTGAAATCATAAAAATGCTGTCAGCTAAGGTTACAGCTCATTTGTGCATGGGATCAACTTCCCAGATTTTCATCTAGAACAGATTGCTTCCAAATTCATATGTTTAAAAGTGAGGAAAGAAAAAAGTTGGGTTTGCAATAATTTCAGCAGTAAATGGTCTATGAACCAGCTTGACGCCCACTCTCCACATCCCTAGTTTCTCACCCTCCGGGTTATTTAAAGGAAAAAGGACAGGTTGGCTGTGTACTATCTTCCTACAGTGGTTCTCGGAGGAGATTGGCCGGTAAGATATCTTCTAGAAGGAGACCCCAAGTCCCCACTCCAACCCAGTGCTTTCCACTAAATTAAGCATGAGGTTTTTGCTATTATGACTATTTTTTGTTTTAATCCCTGTAAAAAGGAGAAGAAATAAGGAATTTCACTTAGATGGGACATTGTTCCTAAAGATTCCATACCAGTTGAATTCTTGGCCCATATGCATAAAGAAATTATCTAAATGCTTTCTACTAACACAATCCTGCTCAAACATCTTCATTCTTTCTTTGCTTTTTACTAAATCTCTTATTTAAATTTTTTGTTTAAAAATAATTTATGTAAGTCGAAAAAGATAATTCAAGTTCTATTTTTAAATATCACTGAGCGAGGAGGGGGACCTGCCTGTGTCAAGGGCACTTTGGTTGCTCTTTTCTATTTACAAGAGCAGGTTTATTTCCAAGTCTTAGCAGTTAGACAGGCATAAATGAATAAATTAGCATTTGCCCACATTTAAATCTTATAACATAAACTACTGGACAGCTGACTCCAATTGATTTATTATTGCTCACAGTTATTGTTTGCCAACTGAAGCTAAATGTTCAGGACAGATTTCTATTCCAAAATTGAGGCTTTAGTGCCGTGGTGCCTGAGCGCAGAACCTCGTTTTGTGGTCCATGATTGTGAACCGATGATCCTGATTTTTTTCCTGATGTACACATGCTCCAGGAAATGTATTTGGTATGCACAGTCCCATCTAACCATCTGTGGAGGCTTTGAGCTTCCATAGGTTGTTGGATTGGGTTTTAATTCTAGTTTACTTTGCTGTATCCAAAGGCTAGCTAGACTTGGGTATACTTGGATATTAGCTAGAAATTTCAGCGGCTCCACTGGCATTTTTGAGATGAAACCCACCCCTCACTTTCTTCCCTCACAGATGAGCAGCTGTCCCTGTCGTTCGTGTGCCTTGGTGGACGTTGTCCCTCTCTAGGGAAGTCCAGACTTGTTTTTCTTTCTGGACATGCCAGAGATTACATTCTCAACCCTCTTGCCGTTAGAAATGGTTATGGGACACTCTGACTGATAAACGTGAGGGGAACTGAGTTATATCACTTGCAGGCTGAGGCAGTGACAAGTCCCCACACATGCACCATAGTCTCACTTTTACCTTGCTGGGACAAAGAGTAGACATGAGCACAATCATGCCAGAGACACAGGAGGTTCAGGGGAGGATTAAGGTTCTATCTGATGGGCAAGGAAAGACCCCTAGTAGCAAAGGAACTCTGAAGGGAGGTGTGCTAATTTTGGAAGTGATTAATTGGGAGTTCTTTCTTTTTCTAAGACATGAGTTTGACTTAAAGGATAGGTGCAATTTGAAAAGGTGAAAAAATGGGGGGAGAGAAAGCACCCCAAGTCAGAGACACAGGCTGAATTATTCTGACCATTATAGGATGCAGCATGATTTAAAGAACACATTCCTTTATCCAGACTGATAAATAAGGAACATGTTCATGTTCAGCTTGACCCTCCCTTGGTTGGTGGGGTAATAAGTAGTCATAAACCACAGGCTGAGACACTCTCGATTTAGTATCTGTGAAGTGTATCTCTTCCCATACTATACTACATCAGGCCAGTTTCTTGAGTATTTGGGGGGACACATAGCCCTCCAAAAAGGGCTTCTCCCTCACTACTATACAGTCGATTATGACTCATAGCCACCCCAGAAGACAGACTGCTATTTTGAGTGTCCAAGGTTATACATTTTTTTAATCATTTTATTGGGAGCTCATACAACTCATCACAATCCATCCATCCATCCATTGTGTCAAGCACATCTGTTCATTTGTTGCCATCATCATTCTCATTTTCTTTCCACTAGAGTCTTTGGTATCAGCTCCTCATTTTCTCCCTGTCTCCCCACTCGCCCTCCCTTACAAACACTTGATAATTTATAAATCATTATTATTTCATCATGTCTTACACTGTCCTACATCTCTTTTCACCCACTTTTCTGTTATCTGACCGCCCCCCCAAGGAAGGGGGTATATGGAGATCCTTGTGATCGGTTCCCCCTTTCTACCCAACCTTCCCTCCACCCTCCCAGTATCACCACTCTCACCACTGATCCTGAGGGGTTCATCTGTCCTGGATTCCTTGTGTTTCCAGTTCCTATCTGTACCAGTGTACATCCTCTGGTCTAGCCAGATTTGTAAGACAGAATTGGGATCATGATAGTGGCAGGGGGGGGGGGTGGTGGAAGCATTAAAGAACTAGAGGAAAGTTGTATATTTCACCATTGCTGCACTGCGTTCTGACTGGCTCATCTCATCCCCATGACCCTTCTGTAAGGGGTTGTCCAGTTTCCTACAGATGGACTTTGGGTCCCCACTCTGCACTCCCCCTCATTAACAATGATATGATTTTTTGTTCTTTGATACCTCATACTGATCTCATCAACACCTCATGATCACACAGGCTGCTGTGATTTTTCCTTGTGGGCTTTGTTGCTTCTGAACTAGATAGCCACTTGTTTATCTTCAAGTCTTTAGGACCCCAGATGCTATATCCCTCGATAGCCGGGCACCATCAGCTTTCTTCACCACATTTGCTTATACACCTACTTTGTCTTCAGCGATCGTGTCAGGAAGGTGAGCATCATGGAATGTCAGTCTAATAGAACAAAGTGTTCTTGCATTGAGGGAGTACTTGAGTGGAGGCCCAATGTCCCTCTGCTATACTAATATAAAACTATAAATATTTGCACATAGATCTATTTCCCCATCATATATAAATACACTTACATATGTAGATGCATGTATTTAGACCTCTATAAACCCCTTTTCCTGCTGCTTCTTTCCTCTATCTCCCAAGGCTGTAAATTTTTATGAGAGCAGAGTTATCTTGAGTTCAAACTACTAGCCTTGCAGTGAATAACCCAACACTTAACCCACTCTGTGACTAGGGGTCCTACAATAAAGACTTGGAATACAACAAAAAGGTCAGATTTCCACTTAAATGGATTGTTGTCAGGTGCCTTCAAGTCAGTTCCAACAGCATCTACAGCAGAATGAAATAGTGCCTAGTTCTGTACCATTCCTACCATCATTTCCACGTTCGAGCCCACTATACCAGCCAACTTCATCTTGAACGTCACCAATATCAGAATTCAAGTATATCAATTCTACAATCTTCCTCATTCGTTTTTCAACTTTCACATGCATATGAGACAATTGAAAAAGTACCAAGACTTGGGTCAGGTTCACCTTAGTCTCAAAAATAATCTTTGCTCTTCAAATTTTAAAGAGGTCTTGTGTAGCAGATTTGCCCAATGCAATATGCCATTTGATTTCTTGGCTGCTATTTCCATGAGCCTTGATTGTGGATCAGATAATATGAAATCCTTCCTTTCTCCATTTATCATGATGTTGGTCCAGTTGTGGTGACTGTGGTCTTCTTTACATTGAGCTTTAATCCATAGGAGAAGCTTTTTGTTTTATCTTCATCAGTAAATGTTTCAAGTTCAAGCAAGCATACCACATCTGCATAACACAAAAATAATTGGTCAATATTCAATTACTTAAAGAGCAGTTCATTTAAAGAATTGAAGGTGTTAAAAGAAGAAGTTCAAGCTGGAATGACATCAGTGGAAAACATAGCTCTAGGAATTGATGGAATACTAATAGAAATGTTTCAATAAGTTAATGAAACATCAGAAGCACTTGTTTATGCCAAGAATTTAGAAGATTGGAAAAGAGTCATATTTGTGCTCATTCAAAAACAGAGTGACCTAACAGAATGCAGTAGTATCATGTATCTCACATGACAATAAAATGTTGCTGAGGATAATTGACAAGTGGCTGCAACAGAACATCAACAGGGAAGTGCCAGAAATTCAGAGTGGATTCAGAGGAGGACATGGTCTGAGGGACGTTATGGCTGAATGCCTGATGGGTCCTGGCTGAAAGCAGAGACTATCTGAAAGTTGTTTACCTGTGTCTTATTGATTACTCCAAGGCATTCAACAATGCGAATCATAATAAACTTTTAACATTTTGAAGAATGGGAATTCCAGGACACTTAATGTTGCTCGTGTAGAACCTGTACACAGACCAAGAGGCAATTGCTAGAACAGAACAAGTGGTTAATATGCAGTTTTAAATCAGGAAAGGTGTGTGCCACAGTTGTATCCTTTTACCATACACACTCAATCAGTATGCTGAGCAAAAAATCTGATGCTGGTATGAAGAATAAGGCAGCAGGTTGAAGAGAACTGAAACAAGGCCATGAGTGCCGAAATATGATCCTCTGTCTATCCCACTTGAATTTCCAAACCATTTCAAGGATAGACTAGATGCACAAACACTAATCACCAAAGACCAGATGAATTGTGCGATGACGTCCAGGACATCATGTATGAAGAATCCAAAAGACGCAGCTGCCACTGTCGGCCATTCTGAAAGGAATCATAATAGAAAGTCCTGAAGAGGTGACAGAAAACAGTGGATCAAACTCAAATAATAACGAAACACCAACCGGGAGGATGGGGGTCAGTGGCGGGGGTGGGGGAGCGAGGAAGAAGGGGTAGAAAGAGGGTACTGATCGCAATGATCGAAGATGTTGGTAGAATTCTCCAAGTTCTTCATCCCTGGCTTTAGAGCTTAGTGTATCGATTGATCATTGTATTTACTGATCTCCCTTGTGTATCTATAGATACTACCCTATCACAGACAACATTGTACTTCAAGTTAGAGCTTCAAATGTTATTTTTGATGGTGAGCATGATATCATTCCTCTTGAAGTTGCCATGCACGACATAGTAAACGAAGTCCAAATCAAAATGGCCAACATCAGTTCATTTCAGACACTAATGCCTAGGATATCAATCTTTATGCATTCCATTTCGTTGTTGATGACTTGCTATTTCCCTGCGTTCATTAGTTGTACATTCCATGTTCAAACAATTACTAGGTTTTGCATCTGTTTCTCCTCATTTTGGGTTGCGCGCCACCAGCAAATGAAGGTCCCCAAAGCACGGCTCCACTGTAGCATTAAGGCCGACTCTGCTTTGATAAGGCAGCTCTTCCCTGATATTATTTTGAGTGCCTTCCAATCCAGGGTACCAAATCAGACAATATCCCACGGCCGTTCAGAAAGTTTGCAGTGACTAATCCCTCAGAAGTGTCCTACCTGGTCCTTCTTCCTGGTCTCTTCGTCTGGAAGCTCCACTGAAACCTGTTCGCTGTGGGTGACCCTGCTGATACCTGGGAAAGCAGTGGTGTCACTTCCAGCACCACAGGAACAGTTAAGCTACCACAGTATGACAAGGTGACAGTCCCATTGAGGAGTGAAGCCCTGACGGTTGATGAAAGGGCTAATAAGTAATTAAGTGCCTTCGCTGGGGATTTATCCAGCCTCTAAACAACCAATAAACCTGGTGTGTGTGTTGTTTTTGTTTTGTTTTTTTCATTATTTTGAGTTTGTTCCCCTTTTTTCTCCCACTTTATCTGGGACTTCCTAGTGTGATCCCTTCCAGAGAGGCCAGAAGTCCAGAAAGCCCAGCACCATCTAATTCGTCGGCCCTCAGTGACATGCAGGTTGGCAATCACCTGGTCCATTCGTCCTTTGAACTAATTGTTTCTGTGCATTTTTTATTTAATTCACTCCTCTTTGCTCTGGATGGGAAGAGACCAATAACTGTACCTTAGATGGCCCCTCAGAAGCTTTTAAGACCTCAGTCTCTATTCACCAAAGTAGAATGTAGAATATGGTCTTTATGGACTATGTTATGCCGATTGACCTCAACTTCTCCCAAGACCATGATCTTGAGCCTCCAGGCCCAGTGATTCATTCCTTCGAGGTGTTTGGTTCTGGCCAGGAAGTTTTCATAACTTTGCTCTTTGTATGTTCTACCATATTAATGGCTATATTTTCAGCGTGTGTGTGTGTGTGTGTGTGTGTGTGTGTGTGTGTGTGTGTGTCCTCTGTCAAACCTATGACTACTTGTGGGTAGAGAAATACTTCATTAGGCCCTTCTTCCTGGTCTACCTTGGTCTGGAAGCTCTGTGGGAACGACCATCCTACATGGAAGTGCCGACAGCAGAGCTCACGGCACAGCAGCAGCATGAAAGCCTCCAGAGCATCACAAACTGACAGACAAGTGGGATCCCTATTCCTGCTTCACAAAGATTTCTGATAGTTTTGAAAGTGGATTAAAACATTTTTAAGGTCAATAGCTTCAGTGGTTGGCTGTATGTGTAATGGGGGAAGGATGATGTGTTTCTGTATGTATTATATATGGTGTGGTGTGGGTGTTTTGTGTTTGTGGGAAATATCAGTACTATACTTGGCACTATCCTGAGAAGAGCAATCATGAAAAATGACAACAATCATCTCTGTATTACTTGAGAGGAAAAAATAACCCAAGGTGATATTTTTTAAAGCACAGAAAGTTAGATTATCCAAAATTACATATATAAATACATACATTTTTGAGCACGTAGGGTGCTCCTAATACTGTTCTAAGCATCATGTACTAACTTATGCATGCTCCGTTGCAAATCTGGAAAGTGAGCTACTATAAGGCTCATTTTATAAATTTTTCCTTGGACCACACAATTAGCAGTAGAATTTGGACCCGGAAGGAAGTCTGTCTGACTCTAAAGTTCATAATATTAAGCAGTTGTGGTAGTTACATAATCTGTTATCAACTGGAGACTATTAAGAGTGAAAGGGTGAAGTTTTGTCTGTCAATCAGGTGTAAGGTTGATGACATCATGTGGAGGCACTAAGGAGATAAATAGCTCACTGGAGTCAAGACACAGACTCACTCCCTGCAAGACATTCCTGTTGACAAGTCACATGGAAGTGATGGCAGGCAGAGCCTTGGAGCTGGAGGAGCCACATGGAGACCCATGCCAGTGCTAAGATGCTTCCGCTGCCACTGGATCCACAAGACTCTCCACCCACTGGCCTGTGCTCTTTCTGCACATGGTATCATTGCATGTGTTGCGTGAGTCTGAAAAGAAATTTTCAGACTGGTACTGAACATATGGGCTAATTTTGGACTTCTGGACTAGATCTGGACTGGGCTGGGATGTTTTATTCGCATACAATTACTCTTTATATAAAGCTCTTTTCTTTTTTTTTTCTTTTTTTTTAAACGTTTTATTAGGGGCTCATACAACTCTTATCACAGTCCATGCATATACATACATCAATTGTATAAAGCACATCTGTACATTCTTTGCCCTAATCATTTTCTTTTCTTTCTTTCTTTTCCCTTTTCTTTTTTTACATTTTATTAGGGACTCATACAACTCTTATCACAATCCATACATATACATACATCAATTGTATAAAGCACATCCATACATTCCCCGCCCCAATCATTCTCAAAGCATTTGCTCTCCACTTAAGCCCTTTGCATCAGGTCCTCTTTTTTTTTCCCCCTCCCTCCCCGCTCCCCGCTCCCTCATGTGCCCTTTGTAATTTATACATCATTATTTTGTCATATCTTGCTCTATCCGGAGTCTCCCTCCCCCCGCCCCTTCTCTGTCGTCCCTCTCCCAGGGAGGAGATCACAAGTGGATCCCTGTAATCAGTTCCCCCTTTCCAACCCACTCACCCTACACTCTCCCAGCATCGCCCCTCACACCCTTGGTCCTGAAGGTATCATCCACCCTGGATTCCCTGTGCCTCCAGCCCTCATATGTACCAGTGTACAACCTCTGCCCTATCCAGCCCTGCAAGGTAGAATTCGGATCATGGTAGTTGGGGGGAGGAAGCATCCAGGATCTGGGGGAAAGCTGTGCTCTTCGTCGGTACTACCTTGCACCCTGACTGGCCCATCGCCTATCCTAAGCCCCTCTATGAGGGGATCTCCAGTGGCCGACTCTTGGGCCTTGGGTCTCCACTCTGCACTTCCCCCTTCATTCAATGTGGTATATATATAAACATATATACATATATATATATACACATACACACACACACATTCTTTTTTTTTTTTTTTGCATGATGCCTTATACCTGGTCCCTTTGGCACCTCGTGATCGCACAGGCTGGTGTGCTTCTTCCATGTGGGCTTTTTTGCTTCTGAGCTAGATGGCCGCTTGTTTATCTTCAAGCCTTTAAGACCCCAGACACTATCTCTTTTGATAGCCGGGCACCATCCGTAAAGCTCTTTTCTATACCCATTTGAGTGTCTCTGGATTTGTTTCTCTCTCTAGTCCACCCAGACTAACACACCAGTACATCATACATTGTCTCCTCTCCCTAGCTTTCAGGACATCACTCTCTCCTGACATTACTTTCCTCTCTGTCTCGCTTATTCTCCTTCTCTGTCTCCTCTTCTGGGTTCTTCTTCCTCCATGCAGTTTCTAAATGTCAATGTGAACTATGATTCTCTTCCTTTTTCATACTCATCCTATCAAGTGGCATTACCCATTCCCAAAATTTCAGTTGACACCCATATGCGACTGACCTCCAATCTATAATTCGAGCTCAGTTTTCTTGCAAAAGCTTCAGTCTCAATAGTCTCAATGCCTACTAGACATCATCTCTTGACTATCCCAAAGAAGCATCCACCTTGACATATCTCCTCACCGTCTTGCTCTTGAAATCTGCTCCTCCTTTGTGTTACGAAATTAGAGAAACTGCATCGCAAGTCCTCTGAATGCTGTCTCCAAAACTGTTTCTTAAACTGTCTTCTCTCTATCCCTGTTCGTTCAAGCCCACATCATTTTTGTTGTTGTTTGAATTATGGCAAGCCCTTGACTATTGCCAATCTTGTGTCTTCGAATCCATTCTTCACAGTTTTTCATGGTCTTTTTCTATATTTTTAATATAGATCTTTTCACATTATCTGTCTGTTTAAAACACTTGGACAATGGGGGGGAAATACTTCAACCACATCCCATATTGCCAAGTAAAATCCGAATTCCTTATTATGACATATAAGCTCCTTTGTGATCTAGTCCAGCCCCTTAACTCCTATCAGAGTTGTACTTCCTCGCGAACCATTTGCACTCAACTCTTTAGCAGTGGTGTATCTTTCTGAGTTCTGAAGTGCGATAATATCGCATATCTACATGTTTTTCAACATATGCTTAGATTGCTCTTCCACTCACCTCCTTACCTGTTTGCTGCCTTCATACAACTGTGATAGTTAGGTTTTTTGTGCCAACATGGCACCTGTAAGAAGATATAAGTGGAGTTTAGCCTGTCAGTCAAGTCAAAGCTTGATCACTTCCTTCGGAGGTGCCACCAAGATAAATGACTCCCTGGAAGTGGGTCTCTCTCTCTCTCTCTCTCTCTCTCTCTCTCTCTCTCTCTCTCTCTCTCTCTCTCTCTCTCTCTCTCTCTGCCTTCACATTCCTATTAAGGACTTCCTGAGATCCTGCCAGAGCCCTGTGATGAACTGCACCATTGGATCCACATGACCTAGCACCCACCAGTCCAGTGGTCTTCCTACATTCTGCATCATTGCATGTGGCCATGTGAGTCCAAAGAGGGACTTATGGACTGGAGTTGGACTGCTCTGGGATGGTTTCCTGATATATAATTACTTCTAGATATAAAGCTCTTTCATATATATTTATATATGAATATCTCTGGATTTGTTTCAATAGTCAACCAGGGCTAACACACCAACACAAGTGCAAATATTCTTACTTGATTAATTCTAGGTCATCTTTCAAGATCCAACTCAAAAGTAACCTTCAGGGCCCTTCTTTGACCACCCTCCTTTATTCCTACTTAGCACTCTGGACTTCTGAGTCAGACTTCATAACTGCCTACTCAATTCTTCTCAGTATACAATGAGTCTAGTTAAAGGTGCCCATCTCCCCAGACTCCTTTGAACCTGGAGTGACCATATGACTAGTTTGTTTGATGTCATGTAAGCAGAATCCAACTGGGCAGGTCTTTCAGGAAAGCTCTGGTTTGTCCAATTAAAATTAGACATACCATTTCCCTATATCTGGGATTTCAGAGTGTCCAGGACCAGAACAACCACCTTGCACATATGAGAATGAAATCCAAGTGCGAAGGGTGGCAGACCAGGAAACTAAACAAAGCTTGGGTCCACGTTCCTTCACTGAACATTTACACTGGACTTCTCATTAAAATAAACCTTCACTATCTTAAGCCCCTACTGTTGGGCTTCTGTAACATAGAGCCCAACACATTTCTAATTGAGAAAGTCTCCCTTTGTCTTACCATGAAGTAGTTAGTTTATTGTGCCAACCTGGCCAATAAACACATGTGCGGTTAATTGAAGAGCGGAGAGATAAATGGCTCAGTGAGCCTCGCCTTTCTAGGTCTCAGGTCTCTTGCTTTGTGATGGTCGCACCAGGGTGCAGCTGCCTTAGCCAGTTCCCTGCTTCAGCTAACAAGGCTCATTTCCTGCAAGACATCCCCAAAAGGGAAGCCGCGTGGATCTACCCCAATGAAGCCCTGGGTACTAGAGCAGCTGTGTGGAGGCCTCTGCCAGTGCTGAGATGCTTACACGTTCATCGACTCAGCTTTCCTCCTTACACATTCACCTATTCAGCATCATAGTGTGTGTTTTGTGAGATGGAGGAGGACTTTGTGGATTGGTGTCGGACATATGGGCTAATGTTGGACTTGTGGGCTTGGGCAGCACTGGGTTGGGATGTTTTCTTGATGTGCACTTACCCTTTATATAAAACTCTCTCATATATACATACATATATACATACATTCATACATACATATATATACATATATATATACTAGTTGTTGCAGACTTGTTTCTCTAAGGTACCCAGACTAACACATACCACTTACCACGTTGTGTCATTTGTACTTGTCCATGGTCTGAGTCTTCCTTAAGATAATAAAGTTCATGGACTGTTTGTTTATTTAAATATTTTACTGAAGGCTCTTACAGCTCTTGTAACAATCTATAAATCAGTTGTATCAAGCATAGTTGTACATATGTTGCCATCATTATTTTCTAGACATTTACTGTCTATTGAGCCCTTGGTGTCAGCTCCTCTTCCCCTGTCCCCTCCATCCCCCCCACACACTCTCATGGCCCCTTAATAAGTTATAAATTATTATTATTTTCATATCTTATACCAACCATTGTCCATGGACTGTTTTAATCAGACTCCTCTTCTGCCACATCTCACATCATCTTGGCCCTTTTTTCTTTTCCAGCTGTGGTCATGGTAACCAGTGGTGAAAACTTGTCAGCAGCAGCCTCTCAGCTGCAGTGGGGACCTTTCTCCTCTGCTGGGAAACACCAAGAGTCACTCAGCCATTCTCATTCTCACAAACTGAAAAGAAGAGTGAGGGAACACCCCGAGGGAAAACCTTATTCGCGGACAGTAGAAACCAGTGTAGAGCCTCCTCTCATCCATGTGCCAAGACACCATTACAAGGGGGATCCTACAATCCTTCCCAAGGGCTCCCCATGGTATTGAAGGAAGCACAGTTGCCCACAATGATGTCAGCCCAGTAACACTTTCCACCCTTTCCCATTTCTTCACTTCTGGTCTCCCACTTCTGCTTGTGTCCCAAACCAAAACCCCCTGCCCAGAAGCCACTTCTCAGGATCTCCCTCACATCAGGGGGCTGTAACTTCAGCGCTCACATCAGGGGGCTATGATGTCCACATTTATATCACATTGGATGATGAATAACTGAATGGATGAGCTTCTTTTCCAGTGCTACCTTTTTGTGGGACCTGCTTTTATTTTGTCAAACTTTTCAGTCATTTGTCTTAGTTACCTCGTGCTGCCCATACCAAAGAAGATAGGCCCCCAGGGATGACGAACGAAAAACAAAAACAAGAATCATCGTCTCACGATTTTAAAGTCTCCCAGTCTGAATGAGGGCATCAGCTCCAGGGGAAGGCTCTTCCTGTGTGCAGCCCCAGGAGTTCCTCATCCCTCTGCATCCTTTGCCACCTGCCTTCCTCATATGGCTGGGCCCCTGTATCTTCTCTGCTCAGCCGTGGCTGACTGAGCTTAAGAGCCCCTCTGCACGCGGTGGGGGAAAGATGCCGTTTTCTGCTCCTGTAAAGATGTAGTCTCAGAAACCCGCAGAGGCAGTTCCACTCTGTCCTTCCGCCTGCCTATCAGTCGCAGTTTGTTTGTTGAGCGTCTGTGCTGGCATTTTCTAGTTACTATAACAAAAGAAAATCCCCGGTTCCAAATAGGACACAGGAGTCAGAACTTCCACACAACCTTTGAAGGACACACGGCAATCCAGAAGAAGGTGCTGATAGGGAGCATAACCACTAGCTTTCACATAAAGTGCTGGGAGAACGACGAAGTTTTCTACTCCTGTCAACAGCTAAAGGCTCGGAAACCCACAGGGAACGACGCTGTGAATCGGAACAGAAAAATAATGGCAGTAAGTTTGGAGTTTTGACATAAAGCACTAGTCACCAAACCAAAACCAAACTCAATACCATTAAGCTGATGCCAACTCTTAATTATCCTATAGGACAGAATAGAAGTAGCCCTTTGAGTGCCCGAGACTGTACTTGCTTGTAGGAGGAGAATGCCCCATCTTTCTCCTTCAGAGCAGCTGGTGGTTTCGAACTGTCGACCTTTCGGAGCACAGCACAGCGAGTAAGCAACCACTATGCCACCAAGTCTCCACAGAGGAAGAGAAAACTAAAAGCAGAGCATCTACCCACATTTAAAGCACTGAGGTTTCATAATCCATTATGAGCAACTAGCTGGGTATTCCTGAATTGAAAGTCTGTCCGACATGCCCTGACACCATAAGCATCATTCAGCCTTAGGATACTGATAATTTGGACATTTAGAGGAATAAGGGTGTTAAAGATATGTAAAAATCAAAATATTCCATTCAGAAATTAGGAACGTCTATGAATATACATGGAACCATGTTTTCACAGAAGATACATTTGAAGAAACCTTCTCATCTAAAGTAACTATAACAATATTCCAACTGATAGTTTTATATTGTAAAATCAGAAGAGAAATAACTAGCTTCTTTTTATAAGAAGAAAATGCTAATAATAAAGCATTATTAGAATATGGAGCACCAGGTCTGCTAGCATGCGCTTTGTTCGTAGATTGATGATTTGATAAAAATTCATGTGTCCCTATTTATTTTTAAAAGACATAAGAACCCTCCACAGTATTAAGCTCCTAGTTCTATGCAGAATTCCTTCCAAATAAAAATCTACTATCAGAGGCTGGCTCGCACCTCAACCCATCAAAGGGCTCCTCCCACTGTTTTTGCTAAATATGAAAGGAGTCTGGAGAGAGGAACTTCAGCTGAAGTCCCAGAGCGTGAGAAAATCAGGGCGCTGCCGACAAAAGGGAGCCCCTGGGTGAGCCAACGATTAGCTCAGGAGTGACTTAAAATGGTCGTCACCTCAATGCTGCTGCACAGACCGCCTCAAAAGAGAAGTCTGGCGATTCACCTCCAAGAAATCAACCCCTGAAAGCGCTGCTGGGTGCAGTTCTCTCCTGACCCACCGAGGTCGCAGCAGGTCGGAGCTGGGTGGACAGCAAGGGACTGCCGCCCTCAAGGTTCGAGCGCCACGTCCCGGTCCCCGGTCCCCGCAGGACCAGCCCGCGGCAGGAGGCAAATACGGCCCAAGCTTCAACGTTCATGCTCAGGCCTTCCCTCCCCACAAACTGCCTTATCCGGTAACTGTGCTTCTGGACAACTTCGCGGAGTCTTTTTGGCAAGCATCTCTTTTTTTTTTATCATTTTATTGGGGCCTCGTACAATTCTTATCACAATCCATACATACATCCATTGTGTCATGAACAAATGTACATTTGTTGCCATCATCATTCTCAAAACATTTACCTTTACTTGAGCCCTTAATATCAGCTGCTCATTTTCCCCCTTCCTCCCTACTCTCCCCCTACCCCCTGAACCCTTCATCATTCATATATTATTATTATTTTGTCATATGTTACACTGTCTGACGTCTCCCCCTGACCTCTTCTCTGCTGTCCATCCCCCAGGGAGGAGGCCATACATAGATTCCTGTAATCAGTTCCCCCTTTCTACCCCACATTCTCTCCACCCTCCAGGCATCGCCACTCTCATCACTGGTTCTGGAGGAGTCATCTGTCCAGGATTCCCTGTGTTTCCAGTTGCTATCCGTACCAATGTACATCCTCTTGTCTAGCCAGATTTGCAGGGTAGAATTGGGATCATGATAGTGGGGGGGGGAGGAAGTATTTAAGAACTAGAGGAAAGTTATATGTTTCATCGTTGCTACCCTGCACCCTGCCTGGTTCATCTCCTCCCCACAACCCCTCACCAAGGGGTGTCCGGTTGGCTACCATTGGGCTTTGAGTCTCCACTCTGAACTCACCCACATTTTCAATGATATGATTTTTTTGTTCCTTGATGCTTAATGGCAAGCATCTCTTACCTCTTTGATATCAGCCTGCCTTCTATTACAGAAAACACATGGAATCAACCAAAAATCCAAAGTAGTAATTAGTTCAATCGTGAAAGGGTTAATTTGATCATAAAATAATTATTTGTAAAATAAGTAATTAGCAAAAAAATGAGTAATTAGTCATAAGTTTCTAACTTAATTTAAAAGTAATCTCTAATTAATTGTAATTAATTAATCTCTGGCATTTCTGTATAGACTTTTATTTACCCATGGAAATGCATAAGATAAGAAAGGTTAGAAGGACTCAAGAAAGGATGGGGGCTCTTAAACGCTCCTGAATAAGGTGAAACTATGGGCTTTTCGCTGTCTGGAAGAAAGAAGAATGAAGAAAATTAAAGATCCGTAGACATCACTGGTCCCTTGGATTAAGGGAGCACATGAGCATCAGTCCCCGTGACCCCGAGACTAAAACTAGATGGTGACCAGCTATCATTCCTCTGAAAGGATCACCTCAGAAGGTCCTGGATAGAGTGGGAGAAAAATACGGGACAAAACTCAGAATCATAAAGAAGATCAGATCGGGTTTAACAGTCATATAGAAACTACTGGAACCCCTGAGACCATGAGTTCCGTCACCCTCCAGCTCTGGAAATGAACTCACACCCACGGTTCACTTTTCAGCTAAACGAGGGAGGGAGTGGTGTTTCATTCTGCTGTGCATAGAGGCACTGTGAGTGAGACCCCACTCGAGGGCACATACATCGCAGCAGCATCAGGGGGACCAGAGCACAGCTGGTACCCATCAGTCCTTTGAGATGAGAAGGCAGCATTTACCCAAAGACCAAATTCAGAAGGGTTAGGAAGAAGAAGGAATAGAAACAAGAAACATAGGGAGGATGTGGGAGAAATTATTTTATATTTTGAGTATTGCAATGAAACAAAATACATGTGAATTGAATGGGAAAAGTGGCCTACTCTGTAAACCTTCCCCCAATTTTCAATAAAAAGATTTTTAATACAATAATGTTATACAGATATAAATCAAACTGCTAACATATATATGGGAAGGGAAGGAACTGGGGAAGAGAAAGGAGGAATGGGGCCTCGCTCTTCTTATTTGATACAGGTCCACAGTGAAACCTGCGAGGACCAAAGCTCCACAGGACGGCCTTGTTTTTTCTGGATTTCAAAAGTTTCCAACTTTGAAATGTTCAGCCTTATCACTTTTCTGAAGTTCATTTTAGTGGGAAATATTTTAATGTGCCTTCTCTGACCGATTCCAACTGCCACAGGGTTTACTCCTCGTCACTTGAATATTTTATAGTACCATGTGTGAGGGTTACCTGATTTTGTGTCACCCTGAGAATTTATGAAAACATAAGGGTGTAGTCCAGCCTGCCAATCAAGCCCCCTTGAGGGTGTAGCCATCTCGTAAGCACAGGGAAACTGGGAAGCTCCCTCTCTCTGCCCCTTTGCCTTCCTGCTTCTAGGGACTCTGCTTCTGATCCGAGAACTACCCACACCCTACCATGTATCCACAGACCTTAGATCCATGCAACTCTGAAGAGGGACTTATGGACTAGCATCAGACTTATGGACTTGGGTTGGATTCAACTGGGATGACTTCTTGATATATAATAATTTCTTGATATAAAGCTCTTTATTCTACATAGATGAGTGTCACTGGATTTGTTTTTCTAGTCAACGCAGACTAACACGGCATTCTTTTATATATGATTTCTGAAATTTATTAGAGCACCATCCTAAAATACCATCTTTATCCGTGATATACTTACTCATCTAGGTAGTGACCTATATTCTGTATTTGGTCATTTTGTTCAGATATTCCTAAAGGTGTATCTAAGTTATGGCATGTGCAGATTGTCCTGGGCACCATGTGAAGGGGGAGTCACTATGTAGTTTCTATTAACCCAATATGGCCCAAGGGATAGTGGATGGGACAAAGAAGGGTTTTTGCCTGAGGCACAAGTCCCAGAAGATACCAGATGAGGATCAGAATGGCAAATATTTTAAATACTTTAATGTTGTAGTCAGACAAGAGGAGGGAAGACATTTCTGCTGACACATCTCCACTATCAACATCAATCTATTTTTAAATTGGAGATTGTGTAACTTAATGTGGTAGTTACATAATTTCATGTCAAGTTGAAGATATATGTAACAATTTAAATAAGAGCTCACAACCCAGAGAATCCAAGAACAGCAATGGGAGTAGTGATGCCAGGAGGGGAGGGGGAATGGGGGGAAGAAGGAGGAACTGATCACAATGATCGACACATAGCCACACACCCCACACCTGGGAGGATGAACAACAGAAACCATGGGGGAAGAGCGACAGTGGTTGGTGTAAGATATGAAAATAATAATAATTTATAATTTATCAGTGAGTCGGAAGATGGGTGGGGAACATTAAAAAAATTAGGGGTGGATTTTAGCCTATCAGTCAGATCACAGCCTGATGGTGGCTCCCTGTGGGTGTGGCCTTCTCATAAGGAGGGTCCTAGGAACCTCCCCTCTCTCTCTGCCTTCACCTTCCTTCTGGTGCACCACTCTGAGCTCGCCCAGAGCCATGGAGACGGGTCCACGGCCACTGGAGCCACAAGATTTCGCACCCACCAGTGAAATTCCTGTATTCTGCATCATTGCATGTGGCTGCGTGAGTCTGAAGAGGGACTTATGGACTAGCATCTGATTCATGGACATGGGTTGGACTGGGCTGACTGGATGTTTTCCTGCTAAACAATTACTTCTTGATATAAAGCTCTTTCTTACACATATATGAGTGTCTCTGGATTTGTTCCCGAGTCAACCAGGCCTAACGCACACAGAGATTACCCTGGCACTTACTCTTACTATGGCCCTGGTCACTTCAAAAACTAGGGCTCCAAAGTTGTTGTTGTTGTTGTTGTTAGATGTCCTCAAGTCAGTTCCATATCTTAGCAATCTTATGAGCAACACGATGAAACACTGCTGATCCTGTGCCATCCTCATAATGTCCTCACGTTTAAGCCATTCATTGGAGCCACTGTGTCTGTCCATCTTGTCAGCGGTCTTGCTCTTTCTCACCGCCCTGTTACTTTACCAAGAACAATATCCTTCTTCAGGGACTGGCCTCTCCTGACAAGTCCAAACTGCATGAGACAAAGTCTTCCATCCTTGTCTCTAGGGAGCATTCTGGCTGTACTCCTTCCAATGCAGATCTGCTCGTTCTTTTGGCAGTCCATGCTACTTTCAGGAGTCTTCACCAGCGTCAGAATTCAAATGTATCAATTCTTCATTACTCTTCCTTACTCAATGTCCAGTTTCACACGCCTATGAGGCTACTAAAAATAGCATGGCTTGGATCAGGTGAGCCTTAGTCCTCAAAGTAACATCGTTTCTTTTCAACACTTTAAAGAAGTCTTGTGCAGCAGTTTACCTAATGCGATGTGCCTTGATCTCTTGACTGCTCCTCCCTGAGCATTGACTGTGGATCCAATCAATACGAAGTCCTTGGCAACTTCAACCTTTTCTCCATTTATCATGATGTGACCCACTGGTCCAGTTCGGAGGACTTCAGTTTTCTTTACTTTAAGTTGTAATCCATCCTGAAAGCTTCAATCCTTGATTTCCAGCAGCAAGGTTGTGTCGTCTGCATATCAAAAATTGTTAATAAGACTTCCTCCCATCCTGATGCCACATTCTTCTTCATATTATCCGGTTTCTCTGCTTATTTGCGCAGCATACAGACTGAATACGTATGGTGAGAAGCTGCAAGCCTGATGCACACCGTTCCCGAGTTTAAACCATGCAGTCTGCCCGTTGTTCTGTTTGCACAACTGCCTCTCCATAGTTGGTTGATATGACCTAGGGTATTGTTCTTGACCATCTGCTCTTAGATCTATACTCTCTCCCAAGATGAGAGTACGTATATCTATATGTAAATAGTATCCAAATTTCAGCTCTGACATATCTGATATCAGAGTTTCGATGTCTAATAACCAGCTAAAACTACCATGTTCAAATCAGAATGCTTAATTTCCATCCCCTGAAACACATCTTTCCCATTCAGTAGCTCCTTCAGGATAAAGATTTCTTTCCCTGAAATTCCAAATTTAATCTATTAATAAACCTTATGCTTTTTCTCTCCAGAATAAATTTTAGAATCAATTTTTATGTCCATATCCACAATTTTCCACTTTAGTCCAAACTTCCTGGCCAATGAAATTCTTGCTTTACTTGCTTCAATAGTGTCTGACTGCACTTTGAATTTCTGGCAGTTCCTTATCAATGTACAACTACAACAGGTTTTTTTTATTTATATTTTTGCAGAATTTTACTTGCAGGTGATATTAATTATGTTTTAATCATTTTATTGGGGGCTTGTACAATTCTTATCACAATCCATACATGCATCCATTGTGTCAAGAACATATGTACATTTGTTGCCATCCTCATTCTCAAAACATTTGCCTTTTACTTGAGCCCTTAATATCTGCTGCTCATTTTCCCCCTCCTTCCCCACTCTCCCTACCTCATGAACCCTTCATCACTCATGATTATTATTATTTTGTCATATATTACACTGTCTGACATCTTCCCCTGAGTAGGTGATATTAATTATATTGTTTGATGATTACTGCATCGTTTTTTATCACTAAACGAACTAATTTTTTACCTGCCTTCCCTACATCCACCATCCTGTTGACCATCAACAAATGTTTCTTTTACTGTGAAAATCTACGGTGCTTAGTGTGAAAACCTTTCACAGTAAGAGAAACATTTCTTGATAGATAAAAGAGGTGCTGGTGGAGAGGGAAGAAGGGTAAAAAAATCCTTCCTTGGTTTCTTTTATTATACAATATTGTCTTGTACAATATTTGTCCATTTTTATTGATATTTCACCCAGAATAATGTCCTCTAAGCTCATCCATGTTATTATTAGGTGGGAAATGCCTCGGTCCTTGGCTTCGCACAAGAAAGAATTGACACTGAAGCCTGGTTTGTGATCCAAGTGGGTTTTTATAAAGGAAAGAAGTTACAGGTTGTGGTAGTTACATACTCTGGTGTCAATTTGAGAGGATTATGAGTGAAGGGGTGGAGTCTGTTCTGTCAATTAAGATATAACCAATGAGGGAGGCCTCTGTGTGGGCATAGCCTTTTCTTGAGAATTCTGGGAACTCCAATTTTTCTTCCTTGGAGGCAGGAAACATCTTCTCACTCTACTCACTCCCTAGCAGACTCTCTACTGACAAGGCTGACTCCCTGCAAGACATCCCTGTGGAAAAGCCACATGGACCTACCCTGATGCAGCCCTGGGAACTGGAGAAGCCATGCGGAGTCCCCTGCCAGTGCTGAGATGCTTACAACGCCACTAGATCCAAAGACTTTCTACCCACAAGCCTGTGTTAGTCCTGCAGTGTCATTGCATGTGTTTCATGAGTCTGAAGAAGATTTTATAGATTGATATCAGACTTATGGGCTAATATCAGACTTATGCGCTTGGACTGGACCGGGTTGGGATGCTTTCTTAATGTAAAATTACCCTTTAGATAAAACTCTCTCTTATACACATATGAGTTTCTATGGATTTGTTTCTCTAGTCTACCTGGACTAACACACAGGTTTTACAGTTAACTGAACACTGTACTGCATCCCCACACAAGTGGGACCTGAAGGCTGAGAACGAGAGGCCACAGCACGGCCACGCAGAACGACGGAGGAGCAGCTGGAAAAGAAGGAGGTGGTCTCCAGGCTCTGGCCTTTTGGGGGCTTTCTGCTGAGAGGTGTGGTTGATGGTGTTGGTTGACTCCATTGGCTGAATTAAGCCCACCTGGCCTAGATTGGGCCATTCCAGGTGGACCGCACCCCCCCACCACCACCACCACCTGGCTCAGGGCCTGAATTGGTGCATGCCCAGTGGACACCCTGGTCCCTGTTCTGCTACCTAACATTTCCCCACTGAAGGAGTATGGACCCAAATCTTTGGGGAACTGGGTGATGACATCTCAGGCTGCTTTCTGCTGGTGAAAGGGGGCACAAAGTGGGGCTTTGGGTCCACGCCTTTTCTACTTTGTTGGCAGGGCTGACCACTCAGGGCCCACGAGGGATGAGGAGCTGGTGAGCCTGGGGATGGCACCCTTGGCTCAGTGACCATGGTAACCTGAAAACTTCTGGAAGAACTAAAACAGGTGGACAGTTTAGGTGAGACCAGGGTAAGCTCTGAGATAGCAGTGCCCTTGGAGGTGGGGGTCAGTGTCACGGGAAGTTTAGAAAAGAAATCTGAGGACTGACAGGGATGGAGTCAGTTGACTTTGAACACAGGAATAGTGTACAAGCATTTCCTGGCTTGGAGACTGTGGTGGGTCTGAGGTAGGGTTTTCTGTGGAGCTCTTCTCTGTCCTGGGGGACAGAGAAACACCCCCAACAGCTCTCAGGGGTGCTTGTCTGTATGCTCTGCTTCTGCGGGGTCTGGGTGCAATGGTTTCCACAGTGTCACCCGTGAATGGTGCCCAAGGTCAGGGGAGAAGCTGAGGACAGGATACAACGGGGGACAGACCCTGATACTCATCTAGAAAACAAAACAGCAGAGAAGGCCGGAGGGCTCAATGTCTCGAGGTCAGTGATTGCAGTTTCAGCACTCGCCACTAGGGTGCCATGACACTGGGGCCTCAAGCAGGTGCCCCTGCCCAATGGAGGGGCCAGGGACCCAGTCTCTGCCAGCAAATTGGTCCTGACTGTGTTCTAGACAGCAAGCAATGGCCACAGGTTTGAGGGACTGTCCAAGGCCTACGGAGGGACCTACTGGCACGAGTATTTCTCCGGACCTCTGAAGGCGAGACCAGTGCTTGGAGTGATCCCCAATTGTCTTCAAAAGTGTCCACTGGCATGAAGGGGAGGAGAGCCCCGTCACTTGGCTCAGGGAGTATTCTAAAGACATCGGGGTCCTTGGCTGGACACATACTGTCCCAGTGGAGCTGTACCAGGAACGTGCTGAAGGTGGTGTTGCTGAAAGGCCTTTGGAAACGAAACTTAGCAGTTACTTAGGGGACAGATAAATGCCTCAGCAACAGTAATGGGTGCAGCGATACCGTGAGGGCAGGGAGAAGGGCAGGGGAGAGTGGGGAGAAAGGGGGAACCGGCTGCAATCATCGACATATAACCCCACCAGCCCAAGGGGATGAACAACAGAAATGTGAGTGAAAGGAGGCAGCGAATGGTGTAAGATATAAAAATAACAATCATTTATCATTTATCAAGGGTTCACAAAGGTGGGGGAGGGAGGAGAAAACTAAGAGCTGATACCAAAGGCTCAAGTAGAAAGGAAATGTTTTGAAAATTCTGATAGCCACATATGTACAAATGGGCTTGATAAAATTGGTGTGTGGATTTTTATAAGAGGTGTAAGAGCCCCCAAATAAAATGATTTCTAAAAAAAGAAGGAGACACTGATCTCGGTCCTCTGGTCTCTGGGTCCTGGGGACTGATGGTCATGTGGTCTTTTAGTTCACTGAACAACAGTTTGTGAATGTCTATGATTGTCGTCATCATTATTTCCTCCGGACAGGCAAAGAGCAGCAGTTTCACCTTAGATGGCTGCTCACAAACTTTTACGACCTCAGTTGGATGGAGAACATTGTCTTTGTAGACTCTGCTCTGTCGATTGCCCTTAGTGTCATTAGAGACTGTGGTCCTGGGCTCCTATACCCTGTACCTCACTCCCTCAAGGGGTTGGTAAGTTTCCGTAACTTTGTCTCTTCTATGCTGCACCACATTCACGGGTATATTTGTAGTAAAGGCAAATGCACGTGTACAAACATATGTCCCCACTGTGCCTCCTACAGCCATTCAGTCTGCATGTCTATACAGGCAGCTGTTTGTGGATCACTGTTACTGGGGGGTTGTGTACAGAACAGCATTTGCCTCTGTTGCCTTTAACTCTTGGACTCTCCCCAGTGTCTCCCCCCGCCTCTGTCATTTTGGGCTGACCTCCCCCGCCCCCCCGATTGTATATCAACTTTCCTTTCACCCCAGTCAACAGATAGACAACTTCTGCCCAGTAATTTAACCTCCTTTCCCTTCCCACACCTGGTAACCAGCAAATAATATTTTTTATGTTGAAATAATGTTTCTTTTCACGTGCAAAGTTTTTCTTGACTTTTAATAATAATGGTCCTGTAGAACATTTGTCCTTCTGTGATTGACTAATTTCACTCAGCACACTGTCCTCCATGTTATAAGGTGTTCCGTAGATTCATCATATCTCTTTAATACTTTGTGTGTGCCGTGGCTTGATTAGTCCCTCGCCCTTTGATGGGCATTTAAGTTATTTCCATCGCTTTGCTATTGTGAATAGTGCTGCAAAGAGTATCGTGCTCATATATCTATTCATGTCACGGCTCTTGTTTCTCTAGGATAGATATCAACCAGTGGGATTACTGGATCCTATAGCATTTCTATTTCCAAATTCTGAAGGCCATGCCATTTTCCACAGGGGCTACATTATTTTGCAGGCCCACCAGTAGAGCGTGAGGAAATGTCAGCACTCGGTGGGGTCACCTTTCCTTGGAGTGGACACAAATATGGATGTCTTCCAACCCACGGGCAAGGTCTTCTAAATTTCTTGACATAAACAAGTGGGTGTATTTAGCACTTGCTAAAACATGTTTATTGGCATTCCATCGGCTACAGGAGCCTCATTTTTCAATCAATAGCTTGAGTGAAGTCTGGTTTCTTCCTTCGCTGCGCCAATTCTTGATCAGCTGTTACTTCCTGAAATGGTGGAATGTCAACCAACTCTTTTTAGAACAGTGACTCTGCATGGTCTCCATCTTCTTTTGATGGATGGATGAAAAATAATTTTGCATCATTCAGTTTTTGCTAACAGACTATTGTAACTCAAGACTTGGATTTATTTTTTTTTTCCTCAGTTCTTTCTGATTGAAAATACGGAGTGTGTTCCTTTACCATCTCCAGGCACTCTGAAATCTTCTGTTGAGTTCCATAAAATCAACCACATTGCCCTAATTTGATGTTTATAGGTTCTTTGCTTGCTAAGTTCTTATCGCCTTCAGCCCCTCTGGAAAGCGGGCTCTAGGAGACCTAGGACAGCATTCCCCGTGTTGATTACTCTCCCGATGCCTAAAATGGCCCTGACCCAGAATCCAAAACCAAACCAAATCAGTTGCCCTTGAGTTTATTCCAACTCATGTCACTGCGCAGGCCTTTTGTTGGCTGTCCTCTTTCTAAAATAGATCTCCAAGTCTGTATATTTCATTTTAGTATGTACACAGAGCCACACAAAAGAGAAGCCTATTGAATCAGAGGTACACTGAATTAGAATTTCCAGAAATTCGCCTAACCTGGAGAGCAACTAGCTACGTACAACCACTGATCAGCTGCCGCCAGTCGGTAAGGACCCGCACGGAGAGGTACTCCGCCGGCTGTTTAAGGGCCGATTCTTTTTCCTTCAGAAATATAGGGTGGGGGTAGAAATGGGGTGTTCAGAAAGTTCATGGAAAATTTTCATTATCTTTTAATTCTATGTTTCCAGAAACTTTTTGAAAACCCCGTGTAGATTACCAGAACTTTGGGTAGACCAGGCATCCCATGGTGGCACCATGTTCATGTACCTGGCTGCTAACATGTGAGGAGATTCGAACCCTTTGTCTTAAAACAAGCAACCCCCTAAGTGAGGTGTCAACTAAGTCCACATGGAACAAGCACACTAGTCTGTGTGATCCAAGAATTGTAAACAGTAAAATTCAACTCTAAGGAGAGAATTACATCAGCTCTTAAGTTGTGAACACCTGGTTTGCAGTCTATGAATGGCAATAGAAGCCCCCAGTCCATGTGCAGGGTTACAGAGTGGAAGAAGCCTCAGGTAACTCCCCTCCGAACAAAGTCCAGGGATGTGAGGAACCTTGCTGTCAGGCAGAGTGCGCCGTAAAGTGGATGGTGGCAGATAGAGTTAGGTTAAAATGTAATAATACCTTATTTGATCTCTCTTTTGACCCATTTTGAAGTTGTTACTGTTTTGAATAGTTTCTGATTTCTTTTTGATTGAGAGTTTTCTACGTTTTGTCTCGTCATCCTGATTGATTTTGTTTGCTTGCTTGCTTGCTGTTTGTGTTTAGTGTTATTTTCCGTACATGAAATCCGGGACAGGTAGGTTTATGAAGACAGTGATTGGGTTGACAATTGCGCAGAGGCAAGGCAGGGGCAAGTGGGGGAGGGGCAGCTACCAAGGAGCATGAGAAGAGCACGGTCTGAAATTGATTGTGGCGGTGACCGCACAAAGTGCTTAATATGATGGAATGGTTAAATTGCAGGATGTGTGAAGTATATGCCGATAAAACTACTAAGAAAAAAATAAAATAGATCTGCAGACATTTCTTCTGAGGTGCCCCAGGGTGCATTTGAACCTCGAACCTTAGAGTTAGCAACCAAGCACTTAACTATTTGCAACCCCTGACAGATTGTGATTGATTTGGGGTCAACTTGGCTAGGTGAGGGTTCTCAGTGGTTGACAATTACGGCTTTAGTAATATCCCACGGTGTTATGCAACAATCGCTCCATAATGGGATCCACTTTAAGCAGCCAAAAAGTTTTAAGATTAGGGAGGCATGCGACTCCGTATTCAGGTCTCAATCCAATGCGATTGAAGGGACATTCCTGGAGGAATGGCCTAGTTCTGGTGCACTGGGGAAGCTGCTGTGCTCTTTTCTGGGTCTGCATCCAGAATCTAGCTCATGAACCTCTGGTTCTTTGGGCTTGAGCTAATGGCCTGCCATATTACCTGCTGGTTCCATTGGTGGCCTACCATCTGACCTGCCAACTTTGGGTTCATTTGCCTCTCCAGGCATTTCTGCAGCCTATGATGTTCCTGATCACCCTGGGCTCATCAGTCCCTAAAGCTACACCAGTCAGGAGAAGCCTCCAACTTCATATCTGACCCACAAACTTAGAGATGGACTGGACTCACCTCTTCCGATGAGCCATTTTCTTGATACAAATTTCTCCTTGACACAGACACAAACATATGTAAGCATCGCTGGTGTTGTGTCCTTAGCGAGCCAGCCTAAGGTACACATAAAAGGTACTAAATAAATATTTGTTGATAAAAATGAATATAAATGTTAAAGAAAGGTTTTTAGTTAATTGTCAGCCTGAGGATGACTATAAGCTGGAATTACAGTTGTTAAGAATATTGATCTGTTCTAAACAAGTGATGACAGAGTCCCAAATTGCCCTAAGATGTTTACATTAGATCTGTGACTTGTTGGTGCTACAGGAAGAGATTGCAGCCAACAATTTGCAGACTCAACTACTTTTGTTTTGTATTTGCAATTGCTTAATGTAGGAAGCAGGTCTTAAGGGATGAATTGGACTCTGTTCTCCAGGGCCCCACAGTGTGTTTTTATGAAATAAAGAGATACTGCAATAAAAAGGTTGCTATGAATGCCCATTTGGACCGAGACGTGTATTATCTCATTTATAGTATTAGATGTGTCACGTTCCCTGAAGGAACTATCCAACAGTAATGTCATCATTCACTTTCTATCTTACATGAAAAAAAATTCCCATGTGGACATTCTCTGCAATTTCTATTGAGTTTGTAGTTCCATTGCAAGCACTTTTTCAGAAATGTCCATTATTTTTTCAATATTAAAGCAAATCTCATAAGGGGGATTAAGGATTAGGTGTTATCAATGTAAAGAGAAAATAATCAGTCTTAATCATGACTGCATTATGTGAAAAAATGACTTCTTTTCATTGGATTTTGGTTTAAACCATTATACTGAAATTGGCTTCTGAAAAGTTGTCTCAGGTAACTTATTTATAGTCATGCTGTGGAAAAACACAATTTGCTATCAGTATCCTATTATTTCTACCCTGCTCAGTTGTTTGTGACCTGAATAAATAAACCCAGGTGGTTTAATAGGATGAGAATGCTGCTGAGTTATGTAGAAGGAAAGAGAAAACCTCTCGTTTATTCTCTCCAAGAAGATGAGGCAGACGAGATGGAGCTATAACTCGTCAGACTCTGAAAGGATGACCGAGAGCCCAGAGCCTTTCTCTGTGGAGCTCTGCTTCAGAGCTGCATGGCCAGAAGGAAGGAATGGGGCCACTGCCGTCCTGCATTCAAAAAGAATCAAAAGTACATGGGTGGGTGTGCTTTCTCACAGCACCCCTAAAGGATAGAGTTAAACTGCCTCTGTGGGTTTCCAAGACGGGGGGCTTGCATTGGACTTTTACATTTGTGTAGGGGATGACCTTTTTTTAACAGTCTTATTGACATCTAATTCACGTGCCATAAAATGCAGTGGTTTTAATCTACGTAAAAAGAGCTGTGCTATCATCACAATTCATTTTAGAACATTTTCTTCCTTGTTATGAGCTCCCCATTTCCCCCCAACCTCCCCTGCCATAACTCTAAGAAATTCTTTTTTTTTTTTAGTAGAAAGATCTTTTTTTTAAATTTTTTTTATTTTAACAATTTATTGGGGCTCATACAATTCTTTTCACAGTTCATATATATACATACATCAATTGTATAAAGCACATCTGTACAGTCTTTGCCCTAATCATTTTTTTCTCTTTTCTTCTTTTACATTTTATTAGGGACTCATACAACTCTTACCACAATCCATACATATACATACATCAATTGTATAAAGCACATCCATACATTCCCTGCCCCAATCATTCTCAAGAAGAAATTCTTATTCTAGGTACTGTCTCTGTATTTATTTTCCTCATCTGGATTTCTTTCTTTTTTTTTAATCACTTTATTAGGGGCTCATACAACTCTTAACACAATCCATACTTTTATCAATTGTGTAAAGCACATTTGTATATTCATTGCCCTCATCATTCTCATTTTCCCCTCCCTCCCCGCTTCCCTCTCCCTCATGAATCTTTATAAACTATTATGTTGTCATATCTTGCCCTGTCCAACGTCTCCCTTCACCCAATTTTCTGTTGTCCATCCCCCAGGGAGGAGGTCACATGTAGATCCTTGTAATCGGTTCCCCCTTTCCACCCCATCCTCCCTTCACCCTCCTGGTATCCCACTCTCACCACTGGTCCTGAAGGGATCATCCACCCTGGGTTTCCTGGGTTTCCAGTTCCTATCTGTACCAGTGTACATCCTCTGGTCTGGCCAGATTTGTAAGGTAAAATTGGGGTCATAATAGTGGGGCAGGGGGGTGAGGAAGCATTTGGGAACTAGAGGAATGTTGTGTGTTTCATCATTGCTACCCTGCACCCTGACTGGCTCGTCTCCTCCCCGCGACTCTTCTGTAAGGGGATGTCCAGTTGCCTAGAGATGGGTCTTGGGTCCCCAATCTGCACTCCCCCTCATTCACAATGATTTGATTTTTTGTTCTTTGACCTGATCCCTTCAACACCTTGTGATCACGCAGGCTTGTGTGCTTCTTCCATGTGGGCTTTGTTGCTTCTGAGCTAGATGGCTGCTTGTTTACCTTCAAGCCTTGAAGATGCCAGATGCTATATTTTTTGATAGCTAGGCACCATCAGCTTTCTTCACCACATTTGCTTATGCACCCATTTGTCTTCAGCAATCATATCATGGAGGTGAGCACACATGATATGGCTTTTTGTTCTTTGATGCCTGATAACTGATCCCTTTGGTACCTTGTGATCACACAGGCTGCTGTGCTTCTTCCATGTGGGCTTTGTTGCTTCTGAGCTAGATGGCTGCCTGTATACCTTCAAGCTTTTAAGACCCCAGACACTATATCTTTTGATAGCTGGACATCATCAGCTTTCTTCTCCATATTTGTTTATTCACCCGCTTTGTCCTCAGTGGTTATATCGGGAAGGTGAGCATGATAGAATGCCAATTTAATAGAAGAAAGTATTCTTGCATTGAGGGAGTACTTGAGTGGAGGTCCAATGTCCTTCTGGTACCTTAATACTAAATCTATAAATATATGCACATAAATCTATTTCCCCATCCTCATATATAAATATATTTGCATATGTACATGCCTTCATTTAGACCTCTATAAATGCCCCTTGCCTCCTAGCTCCTAGCTCTATTTCCTTTGACTTTCCTCTTGTCCCACATCATGCTCAGTCTTCATTTGGTTTTCAGTAATTCCTCTTAGTTACAGTACCCTTGATCACGTCCTACCATCCTCACCTGGATTCCTTAAATAGGATTCAGTTCCTTAACTTATTTTTAATATGTTTAAGTAGGGTTTTATTGTTGTTGTTTTTACTTGTTTTGCTTGCTATAGATATGAATACCTCATAAAAATATATTTCAAGATAGAATTACCTGGATCTTTAAATCAAGTTCACATTTCATCTTGTATTGTCTAATTACCACTGAATATTTCATTTCCAACTCCTCTATTAATGGTAGGCCTAAGAATCTATCTCATTTCCATAACAATAAAATGCTACACCCCTTGACAAGGCTTTAAAATATTCTTAGAGAATGGAATCAAACTGACAACTGCCATTCAAAAGTCCCAGCGGGCAGTGACCGGGGAAAGAAGCTAAGAATTGTTGCACACTGTGAAGAACGTCATGAGCGCCACTGCATCGGACATGTAGAAGCTACTGGATTGCTGGATGTTTGGTTGCATATATTCTGAACAACAACAGTGATTTTCATTTTTGCCCAAAATTCTTAGAGAAAAGATGCCAGGATAGTGTGAAATACCGTCTATTCCTAGAGAAGAAAGGTTAGAGCTCACTGGCTTGATGAAAACTTGCCTGCCATCAAAAGGACTTTTAAAAACACACCTAAAGCCGTTTATCCTTTGCACTCGAGGTCCTTTGATTAATCTGATAGAGACAAGCATCCACATCCTTCTTTTGCTTTGGTTCAAGTGACCTGAATATGTGATGCACTCAAGAGATGAATGAAGTGGTGTGTGTGTGTGTGTGTGTGTTAGCATCTCATTTGCGTATAAAAAGGAGGACAACTATTTTCCCAGCGTGTGTCAGAGATGTACGACTCTTAATGGCTCCTATCTAGGATTTAGTCATAATCAAATGTTTAAACTTCTCCTCCTCCAAACATCTGAGCCATAGTAAATTAATGAAAGAAAATGGTAATTGTTCGCTAGGGAAACAAAATAGAATGCCACATTAAGAAAGCATTGAAAATCCTGCTATCCATTATCTCCAACCTGCTTTAAGTTTTGGAGAAATAGGAACCCAGGAATTAAAGTTACATTACCATTGAACCAAGCGCATATCTGCCTCCTCCATGTTTAATTGTGTGATATGTGGATTAAGTGCAAACAAAACTGTTAAAAAATAAAATTGAATATATGTAGTAGTTATATAATTTGGTGACAATTTGGGACTTGAGAGGATTCACAGTGAAGGGGTGGAGTCTAGTATGTCAATCAGGTCATAGCCAATGAGGCCTCTGTGTGGGCATGGCCTTCTCCTAAGGATTCTGGGAACTGCTATATTTCCCCCATGGAGGCTGGAGACCCTCTCTGCTCACTCCCTTGGAAACTCTCTACTGACAAATCTCGCTCCCTGAGAGATGCTCTACTGAAAAGGCAGTGCCATGGGCACTGGAGGAGCCACATGGAGACCCCTGCCAGCACAGAGATGCTTCTACCGCCACTGGATCCACAAGACTTTGCATCCACTGGTCTGTGATCTTCCTGCATTTGACATCATTGCATGTGTTTCTTGAGTCTGAAGAGGAATTTATAGATTAGTATTTGACATATGGGCTAATAATCGGACTTATGGACTTCATCTGGACTGTGCTGGGGTGTTTTCTCAATATTAAACTGCTCTTGAATATAAAACTCTTTGTTATACACATGAGTATCCTATGAGTGTGTTTCTCTAGTCTAACCAGACTAACACAATATGCATTATAAAATACAAAAAAATAAGACATATAGAAACATATGGTCCAATGGACTACTAGGCCAAACAAACATCAGCCCCCATAACCTAGAGACCAGAAGAACTAGATGGTGCCCTGCTAGCACTACCAATGGCTCTGGAAAGGTTCACATTAGATGGTCCTCAATACAGTCAGAGAACAATATGAAACGTAGTCCAAAATCATTTTTAAAAAGGCCAGGTTTAGAGGTCAGATAAAGACTGGTTCCCCCAAAACTCTGGCCTTAATCACCCTCAGGGCTGGAACTGAACTCACCCCTGTGTTAGAATAATGGACCATTTCAGATCGAAGGGCAGAATTGACTCAAAGTCAGTGTAGGGGATTAAGATATATATATATATATATATATATCTTATATATATATATCTGATATATATATACACCATACTCACTGTCATCAAGTGGATTCCAACTCATAGTAACCCTACAAGGCAGAATGAAACTGCCCTGTGAGTGTTCAAGACTGTAAATCTTTTTTTTAATCATTTTACTTGGGGCTCCTACAACTCTTATCACAATCTGTATTAGTCTGGGTAGACTAGAGAAACAAATCCATGGAGATATATATATATATATATATATATATATATATATATATATATATATATATATATATATATGATGTATATACAAGAGCAATTGAACATGGAGAAAACATCCCAGCCCAGTCCAGATCAAGTCCATAAGCCCGATATTGGCCCATATTTCCATTATCAATTGATAAAGTCCTCTTCAGACTCACGAAACACATGCAATGAAGCCAAATGCAGGACAATCACAAACCAGTGGGTAGAAAGTCTTTGGGTCCAGTGGTGTTGTAAGCATCTCAGCGCTGGCAGGGGTCTCTCTGTGGCTTCTCCGGCTTCCGAGGTCTGGTTGTGTCCGTGTGGCTTGTCTTCTGCAGTGTCTCCCAGGGAGTCGCAGAGAGAGGGGTTTCTTCTGCCTCCAAGGAGGAAGTCCCAGAATTCTCAGAATGCCATGCCCACAGAAGTCTCATTAGCTATATCCAGATTCACAGCCCAGACTCCACCCCTACACTCTTTTTTTCTTTTAATCATTTTATTAGGGGCTCATAGAGCTCTTATCACAGTCCATCCATCCATCCATTGTGTCAAGCACATTTGTACATTTGCTGACCTCATCATTCTCAAAACATTTGCTTTCCACTTGAGCCCTTGGCATCAGCTCCTATTTTTCCCCTCCCTCCCCCCTCATGAACCCTTGATAACATATAAATTATTATTTTGTCGTATCTTACACTGTCCTACGTCCCCCTTCACCCACTTTTCTGTTGTCCATCCTCCAGGGAGGAGGTCACATGCAGATCCTTGTAATCTGTTCCCCCTTTCCACCCCACTCTCCCTCCACCCTCCCGGTATCGCCACTCTCGGCACTGGTCCTGGAGGGATCATCGTCTGCATTCCCTATGAAGACTAACTCTTCACGGGAGTAGAAAGCCTCATCTTTCTCCCACGCAGCTGTGGGTGGTTTCAAACTGCTAGCAGGCCAGCTGAGTAATCCACTCTGCAGACAGAAGCAGGAAACAGGGAGGATGCGCTGCACACAGTACGTGGAGCGGACGGCAATGGGCGACTTGAAACAAAATGCGCATGACCTGTCCCACATAAGACGAATGAGCTGCCCTGCAAATATTCCCCTAATCGACAAGGACAAGTCCATGCCAGAGGAAAGAACTAACCTGAGCTAATAATAACTTCAGGGAGCCATGTCTTTTCTCACAGCCTCAGTTTGTTTTCGTCTGAGAAAAAAAAAAAAAAACAAGATGGTAATCTCACCTCTCTCTTAGAGTTGCCCTGAGACCAGAATCAAATGCAACACGTAAAGGGCCAAGCCCACCCAACACAAGTAACCCCACTCTAAATGCCCTGTCCCTGTCATACAGGTAGTACGGTGGAGAGAATGAAATTGTCCTCAGTTTGATGGGCAACACACTCAGTTGCCAATCAAAAGGTGAGAGAGGGCAGCTGGAGGTAGCTCAGAAGAAAGGTCTGGGGCTCTCCTTTAACTCAGTCGCTGAAAACCCCCTGGAGCTCCGCTCTCCTCTGACGCACACCTGGGCTCTTCATGAGTCACCTTCATGAGTCAACTCGGCCACAGCTGGTTTGACTTGAATTTGGTTCCCAGCGCCCTGATGTGGGGACATTTGAGGGCAGAGTTGTAGTATGTGACACTCTATTCGCTGGTTCTGAAGCTGAGTCAATCCAGCTCAACTGAGATTTTTACTTTCTTGTGGTGGTAAACCGTCGCCCACTGCTGGTTTTCTTCATCAGACTTATAAAGGTCACGTACAGGCCTCACACCAAGCAGCAAAGAGCCCAGCCGGGAGCGCACACTGGAATTGTAGCCCGGTGCTGCCCGATGCGGGCAAAGAAAGAGCCATCGAGGGCCTGGCGCAGTGCTGAGTAGCGCCCCACACCTGCACTTAGCGTCTCGCAGGCTTCTGGAGCAGTCGATGGGTGAGTTGATTCAAATAAGTATTTAAATAAATCTGAAGTTGCACAAAGCTTTGCAAAAAGGTTTGGGCCTTTTGGGACACAAAACTTATCAGTGACGCGTTAGTGCCCTCTGCTGTTTGCTAGGTCTTCCAACAGGCAAATTAGCCCACACAGGGGTTTTGGTCCTTTACCTGGGTTTGGAGTTGCTTGTTTGTTTGTTTGTTTGCTTGCTTGCTTGCTTGCTTGCTTGCTTGCTTGCTTGCTTGCTTGCTTGCTTGCTTGCTTTAAAAACCACTGAAGTGTTTGGGTTTTGGTGTTTGAACACATAAATGAATAAGATTGTATTATTACGGTAAGAAGAAAGCACAGGATTGCTTAAAATCTCCTGTGTTCTTTGTTATCTCTTGTGTTCTAACCCTTACCCCAAAGAGGTTTCTTGATTTAAAAACGACTGGAGATTAACTATTGAGTTGCAATTGTGAAACTATATATAATGTTCTTTAATCTGTAAAATATTTCACAAAAGATTATTTATGCAGACAGTCTGCGAAGAGGCGCTGTAACTTCCCATTGCATTTGTTACAGACACATTTGCTCTTCATTTTACACAGCCTGCTTAGAGGTTGGTCAGGTTTAAAGAATAAAACTATGTACCATGCAACCATTGTCTGGGGCATACTTGTGTAGGGTTTTTCTAATTATTTATCTGGAATAAGTAGGCATCTCGTAGTTTATCTATCTGCCAACACTACCCACTTCCATGGATGTTCTAAGTCTCATCATTGAAATGATTTCTCTTATGGAGTTTCAGGGTTGGCCATAACAAAATAATGAATAAAACCGAGACATCGCCCACACGGTTTTCGATTTCTTCTTTCACATTTTGTGACAGACTGAATCGGTTTTCATGGGTCAAAGCTTAAAAGAGGGAAATTGAATTAGCAGGGTCAGCTAGGCATGAGATTAAATACAAGTACATTTGTTCTTAACAGAAAAGTTAGCTAATTAGTGGGTAGATTGAAGGGAAAATGTTGTGAGTCCATGTACTTCTTTTATGCAACAACAAAGATCCTCTATAAGAAGTGTTTTGTTTTGTTTTGTTTCAAGAATGATAAATTTAAAAGTAAGGGCAGCTACCTGCACCATTACGTAAGGCCTTGAGCTCAAGGTTGCACGGCAGAATCACCTGTTGAGGTTCTACAACAAACTCAAGGACAGCCACGCCCTACCGGCAGCCCAATTCAATCAAAATCTCTCATTCTGAGGCTTCAAGGACGCCAGTGGCTTAAAAGTGAACCCAGGCAACTTAATATGTGGCCAGGTGGCAAGCCATTGTCCTCAGACCGCCAGGTTCCTGGGGAACGCGTCTCATCTTCGGTGTGCATGCAAATCAAAGTAGACTGGTTTTGTGAACCCAGGCATTTCTGGGTGTTGGACAGTTCAAACAAGGTCGCAGTCCAAACCCACCAGCCGCTCTGCTCCCCTCAAGATGTACAATCTAGGACGCCCCCTGTGGGGCTGCTATGATTCACAATCCAATCAATGGCAGTGGGTGAGTGGGGATATTTCTCACCGCTGCCGGCTGATACCAGTGGAGTTAAGTCAAGAGCCATGTGTTGAGGAGCAAGACTTTATAGAAGGCCAAAATAAAAATGATTATAATAGGCCATTTGTTTCAATAGGCGATTGCAAGTACATGCCTGTCTAAGTTGGAAAATATACATTATTCAGCCACATGATTATAATGGTAACTGCCATTGACTGAATGAATGCTTTCGTGGTACACGCCTCACTTTGGGGGATGTGCTTCTGAAACTCAGTCACTGGAGACTCTACAGCTCCCAAAGGTCCTGTCCACGATCAACCACAGAGACAGTGCAGGACAGCGCAGCATTTCCTTCCGCTTGCTTGTGACCACCATGTGTCTGGGAGCAACTCACAGCCACCGCCATAGAAATGAGGAACCGGGGGAGAGAGAGAACAAACTGCCTGACCAGTTCTGCAGTGGGCTGCCGTCCTTCTTCTACCCTTCTCTCTCAGGGTCCCTCCCGGACAAAATGAAGTTTATATTGGATCCCTGGCTACCCTTTCAGAGATGTGCCTTAGATCATTTTATATGCAGCAGCTCCCGTACGCAGGCATTGAACTCATGCAAGTTTAGATTATATTCAAATTGAGGTCAGAGTTCATTTTCACCCGACCTTTTTTAACCATCATGGTCTGGTGGAGCTGGAAGCGGCAATATGCAGACGGTGCAGCCGGGTGACACTGTTCAAATCTACCCTCGACGCTGTAATTGGTAAATCTCCCCATGTGTTTTTGAAAAATTAATCAAGACAGGTTTGGTGAACCTTTGCTGTGAGAGTCTCTTTAGGACAAACGACTTTGTTCCCACTGTATTGTCATAAGGAAACTCCAGCTGCAAATCCCAAGGTGACCCATTTATCTCACTTGGGTGGAAAATAATGACTTTTTAAGCACTGCAAATAATTCTGCTGGTTTAAAATCAACTTGGTTAATACAATTAAATGCAACTATTTGATCTTTCAGGCCCAAAACCCATCATATAACTCATATGTTAACATTTTAATGTGGACACAGCCGCCCAAATCTCCCCATACAGCCAACGTAATCTTCCGATGGAGAGGTGTTGAGACCGAGCTGACCCAACTAGTTCATAGTGTCCTTTGAACTCTCTCCAGAATGAGTCACCAGAAGTGCCAAGAAAGTGTTTCTGCCTTAAACACTCATCTTTGGCCTCGAAGTCAATGGCCTTATGAGGTCTTGTGCACATCCTCACCAGAGAGGACCATTGCGACGTGCGCATCGAATTCCACTGGGTGCCTACGCTTCGCACCTCGATCCCTTTCAAAGTCACAGGACCTCTTGGACACTGTATGGCCAACCTCAAAGACACATATTAAGTCCCCATATCACTCAGTGAGATTTAGCACTGAGAACACCTCCTCTTGTCTGGAAATTCTTTTCTGTTAACCTTAGCACGTTTCTTTTGGTCTCTTAAATGAAATGCTCTCAATCTCCTTCTGCTACAACAAACTCTTAAATGCTCTTTTGTCTTAGTGTCTAATCCTTGACTTTCTTCCCTTCCCATTCTGTTTATTCTCTCTTTTACTTTATGACTTCAACTCCCACCCACAAGATAGAGCGAAAACTCATGTACAGCTTCACGCCTGGTCTCTCCTCCAAGCCTCAGATTCACATCAACCAATAGGGCTGCTGCTAGCCATGTGTGGATATTTAACTTTGAATTAAATAAAGTTTCAAATTTCATTCCTCATTCACATATTTCATTACTCAATAACCACATGTGGTATGTTAGTCCAGGTTGACTAGAGAAACAAATTTATAGCCACTCATATGTGTATAAGAAAGAGCTTTATAGACAGAGTAATTGTATATTAAGAAAACATCCCAGCCCAGTCCAGATCAAGTCCATAAGTCCGATATTAGCCCATTTGTCTGACACCAGTTTGTCAATTCCTCTTCAGACTCACAAAACACATGCAATGACGCCAAATGGAGGAAGATCACAGCCAGTGAGTGGGAAGTCTTGTAGATCCATGACAGTGGAAGCATCTCAGTGCTGGCAGGCATCTCCACGTGGCTCTCCCAGCTCCAGGGCTCTAGCATAGCTCCATGTGTCTTGTCAACAGGAAGACCAAGCAGAGAGTCTATGTGTCCCACCTACCGGGAGCAAGAAAGGAATTCCCAGAATCCTTAGGAGAAGGCCATGCCCACACAGAGACTTCATTGGCTATGACCTGATTCACAGGCTAGACTCCACCCCTTCACAAGTTGATAGATTATATAACTGCCACTTGGCTAGTTTCCTGACCACATAGTTTAGATGAAAAATATTTTCATCATCATAGAAAAAAAATTTTAAGATCATTTTACCAAATAAAATTATTTTTAAGAGAACATTTTATTGGGGGCTCTTACACAGCTCTTATAATAATCCATATATCAATTGTATCAAGTATATTTGTACATGTTGCCATCATTTTCTAAACATTTACATTCTATTTGAGCCCTTGGTATCAGCTCTTCTTTTTACCCTCCCTTCCCCCTCCCACCCTGTGACCCCTTAATAAATTATTATCATTATATTATTTTCATATCTTACACTGACCTTTGTCTCCCTTCCCCCATCCCCTGCGGTTTCTTCCCCGCTCCTTTCCCCACCTTCCCCTTACTCTCCTGGTATCGCTACTCCCCTTTCTGTTCCTGAGGGGTTTATCTGACCTGGATGCCATGTATCCTGAGCTCTTATCTGTAGCTGTGTGCAAGCTCCGGCCTAGCCCACAGTGAAAGTCGGGATTGGGGTCATGATAGTGGGGGGTGAAGAAGCTTCAAGGAACCAGAAGAATATTGTGTGTTTCATTGGTGCTATACTTCACCCTAGCTGACTTGTCCCTTCCTTGTAATCCTTCAACACAGAAATTTTTATGGGGCAATGCCATATTTAGGAGAGGGTAAAAAAATGTTTAACCAATCCCACTGCCACAGAGTCCATTCTGATTCTTAGTGACCCTGTATGGGACTTCTGAGGCAGGAGCGGCTAATCTCATCTTTCTCCCAACGAACAGCTGATGATTTGAACTGCCAGCTTTGCGGTTAACTTTCCAATGCTTACCCAGGTCCTTAAGATAATAATAGCTAATACTTCCATGTTGTTGTTAACTGCCCTTGGGACAGCCCCTGACTCATGATGACTCTGCACAATGGACTGAAACACTGCCCAGTCCTACACCATCCCTATTACTGGTTGCAAATCAGACCATTGTGATCCATACCATTTTCAAATGCACATAGCCAGGCCTTTCTTCCTCATCTGCCTTGGTCTGGAAGCTGCTGTCTGCTGAAACCTGTTTAGCATCATAGCAATATAAAAGCCTCCACTCACAGATGGGTGGTGGGTACACATGAAGTACATTGGTTTGGCACTGAATCTAGGTCTTACACACAGAAATCATGAATTCTACCACTAAACCACCACCGCCCCCAATACTTATGTAGCACTTACTCTGGGCCAGCACTTTCTGTGCTGTTTATTTATATAGCTCTTTCACAATCCTCACAACTAACTCCTGAGTCAGAACTATTATTGTCCTATCCGTTTTTAAATGAGGAAACTGAGGCACAGTGGGCAAGCAAGGGGACATGCTCCTAACCAGTATAATAAACTGCCTAGGTATTTAAAGTTTCATTATCCCCAGCTCTCTAACTGGTGTCTTACAGACAGACACAGAAACTGATTCTCCATCTTTCACTATATCTTCCACCTGCCTCACCCGTAAACTACCCCTCTGGTACTCCTTGTCCCAGTTAATGCACTATCAAACACCTCAGCTAGGAACATCACAGTTCCCTCAGCTCTCTTTCTGGCTACTGTGTTGATACTGCCACACACTCTGATCAAGGAAATTTCAAAGTTATTTGTCCAGAAGACAATTCTGGTGAAATTATTCAACATCTATGGGGTGGAAGAAAGGAAACTTGGATCCAATGAGTTGTTAACAAGCTGTGGGCGGTTTTATAATATTGTTGCCCCATGCATCCATGCCCCTCTGCCACTGTAACAAATGACCACACACAATGCAAATATGGCTTGACGGATAGCAAAAAAGAGAGTATAAATGAACCCAAAAGCTAATTTTCGAAAGAGCGATGAAACTGACAGACCTTTTACTAAGTTGAAAAAAGAGGAGAGAGAAGATGCACATATATCTAAAATCAGAAATGACAGTGGGATGTCCGTCCTGGAGGTCCTAGCTAATAACATAAGGCACCGGAAGGATATCAAAGGTATACACCTGGGGAAAGAAGTGAAATTATCATTATTTGTAGATGGCATGATTTTATAGAGAAAGAACTCCAAAGGCTCCACGATGGGATTGCTGGAAACGATAGAGGAGGAGTATGGTAGAGTGGAAGGATATAAGATCACCAAGCAGAAGTCAAGTGGATTACTACACACCACTGAGGGGCTTATAGGAAAAGAGATCGAGAAAGCGGTGCCCTTCATAGTAGTCAAGCACAAACTGAAACATCTAGGGATATACCTAACACTCCCCCCCCCCCCCGGCAAAAAAAAAAGAAAAAGATATGTATGAGGAAAACTATAAAACATTATTACAAGAAACCAAAGGGGACCTTCACAAATGGAAGAATATCCCTTCCTCGTGGATCAGATTGCTCAATACTGTAAAGATGTCAATCCTGCCTAAGGCACTATATAAATTCAATGCAATCCCTATATAAATTCCAGCATCATTTTTCAAATAAATGGAAAAACTGACTACAAACTTCATATAGGAAGGGAACAAGTCCATAATTGTCAAGGAACTCCTCAAGAGGAAGAACAAAGTGTGTGGGCTTGCACTACCTGACTTTCAAACTTATTATACAGCTGCAGTGGCCAAAACAGCACGATACTAGCACAATGATAGATACTTGAACCAATGGTTAAGAACAGAAAATCCAGGAATTAAAACAGCAACATACAGACAACTGATCTTTGACAAATACCTACAAAATATCAAATGGCAAGCAGATACCCTTTTCAAAAATGGTTGTGGAAAAACTTGCTCTATTGCAGAAGAATGAAATAGAACCCTTACCTCACTCCATACACAAGGACAAATTCAAGGTGAACCACAGACCTCAAGGTAAAACCCAAAATCATCAGGGTCATCGATGAGAAAATTGGGACAAAGCTAAGAGCCTTAGCAGGGAATACATGGGCTATCAGACATAAGGAAGGATACACACCCAGAGGAAGACAATATAGATGAGTGGGGCCTATTAAAGATAAAACACTTGGGAGCATCGAAAGATTTAATCAAGAGAGTAATAAGAAAGCCCACAGACTGGGAAAAGATACTTAGTAATGACATATCAGACAAAGGACTTATTTTTGAAATCTACAGAATCCTGCAAGGCAAACTTACAACAAGAAAAGAAATAGCCCACCGGGGAGGTAGGCAAAAGATTTGAAGAGAAGATTCACAAAGGAGGAAATCCAAATGGCCAATAAACATATGAGAAAGTGTTCCCAATCATTAGCCATCCAGGAAATGCAAATCAAAGGGAAGAGGTATCAGAAATTCAAACACAAGCAACCAAATGGATGTGAAGGGGTGCAGATGTAGTAGAGACCCAAACCACCTGTAAAATAATTGGACAGTCCCTCTCAGAAGGACCACACAGAAGGGATGTTAAATCAAGGGTACAGTAGAGTACTGAAGAACCACATAACCATCTTTTTGTTCTTTGATATTTCCTCCCCTTACTATTACGGTTTTTATTTGTTTTTACCTCATCAATCATGTTCGATTTGTATATGTTCAGTTATACATTTAAAATCATTCCATACATGAAAACCAAGATAGAGAACCCTTCAGAAACAGTAACAGGAGTAACGATTCCCTGAGAGTACAGGAAGAGAGAGGAGGAAGGAGGAAATCGGGAGTGGATAGCATTGATGATTATATAACCCCACTCGATGGGATCAAACTATAGAATCATATGTGAATGGATATGTTGGATGGTGTAAGAGACAGCAAAAAATAAAAATAATAAGGCTTCCTGGGGGGTAGGGTTAGGGAAGGAGGGCATAAAGGGGAGCTGATATCAAGGAGTTCAAGAAGAAAGAAAATGTTTTGAAGTTGATTGTGGTAGCAATTGTACAATACTGCTTGAAGTGATTGAACTATGAAATGTTATGATATCTGTAAGAGCTCCCAATAAAATAATTAATTTTTCAAATGGGATGTTACAAATGACTTTACAAAAATAAATAGTAACCATAAGACAATGCTATGAATAATGGTATGTCAACAAATTAGATACCTTTCATGGAATGAAAAAATTCCTAGAAGCCCATGAACTACCTAAATTGATTCAAGAAGAACTTTTTTGAAGTGTCAATATACCTGTAAGTGAAAAGATTAGGTCAGTAATCAATGAATTACAAACAAAAACACTAGGCCAGATGGCTTCACTGGAAATTTTTGCCAAACATTTATAAAAATGGAACCAATCGTTTTTAAGTGCCTTAAAAACAGAATAGGAAGGAAACTTCCTAACTCATTTCATAAAGCTAGATTTACCCTGGTGCCAAAGTCACACACAGACACCACAGCAAAAGAAAACTACAGACCAATCTCCCAGGTGAATAAAGATGCAAAAGTCACAAATAAAATATTAGCAAAGTGAAGGCAACAAAATATTCAAAAGGATTATACACAATGATCAAGTGGGGTTTATCCCAAGAATGCAAGGGCAGTTCAACATTAGAAAGTCAATCAATGTCATATACTGTGATAGTTAGGTTTCTTGTGCCAATATAGTCAATAGGAACATGTGGGATAATCAGGCTGCAGTTTGAATTGGAGAGCAAAGAGATAAGTGGCTCAGCAAGGCCTGCCCCTCTCTCTCTTGCTCTCTGATCACACTGGTATCAGACGAGTGTGTTGGAGTTTTAGCTAGTTCTTTGCCTCAACTTGTGAGCTATACCACCTGTGGGACAAACCAACCCATGGATCATGTTGCTAGAGCTTGAGGTTCATTCTAGACCTGCTTCATCATGGTGTGTACATCCCTTGAGCTTGAGGTTGCTGGATCCTGTCCTCTTGCATTGCTTGAGTTCAATATCCCATCTGGACCTGCTTAGCTAAGATCCTAAACTGCTGACTGTTGGTGACCTAGCCTGCTATTTGCTGCCTGTAGGCAGACTGCCTGCATTGCCCGAGGGAAGACTCAGCTGTCAGCTTCCTTGACCTTAGACCAGAAGCCCTTGTAAGTTGAAGGACTTCCAGTGTATTAACTGTTCCATGGAAGTGACTTGAACTGAACCCTCTGTACTGCTGTGTGGACTAACTAGCTGTTATATTCCTTTGTGCTATACACATATATCCATGTATATATAATCATAAGTGTCCTGGTTTTGTTTCTCTAGAGAGCCCTGCTTAACACATATACCATATTAATAGAACAAAGGTAAAGGACCATATGGTCATCTCAGACAATAGAGAATAAACATTTGGCAAAATCCAACACCTTTTAATAAGGAAAATAATCAATAAACTAGAAATAAAAGGGAAATTCCTTAATATAGTAAAGGGTGTTTATAAAAAGCCCACAGATAACACTGTCCTCTGTGGAGAAAGATTGAGAGTTTTCCTCTGGGATGAGGAAGACAAATATGCCCACATTCACCACTGCTATTCAATGTTGTACAAAAATCCTAAATAGATAAGTTAAAAACTCACCTCCATTGAGTCAAATCTGACTCGTGGAAACCCTAGAGGATAGGGTAGAACTGCCCCCTGTGGATTTCTGAGACTGTCACTATTTCGGGAGTAAAAAGCTTTCTCTTTCACCGATGGAGCAGCTGGTGGTTTTGAACCATTGGCCTTGTGGTTAGCAGCTCAATTTGTAACTACTACACCAACTGTGCTCCTAGTTAGATCAATTATAAAAGGGAAAAATAAACAAAGGGCAACCAAATTGATAAGGATAAAAATTATTCCTTTTCACAGATAACATATTCCTGTATAAAATCCTGAAGAACCCACAAGAAAATGACTAGAACTACTAAATGAATTCAGCAAAGAGACAAGGTACGAGATCAGCCCACACCAAAAAAAATGTTTTAAAGAGCTAGATTTCTATCGGCAATAAGCAATCTGAAGGGAGAACTTAATGACATTTATAATAATATCTAAAAGGATACACTACTTAAATTTAACAAGGAAGATAAAAAAATCTTATACACTAACCTATAAAACATTGCTGAAAGAAATTAAAGAAGACGTAAACAGATATAGCATTTTATGTTCGTGAATTGAACGTTGTACTATTGTTAGGACGTCAATGCCATATATGCCAAAGCAACACACATGTTCAATGCAAGCCCTATGAAGTCCAACAACGGTTTTGCAGAAATAACTTGTTTGTCAAATGTAAATAAAATTATAAGAGATTCCAAATATTCAAAGCAGTCTTGAAGAATAAGAAGAAAATCATCCCATAATGTGAAATCATATCAAATTCAGCTTTCAGTGTCCATAAATAAAATTTATTTCTTTTGGACAAAAAAAAGCGGGGGAGGGGGATTAGTTGTGAACAAAGTACCTAGTTCCCTAAGGAGAGAAGTTGTAGGACCTGAATGTCAAATCAAAAAAGGTAGACAGATTAGTGGGGAAAGGATGAAATATCTTGTAAGTTGTGTAGAGAAAACTGGTAGATATCTGGGGGGAAATAGCTAAATCCCAAACTCAGTCTTACTCCAAAAGAAATCTCCAGCGATATCAGAAATGTTTGTGATGATTAAGTAAAGTAGCAAAACATTGAACAGGGACAGGGGGAGAGCAGAGCGACAACACACATGTTGGTAAACAGCTAGAGCAGCGGTTCTCAAGCTGTGGGTCGCAACCCCTTCAGGGGTTGAACGACCCTTTCACAGGGGTCACCCAATTCATAACAGCAAATGACAGTTATGAAGTAGAAACGAACATAATGTTATGGTTAGGAGGTCATCACAACGTGAGGAAGTGTGTGAAAGGGTCGCGGCATTAGGCAGGTTGAGAACCACTGGTCTAGACTATCCCTGGAAATAGACACACAAATGGGAGCACAAGGATGGAGCAGAGTCACATCAAGTCTCCTCCAAGGAAGGAGAATCAAATATTGGAAGGAATAAAGAGTTACTTTTCACTGAATATACTTCTGTGCCTCTTTCATTTTATACTAGTGCATATAGAACCTAAAAATAATAATAATAAAATTGAGTGCATTAAATATGGTAGAACTTGAAGCATTGGAGCTTGAACAGAATCAGAATCCGACCCGATGCATGTGATTTTTGTAGATAAAAGTAGCTCATGTTTCAGTCCCTCGGTGTTAGTTGGCGTTGCTAGTATGCATTGTTGAAACTTTTTGCGGCTGTGTTCCAAGTGTTTTGCTATAATTTTCTTAGTTTTTGTGGCTTTTTGTACTGTTTTAAGATAATAAAAAACATGAGTCCTAAGAAAGAGTTTTTTTAAAAGAATCATCATGATAAGGAACTGGTTAACCATGTTATTGATATTGTTGATGATAATTTAGTAATGCCTTTTAGAAAACATTACAGAAATGCCAACAGCAGATCACATTAGACAGACTTTTTTTTTTTTTTTTTGAGAAAGACAGCAGGTCCTACTGAAAACAGGCAAAGAAGGGGGAAAAAAACCCTGAAAAGCAGCTAGCAGTTGATTTATGGAAGGGCATTCCCTTCCAAACAATGACTCACTCTCTGTACCTCCTCTCCACATCTGTGTCACAGATCCAGCTCCTCATCAATGTCATGGTATCGGTCATGCTGTAGTTGTTAAAAACATTTTTGACTGGAGAGCAAGTGTTTTGAGAATGATGAGGGCAATAAATATACAAATGTGCTTTACACGTTGATGTATGTATGGATTGTGATAAGAGTTGTATGAGCCCCTATTAAAACTATTTATAATGCTCTTAATTAAAAAACCATTTTAAGCGTGTTTCTTATTTAAATTATATTACTTAACTCTGAAATTGTTTACTTTGAAAATTCTGCATAATGTTTTGTATAAAAAGGCGAGGTTAGGTAAAAACTTAGTGGTTGAGAAGGGATTAATCCATTTTCAGTTCTTATGGGGAAAATGGATTCGGGAGCTCCACTGCATCGCACCTCGATGCTCCTCCTGGAATGGATTAGTGTCGCGGTCCGGGGTTCTACTGTGCACATTCACTGTGAACCATCAGCTCCACTTCTACAAATTCATCATAGAGATATGCTGATGTGCAGAATTACATATCCAATGCAGCAATTTGTTAATAGCAAAAGATAATAAGCCAGAGACCCACCGGTTAGAAAGACATTAAATAAACTTTGACTCAGTCACACAATGGAATGCATACGACACACCCATTTAAAAATGAAACAGCTGGGTGTCAGGTGAATATGGGGCATTCATTCTCTATGCTGCTGTTACTGGACCCTGAGAAACCTGTTTCTTGGCTGTAAGATAAAACTAATGGTAGTTTTAGGTGACTGCAATATTTTTCTTGTGGTAAATATTTATGTAACAAAACATGGGCCATTTTAACATTTTTTACATGTGCAATTTACGGTCCTCATATTCTGTCATCATCACCACTATCCATTTCCAAATTTTTCTACCACCCAAGACACTGCCCACCTCTGGTAAACTCCCTCCCACCTGCCCCGCCCCCAACAACATCTACTACTAAACGGGTTCTATACACTTGCCTACTCTAAATTTTCCAAGCAAGTGAGACAGTATGCAATAATGAGCGTCCCTTTCTGACTGTCTTATTTCACTCCGCATGGTCATCATAAGCCTGCAGACTAATAAAGAGAAGGCACACAAAACACTGCGTATAGTAAGCAGTTGCTCTTCAGTTATCCGTCTCCCCGAGTGATGCTTCTTGGAGAGAAATGCCTTCCCTAGCTTTGGCTTAAGGAAGCCCAAAATAACCCTGGACAACTACCTATCTCCTTGTAAAGGACTCTTTGAGCCCAAGACTAGTCGTGGTTTTTCGGATCTTTTTCACATGTCTTATTACCGACTCTTGCTCCAACTCTGTCCAGAACACTTTGATCCAAAATCCCAACTTTAATCCTCCTCTTTTTACTTCACTTTTGTGGTACTTGAATTTTGGCTTTCCCTAAAGAATGTAGACATTTTTTTTTCTTTTCTTAGTCAACTGTTGGACATTACTAGCCACCGACGGCTAGATCTTTTTTTTTTAAATCATTTTATTGGGGGCTCATACAACTCTTATCACAATCCATATATACATCAATTGTGTAAAGCACATTTGTACATTCATTGCCCTCATCATTCTCAAAACATTTGCTCTCCACTTAAGCCCCTGACATCAGCTCCTCATTTTTTACCCTCCCTCTTCGCTCCCTCCTCCCTCATGAACCTTTGAAAATCAATGAATTATTATTTTGTGATATTTTTCCCAGTCCGATTTCTCCCTTCACCCACTTTTCTGTTGTCCATCCCCCAGGGAGGAGGTCACATGTAGATCCTTGTAGTCGGTTCCCCATTTCCAACCCACCCTTCCTCTACCCTCCCAGTATAGCACTCACACCACTGGTCCTGAAGGAATCATCCATCCTGGATTCCCTGTGTTTCCAGTTCCTATCCAGTGTATATCCTCTGGTCTAGCCAGACTTGCAAGATAGAATTGGGACCATGATAGTGAGGGGGCGGGGGGGGGCAGTATTTAAGAACTAGAGTAAAGTTGTATTTTTTATCATTGCTACAGTGCACCCTGACTGGCTTATCTCCTCCCCAAGACCCTTCTGTAAGGGGATGTCCAGTGGCCTACAAATGGGCTTTGGGTCTCCACTCCACACTCCCCCCATCATTCACTATGATAAGATTTTTTTGTTCTGATGATTCCTGGTATCTGATGCCTTCAACACCTCGTGATCACACGGGCTGGTGTGCTTCTTCCATGTGGGCTTTGTTGCTTCTGAGCTAGATGGCCGCTTGTTTACCTTCAAGCCTTTAAGATCCCAGATGCTATATCTTTTGGTAGCCAGGCACCATCAGCTTTCTTCACCACATTTGCTTATTCACCCGCTTTGTCTTAAGCAGTTGTGTCGGGAATGTGAGCATCATAGAATGCCAATTTAATAGAAGAAAGTATTCTTGCATTGAGATAGTACTTGAGTGGAGGCTCAATGTCCTTCTACCTTAATACTAAACCTATAAATATATGCACATCGATCTATTTCTACATTATATATACACAAATTTGCATATGTACATGTCTTTATCTAGACCTCTATAAATGCCCTTTTCCTCCCAGCTCTTTCCTCTATTTCCTTGGACTTTCTTCCTGTCCCACTATCATGCTCATTCCCCACCAGGGTTTCAGCAATTCCTTTTGGCTACATTACCCTTGATCATGCCCTACCAGGCCTCCCACATCCTTCTCACTACCGATTTGGATCACTTGTTGTTCCCTTGTCCCTGGGTTTGTTAACACCACTATCTTTCCCCCACCTCCCCCTCTCCCATGTCCCCCCAGAACTGTCGTTCCCGTTGTTTTCTCCTCCAGATTGTTCATCCAGCCTATCTTATTTAGACAGACCTGCAGAGATAGTAACATGCACAAAAACAAGACAGAGCAAAACCAAGCAACAATATACAGAAAAACAACTACAAACCAATGACCAAAAAAACACAAGAAGGAAAAGCGTGTAGCTAGTTCAAGGATTGTTTGTTGGCCTTTAGGAGTGTTTTCCAGTCTGCCTGTTGGGGCACCACGCCCTGGCCCCAAATTCCACCTTCAGCATTCCCTGGAGACCTCGTCGCTCCATTCCCTTGCTGTTCTGTTGCACCCGCTTAGTGTTTTGCCTCGGTGTAGCAGGATCAGATCGGACGCAATTCCCACACTGTGTCTCCTATGTTGTTCCCTGTGGGGCTATGGGTCAGTGAGGGGCATCATGTCTCATAGTGGGGCCGGCCATGTGGTCCTCTCTGTCAACTGGCTGCTCTAATTAGGAACATCGTCCTCATGGCCTGGTGTGCCAAGATGTGCTCCACTCTCTCCTCCTCCCCCTTCATCTGCTCCCGTGTGCTCCGATCAGATATGTCCCTCTCCCGGATCTGCAGATTCAATGCCGTCCTTTGAAATAAATCCTTCTGGGGCGAGGACCAGGTGTCCACTTAGTAGTTGGGATTGGGGTCAGCCTCCCAGACCTGTCCACTGATTCCCTACTCCACGCTGGCATGTTGCATTCACACCTTGAGGCACTGGGTCCCTCTTTCCCTGTGGAGATATAAACAGTACCCTTCCCTTGGGTGGGTTAGTGCCCTGTACCCCCACTACCCATTTCTTTTTTATTATTTTTTTCCTTTCCCCACCTCCTTTTTAGTTGAGAATGTACACAGTCTTATGTCTGCCACAGCCATCCGGCCGGAGCACTTAGCCCCATTTCTGCCTGTTCAGAAAGTTGGGGGAATCAGTAAAACACTACCAAAGATCAGTCATTGTACAAATTAGCAGCTCAGAAAGGCCCTCTAGGCAGACTTCACCTTCTGATAGTAATCAGAGAAGAGCCCAACACACTTCCCTTCAATCTTACCACACGTCTTTGCAAACCATCACTTCGGGTCACCTACACGAGCTCATTGGTCAGAATCCCTTGGTGTCCCCAAGAGCCACCTTATCTTTCCAGACGCTCACATCGTCTTCAACAGCTCTCCACTGAGCCTGCAGGCTGAGGGCCTCAGGTCATGGGCATAATTTAAGACCACTGTTAATTGGCTGAGTAGCAACTGGGATCTTAGAACTAAAGCGCAACTATTGGCTTCTTCCCATCTGGAGCGTGGAGGAGCGGAGAAAATCAACAAGAAAACAATTAGTGCAAAGGACTAATGGGTACTATGAACCCCAGCTTCCACGACCCAGAGACCAGAACTAGATCGTGCCCGGCTACCACTGCTGATCTCTCTGAGAGAGATCATAATAGGACGTCCTGCATAGAGCAGAAAATTGTGGAACGAAACTCAAAATCATTCAAAAGACCAACTGGCTGCTCTGATAAAGACTGGAGGAACCCTGAGACCCTTAAATGCCCTTCGAGCATGGAAATGAACTCCCTGGTGGCACAACTTTCAGGTTATAAAGCGAACAGTCCTACCAGGGAGGTATGCACTCATTAGACAACCAGACCTTGTCAGCCAGAAGGACAGCATTTGCCCAGGGGTAAAGCTGAGAAGGCAGGAAGGGATAGGACGGTACCACAGCACGTGGTAAATTAACTCAGGGAGGAAGGAGGGTTGCGATCAATGTCACAAGACAAAATGTGCTGTTAAATGGAAAACCAACTTGCTCTGTAAACTTTCACCCTAATCACGCACAATAAATAAATACAGGTACATATCGCCATCCAATTGATTTTAACTCAGCGATCCTATAGGGGTAAAACTGCTTCATAAGGCTGTATCTTTTACAGAAAGACTGCCTCATCTTTCATCCATAGGGCAGCTGGTGGGTTTGAACCACCAACCTTTTGGTTAGCAGCCCAATGCTTAACTCACATGGGTACCAGGACTCCTTAAACACACACACACACAAATTTTTCATGAACTTTTTAAATATTTTAAATATAGAGGGAGGATGCTCCCTTAGTGGCTGCCATGCAAAGATATGACAACGTCTGTCCAGACTGGCAGACAAACCTACCAGAGTGATGAGGCAGCATGATGGGAAAATCAAGTCAGGAGGAGAGAAAGGGAGCACACATCTTGGATAAGACAAGTACAGGACCCACAGGGAGAGTATGCCTGGTACTATGCTCCCAATAAATCACATTGGACAGTTTCTGTACACCCCCCAGGGACCCAGACCATGTGCCACAGAACCCTGGGATATTGAATCCTGGATCTTCAAGGTGCACAACACGCTCCAAAGGCCATACCAGGGGGATTCAATGTGGAGACCCCCCCTAGGTGAACTATGTCCTACCTCAAGCACACCTGTAAGCTGAGGAGTTTAGATGGAAACTACATGGTGTGTGAAGAAGCAGAAGACAGCTATATCAAGTACTGAACAGTCAGTAAGCAGACTACTACTTCTTTACTACTTCAATGCCCTGCTTGCTGTATAAAATATGTATATGTATTTTTCTGGCAGACCTGTGTCTGATATTGCCAGTGAATATTATTGTAAGTCGTGCTTGACCACCAACTCCCATTGTTGTGCAAATACATAAAGATTTATTCTGTCCAAGTGAGGAATACATGTATTATGATAGTTAGCCTACACTTGTCAGTCTCCCTCTCTCATTGGTGTTTAGTAACATGGGATAATCAATGACACTATAAACAGAAGGTCCTTATGCTCCAGAAAGATGATTGATAAGACTCTCTACCATAAATTAACAAGGATATCTCTAAGGTGAACCAGAGGCATATAAAAAGACATAGACTCGGGAATGGATTTGGGGATCGCACTCAATCCTAGCTCCAATGTAATAATTAGTTCTTACCACATGGCCCTGCTTGATACTACCAGCATGAAGAAACACGGAAAACAGGGGTGCTAGCATAAAGTGTGGTGAAGAAATTAGATGGTGCCCAACTATATCAGAAAGAATAGCGTCTGGGGTCTTAAAGGTTTGTTGTCAAACAAGCGGCCATCTAAGTGAGACATCAACTAAGTCCACATGGAAGCAGCACACCAACATCGTAATCCTAGGACTGTGGATTTTTTTTTTGTTTTACTTTAAGGGTTGTATATTACATCATTAGTATTTTAAGCTTTCAATGAAAATTCTGTGAATCTTTTCAGAGCATCAATGTTCCACTTTTTTAAACATTTTATTAGGGGCTCATACAACTCATCACAATCCATGGATATACATACATCAATTGTATAAAGCACATCTGTACATTCTTTGCCCTAATCATTTTTTTCCTTTTCTTTTTTTACATTTCATTAGGGGCTCATACAACTCTTATCACAATCCACACATATACATACATCAATTGTATAAAGCACATCCGTACATTCTTTGCCCTAATCACTCTCAAAGCATTTGCTCTCCACTTAAGCCCTCCGCATCAGGTCCTCTTTTTTTTCCCCTCCCTCCCGCTCCCCCCTCCCTCATGAGCCCTTGATAATCCACAGATTGTTATTTTGTCATATCTTGCCCTATCCGGAGTCTCCCTTCCCCACCTTCTCTGCTGTCCATCTCCCAGGGAGGAGGTCACATGTGGATCCTTTTAATCAGTTCCCCCTAGGACTGAGTTTTATAATCCAAATCCAAAGGAGGGAATACAGTATCAGAGCTTAAATTGTGAGATTTAGTGTGCAAAACGTTACGGATGACAGTGGAAGCCCAAAATATGTTTGCAGGATTTAGAGGGGGAATAAGCCTCCGATTATTTCCCTAAAACCATAGTTGAGAGGTGGGAATACTCTGGCTATCTGAGAGTATTGGAGAGACAATTATGGTAAATGAAAATGATCAATCTGACTTGAATGGTTAAAACCTTGTCACTTGATCTCCCTTTTGATACTTTGCACTTGATCTGGTTTTTAATCTTTTGTTTTTAATTGGGGTTTGTCTCTGTTATAGTTTGTCATTGTTTTGGTAGCCTTCTTGACTCTCAGTTAAGTTTTTCTATGATTTTTGCTATATGAAACCCAGGATAAGGTGAATCCATGGAGGCAATAGCTAGAATAAGGGTTCCTGGGGGTATGGCAGGGGAGGTGGGAGGTAAGGGAGAGCTGCTATCAAGGAGTTCCAGGAGGAAGAACATGCTTTGAAACTGTTTCCGGTAGTAATTGCATAACACTACTTGATATGACTGAACTATGGAATGGTATGATGGATGGGCCAGCTCCTAGTAAAATGGTTTAATGTATAAATACATTAAATATGTATTTATATTCATTAGGAATGGCTTCATTGCAAGCATTTATCTGATAATGTCCTGGAGGAAGAGAGTAAACAGTATATTCTCCTACAAGGTCAGAAGAGACGGTCATGGACCCAAGATCTGAACCCAAGACCTCTGTCTTTCTGGAAATTCCCTCTCCATTTTTCTTTAGAGTATAACTAACCATTCATACTTAGAGCTTCCAGAACTTGATGCTATTACTAGTACACAGGGAAAACTGTATCCCTCCCTAGTCTTCTTTCGGTTACATTTTAACTAGATTATCAACTCCCTCTGCCTAGGAACTGCTTCAACACATAATATATTCCACTGCTTCTGAATCATGAAGTTACTGAACTTTATCCCTTAATCATCCACACGCACGCCCATCAATTATCAATGGAGCCCGTGCGAGGACCTACAATGCCATTAGTCAAAACCCTGAGAAAGGGGATTCTGATTCTGATTCCTGGGTGTCGGTTCAGTTAACAAATATCAAACAGTATCAGCCAGGTACTACATTAACCTGCTAGGTTTACAAAGTAAGTAGCACAGTGGCGTAGTGGGTTACGCTTTGGGCTGCTAACTGTACAGCCAGCATTTTGAAACCATCAGACACTCCAACGGAGGAAAATGAGGCTGTCTGTTCCTGTAGAGTTAGGGTCTCAGAAACTCACAAGGGCAGTTCTACCCTGTCCTGTAGGGTCACGTGCAGTTGGAATTCACTCAGTGGCAGTGAGTTTGAAGGGGCTTTTCTGGAGTTTACAAAACAAGCGAGACAAAGTCCCTGCCACCAAGAATGCATTGTTTACTTGGGGGTGCCGCGAAGAGAAGCAATTGCAATGTCGCTGCACATGTCACCGTGGGAGAGGCACAGGTGACTCCGTAGATGTCAGCTTGGATCAAATGCTCTACTTGGTAAGTTGGGTTTGAAACCCAATGTACTCACTAGTGTTTAGAATGGTGGAAATATCCGACATGACGACCAGTTTGCCAATAAAATGGGAGTAAATAAATAACTGGTATAATTTGGTTTTTCCAAAACATATAATAGACTGATAAACCTTTGTGTTATGAACTAGAAATAAGCGATAGGGAATGATCTTTTGGAATCACCTGTCCAATCAGTTTTTAGAAATAAGAAACCCAAGAGAAGTGAAGCGCCAAGTCCAAGGCATAGCCTTGATGAAAAGTCTAGAGAGGGAGCCCTCGGCCTGTCAGCCGACACACTGTCCGTTAAACCTGGTGAGAAATCATCTTCTAGCATTATTTCCAAGTTATCTTCTATATAGCAACTAATGTCTACTTTACTAGCACAACAATTAAAAGTGAATTGTACACTAAACAGAAATGTGATTTTTAAATGACCAAAGCATTTGTAACAATGTGTCAAAAACTGCCTACAAGTGAGGTAGCAGACAGGCTCAAGTACAGAAAAAAAGTAGGGGGGTTGAAAAATCTTTTATTTTTTACATTTAAATTAATTTTTAAGATTTTCTATTTTCATATTAATTAACAAATATCTTTTTCTAGGAAAAAAACTATAGACTGTGTTAACTTACTATGTAATACCACATTTTCTCAAATTTGACTTATGTTTTGAAGTTCACTTTTTTTTTAAGTCTTTGGTGGGGGGAGAATCACCAACCCTAACTCAAAAATTATTTCTTTTCTACATTCCATCCCAGCTTCTATTATATATGCATAACCACTTTATAGTCATTAATGTACTTAATATATACTATTTGAATCCTATTTATCTTGTTCATATCAACATTCCATTTGAGGAATTCAGTATTTTTATTAGCCATATAATATTCCATTGAGGTAAATTACTCAACAAGTGAAGTTTGACAAGATTAATGCCTTGTTCAAAAGATATTTCAAAGACAAATGTGTTGGAGAACAAGATATTAAGGGGAAAAATACTTAGGGAAATTGGTTTTCAAATATATTTTTTAATGACCCTCAAGTAGGGAGCCCTGGTCACATAGAGGGTTGATTACATGTTGGGCTGCTAATTACAAGGTCAGCAGTTCAAAATAACCAGCTGCTCCAAGGGGAAAGATGAGGCTTTCTACTCCCATAAAGACTTACTGCCTCAGAAGGCCACCGGGGCAGTCCACTCTGTCCTATATGGTTACTATGAGTCAGAATAGACTCAGTGGCAATGAGTTTGTTTTGAAAGATGGGACTACTACCCACAAATATAAGGCACAGCATCGTAATAATTCCCACTGCCATCCAGTCGATTGCCAACTCTTACAAGACCCTTCAGAACAGGGCTGAACTGCCCCCTATGTGTTTCTGAGACTGTAACTCTTTATGGGAGCAGAAAATCTCATCTTTCTCCCTTGGACAGATGGTGGTTTCAAACTGCTGACCTTGCGGATTGCAGCCCATTACATCACCAGGACTCCTCTAGCATAATATCATAATAGAATTTTCTCAAAACTGCTAGGCCAATATGAAGGGTATTCAAAAAATTCATAGAAAAAAATCTCATTTGATTTCTCCATACGCTTTTGAAACAACTGCACTCTATTTCTTAGTATTAGCACATAGCTAAAATATTAGCCTGTATAATTATATACAGAAATTCTATTTATATTTTTTTTATTCTTTTTTCAAGCTATAGTCCTAGTCAACTTTTTTCTTTTGCTGTCTACTATAAAATTTGTACACCTTTTTCTTTTGAATTGATTCCTGTCAGTGGTCTTTTTGCTCACTAGTGAGCTATCACAAGGAGCTCCCATACATTCATTTCCAAAACTATATTGCACACTATTTTCACCATAATCTTAACAGTACTGCATACAAACCTGGTTTTTACGATTTAATCATCTTTTAGACATTAGGGTCTACATTGATTCATATATGCTCAGATTTTCACACGCAAGAAAGAATTCCCTTGGGTACATTGTAAAGCCCTAATCCACGTCGCCATCTTTGTCTGTAACAAGGGAAAGAATCAGATATATGTAGAAGGTGGAGCTACCTGATAAACTACCAGTATAGATAAGATGACCATATTTTCTGAATCTAAAAATCAGACACAGGCCCTGAAAAGATTGAAGAATACATTATATCAAAATAAATCAATAAAATTTTTAAATCTTATAAATACATAAAATTAATGAAGTTACATTATGCCAGGGTAATACCACCCTCTGGGGAGCCTGGAAAGATGGGGGCGGTGCTGCAAAAGCAAGCACCCACACTTAATCCTGGATTACGGGTCAGCGAACAAAAACGTTTTATTGCAAGGGGGACACTTTTTCTTTTTATTTTTCCCTGAAAAGGGGAGGTAGGCCAAATCATTTTGGAAACCTATGCATTACATATTTAGTGTATTGCCTTTAAAAAAAATCTAATCAAGACTTTCCTCAGAAAGTTAGGCCATTTGGTTCCCATTTATATTTGGGAAAAGAGTAAGGAATAGGAATACTGATCATATCAGTATTGTGAATGGATTGTTCCCAGCTCTCCTTCTTGAAATGTTTCCATTATGGTGGTATCTCAGTGAATGGCTTACAGTAAGACCAGTATAGTTTCCTTTACATTTAACCTCTGGGAGGCAAATACGCATAATGGCCCACCTATTGACATCATACAAGGGTACGCTTCACAGGTTTTATATCTAAGCTTTAAAATAACCATATGATAAACACACCCACCATTTTTAAAATAAGTACACTATAGAAAATATAAAAATGAAATTTATTTACTCCATTACTATATAAAAACAAAACGCACTCCCATGGAGGCCATTCTGCCTCACAGCAAGTCGACAGGACAGATAAAACTGCCTCAGTGGGTTTCAAAGACTGTAACTCTTCCAGAGTAGAAAACCTCGTCTTCCTCCTGAAGAGCAGTTAGCTGGTTTCAAACTCACTACGCCACCAGCGTTCCAGTATTTACCATCTAGCTAGCTATCAAGAGAATGCTTTGTGCCTTACAGTTTAAGACAGTTCCATTTCGGCCACAGTTCTTTTTTCTGATCATATGCCAGAATCGCCATTTTCTTTGTGCTACTTAACTGATTTATATTGTAGATGCTTGTCCATTTGAAAACTGTAAGTTCAAAAAATTTAAAAGAAAACCATACTTTCTTCACGATCGCTGTAAGTTCTGTAACATTAACGCCTTTGTCTTCATATATTTGAATAATACCGATGACGATTTTGAAAGTCTCTGTGAGCATATCGTGCATCAGTTTTGCTATGAGGGATCCTTCCAAAAGGCTCAAGGTCATTGAAGCAGGATTCAAAGACTTCATCAACAGCCTTCTGAGCTACTTCTCTGCTGACATTCCTCACAGCCAAGATCGAAAGGATGGCTCGGTCTCGCACACAAGTCTAAGAAGAAAGAAAACTTAATTGTGAACCAGTAACACTTTATATACTATCTGAACTACATAAAATTAATTCCCTATTTCCATCATTACAACTGAGAAAAACAAAATGAACAAAGAAACAAAATTGCTCTTTTACAGAACAGACTTAGCTCAACTGAAAATGATTTACACCTAAATAAGACCTCCTTCATTTTCTTTTCAAATAACATAAACAAGATGTCATTGTCTGACCAAGAAACAGGCACTTCCAATTTGTGAAATCACAAAAAAATCCATTAACATGCTCCTGACTAAAAATTTTATTAAAATTTTATTAAACTTAAAACATACTTTACTTCTGCATATCTCTCTCTCTTAAATTTTCAGGTGATCAATGCTAGAAAATTTTTCCTGGGGGGCTGAGAGGGACCTCTGTTCCCTGAGGGCAATAAGAAACTATACACCGCAAACCTGGAAAGTGCCATGATTTTGTAAAACTAAAAGAGCCTTTTTTATCAAAGTTTTTTTTTCTCTCCTAAGTGTTCTTTATATAGGATTTACAATTTAACATCCAAGAAAATCATTTTCTTAGGAGCAACTACCAGAAAGAAAATAAATTCTTCCACTCCAGGGAGGGGGGAAAAAGAGAGGCAAAAACAAAATGTCTCCTTTAGAAACACAGTGTGTCAAAAAATTCAGATTTGCTTCTCTCCAGATGTTTAAAAAAACTGTTAAAATACAGATCTGACTGTACAAATTTAAAATCAGGTACTGTACTTGCTGTTCCTGGGTAAAAAAATAAAATAAAAAACAAACTCACTGCCATCAAGTCAATGCCGACTCAGAGGGACTGTATACGGCAGGGAAGAACTGCCTTCTAGAGTTTCTGAAACTGTAACTCTGTGTGGCAGTAGAAAACTCCATCTTTCTCCCGAGAAGCAGCTGGTGGTTTTCAACTGTGGACGCATGCTATTAATAAAATTTTTTTAAGTAGGGAGGGAGATGGATACGGATATGACTGAGAAGAGGATTATGTTTAATGTTTCCTAATCCTGACTTGTGGTAACCTGATAACTTCCCTAATAAACCTCATAGTCATTAAAAAAAAAAAGTAGGTACTCGATTCTCTAAGATTCTTGTTCCAAAAACAAGCTCCTACCTCTCCATTTAGTATCTACCCTGCTGTAGTTCTGTTCATGTTCTGCCCAAAGGTAGACCAGAACAAACTTTTCTTCAGAGGACAGACCTTGAAGCACACTCTTTACTCCACTATTCTGCTCTCTAAGGGTAAGCGGATTTGCATCCTGTTTCCACCCTCTCCACTGATAAGCAGACGCATGGCCTATTTACATTCAACCCAACCTGAATTTACCAAAGAATGAGGGATTTAAGGGCCCAGAAGACATGGAGCACAAAACAAGTTCAGTGGCAAATCAGTAGGTGGACCTGGCCCAAGCTGAAAGCATTACCAGTCCTATGGAATACTCCTCTAAGCAGCAGGTCTAGCTTCACCCTTCCACACACAGAGTGCACATTCTCCCGCTAGTTCCCAGGGGATGTTCCCTCTCTACCCCAGGGGTGAGTTATGCTCTCCTCTGGAGAACCAAGGGCCTCGCCATTGCTGTTCCCTGTCTACTCGAAACTCCTCTCCTGATGCCAATACACCTCACAAACTGACCCCGAGCTTCTCCCATGGCTCTCTCTGACCAGCCTTTCCGCAGTGTGGACCCAGAGGCCCTTGGTGGCTCTGGGAAGAACGGCTCATATTCATTATTAATCTATCTGTTCTACACTTCCTTTCCCCCACGTCCATCTATGGTGGCTCATAAAAGCTTTCTAGCTAGATCATCTTGGCTCACGTTTTTTTGGTTTGGGTTTTGGTTTGGTTTCATTTTGTTTACAAAATCCCTCTCAATTCAGTTCATCTAAGTCTGTGACAATTCAAAACTTTTTCTATCGCGCCATAGTCTTAACTATAACTTTGTGTTGCAGTGCAGTTTCACACTGAAGGTATTATTCTTTCTGCCTCTCTAAAATCTACTGTAGTTTAAAACCAGAAGCTCAGGATTATTCAGATAGAAGGCAGATGGCAATTCCACTCCTTATCCACCCACTCAAAAGTATCTCAGAGTAAGAGCACAGATCTTTTTATTATTAAAATCTGTCAGTCACGGAGCATTATTATAATGTAATATTAAATTCCATTTATTTGAATTTGGAGGTATGATGGGTAAGACTATAAGTCACCTGGGCTGGCCCATGATGAGATATGATATAATGTAATCACTCTCCTGATAAGGTTGACTAATAGCAGCCAATCAAATGAAAGGGAATTTCCTTGTGGACTACTTCCAAAATTTGGTAAAAGCCCTTTTGCTTTTTATCAAGATCTAGACTCTGCACCCATCAACACCTAACATCTGGTTCTTTGGACTTGAGCCAGCAGCCTGTTGGTACTGCCTGTCAACACTGGCGTTATTCGCCTCTGCGACCTGAGCCTGTAACCTGCCAACTTACACGCTGACATATGACCTCTCAATCTTGGCTTGGTCAACCACTGTCACTTCATACGTATGGAGTCGCTTCCTGCCTGACAATGTGACCGGTGGACTTCGGAAGTACCGTATATACTCGTGTATAAGCCGAGTTTTTCAGCACAAAAAATGTGCTGAAAAACTGGGGTTCGGCTTATACACAGGTCAGTGGTACCCCAGCGAGGTGTAACATCTCATGCTGTTCCTCCACTGTTCATTCAAAGCCTCGCTGACACTGCAGGGCTTTGAATGTTTGTTTATTCACATCTAACCAATCAGAGCCGCCCTATGACGTGGACGGCTCCAAGTCGCAGAAGCACCCATAGTGATTCACTCACGCTGGCAGCTGAACTGGTAAGGATGTGTCTGTGGCTGCGCTCTGTCTCTCCCCTCTGGTCTCTGTGTTAATTCACATCCTGCATTTCCAACCCTAGGTTTATACTCAAGTCAATCAGTTTTTCTAGTTTCCCAGGTAATAATTAGGTACCTCGGTTTATACTCGGGTCGGCGTATATTCAAGTATATAAGGTACTTGCCTCTACAATTGTGAGCCATTTCCTTGAAATAAATTGCTCTCACACTTTCACTCTATTTCTTTCTCTCACTTTCCCTATCCTTTTCCCTTCCCCCGCCCCCCCTCTGTCTCTCTCTCTCTCTCTCTCTCTCTCTCTCTCTCTCTCTCTCTCTCTCTATATATATATATATATATGAAAAAACTCCTTGCCATCAAGTCAATTCCAACTCATCGCAACCCCATTGGGTTTCCAAGGCTGCAAATCTTGATAAAAGCCAAGACCTTCATCTGTCTCCTTTCAAGTGGCTAGTGCATTTGAACCACTGACCTTAAGGTTAGCAGCTCAAAGCTTACCTAGCAGCACTCTAGGACCCCTATACGTGTGTGTGTGTGTGTGTGTGTGTTTAGGAGTTCTGGAGGTATAGTGATTATTCATTGGGCTACCATCTGTATGGTTGGCAGTTCAAAACCACCAGCCATTCCTCAAGAGAAAGACAGGGCTTTCTACTCCCGTAAAGTTAGAGTCTCAGAAACCCACAGTGGGGGGTCACTAAGCGTCAGTATCGACTCAGTGGCACTGAGTTTGGTTTTTTGATTTTTATAGCTAAGTAGATGGTAGATAATGGAGCTCTGGTAGCATAGTGGGTTATGTGTGTCGGGTGCTAACCTCAAAGTTCAAACCACCAGCTGCTCTGTGAGAGAAAGATGAGGTAGGTATTCAACTCCCGAGTAGAGGTACAGTCTTGGGATCCCACAGAGGCTGTTCTACACCTGTCCCGTTGGCTCACTTGAGTCAGAATTGACTCAATGGCAGGGTGTTTGTTTTAATTTTATATGGTAAAATATATACATACATATAGTACACATATATTATATATGCATGTGTGTATAAATGTATAAATATGTACTAAACACATATATAAAATACATATATGCATATTGGTTTTTATTCCACTTTTCCAAGAACTTTTTGAAGCCCCCCTCCATATAAATAAGCTTCACTAGTTTTGCTCTCCCTCCAGCTTAAAGCAGGAAGTTCTTTCAAATTTTAGATACTAAGTGTGCTCCTCAGTCTGCATTCATTATTTCCACTCATGGGACTCTTCAGAGCAGGTAGTTTCAAAGGTTAGTTTGTTACCTGATGGTGTTGTTTTAGTCCAAAATGGAATCTGAATATTTCATTTATAAGTGAGCAGTCGCCACTGAGGTTAGCAGCTCGAATCTATAAAACATAAAACAAATTACAATAAATTTCCACATCTTATATCTTTATAATAGCTAACATTTTTAACTGGAAAACAACTTATAAAATCAGTGTTTTTCAAAGAGAGAACACATAAATTCTTTGGGTTTTTTGGCTTTGTTTTTGTTTTGCTTTCACTTTAGAAGTCTATTGACTCAGGAAGTCTTTAAACTGGAAACTGTAACCTTACTTGCAAAACTAATTTCTTTTGAGACCAAAAGTCAAAGAGTTTAATCTCAGAGTTGAGATTCATGCTCTTCAAGACACACACACTCTGCCAGAAATTCCAAAAAGAGCTTCAAGAAAGTATTCTTCCAAAAATCTCCACCCTGAGTTTTAGTGTGAGCTTATAATCTGAACATGTCAGTGTCTGGCACACGACTCTCCCAGGACCCAGGGCAGAGCTTTGAAACTCTAGGACCTTCCCTCGAACACACACAACTTCACGACCTTCCCCAAGGGCTGGAATGTACTATGAAAAATTCAGCAGTTCTCACACAAAAAACCTAGAGCATTCTCAGTGCTTGGCGTCTGACATCCTAAAGTCAGAATATACTCCCTAATTAGCTATATCTTTAAAGGGAAAAAGAAACTTAGTAAATAAAAAGTCTTGGAGCTCACCACACTCATAAATTCTAGTCAAGTTGGCCATACTTTTGCCAAGGCCCACCTCTGGTTACTGCCACAGTAGCACGGCCTCGCTGTTTGACGGAGCCGGGGCACGTCACAGACTGTACATAGCTAAAAGGCATTCATTTTCAAAACACCCGAGAGAGAAGCCTACTGGAAAATTCAGGTTTAGTCTAGTCTCCAAATAATTTGAATTATAATTAGATGTATTGGGGCCATTTATTAATTTTGAGGGAAAGAGAAAATAATCTAAGTTATAAAGTATGAGATGCATATTGGTGGGGGACTTGGGGGTTTGTTAAGTTCTCTTCACACTGCATTCAATTCATGGAATCCAAGTATGAAATACATGTCTCCCAAGATGCATATTCAGGTGTGTGTGTGTGTGTGTGTGTATACTTCTAAGAACAATTCAAAGCACTGAATAATAAACATTTTTGAGACCCATTTAAGATTAGTATAGTCAATGTTTTATACCAGGACAAGGAAGCAGCCGCACAACCATGGAAGGGAGCACAGCAAATCAGTCAAGAGCCTTGATTGTAATCCTGCCTGGCTTCCTTACAAACTGCTCCTCCCAGTTAACTACTAACTGTAGTACTTCACACAGGGAACAACCGCCTCACTTCCCACATATATAAAATGGGGACTGTAATGGTCCCCAATGATTGCTGGGAAGACTAAATAAGAATCCATACTAACAGTTAAAAGTATGTGGCAAAGAGGAAAAGTATGTGGCAAATACCCCTCCATAAGTATTAACTATTTTTGTTATATTTACATAAAGGGATTTCAAAATGCTCATGGGAAATAGAATTACAGACAATTTTTGCCCAAATTTTCCAAAGTCCCCTCATATTATACACCTGTTGCCACTGAACTTGATTCCAACTCAGAGCAACCCGGCGGATGAGCAATCGCCACAGGCTTCCAATGCCGTTACTAAGGTCACCCTAAAAAATACTTAAAATTCCTCTAGCTGGAATCTCAAAAAATCATATTTCATGATAGTTAAAAAACAGAAATTCACGACTACACTGAAAAACTATGACGGAAAAGTTAAAAGCTCAAAGAAACGTTGTTGGGAGCAAGGCGTTTGAGCACAAAGTCACCAGCTGAAAACGGAAAGAAAACAGTGTTCCTTCTGTAATAAAACTCACCTCGGAGCAGGCCAGATGCCTGACGTTGGTGAACCAGTCGACATGTGCACGACAGTGGTCAAAGGCATGAATGAGCTCGTGAGTGACCACCCTGTTCATATGGGCCTGGTTCCGTATATTGTTTTGGCACAGAACAATCTGGGAGACACCAGAATAAGAGAAGCTAAGTTACTTCTAAAAGCCGCTCGTGTTTCGTGGAGCCCGCCTTCTTGCCCACACCAGGGAGGGAGAGCAGAAGGTCATCTAGAGGAGGGCGAATGCCTCTACCCACTCTTCCCCCACCTCCCACCCTGACCCCACGCTCTCCTGTAGATGCCCCACCTCTGCGCCTGCCCCGGGTACTCATCCGCCCCTCTCTGGACGACAACAGCCCTTAGGCCATGGACACTGCATGAGCCACTGGGCTGGCCACACCACACTGGCTTGCATTCTGCAGCACTGTGACTACAAGATGGCTTCGGAGGGCGGCAGACTGGTCCAAGGCCTACTCCTTCCTAACTGGGAGACCTGGGGCCTTAACCTTTCTATACTGTTTCCTCAACTGTAAAAAGGAGATCTTTAGAGGACCCAGCTCAGAGACTTAAACAAACATCTATGCAAAATGCTGCCTATCAAGTTTCTGAATGAGAAACGAATGAGTACTATCTGCCCACTGATGTCCTCATTCTAGTAGGACTGCCAGGAAAAACCCTCAGACAGACTTTCAAAGGGAAGTGCAGAGAGCCAAGGGCACACCGGGCAGGACCCTACAAGAATAATAAAGACATGAGGGATCTTAATGATAGCCACCATTTCTTGCATATTCGCTACATACCAGACACTGGGAGAAGTGCTAAGTATTCATGTACGTTCCTTCAACATCCACTTATTGAGCTAGTATGTACTGAGACCCTATCCTACCGCATGAAGACACAAATTAACCAAAAATCTACCAAAATCTTTAGACAGAAGAAAGGCCCAGGTGTCAAGAGCACACACACCGAGTGAGGGTGCCTGGCCTGGTCTCGGGGTGGGAAAGGCATCTCTGGAGAAGGGATGGGATCTGGGATCTAGTGGGTAACAGGGAGGCAAATAGGAGGAGCGGGAAGATGGACGCGGGCATTGCATCTGAGAGAGCAGTACATACGAAGTAGAGGGCCGGGGGTAAGGAGCCCAGTGTTGGAACCGCCGCAGCCCAGAGCTGGAGGTGGTAGGCACTGGACATCTGGTGCAGTAGGCAGCGCCTTGCCCTGATCCTGAGCCCAACGGAAGCCAGTAAAGAGGACTGTGGGAACTGCTTCTGCTTGACTTTGCTTTCATCCTTTTAACAGTAATGGGGAGAATAAGCAAGAGATAACGGAGGCTGAATGCAGAGACTGGTCAAAAGCAGTTCTTCCAGGCAAACGGTAACGGTTCTGGGGATAGGAAAGTGGGAGCAAAAGTAGAGGTACTTCGGAGATACACTGAGCTAAATTTGGTGACAGAATATGTATCAAGAATGGTCCCTACATTTATTACTTGAATAATAAAAGAGATGGTGGAAATACACAAAGCCAAATGAAGACCCGGTTAGAAAGAGATGAGAGATGGTAAAAAGCATGAATTCGGACATGGAGAGGTCAGGCCTGGAGTGCCTTTGAGACACACCAGTGTCGGGTTAAGGAGGCACTTGGATATATGGAGAGCTCAGACCTAGAAAAACAAATGCGGTCCCTCTGGCAGGGGACCGAGTCAGAAGGGTTCACCCTTTGAGGGCTGGAAAAGGAAAGCACTGGCGAAACCACAGGCAGTGCGCTCAACACGCCCTGCTCTGCATGCGAGGTGATCCAGCAACCCCACTCCTGGGCACGTAGGTACCTTAGAGAAACGCTCACTCTCACGTGTGCACCAGGACAGAAGGACGAGGGCATTCCCAGCAGCACTGTTCATAATTACAAAACAGGAAACAGGTGGGTTAACCTGTGCATACACAGACAACAGACTATGATCGGGGGCTTCCCTGCATCCAGCCTCAGTTCCCTACTGGAGGCCCCTCGTATAAACCTTAGAAATAAGCAACAGCATGGAAGAAGCCCACCAACAAAGCCAAACAGTAAGTGACTAAAAGTTATAGATGGCATGATTTCATTTACATAAAAAAGTATTCCATCTATAAAGTTCAAAACAGGCAAAGCTAACTAAGCCATTAGTGGTGGGGTACAGACAGATTGGCAGATGGCCAAACCACATTTTTTTAAAAAGCAAGGAATGACACGATCAGGGTAGGGAAGGGAGAGGGCATGATTCAAGCGGGCATTCGGGCTTCGGAAGTACTGGCGATGTGCCAGTCTCACGCCTAGTGGCACTTTCTGATTTATGACTGGAAGTTTACACGGAAGCTTGTGTACTCTTCTGTGTGCGTGGGAAAGAACCCTTGGGGGTGAGGGGTTCAGCACCTGACTGCTGACTGACTATGGCTCTGAGGGTGAACGATGCAGCCGTCTGCTGCCATAAAGATTACAGCCGTGGAAACCCCGTGGGCCAGTTCTCCATCCTATAGGATCCTAGGGGTCAGATTTCAACTTGAAAGGAAATATTGTTTTCATTTAAAAAACAATAGGAGAGAGTAACCAACTGTGTTCTACACTGCTGAAGAAGATTCAAAGGATCTGTTCTCGAGTGAATTTACTGAGATTCACTTAGGTGGGAGCTATAGGAACCATGATTACCAATTTACAAATGATTAATACCAAGACAAATGAGTTGCCTAGGGCCCCCCCCCCAGCTAAATAGGGATTAAAAGAACTGGGATTAAAGCCCAACTCTCCCTGACTCCAAACCCCAGGCCTCTGAGGATCCAGGACTAGAACCCATGTCTACCTGACCCCCAAACCCAGACCTTAAACCCCTATGTTATATTGATCTTTCCCATGATTACAGCATCTTTCCTGTGAATGATGCAGGAAAGCAGAGTAGAGAAGGGGAAAGTATACATATACAATTCTCCAAGAGGAAATAAACTTAAGTGCAATTATATGTAGATGGCATCTCAAAATGGAAATGCTTTTAACACCTTCATCTTCTCTTACCATGTGACACCGTCTACCTACTGCCACCTCCAAGACTCTGTCATCATCCTTCCATGACTTAAAACGAAGAACATTGACTGAACACTTTCTATAAGCCAGGTACTATGACAAGTACTTTATAAGAGATGTTTCATGAGAAAACCCATTCCCAAAATTCCCATTCAAAAATTCCCAAAGGCACATCACAACTCCCCATGTCAAGGTGAAACCTTCTAGCACCCGAGGCCTCCCCACACCTTTCCTGACTGCCCTTCCCCCTCTCCCCCATGCAGGCCTGCCCTCCAGCTAAGCTAGACAGCGCGCCATCCCCCAAGGTGCCTTGGGTTTTCCTGCTCCTGCTACCTCTGCTTTGGCAACAGTCTGCCTGGCTGGCTCTCAGAGAGGTGTTACAGCCTCAGACTGCATCTGCCCGCATCTCTGTCTGTTATAGCACTGCCCATTCGCAGCTCCACCCCCACCTAGAAGAGGTTGATCTCCCCCAAATTACATAACTGTCTTCATGTTTTCTCTCTCCTGCCCTGGGGTGTAGTGGTTGCTCACTGGGCTGTTAACCACAAGATCAGCGGTTCAAAACCACCAGCAGCTCCAGGGAGAAAGATAAGGCTTTCTCCTCCCATAGTTACAGTGGGGGTCGGGGGTGAGGTTCTGAAATTGCTTGTGGTAATGACTGTACAATTCTTCTTGACATGACTGAACTGTATGATGTGGATTATATGCCAATGAAGCTAAAAGGGAAGAAAAGGACTTACAGTCTCAGAAGCCCATGGGGCAGTTCTACCCTGTCCTGTCCGATAGGGCCACCATGAGTCAGAATGGACTCGCTGGCAGTGAAGGTTTAATCTCTACCACCAAAGCTGCAGCTCCTTAAGATGCGGACGACATCACTTTGGAATCTTATGCAAAGTCTACCCACAGGATGCCCAGCTCATAGGGCTCGGCCAGTATCAGGCAAGAGGGCTGGAGGGAAGAACAACGTGGCACAAATGCCTACCTGAGAGGAGAGGGCATCAAAACCCCCACTGACATTTCCATGACAGTCTTCACAAGAAAAGTGTCTTTCTTTCCTAACGGCACTAGAAGACAGGAATGAATACAGAGACGGTGACCCAACGCAGTAAGCAGGCAGCGGGAACAGCCCCGGACCCGGACCCGGAGCCCCTCAGGACACGTATTATCAGAGGCTAACTGCATGAGACCTCCAGGTTTCCATTTTCTCATCTGTGACACCAGGCGGCTGTCTCTGAAAATCTTAGTTGAAATTCTATGAGCTGATTCCACAAAGCATTTGGTTGACTGTTAGAAATAGGCGAGAATGTCACTTCTTCTAAGCCTCCCAAAGCTAAACATCTGAAGGCTCCTGCGGAGAATCAGCTGACCCAATAAGCAAGGCAAGCACATGCTTGCTAGTCCTCGTGTGGTGCAGAAGGGAGTGCAGATAAGCCCTTGGGGCCTAGTGGTTACACAGTGGGCTAAGCGCCAGGTCAAGCAGCTCAAGACTACTAGCCTCTCCTGGGGAGAAGGGTGAGGCTTTCCATTCCCATAGAGAGGGAGGCTAGCATCTCAGAAATGCGCAGGGGCAGTTCTGCCATGTCCTGCTGAGTCAAGAGCCGGCACCCACTCCGTGCAGTCAGTTGTTTTGTTCTGTTTTGCTTTAGGACCTTGCTTATTGGTCATCCCCTGCTCCTGTGCAACAAGCGGACACGTCATCTCCACGAAGAGCCATGCCTCGCCTGGTGTAACAGGAAGGCCAGGTTTGGTAATTACTCGCATTACAAGTCAGATTTTGGGTGCTGCCTTTGCGAACCCCGCAGGTGAAGGGCAGAGCCAGAGGTGTGGAGGCAGGGCAGATGTGCAGAAAAGGCTGGCTGGGGGGAACAAAGATGCCCCCACCCGCTGCCATATCCCCACCAGCGGTCAATGGAAAAGGCTTTTCAGCCTGCAGGGAGATATCCTAGGTAGTTCCGGTTTGGGGGAGGGTGGAAGGGGGTGGGTTTTAGTGGCCAGAATATAGAGAAACTCTGCAAAAAGATCTACTTACCAACCAGAGTGCTTCATAGCATCAAGCAGAAGTTTGACATATGGATCTAAAAAGATAATGGTTCGATTAAGTATGCTGATTAGGGGGGAAAATCAGCTTCAATTAAATATGACTTCTCACATTTATAGTAATAGTTTTAAAAATCTACCAATATCAATGCCCAGAGGCAAGAGCACGAGGCACCCTGAAGGGGCCCAGGCCCTGCTCAGAGTGTGGTGCCCAAGGGGACCAAGGGCACCTGCAGGCAGCGGTGTGTCTGCAGAGTCTCAGGGGGCAAGCAGGGCACTGGGTTCCCAAGGCTCAGGGTCCCCAGTGGGCAGGCAGGGGGTGCCGGGATGCTCAGCCCTGTGCTGCCAGAACAACAGCAGAAGCAGCAGCAGGTCCAAGTTCTAGGCAGTGAGTTAGAGTTCCCCACTGAAGCCCGCAGAGGCGGCGGAAGTTCCGTGCTGGACAACAGGGCCGGGTGTGTTATGTAAAACTGAAGTGGCTGCAAAAGTCTGAAGTCTCCTTAAGGAGGAGACCAGAAAGACACGAATCCATGATTCAGTGCTTCACAAAGGTCCTGTCCAATCGATTAAGGTGAATTCAGAGTTTTGATGACATGGAGGGGTGAAAAGGGTCTCCCAGGAAACCAAGTTTCTGCTATGTCTGCTACCCGGGAGTAAAGCTGAAAGCTCTGTTGGCACTGAAATTCTTCAAGAGGCCCTTCCAGCAGCCCTCTCCTGGGAAGGCGGGGGTCAGTATATTCTCCTTGGGGCTCATTTCAGCACCCACCCTCTTCATCTCATCAACTCATGCTCCACAATTGGGCTCTTCCACTGGAAGATCAACTAGCCAAAAAACTAAATAGATTCTGACTCATAGTGACCCTGTCTAAGATTTCCAAGATGGTAAATCTTTATAGGAGCCAATCTTTCTCCCACAGGGCAGCTGGTGGGTTTGAACTGCTAAGCTTACAGTTAGTGACCACGGCCTAACCCACAGCACCAACTCACACTGCCATAAAGTGATTACGACTCATAGGGAGGGACCCTACAGAGCAGAGTAGAACTGCCTGTGGGTTTCCAAGCCTGTCAATCTTTTTTTTTAATCATTTTATTAGGGGCTCCTACAACTCTTATCACAATCCATACCCACATTAATTGTGCAAAGCACATTTGTATATTCATTGCCCTCATCATTCTCGCAATATTTGCTCTCCAAAGCCAGTCAACCTTAAGGGAAGAAAGCATCATCCTTTGCCCACAGAGCAGCGGGTGGTTTCAAACTGCTGACCTTCATGTGTTATCCCACTATGCCCAGGGCTCCTACAGAGCCAAAGAGCTGCCCTTTGTTCAGCTCCTGCTCCACTGACATTAAGGTTGATAAACTCTGTTCCTCATAACCACCCTAAACGTTAGCTATTTTTAACTCTTCATCTTCATTTTTTTCACAGCAACAGATTCAACTGATCAGAGAGGGTAGGTCACTGTGTTAGTTAGTTTATTGTGCCAACCTGGCCGAGAAACACATGTGGGATTAATTGAAGGGCGGAGGGATAAATGGCTCGGTGAGCCTCACCTTTGGAGTTCTAGAGTGCTTTGTGATGGTCAGACAGGGTGCAGCTGCCTTAGCCGTTCCCAGCTTCAGCTGGCAAGGCTGACTTCTTGCAAGACATCCCCAAGGAGAAGTCACATGAACCTACAGCCCTGGGTGGTGGAGCACCCATGTGGAGGCCCCTGCCAGTGCTGAGATGCTTACACATTCACTAACTCGGCTTTCCTCCTGCAGTCGGCATCATTGCATCTGTATTGTGAGATGGAGGAGGACTTTGTGGACCAGTGTTGGACATATGGGTGAATGGGTTAATGTTAGACTTGTGGGCTTGGGCAGCACTGGGTTGGGATGTTTTCTTGATGCACACTTCACCTTTATATAAAACTCTTATACATGAGTTGCTGTGGATTTGGTTCTCTAAAGTACCCAGACTAACACAGTCACTCTTCCACAGCTAACAAGGAGACCTGACTTGGAATTCACATTTTTACCTCCACCACCCGTATCTATCCTCTGCTCTCCAGGCTGAAACACCTCTTTTTTATCATTAAATTAATAAATCTTTTTATTGGGGCTCATAAAGCTCTTATCACAATCCGTACATACATCAATTGAGCAAAGCACCCCTATAAATTCGTTGCACTCGTCATTCTCATAACTGAAACACCTCTTACTTTTCCTGCTACCAAACCCAGGAGACACCCGATTGATGTGGAAAATAAATACAATGTCATCATGTGTTTTCACATTTCCCGTCCTCCTCCACCCTCCTGAAGTCCCTGTGCACTGTCAATGGTGTGTGCTTGAGCACGCTCACAGGATGTGACAGAGCAAGGTGTCCCATAGGTTTCTGAGGCTTTAATCCTGACAGGTACAGACGGCCGTAGCTTACTCACCTCCAGCTTTAAGAAGGCACAGCCACTGCATCAACAGGATTCAGTGGGAATACTAGCAGGTATTCATTCCCAAGATGGTGGGGGTTTGGGGGGGACAATGGGGGACTGACTTTTGAACTGTGGCTGGTCATGCAAAAAGTAAATCTGCTCTGGGGCAGGTGCATTTGAGACTCGGACTCTCTAAATGTAGCTGGTATAAACAGGAAGAAGACTATGTCAGGGTAAATGTGTTAAATCATCTCCAAGTGTAATGTCCTGAGCCTAGAGAAATCAGTGAGATGGTAGTGGCACAATGTAACCCCAGCAGTTAACCTTAACTCAGTTAACCTCTTTTTGGAGTGATGTATGTATGCCCTAAAAAACCTGTTGCATATCCTAACCCCTAGGCTTGTGGTTACAATCCCTTCTGAGAACGGGTTCTTTGTTGTGTTAATGAGGCAGGATTCCTGAAGGGGTGTATCTTGAGTCATTCTCGTTTGAGATAAAAAGAAAGTATAGAAACCAGCAGAGAGTTAAGACAGAACCAAGTCACGTGGAGATCTCCAAGCACCCAGCAGCTGAAGAGCCCAGGACCTCTAGAAGCAAAAGAGAGAAAGCGTTCCCCTTAAGGCTAGCGCTTTGAATTCAGACTGTGAGCCTCCTAAACACAGGAGTACTGGTTGCCCTAGTGGGTACGAGTTTGCACTGCTCTCCACAAGGTCAGCAGTTTGAGACCACCACCCGTTCTGTGAGAGAAAGAAGGGGCTTTCTACTCCTGTAAAGCATTAGTCTCTGAAACTCACAGGGGCAGTTCTACCCTGTCCTATAAAGTTACTATGAGCCAGTAACTTGATAGCAGTGAGCTCTGAGCCACCTAAACTGTGCGGAAAAACATTTCTGCTTGTACAATCCACTCACTTGTGAAATTTCTACTAAAGCGGCCACAGAGGCTCCCAGATAGCATTTGAAACCCCAGCCGCCAGAGCTTTCCGTTCCTGGCGTCACCATCTCAGAAACCCACAGGAGCAGCTCCACCTCAGACTCTCGGGTCTCTAGGAGTTGGAATCCACTTGGTGGCAGTGAGTTTTGTCTGAGATAACGAAGACAGTGCTCAAGGGCCCTTTGGGGAATATGATTAAGTTAGGAACTCTCAAAAAAAAAATAGACAAGTGATTTCACAGTCCATGTCAGGGCTTTCCACACTCTGAAGCCCATCCAAATGGAAAAGTGACGCATAACAGGTTTGCAAAACGGTTTGTTTGTTTGTTTTAACATTGTTGAGTAGTGGGCATGCCTTAATTAACAGGGCTCTTTAAAAGCGCCTCACCCATGATCAAAAGGGAAGAAATGCTGAACAGAATTTCAAATTCTCATAGTCTTTCTGGCACTTTGGGAGCTGCATTGAACCCCTGAAATTGCTGCCCTGAGTTAAATCTTACACCTGAAACCAAAAATGCCCCCGAAATCATCTTTTAAGTCAAACAACTGTTTAGCTTAGTAAAACAGGTCTGCCTTGAGCACCACGCTCTTTGAAGAACCATCGGGGATTAAATTGACAACAGCGACCAGAAAACTCAGGAGCTTCGCGGGGTGGGGGGTGGATGGGGGAACGACTCAGAAAAGGAACAGAACAAGTACACAGCTCAATGCGTGTGACCGTCACCATAATGGACAAGCAGAAACTGCTGACTTGCTGTGTTTGTTCCGCAACAGAAAGGAACTTTAACAATAACCACCTCTAGTTCCGGACCCTAAGGCCCTCATCTTGCTGCATAATTTACAGGAGGAAAAGAAAAGGGTCCACGGAGCATCCAGAGAAGCTCTGCGGCCAAAAATGGCTGATGCCTCATTCATTCCACAAGCAGCGGTGGGGCTGAAAAGGGGAAACTGAGGCCCAGCCGCCGCACTCTGCCCCCACGTGCCTAATGGGCCGAGGCTGGCAAAGGTGCCAGAGCCCGGCCCCCCGCGCACCTGGGGATGCACCCGAGGCCTGAGGCCACCCCCCCCCCACCGCGCCCCAGCCTCCAGGTGGCGGCTCCTACTTGTGTCCAGCGTCTTCAGGAGCATGAGCTGGCACTTCCGGTCGTTGGTGAAGCTAGAGAAGAACCCTTGCTGGGGCTTCTCTGCCAGCCGCTCCGGGAAGACCTGGCACGAGACGGGTGGCTCCGGCGACTGCTCCCCGGCCGCGGGGCCCGACCCGCGCTCGTCCGGGGCTTCGGCCATGCGGCCTCCGACCGCGCCGCTGCCAACTCACAGTTCCCGCGGCGGCGACAGAAATCTGGAAAGACCAGTTACCTCCTTCCAGACTAACCCACCACCCGGGGCCCAGGGACTCGGGGCGCAGAGCGGGCGTGGAAACGCAGGGCGGGAGGGAGCTGGGCGGGGCTAGAGGTGGTGGGCGGGGCTAGGAGCGCTGGGCGGGGCAAGAGGCACTGGGCGGGGCCTGGGGCCTTAGGCGGGAGGGGCACGCTGGGCGGGGCGGGGCCGGGGCCTCCGGACTGTACGGAAAGTGGAAAGCGTGCGGTGGGGCTAGGTGAAGGTCTCTAACTCAGCCGAGTGGGGGCTGAGCCTGTAGCTGGCCGAGGACCCTCTTCCTGTCCGGCTAAGGCGTCTCGCCTCCTTCCGCACACGCCTTCCCAACCTGCTGGCGGCCACTAGCCTCCAAATCTTCCTCCCCACGAGGGACTCTGCCCTCTTCCCCCTCTGTCTCCCTCACTAGCAGGGCAAGTGCCAGCTCTGGACCCGCTACTTTGCCCACCTCAGCCAACCCTCCCATCCACCCCTATTGAAAGTGGTTGAAACGTTTGAAAGCTACAAGTCTTAAACTTGACAGGTCACATGGAAATCTCAAAATGTAGACCTCAGCCTGCTTTCTTCCTGCCTCCCCCATCCTATGCTCACACAGCCTCCAAGAACACTCTGCTAACAAAACATCTCAGCTTTCATTTATAATATCGTTTCCATCTCTAAACCTCTTTCCTCAGCCCCCTACCCCCACCCTGCATCAAAACCCCGATGAAATCTACCTACTGAACAGAGCATTCCCAGGCACTGTAATCAAAACTAATCTTTGCCATTCTCCCAATGTACAAAATATTCTGTACTTGCTACACAGGCTCATCACAATCTGCCGGGTTTTAATTAAATTGCGTTTCTCTTTTATCTGCCTAAATTGCTCAGTACTGTTCACGAATGTTAAAAATTGTCAAAAAGCAATGAAGCAAGGTTTATTTCAAGCAGTTAACCTGTAAGCATGGAGGGAGATTTCCAAAAACGAGTAACTCAAAATAGGCTAGTTAATGATTTAAAAACACAAACCTTGAAGGTGCTCAAAACAATAACACAATGTTACTACTTGATGCCTTATTTTATTTTACTAATTGTAGGAGTTTATATCATCCTGCAAGAAGAAAAAATGCCTCGGAGATGTGGAGATTTTACATATATGAACTTTTTTAATGTATGAGTTTCCATAGTATCAAGATCAGCATCTAAAAATTAACTCCTGAAAAATTGGCCTTTTACTTATTTTTAGAGATGAAAAAACGCGTGGAATTATATGGTCAGGTGACTCAGAATCAACTTGATGAGACTGGAGGATTTTTTGCAGTTAAGGAGATAAATAGCTCACTGGAGGTGGGATACCTACTCACTCACTGTGCAACATTACTGACAAGGAGTCTGATAGAGCTATACTGATGCAGCCAGAACCTTGAGCTGGAGGAGCCACCTGGAGACCCACACCAGTGCTGAGATGCTTCCACTGTCACTGCATCCACAAGACTTTCCACCCACTGGCCTGTGATCTCCATGCATTCAGCATCATTGCATGTGTTGCGTGAGTCTGAAGAGGACTTCATAGATTGGTATCAGACATATGGGCTAATATCAGACTTATGGACTTGATTTGGACTGGACTGGGATGTTTTCTCAATATTCAATTGCTCTTGTATATAAAGCTCTCTCTTACACACACGAGACTCCTTGGATCTGTTTCTCTAGTCTACCCAGACTAACACACAGTCTTTTTCATTAAATCCTGAGGTAGAGGGTATTACTACCTTTCTTGGGCAGAAAAGGCAAATTGACAATGATACTGAGTAGTTAGTTACTCTCCATAAAAAACACCTCACTTTCATTGAGTAAGTTCAATAAGAAAAGGTAAGACTGTCTCTGTGGGTTTCCAAGACTGCAAGTTGGGAGTAGATACTACATTTGATCTTAGCCAAAAGGCCGAGAAGGTGTGGGCCAGTGGCGCAATGGATAACCCATCTGACTACGGATCAGAAAAGGCCGAGAGGCGATTTTATGGGAGTAGAAAGCCTCCTCTTTCTCCCATGGAGTGGGTCATGGTTTTGAACTGCTGACCTGTGCTTAGCAGCCCAATGCATAACCCCTACACCATCGAAGTTCCTGAGTTGTTCATTTTTCCTGGCTTAAAACAAATGTTAGCAAGTCAATAGTTTCTTCAGTTTTAATCAAAATTTTCCTCTTAATTTGGGGCTCATAAGAGAAAGCCTTCAAAATCAATGTAAAATGTCTGTTTTTGTTTTGTTTTCAGACAATAAACTGCTTTCACATTTATTCCACACTGATTTTGATGGGCCAGGCCTGGTGATAATGGCACAAAGATTAGGCAGAGAATTTCTGAGGTTGAAGAGTGAATAGTTTAGTGGATGAAATGTCTCTCAATAATGCAGGCCTTGAGGGTTATGAAAAGTGCCTTGTGCTTCACAGGTACCAGGATCGAAATTGTGTGGGAAGTAGGGTTAGTCATTCATCTAAAATATGTGGAACACATACAGGGCATCCTCCTGACTTGCTGCAAAACAAAGTATTGTAAAAATATGAACACCTACATACATAGATTGCTCAAGAAAACTAGCTACAATATTTTTACACAAGTAAACTATGCCCTATATGGCTTTTTGCCAACCCTGTAACTCCCTTGCATTTTGGTCTCCAATGAGCTCTGTGGACACATTATTTATGTGGGCATGGTATATATGAAAAAATATAGTACTCGTAATCAAATATACCTCCAATACATTATTTCTCATCCTCACTAATTTCTTTTTTCTCACTAGCTTTTAACTTAATTTATTGTCATTGAGTGGACTCTGACCCATAGTGACACATACCCCCCTTTGGGTTTCCAAGATTTTTAAAACCTTTACAGGAACAGACAGCCTCATCTTTCTTCAGCAGAGCAGCTGGTCGGTTTGAACCACTGACCTTAAGGCTGGCAGCTCAATGTGTAGTCTACTATGCCACCAAAGCTCACTTCATCTTCAATACAACCCTGAAAAATAAGTATTATTATCTCTATCTTACAGATAAGGAAAATAAGGCTCAGAAAAATTAAATAACTTATCCAGAACCATACAACCAGCTTTCAATCTAGTTAAAGTAATAAAGCATACATATATGAAAGCATAACCCATTATTCAGGGAAGGCTATATAAGAGTAGGTATGGCCTGAACCAGGACATAAGTAGTAAACATTTGAAATATTATTTGAAGTACTATATAGCTGCATATAATAAAGAAATACAAATTGAAAACTGCAATTTTCCCCTACCAAACTGGCAAACATGTTTTCAATGTTTGGGTTTTTTGATTGTTTGTTTGTTTTTGCTGGAGGAGCAGAGAAAAGCAGGAGGGCAAAAAGTCAAAATATCAGCAGCAATAATAAGGATAATGATACCAGGAGGGTAAAAGGGAAGTAGGGGGAGAAAAGGGGAACCGATCACAATGATCAACATATAACCACCCCCAAGGAGATGAACAACAGAAAAGTGTGTGAAGGGCGACAGCAGCTGGTATAAGACATGAAAAAAATAATAATTTATAAATTATCAAGGGTTCATGAGGGAGGGAGGGAAAAAATAAGGAGCTGATACCAAGGGATTAAGTAGATATGAAGATGTTCTGAAAATGATGGCAACATATGTACAAATGTGCTTGACACAGTGGATGGATGTACGGATTGTGATATGAACTGTAAGAGCCCCCAATGAAATGAATTTTTAAGTCAAAAATTAGTGGTGTCTAGGCATTAGAGTATTTGTTATAGACTTCTGGATTAATATTCTACAATCAGAATGCACTACAGAGAGCAGGACTGGGGAATGCTTCAATCTAGTGCACAGTGGGTTGCTATGAGTCATAAAGGATTCAACGTCACCTAATAATAATAATCTTTATCATAAAAAATAAGCTTTAAATTTTTGAAGAGGCTTTCAATGACATATGTGTAACTTCCATAAAAAGACATGAAGATGGAGTGAAAAGATATTGGGGGTAAGATAAAGAAATATAAATACAAATGACTAATCTGGCTGCCATCAAGTCAATTCCAATTCGGAGCAACCCCATAGGACAGTGTGGAAGTGCCCTGTGGGTTTCCAAGACTGGAACAGAAACCCTCCTCTTACTTGTGGTGCATCTGGTGGCTTTGAACTTCTAATTTTGCCATTGGCAGCCCAACACAGAACCCACTACTAGGATTCTTTCAAAAAGGAAAATTTTCACATACAAAAATTAATTCATGAACAAAGATTTAGCTTTAAGAGTTTTTCTTTTTCTCATCTGAACACTAAGAGCGCAAAGACAAGTTTCTTTCCAACAAGAGATATAGTGAGATACCATTTAGCCCTATGGGTAAAATACTTTAGTTATAAACCAGCACATATAGTGTGATTCCATGTTGAAGTTGCATCTATTATCGGAATAGAACAGGGTCCATAAAGGGGTAGACTCTATTCCACAGAGTTCACAAATGGTTGCTGGAGCCAGGGGTTTGGGGACTGTGATAACATCCGGGATATTTATTTGTGGGTTTTGGGGCTGGTGTTCAGTTTCTACAACAAAAATGATTGCTGTTATATAGGAAACAAGTTAATTTAAACTGTTTAAATATAACACAGTAACAAGAGAAGTTACACAAAAGTGCTTATGGATTGAATGTTATTTAATGTTTAATAAATAACATTCAGTCCATATCCCAACGGCCAACAAATGTCCAGTGAAATTAAATCCTTTTCTTAGCTTTCTAGTTGTATCAGACAGGGTTCTCTAGAGAGACAAACCAGATTGCTAGTAATTATATATAAATATATTTATAAAGATAGATATATAATTCAAGAAATAAACGATTAAATAATATACAGATAGATAATACAAGAAATTAACAGTTAAGTTATAAAGCAGTGAAACACTAGCAGTCCTTTAAGTTTTTGAGAGCTGCCAGTTACTAGTTTCCTTCTGTAGAGAGAGCTGGGCTATATATACCCAGGCATCAAACTGCAGGGCAGGTCCCCAACTGTCATCAACTGTCAGTCCCCAGCTCCAGAGATGAACATTCCAATCGTGTGGGCTTAAAAGGACCTCAACTTACAGCGACACAGTCCACAGGCTAGGCATCCCACAGATAGTGTATCCCTTTAAACTGAGGCACAGAACAAGCAAGCCATTTATCCCTCTGCCCTTCAGTTAATCCTACTTTTGTTTATCGGCCAGGCTGGCACAATAAACTATAGCACTAGTCATTTTGAATTTGGGGATTAACTTTACTTACTGCAAAGGAGAACTTGGAGCCATTGCTGGTGAAGATCAAGAAATACAGTCTTCACTGCAGATTGCAACTAAATATAAAGAAAACCAAAAAAACCCTCACAGAGAAGATTGAAATTGTCAAGGATTTTGTCTTGCTTGCATGTACAAGCAATGCACGATGAAGTAGCAGTCAAGAGATCAGAGGACTAGTTTCACTGGGTAATCTGCACAAGACTTCTGTCATTGAAAGGCATGGATGTTACTTTGAGGACCAAGGTACCTGACTCCAAAACCAAACTCCCTGCTAAGGAGTCCATGCCCCAGTGAGGTTGCGAGACTCTAGCTCTTTACAGGATTAAGCAGTCCCATCTTTTTGCCCAACGCATGGTATTTTCAATGCTCTCATATGAATGTGAAGCTGGACACTGAATAAGGAAGACTGAGGAAGAATTGATGCACCTGAATTGTGGTGCTGGCGAAGAATCTTCGACGTGCCATGGACTGCCAAAAGAACCAACAAGTCTGTCCTGGAAGAAGTACAGCCAGAAGGCTACTTAGAGGTAAGGATGGCTAGACTCCCTCTCGTGTACTCTGGACATGTGCTCTGGACACACCAGTCACTGGAGGACATCATGCTTGGAAAGTGCAGGGGCATGACAAAGAAGACCCTCAATGAGTTGGATTGAGCCGGTGGCTACAACGATGAACTCAAAAATAGGAACAGCTTTGAGGATGGCACAGGACCGGTTAAGGTTGCCTTCTGTTGTACAGTAGGAGTCGGAACCGACAGGAGGGCACCTAACGACTCTCCTAGTGCCCTGGTGGCGATGTGGTTACGTTTGCACAGGTAACCACAAGGTCGGTGGTCTAAACCCACCAGCGGCTCCGAAGAAGATGAGCCTGTGCGCTCCCGTAAGGATGTAGTCGCGGAACCCGCCGCGTCCGAGGCACCGACGCTTTCCAGGAAGGCGCCGCCGCCGTCGGTAAAGGAACTTAACCGGGACACGCAGGGCACGCGGGGCCCTCGCAGACCCGCAGAGGGAGACTGCTTCCCCTTCCGGGAGCATGAGCCTGCGACCCGGAAGCCAACGGGGGAGGGCGCGTGGCATTCTGGGAAGAGTTGCGAGAAGCCGGCTAGCGTCTCTGTTGCCAAGGCCACCAGAGGCGCTGGTCAGTTACCGGCCGTTTGGAACCCGTCCGTTAGCGGCTGTTAAAAACCTAGCTCAGGGATGCTCAGAGAGCGTCGGGGATGAGAGAACACGCTTGGCGGTCGTGCCCTGAGAAGTGTCTCTTAATGAAGTGTGTGGCCCAGTGACCCTCTTTGGAGTTCTCCGAGCTCTTTTCCAGATTTCTCTTTTTAGGAACTGTAAGTTAAGAGAGTGTCGCCTTTACATTGTCATGCGTTCTCTAGTGTCCTCGCCCGTAACAAAGGAAAAGTCTGTTTGTTTTGTGTTGAAAATTTAACTGAGTAAAAGCAGTGTGGGGTGAGAAAGGTAGGTGAAAGCTACTGTGTTTCTAACCTGCCCTCTCCTGATATGTCCTGAAGAGAAACTATTATTCTGCTTCTTTTGAATTGTAGGTAATTTTTAAAAGACTACAACTTATCAGACTCACCAGTTACCCAAAAGGTACTTGGAATTTCCACGTACCATGTTTAAAATTTCATGTACCAATCCCTTTCTCTGCATAGTTTTTTACATCATTGAGTTGACTTGGGGGAATCCATTTTGTATCTTGGTCTTTCATTCGTCTAATATTTGTGTGTGTATGTAATTCTCTTATTGAAATCGTTAGCAACAAAGGCAGCATCGCAAACTGTAATAAAAGCCTATTTGTAGTGAGCTGAAGAGAAAGAGGACATGAACACAGACTGTGAAGACAATTCTTTCAAGAAGTTTGGCTCCAAAGGAAAAGAGAGAGAGGTCAGTGGCCAGAGAGAAAGGGCAAAAGAAAGGAAAGGGGGAGGGGTCTTTCTAAGGAAAGATAATGATGTTTATTAATATGAAGCAGAAAACTAGTAGCTAGGAAAGTTTAAACATATTTCCAAGAAAAAATATACTCATTGGATGGTGCTATGAAGAAATAATGAGGAAATAAGATCCACAGATGAGATCCATACCCACAGATTAGAGCCTGGACTAGGAGGGATGATGTCAAGTGGGTATTTTAGGAAAGGATGTAGAGCAGCATCTGACATCCTGTGACTTCACAAGGGAAAAGAGAATCAAACTCCACATCAACCCACAGTCTTGTCCTATAAGGCAGGGGGCAGACATGACTCCTCCACTCTGCAAACTTCTGACCAGTTCTGATACCCCAGCACTCCTGATTGCTCAGATGGTTTTGAGAATTCATTGCAGTGGCCACACAGAACTCACAAACCAGACTCACTATGATGGCGATTATTAGGAAGGTTAACAGGTTATAATTCAGTATCAGGAAGGTTCAAGATACAGTTCCTCCAGTCAGCAGGGCCTCCAACCACACCATCCCCTAGCCTGTACTCTGCTCAGGCAATGTTACAAAGCTTTTTTAGTGCTGCCAACAAGTACTCACTCTATTATAAGCCTGGGCTCTAGTTCTGTAGATCAACAAACCTAATTAAATGCCTGGAAGCACCCCCACTTTGAAAGCAAACTTCCTGCCCAAGAGGATTCTTTCCTGAAAGCTTTACTGGCTCCATGGGCTGGGAAGCCCAATATTCTGTCTCATGCTCTGGCTCTTGGTTCTGCTGCTTCAACTCCTTCTCTGGTATCACAGCTTTCTGTCCCTGAATTAAGGGAGTTCGGTGTACAAGGATCTCGAGGTCCAAAGGACATGCATCACTCAGTCTCTTCTTTCTTGAAGGTAATGAAATCCCAGTTTGTTTCAGTAATAGCTATGGACTTGAGTATAAGCCGACCCAAATATCAGCCAAGGTACCTAATTTTATCACAAAAACTGCATTAAAAATGTGCTGAAACAGTGGAGAGATCTCGGGGGCCGGCCCCAATCCCAATTACTACGTGGACACCTGCCCCTCCCCCCAGAAGAATTTTTTTCAAAGGATGGCATTGGATCTGCAGTTCCAGGAGAGGGACATATCTGATCAAAGCACATGGGAGCAGATGAAGGGGGAGGAACAGAGAGTGGAGCACAATCTAGCCCAGCAGACCTTGAGGACGATGTTCCTGATTAGAGCAGTCAATTCCTGAGAGGACCACATGGCCGGCCCCACTATGAGACATTACTTTCCTCACTGACTCATAGCCCTACAGAGGACAACACCAGAGACATGGTGTGGGAATTGCACCTGATCTGATCCCGCCACACCAGGGCAAAACACTAAGGGGTACAACAGAACAACCAAGGAACAGAGCAGCAAGGTCCCCAGGGAATGGCTGAAGGTGGACTTTGGGGCCAGGGCGTGGTGCCCCAAAAGACTGGACTGGAAAACACTCCTAAAGGCCAACAAACAGTCCTTGAACTAACGACAAGATTTTCTTTCTTGTGTTTTGTTTTTTTTTTTGTCATTGGTTTGTTGTTGTTTTGTTGTATATTGTTGCTTAGTTTTGTTCTGTCTTGTTTTTGTGCATGTTATCTCCACAGGTCTGTCTAAATAAGATAGACTGGATGAGAAATCTGGAGGAGAAAACAACGGGACCGACAGTTCCAGGGGGACATGGGAGAGGGGAAGGTGGGAGGAAAGGTAGTGATGTTAACAAACCCAGGGTCAAGGGAACAACAAATGATCCAAATCAGTGGTGAGGAGGGTGTAGGAGACCTGGTAGGGCGTGATCAAGGGTAATGTAACCAAGAGGAATTACTGAAACCCAAATGAAGACTGAGCATGATAGTGGGACAAAAGGAAAGTCAAAGGAAATAGAGGAAAGAGCTGAGAGGCAAAGGGCATTTATACAGGTCCAAATAAATGCATGTACATATGTAAATATATTTATATGTGAAGATGGGGAAATAGATCTATGTGCACATATTTATAGGTTTAGTATTAAGGTAGCAGAAGGACATTGGGTCTCCACTCAAGTACTCCCTCAGTGCAAGAATACTTCATTCTATTAACCTAGCGTTCCATGATGCTCACCTTCCCAAAACAATCGCTGAAGACAAAGCAGGTGAATAAGCAAATGTAAAGAAAGCTGATGGTGTCCGGCTATCAAAAGATATAGCGTCTGGGTCTTAAAGGCTTGAAGGTAAACAAGTAGCCATCTACCTCAGAAGCAACAAAGCCCACATGGAAGAAGTGAACCAGCCTGTGTGATCACGAGGTGCCGAAGGGATTAGTAATCAGGCATCAAAGAACAAAAAATCATATTGTGAATGAGGGGAGGAGTGCAGAGTGGGGACCCAAAGCCCATTTGTAGGCCACTGGACATCCCCTTACAGAAGGGTCTCAGGGAGGAGACAGGCCAGTCAGGGTGTGATGTAGCAATGATGAAACATACAACTTTCCTCTAGTTCCTAAATGCTTTCTCTCCCCCGCTATCATGTTCCCAATTCTACCTTAAAAGTATGGCTAAACCAGAGGATGTACCACTGGTACAGATAAGAACTGGAAACGCAGGGAATCCAGGGCAGATGATCCTTTCAGGAGTGGCAATACTGGGAGGGCAGGAGGAGGATGGGTTGGAAAGGGGGAACCAATTACAAGGATCTACTTGTGACCTCCTCAATGGGGGATGGACAACAGAAAAGCGTGTGAAGGGAGACGTTGGCCAGGGCAAGATACGACAAAATAATTTATAAATTATCAAGGGTTCATGAGAGAGGGGAGAATGGGGAGGGAGGGGGAAAATGAGCTGATGCCAGGGGCTTAGGTGGAGAGCAAATGTTTTGAGAATGATGAGGGCAACGAATGTACAAATGTGCTTTACACAATTGATGTATGTATGGATAGTGATAAGAGTTGTATGAGCCCCCAATAAAATCACTTTTAAAATGTGCTGAAAAACTCCGCTTATACACCAGTAGCAAAATTGACCAATCCCCTTGTTAAGTTCTCAAGTTTTTCAAACACAATTAAGCACTCCCAGGCACTCACAGTGGAATGATAAAATCTTATTAGCAACTTGCACCTTCTCTCATCCAGCAAGACGCGCAGGGAAAGGCCGTTGGTGGAAGTTACAAAGACTATGGCTGGAATAAGAACATCAAAAGATTCATTGCACTGCAGGTAATGGATGCTCATATTTTTTAATTCTTTTTTTTTTAATTCTTAAGAAATTAGAAAAAAATCTAAAGATATACTGACAAATAACTGATAGCTTTGTTCAACTTCTTTCATCATAAAAATCATATCTTGAATTAGCCCAGATTTAAAGATAAGTAATACACAATTGGGCCAGGACTCGTTGAAACAGGTATTGCAGGTAGTACTGGAAATCAGTACCTTTCTGACAAGCATTTTCTGAACCATGAATCAAAACCTTTCAAATGTGCACCCACTTGGGCTAAGTAAGTATATTTCTGGAAAGTTAGTCAAAATTGCATATCTAGATTGGATAGAGTTCATTTCAGCAATGTCCACTAATAAAGGACAGATTAAATGTATGCCATCCATTTGACTTAGACATGAGCAACATGGCTGTAAATCAGCTCATATTCGTTGCAGAAATTTTATCTGGATGACTACAAGGTTGTCTCAAAATCAGGAGCAGGAAGCAGGGAAAAGCCCACTAAGAATCGGGAACTTACGGAAAGCATCTGAAAACAGGACAGTGTCTCCTCGCCAACATTTTGATGCGACACGGTTTTCATCTCTGCTTCTTGGCTTGCTTCCTTGCATAATGTTTCTCTCAGCTAACTGGCTTTCTCTGTACAAAAAGAGTCACATCAACTTTTCCTAGTCTATCAAATCAAGCACTCAAAAGAAACTAGTGTCTCTGTGCCAGATTTCAAAATTCCAGTACAATCTGATTTACTCAGCTTGATTCAGTTCTCCATGACTGGTTCTATTAGCTATGGCCCTGAGCACTCAAAAAAGAGCAGTGGTTCTCAACCTGGGGGTCACGACCCCTTTAGGGGTCAAATGACCCTTTCACAGGGGTCTCCTGATTCATAACAGTAGCAATCTTACAGTGATGAAATAGCAACAAAAATAATTTTATGATTGGGGGTCAGCACAACATGAGGAACTGTATTAAAGGGTCACGGCATGAGGAAGGTTGAGAACCACTGTCTTGAAAGCAAGCTCCGAATAGAAAGCATGGTCAGAAGAATTTCTAGAAAGGGAATGTGGAAGTGAACTCTGATCATCTATAATGATACCCAGTCGGTGGGTGCTTTCAACCTTATAAAATGATGGAGATGATGATTTGATCAGGAAAGGTATAAAATGCATGTTGAGAGAGAAAAGTCGGCTATAGTAACTGTGGATAGTAGTTTTTTTTTTTTAGTAGTTCTTACCACATGATATATTTTTGTTTTTCACTCATTCAGCTTATTATAAATATATTCTGGAAGGGCAAATAAAATCCTATTCTTATAAAGATGTGGACAAGCTTATTAGAGGGGTAGGAAATGGGGGGAGTTCTTGTCTGATGGCTCTGAATTAGATAGTGGTGCTCTATGAAGTAAGAATCAAAGGAAATAAGGATTCACAAGCTTTAAGGACTTTTATAAGATGCTTAATATAGCTATTATTTTTAAATGTCCTGCCTCTTCCTCCGAGAATTGTGCCTAGAAAAAGATATGTACTATAAAGGAGAAAATTGTTGGATAATGAAAACAGAGCAAAGGGTAATTGAACAACAAAATTAAGTGAAGGTATGATAATGCCAAAATTAAATAAATCCTTAAATCAACCAGCTAACCAATTCACTGCCATCAAGCCAATTCCAATTCATAGCAACCCAAGAAAGGGTTTCCAAAGCTGTAAATCTTTAGGGGAGCAAGTAGCCCCATCTTTTTACCATGGGGGGCTTGAACAGCCTATCTTTTGTTAAGGTTCTATGTAGTTGATTGAATCAGATTCCTATCAAGCAAAGCAAAGAGGAAATATATGTTTCACATGATCTATACCAATTTTTTAAAAAAACTTAAATTATCTTCCAGGAAAAAAACAAAGCAAACTCACTGCTAGCTATCAAGTCTACTTTGACTCATAGTGACCCCATAGGGCAGAGTAGAACTGGCGCTGTGGGTTTCTGAGGCTGTAAATCTTTCCCGGAGCAGAAAGCCCTTCTTTTTCCCGAAGAGCAGCTGGTGGTTTCAAACCACTGGCCTTGTGCTCAGTAGCCCAACATGTAATCCACTGTGTCCCCAGAGCTCCTCATAAGGAAGCAGTGTCTAAGAGTCTGGCAATATTGTCTCTTCTCTTTTTGTAGACCTTGGGACCGTTTTCAAAAACATACACTCTTATATTCATTAAGTCGGTCATTTTTAAAAGCTTAATAGAGTACTGTGAGAAATGGAAACATGTAAGACAACATCCTTGCCCTCGAGGACTGTCGCATCTGTTATGGAAGAAAAATAACTACAATGTATAATAGTGTATCTGTTATATAAGGTGACTCATCAGTGTAGTTCATACAAGAATAACTATTATGAATAACTAGAAATCAAGACAGTATTGAAGGGGGGAAGTGAGATGGGGTTTCACAGTATTTAGAAATACTTTCAACCAGTAGGATCATCATCACACTGATGGTTACTTTTTCCTACTTATTTGAGTCCTGAAAATTAATAACTCATGCAACATTAGGAGCCCTCATAGTGTAGCAGGTTACACACTGCGCTGCTAAAAGCAACGTCAGCAGCTCAAAACCACCAGCCCCTCTGCAGGTGAAAGGTGAAGCTTTCTACTTCCATGGAGAGTGACAGTCTCAGGAACCCACTGTAGGTAGACAGCAGTGCTACTCTGTCCTGTGGGGTGGCTGCTACTTCAGTGTTGCTTTACTCAAAAACTCAAACTCAACTGCAGTGAATTTGAGTTTTCAAGTAATGTGGCTTTGAAAATAGTAAGTGCTGTTAAAAAAAATTGGGAATCAAGGAAGAAAAACTTTCTCTTTTTTTCCCCTCCAAAAGAAGGGGGAGTTGTATGTACCCTTGATCAAAAGTCATTGATTAAGAATCAGCATTTTAATTAACAAATACATTCAATAACAGAATACTTTTCAAATCCCCCCCCCAACATATTTTCCTACTTGGTAAGCTATTTCTGTTTATCTTTATGGGCCCAACATAACTTTTGATAATGTTGAAAAGTAGTATTAAAACTTCAATTTAGTTGTATTCATGCTGATGTAAAGCTTCCCCCCCCCCTTTTATTAGTAAGTGGATATTGTAGTACACAATTCCTATGGGTTTGGCTGCCCCATACACACACACCCGCCCCGCCCCTTCCCAGGAGAACTGTCCTTGGTACCCTTACGGAAAAAGCTGGCACTGTAAGAACAAAGTTCCCCTCTGGTGTTGCAGATGCTAAAGACCTGGATGCACGGAGCAGACAGGGACCACCTTTGCTACCACAAGGTGACTTGTTTGAAATTGAAGCTAAAGAAGTCAAGCTGGAAGACGAGGTCCAAAGCCTAATGATACGGCTTATGATGCCCCTCACCCCTCAGTTAGGTCAACCAATAAACTCATTTGTGCTTAAGCTTGGGCGTGTTGGTTACTACTACAAATGAGGAGCCTTGACCGCTCAAGGGTTAAGAGTTCAGCTCTTCACTTGGAGAAGCTGTTAGCCACTCGTTCGGTGGTGGAAGATGTAGCAAACCGCCTCCATACGGGTTACCTATGGCCTTGGAGACCCTATAAGGTCAGTCACATGCTATCTAATAGGTCAAATTCACTCAATGGCAATGGCTTTGTTTTGGTTTTTGTTTTTTAAATACATGTGTGGTAGGTTTATTAAGCCAACCTGGCCAATAGGAACATGTGGGATTAACCACATGGCAGTTTAATTAGAGGGCAAAGAGATAAATGGCTTGGCAAGGCCCACCCCTCTCTCTCTTGCTCTTTGGTGATTGGAACCAGCTTGAGGCTGCTTTAACTTGTGAGCTACACCACCTGTGGGACAAGTCAACCCCTGTCACTACAGCTTGAGGTTCCTTCAAGACCCGCCTCATCACCCTGCTGGTGTGTACATCACTTGAGCTTGAGGTTGGTGGATCCTGTTGTTTGCATTGGTTGAGTTCTGAGATCCCCTCCTGATCTGCTGACTGTTGGTGACCCACCCTGCAGTTGCTGCCTGTGAGCAAACTCTGCCTGCATTGCCCAAGGGAACACTCAGCTGTCTGCTTCCTTGACCTTGGACTGGGCAGCCTTCTGAATTGAAGGACTTCCAATATATTAATTGTTTAATTGTTGCACAGAAGTGAGTTGAACTGAGCCCTCTGTACTGTTGTGTGGACTAATTAGCTGTTCTATTCCTTTGTACTGTATAAACCTATCCGTGTGTGTGTGTGTGTGTGTGTGTGTCTCCTGGTTTTGTTTCTCCAGAGAACCCTGCCTAACACAATATGGTAATGGTATTTCTAATCAAGATAAGAGTAATTCAGTAAAGTATATCAAGAGCTATGTTTGAGTGGTTGGAGAGGAATGACTAGAGTTTTTCATACCAGAATACAGTCTAAATGAATTGAAATTAGGTAAGTGCCTTAAGTGTGATTTTCACCCAGCTTCTTTGATTCTAAACTTTTACCTTAGAGAAATAAGAGACTGTTACTTATATACATATCTATGCTAGAATAAGCATGGATAATATATCATTAGAATATTAAAAGATAGTATGTATGACTGAATAATTAAGGTATGACATAGCCCACATTCTTAAAGGGGTGATATCACCACCTGGAAGCAGGTATGAAGTTCAGGTCCTAATTAATTGTGTTGGCATCCTTGTTGAAAATAAATTAAGCATAATATGCAGTGGTTTATTTCTGTACTTTAAATTTTATCTCATTGATCTATGGAGCTCTGGTGGCATCTTGGGTTACACATTGATTTGCTAACTACAGGTCAGTAGTTCGAACCCACCAGCTGCTCCACAAGAGAAAAATGAGGCTGTCTGTCTACTATAAAGACTGAAAGTCTTGGGAACTCAAAGGGGCAATTTTATTCTGTCTTATAGGGTCATTATGAGTCAGAATTGACTCAATGCCATGAGGGAGGGGGGTGTTTTTGTTTAGGACCTGTATGTCTACCCTTATACCAGTATGACACTATCTTGAATAATGTAACTTTGTAGTGAAATTTAAATTTAGGAAATGTGACTCTTTCAGTGGAGTTCTTTTTCAAAATTGTTCTGCCTTTTCCTTTCTGCTATAACAAATGTGTTCTCTCACTGTTTATGAGACTACAAGTCTGAATTCAGCATGGCTTCTTCTTTCAACCTGTGTGAGCCTGGCAGTTATTGAAGCTCGCTCCCCATGTGTCTTGGCATCCATATTCCCCTGGGTCTAGTCGATCCAAAGGTCATGTTCCACTCCTGGCTCTAACGTCTTGTGGTACCAAAGTCCCTCCCTCTTTGCTCACTCCTCTCTCATCTCTTTTAAGATAAAGAAGCTACAGAACATACCCTTGATCCCTTGTGTTGGATCAGGGCTCTGTTCTAGCTATTTTTTTGTTTGTTTTAAAGTTTTAAAATTGTTATTATATATAATTCACATACCAGACAATTTAATGGTTCAAATATATTTAAAAGAATTGTGTAATCATCCCCACAATCAATTTGAGAACATTTTCTCCATTTTTTCCCAACAGTTTTATTGGCACATAATTTACATATCATAAAATTCAATAGTTCAGTCATTCAATTGTAGCAAGGGGCCTTGTACCAGCGCCAAAGCATCAGTCATAGAGCATCCTCCCACCTTTAAAATCACCTTTTAAATGAGTTGTGCAATCCCAATCAGTTCTATTGCTCCCTCCCCAATCCCGCCTTCATCATTCTCTTTTTAAATAGTTTTATTGCATATACTTCACATATCATGCAATTTAATCATCCAATCATATTGAGAAGATGTGTGCATGTGCTAGGCAGAGTTCTCTAGAGAAACAAAGGGAGAACACTTATTAGGTGTGTGTAGATAGATAGATTGATTGATTGATTTACACAGGGAGGAGGAAAATAACAACTAATTAGTCCACACAGCAGTAGAGAGGACTCGGTTCCACTCACTTTCGTGGAACACTAAATATACTGGAATCCTTCAACTCACTCTGTTCGTTGTAAGCAAGTGAGTCTGATGAGAGCAATTTGGAAAAGTTAGTATCTTGGAAACAAGTTCACTTCCTTACAGAATGTCTTAGTTATCTAGTGCTGCTATAACAAAGACCCCGAGGGGGTGGTTTTAAATAAGCATTTACTTTCTCACAGTGTAGGAGGTTAGATGTCCAAGTTCAATGTGCTGTTGGCGCAAGGAGGGGAGAGCCTTCTCAACAGTTCTGCCTTGTCCCTCTAGCTTGTTTCCAACTCTTTAGAGACCTCCATCTGGCTAAGCATCAGGCTTCCCAATCTCTGCTGCTTGGCTTGCTTGTTTCATCTCTTTTGTACCTCAACAAAGATTGGCTCAATCACTCCTCAGCCTTTTGGGCTAAAATCAAGTGTTGTACAAGACTGACTCAAAATATACCGTATTAGCCTTGTCTCCTTAACACACTATTGAGACAAACCCAATCCCAAATTGGATTATAACCATAGGCATACACATTAGGATTTACAGCACGCATTTTGAAGAAGATACAGTTCAATTCATAAGAGAATATGGATGGAGGCCGACCCCAATCCCAACTACGTGGCTAGCCCCCACTCCCCACAGAGAAATTGACTTCAGAGGACAGCACTGAAGCTAGAGCTCAGGGAGAGGGACATGCCTGATAAGAGCTCACAGGAGCAAATGAAGGGGGAGGAAGAGAGTGGAACACATCCTGGCCCATCAAGCCCTGAGGACAATATTCCCACTCAGAGCAGCCAAAGCACAGAGAGGACCATAGGACCGGCCCCACTACAAGACACGACGCCCCTCACTGATGCATAGCACTACGGGGGACAACACTGGAGACAGTGTGAATTGTGCCTGTTCTGACCCCACCACACTGAGGTGAAACACTAAGAGTGGGCAATAGAACAGCAAGGGGAACAGAGCAACAGATTCCCAGGGAATACCAAAAATAGACTTTGGGGCCAGGGCATAGCACCCCATCAGACTCGACCAGGAAACACTCCTAAAAGTCAACAAACAGACCTTAAACTATTTATAGGCTTCTCTCTTTTTTTGTCATTGGGTTTTTGTTTTGTTGCTTTGTTTTTCTCTGTCTTGGGTTTTGTGCGTATTATTATATCTGCAGGTCTATCTAGATAAGATAGGCGGGATAAATAAGCTGGAGCTGAAAACAACAGGACCAACAGTTCCGGTTGGGGGTCAGGGAGTGGAACATGGGAGAGGGGGAGAACGGGGAAAAGAAAGTGGGTGTTAACAAACCCCAGAACAAGGGAACAAGTGATCCAAAATCGATGGCGAGGAGGGTGTAGGAAGCCTGTTAGGGCTTGATCAAGGGCAATGTAACCTAGATCAACTACCCAAACCCAAATGAAGGCTGAACATGATAGTGGGATAAGAGGAACGTAAAGGAAATAGAGGATAAAACTAGGAGGCAAAGGGCGTTTATAGAGGTCTAGATATAGGCATGTGCATATGTGAGTATATTTATATATGATGATGGGGAAATATATCTATGTGCATATATTTATAGGCTTAGTATTAAGGGAGCAGATGGTCATTGGACCTCCACTCATGTACTCCCTCAATGCAAGATCACTTTGTTCTATTAAACTGGCATTCACCTTCCTGATATGATCACTGAAGACAAAGCGGGTGCATAAGCAAATGTGAAGAAAGCTGATGGTGCCTGGCTATCAAAAGATACAGTGTATGGGATATTCAAGTCTTGAAGGTAAACAAGTGGCCATCTGTCTCAGGAGCAACAAAGCCCACATGAAAGAAGCTCAGCAGCCTGTGTGATCAGGTGTCGATGGGATCAGGTATCAGACATCAAAGTACAAAAATCATATCACTGTGAATGAAGGGGAGTGTGGAGTGGAGCCCCAAACCCCATCTGTAGGCAACTGGACATCCCCTTACAGAAGGGTCACAGGGAGGAGATAAGCCAGTCAGGGGGCAGTATATCATCGATGAAACATGCAACTTTCCTCTAGTTCTTTAATGCTTCCTGTCCCCACTATCATGATTACAAATCTGGCTAGACCAGAGGATGTACACTGGTACAGATCAGAGCTGGAAACATGGGAATCCAGGACAGATAAACCCCTTCAGGACCAATAATGAGATTAGCAATACGAGGAGGGTTAAGGGAAGGGAGGAGAGAAAGGGAGAACCGATCACAATGATCTACATATAACCTTTCCCTGGGGGACGGACAACAGAAAAAATGGGTGAAAGACATCGGACAATGTAAGACATGAAAATAATTTATAAATTATGAAGAGTTCGTGAAGGTGGGAGAGGGAGGGGGGGAAATGATGTGATACCAAGGGCTCAAGTAGAAAGAAAATGTCTTGAGAATGATGATGGCAATGAATGTACAGGTGTGCATGACACAATGGATAGATGAATAGATTGTGATAAGAGTTGTATGAGCCCCCAATAAAATTATTTTTTAATGTTTTGAGAATGATGATGGCAACAAATGTACAAGTGTGCTTGACATAATGGATGGATGGATGAAGTGTAAGAGTTGTATGAGCACCCAATAAAATTATTTTTTTCTTCTAAAAAATTACTTTTTAAAAATAGAATGTGGATGTTCTCAGCCTTAAAAACATAATTGATGTATGACATCATATATTATCAATATTTCCCAATAACAAAGGATTGAAAGAAAGGCCATTTGCTAGGATATTCTCACTATATATTATCCTTGATAGAACTTGTCCCCCACTCCAGGATCACATTCTGCATGTAGTTGTCTCTTTAGTCCCCTTTCATCTAGAGCAGTCCCTCAACCTTCCTTTTTTTCCATGACTAACATTTTGAGGAGTACAGGCCCATTATTTTATCCCCACTCAATAGCGTATATCATACATTTTGGCAGAACGCTTAAATAGGCAATATGCTGTCCTACTCAGCGCATCACATCAGCAGGTGCCGAGCAGTAGTTTGTATTGTTTGTCCTCCTGTTGCTACTTCTGACTCCGTGCTCAGGTGGTTTCCACTAAATTCATCATCCTCCCTTTGTGCTTAAGGAATCATCTGTGGATGTGCTTTGAGACTGAAAATCTCTCCTGGTCCCTACACACTTCTGCAACAAACCTCGACCTTCCATTTGTAATTCTGGCCTGGGTAAATCAACCCCCCCCCCAAAAAAAAAACGTATAGATGGTGAGTTTCTAACACTTAACTCTTACCAGTTGGCATTCGAGTAGAGGCTCCATTCTGCCCTCACTCACTACCATGGCTGGCTGGCTTGTCCTTGGTGTCAGCATGAACTCCTGGGGTCTTCTTTATTCCTTGAGCTATACTGCCAGTACCATGTTGATGCTCCAATTACCTGAGGCTTAGCCAGGCGAAGCCCATCAAGGTGGCTCCTGTCGCCTTTGGCATATCCCATTCTTTATTGTTAGTGTTGCAGTAGCATCAACTCTGTCACACGGCCACATTATTTACATAAAACAGAACGAAGCATTGCTAATTCGGCACCATGTCTTAAAGCATTTCTTTACTTCCTGCCATGGTCAGCCTTCTTGGCTCTCCTGTTGTGTTTTCCCTGCCCAGTCATGGGAAGAATCATCTCTTCAAGGAGTCCTGGTTCCTTCTAAGGAATGGTATTTAGAAACCAAAATGTAGAACCACATCTCACCCTTGCCACTTGCCCCTTCAGCAAACAGAGTTAGGAAACAGTTTCATCTGAAACGTGATGAGAATAATAAATCATGAGTTTATAGTAATCCAGCACCTCGGGGTTCTTTCTTGCCCTCCCTTTGCATATCTGTCTCTCCATTTACAGCAGAAGTCTGGCTCCCTATAGTGTCAGTCTAGTTATTTATTTGCTCAATACTGTATTGGACACAAAATCATTTCAGCATATCTACACCTATACCACGACTTTCAGTTTGCACACAAGACTTCTCTGTTGTTGCTTGAGACCAGAAGCACTAGATGGCGCCCTCCACCTTTACGGCCATTGTGACCGCTGCTCAGCATCCCAAGAGAAAGGAGGCAGAGGGAGACAATGTAGAACAGAATTCAAAATGCCCACACACACACCAGACTTACTGGTCTGATAAGAGACTAGTAGAGTCCCCAAGATGACTTTCAGGCCAATGATCAACAGGACTAAAAGGTAAATAATAACAGCAGGGAATCCCTCAGAATAATCAGCCATGAGAGCCCAAAGGGGCAACACTGGCCAAAAGACAAAATTGAGAGCTCAGGAAAGAGCGGGAAAGAAGGATAACTGGAAACAGACCCACCGAGGAAGTGGAAAGAGTGCAACCAAGGTCAGGAAACAAAAGGTGTATACACGATCGAGTGGAAAACAAATCGGCACTTTCCATCTTCACCGGAGCGCCAATAGAAGGCTTAACTTTTGTTGATGCGCAATACGTCTTGTCTTTAGGCTGAGGACAGTCGAATATCATGTGTGCATGTTATTTGGCAGGCTCATTGTTCTCCCTTTATTGTGATTGTCCATTTGGCATGCTGCTTGGTAAGTAGGCAGGCAGCGAAAAAGAGGAAGGCCCACAGGGAGACTGACACACTGGCTGCAACAATGAGCCGAGCACAGGAACAGTGGCGAGGATGGCCCAGGACTGGGACGTGTGCTCTGTTGTGCCTGGGGCCGCTGTGGGTCAGAACTGACTCAATGGCAATATACCAGCAATAATACCATTTGATCTACAGTCTAGCTTACTTGCGTCTCTCTGTATTCCATTTTATTGCTTCTTCCCTATCTATGCTTGCTAATTTAACTCCACTTATAAACACAAAAACATTAACTTAGTTCCAAAAGTCAAAACTATACAGAACCATACCCAAACAAAATCGTTCTCTCCTATATCCTCTCCATTCTGGTTTTAGCCGTCCTCTTGCAAGTAATAACTTTTACTCGTTTCTGGTTTATCCTTCTGATAGAAAAAGAAAAACTAAAGTTACTGCCATCAAGTCAATGCTGACTGAGCATCCCTAGAGGACAGGGTAGAGCAGCCCTGGGATTTCCGAGGCTGTGACTCTTTGGGGTTTGTTTGGGTGTTTTTTGTTTGGTTGGTTGGTTTGGTTTGGTTTTTTGTGGTGGTTTTTTGTTTTTTAGTAACTAAAGAGTTTAATAATTCCTTGCTCTTCACACAGATGGCTACAGAGACTTTATCCTGCAGGAACACATAACAAGCAGCAGAGATTGAGCCAAAGGGGAGAATCAGCTGGTTTCTTCCCACAGCTACCCTGTAAACTCTGCAGCCCCCTTTTGCCCTTGTCCTCTCAAAAATGGCTCACAATCTCATATGGAGACAGCCACTCTGGGGGAGCCAGAAATCTGGCCTTTGGCCAACAGGGCAAAGAGCAGTGGTGAAAGCAGGCTGGACAGCAGCGCCCTGTTCCATGATCTGTTGGTCCCTCTCCTTCAGTCTGAGCAGGTTGGAGTCAGCCATCTGAAACTTGGTGACTCCTCTGGAGCTCACCGCCATGCCGATCTTGTGTCCTTCGGTAGCCCCTAACAGAGTTGCAGAGTCAAAGGTATCCACAGAACTTTTCCTGGGGATGGGGTTAGTTGAACCAACATCCTTACTCAGTGTGCTGAGCATTCTGCCCAACCAGCAACACTTCTGGAAGAGCCCGGTCATCCCCGTCAGGGACTGCTTGTTCTCCGGCAGCACCGTGAAGGTGCTGGCCGCTCCGCTCACCAGCAAATACGCCCCACTGTAACTCTTTAAGGGGAGTAGAAAGCCCTTCCTTCTCCCCTGGAGCGACTTGTGGTGTTTAACTGCTAGACTCGTTGATCACACCCCAACACAGAACTACTCTGCGGCCAGGGTTCCTATCTTTCCAGTATGTCTTGTTATTTACAATCAGATGCATGTGTATTATTATCCTTTATTTCATATACAAAAGATAACATGTTCGCGTTTGCTGTTTGTTTTTTGTTTTGTTTTGTTTTGTTTACTTAGCATTAAATACTGAAAATCACTCTGAAAAAGCTACTTACCCAAATCCCCAAGCCAAATCCACTGACACCGAGTCTATTCGAAATCACAGCAAGCCTGTAGGACAGAGCAGAACTGCTCCATCGACTTCCAAGACTGCATATCTATAAGGGAGCAGACAGCTTCATCTTCTCCCCACAGAGCAGTTGGTGGGTTTTTAAACTGTCAATCTTACGTGCCCAACGCTTAACTCACTATGCCAGCAGGGCTTTTGGGATCCTCAAAACTCTCCATCGAGTCGATGCCAATTCAAAAGTAACCCTTTGGCACAGGGTAGAATTGCCCCTGTGAGTTTCCTAGACTGTTAACAGGAGTAGAAAGTCCTGTCTTCCTCCCTCTGGTGTCAAACTGCTGACCTTTCCGATGGCAGCCCAGCGCAGAGCCTCCACGACACTAGGGGTCCTCCTTGGAGCTAGCGTCCCTTTATTGTAGGACAGATGGATGGGCGAGGTAGATTAGACTTTGTAAAATACGCTGCGTGATACTCAATGTATACATAACATATTTAGTCTGTCTCCTATATGTGTGTGTGTTATTGCCAAATTGTTATCATTGTCGGTACTATAATGTATACTTTTATGCATGTTCATTTTGTATTACTGGAGGTGTTTCTTCAGGAGAAGTTTCTGGAAATGAGTTTGCTGGACCAAGGGGTTATATGTGGTTTCCTTAGATGTTGGCAAATTCCCCTGCCTAATGACTATACTATTTGACACTCATACCAAAAATAGATAAGAATGCCTATTTTCATAAAGCCTTGTCAACAGAGTTCACAGTGGATTATTTATTTTTTTAATTATTAATGATTCTATAAGGAAAAAAATAACCAAAGCCAGTATGTCTATCTATATATCCTAAAATAAAACAATGCTAAGCCCAAAAGAATTTTAGGGGGAAGTCCTTGGAGTTGTAAGTACCCCCTTACATTTATAGTTTTTATTGTGTGGATTTGGAACCATGTTGATTTCTGAGTTGTTTTGTTTTTGTTTTTTACATCTATACTTTGGGACGGTGTATTGGACAGGGTTCTCTAGAGAGACAAACCAGATTGCTAGTAATTATATATAAATATATTTACAAAGATAGATATATAATTCAAGAAATAAACCGTTAAATAATAAACAGATAATACAAGAAATTAACAGTTAAGTTATAAAGCAGTGAGACACTAGCAGTCCTTCAAGTTTTGAGAGCTGCCAGGTGCCCGTCCCCTTCTGTAGAGAGGGCTGGGCTATATATACCCAGGCAGCAAATAGCAAGGCAGGTCCCCAACTGTCATCAACTGTCAGTCCCCAGCTCCAGAGATGAACATTCCAATCGTGTGGGCTTAAAGGGACCTCAACTTACAGCGACACAGTCCACAGGCTAGGCATCCCACAGGTAGTGTATCCCTTTAAACTGAGGCACAGAACAACCAAGGTGAGACGCACCGAGCCATTTATCCCTCTGCCCTTCAGTTAATCCTACTTGTGTTTATCGGCCAGGCTGGCACAATAAACTATAGCAGACAGTGTGGTCAAAAACCTGAGAGAAGACAAGCACCTTGCACCCAGTATGGAGTCCATCTGTCTGGCACCCCATCAGGCCACCGTGGAAAGATGATGCCCTGAGGATAACTACTCAAAGTTATACCCACACACCCCTGTTGTTACCTCCTCAAAGACCAAGTGCTGGGTTGGATTTATCTTTCCAGCAAAGTATGTCTTATTTTAACTCACCTATTTTCATCCTTAGGAAGATAAGTTTCCACTTACAGAAGTCTTGGCCCCAAGAAAAGACTAAAACTATAAATCTGACACTAAGTACCATTTAAAGGTATTTGCAAGACAGGGAGCAAAGTTATGAAAATATCTTAAATATAACCAAACACCTTAAGGGAATAAGTTCACTGGGTCTGGGGGATCAGGGTCACAGTCTCCAGGGACACCAAGGTCGGCTGGCGTAACATGGTTCACCGAGACAATGTTCCACAGCCTGCTTTGGGGAGTATCAATTTGGGTCTTAACCTGAGCAGCCACATAGGTGCAGCATGCCTCTCCCCATCCAGCGGGGAAAAAATGAAAATCAAAAGATCTACAGAAACAATGGACTAACGGACCACACAAACCGCCATCTCCACAACCCAGAGATCAGAAGAACTAGATGGCATTAAGATACCACTGCCAACTGCTCTGAAAAGGGTAACATAGATGGTCCTAGACACAGTGGGAGGAAAACTTGGAGCAAAACTCAAGTCATAAAGGAGACCAGGCTTAACTGATCAGATGGAGGCAAGTGGGACCCGTCAAGACTATGGCCCTTAGTCACCCTTCAGGTCTGAAACTGAACTCACCCCCATGTTAAAAGAATCGAATCATTTATCCTCAAAATGCCCATGGGTAAATGCTACCGTTTACCCAAAGACAAAGTTCAGAGAGCTAGGGAGGAGAAGGAATGGAAACCAAAAACACAGGAAATAGGATAAATGATGGCACAGTGAGGGGATTGTATGTGAATGCTGAATGTAAAACTGATGAGCTACTCTGTAAACCTTCCCCTGAATCGCAATAGAAACCTGAAAGAGAGAGAGAGATACAAGGAGGGGTAGACAGCATACATGACATGCTTTGGAGGTCTCATTTCATGCCTGCTGCAAGTCCCCAGATGCTCTCGGGGAATGAGGGTGTGAGCACATCTGGCTGACCCTCCCTTTGCTCCCACCATCCACACATCTCAGGAGGGAAAAGGCACATCTGTCAAGGGGTGAAGACTAGAACCGGCTACAAGGCACAGTTCCTGCTCATCAACGTCCTTTCTTCCGCTTCAAGTCCGCTGGCCTCACTGATTGTCAACGCAGGACCTCTACTGAAGATTGGGGAAGCCACCCCCACTGGGCCCAACTCCTCATTCACCACCTGGCCTTGCTTCTGCCACACCTCTACTTTCCCTTGTTCCTTGTCTCCCTTCAGCCCAGGGCTACTTCACCAGTTGTCCATTAGCACTTCAATAAGCTGACAGCAACTACAAATCAATAGATGCATATGAAAGGTCTACAGTAAACAGAAGGTCACATAAGATTTCTTTAGGTCATGTTCATTAAATTAAATTTGCTGGGGGGGGGAATTTTTAAAGTTTAATTTTTTTCTTTCACACATTATTGCCAATAACGTGTTGCTCTATGTATATGATCAAAAAGAGTAGCAAGTGATAATCCTTCCTGTGTCTCATAATGTCTTTTGCCTCTATGTCTATTTTCACATGAGAGGCCTTTAAAAGTCTGTGGAAATGGAATTAAAAGATAAAAATTAAAAGTGCTGATATGTTGAGGGGGCGACAAAACGTTTGTGGAAACATGGTATTAAAAGATCATGGACTTTTCCCATGGATCTTTTGAAGCCCCTTGTGTTTCTCCACTCACCTCCAACAAGTTCAAGACTGTAAGCGGTGAAGCCAGTCATCCAGTCCAGCCCCACAGAACTGAGGGCCCTGGGAATTTAATGTCAATGTAGTCTTTTGTAGATTGTTAGCTCAAGAAAAATGGGTGCCCGTAAGTTTTTTTTTCAATTAGGAAACAAATCAGAAAGACCCCTGTCAGGGCTGTAAACTGGAAGCCAAATGCTCTCCCTTTGGAACTCTTGAAAAACTGTCCTTGTCGGATGAGAGGGATGAGCAGGAGTGTGTCTGGTGAAGGACTCTAGTGACGTTTGCCTACGAAAACTTGACGACCTTTCTCAAAATGCCCTCATCATAAGCAGCTATCACCCTTTAGAAGGTCAACTGGCAACAGACTCTGAGCATCCAAAAGTCTCTGGCCATGCGCTTTGTCCCCAAAACCTTTTCCTAACTAAAGCAACAAGATTTCACCTTTCTTCCCGCCAAACAGCGTGCATTGGACGTTTGGTCTTGCTTCAGCTTTAGCAGATTTCATGTTGCTCTGATAGGGGCTCTTTCAAACTGATGTCTTAACCTTCTTAATGTCTCAAACGAGATCTCATTTATACATGTGATAAGTTCAAAAACTCAAAATATGAAACTCAAGGTTGAGCCAACAGTGCCAACTCATAGAAACGCAATAGCACATGGTAGGACTGCCCCTGTGGGTTTTTGAGACTGTAACTCTTTGCAGGAGTTGAAAGTCTCCTTTCTCCCATAGTGCGGCTGGTGGTTTCGAACTGCTGACCTTGAGGTTAGCAGCCTAAATGTGACCAAGGCTCCTTTAACAAGGTAGGGCAAGTATGTTCTGATGTAAAATATTTTAAAAGCCAGGCACAGTTTTTTCATGACATGCTTTTCCATAAACTTCTTTTTATCAGATAGCTTTTTAGTCAGTAAATTTATCCATAATTTGAAACCATACAGGGAATCTAAGGTCCCGTTGTAATCAGCGAATCGGGTTTCCGTATACCCATAATAGAGGCCCACAACTATACCTATACTTGCATGCAAGCTACGTTCACATCCACCCCAGCCCCTACTCAGAATGCTTCTCTAAGAGAAGTACAGGAGAAACGAATCATCTTTATGTCGGCCCTCCTTTGCCTTGCTCGCTGTATCTTCAGTCTTGCTGGACAGGGTACATAAAAGTAGTAAGGAAGTGTTCACACCAGCAGGAAGACAAAATCAGACTTAAGGGCAAATGTCTAACAGGCATGTTCAAACGCAAGCTGTTGAATGAAGAGCTTTATGCGCAAAGAGCCAAATATCCCACATTCGTGTCTCATGCCGGTGAATATTTTCACATTTTACTTGGCTGCCACAAATTAAGTAGGAACATATTTTTAAGTGTTGATTTATTGCTAAAAGATTTGAGCTTGAAAGATTTTTTAATTTCATCTATTTTTTAACAAAAGATCATTTAAAAGGGGGCTCTTACAGCTCTTATAACAATCTATTGTATCAAGCATATTTGTACATATGTTGCCATAATTATTTTCTAAACATTTACTTTCTATTGAGCCCTTAGTATTAGCTCCTCTTCCCCTCCCCACCCCAGTGACCCCTTGATAAATTATAAATTATTATTATTTTCATATCCTACACCAACCACTGTCTCCTTCCCCCTTGGTTTCTGTTGTTCGTCCCCTGGGGGAGGGGGAGTATGTGTAGCTCATTGCAATCAGCTCCCTCTTCCTCCCTTCCTCTCCCCACCTTCCCCTACCCTCCTGGTATTGCTCCTCCCATTCCTGCTCCATCTCATCCAGGTTTTCTAATAGCTATGAGAAAGAAGCTGGGTGTCAGTTTCCAATGTGGGGGATGTTCTCATGGAGGTCCTGTCAGGCTAAGTCTGTCCACTTTATTTCTTGTCCTTTAACGAATTCTGTGGTGCTACCATGTTCTTGTTCAGATTCAGGAAGCGTATTCAGAAGTAGTGTGACATCCTCAGAGGGCAGCTTGTCTACCCACAGTGCATCGTTGAGCAAGTCCAAGATCGTTCCATCTCTCTCCATCACGTGGCCCATCCTCCAGCAGAGTAGAGCTTGTCAGGATCAGGCCCTGGCCCTGGCCCACCGCTTCTGCCAAACCACAGCCTCTCTCCATGAACTCTTGAAATATGTCAAATGTGTTACTAAATAAGGTTCAAATCAGATTTTAATTTTCATACTTCATAGCTCTCTAAGCTTGCTCTGTGTAATATGGCAGTCACTAGACACAAAATTCATTTCTAGCTGCCTGCAGTCCCTCCCTCACCCCTCCCTCTTCAAAACCAATATCAGTGGATGGAATCTCTCTTGCTTTGAATCTTTCCTGCCTCTTCTTCCATCTCATCCCTCTGACTCTTCATTCCTCAGCCTTTCTCTTCCACTTTTTAAGCCCATGAGATTACATCAGGCCCATTCAGATAATCTCAGGAAATCTCCCTATTTAAAGCCTGTAACCTTAATTCCACCTGCAAAGTCTATTTCCCCAGGGAATTGAGCATATCCCCGGAACCCAGACATTAAGGTCTGGTCTGGACATCTTTGTAGGACCACTGTCCTGCCTCCCACAGCTTTTCCTTCCACATCTGTGCTACTTGCTCCATTCCACTTGCAGAGAGGTGAGGCTAATGACCAGCCCCTATTCAAGATGTCCCTCAATAAAAACATATATATATATATATATATATGTATATATATATATAAACCATGTATATGGTAACATTTGTCCTCAACAGTTTCTTTAGTCTTTTAGCTATTGTTCAATGACATCACTCTCAAAACTGTCATCGTAAAAAAAAAAAAACTGTCATCGAGTCGATTCTGACCCATAGAAAACCTATAGGATTGGGTAGAACTGTCCCGGTATATTTCCAAAACTTTAACTCTTTAGAAGAGTAAAACACCTCCTTTCACCAATGGAGCAGCTGGTAGAATCAAACAGCTGACCTTGTGGTTAGCAGTCCAAAGCATAACCACCATGCCATAGAGGCTCCTCTCCATAGTACCAGTAGCACTGAAACCCTAGACCCCAATCAGTGCTGTGCTTCAGCCTCACGGCGCTGCGCTGCTCCCAATGCTCAGGCCAGGCTGAGATGCTGCCTCGCCGCCTCCCCGCCTCCCCGCCTCCCCTTCTCCTTGAAGAAAAAAAAATGCATCAAGTTCTTTGCTTACTGGCTGGAAAAGATCGAATAAAATAGTTCACCCTAGGTTATTAAAAACCTAAGCAGTTAACCCTGCCTGAGAACTAAAAGATTTGTGAAACTTCTAAAATTTTATAGAAAAGATATTACTACTGATGTGTCTGGGCAGCAATGATGCTGGGTCCGGTGCTTCTTAAATGAGCTGAGGAGGTGGTGTGAGTTTTGCCTTGGGCTGCTAATCAAAAGGTTAGCAGTTAGAACCCACCAGCCACCCCAGGGTGGGTAAATGAGGCTTCCGACTCCCTGTGAAGAATTATAGCCTCGGGGGACTTGAGAGTAGCTCTTTAATGGCCTGGCAGCCTCTGCTGGGTGAGCGGGGCAGCACTGAGCCACCTTGGCCCAACCAGCGGTTGTGCATCCACCTGTGCTGCAGAGCTTGGCCCGAGTAACCCAGCTGAGTCGGGGTATCCTCAGACGCACTCGGTTCAGCAATCCAGGTGGCACTGAGGAGGCTAAGAAACGGCTAGATTTGTCCTAACATTTGAAACTCAAAGAAGACAATTTCTCCCAGGTTCCTAAAAACAAAGGACTAAGTGGCCACCGCAGACACATCGTCTTATTTACCCATCCGTTGTCTCCTAGCATTTCATTCCTCAAAACGAGACACTCTCACCTGGCTTATATTTTTCACATCAAACATTCTCCTACCGCTGTGAATGACTTTAAATGGTAGAAGGCGGTTACTATATTATGCTGCCACTGTTGGACCAATCATGCCAGAGTACTAAAGAGAGGCATTGCAAAAGAAAAGAGGATTGCAGCCTGGGAGACCCATAGGGCCCTTCTACTGTCCTTCTGGGTAGCACCTACCAGGGGACAATGAGTGCTCGGAGTGGTTGGAAGCTTCTGCCCACCTACAGCCCCTTTTTACCCAGCCCCACTGCTTAGCCTCAGGGGCTAGGAGTCGGGGCTCTGGCTTCTGGGAGCCTCACCTTTCCTGGTAGGCCCGTGTCGGGAGCTGCGTGTCTCCCCACCCTGGATTTTAGCCATTGAATCTACTCTCGCCATACAAACTGCCCAAAGGTTTTTCTGTCCTTTGTTCCCTTCCCGCCAGAGGGTGGCTGCCTTGACCCTTGCTAGGATTGGTGATCTTTCACTAGCAGCTGCTATGCTCATTGGTCAATACATGTCTGATGGCATCTCCCCCCAGGCTCACCAGGAATGCTTCATTAGCATACTTACCTGTTTGATCACTTGCCCGCCATCCCTTCCTTGTTTGAAGATGCACAACTATTGGCTACCTCAGCTGTACCCTATTTTACATGTGACATAATGGTGCCAGCCCCTCGCTATTTAAACCTCTGCTCTCAACTCAATAAAACGAGGCTTGATCCGATTCCTGTCTTGCTTCCATCTCTCCGCCCCCTTGCCCATCTTCATTCCCAGTCCCTCTTTCAGGTGTCCACATTGATGATGTCCTGCTGGACAGGACAGGCCGGCAGCTCAGCACACCTGCTCCCTCAGTGCCCTAGACGTGCTGCTCACGGACAAACAAGGAGGAGCTTGGTGACCGAGAAAGGCCCTTGGCCTAAACCTTCCTTAACTTTCTCCTTTCTAAGACAAATCTCCTCTAGGCACTTCCTCATAGCCTCCCTCACGTTGTAGAGAAATAACCAAAGGCGTTGAGAATGATTCTCAGCATTGGCGATCTTTTAGTTTAAAACAAGTTAGCAGCCCATCTAAAATTGATTCACAAAATCAAGTATTCGGAGATTGAGTCCTGGCTTGCCTCAGGAGCACTCTTACAGCCATAAATACACACCCTTTTCTCCTCAACATGATGACCATAAAGAAGATTATAAAACAAAATGCTTGGTGGGGGGGAGGGTGGGGAGAAAAACATCACAGGGTGGGATATATAGCCCACCCCCAGGGGATGGATAACAGAAATGTGGGTGAAGGGAGACAACGGGACAGTGTAAGACACGAAATAAAAATAATTGACCAAGGATTCACCAGGGTAGGAGGGGGGTAAAGAGCTGATACCAAGGGCTCAAGTAGAAAACACGTTTTGGAAATGTTGATGGCAACATATGTACAGGGTGCTTAATACAATGGAATGATGGATTGTTATGAGATTTGTAAGAGCCCCCCCCCCCAATAAAATGATTAAATAAATAAACCAAATGCTTTGTTGTTGATAGAACTCCATTTTGAAAACTCGAAGGTGCCCCCTTCGTTAAACTGTCTGCTTGGGCACCAGAGACAAGAAGGCAGGCCTCTTCAGGGCAGCTCTTGCTCACCTGGCGGAGGCTGGAGATACCACACGGTAACTTGGCTGTTTTGATTAGGGAGTGGGGAGAGCCCTGGGGGCAGAGGGGGTGATGTGGTGGGTGCGATCCTCAAGGTATGTGGCTTAAAACCCCCACAAGAAGAAGACTTTCTACTCATGGACACACTGCCAGTCTGCAGTCTCCCCATCCTATAGGATCCCTTTGCGTCAGGATTGCCTGGGTGGCAGTCAACTTGGGGTTTGGTTGGTCGCTTTTGATTTGGAACTTTTTTGTTGTTTTTAACAAGTTCTGAAATACGAAACATTCTCTCTTCCACAAACCAGATTTTTATCACCTAGTAATGTGCGCAATGCACATTCTTCTTCAATCTTTCCGTCCGAGCTCTGAGTTCTCACTCCTCACCCAGGGGGTGTTGGGAGTTTGCTATGGGGGGGGGCGGGGAATTGGGGGGGCGGTGGCTAAAGCAGGTGGGAAAGCTACATGACTATCAAAGGATTACTATCAAAGGCAATTCTGCTAAATGGCCTAAAGAGATGTCAGAAGCAAAGATCGCCTCTCGTCAAAGCTTCAATAATGTGTTAATATCTGTTTTGTCATCCTCTGTAAATTTTGCCTTTTTTACCTAATGTTGCAGGAATTTTTTTCCTTGAAAGAAAGTCCTCTCCCCCAAATTGTAAACGTTTTAGCGCCATAAAACTTGCATCCCAGCCTGTCCCCCCGCCCCACCCTCCCGGTCTGACCCCACCCAGCCCGCCCTCAGTGTGAACACTGCAAAAGTCAGAGGTCAGTTTAAAAAACGATGTCTGGTTCTGGGTAAGCTTCAGATTCCTCACCGGTCAACAGTAAGAATACCCATGTTTAAAGGTTACTTTTGGCATGTGTACAAATGGGCTTGACACAATGAATGATTGTGTGGATTGTGATAAGAGATGTTAGAGCCCCTGATAAAAGTATTTAATTAAATTTTTTTAAAAGATTGTTTTTGAAGGTCAGAAATATGTCTGAAAAATGCCGCTCACCTGAGCTAATATGACCTAGCGCTTATGGTGGGCCGTGGGTTACACAGAGGGCAGTTACAAGATCAGCAGTTTGAAACCACCTGGGAGAGATGGATGAAGCACTCTACTCCCTTAAAGGGTTCCAGCCTCGGATCCCACAGGGCAGTTCTCCTCTGTCCTGGGCGGTCACCAAGCATCAGCGTTGACTCACGGCACTGAGTCTGAGGGCTTACGATTGGGATGCAGACATGTCAGACGCAAACCAGATTCATTCCATGAGTGGCTCTGGCCCTTTGCCTTCTTTGCTGCCTCATCAAGCCCTTAGCAGCCTGGGGCTTTCAGTTGGAGCCTGCATGAAGCTTTAGGGCCCACTCCTGGGGGTTCTCACCCTGTCTCCTTCTCTGCAGCCACCCAAACTCTAGCTCAAAAGAGTGCTCCCCTTCCCTTCCCCACATATCCCCCCCACACCCCCGCATACACACTCCAACTTCTCCCTGGATCTCTTTCATTGCTGTTGCCACTTCCGCTCTTTCTCACTTGGGGAAAAACATGCTTAACTGCTGCTTCTGCCATTCCAGCCACTTCCGGCGGATTTCCTGCTGCCCGTTGCTCCTCTAATACCCACTGAGCACCTGTCTATGTGCAGGACATCTTGTTAAACAAGGAAAATGCACCCCTTCCGCCTTCGCAAGCTTTGTCGCTGTTGTCCACTGCCACCGAGCCCACTCCAGCTGTATCTCAGCTAGCGACCACCTGTCTCTCACGGTTGTGGCACCCCGCTTCCGAGAAATGCCCTTGCTTTTGTTGGCCCTCTGCCTTACCAGACACGATGCCCTTTCTGCAGGCTGAGAGGAGGTACAAGGGGGCTTCAGAAAGTTGGGTGGGAGGGGAAAAATCCCATTATCTTTCATTCCATTTTCCCACAGACTTTCCGAAGCCCTCTTGCAAAAGGGACTCAGAGTAACAAAAGGATAGAGAATATGGCCCTTGCTGTTGAAGCCCAGAAAAGAAAATAGACAAGCATTGAGCTGGAAGCATCAGGGACGGCTGAAGGACAGGAAGAGTTGGGACTTGCTGTGGCCTCTGCCTTGCTTCTTTGGGAAACAGCTTTGAGATTTTTTTTCCCCCTTAAACCCGGAGGAGGACTTACCTTTGTCCTAGTTCTTGGGAGAAGCCATTTGAGGGACACTCTGTTGACTCCCTACCCCAGAGGGTTGTGACTTCAGCAGGAGGGGGTGGGGAGGGGCTGGACTCTGCCAGCAAAACTATTACTTTTGTGTAAGACCTGAGTAGCCTGGAATCTCAAGGGTAATCTAGGATGGGGTGAACTCTGAACAGGGGAGAGAGCCCCACCGTGTAACTGATGAGGACTGCTGGGGTACGTTGGGGGGGCTGCAAAGGAGAGTGTTTAGAGGCCTCCTGGGTGACAGGAGCCACGAGGGAGCTTGTCCTTTGGGACACAAAGGCCCTTCTTCCTTCCTAAGCTCATATAAACATTTTTTTTCTCAACTAACTACCATCAAGGCAATGCTGACTCAAGGCGACCCTAGAGGGCAGGGCAAAACTGCCACTGTAGGTTTCTGAGGTTAAAACTGCTTACAGGAGTAGAAACCGCATCTTTCTCTGGAGATGCGGCTGGTAATTTCAAACTGCTAACCTCAAGGTTATCAGCCCAACACATAACCCTACACCACCACAATTCCTCCAGCCTGGTATGAAGAAGTAACGGGACAGGTGGGGAGCTGAGGGATTTGCCAGCTGAAAGCTGGGCCAGTTCACTGGAAAAGCCGCTGCCGAGAGAGCTGCTGGTTAAGACCTGGCTTGCAGAGACACTGAGCCCAATGGGAGCAGAGCAGCCCCTAAGCTGCCCCACTGGGGATGAGCTGGACCAGCAGGCCGCCAAGGAGAAGCCTGCCTATGGCGAGGCCTGCACTGCAGAGAGGGGGACCTCAGCATAGAAGGAAACTGCCGAGCGCAGGAGCTGGGCCTACCGATCACTGGAGGAGGCCGGAGGCACCGGCCGAGAAAGGCTGTAAGCTGGTCCAGTGGAGGCAGCCGCTACACAGCCGTTCAGCACTGAGAGCTGTGCTGCTCCGAAGGGACGCTCTCTCCACTTCAGGAACCTTCCAGGCCTTGCTTAGCTTGACTAGAGAAATAAACCCAGCAACACTCACATGAAGGGGTGCCGCCCCCACCACCAGTGGATTTTCTTCAAAGCTATGAATTTTATTTATTTTTTTTTTACAAAACAATCTTATCACCTTCCAAGCACTCTCCATTACACTTAATACATTTGTCAAATCTGTGATTCCATTCTTGGAAACATTTTTCAAACTCTTCTGTTTGGATGGCTGACAGCACCTCCCTCGTTTTTTTCTTCGCCTCGTCTACACCATCAAGTCACTCTCCTTTCGTGTCCCTGTTCATTTGCAGGAACAAAAAGTCACACAGCAAAGTCAGATGAGTTTCCAATACAGCTCTCTACAGGGATGGAAAGCCGGTCCTTCTCCTACGGAGCGGCAGGAGTTTCAAACTGCTGACCTTGCAGTTAGCAGCCCAACTCCCTACCCCTAGGCCACCAGGGCTCCTGTCTGACATGTAAACTCCCGACTAAGTCACACTAAAAAGTAAATATATCGTCCATTCATTTCGAGTTGTACATTTCTTTGATCCAGGGAGAGGATAGAGCTCAGCATAGTAATTGAGAACCTGTCAGATAGCTTCGCCCCACTTCACCCAAAATTGTAAATTTGGATTTTCATGTTTGGGGTTTTCTTAAATATCCTGAAGGAAGCAGACAGACGGCTCCTGTGGATGCCATGCGAATGTTGCTGCTCTCCTTGCTCCACTCCGAGTCTCATCTGCTTGAAGGGTGGTAAGGAGAAGCCAACTGCTAGCTCCCTGATCAGGAGCTCTGGCAGCCGAGTTCAAGGCTACAGTTCAAAGCTCCCACCTGCTCTGCTGGGAAAAGGTGAGGCCGCCTACTTCTGTAAAGATTTAAAATCTCAGAAACTCAAAAGGACAGGTCTACTCTGTGCTACAGGGACACTGTGAGTCGGTGTTCAGTCCATGGCAGCAAATGGGAGGAACTCCCTGATGGGTATCTTTAATTGGACAATCCAAACCAGACGAGAAACAGTTTCCTGGGATGTCATGCCACCCCCGACCACAAGAGGGAAAAGTGAGAGCCGTTTGTGTTGAAACCCTCTGGCCACCAGATGGACCCCAAACACCAGTTTAAAAGGAATCCAGGACTCGGTTTAGAAGCGTAAAATCAGTGTCCCTTTATTCCCTCCTGCTGAAAAGTGAACTCTCTCCCACAGGTGGCCCGCAACTACCCAGCAACTGTGGGGACAGAGAGGAGCACCCCTAAGACCTAACCTAACCTCTGGCTAGGAGGGGTTCGAGCCCCAATAAAAGGACCAGAAACGTGTCCAAGAGTTTTTCACTTTTTTTTTTAGGTTTGTCTTGTGTTTGGATTTTTAAAAATAATAACAAAGATACAAGAGTAAAACCAAAATAATCCAACTGCTGCCATTGATTCTGAGTCCTGGTGACCCCACTAGGACAGAGAGCTTCCAAGGCAGCTGCAGGCTGTCCGTCCACTGTTGCCCATGAGCAGCCAAGTGCTCCTAAACAAACCCACAGCCCCTTGGAGGCAGGAAACCCCGACCATACATATCAAATTCAATTCCTGAGAGCCTGCTGCTCTGCTCTTGGAGAAACAAGCAAGCGGAGAGGTGCTGTGAACAGAAGAACCCTGGTAGGAGACAGTTTTGCTGAGCCAAGAAAACAAATCCCAGGCCATGCCCTGCTTTGAATATCTAGAAGGTAATTAGCAGCCCTGTTGGCCAGCACCCAGTAGTTGGCTAACAGGCATGGGAGGGGGCTGGCTGGAAGGTTGGGAGGGGAGGTGGGGGGGTGGTGGGGGGCTGCAGAAAAGAAATCCTCCAAACCTGCCTGAAAGAAGTTGTTCCAACTTGCCCTGCTGTGAAGGGCAGCAAACTCAGGAGAGAGAGTTTGCATGCTGGCTCTGGACAGAGCTGTGGAATTTCTATTCTCCATAAATGCTTTCAGGTCTCCCCATTAAAGCTGGGTGGCAATCATTTACCTCAAGTGACAAACATCCTTTAGAACTATCATTCCCATCCAGATACTGGGGAGGGGGGTGGATAAAAACTGCCCCAGGACACAAGGTACAATAATTCAGAATTGCTTAGCTAGGGAAGCTGTCCAGGGAGCAGTGTTTTAAGTTCCTGGTCCCCAGATGGAAACTCACAGGGCCTGCTTGTCTGCACCTGCAGGTGCTGCAGGTGCTGTTTCTCCTCAGCTAAACAAAACAAAACTGTTTATAGGGGCGGATTGTAAGAGGCCCCTATAATTGGAATTGTCAGTCAAAAATAAATGTTCGGATCCAACCCACAAAATATGCGTGACCTTCACTGACTCCCCATCCCCCAGTCACAGCACCTATAAGTGGCCTTCACAACACTTTTGGCAGCTGCTCTTTGTTTTCTGGTTGACTGAGAATCCCCACCCCTCTAGACCTGGGCTCACTGACAGCAGGGCCTCTGTGTGCCCTGCGCACCGCTTCATCCCCAGCTCTCCACAAAATGGCCCAAACGTGCCTTTAGTAACAGTGACTGAATGAAGAAATGCGTGAAGAGAAAGCTTAGTGTCCTCCAAATGTGGCCAAAGGCAAAAGAGGGTGGAGGTGTGGGGAGGCGGTGCGGGGTGGCGGTGCAGGGAGGCGGTGCGGGGCGGCACGTACTTCCAGGCATGAAGAGCACTAGGAAGACTTGCTCCTTTCCGGTTTTTTTCAGTAGAGCCCAATTATAATGACTCTTCATTTCCCTGTGTTCTCCAAGAAGAGACCTAAGCCAATCACTGATACCAAAACACCGAGACGCGGAATTTCACTGTGGAGCTGCCAGCCTTTAGGAGCTATGTCCTCGTTCTGCTTTCTTCTTAGCTGGCTCTGCTGACGAAAGCCAAGTCCTCCCCTAACTGAACCTCATCACAGTACGGCCATCAGGACCAGGGGCTTGAAGATAACAAGTCTGCCATCTTTTCATCCCATGTTTGCCATGAACTTTTGGAAGCCCCCTCACGTACCATAAAGAACCGGGCTGGCAAGTGAGCTAGTCCTGCAGTTGAGTCCCCACTTAACCCCTTACAGCCCTGGGAGCGTCCCTTTCCCACCTAATAATGCTCCACCTCCCAGGGCTGTGTGCTGGCCAGGGGATGGGCCCTCTGGATGCTTCCGTTCCCCTGCTCCTGCCACCAGCCGAGAGTCACTGAGACCCCAAGACAGAGGCCTCGGCCTTAGTGACACTGCCCAGCTCTTGTCTGCATCACCTCAACCCCACCTGCTCTCCCGTCTTTCTTTTCACACACTCCGTGGACCTCCACAGCTGGCTCACTTGCGCTCTCTCCCTCCGTCCCTACCTCAATTGCTGCTCCTTCCATACCCAGCTCCCCACACCCACCCTCACAGTCTCACAAAGTGTTAGTAGCAGCTTTTCACTCTATTGCTCAATAGACCAAGTGTCCAAGGACCAAGGAGGAGGAGCGTGCTGTAGAGGTTAGTGTTTTCCTGATTTTGTCAACAACGGGCCACAGGGTAAAGTGCACGCAAACAGCACACAGCCACACACGTTGGAGAAAACAGGAGGGGAGTCTTTAATACTCAAATACTCTTTAACAAATCCATCAGGAGATTCCATTAAGAAGAAGTAAATTATCCCCCAGAACGCTGAGAAATAGAAACAGAAAAAGAAATGTGAAAAGCCCCTAGCTCTGTGAGCTGGTGCTCTGGTTCACACATAATTCAGACAAACCAGAAGAATGAGACATCATTTTCAGGCGTCAGGTTAAGGGAAACGAAAACGGAGTACGGAGAAGCAGGCACCGTCAGGCACCGTCGGCCCCTCTGTGGAGTATCACTGGGTTCTTCACAACATCTGTGGAAAACGTACAAAATCCAACTGCATTAAGTCAGCACCTGTTCCTCAAAAGCCACTGGTTACAAAATGAAATGATAGTCAACAGGTTGGAAAAGAGATTTCCAAAACATTTAACAGGCAACAGACTCAAAAACTCAAACCCACAGCCCTCGAGTCAATTCCCAGTGACCCTAAAGGGCAGGGTAGAACTGTCCCTGGGTTTCCTGGGACTGTAACTGGTATTTACAGGAGTCGAAAAACCCTTCTTGTTCCCGAAACAGACCAGTAAGTACAAACCATAGTGAAACTCTAGAAATCAATACGAAAAGAACAGACTAAAAGAAATGCTCTGAGAAAGGCAAAGGCAATTCTCTATGAGAAAATATGCATGCTCAAAAAACACATACATGCAAGATGCCCAACCTCACTAGTCAGAAAAAATGTAATTGCATGTGATTTCTGCTCATAGGTTTTTCCTTTCTCTTTTTAAAAAAATTACTATTGATCCACAGGAGTCTTTACATATATAATAATCTTGTTATATGTATTCCAGATGTCTTTTTATAGCATTTTTATTTACTGTATGGTATCATCAATAAATACAAATGATACATTTTTAAATGTAAACTGAAAACCACACTTGCAAGCTTTTCACACCAAATCTGCAAATATTAATAGATTTTAGAGCAACTCTGACTTCTACTATGAGTATAAATTAGCAAAAGTACTTTAGGTAACAGTTTATACTTTCAGCAAAGATTCCCATCTTCTATAGACCAGCAAACACCTCTCCAAGCATATCCCTAGAGAGAGGCCCACATGTGCACACCCAGGAGCCGTGCACACACATGCTCCTACCAGCTTTGATTGCAATAGAAGGAAGAAAACAAACAAAAAACCACCAAGTAGTACAACTGAAATGTCCATTAACCAGAAAATGGATATATAAATTGTGGTTTTTCATATAATTTTAAGTTATTCAGTAATGAAAATAAGATAGTAAAAGATACTTACATGGAAGAATCTCAGGAATGAACCATGAACCAAAAGACATAAGCTTCAAAAGACCAACAGCAAAACATCCTTTCTGCCACCACGTGCAGCAGCGATAGACACCACATTTGGTAGCCTGGCGTCCTTTGCGGAAAGGGGAAGAGATGGCGGTCAGGATTGAACAGGAGCGCATGCAGAAGTTGTGGCAATGTTCCATTTTTTTTAGCTGGTGGTAGCAATGGAGGGATTTATTCTTGGCATCTTTGGGCTTTGTTTTTTAGATGTTGGTTCCGTCTTCATACCGAGAGATGCCCAGCATCACAGGGATGTGGGCACACAGGGCCGCCCCATCTGCCAGCCCTGACGTGTCAACCCTACACCCTGAGCAGCATTGCCCCAGTAGCCATGCTCCTGGGAGCCTTGCAGGTGTGGCCAACGCATGCCAAGAGGAAGGGTGCATCTTTGTGCAGCCGTCAGCCACACGTCAGAGCTTTGGGAACTTTCCAGGGGCAAGAAGTCTGATGTGGTCAAGTGTCCTCTCCCTCCCCCATATGCAAGCATGTTGTTGTTGTTAGAGACCCCGTGCACCCACCACAAAGGAGACACCGGCTGTCCGGCGCCATCTTCGCCGATGTTCTCATGTCTGAGCCCAATGCCACAGCCACTGTGTCCTTCCAGCCCATCGAGGGCATCCTCTGCTTTACCAGGGACTAGTCTCTCCCGATAACGTGTCCAAAACACCTGAGCTGAGCCTAAGCATCTGTGTCTCTAAGGAGCATTCTGGCTGTACTGCTTCCAAGACAGATCAGTAAACATATTATCTAGACTTAAAAAAAAGTCTTTGAGAAGCTTTTAGAGATGCTGGTGTTGCCTGTGCTGCCACTCACGGGCTACGGTGCCATCCAAGATAGCCTCCGAGGGTGTGACATGCCGTCTCTTGTGTGTACATGTTTGTGCAAGTCCTACTATGGCCAGGATCTGCCTGGCTGTTAGCTGCCTTCTGCTTGGTAAACACTTAGGTAACACTCACTGGGGTAGCCTTGGAGGCCCGGTGCTCAGGCACTGAGTCACCTTTGTTCACCACGGCCATAAAAATCCTTGCCTCGTGTGAATGAGGAGGAGTGCAGAGTGGAGACCCAAAGTCCATCTGTAGACAATTGGACATCCCCTTACAGAAGGGTCACAAGGAAGAGACGAGTCAGCTATAGTACAGTATAGCACCAACGAAACGTACAACTTTCCTCTAGCTCTTTAATGCTTATCCCCCACCCGCCCCAATCACGACCCAAATTCTACCTCACAATTCCGGCTAGACCAAAGGATGTACATTGGTACAGATAAGAACTGGAAACACAGGGAATCCAGACAGACAAACCCCTCAGGACCAATAATGAGAGTAGTGATACCAGGAGGGGAAGGGGGAAGTAGGGGGAGAAAGAAGGAAGAACCAATCACAACAATCAACATATAACCCTCTCCCATGGGGACAGACAACAGAAAAGTGGATGAAGGGAGACAGTGGTTGATGTAAGACATGAAAAAAATAATAATTTATAAATCATCAAGAGTTCATGAGGAAGGGTGGGGGAATGAGCTGATACCAAGGGCTCAAGTAGAAAGAAAATGTTTTCAAAATGATGATGGCAACATATATGTACACATGTGCTTGACAAAATGGATGGATGTATGGATTGTGATAGGATTAAAATCCTTACCTCCTTCTGGGGGTACCAAAAACACACCAGCCCTGCTGCCAGCCAGGCCTCACCTCATAAGTAAACCCTTAATAGATTTCTATATCACTGTCCAGAAGCAACCAATCTCATTGTTCCGTTTCCTGGCCCCTTCCATAATTGGAGGCAAATTTAGAATGGTCTGTATCCAAGGAGCTCTAATGGCGTGGTGTGTTATACAATGGGCAGCTAACTGCAAGGTCAACAGTTCGAAACTACCAGCCACTCTGAGGGAGAAAGATGAGGCTTTCTGCTCCTATCAAGATTTATCATCTCAGAAACCCACGGGGGCAGTGACCCTGTTGTATAGGGTCACTATGAGTCGGCAGCAATTCCATAGCAGTAGGTGGTTTGTCATGTGACCCATGGCTCTGATTGATTTCAAATCATCATTCTAAAAACCACAACTGCTGGTGGATCTTAAGAGGAAACAAGGACATGAGCCGAGCAGGCCAGCAGGCCCGGACCAGGTTGGTTTCTCAGGGGCCCTTGTGACATGGGGTGCTACACCCACCGCTGGGCTCCTGCTTCAGTGCTGCCCTGGCCTGCTCAGCTGGTTCAGGCTCCATGGCTGACACCTGGGCAGAGCTGAGCTGCCGTGTCATTGCCAGAGTCAACACTGGCTGCACAGAGCGGCCACACCCAGAGTCTGCAAAAACCTCGGGCCTGAAAGTCAGCGAGTTTAGAGCCGGGCTCGGGGTGCAGGCTAACCCAGAACTGAAAGCCCATTTCCAGGCACAGCCTGGGGGTCAGGAGGGAAAGCAGAGGCAAGTCCTGGGGGCTCGAGCCCTTCCTAGTGCTCTGACCTCAGAACTAAGGCGCCTGTCTACTTCACCTGACCGCTGGCTACACTTAGCTCTGAAAGCAAAAGTGCAGTTCCCAAATAAACGTTTGGAAACCTTTGAACGAGACAGTACTCTTAGACACGTGTTTCTAGAATATAATACAACTTTTTACAATGATTTCTCTCTTTCTCTGGAGATATATATAGACAGATATATATTTATAGACAGATAGATCATAACCTGCCCTCTGGACTTGCAGGCTTGCTGGGCGGATCAAACAAGGGAATAGCCCTCTTCAGCTAAGAGGCCCTTAGCAAACAAATTTATTATTTCCTTCCTTCCTAATGGAAGGTATTTCCAGTTCCAGTAAAACTGTGTCATGCAAACAAGACCGTGTGCTTCTGGGTGGAGGAAGACAAGCACTCAGTTACAGTGCTGTGACATGGGGGACCCTGGTAACCACTAAGCGATTCTGACTTACAGAGGCCCTACATTCAGCAGAAGGATCCTGAGTGACCTAGTGGTTACTTGTTGGGCTGCTAATCACAAGGTCAGCAGTTCGAAACCACCAGCTACTCTTCAGGAGAAAGATGGGGCTTCCTACTCCCAGAAAGAATTAGTCTCAGAAGTTCACGGAGGCAGTCTACCCGGTCCTCTAGGGCTGCTAGGAGTCAGCATCGACCCACCGATCGTGAGCTGAGATGTCCGGCAGAATGAAGCGCTGGCTCTTCAGCTGCGCTGCCCTCACAGTTGTCCCTGTGCCGGCGCCCATTGTTGCAGCCACCACGTCAATCCTCGTGGAGCCTCCCTGCCCCTGCCTTACCAAGCCTGACGTCTCTCCAGGGACTGGTCCCACCGATAAAATGACAAACAGCGTGCTGAGATAAGTTAGATACAAAAGAACAAACAAACCTCGTAGGATCCCACTTCTACAAAATATCTAGAAGAGCCAATGCACGCAGATGAAAGTTTGTCAGGGTTTACTCAGGGCTGGGGGAGAGGGGAGGGGTCCGTGCATAGGGATACTGTGGAACTGAAGGGTGACCGAGTTTCTGTTTGGGGATGATGAAAACTTATAGAAATGGGTAGTGGTGGTGATGTTGAAACATGGTAAATGTAGTTAGCGTCACTGAATTCGTACACTTAAAAGTGGCGACTTTACTGCTATATTTTACCATACTAAAGCTCAAAGTGAAAGACGGCTTTCAAATATGGAAGTACTTGCTGTATGACCAGCCAAGGGGTCCTGGGAGTGCTGTTGGCTAGGCACTGGCCTGCTAACCCCAAGGTTGACAGTTCAAACTCAGCAGTGTCTCCAAAGGAGAGAGATGGTCGGGCTGCTCTCTGAATTGACTCACCGGAGACCCCAGGAGGTTTTTCAGGTGGAGACCTTTTGGAAGTGGATCACCAACCTGACCCCCAAGCAGATTCTGGGTGGTTTCAAACCAGGTGGGTTTGAACTATCATGCTTTCAGCTAGTCCCTAAGCACGAGTTGGACCTAGGTGCTCCACTGCTCCACCCAGGGGCTCCTTTGAGACCAAGTGCTATTTAAAAACAATATAAAAACTAAAAAGTGCCATCAAGAGGATTCTGACTCATAGTGATTCTAGACAGCATTTTGGAGACTGTCAATCTTTATGGGGGCAGATAGCCTCTTTGTCCCTCGAAGTGGCTTAGAGGGCTTGAACCTCCCACCTTGTGGTTAGCAGCCGGACGCTTAGCCAAAAGCCCCGCCTTTAAATAGATCTTGACTGCTAACAGAAAATTCAGAGGTCAGAATTTTGCAGTGGGGAGAAGACCTGACAGTCTATTTCCCATAAATATGATAGCGTAAGAAACCCCAGAGGAGTCCTGGGATAAGCATTGGGTTGCTAACTGCAAGGTCAGCAGTTCAAAACCACTAGCCCCTCCAAGGGGGGGGGAAAGGGCTTTCTATTCCTATTCTCAACCTTATTAATGCTGCGGCCCTTTAATACATTTCCTCATGTTGTGGTGACCCCCCAACCATGAAATTATTTTCGTTGCTACTTCATAACTGTCATTTTTCCTGTGAAAAGGTTGTTCAAGCCCCAAAGGGTTCGCGACCCACAGGTTGAGAACCATTGCTATACAGTTAGCGTTTTCCATAATCTACAGGGGGCAGTTCTACCCTGTCCTATTGAAAATCTGTACTAGAAATATAAGATAATTTAAGATTTAGTTTGTTAAAAATCTAAACCGTTAACAGGCCCCTCCCTTAGAGTAAACATTCCTTTGTAGGTTTGTCAGCTGGGTTGTTTCAATGCGGGAAGGAGGCTCCAGAGGTCAGCAGGCTAAGTAGCCAGACTGGAAACCTCACCCCAATTCGGAATCAAGAAGGGTGCATGAAGGCTCGGGGGACGATGATCTCATGGCCCCTGGAGAAATGCAGGGATCGATCACTCCCTAATCATCAGTATAGAACCTTCCTTCTCAGAACAGCCATTGCATCTGTGACAGTGTTGTGAATCTCCTGTAATCATTGTAAAATCCTGCTTCTGGCACATGAACCGTGTGGGCTCAGGACTGTACTCTGAAACAGAGAAACCTGGCTGTTTGCCTTCCGCAGGCGCTTGCAGGAATAAACTGGGAATGTCTCAAATCCACCTGTCCTGTTTGAGGCTATAGCGGTGACAGCCTCTCCCAGACCCCTGGTGGCTGTCGGGACAATATTAGGAGTCAGAGGAAATCCTCTGCTCCCTCCTGTAGGGTTATTCGGAGTCCGAATCTACTTGGTGACCAAAGCAGCGGCAGCGCTATTTAATCTCCTCGCTCCCACGTGTTTGCAGCGGAGACTGACAAGCAGGCCTCGGTTCCACCCGCTGCGCCTAAAAGGTAGATGCTAGGAGTTTGGGATTGAAAGATAGATGCCAGGAGTTTGGGATTGAAAGGTAGATGCCAGGAGTTTGGGATTGAAAGGTAGATGCCAGGAGTTTGGGATTGAAAGGTAGATGCCAGGAGTTTGGGAGAGCTGTGTTGCTTCCCACCCCCGCCCCGTCGTGTCGCAGGCCTCAAACCCGCGGGCAGGGCTGGCCAGAATAATAAACAATACGCCTGAGAAGCCGGACTGTGACTGCCCCAGGCCATTTTCATCTTCGCCCCTCAGTTCAAGGTCCTCGCCCAGGCTGGGGCCCTCAGTGGCCTCTGCAAGGGTTCCCTGTACCCCAGGACCCGCCTCTGCTGATTTGGTGGTCCCGTTTCTGTGCCCCCCCACCCCAGCCCCTGGTTCCAAGTGGAGAAGGACTCATCCCTGCGTTTGGCGGTGGGATCTTTATGTCTGGGCTGTTTGCCCGTTTGTTTTCAATGCAATCCAGAAACTCCCTGGCACCCTTCGTCCGTAAAGCCACCCCCAGGCCCGCGGGGCAGCGGTCGCAGCGCAGCACGTGGGGCACCCCTGCCCTTGGGAGAGAAAGAAGACGCTGCACCTTTAAGTCCGCAGCCAGTTGAGAAAAACAAGCGGTGATTTATATAAGCGGGAAAATCATGTGATTTGCAGGAACGCGCCCTCCTCCCTCGGCCCCCTTCCCGCGTCGCTGCCCAGCCCAGCCCAAGAGCGAGAGCGAGCGGGCCGGGCTAGGCCGACGGCCGGGTAGGCGGGGTGGGGGGGGGGGCGCGGAGGGAGCCCGAGCCGCCATTCCCAGAGGCCCCGCCGCGCCAGCCGGGGGTGCGGACCGTCGGCCCTGCCTCCGCGCTCGCTCTGTCCGCTGCCCTTTCTCGGGGCGCGCCGACGCCTGGGGCCTGGGGCGCAGCAGCGTTTGGCTCCCAAACCATCTCCGGGCATATTGAGGGGACCACGGAGCCCTGGGCCCCCGGGGACTCTGCGCTCTTCCCCCTCTCCCCGCCCCCCACCTACCCCCAGGCCTGGTGGGCCTGTCCCTCTCCTGCAGAAGTATGTGATGGAGAAACTGAGGCTCCCTGTACCCACCAATTCTCAAGGCAAAAGGCAAAGTTAGGGGCCCTCCACAGTCTAGTTTCGATGTCCCCGAACGGGAGGAGGTGGGACCGCCCGGGGAGGAGAGCAATTTAATAATTTGTTTGGAAAGGGGCAGGGAAATGAAAAACAGCCCTTTCTGTCGCTGAGAGGCAATGTGTCCAGTGGCTGGCGCTGTCAGAGGGGGGCGGAAAGTGGCCTTTTCTGACAGAGCCAAGGGAAGTAAGGACATGATTTGGAAACCCTGAGAAGCAGACTGAAAACAACAGAACACAAACTCATTGCCAGTGAGTTCATTCCGACTCCTAGGAGAGCCCTCTCGGAGAGGCTAGAACTGCCCCTTGGGTTTCAGAGACAGTGACTCTTGATAGGAGTGGAAAACCCCAACTTGCTACTGTAGGGGGAGCTGCTAGTTTCGAACAGCTGACCTTATGGTTAGCAGCCCAAGGCTTAACCCACTCAGTATGGCACCCGGGCTGCTGGAATAGTCTCGGGAGGTTGGTGCCTGTGGAGTTGATTGCGACAGCTTCCAAAGGAAAGGGGAGTGCTGAGCGGCTCTGAAGATGCACGTCTGTAGGGTGAGCAGACCCTCCTGCACTCTCTGGAGCCCACCCGGAAATACATACCGCAGCCAGGTCCCTAGCAGGGTCCCTTCCAAAACCAAGACCAAGAGAAGTTGAGGGATTTTCTTACAGAGAGAATCTAGAAGTGGGGCAGGAAGCCTTCCCATAAACCAGTGAAAGGCCCTCGACGAGTTTGGGAAAAGGTCCTGCCCTTTCTCAGGTAACTAATCCCAGGGGCTAAACCTTTCTGATCCGATGTTCAAATCCGGTGTTCTCCCTGGATCCAGTGGGTCCCTTCTGAGGATGAGAGGTACGCCCAGGACTGTCAGGAAAATGACCAATTCACTGCCTTTCTGTCCGTCCCAGCTCATGGCTACCCCATGGGGTTTTAATGGCTATCATGTCGTTTTCAACCAGTGTTATTAGTGTTTCATCTCCATGTCGTACAATTCATTCATTCGTCTTAATCAGAAGAGATGTACGGTCATCAATTCTAGAACATTTTCTTCTTCCTTCTACTCACTGTTATTCTGTGATTATTTTGTGTGTGTGGCAAAAATATACACACAAAAGCATTCTCCAATTCAGTAACTCCTGCGTGTACGATTCCGTGCCATTGATTATACTCTTCGTGGTGTCCAACCACTACTGAGGCCCTTTGCCAAATTCTTCCACCACCATTAACATAAGCTCAACGCATAAATAGATACATAAATAAATAGATAGATAGATAGATAAAAATAAGCTCAATGCCCCTATGCACTTCTTCCTCTACCCATGGGAACCCTGGCCCAGTGTGTTTTCTGAGTAGTTTCTTGAGATGATGTTCACATATCATACACTTCCATAGTTGCACCACATCATCACACTCAGTTCTAATGCTCCCACCCCCTGGGTCCCCCCCCCCCCACATTCATTGTTTGCTCCCCAAATCCCCTCACCCTCCCCACCCCTGACCCAATGGTTCATCTTTGTGAAGCAGGTCACCAGCCTTCTTCTGAGACACTGCTAGGTGGCTTTGTAGACTTTAGGGGGTGGTTGTTGGGGGCCATCGGATCTGTTCCGGCTCATAGCGCCCCTATATACCACAGAACGAAGCACTGCCTGGCACTGCGCCTTCCTCGCCACTGTTCTTGGGTTGGGACACACTGATGCACCACGGCGCCAGTCCTTCTTGTTGAGGGCCTACCTCTTTTTCACCGCCCTTCTACTTGACCAAGCATGACATCCTTCTCCAGGGACTGGTCTCTACTGACCACACATCCAAAGTTTGTGCTGCCAAGTCAATTCAGGCTCCTGGTGACTCTGTAGAGGTTTTCCCAACCCGTCAGTCTTTTCAGGGTCAGACAGCCTCCTCGTCTTTCTCCCAAGGAGTGGCCCAATGCCTAGTCCACACCTCCATGGTCAAGACCAAACCCTTTCTGACAACCAGGGACCTCTGCAGTTGGCACCTCAAGGGAAAACACGACCCCGTTATCAAACTTACTCCCTATCAAACTTACTGTGACCTCTGCTGTCGGGCCGCATCCTGAACATGGCCATCGGGTTCCCCTTCCAGGTCAGAGGAACGCTCTCTGGCCTGAGAGGGTTTCAGGGGTGCTTGCTCCAGGCCCCTGTCATAGCCACCATGAGAAGGCTCTTCCTGAAGAGCAAAGCTCAAGTGGGGCGAATGGCCTTGGTCATTCTTCAACTCTAGAAGGAACATACAAAGAGCCGTAGTGTGCTCAGATGGATCGTTCCTTCATTCGGTGATCTGAGCAGTGCCCTCAGTATGCCTGGCACTGAGCGGGCCCTGGGGTACCATGCCAGCAGACAGGCATGGCCCCTGCCCTGAGTGCTCACATCTGCTCCCACTCTGCCTGCCAAGACAGGAGCCCATAAACGCACTTCCTCGCCCCCACCAGCATATGCCTGTCCCCTCCCCAGCCCACCCACAGCATGTGTTGCCCCCAAGCCCAGCTGCCTATGTCTCATGTGTTCTGCCGAGAGCTGCTGCTATCAGAAGGCGCGGACGCTCTGGCGGTGGGGTGGTGGGCACTGGCGGCTCCGTGCTGTTTGGCAGGGGCTTACTTCTTGGACCCACCACCTAAAAGAAGTCACTGAAGGGTCCAGGCAGAAAACCGATCCAAGTTGGCAGCCTTCTGGGCCCTTGCGGAAGAGCACGGAGCCACCAAGACGCTGTTTTCCATTGACGACCCACTCTGCTCTTAACACCTGCTCTCTGGTTTTCTTCGCTTCTTCGGTCCTGCTCTTCTAGCCCGTCTAGCTCTTCTCTTTCCTGCGCTTGCCTATGCCAGGAGCCCGCCCACCTCAGTGCCCGCCCTGGTGACTCCAGGCACCTAGTGGCTAGTGCAGCTCACCTGCTGCCACAAGGAGTCCTGAGCCGCTCAGCCCTCTGCACCTTCTGCTGCTGTAAGGAGGCCTCTCATGGAGGCTGCTCAGGTGTCCACCCGCCACCGCAGGTGGGCCTGCCCCTCCCAGGATCTCAGACGGCACCAGCCCCTGACTTGCCTACGTTCTTCCTGGTGTTCTCCCCATTTGCAGCTTCCCTCAGGTCTCCCAGCCCCCACCCCCTGCTGCCCAAGAAGGCCCAAAGGGGGCTCCGAGGACACGCGGGTGGGGAGCAAACGTGTTAAAGAAACAAAAGGAAATGAGGCCCCCCAGACTGAAAGCACACTGGAAGCCGCCAACCGTTACCTCCCCCAGAGGCCAGCTCTGGACCTCTGAGGGGAGGTGTTTAAGGCACCCAGGGGCGCAATGGCTGCCTGAGTCCATGAAGCTCATCTTCGGCACCATCTCGCTCAGGAATGGGGCTTCCCCGCCCAGGCCAAATTCTATTCTTTTTCAAACTAGCTTTCCAATAAAATGAAAGGGCAGTACTAGCCAGTCTTGAAGATCCTCCTATCACCAAAGATCTGAGGTGCTATACACCCCCCCACCCCCCACCGACACACATACACACACACATACATACACACACACACCCTTCTGGAACATTCTATGTTCCCAGAATTGAATCAAAAATGCATTTGCACTCTGGGCCTGAGAGGTAGATGCCCAGTGCTTTCAGGCTTATTTCCCTACTCCTCCTTCCCCTGAAAGGGCCTCTGGTCTTTCCCAAGCTGCTCCCTGGAGCAAGGGGCCCGCAAGAGGGAAAGCTGGCCTGGGCCCCAGCACAGGCTCGCCTCTGACTCTGCAGCGACATTCCTCCCTCCCAACCACCAGGGAACTTCCAAACAGCACGGTCTCAGGCCAGCCCAAGCCCCGTGGCATCCTGTGCCCCACTTCACAAGCAGTCAGTGGCGACTAACACATTTGGCAAACCTCTTCAAGTGTGAGCCAAGCCAGACTTGATTCCGGAGACTCAACTGACAAAGGGAGACTGAGCTGAGACAAACATCCCGGAGTGCTGGTTCCCCGGGCCGAGGCTGGAGAGCGCCAGAGGGGTGCTTGACTCACCGTGGTCTCTGCTACCACACAGACGGGTCCACAGAGCTTAGGATGCCTCAGTAATTCCAGGCAGGGCTCCATCCCCAGCCCACGCTCTGCCTTGGGCTTGGTAAGGGAATCTTCCAGCATTCCCGGCAACAGGACTCACGGCTCACTCTCCACACTGGGCTCTTCTAGGGTGGGACTGGCCTTGCCTTGTCCATCATGTCTGGAAGTTTCACCGAACACACATTTCCACGAGAGTCTCACACACTCTGCTTCCAGACAATTTTAAAGAGCTGTTATTTTCAAATCCAAAGACGTGCTCTGGGCTTGGCTTTGGTTTCAGCTCCATCTTCAGCTAAAAACAAAAACCCTCAATAGTCTTCCTGAACGTACTGAAACCCGAGAGACAGCAAGCTGAGCTACGGGGACCTCAAGGAACATCTGCTTCCTAAATTAGCCAGGAGTGCCCTGGTGGAGTCCTGGCTACACACCGAGCTGCTAACTAACCACAAGATTAGTAGTTTGACAGGGCACCAAACCAAACCAAACTCATTGCCACCGAGTCAATTCTGATTCACAGTGACCCCACAGGACAGGGTGGAACTGCCCCCGGGGGTTCTGAGACTCCTGTTCATGAGAGTAGGAAGCCTCCTCTTTCTCTCCAGGAGCAGCTGGTAGGTTCGAACACTGCTTGCAAGTAGCACATTAATGCCTAATCTGCAGCACTACCAAGGCTCCTAAACATTCCTCAACCTCAGTGACTTTCTCACTGTTCCCCCAAGCCCCAATCTATCCTCGCTTCTCTAGCCCTCCCTACCTCCTCTTCCAGACCCTTCTATCCAAACACCAAATTCCTGTGGTTTTTCTTGCCCGCAGCATGCCCAGAGACCTCATTTCTCTCAACCAGAGGGGCTTCCCCAGCAGAGCCCCTCAGCACAAGCCGCAGAGATGAGGCATCGCCTGGAACGATAACCAGCACTCGGTTTCCCACATAACACGTTCTTCTTGTCTGCCCCCCACCCCCCTGCTGGCCCTGACATCTGGTACCCGTGACAGTCAAGACTCAAGAGATTGTTCCTGGCTGTTTGTTGTTTTGTTGTTGTCGTCGCTGCTGCGGTCTTGACTCCTCTGCAGGAATCACGGAGACCAGAGTCGGTTTGGGTGTGGGCTTGTGAACCCGGAGCACTGCTCATCAGCATCCCTGTTGTGATGGGAACCGGAGAGCCAATTCAGCTGGCAGTATCCACCTAACTCCACGCGGGGCTTGCAGTTAATTCACCTTACAGGGGCTTTTCTCTTAGACCACAGTGCATGGAAGGGGGGGCGGGGGGCGGGGTGAGAGATACCTTGCACAATGTTCTCGTGCTAAGGAGATGGCCTCACTCACGCTCTGATTTGGTTTTACTGCTGGCCCTGCCCACAGTGCCCTAGGCACAAACCGAAAAACAGAAATGCTGCAGAGGAACGCAGCCTTCAGATATTGGTTCTGAACCCCATGGCATCATGAACTGTGTGTGTGAGGCCGGGTTGTCTAGAGAAACAAACCCAGTGACGCACGTAATCGTATATTCAGAGGGCGTCCCAGTCCACCTGAAGCCCATGGGTTCGATGCTAGCGGGTGTGGGGGGAGGGGTTCCCTCTTCAAACTCACGCAGCTACAGGTCAGTGATGCAGGAGGATCACAGGCCAGTGGGTGCACAGTCGCATGGCTCGGAGGCCAGTGGAAGTGTGGCAGGACTCCCACAGCTCTCAGGGTGGGTTGGCCCAAGTGGGGCCACCCTTGGAGGGAAGTACTGTGTCCCAAAAAACAGTGCAGAGACGAGGGGGAGAAGTTCGCACTGTCTCCTGTGGAAAAGAGGCATCATCAGACGGTAACCTAACTGATAGGTTGGCCTCTGCCCCCCCCCACCACTTTCATTCAAATTCAAGTTGACATAAAATCGAAGGAGCACACTGTGCTCCCTTGGACACGCTGGCTGAGGCCTCTGTAGCTCAAAAAGGCACTGGAAGCAAATGGAGATGAGAGCAGGTGCCCGCAGCGGCACAGTGGTGGTGGAGACACTTTGAGAAGTGTGGACGAGCCGATCCCGTCATCCTGACATCGTTTTGTCAAACTGAAGTCCAGGTTGGCACCTGGAAACAAGGAGGTGAGCAGGAACTAGCCCATAACTACAGCCCAAGAGCAATGCTTTGATTTTCAAACCGCATCCTTCAAGCCTCTTCCCCCTCAAAGGCGGGGTGAAGCAAAGTCCTCCACCGTCCAGCAATCTAGCCTCTGCCACACAAAATAATGATAAAATTAAAAATTCATCAAGACCCTTCTTTTCTCCATGATTAGCTTTAACACAACAGCAAAATGAAATCTTCGATTGTGAATTAGGTAAAGGTTTACAGAACAGACCATCTATTTTTACATTCAGCAGCTCATCAGACCTGCCATTGTCCTGCCCTGTTTCCTTCATTCACCCATCTCCCCGCCCCAGTCACCCCTGTCTTCCCCCTGGCCTGTGGTTTCCCTTGCCTCCTGCCCCTCCTGCCTCTGGTGGTCCGTTCCTTTGAGCGTGAAAACCTTTCCGCGGTTTTTCTTTCTCTAACAGCGGTCAGTCTCAGCCATAGTTGCTCTCTTTTTCTTTTTTTTAAATCATTTTATTGGGGGTTCATACAACTCTCATCACAATCCATACAGACATCAATTGTGTAAAGCACATCTGTACATTCATTGCCCTCATCATTCTCAAAACATTTGCTCTCCACTTAAGCCCTTGGCCTCAGCTCCTCATTTTCCCCTCCCTCCCCACTCCCCTTTCCTCATGACCCCTTGATAATTTATAAATTATTATTTTGTCATATCTTGCCCTGTCCAATGTCTCCCTTCACCCACTTTTCTGTTGTCCATCCCCCAGGGAGGCGGTCACATGTAGATCCTTGTAATCGGTTCCCTTTTTCCAACCCACCTTCCCTCTGCCCTCCCAGTATCGCCACTCACACCACTGGTCCTGAAGGGATCATCTGCCCTGGAGTCCCTGTGTTTCCAGTTCCTATCTGTACCAGTGTACATCCACTGGCCTAGTCAGACTTGCAAGGTAGATTTCGGATCATGATAGTGGGGGAGAGAGGAAGCATTTAGGAACTAGAGGAAAGTTGTATTTTTTCATTGTTGCTACATCCTACCTTGACTGGCTCGTCTCCTCCCCTGGACCCATTGGCCGACAACTGGGCTTTGGGTCTCCACTCTGCACTCCCCACCTCATTCACTATGGTAATATTTTTTGTTTTGATGATGCCTTATAGCTGATGGACACCTCGTGATCGCACAGGCTGGTGTGTTTTTTGCTTCTGAGCTAGATGGCCGCTTGTTTACCTGTAAGCCTTTAAGACCCCCCATAGTTGCCCTCTTATGTTTGACTCATTCCCCTCACTCAGCATCATGTCCTCCAGGTTCATCCACCACACCCAACGTTCTACGGGCTCATCGTTATTCTTCAAGGCTGCATAGTATTCCATTGGGTGTATGTCGCAAACTGCATTTATCCATTCCTCCCCCCCCCACCCCCATCCCCCGCTCAGGAGCATGTAGGTAGTTTCCATCTTGCTGTTCTGGTGACCTTGCTATGACGAATGGGCTGTGGTGCACACGGGCGTGCAGACACCCGTCTGTGCCACAGCACTGACTTCTTTCAGGAAAAGGCCAAGTAGGGCGATGGATGGGTCTGTGGTGTTTCCCTTCCACGTTTCTGAGGCAGCGCCATCCCACCTCCCACAGTGGCTGTTGATGGACCCACTGGCAGCGTGTGAGGGGTCCCAGCTCTCCAGCTGGTTGTTATTGGAACCTGGCTATCCATGCTGGGGCGAGGTGCTATCCCACCACAGCCATTCTCTGCCCACGGGTTGCACCCTGGTTGCATTGCCTGGATGAGGCAGGGGAGCGGGCTTCCAAGCAGGAGCATCATTGGGGGGGAGGAGGCAACAGAGAGGAAGAGTTGCTACTCCGGGAGCACAGATGCCCTTGTGCTGTCCTTCAAAGGGAGGCCAGTGGCGAGGTACCAGCAAGAGGAGGGGGGCCAAGGGACCACAACTCTCTTCAGAAGAAGCTACAAAGGTGACTTTAAGCTGCAGAGTTGGGTGGCTCTCAGTCTCACCACCAGCCGGGTTCCCTGCTGCTGCATCTGACCAGCCCTGGCTCTGGGTCCACGGGATACAGGAGGCAGCAGTCTGTCCGGTAAGAGTCTCTCCCTGAGGCCCGAGGAGGAAGTTCAGGTCCCCCTGACCAAGGGGAGTCCCTGCCTGGCCCTTTTTGCCTTCCAATTGCCTCACCACAGTGGAGCCACTGGGTGACACAAGCAGGTTAGTTGCATGGCTACTAGCCCCGAGCTTTGGGTTCAAACCTACCCAGAGTTACCTCGAGTGGAGAACCTGGAAAGGTCACCACCTCTGAGAAGCGGAGTCACCACGGATCGGGATCCACTCCACAGCCCTCTATCGGTTTCCCTTCTGCTTTTACGTCCCTTCTTTACCTCAAAAGGAAGGCTCCTGGGGCCTCTGGGCCTCTGACTTGGGTCTCACATCAGGCCATCTCACACGCTGCCAGAGACCCAGCACAGCCCAGATGGAAGTCATCTGGTGAAGGCTGCAGACAGATTGCCCCAGGCATGACGTCATGCTCGCCGCACCCATTCCGGAGTCACCACCCCGGGTCTACTTTCCACTCACGGCCAGCGCCAAGAACTGAGCCTGGAAGCCGGGCCGGAGGAGCCGGGGCGCCCTAATCTGGGCACATGAGCAGAGCCCGGGGGTGGGACACCAGACAGCTTCAGGCTTGCACCTCTTTCACCTGGGACGCCCCAGCCGAGCAGCTGCTGCCCCTCCTGATCATGCGGCATCTTTAAGTGATGGACGTTTGCCGTTCATAAAAGAAAGGGGTGGGCAGACGTTTCCTGAGAAGTTGTTCTCTTGCCAGGACTGGCCTGCTTTGCCTTCCCTTCCCTTCCTTGGGAAACTCCAGGGGCCTGCCTTTGCTGCCACCCCTCCCTCCCTCTCCCATCATTACGATGCCATCCCCCACCTGGCTCCAGAGCCCAGGGCAGAGGGGCTCTGTGAGGCTCAGAGAATGTCACCATGACTTCCAAAGTGCCCTTCTTTTCCACTGTGTCCCCGATGTTTCAACATCTCTAGTACTCAGTCGGGCAGACCAAGGGGAATCTCATCCCAAGGAACCTGGTGAAATCAACTGTGACTGTAACCCGGGCCTCATCCCAACCTCACTTGCTCTACCTGTGGACCAGGGAGGGGCGGCTCACAGAGAGCTTCAGCCAGGCCAGGAGAGCAACAGGGTCTCCCTCCTAAACCCACCCCCAGAGGAGGCGGCAGCGGGGCACACAGTGACCTCCTCTCTACACATTCACTGCATTCACCATAAAAAAGTTTCCTTGTAAAGAAAGTTCTATCAGTCAAAGCAAAGTGACCCTCCCAGGACACCATGCCGTGTCCATAGGCAGAAGACATTAAGATAGTCCGAAATGTATAAGCCAGCCCCCAACCCCTGCCCCCAGCAGCCCTCTCCCCAACTGCTGGAGAACTAATGCCCTCAAAGGCCTTGGCCCTCCCCAGCCTGGTCACAGGGGGCTTTGAAGAGCGCAGTTCCCATTTCCTGAGCATTGCCCTGACAAAGGGGACCCTGTCAGAGTCTCCCCAGGAACAGGCCTCCCCCTGTGGCTCCCCACACACCACACTCTTCCCTTACACACACACACACACACACACACACACACACACACACGCACGCACGCACGCACGCACTTCCTACAAGAGCAGATTCCAAGGCGAGTTAATGTCGAATGCTGTCTCCCAGAGACATGCTGGAACAAAGGCTGCACATGCCTAAGGGTGCTGGGGAGCTTGTCGGGGCTTCAGCAAAGCATAATTACAGGGAGAGGCAAAGCGACGACGCACAGCTCAGCAGCCACACCTGGCCGTACAGTAAACAGCACTTCTTCCTGCCGAGCTGGGGGGAGGGGGGAGCCGAGAGACAGGGAGGCGGCAAACCACAATTTGAATCATTTGGGGAAGAAGCTATAAATATAATAATGAGTCATTTGTAAAATATAATTCCATCCAAAAGCCTGGAAGAAAGAGGAAAGTTCCCAATGCTATTTCAGGCGAGATTATTCAAGGGTGGTCTGCCAAAACGTGGGGAGAGGAGGGAGCTTGGCAATTTGGGGACTTGGGATGTCCCCTCGGGCCATCAAAAGCGAGGTGGGACACATGCATGTGCACATCACACACACACACACACACACACACACACACACACACGGCCTTCCTGGGTTCTCCTCTCCCACCTGGCCCCAAGCAGCACCCCTCCCAGCCGTGAGCCTTGGACACCTCCTCTGATCCCCTCCCATACCCTGAGGTTGGATGCACGCACTTGAGGGCTGTCTCCTTGGAAAGCTGATAAGAATCACGGGGGAGCCCGTGGTACGGCCAGGCTGGGCACCCGGAGAACAGTTTAGGACAAGCACCCTGATGATTGTTTGGCAAACTCTTCCCCAGCCCTGGGACCTCACCAGCCTTTCACAAAGAGGGTGGCTCTTCCCAGGTCTCAGCCAGAGCTCCGGGATGACTGGATCCCAGCCCTGGGCCCCAGCTTCTTGGGATTGGGGGGTGGGGTGGGGGGAGTGATGAGGTGCCTTCACAGAGCTCTACCTGGGAAAGGGTTTGGTTTCACCCCTGCTGGGCTGGGGGCTGCCGGGGAAGCAGTGGGGTCTCAGAAGTCGCCATTCCCGGAAGAGACTGTCTCCAGACTGTGAGCTCTGGAAGGACACTTGTCCTGGGCTCAGTGACAGCGGAGCCATGGAATATCCTGATGACCTTAAGCAAGTTCCTTAACCTCCCTCTCCAGACTCAGTTTCCTTGTGTGTGAAGTGGGTGGTTGAGAAGATTAAATGCGTTCCCTGGTAAAGCGCTTTGAACAGGGCATAATGAGCGCTCAATAGGGTGAGCTAATAAGATTACTGTTATTATGTCTCACCGGGCATCCTGATGCCGGAGGAAATACGGGACAGGGTGCCCTGGCACACACAGTTGACCTCTGGATAAACCAGGTGATCATGAATAAACCAGGAGTCAGGTTTCTCGCTTACCCTTCCAGTCAATTCATTATCTGGACCTGTCTGTTGACCTTACCCTCTGTAGCTGGGGCTTCTCTGTCATCCCCCCTTACTCCCCAGCTCGGCCTCTGCACTGACCTGCAGGTGAGGAGAGCAGAAGGCAGTAGCGTTGGATTTGCTATTGAGGGGCCCCACAGCATTACTGTGGAGCCCGAGGGCGTAGTGGTGTGGCACGAGTGGCTATGATCCGAAAGGTCAGCAGTTCGAACTCACTGGCCACTCCTCGGAAGAAAGACAGAGATTTCTACTCCCGTAAAGTGTTGGTTTGCTATGAGTGGGTATTGACTCGCTAGCAGTGTGAGACCACTGGTACTCAAAACAACTGAATGAAAATAATATAATCCAAATCTGAAAAAAAACCAAAACTGAACAGATTCTGAGATCTTACTTCCGTCCGCAGCTCTTTTTCTCTTTCTCGCCCTCTTTTCTTCTCTGCCTTCTTTCCTCCTTTTCTTATCTCTTCTTGAAGCTGGGTCTGTCTCTTCTCCTTCCCTGTCTTCAACTCTCCACCTGCTTCCTATGAAGAGCCCCTGGCTTGCCTCAGTCGCGTTCCCCAGAGCAGCCTTGAGAGGCCTCGATATGACTTTCTCCTCCAAGGTGACCCCAACACCTGGAGAGGCCAGAAATAGTCTCCCTGTCAACAACCTGCATTTGCCCTTCCTGGACACCAGAGTTTCACATCAAACCTTGGGGCACAGCTAAACGGAAAGGAGAGCTATGTTGTGGAAGACCTTCCGGCTGCAGCTCCTCTGTCAACAGCACAGCAGACTGTCCCACCACAGGAGTGACCTTCCTCCTCTTTGGCCTGGGTAGTTCCTTTCTCCCTGCTCCCCTAAATAGTCACAGGTCACTGTGATTCTGAAACAGCGATGGCAGCGGGGGCTTATGGCATTTGCTTGAATCAGGATTCTGAATAAGACTCACACATGGTGATTGGTGGATAGAGCTCTTCAATCCCCTCTCCATGTCAATGTTTCTCTTTCTCTTTGCAATCTATTTTCTATGAGCATAAAATCTAGTTGTTTGTTGTATAGAACTTCTCGAGTCTAGATTATTCTAATTAAGACTAGGTTAGAAGACCAGTGGTCTCACTCACTGCTATGAATCAGTCGATACTGATTCATAGCAACTCAATAGTACAGGGCACAAGTGCCCTGTGAGTTCCTGAGACCCTATTTACGGGAGTAGAAATCTCTGTCTCTTTCCTGAGGAGCAGCTGGTGGTTTTGAACTGCTGACCTTTCAGATTACAGCCTGGGTATTTATTTTTGTTTTTCTACCATTTGTATATTCTGTAAAGTGGTAGTTAGACCTAGAAGCTTGACCAGATTCGGGTTCAATTGTGGTTTTTGGTTTTGTTCGTTGGCAAGATTACTTTACATAGTAACATTCACTTCCATAGCGACTGTATAACACCTGGTGGCCTTTCCCCCCACTGTCTGCCATTGTTGATCATTGTCTAGATCCATTCATTTCATTTGGGGAAGGGAAAAAAAGCATGCATTGCTATCAGGTCAATTCTGACTCCTAGTGACCCTACTGGACAGAGTAGAATTGTTCCTGGGTCCTTGTAAGGCTGAAAATCTTTACAGGAACAGAAAACGTCATCTTTCCCCTCCCCCCCCTCCCCCGACTATCTGGTGAGTTTGAATTGCTGACCTTGGGTTAGCCGCCTAACGCTAACCCACGATACACCAGGGTAGCTCTCACGGTGGGTGGCATTCCATCATCATTCCTTCTTCGTTTATTGACTGGGACCTCTGTTGCCAATGCTCTTTGGTGCTTTGTGTAGATTCAAATTCCCATTTGTTTTCTTTTTCCTTCTACTTGGAGAACTCTGTCAAAATGTCTTGAAGTTCAGGTCCGCAGAGATAAATGACTTCACTGTCTGAAAACAGTTAGATAGTACCTTCGTTTCTGAACGACATTTTTTGAGGTAATGTTCATCAAACAAAAATTTTTTTTCAAAAGTGAAGGTGAAATTCTAAAATGACGCCTCCCTCCCCCAGGGCTTTACAGATATTGTTTGATGGCTTTCTGGCTTTCATTGTTTTCAACAAGAAGTCTGCGGTCGTTTTAGTCTTTGTCTATTGATATATAACGTCTTAATTTTCTTCTTTTTAGCTGAAATGGACTGGTGTTGGCCTTTTTAAATTTTACTTTCTCTTTTTACTTATGGACTATAACTCCTACAAAGAAACACACACTGTACATGATTGCATAGCCCATCACCCCAGGAGAGCGAGTCTCCCAGTAAAACCCCAGCTGGAAGGCGAGTCCTCTCCGGCTTCTTCCGTTTCTCCTCCTCCTTCTCTTTCCCTGTCTCTTTCTCTTCCTTCCTTCCCTCTCCCTCCACCCGACCCTCAGCCTCATCAGAGCCTTCGAGGTCTTTTCCTTTTGGTGTGGGAAACATTTTGTGGTTGTTTTTTCCTTTATAATAATGGTATCATGAATTTTTTATCTTTATGCATTTGACTAACTTGGCTGAACATAATGACTTCCAATTTTGTCCATGTCGTGAGGTGTTTGAGAGTCTCATCATTTTTTTGGGGGGGGGAGATAATATTCCATTGTGTGTATATACCAGAGCTCTTTTTTCATTTCCTCCACAGATGGGGTTTTTGGTTGTTTCCATCGTTTGCTATTATAGAAGTTGCTGTGATAAACTTCAGTGTGTATATACCTGTTGGTGTTCTGACCTGTAGAGAGATTTCGGGTTCGTGTGGTGCACATGAGTGCTTTTAAGATAACCCTGCCTGCTCTTTCCGATAGTTTGTTTAGTACAAATGTTAAGCAATTTTGTTATGGTGTAAGTCAATGTATTTCTTCAGGTTTTTTATGGTTGAAGTTCATGAGGTTCTTGGATCTGGGAGCATATCATTTTCATCTAATTTGAAATATATGTGACCTTTATTTCTTCTTCTTTTTTTTTTTTACCCCTTTCCCCTTTTTTCTAGGACTCCAACTCAAAATACATTCCAGATCCAAAACACACTGCCATCAAGTTGATTCTGATTCATAGCAACCCTTCGAGTAGAACTGCTCCTTCAGGTTTCTAAACTGTAAATCTTTATGGAAACAGAGAGCCTCATCTTTCTTCCATAGAGCAGCTAGTGGGTTTGAACTGCTGACCATGAAGTTAGCAGCCCAATGCTTATCCCACAGTGCCACAAGGGTGGCTCCTTAAAATATATGAGACCACTTGAAATTGTCTCAAAGCTCAACAATGCTCTCTTTTCCTCCATATTTTATCCCCCACAACCTATTCTCTCTGTTTCATTTTGAGTAATCTCTAGGACTCTATATTCAAGTTTATTAATTTTTTTTCTTGGGCAGTGTCTAAGTTACTGTTAAACCATCCTGTTATTTTCTCTTCATACATTTATTTTTCATGTCAAGAAGTTTTATTTTGTTTCATTTCCCAAACCATTTTATTGGGAGTTAATACAAATGTATCATTCCATAGTTTAACCACACCAAGCAGTATTGTCCAATAATCGCTACAATCAGCTTCAAAACATTCTTTTCCTTCCTGAACTCCTTGGCATCAGCTCCCTTTCTAGAAGATTTTTTTTTTAAATCATCTTATTGGGGGCTTTTACAACTCTTATCACAATCCATCCATCCATCCATTGTGTCAAGCACATTTGTACATTTGTTGCCATCATCATTTTCAAAACATTTTCTTTCTACTTGAGCCCTTGGTATCAGCTCCTCATTTTTTACCTCCCTCTGCCACCCTCCCTCCCTCCCCCCGCCTCATGAACCCTTGATAATTTGTAAATTATTATTGTTTTATCATGTTTTCACTGACTGTTTTCACTTTTCTGTTGTCCATCCCCCAGGGAGAGGATTATATGTAGATCATTGTGATCAGTTCCCCTTTTCTAATCCCACCTTTCCCTCACCCTCCTGGTATCACTGCTCTCATTATTGGTCCTGAGGGGTTTATCTGTCCTGGGTTCCCTGTGTTTCCAGCTCTGATCTGTACCAGTGTACATCCTCTGATCTAGCCAGAATTGTAAGGTAGAATTAGGATCATGATAGTGGTGGGGAGGCACTAGAGGAACATTAAAGAACTAGAGGAAAGTTGTAGGTTTCATTGTTGTTACACTGCACCCTGACTACCTAGTCTCCTCCCTGTGACACTTCTGTAAGGGGATGTCCAGTTGCCTACAGATGGGTTTTGGGTTTCCACTCTGCACTCCTCCTCAATCACAGTGATATGCTTTTTTGTTCCTTGATGCCTGATACCAGATCCCTTTGACACATCATGATCACACAGGCTGGTGTGCTTCTTCCTTGTGTCCTTTACTGTGTCCCATAAGTTTTGATATGTTGTGTTCTCATTCTCATTGATTTCTAGAAATTTCCTAATTTCATCTCTGATCTGGGCCAGTACACACTCCTTTTGCAATAGAGAGTTATTCATCCTCCAATTGTTTGCCATTGTTTTCTTCATCTTCCTTTTGTTGATTTCTAGTCTTATGGCATAGTGGTCAGAAAGAGAGGCCTGTATGATATCAATGTGCTTAAATTTATGCAGATTCGACGTATGCCCGAGTATGTGGTTGATCTTCGAATATGTGCCATGTGGACTTGAAAAAATGTGATTTTTTAAAATTTGGTGGAGAACTCTGTAAATATCTCTAAGGTCAAATTATCTAATTGTAGTGTGTAGATCTCTAGCCTCCTTGTTGAGTTTCTTTCCTAGTGATCTATCTTTCTCAGAGAGCAGTATATTGAAGTCACCTACTTCAATTGTTGAGCCTGTGATTTTTTTCATCTTTTGATGTCTTTATTGTGCCTTCCTCCCGTAATCCAATTATGCTAATGTCGTTCCTTTTCATAGCATCAGACATAGCCCTTAAGTTCTCTTCAACTTCTCTGATGATCTTATCAGTCTTTTGTTCACGTTTGTTAAAGTCTGCTTGGCTGGCCTCTAGGTCACTGGTGCAGTCTCTGCCTCCTCCAGTCGGTTGGCATAGTCCGTGAGTCTGCTACTGTTTTTTGTTATCTTGTCCCCAAGCTCTTGTATTTTCCTTTGGTGTGTGGTCTTTATCTCCTCTATCATTTCATCCTTTTTCTATATTGTTTCCCTCATATCCTGTATGACTCCAAGGAGCATTCTGAAAATTTGTTTCTGTGGCAGATCAATGTCTTTTTTTTCTCTCACGTCGTTAGGTTCAGGACATCTTCTGGCATTCCCTTTTGTTTCTTCTGTTTTTTCATTGAGGTCGTTGGGGCTGATTGCTGCTTGTGTTGCATTGCTTTAGAGGAGTCTGGTGACATTTTCCAGAGAGTCCAAGAGCACCGGGCTCTCTCTGGGAGACTCGTAGGAATGCTTCTTCAAACTTCCTGCAGCTAATTGCACTATGGGATGGACCTACTGCTTTTTCATCCTGTGTCTTCATTTGTTCCATGGCCAACCAGTATTCTGTTATTTGGAGGGCAGGTTGGATGGTTCTCTCAGGAGATGCTGGTTGTGTGGTTCTTAGTCCACGTGGATGGTGTACACTGGGTGATCTCACAAGAAGCCGTAATGATGTGGCCCACAGTAGCTTGGGGTGCTGCAGAGGGCATGCAAGGCTGCCTGCTGCAATGGGAGTGCTGCAGAAGGCAGGTGGGAATATTTACTGTGGTGTAGAGCAACAGTTCTCAACCTGTTGGTCACGACCCCTTTGAGGGTCAAACTACCCTTTCACAGGGGTCACCCAATTTATAACAGTAGTAAAATTACAGTTATGAAATAGCCACAAAAATAATTTTATGGTTCAGGGGGTCACCACAACATGAGATATTGTATTAAAGGGTCATGGCATTTGAAAGGTTGAGGACCACTGGTGTAGAGCCTCACAGATAGTGAGTGGAATTGCCCTGGTCAGCTAGATTTCCATAGAGGTTGGGCAGAGGTTCCTGCAGCAGTGTGGAGCACTGGAGATTGTTGGCTGAGCTGCCTTAAGCCATGTGAAGCACTAAGGCAGGTGGGAGAAAGTGCCCTCGGTCACATGAGCCATGCAGGTGGGACATCCCCCAGAAGAAGGTAGGAAGCATGTTAAGGGCTACAGAGAGTGGGACAGCAGGCAGGATTTCCCCAGAGGAATGTTGTCAGACTTTCCCCAGCCTCGTGTTATGCTGCAGATGGGTGGAGCTCCCCCAGCTGGGTGGAGGGCAACTGTAAGCTAAGGGGAATGGCCCTAAGCTAAGGGGAGTAGCCTGGAGGTCAGCAGTGGCATGAGAAAAAAAAACTGAGCCAACTGAGACTGTGGTGGGGGGTAGAGAAGAGAGTAAAACAAAAGTAACACTATAGCTGAGCCCCGATTGCTGACCATGGGGCTGGAGGGATTTAAACCCTGCCCAACATGGCAACAAACTGTGGCTGTGTTGAGATAAAGCCCTTGGGTCATCTCCAAAGGATCCCAGCTCTAACCTAAACAGTGTTGGGCTAAGGTTAAATTTTAGCTGACCTCCACAGTGGTGAGCCAAAAGTCCCTGGCTCCTCAAAACCTAGTGGATCTGTGCCTACTTATCTTTATGATTCTCCTCCTGTTACCCAGCAGTGTGGAATTTTCCTCTTAGTGACTTTCCTGCACTGATTTCTGTGAAGTAATTCTGATATGTGTTACTCAGTCACCATCTTACTGGCATTGTTTTTAGAAGTTTTATATGAATCTTTGTTATATCTTCCATGCCTTTAGTTAACATGTTGAGCCTTTCTTCTACGTTCTTAAACATTTAATAACTATTTTAATGTGCTTGTTCTAACATCAGCATCATTTCTGGGTCTGCTTCCATTGAGTTGTTCTTTATCCTTGTTATGGTTAATTTAGATGAGATTGCAGGTATTGTGAATTTTACCTTGTTGAATGTTGGGTATATTTCTATTCCCAGAAGTAGTCTTAGCTTCTCCTGATTTTCTCCTTTTGTGCTGCAGACTAGACATTTTCTCAAGGCTGGAGCAGTCTGCAGGCTTACTTCTGCCATTTTTCATCTCTCAGTGACCACTATCCTGTGCAGTCTAATGTCCAAAACTGTTGCTTCATCTATTTCATATAACTTTTAAATGGTTTCAAGTGGAAAGGTAAAGCCCATCTTTATTATCCCATCTTGGCCAGAAACAGTTGTTTTAGGCAAGATCTCCTTAAACTTGTACATTAAGCCCAAGACCTTGCTCTCAGACGATTGCCCTGCACCCTACCATTATCGATCTCCATTACTCTGTGTTGGATGCTCTGCCATCATGAATAGCAAGAGGTCCACAGCACTCTGAAAGGCCACTGTGTTATTACCTAACCTGTGTGATCTCATTTAGGGAAGTATTGGGTCGACACACCCTTGAATCTTCCCTGGTGACTGGTGTACAGTAGACGCTGAATTAATTTTGGGGAGAATGAATGAAAAGAAACTTTGGAAACTTGGGCCATCACCAGGTAGCATTCTAAACCATGTAAAAGCCGTACCCATAATTTGCCTGTGTTGCTGGACTTGCCACAAATAGTCTTGCTGGCCTTGACACTGGCAGCTGTCCCCTGGGCACTTCTCTCTTCCGTGGCTAATCTGGCAGTGCCCAGAGGACTCCCAAGAATGTGACTTTAAATATACTGGCCTTGATAATCCCAAGGCCCTTGATGGAGGGTGTGTGGAGCTAAGTTGCATGAGTCATCCAATTGGCCAGAAAAGAGTGACTGCTTCACCAAGGCTCTCAGCAGAGTCCCTGTCCCAAGGTGTGCTATGTGGTAGAAAGGGGGAATCAATACAGAGAAGCCTAGTAAACACTTTTCCAGACAGTTGGCATATTCCCCACCTTCCACAGATGTAACCAGAACTCACTTCCTAGTCAAGGAGCAGGAATATATCCCAGGCATACTCTTGCCAGCTCACAGCATCTGGACAAACCCACCCCAATGGGTGCAAAGCAGAATCGAGCAGGAAAGGATGAGGGACTGAGGTCAGGTCAAACCCTGGAGCAATGGTCCTCACACTTCCCAAGTCCACCTTGACTCTGGGGACCCAGGCTCCTTTGGGTCTAATAGACAAAGTGGTGCCAAACTCCCACTCTCTGCTTTACATAGTGCTAGACGCTCACTGGATACAAGAAGTTCTACTGGCTGATATTACATCAATTTCTCTATTTCCCTGAATAGAAAGCTTCCCAAAGCTGAGTTCTCTGAATTCCTGCATGGGAATCATTGGGGATATTTGTTAATCATGCAGATCCCTAGGCCCAACCATGACAGACGAATCAGACTCTGGAGATGAAGTACAAGGATCTATTTTTTAAATAAACCTCTTATGTACACTAAAGTATGACAGTCACCACTTTAATATTTCGTCTTTGTAAACACTGGTTTACTATGTTTGGGGACCCAAGAAGTATGTGAAGAGTTCAAAGGTACTGGCCACTGTCATCTGGCCTTAGCGATCTCTGTGCACTGTAACTCCCTGGTGGCATAGTGGGCTACTAACCTGAAGACTGCCTCCAGGAGGAGGATGAGGCTCTCAGCTCTCATAAAGATGTACAGTCTCAGAAACTGGGCAGTTCTAGCTTGTCCTGTAGGGCGATATTAGTCAGAATTGACTCAATGGCAGTGAGTTCGAGCTTTTTATAACTCCCTTCGCAGGTTTCCAGTCTATTTGCTTTTGGTTAATTCGACAAGCTAGTATCTAAGACCAGAGTTCTTACTGTGACATACATAGTCTTTGAGTCTGGAATCCGACCTGGGGGATGGTAATGACCTTACTGCTCTTCCCAGACACACAGCTCTAATGTTAATCTTGAAATGCACCCTGAAACCATTTCTACATAACCACCAGGGTGGCATCCTAAATCTGAACCTTGTCTCCAGACTGTATTCCACTCATATCGATAATTAGAGTGATGGAGAGTCCCTTTGGTATGTATGTGCGTATGCTTTCTGTGTGAATACAAGGAGAGAGGCGTAACCTCTCAGAACAATCAAGAATTTTAGGACAGCCATGTCCTCTACATTTGTTTCCTAAAATTTGAATCAGGGATGTAAAAGGGAGATGATATCAAGGAGTCCAGGAAGAAAAAGAATGTTTGGAAACGGATTGTGGTAGCAATTATACCATTCTACTTGATGTGATTGAACTATGGAATTATAAGATATATGTTCTCAGTCCTAATTAATAATAATTTTAAATTTTTAATAAATTCTTTTCTATATCTCACAATATACATGGTGTAACTTTTTTCCTATATATACATGAGAATATCTTAATATTATATGATTTTCTAATGCTTGACAAAAATCTTAATTTCATATTATTCATATTTTTGGCTTTAATTACATGTGCTTAAATTTTTAGGTTTTTTATCACTTATATGGTTCTCTTTTTTCTAGTCATTTTATTGGGGCTCTTGCAGCTCACTTATTTAGTTCTAAGTCTGAGTTATTAGCGTTTTATAACTTACATAATTCTTGCTTCTCTAACTTACGTAGTTCCTAGCTTGAGATGCTGTGACTGGCATTTGTACTGCAAGAGGAATGTGTAACATTAAAATTTGGATTCTCTTGTAGATCTTGCCTATGTGATCACTTATTTCTTTTAAGAATATGTAGGAAACATATTGATACCCTTACCCTTCAGTACTGTGCATTTCCTCCAGCATTTGTTTATTGTTTAAAATATTTCCCTAACTGACTAAGGTAATCCAGTATGAATAGATCAATATTTTCATTATCTGGGAAGATTAATCCATTGTTTTAATAGATTCTTTTCTTTAAAAATTTTTTAATGATCTCTCAACAGCCATTGCGGCGATGCTGACTCAGAGCAACCCTCTAGGACAGGGAGAACTGCCCCTGTGGGTTTCCGAGACTGTAATTCTTTACAGGAATGGAAAGCCCTGTCTTTCTTACAAGTAGCAACTGGTGGTTTCAAACTAGAGACCTTGTAGTTAGCAGCCCAACTTGGAGGTAGAAGTTTACAGAGAAGTTCAATTGTCCATTCAACAATTTATACACATTTTGTTTTTTACATTAGTTGCAATCCCTTCGATGCACAAGCACTCCTTCCCTGGGTTTCCTGTTTCCATTCATCTTCCTTTCCCAATTCTCTCCTGCCTTCTGGATCTTGTTTGGAGACAAATGCTGCCTATTGTTTGAATAAAAGATGATCCCTGGTGTCTAGGGGTCACAGTCTCAGCGATTCCCTGAGTCCCTCTGAGACCAGGAAGCCCAGTGATGTTTATGGTTTTAATTTTGTTTCTGTATTTCCCTCCCACTTTGTTCAGGACTTTCTCTTGTGATCGTGATTGGAACAGTATGAAGTCATAGCCAGACACCATCTAGTTCTTCTGAAGACCACAGAACCAGCTGTGGTTCATGTGGTCCATTAGTAAAGCACCCCATTGTTAAATTATTACCTTTCCTAAAGCCTTGGTTGTGTGCTTTTTATTTTTTTATTTCCCCCCTTTTATTTGTTTTTTTAATCATTTTATTGGGGCACATACAATTTTATCATAATCCATACATACATAAATTGTGTAAAGCACCCTTATACATTCGTTGTCCTCATCATTCTCAAAATTCGCCTTCTGCTTGGGTTCCTGGAATCAGCTCATTTTCCTTTTTTTCCCTCCCCTTCCTTCTCTGCTCCCCCTTCCTCATGAGCCCTTAATAATTTATAATTATTTTATTTCATCTTACACTGCCCAGAGTCTCCCTTCACCCACTTTTCTGTTGCCCATCCCCCAGAGAGAAGGTTATATGTAGATCCCCGAGATCGATTCCCCCTTTTTATCCCCCCTTCCCTCCAGGTATCGCCACTCTCACCATTGGTCCTCAGGGGTTCATCTGTCCTAGATTCCCTGTGTTTCCTGATCCCAACTGTACCACTGTGCATCCTCTGGTCTAACCAGGTTTGCAAGGTAGAATTGGGATCATGATAGTTGGGGCCGGGGGGCGTGGGCAGGGGAAGGTGTGCTTTTTCAAACTTCTCATTGCAGATTGAGTGAAGGCTTACAGAGCAAATTGGGTTTCCTTTCAAAAGCATTTTGTTTCATATCATTGATGGCAGACCCCAAATGTAACATCATCCTTTATCCCACTTCCTCTCTTTTCCATTCCTCCCCCGTTCCTAGCCCATCTGCACTTTGTCCTGGTGTAAATAATGCTCTGATGAGCTGAATGGTTGACTCTTGAAGGAAGGCATGCCTCCCTAGGGGTTTTGTCTCTGTTATAGGCCCATCTGGTCTTTGGCTGGAAACCGAGTTCATTTCCAGACCTGAAGGGTGATGAAGGGACATTGTCTCAAAGCTTCCACCAGGCTCTATCCAATCAGTGATTCTGGTCTTTGTTATAACTGAGTTTTGCTCCACGTTTTGCTCTCATTCTACCCAAGAACCTCCAATATGATTGCTTTCAGAGAAGATGGCTGTGTTCTTCTAGCCTCCTGGTTGTGGAAGCCTTGACTGTATTGATTTCGATGCATTTCTGTGACAGACACTTTTTAATACGTGTAAATACAGTTTCTTTTTTAAAATCATTTTATTAGGGGCTCATACAACTCTTATCACAATCCATACCTACATCAATTGTGTCAAGAACATTTGTACATATGTTGCCATCATGATTCTCAAAACATTTGCTTTCTACTTGAGCCCTTGGTATCAGCTCCTCATTTTTACCCCTCCCTCCCCAGTTTCATTTTTTAAGCAATTATTTTCCTTGGTGTTGAAGAGTGTATAACCGGGAGGTGCGTGGGAAGGGGCTAGGCAGCAGGTTTAATCCATATCCCAGTCTTTTTTGTTTTTAAATAGTTTCACTGTCATATAATTTACATATAATTCAATAGTTCAGTTACATCAACAAGAGTTGTACAATCATCACCACGATCAGCATCAGAACATTTCCTTCACTCTTGTACTCACTGTTATTAGCTCCCCACTCCCCTTGCCTCCCCTGCCACATCCTCAAGGAACCGTTGCTGTCGCCATTGAGTTACCGGTCCTGGATTTCACATGCAGAAAACCTTTAAAAACTAACAGGAATAACAAAGTCAAATAAATCAAAACCTCAATTGAAAAGAAAGCAGAAAATATTTAAAAACCAGAACAAAATTAACTGGATCATAAGGAAGATCGGATAGTAGGATGCTAAATGATAGCCTCAGTCATCTGCAACAAGCCACTTTCCAGGGCGTTCTGCAAGTCAGCAAGGCTCTTCCCATCTCTAGTCCATGGTGAGAGGGGATTCACCAGGAGCTTAGTCCACACGTGTATTTCCCCTTCACCGTTTTTTGGTAACTGAAACAGCTTTAAAATGGGTCAAAAGGGAGATCAAATGTATATCCCAGTCTTATCTCATGCAATGCATTCCCTCATTCCTGCTTCTGCGCATGCTATTTTTTTTTCTAAAAACATCTCACTGTCATCAAGCCAATTCTGACTCATGGCAACACTGTAAGGCAGGGTAGAACTGCCCCTATGGGTTTTGGAGTCTGTAACTCTTTCAGGAGTAGAAAGTCTCATATTTCTCCCACTGAGCCCTTGGTGGTTTTGAACGTCGGACCTTGTGGTTCACAGCCCAGGATGTAACCACTATCCCACCGAAGTTCCCTTTCCGACTATTTTACCTTTGACAAGGGTTTTGAAGTTTTCCAGTCCTGCCAGAATCCAGAATGTCAACCATGGTTTTGATTTTTGTTTGTTTTGTTTTGAATCATAGTCAGAAAAGGCTGTTTTAACGTATAACTAACTGGACTAGATTGCCACATTCTTAGCCCAAGATGTAGGGACCCTACTGCCCTATACCTCACCTCGCTGGTGGAATCACTGTCACTTTTAGGGCCTGCCTCTTGAAACACCCCACTGGTGCTGATTTCTGTATCAGATGGGATTATTAGGTTGGAATAAACAAAAATCCAACTCGCAACTGAACAAACAGCAAAGTGAATGTATTGAGTCACATTACGATGGCGAGGCCAGAGGACGAACTCGGAGCAAGGCTCCAAGTTCACTTAAACCAAGAGTTCACACAGTGTCACCAAATATTCCGTTTCCTGCCCCTTCCACCAGGCTTCATTATCATATTTCATGCATAGTCCCCCACCCCCACCCGCCTCAAAGTTCTTCTTGTGCAATCATAAAATATGATAGATATTCCAGACCTCACATCGTCAAGCCCTGCTATACCGTCCTGAGAGCCATACTCTGCCGCTGACTTCAAATGGGTCAAATGCCTATCCCTGCGTCAAGGCAGTGCCTTCTGGCTTGGGGATAGGAGGTAGACATAAGAGCCCATCCCACCCAAATCATGAGGCTAAGAATGAGTAAAGCCCTCCAAAAAAGCAAGAGTGGAGAAACTTCCCCTTGGCTACTCTGGACATCTCATCAAAAGGAACTAGTCCCTGGAGAAGGACATCAAGCGTAGGAGGGGGAAGAAGACCCTTAATGAGGTGGAGCACCACAGCGCCTGCAACAATGGGTTCAAACACAGCGATGATCGTGAGGATGGCGCAGGACCCAACGGCATTTCGTTCTGCTACATATAGCATGTGCTGGGGTGGACTCCACCCACCTGAACACAGCACCAACACGGCAGAAGGGAGGAATAAAGACCAGGAAGGAAACTCTCACAGTTCATAGCAAAGGCAGAAGGAAGCAGACACTCACACACTGCTACTGAAAGGGGGATGATGATGATGGTGAGGAAAATGACATAGGAGCCACATCTGACCTCCCACGACTTGCGTAGGGCGGAGAACCCAACTCCCCACGAGCCCGAGGCCCAGTGCCACGAGGCAGAGGGTCAGTCCGTCTTTACTGCAGTCGGACACCAACCCTCCCTCCGACAGCACTCTACCTCCCTTCCGGGTTTTGTCACTCACTGGAATGGCCGCACAGAATTCACAGATCAGACTTCAATTATGGGGTTTTCCTAGGGAAGCTAACAGGTTACCACAAGTCAGGATTTAAAAATTTTTTAAACCCAAGACATTAAGGACACAGTCTTTGATCCACGTAGTGCCTCTTCTCAGCCATGCTGAAAGGCATCTTATGCTGGTCCTTCATCTCGCAGCCGCATGGTCTCTTGGCCTCTGCTTCTGTGGCCCAGCAAACCCGCCCACTGCTCTGCCTCACAGTCTCCTGATCTCCAGCAATAAGAAGGCTCTTCTTTCTGGATGGTCCTGGGAGTCTTCCTGTTCCTACGTGTGAGAAGGCCCTCTTACACCCAAAGGCATGGCAGAACTGACCAGTTGCCAAGGTAGAGTCTCCTACACCTCATTTGCATGGTCCATTTAATCATTTGGTGGGAGTTATAGAGAAAGGGATAGAAGAGCCATCAGTAATTAATTTCACTTCACCGCAGATGGAAATTGGGACACTATTAAACAAGGAAATAAAAGAAAGTGTATTTAAGTCAGTCTGGTGAAATTTAGAAAGATCTTTTCAAAGGAGAAGTACAACTTTTCCTGGTAATAAAGTGTCAAAGGACGAAGGTGGGCATTTGACAGAGAATAAAGCCTGCTTATAGGTGTGGGGTGGAGGAAGCATTGTGAGAGATTAGGGTATAGGGGGTGGCTGGGCTAAAAGGGAATCGGCCATCTGTTAGCTTATGAAAGGCCGCCTTGCCACACACTAGGCATTTGAAAAGTTATCAGGGGGCCAGGGAACTTTGGGGATACTTTGAAGAGAGGAATGGCATTCATTTTCTTGTATTAGAGCAAGAATTCTGGCAACAGAGTAGAGGCCGTGTGAAAGGGTACAAAATGCCAGACCCGGTCCCATCCATTTCCCATCCTAGTGAATGGCATTCTCATCCCCCACCTTTGACTGTCCGTGTTCTGTTCCTTTGGCATGGCTAGCTCCTCCCCTACCAGTCACATGATGAGGCTATATTTACGTTTTCCCTTGAAGTCAGGTGTGGCAACAGACTTGCAAAAGAAAGTTGAGTACACATTTTAAGGGATTTGCCACACCCCTTTACCCTGCCTTAAAGGACAATGGAAGCAATGGCCTAGATGCAGCCTCTGTCACCCTCAGAGCGGTCACTCCAGCACAGCATTCACAGGCAAGGACACACACACACACCCCAGGTCCACCACACTGGCCTCTTTTACTGCCTGCATAACACTTAACCAGCAAAACAGAAACCTTTACCATTGCCCTGAAAAGGACCACAGTAGAAGGTCTAGGGCAGAGTAGGCAAAAACTCAAAATCGTAAAAGAAACCAGGCTTCCTGGTTGGATGGAGACTGGTGGGACCCCTAAGACTGGTTCTTTATCACCCTTCAGGTCTGTGTGAGTCTGGGTAGACTAGAGAAACAAAGCCAGAGTCACTCATACATATGTAAGAGAGAGCTTTATATCAAAATGCAATTGTATATTAAGAAAGCATCCCAGCCCAGTCCAGATCAAGTCTGACATTAGCCCAGATGTCCGATACCAGTTTGAAAATTCCCCTTCAGATTCAAGCAACAGATGCAACAATGCCGAATGCAAGAAGATCACAAGCCAGTGGATGGGAAATCTTGAGGATCCAATGGCAATGGAAGCATCTCAGTGCTGGTGTGGGTCTCCACATGGCTCCTCCAGCTGCAAGGCTCCGGCTCCATCAGTGTCGCTCCATTGGCTTGTCAACAGGAATGTGTAGCAGAGAGTGCGTGGCCTCCAGTGAGCTATGTGTCTCTGTGGCACCTCCAAATGAGGCCATCAAGCCGTGACCTGATTGACAGGCTAACCTCCACCCCTTCACTTCAGTTGCCAGGAGATCATGTAACTACTACAGGGTCTAGAACTGAACTCACCCCATGTTGGAATCATTAACCATTTAAGATCCAAAGGGCGGCACTTCGCCAAGGGCAAAGTTCAGAGGGTTCTGAGAGGAGGAAGAAGGTACACAGGGAAACACAGAGCGTGGAAGATGCAGTGGTACATCAAAGGGTTTGCCAGAGGGGAGCGAAATCAAAGTCTGTGTGCTTGTTCACTGTGACGTTGATGAGCTCTTCTGTAGACCTTCACCAAATTCACAATAAAAAAGTTTAAAAAAAAAAACAGTTGTCATAGTCAGACTTGAGCTGTGCTGCATCCAATTTCCTAGGGCAGATTTTTCAGAAGTAGATCACCAATCCTTGCTTCCAAGGCACCTCTGTTGTTGTTGTTGTTGTTGTTAGGGGCCAAAAAGTTTGGTTCATTCTGACTCAGAGTGACCTTATGTAGAACAGAATGAGCACCAGTCGCTCCTGCACCATCCTCACAACTGCAGCCACCGTGTCCATCGATCTCACCGGGGCCTTCCCCTTTCTTGATGTCCCTCCACTTGACCGAGCATGATGTCCTTCTCCAGGGACTGCTCCCTCCTGTCAGCATGTCCACGTTACGTAAGGTGACGTCTCCTCTTTCTCCCCTCTAAGGAGCACTCTGGTTGTCCTTCTTCCAAGACAGATCTCTTTGTTCTTCTGGCCATCCATGGGACTGTCAATATTCTTCCCGCAGACCGCAGTTCAAACGCATCCGTTCTTCTGCCTTCCGTATTCGATATCCGGCTTCCACAGCGTGCATGCTATGCACCTGAAAATACCATGGCTGGGGTCAGGGGTACTTTAGTCCTCAAAGTAACATCTTGCTTTTTAAAATCATTTTATTAGGGGCTCATACAACTCTTATCACAATCCATACATACACCAATTGTGTAAAGCACATCTGTACATTCATTGCCCTCATCATTCTCAAAACATTTGCTCTCCACCTAAGCCCCTGGCATGAGGTCCTCATTTTTCCCCTCCCTCCCCTTTCCCCCCTCCCTCATGAACCCTTGATAATTTATAAACTATTAGTTTGTCACTTTCAATTTCTTTACTTGTTCTTTTCTTTTTAATTTCATTGGGACGGATACCACTTTTATCGTGGTAAAGAGGTCTGATGCAGCAGATTTGCCCATGCAATGAAGCCACCTCTGGGTGAGTTTAAAGCTCCATCTTTTCAATGAGCAGTCGAGCATGGTAACCACATGCTCTGCCCAAGGATGGAAACTGAGGTCCAGAATTGATCAATGGTGTGCCCCCGCAGCCCTGTAGTTAGTGTGTGGAGTCAGGCTTTGCTGACCACAGGGCCCAGATTTTGCACGCGAGGTGACTGTTGAGCCATCCTGGCTCCTCCTTCCAGGTGGCCCTAGTGGGATGGAATTGGGAGCAGGACCGGGAATGAGCAGGCCGGCTGGTGCTGGAGAGTAAGTGCTCACCATTGTCCCAGAATGGATTTATTCCTTTCTGCCACATTCCCCCACCGAGGTTAGCACATGCCCAGCTCTCAGCAGTGACAAGACGAGAGAAGACCAGTCCATGCCTGGCCCCACCAAACTTGGTGGCAGGGAGGCGCCCTCTGAGAGCTTTCTCAGGATGGCCGCTCCTTGCTGCCAGCGTCCTGCAGGAGCCCAGTCGGCAGGGCATGGAGGCAGCACTCCCTGTGCTGGGACACCCCTCACGCCCACCCCCAGCAGCTCTTCCCACTAGAGCTGACGCGGACAATCAGAAAGAAAGAAAAAAATGGGGACACTCTCCCCCACCAGGACAGTGTGTATGCGTTGCACTTGCTGCTGCGTGGCCTTCCTCTAAAAGCTCTAACGTTTCAAATACAAAGGTACAGTGAACGCAGCAGCAGGATAAATAGCCACGGTGATCTGAGCTGAAACCCTGAAAGCTTTAGTCACATCTTTAGAAAAACGCAGAGGCTCCTAGTAGCAGCTGCAGTCCAAAGCCTCACACTTTAATTCCACGGCTGCCAGAAATAGGTCTGTCAGGCCTGAAACATCACTGCATTTCATCACTCTTAACTGTGCCTTCCCATCTCGACTGTGTTACCAGCTGGGGGGTATTCTCCGGATCCACTGGGGGAGAGAAGTGGGGATCTGGGGTTTGTGGGGAAGAGGAGAGGATTGAGTGGGGCTGGAACATGGAGGTGGGAGGGGAGAGCTGATTAGAGGGAGGCCCACAGAAGTGGAGATCCTGCTATCAGCAGGTCCCCTCCACTCCAGGGAAGGCAGGTTCTTGGGGATGTCTGATGTCACCAACTGGAGGAGAGCGGGCAGACTGGCAGAGGCAAGGGTACACAGGCGGGCAGTGAGCAGAGTGGTGGAATAGAGAATGGAGCACCAAGGAGCTGTGGGTACAGGTGCCAAGGCCTTGTGACCAGGCATGAGGTCAGAACAGATCACAGGCAAATTAGGTTGTCAAGGCCTGGGGAGTGGGCAATCAGAGGCACAAAGCAGCCAGTTGGAGCATCCTGGAGGGAGAAGGCTGCTGGAGGTTGGGAACTTTGGAGCCTGCAGCAGTCTGCATGTTTATAATAAAACTGACACTCAGGGCAGCTCTGAATAATTCAGTAGGTACTGGGATCTCGTTACAGTGCGTGTCCCTGGGGTACAAAGGAGAGGGGGCTGGCTAGGCCCAGGCCGGCTGCCTTCGCCTGGATCTCTGAAAGGGCGTGACAGATGGGCCGAGCTGGCCCACCACCCAGTCATGCTTCATTCGCATGGTGATTGGTTTTCAAAGGAGGACAGGGTTTGTGAATGGAGCCAGCTTGTTGCTTACTGCCATCAGATGGATGCTGTTGGGTCGCGTGGCCTCCTTGTGAATGGAGCCTGGCCAGGGTGCGGTGAACAAGCCAGAGGTGACGGCCCCACCCTCCCCCTGACACTGCTGAGGGCAAGGCGGGGGGGAGGGGAAGAAAAAAGTTCAAACCCTCCTCTCTGCTGATGTTTTTAACCTACAGAAGTCTTCGTTCACTCTAGGCTAGTACCAGTTAGAATCCAGTGGTTTATTACAACACTGCTGCTGCCACCACCACCCCCCTGCTCAAAAAAAAAAGGGTTAAAAAAAAGATGGAAAACAGAGACTTTGGGTAGAAAGATGAGACTTTCTACTCTGGTAAAAAGTTACAGTCTCAGAAAACCACAGGGGCAGCTCTACCCTGTCGTGTTAGGGTCGCTGTGAGTCAGCACTGGCCCAATGCAGGGGGTTTGTAACAGAGACTTCAGGAGCTGCTAACCAAAAGGTCAGGGGTTCAAACTCGTCAGCCACTCTGAGGGAGTAAGATGAGGCTGTGTGCTCCCGTAAAGATGGACATTCTCAGACACCCCCTCTGGGGTAGCTCTCTGTCCTGTAGGGTCACTGTCAGTCAGAATGGACTCAAAAGCCCTGAGTTTGAGTCTATTTAAGAGAGACCTGTCCACCAGCATCCAGAGGTGTGTTGGAAAAACAGCCATAAGGTGGCAATAACCTGTGTCCATCAACAAGTGAACAGATACATGCAATATGGTGTGTATGCACGACAGAAGAGAATTAAAGGTCCGCATGCTACCACATGGACCGCACAAACATTCTGCTAGGTGAAATGAACTAGACTCCACAGACATGAAATTCCAACCAGTTGCCATCCAGGCGATCTCAACTCATAGCAACCCTCTCGCGATGCTTTAGGACACCGTAGACTGGCCCCATGGCTTCCCAGGCCCTGACCTTGAGGCAAGCAGACTGCCACACCTTTCTCCCTCGGAGCCGCGAGGGAGCACCAACCAGGGGTGGGATTCAAATCATTTAACAACCCATTTGATCCCCTGATGACCATCTTAAGTATTAAAAAAAAGATCTACCGAAAGGTAGTTCATTATTTCATATAGTTAATACTTGAATAAGAACAACAAAACAAGATTATAAGAGTTTTAAAAATATTAATAATACCTGAACCCCCCAAAACCAATAAACTGGTTATTTAAGATATTCCCGTATTGCCTCTTGATTGGAAGCATTGTCCTCACTTGCCATCTTCGTCACTTGTATCCGAGCATCCTCGGCTGTGTGATTTATCCTTAGCCGTCTTTCCACGGTGGGAGCGCATTCCATGCCTTTCGAGGCAGGTCGGTTAGACACGAGTTGCTGTGTTTGATAGGTCGGAAACAGTGAGGGGACTTCTCTGAACACATTATGTTCCTCTTGGGAAAACCCCTTTCTGCTTCTGCTGAGTTTACAGCAACTGTTCTGACAAGACTGTTAGCTCTTTGAACTCTTTCAGGAATTTCAGAATTCACTCATACTATCTCATGGGAATTTGGAGCGTAACACAAAGCTGGAATGAATGACAGCGTGTCACCCTCTGATTATTTGACATTTTTTCCTTTTGATGTTATATGTTTTCGTTTACCAAAGTAACAAGCACAAGAGACTAAAAGTGCAGTACTTTCTCAAAAGTAGAAAGATGTGTATGAAACGAACAGGCAAATATTACAAGCCTAGTTTGTCCAGTCTGTTATACCTACAGATGGAATGAGCAGACGCGCAGAATACGCGTAGAATACGCTGTTACCTACATGAACTTCAAAGAGAGGAAGGAATGTAACTTGTGATTTCCGCACTAGAAAGAACCCTGATTACAAGTATCATTTTAACAAATGTTTTTGTTCGTCGTTTGAGGGACTCGACAAAAAAATTAGGTATCAGATCTGCTGAACTGGTGCAAACCAGCTAAATCCTGCCATTGGCACAAATTACCAACCTCTCTGAGCAGCCCAAGGATTCTTTTTCTGTTAATCATTTTGTTGGGGGCTCTTACAGCTCTTACAACAATCCATACATCCATTGCATCGAGCACATTTGTACGTATGTTGCCATCATCCTTTCAAAACATTTTCTTTCTACTTGAGCCCTTGGCATCAGCTCCTCATTATTTTCCTCCCTCCCCCACATTCCCTCCCTCATGAGTCCTTGATAATTTATAATTTTTTTTTCATGTTTTACACTGACCGATGTCTCTCTTCACCCAATTTTCTGTTCTGTCCCCCTGGGAGGGGGTTATATGTAGATCATTGTGATTGGTTCCTCCTTTCTCCTCCCACCTTACCTTTACCCTCCTGGTATCGTTACTCTCATTATTGGTCCTGAGGGGTTTATCTGTCCCGGAATTCCGGTGTTTCCAGTTCTTATATGAACCCCTATACATGCTCTGGTCTAGCCGGATTTGTGAGGTAGAATTGGGATCATGATAGGGGGGGAGGAAGCATTAAAGAACTAGAGGAAAGCTGTATATTTCCTTGGTGCTATACTGCACCCTGACTGGCTCATCTCTTACCTGTGACCCTTCTGTAAGGGGCTGTCCAATTGTCTTCTGATAGTCGTTTGGTCTTCACTCTCCACTCCCCCTCATTCACATTGATATGACTTTTTTGTTCTGGGTCTTTGATGCCTGATACCTGACCCCATCTACATCTCATGATCACACAGGTGATATGCTTCTTCCATGTGGGTTTAGTTGCTTCTCAGCTAGATGGCCACTTGCTTATCTTCAAACTTTTAAGACCCCAGATGCTATATCTTTTGATAGCTGAGCCCCATCAGCTTTCTTCACCACATTTGCTTATGCACCCATTTTGTCTTCAGTGATCCGGTCAGGAAGGTGAGCATCACAGAATGCCGGCTTATTAGAACAAAGTGCTCTTACATTGAGGGAGTGCTTGAGTAGAGATCGAGTGTCCATCTGCTACCTTAATATTTAACAAATAAATATAAGGTCATAGGTCCATTTCCCTATCCTTATATATAAATATATTTACATGTGTACATGCCTATATTTAGACCTCTAAAAATGTCCTTTGCCTCCCATTTCTTTCCTCTATTTCCTTTTACTTTCTTCTTGTCCCACTATCATGTTTGGCCTTCATTCAGATTTCAGTAATTCCTCTTGGTTACATTGAACTTGATCAAGCCCTGCCAGGCATCCTACACTCTCCTTGCCATTGATTTTAGATCACGTGTTGTTTCCTTGTCCCTGGGTTTGTTAACACCCACTTCCTTTTCCTTGCCTCCCCCTCTCCCGAGTCCCCAAGGAACAGCTGGTTTGTTTTTTCCTCCAGATTGTTTATCCCAAAGATCTTATCTAGATTGACATGCACAGACAGTAACAAGCATAAAAACAAAACAGAGACAACCAAATAACAAAAGAAACAAACAAACAAAAACAACAACCAAAAAAACCTCAAAGACAAAAAAAGAAAGAAAGAAAAGCCTATATAAATAGTCCCAGGTCTGTTTGTTTACCTTTAGGAGTGTTTTCTAGTCAAGTCTGATGGGGTGCCACGTCCCGGCCCCGAAGTCTATTTTTTGGATTCCTCAGGGACTTCATTGCTGTGCTCCCCTTGCTGCTCTATTGCACACCCTTGGCATTTTACCCCAGTGTGGGGGGGTCAGATTGGGCACAATTCCAGCACCTCCAGTGTTGCCTCCAGTGTTGTCCCTCATAGTTATGGGTCAGTAAGGGACTTCATGTCTCATGGTGGGGCAGGCCCAATTGTCCTCTCTGTGCATTGGCTGCTCTGAGCAGGAATATCATCCTCAGGGCTTGGTGGACCAGGATGTGCTCCACTCTCTCTCCTTCCCTCTTCATTTGCTCCTGTGTGCTCTGATCACACATGTCCCTCTCCCCATGCTGTAGCTTCAGTGCTTCCTCTGAAGTGAATTCTTCTGGGGGGAGTGTCCACATAGTTGGAATTGGGGCCGGCCCCTCAGACCTCTCTATTGGTTCCCTGCTTCATGCCGGTGTGTTGCATTCACATCATTGTGCATGAGGTAGTTTATTGTGCCAGCCTGGCCAATAAACACATGTGGGATTAATTGAAGGGTGGAGAGATAAATGGCTCCGCGTGCCTCGCCTTTCTTGTCTCTTGCTCTTTGATCATAGGATCATTGTGCGGCTGCCTTGCTTGTTTTGTGCCTCAATTTACAATCTACACTACCCGTGGGACACCTAACCTGTGGGCTGTGTCACTGTAATTTGAGGTTCCTTCAAGACCTGCTTCGCCACACAATTGGAATTTACATCTCTTGAGCTGGGGACTGACTGTTGGTGACCTGACTTTTGGTGACCTGGCTAACTGTTGGTGACCTGCCTTGCTGTTTGCTGCCTGTGCCAGGATAGCCTGAATCTCTCTACAGAGGACTACCTGGCGGCCCTTAAGACTTGAAGGACTGCCAGTGTCTCACAACTGTCTCACGGGAGTGAATTGCACTGAGCCATTTGTACTGCTTTATAATTTACCTGCTCAGTCCTTGTATTATGTATCTATCTATCTGTATATAATCTAACTGGCCATTTCTTGTGTTATATATCTATCTATCTGTGTATATATATATAATTATTAGCAATCTGGTTTTGTCTCTCTAGAGAACCCTGTCTAACAGTGCACTAGGTTAAAATCTAGTCCCTCTCTCCCTCTCCTGTGAAGTTATAAACAACACCCTCCACTTAGATGGGTTAGTGCCCTATTCCCCTGTTCCCCATATCTTACTTTCTATCTTTGTTTGTTTGTTTATTCTGTCCCCCACCCTCATTTTTAGTTGGCTCCCATTTGTATCCATAGATTTGGTCTAGCTCCTGTCATACTACCTGGATCTCACCCCAGGAATGTATGTATACAGTAGCTTTTCCCCTATGCCCCTTTGGCAATTTTAAGCTTACCCCAGTGGTACTTGTCCTTTTGTACTTGGCTTACTTCACTTAGCATAATTTCCTCCAGTTCTTCCCATGCGGTAATGTGCTTCATGAGTTCATCACTCCTTTTAGGGATGCATAGTACTCCATTGCACCACAATTTTTTAATCCATTCATCTGTTGGTGGAAATTTGGGTTGTTTCCAACTCCTTGCAATTGTAAACTGTGCCACGATTAACACTGGAGCACAGATGTCTGGCCTTGGTTTGTTTCTTGCCCCTTCTGGGTATGCCCAGTAGGGGGATTTCTGGGTTGTATGGTAGCTCAATTTCCATCTGTTTTAATATCACCAAATCTAGTTCCATAATAGGTGTACATACCTACAGGTCCACCAGCAGTGGATGAGAGTTCCTGTCTAAGCACAGCCCCTCCAACACTTGTTACTTTCTGATATTTTTAACTCGGCAATCTTTGAGTATGTTTAGTATCTCATCGTTGTTTTAATTTACATTTCTATTATGGCTAATTATCTGGAACATTTTCTCTTATATTTATTGTCCAGTTGGATTTCTGCTCTTGTGATACTTTTTTTCAGGTCCCTTTGCGCACCTCCTCAGTGAGCAATTAGTTATTTTCCTTTTGTAAGCTAGCCAAGTACTGCATATTTTAGTAATAAAGCTTTTGTCTGATGTGTCATTGCTAAAGATGTTTCCCAGTCTGTGCACTCTATTACTCTCTTGGTGAATTCTTCAATGTACATAGGTGTTTTATCTTCAGTATATCCTACTTGTTAATTTGTGCCTCATCTGTATTTGTGCCCTTCCCTATTTCCAATAGCCTATGGATTCCCTGTGCCAAAGTTCTCAGGGTTGTCCTAATTGCCTCACTGATGGCCCTAATACTTTGGGCTTTTACCTCAAGGTCTGTGATCTACCTTGAGTTTCTTCTTGTGCTGGAGTGAGGTAAAGGTCTTGCTTCATTTTCCCACAGGTAGTTACCCAGTTTTTCCAGCACCACTTGTTGAAGAGGGCATCTGCTTCTCATTTGATATTTTGGGGGCCCTTATCAAAGATCAGTTGTCTGTATGCTGATGATTTTATTTGTGGGTTTTCTGTTCTTTTCCATTGGTATGAATATCTGTCATTATACCAATACCACACTGTTGTGACCACTGTGGCTGTATAATAGGTGCTAAAGGCAGGTAAAGCAAGCCCTCCCACTCTGTCGTTCTTCTTGAGGAATTCTCTGCTAATTCTGGGTTTCTTCCCTCTCCATATGATGTTGATAATCAGCTTTTCCAATTCTTTGAAGAAAGATTATGGAATTTATATCAGAATAGCATTAAACTTATAAAGTACTTTGGGCAGAACTGATATCTTCACTATATTCTGTCTTTGGATCCACAAACGGGATATTCTTCCATTTGTTGAGGTCACTCTTGGTTTCTTGTAATATTGTTCTATAGTTTTCCTCCTACAAATCTTTTTGTTTTTTCAGTCAGGTATATCCCTAGATATTTCCATTTGTGCTTGGCTATTGTGAATACCAGCTTTTTGATCCCTTCTTCCATGATCTTGTCTGATGTGTAACGTAGTCCAAAAGGCTTCTGTTTATTGATCTTATATTCTGCCACTCTGCCATACTCCTCTATTGCTTCCAGTATTCCCTTTGTGGAGCTTTTGGGATTTTCCATATAAAAAATCATATATGTGAATAACGATAGTTTCACCTCTTCTTTCCCCAGGCAAATACCTCTGATGTCTTTTAGTTGCCTTACGCTGTTAGCTAGGACCTCCAGTATGATGTTAAGAAAGCGTGGGGACAAGGGGCATCCTTCTCTGGTCCCCTTTTTCAGTGGGATTGTTTTCATGTTTTCACCATTGACTACCATGTTGGCTGTTGGTTTACATATATAGCTTGTATCATAGTGAGGAATTTCCTTCCATTCATGTCTTCTTGAGTGTCTTAAACAAGGATTGGTGTTGGATGTTGTCAAATGCCTTTTTCCACCTCTATTAGTGTTATCATGTAGTTCTTATAATTTTTCATGTCAATGTGGCAAATAATACTAATGGTCTTTCATACGTTGAACTATGATTGCATCCCTGCTATGAATCCCACTTGGTCATGGTGAATTATTTGTTTTATATACCTTTGTATTCTATTGGCCGGTAATTTTGTTAAGGACTTTTGCATCGATATTCATTAGGGATATTGGTCTGTAGTTCTCGATTCTTGTGGGATCCTTGCCCAATTTAGGTATCAGAGTTATACTAGCTGCACAGAACGAGTTAAAGAATTTGCTGATTTTTTCTATGTTCTGGAGGAGTTTGTGTAGGATTGGTGTTAGTTCTTCCCGGAATGCTTGGTAGAATTCTCCTGTGAAGCCATCTGGTCCAGGGATTATTTTGTTGGTAATCCCTTGATAACCTTGTCTATTTCTTCTATTGCTATGGGTCTGCTGAGATTCTTGACATCCATCTGAGATAGTCCAGAGAGGAATTGGTTTTCCAAATATTTGTCCATGTCTCCCAAGTTGTTGAATTCATTGGCATAGAGGCCTCCGTCGTACGGTGTAATTATCCTTTTGATTTCATTCAGGTCCATTGTAATGGCCCTTGCTTCACCCCTCGTCCTCGCTATTGAAATTTGTTCCTTCCTTTCCTTGGTCAGGATTGCCAGTGGCCGGCTGATTCCTTAATCCTTTCAAAGAACCAGCTGTTAGCTGCATTACTTTTTCCATACTTTTCTTGTTTTCCGTATCATGAATCTCAGCAGTGATTTTTATTATTTATTTTCTTTTGATATTAGTAGGATTGTCCTGATGACTCTGCTCTAATTGCTGTAAGTTTTGTGTCAGCATATCAATAATAAGTCTGTGTTCCTTTTTCATGTGTTCATGTATTGTTATACATCTTCCCCTGATAACTTCCTTTGCTGTGTAGCAAAAGTTTTGGTACATCATAGCCTCTTTCTCATTGGTTTCTAGAAACTTCCTGATTTCATCTCTGATCTGGGCCAGTACCCACTCCATTTGCAGTACAGAGTTATTCATCCTTCAATAATTTTACCTTGTTTTCTATTTATTTTTAACTTGTAAGTCATTTTATTAGGGGCTCATACAACTATTATCACAATCCATACCTACATCAATTGTGTAAAGCACATTTGTGCATTCATTGCCCTCATCATTCTCAAAATATTTGCTCTCCACCTAAGCCTCTCGCATCAGCTGCTCAATTTTCCCCTTCCTCACCACTCCCCCCTCCCTCATGAACCCTTGATAATTTATCAATTATTATTTTGTCATATCTTGCACTGTCCGATGTCTCCCTTCACCCACTTTTCTGTTGTCTGTCCCCCATGGAGGAGGTTAAATGTAGGTCATTTTAATTGGTTCCCCCTTTCTAACCTACCCTCCCTCCACCCTCCTAGTATCGCCCCTTACACCACTGATACTGAAGGGATTATCCACACTAGATTCCCTGTGTTTCTAGTTCCTATCTGGACCAGTGTACATCCTGTGGTCTGGCCAGATTTGTAAGGTAGAATTGGGATCATGATAGTGGGGCGAGGGGGTTAGGGGAGGAAGCATTTAGGAACTAGAGGAAAGTTATTTCATCATTGTTACATTGCACCCTGACTGTCTCATCTCCTCCCCAAGACCCTTCTGTAAGGGGATCTCCAGTGGCCTACAAATGGGCTTTTGGTCTCCACTCCGCACTCCCCTTCTCATTCACTATGGTAAGATTTTTTGTTCTGATGATGCCTGATGCCTGATACCTGATCCCTTCGACACCTCATGATTACGCAGGCTGCAGTGCTTTTTCCATGTGGGCTTTGTTGCTTCTGAGCTAGATGGCCATTTGTTTACCTTCAAGCCTTTAAGACCCCAGGTGCTATATCTTTTGATAGCCGGGCACCATCCGCTTTCTTCACCACATTTGCTTATTCACTCACTTTGTCTTCAGCTATTGTGTCAAGAAGGTGAGCATAATAGAATGGCAGTTCAATAGGACAAAGTATTCTCGCATTGAGGGAGTACTTGAGTGGAGGCCCAATGTCCATCTGCTACCTTAATATTAAACCTATAAAATATGCACATAGATCTATTTCCACATCCTCACATATAAATATATTTACATATGTACAGGCCTTAATTTAGACCTCTATAAATTCCCCCTTGTTTTCTTAATTGTCCTTTTGTTGCTTTCCAGCCTTATGGCACAGTGGTCTGAGAGAGAAGTCTGTGTGATCTCTATGTGCTTGAATTCACACAGATTACACTTGTATCCCAGCATGTGGTCTATCTTCGAGTATGTGCCATGTGGATTTGAAAAGAATGTGAATATTTTTGCATTTGGGTGATGAGCTCTGAAAATATCAGGTCAAGTTGTCTGATCGTAATGTTTAGATCTGTAGCTTCCTTGTTAAGCTTCTTTCCCTGTGATCTATCTTTCTCAGAGAGCAGTGTATTAAAGTCACCTACTATAATTGTTGAGCATGTAATTTCTTTTTTCATCTTTTGGAGTATTTTCATATTTTGGAGTATTTGATTGATGAATTTTTTGGTCTCTTGTTGGGCGTGGATATATTTATTATGCCCACTGGTTCTTTGTCCACTGTTCCCTTGAGCATTAGATAGTGCCCCTCCTTATCTCTTGTAATAGCTTGCACCTTGAGATCAATTTTGTCTAAGATTAGTATTGAAACCCCTGGTTTTTCTTTTGCATTTCCATTTGCTTGGTATATTTTTCTCCAGCCTTTGATTCTCAGCCTATTTTTGTCCGTAATCTTGAGATGTCTCCTGTTGGCAGCAGATCAATGGGTTGTGTTTCTAAGCCAGTCTGCTAGCCTCAGACTTTTAATGCCTGAGTTCAGTCCATCGATATTCAGGGTTATTACATCCATCTGTGGACTCTGTGATATCATCTTTTACATTTTGTGCTTGATGTTTTCCTACCTCTCTTTCTTATCAGTTTAGTGTGTGTGTGTGTGTGTGTGTGTGTGTGTGTGTGTGTGTGTGTGTTTATTTGAAGCTTGCTTTCTTTCCATTATTGAGCTAATGCTATCTTGGGGGAAATCCACTATCCTTATCAGATGGGAGTGGGCCCTACTTAGGGTGGGACAGACTATACACTCTGATTGCTCTAGGGAGAATAACCTCTAAGCAAGTTGTGTTGACCTCCAAGTGTACAGTCATTTACCACATGATACAAGCAAGTCCGAAATTTGACATATATTTGGAGGAGACAACCTGGGGGAAAACCCTTTTGTATCCCACACATGACCAAGAAACTTTATAAATGAAAAAATGAGGAACTGATATCAAGGGCTCATGTAGAAATAAAATGCTTTGAAAATAATGATGGCGGCATATGTACAAATGTGCTTCCACAGTGGATGAATTTATAGATTGTGATAAGAGATGTAAGAGCCCCCAAAAATATTTAATAAAAACTTTTAAAAAAGAAATTTTATAAATGAATAGTAGTTGTCTTAGTCTGGGTTGATTAGAGAAACAAATCCAGATACTCACATGAGTATAAGAGAGAACTTTATATCAAAGAGCAATTTGACATTAAGAAAACAACCCAACCCAGTCCAGATAAAGTCCATAAGTCTGATATTACTGCATATGTCAATACTAGTCCATAAATTTCTCTTGAGACTCATACAGTCATGCAATGATGCCAAATGCAGGAAGATCACAGGCCAGTGGGTGGAAAGTCTTGTGGATCCAGTGGTGGTGGAAGCATCTCAGCGTGGGCATGGGTCTCCCTGTGACTCCTCCAGTTCCAGGGTTCTGGCTGCATCTGTGTAGCTCCATGTGGCTTGCCGGCAGGAAGATGAAGCAGAGCGTTTCTCCCACCTCCAGGAAGGAATACAGGAGTTTCCAGAATCCTCAGGAGAAGGTCATGCCCACACAGAGGCCTCATTGACTATGGCCTGATTGACAAGCTAGACTCTACCCCTTCGCAAGTTGACAGATTATGTAATTGCCACAGACCACCCCTTGTCAACTTAACACTCTTACACACTCTTTAGCCATACATATTTTTAACAAAGCAATAATAAAATAATACCTGTACCTAACTATATAAAATTAAAATGCATACAATTCAAAAATGTTCCACCTTCATTTAAACGTAATATTCTACAAGTGACCAAAACAAAAATATTCTATACTTATGTGAATACTACATCATAATCCTATGAATCTATTCCCCCAGCTATGGGTGTTTGCAAGCCAGCCATCCCATGCCTTCATCAGTCCAATTTTGGGTATTGAATTTCTATACTGCATACTTACAGTGGTGATGGTTGCACAAAATCGTGAATATACTCAAAGTCGCCAAATTAAATACTCAAAAGTGATTAAGATAGCAACTTTTGTTACGTATATTTTGTTGTTATTGTTGTTTGCTGCCTCACAGCAACCTGTTGCTTCACAGAAGGAAGCACTGCCGGCCTCGTGCCATCTTCACAGTCCTATACCTTTGAGGCCATCATCGCCGCTGCTGCATTCAGCCTGGGGCTCATCCTCCTGCACTCAGAAACTCACCCACTGCAGTCACATTGGTGCTGACGCTTAGCAACCCTATAGGAATGGGTAGAACTGCCCTGTGAGTTTCTGAGACTGAAACTGTTTACAGGAGCATGTCTCCTGCAGAGCAGCTGGTGGCTTAAAACTGCTAACCTTTCAGATCACAGCCATTGAGTAACCAACCACTGTGCCATCAAGGTTCCAATGTTCTACTGTGATCCATAAGTTTTCATAGGCTAATTTTCTGAGGTAGATACCAGGCCTTTCTTCATAGTCTGTCTCTGTCTGGAAGCATCATTTAAACCTGTCTACCTGAAGTGACTCTGACGGTACTTGAAATACTGGTGGCACAGTTTCTAGCATCATAGCAATGTGTAGGCCACCAGTTAGTAGGACTAACTGCCAAATGGGAAATAGATATATGGGGGGAGGAGGGCCTCAATAAGTTCATGGGAAAATTCTATTATCTTTTCTTTCTATTTTCTACTAACTTTTTAAGCCCCCTCATATATTTCACCACAATGAATTTTGTTTTTAAAAATTGTTTTAATAAAATGAAAATGTATTTTCCTCCCCTACAATGAAGTTCAAAGATAATCAGTCCAGATTTAGTTTGTCGGTTCCTCCATCACTGGAGGCCTCGGCTCCTGGCATCTTGCTGCTCTGCTGTCCTGAAGCAGACAACTCAGGGTCCGTGATGGCTGTTTGCCTGCCAGAGTTGTCCATATTGCAGGCATCAGTAACAATGAGTGGGGAAACGTGATCCAGGGTCCAGGCTAGCCAGTTTTTAAAAGATTGCCCAGAAACTGCCCCACAAACCTTATACTTCACAGACCTGCGTGTAATCATGACTATACCTAGCTGCAAGAGAAGCTGGGGAATACAGTCTTCACTTTGGATGGCCAGGTATTTATTAGACACAAGTATCCCTGGACCTATCCCATTTCTGCACTATCCATTTTCCAAAGTTGCTCACTAAATCCTTAAAGGAATTAAGTGTCTTCCTCCCAGAGAAAAGGGAAGGCATGGTTACCGGCTTTATAAAAGATTTGGATTCCTTAAGTTCAGGGTTCCTCTCCTGAAATGCAGCTCATGTGTGTCCAGGAATCACTTGGCCCTCTTTACCAAATCCTGTGAGAAGTGAGACATAGCGAACAGGCGCAAACATACTCATTCTCAATGGTATTCAGCCAATTTTTAAGAGATTGCCCAGAATCTATCCAAAAGAACAGTGTCTGGGGTCTTAAAGGGTTCTCTTAAAACAAGCAGCCATCAAAGTGAGGTGACAGCTAAACCCACATGGAAGAAGTACATCAACCTGGGTGATCCAAGAATTATAAAAGACAAAATCCAATATCAGAGGAGGGAAATTTATTTAGAACTTAAATTCTGAGCACCCAATTTACAGAAGGCTATGGACAACAGTGAAAACCCAAAATCCATTTGCAGATAGCCATGGGGAATAAGTCTCCATTGAATACCCTCAGATCACTGACCAGGAATATGATCGGGCCTGTCCACAACCAGAATGCATCAGAAAGTGGGTTACTGCCGATACCGTTAGGTTAAAATTTAACAGTATATCATTAGTTTTCTCTTTTAACTTTTTCTTAATTTGGTCTTTATTATTATTATTATCTACTTTCTTTTGGATATAACCAATGTAACCAATGTCATTGAACAAGGTGTATAGAAATTGTTAAATGAAAACATAACCTGTTATGTAAACTTTAACTGAAAACACAAAGTAAAAACCAATCCCCTTGTTACAGCTATTCCTGTGATAAACTGCCCTTCATCTCTGACACAGGGGCATTGACTTCCACCAGTACTCAGGGAATGGTAGCTGGCTGATTTATTCACTCGCAAATCAGGTAAAATTTCAGTCCCTTCCCAGTTCTAGATCGTTCAGCTAGGAATCAGGACATCTGTTTAAGGTGCTTGCTAGACACCCGTCAGGCCCTTCTCTCTCTTCCTATGGACCTTCCACCTCCTGTGCATCATTCAGGACCCATCACAAGCATGACCCCATCTGCGAAGCATCCTTTATGCTCCCTTGCAATCCCAGAAGCTGGGCTCTACCTCTCTGTGCTGGACACAACCGTGTGCTCTCATTAGCTCCCTTAGGACCCTCCCTCCCCACGATGGTGGCCATTGTTCCCTCCCCTCAGTTCTCTCCCGCAGACCAAAAACAGAGATCAGGACTGTTTCTCTTCACGACCCTGGCATGCTCCACAACAAACCCTGACTGAATGAATTGTCCCTGACTTCAGCTACAGTTCCAAGGTTAGCCCAATGGTGAGCTGTGACCAAGTAACGCAGCCCAAAAGAAGGTTCTTCCCCGAGCATTTCAGGGCTGAAAGGTGAAGCCAGAATGGAAGAAAAGAGCAGTGAGTCTGGGAATGGGAGCCAGATGACAAAGTGCGCAAAGAAGAGTCAGGTCCCCAAGGAAACGTGGGTTTGGGTAAGATCACCTGGGACAACATCTCGCTTGCCCTTGGAGGTGTGTGCATGATTGGGGCACAGGGAAAGGATAGCCAGTACAGGATATCCAATTGGGGTCTAGATGTGCTATGTGCTACCAGAGCCAGCAGGCAGACCCAGAAGGAGTCCCATGTAGAACCCTCAGGAAACCCAGAGCCCAAGGTGTTTCCTAGGCCCCAGGACGGACAGACAGGGAGCTCGGGGCAGTGCCAGGGATTCTGCTGGATGTCTAAGTGCCAATGAGAGAGACCCTATACGATAAGATCTGGATGGCATTCTAAGAACCTTCAAGCTCTAAATGCAATTTGATACACTGGAATGGAGCCCAGAAAAGAAAAACACATCAGTGGGGGAAAATTGGTGAAATTCAACTAAAAGCTGTAACCTAGTTAATAGTATTGTACCAATATTAATTTCTTAGCTTTGACAAATGTACCATGGTTAGGAAAGGCGTTAATATTAGGGCAAGCTAGGTAAAGGGTGCATGGAGACCCTCTAAACTATGTTTGCAATGTTTCTGTTAATCTAACGATACCAAAGTAAAAAATTCATTCAAACAAATGAACCAACAAAATAAGACTTCAAAACATATGCTCAAGATTTAAGAGGGAGAGGGGAAAAAAACATACATGTTCCCCAAAAACTTTAAAATTTGGTTTAATGCCACTGACAATGGTTTGAACTGACTCAACCCTGTTTTCACCTCCAATCTCAAGTTTACATTCTGCAAATGGCTAACCAGGAGCAAATTCATCCGAAGAAATATAAGTACCAAATCCATTCCTGATATTGCAAATAATATTGCATTTTACATTAAGTTGAATTTGTTCACCTCAAGATTTTGCAAATAGTTTTGAAAAGGGAACATTTTAAACTCCTTCTTTCTATACACATTCATTAATAATAAAATCTAAGTGATGTTTGTGTTAGGCTAGATTCCCTAGAGAAGCAAAAATAGTGAGGCTTATATATAGAGAAAGAAAAATATTTCGCCCAAGAAAGTGGGAAGTCCAGTCCGGTTCAAGTCTACGGGTCAGATGTTAAGTTGGAGGTTTCTCCTGACTCCAGAAGCTGCTGGAACTGATAAATCAGGAAGCCAGCAGGTGACCCAGGAAGACCATGGCTGGTGGAGGCGAAGAGAGATGTACTCAAAGTCAGCAAGTCAGATGATGGGCTCTGACCGCCCCTAGGGTTGGCAGGTAGTATGGTAGACCACTGGTTCAAGTCCAAAAACCAGAGGTCAATGAGCCAGATGCAAAATCTAGACCAGCAAGAAGTAAAGCATCAAGGTTATGACCTGGGTAAGGGATTTGCACCCCACCCTAATCTTCCCACAACTGCTTGGCTGCTCTCAGCAGATCCCGAGACATAGAGTTGTTTACCTGATGTTAGGTCACATCCTGAGGGAGACCTCCAACTACCATCTCCGGAGAATCTGGGCCGTCAGGTTGAGAGAAAGCCTGTCTCAGTGTTCAATTTTAGTCACTGTCTCAAAACATTTCAATACAAAGAAAAGCATGATGTAAATATTTTTAATTCTATTTTTTAAATATACTAGAATGTACTACAGCACTGAGTCATTTTAAAAATAGTATTGTGATAAAAACACTAGCATGCTGTATAAATATTAAATTGAAGATTCTAAATGCTTTTTTAGTAGGAAATTCTCAACCTAATGCTATAAAATATACTGAAAACAAGCTTGGTTTTAATGCACGCTTACACTTAATTATAAATATATACACCCACTGCCATGGGGTAGATTTCTACGCACAGTGATCCCCTAGGACCGAGCAGAACTGCTCCATCTTCAGAGCCTATAAATCTTCACGGAAGCAGACGAACTCATCTTTCGCCTGGGGAGCAGCTGGTGGATTTGAACTCCTGACTCTCCAGTAAGTAGCCCAATCCTCAACCCATGTAGAATTTATAAGAATTTATTATGTAATACTAGGAATATAAAGTGTGCTATCACACCCAATACATAAAGGTAGAGCACGTTAAAATATTTAACACTTTCTGTGGGAGTTCTAAGCTGAAGAATTGTCATAGGATTACAGAAAATAAGTGTTTTATATAAATATAAATTTACTTCATATGCAACATGTAATTCATTAAGGAAACATTATTACAAAAAACTATAATTATACCTAATTAAAAGAGTGCCCTTTAATTTAAAAAATTATGTAGGCTATCACTGGTGTCTCACTAAGATGAATTTCAAACCTAAGAAAACTCTCGCAACACTGACCTGAATAGCTGGTGCACCCAAAACTCATATAGCAAATTCATGGAACTGGGCATAGTGTGCATGATTTTTCTCCCCCAAATTCAAACATACATTTTTCTCTCAACTCTTGGTATGCCACTAAAGCTTATTAATACAGAGTCAATAGTAATAGAATCATTTGATGTTAATTTGACTTTTTCCTTTCATTTTGAGAAATAACTCCATCTCAGCAACATTGTCATTGCAAACAAAAGTATTTCCTAAAGTGCTTTCCTTTGTTACACTTTCAGTATAGCCCCTTCGGGTTTTTCTATCATTTCTCAAATGCAATTTAATCCTCAGGATTGAATTCAGAACTAATTAGAATTTAATAACCAGGGTCTAGACAAAACCCTCCTAATACGCTATCGTTTTCTAGGATTACTTTCCCGCTGATAGCAAATATTCAATCAATGTGTTTCCAAATGTGAAATGTGAAATGAAAAGTTCTTCATTTTAACTTCACTTCCACCCACAGACCAAAAACACCACTCACGGTTAATTGTTCACTTTGTAATCTTACCATAACTTTCCTTAAAGGTTTTTAAATTTCTGAAATTAATTTGACATACGCCATTTGTTATTCAAAGGTAATATTTTGTATTATTCTCAGCTAATACATCACAAAGATTTTTGAACTCTAGTAAAATTCTCAAACACAATGTATATGCTGTACAATCTTGTCGGCCAAATCAATACAGGTTTCCTTAAGTTAGTCCCCGGATTGGGTAGACCATGTTGGAAAGTGAAATATTCTAATGAGCACACTTACATTCTCCTAAAAATGTTTCCAGGGCAGCATCATCTAGCTCATCTTGAGCAGCTCATGGAAGTGTGTGTGTAGTGCTTTGCATACCAGTCTTAGAAACCTTGCTGCTTTCGCTGCTCTTACGTGGCTAATGCCTGCCAATCAGAGTGCACCAAGGTCTAGAAACTCTGCTCTAGAGTCTTCAAAATTGTGATTTTGCCCTGCCATTTGCCATTCAATTTCACATTCATTCCTGACAAGTCAATGGATTTGATCCTATCCGTGCCGTGATCTCGTTACAGACAAACTCTGTTTGGAATCCGCATAGAATTTCTCTAGAATTTCACACACTGCGTTTTACTGCACAGATTTGTATGTCTCTTAATTCCTTCATCCCCGAGGTCCACACATGTATCTTGACATCTTGTATAAACTCAGTGTTAGCTCCCAGGATTGACCAGTCTACTGGCAACACCTACCTTCAAAGAGAATAAATGCTTTTTTCTAGAACGCTACTAATTTGGGGGTAAATTTTAAGTGCGCTATCCTTTTCTTAATCTCTGAGTTGACTGAAAAATATTGACCAGTAACTAGATTTAAAGTTTTGCAGAATCTTGAATATTCAATTAACTCAAAGGAACAACCATTAATAGTAACTCACTGGACACATACATCCACAGTTGGTTTTGTTTACCGTATAAGCTGACCCAAATATCAGCTGAGGCACCTAATTTTACAAAAAAAACTGCATTAAAATGTGCTGAAAAACTTGGCTTATACATGAGTATATACGGTATCTAATTTCACCTTAAGGCATTCTAGAAGAGCAAACTCAGGAAATACTTTTTTTATTTCAATAATTACTATTTATTTATCTTGTTTTCTTTTGTTTCTGTCTTGTCTTTTTAAAACAGTTTTATTAGGGGCTCATACAACTCTTATCATAATCCATACATATATCAATTGTGTAAAGCACATCTGTACATTCATTGCCCTCGTCATTTTCAAAGTATTTGTTCTCCACTTAAGCCCTTGGCATCAGATCCTCTTTTTTTCCCCCTCCCTCCCCGCTCCCTCTCCCTTATAAGCCCTTGATAATTTATAAATTATTAATTTGTCATCTCTTGTCCTGTCCGACATCTCCCTTCACCCCCTTTTCTGTTGTCGTCCCCCAGGGAGGAGGTCACATGTAGATCCTTGTAATTGGTTTCCCCTTTCCAACCCACTCTCCCTCTACATTCCCAGTATCGTCACTCACACCCCTGGTCCTGAAGGTATCATCCACCCTGGATTCCCTGTGCCTCCAGCTCCTATCTGCACCACTGTACCTCCTCTGGTCTAGCCAGACACAGCAAATAATTTTTGTTGTTTTTCTGGAGCATATGTGACCCTTCCTTTGTCGTCTTGCTTTGCACTGTATTGTATTCATTCTATGGTGACCCTTCAGGTTCCTCTCTAAGTTCACTGCATGGTCTCCAACCACATCTGTGTTACAGATCTCATGTGTGCTTTTCTCTTCAAAGTAGGAGCCCAGGTGGCATAGCGGTTGCACATTGGGCTGCTTACCGCAAGGTCAGCAGTTCGAAATCACCAGTCACTCTGAAGGAAAGACAAGGCATTCATTTCTATAAAGAATTACAGTCTAGGAAACTCACAGGGGCAATAGGGTTACCTAGCCTATAGAGCCACTGTGAGTCAGAATCAACTTGTTCTGGAGCTTGTCTTTTCCATATTTCCATCTTGAAAAGTTATAAACATAGATTTCTGCTGCTTCATCCCATCCAGAATTCAAGGGACAAGAAGCTAGCCACAAGGGCAGCGGTTCGAGCCTACCAGCCACTCCGAGAGACAGATGAGACTTTCTCCTCCCCTAAAGATGTTCAGCCACAGACACCCAGGGAGCACTTCTACTCTGCCCTATGGGTCGCTGTGACTTAGAAGGGACTCGGTGGCAGGGAGTTCGGATCAGTTCTGTTACATTACAGCGAAAAGAAATCTCGGACTTCGGGAGCATAAAGCAGTGCATAAAGGTATTGGTGGAGGAAGTTGGGGAGAACGAAGAGCTAATAATGAGCTCAAAAATGAAGAAAATGTTCTACACTTGGTTGTGGTGGTGATTGCACAGCTCCCTTGTCAACATATTTAAACCATTTAACTGTTAAATTTTTAATAAATAAATATTTGTAGAAATGAATGAGAGCCGTATGTATTAAAATGCTTCTAGCCATGTGTCATCAGTATATTAAAAACACCCGAACAGCTACAATTTTACATTGCAGGGCGGGCCAGCTGCTCTCAGGCAGTGCTCTGCTTTCCAAGGAACCGGTGGTGGGCAGCGTCCTTTCGAAGACAAACCTCACACTGCACATCACAATGGAAACGTTGATTTCCGTCCTGCTAGTTGTGGCTTGTAGCTAGCATTTCAGTCTGTGAGATAAATATCCCATGTAAACATGTGGAAGTACAAGCCATGTGTGAGAGGACGTTTAAACCGAGATCAAATTCAAGAAGGGAACCATCAGAGATTATACGCTAGTTTCTGTTTCTTGAGTTTCAATATCACACTTAACATATGTGACTGTGCACTTACAATGTTTTCACTCACCTGCCCAATCTCTGCTCATGTGACACTCTTCAGAACTCAGTGTAGTTGAATCCTCTCCTCCAGGTTTCTGACTGCGAGGGTTCTCAACAGACAAGCATTGCTCACACTACTGTGAGAGAGGCCAAGCATAAAGCGGAAACAGCCAACTTTGACTGGCCCATGCATCGTCCCAAATCACAGCAGTCATTGCTTACCAGCCAAGTGTCGGAGATGCTTACTGCACACATAGGCACCAGACACAAATGAAATGGCAATGGTCCCATGGGCTTGCTTATGCCGTAAATAGTATCAGTGAACTGAAATGAGTGGGGGAGAATTTTTTTTCTGATTTGGATTCCATTTCTGAAAACCATCTTTTTTCTATTCAAGTTTCAGTTTCACTCCCGTGAAAATGTTGGAGTTTTGTTTAGTTTTGCTGCGGTTGCATTCCAGCTTGAAGCCCGGATATAAAGAGAAGATAAAGGAGCAAGAGAGGTCACATGATTACGTCTTAAAGTTAGGAATCTGAAGACCTTTAGAGAGGTGCATTCGTTCTCTCGACAAATACTTACTGAGCACCTTCTTTTTGCCAAACATTTCTGTAAGAGCCAGAGGTAGAGAGCCAATCAAAGGGACCCCCAGTGACAACTCTCATGGAGCTGACATTTCAGTTTGCTGTGGTGCAGAAAGAAAGGCCTGGCAATCATTGACTGGAGAAATCAGTCCATGAAAACCCTATGAGTCAAAATAGTCTGATCCGTTAGACATGAGGTTGTCATCAGTGACCGGCAGACCTCAGTCTGCAGTCTCTGCATGCTGCCAACACTTAAGGCTCTCGGACGCTAACCAAGAAGCTGGAGGTTTAAGTTTACCCGGATGTGCGCTGGAAGAAAGACCTGGTGATTGCCTTCTGAAAAGTGATCATTGAAAGCCCTACAGAGCACCATTCTCCTCTGACTCACACGGGCTTGCAATGAGTCACTCACTTGAGGGAGACTGATTTAGACCTTGGCTTGCTAGCTAGTATTGTGGAATGGATTATGAAACCCAAAAATGTATGTTGTAAATCCTTAACCTCTATGCCTGTAGTTAAGTCCCTTTTGCGAATGAGTTATCTGTGTTAGGTTGATGAGGCAGGATTCGTGTCTGATCCAGCTTAAATCCAGTTCTTTTAAGATATAAGAGAGATTACACAAGTAACTGAGGGAAGTGGCTGTGGGGTAAGATAGATGCCCAGCCACACGCAGGTCGGTCTCCAAAGAAGCAGCAGGCAGAAGCCGAACGACCAAGGACCTTCCTCCAAAGCTGACAGAAAGCCTACAGAGAAAGCGACCCTGAATTTATACTCCTGGCCTCCTAAATTATGAGAGAAGAAATCACTGTGAAAGCCATTTGCTTATGGTTTTTCTGTTATAGCAGCACTAGATATCTAAGACGAAAGAAACAATGTTTCACAACTGGATGAATAGGTAACATCATGATGATTGATGTGGCTAAGGATTTCATCTTGCTTGGATCCTCACTCAATGTTCATGGAAGCAGCAGGCAAGAGATCAAAAAATGTGTTGCATTGATTGGGTAAATGGAGTACTCAAGACTTCTTTAGAGTATTGAAAAGTATGGATGTTACTTTGAGGACTAACGTGTGCCTGACTCAAGTCATGACGTTTTCAATTGTCTCATATGCATGTGAAATTTGGACACTGAATAAGGAAGAACAAAGAAGAACCTATGCATTTGAATTACGGTGCTGGTGAAGAAAATTGAAAGGACCATGGACTGCCAAAGAACAAAGAGAGCTGTCTTGGAAGAAGGGCAGCCAGGATGCTCTTTTGTAGCAAGGATGGTGAGACATTGTCTCGTGTACTTTGGAAATGTTACCAGGAGAGACCAGTCCCTGGAGAAGGACATCATGCTCGGTAGAGTGGAGGGACGTTGAATAAGAGGAAGGCCCTTGACAAGATGGACTGACGCAGAGACTGCAACCACACACTCGGGTATAAGAGCCATTGTGAGGCTGGCGCCGGGCAGCCAGTGTTCCCTCCTGGTGTGGACCGAGTCACTATTAGTCAGTGCCTCACAACAACAGCAAGCATCTAAGACCAAATTCGGTACCAAAAAGTCGGGTTGGTCCTCTGGCAAATACGTACAATACGGAAATAGTTTTAAGTTGGGTAGGAAGTGGAGGCTAGCAGAGTTTCCAAATGCTAGGGTGGACAATAGGTGTCAAAGACAAGTTTGATAAGGACTTGGAAGGAAGTGAGAAAGCTAGAGTTAGGCTTTATTGTCTTAGAGGGTACACTTGGCACCAGCCACAGAAAGTTGCTAGAAATGTAGACATTAAATGTGCTTCTGGTGAGGATTAAAAAAAAAAAAAAGATGAACATGTGATTGGATAAAAGGAAAAGGGTGATTTTTTTTTTTAATGTAGTGGCAAAGAACTTGTCTGGATACGTTCAAATGTTTGCAAATGCTTGGTGGAATGCAGAACTTTTAAGTGAAGAACTTGGATGTATAGCTGAAAATGTCTAAGCCATACCTTAAAGAGGTTGCATGGTTTCTCCTTGCTTCTCATAGTAAAATGTGAGAAGGAGCAGAGATGAACCTAGTGAAGCAGGCTAAATAAAAGCAAAGCTTAAATATTTGGAAAAGTAGTTACTAGCTAAGGATCTGTGTCCTAGAATGTTCACCGAGGACATGGCTATATAATCTTTTGCTAAAGAGCTTAAGCCTGTGACTGAGGTCTAACCAACTATCGCGGCAGAAAACTCATCAGCCGAAAATAAGGAAGAAAAGGGGAGCAGTGGCAAGGGGCACTAACACACCCAAGGGAAGGGTATTGTTTATATCTCCACAGGGAAAGAAGGACCAGACTTCAACCCAGTGCCCCAAGGTGTGAATGCAACATTCCAGCGTGGAGTAGGGAACCAATTGAGAGGTCTAGGGCACTGGCCCCAGTACCAAATACTAAGTGGACACCTGCCCCTCCCCCCAGAAGAATTTGTTTCAAAGGATGACATTGAATCTGCAGCTCCAGGAGAGGGATATATCTGATCAGAGCACACGGGAGCAGATGAAGGGGCTAGGAGGAGAGAGTGGAGCACATCCTGGCCCACCAGACCTTGAGGACAATGACCTCAATTAGAGAAGCTAGTCCACAGAGAGGACCACATGGCCAGCCCCACTATGAGACATGACGTCCCTCACTGACCCATGGCCCTGCGGGGCACAGCACCAGAGACACAGTGTGGGAATTGCGCCGGACCTGATCCCACCACACAGAGGCAAAGCACTGGGGTCTTCCAGAAGAACAGCAAGGGAATGGAGCGGCAAGGTCCCCAGGGAATGCTGAAGGTGGACTTTGGGGTCAGGGCGTGGTGCCCTAACAGGCTGGACTGGAAAGCATTCATAAAGGCCAACAAACGATCCTTGAACTAACTATAAGCTTTTCTTTCTTGTTGTGTTTTGTTCTTTGTCAGTGGTTTGTTGTTGTTGTTTTGTTGTATATTGTTGCTTGGTTTTGCTCTGTCTTGTTTTTGTGCATGTTATTATCTCCGCAGGTCTGTCTAAATAAGATCTGTTGAATGAAAACTCTGGAGGAAAAACAACGGGACCGAGAGTTCCGGGGGGAAATGGGATAGGGGGAGGTGAGAGGTAAGGAAACGGTGTTAGTAAACCCAGGGACAAGGGAACAACAAATGATCCAAATTGGTGGTGAGGTGGTGTGGGACCTCTGGTAGGGCATGATCAAGGGTAATGTAATGAAGAGGTATTGCTGAAACCCAGGTGGGGACGGAGCATGATAGTGCGACAGGAGGAAAGTCAAGGGAAATAGAGGAAAGATCTGGGAGGCAAAGGGCATTTATAGAGGTCTAGACAAAGACATGTACATATACATATACATGCAAATATATAAATGAAGATGGGAAACTAGATCTATGTACCTATATTTATAGGTTTAGTATTAAGGTGGCGGAAGGACATTGGGCCTCCACTCAAGTACTCCGTCAATGCAAGAATATTTTCTTCTATTAAATTGGCATTCTATGATGTTCACCCTTCCAACACAATCACTGAAGACAAAGCGGGTGAATAAGCAAATGTGGTGAAGAAATCTGATGGTGCCCAGCTATCAAAAGATATAGCATCTGGGGTCTTAAAGGCTTGAAGATAAACAAGCAGCCATCTAGCTCAGAAGCAACAAAGCCCACATGGAAGAAGCACACCAGCCTGCGCGATCACAAGGTGTCGAAGGGATCAGGTATAAGGCATTATCAGAACCAAAAAAAATCTTACCATAGTGAATGAAGGAGGAAGTGCAGAGTGGAGACCCAAAGCTCATTTGTTGGCCACTGGAGATCCCCTTGCAGAGGGGTCTAGGGGAGGAGATGAGTCAGTCAGGGTGCAATGTAGCACCAATGAAGAATACAGCTTTCCTCTAGTTCCTAAATGCTTCCTCCCCACTCCCCCAACCCCACTATCATCATCCGAATTCTACTTTGCAAGTCTGGATAGAGCAGAGGATGTACACTGGTGCAGATAGGAGCTGGAGGCACAGGGAATCCAGGGTGGATAATCCCTTCAGGACCAGGAGTGTGAGTGGCGATACTGAGAGGGTAGAGGGAAAGTGGGTTGGAAAGAGGGAACCGATTACAAGGATCTACATGTGACCACCTCCCTGGGGGACGGACAACAGAAAAGGGGGTGAAGGGAGACATCGGACAGGGCAAGAGATGACAAAATAATAATTTATAAATTATCAAAGGCTCATAAGGGAGGGAGTGTGGGGAGGGAGGGAGAAAAAAGAGGATCTGATGCCAAGGGCTTAAGTGGAGAGCAAATGCTTTGAAAATGATGAGGGCAATGAATGTATAGATGTGCTTTACACGATTGATGTATGCACGGATTGTGATGAGTTGTATGAGCCCCTAATAAAACGTTTTTGTTTTTTTTTAAATGCAAACTCATCAGTCTAGACCAAATGAGACAGAGAAAAGAAAAAAGCAGGGAACGCTGTCATCCCTTGGAATCCAACAGGCAGGAAAAAGGACAAAGGAGTGACACCTACTATCCGTCAAGAAATGGAAAGACCATCCACCCGAAGGGCAGCTGAAAGGTCAGCAGACTTCTGGGAGGAGCACAGGAAGCAGGGCCTGCCTTCTGGCTTTCAAAGGGCGGGGTCACTGTCTCCTGAATCTCAAAGGGTGGGTGTTTTTTTTTTAATCATTTTATTGGGGGCTCAAACAATTATTATCACAATCCATACATACATCCATTGTGTCAAAAACATATGTACATTTGTTGCCAACATCATTCTCAAAACATTTGCCTTTACTTGAGCCCTTAATATCTGCTGCTCATTTTCCCCCTCCCTCACCCTCTCCCCCACCTCGTGAACCCTTCATCATTCATATATTATTATTTTTTGTCATATATTACACTGTCTGACGTCTCCCCCTGCCCTCTTCTCTGCTGTCCCTCCCCCAGGGATGAGGCTATGTGTAGATGCCTGTAATCAATTCCCCCTTTCTACCCCACATTCTTGCCACCCTCCAGGCACTGCCACTCTCATCACTGGTTCTGGAGGAGTCATCTGTCCTGGATTCCCTGTGTTTCCAGTTGCTATCTGTACCAATGTACATCCTCTGGGCTAGCCAGATTTGCAAGGTAGTATTGGGACCATGATAGTGGGGGGGGGGGGAGTATTTAAGAACTAGAGGAAAGTTACATGTTTCATCGTTGCTACCCTGCACCCTGCCTGGTTCATCTCCTCCCCACAGCCCCTCGGCAAGGGGTGTCCGGTTGACTACCTTTGGGCTTTGAGTCTTCACTCTGCACTCACTTACCTTTTCAATGATATGATTTTATGTTCTTGATGCTTAATACCTGATCTCTTCGGCAGCTCGTGGTCACACAGGTTGGTGTGTTTCTTCCATGTGGGCTTTGTTGCTTCTGAACTATCTGGCCACTTGTTTATCTTTGAGCCTTTAAGACCCCAGACGCTATATCTTTTGATAGCTGGGCACCATCTGCTTTCTTCACCACATTTGCTTATGCACACGTTTGGCTTCATTGATCATGTCAGGGAGGTGGGCACCCACTGATATGATTTTTAGCGCTTTGCTGTCTGATAACTGGTCCCTTCTGCACCTTGTGGTCAGACAAGCTCATTTGCTTGTTCCATGTGGGCTTTGATGCTTCTCAGCTAGATGGCCACTTGTTTATCTTCAAGCTTTTAAGACCCTAGACGCTATGTCTTTTAATAGACGGGCACCATTAGCTTTCTCCACCACATTTGCTTATGCACACGTTTGTCTTCAGTGGTTGTGTCAGGAAGGTGAGCACCCACTGATATGGTTTTTAGCTCTTTGATGTCTGACAACTGGTCTCTTCTACACCTTGTGGTCAGCCAAGCTGATGTGCTTCTTCCATGTGGGCTTTGATGTTTCTCAGCTAGATGGCCGCTTGTTTATCTTCAAGCCTTTAAGACCCCAGACGCTATATCTTTTGGTAGCCAGGCACTGTCATCTTTCTTCACCACATTTGCTTATGCACACATTTTTCTTCAGCAATCGTGTCGGGAAGGTGTGCATCCTGGAATGCCAATTTAATAGAACAACGTGTTCTTGCATTGAGTAAGTGCTTGAGTGGAGGCCCAATGTCCATCTGCTGCCTTAGTACTAAACCTCTAAATATATGCGCGTAGATCTGTTTCCCCATACTCATATAAATATATTTACATATGTACATTCCAGTCTTTGGACCTCTATAAATACCCTTGGTCACCTAGTTCTTTCCTCTATTTCCTTTTACTTTCCTCTTGTCCCACTCTCATGCTCAATCTTCAAGGGTGGGGTTTTTAAGGGCCCGGTTCTTCACCAACCCAGCTCTGGAGTGTGGGACTCTCACTAAAATATGCCTAGGTGAGAGGACCACCATGAAAACCTGAGCAGCTAGGGCTGCCATGTCCAAAGAACAGAACATTTGGCTTTTCTAGGGCTGAGGAGGTGGGGGTGCCATGCAGACAGGCTGGAAGAATGGAGCCAATAAGGCAGAGTTTCCCATTGAACCTGGAAGGTGAAGCTGGAGCCCAGGGCCAGGGGAAGTCAGACAACAGAGGAGTCTGAGAGCCCAGGAAGATTTCCGAACCTTGAGAGCTAATTAGATTACTCTGCTGGTGTTTGTTTGCTTGTTTTTACTTACTTGATGCCCATTATCCCTTCTTCCCCTCCAATTCTTCCATTCATAATGGAAATGTCTAGCTTATGTCTTGTTCCACCATTGTATTTCATAAACAGAGAACAGTCCAGATTTCATAGATTTGTAGATGAAGAGAAATATGTCCAAAGCCTTACTCATATTTGACTAAGATGATTCAAAAGATAAGATTTTAGCTTGAAGGTTATTTATGACTTTGGGGATGCTGCGATGGGGTAAAGAACATGCATTTTAGGAAGCCAAGGGGTCGAAACTAACAGAGAAGTGGTCAGTCACAGCCTTTGGAAACACACAGGGGTGGTCCTCCTCTATCCTATAGGGTCACTATGGGTGGGAATCTGCAATGTGCAAAAGACATGTGGCATTACGTAACTCTGCTGCACCAGCCCTCCTCAGAGCACTGAAGAGCGTAGATGTTACTTTGAGGACTAAGGTACACCTGACCCAAGTCACGGTATTCTCCGTTGCATCATATACATGTGAAAGTTGGGCACTGAACGAGGAAAACCCTAGAAGTAGATGCATTTGAATGGTGGCGCTGGAGAATATTGAAAGGACCATGGACTGCTAAAAGGACACACCGGTCTCTCTTGGAAGAAGTAAGACCAGAGTGCTCCTTCAAGGCAAGAATGGCAAGACGTCCTCTTATATACTTTAGAGACATTGTCAGGAGAGACCAGTCCCTGGAGAAGGACATCGTGCTTGGCAAGCTGGAAGGGGAATGACAAAGAGGACGGCCCTCGATGAGATGGATTGACGCAGTGGCTGCGTCAGGGGACTCAGGCATAGGAACAATGGTGAGGAAGGCCAGGACCGTGCAGCTTTTCCTTCTGTTGTGCAGAGGGTCGCTCAGGGTCGGAGCAGGCTTGGTGACATTGAGTTATAAAGGATAAGATGCTATGAGTTGAATTTGTTGTCATTAGGTGACATGGAGTCAGTTCTAACCCATAGCGACCCTCTGCACAAAAGAACAAAAATGCTGCCCAATCCTCTGCCATCCTCACACTGATTGTTACTTTGAGTCCTTTGCTTCAGCCATTGTGTCAGTCCATCTTGTAGAGGACTTTCCACTTTTTCTCTGACCCTCCTCTTTACCAAGCCTGTGTCCTTTTCCAGGGACCAGTCTTTCAGTTATAACATATCCAAAGTACGCGAGACAAAGGCTCACTCACCATCCTTACTTCCAGGGAAGATCGGGCTGTACTTCTTCCGAGCTTGGTTGGTTCTTTTGGCAGTCCATGGTACTTCCAACATTCTTTGCCAATGCCATCATTCAAATGCACTGTTCTTCAGTCTTCCTGATTCAATGTCCACATTTCACATGCATACAAGGCCATTGAAAATAGCATGACTTGGGCCAGGCTCACCTTAGTCCTCAAAATGACATCTGTACTCTTCAAATGTGTCATTTGACTTCTTGACTGCTGTTTCAACGAGCACTGATTGTGGATCCAAGCAAGATGAATTCTTTGACAGCTTCAACCTTTTCTCCATTGACCATGATGTTACCTCCTGGTCCAGCTGTGAGAACTTTGATTTTCTTTACATTGAGTGATAATCCAGATTGAAGGCTGCACTCCTTGGTCCTCATCAGCAAGTGCTTCAAGCCCTTCTCACTTTCAGTAGGCAGTGTTATCTGCACATCAGAGGTTCTTAATAAGCCTTCTTCCAATCCTGATGTCACATTCTGCTTCATATAGTACAGCTTCTCAGATGAATTGCTCAGAATACAGATTGAATAAGTATGGTGAGGGGACACAAGCCTGATGCACCTCTTCCCTGATTTTAATATTCCATTGTTCTGTTTGAATAACTGCGTTTTGGTCCATGTAGAGGTTCCATATTTTGGGTTTGTTTGTTTTTCCTCTTGGTATTCTAAGAGTTGGTTTGCATCCTCAAAAATACATGTTGTTCAGAGGACCACAATGGATGAGTTGACACAAAGTGTGTGTGAATTGTCAAGTGAAGAACTGATTGTCTGCTCTGTAAACCTAACTCAAGTCACAATAAACAGCTTAAAAGAAAGAGAAGCTTTCTGGACCCCATTTCAGCTGGGACACGGAGCTTCTGAGGGAGGGGCATGTTCTGCCACCCACCTACTCAGGTAGGTACTAGACAGTCATGAAAATTGCTGCCGACTAGTGTAAACGCTGACAAGAGTGGAACTGAAATGATGGGGACACAAATTGTATTGCCCTGTTTTTTCCCTTAGTTTTTCTATAGATTGGGAAATCTGTCTAACAAAAAGCTGAGGAAAATAACACAAATTTCCCCAATGCATGACTTGATAAGCAACTGCAGGGGAGGAAATGCCTGTAATACGTGGACCTGAGCTACCAACAAGGCTGTAAGAATGTACACAAGTGTTACTGAGGGACGACTTCAGATGTAGGAGGTGACGTTTCCCCCTCTGAACTTTGCACCTGTGTTTCTGAAGTGGCTATGCTTAGAAGGAAAGCAAGCCTTGTATTTTTTTAAGGTCAATCTAAAAGACCTCATTTATATATACAGCAATGTACAAACTCTAAACTCACTGCCACAGAGTAGATCCCATCGGGCCGTGACCCTATACGTCAGAGTAAAACCATCCCTGTGGACTTGGAAAATCTGGAACTCTTTATGGGAGTAGAAAGCTTTGTCTTTCTCCGGACAGCAACCCGATATGCAACCTGGGATCCCACATAAATATAAAAGGTATATGTGGTAAATCATGAGCGACCTCTATGCCTGTGGTTACTGTCCCACGTGGAAAGCGGCTGCCCTTATTATGCTAATGAGACAGGATTGATGCAGAGCGGATCTGAAGTCCATCTCTTTTGCCACATAAAAGTGATTAAAGCAGCATGGGAAAGCAGAGATTGGGTAAGATAGAAGCCAAGACACGAAGGTAGATGCCCAGGTCTCTAAGAAACCGGGAAACAGGATCCACAGAGAGAAAACCTTCTCCAGAGCCAGACATTGACCTGAGACTTCCAACCTCCTAACTGTGAGGAAATCACTGCTTCTGCTGTCACACCGACCCTGGGCAGCCAGAACTCCATTGCGCCGGCCGGCTGGGACCCTCAACAGTGGGACCAGCATCATCAGGGTCAAGGAAGGGCTTTGCTTACCCAAGAGGGAGGGGAGAGGCAGGGGTGGCTGCTGGGTGCTTGAGTTGGACCAGCTCCGTGTTGGCATCTGGCTGGCCCTGGTACTCCTGGCCGTTCTGTTTGTCAGATGAGCAAGACCCGTTCCCCCTGAGAGCGGCTGCCTGCGGGTCAGTGGGCAGGGAGTGTGGGAGGATAAAAGAGCCTGGATTAACGTGACTATGGTAAATATTTAGATTCAGACCAAGGACTTGCTTAGGGCCTCTTTTCCGGAGGATGGAAACTTTCCGATTTTTGCTGGGCAAAGCCCCCAGGACTGAAGTGCAAACCCAAAGCCAAGGCTGCGCTCAGGCTCCGTGCGTGTGAGTCGGGGCGCCGCGCCCCAGCCGCGTCTGTGGCCAGCACCGGGCCACTGGGCGCTCCAGCCTGCCTTCTGGGGGAAGACTGGGGCGCCGCTTCTCCGCTCAGGACCTGGGGTGCCAGGGCGGCCCTGGCTACCGGCCCAGCACGCAGGGCGCCTTCTCGGCCGCAGGCCAGTCGCCTTGGGCAGGAAAGTGGTTGCTCAATGCCGAGGAATGCAGAGCGGCGCTGGCGGGAGAGGAGAGGATGGGCGGGCGGGAACCTGCTGCTGGGGTGGGGTGGGCTGGTCACCCTGGAGTCCACAGCAGCTCCGCGAGGGCTCTGGCTTGGGAGAGAGACCCCCCATCCCTCTGAAAACGCCCGAGGAGGCCGGGCCTTCTGCCTGCTGGGTTCAGGGGTGCGCTCCTGGGCCACATCCTTGCCCTCCATCACAGTAAAATAAAACCCGAAAGGTTTGCAACCAAAGTGAAACAAGCTGCCAGCGGAGTCTGCGGGTGTTTATGCCCACTCAGAGGTTCCCCGGGTGGTCCGAGAAGAGGTGCCCTTCGGGGTTTTCAGGTGTGATCTTTCAGAAGTGGGTCGCCAGGCCTTTCTTCCGAGGCACCACGGGTTCGAAGGCCAACCTTCCTTTCCCTTCCTAGAGGAGTTGAGCCGCACCACCCCGGGGCAACTTCGAATACAGTTGTTGAGGGTGGCAAAGTCGTTTTCCGACTCACAGGGACCCTGTGGGACAGGGGAGCGCTGCCCCCACACCGCGGAGGTGATGTACACTGTCATCTGTCCTGGGGCGGCACATCACCAGATCTTTTCTCCCATTCATATCTGAAAGAATGACCTAATCCCTTTGCCTCAGTCCCCTCCCCTGGCCCGGGAAGGGTTTGGTCGCGAGCCCCTCCTGGGGGTCAGAGATGAGCCCGTGTGGACTTGCTATGGCTCTGCTTTGAGTTCTCCAGGGACATTTCTAGTGCTACCCTTTCTGATGTGCCAGGAGTGAATTTGACACCAGATGGCATCCCCCCTTTCTTTCTTTTTTTTAAATAAGAAAGAAGACAAAGGGAGGGAGAAAAATGTTTTCCAACTGTCAGTGCTGACAGCATTTTGGAAGAGAATCCAGGGAGGCAAAGAGCTGTTTCAGGCTGATTCTGCCTCCTCCCGCCCGCTCTGCCACCCTGGCCGGCACCAGCGATGGATTAGATCATTGTGGAGCTTTTTATAGACGAGGCAGGCGAGGGGAGCAGCGTCACGGCACCGCAGGAAACTCCACCCCAGCTCAGACTAGCTCGGTCCTCCCCAGCTGGCTCTCTCAAAGGGCTCGCTCTCGCTCTTGAGACACTGGGCTGGGGACGCCAGCCATAGGCCTGGCTCAGGCTCCAGGTTGAGTCTGAAGTTAATTGGAAGAACAAAGAGACCCCTGGCATATCCCAAAGCCAGCACTCCCCGTTGGGGAACCGCAAGGATAGCTGCCAAAGTAGCAGGGCCTCTTCTGGGATCCCTGGGATCCAGATCCCTCAGCTCTGGGATCGCCCCTCTTCCACTGGTCTGCGCTCAAAATGGCCTCTAGCTCAGCACTTCCTTTGTCCTGGCAGGGAGATTCCTTGGCTCTCAGGGTGGCGGCTGCTCATGCCACTACAGTACCGTCTACACTGGTTTCCACCAGTGAGGCTGCCTCACACTGCTTGGGTTCAAATCTTGGCCCCATCATGTACATGACCTCACCTCTCTGTACATTCGTTTTCTCTGCTGGAATATGGAATCATAAAAGCACACACACACATGATTGTTGGGTGGATTTATATACATAACATACAAGGGCATGTTACCCGTCTGACTCTTCAATAGGACCTGTCACAAGATTAAGCACTCAATATTTTCCTATTTGTTTTACCACAGGGCCCCCAAACCTAGGACCTCTTCGGACCAGGGCCAGGCAGATCCTTAAAGTATCTGCCTTTGAAGATGAACACCCCCCCGCCCCCCCCCCCGCCCCAACTCTGGGCAAAGGAGTCTCACCCTCCCTGACTGCTCCGATCCACTGCCTCCCCCTCTTTCCCATACCAGGAAATGAGGAAAGCAGCACTGGATGGGCAGAAATTACAATCATGCATCAGGCTCCCGCTTGGTGAATCTCCCCCAGAGAGGAGGCATCTGATGGGCTCAGCAGGGGAAGGAATGGGGGAGGTCGGTGGGGAGAGATGGTGGACTGCTGGTGCTATACCTTCCGAGGTTTCGGTTTCGAACAGGGCAGTAGGCTGAGAGCGGTTCAGATCCTCTGTCCAGAACTATAACCCAGTTTAGCCCCCTGAGTTTCTGCTGATCAATTGTTTTCTGTTTCAAGTCCAGTGGTCTTGAACCTTTGAGCAACAAGCTTGCTTGGGCTTACTGTTTTCTGTTGCTCTTGTGGTATCCACAGAACCAGCAAAAGCTACACTCTGAACAAAGACTTCCAAAGTGCTTACGGATTCGCTGAGCCGTTGCCACAGGGCCACGGTGGCGCTCCAGACTGGAGGGGCACGGGGAGACCAGCAGCGGGCTGAGTCTTCTGCTGGCCCCAAAGACCTTCCCTTAAGCTGCAACCTCAAGGCTCTCCTCACAGATACCTCAGTAAATCTTTATCCCCTTGGGGAACCCCTGAAACTATGGCCCTGAGATCATCTTCAAACCTTGAACCCCAAGTGTCCCTGGATGTTTTCTTTGAACCAGACACGGTTTGGCTTAACTAGTAAAGGGAGTTTCAGTTCTGTCCATAAGGTTTTCAGTGGCTAACTCTTCCAAAGTGCACAGCCTATTTCTTCTTCGGAGTCTGTTCTTAGTCTGGACGCTCTGCCGAAACCTGGGGTGGCCCTGCTGGCATTTGAAATACCAAAGGCACAGCTTCCAGCATCGTACAAGCCACCACAGCATGACAAACTGACAGACGACGGTGGCAATGTGCGTGTGCTAGTTGGACAGTGAAAAAGGAAGGCCGAAGAAGAGGCGAAGCGCGTGAATGGCGGTGCTGGCGAAGAAAAACGTACTGTGGACTGCCGAAAGAACACACAGACCTGTCTTGGGAGCCGTACAGTCAGAGTGCGCCTTAGAAGCAGGGATGGCGAGACTTTATCTCACCTGCTTTGGACATGTTACCAGGAGAGACCAGTGCCCGGAGAAGGACTTCATGCTTGGTAAGGTAGCAGCGCAGCGATGAGGAGGAAGACCTTGGACAAGGCGGATGGACGCAGTGGCTGCCTCGATGGGCTCAGACACATGAACGGCGGTGAGGACAGCGCAGGCCCGGGCGGGGTTTCCTTCTGCAGGACATTAAGGTCGCTATGAACTGGAACCAACCCCAGGGCCCCCACAGCAACAGTAAAGAAAGTCCCTTCATAGCATGTCCTTTCAAGATTCATCTACATGCGATCAACCTGACACAAGCCATTTGAAAGATCAGCCGGAAACCTTAGGGGGCAGTGAGGGAATGCTAATCCCAGAGGAGCAACTCAGAAACAAACCCTGGGGAATCTGACAGATTCCACTGAGTTAAACATGTAGGAACTGGTGACCTGCTGTACGTTTTCCTGTGTTTATTCTTCACAACAAAAATAAAACAAACTATCTATCTATATATATATAGACATATTTTATGTTATAAAAGCTGTAAGAGCCCTCAATTTAATTATCTTTAAATAAATAAATAAAAGGTGATACTGGGATAGTTTCCCCCCCAAAAAAATATTTTTAAAAAGACTTTCTTCTGCCTCATTGCTTGCCCCAAGGCCAGTCGCTTTATTGCCCTCTCTCTAGCTCTAGAATGCCCTTCCCTCTTCTCACCACCCTTCTGACAGGGGTGTGCAGGGGATGGAGGGAGTGGGGGTGGTTTTACTCTCTGCTCACCACAGAGAGTACCCCCCCACTTCAAATAAACTGTCCTGGGGGAGCTCCGGTCACATTCAGCTCCACTAAGTTCCTCCCTTTCCTCCCCTCACTCCCAGCCTTCCTCCTCACAGGCCTCCCCCCTACCGCTATCAGCGGGAGCAAGAGTGGCCACACTGCCCCTCAGGAGGACATCTAGCTACACCTTTCTGCCCCCCACCCCCATCTCCCTGACAAAGCACCCTTCCGAAACCCAAGCTCCCTCTTCAATCAAACTGGAAGACATGTGGAACTCTGAACCACGCCTTTTGGAAACAAAGTGGATTCTGGGATGGCAGATGACCCCACAAAAGACAAGTCCAAACTATCCAGGAGTCTATACCAACAAGATGTAAGTGGATTTTCCTCCTCAGAACCCCAGAAAAGCTCAGGCAGGAAGTGGAGGAAAACTGAACTCACTGCCATCGAGTGGATGAGTCGATTCCAACTCACAGTTCCCTACGGGAAAGGGTAGGACTGTAAGTCTTTATGGAAATTAGATAGCCTCGTCTTTCTCCCATGGAGCTGTGGGTGATTTTGAACTCCGGACCCTTCGGTTTGCAGCCCAACGTGTAACCACGATGCCACAAGGGCCCCATCAGGAAGTGGAAGTGTCGAGTGAAGCAGAAGGCCGTGGTGAGGCAAGGTTGGGAATCTGGGAGATCATTTGAAGACCTGTCTAAGGAGCATGCAACTCTCAGGAAATCCAGATGTGCCTGGAACCACTCACGCAGGTGAGAAGAAGATCTATTCTGGAGTTATTGAAAGAGAATTTGGGCAGTTGGGTGGTGGAAGAGAAAGTGTGGGATATACAGCTGAGGGTAAGTCAGCATTCTAAGCTGTGTGCCTCATTAATTTCAAATTAATTAATGAGGCTGTGTGCCTCATTAATTTCAAATTAATGTCATCGGGGAGATACGATACTACACTCGGAGACCCAGGGTGAAAATGTGAAACTGTTAAAAAAAAACAAAACACTAAAACAAACCAACACCAGGGGACATGAACCGCACTCTTCAGAGATAGAAAGGAGGAGAGAGGGGACAACTCACAACAAACCGTTCAGTAAATGAATTGGAAGAAATCACCCAGACACTACAACAAAGAGATGGTCTTTAACAGAGAAGTTGTCGGCCAAGGAGAGATGAGTGATATCCAAGCTTGGTGTCCACCTAATAGGAGTTGCAGAAAGAAGGGGATGGGAAAATGGTTGGGGAAGAGATGTCATGGAAGTAAGAAAACAGGCAAATTCAAGGAAAGGAGAAAAAAGTAATTGCCAGAAGCAAAGGCTAGACGTTGTTAGGGCAGACATGTCCCGCATGGGTCCGAGCCACCTGGAAGGTGTGTTTTGTTAGAACGCAGGCCACAGGGCCCTACCTCCAGAGATCCCGAATCAGTCAGGCTGGCATGGGACTCCAGGATTGGCATTTTCAAAAATGGTCCCCTGGGCGACGTTCAAGTCGAAGGTCCAGGGAACCATACTCCGTGTTCGATTAAAAAGTGCTCCGGGCCTAATGCTTGATGAACCCAAACCAAAGTCATTGGTTTGAGCTTGGTGCCACTTATTGAAAAGTTGGCAATTCAATCTCACCAGGTGCTCTGCTCAGCGGGCTCTCTCCACCGGTAAAGATTTACAGTCTCCAAAGCCCTATAGCGGGTCACTATGAGTCAAAATCAACTCGATGGCAGTGGGCTTGGGGTAGGGTGGGTGTTATATTTAAAGAGCCTATAGTGTGCTGTTAGGTAAGTGTTGGGCTGCTAACCACAAGGTCAGTGGTTCCCACCCACCAGCCGCTTCCCAGGAGAAAGATGAGGCGATCCATGCCTGTAAGGACTGACAGCCTCAGAAGCCCTGAATTGGGTCACTGTGAGTCAGAATCGACTCGATGGCAGTGGGTAAGTAGGTATCAAGTGCCTAAAAGAAATGACTGCAGTATTGCCCACAGCGATGATTTCAACACAGATGGAATGTAAGGAAGGGGGAAATGAAAAATCTTGAAAAACTTAAAGTCAGAGGAAAAGGTGAGCTCAAAGTCTCAAGAATCAAAATGACATGGGACTTCTCCCCTGCAGAATTAGAAAATGGAAAACAAAGAAGGAAACTTCTGCTCAAACAGTCAAACACTGTTCAAACAGTGGCGAGGGGAGAAAGCCACTTCGGGGGTGCGAGCCGGCGCCCTCTCTTACTGCGGGGGCTTGTGTTGCTGTGGTGCAGGAAGCGGTGTCACCAGCATTTCAGATGCCAGCAGGCAGGGTCACCCAGAGTCGGGCAGGGTTCAGAAAACGGAAGGCAGGCTCTGATGGCCTATTTCTCAAAAGCAGCCAATGCCATCTATGGATCTCAATGGAATGTTGACCTGGGTAGTGCTGGAAGGTGAGCCACACCTAAACATGTGGCGGCACTAATGGACCGAGCACACCACAGAAGGCTGAGAGAGCGCAGGACTGACCCAGCTGGGCTCCCTTCTGGGTGCACAGGCCCCTGTGATTTAGAGCCAATTCAATCAACAGCAGCTAACAGGCATGCAAACGGCTCTTAAAACGTTACCTCCCAGACACTGAAGAACATACTTCAATCAAAGGAGGGAGTAAAACAAGACGGAGGAAGACACTGGGGCAGGACAGAGAAAAGGGAAAGGTTAGTGACAACAGGAATGGCAGGTGGGCATGCCTCCGGTAGCCCCTGTAGAGGGACTAGCACACCAGGACGATGTCCCCAAGGGGAGAAAAATAGACTCGGTAAGATTACATGACAGGTTTGGTCATACACAAAATTGTACTGAGAGGGCGTCTTAGAGAACTGTTGAAGGGTGTGGGAAGCCGGAGCCAGGGATTAAAAGAAAACCACGCAAAGGAAAAATGAGGCAATTAACTCCAGGGAAAAGAAAAAAGTTGTATAAGAAAGGAAATATAAACATAGTACACCATGAAAATAATTATATCGGAAAAGGAAATGTAAACAGAATGCTTGCCTCAAGAGTAAATAATATTTACAAAGTCAATAATGAAATCATGGAACAGGGGGATACAGCCATAAAAGATGATATAAACATAATGAGGGTATGGGCGGGGGGTGGGGGTGGGAATCAAATAAAAGAATTAAAATCTTTGCCTATCAAAACAAGCAGTCAGCAAATTATGCCTAAAATAGATGAATTCCAGAATGTCAGTATACTGTAGACGACACTTAGAAATCAGGAGGAAAATTCCTCTGGGGAGTAGAATAAGGGTTGGGAGAAAGGCCAGGCATACTTTTGCTTTTGTTACAAAGGCTTTTAGCACGATTTGATTTTTAAGGAATTATCTTTATAAAAATAAATATTCGTTTTATCAAAATACTATCTCTGGTGTGGCAGCCTCCACAACAGCATGCCTGCAGGATGCTACGTGAACCAAAGGACCGGGGGCCAGGGGGCTCCTTCATCCATCCCTCTCACTACTTGTGCCATTGAGCCAATTCCAGCTCATACTGAGCCTAGAAAGCAGAGGAGAACTACCCTTGTGGGTTTCCACTACTGTCACTCTTTATGGGAGTAGAGAGCCTCATCTTTCTCCCTTGGAGCAGCTGGTGGTTTTGAAGTGCCAACCTTGAGGTAGCAGTCCATAGCATGACCACCCCACCACCAGGGCTCCATTCTTGGTGGACATTATTCAACAAGCCATCTCTCTTTGCTGCCCAAAAGCAATCGCTCCATCTCCTCTGAATCGCCTTCAGTCTGGGAGCCGCACTCCAGCCCTACAGAACTGTCAGTTTCCAGAATGTGCCCCTGGGCCTTGGCACGCACTGTGCCCTGTATCAGGAGGTTCTTTTTCCCTCTTCCACTCCCACCCCAGCCCCTTACTTTTATATTTATATTCTGGGCCTCAGTTTAGCTCCTGTTTCCTCTATGTCCTTCCTCCCAGTGCCTCCTCCTCCAGGCTCTCGCAGATTTGTGCTCCCTCATGAGGGCCCTTAGCCACTGCCTTGTAATTGCCCTCCTCCATTATTTGGCGTTCCCACTAGAGGCCCAGGCGCCCTGTCTTGTCCACCAGAGCCCTACAAGGGGGCCGAATGCTTGATAAACCCAAACCAACGTCAGTCATTGCCACCAGTTGAGTCTGACTCCGGACAATCCTCCAGAGTTGCAGACGAGAGCTGCTTTAGAGGGTGGTCATCCAGGGGTCACACAGGCCGCCACTTTGCTTCTGAGGCGTCACTGGGGGGATTTGAAGCAATGACCTCTCAGTTAGTGCTCAAGCACTACTTCTACCACCCAGTCACCTTAATGCCTGACACCACCCTCTCTCATTGCCATTAGCTTGATTCTGACTGACAGCAACCCTTTCAGACCCAACTGTTCTTCAGTGTTTTCCTGAGACTGAAAATCTTGATGGGAACAGACAGCCTCATTTTTCCTCCAAAGAACTGTCGGTGGGTTTAAACCTCCTGATGGGTAGCAGTCCAACGCTTACACGACATAGCCGCCAGGGTTGCTAATACACCCCAAAACTACGATTTCAACTCAGTGCAGCCCCATAGGGTTTGCAAGGCTAAATCTTTACAGGAGCAGACAGCCTCGTCTTTCTCCCTCGGAGCAGCCTGTAGTTTTGAACCAGTGATTCTTGGGTGTTAGCAGCTCAACGCCTACTTCACAGCAAGTGAGAAAGGTATAATTCTCTTCCAGTGGGTGAATGAAGAACTGACCATTTCATATAGCTCAATTCAAATCTGAGTGAGTAGATGAATGATTCACATCTAAAATAATAAGCATTTGCTTCCATTCCACCAGGGTTGGGACCTACTCTCCCTCCTTCCTATAAGCGCATACTGACTGATGCTTCAGCTCCTCAAAGAAGCCGGGCCCCTTCCACCAGGAGATCAGCTGCTAGGCAGAGCTTTCTTATTACCCGGGTTCCAGTGACGGTGGAATGGGGTGCTTATTGGTCCAGTGTCTGTCTGCCCAGCCCTGAACTAGCTTAATCTTTTCACAGCCTCTCCGTGCCCAGGCCCAAAGTACACCCATGGGACAGCTGTCAGTGTCCAGGGCCCAGGCTATGGGGCTGACCGGAGGGAGGGGCTCCGATAGCCTTGACTTCAGCCTGCCTCACAAGGACAGCGCTGGGCCTACGCGGAGCAGCCTGCCCGACGCAGTCTTCTGCTCTCAGTCCACAAAGCCGGCCAAGGATTCTAGCCCTTTGCACTGGCGTGCCTGGTGACCCGGCCACTGTCCAGGTATGGGGCCCCTGCTGGGGGTGCGGGCTGCCTGTGAATAAGGAGGCTGAGCTTCTGGACTCATGGGAAGGGCGGGAAGCCCACACGAAGCTGCCCCCACCCCTGGACCAAAACCCATCAGGGAAGAAGGCCTTAAGGTCGCTGGCCCCACTCCCCCCGCGCCAAGTGACCTCAAAAGGCCGCCTGGGTTCTGGAACGCAGCGGAGGATGGAGGGGGCCAAGGGGCCGCCTGCACAGGGGCTGGGCTCGGCGTAGGAGGGGCCCCTCTTTCCTCCGCCGGGCAGGCTGTACCTGGCGGGAAACCCGATCTGCGCCAGTCGCATCCCTATTTAGGAGAAAGGCACCAGCGCGCGCGCGCGACTGTGCGGCCAGGGGCGCCTGAGTTTGTGGTGAGGCCGCTGGTGGTGTGCCCATCCGACCCCCGCCCTGCACTCTTGGGTGCCGACTGTGGGGTCCTCTAAGTCTGGGTCCGCGCCACTCAGATTCCGCCAGCCCACGCGCCCTTTGTGATGGTCTGCGTTGGCTGCTAACTGCCAGGCCAACTGTTCGAAACTGCAAGCCGCTCCGCGGGAGAAAGACCAGGCTTTCTTCTCCTGCGAAGAGTGTACAGTCTCTGTGACTCACGGAGGCAGTTTTACCATGTCCTTCCTCTCCTCTCTGGTCGCTGTGAGGCAGAATCGCTGGATGGCAGTGAGGGGAGGTTGGCTTGGAGGAAGTGCTGACTTCTCCACATCTAAAGCAGCTTCGGTGCCTTCTTGGCCTCTTTAAAAGCCTCGGGGCATCTCCAACTCCTGGCAAAGAGCGCGGTCAGGGTGCAGGCTGGCTCCCCTGGGCCTGTGACGCTGGGTTCTGCTGGGCCTGCCACCCTGCCTCTAGGCCTGGCTGACTCAGTGCCAAGGAGCCCCGCAATGGCAGGTGCCCCGGGCACCCTAAGAGGCGTTAGCGAGTGGGAAAGCGGCAGTGGCTGTCCCAAGGGCTTAAGGTCACATAGCCCGCATGAAGCTGCAGAGAAGCATCCCACTCAGACTAGGGTCGGGGAGGAGGGGAGAAAGGTAGCCCTTGACTTGTCGCAGGAGGAATAGGACAGGGAGTTCCGCACAACAGAGGAGGAAGAGCCGCCAGACTGGACACCTGCCTGCGCACCGTGTCCAAGAATCAGACCCTCCTGGCAGAAGTAGGGTGGTGTGAGGAAGGCATGGGGGACAGGGCTGGCAAGGCCTCAGGAGCCAGCCCCTGGGAGCAGGTGCATCCAGCAAGGTGTACAGCAGCTTCCTGGAAGTCCATGGGATCCCATTGCCTGTGACCAGCTCAGGGTAGGACCTGCTCAGGGATGCCTTTTCTGGAAGAGTTAAGGCAGAGCGTGGATCTGGGGCAGAGAGAATCGGGGCCAGCCTCTGTAAGGAATGAGGAGGAGTTGAGCTGGAGGGGTAGTGGAAATGGGGAGAAGGGAATGGCCCATGGGCCCTTGGGGGGTCAGGGTCCACCCACCTGCAGACTGAGGGGAGTGGTGGGGGCATGAGTGGAGAGGAAGGGACTTGGGTGACCTCGGGGCGTGGGCTTGGAGAACTAAGCAGATGGTAAGTAGGCGCAAGAGGAACAGGGTTGAAGGAGCTTAATAATGGTGGGACTAATATTTATTGCGCACTTATAGTGAGCTAGGAAGTCAGCACTTTCTGTGAGCTTATGTAATCGCCCCAGTCACCTGGGTCAACTCGACCATTCACTGCCATCGAGTCGGTCCATGCCGACTCATAGTGACCCTGCAGGACACTGCTTCGAAGTGCCCTGGTAAGTTTCTGAGAGTGTGAATTTTAACTGCGCTTCTGAACACAGGCAACAGGAGCAGAAAAGCTTGGTGGTTTTGAACTGCTGGCCTTGCAGTTAGCAGCCCAATGCATACCCACCGCGCCACAAGTGCTCCTTTGTCACCTGTGCAGTGGGTGTGCTTGGTGTTGGGTACAGGTGAGTGGAGTCCTGTAGGACAGGGAACTGTGCCATTAGGCTACCCAGGTTGTGATCTTTACAGGAGCGCATTGCCGGGTCTTTCTGCCAAGCACGTAACTATTGCACTGTCTCAGCGCTCCCTTCTGAGCACCCCGTGTGCTGAAGGTTGCGGATGACAGTGAACGCCCCAAATCCACGTGCAGAGTCCCCACCGGGATTCAACCTCCTTCGATTTGAGATGAGAACAGTCCTGACCTCAGGGAGAGTCCATTAGAAAGTGGAATAAAAAAATCATGTTTGCATGTATGAGCCCCCAATAAAATTTTTTTTTTTTTTTTTAAAGAAAGAAAGTGGATTACTTCCACTCCCTCTCCAGCCAGCTGGGGAGGGGCAGTCTCCCTCAGGGATGACCTGGGTTTGTCCTGGACATTTCTGGGGCCACAGAATCATGAGTTAAGGCCAGACTGCCTTAATCAGAAAGCCCTGGACTAATCTGGTAAACTCTTCTAACATAACGTACGTGGTCCATTCCGCCTTTGCAGTCCCACCTGAAACTGTGCTGTTCTGATCGGCTGCCAGTCGCGAGGTTGTGCGTTCCCTGTGTTTCCCATTCCCTATGGAAGCAGTTGTGTGGCTGACTCCTTGGACACGACTGTGACCTCATGCTAGTGGCCTTCCTCCTCGGGATGATGTGTCTGTGGCTCTGTGTTGTCCTTGTGCTCTTGGGGACTTCATAAATGCGCTCCTTTCATTATGTTTGAGATTTGGGGTTTCTTTTGTACCCGAAACCAGCACCAGATTCTTTGTTGCAGCTACTGTGAGAATGAAGCCCATTCTCAGCAACCAGACCGACATTCCAGAGACTGTTTCTGTTTCCCTAACGGGGCCCCACAGGAACCCGCGGAGGGACTTGAGTCCCGTCAACGGGGAACTCAGTCTCCTCGGGAAGAACAAGAAGCGGCTTCAGTTGACGAGTGCTGGGGACTAGAAAGGGGCTGGTACAGCCCACGGCCTGTGGTCACGTGCAGAAAGTGATGGAGGGCGTTACACTGCGCTTCCACACAAGACGGGGTCTGGGTACGTCGCCGCCTCGTCCACGTCGCTATCCCTAACTTCTGGGTGAAAATTACATCCGGAGGGTTCGGATGCAGACAGGTGTGTCTCAAGAACAGAAAGATGAGTTAATTCTTGAAGGAGACATTGGACTTGTCTTAAATGCAGGTGCTGTAATTCAGTAAGTAAGCCATGACAGCTAAAAACAAGGCTATCCAGAAATCTTTGGGTGATATCTATCTTTCTGAGAAAGGAACAGGTCAGCTGGCTGAGGAGTAATATCGAAGATGTGTCCAGCTTATGGGCTAGACCAGTGGTTCTCAACTTTCCTCATGCCGCAACCCTTTCATACAGTTCATGTTGTGGTGACCCCCCAACCATAAAATGATTCTCATTGCTACTTCATAACTGTCATTTCGCTACTGTTATGAATCGGGCGGCCCCTGTGAAAGGGTTTTTTGAGCCCCCCAAAGGGGGCGCAACCCACAGGTTGAGAACCGCTGGGCTAGATGTTTCCTCAGACCTGTCTGGGATGTGGTGATGCAGTAACATTTAGCTAATGAAAGTAAATAAATAAAAACAGCACCAGTGAGCCTCCTCTGGGCGGGACTACTGTTATCCCCATTGTACTGCAAAAAAAACCCCACTGAGTTACAAGACTGACTACATGGTAGAGTTGGGAAGGTGAGCATGCCTGTCCCCCACTGTGCAGGCTGGGCTATGGAGAAGCCAAGCTCCCTCCCACAGGCCCCAACCACTGCTCCTCCACAGCTGTTCAGTCATTGGACCCACCTCACCCCCTCCCTCCACTTCCGCTCCAGGACCCTGCCCCGGGTAGCTAGGAGAGGACAGCACAAGCCTTGTGACAGGAGGGCACAGGGCTCCAGAACTCTGATACTGAGACCCCACCTTCTAGTTACAATACAAAACAAACGGAAGTGAGATCCGGGAACAATCAGGGGAGCCAAGAAAATGGATGTGTTCCATTCTAATCGCAAGCCAAACAAGACAAATGTAACTTTTCATTGACATCAAAAAAGGTCAGGAAAGGTGGCCCTTGGCCCAATGGGCTTACCCTGAGTGAGGCCAGGGCAGGGCCTGGATTCAGCATGCCCCTCCCAGGAAGGAAACGCCACCGCCTCCTCCTCCCTTTCCAAAGCATTGGCTCTGGAACATCCGGATGAACCTCAACAGCCTCACAGACTGACCGAGACAGGACCTCCCTGGGAACCCACCGCCAACCACCCCAATGAGGGGGGGGGGGGTTGTCTTAGGGGACAGTGCAGATACTCCAAACCAGGCTTCCTCAAACTACGGCCCGCAGGCCACATGCTGCCCACCAAGGACATTTATCCGGCCCGCCGGGTGTTTTTGCCCCGTTTGGTTTTTTACTTAAAAATAAGACGTGCAGTGTGCATAGAAATTTGTTCATAGGTTTGTTTTTTTAAAAAAACAAAAACTATAGTCTGGCCCTGCAATGGGTCTGGGGAACAGTGAACTGGGCCCCTGTTTAAAAAGTTTGAGGACCTCCTGCTCCAAACCAACCAGGAGACAAGGGAAAGGGTAGGTGGAATCAAAAGCGATAGTGGGACATCTCTCTGTAGAATTGTGAGGCCTAGCGAACCCTACCTTCAGTCCCTCACCAGATCTTCCTTAGACTGTCTAAAGTCCGCTAACCAGCAACTGTCTGTCAAGGCCTGCAGGCAAAGGGTTATCCATAAGGCAGAAGGTAGAGTGCCTGCTCCTTACCCCCTTAATACTAGCAACGAGGCCTAGTGAGCTGCCAGCGAACTTTCTGGTATGGGACCTATTGCCAGTAAACTGAGGCAGAGCAGGGAGAAAGGGTTGTGCCCTGCCTGGTTTTGTATTTGGGGGTTCCAGTCTCCAGCAAAGGCTACCACTGCCTTTGTAGTCTCTGCTGGCACAGGCGTCTCTAGAACTTTCCCTCATCCGCCCTCACGCATTCCCTCCTTACTGTGTGCTTCTGCAAGCCCTTGTGCCTCCGGTCTTGGAAGGGCCTCTGTCTGTCTCCTGTAGGTGTAGTTTCTAATTGTTTATTTTCATTGTAGTTGAGAATACAGAGAGCAGAGCACATACCAACTCCACAGCTTCTACTTGTACAACCCAGAGACATCGGTTTACATTCTACAAACCGCAGCCACTCTCCCCCGCTTCTCCAAATTAGCATCAATTCCCAATGCCCCTTACATTTCCTCTCCACTCTCCGGAGCTGTTGTCAGTTTGCTCCTGAGGAGACAGTTCCTTAGGAGAACACAGTGCTCGCAGCAGTCGGTTTCCTGATGCATAACACCCAGCCTTCGCTTCAGATGCAGAGGCGCTTGAGGGCCGTTGCCTGCCTCTCTCTGACACTCAGAAGCCATACAAAGAGGGCATCCACAGCACACAGATGACAATAACGCTGACCCAACTGAGGGTCACAGTCCAACAGTGGGTGGTTAAAGGAAGCGGATATGACCAGCACTTTTTTAAAAAGTGGACTACAATAAGCGCAATAGAAAATAGCGTGCATGCACCTAGCAGAGTTAGGTGTTGCCCTGTGAAACTTTTGTTTCAGTTATCTCAAAATATTGTGTTTCTTCCTAGAGGCCTACTGTCAAAAATGTCTACAGAGCTCTTGGACCACAGAGGCCAGGCCACGCCAGGGCCAAGATGTACGGAGCCCCTCGTCATGTAAGGGCTACGAGAGAGCCCATCGGGAATAAGACAGCCCTTTGACCAGTCCACCTTCTGACAGTTGCCAGACAGGGTACTAAGCAAGCTGAGACATGATAGAACTAAACCTGATTGACCATCCAGAGTCGAACTGTGTTCCACAAGGTTTTCAATAGCTGACTGTGCTAGTGGGGGACTTCAGAGAAACACATCCACAGAAACTCAGGTACAAGAGAGAGTTTCATATAAAGGGGAAGTGCACATCAAGAAAACATCCCAACCCAGTGCTGCCCAAGCCCACAAGTCCAACATTAACCCATATGTCCAACACCAGTCCACAAAATCCTCCTCCATCTCACAAAACATATACACTATGATGCTGAATGCAGGAGGAAAGCCAAATCAGTGCGCATGTAAGCATCTCAGCACTGGCAGGGGTCTCCACACGGCTGCTCCAGCACCCACGGCTGCATCCGTTTAGGTCCATGCGGCTTCTCCTCAGGGATGTCTTGCAGGAAGTGAGCCTTGCCAGCTGAAGCAGGGAACTGGCTAAGGCAGCTGCATCCTGGTTCAAGCATCACAAAGCAAGAGACCCGAGAGGGCAAGGCTCACTGAGTCATTTATCCCTCCGCCCTTCAATTAACCCCACATGTGTTGATCGGCCAGGTTGGCACAATAAACTAACTACCTCAATGACCAAGACGTTCTTCCGAAGAACATCTGGTGGACTTGAACCTATAACCTTTCAGGTAGCAGTTGGGCACATTATTTGTTTGCATCACCCAGGAACTCTGAGACAGTATCTAGGAGATTGAAAACCCCGTGTATGAGTGGGCTCCTCGGAGGGCTTTGGAGAAAAGGTGATGCAGTCAGAGGCCTTAGCAAGTTCAGATAGTGACTAGATGCTAGTATCTCCTCTGTGTTAGTTCAGGGAGACTAGAGAAACAAATCCATAGACACTTATGTGTATAGGAAAGAGCTTTATAAACAAGAGCAATTGATTGCTAAGAAAACATCCCAGCCTAGTCCAGATCAAGTCCTTAAGTTCGATATTAGCCCATATGACCGATAGCAATCTATAAATTCCTCTTCACATGCAATGATGCCGAATGCAGGAAGATCACAGGCCAGTGGGTGGGAAGTCTTATGGATCCAGTGACCTTGTAATCATCTCAGCACTGGCAGGGGACTTCACGTGGCTCCTCCAGCTGCCAGGGCTCTGGATATATCAGTGGGGCTTCATATGGCTTCTCATCAGAAATGTCTCGCAGAGAGGGAGTGAGTGTCTAGCCTCCAGTGAGCTATTTATCTCCTTCACACCTCCAAATAAGGCCATCAAGCTACAACCTGATTGACAGGCTAGACTCCACGTCATCACTCACAAGTCTCAAACGGACAACAGATTATGTAACTACCACGTCCTCCATGCTATAGATAGGAAAAGAGTTATGGTAACGTGTCACGACTTCTAGTCTTAGATTCTAAAGACACAACTTCTAGTCCTGCCCTGCTCCTCAACAAGCTGTGAGAACTAAGCCGTGTCAGTTAAGTTCCCTGGACAGTGTTTTCTCATTGACAACGTGTGCATAATAGCAGCTCTATATGCCGCAGAGGTAGGGGAGCAAACGGTACCGATGTTGTTATTATTAAGTGCCTTCGAGTGGGTTTCTACTCATAGCGACCCTATGTACGGGGGGGGGGGGGCACTGTCCAGTCCTGCGCCATCCTCACAAGCCTGACTGGGTTTGAGCCCATTGTTGCAGCCACTGTGTCAACCCGGCTCACTAGGGTCTTCCTCTTTTTTCATTGGCCTGATACTTCACCACGCATGATGTCCTTCTCCAGGGACTGGTTCCTCCTGACAACATGTTCAACGTATGTGAGGCTACCTATTTCCAACCTTGCTTCTAAGGAAGGAGCCGTCTGGCTGTACTTCTGAGACAGGTTTGTTCATTCTCCTGGCAATCCATGATGTATTCCATATCCTTAACGTACACTATCATTCAAACACGAAAATTCTTCTTTGATCTTCTTTATGCTTTGTCCTACCTTCACGCGCCTATGACGCAATAGAAAACACCACAACCGGAGCACTTGCAGTCTTTGGTAACAAGATTTGCTCAACGTGGTACATCATTTTGTTTCTTGAATGCTGCTCCCATGGATGTTGTTTGCAGATTTGAGTAAAATGAAATCCTCGACAACTTCAGTCTTTTCTCTGTCTTTCTTGATGTGGCTTATTGGTCCATTTGTGAGGAATCTTGTTGTTTAGGCCTTTTTTTCCCCCAACAGTTTTATTGACACATAATTCACATACCATACAATAGTTCGAGCATATCAAGAAAAGTTGTACAATCACCCCCACAATCAGTTTTGGAACATTTTCATCAATTTTGTACTCATTATTAGCTCCCCACTGCCTCCCACCTCCCCTGTCATTCCTCCAGGGAATCAGTAATCCAATCACTGTCTTTATAGACTTATCTACCCAGGATTTCATCTACTGACCAACATTTAAAATCGAACAAAAGTTAACAAGAATAATGAAGTTGGCTATTTCTTTTTGATGCACATTTTAGCCACAGAATCCTTTAATACTGCAACTTGAGTTTTGCATTTTGATTGTTTTCATTCAGTCGTTACTAATTGGGTTACTTACCTCCAGGTCAGAACTTTGAAACCACCAGCTGTTCCAAGAGAGAAAGGTAAAGTTGTTCTATTCTTGTAAAGATGTACGGGTTTGGAAACCTATAGGGACAGTTTTGCTCTGTCCTATTGGGTCACTGTGAGTCAGAATCAACTTGACGGCAGTGAGTAAGAGAGTTGTGTACTTTAGGATTCTGAAATGTCCTTGCTGACGATGAATGTGACGGCATTTCTCTTTAGTATTCCCATCACAATAGACTATATGATTGTCAATATCAGTCCATTTTATCCCACCAAATGACATCACTTAAGGTACTGATCAATGTGTTCTACTTAATTTTTAATGACTTCCAATTTCCTACATTCATACGTCCCACATCCTATATTCTAGTTATTAACTGATATTTGTAGTCGCTTCTTTTAAGTCATGCCACATCTGAAAATGGAGGTCCTGAAAGCTCTATTCCATCCATGTCACTAAGATCAATCTACTTTGAGGAGGAAGCTCTTCCCCAATCATATTTAAAGTGCCTTCCAACCTAAGGAGCTAATCTTCCAGCATGTTTCAGACAATGTTTTGCTGTTAATCCTAGTTTTTACTAGCCAATTCTTTTAGAGTACAGCACTGAGTCCTTCTTCCAAGTCTGCCCCAGTTTGGAAGCTCCACTGGAATCTGTTCACCATACCAGTATTTGAAATATCATTGACAGCTGGCAAGCAAACACAATATGACAGACAAGTGGTGGATGGTACAGTTAATGCATGTGAAAGTAAACTGTAAAGTGCTATAGACGAGGGGAGGGACTGGTTCTCTAGATGAGGAAATACAAGTTTAGATAAATCACTTGCCCTGCTCAGTGCTACAAGAGCCAGGTCCTCCACTGGGGCCCAACTCCTCCGACCTCAGTCCTATGCTCTAAGCTAGAGCTTAGACTTCAGGAGTTTCAGTGTTCCCACTGCACCTTGCAAGAGAGTTGGGGCAGGGTCCCAGAGGGCCTCCTAATAACCTTAAGATTTGCCGTAAGACTCCTAGAACTCTAATGACCTTTTGATCGTGACAGGTGGTAACTATGTCAGAATGTCCCCATTTCCATGTTAATGAATTAGAATCTACCCAAGTTTTAAAAGTTATATAAGCATCATTCAAAGCTTCTGGAACAGTCAGGTTCTTTTGGAAAAATTTTATTTCATTTAATTTCCATTAAAATGGTGTTCTATAAAAAGGTTTCCTGGATGTGTGTGTAGGAACAGCAAAAAGCAGCATGAAAGAGCACTGTTAAGGCAGACCCATAGCATAACCTCCCTTGTCCCCAGGAAGAAGGAATCTGGTATTCGAGAGTTCCCTGGCGAATTTTATACTCTTTGTCTTGGATCACTGGGAGTCCTGAAGTATATTGGGAAGTGGGGAACGCAGCCAGGGTCTACAACTCTTCCCCTTGCCCCTGTCCTCTACCCCGCACCCCAAACACAGATGCACGTGTAAAGAGAAGACCTGGCCTTTCTGGGAGTGTCCTGGTCGTATGGCGGGCTCCATTGAATCAGAGAATATTGCGGTTAGAAACGGATCAAAAGTCACCTCAAACAATCACACCACCCCACTCAGCGCTGAGCAGAGCAGCTAGTTCCCTCTCTTCCAAAACAGCCCCGCCACCGTGGACAGGTGTGGACCACTGCGAAGGACCTGAGAGTGAGCTGCTGCCTGCGTCCCTGGTGCTGCGCCCTTCAACTACAGTCTTTGGCAGGAGGCCGGGAAGACCTTTGCTTCAGGAGTCGTTAGCCAGCAGAAGGGGCCCTGAGGGCTAAACACCATACAGGGAAGGCAGAAGGCATCCACAGAGCCCAAGCTCCTTCCAGAGAGACCTCTATCCATATGGGCTCAGGCTAAGCTGTGGGAACAAGAGGAGCCCTCGCGCCGTGGTTGTGTTGGGCTGGCTGCTAACAAGGTCAGCCGTTTGAAACCATCAGTTCCCCCCTGAGAAAGATGAGGTTTTCTCCTCCTGGGGAGACTTAGTCTCAGAAACACACAGGGCTTCCTATAGGGTGACTACGAGTTGAAATCCCTTCGATGGCAGCGAGTTGGGGTTTCATTCGAGGATAAGGGCACTCTGGTCAGTTTTTGCTCTTTCATTCTGGGGTCCCAGGGCCGCCACCACATACCCCAGTCCAGATTTCACAGTTGTTGTTAGGTGCCATTAAGTCACTTCTGACCCTATGGCATAGGGACCCCGTGCATGGCAGAACGACGAAATGCTGCCGGTCCTGCACCCCCTTCCCAGATTCTATAGTTAAAACCCTTTTACGTGAAACAGTGGGGCCACTATTGGAGGATCAAGTCTGAAGTAGGGAAACTGCTCCAAATCCTTCCAGCCTGGCCTCGCCAGGGTTAGCCTTGCATGGCTCCATCAGTCAACCGAAGGACAGAATCTTGCCACCCTCTAAGAGCACTAACGGCTCACCAAGGAATAAGGAACCGTGAGCTTTGGAGTGGCCTTTTAAGTAGTTAGGGAGGGGGCGTGGCCGAGGATATAGGCGGACGCAGCACGGGTGAGGGGGGGAGTGGCCCGGAGGCGTGGCTGCGGCGACTGGAATGTTGTTGGGTCCTCGCAACGCATAGTAAGGAGGGGCCACGCCCCTTTTCTCCGAGCAGCCCAATCGGAAAGCCGGAGCAGTTTCAAGTCTCCCCAGCCAGCCTGCCCGCCCGCCACCCCACCCCCCTCGGGGATTCGCTTTTTCCGTAACAAAATAGCCCAGCTCGGGATGGTCTGCAGCCCCGGCCGTTCGCAGGTGGAGGGTCTCTGGGCCTAGGACACTGCCCTGAGCCCGAAGCGCCGGCCGGCCCGGGAGAGGCCGGGTCCAGCGCCGAGGAACGCGCGGGGGTGGGCGCTGCAGCCGCGGGTTGTTTATCTGGAGTACGGAGGGGAGGGGGGAGCCTGGAAACCGCCCCGTGTCCCATTTCCTCCTCTTGTTTTCGCTCCGGATTCTCCATGTTGGACCCAAACTGAGGAGCCCGGAGCTGCCGCCGGGGGATCGGGGCTGGGGGCACCCGGGGGAGCCGCTGCCCCGGCCGCCCGCCCTCCGCACAGGCCGCCTCCCTGCCCGGCCCCGGGAGGGAACGCGAGAGGGCATGTGAACAGCTGCGGGAGTCGGAGTCTCGGGAGCCGGAGCCGGCCCCCGCCCAGGCCCCCCAGCCCAGCCCAGCCCAGCCCAGCGCGCGCGCCGCCCGTCCTCCCGCCCAGCCAGCCCGGGCCCGCGGGATTGTTAGATGGAACACGGCTCCATCATCACCCAGGCGCGGAGGGAAGACGCCCTGGTGCTCACCAAGCAAGGTAGGGGCAGCAACTTCCCAAAACTTTGCGTCGCCCCCGGCGGGGAGGGGGCGAGAACCCGCCGGAACCTGGGCCCCGCATCCAGGCCTCCCCGGGCTCAAAGGGACGAGTCCGGCGACGCGGGCCGGGCCCCCTCGTCCTTCCACCCACGTGCCCTGACCCGCGAAGACCCCGTGGGGGCTGCTCGGGCCCAGCTCCCGGCGCCGAGGGGGAGGGGCGGCCCCCGCGCAGCTGTCACCGCGCGCACCCCTCCCCCCGGCGGGGCGACCGAGGGCAGCGCGCCCAGCGGGACCCGCTGGCGCCCGCCGCCCCCGGGGTTGGGGGCTGGGGTCGCCACGTCCCGGCCCCGCGGCGCGCGGCTGCCCCCAGGCCACCTGGAGAGGGGCGGGGGGCCGAGGGGGCCGGAGTCCCCTACCCGTCGGGCCCCCAGCCCGCCGTGGCTCCAGTGGCGCGGGGACGGCGTCCAGTGGGACTTAGGACCAAGTTCACCGCCGGGAGGCGGGGGCGGTGCGGGGAAGGACCCGCTGAGCCCTGGGCCCGGGCCTGGCCGCCGCCGCCACCTCCGGAGCAAACACCCCGACCGAGGCCCGGCCGGAGCCCCTCCCCGGCCCGGTGCGCTCCCGCGGGGCCGCGGCGCACACAGAGCCGCGTTTGTTTCGCCGGGGAGCCGTGTCCCTGGTTACATAATTCGCCGGATGGCAGCTTGCTTCTGAATCGCGCCGCCGGGAGAAAGTGCGAATTCTCCGTGGGCAGCAGCGGCCTGCCCGCGGTCCCCGCCTGCCGAGGGTTAAGCGGAGGGGATGCGAGGATGGGCGCCGGGCCGCCCAGGGGCGGAGGAAGGGCTGAGGCCTGAGGGTGGAATCTCTGGTAGTTTGGTCCCTGTCGAGGCCCCAAAACTCTTCCCCTCCCCCACGTCCTTCTGGCCTTGAGGAATGTGGCCAAAATAGCGGGCAGAATTTCCACGGGAAGTAGGGATTGGCGTCGTTGGGTGGTGGTTGTTTTTCTGGAGAACTCCCCGGACTGGGCCACCTGGCCCCAGGCTGGAAAGACTATATACTCAAGAGACCAAATCCAGAGCTTCTCTGTCCCCCAGCATCCCCACATCCCCACATTCGTACGCCCGCACAGAGATCCGGGCGTGAAGGGCCAGCGCTGCACTGGAGTGTGCTGAAGGCCTCGAGCCTGGAGGTGGGCAGCTCTGTGCCCCACCACATACCCTCACCCCCATCCTCCGGGCACATTTGAGAGGCCAACAGGTTACTGATTCCTTGGGTTCACGGTCCCAGGCCTCCCTCCCCCCCATAGTTCAATGGAGAGGGCAGTGTATGCTTCTGTGTCACTGGCCCTCCTCCAAAGTAAGCTGGTCCTCAAGGCCGGCAGAGCCTTGACTGCTCAAAATCCAACGCAGGAAAAGCCCCTGGCTCCTTGACCTCAGTCTTGGCAGGACTGCTACTCTCTCTGGGCTGCATCACTGGCTGGCCGTGCGACCCAGACAGCAACTTCTAGGCCTCTGTGGGCTGCCCTACTCTGCTGAGGCAGGGAAGGGGAGGCTGCCTGTGGGGCAAAATTTCAGGCCCAACTCACCCCACTTCTCCTAACCTCTCACTCCAGGAAAGGACCCTGAGGGCCCAGGAAGTGGAGAGATTGTGTATGGAAGGATTCCTGAGGGGCAGTGGTGGGGAGAAACAGGAAGTCCTGCCCTGAGCTTGCCCACCCAGGCCCTCCACTCTGCTGTTGGAGCTGGCTGGACTTCCTGAAGGGGCGTCTCCATGCAAAGCTGAAGCTCCATCCCTGGGCCAAATGGAAGGGAGCAGGATAGATAGATGCACACACAGCAGAAAGCCCAGCAGTGCTGGGTTACTGGTGATGGCTGGCTTTTGGATGTATATTTTTCATGGTTCCTTCTTCAAATGCACTGCCTTGGAGGCCATTCTCAAGACCTGCAGCCCCTGCCCACGTAATTTGATTGCATTCTAGAAAGGGCTTGTGTTTTGGGGGCTTCTTGGGCACCCAGCAACTTTATCTAGCCCACTTTCTGAGGGCCTCATAATTTAGAAACGGGACCTACATCTTTAACAAAATGAGGCGGGTCATTTTGAACTTGCTCATAGGAGTTGCTTGTCTGGTCACAGCACCCAGACCAGCCTGCTCTGTCCCACCTCCCATGTGCTGCTTCAGCTCCCCTTTGGAAAGGGGAAAGGAACAGCAGGCATTTTTATTCATCAGTTTCTGTAAAGGAACAAACTGCTGCTAGTTTGGGTGGCTTTAGTAAAGTTGTTTGCCACTGCAGCTTTAAAAAACTTTTTTCAACATTCTGTTCTGTGAGCTTTAGGACTGTTTGGGTGTGCTGATGATTGAAAAGTAATTACTGTCGGGGAGGTAGAACAAAGTTGCGGGAAGCATTGATGATAAAAGGACCAGAATTGGATCATCTTCCTAGACAGATGAGTGAAATCACTTCCTGGTACCTGAGGAGGAGGGTTTGTGAGACATCCAAAATCCAAAACACAGAAAAGTTAGGCTCTCGTTGGCAGGAGAGTGGCCATTTACCACAACCCATACCAAGGGTATCACTGACTTGCTGGGATGTTGGACTGTGGACTTTGGGGTTACCTGGGGGGAAATGCAAGGAAGCAGGGACCCCCACTGTGGAAATTTCAGAGCACAAGTGATCCTGTGGACCCTGGAGGAGGGGTGGTACGGTTAGGTCGGCAGGACATTTAGTTTATCTGTTTTCTGTTCTGTCTGATGCCCCTTCCAAGCAGGGAAGGGGGATGACATCGTCTTGGTTTCTTCTTTCACTTGGGACATGTGCTAGCTCATCATAAAGATTCTCCTGACAGACTGACTGTGCCTAGGAATTAGGTTGGTAGCAAGTTTTTCTGGCTCTCTTCAGTAGTTAAGCCCTTCACTTGAAAAGCTTAGAAATGAGTCCTGCTGGGAACTGTGTTTAAGGGTGTGTGCTTGCTGTGTGTATTTAAGGGGGTGCTCATTGGCACTGTCTGCAGGGCTTGGGTGGTCCTTCTGCCCCTCTGGTTCCTCACCTCTCCTTGCTCCCCTTCTGCCTGCTCCTTGTGTCTCTCTCGGAGTTTTCCCTGGCTTTGTTGGAGGGGGGTGAGGGGAGCCTGTGTGGCAATTTAGGCTTGTGCTCATTCCTGAAGAACCCAAGTGTTTCAAGCTCAGCAACAAGATTGTAGACTCCCAGCATCCCGGGGCTGGGGTTTGCATTTGCTTTGGCCAAGTTTAACTTGCACAGCAATACCTCAGAGTTGCCCTGAAAAAAACCCCTTGGATTGGCAGAGGTAGTGGTGGTCTGCTTGCCTCCCTTCTGAACTACAGTGGTCTTCAAGAAATGGGGTGGCGCAAAGGGGTGCCCATTTTCATCCAGTGGGACCTTCCAAATCTCTCTTAATCACTAGTTCTAACTACTAGAAGTAGAAGACACATCTGCAGCCAAAACGAATTGGTGTTCCCAGTCGTGTGGGGTGGGAGGCCGCCTTGCAGAGGAATGAATGTGAGTACAAGCGTTCATAGCTCAGTGTGGAAAGACAACACATAAATGGACACATGTCTATGTGCGTGCACACGTCTCTTTCCTTCCTCCAGGTTCTAAGTTCTTCCTGCTAGCTTTTGGAGGAGCTTGGGGTCTCGCCTTTTATCCCCAGCCTGAGAAGTATGGCTCTTGGGTTGGGTGAAGTGTGGGGTAAGGGACCTGGGGGACAGAACTGTTCCTAGAGCAAAACTGATTGATTTGGCCCTGTGTTGAAGCCCCAGCTTTTCCTGCCCTGGTCACAAGGAGTGACATCGCAGAAGTGCTCTGGGGGGCTTCTCTGTCCACGAGGCTACAGGCTCCTGTCTGTTCAAAAGTAGAACATTCCTGTGAAATCTTTCATAAGCAGAGATGGTGTAAAGCCGAGAGACAATTAATGTTCTTTTATATGGGGAAATATCCTGAACATTCCCAGACTCGGGATAATCAGAAGAACCTACCGAGTAACCCATGAGGCTGAAAGAGAACTAATGGAGTAAAAGCAGGAATGCTGGGACAGCGAAGACCATCCATGCCGTGGAGTCCATTCCGACTCACGGCCGCCCGTGTAAGGCGGCCCAGACCTCGAATCTGTGTGCAGACTGCCCCCTCTGTCTCGAGCAGCACGTGATCTGAGCCTTCCCACAGCGACTCACTGCCATGCGTCAACTCCAACTCACAGAGACCCCGTAGCCCAGGGTAGAATGCCCTTGTGAGTTTCTCAGACCGGAGCTCTTTATGGAAGTAGAAAGCCTCGTCTTTCTCCCGAAGAGTGGCTGACAGTTTTGAACTGCTGACCTTGTGGTTAGCAGCCCAACGTGTAACCCACTGTGCCACGTGGGCCTCTGTGGATAAGTGCACAGCCTATTTAGAATAGAAGTAACGTGTGTACAGTGCAGATCGCACGGCCACTCTCACACTGCCTCTCTAATGAGAGCTGCTGTAAAACCACGGAGAAGGCCCTTGAGTTGCACTCTGCCCATTTCTCATGAAAGTCAACGTTGTCTCTTCATTCCTTTAGGTTAGCAAAAGCAGGTACTCCTGTGGATCTTTGGTAAAACTGAGTAGTATACAAAAGAACCCTAAATAGTGTAAATGGAACTGTTGAAAATCGGAGAATACCTGTAATGATATTTACCTTTCTGTACTTTCTGGCACTTAGTAGGTGAATGTGAAAGGTTAGTGTCTTTCTATTTTACACAGTTGGACCATGATCCACCCTCTACCCCAGGACACAGCGCACAGCATGAGGCCATGAGAGTTTGATTGGTCACAACAGGTGGCTGGGGTCAGAGGGGACATTGATGTGGGGGCCTGGCATTCAGAAGCAACCCTCCTTGCTGCACAGACCCGTCTTTGGCAGCAGTGTTGATGAAGTCAACAGTCAGCAGCACCAACCCGCCAGCCTCTGCACAGGAGGAAAAGTAGGGAGTTCATCTCCATGAAGAATACGCTTTACAGCTTCCAAAATGCTGTGGAGGAGTTATGAGCCGTCCTGTCAAGTGAGCATAGGCCCCACATGGCAGTTCAAACCCACCAGGTGCTCCACTGGAGAAAGATGAGGCAGCCTGCTCCTATCAAGATTTACAGCTTCTCACACCCTCTACCATTGGAGTCAACTAGATGCAGGGGGGTTGGGGAGTACTTCCTTGGGCTTTTGATCTGCCTGGCTTCTGGTTAGCTTAAAGCCCCACCTCTGCACAGTCTCTGGAGTTTCTGAATGGCCCCGGCTGTTGTGTGTGGTTGGTTGATGATGTTAGTTGCAATGAGGGGAGTCTGACGCTGTGACCCCAGCTGCTAGACTCCTCAAAATGGGAATGGTGAATACTCAAGACGTCTGTCTGTCTGTCTGCTCTTCATATCTGCATTGGCTCTGAGAATTAATAACATTAACTCAGTGAGCTTCGGGGTTTAGGGAATTCTCACGATTTCTGTTGTACATCAGGTTGTACTTAAGGTCGCTGTGATTTGGGCCTGACTCAACAACACCCAAAAACAGCACAGAAAAGCAGGGGAAACACTGAGGCTTTGAAGAGCAGAGCTTGTTCATAAGCTCTTGTTGCAACTTTGGCTTTGGGGTTCCAATACTGTGAAAGCCCCCAAAACAGCATTAAAATGGCTTTTGTCCTGCCTGGGTTAGGCTGCCCAGCCTCTGGAAGCACAGAATGTACTTACTTGTCTTGGGGACCTGGGATTGGGTGTGTCCCTGACATGACTCCCTCCCCTGAAGTGAAGGGTTAGCTCCCAGCTGGGATGCAGATGAATACAGTAACAGACATCTCTTTAGGAACAGGGCCTCAAAGAAGGAGGCTGACCCCGTGTTGAGAATTTGCTTTTTGTTCCCATCTACTCTATCAGAATCCACGTTTTATCAAGTCTCGCTTCATCTGGGAATTTGTTTAAATGCAGGCAGATTAAGTATAAGGGGAAAAACAAATTGTGAGCAGGGGGTCACCCAGGATGAACTCCTTGAAGTCCTGCTTATGAAACAACCAGAAATCAAGGTGGAGGTGATCTTAGAACTGGAAGCCTCTCTGACCAGAGACCCACTGGAACTGGGCTTCCTGGGCTGGCCAGGTGCCCGGCCGGCTACTCGGGTCTGACTGCGCGGCACGGAAGCAGTGCTTGCAGGATGGACAGGACAGCAGACCACTTCTGGGTGCAAGGTGGATCAGCCCAGTTCTGCTGGCCAGCTGTTGAAAGGGCTGGCTTTGAATCCGACCTTGGAGTGGATCTCCAGTTCCCTCCTGTCCCAGGCGTTCCCAGAACCCTGCCCACAACCAAGCAGGCTCTGCTCAGACTCCCCTTTCACCTTGTACCTCCATTTCTCCTGACCTGTGAACCCAGCTGCTCTTTCCCGTCTGCACTGTTTCGAGAATTAATGTGGCTTCAACGGCAGTGAGAGAGAGTCAAGCCAAGATCATGGGAAGGCTCAAACCCTAAATTCAGGCCTGCAGAAGCAACTTCCTGGGACAGTACACCTAGCCCTTGAGCCCCTCTGCCCACCCCCCAGTGGGCCTACAAGCCCAGGGCTTTTGATGGGTGGGTAGGCTACAACTAGGGAGGGAAGCTAGACCCTAAAGAGGAGTCCTCCCGGGTCTGCAGAGCCACTGAGTCAGTCAGTGATGGTGGGGAGCCAGTCCAAAGGATTCAGACTGGAACAACCTCCAGACCTAGAAGGGTTCCTCAGAGACCCATGGCCACCTCTAGTCAGTGGCTCTCAGCTAAGGCCACACATCAGAATCTCCTGTGACACTTGCTAAAAATAGAGACACGGCCAGGCCTACGCAGTCAGAGTCTGGGCAGGTGGGTCAGGCATGTGTGTGCTCAGATGCTCCCTGTCATGCTGACAGGTGTCCCTGGAGAAGAGCCAGGGAGGCGCGGCAGTGGTCGCAGCTGCCTGCTCCGCATGAGCTTCAAGAGTCCCCTGAGGAGGCCAGTTCTGCTGTTTGTGAAAGCTCTGTGGGCTCCTCAAGGGACGCCCTGACATCTTCCGAGTGTGCATGGAGGATACAGTAAGCAAGGTAGTAAGCACAGACTAACTTGTGCCTATTTACCAATCTGTAGGGAAGAGTTTCACATGTATTTTCCTCAAGACATGATGAAACTCATGTGAAATGTTTCACTACAGATTAGTGAGCAAGCACAAGTAGCCCTTATTGGTGCCCCGATGTACTACTCACTCATCTGGTCGCGATTCCAGCCAATATTGATAGAGTTTACAACAGACTAGCAAATGCTGTTCTAGCATTTTACCTCTCCTCTCCAGTTTAATCCTCATGATAGACACCCTTATGCATGAGAATTGTGCCCACGTCACTGGAGACCTGAAGTGCTTGCCCAAGGGTGCCTGAGTGGTCCCAGGAGGCCTAGCATTTACACCCCTTGGTAAAGTGCCTGTGAGTCAGCCACCAGGTGGTCTGAGGTCACGTGCGGTGAGGGGTAGAGCAGCAAGCAGGCAGGGGGACCTTTCATTTCCCATTGACGGGTAAGGAAAGCACCCCAGGGAGGTTGTGGCTTAGGCAGACCTGCCGAGAGGCTAGGCAGACCTCCTGACTTGGAGCTCAGGGCTCTCAGGTGGACACACCTGGACTGGTTGGCTAGCCCTAGCTACGACTGTGGAAGGTAGAGGGTGGGGTGGGAACAGATGTGTGTCCCCGAGGGCAGATGCTCCCTTGGCAGGGTTCTTTTTCAGCCTTCCTGTAGAGGCTAGCCAGGAGCCTGATGGCACTGGGGTTAGGCATTGGGTTGCACACTGCATGGTGGGCAGTTCAAGCCCACCAACTGCTCTGTGGGAGAAAGGTGAGGCTGTCTGCAACTGTGAACATGCCCAGCCGTGGAAACTATAGTACAGTCAGTGTGAGTCAGAATCAACTCGGTGGCTGCAGGTATGATGGCAGAGGCTAGCCAGGTAAAGGACTAGTGCTAGCCGGTAGAGCAGCGGTTCTCAACCTGTGGGTCACGACCCCTTTGCAAAATGACAGGAAGTAGCAATGAAAATAATGTTTTGGTTGGGAGTCACCACCACATGAGGAACTGTATTAAAGGGTCGAAGCATTAAGAAGGTTGAGAGCCACTGTAGAGTCGTGTCTGTGTCTGTGATTGGTTCGTGGGGTTCTAGAAAAGGCCATGTCCCAGGTCTGGCCCATCAAGTTCTGCGACCTCTGAATGAGTCCAAAATAAGTTGACAGCAATCCCTCCGGTCCCTTTGTGCGTGACCATTTGAGATTGAGGCGGAGGTAAGGGTATGAAAGTCCTTTACACTTGGTAGGAGCTAAGATTCTGTGAGCTTTTATGAGGGTCAGGCCACCCCTGAGCGCCTGGCATTCTCACGACTTTATATTACAGGCCATGGTGGCATTCCCAATTTATAGGTGAAGAAACTGAGGCCCAAGGCCACACCCCTCAACTGAAGGTCAAGGGTCAACACCTTTCACAGGCACTGTTTTGCTTCCAGGTCTGGGCAGAGGCACTTGAGGCTCTAGGCAGGGCCCTGCCCTGTGCTGCTCCTCAGCTCCCGCTCAAGAGTGTGCCCTCCAAGCAGGCTTGCGAGCTGCTGGGGAGGAGGCCCCCAGTGGCTGCTCAGCCCCCCCTTACGCCCTCCCCACCAGGAGAGAATCCTGCCCTCTGGGCTTTGCTGGCGCCATCTTGATTCTCTTCCTGCTGCCACTGGCAGCCATCAGATACCAGGGACATGCTCCCAGAGTGCTCTGGGTGGGGGCTGGGGTCAGCTGGGCTGCTGCTGTCACCAGGTCCTTGAAAAGCTGGCTCCTGGGCCAGACCAGCTCCACCTTCTGTGATGAATCCCTTGGGAGTCTGAGGGAGACAGGCACCATGCACCACCCCACCCTGCCCACAGCAGAGCTGCCCAGGGATGTTGGGGCACTGATTGCTTTAGAGGCCAATGCTGAAATCGAGGGAGGGAGAGTATCTGGATCTCCTAGAAGTTACCAGGAATCTCCTACTCCTAAAACAGGGCCTGTGCTGAGCCAGGGGACTGACCTCCCCACTGCCGCCCCACCCACAGGTAGCACAGCACATTGAGTGCAGGTGGGGGGGGGGGGTCACTGAGGGAGCCCTATGCCCCCTGACACCCCCATCCAGCATGAGCCACGCAGCGGGGTAGCTGAACTGTGCTTGGAGAGTCCCTGCAGTCAGAATCACAGCTGCTCTTTGGAACGGTGGTTGCAGGTGTTGCTCCCACGTCCCTTGTCACCTGGGGAGAGTGGGGTCAGCAGGTGGCCATCACAGAAACAGGTACTCCCTCCCGCTTTCCAGTCTCTTCTGTAAGGGTTGTCTGGGCAGTTCTCATCGCCTTTCCTTCCCCTGCTGACTCACCTGCTGGCCTGGGGCGTGCTTCCGTCCACCTGGCACTGTGGGGTTTGCCCGTGGCCAAGGCACAGACGCCCCTTGCTGAGGCCCCAGGAGGACTCTCTCTTCTCCTCGAAGAGCCCCAATCAGATGCCGCGGGGCCCAGGCAGCCTGCCAAAAAGGCCGGAAATGGTCCGAATACTCTCCTTCCTCTGATAGCTGCGGAGGGAGGCCCTTAGAGAGGCCATTTTATAGTGATCTCCAGATGAAAGCCTTTGCTGTGGGGGAGGGGCAGCACCTCTGAGCACTGAACCAAGCCAGCAGCCGCTACTGAACGGACCTGTGCAGACCCTGCAGCCCAGAGCCAGCCTTCGCCCTCCTGACTCCTGGGTGCGTGTGAGGAGTTCCTTTGCTGGGACATGAAGCGGTGTTATTGGCAGTGTTGCCTGGGTCTGACCTTCAGGAAGAGGTTAAAAATAGTGTGGTCCTGACAAAGCCAGGCTTCATCTGTGCAGGCATGCGCACAAGCCACGTGCTTTTGAAGTAGGGGCAGCCGTGTCCTGGGGGCCCTCGTAGAGGCCGCAGGTGGACCCAGGGGAGGGCAGCACCAGCGGGCTTGCCCCACCGTAGAGGATGGATGGCCAGGCCAGCCCGACTTTCCCTTTCTAACCAGAACACCAGTTGGCAAGTCGGGAACTAAAAACCACCTGGGGTGGGGGGACTTGGGAAGCAGCAGTGATGGGGGAGTTTTCCATCAGAGTTCTAGTTCCAGGACTCTCCCCTCATCTTCTGTCTGTTGAGCATCAACCAGATGACAGGGCTGGGGTGAGCTGATCCATGTCTGGCCTTCTAGAATGCGGCGGCCCGCTCCGCTCCGCTCACCTGGCCCAGTGTTCAGCGTTGGCGTTCTCACGGCCCCTCGTGGTCTGTAGTCCTGTTTCTTGCTTCCATCATGAGTGAGGACTGTTGTGATCCCAGTTTATGGAGCATAAGGAAACAGGCTCACAGAGGTGTGTGGCTGCTCCCTTTGTTCTCAGTCAGTAACTAGGCCACCAACAGTAGGGAGAGTAGATGGGCACTGGGGTATCTGCATGAAGGCATGGCACCCACTGGAATTCCAGCCCCTCATGGGGAAACTGCTGTGAGATTCACAGGCACCTGTAATGCTGGCAGGGCTTGTGCCCCATGTACTTCTCCAGTGGGCGCTGGCTGGGGCGGGGGTTGCTCCCCACCACTTGGAGGAGTGGGGGTGGCCTGCACCTGGCTGGCGGTCAGGACACAATGCTAAGTGCTGCATGAAAGAAGCCATTTGAAAGGCTCTTTGACAGGAGTTTCAGATCCCACTCTGGTGTGTGGCTCCCCCTACCCTTAAACCTCCAGAACAAAGCAGGTCTTGGACCAAAGCTCCTGGCGCCAGCCCTTCCCCCTCCCCTATTGTTCCCTTGCTCTCCCAGAGGTATCTGGTGCTCCCAGCAGGTGCAGGCTGGCTGGGGTGGAACCGAATCCTCACACTTTCACCTTTAGTGGCCTGCCTGAGAGGACAACAAAAATACGGGACTGCACCCCAAACCATTTCTTTACCCCAGTCCATCTGAGGAGTAACGCAAAAGAGAAGAGACCCCTGAAAGAGATGGGGGAGCTGTTGAACTAGTAAATGCTGCCTGCGCCTGAGTGAGACGGCCTTCCATGATGATGGTGGTGGCGGCGGCGGTGGCTGAGAACCATGGCTCTGCTTTCAAGGTCACCGGGTTTCAAATGCTGGCCCTACTCTCACACTCGCTGTGTGGCCTTGAGCACATTGCTTCACCTCTGTGCTTCAGTTTCCCATCTGGAAATACAGTCAGGGCTAAGTGAAGTAGTGTCAAGGGCAGGCACTCAGTAAGCAATACTGAGACCCAGAAAGGGCCCACCTTACCTCCACTCATGAGCTGTTGCAGACCAGGGGTGGCTCTCCACAGCCTGCCTTTGTAGACCGGGGAGCCCTGGAGGCTTAGAACCACTCAGTCAGTCAGTCAGCGTTATTGAGCTCCTGCCACAGAGGGCCGGGGGCTGATGAATGTGCCAGGCTAAGGCCATTGCAGGCCCCTCCAGAAGGTAGCCATGTTGGGGAGGCTGAGGCCTGCCTGATACTGCTCAGAAGCAGTGTCTACAAGGTGAGGGGAATAAGCTGCCGCCCAGGGAAGGACTGGGGGAAGTGAGGGACATCTGGGGTATTGACCTTGCTGTTGTGGATCTGGGTAACCCTCCCCAGGGGGCAATGGCCCCTGCAGTTCTGTTCCAAATACCAAACCCTTTTGTGCCCCTGAAGTCGGGCATTTGTGATCTCTGAGGCCCAGGGGCTGCCTGGTCACATTGTGTCTTTGAGAAGACAGACCCTGGTCTCCTGCAGAGTCCAAACTGACAGAGGAGCACCCCCACCCCCCAAGCTCCTAGGGCTGAGGCATTTCTGCCCTCCAGCCTCCTGTGGTGGAAGAAGGCTGTAGCCCAGAAGCCTCAGCGTGGCCCCTTCACCCCTCCTACCCCCACCCCCACCCCTGCCTCTTGGGATTACTCAGCCTTCACAGCGTCTGTCACTAAGATGCTCAGTGCTTTCTTGATGGCCTCTCTCCAAGAAAAACCCAGGCTGTGTGGCCTTTTAAGAAAAGCTCTGTGCCCCGGTTAAGCCTCCGATTGTGGTTCTGTGTGAAGAAACCATAAACCAGAGGGAAAACTATGGTTCAGCTTTGGTCTTGGAGCTTCGTTAGCTCCTGCCCTGGCTCCTCGGGCTTCAGATTGACTGTAAACTGTGGGGGCTGGCCTTTCCTGCTAACTCTGCCATCTGTATGTCTCTAAGTGGGAGACTGGACTGTCTCCTAACACAGAGGCCTTCCCCCTTCCTGACAAAATCCCCAGTCTCTGGAAATCTTTTTAAACCATTTTATTAGGGGTTCATACAACTCTTATCACAATCCATACATACATCAATTATGTAAAGCACATTTGTTCATTCATTGTACATGAATACATTGTACATACATACTCATCATTCTCAAAACATTTGCTCTCCACTTAAGCCCCTGTTATCAGGTCCTCATTCTTCTCCTCCTTCCCCGCTCCCCCTCCTTCAATCTCTGGAAATCTTGATTTTTCCATCAGGATCAAAAGCTAGAGATTAGATATCCAAGGTTTTTTAAGACTGATGTGGCAGAGAAGTGGGGGGAGTGGGTGTAGAGAGGAGGCAGTAATTTTCTATGCAATGTCTGCTGGCCAAACCTACATCCCAGGTGGGTGGAGCGAGCTCTCTGGACTGGCTGATCTGCCCAGTAAGCAAGCAAGCAGCGGCTGTGGTCTGGAAGGCCTCTGTCTGCACCTGCCGGAAGTTCTTGGCCTTCTGTTGAGTCAGAGCTGTGAGTCGTGTTGGCCTCGGGGCAGAGCTGACTGCCACTTACTTGACTGACTGCTCCTTGGGAGATATTTCCCCACCCCTGGTCCTAAGAATAGAATAGACTGGTTTTCTCTTGCTTTCTCCTCTCCGAAGGCATGGCAGCCCAGTAACTTGGCATGAAATGACTCCCGTCACCCCTTTCTGAAAGGGCCACGGTGCTCTGAGCTCAGTGTACCTCCTGGGTGGCCCCACCGCATTGCCTCCCACTTCCCTTCACCCCCTCCCCAGGGAACACAGAAGTTGTCCTAAATTGCACATTCTGTTTGTTTTTCTGACCCCTCTCCACAAACACAGTCTTTCTTTGCCGGTGATCTTCCTGGAAAGTAGTAGTTCCCCAGACTTCACAATGGAATGGCTCAAGCTTAATCCTCCACACCACATCCCGCTCAAGCCTGGGAAGCTGGGTCCTTTGGGACCAGTGGCCAAGGACCATCCTGCATGTGGATGTACAGCGCCACCTGCTGCCAGCGTTACCCATCGCGTCTTCCCGCTGTGCTCGCAATTGTTGGAACAGTTACAAAAGGCGACGCTGAAATCCATTTCGGGGTGGCCCCTCACATGTGTGGCAGCCTGCCCTCTCCTAGGCCCACCTTATCCAGCCTGTCATTAAATGGCTGTGGTGTCTCCAAACCATAGGGCTAGGACGGAGAACCAGAGGTCTGATGTGGGTGTCCCAAAGGGGTGGTTCACCTGCGGCCACCAGTCAGGCCATGTGTCCTTGAAGGGTGGAAGTATGAAAGAAAGGGGCCTGGAGTGCAAAAGGACAAGAGTAAAATGACCATTGAGCTTCCAGGGGTCCGAGGTTACTGAGGAATTTTAGGCAGGTTGGTTTTGTATCCACTGAGCAGCGCTGTGGAGACTGACATTGGACAGACTAGCTCCCACTTGAAACCGACAGGGTTACTCCCTGGTGTAAGTTGGAGCCTTGTCTCTGAGAGTTGATTTTGAGGGAACCACCAGTGGGTTGTTAGCAGAGTGGCAGAACACCTGGACACTACCTGACCCTGGTTTTATGGCCTGTCCGCGGCAGCTCAAATTTCCTATCTCATTTCCCAAACCGTACAAGGTTGTGGTTCCGTCTGTTTCTGCTTTAGAAGGAATTCTGTTTCTATGGAAGCAGTGTGCTTGGCAATTTAATTTTCTGGTATTCTTCAGAAGCCTTGCTTTGGTGTATTTCAGCATCGTATTGCTTGGTCACTCACAAAGCACATACTGGGCGAGTTGGGGAAGCCCGCAAATTAAAGGGGATAAAGGCCCGAAGTGCCTGTAGCTAATGCCTCTGTCATCCCCTCTGCTCTAGGCCTGGTCTCCAAGTCCTCTCCCAAGAAGCCTCGTGGGCGTAACATCTTCAAGGCCCTCTTTTGCTGTTTTCGTGCCCAGCATGTTGGCCAATCAAGCTCTTGTACTGAGCTTGCTGCGTACAAGGAGGAAACCAACACCATTGCTAAGGTACCAGTATCACAGCGGCCAGGATGCTGGTGGGCCCCCACAGACTACAGCAGAGATCTCAGGCACGGAAGAGGCCCTGTCACTGGCCTTTTGCTTTGGCCCCTGGCATTCCTAATGTGTCCCACTTGAGCTACTACATTCAGATGTTCCTGTGATTTCCCAGGGCTCCTGTGGTCCAGATCCTTCTAGGTCTCAGGAACTGTGCAGAGTGTGTTCGTGAATGTCATTTTGTATGACCCACACAGTAGAGTGCAAGGAGAGTCCCAGATTCCCACTTCACAGACATAGACTTTAGACACAAAGGGTTTAAGTAGACTCCTGCAAGTTAAAACGTGATGATGTCAGGATTCGAACTCCCATCTTGACTATAAAGCCCTTGTTGCTCAATGCTGCTTTTGACTATACACAAGGCTACCTTCTAGGTTACCCAACTTTCAGAGAACTAAGGAATTTAAAATCCTTCTATTCTACCACATTCTTTTCAACCCTGACATCAGCCTCTCTGCCTATGAGAGGCAGTTGTAAATGTGTACACGTTTGATTTGTCACAATGCCCGGAAGATAGCTCTGGCATCTGAAGACCAAAAGGTCTATGCCAGTAGCTCCCCTTACCAAAACGCCAAGGCCTAACCCACCTTTCTTTCTTAAAACAATGCTAAAGACGCACATCAATGAAAAGCCTGTCCCGAGGGGGAGAGGGGTGGCGGTGGCCAGGAATCAAGGGCATTGTTACTTAGTACTTGGTGTTACTAAGTGATTCCTTTTTACAAATTTAAAAATTTTCCAATCATATGGGGAAAGTATGGAGTTGCAACATTGTCAAAAAGCAGATTGAAATAACATAGTAACAAAGTCACTGGTGGTGGGGTGCTTGGCTCCCAGCTGGATGTGGAAGGTTAACGCCCTGGGAGACCTGCCTGCGGCCTGCAAACCACACAGAGCCATAGTTGTGCTCTGCTCTAGAACCCTGATGGCCAGCATCAGCTCATGGGCAACTGACGCATGCAGAGAAGGTACACTAAGATGCCCACATTGAGAGAGAGGGCTTCCTCTTCAAGATTGTCAGCAGGAATACTTAATACTTGTTACAGTCATCACGTTTTGATTATTAGCAGGGGAGGAGGTAGGCTTTCTGATCTTTGGGTACCCACTGTGTATGTTCATGGTGATTTGTGTTGTGTGGGGCTCAGTGTTCCTTCACTGTCTCCTGTGGTCGCTTGGGGGGTTGGGGGTTGGATAGACAACACAGGTTCTCAAAAAGAAGCCTGGGCTCCAGGGCGGAGAGAGAGCAAACCACCAGGGTGAGGCAGGATCTCGGGTTTTAGTGTGTTTCCTCTGAGCAGCTGATGATTCCGCTCCAGATGGGGACTGGACTACTCCCCTCTCCTAGGGGAAAGTGGCCCTGCCCCTTTTTCTGCCCAGTTCCTGGGGAAGGTCACTATTGTCGTGTTAGAAGCTTCCAGTGGGGGGCTGGGCCCAGCAAACTGGCAGATTGGCACTGACCACCACCATCTTTCTTCCAGTCGGACCTGCTTCAATGCCTCCAGTACCAGTTCTATCAGGTATGTGAGTGGCAGGCTGAGTGCTTGGAAGTCTGGGCCCAATGATCCCAGCATTTGCTGAGTGCCCAGTATGTACAGAGCATGTTCGATTTGTTGGAGCTGTATACCCTGTTGCTCAGCCAAGCCAAGCCCTGGCCATCACTTCCATTGGCCTAGTGGGAGGCTGGAAACCAGGCAGCCACTCTCTCCTATCTCCTGACCATCAAGGGGTGCCACTCCCAGGAGAGTGAGGTTGCCAGTCTTATGTGTCCGTGGCAAGCCCAGCTCTCCCCAGAGCCCTGCTGCAGGGAGCTGCTGGGCTTGTGTTGGTGGGCAGATCTCAGCTGCCTGGTTCTGCTTTCAGATCCCAGGGACCTGCCTGCTCCCAGAGGTGACAGAAGAAGATCAAGGAAGGATATGTGTGGTCATTGACCTGGATGAAACCCTGGTGCACAGCTCTTTTAAGGTAACCCCCTTTTAAAGAGAGCCCCCTGTGTCTTTATGAGCCCACCTGTCAGCACTGGGAGGTAGCCTGAAGTTGATGCTAGAGGATGACCTGGGACAGGTCTGGCATTTTGGCCACTCTAGTGTCATATACTTCTGGAGAGCAAACTGAAGAATGCAGGCATACTAGGGGCTCCAGACAGAAGAGCCTCAGAGAGGCATTGAAGCAGCCTGGAACTTGGCCCTGAGGTTTCAAAGGCAGGATTTTTGTTAACTCAAGAAGGGGCCCCCAATCTCTTGCAGTTCACATAGAATTGGGGGGGTGGGCAGCGCCAGGTATGGAGGGGGTGGGAGGAGCTTCACAGTCTCAGGGAGGACCTCCAGGAGGCTGGGGAGCTATGGTGCTCACTCATTAACTTATCTGCCTTCCAGCCCATCAACAATGCTGATTTCATAGTGCCTGTGGAGATTGAGGGAACCACGCACCAGGTGAGCTGCCTGCCTCCTCAGCCCCTCTCCTTTGATTGGTGGTTTCACATCCCCCACACACACACCAAAAAACCCCAGCTTCAGCGTCATAAAACTAATTACTCCTGGTCAATTCCAATTCTGTTGGACAGAGTAGAACTACCGCTTAGGGTTTCTGAAGCTTTAAATCTGTAAAGGAGCAATCGCATCTCTTTCCTGGGGGGTGGCTGGTGGGTTTGAGCAACAGACCTAGCAGTCAGCAGCCCAATATTTAATGCGTTGTGCCCCTGGGTCTCAATTTTTATCTTCCTATTCCCCTCTAATTGTCACTTCCCCTGCCTCTTTGTAGCCACCCTATCTGCAAGAACTATTGACTTAATTTGCTAACAGTCATAATAGCAACCCAAAAAAATGCTGCCATTGAGTGTATTCTGACCCATAGCAATCCTATGGGCCAGCGTAGAACTTCTTTGGGAGGTTACTGGAGTGCAAAGCCTTGTGTTTCTGCTGTGGAGAGACTGGTGGTTTTAAACTGCTGACTTTGCAATTAGTAACCCACCGTGTAGTGTAACCTACTCCCAGTAGGACTCCCTAAACAGTCATCCTAGCTATCATTTATTGGTCACCACTGGGCCATAGTCCCAAATCCTGCCTAGTCTCTGACCTTGCCACAGGCAGAAAACCAGTACAGGTAGTTTCCCTGATGGAATACTCTCTCCCCCTTCCCCAAACTCACCCTACTCCTGCCCCCATCTAGCTAGCCAATTCCATCTTCCTAGACTGGCCAGCTCCCAGCCTCCCTCCCCCTGGGTTCCTACACAGGACTCTGCATTAAGTATGGGCTCAGGACCTACCTGGGCTGGGCACATGCCTGTTGGAGGAAAGAGTCTAAGCAAGATCAGGCTTCACTACTTGGATGCCTGCTCAATGCAGAGTTAGGGATCACTCAGCCCTGACAGTGAAAAGAGAAGACCTGCTTCTCACCCGAGAGCCAGAGACAGGAGAAACAGATGCCCTGGTAGTCTCAGTACTTGTTTTGTGACCTCAGTAGTAGAGTTAGTTACTCAGTATGCTTCCAAGGGGTGTCCTCTCTGGTGTCCATTAGAGACTTCTCCCTCAATGCTCTGCCAGCCACAGCTGCATCCCCTGATCAGAAGTAGACTTAACCCTTGAACTGCACGGACCCTTCCCACCAGCCCTGTGCAGTCTATTTGCGGGCATGTTGTTGTTGGGTGGCGTCAGTTCATCTTCCACTCACAGTGACCCCATGCACACTGAGCAAAACACTGTCCAGACCTGTGCCAGCCTCATAATCGCTGCTGTGTTTGAACTCGTTGTTGTAGCCACTGTGTCGTTCTGTCTTGAGGGCCTTCCTCTGTCATACTGACCCTCGGCCGCTCTGGATGGCCTTCTCCAGGGTCTGGCCCCTCCTGATAGCATTCTCATTCTGGCTGTACTTCTTTCGAGACAGATTGTTTGTCCTTGCACAAGACTCATGGGGCTGGGGAGCTGTGGCTCCTGGCTAACATGGAAGGGCAGGGGGAGCTGACAGTCAGGAAGGGGAGCTGCAGAGGGCACGCTTTGAACAGCTGTGGGGTAGGAAGACTGAGGAGCTGGCAGGCTACAGGGACTAAGCTGTGAGTGCCTGGGGGAAGGAATCCTGCAGCAGATCCCAGGGCACTGACCTGTGGGTGGGTGGTCCAGCTTCATCCCAGATGGAGTCCTCACCAGACAGGAACCATCAAGCAGGGCTTCTCTGCATTAGGGATAGCCAGAGGGTGGGGCGGGGATGGGCTTAAGACCAAAGTGTGCATGATAACAATGAATGGGCACAAGGTACCCAGGCGGGTGGCAGGAGCAAGCATGGAATGGAGGGCATGAGAGCAAGAAGCTGCGTATGCCTGGCCTAAGATCATGGCGGGGGGGGGGGGGGTCGCTTCTGTGCTAGCAGCCCTGTGAGGATGCAAGGTTTCAAGGTGTTTGCATTGCGCCCATGGTGACCTGGACAGAAGGTCCTGTCAGAGCCAAGGCCGGAAAGCTCACTTGCACAGTGGCTGTGGCTGGATTCAAGTAATCCAGGATAGGCTGTTTCCATCGGGGAGGCCTGTTCTTGATTACTTGTTTCTGGAGGCAGCTGATGATCCACCACTGGAAACAGCGATGGCTCCTAGGGCAGGAGTGTGGTCCTAAGCTGGACCAAGGCTGCGGTTACAAGTCACAGAAGCCCAGGGAGAGGGTGAAGCTGGTGCCCGTCTGTGGGGCAGAGGCTTGTGCCCAGGGAGTCTGTGTGGCTGGAGTGTAGGAGTCTGGACAGAGCAGTCTCTGAACCTTGTCTTGCTGCTTTTGTGTGAGTAAGTGATGGAGGGTAACGCCACCCACAAGCCACTCTGCTTGCCTTTGCTCAGGTGTATGTGCTCAAGAGGCCTTATGTGGATGAGTTCCTGAGGCGAATGGGGGAACTCTTTGAATGTGTCCTCTTCACTGCCAGCCTAGCCAAGGTACCTGGGGGCAGGAGGGTAGAGGAGCCGGGGACCAACACTGGGTTCCAAAGCTCCTGGCTGGTCTGCACGATGCCTCCAAACAAAACTACTCCCTCTCTACCAGTATGCCGACCCTGTCACGGACTTGCTGGACCGCTGCGGGGTGTTCCGGGCCCGCCTGTTCCGGGAGTCCTGTGTGTTCCACCAGGGCTGCTACGTCAAGGATCTCAGCCGCCTGGGCAGGGACCTGAGGAAAACCCTCATCCTGGACAACTCGCCAGCTTCATACATCTTCCACCCAGAGAACGCCGTGAGTGGTTGGATGTCCTTGTCCAGGGGGAGGAGTGGCAGCTCTGAGCCTGAAGCACACCCACACAGCTTACAGGATCTTGGGGGCCAGGTGGGAGGGCTGCTCACCAGGATTGACCTGTCTTCTTCCTGCCCAAGGTGCCTGTGCAGTCCTGGTTTGATGACATGGCAGACACTGAGTTGCTGAATCTGATCCCCATCTTCGAGGAGCTGAGCGGAGCAGAGGATGTCTACACCAGCCTTGGGCAGCTGCGGGCCCCGTAGCCTTCCTTGCTTCCAAGCAACGCCATCCCAGTGTGGACTTTCCTACTTTGTGCCTTTATGATCAGCCAGATGCAGGGAAGGGAAAGCTAGGAGCCTCACCGATGGGGCCTGGATAGAGAAGTGGTTGGAAAGAGCTTTAGGACAAGTTAGTGATGCCAGGTGGGCAAGTAGCAGACCAACAATGCCCAGAGCTCCCTGCGTCCGGAGTTGGGTTCTCAAGGTATGTGTGTATGTGTGTGTGTGTGTGTGTGTGTGTGTGTATGTATGTGTGTGTGACTTACCTTGAACTGTGGCAACAGGATCTCTACAGTGTTTCAGGTTGGGTGAGAAGTGGAAAGATCAAGAATCTCCCCAAGTTTCCTCTCCAGTCACCCTTAGAGCTATGAAGCTCTGTAGGTTGAAGACGATTGAAGGCGCAGCTGCCAACCCCCTGGCCTTCCTCAGTGTTGTAAGACGCATGCCAAGGAGAAAGGAAGAGTCGGAGGCTGCCTTCGGGCACCCCGGACACACGCCTTTCTGAAGCCTTTCTCCAGCCAGCTGCTGCAGACAGAAACAACACTTCTGGGAAGATGAGAACTTATTTCCAGAACCAGTACCCCAGTGGCCATGGGGTCCTGCGGCCCAAGAGCTGCACTTGCCTGCAGCCAAGTGTCTGCCACGGCCCCTCTTTGTGTCTCCCCCTTGGCTGGGGCCAGGCCTGCCTTCCTCACCACCTAGCCATAGTCTTGACCCTGTGGGGAAGGAGGTCTTTTCCTTGCCTTGGAAGAGGGCACATAAGTGATTTCCGTTCTTTTGAGTCTGTTTTAAAATTCTCTTTCTAAACTTGGGAGTGTTGGGCCTGGTTTGTTTCTGGCAAAGCTGTATTCTGGGCCTGAGATGAGTGTGTGGAAGGCCTTGAGGTGTAGTAAAGAGGGAAATCCCCGAAGCATGAATGTGTGTGTCCCTGTTCTTGGCTTGTAGAACAGCCAAGTTTGGGACTGCCTCCACGAGTCTGCTCTTCAGGGATTCTCTGTGGTGCTGTGGAGAGCACTCAGTTCCAAAGGCCGGGAAGGGCTGGGTACTGGGCTGCCCCCCTCCCCCCCCCCCCCAGGGCTGAGCTGCTTCCTGTTGTGTCTTCCCCCAGGGCTTCCTGTGCTGAGCCCAGTCAGGTCCAGCCAACACCTTTCCTCCAGGGCCTCAGAGGCACTCCTGGTTGTCCTGGGGCCAAGGAAGTGGGGTTCTCAAATGCCCCAAAGAGCTCAGGTGTAAAGGAGCCTCTAGCATTAATTGTGCTTTGGGTGTCTCTCACCTTCAAAGGTTCTTAACAGTAAATGCTTTAAAACAGTCCCAGCATGGAAAACAAAAGGGGAGGTGCTGCAGTTGGGAGCACAAGGACCCCCCCCCCTCAAACCCCCCAAAGGGAGCCCCTTCTCAGCATCACTGCCTTAATTTTGGTCTCACCTGGGGCTGGGTGGGGTTCTCTACCTCCCTTGGAGGTAAGGGAGGGAGGGGATGTCAGGAGTTCCAGGACTTTGGATGCAGGAGTCACACAACCTTTGTAAATTGCTTCCGGTGCAGGATACTTACCGCTCAGGACTCACCCCTACTCTCTGCAGTTTCCATAAGTCTGGCCTCAGAACATAACCATGGGCTGGACAGGAGCTGGGTGTCCTGAGTGCCAGCTAGCTGATGTCCTTCCTTAGCATTGTGGTGCCACCTCCCCTCCTTGTCCTGAGGTTCAAAGGCCTTGCCAGTCTTTCCCTTGGTGCCACAGAGTGCTCCCATACTCCTGTGGTCATCTATCTCCCTGCTGCCTGGTCCTGTGCAGGAAAAGGGCAGGAGGCTCTAGGTGCTAGCCCGGAAGGATGTGTGCCCCAGGAAAGCAAGAGCTGAACGCAGCAGGCCTCTCTCATGCCGTAGATAACCTAGGGCCATCTGCCCTCGGGCCCAGCCAAATTTTTCTGACTAAATAAGCAATAAAAGGCACTGAACTGGATCCAGTTCCTGGGATCTTTCTTGGCCTCCCTTTCCATATTTTTATGGGTGGAAGAAAAGCCTGTACCCTTCCACACATACCACACATGTCGTCCCCACCCCCAATAAAAAAAAACACCTCCAGGCCCAGGTGTCCAGAGTGTGTGCCAGGACCAGAGCCCAGGACAGCTTGGTGGGACTGCCCCTGCTGCTTGTGCATGAAGCCCGCTTCATCAGCCCTGCTTGCTTGCCGTTCCTCCCCACAAATGTCACCCCATGCCCCCATCTCCTCTTCCCTGGAGAAATAACTTGGCTAAATAAGCATAACAAGGGTCCTTTGGGACCAGAGCCAGCCTAAAGTCATTACTTGATGAGCAGCTTCCAGTTTCATATACACAGTGTGTTAGATTAGAGGCAAGTGATGGATGTAAAACTAGCTCCTCGGAGGAATGGGCCTCAATTTTGGAGGAGAGCAAGCCATTTTGTCCGGGCATCTGTTCTATAGCATCCCACAAGCCCTTCCTGGTTGAGACTGGTCTTATGGAGGCAGTGGGCCACAGTGCCTGGTTAGCGCCAATTCAAGCCATGCCCAGAATTTGCCTGCCTGCCAGGTTCAGTTCTTTAAGGTGCCTCTTCAGGGACACAGGTGTCTCTCTGATTGGGCTTCTAAATCAAAGCCTGACGTTCGTGTCCCTCTCATAGGGGGAGCTTTGAACACAGGACCAGTTTGGAAAAGGGTCAGGTAAGAGTGCCCCCTCTGCACATTGTAGAGGTGACACTGGATTAGACCCCTGGGTCCCTAGCTCCCAGAGGAGCACAGAGGTGCCCTGGACTCTTAAGTGTGTGTGTGTGTGTGTGTGTGTGGAATTGCTGAACAAATCGGAAATTTGCCTTGTTAGCACGAGACCTTCTGTTTCGCTCCCTCCTGCCTCCCAAAGACTTTGACCATTTTGTAAATGTGCAAACTGACCTCTGGTTAACTGGCCCGGTAGCTGCTTTGTGCTTGAAGCCCGGAAGGTCCAGGCAGTCATTCCTGGGGCCCTGTTCTTTTCTGCTGCTGCCGACCCCTCACTGGTGGGACCACCCCACCTGGAAGACTAGCCAGGCCCCAGCCAGGCCAAGTCGGGGAGGTGAGATTGGTTGCTGGCACTGGTGTCCCTCGTTGACCTTTTTGTAAAACAAACGGGGTTTTAGTTTAGTCTGCCTTTCTTTACACTTAAATGAGTTGGTCAATATGGATGCTCAGCCAGGGGAGGGGTGGTCTGAGGTGCCGGCCAGCCACATGAACCCATTATTGCTGTACGCCTGTCCTGGAGCTGACCCTGCTCTGGCCCCAGGCCTCTCTGCCACCACTCCCCGTGACCCCGCCCATCTCACGCTTTCTCTGTCAGGGTGCCATTTGGAGGGTAGGGATCTGCTTCCCACTGTGTTGGGATATGGGATTCTGACTACCTTGGTTACAGATTCACGGTTTGATAAATTTGTTGTATTCAAAAACTTGAAATGCAGAACGCCATTAAGTGTCTGTTTATATTTTTGGAATATTTGTATTACTTACAGTTTAATAAAGCGGGTTTGAAAAACTCACCCAAGAATGGGAGCTGCTTCTGGACCCTACTGTCAAAGGAGTGCTGCCCTTCCCCCTTCACAGCCCTTTGGGTGGTGATGATAGAGGAGCCCCCAGGCTGAGCAAGCTGCGGCTGCTGCCTGGCTGGGCACTGAGTGACTTTCCCTTCAAGGTTACCGGGAATCTCTCCATCTACCCTTCCCCAGCCCCCACATCCAGCTCCCATGTCAACCAAGGTGCCTGACAAGCAGGGACTTGGTCCTTGTTCACTTCTGGGGGGGGGAACCAGAAGCTCCAAGAGAGTCAGTTCTTCTGTGCTCTTCACTGATAGCCCAGCCCTGGAGCCCAGCAAGGCCACTTGCATACTTCTGTCACCCCAACACTGAGCTGGGACTCAGGGCAGCCCCAAAGAGCAAAACTGGATACCCCATAGCATTCTCTTGGCCCTGGCCCCTCACAACTCCCCTCTTGAGAAGCACCTCAAAGCTTCCTGGGGAACACGCAGGGTGTGCTGTGAAGACAGCTCCAGCCCCTGCGCTCCTGTCTTCATGATGTAGCCATATCTACAATATGGCAAATTTCAGGTCCTCCTTCCCTGCATTATTGATAGCCTGTGCACTTTAAAAAAATCAATTAGAACAGGGCGGGGCGCTGGGGTTAAGAGAAAAGAAGCCTTTAAAAGTCTGCTCTTGGTTCTGCCGTTTTGAATAAGGACAGATAAAGCTTTCCCTCTGGTTTGAATAAGTCAAGCCCAAGGCTAGGTTGGCTGTGATTGGCCAGGACTAGGAAAATGCGGTTAAGATGCAAACACAAGCAAATATAACCCAGTGCCTGCAGCAGGCCGGGCACCTCCCACTTCCGACTTTTGGGGTGGTGGTTCTTCAGTTCCCTGCTGCTTGCTCACCAGAAAACAAGGACTGACGGGCAGAAAAGAAGGCAAGGTAAGTGCTGTCTGATGCATGGGTGCATGAGTAGAGCAATCCCGCTGCCTGAGGAAGACCTAAAAGGATGAGATTGAAATTGAAATGGCTTTGTCTTTAGGGATGTGGCTTTGAAAGAATTGCATCAAGTTTGTGACTAGTTTTGCAAACTTGTAGCTGAAAAATCCAGAAATCCTTTTTCATGGACCACTGAGCAGACAGGATTAATTTTCAAAAGGTAGAAATTCTCATATTCTCTCTCTCTCTCTCTCTCTCTCTCTCTCTCTCTCTCTCTCTGTCTGTCAGAAAGACGGTGGAGAGCAAGCAGAAATTAAAACCAGCTTCCTCTACTTAAGGTTCACTTATCTGAGTATTTTGTAAGAACTGGGAACCTCCATAATACAACCTGGGATTTCCAAATGACACCCCACCCTCAGGCACTCTGCAGCCCTTGCATTAATAAAGCAGAGCTTGGGGAGGAGGGAGGAACCTAGCTCTGGAGCTTTGGAGCCACAGTCAGTTCCTGCTTTGGGCTGTTCATCCAGCAGAGCCTCTGCTGCATTTGGGAAACCTGACCCAGCCCTGATTCCTCACTCCCCTGCTGGGAAACGGGCTGCTTTGGGCCTGAGAGCCACAGCCCTAATTCATGCTGCTTGCTTTGGCTTTTGCCAGGTGGACACTTCCCCATCTCCGACAAAGGACTTCACTAGCCTTTGTCCCTTCCCCTAGTAGTTGGGTCATGCCACTTGCCTTCAATAACCAAAATCTAAGCTCTGAAAAACCCTGATCAAGTGTTTCCTGGTAATCCTGAGCAGCAAAGGGTGGGGCCGTGCGTGCAAGTTATCAAACGAGAGCCTCCACCACTGGCTGCTCTGCGTCACCGCTTCGCTTTAGTTCAACTACAGCCGTAGACAAAGGGAGATGTGTGTGTGTTTCCAAAGTCTATTAGATAATCACTGTATTATCCAAACCTGGCTTCACCCACGGAGACTCAAGGAAAGAATGGTCAGCCATGCCCCTCACAGGCACGACCAGCCTCCAGATCGCAAACACCCACCCAGCCCTTGCCCAGAGGCTTCATGGCCCAGGTACATCTGAGGCTCTTCAGCCCTGTCCTCTCTCTGTTGCCTTTTGGGAGAAACTAAAGTAGAATTCATCTCCTGTGTGTATGATTGTCAGATTGCAAACTCTCTTAAGAGCAGGCAGGGATGGGTGTTGTAGTTATAAACTGACCTTACGTGACCATGACTGTGTAGATGTCTAACCCAAACTACACACACACAGCGTTTTCTCCCTGAAGGAACTTAGAAGCCTCTGCCCACAGGCCAGACCAGGCACACCCTCCTTCCATGGCTAGCACCCTGACCCTTCTTCCCCACCCAACCCTGCCATTGTCCCTCTTTCTGCAAGGCACGGGGAACAGATCAGTCGTATGACATGAACGGAAAGCGTTGTTTAGTGTGAGAAGTGCAGAAAGTCTAAGTCCAGAGAGGAGCCTGGAATGGTGGCTGTGGGGAGACTCCGCAGGCAGGAGCGATGGGATGAGAGGAGGAGCGAAGGCGACTGGGTCCCCTCACCCCCATGTGCCACGGAAGTTAGCAAAGCTTAGGAAGGCTCTGCCAGCACAGGTTCCAGAGTCAGATCTGAATTTCCCTCCAGTGTGTGACTTAGGGCACAAGCATTCGCCCCGTTGAGCTGTAATACAGTGTACAGTGAAGAGAACACACTCACCTAGAAAGCTATCACCGCCACGGGCAGCATGGAGGTCAGAACCCGAGCTCTTTACAAGGGAAGCAGCAGACGGGAGGTAGAACTTCTAGGGAGGCACCAGGTGCCCACTAGGCTCACAGGCTTGCAGTTACCTTGGACAAGTCATTTCCCCATCATGTGTCAGGCGGTGCAGGGTGTGCCGAGAGGACCCGGGCCAGCCACTGAGGAGAGGAGAGGAAGTGACTCGAGAGGAGGTTAGATGTCTGCAAGCCATGAGAGGCATCATCTCCCCTCTTGCTCTGTGATGTTTCAGTCCTGGGACCCCGAGCACCATGTCTCTGAGCAGTGCCTTCCGGGCGGTGGGCAACGACCCTGGGATCATCACCTGGAGGATAGAGGTGAGCGGGGAGGGCAGCACCCAGCACGCAGGTCTGCAGACGACCACCTTCAGCGCTCAGGCTGCTCGCAGAGGCAGCCTCAAAGTGCAAAGCCTCCCATCCTTTGCTAGGCCTGGGTGTTACAGGCAAGTGGGTGGCAGGTCCCAATCCAGCGGAGCAGGGTGCCAAGCTGAATGAACACACCCTTTATCTAGCCATCTGCTCAGTGAGTCTGCACTTCCAGTGACTGTCCCAGGAGATGGGTGGGTCCACCCAACAGGCTCCCAGCTGCTTTGGTCTGGGAAATGGAACACATTCTCCATGGGCTTGCTGGCTCCTGTGAAGTTGAGGGGTGGGGGTGGGGGCTACTCAGGGCATGTTCCTCCCTTCCCTGAGCTCCAGGGATCTGTAGCTGGGGACCACCCTGAACAGAGCAGCACCCCCTGCCAGATGTGCCTGTACCGCAAGCTGAATCAGTTGCCGTTAAACAAAACCCCAGGGTGACCCTTGGCTTCACTGTCCTGTTAGAAGGAGTCGCAGCTCCCTAGCCAGATGCTCAAAGCTTAGAGTGTCCAGGTACATGCATATTCTAAGTCTCCCAATTATGAAAAAGCTAAACAACAGACAAAAATCGTTGTCTTTATATTCCTACATTTCACACTCATTTCATAAGAAGGGGCTTCAAAAAGTGTGTGGGCAAATGGAATTAAAAGATGAAGGTAATTTTCCAGGAATCCTGAAGCCCCCTCATAGATCTCACACACTCAGCTGCAGGTTTCCTCACCTGGAAATGGTGATGGGACTCTGAGTGGCCTTCCAAGGACAAGCCATACACACAGGTGACAAATCAGGGCCCCAACCAACTGACCTCAAGTGTGGGACATTTGGCAGAGCCTAGCACAGCCCAGTGAAGTCCTGGCTGGCTTTCTGGTATGGCCACACGGCAGTGATCCAGGGGGAGAGAGCTGGGGCCACTAAAACAACCGCTCCGTCAGTGTGTTTTGTTTACCCGATGCTTCATATCCAACTCTTCTCCCTGCAAAGGCCTGCCCATGGCTCACAAGGCTGCCTGAGATAGCAAGATGAGACCCTGCAGAACACAGGAGTGCTTGGGGGAGGGGAAGCCAGGATGGGAACCCAGTTCAGACTTGGGGTGATGCAGGCAGAGCTCTGCTGGAGCTAGAGACCTGCCCACATGGGCCCTGGGAGTGACCGCCACACCCTGTAAGGCCAGTCGGGATGGCGCACTTAGCTCTCCCTATGGCTTGTGCCAAACGATGGGGAGGAGGGGCGGCTTGTGTGGGAGGGCGGGCTAGAGGATACGGCCTGTACTTGTCCCTCTAGAACATGGAGCTGGCGCTGGTGCCCCTGAGTGCCCATGGCAACTTCTATGAGGGGGACTGCTACGTCGTCCTCTCGGTGAGTGCCATCCCGCAAGTCCCCAGCCCCACCCCTGAGACCAGCTGGGGCTGCAGGGAGATGTGCCAGTAAGGAGGGCCCAGTCAAGAGAGCCAACTCTGGTCCTGGACGCGCCCTCTAGTGGAGGAAATGCTTCCCACTTGAGTGGCACTGACAGGCTGCACAGTCATATGACATGAAAGAGGAAGTGAAGACCTGAGGCTCGGGTACAAAGCCCGCAAAATCCCTGCTGTGCCTCAGTTATTTGGGGAACAAGCTGTCCACTGTCCGGAAATATTGGGAGAAGTGTGGGCTACCGGCACTTGAGCCCCACAGCAGGGCCGCCCCTGGGCCGGAGTGCGGCAGAGAGGGAGAGGTCCTGGGACTGCATGGTGTCTGGGACGACAGTGCTGCCACCTTCCCCAGCAGCAGCAAAGGGAAGGGTGTGGGGCTACTGGCCTCTGGACTTGCTCTCTGTGGCCCACTTCTAGACCCGGAGGGCAGGAAGTCTCCTCTCTCAAGACATCCACTACTGGATCGGGAAAGAGTCCTCTCAGGACGAGCAGAGCTGTGCAGCCATCTACACCACCCAACTGGATGACTACCTGGGAGGCAGCCCCGTGCAGCACCGAGAGGTCCAGGGCCATGAGTCTGACACCTTCCGCGGCTACTTCAAGCAGGGAATCATGTGAGTGGGTGCACTGCAGAAGAAACCCAAAGCACGGATAAGCAGATAAGCAAATCGGAACAAAGCTCTCACTCCTGCCTACTGGAGCACTCATTAGAGAGCCGGGTAGTACCCTGTGTTGGCGAAGTTGTGAGGAAGCAGGTGCCCTGGGCCGCCCTGGGCCACCCTGGGGGGGAGTGTGGGCTAGAGAACACTTAGGCAAATGCCACCTCTGTGTATAGACATCCACGAGAGCACCCAAAACCAGAGTGCTCCTGGCAGTGTCACGAGGGCTAGTGGCAGCACAGCCCCTCCCTGTGTGGCTGACCGCAGCCAAGATGCAACAGCCCAAAGCAGCGGCTCAGCATACGCACAGCATACGCATGGATCTTACAGGAAAGAAAGAAACAGGCAGGTAACAGAAGAGCCATTTGCTCGTTAAAGAGGTTCATGCAAACAAGACAACAGAGGCTCCGCTGTACCAGATGTAAGCAGCTCCAGAGACATTACACATGTTGGGGTGCTGGTCCAGTTAGGGAGAAGCTACGCAGAACAAGGGCAGGCTTTTGTAATGTGTCTGAAACTGAGTTTAGTCAATTAACAGTTTTGCAGTTGACATTAAAGACAAAGGGGGCAGAGGAACAAAGACATTCCAGGCCCTTTATCTGAGGTCCTGCCACCACAGAGCCCCTCCCAAGAACACCCTAAGTCAAAGGCCCTGGCATCCTCACTGCTTCCTGCCTTCACCTGATTTGGAGCTGGGCGGGGCTAAAGGCCAGGTATCACGGGTGTGACTCACAGTGACCCTGCAGCACAGAGCGGAACTGCCCAAGGGGGTTCCAAAGCTACTAGTCCTTATGGAAGTGGACTGCCAGGTCTTTCTCTGGCCAAATGGATCCCCCAACCCAGTGCTTACTGCAGGGTACCAACAGGAAAACAGGGTCTAGTTAGTCCGATAGCGATTCCCAGCAGAGTGGCCCTTGTGGGGTCATTGGTGCTGCTACTTCTGCTGCCCCCTCAGGCCCCTCCCAATATTCAGCAGACTCCTGGAGCAAAGCATGCACTTTCATGCCCCAGGCCGTTGTCACTGGGGCCCCCGCTGCCCAGGGCACGCTTCCTTGCACCTTGCTTCAGAGCCTTCCCTGAAATCAGTCACCAAGTCCACATCTGTGACAGTAGGAACACCTGTCCCACACGGGCAGAGGCTGCACTGTCTCCTCGGTACCTAGCACAGCTCAGGGGCTCAATAAATGATTGGATGCCCCCTCAGCTACAAGAAGGGGGGTGTGGCCACCGGGATGAAGCACGTGGAAACGAACACCTACGCGGTCAAGCGGCTACTCCATGTGAAGGGGAAGAGAAACATCAGGGCCACTGAGGTAAGTGCTGCCCACTCTGCCCTGGTCCAGGACCTCCCCATCTAGCACCCAAGAAGCCCTCTTGACCCACATGTGGCTCTCATTGGCAGGTGGAAATGAGCTGGGACAGCTTCAACCAGGGGGATGTCTTCTTGTTGGACCTTGGAAAGGCCATCATCCAATGGAATGGCCCAGAGAGCAACAGTGGGGAGCGCCTGAAGGTAAGGCCATGTCTCCTCTCCGGGCCTCTCTCCCCTCCCTCCGTTAGTCATCTTCCATGAGGCCCTTCCCCAGGACCCTTTCTTTCTTTTTCTTTTTTTCCGTTTTGCTAATTGCTTTATAACCACAAAGGAGTACAGAGGAGGTCCTGTACCGAACAACACAAAAAGGTTCAAAGGTGGAGGTGTTCCCTTAGCAAGGCTGAAGAGTCCAGTCTCTGGTATTTGGAATTTAGGCGGCAGTCCTTGGTTTTGGATGGATCACTGGGTATGTGGGCACAATCCATGCTTTAACCAGATTTGAACAGAAGGATGGCCACTTGGCCCAGGTAGAAGTAAATGAAGTGCTTAGTTTCATGTGTCACATAACTACCAAAGTTTCTGCCCACAATGCAGTGCCAAGTGGGATTGTACTTCTTATCAAACTCCTTCTTGATGTGGCCGCAATGTCCTTCTCTATGTTGTATTTCTCCAGCGCCTGAGTCGCGCACTCCACCGAGTCCTGTTGCATCTCCTCCGACATGTCGACATTTTTGATCACGGCCTTTCGGTCGCACATTGTTACCGTGAAGCGCGGACTAGCCAACTGCGACGGTCCTGGGGGAGGGGGTTAGAGCGGCTCAAACACAGCGAGAGCCGTCGCTACCGAAGCCGTGGCGCATCTAACCCAGGACCCTTTCTAGACCCTATCTGAGTACTGTCCTGAAAACAGGCCGAGTGTGTGAGCCTATGACTCTCCACCACTGGGCGCTCAGCATCAGAGTAACTCCTGTGCCTGGGGGCCGGGCTGCTCCTTGCAAAGCCCTCAGACATAATGGGGGTTGGCGGAGCTGAGTGCTTCCTTGGGCTCTTTTGGCAGGCTATGCTTCTGGCAAAAGATATTCGCGACAGGGAGCGAGGGGGCCGTGCTGAAATAGGAGTGATTGAGGGAGACAGGGAGGCAGCCAGCCCGGAGCTGCTGAAGGTCCTTCAGGGCACCCTTGGCGGACGCTCCATCATCAAGCCTGCAATCTCCGATGAGATCATAGATCAGCAGCACAAATCAAACATCATGCTGTACCAGTGAGTAGAGAAACCTGGATGCTGGGTGGAAGCTTAAGTGGGGGAAGGTGTCCCCTAGGAAACCAGGAGCCTCTGCCTGGCTCCGCCTTTTGGGTGCAACCATCTGGCTTTCTGCTAAGTTCTCAAATGCCGCTCCTAGAAGGCCCTGGCTGTTCCCTCACTCAAGGAGGCAGCTACCTTTCACCCTTGTTAGCATGGGCAGAGCCTTCCCTACACTGCTCTTCACACACTAGGATGAAGGAAAGAGGAATGACTGTGGGAAAGTGCAAAGTCTCCCCCAGAGCATCAAGTCCATCACATTCCCACCTGTAATTCACACCATTCCTGTTGTAAGAAGCCCAACTCGACCCAGATCTCTACACAATCACAGTCTCACACACACACACACACACACACACTCACTGAAATGCGTTGAAGCACGAGCTAACTTCATCCCTTCTCCAGTGTCTCAGACGCAGATGGGCAGCTGGCGGTCACAGAGGTCGCCACAAGGCCTCTGGTCCAAGACTTACTGAGCCATGATGTAAGTAGTGCTTGGGTGGGCTGAATGTGGGGTGTGGCCAGGCCTGGCTTCAGTGGTGGAGCCTGTGGGAAGACCTTCTTTATGACCTTGAGCAGCAATAACCACATTTGCTCCTGACTCTAGGACTGCTATATCCTGGACCAAAGTGGAACCAAGATCTATGTGTGGAAAGGAAAAGGAGCCAGCAAGGTTGAGAAACAGATGGCCATGTCTAAAGCTCTGGTACGAACTACAAATGTACATTTTTGTCCAGATGAGTCCATTGGTCACACTTCATGTGAGTTCGGAGAGCCATGGACTTACTTCCAAGTCAGGCAAACCAAAAAATCAGTGTCATTGAGTCGATTCCAACTCATAATGACCGTATACAGCAGTTTTCAACCTGTGGGTCGTGACCCCTTTGGGGGTCGAACAACCCTTTTACAGGGGTCGCCCAATTCATAAGAGTAGCAAAATGACAGTGATGAAGTAGCAACGAAAATAGTTTTATGGTAGGGGGGTCACCACATGAGGAACTGTATGACAGGATCACAGCATTAGGAAGGTTGCTAACGCTGCTATAGAGGATTTCCAAGGCTGGAAATCTTTACACAAGCAAATAGCCTCCTTTTTCTCCCAAGGAATGGTTGGTGGGTTTGAACTACTGACCTTGCAATTAGCAGCCTAATGTTTACCCGACAGTCCCACCATAGCTCTTCAAACAGACAAACAGATTCAAATCTAGATTCAAATTTGCCTCTTCCAAATGAGTTGTCTCAGGAAGACTACTTAACCCCTGAGTCTCGGTTTCTCTGTCTCGAATGTGGAGAGGGTCACGGTCACCTCCCCCACCCCTCCTGAGGCTGTGGTGAGATTAAACAGTGCTCATAAATCGCTTGGGACAGGGCGTGGCATACTGCACTTGCCGGAGAAGAGGTCCTAGGTGTTATTGAGGAAGTTAACACAGCCCTGTCCTCAGGGGTCTATGATGCAGGAAGACCCATGCAGGCAGGCCAAAGAGGTGCACTTACAGAGAAATGAACAAAGGGCTGTGATGGAAAACAGAAAACACAGGGCAGCGGATCTTCCAAAAAATTAATTACCACCACAATCGAGGCCTCCTGTTGAAGAGATGCCAAGACACCCCATCCAGTCCATTCCTTGAGGGAGGTTCATCCGGTCCCTAGGCAGCAGTAATTCAGAATTTGACTAAGTCCCACCAGGAAACAAGCCTGTCAAGAGGCTTCACATGGGGGGCTCCTCAAGCAAGCAAGCAGCCCGGCCCATTCTTCAGCTGAGCCCGCTCTTGGGGCCGGGGTGTGTGCAGAGCTTCATCAAGATGAAGGGCTACCCCAGTAGCACCAACATAGAGACGGTCAGTGACGGTGCCGAGTCAGCCATGTTCAAGCAGCTCTTCCAGCAGTGGGCAGTGAAAGACCAGACCACAGGTCTGGGGAAAACATTCAGCATTGGGAAGATTGGTAAGCCCCATCACCCTCACTGCCAGCAATCTCTACAACAGCAGGCACGCTGCATCTTCTCACATGGCTTCCCCCAATCCCTTCCCTCAGCTAAAGTCATCCAGGACAAGTCTGATGTGACTGCACTGTACAACAAGCCCAAGGCGGCCGCCCAGGAAAGAATGGTTGATGATGGCAATGGGGAAGTCCAGGTAAGCCCAGTGCATCCATCTCAGGGCAGGCAGCTGCTCCTAGCACCCTCTGTGCTTCTTGCTGGAGAGGCGGTGGCAAGGGATTCTGAAGGCTTTGCTTCCCTTTTCCGCTTTGGCAACTGGTTGTAGTCTCCAGCAGGCTTCCATGCCTGCATCTCTCCCACAGTGCTTCAGGAAGCAGAGGGGCGAATAGCTATCGTAACTCACCTGGCACGAGTATATTCAAATGCTCTCAGAAGGCAGAGAATGAGCCTTGACGGGATGCTCCTGACCGGGCTGTGGAGACAATCCACTTCTTCTTGGGAGTCATATTATGCAAATACGTGGCTGAGGTCCTGTCACTGGGAAAGAAGAACGCGAGGGGGGAGGGCTTCTTTAGGCGGAAGTTGGCGGCTCGCCACCTGGATTCTCTGTTATGCTGGGTCCGCGTGCCTTCAGGAAGCTGGCTCATTTCTGGGGACTTGGGCCTCCTCTGCACCCAGGTCTGGAGAATTGAAAACCTAGAGCTGGTCCCTGTGGAGCCTCAGTGGTACGGCTTCTTTTACGGGGGAGACTGCTATCTGATTCTCTACACATACAAGGTGAACGGGAAGCCACACTACATCTTATACATCTGGCAGGTAAGCCTAGAGCAGGTTCTCGGCTTGGGAGCCTGATGTTCCTCCTTGCCCTGGGCGAGGGTGGAGGTGGAGAGACCCACTACTCCCCACTATCACTCCGCAGGGCCGCCACGCCTCCCAGGATGAGCTAGCAGCCTCAGCATACCAGGCGGTGGAGGTCGATGGGCAGTTTGATGGCGCCCCAGTGCAGGTTCGGGTCACCATGGGAAAGGAGCCACGCCACTTCATGGCCATCTTCAAAGGGAAGCTGATTATCTTTGAGGTGAGGACCACACGATAAAACTACTGACTACGAATGCTCAGAAAAAAATGGGCCAGCAGGAGGGCCTCAGTACAGGACGTGCAGAAATGCAGGGGTGGGTACCCAGAGAGAGAGATTAACATAGGTAAGTGAATCCTGACTACCCAGGGTTTCGAGTCCAAATCACTGCCTGATGACAACGTTACCTGTGCAGGTGCATTCCTCTCAACTCCCTAACACTCTAGTCAGGCAGTTCCCCTCATCAAACTCACCTACCTCCTCCCCCCTCCGCCCAAAGATGCCCTGTGCTCCCCAACTCCAGCTACCTCAAGTGCCACTTCTTCCATGAGCTCCAGGCTGAAACACTCCATAGAGAGTCACGTGTTTGGTAGCACACAACCATTACGTCAGATGCCAGCTCACTCATTCATAAGCCACTGTCTGAGCCTCAGTTTCCTTATTTGTACTGCAGGGAAATAACACTTAATCCATAGGGTTATTATTATGGGGAGCAATGAATTGATGTCAGCAAGTCACAGAACCTGGCCTAGAACAAAGTTCTCAGAGTGAAAGCAATTATGATTGGTACTGTAACACCTGCTTAGCCCAGCCTCTACACTAGTCTAGAATAGAGGTCTCTAATTGAGTTGGCCTCCCACCCCCTTTTCAGAAAAACAGATGACACAAGAACAGTTTTCCTCATTTTTCTTCTCCTTCAGCATCCCCCTCCCCCCTCCAGTGCCCCCCAGGAGAAAGTGTCGCCCACTTTGGGTGATCACTGATCTGGGATCTTCTCGGGGCACAGATGTGTCCACACCACCTCAGTCTCTGGGAAGGCTAGCAAACACACTGGGCAGTTGGGCCCCAGCCATGGCTTTTTCTCCTCCCTAGGGTGGAACTTCCAGGAAGGGAAATGTGGAGCCTGATCCTCCGGTCAGGCTCTTCCAAATTCAGGGAAACGACAAATCTAACACCAAAGCCGTGGAGGTTCCAGCCTTTGCCTCTTCCTTAAACTCCAATGACGTCTTCCTGCTGCGCAGCCAGACAGAGCACTACCTGTGGTACGGCAAGGTAGGCAGGTGGGCCCTGGGCCCACTCTTACACCAGCAGGGTCCTCACCAGATGAGGCTTTTTTTTTTTTTCTGCAGGAGCTCCAAGCAGCCCCCATAATCGGGCATCCAGTGAGAGACACCCACAGACTTCTAAGGGGAGGGAGGCAGGGGAGGCCCCTCTTTCCACACCCATTTGGTGGATTGTAACAGGTACTAAAGCAAAACAAAAACATTGATAATATCCAGTCCCAGCGGGGAAGCAGAAACAGGTACTCACACTGCGGACAGGAACTCACAGCCTCAGGAAAAGTTGGACAGTTTCTTAAACATGCTCAATTACTGGACAGTTCCACTCCTACGTCTTTCCCCAAAGGCAAGATACCTGTGTTTTACACAACAACCTGGATACCAGTATTTATGGCAACGTGATACACAATTGCCCAAAACCGGAAATCACCCAATTGGAGAATGGCTAGGCAGGCAAACTGGGGTACACATGCACACATGCCCAGGGGAACGCTACCAGCAATAAGGCGGGAAGAACCCCTGCTATATACAACATGGTCAATCTCAGTGCATTTCTCAGTGAAAGATGCCAGACCCAGAAGCTTCCTTGTATAATCCCACTGACACGACGTCCTGGGAAAGGCAGAGCTCCAGTGACAGAGGACTCAGTAGTTAGGGGAAGGGGAGGGAACAGGGTTTGACTTCAGAGAAGTAGCACTGGGGTGTGGGGCAGGGGGTTGGGCAGCAAGGACCTTGGTCTGTATCTGGACTCTGGTATTGGTAACATGATCCTGGGCATTTTTCTGAACTCCTAGGACTGTACATTAAGAGAGTGAATTTTACTATATATAATTTTATTAATTGGGTTTTATTTCCTAAGAGGAAAGAAAAGAATCAAAGGTAGGCACCAAAATCCCAATGGGCGCTGAGTTTCGCCACTACTGTGGGTTGGCGGGCGAGTCGTGCCCCTGGAGGCCCCTTTCCCCTCAGAGGCACTGTGCTTGGGGGCTGGTCCCCACCGCACAGAGCTGCTAGTCTTAGAGGCTTCTCTTCCACATCACCGTGCCACGAGAGACTAACCATCTGTGCTCCCCACACCCTCCCAGGGGTCGAGCGGGGATGAGCGGGCCATGGCTAAGGAGTTGGCAGGGCTCCTCTGTGACGGCGCTGAGGACACGGTGGCCGAGGGCCAGGAGCCAGCTGAGTTCTGGGACCTGCTAGGAGGGAAAACTCCCTATGCCAATGACAAAAGGTACGGGAACGGGCACTGACTTCTTGGCTCCCCCTGCCGCCCAGTCTCATGAACTGCAGAAACTCTAGGCACCTTTCACTTTTAAAATAAAATTTCTGAGGGAATGGCATTAAATTGTGAACACCTGGTTTGCAGAAGGGTATGGGTGACAGTGGAAGCCCAAAATCCATTCACACGGAGTAAGCCTGCGGTGAGGGTGTGAACTGCCCTATTATTGGGGAGCACTGCAAAGTCTAGTAAGGCAGATGCAGTATCTCATCATCGATCTCCCTTTTGACCCATGTTAAAACTGTTTCAGCTTTTTAAAAAAAAAGGGGGGGGAGCACACATGGATTAAGCCCTCTGACCAGGGAGGTGAACAGCCTCGCTAACATGCAGACTGCATTGGAAAATAGAGGGTTGCAGATAGAGTAAAGCTAAAATTTAGCATCCTACCATTTGATCTCCCTAATGATCCATTTAAACTTGTTCTGGTTTTAAATTTTTCTTTTCTTTTCCTATTGAAATTTTACTGTTGTTAATGTTGTCCTGTATATAATATCCAGAATAAGTAAATCTAGAGACAGGAACTGAATTAATGGTTCCTTAGGAGTATAGCAGAGGAGGGGGGTGGGAAGTAGGGAGCTAATAACAAGTACAAAAGTGAAGGAAATGTACTGATGATGGTACAACTCTTCTTGATGTGACTGAACTACAAAGTGTATGCTATGTGAATTACATACCAATAAAACTGTTGGCGGCGGCGGGGTGGGGGGGGGTAGATTTCAAAGCCCCTCACTTCCTCCAAATGGACTGTCTTCCAGACTACAGCAGGAAACTCTAGATGTCCAGCCCCGCCTCTTTGAGTGCTCCAATAAGACGGGTCGGTTTCTTGTCACTGAGATCACAGACTTCACCCAGGATGACCTGAACCCCGGGGATGTGATGCTCCTGGATACCTGGGATGAGGCAAGTCACTTCCAGAGGACTTGAATTGCATGACAACAGCAGGGTGGCACTGACCCATTCACTGTCACATGTTTGTCAGCGGTGGTCTATTTTGCCCCGGGGTTGGGAAGAGGGAAGGTTGTTTCAAATTCTCCCCTTGCTTTGGGACGAGCAGGCCAAGCGGTCATCATGCCTGCTCATCTCTTAGGACCAAGAGCAGCAGATTCCAGTCCACAGTAGGGTATGAAAGGGATGTTTCTAAGACAACCCCTTCACATCCCATGTTTTCCCATTTGGCTCAGCAAACTCTGCACTCCCTTCCTTTGTGCCAGGCACTGTGCAAGGGGCGGTGTCACTAAGGTGACGGGCCCTCCCCTCAGGGTTAACAGGCTAGTGGGGAGCTAGATAGAAACACATCACTTTCTGTGATGGAGGCAAGTGGGAGGTGCCACGGGGCACACACTAGGGGCACTCACCACCGCTGAGGGAATCTTCCCAGAGATGGCGCCTAAGGTGCACCTCAGGAGGCTTTCACAAGGCAAAGGCGCAGACGACATTCCGGGCACAGACAAGTGAAAGCATGGGGCGAAATACAACTGGACACTAAGAAACCCTGTGAGACATCAAACAGAGTTAAGGAAGGTCTAGCGAGGAAGCTGGAGAAACAAGTATGGGCCTTACCAAAGTTGAAATGTACCCTGGCCACTTGCTAAGTTAAAGCAAGGGAACAACAGGGTGCGATAGGGCTTTAGGTACATCACTTCAGTAACTGTGCGGACAGAGCGGGGAGGGGAAAGGCAGGCTGTACACTGGCAGGTCAGGTAGTAGCCTAGAGGAGGCTTGCAAGAGCTGCTGTGGGTCTGCATTAGAACAGCAAGAAGTAGAGACAGAGGCATGATGACAGTTGACAAACCCAGGAGCCAGCATTTGCAGGCTGGCCTAGGGGACTAACTGGATTGGGGGCATGGGAATATAGGGTGACCTACCCAGGTCTCTTAGCTGACTGGCTACATGGGTGCCACTCACCAAGAGAGATAACTCAGGCAGAAAGGCAGTGTTACATTTGGGGTATTTTAGGTGCTTGGAGGTAGCAAGAGGAAGTATTCTGCACCTGGATTCAGGAAGCTGAAGTTCAAAAGAGACTTCAGGACTAGAAAGAGGTGGGAGATACACATGGGTGGCAATTACAATCCCAAATAGCATGCCAATTCTGGGAGAATCTTCCGCTCTGCCTAGCAATGGGTTGGGAAAGTATAAAGGTTATTCGTGACTGAAGGGAAAAGATAAGGTGGTGTGGATGATCTAGAACTTAAATCCTTGGTATAAGCAGACTACAAACATTACATTTCTCCCACAACAGGTATCCTTGTGGATTGGGGCTGAGGCAAATGCCACCGAGAGGGAAAAAGCCCTTGCTACCGCCCAGGAGTACCTGAACACCCACCCCAGCGGTCGAGATGTCAACACCCCGATCCTAATCATTAAACAGGGCTTGGAGCCGCCCATCTTCACAGGCTGGTTCCTGGCCTGGGACCCTCACATGTGGAGCGTAAGAACATTGCTGAGAAGACGCTCTCACTGCTGGGCCCCTCTAGCTAAGGGCTCAGGGAGCACTGGTAGGAAGCCTGATTTGAGGGCTGAGTGAAACCAGGGCATTTCCTCCACACTCACTCTCTCCTTCCATGTCACTTTCTTCTCCTTCCTACCTATCCCACTGGTAAATCCAGCTGGAGAACCCACAGCCTACCTCAAAAACTAGCAGCGCACATAAGCACCGGTTTATAAAGTGCATACAAATCCCTAACTTTTGACCTTTGCAACGTACCCTGCACGATAGCCAGCAGTCGGCCCAGTATTCAATTCCCACGTACTAGATGAGAAAGCTGAGCTAAAGACAACCCACAACCCCAGAATGGTGGACTCTTAGTCAGCGCCTCTCTCTCGTCTCCCAGGAAGAAGTGAGGGGGGCATTCAAGAATACTGATTGTATCTCAGTACCTTCCAGTCCTGCCTGGGCCCACAAGTGGGAACTTGTCCTTTGTGCCTCTCCCTGCCTGGTCTTGACTCCCTGGGGTTTGTCCCCTTTGCTTCTCCTGACGTGACAGATCGGACTCACTGGAGAGGCCCCTCTCCTACCATCAGCACCTCACCCTGTGTTCTCTCTCTCTCCTCAGGCGGGAAAATCATACGAACAGTTAAAGGAAGAGCTGGGGGATACTGCTGCCATCATGAGAATCACAGCTGTGAGTTGGTGCTAGGGAATGAACTGTGTGCCCCATCACATTGTAAATCCTAACCTCCCTGTTAAAATCCACTTGGAAATGAGTTTTCTTGGAGATGTTAATGAGCCAGGGTTAGTGTACGGGGTACCCTGCTCTCTGTGGAGATAGAAGAGCTGTTAAGCAGGGTCAGCCAGCAAAGGGGGCCAGGGAGATGTGAAGCCACAAGAAGATGGCCCAAGAGCTGAGAGAGAAAACCTTCCCTGAGAGTCAGCCCTCCAACCTCCTCGACTGTGCTAGAATCCATTCGTCTGTGTTAAAGCCCCTGCTCCTGTTTCTGCCGCAGCAGCCTGCTCCTGAAGCAGCAAGTAACACGGGCAGCCAAAGCAAGGGGCAGCAGTGCCGCATGGACAAAGCCCTGTCGTGCCCTTTATATTGTCTTTTTTTTTTTTTCAATCAGTGGAAAAAGCAGGCCTCAGAGCCAAGTTCTGTGTTTTATTACCTCCTGGGATTTAAAAGACATGCCATTCAAAGTCACTGTCAGTATTGTTTTTCGGAAGTAATAAGCTTCTAACCCAAATGACATTTGTATCAGTGCCTGCCAGTGAAGTGCACAGAATTAAGTCATCTGTCCCTAGTTTCCTGGCTGAGGGACACAGGGTCTCAGCCAGGAACCTTCAAGCTCGCGGACATCAGGGTGAGTGCCTGGCGCCAGGTGTTCAAGTCGTCTGCCAATCCTGTCCTTGCACTCGACACACTCACGTGCTTGCGAGAACGGTGACCAGCTTGTAAAAATGTATTTAAGAAAAGTATGACTGGAGATATTTCAAGACTGAGAATCTAAGGCCTAAGTCAAAATTCCATGAGAAGGTATGTGGTCCCAATTTTACAATGCGAGTGAAGCATAGCCTTTATGCTGAACTAGTTCTATGTCTACACTGCCCCAGGAGCTGTTTAACAAAGCATCCCCAGGACCTACCTTAGGTTTACTGCATCAGTGTTCTCTAGAAGGAACTCCTCCCACAGAGGACATTTTTTAATTCCCAGAGGATTCCATCATGCAATCAGGTTTGCAGTCCACTGTTCTGAAAGTGACTACAGAGGGGAAAGTGGTACATGCCGAAGTGTTCACTATTCGACGTAGAACTGTAATCACACAAAACTAAACCATCTTCTTTCCCTGAGTCTGCATTCCGATCCCATTTCACAGGACATGAGCAACACGACCCTCTCGATGAGTTCAGCTGACAGTGGGCCAACATATTATCCTATTGAAGTTCTACTGAAAAATCAGAATCAGGAGCTGCCAGAGGATGTGAACCCTGCCAAAAAGGAGGTGAGTGGCTGAAGGACATGCATCTGATGCCAAGCACCCATCTCAGTCGATGGCCTTAGCGGTGCCATAAGCACATGAGCTACCCAGGAGTTCAAGCCAAAATTCCAAAGCTTTTGTTTTAATGTTTGTATACAAAAACACCTGTTTTCAACAACTCATACACAACACATTGTGTCACTGGTTGCAAGTCCCACAATGTAACGTCACTTGCCCCACTTCCTGTCCCTGCCTCCATTCCTCCTCCTTCCCAACCCTTCTGAACTCTGTCCATGGGCAAATGCCACCCTTTCATCTCAGATGGTTGATTATTCTAACGAGTGTCAGCCTCCCTAGTGTTACTGTCCTTTAAGAGACCTGCCTGATGTTTTGGCTAAAAATTCGAGCCATGTGGGTTCATTCGTTTCGGAAGCGGAAGGGTAACTAAAGGCCATAGTCTTGGTTTCTACCAGTCTCTCTCCAATCAGTACGCCAGGTTTCCTGTAGGATTGTGAGTTTTGTGTCCCACATTTCCTCCCACTTTCCAAGATCTTCCTAATGGGATCCCTTTCAGAGTCGTTGGTAGTAGCCAGGAACCATCTAGTTCTTCTGGACTCGGGGTCATCATGGAGACGGCTGTTCTTGCTGTCCATTAGTTCACTGGACTAAATTTTTTCCATGTGTCTTCAATGTCCTTCATTCTTCTTGGTTCCGGATGGAGAGACTAGTAGTTACAGCACAGATGGCTGCTCATGAGCTTTTAAGAGCCCCTTAATACTAGCCGAATGACTCACTCCCTCAAGGCGGCGTCTGGTTTTGTCTGAGTTTTCATAACTTTGCAGAGCTTGACCTTGACTCTCCCCTCCCACATTAATCCATTAGTCTCTTTCACTCCTCTCTAGCTCTCTACTGCCTTCCTGGGCCAAGCCACCAGGAACGCCCACAGTAGTCCCAACTGAGCTTTACCCTAGAATCCATTCCCCACACAACAGCCAAAGAGATCATTTTTAAAAGATGACTTTCTACTTTAAAACACTTATAATGTCTTCCCACTTAGAATAAAATCCATAAGCCTTTCCTGACCCTTAAGAACCTACAATCTGGCTCCCGTCCACTCTGACTTTTCATCTGTTGCTACTCTCTTCACTAACTGCCCTTCAGCCAGTGGTTTCTTGAACATACGCTCTCCACAGCCTTTTCACTTGCATTTACTGCTGCCTGAAAAGCATTCTCCCCTGTCGACAAGGCCAGCTCCTTCTCGCCACTCAAGCACAGAAAGCTCCAATGTCACCTTCCCAGGGAGGCTTCTCTGACTACACCTGCAGCACTGTCTTCCTCTCCCCAGTGAAATGCTTAAGGGCAAAGAGCTTGTCTGCCTTCCTCACCATCACAGGCTCCACTTCTCAGCATCCCAAACGGTGCCCGAGAGAACAGACACGAAGTTTGCATTGAGTAACTATGTTCATGGGATGATTTTTCCTTTTGAGTGACTTGATTCTAGAAGAGCCTCTGGGTTTTCCACAATGTCTTATCCAACCAACTCTTAAGCAGCTGGTCGACAACATTCTTGAAGGCAGGGGCTCTAGCTTAATAACTGTTACTTGAAAGTGAAATATCCCTATCAGTATATAAATGTTGAGACAAACTTTATCCTCCCAACCAGAACCACCTGATGGGCATTTGAACATGTGCCCCAAAAAAGTAGGTAAGGGTATCAAGTCATTACATCAAAATCTAATGTCTCCAATTCTTACCTTAGTATACCAGGGAACACAAAGGTTTGTGGAAAAATTGAGTTAAAAGGTAGCAATTTTTCCACAAATTTTTTGAGATTCCTTCATATAGCCCATCTTATGTCCTCCTGGCAACTGTGAGAGCTTGAAATCCAGTCAGTTTTTCCTATGGGCCAAAATGGGCCTTCATAAGGTATAAGTCTAGTAGAGTCTGTCTACCTCTCCAAAGACCAACCTAGGACTCCCGCATCCTGTCTCCTCCATCTCCATTGGCACTAAGAAGTATTCTGTATCTCCCTTCTAACCAAGAATCCTGTGTTCTCCTCCAGAATTACCTCTCCGAACAGGACTTCGTTTCTGTGTTTGGCATCACAAGAGGGAAATTTGTTACCCTACCTGGATGGAAACAGCTCCAGCTGAAGAAAGAGAAGGGGCTTTTCTAAGGCGAGCGAGCATATGCCTACTGCAAGACCACCAAAGAAAGCAGATAGTGCCAAGTCAGGAAAATATTTCTCTCTGCCAATTTTTGCCTAGGGTTTGCAAATCACAGCTTGCTCTCCGTATTCTCTCACCCTATATCTACTATGTTATCTGCTCAATGGGGGTTCGTGAGTTTCCAGCTAAGTCAGAAAGCACTAAAACTGCATGAATCTGAAAAGCAAAGAGGTAGATAGGAAAAAAAGTTTAAGCAAAAAAGGCATTTCGTAATACTGCTGCCAGGATCTATGTTTGTTTTAATAAGCTAAACATTTCCCAAACCGACTTAACTCACAGTCCTTAAAGACACTCACACCAGACTGCACTCGCGCAGCCCAGTCTGTGCCACCCCGTTTTGAACTTTCGAATAAAGAGACCTGGATGAGCAAGCCAAGTGCTTTTCAGCATGGGGGGTTTTGCCTCTTCTGATCACTAGCTTGTTGAAGTTTTAAAAAAATATTTTTTCAGTTGTGAATTCGATGGGGCTGATCTCTCTCTTCGGTTGGGAGCAAAGTCCCAGCATTGGGGATGCAAAATGGCTATGTTGAGTGAGCTCTGGATAAGTGGACCACTGCAATTCCTCTTCTGGCAAAACGATGTCAAAATCTGCCTTACAGAAGCTTCCAGGAAACCTCGGGTCCACCCACCCAAAACCCATTACCCCAAAGTCAGAGAGGGCCGCACACTGTTAATTTCCATAATGCTGTCAGAACCAGCATGTGTACCACTGCAGAGTGCCTCGGACACGTGTTACAGGGAGCCGCACGTGGGCCACATTCTCCAGACATCTCTCAACACTTTCACAGGAATCCCAGTCATGTTGCTGGGAGGCTCCTTTATGGCCCAAATCTGTGAAAGCAGAAAACGGTAGCTCTCTGCCACAGGAGGAGGATGCTAGAATGGATGAGTGAGAACATTTAGGGAGCCCAGAATCAGTCTAGGGTACGTGGAGCAGCAGCATGGCCGCTGATGCCTGTTCTCCCAGTTACTTCAATAGAGCAAATCTGGCACACCTAAGGTACACAAAAACGAAACCCAGTGTTACCCAAACAAGGAAGAAAAAGGGCTTTACCCTCTTCGTTCTATAAGCAATTTTATTTAACATTGTTTTATAAACTAAAAAATGAATCCTGGGTTTGAAGAGGCTTAGGAATCAGCTTCCTTGTGCCTCGATGTCCACAGCTAAGAACACCCACTTCCTCCCGAGTCTTTGGGACCTACTCAGCCTCGACCGCCTCTTCCCCTTCGCCACACTCAAACCGCACAAAGTCCACAACAGACACCCCCTGGGGCTGCACATACTGTCCCAACGTGATAGAGGGGTCTAGCAAATAGGGCTGGGAGAGCATCTTGGTCTCTGCCTCTCCCCCAGGCTCATCGTCCAAGGAGCCAACAGAGAGTGGGGCCATGCCCACTACATGCTGCCCAAGGCGGCGGCCAAGGTCTTCGAGGTTCGCTTTCTGCTCAGATGTCTCACAGACGACCAGGGCCCCATATTTCCCCAGCACCAGGTTGTGGAGCGAGGGGCTGTGCGTTGCTCCGTGGATGTAAGAGCCAACATAGAACCCAGAGGGCACCTTCACCCACGCAGCGCGTTTGAGAGTCATGTTCTCTCCCAGGTTACCTATAAGAAACAAAAACAAGCAACCAACACACCAGCTGGATAAGATGACTCAGGTAGCTCCAAAACGCACAGAGGAGGCCAAGTCCTAACACAGACCGGCCCTCTGCACTTGGATGTTCTACTAGGTAGAGCGATGCTATGTTCAGTTTATGTTTCCAGAGAACAAAGTGTGTGTGTGGGCGATGGCGTAGGTGAGGTGGAGAGCACCTTTACTGGCACCAACTCTGTACACCAGGCTCTCTGTGATTTAAAACACCTGAGCTGGGCTGTCAGATCCTATGACTCAGAAATGTCAGTTCTGGCTACATGACCTTGGGCAAGTGACTCAATTATATACTGCTACTCACTAGCTTAACAAGCTTCGTGTTCTCATCAGCAAAATGGAGAAATAAAGATCATGTATGGTAAAGCACCATTACAGTGTCCGACACACGGGCCAGGTGCTGGCCTTTACTCGTGCTTCAATGCAGAGGGAGTCAGCAATCTGTGCGGCTCAGCGAGCTAGTGAGCAGTGGAGCTGGCACGGCTACTCAGGACTCCAACACAATCCAGCGCTTTTCCCCGCCAAATTCCTACCCCTCCCCAATACCACAGTAACTGGTACAGACAACTCCTGATCATTCACTATATCACGAAAAAGCCCCAGAAAATCCAACCCCCATGCCATCTGAGTTTCAACTTCCTCTCCTCAAAAACAAGATGGTAACACCTTCAGAATTGTAAGAACCAAAATGGGAAAAAAAAGAAAACTAAAATATATTATATATATACATATATATATATTTTTAAAGAAGCAAAATGAGCTCGCCTTGTCCCCCCTCTCCTGGCTATTCTTTCCCTCTATCAGAAGGCCCAAGAAAACAAAAGAGAGAATAAGTAAAGGGCCCTGAACTAGTCATCGTTAAACCAAAGTCCTGAAAAAAGGAATATGTGGAAGCCAAAGTGAATTTTGAAACAATGCAAAGCATCGACCCAACAGTTAATTCCCAGAAATTGACAAAACTGAAGCACCCGTTCTTCCAGAATTTCCTAATAAGCCTCACTGAATCATCATAAATATTGCATGACCTCATAAAAAAAAAACCGAAGTCATGCCTTGCTTGGAAGCTTCAGATAAGCAGTTAGATTCCCAGCAAGCCCCAACCCAGGCCTACTCCCCCCCCCCCTTCATCCATCAAGGGCACGTCGGAAGAAAGGAAAACCCCAAGTCCCACCATCACCAGCCAGATGTGCCTATGGTCAGCAGGCTCTCACAGCACTGACCTTCACAAATCCAGGACCCAGTGTTGGTTTTGGTTTTTTAAAAAGGTCAAACCCTTGACCACAGTGGTCTTAGGTTCTCCCGGGCCCCTTTACGAGGAAGGTGGGTGACACTGTAATGTATTGTTTCTCCTGAAGCGCACAGCCTGGCAGCGGGCCGGCAGTCAGAAGGCTCTCTCCACATCTCTGGCTAAACACATGCTTTGGCCAGCACGGCTGAAAATCATGCTACAATCAGCTAGAAACTGGGAGATTTCCCCACACAAGTCTACAGGGGGGTTCATTCCCGCCAAGATAACCATTAACAAGGGCTTGGTGTGGCTGCCTGTCTGCAGGACGCCCACTGGGCTCTAGCACCAAACGCCAAGCCTGCTTCTCACGCTGGCGCTGTATGGTCCTTCCAGGCGTGTCGTTCTTGATCTAGACCGAGACACAGCAAAGGATCCAGTCTTTAACTCGTTTCTAAAATCCTCACAAGTACTCACCAATTGCTAGGGCCAACTGATCCTTGAGCGAGCCTTGTCTGTCAGGCCCAGCTTGAAGTTCAGAGAGCTCAGAGGAATTCAGAAAGCCCTGCGTGCACAGACAGAGAAAGCAAACATGAACCATATGCACTACTCAAATTATCAAGACAACATGCAAAACTACCCACTCCCATTCCTCATGAGAGAAGGACGAGGCTGTCTCTCCATAAAGATTTCCCGCCTTTGAAACCCTAGGAAGGCACTCCAGTCTATGCTATATGGTCACCATCAGGCAGAATGGACAATGGCAGTGGGGTTTTACACACAGCTGGTACTTTCCCTTTTAGTGTACTTTTTAAATTGTGAATTACGTGAGGGTGCAGTGGGGTGTGTTTACATTTCAGATCACCAACGACATTCAACAGTCCAGGCCACTCGTTAACCACCACCCCTCCTAGTCTGCCCCACCCTCCTCTCCCGAATGCTCTTCTCCTTCCACCCGCCCTTTCACACAGGTCAACACCCGCCCACCTTCCCACCCTGCTCTCCCTCCGTCTGGTCCCTTCGGTAGTCAAGACGGTGTCTTGGTTTTTATCTTACTGCAGTGGTCTCATCCAGTATGTGCCTCTTGTGACTGACGTCACTCAGCAAAACCTCCTCCAGGTCCCCCAAGTCGTGAGGTGCTTCGTGCTTTCATCATTGTTTTCCAGTGACACACAGCAGTCTCTGTGTGTGTGTGTTTGTGTGTGTGTGTGTACCATGGTTTATCTGACCACTCTTCTACACGTGGACATGTGGGCTGTTTCCAACTTCTTGCAATCATGAGCTGGGATGAACACAAGGGGGCCCACATCTGTTTGTGTCCCGGCTCTTACTTCTTTGGGGTACACACCCCACAGAGGTATTGCCGGATGATGTGGGATTTCTATTCCCAGTTGACTGAGGTAGTGCCACATTGCTTTCCCCAATGATTGTACGGGTGGTACTGTTAATAAACCAAAGATGCTGAAACTTGTCAACAGATCCAGTTTCACTAATATTTTATTTGATTACTGAACCATCCCCAATTCCGTTCCACTTCCATCCTTCAGTCTAACTTCTTATAATGCAATTTCCTAGAAATCAGGAATATTCAAAAATACCAACGCTAAAAGGTTTGTGGATGAGTGGCTGGAATGAGTGAGGATGCAAGCGCCGTGGAGGGAAATGGCCCACTGTCTGACAAAACCAGTTATCCTGGGCCTGCAACTGGTTTCTAGGGATTTACCCTACATCGACTCCCAACAACACACACGTGTGCCTACCAAGCCAAGCCCAGCCCAGCCCAGCCCAGTGCCAGGGAGTAGGCTGACTCACAAGGGCCCTTTAAGGACAGAGGCGAGCTGCCTCTTTTGGATATAAATCTTTACGGGAGCAGAAAGCCTCATCTTTCTCACTCAGAGCAGCTGGTGGGTTGAACTCCCAAGGAGTAACGCACTGTATGCCACCAGGGCTTCTAAACATAAGCACAAAGTTACTCATGAAGGATGATTTCTCCTTGTAAAATACCAGGAACAACCCAGAGGCTCAGAGGAGGAGATGTGTTAAACAAACCATGGTACACACTAGGATGAAGTATTGTTTTATACCTTGAACTCTGGGACACTGGTTACATTTTTAAAATTACTTAATTCTTGTTAATGTCTTAATCCAAAAGTGAAATCAATAAGGATTTGGAGGAAGTACTAAAACTGATAAACACATATGGGGGAACACATAAACTGTATTTCCAACAAATAACATAACCTCATAAGAAGCCCTGGTGACACTGGTTAAACGTGTGTGTGTGTGTGTGTGTGTGTGTGTGTGTGTGTGTGTGTACACAAACACAAATTCACCTAAGCCAAATAACTTTCAGCAGAGCCCTTTAACCATTTACCTTCAAGATAAATACAAAAAGAACTACAAAGAAATTTTCCAATTAGTAAGTTTGTCATTTGGAGTAGTAAGGTGTAGCAATTCTGAAGCAACTGCATATTGTAACACTAAGTTAACAAGCAAACACAGTAAAGTTGCTAAAAGCAAACTTCTCACGGAGAGAAGGAAGATACGAATTTCGAAAAGAAGAGACGGAAGCCCCCTATCGTGCTGGGTGAGAAACGGAGAGACACTCCCACACACTGAGCGTGGACACACACACTTCCTTACCCTATCTGCTCAAAGAGCAAAGAAGCAACGGTGCCTGTCAGCTACCCATTTGATTTCTAATGCCACTTCCCACCCCCATTCCTTAGAAAGGTGCCCCATTCTGGGGCTCTAATTCCTTCTTTGGTTCTCCTATGGATAATGCTTAGTCTCCTAACGCCACTCTCTCTAGAAGCCCTTTCCTCAGGACATTCCTCAGGATTTCTGGACACAAAGCCTCAGATGGTGTCATCTGACTGGCTGACCCCATTCTACTGGCATTCATCTACTCCTCTAACAGAGAGTTCTAGAGCCCCCACTGAGTGCTGGACATGGTGAGGAAGGCAAATTGTGTTTATGAAGTTTACATCCTACTGAGGAAAACAGAAAAATACAAATAAATATGCAGTAGAGAAGCACTGTAACAAAAATGAAGAATAAGGGGATAGACAGAGCAACAGGAGAAAGGACAATCCTCTTGAAAGGAGTAACATTTAAGCAAGACTAAAGCAAGACATGAGACTATGTGGAAAAAAATTGGGAACAGCAAGTCAAAGACCTGGAACCAAGTTACAGTGTTAGAAATTAGCCCCCAAACTCACTTTGCTGTATGTGGGGAGTTGCTCCTTGAGGCTCTGACAGTGCAGCAAGGTCCCAACAGCAACTTGCTGGACCAACTGTTGAAATTTTGAATTTCTGGAAACAAAATCTGTCTCACAGTTTACCTGTGGGTACAAATTAGTGCTGCTGTAAGAGCTGTTTACTAAGTCTCGGGAAGAGCCTTAGGAGTAAACCCAGTTACACAAGCTGCAGACTTAACAGAAATAAATGACCCTGGAATTTCTAAGATGTAAGTCTTCTTCTTGAATTACTGCTATGAGTAAGACAGACCTGTACACCAGCAGACAGGTCCACTGTGTGCCTCACGGTCTCTCGACAAGTGGGCCTCCTGACTGGCTCCATTCGCCCCCAACTCCAAGGCACGCTAATCATAACTGATTTTTCACCAATTATGGCCCTAACCCTCCTCTAAAACAGTAACTCTCTGCCCATCATCCAAATAGTAATTCCTAGCGTTAAGTTCTAACTGCTCCAGGAAATGTAAAGCTTATTCCCACTTGACAGAAACTGTCTAGAGCAGGGGGTCGGCAGGGAGCCATATGCGGCTCTTTTGGTACATCCACGTGGGCTCTGAAGTAAAATTGAAGCAAATTAATGAGCATTATTCAGAGAATGGTGACTTCATTTGCAATTGAGCCATATTTATGGCTCTCGAACACTTTTTAAATTGTTATAAGGGGCAGGATTGGCTCTTGCTCTCAAAAAAGTTTGCCAACCCTTTGTCTAGACTGCTAAGCCTTTTAAAATCAACACATCTGTGCATGTCTCAACATAAATCTATAGCCAATAACTGAGGTCTCACAGCTTTAAGGTCTATCTTTATGGTTCTCAGGCATCTTTTAGAAGGCAGAGACTACCCAAAGCCTTACCCACAGAGAGCTGAGCCTGGGATGGAGAATTCCGCCAACTCACCTCCACTAATACAGCTGTGTTGCCTTCCTGCAGCAGCCCAATCAAGCCTTCCTTGGTCTTCCTCCCATGGAGCTTGATAGCTTTGCTCCAGCCCTCCTTCTGGGCCTCCTGGTGGAGCCAACTTTCTGCCTACCCATTGTGGAGAAAGGGGACAGATGGCAAATTACAGAGTTCATAACCAGCTGAGCCTCAGGTTCCCCCATTCTTTCTGCCTCTCCTAAATGCTACAGTAGAAACTAAAATTAACATTTATTACAGCCTATAACTACATGCCAAATGCCAGTCATTGTACCTGGTGCTTTGGGTAAACGTGTTCTTCCTAACAGCCCCAGGGGTGCATAGTAGCATCTTCATTTACTGACAAGAACGCTGTGACTCTGAAAGATTAAGGAAGACGGCTACATCTCGCAGCTCATGTGAGGACAGGCACCATCTGAGAGCCAGCCTGGTGGTGTCTTGGGCTGCTAAGCACAAGGTGGGAAATGCTAATCCGCCAGTTCTTCCACGTGAGGAGGCGCGTTTTGCTCCCCTGAAGATTGACATCCTTGGAAACACCCAGGGGCAGTTCTACTCTGTCCTATATGATTGCTAGGAGTGAGCCGATGGCTTTGGGTTTAGTCCCTAACTCCTTAGCTTACACAAACCCTCTCCACTCCAAGTAGGGGGAAAGGGTCGGTAAAGTCTCGCATGGAATGGTTTGTCACCCGTGGGATCCTGACTCAATCGCTTCCCAATCAAAGGCCAAGGAGGTTCCATCGGTTCGGCCAGAACCCCTACCTAGGACTCTGCTTTGGGGGTCAAAGGGCAGGCGGCCTTACTTCTGTCCCCTGGAATAGTGTGCAGCCTGGCACCCCGCCCACACACCTCTTTGAGATCCCCACCACACGTGTCCAGAGCTTTCTTGCAGTTCACAAAGGAGTAGCCCGTTTTCCGCCGCAGCTTCACAAGCAGCTCCTTGCGGGACGGCGAGGCGGCCGGCGTGGGCCCGCTGTGAAACGAGGGCCAAGGCTGCGGCGGCTCTCGCAGACGGGGCCCCGCCTGCAGAGGGAGGGCGGGCAAGGAGAACCGCGTGAGAGTCCGCCGGGGGCCCCGGGCAGCTCTTGGGGGTGGGGAGCGCACGGCTAGGAGGGGTCTTAGAGAGGCCGGGGCTCGGGCGGCAGGGGAGTGGCAGTGCACCGGCTCCGGGCGGCGAAGAAAGGACGTCCGCAGCCGGGGGCTACCGGGCCGAACCGGGGCCCGGGGAACGCGAGAGCGGCAGGGAAGGGAGGTGTGCCTGCCGAGCAGGTGACGAGGACTGGGCTCCTCACCGGGCGGCTTCCGGGGCGCGCAACCTGGCCGAGGCGCAGCGACCGTAGCAGCAACATGTCGCAGGTCTCGCTCCGCGGGCCGGCGCGGGCCAGTGAGGCGACGGGCGACGGCGTAGCAGCGGGGCCAAACTTCCCCAGGAGAACGCGCCCGGCCGAGAGCGCCACCTACTGGCCGGAAGGCACAGTCGCCTCCTACTTGAGCTAGCCTAGACCAAGTTCTCAACCTGTGGGTCGCTACCTGGGTGGCAAAATGAGAGTGATGAAGTAGCACCGAAAATAATGTTATGGTTGGGGGGCAGGGGGGTCACCACAACATGAGGAACTGCATGAAAGGGCCACGGCAAGGCGGAGAACCACTGGGAGACCACATTTCCCCGGGGAATTCACTTGCCACAGGTGAAATGGTAGAAAGCACGAGATGAATGTGTCACAAAATGAAAACGCAGCCAGAAACTTAGGAAAAGCCTTCTATTTCTTTATTTACATTGTGATTCACCATTATTAATTTCATCATCATCATTACTATCCTTTATGATCTAGGGCAAACCCGTGAGGTAGGCAGAAATTTGTCCACGGTCCCTGAGGGAGAATGGGGTGGAAACTCTTCAACAAGCAGAGTTCATCTTTGTTGAATAAGCAAGATTTGTTGGGCACCTACTGCATGCCGGGAACCGTGCTCAGCTTTAGGAGGCTGCTGTTCACATCGGTTACGTCAGTTCCCATTCACAGCAACCCCGGGTGTGCACAGGGTTTTCAAGGCTATGAATCGCCAGGCCTGTCCTCCTAGGTGCCTCTGATGGGTTCCATCTGACCACCAGAGTTAGAGAGGGGTCCAGAACAGGCCTAGCCACAGAGGTAAACTCATCATTCAAAAGGGAAACAAATGACCAGACCATATAAGACAAGGAAGATCGTGCAGGCCGAACAAAGACAAGGGTTCCCAGGGAGCAAGGAAGCACATCCTAATGAGAAGACCAGGAAAGACCGTTTTTCAGGAAAGAAGGGATATGTAAGAAAACCTATGGAGACTTTGACAGAGAGATAAAGGGCTTCCAGGCATGAGATCCCCAGAAAGAACAAAGTTTGAACATCTTGTGTAGACTGGCCAGAAGTCCCAATATATAGGTGAGGAGCAGGGCATGAAGTAGAAGGGTATTTGGAATCATATGGAGGTAGACTGAGTCCCAAGCAGAGGAATCTGTTCTTGCTTCCAGATGCAGCAAGAACTGGTTTTAGGAAGCTCACCAACAGCTTGCGGAATGGTTTGAAGAGAGTGGAGGATGGTAGTCTAGACATGGCTCTATGGCCCTGTCGGAAGGGCCAACGTGAGAACAGAAAAGAGGTGAAAGTGAAGGCAGAGCGTACTGGGAAAGAAGAAATGAAGGGGTCTAGAAGCCTAAAGACAATTCAAGGAGGAGAGGAATCTACAACTCAGTCCAGAGTTCTTCTGCAGGGCATGGCGATGGTCTGTGATCAGGGCACCAACTCCACAAAGGGTCGAAGGAGCTACTGGCCAGAGGAGGGCTTGGTGTGGTGGCTGTGCCTCCCGTCAGACGGGGAGAACTTCATCCAGTTAGAGCCCGGGTGCCTTCTGCCTCCCTTGAGGAGATTTAAAAAAAAAACAAAAAAAAACTTTCTTTCTTCTCAGGCCCAAAGGCAGAAACCTGAGTTCTTTGGAGGCAGAAGAGATCTTAAATGCTCTTTCTCCCTTTCTCTTCCTTTGAAAAGAGACCAAAGAACCTGGGGGGGAAATCCACAGAGCACAGAGACAAGAGTAGGACTGGAAGCAGGCGGTAAGCGTCTTGTCTATCAGCAGTCACTGATCTCATATACCACATACGCTAGGGACACACTCCTCAAGAACGGGAACTGAGAACATCCTTTGGGTTCGAAGATGAGTACTGCTAGGGTCTTGGACTCTTAGCAAGCAGGCATTTTCCTGAGAAAATCTAGGGGAACAGAGAGAAAAGGAGGAGGAGGGAAGGAAAATCCATCTTTTTTGGGGGGGGTTCTTGTATTTATGGCTTTTGAAATATGGCCGTTCCTTCGTTGGGACAAGGGGTACCCAGGAGCAGAGTGGGTAACATCAAGCAGGTCTTGGCCCTCTGTGGCTGGCCCTATAGATGTTGATGTTCACGTCCTCGTCCCGCTCGGCCAGCTCCAGTTGGAAGTGCTGAGGAAGGAGGTGCTGAAAAAAGTTCTCTGTCCCATGCTCCTCTCTCATCTTGGAAGCCAGATAGATGGTGCCGTGGGGCCCACACAGGTGTCGGAGGGTCCCCAGCAGCAGTGGGAAGGTGGGCTCCAGGTACACAATATCAGCCCCGAGCACCAAGTCATAGTCGCCAGGGAAGACATGCTGGTCAATCCCCCAGGCTAAGGCGCGGACCTGGGCCTGGCCTCCAGCTGGCACGTTGGCCTGGACGTTGCCCTGGATCTGTTCTAGAGCCAGAGGCAGGTCAGTGATGGTAACATCCCCTCCTGAGAGAGAGGAAGAAGGAGAAATGCACGTCAGAGAACCAACCAAAGGCTTTTGACTCCTGCCTAGAAGGTCCCCAAACCTCCAGACCTAGAGGACAATGTCTTGAAAATCCCGAGCCCATGCTTGGGTTCTAGTCGTTCTGACTCTTTACCTTACCCACTGTCGTTCTTGGGAACCCCCTTTGCACAACAACAGCATTCTTGCCGAGCCTCTCTGCCCAACACACCCCGATGAGACATCAGCAGAAGCCTGGGCAGGACTACGCTGCAGAAGGGCTGTGTACCCACCTCACGGACACAAGCTCAGTCTGCAGGGGTCTGGGAAGCTTCCCAGAAGATGTGACCTCGTCTGAGCCCTGAAGGACCAGGAAGAGGTCATCAGGTCGAGCTTTCCATGCAGAGATAAGGAAGACCAGAGGCCTGGCAGTGAGGGAGCGCATGCATTCAAGGAAGGCTGAGTTTGAGAGCAAGCAGAAGAGGACAGGAGAAGCTTCAAGTCATGAAATTTGAGGCGAGGGATTATAACATGCTAACGCAATCCAGATGCGATGCTGAGGGCAGTGGGCTTGAGCAGCAGAACAGGAGGTAAAGATGATCAGATTGGCATTCCAGAAAGCTGCGTGCACCCAATAAATACATATGTATGGAGCACCTACTAGGACAAAACCTCAGTCTTCTTGAGCGTCATTCTCCAGGCGGCAGCGCAGCATGTATTTCAAAGGGCATGCTTTTGATCATAATCATGCTAACAGGAAGAACGAGAAAGGCAGCACAGAGAGGAAGTAAGATCACCGATCATACATAGAAGGGATTGCAATGGATGAGGGAACTGTTGACTGTAATACTATAATCTGCTCTGCAAACCTGTGCCTAATCCACAATAAAAAGTTAAAGAGGGGAAAAATAAATGCTTCCCCTCGTGAATATTACAATTCAGTGACATGTATGAACATTAACAAACAAGATTTTCTAACACGCTGTACATCACAGGGTCCTAAGCGATTGTTGTTATGCAGCTTGAATTGCTTTCGGCGCATTGCAGCCCTACGTGCCCGAGTTGAACTGCTGCCCCACAGGGCTTTCTAGGCTAGGACATTCACAGGGGCAGACCACCAGCTCTTTCTCCAGGGAGCCACTCGGTGATTTCAAACTGCCACCCTAGCAGTCAGCACCCACGCAGTTAACCACCAGGGTTCTTTTACCTAGGGGCTAGCAGGGGTCCTGAAACTTCTTAAACAGGGGGCCAGTTCACTGTCCCTCAGAACCATTGGAGGGCTGGACTATAGTTAAAAAAAACACCTGGCAGGCCGGATAAATGTCTTCAGCGGGCCGCATGTGGCCCACGAGCTGTAGTTTGAAGACGCCTGGGCTAAGGTGAAGCCTCCACCAGAAAGGGAGCTTAGTGCAGATGCAAACTATTTAAAATCAGACTGCTGGGAAAGCTTCAATGAGATAGGGGGTGTGGGCAAAGACCCGTAGAGCATGATGGAGCTAACACTCAGATCCGTCAGGTTGAAGCAGCTCTGATGAGTTAAAGACCTTGAGGCTTGCACATGCTGCCTGCAAGCCCAGCAGGAAGGCCTGGGGCTAGAGCAGGAGCCAGACCCTAGCCAGGAACTAATGTGCAGATTTGGGCTTTTAGGCTGAACAAGGTGGGAAACTACTGGAGAACATTATGTACAGAATGGCCCCTAGCTGCTATGAAAGGATCACTAGCTGCTTTGGTGACGGCCTCCAGAGGGGCAGAGGCAGAAGCAGAGAGAAGTTGGGCGGCAGCTCTGCAGATGAGAGATGATGGTGTTTTGAACCAGGGCAGAAGCAATGACTAAGTAGCAGGCAGATCCTGAATATATTTTGAAGGTAAAACCAACAGGAGCTTGCTGACAGATTCACTGAGACGATGGAGAAAAGTTGAGATGACTCCAGCATCTTGGGCCTGGCCAACTCGAAGGCAGATTGACCACCCACTTCAACAAGGAAGACTGCAGGAGGCACAGGTCTGAACGTGCAGACCGGGAGTTCACGAAGGACACGTGAAGTTTGAAGTGCCCATCAGACAACCAAAGAGAGACACTGAGTAGGTCACACCCACCAGTCTGGAGATGGACATGAGAGAGTCGGAGGCCATCGGTCCAGAGAGGGCATCGGAAGCCATCAGATAAAGATGTGGCTGCTTGAGAATGAGGGTTGACAGATGCCAGGAGTCAAAAGGCTGCCCTCAAGGCCAAGACACTGGAGGCTTTGGTTGTGAAGCTGAAAAGGAAAGTAGCTCGGAAGAAGCAGAGAGGGAGGAGGGAGGGAGAAACCAGAAGGGTGGTGCCCCAAAGGCCAGAGGAAGTTTCAGGAAGAACGAGTGTCACGTCTACAAAGTCCAATAAGGGGCCGATACTGACCGTTGGATTTAACACGAAAGGCATTGGTGACCTTGACAACTGGAATGGAGAGGGTATGTTGGGAGTGGCTGAGACAAGACAACAGCAGTGACCCTTTGAGCAGGTGTTTGAGACAGAGAAAGGGTCCCGAGAAAGGAGGCTGGAGAGGACTCCCTTCACAATCGCTGCCGTGTTTGAACCCACTGTGGAGGCCACTGGCCCACCCTCCCATCGAAGGGCTTCCTCTTTTCCGCTGACTGACGAGCACGGGGTCCTTCTCCAGGGACTAGTCATGCTAACATGTTCAAAGGAGGTGAGATAGAGCGCCATCCTCACTTCTAACCCTATAACCCTGAGCGTGACGTTTCCATAACATTTATTATAAACCCATGGACAAATGGGACAATTTGGTTACATTTTTTAAAACATGGCAATTTTTATATTTTTAAAATATATTTTGGTTGTTATATATAACTATGAAAGTAATGAATAAAAACAAAAATGTTTAATTCCTGAAATTAAAAAATTAGGCACTATAGGGCTAAGGATTATTCTGGTGGTGGTTCTTGAGGCAAGCTTGTCCATCCCTCTGGCAGTCCTAGGGCTATTTCATATTCCCAGCCAGAGCTACAAGTCAAAGGCATCCGTCCCTCCTCGGTCTTCTTGATCTGTCGCGCAGCCTTCACATGCAGATAAGGGGAGTGAAAAGACCAGGGCTTGGGTCAGGTGCACCTTAGTTCTCAAAGTGACAGCTTCACTTTTTAACATTCTAAAGAGGCTTCGCTGATTGCCTGAGTGCTGCTTCTGTGGGCACTGTCGGTGGCTCCAGGCAAAAGAAAATCCTGGACAACTTCAATTGTGTCCCCATTTATCATGCTATAGCTTATTGAGCCAGTTGTGGCGTTTGTTTTCTGTTCAGGTGTAATCAATCCGTATTTAAGGCTTTAGGCTTTGATCTTCATCAAAGACTAATCGCTTCAAGACCTCCTCCCATTCAGCAAGCCAGGTTGTGACATCTGCATCTTGTTTACATGTTAAACTTCAGGTTGCAGAAGTTGGTAACAATGTTCCAGTTCTCCTCATCTTTGGCATTAGTGGTTGGTGCGTAAATGTGACTAGCAGTGTATTAACTGGTCTTTCTTATAAGTCTATGGGTGTTATCCCACAAAGATGACACTCTAGAAAACCCTAAGGGGCAGTTCTACTCTGTCATTTAGGGTCGTTTTGAGTCTAACTTGCCCTAACGATCCCGAGCAACAACACAGGTTCAGATAGGAAGAAAACGCTGCTCTGATACAATGCTCATTAACCACGTGGCGAATGGGTATCAGACTAGGTGCAACTCTGTGAAGGCGCCAGGGAAGCAAGCATCAAGGGAGCCTTGAGGGATTAACAGGGGGCACTGTGGCTAGAGCAGGAGTGCGGGAGGGGGAGAGACAGAAAGAGGCTGGAGAGGGAGGCAGGGCCACGCCCAAGGTGTTGGTTCTATCCTGAAAGCATCGAGAAGTCATTGAAAGATGAGGGGTGGAGAGTTAAGATGACAGGTGCATTTTTCAAAGATGACTCTGCCTGGTGGAGTGGGTGGAGGACTAGGTAGGGCCAAGGTGTAGAAGATGGAAGTCCAGCTTGGCTAATTATAGCAGTCCACAGAACTGACGATGACAACGGGAGCTGTCAACGAATTAGAAAAACTCACGAGCAACTCAGAGATAAAAAGCCATAGGACTTGAGCGAATATGGAGGGTGCAAGAAAAAAACATGCCAGAAGAAAAGGTGACGGCTAGGTTTCCCGCTGAGTGGAGGGTGGATGAGTTCACTGAAATGTCGAGAAGCCTAAAGGAAAAACAGCTTTACTGGGGAAGATTACAAAATCTAGTTTGGGCATGCCAAACTTCCCCGTGGGAAGACTTGCCGGTCTCTCTTGTGAAAATGAGGCCTGAGACAGCAGTGGCCTGAACTAAACTGGCCGGAAGAGAAGTGGACCACCAAAGCAGTAATAGGATGTACAACTCACAGGACTGGCAGATTGTCAGGATGTGAGGGGAATGGGCAAGAGACCAGATGACATCACGGTTTCTGCCACAGCAGATTGAACAGGGGACTAAAAAAGAAGCCTGTCTGGGAACAAGAAAGCAAGGGAGACACTGTTGTCTGTACCACATGCCTTTTCTCTTCCTGGTAGCATAACTGAGAGAAAGACAGGGCTTTCTACTCCTGTAAAGAGTTACAGTTTCAAAAAAAAAAAAAAAGCTACAGTTTCAGAAACTCACAGAGGTAGTTCTACCCTGCACTATAGGGTCCCTATGAGTTGGCCCACGACTTGATGGCAGTGAATGTGGGTTTTTGTTGTTGGTTGTGGTTGCCTGCCTCTCATCCACCCACTCTTCAGGGGGAAAAAGGCTGTTGACACTTCTGTTCTCTCTGATCCTGTTGTGTTCACACTTCTCACCTTTTCTGACAGGTCTTCCTCTTGATGGAGTCCCAAGGAATTCCAGCTGAGCAAAGGGGAAACTATCCATAACCATACATATCACCTCCCCATAATTCCTGTACTCTAACTTCTTCCCCCACCTCTCATTGTGGTATGACCTAGCATAATTCTTGGCACATATGAGACTCAGAATACATGTTAGCTGAGTAGACAGAGAAATGAATGCTCACCTCTGGGAAGACTTCCCTGAATGTGATCCAGTGCCTTCCCAAAGAATAAGGATATGTGGGAGCCAGTCAGGGTGCGATGTAGCAACAATGAAAAATACAACTTTCCTCTAGTTCCTAAATGCTTCCTCTCCCCCCCCACACACACTATCATGATACGAATTCTCCCTTGCAAGTCTGGCTAGACCAAAGGATGTACACTGGTACAAATAGGAACTGGAAACACAGGGAATCCAGGGCGATGATCCCTTCAGGACCAGTGGTGTGAGTGGCGATACTGGGAGGGTGGAGGGAGGGTGGGTTGGAAAGAGGGAACCGATTACAAGGATCTACACGTAACCTCCTCCCTGGGGGACGGACAACAGAAAAGTGGGTGAAGGGAGACGTCAGACAGGGAAAAATATGACAAAATAATAATTTATAAAGTATCAAGGGTTCATGAGGGAGCGGGCAGGGAAGGGGAAAATGAGGAGTTGATGCCAGGGGCTTGAGTAGAGAGCAAATGTTTTGAGAATGATGAGGGCAATGAATGTACAAAGGTGCTTTACACAATTGATGTATGTATGGATTGTGCTAAGAGTTGTATGAGCCCTAATAAAACAATTAAAAGAAAGAAAAGTTATAAATATTAAAGTATATCAGCCTGTTATCTTTGCTCTTGTGTCACTAACACTCTTTCATTTCAGTAAGAAGAAGAAGAAGAAGAAGGCTATGTAGATGTGCTCCCTAGGAAGATGGCCATTCCCATTCTTGCTTTTGCTCTGGCTTTTTGTGTGCCCATTAGGTGACAAACCAAGGAACTACTTCCTTTGTATCAGGTTTGTACTGCAAGCAACTCATGTTATACATTTTTTACAAACCTAATCACCACCTCCTGCGATCTCCCCCCTATAAGCACTATTCATTATCTATGTGGGTATTATTTATGTGGGTGGGTTATATGCAGGGAGTAGTGGGGGGGTGGGATATGCCAACATAGGTTCTTGATAAAACACAAGAAATTTTCCTTACTTTTCCCTTTCCCAACTCTGCTGATTACGACCCCTACCTCCCCTAAAATACATCTTAACCCTCGGAAACCCCCAAACTTCCAATCAAAACCCAAATTATCTAAAACACATTCATAAAGAAGTTACAAAGTAACTTGTGAGTATAATAAACACAGCTCCCTCGGTTTGCTCCCCCTACAAAGTCCTCCCACCCTCCCACCAGATATGTCATTTTGACCAGAGACGGCTCGTGTCCAAAGGGAAGAGGGTTTCAAATAAGAGCATTCTCCATAAAATCACAGAGGGCAGAAGGGCTGATGCTATTGTTTCTATGACCGCCTGCTACACTAAATCAGCCACGCTGGGTGCTCTGATAGCCAATCAGCGCCGACATATGGGTAAGGACTCAGGCGGGGGCAAGTCAAGAACCCACAAAGGCAATTCCTTCACATCCTCGCTCCTCCCAGTTCACGCACCCTGCAACGCAGCCAGGATCCCCACGATGCCAGTCCCTGCGCCCAGTTCGATCACCTTCTTCCCTCGGAAATCCACATTTTGCCTTTCGAAATAGTTGCACAGACTCAAAGCCTACCGGAGGAAAAAGAAAGGAATTTTTTTTTTAATTTTAAAAAACTGTGGCAGGGCTGGTTCCCTCTGGGAGTTCGAGACAGGAGTCCGCCGCCCCCCACTCCCACCCAGCGCAGCCCACTCCTCACCGCGTCCCACACGCGCGCTGCCACCCCGAGGCGGGCCCCGAAGTTCTGCGTGATGCTCAGCACGTGCCCACAGAAGCAGAACCGACTCTTTTCCGAGTAAGAATCTGCGAAGAGCCCGACCTCGCGCGGGAACACAGACTCCACCTCGGATTCAGGCTGTGGGTCGGGGTCCGCCATCCGGCCGAGCGCGCCCGGGTGCCACGTCGCGCGCTCGGATCCCGGATCTGCAGCGGGGCGGGCGGGGGCGGCCGGCCGTGGCGGTGTCCCGGCTCCGACTCCGAGCCCCGCCTCCCTGAGAACGCCCTCCCTCCTCCAGTTTGACTTCCTGGCGGTAGAACGAGGAGCTGCTCTTCCCAGGCCATGGCCCCAGCTCAGCGCACACCCGACGCAGGTGGAGGGAAAGGCCATGGAGTGGCTTCCCACCTATGGCGACCCCAAAGGGCAGGGCAGAAAGGCTCCGGAAGAATTCCTTACCGGAGCACACATTCCCCATCTTCCTCCTGCGGGGCGGGCAGTGGACGTGAACCACTGACCTTGCGGCTAGCAACCCAACACTTCACCCACTGCGCCGCCTGGGCTCCTGGAGCAGGGAGGAGCCAGGGTTAATTCTACAACAGGAGACCAGGTCCCCAGGCCCTCCTCACCTGTGGGGCGCCCAGGAGCTTGGGAGACCAGAATAACAACCAGACTCGGGAAAAGCAGGCTTAGGGGGAAATGGCTGGGGCTCTGGCTCTCGCCTCGCCGCGCAGCCAGGGAGAGAACGAGCGGCGGAGCCCTTCGGCAGCCCCCCGCCCGACCCTGCTCGCCGAGCGCGGCGGAATTCGCGCCTGGGACTTTAAGGGGCGGGGCCTGCCCGCCGCCGGGCTGACTGCGTCATTATCACGCGCCTCCTGCCTAGGCTCCACGTGGGTCCCGTGGAGAAGCCCCGAAGTGCTGCACATCATGGAGGGGGCCGAGAGTGGGAACTCGGCCGGAGCAGAGGCCCCGCAGCCTCAGAAGCGATACTACCGGCAACGTGCTCACTCCAACCCCATGGCGGACCACACACTGCGCTAGTGCGTGAGCAGGGCGCGGGGGGAGCGGAAGGTGGCAGCCCGGAGCAGCGGGGGCCTCTGCAGAGGGACCAGAAGGAGGGTGGGGAACATCTGAGCTAGAGCCGGCAAGGGCCGCTGGGTGACGTCTTTGTTGTTAGGGGTGTGTTCGGGAGGTGTGACAGAGGGCGGGGTTGACAAGGAATGGGCGTGGCATTCTGGAGGAGTCCGTTCCAACTCAACCAAACTGCCCTCAGATCTAGTCGCTGTCAACTCACAGTGACCCTATAGGACAGAGTCGGACTGCCCCTGTGAGTTTCTGAGACATAACTCTTTGAGTAGAAAGCCCTGGCTTTCTCCCATTTCAACCTGCGGACTTTGAGGTGAGCATCCCACCAGGGCTCCATAGCGATCCTGTAGTACAGGATAAAACTGCGCCGTGGGTTTCCGAGACGAAAGCCTGTATGGGAGCAGAAAGTCTCGTATTTCTCCCACGAAGCAACTGATGGGTTCCAGCTGCTGTTTGTGTGGTTAGCAAATCCAGCACTTAACGCACTGTGGCGCCAGGAGTCTTCATAGCTCGGCTAGAAAGGAAAAATAAATTTCTTGAGACCAAAGTGAAAAAGGCACCATGTCATTTCCTTCTTTCAGTTTCATTTGTTGGATGATTACTATTTTATCAATGTTCAATCCTGCCCATACCTTACTCCATCCCTAACCCATAAAGTAGTCCCCACCAGGGTCCTATTGATGTCTAGAACTGGAGATGGGTCAGGTTGCTCAGCAGCAACGTGGGCCTCATGATGGGCCTATGATTCACACTGGGGCATAAGAGTGGTTTCCAGTTTGGTCCCCAGAAGCCACAGGGCCCACTGTTACAGAATGTTTAAGAAAGCCTCTTTCTTCCCACCCACACAGTGTACCACTTCCCACGGTGTATGACCAACATTCTCTGCTCTCCATGTCTTCTATCCAATAGCCCAGTGAAGCCAGAGGAGATGGACTGGTCTGAGCTATACCCAGAGTTCTTTGCTCCACTAACTCCAAACCAGAGCCATGATGACCCAGAGGATAAGAAAGAGAAAAGGCCGCAGGCCCAAGTGGAGTTTGCAGACATAGGCTGTGGCTACGGTGGTCTGTTAGGTAACACTCGACCCCTTTCTTCTGGACAAGGCAACGCAGTGACTTAGGTTCTGCCATTTCAGCAGGTTTGATGGGGCCCCAAATTGGCCTTTCCCCTTCGGACCAAACACTGGCACCGTGACATCAGTGTGGCATGCCTCCAGCGTCCCTCTACTCGGGGTCTGTGGACTTTGGTCGAGTGAAAGGAGAGGCTTGCCTCAAATGCCTCTTAGAACCCAGGTTGTCCTGTCTGGCTCCACCCCTAGACCCTGTTCTGCATGACTCATTTCACCTGCTACGTGCTGGGTCAGTGAGCCGGTCAGCACAAGCGTCAGAGATTAGCCTCTGTGGCCAGTGATCCTGAACTCAGGGATTCCACCACCTCCCTTCTTCTGTCCCCCTCCCCCAACCAGAACGCATGCCTGCTGCTCCTCAGGTCCCTTATGTATTGTCCCAACCATACATACAGGACCACTTCCCTATTTTTAGATCTTGCCATACAGCTAACTAACTGTGTGACAGACAGGAAGACTGTGGTATTTGAATCATAAAACTTTGGTTCAAGTTCCACCTCCAAACCCTTCTTAGTTCTGTGACCATGGGCATGCCTCACCCTCAGTTTCCTCATCTTTATAATGTGTCATAGTGTCTTAAGGCATACATGAAACAAGGCGTGAAAACTTAAAGTACGTGCATATGTCCACGTGGTACTAGCTCCTCTCATTTCCCCGCTCTGGTGACAATTTCTGTATCTCTCCCCACCCCCACCCCCACCATAGATCCATTTATATGCAGTGAAACCTGTGAGGGCTGGAATTCAATGGCACTACCTTCATCTTCCAGGTCTCCCAGGTTTTCCACCTTTGACAACATAGTTACCACTTTTCAGCTACTCTCTATTTAATGGGAACAGTTTGAGCTTCCCTTCCCTTGTTGGTTTCCACCTTTTTTTAAACCATTTTATTGCATATAATTCACGTATTATACAATTCAATAGACTCAATAGGTTCCCACCTCATATGAGTGCTGCCTGTCGCAGGTTTTACTGTACACATCTCCCTGTTCCCACCTGCCATTCCTGGCTTTGTGAGGTGCAGAGTGAGGCTTCCTTTCTTGTGTTGGCCCCTTTGCATGTCCCACGTGGCTGGACTGATGCCATTTCTATTTCTGTGCCTAGTGGAGCTGTCGCCACTATTCCCAAACACACTCATTCTGGGCCTGGAAATTCGGGTGAAGGTTTCAGACTATGTGCAAGACCGGATTCGGGCCCTACGTGCAGCTCCCGGCGGTGGCTTCCAGAACATTGCTTGTCTGCGTAGTAATGCCATGAAGCATCTTCCTAACTTCTTCCAAAAGGGCCAGGTAGGGAGGGGCCCCAGTGGGTTAGACTGGTGTGTGGCAGACGGGTGGGGAAGGTAGGCCCTCACCGTCCTGCCTGTGCACGTCTGTCTCACAGTTGTCAAAGATGTTCTTCCTCTTCCCGGACCCACATTTCAAGCGAACTAAGCACAAGTGGCGAATCATCAGTCCCACGCTGCTGGCAGAATATGCCTACGTGCTGAGAATCGGGGTGAGTTGAGTGGGAAGGAGAGTAGGATAGTCTGTTCAGAGGCCCTCCCTGAGAATTAAGTGGGGGTGGGTTTCAGGGCTCACGTCACCGCTCCCAGCATCCCCCCGCCCTGAGGCATGCAGCCCCTCTGTCTAGAATGATTTTGCCTATGCTCTCTCACTGCCATTGAGTCGACGCCGACTCATAGGGACCCGAGAGGACAGCATAGAACTGCCCCTGTGAGACCATAACTGTTTACAGGAGTAGAAAGCCCTATTTTCTCCCTTTGCCCATGCAGGGGCTGATATATACCATAACTGACGTGCTGGAACTACACGAGTGGATGTGCACCCACTTTGAAGGACACCCTCTGTTTGAGCGTGTGCCTCTGGAGGGGCTGGTAAGTCAGAGGCCTAAGAGAATGTGCAGTGATGCACACCTTTCCCAAGGATCTATATCCTTTGAACCGGCTCCATACCAGGAAGATGATGTGGGAATTTAGAAGCCAGAGATGATCTGAAAGGTGTGCAAAGACTTACCTAGAGCCTTTCTTCTCCCAGAGTGAAGACCCTATTGTGGGACATCTGGGCACTTCAACCGAAGAAGGAAAGAAAGTGCTACGCAATGGAGGGAAGAATTTCCCAGCCATCTTCCGAAGAATACAGGATCCCACTCTCCCAGCAGTGACACCCCCCACCAGCCCCACACAGCCTGCTCACTGACTGCTCATCTTGCCTAGCTTGACCCCCTTTTCAAGGGGCCAAAAAGAAGAGCAGATCCCCCCTGGGCCTTGCCAACACAGGCTGCCAGGGTTAAGAGGCAGGGAACCTCAAAGAAAGTGGCCAAGGCAGAGCCGTCGTTTTCACAATTACTCCGGGCTCCTTCCCATCGTGCCCCTTTACTGAGGGCAGAAAGCAGAAGAAGCTGACTGAGAGCGTCAAAGGACCTTGGACTGGAGGGGATCTCGGCAGTGTGGGTTCTGGATTACCCCCACCCCCCAGCCTTCTCACCTGAGATCTCTCCTCAGCTGGAGTGAGGAGCTGTACTATTCCTCTAAACTGCCTGCTGGGCCAAAATCACTTGTCCCGTTGTGTTTACTGGGCAGTTCATGCATGGTAGGCACGGTCCTTGGGTACCTTGGGCATGTGTCCGTGCTGCAGTTCTTTGGGGGAAAGGCTGGAGTATGTGTCACGCACCCCCTCTAGGTCGCTCCTTGGTCAGGCCTGGACTTGGGCAATCTGCTCTCGCCTTGCTGACTCTGGAGAGTCCCTAAGTGGTTTGGGGTGGAGAGACCCTTTCCTTCATGTTGACCTTGAGTTGCAGGCAGAACAGCACGGAGCCCAGCGGGGATGGGAGTAGGGAGTGGGAGAGCAAGGAGCAGCAGCTGAACCAAGGAGGGTTCCGAGGCTGAACAGCAGCTGCTGACCAGAAAGTTCCACACCCCTCCAAGAGAGGACAGAGTCAAGTGGGGGTTCTAAGCATTCCTCTCTTCCTCGGTCCAGGGACCCAACTTTGCTAATTTGCAAAAAGCTCCTACATTTCTCTTCCTCAAGCCCCGTAGTCCCAGAGCTGGAGGGACGCAATGTTTTGACCAAGAACCCTGCAGCACTCGCCTCAGGAGCAGTTTAACCCATGAACACACCCAGTCCCTTGCCCAGCCTGGAGAGGAGAGGGGAGGATGACAACTCTGCACCCCACAACATGCAGCCCACCACGTAGCCCAGATGAACCACCCGAGAACTAGGGGTATTTACAGCTGTTCTTCCTGGGGGAGCTGGAGGGTGGGGAATTCCTGAGGATAAGCCCGAAGGCCTGGCTCCCTGGGAAAGTGGTGGGAATACCAGGGCTGACTCATACAGCTTGTGGGTCACTGTCTTGGTTCTCCCGCGCTGCTGTAACAGGACTGTCATGAGCAGATGCCTCACTTTAGAAATGAAAGCCTCCGTTAGGAGGCTGCTATTGTTGAGTGCCCTCCCATCAATTCCAACTTCGTGCAACGCCATGTGCAAGAGGAGGGAACACTGTCCAATCTTTATTTGATTTTGGGGGGAGCCCATACTTTATTTATTGAAATACATTGTAAATTGTGAATCAGGTAGGAGAACCCTGCCTGGTCCTATGCCATCCTCACGATTGATATGTTTGGGCCACTGTTGCAGCCCCTCTGTCGGGGCATCTCATGGAGGATCATTTTTGATGCCCTACTTACTTCACTGAGCATGATGTCCTGTAGGTGGCTAGAAGTCCAAAATCAGGGTGCTCAAGAGGAAAGCCCCCATCCCTTTCAGCTGCTTTGGTACGTCAGTAGTCTTTGTATCTCAAAAATCAAAGCAACCTTTGCTAATTCTACCATACTAATGTAGCAAACAAAACCCCGCATCGCCATCTAAACTTAGAAAGACCCTACAGGACAGATAGAACTGTCCCTCTGGGCTTCTTTAGAGGGTAGAAAGCCCTGTCTCCCTCCCAGGGAGAGCCTGGTAGTTTTGTGCTGATGACTTGACAAGGAACCACTATGCTACCAGACCTCCAACTCAGACCCAAATGAAATTATGACTTACAGGCAGACAGGTTTGAAATTAGGACACAAATCACCCAGCATTGAGCCAATTACCCTCAAGTGGAGTCCAACTAGCCTTCCCCAGGAAAGGATGTGTCCCTGCTGGTCTAGGCCATCAGACCAAGAGTAGAAGCTGAGGGGGCCACTCCCCACTGGGTGCCACAGGAGGTCCAAGGGAATTGCAAAAGGAAGCCCCGCCTGCTGTCCTTCAAGGGTGAGGCTTGGTTGCTGATCCCCAGCATGGACCACTAAGAAGAAGAGATTGGCTATAGAGTTTGGAGAGGGGGCGTCGCCCAGGGCTTAAATAGAGGCTGGGGAAGCAGGCAAAATGCTCAGAAGCCCTCTGTTTGGTCGGCTTTCTGACCCAAACCATGACCCAGACGCTCAAGTTCGCCTCTAAGGTGTTCCATCGTGTCCTTTGGGCTCCCGAGCTGGGCTCGCGAGGTGCCGACTCAGCACCCAGGAGCTTGGCCCACATCCCAGGCCCCTCCACGCCGGGCTTCCTGGTGGAACTCTTCTGCAAAGGGGGACTGTCCCGACTACACGAACTGCAGGTAGGGCTGGGGCACTCCATTTCCAGGGCTGGGACCTGGGGAAGCTCGTTCTGGCAACTTCAGAAAAGACAGAAATGCAGGGAGGGCCAGTGAGGACGGATGCCTGTGAATTTTGGAGAAGGCAAGTTGAAACTCGGGATTGTGGGCTCAAGAAGCAGCTTCTTACAGCGCCATCCAGGAACCTGAGCACCAGCACAGGGCACTGGAAGCCAGTTCAGGGCACACTGTACTAGGCAGGCGGGTTCTGTTTAAAGCTACGGTAGGCTTCCTAGTTCACTCGGTGGGGGCACAGCCTGAGCTGGACAGACCAAGATGGGAACCCATAAGGATTTCTCCGCCCCAGCTCAGCCAGACGACCAAAGAGTTCTTGCTTATCTGCTCAGCGCAAGGTTTCTCGGTTTGGCTCACCAGCCACCCAAACTTCGTCGGCATGCCAGATGGGGGGAAGAGGAATTTGGAAGTCCTGAGAAGCCCACCAGTCCCTAGGCGTTAGCACTGGTTAAACTGGGAGTTTGGGGCCCGCGTCCCCAGGGTCCACTTGGCGCGTTCCCCCAGGTGCAGGGCGCTGCGCGCTTCGGCCCGGTGTGGCTGGCGAGCTTCGGGACCGTGCGCACGGTGTACGTGGCCGCGCCAGCACTCGTGGAGCAGCTGCTGCGACAAGAGGGACCTCAGCCCGAGCGCTGCCGCTTCTCGCCCTGGACGGAGCATCGGCGCCATCGACAGCGGGCGTGCGGACTGCTCACAGCGTGAGTCGTCGCGGCACCAGGCCCTCTCCGGTGGCCGGTCCCCAGTGTGGGAGCGCAGAGTGAAAGCGGCCATTTCCCCAACCGCCTGGCACCTCGGGGTTCCCAGTCCAGTCGGTTTCACCCAAACTTGAGTCAAGCCCCGTCCCCGCCCTCCCCCCCCCACCCGCCCTCTTTTCTGGTGAAGCCAGAATGCTGGGAACTGGGGGGTGGGAGGGTGGAAGGGCTCCCGGGGGTAGATTCCGTGACTCAGCTTACCCAGGAACGCAGACCCCCTCCGGGGCAGGAAATGAGTAAGGCGGAGGGGAGATGGGAAGGCAGGCGGGCGCTGACTGAGCGGGATTGCGTGCCCTTAGGGAGCCGACCGTGGTTTCTCTGGCCCACCCAGCGGGTCTGCCGCCCCGTCGGGCCTCTGTCAAGCCCCGCCCCCGCCCTGAGGCCCGCTCTGCGCACCCCCACCCCTGCAGGGAAGGGGAAGAATGGCAGCGGCTCCGCAGCCTCCTGGCCCCGCTCCTCCTTCGTCCCCAAGCGGCGACCCGCTATGCGGGGGCCTTGGACAACGTGGTCGGTGACTTGGTTCGTAGACTGCGGCGCCAGCGGGGCCTTTGCGCCGGGCCGCCCACCCTGGTTCAGGACGTGGCGGGAGAGTTCTACAAGTTCGGACTAGAAGGTGAGGCCCCGGGGCCGATGGAGTGGGCTGGAAACCCGGGCGCCCCTTGCCCTGACGGCTCCCCCTCCCGGCCAGGCATAGCCGCCGTGCTGCTGGGGTCGCGTCTGGGCTGTCTCGAGGCCCAAGTGCCGCCGGACACCGAGACCTTCATCCGTGCCGTGGGCTCTGTGTTCGTGTCCACGCTACTTACCATGGCGATGCCTAAATGGCTGCACCGCCTAGTGCCGGGACCCTGGGGTCGCCTCTGCCGGGACTGGGACCAGATGTTTGAATTTGGTAAGACGTGGGAGACTAGGTGGGGCTAGAGACCAGAGCCCGCCCAGGAGTGGTGACCTATCACTGCCTTCTTCCCACATAGCCCAGCAGCACGTGGAACAGCGAGTGGCGGAGATGACCACGAGGAACCAGGGACAGCTGGAGGGAGACCCTGGACCTGTTTCTCATTTGACCTACCACCTGTTCCAAGAAAAACTTCCAGTCTCATCCATCCTGGGGAATGTGACCGAGCTGCTCCTGGCTGGGGTGGACACGGTGAGGGTCTCCCTCGTGGCTAGGGCCTCCTTTCCAGCATTTAGCGGGTCACCTGCAGTAGGCTTGGCACCCCCTTTGTCCCAGACTGCCTGTATTCAGCCTCCTGCCCTGGATTCCCGCATCCAACCCTCTGGCTTCTCACTCCTGCCCTCAGGTGTCCAACACGCTCTCCTGGGCTCTGTATGAGCTTGCACGGCACCCAGATGTTCAGAGGGCCCTGCACACAGAGATCACAGCCGCCCTGGGCCCCAGCTCCTGCACCCACTCCCCAGCAGCTCTATCCCAGCTGCCCCTGCTGAAGGCTGTGGTCAAGGAGGTGCTGAGGTGAGGGGGAAGGCAAAGAGGCAGTGCTAAGGAAGATGATGGAGAAGGGGATGGTGGAGAGAATGGGGAGAACAGAGAAAGATGGCATTCTCCTCTAAAAATGGATGTAACCATCGAAGATGGGTGGGAGGCCCCAGCCTCACATGCTGCCTCTCATGCTCCACAACCCAGGCTGTACCCTGTGGTCCCTGGAAATTCCCGTGTCCCAGACAAAGACATTCGTGTGGGTGACTACATTCTCCCCAAAAATGTGAGTAGAGCCTGTCCGTCTGTCTCTTTTGCTGCGCCCATCCCTCATTAGCTTGGACCTCAGCCAACACTCCCCACTCCCTGTCTGCCTTTCAAACACTCCTGTAGGCCCGGAATGCCTTTCTGCCAGATGTAATGGGCAGTGGAGAAATCATTCCCAAAGTAAACACCCAAAAATGTCCCCATTCACTTACCAGAACCTGCCTTTGTCCTCATCAGTGTGTCCTCTCCCCTCCCCTGCACGCCCTTCTCCACAGTCCTAGGCCTAAACTGACAAGTTTGTGTTCCTCTCGCACCAGACGCTGGTCACTCTGTGTCACTATGCGACTTCCCGGGACCCTGCCCAGTTCTCAGAGCCGGACTCCTTCCGACCAGCTCGCTGGCTTGGGGAGGACCCAGGCCCTCACCCATTTGCATCTCTCCCCTTTGGCTTTGGCAAGCGCAGCTGCATGGGAAGACGCCTAGCAGAGCTGGAGCTGCAAATGGCTTTAGCCCAGGTGAGTGGTGTAGACCTTACACTGTCCCTAGAGAGGATAGAGGCCCCACTTTCTAACACCGTAGGCTCTTCTCTAATGAGCATAGAAACAGATACAACTTGGTAGGCCTGATCTTCTGGAATAGGGCAATACTGTGCTAGACCTGAAGAATGAGCAAGGGCTTCTTGCTCTCTCTTCCTACCATAATGTCTTACCCTCAATAACCACAAAGTTGTCACCCCCCAACCCCAGGTGCCACCTCAACACTGGCTATTCTCTCCTGACAAATGTCCCTGACCAGTGGAGCCCACCACTACACGTCCCTCCCAGTGATAATCTTCTTTGCACCTTTCCAGATCTTGATCCACTTTGAGGTGCTGCCTGAACCTGGTGCGGCCCCAATCAGACCGATGACCCGGACTGTCCTAGTGCCTGAGAGGAGCATCAACCTACAGTTTGTGGACCGATAACCCTGTTTGCACAGGCTCTTATTGGGCACATCACCACCAAGAGCTGCGTCTCTCTCGAGGCCTATCTGCTCACACTGGTTAGAAGGATCATAGCAAAGTGCTTGAGGTTGCCCTGACCAAGGTGTGAAGTATGCTATGGACCTGACTCAGCAGCCAGGGGAAAAAAAGCAAACAAACATGTGCTTAATTCTGTCCCTGGTCCTGTCATATGCAGCCTTCAGGGACCACCAACTCAGATCCTAAGTAATAATGCTGGGTGACCCAAGAAAACACTCAATCACTGCCCTTTGGGGGCTTCCCCGCTGCTCACGGTGCTGCTGGCTAAGCATGTATCACACCACGAGTTGATGGACTGTGCTTCTGGTCTGCACCTGGTTGATCCTTCCACGTTGCATGGGAACTTTCGGACATCAAGGATCAGGTCTAATTTGGGCTCCATATCCCCTGCCAGGGCCTCTCTCTCACTAAGTGACACCACACACATTGTCAGATTGACTCTGGACCATGTGGCAGAAAGGATCAGCAATTTACCAGGTTCCATCTCAGCCCTCCATTCCCTCCTTCAGTATCTTGGCCCTACGAAGGTAGGTCTGTCCTAGCCTAGTTACTTACAGCTTTTGAAGCTTTCTTTGGCCCTCTGCCAGTTTGTCCTGACAACTAATCACCAGGAAGAGAGATCACTGGGCCTGTCCCTCCCTGCCGAGGCTTATGCCTGCCTTTTTTTATATATTAAAGTTGGAAAACATTCCGTTTTGAAATTAAGTTTCCAGAGTTCCATCCTTGACTTTTGACTTACTGATCGCCCACTCCCACTTCTTGGAAGTGGGTGCAAGACCCTGACCCTCCTCCCCCACACCTTGATTTCTCAAGGCTTCGGAGTGAGCCCACACACACACAATGGGAGGTCTGGATGCTTTCAAGAGTGACTTGCATCACAAACCTGACTTGTTTCTGTCTGTAGAAAGAACTGCCAAGCAGCCAAACCTGACTCTCAGTAAGAGTCAAGGCAGGTAGTGGCTGTGATGAAAAATAACTGCAAGGGCTGGGCTGTAGAAATGGGTCGGGGAGCTGGCGATTGGCCGAGATGGGCAGAGGTGGCCAGTTTGTTGGTAGGGGAAGCGCCTTTAGAACCTGGACTGCCAGAACCATAGGACAGCCTAGAATGCTCCCTCTACTCTCTCTCTGGAAAATGTGTCCTATCCTGAGACCATTCCCTTCACAGGACTGGGGTCCAAGCAGACAAGAATAAAGCTGAGTGTGGGGGTGGAGAAAAACCCTGGGGCACTGTGGCAAGGAAAGGGGTGGCAGAAGGAATCCGTGTTCTCGTGAGTCAGCATTCTCTGGCCCCCCCAGAGGCTGGGCACTGCTCTCCCCTTGTGATGTATACAAATTAACTCATCTTCCACCCAAATAAATCCCTCAACACTCTCCCAAAGCTCCCTCTGTATCCCAGATTACCCTGCCTGTGTCGGGACTTGCCCCTTTCCTTCTGCCCCCGCCCCAATACCAATTAGCTGGGTGTCAATGGAAATTTTACTTTACGCTTCCTCCTCCCATCACCTCAGCCCCTTGCCCTGGCCATGGCTTCCTGAGCGTAGGAATCCCATTAGCCAGCCAGGCTTCGGGCCAGGTCTACAGGGAGGCAGGGCACACCAAAGCCTGGTGCAGAAACCAAGGCTTGGAAAAATTCATGGTCCCTCCTCAGCTCCACCTCTGCCCAAACACCCCTACCACTAGCCACCACTTGAACCTAGGGGACTGAGTTTTGAGCAATTTGAGGTTTGAGGAAGTTCAAAATCCCAGCCTGCTCTCAGGCCTTTGCCCCTAGAAGCAGTGATGAGAATTTTACCCACCCATACTCCCCACTGGGGCAGTAGGGCAGTAGCAGTTCCCATGACGCCTTTCCTGAATAAAAGACAAAGCCACTGCCATTGAGTTGACTCAACTCACAGTGACGCTATAGGAGAGTAGAACTGCCCATAGGGTTTTCAAGGCTGTAAATCTATATAGGAGCAGACTGCTACATCTTTCTCCCACAAAACAGCTGGTGGGGTCTAGCCACTGACCTTTCGGTTAGCAGTTAAAGGTTTAATTACTTACTACCAGGACTTCTTCCTGAATAAGGATATCTTTAAGTTGGAGAAAGGAGAAGGGACCATACTGACTTGTAGCCCCAACTCCTACACAAGACCCCTGCTGGTGTTAAGGGGGTGGGGTGAGGGCAATACACTGTCTCACTAGGCCTGGTTTCAGGATCCAGGGCAGAAATGGAAGCAGCGTGTTTGTGTGCGTTTGCTCTTGAGTGTGTCTAAGCTTCCGTGTAGGGGTATCATGAGGAGACAGCCCAGGCTTGGCAAAACACCCACATGCACAACAGGGCTTCTAACAGTTTGCAGAATTCCATTATCTTTTAACTCCATTTTTCCATGAACTTACTAAAGTCCTCTGGCATACACATCTACCTGAGTTCCTATCTGCTGGTATAGGTATCAGCAGTCGCTCTGTTTTTCTGTCTCCCTTCTGATCCCACCAGGAGCCCTGGTAGCACATTGGACTGCTAACCACAAGGTCAGCAGTTCAAAACCACCAGCCATTCTGCAGGAGAAAGATGAGGCTTTCTACTCCCATGAAAATTCAGTCTTGGAAACCCACAGGGCATTGAGTCAAAATTGCCTCAATGACAGAGTTTAGGGTTTAAGTTTTCTGACACCCATCAGTTCTGTGAATGGCAAATCAGTTAAGATTGGCCCTTCTGCCTCCCCTGGTGGAGAACAGTGGGGTTATCCCCTTAGGGAAACTTTCTTATTGGGAAGACGGAAGGCTCAACCACAGCCCCACCTGTATTCTGAGGCCCTCAAAGATGAAAAGTGGACACACTTCTGTTATTGCCAGGTAACTCCGAGCCTAGTCCAGCTTGGGTTCCTGCAGTCAGGCTAATCCGGAGCCAGCACCATGGACAGCAGCCAAGGCCCACTTTAGAGATAGATCACCATTTCCTGGGAGCTAGATGGGTGGGCCCTCTGAATGGAGAAGCATGTGGCATTGGTAATATTCTTGCCTTCCATGCAAGAGACTTGGGTTCACTGCTCAGTTAACTCACCACATGCACAGCCATCACCTGACTGGCTATAGAAGCCTGTTTGTTACTATGATGCCTCCAGATGAAGACAAATACAAAGAAAAGCCTGGCATTCCAGTGCTGAAAATCAGCCGGCAACTCTAGAGGCCACATTCAGAAGTGTTTCCTCCTGATATATATGGCCACCAGACGTCAGAAGCCAACTCCACGTCAGATTAAAATAGAGACGCATTTTCTCTAGACCCTCCACGGAGAAGAGCCAGAGCAGAAAGAACTTTCCAAGAAAAGTCCAAGAAGAACGGTCTCTGGGTCTGATTGTAGCAATGTCTGGAGTAATTATTCTAGTTTCTGATGAATAATTCACTTAAAAGACACCGTTATTCATACAATACACATCCCCAAGCCCTCTGGAGAAAGGGGCTCGGCTTCTGGCACTTTACCTCGTCCTCCCCAAAGCTTTTTCTCCATAAGCAGCGGTCTTCTGTGTTGCTGCCTGCGAGCGCAATGCCTTTCATTAGCTCCACTGGGTTCAAGCCCGTGATCCTAAATTCTGTGGGAGCAGCTTCAACTGGGGGTTCCAGACTTCTAACACTGGAAACTCCTCTGTCTCACTCCAAGTGAGTATGAATTCACTTCTTGCCACTTCCCTGAGTGAGTCCAGGACCCCAGAAGGACCTTGACAATTCCCAGAGCAAGATAAAGAACTCAGGCCTCCCTTCACTCCCAAGGCAGAGTCACCCTCATCGCCTTAGATAACCACCATCCTTCCATTTACCCTGTCAGTCCCCTCATGTGTCCAGAGCTATTAAGCCACTCTGCACCCCATTCCAAGGCCCCGTGCAACTCCAAATGAAAATCTCATTTTGGATTTGCTATCCTCATGACTACTCGAAATAAATGGACCATCAAGTAGCCCAGAAATCTACTTATACCATTACCAATGTTCTTTATAATGGCATGTTGACCTGGCTCTTGTTTACCTTCATTCCAACCGCTAAGGACTGTATTTCCCCCTTCTAAATCACACAACTCGAGGTGGCAGGTCCACCCCTCAGATACTTCTAAGCACTGCCACCTAGCAGCCAACGTGAATTACTCACCAGCAAGTGGGAGTTACACCTCCACCTCCGAACCCCATCCACCGCTACATTTGGAATTTGCAACCCGTGTTGAGAAACCTCCCCACACCTCTCAGCCCTCGAGAAAAGCCCGAGATGAGGCAGGAGGCTCCAGGAGCATATAAATGATTCTTTATGCCCTCCCCCCATGCAATGGGGGGAGGGACAGGGGGAAGTCCCCCCGCCCTCATGCAGGGAACGGGAGGTCAATGTATGCTAGTCTTATTGCCAGATGCCCTGTGGCCGTGGGGTGGGGAGTGGGGGATCTACAGCCCCGGTCTTCTGGCATGGGCCCCCCTTCACCAAGTTGCCGCGAGAGAGCTGGGGGCCTGGAGGCCCTAGGAGCTGAGGTAAGGATGGTTTTCTCCAGGGAAGCAAAGCTGCTCTCCCCACCTGCCCACTGGCTGCCCGAGTGTGCAGAGCTGTCAGAACTGGATGGCATCCAGTACGCAGTCGAGGCCCAGCAATGTCTCCAGCTTGAGGCTGCCCGCAGAGATCCTCCCTCCGGAGTGGGAGTACTATGCGTGCCCCAGACGCCCCGTCCAGGCAGCACCTGCAGCCAGGAGTGCGGTCCAAGGCCAGGAGAGCTCATCTCTGGCCGACACACTGACTCAAGGTCCCTGCTTCTGGCGTCCACTTTCAGACCGTGGTGACCCTCATGACCACCTCACGGCCAGAATGGGAGCTGGAGCGGGCATCTGGTGGCCGCAGCTGTCCAAGGAGGTGCAGGATTGTGTAACCACAGCGCTGAGGCAAGAGCGTCCGCATGCGCTGGGCTGCCGGGGGACGGCTGGTGGCCCCAGAGGGGGGGCCTGTCCGTGAGGTCCTGGGGCCTGGCTTCCCTGCCGTCCCTGCCCCTGCATCTCCTCCTATGTCTTTAGTCTTGTCATAATTCAGGACCTTCCACTGCTGGTTCACTGCCTGCCAACGCTTGAAGATGCGGTAGACTGAGGAGCCCTCGTGGACAATGAGACCTGAGCAAGAGGAACAAGGAATGGAGGGTCACCCACTGCCTTGGTCAGAGGAGCTTAAGCAAGCATCTCTCCAGAGGAAAGGCATAGGGCTGCCCTCAAGGGCACTCAAGTAGCAGGAATGGAAGGACCACACGCATGCCACCCTTAAAGGCCTCTGGTGGTGGAAAGCATGGGCATGGAGTTGAGGTAGGCAAAGAGGTCAAAGAGGGGAGTCTGAGGAAGCTGCTGAGCAGGGAAGGGGAGGAAAGGGCGCCCTCACCTATGCAGACGACATCCATGAAGCCATACATGCCGTAGCAGATCTGAAAGAGCAAGTCCTGCCGTTGCCACTTGGCTGAAGGGCTGAGAGAGGACCAGATGAGCCAGGAGATGCTGGCAACGAGGAAGAGAGAGCCCAGAACGATGGCCGCGATCTGGACCTTCTCGATGACGGTCAGGGAGATGGCTTGCCACTGTGCGGGAGACAGGGTCACAGGAAGTCAGAGACATGGGAAAGGAGGACCAGCAGGGGTTGGGGGCAAGGACCTGAAGAGGAGGACACTTGCAGGAGCCGCCCCCAGCCCCTTCAGGCAAGATTAACCTGCTCGTATTCTCATCACACCTGGAATGTGGCAGTTCTCAGATGGCGAAATATCTCTTGTCTGACTTCACCTAAGGCGGGTAGACTGAAGAACATCCAGGTTGGCCTCTCAAATCCTAACTCCGTTATTTGCTGCCTGAGTAAGCGTGGGCATGGTTGTTTCCTCGTCTTTTTGTGCTTCCATGTTCTCCTTTGTAAACTTGGAGTAATCATGATCCCCACCCTCATAGACTAAAGGTCCGAAGACTAAAGGCGTTAAACTCCGAGCTCGATACAGAATACACACTATCCTCCTCCTCCTCCTCAACATTATCCTCTTTTCCCTTTTCCTCCCAGTGCCTGGAGCAGCATGTAGGACACAGCTGGGACCCAAGAAACCTCTCTGTGAATAAACAATGACGGAGAGACATGTAGGTCTGTGGTAGTTTGAAGAGAAGAACGCAGGAAGAAACAAGCTTCCTGGGGTCCCAGAGGCTGCTGGCTTTAGGACCCTAGCCTCTCACCTGCAGCGGGTTCTTGGTGCTGATTGCCAGGACCTGATACTTGAAGTAACAAAGCTCACAGCTCCAGGAGCCCCTCTCGCTGATCCATCGGATGAGGCAGGGCTGATGTGTGCAGCGCACAGAGCCATCGCAGCGGCAAGGGCTCAGGAGCTCCCCCTGGAGGAAGAGTGGGAAGGGGCCATTAGCCATCAGGACCCTGACCCTTTTACGGCTCTACTTCCACCTTCAAACCAACCAACCAACCTCGATTCTTTACACCTAAAGCAAGATGAAATGCTGAGGTTTCAGTTGGAAAAACAAATTTTTTTAAAGGTAGAGCTCAAGAGAAACTTCTCCGAACCAGAGAGATAGGGGAGATGTTGAGGCTCCTTTTCCTGGGATTTAGGGAGGGTAGTCTTGAGCTGTGGAGCAAGCACACCATGTCTTCCTCCTCCCACCTCATCCCTTAAGCTATTTCACAGATCTGGCCCAGGCTGGGATGTGTTATGGGCCTCAGTTCCCAAAGCTCAAAATGAGGAGAAAGATAATGGAATGCTCTTCCCACTACACAGACACCCCCCCACGCCCACCCCACAGGCCCAATCCCAGGGCAACTTTGCCCATAACATTTAAACAAAGAAAACTCTTCGCAATGAAACAAAGTTGCAGGCTGGGAAATGAAGCAAAGTACCCCACAGGATAAAATAGTGGGCGAAGCCAGGATGCCGCGCCCTCCCTTCAAGAACTCTCCTCTCAGCTAACCCCCCACTCCCCCCAGATCCTGGGGTGAGTGGTGAAGGGGGTGAAGGGCTGTCTCCTAATTAGTAGGTGGATTTGGGAGGCTTCTCCAGAGAAAGTCCCACCTCTTCCTGGAGACCCCTGCCCCCAATCTAGAGCTGTGCTCCCAGAGTCTCCACAAAACCCTCACCCCACTCCAAGGGCCCCACTCCTGGTATACTTGGTACCCCGGGTCCCACCTTGCCTCTTCAGGCCCCGCCCCCTGCTAGCGGTCTCCCTAGGAGCTCCAGGTGCGCGCCCCCGCCCTTCCCCACCCGGCTGGGTCCCCAGGCCTGACCTGCTCTGGGCCTTGGAAGCAGATCCTGCACTGGGGTGTTCGAAGCCCACTGTCTAGGCTGCTGCTGAGAGACAAGGCGTCCAGCGCGCCCGGGGGCGGCGGCGGCGGCGCAGGTGGCGGCGGCGGTCCGGCCCGCGGTTCCTTGTCCCCGGCCAGACCCCGGACCCGCGGTTCCGACCCATAGTACTCCTCTTCGTCGCCGTCGCCGTCCCGGGTCGAGCAGCCGGCGAAGGGCGCCCAGCCGCAGCCGCCTCCCCCGTCCCCCCGGGGCTGCGGCTCGGCCCGGGGCCGCCCCCCGCCCGTCAGCACCAGCAGCTTCAGCTCGTTCAGGAACATGCGGAGCCGAGACTTGAGCATCGTCCGGGCGCCGGGGAGGGGGACGGGGGGCGGCGTGCAAGGGGGTGCTCTCGGGCGGCAGGAGGTTCGGGGTGAGGACAAGGCCGAGAAGGGGGCGAGCGCCGGGGAGCCGAGCCGGGCCGGGGGCTTCGGGGCCTGCGAGCGCCGCTCACAGCTGCTGTCGCCGGGGCTCTGGGGCTCGCGGGCCCGAGCAGGCTGGCGGCCCGGGGGCGGTGGGGCGGTCGGCCATGGCTGGGGCAGGGGGCGGGGAGGGGGGTCTCAGGGTGCGGCGCCCCGTGGGTCCGGGTCCGGAGCGGGCCGGGCGCCCGGGGTTACACGCCGGGCTCCTCCAGCGGCGGGGCCGCCCCCCATCGCCGTCCTCCCGGCCCCGGTCCCGCTCCGGCTCCCTTATCCGGCTCGGCTCGGCCCGTGCGCTCGGCGGTGGCAAATGGCGGCTCCTTCCGGCGGCGGCGGCGGCGGAGACCCCCCCGGAGCGGCGGGCGGGCGGGGCGGGCGGGGCGGGAGCCGCGGAGCCGGTGAGGGTTGGAGGGAGGGGCGGGGCGGGGAGGGGGAGCGGAGGAGAAGGGGCCGCGGCTGCGCATCCCCGCCCTGCCCCGCACGAGCAGGTGTCCCCGGGGGCGGGGGCGAGCGTACGCGCCTGGGGGAGGGTGGAGGGAGGGGAGTGGCCACGGAAGGGGAGTGTGCTCCCGGGTAGAATAGGTGTGTGTGGTTAAGGGCGCAGAAAGGCCTGTGGGTTAGGATAGAAGGTGAGTGATCCAAGCATGCAGGTGCACCCGGAAGGGAAAGGCTTGTGCAAAGAGGGAGTGTGCAAGAGTTTAGAAGGACCGTGAGGGTCGAGGCGATGTGGGAGAGGAGTGAGCATGGAATGCATCTGAGCGATAAACACTTCTACACAAAAGACTGTGTGGATGGTGTGTGTGTGATGTAGGGCTGTGGAAAGGTGAGTGTGTAAGACATGGAATCATTGTCTGAGAAACAGAGGGAGGGTGTGGCTGTAATCCGGGAGGAAGGTGAGTGAGCAAAAGAATGCTAAAGAACAGGAGTGGCTTTCCTGGTATTCTGCCCTCACTACCGAGACGCTGGAGTGAACACCACACGCACACACACACACACACACACACACAATTAACCTTTACTTTTATGGGAGTCCTGATTCTGAGGACCAGCTCTGCCCCCTCATCACATGTTCTCTTACACTGGTATACTCGCTCTCCTTCCCTTTCCAAATCTGAGGAAAAGGGAATTCCGGGAGAACATACTGGGGAATAAAATAATTAGTAGAAGAATAATTAATGGAAGAAGGAATGGGCTGAAGCCAGGCAAAACCCCAACAAACTAGGGATCCTCCATAGAGGAGAGAGGATAAGTAAAAAAGATTCTCAATTGTTTTAAATGGATGGATAAATGAATTAGGAAAATCAGCTGGGATCCAAGCAGATAGCGTCAAGGATGGCTTCTACTCTGAACACAATGAACTGAGGGGACTTCTGTTCAAGATAAGGCTGAAGTAAAAAAATAAATAAAAACTTTTAAAAAGATAAGGCTGAAGTGGAGACTGCGGGTAGAAGGAGTTTTACAAACTCACAGACATTTATCTCAGACTTCCAAAAGGTTTATAAACCAACCAGTCCTGCCAGAGCAGCCAAGGAATCATTCATCTTCGGAGCTCCAACAGAACCAACAGAACCATCCAGTGAACCGAGGCCTTCAGGTTGTTCCTACTAGTGTCTCAAGTGCTCTTGCCAACGAAAGTCCAGAGCCACGTGTCTCAAAATGGAAAGGGAGAACCTGCACTCCCTTGTCTTCCATTTTGCTCCAGAGCAAGGTTGATATTCATCCTCAAGCCTGAACTTTCACTTCCTTGGCTAGTCAGTCAAGGAGGATGGGAGACTTAGCCAAAAATAAGAGGTCAGATAGTTTTCACAAAGGAGACATTGATCTCTTTACTTACTCCACAAAAGACTGAGAAATAACGAAGTCTGTAAGACAAAGGAATCAGATAAACCTTTTCTCCCTAGACCTGTGAGAGAGGTAATAGGGGAAAGTACCTCTATTTAAGGAGCCCTGGAGGCATAGTGGTTATGCATGGGGCTGCTAACCCCCAAGGTCAGGAGTTCCAAACCACCAGCCACTGTTCAGAAGAAAGACACAACTTATGTAAAGAGTGACAGTCTCAGAAATCCACAGGGGCAGTTCTACCCTGCCCTATAGGGTTGCTATGAGTCACTATGAGTATAAATCCACTTGATGGCACAGAGTCCCCACTTCCTGTAAGTAGGACTCAACTTGATGGCTTGACAGTTGAGTTATGTTATGAGCTATCTGTGTTCTGGGCTGGAGCAAGGGCTAAGAAAGATGCACTGGGGGAAAGACGGAAGCAAAATGACCCCAAATGAGTCAGCAAGTTTGGAAAAAAGTGTGCAGTTATTTATCTTCAAGCATTGTGGTGGTCTGAGCGGAGGTGTTAACTTCCTAGCACAGGCTCAATCCTGTCTATATTGCACACACATATCAAGGGATCTTCCGGATGCAAAGACCCTTAAGGGGCAGTATTTTTCGCTCTCATCCATCAATCTCTGCAGGATGGCACTGGTTTCTAACTTAACCTCCGAGGAGGAGTGGAAAGTTGGAACAGGTGTGAGGGTGGGGAAGAGGTGGGAAAGACAAGTTGAGGGTAGGTGTGGGAGGAAAGTATTACCTTGGCTTTTTTTGAAAACCACTTTATACTGGATTACTACTGTTGGTTAATCCGCCTTCTATTTTTTAATTCTACATTTGCCTTCCATTGGGCATTGTCTACTTTCTATTTTATTCGACCACACTTTTGGCTACAATTTATGACCAGCCGAAAAATCACTACTATAAAGGGTGTGTGGCTAAGAAACTAAAACAAACAAGAAAAAACCAAGAAGCTAGCACGGGGGTGGGGTGGAGAAATGTTGAATGAATGAGTGAATGAAACAAAAACGCAAATGAAATCCCCCCCACCCCCGCCCGGTTGGCCCTGGAGCTGAAAAGCGACCGCCCCACTTATCCGTTCCCGCCCTCCCCCAACAATATGGAGAGACGGCGAGACACTGAGTGAGGCTCGAGATGCACTCGGGCTGGGTCCTCAGCCCAGAGTTGGGATCTGGGTGGCCCAGGTTGCCATGGCACCGCCTTGGGTCCCTCCCTCTCTCGGCCTCCCTCTTTCCAGCCTCGGGGAAAGCCGTCAGTCTCGTGGCTGGCCCAGGAACCACACCTCTGCTCCTCTGAGCAATGTCAAGCGGTCACGTGTGATAGCAACAGGTCACGTGGTGCCTCCGCGCCTCCGCCCCATTCCCCTGACCGCTCCCTTCCCCTCCAAGCTGCTCTTTTGGGCCGCCCGTTTGCGCATGGGCAGCGGGGTCACGTGACCCCCGACGTCCGGCGTTCGCCCCGCCCACCCGGTTTCCGCGCGCCTCTCTGGCAGCAGGTCACATGGTGAGGGTGGGGGCGAGGGGGCCGCTCTAGCAGGCGGCCTGCGTCTATGGTCAGGCCCTCCGCGTCCAGCTGTGGGGACCGCGCAGGGGCGTATGGCGCCGCGGGACTCGACTCCGAGGGCCCGCTAACGGGCCGCCCCCAGCTCTCGCTGTGGACTGAGGTAAGCACAGCCCCTTCCTAGGAGTGCCCGCCCCCCGCGACCTCCACGCGTGCATTTCGCGGGTTACGGCAAGGTAGCTCGGGGGATGGGGCGTTGCGAGGTGGCCCTTTGTGCTCGTGGGGAGGGGTCGTGGGGGGGCGAGAGGGGCGGGTCTTTGTGGCGGGTTGGCGTCCCGCGTGGGATCTTCCTTGCGCGGCGGGGTGACCCAAAGGAAGAGGCTTTTTTTTTCTTTTCTTTTTTTTTTTTAGACAGCCTCACGTGGCTGGAGGAATTGGTCATTGTTCTCCGCGGGACCGGCCCATGGAAGACCCTGGAGGGAGGGGGGTCCTGGAGCTGCTTTTACAAAGCCTGTACGTGGGATCCCCTCGGTGGCCGCCTACCCTCAGAACTCCCAGCTCCAGAAGGGGGTTTTGATACGAGATCGCCTCTGATTGCAGGATCTCCTCTGATCCGAGAATGGCCACCTCTCGCTATGAGCCAGTGGCCGAGATTGGTGTGGGCGCCTATGGCACGGTGTACAAGGCCCGTGATCCCCACAGCGGCCACTTTGTGGCCCTCAAGAGTGTGAGAGTCCCCAATGGAGAAGGCACTGGCGGCGGCCTTCCTGTCAGCACTGTTCGGGAGGTGGCCCTACTGAGACGGCTGGAGGCATTCGACCATCCCAATGTTGTCCGGTGAGAAGATGGTGGCGGCCTAGGAATGGGTCGCATGAGGGAAAAGCAGCCAAGCAGCCTGTAGGTGGAGAGTGGTGGTCGGGAGGAAAATGGGACCTCAAAGAAACCAGGGAATTCGTGTGGGGTTAAAAAAGGATTGGCCCATGAATGAACATTTGTCTTGGCCAGGCTGATGGACGTCTGTGCCACAGCCCGAACTGACCGGGAAACCAAAGTGACGCTGGTGTTCGAACATGTGGACCAAGACCTACGGACATACTTAGATAAAGCCCCCTCACCAGGCTTGCCAGTGGAGACCATCAAGGTGAGTGGACCGGACACCACTGGAGGGGGCAGTGGATTGGCACCTTTGTGGTAGCACCTGCCGGGCTTTCATGTGTGCAGCTGTTTCCATTGCCTCTGTACTTCCAGGATCTGATGCGACAGTTTCTAAGAGGCCTTGATTTCCTGCATGCCAATTGCATCGTTCACCGGGACCTGAAACCGGAGAACATTCTGGTGACAAGTAATGGGACGGTCAAGCTGGCCGACTTTGGCTTGGCCAGAATCTACAGCTACCAGATGGCCCTTACACCTGTGGTCTGTATAAAGATAGGTTGCGGAGGGGGTTTGCCCTTAACAGCAGAGAAGTCACATTGTAACCTTTGGGCCCTCATCCACTCTTCCTGTTTCCTTTAGGTTGTTACACTCTGGTACAGGGCTCCTGAAGTTCTTCTGCAATCTGCATATGCAACACCCGTGGACATGTGGAGTGTTGGCTGTATCTTTGCAGAGATGTTTCGTCGGAAGTAAGGAAACCAAGTTCCCTGAACCATCTCGAGTGCCCCAAATCTCGTAATCATAAGCCACTTCTGTTCCCAGCCTATCTTGTCACTTAAAGCCCTATTGGTCTCCATGCCCCATCTTTTGACAATGACTGCTATCTTGTACTCTCTTACCTTAGGCCTCTCTTCTGTGGAAACTCGGAAGCTGACCAGTTAGGCAAAATTTTTGAGTAAGTGACCAGCAAGGGGGCCGGGGGGAGAATTTTCCATTCTGAGCCTTTCTCTTTGGCTACTGGCTCTGCCCCAGAGGTAGGGGCTGGAGAAGCACCCTTCTAACCCAGTTTTTCTGTCTCCCATAGCCTGATCGGCTTGCCCCCAGAGGAAGACTGGCCCCGAGATGTCTCTCTCCCCCGGGGAGCCTTTTCCCCCAGAGGGCCCCGCCCAGTGCAGTCGGTGGTCCCTGAGGTGGAGGAGTCCGGAGCACAGCTGCTGCTGGTACTGGGGGCTGGGCTGGGCTGGGCAATGGAGTGCTGTAAGAGGCCCAAACCATTGTAGGTCCTGACATTTGGTTGTCAGATGAACTGCAAGTTTTTATTGCTGCTGTGAGTAGTCATCCTAAGTAGTGGGGGCGGGGGAGGGGAGTCTGAGTCTTTTGTTCCAAGGTTTCCTGATCTTTGCCTCCCTCCTCAGGAAATGCTGATTTTTAACCCACAAAAGCGAATCTCTGCCTTCCGGGCCCTGCAGCACCCTTATCTGTATAAGGGAGAAGGATCAGGCATTGGAGTGGCTGAACCGGGACCAGGACCCAGAGAAGGAAGAGAACCTACCATTTCCCTTCCTCTGGACACTTGAGTGAAGAGGATCCCCCTCCTCACTGAGGAGGCATTTTGTGCCTTAGCCTCTGCCTTCATCTCTGAGGCTTTGTATACCCCTTCCCTCATCTTTTTACAGAGAATATTTTGCTGCCTTAATGATACACCTCTTCCCCTACTTTTGAGGCATTTCCCTCTCCTTTCTACCTCCTCCCTGCCAATTTTCCTACCCCAAGAGGGTCTGTATTGTCTTCCCCTCTTACCTACTTTGATATAATGGGCTCCTTTTTTATACAGGAAAAAAACAAACAAGGAAGTGCGGTCTTTTCAAAATGTTTCTTTCTCTGACTGGCTTTGCCTTTGGGGGACTTGGGGAAACCACTGGGAATGAAGGATTTCCTCGCTAAACCTTAAAGGCTTTCCTTAAATCACAGGGACTAGCCGGAGCCCTTGTAGGGTAGGGGTACCGCATTGGGCTGCCAACCATAAAGTCAGCAGTTCGAAACCAGCAGCCGCTCTGTGGGAGAAAAACTTATTATTTTGGTAAAGAGTTACAGCCTCGGGACCCCACCAGGGTAGTCTGCCCTGCCCTATTGGGGCACTTGGAGTCAGAATCAGAATCACTGCAGTGGCAGTGAGTGGGGAGAGTTCTGTAGAAGGCCGGGAAGAAAGGGACTCCTTTGAATGTAGGGTAAAGTGACTTTTATTTTGATTTCCATTCAACTGTTTCAAATCCAATCCTCCTGGTTATGAGAAAGAATCCGTGGTGTGTTTCCTGGCTCTGTCCTGGATTTCCCTTTGGAGCCAGGCCAAGGTTTGCTGAGGTGGTCCGCCACGTGCAAGCCTAAGAAAGCCTGGAATAACCCCAACCCCATGCACTCCTTTGACCTGCCCACATCCACTTAGGAAGAGGCAAAGGCTTTCTATTTCTTATATTCTCCATCCAACCAAAACAAGTCGAAAGTTTAAAGCCTAGCTGTTCAGCCAACTTTAAGGGACGTTGAAAAGGGTCCTTCCTTTTTTTTAAAACACAAAGGGTGGTAGACCCTAGGTTTTCCTTAAGGGAGGAAGAAAACGCTTTAGGAAGAGCAGGCGAGAAACCCGAAGGGCCCAGAGTCTCATAGAAAAGCACTGGGGTTGGCCCGAGGATCCTTCTGGTTCCGAAACCTCATCGCTAACCAAATACCAAGGATCTGCCAGAGAAAGAAAGGGAGAAAGATCAGCACTTGGAATCCCCTAAGACATTGAGAAAGGGTGCGCATGGAGGAACTGGAGAACGTTACCTCTGTGAAGCTGAAGAAGAGTCCAACACCCCCCAGGATTTTCAAAGCTTCATCGGAATGGTTAAGAAACTTTTCTCCACATACCTGGCATGGGGGGTTTCGCTTCTTGCAGATCTGAGGATTAAACAATGTGTGCGTTTGGAGGATATGGGGTTGCTCAACGATCTGCACCCAGTACCTATAGTGAATGTTCTACAGACTAAGTCAATCAGCTGTGTGGGATTTGAGTCTGTAGGACATTACCTTTGGTCAATGTTCTACAGACTGAAATCCCCACGTGGCCCATTCCCAAGGTTCTACCGGTGCCCTCCCCCTGCTAGCACCCAGCACCGGTGAGAGAATTGCTAGAGGGACAGGCAGTGACATTCAAATGTCTTTCTGAGTCCTTTGTTGACCTTGCCCTAGCCCCGTTTCCTACTCCCCACTTGCCCAGACTCACTGCATAGCATGATGTGTGATCCTGTTGATTCTGGTCTGTGAGGTTGAACAAACCACAACAATCGAAACTTCTTTCCAGTTCATTCCGTGTTGTGTTGCTCATGACCCACCAAGAAGCACTGATGAAATCTGTCTGGAGGATACAGGCAAAGGGAGATCTTATCCCAGGACACTGGGGAATGTCCGGCCCCCCGGCCATGTAACTCCTATAAAACTTCCAATACTAGCTAACATCACAAGCCTCACCAAAGAAGCGGTTCCAGCCATCACTTTAGGGGGGTGAGTTAATTAAAGGCTTGACCAAACATAGCAGCCTCCTTTTTTAAGTTGCTAAATTTGTAGGACCCGAGAAAAATGCTATAAATACCAAATGGCCCTTGGCAGAAAACAGGTTTCCCACCCCTGCCCTACAATATAGGGCCAATATCCTGACTCCAGTTATTCCAGTTCTGTTATCTCAGCACTGGGCATTGACATCCCTGAGGCATGCAGTGTGTGTTGTCACAATTAGACATGCCCTTTTCAGCTCATGAAAAATTAAGCAGACCATATAAAGCAAGGGGCTTTGGAGCCTGAAAGTAGGGAACCTAAGAATATTTAAGGTGACTGGAGTCTGAAGAAGTTACAATCTTGAGGGGTTTTTTTTTTTAACGAGAAAAACGCAAGTACTTGAAAGGGTACTTACCTGTTTGCTTCTGTTAATAGCCAAACATGAGCAAGAGATTCCAAACTGGAAGATGAAGACCAAACCAAGGATGATCATGTACTGTGAGTGAGTTAGGGAAATACAGCTCGAGATCCCTTTTTATTTCACCCATGATAGTCTCTGTCCCCTGAACTACAATCCTGCCAGCTGGAAATAAAATCAACTTTTGTATGGGGCAGAGCACCCCTGGGATCCTATCCTCTAGCTCCTCCTTAGTCTACTCGGCCCTCCAGAGTGCCCAGGTTCCCCCTTCACTTCAGGTCAGGATACGAAGAACAGCAGAACTTGGTGGTGGTTGACAGCACCCACCAGTCCCGCCACGGCAATGAGTAGAAGAAAGACTCCCACGGCAATGACTCCTCCGATGATGTGGATGCTGGACACCAGTCCCAGGCCCCTTCCCCAAGCGGCCACTCCAATGAGCAGCAAGCCCACCAGCTAAGAGACATTTAGAGAATTACTGCAGGATACGTCTCAAAATAATGAGTGCTGACAGCCAAAGGCCACCCGGTGTTAGGGATTTGGGCAGAAAGGAAACGTTAGTTGTGTGTGAATGTAGGTTACAGTGAGGGGGCTAATGGGACCAGGAGCACCTGTGGGTGCCCATCTTGATGTTCACTAGGCTGCCATTGGGGTGGCAAGGAAAGGAGAGTCAATACAAAAACTAGTGTTTGGGGAAAAACAGGTTCACAGGCCGAAGGGGTGAATGGGACTTTAACCCGCAACCTTCTGCTCATTGCCTTTCGGCCCCACGAACCCCTTCATCGCCGGAAGTACCCAGGAATTCCCTCTTCGCCGGAAGTTCCCAAGAGAATCTTCCCAGAACTGCCAGCACCCATCTCCCCACCGGAAGTCCCCTGGAGGCGCTACTAAACACCCTGAAGCGCCCCCCACCGCCCCACTCCCAAACCTCACCATGTAGACCACGTTGAGGGCGCACAGAGCATTCTTGAAACAGGCAAAGCTCCCGCAAACCATCGTCCCAGCTCGGGGGGCTGGGTAGTCCCAGGGACTAGGGGGGAGGGTCTAGGGGGACCGAGTTCTACGACTCGGATAGCTTCTGTCTCTTTAAATCGAGTCCAGCCAAACCCAAGCCTCTGCGCCTGCACGGTCCCACCCTGCCTCTGGATTGGAGAAACTCTGGGCTAATCCAGTACACTGATGGCCTGAATGCCAACCATTCTGCATCACGTCACTAACCGCCCTCCCAGCTGCTCCTGTAGGTTCTTCATTGGATGGAAGGGAAACCCTGAGGACAGGGCTTCCAGAGATTCCCATAGGGCTCAGATCCTAAACTTCAAAACCCCGGATTGAAAGCGGAGTTGTTTTTTTTTTTTGTGGCCGGATGCGGAAGAGAGCTAATCCATGGGAGAAAGCTCTGCTAAAGAAGAGCGAGAAGGTGGGGCTTCAAGACCATCGCCTAAAGGCTCCTCCCCTTGAAGGAATGCCCCTCCCTTCCTCTTGCCCTGAAGTGACCTCATGATGACGCCATTATTTTGTTGTTGCGTCACGCTAGAGAACACGCAAAGGAACAAGATATTGAGACATTTAGCGCGGCCAGGGGAGCTTCGAACTAGGCACAACAACACCCAGCAAATCCTCACGTGTGCAAATGTGTCCACTAGTGCATTTGCCCTGTTCCATATTTCCTCCTTAAAAGTTAATGCCATTCTCTGCGCCAGAAGAAAGGCTGCAGACTCGGGTCGGGGCGATGCACCGCAGTGTGTGACAGTGCCACCGGTGCGGACAGTGGTGTGCGCAGCGTCTTCAGGGCGCATGCTTATCTGATCCAGGGCTTGCAAAACAGGAGCAAAGGAGTCAGGGATGTGGCTACATGGGAAGAGAAGGAGGAGCCTCCAAATTTCACTGCAGGGTGGGCATAATGGTTGATCAAGAAATATTTATTAGTTTCAAAAAATATTTATTAGTGACTGTGCTGTTAAGACACACCTTTCACGGGAGTGGGTTAAGGCATAGTTCCTCTTTTTCTCTGGGAGAAAGAAGCCGTTTTCGATGGAACAAAGCAAAGCCTCGCCTTGGCCCCACAGAATGATGTAAACATATGTACGCTCGGCCCTAAGACGATGTCAGCAATGAAGGCCTGTTGATGAAGAGCCACGCTGCATGACTTCCAGCCTGACCACTTACTTGAGTAACCTTGGTCAGTTACTTAAGCTCGCTCTCACTCTGCGTATTTCCTCATCTGTGAAATGAGGATCAATAACAACAGCCTGTCACTTGGGTTGTTGGGGGCAGGGAGGGACATTAAAAGAGTTAATTATTTGATGTATGTATGGATTGTGATAAGAGTTGTATGAGCCCCTAATAAAACGTTTTTAAAAAGGAGTTGACTATATATTCTTTTCTTTTTAATCATTTTATTGGGGGCTCGTACAACCCTAATCACAATCCATGCATGCATCCATGTGTCAAGCACATTTGTACATGTGTTGCCATCATTCTCAAAACATTTTCTTTCTGTTTGAGCCCTTGGTATCAGCTCCTTATTTTTTTCCTCCCTTCCCCACCCTCTCTCCCTCTTCAACCCATGATAATTTATAGATTTTATTGTTTTGTCATGTCTTACACTGTCCGATGTCTCCCTGCACCCATTTTTCTGTTGTACGTCCCCCATGGAAGGGATTATATGTAGATCTTTGTGATCAGTTCCCCCTTTCTTCCCCACCTGCCCCTCACCCTCCTGGTATCGCTACTCTCATTATTGGTCCAGAGGGGTTTATCTGTCCTGAATTCCCTGTGTTTCCAGCTCTTATCTGTACCAGTGTACATCCTTTGGTCTAGCCGGATTTGTAAGGTAGAACTGGGAATTCTATATTCTTAAGTCCATTTTTCCAGGAGCTCTTTCAAGCCTTTTTATATGTAGAATGCTTAGAAGAGTCCCTTCATAAAACAAACTCACTGCCATCAAGTCAATTCTAATTCATGACAGCACCTGAGACAGGGTCAAACTATTCCTGTGAGTTTGTGGGTTTCAGATACTGTAACTCTTTTTTTAAATTGTTTATTTTGTTACTGTAACTTTACAGGAATAGTAAGCTTCATCTTTCTGCTGTGGAGCAGCTGGTGGTTTTGAACTGCTCACCACAGCCCAATGTGTAACCACTATGCCTAGCATATAATAAATACACAATGCTAGCTATTATGCAGTTCATTTTATAGATGCCGCTTGGTAATTCCAATACCAATGGCCTCCCATCTCTATCTACACAAATAATCACATCGTTCTATTACTCTATCCTGAGCCAGAGATGCATGAGTCTTGAAACAGTGAGTGGTTAGGTCAACCTTGACCTCCAGCCTCCTTACCTTCATCCTATCCTCAGCTCCTCATCTAACCTCTTCTCTTTCAGATCCTAAACCTAGGGCAAGACAATGGTGTTAGGGGCAAGGGGACCTAAGTGGTGAGAATCTCGGTTGTGTGGTTAAAACTATTAAGTGTTATGGACCTGTTAGCTATTGTGAAAAATGTAATTGAACATGGAGCATAGTGGTTTTGTCTGATTATAGCTCATTGTTCTCCTCTGGAACTCATTCTCCTCAAACTTACTTGGTCCCTTAAAGCAGCAGGAGGTTGTCAGTGGAGCAGGTGGCCAAGGAGATGTTACCTAGCCAGTTGTAAGTATGCAGGGCTCCAGGGAATCTGAAGAATGGGTGAGATTACAAATGCAAACTAGAATTTGTAAAATCCAAGGGTGTATGGGCTTCCTGTAAGAGTTTAGGATTGCACCTGGGCCTGACTTGCCACATTCTCCCAGAACCAACACCCATCTTACTTAGCTGCCCCTCACAGAAGGCCCTAGTACATTTGCTGAGGTCTCTCTAACCACCTGTTGGGAGAATCATAATAGGTACAGGCTGGCAAGGTCAATGGGCCAACACTAGAGGGGGTGAGAGGTAAGGAGGTGGTGCTGTGTCTAGCTATGAGTTTGAAACTCATCAGTCAGGAAGTGAGGCTGACGGCTGACACACGGAAGGGTGGGCAGGAGCAGGAGTTCTGGGGCACGTAAGGCAAAAAGGGCCTCCTAAGGGCTGGGACCTTTGAGACCATGGGCTTTGGGTCCCGAGGTGGTTGTTAGCCTGGCAAGACAAGTCTGGTCACCATGAATGCCCAGAGGCAGCTGGCTGTAGCTGCAGTGAGAGCAGAAGTCAGACGACATGAGGTGGCCAAGCGAGCTCTGAGCCGCCTCAGGAAGCTTGCTGAGAAAGTGGCCGACCCTGAACTACAGGACAGCATCCAAGCCTCACTGGACAACATACAAGGTAAGAGAAAGGTCAGTTTCCAACGTGAGTGTTTGGGGGACCAGCTGGGACGTAGAAGGACCGCCAGGCCATACATCATTTCCCAGTCAGCACTTTCTAGTCCCCATGCGTGGAGCTGAGCTCTAGGGAACGATGGAAAACGGCAAGGGAGGGGTGAATTTTCTCTTTCTCCGACTCTGGTCCGTCCCCCAGGGGATCAACAAAGGATGGCTCTGAGCTGACCCCTTGGCAATGGAGAAGTGGGCTAGCAAAGGGAAGGAGGCCTGTGGACTTGGTCCCTGCTTTGGTGGGGGCGGCAGGGGTGGGGTGGGGTGGGGGGAGTCCAAGACAGGAAGCAATTCGGGCCAGGAGGTTCTGGGACTGGATAATGTATTCATTCCCAGGACCCACTAAGAATCAGTGACCTCTTGTTCTCCAGCTGTAGGAGAAAAAAACACAAAACAAAACAACACAGACACTGAAACACACCATTCAGACTCTTGGGCTCCTAAGCCCACCATGGCACTCACATAGGTGCCGCACATCCAAATGGCAGAGAAGTCCCCAGAACTCTCCTCCCCATGTTCCTGTTCCCCCTGCCTCCCCCCCCCCCCACACACACACCTTCCGCTCTACCTCCTTAGTGCCATTAGAGCAAGAGATGACAACACTGGGAGGAAGTGCTGCCATGGCAACACCATCCCCACATCCTCCTGCCCAAGCCCCAGCCTTCACTCCTGTGGTGGGGCCCTGGCAAAGACAGTTTCTCTCCGTTCACAAGGCCCACCACTAGGGAAATGGTGGAACTGGAGTCATCTCAAGCCTATGTTCATCTTGGGCATCTCTGACGTGTGAGAGAAACAACAGGACTCCTGGAAGGTGTCAGAAGCATGTCTTCCATGGCACAGTCAGCTCTTGGAGCTTCTTGGAGCCTCTCCATTCTTAGCTACCTACCTAGGGAGTTAGGAGAATTTCTCCCCATTAGGGACCTGGGTCTCTCTAATGGTAGAGGCCCCCAGAGCGTGGTTTGGAGCAGAAACGGTTTGTGATCCTAAGACAACAATCTAACTGACCCCTTCCCCATGGCCCCTCCTGCCCTTGCTCATCTGAGGCTGGTGACTTCTCATACCTGCTTCTCTACTGCTTCTTTGCCCTGAACGTCAGTCACTTTTCCATACAGTATTAGGGGCTGGAAAGGCTGACCTACACTAAGGGGGCAGGGGTGGGGTGGCATCCCAAGGAGGGACCCACCCCTGTAGGCAAAAGAGAGGAAAGAGCTGGTAGGCGGTTACTGGGGTGCAGGTGAGCTGTTCAGCTCTGGAAAAGGAAGGGCAAGGGGTAGCAAAGGCGGAAAACTCCCCTCTTCATAAGCAATGTATCTCAGTCCTTTTGTTCCCGTTGAATATAAAGGGAAACTGAAATCACCAAAGGAAGGGAAATTAAGCCAGAGCCCCACAATTCTTCACTCTGATCATCTAAACAGACCCCTGAAGGACACCCTGTCCTGGGCATGTTGTTCTTCGGGTTCCACAGACGTGTAAAGTGTAAAGGATGGTGGTGAGTCGAAGGCGCTGGGACAGGACGGCCTAGGTATTGGGTACAGGCCTCTAGGATAACAAAGCCAGTGCCCTGCATCCAGGTTTTGCCCCACCCCCCACCCCCCAAGGCCAGCATGCTGCTGGCTGGCTCCTGCCTCCAAGCCACCCACGGCCACTCTTATTTTAGTCTCAGGCTGCCTCAGGATGGTGGGATGCCAAATCAAGGCAGCGCTTGGAGTCCTGGCCAGGGGTCTCTAAGGCTGTGGAGAGTGCCTCCCTTCCCAGGCATCTTGTGGCCAGCCTAACCCCTTCACCCTCTCATAGTGTTGGTGTGGCCAGCATGAGCTCTAGCGTCCCTAGTGCGGTGGGGGACACAGCAGACGTTTTCCATTCTCTCTGCCTACCCTCTCCTTAACCTTCTAAAAGTATTCCACCCCACAAATCTCAGGAGACTAAATGGGACCTCAGGAGAAGCAGGCTCCCTGTCTGGCTGCCTCAGCTGGGTGGGGGGAGCTAAGCCCCGCCCCCCTATGGACAGAGAGATGTGAGGTTGGTGTCTCCACTAGCCTAACATTTTCTTCTGCTGGGTTCCCCACCCACCACACAGGAGGAGAGATCTCTGCTCTCTGCTTATCCCCGCTGTTTCTGAGGCACTCTTGGAGCTGCTGTTGCTATGGAGACCAGATGCACTTTGGGATGGGGGGGGTGCTGTCAATGGGTAGGCACGTCCTGTCTCCCTCACCCTCCACAGGAGCCTTTGACTCGCCCAGGCTGGGCTCCTGGTGTCCCCAGATTTTTTTTTCCCTCTACTCCTCCCCTTCTTCTTACCCTGCTAAATTTCAGCCTGTGCTCATCCCAGGGGACCACTTTCCAAGTTCACTCTGGGAGAGTCAAGCTCCAGTGGAGCCCCATAGTGTATGACTTGTGTGTGTTGGGAAAAGAACCCATACAAGGACCTGAGGAGGGAGACATGGGTACTGGAAAAGGGAGTTCAAGGCCCCTTACTTTCCCACTTCAGCTGCCTCGGAATTGACAGTGACCCCGAGTCTGCCCCGTTTTCTCTTCGGCCAGTCCCTCCACATGTCGATTTTTCGCCCTTGTCCCTAAAGGTCCTATTCACAGGGACACTCCCCAACCCCGGTATGAAAGAGGAGGGGGCTAGGTTGTTGGAGTAGGTGAGTCCAAATCCCAGGAAATCCAGCCCAGGATTTGGGGAGGGGAATCCAGTCCTGGGTTTTGCGCCGCCCTCACAGACAGCCGTGCTGTTGGAAAAGGAGGTGGTGGTGGTGGTGGGGGGGCAGATAGGGTTGGGGGGGTGGGGGCCGCCTCCTCCTCAATGTAAGGGGAGCGCCCGGACACAGCGAGCATCCGGACTGAGCCGAGCCCCGGCGAGCCCCCAGACTCTTTACCCGGATTCACGCCCCTCCCCTCCCGGACCCGTGGGTTTCCACCTCCCTCCCGCTTCGCTCCTTCCTCCCCCGCTGCCGCCGGTACCTCCATCTCCAGCATCCTCCCTGCGCCCTGCGAATCCCCCGCACGGCCAGCCCCACTCTCTCCCCACCCTCCTCAGGACCCCTTCCCCGACCCCAGCCGCGGCCCTGGTCTCCGGAGCCTTCCTCCCTCCCTCATCGTTGCCTCCCCCGCACCGGCTCCTCTTCTCTCCCAGCCTCCGTCTCCCCCTTTCCGTCCCCTGTCCCTCCCTCTCCCCCATTTGCCCCCACTACTGTCCTCCCCGCCCTCCTTCGCCCATCTCTGCGCCCCCACCCAGGCCGGGGTCCACTGCCGGGCGCGCCTCCTTGGAGCAGCACCAAGGTCCCGGGGCACCAAGGGGGTGGGGGCGCAAGGCGGGGAGCATGGGGAGGGGGCGCCCCGTGTGATGGGAGGGGGGCGCAAGCGGAGGCGGCGGAGGCGGCGGCGACAGGGGAGCCTGGCCAGGGGCTCAGCGGGGTCCGGGGGCTGGGGGCAGCGAGCAGGGCGGCCCCATGGCTGGGCCCCCCTGAAGCAGTCCGGGGGAGTCCCCTCTCCTCCCCAGCTCGGGGGTCTCGGGGCCCCATGAGCCGGGGCGCGGGCGCGCTTCAGCGCCGGACAACGACCTACCTCATCTCGCTGACACTGGTCAAGCTCGAGTCGGTGCCTCCGCCGCCGCCTTCCCCGTCTGCAGCCGCCGCGTCCGGCGCCCCCGGGGCCAGGGGCGCGGAGACCGGGGATCCGGGCAGCCCCCGAGGCTCAGAGGAGCCGGGCAAGAAGCGGCACGAGCGTCTCTTCCACCGGCAGGATGCGCTGTGGATCAGCACGAGCAGCGCGGGCGCCGGGGGCACGGAGCCCCCCAGCCTGTCCCCAGCTCCCGCCAGTCCGGCCCGCCCGGTGTCCCCAGCTCCTGGCCGCCGCCTCTCCCTCTGGGCCGCCCCCCCAGCGCCTCCCCTCTCCGGGGGGCTGAGCCCGGACCCGAAACCTGGGGGAGCCCCCACCTCCTCCCGGCGCCCCCTGCTCAGCAGCCCTAGCTGGGGGGGCCCAGAGCCTGAAGGCCGTGCGGGAGGCGGCGTTCCAGGTTCGTCCTCCCCACACCCGGGCACTGGCAGCCGGAGGCTCAAGGTGGCGCCTCCTCCGCCGGCTCCAAAGCCTTGCAAGACCGTGACCACGAGTGGCGCCAAAGCCGGAGGGGGCAAGGGCGCGGGTAGTCGCCTGTCATGGCCCGAAAGCGAGGGCAAACCCAGGGTCAAGGGGTCAAAGAGCAGCGCGGGAACTGGAGCCTCTGCCTCCGCCGCGTCTGCCACCGCCGCCGGAGGAGGGGGCGCTGCCGCCGCGACCTCTGGTATGGTCGGGGTTGGGCCGGGAGCCCGCGCAAAGCTGTCTCCTCGGAAAGGCAAGAGTAAGACCCTGGACAACAGCGATTTGCACCCTGGACCACCCGCCGGCTCTCCTCCTCCGCTCACAGTCCCAGCACCTCCAGCTGCAGCCTCTGCCGCCGCCTCCGTGCAGCTCCCCGGGCCTGCACCTCCCATCACTCTGGAACCTCCCGCTCCGGGGCTGAAACGGGGCCGGGAGGGGGGCCGAGCATCCACTCGTGACCGAAAAATGCTCAAGTTTATCAGCGGCATCTTTACCAAGAGCACCGGGGGACCACCTGGTTCCGGGCCCCCTCCTGCAACCCCGAGCCTGTCTTCTGTCAGTGGGTCCCGGGAGCTACTGGGTGCAGAGCTTCGTGCCTCCCCTAGTGAGTTCCGGACCTACAGACAGGGAAAGGAGGGCACCTGGGAATGGTCAGCCTGCGGTGGGAGCGGTGGGCAGGATGGGGTCAGAGAAGCTTCTCTTATGGGTAGGGGTATGGATCTGTCAAGATCAGGGGCAAAAAGTAGAAGATCCTGAAGGGTGGTGAGAAGTCACCCCAACTGAGGCACGGGCCAGAGACCAGTTGGTATGAGAGGGACTCAGAGAGCCTCAGGCCATTCTGGGGGAAAAGAGTGATTTGCTGCTGAGAGGCCCAAGTACTGCACTTCCAGCCAGGGCACAGAGATAGACAGGAGGACTTCGCTGTGTCCAGAGGGGCACTGGGGGCGTGTGTGTGTGTGTGTGTGTGTGTGTGTGTGTGTGTTGCGGAGGCCTCAGTTACCCCTGGGCCCTTGGGGCAGGTGGCCTGCAGGACAGTGACCTTGCAGGCAGCTCCTGGCCTGGGGGGCTGGTCCTGCTCAGGGCGGAGAGCAGGCTAGTGAGGCAGTAGTGGGGAGGTGGGGTAGCTGCAGCTTTGGGTGCAGAGAAGACGGAGTGGGCGGTCGGCTGTGCGTGGGGGCTGGAGCGTGCCGAATATTTCCATGTAAAGTGGAAGGGGGTGGATAGGAAGCCTCACTTCCCCACGGTCCACCCCCGCCCCTGAGCGACCCTGAGACACGCTGGGGGGGGCGGGGGGCGCTGGCCCCGAGTGAGTCAGGGGTGGAACTGCAGCAAAGGCAATTTTTTACCCTTGAAAGGGGTATGGGAAAGGCTTTTGCTCCCCCCCCCCAACCAGGGTGTCTAATTTTTTTTCTGGAGGAGAGAGGCGGAGGACTCAGTTGGTTCTGCTCGCACTCCCTGGAGAGGGGGCGGGTCCCAGGGCGGAGGCGGCCCCCGGGGTTTGGCTCCGGAGCGGGCGGGAGCAGATGGCTCGGGATCCCAGAGTTCCCGCCGCAGCTGCGGCGCCCCGGGAACGTCCGGCCGGTGTCAGGCGCGGGGGCTGCACCCGGAGGGCGGAAGGAGCATCCTTCTTGCCGCCACACCCCCACACCCCGTAGCATCTCTGGGCTGAGGAGTGTAGACCTTCCTCGCAGTTCTTTTGGAGGCCGCTAGCGTGGAGAGTGTGGGAAAGGGAAGCAAAGGAAAATCCAAACTCCATCCTTGGAGCTGTGGGGACAACGCAGGGTCACCACCGGGGTGCAGTTGACCTTGAAAAGGGGAGCGAGAGCCTCCACCTCAGTTTCTCTCAAGTGCTACAGAGGTTGAGGAGGACTCGCTGGCCTCTGTGTCCTGGCCCCTCTCCTTCCAGGACCTGCCCTGGGAGTCAATGGGTGCAGGGAGGAGCCCCGCTGGTGATCTCCTTCAGAGGGGAGAACCCAGCCACTGTCAGAGTCCTGGTCCTCTGGACTGGGGCAGGGACCCGCGTTTGGGGATGTGTTTTAAGGGAGATGCCAACTGAAGTATTTTTGTCTTGCTGGTTTTGTTGCTTAGCAACCACTGAGCGGCAGCAACAGCTGTGGGAAGAGAGGCTGGGCTGGGAGGACTGGGGACCACTCACCCTGAAGCCTATCCCTTCCACATGCCTCTCCAGTCTAGCTGGTCCTGGTGGTTAGGGGAAGCTGTCATGGGTGCAGGCGTGAGTGAGGGCTGGGAGTCCTTTGGGGGCCGGAGCTTCCCTCTCACTACTGCTCTCCTGTTACAGAGGCTGTGGTCAATAGCCAGGAGTGGACCTTGAGCCGCTCCATCCCTGAACTGCGCCTGGTAGGTATTCTAACTGCCCTCCAGCTAACCTCCCACCTTTGTGCTCCCAAGCCTCCTCAGACCCTCTCCCCTCTCCTGTGTCAGAGTGCAAAAGAGTTCTCCTGGGAGTCTGTTTTTATAGCAGGGGTTTGGACTGGTTCATTCTGGTTCAAGCCTCTTCTTGAAAATTTCCTCAGATGTACCAAATCAGAATATACGTTTTAACAAGATTCCTGCCGAAGAAACCCTCCTTCCTAGCACCATCCTGGGGCTTCCAACATGTTCACAACTCTCTCTTCTCCCTGTGCTTCCTTCCCCTTCCCCCTCGGGCCTGTTTGTTCATGGTCCTCTTCTGGTGGCTTGCATCTCTGCTTTGGTCCTGCATGTTCTGTTAGCTAGAATTTGGTAAAATTGTCCAACTTGCGCTGACGGCTGTGATCTCTCTCTCTCTCTCTCTCTCTCTCTCTCTCTCTCTCTCTCTCTCTCTCTCTCTCTCTCTCACACACACACACACACACACACACACACGTCTAGTATATACCTTAAACAAATCAAAGTAATCTGGTCCTGAGTTACTGACATTCTTTGGCTGGTGGTCCACTTGGAGTTCGAGATCAATTCTTGCTACTTTCATACCCTGATCCCTGCCTCCACGCCCCCCCTCCCCCAGTGTTCTCTCCTGACTGTAGGATCCTTCTTGTATAACTGAACACTATCATTTCCTTTGGGCTTTCTGGAGTGCATCTGAACCCAAGGGTCCTGCATCCTCCTAATGTTTGGTTCCACGTCCTCAGGGTGTGCTGGGTGACGTGCGCAGTGGGAAGTCATCACTCATCCACCGCTTCCTGACTGGCTCATACCAGGTGCTGGAGAAGACAGAGAGTGAGTTATCAGGAGGCACCGTAAGCTAAGGGTTGGGATTAGGGACCCATGACTGGCTAGATAGGTATGGCCATCAGCGAGGACTTGAACCCATGATAATTATGGTTCAGGGAGTATGAGGAGGTTTAGGTGACCTGTAACCTTTCAAACCCACTGTACAGGTGAGCAGCACAAGAAAGAGATGTTGGTGGATGGACAGACTCATCTGGTGCTGATTCGAGAGGAGGCTGGGGCACCTGATGCCAAGGTGAGGGGCAAAGTGTTGGAGTGGGCAGCCTAGCAGGGATCAGTACTAGACAAGGGGGAAGGCTCTGGTGCCCCAGAGTCCCGAGGAGTCTACTTGTCTGACCCTCTGTCTGCTATCTCACCCCTGCAAGTTCTCAAGCTGGGCAGATGCGGTCATCTTTGTCTTCAGCCTAGAGGATGAGAACAGTTTCCAAGCTGTGAGCTGTCTCCATGGGCAGCTGAGCTCCCTTCGAGGGGAGGGCCGAGGAGGCCTCGCCCTGGCACTGGTGGGGACACAAGGTAAGAGAGCCAGGGGAAATCCTGCTTTGAGAAAAAGCCCAAGGAAAGCCATCTGGAGGGTATTAAGCAGCCAGAGTGAGGGTGTGGGGACCCGTGCATATAGCTCCTGCCTGTGATTCCAGCAACCCTCTGGATGGAGCCAGATCTCCAAAGAAGGGAATCATTACACTAAATGCAAATGTCCCAAGGCCTGAGTTCAGAAAGGGGCATCCTCTAGGGTGGGCGAATGGGACAGCTTTAGTAGCAGTCTCAGTTCCTCTCCTGAGATGCCACTGATCTGTGCCTGCCCACTGCTGTTTCCCAGTCCCATCTCCGCTCCCCATGCCCCTCTTAATGTGCCCCTTTTAAGAGAGTGAGCCCTCGACCACTACTGCTCCTGGAAAGCAGAGCCCGGTGGCTGGCCCTCTGCTTCTGAAAGGTCACCGTGGTGAAGAGCCTCTGAGCAGTCCTCCCTACTCTGTGACACCTACTGCCTGTCGCCCCTGAGTCAGAGTCTACCTGGTGGTTCTGAGTCCAGCGTGGTTAGAAAGACTCTCCCCGCCTCCTTTTAAAGGAGTCTGCCTCCAAATAAAGAGAAAACACAGCGCATACAACCTCTTCATCCCCACAGCAGTGATTCAGTTCAGAGGTTCTCAGCCCAGGGAGCACTTTCCCAGTACTCACCTGTGTGGAGTTGGCAGGACTCTGTCCCTGGCTACCCATGCTGCAGGTGCCTGCCTCCCACCTGTGGCTTACCTCCTGGTTTCCCGCTACAGAGCAAGCATCCCACCTGTTACCTTTGGACAGTCAACCTTTCCCCAGCATCCGCTCCCTGGCTCAGAGTGCAGGGCAGGGCAATGGTCACTCGGGGGCCTCAGCCATGGCAGACCTGGTCAGGAAGTTCCACTGGCCTTCAGCACAATCCTGGGGCAGCATAAGCAAAGATAGGGTCTTTGTCGACCTCTCGCTTGTCCTGTCCCCAGTCCACCCAGGCTGAGACTGGGGCGGAAGGGAAAGGGAAGCATGAGAAGGCGGGGTGCGGGGAGGCTTGTCCAATTCTGCCCCTTCCCTGTTCCCCCAGACAGAATCAGTGCCACCTCCCCTCGGGTCGTGGGGGACGCTCGAGCCAGGGCTCTGTGTGCGGAAATGAAACGCTGCAGTTACTATGAGACATGTGCTACCTACGGGCTCCACGTGGACCGGGTCTTCCAGGAGGGTGAGTGTGCTGGCCCTCCGTGTGTGGGGACCTAGGGACCTGAGACTGGCCGAGGCATTCACGATTCCCCGAGTAGCTGGAAGCTAGCATTGCCGGGCAGAAGCAATGAGGGAAAGTCAAAGGTTTGTAGACCAGTCTCACAGGCTGCCTGGGTTCGAGGAGCTGGCACAGAGGGGGGCCAGCATCATGGGGGGGCGGGTTTCAAAGCTGGGATGTCTTCCCTGCTCACGCCTCTCTTTCCTCCCCTTAGTGGCCCAGAAGGTAGTGACCTTCCGCAAACAACAACAGCTTTTGGCTGCCTGCAAGTCTCTACCCAGCTCTCCAAGTCACTCCGCTGCGTCCACCCCTGTAGCGGGGCAGGTGAGCTGGGGCTTCAGAGCTTACAGAGGGTCTGGAAAGACGCAAAGGAGGAGTGGCCGAGGACCCAAGGAGTAGGACAGGGCACCAAAGGATGGGGACAACGGAAGTGGCAGGGACATTCTCAGGAGAAAAGGTGGAGAGTCAGCCAGGTTGGAGAAATACTCTTCCACGACGTCAGACTAGTCATTTAACTTCCCAAGGTTATCAGGACGGTTGCAAGACCTGTGGTTGTTAAATGTCACGGGGTCGGTTCTGATACATAGCGACCCCAGGGGTAGCAGAAGGAAACACCACCCTGCCCTGCCCCATCCTTGCTCACAATTATGTTTGAGCCCGTTATTGCCGCCACGGTGTCAATCCCTCTCGTCGAGGGCCTCCTCTTTTTCACTGCCCTTCCACTTTACCGAGCGGGATGTCCTTCTCCAGCGGCTGGTGTCTCCTGACAACATGTCCAAAGTACATGAGATAAAGCCTCGCCATCCTTGCCTCCAAGGGGCATTTGTTATGATGCATGGTATAACCCATGGGAGAGGGACCTTCGTAAAATGCAAAGCCAGAGACCAGCGCTGGCGAGGATTTTTCTGACAGTGCTTGTCTGAGTTGATGGTGATGAACTGAAGGTCTCTCGTGGATGTCTCATAACCAGCTAGCACTGTAGCTTGGTGGGGTGCGGGCATCTCGGACGTTCGGCTGACTCCTTTATCCATTTATCCATTCCCAGGCCAGCAACGGGGGCCACACTAGCGATTACTCTTCCTCCCTTCCATCCTCACCCAATGTTGGTCACCGGGAGCTCCGAGCGGAGGCAGCGGCAGTGGCTGGATTGAGTACCCCGGGCTCCCTGCACCGGGCCGCCAAGCGCAGGACTAGCCTCTTCGCGGTATTGCACTCGCTGACCCCTGGCCTCCTGTCCCCTGTTCCCTTCTCATCTTCCCTCACCCCTACACCACTCTGTTGGGCTCTTCTTCATCTTTCACCCCTGACTTTCCATCAGTGTTTCCCACCCACTCTCTGATACCACTAATCATTCCAGAATCGTCGGGGCAGTGACTCAGAGAAGCGGAGCTTGGAGAGTCGAGGGGAAACCACAGGGAGCGGTCGAGCCATTCCCATCAAACAGGTGGGTAGCCCTGGGGCTGGGGGCAAGCCAGGGGGCAGCGAGTTCGTCTGTCCGTCCACTGTTTTCCTCACGCTGAGACCCTTTCATACAGTTCCTCATGTTGTGGTGACCCCCCTCCCCCGACCATAAAATTGTTTTCGTTACTACTTCATCACTGTCATTTTGCTACTGTGATGAATCGGGCGACCCGCTGCTCTAACCAGTGGCTTTCCATACTCCAGAGCTTCCTCCTAAAACGCAGTGGCAACTCCTTGAACAAAGAGTGGAAGAAGAAATATGTGACACTGTCCAGTAATGGCTTCCTACTCTACCACCCGAGCATTAACGTGAGTAGCAGAGGCTGGCTGGGCCACACAGGCTGGTCGTGGATTCCCTTCCCAGCTCTGCCAGTCTGTGCCCCTGACAAATGCATCGTTTCTGAGAAATCCTTGCCCTCTAACAAGCAGGTATTGGGCACCCGCCACATGCCCATGCAGGAGTAAATACATCCCCTCAGCAACTTGCGGTCTAGTGGGAGAAAGCAGAGGAGGGGCCTCCACACAGAGGAGGCGATGCTGGCCAAATCTGGTGGGCCCTCTGGAAGCTCAGTCCCACCCCAACAGCTCACAGCTGTTGTGAGATGCCATCAAGTTGGTTCCGCCCCATAGTGACCTTATGCACAACAGAAGGAAACACTGCCCGGTCCTGGACCATCCTTACAATTGGTCCTGTGCTTGACCCCATTGTTGCAGCCACTGTGTCCGTCCATCTCCTTGAGAGCCATCCTCTCTTTTGCTGCCCCTCTGCCCTTTCCAGTGACAGATGTCTCCTGACAACATGTCCAAAGCACTAGAGACAAAGTCTCATCCTCCTCTAAGGAGCATTCTGACCATCCTTTTTCCAGGACAGCTGTGTCTCTCCTTTTAGCAAGGTGCTTTCAATGTTCCACCCACACCACAATTCAAATGCATCAGTTCTTCAGTCTTCTGTATTCAATGTCCAACAGCTCACAGAGACCCCTCAATCTCATGTTACTGACTGATTCCCAGACCCACCAAGGACTCCCTTTCCTGTACCCATTGGCCCCTGTGCCCCTCCAGGATTACATCCACAGTACCCATGGCAAGGAGATGGACTTGCTACGGACAACTGTCAAGGTCCCTGGCAAGCGGCCCCCACGGGCAATTTCTGCTTTCGGCCCCTCAGCCAGCATCAATGGGCTGGTGAAGGACATGAGCACTGTCCAGATGGGCGAAGGCCCTGGTAAGTATGGCGGGGGGGGGGGGGGGATTCACGATGAAGGGTTAGCAGAGGAGCCAGAGCTGGGAAAAGAAAGGGGAGTAGGGCATTGGGTGCTGGGACTAGACAAGCAGGAAAGAGGGTGATCAAGAGGGACCAGAGCAGGAATGAAGCCAGGAGATGGAGTCATCCCTGAGCTTTTATCTTCTCCCTCTTCTGACAGAAGCTACTACTCCCACCCCAAGCCCGAGCCCGAGCCCCAGTTCTCTGCAGCCACCACCAGACCAGACATCTAAGCACCTGCTGAAGCCAGACAGGAATTTGGCCCGAGCCCTCAGCACCGGTCAGTGAGGGATCCACCCTCTGTCTACTGTCTGCCTGACTCCAGATGGGCGGGAGATGAGAAGGGGTGGAAGCGAGAGAGGCTGGAATGAATGCATGCATGAGCACACTGAGCATCTATTGGGTACTAGCAACCTAGAGCCAAACTGCCTGGCCTTGAATCCTGGCTTGCCACTGGGGCAAGTTACATGCCCACTCCTTGCCTCGGTTTCCTCATCTGTGAGCTAGAGATAATGGTAGTCTATCTCATAGGGTTGCTTTGGGGCTCACACCAAGGCAGAGTCGGGGACTGGAATCCAGGGCAACCTGTGAGAAACGGAATGCAATGGCATGGTGGTCTTATTTTTCTGGGCCTCACAAGTTTTCTGCCTTTGATGCATGCACCTTTATCACTTTTCTGTCACACATTTGATTGGAACATATTTGCATTCTCCATCTCTAGCAGGCTTCTCCCTTTCACAGGTTTCAGCTTCTCCGGATTTACTGTATTTGGAAAGATGTGACTCTTTAAATTGGACACATGTATCATTTACTTAAAAACTTTTTTTTCTCAAATGCTCAAATTGACACACACAGACACACACTTGTATAAAACTTTTAAATAGCAAATAAAATTGTTATAAATAAACCTCACAATAACCTCGCTTGTCAGGCCAAGATTCTTAGCCCCATTTTAGAGATGAAGAAGCTGAGGCTCAGGTTGAGTGACTTGCTCAGGGTCTCAAGGCCAGTAAGCGGCAGAGCCAGGATCTGAGTGCAGGTCTGACTCTAAACCACTTATCAGCCCCCTTTCCCAGGGTTGATCAAAGGGTACCTCATCGGTGCCAGTGCTAGTTCAGGGGAGGGGACAGCCTGTCAAGAAATCAGGAAAGCTGTGGAGGGGGCAACTGAGGCAGCTGTATCCCCTTCTCTAAGACTGTACCCCATCTGGAGACCTGAGCCCCCTGACTCGGGAACCTCCTCCTTCTCCCATGGTGAAGAAGCAGAGGAGGAAGAAATTGACAACACCTTCTAAGACTGAAGGCTCTGCTGGTCAGGCTGAAGGTGAGGCCCTGGAGGCAGTCTCAGTCCTTCCACCCCCTGCACCCTCACCCCTAACTCCAGACCCCTGGCCTAGCTCCTGCAGAAGGAGAAGTGCCTGAGCTGAGTGCTTGGCTCTCATCCCCACTTTGCTTATAACTTAAATGCCCTTCCTCTCCTGCTCCCCAGCCTCTGGCTTCCTCACCAGTGGTCCCCAGCCCCATGTCCTCAAGGACCCCCATCAATCTCTAATTCTTGCTCCCTCCTCTAATGACCCCCTAGGTCCTGCCCCTGTCCTCAGTTCGAATGACCATCCCAGTCTGTCCCATGACCCCCTAATAACTCAGCCCTGACCTTAGTGTCTTCTATTGACTGTTCTTGGATTCTGTGACCAATGGGGCCCTGCTCCCAATAACTTTCAGTGATCACCAAGTCCCCACCCAACCCCGTGACCACAGTGATCCTCATTCCTACCCCAAGTGAACACCTAGAACCCAGAGACTCCTTTTGGACCCTAGGGCCCCTTCCTCCCAAGCCTGGGACCCAGTTTTTGTCCCCTTCCCTGATTCACTTGGACCTGACCCTGCCTACCCTTATGGGAGACCTGGGTCCTCACTGGTCCTCATGAGCCCTCCCCACCCCCCGGCCCTGCTCTCTGCTGGGTCCTCAGACCCAGCTTCTAGATCTGCCTGCTCTCATGGCTCTTGGCTTTGCTCCACTCTGCTCTGGGGACACTGACTTTCGTTCTGCTTTGTCTCCCCATCTGTCCTGTCCTGTTCTGTCTCTGGCACTCTCTGCCCACTGTTTCTCCCCCCCCCCGCCCCCCCTCTCTTTTCTCCTCCTTCCTCTTCTCTTTCTTTGGTCCTTCACCCTATCTCTATCTCCTTCGCTTCGGGAAACCAGCCAAGCGCAAAATGTGGAAACTAAAATCCTTTGGTAGTTTAAGAAATATTTATAAAGCAGGTAACAAGTGGGGAGCTGGGAGGGGTGCTCAGCTGGGGTGCAGAGGGGTGGGGGCCCCTGCCTCTCCCTGCATGTGCTTGGGGGCTTCCTGCTCTTCCCCACCCTCTGCATCCCCTACACACACACCCCACAGCCCCATCCCCAGGGGCTAGGGATGGATGGACATCAGGGAGGAAGGGTTTGGGGAAGTCAGCCCCACCTGTGAATCCTGTGCTTCATGACTCTGCCCTGTGTCCCCCCCCCCCAGAGGAAAACTTTGAGTTCCTGATTGTGTCCAGCACTGGCCAGACATGGCATTTTGAGGCCGCCAGTTTTGAGGAGCGGGACGCCTGGGTCCAGGCCATCGAGAGCCAGATCCTCGCCAGCTTGCAGTGCTGTGAGAGCAGCAAAGTCAAGGTGAGCGGTTGGGGGGAGGGTAGGGGTGGAGCGAAGCGGGGCAAGTGTCTGAGTGGTGGGAGGGGCTTGCTGGGAGCGGAGGAGGGGCAGTACTAACCCCACTCCCTCCACAGCTGCGCACAGACAGCCAGAGCGAAGCCGTGGCTATCCAGGCAATCCGTAACGCCAAGGGAAACTCTATCTGCGTGGACTGCGGGGCCCCCAGTGAGCACAAGGGGGCAGCCGAGGGAGTCCCCTCCCCCCATCCCCCCCAGGTGGTGGCCGGGCCTAGGGCGCGTGGTTCCCTGGAGCCCTTTGCGCTAGGTGTAAGCCCTAAACTCCCTCCCCAGACCCCACGTGGGCCAGCTTGAACCTGGGCGCGCTCATCTGCATCGAGTGCTCCGGCATCCACCGGAACTTGGGCACACACCTGTCCCGCGTTCGCTCGCTGGACTTAGACGACTGGCCTCGGGAGCTGACCCTGGTGCTGACGGCCATTGGCAACGACATGGCCAACCGTGTGTGGGAGAGTGACACTCGGGGCCGCGTTAAGCCCACGCGGGACTCTTCCCGGTGCGTGCGAGGAAACCAGGGCGCGCGGGGGAGGGGGAATATTGCGCGGCTCCTGAGAGGGTGCCCTGGTTAGGGACCAGAAGCCCTGGGTGCCGAGGTCCCTAGAGGCCTTCCTGTGGGTCACCGGTCTTGCAGAGAGGAGCGAGAGTCGTGGATCCGGGCCAAGTACGAGCAGCTGCTGTTCCTGGCGCCGCTGGGCACCACGGAGACGCCTCTGGGTCGCCAGCTGTGGGCCGCGGTGCAGGCCCAGGACGTGGCCGAGGTCCTCCTGCTCCTGGCCCATGCGCGACACGGGCCGCTGGACACCAGCTTGGAGGACCCTCAGCTCCGCTCCCCGCTGCACCTGGCGGCCGAGCTGGCACAGGTGGTCCTCACGCAGCTGCTGTTGTGGGTACGTGGGGGGGTGGGAACCTGAGGGGTCCTGCAAAGTGGGGGTGGGGGTGGAGAGGTGGCTGGAGGGCGGCCTGCTGGGCTGGGCCTCCTGAGGACCCGCCCGCGGTGACGCCGGCGACGTTTCCGTCCCCTAGAATGGCGCGGACGTGGCTGCCCGGGACGCGCAGGGCCGCACCGCGCTCTTCTACGCCCGCCAGGCCGGGAGCCAGCTGTGCGCCGACGTCCTTCTCCAGCACGGCTGCCCCGGGGAGGGCGGCAGCACGGCCACCACGCCCAGCGCCGCCACCACCCCCAGCATCACCGCCACGCCCAGTCCCCGTCGGCGGAGCAGCGCCGCCAGCGTGGGCCGCGCCGACGCCCCCATCGCGCTGGTATAGTTGCCCAGCGGAGAGACCCCCCTCACCCCCCACAGGCCGGGCACTGCCACCCTGGGTGGACCGCTGGACAGACGCACCCACTCACCTCTCCACTCTGCACCCCGCCCCGCGGGAGCACTCCCCCCTCCCCCCACGAGGGCACAGCCCCCACCTCCCAGAGGACACGAACTCACTCCCCCTCCCCAGCGAGGCATGGAGCCCCCAGTGCGACACGGCCCCTCGCCACTGTTTTCACGTGGATTCCTTTGGGTTTGCCCGCCGCTACCCCCACCCTTGGTGTTAGCCTATGGGCGCGCCCCCCACAGTGGCACCAGCCCCCCACCCCAACCCCGGGCTCTGGGACCTGCTCGCTCGCTCGCGCCCCCTAGGGCCGGGAAGAGATCCAGTCCTGCCTGTGCTCGACAAGCCTATTGATCCCCGGCGGGAGCCCAAACCCAGGCTGGCTCCTGGGGTGACGCCACGCCACGCAGAGGGTTAGTAGGTGGGAGAGCGAGCTCTGGGACTTGGGGCCAATATGGGGACCCCCCCACCCCGGCTTTCCACGCTGATCTCACTGCCGAGTGAAAGGGGAAGGGCAGAGAGGGGCAGGACCCCTGCTGCCCGTGGGGGTGGGGAGTCCCCAACCCTTTCTGTGAAAGGGACCATGAGGAGTGGAAATCCAGACGTCCGCCCACACCCACCCATGGATGGAAGCTAAAGGGCTGGGGGAGCCAAACGCCTAGCCTCTCCTAGAGACCCTCTCAGGAGGAAGAAGGATGGAGCGGGAGAAGGCCTAGAGGGCTGGGGAGGGGCCTTGTAATTTATTGCTTTGTTCCCCAACAAGGGGGTGGGGCGGGCAGGGGCGTGGGGAGGGCTTTTTGGGATAGGGGAAGCCAAGGGTGGGCAGGGGGTGGGATGGGGTGGGGGTGCTCTCGGGTTGTGTCTGTGACCGTGACTGCGTACCTGTGACTGTGCAGCGCCCGTGGTGATTTGGGGTAGGGTGCACCCCAACAGTGGGACCCCTCCCCCACTATTCTCCCTGTCCACCCCCTCAGTCCCACTGGAGCAACTCCAGAGTCATCCCTCACTCCCAGATCCCCCCCCCCATTCCCAGCCAGAGCTAAGGGGATGCGAAGCAGGGGTTGGGTGGGTTTCCAGGCCCCTACACCATCCCCAGAAAGGGGTGGGGAGAGGGTGCGATTACCTGGCCCAGCCCTGCCTCTCGATCAACCCAGCCTCTGGGCTGTCTGTGTCAATGGTTTCTGGTCTTTTTCCCCCCTCTCCTGGTAAAATATTTTGCAAAGGACCAGGTAATGCATTTGGGGAGGGACATAGATGGAGCAGAGGGAATGCCCTTTCTCCTTCTCCATGGAGCCAGATGGTGTGAATCTTCAACAGCAATTAAAAAGGAAGTGATTTTGTCTAGTGGGTGAGTTGCCGGTCTGTTTTTTGAAGCGCTTGGTTAGGGACTAGTGGTCAAGGTGGGCAGCGGTTGGGGCCAGAAGTGCCTCCTAGCTGTGGCTGATGGAAAGGTGGTGGGCCTGCAGGTCAGACACCTCATCTCTCTTGTGTGTCAGTGCCTGGTGGTGGGAGATGGGCAGGTGGGAACAGGGAAGTCACTGATTCCAGAGATGGCAGCAAGCATTCTGGGAAGAGTTAGGCATGGTGCTTAGATGAAGGTGGGAGGGCGGTTGATGTGGGGGTCTGGGGAAGGAGCCCAGAAAGGTGGGCAGATGGGTAGTTTTGGTGAAGAGCTGCAACTTTGGACTTAGACTTCAGGTGAGCTGTTGGGGAGTATCCCTGGCTCCTTGGAGGACACCCAGTAAGTGCTCTCACCCCAGGGATGACTGCCCAGGGCCAGCCTGCTCACCTGAGTACTGGGTATCAGAAGTGGAGCTTAGAGTAAGGATGCTTCTCTTGGCCCTGTCAGGTGGTGCGTGGGAGGGAAGGGATGGAAGAGGTCACGTGCCCGTGAACTCCATTCCCAATTGACACAGGCCTGCGTCCACCACCATGTCATCTAGGAGGACTGAGTGCCATGGTCATAAGCTGTAGCACTGCAAGGCTCAGCACCTAACTGGCCCATTCCTGTAGTGGGTTGTGGTGCGTCAGAAGCCAGTCTCAGCTGGGCACAGCCACTATATCATCGTCCATCTTGAGAACCAGTGAACTCATGGAAGCTTCTGGTAGAGCTGGTTGGAACCAATGCTCAGAACCAACCCAAGCCCACGGTGCTCAGCTGCCTGTATGCCACCAAGCTTACACACAGGTGTGGTTACAGCCTTGGGCCCAGACCTGATTCACATGGAGGGCTGTCTCTGTGCAGTCCTAGTCTGGGTGAATGCCCAGCCCAGCAGCCTGACCCAAGAATAATCCAGGAGCTCAGGAAAAGCAGACTGGGGGTACAGGTGTAGCAACAGGTGCACCCGTAGGTGTGTAGTCTGGGAACATAAGCAAGCAGTAAAGGGAGAGATAGCAAAGGCAAAGGGCCTGTCATTCCGCCTTCAACCCTGGGCCCCTGCACCTCATCTCCACTTTCCTTCCTGGTGGTGAAAGCTCACCGTGTTCCACATCCCAAGCTCTTCCTTCGGAATAAGAAGTGTGGGTAGGAAAAGGAAATGGCCTGCCGTGGTAGCCACAGGTGGGAAGAAGCCTTAGTTTTCAGCCAAAGATGGTCAAGGTGTCAGCAAATTCCAGACACCAATCAATCATTTGATTGGCTGGTAACGTTTTTATTTTTCCATTAAAGATGGACTGCATCTTGGCCTTGTTGCAATGATTTAGAGCAGGCGTCCCTGAACTACGGCCCACGGGCCACATGCGGCCCGCTGAGAACATTTATCTGGCCTGCAAGGTGTTTTTGCCCCGTTTGTTTTTTCACTTCAAAATAATATATGTGCAGTGTGCATAGGAATTTGTTCAGATTTTAATTTTAATTATAGTCCGGCCCTCCAACAGGACAGTGAACTGGCCCCCTGTTTAGAAAGTTTGAGGACCCCTGATGTAGAGGGTAAACAGAGACATAACACCAGGTTGTGGCAGAGCAGGACTTTAGAAGGGACTCTGGGTGGGTTAGGGTTGGCACCCATCCTGACTTTACAGCTCACCTGGGCTTTTCTTATTTGGGGTCCTGTTGCCGATGTCTTCTGCCCTGTGTCTTTGAGCAATCAGGCAGATGGACCTTTCTCGTGGGAGTTTCACCACAAGGCAGAGTAAGGAATTTAGTTTTTAAAGTAGAAACTCATTAAATGGAATGAGGGTTCCAGAACTCCATTTTCTGATCATGTCAAGAGACCAACTCCATCCAATCAAAGCTAACTCTCCTCCCCCATTCTAGGAGGTTCTACTGTAGCTTTGAATCAGCTTTTGGGAGGCCTTTTAAGGCTCTTGCCTCTAAGTACCAGCTAGTCTTTTCAGAGTTCAGGAGTTCTAGTACAAGTTTATTGGGCATCTACAGTGCTAAGAGAATGGTACTCTTTGAATCATTCCATCCTTACTACCACCTGATGAAGTGAGTGCTGGTAGTGACCTGTTTACCAAGGAGAAAATGAACTGGTTCCGGGCCCCGCTGCTAGTAAATGGAGGGGTGAGGAGGTGCACTGGAAGCAGTTTGTAAGATCTTGCACTGGTAAAGCAACTCTCCCATTGTGATAGAAATAGATCTGAGGAAGCAGGGTTTTGTAAGTCTATTAACACTTTAGGATATGGCCACATAAGCATACACCTACTCCTTACTTGAGGACTATCTTGTCTGACATTCCACATTTACAATGGTAAATCGTCTACTTTGCACATTAACAATGTATGCCTGGCAGTAACGTGTGCAGCAGTGCAAGGAGAGAGTAACACTGTGTGAAAGTTAAGGTTTTATGTCAAGTTGGCTGGGCCGTGATTTTCAGTGGCTTGGCAGTTGGGCAGTGATGAAATTTGGCAATTAAGTAATTCGACAGTTATGCAGTGATGTAATCATCCTCCAGTGGTGCGTAATACTGATTTTCATAAGACGACTTATTCCCCGAGAGAGTAGTGGGTATTGGCACAATAAGCACTAGTCCACATGCAGGAAAAACAGGGCAGTCTCAGGCCACTCCCCGCAACAATGGGCTCCCTCAGTTTCCCTCTCTCCCCTTCTCATGGCTCCCTGGGTGACATAGTTTGTTCTAGGCTACCGAGAAGTTGGTGTGCATCCACTCAGCAGTACCTAAGTAAGACCTAAGATTCAAGCCACTGAAAACCCTCTGGAGAGACAGGTGGGTGGCTATGAGTTGCATCAACTCAACCGCAGTGGGCTTTGTCTTTTGTCCTCGATTCCTTTCTCACCGTATCAGTGGAGTCTTCTGCAGCAAGGCCGCACAGCTCAGAGCTGGGCACCAGAGGGAGGCGCTACTGGTCTCTGCCTCTAGAGCAGTGGTTCTCAACCTGTGGGTCTCAACCCTTTTGGGGCTTGAACAACCCTTTTACAGAGGTCACCTGATTCATAACAGTAGCAAAATTACAGTTAAGTAGGAAAGAAAATCATGTTATGGTTGGGGGTCACCACCACATGAGGGACTGTATGAAAGGGTCACGGCATGAGGAAGGTTGAGAACCGCTGCTCTTAGAGCCTCTGCATTTGGATGACCCGGGAGGGAGGGAGGGAAGAGAGAGGCCACACCTGCCCTTGGCAGTGAGGAAGAGATAACCTGATGGGAGGGAGTCCTGCCCGCAGCACACTAGGACACTGGCAGCAGCAGCCCTCCCTTGAGATGTGGCCAGAGGAGGAGGTCCTTCCCGGGAAATGCTGCAGTGGTACAGCCAGGTGAAGGTGGGCTGTAGGTGTGTGAATGCCTACAGGCCAGGAGAGTGTTCCTCAGAAGGGAGAGCCCAGGGTGGTGGTGGCAGCAGGGTAACTGTGGTGTGCATTGGGGTGTGAAGGGTGCACAAGGGGAGAGGTTAGGAGAAGAACTGGTGTCGAAGAAGGGAAGGAACAGATCCGGGCAGATGAGGACAAGGGCTGATGGTTCTGCAAAGGTTCCAGTCCAGTCCAGGCCAGTCTTCAGACTTTGTCCACCTGCCCCAGGCGCTCCGCACTCCTCGCTCCGGCTGACAGCGGCTTGGAGACTTGGGGCAAGGAGCTGGATCAGAGAAGGTGCGCTAAGAACACCAGGCTTCAAACTGGTGTGAGCCCCCACCCACTGTCCCCGCCACCCAAAGAAAAGGGATTAAGGAGTTATTGATGGTCCAGTTCTTTATTTAGAAACCTGATTGTTCAAGAATGTGGGGGGGGGGAATCCTACACCCCCTTTTTCACAGGGATTGTGTCAGAGGCGGCGGGCAACACTCCCCATCTTGTCAATAGAAGGGAGGACTCAACTCCGAAGCACAGGCCGTTGGGGACAATGTGGACAGGGAAAGGGAGGGCATTCCAAAGCCATTGAGAAGGGGTGGGGGGGCCCCCAAGCAAGGTCTACCACTGTCAGGGGCGGACTCTGACACACAGCGACCCTGTAGGGCAGAGCAGGACCACCCCGTGGGGTTCCCGAGGCTGTCCAGTGCACAGGAGCAGACTGCCACACCTGTCCTGTAGAGCGACTAGCTGGGGTTTGAAGTGGGTAGGGCCAGTTCAAGGGTAGGCATTCAGCTCACCAAACAGGTGGGGGGGCATTTGCCTTCATAGACCCTACTCTTCCTGTTACCCCACCCCACCTGAAGCCTTTTCAGTGTCCCTAGGGTGGGGGCAGGGAGGAGAACCAACCAGCTGCCGAGGATCCTGGGAAGGGCTGAGGAGGAGAGGAAAGTGAGGTGAATCCCAGGAGAATGCCAATCGCAGGCCTGCCGAGGCCTCCAGAGTGGCTCTTAGCAGCAGCAGCAGTGCCCAGCCAGCCTACCCCCAGCCCACAGCTCAGCACCGCCTTGCTGTTTGGCCTGCAGGGGTCCCAGTGGGATGGGGGAGGGGAGCGAGGCAGGCAGGAAAGTTCTGGTCCCCTTGGAAGGCCATCTGTGGTGTGGGTCTCAGAAGTCGAACTCATCCAGGTCCCCGGTGCCCTCCCCGTCCTGGGAGCCCCACACCCGCCGATAATTGCTCTCTAGCTCCTTCTGCCGTCTCCGCTCTTTCTGCGCCTCCTCAGCTCCCTGCACCTGGGGGAAGGGACAGTCTGGGTGAGCTGGCCTTGCTGAGGGAACCCGGAGACACAAGGAGTGCTTTGGGGGCAGGGGGGGGGGCGAGGATACTCAGCCACCACAGCGACTGGCCTCCAGGTGCAGTGGCAAAACTGATGAGACTGGGCCCTGGACACCAGCACATAGCTGCTGGAGGCCGGGGAGACTGAAGGGCCTGGGCCCAGGGCTCAGAGCCTCTCACCAAGATATTGAAGAAGATCTCTCTGAGGTGTTTTGTGTCCTCGTCCGTCAGCCAGCGAGCGTCCTCCTCAGCCCCTTCAGCTCCCGGTCGGACAATTTTGATCTCAATTTTACCTGGGAATGAGGATGGGCAGGCGGTGAGTAGAGCAGGCTGGGACCTGCAGCATAGGCCCCCAGGCGCCCGGCCCCCCAGCCCCTCCAGGTCCAGCTGCAAGCCCCTGGCGACAGAAGGCTCAGCTCAGGGTGCAGCCCGCCCTCCAGGGCCCACCTTCGGCTGTGAGTCCCTCCCTCTCCAGCAGGTCTTTCACCAGCCCCTCGATTTGTTTCAGCTGTGGGTTTTCCCGTTTCATCTCGAGGACAGTCAGATCCTGATTGGGGCCTCCGTGATGGAGCTTGGTGACCCGGACCCGGACTCTGTGTTCAGGATCCTCCTCTTAGGGGGGGAGGGGACACACAGGGAGACACAAAGCAGAGCCATGACTTCCGGGAACAGGCGCTGGGGCCATGGCCTCACCATGGGCTGGGCGGCTCTCTGCCCCAAATGCCTACGGAACCGAGGTGCCAAGCATCTGTACCCCCAGTTCTAGCTTGCAGAGCTCCCTCCACCAGTGCCCCTTCTTTCCTCTCTGCCCCCTAACTCTGCCCAGTGCCTCCAGGAGGGCAGACCTCAGGCTGCCTGGGCCGACTGCGGTTTGGTTTGGAGGAGCAAGGCTTGGAGAACTATGTTTATAGACATAGTGGGACGCAAGGTTTGAACCTGGACCTGTTCCAGAACCCTGCGGGGTGACTTTCTCTCACACACGACTCTGGGGCACGGAAGGGGGTGGGGGGCTGTGAGAAGGGGCCATCTTCAAGCCTGTCCTGGCCAAATGGCTGGCATACAGCTGGGCTGGCCCATTCATGATCTGGCAGCTGGGACAATGTTCTAATTGTGGATTGGTTGCACCCTTCCCGGATGTGTGGGTTCCAGCACATGGGCTCAGAGCCACCCAGTTTGTCTTTACTGCTCGCCCAGCCTGTGCCAGGCAAGGTGCTAGGCACAGGAGTCCAGGGGCAAACCGGGAAACGGACAGGCAGGCTCTAGTTGCTGTTTCCCCAGAGAAGACTAGGAGGCTGCCCCTTGGAGGGGCGGTGGGCGAGTGGTGGGGGTGGCAGTGGGAAGAGGCAATGGGGAACAGTGTTCCAGACAGAGAAAGAGCCATCCAGAGGGGGCGCCCCATGGAGAGAGAAAGGCAGCCGCCTGGCCTACAGCTTTCTCTCACCTGTGGGCTTTGGGGTCGGGGTAGGCTTTGGGGGGACAACCCTCCTTTTCCGGTGCCTCTTCCCCAGCTGGGGACTCTGTTTTTCCTCCAGCCTTCTGATGAGCTTGTTGAGAGTGGATGTCAGGGCCAGCATTGCCCGGTCACGCTCCGACTCCTTCTTCAGCCCCTCTGGGTCAAGTTCCTTCTCGGTCTGTGAAGCCCAAGGGGGTATGGAGAGCGTCAAGGGTCCCAGGAGGGGAGCAGACAAGGCCAGCGGCTCAGCCTGCAGAAGGCCAGCCCAAGCAGCCCCCTCTGGTGAGTGGAGTCTGGCGGGTGGCAACCTCAAGTCCTGGAGCACAGCTGTTCCCTGGGGCTTCCTGGACCACAGTCTTGACAGCAGCAGATTGCCAGGCCTTGCTGCTGTGGTGCCAGAGTTAGGTTGGAACCACCAACCTTTAGCAGTGAAAGCAACCAACTTGTGCCACCTGGGACCTTCAGCTTCGAACCCCACTGCTGCCGAGGCGATTCTGACTCCTGGCGGCCCTAGGGGACAGGGTCTAGAAGGCCCCTGTGGGATTCCAAGGCTGTGGGCACCTGCAGTGGCAGTCTTCCCGAGCACCGGTAGGTTCAAATTAAACTGCCACCCTTTCAGTTAGAGGCTGAGCACCAAACCACTACGCCGGGGCTCCTTCATACTCTACCGAACCAAAAAGCCAACCTCAGCGCCAGGGAGTCAATTCTGACTCCTATGGCCCCATGGGACAGGGTTGACCTGCCCCTGGAAGTTTCCAAAATTGTAAGCTGTTACAGACGAACAGAGCTTCCCGTTTCTCTCAAGGAGTGTGTGTGTGGGGGGGAGGAGTTCCAACTGCCGGCCTTGCGCCACCACTATGCCCTGGGGGCTCCCTACATGCTCTGCTCAGAATCCCAAATCAACTCTGCGCCCCTCGCCGGCTCACTTCCCTAGGGTCCCCTTTCCATCAAGGAAGCCACCAGGATTCTGCCCTGCCCCGGTGCTGTGCTGGCCGCCTAGGCACTGTTTGCTTTCCATCACCCCTCCGTCACCTGTGGAGGTGGCTGCCCCAGAGCCCACTCCCTCGCTCACCTCCTGGATGATGGTCTCCAGCTCCCGCTCCATGCCAGCCTTCACCTCGGCGCGGAGCCGGTCTCGGTCTGACGGGAGCAGCATCCCTTCCAGTTCCTTCTCGAACTCTCCGAGGAGCTGCTGTTCCTCCTCCTCTTCATCCTCCTCCTCCTCCTCCTCCTCCACCACGCCCTGCGTGTCCTCGTCCTCACCCTTGCCCTTCTCCTCGGGGTCCCTGCGAGGGGCTTCTTCTGGAGCCTCCACAGGCTGCTCCTGGACCGAATTTGGCTTCCCCTAGTGGGTCGGGGTGAAGGAGAAAGGAGGCGGGCAGCTAGGGCTCAGGAGAGACACGTGGTCAGGGGCAGACGAACAGCAGTGGGGCATGGTCGCTGAGCTCATGGGACCAGAGGAAGGAGGCTAACTCTATGGGGGCCTGGTTCAGGCCCAGTATGGGGCTGGCTTTCTGAACACTCCCAGCTGGACGGATGGCAGGCCAGGGTCAGCCCTCCCCTAGTGGAACCCCATACCTTTTTGGTGCCACCTTTGAGCTCTTCTATCAAGCGAATCAAGTCTGCGGGGTTCCGGATGACTTTGACCTGCACATTGCTCTGAAAATCTGAGACGGGAGAGTAGGCATCGGTCCGCTGTGTTCTGGGCTCTGCATTAGTTTCTGGGGAAAGGTGGGGAGATCAAGGAGGGTCAAGGCCCCTGGGCCAAGGAGCTATCTACCCATCAGCCAGAGGGGCCACAGTACGCCCTAGAGACAGAAGTGGGTTGCAGGTGGGACAGGAGCGCGTGGGAAGCCCCCCTTACACACACACTCTGTCACTCTGCAGGCTCCTGTTTGATGCACTGCAGGACGGGTGCAGAGCTGCTTTCCCTGGGCTCCTCGCTCCCCTTGGGTGAAGTATGAATCGTTGGCAGGCTACCCAGTTCCAGGCACGCTCTAAGGAACTGCACACTCATCCTCGCTTAATCCCACGGAGCCCGTGCTGGTAGGGGTGGGTTGTCCTCCACATTCTACAGGCCGACAGCATGGGGTTGATGTGAAGTCACCCAGGGCGACACCGTGCGCTCTGACCTCGCCCAAACAGCAGCAGGGCAACGTGACATGGCCAGGCGCACTCACGCTCCGGCAAATGGACTTAACTGCCCACCTGGCAGCCCAATCTATTTCCCAGAGTCGAAGTTCCACCCCATTCTCATTTCTGCCCTGTGTACCCTAAGACCCGTTGTCCAAATAGTGAAAGTGATGGGGGTGGGGGTGCACTCACCATCAGGGCGCCTCGGAGCTGCATCTGCTGCCTCCCCCTGAGGGTCCTGCTCCTGAGGAGGAGGAGGAGGAAGTGGGCAGTAAGGTGCACCAGCCCCTGTGTGCCTGCCACACCCTGAAGGCCGGGGTTCTGGGAATATCCTTCCAGTCCTAGACAGATGTGGGTCACCACCCCCTGTGACCTCAGCTTGGACAGCCCTCCCCATCCCAAACCCAGGTCCAGCTCCTTCCACGGAGTGCGAGCCGGCTCTCTCACCTCAGCCAGCGCCTCTTCCCCAGCTGGGGCCTGGTCTTCCTGCTCATGAATCATCTTCCAGAAATTGGATTCCTTACTCTCTTCCTTGGTTGGGCTTGCACCTGGGGGTCAAGGGCAGGCAGGAGCCTGAGAGGAGGGGAGTGCACAGGATGGAGTACTGGCACATTCCTCCACAAGAGTACGTGCTCTCTCCCTCCAGCTCCACCCAAAGGGCAGGCAGCACTGGGCAGCAACAGGAGGAAATGGGGGCATGCTGCCTGGAACAAATGAAATGAGGCCCTGCCTTCTCTTTATGACACGAGGGCTCCTACCTTCTCTTTCTGGGGGCGCCACATGCTCAGACTTGGTCTCACTCCACACTTGGGAGTCAAGGTCTTGCAGCTCCTCTGCGATGTTACCACCATACGGCTTGGTGTCTGAGACATGGAAGAGGGGCGTGGGGGTGGATACATCCGCTTCCGCTTCCCCGTCCCCACCCCACCCCCTCAGACAGCTTCTTCCTTCATCCCCTCCATGTTCCAGCCACTCACCAGCTTGCTGCTGCATGTAGGCCAGATACTCCTCGGGCTGCAGGGCTGGGTGGCAGAGGATGGCCTGGGGAGCGGCACTTGGGGGCGGTCGCAGGAGAGGATGGGGGCAGAGGCGAGGGGTCCGAATGGTCAGCACGTAAGAGCAGGACAGAGGCTCATCCACCCGGTCAATGTAGTCCCCAGAAATACCAGCACCCTCCTCGCACAGGAACTGCGGGCAGAGAGGGTCAATAGACACTAAGTGCCACTGAGAACCAGGATTTGCTCTGTAGAGCAGCGAGCTACCTTCCATTCAGCCCTGACAGTGTTTCAGACTCTGCGCCGCTGCTTGGCCTTTTATATAGCAGCTCCTTCAATTATCACAAAATCCTGGGGAGTGAGATGTCACAATCTCAGCTTTGGAGGTTAAAGAAACGTAAGTTGCATGCAGGCTGATCAGTTAAGTTGTAAAAATAGTAATTAAACCCAAGCAGTCTGACTCTAGGTAGGCAATGTATATACTGGTATATCACCATCTACATAATATACACATATCACTTTTGAATACACACACACATATTTATAATCTCACTTTTCCTGCCATCGAGTCAATTCTGACTCACAGTGACCCTGTGGCACAAAGAACAATGATACCAGAACTCTACAGGAGTAGAAAGTTTCAAATTGCTAACTTCGAACTTAGCAACCTAACTTTGCTAAGCTAGTTTAGCAACTTAGCAACCCAGGACACTACCAGGGCTCCTGTTGCAGATACATATATTTCAAAACGTTCATGGAAAGGATGAAAAATGTCCATGCATGTTTTGAAGACCATACATACATACATACATACATCCTCACACACATACCCGCATTCTCTATGCAGGTACGCACACATGTACTTGCTCTCTGTTTTTATTCATTCTGACTCGGTGGCCCTCTGTACAACAGAATGAAGCACTGTCTGGTCGCTCGCTATGCTCAGAATGGTTAGGGTTAAGCCCCGTTACAGGCACCGTGCCCATCATTCTGCTGAAGGGCTTCCTCTTTTTCCTTTCCGCTCTCTCGCTACTTTGCAGAGCAGGATGTCCTTCTCCAGGGACTGGTCTCTCCGGACAACACGTCCAAAGAACTCGAGAAGTCTCGACATCCTCGCTTCTAAGGAGCCTTCTGGCTGTGCTTTTCCAAGACAGATGTTGGTTCTTCTGGCAGGCTAGTGGCACTTCCAATATTTCCCGCGAACACCATAATCCAAGTGCATCGATTCTTCATTCATTGTCCAACTTTCATGTGTGTAGGAGGCGACTGAAAATACCAAGGTTTGTGTCAGGCCCAACTGACATCCACGCCCTTCAACACTTTAAAGAGGTCTCATGAAGATTTTTCCAGTGCAAAGTGTTGTTTACTTGCTTTATAAATATGTATTCTTTGTAGATCTGTGTGTTGTTTTAAAATCCATGCATATGTTTAAGAAAGGTTCTGAGGGCCTGGTATGATTCAGGAAGAGAAGAAAGACATGGATGCGTGCTGGCCTTTGCTAAGCATACACCACTGAAGCCACTGTTTTAAGTAAAAGAGAGTTTCCATTTCTGAAAAGGCGATGGAAGGAAACTGCCAAGCCACTGCCCAGCAAAACAACCATGTTCTTGTTGTTAGGAGCTGTTGGGTCTGTTCCAATTCATTGCAATTCTATGTACACAGAGGCAAAGGCTGCCTGGCCCTGTGCCATGGTCACAATCATTGCGATGTTTAAGTCCACTGTAACAGCCACTGAGCATCTATCTCATGGAAGGTCTTCTTCTTTAGGCTGACCCTCACCTTGACCAAGCATGGTGTCTTTCTCCAAGGACTGGCCCCTCCAGATGACATGTCCAAAGGAATCCAGGTGAAGTCTCGCTACCTTCCCTTTCAGGAGCACGCACTCGACTGTTTCCGATTTGTTTGCTGTTTGGGCAGTCCACAGCACATCCCACACCATAACTGCAAGGCACTGAGTCTTTCTTATTCACTGGCCGGCTTCCACATGCCAACGAGGTTAACCAAAACTACCACAGCTTGGGCCAAGCACATTTTAGTCCTCGAAGTGATGTCTTTGCTTTTTTGGAAAAAAAAAACAAAACAAAAACTTTACAAGCGAGGGCGGGGGGGGGGGGCAGGGAATGAGCTGATACCAAGGGCTCAAGTAGAAAGCAAATGTTTTGAGACTGATGATGGCAACAAATGTACAAATGTGCTTGACACACAATGGGTGGATTGTGCAAAGAGTTGTACGAGCCCCCAATAAAATTATTTTAAAAACAACAACAACAAAAACCAAACAACTTTAAAGACGTCTTTTGCAGCAGATTTGCCCAGTGCAACACACCCTTTGATTTCTCAACTCCTGCTGCCGTGGCTGTTGCTTGTGCATCCAAGAAAATGGAAATCCTTAGCAAATCTTATCAGTCTGATTGTAAGGACTATATTTCCTGGGTGCTGGGGTGTCAGCCATGCTGAACACCTTCCTCTTGGCTCTTCATCAGTAGGTGCTACAAGTCCTCCTCCTCATCATCATCCAGAAACACGGTATCGCTTGCACACCAGGTTGTTAAGGAGCCTTCCTCCAATCCTGCTGCCAGGTTCTCCCTCTTGTCGTTCAGCTTCTTGGGTTATTTATTCAGCATATGTGAAAATGGATACAACCTTGGTGCATACCTTTACCAACTTTAAATAAAAAGACCTTTATAACTGTTAAGAAAAATATTTTTTGTCTTTAAATTTTTTAACAGACATGCCATCTATAGATTAAGGGGCACTTACAAACCATAATCACCAAATGTAGCACATAAGCTTTATTTAGATTCTGTTTCAAATGGGTCGATTATAGAGAGGGAGGTCATTACCAAAATTTGAAAATATTGAACATTTGATCACATTAAGGAATAACTGCTGCTTTTTAGCATGGTATGGCTTGTGATTGCATGTTTAAAGAGCTCTTATCTTATAGATCTAAATGAATAGATATGTATAGAACTATTTACAGATGAGATGATGTTCGGAACTGCTCAAAGCACCTAGGAGTAGAGGTACTACTGGGAGGTGGGCAGGGGGTCCGTGAAATGAAACTGGCTAGAATTGTTGGAGGTAGGTGATATTACTCGCTCCCATTTTACATGCTTTTAGTGTTTTCATAATAAAAGGTTTAAAAAACATAAGATAATCTTTACACATATTCTTTAGTCATTATGCTTGCAGGAGTTTCTATAATGGATCTATTTACATATGGCAGTACGGGCAATGTCATCATCTTTCGTAAACAGTTTCTCGCAATACAATCACAGTGACAGAGACTAGTACAAGGTACACTAGAATACTGGGCTGCTGGTAAAACACAGGAGGACACTCTGTGGGTACATCCATAGAAAGACCCCTAATGGTGATCATGAAGGGGCCTAAAACAGGATTTAGAAGAGTGCATACAAGATACTATTTCTGTGTATAAATGGAAAGGAAATAGCGGTTTCTGCTAGAATTACTTATAAACACAAAGGAAGGCTGGAAGGGGGCACGTGAAACCGGAAGAGCTGGGTTCCCTGTGTGAGCAGATTAGAGACACGTTTGAAAGGAAGAAGGACAATTGTGCACTGTACACCTTTTCATAGTTCCTGGGCTTTGAATCATGGGAAAATAGGATCTACGTAGAGAATGGAGTGAGCAGAGGGAGAGAGGACCCACTCTCACCAAGACAGGAGAGCTGGGAGTGGGACACGTTCTTTGGCCCCACAGTCCTTGTGTTGGGAGCCTTCTAGACCCAGTGGAAGACGGATGCTAAGATGCACAGAAATCTCCAAGGGATGCCAGGCCTGCAGCTTCTCAAAGGAGCCAAGGACTTCCCTCCTACACAGAGCACCAGCAGAGAGAGAGCCTCCCCTAGAGCTGGTGCCCAAAGGAAATGAGAGAATGACATTTAAAAGAGCAAAAAAAAAAGCACGTGAGATGGAGAAAATTTATAAAACATATTGAAAATGAGGAAAGTTGAAAATTAATTTCCTAAGCATTCATTTCAAGGAGTGGTAAAAATAACAGCAAAAAATAGCGGAAAGAAAAAATAAGAATGAGTGGAGATTAATAAAATGGAAAATAAATACAATAGAGAAGGTTAACAGAGTCAGCTGGGTCCGTGAAAAGACTAATAAAATTGACTAACCTCGGGTCAGCCTTCCCAGTAACAAAAAAGAGAGGCGAAAACGACAGCTGATGCAAAGATTACAGAGATACTAGTTTATTATGAACACTCTGTGCCAAAATCAGACAAGATAGACACATTCCTAAATGTAACTCATTAAAACTGACCTAAGCAGAAGTAGAAAACTGTGAATGTTCCTAAAACTAAAGAAAACGTATTAAAAAAACAAACAAACCAACTCCAATCTTATGCCTCACACTGTAGAAAAAGTAGGATTTTTTAGCTTACTTTCTGAGGCTAACATCTTAATAGCAAAACATGACAAGGACATAGTAAAAAAGAAAATTACAGGCCAATATCTCTCTCTCTCTCTCTCTCTCTCTCACACACACACATACACACACACACACACACACACACTGTATATACGGGGGTATAAGCCAAGTTTTTAAGCATATTTTTATGGTAAAATTAGGTCCCTCAGCTGATATTTGGGTCGGTTTATACTCGAGTATATGCAGTGTATGTGTGTGTGTGTGTGTCCCCCAATTTTTTTAGTAATGTATAAAAGGATAGTCAAAGGTAATAATACATAATGACTAAATTGGAATTATCCTAGGAATAGAAAATTAACATTACTCTCTAAATTTTCATTTCCGTGACCCTGCTTAGAGTCCCTCTTCTTCCTGGTTGGCTCAGGTGCAGCCCTGGACCAGACTCTCCTTGAAAGATGTTGCCTCTTCTCTGGCCCCTTAGCAAATCCCCTGCTTATGCCCATGCCTTCCCTTCAAGGAAGGCTTCCTCAAAGTGGTCTCGGCACTCCCTCACTTTGTGCCATTTCCTTGAGAGAGGTCCTAATGGCTTCCATTATAGCCAGTGCCATGATGGCTTCCAGCCCTCCGGTTCAATTCAGGTCACCAGAGCTGATGCAAAGCCTCCTGAGAAATGTCCTGCAGCCACTAAAATCATATTGAAAACCAAACCCAGTACTCCTTCATGAAATTCACTCCTCTTCCCAAACAGCTACCTCAGTAGCAGAAATGAACCAGACCCTGGGGATTCATTCTTGACTCCTCCCTCCCTCCAGCACTGAGTGTGCTTACTCACTGCCCCAGGCCAGGGCGAGCATTGACACCCAAATGTTAAGTATGTCTATTTACAGAGGTCTACAGAAGGGTCACAGGGAGGAGAGGAGCCAGTCAGGGTGCAGTAGAGCACCAACAAAACACAACTTTCCTCTAGTTCTTTAATCCTCCCTCCCCCCACTACCATGATCCCAATTCTACCTTACAAATCCGGCTAGGCCAGAGCATGTGCACTGGTACAGGTAAGAGCGGGAAACACAGGGAATCCAGGGCAGAAAAACCCCTCAGGACCAATAAAGAGAGTAGCAATATCAAGAGGGGAAGGGAAAGGTGGGGGAGAAAGGGTGACCTGATCAGAATGATCTACATCTAACCTCCTCCCTGGGGGATGGACAACAGAAAAGTAGGTAAAGGGAGACATCGGACAGTGTAAGACATGAAAAAAATGATAATAATTTATAAATTATCAAGGGTTTGTGAGAGAGGGAGGGTAGGGGAAAGGAAGGGGAAAATGAGGAGCTGATACAAGGAATCAAGTTGAAAGCAAATGCTTTGAGAATGATGATGGCAACAAATGTACAAATGTGCTTGACAATGGATGTATGTATGGATTTTGATAAGAATTTTATGAGCCCCCAATAAAATGATAAAAAAGGTAAGTATGTCCACAGACTACCAAAAATAATAAAGGAAGCACACACAGATGACAACGATTAAAAAAAACAAACCCAAAATGTACATATGTGCTTGACACAATGGTTCTATGTATGGATTGTGAAAACAACTATACGAGCCCCCAATAAAATGATTTTTTAAAAAAGAAGACAAAATAGATGATTGAGACCTACTTAAAATAAGATACTTATATGTATCAAAAGATTGCATCTAAAGAGTAAAACAAAATCCACAAATTTGGGGAAAATCTTTAGGAAAGCCACCATGGACAAAGAACTAATTACTAAAATCTCTAGAATTTTGCAACACCTCACTAAGAAAAACACAAATAAGCCAATTAAAAGGTGGGCAAAGGACATGAGCAGGTAATTCACAAAGGATGACACCTGAACAGCTCAAGATCACTGGCCATCTGGAAGATGCAAATCAAAACAAGGTGTCATCTTTCACTCACAACCAAAGCCCAATGAGAACAGAGAAGGACAAATGCTGGAGAGGGAGGGCGTGGGGAGGCTGGAATTCTCAGCCACTGCTGGAGGCTTGTCAACATGTACAACTATTGTGAGAAGGGATGGGCTGCTACCTAAAACCACTGGGAATAGGAATACCATACAATCCAGCAATACCTTTGCTGGGCGTATAAACGCCACAGAAACAAGAGACAGACACAAATAGACGTGTGCTTTCCCGTGTTTGTTGCGGCACAGTTCACAACAGCAAGAAGCTGGACACAGCCCAAATGCCCATCAGTAGGAGAATGGATGAAGACACTCTGGTACATACACACCATGGAATGCTATGCATCCACGAAAAACCCCTGTGAAACTCCTCATGACATGGATGGACCTGGAACCATTGTGCTGAGTGAAGTTAGTCAATCCTGAAAGGATAAAGATTATATGAGTCCACTATCAGGATAAACACCAAGAAGGCAGGCTTCTGCTCGCAGGCCGTGTAAATCCACCCAGTCTCCCACGCACTGAGGGAGAGAGCCTGTCCAGAGTCCACCAACCACAAGTCACCCCCTTTATATGTACATCCTACACTTTGTCAGAGGAGACTTATCTCAGTTGGGGTCCGGTTTTCCGGATGGCGGGAGAGGGAGAAGTCCATGCAGTTGCTGCGATACAAGAAGGTGCTGAAATGCCCCAGTGGGAGAGCAGCAGATGACTGCTACCCCAAGGTTATGGAACTGGTGGTCACTGGACTTTGGTTCAGATCCCTTGCTTTGAAGGTACCCAAAGAATGGTGGCCCATGACTACCAGGAATTTATTATTTTAATATTCTCCTTGCTTTCTTATGATACGCATTAGTCTGTAAGGTATGGCTCTGCTTTTGTGAATGAGTGTTATTAACAGCTGTGCCCTATCACCAACCCCCACTGTTGTGTCCAGTGACTTAAGAGTCTAATCTGTGTAAGTCAACAATTCACGTATTGCTGGCTGAAGCTGGTCTACATTTGTGTAAGTTCTTTTCTCAACAGTGTTTCAAATTCTACACCATTGGCTACATTAATGACATTATCAGAAGAATTACCTTGTGCCCCTAGACACCTAATCTTTGGTAAAGGACTACTGACACATTAAATGGGAAGAGATAACCTTTGCAACAAATGGTGCTGGACAAACTGGATCTTCACCTGCAAAAGGATGAAACAGGGCCCCTTACCGCTCACCATGTACAAAAACGAACTCAAGATGGATTAAAGACCTAAATATAAACCACACAATTTTCAACAAATACAAGTTTGTCCCTTATATTACGGACAAACTTAAGGGTCCTAATATAAGGCATAAACACATTCCTGAACATAACAAAAATATTCAAACTACAGAAGACAAAATAGGTAGGATGGCAGGGACCAGACCAAATCCAGATATACACATGGTAGCCAACTAAAAAGGAGGTGGGGAAAGGAAAATAATAATAATAAAAAGAAATGGGTAGTGGGCCACAGAGTATTAACCCACCCAAGGGGAGGCTATTCTTTATCTCTCCACAGGGAAAGAGGGACCAGACTTCAACCTAGTGCTCCAAGATGTGAATGCAACATGCCAGCGTGGAGTAGGGAACCAGCGGAGAGGTGTGAGGGGCCGGCCCCAATCCCAACTACTAGGTAGACACCTGCCCCTCCCCCCAGAAGAATTAATTTCAAAGGATGGCACTGAATCTGCAGCTCTGGGAGAGGGACATATCTGATTGGAGCACATGGGAGCAGATGAAGGGGGAGGAGGAGAGAGTGGAGCATATCCTGGCCCACCAGGCCTTGAGGATGATGTTCCCAATTAGAGCAGCCAGTCCACAGAGAGGACCACATGGCCAGCCCCACTATGGGACATGATGTCCCTCACTGACCCATAACCCTACAGGGAACAACATCCGAGACACAGTGTGGGAATTGCACCTGATATCCTGCCACACAGAGGCAAAACACTAAGGGGGTACAACAGAACAGCAAGGGAACGGAGCTGTGAGGTCCCCAGGGAATGCCAAAAGTGGACTTTGGGGCCAGGGCATGGTGCCCCAACAGACTGGACTGGAAAACACTCCTAAAGGCCAACAAACAATCCTTGAACTAACTACAAGCTTTTCTTTCTGGTTGGGTTTTGTTTTGTTGCCATTGGTTTGTTATTGTTGTTTGTTGTATATTGTTGCTTGGTTTTGCTCTGTCTTGTTTTTGTGCATGTTATTATCTTCGCAGGTCTGTCTAAATAAGGCTGGATGAACAATCTGGAGAAGAAAACAACAGGACCAACAGTTCAGGGGGTACATAGGAGAGGGGGAAGTGGGAAGAAAGGTAGTGGTGTTAACAAACCCAGGGACATGGGAACAACAAGCAATCCAAATAAGTGGTGAGGAGGTGCAGGAGACCTGTTCGGGCATGATCAAGGGTAATGTAACCAAGAGGAATTACTGAAACCCAAATGAAGACTGAGCATGATAGTGGGACAAGGGGAAAGTCAAAGGAAATAGAGGAAAGAGCAGGGAGAAAAAGGGCATTTATAGAGGTCCAAAAAAAGGCATATACATATGTAAATATATTTATATGTGAGGATGGGGAAATACATCTATGTGCATATATTTATAGGTTTAGTATTAAGGTAGCAGAAGGACATTGGGCCTCCACTCAAGTACTCCTTCAATGCAAGAATACTTTCTTCTATTAAACTGGCATTCTATGATGCTCAGCTTCCTGTCACAATTGCTGAAGACAAAGCGTGTGCATAAGCAAATGTGGTGAAGAAAGCTGATGGTGCCCGGCTATCAAAAGATATAGCATCTGGGGTCTTAAAGGCTTGAAGGTAAACAAGCGGCCATCTAGTTCAGAAGCAACAAAGCCCACATGGAAGAACACACCAGCCTGTGTGATCACGAGGTGCCGAAGGGATCAGTTAACAGGCATCAAAGAAAAAAAAATCATATCATTGTAAATGAGAGGAGGAGTGTGGAGTGGAGACCCAAAGCCCATTTGTAGGCCACAAGACATCTCCTTAAAGAAGGGTCTCAGGGAAGAGACGAGCCAGTCAGGGTGTGATGTAGCAACGATGAAACATACAACTTTGCTCTAGTTCCTAAATGCTTCCTCCTCCCCCACTATCATCATCCCAATTCTACCTTACAAATCTGGCTAGACCAGAGGATGCACACTGGTACAGATGGGAACTGGAAACACAGGGAATCCAGAGCGGATGATCCCTTCAGGACCAGTGGTGTGAGTGGTGATACTGGGCGGGTGGAGGGAAGGTGGGTTGGAAAGGGGGAACCAATTACAAGGATCTATATATAACCTCCTCCCTGGGGGACGGACAACAGAAAAGTGGGTGAAAGGAGACATCAGACAGTGTAAGATATGACAAAATAATAATAACTTATAAATTATCAAGGGCTCATGAGGGAGCGGGGAGTGGATAGGGAGGGGAAAAAATGAGAAGCTGATGCCAGGGGCTTAAGTGGAAAGCAAATGTTTTGAGAATGATGAGGGCAATGAATGTACAAATGTGCTTTACACAATTGATGTATGTATGCATTGTGATAAGAGTTGTATGAGCTCCTAATAAAACAATTAAAATTAATTAATTGATTTAATTAAATTAATTTTTTAAAGAGAAAATGAAAAAAAAAGAAGACAAAATAAAGAACTAGGATGTACGAAACACTAGGCATTTATGCACATCAAAAACCTTCATCAAAAGCATAAACAGAGAATCCACAGAGGGGAAAAAAATACTCAATAACAATACATCAGATAAAGGGCTAATCTCCAAAATCTATAGAAAACCACACTATCTTAACAAGAAAAATACTAATAACCCAATTAAAAATGGACATAAGACATGGACAGATAATGGACCAAAGAGGACATCCAGGCGACCAACAACTATATGAAGAAATGTTTCCGTTTAATAGCAATAAGAGAAGTAACAAATCAAAACAACAATGAGATACCACTTCACACCAACACTCCAGCAAAACTCAGTGAAACAGAAAATAATCAATGCAGGAGGAAATGCAGAGGGGTAGGGACACTTTTACATCGTGGGGCTGGACAACTGGATGACCACGATGGCAATCCGTAAGGGCCTGCCTCCACTCACTGCAAGCACAAGTGCTGATGGACCAGCACTCTCTGTTCTGGGTATGTAACCTACAGTGATCAAGAACACAGCAAGAACAGACACATGCACACCTGTGTTTTATTGCAGCAACAACATAGGACAGAAGCAGCCTCAAACCCCAGTTCTAGGGGATGGAGAGACAAGCTCCGGTGCATGCATGCTGTGGAGTATTAGGCATCAACAAAATAACAATAACTCTTTTAAACATTGAGTGACAGGGACAAAGCTGGGGAGCATTATGCCTAGCAAACTTAATCAATCTTATAAAGATAAATACTTATTTTAAATCATTTTATTAGGGGCTCAAACAACTCTTACCACAATCCATACATACATCAATTGTGTAAAGCACATTTGTACATTCATTGCCCTCATCATCCTCAAAACATTTGCTCTCCACCCAAGCCCCTGGCATCAGGTCCTCATTTTTTCCCTCCCTCCCCGCTCCTCCCTCCCTGAGGCCTTGATAATTTATAAATTATTAATACTTAACACTATCATTATAAGGAAAAGAAAAGGCAATGTGGCTTACACACCAAAAGACAACACTCTGATGACCACAAGGAGGCTGGGGACGGGGGTGGGGGTGGGTGGGGGGGGAGGACAGGTAGAGGGGAGGGATAGGATACTGAGGAGAGAGGGGGAGGATAGGGCCTGGGGGGGAGAAAGAGAACCACATATATCGAGGGTTTAACAGGATACTGTTGTTGATTTCACTTCTTAAGATGGGCTGTGTAAATATATACAGTCTGTGTCTTTGAAAACCAAAACCAAAAATAAAAATTCCTCCAGATTCCTTATCCCTCAAATCTAAATAATGGTCTGAGTGGCTATTTAAAAAAGAAAAGAAAAATTAATTACCTTATACCCCAGGGGAATTATTTATAATGTTCTCTACCATAAAATGGGAATAATGATGCCTCTGAAATAAATCAGAGACATAGATAAATCTAGATATATGAGTGGATTTGGGCTCACACTTAATTCTAACCCCACTCTAAGAACTATTAGTTCCTGCAACACGGCCCTGCTCGATGCTCACCCTCACGAAGAGATCGCTGAGGACGTGGGTGCTTGAGCAAAGTTTGGTAAAGAAACCAGATGGTGTCCGGCTATCAGAAAGAATAGTGTCTGGGATCTTAAAGCCTTGTCTTCAGAAAAACAGCCATCCAAGGGAGGCATCAACTATCCTCATGGAAGAAGCAGATCAACCTGTATGATCCAAGGATTGTGAATAATATAATCCATCTCTAAAGGAGGGAATGGTTTCAGAGTTTACATTGTGAACGTGGCATTCCAAAGGCTGTGGGTGACCGTGGAAGTCCAAAATCCATTTGCAGGGCCACATGGAGTAAGTTTCCGGCGACTCCCCTGTGCCCAGTCAAGGGGTGGGAGTGCCCTTGCTATGGAATAGAGAGCATTGTAAAGTCCATTACGGCAGAGGCAGAGCCGTGAACATATTCACATCCCATCATTTTATCTCCCTTTTGACCTATTTCAAAGTCGTTTTGGTTTTCAATATTTCTGCTTTCTCTTTAATTGGGGGTTTTCTACGTTATGTCTACTCATTGATGCTGGGCTTTTTTGTGTTTTTGCTTGCTCGGTATGATTTTGTATAATTGTTTTTGTTTGTATGACTTTCTGTATACGAAATGCAGGACAGCTACATCTATAGAGGAAAATACTGGACAGGGGCATAGCAGGGGAGATGGGGGAAATGGGGGGCTGACGAGTATGAGAAGAAACTTCTGAAATTGATTCTAGTGATGAGTCCACAATTCTTAATATGAGTAAACAAATAAATTGGATGACAAGTGAAGTATATGCTGATAAAATTATTATATTAAATAACAAATTTTAAAAATTAAATGATATCATCATTCTGGTTAAACTACTTCAGTGGCTTCCCCCTGTCTCTGAGGATGTCCAAGCCCCTCCACACAGCTACAGAGCCCAAGACTCGTCTCCTACCAACTGCCTAGCCTCACCACGCACACTCTCCTTTCCCACGAGTCTCTCACTGAGAATCAGGTGAGGGTTTACATTTCAGACAAGCACTTTAGTCAACAGTTCAAAGCACTCATCACACCCCCACCCAGTGTCCTACCCCACCCTCCATCCCAAATTTCTCTTTCCCTTCTTGTGGACTTCTACCCACCCCATCCCCAAACTCAACACCTGCCGACCTTGGCTTCACCTTCCCTCCCACTCTCCCCTGCCTCACCCACCCTCTCAAGTCTGCCACTGGCCGCAAGAGTAGCTGGAGCCCTGCCCTGCTGTGTTCTGACACACTTCTCTAAGGATAGGAAGCGAGACAAAGACGTGCATACCAAAGGGACACACTGTCATGTTCCCTCCATGCCTTGCCTCAAGGGACACTGCCATGCACTGACCTGGGATCCACACAAAGCCGCACCCATCAGCCTGGGATCTTCCTGCCTTCTGCATCACTGCATGTGGCTGCGTGAGTCTGAAGAGGGACTTAGAGACTAGAATGGGACTTATGGACTTGAGTTAGACTAGGCTGGGAGGCTTTCTTGATATATAATTGCTTCTTGGTAGAAAGCTCTTTCTTACACATATATAAGTGTCACTGGATTTCTTTCTCTAGCCAACCCAGTCGACCACATCGCTGAAGAAGACAAAGTGTTATAATGAAATAGGCACAAACCTGGAATTGGAAATCCAAGAGTGAAGAACACACAGCATGTTACTGAAAGAACCAAAGAAAAATTCACGCCTAAAGTTGTTAACACTGAAAGAGTCTATGGACAAAATACTGACTGATGCGAATTTCAAAAGAAGTGTCAATAGACTCTGGAAGGAACACACAGAGTCATTGTCCAAAAACATTGGTTGACAGTCATCATGAACCAGTGGCGCTGAAGGAAGAAGTCCAAGACTCTATAGGCATTAGGCAAACACGGCTCCAGGAATCAGCTGCACCCATCTGAAATGTGCCAACAAACTAATGCAGCCCTGGAACACTGGGCGGCGAGCTACCTGGCCAACTGCCTGCGAGAGCCCCATAGGCATGCCCTTTCCACAGAAAGGTGACCCAACCGGCTGTGGAAACAAACTGTCCCCAAATACCATAATGTCCCATGCAAGGAAGAATGTGCTTGCTTAAGCGAAGAGAACGTGAAGCATTTGCTGATGAAATCAAAGACGACAGCGTCCAGGGTGGATCACAACTCCATGCGAAGAAAAATAAAACCCTCCTGTCTGAACGAGGACACAACATCATGATGAGTGGAGGAAAGTTTAAAGGCCAGGCTTGCCGTCTACTTGTATCCACAAACAATGCTCACAGGAACGGCGGTCGAGAAACGAAATGATATAGTGCACTGAGCAAGTCTGCCGCCTGAGAGCTCTTTACAAAGGGAGCAAAGAACATGCGGCCGGGACATGGTGGCGCCTGAGCCCTTGATGGCATTTCAACCGCCTCACGTCGATGGGACAGTTGGACAATGTACGGACGCCCGAAGAAGGGAAGCATCTACGTTATGGTGCGGTGTGACAGGGGAGGTTGTCCAGGAGGGCGGCGGGTGGGGGGGGGGGGTGTTAATTACAGAGAGTACAAGAAAGAGGCAAATGTTCTAACACTGACTGCGCAAGTCTTCTTGAGATGGATGACTGAGCTATTGAATTGTAGGCTAGGTGGATTATATCCCCATAAAACAGTCTTCACATTTAAATAAATGATGGTGTTGGTAAAGAAGCAGAGTAGCAAACAGATCATCTCAGCGCCAGTACAGTCGGGATGCTCTTAGGAACAGAGGGCGGGGAGGCCTGGGCTCAGGAACTTTGGGCACGCGACCAGGAGAGGCAAGTCCCTGGAGAAGGACCTCGAGTCGAGGGTGAGGGAAAAGGAGGAAGATGCTCAACAAGATGAATCGACACAATGGCTGTGAAAATGGGCCAAAGCAGGACACTGGTTGTGAGGAGGGCCCAGGGCAGGGCGGTGTTTCATTCTGTTGTATAGCGGGTGGAAGCCCACTCACAGACACCCAACAAAAGCAAACCCACTCCCCACTTTGGAAAATGCCAATTCCATCCTTCCAGGGGCTCAAGTGAAAAACCGTTAACTCTACCATGTCTATGGTTTTTGTCCATCACCATAGCTGACTTATGACCCACGCACGCCACAGCCAATCTTTCAACAAATCCTACTGGCTCTACCCTAACAACACTCTTCCCCCGCTTTCGGAAAGTTTCCCTTATTCCACCAAAAACTTACATTAGTAGCCATTTTCACAAATCAAGAGAAATCTGAAGAGGACTGTTGCCTTTACTAAAAAAAAAAAAAAAGAAGGCACAAAGCAAAACTCACATTCAACATTTGTTTCGCACCCGCCAGTAAGGAGGCAGCGCTCGTTCTGAGCAGCATCCAGTTGCCATAGCTCTGAGCCGTGTCTGCGAACACTGCTTCTGTGCTTTTAGCTTTTAGGAGTTCTGATATGGAAATTTAGAAGGGGGGGAGTGTTCTGAGAGTACTGAAAAAAAGAATCCCATACAAAGGAAGAGCCCTTGCTTCTTTTCTTGAGTCATTCAGCTTCCAGAAGGTGCCACCGCAAGGCGCTGCTACGTTTGGATAGTGGGGGAAACCTACATGAACGGGCTTCCGAAAGTCCATAGAGAAACGGAATGGAAAGACAATGGAATCTTTCCATGAACATTTGCTATGAGTCAAAATCGCCGCCATGCCAGGCGGGCTTTCACATATGCAGAACACCCTCTTTTCACCGCTTCCCCGGCGTCACCCTGGTGTGTGCTGGGGCACTTGGGAAGAAGGCGCAAGGGCTGGAGGTGCTCCAGGACCAGGCAGAGTTGACCAAGAGGCTTTTAGAAGGAAGTGTCCTTTTTATCTCACATTTCCTCCCGCACCTCCATCTCTGCTTATCCCTTACTCCAAGGGATAAAGTTAACCCTGCTCGGTCTCTCTAAAAAAGATAGGCTGGATGAACAATCTGGAGGAGAAAACAACGGGACTGACAAGTGCTTCAGGAGCCAGCTCACACCACCTCTCTGGAGCTTGACGTGAACATTTTCAGAAGTTGTGCTAGCCGGTTGACGTCACACTTATCACTTGAAACTGGCCATGGGGGGTGGGGGTATTTCTGCCAGGAAACCAAAAAAGCCCACCTCCCTGCCATCAAGTCAATTCCAACTTATAGAGATCCTGTAGGACAGGGTAGAACTGCCCCTGTGAGTTTCTGAGACTGTAACTGCTTACTGCAGAAAAAAGCCCATCTTTCTTCCACAGGGCAGCTGGTGGTTTCGAACTGCGGGCTCTACAGTTAGAAGCCCAACACAGAACCCCTCTGCCCTAGGGCTCCTCGTTTCCACCACAGAGACTGGCAAACACAAAAAACTCAAGGGTTTTCTTCCATAGCAACCTGGGTATGTAACAACCAATTGCCAGCAAAATACCTCAGGCAGGTGGCACATGGTTCTCTAAAGGTGTGGGTGGGTTGTGAACACACGTTAGGGCCATCTGAACAACTCGAATCAACAGACACCTGCCTCCCACCCAACTCAGGGATGGGGGATCGGGCCATTTGTTAGGAGGATGTTGGCAATGATGCAAGTGGGAAATGAGAGGACCAACCACGGGGCCGGGGAGGGGAGAAGAAAGGAGGAGGTGACATGCAAGGGCTTCGTTACTTACTCTCAGGAACCTAGACTCTTTCATATTATTTACACTTTAAAACCATACTCAGTTCTGAGCTTAGCAAAAGCTAACACCTGACTTCCCCTCTAGATAGCATGAGAGCAGGGGCCTCCGCTTGCTCTCCAGTGTGCCCAGAGCCACGGCCAGGATTTATACCCAGGAAGAGCTCACAGAAGAGTCACCAAGTGAAGCCAGGGAGGGCAACATGAAGGAGAAAGGAGCGTCAAAGAGGGCCCACAGGTGACACACAGGGGTGTCAAAGAGGGCCCACAGAAGAAGCGTGGAGGAAAGAGTGTGTGGTGTTAGGGATGCCGAGGGAAGGCCGGGCCAGAGAAAAATGCTGACTTGAAGCTCCTTTGGGCATCCCCGCAGCGACAGCCAGTGGACAGCTGGAAATGTCTCTCTGGGAGAGACCCTGCTCTCTTCCATTAGACTTTGAATAGTCCCTGAGGGAATGCCAACCTTCTGCCCTCCAAACTCACCCGAACCTCAGCCTCCCGGGGCCTGCCGTTGAGGTCACACCTGGAGCCGTTCCCATAGGTCTGGCTGTGGTAGCGCTTCAGGCGGTGTTGCTTAGAGGCCTGTGAGGGCAGCACAGGAGAAAGGGAGATGAGAGCAAGGAGGAAGGATGGCACGGAGTCCCCACCGGGGCCTTAAGAGACTTTGGGAATCCAAGCTCAGCGTCCTTTGCCTTCACCCAGAAACCATGCCAGCCAATTATAACCCTAACCCAGGACAGTTAGGCTGCACCCAAGACCCCTCCCCTCCCACCCCCCACAGCTACAACCTTGGCTGTTTCATCATCCCAGTCGAAGGCCGATTGGTAGTAACCAAGGTAGAGGACTTCACCTTTGATCTCGGAATCTGCAAGAGGAAGCACAAGTTGAGCACCATTCCTTTCTCCTGAGAGAACCGGGAGGGAAGTAGGCCGGGGAGTCAGGTCACTTCCCATGCCTGACCTTAGCTGAGGGCTTAGGGAGAATTAGGGGGGAGTCACCTTCCATGTGGTACTGCTGGATGTGGCGCCCATAGCAGAATTCATATGTCCACCAGTCCTTGGTCTTGCCATTGAAACAAAACAAAGAAAGGGCAATGAGGGATGGAAAAGGGATGTGTCTCCCAGGGACCAGCATCTCTCCTGAGACACACCTCTCATCTCTTTCCCATGGCCGCTCGGTTCTCCTGGCTCAATCCAGAGAGAGTATTGTTTCCTTCTATAACTTGGGGTGACACCTCTGTGATCTTTCTGCTCCTCCTTGAAGCACTCAGACCAGGAAAACACGGGAGACCCCAACCTCGCACAGTAAAGTAGGCATCTACAACATTCCGAGTACTGATCAAGACATGGGGGGGTAACTACAGCTGTGACCAAGATGAATTCCCTGGAATTCATGAAACGCACGTATATTCTAGTGCAGGTGATCAGACCAAAAATAAAGAGCAAAACGGGCGATCCAGGTAACAGGATGATTTCAGAAACAAAAGGGTGGAGGGAAAGTGCTAGGATGAAAATAAAATAGATTCATGGGACAGCAAGTGCCAGGGGCAGGCAGTGATTTTGCCAGAGTTCACCCAGAGGCTTTTAGAAGGAAGTGTCCTTTCTATCGCACATTTCCTCCCGCACCTCCGTCTCTGCTTATCCCTTACTCCGAGGGATAAAGTTAACCCTGCTCGGTCTGTCTAAAAAAGATAGGCTGGATGAACAATCTGGAGGAGAAAACAACGGGACTGACAGTTCCAGGGGGACATGGACAGGGGGAGGCGGGGGAAATGAAGTGGTGTTAACAAACCCAGGGACAAGGGAACAACAAGTGATCCAAATTGGTAGTGAGGAGGGTGTGGGAGTCCTGGTAGAGCATGATCAAGGGTAATGTAACCAAGAGGAATTGCTGAAACCCTGGTGGGGACTGAGCATAATAGTGGGACAGGAGGAAGGTCAAGGGAAATAGAGGAAAGAACTGGGACGCAAAGGGCATTTATAGAGGTCTAGATAAAGACATGTACATATGCAAATATAATTATGTATGAGGATGGGGAAATTGATTTATGTGCATATATTTATAGGTTTAGTATTAAGGTGGCATTGGGCCTCCACTTAAGTACTCCCTCAATGCAAGAATACTTTCTTCTATTAAATTGGCCTTCTATGATGCTCACCTTCCCAACACAATGGCTGAAGACAAAGCGGGTGAATAAGCAAATGTGGTGAAGAAAGCTGATGGTGGCCAGCTATCAAAAGATATAGCGTCTGGGGTCTTAAAGACTTGAAGGTAAACAAGCGGCCATCTAGCTCAGAAACAACAAAGCCCACATGGAAAAAGCACCCCAGCCTGTGTGATCATGAGGTGCTGAAGGGATCAATTATTAGGCATCAAAGAAAGAAAAATCATATCATTGTGTGCTCACCTCCACAATACAATCGCTGAAGACAAATGGGTGCATAAGCAAATGTGGCAAAGAAAACAGATGATGCCCGGCTATCAAAAGATATAGTGTCTGGAGTCTTAAAGGCTTGAAGATAAATAAGCGGCCATCTAGCTCAGAAGCAACAAAGCCCTCATGGAAGAAGCACACCAGCCTGTGCGATCACGAGGTGTGGAAGGGATCAGGTATCAGGCATCATCAGAACAAAAAATTTTACCATAGTGAATGAGGAGGGGTGGGTGCAGAGTGAAGACCCAAAGCCCATTTGTTGGCCACTGGACATCCCCTTACAGAAGGGTCTCGGGGAGGAGATGAGCCAGTCAGGGTGTGATGTAGCAATGATGAAACATACAACTTTCCTCTAGTTCCTAAATGCTTCCCCCCCCCCACTATCATGATCCAAATTCTCCCTTGCAAGTCTGGCTAGACCAGAGTATGTACACTGGTACAGACAGGAACTGGAAACACAGGTTTCCAGGATAGATGATCCCTTCAGGACCAGTGGTGTGAGTGCGATACTAGGAGGGTAGAGGTAGGGTGGGTTGGAAAGAGGGAACCGATTACAAGGATCTATATGTGACCTCCTTCCTTGGGGACGGACAACAGAAAAGTGGGTAAAGGGAGACACTGGACAGGGCAAGATATGACAAAATAATAATTTATAAATTATCTAGGGTTCATGAGGGAAGGTGTATGGGGAGGGAGGGGAAAAAATAAGGAGCTGATACCAGGGGCTTAAGTGGAGAGCAAATGTTTTGAGAATTATGAGGGTAATGAATGTACAGATGTGCTATACACAATTGCTGTATGTATGGATTGTGATAAGACTTGTATGATCCTCTAATAAAACAATTGAAATTATATATTTTAAAGTTAACCCTGCTCTACACAGGGCAGAGTCACATGGGCGGCTGCTGGATTCTCTGCACCTTTCCTGTCTGTCTCACACTGCGGCTCCTCCGTGGCCTGCTTCACTCCTACAGGTCCTCTAGATCCTGCTTGTTCACCAGCACTCTGGGTCTCAGGGGCTCCGCTACTTTGCAAGTCCTGTCTCCTCCATTCCAGCCCCGTTTACCTTTAGCAGGCAAGGGGCATTTTTCATCGGGCTCAACAACTCAGGGATCCCAGGCCCTTGGTAAGCAGGTGTCTCCTCCTCCCTTTCACGCTGGAAGTGAATGGCTCCGGCTGGCAGGCGACACTCATAGCGCTGTTTGTACTTGGAGGAGACAATCACCACGTCGGAAGCCTGGCTCTGGGGGAGAAAAAGGGGGGGCGTCGGGGAGCAGGGAGGCAAGAAGAGGCTGGGATCAGGGAGAACAACGAGATCCCTCTTCAGACCCTGGGGAAGAGCACAGCTGGGGACGGCAGCACCCACAAGGGCCCCAGCTGTGTCCGCCGGGTGCGGGGTGGGGGCAGAACACGCCCACTTCTCCACGGGGCGGAGTCTCGGTATTGAACAGGAACTGGGGCTGGGAAGCGGACGGCGGGAAGCGCCATCCTCCCAGCCCCCGGCCCCAAGAGACTGGGGCTCGGACTGTGATTGCGAAGTCACCGTCAACCCCCGATCTGGTCTTCTCGATCCCCCTGAGGCTTTTACCCCCGGCCCTGCAGCTGCCTGCTTCTCTACCTTTTCCCCTTTCGCCTTCGGTCCCGGACCCTCACCCTTCCCTCCGCCGCCTCACCTGCCCTCCCAGGACCGGCAAAGGCAGGATCTCGATCCCGTAACGCATCTCACTCAGTTCCTCCAGGTTCAAGCTCCCCACAGCGTCGGTGACATGTGCAGGTAACAGGAGCCCCAGAAGCAGCAGCCGGACTAGACTGGACAGCAGCGTTTCGGCCGCCATCTTTCGCTCCCCGGCTTACCTAGAGCAACTCTTTCCGCCTTAAACCTGGCAGCGGCTTCACCTCGCTCATTAGCGATGCAGCTGCTCATTGGCTGAACGTCCTGTCCCTCTTACGTACCTTATTCTCATTTGTAAACGTGGCTCTAAAACCCACGGGGGGGCGGAACGCGCGTGACCGGGAGCCAATGGCTCGCTGCACGTGATTGGCCCGCCGGCCGGGGAGGTCTCGGCCAGGGTTGGACCCGCCCCCCCCGGCCCGCGGGGCGGGGCGGTCCCCGGAGGCCGCGTTCAGCGGCTCCCTGGGCTCGTCCCCAGCTGGCAACTTTCACTGCTGACTTCTGGGCGCCGGCGTCCTATTCCACCGCACCGAGGATTTCAGCTCAAGGGGGGGTCGGCGCGACGTACCTTCAGTTGCTCAATACCTGCTGCAGGACAATTACTGTAGAGAAATGGTTGTTACCTGCCGTCCAACCCGTACGGACTCTGGCGACCTATGTACGCGCAACGGAACAAAACGGTGTCTAGTCCTGCGGCATCTTCGTGAAAATCAACGTTTGCGTTCATGGTTGTGTCTATTCATGAGCGTAGTGCTTCCCAATCGAGGGGCTCATCTTCCAACCCATACAATATAAGCATATAGTATACAGCTATACGCATATCCAAGTTCTCTCGGCTCTTCCCCCGCACACCGACAGCTTAGTCAGAGGATGGAGTCATCCCGCAATACAGTCATCACCACGGCCCATTGTTGAGCGATGGCTTTTGCGTCGATGCGTAACAGGGGGTGCGTGTGAAGTCACCGCGCGGGCCAGGCGGGCGGGCGGGCGGCGGGTGGGGCAGGGCGGTTTGAACAAGACGAAGACCAAACCGGAGCCGGGTACGGGCACTGGACGAGGTTCAGTTGAGAGCCGAAGATGGCAGTGAACGTCTACCTGACGTCAGTCACCAGCGATAACCTGAGTCGACATGACATGCTGGCTTGGATCAATGAGTCCCTGCCGTCGAATCTGACAAAGATCGAACAGTTGTGTTCAGGGGCTGCTTATTGCCAATTTATGGACATGCTGTTCCCGGGCTCCATTGCCTTGAAGAAAGTGAAATTCCAAGCCAAGCTGGAACACGAATACATTCAGAACTTCAAAATACTACAGGCAGGTTTTAAGAGGATGGGTGTTGACAAAATCATTCCCGTGGACAAATTAGTAAAAGGGAAGTTTCAGGACAATTTCGAATTTGTTCAGTGGTTCAAGAAGTTTTTTGATGCCAACTACAATGGCAAAGACTGTGACTCTGTAGCTGCCGGACAAGGTCAGGAAACGGCGGGGGGCCCTTCGCTTGTTGCTCCGGCTCGGAATAAACCGAAGAAACCTCTGGGCACCAGTAGTGCAGCCCCACAGAGGCCCCCTGCAACCCCGAGAACCGCTGCACCTGCTAAAGCCGGCCCGGGCGTGGCGAGGAAGGACCCGGGGGTGGGCAACCGGGATGACGAAGCAGCCGAATTGATGCAGCAGGTCAACGTGCTGAGGGTTACCTTCGAAGATCTGGCCAAGGAGAGAAATTTCTGCTTTGGGAAGCTGAGGAACATCGAGCTGATCTGCCAGGAGAACGAGGGGATCAACGACCCCGTGCTGCAGAGGATTGTGGACGTTCTCTATGCCACACAAGAAGGCTTTGTGATACCAGATGAAGGGGGTGCGCAGGAGGAGCAAGAAGAGTATTAACAGCCTGGACCAGCGGAGCACCATCCGAATTCTTCACTGTAAAATACTCCCTTTTATGATTCTTAGAGGACTCACTGGTTTCTTTTCATAAGCAAAAATTATCTCTTCTTAAGATGCACTTTGCAAAAGTCTCAACCCTTTTTCCATTCGTTTGAGTTAGGAGCTTTCTACCTTGTAGCAGAGCAACATTAACATCTAGTTGGCTCACCCAGAGAGCAAAGGGGTTCTCCCCAGGGCTCACTGTGCGCTTGCTGGAGACAGTGTCAGTAGAGAACTACAAAGTAAGCTAATGTGAGATCTTGGCAGAGAACAGTTAATAAATTAGTAATGCCTTAACAATTTCAGCATTTACTCCGTTGTGGTCATTATTAGTGTAATTTTTTTAACTTTGACAAAAAATATACCCAACAAAGCATTCTCCAACTCAATACTGTCTACATGTATTTTTAGTGCCATTGATTATTTCTGTCATGCAACCCTTCCTGGGATATTGAACAGTATTTGGTTGTGATTTGTAAGGGTTTTTATTGGCTACTTTCCTGGAAGTAGATCTGCAGGCCTGTTTTTCTAGTTTGTCTGAGTCTAGAAGCTTTGCTGAAGCCAGCCCACCATGACTGACCCTGCTGGTATTTGAAATGCGGAAGACAGCTTGCAGCCTCAGAGCGACAAGCAAGCCACCACAGGTGGCAGACAGGTGGCAGTATTGTACAGGGCACACCTCTTTTCAGACACAACTTTTCAAACAACCTGGTAATTGGTGTCAGCCATCCAGAAAAGGAAGCAACATTTACCGTTGGGTCCAGCCCCACAGTCGGACAGTCCTACCGAGCAAAGTACGCTGTTGTGAAACGTGAGGAAGATAGCCTGCAGAGTGCAGGGGACCCCTCTCCTTTAACCGGAGAAGAGTCTAGAGTTTATTCAACGACAGGGTTTTATAGCAAGCTTCTTGCTAATACACAATACAGTGGGGGGAGTGTTCATGCTGAATATCCGTAGCCCTTCAGGGGAATAGTACTTCAAAGGGAGCACCTGGCATGCAAGAGACAAATCCGCTCCTTAAGAATAAGAGACACTGTTATTGTTGGTTTGCCTACCAGTAAACGATAGGCATTGGAAGCAAACCCAAGGAGAAAGCAGCAGGACTAACCATTCTGGAGAGACCTGTGAGGAGGAGCGGTGAGCAAACACCACCATAGACAGGGGAACTACTAGGGAATTAAAATCAACAACAAGGAGGACATAGATTCTGGTGGTACTGAAGCAACAGCAATCTAGCTGAGAGGAATTACTAACTGGCAGAAGAAGGGCAAGCATGATGGTGGGGCAGGAGGGAGGTAAAAGGAAACGAAATAGCTAGGAAGCAAAGCTATGGATAATGGTATAAACAAGGTGTGCACCTATGTAAACACATCAATCCATAACAATAGAGGTATTGACCCATGTACCTATATTTATATGGCAATACATTGAAGAAATGGACAGACTTTGGGCTTCTGCTCAAGCCCTCCCTCGATGCAAGAACACTTTGTTCTAAAAACCTGGCACTCTGTGATGCTCACCCTCCTGACACAATCCCTGAAGACAAAATGGGTGCATAAGCAAATGTGGTGAAGAAAGCTGATGGTGCCCAGCTAGCAAAAGATGTAGCATCTGGGTTCTTAAAGGCTTGAAGTTAAACAAGCAGCCATCTAGCAGAGAAACAATAAGCCCACACGGAAGAAGCACCACTAGCCTGTGTGATCATGAGGTGTCAACGGGATCAGGTAACAGGCACCAGAAAACCCAAAATAACAAAAAAAAAACTTGTTGAGAACGAGGGGGGTTGGAGCAGATACCCCAAACCCATCTGTAGACAAGAGGACATGCCCTCACAGAAGGGTCAGGAGGAAGGGGTAAGTCAACCAGGGCGCAGTGTAGCACCAGTGAAGTACACAATATTCCTCTGGTTCCTTGAGGCTTCCTCACACACCCCATCCCCCTGACTATCATGACCCCAGTCCTGCCAATCAGTTCTGGCTAGACTGGAGCATGTACATGGGTACAGATAAGAGCTCATGGCTTTTAGAATCCAGGGCAGATAAACCCCTCGTGAACAGAAATGGGAGTAGCAATACCAGCAGGGTAATGGAGCATCTGTAGAGCCAGCTTTACATGATCATTTCGTGGAGGGTGGATGTGGAGAAATGTCCTTCCTGGAATATGTCCATTTGGCATTTTCCTTATTTCGGAATGGTGGAGTGGGCCTCTCACTAGGGCTGGCCCACCAAGCCTGTTGTCACCAGTGCTAGGAGCAGGTCACCAACACTCTCTTCCAGGCCCTCCGTTTCCCCAAAATAGTATTCTGTACACTAGATGGCAAATGGAGAAAGGAAAACTGCCTGAGCAGACGAGAAAGTTGATTTCTCTACAGCGGTAAACCAACCCAAACCAAACAAACAAGTTCACTGTCGTGGAGTTGATGGCCGACTCACAGCGACCCCACAGGACAGGGTAGAACTGCCCCGGTGAGTTTTCTGAGACTGTAACTGCTTAGAGAGTAGCAAGCCCTGTTATTGAAAATATCATGACTTGGGTTCCTATGCACCACAGAAAAATTCTCAAAGCTTTCAGAGAGAAAGAAAAGGTTCCATACATGGATCAGGTTATCTGAATAGCATGAAGTTCGGGAAGCTATCAATTCTGGAGGCTAGAAGACAATGAAGAAATAACTTGAAAATTCTGAGATAAATGATTTCCAATGAGGAAGTCCGTGTTCAGGCAAATTATAATTTAATTACGAGGCCAGAACAAAAACCAAGTTCAAATATTCAAGGCCTTAAAATATTTACACTGCCCCCCCCAAAAAATATTTACACTGCATACACTGCCTTTGAGCAAGACAGGAGAGGCTGCCTTTCCCCAGAAGAAGTATTAAGATAGGAAGGTGTCAACTGCACAGACTCTAAGCACTGTTCCTTCACATGTAATTACAGGGAAGTAGAGAATATGCTTAACATCACAAGGAATAAAACAGAACGAATGCCCCAATCTCTTCAACAAATACAGCAAGATATAAAAAAAAGAAATGATTGTATTAAAAGAGGTGTAAGCCATATCTACCGAATGCAATGTGTACACCTTGTTCCCAGAATCAAACTAGCTTTAAAAATTTTTATTTAAACATTTTTAGGGACTCATACAACTCTTACCACAATCCATATACATACATCAATTGTGTAACGCACATCTGTACATTCTTTGCCCTAATCATTTTCAAAGCATTTGTTCTCCACTTAAGCCCTTTGCATCAGGTCCTCTTTTTTTCCCCTCCCTCCCCGCTCCCCCCTCCCTCATGAGCCCTTGATAATTTATAAATTATTATTTTGTCATATCTTGCCCTGTCCTGCGTCTCCCTTCACCCACTTTTCTGCTGTCTGTCCCCCAGGGAGGAGGTCACATGTAGATCCTTGTAATCGGTTCCCTCTTTCCAACCCACTCACCCTCTACTCTCCCAGTATCGCCACTCACACTCCTGGTCCTGAAGGTATCATCCGCTGTGGATTCCCTGTGCCTCCAGCTCCTATCTGCACCAGTGTACATCCTCTGCTCTATCCAGACTTGCAAGGTAGAATTTGGATCATGGTAGTTGGGGGGAGGAAGCATTTAGGAACTGGAGGAAAGCTGTATTCTTCATTGGTGCTACATCGCACCCTGACTGACTCATCTCCTCCCCTAGACCCCTCTGCAAGGGATCTCCAGTGGCCGACAAATGGGCCTTGGGTCTCTACTCTGCACTTCCCCCTTCATTCACTATGGTAAGATTTTTTTTTCTGATGATACCTTATACCTGATCCCTTTGACACCTCGTGATCACGCAGGCTGGTGTGCTTCTTCCATGTGGGCTTTGTTGTTTCTGAGCTAGATGGCCACTTGTTTACCTTCAAGCCTTTAAGACCCCAGACACTATCTCTTTCGATAGCCGGGCACCATCAGCTTTCTTTGCCACATTTGCTTATGCACCCATTTGTCCTCAGTGATCGTATCATGGAGGTGTGCACCCAATGATATGATTTTTTTGTTCTTTGATGCCTGATAACTGATTCCATCAGAACCATGTGATTACACAGGCTGGTGTGTTCTTCCATATGGGCTTTGTTGCTTCTGATCTCAAACTAGCTTTGAAAGTACTTTTGGGAGACAAATAATTCAATTCAGAAAATGAATAGACACATTACCAAATAAGAGAATGCAGACAGTCATCTGGCATCTGAAGAAATGCTCTTGATCATTAACCATGAGGATGAGGCAAGTCCAAACAGTGAGCTATCATTTCACTCCAGTTCTAAGAGCAAAGTTCAAACACCAGAAAACAGCAACTGCTGCAGAGAGTGGAGAGACTGGACCGGTTATCCGCTATTGGTTATACTGTGAAATGGTGCAGCCATTGTGGGAAATGGTATGACACGTCCTGTAAAAAATCCAAATCAAATATCATATAGCCCAGCAATCCTGCTACTTGAAATTTGTCATATGAGAAACCAGAGTGGTGTCACCAGTTGGTATCTGTACACATATGAACAGGATATGCTTATCCTGATTGGCGCACTCCAGGGCTGTGTCTTCACTCACCAGACTTGTTCAGTCTGTATGCTGAGCAACTATCAGACAAGCCGCATTACATGAAGAGGGCACCATCGGGATCAGAGGAAGGCTCATTAACAACCTGTGTATGCAAATGCCACAACCTTGCTCTCTGAACGTGAGGAGGAACCGGAGCACTTGCTGATGAAGATTAAGGATTATAGCCTGCAGTATAGATTACTACTCATGGGACTCCAAGGTCACACGGGGCAACAAAGGTTACAAAGATAATGTTCCACACCCTCCTTTAGCAAATAGTGACTGGTGTCTTCAAACTTGTGAGCAGCCATCAGAGAGGCAAATAGTGGTCTCTGCCTGTCCAGAGGCAAGAAGCGCGATGAAAATCAAGACACACGGAAACAATTAGTTTAACGGAGAAACTGACCACAAAGACCTCAGTCTCCAGAATGCTGAGGCCAGAGGATGGTACCGGGTGACCACTACCAACTACTCCGAAAAGGACCGCAGTAGGAGGCCCGGGTAGAGTGGGAGGAAAATGTGCCCCAGGACTCAAAATCACAAGACAGACCCGATGTCTTCATCAGATTGAGACTGGGGGCCCTCCAAGACTCTGCCCATAGCCACCCTTCACGTCTAGAAAGAACTCACCCCTGCTTAGAATAACACGCAAATCATGTAAGCTGGTAGGGGCAGCGTTTGCCCAAGGTCAGAGGACTAGGGAAGGCAGAGGAATGGAAACAGGAACTCCTGAGAGGGACGGGGGACACAATGGTCCATTGAAGGGAGGAGCACAAATGAAGTAAAACAAACTGGGTATAAACTGTTGCGTGTAAAACTCGGGATCTGGGATAGAGCAAGATATGACAAAATAACGATGTATAAATTACAAAGGGCACAGGAGGGAGGGGGGAGCGGGGAGGGAGGGGAAAAAAAAGAGGACCTGATGCAAAGGGCTTAAGTGGAGAGCAAATGCTTTGAGAATGATTGGGGCAGGGAATGTATGGATGAGCTTTATACAATTGATGTATGTATATGTATGGATTGTGATAAGAGTTGTATGAGTCCCTAATAAAATGTAAAAAAAGAAAAGGGAAGAAAAAAAAAAGAAAGAAAGAAAAGAAAATGATTAGGGCAAGGAATGTATGGATGTGCTTTATACAATTGATGTATGTATATGTATGGACTGTGATAAGAGTTGTATGAGCCCCTAATAAAACGTTTAAAAAAAAAACAAACTCGGGATCTGTTTTGCAAATCATCATCCGAATCACAATAAAGAGTTAAAATTTAAAAGCTGATGATGCGCAGGCAAATGGATAAAAGAGCCTTTTAGCTCTGGTCCCCACCAAAAAAAACTTATCTGCTCAATAAGACTTCACCCAATTCATAATAAAAAGCATTACAAAATAATAATTTAATAAGTTAGCTAGGGAAGTGGGTACCAGGTGGGTATTAGATTATCTTAATGAAATGTGTTTGTTGAGCAGTGTTAGGTTTATATTTAAAATAGTCCCTATCTCTTAGAGATAAAAACTCTTGTATTTCCCAATGAAATTGTATGTCTATGAGAATCTGGGAAGAAATGGTAAGGTCATCGATAAAATGGAATGAACCATATTTTATTATTTTTGAAGCTTTATGAGACATACAGAGGGATTCATTAATCTTTGCTTTCTACTTTTGTGTTTGAAACTTTCCATTTAAATTAAAAAAATGAGTAATTTTAACAATGGTTTAGATTTAATTGAAGATATGGTTAATGAAGTTCGAGAGGAAGGATTCAGAGTGAAACACAGGCCAGCAAAGAGAGGAGTTTGAAAAAGAGAGTTCTGGAAGGAGAAGAGAGAAAATATCGCAAATATAATGGTTGGGAATTTTGCAGCTGATGAGGAAAACCGATCTAAGAGACCTAACAAACTTCAAGCAGGGTAGAAAAGCAGAAGTCAAAAGATGGATGTACTACACATTGCAACTCAATAACACTAAAAGCAATTACAATATCACTACTCGTGAAAATGATGTTTATCTTGAAAATTAACCAGACATTAAGGCACAACATCCCTGGTTTCCCTGAGTCTCTCTAGACTGCCTTGGAGTTGCTTTGACTTGCTTGCCCTGCTTTGGGTAGAGAACACAGCTGGGTCAAGGGTAATGTTGGGGCACCAGCTGGGAGCCATGCGTGGGTAAAGAAAGACAAAGGCAAACCAAATTATGGGGCGAAAGCACCATTGGTTTCCCCTCTCTGCTGTGCTCATTGCTTAATTGAGTGGTGGGTTATTTAACTTGTTGGATGCTAATAAATCTGTGCGTGGCGAGCAATAATTGCTTTGTATTTTTCTTGGCTACCTTTCCCAATTAACATTTTTGAACTGGCTCTTTCCTGTCATCCCAAAGCCTAAAATAAAGGGTACTCTCAAATACAATAACTGACATGTGACTCAAGTAAGAAAGATTCATTCACCACATATATTTATTGTGGCACTGTTTGCAGTAATGATGGACGCACGGTGTCAATCACTCAGGACTGTTTAAATAGTGTATGGACAACAACAACAACAACAAAATCCACTGCCATCAAGTGGATTCCATCTCAGAGCAACCCTTTTTTTTTTTTACTTGTATTTTATTTTATTTTTTTAACAATTTATTAGGGGCTCATACAACTCTTATCACAGTTCATACATATACATACATCAATTGTATAAAGCACATCTGTACAGTCTTTGCCCTAATCATTTTTTTCTCCTCTTTTCTTTTTTTACATTTTATTAGGGACTCATACAACTCTTATCACAATCCATACATATACATACATCAATTGTATAAAGCACATCCATACACTCCCTGCCCCAATCATTCTCAAAGCATTTGCTCTCCACCCAAGCCCCCCGCATCAGGTCCTCTTTTTTTTTTCCCTCCCTCCCCTCTCCCCCCTCCCCCATGTGCCCTTCGTAACCTATACATCGTTATTTTGTCATATCTTGCCCTATCCGGAGTCCCCCTTCCCCCCCTTCTCTGCCGTCCCTCTCCCAGGGAAGAGGTCACACGTGGATCCTTGTAATCAGTTCCCCCTTTCCAACCCACTCACCCTCCCCTCTCCCAGCATCGCCTCTCACACCCTTGGTCCTGAAGGTATCATCCATCCTGGATTCCCTGTGCCTCCAGCCCTCATATGTACCAGTGTACAGCCTCTGCCCTATCCAGCCCTGCAAGGTAGAATTCGGATCATGGTAGTTGGGGGGAGGAAGCATCCAGGATCTGGGGGAAAGCTGTGTTCTTCATCGGTACTACCTCGCACCCTAATTAACCCATCTCCTCTCCTAAACCCCTCTATGAGGGGATCTCCATTGGCCGACACTTGGGCCTTGGGTCTCCACTCTGCACTTCCCCCTTCATTTAATATTATATATATATATATATATATATACACATATACACATACATACACACGCATATATCTTTATTTTTTTTTGCATGATGCCTTATACCTGGTCCCTTGGCACCTCGTGATCACACTGGCCGGTGTGCTTCTTCCATGTGGGCTTTTCTGCTTCTGAGCTAGATGGCCGCTTGTTCACCTTCAAGCCTTTAAGACCCCAGACACTTTCTCTTTTGATAGCCGGGCACCATCAGCTTTCTTCACCACATTTACTTATGCACCCATTTGTCTTCAGCGATCCTATCATGGAGGTGTGCAGTCAATGATAAGATTTTTTGTTCTTTGATGCCTGGTAACTGATCCCTTCGGGACCACGCGATCACACAGGCTGGTGTGTTCTTCCATGTGGGCTTTGTTGCTTCTGAGCTAGATGGCCACTTGTTTATCTTCAAGCCTTTAAGACCCCAGTCACTATCTCTTTTGATAGCCGGGCACCATCAGCTTTCTTCACCACATTTACTTGTTCACCCGCTTTGGCTGTAGCAGTTGTGTCGGGAGGGTGAGCATCGTAGAGTTCCAATTTAATAAAAGAAAGTATTCGTGCATTGAGGGAGTGTTTGAGTAGAGGCCCAAGGTCCTTCCGCCACCCTAATACTAAACCTATAAATATAGACACATAGATCTATTTCCCCATCCTCCTATATATATTTGCATGTACATGTCTTTGTCTAGACCTCCATAAATACCCTTTGACTCCTAGCTCTTTCCTCCATCTCCCTAGACTTTCCTCCTGTCCTACTACCATGCTTCGTCGCCACCTGGGCTAGAGTATACCTCTTCTCTATGCAACCTTACCCTTGATCATTCCCCACCAGGCCTGCCCCTCCCCTCTACTATTTGGGGTCCCATGTTTTTCCCTTGTCAATGTGTTTGTTAACACCACTTCCTTACCCCCCCCTACCCCCCACCACCCCAAGTCCCCCCGGAACTGTCGGTCCCGTTGTTTTTCCTCCAGATAGTTCATCCAGCCTGTCCTATTCAGACAGACCTGTGGAGACAATAACATGCACGAAAACAAGACAGAGGAAAACAAAGCAACAGTATACAACCAGACAACAAAACAACAAAAAGAAACCACTGACAAAGAACAAAACAAAACGCATCATGAAAGAAGAGCTTGTAGTTAGTTCAGGGATCGTTTGCTGGGCCTTAGGAGCGCCCTCCAGTTCAGTCTGTTGGGGCACCACACCCTGACCCCAAAGTCCACTTTCAGCATTCCCTGGGGACCTTGCCACTCCATTCCCTTGCTGTTCCGCTGCACTCCCCCAGTGATTTGCCTTGGTGTGGTGGGATCAGGTCAGGTGCAATTCCCACACTGTGTCTCCGGTGCAGTCCCCTGTATCGCCCTTAGTCACTGATTGGCATCATTTCTCATAGTAGGGCCAGCCATGTTGTTCTCTCTGTGGACTGGCTGCTCTACTCAGGAACATCATCATCACGGCCTGGTGGGCCAGGCTGTGCTCCACTCTCTCCTCCTGCCCCTTCATCTGCTCCCATGTGCTCTGATCAGAAATGTCCATCTCCCGGAGCTGCAGAGTCAATGTTGTCCTTTGGAACAAATTCTTTTCGGGGGAGGGGCAGGAGCAACCCTTTTTTTTTTTTATGTAGGGTCTCTGACGCTTCAAGAGCAGATCTCAAAAGAAAAAATGAAACTCTAAAATCAGTGCCACTGAGTGGGTGCTGACTCGTAGTGACCCCGTAGGACAGAGCAGAACTGCCCCTGTGACTTTCTGTGTCCATAACTCTTTTTTTTTCTTTTCTTTCTTTCCTTTATCTTTTTAATTAATCATTTCATTGGGGGCTCTTACAGATATTATAAAAATCCATAAATCAATTATACAAAGCAAACTTGTACAGGTGCTGCCATCATCATTTTCAAAATATTTTTAAAAATCATTTTCTTACCCCCTCCCTGGGGGACAGACAACAGAAAAGTGGGTGAAGGGAGGCGTCAGACAGTGTAAGACATGACAAAATAATAATAATTTATAAGTTATCAAAGGTTCATGAGTGAGGGAGCAGAGGGGAGGGAGGGGGAAAATGAGAGCTGATACCAAGGGCTCAAGTAGATAGTAAATGTTTTGAGAATGATGATGGCAACAAGTGTACAAATGTGCTTGGCACATGGATGTATGTATGGATTGTGGTAAGAGCTGTATGAGTCCCCAATAAAATGATTTTAAAAACAAAACATTTTCTTTCTACTTGATCCCTTTGATGTCAGCTCCTCTTTATTCCCTCCCTCCCGACCCTATCACCCTTGTGAATCCTTAATTAATTGTATACCACTGTTATTACTTCCGAGTCTACAAACTTGTATGAAAGCAGAAAGTTTCATCATTCTCCCACAGAGTGACTGGTGGTTTCAAACCATTTACCTCCCAGTTAGCAACGCGAGACACAATCCATGACAGCACCAGGGATCCTTATGGGAGCAGAGAGTCGAATCTTTCTCCCTCAGAATGGCTGGGGGTTCAAAACCACTTCTATTGAGGTTAGCTACCCACAGTCAAATTTTAAAAGGGAGACACCCCTTCAGGTGTCCTGGTTAAAGGCCTCCAAGAGATATGAGTCATGTGAAAATGTTCACATGATTAAGTGTGTATACTATAATTCCTTTTTGTTTTGTCTTGTTTTACTATATGTTTAAGAATACAAAGTAGACACATGGTACAGGGTCCTTCCTGTCGAAGGCAATGGAATTAATTTATCTTTTTTTTCTTTTCATTTTGGAGTGAATTTAAAGGAAAATCTTTCACGCAAGGGAAGTCAGACAAAAGGACAAACTCTGCATATCACTTATATGAAATAAGCAAATATATAGACGTCAAGAGTGGAAAGAAAGGAAGGGAGGAAGGAATAAGTCAGGAGGGAGAGGAGAGAAAGGGTGCTCGGTTGGTCAGTTGGTTTTGCTTGGAATACATTGTATGTATGTTAAAGGTGGTTAGATAGTTTGGAAAAAGAGAGTGACAAGGAGGTGCACAGCTTGAGAATGTCATCAATGTCACTAAAGGGCACATGCAGAAATTGATGACATGTTGCAGGTGGTGTCTGCCTGTTAAATTAAAAGAGGAAAATTCTCCCTTCGCTTCAGACAGACAAAATGGCCGTGATACAGGAGGCAGGACATGGTCAGAAACGGAGAAGAGAGGAACCTAAGTGGGAAAATGGAGAAGGTCCACCAAAGGAGGAGGCGTGAGGGCCACGTAGAGGGTGGACAATGGACGCCTTCAGAGCCACTTTCACAAATATGTTGAAGACCTAGACTTCTCCTTTTCAAATTATGCAGACCACAAGTCAACACATTTTAATGGGTAGCTGTCGAGAGATGACTCATGTTAAATGCTTTGAGGTGAGGTTGACACCAAGCACCTTCTTCTTTCTTTTTTAAAAATCATTTCTTTCCACGAACCCAAGTGGAAGGTGAATTATGAGAGTGACGAGTGCAACGAATGTATAAGGGTGCTTTGCTCATTTGATGTATGTACAGATTGTGATAAGAGCTTTATGAGCCCCAATAAAAAGATTTTTTAAAAAAAGAAAATGATTAGGGCAAAGAATGTACGGATGTGCTTTATACAATTGATGTATGTATATGTATATGTATGGATTGTGATGAGAGTTGTATGAGCCCCTAATAAAATGTAAAAAAAAAAAAAAAAAAACCTGACTTATACAAGATCAAAATACATCAGTTTTGTGCATTTTAAAGTATTTATCCAGCACATTATTTATGGACTCTCCAAATTAAAGCAAAATGAAATCTGATAAAAAAAATCATTTCATTGGGGCTCGTACAATTCTTATCAAAATCCACATACTCATCAATTGTGTAAAGTACATTTGTTGCCCTCATCACTTTCAAAACATTTGCTCTTCACTTAAGACCTTGGCATCAGCCCCTCATTTCCCCCCTTCTTTCCCCACAACCCCCTCCTTCATGAATAATTTCTAAATTATTATTTTGTCATATCTTGCACTGTCCGATGTCTCCCTTCACTCACTTTTCTGTTGTCCGTCCCCCAGGGAGGAGGTCACATGTAGATCCTTGTAATCGGTTCCTCCTTACCACCCGACTCTCCCTCTACCTTCCTATTATCACCACTCTCACCACTGGTCCTGAAGGGATCATCTGTCCTGGATTCCCTGTGTTTCCAGTTCCTATCTGTTCCAGTGTACATCCTCTGGTCTAGCCAGATTTGTAAGGTAGAATTGGGATCATGATAGTGTGGGAGGGGGAGGAAGCATTTAAGAGCTAGAGAAAAGTTGTATGTTTCATCGTTGCTACCCTGCACCCTGACTGGCTCATCTCTTCCCTGAGACTCTTTTGTAAAGGCATGTCCAGACACCAAGTTTCTTCATAAGAAAAATTCTGACTTATAAGAGTTTCTGTGCACAGGCGGAGAAGCTGTGCTATCTTATACCAAAACTGGAACATTTTAATTTTAGTAACAGAGTTTGAAACTGACAGATTCATTTTAGGTTTCAGAGCATTTGCAACTCTACTTATTGTACCAAAAACACCACAGTCTATTCTGACTCATAGTGATCCTGCAGGCCAGAGTGGAACTTAGTTTTTGAGGTTGTAAATTTTTTCCTTAAAAAAATTTTTTTATGCATGGTTGGTGTTTTATCTATTTATTTATTTATTTAAACATTTTTTTAGGGGCTCATACAACTCTTATCACAATCCATACATATACATACATCAATTGTATAAAGAACATCCATACATTCTTTGCCCTAATCATTTTCTTTTTTTTTTTTTTTTGCCCTAATCATTTTCAAAGCATTTGCTCTCCACTTAAGCCCTTTGCATCAGGTCCTCTTTTTTTTCCCCTCCCTCCCTGCTCCCCCCTCCCTCATGAGCCCTTGATAATTTATAGATTGTTATTTTGTCATATCTTGCCCTATCCAGAGACTCCCTTCCCCCCTTCTCTGCCGTCCGTCTCCCAGGGAGGAGGTCACATGTGGATCCTTGTAATCAGTTCCCCCTTTCCAACCCACTCACCCTCCACTCTCCCAGAATCGCCCCTCACACCCCTGGTCCTGAAGGTATCGTCCACCCTGGATTCCCTGTGCTTCCAGCTTACATATGCACCAGTGTACAACCTCTGCCCTATCCAGTCCTGCAAGGTAGAATTCGGATCATGGTAGTTGGGGGGAGGAAGCATCCAGGATATGGGGGAAACCTGTGTTCTTCATCGGTACTACATCGCACCCTGACTGACCCATCACCCCTCCTAAACCTCTCTGTGAAGGGATCTCCAGTGGCCGACAAATGGGCCTTGGGTCTCCACTCTGCACTTCACCCTTCATTCACTATGGTGTATATATATATATATATATATATATATATATATATATATATTGCATTATGCCTTATACCTGGTCCCTTTAGCACCTCGTGATCGCACAGGCTGGTGTGCTTCTTCCATGTGGGCTTTATTGCTTCTGAGCTAGATGGCCGCTTGTTTACCTTCAAGCCTTTAAGACCCCAGACACTTTCTCTTTCAATAACTGGGCACCATCAGCTTTCTTCGACACATTTGCTTTTGCACCTGTTTGTCTTCGGCGATCGTATCATGGAGGTGTGCGACCAATGATATGATTTTGTGTTCTTGTTCTTTGATGCCTGATAACTGATCCCTTCGGGACCACGCGATCACACAGGCTGGTGTGTTCTTCCATGTGGGCTTTGTTGCTTCTGAGCTAGATGGCCACTTGTTTATCTTCAAGCCTTTAAGACCCCAGTCACTATCTCTTTTGATAGCCGGGCACCATCAGCTTTCTTCACCACATTTACTTGTTCACCCGCTTTGGCTGTAGCAGTTGTGTCGGGAGGGTGAGCATCGTAGAGTTCCAATTTAATAAAAGAAAGTATTCGTGCATTGAGGGAGTGTTTGAGTAGAGGCCCAAGGTCCTTCCGCCACCCTAATACTAAACCTATAAATATAGACACATAGATCTATTTCCCCATCATCCTATATATATTTGCATGTACATGTCTTTGTCTAGACCTCCATCAATGCCCCTTGACTCCTAGCTCTTTCCTCCATCTCCCTTGACTTTCCTCCTGCCCTACTACCATGCTCTGTCCCCACCTGGGCTACAGCTACACCTCTTCTCTATGCAACCTTACCCTTGATCATTCCCCACCAGGCCTGCCACTCCCCCCTCTCTACCATCTTGGGTCCCATGTTGTTCCCTTGTCCCTGTGTTTGTTAACATCACTTCCTTACCCCCCCACCTCCCCCTATCCCAAGTCCCCTCGGAACTGTTGGTCCCATTGTTTTGCCTCCAGATAGTTCATCCAGCCTGTCCTATTCAGACAGACCTGTGGAGACAATAACATGCACGAAAACAAGACAGAGGAAAACAAAGCAACAGTATACAACCAGACAACAAAACAACAAAAACAAACCACTGACAAAGAACAAAACAAAATGCATCATGAAAGAAGAGCTTGTAGTTAGTTCAAGGATCGTTTGTTGGCCCTTAGGAGCGTTTTCCAGTCCAGTCTATTGGGGCACCATGCCCTGAGGTGTTTGATTTTTTGAAGAATGATAGAGTAACTTATTTCTAGCCCCTTTTCAAACAATCGATTGAAACTGCTTTGCTATTCAGTTTCTAATAAAGGTGAAGGGATACTTGGGGGTGGGGAAATTTCATGTAATTTTCACTATTCAAATATATCTTTAGATCAGAGGAAACTATGTGAAGTATAACTTGACCTAAATATTTAGTACAACACAAACTAAATAAAGCCAGCCTGCACTTCATGTATCTCAAACTAGCTAACATTATATTACAATATCCGTGGTTTTTTTTTATGAGCGAGCAGAGTGAAGAGTGGCATAAGTTCTGTAACTCAAAAACTAGAGCGGATAGGGGACTATTTTTTGTCATCAGCAGGTCAAATATACCCCAAAACAAGTCTAACATTTGAGGCACCAAAATGTGTGTTGACCAGTGAATCGAGTGCAATGGTCACACAGACAATACTCAAGATTATGGGGCATTTGTTAGGAAAGTTAACATCAGAAAACATTAAGAATACAGCCCTCCCACAGCGAGATGGACCGACCCATGGCCCCACACAGGACAGCACTTGAGACAGAGTGGGGGATGTGCGACTGAGCTGACCCACCACACTAAAGCAAACACTGGGGGCGTGGAATGGAGCATTGGGGGAAGCAGAGCAAGGAGGTCCCGAGGGAGTATAAAGAATGGACTTTGGGGCCAGGACGTGGCACCCTACCAGACTCATCCGGAAAACACTTCTCAAGGCCAACAAACAGACCTCGAACTACTAACATAATTTTTTTTTGGCTGTCATTTTGTTTTGTTTTTTCTTTTTCTTCTCTTTTAAATTTTCTATGTCAGTGGCTTTTTTATCTGACAGCATGTCGGTGTTGCTGCTGTCAATGCCATGTTCTTATGTGCCACTTGGGCGCTGTCAAAGCCATCCACAATTGTATGCACATATTACTATATCTGCAGGTCCACCTAGATAAGATAAGCTGGACAAACAATGTGAGAAGAAAATAATGGGACCAACGGTCCCAGAGGGACATGAGAGCATGGGAGGTAGGGGAAGGGAGGAAGTGTCGGCCAACACAGGGACAAGGGAAAAGTGAGTGGTTCAAAACCAGTGACTGGGTGGGGAAGGGAGGACTGGTAGGGAGTGACCAAGGGCAAGGTAACTGAGAGGAATTACTGAAACCAGAATGAAGGCTGAACATGGTAGTGGGACAGGAGGAAAGCGTAAAGAAATAGAGGAAAGGAGTAGGAGGCAAAGGGCAAACATAGAAGCCTAAATACAAACATGTACATATGTAAAAATATTTATGATTATGGGGGAAATAGACCTATGTGCATATATTTATAGGTTCAGTAGTAGGGTAGCAGGTGGACATTGGGCCTCCTCACACACACTCCCTCAATACAATAGCACCTTGCTCAGCTAAACAGTCATTCCATGATACCCACCTTCCAGACATGATCACTGAAGACAGAAGTGTGGATAAGCAAACGTGGTGAAGAAAGCTGATAGTGCCCAGCTATCAAAAAGATATAGCATCTGGGGTCTTAAAGGCTTGAAGGCAAACAAGTGGCCTTCTATCTCGGAAGCAACAAAGTTCACAGGGAAGAAGCACACAGCCTAAGTGAATACAAGGTGTTGAATGGACCAGGTAGCAGACACCAAAGAAAAAAAACATCATTGTGTGATCACCTTCCTCACATAAACATTGAAGACGAATGAATGTGTGCATAAGTAAGTGTGGTGAAGAAGGCTGATGGTGCCCAGCTATTGAGAGATATAGCGTCTGGGGATTTGAAGGCTTGAAAGTAAACAAGCAGCCATCTAGCCCAGAAGCAACAAAGCCCACATGGAAGCAGCACACCAACATGTGTGATCATGAAGGGTCGAGGGGACCAGGTTTCAAATAACAAAGGCAGGGGGGAAAAATTATATCATCGTGAATGAGGGGAGTGCATGATGGAGACCCAATGCCCATCTGTAGACAGCTGGACATCCCTTGCAGAGGGGTAGTGGGGAGGAGATGAATCACTCAAGGTTCAGTGTAGCAACAATGAAACTCAAAACCTTCCTCTAGTTCTTGAACGCTTCCTCCCCTCCAATTATCATAATCCCAATTTTGCCTTGCGGACCTGGTTAGACCAGAGGATGCACAGCAATGCAGTAGGGATCTGGAAACACAGGGAATCTAGGACGGACGAACCCCTCAGGACCAGCGGTGAGAGTGCTGTCACCAGGAGGGAAGGGGTGTAGAAAGGGGGAACCAATCTTGGGGATCTACATGTAACCTCCTCTCTGGGGGATGGGCAACAGGAAAGTGGGTGAGGGGAGACACCGGGCAGTGTAAGATAAGATAAGATAATAATTTATAAATTATTAAGGGTTCATGAGGGACAGGGGAGGGAGGGGGAGGGAAAAAAGGAAAATGAGCTGATTCCAGGAACCCAAGTGGAAGATGAATTTTGAGAATGATGAGGGCAATGAATGTATAGGGGTGCTTTGCTCATTTTAATAAAATGATTTATAAAAAAAAAGAATACGGCCCTTTGCTAGAAGGCATGGCTCTCTCTGTTCTGCGGCTCTTAATCACAAGGCCCCTGGGTCTCTGCCCAGCAGGCAAGTGTTACAAAACTGCTTAGCACTGATAAACGCCCAAAGGCCAACCCCTCAACAAACCAGCTTCCTGCCTGTAGTAAATGACTCAGTCCAAGGGCTGCGTGGGCTCAGCTACTTCTGTTGCTACCTCCACTTCCCCCAGGGATTTCACATTTCCTCCACCAAGTGGAGCTTCATTCTTTAATGGTTGGGGGGCGGGGGAGGTTCTCTTTTCCTGCTTCTGAAATGACCCTTCTATGCCAGGGGAATGGCAAAACTGACTAATCCTCAAGTTAGAGTGCTCTACGCTTTGCTTGCTTGTTCCCACCCCATCACTGAGTGGACGTCACCAAGACTGTGGGGGAAGATCCACATCAAGGCACCTCGTGTCAGTGCAGCGTGGGAATCAGGGTTTACTGTGATGGCTCCAGGCTCCAGGAAGAATGGGGCCTGGAAACAAACGCAAAGAGGGCCCCTGTCAGGCAGGCCCCCCAATCCCATCTCTAACCGCTGTCTTAGAGAAAAAGACAATGGCTTGATTGTAAAATGCTGAGCAAGGAGTCCGGAAGATGTTTCCTGAAATCTGACTTCCTGACCATTTGGGATTTTCAAACCTAGAGGAAAATATCAGTTCCTCAAACCCCCAACTGACTATTGATTTCAACATGCTTTGGTGTTGGCTCTGAGGTGCTGTGGGTTGTCTGCTACGGATGACAGAGTGAAACGTGCTCGGGCCTGGGCTCTGCTCACAGTTGTTCTTGGTTTGAGTTCCTTGTAGATATTGTGGCAACCCACCTCCTTGAGGGCTGCCCCTCACCGGCTACTTTACCAAACACGATGTCCTTTAAAACAAAATCATTTTACTGGGGGCTCATACAGCTCTTATCACAACCCATTCATCCATCCATGTGTCAAGCACATTTATACATTTGTTGCCATCATCATTGTTAAAACATTTCCTTTCTACTTGAGCCCTTGGTATTAGGGTTCTTGGGTTAGAAATACCTCGGTCTGGAGATCTGGTGGTGTAGTGGTTATGCACTGGGATGAAATCACATGCTCAGCAGTTCAGAACAACCAGCAGCTCCGTGTGAGACAGTGACAGTCTCGGAAACCCAAAGGTGGTTGCTATGGGTCAGCATTCATTCAATGGCGGTGAGCTGAGCATAAGTGCCACTCCAAATCAATGTAAAAAAACATTAAAAAAAAAAAACGAAAGGAAGGAAGACCTCCGCCCTTGACTTCCCAAGAGAAAGAATTCACACTGATGCCTGGTGTGTGATCCAAGTGGGATTTTTTATAAAGGGTAGAAGCAGTTTCAGGCGTTACAGTAAACTGAGAGAGGGAGGGGGAGGAGGGGGAGGGAGAGGGAGAGGGAGAGGTCGCAGCCCTGCCTCCAGGAGCTGCACCATTTGGGAGAGAGGGTGGTCTCAAAGTTCCTGGCTTTTCAGGCCCTGTCCCCCATTGGGAGGTGTGGTCAACGGAAATGGTTGACTCCGTTGGCTGAATTAAGCGCACCTGGCCTAGATGAGACCAATCCAAGTGTTCCACCCACCTAGGTGTACGGCGCCCCTGGCACGGGACCTGAATGTCAGCAAGCCCTCCAGCCTTTATGGCTGGCTGGGCTTGCCTGATTCTATGCAGCAACCTCCTGTAGGGGTGCCTTGGCACAGAGAGGGACTCCTCCCTATCCCACTAACAGTATCAGCTCCTCATTTTTCACCCTCCCTCCTTCACGAACCCTTGATAATTTATCTTTTTTTTTTTCATGCCTTACACTGACGATGTCTCCCTTCACTCAATTTTCTGTTTGTCCCCCTGTGAGGGGGTTATATGTAGATCATTGTGATTGGTTCCCCCTTCTCCCCCTCACCTTCTCCTTCCCCTCCTGGTATCGCTACTCTCATTATTGGTCCTGGAGGGTTTATCTGTCCTGGATTCCCGTGTTCCGAGGTCTTATCTATACATGTGTACATGCTCTGGTCTAGGCAGATTTGTTAGACAGAATTGGGGTCATGATAGTGGAAGGTAGGGGTGGGGAGGAAGCATTAAAGAACTAGAGGAAAGCTGTATGTTTCATCTGTGCTATACTATACCTTGACTGGCTTGATTCTTCCTTGTGACTCTTCTGTAAGGGAATGTCCAATTGTTTACAGATGGGTTTTGGGTCTCCACTCTGCCCTCCCCCTCAATCATATTGATATGTTTTTTTGTTCTGGGTCTTTGATGCCTGATACCTGATCCTATCAACACCTCGTGATCACACAGGCTGAGCTTCCTCTTCCATGTGGACTTTGCTGCTTCTTAGCTAGATGGCTGCTTGTTTATTTTCAAGCCTTTAAGATCCCAGATGCACTATCTTTTGATAGCCGGGCACCATCAGCTTTCTTCACCACATTTGCTTATGCATCCATTTTGTCTTCAATGATCATGTTGGGAAGCTGAGTATCACAGAATGCCGGGTTATTAGAACAAAGTATTGAGTAGAGGCCCAATGTCCATCTGCTACATGAATACTTAACCTGTCCTATCTTTATATATAAATATATTTACACACGCACGTGGCATGATGGCCTTTTCTGTAGACTGGTCTCTCCAAGGTACTTGAGGCAAAGTTTCATCATCCTTCCTTCTAAGGAACATTCTAGCTGTACTTCTTCTAAGACAGACTTGTTTATTCTGTTGGCAGCCCATGGTACTTTCAATATTCTTTGCCAGCATCACAGTTCAAGTGCATTGATTCTTCTACAGTCTTCCTGGTTTGGCTTTCCCAGGCATGAGGGGTGACTGAAATGTCATGGCTTGGGTCAGACCCACCTTAGTCCTCAAAGTAACATCCTTGCTCTTCAACACTTAAAAGAGGTCTTGTGTAGATTTGTCCAATGCAATCATATGTCATTTGATTTCTTGATTGCTGCTTCTATGAGCATTGATTATGAATCCAAGTAAAATGAAATCCTTGACAACTTCAATCTTTTCTCTGTGTATCATGATGTTATCATGATGTTGGTCCAGTTGTGAGGATCTGGGTCATCTTTACAATGAGTTGCAATCCACACTGAAGGCTGCCGTCTTTGATTTCCATCAGCAAGTGCTTCAAGTCTTCCTCACTTTCAGGAGACGCTGCTGAAAGGACATAATGCCAATGTGCCCTCTTCTTGAATTTGAACTACGACACACCAAATGAAACCCCTTGTTTTGTTTGAACAGCTGCATCTTGATCCTTGCACGAGCACAATGAATTGTTACGGAATTCTCAGCCCGGGCCATTTTATCTATCGTTTGTTGTAATCCACATTGTAGTTGTTAGGTGTTTTTGTTTTTATTGGTTGGTTTGTTAGAAAGAAGAAAGACAGTTTATTTTGCCTGCGGAAGAAAACAGCCATGGACTAAAATTTTCAACAGTGACTCTGGGTGATAGTTGGATTTTATGCCAACTTGGGTGGACCAGGACTCTCCCATGATATGCTGTAACGTAGCATGGTCAAGTCTAGGATGGGCTTTTCTATGCGGCAGCTCAGCAGTTGTGGGAGGAATCAGGAGTAGCACTTCCCTAATCTGTTCACTTCCCTAATCTGATACAATTAAGGGGAGTTTTATTCAGAGTGTGGCCTACTCTTGGGATAGACTGATAAAATGCAGAAGTTCGCTTCTACTGCTGAATTTTGATCCTGCGTCTGGTCCTTCAACCTCCTGTTGTATCACCTGCCAATGTCAGAAGCCATCAGCAGGCCTTGGATTCACGTGGCCGATCTCGGACTCAGTCAGCTCTACATCCACTAGGCTCTCCCAGTTGTATTTTGAGTGCTTAGCTTCCAGCACTGTATCTGACAATGCTCAGTTGCTACTCATAAGGTTTTCCATGGCTAATCCCTCTGAAGGGGATCGACTGTTCCTTCTTCGTAGTCTGTTCTTAGGAAGCTCCTTTAAAACCTGTTCACTATAGGTGATCCTGCTGGCATTTGAAAGACAGGTGACACATCTTCCAGCATCCAAGCAACAGGCAAGCCACCACAGTAGGACAAACTGACAGAGCTGCGTGCATGGTGATTCCAGCTGGCCTTCTCCAGGGTTCCTAAGGCTCTGAATATCCACAGGAGCAGAGGCCTCACCTTTCTCCCACAGAGCGACCGGGGGCTTTGAACTCCAGTCTGTGGTTCTCAGTCCTGCCCTCGGGGGAAAGGATCACAAAGTTATAATCATCAGGAAAACAAAATTTTATTCAGCATGTGCAGAAAGGTGGGAACACTGACAGGAAACAACTGGGAATGGGAATTCCATAGGCATGAGCAACACGTCTGCTAAGCATATACAATAAAGAAAGAAGAGTCCCCAAAGTAAGAGCCATATGACAAACAGGCTCAGGCACTCCCAGTTCACAACAGCAAGAGGGAAAGGACCTCTGGTACAGACACACAGCAGACCCCTATGCAGCAGTAAATCCACGATGAAACCACGAAGCCCCTCCTGACACGACGGACCTGGAGAGCATGATGCTGAGTGAAGTCAGCCAATCACAAAAGGGCAAATATTGACTGAGGCCACTGTTCTAAGGAGAAAAACCATGACAATGACTTGTCTACCAAAGGGAACAGACTTTGGAAGTTGGGGTGGGCATGGCAAGGGAAAGACTAGAAGGTCCACAACGGTTGAGTTGGGTGAAAGGAGAATGGAGGTCCGCCAGAGGGAGAAGAGAAATCAGGAGAGGGGGTGGGATGGGATGGGGTACAGAGACGGGGTGTTGATGAGAGGGTTGAAGGGTTAAATACCATTTAGCTGTTGATGGTCTGAAATGTAAACCCCCATCTAGTCTACAATGTAAAAATCATTTAAAATTAATACACAGCCACGTGGCTTCCAGTGCACTGTGCAGGCTTACCGGCAAGGTTGTTAGTGCTCTGGGAAGCCAGGAAGTTTTGCTGGAAATGGGTTCTCTTGGTTAAAGGGCTCTGTGAAAATGGCGAGGTACAAATTAGTAGGATTGGATTTGGATTGGTTATTTGTGGAGTGTGGCTGCTCTTGTCGAAGACAGCTAAAAGGGGAAGTTAACTGTGGGATATGAGAATCTCATAGGAAGAACACTACTTTTTTTTTTAAAGGGAAGTTATCTTCCTTGAATTAGCACAAGAGAAAGGAAACATGAACACCCCCCCCCCAGATGTGTTGGTGTTTTGTGCACGCAATTTTTATTTATTTACTTATTTATTTATACTGGGTGAAGGTTTGCGTAGCAGATGAGTTTTCCATCAACAATTCATAGACAAGTTGTTTCATTTCATTAATTGCATTGTTTTTATTAAAACAATATTCACCACCACCACCCCCAGGGGGAAGAATAAAAGAAATGTGGGTAAAGGGAGACAAAGGACAGTGTAAGACATGAAATAACAACAATAATATATATTTGGACAAGGATTCACAAGGGTGGGAAGGTGGGGGAGGAAAAGGGAAAAGAGTTGCTGATACTCCAAGGGCCTGAATAGAAAGAACGTGCTTTGGAAATGTTGATGGCAACATATGGACATACGTCCTTGATATAATTGAATGGTGGATTGTTATAAGGTCTATAAGAGCCCCTCAATAAAATGATTAATAATAAAAATTCAATGGGGGTTATTATATTCTTTTTCCTTTCCACATCTCTATATAAAAACACAGTTTATTGATTTTATAAATACTTGAAAGTAACATGGAGTGCCAAAAAAAGACCCATCTGGATTGAAATACAGCCTGAAAGTTCCGGGGAAGTGAAGATGGAAGATGGCAAGGTTCCTTGGACATGTTATCAGGAAAAACCTGTCCCTGGAAAAGGATATCATGTTGATAAAGCAGAAGATCCTTGAGGGATGTGTGTGTGGCAGTTACATAATCTGTCAACTTCTGAAGGGGTGGAGGCTAGCCTGTCAATCAGGTCACAGACAATGAGGCCTCTGTGTGGGCATGGCCTTCTCCTGAGGATTCTGGGAACTCCTGTCTTCCTCACTGAAGGCACAACACAAGCTCTCCCTGTAAGAGAATTCTGTTGACAAGCCTGATGGAGCTACACTGATGCAGCCAGAGCCCTGGAGCTGCAGAAGCCACGAGGAGACCCAAGCCAGCACTGAGATGTTTCCACCACCACTGGATCCACAAGACTCTCCACCCACTGGCCTGTGAGCTTCCTGAATTCAGCATCATTGCATGTGTTGCATGATTCTCAAGAGGAATTTATAGATTGGTATTGGACATATGGGCTAATATCGGACTTATGGACTTGATCTTGTCTGGGCTAAGATGTGTTCTTCATATACAATTATTTTGGGAGGGGCGTTCACAATTTATTTCTGACCCCCAGGACTCTCCTGAACCAGCACAGGTAGTGCCACATCGTTCCCATTAAGGACCCCCCTCTGTCCAGGATTCATGCCATCAGAAGTTCTTGGAGACGATGTCATCCGCCTTGGCGCCAATGATGCGGTTGCTGGCTGAGCATATCCGTGGCATGTACAGGTCCACAAACTCGCCTGCGTTGTTCTGCATGTTGGGGCCAGGCCTGAGGACACCATGCTGAAGGCGACCAAAGAAAGCACAATGACTTTTTATATAAAGCTCTTTTTTATACACATGAGTCTCCCTAGATTTGTTTCTCTAGTCCACCTGGACTAACACAGAGTGGTATAGGGGCCACACCGGACCTCCTCCAGCTTCACAGGAGGAAGGAAAATTCAACTCCACATCTGCCCAAGGATGATTGCCACAAGGCAGGGGTCCGACATACCTCCACTCTCTAGCCTTCTTTACCCTTCCCTGACACCAACCATCTCCCAGTGGCACTCTATCTCTCTGCTGGGTTGTATAATCCATGCAATGGCCACACAGAACTCACAGAGAATACTCACACCTCTGGAAGCATATCAGAGAAGTTAACAGGTTACTACAAATTAGGATCAGAAAAGATTAAGGATACAGTCCTTTGTCCCCAGCAGCACCTTTCCTCTGCCGTGCCCGCAGCCATGTCTCTCTCTGGTCCTCAGCATCTCAGCCGCACAGCCCCTAAGCCTTGACTCAGTCCATAGGCCAGGAAGCCCACGGCGCTGTCTTGTGGTCTCGGTACTCTGACCTCTTGTGCCTCTGCTCCTCACGACTTCAGGCAAGAATCTCACACATATTCTACAGGTGGATCTTCTTTCTTTTTTTTTTTTTTTTTTTTTTTTTTGGATCTTCTTTCTTGATCGCAGTAGGATTCCTTTCTTCCTGCTTCTGTGATGATGACTTACTGAGATGATGACTTACCTGGCCAATAGGAACACGCGGGATTAGTACGGTCACAGTTTGATTGTAGGGCAAAGAGATAAATGGCTCAGCAAGCCCGCCTCTCTATCTCTTGCTCTCTGGTGATCAGACCAGCCTGCAGCTGCCTTTAGCTAGTTTTCTGCCTCGACTTGTGAGCTACACTACCCGTGGGACACCCAATCCATGCATCATGTCGCTAGAACTTGAGTTTCCTTTGAGACCTGCTTCACCATGGTGCTGATGCATACATTGCTTCAGCTTGAGGTTGGTGGATTCTGTCGCCTTGCATTGTTTGAACTCGATATCCCATCCCGGCCTGCTTCGCTAAGCTCCTGAACTGCTGGCTGTTGGTGACTCGCCATGCTGTTGGCTGCCTGTTGGCAGGCTGCCTGCATTGCCTGAGGGGAGGACTCAGCTGTCTGTTTCCTTGACCTTGGACCCAGCAGCCCTTTTGAGTTGTGGGACTCCTAATACATTAACTGTTCCACAGAAGTGAGTTGAACTGAGCCCTCTGAACTGCTGTTATATTCCTTCATGCTGTATAAACCTATTTTTTTATCAATCATAAGAGTCCTGGTTTTGTTTCTCTAGAAAATCCTGCCTAACACACTCACTTTACATACCCAGTGGAATGGCAAAATTGATCAATTCCAATATCTTCAGTGTTTCCCATACCCTGTTTGCATGATCCTGCCCAATCATTTAGTGAAAGTTCCAGACTGGATCGAAGAGCCATACCCAGCACTGTCACTTTACCACAGCCCTCAGCAAGATGAATTAACATATAACAAAAATATAGATATCATAAGTCATTCTTGTTTTGCATGGGGCCCTGATGAGTCAAAGATGCCTCAACAGTACCTAACAACAAAGCAGGTTTGTGAGTTGATGGGTGTTTTGGGTTTTGTTTGGGGGACGGGGGGGGGGTAAGAGAGAGCATTATATCAAAAGAGAAATTGTATGGGATACCCCACCCAAATGGATTTTTCCCCTCAAAGCTATGTATTTAAATTTTTAAAATGTATGCACCCATTTTATCTTCAGCAACTGTGTCGGGAGGGTGAACATCACAGAATGCCAGGTTATTAGAACAAAGTGTTCTTGTGTTGAAGGAAGTCTTAAGCAGATGCCCAAAGTCCGTCCACTTCTTCAATGTGTTGCCATATAGATATAGGTACATAGATCAATACCTCTATTTTAAGAATTAATTTATTTACATAGGTGCACACCTACCTCTATCCATCGCGGTGCCTCCTAGATCTTTCCTCTGTTTCTTATTACCTTCTCCTGCCCCACCATTATACTCGCCCTTCTTCTGCCTCCTAGTACTTCCTCTCAGCTGGACTGCTGTTGCTCCAGCACCCCAGGATCTCTACTGCCTCCCGGTTGTTGCTTTTAATTCCCTAGTTGTTCCCATCTATGGCGCTGCTTTCTCACTGCTCCTTTCCCTGCCTGCCCCTCCCCCCTAAGTCCCTCCAAACCGTTGGTCCCGTTGCTTTCTCCTTGGGCTTGCTTCCTGTGCCTATCTTATATTGGCAGGCAAACCAACAATAACAAAGACAAAACAAAAGAAGATTGAATAAAAAGAGAAAACAATAACAACAAAAGCATACATAATTCCAGGTCTGTCCGCTGACCTTTAAGACTATCTCTCCACCAGACCTTGGGGGTGCTGGGAACTGCTCCTCTATCCTAAAGCCTATTGTGGAGGCTTCTGGGGGGGGGGCGGCTTTGCTTTGCTCCAGTTGCTGACCTGGTATGTTCCCTTCTTGGTTCGCCTCACTGTCGAGGGTTCAGACTGGACACACTTCCTGCTGTGTTGCTGTGTGTCCCCAGTATTGTCCTCTGTCACAGTATGTTCCAACTAGGGGCCATCATGTCACAAGCTGTTATCAGCCCTCCCTGTGCCTTAGCAGCTCTGTGCAGGGCCGTCATCCTCAGGGCTTGGTGTTCCAGTATGGCGGTGGTTCTCCACCTTCCTACTGTCGCCACCCTTTAGTACAGCTCCTCATGTTGCGGTGACCCCCCAACCATAAAATCATTTTCATTGCTACTTCATAACTGTCATGTTGCTACTGTAATGAATCAGGCCTCCCCCGTGAAAGGGTCATTTGACCCCCAAAGGGGTCGCGACCCACAGGTTGAGAACCACTGCAGTAAGGGTCTAGTCCTGTGCTCTCTCTTTTTCCTTCCTGGTTCGCTTCTGTGAGGGCACGGTAGGCCGGCCCCTGTCCCCAGCCTGTAGGCTTAGTGTTGTCCTCTAGAGAACATATTCCCTGGGGAGGGGTCAGTCTGCCTCTGACTGGGGCCTGTCCTGTAGACCTTTCTGTTCATGAGCTGCTCCGTGTGGCTGCATTGCCCTCAAGGTTTGGTGCGCCGTGTGGGACCTGCACGCACACTCCCGTTTTAGTGGAGACATGAACGGTACCCTCCCCACTGGGTGGATTAGGGCCTTGCTCCCCCCGTGCCATCATCTTCCCTTTTTTCCCCCCTTCTCCCTTCCCCGCCCACCTTTCCCCTTCTTTGTGTTGGAATGAAATGTGCATCCTTGGGTTTGGTCTGTCCCCACCTGGTTGCCTGTACCTCAACCTATAAAGTGTGAGATTAGTGGCTTTTCTTCTAAACCTGCTGTGCTGATTATACTTGCCTCAGGGGACTCGTGTACTTGTCCTTTTGTGGTTGCTGGCTTTGCTTCATGTCATTTTGCTGTAGCACCCCTATCTTCAGGATCTCTTCATGCAGTTGAGCATCAAGCAGGGCCATGTCATAAGAACTCGCTGTCCGTAGGTTGGGACTAGAATTGAGTGCAAGCCCCAAGTCCATGCATGCATCTACAGTTGATATAGGTCTCAGTTCACCTAGAGCCATCATTGTCACTTTATGTCATCCCCGCGGAGCAGCCAGTCCAGGTGACTGGTAGCAACCCTGTAGGGCAGGGTAGGGCTGCCCCTTCATCAAGTTTCTAATGGCTGGCTGTTCAGAGAGAAATCACCAGGGATTACTTTGGAGGCATCTCTGGATTTCAGCTTTTCTATTAGCAACGCATCGTACGTGCGCATTTAGAGCAGTCAAGGCCTCCCACATGGATGTGTCTGTACACATATGAGTCGGAACTGACTCAGAGTGACCCTGTGGACACCAGAATGAAACACCACCTGGTCCTGAGCCACGCTTGCAGCTGTGTTTGGGCCCATTGTTGCAGCCACTATGTCAATCCATCTCTCCCACTTGTTCTCTGCCCCTTGACTTTGCTAAGCATGGTGTCTTTTTCCCCAGCGATGGTCTCTGAACTGTGGAGCATTTCACAGGTTTTAAAACAGGATGAAGGGAAGGGAGTTCTCTGAAGTAGCTATTTACATCAATGAAGGAGGCCACAGGAAGGCTTGCACCCCACCCTTCTCTTCCCACGATTCTTGCTTCATTATGTCAGATCACATTACGGGGAAGGTCTTCCTGCCAAACAAGGGATTAACCAGTAGAAGAGTGGGAATTCCAGAACAATTCATTGTATTCGAACATGGGCCATGAAGCAGTGTGGGAGCAGACCAAGGAGGTAGTGCATGGTTTAAAATCAGGAAAGGGGTGCATCGGGGGTGTATTCTGTCACCACACTTGGTCAATCTCTCTGTTGAGCAAATCATCGGCGAAGTCGGATTCTATGAAGAAGAATGCGACATCTGGATTGAAGGAAGGCATAACAACCTTGAGTCTGAGTCTGTCCCACCTGAAGGTCAAGGACAGATTTGACACATTGACCACCCATGACAGAGGCCTGATGAGCTGTGGGAGGACGTCGTTCAGAAAGAAAGCAGGATGGTCATTGCAAAGACAGGACAGAAGGAAACGATCAAAGTGGTGTAGGGGCAGCACCGTCTGCTCCTTGGGCAAGTGGAAGAGGACCACGTCTTCCACGGTCCAGGGAAGGCTCTGTGGGAAATGCTGACGGCTCAACCGGGGAGCTGAGGATGCACTGGATGGTCTGACTCTCCCCTAAGATAACAGACACTTTCCCTCCTGTTCTCTGAGAAAGCTGCTGAACACAGCACTCTACAAGGATCAGTTACTCCCTGTTCCTGGCCTTATCTCCCCTTCCGGATCATAGACAATTTGGATAAGAAAAATTAATATTTCTTTGTTTGCCCTCGGCTCATTGTCAACAATCCCCTTGTGTGGGAACTTGCCACAAGACGCAAGGTATTTTGCAAGCGTGGTATATAAAGCTGCTTTGAATAAAGCTCTGGGTCTTGCAGTGTCTATTTTCCATGTGTCCCTAGGCCTCACCTGTCTCCTTGTCTTTCTCTTAATCTATAGGTCTTCTTTTTTCCTTTAAATCATTTTATTGGGGTCTCATACACCTCTTATCACGATCCATACGTCCATCCACTTGCACATTCATTGGCCTCATCATTCTCAAAGCATTTGCTCTCCACTTAAGCCCCTGGCATCAGCTCCTCATTTTCCCCTCTCCCTTCCCACTTCCCTCTCCCTCATGAACCCTTGATAATTTATAAATTATTATTATTTTGTCATGTCTTACACTATCCGACATCTCCCTTCCCCCACTTTCTGTTGTCAGTCCCCCAGGGAGGAGGTTATATGTAGATCCTTGTCATCGGTTCCCCCTTTCCACCCCACCTTCCCTCCACAATCTACAGGTTTTCTTAATTGAAGAGCATGCGCCTCTTGAACCCTGTTCCGATCTGTCAGAGAGCTGGTCTCATGAATCTCACACAGTGGATGTCAGAAGAGACTCTGAAACTTGCTCTTAATCATAGAGTAGCTAAAACAAACGATGAAGTCAAAGGGCTGAACAGAAACTTCCAAAGGTTAGCTTGAAAAGACAGTCACCCTTTGACATTTTTGGTTCGGCTCTTTTGTTTCATCTGGGCTTTTTGTTTTTGCTTTCAGTATTTATTGTAGACAATACATATACAATGCATGAAACATATATAGGGAAAACATAAAGTGAAGGTAGAATTTAATGGAATATAAGGTAATCACCACCAAGGTCACTCTTTAAAAAAATTTAGTGATCATTTTATTGGGGGGGGGCTCTTACAAATCTCATAACAACCCATCATTCAATTGCAGCAAGCACACTTGAATACATGTTGCCATCAACATTTCCAAAACATTTTTTTTACTTGAACCCTTAGTATCAGCTCCTCTTTTTTCCCCTCCCTCCTCTACCCACCCACCCTCATGAATCCTTGATCAATGATATATTATTATTGCTATTTCATGTCTTGCACTGTCCACTGTCTCCCTTCACCCACATTTCTGTTATTTGTGTCCCTGTTGGGGGGGCCACGATATATCCAACCTGGTGATGGCTTTCCCCTTTCCTGTCCTCCCCAACCCCCCCTGCCTTTATGATATTACTACTCCCACAACTGTTTCTAAGGGTTTTATCTGTTCTGAATTCCATATGTCAAGAACTCTTAGCTATACCAATGTGTGTATTCTGGTCAAGCCAGTTTTATAAGATACAATTGGGTCATGGTAGTCAGGGAGGAGGAAGCATGCAGGAACTGGAGGAATGATGTGTGTTTCATTGGTGCTACACTGCACCCTGGTTGAATTGTCCCTTCCTTACAATCCTTCTGTGGGGGGATGTCCAATTGTTGACAGATGGGCTTTCGGTCTCTACTCCAACACCCCTCTTTTGCAGCCATATAATTGTTTGTTGTGGATCTGTTGATACCTGATACCTAAGCCCGTTGATGCCTCATGATCACACAGCTGGTGTGCTTCTTCCATGTGGGCTTATTTGCTTCCCTGCTAGATGGCTGCTTGTTTAACTTCAGGCCTATAAGGCCCCAGATGCTATACCTTTTGATAGCTGGACACCATCTGTTTTCTTCACCACATTTACAGTGAGGAAGCAGCAACAAAAATAATTTTATGTCCTGGCCCACCAGGCTTTGAGGACAATGACCTCAATTAGAGCAGCCAGTCCACAGGAGGACCACATGGCCAGCCCCACTATAAGACATGACGTCCCTCACTGACCCATGGCCCTGCGGGGGACAGCACCGGAGACACGGTGTGGAAATTGTGCCCCACCTGATCCCACCGCACCGAGGCAAAGCACTGGGGGAGTACAGCGGAACAGCAAGGGAATGGAGCGGCAAGGTCCCCAGGGAATGCTGACGGTGGACTTTGGGGCCAGGGCGTGGTGCCCCAACAGACTGGACTGGAAAACACTCCTAAAGGCCAACAATTGATCCTTGAACTAACTACGAGCTTTTCTTTCTTGTTGTGTTTGTTTTGTTCTTTGTCAGTGGTTTGTTATTGTTGTTGTTTTGCTGTATATTGTTGCTTGATTTGCTGTCTTGTTTTTGTGCATGTTATTATCTCCGCAGGTCTGTCTTAATAAGATTGGCTGGATGAATGAACAAGCTGGAGGAGAAAACAACAGGACCGACAGTTCTCGGTGGGGGGGCATGGGATAAGGGGAGGCGGGGGGAAAAGAAGTGGTGTTAACAAACCCAGGGACAAGGGAAAAACAAGTGATCCAAATTGGTGGTGAAGTGGGCATAGGAGGCCTGGTAGGGCATGATCAAGGGTAATGTAACCAAAAGGAATTGCTGAAACCCAGGTAGGGATGGAGCATGATAGTGGGACAGGAGGAAAGTCAAGGGAATAGAGGAAAGAGCTGGGAGGCAAACGGCATTTATAGAGGTCTAGATAAAGACATGTACATATGCAAATATATTCATGTATGAGGATGAGGAAATAGATCTATGTGCCTATATTTATAGGTTTAGTATTAAGGTAGCAGAAAGACATTGGGCCTCCACTCAAGTACTTTCTCAATGCAAGAATACTTTCTTCTATTACATTGGCATTCCATGATGTTCACCGCTCCGACACAACCACTGAAGACAAAGCGGGTGAACAAGCAAATGTGGCGAAGAAAGCTGATGGTGCCCGGCTATCAAAAGAGATAGCATCTGGGGTCTTAAAGGCTTCAAGGTAAACAAGCGGCCATCTAGCTCAGAAGCAACAAAGCCCACATGGAAGAAACACACCAGCCTGTGCGATCACGTGGTGCCAGATGGATCAGGTATAAGGCATCATCAGAACAAAAAACCTTACCATAGTGAATGAAGGGAGAAGTGCAGAGTGGAGACCCAAAGCCCATTTGTCGGCCACTGGAGATCCCCTCACAGAGGGGTCTAGGGGAGGAGATGGGTCAGTCAGGGTGCGATGTAGTACCGATGAAGAATACAGCTTTCCTCCAGTTCATAAATGCTTCCTCCCCCCCAACTACCATGATCTGAATTCTACCTTGCAAGTCTGGCTAGACAAGAGGATGTACAATGGCGCAGATAGGAACTGGAGGCACAGGGAATCCAGGGCGGATGATACCTTCAGGACCAGGGGTGTGAGTGGCGATACTGGGAGGGTAGAGGGTGAGTGGGTTGGAAAAAGGGAAATGATTACAAGGATCTACATGTGACCTCCTCCCTGGGAGACAGACAACAGAAAAGTGGGTGAAGGGAGATGTCAGACAGGGCAAGATATGACAAAATAATAATTTATAAATTATCAAGGGCCTCATGAGGGAGGGGGGAGCGAGGAGGGAGGGGAAAAAATGAGGACCTGATGCCAGGGGCTTAAGTGGAGAGCAAATGTTTTGAGAATGATGAGGGCAATGAATGTACAGATGTGCTTTACACAATTGATGTATGTGTGGATTTTGGTAAGAGTTGTATAAGCCCCTAATAAAACAATTAAAAACAAACAAAAAATAAAGTATTGAAGAACAAGGAAAAAATAGTGTTATGGTTGGGGGGTCACCAGCACACGAGGAACTGTATGAAAGGGTCGTGGCATTAGGAAGGTTGAGGACCACCGGACAAGAGGGTCTGATTGCACTCTACTTTGGGTAGCGTCTGGGCGAACTAGAGAGCAGCCTGTGCATAACAGAAACATCTCGAAGTAGCCTATTACGGGGGGAGTCTGTGGGGATAATTTTTAGTCAGGAGAAGGTGACTGGGATTCATCTCCAACTCACAAATGTGAAGGCCTTCCTCCACCAGAGTCTGCCTCCCAGACTCCTTAAATGTGAGCATAAAGAATTTGTCCGCATACACTGTCTTCCCGGTTCGCAGTTTCCCACAATTCTTGAGATGACCTCTAACTTTTGGTGGAGTATGCTCAAGGTCATAATCCGGCTCTTGTGGATTTGTTTTCATTTTCTTCATCTTCAGCTGGACTTTTCCTGTGAGCAAATGGGGTCCGCTCTGCAATCGACCCCTGGCTTGACTCTACCGTGGCTGAGCTTCTACATCGCCTCTTTTCACGGGGGCAGTGGCAGTCTATCCCACTTGTGCATGGCATCTGGTGAAGCCCACGTGCATCATCTCTTCTATGTTGTTGAAAAGGGGTTTTGCAATGATTAAGGCATTGGGCTTTCAAAATTCTTTCTTTTTTAATAGTACTTTTATTGCCATATCTTACGCAATTCAATAAATCCACTGGCACACAATTCTGTTGTTCAATCCCACTGCATGGAGTGATGTAATCATCAGTGCTATCAGCTCCCCATTCTCCCCCTTAACCCCACCTGTCTTCCCATCCTCTCAGGGAACCGTTACTGTTACTGCTTCTGCAGGGTTCTCTCTCTTGACTTCCACGTACTGATCAACCTTAACTATACAAATGAACATACGCAAATCTAACATGATTAATGAGGTAGAACAAATAATGGCCTTAATAGTAAGGGGAGGAAATATTAGAGAACTGGAGGAACTACGCGTTTCAGCAGTTCCATACTGCGCCTGGATTGATCATCCTTTCCGTGTGGCCCTTCTGAGAGGGACTGTCCGATTACAGAATTGTAGGTGAGTCTGGGTCTCTGTTCACCCACACCCTTTCACATCAAGTTGGTTGCTTGTTTTTGAACTTCTGATATCTCTTCCCAAGGACACCTCATGATCACACAGGTTGGTGTGCTTCTTCCATGTAGGCTTTGTCACTTCTCTGCTAGATGGCCATTGGTTAGTTACAAGCCTTTAAGACCCCAGATGCTATGTCATTTAACAGGCATGCATCAACAGCTTTCTTCACCACATTTGCTTATTCACCTATTTTGTCTTCAGAGATCTTGACAGGAAAGTGAGTATCATACAATACCACATTATTAGAATGAACCGTTCTTGTACTGAGGCAGGATTTAAGTAGAAGCTCAAAATACATCTGCTTACACATGCATACATGTGTATATTTTAAATTTTTTCATATTTTCCCTCCCACCCCACAGTTATGTTTACCCATCATTCACATATCAGTAACTCCTCTCCAATACAATTCAATTATTTAACTACGTCAATAAAAGCAACCCACAAGCAGCAAAGCCCACGTGGAAGAAGCACACCAGCCTGTGTGATCACGAGGTGTCGAAAGGATGAGGTATCAGGCATCAAAGAGCAAAAAAATCATATCGTTGTGAATGAGGGGAGGTACAGAGTAGGGACTCAAAGCCCATCTGTAGACAACTGGACATCCCCTTACAGAAGGGTGGCAGGGAGGAGACGAGCCAGTCAGGGTGCAGGGTAGCAACGAAGAAACATACAACTGACCTCTAATTTCTAAATGCTTCCTCCCCTCCCACTATTATGATCCCAATTCTATCTTACAAATCCGGCTAGACCAATGGTACAGATGGGAACTGGAAACACAGGGAATCCAGGGCAGATGATCTCTTCAGGACCAGTTATGAGAATGAGGATACCAGAAGGGTGGAGGGAGGGTGGGGTAGAAAGGGGGAACCAACTACAGAGATCTACATATAACCTCCTCCCTGGGGGGACAGACAACAGAAAAGTGGGTGAAGGGAGATGTTGGACAGTGTAAGATGACAAAATAGTAATTTATAAATTGTCAAGGGTTCATGAGGGAGAGGGCAGTGGGGAGGGAGGGGGGAAATGAGGAGCTGATGCCAAGGGGCTTATTGGAGAGCAAATGTTTTGAGAATGAGGAGGGCAACAAATGTACAAATGTGCTTGACACAATTGATGTATGGATGGATTGTGATGAGTTGTATGAGCCCCCAATAAAATGATTTTAAAGAAAGAAAGAAGAGCTACCCACTCCTCTCTGTCAATTTTAGAACACTTACTCTTCTCTTGTACCCCTCATTATGGACTCCCTGCTCCCCTCCCCTGGCCCCTCTCCTCCCAGGCCCCCCAGGAACCGTCAGTCCAGTTGCTGTCTCCCTAAGGTGACCTATCCTGGATTACTTGTATAGATAAACGCCAAAAAGAAACCACCCATAAAAATAGTCCCAAGTCTCGCAAGAATAATAACGTAGAGCAGATTAATGTCTGTCTGTTTAAAGAAAGCAAAGGACGACATGTTCCATTCCCCGTTTATTTCAGGGTTACCACTCATACATACCTTTCACCTTCAGTGATTGTGGTCTGTGCGAGTCTGGGTACTTAAGAGAAACACATCCACAGAAACTCATATGCATAAGAGAGTATTATATAAAGGTTAAGTGCACATCAAGAAAACATCCCAACCCAGTGCTGCCCAAGCCCACAAGTCCAACATTAACCCATATGTCTGACACCAATCCACAAAATCTTCCTCCATCTCACAAAACAGACGCAATGATGCCGACTGCAGGAAGAAAGCAGAGTCAGTGAATGTGTAAGCGTCTCAGCTCTGGCAGGGGTCTCCACACTGCTGCTCCAGCACCCAGGGCTGCATCGGGGTAGGTCCATGCGGCTTCTCCTTGGGGATGTCTTGCAGGAAGTGAGCTTTGTCAGCTGAAATGGGGAACTGGCTAAGGCAGCTGCACGCTGGTGCGACCATCACAAAGCAAGAGACCCAAGAACTATAAAGGTGAGGCTCACCGAGCCATTTTTCCCTCCACCCTTCAATTCACCCCACATGTGTTTATTGGTCAGGTTGGCACATAAACTTTAACTAACTCATGTCTGAAAGGCGAGCATCCCATAAGTTGGGAGTGTCAAACTGGAGACCTGCGTGTCTCATGAGGCCCCCAAGGCAAATTTGGTGGCCCACAATGCTCTGAAATAAAATGTAACAAGGGAATTGTGTATACGGTATTGCCTCGATCTCCCCTAAGTGCTATTTTCTTCATAACAATTTTTCTATTTTCATTTTATTTCAGGGCATTGTGGGCCACAAAAAATTACCTCGGGGGCCACATGCGGCCCTTGGGCAGCCAGTTTGACACCCCTGCCGTAAGTCCACATTGCTATTCCAGTGATTAGGGATGGAGCCATCTAGTGCCCCGCAAAACCCCAGTTAACCCGCTAGTCTTTCAGTGTGGCCCCTTGTGAGTAATCCACATCTAGTTCAGATGGGGTGCCAAGTGCAGCTCCCCAAATCTGAAGTCTATGCGTGGGATTCTTCAGGGACTTGGTGGCTTCCCACACATCACTGGCCTGTTGCACTCTGATCTTGGTCAACAGGCCACTCTCCCTGAAAGGCATCTTCAGGGCTGCCCGATGTGGCCCTGTCACCAAGGGCGAGACGTCACATCTGGAAGCTGAGGGTGGCCCTGCAGTCGTCTCTGGGGACGAGCTGCTCTGAGCAGTAACAGTGTCCTTGGGAACTGGCACACCGGAATCAGGTCTACTTCACTCCCCACTTCCTGGGGAAATGTAAACAAGACCCCGCCATTGAGTGGTTTAGTACCGTGACACCACCCCCACCCCCACTGCCATCTTTATTCTTCCCCCACCCCTCTGTTGGCCTTTTAGCACAAGTGCTTTGTGAACCTGGTGTTGATGATGCCTGAATCACTGGTTCGTCTGGCTCTTGCCAGAATATCTGGTCCTCAGCCTGGGGACTGTGTGTTGTGTGTGTTTTCCCTTGTGCCTGTTCTGCTGTTTGAACTTAACTCGGTGGACTCATGTTGCACTTGACCTTTTGTGCTTGGCTAAGTTCACTCAGCATGCTATCTTCAACTCTTTCTATGAGATGAGGTGCTTCACAGTTTCGTCAGTGTTTTTTAGGGATGTGTAGTAATCCATTGTGGGAATGTACCAGAGTTTTTTTAATCCATTTGTCTATTGATGGGAATTTAAGCTGTTTCCAGTTTTTTGCAATTGTGAACTGTGCAGCAACGAACATTGCAGAGCAGACGGCTGGTCATGGTCTGTTTCTTATTTCTTCTGGGTCTATGCCCAGCAGTGGAATTGCTGGGTCATATGGTAGCTCGATTTCCATCTGCTTTAGGTAATGCCAAATCCCTTTCCACAGTGGCTGCTACGGGACCACCAGCAGTGAATATGAGTTCCTGTCTTAGCACACCCCTTGAGAATTTGTTGCTCTCTGTCTTTCTGAATTGGGCTATCTTTGTGGGTGTTAGGTGGTATCTCATAGTTGTTTTGATTTGCATTTCCTGATGGCTAGTGATTGGGAACATTTTCTCATATGTTTATTGACCATTCGGATTTCCTCCTTCTTGTATCTCCTGTTCAAGTCTTTTGCCCGCCTCCTCAGTGGGCTTGTCAGGAATTTTGTTTGCTTGGTTTGTTTTATTCTTGTTGGAAACTTTCAAGGTTCTGTAGATTTTCATAAGAAGCCCTTTGTTATGTCATGACTAAGTCTCTTTTACTAGTCCTGGGCTCTCATTGCTCTCCTGAGGAAGTCTCTCGCTGTACACCAGGGTTTCATCTTTAGTGGGTCTCAGCTAGCCCATCTTCCTCTTGGAGCGCATCCTTTCTTATGTCCCACAGGCCATGTGTACCCTGCTCTGAAGGACTTAGCTCTGTCCCAGTTTTCCCATGGATGATCCTGATAGTTTGAGGTTGACCTCAAGGTCTGTGACCCCTCTTGAATTTGTCCTCGTGAATACAGTGAGGGAAGGATCTTGTTTCGTTCTTCGGCAGGTTGACATCCAGTTTGTCAGCACCATGTGTTAAAAAGGACCTGTTTCCCATTTGATATTTTGGGGGCCTTTGTCAAAGGTCAGTTGTCGGTATGCAGATGCTTTTATTTCTGGATTTTCTGTCCTGATCCATTGGTCCAAGTAGCTATGATTATACCAGGACCAGGCTGTTTTGAAAACTGTGGCTGTGTAATAAGTTTTAAAGTGAAGTAGTGCAAACCGCTCACTTTATTCTTCTTGAGGAGTTCTTTGCCAATTCTGGGCTTCTTCCCTTTCCCTATGAAGTTGGTAGGCAGTTTTCCCATTTCTTTGAAAATGGCGGTCTTGCAAAATCCTATCATGCAAATGTTGCAGTCATTTTTATCACCAGCATCATATTTTACAATGACCAAGGCTTCTTTGTTCCTGCCTCTCCCACTCCAGTCCCCAGTAGGCCGGCGATTTACGGGCGCGTCTGGATGGGAATGGACTCCGTGGCAGGGAGTTTGGGTTTGGGTTGTGGGTGGCACAGTGGTTTGCCATCAGTTGAAAGCCCAAAGGTCAGTGGTTGAACCGACACCCAACAACTCTTTAGGAAGAAATGCCTGAAAATAAACTCAAACCAAACTCCATGTCATGGAGTTCTTTCTGACTCAGAGCAACCATGTAGGCCAGGGAGAATTGGGTTAGCTGCCCCGCGCTTAACCACTATTCCACCAGGACTCTTGGCAATATGCTTCTAGAAAGATACGTCACAGCGCGTTCTGCCCTTTCCCAGCATTCAAGATGTCAACGTGACAGTGTGGTGGGTTCTCCGGTGCAAAATTGTGGATTTCTCTAAGTGTTTGGGTAGAAGCCGTGATCAACTGGGCTGACAACACAGGAGCCCCAAATCTACCGTTCTGTGAAGGGGAGAAACACTGCTGAACAGATCGCCCTCTGCAGGGCGACGGTCACGGTCAAAAGAGGGAAACCAAAGCTCAGAAAGAAAGTATATTGGACTGCTAACCACAAGGTCAGCAGTTCAAAACCACTAGCCACGCTACAGGAGAAAGACGAGGTTTTCTACTCCCATAAAGAGTTAGTCTCCCAGGCTCCCAGGGTGGATGATACCTTCAGGACCAAGGGTGTGAGGGGTGATGCTGGGAGAGTGGAGGGTAAGTGGGTTGGAAAGGGGGAACTGATTACAAGGATCCACATGTGACCTCCTCCCTGGGAGATGGACGGCAGAGAAGAGGGGGAAGGGAGACTCTGGATAGGGCAAGATATGACAAAATAACTGTGTAAATTACCAAGGGCACATGAGGGAGGGGGGAGCGGGAGGGAGGGGGAAAAAAAAAGAGGACCTGATGCAAAGGGCTTAAGTGGAGAGCAAATGCTTTGAGAATGATTGGGGCAGGGAATGTGAGGATGTGCTTTATACAATTGATGTATGTATATGTATGGATTGTGATAAGAGTTGTATGAGCCCCTAATAAAATGTAAAAAAAGAAAAGAAGAAAATAAATGATTAGGGCAAAGACTGTACAGATGTGCTTTATACAATTGATGTGTGTATATGTATGGATTGTGATAAGAGTTGTGTGAGCCCCTAATAAAATGTTTTAAAAAAAAGAGTCTCAGAAACCCATAGGAACAGTTGAATGCTGTCCTATAGGGTCACTATGAGTCAGAATCGGTTCATGGCAGTGAGGTTGTTTGTTTGTTTGTTTGTTTGTTTCAGCAGGGGGAATACGGAAGTCATACAGAGGGCAAGATGGTGTGTTCTTTCATTGTGAAGATAATGTGGGGGTTGTAGTAACTGACAGAGGTGATATGAAAACTTCTGCTATCACACAAGCAGTTGCAACGGAGTGCACAGACCGGTAGCTCAAGATTGCATTCATTGAGAACGATGAGGGCAACCAATGTACAAATGTGCCTGATACAATGGATGGATGGATTGTGAAAAGAGTTGTACAAGTGGAGGGAGGGTGGGGGGGTGGAAAGGGGGAACCGATTATAAGGATCTACATATAATCTCCTCCCTTGGGGGAAGGACAACAGAAAAATGGGTGAAGGGAGATGTCAAACAGTGTAAGATCGGGGAGGGAGGGGAAAAAAAAAGAGGACCTGATGCAAAGGGCTTAAGTGGAGAGCAAATGCTTTGAGAATGACTGGAGCAGGGAATGTGCAGATGTGCTTTATACAATTGATGTATGTATATGTATGGATTGTGATAAGAGTTGTATGAGCCCCTAATAAAATGTTTTTAAAAAAACAGTGTAAGATATGACAAAATAATAATAATTTATAAATTATCAAGGGTTCATGAGGGAGGGGGAGCGGGGAAGGAGGGGAAAAAGTGAGGAGCTGATACCAAGGGCTCAAGCAGAAAGCAAATGTCTTGAGAATGATGAGGGCAATAAATGTACAAATGTGCTCGACACAATGGATGTACCTGTAGATTGTGATCAGAGTTGTACGAGCCCCAAGAAAATTATTTTTTTAAAGTTTGAATTCAATGTTGGCAGCATGATTTTCCAATGTATTTGTTTTACTTTGCTTACTTTATTTTCTAATTAACATAAAAATGTTCAATTATGTTTTGTTATTTTATAGGAACACTAAATAATAAATACAACTAACTAAATAATACAATCTTGTGATATAAATACAATCTTTATATCAAAAAAATGAATGGGTGCATCATTATTTTTGTCTCCAATGTATTTGTAAAACCAATGACTGGTCTATTAAAAATTATTTACACCCAGAAAGAGAGAGAGAGAGTCACCATGCGTCTGGTGAACTCCATGGTGGCTACAAACAAAAACCCACTACCCTCCAGTCGAATCTGAGTCACCGGAACTGCCCCACAGGGTTTGCAAGCCTGTACAGATAGGCCAAGGAGCTGGGTTGGTTAAAAGCGCCGACCTCTTAGTTGGCAGTCAAGCTACGTAACCACTGCACCCCGCGGAAGTGTCAGACACAGGAGCGGAGGCTTTAAATATGCCTTTGTTGACCAGGCAGAGCCTTTGTTTTCAATCAAAGATGTAGGCCTGTTTCTCTGATTTCATCCTAATAATGCCAAACGTCCTTGAAATGGAGTGTTAGAGGGCACTCATCCCTTCCCAGAGCCCTTACTGCTGATTCCTGGGTGCAACAGAGATAGGAGGCTCTGAACGAGTAGGCAACAGGGTGGTTGGGACTAGGACAGATGTCTGAGATGCCAGGGTTTAGGGGTGAAAGGCTGAAAGGGGGGGGGATAGTAGGAGGAGAAGACACCGGCTCTGAGCCCCTGCGATCTCCTCGGCGCCCACCAGGTGACGCCCCGGAGCTTGAGCTCCCGGCGCCGAGCCAGAGCCTCGGCCGCAACCAGCCCTGGATCTGAGCAGTGCGGCGCCGCGATAAGAAACGCGTGCCGGGCGGCTGCAGGAGCTCTCTCCAACGGCCAGTGGAACAGGGGTACTGGGATCCCCGCCCCCCCCAGCCTTGCTTCCTGCGGCAAAACGTTGCCTTTTCTCAATTCGATTGCTTAACCAGGAAACGCCCAGAAATCATCTCCACGTCGCTGTCCACAAAGCCCGGGTGCGCGGGCGGGAGGGCTCGGGCGCGCTGCTCAGGCTGCAGGAGCCTCGCCCTCCGGCTCACGCGCGCCCCACCCCCGGCCCGCGCGCCCCGAGACCGCCGGCTCCACGAGGACCCCTAGGCCGGCGCTGGGAGCCCGGCGCGGATCCGACTGCAAGCTGGCCTCGGCTGCAGAGCGGTAGACAGGTCAGCCCGGGCGCGACGCGGGCCGAGTGGCAGGCGGGAGGCGTTGGCATGCGCGCCGGTCCCCCCCACCCAGCATCCATCCCTTCCTCCCACCGCTTCCCGAGACAACCCCCCCACACACCAGGTCACCTCCGCCGGCGGGGAGGGATCACCTCCGCCGGGCCAGCCAACAGCACGGCCGGGAGTCTCCGTTTTTCATGACCAGCTGGGTGTGGAACCGCTCTCTGCAGCGCACCCTGGCCCAGGTGATGCTCTGGATGTGGGGCGAGGGCTGGGGGCGGGGTGCGCAAACCGGGGCGGGCGGCGGCCTCCGGGGTATTAATGGCGCTATCCCACCCACGAGCTGCCGCTTCCAAACCGCCTCCTCGACCGTCTATTGTATCAAGATGCTGGGTCTCGGGGCTGCAGACAAACCCAGCTGCTGCCTAGGGCCAGAAGAAAGGAGGCCGCGAGCCCGGCGGCGGGGAGCGAGAGGAAGTGGGCGGCAGGGCGGTGGTAAAGAATCACTGGGCGCACTCTCGATTTCCGGAGGAACGCGCCCCGCAGAGCTGCGGGGTTCCCCGGGCGCGGTCCACGACCGCGCTCTCACGCGTCCCCTTGTCCAGGATGCGGCTGGGCCGCCGGGCCCTCTGCGCGCTGGTCCTGCTGCTCGCCTGCGCCTCGCTGGGGCTGCTGTACGCTCGCTTCCGAACCTCCCCGGGCCTCCGGTCTCCGCTGGCGCTGTGGACACCCCCACAAAGAGCCCCCAGGCCTCAACTACCTGATCTTACTCCTGAGCCCCGCTATGCACACATCCCGGTTCGCATCAAGGAGCAAGTGGTGGGGTGAGTGTGGAAGCTTCCCATTGAGCTGCTAGCTGGAGGGGGGGTTCTTCCAGCGCTGAGCGCTAGTTCCTGGTTTTAGGGAGTATGGTGGGGACAGGACCGACAGTGGGCAAGGGTTCCAGCCCATGGGACCTGGGTGGGGGCGGGGTGGCAGGCGGGGAGGGAATGGCAGGTGGAAATCTATCTTGTCTGGAGGCTGGGTGTTCAGTTAGGGGAGGGGACTGGAGTGAGTCAAAAGGGGGATTCCACATGAGGTTTGAATGGTAGGCAGGCGCCTCCTGAAAAGCCCAGTTAATTGGCCCTGTAAAATCCAGACCTAGGGCACGTGGCATCCTCTCCGTGGGCCTGTCTTGGGAACCACGTGTGGCGCAGGGTTTAAGGGGGACACATATTGGACGGGGCCGTGCTATGTAAACTCTGGCATGGACACAGGGAGCTGGGGGGCTGCGAGTTGATGCCCCACCCCACCCCCATCCCCTCCAGACTCCTGCCTTGGAACAACTGCAGCTGTGAGTCCAGTGAAGGGGGGATCCTGCTGCCCCCCTTCCGGAGGCAGGTCCGAGCCACTGACTACACCAAGGCCTTTGACCCCTCGGAGCTGAGGGCTGCCTTTGCCGCCAGAGAGCAGGAGTTCCAGGTCTTCCTTTCAAGGTGCCAGCAAGAAAGACTGGGGGAGAGCAGAGGAGGGCCTGTGAGGGGCATCTACTAGGAGAGCCCCCTGCCCTCTGACTCCCTTCTCTTCCTCTTCCTCCACTTGTCAGGAGGCAGTCCCCAGCTGACCAGCTACTTATCGCCCCTGCCAACTCCCCGCTACAGTACCCCCTGCAGGGGGTGGAGGTGCAGCCACTGGGGAGCATCTTGGTGCCAGGTGGTTGGAATGGGGTGTGGGACTCTTGATGAGAAGGGGGCTTGGAGGTCAGAGGGGTCTCGGGAGGTGGAAGGTGGGAGCAGAGGGGTGCTAGGACTATCAGGAATTGTGAAAGACATACGCCTTCCACTAGGTACCTAAAGGTTGGCATCCCAAACCTACCCAGTGGTGCCCAGGGAGAAAGGCCTGGCAAACTGCTGCCATAAAGATGTTTTAAAAACGAAAATGAAACAAATCTGTTTGCTGCCTTCTGGTCAATTCCAACTCTGACACTATGAAAACAAACTCCCTGTCATCAAGTGGGGGCCGACTCACAGTGAACCTGGAGGCCAGGGTTTCTGAGACTAACTCCTTACTGGGATAGAAAGCCCTGTCTTCTGTCTGGGAGCAAGCTGGTGGTTTCAAGCGTGGGACCTTGCAGTTAGCAGTCCAACGTGTAGCCATTATGCCACCAGGGCTCCTCAGAGTAAAACTGCCCCAACCGCACCTTTTTTTTAAATCATTTTATTAGGAGCTCATACAGCTCTTATCACAATCCAGCCATCCATCCATTGTGGCAAGCACATTTGTACATATGTTGCCATCATCCTTTTCAAAACATTTTCTTTCTACTTCAGTCCTTGGTTATCAGCTTATTTCCCACCTCTCTAATCCTCCCACATGAGCCCTTGATAAAATAGTCAAAAGTTGGTCACTGTAGGCCAAGACAGCCAATGTGCCCAGCTGAGCCTCAGCAGGAGGATAGGTGGAAAGTGCTGGGTTGTGTGTGCTGAGCCAGGGGAGAGAACTCCAGCTTTCGGTGACTTTACTCTCCATTCTTCTCCCAGGGCTAAGCCTGCTGGCAGCTTCAGGGCTGGCACTATATCAGGTGAGAGGTAACTGGAGGGTGGGGAAACCAGGTAGGCAGTGAGGACGCTGGGGAAGAGGGTCAAGGGAGGGATGGGAGGGGCAGGGAAACATGAGGTGAGTGTGGGACCTAACCCTGTACTCTCCAACCCCTCCCCCCACCCCTGCCCCACCCAGGTGAACCTGACTGCCTCCTTGGGCACTTGGGATGTGGCAGGGGTAGTGACAGGAGTGACTCTCACAGGAGAGGGGCAGCCTGAGCTCACTATCACTAGTCCAGGGCTGGACCAGCTCAACCGGCAGCTGCAGCTGGTCACATACAGCAGCCGAAGTTACCAGACCAACACCGCAGACACAGGTGTGAAGCCTGGGTGGAGGGAGGAGCAGGGTGGGCAGGTAGAGAAAATCCAGAAAGGCTAAGGCTGGGGCTGGGGCTGGGGCTGGGGCAAGTGGCAGAGGATGTGGGAGGCACTGGGGCAGTGGCCAGAGCTGCCAAGCCACACAATGGGCGTTTCAGCTGCATCAGCAGAGCCCAGAGAGAAGGAGTCTTTGTTCATCTAGGGCCAGAGCAGGTCAGGGGAAACTTAAACCTTGGGTGTGTCCCCCCTCCAGGGCAACCATGAGGGCCCAGGAAGTGACCTGGCCCAGAACCCAAAGCCCCAGGCTCTAGTCCCAGGTCACCACATTCTGGAGGACAAAGGTGTTACCTTTCTGAGCTCTTCCTGTGGCACAGAGGGTGTACCACAGCCCTCCTGCTGCTTGTCACACCAAGCCTGTTCCCACCCCAGGGCCTTTGCACTTGCTGTCTCTTCCATCCGGAATGTTCTCCCTCCAGATTTTGGCATGGCTGGCTCCTCCTTGTCAGATCTCAGCTCCAATGTCTCCTCTTCCCTATCACATTACCTGCCTTATTTTCTTCTTAATAGTTATCAGTCTGTGACTTCTGTTTACTTAGCCTGGAACCAGACTGGCGGGCTGCCTACCCCAGTTCTCTTGCTTCCATAGCTGCATAAATTCCATAGCTTTGGACAAATTGGCCAACTTCTTAGTAGGACTCTCCTTAGCAGGGCAATTGTGAGGATTCAGCAAGTGGATACATTTAAGGTATACATCAAAAATTGCCTGACCCAGTCAACATTAAGTAAAGGTGTTAGGGTTTTGTTTTGAATCAGTTTCAACTTTTTTATTCTTCCTCCCACTCATAATAATGTCAGCACCGTGGAGACAGGACTGTGTGTTCTTGCCCACCCAGCCTCGGAAGCAGAACACAGTCGACTGAAGAAAGAATGGGGGACTGACCAGGGCATGCTGCCCCAGACAAAGGCCACTGGGAGCAGCCCCCATAACATCTCCTTTCTCCATAGTCCACTTCTCCACGGAAGGCCATGAGGCTGTCTTCTCCATCCGCATCAGACATGCCCCCAACCCTCGGCTGTACCCTCCCGGGGCTTCATCTCAGGGAGGTGAGGCTGGTGGCTGATGGGGGTGGGGAGGGGCAGGTACCTGGATCTGCCTGTGGCAGGCAAGGTGGGGGCAGAGGCCCTAGGAGGGGGGCTGTCTTCTTTACGTCTTCACTCACTCTCTCTTTTGTAAATCATTTTATTGGGGCCTCTGACAGTACCCGCCTCACTCTTGACCCTCCTTATCTACACCCATGCCCTGGGTGCCCTCTTCTAGCCCAGTACAACATCAGTGCCCTGGTCACCATCGCCACCAAGACCTTCCTTCGTTACAACCAGCTGAAGGCACTCATTGCCAGTATCCGCCGCTTCTACCCCACCATCACCATCGTCATCGCAGACGACAGTGAAAAGCCAGAGCGCATTAGCGGGCCCCACGTGGAGCAGTATCTCATGCCCTTCCGCAAGGTGCAAACCTGGGCTGGGCCGTGCCAAGTGTGCCGGGAGGGCAGGCTTTTGGTCGGCAGGCCGCCTCCCCACACCAGACCCACAGGTTCCCGGAGTGTCAGGGCACAGCCTGTCTGGTTTGCAGCTTCCGTTCAGAGGGTTGCCGCTAGCACATATGGGGCCCCGGGGAATCGCCGCTGCATTACTGCCTGCCCGAATGAACGTATGCATTCCAGGGCTAGTCAGCCCCAGAACACTGACTCACTCCGTGGGCCTGAGAGTGTTTGGGGTTTGCTTTGGTTGGGAACCCAGCGTCCAGTCCATTGCCCTGCTCTGAAAGGCTGGCAAAGGGGCAAATGCAAACCTCGCTGCATCCAGGGAATGCCACTCAGAGCAACCCTGCAAGGCCAAGTAGAAGCGCCCCTGGGGCTTCTGGGGCCAGTCTGAAAGCACTGCTGCTGGCACTTTCAAACTGCTGACCTTGCATTTAGCAACCCGACTTAAGCACTACGCCACACGGCTCCTTGGAAAAGGGTCACAGTCTGTCAATCCGGTCAGGGGCGGAGGACGGAAAGGGACAGGAGGCGGAGGAGGTCTTATCTCGGAGTCTGCTCCATCTGACCCTGCCCATCGAACACTTCCCGTGTTGTCCACTCCTCCCCCAGGGCTGGTTCGCAGGCCGGAACCTGGCCGTGTCCCAAGTGACCACCAAGTACGTGCTGTGGGTGGACGATGACTTCATCTTCACGAGGCGGACGCGTCTGGAGAGGCTCGTGGAAGTTCTGGAGAGGACGCCGCTGGACCTGGTGGGCAGGGGCGCCAGAGGTGGAGGGGCGGGAGGCAGAGGGTTGGAGGAGAAAAGAGGAAGCCAGGGTTGTGGGGGGCAGCCTGGAAAGGGATCTGAAGGGCCCCCCAGCATAGCGAGGGGGCTCAAAGAGGGAGAGGAGGGGGCCAGAGAAGGTGGCAAGGGAGCGAGGGCCACCTGCTTCCTGTGTCGCCAGGGTGTCTGGAGCCCCTTTCCACTCCCCGCAGGTGGGGGGTGCGGTGCGTGAAATCTCTGGCTTCACCACCACGTACCAGCATCGGCTGAGCGTGGAGGCCGGCCCGCCAGGCCTAGGGAACTGCCTCCACCAGCGGCGCGGCTTCCACCACGAGCTCCCGGGCTTCCCCGGCTGTGTGGTCACGGACGGTGTGGTCAACTTCTTCCTGGCGCGCACCGACAAGGTGCGCGAGGTGGGCTTCGACCCGCGCCTCAGCAGCGTGGCGCATCTGGGTGAGTAGCCCCGCATCCCAGTGGTGGGACCTGGCAGAGACCCCCACCCTGATTCCTCAGGGTGCTGGACTGGGGTCCCTCTTCCTCGCGCCCCCTGATTGCTGCTGGGTGCAGTGATAATGCTCCTACACCCTCCCAGCCCATCTGCCCATAAACCTCCACTCCTAGACCACTGGTGAGGTGGCAGGGAAGCGGTCCTCCCCAGACTGTTCCCGCAGAGGCCCCTGGCTCAGATCACACTTGGAGCAGCCAGTGAGGTCTCCATTGGGCTTCAAGACAGAAGTGGTGGGTTTTCCTGTTTTCAAAATGCAAGGCAAGATACGCAACACCAAGACCCAGAGGGGTTTACTGACATGATTTCTTAGCCAGGAAGTCTTTGGGAACCCACCTCTGCCCATCGGTTCTCCCTTGGCCTGCTGCATGCTCAGGGCCTTGCTCTGCGCCCCTCCCCACCTCCAGAGTTCTTTCTGGATGGCCTTGGCACTCTCCGCGTGGGTTCCTGCTCCGATGTCATCGTGGATCATGCGTCCAAGGTGAAGCTTCCTTGGGTATCAAGGGAAGCCAGTATGGAGACTTACGCCCACTATCGTTACCCGGGGCCACGGGACGAAAGTCACGTAGCCAAACACCGCCTGCTCTTCTTCAAACACCGGCTCCAATGCATGACCATAGATTGATGGCCACCCAGAGCCTCGGCCCTGCCAGGACTTCCCAGCAAGACCACCACCCAGTGACCACTCTCCAATGACTGCCTCAGCCCTCCTCATCAGTGCCCGATCCCTAGTAAGGGCTTATCCTGGTGACACCCCTCCTTTCCTTGAGTGCCCAGTGTGGGCACGATGGAGCCAGACTCTCTCCCACAGTACCAAGTTGCCCCACCCTGCTTTAATAGTGCAGGAAAGGGAGGGGTCAGGCTTTGCTTCCCAAGTGCCAAAGAGCCCAGGGGGACTAAAGTAGAAACCTTGCCACTCCTCTCCTTCGGTGTGGGGCTCCTCCCCACAGATGTAATCCCAGGACTATGTCCCCAACTCCCACTGCTGGATCCAGGACTCTGATCACCGCCTTCAGCCCCACCCGGACAGAGAGAACTGAGGAGGGAGTGGCTGGTGACCACCTGGTACAAACCAATCTCCATGGTGTCTTTTATGATGCTGTGGGCATAGAGGGAGAAACCAAGCCTGACTTCATGGGCTCCAGAGGCCCCAAGCTTTGTTTTATTAGCCACACTAATTGTGGGTGCTTAAGAGCATAATCCAGTCCCCCCCAACCCCCCACATTGTTGGAGCTGTCCACTCTCCAAGTGACCGGATCAGACCCACACTGTGCAATTTTTTGGACCAGTGAGTTCCTAGAAAAGAGAGGGGATATGTCAGAGTAGATCAGGAGAAAATGGGCAGCCCCCACCCCTGCCTGAGATTTGGCAGTTCTCTGAGGGCCACTACCACCACCCCGTAGGAGGTTGAGCCTCAGCTTTTTGCCCACAGTGAGGCCCAACCTCCCCAGCCTGCTCTTAACATGGTCTAGTCATTTCAGCCCCACTTGTTCCTCCTTGATCTTTTCCTGAGTGTCCTCCAGCCATGACCCACATCTCACATGCTAGAGCCCAGCCCCTCCTGTTCCCCCCTCCCTTCCCCTTCCCTCACCAGTCTTTCCAGGGCGTGAGCAGCAGCATCCTGGACACTCACAAACAGCTGACCTGGGGTCACTGTGTCCAGGAGTCCAGCCCAGGTCAGGGTCCCCAGCACTGAGGCTACATGGAGAAGGGATCAGGCTCTCAGGTCCCAAGTTCACACCGTGTCCTATTACCCCTCCCTTCCCTAAGTGTCCAGTCATTCCCAGGCCTAAGGTTCCTCCACGCGACGGCTCGTCTCACCATTACACTGAGCCAGGAGAAGGTGGATCCCCGCATCTCGACAGCGGCAGGCCAGCTGTGGGGATGGGGATGGGGGCGGGGGTAACTGAAGTCAGGGATTTGAGTGGAGTGACAGGGGGCTTTATCTCCATCCTCCTCTCCCTCACCTGTACCACTTCTCTGGCCCCAGCAGCATCTGCAAAGGTCACCCCACTGCAGTCAAGGACCACCACTCTGACAGGCTCAGCAACTAGGGAGGAGGGGGGGAAGGCAGGAGGACGGAGATCTTGTCAGGGTCAGTCTCAAATCTCCCTTCTTGTCATCCCAGCTCACCTGCGTCAGGAGGCTTTGGAGTCTCCTGTGGGGAAAGAGGGGCAGTCAGTGGGCACCAAGGGAGACATGAGCCCAAGCTCCCCTCCCCACCACACCCCCAAACACCTACTGCCTCCCAGGCCTAATGGAGCCACTCTCTTGATTGGAGGCCCTTACCTTGCCCCTCTCTCCAAGCCCCAGATGCCACTCTAGAACACGGCGGAACTGCCCACGGGTTCCAAAGTAGAGTGGTGTGGGATAGCTGAGGACACAGAGCCCAGGAACCTGGAGGAGCTAAGGGGCCAAGGGTCAGAGTAACATTCCAATTCCATTGATTGAACGGACTCTTTCCTTCCTTCCTCCCTCAGTGGTAGCCCACCCACCTTGCGGCTCTCCCTGAGCGGCCTGTAGAGCTCTGTTCCTTCAGCCAGTCCAAGCGCCAGGCATTGCACCCTGAGCAGGGAGCTGGGGGTCATATCCCCCAGCTTGGTCCAGCTGGGGAATCACCCAGAGCATCACCCCCCCACCACCCCTCCATTCAGCTCCCACCTCTGAGTTCGGCAGACCACAGTCATCATGGAGAAGACCACGCCCACAGCCAAACCCAGGTCCACACTCAGGGTCACGACAGCAACCCATGTGACCATCCACACAGCCTGGGGACACGGAAGGGGATAGTAGCCAGAGAGAAGGGTTTAAGGCCGTACTGGCAGGGAGAGGCACCTTTGGGAATGATTGCCAGGGCAAGGGTGAAATACTGCCCAGAAAAATGGCTAGAACTGGCCCAACATGGGGGAAACCCCACATGCTGAGCTCAGTGCTAGCTGGAGGGTTATGAAGCTTCAAGACTAAGGGCATTCAATCAACCCCACCCTTCAGTTTATCTCTGAGGAAAAGGTACCATGAGGTATGTGCATTGCAACAGTGGGGGAGGGGAAAGGTGAGGGGGAGGGGCTTGCAAGCTTAGGACCAGGACAAGTGGGTTAATCTCGGGCAGAAGCAGGGGATGCTGGGAAGCTGGAGGGGATGGGCGATGGGAGAGCAGGGCTGCCACTTCTCACAAAGTCCACTCGGCTGATCCGCCACAACTGTGGGAGCTCCTGCATCTGGAAGAACAGCTGGCGCATGCTGGAGATGTTGATGCATGCCAGGACAGCCTGGGTGCAGAAGAGGGAGGCTGACTCCCCCAGGGCCTGGTCCAGAGCCCGTGCACCCAGCTGCCCGCCTATATCTTCTCTGCCCCTTACCTTGGGTAAGTAGTAGAAGAAGGGCCCCAGCCACAGCAGGACCGACAGGACCACGACGCAGGAGAAGAGGCCGGCCAACTGCGGGCAGCGGGGCAAGAAGGAAGGCTCTGCAGTGGGCAAGCAGACCCCTGCCTGCCTCTCCAGCTCCTAAGGAAGTCTCCCTTCCACACCTTCTAGACCTCACCACTCCCATCCACCATTCTCCTCCCCCCACCCAAACACCTGTCATGGCCAGAAAGCTCCTAGTCCTCAGTTCTCAACCTGTGGGTCGTGACCCCTTTGGGGGGGTCAAACGCTCTTTTCACAGGGTCACCTGATTCATATCAGTAGCAAAATGACAGTGATGAAGTAGCAACGAAAATAATGTTATGGTTGTGGGGGTCACAACAACATGAACTGTATGAAAGGGTCTCAGCCTGAGGAAGGTTGAGAACCACTGCCCTGGATGTAGTTCACCTCCATCTTGAAAGCCACGCCTGGATCACCCTGGGGCACAGTTCTAACACAGTTGTCATGGATCAGAATCAACTCGTGCAGCGGGAGACCCCAACGGCAACCTAACACATGCTTTAGCAAGCCCGGAAAGAAAGGAACACCAAAAAATATTCAGGGGGCGGGGGTGAGGATTTTGCTATGATATTTCTTTTCAACACTTTGTCAAAAACGCGCCTCATGAGAGAGGGAAGGAAAAGAGGGATCCTTCTCTCTTAATGTGGTTAGTGGTTGGCAATGTTTCTATCTTCAAATACAGATGGGTCCACACGATCTAACTCAGGGTTCCAGTTGAGTGTTATCATTGCCGTCAGCTGCTGGTGAGTTGGTTCTTGCCGAGTGAAGGGTAGAATCAGGCTGGAGGGTTTTCAAGGCTGAAAACTTTCTAACGCAGATGGCCAACAACTGTCTTCCAAGCCACCAGCTGCACTGGTCAGTTTGACCTTCCAACTTTTCAGCACGGAGCCTTTGTGGCAGAGCAGTTAAGCACGATGGCTGAGTGCTGAAAGATGGGTGTTTCGAGGCCACCTAGCAGCTCTACAGGAAAAACACTTGGCAAAAAGCTCAATGGAGCACTTGGACTGTGTCTCATAGCAGTTGGGACTGCTATGAGTTGAGCTGAAATACAGTTGAACGCACTGTGAGCACAGGGGCACTGGTGGTGTAGTGGTTCTGCATTGGGTTACTAACTGCAAGGTCAGCAGTTTGAAAACATCAGCTGCTCTTTGGGACAGAGGCCGGGTTTCCTACCCGTCCAGTGTTAGTCTTGGAAACCCACAGGGGCAGCTCTACCCTGCCCTATAACGGTTACTCTGAGTTGGCATCAGCTTGATGGCAATGGGTTTACTTTGGTTTGGTTTGAACATCAATGTCAACAACACTGAGTACTTGTACCTCCCAGGGACTCCAGATTAGAGGCTGCTGTTATAGGCAGTAAAGTGGATTCTGGCTCATAATGACCCGATAGGATCCTATAGCGTTCCCTTAGAGGGTTTTCTAGGCTGTCATCTTTATGGGAGCAGATCATCAGGTGTGGACTTCGTTGGTCTTCTCATTACCTTACCATTGACCCTACCTACCTAGACAGTCCACCTCCCTCCCCCAATCCCAGCCTCCTCTATCTACATGCTCCCTGGGTATCCAGTTCTCTACCTGGCCCTGGATGCCCCAGCCTTTCCCTCATGCCAAGATGCCCTCTTACCTGTGTATTTCCCCCAGCATCCACTAGTAGGCTGGTCGTGGCCAATGTGGCAGAGTTGGGAAAGCAAGAAAAGAGGGAGGAGATGAGGTTGGAGACACCGTGTGCCAAGAGTTCCTGGAGGGATGCAGTGAGGGGAGGGAGGTCAGACCAGGGCTGGTCTCTCGAGTGTGGTTGGGCTCCCCAGTCAGAGTCACACCTGATTGGAGTCAATTGTGTAGCCGTACTTATCCGCATAGATGGAGGCCAGAGAGGCAGATACAGCAAACGTCACCAGGGCAATGGGCAGTGAGTCGGCCAGAATCCCGGGCAGCTCAGTCAGGCTGGGAAGGAGAGGGTGAGGGAATCTGGAGAGGGAGGGGTCCGTGATGAGGCAAGGCCAGAGAGGAGAGAGGTGTAGGATGAGAAGAGGTGCTGGGTAGGAAAGGACTTGGGTTGCCAGACAAGGGGTGGGAGGAGCACACAGGCCTCTTACCCTGCAGGGAGCACCCCCACTATCTGGATGTTGTATCTTGTGTCCAGAGAAGAGGTGAAGCAGAGCACTGAGGCCAGGAGCACCTGGGGAAGAGAGACAAGCAGGGGTGAGGGTGGGGACCTTGAGGGGCTCATCATGCAAACTCACTGCCATAAACTGGTGCAGACCCATAGTGACCCCATAGGACAGGGTAGAACTGCTGCTGTGCGTTTCCATCTATCTCCTTTGGTGCAGCTGGTGGTTTTGAACTGCTGCCCTTGGGATTAGCAGCCCAATGTGAATCTCCTATTCCACTAGGTCTCTATGGTTCAGCATGAGAAGGGACCACAATACACTAGGAGGTGATCAGGGGCACAGGACTGAGGGAGCTGAGGTGTGTCTGAGCTCAGGACCTGACAGCAGATGTGCAGAGATACAGGGGTGAGAAAGAACTAAGAGTGGGCTGGCAAGAGCGCTGTTCTCAGGAGCAAGGCTAGGCTACATCCAGCGGGTTGTAAGGTCTCTGGGGGGGCGGGGAGGGGGACATAGCAAATACTCAGTCCCAGAAAGAGAACTGTAGGTGTGTGTGGGACCTGATGGTGGTGAGGACAGGAAATTACCCTGCAGGAGCCTGTGCGGTGGCCAGCGAGACAGCAAGGGAGCCCTGTGGGGAGGACGAGGAGGCAAAGTGACAGGTCTTTGGGACAAGTAGGGAAGTCAGGGTGGGAGGTAGAAGGGAGGGTCATGGCCCATCCTAGGTTTCTGGGAGAGGGCCAGGAAAGGTGGGCAGCACCTCTCGCCTGCAGTGCCACTGCCTTCCACGAGGGGGCGGTGGCGCCCGCACCAAGTCCTTAGGGACCGATTGCCTGACGGTGGGCCGGGACGGACGCGTCCAGCGGGGCATTTGCGCCAGACGCTGCAGGGACCATCCTCACCATGACGACTTCCCCTGGGATCGGGGTGGGCAGTCTGTCTCGGAATCTCACGTTCAGTTCCTTCACCGGCACCAGCAGCGCCAGACTGAGGGCTGAGACGGTCAGCTCCGCCGGGCTGCTGCGGGGCAGCGCCCTCAGCACGACGGCCAGCGTCTGCGGGCAGGGTAGTAGTGATCTCAGCGTCTAGCCTAGCACCAGCCGCCTCCAGCCCCGCCTGCATCCGGGCTTCCACTCCCCACCCGGCGACCTTCACTGGACAGACAAGAAGCCGTTCTCCTTCTACCCGCCTTCCAGGCCGGCCTCCTTCTTCCAGGGCCTGCCCTGAGCCTCCACCCTCACCTTGAAGATGGTGAAGCAGCCGATCTGGCGCGGGAGGGGCAACCCCAAAAGGCTGGGCAGCTGGGACACGAGCACGTGCAGCGCGGCCCCGCTGGTCAGCGCCTTGACCACAGGCTCGGACAAGAAGGTGGACAGGACCCCGAGTTGCAACAGGAACATCCCCAACTGCGAGAGAGAGAGAGAGAGAGAGAGAGAGAGAGAGAGAGAGAGAGAGAGAGAGAGAGAGAGAGAGAGAGAGAGAGAGAGAGAGAGAGAGAGAGAGAGAAAGAGCCCTGAGCGCCGGCCAGAGACCCAGCCCACCCTGCAAAGCCCGCTTGTTCCAGCGCTCCCAGCGCCATGTGTCCCCAGGGTCTCCCCACCCCATCCTCCCTCACCATCAACGCCCCACTCCCGAAAGCCAAGGCAGCGGCTGCCCCAACCCGCTGAGCATCCAACTGCTCCCTCTCCAATGCGCTCAGGTTCCCCCCGGGGGCCTCGGGGACCAGCCGCTCCACAGCCGAGCCAGTCATAAGGCTGAGAACTGCAAACGTTCCTGGGCAGGGGTGGGGCAAGAGGCAGTGAAGAACAAAAGGGGAGATCATCGCAGCTGTGTGGACCCCCGCCTCCCCCCTTACCAGGTCGCCTCCCCCCTTACCAGGTCGGGGCGCTACCCTCAGACCCGGGTCACCCGATGGGAAGTTGCAGGGTGAAGGCTTACCAGCTCAGCCAGGAGCTGCTGACAACGCAGGCAGCGAGAGCGACTAATGGGCGCAGAGCTGCCAGGAACGCCCTACACCACAGGGGGATCAATTGCCCCTCCCGCAGATTGGGGAAGGACTGCCCTTTGGGTGACTATTCATCTCTTCTCCCGGCCCCAAGTCCCAGCGATGTTCATTTCAACTGACTTTTCTCCAGAGAGAAAAGTTCGAGTACATCCTCCCTCCCTGGAACCTCTGTCTCTCTCCAGAGAGCGCTGTGCTGCTGCCGATGGTGTGGGTAGATGATAGGAAGGAGGTGGGAGGGTGAAGAGGGGAATAAGACTGTAGGGGGGCGGGCCTTTATGAGCAGGCAAACCACAAACCGGGGGTCCATTTCCATGCCCGAGAGGAAGAGCAGTCCTGGAAGACGCCGATCACTCACCTGTGGACAGGTGTCTCCCAGTACCCAGCAACGTGTAGATGAGGACAGGGAAGAAAGAAGTGTAGAGTCCGAACACGGGGGGCACAGAGGACAGGAGAGCAAAAGCCATACCTGGGGGTGGGCAAGATAGGGGTAGGAACGATCTGAGGGGGGGCAGGGGGGCATGAAGCTCTGAATTCAACGCCTGGCCCTACCCCCACAAATAGAAGCTAAGATAGGAGATGGGAAACCTGCCACTGGAGGGAAGGGAGGGGTTAACTGGCGTGTCCAGGGGGGAAGTAGTGGGGCGGACGAGGGCACAGATCCGGACGAGGGCACAGATCCGTGGCAGTCGAGTCCTGGGGGGCAGGCGTCTTCTCTCCAGTTCCCTGAGCTGAGCTGGAGCCTGTCCCAGACTTCTTGCAGGGTTGAGCAGAGGAGGTGGCACAGAAGTCGGGGCTAGTGCGCTCCAGAGACCTCAGCCCAAGCCCGCCTTCAGGCCCCTCCCCCTGACCTCTCCGCGCCGGGAACCCACCAGCACGCTCGGCTTCCCCACTCGGGCACCCCCTCCCGGGCTGGTGTTGGGGGTGCTCACCTTGGGGCACATGCACGACGCCCACGGTCACTCCGGCCACCGCATCCCCCAGCAGCCAGGCCCGCCAGCGGTAGCCGGGAAGCCACCGCAGCGGGGGCAGCCGCGCCAGCAGCATGCGCCTAGCCCAGGATCCCGAGCAGGCGCCAGCCCGCCGCCGCCACAACCTCAGCCACGGGGACCATCGGGACTCAGTGGGTAGCACCGGTTCCTCCTCAGCGTCTCCGAAGAGCTGCCGGAACCCAGCCTCGGTGAGCGGTTTCCTGAATCCCGGGCCCAGGGAGGACCTGAGGTCGGAGACCTCTCCTGCGCCTGGGCAGGTGCTGGCACCCAGGAGCCCACTCATTCTCCTCAGCGCTGCCCTGATGACTTCCAGTCTTAAATACCCTACGCTCCTGGGCCCCAGCCCCGCCTCCACCACTATGCAAAGCCCAATCCTGCTCCAGCCTGGGTCAGAGCCCAGGCTGGAGGAGGAAGGGGATTTCTGTGCTAGGCTATCCTCAGACACTTGGCCTTGGTTGATTCTCTGGGGCTACTGTAGGGTGGAGGTGGGAGAGAGAAGGAACCATCAGGGAGCTCCGTGCCCTCAACACTCTACCCCAGCTTTCTACCCCTCCCAGGGCCTCTGACTCCATCCTCTTTTACAGGGGCTGCACTTGGGGGCCAAGCCAGGCGCTTGCTCACACCTGAGAGCAGTTGGGTCCCCTTCCCCACAACAGACCCACACTCTCGTGGGGCACCCCTCACCCCAAGAACGAATGTGCGGTGGACTCAGTGTGTTGGACCCAGTAGTTTCTAAGATGGAAACATGTACTGGGCCAGGGATGATGGGAGAGCGCCCTCTCCCACAATTCTGCTGGGAGTGGCTGGGCCTATGCTCCCAGCTCAGGGCCTGAAGGTGGAGGAGGGGTTGCTGAACTCAAACACTCACTGCCTGCAAGTCATTGCTGGCTCATAGCGCCCCCCTGGGGGAAAGTCCAGTCTTTCTCCTGAGGAGTTGCTGATGGTTTTGAACTGGGGACCCTGTGGATCTCTATAAGGGGTGGGGATGGGGAAGGTGGTTATGCTGAAGAGATAGAAAATTGTATTTTCTAGGAGCAAAAAGCAGCAGCAGCATTTCATACATTCAAGTGCTATCCACAAATTTAACACTCAGAAAATTTGTGGTTAAAATAAGTACAGTGGGGTTACCACCCACCTACCTCATCTACCTCTGGGGTACCTAAGAAAACACAAACATTCTGAGCCCTAGAATCCCATTTGTCTCAACCCCTCCTCTATTCACTGTAGAATCTACCACACCCCTGCCCATCACCCTGTGATTCCCCAGACCCTGACCCCAAAGGTCTGGAGGTGGGGTGTGGTGAGGGCGGTTACCTCTCTTCAATTCCTCCCATTGTTCCCCAGAAGTCTTATCGGGGGGCCCACGTCCTGTCCCCCCCACTCCACTCTGGAGATCCCTCCCTTCATTGTGGGCCAGAGGGACCTCAGCCCATAGGGAGCCCAGCTCATCACCCTCCCACCCATCAGTCCATTGTCTTCTGAGGAAGCTGCAATGCACATGACCAAGCCCAGGGGATGGGTGGACGCTGCAGACACACGTATGCTCAAGGGCCCAGGACAGGGCATCTGGACACACACTGCATCTCGGCCTGTTTGGTTCTCCCGGTCCCAGAAGTTGGGGAGAGACAAAGGGCCCTCTGGGCTCTCACTCTAGGGTCTGGGCTTGATGAGGCATCTCCTGTTCCATTCAGTGCTGCTTTATGGCAACAAGAAGGCCGGCTGGTGGGAGCTCCGGAGCCACAAAGAGGCCAAGGCTCTCAGGATCCTCTCCACCTTCCCTCAGCTGAATGTGGGGCCTCTGAAGACAAGGTACTTTGGGCATTTTCTGCTTTGGTGCCTGGGTATTGGGGGACTGGGTATTGAGGGACAGTTGGAAATCATACTACACTGCACCTGCCTGTGGGACCTCAATCTAGTGGGAGGAGAAGAAAAGAGGGGCTGGGTAAAGGGGAAGGGAAGGTATGTCAAAGATCTAGAGCCTTCCACTGACTCCTGGGTAGGTCTGAGAGGTGCAGAAGCTAAGAGGAACAAAGACAGTAACCGCTTTAATCTTGTACCCGCTGCCCTGGCCCAGACCTCACCTCCCAGAACTGGTGCCAAGTGGCCCTTTTCCATGCCCCCGACTCCAGCAACACCACTCCAACCCCACCGCCGTCCCTGTGCCAAGACAGCAGCCTCGGCGATGTAATAAAACTTTTATTTTCAGAAAACAGGAAAACAAGATCAAAACCCAAACCAATCATTCCTATCAGGCCCCTGCCCTAGCCCTCCCACCCCACCCACTTTTGCTCTTTGGGGGGGGCATTGTGATGCATGCATAAGGATGAGAGCTGAAGAAACCCCGTGTTCCTTGGGTAGAAAGAAGTCCTTTGGGTTGTAGGTATCTTCCTCCCAGGCTGACACTGCTGCTCCCTGCCTGGCCCACCCTCCAGACACACTGGGAGGGAGGACAACAACCCAGCTGGTGCCACAAGGGGTGCCCTGAAGCTCCCTAGGGGACAGAGTGGCGGCTGCCGCAGAGACAGCCCCACCCTCATGGCCTTCACCAGTTACAAGTTACAGCTCATCTTCATCCAGCTTGGCAAGTCTGGCCTGGCAGAGAGGGGCGGAGGGAACTGGAGGACTTGGAGGAGGGTCACGAGGAACCTGGGGGGCTTCACTGGAGGTCTGAAGAGAAACTCAAGTCAGAGGGTCACAGAAGGGTAGAAGTCCACCCCCACTTCCTCTCTTCAGTGTCAACCCCAGCCAAGCCACCCCTTTTTCCAAGCAGCGTAGATGATTTGAAGCCATCAGCTTTCCCCCTGGTTAACCTGGGGTGGGAGGGTGGGAGTGGGGTAAGAGATGGGAAGCTGGAAGGGGAAGATGGGAAGCAGGTGGCAGCAGGCAGGCAGGCATGACAAGGGGAGGGGGCTTGGGGACCCAGAACAAGACAGGCCCTCCTCATTGTGCCCCTGTAACCAAAGAATCCCATTCCTCATACCTGTGTGGCCAGGGGCAGGGGGGCTCTGGCTACCTCCCCTTCAGGCAACAGCAGTAGGGAGGGGAGAGAGCCATTGATGGGGGTGTGTGTGCTGGACTGGGCCCGGTTCCCAGGCCTGGTTCTTCCAGGACTCCCCACCCCAAGCCCTCCTAGCCGCCCCAGACTGTTGGTCTGACTCTCTCGTCTCTGGTATTCGATGGGCGATTGCAATGCTGGGACAGAAAGGATGGGAAGGAGAGTTAGAACAGACAGGTCCCTTCCCTCAGGGCTCTGCTGCCACCCTCCCATCCCAGTCCCACTCCAACCATGCAGTCAATGTAAACTGCTTAGAGCTAGCTTTCGGTGATTTTTCAAGCTACCACATCTTAAGCCAGAAACCAACAAGTGAGGCTGGGGTCCTGGGGGTGGGGGGGTAGTTGGAAGAAGGAGCCAGGCTGAGAGGACAGGGCTTGAAGATGGGGGTAGTGAGGGTTTCCCAAAGTCCAAGGGCTGAAGGGTCTCATGGGGGAGGGGAAGCGGAGTCTCACCGTTGAGAAAGTCCCTCTGCCTTTCCAGGATCTGGGCCACGTGCTTGATCCAGGCCTGGCTGGTTGCAGGGTCTGTGGCCTGCAGGACATAGCGCTGGATTCTACCCTCCGGCCCTCTGGAGGTCAGCGCAAAGCGGCAAGGGTCACTCTGGAGGTTCCCCTCCAGTCCCAGGCAGCTCACCTGGATTAGCAAACAGGAGAGAGCCTCCAGCACCTTCTCTGGCTCCTGCTGCCTCCACAAAGCCAAGAGCCAGGCATCCTTGCTGATGCCTGGCCCCAGTCCCAGCCAGCCCTCCAGGGGACCCCTGCCCACCTTGATGCTGTTCTTATACACGTATCCCGCAGGCTGGGCTACACCTCCTCGCACGCCTCCGCCTCCTCCCAGGGCCTCACTGAAGATGACGATTTGCTCAAAAAGGAAGACGCGCCTCTCTCGGCCCCGGGAGGAGAGCAGCCCCCCTGCCTCTGGCTCCGTGACCCAGAATGTGTCCTGGCCCAAGAGCTTCCCCTGAGCAGTCAGTTTGCCCTAGAACCAAGAGGCAGTGGTTTTCAAGGAAGACCAGAAAGAGCATGGCAGGAAGAAGGGGGATGCTCTGCTCCTCCCTCCCCTGCCGAGCTCGAACAACCCTGGCCAATTCCCCACAGACCTCAGACTGTGGGACAGAGAGGGGACTGGAGCCCCGATCTCCGTGCCCCGCCCCCATACCTCAAAGCCCCGCAGTCTTCCCAGAGTCATCATATCATTGCAGCGTTTGGGCACAAAGCGCATGACCTCCAGGGCTCGCTGGTTTTGCGGCGAAAAGAAGAACGGCGTCGTTTCAGGGAGAGTCTAGGCCTCCGTCAGCCAGCTGCCTCTTCAAATCCTATCTTGGCACCAACCAGCCTCCCCTAAAAGCCAGCACCACTCAAAAACACCCAAAGGCCTAGGAGAACCTCGAGGGGTGGAAGGTGTGGCCTGGAGGAATGGGGGGGGCAGGGGGGCTCACCTCCAGCTGTTGGCACTCCATCCCAGCTCTGCTGTAATACTTGAGGAAATCCTAAAATGTGGTGAAGAAACGCAGGGGCTTCATGAGGACATCCTCAGCAGCTTTGGGAGCCACCCCCAGCCCCCAAGGACACAGGTGGGGACCTCCAAGAGAGGCTGCCCAAGCCACCTGTGCCACCCAGGGAGACGGTGGCCCAACCTTGAGCAAAAGCTGGTATTTCATGATCCGCTGCACAGGCTTGATGAGAAGGTCATTGAGCTGCAGGCGGTGCCCCAACTGCTGGCGAAGCTCCTGGGGACAGGGGCAGTGTGGATTAGCAGCCCGAACCACGCCTGCTGGCGTCCATTCTTCTCCCCTTCCCCAGATACCTGTGGCACAGACCTCAAAATAACTGTCCCCAAACTCCGACACCACATGCTCCGACTTGGGCTTATTCTGGCAGTACACCACATACATATGCAACCGGCGCTCCTTAGGAAGGCAAAGGTCAAGGGTGAGAGAGCAAGGAGAGAAGGCACAGCTCCAGTCCGGGGAGCCCCTTCTACTCCCAAACCCCGCCCCTGCTAAGTCCCACCCTCTTGAGGCTCACATGTTTGATGAAGAGCTGAGCCAGCCAATCAGGATCCTTCAAGCACCTCTGTAGCTCCTGCAGAAAATAGCTGGAGGGGTTGCCAGCGGAGGAAGGGATGGTCAAAGCCATTTCGGATCAGAGCCAGCAGCGGCGAGCACACGCACCTCCCGCCTCCCCAGTTTCAAGTCTTCTGCACTAGGTGTGCTCCAGACCCAGCCCCTCCAGATGTTCATTCTGTTGCACTGCACGAGGCTCCTCCTTAGGCCACGCCGGGTACAGATGTGAGTCCCTCCCTAGCCCTTCGTGCCCAGGATCCCACTACTCACTCTCGGTGCCACTCGTAGATTTGCTGGATGTTGCCAAACACAATCCTGTCGCGGCCTCGAAGGCTCTCCGGGACGCCCTGGGCAGCCATGGTGGCCATGTAACCCTGCGGGAAGGGTGGGAGCAGAGCGGAAAGAAGTTCAGGATGGGATGGGATGGGCGGGGGTGAGGGGGTGAGGTGGGGGTGGGGTGACTGGGTGGATGGAACAGAAGCGTGCCAAGGCATTTCCTGGGCAATGGGGGGAGGGCAGGTGGGTTAGGGCTGGGGAAGGCTAAAGAGGGCTACCTCCACAATCTGCCCCAAGTCCTCCACGTACATCTTCTCTGTCTCCACTAGTTCACTCAGCACATACCTAGGGCAGGAACAGGAGCACCCCCACTTGAGGGCCTAAGCCCATCCTCCTCGGTTTGGGCAGTTCACCCCACCTGGAGTCAAAACCTCTCTTCACCCTTCATCACCATGGAGCAGACCTCAGCGCCAAGTTTAAAATGTGAGAAGACTTAGGGGGAAGGCCCAGTGAGCCAGCAGGCGCTTACCTGCTCCTTTCCAGAGCTTTCTTCTTCTGCTCCTCCTCACTCTCAGGTGCCTGGGAAGCAGTCTCCTCCTCAGCTGGCTGGAAGGAAAGGGTGTTGTTGTCCTTTCGAAAGCAAAGGCATGCCTCCTGGGTGAGGGAACTTCTTGGACCCTTCGCTCTATACCTGAGCCTGGTCTTCAGAGCTCTCCAACAATGTGGTCAGCAGGGTGAGCTCTGGCAGTTCTTCTCCTGTGGCCAGAGCTGGCTCCAGCATCCAGTTCTGGGGGCCAGAGGTCAAGGATAGCAGCTGAGTCTCCCCCTAGACCTGGGGACACAATGTACCTTCTCCCGAAGTGGCCCTCTCTTGTTGATGTATTTCTGCCGCTCTCCCTGCTCACCTCATATGATCCTGGCTGGCCACCATGGGTCTCACTTTCCACACTGAGACAATGTTTGGAGTGATCCAACCATCTCCTCAGGCCACTGACTGGTCCTGGGGGGCCCGGGGAGCAGGGGCCAGAGCTGAGGCCAGAGCTGGGGCCGGAGGGGGCAGCCAGACCCGAAGCAGCAGAAGCAGAGATGCTCCCTTCACTGCCAGCAATGGAATATGACTCTGGGAGGGAGAGGGGAGGGGTGGTAGATGCCAACTGGGCTCCAGCTCCAGGCCCCCAGGGAGCTCCCAGGGTCTCCAAACCCTCCCCCTCCTTCTGCTCAAGGTCTCACTAACTGCTATTCCTCAGGTGAGCTGGTCAGGATAGAGAATCTCACCCAAGGAAGCATCCTCCAGGAGGGAGGAAAACAGCAAACACCTGGAACTCCCAAGCACAGGTGGAGGCTCCCCCACAGCCGAATCACGGCATAAATACCATAAATACGGGTGTGGGGGGGCAGCCATCTGGGCAGACACTGGGGTGGCCATCTGCTCTCACACAACCCACCCCCTTCCAATGAGTACAGACCATTCTCTGGGAAAGGAGGTGGGGCAGGCAGGAAAAAGAGCTGAATCCATCTGGCAGCCCCAGACCCCTCCTCCACCACTTGCAGTAATCACTATAAAAAGAAAGGGCTGTGCGGCCCACCTCCCAGGCAGGCACAAACGCAGCAAGGGGCCCAGTGGGGGCAGCTCATGGGGTCATCTCTGGCTAGGACTCTTGTGCAGAGGAGCTGCGTCTCCCTCATTATAAAGCCCCTCCCCCTCAAACCCTCTTATCCCTCATTCTTCCAGGCCCCCTTCTTCAGATCTGAAGTTGGCAAAAGGGTTTGTGAGGAGGAGACCAGTTCCAGGCCCAAGGAGGTTGGGGAATGGGTTTTTCCGCATAGCCAGTTGACGCTGGTAAAAAAATAAAAATAATAAAAAAAAAGTGCCCCCTGCCCCTATTTTCTGAACTTGAACGAATAGAATTTGATGGCAAAGGAACCGGAAGAGACCCACCATGAAGTCACTTTCCTGGAAAACGCCCGCACAATCTCTAACCCTTCAATCCCCAGGGCCAACCTGAACCCCCAGCCCACGCCCCAACTCAACACTGGGCCCCTCTGACCTCGAACTCACCACGTCCCCCCCGGGAGAAGCAGCAGCCGCATTTTGCCAGCACTTTTCGGATCACATGGGGACAGGCACAGCGACCCCCCTTGTGCCCCCCCCGCATGGCGCCCGGGGCCCCCCGCGCCCCCCACCCGGGCCGGCCATGCAGGGGGAATCACGGGGGCCGGGGCGGGGACGGCGCAGGGCGCACACCCCCCCTCCCTCCTACCCCGGTCCAGGCTGGGGGAGGAGGAGAGGGAGGGGGCAGATAAGGGGCGTCCAGGGGTGGGCGGAAGTCTGGTCTGGAGAAGGGCGGGGGGTTCGGAAGGGATGGCGGCTCGGGCCCAGGTCCGCGGAGCTGGGCTGGGAAGGTTTCCGGAACCCTGCCGTTGCGGGCCCAGAGTCCAGATGTCCAGCTGGGGAGAGGGATGTTGGGGGGAGGCTGGGCCGGGATGAAGCGGCAGCTCCAGCTCTGTCTCTGGCTTCTCAGGTTGGGGGTGGCTCTAGGCTCGGGCGCGGGAGGAGCCGGGGGCTGACACCCCGTGGCACGGGCGCTGCGCGGGTCTGGGCAGTGCGGCGAGCCGAATAACAGGCCGGGCCGCGGTGCTGCCGCGGGGAGGGGCCTCCGAGGCCCAGCTCCGCCCTCTCCCCCCACCTCCCGCGTTCCTGCTCCAGCGGGTGCGGGGTTCCCGCCCCAGTGCCCCCTCCCCCAGGCACCACCACGTTCTCATTCCACGTCCCCTGCGCCTCGGTCTGCCCCCTTCCCCAGGCTGGGCAGCTGGGGCTCGGGCTGCGGAGCGCTGGGGTGGGGGTTAAGCCTGCTTGCCGCGTCGGCCCGCGTTGCCCTCTCGGTCTCTGCGCTGCCCGAAGGCCCCTGGGGGATGGGGTCTTGGCCTATGTGGAGGTGTCCTGGGGTTGGGTTGCCCCTTGTCCCTGGACCAGGCCCCCTCTGCAGGGGGTGTGCGCATGGGGAGCTCTTGGCGGGGAGCGCAACCCAGGTGCCGCCCCCTCATCGGACCCTCCAGGCCCCGGGACTCCAGCTGAGGCTAATCACCAATTAAGGCGAAGTCCTGGAGCCCAGGCTGGCGAGGGGCCAGGGGTGGGGCGCGGGGACACTCCGCCTGCAGGGACTCAGGACCGGCTGGGTGGGGGACACGCATCGGACTAGAGGGTAAGAAGAAGCGGGGAGGTCCGTGCGATGATTAAACGAGTGTCTTGCAAAGGAGCTGCAAGCCCTCCTGCTCTTAAGAGCCGGGGGTTTTAGAGTTCACCTCTCTGCGCAGGATGGCAGGCCTTGCCCCACCCTACCCCCCTCCAGCTGCTTACCGGGCCGCGGAGCCCAAGCTGGGGCCTCCTGCTCGCGCTCCCCTCTCAGATCCCCCTCGGGATGGCCAGACTCTGACTCAGTACCCCCAGGCCCTAGGGGACGACTCTTTGGGGGCTGCAGGGACAGAAAGACCGTAAAGAACCCGCCCTCCACACCCAGGCGGACCTCCCACCTCCCTTTCTCTCTTCTGTCAAAACCCACATTGTTGTGGAGGGGTCAGCAAGGCTGGGGTGGAGGGAGCGGTTCACCCACAACATGGCTAGGGCCCTTCTAAAGGACCTTGGCGACTCAGGCGTGTTCCCCGCAGGGCTCCTGTTTGCGGGTGAACTGAAGTGTAAGGCGCAACACTCCTGAAAAGGTCCTAAAGACCCCAACCCTTTGGCAACCCACCGCCTTTCTTACCCCGTCCTGCCCGGGCAGGGCGCATGCGCGAAGCATGCCCCCCATTACCCCCAGTATCCGGTCAGTGCGGCCAGGGGTGGGACGGTCTGGGGGCTTCATGCTGGACCCCTACTTTGCTCCAAGTTCCAGGGCCGAGGGGGCACGGAAGCTGGGGGGCTGCGAGGACTGCGAGCGTCCGGGGAGTTGCTGAGTTGCTGTTGCTGAATCCGCCCCCTGCCCGGCTCCGCCCCCACTCCCACCCCAGCCAAACTTCACAAAAGGGGTAGGGTTGCTCCTCTCCCTACCACCATAGTTCAACAAACAAACCTCTGCTTCCAATGTCGTCGAAGCGTGACCCAGGGCTCCACTGGGTTAGGATGGCGCCTAAGAAGCACATCCCCCGTTTCCCAGGGACTCCCTCAGGAAGCAGAAACACTGGGAAGCAACCCAGGGATTCCCCTATCCCACCCCCCACCTTCTTTTCTTCTCAGCAGGCCCCACTCAGCTACCCCACCCCACCCTACTCCACCCACGGACTAGAACGGGTGTGGCATAGAGTTGCATATTTTACTTTATTTTTATTAAATTAAAAGCTACAGTCTGGCGGTGATTCCAGAACAGGGGTAGGTGGGGGCTCTTTATAGGGGTGGGGTTGGGAGCAGAGAAGAGCAAGGGACAGACTGAGACTTAGACACACAGAGAGAGAAAGGTCAGGGTTAAGGTGGAACGTGGAAGGAGGAGCGTATCTGATGGGCACACAACTGGCAGCTCCCACCCTGCCACTGAAGCTCAGAGGGGGAGGGATGCCAGGAGACACCCCTCCCCACCCATACCCCCTAGGTCCTTTCTCAGCTTTGTCACTGGAGCACAGCACATAGCAGATAAAGCCAGGGGCAATGGATCCTGGGGGAAGCTGGCAGTATGTACAGGGGGGTGGGGGTAGGGGTGGTGAGCAGAGCCTAGGCCACCAGCCTCTGCCAGGAGGGTGTGGCTCACAGGACACAGAAGCACTTGGCCAGTGGAAGAGGACAGGGGGAAGAGGAGAAGGGGAGGGTTGCCCCCTGGCCCTCTGAACTCCCTTCCCAGTCAGATAGGCACCCCTACTAGTATGGTGTGGGGGCTGGGGGAGAGAGAACAGAGGCTTCCATTGGGTCCTAGTGAAGGACAACAGCAGGGGCCTTGGCAAAGGGGTGTCGTCTATCAGTCATCTGTGATGCCCTTGGCTCTCAGTTCTTCTTGCACCCGGGTCAGGTAGGTGGGGTCCGGGTACCCAAACCTAAGAGCAAAGAGAGATGAGGCTCAAGGTCCGCTGTTAGAGCTTGCTGCCCCTCCTCATCCTGGGTGACTCAGTGGAGACCTCATTCAGACTCTCCCCACCTCCTCGGGGGGCAGGGAAGACTTCTAACCCAAGATGACTCTCAGCTCAAGGCAGCTTATTTAGTAAGCTGGGCCCTTCAGACCAGGGGGAATGCTTGCAAAACTGGGTTGGGAAGACAGCTGAAGTTTGGGGGGAGTGGTCCTTTCCAGTTAGGGGGCTCTCTGAGTGAAGGGCATGACTTGCTTCCTGGGCGTACATGGATCAAAAGGGGGGAAGAGCCTAAGGAAGGGGAATGAAGGGGTGTCGCACAGCTGGGGTCCCCCTGTGCAGCTGGTCTTGTGGTGGATGTCGTTCCAGGTGATGACATTCGGTCTCCCTGTGGTCATGGACGTGCCGATAGTGAAGGTGAGGCGCTGGTCAAATGCCTTTCGGAACAGGGTCAGCACCTTGTTGCCCTCAGGGCAGTCAGGGAGGTAGGCCACCCGGGTGGTACCAGGATACCGAACGCCTGGGTTTGGGTGTTCAGCCTGCGAGGGAGGGGAAGCAGAGTGGGCAGTGAGCAGCTGAACATCCTGGGGCCCCTGAGGGGACCCCAGGGATATGAACTGGAAGGGCAACTCAAAGAGAGGGAAGGAAAGACTCTGGGGCCTGGGGCAGCCGGAGGAGCCTGTTTCTGGAGTTCATCCCCATTTTTCTCTGCTGTCTCAAGTGCCTCAAATCCCAATTCAGCTTCAAATGGATCCACAGAAATGATCGCAGCTAATTGGTCCACAACGCTCCAGCAGACAAGTGAAGACTAAGACTAATTTCTCTGCCGGCTTTTCCTTATGCAACTGAAAACACAGCCAATGCTTCTTCCACTGTCTAAGCGGTTCCATTTTCTCTAAAACCCATGGCTCAGCCGACACCAGAATCAGACATGACTCTGTCCAGCACCGAGGCACCTGTAGACCCTTGACCATTATCTGAGTTGACCTTCCAATGTGGTTAAGGTTTTAGTCTTAGAAATGTTAAAGAGTAAACACTGCCAGCCTGCAGGGAGGTCTTCTGGGCTCATCTCATCCCTCCCCACTGGGCCCACCTGCACCTGAACCAGAAACTCCAGGACATTCATCCCTGCCAGGAGCAGTTGTCAACATCCAGGTTCCAGTCCTTTCTCCCATCTACTTACCCCCTGGACACCGGGTGGGAAGACATACTGGATGACAATGGTGCCGTACTTCTCATAGCTGGGCAGTAGGAGAGTGGCGTCCTTAGAGACCAGCATCCGCCCATTCTGGGGCTGGTTGCCCACCAGCTGCCCATAGAAGCGGCCGCACATGGGGCAGGCCTTTTTCACCTGCAGGGCCCGGGTGATGCAGCCCTCACAGAACGAGTGCCGGCACTTCTCCAATGTCTTGGCATTCTGGATCTCCCCCAGGCAGATGGGGCAGGTGCTCTCCTGCTCTTCAGCCTCCTCCCGAAGGCGCGGAGGGAGAGGGGGAGGCAGAGGAGGGGGAGGAGGGGGAATCCCTCGTGCCCCCGGGGGCAGGAGTGGGGCTGCTCGAAGAGGGGGCGGGCCTGGGCGGTGAAGCTCGGGGTGCTCCCCTCCACCCCCCAAAGCCAGGCAGCCCATAAGCTCCCCCTGCCTCTGAGCTTTCTTCAACTCCTTCTCGGCCTCTTTCAACAGCCCCTTGAGAGCCTTCCGGGCCAGATAGAGCCCATTGGGCTGGGCCGGGGGTGGGCCTTGGGGTGAAAGTTGAAGGACATAGATGTCGGAAGTCTCGCCATCTATGAGTATGGACACACGGTGCTCCTCCCGAAGCCGCGCCAGCCGCGCTGGGGTCTCCTTGCTCAGGAAATCCCACACGGGCTTGGAGACAGTCACTTTGTTCTTGCAGGTGCCTCCACAGGCTGCCATTCTGGACAGGACGAACGACACTGCCCCAAGGGTGAAAGGGACTCAGGGTGGGGGGTTGGGGTCCCCAGTTGACAAATACCCATGCCTCCCACTTCAGACTCTGTATTACCTCCATCCTCTGGAATCCAACCCTGAACCCTCCCTGAATTCACTTTTGGATTTCCCGGCACCCGTTGGGGAACAAGACAGTTCCTCTCACTTTATCATCTCCTCACACTTCTCCCATGATGGCAGAGATGACAGTCCCCACCCCCCTCTGGGTGGAAAATGGGCTCTTTCAAGGGGAAGGGGACTTTGTGACCCTCCCTTTTGCTCACTTTGATCCTGAAGAGCTTAGAATTGGCATGCAGGCGCTCTCTCTTTCCCTGCTCCCTACTTGTGAGTTGTATGACCTGGTTGGGGTGGAAAGGAAAAGGAGGGAAATGAGAAAAGGCTCCCCCCAATTCCCATCCCCCCACCTACCCAGCAGCCCGTGCAATGCAGGAGCAGGCTCTGTGTCACAGGCCATGGGATTACTGGGGAGGTGGGATGGAGGGGACCAGGTTACGGATGAAAGGTGAGGTCTTGGTGCAGGTACCTGGAAGGTCCATCGACGATGGCTACAGCAGAAATCGCTCAATTTCCACACTCAGGTGACCAGGACTAGGGAGAGGGCAGGGTTAGCATGAACAATGTTGACATTTTCCCCAATCAGCCCAGAAACCAAACAAAACTTCTCTTCCATCGCATCTCTGGCTCCTCAGCGGAGCTGCACCCACAGACGCTCCCAAAATTGGTAAGAACGGAACTTGTCACATTAACCTCCCATCTTTTCTCCCCCAGTGCTAAGGCCCTCCAGAAAGTCTAGGGCAAGGATCAGGAGTCTGGAAGTCTACCCAAGGGGAGGTCTTTCCGACCACCTGCCTCAGAGCTCATGGTTGGAAGATGTCCACTGCTAACTCTTCACTGCTCCACAGTCCCGGTGCCCCCCTTCCCAACCTCAGTCCCTAACTCAGCCCTTTCTGTTGAAGTAGGTTAGGAAAGCAAACCAAGTGGCCACAGCCCCTGCAGTAACAAAGTTCTCATTGTCACCAGACTGTATCTATGCGGGTGGGGCTCACCCCAGGGCTCCACCGGAGGGGCCTGCTGTTCCCCCTGAGTCATGTCATGTTCAACTGCTATAGGGTTGCTCCCACACCTCCAATGGAAAGGGACCGTGAACATGACCTCAATTCCTTGATAGATGGGAAGAGAGGCAGCTGTCCATTTGTGCCTCCATCATAATCCCTCCCAAGGCCGGATTCCCTAGGAGACCCGGAAAGTGAAACTTGAGGCCTGGGACTCAGTCTCCACAGTCTCTCCTGAGCGGAATCCCCCTCTCCCCATCCCCAGGACCCTGGACCTAGGTGTCCTAGCTCCGAGTCCTGCTGGCACAGAGCAGGGAGGCGGGGCCACAGTTTATGCTGGGGTTTTATTCCTAGGGCAGCCCGGGCGGGTGGCCACCCGCCAGTCCCTCCCTCCAGACAGACGATAGCTGAAAGCGCAAGGGTCCCCGGGGACATTCACAGAGGTAGCTCCCCCCTCCCCCGCATGGCCTCCGCCAAGAGTGGGGGGCAGAACCAACCACTCACAGCCCCTCTCCCAGAGGCCCAGGAGACCCACTGCTGAATGGGGCTGCCAGCGCCTGCCCGCGGGCCCCCAGAACCCCCAAATAGAGGCCATGGCTGGAGGATGGGGAAGGGTATTGGCGGGGCCTAGAAGAGCCCCCCAGAGCTGCGTGCGTGAGAGGGGACGAAGGAAGGGGAGCAAGGGGAGCGGGGTGGGGCGCAAGGGGGCGCGAGCGGGGTAGGGGGGCGCGCGGTGGGTGTGAGGGACGCCGGACTCACCTACCTCTCGTCAGCGCCGCCATTGCCGGTCACATGACTGAGGCTGTTGCTGGGATGACGGTCCGGGCCTTAGCAACAAGGGGGGGGAGACCCCGAACCGGTGGGGAGGGTTGCAGGGGGTGAGACTGGGAGAAAGCAAGGGAGGGAGGAGTGCCCTCCCATCCCCCTCACAGGTGATCTCGCCGCTTCCTTGATGGGCCCTTTGGGTCCCGGAGCCCCTGCCCCTCCGCCCCAAAACAAAAATGGAGGCTGCGTCCCAGGCTTGGGCGGGAGGGAGGGAGGGAGGGAGGGGTGGCGTCATGTAACGGGGTAGGAGGTGAAATCCCTTCGAGAAGCCCCTTTCTTTCCCAGCCAGCTGCCAGGCAGCCCCGCGGAGCCGCGGTGGAGCCCGGGCGGGGTCGGCTGGGCCTCGGGGAGCGCTCTGAGACCCTGTGGCCCTTGAGGACCACTGCGGGCTGGGAAGACTCAGCCGAGAAAGGAAACCAACCCCGGTGCTAAGCCGCTTCTATCCCCTCCCCGCCGGGTCTCCCGCCGCACCCCGCTCTGGGTTGGCTCATTTTTGGGAAGTGCCTGATTGTTCTGGGTCCACGAGTGGGGCTAGTCTGGTGTCGAATGGGAAGTGAGTTTGCTTGTTTTGATTTCAATGGCTTGCGGTGGTGGTGGCTTCAAGGCTACAGCTCCAATAGAGTTAACAACTCTCGTGGGGGGGCGGAGAGATAAAAAGAGAGCTCTGCTCCACTTCCCACGTCAGAGCAAGCTCCGCCCCGGGTCCAACTCACTTCCCTGGGGCCACAGCCAGCCAGGCTTCTCCAGCCGCCAAAAGACGTCCCCAGCCAAAAAGTGCTGTCTCCCAGACGGGCGACACCCACTCCCTCCGCTCGTCAGCCCCACTGGAGGGCTGGCCCCTTTCGCCTTCTTTCCCAGGACCCTTCCTGCCCTTCCGCTGCCCTTCCAGGCAGATGTCTTTCCCAGGGAGCCGGAGGAACACAGTGGAATCCCTGTGCTTTCCGGCGGCAGCCTGCTCACTTTCACACAACTGGCCCTTTCTTTAGCCACCGAGGCTGGACGTGAGAGCAGGACAGGTTCTACCCCGGTGTTACCATGCACTCCTCCAACCTTGTAACCGTCCGCTCCCATGAGATGCCCACATCCTCTTACTAGGCCCATAGGTTCAAGGCCAGCCTTTTCCACCTGGTCATTGCACCACTATGCACATGTTTTCTCAAAGTATGTGTGGGATGGGGACTTATTTTTTAAAAAAAGCACTTCTGTGAAGGAATTTGGATTCAATAATTTATTTTCTATTTTGTGACAGCAATAGGAGTAAATATACAAGATCTTTCATATTAAGGAAAAAAAAGATGAAAAACAGAAGCAACAAATGCAGACCACGCTGCCCATGATCCATCAGCCACATAGTCAGAAAACCCATTTAGAGAGAACGTTGCTGGTGTCATGGAGTTTTATTGCATTTGACAGGGAAAGGTCAACGTTTGGAATGAAAAAGATCCATCAGGCCTCTGATGGGAAGATTAGGGGCTCCAACCCCTAACTGGGGACTCCTCTTTTTGTCTTCCTTTGGATGAAATGAGAGGGATTCCACTTTGTAGCTTCTTGTGTGACAGATCAGTCCTGCCAGAGAGAAAGCTGCCTTGCATCTCCCCAGGCCCAGTGCCTGGTGCCCATCCTAGGTTGGGGGGACGGGGGAGTGATTGCCATAGTCTGGAAACTCAAAGGCATTCAGGAGGGAGAGGGGAGTGACAAGCTATCTCATCTCATCAGGCTCCTCCATCTTCTGAGAATGCCACGCTTCCACTCAACTCTCTTTTGGGGGGTGATTGAGCTATGGCTCCAATTCCTCTCGGGGGTGGAGAGGGAAGATGATCACGAAGGCCATCTGTCCCCTTGGGAGACACAGTAACAGTGCAAGACAGGAGAGAACAAAACGATGACAACCTAACTGGGAAACGGATCAGTGAGGGCTGAGGAAGGGAAGTGTGTTTGGCACACACCTCCAGGGCGCAGGGGAGAGCCCCACACTAGAGACCACCACCATCTTCTGGGAATGGCCAGGACTGGCCCAGGCGGGGAAATTCCCTTCAGCTGGGAATAAGCCACAAGGATCGCTAAAAAGGAGAAAAACTTACTATGGGAATGAAACTCATACCCCCACGCCCTCACCCATCTCTCAAACTGGCCACAAGCCTACCGAAGGCTTCCAGAAGGGATGTGAGGCTGTGGGGACGAGCAGCAACAGTCAAACACCTTGCCCCAGACTTCCACCATGTGAGCCATCCCTGGGCTCCTGCACCCGGGAGGGACCACAGGTGGGGAGGGAAGAAATGGCGGGTAGTCAATCCTCCGTGCAGATCCTCTCCAGATCCTGGCATAATCCTGAGAGCTGTTTTCGGTCCCCACCTCCAGGGGCAGGCAGCACGCTGACCATGCTAGACTGGCCGATTTCATGGCTGGACCCACATGCGTACCTTCAACGCTCTCCATCCCAAGGCCTTCTCGGATAGAAGCATGCCACAATAAGCTCTACAAAATTCTCAGTAAAATTCATATACCTTAGTTCATTCCACAGAGCAAAGTGCATCCAGAGTAGTTGCTTGAACCAGGTCCATCCGTCCAATCAGGTTCTGAAGATCGCAAACAACCCCCCTCCCCGCCAGCTCTTTTTCTTTTATAGAAACAATAGGACTTTTTACAAAGATCAAGGCACTTGGGAGAGTCAACAATGACAGCCTAATGAAGCAAACAGACTTGTCCAGGGAGGGCAATAGGGAAGGAAAGGACAATGTATTTCTGAGGGCCGGGAAGAGCCAATGCAATGTAATGGGTTATTTGGATGGAAGGAGCCTGCAGCCTGAATTGCGCACAGGAGGAAGCAAGGATGTGTTGGTCAAAATATCCCCCCCCATCCCTCCAAGCCTCTCAGAACCTCGGCACCCTGAACAGCAAGCAGCAGTCACTGTGGAGTCAGGCAGCCTCTTAGGCAAAAATGTTGGTAATAAAATCCAGGAATCGCTTAGCATACTGCTCAGGATGGACAGTAGAGATCTCTGCTCCAGCCTGTGAGAGGAGGGAGGGAACAATGTGGCTGGCCATCCCACTGCACCTCCCCCACCCCACCCGACCACCCACACTCTCTCGCTCCTTAAGGAATGGTGCAGGAGAGGCAAGGCTCTGGGGGAAACCCTCACCCCATGCTTGACTGTCTTGGCTGCATGAGCTGCTTTCTTCTTAGCGTCATATTGTGTCAGGATGTCAATGAGACCCATGAAATACACCTCCTTCTGGGGGGCCCCTGGCAAGGAAGACCAACAATGAAGGGCAGAGATGGCGTGGATTTCCCTGGCCCAGGAACCGAGGTTGACTCACGTGGGACAGCCCTCCACACCCCTAGAGTTTTCAGGGTGTCTCACCCTCAGCACTTCGGATGGCGTAGACATCGATGAAGGACTCAAACTCTCCAGGGCCCAAAGGCCGATGGGAATGGATGTAGCCGCCAATGCCCTCAGGGGAGGTGCCATAGGAACCCACCACAGCAGCAGGTCCAGTCAGGCCACAGTCTCCCTCCCCCTCGGCCTCTTCCTCCCGGGCAGGCCCCTCCTCTTCTGGCTCAGAGCCCCGGATGATGTCGTGGATGCCCAGCAGAAGGCTGTAGTCCATGATCTTCAGCTGTACTAGGAACTGAGACCACTGACCATCAGACACCCACCCCTCCCTTTTCACACCCAGGCACCACCCTTGCACTTCTACCAGTGACATTCAGAGCCGTGGCGGCATTGTGGGGATGTGAGGGCTGCTCACCGCAAGGTGGGCAGGAGGAAGATAAGGCTTTCTGTTCCTGTAAAGAGTTCCAGGCTGGGAAACCCACTACCCTACCCTGCAAGGGTGCCATGAGTCAGAAGTGACTTGATGGCAGTGAGTCTGATTTGGGGGTTTTCCCAGGGAATGGATGATTATTGAGGTTTGAGTACCCCATCACCCTTTAGTGCCTAAAGGTCCTGGAAGATCATCCTTTTAGCTCATTCCTACCCACCCCCTTCCACAGGCTAGCCTTGGCGGGGGGTTATGTCTCACAGCCACCTCCCCTCACACAGAGGCTCTGAAGAATAAAGGAAAGGGGACACACTCCCTTATAGTGCACATGGGAAAGACATCTGCCCTGTGGGGCAGGGGAGGACAAAAAGGGCAGAGAGCCATTCCCAGAACACCCCAGTCATCACCTCCACATCTCTCTTGAGCTTCTCTAGAAAAACTTTCTTCTCTTCTTCACCAATATAAACTTTCTGGTTCTTGTTGAGAAAGTCCATATCCTTAAGGGTGGGCAGCTCTTTAACCTAAGAATAGGTCAAGAGAGCCTTAGAATATACATACCTCTTTTGCAAGGTCTCAGAGAACCCTACCTCCAACTCAGCGGCCACTAGAAGAGACCTTACTCCTCTCGCCTTGGTTCCACACTTTGAGGTGCCCTAGCGTCCATTACCGCCAATGGTTTCCCAGACCTGCCAGGCACTGCAGCTGTGACCTAGGTCACAGCCCACTACACTCTACTCAAGATCCCCCATGCTGACTTCTCATTCCTCTTACAGAAAATCAGCTAAGACGACTTGAAAAGAAGAGTCTAGAATTGGAGTTCTTAAATTCTGGCATCCTCACCCATCCCCAAACGTTCCATATGGGGTAACGCATGCCCACAACAAAACAGCTGTTCCCTTTGCCCATCTCTAACAAGTCTTTTTCCTCCAATAGCTTAAGAGAAAAACAAACTGTTGATGATTCCTAACCCTTAATGGAGAAGAGTATCTTCATGCTAAGAAAATCCGCTGTCCCCAAGCCCTCACTCCACTGCCTAAAATGAGAATCACCTTTTCCTTATCGCTGGCTTCCCGGGACACTAGCGACCCCTGTGGAGAGAGCCAAAAACCAAATCAGCAGAAGCAGTTAGAAGACCAAGACCCAGTTCCCAAGACAACCTCTCAAACCTCCCAACGCTCCCCTTCCCACAGGCCCTTCCCCAGTCTCAGGTCACCAGAAGCCTCCCCTCTGGCCCCCGTGATCCAATCCTGACCTTGAGGTCATACTTCCTATGCACAGGAAGGCGGTGGCTAAACATGTTGCGCATGACAAGCATGTAGCAGTCTTCGTTGTCCACGCTGACTCGGTACATCCCCAGGAACTGGGGGAGCAGGGTGTTGCCATGGCACTTCACAATGTACTGTGAGGGAGGAGGAAAAATGGGAGAGGGTTAGGGCAGACGCACAAACAGCCAAGGTGTGGGAACTCAAACACCACCATGCCAGAGTGGGGCAGAAAACCCAAGGAGAGCGGTTACACGGCGATTTCTGACTGGCCACAGGGTTTCTGAAGGTCACCTCTTCTTATTCAATCCATTTCTCAAAGTCCCATCTCTCATTCCATTTCTTAGCATTGAGATGGGGAAGGGGAGGAGTCTTTGCAAGGGATCTGTCTTTGCCAGAAGTCACAGAAATAGGATTAAGATTTCTGACTATCAACCAAACGAGTTCTCTGACAACAGTGCTTGGGGGCGGGCTAGAGTCCCAGAGTAAAACTCACTGCATAATCATTCTGATGGTTAAAAAAAATTCCTCTTTGGTAAACAAGAGGCCATCTAGCTCAGAAGCAACAAGACCCACATGGAAGAAGCACACCAGCCCTGTGAGCATGAGGTGTTCAAGGGATCAGTTATCAGGCATCAAAAAGAAAAAGAAAAAAGAAGGGGGGAGTGGGGAGGGAGGAGGGAAGAGGAAAATGAGGAGCCGATTTCAGGAGCCCAAGCAGAAAGCGAGACTTTTGAGCATGATGAGGGCAATGAATGTATAAGTGTGCTTTACACAACTGATGTATGTGTGGATTGTGATAAGAGTTGTACGAGCCCCCAAAAAATGATTTTAAAAATAAATGAAAGAAAGAAAGAAATCATATCATTGTGAATGAGAGGGAGTGCGGAGTGGTGACCCAAAGCCCATCTGTAGGTAATTGGACATCCCCTTATAGGAGGGTAGCAGGGAGGAGACAAAGCCAGTCAGGGTGCAGGGAAGCAAGGATGAAACACATAATTTTCCTCTAGTCCATGAATGCTTCCCCCCCTCACTATCATGATCCGAATTCTACCTTACAAATCCAGCTAGACCAAGGATGTACATTGGTACAGATAGGAACTGGAAACACAGGGAATCCAGGAAAGATGAACCCTTCAGGACCAGTGGTGAGAGTGGCGATACCGGGAGGGTGGAGGGAAGGTGGGGTCGAAAGGGGGAACCGATTACAAAGCTCTACATGTAACCTCCTCCCTGGGGGACAGACAATAGAAAAGTGAGTGAAGAGAGACACTGGACAGTGTAAGACATGACAAAATAATAATTATAAATTATCAAGGGCTCATAAGAGAAGGAGGGGTGGAGAGGGAAGGGGAAATGAGCTGATAACAAGGGCTCAAGTAGAAAGCAAATGTTTTGAGAACAATGAGGGCAATAAATGTACAAATGTGCTTGACACAATGGGTGGATGTATGGATTGTGATGAGTTGTAAGAGCCCCCAATAAAATGATTACAACAAAAATTCCTCTCTCAAAAACAAAAAAATAAAAAAATTCCTCTCTCAATGCTACAATCTCTCAGCACTGCTGTCTCCTCCTCTTCAAACCACCCTTCTCTGAAGAGCAAGTGCCGTCTCCACTCCCCAGTGAGCACTCACCACTCCAATCACTGAATTCAGATCGGCCCCTCCTTTTTCCTCAGCAAGTTACTTCTCCCCACCCCTTCGATTGCCAAGTCCATGAATACTTTTGAGTCCTTGTTGTATTTAACTCTGGGTGGCACTCGGTACTGTTGGCCAGTCCCCTCCTCACCACATTCTGCACCCTCAGCTCCCATTATGTCACTGTGCTGAGCCTCCATCTCTGTCCTCAAGTCCTTTCTGGTCTAAAGTAAGGCATACAAATTGAAAGCACCTGCCACTTTCAGTCTTGTTTGTGGCTCTTTTCTGCACTTGATCCGGATGGCTCCGTCCTCAGCCTTCTCATCCTCTCACCACCCCTCCCCTTCCACTTACTGGGCAGCTATCAGGTTGAACTACAGAAACCTCAAGCCCACTCTGTCTAAATCAGAAGGGCCTTCCTCCGGAAGCCTAGTCCTTTTTGTTCCCAATGTGAGGCCACACCACCTCCTCCCTTTGCCTTAACTCCCAGGATTCTCCCCATCTTTTCCATCTCAACTGCCCTGGCTTCTCCAGGCTCTCATCTTTTCTCACTTAGATTAGGATATTGCCTCTTAAGTGGTACCTCCACTCCCAGTAGCCCCACCCTAATCTATAAAGCACTCTCAGAAAGACACTTCTGCATCACGTATACATCAGCCCCTGCAAATCACCTTCAGGCTCAAGCCCAAACTTCATATGGCTCCTTCATGATCTCGGAGAACCCTGGGGGACAGAGGTTGTGCACTGAGCTTCTAAATACAAGGTCAGCAGTTCGAAACGACCAGCCACTCCATGGGAGAAAAGTGAGGTTTTCTATTCCCATGGAAAGTTACAGTCTCAGAAGCCCAAAGGGGCAGTTTACTCTGTCATACAGGGTTGGAATCGACCTACTGGCAGTGAGTTTTCATGATCTGACCGCTGCCTATTTTTCCACACCACCATGTCCCAGCCGTAATGCATTTCTCGCAGTTCCCCGACACTGAGTATGGCTCTGTGCTTCTGTCCAGACTGTTCTACTCTGTCTGGAATTCTTTCTTCCATTTTGTCCAGTGGTTAACCCCTACTAATTCTTTTGAAATAACTCTCCTGAAAAATTCCCTTTCAACTGTCCCACTGCACCTCTTTCCTAAGGGGAGTTGGGACCCCCAGAACATCCTGTCCCTCTCCTATTACACCCCTCATGCTGTGTGCTAATGCTGTTCTATGGCCTTTGCCAAGAGACCAGATGTCTCTTGCAGGGACACAACTGTTTCAGTCACTTCTTTCTCTACTGCTTCCCACAGGACCTACTAATAGTGGTCATTCACTCTTTGTTAGATAAACAAAAGACTTCTCTTACAATCTTTTCTGTAGTCCTCATGTTTCTTGCTCCTGGACTTTGGTGAGATTTTTTTTTCCATCAGTAGAAATACATTCAGGCAGAGTACTTTTTAATCGCCGGAGAATCCCATAAGCCCCACATTCCATGTTAACATGCTCAGACTGGATGGGGCGAAATATGACTACGGTCTCTCACCTCCAGTTCATCCCAAGGTGCATGTACCCTGCCTTCTCCTTCCACATGGAGTTCATTCCTGAGACATTTATTTGGTGTTAGCACTTCACCCAGCTTTGACTTACCCTATAACTTATACTTTGCTAAACATAGCTCTTTATAAATCAATCCATAGCACTGGCTTTAGAGTGTTAAGTAGCAGATGAGAAGAAATATACCTAAATTATTCTATTTAGAAGAACACCACTAGATACGCACATGCCTTTTTTTTTGGGGGGGGGGCAATCCCTAGTTTTCAAAAACATGTTACCCGATGCGTCTGCACTGAACTCATCTCAACCACTGAAGATCAAAAGGGGCAGCATCTACTCACAGGCAGTGCAGACAGCCGGTCGGGAAAGAAAAAGGAAATACTCAGAGGCGTTGGGATAAGTGAGGATACGTTGAGGGAACTATGTTGGGCGAGTTAAAACCAAATAAAAAAAAACAACACCAAAAAACCAAATTCATTATGAACTACTGAATGAATTAAGCAATGAATGCCCTGCTCTGTAAACTTCCACCTAATTCACACAAGAAAGTTACAAAACAAAAACCCAAACCAAACAGGATGTCAGGTGCTTCTTGGGGCGTAAAATGGGTAGTAGGGGAGAAAATACAGGGGAAGTCTCTCTACGCACACCGGCAGCTCAGCTGCGGGTAGGGAGCTGAGGGAGAGAACGAAGATGGGAAGAGGTCTGACCTGGTGGTAGTTGGAGAGGTTGCTATGCATGTCAGCAATGTCCTCACTGGATACTTCTTTGATGACCAGAGTCCGATCATAGGAGATAAGGAAGCGACCATCACTGCCTTCACTTTCACTTGGGGGGCTCCGGGTAAGGGATACCTGGGGACACAGAAGAGGCCAGGGGATCTTCTCCTCCCCCTTGAGATAGAGATGCAAATCACATTATAATAGTCTGGAGTGAGTGATGGGCTGGAGTAAGAGGCTGGCTGGAGGTTCTTAGCCTGGTGTTTACTGAATGAAAATCACTGCAAACACTGAGTCTACTTACAGATGCCTGTGGCTGGAAAAAGCATCAAACCCGCCAGACTCTCGTTTCTCCAAGTAAGACTGTTCCCAGGGCACCTGGATGCTAGGTAGAAAGAACTACTCTCACCCCGTCATAGACTCTCACCAAATAATCCTGATCATCGATGCCAAACCGGTCACGGAGGTTCCTGAAGACCTGAGGACAATACTCCTTAAACTTGAAATGACTGGGCAGATTTTCCCTGCAATAGAAGTTCAAGGTAAGAAAACGATCCAAGTAACACTACGACACTTCTATAGGACTCAACAGTTTATAAAGTACCCTCACGTATTTGACTCCCATAAAACCTTGTGAGGTTCTTTAAAAGTATATGGTCCCTGTTTTACGGAAGAGGAGCCTGTGACCTGGTGGGGTTGAGTGACCCGCCTAAGCGGTGAGCAAAAGGGAGTTGAGTCAGGGACTATTGCTCATCCCAACAACACTGCTCTGACCTCAAGCAGATGAGACATCCTGGCACTGGCAATCGGGGCCACTGTTTGCAATGACATCTTTTAACACAAACAGGGCTTGGAAGACCTGGATCGTTCTTTCAGGAGGCCCCTACCAGAAGCTAATGATAATACTATCTGAGCATCTACTCTGGGCAGGTGCTACGCTAGAGTAAATAAAGGGTCTAGGGAACACTGGAAATGACTCTAATGGTTTCTTTACACAACACAAAATGTCTGCATTGGGAAAATGATTCGATTACAATATTGGTAAGTTGCCTTCTAAAACTAGAACCTTCGAACCCATTGACTTGTAACTTTCCCAAAGATCTCGCTTTCTAGGGCAGTTGACCTAAAAGAGGAAGGGCAGAGGTCCACACTGACCTGTGGAAAAGGTGATTGTTGACCTTGATCTTGGAGCTGGCCTTAAAGTCATCTGGAAGCAGCATCACAGGGAGAGGGACCTGGCTGAGCTCATTGATCTGGGAAGAGAGAGGCAGTGAGCCGGGTGGAGAGGGCTGCTCATGTCCCGTGTCTAAGCAGCAGTCAGGAAAGGGCAACTCACGCCTCGCCTCGTTCCCTTCACACCAGCAACTGTGCATATGCTCCACAGAAGGGACAGAATATGCCTAAACCTTCAAGGCAGGCTTGCCGGAGCAACCCTCACAGAGAGGCCCCCACCGCCCCCACAGCGCCTCGTGCTCGCACAGTCATTTTATATTAGGAAAACCCTGTAAGCAATGCAGGGCTATTTTTAAACTGTGAGAAATTCGGGAGTGGGGGGGGATACCCTCAGCAGGCTCAAGACAAACAGTTCCCCGCTCCATTAAAAACAATTAAAAAGACACTGACAAAGGGCATGAAAGTTAATGCGACTGAAGGCCGAACACAGCCAGGGGGCTGCAAAGGAAGCGGCATCTCCTCACAAACCCCTCCAGCCCATCCACCCTGCTCTGGCCCAGTTCCCTGCAGTGGGTTCCCACTTGCCTGTGTGCGGTGAAAAAGGAGCGTCTGATTTGAGGGAATGCAGGCAGGCAGAGCATATGAGCTCGCTCACTGGGTGCCTGCTCACTCGAGTCACGTTATCTGTCATCACATGCTCTCCTTAGCTCCCAGGCTGCAGTCGGCTAATGTAGGGGGAGAGGGAGCTCTCTCCTACTCAAACATCCCAAGATGTGCTCCTCTGTGGGGTTGCCACAGTTCCTTCCACCTGCCTTGAACAGTGCACTGATCACATGGCTGGGAGCACTGGGCTATATCACAGGCCCCACTTGGGCTGCGAGCTCTCCAAGGGCAAGAGCCCGTTGCTGCCTCTGCATCATCTCTCCAGGGTCTCGTGAGCACAGGAGTCCTTCAGTGTTCATTAACCGAATCAGTGACTGCTGAAGTCAAGCCTTCCTGTGCTCATGTGCCAGTTTATCAAGTGCATTCGAACCTAAACCCTATATGGTGCAGTGCAACCCTACGCCTTCCATTTCAGTAAAAACAAGAACAGAACAGATCATTCCAGAAACGCCCCTCAAAAAAAAAAAAAAAAACAACCAAAAAACCCAAACTTGAGATTCCCAGCCTAAGACTCAGCTATAGCTCTTCCTGCCCCCTCCTCCCCACCTGCTGTTAAGCAGGCTGAATCATCCTTAAGACATATGTTCAAGGAATTTCTCAATTCCAGCACTTGAATTGTGTGCAAGGTGGAGTGTTGGGGCTAACATATATATACACACACCTAGGGACCTTAAAAAGAGCCCTGGTGGTATATGTTGGTGATTACGTGATGGGCTGTGATATGCATGGTCGGCAGTTCAAAACCACCAGCTGCTCCTTGGGACAAAGACTGGACTTTCTACTTCTGTAAACAGTTCCAGTCTTGGAAACCCACATGGGGTCACCATGAGTCAAGCATACACTCTATGGAAGTGAGTTTGTTTTCGGAGAGAACCTGAGGCAAGTCTTGGGTATAGTTCCTTCAATCCCTACCAACAGAAAATCCTCCCTCTGGAGCTTCTCAGAGGAACAGATGAGTCACCTGGAACCATGAGAGACAGCCCTACCTCCAGAGGCCTTGTCCACGCTAAGTACCTCATGTCAAGTATCCAGCTATTAAGACCTTTTCCCCAAGTAGCTGGGTACAGTCCACAGTCACAAATGTACGAGGGAGCTGACCCACCCCACACAATCTTCTAAAGCACAAATTACGAATGTGACAAACTGAATTCCTCTTCACACCCTTCCACCTACATAAGCCTGCCATGGCTCTAACAGCTCAAGGAAGCGGCTTTCTAAAATAGGCTCTGTCCCATTTGAGGTCGATGTACCCTTTATAGCCCACATCTCAGGAGAGGGGGCATGGGGCTGCTTCCTGCCCTTGAGGCATCCTCAGAAACGGAGGTACACTGGCCTCCTCCTGCTGCCCAGTCACATACCCTCTAGAGCACACTCGGGGTTTCTAAGGTTCCCCATGATCGCGTTCCCAGGGCCAGAGCTCCTCAGTCCTTTCGCTATTCCAAGACGACACCTACATCCATAAACTCTGGTCCTCCAGCCAGCAATGGGGATTCGGTTAAGACCAAAGGCATACATCAAAGGCAAAAGCCCTGATGGACGGTACCCACTAGGCTCAAGGCAGGGGCGGGGCAGCCTCTCTGAAATGCTGTACCTCTGGGAGGGAAAAGGAGGGACAAGCAGGATTAGAAGGTCCAGGTGGCCTGGAGCTTCCCCCAAGACAAAGTCAAGGTTCCAAAGCCAAGGACCCCGGGCTGAAAAGCAAGGTGGAATCAAGTTACGGCGTACACACGTACTCATTCACTCACTCTCGTTCTCTCAGTCTCACCCCAGACCTCACCACCGCCAACCCACGATAGCCACTCCCTCCACTGTCCTTGCAGTAGGAGGCCGGTCTCCAGTCCAGGCAGGGCTCTAGCCTGGGACTGTGGCTGGATTTCAGGTGGGGCAGGCGGAACTAGGGCGGAGGGAGTCCAGGACTGAGGGGGTACCTAAGAGCCTACAACGAGAAAGGAAAGTACAGCAACACCTAGGGGCTGGTGGGCAGGGGCACCGGGGCACCCAGGGGAAACGCGGGAGACGGCACCCAGGGTTCCGGAGCGGGATCGTGGAAACGGGGGCGCCCTGAGGGGCAGGAGCCGGGAGGAGTGCGGGGGGGGGGGGCTTGGGGCCAGGTCTCACCGAGTGGGCTACGCCCCACAGGAACACGCCCACCAGCGGGTCCGCTGCCCGAAACACCTTCACCTTCTGCTGCACGAAATGCTTCTTCTTGGTTTTGGAGGCGAAGCCAAACCCCGGGCCGGGGCCGGCGGTCGCCGCCGGTACGGTGGCCGGCGGGGCCGAGGAGGACGCCATAGTCGCCCGCGCACCCGACCGAGCCGGAGATGGAGCGGGCCACGATCCGGGCGCCCGACCCCGGAAGCGGCGGCGCTCACCTGCGCCGCCGTCACGTGACCGGAGGCCGGCCGCGGAGGGGCGTGGCCAGGGATGTCTCCGCCCCCTTTCTCCGCCCGCCGGCCCGCGGCGGAGGACCAGGTGGGTGGGCGCTGCAGACGTGGCTGGCAGCCCGGGCAGCTCGTCCCCCGGCGGGGAGCCGCCCGGCCCACCTGGCGGGGCTGCGTGGCTGCGGGCGTGTGACTCACCCTTCGTCAGTGTGTGCTGCAAAGTCACCGCTTTCCGGTTTTGCTTAATTTCTGATGCATAACGCCGGGCCGCACCTGACCCGAAAGCATTTCTTTGAGAAGCCAGGGCTAGGGACGCGACGGGCTGAGAAACCCAAGCTTCGGACCCCAGGCCTCACTTGCCCCTTTTCACCTTTCGTTCAAGTATTTTTATAGGGTGGCTACAAAACAGCTCGTGGAAAAATGAAATGGAAAGGTAATGGCATTATTCCACAGACTTTTTGAAGCCCCCTCAGGTCAGCAGTTCCAAACCCACCAGTCGCTTCCACGGGAGAAAGATGAGGCTTTCTACCTTTCTACTCCCTTAATGATTTACAGCCTCAGAACACTCTCTTTCCACCACACCACCCCCCTACCCCCCCCCCCCCCCCCGCACTGCCACCCTGCCCTGTCAGAATCGGCTGGAGGACGAGTGTGTTTTGGGTTTTCACAGACACCTGCTGTTGTCCTTCTTGGGTGGAAACAGCAGATAAGGTAGTTCCTGCAGCTGAGGAATTCGGGAGTCTCAGCACTGGTTGACCCAAAGAGAAGGCGGCAATGGGAGCAGAGTGTGGGATGATGTTAGTAACAGGCAGGAAGATGCAGGCCTCAAAAACAGCAGAGACTCTGAACCAGCTCTGAAAGGCCCAGTGCAGCTCAGGACTGTGGGAGAATGTTTTTTATTTGCTTGTAAGCTACCACTATGCACAAAATGTATGGAGGCAAAAAAAAAATGACGAGTCCTTTTCAGATGAAAGATTCCCAGTGGTGCAGAGGGTTAAGCATTGGACTGTTCTCCTAGAGTCAGCAGTTCAAATCCAGGAACCTCTCAGCTCCCCAGGGGAATGACAAAGGTGCCCCTGCATGTAAAGAGTCATCTCAGTAACCCTACAGAACAGTTCTACTCTGTTGGAGGGTCGCCGTGAATCGGAGTGGATTTGATGGGAGAAGGTGAATAGCTTAAAATAAAGCTGGACCTGGCAAGAAGTCCAATGACGCCTTTGGGCTTTCAGCATACTGACTGAGCTTCTAGAAGGACTCGGGAGCCCTGATGGCATAGTGGACTGCTAACCACAAGTTTGAAACTACCATCAGTTTGAAACTACCAGCTGCTGTGGGAGAAAGATGAGGCTTTCTACTCCTGTAGAGAGTTAAGTCTTGCAAACCCACTGGGGTCATCCTACCTTGCCTTCGAGGGTCACTATGCGTCAGGAACAAGTTGGTGGCAGTTAGTTTTTTTCCTAGAAGAACTCCTCAGGCATTACTCTGGAGGGACAGGTAGACTGAAAGTCCAGGCACAAATTGATGGATCGTTGGCTGTTGGGGTGGCAAGATGATATATAAAGATACAATTTGACGTTGATTTGGAAAGTTCTTAGTGGGGATAAGGTTTGAGGGAGCAGGAGCCATTGGATATGTGCCAGGGGAAGCCAGCCCCTAACACATCATCACGGGTCCAGTAGGCGCAATTGTACAGCCATATTAAGTAAAGATTATGGTAAAGTTACAGAGAGCATGAGAGATAGGAGTGAAATAAATGGAGTGAGACACATTTCATAGTAGCATGCTCACCTCAGCCCCGCTTGGTGGTCCATGTGGAGAGAGTCTTTAATGCTAACCAAGGCTTTTATATTTTCTGGGGACATGCAAACCCCCCAATTACAGGTGAAGACATACATCACAGGAAGGGGTTATGCTATAGGTAATACAGTAAATGGGAGGGGGTGATCTAGGGGGGTCCACACAACAGGAAGAGGAGGGATTGGGGGTATACATGTGGCAAGATGGGTGGATCCTAGAGTCAGGATGGCAGCTGGATCTCCATAAGAACCATTAGCAGTAGGGTGCAAACCCCACCTACAGGAACCAAGCTAATGGTTGCAAGCTTTTGGGAGAAATAGTCCATTGTCCCCAGCAGCAGAGAACAGGCCCACCCCTGTGGTGGGGTGAGACTGCAGTCTGGCAGCAATTGCCTTCAGGGATGTCTGTAAACACCTGACCTCCCCCCACAGATATGAATTTTAGGTTTCTGGATAAAGTGGAGTGACATGAACAGGTTTTGGGGGAAAGATGTTTGCAACATTACTATTATTATTATTAGGAACATGTTTGAGGTACCTGAGGACAACTGGATATATGGTCTTATTGCTCAGCAAAGCGGGGCCAGACTGGAGAAACTAATGGAAAGCTTGATGTGGACTCTGTGGACCTGGGTGACGTCATAGGATGAGCCAGGAGAGGCCAAGTGAGAAAGCAGTACTCAGGGGAGGGGATGACCTCAGAGCAAAAGAGGCTAGCAGGGTCACAAGCACCAAAGGAGTCGGGTTTCAGGGAAGGAAGAAATGTCGAACAGTGTCCGATGTCACAGAGGCGAGGCAGGACCAGGACAGAGAAAAGTCCATTGTATACATTGTAACTAATGACCTTTAGGAAAACAGTTCCACAAAACAAAAGTCAGGTCAAGGTGGGCTTCTGTAATGAATGGGAGGTGCGGTAGTTAGATGATTGAAGTTGAAAAAAAGTGTACGGGTGGAATTCAACCTATCAATCGGGTGACAGCCTGATGATGCCTCCTTAGGGATGTGGCCTTCTAACCTGGGGATGAGAGGGGAGGGCAGGGAGGCGGGGACTAGGAGCCTCCCTCTCTGCCCCTTCTCCTTCCTGCTTGCTGGGACTCTCCCACTGACCCCGAGGGCGAGGGCTGCTGGTGCCCTGCCAGGTTTCCACTGACCTTGGATCCCCACCGGCCTGGGATCTTCCTGCATTCTGCATCATTGCATGTGGCTGCGTGAGTCTGAAGAGGGACTTATGGACTAGGATCGGACTTAGGGACGTGCATGGAACTGGGTGGGATCCTGTCTTGATATATAATTACTTCTTGATAGAAAGCTCGTTCTGTTCTGATACATAGGAGTGTTGCTAGGTTTGTTTCTCAAATCGTAACCTGGTCTAACACAGTGGCAATGGAAAGTTTGGAACTTTTTCAGGACTGTAAGCTTGGTTGTAAGAAAATAGGTAAGATAGGACAGTAACTTACAGACACGGAGGAGGTGAACTGCCCAAATCAGAACCACTTTTAGTTACTTAATACAGTGGAGTTCTGTGCAAGTATCCAGAATGAAGGCTTTTAGCCAGAGAAGGGAAAGTTATCACCTGTCAAAAGGGAGAAAGGAAAGGGTATGTGCAAATATAGGCAATTGTGTCAGTGTGAGTTAAGCACTAGGTTAACTCACGAGGTTGATAGTTCAAACCCACTGGTTGCTTCAAAAGGGGAGAACAAGACTGTCTACTCCTATAAAAACTTAAGGAGCAGTTCTCTTGGTCCTCTACCAAAACCAAACTCTGCCATCAGTGCTGACTCATAGCGCCCCCTGTGGGCTCTGAGACGGTAACTGTTCACGGGAGTAGAAGGCCCCGTCTTTCTCCCAAGGAGCTGCTGGTGGTTTCAGACTGCCTACCATGCGGAGCATCACTCAACTCATAACCACTATACCACCAGGGCTCCTGAACTGTTCTGTAGGGTCTTCTTATGAGTGAGAATTGACTCACGGCAGGTTTGGGCTTGCTCATTCACTTTAATTTTCCTTCCCCAGCAGAAGACAAAGTTGTTGCCTGGGAGTTGAAGGTAGGGAGTGAGGGTGAGTCCGGTTGCTCCCGAAAGTGGGAGAGGAAATGAAACAGGGGCATTGTGGGATATAAAAAGGCTTTCCCCCAGTTTCTCTCCCCCAAATATGTCAGACCTAGGGCACTGCTTTGCAACTAATGGTAAATGATTGTCAAGTTCTCTCCCTGAAGACTCCAGCCAACCAGAGCAAGTGGACCCTATTGCCTGTCCCGCCAGCCATGGGTGGGGCTCACTCCCTACTTTTAGGGACAGTGGATTGCTTTCCCTGAAGGGCTCAGAATAAATCAAATCTCCAACTCAAGGACGAAAAAGGGTAGGCCACCATCATGAGTCTAGGATCCACCCTTGATGTCACAAGTCCCTTAATCCCTCTTCCTCTAGCATGTATACCCCTAGATTGTACCCCTCCCTTACTGTTACCTATAGTACAACCACTTCCCGTGACGTATGTCTTTACTTGTAACCAGGGGGCTTGCATGGTTAGAAATAAATCGCTCTCTGCTCCACTCTCCTCCATCCGAGAGCTGTGCGTGGACCTGGCTGGCGAGATCATGGCTGTTCAGGAGTGAGCATGCTACCATGAAATGTGTCTGACTCCTTTATTTTACCTTCTCTTCTTCCCTATGACTTTACTAAAATCTTTATAGACCCTAACCATACAATTGCACCGACCGGATCCGTGACCCCCCACAGGACACCTCTGGAAGGGATGGTGGGCAGCACTGAGGGCCTGGTTGGATACGTTGGGTCTTGGTTTTTGTTGAGTGACATGGGCTAGGATCTGACTCTTGGAGACCCTCTGGGACGGTTGGACCTGCCTCCTCAGGTATCCTAGGCTGGAATCTCAATCGGGCAGATCACTAGATCTTTATTCTCAAGAAGCTACTAGTGGGTTTGTGCATTAGCAGTCAAGCACTTGCCTTAGTTTTGAGGTGCCCTTTTATCCCCGGTGGTTGTGGATTTTCTGTATTCACCACAGAAGCTCCCAGGAAGGAGCAAAGAGATGGCTGCTCTCCAACGGGATGGGTGTGGAAGGGTAACTGTGTAGACGAACTGGGGCTGGGAGATCTGAGGGGCTGGCCAGGAGGAGAGGGAGAAAGGCCCTGGAGAGGGCAGGAAGGGGTGTTGGAACTGCGATGATGGTCTGAGTGGGAAATGAAGGACACAACTAGAGAACGTTTGCATTCAAAAATGACAATTAACCTAGATATCGGCCAATCCACTAGATAGTGGTAAATCCACCACAGGAAAAATAAATGGAAAAAGTCTTCATGAGATAAATATCTTTATTAACATGAGAAGAGCTCTAAGACATACTGCTCAGAAACAAAAACCCCAGGTGAATACATATATAGAAAAACATCTGGAAGGCTGGGCATTGTGTGGCTAAATGCCATTGCCTAGGAAGAAGGGAGGGGGGGTGGCGATAAAGCAGATTTACAACACTGTACAGTCATCATTGAATTTTATTTAAAGGTATTTATGTACATCAAGTAAATACACAGTGGGGTTTGTGTGGTTTAGTGTGTCTTCCACGCTGGCATGCAACATTTTGGCAGATGTGAGTGGGCAGGCCAGGTGTCCCTTAAGAGACCCTGGCTCTCTGGAAGGGATACCTCAAGGTGGGGGAGGAGGCGGCGGAGGGCGCGGTATGGGTATGAAGCTGGTGGTGAAGGGTCTATGTGTGTGCCGTTTCCTGGTTGAGGAAGTGAATTCTATTTCTCTTACAGCTTGTGAAAGAGAAGGCTGGCCCTGTGTCACCTCTCTCCTCACCGGCCCTACACCTTCACATTTCCCTGTCTTTTCCTCAAGAGTCCTTTGCTGGCAAGATGACATAAAACCCACTGGGTTTTTGAGTGCCCCGGTGGCTAATGTTAGCTGAGGTCCCTTTTGTTGATATGCCTCTAAGCAAGTGACTCAGTGGAGTCTCCCAGTGGTTCTCTCCACGCCCACATCACAGGTTATCTTTCTCTCCTGCAGGGTCTGGAGAGGCGTGGCCCACCCGCCCTCATGATCCCTCCACCCCTTTGCTGAGTGCCATGTTCGCCCACCCCACCCCCTCCCCCGTGGCTCTCCAACATGCTCAAAGGCTCCTGGGACTGCTTCAAGGGCCCCTGAAGTAATGAGGTGTTCCCCTCTTTCAGGTCTGCCTCACTTTTCACTTGCTGTTGTATTGGGTCCTATGGAGGATTTTAAATCTTTTTCCATGTTTGAAAGTTGCTACCTTGGAATTTATTCTACACCTCTCTGTTACCACTATTATTTCCCCCCTGCGTTTCACCCTAGAAGGGTTTCAACAGGAAAAGGGCACAGGGACTTGCCCCCTGTAGGTGTCGCACACCAATCAAGTCCGTATTTTACCAGCTGGCATTTACACGAACATTTTTCCCTGACTGAGAAGAATCTAAGTGTTGGGTGCCCGGTGGCTTAGGGATCCTGTCTTCTATAGCAAATAGGACTGGCTAGCTGGACACAAGGCTTTCTTGATTGGGCTGGCTAGCGACATCCATTCTCCATCCCTGCGTTTTACCTGGGAAACCACCTGAGCACCATGTGGATGGAGAGGACTATCTGGGACCAAAGCATCAGTCCCCTCAATGGTGCAGGGGCCCCAGCGGCTGAGCTAGTAAGGTGGAAGAGCTCCTTCACCTCGGGAAAAGCTGCCCTGTCCCTTTCTTTAAAGTGCACTTACTACCAGATGGGAACTTTATAGAAGAAACTCTCTGTGGGACAAAACAAGAAAAAGGTAGATTGGGGGAAATCAGGCCCCTGCTTGACAGGAAGGCATCAAGCGATCAGTGTTAGCCAGGGAACTGGAAGCTCCAACAGAGCGGTGGAGAAGGGAGGGACCGAGAAAGGAATCAGCCCCAGTCCTCCGCCCGAGGGCCCTGGGCAGCAAGAAGCTGACCAAGGTGGTTCCCAGCTAAACCCCAGGAACTGATCCTTCAGACTATATGCACCTGTAACTATCACCCCAGACAGCTGCGAAAACCATCTGACAGACCGTTGGAAGGGGGCTGCCTCCACCATTTTTTGGAGAATATTTTGAATCAACTCTGGGTTCTGGCCACAAGCTGTGGGGTAGAAGGTATCCGAGGAGATTGGATGAGAGAGCAGTGGGGCCATGTTCTCAGTTCAGAGGAGAACAGGTGAGGGAGGCAAAAGGCCGACTCATTCCAGCGGTGAGCCCCTGGACTCGCTCAGCTGGGTGTATGGAGAAAATTACACATCTCAGTGCGAAGTTCTTCCAATGGACCCCTCCCTGTGCTCTGTGCGGGGAGGGAGGGAGGGAGGAAGAGCCTATCTTTGTGTCTTCTTAGGATGCTAAGACATTCTTCTGCTTAAGGCTTTGTGTGTGTGTGTGTGTGTGTGTGTGTGTACACGAGTGAGAGGAACAGAGCCCTCTAGCTCCTGTTTTGTTTGATTTTAATCATCTCCGTGACCTCTGCTCAGTGATTGCCACCACGTAATGTGAGAGACGAATATATGAGAGAAAATGAAGGAACATTCACCCTCCTCCCTATTTCCCCAAAGAAGGAGGGTGGACTACGCTTCAAAATCGCTAGCTACATCATCAGATATTTGGAGAGCAGGACAGAGGGGGGAGACGGAGCAGCAGCTTTGATATCTAGATACAGAGTACAAAGAGATACAGAGTAAGGAAGAGGAGACATCAAACATAGTACAGTCAAACAACAAGGTTGGGGAGGGAGTTAGTATCAGAGACCACGGGTTTGCAGCATGCTGAGAGGAGAGGCCTCAGTCCCTCTTAGAAACTGGGGAAGAAAGAGAAAGAGTGTGTGAGGCGCCGTCTTGCAGCCCAGCCTCTGCGCTGTTGGCTCCAAAGGAACAGGGTCAGATGTGTACAGGCTTTGGCTTGTGGTCCTGTTTCTTTGACACCAACCCAGAGACACCCATCGCCAGCCCCAAGGCCCTCCCTAAGAGCTCCATCCTCCTCCTCCTGGCTTCTCTGCTTCTCCTGCCTTTCTGCTGTGTGCCCGGCCTGCTATCCCGGTGACTTCCTGGAGAGGACGCAGCCCAGCTCAGACACTGGCCACATTCGCTTCTTTCTCATTCCCCAAGAACCCACAGTAGGCAGTACAGCAGGATCCCGGTGCCCAGTTCTGGGCCCTAGGGCAACCTCAGCGAAGATACCTGGTGACTCTGCAGGACCTGGATGGGCCTGCATTGCTGGGGAGAGGGCCAAGGGGCAGAGGCAGAGAAGGAAGGAAGGGGCTGGGAGGTGGGGAGAAGGCTGCATCCCACCTCCATGGAGCATGATGGGAAGGGAGTGCTAACACTGAGTGAGGCTAGGCCCGGACAAACGGTGAAGCTGCCCAGGCTTTCTTAAGCTTACTACTGGTGGAACATGCTATGCTATACGGCAGGCAGGAAGTGGGTATCGCAGGAAACCAGACATCTTGCCTAGAGATTTCTTCCATCAGAAAAGATCTGGCCCTCAGGGCAGTGGCAGGACTGGGAATGATCTCCCTTGGGCCCCTAATCGCCACATTCTGTGACCAGTGTGTCACTCTAGAAGTACTAAGACTTGCTCACAGTTTATAAGTGACAGTGACCTCTAGTGAGAGCAGGGTAGTACTGCAGCAACTGCAAGCAAGTCTCTAAGAAGGGGAAGGAAGGCATTGTCCAGAGGACACAGAGCATCACTGATGTACCTCGGAGGAGAGGAGAGCAGGAGGTGAGGGGTAAGAAGACCTTTTTGAGATGGTTAAAAAAAAAAGATCAAAGAGGCTGAAGGATGAGAAAGGAAGCAACCTGAGGCTGGTCTGAGGAAGCGGCCTGAAGCTACCTGAAAGTGCAGGTATGCAGCCGTGGGCCTGGGAGATTAGCTGGCTGCCGTCTCTTGGTGGAGAGGGAAAAGCTTGGCCTGGTCCTCGGCTTCATAGCCGCATGGCAGGTCACTCCTGGCGGGGAAAGAAGAGATGGCCATGGTCACAGCATGGTCAGCTCAGCTCGAGGAAGGGAAGCGTCCATGGCAGTGTCCCTGGCGCTAGAAGCGTTTCCATGAGAGCAAAAGGGCTGGTGGTTCTTGTTTGGTGGGAACCCAGGCAAAATCGAGGCCAGAGAGATGGTGCTGACCTGCCCAGGGTCACAGAGTTCCCCCAGAGTAGGAGAGAAATCCAGGCCATCAAATCTGTATGGCATTCCCCCTCCCCCACTCCCTCCAAAACCAGAACAGGGAGAAGCCACAGAAGGATGTGGATGAAGACATTTCCCAAGGCAGGGGATGACTCAGCTCTCCTGGAAAGGACACAGTGACAAGGGACAGGCTTTATCTCCTCCCGCATCCCCAACCCCACGGACCCAGGGAACCCTTAAGGAGGAGAAAACACAGTCATTGTAGCAAAATCTTCTAACCCCACTCAGACCACCCGAGGGTAGTGGGGACTGGTGTACCTATTGTCGTTGATGTCCGTGGCGTTTCCTGCGGAGATCCATCATTGAAAAGCCAGGATCGGAAGACGAAAACAGGAGACGGGACTTTAGCAAGAGTCGCCCCAAACCCTCTCTCATCCTAACCCCTTCAAGACAACGGTGAGGCTGTGGCTTAGCTAGCTACCTGTGGGACTGTTGACCACATCGCTGAATACTTTAAGAGGCATCCATGTTCTGCTTGAGGAAAACGCCTCCCTGACCCCTCCCCCAAGGAGAGGAGGAGAGGGGCGGGAAGTAGGGGTAGGGCTCGCCACAGGAGGAAACCAATAGTGGCCCAGTGCCTGAGCTGTAGCTAGAGGCTGCTTAGTTTCTCAGCTCTCTCCTCGTACTTAGGCTGCACTCCCTTGTCACTCACCGTTGTCCATGTTGGCCTTCTGGTAGGAAGTCAGGGGGCCGCCAGAAGTTGTGGCCCCGCTGCTGGCACAGGAGTTTGCAAAGCTGGGTGGAGCAGAGACACAGGTCGCTTCTGGCCCCCACCCTTCACCCACAGGACCTTCCCACCCTCACCCTCAGGAGCAGAGCTTGTCTCAGTCCTGGAGAACTGAGGACAATGAGCATGGGCCCAGGCTGGGAGGGCAGAGACACGTGTATGGAGCTGGAAAGGGTCAGAGCTGAAGCTACTTAGCAAAATAGCGAAATCTCACCCAAGGGCCGACCCAACTCTGTGCCTTGGAGTTGGTCCAGCGAGCCTGGGCTGGGGAGTCCCGGCCTGTGCCCCCGGCTGGTGACTTACTACATGTCTGAGGTGGCACTGGGTGCAGCCTGCAGGTACAAATTCTGGTAGTTCTGGAAGAGGTTGTTGGTGTAACTGATGCACTCTGGGCTCCGAGTGCCATTGGGGTTGGTGGGCGAAGACGCCGGGTAGTGGCCTGGTCGGACGGGCTTGGCTGTGATGGACCAACAAGGAAAATGAGCCTGAGGAGTCTGTTACCTGGCTCGCTGAGTCACTTTAAAAAAATTTTTAATATTTAAAAATTTACAGTGAGAGACATTCAACGTTCAGTAAGTTCATGGAAGAGAGAGTCAAAAGATTAAGCGACTAAAGGGATTCCTCTTTGAAGCGATGGCCCTGCAGTGTGGGAAGTTCCGCGTTCCCACCTTTCAAGCACCCAGCTCCCCAGACCAAAGAAACGAGGGATTCAAAAGCCACAGCCAAGCTGGAAGAGAGGCCCTGTCTTCCCTCCTTGTGAGTAGAGATGGAGATCTGAGAGTGCTCTTAATCAATCGTATGTGAAATTCTGAGCATTCACGCGTCACAGGACCAAGTGCCCCAGCACCTGCGAAAGCTGCACGGAGGCGCTTCTGTGGGAAAACTCCTGTTTACACTTTGACCTTTTTGAGACCAGGGTCTGGCTGGAGGCTGTGTGGAAAGCAGGCATCGAATTGCTTGGCATCTAGGAATTTGCTAGAAAAGTGGCTCCAGGGGGTAATCCCACTTTGCCTACTGACCCCCCACATCCACCCCACCCTCCACTCACCAATTTGGGCGGAGTGGCCCCGCTTGCCAGAGCTCTTGTACCGGACAGCCTCCTTAATCCGGTCCACTTCCTGCTGGTACCGGCGCTTGTCCTTCATGGCACCCTCCTTGGCCTCCTTCAGTGCGCCCTCCAGGGCCTTAACTCTCTCAGCCGTAGCCCGAAGTCGTTTTTCCAGTTTAGGAAGCTCACAACGCAGATCTGCATTGTCACGTACCAGCTGTGGGGTGGTTTGGAGGGGTGGGTGGGAGGTGGGGTGAGGGAATGAAGAAACAGCAAGAGTTAGAAGACGGAAAGACACTGCAGCAGCACAGTAAGAATCCATGCCCCGCCCCAGAAGTGCCATTGCTTTCCTTCTCTTAAAGTGACATCCTCTTCAGGGCAGCAAAATGGGCTGTCTCCGTGGCAGCCCTGAACGTGTGATAACAGGGGGGCCCCAGGCTCCTTTGGGCCTAGCCACCACCCCCCCGACCCCTCCTCCCCACACCAGTCTCTCCCATTCAGCTTTTGGGAAGTTGTGACAAACTGACGGCCCAGGGCAACCATGGGATGAGAGAGGCAGCCCTGGCACAGAGATATCTCTGTGGACATGCAACGGGCGGGGCAGCAAGAACACGGGAGCAGCTCTGAGGGTGGGCATGGCGTGGAGGATGAGGGGGTCAGGTGCTGAGCAGGAGCAGAAGCTGGAACACCAGAACCCGCAGCCAGCACACACACACACACACACACACACACAGCGCCCCACAGGGAGGAAAGAAAATGTTTGTGGGCTCCCAGCCTTGCGCCCATTACCTTCTCATTCAAGGAATCCTGTCCCCCACCCCCACTCCGTTTAGATAAAGCTACAGTGTGGCAGCCACCACCTTGCAGCCAGAAATGGCTTCCTGAGCTTTTTATAAGGTTCCACACAACAGCTGGGCGCCAGCGATTGCAGAAGGAGCAGGGCATGGGGAGAGTGGGGCGCAGGGAACACTGCGGGAAGGGGAGCAGAAGCTGGCTGGAGCTCTGCGCAGTGTTCGCCGTGGATACCTTATAGACTGTACCCCGCCCTGTTGGGACAGTTGAGCTTAGTTTGTAAGGTTGGTCCCAAGCCCACAGCCAAGTCAATTCTGGCCCTGTACAGGGCTTCCAAAACTGCAAATCTTGATGGGAACAGACCCCATGGAGTGGCTGGTGACCTGGAGTTGCTGGCCTAGACGGTAGCAGCCTGATGGCCTCACCCACAGCGCCACTACAGCTTTTTCATAGGGCCGGTAAGCCTGGCTTTTGAGATTCTGGTAACTAAGAAGTTTCTCTCCTTTTCCTTTCTGGAAGGAGCTCTGATAGTGCAGTGGCTAAAGCGTCGGCTTTCACTTGCTCCTTGGGAGGAAGATGAGTCGTCTGTTTCCATGAAGATTTATACCCTTGGAAAACTGGAGGGGGGTGTCTTATGCTCGATGGCGGTGGGCTTGACTTTTGGTGTGTTCGCTTTCTAATCTTAAGACTGCTCAGGCAGAAGTCTGGGTCCTCCTTTAGTCTATTCAAACAAGCAAGCAAATGCATTGCCAGTAAGTTGTTTCCGAGGCCTATCGAGCTCGTGTGTTAGCAAGCAGGGCTGCTCTGTAAGGGTTTCTTGGCTGTAATCTTGACAAAAGCAGATGACCAGGTCTTCTGCTAAGGACCCCTGGTGGTGTAGTGGTCATGCCTTGGGCTGCGATCTGCATGGTTGGCAGTTCAAAGCCACCCGCAGCTCTACAGGAGAAAGACTGGGCTTTCTACTCCCATTACAGTGGACGAGATGGCAGCAAGTTTGGTTTGGCTTTCCTTCTGCAGAGTCTCTGGGTGGGTCCAAATCACCAACCTTTAAGTTAGTTGCCAAGCTCCAACCGTTTGTCCCGGCCAGGGATCTTGTTTATGCCAGAAGCCAGGAGCTCGGAGCTCTCTGCGTCAGGTAGGAAGAGGAAATAGCCATGGCTATGAAAAGCTATCTGCACTGGGCAAGGGGCATCCACACAGGGTGAACACAGAGCGCTCGTGCTGTTTCATGCTCCTGTAATGCTGTTCAGCACCAAACCCATGGGGTCCCCGCCATGAGTCGATGCTAACCCTGGGTTTCTGAGACGGTAATTCCTTACAAGAGCCCTGTGTCTTTCTCCTGAGGAGAGGCTGGATTCAAACTGCTGACCTTGGAGTAAGCAGCCCAACGCATAACCACTTCATCACCAGGGGCCCCCCTGCTACGTATGATCCAGTCTTCTTCATGAGCCCAAGGGAAAAGATGAGATGAGAGCCCACAGGAAATGCAGGAGACCCTGGGACAGTGGGAACTCAATAGGAACACCTCCCCACCTTTTTTTTTTTTTTCTGGGTCTTGCAAGTTTTGGCAGGGGCAATCTTGGCACAATTCTATGGCTCAATTCAGTGGAAAATATTCGTGTTTTCCTTCTCTGACAGTTTCCACCTGACACAGGTTCCGACTTTCATAGGTTTACCATAAATCCATCTCGCAGGTTCTCATTGGGCCTCAGGGCTGGGAATTTTCCCCTCCCCCCTCAGAGAAAAAGGCATGTACCGAGTCTTCGCTCAAACACTGGGGAGGACAGAAGGTTAGGTCCAGTTGGGAAGAATGTGAGTTCCAATGGCATTGGAAGGTGGATTTGACAAACCTAAATCGAAACCAGGGCTCAGAGAGGTTACGTGCTACATCAGTTTATAGCGCCAGTCGGCAGACTGTGGAGCTGGTCTCCAAGGCTCAGGCGTTTAGTGTCAGGTGGGTGCTCCTGCTCTGTATGCACCAAACATTTCCTGTCCTGACTCCTTGGGTCGGCCCCTTTGCCCCCCAACCCCCCCACACCCATACCTTTGAAACCCAGTCAGCCATCTAAGAACGGCGGCAGCAAGGTGAGGGGACAGAGAAGCAGTAGCTTAATACCCAGGTGTTTGGTCCTGGGTGAACCACCTGGTGGACAAAGCTAAATGCCCTGTGTGCCTGCCCCGGCGTAGGCCCGAGGAGTGCTCTCCACAAGGTAGAGTTCAATTGACCCAAGCCCCCTGGCTCTTCTCGCCTCACGGTCTTCCAATTCCAGGGGCAATCCGGTTAGGAACCCTCTAGTACAGTGGTAGCCCCAAGCCTCCAAAACCTTCAACAGCAACAACTGCCTTCCGGTCAGTGGCAACTCGGCAGCCCCATGTGTGCAGAGTAGAACTGCACTCAGTGACCTTTCAGAAGCAGATCACCGCCTTTCCTCTGAGGTGCCGCTGCGTGGGATCCAACTGCCAATGTTTTGGTTCCTGGTTGAGCACCTATCTGATGGTGCCACCCAGGGACGTCTCCCTCCAAGGCAGGGCTGGGGAGGCCACATCGAACAGAGGTGGGCTGGGAGCTCTGAGAAGGGAAACCAGGCAAGGAACAAAGAAGGCAAAACTGGAGCCAGACATGGGGTCATGTCACTAAGGGGCCCATGGAGAGTAAAAGGGAGAAGTCAGGAAAACATGCTGCTAAGTTTTCCTGAATCCAAGGGCCCGCCAAAAAGACTTGGGTACGACACAGGCTCTTGGCTTCAAACCTGCTTCTTCATCGTTTCCCCCCTTTTACCTGTTTGTGAACCTTTGTAAGCTGTTCCAGGTTGTTCTCAAGAAAGGAAATCTTCTGCTTTTGGGAGTGAATCCCCCCACTGTCCTCGGGCTCCATTTCTGCACTCTGGTGTCAGACAGAGAGGGGGAAAGGGTGACTGTCCTGAGGCCATGCCCAGAGGCCCCACCCGGGCCAGGCTGAGTCCAGCTGAGGCTGGCACTCACTTTCTTTTTTTTTTTTTTTATGTTTTTAAGAAGTCATTTCTTTCCAGTGACATTTACTATTCCAGCCGTCAGTGGAAGGTCAAGGCCACTGGTATTAAGGGAAACCCCACTGCCGTCGTCATAACGACCCTATAGGACAGAGTAGAGCAGCTGCCCAGGGTTCCTGAGACTGCGGCTCTTTATGGGAGTGGACAACTTATCCTTCTCCTCGGAGTGGCTGGTGGGTTTGAACCAAAGACCTTCCAATTAGCAGCACAATGCTTAACCCACTACACCACCAGGCATGAATGGGCACTCACTTTCTTAACTCGAGTCGTGACGTCTTGAACGAACAGCTTGCGAAGGTTGTGGAGGGTCTGGAGTTCACGGGCCTGCAGGGAGCGGTGACAAATCGGGGCAGTCAAATGCTCAGTCAACTCTCGCCGTCCAAAATTACTAGCACCTTCAGGTGATGTGGCCGGTGAGCCACTTGTCCCGTGGGACAAGGCGAGTCTTGGGTATGACACATACTGGTGGCAGGTGGAATGGGGCTGGGGAAAACTGGGGGGCAGAAGGTACCACCCACCACCCCACTCTGTAACTTGACCGAGAAGGACAGTCACTCACAACGGTCTCCTCCAGGCCTTTGAGGTCCTGCTTGGACTGCTCGTGTCGCTCGTACAGAAATCTGCAGCAGGAGGGAGAGAGAGAGAGGGGAGAGGGGACAGCAGGTCCAGCAGGAGTCTTCCTTCCTTCACCTCTTCCTCTTCCTACCCTTTGATTTGTTTTATGATACAAGTTACTCATGGCCATTGTGCAAAAGTTTGGGGGGGAAAACAGAGTTAAGTAAAATGAGTCTTTACAAAAAGTACATGATGAAACTACCTACAGATGAAATCACAACTCATATTTTGATGTCGATATTTCCAAAGGATTCTCCCCCCCCCAAGCATGTGTGTGTATACCTGTGTACACATATGTACAGTGGCCCCCAAGTTACAAATGACATCTTTTCCTAAGTGTGTCTTTCAGTGGAATTTCTAGGTACATCAGAGCAGGTGTCTGTGGTTCTACTGTAGCCTCAACTTAGTGCAAGAAGCGGAGTCCTAGTGGCATAGGGAGTTATGTGTTGAGTTGCTAACAGCAAGGTCAGCAATTCTAATCCCATAAACAGTCTTGGAAACGTACAGAAGCAGTTCTACTCTGTCCTGTCAGGTGGCTGTGAGTTGACATAGACTCGATGGCAGTGAGTTTGGGGTTTTCTTAGTGCAAGACTGGGGGTTACATCGGCTCAACAGTTGGGCTGAGAGGTCAACAGTGGACTCCACCAGCTGCTCAATGGGCAGAAGGCGAAGCTGTCTGCTCCGGTTAAGATCTACAGCCTTAGAAATCCTGGGGGCAGTTGTACTCGGTCTAGAGGGTCACTGTGAGTCAGACTCAGTTCCACTGCTGCCACTTTGAGGATTTTTTGTTTCAGTGCAAGAAAGGCTCCAAGTCAGCTAGGAGCTCACGACACACAGAATGCAGGGCAGCTGAAGCCCTCAGGAACCGTGAAGAGAGTAACAGTACCATGAGGGGAGGGGAGGGTGGGTGGAGGAAGAAGGGGGAGAAAGAGGAAGCCGATCACAATGATCAACATATCACCACCCCCACCCCACCCCGGGGGATGAACAACAGAAACAAGTGAAGGGACACAGTGGACGGTGTAAGATATGAAAATAATAATAATAATTTATAATTTATCAAGGGGTTATGAGGGTGGGAGGGAAAAAAGAGGAGCTGACTCCAAGGGCTCAAGTAGAAAGAAATGTTTTGAAAATGAAAATGTTTGAAAATATGTACAAATGTGCTTGATACAATTGATGTGTGGATTTGTTATAAGACCCCCAATAAAATGATTTATTAAAAAAAATAACATGAAACATCCTCCAGAAAAATAAAAGGCTCCAAGTCTTTCCAATGATTTAAAAGCTGCGCATGTAGCAAGTGAGGGTGAATGCGACGAGGATTCTGTGGGAGCAAGTTTACGTAACACTAAAGGGCTGGTAGAGAGATTTACTGCTTATTTTGAAGCCAGAACCAGCCCAGCGGCCGGGGCGGCGAATCTGCGGCAGGGCGCCCTCATGTGTTATAGAGGAGAACTGCACTCCTTAGGGCTTTCAGGGCGGTGCCTTTTGGAAGCAGAGCGCCAGGCTTTCTCTCCTAGTCACCTCCGGGTGAGTGAGAGGTTAACGGATACAGACTGACTCTCTTCCTCCCTCTACAGGCGTACATAGAGGTATATGTGTACACACCAGCGTTGTTTTAAGCCATCACAACATTCTTGTTGCTCTGTAAGCTGCTTGTAACCCTGAACAGATCATCACACACATCTTTGTATGTCAGCTGATCCTCAATACCGGTCACTTTCGATAATCTCCTTTTGTCCCCCTTCTTTACCTTACCCCAAGCTATCCTCTGCGGCGTTTGCCAGACAGGAGCCACGTCCACCCGTGCCCCCTGCCGCCCTGCCAGCTTGCTGCGTGGGCAGCTGGGAAGTGAGATGACCTCGGGGGGGCAGGCGGGGGGGCAGGCGGTGTCACTCACGTCAGCTCCTGTAGCTTGGCGCTCTTCTCATTCTCCTCGCTCTTCAGCTTCTCATAGTCAGCCTGGAGTTTCTCGAGCTCTAACTGCAGCTTCTGGTTCAGGCTAGGGAGGGCAAGGGGGCAGGGGAGGGGGTCACTGAGGGAGAAAGGGCCGGTCAGCCGCCAAAGTTTTCCTCCGCTTTCCCCCCTTGGTGTCCTTTAACTCTTTCTGTGGCTCAGGTGAAGGTTTACAAAGCGGATCATCAGTTTCACATTCAATAGCTCATACACAATGTCTCCTCTCATCCACTTGTAATCCCTCTCCCGTCACTCAGCCCCTTCCTCCCTGCTTCCTGTTTCCAGCCCTCCTTCTTCCCCAACGCTCTGAACTTGGGCCTGAGTCAACGCCGCCCTCTGGTTCTCAACTGCTTAATGATTCTAAGGGGTGCTACACCCCTCACTGATGTTACTGTTCCCCTTGCAGACCTGTCTGGCTGAAAGCTGAGCTGGGGGGGGGTAGCCCTTCTTATCGAGGGAGTTAAGATCGATGCATCTGCCGTTGGCTAGCAGAGGCAGGCAGACCCACGGGGCACTGTTTCCCAGAGAGAGGAAGGAACCCTGACATGTACAACTGTGAGAAGCTCAAGGCTCGGGGTGGTCCTGCTTCCTCCTATTTCCTAAAGCTGCGGCACTGTTGAGGGAGTGGCTCTCGGGGAAGCTCTCAAACCGGATTCTGGCCTCCAGAGGGAGTAGCTCAGAGGACCCAGTATGGGCGGGACCCGGCTCTGGTCCAGGGGCATGCTCACTCTTTGAGCTCGTCAATGGTCTTCTGCTTCTCGTTGATCTCGTCCCTGAGCCGGGCCAGCTGCCGATGATGGGCCTCGCGGTGACTCTCCATCTGCAGTTCCAGGGCCTTCTGCAAACACCCCCGCAGCCCAAGCTCAAAGCCAGACTCCGGACCCGGCCACAGGAGGGGCCAGCCCAGGCCCTTCTCTCCCGGCCCTAAGTGCCCCTAGCCCACTGTCCCCACTCCCACTCACCTTCACTTCATCGGCATCCTGTGTGTCTGGCTCCTTATCCTTCAGGGCCACATCATGCACAGTTTCTGGGGAAGGGGGAGAGGAAAAGCCAGCGTACACCACTTCCACCTTCCCCAGAAAGAATTTCTGGAGACTGTGACCCGAGTCCCCGGCAGGGCAGGACAGGGCAGGGCCAGCCAGCCAAAACATCCCACAGGAAGGTTTTTCTGGGTAAGGACAGTCCAATTCAAAACAGCAGAGACTGAGAACAAGGGAGGGTTATGGTCTATGCAAAATAAGCCACATGCAAGCTGGCTCCCTGGCGCGTGCGCTGGCTCCGGTGACGTCGGCTTGGAGCGTGGCGACCCAGCATTTGGGTGGTACTGATGTTTGTCAGCTGTGGCTGGCCCCTCCCCGTGAGATCTCCCACCCCAGCACCGGCGGGCTGGAAGGCGGAGAAGGCCTCACCCTGGGCCTGGAGCTTGGCCAGCTCGTCGCTCAGGGAGTCATAGGACTCTTCCAGGTGCCGCTTCTTTAGCTCCACACTCTGCATGTACTCTGTGAGGGAGCGGATCTTGGCCTCGTGCTGGGGAAGGAAGGGTGGATGAGAGGAAAAAGAAGGATGGACCAAAGGACGGTACAACTCCCAGCAGCCTGCACTCACTGCCTTCGAGTCAATCCTGGCTCCCAGCCGCCCTGGAGGACAGGGTAGAACTGCCCCTGTGAGTTTCCAAGACTGCAACTATTACGGGAGTAGAAAGCCCCGTATTTATCCCTCAGAGCAGCTAGTGGTTTCAAACTGCCGACCTTGAGGATTGCAGCCCAACGTGCAGCCCCTAGGGGGAGCCCTAGCAGCACAGCCTGTGTGAACCCCAGCTCCCTTTGCACACCCCTGCTCTTGGTAGGCCTTCCATGACAAAGAAGACCCGAGGTTCCTTTCTCTGTAGGACCCCTCCCTGGAGACCTTCAGCTCTAGGGACCAGCATTGTCCCACCCCCCCACCCTCCCACCAAGCTTTCCCATCCCTGTCTGGCACCTTTAACTCCTCAGCCCTTGATTTCACTCAACCCCAGGTCTGCGGCAGACCGATGATGGGTGTTGGCTAACCCAGACTCCCCATCTTGGTGGCTCACCTGGGAGATGAGGAGCTGGCAGGATGAGAGCTCCCGTCCAGTCACCTCCATCTTGCGATGGCATTCCACCTGGAGGTTCTCCAGCTGCCGGCACCGTTTGACCACGGACTTGACCTCCGACTTGATTTTGCTGATGTAGAGGCGGGCCACGGTGAACTCCTCCTCGATGGCCCCACTGATCTCCACCGGCTGTGGAGGCAGAGCAGGGTAGAGGTGCTTCCCCAGTGCACCTCTGCTCTCTCCCTCCCTCCCTACTCTGGACACGGACACACTCAGAAGACCTGGGCATTTTCTGAACCGCCTTTCGCGGTCCCCTGTTGCCTGCCATTTCCCAACCACCTGCATTTAAGGACCCAGTCCCAACAGTCCCCGTGTCACCTTCCAGAGTGGTAAGAGTTTCTTTAGGTGTCAAACCGATCTGCTTGACCACCGGGTAGATAGCTCATTTCACATACTTGTGTGTTATTTCTAACCCTCTCGTCTCTAAGTCTGGCTCGGAAGAAGTACCGCCAGAGTGCTCCTTAGAGGCAGGGGGCAAGACTGCCTCTCAAGTGCTTTGGACGTGTTCTCAGGAGAGGCCAGCCCCTGGAGAAGGAAGCCCTCCCTGGGAGGGGTGGAGGCAGCGGCTGCAAGCATGGGGACAGTTGAGGATGGTGCAGGATGACGGGACAGGGCTGTGCTCTGCCATGCGTGGTCGCTATGGGTCGGAACCAACTTGACGGCCCCTAGCAACAGCAGCGTCTCTACATCCTGTGGAGCGTACTTCCATGGCTGCTTGAGTCGGCACCCGCTAGAATGTGCATGTTCAGGGGTGTCTATCTGAGCCTCTCCTCATCTCCCTGTGTCTAGCTGGAGGGCACGATGCCTGGCCCTCTGCCCCCCTGCAGCTCCCCTGCCCACCCCGAGTGTGACCGTCAAGCCGGCCCTGTCACTCACCAGCTTAATCTCTCCGTTGCCCACGATGACACTGAACTCACTCAGGTCCTTCATCAGCCCATTCAGCACCTCGGCAATTCGTTTTCGCTGGTGTCCACTGACTTCCTGTAGCCGCTGCAACTCAGACTCCAGGGACAGCATGGTAGCCTGGGAAGGGCACCTCTGGTCACTCTCGTTCCCGTTGACCAGCTCCCTTCCCCTGTCCTGGCCGGGGCCTCTTCCCCCAGGCATGACCCTAAGAGCTGCTACCAAGCCCCGAAAGCAAAGTGCAGTGACAGGGGAGGGGAGGGCTCCCTGACACACTGCCCAGCAAAGCAAAGGACCCGCCCATGTGACCCCCCACATTGTGAGCAGCAGTCCTGCAGCCACGAGGATGGTCTGAGGTCAAGGCGCCCTTGGGCCGCTACTGGGCCACTCACCACCTTCTGAGACAGCTCATCCACCAGTAGCTGGTTCTGCTGGCTCTTCTCCTCCACCTCCTGGGACTTCTGGTCATAGTTGACTGCCAGCTCTTCCAGGGCCTGCAGCACTTCCTTCACCTCGTCCTTCGCGGCATCGTTCTCTGACTGCAGGTGGCTCAGCTCTCGCTGGACCTTCTCGTTGTCTCCTCGAGTGGACACCAGGAGCTTCCAGGGAGACGGAGGCAGGTGAGAAGCTTGCATCCAGGGGCTGCCTCTGGGGAAGCCGGGTGTCCCGGCTGACCGCCCCAGGTAGGGCTCGAGGGAGAAGCAAGCACCAAAGCCAAAGTCAAGAGGAAATGTGCTCTCGGCTTGACAAGACTCCGGCCTCTCTAGGACATGAGCTGAGAATGAAGAGGCTCTAGACCCTAGAACACTGATTCTCAACCTGTGGGTCGTGCAATCCCTTTGGGGGGGGTCCAACGACCCTCTCACAGGGGGCGCCCGATTCATAAGAGTAGCAAAATTACAGTTACGAAGTTTCAACAAAAACAATTTTATGGTGGGGGGGGTCACCACAACATGTACTGTATGAAAGGGTCACAGTTTGAGGAAGATTGAGAACCACTGCCCTAGAAGCTGTGCTTTCAGGACACCCCCTAAGTTCCCAGACTCCTATCGTCCTAGGAGGTGAGTAGTCCCTGAGCAGAAGGCCCTCTTGCATCCGATTCTGGCAAGGTCTCTCTTCTGCCTTGCAGGGATGAGCAATCCCTTTGTTCCCCAGACTTCGGCTCCTCCCCATTACCTCTTCCTGGTCCAGCATCTGCTGCTTCAGCCTCTCGATGAGTTGGCTCTGCTGGTTGATCTCATCATCCTGTGGAGGCAAGGGGGAAAGACGGAGTCACCGGCAGCTACTCCTGCCAGTCGAGTTATGGGGTGGGAGGCAGAGAGGGGATTCTGGGGAAACTGAGTTAGAAACCCTGTACCCTAAAGAGAAAGAGGCCCTTTCCTCAGCTTCTTTCAGCTACCTCCTGCCCTCGCTTTTCCCGGACACGTGAAAATTGTCAAACGGACATCAGCCTGTGTTCTGCTACACAGAACACATTCAGTAGTGAGCAGCTATCACAGATCGGAAGGATAAAATAAAGCGGGGGAACCGCGGTCCTGGTCCTGCTGGCTGAGGGCCCGGGCCACCCGCCTCACCTTGTCGTCCAGCTGCTTGTAGAGCCGGCGGATCTCCTCCTCGTACTTCTGCCTCTCCTCGGGGGCGATGCGCACCACGATGGACGAGTTGTCGTTCACCGGGGTCTCCTCACAGAGCTGCACCCCGGGGCCCGCGTCCTCGGAGGCCAGGCGCTCCGTCTCAGGCACGTTCTCCCCTGGGGAAGGGCCAGGACAAGGTGAGGGATGGGAGTGGACAGAGCACATGCGGAGTCCCTCCAGGCCCCCTCCTCAGCATCAAGACCCTCGGGAGGGAGGAGGGACCCAGCCGGCTCTCTTCATCCCTGTCCACTCTTCCCCACCCCTCTAGAAAGTCGGCCTCCTCCTTGGAGACTGACCTGAGCCCAGAGATCCCCCTAGACAGGGAGTCCCTGCCGCCACCCTGAGCTCCCTCCCGGAGCCACCTGCAGAGCCTGCTAACCATTTCGCCAGCGGCTCAGCTCGGCCTCCAGCTTTGCGATCGCCTCCTTCTGGGTCTTTGTCTTCTCCTTCTCCTTCTCGTACTTCTTCCTCCACTGCTCCGCAGTCAGCTCCAGGTTCACGGAGGCCGTGTTCTTAATGGTCTTCGCCCTGGGCCACGAGAGGAGGAAGGCGGTGAGAGCGTCCGTCGGGGGAGAGCGCGGCCAGGGCCGGGACGAGGGGGCCCTGCCACTGACCGCTGCCCAAACATCAGCGTGGACTTGGTCTCGGCGTCATTGTAACTGGACGGAGAGCAGCAGATGAACATGGTCGTCCGGCAGTTCCCTCCCAGGGAGTCCTGGAGAATCCGCGTCATCTTGCTGTCACGATACGGCACGTAGCTTTTCTGGGGGCGGAGGGAGAGCACGAGTCAGAATGAGGCCTGTGCCCCAGGCGTCAGAGAGGGCGGAGTGCCAGCCGGGATCGAACTGGGGCACAAGGAGTAGGTGGGGAGTTGGGGTAGGGTCTGAGGGGCACTCACAGTGCCTTCTGCCAGGGCGGAGATCACGTTCCCCAGGGCTGACAGAGACTTGTTGATGTTCTTTGCCTCGTCCAGCACGGCACCCTCCGCACCTGTCTTGCTGACCTAGCAGGGCATCGGGGGACAAGTGTATCACGAGGGGCCTCTGACCCCCTCTTCTCCACTTCAGAGGTGCAGTCTGAGGAGAGGCAGGCTCGGCCTGTCCTCTGTTTCCCAAAACCGTCTTACAAAATGCCTCTCCCAGCCCCCGAAGCTAAGGCTGCATGTCGATGGAATGCCCAGAACAGACAACCCCGAGGGGCAGAAAGCACATGCATGGTGGCCGGAGGGTGAGAGAGGAAATGGAGGGTGATCGCTAACAGGCATGGGGCTCCTGGGGGATGTGCTGACAATGTTCCAGACTTCGACAGTGGTGATTCTTCCACCCCCTTGTGCACACACTGAAAACCACGGACCTGTCCACGTGAGAAAGGTGGTCTTATGATATGAAAATTATTATACCTCAATAAAAATGTTTTTGTTAACAAACAAAAAATGGTCAATCTAAACAACTGATGAATGGATACACAAAATGTGATATATAAAGGGGCTTCAAGGGTGGGGGGGAGTGTGGAGTGGAGGCCCAAAGCCAATCTGTAAGCCATTGGACATCCCCTTACAGAAGGGTCATGGAGAGAAGATGGGCCAGTCAGGGTGCAGTGTAGCAACGATGAGACATACAACTTTCCTCTAGTTATTAAATGGTTCCTCCCCCACTATCATGACCCTAATTCTACCTTACAAATCTGGCTAGAGCAGAGCATGTACATGGGTACAGACAAGAGCTGGAAACACAGGGAATACAGGACAGATAAACTCCTCAGGACCAATATCGAGAGTAGCCACACCAGGAGGGGAAGGGAAAGGTGGGGGGAGAAAGAGGGAACCAATCACAATAATCTATATATAACTCCCTCCCTGGGGGATGGACAATAGACAAGGGGGTAAAGGGAGACATCAGACAGTGGAAGACATGAAAAAAAATTATAAATTATCAAGGGTTCATGAGGGAGAGAGGGAGGGAGGGAGAGAAAGGGAGGGAGGGGAAAAACGAGGAGCTGATACTAAGGGCTCAAGTAGCAAGCAAATGTTCTGAGAATGAGGGCAACAAATGTACAAATGTGCTTGAGACGATGTATGTGTGTATGGGTTGTGGTAAGAGTTGTACAAGCCCCCAATAAAATGATTAAAATAGCAATAATAAGGGGCGTCAAAAGGAATTTCTCCACAAAGCTTTCAAAAGCCCCTCATATACGCGTACAAGGACTACCCGGTCATTAAGAGAAGCGGGCCCAATTGGGGCCCCAGCCTAGATCAGGGGTCCTCAAACTTTTTAAACGGGGCCAGTTCACTGTCCCTCAGACCCATCGGAGGGCAGGACTATAGTTTAAAAAAAAACTATGAACAAATTCCTATGCACACTGCACATATCTTATTTTGAAGTAAAAAACAAACGGGGCAAAAACACTGGCCCATGGGCCATAGTGTGAGAACCCCTGGATGAAGCGGGAAAGTTTCTTGCTGAGCGCAGTATGCCACCAGAGGCAAAAGAAAAAACGACAAATACCGTATGCTCTTAAAACAGGTGGATACAGAGAAACCAAAGACTCTCCGTGAGTCCTCGGGGTGGGAGACAGTGGGGGAGCGGGCGTGTTTGCTTAGAGGGCACTGGACTTGGGTTGAGGGCGGTGGAAGGGTTTGCAAAGTATTGAGATCGGTGGCCCGGCATGTTGCCGGGCATGGGACTGAATTGTGCAGGCAGAGGGTCGAGACTGTATAGTTTGCTATGTCCGTTTTCACCACCATAAAAATGGAAAAGGACATTCCTCTCCTCCCAGAAGGCCACCCTAAGGCTTCCGTCCTGCCCACCCAGCCACGCCCCCCCCCTCCCCCAGGCCCCAACCTTCTCGCTCCCGGCCAAGTCCACCAGGTACAGCTTTCCGCTGAGCTTCTGCTCAGTCTCCATGTTCTCCTGCTTGATGTTGATGAGGAAGATGCTGTGGCTGCGGGAGCTGTGCTCGTTCATGTCTACAGGAGCAGGACACAAGCCTTCCTTGTTCCCCCTCCCACCCCCCCGAGAAACGGTGCCCTGGGCCCCGCCGCCACACCACCCAAGCTCCAGAGTGCACAGATGGGGTCTCCCCTCCCTGGAATCCCTGCGTGAGTTGGGGCTCTGAGCCCAGAGAGCAGAGGAGAGGCAGACCCTAGACTCCAGAGCCCCTCCTGCCCTCACTCACTGGTAACAGCCACATGGCGGTTGGACTTCCCCTCGTCAATCACGTCTAAAATCTCCTCAGGGCTGGACACGAAGCGCTCAGTGCAGCCCTGCAGGGACGAAGGGACGGGGCCAGGCAAACAGTGATCTGAGACTCCGTGAGACTGGCTGCACACTGACCAAACAGCTTCTCAGGACGGCGTCTTTGCCGAGCGCCCGGCCTCTCTCTTCCCAGCCCCGTGGCATCACCTGCAGGAGGTGTGCCCTTCGACTTCCGGGCCATCATCTCCTCCCTCCCCCAAACTTGCACACGACCCCCGTGCTCACCTTGACAAATGGCACCCGGTTCTTGTCCTCGTGTACAGATAGGTTTGTCTTGGTCACTGAACAAAGACAGCATGCGGTAAGGCAGGCCTGCTCCCCTCCCCACCCACCGCCCCACGCCACCCCACTAGAGTCCACTCAGATGGGGGTTTCTCTGTGTGCTACAGGAAGAAGACTTCCTCATGAGGTCTGAGCCCCCGGACTCCAGCCCCAGGGCTCTGGCTCCTCCTGGGTGGCCTATCTGGCAGCCTGGACCCCCTCATTTCACCTGATCGTCTCAAGAATGGTTTGGACTCTTGGTGAGTGTGGAGAGGGCGCGCTCAGGTGGGGGTGTGTATGGCCTCTCTATGTCTTGCTAAACAGCACTGCTGCAGACTGAACTGAATGTCCTAAAAGTATCTTGTAAGTTATGCGGGAATAGGGAGCTCAGGGCAATGTGAAGGAACCCTGGTGGAGCTGTGGGCTAAGCATTGGGCTGTTAACTGAAAGGCCAGTGGTTCAAACCCATCCACCACTCCGAGGGAGCAAAGTGAGGCTGTCTGCTTCTGTAGAAATGTACAGTCTTGGAAGCCCTATGTGGTTGGAATCCACTAGACGGTAGTGGGTTTGGGTTGCTGTGTTAATTGGGTCCCATCAGGGTTGAATGTGCTCTAAGCCAATGATGTTTGAGAATGAAAAGGAGGTCATTCGCAGAGCAGGCAGGCAGAGGTAGGAGAAAGACAAATGCCAGGTGGAGTTTGCCAAGGACCTCCAAGAAGATGCTAGAAAAGCTGAGACAACAGAGAGAGAGAACCCTCTCTCCCCCAAAGCTAGCACCTGGAAATCACATCTCCAGCCCTCTCAGCAGTGAGAAGACACATGCATGCTCCTCAAGGCCCCCACGGTGGTATTTCTATCATAGCGGTCCTCAGGAGAGGAGGCAGGGACCTAACCCCAAGAGCACTATCATCTGCCTTTCCTCATCCTCTGCACACCCACCCACCCCACGGAGACTAAAGGCGGCTCACCATCCAAAAGGTCACGGATTTTGTCCAGGTAGATCTCAAAGTAAGAGACCTAGAAGGGGAGAGAGAGAGGGTGAAGCAAAGACTGCCTATCTCAGCTCTGCCCGGGAGCCCAAGCTGAAGCCACATGCAGGGGGAGGGAGAGGAGGGTGGAGACGGGTGGCACAGGGCAGGGAGCCAGAGACCAGGCGAGGTGGAGGTGCCTAGGGTCTGCAGCGATTCCCCTACTTCAGTGCCTCCCTCTCAGTGCGCCACGGACAGCCCCTCACCTTGATGTGGAACTCCAGGTTCTCGTCCATGGAGTAGATGTGGTTGAAGATGTCGCGGGCAATTCGAGGGATGATCCCCATCAGCTGGGGGTCGTGCAGCTTCCCCTGGAGGTGAACACATAGGGAAGAGCCCATCCTGAGTCAGGAGACCTTTGACTGGAAGCAGGAGGAACCAAGAAGTCCTTCGGGCTTTCCTTGCTGCTGCTCTTCCACAGCAGAGGAAGAAACCGGGAGCCGCAGGGTAAACTGCGTGAGGCTGGAGGGGCTCATTCACTCCCTCCATCTTCTCAGCGCTCCATCCATCCTGCGGGCCCACCCGCCCCGGTCCTGGCCAGCCTTCACCTTTCCCCACGGAGCTTGCCAGGCCTTCCATTTAGACTCCTCCCCAGCTACAGAAGGGAAGAGTCCTCACCTCCATGGTATGGGTTTTCCCTGAGGAGGTCTGTCCATAAGCGAAAATGGTGCCATTGTAGCCAGCGAGAACATCTGGAAAAGACGGGGAGGAAGAACACTCCTGGAGAGAAGCGGGGTGGGAAACAGGGGGGCCGGCAACGCCCCTTCAATAACCCACCTAGTGGCTGCACCGCCTTGTGGATGCACAGAAGGCTGTGTTTAAAGGGAACCGTGGGGGCGAGGAAACGGGAGGGAGGACAAGAGGGGCCGGCTACCAGGCTCCACAGAAGTGAGCCGGACTGCTAGTCTCCAGCGGTCACCTGCACCCATTGTAGAAGGCCGCCATCAGCCAGGCCTGCTTTAGCCAAGCAGCAGAAAATGACACCGAGGCCCGCAGGAAGTCGCACCGAGGGGTGTGCTCCTCAGTGCTCACACTTGGGTCTGTATCCACGATACGGATCATCGTAGATGATGTAGCGACTGACACATGTATTGAGTCCATTGGTGAGTGGAGGAGTAAAACATAGAGCCTGGGGGGTTAACCAAACTAACTGACAGGAAAGGGAAAATGGTCCCTATCTGCGAAATCACCAGAGGCAGGTTTCTTTCCTTTGGTATATTTTCCATTGTTATGTCTTTGGTGATTTTCCCAGCAACCTTATAAGAGAGTAATTCAGTAAAAATACGGCACATTAAGAATAATTATAAAGGGAATGGTATGCTTTACAATGGTTAATTTACTTTGTATGAATTTCACCTCAACGCACTATTATTTTTTAAAGAAGGAAAGAAAGCATCCATTACCTTTGACGATCTGCATGGCACATGCGTGGTACACTTGCTCCTGAGTTGTGTTTGGGGGAAACACACGGTCAAACACATAAGGCTTCCCCTGGAGTGGAATGAAGGATGGCAGACATTAGCATGCTGGGGGAGGGAGAAGAAACACTGTAGCCCCTTCCAGAACCCCACGCAGACATCCCATTCCTCAACGCTGGCACGCACAGACACGTCTGGAGATGACGGACACGAGAGGGGCAGCGCTTTGTTTTGACCCCAGGAGCTGTGCCCGTGCGGTGGAGTGCCACACAGCTGAGGCGAATGCCATCTTGGCGTGATGATCTAGCACTCGCCACCCAGCCCCGTCCTGGGAAACCAAGCGAGAAAAGACAGCAGGGCCACAGGCTAAGGAGGGTGAGAAGAACAATTCACTAGCATCACGAATCTACCTCCAAGGGCAAAGACTGTAGGATCGCACTTCTCGGACATAAGTAAGTAGACTAAAGAAACCAAAGGTGGACCGGGAGTGGGCGGCTAAGAGGAAAAGGAATTTCTGCTTAGGAGACCCTGAGTGGACGTTTATGGTGGCGGGATAACTTGGGCAACGAGTGAAAAAGGATTACACTACATGGAAAATGCAATCCAGGTCACTGAAATGCACATGTGGAAACTCTTGAATTGGGAAATGTTCTCTTGTATATATTTTCACCATCAAAAATGTCTTCCTCAACAGATCCATCTATCCTGATATGGGAAGATCTTCAAGAAACATTAAGTGATAGATGCAAACTTGGAGACATATGTACAGTATTTTCCCAATTACAGAAGTGAAATATACAGTACCCTGAGCTATGTGGAAATGTCCACATCAAATAAACATGTAGTACCCTGAGCTATGTGGAAATGTCCACATCAAATCGGAAGTGTGGGTCTCCCTTTAAGTAGGGAATCAATGTTCATTAAAGTGAAACCGCAAAGCCATTAACATGGATCCACAAGTACAGTTGCTTAATTCGGGTAACATGATGTTAGTCCTTTGGCTGATACAAGTGCTAACGATATAAGATCGTCACAATGCAGAGAGCTAAGCAAAGAAAATATTTGATACCGACAACAACTGTGCTAGCTGACCTCAGGGAACGTTAAACCAGAAGACATGTGCTCTTTCCCATCACGCGGGACAAATTTCTCAGCTGTGTTTTCCCTCTAGTATAGAGACTGGGACTCGGTTGTCAAATTGTTTCACCATGGAGCCAATCTTTATCCAATTGAAATCAGGCTCTGGGCGGCATTTTGTTAGCCAATTACGGAAAGGGTCAACCGTGGCTCCCTGGCTACACACGTGGACGTCACTGGTGGTGAATGTGAGCGAGCGTAGGCTTGCTCTCCACAGGGGTGAGATGCCGTGTGAACAGGCGCCTTGCTTACATCGGTCAAAGCACACACGACCGCCTTTTTCAATGTCAAAAAGGCGAGGCAACAGGGCACCCTTTTGTTTTCCTCCTTAGAGTTCTTCATGTAAGGGAAAAAGAATCAGTATTATTTTTCATATTAGAAATTTAAAAAATCTGGATTACAGGGGGGAAAATATCTACCTGGAATACGTATTTGGTCTCTTCGTTGCAAAAGCCTGTGGAGCCCACAAGAACGGGATCCACAAAGGAGAAGGAGTTGTAAAAGTAATCTAGGCAAGTGGAGAGCAAATGCTTTGAGAGTGATTAGGGCAAAGAAAGTACGGATATGCTTTATACAATTGATGTATGTATATGCATGGATTGTGACTAGAATTGTATGAGCCCCTAATAAAATGTTAAACAAAACAATAAAATAAAAAACATTAAAAAAAAGTAATCTAGGCTGGAAACTGCTGGAAAAGAATTTTATTCAATAAATGTTCACATGGGTCACGGGTCAAACCCTGTCCCAGCAATTCTGGTGCTCCGAATTTAGCTTACCAAAGATGCGCTGCACCATTCGAAGATGCATATAAAAGGATGTTCACATGAAAGTGGTTTGTATAAAAGGAAAATCAAAACACGTTGACATCTACCAAGTGGAGGTGGGCTGAGACCGCCGTATTCTACCGCCATGGAAACGAGTGAAGTTGGCGTGTGTGTTCATATCTGCACACACAGATGGTTATGGGAAAACAACATGGTGGGAGGGGTTAGCTATCACTGAGTCAATTCCAACCCTGGGTAGACCCACGACTACAGAGCAGGACTGTTTCATAGAGGTTTCAAGCCTTTCAGGAGCAAAGAGCAGGCCTGTCCTCTGGGTTGGTTAGAACTGCCAACCTTTGGCACGCAGTTGAACATGTAACCCCTTTGTGTAATTAAAACTCTATAGATAAAATAACCACAAAAACACACCCACCAAACTCACTGCCATCAAATCGATGCCGACTCACAGTGACCCTATAGGACAGGGTAAACTGCCCCCGTGAGTTTCTGAGACTGTAACTCTGTATGGGAATAAAATGCCCCGTCTTTCTCCCAAGGAGCAGCTGGTGGTTTCGAAGTGGTGACCTTGTGGTTAGCAGCCAACTCATCACCACTAAACCACCAAGACCTTCAAAAGAAACAAAAGGTTTTTTCTCCGCTGAACAGCAGCAGGAGCTGGTGTGTCGGAGCTATCCGGTACCATCCTTGTCGGTGACCCCCACACCCGCCACCACCATGACTGAGCAAATGACCTCCGTGGCACCCTCATGGGCCACAACGGCTGGGTAACGCGGACCGCTACCACGCCACGGTTCCCGACATGATGCTGTCTGCCTCGCGAGATAAGACCATCCTCATGTGGAAGCTCACGAGGATGAGACCAACTACGGCCTTCCCCAACGTGCTCTGCGTGGTCACCCTCACTCTGTGAGCGACGTGGTCATCTCTTCTGATGGCCAGTCTGAGCTCTCGGGCTCCTGGGATGGAACACGACGTCTCTGGGATCTTACAACGCCGCCATGTTGGCCATACCAAGGACGCGCTGAGTGAGACCTTCTCCTCTGACAACCGGCAGACGGTCTCTGGCTCCCGAGATAAACCCATCCCGCTGTGGAATACTCGTGGCGTTTGCAAGCACACCGTGCGGAATGAGAGCCACTCTGCATGGGTATCCCGTGTGCGCATTTCACCCGACAGCAGCAACCCCATCACCGTCTGCTGTGGCTGGACAAGTTGGTCAAGGTGTGGAACTTGGCTAATTGCAACCAACCACATCGGCCACACAGGCTCCCTGAACACTGTGACGGTCTCTCTGGATGGATCCCCCTGTGCTTCTGGAGGAGAGGATGCAGGCCATGCTGTGGGACCTCAACGAAGGCAGCACCTTTATACCCCTGATGGAGGGGACAGCATCAGCGCCCTGTGCTTCCGTCCCAACCCCAACCGCCACTGGCGCTGTGCTGCCACGGGCCCAGCATCAAGATCTGGGACTTGGAAGGCAAGATCACTGTCGATGAGCTGAAGCAAGAAGTGATCAGCACCAGCAGCAAGGCCGAGCCGCCCCAGTGCACGGTTCTGGCCCGCTCTGCTGAGGGCCAGGCTCTCTGCAGGCGACACAGTTAACCTCCTGCGAGTATGGCAGGTGACCATCGGTACTCGGTAGAAATGTGTGGCACAGCTTTTTTCAAATTGAAAGACTGGCTTTCTAAAAAACAGGAAAAAAGATAATAGAAGTCTATATGCAAAGTAGTTGATGGTGGTTATCACTGGTGAGCAGAATGGCAGGAACATCTGTCAACATCTGATCTGTGATGTTGTTTTACTGCTTTTATCATTTTAAATATCGTAAGTGATGTTATAGGAAACAATGTAACGGTATGACAGGATGTGCACAAAACACTGTCAAGCAAAAAAGGAGGTTAAAATAGTGTGTAAAGGATGATGCAATTTCTGTAAACAAAATGCATATACATATATATACACACAAACACAAAATATGTAAATAGACAAGTATAAGAGAAAAATGTTCATAGTGTTTATCTTTGGAATTTAGGGGATTTTGTTCTATTTTCATTTAAATTGTAAACTTTTCTAAAATAAAAATATATAATTTTTAAATAAGTTAAAAATTAATATATATTTTTTGAGATTAATATTCTTACAACCTAAAGAACTCTCAAATTAGTAACAAGAAAGGCATAAACTAAACAGAAAAGTCGGCAAGAGCTCAGTACTAACAATAGAAGAATATAAACATTCCATAAACAATGACATTCCACATTTTCAAAGAAAAGGAAGACAAGGGTGGAAACATCATTTGCCACATTTCCGATTAAAAACAAAGATATGGTGTTAATGCCTGGTGTAGATGAGCATCTTCATTCCCTCCTGGCAGGAGAGTAAACCCATTCAACTTTCATGGGGCCGTTCAGAAATGTATGCTTCAAAGACTTACACTGTATATATCCTTCTACTTCCAAGAATTTATACTATGGAGGTCACAGACATAGACAAAGATCTGACTACAAGGACGTTTATGATCCTGCTGCTTAGAATAAGGAGGAAGCAAAGCATTATTGCCGGTGCATTTATTTTACTCTTTGCTGCTATTTAAAATGACATCATAAGCTAGAAATGAGTGTCAGACAGAAGAAAATGTTCTAAAATTGATTGTGGTGATGAATGTACAACTCTTCATGACTGAATTATTGAATTACAGGATATGTGGGTTATAAGCCAATAAAGCTTTTATAAATACATAGATCATAAAATAGAATAAAAATAAAATGACATCAGAAGAGAAGAATAAATCACAAAAACACGCTGAGTAATTGAACTATTGAATTATATGATATGTGAATTCTATGAAAAAAACTGTTTATTAATCCTTTTTTTGCAAAAAAAGAGTAACCCCCCCAAGGAGAAAAAAACCACTGAGAAAAATTAGATATAAGAGAGCACATACCATATTATTAGCTTGATGTGACGTTTAAGAAGGGACACACTATCTTTGGTGATACAGGGAGTCAGCATCATGGTCTACCTGGGTGATACTGACTGGACAGCGACCTGAGACAACTTTGAAGGGTGACAGAGTTGCTTTAGACATCCACAGGGGCAACAGTGGGCTGGTGTCCGCATAGGAGGGCTTCAAAAAGTTTGTGACAGAATTCCATTCTTTTAATTCCATTTTCCACAAAGTTTCAACATCCCCATATGTAAAATTCATCAAACTGCTTGCTTAAGATATTGTGCACTGTATGCAAATTACACCTCAATTATATCTGCTATCAAAATATATAACATCATTAGAATGCTGTTATGATGGTTCTTAAACATATGAGTTGATGTTCAGCCTCATTTCATAAAATAAACACACATTAAACTATGAATTACCACTTTTACTTATCAAACTGGTCAAATAAAATAGCTGGTTTTGAAACAATTTTACTGGCATATAATCCACATCATACAATTCAATGGTTCAATCACATCTAGAGTTGTACAGTCATTAATGTCATCAATTTGAGAAGATTTTCTTCTTTCTTGTACTCCTTGTTATTAGCTCTTCATTTTCCCTGACCTCGCCAATCATACCCCATGAAACCATTAATCCAGTTACTGTCTCTATAGATTCACCTATCCTGGGTTTCATATGCAGAAAAACATAAAAGAACAAACAACAACAACAAAATAACATAGTAAAACAGAAAATCCTCAATCAAAAAGAAAGCAAAAACTACTAAAAACTAGAACAAATTTTATATGGGTCAAAAGGGAGATCAGATGATAATGGGTTAAATTTTCCCCTAACTACATCTGGAACAATAATTCCAGTGCATTCTGTGTAAGAGCAAGACTATTCACATCCCTGGCCTATGGTTCAAGGGTACCCACTGGACGCTTAATTCATGTGTGTTTCCCTTTACTTTTTTTTTCTCCCACTGAAACAACTTAAAAATGGGTCAAAGGGGAGATCAAATGAGAAGATGTTGCATTTTAACCACTTTATGATGTCCTCTGCCTGGTAACAAGGCAGAGGCTTAATCTATGTGGGGATTCTGCAAATAGATTTGGGGCTTCTCCTATTGTCCAGAGCCTTCTGCAAACCAGGGGTTCACAATCTAAACTCTGATACCATTCCCTCCTCCTGCTCTGGATTATTTATGACCCTTGGATCACACAGGCTGGTGTGCTTCTTCCATGTGGGCTTAGTTGGTACCTCACTTAGATGGCTGCTTGTCTGAAAGCAAACTCTTAAAATACTAGACGAAAGAGTTTTTTAAAAAATATGGTGGTGATTAAGTGGAGAGCAAATGCCTTGAGAATGATTGGGGCAGGGAATGTATGGATGTGCTTTATAGAATTGATGTATGTATATGTATGGATGGTGATAAGAGTTGTATGAGTCCCTAATAAAATGTAAAAAAAGAAAAGAGGAGAAAAAAATGATTAGGGCAAAGACTGTATAGATGTGCTTTATACAATTGATGTATGTATATGTATGAACTGTGATAAGAATTGTATGAGCCCCTAATAAATTGTTAAAATTAATAAAAATAAATTTAAAAAAACAAAACAAAACAAAAAAAATATGGTGGTGAAAAAAAATACATGGTGGTGGTGGGTTAGTGAGAATGTGAAGAAACAGAAACAGATATTCTACTGGTCAGAGTATAAATGGAGGCCAACTCTATGCAAAGTAATTTGAAACACTCTCTTAAATGCATACACTTTATGACTTCTACTTCCAAAAATGTATTCTACATTCTGCACCTATGCAAAATACGTGTACATATAAGGTCTTTCAATTGCAATAGCAAAAGACTATAACAATTCTAAAAGTCCATCGATAGGGGGCCTGATTAAATAAATTATGGTATAGTTCCAAAACAGGAGACTGTAAAGTTATTAAAAATCGTGAGAGAGAGACGACCTGCTACCACCAAGAGGGGCATGGAACAAGTCCTCTGAGCCCAGGGATCCTGAGCTGGGGCTCTGCTAGCCTCGGGAGCAGACCGGTGCTAAGCCGGTGGACAGCTCCGAATGCAGGGCCTCACAGAGACAGGAAGGAAACAAGGCCTTGCTCCCTACACTGGGAGCTGGTGGAGAAAGCCTCCCCTGGAGCGGAATTAACATCACACCTCCTAACCTGTGAGAGAATACATTTAAGTTTTTTTTTTTAAAGCATGGGGAAAACAAAGCATGAGCTAGCTCTTTACATGCTGATATGGAAAAATACCCAAAACATTTTAAAAAGTAAGACACAGGACAGTATGGTGCCATTTGTATAAAAAGCAGAATATGCATGTATATATAGCATGTATATATATTTCATTTGTACATGTATAATGTATTTTTTAATTATTAGGGGCACATACAACTCATCACAATCCATACATATATCAACTGTGTAAAGCACATTTGTATATTCATTGCCCTCATCATTCTCAAAACATTTGCTCTCCATTTAAGCCCCTGGCATCAGCTCCTCATTTCCCCCCCTCCCTCATGGACTCTTGATAATTTGTAAATTATTATTTTGTCATATCTTACACTGTCTGACATCTCCCTTCACCCACTTTTCTGTTGTCTGTCCTCCAGGAAGGAGGTTATATGTAGATCCCTGTAATCGGTTCCCCCATATAGTGTGTTTTGGAAGGATCCATGAGAGAGTGGTAGTAATGATTGCCTCTTAAAAGGGGAAATTGGGTGGCTGGGGAAAGGCACAGAGGAAGCTTGCTTTTCATTGTATGTTCTTTGTACCATTTAAATTTTGCCACGTGTGGCTGTAAGACCTATTGATAAGAATCAAATAAAAATGTAAAACTAGTCAAAAATGTAAAACCCTGCAAGAATACTTGATAGTAGTCAAATGTTGTGTTAAGAATTAGGTTACAAAAAAAAAGAATTAGGTTACAAAACGACATTCAGTATATGATATACCTTTATTAAGTCTAATATATGTATATATGCCGGGGGAAAACGACTGGAAGCAAATATATCAAATTTCCACAGTTGTTTTTTTTTTGGTGGTGGTGGTGTGGGGCAGTTTGGAGAGCTTTTTTTGTTTTCCCATGTGGTTTTGTTTTTAACGTTGAAGATGATCTCACTGTTTTACTAGAATGAAAAGCATCATTTTTAACGAGGAGCTAATAACGAGGAGCTAATAACGAGCACAAGACGGAAGAAAATGTTCTGAAATTGATTGTGGTGATGACTGTACAGCTCTTCTTCACATGATTGAACTACTGAATTGTACAGTTTGTGAATCATACGCCAATGAAACGGTTTTAAAATGAAAACATTATTTTTTTAATGTTTGAGAAAATCTTCCTTAATTAATGAATTGGAATATCTCAGCCTGCCTCAATATTCCTTCCACCCAGTGGCCAAGAAACAAAGTCTCTAAAAAATAGTCTATCTAAAAATAAAAAGAAAGAAAACCCAGTCTATTGAAGCCTAAAGACTTTGCCTCTTCTCAGCCATGATCCAGCCATGCCTCAGAAAGCAAGGCCCCCAAACCCTTCCCGCTACCCCTCCTGAGAAGTTAGGAACCAACACACACACACACACACACACACACACACACACACACACACACACACAATAGGGATTCCAGAGGGCACTGTGAAAGCATTAAAATGGAGGGCGCTCTCCAAATGCTGAAGCCAGAGCAGACAGAAAAGACGGATGTGTTTACTGGTGATGATACAGGCAGGTGACAGCTAGAAAGGGTGGCACTTAGTGCATGCCTATCACTGGCAGGGAAAGGCAGAGTTCAAAGGTTCTGCAAAGGCCTGCTAATCCTGTCCCTCTTCATAGCTGAGCCTGGAAAGCCCAAGTCTAGTTCTTTATTCCTTTACCTTAAAGATTTTATTCCCATTAAACCTCTTTTAATTTCCTATGCATCATACTCGGGATGAAATAATTTTGTTGACTCTTTTCAGGAAGATAACTAGACCAGTGGTTTTCAGCTTTTTCTGCTTCTCGACTACTCACATGGGACACCTCTCTCGTATTTACATCTCTCTTTACACATAATTAATTTTAATTGGTTGGTCGTGTGATGGGGAATTCTTTACCAAATCTGGGGGAGCATCTGGTTAGTTAGTTATATTGCCCCAAGCCCCTCCTTAGGTTTGGATCCTGGATTGAATTTCTCGAAGGCAGGTCATCTCTAACACGCACCCCCACCCTCAACCAGAGGCCACTCATCGTCAGTGTTTGTTGAGCAAGCATGTATAGATTTTGATGAAGAAAGGGAGCAAGAAGATGGAAGGGACCTGGAGGTTTGGATGAGGAAAATGTGAATGACTTCTAATTTTGACCTAAACCTGCTGTGGGAAGGCAGTGTATCAAACAACGAAAACCAACCCCGTTACTGTCGCGTCTATTCTGTCCACAGCAGCCCCACAGGACAGACGAGAAGCTACCGCATAAGGCTCCCTGGGATGTGGAATCTGTGGAAGCTGGCTGCCACGTCTTTCTCCCAGACAGTGGCTGCTGGGCTAGAACTTCAGGCTTTCGGTTAGCAGCCGGACACTTGACTGCTATGCCACCAGGCACCTTGAATAAAAAGGGCAGCAGCATCTAACCCTCAGCAAGAGGTCACTGGGTGCGTGGCGCCGTGCTGAGCACTGTAGATGGGCTATCTCCCAGAAGACGGCTCATAGCATCCTATGAGGTCGGAACTATGATCAGTCCCATTTTATAGACGAGAAAACGGAGGCTGAGAGAGGTCAGGTAGCTTGCCCACCGTCGCACGAGCCGAGAAGTAGAACAATTTCAAATCCGAGCAATTTGACTCCAGAGCTACATCATCAACGTGATCAATGAAATGAAGCTGCCAGCACTGCGCCAGATCCTTAGCGTGGCTTCTTCTCCCCTCCCCCAGGCATGCCACCCCTCCCCCATCTGGGCTCCTCGCCAAAGCTAAAGCTCTCCACCATACCTTTTCTCCAACCTCAACTCCGTTTCCAGAACTTCTCAATGCCCATCCAACCTTTCAGAGGTTTCTCCCTGGACTCCCTCCCCTGCCTCCAGGGAACTGAAGACCCACTGACTGGGTGCAACGGGAGTGGGAGACGCTTAGAATTTTCGAAACGCGCACAGAGACCTCTCACCTTTAAGGAATGTCCCTTGCCAGCCACCCCCAGCAATCCCAAAGACTCCTCACGGCCATCTCTGGTGAGTCTTTCTTCCACATCCCACGGGCCAGATCTCTGTTCTCTTGAGCACCTTCACCACCACCACCACCACCACCAACCCCCCAAAGCCTCCTGGCCAGCTCCTTGTTCACTTACATATCCCAGCAGCTAGTTTTCCATCATGGATAATGACTAGCTAGCGGGAGGACCTGAGATCAGGGGTCCAGAGAAGACCAACCTGTTCCTACTCTCAAGAAAGCACTTGGTAGAGGCTGTACTTCCAGCACCAGGCCCGATTTCCATGGTGACACCCCTGGGGATAGTTGTCATGGTAATACTGGAGAGACACTGGCCACAGCAAACACTACTGCCCCTCTTCAATTGTCTCTCAAAAGGCTCCCCAAAGCTAAGGAAAAGCCCTGCTCTTTAGTTACCAAAATAATCCTGGGCTACCCCAACTATACTGACTCCTCCAACAACCAGCAGGCCTCCACCTAGACTTTTCCTAGTGAGGTACTTGATTCTATTCGGTTTTGTTTTGTTTTTTAACTTTCTGAAGAACTCACTTAACGATAAGGAGAATGGAGGTTGGTGGCACGTCGTGGACACTTGAATGAAGGTGTGTGTGTGTGTGTGTGTGTGTGTGTGTGTGTGTGTGTGAATGTGTGCACGCTTGTTTTTCCACACTGTCATCCCTCTCATATCTGGTACTCCCTTAGAGGGCCTGGTACAGACCCAACAGCTCCAACAATAGGGACACCCTGCCCACCAAACACCAAGGCAGAGGAGTGGTCTCATCCCGTAGCAGAGGCACACTGGGGTTCTGAGTGACACAAAGAGCCAAGCAAGACAACATGCCCCCACCATGACTCAGCCCCTTCACTTTTGACAAGCCCTATCCCCCAGGTTCCTGGGACTGGTGGGTGCAGCGGGCAGAATAGGGGAGGGACAAGGTTCACAAAGCGTCTTCTCCTACTCAGCGCCAAGCAGAACAAAGCCCACAAACAGCAGAGACTCTGAAGGCCAGAGCTAGCCGCAGTGCTGCAGAAGCAAACAGCGGCAATTACCGGAAGGAGCAGGAGCAGTCAGGTCTAGAAAGATCTCATCACCCACCTTTACCTGCCTGCTTCCTCCATGTCTTCCTCATGCAGTCCCCAGGCACGAGACACCAAGGGGAGAGGGGAGGAGGAAAGAGGAAAGGGGGTAGGAAGGTCCCTAGTTGCGACCCTCAGAGATTTCCTCAAAATCATTTCTCCTACCATTCACATTCTCCTGGATGAGGAAAGGCTATTAAGGCTGGTAAGGCAAGCTCACAGGATGCCGCCTGAGACAAAATGGCCCCTCGGAGGCATGGCTCTCGGAGTGAGAGATTGACAGGGAGGGCTAGTGGGAGGGAAGAGGCAAAGCAAGACAAAGGAGTGGCCCTTCAAACATGGGGCAAAATAGAGAAGGAAGTACCAGCTGTGGGGCTGAGAGAGGATTTGAATTCACAGCCCCCCACCTCGCTTCCCCTCTCACCTCCCACAGTGACGCTCCTGTCTAGCCGGGCTGACTGGACAACTCACCACCACAGGGCCTCCTCCCAGTCTCAGTCCTATCCCAGGCCCAGCACATCAAGCAGCCCCAGAGGGCCTAAGGGAGTTGGTTCAGACTTACCTGAAATGCCTTCTGGAGCTAATTTTAGAAGTAGAAAGATTTCCTGATTTTTTTATGTGCGTGTCTGGGGGGTGATCTGTTCCCCCATAACCACCCCTTGCCTGCTTCTCAGCCTTCATGTGGGGCAGGGGGCTCAAGTTCCAACTATCATAGTTATCTGTAATCCTCAGATACAGAGACCCCCCCAGGGTTGGTCTAGGCATTGGTTTAGCCCAGCCAGAGTGACCCGACAGCAAGGACGTCAGATGGCAAGGCCTGGGACCCAGAGCTAAAGAGAGACAGAAGTACTTCCTGAGTGGCAAATACACACAAACACAAACTCACACACAGTCGAAGCATCCACTGGGGTTCACAGTGTGCATGCAGGCACAGGGTGGTGGCAGAGGCCTCTTTGGGACTCCCTGGGATGGACAGGCAGCCTCTTTGAAAGACTGCTTCTTCAGAATCTCATTCTCACTGATTGAGCCAAGGCTTCTTCCTCTGCTCTATTCCTGTAACAAGCATCTTTCCAGCCACCGTGAGTCAAGCACACTTCAGAATCACCTCTGACCTTGAGAAGCTTCTTGAATGTGCCCCTCCCTTCCTAAGCAGGGCTCTCCTTCCCAGGCCCACCACCCATCAAGCCTCCCTGGACTTGATGCCCAGTTCCTCTCACCCCACAATCTTGAGGCCCCTTCCAGCCTAGGCCAGACCCAGCGGACGAGGACTCAGCATTCCCCTTGGCTCATAACACCAATAATAGATAAGAGTCCCCAACAGAAATCTGGGGAGGCGGTGTGATGGCCAGGAAAAAGTGTGAACTTTGGAGCCACTGATCCACGTTCAGCTCCAAGCATTAATTGTGTGACCTTGAGAAAGTCACTTAAGTTCTTTGAGCCTCAACGTCCTCATCCGTATAATGGATCCACGAAGCCCTACTTCAGAGAGCTGTTTTGAGAAGGAAATAGCAATGGCCAAGTGACAAACATGGGAGGAATATCATTCCCCTTCTGCCAAGAGCTCCTCCATGAGCAAGGGCGATGATGAAGATGGAATGAAGGTGGCTGGCTACTTTTTATTGGCTCACCAGGAGGAAGGATGAATAAACAAGTACTTATTAGGATCTTGGGGTTGGGGCATTGTTACTTGTTGAAGTGCTGGGGAGTGGTCTTCTTCCTACTGACCTGGGAGGAAAAGGCAGGCCTTTATTTCCTTAGGACCCCAATGGTTCCCCCAAACTGGGTGTGGCATCAGTGGATTCCTTTCCCAGAACACCCTTCATGAGGCTTGGCGCCCCTCCCCCAAGTTCAGGCTCTAACTAATTCAAGGAATGATGGAGGCCCTGGTCCCAGAGCCCACTTCCACTGCGACCCTGGGCTGCCAGCCTCCTATCACCCCCATCCAGTAGGCCTTCTCCTCCCTTCCTGGGGGTGGGGGGCGGCAGAGGTCGGAGCCAATAACAAAGGGAAGCCGTACCTTTTCTGGGGGAGAAGGAAAACGTCAGAAAAACAAGGGACCGACTCTAAGGGGTGGGGACCCTGTGGAGAGCAGCAAAGGGGCTTTGGAGGCCCTGGTCCCAGGGAAGTAACCCCTTCCCACTCTGCAGTCTGGACCCGGGGCCTAGCCAGGCCACACCCAGCCATCAAGATGCAGGAGAGAGGAGGGGCTGCGGCGCGAAGGATGGAGGATGGAGGATGGATGGAGGATGGAGCTGAGCCGAGGGGAGGAGGTGAAGTGTGACAGGCAGGGGCTCAGGCTCCCAGAGGAGAGAGATTCAGTCTCCCGCCCCCTCCCTGAGATCCCTTCCAAGGGCTGCACTCACCCCAATAATGACGCTGTCGTCCCCTTGGAAAATGGGAATGAACTTGTCCCCCCGAAGAATTTCCGACTGGTTCAGGGGCCGAAATCGGCAGAGCACCTTGATGCTACATTCGTTGTTGGTCTCCGCCATGGTGGTCGCCGACGTGGGACTGGGTCACTTGGGGGGTTGCTGGGGGACTTCTGCTCCGGGGGAGCGGGCGCTGAGCGGCAGGCGGGGCGGAGGGAAGGAGCTCGGTGCCTGCTGGGGGCGCCGGGGCGAGGACCGGGCGCGGGCGCGCGTTGTCTCCTGCGGCACACGCTGCGGGAGCGAGTCCTGGCGGCGAGTGCTCTCCCGGCGCTCTGCCTCTCCGCCCTGCGCTGCAGCGGCGCGCTGCGGGCGTGGGCGGGGCCTCGCGGGCCGGGGGCGGGGCCTCGCGGGCCGGGGGCGGGGCCTCCCACGGGCTCCCCGAGCTGGACCACCACCGCCAAGGGTCGACCTTTCTCGCGGCTCGCTAGCACCCCCTGAAGCTCAGAAGTCCCCTCGCGTCCACCCCTTCCCCCGCCAGGTCACAGGCTGCCTCCCCGAGCCCCGACCCGTTGGTTCCGCCCTCCGCCTCCACCCACTGGAAGCCAATTAAGGGTCGGAGATGGGTTTGTCTACCGGAGCAGGTCAACCATGTTTCTTCCTGAGCACCCCTGCCACCCCTCCCAGCCCACCCCCTGCACCCATCACGGGCGCGCCTGTTTAAATGGAGAGCACACTTCTCCCCACTTCCCAACCCTACCCAAGGGACAGCCGCCAGACTTCCTCTGCCTTTACCTTCAAGGACAGCGGCCTTGTCCATACTGAGGTGGGTCTTCAGGTCCCATTTTTGAGGAGACCGGTCCTGAGTGTTGGGGAGGGGGTAGGCTGGCTCCCACCATCCCCTTCCATATCCACAGATGAACCGTACTGTCTCCTCACCCTGTACACCAGGGCCCAGATTGAGCGAAACAAACTCCCCTTCTAGCCTATGACAATTAAACAGCAGGTGAATTTCTCCGTTTGGCCTTCTAAATCAGGACTGGGATGGAAGCCAGTGGGAGAAATTTTTGCCAGAGAAAGGGGAGTCAAGGCCTTGATTGGAGTGGTGAGGCCAAAGGAGAGGACCACTGGGGCTACCACCGCATTTGGGCTTCAGGCAGGTTTAGGCACATCTCTGAGTGTTTGCTGTTCCAGCTACCCCTGGACCTAACACCCAACTCCCTTTCTCAAGCCTTTCTTATCTCTTCCTCTTTCTGTCCCTTCACTGGCAAAGTTAAGCCCAAAGATGCCTTGTCCTTCCTCACTGGTCAGACTACTGCTGCAGGCCCTGTGTAGAACCACCAAGAAGCTGACCAAATTGATTTTCCCGGTGTCACAGGACCTTGCTGACCAACAGAGAGTTGGACTGCAGGAGATGGCACTCTATACCAAGGGGAAGAGGTAGGGCAGGGCGATGGAAGATGGGAGGAGGGCATAGTGGTCCTGTCTGGCAAATACCTGAGGTCCCGTAGACACTATGGGACAAGGGTGAGATACTAATGGCCTGGCCAGTCAACAGGCAACCACACAGAACTCATCTGAGGGAGGTTTCTCCTGTCATGCCTACACCTCTAACCTGCCTACCTCCATCTCAGGGGACCTGAGGGGAAATGGTCCGCCAGAAGGAACTGGATAAGAAAGCAGTAGGACTGTGGAGAAAGAGAGACAGAGGCTTGGAGAGTGTAGATAGAAGGACAATGAGTTTCACACTCAGTAACACAGGCGTCTCGCCAGTCACTGGGTCTGGTACTATTCCAAAATGTTGTAGCATCTTGCAAGCTCCTGAAACCCTGGGAAACTGACCAATCTCAGGGTCTCAGAAGGTCTGGGAAGCACCTTAGTGAAAAAGTTGGAAAATACTAGTCCCTTGAGGGGCACTGGCTACAAACCTCCAGCCCTCAAAAAAGAATGTGGTATTACTAACATGAAATTCAAAGAAAAGATAAGAAGATAAGGAGATGGGGAAACTAGAGTACTAGAAATGAAACAGCCAGCGCATAAAGAGAATGTTGACATAATGTGAAAAATATACTAATGCCCCCCCCAGTATCATGATCCCAATTCTACCTTATAAATAAGGCTAGACCAGAGGTTGTACACTGGTGCAGATATGAACTGGAAACACAGGGAATCCAGAACAGATAAACCCCTCAGGATCAGTGGTGAGAGTGGCCATATCGGGAGGGTGGTGGGAAGGTAGTGTAGAAAAGGGGAACCGATTACAGGGATCTACATATAACCTCCTCTCTGGGGACAGACAGCAGAAAAGTGGGTGAACAGAGACGTTGGGTAGTATAAGGTAAGACAAAATAAGTATAAATTATCAAGGGCTCATGAGGGAGAGGGAAGTGGGGAGGGAGGGGAAAAAATGAGGAGCTGATATGATACCAAGGGCTCAAGTAGAAAGCAAATGTTTTTGAGAATGATGAGGGCAACAAATGTGCTGGACACAATGGATGGATGTATTGATTGTGAGAAGCGTTGTACGAGCTCCCAATAAAATGTTTATATATATGTATGTATGATTATATATATGAGTTTATATATGTATATATATATTAATGTCATTGATCAACTGGTGTGGAAATTGTCAAATGGAAGCTGACAGTGTCACCTTTCATCCAAAACAGTACTAAAATATATATGACAATGTGTTATATATGACATTGTCTATAACAATGTATTGATTAAGTATAATGAAACTGTCTTTGTTCTTGTCATAACAATAATCTGAGTAGATACATAGATAGACACACAACGGAACAGGTATGGGAGGAGAATGGGACTATACCCACCAATATGGGTGAGAGGGTTTCAAAAAGTTCATGGAAAATGAAATTAAAAGATAATGGAATTTTACCAGGAACTTTTAGAAACTTCCTTGTACAGGTTTAACAGGCTATTTCCACATATGTATTCACCTATACCAAAAACATGTCTATGAATATAGTACAATACAGAGGGAACAAAGTTATGAAAACTTCTTAGCCCTAACCAAACACCTTGAGGGAATAAATTGCTGGGCATTTGGGCTCAGGACCATAGTCTCAGGGAACACCAAGATCAGTTGGGTCTTAAAAACTTGTGAGCAGCTATCTAAGATACAACCATTGATCTCTCCCCACTGGAAGCAAAGAAGAGTGAAGAAAATCAAAGATGCATGAAAACACTCAGTCTAAAGGACTAACGGGCCACAAAGAACTAGATGGTGCCTGGCCAACGACCAACTGCTCAGAAAGAGACCACATTGCAAGGATAGGATTGTGGAAAAATATGAAACAAAACTCAAAAAAAAAAAAAAAGGTTTGTTGGTCCGACAGAGACTGGTGTAATCTCCCACACTGTGGCCCTTAATTACCCTTCAGGCCTGGAACTGCACTCCACCCAACGCGCTCAGTTTTCAGTCAAACAATGCTGAACAACTCACTTGTCGCAACCCTAGAGGTCAAGGGAGAGGCTCCTGTGGGTTTCTGAGACTGTAATTCTTAGGGGAGTATAAAGCCTCATCTTTCTCCCACAAAATGGCTGGTGGTTTTGAGCTCTCGGGTTAGCTCCCCACCCACCTCCAGTAAAGCATTACGTCACCAGGCCTTCTGTTAGTCCAACAATCAATAGGCAGGTCTGTAAGGTGAACAATACATGAACAAGGTGTGTACTTATTACATTAACCAGCCACATAAGATCAAAAGGGCAGTATTTGTAGGAGGACAAAGTTCAGAAGGCAGTTAGGAAAATGGAAATGGAAAACACGGAAGGGAGTGGAAAAATGATGTTACATTGTGGGGATCAAAATCAATGACTTGAAATATGATGCGTGTGACTTAATAAAAATGTTGATTTGCTCTGTAAACCTTCGCCCAATGAACTATTTTTTAAAATGTATTTTAAGGGAGGAAAATCTGTCTTTCACTATGAGTTCTTAATTTTATACTAAGATGTACTTACTTGAAAAAACTTAAAATGTAGACATTAATATTTATCCTCAGAAGAGTGTGCTTTTATCATTACTTCAATTTCATTGAACTTTGAAATTCAAATGTCTGGAAACAGTAGCTTACAGAATGTGGTCAGACAGAGACGGAGGCACTACTTTCCTATTACATGAACTTTCAAATATAATCGCCAAATTTAGAGAAGAAACACAATAAACAGGATGCTCCATTAAGTTTTAATTTCAGATAGCTAACAATTTTTCTGTGTATGTACCAAATGTGGGAAGATACTACTCATACTAAAAATTATTCGTTGTTTTTCCGAAATTCGGATTAACTAAGCGTTCTGTATTTTATGTGACAACCCTAACTGAGGAAGATTACGTTTCCATTTCTAATACACACTAAGAGTTTACTAACTTTGCCACCAAGAGTTTAGTCTGTTGCCACAAGACTAGTTGTAATTTTGTTTAAGTTAATGACTTAAAATCTGGAGGCCCAATATATTCACCTGAAAAATAGGATATATAAAAGCTCTCTCTCAGACTTGATTGTAAAGCATACAAAGAAAATAAATGTGAAACAGCACCCTAGGGCGCGTCATTTTCATTCCTCGCCCAAGACAAATCCTGTCAAAACTACATATCCCACAATCCCTAGGGGCGTTTCCTCTCCACCCCCAGCGTTACTTCATTCCCTGCCCTCGTTCTCGCCCATCTGGGCTTCGCCAGGGGCGTGGTAGCGGGCTATTCTCGCGATGTTTGCTTTACCCTTCGGCTGTTCTTTAATGTCGCGAGATTTCCAGGTCCTCCGCCTCCTTCGCCTCTCCCTTTGCTGCCGCCTTAACCCGGGACCCGGACTCAGCCGCTCCCCTATCCGAACACCGACCCCGGCTCCACTGAAGCCCCGGCCCCCCAACCCTGCCTCGCCGCCGCCATGGCGGACCCTAAATACGCCGACCTTCCCGGCATTGTGAGTACAGGGCCGGCCCCGGCTACCCAGGACCGCGCTTCGACCTCTCTAGGACCCTCGCCAGACGCCTACCCTCAACCCCTCCCGCCCGAAGCCCCACCTCCGCCCCCAGGGCGCGTGCCCCTTCCTCCCCGACCGGCCGCCGCACCTCCCGGACTCCTCCCACCCGCCTGGGCGCTGGCTGTCAGATGGCGCCCCAGGCCCCCTCTCTGCCGGGCACCGGTACCCTGGCCCTGCAAACGTTTCTGGTCTCTACCACTTGTGCATCAGTGTTTCCACCTGTGTAGACACCTCCCCTGCCCCTCCAAATGCCCCACAAGACCTCCATCTTCTCACCCTACCCCAGGACATAAGCACCAGGCCTCTTGGTGGTGATAGTTGGTGTCCCTCCTGCCAAGGAAGAGGTTCAGGTGGCAGAACTTTGCTGTGTCAGAGGGAACGTCTGCCCTGCGGGAACCTGCCCCTCCCTTGTCCCTGCATACGAGCCCCTGTGCTCCCTCCTGGTGCCGCCCTGTCAGCCACAGGGCCTTGGTCCTGACTCACTCTCACTCCTTGTGCCAGGGTAGTGGTGTACCCAGTCTAATTTCAGGGTAGCCCTCATCTACGGTCGACCTTAACGATTGTCAGGGACACCCCCTCACCCAAATTAAGGGTAACGTCTTTGTCATCATTACATACCCCCTGTTTGCCACCAGTTCCCAGATGCCTTTGCTGCCACCACCCCCACCCTGCACTGATGTGCAGGATCCTGATGTCAGAGCCTGGTTCTCTGTTGTATATTCAAGTGGAGTTGGGGAAGGGCTGATGGGGGGGTATGGCTGGGTGGTGAAGTCTGGTGATCACCACTTCTACCTGCAGGCCAGGAACGAGCCAGATGTTTATGAAACCCACGACCTTCCTGAGGATGATCAAGCGGAATTTGATGCGGTAAGACTGTGTGCTGCCTCAGGACGCCTCTGGCCCCTGACATCTTTCCTCAGGCAGGCCCTGACCCTCCTCTGGCGAGCCACAGTAATAAGTGGGTATGCCAACCCCAACCTACGTGGTTTGTAGGTCGCAGGACTTCCAGAGACCACACCGGGCCTATAACCACCAATAAACAATGCCAGGAAAGAAGAGTTCAGTGGAAGTACAACCAAGAAGCCCTATTTGCAGAGCTCTGATGTTTGGGCCTTTTGAATCAAGTCAGGAGTATCTCAAAACAGGTTTGGGGCAAGGGTCTTAGTTAGATCCCTCAGTTCTAGTCCATGATGACCAATCCTGAAGCCTGAGAACTTGTAACATTAATCACGTTTGAGGTTAAGACAGCGTGTTATTTTGCCAAGTATTTCCCAATATACTTAGGATGTTGCCAGGAGATAGACGAGGGCTTCTTAAACTTTTTCCACTCTTGACCCCTTTTATACCTGAGAAATTTGCACCACAGGCGAGCGATGCCAGCGACACCTTGGATTCACTAGGTGTTTGTTTTTGAATTAATTTTTGGTTGCACATTCAGAAACATTGTTCTGTTGCCGAATTTTTCACAGTGCTATATGGGATTGTGGCCCACGTTTCAGAAGCTTTGAGCTGCATGAGGGTTGGCACACTTTTGAGACGAAAGAGCCATTCCTGTCCCTCACAACAATTTAAAAATTATTCGACAGTCATAAATGTATTTTTACAGACAAATGAAATCACCATTATCTGAATAATAGTCTTTAAATTTTTTTGCAGTTTTACTTAAGAGCCAGGCGTGTGTACTGAAAGAGCAGTCTGCTGACCCCTGAGCTAGACTCTGAGGTGTGGAAGAATATTGGATGTGGATATTCACTATCCATTGGGCAAAGAGTAAGGAAACGATTTGGAGCGAGAAAGGGGCCTGGGAAGCACAAGATAAGTTTGAGGAAGAACATCATTCACTTCAGCAGGAAAGAGACCCTTTTCAGATCCCAAGAGAAATCTAGGCTGTGGAGGAAGAAACAGGATAGTGATGGGCGGGTTTGAAGCAGGAAAGGGGCTTTGAGCATTGTTCATTGGATGTGTTCATTCTGTGTTGACTTGTGCAATGTGGAGGAAGGCAGACGTAGTCCTGACCTCCAGGAGCCCCCCAGACTAATGGGGGAAGTAGGATACATATAGGAAAAATGGAAGAAAAACCAAAATTGAGTGAATGAAAAGCAACACAGTGCGAACTATGTATGTAAGTCCACAGGGGATGGGCAAAGATCTCTGGGCATGTGAGAGGGTCCTGTTCAGGGTCTCTTATTTCTAGAGAGAGCTGTGCTGGGGTCACATTGGTGGTGAGGTCTGACCAGTCGGCAGAAGGCAGGCTAACTGCGCTTGTCTGCGAGTCCTGTGGCTATGTCTGTGGGCTGGTTAATTCTGGGGAACGCTGGTTGCTGGCTTATAATGTATGGCTTGGCGTACTCACTTATCCTTTATTTGATTCCCCCATGTGGAAGTGGTTCCCAGTCTGGGGAACACCTTCCCTATCCCCTCTCTCAGTGGTATGTGCCTTGTGGCTTCTGTACCTGCTGGCATGCCAATCTGTCCCCAAGCTTGAGTATCTGGAAATCAATGCAGAATAATGGCGTTGCCCAAGCACCTGGTTGTGCACCTGTCAGTCCGCGAGGCATTTTATTAGGAAACTGCCTCTGGCCTCAGTGGGCGTAGGTTTGGGTGCTGAGGACTTCACTGTACTGCCACAGATCAGATCCTGCCCTAGTCTGGCCTTGGCCTCTGCCTTCATGGCAGGGTAATGAATGGAACTTTGTTAGCTTGTAGTGTCAAAGCAGTCCCCTTTTCAGACCAAAGAACCGAGACAAAGCAAAACAATGTAACATTCCTTCTGAAGGAACTGAGAGATCTCTACATGAAAAGGTGACACCCATTGCAGGCATGGTAGAGCCTTAGCCTACAATTGGCTGTTTGGCCAGAGTCACCTGATTTGGTGCCATCTAGTGGGGTGACTGATCGGAAGAGAGGACCCTGTAAGTGTTCGTTCTTGTGGCATGTTGCCCAGAACACTAGTACAGCACTGCTGGGGACTAGACGGTGACTGCAGGAGTAACTGAGCGGCCTCCATCACCTACGGCTCCACTAAGTGGCTCTCCATCACTCTGAAGGAGGAAATGGGATGGGGCACCTTCAGCTGCTTCAGGAGCCCTGGGGGCTGAGACGATTCCAAGTGTCGGCTAATAGGGCTGGCCCCTGCCTGTCCCAGTGGGCTTTAGGAAGGGCTGCTTTCGGGAAGTCAGCTGAGTAATGGCTTTGCTGCTGGTCCTGAAAGTGATGATGCACAAGTGCCTTAGGCAAACCAGAGCCCTCTTTGTCTCCAAGGTCTGGATCCTTGCCGGCAGCCCATTGATCCCCTTCTCCACCGTCCCAGGTCCTAGCACAGGTGACAAGTGCACGTGACCATTGTTGTGGCTGAACCAGAAGTTTCTGGTCACCTCATTAGCTCCCGGCAACAGCATTCTCTGTTTTAGTTTCCAGAGTGTTTTCAACTTTGTTTATTTAATTTACTTTAAAAAAATAAGTACTAGATACCCCATAGTACAGGAGATTTAAGTCTATATGATAAACAGTCTCTCCCGCCCCTGCCCACTACCACTTCCCTGGAGCTAGCCCATCTGATCACTGGCAAAATCTTCCAGAAGATGTCGAGATTGTTATTTTAAAAATAAGTCGCATTGACTCTCACTGTCCGACAGCCTCCTGCCTGCCTTTGATTTCTCCTCTCCAGAAGAAATTAGGCAATCAAAGTCGAATGTATTCTCTAATGCCCATGAAGAGTTTAATTGCTGCTTCAATTTATGAATAAAAGTTTTTCATTCTCACAGTGGAGAAGAGGAAAGAAATTGATAAAGAATTGGAATTTTCCAACAGACAATTCCAAATTTTCTACTACTTTAAAACAGTTCTAACAGGAAATAAAATATTCCAAACAGTAGTAGGGCAAAAACAAAAACTGAGCAGTCTAGCCCCTTTTGCCTCCATTTTGGAGGATCTCTTCCCTGTATTTTAGACAATTCCAGATTAAGGGGAGTGATGAGTTTGGAAACATGTTTTTAAGATGTCTAGTCAGGAAAGTTTGTTCCCCCTTGGGATTCCTCTGCCCCTGGGCCCACAGCCTGCCTGGAGTCTGCATGACACCCTGCTTCTGACTTTTGAACTATCTAAGCAAGGTATGACAAACTGTGAAAACCTCGTTCCAAACAGGATTTAGTGTCTCCCCTTCAGGCATGACGGTCCCCGCCCCTACACCCTATGACGAGGAAACGACCGAGCTCACACTTGGTGGGTTCCTGGGTCAGTAGTGCTGGTCACCAGCAGCCTGAGATGAGAAAGAAGCAATAGGTTCCCTTCCTCAGAGTCTGGGATATTGTAGAGTATGTTTGATTGTGTTCTTTGACTGTTGGCACACTTGAACTTACCTGAGTTTTTCCTACTGCTTCCCCCATCCTCCCTCCTCACCACCTTGCCTGGACACTAGTTTGCACAAGTAAGCCCATTGGATGCTTCTTCTTTGCATGTTATTTTCATCTGCCATCTTGCATGCAGTGCTCTGCGACTGTGCTCTTGTGCTTAATCGTTTTCTGTTCCAGTAAGTGTCTAGCTGGGTCACTGTGGGGCCTGCTGGCCTCAAAGATCATTGATCAAGTGTAGAGTACATCTCAGGTCCATGAATCACCGTGTCGTTGTCCCCTTGTAAGACCTGCAAAATGAAACTGTCCAGTGAAGGGTGGGATGGAGACATGGAGGCCATGAATGCCGTGGAAGAAGGCATTGAGGAGCAGGAGTCCGAGGCAGCTCTCCCTTCTCCTCAGACTGGAGTGGAAGGAGAGGAAAGAAGCATCACGGCCCTTTTCGGGTGGAGGACAACCACCGCCATCATTTCTAATTGCTTCTTGATTCTCCCTGGGGCAGAAATGCATCCCCCTTCCCCCCAGGGTAGGCGGGGAGAGGGCCGGTGTTGTATACCATTGTTAGATAACAAGGACTTGGGTGGTTGGTGCTTCAGAAGTCTCTGCCTCCTCCCCCCTCCTTGAGAAACGGATGGCCAGCATTGTTTGGACCCATTCTGGACAGTTTTGTTGTATAGCATATCTATCCTTCTTGTCGTGGTTCTGAATGAAGGCCAGCACCCCCCCTCCCCCTCCCCCACGCAGCCTGGGCTTAGAGCCAGAACAGGCTCAGAGAGCAGCAGTGGCCTCCTCTAACTGAGAACCTCAGGTCTTACCCTCTTAGGTACCGCCACTTAGCCCAGCAGCCCAGGGGAGTCTGGGAGTCCATTAGTGAGCGGGATGGGGAGGCAGGTAAGCTGGGCACCTGGGATTTTGCAATCAAAGTGGCTGTGGTAGACTAGGTTTCCATGGTGACTGTTACTAATCCAGGTTGCAGGAATTATGCATATAACACTCCCACAGACCTGGAGGTGGTATATTACTATTTACAAACTAATACGCCATTTTTCTTTGTTTTTGATTTTTTGCCTTCCCATTTGTCTTGTTCTGTATGATTTGAACTTGAACTCGTGGCCCATTGTCCTCTCTCTGCTTGGGTTTTTCCCAAGTAAGAGAAAAGATGAAAGTGCTTCTCCCCTCGTGTGTTTTGCGTGTATGCCGTGCTTCCAGCCAGCTGCCCCGCTGTGCGGAAACATCCTGGCCCTGGCCACAGCCCCTGGAGCCCCTGCTGCCCCAGGCTGAAGGGCCCCCATACAGAGAGTGAGAAGCGCATCTGTGCTGCGGTGCCTTAGTCCACCAGAGGCTTGCTTAGGCACATCAGCACCCCTAGCCCTCTGGTGCCTTCTTCTGCCGGTCCAGAGGGCTCCTGGAGAGGCAGGGCACACAGCTGCAGGTGTTGAACAGCTGTACCTGAACTGGAGGCCTTCTCTGGGTGCCTGCATTAAACCCAGACCCCCTGGAGGGGCCTCCCCCTTGTGCACTCCCAGCCTCTGTGAAGTTTAGGCGCTGCGGGCTGAAGACACTTGTTCTGCATACGGCTGGGAGCTCTCAGTGCTAGCCCGACATGGCAGGATCACTCAGCACCCCTCGGCGGAAGGGTGAACTGCCACCCTATGGAGATGGATACCAATAGGCCAGGCTGCAGGAGAGACCGGGATTTGTCAGGACAGCAGGCAATAAGAATGGGCTGGAATTTGGTACTTCGTATTTCCTGAAACTCACCATCTGTAGCTGACATTCGTCTGCCTAACCTGAATCAAACTACCCTACCCACATGAGCACCGGCATCTAGTACCTAAAGCTGCCGCCCAAATTGCTGATTCTCCTCAGCCTGGAGGAACCAGGAGACAGCTAGCTGGCACTGTGACCGAGGCAGGGAGCTCCCCACCTTGAGAAGGACGAGCCCTCTGTCAGCTCCCGGTCCTCCCTCGGATGCTACTTAGTCTCTGCCATCTCCACAGCCTCCTGGCCACCTCAACCTCCTCTTTCTGCACTGTGCTCCTCATGTCACTAGCTTGTAGCATCTAACGACTAGCTCTCAGATGACCCTCAATTGCTGTCACTAACGGCAAAGCTTCAGGACATCCTCACCACTAGAAAGGAAAGGGTCCTACGCTCTCCTTTCTCTTGGGGTATGTGGGGACCCCAGTGGGAATTTCTTGGTTCCGCAATGTCGCTAGGCTCCCCAGGGGCCCTGTGGTGTGCGGTGTGTTTGAAGACTGTCATGTAGTGCATGTGACAATTTGCTAATAACAATTTTGTCTTTTTTTTCCCCCTCCCCCACTCCCTTTCCTTTTAACTCTTGATTTTCTCACCTCTGGGGAAACCGCAAGGAGCTGGTAAGAAGCCTGACCTTTCGTCTGCTTTTTTAACGGGGTATGCTGGAATGGGCAGTGGTTTTTCTATCCCGGAGTCTCACCTCAGCCTTCCATCCTTCTGTTCCATGTCACCTCCAGCTGAGCACCTTTTCTATCACACAGACCACTATCGTGACACTGTCCCCACCCATGTCCTAGATCTAGACACTGGCGGAGTAGGCGCCACTGGAGGACTGGCCTGTGCTGCCCACCTGGGTCTTCTGGGGCCACACCCTCAGAGAGGCACCATGTGGATGCGAGCAGCAGGCAGCCTTCTTGACCCAGGACATGCTCCTGCCACACCAGGGAGTAGTGGGGAGGAAGCGCTGTTCACTCCTCTTGCTTCCCGGGCCTCTGAAATGCACTTCCCCTATTTGCCCATTTTCACTCCACCCGTCCCTGTTTAAGCTCCCTGAACCGCAGCAAGTTGATGCTGTGAACCCACCCAACAGCACTGTGGCAGACAGAGCTGGTGATCTGTCATGGTTCCCGCCCAGAACGCCCATGGAGTCCAGTGCTCCTTACTGTGTGTGGCATTTCATGCGCTCGCCAGGAGTCAGTCTGGACGCGTCTGCAATGGGTTTGCTTTGGTTTGGGATTCCCTATTCAGAAGGAGCCCTGGTGGCATAGTGGGTTATGCATTAGACTGCTAACTGCAGTCAGAAGTTCAAACCCACCTATGGTTCAAGCCACCAAAAGGAGAACAGTGAGGCTTTCTGCTCCCATAAGGCTTCCCAGCCTTGGAAACCCACAGGCGCCCCACCCTGCCCTACATGGTTGCTGTGATGCAAAATCGACTCCGTGGCCCTGAGTTTGGTTTGTTTTTTTGGATTTAGCAGAATGAGAAAATGTTTTCATCTGCATAGTGCCTGGCCCATAGTAAGGGCTTAACAAATGGTAGCTCTGATTAATTTCTGTTCTTGGTCTCTAGGTTATAAACCTCTTTGTAAAAGGAAGGTTTGGTTCTCACAGAGAGAGCGCAAGGAAGATGGTTGCCTACAGATAAACACGCAGTAGAGGGCGCCCCTCCTCGCCAAGTCCTCCTCACAGTGGGTTAAACCTTGAACTGCTAAGCTAAATTCAGGGTTGGCTGCTTCCCTAAGACTTAGTCTTGGAAACCTTAAGGGAACAGTTCTGTGCTCTCCTGCAGGGTTGTTATGAGTTGGAAACAACTCCATGGCAGTAGGTGTGGGAGTTTGAAGGCGTGTGTGTGTGTGTGTGTGTGTGATTAAAAATCAGAGCTAATGACTTGAGACTTAATTGACACATGGAACATTGAGTCCTTTTGTTATCCCTTATCTCTAGCTCTGCCCCCTTTGCCCAGCCCTTCTTTGAAGAAGAGCTAATGATCAGGGTAATGGCTTCTCATTTCCTCTCCCAACCGATTAGGGGAAAGTTTGCTCTCACTTGGAGTAGAACAAAGGATGGGGCTTCCTCTTTTTTCTCAGTGTCCTACTGTGTCTTGCCCCTCCGTTTGTACCCGCCAGAGGTCCTCAGGCCAGGCTGTGTATGAGACTTGCTCTTTAACCTAGCCTGCTGCACTGGCCCTACTTCAGAACAATACAAGTTGGGATCTACAGAGGAGGGCTTAGGCCTTCCTGTCCACCTCCCTTCCTCCTCTCCTTCCTTAACACTAATGTGCAGCCACTGTCTGGCTGAAGGAGAGAAGATGCCTTTCTCCTGTGGAGCAGGTCTGTAACGGGGGTCAAGAGTTGGAAGCGACTGGACGATGAGTGACGTTACTGTAGCAGGTAGCGATGTCTTTCCTGACCACACAGAGGTCGCCTGGGTCTGGCTTTCCCTGCTGTCGGAACCCTAAAGAAAGCTTTCTGGTTGCTGACAACAGACCGACACGTAGTCAGGAGGGCCCGGTCCTGGTGGGGGTCTCGGAATGTGGACAGGAAGTAAATAGTACAAAGGGAGCCTGTCTGCATCCATTTCCGGGGTGCAATTGTTCCACATTCCCTTCCTGTCCGCCTGTGTGGGGCGTGCTTCGGTACTTGAGGCTCTTGGTGGGGCCGGGGCAGAGGCAGGGCTGTCGTTTCTGTCTGGAAGGAAGGATGCTTGCTGTCCCCGTGTCAGGTCCTGCAGGCAGCCCCAGCCCAAGGTGCTTTTGCAAGTAGATACTGTTTGTGCTCCTTGCTTTTAAGATAGCCCTTAAAAAGAACTCCCCAAACCCATCATCATCGTCCAGTCAGCCTTGCCTCTGCTCACACCCTGCCTCCCTGCAGCCTCACAACTGGATGCGGGGTCAGGTTCTTTTGCTGGTCTTCCTCTCTCTCAGAGCTTTGCCTGCTTTGTAGTGGGCGGGAAGTCCTGCCCTTCCCTCTCAGATCATTGACCTAATTGTCTGCCTCTCCTCCTCTTTCCCTCCAGCAGGGATGGGAGGGTCGCATTAAGATGGGCTTTTGGGAGGGGGAGGTTACAAGAGGTCAGATTGGTCTCTTGCCTAGAGGAGGGCCTGGTGTGTGCCAGATAATTCTGGGAGGGTCCAGCTGGATGGGCGGAGAGCGGGGAGTTTTATGTACAGAGTGGGTGGGGAGGTGAGGCTGCTTCAGGGGCCAGTTGGATCAGGGTGTTAATATTTATACAAATGAGACTCCAGATTAAGCAGGAAGTTTCCGTTTCCTAGGCTGAGCCTGGGTTGGCAACTCTGAATAGAGCTGCCCCTCTTTTCCCATTGGAAACATAGGAACCCAGTCTCCTATTAAAATTGGGGTATTTTGTGGGCCTGGGAAGCTCTAAGTAGGGAGTAATTCTGCCCCTTGTCTGAGTCACCGATTCCTACAGGAGGAGCTGACGAGCACAAGTGTGGAGCACATCATTGTCAATCCCAATGCTGCCTATGACAAGTTCAAGGACAAGAGAGTGGGGACAAAGGGACTTGGTGAGACCTGGCTAGAAGGTGGGCGGGGAGAAGCCTGGAGGGACATGAAAAGTGGCTTCCTATCCTCGGGTCCCAGTGACTCTTGTTTTGGGGATCTCTCATGTAGATCCCTGGGAAAGCCTTGCAGGGGAACCTGGGACTTCCCTGAGCTGAGGGCAGTCCCTCAGTTTCCCTTTCCCCCTCTGGCAGATTTCTCAGATCGTATTGGAAAAACCAAGAGGACAGGATATGAATCTGGCGATTATGAGATGGTTTGTTGTGGGTGTGTGTTGAGGGGTGGTGTGGGGGGGTCCCCTCTAGCTGACAAGGGAGATAAAGGGACACGGGAGAGAATCTGAGTTTCTCTGATCAGGCGGCCTGCCAAACCCAGTGGGATGCAGTTGAGAACAGTGCCCCCCACTGTTCGTTCTGGAGCTTATTAACCTGGTATAGCTTGGGGTTTCTTTTCGTGAGAGACATACCATCACACCCTGTATTTGCTCCCCAGCTTGGAGAGGGCCTGGGAGTGAAGGAGACCCCCCAGCAAAAGTACCAACGACTACTGCATGAGGTCCAAGAGCTGACAGCTGAAGTTGAAAAAATCAAAGTAACTATGAACTTTTCTCCTCTCTCCCCTGAAATGCCCAGCTGGAGACAGATTCCCTGAGCTTCTGGAATGGGGGTGGGGGACCTTACTTGAGTTCAGGAACACAAGATTACATTCAGTGTAAGGCTTTGGTGCTCTCCCATCCTGATAGACTATTCAGCCAGTTGTCCTTCAGGCTCTTGGTCCATTTTCTTCAATTAATGGGGTCTTGCCTCCTCACTGTCTCCTTTCCTCTTTTTATACCAGACAACAGTGAAGGAGTCTGCCACTGAGGAGAAGCTGACCCCTGTGATGCTGGCTAAGCAGCTGGCAGCCCTAAAGCAGCAGCTGGTTGCTTCCCACCTGGAGAAGCTGCTGGGACCGGAGGCTGCAATCAACCTCACTGACCCCGATGGGGCTCTGGCTAAGTGGGTCCCCGGCTTTGTTAGACAGCCATTACTAGCTGGGGCTGTGGAGGGACTTGGCCAGCTATTGGCAGGGGTACTAAGGGGAGAGGGGCCTGGCTGTTCCTTAATTGGGGCTGTGAAGCCAAAGTGAGGATGTGTCTGGGCTGAGCCACATTCTGCAAGTCGTGATATTCCCTGGTCTCCTGACCTAGGCGCCTGCTGCTGCAGCTGGAAGCAACAAAGAACAGCAAAGGAGCTGGCTCAGCGGGAAAGATTGCTGGCGGGGCCCTTCCAGATAGTAGCCTTGTCACTTATGAACTTCATTCTCGGCCTGAGCAGGACAAGTTTTCTCAGGCTGCCAAAGTACGTACGTCTGTAGGTGGCCTTAGGCCGGGGTAGGATGAATCTTGACCCCCCAAAGACACTCCTGCTTCCCTCGGAGGGATCAGCCCTGGAAAGAGGGCGCTAGGAATGCTGCTCCTACTTCTCATTCTTTCCACCTGCTCTCGGTTAAGATTTTTAGGTTGGGGCTAGGGGTGTGTTCAGGGAAAGGAGTCCCTAAGGGATGCGGGTGGGGTGGGGGAGGCAAGCCAATAAGAGCAGGATCTTAGGCCTCCCCTGCAGCAGCAGGCAGGTGGATGGTGCATCTCACCCCCACCCCACCCCACCCCAGGTTGCTGAACTTGAGAAGCGTCTGACAGAACTGGAAGCAACTGTACGCTGTGATCAGGATGCTCAGGTCAGGTGCTGCCTTATACTTAGTCTGAACCTCCCTCTGGTTCTTCGCTTGGGCCATAGCATTCCACATAGGCATGGGCGGAGGCAGGAGGGGCTGCAGTGAACAGGGTGCCAGCTGGAACCAGAAAGGGTAGGAGGATGGAGCTGTCACGTAGAGCTGATTCCTTCCTTCTCTTCCCACCAGAACCCCCTTTCTGCAGGTCTACAGGGAGCCTGTCTTACGGTGAGTGTGGAAGGAACCAGGGGTTTGGAGTAGGATGGGATACTGGAGTTTGGTTTGCTTTAAGGGTTGTTTTTGCACTTGCTGGTGGCATAGAGATTATGCGTGTAGAGAGCCAGAGCCAGAATGGTTACTAACAAAGAGACTGACGGTTCAAACCTACCAGCAGCTGAGAGAAAAGCCTTGGGAACCGTAGGCACCAGTCTTCCTTACCCAAAAGGTCTGAGCCAGAATTGACATGGCGGCACCTCCTAGTAGTGACTAGACCCTAACAGATAACTGCTGCCCCCACTCTTCCCCCCCCCCCACCCCCCGGCCCCAGGAGACTGTGGAGTTGTTGCAAGCAAAGGTGAACGCCCTGGACCTTGCAGTTCTGGACCAAGTGGAGGCCCGGCTGCAGGTATTAGCGGAGCGCAGACTGGGTCATGGGTGGCTTGGGTTTTGAAAGCTCTGGGTGCCTATTCCCAGCCTTGCACCCTGTGCTTTCAGAGCGTCCTGGGAAAGGTCAATGAGATTGCCAAGCACAAAGCCTCCGTGGAGGATGCAGACACACAAAGCAAGGTCAGGAAGATGACTTTCCCTCCCTCTCCCCACTGGCTGCCACGCTCTTGTTTTAGCCAGGCCTTACTTGACAGTCACGCTCAAACGTGGGAGCAGTGCACCCTCAGGTCCGCCTTCATGGGCTCAGCAGAGGAAAAATAGCCCTTCTCTCTGCCTAGCAGAGTCCTTCCCACCCCAGTGAAATGGCAGCCCGTGTCTGCTTCACCAAAACACCTCAGTCCACCCCATGGCTGGTCACGTCCCTCCAGGTGCATCAGCTCTATGAAACCGTACAGCGCTGGAGCCCTCTCGCCTCCACCCTTCCCGAGTTGGTGCAGAGACTAGTCTCCATCAAGCAGTTGCATGAGCAAGGTGGGTAGCCGCTGCCAGGCGTGCGAAAAGGAATAGAAAGCGGACCACTTTGGTCCTCCTCCCTCGGATTCTAGTCTTGAGTACATCCTTCGTGCCCTCTTTTCTAGCCATGCAGTTTGGTCAACTTCTGACACACTTGGACACCACCCAGCAGCTGATCGCTAGTTCCCTCAAGGACAACACCTCTCTCCTGACACAGGTATGTGCGCCTTTACCCCTCAGCCACCTCCCTGCCCTGGCACACTCCAGCTTCCCCGGCTCTGCCTCCTAAGGTTCTGCCTCACTCTTTTGCAGCCTGCTGGCATGGCAGAGATTTAGTTTAAGTCTACACACTGTCATCAGTGATCGTAAGGCATTGGGTGACTTAACCCATGAACTTCGTCTTTCCCATCTGAAAGTTACACCTCTCTCACTGTTAGATGGATTAGATGAAACACATGGTCAAACTACAGGGTTGAATAAGCACCAGTTAGTCCTACAGAGGCTCCCCTGTACTTGATTCTCCCTGGGGTCGTCACCCAGGTTCTCCTTTCTACCTTGGAAAGAAGACAGGCTTTGAAATCAGGAACCGGGCTCCAGCCTGTTTCTGCTCCTTCCTTCCTGACCTGTGTGGGCAGTGAGCCTCCCTGTCTTCCTTCATGCCTGGGCCTTGCGCGGCCTGTAGCGGCTCCTTGGAATCTCTGGGAAGCACTCTTCTTAGTGCTGGAGGGAGCTTGGAACACAAGAGACCAGCATCACAGGGCCATAAAGAGAAATCAATCAATCTTAGGTTTTTGAGCCAGTAAAATCCTCATTTCAACAAAAAATTTCTTGGCACTCTTATACAAAACAGACCAATGCACTATACCTGTCAAAGCCAGGGGGAGAGTTCTTAAAAGCCCTCCCCCCCTCCTCGAGTTAACTCATACTACTATTCCAAGGAGAGCTTGAAAACGGCTCTCACAAACATCCCATGGGCCCCATAGCGGTTTCCAACTCGGCGAGTCTGAGGATGTCTTCTCGTCTTCGTCCAGGTGCCCTGGGCACCAAGGCCTGGCAAGTCAAACTGCTGTCACTTTCTAGGTGCAGACCACCATGCGTGAAAACCTGGCCACAGTTGAGGGGAACTTTGCCAGCATTGACGAGCGGATGAAGAAGCTGGGAAAGTGAGCACCTTTTGGAGAAGGGGACCATGAAGAGTCCCGATCCCTGTGAACTCAGTTAACAGCGTCCGTAGGGCTGTCCCAGCAGTGGTTTCCTTAGAACTCTAACTCTCGCATCCTTATCCCATTTGATACTTGGGGCAAGGGGCTCTTCTTGCATGTGGGGTGTGTACTCCTCCCCTATTGAATACAGAATGGTAATTGGTTGATATTTGATAGTGGTCTCCCCACAGGCCCCAGGAATGAGGTTGTGGGTCCAGCCCGTGCCAGCTCCTGTCCACTATGTCTGGTGTGGGGAAGGGTTGGGTCCTGTCCTCCAGCACAGCTTCTGTGGCCGATTGTACAGATGTTTCCAACTATTAAATGCTGTTGTACTCTGTGTGCCCTCTGCTCGGCTTCCTGGAGGAAGAGGCAGCACCCAAGAGACAGACGTGCTCACAAACATAATAGGTGAGCTAAACCGCTCTCCCACAAGAGAAGATTTGAAATGCAACCTGTTCTCAACAAAAAAACAAAAAATGAGTACAGAGACAGAGCCAGAATTTCAAAATATTCTCATCTGTTAAATTAAGAGTGTCTCCCATAGAAAAGCAGTGGAGGCCCCACAGGGCAAGTACAAAACAGAATTAAAACTCCCAAGGGTCTTGTCTTTACAAAAGGAAAGGCAGGAGGCAGCCCCTGGACAGCTGGTCATGCTGGCTGCTCCGGTTGGACCACGTTGCATAATCCTCGGTCGCATCATCACAATGTCTCTGAGCGTTCAGGATGGGGGAAAGGGGGCAGTGTAGTGTGTATGGGAGGAGAGGCGCAGGGGCCCCTCTTTGCCCTCTGACCCCCTTTTTAAATCCCAGAGGAAAGTGGGGGTGGGGGTGGGGACGGGACCTGGCTACACCTTGAAATGAGGCTATGTGTTTCCAAAACTTGGGGACAGGTTAAGAGGGGATCTGTGCTTTGAGCAACCTGAGCCAGAGACAGAGGGGTGTTGGAAGGGGAGGGAGGACGCATGATGCTTATTGCTTTGTACCTTTCACTGGGAAGGAGGGCAGCAGCCAACAGTAGCTCACAGGTTTGTAAACTGAGCCTGCTGGCTTTAAGAAGGGAGGCAATGAAGTCCAATTAAATATAAGAGTCATTTGTGCAAAAATAACTTAAACAAATAAAAGACCTGGGGAAGGGGGAGTTCCCCTTAGCGCCTGGTGGGGAGACGGCCATATACCACCACCCCCCCAGGCCTTTTCAGTGACATGGCTTTGGGGGGGAAGGGGGGAGATTCCCTACCCCTTTCAGTGGCTCAGGATGGGATTGTAGGGGAAGGGGTCGCATTTGTGCTCCGAGTGAGGAGGAGTGCCCCCACCCACTGTCCACAGGTGCAGGTGGCCGGCAGGGACTCCCAAGGCTCAGCACTCAGCTCTCCCCAGTCAGGGTCAGATCCAGCTCCAGGTATGGTTGCTACGGGGCCAGTTTCCTCCTCTTGTTTTTGGCAGGACGGCCAGGGCGGGCACGTGGAGGCAGAGGGACAGCCGCCTGGACAGGCAAAGTTGAAGGAAGTCAAGGGAAAGCCTTCATACCTCTCCTCTCCCCTCTAGCTCTTTCCAAACCTCTCCCCCCCCCCCCCCCCCCGCTGCCTCCATCCGCACATACCCACCCTCCCGTGCTGGGCCAGTGCCGCTCACTCGCACTGGCAACACTTACACGAGTCATGGGGCTGGGTTCCAAGGTAACATCCTGGCGAGAGCTATTGCTGTTTCGAGTGGGGCTGCAATGAGGGGCAGAGGTAATCAGGACCACTGGCCCTAGCAGGTTTCAGAGTCGGGGAGGGACATTTTTCTACATCTGGCTTAGTAAAGGCACAATATCATCCTAGTTTATAATGAATTAAGATTCTGCCCTGTTGGAAGGTCACTTTGAATATTCTGTACACATACACATCAGGCAAAAGACAGGATTGCAGAAGAGACCCAGCACTCACTTGTATTTTCTCCTCCGGCCTCGACGAGACTTTCTGATCACCCCAGGAGGCACCTGGGAAAAGATGGACTAAATGTGTGGGACAAGTTAGAAAAGGCACCATGCCCCCCACCCCCACCGCTGCTTTCCTCCTGCCTGTGCCCCTATCACTCTCTACTCACCTTAAGCTCCTCAGAATAGGGCCCGGGAGGGGGTGGGTCCTTGGGCTCAGCACCCTCTTCAGCCAGCTCCCCATTATGTTGCCAGTGGTGGGTTCTTCTTGGGGACCGTTCCATTTGTCCATTGAAGCCACCACGTGCCCCCCACTTAAGGGCCAGTCGGCCAGGTTCCCTCCGGCTGCCAGGCTTTCGGCCCCGGCCTGGCCTGGCTTCACCATTAATGCCCCTAAGTCCCCCTCCTCCCCGCCGGCCCCGCTTTCCTGACCCCCTCCCAGTGAGCAGCTCAGGGACTGGGGGGTCAGGAGAGCCATGGGGTGGGGCTAAGGCACTGAGGGGAGGCCGGGCAGGCTCCGGTTCAAGGGCTGAGGTGGGGCTCTCAGAGGGCAAACGGGGAGCTTCGGACTGCTCAGGAGGGAGCTGGAGGCAAAAAAGAAAATCCTAGTCTCAGACCCTCCACTACTTTAACTCAAAAGGAGGGGGCAGGGGAGAGCGCATCCACTCCTCACCTGGAGACTCTGTAGCAGGCAGGCTAGGGGACTAGATGCCTCTGAGAGGGGTGGGGGAGCTCCCCCTCCAGGGAGGAGCTGCAACCCCAGCTGGCCAGAGAGAAGAGGGCCAGGAGGCTGCAACAGGCTGGAGAGGGTCCCAGGGCTGCTGGTCAGTGAAGACAGGTCACCTGTGGAAGTGCAAGTCAGGGCTCTCTGCAGCCTGAGCTAGTGGCAGAGACTGCTGCCCCACTCCACCCAGGCTCTCCGCAGAGCGGCACTGCACCCTCCCTTCCTAGCTTCCACACCCAGTGTCTTCCCTCAGACTCACCCAGCAGGCTGGCACTCAGCAGAGGGCTAAGGAGTTGGGAGGGTCTCCCTGAGTTGGAGGGGGCCTTGCCCAGAGAGGAGGCCCCCGGGTCAGTAGTTGCCGTGGTGACACTGGAGGTAGGTGGTCCAGGTTGGGGGGCACTCAGTACACAGGGCTAAGGAGAGAGAACTGTTGTTGCCCCTATGTGTGTAACATAACTGAGATTGTCGTTCATCCACAATTTCACTGAAGTCTCCCAGGAGGTAGGCCATGCTTATTCAACACAGACCTGAGTTCCTGCTGCCATCCTACCCCAGCCAAGAAGGACCCCCCCCCCCAAAGCCCTGAGGAAGAGCTCTGGCAGGAAACCAAACCCCTTTATCCCCAGCTCCCTTCTCTGATTCTACTTCCCCTTGTGTCCCACTCACCCTGTCCTCACCTGGGGGGGTGTCCCCGAGGGGGGATCCAGGCTGGCAGCCAGCAGCGCAGAATTTAAAGCTATGAGGGTGGGGGGGGCTGAAAGTGGGGGGAAGAGGAGGGGGGGCAGGTCTCCCAAACCTGAAAATGGCTCCCCACTTGGACCCCCGGCTCCCTCTACAGACCCCTCCCCATCCCCAGCTGTGGGGCCCAGGGCCAAGAGAGGCAGGAAAGAGGCAAGGAGGTTGCTAGGAGGGGCGGAAGGAGGAGGAAGGAGCTCTGAGGAGGGTGGTGGAAGCAAGGAAGCCACCAAAAGTGAAGGTCCTTCAGGCTCGCCAGGGGCTAAGGGAGGGCCAGGTCCTCCAGGTGGGGGTAGCAGGGGCTCTGGGGGAGGCTGCCCCCCTCCCCCAGCCAGCATGCCAAATAAACTGTGGCTGAGCAAAGGAGAAGGTGGGGGCTGCCCTAGACTCAGAGGGAGAGGCAGGGCCCCCAGCATCCCTGGGAAGCCAGCTCCACTCAGTGCCAGGCCCTGCTCAGGGCTGGGGAAGGGGAAGGCTTCCCCTCCGGCCAGGGAAGGTAGAGGGCAGGCTGGGCCCACCCCCATCCCAAACCCCTCTGATGGGCTTTGAAGCACAGGGCTGGGGACCACAGGGGCTTTGGAGGCAGCTGGTGGGGCAGGGGCACCTGTAAAGGAAGGCACAGATTCAGCTCAAGGGAAGCCCTTTTCCCCAGGACCCCAAGAACCCACCTCCCTGCCCCCAGCCCAGCAAACCCAACCAAGAACTCTCAACTCGCCCTAAACACCTTGCCGCCTCTCCCACCCACGGTGAGGAAGGCTTCCATGACCCTCAAGTACCTGGCACACTGCTGAGGCTGCCACTGGTGGTCCCAGGCAGGGAGGGCTGGATGGGGTGCCTGGGCTGAGGAGGGCTCCCTGAGGAGAGGGTTGGGGGAGGAGGAAGGTGTGCATCTGACCCCAAAAGGTTAAAGCTTCCATCAGAATGGGAAGGGCCAGGGGTGGATAGTCCCAGCAGGGACAGCACAGAGGGGAGGATTGGTTGGGATGGCTCTGCGTAAGGAAAGGGTTGGGGGGCAAGAGAAGGGGCCCGAGGGCGACTCCTTCTGGGTGTCTGAGGGCCTCCACCCTCCAGTAATCGCAGTACAGTTGGGGGTCGGCGGGGCCGACGCTGCGGAGGATGGGGTGATGAGGAGTGGGCAGCTGAGGGCGCCTGGGCACGGGGCCGGCGGCCCTGTAAAGTGCTGGGAGGGGGTAGTGGGGGGTGCTGTGCCTTGGCTGCCGCAGAGAGTAGGTTGCTAGCGAGGAAGGGAGATGCCCTGGGCCCTTCCACCGTGGGGGCCCCTCCCAGGGGCCCCAGGACCAAGGGCAGGTGCATAGTGGCTGAAGACACTGGTGGCTGAGTGGCAGGACCAGAGGGGGCAGGGAGATTATTGCTGGAGGGCAGGGGAGGAGGAGTTAAGGCATCACTACAGTGGAAAGGATGGTCAGAAGGGGGTGAGGAGGAGGCATGGGGGGCTGGAGGAGAGCCCAGGTCTGGGGTCACCAGGCTGGATAAGAGAGTAGCCCCCCAGTTGTATGAGGGGGCATTGAGGCTGATAGCAGGTGGAGGAGGTGGGGCTGGAGAGGGGGCATTGCCCCTGGGAAGGAAACAGGGGCTGCTGCTCCCCGAGGGCACAGGGTCAGGAAGCCTTGGTGGTGGGAAGAGCCCCGAGGGGCCTGCGAGGGCAGGGAAGGCCTGGGGGACAGAGGGAGGTTCAGAGGGAAGGGAGCCGGGACCACCATTAAGTGGGGCTGCAGGAGGAACTCGACAAGAAGGGCGGATAGAGGGGGGCCCTGGGGACACAGTGTGGAAGATTTGGGGGCTTTCTCCTCCTGTAATCAATGAGAAGCAAAGGATCAGTCTGAGGCACCCCTTTCCAGAACTCCCTTTTGCTTTCAGTCCCAGGGCCCCTAAATTCTCACCCTCCCTGCTGGCTCCTCTCCCCAAGCCTGGCCCTGCCCTGATGGCCCTGCTCCACTCCACTGCAGGATCCCTCTCCAAGCTCCTCCCACCTTCCTTCTTCTAAGCCCTTAGGGTTTTTCCTCAGTCTTCCCAATAAGTGCAGAGGGCTCACCGGGAGAAGAGTGTGAGCAGGTGGTCTCCATGCTTCGGTACAGGGTTGCCATAGCAACGGCTTTCCGCCGGTGGTTGCACAGCTTGGTCATGTCCTCCTCTGATGCTGGCCCCACCCCAGCCCCACCCAGGGTCACCGGGGCCAAAGGGTCAAAGTTGAAAACCTATAAGGCAGAGGGCAAGGACAGAGACCCTGAGAAGGGCTGCCATGGTTAGTGACTGGCAGGAGTTCTTTGGCTTAGCCCCATAGCCTCTGGCACCACCACCCCGCCACACTGACCTTAGGGACATTGAGTGGACACTCCAGACCGCACTTGCAGGTCCCATCACTGAGGAGGTAGCTCCGGGTTTGCTCCAAGGAAGACAGCTCGGTGCCACTTGGGCTGAGAGGGCACAAGGTCAGGGGATTAGAGTTAGTAGGCACCAGATCCGGAACCGTTCCTACAGAGCAGTTTGTACCACAGTCAAGACTTCCTTGGGAGCCCTTGAGTGGCAGGGCAGAGGGTAAGGGGTGCAAGAAGAGGCAGGGCCAAGAGGGGGCAGCCTGGTTCCCAGGGATGGAGATGGTGATGGAGGGCAAGAAGGCAAAGAAGAACAAGAGGGCCATGACCAGAGGGCAGCAGTAGCCTGGGCAGACAGCACTTAGGGAAGGGGAAAACTCATACCTGATATAGAGCACAGCACCCTCTCGAACACAGCGCTGCCAGCCAATAGGGACAGACGTGGCCACAGGGCCCCCAGCTCTGTCTGCTCCACTGCTCTCATTGCCCCCATTCATTGTGTGTAATCAGCTCCCACGCGCCTGATAACACAGACATCCGTGTGTGGGCACCAGCAGGACTGGGCCGGCCTGGGTACCTGAGGGAGTACTCCGAGAAGGCAAAGGTTGTGGGGAGACCCAAGAAAGCTGGGGGGAGGGGAGTGCCAGAGTGGCTAGAGGAAGCCTCAGAGCTGGGAGAAAGTCTAAAGGGGAGCTCTCTTCCACACCGCCATGGCTACCTGAACATCTCTGCAAACATTGTGGGGGCCAGTCTAAAGCCAGGGCCGCCTGCTTAGCCCACACCTACAATACAAGAGAGAAGAGGCTGTCAGGAAGTTGCCCACCACCTCAGGAGGGCACCACAATCCAGAGCTTTCTCAAGGGAACCATCAATCCTTATGGATGTGAGCGAAGTGAATCTGCTGGCCGAGTGAGCGGAGCCCACAGCCATCCTTTCCAAGCCCAGTCCCTAGGGCCCTGTGGGCCAGAGCCCCCACTCGCGGGAAGCAGCAGTCAGAGCCCTACCCTTACATCCATGAACAAACAGCAAGGTTCCTTTGTCCCACCAGGGCCAGGAGACCTGAACCACCAGGAGTGTGGACAAATTCCCATGATGCCAGGGCACTAGAAGTTCCCCCATGCATCTGTTCCCACCCCCAAGATCATATAAAAAGTCCAGATTGCCAAGCAGGTCACCCAGCACTTGCAGGGCTGTCCCCCCAGGTGGTACCTGCAGTACTCCCCCGGTGCCTGCTCCATTAGACAACCACTGATCTAGATCATTTGGGTCTTCTTTGGAGACTTCGGAGTTACAGCCCTGTCTTCTCTCCCAGAATCCTGAGAAGCTCCTGCTTTGCCCCAACACCGAAGGTAAGGGGACTCCGAATCTCCTGTCCCCACTGGCTCCAAATTAGCTCCGAGTGACTTTCCTCTGCTATGTGGGGACGCCCCTTAAGTGTGCAAGTAGCCCCCCAAGCTCGCCGTCGCTCCCACACTACACTCGAGGCTTCCAAACTTTCCCTCTCATAACAAGGCGCCCTGTCACCCCAGCCTGCTTCCCTTAGCTTGAGGAGGAGGGGAAGGCGCACGAAGTAGGAAGGAACTTGGGGAGAGGACGGGGCGGTGGGTGGGCGAAACACTGAGGGGAGGGAGGTGAAGAAGGCAGAAGTCAGGCTCTGAGAGGAGGGTCGGCAGCAGCAGGTGAGGGCGGGGGAGTGGGGATGAGGCCGCGGAAAGGGGCCGAAAGGACGCGGAGGGGCAGAAGGTAGGGACTGAAGGGAGAGTAGGGGGAGGGGCAGGGGGGGCCGGGCCCCGCACTCACCGCGGCCCATGGTTCGGCCGGCCCCGCCCTGCGCAGTCGCGGCCCAGAGGGTGAGTGGGAGGGAGTGGGAGGAGGGTCGGCGGAGCCCGAGCCTCCGGTTTGGCCCTGGCCGGTCCTAGCAGGAAGCGCCGCCGCCGCTGCCGCGGATCACCGAGCGACCTCCTGCGCATGCGCCATGGGGGCCAGGGACAGCCCTGGGGATTCCGTTCCCAGAAGGCACCGCGCAAGCTGCTGCCGCCGCCGTCGCCGCCGCCACCGCCGCCACCGCCGCCGTCGCCGCCGCCCGGACGGGAGAGGGGCGGGGCCGGGCCCCAGCCCAGTGGACAGCGACGAGCCAACAGGAGGGGCCGCAGTGCGCATGCGGGAGCGCGCCCACCCCTCCCCCACAACCCCCCATTAATCCCCAAGAGAACAAACACCCCACGCGGCCCCCCCTCCCCCGTGCTCCGCGGAAGGATCTGCGTCTCTGCACAGGCCGCCGGTGGGCCAATCCCCGCCCGCGCCGGGGAGGGGCCCCTTCCAGAGACCGTGTGCAGGGAGCCTGGAATGCCAGGTCCGGGAGGGGCCAGCCCCCAAGCATGAAAGTCGCAACTTGCCCTGCCCCGCCCCACAGGCTTCGCGGGCAGGGTGCTGGGACTTGACCCACCTCCCCAGGTCAACATGTCACAACACGACCTCAGCCTGTGAAGTCACATGACCTCTGTCTGTCAACTGACAACCAGGCCAGGAGAAACCATCTGGTCCAACCCATGCCGACCCCCATTTACAGGAGGGGAAATGGAGAGATGGAGCAGTCTGGCCAAGAACCTGTCATTGCAACCACCACCTCGCCCTGGCATCCAGTCACAGCCGGCCTTGTGACAGTTTCTAATTAGACAAACTAGCTGCCCCCATGAGGGGATGACTGGAAATCTAACAAGCCACCACATGGCCTCTGTTTTCCACTTAATGGCACAAGAAAAATACCTTGCATTTTGTACGGTGCTTTTTGTTCAAGCTGCCCCCAAGTCCACAGTACTCTCGTTTTATCTTCACAACTCATTGTCTTTAATTTACAAACAAGAACAGTCATACGCGGAAAGATTCAGTGGCCAGTTAAGGGTCAGGATCCCTGGACAAATGAAGGGCAGCTGAGGTCCCTGACATCCCAGGTCAGGACAGTCATGCGCTCAAGTGCACCCACATGTCCCAAAACTCTACTGCAGGTCACAACCCCGGACACTTTGGAAGCAGGGGCTGTGTCTCACTCGCTCCTCACAGCAGAGGGGTGGAGGGGGGCGGGGGTCATAGGACTTGCCCGGCACTGAAAAGGGCGGATCTCAGTCCTGTGAAGAACACGAGAGCCGTGGCGTGCGGGGAGGGGCGGGTGGTGGTGGGGTAGATAAGTAGGGAAACCATTGGGAATCGTTTCCACAGGGCAGAAAATAGGAATTCTGGCATGTTGAGGGCTCAACAGAAACTTTACAAAGATAGTCAAGGGTGGTCTCCTGAGAGAAGCTGAAGATGACGACCAAAAGGATTCAGTATAAGGGCCCCTTTCTTCGGGGAGAGTCGGGGGACCTTCCAAAAGACAACCCTAGTAAGTGGATGGAGACTTTCAAAGGAGGCTGGTTCAAAAAGCCTAATGTGTTGGCAGAGAAGCAAGAAAGATGCTTCTCCCGAAGCAAGACATCAAACGGGGGCGGCGACCGCTCTTGAGAAAGACGAGCGGCAGGGAAGGGTCTACAGCAGTGTAAGGGCAGCCACGGTGGACAGCCGTTGGGGCCGTTGGGTGCCCGGAGCCGGCGCCCCGCCCTCTCTCCTCTCCTCTCCCTCCCTCCCTCCCCTCTCCGCCCCCGGCCCCCCGCACCTCCCACCACCCTGGTTGTCCCCGCGCGTGCGCGCACGGACACCGGTTGCCAAACATTGCATCATCCCCTCCGCCTGCCTTCCTTTCCCGCCCCTCCTCCAAGACTCCCCTCCGCGCGCGCGCATGACTCACCCACCGCCTCCGCGAAGCCGCGTGACCCGAAGCCGCTTCCGGGTCCAACTCTACGTCGACCCCCAGGTGGGCGGGAACGCAGTGGGCGGTGCCACGGTTGCCTCCTGAGTGGCGGAGGGAGGAGGTGAGGCGGGGCCAGTGCCAGCGTGCCGCTTGCGGATTGGCAGACTTTTTTAATTCCGCCCCCGAGGGGAGGGCAAGGCCATATTAAAAGATCCCTGCGCTTTGCCTCGCGTAGGTTAGAGGTTTGAGTCTAAGAGTTAGAGCAGATCATGTTGAAGATGAGCGGGTGGCAGCTGCAGAGTCAAAATCAGATCCGAAATCTGAGGAGAAAGGTGAGTACTGCCTTCCCGCCCTTTCTGCAATAAGCCATCCTCGGAGGCTGACCTCCGACGGAGGGGCGTCCGTCCTTCAGGCTGTGGCCCCACCCCCTCCACACGAAGTTCGTGATCTTTTGGGGGACGGATGGGGGAATCCGTTGTCGGGGAGGACACTGTCCCGCACCGCTCCCTCTGGACGCCATCACCCCGCTCCTGTCCAGAACAGGGACCTGTCCGGAACAGCCCTGTTGCGTGCTGTGGGGCGAAGGCCACTGATTGCTCGTGGGAGACACATTGTCATCGGTTGCCTCAGTTTAGGCCGCTCCATGGGAGGCGGGGCAGCTAGACACACACCCCGCACTTACAAGGCTAGTTGTTCGTGGCTCTTGCCTCTGCTCCGTGTCGTCGTCACCAGCGGCCTTAGCCCACCCTTAATCCCCGCCCAGCCCCATCTTGGGGCCAGCTTAAGTTGTATAGGTGCCTGAAACTCAGGGACCCTCCCCCTTAACCAAGTTAGGGCAGAGGGGTGCGGACTGTAAGGGAGAGGATGTACGTTTTCCCTTCCCTGCAGAGGACTTTGGACCTCCTGTATTGGAGAGCCGCCTGGATCTCTTAAAGTGTGGGAAGCCATTTGGGGGTCTCCCCAGAGTATTACCCTTCCCCCCGGGATTGACAGTTGCTTGTCCCTCTCCTTGTGTCTCCCAACCACTTCATCTGTAATAGTTGCATCAGGCTGGGCCCCCTGTTTGGCAGTGCAGCCCTCTGGCCTCGGGCTGTACTGCTGATGAAAGCCATGCCCCACGCACTGGAAGGCAGAGGGTTCCCCGGGGAAGACAGCCCTGCAGAGAAACATTCAGGGCGATATTGCATCTCCAGTCCTCAGGGACAGGCAAACGAATGCTCTTCCTCTGGGCTCAGGCTTGCCTCCTCTCCCCTCTAAGAGCCATGCATTCCCTGGGTGGTGCAAGCTCTTACCTTGCTCCTCTGTTAACTGAAGGAGTGCAGGGTCCAGTACACCTAGAGGTGACTCCAAATACCTGATGACCTACTTCTGAAAGATGGACCATTGAAAGTCTAACCCTAGGGTCACCATGAGCCAGAACCAACGGGATGGCAGCTGATTTATTATAGAGGTCAGAGGGGATTTCACTTTATTCTGATCTGGGTAAGGCAGGTTCGCAGAACAAACTGGCTTTCCAGTCCGCACTGCTTTGTGAGCGCAGTGCCTACAATGTAACAAGCCCTCTTCCCCTGCCATTCAGCCTTCTTTCCTCTCCCCCTTGACAATATCCATGTATATTGTGACACTAGTTACATTTATCACAATGTGTCAACATTATATTTATGTTCCTTTCTTCCCTCTTCAGTACTTGGCCCTCCCTGCCCCATCCCCTTTTAGCATTGCTTTTTTAATAATTGTTGCCTTTTGGTCTCAGACTCATTTTTTATGTAGGGCTTTGATGTGGCACTCTTCCCTTCCTTTCACAAAGAGGTGATGTGGGGGCATTGGCTTGGTTAAAAAGTATCTCTGGGAGTTATTCATTCACTCTTAATACTAAACAACCTACATTGTGTCAGGCAGTTTGGGGCCCTGGGCCACCTCAGTACAAAATGCCTGCTCTCAGCTCACATTTTAATGGGAGACAAGTACCTAATTAGGGAGAATGCTTAAAGCAGGGCTTAGTTTCACAGTTGTCAGCAATTACCTCAGTGAGGTGACTTCCCAAAAATGGGTATTGACCTCCAACTCACTGGTGCCAGTGTGACCCTGAATACCTCCAATTGGAGGAGGGGAGGAGGCAGGGTGGAGGCTCCCGTGGTGTTTAAGCGAGAAGGCCAGTGGCTGGATGAGAGTAGGATAGAAGGGGTGGTGGGAAAGGAGGGGCAAAAGAGCAGCAGATGGAGGTGGGGCCTATAAACCACTGTAAAGACAATGGATGAAAGGGGAAGCCCTTGGTGGGTTTGACCAGGCCGGCCTTAGGTTTCCAAAGGCTCACTCTGGCTGCTGTATTGAATAGACTGGGGAAGAGCCGCCAGGAACAGAAACTGGGAAAGCTGCAGAGATCCAGGTCCTAGACTGCAAACAGTGGAAATGCGAAGTGTTCAGACTCTGGATTTTCTTAAGAAGCTTAAATTTTTTGTTGATGGTTTGGGAGATTATAATTAGAGGAATCAATAATGACACCAAATTTTTTGGCTTAAGGAGCAGGGATTTTCATTTACTGAGATGAGGAAGGACCTTGGAAGGTCAGTAGGAGTCTGGCTATCAACATATGAAGTTTGATAGGCCCAGGAGACGTCCAAAAGCAGATGAGATGGCAAAGTAGGAGATTCCAGAAGAGGTTCAGACTAGAAGTGTACATTTGGAGGATGTCAGTGTGAGGATGGAGTTATGGAACTGTCACTTGATTCGGTCCCTTCCCTATGGTCCAGTCTTTACCTTGGCAAAATTGAGGCCTCCTTGAATGGAGAAAGCTGAGTTGGCCAGAACTTTGCTATTTATTAGGTAATCATGTCTACAAAAGTCAGCCACCAAAAATAAAAAGTCGGGCTCCCCTTTGTCCTTGGAAATGACTGCGGGAACCATGAAGTGTCCAGACGCACTCCCATGCCTTTAAGACAAGGGAGGAGAGGCAAATAGGAAGCTGGAGAAAATGAGACGCTCTCCACTTGCTAATAAGGCCTAACCCTTCTCCTTGTTTCCCCACAGTGTTCCAGAAGGAAGTGTATCTTCATACACCACCACACCTGAAAGCAGGTAACCTGAACCAACTTTCCCTGGAGAATGCTACTTATACTTCGTCTTTCTTTTGCTGAGAAGTTGTGGGTAGAAAAGGTGGCAGGGGAAGGGTCGGATTCAGAGCAACCTTTTGTTGTCAGGCCATGTCAACCTCCAAGTTGACAAAAATCATTAGACTTGTGCATCACACCCCAGGTGGAAGCTAGGTAGTCAGTGAGCAGTCAGCTCCCACCAGGTCAGTGGGTTTGTCTTACCAAGTCTCAGTTCTTATCAAGACTAGATTGGCCTCGAGGGCTGTCTGCCCAAGCACACAGAGACCACACAGAAGAAAGGGGCTCAAACAGCCTAGTCACTGCTCCTGGCAACAACCCCACTGGGGTGTCCCAGGGAAGTAGAGAACTCTTTGGATCCCCTAAAAACTTATGTCCAGGTATGCTGTGTCTTCAAATGCTGGGTCAAACAAAGGAATGCTAGTACAGACCAGAGGGGGGATATGTTTTAAAGGGTCAAGACAGTAGTTCAGCGCACCATATAGCTTCGGTCATGACTAGTTAACTCTGCAGTGATAGTGTAAATAAGTGGCTACTGGCCGTGTCCCAATAAAATTTTACATACAAAACAGACAGGAGACCGTAGTTTGCTCCCCTCCGGTGTAAACTGCTTGGCAGGTATTGGTCCACCTATGGCCTCTGAACTATGTACTTTTCCAGATCCTGCTCCAGCTGCAGAGATGGAAGCTGAGTCGTTGCCTTTCCCCTTTGGGACACTGCCCAGCTGGGAGCTGGAGGCCTGGTATGAGGACCTTCAGGAGGTCCTGTCCTCAGATGAAAATGGGGGGACCTATGTCTCACCCCCTGGAAACGAGGAGGTAAGGAGGCTCGGCCTAAAGCTAGCGAGGGGAGGGACATTAACCCTTCCCCTTCTCATCTAACAGCAACTTTACCTTTCCCGATTCCCCTGAAGGAAGCATCCAAAACCTTCACCCCTCTCGACCCTGCCTCTCTGGCTTGGCTGACTGCGGAGCCGGGACCAACAGAGGTCACACGCACCTCCCAGAGCCCTCAGTCTCCAGAGTCCAGCCAGAGCTCCCTGGCTCAGGAGGAGGAAGAGGAAGACCCCAAAAGACCCAGGAAACGGAAGCAGAGTGGCCAGTCCCCAGCTCGGGCTGGGAAGCAACGCATGAAGGAGAAAGAACAGGAAAACGAGAAGAAAGTGGCGCAGCTTGCTGAAGAGAATGAACGGCTCAAGCAGGAAATTGAGCGCCTGACCAGGGAAGTAGAGGCGACTCGCCGAGCTCTGATTGACCGGATGGTTAACCTACAACAAACATGACCATCTGGGACCATCACTTCCCTAGTGGCTACTGACCACTTCTCACTAGTGCCAACGTGACCCGAACACCGCATGCTCAATCTGGGGAAGGGTTTGGGTAGACAAAAAGAAGGGGTCTCAGCTTTGTAAATAGAGGTTGTACATTTATTTATTAATCTTCAGATCCATTAAAGTGAAACATCTTCTCTCACTTTTTCTTCTTGCCTTTCGGGGGATCAAGGGGTTTCCCCTCCGCAAGAGCCAACTGCTTTTTTAGCTCCAAGAGTTTAGCTACCTCTGCAGCCACCTGGTTCTTGTCGGCCTTTTGCGCTTTCAGTTCTCGCACAAGGTTGCCCTTAGGGAATTGGGTGGAGAATCAACAATGAGGTCAGGCCAGGCCGGTGATTCCTGGCTCCCCAGCCACTCCAGGACTTCAGCTTCCTACCTGCTTTGACACTTCATCCACCAGCACCTGTAGCTGCTGTGGCCCGGCTGTTGGAACAGTCTCTACAACTGCTGGCTTGGGGGTGGCTTTTGCCTGTAGAAGAGCAAGAGCGGTAATGACCCTGACCTCAAACATTCCCCCATTTCCTACCACAGCTCAGAGAGCGATTACCTTGAGCTCCAAAGACTCCTCTAGCTAAGACAAGAAAGAGACACTATTAGGTGAGGAAGTAGCAGTGAGGCCAAAAGATGGAAGGAGTGATGAGGGAGGACTACTTAGCCACTAAGGAGATGGAGATGGCGCTGGCTGAGAGCTGGCTCGGTCCTTTGTATTCTCACCTGGCCCCCTCCAAAGCGCTGCTTCAAACTTTCAATCTGGTCGTTTTCCAGTTTTTGGAACAGGGGGCTTACCTATGGGAGGGGGAGAAGAATCCCAAGTCACTCACTCACGCATTAGGTATCAACCCTACCAAGCTAGAGAAAGGCCCTCTCCAAACCCAATGGCCAACATCTCAAGAACCAACAGGGTCAGAAGAAACAACTAAGCGAATGCTTGTAGGTTGCAGGAGAGACGTGGAAACGGGACTGCCATGGGATGAAACCCAAAGTATGATGTTAAGGCTTCCCAGAAGTTGAAGGGCTATCCTGACTTCTACATCATTCCCTGGCAGAGGAAGGAGCTACCCTGGGTTCTCCCTGCCAGGTAGCATCATAGAGGCCACGTGACCAGTGACCCTTCAAACAGCTCCTGTATAGCTCTAGGACACGGGTAGGCAGAGCTGCCTTCCAAACATCTACTCTGCACAACTCTCCACTTGTTTGTGCCCAGTACTGGGTTCCAGGCTGCTAAGCAGTGGGTTGACATGAGTAGAGAGAACTGGACTTCTGAACCAATTCCAAAGTATGCTTAGGCACAGACAGGGGGGAGTGGAGAAGGGTTCCGAGAAGAGAGAGGGTCAGAGCCCCAAGCTAGGGAGACTGTCAGCTCTCAGATCCCACTCCAAAGGCTGGATGGCAAAGCTGGGCATTTTAGGAGACGGTAGCCCTTCCAACTCGTAGGGACCTACTGTGCCAATCTGGTGTCCTGCCCGCAAGATGCAAAGGAAGGCTGGGGGCAGAACATTGCAGGCTGGAGGTGGGAGCTGCAGCTGGGACTGGATGGTGGCGCTGACCGTCGGCATGTACGGCTGGATCATGATGGACAGCAAGGCAGCAATGTTCACTGCCAAGCCTGTCACTGTGCCTGCCCGTTGCCTGGGAGGAAGGAGAGCAGCTTATCAGAACTTCCAGGACACAGCTACAGGCCCCTTACCAGCCCTGCCCATGACCTACCGGTCAGCCTCGTGGCCTTTGATCCGCTTCCAGGGCTCATTCACCTGAATGTACTGGTTGCCATGGCGAGATATGGTGAGGATGCTGCGTAAGGCATCCCGGATCCTGGGAAGGGAAAGGGCAGGTCCAGGTGTGTGAGACTCCACCTGCCAGCAGACCAGGGACGTGAGGCACAGGATTGGTCCAGATTACTTACCTCACCTTCTCCAGAAGCTGGTGATAGTGCCGGAGCTCCAGAGTGACGTGGGTCACCAGGCGCCGATCATCTGAAGTAAGCACCATCTCTGGCACAGCACCCCCGAAAAACTTCGACACAAACATGCCAGCTCTTGGTGGTCAGGGAGAACAGAAACAGTTCATGTCTCAGTTTGCACCATCTGCACCGTCTCCGGATTCCTGCCTGGAGGGCTCCTCCAGGCTGCGCGCAGGCTGGAAGCTGAGCCACTCCTCAGTTCCCCAAAGAAAAGGACTCCACAAACAGACAGATATCTCGCACAGAGCTGTCCCTTCTATTTAAAGAAACTGTGCTCGGACGATCGAGATGAATACACTGAGCATGCACTGCTATCAAAGGAAACTTCCAGTGCAGTCTGTGGTTACTGCCCACAGCTGAAAGGGTGGCTGCCGAGACTGATCCTCCTCCTGCAGCTGCACTGAAGGAGCCCTGATGGTGCAGTGGCTTATGAATTGGGCTGCTCATCGCAAGGGCAGCAGTTCGAAACCACCAGCTGCTCCCCAGGAGAAACATGAGGCTTGCTACTCTGGCGAGGAGTTAGTCTCAAAATCCCACAGGGGCAGTTCTACCCTGTCCTATAGTGGTAGCTCTGAGTTGGGAGTCTGAATCAACAGGATGGCGGTGAGGTTTGGTCTTCTGGGTTCTTTTCGGTCAGCCTAGCTTGTCAGCAGTCTACAGGTGGACTCTGTTGCTAGAAGACAGCACATCTACAATTTACCGACAATCACCTAGGGACCAGCGGGGCTCAATCACATCGTCCACGCACTCGTGTGTCATGGGCATTCTTGTGGACAGAATGCAATCTTCCACAATGCCTTCCCCAGCCTGCCTGCACATGGAGCTTTCCCTGCGCCCGCCCTCCCCCCAGCCAAAGAGAACCTCTGTGGATTCTGACCCTTTGGCCGAGTTCTTTGTACCTGTTGATGAAGTTGCCCAGGTTATTAAGCAGCTCAGAGTTATTCTTGAGTAGCATGTCTGCCCAGGAGAAAGCGCTGTCCTGGCCTTCAGGCCGAATGTAGAGCAGGTAGAACCGCCAAATGTCAGCAGGGATTCCTGTGTCCTGGGCCATGTCTCCAAACACTCCCACACCCCGGCTCTTCGAGAATTTCCCATCCTCGTAGTTCAGATACTCTGGATAGAGGAGGAGGAGAATCACCTGCTCAAGCCACGGCCTTCCCTTCTGGACCTACCACCTCCTTTCTTCTTCCTCAACCAACTAGGGGGGCCATTTCTCCTTGAGGAACTGGCCTGCAGTCCCATCCGCTCCATTCTACCCTTTCCCCTCACTGGTACCTGTTAAATCATCAAATTTTAGCGTTAGATCTTTTGCTTTCTTCAGGTTCCTATTGCCCCCCCTTTGTTTTTTCTATTCCCCCCTTTTACCAGATTGATTTCTCAACCTCTTAATTATTTCCTATTTTATCTCAGCTCCCATTTGAAGGGCTAGCACCTCTTCTTCTGACCCCCCTCAGAGCTCATCCCTCAGGAGCATCTCCATCAGCACTCTCCCACCATCACCTGTAGCAATTAGGTGGCTGACCAAGGTGTAGTTCTCATCAGTTCCTAGAGCTGAACAAGGAAAGACTAAGCCGTGGAAGGGAACATTATCTTTGGCCATGAACTGATACAGGTCCACCTACAGGAATAGATGCACAGGGAGAAAGATCTCCTGTGACCTCCTTCAAAGACTCAGAACAGACCAAGCAACCAGCCCTCATCCCCCAGCATGCCCTCCCGCTGGCCAAGAACCGCTCACCTGCTCTGGGTTCTTCCACCATCTCTCCCACTGGTCTGTGTAGTTGGCTGTGATGGACAAGTAGCCAATAGTGGCATCAAACCAGACGTAGAACACCTGGATGACGAGGACAAGGCAGGATGACAGAGCACAGGAAGAACTCACCAACCACCGTCTCAGAGTGACCAAAGTCATAGTCAACAACACTTTATTCTGCTGGCCCTGGGCCTCAACCCCAACGTTGAATCATTTGGGGTGTAAATAAAGGTTAGAAGGGTTTTACCTTGTCCTCGAATCCTTTTAAGGGGACAGGGGTCCCCCACTTGAGGTCTCGTGTTATGCAGCGTGGCTTGAGGCCATCCCGAAGCCAGGACCGAATGATGAACCGGGCATTGGGGGTCCAGTCGCTGCCAGGCAGCATCTTCCCCAACCACTTCTCCAGTCGGCTTTCTAGCTGGGTGGGCAGAGAGGGCGACTCAGTCCCACACATGGTTTGCACAAGGGTAAGTAGGTTCGACTTTAATGCAGTATAGTTTGGCAATACATGTAGCATTAACAATTTTTAATTCATGCACTTTGGCTCATCAATTTAAAAAGTGCATTCATAAAAATATTCAACAGTGTGGCAACGTAGAGTGCACTGTTTTGTCACGGCAAGAAGAGGAGAAAAACTCCATGGTCAGTAAGAGGAAAGCAACCAGCTAGGTCAAGACAACAAAATGTTCACAAGGTGAGCCCACAGAAGGCGATAGACCTATATATATATATAGTAACATGGGGAAAAACCTCAGTGCTACATTACTAGCAACATAAAGCAACATGTAAGACAGGAACATGTGATATAGTGAAATCCTCATACAAATAAACATACAGGTTAATAACAAACAAATCCACTGGAGTAGGTTCAGCTGGGTTATCAGACTCAGTTCTCACTCATGCGACCCCTGTGTGACAGGGTTGAACTGCTCCGCAGTCGTCTTTATGGAAGGGGCCTGGGTGCACAGTGGTGAAGCACTCAGCTGCTAAGCCGAAGGTCAGTGGTTTGAGCCCACCAGCAGCACCCCAGAAGAACTATGTGGGCAAGTCTACTTTGTAGATCAAAGTCCTAGTCATACCCAGTGCAGTTCTACTCGGTCCTCTGGGGGGCCTAGGATTGGGCATCGATTCGACAGCAATGAGCTTGCTTTGGGGGTTTTCTGAGGGGAACATTACAAAAGCCTTTCACTAGGCCTCCCATCCACAAACCGGCTGAGATTAGCAGCTGAATGCACTCAAGAACCTACACTGGTTTAGATGAGGAAGGAAACTTCCAAAGTTTGTGGAAAAAGTATTAAAAGTAATTGCATTTCCACCCACCTTCTGAAGCAGCCCCCTGCACTAACTCCTCACCAACTGCCTCGTCCTCTGACAGGTGGCACTTATAGTTTATACTGGAGCCTGGCTGGGCAGAGAGTGCTGAAGGGGCTGCCCAGGAGAGGCCAAGGAAAGGTCTACCTACCTTAGGCAGGTCCAGGAACAGGTGTTGGGAGGTTCTCACCACAGGACACGATCGACAAACTTTACACTGGGGCTTCTGTGAAGGGAGAAGCAAGAGACAGGGTGGACCCATCAGGACCAGGGCTGTGCGGCCCCGGAAGCTTCCCAGGAAGGGGGATGGACAAAGGGAGGAGCCCCCTGGTTTGCCCTGTCCTTAACTCATGTCCACACACAGCCCAGACCTCAGTGCTGGGGCCTTCCTGGCAGTGAACTTACACTAGCAATGTGCTCCTCAGTCCCACAGCTCTATCCTCCCACTCTGAAGACTCAAAGGCATTCTCAGCCTGAGCTGGGTTCAGACCCCTTCCCTGCACCAGGTGTGCGGGGGAAGGAGGCGGCCAGTGGCTGCCCTTGAGAAAGGTACCATCAGGTTAGGGAGAGGGCGCCAGGTTAAGAAGCACAGGCCTTGACAGAACAAAGGTCAAGAAATCCTGGCCCGGGAGAGACACACTGCAGAGGTAAGGCTAAGGGAGGGCAGTTAGGCGGGGCTCATCAAAAGTTTCCCAGTGAGTTTTGATCTGGTTTCTAAAGGTGAAAAATTTAGAGCACTTCTCCGGACCCCTCTCTTGTCCGCCACGTGCCCACATCCCACCTCCTGCTAAACCAACTGTGAATGCTGATTCGGCGCCTCAGACGTAACAAAGCCCAACCTCAGCTCTACTCTGCGGCTCACAGCCTGTTCTTCTCCGCGGCTTCCCGAGTTCAAAGCTTGGAATTTAATCTCTTCCAACTTTCAGTCCACCCTGCTCGATCATTTTACCTCCAAAATCTCTACCCTCCGCCCCAGCCCCCATATCTACTGCTAATAACCCCAGTCTGAGCCTCCACTGGACCCCCCAATCGCCATACGACTAGGAACCGGGGTTTGTTTTGCCAACAGCACAACCTCCTCACACATTAGCGTTCTATGCATGCAACAGGCATCGTGTGTGAACTCTGCTACTACTCTAGCCTCCAAACTGGTGTCCACACTTTTTCTCAGGCTTTCCTCCCTCCGTTCCCCAGAGCAGTCGGCCATTCAGCTACCACAAGTTCAGAGCTCCCTGCAATGGCTTGCAAGTTCCCGTATCCCCTCTCAGGTTCCCATCGCAATCCACTTGGTGGCCTTCTTCACAATTCAAACGTTTCTGCTCTTTGCTGCCTCAGGGCCTGTGCATTTCCTGGCCTGTCATCACAGTGTACTCGATCCCATTCCCTCTGCACCTGGCTGGTTCCTGCTCATTCTTCAGTGGAACTCTCAGGTCAAATGGTATGTTCTCCGAGAGGCCATCCCATAGTCACCTAACTTAAACTCTCTCTTCCTGAACACAACTCTCCGTATGGTCTTAGGGCCAGTAATTATAGTCTTCTGTATTTCTCTAATGGCGATCTCTTGCCCTCACTAGCTAAATACCTGTCCTACTCACTGTGATAGGCCAGCACCTAGAACTGTGACTGACTTATTGTAGGCCTGTTGAATCAATCAATAAGTGGATAATCATGACTAGCAGAAGAAAGGACATTTGTGGAAGAGAGAAGAGTCTAAACAGGCAGACCAGGCGGTCTGGAGCAGGAGCAAGGGCAGGGAAACGGAAATTCTACTTGTCCATTTCCTGGCTGAGGCTGAGCACCCAGCATGCACAGTAAGATGTGTCAAAGGAACTGAAGGATGAGTTGGTACGGCGGGCAAAGAGGACCAATGGTAAAGTCTCAGATGCTAAAATGAAAACCAGCCCTGAATGGGGTGAGCCTGGGAGTCCCTTGAGAACAGGAATTGTTTCCTTCCAGGATCCCATGATGCTCTCCTCTCACCTTGAGCTCAATGGCATTGATGAGCTTGCCACACTTGTCACACTGGTCACCGCGGGCCTCCTCATAGCCACAGAAAGGACAGACCCCCTCCACAAAGCGGTCAGCCAGGAAGCGGGCACAGCGTTCACATCGCAGTTGCTCCACAGTATCTTCTAGCACGAAACCTCGAGCCCACAGCCGCTGGAAGATGTCCTGGGTGATTCTGGTGAGGTGAGTGGGGAGCCCTGAGTGGCAGCTCAGAGGAAATGGGGGGCCCCAGCCTCCGAGCACTCCACCCAATGACTCCACTCAGCTAGGCGGCGCTCTGCTCCACAGAATCAGGCCTGGGGGCCCTGACACAAAAGCTATCCGTGAGTCTGCAGGGAACTTTCCTGGATGAGCCCAAGCCCTCCTCATACTCCCCAACTGCCTGAACAGTCTCTTCCCTCCACACTTGAGAATTTATTTCTGCTGGAACTCCACTTTACCTGCGTTCTATTCAACATTAACCAAGATGTCCAAAGGGTAGCACTGTCTTGAACATGCCATCCCACTTAAAATCTGCCAGACCAGCTTCTAAATAGCACAGCAGTGTCAGCTGGCCGACCCCCCACCAAGTCACATCTTTATAAAGATAGGGGTTATAAAGAATTAGGATGAAGGGACTTCTAAAAGCTCATAGAAAATAAGTTTTATGAAAATTATGCCCCATCCCACCCCAGGGAGATGATCAACAGAAATGTGGGTGGAGAGACAGCGGACAGTGTAAGATATGAAAATCAAAAAAAAAAAAAAGAAAATCATAATTTATGATTTATGAGGGATCCATGAGGGTGGGATGGTGGGAGAGGGAGGGAAAAAAAAGGAGCTAACACCAAGGGCTCAAACAGGAAAATATTTTGAAAATGATAATGGACACATATGTACAAATATGTTTGATAAAATTTGTGTATGGATTGTTATAAGAGCTGTAAGTGTCCCCAATAGTGATTAATTAAAAAAAAGAAAAGAAAAATGATGCATGGATTTCAGCATTTTTTCATACCATATTAAGCTCCTATTAGTGATCACGTGTGAGGATAAGACATCAGTTTGAAAAAAAAGCCCTTATCAGAGGAACATGAACTCTGCTGAAATTGAAGTAAAACAAGCAGCAAAGTCATCGTGAAGAATGCTGAAATCACAGATGCTTTATGCAAAGCTTACGGGAATAATTCCCAAAGAAATCTGCAGTTGACAAAGGGACAAGCTGCTCCTGACGATGAAGCATACAGCAGCCCAGCAGCCAAGTGAATTTGCAGGAAGCAACCTCGGCAGTGCCCGGATTAAAGAGGACAGATGATCAACAGCAGAAACAATCGCCGACACCACAGACATCTCAATCGGCTCAATGTACACAATTCTAACTGAAAAATTAAAGTTGACCGATCTCTCTGTTTGATGTTATGCTGCAAACTAGAACAGAGCTTCAATGGAACTCTTAAACAAGGAAGATCAAGATCTTGCAGCATTTCCTAGGACCATGGTCCCAGGCGATGAAGCGGCTGAAGACGAAGCGAGGTGAAAGTAGTGGTTCAGTCAAAGCAACGGTGCCAAGAGCTAAGGTCACGGAAACCATTTTTGTGCGCTCAGGGCACTTGGCTTGTTGACTTCCTCAAGTGCCAGAGAATACCAGCTGCTGCTTCTGGGCATTTTGAGAAAATTAGCCAGAGCTTTAGTTCTGCGAAACACCCAGGGAGTGTTTACCAGAGCCCTTTGCCAGGACACTACATTCCAATCATTCATTCCATTCACCAAGCAAGGGCAATTTTGCCAGTTTCAATGAGAAAGCAGCCACCTTGCAGCCCTCATTTGGCTCTTTGACTTCTTTTTGTTTCCTAACCTTAAAAAAAATTTAAAAGACAGTTAGTGTGAAAGAGACCACACTGACATAGCTAAATTCCCAAGATCCTCAGTTCTTCAAGGATGGACTAAATGGTTGGTATCACTCTTTACGATTGTCTTAACCTTGATAGAGCTTATGTTGAGGAAATGACATTGAAAATGTTTTATCTTTTAATTACACTTTTCTGCACACTTTTGGAAGCCCCCTCGTGTTAATTCAAAATGAACGGGAGGCATGGGAGGGAATGTTTTCAGATCTGTGGCAGCCAGGGAGGAGAGAGGTAGGCAACAGAGAGAGAAGCCTCTCATAAGCCCAAGTCCTGGTCGGCTTCCACACTCAAAGGATCTACTTGTCTGGAACTCACATCAGGACCACATTCACATCCTAAGCGTAAGAGAGGCGGCCCTGGGTGGTGCAAGCAGCCGCCAACCGAAAGGCAGAAAGGCCAGGCATGAAAACTCTGAATGGGACTCGATTTGACGGCAGCAGACCTGTTACAGGGAGGTTCCTTGACAGTCGCCCTTGTTCCTACCAGGCCATTCTCATTGCCCCAGGCCCAGCCAGCACCCCCACTGATGCCATTCGCCACAGGACACCCACTTGGTTTGCTGTGGAGTAGTGGTGCGACCAAAAATATCAAAGGAGATGTTGAACCAGCGGTAGATGTCTGCATGGATGGCATGGTACTTGTCACAGATCTCTTGGGGGGTTAGGCCCTCCTCCATCGCCTTGGTCTCTGTCGCTGTCCCATACTCATCTGTCCCACACAGGTAGAGCGTGTTCCACTGGCGGAGGCGTGAGTACCTGTGAAGGAATTTGGTGGTCAATAGGAATGGGGGGTCCATCACAGCTGCCCCCTGGTCCCCAGGAGCCTCCCAGCTCCAACCCTCAAAGATCTATGTCCTCAGGGCCCACCCAACCTCCTGGCAGCGGGTACCACCTGGCAAAGACATCAGCACTGAGCACACAACCAATGATGTTCCCCAGGTGAGGGACGTTGTTGACGTAAGGGAGGGCGCTGGTGATGAGCACATTCTTCTCCCCCGCCACAGGCAACCTGGTCAGGGGGGGGAAGGGAAAAGGAGCAGTGGGGGAGATGCCAGGGTCAAGGCAGCGCCCGGACCAGCCCCACAGGTTCATTCTACAGCACAGCCATAGGGTCATGTCTGCAGTCCAGAAGAATTCTGAAGTCTTTCCTCACACGACTGGGTTTTCCCAGGGGCCCAAATGAATCCCCCACAGGTCCATACGCAGAGGTTGGCCTACCGCGAGCAAGCCTCATCTCCTGCTAACGAGAACCTTATTCCAACATGGATCTGTCTCCCGCCTCACAGTCGCACATGCTTTGTTTCCCGGTGGGGGTAAAGCCAGCCCCCCCACAATCACAGGTTCAATAGGCGCAATTGTAAGGTTGAGATATATATGTCATAATAAAGTCACTGAGAGCATGAGAGATATAAGAGATTGAAATAGGAGACACATTTTTTTGAGACACATTTCATAGTAGCATTCACCTCAGCCCCACTTGGCGATCCACGTGGAGATAGGGGGAGGGGAGGGAGGACAAGGGGAAAGGGAACAGAGGAGCGAGGAGGAGAGGAGAGGGGGAGCCAACAAGAGGCCAAGCGGGGAGCCCGAGAGAGCTCTTATTGCTAACCCAGACCTATATACTTTGAGGGGAGTGTAAACCCCCCTAAATACAGGTAAAGACATAAGTCACAGGAAGGGGTTGCACTATAGGTTATACAGCAATGAGAGGGGGACAATCTAGGGATATACATACATACACACAATAGGAAGAAGAGGGGTTGGGGGTATACATGTGACAACGTGAACGGATCCTAGATTCAGGATGGCAGCCTAGTTTTGCATGCCACTGAGCAGGTTTGACCTGTTCTCTGGATCTCCATAGAAACCATTATCAGTAGGGTGTAAACTCCACCTACAGGGACCAGACTAATGGTTGCAACCCTTTAGGGAGAAGAAGCCAATTGTCCTTGACAGCAGGGAGCAGGGACTACCTGTGGTGGGACCAGACCATAGTCAGGCAACTGACTACCTTCAGGGAGGATGTCTCTAAGCATCTGACCTCCCATCATGTGCTGGCAACTAGCTTCTAATGTTTGGCATGTCTTTGGGGGAGACAAAGCTGGGGAAGTCTCTTTATAATGCCACATTTCCCATTAGCTCACTCTTGGGTTCAGACTGCCTGAGCCTAAGTGGGGCCAGGCTTTCCAAGTCACCAACACACGCTACTCCTGGGTCTCCAAAATCCAAGAGAGCTTGCCCAGTGCTGCCCTAGGCCCTGGGATAGCATTCCCTCCAGCCACTGTCAGGAACCCTCACAGCTCATTCCTTCTGTGCTTCTTTCAGTTGGCCTCCCCTCATACCATGTCTGGGATATCTTCCTGGCCTCAGCCACATCAGCAGGCACCAATTCCACAGCCACCTCCCACCCCGCCCACCCAATACCCTACTAGGCTCCTTCCTAGCCGTGCCATGCACTTGCTATCTGAAGACACTCAGTATTTCTGCGGGCTCCAGCCCAGCTCAGCCAACACAGGCTGCACCCCTCACCTACTTAGCACTGCTGCCACTCCAGGGTTCCTTCCATCTTGCTGACCCTCTCAGCCATTATCACCGGCTCCGTCACCTAGTATGCCACTCCACCCTGAGAGGTCATGGATTCCCATAATTAGCTGTTCCAGCCACTCCCTGCAACAGTCCACAGCTGCCTCCCCCAGAAATGTGATCTCACTCAACTTCTGCACTCACTGGTTTTTCTCCCAATTGAGCACCCGTAACTTCTACATCAGAAACCAAGCCTGTGTCCACTCACACTGGCTTTTTCTGGGGCCGAAATGGGGGCAAGCTTTCCAAGCCCTTCTCCCACGCAGTGACAGCTGCGGCAATCTCCTCCTCAGACAGGGTGGCCAGTTCCTCCTCCTATGAAGAATGGACAGAATCCCTGATCAGGTGGCGGAAGCCGTCCCCTGCGCTCCAGGAACTGACAAGTTAGTGGCCATGCTCAAAGCCCCACCCGCCTCCAGCGCCAGACTGTCTCAGATTAACGTGCAGCTCTGTTCCATACCTCAGGCTCATTGCTGACAGCCCCGTCCTGGAGTGGCTTGGGCTGGGGCTGCTTCTGCAGGTAGGGCCGGAGGGCCAGGGCACCCTGCTGCTTCAGCACAGTCTCTGCAGCTCGTTGACAAGGTTCCTGGGTGCTCAATGCCTCAAACCAGCTGCGCAAGGCACCCAGCTCCTCTGTGGGCAGGGCAGAAAAGGGTGTCAGTGAGCACAGGGGGTGCTCAGAATGAGTAGGAAGGCATTGACCCCCTGTGCTTCTTCACCAAGTTCCTCTAGTTGCCTTTCCAAGAGTTCCTCTACCAAGCTGCCTCCCAGAGTGAGAACTCAGCACCCTGCTGCCACGCCACGACTCCCTAATACGGAGCTCCGGCTCGGGAGTGCCGAGATAATGCACAGTACTCACTCACCAGGAAGGTAGGCGGGGTCTTGGAGTAAGGGGTACAGCGCTCCCCATAAAACAATGTCAGCTAGCGACTCTGTCTCCTTGGTTGGGGGAAGAAAAGGTACACAGGTAGGACAGTCAAAAGTGTTCCCAATGACGATAATAATAAGCAATAAACTCTAGGTGTCAACCACTGGGCTACGCACTTGACCTGGTCTCACAGAACTGCGTCACAACCCAATGAGGTGGGCACTCAGGGAAGAAACGTCAAGGACCAGAAAGGCCAAGGCACTGATCAGGGTGAGCAAGTGGACACTTTTGGGCATTGAACACTCTGGATCCAGCCTCTTCTCTTAACCCTCATACCAGACAGCCTTCCCCGCTCCCCACTGCCCCCCTAAGCCCTATTTCAAGTTCCAACTCACCCCAGTCAGAAAAGGACAGCTCTGTCGACTCAAGTTGTGGTCAATGTGAGTCAAGGCTCTCCGGATGAGGCCAAGAACATCTTCTCCCTTCTTGCCTTGAACCACTAAATAATGCAGGGCAGCAGACAAAGCTGGCTAAAATGCAAGGGACACAGGTCAGGAGGGCTCTAGAAAGCCTGCCACCCCACCCCCTACCCCGTGACTCATTCCCACCTGCAGCTCCACCGCTTCCCATTCCAGCCACTGGTTGGTGAGGTCATCTTGTTCCCAGCCAGATAACAGAAAGAAATATCTGCTCAAGGAGCCACAAAAATTGCAATTGGAGAGACCCGTTTGGCCAGCTCATGTCAGGATCATCTCTTTTTACCCCACCCCCACCCCCAGTCACGCAGCTGTTGCTATGAAGGCCACACACAGGACAGTCAGCCCTACTGGCCTCAGCCCCCTCCCTGAGCCGGGTAGGTCGGTCCACAAACACTGACCGGCAGATCGCACTGGTGGAGAAGAGGTAGTTGCCACTATCCAGCTGCAAGACAGGAATCCGAGGCCTGGTCAAGAACGGGACCACACACTCTGACACAGGAGAGGGGGAAAAGGCGGGGCGAGTAAATGCTGTGTGGACTCAGAAGGATCATTTCACATTGTTCACGGTAAACTGATGGGCCGCCTCAACGGGGAGGTTGCAGGATGGGACTAGTCAAAGGGGGTGGGCTTAGAACGAGCTGGAGAAGCCAGAAGGTGTTCAGCTGAGGGTGGCAGCTGGAAACAACAGATGGGGACTGCAGGGAGGAGGGGTGTCACTGGGACAGGGGTGCAGCCAAGAAGTGGTCCAGCTGGGTACAATGAGGCTATCTTACACATGACCTAAGAGTGGTTGAACTACAGGGCTGACAAAAAGAACCACTTCAGAGCTGTCGGACAGAAGGAGAAGAGGTAAGCCAGAACGAGTGTGTAACTCTTAGGGATGGAGAGGAAGTTCCTAAGAACAGCAAAAATGGGGGCCGTGTGCGTTGGGCATGCAACCGACTAATGCTTGAAAGGAGGGCCTGGCAGGTAAGGGAAAAGGAGGGGAAGGGGAGCAGGGAGTCACCGGAAGATGAAAGTTGGAGAAGACCCACTGCGGAAGTGGACTCCGACTTATAGGGACTACCCATAGGGTCTCAGAAGCTGTAAATCTTTTCAGGGGCGGACAGCCTCATGTTTCAATGGTGGGAGTGGGGTGGGGGAACCGGGGGTTTGAATCCCCAACCTTGCAGTTAGCAGTCCAACGTTTACCGATAGCGCCATCAGAGCAGAGAGTAATTAAGGGGATGAGGGAGTCTCTGGTGACGCAGCACTTAAAGCACCCAGCTGCTAAACAAAAAATCTGCGACTCGAATTCCGCAGCTGAGGTCGGGCAAAAGATTACATACGACAGATGTGCTTGACAGGATGGATGGATTGTGGTAAGAGTTGTATGAGCCCCCAATAAAACGACTTTTTAAATTACATACAACCTTGAAACCCTACGAGATCGTTCTACGTGGCCGCTGTGAGTGGGACTCACGCGACTGGACGGCACCGTTTGGGACTGACGTGTCGGGGAGCAGCGAGAAGGTGGGGGGGCCAGAGGTCAAGGGGGAGGAGGTCGACGAGGGTACGTGATGGGGAGCGGGAGTCTGGCGAAGACAAACGGCGGAATGAGGTGTCAGGCGTGCTAGGTCCAGGGCCCTCCGCATCCATCGCCCACCAACAGCAGCCCGAGTACCTTCAGGGTCCACAGTGCTGATGAGCAGGTCTGCTCTGGCCCGGGCCCTGCTGGCCGCGACCAGCACGGGCAAGCTCCCCGGCGCCCCCGGGCTCACAAACAGCCTCATTTTGCCGAGAACCCACGCTGACGCAACCGGAACCCAGCTCCCGCGTCCGCGCCGAGCGGCCGGCGCGAAGCACGCTGGGAGATGGAGTTCTGAACGACGCTCTTCGCGCCGCTTCCGGAAAGCCGACTATTTGTCCCGTCATGCAACACTAGGACCCAGGAAGCGGGTATCATAGAGATGGAGACGCCGTCGATGCAGTACTAGAGCGGCAACTTTTGCCGGGAGGGTTGAGCGGTTCCCGTTTCGGGTTGGGCGACCCTCTATGCAGCTAGCTAGCGGGCAGTGACGGAAACCACCTCCTTCTTCTCTGGCCGCGGCCCAGGATAAAGGGGCGCACAGCGGATAGTCGCTGTGGTACTCTCCACTCAACTCCGTGGTGCTCCGAATTTTAAGATTTGGAAGTCACACCATGCTTACGTTAGTGACAAACTGGAAATCGATGCGGATGTCCTGTCAGTCAAACCAGTGACTAATTAAGATACTAATTTATTACCAGTCTTCAGATTATATGAAGCTAGACGTTTTCCCAGGCTCCTAGCCTCATTAAGTAGGGGTGAGGAGATGGTGGGGCAAAGGTCAGATTAAAAGGAAGTAAGGTGATGAGTATGTATTATGTGCGGAAGTGTAACTAAGTAATTGAGAAAGGGAACCTTCTTGCTGATCTTTGTATCCTTAGTCAGCAAATCAAAAATATGTGCTAAGTACCTGCTGTAGGAGTAATTAAACTGATAAACTCGTGTGGTAGGCACTGTTCTAAGCACGTCATGTGCATGCATTTCTTTAACTCCCAATCCTAAGAGGGTCCTCATGAGGCTTTTCAAACAAGATTCTACAAAGGCTTTCTTGGAACCTCCGAAGCCCGAAGCCCTGAGTGTGCCATGCTGGGCATGCCTCCTGCAGACATTCCAGCCCACAGCCCAGCTGGCCTCAGCATTCCAAGCACCCCCACCAAGGTGCCAGACAGAGTGAAGCCCTCCAGACCAGTCCACTTGCCTACTGACACTCACCAAGTGATGCTAGTTCATGCCACATGGAACAGAAGCATCACCCACTGAAACTCGACCCTTACAATTGTAGGCGCTAATGAAATGGTTCAGAACAACCCTGTACTCACAGCGACCCTATGCGGGCAGAGTAGAACTAACCCTGTAGATTTCCAAGACTAACTGTTTACAGGAGTGAAAAGCCGCGCCATTCTCCCTCAGAACAGCCGGTGGTTTCAAACTGCTGACCTCGTGATCAGCAGCCCAGCACATAACCCACTACACCACCAGGGTTCCTATGAGTCAGAATTGACTTGATAGCAGTGAGTTTGAGCTCTGAATGAAATGATGGGGTTTTTTTTTTTGTTTGTTTTGGGTTTTTAACAACAAAAACTATGACATAGTATGGTGCAATGTGTTGCTTTTACATGATCTTTCAAGCTATAGCCTTACAATTTCCACCAAACTGACCAATCTGCTTGTTAGGGTCCCATATACATTATTTGCATGGTCCCACTACAACGAGGGCGCCATGAATCTTGGCGGGCCACAAGCACCTTATCTGGACAGTCCCACCCAATCTTTTGGTGAAACCACTTGCCCCTGAAATAGCAAACTGCATAAGGGCTGCAAAGTATGTGTGGAAGATCGGGGTTGTGACCTTAGAGAACAAGTGAGAGGTGACCTTGGGAATGTGGAGAAGTGAGGGGCGAGAATACGGAGGCTTCTTTGTGCAGGCAAGTGCATTAGAGCTTAAATTCTGAGCACTAGGATTGCTGAAGACTGTGGGTCACAATGAGAGCCCCAAATCCACTGTTGAATTTCCACATAGATTCTGCCTCCAGTGAATTATTGGTGACCACTGACTCAGGACTCGGCAGTTTGAGAAGCTTTGCCCTCAGGTAGCATGTGTTTGAAAGTGGTTTAGTAGTACCTTCCTCGATAAGCAGGGAGGGTCTGCCTAGCCCTTAGGGACTTCCCTGGGAGTGCCCCTGATGGAAACTGGGGTACTGGGATCCCATAGTCATGACTTATGCCCTGACTGCCTTGGCTAGATGACCCTGAAATAACTCTATAAGTGTTTCTATCTGAATAGTGTGCCAATGCTAGCCATGGTCCCTTTCCTGATTCAATAGTCCCACTTGCAACAGCAATGAATGGATCTGCATCTACCCTGATTTTCTGACAGTTCTCTGTTCTCTGTATTCTGTACAAGTGGCTGGGTGGACACCATCATGGTCTCATGCTGACGGTCTTCCTCATCTGGATGATTTGTCTTGGCCCTGTTTAAGATTTCATAACTATGTCCCCATAAATTATATTTGAATTTGGGGGTTGCGTTTCTCCCCTAGGACACAAATCTTTCAAGAAGTTTAAGAATTCTGAGAGAGAACTAGAAGTCCATAGAAGATGGTAGAGATTTGGATTAAGTTTCAGTACTAATGGAAAGGAGTCAATAATGAGAGTGGGGCAAGTGCTTCAGAGAAGACCGAAGAGGCTGGGATTCTGGCAGTAAACACCAGGTGAATGGATGAATAAATGAAGGCCTGGCACGGGAGTGAAAGCAGCTCGGTCACTTTCAAAGGGAGAAGGAGGCATTGAAGAGTAGCTCCCACCATGTGTTGAACAGGGAACAAACAGAGGAGGAACACAGGCAGAATCCCAGTACTGGCAACCCAGCCCTGAGCTCAGGGAAACAGCCCGACTATCCCCATCCTCACTTCTTCAACTCCACACAAAGCCTCACCCTCACATGGTGCCTCAAAGAAAGTGAGCACAAGAGGAAAGGAGTGGGTCAGGGAAAGTGGATGTGCTAGCCCGGGTTTTCAAGCACCAGGAAGGTGGCAGGACTGCCACTCAGCTGCTTGGGACTTCATAGACACAGTCAGTCCCTGCCACCAAGGAACTTACATCAGCCTCGCGCCTGCCTGGAAGTCCATGGAAGATGGTAGAGATTTGGATTTCCTCTCACCTTATTCATTTGCTCCCTCACTAGACACACCACCTAAATGCGCCCGCAGAACACCCTACATTCCTTTCCCAGAGTTCCTGATCCAATTATAGTAAATCATTTTATTGTGTCCTTAAAGTCTGTCGCCCTACGTTCTAAGAAAGCAAGGGTTGTGTCTGTCTTGTTTCCCCCATCTCTTACCTTAGTCCCTAATGCTGTTCCTTGCTTACACAAGGGAGAGGCTCAATAAACTCTTCTTAAAGAGAATGAATGAATGAATGAATGAACCACGATACCAAAAGGTTGATATGCCAACAAGGAGATAGATGTTCCATATCAAGGCTTCTGAGCATCCAAATGCACAGTCCTGCGCTGGTATTTTCACCTCTTACCTCCAACTCTGCCCTCCTGTTTCTCCCATCCACTATGTCTCACTGATTTGGTCTTACTTTGTTTCTACTGCACTGTTTCTGCACAGGAAGCACGCAGCTTTAGGTCTGAGGTGATCGGTAACGGAAACTTTGGTGCCGACAAACATCTAAGGCAGGGCACAAACGTCTGTTTTCTCTCTGTCTCTTTCCTTGGGCTTCTACCTTGGACCGGATCCTTTCTCCTCATCAACTCTGTGTGTACCACACCAGGCTCCCACCACCTACCAGGACCAGCTCTCTCAGCCCCTGGATCTTCTAATGGGCTCCACAAGGTACAAAAAAGAAACTCACCAAGCTGGGCCATCTCCTCTGATTTCCTGCCTGGCCGGCCACACAGTACAGCTGACCACATCCTCTCTCACCTTATTAATTTACTTCCTCACTAGACACCCCACCAAGGAGTTCTCAGCCCCTAAAAACATGCCAGGAGGCTGACCCCTCACTTACCCTCTCCTCTCCCTCCATCACTCCTGGGCTCTTAAGACCATGTCCTTCTTCCCTAAGACACTGGGTGCTGAACCTTTCTGGATTTCTAATGCCCTTTCTTCACACAGGTGGCAGTGCTGACCACCATGCTGTCAGGCCGGTGGTGGCCAAGTACTTGGGGGAGCCTAGGGCTAGGACCCCGAGGCCCTTCTCGGGGTTCCCAGCTCTGTACCCTCTATGCCTTCACTTACACCGGGACTGATGGCCAGCAGGTGTCTCTGGCCGAAGGGGACAGGTTCCTCCTGCTTCGAAAGACCAACTCAGACTGGTGGCTGGCAAGGCGCCTGGGAGCACCCTCCAACTCTCGACCCATCTTCGTCCCTGCTGCCTATGTGGCCGAGGAAGTGACACCTCCTCAGAGTCCAACCACCACCCCAGCCATCCAATCCCACTGGAGCCCCGGTGAGTATTCCCCCCCCAAACTCCACCTTCTTACCACCCTTGTTTCTGGCAACCCCTGAATCACTCAGGAGCAGTCCCTCTCCTGAGCTTCTGCTGACCCCTTTCTTTAAGTTTCCTCTAGACACACCCTCCCCCCCACACACACTGTCCTGGGGTGTCCATCCCACTGTCTCCTAGCCTCACTGACATCATCCTTACAGCCAGCCTCCCTCTGTCTGCAGCTTTCCAATGGGCCTCTGAGAAGGGGGCCCTGAGCCAAGGTTATGCCTCTAATCACCTGAATCCACCCCTCCCCCCCCCCCCAACCCTCACACCATTTCTGTTCCCAGGCTCAGCATCGAACTTTCCAGGTTCCCTGGAGGAGTTGGCCCTGCCTCAGGCATCTGCAGACGGAGCCTTGGCCTCGCCTGGGGAGCCACCGCCTCTTCCCCCCAAAATCTACAGAAGTGTCAGTGTTGCCAATTTAAGACCCAGCCTCTTGAAACCCAACCAAGAAGGACCAAGTGGAAGGTCCCTCTCCCAGGAAGACTTGCTGGCAGAGGCCACTGACCTCCAGGTGAGTCAGAGCTTCCTCTAGGCATGGCCCTCAGAGGTTTACTGCAGGGCTCTGTCCTAGGCACCACGGTGAACTAGACAGGCACCACCTCTGTCCTGCAGCCATTCCCAGTGAGAAAGGAACCTGTCCGCACAGAAACCAGCTAACTCCGGAGCTGATAAGGGCACTACATTACAGCGACATTCGCTGCATTTAAATGAGGAGAAAGGGGTTGTCTAGGAGGAGGGGACAACAAAGGTGGTGAGAGGGCAGGGGGCTGGGTAGGGGAGGGCTGAAAAAATGGCCAACCCAGGTATGTCTTCTCGCTTTCTCTCTTCCTTTTCCTCAGGACTCCTGGCTCAGAGGCAGGGTCTCTCTGAGTCAGAATTCAGTGAGTTCCAGGATTTTTTTGTCTTCCTATCTCCGGCCATCAATTAGTCCCCTCTAAGATTCCTCGCTCTTCCCTGAGGCTCTCCCCCTCCCCTCTTCAGTGACTGAAAAATGGCCCCTCCTCCTTCAAGCGTCCCCAGCAGAGGTTTCTGACTCCCATCTCCTTTCACCCAGCAGTGCCTGAGGGTGGGGCACTCCCCTCAACACACACACACACACACACACACACACACACACACACACAGCCTGTTCCCCTTTCCTGTGGCCCTGTGGTGGGGGCGGGGTAGGGGTGAAGGGAAGTTGGAAACAGGAAGTGAGGAGAAAAGCAAAGAAGACTGTGAGGGAGGGAATCAAGATATTTTCAAAAGCTGGCTTGGGGACTGGGGCTTCTCCCCCCAGGTCCTGGGTCCTCCCCAGCCAGGAACTGGTGGTGAGAAGATGGCGGGAGCGAGGTGGTGGCGGAGGTGAGGAGAGAACATCGGGGAGGGCACAGGCTGGATAACCACATCTTTCTTCCCCTTTCCTGGCAGACAGATCCCCAGCTCCTCATGTCAGACGCCCCCGTGTACTGTAACCTGGTGGATCTTCGCCGTTGCCCCCGGTCCCCACCCCCAGGCCCTGCATGCCCCCCACTGCAGAGGCTGGACTCCTGGGAGCAGCACCTGGACCCCATCTCTGGACGCTGCTTCTACATACATTCACCGACCGGCTGCAAGTCCTGGAAGCCCCCTCGCCGCACACGGTCCCGAGGGCCGGTGAGACCTTACCGCCTGCCAGTCCAGTTGCCCTCCGCTCCTTCCCATTGCTGAGCCCAGGATAGTGTCTTTTTCCAGAAGGATGTTGGGTGACATTTGGATGCAGCTTCCCCTCCCCCTCCTCTAACCCCAGAACCCCAGCTCCATGGAGGCCACCAAGACCCCGAATAAGGACAAGGAAACCCTGCACCCTCAGGCTGAGGGCTCAGGATCTGGCTCAGGGAACCTGGATCTGCCAGACCCCCAGGTGAGACCCCTCCCTGTGATCTCCCCCATCACAGACAAGAAAAGCCCACCTTGTATGTAACCTGTCTCTTAAGGCAGACGTGTTTCTTCAGCACCCATCATATCCCCTGCCCCTCATCCACACCCCACGGTACCTTTCTCCTACAGCCAGGGGCTCTGACACGGAAGGTTCCTCCACCTGTCTCCTCCCTCCCTCAGGGCTCACCCCAGCTCACCTCTGAGCAGCCTGCAGCCTCGCAGTCCCCTCGACCAGTGCCACAGATCCTGGACGACCCCCATGTGAGTCTCTTCTTTCTTGATGGCTGCCAAACTCTCAGCGGCGCCCCACCCTTCCACCACTGCAACCCCAGAACCATTTCCCTCTTCCTGAGTGTTCGCTGGGGAGGCCTCTTGCCCAGACCCCCACCCCTGACTGTAACGGAGCTCATGCTGAGAGCCTTGGTGACTGTGGAGGCCGCGGGCGACACCTTGATGTCCCTTCATTTCCCAGGAGGTGGAGAAGTCGGGACCACTCAACATGACCAAGATCGCCCAGGGAGGGCGCAAGCTCCGGTGAGAAGCACCCTGCTGACAGTGGGGGCTCCGGTGGCTAGATTCTCAGGGGAGAGGGGATGTTGGAGGAGTGCCCTTCCTGTGGCCTTCTCGAGTGACCTTTTCACCCCCGCCCCTGCAGGAAGAATTGGGGCCCATCTTGGGTGGTGTTAGCTGGCAACAGCCTGATGTTCTACAGAGAGCCACCGACTGCGCCCTGCTCGGGCTGGGTGAGTGAGAGAGCGGAGGGCCCACGGGGGTGAGGTGGGCAGGCAGCAGGGGTGCAGGCCCAGTTCTTTCCCCCCTCCGGCCACTGTGCGGATGGGGGTGTCAGACGGACATTCCGAGTTGCGAAGGGGAAGGACCCCAGCCTCCCATCTCTCCGTAGCCCAAGACGTAGGGAGGGAGGGGGTGGGGAGGGAGAGAAACACGCGCCTCAGTTTCTCCCCTAATTGCCAGGGGCCAGCGGGAAGCCGACCCGAAAGCAGCGTGGACCTTCGCGGGGCGGCGCTGGCCCACGGCCGCCACCTGTCCAGCCGTCGCAACGTCCTGCACGTAAGCGCCCTCCGGCGCAGCCTCTAAGGCCGCCTGCCGGGTGGGTGGTCTCGGTTTGCGCCTCCCTGCCTTCTTAGGCTCCTTCCCTTCCCGTGGACCCAAGCCTTTGCCCGCGCCCTCAGGTCCGCACGGTCCCGGGGCACGAGTTCCTGCTGCAGTCCGACCTCGAGCCCGAGCTGCGGGCCTGGCACCGCGCGCTCCGGGCGGTCATCGACCGGCTGGTGAGAGGCGAGGCGAGGGGGCGGCCGTCGGGTCCCGGGGGGCGGGGACCTCGCCGAGGGTCTCTGACTCCGCCTTCCTTCCGCCCCCCACCAACCCCCCCTCCGGGCTCCAGGATCGCGAGAACCCCTTGGAGCTGCGTCTGTCCGGCTCGGGGCCCGCGGAGTTGGGGGAGCTGAGCGCCGGGGAGGATGAGGAGGAAGAAGAGGAGCCGGAGCCCTTGCTCAAGCCGCTGCTGCGGCTCAGCAGCCGCCGGAGCTCCAGTAAGGGGCGGGCCGGGAGGTGGGGCCCGGCGGCCGGCGGAGCTCGCCCGGCTCACGCCCGCGGGGCCCCTACCTGCTTCCCTCCGGCAGGACGCTGTCCGGAAGGAACCGAGCAGAATCGCGTGCGGAGCAAACTAAAGCGGCTGATCGCCAAGAGGCCGCCCCTGCAGAGCCTGCAGGAGCGGGGGCTGCTCCGAGGTGAGGCGGGCCGGGGCCAGGAGGGGCCCTGCGCCGTCGTGCCCGCGCTCGTGTTTCCTTTAGCCCATTTCACCAGTGAGGCTCGGAATGAAAACACTGGGCTCCTGGGAACCAGCCCTGCTTTCCCTACAACTTCAGGGATGGAGCGGGGCGAAGGGGTGAGCCCCTTCCCATGGCAGTCACAGGCAACCCCAGAAAGCCAACCCCACTTGCGAGTGAAGGCCTGGGAGGAGAAGAATTTCTCTTGCATTCTGTGCCTCTCCAGACCAGGTGTTCGGCTGCCAGCTGGAGTCCCTGTGCCAGCGAGAAGGGGACACTGTGCCCAGTTTCGTGCGGCTCTGCATTGCTGCTGTGGACAAAAGAGGTCAGTTCTCCCCCGCCCCCATCCCAAAATCTCCCCTTCTCACAGACCAAGGCCCCCCACCTGTCTTCCTTCTGGCCCTTTTCTCCCCACTGGAAGATCTCCACCTCCCCTCCTCCCCAACAATTCATGCGCTACTTACTGCTGGGATTCCAGGTCTAGATGTGGATGGCATTTACCGGGTGAGCGGGAACCTGGCAGTGGTTCAGAAACTTCGCTTCCTAGTAGACAGAGGTGAGATGGCTTGTGGGCAAGGGATGGTTCAGAAGCACAGGGGGGCTTGGAGAGAGGGAGGTGGCAGCACAGGGCAGTCACCCTCCTGGAGCCGTGCCCCTTAACTCATATCTCCTCATGCATTGCAGAAAGGGCAGTCACCTCTGACGGGAGATACCTGTTTCCAGAACAGCCAGGACAAGGTACTTAAATGAAGGCCTCTCTGCCCCTTGGTGCTGCCCACACCCTCCCTGCTCCCCATGGGCTCCCTGCTCCTGGAAGGCCCCCATCCCTGTTTTTCTCTTGTCTCCTATGGGCCCCTAGGCAGCCCTGTATTCTGCCTCAACGGGATCTTCTCACTCCTGTGCTCTCTGTGTCTGGGTCCCTCTGGTCCTTCATGAGCCCCCTGAGTCCCCAGTGAATCTCTCCTCTCTCCAGAAGGTCGATTAGACTTAGACAGTGCCGAATGGGATGACATTCATGTGGTCACTGGAGCGCTGAAGCTTTTTCTCAGGGAGCTGCCCCAGCCCCTGGTGCCCCCACTGCTGCTGCCCCATTTCCGTGCTGCCCTTGGTAAGCAATGGGAGCTTCGCGCAACACCCTTGATGTGGGTGGAGGGAGGATGTGAATGGTGAAGAATGAACTGAACTGGTAAGAAATACCCTCACGCTCTTCGGTCCCACAGAGATGGAAAATACTTTTAATTCATGTGGCAACCCCAGTTGCTTATTTGTAAAGGTGTAGTGTACTGAGTTGGAAGAGAACTCTGAAGCTATTGTTGGGGAGAAAAATGAGCCCTGGTGGCCTGGTGGTTACGTGTTGGGCTGCTAACCACAATGTCAGCAGTTCGAAACCACCACCAGCCTCAAGGCATTCTACTCCTGTAAAGAGTTAGAGTCTCAGCAACTCACAGGGCAGTTCTACCCTGTCCTGCGGGGTCACCAAAAGTCAGCATCGACTCGATGGCAGTGAGTTTGGTTTAGAGTTTTGGAGATGGACAGACGGTGGGGGTGGGGGGGTGGAGCTGTGGTTGAATAATGGTGTCTTCCACGAGCAGTGAATTTACTTCCTGCCCTAACAGTTTGCTTAACCCCACTCCCATGCCCTTCCCATCACTCTCTCTCTAGCCCTCGTGGAATCAGAGCAACGCCTTTCCCAAATACAAGAATTAATAGGCTCATTGCCAAAACCCAACCACGACACCCTGAGGTACCTCCTGGAGCATTTATGCAGGTCAGGAAGACGGAACCTCTTTTTTGTGCTGGGGGAGAACAGAGGGGACATGAGCTCAGGGAGAGGGTGGAAGTTGGGGTCTCGTCCTAGGGCTGCCACAATAGAAATACCAAGAGCTGGTACTTTTAATGACTAGAAATGTACTCGCTCGCCATTTATGAGACAAGACAGGATCCCCTGGTGATAGATAGAGTGGCAAAGTACCTGGCTGCTAACAGAAAAGATGGTGGTGCCGTGGGAGCACCCAGGAGAGATCAAGGTTTCCTCCTCAGAAACTCTGTGGGAACAGCTCTGGCCAGCCCAACCCTGTCACCCCGAGTTGGAATTGAGGCAGTGGTCACTAGCACTGCCACCAAGTGCTGTAGGGGTTTCCGAGGCGGGAGCGCTCTCAGGAGCCGATGGCCTCATATTTCTGGTTCTCCTGAGTGAGAAGGAGCCCAGCAGTCTGAGTTCAGGACACTGGCTGCGGGGCAGAGCTTCCCATATTGATTTGACCAACCACCCCCTTTTCAGAAACACATTACTCAGTGCCCCCCTAGCAGTGAAAAACACTTGTACTGTATAAAGTATAAGCACCTGCTTTTGCAGCTCCCTGCATCTTCCCAGCCCCACTCCCACCCCCCCTCCACTACAGCCCCCCAAGCACTGCTCTGAAGAAACATGCTCCCTCGTCGCCCTCCCCCACTGTGCTGTGGGCAAGTCTCTGTCTCGCCTTCTCTAGCCCCCGCATTCCTTGGTTCCTTAGCAGCCTTTCCCTGTTTATGCTTGCTTGTTTCTGCCTCGGCTCTTTCCATATCTCAAAAGTGGATCCGGTTGGAGACGTATGCTATGCTGCTCCACCTCGTAACAGAACAAGTAAAACCCTATTCCCAAATGGGATTCCACCCACAGGTGTAGTGGTTAGGATTTCAACATATATTGGTGGGGTTGGGGTAGGGGATGTGTATAATACAATTTAATCTATCGGTAGAAAAAAGCCTTAAGACTAGCAGACAAGGCATGGTACTAGGCAACCCTGTGTCGGGGACATTAGCAGAACAAAAGTCTTTGGATAGGTCAGCCTCACATAGGGAGATAGGGACCCAGACAAGGCCAGTGAGAGTGAGCAAGGAGCTATCCTCTCTCCCTGGCCTGGCAGCCTCTGTCTCTCGTTGGGACATTGGCGATGTTTTACTTGGCTGAACTGAGTGATGACTGGAGAGGGATGTCTGCTTGAAGCGCAGTTACATGGTGGGATGTGAGCCACCAGCAGTTCCCCAGGAGAGAGACTGGGCTTTCTATTGCAGTAAACAGTTTACAGTCTCAGAAACCCACAGAGGGTCGCTATGAGCCAGCTTTGACATGATGACAGTGAGGTTGGCTTAGATTTGGAAACTGAGCAGAGAAGACTTTCGGAATAGTCCATGTGGTTTGAGACAGCGTGTCCCCTTCCTTGAAGATTTCTCCACTGGTCCCACCTCCATCTCCTTGAGGCTGTCTCCTTGGCTGCTTTCAGCCGCCACCTCGAGATAGCACTGAAGGAACCTTTCCCTGCTTAAAATGTTAGCCCACTGCCATCAAGCCAGTTCTCCAAGGCGATGGCGCCCCCGGTGTGGGTCAGAGTAGAACTGAGCTTCATGGAGTTTTCACCGCGACTTTTGGGGAAGTGGATCACCAGGCCTTTCTTCTCAGGCACCTCTGGGCAGACTCGCGGGGTCCAGTCTTTGGGTTAACAGTCCAGTACATTGATGTCTTTGATGTGATAAAAGCTGCTCCCTCACAGCTCTCTCCTTTGGCCTCTACCCCCAGGGTGATCGCCAACTCAGATAAGAACCGAATGACCCCCCACAACCTGGGAATTGTGTTCGGACCCACCCTGTTCCGACCAGAGCAGGAGACGTGTGACCCCGCGGCCCACGCCCTCTACCCTGGGCAGCTAGTCCAGTTGATGCTCACAGAGTTCACCAGCCTCTTCCCCTGACTCGAGCAAGGAGCCGAAGACAAGGGTTTCCAGAGGCTGCCCTTTGGGAAGGGGGTCCTATTGTGAGGACATCCCTTTCAGTCCTGCCTCCCACACAACTGCCATGGATCACCCGTGATGGTGCTTTGGCAGCAGCCCGGAGAGACCGAGATGGACCGTGGCCCAGGCAGCTTCTTTAAGGAGCACACGGGGCTTCACTTCACGACCCGTTGCCAAGAGAACACTTCAAGCTGGGCTTTTTCTGATGCAGTTCTTTTATTACCAGGAAATAGTGTCATTATCAAATCCCTCCCCCAAATATATACAGACTATATATAGCGTCAGCCCACACCTTTCATCCTTGGAGTTTCCTGTGCAGGGGGCAGTGGGGATGGGGCAAGCCTCCCCCACCTCCTCTGCTTGGTGGGAGGAGCATGAGAACCACTTAGGAAGTGAGGACCTGTGGCAGGTGGCATCCCCCACTCTTTAGGCACTGGAGTTGAGGAACTGAGTCTCCCCAGGCAGAGATCCCAGTAAGACACTCATGTTGCCCACGGCCATGTTGTGAGGCCCAGAGGCTGGCGGGATATGTTCAGAACTGGCCCCCTGATCGTGGGGAGGAGGAGGACTGAGTCCCTGGGCCTCATCCAGAATAGCCACAAAGTCCAGCTGAGTGTTGTCAAGGTCAAGAGAGTCCAAGGGGTTACACACCTGCCCTTCCGGAGGAGGGTACAAGGCAGGACCCACTCCCATCCTGCCCACCTCAGGATGGCCACAGCTAGGATTGGAGCCCCCAGCCTTGAGTGGCCCGTAGCAAGTGGGCAGTGGTGGGAGAAGGCGGGGTGGTGCAGCTGCCCTATGGGGAGCCCTGTTGGCCACCCCAAAATTTTCATGGCACTGTAAAGGGGTAGGAAAGGGGCCCGACTTGTGATGGGACAAGTTGGGTGCAAAGCCAGGTCCATATGTGGCCATAGAGGCCTTGGCAAGGCTCGGGCTAACCTGAGAGCCGCCTGGAAACTTGGGGTTCTGGTAAGAAGGTTCTTGGACTGGGGGCTGCCCCCTACTGCCCCCCTCCCACAGCAGCTCCTGTTGAGACTGAACATAATTACACACAAGCTGGGCTTTGAGTTGTCCTGTGGAGTGAGGGGGTGAGTCAAAGTGCAGGCCAGACCTGGGCTCTGAAGGTGGATAATCAGGGGCTGGCTGGGCAAAGGGGACTGCTTGGGGGTACGGGGGAGGGGTAGGCTGTGGGTAATGGGAGAACAGGGGCTCTGGGTGCGGGGGGCCCTCACTGGGGTGGGCATTGATGCAGGGTGCCAGTCCTGTAGAGTCAGAGCCCACCGGGCACCCCTGTTCTGGCTTGACCTGTACTTGCCCATGATGTTCAAGTCTTGGACACTGTCTGTAGGGCCCAGCAGGAGCCTTGACACCTGGGTACAGCCCAGAGGGGGAGGGGAACTCACTCCATGATTCGGGGCAGGGGTCAGGATAGGAGACCTGCTGGGGGCAGGGACTAGGGCTGTAATTGGTTGGTGGACCAGGCCCAAAAGCCAGGGAGCCTGGGCCCCTGGCTCCATAAGGCTCAACGGCTGTTCCCGCTGGTCCCCCGTATCCCAGCGTGTCAGCAGAGGGGAAGTCCATGTAGGGGTTCAGCCCACTGCCCATCATGGAAGCCCCGACCTCTGGATCTTCTCGTAGCCCTCTAGTCTCCATGGTGACATTCTCGGTGATGCTGGGAGGCTGCGGTGAGTAGATGGAGGTGGAGAGGTGGGGATCAAAGTTCCGTCCTGCCCCTGCCACTGTGGGTGATGTGTGGACACAGCCCAGGCTCTTGAATCTCTGGACCCTGGCTGGAGCAGGGCGATCAGCAGCCCGGGCCGGGTCACTGGCCCTCCGGGTAACCCCTGCATTGGGGTGGTAGCCTGGATACTCGACTCGGCTTCTCCAAGGAGGTGCAGGGACACTCGCCACCCGGTCCAGGCTGGAAGCTGCAGTCGGTGGGGTGCTGACTCCCCGGGCTGAAGCATACCTTGCCCGGAGCAGGTACTGCTGGGCAGGTGTGAGGCCGGGAAGAGAAGAGGGCCCGTTCTCTGGTGGGGAGCCAGGGGGAAAAGGGGAGGCCAGGGAGGAGCGGCGGCTGACCGTATAGGCCGAGCTGATGCTGCTGGAGCTGCTGCTGCGGCGGTCAAGAGAGACTGGGGGGCCCAGGCGGCGAGACACGGGTGTCCCTGAAAAGGTAAGGGAGAAGAGGAAGGATGGTCAGGGAGCCCTCAAATATCACCAGGTTCACCCAATGAGACAGCCTGGTCTCAGAGTCCCAGGGACAGGCTCCTCAACCTTAACCACTCAGCCGGGTTGCCCACTTTTCCCAGGCCTTCTCTGTTCCCAGCTGCGCTGCACACAGTTGCACAGGTTACACACTGCACAGTCTTAAGGGACAGCATCACATCTTAGGCTTAATGTATTTGTTGCAACCATTTCCCGACAGACAGAAAGAAAGCAGTCTTAAAGGTAAGGGGCCCTCTAATTGCATCTAGGTGCCATCTGGGAGCGCTGAAGGTGACCTGCACCTCCCAACCGACCTCAGAGCAGGTTAAGTCTCCACCCAGCCCCCCTTCCCCTCCTCCCGCTCCCCCAGTCTCACCCGTGTGGGGCAGGCTGGGCAGTTTGAGGCCCCGGGGTCCTATGGGGCGGAGCTGATGCAACTGGTCCAGCCTGAGATTCTCCAGGCGGCGGAGGGTAGACAGGCCAGTGCCAGCCATGCAAGGCCCTTCGTCCAGGCTGGACAGGTCCTCAGTGCTGCCTCCGGCATTGCCCGCCATTTCCACTCCGCTGTCTGTATTGGCCGCACTGCCTGCCGGAGAATGGTCGCTGCTGCAGGACGACTGGGCCCCGGGGCTGGGCTGTGGCTTCTATGGGAGAAATAAGTGAGGGGTGAGGGCAGCACCCTTCCCCACCTCCCCCCCCAGCTCCCTGTACTTAGTTGGTGGCAGGGCTGTGTCCTGGGCCCAAGGGGACATGCTGCTAGCTGACAAGAGGGCCTGGCAGGTCAGAGGTGGAGGTTTACCGGGACTAGGTGTTTTACAAGAAGATCCTAAGTTGGAGCACACACTGCGGGGGGCAAATTCCTGTTTAGTTCTGTGACCTGAGGCAGGATCTGTGTTTCTCAGTTTCCTCTGAAAGCTGGGGGAATAGTTCTTCTCTCACAATGAAACTCGGAAGAGTCCCCCGAAGTAGCCCAGGCACATGGCTTAGGGAATCTAGTACCCCTGTTGTGGTTTGTTTTCAGGTGGGTCCAACCACTGACCTCTTGCCTATCCAAACCCAACCCACTGCCATCCAGTAGATTCCGATACAGAAATCCTATGGAGCAGAGTGGAACTGCCCGGAGCCTCGGCAGAGCTGCTATCTTAACGGAAGCTGATGGCCTCGTCTTTGTCCCATTGAGCGGGGTCTGATCCTTTTGCCTATGCTAGCCCACTGCCTTCACGTGGGTTCCCATTCGCAGGGACCCTGGTTAGGGTTTCTTAAGCCGTAGCACGTTACCAGAGTTGACAGCCTCACCTTTCTCCCTTGATGTGGCTGGTGAATTTGAACCACCAGCCTTGTGGTTAGCAGCCCAAAGCCTAACAGTGTCACCAGGGCTCTGTCCCCGTTTGCCTGTACTAAGTGCTACGGCAGAGTTAGTTGAACCAATTAAGTAAACAATTGGACCAAGATCTGCAGCTCTAGGGTAGCCCCAGGAGCGACACTGAGTCCAGAAGCTGGAGTGCTGGCGATGACAAGTTTTACAGAGCAGGGGATAGTGGGGGCTCGCATGATGGCCGGCTGGGTTAGCTCACCATGGCACCCTCGGGCACGGCCAGTCTGCTCTCCTCCCGGAGGGGGCCTCCGTCCCGCTCCCTCTTGGGCTCCACTGTGGCTAGGGATGATGTCCGGGGCAGAGGGCCGTCTCCCCGGTGCCGCTTGGTCACGTGGGCATCAGGACCATGCACTGTCTTGACGTGTTTTCGAAGTGAGCTGGGATCGGTGTAGCGTTTGGTGCAGCCAGGGAGCTTGCACACATAGGGCTTCTGTTGAGTGGAGAGTGGAGACAGAGGCCAGGGGCTCTGTGAGAAAGGATCCAGAGGGGTAGGAGAAAGGCCTGGCGGCGAGGGCATCAGTTCGGTGCATGGAGGGACATGTGACCCCAAAGGGACTGCAGAGGCTGGACGCACGGACATGGGTGTACATGATGTGATGGGAGGAGGTGGGATGAAGCCAAGAGGGGAGGGGACACCCTCTAGGTAGCAGCCGTCCTCCCTGGAGGGAAGGGGGGGCTGATACGTGGGAATCCTTGACCTCAGAAGGACCTGAACTATAGAGGGGTGCACCCCCTGGGCAAAGGGGGCTGGGCTAGGGATTCCATATGGGAGAAGCTGCAGCAGGCGGCCTCACCAGGCGTGCAGGCGCTGTGGGGGACTCTCACCTCGTCGGAGTGGGTCCGGTTCTGGTGCTTGGCCCGGTCGCTGGCGTTACTGAAGGCCTTGGTGCAGCCCTCGCGCTCACATGTGTACGGCTTCTCGCCTGTGTGGGACCGCAGGTGCGTCTTCAGGTTCTCCAGGCGTGAGTATGACTTCCGGCACCCTTCAAACTGGAGGGACGTAGGAGTCAAAGCAGAGCTCTTACCCAGAAGGACGTGGAGATGAGAGGAACCCCAAGACCTCAGAAAGGCATACATCAGAGAATATCACTCAAGACGGAGCACACTGGGGACTTCAGGCCGGTGTCCTAAATGAGCAGACGAGGGCAAAGCACGAGCTGGCGGGGTGGGGGCGGCGGCAGCAGCAGCTGCAGAGCCCTGGCTTGAGGGACATGGAGCCGAGGCAGGAGGCATCTGGTTAAGCCTGCCTGGGGACTGAGGCTGGCTTAGCTAAGCGTGCCCTGGAGTATGGGCAAGGAGAGGTTCGTCTCTCCTGATGCTGGCTTAGCTAGCCCGCAGAGGAGGACACACAGGCCCTGGGACCCACAATACTTTTAGGGACTCACAAAAAATTAAAAAATAAATGAAATCAAGGTAGGAGGAATGAACTTTTAGGTCACAGAATATGTTTGGATACATACAAATATACCCATCGTTAGACCAGCAGTCACAAGATATTCTTAATGTTCGCTTCTAGAAGGAGCCTTGGGGGCGTGGTGGTTACACAGTGGGCTGCAAGCACAAGGCCAGCGCTTTGAAACCACCAGCTGCTCCGCGGGAGAAAGACGGTGTCCCCGCCCACGCACACAGCTCCAGTCTCCGGGCTCATAGGGGCATTCCCTTCTGCCCTGCCCTCAGGGTCGCTCTGAGTCTGACAACATCGACCCAATGGCAGTGACTTTGCTCTCTCGTTTTTGGTTGTTTCTAGAGGCAGGAGCCTAGAAAGGCAAAGGCACCCAGCGTCCAGGAAAGGGTCTGCCTTGACAAGACACCCCGGTGTAGGAGAAGGTCTTGGCCTTGGGAAGTGGGTGCCTTACCGTGCACTTGTGTGGCTTCTCGCCCGTGTGTCTGCGCATGTGCACCACCAGCATGTACTGGGCCTTGAAGGGCCGCAGCTCCCTGGAGCAGCCCCCCCAGTGGCACACAAACTCCTTCCGCTCGCCGTGGATGTGCTCGCTGTTGATGTGCTGGGGAGAAGATGCAAGGGTACTCTCTCTAAGGTCCCCCTAGGCTCCCGAGACCCCAGAACAGCTCTCCCAGGCACCCTCATGCCTTCTTCCTTTTACTGCTCCCGGGTTCCGTGGGGCGGGAAGAAGGGTCAGGAAGAAGTTCCTATCCCACCATCTCAGTACTTTCAGCTTCCTGCAGCTGTAGACACTTGGGCATCTGCCTGCGCAGCCAGGGGATGCAACCTCAGGCTCAGCCTCCTCCATCCTCAGTCCCTCAGACTGATGCCAGATGCCCCACCCAGAATCTCCTCTGGCTCCACCAGCCATTCCAGTGACCACCCCATCCTGCCCTGCCCTGCCTCTCCCCGCACCTCCCCCCCTTGCTCACGTGGACCAGCTGCTCCTGGGAGTCGAATTCCTGGCTGCAGCCATCCCAGTGGCAGTCCGTCTCATACACGGAGTCAGGCTCTGGCTTCTCCTCCCTCTCCAGGTCCTCCCGCCCATCTAGCATGCCCAGCAAGGGGTCCTAGGGCAGGAGAGGCCAGCTAGGGTCGCTCTGGTGACAGCTTTCATTTCCCTAGTGCCCTGGAGGTTCCAGCCCCCTTCCTCCCCGCAGTACCTGCGTGCCTGTAGAGTTGGGGCTGGACATGTCACCTTCCAAGGGCTCCTCCGGACACTTGCTCACCAGCATGTCCAGCTCAGACTTGAGCTTCCACAAGGAAGAGGTGAGGGTGATGAGCATGGAAGTGGACCGAGGAAGAGGAGGAACGCAGCTAGGTCTCCCTGTCCTGCATGTCCCCACCCACCTCTGGGCCGGGTACCAACTTCCTCCTCAAACTGCACTGGTGAATGAGACGGCTGAAAGGTGGGGTCTCATGTGGAAGACGCTGGTTCAACCCCAGTCCCCAAACCCCTTTTCTTTCTGATCCTAGTCCCCCTGCCACCCCACCGTGAGCTGAAGGAGAAAAGAGCAACGTGGGAATGCTCACCTGACAGGCTGGGAGCGGCCCCCGGGCCTGAGGAGGATGTGGCATCATTCCACCCCTGGTAGGGTCATGGGGGCCACAGGGCTGGACCCCAAAGGAAGGTGAGGTCCCTTTTTGGTGATTCATCTGTGGTGGGAACCCCAGGGATGGGCTAAGGAGAAGGAGGGGAGGCAGTTACTTAGTTACTCAGTTTGTCTCAGGAGTTCTTGGGTCATTTGGAGGTTCTCGGGAAGGCCTGGCATGGGAAGTGGCTGAGGTAGTTCTGAGAAGGATAGAGGATTTCTCTGCCTTGGGAACAATAAGGACTCAGCCATAAGGAAGCACCCAAGAGGGAAGACCGGCCAAGTCCCCAAGGACAGATGGCTAGGAGGGATTGATGCTCTGAATGGGGGGGCAGGTCTTTGGGGGACCTCTCAGCCCGAGGCTGCCTGCACCTCATGGTGCCGATGGAGAGGTGGCCGTAGGAGCCCCCTGGAGAGGCGCATCTCGAGTTGATGAAGGCCACGAGGGAGCTGGGCGAGGTGCGGATGACCGTCTGCAAGTCCAGGCTGGCATCCGACAGAGGTGAGATGGAGAGGGCCCGCTTCTTGGTCAACTTGACCGCGCTCCGGGGAGGAGGAAAGAGGGGGGCTGGAGCAGGGGACAGGGGACAGAGATAGCCTAAAGAGGCATGTTTCTCCAGGCACCCATCCCACCCATGGATCTTAACTCTTAAAACCAAAAAAATAAATAAATAAAAGGCCCTTGACTCTGTGTTGCTCTACCAACCCCACCTAGGGCCCCATGGCCCATGCAGCCTCTCTGCCTTCAAGGCAGAGTCCCCCTTTCCTCCCGCTTTCTCTCTTAGGATAAGTCCCAGAGGGACTGAGAGGTGGTGGTGGGGGGTGTCATGCCTGAGGCCTCACCCTCGGTGCAGCTGTTGGTCTCTCTGGCTGGCCCATAACTGTGGGGGCCGGACATGAGGTTGGCCTGGTGACAGAAGGGCATACCAGACAGTCCTGGGGGGGAAAAAGAGACAGCTGGAATGGGGGATGGGAATGGAGGACACCTGAGGCCTCACCTTGAAACCACAAGCAAAACAAGATCCCAGATTCAGGATCCCCAGCATAGTGGGGCTCAGGCCTTCTGTATATGGGAACGGGGCATGGGGCAGACTGCATCTGGAGAGGAGGCTCTGTTGAAGTACCCAAGGCCTAAGGACTGATATGTGCACTGACCTTCTGTCCCCATGCTGGGGGGCCCTTGACTGGGGAGAGGCCGGAGGCAGCAGGGTTCTCCATAGCTACTGACTGGTGGTGGGGTCATGGAGTTGAACATGGTGTTTCAGGGAGGGGATGTCTGCAAGTTATAAGACAGGAGGGAAACGGGCGAGATCAGATTATCTCAGGCACAGAACCCTGGAAAGAACTTCCCCTGTGTCCCTTCCATCTTCTCAAGACATCTGTCCTGGGAAATCAAGTAGAAACGACCATCACTAGGCGGTGGGCACGCTGAGCGCCATCCACGAGGCAGAAGCCGGTCTACAATTCCTCCAGGGTCCGGCAGAGGGAGCCCTCGCCACAGGCCAGACGGAGGCTGACGGGGCCGGGAAGGAGCGTGGAACTGCCCAGTTCTCTTTCAGAGGGGAGCCGGGGTATGTAGGTGGGGAGTTTTGTGTACATCGGTGAGTGTGTTTTGTAGAGCAGGGGTTGGGAAAGGAGCCTCGGATCTGTTTGGGTGCAAGGGATGGAAGCCGATGTCATTCTGGGGCGCCCACTTACATATTTATTTGGCCTCAGTTTGGGGGGGGGGGCAGGAAAAAGATCGAGGAAGAATGAAAGAAGAAAGTCAACCTCCATTAGAGTGGCTTTGAGAGGAAAGACAAGGAGCCGCTGTCTGCTCTTCTCCTCAAACTCCAGTTTATACTCCACCCCAGGTCTTCCGCGCTCCCAAGACGGAGGGTGGGGTGGGGCGGGGTGGGGTGGGGAACAACCGGGAGCGGTCCGGCCGGCGCGGTGGGTGATCCCGGGATGCTGGGATTTAGGGTGAGGGCGGGGTAAGATGGGGAGTGGAACCCGGACCCCAAGACCCAACCCAAGCCCCGCAGCCTGGGCTGTCCCTAACTCCTCCTTTCCCAACCGAGTTCCGGATCCCGCATCCAAGACCTCCCAACTCGACCTTGGCACGGGGCTGGGCGGGGTGGGGGTAGGGGCACAGCTGGCTGGCAGCTGGATGAGGGGGACACCTCTCCCGCCTCCTTCCTCTATGACTCACCCTGGGGAAGAAGGCGGGGTCGCAAACGACCCCCCAAACACAAAAGAGACTCCCCAAAGAGTTTATTCCGTCATCTTCCTGCCCAACAACCAGGGACCCCTGATGGCTATGAGGGGCAACAACCCTCCTTGCCCACGCGTGCCACATCCCACCCCACGTTTCTCCTTCACACTCAGGAAAGTAACATTTCGCCCACTGTTTCTGCCTCGGCCAAGTTTTTCTGGGGTCTGGATGAGAACACAGGATGAGGCACAGAGCTCCAGGATTCCCTGGTCAGAGCCCTGAATCATCTGTGTCTCCCAAATTTCCAGAGTCCCCCTCGCAACCCCGCTCCCCAACTCCCAGGAGCCGGCCCCGCCCCCTTCTCCTGGTCTCGCCTTCCCCGCCCCCGTGCCTCCTCGGCCCACCCAAGTCGCCGCCGCAGGCTCTGGCTGCAGTCGGCTCAGCTTCCCCCGCCCGCCCCGGGAGCCCAGTCGAGCGAGCCGTAGAGGAGGGGGGGGGTGGCAGGGGGGTGGGGGGTGGAGGGGCGGGACGCATTCTTCCCTCCTCCCCTCCGTGCGTCCAAAAAGCAGGCAGTGGTGCCCTGGGGAGCACTATTGTAGAGTTGCTGCGAGGGGGGTGGGGGGTACCTATGACGGAATACTAAATAAAGAACAATCCAGGGAATACAGGGAAAGAAAATGACGGGGTAAATAAAACGAGGTGTCTATGGGGGTGGGTCAGGACACCTTAGGATCCTGGGGATCCCAGCCGGATTCCCAAGGGTTAATCCCTGTCGGACCCCCGGGAACCCCCTAGTGACGTCAAGGGCGGGTCTAAAACACAGGGTGGGGATGCCAGGGAGATAATTGGGGGGGGGTCTCTGGACCCCGCCCCCTAGGGAAAACCACCCTAACTCCTGCCCTTACTCTAGCCTCTGGAAATTGCCCCGCCTTCTCCCTCTACTGGGGCGTAAAGAACTATCCTATGAAGACCCCAGTTCTCCAGCCCCCCAAAATTCTCAGTACTCGGTCTCAACGGGGTCCCCCTCCCTTAATCCTGGGCCCAAAGCTAGTTGCCCAGAGCGGATTGTTTCGGGGTCATGAGGCCTGAAAGAGGCTTCAGAGGCGGGGAGCAAGGGCAGGCAGGGTGGTCCGAGGCAGAGGAGGGGCCTCGGTCCCCAGCTCCCGTTTGAGGAGGGGGAGGGCCACGGGATGCTCAGGCGGGCAGTGGCTAGTGGTCCAGCCCAGCCCTAGTAGGGGTCTCTCTGCAGCTGGCCCTAGCTGCCCTGGTGGTCCTGAGTTCAGAGGGTCAAGACAAGGTCTCTCTACCTCCAGTTCAGGGCCCTTGAGGGCTGTGAGGTCTAAATTCTAAGGGATGTCTTTCTCCGGCCTAGATGAAACACCAGGCTTCTCTCCTCCAGTCCTCTCCCTGGTCCAGAGACCACTCCTTTCCCTACAAACACGGGCAAACGCGGCCCATCTCTCACAAGATCGTCAGGACTTCAAGCCCAGACGCACCCCCCCCCCCTGTGGTTTTACGGCCTCACCTCACACACATACACTCCCACACCCATCCCCATCCCACCCAGGGCTGCCTTCTTCGGGTCCCTCCTTTCAGAAACACTGACGTTTTCCTGAAAGCCCGGCTCTCATGACACACCTGGAGTTCCCTTTCTAGCACACAGCAGCAGAACTCCAGCGAGCCGCGCGAGCCTCCAGACTCTGCATCTCCACTCCGGAAAGTGAGAGGTTTCTAATACCTGGGAGTGAGGAGGCAGACAAAGAGAGCCACAATTGCCTGGGACAGATACACACCGACTACAAGCCTCAGAAGGAAAATAAAATAAAAAGAAGGTGGGGGAATAGAACAGGAACTACAAATGATTAAAAAAAAAAACCCCTGAACTTTCTCATTTCTCACCCTAGGCTCTCCCACCGCCTAATTTGCCCCCGTGCCCAGGTCAGCCCCTTGGGTGGACTGAGTCCCTTGGAAGCAGAGCATCACCCCCTCAGCCTCCTTCTCCCACCGTTCCCAGGTGGTCCCCCGCTTGCCTCTCCCCCTCCCACCCCCATCTCACCTCCGTCTGGGCGCAGGGCTCGGGATGCGCGGTCCAGGGCTGGAGTCTGGGCTGGGGGGGTGTATAGTGGGGAGGGGGGGGCGGACAGGGCCACGGCGGCGCAGCCTCAGTGCCACCCCACCCCCCCCAACCTGGCCCCCAGCCCTCCAGTCGGCCCAGCCCGCCGGGCCGCGAGCCGGGACCACCCGCGAGAAGCGCAAACTTTTTTTTCCCTTTGCAAAAACTTTTTCTTGCTCTAGCCGCTGGCGCGCCGCCGCTCTTCCCGCTCGGCCCTCACCTCCCTATTTCCCTCCCTCGCGCCGTTCTAGAGGAGGCGAGGTGGCTGAAAGAGAGAGAGGGGGTGCTGGGCTTATTGCACCCCCAGGACCCCCAGGATCCTCCCCCTCCCTGGAGGGACCCTATACAGCCTCCCCCCCCACCCCTTGCTTAACACGCTGCTGTAGGTAGTCAGTAAATCCCGGCATGGATCCCTGGATCGGCTGTCCACGAAGAGGCCATAAACCCCAGTCTGAAAAACAGACTGGCAGTTATAAGGGGGCGGGGGCAGAGGCAACGAACAAAAATTCACCTTAGAAGATTTTGGTTGGTCGCTTTTGGTTAGTGCTAGCCCAGTATTCTGTCTCTCTGTGGCTTGGGCAGAATTTGGAGGGCTTGGGATAAAGTAGGAATTTGAGAAGGTTGAAGGGCTGGGGCCCTTGGACAGAAGGGGAAGAGGGTTTACGGAGCATAACCGAAAGAAGCCGCGATCGTGGCTCTAGGTGTAGGGTGTGTGTGTGAGTGTGTGTTCACAGGTCACCTAAGGCTCCCTGGGTCTGAAACTTTGTTTCCCTGAGAACCGCAGGCTGTTCCTCAACTGCAAGTTCGGCAGACTGAGGCCACCTGGCACTGCCGTTCTTTCCGCCCTTGACGGCTCTCTGGGCCCTCTGCTGGCCGACCTGGCGCATTACACGCCCTGAAACCTGCGGGCAGGCGGGGGAGGCCCGGAGCTGGAAGAAGTGGAGGTTTCGCTGGTCTCCGTGCGCCAGAACCAACACTTTTCCAATGACTATTGGTCTGGCCTGACTCTGGTGAGTCCCTGGCCCTCTCCATATACATAATTGGGCTCCGGATCAATGTCATGTGAGGAAGAAGGCTCAAATGGGGCTCTTTGTCCGTCTCCACACTCCCCAGCCTGATGCAGACCTCTCCCTAGCTTCACCCTTTCCTCAAGAGCCTCAGGCTCAAAGGTTAACGAATTGGCCCTCCAGACCCAAGGGAAGTAGCCTTGGATGTGCAGGTCTGTCTGTGTGAGGGGTGGCAGACCGGGGAAAGGGACTCTTTCCTTCCACCATGGAGGCAGAGACTAACCGCCCTTTCCCCTGCACCCTGTCACCAAAGCGATTTCAGATGGACACTGCGGCTCTGCACTGTAAGCTGCTACCAGTGCACCCCTCTGCTTCTTTGGGTGCACACGTTTGTTTGTTCTCCCCCTGGGCTCCTGATCGGGCTTTGGAGACCAGCGAGGCCTGCGCCTCTTTCCTTAGGCAGCGCTCTTTAAAATTCCGCTCCACAAAGTTCTCTGGACCACTGCCTTTCAAACTCTTTGGCCTCTAGGCTCCCTTTAGTAGTCCTGGGGGTGCCGTGGTTTCATGTTGGGCTGGGATACACATGGTCCCCAGTTAGAAACTACCAACTGCTCTGAAGGAGAACGACTGGGCTTTCTACTCCGGTAACAGTTACAGTCTCAGAACCCCACAAGGGCGCACAGGAGTCAGCATACACTGGATGGCAATGAGTTTTTGAGTGAGGACCCCCCCCCCAGGCCCACCCCCATTACACACTTAAAAGCACTGAACTGCTGCTGTGTGTGGTTTACATCTATCCATTTACCATATTGAAATTTGAAATGGAAAAAAAAGGAAACACAAGAATATACAAGCACACATTCCACCAGCAGTGATGTCAGAAAGATGGTGTAATCACATGTCAGGCAGTCTCTGGAAAACTCCACTGGACACGTTTAAGCTCATGAACATTCAGAAAGGCAAAGGCCAACTTAGCACTCTTATGCCAACAGTTTGGACTGGTAAACGGGTCTCAGAGACCCTCCCAGGAGTCCGCAGCCCACACACTGAGAAAATTGTTGCTCTAGCCTGGACCATTATCCCAGCCTGTTTTATCACTCACACCCATTGATTTTTGTTTTCTTGTTTTTATTAGCAAAGTATAAATGTTTGTCTCTCCAGGGGATCCTTCCCCCCAGGGAAAACCAGAACCCTCTCTGGGGGCTCAGCACCCCCTTCACGCCCTCTTGATTCCCTTCTTCAGTCCCTGGCCCACCTCCCTCTGAACCTCTCCCTTCAATCACTCCCATAGTCCTAGCCTTGGCCAGCCCGTTCCCCAGCCCCAAGCCTGCTGGGCCCTCTGTCAGCTTCCTCCTGCCTCAACGGAGAACTTTCTCTTCTTGGGAGAGAATCATCCTTACCTTTTCTCGGCTTTCTTCTTCCCTCCCTCCCTCCCTCGACCCTGCCATCTTCTCATAGAACTTAGACTAAGAAATCATCCTTCCTGGGCGGGTCTCTTTGGGAGAAAGACACACTTTATCCATCTCCTCACACATCAGCCAGCCTGATGCAGACGGAGAGAATCTGGACAAAGAAGTGCCCGTTTGGGTTACACGGGGATCAGCCCAGGCACAGGACCAGGTTGCCTACGGGGTGGGGTGTTGCTCAGGTACCTGATGCTGTCAACCCTGGCTTGGGAACCCCTGACTTGATCTCATCATGCCCAACCCCTCAGGTCCAGGACCTTCTGCTAGCTACAGCCGCAGGCCTCTACCACCATATCCGGCACGTCTGTCTTGACCACATTGCCATTACGGTCCAGGTAGAGGAGGGACAGAGACCTTCGGGCAGTGGGGACACAACAGGACGTACCCAAGGGCCAAGGGGTATTGGCCTTGAGGAGGCTGAAGACAGCCGAATGGAAAGAGGCAGCAATGCCTGGGCTTCCCGCCAGGTGTGGGGGGCACTGCCCGTGGCAGTAATTCAGCTGGTAGCCCTCAGGCTGCAGGATCCAGTCTCGCCATCCCAGTTCTTGGAAGTCTACGTAATGATCTCGCCGACAACATAAGGGAGTCTCAGGCTCGCAGGTGGGGGTCCTCCTCCTGGCCCGCCCCGCCCCGGGCTCCTTGGCCCGGATCTTCAGTTCCAAGAAGGGCCGCCGGTCGCCCGCGGTGCCTAGGAGCCGCTGCAGTGGCGGCAGAGCAGTGCTATTGCGGTGCAGGAGTCTGCAGACCAGCTGTAGCTTCAGGACGCCGGACGCCTCGCCCCTCGAGCCGCTAGAGGGCAGAGGCAGGGCGTGCCAGCCCGGGGTGTGGATGTGATGCTCCGCCAGGGGGGTGCGGGACCTTTGGCGCCTTCTCCCCGAGCTTCTCCAGAGGATCCTCAAGTAAAGGGGGCCAGGGAGCACGGGGCCCACATGCAGCCAGAGGCGCGCGCGGTACAGGTGGTGGGCCTGAGGAGTGGCCAGGTGGAAGGTGAGCATGGAGCTGCAGGCAGGAGCAGAGGGACCTGCCCAAAAAGATGGGGAAGGGAAGGCACTGTGAGCAGAAACACAGCTCTCCTTGATCCGATCCCCAAACCTGGTAACCCCGCCCAACGCCTCCCCCCTCCTACTCCACCTGCTCCCCTCCATCCTATCTTATCAGCCAGCCTCTCCGTCTGCCACCCCCCCCCTTTCTCTGTCATTTGCACACCCACCTGTGACGGGCACAGCGGTCGCAAAGCTGATGACTTCCTCCCCACTCGCTGGACTCACACTTGCCGGCTGGAGTCTCCGGAGGGCTCTGGTCAGCGCTGCCCGGGGTGGGCGCTGGATTATTTGAGGACGACTGGGCAGGTGCAGCCCGTCTAAGATTTGCTGCTTGGCCAGCTCCAGAACCAGAGCTCGTTCCACTTGAGGTGCCGCCATGGGGCTCCCACAGGAGGGACACCCCACCCCTGCCCCTTGGGCCCTCACCAGTGTTGTCCACAGCAGTAGCAGCAGCTGCCGGAGCAGGACGCTGGGAAGCCCCATGCTCCTGTGGATGGCCTGGGTCAAGAGCCTTCTGCTGAGTCTGATCACAAGAGGGCCAATCTGGGCAGAGCAACCCAAGAGACCAGTGCCACACCTACCCCTGACCCAGGGTCCAGCCACCTGCCTCCTCCCTCCTGCCTGGCACTCAGGAGGCAGAAAGCAGATTGTCCAATGAGTAGCTGTCCTTAGCTCTGCCTGTCAGCCTGACCCCTCACGGTTTATGCCTGACTACTGATCTGGGGCCTCTTTAGAGCCCGAGTCTGGGGCTCCCCCACCTAGTGGTCAGTTGGCAGACCTACCCTCTGAGCATGGGGATTGGACAACTGTGCTGCCCATCAGGCCCCTGCAGTGGGTGGAGGTCCCCCCTTGGAGCTCCGGTTTCACCATCTGCCCATGGTGACTGGACTTGAGGTAGGGGCGTGGGGGTGGGGGGTGATGTGGACTTGCATGATGCAAGAAGGAGGATGATTTCACATGCTCAGGCCCAAAAGTCTGGGGCTTGGGGGAGGGGACGCCATAAGAGCCAGGTGGGGAAGTGCCATGTCCCCACATACTGGCCAGCTTTCCTAACTTGCCCTGTCCCGACTGCCACAGTGCCCATGCACCGGCTATGGGTCCCCGGGGTGGATTCCTCTGGGGCCTCAGGACCAGACGATGAACCCTGCGAACCTTGTTTCTAGCAAGGAGGGTCAGACATAGGTGGGGGCTGGGCGAGTGGCACAGGGCACCCAAGTCACCCCCTGACCCTGCCTATGCTGGCTGCCCAGAGTCCACCTGGACTGGAGCACAGCGTGGAGGAAGGCCAGTGCCTGGGGTGGGGGAGGGGTGGAGTCCCTGGGATGTCTGGGGAAACCCAGAAGAGGTGGGGATGGCAGTAGGGCAGAGTCCACCAAGGCTGGCAGAAGGCCGTGAGACTTGTCTACATTTGGGGCATTCTAGAGGTAGTGCAGTTTCAGCCCTCTGTTAATACATATGTATATTATGGTGGTGGTGGTGGTGGTGGTGTCGTGTGTGACTGCCATTGAGTGGAGGCCTGTGGGTGGCTATCCATCTTCCTGAGAGCAGAAAGCCTCCAGGAAACTGCTCACGGACTGGACTGTGAGGTGCGCACCCCGGTCATTGCGCAGGGAACGCCCCGCAGCCCGGGTGGAGCTGGGGTTGGGCAGAAGGCTGTGCAGGACCCAGCAAGGAGCATGCAACCTGGCTTCAGTCCTGGCCACACTTCCTGACTGACTGAAAATGGGAGGCCCGAGGCCCCCACCTCGACTTCCTTGGGCTTGGCCTGGGGCTGGCATTTCTCCTTATACCCCTGGTGCTAGTTTTTGTTTTTTGGTCTTTTTATGAGAAACTGGAGGAAGAAGACTGCAGGGAGAGTCAATGTGCTATGGAAACGCGCTCCACTCCATTTGACCTGCCCGCTTCCCACCCCCACCATACCTTAGTCAACGGAGAGATTGCTAGCTGCTTCCAAGAGAGCTCCGTCTAAGGGGGTTCAGTACCGCCAGTGTCCACCATGTGGCAGTGCTGCGCCACTGGACAGCGACGGGCCCAGGCTGCCTAGGAGCCTCCCAGGAAAGGACGGGGAAGGGGCTGCTGGGCAAGGGGAGAGCCCAGAGCAGCAACCCATCCGCTCCCTTTGGGGACCTGCCTCCTCACCAGAAGAGGAGAGGAGCGTTTCTCCGGCTCCTCCCTCACCCACACTCACTGTCCCGAGGATCCACATCACTGCCACCTTTGCTTTTGGACCTCCTCCTGCTGACACGTGGCAGTGGAGCCTGGTGATGGTGCCAGGCTCTTCCTAGAAACTCCGGACATGACATGGGGAAGGTGGAGAAGGAACCATGAGACCATGCGCGCGCGCACACACACACACACACACACACACACACACACACATCCCTTGTCTCCCTGGGTCCTGAAGCAGATTCAAACACCTCTGTCCAGTGCTCTCCCCAGCTCCCAGCATCCTCTCTGCTGTTCCAGGCTGGCTGGAAGTGGAGGCTTGTAGGTTTGAGTGGCGGGGCCTGCCTTGCTTGTCAGTGTTCAGACAGAAGCAAAGGAAGCCGCAAGAAGCGACTGTAGGGACCGCTGACCCCACTTTCCCCCAACCCTCCCTCTGTCAGGTGCCCCCAATTTCCAGTTCTTCCCACCCTCTTGCTGCTGTGCCTGGCCTGGCCTTACCTCCCCACTGACACTTACGTCAGAACTCAGCTATAAATATGCTCTTCGCATCTTAGTCACTTTTCCCAAGAAGTGCTCCCGAGGTTATAAATACTCTAGCCATCTGCCTCGCGGCCTGCCCTACCACCAACCTGGTTGGGGACTGGGGGTAGTGACAAGTTTGGGGGTGGGTAAGGAAGTAGGAGAAGCTGAAGTGGCTGTCCTGCTCAGATGGGAAAAGCCTGAAGGGATGGAGAGTGAAGGGCCTGCGGGCTGTGGAGGAGGAGGTTTGGAAGAAGACAGGCCCATTCCCTTCCAACATGGCAGAGGGCAGAACTCACAAAGAATGCGACTAATACTGAGCTCCCGTTTATTTGATAAGTTGCCTATTCTGTTCACAATTCTGGTTTTGTGTCTTCTTTTTTATTTAAAAAAGTCTTGCATGACAACGTTCGTCATGGGGGCGGCTGATTTTTCTTGGTCTGGCTGGAAACATGTGGCCTGCGAGGTAAGGGCCTCATGTCACCTCTCCCTCATCATGGTCTTTGCCCTAGAGACGCAAGTGGGCATGGGAGGAAGGAGGTATGATTTGGGGGACCCGGGAGGCACTAGAAGGAAGGAGAGCAGGATGACGCCCGCAGATTGCATGCCACCCACAGCTCAGCCATGTGGCCCTCTGGCCCACGGAGGTCCCTTTCGGACTTTCTCCTTTGGGCTCCTCTTCTGGGGACCTTTTATCCTGGCTCAGAGAGGGTTTTGAGATAAGCAAACACAGACCGCACGTTCTCCAAAGGGCACATGGGCTTTGCGCAAACTCGGCCTTGGCTGCAGACAATATCGACCCCAGGGTTCAGGGCTGTCCAAGCCAGGGAGGAGACACTGGAGGAAGGAGGGCAAAGGTGAAAGAGAGCCGAGTCTCAGAGCACATGCCCCCTGACCTCATCTCAGGCCTTTCTCTTCTCCTCCCTTCCCCGTGCAAGTGCCCCTTGGTTAATTCCACTTTCCAGGCAGGAGTCTTGGCTGGAGGGTCAGATCGAAGCTCTGCCTCTGCCTCCCGCCAGGCACCGGCCCACGCGTTGTGGCCCTACTTGTGGAGGGGCCAGAGGTTTGTCTTATCACTTGGAGCAAGTGCTTAGGGAGGAGAGGAACAGCTAAAAACACCGTGTCTTATCAGCCACGAGAGAGTGGAGAGGGTCTAGGAACGAGGAGAGGCGGAGGCAGCGAGGAGGAGGAAGAAGCATGAAGTGTGAGGTGGGGAGATGCAATAGCTCAGCCTAGAGGCGAGCAAGTGGTCAGGGCAGGCGGGTGCTGTGTCACCTGGGTGTCAGGCAGGGTCCTGGCAGGAGACAGGGGACATGCTCAGCTGTTGATGTTTGCTTCATTAAGAGGACTTAGTGAAGGAACTATTTCCAGAGGGGTGATGAGAACCAACCAAGGATGTCGAAACACCCAGGGACAAGCAAGAGCGGAAAGCCGTTGTGACCCCTACCTCTGAAGGGGTGATAGCAGAACTTCTGCAGAGCTGGAGCCGTGGGAGAGGCAAGCCAGACAAGAGCCTCAGGACCACAGCCGCGGGCACCCAGAACTGTGATGCCTAGGCAGAGGGGGAAGGGAAGCAGGAACACCCTTACTTCTATCTCCCCTTACTCAAACACCAGGAAGCCAGAAGGCAAGGGAGCTCAGGTGATAGGTCTGGAGAGCCAGCTTTCAAGGGCATGAAACAGAGCAGAGGCGGGCCAAGAATGGTTGGAGGTATGCAGAGGGAGCATCCGTAGACCACCTGAAAAGAGGGGAGGGCTCAAGACACCTTGAGCAAGGAGAGGCTGGGTAAGCCGCACTTTGAAAAACAGTAATCTCATCTTCGGTGAGCCCCAGGAAGGGCCTCTCTGGAGATCCAGAAAACCCAGCTGGATCAAATTCATCCTTGAGCAGGGCAGAGTGGGCTATGGGGTTGGTTGATTGGGGAGGTCTCAGGCCATCTTTGTAGGAACCAGACAGCACTATTCAAGACTGGAAGTGCATCAGCATCCTTGGGGTGGGGGGGACACGTGGGCTTGATGGGTGGACTGTGCCCAGGAGAGAAGCTAGTGTACATGGAGATGCTATTCTTCTTAGATGAAGGTCGCCTTACATCGAAGGTGGGATCGTTTCCATGGGTTTCTCAGGAAGAGAGCATCTACCTTCTGGGGTCCCTCCTTCGTCTCCAGGAAAGGGATCTCTGTGAGGGCAGGTTTGTCCACCCTGTCCCGCCTGGGCGGTGCCAGCATAGACTAACTGCACCCACAGGCCTCTACCACCATGTCAGGTATGTCCGTCTTGACGATGTTACTGCCCCTGTCATAGTAGAGCAGAGACAGGGGGCGTCGGGCAGTGGGCACGCAGCACGAGCCCCCTCCAGCAGTGCCTGCGGCTGTGTTGGCCTTGAGCAGATTGAGCACTGCCGTGTGAAAGGAGGCAGCAATGCCAGGCATGCCTGCCACGTGCAGCGGGCACTGCCCGGTGCAGAAGTTCATCGCATAGCCCTCGGGCTGGATGATCCAGTCGTGCCAGCCAATCTCACGGAAATCCACAAAGAATTCTTGTCGACAACACATCCTGGACCCACCCTGGCAGTCGAGGCCCCGCCGCCGAACCCGGTGCTTGCCCCCAACTCTCACTCGGGCTGCCACGAAAGGCCTGTGGGCAGTTCCATCCAGAACAACCGATCCCTGAGCTGTCTGACCTTCAGGCACCAGTTCCAGGGTCAGGTGTCTCTGGCTGCAGGCAGCCTGGGCTTCAGGCCCCAAGAGAAGCTGGTACCAGCCAGTGGCATCCACCTCCAGCAGGTGTCGGGAAGCCAAAGTGAGGTTGGTGTTATGTAGACCTGGCACAAGGACTGTCACCTTCAAAGTTCCTGTGGCATTGGGAAGGAGCTGGACAAAGAATGTGAGGCTGGCCTGCTGGACCTCCATGACACCAGAAGTTCTATCAGAGAAGTGGAAATCAAGACGGGTCTGGTTCCTGTCGGAGAGGCCTGCGGACAGAAGAAGCCACAGTGATTCGGTGTGCCAGTTCCACCAGTCACTCTCTGTCCTCAGCACGTAGGGACTCTCTGTAGCACTTGACCTTTTTTTTTTTTTTTAATCTTTTCTCTTTGGACTTCCATGATACAACTTTCTTATGATTAATCTTTTTTTTTCCTTTTAACTCTACACTGAAGGCACCGCCTACTCACATGCATGGCCAGTCAACACAATCTTTTTTTGCTGATGATTCCAAAAGCTGCATGTCTAGACCAGAGTATTTTTGTATTTTTCACAGCTGGACACAACATATAGATTTGGGAGTTGCTAAGCTTCAGGTTTACGTTTCTGACTGCTTAATTTTGCCAGATGAATGTCCTGCAAGCACATTAAAATAAATTATTTTCCTTCCTTCCTAATATACCTGTCTTGCTATCTGAACTGGTGGCTTCCTTACCATACACACACCTCCTCCTTAGTATAGTGTTTGAATCTCCATGCCTTTCTTTCCATCCCCAAGACTACTGATTTCATTACCTCATCACTCTTCACCTGCCTATTGAAATTGCCGAATTGGAATCTTCTTCACATCACTGAGCTTGTTCTCGTTAACATCACCAACACTAACGTGGCCAAATCCCGTGGTTCCATCTCTTTAGCTCCATCTTACATGACCCTTCGGCCGTGTTTGACACAGTGAACCCTGTCTCCTTCTTGAGAGAGTTCCTTCTCTTGACTTTTGGGATACTGGCTTCCCATTGGTCTTGGCTGACAGCTCCTCTTCCACTGACTGACCTCTGAATGTGGAAGTCAAACCTTTTCTCTAGCGATGCTCTCCCTCAGAGGAATCTCATCAACTCCATGACTTCCAGTTCTGTCGGTATGCGGGTGACTCCCAAATAGATCTCTTTGACTCTAGCCTCTCCCCAAGCCCCAGATTTGTATATTCAGCTGCCTATTTGATATCCCATTTGGAAATCCATGACACCTTGTCAGCATCCCCAGGTGCCCAAATATCGGCTGCACCTCCTGAGTCTGCTGGCTCTTTAATTCAGCTCCTCTTAGTTAAGTGAGCCGATCTTTCAGTCTCCAAATTCCAGAATCCTGAAGAGGATTCTGATTGGCCGAACTATTTATTCTTTTCTTGCTAGGTCACTAAACACTCAACCGTTAGAACCCCTTAAGTTACTCTGGTTATAACATAACCAGCCGGAGCTGTGGTGGACGGTGACCCTTACCACACCTGAGCCTTTGTCATCTTGCAAGCCAACCATCGTGGTGTAAAGAAACCTGGACTTGACTACAGAGTGAAGAGGTCCTGATGAGAGGAAAAGACTCTGGAGAGTGGGTGACCTCTGCCTGATGTTCGCTCCCTATCCGAGCTCCCAACTGAAAGCAGTTGCAGTTAGCTGTACCATAGGGAGCCGAAGAGCTTTCCAGATGCCCAATCAAATTACAAGATGACGAGAAAGAACACAGGTGATATTTAAAGTGCCTCTGCTTTAGAGTGGTTTGTTATTGATCAACACAACTGCAAACCCACCTCCATCAGTTAAGTCCAACACACATGACCTGCATCCAAATGAAACTCATTGCTGTGGAGTCAAGGCTGACTTCTAGCGACCTGGACTACAACTGTTCACGGGAAAACAAAGCCCAACCTTTCTCCCTCGGCACAGCTGGTGGTTTCAAATGCTAACCGTGCAGATGACAGCCCAACCCGTGACCGTGACCACTCCCACTCCGCCAACAGGGCTCTGCGGGAACAGTACAGGACTGACTAAAACGGTTCCACTGGGCTTCCAAAGCTGTCAGTCGTGATGTCCACCACTTGTCTGTCAGTTTGCCACACTGGGGTGGCTGTGTGTTGCTGTGTTGCTGGAAGCTATGTCACTGGTGTTTCAAATGCCAGCAGGGTCACACACAGTGAACAGTTTCCACTTCGGGGAAAGAAGCCGCGGGCAACTTTATGGGAAACTTCAATTAACTGTCAAATACTGAAAGCCTAAACAAAGGAAACAGCACATTATCAGAGGACGGACCTTTCCGGTTGGAGTGCACTGCAAATCCGCCTGAAAAAGAGCTGATTTCTTAGCGGGGAGGCCACCATGGTGACCTGAGTTGGGTCAACCTATGGGGGTGGAGCCTTCCAGATCTTCGCTTGCTGACGGGGCACAACCCAAGGTCAAGAGAAACAGCTGCAAAATCTAATGATTGCCACTTGGCACGTGCGAAGTATGACTAGGAAAATTGGGAGTGGTCAAAAATGAAATGGAACACAAGAAAATTGAAACCTTAATCATCGGGAGTGAAATGGACTGGTGTTGGCCATTTGAATCAGAAAACCACATGATTTACTGTGCCTACTAGGTTGAGAAGAACAATCGAAAGGAATGGCATTCGTGATCTGAAAGGATCTTGCTATGCACATCATGAAATATAATGCTATCTTTGATCAAACTGTATCTGTCTGCCTTCAAGTAAATTCAATCAATACAACTAGAATTCAACTTTGTGCACCAGCCACAAATGCTAGTGATGAAGAAATTGAAGAATTCTGCCAACTGCTTCCACTGGAATGGATGGATCAAGCGTGCAGTCATTGGTCATTCTTGGCGATTGGATTGCAAAAGTTGGAAACAAAGAAGAAAGAACAATAGTTAGGAAAAAATGAACCCGGCGATCGAAATGAATCTGGTGGTGGATCACATGATAGAATTTTGCAAAACTAACGACCTGTTCATAGCAAATACTTTTTTTCAACAACACAAAAGGTGACTACACACATGGAGTTCCCCAGATGAAATACACAGAAATAGAATTAGCTGTCTCTGTGGGAAGATACAAAGAAGAAGCTCAATATCAGCAGTTAAAACCAGACCAACTGCCCACTGCAGAACAGACCATCCGTTGCTCCTCAATAAGTTCAGGATAAAGCTGAAGAAATGAAAACCAGTTCACAAGAGTCAAAATAGGTCCTTGAGCCTGTCCCACCTGAAGGTCAAGAACAGATCTGATGCAGTGAACACTAAGGACAGAAGACCCGATGAGCTGTGGGAGGACACCGAGAACATGAATCATGAAGGAAGCAAAAGGTCAGGAAAAAGACAGGAAAGCTATATATGAACTGTGAAAAGAATTGTATGAGCCCCAATAAATTGTTAAAATTAAAAAAAAAAAAAGAAAAAGACAGGAAAGCAAGAAAAGATCAGCGTGGATATCAGAAGAGACTCTTAAACGTGCTCTTACAGAGCAGCTACAGCGAACGGAAGAAAGGATGAATCCAAGGAGCTGAAGAGAAAATTTCAAAGGGCAGCTTAAGAAGACAAAGCCGACAATTTTAACGAAATGTGCAAGGACCTAGAATTAGAAAAACAAAAGGGAAGGACACGTTGGGCATGTATGAAATGGAAAGACCTCAAGAGAAGAGGCAAGTCTCACGTTGCAATTATGAAAGACTCTCGGCAAAATATTGACGATGCAGGAAGCATCAAGAGAAGATGGAAAGAACACAGAGTCGCTGCACCAGAAAGAACCAGTCGACAGTCCACTGCTTCAGGAGGGAGCATATGAGCAAGAGCCAAGGTTGCTGAAGGAAGAAGTTCAAGTGGCACTGAAAGCATTAGCCAAAACAAGGCTCTAAGAATTGACTTCAGTCCATTAGCAAGCCTGCTGCTGGAAGACACTCAGCTTCACTAGCTTCATGGGAAACCCTCTGTGTCATGAGTTGGCTCTTGGTTCTGCTGCTGCTCCTGCCCCACTCTTGCCACTCTGCTCCTTCTCTGGTGTCACAGGTTCATGGCCCTGGATTACAGAAGTCCAGTGTACAGAGATCTTGAGATATAAAGGACATACTCCAGATTACTAGCTCTTCTTTCCTGGTTGAAATGAAATCTCCACCTTCTTCTTTCTTCTGAGATGGCTTTTTTTTTTTTGAGATGGCTTATTTTATACCCATCCGGGAGGAAAAACTTATCAATCCCCATATTAGAGATCCAACTTAAAAAAATCATTTTATTGAGGGCTTATCACAATCCATCCATACATCCATTGTGTCAAGCACATTTGTACATTTGTTGCCATCGTCATTCTCAAAACATTTGCTTTCTACTTGAACCTGTGGTATCAGCCCCTCACTTTCCCCCTCCCTCCCCTCCCTCATGAACCCTTGATAATTTATAAATTATTATTATTTTTCCACGACTTACACTGCTTGATGTCTCCCTTCACCCACTTTTCTGTTGTCTGTTCCCCTGGGTGGGGTTATATGGAGATCATTGTGATTAGTTCCCCCTTTGTCCCCCATCTTCCCCTTACCCTCCTGGTATCGCTACTCTCATTACTGGTCCTGAGGGGTTTATCTGTCCTGCATTCCCTGTGTTTCCAGCTCTTATCTGTACCCATGTACGTGCTCTGGTTTAGCTGGATTTGTAAGGTAGAATTGGGGTTAAAATAGTGGTGGTGGGGAGGAAGCATTAAAGAACTAGAGGAAAATTATATGTTTCATCAGTGCTATAGTGCACACTGACTGGTTCGTCTCCTCCCCGCGACCCTTCTGTAAGGGGATGTCCAGTTGCCTACAGATGGGCTTTGGGTCTTCGCTCCACACTCCCCCTCATTCACAATGATATGATTTTTTGTTCTTTGATGCCTGATCCCTGATCCCTTTGACACCTCGTGATCACACAGGCTGGTGTGCTTCTTCCATGTGGTCTTTGTGGCTTCTCAGCTAGATGGTCGCTTGTTTATCTTCAAGTCTTTAAGATCCCAGATGCTCTATCTTTTATTATTTTTTTGATGCTGTATCTTTTGATAGCTGGGCACCATGAGCTTTCTTCACCACATTTGCTTATACACCCATTTGTCTTCAGCGATCGTGTTGGGGAGGTGATCATCATGGATGCCAGTTTAACAGAACAAAGTGTTCTTGCATTGAGAGAGTGCTTGAGTGGAGGTCCAATGTCCATCTGCTACCTTAATACTAAACCTATAAATGTATGCACATAGATTTATTTCCCCACTGTCATATATAAATATATTTACATATGTACATGCCTGTATTTAGACCTCTATAAATGCCCTTTACCTCCTAGTTTCTTCCTCTATTTCCTTTTACGTTCCTCTCATTCCACTATCATGTTCAGCCTTCATTTGAGTTTCAGTAATTCGTCTAGGTTACATTGCCCTTGATCAAGCCCTACAAGCCTCCTACACCCTCCTTGCCATTGATTTTTGATCACTTGTCGTTCTCTTGTCCCTTGGTTTGTTAACACCCACTTCCTTTCCCCTTCCTCTGCCTCTCCCATGTCCCCCCCAACTGTTGGTCCTGTTGTTTTCTCCTCCAGCTTGTTTATCCCACCTATCTTATCTAGATATACCTGTAGAGATAATAATATGCACACAAAAAAACCAAGACAGAGCAAAACAAACCAACAAAAGAAAACAACAACAACAAAACAAAGTCAAAAAAAAGAAAAGTCTGTAAATAGTTCAAGGTCTGTTTTTTGACCTTTAGCAGTGTTTTCCAGTTGAGTCTGATGGGGTGCCACACCCTGGCCCCAAAGGCATTTTTGCTATTCCCTGGGGACGTCATTGCTCTGTTCCCCTTGCTGTTCTGTTGCACACCCTTAGAATTTCGCCTCAGTGTGGTGGGATCAGACCAGGCGCAATTCCTGCACTATGTCTCCAGTGTTGTTCCCCGTAGCACTATGGGTCAATGAAGGATGTCGTGTCTCCTGGTGGCTGGTCCTATGGTCCTCTCTGCTTTGGCTGCTCTGAGAGGGAAAATCATCCTCAATGCTTGATGGGCCAGGATGTGTTCCACTCTCTCTTTCTCCCCCTTCATTTGCGCCCATATGCTCTGATTAGATATGTCCCTCTCCCTGAGCTGTAGCTTCAGTGCTGTCCTCTGGAGAGTTCCAACTTTTTAGAATAATAATTAACTATTAACAATCACTCACCACTGAATCATATAATCCTCAGAATTTTCCCTCACCTTGTCTTACACAGACCCATCAGAAAAGAGGAAATATCTCCAATCTGCATGGTCCTACTCAGTTGTGTGGTGGGTGTTACAAAGACAATGGCTAGAAAAGGTATATAAATTAATTCACAACACTACATTCTTTATATATGGTGGGTTTCAAAAAGTTCATGAAATTGTGTATTATGTAAAAACGTATATGGCTTTCAATTATTTTTACACCCAAATAAACGTGTACTAACTTAGAACATGTCTGAATAGGATTTAGTTTGAAGCATTTAGAAGGATAAGAAATTAATTTGAAAACAGCCTTATCAGAACAACATGAATTCTGCTAAAATGATGCAAACACCAAATTTATGGTGACGCATACATCGGAGAATGGTGAAATCATTGCTGTTTTATAAAACATTTATGGGGACAGTGACCCCAAGCAATCCGCCATTTACCAATAGATCATTCTTTTTCAGAGGGGAGAATATGATGCTGACAATGAAGCCATCAGTAGCAAGCCATTCCATGCCAACTGGCAATGAAAAAATTAATCTTGTTCATGTCCTCATTGAAGAAGACTGATGATAACAGAAGAAGTGGCCAACACCATAAATATCTCAATGGGTTCAGCATACATAATTATGACTGAAAAATTAAAGTTAGGCAAACTTTCAGCTTGATGGTCCCCAAACTATGATCGACTGCAGACAAGAGGAAAGGTTTCCAAGGAAATGCTAAACACGTGGGATCAAGGTCCTGGAACATTTCCCGGAAAAATTTTAACAGAAGGTAAACACAGCTTTATTGGTACAATCTTGAAGACAGAGCACAAAGCAATGGCTGGCATGAAGTAGAAGGGGCCCGGTCAAAGCAAAGCCGTCGGGCAAGGCATTTTGCTCTGACCTTCTGGAGGGCTGAAGAATGTTTCGAAAACCCCAACCCACTGCCATTGAGTCAATTATGACTCATAGTGATGCTATAAGGCAGAGTAGAATTGCCCCTATGGGTTTTTAAGGCATTAAATCTTTGTAGGAACAAACAGCTTCATCTTTCTCTAGAGCAGCGTTCTCAACCTCTTGGTCACGACCCCTTTGGGGGTTGAATGACCCTTTCACAGGGGTCGCTTAAGATCATCAGAAAACACCAATTTCCGATGGCTCTTAGGAACAGAGACTCTGCTCCTCTATCCGTCTCCAGGCGGGTCCACCCATGTGCAGATACACCAACTTATGAGTACCCAGTGGGAAGACTGTGATCCATGCCACACCATGCTTCAAGACAAAATTTCATTTATTTGTCATTAGAAATAATTATTTCACGATATATAATTACATATTGTTTTGTGATTAATCACTATGCTTTAATCATGTTCAACTTGTAACAATGAAAATACTTCCTGCATATCAGATATTTACGTGAGGATGCATAATAGTAACAAAATTACAGTTATGAAGTAGCCACGAAAATAACTTTATGGTTGGGGGTCACCACCACCTGAGGAACTGTGTGAAAGGCTGGCGGCATTCGGAAGGTTGAGAGCCCTGCTCTAGCGGAACAATTAGTGGCTCGGTGTGTAGCTCACTCTGCCACCAGGGCTCCTCTAAAGAATGATAGTAGGATTGGTTTACTGGGTTAAAAAAACTTAGAATCATAATCGCATAGGACAACTCAGTCAGTTGGTACAAGATAGTTCATACGGATAAAATTCTACATCCTAGATTGGTGAATAGTAGCTGGGGACGTAAAGCTTGTAAGTGGCCATTGAAGATACAACTATTGCTGTCTATCTGTCCGGAGCAAGAAAGAATGAGGGGAACCAAAGGCTCAAAGCAGAAAGTAGTCCACAGGACCATGTGGACAGAAAATTTAGATGGTGTCTGGCTTGGAGTTTTGGTAGCTTGGTGGTTTATGAGTTGCCCTGTTAACCCCAGGGTCAATAGTTCAAATCCACCGGCCGCTCTGGGATGGAGGAAGATACGGCCTTCTGTGCCTGTAAAGATATCAGAAACCCAGAGGGCGAGTTTATTCTGCTCTAAAGAATCACCATGAATTGGAATCAACTTATGTCAGTGATGTTGGTTTAGTTCCCAACCACTGGCTGTTCTGACCAGGGACATCATAGAAGGTCCTAGGGAGAATGAGAAAAAAAGAAAAGAAACGTGTAGAGCAAAATTCCAGTTTCTAAAAGAGGTCAGACTTACTGGACTCGTGGGACTGTCACCCTAAGATACCTTTTGAACTTGGAAATGCAGACACGCCTAAAGGCCACCTTTCATTCGAATAATAAATGGCTTAATCAATAGACAGTATCTCCATGAAGAGTGTATTCCCTTAAACCATCAAGTGTATGGAACAGTCAGTGTCTATCCAAACGCAAAGGCAAAGAAGGATAGGGAAGTGAGATAAATGGAAACAGAACAAACAGAATGGAACTCATTTGGATGTTGACACATTGTGAAATTTGTACTAGTGACATGGAACAATTTATGCCAAAAAAAAAAGTTTAATGGAAACTCCTAATGTGCTGTGTTAAGTTTCACCTAACACACACACACACACACACACACACACACACACACACACAGAGTACCATGTAAAGGGAAGAAAATAAATAAGTAAATAAGTCAGTTGCTGTCCTTATGTCATTAAGAAAGTGCATTGACTTTGGGACAGGATAAAGGGCAGTGAGAAAATTGCTTCTGGAAGCTTGAGACAGGGAACTGTGTTATATATTGGTCATTGTTGGCCATTGCCTGGGGTAACCTGGAAGATAGAAAAGATATCTCATGAAATGGTGAATTTAGTTGAGGATATTTCCAGGCAGAGAGCTGGAGGTGCTAATTGGTTTATTTTAGCTGCCTATGATAAAACATTTTAGGAGAGAGATGAACTAAAAAAGGAACGGTTCAATTTTCAAGCAGAATTTAGAAAAAAATGTTTCTATCCTTGGACTTGCTAGATGGAAATAGAAACCTTTTTCATCGCCTGCCTTTCCACCTGGCAAAAGGTTTACAAAGAAAGAAAATGGCCTTAGGGCAAACATCACATCCAAAGCCCTGCCCATAAAATAACTTCAGAGGGAAGAAGGAAACAAACACAGGGTCAGCTTCTCTAAGTTCCAAAATGTAAAGTGATACTTCTAGGCCCTCTCAACTGGATAAGGGGTTTTAAAGGCTCTAAGTGTTATACCCCCATACTGTAATTTATGGCTGGAAGTAGAACTGTATCTGTCTTGAGAGGACGGGGTGCCTTTTGTCTAATAACCACAAGGCCAGCGGTTCCAAACTGTCCACTGCTTCTCGGCTGGCAGAAAAGGCTTTCTACTCCTGTGAAGCGTTCCGGTCTCAGGCACTCACAAGGCAGTTCTACCCTGAATTAGAGTTTGATAATTTTATGAAGTCCGTAATAGACGGTCCATAGAGAATTGGTAATAGTGAAAGTATTAGAGGGCAGGGGCAGTTCAGAATGAAAAGGAATCTCTAGACTCCCAATTTCTTTGGGCTGGAAGCAGGCTGAGAAAACGACTCAGCCGAAAGCAGAGGCCGTTTTTTTTGAGATTGAAGGACATCTCAGACGACAGAGCCAGGAGTGAGAGGGTGGGCCCAGAAGCCAAGGAAGCAGCGGGAGAATCCATCAGTGAGCAGAACCAGGCTTTCACCAAGAGAATTTTCAAATTTTAGATTTGGGCCAGACTGAGACAGATATTTAGCTGGATACCAGAATTTCTGTGTCTCCCACTTCTCCGCCCACCCCACCCCCTAATTTGAACAGAGTGTCTATAATGGTTATCTGGTCTCTTTCTCAACATTGTATGCTAAATGTGTGGGAGGAAGATAAATGGTATTTTTAGGTCACAGGCAGTGGTGCGCTAGTAAATGTTTAACACCTGGTCGCGGGAAAGGAGAGAAGAAGGGGAAAAGAGTTCTGATGTGCAGTGTCTGCCAATTTGTGTAGTGTAAATATTGCCCCCATTTCAAGCTACCAATATGATGTCACCACATGAGGAGCTTGGAAGAGATTTGCATGATTGGTTCTCAGCAGCTGGCATGAGCACCACTGAGTGCCCCTGCCTCTGAAGAAATGTACCCTCAAACACATGAACACATGCACCTAATTCAGAGAAGGTGCCAAGTCTGATCCTGATGTCACAATGAGCTATTTGGGAGGCTTGCCAGCACGCGACAATTGTATTTCAAATGTGGGAGAGATTATTACTGTTGGTGTTATGTTGTCCTTAGAGGCTTTCATGTCGGTCCCTACGGAGAGTGAGTGAGTGGCCCTGTGCACAACAATTGGAAACACTGCGGGCCCTGCACCGTCCTCACAGTGTTGCTCTGTTATATTACTATGTTTGAGCCCATTGTTACAGCTACTGTATCAGCTCACCTAGCTATGGGTCTTCTTCCTTTTTTAAATTTTTTGCGGACCTCTGCTCTACCCAAGTATGATATGCTTTGCAAGAGTTGGATCATTCCTGATAACATGTGCAAAGAATTGAGATGAAGTTTCTCCATCTTCTCTTCTAAGGAGCATTCTCCAAGACAGAGATTATTAAAAAACCAAACCCACGGCTATCGAGTCAGTTCTGGATCTTTCTGGGAACAGACAGCCTCATCTTTCTTCCAAGGAGCTGCCCGTGGGTTTGAAACATCAACCTTGCAGTTAGCAATCCAGTGCTTACCTGACAGCTTCCCTGGTGCTCCCTTATTTATTAAAAGGAGCCCAGATGGCGCTGTCGGGTAAGCCTTGACTGACAACTGCAAGGTTGGTCTTTTAGACCCACCAGTAGTTCCATGAGACAGAGATGAGGCTGTCTGCCCCCAGAAAAATTTACAGCCTCGGAAACCCTATATGGGATCGTATGAGTCGGCATCAAATGGTTTGGGTTATTAATTGGTTAGTAATGCTTAATTATTAAAGAGCAGTCGGTCCTAGACAGTGACATTAATAGCTTCCAAAGAACAGTATCTTCTGATCTTCACAGCTTTGTGTAGTTCTCTCCCACCTTGGGCTTCAGCTTGGGCACGTGACTTTCTTTGTCAGTGGACTATGAGCTGGTAAATGCAAGCAGAAAGAAGCTTGTTCATTTATACCTCGAGACTTATGTTCTTGGAAGCCACACCCCACTTTAAAGAAGCATGGGTTAACTACGGAAGGACAGGCCAAATGGAGAGAGGCCCTGGAGCATGAACACCCCCCTCTGAGATGTTCCAGTTCCAGCTGCAGTCTCAGGGGAAGGCACAGCCGCAGGAATTCACTTAGTGGCCCACCTGGACCAGTCCAGTTACACCAAGCCAAACCACCAAGCAATGGTTAAACAATCAATCCTTGATGTTTCATGTCACTGCTCTTTGGGGATGGTTTGTTACTGAGCAACAGATAATGAAAGACAAAAACTGTGGGCAGTCACAGCCTCTCAGGAGGCTGGACAGACATATTGATTGACACTTTTAGGATGCTTCTTCCAGACAGAAACCTAATATAGTTGAACTGACCCTGGCAAAACGAGAGGCATGGGGTCCTTAATTCATAACTTCCAGAGTTCCCAGCACCCCTGGCCCTGCGGCTTCCACGCTTCCTTATTCTAGCTTCCTCAGAGCCTTGGGCTCTCTCTCTCTTCATATCTCCAGCAAGAATAATTCTCAGATCTTTCGTTCACACTGTGGTGTAGTTAATAGCTTAAATTGGAACGGAAAACTTCCAGCTAAAATATTTAAATGTAAAAGGTGGAATCCAGGCATCAGTCATTCTCACCTCCAAACTTCCTTTTAAACTTCATCTCAGATCAGTCCCCCTCTGGCCTGAATGTGGTATTTATTCATTAGCAAATATGTGGGAAATATATACAAGACTTTCAAGTCAGGAGAATGGTGTTTGTATCCTGCCACTTGCCAGCTGGATGAGCCTGACCATGTAAACTCTCTTCGCTGAGCCTCAGTTTCTACACTCATAAGAACATAAGTCTTCCAAGAACATAAGTCTCGAGGTGTAAATGAACAATAGTCAAATGTCGCTTCTGGGGAGGTTGTGCTAAATGAGATGAGGCAGGTACACACACACACACACACACACACACACACAAGCAGCAACCATCATTATCATCACAAAGTGCCAGGATGGGGCTAAGAACCAGGGATAGCTGAGAAGCAACAAAGCCCGAAGCAACACACCAGCCTGTGTGATCATGAGGTGCCGAAGGGATCAGTTATCAGGCATCAAAGAACAAAAATCTTATCATTGTGTGCTCATCTCTATGACACAATCACTGAAGACAAATGTGGTGCATAAGCAAATGTGGCAAAGAAAGCTGATGGTGGCCGGCTATCAAAAGATATAGCGTCTGGGGTCTTAAAGGCTTGAAGGTAAACATACGACCATCTAGCTCAGAAGCAACAAACCCCACATGGAAGAAGCACACCAGCCTCTGCGAGGTGTCGAAGGGATCAGGTATCAGGCATCATCAGAACAAAAAAATCTTACCATAGTGCATGAGGGGGGTAGTGCGGAGTGGAGACCCAAAGCCCACTTATAGGCCACTGGACATCCCCTTACAGAAGGGTTTCGGGGAGGAGATGAACCAGTCATGGTGCGATGTAGCAACGATGAAAAATACAACTTTCCTCTAGTTCCTAAATGCTTCCTCCCACCCACTATCATGATCCCAATTCTACCTTGCAAGTCTGGCTAGACAAGAGGATGTATACTGGTACAGATGGGAACTGGAAACAGGGAATCCAGGGCGGATGATCCCTTCAGGACCAGTGGTGTGAGTGGTGATACTGGGAACATAGAGAGAGGGTGGGCTGGAAAGGGGAAACCGATCACAAGGATCTACATGTGACCTCCTCCCTGGGGGAAAGACAACAGAAAAGTGGGTGAAGGGAGACGGTGGATAGGTCAAGATATGACAAAATAATAATTTATAAATTATCAAAAGTTCATGAGGGAGGGGGAAAATGAGGAGCTGATGCCAAGGGTTTAAGTGGAGAGCAAATGTTTTGAGAATGATGAGGGCAATGACTGTACAGATGTGCTTTACACAATTGATGTATGTATGGATTGTGATAAGAGTTGTATGAAAAAAAAAAGAGTTGTATGAGCCCCTAATAAAAACTATTAAAACAAAAAAAGAACCAGGCTAGAAAGGTCAAAGAAACTGAGAGTTTCAGTGTTCAAGCGAATCATGGTTCATCTGTCCATTGTATCTTCTCCATCTCAAGCTGTTTTTCAACTCCACATGCAGTCTGCTCCTTCACACCTGGGCTAGTTAGGTTTTAGGTTAACTTGGCTGGCCCAGGATTCTCAGTAGTGTGGCAGTCGAGGCCTCCCCCAGAATATAATTGTTGATGTGTGCCTGCGGCTGGCTGTGATGCTACAGGGCAGAGCCAACTGCTCTACTGGGCTTCCGACGCTGTAATCTTTATCTCCTTCCAAGAGGCTGGTGGGTTCCAGTCGCTGATCTTTTGGTTAGCAGCCAGACATGCACCTATTGTGACTCCAGGGCTCCTAAACATGCACATGTTAGCTGTTCCTGCCACACGGTAGCCTCTGCTAACACAGGAGGAAGAGAAGGCCATTTCTGACCTCAGGGGGTTGACATTCTGTCAGAAGGCAGATTTCCCAAAACTCGGCAACAGACAATTCTGCACCTGCAGGTGGTTTCGGGTGGGGGCCATTAGTAGAGGGAGCACCCACCTCAGCTCACGATGGCCTTTCCGGATGGGAGTGCTAGCTGTTGAGGGAGAGGGAGTAGGTGCTGACCAGGGAAAGGGCCCGGGAATGGGAAAGCTCTCCCAGGCCACGAAAGAACTTGCAAAAAACTTAGAGCCCCCAAAGGCCGGGGTTTGTTCTGTTTCTAAACTCCTGTCTTTGAATTCTTCATTTTTCTCTTTAGTTGCTCACTAAACTCGCCAATTGCTCATACTTCCGTCAAAGTAACACCCCCCTCACCCCATCTACTTTCTACCCACCTATCCGAGTCTGACCCTCTCTAATATGGTGACCTGAGGTATCAAAGCCAGAGGGGAGGGGGTAGGGTAGAGAGGAACTGAAAGATCAATGTTTGACCTTTCCATCTTTTATCCAGATTAGGCATCTGTGGAGTGGGGTGACCTCAGATCGGGGAAGGACTGGACCTTGAGGCTAGAGAATGGGCAGTTTCTTCAGCTGTCAGCCCCTGGGTGCAGGGCCCAGGAAGTGGATGGGCCCCACCAACCTCAGGAAGCTTATGGAGTCTGCAGAGAGAGAGGAGCCAGAGAAGAGGCGGCAGGCCTTCTCAAAAGAATGAAACCATTACCAACATACCAGTTGCTCATTCGCCTGAACTGCCAGCCAGAACCTGTGAAGTGGGTGCCCGGGATTAGGAGGGGAGAGGCTGTGGAAAGTTGGGAGCTGGATTGGTGAGGAAATTTTCCTTTCCTTCAGAGCTGAGGTCAGGTTTGGGGGACGATCTATAGACCTGGAACCCACCTGTCTCAGCAAAGCTGATGATCTCATATTCCTGGGCCCCGTTAGCCTCGGGGAGCACCCCCTGTGGGCGCCTCTGGAGGCTCTGCAGTGCCGTCCTCAGAGCAGCCTTGGACACGTGCCGGCTTAGTGTTGGTCGCTGGTTGAGGTGCAGCTTGTCCAAGATGCTCCTCTTAGCAAAGTCCAGCAGCAGCTCCCGTTGGCTCTCCAGGCCCAAGGTAGGGCCCCCACATGCTGGACACTGACTGCCAGCTCTGGGAGTGGTCACTGTGGTCAGAGCCAGGAACAAGAAGGCCAGGAGCAATGAGGAGGTCATTGCTGGGGGAAGCCCTTCTCGAGCAATAGCCCCAGGAAAGAGCTGTGAGCCTGGGGTTCAGGGGCTCAGCAGCTGTAGGGCCTAAGCTGCCAGGGACTCTGGAAGGGGTATCTGTCCAGCTGGCATGACTGTATTGCAGGGGATAGGGCAGCCAAACATCTGATTTGGGAAATGAAGCCAGTCCCAGGTAGAAGCTGGCAGCAGCTGCCAATGCAAAATCGGGGAAAGTACAGAGTGGGGGATGAAAGAGGAGGTTGTTTTGTTTGGGGAAAGAAATGTCCCTTGGCCAATTCAGACAGTTGCTACCCATGTGAGCTGTCAGGCCCGAGGACAAAGGTTATAGCTGCAATTCTTCCTCAGATTATCTGTAGCTCAGGAAGCTGGGGTGGGGGAGGGGGAGGCTTTGAGATTGAGTATTAAAAGATGATCTTTCTAGAGCAGCCTGTGAGTCGTGACCCCTTTGGGGGGTTGAACAATCCTTTCACAGGGGTTGCCTGATTCATTGCAGTAGCAAAATTACAGTTATGAAGTAACAACAAAAATAATTTTGTGGTTGGGGTCACCACAACATGAGGACCTATTCAAAGGTCATGGTATGATCTAGAGTATCATAAACAAATACAATCCTGGTGCACACCTGTCCTGATTATAAGTCATGCCGTACCCCCTTGTTCTGTTGGAAAGATTAGCTCTTGGTCTATGTACCTGGTCCTCACAAGCACAGTGAAGTGTTCTGGAGTTTCCATCCTTCTCCATGCTTTCCATTATATGAGCCACACAGTCGGATCTTGGTGTCATCAATAAAACACAGGTAGACATCTTTCTGATATTCTCCGGTTTCAGCCAAGATCTATCTGACCTCAGCAAAAATATCTCTCATCTCACCTCCTCTTCTGAATCTGGGTTGAACTTCTGAAAGTTTTCTGTGGATATACTGTTGTAACCATTTTAAAAATTATCATTAGGAAAATTTTGATTATGTGTGATATGAATGATATTGTTTGATAATTTTCCTATTCTGTTGGCTCGCCCTTCTTTGGAATGGGCACAAATATCCTCTCTACTAGTCAGCTGGTAGTGGCTGCCTTCCAAATTTCCTGGCATAGATGAGTGGCGCTTTATTAAAACATCTCGATAGGCTGTGTCATCCATTCTTAGAGCCTTGTTTTTCACCAGTGCTTTCCGTGCAGTTTGGACTTCTTCAGCAGCATTGGTTTTCCGACATTTGTTTCATCTTCTAAAATGATTGAATGTTGACCAGCTGGTGTTGGTGACTGAATCCCTACTATCTTCTTTTGATGATTCCTAAATCAGACATCATTTTGTCCAACGAGTCCTTTGATATTACAACTCAAGGCTTGAAGTTTTTCTTCAGTTCTACTAGCTTGAGAAATGCCAAGAAAGTGAACTATATAAAGAAGAATGTGGCGTCAGGATTGGAGGAAGGCATATTAGCAACCCGTTATATGCAGATGATACAATCTTGCTTTGATGACAGCAAAGAGGACTTGAACCTCTTAATGATGACTACAAAGACTACAGCCTTCAGTGCGGATTACATCTGGACACAAAGAAAACAAAGACCTTCACCGTTGACCCAATAAACAACATCACGATAAAGAGAGAAACTATTGAGATGATCAAGAGTTTCAATTTGCTTGAATCCACAGTCAATGCCCATGGAAGCATCAGTCAGGAATCAAATGACATAGTGCACCCGGAAAGTCTGCGACAAAAGCTCTCTCTAAAGCAGTGTTTCTCAACCTGTGGGTCGCTGACCCCTTTGGCGGTGTCAAATGACCCTTTCACAGGGGTCGCCCTACTCATAACAGTAGCAAAATTACAGTTATGAAGTAGCAACAAAAATAATTTTATGATTGGGGGTCACCAGAACATGAGGAACTGTATGAAAGGGTCCTGCCATTAGGAAGGTTGAGAAACCACTTCTTCTAAAGGGTTAAAAAGCAAAATTGTCACCTTGTAGACTAAGGTGCACATGACCCAAACCATGGTATTTTCAATCGCCTTATATGCATATGAAAGCTGGGCAATGATAAGACTGAAAAATAATTGATGTCTTTGAATTATGGTGTTGGCAAAGAATATGAAAGTATAGCTAAAAGAAGAAACACATCGGTGTTGGAAGAAGGACAGCCGAGTGCTCCTCAGAAGCTTGGATGGTGAGACTTCCTCTCACTCACGTACTACTGTGAACATGTCAGGTGGGACCAGTCCCTGGAGAAGGACATCATGCTTGGTGAAGGAAAGAAAGAGCAAAAAAGAAGAAGACCCTGCTTAGGGAAGGAAAAAAGAACCTAGATTCAAATATAGTTTCTAGACGCACAATCGTTAAGTGGGGAAAAGGCGAACCATCTGAAGGCAGGAGACCATGAGCAAGAGACTGTGACATGGAGAACAGGGGAAATTGTTGGTTGGTTGCGGCAGGCAGGACTGCAGAAGCAGGACAAGGACTGTGATTGGGAGAGCACCCTATTGCAGATTAGAAAAGTTTACAATATTGCTTCAGGGCCCTCTCGCCAAGGCAGGCAGGATATGACTCAGGACTATGTGACCCTAGTACCCCCATTTCCATAAGGGGAGGCTGCCACAGGGGAGGCTGCTCCTCCCTGGGCTGGCTAGGGGAGTAGTGGTAATCCACTTTCAAACACTCTGCTTGAGGCAAAGCTTTTTACTTTGCTGGTGAATAGTCAGCAATAATCCAATGGAGGCTGGACCTTTTTGGAGACTCAAAAGAGATTTAGGGCCCCATTCATAGGCTTCAGCAAACTTCTGGGAGGTGGATTGACACGTGGTTGCAATAATGGGCTCAAACTAAACAATAATTCTGAGATGGCTCAGGGCCTGGCAGGGTTTCGCTGTTGCACACATGGTCCACACACAGCACCTACCGACAGCAGCAGCTTCATTGCAGTGCACTTGTTTCCCCTTATTTATTAGAAGGAATTGCTTCATTTTGTGTTTCCATAGCACATAGAACACTTGTTGTTGTGCGGTGTCACTGAAGCCAGTTCTGACTCCTATTGACCAGAAGGAAAACACTGCCCGGTCCCGCACCATTCTTACCATCGTCCCTGTCTGAGCCCACTGTTGCAGCCACTGTGTCCATCCGTTTTATCCAGGGCTTCCTCTTTTTCTCTGCCCCTTCACTTTGTGAAGTATGATGTCCTTCTCTAGGGACTGGTCTCCTCCTGATAACATGCCCCAAGTACATGCGATGAAGTCTTGCCATCCTTGCTTCTAAGGAGCATTCTGATTGCTCTTCTTCCAAGACAGATCTATGTGTTCTTTTGGCAGTCTATGGTACTTTTGCTATTCTTCGCCAACATCATGGTTGCTTTTTCTTTGGTTTTCCTTACTCAATGGCCAACTTTTACATGCATATGAGCCAATTAAAAATACCATGGCTTGGGTCAGGTGTACCTTAGTCCTCAGAAAAACATCCTTGCTTTTCAACACTTTAAAGAGGTCTTGTACAACATACTTGCCTAATGCAATGCATTGTTTGATCTCTGGACTGCTGCCTCCATGAGAATTGATTGTGGATCCAAGTAAGATGCAATCCTCAACAACTTCAATTATATGAAGAAGAATGCAGTAGATATCAGGATTGGAGGAAGACTTACTAACCCTTGATAGGCAGAGGGTTGAATGCTTAGTATGGCATTAATATTGTACTATAATTATTTGTGTTTTTTTTCTGACAGCAATTCCTGTCACCTAATAAATATTAAATGGTTGAATTCTATTAATGCAAGAGTACATTGTTTCTTTGAACAGATGGTCCAAATACACATAATCAATAGCTAAACTGATTCTGCATAAAATGGACAGAATGAGGAAGATTAGAAATTTAAGTTAATGATTAAAAATCTGTATCTTATTGAGTGCACGGTGGCGTGAATATGATTTTAGTAGGCTGGACAGAGTTCCTTCCAGGTCAGTTTTTGTCATTTGTAGCGTGAACATTTACCTGCAGCAGTTTCTTTATCCATTTATACAACAAATATTTATTGAGTATATGCTGTTTTGGTGCTGGTTACTGTGCTAAGTGAAAGGTTGCTTTGAAGGTGCTCCAAAAATTGAAATTATAGTTCTTAATACTAGTATTATGCTTAAAGCTGGTTGTATCTGACAGTCTTGATGAACTATGCAGGGCCAAGGGTTCAAACCCACCAGCCACCACACAGGAGAAAGTCGAGGCCACAAGCTCCGGTAAAGATTTACAGCTTGGGAAACCTACAGAAGGTCACTATTGGGTTGGTATTGACTTGATGGTAGTGGGTAATGATGCCAAAAGGAATCCTCTGGGAGCAGTGGTTAAAGTGCGCGCCCAGCAGCTGCTCCGTGGGTGAAAGATGCGGCAGTTGGCTTCCACAAAGTTTTACAGCTTTGGGAGTCCTATGGGACAGTTCTCAGTCTTTTATAGGGTGCATGTGGGTTGACTTGATGGCAGTGGCTTGGTTCAGTTCTAGGGGATCCCAGTGGGTCTGGATAGGTGGCTGGCCATCCGGTTTCCAAGGTAACGGGAAGGTGGACCGGGAGGGAGGGATGGAGGGAGCGTGCACACGTGAAGGCCGGGTGGGTGGGTGGGTGGAGGAGGATGTGTGCGCGGGGGTGTGAGAGGGGCGAGTAGATGGGGGCGGTGTTTACCGAGCCGAGCAGGGCACGCCGGAAGCAGGGGCAGCAGCGCGCACGACGCGGTGACGACTACGCCGGACGTGGTGACGTAGCGCGCAGGCCGCAGCAGGGGGCGGACTCGGGGCCTTTCTTCCCCTTCTGATTTCCCCTCCCCCCTTTTCTCCCTTTCCGGGTTTGCGTCCCCCCTTTTTCTCCCCCTCTCCCCCGGGCCCCTCTCCCCCTCCCCACCCCGGTCCCCCTGCATCCCCGCCCTGGCCCGGGGGGACCCCCGCCGAGGAGAGCCCGCCCCCGGCAGCGCGCCGCCGCCGGCCGTCGGGGCCCAGCCGCAGGCGAGCGGCCGAGGGCCCAGGCGGCGGGCGGAGACGGCGCTCGCCCCGCTCGGGCCCGCGTGAGGTGAGCCACCTCGCGGCCGTGGGGAGGGGGCGTGGCGGCCCTGCAGGCGGGTGGGCGGGCTGCGGCCCCTGGGCCGGGGTCGCCGGGCCGGTGCTGCCCGCGAGGTGGGTCGGGACCCGAATGGGCTGGGCAGGACAGCGCCGAGGCCGAAGACACCCCGGTGGGCGCGGGGGGCGCAGGCGAGGACCTGGGCCGGGGGACCGCGGCCTGTGGCCACCTGTGGCCTGTGCGGCGGCACCCCAAACTGTTGCGCCCTTGTAGTGCCGGGAGGGGACTTGCTCCGTGCGTCTCTGCGGGCGCAGTGTCCCCCCTCGCAGCCCTGGCCCCTCGGGAAGGAGAGGTGCTGGGGTGTTCCAGAACCCGCCGGCGTCTGAGCTTATGACGGACTCGCCGATTGGAGTGGGCACGCACAGGGAGAGGCTTTTGGACTTGAAAAGTTGGGCCTCCGTTAGGTCGTAACTCACTCCCCAGCCCTTGAAAACGCTTTGATTTTGACTCCCCGTCGCGCCAGCCACATTTCTCTAACATTTTCAGCCATTATAAACGCCCCGGGATCTTTCTTCCCTCCAAGTAAATTTGTTCTTGGATAATAACGAAAAGTGACCGTCCCAGAGAATGTCCCTGGTGTTAAAGCCAGGCAGGGAAAGTGTGGGAGAATTTAAATTCCAGTTCCATTTGGATGTGTGTATCCTGATCCTTGTGTGATACGGATTGAGGAGCGAGTTGATTGGGTCCGCTTTAGGAAGGTCACATAATTTGTCGGGTTATCAAAGAGCCAAACTGAAACTTGGAATCAGGTGTTTGTGGACCCTCTAACTCACGCATTTTATATTTCTTTTTCTTCCTTCAATATTTCCTTTTTAAAAATTTTAATCCTTTGGTGACTTGTGAGAGTAAGATAACAACAAAAAAGGCTTAAGTAATGGTAGAAATGATAGGTTAGATTGATTCCGTTCACTTTTGAGTTGCAGATTTGCCTCTTCATGTTCTCCAGTAGGTTGAGAGGACAGAACTTTCTTGAAATGAAAGTCCGATGAGCTCTGACAGCATACGTCAAATTGCCAAGTTGCATTTCCAGCTCTTTTGGATGGATCTACATGGTCCAAAACCCAGGGCCATGTATTCCATTCTGAAGGTGTCCAGGACCTTAAATCTGCAGTGACTGGTGGGTTTGAACCACCGACCTTGCAGTTGGCAGTCCAGCACTCCACCGACAGTGCCACATGAGCACCTGATTTATATTGTAGAGCTTAGCGGTTTTTAAAAAGTGCCCATATCATAATTGTGTGCCTGATGATTTTTAATAGAAAGGTTTCAGAAGATGATGGCTTTTGTTCTCACAGAATAAAAACCAAAAATTTTCACAAGTGTCTGTGAAGGTCCTTGATCTGCAGCGTCCAGGTATAGCACCCATTCTCCGGGCTGTTCCCTGAGGGCCTGTGTGCTTGTTCCCTCTTCCTGGATAACTTTGTCCTCTTAAAGCTGCATGTCCTGTCTCCTCACCTCCTGCAGGTCTTTACTCCCATGTCAAACTAACGGACATTTCCCTGACTCACTAAACTGCAGCACTACCTCCCCATGTCACTTAATCTATTCCCTGTCCCACTTCTCTGCCTGATTTCCCCCTATCAACCTAACCTACTATCTGTTTTAGTCTTTTGTCCCATTAAAAAGTAAGCTTCTAGGGGGTAGAGGTTTTTGCTTTGTTAATTGATGTGTCCTCTACCCTTCGCACAACACTGGACAGTCAAGTCAGTCAGTGCGTCAGCAAATGTATTGACTGAATGTCTAAGAAGGCATCCTGGTGGTGCAGTGGGTTTTCATGGTGGGCTGCTACCTGCAAGGTCAGCAGTTTGAAACCACCAGCTTCTCTATAGGAGAAAGATGAGGCTTTTTAACCCCTTCAAGATGTATAGTCTTGGAAACTCCGGAGGGGCAGTTCTACTCTATCCTATAGGGTTGCTATGAGTTGGAATCGACTCAATGTTGAGGAATGAGATAGGTAAAACATATTTACTCGTGGACTCTATTAGTCATGTTTCTATTCGAAGAATGTGTTGTGTCCCCTTGGTGGTATAGCGTGTATGAAATCCTAGTGCTCTTTGGAAGTCTTTGAGATGTTTTTTTCTTGTCAGTTCTTGCTACTTGTCTTTTTGACAACGGTCTTGGGCTTTGATGTCATTAAATGAAAGCTTCTGAAGGCAGAGAGGAGGATGGCGTGTGAGCTGCAGTGCTGGTGTTCTAGAGGAAGATTATCTCAGATATCATGTGGCTAGAAGTTTCCCCACTCCTTCAGCCTGTTCCCTTGAGGTCTGGTCACATCTTTGGTCCCAGAGTGCTCATTTTACTCAGAATTTTTCAGTAGGCTGAAGATGTTGATAATTATAGTCTTGGCCCTCTGAGTTAGCTTCTCCTTTCTTCCCAACCGCATTTATGAAGAGACAGTTGAGTTAAAAACCGATAAGAATATTTCTCTAGCAATGATGGAGTGTCCAGTTCTGGTGAATATTTGATTTTTTTTTTAGAAGATCCACTTTTGGGGACATTTTTGAGCATTTAAAAAAACCAGTCATTTTATTGTGGGCTCTTACAGCTTCTATAACAATCCATACATCACTTGTATCAAGCACATTTGTACATATGTTGCCATCATCATTTTCAAAATCATATTTTCCCTCCTGCACCTCCCATCCTGGTGAACCCTTGATAAATTATACATTATTATTTTCATATCTTACACCATCCGCTGTCTCTTCACTCACATTTCTGTTGTTCGTCCACCTCAGGAGGGGGTGGTGGGTATGCGTCAGTCACTGCAATCGGTTCCCCCTTTCCCTCCCTTCCCCCTACCCTTATGGAATCCCTATTCCCATTATTGTTCCTGAGGGGTCATTTTTTGATTCTATCCATAATTACTCAAGGGTAAAAGGAGAGTCCTTGAATTTGGTGGGTTATCTCATATTTCTTTTTTTCTATTCTCTTTTCATGATTGGTGTCTTTGTTACCTCCCGTGACCTCTGGCTCTAGTGGCCTGGGTGAGACTTCTCTTTGGGGCAGTCCTTGACACTCTTTTCCAGCTTAGAAAGGCCAAGGGGGCGAGGTAGTGCTTTCTACATTGTAGGAATGCTGGTGGCAGTGTGAAGACTTTGGCGTAAGTCTTTGCCAGGACATTGAAAGCAGCCAGGCCTGTGAGGGAATGATTTGTGGAGGGGGTGGGAGAATTTATAAATCTGGTATGTATTGGGCTGGATCTGGTTCTGATATTAATGTAAAGAAATAACTGTACCAGACATATATTAGTAGTTCTAGTTTTATGAAAAATTTTGAATAAAATTTAGGCAGATCAGTAAAAAAGCTTTACCCCAACTTCTGTTGCCCCCTTTTAAGGCCTTTCAGAAAGCTTTTAAGTTTTTCTCAGGCTCCAGAGAGACTTAAACATTATTTAACCTCTCTGCCATCCCACCTCTGAGAGCTAAACACTTAAGAACTGACTTAAGATTTCAGTGGCGCTGTCTGTTTCTGATTGACTGGCAGCACTCCTATGCCAGGTCACTTTATAAACTCACAAAGAAAGGTTTCAGGAGAAAGTAGATTTTAGGGAGGACATAAAGAAAGTGTTAGGTTTTGATTATATATCCTCAGTAAATGCAGAGAAGAATTTTATGAAACTGTGTGTGTGTGTATAAGATTTTTTTTCTGTGCTTCTGTGTGTAAGGTTGGATCGGGGACTCTTGAAGTGCCCTTCTGTGGAATGTGCTGCCAACTTACAGGTCGGAAGAAGAGCTGATGCCTGACTTGAAGGAAGTGCGTAAATACAGTCGGTGGGTCTAATTTTAGAGACCTTCTTCCTACACAGTAGCCTCAGCATTCTCCTTACACTGTGTACCTCCTTCTCATGCTTTGAGAAAATGGTCCACTTAACCTCCTTTTAGTGACTATAACCTGTTCCAACTATGGTTGCTAACTTAGCAGGGTAACACCTGTTGAGACATTTTTCATTTCTTCTATTCCTGCCTCCAGGACTTGAGTTTGTTTGGAAAACACCCAGATAGGGAAGATTTCTTATACTTTGACCTGGTTCAACTCCTCTTTGAGTTCCATTAGATTTCTTTCAAGCCAGTTTCCATCAAGTTGACTCATGGCCACCCTGTGCATGTCAGATGAAACCGTGCTGCAGAGGTGGGTTTTCAGAGGTGCCTGGGTAGATAGATGGGCATCTCAACCTTTCATTTCGTAGCTGGGTGTCTTCTTCTCCACTTGCACTACCCAGGGACCCCAGCTTTCCTAGCTCAACAGTCTGTTATCTCTTGCATCTTTGTTGTTAGCAATGATGTCAAAAAACCTTGGTTACAATAATCTATAGTGATTTCATCATTTTTATTTGGGATGTATGAAAGGAAATATTCTGGGCTGCATCCTAAACCCACGTGTTCTCTTTGCTTTTCTGCAAGATCATTTGTGGGTTGTGCAGTCCTGTTTGCACCTATACTGGGAAAGTTGTTTCCACTTTGCAGTTTTGACTGGGGTACCTTCTAGGGAAATGCCTCCAACAATCATGTCTCCCAATAGACAAAACAATTTTGGTCTTTGTTTTTTAAATCGTTTTATTAGGGGCTCATACAACTCTTATCACAATCCATAATACATCAATTGTGTAAAGCACATTTGTACGTTCATTGCCCACATCATTCTCAAAGCATTTCCTCTCCACCTAAGCCCCTGGCATCAGCTACTCATTTTCCCCTCCCTCATGAGCCCTTGATAATTTATAAGTTATTATTTTGTCATATCTTGACCTATGCAACGTCTCCCTCAGCCACTTTGCTGTTGTCCATCCCCCAGGGAGGTCAAATGTAGGTCTTTGTAGGCGGTTCCCCCTTTCCAATCCACCCTCTCTGTGTTCCCAGTATCACCACTCACACCACTAGTCCTGTATGGATCATCCGCCCTGGATTCCTTGCGTTTCTAATTCCTATCTGTACCAGTGTACATCCTCTGGTCTAGCCAGACTTGCAAGGTATAATTGGGATCATGATAGTGGGATAGGAGGAAGCACTTAGGAAATAGAGGAAAGTTGTATGTTTCATTGTTGCTACATCGCACCCTGACTGTAAGACCCTTCTGTAAGGGGATATCCAGTGGCCTACAAATGGGCTTTTGGGTCTCTACTCCGCACTCCCTACCCCCATTCACTATGATTCGATTTCTGTTCTTTGATGCCTGATAACCGATCCCTTTGGCACCTCGTGATTGCACAGGCTGGTGTGCTTCTTCCATGTGGGCTTTGTTGCTTCTGAGCTAGATGGCTGCTTGTTTACCTTCAGGCTTTTAAAACCCCAGACACTATATCTTTTGATAGCCAGGCACCATCAGCTTTCTTCACCACATTTACTTATTCACCCACTTTGTCTTCAGCGGTTGTATCCGGAAGGTGAGCATCATAGAATGCCAATTTAATGGAAGAAAGTATTCTTGCATTGAGAGGGTACTTGAGTGGAGGCCCAATGTCCTTCTGCTACCTTAATACTAAATGTATAAATATATGCACATAGATCTGTTTCCCCATCATATGTAAATATATTTGCTTATATACATGCCTTTATTTAGACCTCTATAAATGCCCTTTACCGCCTAGCTCTTTCCTCTATTTCCTTTTACTTTTCTCTTGTCCCACTGTCATGCTCAGCCTTCATTTGGGTTTCAGTAATTCCTCCTGGTTACAGTACCTGTTATCACGCCGCACCAGGCCTCCTATACTCTCCTCACCAATGATTTGGATCACTTGTTGTTCCCTTGTCCTTTCTGGGTTTGTTAACACCACTACCTTTACCCCCACTTACCCCTCGCCCATGTCCCCCTGGAACTGAATTTTGTTTTTTTGTTGAATTATGGTAGTTTTAAAGGACTCATTTAATTCCATTCCTCCTTAGTTTGTTAACAAAAAATGCATCAAACACCTATTCATTCCCTTTAGTTCCTTTCGTCTTGTCACATGGTGACTTTGCTAAATTGTCTAAGATTCTTAAATTTTTCTTGAGAAACAAATGCCTTTCTGGGTATTTTCTGGTTGCGGGGTGGGTGGAGGAGGGGGAATGAAGCTGATGTCAAATGTTCTGTAAGATCTCTTCCCTAACTTAGATCAAGTGTCTTGATTCTTTGTTTCTCTATGTCCTCCTTGTTATTAGGTGTTGTTAAGTTGCTTCCAACTCACAGCAACCCTCTAACAAAGCACTACTGGATCTTGTGCCGGCCTCACATTGTTATAGTTGGGCTCCTTGTTGCATTTCTCTGTAGGTGGTAGAAAGTAGAACAAAACAAACCATTTGCCACTGAATTCATTCTGATTTGCACTGACCTCTTGTGTCAGAGTAGGACTGTGTTAGGTGGAGTTTTCAGGAGCCATGAAAGGGATCCCTGAGTGGTACAAAGGATTTGTACTTGACTACTGAGTTGAAAGGTGATGGTTTGACACCCCACCTAGCCCAGGAAGAAGGGAAGGGCCTGGCAATCTATTGCTATGAAGATTAAAACCAAGAAACACAGTTGGAATCTACCTGGTTTTTTTTGTGGGGTGTGTGTGTGTGTGTGTGTGTGTGTGTGTGTATGTGTAATCTTGCCATCATTGCTTCTGAGGTGTCTCTGAGTGTATTTGAATCTCTTATATCTGATGCTGTGGATGGAGGCAGCTCCCCAAAGCCATCAAAATCAATGTGGAGAACTGGAGACATTGTTGCCTCAATCTAAATCTAATTTTTGTGTTTATCTAATTTGAATTGTCTGCAGCATTTTAACTTTTGACCCTTCCTGAAATGCTTCAGTGACTCGTAATTTCTTGGTTTCCCACTGGTTGTCCTGACGCTTTCTCTTTGGCCCATTCTGTTTTTATTTTCTTGAAGGTTTTCATTCTATTTTCTTTCTACCGTGTATACTCAAATATAAGCCAACCTGAGTATAAGCCAAGGTATCTAATTATTACCTGGGAAACCAGAAAAACTAATTGACTCAAGTATAAGCCTAGGGTGGAAAATGCAGAAACTATTGGTGGGTTTCAATAATCAAAACAAATGAAAATAAAATTACTAAAAATTGAGACGTCAGTGGGGTAATGTATTTGAATAATTATTTTAAATAAAAAACATAAATAAAAGGACAAGTCATTTAACATTAGTAAACCAGCACAGTAAGTAGAAAATAGGTTCAACAAAAACAATAAGGTATCAACATTGATACTTTAAGAGTACTATTCCCTGAGCTCAATCAGCAACCAAGCTAAAATGTAAAGAGTTAAAATCCTTCAAAACTGGATTCCTCATCATCATCCGCATCACACTGCAGAGCTTCAGCTGGTGTGAGATCATCATAGACGCTGTCCTCACTGAGATCGCCGTCATCACCATCACTGCTGCCATTTTCATACAAAGCGCAGTCTTCACTGCCATCCATAGCATTACTAATACTACATTTCTGGAAGGCACGTCGCACCATGTCTTCTGGAATGTCTTCCCATGCATCTCGAACCCATTTTGCTATTAACTCTATGTCAGGCTTCATGAGATTTCCTCCTTTTGTTAGTCGGGCTTGACCAGATGACATCCATTCATGCCACATCCTTCGCACGCTGTCTTTAAAAGGCTTATTCAGAGATACACGTCATAGGACGGCTCTGATTGGTTAGATGTGAGTAAGCAAACATTCAAAGCCTGGTCTGTTACCTGGGGTGGGAGGGGCGGTGAGATGTTACACTTCACTGGGGTACCACTGACCCATGTATAAGCTGAACCCCAGTTTTTCAGCACATTGTTTTCTGCTGAAAAACTTGGCTTATACACGAGTATATATGGTAAGTCACTGGATCTTAAACTTAGTGGCCTAAGTTACTCCTGAGCACTTGTTAAAGAATGAGACTCATAACACCTTCATGGTGTGGCCTCTGCCAACTGCTCTGACCCACTAAGTATCACACTCTCAACTGTTCTTACATTGCTATGCTAATCTTAGTGTCCCCCCTCCCCACCCCAGGGCCTTTGCACTTCTAGTGTCTTTTCCTTGGAGCTCTGGACTCCTTTCATCACTCAGGTCTCAGTGCATATGATTCCTCTCTGTGAAAACAGTGAGGAGGTCACATGTGACCTTCGTTGGCCCTACACTAGAAAAAGAGAATCTGTCTCCACACCAGCCCCAGGTTGATTACCACAGGGCAGAAGTCAGACCTACCTCCCTGCCTCCAACTCTCTTGACCCTCTCCCGACACCAGCTGCTCCTCCTATAGCACTGCACTTTTTTGCTGCACTTGATAATTCAGTGCAATGACCACACAGAAACCCACAGATAGTACAATTATGTGGGTTTATTAGGGAAGTTAACAGGTTACTACAAGCCAGCATCAGAAAGCATTAAGGATACAGCAATAGCTCTCCTCAGCCAGCAGCCAAGTCTCTTTCTCTGGTCTAGCCTCCCACCCACATGGCCCCTTAGCCTCTGCCCCTGTGGGTCAGGAAGCCCACTTGTGGCTCTGCTTCACAGTCGCATAGTCTCCGGGTTGCGCTGTAGCATGGTTTCTTTGCCTCAGGCTCTGGTCTAGCCTGGGTCGCTTTAGACAGGAATCTCAAACTCCCTCTGTTGGTGCTCTTTTTCCTTGATGGGCCCCGGAGTTTTCTCTGTTCCTGCTTCTGGTTTCTGGTTCATATAGTCGGGAATAGCAAAACTGACCAATCCCCTCTATTAGTGTTTCACTACCTCCAAACTCCAAAGCATCTAGTAAATTGTGACTCATAGTGACTCTATAGGACAAAGTAGAACTGCCCCATAGAGTTTCCAAGGCTGGAATCTTTATGAAAGCAAGACTGTTCCATTTTTCTTCCATGTAGTGGCTGGTGGGCTTGAACCACTGACCTTTCAATTAGAAGCCAAACATTATGTGCCTCCAGGGCTCCTTTCCTTGACTTTCATCAGTCTGAAATTTTTGTGTCGGGGTAGGCTTCAGCTATAGACGGGATGACCTATTCTCTTAGCATCCCTTTTGGGCCACCTTACCGCCTTGGGAATACACTGTTGTTTCTCCAGAAACAGCTCTTCATCACAGAATAACAAGGAAAACTCACTGATCAGATGTTATTTTGATTCTCTGTTCCTAACCATACTTCCCTCCCTTTTTTCCATTCTGAGTGTCTGCTCACATGGAAGTTAAATTTGCTAAGATCGTGATATCGCCAGTGCCAAAAGAGCTCCCTAAAGCATGTGATTTTTGTCTCGTTCTTCTATCAGCTGTAAGGGAAAAAGGAAATAAAGAAGTTAAAGGGTTTGAAATATAGGGGTATGTTTTAAACTGACTGCCAGTTTTTTTGCCCCCTGACAAATGCTAGATCAGTCCATACATAACAATCAAGAGAGATCACACTACTTGATTCTTGATTTGGTCCATAGTTACACTGAAGCTTTGAATTGAGCTGAAACCTTGAATTAAGTTTTTGTCCCTGCTGGCCTGGCTATCCGTGTGCTTACCTTTTCTACTCTTGTGGTATCTTTAACCTCATCTTTCTTCTTTCGTTCTTTCTATCGTTGTATTAGGGGCTCATACAACTCATCACAATCCATACATACATCAATTGTGTAAAGCACATTTGTACATTCATTGTCCTCATCATTCTCACAACATTTGCTCTCCACTTAAGCCCCTAGCTTCAGGTTTTCATCTTTCCCCTCCCTCCCCACTCCCACCTCCCTCATGAGCCCTTGATAATTTATAAATTATTATTTTATCATATCTTGACCTATCCAACGTCTTCCTGCACCCACTTTTCTGTTGTCTAACCCCTAGGGAGGAGGTCACATGTAGATCCTTGTAATCAGTTCCCCCTTTCCAACCCACCCTCTCTCTACATTCCCAGTATCGCCACTCACACCACTGGTCCTGAAGGGATCGTCCGCCCTGGTTTCTGGTTTCTGGTTCCTATCTGTACCAGTGTACATCCTCTTGTCTAGCCAGACTTGCAAGGTATAATTGGGATCATGATAGTGGGTTGGGGTCGGGGAGGAAGCATTTAGGAACTAGAGGAAAGTTGTGTTTTTCATCGTTGCTACATAGCACCCTGTCTGGCTCGTCTTCTCCCAGAGACCCCTCTGCAAGGGAATATCCAGTGGCCTACAAATGGGCTTTTGGGTCTCCACTCTGCACTCCCCTCCTCATTCACTATGGTAAGATATTTTTGTTCTGATGATGCCTGGTACCTGATTCCTTCAACACCTTGTGATCATAGGCTGGTGTGCTTCTTCCATGTGGGCTTTGTTGCTTCTGAGCTAGATGGCTGCTTGTTTACCTTCAAGCCTTTAAGACCCCAGATGCTATATCTTTTGATGGCCAGGCACCATCAGCTTTCTTCGCCACATTTGCTTATGCACCCATTTGTATTCAGCGATTGTATCATGGAGGTGAGCACACAATGATATGATTTTTTGTTAACCTCATCTTATTGTCTTTAATTTCCCTTCTGAGTTTTTTCATTTAAACTTTACTCTTTGTATTTTACTTTCTATCTGATTCTTAGCAGCATTTTTAACTATGAGGAAATGGAAAAACGAGTTTTTTCCCCATGTGCTAACACAAGAAACCTTTTTCTTAACAGTTAATTTGATGGATCAAAAACCAGCAGATGTGACCAATGAGATAGGACGGCTAAAATAATACAAACCTGTTTGGTTTCTGGAGGGGCTTTGTGAGGGAGTAAAATTAAAGCCCAATGCTTAAAACTCTAAAATTTTTAACTCCATTTGAATTACTTGCTCTCATTAACCCAGCTGAATCGGTATCTTCACTGTAAAATGGAGTTGGCTGTTTTCCGTTAGCATAGAGGAAAACTAATTTTTGGAGATTATAAAGTGTACCTTAGGATTAAGTACAACTATCTATTTAAAGTGTGAACCCTTGAGACTGAAGCTGTACTTAATGGCGTCTTGGACTAGCTTCAATATTTTACTCTCCCATATTTAGTAGATGATACAGAAGAAGGAAAAACATTATAAAGCTATTAGTGAGCATACTTTCCATGTAACTGGGATGTGCTTACACTTGTTTTGTAGGCCCAGTCTGCAAGCCTAACCTACTTTATGTCATAAAACCAAACCCATTGCCATCAAGTCTATTCTGACTCAGGGTCCTGCCCTAAACTTGCTGCCGTCACGTTGATTCTGACTCAGGGACCCTCTATAATTGGGTTCCTGAAACTAAATGTGTATGGTTTGAACCGTCAAGGCTCTGGTTAGTAGCTCAGTGCCACCAGGGCTAGGCTTTACGAAGCACGGTCAAATAACTTGTCTTTAAACAAATTCTTAAGTACTTTTAAAGAAGGAGCCCTGGTGATGTAATGGTTACATGCTGGCTGCTAACAGCAAGGTCAACACTTGGAAAGGAGAAAGTTAAGTAGCTCTCCCAGGGAGAAAGATAAGACTTTCTACTCCCATAAAGAGTTACAGTCGTGGACACCCACAGAGGCAGGTCTGCCCTGTCCTCTCGGGTCTCTATGAGTCAGAATCGCCTCAGTGGCAGGTGAGGTGGGTTGGCTTTATGATCTAATATCTCAATATAAAGGTTGACAGTTTTGGATCAAGCAGTAGTCTGTTCCTGACAAGTTACTGGATGCTGATTTTTTTTTTTTGAAAAGGAGAAACTAGGTTTGACTACTTCACCATTGGACTTGTACATCAGAGTATGTTATCTCTGCTGTGTATGCTCATAGAAAACCTATTTTTATTGGTCCTTAGATAGTGTGGTAGTCCTGGTGGTTACACATTGGGCTGCTAACCGCAAGGTCCATAGTTCACAACCACCAGCCACTCCTGGAGAGAAGATGGGACTTCTACTCCTGTAAACAGTCTCAGTCTTTACCAAAAAAAAAGTGTCAGTTTTGGAAACTTACAGGGAAAAGTTTCAGTTTTGGAAACTTCTATGCTGCCCTGTAGAGTTGCTAGGAGTTGCCATGGACTCCGCGGCATGCAGTGTGGTGTGAGTTTGAGTTTAGATAGTTTGAATTTTAACTATTTTGTTTGAATGTGAATGAACAGGTGACCTTCTGCAGATGTAGAACCCTCAGATTCAACTAACTGAATGAAAACTATTTCAGGGGGGAAAAGGCAACCATATGGTCAAAGCAATCTCTCAAAGGCTAAGTGTTAGTTGTATAACATTGACATTGTAGGAAGGAAAGTCAAAAAGAATTGCTACAAAATCATAGAAACCTTTCTTTTTTATAAAAATAATTTTAACAATTTATTAGGGGCTCATACAATTCTTATCACAGTCCATACATATACATACATCAATTGTATAAAGCACATCTGTACAGTCTTTGCCCTAATCATTTTTTTCTCCTCTTTTCTTTTTTTTACATTTTATTAGGGACTCATACAACTCTTATCACCATCCATACATATACATACATCAATTGTATAAAGCACATCCATACATTCCCTGCCCCAATCATTCTCAAGGCATTTGCTCTCTACTTAAGCCCCTTGTATCAGGTCCTCTTTTTTTTTCCCCTCCCTCCCCTTTCCCCCCTCCCTCATGTGCCCTTGGTAATTTATACATCATTATTTTGTCATATCTTGCCCTATCCGGAGTCTCCCTTCCCCCCTTCTCTGCTGTCCCTCTCCCAGGGAAGAGGTCACATGTGGATCCTTGTAATCAGTTCCCCCTTTCCAACCCACTTACCCTCCACTCTCCCAGCATCGTCCCTCACACCCTTGGTCCTGAAGGTATCATCCACCCTGGATTCCCTGTACCTCCAGCCCTCATATGTACCAGTGTACAGCCTCTGTCCTATCCAGGCCTGCAAGGTAGAATTTGGATCATGGTAGTTGGGGGGAGGAAGCATCCAGGATCTGGGGGAAAGCTGTGTTCTTCATCGGTACTACCTCGCCCCCTAATTAACCCATCTCCTCTCCTAAACGCCTCTATGAGGGGATCTCCATTGGCCGACACTTGGGCCTTGGGTCTCCACTCTGCACTTCCCCCTTCATTTAATATGGTATATATATACATATACACATATATACACATACATACACACACTTATATTGTTGTTGTTTTTTTTTTTGCATGATGCCTTATACCTGGTCCCTTGCCACATCGTGATCGCACTGGCCGGTGTGCTTCTTCCATGTGGGTTTATTTGCTTCTGAGCTAGATGGCCGCTTGTTCACCTTCAAGCCTTTAAGACCCCAGACACTATCTCTTTTGATAGCCGGGCACCATCAGTTTTCTTCACCACATTTGCTTATGCACCCATTTGTCTTCAGCGATCCTATCATGGAGGTGTGCAGTCAATGAAATGATTTTTTGTTCTTTGATGCCTGGTAACTGATCCCTTTGGGACCACTCGATCACACAGGCTGGTGTGTTCTTCCATGTGGACTTTGTTGCTTCTGAGCTAGATGGCCGCTTGTTTATCTTCAAGCCTTTAAGACCCCAGTCACTATCTCTTTTGATAGCTGGTCACCATCAGCATTCTTCACCACATTTACTTGTTCACCCACTTTGGCTCCAGCCGTTGTGTCGGGAGAGTGAGCATCATAGAGTTCCAATTTAATAAAAGAAGGTATTCATGCATTGAGGGAGTGTTTGAGTAGAGGCCCAAGGTCCTTCCGCCACCTTAATACTTGACCTATAAATATAGACACATAGATCTATTTCCCCATCCTCCTATATATATTTGCATGTACATGTCTTTGTCTAGACCTCCATGAATGCCCTTTGACTCCTAGCTCTTTCCTCCATCTCCCTTGACTTTCCTCCTGCCCTACTACCATGCTTCATCGCCACCTGGGCTAGAGTATACCTCTTCTCTAAGCAACCTTACCCTTGATCATTTCCCACCAGGCCTGCCACTCCCCCTTCTCTGCCATCTGGGGTCCCGTTTTTCCCTTGTCCCTGGGTTTGTTAACACCACTTCATAGAAACCTTTCTTAAACAAAAATACTAAAATGTGAAGCTATTGCGTCATGACTTTTCCTCCATCTTCATCTGTGTAATTTTGATGGTGGTTTTTCCATCTTTCAATCCCCTCCTCAAAAAATTCTGTTCAATTTACCTCATTTCAAAGTGGCACTTTGAGCATTTACAAGGAATTCAAATTGTGTTATTTTTCAATGTTCTTTGAATTTGGAGAATAAAAAGTCTGTAGGGCCCAGATCAAGGCTGTAGTTGTTCCCAATGAAAGTCTCTTAGGACAGCCCTGTTAATTGAGCTTATGGAGTCAACAGGTGCATTGTTTTAATGGAACAAATTGCTGGGTGAAACTTTGCTGACCATTTTCTTACAAACGCAGTTTTTCGTTTTCTTAAAATGTGTTCCTGGTAAGTCCCCATGATCTATCCTGTGTCTTTTGAGAGGGCATCTTGATGAAGAAAAAGAAAGTTCCTGCTTTTCCAGATACCCATAAGAACAATCAAAGGAATCTGTAGAACTGAAGATCAAGCCCTTAAGAAGTTTGCCCAAAAAGATGCTTCAAAAGGCCAGAAGGAAGCTTAGTGTGAGAATGCTAAGCACTATCACAAGGAATATAGGCAAATGTACAGGAAAGAAATTCAAACAGCAATTCAAGAAAAGCTGGCAACTTCTGTGAACCTGGAGAACCCAAGTTGGTGTTTGTTATCAGGATCAGAGGTAATCAATAGTGTGCGCCCACAGGTTTGAAAAGTGTTGCAGCTTCGTCGTCTTTTCCAGATCCTCAATGGTACCTTTGCTAAGCTTAATAAGGCTTTCCGTTAACATGCTGAGGATTGTGGAACTATTCATTGCACGGGGGATACCCAAACCTGAAGTCAGTGAATGAACTGATTGCTGTACAAGCCTTGCGATGGCACAATCACTGAGAAGCATATTGCCCTAACAGCGTGTTGCATGATCTCTTGGTAAATATGGCGTCTGCATGGAAGAACTGATTCATGACATCTATATATACTGCTGGAACATGCTTCAAAGAAGCAAACACTTCCTGCGGTCCTTCAAATTATCATCTCTATGAGGTGGGATGAAGAAAAAGATCGCTCTTCATAGAAGGTGGAGATGTGGGCAACAGGGAAGACCAGATCAACAGGCTTATTAGAAGGATGAATTAAGTATCTGCCATGATTATTTTTGGAATCTGTTTAGTTAAGAAAACAGTAACCGCTTTCAAATTGGAGAAAAAAGAAAAGATTATCCCCTGGGAATCTCAAAAACCAACCGTTATCAACTTCAGAGCTGACCTCTCTACATATCCCCTAGGAAGCCACTGTTAGGATTGGACCTTGATCTCTGGATCCTATTGATAAATTCAAGACTTCATCCCCAGTTATAATCTGCTCCATAAATAATAGTCTTCATTAGCTTACATCTGGCTTAAAAAGCTGGTAGAAAGATCAACTCTTGGAGCTAGCTGTAAGCACAAGACCTTTGGTACCCATTGAGCTGAAAGCTTGCTGAGACCAGATTTGCTAAAATGGAAAACGTTGACCCATTTGAAATCCCAGTGGTAGTTCTATGGTCTTCTTTCACCCGTCTCTGGATTTCAGCTACCGTTTCTCCAATCACTGAAGTTGATAGTCTTGTCTCATTTAAAAAAATTTTTTGTTTTGTGTATTTATATTTTGAAGGGGAACTCTTGTTTTTTAACTAACCATTTATATTGCCATATGATTCACATTTCTTTTTAGTTGTCATTTGGGAAGTTTTATTTTAATTAAATTTCTGACTCACTCACTGCCATTGAGTCAATTCTGACTCCTGGTGAGCCTGTAAATCTTTCCAGGAGTGGAAAGTCTCCTCTCTCTCCTGTGAGCTGTCTATGAAGCAGCAGCACCCTTGTTACCCATCAGTACCCCCAGAGCTCTTTCTCCTCGGAAGAAAGGAGTTTGTGAATGAGGTTCAAGTTACCCACTTAAGCTATTTCAGCCTTGAGCCTTGAGAAACTGCTTTCTTAAACCATCTTTAAGTCAGACAATAGTTTAGCCTTGGGCATTGAGCTCTTTTGTGGAGTTATCCAAAGGAGTTGTTTTCCAGAAACAGCAGCTCTGGAGGTCAGGCTACAAGCTCTGTTTTAGGGTAAATCAGTAATTATTTCCTTTGCTTCTTAACACAATTTGGTATGGAATCTTGCAGGACCACAAGTTGTTTTTCTAGTGATAAGGTGGAATAAAATAATATATATGAAGGAATTCCCATCATGGTAAGGTCTTTGACTCTTTATAATTAGAAACGTTAAGTAAGGAGCCCTGGTGGTGTAGTGGTTAGGAGTTGGGCTGCTAACCTCCAGGTCAGTTGTTTGAAATCACCAGTTGCTCCATCTGCGACCCAGTACATAACTCACCGTATCATCAGGGTTTTTTAGAGTGTATAATCTCACTTTGCCCTATAATTGGTGATAGCAAGTCTGATCATTTGATTGATATCTATTAGATTTCCTCATTATAATGGTACCTTTAGAAAGTCTGTGAGATGATACTCTTAGGATTATGTGATTTGTCTGTGTTGCAACCTTTTATCCAATTGGTTTTAGCATTCATTGATGATCATTGCTTCAATTACATTGACTTTCATAGTCTCTTAAGTCTACATTTGCTAGGTAGCATTCTTCTATAGAGGAAAGCTTTTCTCCCCTTCTTAATTTTTTATTTTAAGGATCTCTATACATTCAATATTTTTAAAAACTTCAGTATACTGCAGCTCATTATAAAGTTGTCCCCAGTTGGTCAGTGAGAGCCCCTCCAGGGCAGCTGTTGTGCCCTTTTGTCCTATCCTCCTCGGTTTTTGAGCACCCCCTTACAGTCTGGTACAATCAGGCATTCTAGGTTCACTATGTATTTTCTTTTTTGGGGAGTGGTTCCTTTAAAGAGGAATTGCTTCTTGCTAGTTCCCTTATCATCTTTATGGGATCAGTTATTTCCTACAAAAACAAAACAGAACAAGTTTAAGATTTCCCTGTATCTTCCCAGATTTGTTTTCATACTAAAGTGTCTAAATTGGATTATTTAACGAATGAAAGGCTTCATAGGCAGGTGAGATGACTTTCCCGAGGAGACAGGGATTGTGCAGCTCCGCATTGTACATTTGTTTTTAATATGGGCGTGACAAGTGTAAGTCTTGCTCTCATGCAGTGCAGGCTTTCTCTCCTGAGTGTACAAGCAGACCTAGGAGACATTGCCTGTTTGGTTCCAGACCACTGTCATAAAGTGACTAGCACGAAAAGCGAAGTCATATGGATGTTTTTGTTTCCCATTGCATATTCGAAATTAGATTTACAGGTTTACCCTATTCCAGAGTCTTAAGTATACAATAGCATTATGAAAAGTTTTGAGATATTATTGAGAATGACCAACATGTGACATAGAGACACGAAGTAAGCACATGCAATTGGAAAAAAAATAGACTTGCTGAGTGTGGAGTTGTAGCAGATCTTAAATTTGTAAAAAAAAAAAAGCACAGCTATCTGTAAACTACAGTAAAAAAATATATATACGATAGTCACTCTCTTGTTCTCCATATTCTGTTTCTGCTGTCTGAATTTAAAGATCGGAAAATGTTTCATCCTGTTTTCATCTGTTTATGTATTTTCCTTATTAGCCTGTAAGTACAATCTAGGAAACTGACATGAAGTTAGAGTGTTTATCCAAGATCGATTAGCTTCAGAATTGAGATCTGGTCTTCCGGAATCAGTAATGGCTCCACAGCTTGAGACTGGATTGCTCTAGGATTCTGCATGAGAAGAGACATATACGTCTCTTCCCCCCAAAACATTGTACACTGAAGAGGAAACGCATTTACGCTATCAGTATATTCCTTTAACTTGGAAACATAAATTCTAAGGTGATGATATGCTACTAACATGTGTTGTTGAAATATTGAAAATATTATTTTCCAGGTGGAAAATGTAGAATTTTTTTGGAGGGGAGAAGTTGGTTATTTCCAGAAGTCTTAGATAGTGTTTTAATTAACATCATTACTAACCCATCAGTTGATTATATGGATTATATACTTAATCTTTTATTTTATCTGGATGACTGCTCTAATATTACTGAAGAAATTAGCTGCCTGGCAACATGAAAGTACAGAGATTAAAATGAATTTCATGCCTTCTAACTATTTCTATTACTTGGCTAAATATAGAACCATGTAGAGCTCCTGCAGAATTGAAATCTTTGGGGATCTTAATAGTCGAGACAGACAATATTCAGCTTTTCAGAATAACGAAGAAGAAAAGTAGCTTCAAATTAATTTTTGCACTGTCACCCAAATGACAGAGAGTCCAGTGAAAAGTCAGAACTGTTCTCAGAATTTTATTTGACTGTCATGGAAGCATTGTTAGAAACTGGGCTCAGGGTGGTGCAAGGGTAATCCCCCCCCCCCCATGAGTTGTTAGAGTCTGTCCACTGCCCTTTTCTTTCTAGTGTCTCCTCAAATTACACTTGATAAATACAGTTCTTATACTGTACCTAGATGGATATGGCAATACATCTGAACTAGAGATCAGGTGAGCTGGGTGTCTGTGCATGAATTTTATGACTCTGGAATTATTTTGATGTGTGTCAACTCAGACACATGATATATCAGCATATGATTTTTTTGAAAAGTTGTGTGTTATTTCGAAGACAGAGTTAGTTATTCGTGTACATTTAGCTATACATGGTATGTGAAGATCTGTTGATGTAGTTGGGTAGGATCTGAGTGCAAGAAATAGGGAAGTACCCAGAACAAAAAAATCCTATCAGTGTGAATGAAGGGAGTGCTGAGTGGAGACCCAGAGCTCATCTGTAGACAATTGGACATCCCCTCACAAAAGGGTCACAAGACAGAGATGAGCCAGATAGGGTGCAGTATAGCACTGATGAAGCATACAACTTTCCTCTAGTTCTTTAATGTTTTCTCCCCCCCCCACTATCATGACCCCAGTTCTACCTTGCAAATCCAGCTAGACCATAGCATGTACACAGACACAGAGAAGAGCTGGAAACACAAGGAATGCAAGACAGATAAACCCCTTAAGACCAATAATGACAGTAGAGATACCAGGAAGGTAAAGGGAAGGTGGGAGGAGAAAGGGGGAACCGATCACAATGATCTACATATAACCCCCTCCCAGGGGGACAGACAACAGAAAAGTGGGTAAAGGGAGACACCGGTCAGTGTAAGACATGAACAAATAATAATAATTTATAAATTACCAAGGGTTCATGAGGGTGGGAGGGAGGGAAAAGTGAGCTGATACTATGGGCTCCAGTAGAAAGAAAATGTTTTGAAAATAATGGCAACAAATGTACAAATGTGCTTGACACAATGGATATATGTATGGACTGTGATAAGAGTTGTACAAGCCCCCAATAAAATGATTTAAAAAAAAGAAAAGAAGAATAAAGCAAATGGTTAAGTTAAATATAAGCTAGAGTTTGATTTTATATGTAAAATGAATATAACAAGCTTACTACCTGATTTGGAACAAACATTTAATGTGCTTGCTCCACATGGAAAGGTTGGGGGTTCAAGTCTATCTAGATCAGTGGTTCTCAACCTTCCTAATGCCATGACCCTTTAATACAGATTCTCATGATGTGGTGACGCCCCCCCCCCAACATAAAATTATTTACATTGCTACTTCATAACTAATTTTGCTACTGTTATTAATCCGGCAATCCCTGTGAAAGGGTTATTTGACCCTGAAAGGGGTTGCAACCCATAGGTTGAGAACTGCTGCTCCAAGCGTTAATGGAATACTCATTGAAATGTTTCAACAAACTGATGAAGCACTGGTAGCAATCACTCTTCTATGCCAAGAAATTTGGAAGACAGCAACTTGGCCAATTGACTGGAAGAGATCCACATTTGTACCCGCTCCAAAGAAAGGTGACACAACAGGATGCTCAAATCTTGGAACAATATCATTTTTAGCACACACAAGTAAAAGTTTGCTGAAGATCACCCAACAACAGTTCCAGCAGTATATTGACAGGGAGCTGCTAGAAATTCAGGCTAGATTCAGAAGAGGACATAGAATAAGGGATATCATTGCTGATGTCAGCTGGATTTTATCCGAAAACAGAATACCAGAAAGATGTTTACTTATATTTTATTGACTCTGCAAAGGTGTTGGACTGTGCACACCCTAACAACTGTGTAGATCATAGATACTTTGGATACCTTGAGATGAATGGCATTCCAGAACACTTCATTGTGCGCGTGTGGAACTTGTATATGGATCAAGAGGCAGTTGTGCAAACACAATAAGGGAATACTGCATGGTTTAAAATCAGTGAAGAACAGGGTACATCCGGGTTGTATCCTTTCACCATACTTAGCCTGTATGCTGAGTGAAATCATCAGAAAAGCTGGATTATATGAAGACTAATGTGCTGTTAGGATTGAAGGAAGGCTTATTACAACCTTGGATATGCAGATGACACAACTTTGTTTTCTGAAAGTGAGAAAGACTTGAAAGATACTATTTTGAGGACTAAATTGCTCCTGAGCCAAGCCATGATACTTTCAATCATATGTATATGAAAATTGAACATTGGATAAAAAAAACTAAAGAAGAATCAATGCATTTGAGTTGTAGTGCCGGTGAAGAATATTAAAAATACCATGGCCTAACAAGAGAACAAACAAATTGTGTCTTGGAAGAAGTACAGCCAGAGTGCTGACTTCATCTCATGTACTCTGGACATGTTTTCAGGAGAAACCAGTTTCTGAAAAAGGATATTATGCTTGTAAAGTGGAGGGGCTGTAAAAAAAAGAACACCCTCGGGGAGATGGATTGACAAAGTGGCTGCAACAGCGGCCTCAGACCAATTGTGAGGCTGGTGTAGGACCAGGCAGTGTTTTCTTGTGTTCTGTTGCCCATGGGGCTGCTGTGAGTTGGAGCCATGTCAATGACACTTATCAGCAACAACTCATCTAGTTTCAGTAACCTTTTCTTTCTAGGAATTAGTGTATTTTATCTGTCACCTGATTTGCTAGCTTATGATTGTTTCTATAGATGTTTCTGCACTATTTTTATTTCTATCGGTTTGATTTGTAATGTCTTCTCCCGCATTTCTAATTCTAGTAATTAGGCTGGTATCTTCCTCGTTCAAGCCAGTTGAAGATGGTCAGTTTTTTAAAAATGTTTTTCAAGAATGTTTTTGGTTTTATGAATTTTTCTTTATTGTTTTCTGTTCTTTATTAATTTCCATTCTTGTGTGTGCTTTGGGTTTAGTTCTTTATCAGTATGAATATGATGACGGGTAAAATTGCCACTTGTAGATCTATTTTCCTTCCCAAGACAGGCATGTAAAGCTATGCACTTCCCTCTTAGCACTGCTGGAGTTGTTTCCTGTAGATTCAGTTTGATGTGTCTTCATTTCAGTCATCTAAAATTATTTTTTTATTTTCCATTTGATTTTTTTCCTTTGGCCGACTAGTTGTTTAAAAGTGTGTTGCTTAACTTCCACTTATTTGCAAGTTTCTTAAATTTTTCCTTGTTAGTGAATTTAATTTCATTCCATTTAGACTAGAACATGTGCTGTAATTTGTCCATTCGGTTGAATTTATTTAGTTTTTTTTTATGGCCCTGCTTATATTTGTCATGGAAAATGTCTTACTCTAAGGTATATTTCCTGTAGACAGCACATAATCGGATCATGTCTTTTAATCCATTCTGATATTCTTTTTTATTTGGGTACATAAATTTACAGTTAATGTTATTTATAAGCTTGAATTGATGGCAGCCATTTTACTTTTTGTTTTTTGTGTGTCTCATGTCATTGTTTCTCTAGTCCTCCTTGACTGCTTTATTTTTTATGGAGTGAACATGTTGTAATGTAGGATTTTAATTTCATTAATAAGGAGGATTGAAGGCTTGCAGGCAAACAAGCAGCCATCTAGCTCAGAAGCAACAAAGCCCACATGGAAGAACACACCAGCCTGTGTGACCACGAGGTGTAGAAGGGACCAGGTATCAGGCATCAAAGAACAAAAAATCATATTAGTGGGTGCCCACGTTCCTGATATGGTCACTGAAGACAAATGTATGCATAAGTTAAGGTGACCAGATTTTAACATTGGTAAAGCGGGACACCATTGACCGGGGGTGGTGTGGTGGGGTGGGACTGTGTGGGGTGGGGGTTCTTGATGAAAAATTTGGTCTGTATGGAGCAACAAAAATGTTCATAGAATGCAAAAATAGTATTGTAATATTTTAAAATTTCAACATAAGTACAATTTACAAATATAATACATTAAAATTATGTATAGTATTTTATTCTTTGGCATATTTCTCATTTGAGTGAATTTTTTTAGTAGATTGCTGTTGTTGTTTAAAAGGTCATGAAATTTTTCACAAGAATTTGTTAAATTATATTTCACACATAAAATGGCTTTCAAAGTCTCAACACTTAATTGTGATTTTTCTGATCTCCACACTTTATTTACTGTAGAAAAAACGTGAAGTTGCAGCATTAGTTCCTGGTAAGGACAGTGCATATTCCACAATTTTTAGTGCATTATTGTATGGAACATAGTTCGATTCAAAATGATGAAATATTTCTAACCATTTGTTCTCTATTTGTGATTTTTTTCTTTATCAATATGTATTTTTAATAATGGTACCTCATTAAAAAGATCATTTTTGGAAATATTACTATATGGTAAATTTTGAGTAATACGATAGAATGATTTTTGCACATCATTCCAATTAAGTTCATGTTTTAATGTAACCCTATGAAAATGTTCAATATCACTGTAATGTACTGTCCACTCTTCTAAATAATTTTTTTTTCTTTTTTTACATTTTATTAGGGACTCATACAACTCTTATCACAATCCATACATATACATACATCAATTGTACAAAGCACATCCACATATTCCCTGCCCCAATCATTCTCAAAGCATTTGCTTTCCACTTAAGCCCCTTATCTTCTAAATAATTTATGCAGTTACTATAGAACTTTTTAACGTGGTTCATGATATCTGCACGATTTTTTTGCACCTTGTTCTCCTAGCTGGCTTATACTATACGGATAGTTAATGGAAGAAAATTATTTTCTAACCGCTCTTGATGCTGAAATTTTAAATTATTCATTTGCTACTTTGATTACAGAAATTTTGTCACCTTCAATAAGTTTTATAGTATTTTGAAAAAGAGCTGCTTGATCGTGTATAAACTCTAACCAAATTTTTGAAGATTCTTTTTCAAAAACTCTTCTAAAATTCTAGGACATTTATCCTGTGATAGAAAGTAGGATTTCAAAGGATTGTATATTTTCAAAATTCTTCTGACAGCTGGCAAAAGAGCTAACCAGCGCATTTTACTGTATCCAAGTATTCTCTGATATTCGACTCATGCAGTTTCACAAAATTCTTTAAGCATTTCAACGTGCGCAGTGTATACATAGAAATAAGAATATATTTTAATAACAATATTTTCCACATCTACGGGCAACAAATCAGCAGCTGTTTGAATGGTGTTATGTATTATGTGCGCTACACAACCAACACCAATAATGTTTTGATTAAGGTTTTCGTTTACCTTATTAAAATATTATTTGTACCTATTCTCGCTTTTCCTCCAAAATTTGCATTCGTGTTGTGTGCACAATATGCAATCATTTTGTTTTAAATTTTCCCCCCAAAATATTAATAATGGAACTGAAAATTATTTCAGAAGTTTGCCAGGCACAGAAACGACAATCAATATTCTAATTTTTATTCTAGTTTGTGAATAAAAAAAATCTAATAATGGTTGGAAATAACTTTATATCCTTATGATTAGATGCATGAGGATATATGGATATAAAATTAATTTTTTCTAGATTTTTGTTTAAATCTGAAAGTGCATATGGGGAAAGCACATTACAGACAATTGCCTCGGATTTTGTTCTTGCGCAGGCAAATTTTCGGTTGAATAACTTTTTGACAACTTGTGATGTACAGTCCATAAATCTGAAGGGATGATTCTTATTAATAGCATGAAATGACATAAGTCCTTCTGCTAATGCTAATTTCTTCATCTCCATAAGTTGTTTTCTGAAAAAATTCCTGTGGTGGGTATACAACCTAATTTACCTAAATGAGCTTCAGATTTTATACTCGCTTAATTGCAGTAGTGTTTGGAAACATCACTCCTTTATAGCTGTCTCCCTTTCACTCCTTTTTGTGGTGTTACCCATATTATAGCTGTTAATATTAAAAACTGTATAAAACACTGCTTTCATTATTTACTTAGTAGTTAATTAAATATTCATTACATCGGTTGTTATTTCCTTAGCTATAACTTCATTTCCATCCTCCTCCTTTATTCTGTTATTGGCAAATATATTACACATACATTACTTTTCTAGTTGCTATAAGCCCAACAACATATTCTGTCCGTACTATTTTATGTACTTTTAAAGTCAGTTACGAGAAAGTAGAAAATAAACATTTATAATCTCCTATCTTCGCTTGATCACCAATGATCTTTGTGTTAATGTATGAATTTGAATTACTACCAAGGGTCACTTACTTTCATCTTGGAGGACTTCCTTTAGTATTTTCTTTACAAATTTTTTAAAATTGTGAATTGGGTGAAGGTTTACAGCTAGCAATTCATACACGTTCTGTTTCCTGTAGTATCTGTGGCAAGGCGCATCGTCCAGCAGTAAGGGCACTCAGTCTGTTACCTGTGAACCCTGATTCCTGCCTTCTCTTTTGAATAATAGCACTGCCGGCTCTAGGACTCTTGGGTGCAGGCTTTTTCCTTTGAGCACATTCAATATGCCATCTTACTGTCTTCTTGCTGGAGCCCTGGTGGCACAGTGGTTTAAGTGCTCAATGGCTAGCCAAAAGTCTGTGATTTGAACCTGCCAGCAGCTGTGAGGAAGAAAATGTTGTCTGCTTCCAGAGATTTATAGCAGTTCTCTGTTCGGTGGCTTTTCTGAGTCGGAATGGACTGAATGGCAGTGGATTTCTACTAAGAACTTAGTTGTGAAACTTACTGGTGATTCCTGTGTAAGAAATGATCTTTTTCACTTGCTTCCTTCATGTTTTTTCTGTCCACGATCTTCAAGTAGCCCTGGTGGGATGGTGGTTACTGATTGGGTTTAGCTCCTCAAGGTCTGCTGCTCTAAACCACCAGCTGCTCCTCAGGAGAAAGATGGGGCTTTATACTCCGGTAAACAGTTACAGCCTCAGAAACCCACTGGGGCAGTTCTGGTAGTGATGGGTTTTTTGTTTTGTTTTGTTTTTCTGCCCCTTTTGGATTTTTGTTCACGATGGTGTCCATTCTTGGGTCACTTTGTGTTTATCCTACTTGAAGGTTGGTGAGCTTCCTAGATGTTTAGGTTTTGATTTTTCAATAAATTTGAAAAATTCTCAGGTATTTCCTTGAATATCTTTGCTTTCTCTTTTCTGATTTTCCGTTATATGTATGTAGGTATATTTAACAATATCCTATCTTTTTAAAACAATCAATTTTGTACATTCTTTTTTCTCTCTTAATTTGCATAATATCTGGATTTATTTTCAAGCTCCCTAGTTCTTCTGTTAGCTTAAATCTACAGTTGAACTCATCTATTTAATTTAGCTTTTATACTTTACAGCTTCACAATTGCATTTAAAGTAATTTGATACTCTCTTGATGTAACATTGTTGGTATACTTTCTTTGACTTTAATCATGTTTTTTTTAGTTTGTGAACATTGAGGGGTTGCCCCCAAAAAACCAACTGGATTTTCCCCCCAAAGCTCTATATTAAAATAATTTTTAAAGAACAAAACAACCTTATCACCTTCAAAGTACTGTCCATTACACTTAATACATTTGTCAAATCTGTGATTCCATTCTTTGAAATATTTTTCAAACTCCTCTGGATGGTTGACAGTGTTTCTGTTTTTTCTTCACCTTTTTAAAGTCATCAAATTGCTGTCCTTTCATGGCCCTCTTCATTCATGGAAACAAAAAAGAAGTTGTAGGGAGCTAGGTCAGGTGAGTTAGGTTTGTGGGGCAAGAGAGGCATGCTGTTTTTTTGTCAAAAACCAGCACACTGAGAGGGCTGTGTGAGCAGACCCCTTTCTGCCACAAATCAGACCTTTTTTGTCATACACTGTTATGCAATTTTTTCTAGAACCCCTAAGTAGAAAGCTTCATTAACAGTGCATGTAACCTGGTGGAACGAACTCCAAATGCAGATGAGTAGCTATTTTCGTCTGTTTTGGAAGTTGACAAGAGTCCAGAATGAGGCTTGCCCTCAATCGACATTTCACCTTTTTTGAAGCGAGAAAATCACTCATACATTTTGAGTTTTTCCCATAGCTACCCTTGAAAGCTGTGTTCAACATTACAGCAGTTTCTGCAGCATTTCTCCTGAGCAGGAAACAAAATTTTACCGCCTCACGCTGTTCTCTTACTACACTTGATCTTAGCCAAAAGGCCGACAAGCGATACACGCTGTTCTCGTAAATTGGCCATCACTGAAACAAGGTTCCAGCTAAACTGCTTTAAAAAAAAATTCAGTGACCAGAGAGAACCTTGGTCTCTCTCACAGCCAGTTTTTGATGTTTATGTTACTCCCCCCATCCCTTTTCTTTTCCCCAATGTAATGGCTCTTACTTTTTGTCTCTTTATAAACCTCATAATTTTTTGTTGAATAATTCTTATCTGCTGCCCAGTTAGACCCCAACTCAAGGTGACACCATATACCAGGGGTCCTCAAACTTTTTAAACGGGGCCAGTTCACTGTCCCTCAGACCCGTTAGAGGGCCGAACTATAGTTTAAAAAAAATCTATGAACAAATTCCTATGCACACTGCACATAACTTATTTTGAAGTAAAAAACCAAACGGGGCTAAAACACCGGAGGGCCGGATAGATGTCCTCAGCAGGCCGCTTGTGGCCGCGGGCCGTTGTTTGAGGACGCCTGCCATATGCAGTAGAATGAACCAGAATGCTGCTTGGACCTGTGTCATCCTCATGATGGACTGGAGATCGGACCATTGCTACTCATAGGAATTTTAGTGATTAATTTCTGGAAGTAAATGCCATACCTTTATTCCTGGTTGGTCTAGTCTAGGTGCTTCTCTGAATTCTGGTTAGCATTGTAACACTAAGTAAGTTTCTGCTGACAGATGGGTGTGGCTATTTTAGGTAATGTTTGTAGCAACTTTCAATACTGGTTTCTCCCACTGGGACGTGATGTTGTTATATTGCTTATTATTCATATAACGACTGGCTGTATTACTTTAGGAATGTTTGATCTCCCACAGCCAAGTAAGCTTCTGATCTTTTCCGCAGAGTGGCACAATTTTGGTTATGCCAGTGATGTAGTATGGCTTGCTTCCTGATCACATCAGTTGTTTTACTGCACTAATTGCTGAATACAGATTGGCTCTATATTTTTAATGCCCTGGGGCACAGATCCTGTATAAACTAAATTGTAACTCCTTTGATGGAATATGTGTTGAGGTCAATGATTGATACTTTTTGTGACTTCAAAACAAACTCACTGCCCTGGAGTCATTCTGACTCATAGCAACCATATAGGATAGGGTAGAACTGCCTCTGTGGGGTTCTGAGACTGTAACTTTTTATGGGCGTAGAAAGCCTCAGCTTTCTCCAGAGGTGGTGCTACCCTTGTAAACTGGGTTCAACATCACAACAGTTTCTGCAGGATTTTTCCAGAGCAGGAAACAGAATTTCACAGCCACATACTGTTCACTTACTTAATCCATGATTACCACAAACGAGATTTGAGCAAAACCGCTGACCTTGTAGATAGCAGTCCAGTGCATGGGGAACCACTACGCCACCAGGACTCCCTATACTTCCATTCTCCTACAAGCCTAAAAAAAAAAGCCCTCCCATAGAAGAAAGGAGCTCCCAGAAAACCCAAATGCTGCTAGCATGAGCCCTCCTAAGGTCAGGGCACACTTCACCTGTCTTATTTGCTGGGAGCTACTGTATATATTGTGTATAAGCCAAGTTTCTCAGCACATTTTAAATGCAGTTTTTGTGGTACAATTGGGTGCCTCGCCTGATATTAGGGTTGGCTTATACTCGAGTATATATGGTACTTTCTTCCATAGGGGGAAAAAGTTTACAGGAAAATGGAATTAAAGATTAGTGAAGCCCCCTCAGATAGTTTTATTTAGTCAAATGAATCTTCTTCCTATTGCTGTTTACTATAATCTCTACTATTTTTGAGAGATCCTTGTGGTTTAAATGCTGTGCTAGAAATAAGGCCAGTTTCTTTGGGAAGAGTTAATCTTTTCTGGCCTGCTTCTTCCAAAGGCAGAATCCCTAAACCTCTGGGGGCTCTGGAGTTGATGGGGACAAAGGCAAATTTCTCTTGGAGTGACTGTCCTGCTCTGGATAGTAGTAAGTAGCCGGAGGTCCTTGTGGTTTCCTTCTCTTGGTGTGGAAGGACTCACACCAGTCTACCAGGTCCCAGGTAAAACCTCCATGACAGAAGCGAGGTTGTGCCTCTGGCCTGGCCTTGCCCAGGACCTGGCCTCATCACAGGCCAGGAAGGGTAAGGATGAAGAATGCTGCGGGCCCGCTCTCTGGGAGCTGGGTGTAGGGGCCTTGTGTTCTTGCTTGCTGTCACCCAGGAGCGGAGTTGGCCTCACTGAGCTGTGGGGGTTAGAGGGTGTGTGGAAAGGAGCAGTTTTGGTTAACTACCACCAATTCTTGCCTTTCTTACCCAGTTTCCATAGACTTCTTGAATAGATTTCTGTCATTTGTTGTTTGCTGTTAGGACTGTTTTCATAGTTTGAAAACTGTTTCGTCGTTGGGCAGTGTGTCATGGTGTGTTATGGGCCAGCACCACTGCTTTTGTATCATTGAATTTTGCTTCAGTTACAATACCTGATTTAGGCAGCTCTGAACCTAGAGTTCACAATTCAGGAGTGACATTTTTTTACTGCTAGAGAACAGAGATGAACTTAAAGGGATTTCTTTTTTTTTTAAAAGGGATTTCTTTTGTGAAGTGAGGATATGTATGTCAATTATTTGAATTGATATTACATAGTATATTTACTTCCTTTAAAATGCCAAGGACACAAAAGGTATAGAGTGAAGTTTTCTTCCTTCTTCTATACCCAGAACTGTTCAGTTCTGCTCTCTACAACTACAGTGACCACTGTTTGTTCATTGTATACATTCATAAGCATTCAAATATACATTTAAAAGTATATATAAGGGATGTTTAATATATATATATATATATATATATATAAGTATATATAAACAGATGGAAGCAGACTTCTTACCAGAAACGATCCTACAGAATCAGTCACTTTGCAATTGTGTAAGAGGCAGCCAAGGAAAAGAAAATATTGTTTCTTTTGTTTTTGAAATTGGTAGATTGTAATACTCCATAAAAGCTTAGCCAACATACAAATTTAAATAATATTTAAAGTGAAAAAAAGTATATATAAACATACAACAAATAATGGACATATATTTTCCCCATCTTACAAAACTAACTTTCTATTTTGCTCTTTTCACTTAAAATGTAACTTAAAAAAATTATTTTATTGGGGGCTCGTACAACTCATCACAATCTGTACATCCATCCATTGTGTCAAGCACATTTGTACATTTGTTTCCCCTGATCATTCTCAAAACACTTGTTTTCTACTTGAGCCCTTGGTATCTGCTCCTCATTTTTTCCTCTTCCCCCCCCCTTCCCCCATGAACCCTTTGATAATTTATAAATTATTATTATTTTGTCCCATCTCACACCAACCGATGTCTCCCTTCACCCACTTGTCCACTGTCCTTCCCCCATGGAGGAGGTTATATGTAGATCCTTGTAATCTGCTCCCCCTTTCTCCCTCATCTTCCCTCCACCCTCTCTGTATCGCCACTCTCACCACTGGTCCTGAAGGGTTCATCTAGCCTGGATTCCCTGTGTTTCCAATTCCTATCTGTACCAGTGTACATCCTCCGGTCCAGCCAGATTTGTAAGGTAGAATTGGGATCATGATAGTGGGGGGGGAGGAAGCATTCAAGAACTAGAGGAAAATTGATGTTTCATCATTGCTACACTGCACCCTGACTGGCTTATCTCCTCCCCGTAGAAAATATAACTTTTAAGTACATCTAGAATTTACTTATTTTTGTTTTTTGCCTGCAGAGTATTATGGGATGTAGAAAGACCTTTTATTATTCTATTAATAATAGTCTTTTTTACTTAACAAATAGTGTTACATGAATAACTTTGTCCATGTCATTTTACATCTTTGAGATAATATCTATTATGATAAAAATTTTAAAGATTGTATATCTTTATAATTTTCACATGTTGGAAAATGGACTTCCAAATGTATATTTGAATTATATTCCTACCACCAATTAATTGATCCAAGTTTTAAGAGAGGGGATTTGGGTGCAGATAAAACTAATTTGAAATATCTTCACCCACATGTGCTTAGAATAGAGCCCCCAGTATTGGCTTGCATTATAGCCATGTGTATTCAACACATCATTAATTAAGTGCTTGTTAAAGGGTGCATTGTTCCACTGTAAAAAAAAAGAAGAAGAAGAAGAAGATTATATTAACTTTACCTCCATGCTCATAGACCATTTCTGGAGGAGCAGAGCCTTGTTTGCCCCAAGTGTATTTGTGTGTGGAGGGCAGGGTGGTGGTGTTTAGATGAACAAGTCTTAAACTTTTTGTGATCTCTTACCTCCTTACTCTTTAAAAAAATGATTATGAAAAAACATTATGGATCCCCAAAGAGCTTTTATTTATGTGGGTTATATTTATATTGGTTACTGTATTAGAAACTAAGGAAAAAATGGTCTGTCATTAAAATACTAATTAAATTTTACATATTAAGATGCATAGATCACTTAAAATAGAATTAAGTACAGATTTTAAAATAAAGATTTAGTGAAAAGAAGGAGCAGCATTATTTACATTTTTAGGAATATCCTTAATATCTGACTTAATAAGACAGCAGGACTCTCAAATTTGTTTCTGCATTCAGTCTGCTGTGATATGTCATTTTGGCTGAAGTATATGAAGAAAATCCAGCTTCAAAGATACGTAGTTGGAAAAAAGTGGAGTATTTTGCTATCCTTTTCAGGTACGTGTAGACATTATTTTATATTATATCCAAACTCAACAAGTGGTAGTTTCTTCAAGGTTAGTTAAATTGTGGAATCTGAAATAGTTACAATGTGGAGTCATGAAATCAGATTAGTCAGCTTTTGTATTCAGTGACATTAAAATCCATTGGGATATCTTACACTTGAATGGATCTTTTACCCATACGTGATTTTAAAATATCATGAATCGGTCAATTGGAAACTATTGGTTCACTGAGTTACACAGATTTTCTAAATGTTTGACACATTTTATTACATAACATTTTAAAACTCACATTTGTTAATATTACTGATTTCATCAGGAAAATCTTTAAGTACTTAGAAGCTGTCAAGCACACAGTTGTAAAAATTCAGATTTTTGCATAAAAACTGTAATTTTATCACTGGCAACAAAAACTGCCATTAGTTTTTTGAAGTAACAGGTTCACTTTGTTTACTTTAGTGAAAAACATTGCCAGCTACCCACATCTGAAAAAACCATAGTTTGCCTGTCAGTTGTTTCCCCAAGTAATCACGGTGTTCCTTGACAGTGCGTGGATGTGCACACGGGCACAGCTCAGGTATACAAGTGCTTTTTCAGATGATGATCACTGTGGTATGCAACGTAAGCTATTTTGTACTTCCAGTTTTGTCCCAGAGAATATTAAAAAGATGCATTCACAAGTGGAAATTTAATACAAGCCTTAATTTTTACTGCTTCATCAAGGCTACTTTAACGGTTAGTGGTGAAGGGAGCAGTATCACTGGAGCTACTGGATGCTCGTGCCCTAACTGGAGGCACCAGCAGTTTCACCCCGTGTTGATTGCAACATAATAGAAGGGAAATAACATGGAAATGTCAGTGCGTTTTAGGGGAGAGTTTACATAGCATAGGAGGGCTCTCATTTAGCAATTTTTAGACAAATTGTTGTGTGACATTAGAAGCAACTTTCATGGTGTGTCAGCATTCTTTTAATTTCTACTCTGCTCATTCCATTTCCATTGATTTAGCTTCCCTGCACCTTGTTGCTTTTGGGTAGACCTTGACCCTTTGTCTCATGTATTTGATTGTTTAAAGGAGCACATTACTTATGGGTGATAGTACTCATTTTATTAACCAATCGTATTTAGTTGAAAGGTATACTCTGCTTTTGTCTTCAGTTCCCAGTTAAAAGGTATCTTAGTTTGGGTGATAGTCTCAAGGATTCATCTAGTCTCCTTTTTTTAAAAAATACTTTTATTGGGGGCTCTTACATCTCTTATCACAGTCCATATATTCCTCCAACGTGTCAAGTACATGTGCACATATGCCGCTGCCATAATTTTCTTTCTTTTTTTTTTTTAAATTTGAATTTTGTTCTGCATTTTTCTCTCATTCTAAGTGAGATCTTCTGTTTTGGCCCTGATCAGAATGGTTGGTAGTGGTAGCCAGGCACCATCTAAATCCTCTGGTTTCAGGTGGGAAGAGGCTGTGGTTCAAGCAGGCTGTTAGTCCTGTGGACTAGTTTATTCTTTGAATCTTTGGTTTCTTTCATCCCTTTTTGCACCAGACAACTAGAGATCAATAATTATATCCTAGATAGCCACTCACAGCTTTTAAGACTGCGGTTGCTATTCATCAAATTAGGATGTAGAACATTAGTTCTGTGAACTGTCTTATTATGCCAGTTAAGTGAGTATCCCTTAAGATTATGATTCTAGATCTTTTAACCCCATAAACCATCCTGCAAGGTATTTGGATGTTCTAGGCAGTCTCTGTAACTGAGCTGTATTAGGAATATATGTGCAGCACACACAAAACTGTGTGTGTGTATATACACACATACACACATCTGTTTAATAGCATGCTTATAAATGCATGTGTGTGGGCTCACATGTGCCTTCAGATACACATATATGCACACACCTTGGTTGTTAATACTGTTGCTACAGAATTATATATATTATAGCACTTAGCAAAAATGTTCTTTATTCTCATGTACTTCTTATTGCCTCTATTTGCTTTAATCAAATTGTGCACACTTCAACTATATTGAGTACTGCCCTTCTCATCACCCAAAATCAGAACGATTCCGCCTTCCTTCCTTCCTTCCTTCCTTCCTTCCTTCCTTCCTTCCTTCCTTCCTTCCTTCCTTCCTTCCTTCCGTCCCTCATAATCATCAAAGCATAGTGCTTTCTGTGTGCGTGCTTATCCTTGACTCCTTATAAAAGTGAGGCTATCTGATATTTGCCTTTTGTGAATGATCTGTGTCACTCAGAATAGTGTCCTCCAAATTCAGCAAATAACCTCATAGTGTTTTGAAAATAATTTGACCCCTTAGACCACCTAAAACCACACTTTGAGAACTGCTGTTCCAGATAGAAGATGTATTATATACCCAGGGTTGCAAAGGTGAGAAAAAGTATGTATCTTTGCAATAACTATAAGAAAGTAGTTATGACAAGAACTCAGGGTACTTGGTGAGAGAAGAAAGGTAGTTGGGCTAGATGATAAAGGGCCTTTAGGACCATGATGGACAGTGCAGTGTGGATGATGTAGCGTTTGTTATGTGGACACCTTTGAAGGATTTAAAGGAGAACTGTGTAGGTAAAACAGGAGGCGGGGTGAGTGATGTCACATTTGTACAATAAAACTTGTAAAAGCCAGAACCTGTGTAAGGAATAAACCTTTTTTAGAAAAAAAAACCCGAAATATTTTCCATTAAAATATGCTATAAAAATGGTAAAACTGCATGCACTTGTCAAAAGTGGAAAACTTAAGATACCTAGAGTTCTGGCTCTCAAAGGCTCCACTATAATTTTCCAAAGTAACCCTTTGTCACAGTGTGCCTGGTGGTAAGTAAGGAGGTCAGTGGAAAATGAAGAGGCCTAAACTAAGGCACTGGCCTTGTTCATGGAGTCGTGGACGTCCTAGCCATACCGACCAGTGCAGGGGTTGTTGCATGTCCTACTGAGAGCTGCCTTGAATATGGTAGACTTAGTCGATTAGCTGGCTGCATGGGGCACAAACTAGCTGCTTCCATCCTCACATCAGTCAGTTATAACTTGTCCCTTCAACTAGTCCTATGTAGGAAGTTTCCTCTGGAAGTAAGGCTAATCAAACATCAGAAATGGCCTAGTATCTCTTTTGCATAGATAACGTTCAAAGGTAACTAATTTACTACCATAACTTAGTTTTATCTTGGTTTTGAGTTTCATATTAATAAAATCATATTTTTGTGTGTCATTTTTTTCTTTGTTTAACTTGTGAGAGGCTTGAACCTAGTGGCATGTAACAGTGGCTTATTCTTTCTGATACATGTATAATAATCCATTTTCTGACCATAAAGCATAAACCATTAATCTATGCAACTAGATTATGACTAACATTGTTGCACAAAGAAAGACACAAAAGAGTGGTGGCTCAGTGGTTACACACTTGACTGCTAATCAAAAGAACCCGCTGCCTCCTGTGAGAAAGCTGTGGTGGTCAACTTCCCTAAACATACACAGCCTTAAGCAGTCTCTTCTGACTTTGCAACTTTTTCCAAACTACCCTGATGTTACTATTGTAGAAAAGATAAGTTCTTTCTTTTAAAATGAAAGACAGGTCCTTTCTTCCCAGGTGATTCCCTTCTCTACCCCACCGCGTTTTCTTTAGTTGGTAATAGCTAAGAGTTACCACTCTGGGCTTTGGGTCCAGTGCCCAGCTCTTTCACAACTTTGTAATCATCCAGCCTTAACTAATTTTGGCTTTGAATGAGGACTTATTTTACCAAGCACTCAGAGAAGCCAGGGAAGAAGACACCACAGCAGGGGCAGGTGTTTGGATGGCAGTTGTCTTGAGTGGACAGTGTTTTTGTATGTGAAAGGAATGAGAATTTAGGGCAAGGCACAGGTGTCAATGACCTGTCAGCTCATCAGGATGATGAATCAGCAGACATCTGAGGTGAGATGACAGTGTCGGCACAATGAGTCCCTTGCCCTGAATGTATTGGGTCTTTCATTAAGGTGGCTGTCACAGCCCTTCTTTCAGAGAACAGTCAGTCATTGTTCAAGATTCGGCTGACTTTAAAAATTATTTGTTTTGAAGAGGTAAGGTCGCTTTCCGTGTCAGTGTACCATTGGAAGTGGCATGTGGCTGTTTGTCAGATTACAGCCATTTTGCTATGTCCAAGTGTTAGACTAATTAGGATGTTTAAAACTTGTCTCTAGGTGACTAGAGATTATTCTGTCTGTTTCTCCATGGAAGTTTAATTAATTGCCTAGGTCCATTTGTACCCCAGAGAAGTGGATTTTGTTAACTGTAATTTCTGATTCATTGTTGACCAAACCAGTGATAATTTGGTGGGAATAGGAGCTCAGAGTTGGCATTTTATTGCAAAAGTTGGATGCTGCCTATCGAATACAGCTGATTAGAAGACTAGACAAAGTGTCTGTTTTTCTGGTGACAGAGTCATTACTAAAGTTTTATATAATGCCCCACAAGTCCCATTGCTGTCCTGATTCTTCCCGCTGTGGTGAGGTTAAGGCATTTAGAGTGCTTCACAGTACTGCTGTCAGCAGTGATTGTCTTGGGTCAAGTTAGCCAAGTCATCTTGGGGTGCACTCCTCAATATAATGACAGTAGTCAGACTTTCGGCAACTGCTGCCAGACAAGTGTAGATATGGGACCCACAGACTCAGAGGACAGTGCTGCCAGATAGGATGGTCATTTTGCTTTTAAAGGTATGTTAGTTTCAGAGAAGGGAACAGAGGTGTCTGAGAATTCAGGACAGATTGTAAGAATGAAGTTGAGAGCATGGGGTTTGACAGCTTGGCCAGTTTTTCTGGCCATACACACAAACTTAAAAAAATGCAAACTGTTTAGTGTGTCATTGAAGTACTTACCTTTTTGAATAAATCAGACAGAATATTATTTCAGTGCTCATGTGTTGTGGAAACAGATATAAACAAAGCATACAAAATCACTGCCCTCAGAGCTTGTGAGTATGCTGCAAAAGTTCTTGGAAAAATTCCATTGTCTTGTAATTCCATTTTTTTCATGAACTTTTTGAAGTTCCTTCTTTCCTTGAAAGAGGGATTATTTTTGAGTAAACAAATAAGACAAGTTATATAGTTTTTTTTTCTTTCAGTTATGTAGGTTTTATGAAATACTGTGAAGAACATAGATGTAGTGATGAGATAAGGAGTAAGGGGGAAGGGCTACTTTAGATCCGCTGTCAGGGAAGACCTTTCTGCTGAGTTGGGACTTAGGAACTGTCGAGGAAGGCAAAACTAGCACTTCCTTGAGGGGAGAGGAGTGATATAGGCAGAAAAGGACAAGTGGAGAGAATGGCCTCTGGAGAGGGTTTGTTTTTGTATGTTCAAGAGTAATCAGAGGTCAGCTCATATAGGATGCTGTAGGCCTTGGTTGGGATGGTGGGCAGGCGTTGGTGAAGACAACTTGTTGAGAAGGCAGTTAAGTAATCTGACTTTCATTTTTTTAAATTTAATTTTATTGGGGATTCATACAATTCTTATCACAATCCATACATACATTGTGTCAAGAACATATTTACATTTGTTGCCATCATCCTCAAAACATTTGCCTTCCACTTGAGCCCTTAATATCTGCTGCTTATTCTCTTAATTCATAAATTATTATTATTTTGTCATATATTACACTGTCTGACGTCTGCCCCCCGCCTTCTTCTCTGCTGTCCCTCCCTCAGGCAGGAGGCTATACGTAGATTCTTGTAATCAGTTTCCCCTTTCTACCCGACATTCTCTCCACCCTCCAGACATTGCCACTCTCACCACTGGTCCTGAAGGGGTCATCTGTCCTGGATTCCCTGTGTTTCCAGTTGCTCTTTCTACCTATGTACATCCTCTGGTCTAGCCCGATTTGTAAGGTAGAATTGAGATCATGATAGTAGGGGGGAGGAAACACTTAAGAACTAGAGGAAAGTTATATGTTTCATCGTTGCTTCCCTGCACCCTGACTGGTGGTTCATCTCCTGACTTTCATTTTTAAAAGATCCCTCAGGCTTCTCATGGGAGAGACAGGATTGCAGTGTCAAAACTGGAAGAAGAAATTTTATTTTAAAAACTATAAGCTGATTGGAGGCTATTGGATATGAATGACAGAAGGGAATAAGCCTTCTAAAAAAGTATTCTGTGTTTAATTATGGTAAAATTAGAAATAGGGTAATGTCTTAGTTATTTAGTGCTGTTATAACAGCTAAACCACAAGTGGTTGGCTTTAACAAACAAATGTATTCTTTTGCCGTTTAGGAGGTTGGAAGTGTGAATTTAGAGTGCCAGCTTTCAGGGAAGGGTATCACTCTGTTGGCTCTGGGACAAGCTGCTTTTCTCCTGTCAGTATCTCTGGGCCCATCATTCCATGCATCTCAGTCTCCCTACAGGTCTAAGAATTTCTCAGCACAGGGATCCAGGGTCCAAAAGACATACTCCCCTCCAGGTTCTTCTTTCTTGGTCACGAAGACCTTGCTTTTCTTGCTAAATCTCTTCTATATCCCAGAAAAGGAGCCCTGGTGCTACTGTAGGTTAGGCATCAGACTGCTGACTGCTAGGTTAGTGGTTCAAACTACACAGCGTCTTCTTGGGAGAAAGATGAGGCTGTTTATTCCCATAAATATTTCTAGTCTGGGAAACCCTACCATAGTGTCATGATGAGTTAGAATCCACTTGATAGCAGTGGATTTGGTTTTTATATTTCAAAAGAGATAGGCTCAAAATGCAACCTAATCCTGGAGATTGTATCCTGACTCATTGATGTAACTGCCACAGTTCCTGCCTCATTAACAAAATTTGGATTTATAATACATAGGATAATTACATCAGATCACAAAATGGAGAGTAGTTAATGTAATATTAAGAACTAGCCTAGACAAGGTGACATTAGTTTTTTGGGGGGCAGAATTAAGTCTGCAAAAGCAAGAAAATCATTACCACATTGAATACTACTGTGTGCTTTAAGTTATTTTGCCCATAATTCTCTGATTCAGAGGTGACAGCACCTCTTGATGTGGTTTGACTCTCATTGTGCCCAGTTTCAAATCAGACACATCAAGGTGTTGGCTTGAGGGCGAATGGGAGAGGACAACTAGAAATGTTGTTGCACAGATAAGAGCAAGGCATTTCTTAGGGAAACATTTGCCACAAAGGACAAAGGAGGAGCAAGGAAGATCAGTGTCATGTGTCTGGAGCTCCTAGCCATGTCTTTTTCAGCCCTTTCAGTCGTAAGCAAACTAACACACATTATTACACATCCTTAATGCCAACTCCCTCAGGTGCAGAGCTATAAAAACCTAGTTGAGCTTTTTCACAGAACATTTTGTAAAATGTTGTGAAGAAAGACTTTAGCAATGTGATATATATGAAAGAGAATTGACTTAGGGATACTCCTAACCAGCATAGAACACAGTGGGATTTAGTTGTGTGTGTATGTTTTACATAAATGACAGAATGTTAGACGTTCTGTTTTATATCTATGTTAACTTTTTATTACAATTTGGGTGAAAGTGTATAGATTGGTTTTTCTATTCTGTAAGTCATGGCATTTTGTTCGTAACATTAATTGCCAAGGGCTTAGCTATTTTGAGGGCTTCCACTGACACAGACTGGCTTGGACACATTGAGAGTTCCAGTCGAGGCATTCAGCACTCAAGGCCCCTGAGGCAGACTCAGGAGCCACCCACCCTCAGGATCCTATAAGAGTCTAAAATGAAAATGAGTAAATATTGCAGTTGAGGTGAGGTGATAATAAATTATACTTGCAGTATTTGCTTGCACTCAAAGGAGAAAATTCTGTCTCTGGCCTCTTGCTACTTCTGTGTGTCACCAACTAAGAGATTCTAGATCTGTTATTTCAGCTTCCAGACTTAGCTTCTGGAAAAGGATAATGGAGAATTTCAGCTGAAGAATTGCAAGGAGCTTGCTTGGATGATGAATGTATTAGTGAGGATGATGTGGCCTGTGTAAGGAGGAGGGAGATCATCAGAGGGACAAGAGCTCAAACAGTAGTTCTTCTAACAGTGTTGAGGGGAAGCGGACCCAGGGGATTCAGGACAGGTGCGGGGTTATTGGGAAAGCAGACATAAAGAAATGCTGCTGTAGATTTTGAATTGCGCCTCTTTATTTTTCTTTGAGAGTCTCACAAAAAGACTTAAATTGCTTTTAACTTTTGTTTCTTTTGTGTGTGTTTCTTTTTGAGGTTAGACTTGTTTCTTATATGTGATGCCATTCCAGCACTGGACTCATGGAGGCTGAACACTTATTCAGGTAATAATAGGTAACATTTGTGGAACATCAATGTGCCAAGAACCCTGTCAAATCAGCTGCTAACCAAAGGCTTGGCAGTTTATACCTACTAGCCACTCCGTGGAGAAAGCTGTGGTAGTCTGCCTTTTTAAAGATTGCAGCTTAGGGGAAGCCCTACCTATATGGCAGTTCTACTCTGTGTTACAGGGTTGCTATGGATCAGAATAGACCTGATAGCAGAGGGCTTGGGCATAGGAGTTTCTGTGTGCCAAGCAACACGATGTACCCGTACTCTCATTCAGTGCTCACAAAACCTCCACGGGGTTGGAAGTATTATTGGCCCTATGTAATACATGAAGAATTTGAAATTCAGAACACATCAGGATTGAATTACACCGAATTGAAGAATTTTAAAAGACTGCTGTGATAGTTGAAGTGAGAGATGGCAGTAGATTGGGTGGCTGTCATTGTTAGTGTAGTATAAATATCATGCATGTCAACTGGTTTTGATTGACCAAATTTCATCGGAAATTCAGTAGTTTTTCTTGTTACAGAATTCATCATACTTTGTCTTTGAAATTATAGGCATACCTATTGATAAAGAAAAATCAAGTGTAGGATTTTTTTTACCTTAAAGCTTTTTATAAGTTTTTAAGTAGGATAAATTTAATTTCATAAATGTCTGTAATTGTAAGGTAAATATTACTGAGAAATTTGCTTTTAAAAAGTGATTTAATATAGGTCAGGGGTAAATTTTTTTTCTTTCAAGGACTATTTGAATATTTATTACATCATTTGGCCACCATACTGATCAAATATTTAATTAACCTCACACCTAATATGGATGGCTAGGAGCCCTGGTGACATAGTAGTTGCAAATTGGACTGCTAATTGTTAGATTAGCAATCCAAAAACCATCCGCGCTCCTAGCAAGAACGATGGGGCGGGGCTATCTTCTGAGAGTTTGTACTCTCAGAAACTCACAGGGGCAATTCTACGTGGCCCTGTCACAGTGGCATTTCTATGCAGTCATTATAAGGCAGCACAGACTCAATGGCAGTGATGTGGTTTGGTTTTTTGGGGGGGATTTAATGTGATGGCTGGAATGGCTTCTCTGTGGTGAGGCATGCGATGTTAGCTGGTGTTGGTGATTTCACGAACCCTACATAACCCTCACGACTCGTCCCTGATACAGGTCATCGGAGAGGCTCCTGTGAGTTCCTCTCATTTGAGATACTCTTATTCACACAAGTGTTTTCAACTTGAAGGAAACCTATTGAGAGTTTCTTTCTTTCTTTTTTAAAAATTTCTTTTAAACTTGTCTGAGCCCTCTTTTTGCTCCTGTGCATCTAAATCCTTATTGACGGTCACATTAACTGCAGTACTTGCCAAAGCTAGAGGCAAGTATTTTTTTTAATATATCATTTTATTCTTATCACAATCCATACATAAATAAATTGTGTCAAGCACATTTGTACATTTGTTGCCAACATCGTTCACAAAACATTTGCCTTCTACTTGAACCCTTAATATCAGCTCCTCATTTCCCCCCTCCCTCCTCATTCCCCCCCCTCATGAACCCTTCATAATTAATAAATTATTATTTTCTCATATGTTATACTGTCCGACATCTCCCCTCACCCACTTCTCTGTTGTCAATCCCCCAGTAAACTGCACATAGTAAAAATGTGCATTTGATAAGTTTTGGCATACAGACACTCACAAACCAATAACCACCATCAAAAGAATAAACATATACATACATCATTGGCATGAGTTTCCATATTCTCATTTCTAATCCTTTCCCCTGACCTCTGTGGTCTCCAAGCAACCGTCCATATGCTCTCTGTCACTACAGAATAGTCTACATTGTTTCAAATTTTGTATCAGTGGAAATGCATGCACATGTTACTGCATGTTTCAAGAGCTCTGTTTAAAAATTTTAGTAGTAATTTATTATATATATGCCACAGTGTGGCCATTAGAAGGTGGACATTTGCGTTATGTCCAGTTTTCAGTAATTATAACTGTAGTTATGCTATGAATATTTATGTAAATGGTGTGTGGACTTATACTTTTATTTCTCGTGGCAAAATACGTTGAGGTGAAATGACCGGAACAAACAGTAAGTGTATTTTCAACTTTATAAGAAATTGACTGATTGCACAACTCTTTTTAATATGTTTAAGCTATTGAATTGTATGATATGTGTATTATATCTCAATAAAACTTTAAAAAACTTTTTAATTGACAAAAACTATTTTTATAAATGATGGTACCATTTTATATTCCAACCAGCATTGTATAAAATGTTTTTTTTTTTTTTTAGGTTTGCTGTTTTCTATTCTTTTTTTTATGTGTTTTCTATTCTTATAAGCACTTAATATTGTCCAATTTTTAGTTTTAGCCATTCATGTAGGTGTGTAAACATTTTATTGAAATTTTTATTTGTGTATTCATAAGAGTTACTGATCTCTAGCTTTCTTATAATGTTTTTGGTATCAGGGTAATACTGGCTTGATAGATAAATACTAATTTATTCTATAAGAATAAGTTAAGGAGGGGGGAGCGGGGAGGGAGGGGAAAAAAAGGGGACCTGATGCAAAGGGCTTAAGTGGAGAGCAAAATGCTTTGAAAATTATTAGGGCAAAGAATATACAGATGTGCTTTATACAATTGATGTATGTATATGTATGGATTGTGATAAGAGTTGTATGAGCCCCTAATAAAATGTTAAAAAATATTACACACAAAGCCACATACAAAAAAAAAAAAAGAATAAGTTAAGGAATGTTCCTTCTACCTCTGTTTTTTGGGAAGAATTTTTAAGAATTGGTATTAATTTTTCTTTGAATGTTAGATATGCTTCAGCAATGAAGCCACCTGGACCTGGGCTTTATTTTAGGATTGTTGGCTGATTATCTTTTAAAGATACTGAACTAATGAACAAAAATATTATTTGACCGTATAGTTATAATTTCAGTGGTCTTCGTTCTTCTGGCTAGGTTCAGATCATTGGTGTAATTTTCCTTCTATCTGGAGGACTAGTACAGGGCTACTTAAAAAATAAGCAAGTATTTATTTAACCACTTTGGGGGCATATAATTCATGTACAATACAATTCAGTGGTTTAAATGTATTAAAAAGAATCGTGCAAGTACAGGTCAGCTGTTGTTGTTTTAACTTTTGTACATCTAAAAATTAGTCTTTTTTCACCTTGGATTTTACAGTTTTGTTTATTTTCTGTTTATAATATTTTATTGTGCTATGGTGAAAGTTTATACAGCAAATTTTGTTTCCATTTAATAATCCATACAAAACAGTCCAGTGACATTGGTTATACTTTTCACAACATTCCCATGTGTCAGCATTCACCTTTTTCTGTTCTAATTAATCTTATTTCCAGCAATTTCATTTCCTATATGCCCTTCTGCCCCTATTTCCTATATGTCCCTCGTCCCCATTTACCACATTTCTCATCTTTGCTTTAGAGTAAATATTAACCTTTTGATCTCATATAGGTGATTTTTAAAAAGAGCCTAGTATTCACAGGTAATATTCTTTATTTTCGAGCCAATTGGTTTTTTAACTGAAGATGACCTCCAGGAACTGTTGGGCTCAAAATTTGAAGAGTATCTCAGGAAGGTCTCTAGTCTCAATCAGTTCAGCAAGTCTAGACTTTTTAAAAACGTGCGTTCTGGTCTTAGTTTTTCCCCCCTTTCTTTAGGATCCATCCACTGTGGCCCTGATCAGGAGTTAGTAGTGGTAGGTAGGCACCATCTAGTTCTAGTCTCAGGGTAGATGAGGCCATGGGTCATGGAGACTTTTAAGTCCTGCATACTAGTATCTTCTGAGGTTGTGGTTTCCTTTGTGTTATGCTCAAGATGAATAGAGATCAGTAGTCTCATCTTAGTTGGCTGTTCACCAGTTTTTAAGACTGTTCACTATCTTGGACTTAGAGCGTAGACTTTATGAACACTATCATGGCATTTGACCAAGTTGTCCCTTTACTTTGGTTTTTGAAAGACATTTTTTTGGTGACTAATTTTTGGTTTTTCAGTATTTTAAAGATGGTCTTCTGGCTTAAGTTGTTTCTAATGAAAATTCTCTTGTCATTTTTATCTTTGTTCTTGTGTAAACAAGGTGTCTTTCCCCCCTGGCTGCTTTTAAGCGTTCTTTATCACTGGGTTCAGCAGTTTGGTAGTGATGTGCTTTGTTATAGTTTTATACATGTTTCTTTTCCTGAGTTTCCTGGATCTGTATGTTTATCATTTTAATCCAGTTTGAAATTTTGAAGGTATTTTTAAAAATTTAAATCTTCTTTTCATTTCCTTTTCTCAGAAACACCATGGACATTGTATTCCTGTTGCCCACATGTTGATTCTGATTCACAGCACCCCTCTATGTCAGAGTAGAAGTGCTCCATAATGTTTCCCGGGTTTTAATTTTTACAGAAGCAGACTGCCACTGTCTTTCTACCAGGAGCACATGGTGTGTTCCCGCCGATGGCCTTTCGGTTAGCAGGCACGCCCTTAGCCGCTGAGCCATCAGAGCACCTTACCATGGATAGTAGGCCATTTGAGTTTATCCTACACCTTCTCTCCGTCCTCAGATCCACTGAGCTCATCTTTTTCAACAGCACTCTATTGATAATCCTATATTAAGATTTTTTAAAAATCTCTTCCATTTCAGAGATTTAAAAACTGTTTCCATTTCTCTGTCTACAACCTGTATATCATTTCTGAATCACTTAGCTTTTGATTTTGAAGTAAGTCTAGATTCACAGGAAGTTGCATACCCATTTCCTTGCTCCTCATTATCCAATCTCTATCTCCTGGCAAACTTGTTTTCCATCTCTGTAATTCTGCCTGGAATCATATGTATGCAAACTTTGTTAATTGCTTTTTTTACATTTAGCATAGTTTCTCTGAGGTTCACCCAAGTTATTGCATTCTCTAGAATGTTTTTAAACTCTTTGCCCCCTAAATGATTATTAAATATATTGGTTCTAGTTTGTGACGATGTGGCTTGGAAACAGTCTCTCAGTATTAAGCTTGCACAGTAGTAGGACTCCTCTGTCAGGAATCAGCCCACTGTTTCTTACATTTTGGATTGATTTTTCCTTGTTTTTGCCAGGAAGGTAAGTATGATCTCTGTCGCCCATGTAGCCAGAGTGAAATTCCTTTCTCTGCATGCCATATCATTTTCCAACCCATAATATTCTTATTAGGAATACCCATGGTTATTAACTGCTACTAGCTAATTAATGCCTTTTCTAAGTTATTTAAAATGGAAAATTACACCTCAAAAGATACCTCTGATGCTGTTCAGTGCCTATTGAAGCCTAGCTATTTTCAGAAGTTTGCAAATCAATCAGATATAGGCTTAGAGCTAGAAGTAGGTCAGCCATCCTAGTGCAATATGGTGGTGTGAACAGATTTTAGTGACAGCTTGTGTATTCTATCTTGTTCAGAATTCTCTTTGGATATAAGTTTAAATTCTGTGTGTTTTCATAAGCTTTCTCCGTTATTATCCTCTTAATTCGTCAGAAGAATGATTATCTTCATAAAATCACAACTTCTCCATTTGAAAGGTTGTTGTTAGATACTGTTGAGTCCGTCGGGCTCATAGTAATGCTGTGCGCAATTGAAGGAGCCTGCCTGATCCTGCATCGTTCTCACAAGTGTTCTTACTTGTAAGCCCATTGTCGCAGCCACGGTGTCAGTCCATCTCATCAGGGCCTTCCTCTTTCACTGCCCCTCTACTTCACCAAACACAGTGTCCTTTTTCAGGGACTGATTTCGCCTGACAATATGCCCAGAGGTCTGATATGAAGTCTCTCCATCCTTCCCTATACAGAGCTTTCTGCTTGTACGTCATCCAAGACAGGTTTAGCTGTCCTTTTTCTTTTTCTCCCCTCCCTCCCAGCTCTCTCCTCCCTCATGAACCCTTGATAATTTATAAATTATTATTATTTTGTAACATCTTACCCTGTCCAAAATCTCCCTTAACCCACTTTTCTGTTGTCCATCGCCAAAGGAGGAGGTTATATGTAGATCCTTGTAATCAGTCCCCCCTTTCTACTCCACCTTCACTGTACCCTCCAGGTATCGCCACTCTCACCACTGGTCCTGAAGGGGGGGGTCATCTGTCTTGGATTCCCTGTGTTTCCAGTTCCTATCCGTACCAAAGTACATCCTCAGGTCTAGCCAGATTTGTGAGGTAGAATTGAGATCATGATAGTGGGGGGAGGAAGCATTTAAGAACTAGAGAAAAGTTATTTGTTTCATCATTGCTACTCTGCACCCTGACTGACTCGTCTCCTCCCCACGACCCTTCTGTAAGGGGGTGTCCAGTTGCCTACAGATGGGCTTTGGATCTCTACTCTGCACTCACCCTCATTTACAATGATATGATTTTTGTTCTTTGATGCCTGATAACCTGATCCCTTTGACACCTCGTGGTCACACAGGCTGGTGTGCTTCTTCCATGTAGGCTTTGTTGCTTCTTAGCTAGATGGCTACTTGTTTACCTGCAAGCTTTGAAGACCCCAGACACTATATCTTTTGATAGCCGGGCACCATCAGCTTTCTTCACCACGTTTGCTTATGCACACATTTGTCCTTAGCTATCGTGTTGGGAAGGTGTACATCATGGAATGCCAATTTAATAGAACAGTGTTCTTCCATTGAGTAAGTACCTGAGTGGAGGTCTAATGTCCATATGCTGCCTTAATACTAAATATATAAATATATGCACATCCCCACCATCCTATATAAATTTATTTACATATGTACATGCCTGTATTTAGACCTCTAAAAATACCCTTTGCCTCCTAGTTCTTTCCTCTATTTCCTTTTACTTTCCTCTTGTCCCACTATCATGCTCAACCTTCATTTGTGGGTGATGTTAATGATAATTGTTCTATGACTTTCACATTCTGTTTGGTCACCTTGATTTGAAATTGATACAGATATGAGTCTCTTCCAGTCAGTTGGCCAAGTAGCTGTCTTCTAATTTTCTTCTCATAGACTAATGAGTATCTCCAGTGCTTCATCAACTTGTTGAAACATTTCAGTTGGTGTCCCATTAATTCCTGGAGCCTGGTTTGCAGAATAATGTTTTCAGTGTAACTTGAACTTCTTTCTTCCATTGGTTATAGCTCATGTGGTACCTCTTGTAATGATTGAATGCCCCCTAATTATTTTTGGTCTAAAGATTCTTTGTATTCTTTCTATCATCATTTGATGCTTCCTGCATCATTCAATATTTTTCCCTAGAATCTTTTAATATTGAAAGTTAAGGCTTGCATTTTTTGAGTTCTTTCAATTTAAGGTATACTGAGTGTTCTACCTTTTTGGTTTTCTGATTCTAGATCGTTGAACATTTCATTATAATATTTTACTCTGTCTTCTCCAGCTGCCATTTGATATTTTTCTCTTCAGCTCTTTCAGTTCAGAGTCTCCTCTGACATCCACTTTGATCTTCTCTTGTTTTTCTGTCTTTTAAATGACCTTCTGCTTTCATCATGTGTGAGGTTCTTGGTGTCCTCCCACAGCTGATCATTAGTGTCATTAGTGTTTGTTAGTCATTAGTGTTCATTGCATCAAATCTGGTCTTGAGATGGTCTCTAAAGTCAGGTAACATAGACTCAAGAGCGTATCTTGACTCTTAAGGATTTGCTTTCATTTTCTTCAGTTTCAACCTGAAATTACATAGGGGAAATTGATGGTCCGTTCTGTAGCCAGCCCCTGGCCTGATTTTAACTTCTGATACTGAGCTTCTTCATTGTTTCTTCCCACAGATGGAGTCAGTTTGATTTCTGTTCCATCTAGAGAAGTTCATGTGAAAGAAGGTATTTGCAGTGGAGAAGTCCTTGGTCTTTGAAAATTCAACCATGTGATCCCCATTCTGTTTCTGTTACTAATACGTGATTCTCATACTCTTCCTTCCTCTTTATTTCCAGCTTCTGTATTCCAGTCACCAATAATTATCAGCTCATCTGATCGCATGTTTGATCAATTTCAGGAAGACATTGGTTTAATTTCGTCATCACTAGCTTTAATGGTTGGTGTGTAAGTTTGAGTAACGGTTGTAGTTACTAGATTTCCATTTATGCAGATAGATTTTATTCTATCACAGACACCATTGTATTTCGAGATAGATTTTAGAGTGTCCTTTTTTTTTCTTTCTAATGTCTTTTTTGAGGATGATGTAATGCCACTATTCTCGAATCTGTCATTCCCACCATAGAAACCATATGGTTTTCTGATTCAAAATGACCAATACCAGTCCATTTCACTTAACACCTAGAATATTGATCTTTATGTGTTCCATTTCATTTTCACAATTTACAATTTTCCTATATTCATATTTTGTGCAGTCCATGTTCAGATTACTAATTGATGTTTGCAACTGTTTTTTCTCGTCTTGAATTGTGCCCCATTAGAAAATGAAAGCCCCCCCAAACTACTCCCATATAAATGTTAGACTCGATTTTGAGAAAGTACCTCTTTTGCAGTCCTATTTCAAGTGCTTCCCAACCTGAAGGGCTAATCTTCTATCATTGTCTCTGACAGTGTTTCCATGCTACCCTTTAGGTTTTCAATGGCTGATTCCTTTGAAGTGAACACCCTGTTCCTTTTTCATAGTCTGTGCTTAGTCTGGAAGCTCTGCTGGTTTAAGTTCACTTTGCGTGACTGGTATTTGAAATATCAGTGACATAGTTTACAGGATCACAGCAGCACCCCAAGCTGCCAGGGTGTGACAAATTGACTGAAAAGTGGTGACATTTAAAAGGAAGAGTTGATCAAGTAAAGCTGTCTCTACAGTGTAAGTCCATCTAGCTTGAAAATTCTCTTTTGACCTCTTATTAGTGTTGGAGCTTATATCAGAGTTGATGATGACTTTTTTAGTACACATACACACAGAGAGATAGATAGGTATTCTGTGGTTGTTAGCTGTTACTTGCTTTTGAGTTGGCAACCAAATCATGGTGGTTACTGCTATGGAATCATTTCCCCAGGCTTTTCTTCCATAGAGCCACCGGGGGTGTTAGAACTGCTGACCTTTACCTTTCCAGTCACTTGAGCCACAATAAGCTCCTTTATATATAAAGTAAGATTTGTTCAAGAATTTTCTCTGAAGTTCAAAGCCACAATTAACTACATTCAGAGAACTATGTCATTGACACAGAATCACATACCTGACACACATTTGAAGGAAACAAAGACATTTTGGTAATTAGATGACTTTGACTTCTTGGGATCTTCTGACAGAACCACTTTTGGAATAGAGCTGTCTCTGTGCCATTCTCATCCGAAAGTTGTATTTCTATTTTCAATCTATCATTTTGCTGATAAGGAAAGGACATCACTTGGCATATTATTCATTTGTTTTTCAGTAGTGCCTGTCACGAAGCCTAGATGAGAGTGATTACTCAGTAAGTATCTGGTGCGTCAGAACATTTGGATATGTATGGCCTTTGTAGCCATGGTCTTGTAACTCCCACCAAATGATTGGTTGGGATTATGGAAATAATGTACTGCGGCCAACCAGCGGTATTGAGTAGCTTGCTAATAATGCAGAGAGGGTGCATGGTACCCTTGTGAAGGTGAGCTTTTATAAGAAGGTATATGAAATCTTGATGTGTTGGTTAGTTTTGCCATCCATTAGACATAAAAGAGAAGCAATTCCATACAGAAGGAGACCTCGCAACCACTACTAAAGAAGAGCTAAGAGTAGAGCCCGTCCTTTGTGCCTGCCATTCCCATGAGGAAAATCTTGTAGACCCAAGAGACAGCAATGGAGAAGAGTGCACTCAGGTGAACCAGTGCACCACTGGGGAAGGCGAGAGGCGGCGAGACGCAGTGGCGTCAAAGGCAGCAGAGTGAGGAGGCTGTCAGGAGCATATGGTGCAGTGGGCTTCACTGAGTCACGGTGTCATGTAACTCTCTTCATAGATCTCATGTGGGATTTTCCTTTTTCTTTCCATTTGTAGTCCTTTGTGTAGCTTGTCCCCCTTGTTTGCATTTCCACCAGAGAGTGAGCAAAGAAGGCAAAAGAAATGAACCTGAAATTATTCTGTTGTTTAGGTATTGGTTTAGAAATAGGTCTGATTAAAAAAAATGAAATGAGATTGAGACAATTGGCTAAAATTTTAGATTTTAGAGTTAATGATTTTTATTTATCCATTTTTGTTTCTCCCTGTCATTACCATCAGTGGATTGGCTTTTTCTCTAGCTTCTAATTTTCTTCAAAGCCCTGACCGGCTTTCTCCCTTTAATTTATAACTAGTGATATGCTCTGTTAATTAATTCTATATATCCCTTCTGATAACATCATCTTTTCCTTTATCATTTAAATGTTGGTGTGTCTCGAGGCCTCTGTTCACACTCTAGCTTTTTCATTCTTGATCTGTCACTGTGTTCACCATAGCTTCATCTCTCAGAGTTGGATGATGTAGATATCTACAAATATAACTGCCTGTTGGACACTTTGATTTTGTGAGCCCATTGGTATAGTCTCACCATGAATAAAATAGAGCTCTATTTTTTTCTTATCAAAATGCTTTTGCCAGGGCAAGATATGACAAAATAACGAGGTATAAATTACCAAGGGCACATGAGGGGGGGGGGGGAAGAGGACCTGATGCAAGGGGCTTAAATGGAGAGCAAATGCCTTGAGAATGATTGGGGCAGGGAATGTATGGATGTGCTTTATACAATTGATGTATGTATATGTATGGATGGTGATAAGAGTTGTATGAGTCCCTAATAAAATGTAAAAAAAGAAAAGAGGAGAAAAAAATGATTGGGGCAAAGACTGTACAGATGTGCTTTATACAATTGATGTATGTATATGTATGAATTGTGATAAGAATTGTATGAGCCCCTAATAAATTGTTAAAATTAAAAAAAATGCTTTTGCCTTTTTTTTTTAAGATCACTTTATTGGGGGCTCTTACAGCTCTTAAAACAATCCATGCAGCATTTGTATCAAGCATATTTGTACATATCTTGCCATCATTTTCTAAACATTTACATCCTATCCTCTTTGTACCCTCCCTTCCCCCTCCCTCCTTATGACCCCTTGACAAATTATAAATTATTATTTTCATATCTTACGCTGACCGCTGTCTTCCTTCCTCTGTGGTTTCTGCACCCTACCTTCCCCACCTTCCCCCGACCCCTACCCTCCTGGTAGCACTACTCCCATTTCTGTTTCTGAGAGGATTATCTGACCGGGATTCGTGTGTCCTGAACTCTTATCTGTACCTGTGTACTTGCTCCAGCTTAGCCTTCAGTGAAAGACAGGACTGGGGTTATGATAGTGGGAGGTGAGGAAGCCTCAAGGAACCAGTGGAATTGTGTGTGGTTCATTGTTGCTATACTGTGCCCTGGTTGACTCATTCCTTCCTTGTGACCCTTCTGTGAGGGGTTATCCCATTGTCTACAGATGGATTTTGGGTCTCTGCTCTGACCCCCCCACCCTGTTTTCAACAATATGTTTGTTTGTTTGTTTGTTTTGGATCTTCTGAAGCCTGTTACCTGATCCTATTGACACCTCATGATCACACAGGCTGGTGTGCTGCTTCTTTTTTTTAAATCATTTTATTGGGAGCTCTTACAACTCTCGTTACAAACCATACATCAATGGTATCTGACATATTTGTACATGTATTTCATAGTTCTTTTCTAGACATTTACTTTGCATTGAGCCCTTGGGATCAGCTCCTTTTTTTCCATCCTCCCCCCACCCCCCAGCCCTCATGGTCCCCTGATAGATTGTGGATTAATTATCTTCAAATCTCACTCTGACCACCGTCTCCTTTCCCTTCTGGTTTCGGTTGTTCTTCCACCTGGCTAGGGGTGGGTGGTTATGTGTCATTCATTGCGATTGATGCCCCCGCCTTCCCCAGCTCTATTCCCCTACCCCTACCCTTTTGGTATCGATATTCCCATTCCTGTTCCTGGGTTCCATGTGCTGTGAGTTTTATCTCTTGCCTATACCTATGTACATGCTCCTGCCTAGTCTAGATTGGAAGGTTGCACTGAGGACGTGATAGTGGGGGGTGAGGAGGCCTCCAGGGAACAGAGGTATATTGCATGACCCATTAGTACTCTACTGCACCCTGATTGACTGACTCCTTCCCTGCCACACTTCTGTGGGGGGATGCTCCACTGTCCATAGATAGGCTTTGGGTCTCTGCTCCAAACCCCTTCCATTCTCAGCAATGTATTTTTGTTTCTTTACTGTTTGTTGTGAATCTTCTGATGCCCGTTGTCCAGTCTCGATGACACCTTCACAATCACAGCGGCTGGTGCATTTCTCCCATGTGGGCTTGTTGGCTTTACTGTTGGATGTGTGCTTCTTGCTTCACGGGTAGATGGCCCAAACGGTTTCCTTCTTTAGTATTTCCAACTCAGTGTATAATTATCTACCACATTGTTTCTGAAACTTTTGGGTATCAGAGCTCTTTACACATTTAAAAATTATTGAGGCCTATAAAGAGCTTTTAAAAATGTGGATACTTATTAATATACTAGAAATTAAACCCTTTGAAGACCAAATCATTTTTTTTGCTTTCTACTGAAACAATATATTTTTAGTAATAGAAGATATTTTGAATGGAATGGAAATTATTTTTGAGGCAATATGAATTTTCATAGATTTTATGGGACACAGATCTTGATTGGTTTCTGATGTTGGGGTTGGTAGATAGATTCATGAGGTTATATAGGTTTCCATACTGGTAGCACACAGTAAAGGTGGGATAGAAGATTCCCACTAACCCAAGAGGCAGAAAATATGTTTGCTATATGAGGATGCTTATAAAAGTTTGTGAAAAATGGAATTAAAGTATAATAGATAACTCCCACAAAATTTTAAAATTACCTTCATATGCATCATGGGTCGCAAAAGGGTTAAAACTGAAAAATGTAAAGTTTCATTCCTTTAAAGAAGGAACCCTGGTGGCTCAGTGGGTAAGTGCTTGGCTGCTAACCAAATGGTCAGTGATTTAAACCCACTAATTGCTACTTGAGAGGAAGATGTGACAGTCTGTATCCATAAAGACTACAGCCATCTGTGGCGAGGAGGTATTGCTGAAACCCAGGTGGGAAAGGAGCATGATAGTGGACAGGAGGAAGGTCGAGGGAAATGGAGGAAAGAGCTGGGAGGCAAAGGGCATTTATAGAGGTCTAGACAAAGACATGTACATATGCAAATATATATATGACAATGGGGAAATAGATCTATGTGCCTATATTTATAAATTTAGTATTAAGGTGGCAGAAGGACATTGGGCCTCCACTCAAGTACTTCCTCAATGCAAGAATACTTTCTTTTATTAAATTGACATTCTATGATGCTCACCCTCCCAACACAACCGCTGAAGACAAACGGGTGAATAAGCAAATGTGGTGAAGAAAGCTGAAGGTGCCCAGCTATCAAAAGATATAGCATATGGGGTCTTTAAAGGCTTGAAGATAAAAAAGCAGCCATCTAGTTCAGAAGCAACAAAGCCCACATGGAAGAACACATCAGCCTGTGTGATCACGAGGTGTCAAGGGGATCAGTTATCAGGCATCAAAGATAAAAAAAATCATATCATTGGGTGCACACCTCCATGATACGATCACTGCGGACAAACGGGTGCATAAGCAAATGTGGCAAAGGAAGCTGATGGGGCCCGGCTATCAACAGGTATAGCGTCTGGGGTCTTAAAGACTTGAAGGTAAACAAGTGACCATCTAGCTCAGAAGCAACAAAGCCCACATGGAAGAAGCACACCAACCTGTGTGATCACGAGGTGTCGAAGGGATCAGGTATAAGGCATCATCAGAACAAAAAAACCTTACCATAGTGAATGAAGGGGAAAGTGCAGAGTGGAGACCCAAAGCCCATTTGTCGGCCACTGGAGTTCCCCTTGCAGAGGGGTCTAGGGGAGGAGATGAGTCAGTCAGGATGTGATGTAGCACCAATGAAGAATACAGCTTTCCTCCAGTTCCTAAATGCTCCTACCCTCCCCTCCCCACTGTCACGATCCAAATTCTGCCTTGTAAGTGTGGCTAGACCAGAGGATGTACAGTGGTGCAGATAGGAGCTAAAGGCACAGGGAATCCAGGGTGGATGATACCTTCAGGACCAGGGGTGTGAGTGGCGATACTAGGGGCGGGGGTAGAGGGAGAGTGGGTTGGAAAGAGGGAACCGATTATAAGGATCTACATGTGACCTCCTCCCTGGGGGATGGACAGCAGAAAAGGGGGTAAAGGGAGACATCGGACAGGGCAAAATATGACAAAATAATAATTTATAAATTATCAAGGGCTCATGAAGGAAGGGGGAGCGGGGAGGGATGGGAAAAAAAGGAGGACCTGATGCCAAGGGTTAAGTGGAGAGCAAATGCTTTGAAAATGATGAGGGCAATGAATGTACAGATGTGCTTTACACAATTGATGTATGTATGGATTATGATGAGTTGTATGAGCCCCTAATAAAAGGTTTTAAAAAAAGATTACAGCCATCGAAACAATGGGGGCAGTTCTGCTCTGTCTTTGACAATCATTATGAGTTGACATCAATTCACTGGCAACAGATTTGGTTTGAACTTTTATTTGCTTAAAAATGATAAACTCATTTTATGTTAGTATAAACAGCATATTTTCATGAAAAATAACTTGTTCCAAAATAGCAATAACAAAAAACATGTGAGATGACCAACATTGTGTGTGCGCGCGTGAATCTTTTATGTTGGGGTTTTCGTTGGAGGCTCCAATAATTTGAAAAAGTGTAAAGGGGTTCTGAAATTACATGTCTATAGTTTCTATGTTACACCTGTAAAATAATAAGAGTAAAAGTGGCAAACAAGGTCTTGTTATTATTATATAAAAATTATTTGGCCATACAGGTCCCATGAAAACGTCTTTTAAAGAGCAGGAGTCCCAGCTGCACGTTGAGAGTCACTGTTCCATCCTCCCCCCTGGGTTTCCTCCTTGCCTTCTCTCTGAGTCTTCCCCTAATAGCATCTCATGTGCCACTAAACCAGAAAGATTCCATCTCGGTGCCTCTAGGATCAGAGTCCCTTTTTCTTTTTTTAATCATTTATTATTATTATAATGTGCATTTTCCCTTTAGCTTTCATTTTACAACCAGAGCCCTTACCTCATTATTTCCCCACTTGGTATCTGTGCTCTGGGGATGCAGTGGTTAAGCACTCAGCTGTTAACTGAAAGGTTGGAGGTTTGAACCCACCATGTGTGAGGAAAAGATGTAGCAATCTGTTCCATAAAAATTACAGCCCTGGACACCCTTCAGGGCACTTCTGCTCTGTCCTGCAGGGTGGTTGAGTCAGAATTGGGGTTTCGTGCCCAGTCTTCTATCTTTTTTTCTAAGTAATCCATGTTGTAACAGGTTTACTCTTTCTAAAATATATATCTGATGGTGTAATTCCTTTTTGAATTTTTTTTACAAATTTCTCATAGCTCTAGTTAGTATTCACACAATCTTATTCTATTTTCCAAACTTCTCTAGCCTCTTCTCCAGCCACCTCTCTGCTATAGTTTTCTTTATCCAGTACTTTCAGTTTTGAGAAATTGTCATGGTGACTCATACATTTGTGTTAATGATCTTTCTTGTTGAGTTCACACTATGTTCTTGGCACTGTTCTAAGTACTTTTTGTGTATTATCTCATTTAATCCTTTCCTGATCCATGGAACATACAACACCCACCTACATTTTTCTCCTCTGTGGTTTGTTGAGCAGGTACTTTCTCATTGACAGTGTATGCAACCCTCAGGAGGAGACATATAATTGTTTTCAATGGAAGCAATAGGCTTACATTTGTGTGTAAAATATTACTGTTTTTCCCCCAGGTATTGTATGAGGTGATGTAAACTGTGGATGTGATTTTCTAAAACTTTTATCTCTTTTGGCTTTTTTACTGTGATGATAAATCTTTTAAGTATATATCTGGAATGTATCAGTGAAAATAATTGGATCATTAAAGGGTTCATTTTCATCTCAATGTATCTCCTATCTAAGTGTACAAGGGGGTACCCCTCCCAAAACTGGAATTTTTTCAAAGCTATGTATTTAATTTTTTAACGAGACAACCTTATCACCCTCAAAGCAGTCCTCTCCACTATACTGACTACATCTGTCAGATCTGCGATTCCATTCTTGGAAACAAACCTTTTTCAAACCCATCTGTTTGGATGGCAGCCAACAGCACCTCCCACATTTTTTCCTTCACCTCTTCTATGTTGTCAAATCACTGTCCTTTCATGTCCCTCTTCATTCATAGAAACAAAAAGAAGTTGCTTGGAGCTAGGTCAGGTAAGTTAGGTGCATGAAGCAAGAGAGGCAAGCTGGTTTTTGACAAAAACTGGTGCAACGAGATGGCTGCGTGAGCAGGCGCATTGTCCTGGTGGCAAAACCAGTTCCTGCCTACCACAAATTAGGCCTTTTTTGTCGCACACTTGTTACACAGTCTTTTCAGAACTTCTAAATAGAAAGCTTGATTAAAAGTCTAACCTGATGGAGTGAACTCCAAATGCACTATGAGTAGACATTTTCATCCTTTCGGAAAGTTGACGGAAGTCCAAAATGAGGTCTGTCAGCTCCTTATTTTTTCCCCTCCTTTCCCCACTCTCCCTCCCTCGGTAACCCTTGATAATTTATAAATTATTATTTTTTCATGTCTTACACTGACCCATGTCTCCCTTCACCCACTTTTCTGTTGTCCGTCCCCTTGGGAAGGGGTTATATTGTGATTGATTTCCCCCTTCTTCCCCCACCCCTTCCCCTACCCCTCCTGGTATCACTACTCTCATTATTGGCCCTCAGAGGTTTATCTGTCTTGGATTCCCTGTGTTACCAGCTCTTCTCTGTACCCAGGTACATACTCTGGTCTAGCCAGATTTATAAAGTAGAATTGGGGTCATGATAGTGGGGGGAAGGAAGCATTAAAGAACTAGAGGAAAGTTGTTTATTTCATCAATGCTGTACTGCCCCTTGATTGGCTTGTCTCTACCTAGTGACCCTTCGGTAAGGGGATGTCCAATTGTCTACAAATGGGCTTTGGGTCTCCACTCTACACCCCCCCTCATTCACATTGATAGGATTTTTTATTCTGCGTCTTTGATACCTAATCCCATCAACACCTCATGATCACACAGGCTGTTGTGCATCTTTCATGTGGACATTGTTGCTTCTCAGCTATATGGCCACTTGTTTATTTTCAAGCCTTGAAGACCCCAGACACTACAACTTTTGCTAGCCGGGCAACATCTGCTTTCTTCAACACATTTGTTTATGTACCCATTTTGTCTTCAGCGGTTGTGTCAGGAAGGTGAGCATCACAGAATGCCAGGTTATTACAACAAAGTGTTCCTGGGTTGAAGGAGTACTTGAGTAGAGGCCTAATGTCCATCTGTTACTTTAATTCTTAACATGTAAATATATGTATATAGATTTATTTCTCTATTTTTATATATGAATATATTTGCATATGTACTTGCCTGTATTTTAGACCTCTGTAAATGTCCGTTGCTTCCTAGTTCTTTCCTCTATTTTCTTTTTTCTCTTGTCCCACTGTCATGTTTGGCCTTCGTTCCGGTTTCAGTAATTCCTCTTGGTTTCATTGCCCTTGATCAAACTCTACCAGGCATCCTATGTCCTCCTTACCATCAATTTTAGATCACTTGTTGATCCCTTTTCTTTGGGATTGTTAACAGCTACTTCTTTCCCCTGCCTCCTCCTCCCTGGTGTTCACCCGCGCCCCCCACCCCAACCATCAATCCCATTGTTTTCTCCTCCGGATTGTGTAATCCACCTATCTTATCTAGATAGACATGTAGAGACAATAATAAGCACATAAACAAGACAGAGCAAAACAAAACAGTAACAACAAACCATGGACAAAAAAAAAAAAAGCCTATAAATAGCTCCAGGTCTGTTTGTTGACTTTTAGGAGTGTTTCCCTGTTGAGTCTGATAGGGTGCTACACCCTGGCCCCCAAATCTGTTTTTGGTATTCCCTGGGGACTCCATTGCTTTGTTCTTCTTGCTGCTCTGTTGCACGCTCTTAGTGTTTTGCCTGGTGTGGTGGGGTCAGATGGGGCACAATTCCCACACTGTGCCTCCAGTGTTGTCCCTCATAGCGCTATGGATCAGTGGAGGGACATTGTGTCCCATGGTGGGACTGGCTCTATGGTCTTCTCTGTGCATTGGTTGCTCTGAGCAGGAATATCCTTCTCCGGGATTGGTGGACCAGGATGTGTTCCACTCTCCTTCCCTCTTCTTTTGCTCCTATGTGCTCTAAACAGATGCTTCCCTCTCCCCGAACTATAGCTTCAGTGCTGTTCTCTGATGTGAATTCTTCTGGGGGGGAGAGAGGTTGTCCACGTAATTGGGATTGGGGCCAGCCCCACAGACCTCTCTATTGGTTCCCTGCCAAAACGAGGTTTGTTATCAATCGATATTTCACCTTTTTTGGAAGGAGAAAACCACTCATTCACTTGAGTGTTTCCCATAGTGCTGTCATTGTAAGCTGTGTTCAATATCACAATAATTTCTGCGATATTTTTTCCTGAGCAAGAAATGAAATTTCACAGCCACACGCTGTTCTCTTAAATTGGCCATCACAAAAAAGGGTCCCAGCGAAACTGCTTTTACAAAATAATTCACTGTGACCAGAGAGAACCTTCCCAGTTGATACCTCTGGGTGTACTAACTCAGAGTAAGTGACTAGATGCTCGCCTAGTGGGAAAAAAATGCGTACTATGAAAACTCTGCCCTGCAGAGCTTTTTTACATTTTTGGGGGGGGGCAGGGGGGTATCCCCTCGTATGTACTCTTTTATTAAAAAGTTTTTTATTTTGAATTGGGTAAAGGCTTACAGAGAAAATTGTTTTCCATTTCAGTAATTCATGCACTATTTGGTTTATGTTCCTGCTTGCTACCCCACAGTGTAAACATCACTGACCCTCTTTCCTTGTGTTTCCCATTTATATTCCTCCTCCTTTCTTATTTCGCTCTGCCTTCTGAACTTTGTTCTTGCGCGAATGGTTTAGAATGCTTGATTGTTTTAGGGAGTGGATCCCTCCCTAATGTTATTGTTGACTACACAGACCCATTGTTTGGCTGGAAATTAAGCCATGGAGATGAGAGAAAGATGACTAAGGGCCAAAGTCCACCAACTTCCACTGTTCTCTATGCAACCAGTAAGTCTGGGCATTCGAATGATCTTGGGCTTTGTACCACTTTTTCTCCTACTCTATCTAGGGCCTTGTGATCCTTGTCAGAGTAGGACGTCTGAAGGTGGTTTTTTCATCTCTAACCCTTGTCCTATGGAACCCGGGTAGTGTAGTGATCTCTCTGCATTGAATCAAATGGAACCAACAAGTCCCCTCAGAAGCTATTGTTTCCATTGGACCTTTTTTCTGAAGGCACCCTAACAAGACTAAAACAAGTGTATTATTGAGAAAACGTTTGTAGTCATATACTGATTGCAGAGTCATGTTTTGTTTGGAATAAACTCATCTATACATGAGCTGGGACCCCAGCCTACCCTTGTAATTTTATATTATGTAAGTCCAGAATCTTGTTTTCCTCTTAATCAAATAGTTAGCACTGCATTTTAAATTTCCTTTTTTAATCTCTTCTCTTAGCCTTCCCCCACCTGTCATGGGAGCATTGCAGTACATGCTTGATTTTGAGGATACTAATTAGCTTCAATAATTATATGCCTCGAGGCATTTCTAGACATTTACATCTTTATATTTGTGGTCTAGAACATGATGCAATTGGATGAGTTGGCTTTTGTATGCCCCTCTTCCCTCAAGAAACTTTGAATTGTGTTTAAGTAAGATTTGCATTAATCTAAGTCCAGTTGTGGAATTTACGGCCATTGGGAGGTTGTTTATACTACTGTGTTAGACCAGGTTGACAGAGAAACGAATCCAGTGACACTCATCTATGTGTAAGGAAGAACTTTCTATCAAGAAGTAATTACTTAGCAAGAAGGCAGCTCAGCCCATTCCAACTTAAGTCCATGAGTCTGATACTAGTCCATGAATTCCTCTTCAGACTCACGTAGCCAGCCACATGCAATGACCCAGACTGCAGGAAGATCACGGATCATGGGTGCAGAGTTGTGTGGATCAAGGTTGGTGGAAACATGGCAGGGAACTGGCAGCTTTCAGGGTCAGTGGCCTAGTCCCAGTAAGCAGGAAGGGGAATGGCAGAGAGAGGGGACGGGGCTCCCAGGGTCCTCTTTATAAGAAGGCCATCCCCCCCCCCCCAAGAAGAAAGCATCAGGCTGTGACCTGATTGACAAGTTGGATTCCACCCTTAGCACTTTCATACGTCTCAAGTTAACATAAAATTGTCTAACTACCACAACAGCCAATGCTCAAGATTATTAAATTTGCCTTTTACTAATATTTTCTTGAGGTTATCAAGAGTAGTTTTCTTTAAGGTGATACCTTATATTGTGGATGAGTTTTATAAGCAGACCTGTATGGAGGATGAACTCTCTTTTTTTTTTTTTACATTTTATTAGGGGCTCATACAACTCTTATCACAATCCACACATATACACACATCAATTGTATAAAGCACATCTGTACATTCTTTGCCCTAATCATTTTCAAAGCATTTGCTCTCCACTTAGGCCCTTTGCATCAGGTCTTCTTTTTTTTCCCCTCCCTCCCCACTCCCCACTCCCTCACGAGCCCTTGACAATCCACAGATTGTTATTTTGTCATATCTTGTCCTATCCGGAGTTTCCCCTCCCCCCCTTCTCTGCTGTCCATCTCCCAGGGAGGAGGTCACATGAGGATCCTTGTGATCAGTTCCCCCTTTCCAACCCACTCACCCTCCACTCTCCCAGTATCGCCCCTTACACCCCTGGTCCTGAAGGTATCGTCCACCCTGGATTCCCTGTGCCTCCAGCTCCCATATGCACCAGTGTACAACCTCTGCTCTATCCAGTCCTGCAAGGTAGAATTCGGATCATGGTAGTTGGGGGGAGGAAGCATCCAGGATATGGGGAAAGCTGTGTTCTTCATCGGTACTACATCGCACCCTGACTGACCCATCTCCCCTCCTAAACCCCTCTATGAGGGCATCTCCAGTGGCCGACAAATGGACTTTGGGTCTCCACTCTGCACTTCCCCCTTCATTCACTATTTTTTTTTTTTGCATGGTGCCTTATACCTGGTCCCTTTGGCACCTCATGATCGCACAGGCTGGTGTGCTTCTTCCCTGTGGGTTTTATTGCTTCTGAGCTAGTTGGCCGCTTGTTCACCTTCAAGCCTTTAAGACCCCAGACACTATCTCTTTTGAAAGGGGGCACCATCAGCTTTCTTCGCCACATTTACTTATGCACCTGTTTGTCTTCGGCGATCGTATCATGGAGGTGTGCACCCAATGATATGATTTTTTGTTCTTTGATGCCTGATAACTCATCCCTTCGGGACTACGTGATCACACAGGCTGGTGTGTTCTTCCATGTGGGCTTTGTTGCTTCTGAGCTAGATGGCCGCTTGTTTATTTTCAAGCCTTTAAGACCCCAGACACTATCTCTTTTTTTTTCTTTTTTTTACATTTTATTAGGGACTCATACAACTCTTATCACAATCCATACATATACATACATCAATTGTATAAAGCACATCCATACATTCCCTGCCCCAATCATTCTCAAGGCATTTGCTCTCCACTTAAGCCCCTTGCATCAGGTCCTCTTTTTTTTCCCCCTCCCTCCCCTTACCCCCCTCCCTCATGTGCCCTTGGTAATTTATACATCATTATTTTGTCATATCTTGCCCTATCCGGAGTCTCCCCTCCCCCCTTCTCTGCTGTCCCTCTCCCAGGGAAGAGGTCACATGTGGATCCTTGTAATCAGTTCCCCCTTTCCAACCCACTCACCCTCCACTCTCCCAGCATCATCCCTCACACCCTTGGTCCTGAAGGTATCATCCGCCCTGGATTCCCTGTACCTCCAGCCCTCATATGTACCAGTGTACAGCCTCTGTCCTATCCAGCCCAGCAAGGTAGAATTCGGATCATGGTAGTTGGGGGGAGGAAGCATCCAGGATCTGGGGGAAAGCTGTGTTCTTCATCGGTACTACCTCGCACCCTAATTAACCCATCTCCTCTCCTAAACCCCTCTATGAGGGGATCTCCATTGGCCGACACTTGGGCCTTGGGTCTCCACTCTGCACTTCCCCCTTCATTTAATATGGTATATATATACATATACATATATACATATACACACATATACACATACATACACACACTTATATCTTTTTTTTTTTTTTGCATGATGCCTTAAAACTGGTCCCTTGGCACCTCGTGATCGCACTGGCTGGTGTGCTTCTTCCATGTGGGCTTTTTTGCTTCTGAGCTAGATGGCCGCTTGTTCACCTTCAAGCCTTTAAGACCCCAGACACTATCTCTTTTGATAGCCGGGCACCACAGCTTTCTTCACCACATTTACTTGTTCACCAGCTTTAGCTTCAGCAGTTGTGTCGGGAGGGTGAGCATCGTAGAGTGCCAGTTTAATAAAAGAAAGTATTCATGCACTGAGGGAGTGCTTGAGTAGAGGCCCAAGGTCCTTCCACCACCTTAATTCTAAACCTATAAATACAGATCTATTTCCCCAGAGGATGAACTCTTATTAAAATAAGTTCGTAGGTTAATTTGGGGATGTGTGTTCAAAAGAAAGTACCGTATAAGCCAAGTTTTTCAGCACATTTTTAATGCTGTTTTTGCGGTAAAATTAGGTGCCTCAGCTGATATTCAGGTTGGTTTATACTGGAGTATATATGGTAGATCTGCAACATGTCGTTCTTGACAGCATTTTAATTCTCAGTTATGCCTCCAACATGATGCTTTTAGTTGCTGTCGAATTGATTCTGACTCATGACAATATCATGTGTATGGATCAGAACTGCTCCAGGAGTTTTGCATTTTAAAAATTTTGATAGAGCAGTGTTTTAGTCACATAAAGAGGAGACAGACCAAGGTCACTTCCATGATGAGCATTGGTCTCTCAGGGCTAGGAAGCTCTTGCACCACAGCTGACTCTAGGAAATGGTCTGTACACATTATCTTGTGCTGCAGATGAAGGACTTCATTCCCTTCCTGCTGGAAATCGCACAAGTGGGGTTGGTCAGGTGCTATATAATACATATGCTAAGCAAAACTGTCCATCTCCTTGAGGACCTTCCTCTACTGTACCAAACATGCTGTCCTTCTCCAGCGACTGGTCTCTCCTGACCGTATGTCCAAAGTGTGTAAGACAAAGGCTCATTGTCTTTGCCCCTAAGGAACACTCTGGCTGTACTTCTTCCCACACAGATTGGTTTGTCCTTTTAGCTGTTCATGGTACTTTGAACATTCTTCTCCAGCACCACAATTCAAATGCATCGATTCTTCTTTGGTCTTCCTTATTCAGTGTCCAACTCTCTCGTGCATATGAAGTGGTAAAAATTACCGTGGCTTGGGTCAGGCGCTCTTCAGTCCTAAATGTAACATCCTTGCTTTTCAATACTCTAAAGAGGTTTTGCTTAGGATCTCTCTTTTATACAAAAGACCACCTCCCCAAGGAGATGGCATCAGGGTGTGACCTAATTGATATGTTGGGTGGAACCTACCTAATCTTCACCCTGGAGTGTCTAGTGGACATAAACCATAACCATCACAACTTATGTGAGTCTTTGGGTCTAGGATGTGTCTTTCATAGATAGTATAGTTAATATCTTTGCATTTGATTGAGTTTCTGTAGGGTTTTCAAGGTTCTCGTGTCCTTTCAGAAGTAGATTTCAAGATGTGCCTCTCAGTGGGTTCATGCTGCCAACTTTTCAGCTCGTAGTCAGTGCTTTAACTGCCAGTACCACCAGGAGACAGTCTTTGCAGTATGTACCACTTTTTACCTAACATCTTTCTGTCTGCCACGAAGTGTTCCTTATGTGATGTTGCCAGGTTCTTCCCCATCGGTTTCTGAATGGATATGGTTCCAGATGACCTACTTCTATAGTATTTTAACATTTAGTTTGGAAATGAACAGTCTAATATTAGAGAAATAAATGGATTAAGGAAATTTGAAAGCCACAATAAAAGGGGGTATTAAAAATTTTTGTGTAAAATGAGATGAAAAGATCATGGAATTTTTCTCAAACTTTTTGTTTTTGACAGTGTAATGGTGTACATAGGATATAATTTGTAAACTTGGCTTTGCGTTCTTAGGAATTGATAGGATTGGCCTTTGTATGACTCAAGAGGATTGAGAATAAAAGGATAAAAGACAGGGGAAGGCATTTTTTTTCTTCTGATTTGCTCTTTGGGCTTCTTTCTATGACATTCCACTGTACTTGGACCTTATTTCAGGGTTTCAGCACAATTTACCTAAGCGATTGAGCCTCGCAAACCCCTGAGGTAGAATTATGTGTGAATTGGGTTTCTGTGTAGACAGGCGATAAAGCTAAGTTGAAGAGAGCAGAATGTTCTCGTTTTAAAGCCATGCCTCAGTGTTTTCATTTTTAAGGAGACGGCCCTGAAAAGGAAGGCGCTCTGATCGGGCAGTGATTCGGTTCTCGGCTGCGAATTACGTCAGCAGTGTTAGCTGCCAGCCACTCCACGGGAGAAAGTTGTGGGACAGCTTTCTTGTGGTTGTTAGTTCTTTGAAATTGACTTTTCTCCCCTTTTTTGCCCATTTCAAAGAGCAGATGATGGAAAAAGATGAAGCTTTCCACAGTTGTAAAGAATTATAGTTTGTAAACCCACAGGGCCAGTGCTACCCTGTCCTTTAGGGTTGAGTCAGAATGAATTCAATGGCAGTGATGTTTTGGTTTTGTTTTGTTTTTCGTTGTGAGGGAGCAGAGATGGCAGAGCATGGAATACTAGCTTTAGTTTGTTAAAGATTTGCTATGGGCCAGACACCCTGCACATTTTTGAAAATTATTTAGCCACATGGAAATCTTTTTTTTTTTTCCCAAATGTTCGGTAGTACAGTCAGCCCTGTGATGCTCTCAATAAGGGCTGCTCTCTCCACCCCTTTTGTCTAGGAGGATTATATCAGCAGAGTCTCACATGGAAATCTTAGGAAAGAGTTTTTAACTTGCTTATTTTAAAGATAAGCAAAAAGGAAAAACAAATCTCTTTTGTTTTGTGTTTAGATGTATCTGTTTTCATAAAGACCTAGAATGCCAGGTTGAAATTAGAATTCTTGGATTCCTTAAGGTTCAGAGATGGGTGGTGTTGGCCTGTGTGCAAACAGAAAATGTATAGACTCCTCCCATCATCTGCAACAGTGGACTCAGCACAGCAACAATTGTGAGGATGGTGCGGGACCAGGCAGTGTTTCCTGTTGCTGTGCATGAAGTTATGGGTTGGAGCCGATTCGATGGCAGCAAACGACAAACCCACAGGGGCAGTTCTACTCTGTCCTATAGGGCTGCTGTGAGTCGGAACGGACCCAGTGGTGCAGAGAAAGCCACCCGATGGTGGCTGGCATGCCTGTGAGAGCAGCAGTACTAGATAGAAACCCACACCATCGACATGAACCCAAGATCTTGGACTATTCCTCTCTAATTATAAACTTATTACTTCTATTGGAGTGGTTTTTCATTAAATCTGGGAAGACCATATTCATGGCTTCTATTCAGTTTCTAAACAATCCCTCCTAATTGAAAGATAAGAATTATTTGTTTGCATGCTTGTGGCTAGTAGAGTTGGAAAATGAGTAGAAAAATATTGAGTAATAATGTACTTAATGTATTAGATATTACTAAAAACATAATTCGAGAATAAAAGCCTAAACTAAGTTATATCTAGAACTTTGTGGTGTAGATAATAGAATTGTGTAACCTCTTCTAATTTAAAAACAAACAAAAGCCATTTCTTACTCTGGCATTTGGATTTGTTTTCTCTATGATCCTTATTATTAAGTCTTACTATTATATATTAGCTCTCATGTTCATAAAATTGGCTCACCTCCTGAAAAATACTTGGTTATTTAAAAAGTACATTAGAATGCTGTCATCAGTTTTGAGTGGCAATTTCAGCAGCATCCTTTGCAGGGTTTGGGAAGTTGTTGACATAAATCCATTTTCTCCATGACTTCTGATTTCCCACCTAGGTTCACTAGCCTGTGGTCTATTTTTAAATCCTGCTGCTGCGTTCTGTATTGCGGCAGTTCTTTTCTTGAATTATTTATCATTGTTTGGAGTTGAATGGAGCAGTATGTATTTTTTCACCGCTGCTCATTAGAACCCACGTGTCTGTCTTCAACTTGGTTGACAGATTTGGTTCATGTTAAATCCCACTGGTCCAACCTGGAAAGGCTGCAAGGCAGTGTGGGAGCAGGCCACAGTCTGTGATACACTGTAAAATCATTCAGACGTTTATTGTTACTTTCTGTCAGCAGTGGCAGGAGAGAGAAACCATTCCATGTTTCTCCCCTGGACTGCCTTGAGATGGAGATTATGTTGCTAACTTTTATGAAGACTGTGTGCGTTTTTGTAGTTGTTGTATTGATGTTTCTTATTAAGAGAGAGAGAAAAGAGAATTCCTTGAGAAAAGTACTGTATTAAATCAGGGTTAATTTCGGGTATAAATAATACCTGAATATTTGGGATTACTCTGGAATTTTCTGATCTTGGGGTATTATAGAGATTGCTTTGTTTTGTTTGAGAATATTTTTATTGCCTGTTGTCTTACCTCCCTGTCTATAGGCTTGGAGGAAGGATAGCAACACTTCAGAGGCAATTATTGTAAGCTTTTATGTCTTTTCTTCTCTCTTTTCCAATGCTTCATAATTGAGATTTCCCTTTGTCTTCATTTTTTTTGTTTGAGTCCCATTTTTCCTGAAAACATGTTTCTCTCCCCTGGGACCTTTCCTTTTGTCTTTTTAATGTAAGGGCATACTACCACTTGAGTTTTCGCTATTTCTGTAGATATTTTTCCCTTTCCTAGGTAGAGAGGAGGTAGCTGCCCATCCTTTGCCCATACCAAATCTTCTTTTTTTTTAAGTGGTGCTATAGATTTGGTTCTTGCTTTTGGAGTGATGATGAAATATTTCTATATTTGGAGGCAGCACACGGTTTCGGCTTTCTGTCTGCTAATGCTCGGTGTTACTGGCTCGTGGTATTTCACAGCTCAGTTACTCCAGTTACTGCCATTTCTCTCCTTTGTGACACTCTTGCATAAATCCCACATTTCTCAGGAGGCTCTTAGGGCAGGGCAGCACACTGACTGTTCTAAGGTTTTATTAAATCCATTTCTTTGGATTGCATTAGCTAAGTTGAACCGAGGTTGTATCTGCCATCTTCCCTTGATACTTTTGTTCCCCAAGCCACTTTGGCCCTTTGTTCTCTATTACATTTTTACGATTATTTGAGAAATCTAGTTACATGTTCTAGGAAACTTTCCATGATTTAAACCACCCAACTTGTATAAGCCTTCCGTTGTAAAGATGCTGTTGAGAACACACGGGGCCATGGTTAGCACTTGGCTGCTGACTAGGACGTCAGGAGTTCAAACTTACCACCTGCCCCACGGGAGAAAGATGTGACAGTCTGCTTCTGTAAAGACTGACATCCTTAGAAACCTATGGAGCAGGTCTACTCTATCTTATAGAATAGCTATTATTTGGTTTGATCAAGTGCATTGTAGCCAAGAGGAAGTATGGAGATCCGAATTAAGACAGAAAGTGATAGGACAGGAGGAAAGTAAAAGGAAAGAAAAGAAAGAATTAGGAGGCAAAAGACATTTATAGAGATAAATATAGGCATGTATATACCGTATATACTCGTGTATAAGCTGGGTTTTCCAGCACATTTTTAATGCAGTTTTTGTGGTAAAATTAGGTGCCTCGACTGATAATCGGGTTGGCTTATACTCTAGTATATATGGTATGTAAATATATTAATATATAATGATAGGGATATAGGTCTAAGTATACATAAAAATATGTTAAGTATTAAGGTAGCAGACAAACTTTGGGCCTCTACTCAACCCCTCCCTCAATGCAAGAAATCTTTTTTTAATAACCTGTTATTCTGTGATGCTCACCTGCTGACACAATTGCTGAAGACAAAATGGATGCATAAGCAAGTGTGGTGAAGAAAACTGACGGTGCCCAGCTATTAGAAGATACAGTGTTTGGGATCTTAAAGGTTTGAAGTTAAACTCGTGACCATCTAGTAGGGAAGCAACAAAGCCCACATGGAAGAAGGACATGAGCCAGTGTGATCACTAGGTGTCCACGGGATCAGGTATCAGACATCAGAAGCGCCAAAACAATCAATCATATTGATGCAAACGAGGAGGGTCAGAGTGAAAACCCAAAGCCCTGTTTGGATTTGGAGACCCAAATCTGTAGACAATTGGACATCCCCTCACAGAAGGGTCCAAAGGAAGGGACGAGCCAACCAGGGTGCAGTATAGCACCGACAAAACATACAATATTCCTCTAGTTCTTAAATGCCCCCCCCACTATCATGACCATGTATTCTACCTTACAAATTTGACTAGACCAGAGCTTGTACATTGGTACAGATAAGAGCTCTTGATACACGGATTCCAGGACAGATCTAACCCTCAGGAACAGTAATGGGAGTAGTGCTACCATGAGGGTAGGGGGAATGTGGGGGGAGAAGGAGGAGAAAGGAGGAACCGATCGCAATGATCAACATATAAACCCCAGGGCAAAGAACAGCACAGTGTTGGTGAAGGGAGACAGCAGATGGTGTAAGATATGAAAATAATAATTTATAATTTATCAAGGGTTCATGAGGGTGGGGGAAGGAGGGAAAAAAGAGGAGCTGATATCAAGGGCTCAAGTAGAAAGAAAATACTTTGAAAATGATGGTGGCAACAATAGTACAATCATGCTTGATCTAATTCAACTATGGATTGGTATAATATCTATAGAGCTCCCAATAAAGTAGAAGAAAAAAGAGTCACATTTGTGCACTGAGTTTTGTTTTTTATTTATGTAAGACCAGAGGGACAGTTATTTTATTTTTTTTATATTGAAAAAGTTTATATTTAGCATTAGCCAGCTGGACTCAGTTTAGATGATTCCAATTTTGTTGGCAACATCTAAAGCGTCATAGTCAGGAGCCAGTCGAACATATGCCTTCTCACCGTCAGGCCTGATCAAGGTGTTGACCTTGGCTAGGTCCAGGTCATAGAGCTTCTTCACAGCCTGTGTGATCTGGTGTTTGTTGGCTTTGGCATCCACAATGAACACAAGTGTGTTGTTATCTTCAGTCTTCTTCATGGCAGACTCTGTGGTCAAGGGGAACTTGATGATGGCCTAATGGTCCAGCTTATTTCTCCTGGGGGTGCTCTTCCGAGGGTATTTGGGCTGCCTTCTTAGTGTCAGGGTTTTGGGCCACTGGAAAGTGGGTGATGTGCAGATCTTTTTTTGTGTGGCTGTGGACGCCTTTCGGCACGGCCTTCCTGGCTTTTCAAGCCTTTGTTTTGACTTCCATTTTGGGAGTGTGCTGGAGTTGGGAGAGAAAAGAAAATGAGAAAATGGGGCTCAGAAATCCCTCGTTAGGGACAACTATTTTAAGTCCTAGAGGAGAAGGTTGGGAGATGTAGTGTGTTTAAATAAATAGAAGTAAAACAACTAGAACAGAAATAATTAGAACTTTGATACAATGTACAGAATTTAACAAATTTCACTGGTCATTTTGTCTTGTCACTGTAGAGTGGGACTAGGTTTTGCTGTGTATATTTCCACCAAAAATATAGTTGAGTATTTAGAAAACATGAATGACAAACTTAAGTGTTATCTCCAAGAAACTGCCTTTAAATATATTTTAAAACAGTTTAAAAGGATGGGGATCATGTAAAAAATAATCTGGAGAAAGCAAGATTCACTATATTAATACCAGGCAGAGTAGATTTCAGAGAAAAAAATATTACCATGATAATACAACTCAATTTGTAATGAGAGAAGATCAGATCTTCAAGAGAACCTAGCAATCCTAAATGTTTTTGCACTTACTAGCAGAGCTTCAAAATACATAAAACAAAGAGTGATAGAGCTAGGAAAGCACAAATAAGCAAAATAACACTGTAACTGGAAGTTTCCACACAGCGCTCTGAGCAATTGATAGAGCAAGCAGACTGAAAGATTAAGTCAGAAACTAACTTCACCTTATTTGGCATTTATAGACAATTCCACCCAATAATAGCATGATATGTATTTTCTTTTTCAATGTTCATAGAATATTTACCAAGATATAGACCATATTCTAGGCCATAAAACAAATGTTAATAATTAAAAATTAAATTATACAAAGTATATATTTTAATCATGATAGTGGGGGGAGGAAATATTTAAGAACTAAAGGAAAGTTGTATGTTTCATCATTGCGAACCTGCACCCTGGCTGACTTGTCTCCTCCCAAAGACCCCTCTGTAAGGGGGTGTCCAGTTACGTACAAATGGGCTTTGGGGTCTCCAGTCTGCACTCACCCTCATTTACGATGATAAGGTTTTTTGTTCTTTGATGCCTGATAACAGATCCCTTCAACACCTCGTGGTCACACAGGCTGGTGTGCTTCTTCCATGTAGGCTTTGTTGCTTCTGAGCTAGATGGCTGCTTGTTTACCTGAAAGCCTTTAAGACCCCAGATGCTATGTCTTTTGATGGCTGGTCACCGTCAGCTTTCTAAACAACATTTGCTTATGCACCTGCTTTGTCTTCAGCGATTGTGTTGGGAAGGTGTGCATCATGGAATGCCAGTTTAATAGAACGAAGTGTTCTTGTATTGGTAAGTACTTGAGTGAAGGTCCTATGTCCATCTGCTGCCTTAATACTAAACCTATAAATATATGCACGTAGACCTATTTCCCCACCATCCTCTATAAGTATATTTACATATGTACATGCCTGTATTTAGACCTCTGTAAAGGCCCTTTGCCTCCTGGCTCTTTCCTCTATTTCCTTTTACTTTCCTCTTGTCCCACTATCATGCTCAGCCTTCATTTGGGTTTCAGTAATTTCTCTCGGTAACATTGCCCATTTTTTATGCAGTTTTGTGGTAAACTTAGGTGCCTCAGCTGATACTTGGGTCAGTTTATACTTGAGTATATACAGTATGTTTTCCAATAGAAAAAAAAACACTTGATAAAATTAAACTATTTTGTCAAAACTCTCAGAAATAAGAATAAAGGGGGACTACCTCAGGCTGTTAAAGTGTATCTATAAAGAATACATTAAACTGAATTCTTCTAAGGACAGGAAGAAGACATGGACAGGTGTTCTTAGCACTTCTTTCTAAACTGGGATTGAAGATTCTGGGCATTTTCACCAGAGCGGGAAAGGAAAGGAACAATGGCTTTATGAGCATTATACGAGAGTGACCCCAAAATAAACAACCCTGGACTTTTTTCAAAGCTGTGTATTTAAATTTTCTTTACAAAGCAGCCTTATCACCTTCAAAGTACTCTCCACTACACTTAATACATCTGTCAGATCTGCGCTTCCATTCTGGGAAACATTTCTCAAACTCATGTTTGGATGGCTGACAGCACCTCCCTCATTTTTTTCTTCACCTCTTCTGTGTTGTCAAATCACTGTCCTTTCATGTCCCTCTTCATTCGTGGACACAAAAACAAGTCTCATGGAGTGAGGTCAGGTGAGTAAGGTGTGTGGAGCAAGAGAGGCATGCTGGATTTTGACAAAAACTGGCACAGTGAGATGTCTGTGTGATTAGGTGCATTGACATGGTGGTAAAACCAGTCCCCAATCTGCCACAAATCAGGTCTTTTTTGTCACACACTGTCATGCATCTTTTCAGAACCTCTAAATAGAAAGCTTGATTAAAAGTCTGACCTGGTGGAGTGAACTCCAGATGCACTACAAGTCAACATTTTCGTCCATTCAGGAAGTTGACACAAGTCCAGAACGAGGTTTATTATTAATCAACATTTCACCTTTCTGGAAACAATAAAATTGCTCAAACACTTGAGTTTTCCCCATATCACTGTCCTTGTAAGTAAGTTCTATTCAGCATCACCACAGTTTCTGTAACATTTTTCCAGAGCAGGAAACAAAATTTCATAGCCGCACAGTTCTCTTAAATTGGCCATCACCAAAAACGAGGGTCGAGCAAAACTGCTTTTACAGAAAATATTCACTGTGACCAGAGAGAACCTTCCCAGGCGATGCCACTGGGTGCACTACTCAGAGCAAGTTGCTCACTGCTTGCCTATCGGGAAAAATGCATACAAAGTGCGTACATGGGAAAATGTGTACTATGAAAGCTCCACTTGGCCCAGTGCATTTCCAGCTTTTGGGGGGGGGGGGTACCGCCTCCTACATATGGGAGAGGGAGAGATACCATGACCCTCCTTATGGGAAGTCCATGGCCACCAGGAGGCCCCATCAGGCTGTGATCTGATTGAAAGGTTAGACTCCACCCATATCTTCTTTTTTTTTTCCTTTTGTTTTTTTTTCACCCATATCTTCTTAATGGTTGCCATATTGACATAAATAAACCTATCACAATTGCTTTTAACGCTTGTCCTCCCAGTGTCTTCCTTTGCCTTGATCATTTTATGCTGACCTCTCCCTTATTGTATATTGCCTTTCCCTTCACCCAAGTCACTATGTGTTTACTTCAAGTTAGTGATTTACACTCTCCTTCCATGCCTGATAACCTTCACAGAATGATCTCTTCTGCCTGTAAACCTTTTTTTGTCTTTAACAGTAGAGTCTCATACAATGTTCTTTTGTGATTGACCAATTTTACTTCGCATAATGTCTTCCAGGTTCACCCATGTTCTGAGGTATTTGGCAGATTCATATTATTCTTCAGTGTTACGTAGTAGTCTATTGAGTATATGTATCATAGTTTGGTTTTCCTTTTATTTTTCAATAGTCACAAGTTGTTTCCATCTTTTTGCTGTTATGAAGAATGCTAGTACCATTTTACAATTCCATTAGAGGTGGTGTATAGGGTCTTCTAGCATCCTTGCTTAGCATTTTGTGTTTTCTGTTTTTTCAATTAGTGAAATTTTAGCAGGAGTCAAATGGTAACTCACTGAAGTTTTAATTTGTATTTCTCTAGTGGTTAATGATTGTAAATCTCTGCATGTGTGTGTTTTTAGCTCGATCTCTTCTTTGGGTGAAGTGCTGTTCATATTCTTTGCCTATTTGTTAATCGATTGTTTATCTTTTTTTTTGTTTTCTATATATTTTAGAGATTTAGACTCTTATTGAATATCTCATTTCTGAAGATTTTCCCCCCAATCTATAGATTGTCTCTTTACTCTTTTGATGAGCATATGTATTTAATTTATATAAGGTCCTAGTTATTTAACTTCTTTTGTTTATACATTTGTAGTTGTTTGTATTTTTTTAATTAATAAATATTTTGGGGGGCTCTTACAGCTCTTAAAACAATTCATACATCAGTGATATCAAACACATTTGTACATATGTTGCCATTATCATTTTCAAAACATTTTCTTTCAGCTTGATGTCAGCTCCTTTTTTTTCCCTCCCTGCTCACAGTCCCACCTTCGTGGAGCCCTGATAAATAATACATTGTTATTATTTTCATATAATACATATTCTGCTTGTATTTTTTTTAGTTTTAATTAGAAGATGTCTTATTCATTATATAGCAGATTTTGCCTGTCAGAGTCACTAGCAGTTTTTTACTCTCTCTTTTATGGTTTAGACATTTGACATAATAATGTGTGCAGTCTGCATGTGGAAAAGTCTTAGACATTTGTCTGAAGCCTCACTTCTCCTCACTCATGTAAGATCCCTTTCTTACCTTTTTTGGTTATATGAGGAGGCTTCAAAAAGTTTGTCAGAAAGTTCCATTTTATCCATGAACTTTTTGAAGCCTGCTTATATGTTATCAATCCTTTTTAAAAATATTGATTTACAATAATGCAATGCTTATACCTTATACTTTTGCACATAGATTTGTTTCTAGAACACTGTACAAACACATCATTAGTATGATTTTATGCCATCACTTATTATTATTGTTGTTAGTTATTTAATATATTTCCTGATTTAAATAATGCTCGTGAACATTTTTTATGTAGAAATATTTATGTATGTTGTATTATTCAAGACGGTATCTCAATGAAAAGTATTTCCAAAGTGATTAGAACATGCCTAGACTTTGGTAAGTTCTCAAAAAATTTTGGCTAGTGCAACTTTTATCACTGTCTTAGAGATTATTCCATACTACATAGTGTTTAACAAATGACTGTATAAGAGAGGGAACATGAGTATTCAAATTAATTGCAATTTTCCCATCCTATAAAAACTTCTCTTTATCTTTACCTTATTCCAGTTACCACTGCCTCAGTTCTTTTTGTAGCAGACTTCTTTGTCTGTGCATGTATCAATTTCTTTTCCTTTTTCTTTCTTGAATCCATTCCAATTAGGCTTTCACTATAACCACTCCATGTTACTAAGTCTAGTAGTTAGTTTGAACTCATCTCATTTGACCTATCAGTATTTGACATAGTCTATCATATTCTCCTGCAAATAGCTTTTCACATGACTTCCAGAACACCCTAGTTTCACACCTCACTTGCCATTCTTTATTCCTTACTCAGTCTCCTTTGTTGTTGTCTTGAATTTTTTTAAATGTTTTATTAGGGGCTCATATAACCTCTTGACTTTTTTTAATGAAAAACTTAAGTATATAAAGGCAACAGAATATTATAAAGCATACCCCCTCTACCACATTTCTTTGAACAATTATCACCATTCCACCATTTTTATTGGAGCTAAACCCTTCATCCATAGCCTACTCCGAATTGGTTATTGTTTTTCTTAATATTTAAGGTATTTATTTTATTAAGTTATAATATACATAAACCAGCTATATCCTTTTTATGTGAGCCATTTTAGTTCTATAAATTATAACTTGCATCGTAATTCAGATATAGGATATTTCCATCATCTCAGTTTCCTTTGTCCCTGGAATCAGTTCTTTCCCTGTAGCCCTGAAACCTCACAAACACTAATTTGTTTATCATCTTTATATTTTGTCTCTTGTATAATGTCATACAAGTAGAATCACATAATATACAAGTTATTCAAGACGGATTTCTTCAAGTTGGCTTAATGTTTTTGAGAGTCATAAAAGTTGTTGCATATATCAATAGATCATTCCTCTTTATTGCTTGAACAAAAAATTTCAATGGATATATTATAGTTTGCTTATTCATTGACTGAATGAAGGAGATTTAGATTGCTTTCAGTTTTCAACAATTATGAGTAGAGATGCTATAGATACTCTTTTTTTGCTATAGATATTCTCTGTAGACTTTTTATGAATAGAACTTTTAAAGTAAATAGCTAGGAGTGTGATTACTGGGTCATTTAATAAGTGTATGTTTGTTTAACTTAAGAAACTATGACACACCAACGTGGCTGGGCCAATGTGTCAGGAAGGGTTCCAGTTGCTCCAGTAGCTTCCCTGTTACTTGGATTATCACTATTTTTATTTCAGGATTTTGTCCATTTTTACATCAGATTGTTGTGTTTTCTTACTGTTGAGTTTTAAGAGTTATTTATATATTTTGAATAGCAGTAATTTTTGATAGATAAAATATTTGCATATTTTTTCTCCCAGCTAGTCACCTGTCTTTTCATTTTCTTAACAGCTCATTAGCTCAGCAAAAGTTTTTCATTTTTAAAAGTCTAATTAGTCAGTTGAAAAATGGATTGTACTTTTGGTATCTTGTTAAAGGACTCTTTGCTTCATTCCAGGTCATAAAGATTTACTTTGTGTTTTCCTTTACATTTTTGAAGTTTCACATTTTACAATTGGATCAAGATTACATTTGAGTTAATATTTATTTAATGTATAAGGTTTTAAGTCAGTGTTCTTTTTTGCATATGGATATCCACTAACTTCTGTACAATTAGTTAAGACTGTCGTCCCTCCACTTAATTATCTTTGCACCTTTGTAAAAATCAGTTGGCGTGTTTGTATAGGTGTATTTCTGGACTCTGGTTCTTTTCTTTCTCCAGCACCTTACTGTCTTTTTTTTCTGCAAATCTACAGTAAGTTATAAAAATGGGTACTCTGATTTCTACAATTTCTTCTGCAGAATTTTGACTTTTGCTTTTCCATAGAAATATTAGTATTTAATTTTTTTCTTTTAAAAAAACATTTTATTGGGGCTCATACAACTCTTATCACAATCCATACGTACATCACTTGTGTAAAGCACATTTGTACACTCATTGCCCTCATCATTCTCAAAACATTTGCTCTCCACTTAAGCCCCTGGCATCATGTCCTCATTTTTCCCCTCCCTCCCCACTCCCCCGTCACTCATGAACCCTTGATAATTTATAAATTGTTATTTTGTCGTAGTTTGCTCTGTCCCACGTCTCCCTTCACCCACTTTTCTGTTGTCTGTCCCCCAGGGAGGAGGTCACATGTAGATCCTTGTAATCGGTTCCCCTTTCCAACCCACCTTCCCTCTACGCTCCCAGTATCACCACTCTCACCACTGGTCCTGAGGTGATCATCCGCCCTGGAGTCCCTGTGTTTCCAGTTCCCATCTCTTTCATGTGTTTATCCTTAGTATATCTCATTTATCAATTCCAGCTTCATCTCTGTCTGTATTCTTCCTTATTACAGTTAGCCTATGTATTCCCTGTGCCAGGGTTCTTAGGTTTGTCCCAGTTTCTTCACTGATGGTCCTGATAGTTTGGCCTTTTACTTCCAGGTCTGTGATCCACTTTGAGTTTGTTTTTGTGCATGGGGTGAACTGAGGGTCTTTTTCATTTTTCTATAGGTAGATATCCATTGTTTCTAGCACCACTTGTTAAAGAGGGCATCCATATCCCACTTCATACTTTTTGAGCCCTTGTCAAAGCTCAGTTGTCTATATGCTGATGGTTTTATTTCTGGTTTTTCTGTTCTTTTCCATTGGTCTGAGTATCTGTCATTATTCCAGTACCATGCTGTTTGACCACTGTGGCTGTGTAGTAGGTGTTGAAGGCAGGTAACGCGAGCCTTCCAACTTTGTCCTTCTTGAGGAGTTCTCTGCTAATTCTGGGCTTCTTCCTTCTCCCTATGAAACTGGTGGTCAGTTTTTCCAGTTCTTTGAAGAAGGTTGTTGGTATTTGAATCGGGATAACTTTAGACTTATATAGTGCCTTGGGTAAGATTGACATGTTTACTATATTGAGTCTTTTGATCCAAGATCATGGGATATTCTTCCATTTGCAGAGGTCGCTTTTGGTGTCCTGTAGTAGAGTTCTTTAGTTTTCCTTGTATAAGTCTTTTGGGTTTTTTTGGTTAGATATATCCTTAGATATTTCAGTTTGTTCTTGGGTGTTGTGAGGGTTACTGCTTTCTTGATCTCCTCTTCCATAGTCTTTCCCGATGTATATAGCAAATCAGTAGACTTTTGTTTGTTGATATTGTGTCCTGCCACTCTTCCATATTCCTTATTGCCAGTTCTCCTATTGTGGAGCTTTTGGGGTTTTCAATGTATAAAATGATGTCATCTGCAAATAGCGATAGTTTCACCTCCTCCTCCTCTCCCAGATGGATACCTTTAATGTGCTTCCACTACCTTATGTTGTTACCTAGGACCTCCAGGATGATATTGAATACAGTGGGGATAAGGGGCATCCTTGTCTAGTTCCCTTTTTCAGTGGGGTTGTTTTTGTCTTTTCTCTGTTAACTAAAAATAATCTTTCATGTGTTTAAAGTGAGAGTTTATATAAGTATTCAGCTTTAAGGAGTGATATTAGAAATGCTAACAACAGACTTATGCATAGCAATGTTTGTGAGACTGGTTCAGGACAAGGTAGTGTTTCACTCTGGTATATCTAAGGGTGCCATGAGTCAAACAAACTCAATGGTACCTAACAAGAGCAACTATTATAAATCACAGTTTGTAAATGTTTGATTTTCAGTGATTCATTGCTAATGTATGGAAATTTAATTGATTTGGAGTTACTGACTGTATCCTGTAACCTTACTAAACATATTTATTAGTTTTAAGAGATTTGTTGTGAATCCTTGATATTTTCTACTTATATAATCATTTTGTCTGTGAACAGGAACAGTTTTATTTCTTCCTTATATGCTTTATATGTTCCTTTTTCGTATTTTACGGCATGAGTTATGACTTCCCACAGTGAACAACTGTCCCTTGTTATTTCATCCTGGATGGAGAGCATTTGGCCTTTAGGTTGGTTCTAATTGCCCTTTGTCAGATTGAGAAATTCCCTTCTATTTCTAGTTTGCTGATAATATATATATATATATATATTTTAAATTATGAATGAATTTTATCAGATGCTTTTTCTGCAACAGTAGAAATAATTATGTAGTTTTTCTTCTTTGGATTTAATATAGTGGATTAATTTTATTTTGATTAATTTTCAAAAATAGAACTAACATTCTAATCTTAGGATAAACCTCACTAATAAAATATATTAACATATTTTTATCACTAGTTTTGATTTGCCAATATTTTATTGAATTACTTTATATCAGAGAAAATTGGTCTCTAATATTCGTATTATGCCTTTGCCTGGTTTTGATAGCAAGTTGGAAAATACTCCCAACTCTTCTATGTTCTGAGTAGTCTTTATAGAGTTGGTATTATTTCATCTTTAGATATATGTTTGAATTTTCATGTGGGAAACCTCATGTAGACTTCTTTACCAAGGAACCTTGGTAATGCAATGATTAATTACTTGGCTGCTAATTGAAAAGGTTGGCAGTTCAAACCCACCCAGCAGCTTCACTAGCCAAAAAAACCCAAAAGGTCAATTGTACTCAGTCACAAAGGGTTGCTGTTAGTTGGTAAAAAACTGAATAGCACCCAACACAAAAACCCAGGATAATCATGTTAACCTATTTCATCTTGATTTACTTTTGTAAGTTTTAGTGTTTTAAGGACTTGGTCAACTTCAACAAATTTGTCAAATCTACATGCATAGAATTGTTGGTAATACTCTCATTATCTTTTTAGTGTTTGTGGGCTCTATAGAGGTATCTTTTTTATCCTTTTGTTGGTAATTTGTATTTTTTAATTCCTTTTACTAGTAATATGTACTCCTCATTTAACAACATAGTTAGGTTCCAAAGACCAGGTCATTATCCAAAACTGGTATTATGCCAGGAGGAGAAGGACCCAGAAATGCTCTGAACCCTGGACCCTTTGAATTGCTGTGCCCCTGATATTCCTGTGCTCTGGACCCCAGATCCGTAATATTGGCCCAAGGAAGCTGTTGGTTGAGTGGGCCTGGGGACCAGAGTGACTAGACCAGAGGCATAGTTCTGGCCCGGACAACCAACAAAGAGACATGGCCTGGGGAGAGCATACTCAGTGCTTCCTTCAGCTGCCCCGTCTGCATTCCCAGCTACTTGCTACCACTCTCTAACCTACGAGTGACATGCTGCTTAGAATCCAAGATCTAGACCCTGGAGATTAATAGCTGCTTAGAATTAAAGCTCAACAGCCTGAACTATGAAGGGGAAGGAGGGGACAGCTGGCTTCTGCTGCAGCCACAAACTGCCCTCCACATTATGCACTGTCAGACTTGGTCACTCCAAGGTGTTTGAGTAGAGGAAGTGGTGGCAGCAACTGCCCTCTTCCCTGCCTCCTTCTGGATTGCGCCAGCCCTTTGGGGGACTCTTCTAAGAAGGTTCCTTCAAAATTCTACCTCATTCACCCGTTTCACATAAGAGCTTTAACTATAGCTCTCTCAGTGGAAATAAGACCAGCAAGAACTTGAAGCACTGGCCACTTCAGCTCTGAGCAAAACAGAGGTGGGTGGCTCTGCAGACTGGGAATTGGATGTCAGGAGGAAACCTAGGTTAAGCAGTCAGGTAGTAGATTTTTTATCATTGTCATCAATGCAAGATGTTGGATAACGAGATAGTTAGTATTGTGAGGAGTAGGTGTAATTGTTAGGATTGTGAGAGATTTATCAATTACATTGATCTTTTTTTAATTTAAAAAACAGCTTTAGGATTTTTAAATTTGTGTATTTTGGTTTTTTATTATTTCCTTTATTTTGATTGCCCTGCGGCTTTTTGTTTGTTGTTGTTTTTAGTATCTAGAAAAGTTTAGGGCATTAACTTAGATTATTCATAATTTCCCCTTTCCTAATATAACAATTTAATAGCATATATTTCCTAGTAGGCACATTGTTAGTTTGCGTTACACAAATTTTGATATGTTGCTTTTACATTTTCATTAAATTCAAAATATTTTCCTATTTCCCTTGAGACTTCCTCTCTTATCCATGAAATATTTTTAAGTATGTTGCTTAATGTCCAAAACATTTGGAGATTTTTATATTATCTATTATTGGTTCCTAGTTAGAGAATGTAGGCGGGGGGTCTTCAAAAGGTTTGTGGAAAAATTCCATTATATTTTAATTCAATTGTTCCACAAACTTTTTGAAACTCTCTTATACTTTGTATGTCTTCAATTCTTTAAAATTGTTTAAAAGAATTTTATAAGCCAAAATGCAGTCTGTTTTATTGCTTGATGAAAATTTGAAAAGAATGTGTATCTTGATTTTAGTTAGAGTGTTCTGTGACTGTCCACTACAACCTGTTGTTAATGTTGTTCGAGTTTTCTAAACTCTTGTTTTATTTTCTGTCTACTACTTGAGAGGAAGCTGTTGAAATCTCTAGCTGTGACTGTGTATTTTGTCATTCTCTATTTAGTTCTGATTTATTACTTGTGTGTTTTGAAAATCATTTGTTAGGTTCATATGCATTTAGAATTGCTGTGTGTCCTTTTAATCATTATGTAAAATTTCCTCTTTATCTCTGGTCATTTTCTTTGCTTTAAAGTGTACTTTTTCTAATATTTATAAAGGTAATCTGGTTTTCTATTAGTTGGTGGTTTTATGGTGTCTTTTTTATTTACTTTTAACCTGTCCATATCATTATATTTAAAGTAAGTTTCTTATAGGCAGCATTCTGTTATGTTTTTAATAGCGTCTGACAATCTGTCTTTTAACTAATGTTTTTAGACCAGTTACACTTAATGTAATTAGTAATATCTTTAGATTTAGAGCTCCCATTTGCTCTCTCCTTATTTCAGCTCCCTGCCGTGTGAGTCACTGGAACATTTTACATAGTATATTCCACTTGAATTCTTCTGTCAGATTTTTTGAGGAGCCTTGGTAGCATAGTGGGTAAGTGCTCGGCTGCTAACTAAAAGGGCAGCAGTTCAAATCCATCCTTGAAATCTACCATCTGCTCTGTGGGAAAATAGACAGCAGCCTGTTCCCCTGAAGACGACAGCCTTGGAGACCCTTGTTCTGTTAGGGCTGCTGTGTACTGGAATCTACTCAGGGACAAGTTTGGGTACAAATTTCCCCTGTTGTCTGAAAGTACTGTGTACCTAAGAAACATTTCAGAAACCAAAATGTCATCAAGTGAAGACGCAATTGCAATTAATTAATATTTTTATTTGCATTAATATAAGACTTATTTTTTCCTTTGTTTAAAAAATAACTGTTTAAAGTAAAACTTATAAAATTGTAATTGAGACTTTTAAAAGTCTACATAAGTGAAACAATGGCAATAGTGGCATGAAGATAGGGTGACATGAGTAGAAATGCTGTTGAAAAATTTTGTAACGTCTTTTTTTTTTTAACAAATTTTTATTTTGGTAGGGAAGGGGTTTGAATTTACCATGTACTTTTATAGGGAATTTTGTTTGTGCATTCCTGGGCCCCCAAAATAAGCAAACAAATAACGCTAAATAACATGTAAAGCCTAAAATATCACTAACATACAGTGCCCACAAATAAAGATCAAAACAAGGGCAGCTTGATGGTGAGATGCTGAATGTAGTTCCTTGGGAAGGAGGCAAGTGATGCCATCATTACTCAGGGTGTATACTGCCTTCTCAACAGCTTGCTGCAAAACAAATACTGAATGCCCATTTTGCTTTTTGTTGTTCCCCCCCCCCCCCACGCACACCTTTCTTTCTATAAAAGTGAAAATTCTCTTAGAATTTGTATGCTGACTCACAGTGACCCTAAAGGGCAGGGTAGAATTGCTCCTGTGAGTTTATGGGACTGTAACAGTTTATGGGAGTAGAAAACCTTTATTTTCTGGGGCTAGTGATTTTGAACTTCCTACCTTTCAAGTGGCAGCCCAATGCATAACCACTGCACCACCAAGGCTCCTACAAACTGTAATAAAGGGTACTTTAAAAAGTGGGGTACCCTCGTTTTAGGTTCTTTTACTATATCTGTATAGGGATATCTCTGTAGGTGTGTGTTTACACATACATATGTTGGTATATACACACTTAACTTTTAACTGACTACTTAGAATTAGTATTATATAATATTTATTGAATATTGAAACCATACCACCATATTGTTTCCTATTCCTTCTTCATGTTGTAATTGTCTTATGTATTATATATACAGAAATTAATATCAGATAATCTTATAAATTTTGCTCAAGGCTGTCAAATAGCTTAAAGAACTCAACAACAGAAAAACAATATATTTATATGTACGTATACACGTCAAAACCAGAGTAGAGCTGTCCCTTTGTATTGCCGAGGCTATAAATCTTTAGGGGAGCAGAAAGCTTCATCTCTCTCCTGTGGAGTGGCTGATGGATTTGAACTGCAGGCCTTGTGGTTAGTAGCCCATTATGTAACTCCTTACACCACCAGAGCTTACACCACACATGCAATTATCGTTCATGTTTTTCTTTCTTCATATCTGGTGTTATAAGTTTCATATGTTGCTGAAGAACTTTCTTTAGCTGTTCTTTTAGAGTATATCTATTGGTAATGAAGTCTTAGTTTTCCTTCCTCTGAGATGTCCTTATTCCTGTAGGATACTTTTTCATGTTACATAATTTTGTGTTTATAATTTATTTCCTTTCAGTGCTTTAAAATACAGTTTCATTTCCTTCTAATCTCCATGGTTTCTGTTACTAAATATAATATAAAGTGATCCAAGTCATTATTCTCGTATAAGTAAAATGTCATTTTTCTCTGGGTGTTTTCAAGATTATTTTTCTTTTTATGTTTAGATTTAAGGTATTTGATTATAATGAATCCATAAGTATATGTGGAACACTTGAAAGTTGTGAAATTTTCAGCCAGTATTTTGTAACGCTTCTGCACCGCTCTCTGTCCTCTCCTCTAGGACTCTGATGCCTGAGTGTTAGAATTTTTTTGTATTATCTTACCACTCCTTGATGAATTAGTCTATTTTTCCTAATATTTTTACTCCTCATTATTCATTCTATTAGTTTCTATTGTTCTGTCTTCAAAGTCAGACTCTGTTCTCTCCATCTGTTCTTGAACTCATCATGTGAGGGTTTTTATTTTGGTTGCTATGTTTTTCAGTCTTAAATTTCTGTTTGATTCTTCTTATGTGCTCTATGGAGACCTGGTAATACTGTCAGGTAAGCACTGGACCACTAACCTTAAGTTCAGAGTTCAAACCCACCAGCTGCTCCAAGGGAGACAGTTGAGGCTGTCCCATCAAGAAAACCTATATAGAGTTGTTGTGAGTTGGAATAGGCTTGATGGCAGCGGGTTTGGTTTGGTTTTGGCTCTAAATGCTGCATTTCTTTGCTGAGATATTTATCTTCCCATTAATTTCAAGATTGTTGGCCCTTACGTGCTGGAACATTTAAAGTTTTCCTTGTATTCTGCTGTTAATGATAGCACACACAGCAGAACTTACGCCAAAGCACAGTCCAATGACATCGGCTCCCTTCTTTGAGTTTGCACCCGTTTTCACTCTCCTTCCAACGTGGGAGCCCTGGTGGCCTCCGCGTTTCCATGGTGGGCTGCCAGCTCGGAGGTTAGCATTTCGTAACCACCGACTACTCCTGGGGAGGAAGAAGGGGCGTTCTACTCATGGAAAGAGTTACCGTTGTTTTTTAAAAAAGAGTTGTTATAGTCTCAGAAACTCACGTCCTACAGGATCTCTGTGAGTTGGCATTGACTCAATGGCAATGAGTTTGTTTTGGGTTTTCCTATTTGTTCCTGCCCCATTAACATAAACGGCTTGTTGGAACATTTTTAAATAGCTGCTTTAAGTTGTATGTCAGATAATTCCAATATTTGTGACAACTTGATTTTGGTGTTTGCTTATTATCTCTTTCTATGTGAATTGAAATTATCCTGGTTCTTTATATGTCAAGTAATTTCAGTTGTCTGGTGGAAAATTTAAATAAAATGAGTTTGCGTCTTGTTTAAAACTGAAGTGAACCCAGGACAGATAAACCCCTCAGGACCAATAATGAGAGTAGTAATACCAGGAGGATAAGGGAAAGGTGGGGGGGGGGGGAGAAAAGGGGAACTGATCACAATGATCTACATATAATGCCCTCCCTGGGGGATGGACAACAGAAAGTGGGTGAAGGGAGACATCAGTCAGTGTATGTGTATGACATGAAAAAATAATAACAATTTATAAATTATCAAGGGTTCGGGAGGGAGGGAGGGAGGGAGGGAGGGAGGGGAAAAAAATGACCTGATACCAAGGGCTAAAGTAGAAAGCAAATGTTTTGAGAATGAGGATGGCAACAAATGTACAAATGTGCTTGACACAATGATGGATGAATGGATTGTTGTAAGAGCTGTATAAACCCCAATAAAATGATTTTTAAAAAATAATAGTAAATCCTAGGTGAGTGTTGACTTGATTCAGTTGAGTTCAGACTGAAGACTCTGTAGAGCCTTATATATAGTTCCAAAGTCATTTTTTTTCTCAAATCCAGTAGTTCCTTTCACACATATATACTACCTACCCAGTGACCAGTCTGGGACTTAGCCAGTGGCTGTTTCTGTAGTTCAGAATTATCTTATTGTTAGGAGATTTGTGAGAGCTTCAGAAAGTTTGTGGAAATTTTTCATTCTTTTGGGGCATTATGGTTATATGCTTAAAAATGGTTAAAATTCTGAACCATTATAGGCCTGAAGAGTCATTGTGGTAATGCTATTGATGAACTTCTCAGATAGTTTGGGAAAATATTTGTATGCACGTACATGTATGCACACACATATATAAGTCTGGGATTATTAAGATAATTTTGTAAATTTCCTGTAGGTTAAAATTTTCTCAGGTGAAAATGTGAGGTGCAAAAAGAAATAGAGGTCCAAATAAGTCATTCCTCTGCTTCAAAACTTAAACTGGGTTGGGGGTGGGACCTTTTTGCTACCAAGAGCCATTTGGATATTTATAACCGCATTCTCAGGCCATGGTGGTCACACATTATTCACTCGCCCCTAATGTGATGGCTGAAACAGCTTTTCTTCGGTGTGGCATATGATGTGAAATGGTGTTGATGATTTCTCCGTCCGCATATGCCTGCACTAAAAGACACATTCTTTCAGTGATATAGCTGCCCCTCTGGGCCGACTTTCCATCTCTCAGTGACTTTAAAAAAAAATTTTTTTTAATTGGGGGCTCATACAACTCATCACAATCCATACAGACATTTATTGTGTCAAGCACATTTGTACATATGTTTCCCTTATCACTCTCAAAACATTTGCTTTCTACTTGAGCCCTTGGTATCCGCTCCTCATTTTGCCCCCTCCCTCCCCCATTCTCCTTCCATCACGAACACTTGATAATTTATAAATTATTATTATTTTGTCATGTCTTACTACACTTTCCGATTTCTACCTTTACCCACTTTTCTATTGTCTGTCCCCCAGGGAGGGGGTTATATGTAGACCATTGTGATTAGTTCCCCTTTTCTCCCCCACTTTCCCCTTCCCCTCCTGGTATCGCTGGGGTTTATCTTCCCTGGATTCCCTGTGTTTCCATTTGCTGTCTGTACCAGTTTACATCCTCTGATCTAGCCGGATTTGTAAGGTAGAATTGGGATCATGATAGTAGGCTGGGGCGGGGGCAAGGAAGCATTAAAGAACAAGAAGAAAGTTGTATGTTGCGTTGTTTCTATATTGCACCCTGACTAGCTCGTCTCCTCCCCACAATCCTTCTGTACAGGGATGTCCAGTTGCCTACATAGATGGGTTTTGGGTCTTCTCTCAGTGACTATTATCTCCAAGGAAGAACCAGACTCCCACCTTTTCTGTATGGCCCTGGAGCTTAAACAGTGCACACAGTATGTTGCATATTCATGTCACATAGATGTGTCTGTGTGACAGGTTTGACTGCTTTCTTCAGGGTCTAAACCCTGCTTGTGTGTTATTTTGTGCTATTGCAGCCATTGTGCCACCTGTTTGCAGTGTTTATCACCTTCTGTAACAATGGAGACCTTTCCTTGGACTCTCAAAAATTAGGACTTCGTGTTCAAATCTACGTGTACGGTCCTGGAACTATGCATGCTTTCTACAACTTTTACTCTTTCTTGGTCTCCTTTTTATTTAATCTAGTTAACCTCATCTCCATTCTTAAGCTCTCTGTTTTCACCCTTTTTTCATCCTTTGTCAGTAAGGTGCCTTCAGAGTTTCCATATTCCCTCATTTTATAACCAAACTATCTCATCTTTTTGGGGGGCAGTATGGAAGCTACTAGTATAGTGTGCTACCTACTTTCTTCCCCAGAATGGGATCTTGTTTTACTAAATATAGCTGGCCAGAAAGGAAATTATCTTTAACTGGGTTTTGTTTTATGTTTGTACAGTCTGGCCAGGTAGCTTTTAGACAAAGGCCTGGCTTTGGTAACTTTAAAGATGACAAAAGGCAAGGGTAATTAAAAAGTATGATTTTAATTCAGTACATATCCCCAACTCAGTATTCTTCACCAAGAAGACTGTTTTGGCATCTCAACATATGCAACGGAAAGGAGCTTGCTGCTGCTGTGTCTTTAAAAGCTATTCTTCAGAGCAGTGTGGAGGCACTGGCATGCAACTGAAGTACTTGAATGAGAGCAAGAAGAGGAGGTGGGAGGGAGTGCTTTTGCAGTGTGTGTGTGTGTGTGTGTGTGTGTGTGTGTGTGTGTGAGAGAGAGAGAGAGAGAGAGAGAGAGAGAGAGAGAGAGAGAGAGAGAGAGAGAGAGACTGACTGTTGGCAGAGCTCTAGATGGCATCTCTGAACAGCTGGGCCATGCTCTGCTTCAGAGCTGTTTGTCAGAGCAATTAGCTTGCTGGAGACGCTGCAGCAAGGATCAGTAGCATTTCATTCAAGGGTGAAGGGGGCGGGAGGTGACTGTGGGTGGGGGAAGAAAGACAGGTTTCCCAGAAGGAATTTCTTCCGGCAAAAATCCCAGCAGAACAGATCCTTATAATGAAGTTCCTATTAATAATGTGAGCTGGTTGTTGGTGTAAGTGCGGATCCATCGGGGTGAGTTTTGGATAATTTTCTTTCTTTATATAAACGTCCTTGAACTCCACAGACTGGGTATGGTAGAAGCGAGAACGCTAAATCGCCTTGTTGTTATTGTTAAATCTTGGATAATTAATTGTATATTACACATCAAAGGAATTAGAGGATCTTCAAGCGTTGTTTCGTCTGGCATTTTTGTTTTCTGTTTATTATTTCTAAAATATTTTAAAAATTAGATTTGCTAAGAACGCTCACCCTATTCAGCTTCTACCTCTGTGATGGCTGCTTCAATGATGCTTCATTCAGGGTTAGCTTCCGAGAATAGTGGTGTCTTGTGCTCTCTTTGGTGATGCTGTTGACGCACATTGCAGGAAGCAGGGAATTCCCTATAAATACCCTTCACTGGGTCATTTCACAGCTGTCTGCACCCGGCTGGTGACTGTGCCCTTCTCTCCTGTGTCTTTATGTAACTGTCCTCTAGGCTTGAAATGTCATAGGAAGAAATATGTCCCTTTTGCTGTGTTTAAGCAGATTTTGTAATATGAACGTCCTAGGGCAAATTCTGGAGGAGGAATTTGACCAACTTTTTTTACTGAGACATGCCTCTTGACATGTTCAGATTGGCATGTTGGGTTTGTCGCTTCTTATTTTGGCTTGTTTATTTCTTATCATTGGCTTGTTTTTGCTTGCTGGCCTTGGTATCTAAAGAGTGCAGAGCTGGGATTCCCCTACCTCCAGTGACGTAGTGGTTCTGTTTGCAGTCTTTTCTCCTGAAAGGGAGGGGACCGGAGAGAAGGAAGAAGAAAAATCCATCTGAAGTGGTGCGTTCTCCCATCTATGACTTGATGCTGATAAACTGGGCGTCAGTGTGAATGGAGCTGAAGCCAAAAGCGGAATGTTTTAATGATAGGATGCTGTTTTGTTTGTTTCCTTTTTGAATGGGAATGGCCAAAGTCTGGACCGCTGAAGCAAGGTGCCTGAATTAACCCTATATGTCCTGCTGCTAACGAATTTTGCCTAATTGCTTTTTCTAAATATGGACGGAATAAGCAGGTTTCTGCATGCATTAACAATTCTAGGTTGGGTTTTGGAATTTTCCTACCTTGTTTGCCCTGGTCCAGAGCTGCTTTTATGCTGTTTCTGAGATATCAAAAAGAGATGGTTACATAAAATTGTTTGCCACTATAGTTTGGAGTAAGACTCCAATTTTGAACGAATGTGGCTAATAAAAAGCTGGCGGAAGGCGTTGTTAGGTCTGTTCTGAGGTGATCCTACCAGCTGAGCTCTTTAGATTTGGGTCTGAGCAGTTAGGGTTCCAGTTCTTTTTATGCAGCTCCATTTTCACACCATTATCTCTAGACGGCTGCCTGCAGAGGTCAGTGTGGAGATCTCAGTCCCTGGAGCCGAGGAAAATGTGAGCTTTGGATGTGATTGAATAGCATATGTGGAGGAAAACTTACCCCTTTATTTTCTAGCGCCCCCCCCCTGCTTTAACCCTCTGTTGTGCTTTCATGTATGCCAAGTTTTTTATGGAAAGCTGAAAGAGGATGTCTGCTGTTCAGCTTATTGCATGCAGTTCTAGTTTTCCATTGTGGTTATTTAACATTTTCTATAAGCAAAGATACACCAAGCTAACAAAATTCAACCTTCATTAGGAACAAGTGGAGGAAAGAAAAAAGGAAGTCAATCGTAAGATACACGGAGAACATTCTAAAAGATTAACCTAATTAGAAGCTTGCAAGGGACTAGAGCTGTTAGGGTTAAGAGAAATTCCACCACATTCTTGCATCTTGATATTGCAGCAAATATGTGGATAATTTCTTGCTAGCTTTTCAGGAAACCCCCGTGGCGGACACCCCTCATTAATCGTTGCTGGGAGACTGCTCTGACGTCACTGGCAGCAGTTCCCTGTCTGCAACTGCAACGAGGACGACAGGAATAGCCTTTGAGGGGGAAGAAAACTGCTGTGAAATTTTAAAACATGATGATTTTGTTAACTTGGTTTTCCTTCTGTTCGGGGAGGGTGGGATAGACCTACAGCCTTTGTTAAGCATTTCATTCATTACTGGGGGGAGGGGATTACCCAGAGATCTCGTTATTTCAACTGAAAGCACTTTTTAAAAAAAACCTTTATTTTTCGACCATTAAGGTTTGGGAAAAGGTCAAGGAAGGGAAATTTGTCGAAAGATAGTAGGAAAGTAAGATTCTAGTTTCTTTATGTTGTTTTCATTTTCACTTTTTTTGTTTTTTAAGGATGAAGATCTGCTTTTGCAAAAAGGTGTTGTAGCATCACCCTCTTGGGGATAATTAAAAATGTGATGCATATTGGAAAGACTTCCTGGAAAAATTGATAGAGACCATTTCTGTGCCTAAAGTGACTATGCTTACTAAATTCTCTAATTTCATGTGCTCCTGTTTAACCCAGCCTCCCTCATCATTATTACAAAGAGGCTCCAACAAGTTCATGGAAAAATGAAATAAAAAGATAGGAAAATTTCCCACAAACATTTTGAAGCCCCTTCACATATTGCCAGTTAGAATCTTCTCTTTAGGAAAACATTGTGGTTAAATGTTTGGATTCGGGAACTAGGCCACATGACTTTAAATCTCAGCTTTGCCACAAGCTGGTTCTTTGACCTTGGCAACCCTTTGTTTCTTCTGTACCCTTAGATATAAAATGAGGACAATAACAGTACCCATATGTAAAGCCTTTAAGATGTTCTTGGACATAATAAAGGCATAATTAGCATTAGATAGTATTAATATTCAGAAATTAAAGAGGCATATACCATGTATGTCTTCAGATCCATGTAATTTTGGTGGAACCAGAAAATATTTTTCCATGTAGGATATTGAAGTTTCTTTGTTTTTGTTTTTCAGGTCTCTCTTCCTCTTCCTCTTTTTAATAAATGAATTTTCTTGTGAATTAAATAAGACCATCAACTCTGTAAGTTATTGAGTTTTAAAAATGAATGGAAATATTATCTAAATATTTATGTTTGAAATTGATACTGATGACTCTTTTAGGAAGTAACTTTTCTAATTTGAAGCTTCAGGGCCAAATGAAGAACATTATCCTTGAGAAGACTATCAGCTCTCTCTTTATTTAGTCATCACTGATTTCTTGACATGGTAGTGCTGGTGGGTGCTGGCTTTCACTTCCGGCCCTGGACTTTGATTTAGCTTTTATCATCTTAGGACACTTGTCTTTGGTACGAACCTTTGAAACAATTTCCTCTGCTCTTCTCTATGTGAGTTGATAAGGTTATGTCCTTTCTTCATATATTGGTAAGTTTTTTATGAAATACTCTGCCAAACTTTATGAAGATTTTTAAGATATATTGACTTTTAGAAACCTAGGATGGGGAGGGGAGGGACGAGAAAAAAAAAACCCTAGGATCTTAACTGAACGAAATATCAAATCCCCAAAATTCTAAAATATTCAAATCTCCATTCCTCTTTGATTTTATATAAACTTATAACAGTAATCTTTTGTGACTTTGTTGTTTGCATTCCTTATTATTAAACTACCTAGCTATATTAACAGGAACCAGTAAAGAGGTGTAACATTAATGGCAAAGAGAATATCTCCATGTGCAGCTTTTATCTCACTTGCCCACTTAATTTTCTTAAGACTAGTGAGTAAGAGGGTAGAGCTTCTCTAGAGGCATGTGTAGGAGAGGGAGAGTTACATTGTTAAAGTGGGAAAAAAGTGAAGAAGAATGAAAAGTGAAAAGCACTGTATAGATGAATGTTCATTAAAGTCCACGCACTGCCATAGGATGTGGTGTGGGAAAATGAAAGATTATGGAATTTTTCCATGACCTTTTTGAAGCTCCTTTGTATGTTAACCATTGAAAAATACTACTAAGTAGATAGTATAACTACCTTTGCTTCTAATAATCAGAGTAAACTGAGGGAGGCAGTTTTTTCTCCCAAATTCTTAAATACACTTATTCTTGGGACTTGATAAGAAATGTAAGTAATGTTTTAAGCACAAAGATGTTCATCACATTTTTGTTGTATTATAAAAATTAACCGCTGTCTGACTACCTTTGTCATTGTGTCAGTTCTGACTTACAGTGATGCATGTGTGTCAAAGTAGAATTGTGCTCCGGGGAGTCTTCAGTGTCTGATTTTTCAAATGTAAGTCAGCAGGCCCAAGTTGCTTCTGAATGAACTTGAACCTCCAGCCTTATAGTTAGCACATTAGCAGTTAATCACAGTAATCATTTGTGACACCCATTTGGTGGATCAAATGGATACCGTATGCCCTTGAATCAGTTCGAAGGGACAACAACTTCCTAAATGCCCAATAATGGGGAAATGTTTTAAGTAAATTATACGGATATTGATAGAATGTTAAGTAACTGTTAAAGTGGCTATGAAAAATGACTGTTTGAAAGTAACAGTAAAATTCACCATTTGTTAGTTTGCAGTACTATGATGGCTTGTGTGCTGTTGTGATGCTGAAAGCTATTTCACAAGTATTTCTAATGACAACAGGTTCACCTAAATCGTACAGGTTTCAGCAGAGGTTCCAGACTAAGAACAGACCTCCTAAGAAGGAATAGGCTGTCCACCTTTGAGGAATTAGTCACTGAAAACCTTAGGAAAAGAAGCAGAACGTTGTCAGATATTGAGAACCTCATGAAAAGCAGCAGCAGCACCAAAAGATGAGGCCCTCGGGTAAGAAGGCACTCAAAATATGACTGAAGAAGAGCTGCCCTCTCAAAGTAAAGCTGACCACAATGTCAACCATAAAGGAGTAAGGCCTACGGGACCTTCATTTGCTGCTGGGACAAGACTCAAAATCAGAAGAAACAGCTGCAACCATTAATTAATAATTAGAACCTAAAATGTACCAAGTATGAATCTAGGAAATTGGAAGTTGTAAAATTTGAAATGGACTACTTTAGGCCATTTTGAATCAGAAAATCCTATGGGAGGAGGGAGGGGAACAGGAAGACCTGATACCAAGGCCTCAAGTAGAAAGAAAATGTTATGAGAATGATGATGGCAATGTATGTACACATGTGCTGGACACACAGATGGATTGTGATAAGAGCTGTAAGAGCCCACACTGTTTTCTCCTCCGGATTGTTTATCCCACCTATGTTATCCAGATAGACATGCAGAGACAATAACAAGCACAAAAACAAGACATTGCAAAACAAAACAACCACAAAAGAAAAGCCTATAAATATAGTTCAAGGTCTATTTGTTGACTTTTACGAGGTATTTTCTTGTCAAGTCTGATGGGGTGCCATGTTCCCGCCCCAAAGTCTATTTTTGGTATTGCCCAGGGACTTTATTGCTGTGCTCCCCTTGCTGCTCTGTTGCACACCCTTAGTGTTTCACCCCGGTGTGGTGGGGTCACATTGGGCACAATTCCCACACTGTGCCTGCAGTGTTGTCCCCCATAGTCAGTGAGGGACATCTTGTCTTGTGGTGGAGCCATCAGCATATCTTAAACTGAAAGAACTCAAGAAAAAATTCAAGCTTGCAAATTGCAATATTGAAAGATATTAGGGGCACATTATTGAATGCTGCAGGAAGCAGCAAAAGGAGATGGAAAGAAGACACAGTCACTGCACCAACAAGACATTCAGCCATTCTATGAGGTTGCAGGTGAGCAAGAACCAGTTGCACTGAAGAAAGCAGCACAAGCTGCAATGAAAGCATTACCCAATCAAGGCTCCAGGAATTGACAGGAATACCCATGTTTCAATAAGCTGATGAAGCACGAGAAGCACTCACAAGTCTATGTCAGGAAATTTAGAAGAGAGCTACCTGGCCAACTGACTGGATTAGATCCCTATTTGTACCCATTCCAAAACAGGGTGACCCAACAGAATGTGCAAATTATTGAACAGTGTCATTGATATCACACACAAGTAAAAGCTTGCTGAATGTCATCCAACAATTGAATCTGTTTGTAGATTGCCAGAGGTTCAGGTCAGATTCAGAAGAGGACATCAAACAAGGGATAACATTGTTGATATCAGGTGGCTCTTGGTTGAATGTAGAGAATATCAGAAAGATGTTTACTTGTGTTCTATTGCCTATGCCAAGTGATTCGACTGTGTGGATTATAAACTATGGAAAGCCTTGAAAATAATGGGGATTCCAGAACATTCCATTGTGCTCTTTTGGAACACATACATGGATCAAGAGGCAGTTGTATGAACAGAACAAAGAATATTGTATGGTTTAAAATCAAGAAAGATGGGCATTAGCTTTGGATCCTATCCGAACTTATTCAGTCCATATGCTGAGCAAATAATCAGAAGCTGGATTATATGAAGAAGAATGTGTCATCAGGATTGGAGGGAGGTTTATTAACAGTCTGAGATATACAGGTGACATAACCTTCTTAGCTGAAGTGAGGAGGACTTAAAGCACTTGCTGATAAAGATCGAAGACTGATGGCTTCAGTATGTATAACAACTCTATGTGAAGAAAACCAAGATCCTCACAACTAGACCAATAAGTAAGATATTGATAAATAGAGAAATGGTTGAAGTCAAGGATTTTATCTTGTTTGGATCCACAGTCAGTGTTCATGGAAACAGCAGTCAAGAGATCAAAAGAAGCATTGCATTGGGTTTATCTGCTGCACAAGACCTCTATAAAGAGCTAAAAATCAAGGATGTTACTTTGAGGACTAAGGTTGTGCCTAACCCAAGCCCTGCTACTTTCAGTTGTCTCATATGCCTGTGAAAGTTGGATATTAAATAGGGAAGACTGAAGAAAGATGGATGGATTTGAACTATGGAGTTGGCGAATAATTTGAAAGTACCATGACTGCCAATAGAACAAACATCTGTCGTGGAAGAAGTATAACCAGAATGCTTCTTATAGGCAAGCATGCTGAGATTTTTCTTTTCTTTTTCTTTTTTTACATAAATTTACCCATTTATTACAGGCCAGAGAGGTTTCAGATAGTGGAGCTTCTACTGGTCTTTCAATTCCTTCAGTCTTCTGATGGCAGACTTTACTGTGACAGCAGAGGTGGTTTTGTAGGTCCAGGTCCCACCGGCAACTGTCTTCATGCAGGAACCGCAGTGCCAGATGCCCACGGCGCGTCTCTTCATCTTGGTTTTGCCGCAGAAGGAGCAAGTGTACTTGGCATGTTGGCTGATTTCAATTTTCTTCACCATTTTCCTGAGGGAGGCGCCATAACGGGTCCCATATTTGCCCACGATCCCGACCTTCTTGGTGCGTTTGGCCATCTTGCCGCAAACTAGTCCCGAGCCAGAGAGCGATGCTGAGATTTTTCTCACATACTTTGGACATTTTGAAGTGAAGGGGCAGCGAAAAAGAGGAAGGCCCCAGACAAGATGGCTGGACAAGATGGCTTCAGACTGCGCAGTGTTTTGTTTTGCTAAACATAGGGGCACTATGAGTCAGAACTGAGTGTACAGCACCTAGCAATACTACCAAGCCAGGCAAGCAGCTCCTTTATAGTAGTTCCACAGTTTATTCTGGTATTAGGTTTTTAGAGGTACCTTAACTTTAAAAAAAAATAATTTTCTTGGGGGCTTGTACAACTCTTATCACAATCTATACATACATTCATTGTGTCAAGCACATTTGTACAATTGTTGACCTCATCATTCTCAGAACATTTGCTTTCTACTTGAGCCCTTGATATCAGCTCCTCGTTTTTCCCTTCCCTCCCCTCCCCACTGCCCCCTCCCTCATGAACCCTTGATAATTTATAAATTATTATTTTGTCATGTCTTACACTGTACAACATCTCCCTTCACCCACTTTTCTGTTGTCTATCCCTCAGGGAGGAGTTTATATGTAGATCCTTGTAATCAGTTCTCCCTTTCTACCCCACCTACCCTCCACCCTCTCTGTATCACCACTCTCACCACTGGTCCTGAAGAGATCTGTCCTGGATACCCTGTGTTTCCAGTTCCTGTCTGTACCAGTGTACATCTTCTAGTCTAACTGGATTCGTAAGGTAGAATTGGGATCAAGATAGTGGCGGGGGGGCGGGGTCGGTGAGGGGGGAAAGCTTTTAAGAACTAGAGGAAAGTTGTATGTTTCATCATTGCTACATTGCACCCTGACTGGCTAGTCTGCTCCCTGTGACCTTTCTGTAAGGGGATGTCCAGTTGCCTACAGATGGGCTTTGGGTCCCCAATCTGCACTCCCCCTCATTTACTGACGTGATTTTTTTTTTTCTTTGATGTCTGATACCTGATCCTTTCGACACCTTGTGATCACAGAGGCTGGTGTGCTTCTTCTATGTGAGCTTTGTTGCTTCTGAGCGAAATGGCCGCTTATTTACCTTCAAGCCTTTAAGACCCCAGACGCTATATCTTTTGATAGCCAGGCACCATCAGCTTTCTTCACCACATTTGCTTATGCACCTGCTTTGTCTTCAGCAATCGTGTTGGGAAGGTGAGCATCATGGAATGCCAGTTCAATAGAACAAAGTGTTCTTGCATTGAGGGAATACATGAGTGGAGGCCCAATGTCCATCTGCTACCTTAATACTAAACCTATAAATGTATGCACATAGATCTATTGCCCCATCATCATATATAAAAATATTTACATATGCACATGTCTGTATTTAGACCTCTATATAAATGCCCCTTGCCTCCTGGCTCTTTCCTCTATTTCCTTTTACTTAACTCTTATTCCACTATCATGCTCAGCCTTCATTTAGGTTTCAGTAATTCCTCTTGATTACATTGCCCTTGACCAATCCCTACCAGGCCTCTTATACCTTCCTTGCTACTGATTTTGGATCACTCGTTCCCTTGTCTCTGGGTTGGTTAACACCACTTCCTTTCCTCCACTTCCCCCTCCCCCTCTCCCATGTCCCCCTAGAACCATCAGTCCCGTTGTATTTTTTCTTCCATATTGTTTATCCAGCCTATCTTATCTAGATAGACCTGCAGAGATAATAATATGCACAAAAAAACAAGACAGAGCAAAACAAAGTGATAAAAGAAAACAACGACAACAACCAAAAAAAGAGCAAAGCCTGTAAATAGTTCAAGGTCTATTTGTTGAGGTACCTTTAACTTTTACAATGAGATTAAAATAAGGAAAAAATCCTTGGACTCCCTTGTTATTTGCATAGATTCATTGTTATTGCTATTTTTTTTTATCATGGTGGTTCACTTTTAGTATACCACACTGGCAGTAGTTAACTTACATCTGTAGAGACTTTCCTGACCAATATTTGTAGCAGTTTTATGTGAAATGCTGTATTAAAAAAAAGAGAGATGTGGTGAGGCTTCTCATCTAGTACCTCTTAGTGACAGTGCCTGTTGCTGTGGAATCCTAGATTAGATTGGCTAGCTCAAGAGCCAATTAGCAGATAGAACATAAACACATCATCATTTAACCTTGTTGAATTTATTCAGTGATAAATGACAGTACCATATGTGTATATAGAGCTGTGAAATAAAATGTTTCAGGAATAGTGTAGGTTTTCTCTCTCGCTCTCTCTCTTTGTTTGTTTCTCTTCTCCTCCCAAATTTTCTATTTAGATAAACACTGTAGTGGCATATCAATGTGATTTGATGGGGAGAAAATATGGTGGGAGACACCTGTCCGGGGATTGAGATGCTGCTGCAGTCTGTCAGGCTTATGCCAAGTCTAGATCAAACTCTGACCTTCTAGACCACAGAACATTTGCTTTTATTTGTCAAACTAACTGCCTTCCTTAAACACACAGTCAGATGTTGGCCAGTGTTTCCTTGCTTCCTTTACTTCTTTTCTATTCCTGTGTGGTGGATCCCTGTCCAAGAGACAGGTGGAAGTAGCTTCATCTTCACGTCCCAGCTGGTTCATATTAATCGACTTATGTCTGGAAAATCTCACTGGATTCACATTGGTTCCTAGTCAGTAATTCCTCTCGATGGTACATAGCTTCTCCTACACCTTACTGCCCTAGAAATTAAGAATGATTTGTCCATACAAAGAAAATTCTCTCAATCCTATAAATGAAAGAAGTTAAGAATATTATATTCCTATTTTTATATGTCAGTGTTACTTGAGAAATTATTGTGGGTCTTGGTTTTGTCTTCCTACAACACTTCTGTGCTTGACTGTTTAACAAAACAAAAAAATGGAAAGATTCTCTAAAGGTCCTGTAGTTCATCTCCCTGTTTAGATACTGAGCTGCTAACTGCAAAGTCCGTGGTTGAAACCCACTGGTTTTTCTATGGGAGCAAGATGAGGCTGTCTACCCCCATAAAGATTTGAAAGCCTTGGAAACCCAAAGGGGGTCAGTTCTACCCTGTAAACAAGGTTCACTGTGAGTCAGACTGGAGTTATGGCAGTAAATTTGATTATTGGTTTGGATGAGATAAAAGTAAACATTTCACCATGCCATTACGTTCAATTTCAGATAAGGGGAGAAGGACAACTTCTGATTCATCTATTAAGCAAAGAGGAGGGGGAAATCTATGTTTAGTATCTGATTGAATAACTTTTTGTGGGAGGTGCCTCAGGATAGGAGAAAAGGATGCCGTATGGTACAAAGCAAGAGGGGAAAGTATCTGATTTTACCTGACAGACAGGTTCTAACCTTCAACCTCACTTAGCTCAAGATTTTCAGAAACAGGAGCCTCCTTCCTGGGCTTATTTTGCGTGGGATTTGTTGTTCCTTTAGGTTATCTACTAGATGAGAAGTGAGGAAAGCAGCAAGCCATTGTGAGAAAACAAATGTGATGTAAGAGAAAGAACAATAATTTGGAGCCAACCTTGAGTTGAATCCTAGTTCTGCCACTGACACTCTTGAATATTAAAGCATTTTACTTACTTTATTTTTAAAAAGTACTCATATGCTAGGCATTCTTCTAGAAGGAGCTTTGGTGCATACTGGGTTACATGTTAGGCTGCTAGCCATAGGTTAGCAGTTTGAAACCAGCAGCCCTGTGCATGGGAAAAAGGTGAAGCTTCTAACCTCATAACAATTTACAATCTCAGGCAGTTCTACTCTATCCTCCATGGGTTGCTGTGAGTTGGGACCGACTTGATGGCAGCGAGGGATGGTTGTAGACATGGGCACACAGCAGTGGACAAAACAAAAATCTGGCCCTCTTCAAGTTTACATTTTGAGTGTGTACGGTAAATTAGATACAGTGTTCAAAACCTACTCCCCTCCAATACCCCCAAAATACTCCAAAGCTAATTTCCATCAAGTTGATTACAACTTGTAGAGACCTTATACAACAGAGCAGAGCTGCCCCCACAGGACTTCCAAGGCTGCAATCTTTGTTTGTTTTAAGTGATTTTATTTTATGTACATATATTAATCATTTTATTGGGAGCTCTCACAACCCTCCATACATCAATTGTATCAAGCATATTTGTACATCATTTACAAAACATCTACTTGTGCCCTTGGTATAAGCTCCTCTTTTCCCCCCTCCCTTCCCCGCCCTCCCACCCTTGTGAATCCTTGAACAATTATATATAGTTATTATTATTTCATATCTTACACTGTCCGTTATCTCACTTCACCCACATTTCTGTTATTTGTCCCCTTTGGGGCGGGGGCTATATATCGAACCTTGTGATGGGTTCCCCTCTCTCCCCCTTCCCCCTCCCTGGCCATCCCCCTCAAGGCTGCAATCTTAACGGAAGAAGACTGCTACATCTTTTTCCCATGGAGTAGCTGGTGGAGTTGCACTACTGAACCTTTCAGTTTGTAAGCAAACTAAATCCCCTGCCCCATAAGGGATCCTTATATAGAGTTAATTAGATAGTGATACGTGCTGAAAAGTAAAGTCAAGGAAGTGGAGAAGAAGCATTGGAAGGGTTTTCCTTTTTTGGTGGTTATGGCTAGAGAAGTGTTCATTAAGAAGATGACATTTAAGGAACCGAGTAAACAAATCCTATAGTTTACCTGAGAGAAGACCAGACAAACAGAAGGAATAGTAAAAGGCATCTTTAAGGCACAGAAAGGAGCCAACATGACTGGAACCATTTAAGTAGGGAGAGCAGTAAGAGATGGGGTCAGAGGGCAAGCTAGTGGTCACGTCACTTAGGTGTGTTACAGGTCATTTCAAGCACTTGGACATTTGGCTTGAGTATAATAGGGAGCCGCTGGACGGTTTTGAGCAAAGGTAGCCTGTAATCTGACAGTGTTTTAACATGGTCTGCTCTGTTGGAAAGCTGCCATGGGAGAGGGAATGGAAGCAGGGAGACCAATTAGAAGGCTATTTCCCTCGTTCAGCTAAGAGCTTGGTGGCTTGAAACGGAGACGTATGACCCTTCCAGTGGCTATGAGGACCCCTAGTGGTATAGTAGTGACTTGCTTGAAACCACAAGCAGCTCCGTGAGAGAAGAGAGGCTTTCTACTTGGGGCAATTCTACCCTGTCCTGTAGGGTTACCAAGAGTCAGAAACGACGGAGTGGCATTGAGTTTGTTTGTTTTGCCCCAGTGGCCGCAATAATGAGCTCAGACATAACAATTGTGGGGATGGTGCCGGACCGGACAGTGTTTAGGTCTGTTGGAACTGACTGGACCGCATCTGAGAACAATAGCCGTAATTCCTTATGTGATGTATTATAATTCTGGACTCTTTGCCTGTGCCTATAATCTCATTTTAGAGATCAATCTTTGCTATGCTGGTGAACCAGGATTAGGGTGGGACAAAAATGGATTGACTAGAGGGTGTGAATCAAGCCACACCTTTTCTTTCCTTGAAGGCAGCTTTGGACTACTTGAGGATAATGAATTCTTTGTTTCCTGGAAAGGATATCTTCTTGACTGCTTTACTAGAGGTTGTGACTTAAGGCACCATCCATTGTTTCCTTGGGAGTGAACTCGACATCAGACAAAGCCACACCTCCATTAAAACCATTCCTCTCTGAGCTTTGGTAAAAGTGAGAAGACCTGCTTTGACCCTTAGATGTTTTCTGGCTTCTGGCTCAGGTCTCTGGCCGACCTTCAGATTTGGGAGTGACCAGCACCCATCACCGCAGGAGATGTTTCCTTCAAGTTTCGTGAGTTTCTGTGATGTTGAAGGGCATCTTGAACTTGGAGGTGCGAGGGAACATGCTCAGGGGAGGAGTGGGGGGCGGGAATGGAGCCGACTAGCGTTATTTGGAAGAGCTGGACATTTGGCACATCCTTAACCTCCAGCTCCTTGAAACTAGTCTGCTATTAATTCTAAAAAAAAGGAATTAATACCATGCAGAGAAATAGCAGCACAAGTAGTAGGAAATCATCAGATTTGGTGTATATTTTGAATTAGAGTTAACAGGGTTTTTTCCATGATTGCTTTGAGCTACAGTTCACTCAACTTAAAGTAAGACTAACAATGTCTACTTGTAACTTGTGTCTCTTTTCACAGAAAAGAGTGATAATGACAAAAAGTCTGCTAAAACTTCTGTAGCATCTGAACCCTCAAATGCTAAGTGTCCCTTAAGCATCTGATCAGCTAGCGTGGGTGGGTAACAGAATCAGAAGGGATCAGCTACTCTAGTGATTCATCTCTTGCTGTAGGCCTGAGCTTCTTATACCTATTAAACTTTGGAGTTGTTCTTTCTGGAAATAACTTTTTTTTTAAAGAAGCAATTCTCAAAATATCAAAGCACCAAGAAAGATAGGAATCCAAGTATAGGAAGACAGAAACAGAATCCCTATCTCTTTACCTCTTTGCTTTTGTTTACTAATTGCCATCAAGACAGTTGAAGCTCTTATGCATGATAATGTGGGTTTGGTACTTATTGGAAAAAGGGAATATACAAAATGTAATTCTGATCAGAAAACTGTTCATTCATAAGAAAAACCGGTCCCAATAAAAAGGGAAAAGAACCACTCAAATTTTCTTTTCCTCCTCATGTACTGTGGAATATGATTGTTGTTAGGTGCTGTCAAGTCCGTCTGACTCATTGTGATCCTGTGTACAGTAGAACAAAACATTGCTCGTCCTGTGCTTTCCTCACAATCGTTGCGGTAGACGTCATTGTTGCAGCCACTGAGTCAGTGTTGTTGTGGTCTTACTCTTTTTCTCTGCCCTTCTACTTTACCAAGCGTGAAGTCCTCCTCCAGGGACTGCTCTCTCCTGATCACATGTTCAAAGTATATGAGATAAAGTCTTAGCATCCTTTCTTCTAAGGAGTTTGTTTTGCAAGATAGAAGTTTATTTTCCTCTCACATTCAAGAGGTAGTCCAGAATTGGTGTAGTCAGGGACCCAGGTTCCTTCTATCTGCCACCATCAAAGGTTTTCAGTTGCAGCTGCATCTCACAGTAAAGGCTGCCAGAGCACCAGCCTTTACTTACATATTTAAGTCAGTAGAAAGTAGATATGAGTAAAGGGCCACATACTTCCTGTAAGATTAATTTATGGAAGTTGCATTCATTACTTATACTTAAATCCATTGACTAGACTTAGTCACATGCTTCTATCTAGCTCAAATGGAGTTTGAGGTTATTTTCCCAACAGTCTACGTATCAGAGCTCTGTTGCTGGTGAAGGGTGCCCTGGGGTGTGTGTGTGGTGATGCATTGAGCTGTGGCCCACGTGGTCAGCAGTCAAAACCACCAGCAGCTCCACAGAAGTAAACTGGGTTTCCTGCTCCCTTAAATGGTCACAGGCTTGGAAACCCACAGGGGTCGTTTTGAGTCAGCATGGACTTGAAGGCAGTGAATTCGGTTTAGTTTATTACTAGTGACGGAAAGGCAAGTTGGTATTGGAGAATAACTAGTAGTCTGTCTTCTCCAGAAAGGTTTAAGGCCCAATGATTATTGAAAGTTTCCAATTTCTTCCTGTGAAATTAGATTGCTTTATCTCATGGTCAATCTCACATTAAATTTTAGGTTTTGAAACATTCTTTCGATACTGAACTGTTGACTAAGGTGTCTTCTCCATTTGATAAGTGGGGATCATTGACCTGCAAAGCCATCACATTAGGGCAAGATAGAGGTTACATTAACAATGGAGGGCATGCCGAAAGTAAATTGTGATGTCCTGTCTGGTTTTAGTTAGAGTCGTTTTGCAGAGGTTGTGGGTGGCGGGAAGATAGGAACTTTCAATACCCTGTCCATCCCTAAGATTCTGAGGTAGTTTCTGCATAGTGAGTGGTGTAGCCTTGGAGAAGCTAAAGGGAATGGAAGTGGCTTAGAGAGGCCCCTCTGCTGCGCTTTCTTTGAGAGGAAATCTGACCTATCCTGTTTCGCTCGAGGAAGTATGTATACTGGGGAGTTTTGTTCAAGGCTTTAGAGACGCTGACAGAAATGGTAACCAGGTCCAAACACTTGTTAGTCCATTAATTAATGCGCCTACAGTCCTCATTTCCAGGCAAACACATGATAGCGGACAGGACACAAAGAAAGAGAGTTATGTCAGAACATTTTTATCTCATTTCTCTATTTATTTTGCCTAAGGAATTGCTTTGTACGCCAGCCAACGCCTGTGGACTTCTTACACACCAAGGAACCCATTTGCAGTTAGAGAGCAGCATGATTTTCATGCTTCCCTGATTTGTGAAATTGGCTCAATTGTTACTATTGTTGTCATTGTTGTTATTGGCCCAGTACTAGTGAAACCTCTGACAATTGACTTCTGCCATCCTTGTGGCCGTGGTGGCTGTCCCATATTATAGCTGTGTGTGTTCGATGGGCACGTTACATGTTACTCCTGGATACTCCTTCTACTTTCCCTCTTTGGGGAGAAGGGGAAGTCAGATCCGTGTCTCTCACTAGAGCCTTCTTGCCTGCCCTTTTCCCAAGCACTATTGAAGCATTCACCTTTCCAGAAACATGTAGTTAAACTGGTTTTGTATTTTCTTTTGGTACTGTAATGAAAAGAACATGGCATTTCAGAATCAAGACCTGGGTTTGAATCCTGATCCCTCACATATACCATGTGGCCTGAACAGTTCATTTGATATTTCTGACAGCTTTTTTCAGTACAGTAGTGGTGATATTTTTGCATTTAAAAGATCAAGAAAGATCTCTGATAAGAATGTCTTTAGAATAGAAAACACTGGGGTTCTGGGTGTTTCTGCCACTTTGTAATGGTATGACTTTGGGCAAGTTGCTTATTGATTTTGGTACATAAGTTAGAAGTGCAAAGAGTACATGGTTCTTAATTGTGCCCCATAAACAACACTTTTTTGTTTTCTCCTAATTCCAATGCCAACATACGTAAGAACCATGAACACCCAGGCTGTTTTGTTTTTAACTTGCCACATTAACCCTGGGTTATTCTATTCCTGCTGAATTGATTCCTAAGGAGTCCCCTTCCCTCCCTCGTTATGGTAAAATAACATAGACTAAATTGCAGAGATCTTAAGGATTCAGTTCATTAGTTTTGCCGGTCTAAATACCCATTCATACTGGGTTTTTGATAGCTATCTTCCCAAACAAGATAAAGAATATTTCCATTATTCCTGGAGAAGGTCCCTTCTCCTTTCCACTCATTATTCTCTCCCTAACCTGATCAGCTACTTTCTTTTTTTTTTTTTTAAGTCATTTGATTGGGGGCTCATACAACTCATCACAATCCATGCATCCATCCATTGTGTGAAGCACATTTGTACATTTGTTGCCATCATCATTCTCCAAACATTTGCTTTCTGTTTGAGCCCTTAGTATCAGCTCCTCATTTTCCCTCTCCCTCCTGGCTCCCCCCCTCCCTCATGAACCATTGATAATTTATAAATTATTATTATTTTGTCATATCTTACAATGTCCGACATCTCCCTTTACCCACTTTTCTGTTGTCCATCCCCTAGGGAGGAGGTTATATGTAGATCCTGGTCATCGGTTCTCCCTTTCGACCCCACCCTCCCTCCACCCTCGTTGGTATCACCACTCTCACCACTGCTCCTGAAGGGATGATCTGTCCTGGATTCCCTGTGATTCCAGTTCTTATCCGTACCTCTGGTCTAGCCAGATTTGTAAGGTATAAATGGGTACATCACAGTGGGGTGGGGAGGGGGGGAGCATTTAGGAACTAGAAGAAAGTTGAATGTTTCATCATTGCTACACTGCACCCTGACTGGCTTGTCTTCTCCCCGTGACCCTTCGTAAGCAGATGTCCAGTTGCTTCCAGGTGGATCTTTGGTCCCCAATCTGCACTCCCCCTCATTCACAATGATTTGATTCTTTGTTCTTTGATGCCTGATACCTGGTCCCTTCTACACCTTATAATCACACAGGCTGGTGCTTCTTCCATGTGGGCTTTGTTGCTTCTTGATCAGCTGCTTTCTGGTCTCTTTCACTATAGATATATATTGCCTATTCTTGAACTTAATATAAATAGGCTCAGATGGTGTGTGTTTTAATGGTTTTATTGGCATATGGTTCACATGTCATACAATTTAATTATTCAGTCATATTAAGAGTTATACAACCATCACCGCAATGAATTTCAGAACATTTTCTTCTCATACTCCATGTTGTTTGCTTCCCATTTTCCCCCAAACTCCTCTGTCATGCCCCTAAATAAATTATTGATCCTGTAGTAACAGGATCTGTTACTGGATTTCATATACAGAAAGTCATTCATATATTTTTTGCTGATTTTGAGGTACATTCATGTTTAATAAATAGAACCATCTAGCATAATGGTTTTACAGTCTATTCATGTTCTTGTTTTTTTTAATGGGGGCTCATACAACTCTTAACACAATCCATACATGCACCCATTATCAGCTCTTCATTTTCCCTCCTCCCTCCCCCACCTTCCTGTCCTCATGAATCCTTGATAATTTATAAATTATTATTATATTTTCATGTCTTACACTAACTGATGTCTCTTTTCACCCACTTTTCTGCCGTCCACCCCCCTGATCATTGTGATTGGTTGATTTTAAACATTTTTAATGTGAATATTCATTGGTAAAAATTTACTCCTGTTAGCACAAATTCGGAAAAGATTAAAAACCTTTTCAGGGAACTTGTCCCAGGGTAACTAAGAATTTTTCACACCTAGTCATTAGCTTTTTGCTGTAGTCTCTCTAGTTGGTCATTGATTAAAAGAGAGAAAATGAAACAGCCCTTCTCTGTCTGAAAGTCATCTATGTGATGTATTCCTTTTGGCTCAATGCCTAGAAAGTTGCTTACAGAGTTGATAGAAGAGTATATAATCTCACTCTTCTCTGAAAGGTACTTACCTCGGTAGTCAAAAATTTTATGGGGAATATGCAGTATTGTCCCCAAGGAGAAAAAATGCCAAATCTTGGCTCCCCATCACTCTTCTTGAATTGTATCATCTTCCCTCTCCACCCTCTTATGCCCCTACATGTGACCAGCCCTCTGTGCAGCCTTAGCCACTGACTGTCCTCAGGAGACATTCAGCCCTAGAAATTGTGCTGTTTGCTTGGATAAAATGTACAATGTGCACTAAATAGGTTGTAGGGAAGTGCACATCTAGGCTCTCCTGGGAGCTTAATGTCCTTGCTTTTGTTCTTGTCACAGAATACAAAATAGTTACTTCTTCCCACACCAAAAAAATCTTCCAAGCCTTTAATTTCCTCTCCATCCCAAATACACCATTAAAGATAAAAATTACCTCACTGCCTCTCAGCCTCATCCTACTGGCTTCATCCTCATTCTTTAAAAAAAAAAAAAATTAAAGATAGTAAATTGTCTTGCCTCAGCTGAAACTTTTAGTTTTGGCTTAGAAAAACATTGTATTCCATAGCTCTAATATTCCAAGAGATAAGGAGAGTCCTGTGCATGGGATTAAAAAATTGGAGAAAACCTTAGTTAAAGGCTCTTTGGGAGAACAGTAGAGAGCATCATTCCAAGAACTCTTGTTGCAAGCTCAGTGTATTTCCCAGTGAACTTTAGCTCTGGAGTAGTAACCTCTCATGCGATCCTCTCATCTACTTGAAGAAGACATTGTCTGTTGTCCTGGAAGCAAAGATTTTGAAGACCTAACCTAAAGTTGGAAATGTTTTAAGGAGATATAATAAAATTGGCTTCTGTAAGGGCCTGGCCATGAGCGATATTAAGCATGGTGTTTATGACTCTCCCACAGAGCTAATCTAGGGCCAGTGGGAGGAAATTGCAGGGAGATGAGATCTGCCTTTTTAGAAGAAGGAAGGCGTGTCGAAAGAAATGGACGACCTGTGGAGGTGAACATTTGTTTCGTCACTAGAGGCAAATCAGGGACAGGACAATTGTTTTTCAGATTTACTGTGAACCAAGAACCTGATGGTTGCAGGCTACAGATATAGTGCAGAATCAGAAAACTAAGTTCCCTTCCAATTAATGAGATGCCATCATTCCTTTGTATCTCTAGGCCTTTCATTGTCCTCCCGGGTCGTTAGAGGCAATGCTGCGTAAAGGTTAAAACCTGTGTGAGAGCAGACTTTCCTGTCCTGTTGTGACTGCCACATTTCAGTTCCTTGACCATAAACGAGTCATTTTTTCCCACTGTGCTCCACTTCAGTTACCCGCAAAAGTGGATGTGATGATAATATGATATATACCTAATTATAAAATTAAATGAGATACTTTGCTTCACGTCCTAGAAAGTTGATGAGTAGGGTCTGGGATTTTAAAAGGTTTACAATCATATTGATCTCTGATCCATAGCAAGAAGGAAACCAAAGATATAAAGAAGGAACTAGCTTGCAAAAGAAATAGTCTAAACTATGGAAGTGTATGATATGTAGATATTATATCAAGAAAGCAACTGAAAAGAAAGAAAAGAAACCAAACTTGAGCTATGGTTACCAAGGGTGAAAGAGGATGTGTTTTTGCTTAGGGTCATTGGGATCATTTTAATGGTGATAGAACAATTTGGAGAGGGATGACAAATAATAATGGTTGTACATTGTACAACACAGAGTATAATCAATAGCACTGGAGTATACATGAAGAAGTTGTTGAATTGGTGAGTGTTTTTTGTATAATTTTGCCAAAATGAAAAAAAAATTACATGAATAACAATGCGTATGGAGAAAAAGAAGATGTTCTAAAATTAATTGTAACGATTGTACAATTCTTCTTGAAATGATTGAACTATTGAATTGTATGATATATTGACAAAGTATCAATAAAACTTAAAAAAAAATAGTCTACCTTAAAACCTCATCTACCAGAAGCAATAGATGGTGCCCGGCTACAATGACCTACCTTTTTAAAAAAGGACTAGTTGAGACTGGAGAACTCTTGAAACTACTGTCCTGAGATAGTCTTCAAACCTTGAACTGAAAGTAGCCCTTGAGGCCACCTTAAAGCTTACTAACAAATTGGCTAAAAAAATAATATCTCCTAGGGAGGCAGGGAGGGAAAAAAAGAGGAGCTGATATCAAGGGCTCAAATACAAAGTAAATGTTTAGAAAATGATGATGGCAACATATGTAGAAATGTGGTTGATATATTTGATGTATGGATTGTTATAAGAGCTATAAGAGCCCCCAGTAAAATGATCTTTAAACTAATAATATCAACTGTAAGTATACTTTTTTAAAATCATTTATGATACCCACCAGTCAGCAATCACTTTGTTTATTTATTTATTTTTAGCAATTACTTTAAAGCAATGATGAGACTGTTAAGACTTGAGGAAACTAGATGAGTGGAACTAGCATAACCGGAGCGGAAAGAACATGACTATTATCAGTCACTGAACAACCTGCATGGGAAATGTGGCCTAGGAGCCTGGACTGCTGTATAAAACTTTGCCAAAAGCACCATAAAATATTGTGGGTTTTTTTTTAATTCAGTGAGCTATGCAAAGCACATTATTTAGAATAATGACCAGGAAAATAGTGACCAGCTTCAAAACTCAGCTGATGATTATCTTTCCTCACCCTTTCGGTTAGGTCTATATAAACTGCCTGATAGGACAGAGTAGAGCTGCCCCACAGGATTTCAAGGCTTGAATCTTTACAGAAGCAGACTGCCACATTTTTCTCACCCAGAGCAGCTGGTTGGTTCCAACTGCTGGCCTACCAGTGAGCAGCCAAGTACTTAGCCCCCATCCCACCAGAGAGTTGGATATTCCTAGTATCCAGATGATGTTGTGGTTGTTTAGATGCCATCAAGTCGGCTCTAACCCATAGCAACCGTACGCGCAACAGAATAAAACATTGCACGGTCCCACTTGCACCATCTTCACAACTGTCATTTTGCCTGAGCCCATTGATGCAACCACTGTATCAGTCTGTCTCATCGAAGGCCTTCCTTTCCCACCCCCTGCTACTCCACGGTACCAAACACAATGTGCTTCTCCCAGGACTGGTCTCTCCTGACAGTATGTCCAAAGTATGTAAGATTAAGTCTTGCCATCCTTGTCTCAGAGGAGCCCTCTGGCCTTGCTTCTTGCTGTACAGATTGGTCTGTCCTTTCAGCAGTGCATGGCAGTGCTGTTCTTCTCCAGCACCACAGTTCAGATGCATCAACTTTTCTACAGTCTTCTGTGTTCAGTGTTCATGTATCACAGGCATATGATGCAATAGAGCATACCATGGCTTGGGTCAGACACACCTTAGTTGTCAAATTAGCACCCTTGCTTTTCAACACTTAAAATGGGTCTTGTGCAGCAGATTTACCTAATACAATCCATCTTTTGATCTCTTGACTGCTACTTCCATGAGCATTGTTTGTGGATCCAAGAGAAAATCCTTGACAACTTCAACCTCTTCTCCATTTATGGTTCAGGGTGAGGCTTTGGGTCTTACTTACATTGAGTTATAATCCACACTGAAGGCTGCAATCCTTGATCTTCATCAACAGGTGCTTCAGGTCCTCCTCACTTTCGGCAAGTAGGGTTGTGTCATCTGCATACACAGGTTGTTAATTAGCCTTCCTCCCTTTCTGATGCAGCATTCTTCTTCATATAATCCAGCTTCTCTGATGATTTACTCAGCATATAAATTACAAGTATGGTGAGAGGATACAGCAAACCTTTCTTGATTTTAAACCATGGCATATTCCCTTGTTCTGTTCACACAATTGCCTCTTGATCCATGTACAAGTTCCAAATGAGCACAGTGAAGGGTTCTGGAATGCCCACTCATCTCAAGGTCATCCACAGTGTATTCTGGTCCACACAGTCGAATGCCTCTGCACAGTCAAGGAAACACAAGTGAACATCTTTCTGGCCTTCTCTACTTTGAGCCAAGATCCATCTGAGATCAGCAATGTTTTATTATTTATAAGTTTATATTTTTGTATATAGAAGCTTCCAATAAATAACATGCCTCCAACAAAACAAAACTATACATCTTTACTGGAGCAGACAGCATCCTTGTTTTCTCCCACAGAGCAGCTGCTAGTAGGTTTGACTTTGCAGTTAGCAACCCAAGACTTAACCAGAATGCCACCAGCTCCTTCAGTTACTGTTTAGTCCTCAATGAGGTGGATTGGTACAATAGTCACAAAAAATGGATATAAACCTGTGGAGATGGCATAGGACCAGCCAAAATTGTGTTTTATTGTACATAAGCTCTCCCTGAGTTGTGACTAACTCAACAGCAACTAACATCATCAAGCTACTGAATCAGGCTTTCCAGTCTCTGTATTTTTTTAATCATTTTATTAGGAGCTCATACAACTCTTACCACAATCCATACATACATCAATTGTGTAAAGCACATTTGTACATTCATTGCCCTCATCATTCTCTAAACATTGACTCTCCACTTAAACACCCTGGCATGAGCTCTTCATTTTTCCCTTCCCTCCCCTCTTCCCCCTCCCTCATGAACCCTTGATAATTAATAAATTATTATTTTTGTCATATCTTGCACTGTCCGATGTCTCCCTTCACCCACTTTTCTGTTGTCCATCCCCCAGGGAAGAGGTCACATGTACATCCTTGTAATCAGCTCCCCCTTTCCACCCCACCCTCCTGGTATCAGCACTCTCACCACTGGTCCTGAAGGGATCATGTGTAAGTCTGGATTCTCTGTAAGTCTCTGTCTTTTTAAAAAGGGCACAAGAGGATTCAGAATTAAAGTACAGTCAGTAGCCCATGTAAAGAGAAACCTCCACAAACTGTTTTTGAGCCAAGTACATTTGTTTGACTCTCAACAATTGCTTGTGGACATGAATCCTGAATAGAGAGTATCAATTTCTGTTTCTGAGTATGTGCTCGAAGACAGTGTTTGCTCCACTACGGGTGGTATCCGCAGTAAGTGATAGAGAGCCAGCCAGCCCCAACTGTATATGCTCTGTAATCTTGGGAGGTCGTAGATTGACTGAACCCAAATGGCTAACAGCAAAGTGAAGTTTCTCCAGTCCTCCAAGGAGAGAACCAGTCTTTCTGAATGACAGAGGATGCAAAATTCTCATCATACCTTTTCAGCTTGTTGAAGAAAAAGGGACGATTTTCCTTTAAGATTGTTTAAGCATCGTCTGATTTTGCTGTTTGTCATGGAGGAGCAGCTTGAAGTTGGCACTGTCTCCGTTTCCTGGTGCTGCTGTAACAAGTGTAACAGTTGGGGAGCCTCTTGAGTCCTCTATCAGAGTCTCAGCCATGCCAGTTCCTTCCTTTATGTAGTCCCAGACATTCCTTGGTCCCTTGGCTTGTAGGCAGTCCTCATGTGGCACCTACCATCCATGTGCCCTCCCCCTTAATCCCCATCCTGTATGTACAATTCTCTCTGTCTTATTCCAGAGTGGTTAGATTGATAGCCTATCCTCCTTTGGAATGATCAAATTCATATAATGAAGAAAATAAAATTGCCAGTATAGGGTTAGAATTCCAATACCTATTGAGGAAAGGGGCAAAATTGGATTCATAATATCAATATTGTATTTGTGGTAGTTGAGATAAAAAGGAGAATGTTCCTTTCCAGTGCTATGTAATATGTTTTTCTTTCTGGAGAGACTGTATTGAGTTTAACTCCATGGAATGATTTGAGCTGAAAACGTGGACAATCTCTCTATATGAAACAAAAGAGAATACATTTCCAAGTTTGTTCCAAGAGGACTCGTTCTGAATTGCTTTAGAACTGATTCCTGGTGGATCTCAAAGTGATTATACTGACTAAAAGAAGTCAGACAGCATGTGATTCCAATTATATCAGATTCTAGAAAAGAACAGACCAACCTGCAGGGATACAAAGCAGATCCGTGGTTGGCTCAGGTGGTGGCAAGGGCAGGGAGGGCTAACCGAAGGCCTGAGGAAACCCTGGGCTAATGGAGATGTCCACTGCCTTGATTGTGATGTGACTCCGTATCAAATGGTACATTTTAAATATGTGAGGTTTATTTGGTCAATTCTAGCTCAAGAAAGCTTTTAAGAAAAGAGAAGATGCAGGTGTAACGTTGGTCAGAGTGCTCGTTTCTGAAGTAGAGGAAGGCTGCTGAAGAAAAGATCCCTTAGGTGAAATTTCAGTCTGTACATTGAAAGCCGAAGGCGCTTGTTCTTTTCCTCCAGGAGTCCATAGAGCCTGCTGTATTCTACTGAAGATGTCTAACAGTAACACTACTCAGGAGACCCTGGAAATCATGAAAGAATCAGAAAAAAAACTGGTGGAAGAATCTGTAAACAAAAGCAAGTTTATATCGAAGGCTCCAAGTAAGGAAGACATTGAGAGAGAGGGTGAAGAGACCAGCCTGCGCCAGGAAACACAGGTAAGGATTAGAAGTGCATCATACGTGTGCACATTGCTTACCCTTGAATGGAAGCATGATAGGGTGGCATTGGAAATCCATAGAAAGCCAATTACTTACAGCAACACTCTTGATTCTCTCTATAAACTCCATCTTCAGCTTTCGAGAAACATTTCCCCTTACTGACTTCATTGAAGTCTAAAGAGGACAAAGTAAAACTTCTAATTTATTTGGGTCTTGCTCCACTGATTGTTGGCTATATTTCCTTTGCTTTGCTATTTTCAGGATATCAGAAAACAGTAAATATATACAAGCATATTTAACAAGTCTTAAAATGGCTCATACTTTTAAGTCTTGAAACTAGAGTTTCCTGACTTTACACACAGTGTTCTGTGTTCATGTCTTGGCTGTGTTAAAACAGTCAGTATTTTCTAGGTTAGAAATAGTCCCTTAACTTGTCACTTTCCATCTAAGTTCATATTGCTATACCAAAATGGTGGCAGTAGATGGCCAACCAAACTTCTCCCAAGGTTTCCTATGGATGCCCAGCCAGCCTGGTGTCTTCAGCCCCCTTTAACCAACTGTTTGTAGCCCTGTGGTCATCCTGGCTTCCTCTTTTACCCAAACCCAAACTGAATGCATCCTTTTCTTCATGCTCAGGGGTCTGATTGGCCCTTTTCATAATCTTGGGAGATAATTATTCTAGGTAATTAGTCATTTAAAAAGCAGGAACAACATTTTGAAAGGTTTAGAAAGCTGAAGCATGATTTCCCTGGATGTGACAGTTCACCTCGATCTTGTCATCTTTAAAGATGAAAGCCCTGAGCAAAAATTAGACAGCTCTCCAAAAATACTTTGTTTTCTATTTTTCTGCTGTCTTTCCTCTGGCTCTCTGTCCTGGCTGCTTTCTTTCCATTATCTTTTCACATATGAGTTATTGATTATCATGCTCCATTCATCTTTCCAGAGCTTTGGAGACAAGACTGTCTGCTACTGTTCTAACGATACCTCTAGGCTAACTATACCTCTGTACTGATACTACTAATGGATTTTCAGTCCGCAGCACAAATAAGTGTTAGATTCGGATCATGTGTTGTCATATTACGTGAAAGATAATCAAATGGACTTTTAGTTCCAAGTTGTTTTATTCTTAAAAGACTATATAAAATCTGCTCTGAATTTCTGTTATGTGTACTTCTTAAAGACAGGCAGGGGAAAAACGGACATCTATAGGTTTTATAAATGAGAGCTCTAGTAGCATATGAGATTACAAGTTGGGCTGCTAACTGCAAGGTCAGTCGTTCAAACTCACCAGCTGCTCCACAGAAAAAAGATGAAGCTTTCTGCTACTGTCAGGATTTACAGCCTTGGGATCCTAAAGGGGCAGTTCTGTTCTGTAAGGTCACTAAGTCAGAATTGATTCAGTGGCAGTGGATTTGGTTTGGTTGGTTCTGGATACTCACAAGGAACCGTGGTGGTAACGTTAGTGGGTAAGCATTGAATAAAAGGTCTGTGGTTCAAATCCACTAGGCACACCAAGGCAGAACAATGTCTGCTCCTGTAAAGATCCACAGCCTTGGAAACTTTATACAGGATCACTATGAGTCTGAATCTACTCATTGACTGTAGAGTTTAGGTACTTACTGATTTTAAAGTGTTTGAGCCTATATGTAGTAGGATGCTTCTAAAAGTCTGTGGGGGAATTCCAGTATCTTTTCTCTCTATTTTTCCATGAACTTTTTGAAGCCCCCTGGTACAAAAAGGTGTGGAGGCCGGGGCTTAGGGTGGGCTGCCTCCTCTCTGATATGCCTCCGGCTCCTGCTGTTCAAGTAGGTGGAGAGCTGCTGCTGCCATCTGCTGGAGCTTCTGAGCCTTCTGCAAAGTCTTTGGTCTTAATCCTTCCTCCTGTAGACCAGGACCTTAGGAAGCTCTGCCCGCCACTGTTTCCCAACCGCTCATGTAGCCTTTGAATGCCTATAAAAATTCTTTTTTTTTTTTTTTGCCTCTCCTACATACCCCAGACATCTCCTCAAAAACTTAACTGGCTGGAGCAGGGAGGGAGGGGAAAAAAAAAGAGGACCTGATGCAAAGGGCTTAAGTGGAGAGCAAATGCTTTGAGTATGATTGGGGCAGGGAATGTGCAAATGTGCTGCATACAATTGATGTATGTATATGTATGGATTGAGATAAGAGTTGTATGAGCCCCTAATAAAATGTAAAAAAAAGAAAAGAGAGAAAAAAAGAGAAAGAAAATGATTAGGGCAAAGAATGTACAGATGTGCTTTATACAATTGATGTATGTATATGTATGGATTGTGATAAGAGTTGTATGAACCCCTAATAAAATGTTTTTTAAAAAAACTTAACTGATGCTATCAGGGCGGCCCCTTTAGAACCAGGAGCTGGAAGGTATGGGGTAAGACAACTTGGGACTGTATGAAATGTATACCTGGATCAGTGATTGAAACTCAAAACTCCATTTCTGTAGAAGAGGGATGCAAAAGACAGGTTCTGAGATTTCTTTTAGGACAGCAAAGCAAGCCCCCGCGGAACACACAGTGCACTTGGGTGTGCCGTCTCAATACTGTTCATTCCCTTCAGATGCTGCCTGAGGCGGAACCCTAGATTTCTTAGCATGACAGGCTGTAACCTATTCCCTTGCCTGTCAAGCCATCCGCCTCTGATATCCTGTGCCTCAGCCTTGCTGGTTTCCTGGTCTTTTTTTTTTTTAATCATTTTATTGGGGGCTCATACGATTCTTATCACAATCCATACATACACCAATTGTGTAAAGCACATTTGTACATTCGTTGCTCTCATCATTCTAAAAACATTTGCTCTCTACTTAAGCCCTTGGCATCAGCTCCTCATATTTCCCCCTCCCTCCCCGCTCCCCAGTAAATACAATCCTTATGAGTTTACACCCTCGGCTCCATTCCTCGTAAAAACCAAACTCACCGCCATCGAGTCAGTGCTGACTCACAGGGATGCCCTGCGGGTTCCTGGAGCTGTAACTCTTTACGGGAGTAGAAAGCCCAGTCGGGCTCCCGATAAGGTAATGGTGGTTTCGAACTGCCTATCATGAGGATCACAGCCCAGCGAGTAACTACTACATCACCTGGAAGAGGTCCTTTTTCGCAGATGACTGTATTTAAAATGCTTTGGCCAATTCATTACAAGGACCCGGCCATGTGCGAAGCAATCTCGCGAGAATTTAAGAACATAAGGGGAATTCACCCATGTCTGCAGGGCTCTGATTGCCTGGAAGCTTTCACGGAGGGGGTCCTGGTCTTTTTTTTAAAGGGCAGCTAAAACCTTTGGGGAAAGCAAGCTTTTGTACATGCTTTCGCTGCCTAAAACACTTTTCCTTGGTTTCTTTCCCTGGATACATCTGAACCTCCAACTCCTCCCTCTACCTCTGATGCCTGTCTCGTGCATATTTATTCTTACAACTCAATTCAGATGTGATTTTCTCCAGCAAGTCTTCCTTGGCAACCTTATTATACCTCTCCTTCCAGGCCTTTACTCTTTCTCTCTGTCACAGAGCTACAGGCTCTTTCAGACCCAGTTGAGGTCACTTTGGGCTTCCCATTGTATCCCCAAGATGAAACAAAGTGTCTTGCACATAGCAAACACTATTAGTAGATGTGTGAATTTAGTATTTAGGACTGAGTTTGAGGTTTTGCTATCTGCTGTGTGCTCTTGGAGCAATTAATTCCCGTGCACCTCTGGAATGCATGTATTGTGCCATGTTGTAATTGTCTGTTTGTCTGTCTTCTTCAACAGGATTATGAGTTTCTTTTTGACAAGGTTTGTGCCTTTTATCTTTGTATTCCCCCAGTAGCTAGCATGATGCCTGTCACATGTTAGGCTTTCAATATATGTTTGATTTTCTGATAAATAAAAATCTATCCATTCTGAGAAGTAAACAGTCATGGGTTGTTGGTAAGGGTGTAAACTGGTACAACCCCTTTGAAAGACAATTTGATGATACTCTATACAGTGGTTCGCAACCTTCCTAATGCCGTGACCTTTTAATAGAGTTCCTCATGTGGTGGTGACCCCTCCAACCATAACATTATTTTTGTTGCTACTTCCTACCTGTCATTTTGCTACTGTTAGGAATTGGGCAGCCCCTGTGAAAGGATCGTTTGACCCCCCCAAAGGGGTCGCAACCCACAGGTTCAGAACCACTGCTCTTTACAAATGAAAACAGGACACTTCTAGAATTTTATCCAGCAGATATACAGTATTTGTAGACATATTCAAAGTTCATTTAAAGTAGCAAGAGAACATAAACCTCCTAAATGGTACAGTTTAAGAGACACATAACAAATAAGAAAAACATGGTATTTTCTATAGAATTATATCCATGGGGGCGGGGGGAGTTAAGCATAGTCCAATGCAACGTGTACAGCTTACTTCTACTTGTTAAAACAACAACAACAGCTGTGTGCATGCATGTGCTTATGAGTTTATATATGCATAAAAGATCTCTGGAAATATCAAGAAAAGTTAATAATGGTTGACACTTTAGGAGGGAGCCCAGTGCTGGGGTCAGATGTGAAAGGGCTATTTTTAATTATAGTATACCTCTTAAAGCTTTGTAATTTGAAATGGGTAGTGGCAAATACTGCTTCAAATTCCAGAACTTCTGCTCTCCCGGTTGCTGATAAAGACATGTCTGCTCTCCTGGTTCTCCAGGATAACTAGTAAGGAAGAGACGGGGAAGAGAAACCCTCTCCTGCCCCGTCCTTGCTGCTACTCTGCCTCTGTCTGGCTTCTTCTCCCCCAGGCTCCTGCCTCACTTCTTTGCGTCTCATTCCAGACATCTCATCACTGCTGCATGCATCATTATCCCACGTATAAGCCATCCCTTCTTCCCCAAAGCCTGAATTTTTACTTCAAAGCGATTTAGAAACCTTATCAATTAATTAGTCATGTCTTCCATCATGCCACCTAAGTCCTCAATCAAATTTCCTTCGCTTCCATTTTGTGCCTTGCACATCCTTGCTCCCATTTGCTCTAGATGTCTTATTTTTGTCTTTCCTCTTACCTGCCCCATCTTAGACCCCTGACCCAGGTAGGCTATAAGTACCACCACCACCAGGAGTTTAGAACTGGGAGAAAGAACCCTTGTTCAGAAAGGGGACCATTAGGAAGAAGAGTCTTCATTGTTTTCCTGCAGCCATAGGGATGTATCTTTGGGTATCTCGAGTTGAATTTCATGTTGTCCTACAAAGATGCTAGTGTAAGTTGTGGCTAAGGCTCAGAGGGTACTGTCTGTTGGGTTAGACGGGCTCTTGTGTTTCGGGAAAGTGCCCTCTTTTTTGCTACAGAAGCATCCTCATCAGGAGAGGAAACTATGGTTTGTCCACAAGTAATTTTTCTCAGCTTGTAAAATGGGCCAGCCTCCCTGTGCCCTGTTGCGTTGTGATTTGACTTTAGGTGGGCTGTGTCCCTTCTGTGTCACAGATGCTAGAAATGCATTATACAGAGAAAGCAACACTGGTTCTCCTCCTAGCTTGCCTACAGTACTGGCATTCACTGGGGATATTTTTGGTAAGATATATTGCTTTTCATTTAAGTTGACCTTTCTCCTGCTTATGTTCTAATCCTGTTCTGACAGAGGCGGACATCCAACCATGGTCATGCCAGGAAACGAGCCAAGGTGAGACCCTGCTGCTTCCTTTTTCTTTCCTTCCCTTCTGCTCTCTTTACTCGGGTCATTCATAATAATTTTCACACATGAATACACACATATGTCCTATTCATCTGGTTTTATTTTCTCCACTATCGTGTGGTCAGGCACAGTCTGATTCTGATGCTTGAAAGAATCCCCAGCTGGGGCCTCTGAGCAGAGCCCGGGGGCACTGGTCTTTATTCTCCTGTGAGGCCAGTTTCTCTGCTCACCTCAGATTTCTTTAGGAGGATGGCTGCCTACATCCATTTTGTTTTTGTAGGGTCTGGGGAGTGTGGTAGGGGGTAAAGGGGAAGAGGGGTGTTAGTCGTGTAAGTTTTTTTTTAAGATAAATCTTGCTCCATTTGAAATGACTCAACATTTTTGGATAGCCTAAAAATACAGGCATTTTTTGATGTTTTTACTTTTTAGGTTAGGGCAAGGAGGAGGGTTTTGTTTTGAATCATCGAATGATAAAATTAGTATAAGCACAGGTTATTTTAAGGAGAATTATCAGGAAAGACTATATGTGTTAGTGTGTGATAGCTTTTTAATTAGCTAGCGAACAGTAAAATATCAAACTTCTGGCCAGGGGGCGCATTGTCACCAGAAGGAATAATTATGGGTGCCAACCCCCTTCCACCAGAAAAATAATGGCAACATCTAGTGACAGAGCTGAAATGTAGCCTGGGTTTGAAGAAGACCAGACAGTCTGAGAAATGGGCTCTGCCCTGCCCTGCGTGGCCTAACCCACAGTGATGGGCCTAATGTTGAAGGGCAAACCCAAAGGGTGCCACTTTCTGCTACTTGGATTCTTCCCAGACTTTGGGGATAAATAAAATAGTTACTATCTTCATTTTACAGACGAGGAAGCATGGGCATGAGAGACTGAATAACCTGACAAAGGAGAGTCTGTAGCAAGTGGCAGAACTACCCTTGAAGTCAGGTCTTCACATTTGCATATTCTTTTCACTATCCTGCATTACCTGCCATGCACATGCCCTGCTTTCTATGTTAATTATAAACCTTGACCGTATTGAGGGAATTCTCAATAAATGTTAATAGATGTGTGGCATAGTGGTTACACACTGAGCTGCCGACCACAAGGCCAGCAGTTTGAAACCACCAGCCGCTCTAAGGGAGAAAGGCTGGACTTTCTACCCCCATGAAGGGTTGCAGTGTCAGAAACCCATGGGGCAGTTCTACACTGTCCTCTAGGGTCAACATGAGTCAGAGATGACTCAGTGGCAGTGACTTTGGGTTTTGGTTGTATCAGAGTAGTGATTGGTACAGTAGATTTCAGATCCTTTTCAAAGAGTGGGGGTAAGGGAGCAGATTCTGTAACCAACTGAAGTAATCCAAATGGATTAGGTTTTTATAGCTTTAAATCAGCAATACCCATTTGTCTTTTTTAGCCACTTCTTTCCATACCTTACCACTTCAGGTTTGGCATCACTTAACACTTATTGTCTAATATATACCAAGGAATGAGCCCTGATGCCAGAGTGCAGTAAATATTTGGCTACTAACCAAAAGATTGACGGTTCAAACCTACAAGGTGTTCCATGGGAGAAAGACGAGGTTGAGACTGTGAGTCTTATAGCTCCTACAGTGACAAAATTAGGAGTTGAAGTTGGACCTTCTGGCTCTCAGATCCACTGTTTTTTTCCTACCGTGTCATACTGCTGTGTAGTCACAGTAAACTTCTGAGTCTGAAATTTGGGCTAGACTGCTGTTACAGGATATAGCATCTGGGGTCTTAAAGGCTTGAAGTTAAACAAGCAGCCATCTAGCAGGGAAGCAATAAAGCCCACATGGAAGAAGCACAACAACCCATGTGATCACAAGGTGTCTATGGGATCAGGCATCAGGCATCAAAAGATTCAAACAACCATTTTGCTGTGAACGAGGGGGGTTGAAATGGAGACTCAAAGCCCATCTATGACAATTGGACATCTCCTCACAGCAGGGTCACAAGGAAAGGACAAGCCAGCCAGGTGCAGTATAGCACCGACAAAACACACAACATTCCCCTAGTTCAGTGGTTCTCAATCTTCCTAATGCTGTGACCCTTTAATACAGTTCCTCATATTGTGGTGACCCCCCCCCCCGAACCATAAAATTATTTTTGTTGTTACTTCATAACTAATTTTGCTACTGTTATGAATTTGGCGACCCCCATGAAATGATGTTCAACTCTCAAAGGGATCACGACCCACAGGTTGAGAACTGCTGCTCTGGTTTTTAATGCTTCCTCCCCTGCCACTATTAAGACCCCAGTTCTACCTTACAAATCTGGCTAAACCAGAGCAGGTACACTGGTACAGATAGGAGCTCTCGATGCACAGAACCCAGGACAGATCAACCCCTCAGGACCAATATTGAGAGTAACGATACCTTGAGGGTAGGGGAAGGTAAGGGGAGACATGGAAAGAATGGGGAACTGACCAAAATGATCAACGTACAACTACCCCCCAGGGGGGGCATGAACAACAGAAACGAGGGAGAAGGGAGACAGTGGATGGTAATATGAAAATAAAAGTAATCTATAAATTATCAAGGGTTCTCAAGGTGGTGGGGGGAGAGGAGCTGATACCAAAGGCTCAAGTAGAAAAAATGTTTTGGAAATGATGATGGCAACATGTGTACAAATGTGCTTGATACAATTGATGTATGGATTGTTATAAGAGCTGTAAGAGCTCCTAATAAAATGATTTATTAAAACTTTTTATTAAAGGAAAGAAATTTGGGCTAGAAAGAAAGAGGGTTGAATGAGGTAATTATCCAATCCTCTCTCCAAAATAGCCATTTTTGTTTGACACACCCACTGTTGCAAGCAAGTGCATAATTTTTCAAGTGAATCAGGAACTGATAGTAGGATCTATTTGGGGGAAGGGAAAAATGCTATTTAATGGAAATAGCAGCAGAGCCAAATGCTTTCGGAGTGCCCACCAAGAGAATGTTTATGTGTGTTTGGTTTTCCTAGTCTAATTCCAAGCTGAAGCTGGTGCGCAGCCTGGCAGTGTGTGAGGAGTCCTCCGCCCCATTTACTGATGGGCCACTGGAAACCCAGGTAGGTCCTGTACAGGACTTGGTGGGTTTTTTTGTTGCTTTGAGCTTGACCTTTGTTTGGTAAAATGCAGCATAACAACCAGCAGCCTCCACTATCAAGCTGCGGAATCAGGACAGGAGGAGCTATTACAGTAAAGGAGATGGGTGGAGCAATGAGGTCTTCACACCTAGGCCACCCACGATGATGCTGACCAGGGCTTCCGAGGGCTGAGTCTTCTTTTTCCATACTCTCGTCCTCTTTCCGTCTGAGAATTTATCCCAGCCAGGCAGTGTAACGGTGAGCTTTTCACAAAGTAGCCACGCTGGCTAACAGGGGAAGCATGACTAGCCTTTACCTTTTGATAGCACAAAAGCACCAACAAAAATTTCATTAACATAATACCTTTCTAAGAGGAAGTTGCCATCCCAAGATTTACCTTCTTTGAGATGCCAAGGGTACTTCAAGACAATTCAAGTCCCCTTTCCTCCTTTGGTTTATATTGCTCTTTCTCTTTGTCCAAGGATATAATTCAGTTGCATATCAGTTGCCCCTCTGACAAAGAGGAGGAAAAGTCTACAAAGGATGTCTCTGAAAAGGAAGACAAGGAAAAAAATAAAGAAAAAATCCCAAGGAAGATGCTGTCCAGAGGTGAGGACTTGTCCCCTCTCTCCTCTATCCCAGCACCCACTGCTCTTCACTGGCCCAGCGGCGGGCTGCAGTGCTGCCTGGGAAGTGCCTAACTTGCTTACTTTTAGTGCTTCTCTAACACCCTGTGCTGGGGCTCACTGGATGGACGCAGAGCAGAGAAGTCCTTTATCTGCATTGGTCTGCTCTTTGGAGTACATTGCAGTCTGATCGGATTTTATTTGTTTCTGGAATAAACAAGGACATGAATAATCACTGGTAGCAGGTCCTTCAGATACCATGTGCATTTTGGTTTGGGGATGGCTGGAATGATTATATTTTTAAATTCTGTGTATTTGTCTCTATTTATTAGGTTTTCTTTGGGTTTAAATTATTGGGCTCAAAGGAATGGTAGTTGGCAGCAAAAAGACAATCCTGGGATTAAATATTGAAGCGAATCATCCACCAAGTGAATGAGTCACCATAAATGATCAGCATGTTCAGTGAGATGCTGGAGAACACAGCCCTGACTCCCCTTACCTGGAATGTATTTTTGTTTGCTAAAATAAAATCTACTTTGTTTGGACCAGGGCATTCTGTAAATACTTACTATTAATGAGAAGGTGGCTTTTTAGTGTGGCATTGATACAACAGTGTGACCCAGAGTCCTCATTCTGTCATGCTTGTAGGGGATTTTGGTGGGGCTGGCAGATCAAAATCATTCTAGTTTTTAATGCTACGATCCCTGAAGTTTAATTTCACTTTCCTATTGTCCTGTCTTCTGGTCCCTTGTAGGCTTCTGTTTGTAGGCAGGTGTGCAAGGCAGTTTAATTTATTTTACATTTCTTTTGTTGTGGTGGTTCTAGACTCCAGCCAAGAGTATACGGACTCCACTGGAATAGACTTACATGAATTTCTTGTAAATACACTGAAAAAGAACCCAAGGTAATGACATGACTTGGTGGAAGGGAGGTGGGGCCAGAATACCTAAGGGGCCAAGCAGCTCCCCAGACTTCTCCTCTTATTCGAGTCTAGCTGTCCAGCCCTTATCTCCCCCTCTCTGTGTGCACTTCATATTCTGTGAAGGATTCAGAGTACCCTCAGATTGAGGTTTATGCTCTCTGGGGAGTTGAGGAAAATGTGATCAAAGAAGAAAACAGCGACAAAGAAATGTGAAAGCTTGCCAGTGTACTGTGACAAAAAATAAATGCAGAAGCAAAATAATGGCTTGTATATAGCATAGGCCCCCAAACTTAACTTGGCTGGCTGTTCCCTTTTCAGAAAAGCCAACAACGACAAAATTACTTAGCACCCCCTGGCAATGAAAAATGTTTGTAGCACCACCCTCCCCTACCCCCACCCCCAATCATTCCATTGCCTCCTAGGGGGCGGTATCACTCCCATTTGGGGAACACTGGCATGTAAGCTCAATTGTAATTGCTTAAGATTTCTGTAGCTAACCAGATGTATAAGAATGAACCACAAGAGAAGAGTTGCCAAACAGAATTAGATTTCTGATGGAAAGCAGATACACAGCCTGTTCGGAAGTAATTGCAAAAGGTTCACTTGAGTTACTGTAGCCAACAGTGGCATCGGCCAGTAAGGCTGAGTCATCTTTGCATTAAAGTCTACACTTGGCATTTAGCTATAACCCTCCCTTTGCCTTCTGTCATGAACAAGTTGTGTCACCTTCAACCCTTGCTCTCAAGTGCTATTGAATCCCGACCTTTTCTTTGGTTTACGTCTGTTTTCTCTCTCTTTAAACAGGGACAGAATGATGCTGCTAAAATTAGAACAGGAGATTCTGGACTTTATTAATGACAACAAGTAAGTTACTTGTGTGAAACACACATTTAGTGGTGGGAGGAGGCACTGGAAGGAGGAGATGTAGGTACAATTTTTCAAGTCTGAGTTTTGAGGTAATTACTCATTGAGAACCAAAAAGAATTGGGGGGAAAAAAGTCACAGTGGGACAAAACATAATGTGAGTGAAAAACACAGTGAGGTTTTCAGTTAGTTGTACAGATTTGAGTTGGAAAACAGTTTCCTCTTTTCAACACTCTAGTCTTCAACTGTTCCAGGTGTCTCGATGCTTAACTCTCCCTTTTCCTTAAAGCATCCTTTGGGTGGGGGATGTACAGCTTAAAGAGCCCTCCTAGGAGCTGATACCAAGGCTCAAGTAGTAAGAAAATGTCTTGGAAATGATGATGGCTACATATGTACAAATGCGCTTGATACAATTGATGTATGGATTGTTATAAGAGCCGTAAATAAAATGATGAAAAAAGAGCCTTCCTAATGAGAATAGTGGGTCAGAGGGCTTGGCAATGCTGTAGATAAAGAAGTTGAGGAAGTCTTTTTGACTCTCCTGGAGTAAATATCTTCTTGTAATGAATAGACTTTGTCTGCGGGTGTCTTTCTTTCACCTAAGACATTCCTCTTTTAGACGCCTGTCACTGCTGAGATTTGCCCTTACTTCATTTTCTTTTCCCCTGGGTTTCCTTTAGTAATCAGTTCAAGAAGTTCCCTCAGATGACCTCCTATCACCGGATGCTATTACACCGGGTAGCTGCCTATTTTGGGATGGACCACAATGTTGATCAAACTGGGAAAGCTGTTATCATCAACAAAACCAGTAACACAAGAATGTAAGGGACTGGGTGGATGAAGGTGCTGTGGGAGCGAGCACTCTCTTCTGGGGAGCGGGTGTTGTGGTTGGGCTATGTCATCAAGTCCCTCATGTACAGCAGCTACTTCATTCAAGGCCTAGGGGACAGATATTAGAGGTACTGATATTTTGTAAAGATTGGCATTAGCCTTTCTTTACCTTCACTAAGAGGACAAGATAACTTTGGAACAAGACAAATTATAGGTGCATAAAAGAACAGCCTATAGGTCCATTAAAAACTTGATGTAACTTTTTGTGTGCCCAACTCCAAAAAGCCCCGAATATTGAGTATTAGAGAACTGTACAAAGGAGATTTACTGTCTTAACAGAAGGTTCTTTCTCCTCCTTTTCTTCTGCATTTTTGTCCAATGCCAGTCCTGAACAGAGGTTCTCAGAACATATAAAGGATGAGAAGAACACAGAATTTCAACAGAGGTTCATTCTCAAGAGAGATGACGCCAGTATGGACCGAGATGATAACCAGGTGAAAAATTAAAAAGGGTGGACCTATAGAGAGTGATTGCAATAAGAGAAACTGGGAGGCGGGAAGAATGCTTGTGGGACAGAGAAAACGCAAACTCTTTGTTTGGAAAAAATCTGTATTGAGCTAGACTGAGTTGGCTTAATGTTGAGGACCAATTAAACTTGTTGAGCTGAATTGCCCCCCTCTTAGCCCCAGAGAGACATGGTGCTGAGGTTTGCTGGGTTTTCTCATTTGCCCTAGAACTCTCTGGCTTTGCCACTGACTTCTAACTCCAAGTCACTGTGGGACAAAGCAAGGTCCCTACCTGCTTCAGCTTTGATCCAGCTGATGGTTTTGTACTGTTTTTGGGTTTTTCTTTTTCCTTTAATGGTTAAGGATGTTTTTTTGGAGTCACCAAAAACTATTTCATTCCACTTCCCCTTTAACCTAGCTCAGGACTAGCCTTGACTGGCAAAGATGTAATCTAATTTATCCACTTAGAAAGGTGTTTCTAATTCCTTCCTGAGAACTCCTTAGTCTTTTCCTAACTCGTTCCACCAAGGTGAGTGAGTTAATTTGATTTTGATGGTGAAAATGTCAGGAAGTTGCCTATGTAATTCACTCTATGGGGATAAGATCGGCCCCATCCCTTCAGCTATCTTCCTGGGACTCTCGCAATCCTTTAGCTGGTAGGTTGGGGTAGTTTTCTTAGCTAAAAAGAACATTCTGATCCAACCTGCTTTTGCTTTAGCCTCTAAATGGGATTAGGTTGAGAATAGAATTAAAAATCTAGAGAACATGATTGGGTAGAGCCAATGTGATTCTTGCTAATTAATCATAATTATGATACTTTACCTCTGGAATCAAATTAGCTCACAGATACTGTCTGGTCTTGAGATCGAGACCTTCCCTGCTGCTTGCTGCTTGCGTGTTTGAGAGTCCTTTTGAGAAAGTGCCATAGTCAACGTGGACAAATGCACTGGGTCTGATTGAAAACAGGAACGTAACACAATTGTGATGACCAAGAAAGAGCCTTTCCATCCTGATGCCCTTCTCTCCATTTTCCAAAAACCCCTTTTCTGCGGATCAGGAGTTATGTAGGCCTACAGAGACACATTGTCAAGGAGTGAACTCTGCCCCTCTGTGACAGTTCTAGGGTAGGCTCTGTGTACTTTCTGTCTGTGGTGTGAATAATAAACATAGTCATTGCAACCTTTGCATGTCTTTCCCTCAACCAGGCTCTGTTCTAAACGCATTACCTGTATGATCTCTTTTGGTCCGTCCCACAACCCAACATAGACAGGAGTTATTTACCTTACTTTACATATCAGACAATTGAGGCTAAAATACATGAATTGTATGCTTGAAATCAGATTACTGTGAGCCAAAGCTGAGCTTCTGCCCCACCTCGAAGCTCCTTTATGATCTTCCGGCTCTGCCACTGGTTTACCAATACTAACAATTAAGGGGAGTATAGCTCCTCAAAGTCCTGTGTCATCTTGGAATGAGACATTTAGTAGAATTTGGGCTCTCAAGTGACATTCAGGTATTTCAGGCTGGCGAGAACTCAGTGTAGTCAACATTGATACTTTCAAAGTCATGGCTTTCTCCCGAGACTGAAGATCAAGGTGAGCTGAGAGCAGCACTCGTCTTCAGATTGCTTCATCTGAAGCTCTCAGAGCCTCTGCAGTGAAGATGAGACTCTTTTATGACCTGATGACATTCAGTCGTGTCATCTCTCTGAGAAGCTCCGGTGGGGGGAAGGGCACTCTGCCGCACCACCTCTAGGACAGTGGCCACGAACCGTGGGCCCAGAGAGGAAAGGAGAGCAATGAAGACGTAGCTGGTAGGCGAGCCAGAAGCGGAGCCCTGGTCAGCCCGGCCAGCCCTTGTAGTCACCACACTACATTTCTGAGACTGTAAGACTCTCTCTCTCTCTTCCTTCCCTTCTGTCTCTCCCTTCCCTCCACTGCACTTTATTTGTCTGTTCCTTTCTTTGTTTATCCTTCTTTCGGTTCTGATCTCCGTTTCTTTTTCCCTTTTTGTTGCTCTGTTCTTCGTCTCTATTTCTGTGTCCTTCCCACCAGTGGCAAAGCTAAGATGAGGGGGGAAATGCTTAGACTTTTGAGTTTAGCTTCGCCCTTGGAATTTCATTTCCAAGGCTCTCTTTGCTGAGCTGTGTGTGACTTGGCTCTTCGGGCCATGGCATTAGCAACTAAAGAAGGCAGACGATCGAGTGCAAGGTCTCTGGACCTCCTCCTCCTCCACAGCCAGCTCTGCTAAGCACCTAACTGGTCCTTCTCCCTCTCGGGCTTCCTTCTAGCCTTTGCTCTCCCTCAAAAGACATGTTGATTTTTCCAGGCTATTGTCTTGATCCTTACTGGAGAGCACCTGATTACAACAAGAAAGCAACTCAGTCCTTGTAAATAGATATTCTTGATGTTCTGGGGGGTGGGGTGATGGAGAGTCCCCAGCCATCCAGAAAACCTGATCTCCCAAACTGCATGGTCAGATGTACCCAGTGAAACCTGTCCAGGACTGGAAATTTTATTTCTTTTCTTCTTCTTTTTTCCCCCCGCCCCCCATTTTTTTGGATGGCAACTATAAACTCTCCCGGTTTCTCTTCCTTGCTGGTGTGCAGTGAGCTTGCAGTACGAGGAGAACTTAACTAGCTTAATTCTGCTCATCGATCTAGATCAGAGTTCCATTGCAGGATGGAAGGAGGAGCAAGTCAATAGAAGAGAGAGAGGAGGAATATCAAAGGGTCCGAGAGAGAATATTTGCCCGAGAGGTAAGTGTAGCTTCTGGGAGTCGTCAGCTCGTAGCTTTTAGCTCTTAAATCTTTGGAACTGTGAATGGAATGAACCCTCCGTAAATGTGGTTGGTTTTTTTTTTTTTGTCTTGTTTTGATTAACCAACATCAGCCAGCCCTTGTTTTAGTCTCTAAAATTAAAAGTAATTATTGGGAGCTACAGATTTTTAACTTGTGCATTCTGCTGTATAGCGCACAAAGAGACCAAAAACTTGGAGTGGCTGAATTTGGTAGGTATGACTAGACTGAATATAGAAAATGGTTTTGGTAGGATTTACGGAAGGGCCCTGGATCTTGCCTGCCAAAACCTCTTCCCGCTTACCCTCTTTCACTCCCACTGTCTATTTTAGGCATCTTTGCTTCTAAGTGGAAGACTCATTGTCCACACAGCCTAAACACTCATCTTATCTAGCCAGCTACATATCTAGGAGATTTGGAGAAATATTAGTGCACAGGTCTGACATCATCTTCTGTGAGCCCCACAGCCCATTGAGGGTACCACTGTCGTCTCCAGCCCCGCCCTGAGCAGGAAGTCTCTTTCTTCCTATGTTTCCTCCCTTGCTTCTTTATTTAGGACAGGAGAGGTGCTCTGAGCCCAAAGGCAACTTGAATCACTTTAGGCAACTTTATTCTTAGGAATTGTTGACCAAATCAAACGTGCTTCGTATTCCTGTATGTGGTTGCCTTTGCCTTCCAGGCTAAAGGTTACAGGCTAGCAGAAATTCAAGAACAGGTGTGGCATGGTAAAAGATGGAGGAATCTCCAGAAAGCCTGGGTCGGGAGAGCAGCCCCATCACACAGATTGGCAACAGAAGAAGAAAGACCAACCTCCCTTTGTTGTCTGTAGAGGGCCAGTTCTAGTCAAAATACTTGGATGGTCGCGCCTCTCCTCCCATTCCCCACTTAACTCGCCCTCATCAAAACCAAATCAATCAAATAAAGAAATACCTTTTTATCCTCACCTGGCTCAGAAAATCGTTATCTCCAACTCGACAATTTGAACATACTCCGCTGACTCAAGAGACCCAAGTGTCTCCAGGAATCCTCAGTGGAGACATCTAATGCACTAAAGTCCAAGGAGAGGGCGTCTTCTTGCACATTGCAGCTGAGTCAGAAAACGTGGTTCTTCCAAATTATCCAACCAATGTAGCTTTTTCTCTACCTGAAAATCACCTGGGTGGAATGAGAGGAGAGATGTCATTTTGTACACAGTGTCAGTGACGACATTAACCTTTAGACAGAACAGGTCAATGGAAAAGCTTTAACAACATTCATATAGTACTTATTGTCTTTCAGGTTTGAGGAGCCCTGGTGGCGTAGTGGTTACACAGTGGGCTGCTAACCACAAGGTCAGCAGTTTCAAACTACCAGCTGCTCCTTGGGAGAAAGACAAGACTTTCTACTCCCGTAAAAAGTTACCTAGTCTTAGTCTTCTAGGGTTGCTATGAGTCGGAATCGACTTCATGGCATTGCGTTAAATTTGAGGTCTTTGAAGCATGTTGAAGCCCTTTATGTAGGTCACTCATGTAATCCTTACACCAGGTTTCATTGTTTCCCCTGAGTTATAAATGAGGCACAGAGCGTGGAGTAAGCTCCTAAGGACACACCTAAGATTAGCAGAAGAACTAGTATTTCAATTCAGGCAGTCTACCTCTGGAATTACTGCTCTTAGCCCCTACACTAACCAAACCACCCGTCTCTAACTTTCCCTGCTCTGGGATCTTTAAATTAAATGCCGGTGGCATCATAGCCCAGCTGACTACCTGCTTCTCCTGCACATGGAAATGCCAGCCGTTAGCAGAGCCACAGGTGTTCTGAGAGAAAAGACAACTTGAAATAGAGTACTGAGACTGGTTCTCAACTGACATCCCTAACAAAGGCCTAGTGTCTCTTCTGCCCTTTTCCCTCCTGAGATCTAGTCTTATCAAATCTCTCTTGACATGTGTATCCTTTGTTCAGTCTCTGTAGATTTATCACCTTCGTTGCAGCACTCCCTGACTCTTGTCATAGCGGACGTATCAGCAGGTCTAGACAGGGAGGATGGCCAAAGCCCACTGTGCTCCAGAGGGGAGGCTGGCCAGCCAAAGGGAGCAGATTAAGGGTGGAGCTGCTGTTTCTAAGGGACCTGGAGGGGAGCAGAAAGCAGGCCCAAAATAATGAGAAGTGGAATGAAGGGTGTTTGGATGGAAACGCTGCTGCTGCACCCTCCTGGCGCCAGAGCCATGTGTTGGGACAGCTGTCCTACATGGGGGCCTGCTCTGCACAGCACCCCTGTGCTCAGCAGTAGACACTCTTGGTACTTTTGCCTGAGGCATGGGAGTCCACCTGGATGCTCACTTCACTCAGCTCAGTGACTTTGTCAGGAAATAATCCCCAAAGAGACTGTTTCCGGCGGAATGTTCCCATTTTTCTTAGGCCTCTACCCATTTCCTACCCTCCTTGGGTCTCAAGTGTGAAAGTCTTTCATTTCGGCTAGTGCAGAGGACAGAAATGGAATAGCCATGGAAACAGATTTTCCCAAACAACTCTGTTCCTTTCTTTTGTGACCTTCCCTTTGAAGACAGTCCTTAGGAGCAAGCATACCTGTTGTATTGTTCAGTTAACCATTCATGAGCATAAATGTAAGACTGCAAAGGAAGTATTAGGTTAAGACTTTCCCCCTTTCCATACTCCTTCCTACCTTTATCACCCTCTCTTTTTGAACACTGGGTGGAGAGGCTAAAATGCTGAATGCTCTTTTCTATGACAGGTGAGAGGTCACATTGGGTGTGTGGGGTGGGTCATCCTGTCCCTCCCTGCTCCCTCCCTCCCTATTGGTGGGTGAGCTCTGGTTTAAGGACCTTGGGTTTTCATAGCATCGTGGACACCCTTTTTGGTTATGCCATGCTGTTTTCTTATAAGTTATTTTCCGTTTTCTCCCCCTCACCTAGACTGGCCAGAACGGATATCTAAATGACATCAGGTTAGTACCACTTAGCATGTTCCCTGCTTTTCATTGAGCTTTTTTGTCAGTGAGGTTACTATAATCCTGTAATGATGCTTTTCTTTGATGTCAACCAGCAGACTCTCCAAAGAAGCCTTTTCTTCTAGTTCTCACAAGAGAAGGCAGATTTTTAGGTACCTCTGTGTGATCTCTATCTCTTCTCTCTTTTTTTTTTCTTTAAGTTTGTTTTGCTATAATCTTTTGAGCGGAGTAAGTTTGCTCCATGCATGGCTGCTTGTGGAATAATTCAACTAGTGGTTTTTGCAACACTGTATTTTTTTCCCATTTAAAAAAACATTGGCTCTTTCTCAATGACTTTATTTTTATTGATTCCATTTTGAGCCCTAGATCGGGTGGTAAAGGGGATCCAATAGCTGTGTCTGGGATAGGTCCTGCTCCCTCCCAGAGATTTGGTGGAGCTGGGCAAATTTTTAAAAAATATATAAATCATTTTATTGGGAGTGGGAGGAGCTGGGCAATTTTTTAAAAACTTGAACATATATTTATATAAAGATCAAAAGAGTAAGTATCTTCTAGTTGCCTTTTCTAAATGTGTGAAGAGATGAGGGAAATTTCTTTTTGACCCAACATAGTGTTTTGTACCTTTAAGAAAGAATAGTACACAGACACACACACACACACACATCGCTATCACACACTATGGATAGTTTTTTTTTTTGAGATAGTTTATAGGCAAGATGACCCTAGAAACTAGAAAGAACCCTTCTTTCTTAGAATAAGCTCCAAGCGTATTCTTTATATGATTATTCATAATTACTTGCTCTTGGTGCTGGTGAAGACTTGTATTTACTTACTTCCCCAGGCCTCATATTCTCCACTTTCTTTTTTCCCCCCACTTTCTCATTAATCTTGAAACTCTTCCTTGAATTCTCTTAGTCCCACCCCGGTGGATTAAACAGGGTACGGATGAGAGAAGAAGCACTGTTTCAGGGCCTTGTCCTGATGCCAAACTCCAAGTTGTGTAGTGAGTTATGTGTTGCATTGCCAACCATGAGGTCAGTAGTTTGAATCCAGCAGCTGCTCTGCAGGAGAACGAGTTGGCTTTCCACTCTGGTAAACAATTACATTCTTGGAACCCCATCAGAGCAGTTCTGCCCTTTCCTATAGGGTCACTAGCAGTTGGGATCAACTTGATGACAGTTAAGAGTGAGTCAGTCTTAAATGACAAATTAAAAAAAAAGAGTGAGTAAAGTGATGTCAACTCACTTTAAACATAGTTCTTTCCAGTGTTACTATCCCAGTAGAAGACCTGTAAAGTACAGAGAACTTGCTCGTTTAACTAGGATTCAAGTGTCCCCCTTTCCAACGGGTTTCTTTTTCACTCCTGAGCTAGAACAGGATTGACTTATTTAGATGAGTTAAACATTTCATTCTCAGTCTTTTCGTTGTCCTTTCCAAAGATGGGAGAAAGGCGTTCTACTCCCGGAGAGACATGCAGTCTTGGAGGAGGAAACTTGCAGGGGCAGTTCTGCGCTGCCCTATAGAGTCGCTGTGAGTTGGAATTGGCTTGAAGGCAGTGAGTTTAGGTTGGCTTTTGGTTTGCCAAAAAATATATAGTAAGACCATGTGGAACAAGGGATTTGGAGGGTAGGGGATTTTTTTATCTCCCCGTATCTCTGAACTCCACACTTCCCCCAAGACCATCCTGTGCCGAGGCCCATCTGCAAGCTCCATGCAGAGAGGGACTCCATGGTGCCAATGGTGGTAAGAGACAGAGCCATCACTTTTTGTTTTTAATTACTTGTGCTCTATGTTCTGTACTTTGGGACCACGGATCATTCCAAAATGCCTTTAATAAGCAGGAATTTTAAAGCTTTCTTGTGGACTCTTTGTGTGACTTAATACACAGAGCATTAGCAACTGCCTGAGTATACCTTACCGGATTCTGCACTCTCACCTCCTGGTTTGGTAGCTAGCTTACCGCTAAGAAAACAAAAGTGGGAGGATTAAGTGGCTAGCCCAAGGTTCCATGGCCATTAGTGGCAAAGCTGGGCTGGACCCCTGGTTCAGTGTTCATTTCACTGCACTGCTCCAGCTCTTGGCAGCATCCCCCTTTCCTCCCTGGGTTGAATTCTCTCCGGAGCCCTGATTCACACTCATGCTAAGAATGATGCGTTTATTAGTGCCATGGAGACTCAAACTACATCAACTGTGCAGACAGTAGCTTTAAGGACCCGGTAAGCAGATGCAGCCCTCTCGTCCCCATCCCTCTTCGTAAGCTCTTGTTTTTACACCGAGCATTGACTCAAAATCTAAGTTGTCAACAGTGCACGTTCAAGGATACTTAAGGGAGTTGCTTCTTTCCCCACGTGGGTTCTGGATGGGGAATTGGCTGATTAGAGACGGTCTTCTCTGGCTACTTTATATCTTTGTTTCCAAATCTGTGCTTATGAAGCTCTAGCACACAAAATAAAATTACCCAGATGGATGGTAACTATGGGACTTCCCAGTAGTTTGTAAGATTCTACCCCATAGTTAATGAGCCACAGTCAGACTTCCTGATTGGTATTACCACTTATTGCAGAGACCTCTCACTAGATCAGCACTAAACTAATGTGCTGGAACCGAATCCGCTCTCCTTTTCCAGGAGTATAACATGTAAAAGGGTGCTCTTGACTCCCTGATCACCAACACACACACAGTCTGATCTGGTGCCCAGAAATTAGTCTGAGTAGCCTTTCCTAGCTGCCTTATTTGTAATGAAGTGGAAACAAATGACTAGCGATTAGGCTTAATTTTGGAGAAGGAAAACTGACCTTGGCCAAGACTCGCCCCAGTTTCTCTAACCCTCTTGAGAGTGATATGCTAGGTCAGATTCATCAGAAGACGATCAGAGAGACCATCCTTTGAGCATTTGGCTCTCACCATCTTGGGGACAGTGGGTGATGAGTAAAGAAGTGCTGTCACTTTTCCCAGAGTTTTCCATGTAAAGTTGCCTCATTCACTGTGTGTCTCAGCTAGAAACAGTCAGTGGCAGGATTGCCCCAACAGAGCAAAAGTGGTGTAGGTGGAAAGGTTCACTAGGACTTTTGTTGGAGAGTTTAAGTTTTAACATCCTAAATTCAGGCAGCTTCATGTACTGCCACTAGTATATTTCTTTCCCCCCACAAACACAATTATTTATTGAATCCTGTCAGTAGACTTGCCTCCATGGAGGCAAAAAGCTATTGGCTCTCGTTTTGGGTCCAGTTCTATTTCTGGAGATTCTCTGATTTACAATTCTTTATTGTTTCCCGTTCCAGTTTTGACATCCCCAAGAGAAAGGGGAAAGTTTTGGGGACACGGGGATGTTGTGGAAAGAAACTTTGAGGCTGGATATAAACGTGCTTGGGCTTGCCTGGAAGAACTGGCATCTTCCGGACCAGCTGTGCACATGTGCTCTCAGCCTGTCGTGGCTGGCTTGGCTGACAGCTGCAACAGCTAACCATAGCACATACTTAGCCCACTTTCTCTACAGTTCCTTCTGAGCAAATGGGACAATACCTTATTTTTCTAGAATAACTCCGCGCCTAGTGTCTTTGGAGCTAAGGGAATTAGGCTGAGGTTTCCTGGTGGCTTTTGGTGGAATAGTACTGCAAGAAGGGGGAAGCCCAAGTTACTATTGTTTTTGCTTAATTGTTTCTAAGTATTCATACCAAACCCTTGTGGTTGCCATGTGATTTCCTTTGGTCCTTGGAGGAGGGTGGGAGTCGGGTTCCTGGATCTGGTTCCTTCACGATTGAGAAACTCTAAGACGGTTTTTAGGTCACACAAGCTCTCTTGAGAAGTACGGCTGCTCATAATCACAGGCAGTGATGATAAAATCAAGCAAGCTGCTGTTTCCAACATGACACAGTGCGGAAAGAACCCTTTGCTCAACAGCTTTATGCCCTGGCCTGGGCAGTAGCGGTATCATATCATATAATATCATATAATTTGGGTATCGTATCATGGGGGCAACCAGTCCATCCTGGATCCCAAAGACTTTTTTTTTTTTGCTTTTTCTTTGCTGGGTACTTGAGTCTTTAGAGCACATAGAAACCATTGTCCCCAGATACAGATGTGAAACTTGACAAAACAAGTTGGGTCAGTTCCCAACTCTGGGGCTGAGTTTTCCCAGGTGCTCCTTGCAGCCACTTACTCCTCTTCCCACCATGGAGTGGCCACCAGCAGCGCCTCTACTGGCTCAGACATGAGTTCTGTGATTTATCCACGCCCTGATCACCTCTGCCTTCCAGCACCACTACCTTCTAGGAGTCCTTGTGTTGAAGAACTCCCAGAAGGATCTGGTACCCCTCTGCTCTCCACTGTTTCCTGCATGTGTGGGATCCTGCAGGGGCTGGGGAAGAGACCATAGCCAATCTCAGCATCATGTATGTGGCTTCCGTCCACCTCTGGTCTGGTGTATGGAGTTAGTTGCCAGTGCACTGTCTTCCAGATTTGCCTCTGTGCTCTTTGTGGCTGTACTGGATCTCGTTCTGTCTGCTCCCATCAAGTCTCAGTTGGCCAGCCAACTTAACAAGAAGTCAGTGTCCATCTTCCCCCCTTCCCCTTCTTTGTTATTCAAAGAATAGAAATGAACTCTCTCCTAGCCCTGCTGCGAAGTGGGGGGTGGGGGGTGCTCTGACCATTGTGGTCTCTGCAGGGGGAACCGAGAGGGGCTGAGCCATACCTCAAGCAGCCGCCAGAGCAGCACAGACAGCGAACTCAAATCCCTGGAGCCACGACCTTGGAGCAGCACAGACTCAGACGGCTCTGTCCGGAGCATGCGGCCCCCTGTCACCAAAGCCAGCAGTTTCAGCGGCATCTCTATCCTTACCCGTGGCGACAGCATCGGGAGCAGTAAAGGTGGCAGTGCAGGAAGGCTCTCCCGGCCAGGTATAGCCTCTCTCCTTGCATACCCTGCCCTGTCTCTTCCTTCATGCTTGTCTTCTGCGAAGCATCATGTGGTTTGTAACTAACAGAACACTTGTCCCAATGCCTAACACAGCCCGCAACTCAGTGAGATCTTTGGTGTCATAGGGCTATCATCCATGTGCGTTTGCTCTCTAATTTCCTTTCAAGCCTCCTCGCTTGATTCAAAAACAGCCGATTGGGATGAAATTATTTTGACTGAGGCCCAGGTCCAGATTATGTACAAAGTTGAAAGGGATAGCTGCTTTCATTTGGTGGCCTGGGAGATTATAAGGTGTGTTTGTGGAACAGAAAACTCCAAAATCAATCTGACTGCCATCGAGTCAGTGCTCACTTATAGTGACCCCCTGTGGGTTTCCTAGAATAACTGTTCACAGGAGTAGAAAGCCTAGTTTTTCTCCCATGGAGCTTCTGGTGGTTTCAAACTGCCGGCCGGCTGGCCGGGGGCGTTGCACACAGCCCTTAATGAGTAGCAGTCAGTGGGCTAGAATTTCAAAAGATGCAGGAAGAACAGTAATGTCTGGTGCATACTCAGGTCCATATATAAGCTGAAGAGCCATGGCCGGTGTATGAGAGTGCATCCATAAGCATATACATACACACACTTGGCAGAGGCGATTTCTATATATGTATGTATGTGTGCTGCAAATGTATCCAGTATATACGTATAGAGAGAGCATGCAGGGGGAGGTTATGCAGATGTCTTAACAATGACCAAATACCTTAAGGGATTGGGGACCTGGGCTTGAGGGCTTTAGAACCTTAGTCTCGAGGGACATCTAGGTCAATTGACACAACAGTGCATGAAGACGATGTGCTGCATCCTACTTTGAGGGATAGCGACGGAGGTCTTAAAAGCTTGTGAGCGATGATCTGAGATACAGCTGTGGGTCCCTTTCCATCTGGAGTAGGGAAGACCAAAGACTCAAGGAAACAAGTAGTCTGAAGGAATAAGAGACCACATGAACCCGCCTCCACTAGCCTGAGACCAGAAGGTAACTGCATTGTGTCCAGCCACCACTAACTGCTGTGCTCAGATCATCATGAAAGAACGTGGGAGAATGGAGAGAAATCTACAACAAACCCATAACCTTAAAAAGGACAGACTTTCTGGTCTGACAGAGACCAGTGAAACACCTCTCCCTTCCCTCCCACCCGTACCCCCCAGACTATGGCCCTTAGACACCCTTGCAGCCTGGAACTGAACCTACTCCCAGGGGTTACTTTTTGGCCCACCACTACACAGATCTATTGAACAAACAGGCACACCCATGAAACATGTGCTCCTCAGAGCAGTCCAGCACACGAGACTGAAAGGCCTGCTTGGAAAGTTCCGAAGGCCGGAAGGGGGAATGGGAATGGGGAGCCCAAAGAGAAAGTGAGTTGAGTGAGGTGACATTGAGAGGATGGTAACTCTTGTCACAGTGCCAAATGCCTGTACATTGTTGAATGGGAAATGAATGAACCCTGTCAGTTTTGCCCACACCACAACACAATGTCTTTTAATAAAAGAAAACGGCTAAGAGATGTGCCTGTGTCCGTTCCCCTGTAGCCCAAACACTCGGATGTTCCGCGTGCAAGACCTCCAGCTCACCATGCCCCAGGGGATTGCGTTTCACCATCCTTCTGCCTCTAAAAATCTAAAAATGGCTAAGAGTCTCATCCCAGAAGCACTGTGAGTCTTGTAGACATGAGTGGTGGTGAAGATGTCACCTCTGACTGTCAGGTCTCTGCTGCCCGGCTGGTTACCTCATTGCTCACCCCCCTGTCTCTCATTGTGTAGTCAGCTGTCACACCGGCCCCCAAGCTGGTTCCCTTGCTCTGATACCAGCCTTTTCCAGAGCCAGTCCACCCTCTCAAGCAGATTGAGTCACATCAGTCCTCTCCTTGAGATGGCAGAATTCAAACTTCAAATTGGGAAATACTGAATCTGTGTTTTATCATTGTCTGTATAAGGAAAGTCCAAGCACGCTAGCATAGCTTGTCCTCACTTCCCAACTCTACTTTGCCGCCTCCGTCTCATTCCCAGACACTCCTCTAGAATGAACTCCGTCTGCCTTCAGCCTGGCAACCTTCTAGTTTATCGTTTCAGCCCAGCTCTTCTCCTTGGCCTGTTTAAATCTTTCCTAGCCCTTCCAGGAGTTCTTTCTTTCCTCATCTTGGCTTTCAACGAATGTTGGCCATGTCACTGGTGTAGCCTCTGTCAGATTGTAACAGCTGTGTGGCTGTCCAGCTCCAGGGGAAGATTCCATGCTGTGCCTGAAGCATAGCAGAGAGTCAGTTGAAGTATGCTATGTGAACACATACATGCCTTGGGAAGTCTGGAAATTAGAAAAAAATGTTGGATGGAGGTTATGTGTGTGCATGCATGCACTTGGAGAGGCACGGTTGCCTCCAACAATTTTTATATGATGACGCAAAGAGAGAAGAAACCAAAGAGAATATAGGCAGGCCCCTGAAGCGACCAGGAGTCTGGACCTTCCCAGGAAGTAAGCATTCATATTTTAGCTTTCTAATTATGATGGACAGATTCTAGGCACTTCAGAGGAGACACCTTAGCAGCCTGACATTTTGTTCAGTTCCAAAACCAAACTCTTGACAGTCACGTTGGTTCCTGCCCCTGGGGAGCAAGAGTCCGCTGAGATGAGGTTATGCCCACCCATGATGCTCACCCAGAGACAGTGGAGGCATGGGCAGGGAAAGCCGAGAGCCCCGCAGCTGCTGTCCTCACTGCCTGTGCTCACAACTCCTGGTGGGTCTTCTCTCTGCCATAGGTATGGCACTCGGTGCCCCAGAAGTGTGCAACCAGGTCACCTCCTCCCAGTCTATCCGGGGCCTTCTCCCCTGTGCTGCCCAGCCGCAGCAGCCGCTTCCTGCTCTTCCACCCACGCCGCAGCAACAACCACCCTTGAATAACCACATGCTCTCACAGGTGAGTCACTACTCGGTGTTGGAGCCCCTCCACTCGGAGTCAAGGAAGCTCTGGCAGTACAGTCATGTCTCTTATGCCGGGGTAGCAGGAAAGACTGGGTTTTGGAGACATGCCACTCTCCCCTCATCTATTTAGTAGTGGGGAAAGAAGAACAAGGGCAGAGGTTTGGCCAAAGAATCCAGAAGAATCATCCTGAGAGTTCTTTGCCTTGTATTTTTTCTTCTTCCTCCTCAGAAATGTCAGTGGAATCTTTGACCTATCTCCCCGTAGACTCTGTGTAGTTAACCAGGGGATTTTCCTGTACCCATATACATAAGGAACCCCAGTACATGTTCGGGTAAATGTTGTGCTGCTAGCCAGAAGGTTGGCAGTTCAAACCCACCAGCCACTCTATGAGAAAAAAATGAGGCTCTCTGGTCCCACGTCTAGGGTCACAGTGAGTCAGAATCAGCTCTATGGCAGCAGTTGGGTTTGGGGTCCATATGTGGAGCTTGAAATGATTACAGCTCCCGGCACAGACTGATGAATGTGTTTGTGTCTGATGTCTCACGGCACAGGTCTGTGTGTGACCATTTCCAGGGAAAGGGCGTAACACTCAAGACCTATGCCACAGGGTGCAGAGACCCCAGAGGTCATTCTGAACTTACATTCTATATATTGAAGGCTTGAGCAAATGAATAAATACTTTGAGGATGTTGGGAACAACATTTCTCACTGTCAAGGAAGTGAAATACAAATATGGAGTGGGAGAAGACTCAAGAATCTTGGGTCATTGGACTAACATTGGATGTAGTATGGATTTATGGTTTTTAGTATATAGAGATAGATATGTGTGTTATAATTACTGGTTTTTGTTTTTCTTAAAAGGTTGTGTCTTTCTCCTCTTGGGCTGATAGATTTGGCACCAACTAGAATTTGAATGAAGTTGTGTTTCTTTGGAGCCCATGCAAGTCCTCAGCCTAAGAGTCAGGTCCTGTTTGGAACTGGGACCTCAGTGTTCTTGACTGAAAAGTCACCTGAGTTCTCTGAGCAGAGCTGGGCTGAGGTCTTCACTCGTACTCCTTGTCCACAGACAGAGCTCCCTGGCCTTGCCCAGTAAGGTTGTGTGTAGGAGACGTCAGGCAGCTAGTGTGTCGAGGCAGCCTCCTTCCTGCTGCAGGTTAACTTTGAGCCTCTTCTCCCAGGGCCCTCCTTGCCCTGACAGCAGTACCGCTCTTTCCTGGGTACAGGAAGCGAGTCCCCGAAACCTTAGGAACTGGACAGCAGATTGGAAAGATCCCATTATGGGCCAGCACTGCCTCTTCTCAAATATGGGGAAAAGAAGGCTAAACATGGAGCTGAGGCGCCCGAGGAAATCCTGCTTTGTATCTTAACTGTGACACACATACATACAGATAGAGCGTATGTATCGTCTTTGTCCCTGACGCTGTCCTGATTATACCACCGACCCTTGTAGGTCTTGTTCACGCGCGCGCATGCGTGTGTGTGTGTGTGTGTGTGTGTGTTTCTCTGGTCTTGAGTCAAACATCTAAATGGGTACATACCCGGAACCACTCCCGCTGGCCCTCACCTGCTGTGTTTCTTTGTGTGTGTCATATGTCTCACTTGTCTGGTCCCAGGGTGTTGCCATTGTTCCTACAATGTGTGTATTTGATATAGCCTTGCTCCCTTTCCTCCCCCTTAGTTCTCCATCTGCTTCTACCTTCCATACCTAGAAGCAGAAAGCAGGAGGAAAGAGGAGATAAGAGAGAACAAGTGTTTGGGACTGGAAATGTTTTAGACAGGGTGTGCACATGGCCAGCCCTGTGCCCCAAGCTTCCGGTCAGATTCTGTGCTTGCTGCTAGAATTGTGAGTTTGAGGATCAGTAGGTAATCCTTTGGACTAGGAATGAGCTCCTTTTGCTGGGTCTGGATAATACAGTGGGGACAGGGCAGCGATGTTTGACACAGAGATCTCTGCATCCTCAGGAACATACGCTGGAGATGGCTCGTGACCACGAACTCCAGACTTGAAATGCTGACCCTGGCCTAAGCGTTTGAGGGCAGCACCTGCAGTAGTTGCAGATACTATGTAAACCCCACTGTGTTCGTGAGAAAGTTATGCCGTTTCCCAGTGGTACATAGCACGCGCCATGAAAGTGAAAACACACACACACTCCCACCACGCTGAGGGCTCTAAAGCTTTTTCCTTCAGAGGGAAACCTTGGGAACGGCTTCTAGAGGACAGCTCTGCAACAGGAGGTATTTGCACTGGGCCTAAGGACGGCCTCGGCTCTTCTGGGAAGAATTGCTTGTCTTACGGCTGTACTGCGTGTAAAACTAAGGGACGAGGCTACAGACCAGAGGATGAGTGGCTAGGCTACCTTTTGTGCAATTTGTGTAAAATGGAAGGAAGCTGCTCGACCACCTCTTGTGTCCTCAGGCATCTAAAAACTAGCTCACATTTCACCAGTAGGTGGCAGTCACATTCCTCAGGGTCAGCCTCTGACTTACGTGTGGTTTTTGCTGATTCCCTGAAGTGGGAAATTCTTCAAGGAGAGAATTGGAATTGAGGGTGATGGTGTCTACAGAAAAGACTTAACGTAGCCCTGAAACCCCCGACTTCAACACTGCACACCCCAGGTCAGTGGAGCTGAAACCCCCGACTTCAACACTGCACACACCCCAGGTCAGTGGAGACTTAAGAGAGGAGCATAATCCTTTGTGGGGCTTCTAATTGCAAGACACCTGTGCCTCCTGGACTGCGTCTCCCCGGTGACAACTTCTGCGGCAGGAAAGGATATTGATCCCTGCTCCGAGGGGCACACAGTCTCAATCAGAGAGGGCGGAAGATGCGCGAAGTATTTGGTCTGACTTCTTCCTTTGCCTCCTGCCCCTCCCAAGAGAGTTGAGGGGAAAGAATGTGGCAGGGAGAATTGTGTTTCATTCTCGGCTCCACTAGCTGTGTGATCCGAATGAGTGATTTCATTGCTCAGCCCTTTATTTGCATGGTGGTGCTTGAGAATAAACACGGCACAACATACACCCGTTCAACAGTGTGCACGTGCGACTCCGTGGCCTTGTCGTAGCCGTGCTCGTCTTCCATGTTAACACCTGCCCAGTGCCCCGGGGCCCCATCTGATCTTTTGAGTGACTGTTCTCAATGTGATCCGTATAGGTAGACACTTTTTACTAGTTAAGCTAATTTAAAGATTATCTCAGGGTAATAGTTTACCTTAAGGAGTTCATGTACCTTTTATAACAGCAGTTTTCAACCTGTGGGATGTGACCCCTTTGGGGTTCAAACGACACTTTCCCAGGGGCCGCCTAAGACCATCGGAAAACACTCATTTCCGATGGTCTTAGGAACAGAGACAGCACCGCTCCTCTTTCTGTCTCCAGGCGGGCCCGCCCACATACGAGTACCCGGTGTGAAGACTGTTACCCATGCACGTGAAGACTGTTACCCATGCCTCAAGACACAACTTCACTTATTTGTCATTAGAAATAAATATCTCACATATTGTTTTCATGATTGATCACTTTGCTTTAATTATGTTCAATTTGTAACAATGAAAATACATTCTGCACATCAGATATTTACATAATGATTCACAACAGTAGCAAAATGACAGCAGTGAAGTAGCAATGAAAATAATTTTATGGTTGTTGGGGGTGGGGGGTCACCACAACATGAGGAACTGTATTAAAGGGGCGAGGCATTAGGAAGGTTGAGAACCACTGCTCTAGAGTCATAAAGTGGTGTCCATGAGAATTTGAAATTTGGCTCTGCATAGCTTCCATTTTGATCAGGATTATTCAGTAGAATCTTTGTTCCAGATGCTCAGTAATGATAGGCACCAGCCAGTTCTGGTCTCCTGGCAAAGGAGGCAGTTGTTCATGGCCCAGTTGTCCTCCCCTATTCCTGTCTGTCTCTCCCTCTTTCTCTGTTGCTCCAGGCAACTGGAGACCAATTGTACCTTGGATTACTATGAATGAGTCTTAACTTTTGAACTGAAAAATGAGCCCCTTCATCTCCCTATAGGAATATTATTGTAGGCAAAACTGAGACAATGTCCATAAAATGCTGCCTCTTTCTCTGCGCACCCCCCGCCCCCGCCACTCCTCCCACCATCAGAAGGTGTAACTGTTGGTGAGGTGATCCACATGGCTGGAGCGAGGAGTGGGAAGTAAGGCGGAGAGAGGGAATAAAGTTTTCCTTGAGTTGGTTTAGAACACCTCATACGCCTCATGCAGAAACCCCCTGCTTGAGGCTGGAGAAGACGCTCACTGCCACGGAGTCAATACAGACCCTCAGCCACCCTACACGACAGGGCAGGACCACCGTGTGAGTTCCCAAGACCCTAAATGTTTCCCGGACTAGAAAACCCCTTTCTCCTTTGGAGCTGCTAGTGGTTTTGAATTTCAGACCTTTGTGGGTCTCCGCCAAGCATGAAGCTACTACACCTGAGACTCCTCCCTCCTTCCTTAGGGGGCTCATAGTGCCCTCACAGACCCAGAGGGGCTCTGGGCCAGTGGGAAGAAGTGGGTATATTTTTCCTTTTCTGCCCTCGGGAAGCTTGATGGTCCTTGTCAATGAGCGCTTCCTCCAGGAGCAGAGGTGGTGTGAAATCGGGATATGGTATGAGCCAGACCTTGGATGGCCCTTCCTACAGAGGCAATATTCCTAGTGCCCATAGGAATCCCTTCTCAAGGTTCTGTTTAAAGAGGGCCCCGAGAGTACTCCCCAGGAATCTTGTGCTCAGGAGGAGTGCTTTGGAAAAAACCCGGTTGGATTCAGGTTTGAGCTGCATAGCTGATCCTGAGCCCCAAGACTGTTTTCAGCAGCCGCAGAGTTCTGAGTGGCTACCAGGGTGGGGTGGGCAGGGCACACTGCGGGTCTTTCCTGATGGGGAATAAGGCGGTTTGTCAAAGAAATGTGACAGCCACCAGCTCTTCCCAGCCTTGGTCTCCAGCCAGCGCTAGCGCCTGCCTGCCCACAGCCTTGCTATTCATGTAACTTTTCTTTTTTGATTAACCTGTTGTTCCTCCCTCCCCATCTCTGCCCCACCCCAAACCCCCACCCTCCACCTCTTCCTGGACTTCCTTTTCTCTCCCTTTCCCCATGCCTCTGCTGGTCCACAGCCAGTCCCAGCTCTGCAGCCCTCTCCGCAGCCTGTTCAGTTCTCGCCAAGCTCCTGTCCCCAAGTCCTTCTGCCAGTCTCTCCGCCCCAGCAGTACAACATGGTATAAACTCCAGTCCTCTTTCTGTCCTTGTCCATGTGTGGCCTGTGTCTGTGGGTGTGACTGGGCCTGCCTGGGATGGCTTTGCAAGCTTGCTGTGCTCTGCGGGGGGAGGGGGAGGGGGAACCACTACTCGCAGGACTGAAGGAGACGGTCTTCTAAAGGCCTTGTCTCAGCCCGCTAGGCACCTACATGAAAGACAGGAGTGATGGGCTGCCCTGAGTCAGAAGAGGGGACACCATGGGGAGCTAGATTCACCCAGGCTCCTCCTCATCGCTATCACATACGCCCTTCCTCACAGTCGTGCCCTGAACATGTCTAAAGAGCCCAGTTTATTTTGTATAGGATGGCTTTCCATCCTTTACTTTAAAAGCAGCACAATTGTAGATGTTCCTGGTACCACTAGTAAAAACGTAAAATGTTCCCATTATCTTAGCATGTCATCTTATAGGAAAAAATACCCTCATTCCACTGCATCGTACCTGCCGTGTAAATTGGTTGACGCCTTAACCACACGCTCTTTTGAAGATCTGACTTACCTGGTGGTTGACAACATCCATCATGGCCAGTAGAGCCCTGATTTTCTATTTTTTAATTACATCTCTCTGGTTTTGTTTTCCTTTAATTTTTAAAATTAGAATGCCCTCTTTTCCTCTCCCATCTTTGATCTCTATTCTGAAAAGTCCAGAAGTTTGGACCTCCGAATAACCCTCACTACTTCCTTTGTGTCATCTTTTCCTGTCCGATAAGGCAGCAACACCGCCGACATGCTGATCAGAGGGAAAATTGATTGAAACTTTGGGGAAACATTTTCTTTTCGTTTCTATTAGTTTCCATATCTGCTCTGGTGTGGTAGGTAGGTAGGTAGGTAGGTAGGTAGGAAGGAAGGAAGGTAGGTAGGTAGGTGAGTAGAGAGAGAGAGAGAGAGAGAATGTATGTGTGTATGTATATATTACTGTCCGGAGAGTAGAGGGAGGAGGAAGCTAACAAACCCTCAGCTATCACTATGCCAAAGAGAGCAAGAACACCCTCACCTTTTCTGCCGAGGGGAGAGGCTGAGAAAGAAGGCAATTACAGACTGGCCAGTCGCTCACCCTCCAGCTCGGCCACTCACCCTGGGCCTCCTTCCGGAGGTGAGAATTGGAAGTGGTTTCTGATGGGCTGGAGAACTCTAGGCTAGTATGGGAGCACAGAGGTGGAAATGATCTGGAGAGGTTGGGAGGAGATTAGCAGCAGGAGTGGGGACCTAGCAGTTCCCTCCCATCCTGTGTAGTTGGAGCTAGGTAGCCATCTGAACTTCCCTACCCAGCCTTGGCTCCAGGTGTTATTTATTATAAAAACAAGACACAGTATTTTATAGGAAAAAACAGGTCCTTTATATGATTGGGGTCATGAAAAAGACAGGAAATGGAAAAACTCTTAAACATCTTTTTCTTTAACCTGATAGCCAATCCTGTTTTGCATAGCAATGGTGTTATTCCCATCTCCCATGGAGTAGCCCTAATAAAGATCCTAGTCAGTGCAGCATTGTGAGCCTGTAGGTGGTAGAGAGATTGGCTCTGCAGTGGGGCTTCAAACAGCTCTTCAGTGTGCAGTGGACAGCAATTTAAAGCACCACACGACAGGTTTATAACCAAAAGGCACCTCCTGGAGCACAGAGGCAAAACGATCCCCAGTTGGGGTAAGGATGGCTGTAGAGAACATAGTCATTATTGTCTGTGTGCCTGTCTGTGTGTGTTACGCTCCAAGAGATGAGGCTTGATATGGCATGACCTAAGTCTCCCCCTATATCAACAGGCAGATGACCTCAGCAACCCCTTTGGACAAATGAGCCTTAGCCGCCAAGGTTCTGCTGAAGCAGCTGACCCATCTTCAGCTCTGTTCCAGCCTCCACTGATATCCCAGCACCCTCAGCAGACTAGCTTCATCATGGCTTCCACGGGACAGCCCCTCTCCAATTCCAACTATTCCACCTCTAGCCATGCACCACCTACTCAGCAAGTCCTGCCACCCCAGGGTTACATGCAACCCCCTCAACAGGTGAGCAGCCCGAACCCCCAGGTGAGCGGGTGCAGTATTACTCTTCCTTTCTTCCCGTAAACCTAGACAGACAGAGGGGACACCTACCTCACCTGGGGCTTGAGAGTTGTCATGTTCCAGGGCTGCTTTCCAAAGAAACCAAGCCTTTCCCATTTGTTCTATTTTTAAAATCAGTCTTATAGTTAATATAATTCAATAGTTCAATCAACTCAAGAAGGGTTGTACAATCTTCAGCATAATGTTTTAGAACATTTTCTTGGTTCTTGTACTCATCATTATTAGCTCCCCGTTTTCTGCCAACCTCCCCTGCCTCACCCCCATCCTTTTCTCGTTTAAACTCGTATGCCAATTCTGCCATCTCAGGTCCACAATCTTTCCATGTACAGATCCCGGACCATCAGCTCTGATTCATTTAATGATCTGGAGTGTCGCAACTGAACTTGAGGGACCCTACATATCTCTCTTCTCTCACCCTAGATCCAGGTTTCTTACTATCCCCCTGGACAGTATCCTAACTCCAACCAGCAATACCGACCTCTTTCTCACTCGGTGGCCTACAGCCCCCAGCGTGGTCAACAGCTGCCTCAGCCATCCCAGCAGCCTGGTAAGAAAAACATGTGGTCTCAAAGAGGATGGCGGAGACTGGGGAACAAAGATTGCCTTCCTCTTCTTAAAAAAAAAAAACCACAAAAAATACAGAGATGGTTGGGTCCAAAAGAGAGACCAAGAATTTCCAAAGGAAAAAAAAAAAAAAGATAAAATGGAGGGAAATGGCGGATAAAGTTTTTTGAGCCCGTACTAATGCCTTTTCTACCTCGCCATCCCTAGGTTTACAGCCAATGATGCCTAGCCAGCAGCAGGCGGCTTACCAAGGCATGATTGGGGTCCAGCAGCCTCAGAACCAGAGCCTTCTCAGCAACCAGAGGAGCAGCATGGGAGGCCAAATGCAAGGCCTGGTGGTTCAGTACACTCCACTGCCTTCTTACCAAGTGGGTGCCTTTTGAGTAGGGGAAGATCACCCAGTCCCAGGGAGACAAAAAGGAAAGCAGCCTCCCTAAATCTTTCAGACTGACCAATGAAGATCTAAAATAGTGTCCACTTTTCCCCTCTGAGACAGAGCCTGGAGAGTCTGAGAAGAGTCTTCATGTTACTTGGCCTTTATAGAGCCATACAAATGCTTAATCCCCGGGAAAGTAGAGTCTACAGGAACCTCAGGCTCCTTCCTCTACGTCAGAGGCCCAAGGGTTGTGTTTGGAGAAGGTGGGAACGGAAACTGCTCTGAAAGCATTTCCTTTACACAGATGGGGAGACCAAGCGGAAGTTGTAGTGCTCCGTCTAGTGATGCCCGAGCTGTTCGTTTGCTGTGCTCGGGGGAGTGGGGGGGTAGCATTTCCTTCTTGTCTCTACACCAGGTCCCAGTGGCTAATGACTCGCAAAACGTGGTCCAGCAGCCGTTCCAGCAACCCATGCTGGTCCCAGTGAGCCAGTCTGTGCAAGGGGGCCTGCCAGCAGGGGGCGTGCCAGTGTACTATAGCATGATCCCGCCCGCTCAGCAGAACGGTACGAGGTGAGGACTCCCGGAGTGGGGACTTGATGACTGTCTCTCATAGACCTAGACCCGCTGCTGCTGCTGCTGCTGCTGCTGCTGCTGCTGCTGCTGCTGCTGCTGTGGCCCAGGGTGGGGTTTGGTTTATGCTGCCCTGATCGGGGAGTGGGTGGTGAGGGTGGGGGTCCTAAAGCAGGTAGACTGTGAGAGGCTTTCTCCTTTCTTCCTCTTTGGTTTCTGTGTAATTAGACCTTGTCAGCAGGAAGTTACTCTGTCTTCACAGACAGGTTTTTTCAAACTAATGGGACTCTGACTGGGAGAGGCAGGCTCGGAGTATCTAGTTGTTTATCTTCCTGTATGCCTTTGTATCTAGAAGTGCATCTCAGATGGTATGTGTTTCCATGTGTTTGTTTATGTCTGAGTATAGGTCACAGCTAATAGAATTTTAGAGAGAGAAGGAACCATAGAAATAAATCTAATCAACTCCCCTTATTTCTTTCTCATGTTTTGTAAATGAATACATTTCAGTTAGGGAGAGTAAGAAGTTTACCCATATTTTTTTAGCTAGATGGGAGCAGAACTGGAACTAAAACTCAAGTCTGGGTCCGTCTGGGTCTGTGTGTCTGTCCCTCAGTGTATGTATCTTTATGCATATGCCCAGGGCTTTGTGGGTTTATCTCTGTCTTTACGTGGCTGTCAGTCATCATTACAGATCTAAAACCACCAAACTCCTTAGCTCTTTTTACTCATCTGTTTCTGTAGCACTGTAGATCTGTCACTGACACGCTGTGTTTCATTTGTATTTCCCAGAATTTGTGTGTGTGTGTGTGCGCGTGTGTACGCACACGTGCGCATGTCTGCACATGTGTCTGGTATTTGGGAAGAGCATGTGTCTCTCCATTCCATCTGTAGCACTGATTAGCAGCTTCCTAATTGAAAGATGATCAAGTACAAATATATATAATTAACTTTGAACTGATGAGTGATTTTAGAAATTGCATGGCAAATTGGTCTGGGAATGGCTTGGAGCTGCCTCAGCTTCCCAGGGGGGAGGCCCAGGAAGCAGCAGCTGTTTGCCAGGAGCTGTGTTCCTCCCTCTACCACTTCCCCACTCCTCTCTTCTCCATCTCCCCAGTCCTTCTGTGGGGTTTCTACAGCCTCCCGGCTCTGAGCAGTACCAGATGCCTCAGTCGCCCTCTCCCTGCAGTCCGCCTCAAATGCCACAGCAGTACTCAGGTAAGAGGAGAAAGGAAAGGGGGGGGGCGGTATGTGCGTGTGCGTGTGCGCACCTGCATGTCCAGGGATACGAAGTCGAGACCATGGGTAAGAGGAAAATGCTGCAGAAAGAAGGCTGATACTCTAGAGCAGGAGAGGACAGAGAGACTTCCTGAACCCCGATACTGACCCCATCACCCACACCAAAAGCCAAACTCACTGCCCTCCAGTGGCTGCCAACTCCTAGTGATGCTATGCACGTAACCAGGGCTCCTGACCCCATCACGAGAGAGAGCAGAGTCACTGGTCTTTTCCAGGGGCTGAGGCTGACCTCGGAAGAAATGTGAGGTGGCTTGCCTCATCCCAGGGAAGCGACACCTCTGTTTGACTTCCTCATTTCCGTGGTGTAACTGACTCCATCATCAGCTTCTGCTGCCCTTGGGAAAGGAAGTATGCCCCCGTCCCCTGTACCCAGTCTTCCCAGTGGACAGCTCTTCCTTTCCCTTGGGGCAGTGAAATGGCTTTCCTAAGTCATAGCTTTCTGAAGTTGATGTAGCGGGGGTAGGGGGAAGGGAGGGTGTTCGGGTAGGCTGTGCCATCATCTTCACCACGAGCACGGGCGCACAGAGGCAATTTCAGCAGGGAGCTTGACTTGCCTGAGGTCGCAGCCCCCGCACTTTGTTCCTGTGGTCTTTCGACTTTCTGCATTCCACACCACCTCCTCAGCACTGCATCTTCCGCTTGCTTCTGTGCTCTCTGCTTTTCACTCAGAGGAAGCAGCTTAAAGGCTCTCTTCGGAGTGGCCCGCCACCCCTAGTAAATAGGTCTGTGCCATGTAGCCCCTGACTTCTGCTTTTGCCGAGCACTCCCCACCAGACCAGGGACAGCTGCCCCTGTTCTTGCCCCACCCAGCCCATCCTGCTAGAGCCCCCACCACACTGCAGCTGAAGTCTCTCGGGGGTTCTGGTCAGGGAAGGAAGCCTTCATTTGGCCACTCTTCTTGAAGGATGTCCGACTGCCCTCTTCTGGCGAGAGGGAGGCGTTTTGCCAGTTCTTCCCACTTGGAAACAGACTTTTCCACCTAAAGCAGCGGTTCTTATGGGAATAGAGATCCACAAGGGTAGGGGAGCCGGGCAGAGGTGGGGAGGGGGAGGGGCATCGAACACAATGAGTGGCACTTAACCACCCACACCCCAGCCAGGAGGAAGAACAACAGAAACCAGAGGGGAAGCGAGATGGTGGTCGGAGTGAGATTGGAATATCATTAAAAATCTACAATCTATTGGGGCCATGAGGGCTGGGGAGGGGGTGACTAGGAGGGAGGCTAAAAAGGATCCCAGGGGACCAATGGAAAGTAAATGTCTAGGAAAGAAAGATGGGATACCTGTACAAATATATTGGATACAGTGATGTATGGTTTGTAACGAGTTATAAGAGCCCCCAATAAAATGATTTAAAATAATAATAAAAATAATAAAGCAGCGGTTCTCAACCTGTGGATCGAGACCCCTTTGGGAGCCGAACAACCCTTTCACAGGGGTTGCCCAATTCATAACAGTAGCAAAATGACAGTGATGAAGTGGCAGCGAAAACAATTTTATGGTTGGGGGAATCACTACAACATGAGGAACTGTATTAAAGGTTTGCGACATTTTTAAGGTTGAGAACCACTGATTTAAAGTTTTTTGCACTTTAAAGTTGTTGGGTGCTGTGGAGGAAATTCCAAAATTAACCTTGTTCATTCACATGACATGATCAGTTCTTACTGCCTTCACCAGGCCCAGTGAGGCTCCTTCCTGGGCCGAGAGCGCTTCATTTCGGCAGCCCTCACCTTTGAGTGCAGGCTTGGTCTGGCCGGCAATTTCTGCTGTTGTCCGCCAGGGGCAGCTGGTCTGGAAATTCCCAATGGAGTATGGAAGTTGTAGAAGCCAGCTGCCAGACCCGCTGCAGCCTGTGGTGGTGCTGGGGACCTACTGCAGCTCGTTTTCTCCTATGCTTGTTAAAATGGGCGTGCCTGGGCGTAGGGGTATACTTGCTTATCCATCTCTGTGTGTATTCTCAGTGGTGAGTCAGTATACACCCACTAGGTCTTTCCATGGTTGTCTGTTCATCTTAAAAAACAAGGCCTTTGAATGAGCAACAAACCAAGTGGAAAAGATTCTGTGTTCCCTATTCGGACCGAGTACTGGGACCGTGAACTGACAGCTATTGTTTGTGTGGAGCAGTAAGCCACTGCAGAGAGCTGGGCTGACTGTTAGGAGAAGGAGAGCGATCCAGATTCTTTGCAAATCAGCAGAAGTGGAGGCGATCCTCTCTTTTGTCCATGCTTCTCTGCAATCGGCTCAGGTAGAGCTCCTTGATTTGTAGCTACCCTGACGGGTCCTTGGCTTCTGACTGGCCCCCTTGTTCTTTTCTGCGCATGTGGACTAAGAGGCTAGCTTCAGCAGCCGCTGACTGAGAAGTCTTCACTCCCTGCTTGCAGAAATCTAAGACGAGGGAGTGCTGTTCCTGCCTCCTTCCCACTCAGCCTGCAGTGGGAAGGTTGAAGGCAGGCGTCGCCCACAAGGACGCCTCTGTCACCTTCAGAGGATAGCTTACCGCCCTCCTCCCATGTAGCAGCATGGTCACTTTTCCAAAAATAAAGGCAGGGATTAGAATTGGCTGTTCCTGGAACAACTGTTCTGGCTTATTAATACATTTTTCTAGTTGCCCAGTCCCAGACATTCATTCCTCCGCTATGACATGAGACATAACTATAGCCCCAGGAAGCACTGTGCGGTCCCCTCTGGGGTGCCTGTTCCGAGGAGAGGCACACAGGCAGGAGGTGGCAGTGACACAGTAGCACAGAGGGAGAGGCCTGTTCTCCCATCCCCTGAAAATACCCGGCACCCCAGCCCACACCACCCCTCTCCCAACAAGGCATTAGTGGAGTCTTTCCTGCCCTTTGGGCAAGGTAAGATGCCGATGGATTTGCTTTCCTGGACATTCCTCTTCTAGATTTGATCCCTGGTGGTGAGCACGAAGCCTATCAGTCTTCTCCATTCGTGATTAAGAAAATAAGAAGTAAGAAAAACGAAAAACAATCCTGCCAGACATAAATGTCATCTGTTTGTATTTATGCGGTTTGCTCTGCCCAATCGACCTTTCTGCCCAGGTTTAATGATGCCACTTAAAAAGCCATTCACACGGCCTCACTCCTTCCAGAGCTTTCAAGCTGAAATTGATTTCCGCCTTCAGCCCCTTTCTCCCCCTTCCCAGCTGGACCCCAGCCCCAGCTCCTTCCCCAGCCTGCTTATATGTAAGTGCTGTCACTGGGCAGTGGGCTGTTGGTTTGTTGGGGGTTTTTTATTGCCACATCCATTAAGAAGTAGCGACAGTTCCGATGCTAACGGATGCCACCTGCTTTTGGCTAGAGGAAGAGAAGCATAAAAATCAGCTCATCAGCCGAGGCGAGCGCTGTGTCCTCGGCTGAGTGAAGGAACAGCGCTCCAGGCCAGCGGGGGAGGACTCGCTCCGGTGGGGGCAGCAGGACAGGCGAGGCTGCCTTTGTTTGTGTTAGGATGGTAGAAAATAGCAGGGACTCGCTTCTTGCCTGCCACTGAGCCCCCTGATCACCTCTTGCAGTGGCATGATGGTATCTGGGAGAGCTCCCACTTCCTTGTTTATGCCCACCCCCGACACACTCCCACAGAAAGCCTTGCTCTCCCCACCCTGCCTCTTCTGGCCCAGGGCACAAAGCTCGGATTATGAGCTGCCTTCTGGGAAAACTGGATTTGCTTATTTTTGCCTTGGCCCCTCAGGTGGCAGCAAGGTATTAGAAGCAGCTCGGTTGCAGTGGTGTTGGTAGAGACTGTGGAGCCAGTTGGGCTTCTTGAGTGGATTGGGGAATAAAAGGCCCAGAAGGGTTGTGAGCAGGCCGGGACTGTCCTTCAGTGTGTGACGCCACCCAGCTGCCATTTCCCCAGGGCCCGCCACAGGCCGCTGATGAATGCCCTGTCCCTCTCGCCAGGGGATAGGGAGATGCGAACATGTCTCTCTGACTATTTGTGCTCTCTGATTAGATGAACCCTGGAGGGTGGGGGTCACAAATTGACTGTTGGCTGGGATATGATAGATGCTTTGTCTGCTAAGCAACTCTCTCAGGCCTCTGCCATTTCTCTTCCTCTGCTTTGACCGATGCTACCTGAGAAAAGTAATCATGCTCCCTTCCCAGCATGACTGGTGCCCAGGGCAGAGGCGGTGACATTTCCCTTCATAGGAAGCAACATCATGGTGGCTGCAGCCACCCCAGAGTGTCGGCCATGAAAGGAAACAGCAGCCCCGCAGTGGCTGGGCCCCTTCCTTTCCCTCACATGAGCCAGCCCGCCAGCCCTGGGGCTGTAGCCTGGAGGTGGAGAGCAGACCCCCTCCCTCTGGACTGTGTGTGTGTGTGTGTGTGTGTGTGTGTGTGTGTGTGTGTGAGAGAGAGAGAGAGAGAGAGAGAGAGAGAGAGAGACTGCCTCTCCCTACTGCTGGCTTTTCCCCCCAAGAGAAAGACTGAATCCTCCTCTTCATTGCTCCCTGCCCTCCTCCTCTGCTGTGAGGAGATCCAGCAGTCCTGGCTGACCATCTATAACGTCGGGGACATGCACAGTCCGCTGGCCTTCAGAGTAGAGGGCCCAACTCTTCCACTCCATTCCTGCCATCACTCACTGCCCTGGCTCAGAACCTGGGTTTCATTCTGTCTGTCTCAGCAGCTTCCTCGCCAGCCTCCTTCCAGTTAGTTCCTCCCTCCCTTTGCCTATCCTGTATTTGGCCACTTGAGTTAGCTCTCCAAAGCACAAGCCCCCTTGCCAACACCTACAGGATGAAGTCCAAACTCCTCAGCAGGGCCTGCTTCAAACTGTGACACACACGCACCTCTACTGTTTGTTTAATTAATCTGTCTCCCTAATAGACTGTCCAGTCCATGAGGACAAGGACCAAGTTTGTTTGTTGGACACCCAGTGCCCAGCATAATAACTAGCACGTAGTAAATGTTCAGTAAATGCTTGTCAAATGGGCAAATAATGCTTCTGATCTCCGACTGCTTTCCCTGCATAGCCTCTAGGTGTTAGCACCGTGAATTGTAACTTCTTAAACATGACACATTCCCATACCATCTTTGCCGCTTGGGCTCCATCCTAATCCACTCCATCCTGGCCCAAGAAATATTCTGATGGCCCAGTGACATCCAGAACCCCAGAGATGACTGACTTACCTGCAGCCATTACCAAAAAAAGCCCAGACTGGGGCCTGTGCCCACTCAACATTTGAGCAATCTGACCGAGACCATGGCAAGACCCATCTCACACAGAAGGGGGAGGAGTGTTTGCTCCAGCACACCGAAGGACCCTTCCCCCACCAGGAAGACCAGAGAAGATCGGCAAGTAGCACTCTGGTGCTCTGGGAAAGGGGTCCAGAGCTAGATTTGCCCCGCCTCAGATTCCTGGCTTTCCCCTCAGGACTGGCCGAGCCTTTTGGAAGAAGGAAGGCCCAAAGAGAGTTGGAATTCACAACCAACTGCTCTCTTCCCATTCCTCAGGAGTGTCACCTTCTGGACCAGGTGTAGTGGTCATGCAGCTGAATGTCCCTAATGGACCCCAAGCTCCCCAGAACCCATCCATGGTCCAGTGGAGTCACTGTAAATATTACAGTGTGGACCAGCGGGGGCAGAAGCCTGGAGACCTATACAACCCTGAAAGCAGCCCCCAGGTGAGTATTACAGCCCAGTCCCATCTTGGCAAGGAGGCAGCTAGATTCTTCCCAGAGAGCAATCTTTGTGCCCTTGACTGTGTCACACCTCTCTCCCTGGGCACCTGAGGAGGCATAAGGGTATAGAGGAGGGCGCCGCCTCTTTTAGGGAGCCTAAAATCTGAGGTGGCAGATGGGGCAGGGTGCACGTGAAGTGGCTCAGAGAATACTTACAACCGGCCATCAACAGCACACGGGAAAAGGGTTTCAGCTGATTGCCGAGGGCCACAGGGGCAGCCTGGCTTTGGCAGAGGGATGGTTTTCCTGCGGGAGGTGAGTTTTCAGCTGAGCCACAGGGTAAGGTTTACTATCTGTGTGATACGGATAACTCTCTTCCACAGGCCAGCACGCAAATGAGCAGCAGCCCTGTCCCGTCTCCTACCCAGTCCCCAGCACCGTCTCCTGTCACCAGCCTCAGCAGCGTCTGCCCAGGACTCAGTCCTCTGCCCGTCCTCCCACAGTTCCCCCGGCCAGGGGGTGCAGCCCAGGGTAAGGAGCTGGGTTGGAGCGGACTGTGGAAGGAGTGAAGTTCAGGGAGGAGATCTCGAGGACAGTGACAGGCGGGAGCCCAGGTGGCTGGTCCAGTTCCAGGACAGAGTCTTCTTTTCAACTTAGAAAACTTCTGGAAAATTGCATTCTACTTTGGGCGAAGGATACCCACCCCTCTAGTGCCGCCCCACAGTTAACTTACTACCAGGTGTTCACCACCAAGTACAGTTGGTGGCTGTGGGTCCTGGAAAAGCAGCTCATGGGACTTTGTAGTGATCATCAGTTTAACCCAGCATCTGGGGAAGTGGACTGTGCTGAAAGCAGTAGGGTTTCCGAAGAGGGAACACTGCATTGGAGTTCAGAGAGATTGGGTTCAAGTTGTTTCCACCATTCAGTGATAGGATGGGAATATGGTTTTAAATCCCATTAAAAGGCCTTTGAATTGGACTTGTGTCCGTAATAACAGCTAGTGCTTACAGAGCTTAAAATGTGCCAGCCATTACTGAAAGTGCCCATAGATGGTGTTCATTACTACTGAGGGAGCCCTCTGCCCAACCTCACTTTCCCACTTCCAGAGTTAGGATTGACCCCAAGTTAGTCTGCGCCCTCGTTCCCTGACGCTCACTGCTCACTTGGTCAGGAATGTGAGCCCCAGTTAGAGAAAACATTGACTGGGAAGGGCCCGTAGCTTTGCTCCCTGATCCCTTCCCCCGGGCCTTTTGTCTGCTATGGGCAGAGCCTTTCTCCAGGGGGTTGAGGAAGAGACACAACTCTTAAATTGGTCACATCAGCACTCCCATCAAAGAAATGCAGGAGTAGGGTGCACTGTTGCCGTCCATCCCCAAGCCTCTTGAAGTCTCATGCATGTCATCAGGCCTCGAAGCTCAGACTCCCAGCTCACCACCTGCTCTTCCTCCTAGGGGATGGCCGCTACTCCCTACTGGGCCAGCCATTGCAGTACAATCTGTCCATCTGCCCACCCTTGCTCCGTGGTCAGTCAGCATACACCGTGCATCAGGTAAGGGTGTCCACCTTCCCTCCCCCTCAGCCCACCTCCTCGTTTGTAGCCTAGTTCTGAACATCCTGCCGTAACCTGTGTGCTAGACAAGGCAATCACCACAGAGATGTTTCCTAGTGCCAAGAGGAAAGGGCTCTTTGCGTGTCCATGGTCACTGCCTGGCCAGTCTGTCTGGTGGGCTGGGGGCCATCACTGAAGTAAACGTTGGGATGGATTGCACTCAATGTTGTTGGCTTGCGATGAGGGTTCTCTTGACTGTTGAAGGGACAGAGTGGACTGAAGCATGGAAACCGAGCCAAAAGACAAGCACTCAAGTCTGCTTCCACTGATCTGGGGACTGCAGATGTGGGTGAGTGACAGGGAGCCCAGTAGTGCCACCCCTGGGAAGGTCAGAAAAGCCAGCTTGGGATGGGGCGTGGGAATGAAGTATTTTGTGCTCAAGAGCGAAGAGAATCGGAATCAGGGGAAAGTCTCAGTTCTCTTTACCACGCTATCCCTGGCCCAGGGAAGGAAATGGTAACTATCGGAAGCACACCCTGAGGGGCCCCCTGAGCCTGTTTACTAACTAGCCCAGAGTCCTCCAGAAGCGGTCCTGACCCTAGCCTCGGATCTTGCCTTTTGCTCGCCAATTCCAGAGGAGACTGACAGAGAATAGGGGCGGGTGCCTGCCTTCCTGAGGGCCGTCCATTCCGGCCATGCAAGATCTGAGATTTCAAATCTCTGTTGGAACCGCTTTGCTAAACAAGGAAAAAAATGACTCCTATCGATAAGAACTAGCCTCAGTTTGACACCTTGAATTGGTTCAGGGAGGGGGCAGCAAAACCCACAGTGGCTGTTGGCAGCCTGAGAGGGAGCTGAAGGACCAGGGGGCGTCACAAAGTTTATTATGATTTCAACCCATTTTTCCATTAGCTTTCTGGAGCCCCCTTTTAGAAGTCCCCAGAGGGCAAGCCTGGGATTCGGATTCCCATCCCCTCCTTGCCTGGTCTCCGGGCTACAAGAAAAGGGAAGCTTCCTCCTGTTGTCCGGTTGCCCTGCTGGAAGTGTAGGGGGAGGGCATGGTGCTGGCTGGGGGAGGCTGAGCTTTGGAGGATAGTATCTACAGACGTGATCAGCTAGATATGCCTCTGCCAGGGTGCCATCCAGTCCCCTGCCCCCCTGGTGTCTCACGGTTCTGTCCTCCTCCTCTTCTAGTCCTGGGGCGGGTGCTGGAGGTGACGGATCTCCCTGAGGGCATCACGCGGACGGAGGCCGACAAGCTCTTCACTCAGCTCGCCCTGTCCGGCGCCAAGATCCAGTGGCTCAAGGATGCACAGGGGCTGCCCGGCGGGGGCGGGGGAGACCGCGGGGGGACTGCTGAGAATGGCCGCCACACAGACCTCGCTGCCCTGTACACCATCGTGGCTGTGTTCCCCAGCCCCCTGGCCGCCCAGAATGCCTCCCTTCGCCTCAACAACTCCGTGAGTCGCTTCAAACTTCGAGTGGCCAAAAAGAACTATGACCTGAGGATCCTGGAGCGAGCCAGCTCCCAGTGAGCGGAGATGGGAAGGACCAGGGCAGGCGGGCGGGGGCAAGGACCCAGACAGACTGTGGGCCCAGGCAGGAAGTAGGGAGACACACGCCGAACTGGAGCCTAAGACCATAGGGACAACGATGGGATCAGACGCTGCACACTGGCCGTCTCGTCGCCGCCGTGGCCCTGGCCAGCTCCTCTCGCCTCCCTCTCCTTCCCATCCTCTTCTATCATTTTGTATCTCCTCTCCCACCATCAAATTACGTTCTTTCTCCCTTTTTTGGCCAGGTAGAATTTGGAGGGTCCCACACTCCCTATTCTCCTATTTCCTTATCATCCCAAGCTCCCTTTTCTTTTTTGGTCTTTATGAATATATTTATATGGACAGAATTAAGAAAAACGAAATTGATTTCCCCTCCCTCTTACTTCCCCCATCTTGTCCCCTGACACCCACAGAGTTTCCGCGGGCCTCCTCCTGCCCCTGAACACGTGTCTATTGTTTGTTTGAGGTTTGTGCCACAGTATCAGACACAGTATTTAATTGCTCATACAGATGTTTGCTGGGTATAGTCACTGTACATTTTATTTAATCTGGTTTTTTTGTTTGTTTGGGGGGAGGTTGGTTTTGTTTTTAAATATAAAAAAATCTGTCACTGGACATCAGTCCCGTTTTTCTGTCGGGGCCCTGTTGAGGAGGGTTGGGCTGGAGGGCCTGGGAAGTGCAGCCCACAGCTGTTGGAGGGGCCCGCTATGCTCTGGGTGGCTTTCTCATACACACACATACACACACACAACCCCCACTATGGGTTCCCCGGCCTACAGTTCTAATGGATGGCTAGGGCACTGGTGAAGCTTTGGTTCTGGGTCTTTCCAGCTTGACCTTGGACCACTGTGTACAATTCACAGGGGACCTGAGGTTCATTCTGCAGTGGGCACTGAAGGCCCCGTGCCTGAGTCGTTCAGTCCAGAACTGAATTGGTGTGTTGGTGGCATATCCTGCCCATCTAATCTTGTGAAAGCCCTTCGGGGTGGAGCACTTGGGCCTTTCTTTCATCCTAAAGCCAGACGCTTGGGTTCTACAGAAAGGGGTGCTTCTTGGAATACTCACTGCATTGGCTGAGCTGGTAGCAAAAGACCATGTGCTACCTGGGTGCACGCAGTGTCCATGTCACCTGAAGAAAGAAGAGCAGAAGTTCCCTGCCTGCCTAATGGAGCTCCTCCCATATCTGGAGCTGTGCAACGTTCTGCCGTTCTGTGGGGTCGGGGCCGTTTAAGAGCTCAGCCCATAGCCTCAGAACCAGTGAAATGCAACCGCTCTGAGAGCGAGGAAGCTGCAGTGGGTGGGAGGGCAGAGCACAAAGCCCTGGAGGTCCCTGCTTCTCACAGCACAGGGATGGGGCAGCGCCGCTCAACCACCTGTCCGTGTGCTCTCCGAGATGGCGCTGTGTCATTGTCAAGCCACGTCACAGCCCAGAGACCAGGAGTAGCTGCACCCCCTCACTCGTTGCCACATCAGGACATATGCTGGGGTACCCAGGGAGGGAGTGGGAGAAGTCCAGTTGATTTCTAAAGTGTCAGGTGTGGCCACCTTACGTCCAAGAGTTGACAATTGGCAGGAGAAAAGAGCCTATCTAGAGATGAGAACCTCTGTGGGCCAGACGTTAAGGAGACCTTCCCCTACCTGGGTGTCAGCCCCTCCTCCTCAGCTGTGCTTGCCCCTGGGGAGAGGGTTTTCGGGGGAAGAGAAGAGGGGAGTGGCTGCAAGCACACAGCAGGAACAGGCAGTCCTACAGCCCTTACTGGGAGGGGAGCTCCGATGACCCAAAGGCTATACACATCTATGCTCCCCAGAAGACGACGGAGAAGTTACTGTCTGTAGTTCCTGAGGTAGATCCAGAGGGTGGGATTGGGGAGGAATTTGGACCGTGGGAAGTGGGATGGGGGTCCACTCAGTAATGCCTCCAGACTCCGCCTTCAGTGCTCTACAACCCCTCGAAGGTGTGTGTGTGCCCCATGAACCGAAATGGCCCCTTTCTGCCAGAATGGAGCAGGACAGACCTGCTCACCAGAGAACCGACAGCAGCTGGGGGGATGGGAGGGGTTCTGGTCCAGCCCTGCCCCAGCCCTCCTCCCCGTGTCTGATTTCTCTGTGTCAGCTGTGTTGCCAGCTGTCCCCTTCCCTCCAGCCCTGTCATTTCAGCGCTGACGCCAAGGAGAGAGGCTAGGAGGCCTACAGACACTGCCTGGGTAGCCGGTGTGAGTACCACGCGGAGGGTTCTGGGGGGTCCCAGCCCCCAGGAGAGAGAACCGGTCCTCCCCCAGCACCAAGGCCCCCGGCATCGCGGCCCTGAGACTGTAGACTGGCTGAGGGAATCCCACCCGGAAGTCGAGTCCCCGCTTCTCCTTTCCCTTTCCAGGACCGCTGCTCACCAGCATCCCCAGGCCTTGGCCTCTTCGCCCTCTTTATTTCTCTCCCGTTCTGTGAGCAGTTTCTGAGAAGATCTCCAGCTGGGACTGGAGGGTGGGTGGGGTGAGGTCACGGGGATGGAGCAGTGAGGGAAGTAAAGGCTCGTATTACCTTGAAAACTTAAAATAGCTGAGGCCTGAGGCAGGCTGGGAGGGATCTAGGTGAGAGGCTCCCAGAGCTTGGAAAGGAGGTGGGGGCAGTGGCCCCAGCCCCGCTCTCCACACATGCAGGTGGACAGACAGTGGCAGCCCGTCTCTTGTCCAGAGAAGCACGGCACCTGTAGGAGAGCCCTTGGACACACTCTGAGCTGGAAATGCTGGGGCTGGCCCTCACGGTGGAGGGCTGGGGACCGGCCCGTTTGGGTTGGGAAGTTCTCAGGTCTCTGGTCATCCATGGAGTGCTTGGTTCATAAGACCAATGCCTCTCAGCCTTCCGTTCAGGGGACAGGAACCAGGGCGGGAAGAGTGGCAGGCAGGAATTAGCTTTCATTGTGGGGTCCCACCTCTTGCAGGATGACAGAAAAGGAGGTGCTGGAGCCCCCTAAGCCCTCCTCCCCTGCAGAGTGAGGTGAGTCTGTGTCTTGTGAGCATCACAATTCTGGGGACCAGGGGAATCAGGACAGCCCCTGAGGAAGTCCCTAAATTGGTCTCATTTATATGTGACTCATTGCTTGTCAGAATGCCAGCCAGGCCATGCGGCCCCCCAGAACCTCTGGTCCTAGGAGTGGGCATGAGAAAAGTACCCAGTTGGCTTCAGCTTCACCTCCTCTAGAGGAGCAGTTCTCAACCTGGGCGTCGAACGACCCTCTCACAGGGGTCACCCAATTCATCACAGTAGCAAAATGACAGTGATGAAGTAGCGACGAAATCAGTTTTATGGCTGGGGTGACACGACACGAGGAACTGTATGACAGGGTCGAGGCCTTAGGAAGGTGGAGAACCACTCACTGCTCTAGAGAGTGACAACTATGGTCACATCAGACTTCCTTCACCTCCACCTTCCCTCCCTCAGCTACAGCGACTAAAGCACGTGTTCAGGAAGGGGTCTATGGAGGCAAAGGAAGCGGAGGAGCTTCCCCCTGAGCCCCAGTCCAATGGGGAGGCAGTGGGGGCTGGGGGTGGGCCCATCTACTACATCTACGAGGAAGAGGAAGAGGAGGAAGAAGAGGAAGAAGAGTCCCCTCCAGAACCTCCTAAGCTTGTCAATGATAAGCCCCACAAATTCAAGGATCATTTCTTCAAGAAGCCCAAGTTCTGTGATGTCTGTGCCCGGATGATTGTGCGTGAGTCACCAAGGGGAGTGGAGAGGGTGACGTTGGGCAGGCTGGAGGTGGCGGGTGGCTTAAGAGATGAGCATTTGTGTAGCAAACAGGCTGTGCTGGTATTTGACCTCAAGAAAATTCTATCATGAAAAAACAAGAAACACCAAAAACTGGGAGAATGTGAGGTTCCAGACAGAAAGGGGACCCGGGAGCTAGAGTAGCAGCCCAGGGCAATCGGGAACCTCACCTGAATGTTCTCCCCTTTCCCAAGTCAACAACAAATTTGGGCTTCGCTGTAAGAACTGTAAAACCAACATCCACGACCACTGCCAGTCCTACGTGGAGATGCAGAGATGCTTCGGCAAGATTGTGAGTAGGCCAGTGGGGCAGGGACAGGGGAGGGGCATGTGGCCAGCCCTCTCCAGAGGCATCCCATTGATGTTCCTTTCTCAGCCCATCTCTTAACTGGTAAGAAGGGGTGACCACATACTTGAAGAGAAGGGGCCCTGGGTCCCCTTGCTATCACTAATGTTCCCTCCCATCCCATCCTACAGCCCCCTGGTTTCCGTCGGGCCTATAGTTCCCCGCTCTACAGCAACCAGCAGTACGCTTGTGTCCAAGATCGTTGTAAGTGCCCCATGTGGGACCTGAGGGAGTGGGCAGGCCTGGAGGTGGCTTAGTAGCACTCTAGCTTTGGAAGCCAGACTCCTAAACAAACGGTTCCCCATGCTTCTCTCTGAACCGCCTATTCTTAGCCATTGTGGGGAGAGTCCATTTGATAGCTGAAGAAGATGGGATTGAGCTAGGGCTACGCACCCAGCAAGAAGCCACCGAGGGTGCTTGATGTCAAGATCTGCTCTTTGTTCGTAGAGCCATTTCTAAGTAAGAGCAAAGATTCCAGACTAGTCTCAACCCCGTCACAGAGCCCCGTCACAGAGCCCTGCCAGACCAAGAGCAGTCGGCCTCCTGGACACATCCGTAGTTTGGCAGCCTTTGAAAACGTATTCATTGATGCTTTGCTGAGCTCTTACTTGGAGTGAAGGCAGAAGACGATGAGAAAGAAGCTCCTCTGGGTAGTAGCGCCCCCCCCCCCCCTCGCACGACTCTCTAAGCAGGGCAAAAGCCAGCTGTGAAAGGAGCCACGTGTCTCAGGAGGAGCGTGGTTATCCAAGCATGCCCAGCTTCCAAGCAATTTGTCAACCTCTCTGAGGCTCTGCCTGGAAGAAATCCTGGTAAATACAGTTTCCCCGTTACGTTACCAGCAACCAGTGATGTAGTTTAGAGTCCTTTCTGCATCAGTGACCCAGGTACGGCCCAGCGAATAGCCTCTCATGATCCTCCTTGGCTTGCCCATGGGTATCTGGTGCAGTCCACTTCTCCTTACACGGCGGCTCTTTCCTCCAAGCCTTCTTTTGCTGCCGCAGTAATGTCTGCCTTCTCTCTTCTCCCACCTGCCCTAGCTGCTGCTAATCGCAACGACCCTGTGTTTGAAACGCTGCGCACGGGGGTGATCATGGCGAACAAGGAACGGAAGAAGGGACAGGCAGATAAGAAAAATGTGAGCGCACAAAACCTGTCCACTGGGGTTCTTCACAGACACCGCACAGGGGCAGAGCATGTCCCGCCTCTGGAGAGCTCACTGGGTCCTTTAGGGGCTCTTCTTCCCCTGCAAGCGCCCAGTCTTGTGTGTGATTGTGGAGCGGCTGGGGCTATGGTGAAGAACTCATGTCACAGAGGGTGGTTTTGTCTGAAGGACCTCCCTTCCGAAGGTGTAGCTTAACCACCATCGCCCCCTGTAGGCCAGGCCTTGTACCCCAGCTCTGCCCACCGATGACAGGCCTGAGCCCAGCTACTAGACTGGGGGGGGAGACTATGCCAAGCAAATGAGGAACTCGAGTGGCATGGTGGTGATGTACTGAGCTGCTAACTGCAAGGTCAGCAGTTCAAAACCACTAGCCTCTCTATGGGAGAAAAATGAAGCGTCCTACTCCTGGAAAGTGCTCCAGTCTCGGAAACCCACAGGGACAGTTCTACCCTGCCCTTTGGGGTCGCTGTGAGTCAAAATCAACTCAATGGAAGTGAGTTATGGAGGGTTGTGGGGTTGTTGGTTGGGTTGTTTTATACCAAGCAGTCAGGATTCTAGAGCTGTGCACGAACCAATGGAGGTCATCTGGGCTGACCCCTTCATGTTCTCGATGAGGAAAACCCAGAACGCAGGCCCGTGGCCTTGATTCAGTTCCAACTCAGCTCAGCCCTACAGACGAAAGAGTAGAACTCCCCCTTTGGGGGTCAGAGCCTGCACTGACTCGAGCCCTCGTCTTCCTCTCCTTGGAACGCACAGTGGGTTTAAACTGCCAGCCTCGCTCCACCAGGCTCCTTCTCTGTGAGGAAACGGACACAGCACTAGGGTCAAAGGCCACCTGCCTTTCCTTTTGGAATAGGGTTGCAGGATTAGTAGTCCACAGACACACCCTGCAGCAAGGATTCTGACAGTACCGTTCTTTGTGCCGGTCCGAGTGGACTCGTGGCTGAAGGTTGGGCAGAATGGTTCCTGTAACTGATTAAGTGATGGTGTCCAGGGGTCCTGGTCCTTGCGGGTGTGTCCAGCTAAAGGGAGATTTGCAGTACCATGTAACGTGATTTGTCCTTGTCCTCCCTGTGGACAGTCTCCTCTCCAGCACAGATGTAAGTGGTGTATTCATTAAGCCTGTGGGAACAGGAGCGCTAGGGGAGGGAACTTACACAAAGAATGATAGACTCCAAACCATGTAGACCAGAAGAAGGGCCAGAAGTTTGAAGCTTTGTAAGGAGAAATGCAGAGGTCTGTTCTCGGATCTTTTTACATCATTTTCTTGGGGGCTCATTTGTTTTCCCTTGGGGACTCTTACAGCTCCTGTAACATTCTACACATCAGTGGTATTACGCAAATGTGTGCTTATGTCGCCATCTTTGAGCCCTTTGTATCAGCTCCCCCCCCCTTCCCTCTTTTTTTTCCCTTAAATCAACTGCATAAAGCACAATTAAAAGTGTGAGTTCAGAGTGGTTGGTTGGTGGAAGGTTGGGCAGATGAAGGATTCCCTAGCAGGGACTGTGTACCTTATTAGGCACTAGCAGTATGATTCGGCTGCTTCTAGAAAGGCTGGCACGCTCTTGGGTTCTTTCTCCTCGGGGAACTAGAAAAATGGTGCTGTCCTTTGTCTTGTATACCCTCAAGTATTTTTAAGGGGAGACTACATCGTGAGGGATCTGGATCCAGGGGGTAATTTGAAGGGTCATATCAGCTGCCCTCAGGTCTTTTTAGGGACCATATCTGTCCTGTATTTCTCTAGAAGTCAAATCAGGACCAGTATCAGTCCCGGGGAGAATGGCATAGGGTTATTGTAGAGACTTGCCCTCATCGCTTGGGGTTGCTTTGTGAGGTGGGGAGCTCCTTGTCCTTACCGACATTCAGGCACAGTGTGAGGGACCCACCTGCCACTACAGTCTCCTCCCAACCCTGAGCTCCTGTTCTGTGTTCCCTGGCTTGCCTGGAGAGCCAGGGTACCAAGGGCTTCCCAAGGCCCTTTCTCCCTAACTCGTGCCCCCTCCAGCCTATAGCAGCCATGATGGAGGAGGAGCCAGAGTCAGCCCGGCCAGAGGAAGGAAAGCCCCAAGCTGGTGAGTGTCACCCACCTCTCTCCATCGGAGTGGGCAGGGCCTCACCTATGGCCTGGGATGGAGGGCAAAGGGCAGGGCAGTCATGGACACAAGCAGGTGAGAGGATGAGGCAGCCAGAAACAATCTCATGTTTCCCATCCCAGGAAACCCCGAGGGGAATAAGAAGGCCGAGAAGAAGTCACCAGATGACAAAGTGAGAACCCTCCCTCCCCGCAAGGACCCCACCTTAGGTCTGATGCTACTCGGGTCCTTGGCAGAAGCTCACATATATCCCCGGGCCCCCTTCTCTCTGGACACACGGAGAACTGTGATGTAATGTGTCTGGAAAACGCCTGGATTCATCCCCCTCTCCGTGTGAGCTGAAGCCCGCTCATTATCCTGCACCCCTCTCCCTAGCACAAGCAGCCCGGTTTCCAGCAGTCTCACTACTTTGTGGCTCTGTATCGGTTCAAAGCCCTGGAGAAGGACGATCTGGATTTCCCGTGAGCCTCTTTGAGAGAAGCAGGGTACCCGGAGGGAGGGAGGGAGGGAAGAGTTGGGCTACCAGTGGGAAGGGGTGAGGGTGAGGGTTTTGGGCCTGTTGGGAGTGGAGGGGGATTGCATGTGAGTGAGGCCCTGCCCTCTGCCCCCAGGCCTGGAGAGAAGATCACTGTGGTTGATGACTCCAACGAGGAGTGGTGGCGGGTAAGACAGGCCGCTGGGGCTAGGGAAGGACCTGGGCTGAGTGCTTAGAAGCTAGGACCTGAGAGATTGGGTCTCCCACCATCTCCCCTAGGGGAAAATCGGGGAGAAGATCGGATTTTTCCCACCAAACTTCATCATTCGGGTCCGTGCTGGGGAGCGTGTGCACCGTGTGACGAGATCTTTTGTGGGGAACCGTGAGATAGGGCAGATCACTCTCAAGAAGGACCAGGTATCCCCAGGTCCAATTGCCCCACCTAATATTTCTGGGGGGGGGGTCGTAGCCCATCAGGGGACTAAGACGTCCCTGTGACCCTGGTTTTCTCCCTTATTGTCCACCCAGCCCCCCAACCCTCATCCTGACTGATTCCTTTTCACGGGCTCCCTTTAATCCCCCCAGATCGTGGTGCAGAAAGGAGACGAAGCCGGTGGCTACGTCAAGGTCTACACCGGCCGCAAGGTGGGGCTGTTCCCCACCGACTTCCTGGAGGAGATTTAGGGGTGCTGGTGCCCATTCTGGGCAGGCCTAGTTGGGGCGGGAAGGAAAGGAACAAAGGCAGCTGGACTCCTGGCAGACCAGGGGGTGGGGAGGCCGTCAGCACAGCGGGGCTTCTGGGAAAGAATTGATTCCCGGGCCCTACCCTCAGACCTCTGCCCAGTGCAGCCTGCATCCCTACCGGCCAGTCAGCCGCGAACTCTGGAAAAGGGAGAATGGTCTCCACTAAGAGGGCGCGCGGGGGTGGGGCGGGATTGTGGCTACTGTCCATTTATTAAAGTTTTTGGAAAAACTTGGAACTAAGTTTGATCTTTACCTGGGGGTCTGAGGTAGGAGGGGTGGAGCGCCCTACCCAGCGGTCGCACTGCCATCCAGTAACCCGGGACCCACCCACCTGGAGAGGCTTGTAGGAAGTGGGGAGACAGGGGCGCTGCTTGGCGTGCCCTCTGGTCTTTCAAGAAGAGATCGCGGGATGGGGACATTACCGCGCCCTCGCGCTGAGGCTCGCAGCCGCAGCCGCGGATAAGGCGATTCAGCTGACGGCAACTTCCGTTTGGAGCCTGGCTCCGCGCCGGCTGACCACCAGGGGGCGATGCAAGATCTCGGTTGGAGAGCCAGGGACCTAAGGGGAGAACCAGACACCAAGCCCAAGACCCTAGGCTTAGGAGGGGGTGGGGTGCGTGCCGTCTCCATGGCAACACTTCCTCTAGTCCTCGTGGAATTGAGCGAGCAAAGCGGGGGGGGGGGAGAAGGGTGATGCCCCATCTCACAAAGCCCCCTCCTCAGCCCTTTCCGACAGGTAGCGAGTGAGAGGGCGCGGGGCCGACAGCTCCCCAGCTCTCACGGAGACCCCCTGCGGCGCGCCACATGCAAATGTTATTATTTGCATATGCAAATATGTAAATGTGCCGGCCCTGGTCAAGGGCGGCAGGTGGCGGGGAGCCGGAAAGTGTAGGGAAGGGAGCAGAAGGAGACGTGGAGTGTGGGGACCTGGAAGCAGACCAGGGAGAGGCAGCCTGGGGTGGTCTCTGGAGTGGGGCAGGCGGAGAGTCTTAAGCTTGATGGCGGTGGGGGAGGGTCTGGGTGGCCAGCCGGGAGCTCGGCTCCTCTTCCGGTTGTCTGCCAGGCCTGAGGTTGGCTGCCTAGCAAGGTTGGCAGCGGGAGCCCGGGCACCATCTGCTGCTGGCGGGGGGGCGAGGGGGGCAGAGGCTCAGCTGGGCTGGGAAGAAGGGGGCCGGGACGGACGCGCCCCCTTTCCTTCCAGACGGCTGAGGCGTGGAGGGGGTAGGGAAGAGCACTGAAGATTAGTTGCCCAACTGGCTTCGGTCTACAACCTTCTCTTTGCCCTTGACTGTGCGGACGCCTGGGGCCGGCGCAGGGCTCATAGAGGAAGATCAGGTAGCCCACCTTTCAACACGCTGGGCTGTAATAGGAACACCCCCGCCGCCCCCCCAATCACACAGATCACACTCCTTGCCCCCACCACCTTCATCAACTGGTCCGAGGGGCTCAAAGCTGGAGCACTCCCTCCCCCCGCCCTGATCCTCGGGAGCGCCCCCCCCCCCCGTAATGCTGAAGCAAAACCAATTTACTGGCTCATTGGGCGGCAGTGCTGGTGGGGGGTGCCAGAGGAGCAGGGAGAACGGCTGTTCTCCCCCTGCACTCGGGGGGCGCCCCGCTTCCCCGCCTCGCGGAGCCGGCAGCTGTCCCTAATTAGAGCGGCGGTTTAATTGGATTTATCAGCAGTTAATAGGAAATTAAGCAAAGGGCCCGAGAGGCGGGGGGCAGGAGGAGCGGGGAAGCGGGTTGTGGTGAGCTTAAAAAGCGGGTGCTGAGGTGCCCAGGGTGGTGTTGGAAGGTCGGGCGTCCAGATCAAGTCCATGGCCACGCCCCGGCCCCGCCCACCAGTTGAGCCCGCGCGGGCGGCGGGGAAAGCGGGTCCCAGGAGAGGCTGACGGGCCTGCCCGCGACCCCGCGTGCGGCCCCCAGCGCCCCGCCCCGTGCAGCAGCCGCCCAGGTGATGGATGGTGGTGCCGCACGCGGCAAAGGTCAGAAGTCTGGGCCAAGAGCGGGCTGAATTGAAAACAGAAGGAGCCGAGTCCAAGACGTAATTCCCACCCCATCCCTTGCCGCCACTGCCCCTTCACTCTGAGCCAAAGGAAAAATGTGCCCTTTGAAATCGGGAGATTGGAGGAGCCACGACGGGGAGGCCTCGGTTTGAGCCTCTCTTCACCCCCGCCTCCCTCGGGGCCCGTGTGGGGCGTCCAACCTCGGTCCCCCTGTGGCTTCGCGTTTGTGTGGAAGGAGGCCAGGCAGGCCGCCCCGGGGGCGAGGGAAGCTGGCTAGCCTGCTGCGGGGCCCACGGGCGGCGGCGCGCGAACTCGGGGCGCCCCAGTCGCGGCGACCTCAATGTGCAGGGCTAGGCTGACGAGGCCGGCGCGGGACCTCGCGGGCCACCTCGCTGCCGCCCGCTCCCCGCCAGAGCCTGGCGGCGGCTCCCGGGTGCGCCCGCGTTCCAGAGCCCCGCACGTGCGGAGGTGGGCGGCAGCGCGGCCCGGCGCCGGGAGGGTGGCCGCGCCGGGGGCGTGCGGGGGTTTCCCCGCGCCCCGGCGTTAGGCTGCCGGCTTTGTCGCCGGTCCACACCCCCGGTGTCTGGTGTGTGTTTATGCGCCTGGGTGTGCCCACGTGCGGGCGTTTCCGTGGACCCGTCTCCGAGGCAGTGTGCGCGCGGCCGGCGAGTGTGCCTCCGCCCGCAGGTGCGTGTGTGCCGGTGACAGTGCGTGGGCGGACGCCGGGGTGTGAGCCGCGCGGCGGCGGGCACCCGAATGACAAGTGACGCGCGCGAGTGTGTGCTTGGGTGCGTCTCCCGCCCCCGTCCCTCCTCTCCCCATTTCTATTCCTCTCTCCTCCCGCGGCCCGCTCGGCTCCGCCGTCCGCATCGTCTCCATCCATTATTGAAGAAACAGCCGCGTCCGCTCCAATCACATCAACACCCCCGCCCGCCGCCCGCCCGCGGCCCCTCCGGCGCTGGGGAGAGCGGGAGCCGTGGCGCGGCCGGGCGCCCATCGGAGCCAGACTCGTGACCCCGTGCCCCAGCCCGCCCAGGCGCCGGGACACCGGGGTCCCCGGCGGAGGGCGCTTTGCATAAACAGATGGCGCGGGTGTCTTTGTCTCGCCCGCCGCGCGGCTCCCGGCTCCCGGCTCCGCGGCTGTCTGGCTGATGCAATCAGGATCATCGCGGAGCCTCGGGACCCAGCGCCCTTAATCGCTGCAGAGCGGGGTCCGGGGCAACGGGGCTCTCCAACAGATGCGGGGCACTGTGTCTTCCCTCCCGGGCGTCCCCACAGATGCAGTGGGAAGATGGGGGCCGGGAGGGGGATCCCCGAGGTGAACTGCCGCTGCCCCCAGGGGCAGCAAGTCGGAATGCTAATAGAGGGGGGGCGGGGAGAGACAGGCAAAAAGAGACAGAGATGAGCTCTGGTGGCGAAAGAGAAGGCACGGAAACGGGAAACAGGTGTGGAGGGTGGACCAAGCCAGGGAGCGAGACCTAGCCAGAGTGACAAGGGACAGGGGGACACAGACACTCGCAGAGGTAAGGCCTGAAGAGAGGCCGTCAGAGGCCGGGGCTAGCGGAATCAGGGGCGAGGACTGTCTGGGCAGAGCAGAGCAGAGAGTGCCCCGACGTCCGTCGCGGGCAGCTCAGGACCCCCGGAGGAACAAGCCAGAAGCCAGGGAGTGTGGCAGGCACTTCCGAGTGCCCTCTCCGCCCCACGTTCTCACCTCCCGCCCGAAGAGCTTAGCCGGGGATCTGGCGGCGGGAGTGGCGGGAAACGACCAGCGGAGCTGCGCGCTGCGGCTGGCGGAGGACTAACTCGCGAGAGCGCCGTGGCCGGCGTGTGGTGTTGTCGCTTCCCGGCAGGGGGCGCCCGAGGCCGCTCCCTCGAGGGGTTAGCCGCTGCTTGGCCTCCAGGGGGCGCCCGCGCCCACAGCCCCTGCGGTGCCCAGTGGGAGGTTGGGGGGCGGGGGGAGAGTTTGGCCCCCGGTCAGGCTAAGGACTCCTGTTGACCAGACCTGAACGTGGCCTGAGCCTCTCTAGTGGGCAAGTGCGGAGATGGGGCTGGAGTGGGAACAGGAACCCACAAAGTGGTAAATCCATGCCGGACCCCACGCACACCAGCGATGGGGGCGGGGGATGGAGTCCCAGACAGAGGTCAGAGGCAGGAATTAGAAGCTAGCAACCGGTGGAGGAGTCTTGGGGAGGCGGGCGCGGGAGAAAGAAGGCCTGCCTTGAGGAGCTGGCTGCTAGAGGGGGAACCGCCCGGCTTTAGAAAGAGGCGGCATCTAGGCCGCGTCAGGCCCGGGCCACGGAACGCAGAGGGAAGGGCACAGGGCACAGGACTGGGGCCCGGCGATCCCCCCAGTGTCGCGGCCACCTAGCTGAGCCCCACACAGCCAGCTGTGCGGCCGTTCCAAGTCTCGCTCGAGCTTGGTTGATTGTTAGTCCCGGAGACTGGAGGGGGTTGAGGGGCGCGGGTGACAGGGCGCCCCCTCTCCAGCCTGGAGGCTTGGGCGCTCGGAAAGGACCAGGCTCAGCGCAGCCCGCGGCTCTGACATCCCGTCAGCTTCCTCTCCCAACCCCCGCCCCCCCCCCCCACCCCCGGGCCCCATCGCTGTGAGTCTCTGTCTCTTTGTTCTTGCCGTGTCTCTGACACTTTATCTCATTATCCGCCGGAGGGAGGCGGAGAGCCTGGGACCCCGCAGCCTAATTACAGCCGCGCTTGTCAGCCTGGGAAGGGGAGAGGGCTGCTCCCAGGCAGGATCCCCTCCCTTCTTACAGCAGCGCAGGGGGGGTGGGGTGTTACAGCTGACCCCAGTCCCCAAGGGGCTAAGTGGGGGAGCTGGGCAGGATGTGTACTCAGGAATGGCTGGCATGGGAGTGGAGGCAGTTAGCTCCCTCTTGGGTGCCTAGGACCCCAGTTCCCTAAAGATGGGGGCGGTGAGCCAGCCCATCCTGGCAAAACAGCATACACCTGAGTTGGCAGCTTCCACATAAGCAGTTATGTCTCTCATTTGTCAACAATTTTCTTTTTCCCTCCCCCATTCTTCCTCTTCTCACAACTAGAGTTGGAGGGCAGGCTCTTTCGAGGGCTCCCCCTTACCCTTACTGGAAGTGGGCAGGTTAAGGAAATCCCAAGCCCCTCAACTGCACCTACTGGGCCCAGAGCTGGGTTTCAGTTGACCGGGCACCTCAGGCCTGGCCAATCTGTGGATAAACATCCTTCAGGATGACAGACAAGACAGACTGCTGTCAGTCTGTCTCACACTTCTTCCCACTACAGGGCCTCCGGGACCAAGCCAGCCTCCGGCAACTCAGGGAAGTGCTTCAGATGCATTCTTGGCCCCTGGGCCCTCCAGGTCCCATTTGTGAACCCACCCCACTGCTGTGTTCACGTTGGCGGATATCTACCTGCCTGTCCCAGGATGTGTCCCTCTCCTACTTTTGGGTGGATCCGTTTCTGGGTCCTGAAGCCCAGAACTCACAGGTGTGGTGCTGCCTTGGGGGTTGGCATAGGCATCTAGGAGCCCAACACCACCTCCCCCGCCCCACCCCACCCCACCACTGCTTTGAGCCTGGAAAAAAAGTGAACAAGAGAGGGTGGTGTTCATCTCAAGAGGCTGGCCCAAAGGGGTAGGGCTGGGCTGAGCCCTCCCCAGTGGGGCGGGACCCTAGGCTGGAGGACAGTAGTGTCTCTGGAGAGGCCCACACACACAGAAGAGACATGGCAGGGACCAGTCTGGGGGCTAGCCTCTACCGGCAGATCAAGAGACATCCAGCGGTGAGTTCTAGTCCCAGAGGCCCGGGTTTGAACACCTAATTCTCATGTCCCCAAGACCCCACAGAGCCTCTTGCTCCTAAGCTCCTCAGGGTATCCTCAAACCGTCTCTCTAAGACCCAGTATAGACAAATCGACTTCAGACTCTCGTGTGTGTGTGTGTGTGTGTGTGTGTGTGAGAGAGAGAGAGAGAGAGAGAGAGAGAAACCACCCAAGGGGTTGTAGAAGGTTCCAGGTGCCCTCTCCCAAAAGGAAGGAATGGCAGACCAGGAGGTGGGTGACTGGGCAGAAAGGCTGGGAGAGGGGTTGAGAACCTCAGTAGGGGTCTGGCCCTGAAGGTACCCTCTTTTCTCCCCGCAGCTCATCCCCATGATTGGCTTCATCGGCCTGGGCCTGGGCAGCGCTGCGCTCTACCTGCTTCGCCTCGCTGTGCGCAGCCCAGACGTCTGGTAAAGGCCCAACGGAGGTCGCAGGCCGCGGTCTAGGCTGGGAATGCTGGGACCTCACAGGGGAGGTGGGAATGAGTGGCCCTAGCGGGGATCCCCGTGCCTCTCAGCGCTGGAGATGGCTCCCAACCCAGAGATCCCACCTCCCTGCGGCCTAGCTGGCCGCTTTTTCCAGCGCGGCTCCCAACTGGACCCGCTCCGGGCGGCGGAGCCTGCGCGGCTGCCGCTCCCGGCCCGGTTGCCATGGCGACGTCGCTCTGCCCGCCGGCCTTTGGGTTCCGCTATATTGGCGCCTAGCGCCTGGAGGTGTGGTCGGGTGAACCACAGCTGGGGGACCCGTAGGGGTCGGTGGTGTCCCGAGATCACTGCTGGGTCGACGTGGGAAGTAGGGCCCCCAAGGAAATCCTAGCTGATGGCCCCGACCCTGCTCGGCAGGCTGCGTTCCGGTCGTGCCCGCGGCCCGGCACAATTGATGCTGACAGGCGCTGTCACTGTCAGCACCTGCTAAGGTGACCTCCCGGTTGAGAAATTGTCCTCCAGGGAAGGCGGTGTGGGAGAAGCTGAGACCCTGACTAGACTGAGGGGTCAGGTCCAGGATCCCAGAGAGACCCTCTCCCTCTCCCCCTCTGCAGCTGGGACAGAAAGAACAACCCGGAGCCCTGGAACCGCCTGAGCCCCAATGACCAGTACAAGGTACTTCCTGGTAGCCCCACACAGTCCCCACTTGTCACTCATCCCAGGGCTCATTGCGCAGTGCCCTGCCACGCTAAGTCCCCCTTCCTTCTCTTCCTAGTTTCTGGCAGTTTCCACTGACTATAAGAAGCTGAAGAAGGACAGGCCGGATTTCTGAGGCGGTGTGGTCTGCTCTGGGGGTGAACTGCTGCCCCTGGCGTCCCAATTCCCTCAGCTTGCCTTGGCCCCCACGCTCATGGTACCCCCAGCCACCCCTTCCAGCTCTGCTCCCACAGGCAGGGTTCCCACGCAGAAGGGAGCCACTCCAATGTGCCCTCCTCCCTTGTTCCAGTAGCGGAAGCGCCTCTGACCCCAGGCTTGAGTCCCACGGGTGGGGGATGGAAGGGGGGGCAGTCACAGCAGCCCAAAGGCTCACTCAGCCCTGTCACTCCCCCCACGGCTGTGCCTCACAGGGTGTGGTGGTGTACGTGAGAAGCGTGGCCAACGTGAGTCAGGAGAGTAGGGGCCTCAGGGTGCCAAGCTACGTGGCAGATCCCATGCCAGCCCAGCTCTGGGCGCTGGCCCAGGGGAGACTCGGCACGTACTGGGCTTGCCAGGGGCCGCCCATACACTGTTGGATGAGGTACCTAGCCTTGGGAGGGGCAGCCTGCTGCTCTGCTTGGTACCTCAGCCTGCAGGACAGCCTCCTTCACAGACAGACACCCCCTCCCACCTGCCCTCCCTCCCCACTCCTCCCTTGCTCCCCTTGTCCCCAGGGATCAAACAGAAGCAGCCGTGGGCAAAATACAATTTCATTTAACAAATTGAATTTGCTGCGCCTGCTAATCACGTCTGGTGTCGGCTCTGATCAGAGACAGGGAGAGGAGGCTGCAGCCCCCGGGGTCCTAGTGGTGGGAGGGGAGAGAGGAACACACCAAGGAGAGAGAACACCACCTGGCCCAGGGGACCCCTCCCTCAGTAATAGAAACTCAGGGCAGCTTAGCATTTTATTAGATAAAAACAGGAAGGCGGGCACCGTGCCCAGCCCCCCTCTGGCTCAGAAAGGTAACTCTCCCTCTCCAAGAAAGAGCGGGAGCCTTTAACACTGAGATCATGGTGCAGAGAGTTAAGGCAAAAAGGCCCAGACCCCCTTTCTAAGTCTTGTTACAAAAGGACATCTGCTATGGATTCTGGGAAGGCTCTTCCCCTAAGTCAGGGGCCTTTTTGCTCCCCGCTCCACTGGCCCAGCAGTGGGGAGAAGCACGTCCAGTCTACAGGGAGGGGCCTCGGGGCCCAGGGTCTTCAGCGCTCATCAAAGCCAGGCATGGGGAAGCTTCTGGCAAACTGCTCCACCCGTTGCCTGAGGTCAGTTAGCTGCTGCCTGGTTTCTGGGTCCTTGAGCAGGAAGGATTTGAAGTCCTGGAGCTTGGCTAGGAAGGAGTGACAAAAAGAGCAGTCTGACCCCACCCAAGGGAAGGTGGCTAGGCAGCGGAGGGCGGGATCAGTGGGTTCCGGTACAGTGGCCGGTTCTGGGGCTTGTGCCCACTCACCAGTCTTCCTCTTCACTTCCAAGCCGATGTTGACCCCTTCATCTATGAAGCTCACCACTCGCCGGAAGTCTTCCTCCCGGAACTGTCGAGAGGTCAATGCAGGGGCTCCTGGACGGGGGAGAGGAGGCGCTTAAGGAGGGTCAAGCTGCCCCTGCCCCAGCAGCCCCAAGTCACCTCAAACCCACTCACCAAGCCGCAGGCCCCCAGGTGTGACAGCACTTCGGTCCCCGGGGCAGGTGTTCTTATTTGCAGTGATTGACACAAGCTCCAACACCCGCTCGGCACGTGCTCCATCCAGACCCTTAGGCCTCAGGTCCACCAGCACCAGGTGGTTGTCGGTGCCACCTAAGGTAGGGGCAGTCAGGGAGCAGTGAGTCCTGGGTCTCTGCCTGAAGCAGGGAGGCCGATGCCAGCCACCCCCGCCGCTGCCTCACCAGACACCAGGGAGTAGCCTCGCTCCAGCAGGGCATCGGCCATGGCCCGAGCGTTCCTCAGAACCTGCAGGGAGTACTCTCGGAACATGGGCGTGCACACCTGCAGTTGGAACAGCAGCACCTGTGACCCCCACCCCAAGCCTGTTCCTCCCTCCCACCAGCCTGACTCCAATTAGCACAATGCAGAGCCTCACCCTCCAGGCCAGTATCCATGCCCCGACCCTCCCCTGCCCCCCTAACCTGCTTTAGGGCCACAGCAACAGCCCCAATGGCATGGTTATGGGGGCCGCCCTGTAGTGAAGGGAACACGGCAAAGTTGATTCGGTCTTCAAACGTGTAAGGGATCTCCCGGCCAGACTTGGGGTCCACAGCCCGCACCCCTCTCCGGTAGAAGATGAGGCCTGACCTGTGTGCGAGGGGTGGTCAGAAGGCTTAGTCAGGCAAAGCCTTCAGCAGTGTCCTGAGTTCAGTGATGGGGGGAGGGGCCCACCCTGGAGGGGGGTGGGAGAGGTCCACCCGGGAGGGGTCCCGGGTCACCAGCTAGGGAATGGCCAGTGTAGCCAGGGGCTGCAGGTGGGAGCAGGGTCTGACCTGGCCCCTCGAAGAGTCTTGTGAGTGGTGGTGGTGACAACATCCGCGTGCTCAAAAGGCGAGGGGATCACCTTGGCAGCCACCAGGCCACTGATGTGGGCCATGTCTGCCAGCAGGTGTGCCTTGACATCGTCACACACCTGGGGCCAGTGAGGAGACAGTGTTGGAGAAGTGGGCCCAGACAAGCCTGTAGCGGCATCTCCTCCTCCTAAGCCTCTCTCCGCCTGGGGGAGTGCCCCCGTCCCCCACCAACCTCTCGCATTCGGGCATAGTCAATGAGGCGAGCGTAGGCACTGGTCCCGGCAATGATGAGCCGTGGTCGGAAGAGACGGGCAGTCAGGGCCAGCTGGTCATAGTCAATGAGGCCAGTCTGGGGCTGGACAGACAAGACAGCTCAAATCACCAGAAGGAAGCAGCGAACTCCCGTCCCTCGTACTCTGAGGGCTGCCCAGTACACCAGCCCCTGCCCCACACTCAGCACTCACGTTCAGCTTATAGGGCATGGACTCAAAGAAGATGGACGTGGCTGAGACCCGCTTGACATCAGACATGTAGCCATGCGTGAGACTGGAAGGGGGTGGGGAAGGGGGCTCAGAATGGAATGATCCTCAGGCTTGCCCATCTCCTTCCTGCCTAGCTCCAAAGCCCCCATCTCCCAAAGCACTGCTCCCAGCGTGCACCCCCACACTGCTCTGCCTATTGTGTAATGGGCACTGATGTTACTGGGGCCCAAGCTTCCACAGAGACTGAGCCGGCTCAGATGCAGGCTCCATCTGCAGGCCATGCAGCAGGTGTTCACTGACTCCCCTCCCACGCCCAGCAGCCCCCCAAACACACTCACTGGCCCCCATCGGGCAGGTCCAACCCCATGATCCGGTCGTGAGGCTGCAGAAGGGCAGTGTAGGCGGCCAGATTGGCTGGGGACCCTGAATAGGGCTGGACATTGACCCCCCACTTCGCAGGATCCAGGTCGAAGGCCTCCAAGGCTCGGCGCTGACACAGCAGCTCGATCTCATCCACGACCTCTGCTCCCCCATAGTACCTGCCATGGGAGGGGGCAGGTGAGGGCACAGAGAGGGCTCCACTATGCCCATCGAGCACCAGCCGAGGGCTGGGAGAGCCACTTCTCTAGACACCACGTTGGCAGGGGGCAGGAAGGTTTCCCGAGCTGGGAGCACCATGCCTGAGGCTCCCTGCAGCCCTCTGGGCCTCACCCTCACCTCTTGCCAGGGTAACCCTCCGAGTACTTGTTGTTCAGACAGGACCCCAGGACCTCCAGGGCAGCTCGGCTGCAGAAGTTCTGGGGGGTGGGGGGCAGTGTCAGCGTTCTTGGTCAGACAGCACAGAGCCCCTGCCCCTGGGCCCCAGCACGCCTGCCCTGCCAGAGCCCCAAACTGAAAGGGCACTGGGCTCCGCGATGTTCTCTCCACTCAGGGTCCTGCCCAGGCCTGCTGGGAGAGCTTCAGAAACCCAGGCTGCCATGGTGGGGGTGTTTCCCACAAAGCCCCTGGTCCTTAGACATCTCCTCTGGAGGGAGGGGCCAGACCAGATGGCTAAGGAACCTCCCTATTGGCCCAACTCCCCAAACCGGGCAACTAAGAGAGGGAGATAAGGCCTAGAATCTCACAAGGGGATTTGGAGAAACATCTGAAAACACCCAAAGGACCAGCTACGTCCCCCCTTCCCCTCCAGGATGGCCCACCCTTTGCCACCTCCCCCAGGCCCCACCTCTGAGGCAATGAGCTCCAGGCCTCGACACTGCCTGTCCTTCTCCCTCTGCAGCAACTCCCACATCTCAGGGTCACTGTCCGACAGGCTCTCCTGGCCTGTCCAGCCGCTGGCTGTGTCCCCAGTCTGTGCCTGGACCGTTCTGCTGTGCTGTGTCCGCACAACCATCCTGCCGAGGGGGCTGCATCTCTGAAGGGGCTGGCGGCAGAAGAGACCCGGGTCAGCTAACTGATTGCAAGGCACCCTCGCCGCCGGAAGCCTCCGCCTCCAAGGCCCTCCCTCAGCAGGCCTCTGCGTCCCCGTCCCCGTCCCCGTCCCCATAGCCACCCTCAGAGGCCAGTTCTGGCGCCAGGGTTGAGATCAATGTCCAGGGGGCGGTTCCGATCCGGTCCATTTACCTCATCCCCAGCCTCCCCCCACCAGGCACTGTGAGAGGTTTGGGGGCAAAGTTTGGCTTCTAGAAGAAGCTGGTATCTCTGGAACTCGCTAAAGGGGTATTAGGGTTCCAGAATAGAGGGGGTTTCCGGCAGGTCCCCCATAAACTGACACCCAATCCGGTGGGAAGTGGCAGAGTTGGCTGTGGAGATGGGAGAACAGGACTTTAGGTCCCTGGGGAGGGAGGGAGGGAATGCTCGCCGAAGGGAATTCAAAACCCACATCCCGCCTTTTGCAGCGCCAGCGCCCCCACCCTGCAGGGCGCACACAGCTGCGGGGGGGCCCCCAGATGCAAACCCTGGGGTCCAACTGCATCAGAGGCAGCCCTCAGAGATGGCGCGGAGGCTCGGTCCGGGTCGGGCACTCCTCGCTCCCCACAACAGGGTGCAAAACAACACTCGGCGGTCCTCTCCAGTTTTGCCACGTGTAATGGCCGTCCCGTGGCAGGGCTGGGGGGAGGGGCCCCAGTTCACCCTGAGCGCGCCCCCCAGGAGGTCCCAGGGATTCTTTAGTTTCTGCTCCACTCTCCGAGGCCCCAGAACACGTGCAAGGCAACGCCGGGGGAACCCCTGATTTTGTGAATGGAAACTACGGCAGGAGAGGAGGAGGGGTTCCTTCCTGTCTACCCCTCGCCCAGCCCCCAGAGCCCCGGGTCTTACCAGGGCCGCCCGCAGGAAAGAAAAGGGTAGCATCGCAGCCGGGGTCGCCAGAGGTCCAACCGTCAACTCCAGTCGGGAGCAGCCCGGGTCTTGAAAGACCGAAGCAACAGCGCATGCGTCTAGAGCCGGGCCCTGGGGGAGAAAGCCACGCATGCGTGAGGTGACTTTCGGGAATTGTAGTTCTTTGCCCTCGCTTCTTCCTGAGTAGCCTTAGGGGCCAGAGGCCCTGCCCAGTGAGAGACCCAGCGAACAGCATGGGCTCACTTTTCTGCAGCTCCCCCTCCACCACACACCCCTCCTTCTTTCTTCCTTTCTTCTGTTGACTGCCGAGATGATAAGGATTTATTGAGTGCCTACTGAATTTCCAGCATTATTAGGTGCTCTGGGAGAGAGGTGCACAATGATTACCAGACAAGACAGAGTTCCGGTGTACTTGCCGCCGTCTGATGTGGAAGAACAAGAGAGCCGAATTTAAGTCTTTCTCTGGACTAACTAGCGTGTTCGCCTACCTAGGCCTCAGTTTTCTCACTGGTAAAGCGATATTTTTTTTAAAAAGCACCTCCTGGGGCTTGATGTGGTTCTTTGCATATGGACATGCTGTGTGATGAAGTATTCGTCCCCTCTCCTGTTTCCTCTTCCACTTCCACATCTCTTAGGCCAGAGAGGTGCCTGGTTGGCACTTGTTGCAATTTGTCACCTGGTCCAGCTCACTAACTTGCAAGTTCGAGTCAGCCAGGCCTCAGAAGTAACTCCATCCCTGTTTCGAACCTCCCGGTCACTCCAGCCTCTGCCTGTGTTAGAATCCTCTCCTGCGTCCAATCGCTGGTCCGGAACACTTCCCACCTCTCTTCTATCCCGTTGATCTGGTCGATCATGCGTTCATCCATTCAGAAAATACTTATTTTCTGCTTATCCGAACTTTCATTCTCAGGGATATCTGGGTCAGACCTACTCTGACTCAGTTTCCCAAGGAAGCCAGGGTGCAACCCCCTGGAGAACAGGACCCGCCTCGGAATCTGCAGCCGGGACTCAGGGCAGGAAGGCGAGGCATTGCTCGGTGCCTCAGCTTGTCCGAACCCCCCCCCTCTCCGCCCCAACGAGGGGTCCCGAGGGGAGGGGGGGCGGCTGAGCTTGAGAACTGCTAATGAAGCCGCAGCCAATTAACGCCCGGGCCAGGGCTAGGGGCGGATAAAATTAGCAGCCGCGGCTGCAGGAGGGAACTGGAGGCGGAGGTGGGGAGGGTGGGCAGCTGGCTGAAGCCCCCCTCTCCCCCTCCCCCCCCCCCCCCCCGCCTTTGCCAGCAGCAAGCGGCAGCGACGCGGCCCCGCCCTTCAAACCCGAACTTGTCCCTTCCCCCACCCCGTCATCCCGAGCCTCCCTCCCTTTCTCCCTCATCTGTCTGCAAACTCAGCGCCCACGAAATTAGGAAGGAAAAGGAAGATCGATGACTCCAGATGCCGCTCACACTGTCCTCCGCGCCCCACCCCGCCCCGCCGCCAACGGCCGCCCCACGGAGCTTAGCAGGTTGTCAGCGCTCTGCCTACGCTGTCCCCGCATCTCCATCCCATTCAAGGCCTCACTCCTCTAGACTGCATCCTTCCAGTTCCTCCTTCTGCTGCTGCTGGCAGTCCCTTCTTAGGTCTAACCCTCATTCTATCTGCTGTAGCTTCACTTCTGCACCTCAGAAGAGAAGAGCCGCCCCCACCCCCGCCGCTCCAGCCCTCAGACCCCAGGAACCTCTCTTCTCAAGCTTAGTCCGTCCTGGACGACCTCCAAGATCATAGCTCCGTCCATCTTTGCTCAATTTCCCAACGAAAGGCCGAAGCGGCCAGAGGAGGTCCTGCCTGGGTTTCTGCCAAACGGAAGCGCTTCTGGGGCTCCCCTCCCTCCTTTCCCTGAAAAGGTCTTACACGGACGCATATTGGATGTTACTTAATTTTATTCCCTTTCCCGACTGTTCTGGCGTAGAAAACGTATCTCCAAGAGGGGGCAGCTGGAGATGGACAGTCGGAACTGCGCTGCTGCAGGACGAGGACAGGAGAGAGGAGGACAGAGGGCAAGGCCTCGGCGCCGACAGGGCATGGGTGGCATGGAGGACAGGAATACAGCTGGCCATGCCCGTACAGCCAGGCAGGCAGAAGGGGTGGGTGTAGGCCGGGGTTTATAAACGGCCTGTCTTTACGGAGGGGTGTGTGGCTGGGTGAAGCGGGCGGGTGGAGAAGCGCCACGCAGGAGGGTAAGAAAGGGGTACGGGGGTGCCAGGCCAAGCATTATTAGGTTATTAGAGCTGAGGGAGAAAGAAACGCCAAGCCCAGCTCCAGGGGCGCAAAGGGTGCCACGGATTGAAGAAGACCTAGACCACCTCATTCCTGCCACTCTACTTTGGGGTGTACCTAAGGCAGCTGGCCTCAGCTTTGTGAGCACTCTCGAAAAGAATATGGGGGTGCATGCCAGCTGATGTTTCCCAGGAGGCAGGAGGGCTGTTCCCCTCAGCCCCTCAAAAGAATGAGGTCCACACAGCCACTGGAGAGGGCGAGGGTGGGGCGCAGGCTGGGGAGGGGGTGCGGAGGGGTGGGGTGGGCCCACCAGGCAAGGCTGGGATTTGGCCGGAAGCTCAGGGCCACAATGGGGGACAGGGGTGGAGAGGGCTACCCAAAGTAGGGGTGCTCGCTCTGGAAATTATAATCTGGGCACACTTTCTGCACCAGTTTGTAGTCGAAGCTGAGGAAAGAGACGAAGATGCAGATGACTTTGAAGGGCTTGGCACAGAGCCAGGCGGCCTGGCTCTGCGTGTGCTCCGTGAAGCACACCTGCGAGGGGTCGTACAGGCACGGGCGGTGCTTGCGCGCGCGGTTTGTCTTCTCGTACTCTACGTGGCAATTGAAAGTGCGGGACTCTTTGGGACCCGGGACTCCCAGCGCGCCCCCAAGGGGGCCCGCCAGCGCGCCCCCGAGGGTGCCCCCTAACCCCGATGCCGCCGCCATCCCCAGTGGGGGCCCCAGCCCCGGGAGCACCCCCTCTAGGGCCAGTGTAGACTGTAAAGGGTGGGGGGCGGGCCCCGGCAGCCAGACACCCCCGAACTCCACACGCTTGGAGGGAGGCACGATGCTGACGCTGAGGTTGCCCAGACTGGACGAGTTGTGGCGGAAGTACACGCTGAAGGTACCGTTCACATGGTCCACGATCTTGCCGGTCACCAGCAGCGAGAACTTGAGGGTGTGCACCCGGAAGTAGAAGTCCCCCCAGCCGAAGATCTTCTTGGTGCGGGCCGCTTTGATGGACGGCTTCCGCTTACTGCGCGGGGCCGGCAGCGCCCCCGCCCCCGCGGCCCGCGACAGCGCCCCCGTGTGGTTGGCAGGCCAGGCCCAGCTCCAAGCGCGGGCCGAGGCCAAGCCGTCGGGCGAGCTGGGCGCGGGGAGCTGCTGACCAGTGGCGCCCCCTCGGGCGGCGGGGCGCAGCTCCAGGTACTGCGGCCTCCGGGACTCCGGCATCTGGGCACTGACGGCCTGCGGATGAGAAAGAGGGAGGCAGACACTGGCCATCATCCCCCCACAGCCGGGTCACCCAGTTGCTGTCCCAGCGTGACCTCCTTCGCAGCGGAAGGTGCCCGGAGGGAGCGTGCTGTGAAAGGGGTGCGGCTTCAGTGCCTTCCAAACGGCACCTCGCCAGGGCCCTCGGGAGCTATGGTGGCGCAGCAGTCACACGTTGAGGTGCGCACTGCGAGGTCAGCGGTTCGAGACCACCAGCTGCCCCGCGGGAGAAAGCCGAGGCGCTCTACGCCGGTGGAGTTGCAGTCTTGGAAACCCGCGGCGGAGTGCTACACTGTCTCCTAGGGTGGCAGAAAGTAGGGATGGGTGCCTTTTTTGTTTTTTTAGGGGGGTGGGAGGAACCAGGCCCCTTAGTTTCGGCATCTGGGAAATGAGGCAGAGAATCCGTGCCTCCCGCCAGAGCGCCCGTGTGAGCCAAGAAAGCTAAGCCGTCGTGGCGGTGAGGCGGGCGCGGGGACTGGGGACTCCGGGCGGCTCGCTCTCCCCGGCGGCCCAGGGAGGATCGGGACCCCAGCGAGCGAGGTCACGCAGCTGTGGCGGCGGCAATAGCGTGCATTGGGTGACCGTTACTGTGGATTGATAGAAGAGCCCCCAAGAAAAAGATTTTAAAAAGAAAAGAATGACCGTTCGCTGGGTACCCACCCTCCAGCGCTTTTCACAAAATTACAGAATCTCCGACAGGGATTCCAGTGTAGGAGACCAGTTCAGTCTGGATGCTGCGCAGGCAACCCCATCCTGCCCCGCCAGGGGTGCCAGGCACCGGGTGGGGCCCCCCTGGGCTCCGAGGGGGCTGGAGGAGCCGCCCCTGCCCGCCCCTGCCCTTCTCCGCGGTGTGTCTCAGGTGGCAGCCGATCCGGAGACAGCGCGGGCGCGAGTACAAGATGGATCGAGAGGCGGGAGCGGCCGGGCCAGACCCGGGCCATCAATTATCCGCGGGTGGGGGGTGCAGGGAAAGGAGGAGACAGGAGAAGAGAGCAAGTGGAAGAAATATGGAGACGCCGTTCTAGCAAGGGGAGCGGGAGGGAGGCAGTGCTGTGCGCCAGAGTGTCAGTCAGAGGGTGCTGTATAGGGTGGCCCTGACTGCCTGTGGGTCCCGCACATGCTGCGGGGAGGGCTGGCTGTGTCCATCTTCGGGTGGTGTGTGTCTGTCAGCTGGGATAGCTGGATGAGCCTGTCTACCTGGAATGACAGGGTCTGTGGATCCACTGGAGTAGCTATGCTCCCTGTGTGTATGTATGTGTGTATCTTCAGTAGTCTTGGAAGGCTGTGTGTGTGTGTGCCCGCGCGCACGCCCATGCTGATTTTGTGTGTCCCTCTGCCCGTGAAGGCTGCATGTCAGTCGGCGGTGGCTGTGTGTCCCTGCGTCTGTCTGTGGTCACTGAGGCTGGTCGGCTGGAGGAGTACGCTGGTCTGGGCTGAGGGTAACTGGGTGTGACTGTCTGGAACCATTACTTCTCCTGTGGGAGCTGTCATCCTCTGTCCACGTGTCAAGCTCTTTCTAACAAGTCTGGTCTCTGGTCTCCCTGGGTTCCCACCAGGAGGTGGGTATGGATATGAGTGCTACATTATTAGCCGCTGGCTGGCGGGGAGGGGGTTCCACACTAGCCTGTACCCTGAGCAGCGGTGTGTAGGTAAGGAGGCCTGGCAGATGGGTGCCCCTCTGTTTGCACACACTAGTGTGTACACATCGTGTAGCCACCGGGGAAAGGCGCAGCAGAGCCAAGCTGCCGAGCTAGAATCTCCACCACCGCCTGGTCCCCATCCCTGCAGCGCCGAGATCCCGGGTTATTAATGCCGCCGCCACCCGCTCATCATACATATTTATCGCCCCCTTCATTCCTCCTCCGTCCCTCCCTCCTCCCGACCCAGGTGAGGGGGCTGCGGGAGGGGGGCTGTAAGAGTGATTGACACAGACAGGTCAAGGCTAGCAGCTGTGCCTGGAGGGTGGGGCTTTGGTGGGGCTGAGGGGGTGGGAGAAAGGGTCCTAAGCCACAGGGGAAGGGAGGAGGGGCCTCCTCAGCCAGGTCCCCTCCAAGGTGAGCTGGGGCAGACAGAGCGTGAATTCTGCAGAAGGACCGAGGTGGAGGGAATGGGTGAGGCTGGCAGGGCAAGGCTGAAAGGGGGGTGTGGGGTTTGAACTGATTTGTCATCTCCGCCCTCTGGGCCCCACTGCTGCTTTTTTTCCCCTGAGAGAGCCCAGTCATTAGTCCCCACTACCTGCTGCTGTGACCCCCAGTGCCCATGTGCTCCCCCCTTCAGCACACCCCCTGTCCTACACCTGGTTTGGACCTCCATGTAGGGAGGGCCTGGGGGAGGGGAAAGCAACGTTTGGCAGGGCTGCAAGGGCTACAGGGGGCATCCTCCCCTCTGATCCCAGACAAATTGCTGTCTCCGATTCTCTGATCCCCTCACATCCCACAGCTGTGGGCACATGCAGTCCCCACCCCCCACGGATGACAAGACAACCAAGATGAAAGAGTTGGGAGGGGCAAGATGTGACCTTGGGGGGGAGCTCGGACTAGGAGGGGCAAGAGTCCAAGAGGAAACGAGCCGAGAAATGGGAACATGGAATAAAATAAAATCCTCCCCCTGGCTTCCTTGCTCTTGTGTGCGCACTCTCTCTCCTCTCTCCCTCTCGCTCTTTCACTGTTTCTACAGCTCTCTCTCTCTCTTCCTTTCTCTCCCTCTTCCCCCCCTCCACTCTTCTCTCAGTCTCTTTTTGTCTCTCAGTCTCTTCTGAACTCCATCTCTAATTTCTTCCATCTGTGATTGGATTTTTCTACCTGTCTCTCTTTGTAACTGTGGTTTGCTCCTCTAACCTCCAGGTTGTCTGTCCCTCTCAAATCGTGGGGTGGGGGTGGGGAGTGGGAGTGACTGGCAGCCAGGGTGGTAAGGAAACCCCTCTTTGCCGTCCCTCCCCTCCCCAGCTTGGAGCAGGAAGAGGGTGTTGTCCAACGCGGGGTCCCCACACTCTGGAACTGGTTTAATTAAGCTAATTGGGTGCGGTGACATTTGCAGAGGGGAGAGGCTAGTGCAGTGCGGCTGTCTGTGTGCGGAGCTCAGAGGTGCTTGGTGCTGGGAGGGGCTGGGGGGGTGCTCCTCCAGCCCAGGCCGGTGGGAGTGGAGCCAGGAGCGCTTGGTCCCCGAGGCGGTCTGGCCCACGCACCAAAAGGGAGTTGAGGCCACCTCTTTCTGCTAGATCAACTCCACAGGGAGGGGGCTCACTTGGGATGAGACTGCTGGGAATGGGGGAGTGGAGGAAGAGGCTGTCAGCCCCCAGCCAGCCGCATTGCAGGGTGCACCTCCCTGGGGCCTTGAGGCTTGTCTGCCCCTTCTCTCCTGTCACTTGGGTCAGGCAGGTGGGACAGGATGGGGTAGGGGTAGGGGGCAGCACCCTGTGTTTGGGGAAGGAACTGGGCTGGCTGGCCAGGAGAGCACCCACACCATCCATGCCACACCACGGGAGCCCAGGCACCTGGAGTGAAGGAGGGGCACTGCAGTTGGTCTGATGGAGCAGGCCAGAGTCTGGCTGAACCTGGGGCAGAGATGGGGGGTGAGGACCTGGGCAGGCTTGTTGGGGACTGGGCCAGAGAGGGAGCAGGGCTGGGACTGGGGACTGGGGACTGGGCAGGCACAGGGATGAGAACAGGTGAGGATGGAGCAAAGGCTGGTATGGCATGGATGGCCAGTGAGGAGGAGGAGTTTGGCTAAGGCCCATCACTGGGTGGCACTGGGCAGACAGGGATGAGGAGGGACAGGAAAGAATGGCCCCCAAGGAGTGGGACTGGGTGTGGATGGGCACTAGGGCAGGCCAGAGGGTGGGGTGGTGACTGGTGGGTGGGAATAGGGCCCTGACTTGGCGATGGGGTTGGGGTCAGGGAGCAAGAAAGAAAATGGGGGTTAGGGCAGAAATGGGTTCCCCTTGGGTGCCAAGCTTGGGTAGTGGGGGACAGGAATGGGGTCAGATCGAGAAATGGGGGGCCAGGAAGGAGATGGAAGGCACCTGGAGACAGGCGCTGAGGGCAGAACCAGCCTGCATGGAAGACAGAGACATGGCAAGATTGAGCTTGGGGGGGGGGGCAGGCAGGTGTAAATCCCCCTGTGGCGCCAGGGGGTGGGGCCCCACTGACAGACGGACTCTGCCCTTGGGCCAGGCAGTCCCTCCCCCTCAGCCCCTCCTGCCCGCCTGCTTGCTTGCGGCCTGCAGCGCTAGGCTCACCGTTATCTGAATTTTGATTTTATTTTATTTTATTTCCCTGCTTCCTAGAGCCGGCGCGGTCCCCCGGGGAACGGCCGCCCCCCCGGCCCCCCCAACCCCCCGCTCCGCGCCTCACTTTATTATTGCAATAAATGTGCCTATAAAGGCGCCGGCTCTGGGGCGCGGTGGGGGGGAGGGGGCCTCAGAGCCTGGATGTAATTTCCCTAAGCGGAGCAGGAGGGGGGAGTGGGAGGGGAGGTGGAGGAGGGGCTGGCGGTGTGTGTTGTGGGGGGGGTGATAGAGAGGGGGATACGCGCCAATTTCCAGCACCGCAGGCCCGATCCCTGCTTTCCATCTCAGTCCCCACAACTATGCAAACCCCTTGCCCCGAAGCTGAAGCTCGGTCCCCAGCACCCAGCAATGCCCTGCTCCTGGGACCCTTTTGCCCATGACCTTGACCCTCTCCATCACCCTGCCTGTACTTGGTTACCCAAGTTCTCATAGACCCCCGCTGATCTTGGGGTGGCCCACCCCAGAGTTCTCCATCTCCTGGTCAATGACCCCACTAATTCTGGTTACCCATCTCCCCTTACCTGGTCTCTTTCTGTTGGATAAAGACTACCTGGTCTAAGGACCCACTGACCCCTACCTTGTTTTTGTGCCCGCCCCCCTCACCTGACCTTAGTCTGGGATCCTTCTCTAACCTAAGCCTGTGACTCTCTGCTTTTCCCTTCCCAAGGTGCCCCTCCCATTGACAGCTGGGGAGTCTATTGACTTGCAGGTTCTGTCTCACAGGGACACTCCCCCTTCCACCCTCTGCCCAGCTGCGGCCCCTGATTACCCCCAAATCCCCTCCAGCAGCTCAGGGCCCTAGCCCAGGCTGCACGTGCCTAAGTGGCCCAGCCAGAGATTAGCTGGGGGGCTGAGACAGGGTGTGGAGGCAAGAGAGGTGGTAGGCCAGCCAACACGGGAGACTGGCTGCCGGCCTAATCCTTCCCCTAGGTGGGATAGAGTTAGATGGTCCCACAGGGTCCCACCCCTGGCCTCCCCCAGCTAATTAGTAATTAGTGGTTAGTGATTAGTGGCTATTGATCGCCTGCCGATTCTCCCAGAAGGCAGCTGCTTCGGCAAGGGGTTGGGGAGGCAGAGGCAGAGAAAGAGAAGGAGTTAGAGATGATATTAGAAAGACACCCCCACCCCACCCCCAGGAGCTCCTGTGGAGAACCTGGGCCCTGGGGCTGGGGAAGTCTGCCCTCTCCAGCTCTGGCAGGGGATAGGGAGCCTGAGAGCAAGAGTGGTAAGCTGTGGAGGAGGCGGGTAGAAGGCAGGCTTGTTGGTATTACAAGATCAGAACTTCCCAAACAGCTGCCCTGTGCAGGGTCTCCAGCCTTTCCCCAGCGTCAGCCTCACCCCCCCCCCCCCCCCCGGCCAGCCCCAGCCCCAGCCCCACACCCAGGGCACTGAGACACCCCTGAGTGCACACACACACACACACACACACACACACACACACACACACCCCTCCCCAAGCATCCTGAGCCTGGCAATGCCATGCCCACATTCAAACCCACTCAAAATCACAATCACAAGCTCCAAAGCCTCACACACAGATGTACAACACATGTGCTCCAGCACACAGACAGATGCACCTGAGGAGAGCCACCCTGGGGTACCCACCCTCAGGCACACACCATGTACAAGAACACAGTGGGTGCATCTAAACACTCACTTGGGTGGTGTGCGGACACATAGGAACCCTTCTCTAGCCCAACGCAGTTCTACATCTTCACACACCCATTGTGTGTACACACACCAACCCTCCCATGCACACCAGATGGAGCACACCCTTTCCACTGGCTCCACCCCAGGCCCCACAGCTGCAGATGCCTCCCCTCCACTCAGAGATCCCACCACTCACAGCCTCCTGCTTACTCTCCCTCCAGTCTCAGCCAGATGTTCCCTTCCCCTGCAAAGGAAATCAAGCCTGGTCTGTCCACAGGGGAGTTTAGTTGATGGGGAGCTTGGGGAGGCAGTAAAAGGGGGTGTGTATGTGTGAGAAATCTCTACCACCCCTTGGCCTCAGGCTGACATACAAGGGTATTTGTGGGGCACAGCCCCCCACCAACTCCCCAAGTCATCTAAGTGCAGAGCTGGATAGCAAGTCCAAAGAGCTCCTGCCAGTGGAAGCAGTTTGTGTGTGTGTGTGTGGGGGGGGTGCCTTTGCCCACCTTCCAGTCCCTCAAGGTCACCAGGAGGCTTTGGGGGATACTCTGAAAGAGTGCCACCAGCATAGTCCCTGGGGCAGCCCCTAGCTTTCTGGGGTGTGGCGTGCTTTAGTGGAATGCATGTTCAGGTGCTGGGGGAATCCTCCCTCTAGATTCTGCAGGTGCTGGGGACTGGGTGCAGGGAGTGAAGGGTTAGGGAGCCATCCGACTGGGTTACAGTTGGGGTGACAGGAAGGCCAGGGGCAGTAGAGACTGTTGGAAGGACCAGGACTAGGCCCCCACTGTGGGGCACAGATGGTTGCAAAGGAGGCAGGTATTTGCACTCACTCGTGCAAACCCACTGCCACCATCATCTCAGCTTACACAGCACCCAAGCCTGGCTTCCTGGGCCTCAGGCGCCCTCCCTTCCTCCCTGCACGCCACACCAGCACAAACCCGCACAGCCTGTGCACACAGGCTAGCGCCAGCGCCGCCATGCGGGGGTGAGGGGACAGGCCAGGTCTGGTGTCCTTAGCGTCTGGGTCCTTGTTCAGCGCCTTCGGGGAAAGAAGTAGCTGAGGAGGGTAGGGAAAGGAGAGACCCCCTTCTAGACACACCCCACCTCCATCAGCTAGGCGCCTGAGGGGGTGTGTCTGTGAGGTTGTGCAGGGGAGAGGGTGTCTCGGCGGGAAATGTGATGAGAGACTGGAGCCAAGTTCGGGCCGTGTCTGTGTGAGTCCGTGTGTGCGTGTGCTGACACAGTGCCCACCTGGCATTGTGACATGTGTCCTGGCGAGAAATCGGAAGATCAGGGGGTGGTGAGGGGGAGGCGGAGGGACAGACAGACAGAACGCGAGGACGGCGGCGAGCGAGGTTGGCGCGGAACGAAGGCAAGGCTGACACCCTGCTGGCTTGTCTGTCGCTCTGTCTGGCGCACTCGCGGGCCGGGCTTGGTCCCCTCCCCCGCCGCCCTGGAGCCGGATCCCGGCCGGTCCTCTACCCCTGGCGCCCCCACCCCCAAACCCTCAGCCAACTTGCGCTGGGAGAGCGCCAGTCTGGAATTGGGGGGTCTGTCTGTGTCCCCAGTGAGGGGCAAAGTTGGGACTGGTCGAGCTGGGGGGCGGAGGGCAGGCGCACTGAACCCCCTGCACTCGCGGGACCAGCGCGCCCTGGGACCCCGAGCTCCCGCTGCAGCCCCCGCCGCGCTTACCTTCCGCAGGAGCCACGGGCCAGAGAGCAGGAGAAACCATTCCAGCAGCAGCCGCATCTTCCCGGGCGGCGGGCGCGGCGGGTCCCGGGCGGGCGGGCGGGCAGCGGGCAGCGGGCAGCGGGCACGGCGGCGGCGGCGGCGGCGGCAGGTGGTGGCCGAGCGGGCGGGAGCGGCGGCGCGGCCCGCGGACTGAGCGCCAGGAGCGGGCCGGCTCGGCGCTGGGGGCGGGGCGGGGCGCGGGCGGGGGAGAAAGTTGGTCTGACTCCGGCGGGCGGGGAGGCGGGGCTCCGCCGCTCGCCAATCCGGGCCGCACCCCGCGCGCCCCTCCCGCCCGACTGGGGCCACCGAAGGTGACTTTCACCCCGGCACGCCCCGGACACGCCCCCGGCCCAGGTGCGAAGCGGAGGGCCGCCAAGGGTTCACGGACTCGGCCCCCGGGGGGACGGGTCTGCGCCCCGAAGGCAGAGGGCAGGGCGTGGGGCTCGGAACCCAGGACCGTACGCCCGCGGAGCGCCCCGGCAGGGGCGGCCGGGCCGGGCGAGGCCTTCCACGAAGCTGGGGTCCCTCGATCGATTCCCCGGGCTCCGGTGGGGCCTGGGGCCGGAGCGGGGAAGGGCCTCGGGGAGGGCGGGCGGGGCCTCGGGCGGCTGCCGCCGCGCGGCGCTGACGGGGATGGATGGGCGCCCCGCGGCTCGTTCGGCCCCGGAGATGAGAATCATTGATCACGGACGGAAACCCCATCACGTCTGTCAATAGGGCTGACGAACGGCTCCCAGCGCTCCCGCCCCCGCCCCCTGCACCTTCGTGGTCTCAGGACCCCTCTGTGAGATGGTAGCCCACCTCTATTCCCCCGTGCCCGCCTCCCTGTCCGACACAGCGCGCCCCTGGGAACAGGGTGGGGAGGAGGTCGGGCAGAAAGTCCTCCTCAGCGGTGCAGTCTCTACTGTCCCATCTCTCACCATCAGTCCCTCTCTCCTTGTCCCCTGCCCTGTCTCTGTCCTTGTCTCTAACCCTTCCCGGGTCCTGTCTGCCCCCATCCTCTACTCCATTTGTTCTTTGCTCCCCCACTCCCAGTCTCCTCCCCCGCCCCGCCCCCAGTCTTCACCTGTAAGCTGTTGCTACCCGCTGAGGCTGAGGCTGAGGCTGTGGTCCTACCAACACCTAGACAGAGGCAGGGACCAGCGAAGAGGGGGAGACGGAAACACACACCAGCGCACACCTACTTGGAGGTGAGCCCACACTTGCACGCGGGCAGAGTGAAGTGGTCTCAGACACAGGCAGGCGGATGCACAACTGGGGGTACCCAGACACCTTGGTTTACACATACATAGAAGCGCACCACGCAGAGACAGACAAATGCACATTTGCACCACAAGTGACTCCCTCCAGCCAGGTACTCAGAGAGCTCCTGCCCCCGAATTTGCAGGGAGGCAAACACCCATAGACAGAGAAGGACACACATGGGCACACACAGGTGTGTGCTGGATGACAGTCCAGAAGACAAGCTGAGTGAGGCAGACATATACAGGGAAGCACATACAAAGAAACAGACAGACAGGCATGTAACAGGAAAGGGAAGGGTCAGAGAAAGAACAAGTCTGCTGAGGTTGAGGCGGACAGGAGGCAGGAACCTGGGTGCAGGTGGCAGAAATGGCCAAGCCCAACACAAAGAGGCCCCAGTCAGCATCCTGAGCCCAGAGCTCAAGTCCAAGGGCTGCTGAGGCAGTGGGTGGGGGCAGTGGGCATGCCAAGTCCACAGCAGAAGCCCTTCTCTGGGGTCCTGACCTTCTGTAATCCAGACCCATCCCATGCCTTCTCTTTTTGCTATCGCCTCAGGTCACCCCTTTCTGTCTCCAGACAGACAGACAGACAGACAGACACACACACACACACACACACACACACACGCACCCCCCTCTTTGCCCTCTAGTATCTTCATCTCTGTGTGTTTCGGTCTCTGCCGTCCCTGGTCCTTCCCTTGTCTCTACTCCATCTGTCTCCAGCACCCTTTCTTAGCAGGTGGGGTGGAGAGTGTTGGAGTACTGCCTCCTGGTGGAACCTCTCCCAGTGGGTCCTTGGCAGAGGGAGAATGCTGATGGGAGGGGCTTGTTTCAAGCCACACCTGGGAGCCCTCTCCTCTGTCCAGAATCTCGAGGCGACAGGCACAGAACCAGCGGCTCCCATGGGGCGCCAGATGCGTGTCTGGCCAAGGGGGGTGGGTGTGAGTGGGTGGGGCTGGTGGGGAGCTGAGCGTGCAGACATTGGGGGAGGGACAGGAGCCAGCTGGTACTGGGTGAGGAGGGTGTGGCATGATCATCCGAGGGGGGTGGGGATGAGGGGCTGGGCTGAGGTCGGCCAGCAGGTGCATAAGTAGTCTCTGTTGGGGTGGGGGCTCTTGCTGGGCTTGGAGATGCTCAGTGAAGCAGGAGTGCGGATGCCACCTGGTGGCCGAAGTGGGTCAGGAGCCTCTTTCTCAGTGATCCAGGAGGACGCCTCATTCCCAACAGGCTTGCTCTGGGGAGTCTTGGAGACTGAGATGGGAGATGGGGGTCTCAGGGCTAAGAGGGCTCTTGTTTGGGGTGCTGCTTTGACCCACGACTTTCCCAAGGAAGGAGGACATCAGCAAAGAAGAATTGGCTTGGGGAGCTAAACCAGCAAAGATGGTGGGGGGAGAGGCAGGCTTCCCTTTAGGGTTTGGATGCAGGTTCTTCAGCCTCTGCGGGGCTCACGAGCTCATGTTTACTGTTGAAGCACCAGTGAGTGGCCACTCGTGCCTGTTGTCCTTCAGTCCTGGCCACCGTAAAGCTGTGTGACCTTCTGCGAGATGTTTCCTTCTCTGGGCTCTGCCCTTCCCTGTCAATCCTGGGTCTGTTGCTGGCGTGTGTGTGTGTGTGTGTGTGTGTGTGTGTGTGTGTGTGTGTGTGTAGCTGTCAGGTCTTCTTAGGACTCTCCCCACCCCCCAGACCCCCCCCTTCACGCGACTCCAGGATTCCGAGGTCGGCAGTGCGGTGACAGAGTGCAGCAGGAACCAACACCGCAGAGCTGTGTGCCACCACCTTGATGGGTCACAAAGCCTTCAGGACGCTCTGTGTTAATTTCCCCCCCTTTTTTTTTTTACCGTGGGTGGGACTTCTCAACGTGGGAGACAGTTTTGTGTGGGCAGCGAGTGGTGTCCCCAGGGAAATGGCAATACAAAAGAACGCATCTTGGAGCCAGAGGTGAAGTCGCCAGCTCAAGGTCACACCACCCGGAGAAACAAGTCTTCACCAAGTCCAGTGTCCACCCCCCTTTCCGGGCGACGGCAAGACGGGGAGGGAGGGAAGGAGCGTGGGTGCAGGGAGGGCCGCGGAGCCCAGCCTGGCAGGCGCGCCTCCAGCCCACAGCAGGGCACCCTCTGGTGGCTGAAATGGGCAAGCACAGCCCCAGCTCTCAAGCAGGCTAGCTCACAGGCAGACACAAATGGCTTTTTGTGTGGTGGTGTGTGTGTGTTTTTTTTAACAATTTTATTTATAACAATATCTGTGTTATTTAGTTGTAAAGGAATTCAGCAAAAATTATTAAAACGTTCATGTCCCCAAAACGGGGCTGCCCACTTGCCCTTCCTTGCAGTGTCCCAGGCGGCTTCCTCCACAGTCCCCGGGGAAGGGGAAGTTGGAACCATTCTCCAAAGAAAGTCTTCAGCTGGCCCCAGGCTAGCGGTGGGTGGGGGCACCACCGGGATGGGGAGAACCTCTCTGGCAGGGGGTAGTGGGGTGGCCATCTCAGAGGCGCCCCTCAAGCGGGGACGGGGGCTTCCCCCAAGAAGAACTAAAAAATGCCCTCCTTCCTACCACAGTCAGAGCCCAGTCGTCCAGCCAGCATGGGGCAGTGGGCCAGCTGGGCCTGGGGAGGGACCCACCGGCCTGGGCGGGGAGAGCCTTGACAAAGTGTCTCGTACAGGGAGGGGGAGGCTGCACCACCAGCTCTCCCAGTGGGGGTGCATTTTGGTGGGAAGGTGGGAGGAGGGTCCCCTCCCACAGCAAAGAGCCTCCCCTGCCCCTCCCCAAGGCAGCAGCCTGGAGCAGCAGGCAGGAAGGAGGAGAACGGAAAGATAATACTGTGTGCTACGCGCTTGCTCCTCACATATAAAAAGTAATTCCTTCATTTTTACATTTATACATCCGGCACGGCCAGCTGGAGGGGCTGGAGGATGGGGGCTCACTGAAGGACTTCTCTGGCAGGGGCAAGAGGATCTCTGGGGGAAGCCCAGTAGTGCAGGGCCCTATGCCAAGGGGTCCCCTAGCTCGTCCTCGGGGCCCCGGCCCAGGAGCTCTCTCTTCTCATCCGTGCTGGCCAGAGAGTGGCGGCTGCCGTGGCCACCCATGTAGAGCGTGGCGTACACGGGGTTGGTGAAGTTGGTGGGCTGCAGGGCAACAGAGGGTTCCGGTGGAGCTCAGGGTTATCGGACTTCCGCCCCATCACTCAGCCCAACAAACACCCCGAGGCCTACTCCCTCCCTTGCCTGGGACCCTCCCCTCTTCCATCCCAGCTCACCTTGTCAGGGTCCAGGGCGAAATCGGCCTCCAGAAGGCCCCCCACGTCATCGGGCTCGCCGCCCTCATACATCTTGTAGGTAGGGTTTCCGATCTCCACGTTCATGGCTCCATTGGTCATCCGCTGGTGTTGGAAGCCCTTAGCCCTGGGAGAAGAAGGCGTGTGAGGGAGGCCGGGCTATAGGAGGAGAAGTCTGGGGTGTCACTGTGGTGACTAGAATGTTCCAAACCCCATGACTCACCCTCGGACTCGCCGTTTGTACCAGAGTACCGCTCCGGCCACCACCACCACCAGGAGCAGCAGCAGCAGCGGGATGAGGATGGAGACCATGTCTGGAAGGGGAGGAGGGAAACGAGTCAGAAAGGCCTGGTAAACCAGAGGTGGCAGGCCTGGTTGCCCCAGACGGGCTAGAGTTACTTACGTCCCGCCTGTGGTTGGCTGACAACCTGTTCCTCACACCGGGGGCCTGTCATGTGGGGCGGGCACCTGCAACAGGAGGGGCAGAGCAGAGATGAGTGGGCGGGGGGCACCCCAGGTGCCCTGCACAGAGGGAGGGAGGGGTGGTGGCACCCAGCCAGGCTCAGGCAACTCACTGGCACTCCGGCATCATTTTTCTGTTCATGGTGCAAGAGCCACCATTGCTGCAGTGGCCAGCACAGGTCAGACAGCTAGGTGCCACTCGGCCGTCAGAGCAGCTGCGGGAAGAAGGAGACAGGTGGGGCTCGGGCTCGGGGAGGCAGGGTGCCTGTGGGGCAGGGCGGGTGGGCTGGCCCCAGCACTCACTTGCAGGTGACGTCCCCACTCTGCTTGTTGACAGTGCAGGTGCCCTCCAGGCAGCGGCTGCACTTGTTGACCTCACACCGGGGCCCTTCGAAGTAGCCAGTGCAGCGGCACTGCCGGGAGCCATCCACAGCCATCTGGCACGTGCCCAGGTTCTCGCAGTAGCCGGAGCACTGCCCTGGGGGTGCGGGACAAGGTGGGTGGAGGGGTGAGAGCAGGTCCCTCAGGCCCCACCCTCAGGAAGGTACTCCACAGGTGGTGGGGGGGCTGGGTATCAGAGGGTATCCGGGTCCTGGAGCCCCCTTGCTGCCCCCAGCCCATCCCCACTCAAGCTTCAGGGAGAGGGCTTCCCAGGCCTGCAGACAGGGCACTGCCATGCCTCTCTTACGCCCTGCTCTTTCTTGAGTCCTCCTAGTGCCAGAAGGCTCCCTCCAGGTGGCCTGCCACTGGCGGCTTCCCCTCCCTGACCTTGCCCTGGGTGTAAGAGTAGGGGTGGGGCGAGGGTTCCTGCAGCCCGTGCCGCCCTGGGCTGGGGTGTCACTCACGGAACTGGCAGCGGTCCCCTAGGAAGCCAGGGAGGCATCGGCACTGGGGCTGGTTGCCCTGGTTGACGGTGCAGGTGCTGTTGTTGACACAGTAGCCCGCACACACCTGCTGGGTGCATTTGGGGCCCGTGAAGCCCGTGGGGCACCGGCACGTGGGCATGCCTGGCGGGAGAGGACGTGTGAGTGGAGCCACAGCCCCGAGGCATCCAGCCTGCGGCAGAGGCTGAGGGCCGGGGCACCTGGTCTGGAGGGCAGAGGTGAGGTGAGGCAGGGGAGAGTTGCCCTGCCCGGGGAGGCTGGGCGGGGCTGGCAGGAGGCCTACCAGAAGGGGAGGCCGCGCAGGTGCCCCCGTTTCGGCAGTGCTCCCAGCACTGGTCCAGCTCGCACTTGTCGCCGGTGTAGCGGGGCTGGCAGCGGCACTTGGGTTGCCGCCGGGCGTTGAGGAAGCAGCTGCCTCCATTGAAGCACTGCAGGTTGCAGGTTCCGGGCAGGGGAGCTGCAGGAAGGACCATCAGGGTTGAGAGAGGCTCAGGAGGCCCGGGGCGGGGCGGGGCGGAGGGTGGGGCTTGCGGGCGGGGCGGGGCGGGGCTGTACCGTCGGGTGAGGGTGTGGGCAAGGGAATGGCCACGCAGGTGCCATTGTCCAGGCGCTTTCCGTTGGGGCAGGTGCAGACGGGCCCGCTGGGGCTCAGCAGACACAGCCACTCACACTTCTTGCGGTCACAGGGGTTGGTCACTGCGGGCAGTGGAGGGAGGGAGGGTGGGTCTCAGGACAGCCTCCCCCTCCCCCCCCCTCCTCCCCAGCAGGACTCTGAGGACACTCCCCCACCAGCCCCTGTCCCGAGCCTGCCCTCTGCCCTGCAGTACCTTCAGGCTGCTTGTGCTGATGGTACAAGACCACGTCCGAGGCGTGGCTCAGGCCCCCCGTTAGGTTGACCAAGGGGCTGTGTCCAAACTTATGGATCTTGAAGACACGGTTATTGATGTAGGTGACGCCATAGATGTAATCCTCAAAGACATCGATGCTGAAGGGGTGGCTTAGGCCTGTGGAGGAGGTCAAGTCAGAGGGGAAGGTGGGAGTGCCCTGTGGCCCGCAGGTACCCCAAACTCAACATGTCCCACACCAAACTCCCCACTCTTCCTGCTCCGGTACTTACTGCCCATGGAAAGTTCTATGCCCCTCCCCTCCCCAGGGTCAGAAGGGCCTCTGCTTCCCCTTCCGCATCTGGTGAGACCTTACTGCTGCCTCTGGGCAGCGCAGCACTGCTGGTACAGTACATGGACGGGCCGAGGTTCAGAGGATCAGGGTGGGGTCCAGTTGGGGGAGGCCTAGGAGGCATTGTAACACTGCTGCGCTGTCCGATGAGCGAGGAGCCAGGGCTCTGGGGCTTGGTGGGGGGGGCGGCAGGAACCTGAAGGGAGGGCCAGGGGCCGTGGCGCTGACCTCGTTTGCTGTCAGCAGCCACGATGGGGTCTGTGCCATTGAGCCGGATGCTGCCGATGACGGAGAGCTTGGCGTCCGCCCAGTACAGCCGCTCATTGTGGTAGTCCACTGCGAGGCCTGGGGAGGTGGGGGTGCACCGACATGGTCTGGAGACAGTCTCTGCAAGCCGCCTGCACCCCAGCATACCCTTGTCGCCACCGACCTGTGGGCCATTGGATGTTGTCCTGAACCAGCGTCTCCCGAAGGGTCCCGTCCATGGCTGCTGTCTCAATCTTGGGGTGGTTCCCCCAGTCTGACCAGTACATGGTGCTGGGGAGAGAGGCAGACATGCCTGTCAGTGGGACCTGTAGCCCACAAAGGGAGCACCCGGGCCTGGGCACAGGCTCTGCAGAGAACCGAGGGACGCCAGCTCCGACCAGGTTCAGCCTCTTTCACGACAAAGCCCTGGAGTGGCTGTAGGGGGCAGCACATGAGCCGTCCCTCAGGGGGAGGGGGGGTACCTGGACAAGATGAAAAGGCCCAAGAGGACCCTGCCTCACGCTAGTCTGGGTGGGGAAGGGCAGGCCACCCTCCTCCCCATGGAGAAGGCGCAGGCCAGCACGCACCCCCTCAGCGGGTCCACCACGATGGCATGGGGCTCATCGATCATGCCCGAGATGAGCGTCTTGCGGTTCTCGCCTTTCATCTGCGCCACCTCGATCACATCCCGGCCCGAGTCTGTCCAGTACACGTTCCCGGCCACCCAGTCGATGGCAATGCCCCTGGGCATCTTGAGGCCTGAAATCTGAAAGCAAGTGGGGCACAGGTTCAAGGACCACCACCTTGCATTTCCCTATCCGTCAGCCCGCTCTCCTCCCTCCCGACACCCACTGTGCTAAGCCTGGCCCTGCTGAAAAGCCCCCGTGGACTGACAACCAGTTTCCTGGCTTCCAGAAGAGTCGACAGAGGCGCTGTGGCTCAGGTGCTAAGGCGCAGCAGGTGAGCTGTGTAGGCCCAGGCGGCCCTGTGGGCTAGGCTCTGGGCTAACTAAGTGTGGGATCAGTGGTTCAAACTGCTATGGAGATGAGGCCTGCAGCCTCGGAAACCCTGCACAGAGGCTAGACTTGACGGCAGTAGTTTCGTATGTCTAGGAAGCGGGTGTGATGAACCTGTTTTACTAATAAAGCCAGGCTAAAAAAACTCATGGCCGGTGAGTCGATTTCAACTCGTGTAGACCTTGTAGGGTAGGATGGAACCGCCCCTGTGTGTTTCCAAGACTGTTAACTCTTCCTAGGAGGAGAAAGCCCCACCTTTCTCCCGAGGAGCAGCTGGTGGGTTTGAATTGCTGACCTTGAGGTTAGCAGCCTAACGTGTAACCAGGCTGCCAAAGCAAGGCCAAGTAAGAGGTAAATAGGTTTCCTAAGATAAGCATAGAGGGTGTGAGAGGAGGTTTAGACTTGACCTGACTGAGGCCAACAGGACTGGAGGTGGGGCTGAGGCAGGAGGCACAGCACCCCATCCCCTCACCCCAGCCCGGGGAACTGAGAGTGCTCGCTTCCCAATCTGGTTGGTGGCTGAGCCTCCTGGTAGCCTTTAAAACCTGCCCATCGCCCTCCAAAGTCTCCCCTGCCACCCTCTCCTGCTGCGCTTCTCACTTTTCCCCACCATCTGCTTTCTGGACTCCTCCCACCTGCCCTGGTCTGCAGGGGAGCTGCCTCGGGGCAGAGGCTCACACTGAGGTGCGTGACACTGCGGTCCATCTGACGCCGGTGGCGGTTGGAGGTGGTTGGCGGTGCAGCCGGGGGCAGGCTTCGGTAGGAAATGGTGCCCGTGTGCCAGTTGGTCCAGTAGACCCGGCCCGCCTTGACGTGGACATCCATGGCATCGATGCGAACGCTCTCATCACCCTGGAAGGCCTGCTCATAGGCCGAGTGTGGGTGTCCAGGGAAGAGGCTGCGGATCTCATTGTCATCAGCGATGTACAAGACCTGGTACTCGGAGCCTGCAGTGGGGAGGGGCCGCAGGTCACATGTAAGCACCAGCTTCAGCCAGAAGCTGGGGTATATCCACCTCAGGGTTCTGGCCCCTGGCCCGGGCCCCCTCCCTCCTCACCACCCTTGAGCTGACCTAGTGTAGGGACCCCTCCAGCCCAGCCCCATGGGCTCTCTGCCACATTCCAACATGTGTGGTGTGTGTGTGCACAGGCATGTGTACTTGTGTCAGATATGTGTCGGAGCACATGAAGAATGAGTCCTGAGTACCTGCAACTGTGTGTGTGGCGAGACATGGGATGGCTGAGTGCTGAGCCTCACGGTGCCCCCCTCCCCGTTGGATGGCCCCAGCTGTGTTGAGGCGTGCCTCCACAGGAGGCTGGAGGCCTGGGGCTCCAGGCTGGGCAGGCGGTGTGGTGTGGAGGAGAACAAACTACTTCCCCTCATGGGTGTTGCCTGCCACCCTCCTGGCCTGTGTGCGTGCGCACCCTCAGCCTTGCAGGTGTTGTGCGTCTTCATGAAGTTCCGGGCGCAGCTGCAGAGGTGGCCGCCCTTGGTGTTGTTGCAGAGCTGGGAGCAGGTGCCGAAGCGCAGGCACTCGTTGATGTCTGGGGGGCGGAGAGGGGGATGGTTCGTGGGGTGGCCTGAGGCTGGGCTTCCCGCCTGTCCCCTCCAGGCCCTGCCTCCCTACCCTGGCATCCGGGCTGGCCTGGCACAGTGTGGAAGCCGGGGCGGCAGGCACAGTACGCAGTTTTCTCCGTGCGCACGCAGCGGGCCTCGTCCCCACAGATGCTGGCGTTGACCACGCAGCTGGTCAGCTTGGGGTCTGTGGGTGACAGAGGGGGCCCCTTAGCCATGCTCGGCCTGGCTTTGGCTTTCCCAGAACCACCCCCCCCCACACACACACACACTTCCCCCAGGCCAGCGGCCGGCTTTACCGATGCTGCAGCCCTCCTCGTCCGAGCCGTCCCCACAGTCATCGAACATGTTGCAGCGCAGCGCGGAGGAGAGGCAGCGCTGGTTCCCGCACAGGAACTCCTTCTTGTCCTTGCAGTGGGGCGTCTGGGCCGTTGGGGGCTCTGGAGTGGGTTGCCTGGAGCTCAGATACTGACCACCCTCCAAGCCACTTCCCCCTTCTCCCCACCCCACCCAGTCAGCCACAAATACTAGGGTGTGTGTGTGTGCTGGTTGAACTTGTAGGGGAACATTGAGATTCCCAGCCCCTCATCTCAGGAAGCTGGGTCACCTTCCCTCTGGCCGAGCCCCCCACATGCTCAGCGCCCCCTCACTGGCCCTGCTCACCACAGTCCTCCTCATCCGTCCCATCCCCGCAGTTGTCGGTGCCGTCACACTGGCGCCCGATCCACAGGCAGACACGGTCGTTCTTGCAACGGAAAGGCCGGTTGGGAGGGCACAGGAACTGCGCTGTGAGTGGCAGGGCCCAGTGCCAGTCAGCTTGATGGGGCTAGCTGCCCGCGGGGGGCTGCAGGGAGCCCCGCCCCAGGGGCCCCGCCCCCAAGAACCCCTCCCTCACCGCACTCCTCCGGGTTCTCGTCCGAGTTGTCTCCACAGTCGTCCTCGCCATCGCACTTCCAGGCCAGCGGCTTGCACAGCGTGTTGTTGCACTGGAACTCGTCCAAGGGGCACGTCCGCACTGAGTGGGGGGCACAGAGATGGCGGCAGGGGACATTGGTGGGCACGCAGGGCGGGGGGGGGGAGCGAGGGAGGGAGGCGGGGCCCCAGGGCCAGGTCTAAGTCTCCATCAGGAGGCGGGCGGTGAGGCAGAACTGCCTTCCTTGGATGGTGTTTAGGGGCGCAGAGGCATTTGGGAGGAAGAACGTGCCACGGTTCTGAGGACCTGTGACTGACTGCGGGCATTGGGGGCCGGTGACAGTCAGAGGAGGGCAGCCTCTGCGGACAGGTCAGCCAGGCCCAGGCCGGCTTCACTGTCCCAGAAAGGCGCGCGTGAGCAGTGAGCAGGAACGCTGCTCCCAGCCGCTCACCGCCTGCTGGCCAAGGCCCCTGGCTGCCCCTGGATGAGGCGCCCTTGTGCCAGGCGCAGCCTGCACAGACACATCCGTGCCCCCACAGAGACCCTAGCGGCCCTAGACCTGTTCAATGCCACAACCCCGAGGCCTCGTGTGTTGCCAGGCACCGGGTGGGTGCTTAGTACATATGTGTTGAGGGATTGTGTGCGCCGGCCTCGAGAGGAAGGGGCAGGGAGGGTCGCGCGCACGCCACACAGGCACTCACCACCAGTGCTGCAGGCCTCCTCATCACTGCCGTCCATGCAGTCGGCGTCCGCGTCACAGCGCCAGCGCAGGGGGATGCAGTGACCACTCTTGCACTGGAACTGGTCCATGTCGCAGCGCGGGGAGCAGTCTTTCTGTGGGTACGGAGACAGGCGGGCAATTGGGTCAGATGGCGGCACCCCTGGGGCCCTGCCCTCTCTTCCAGGGCTCCCCCGTAGCCTGCTGGGTGCGTTGCCCACCTCGTCTGAGCCATCCGCACAGTCGTGATCCCCATCGCATTTCCACCTCCCGGCAATGCAGCGGCCATTGGCGCAGGAGAACTCGCTCTCGGAGCAGGGGCGTGGGGCTGGGGAGAGAGGGCCCCAGGAGGGGGGCGTCAGGGTCAGCCCTATGGGGCACCTCAGCCAGGGGCGGAGCGATGCTCACGCCCAGGGCCCAGTCCCTGGGGACCATGGCTGAGGGGCCTGGGACCAGGATGCCCAAGTTATCCTGGGCGGAGCCGACACACTTAGCCTTCTGGAGACAGATGCAGAGAGAGGGCGCGGGTCCTGCAGCCCTGCCCTGGGGACAGACTGTGTGGGGAGGGAGGCTGGGCGGGAGCACTTAGAGGAGCATCAGGGGCCGGGGCCGGCGAGGGATGAGGCACAGCACGGGGTGGAGACTCTGGGGCATAGGTGGGGGTCAGGGGGAGCAGGGGCACATCAGAGACACCTACCTCTGCGACCCCAAGAGGACAGTGTGAAAATGGAGAGAAACGTGAGATGCGGTGAAATGGCACAAACTCAGATACACAACATGGAGGGAGGGGCCGGCGAGAAGGGAGGGGCCTGACCCCCTGCCCTAGCGCATCTGATGGTGGGAGGGGCAGGGGCCCAGGAGGAAGGGGCGGGTGCCCGTGGGCGGAGTGGGGACCAGACGTACTGCAGCTCTCCTCGTCTGAGTTGTCGCCACAGTCGTTGTCGTAGTCGCACTGCCAGCGGCCTGGCACACAGCGGTTGTTCTTGCAGCGGAACTGGTAGGGCTCGCAGGTGCGCTCATCTGCGTAGACAAGGGCGGTGGGCATCAGGGTAGGAGCGGGGCACACACAGGGTGTCTGTCAACAGGCTTGGGCATCTGGATCAGCAGGGTCAGCCCCAGAGAGCCCAGGAGGTTCTGAGGCATGGGGGCTCCAGGGGGCGAGGGGCTGCAGCTGCGTGGAAGCCCAGAAGATTCGGCACAGAGCAAGCTGCTAAGGCTCGGGCAGGAAGTGCTTGTCGCCTGTGGACGCTCCTGTCTTCCTTCCCCCTCCCCCCACCCCAAGCAGCACACCCTCCCAGGGCAGCCCGACTCACCACACTCCTCCTTGGGCTCATCTGAGCCGTCCCCACAGTCGTCCTCCCCGTCACACTTCCAGCGCGCTGGGATGCAGCGGCCGGAGTCCTTGCAGCGGAACTCGTCCACCCCACAGGTCATCTGGGCTGCAGGGGGCGGCACGGGGTGAGGGCCTATGCTTCCCACGCAGGCCCCAGGCCCAGCAGGGACACGCAGCAGGCTCTACTGTATGTATGTGGGGGTGGGGTGGGAGTGGAGGTGGGTGGCAACTCACTGCAGTTGGCAGGTTCATCACTGCCATCCACGCAATCATTGTCCCTGTCACAGACCCAGACTCGGGGAATGCAGCGCTTGGTGATGGAGCACTGGAACTGGTTCGGGGCACAGGTCACCTCAGCTGCGGGGCGTGGGGAGAGAATGAGGACATAGCCAGGCCCCTCCCGCCCCAGCTCAGCCATGGTCTCCTACCCCAGCCCTCTCAGCTTCCTCCCAGGGTCAGGTCTGCCTTTCCTGGATATGCACACACACCTCTTGGGCAAGTGTGGGGACTCTGTGAGCCAAGTGCCGCCTATGCTGCCCACCTGGCACTGCTGCTGGAGGGCAGCAGAGCCTCCCCTCCTCTCAGCAGCCCCACCCTCTGGCCGGCACTCACGGCAGTCCCGCTCATCCTCCCCATCTCCACAGTTGTCCTGTCCGTTGCAGCGGAAGATGCCAGGAATGCAGCGGTTGGTGTTGGTGCACTTGAACTGGCTGGGCAGGCAGACGTGGATGTCTGTGGGCAGGGAGGAAGCTGGGCAACTAAGGCGAAGGGGCATGGAGGGATGGGGGCTCCCAGCAGCAGGGGGTCAGCCTGGCTGGCATTCCCCTTGCAATGAGACACTCCCAGACGCTGGGAGGAGTGTGAGGTGGGGCGCCCTTACCACAGTTGGCCTCGTCACTGTTGTCCTGGCAGTCATTGTCCCCATCGCAGATGAAGGCAGGGTTGGTGCAGATGCCTGTCGAGCACTGGAACTGCCCTGGACGGCACTTGAACTCAGCTGGGGAGGGGGATGGGGGGAGCGGAGGCGTCAGAGTCCAGGTGGGCAGTGCCAGGTTTCCACCCCAGCACCACAGCCGCTGGGCACTCACGGCAGTCTGGGGGCTCATCCGAGTGGTCCCCGCAGTCATCCTCGGTGTCACACTTCCACCAGAAGGGGATGCACTTGTCGTTCTTGCATACAAACTGGGGGCAGGTGGGGGCAAGATGGGTTGGTGGGGGTTCTGGGGGCCTCTGAAGGCTTTCTTTTGAGGGGCTGGCATGTTTCAGAGGTGAGGTCCGGATAGAAGGCTGGGACACGATGGGGTATGGGAGAAAGGGCTGGGCATACTGGTAAGGAAGGGGCAGGGTGTGGGGGTGTCTGTGTGAGGGGACAGATGTAAAAGCCTTGCTGTGGGGAGACAAGAGGTAGGCAAGAAATGTGGGGGTGTTAGCATGGGAAAAGCAGATGTGTGTGGCTCTTTGAGCAGGTGCAGGGCTCTGAGGAGGAAGTGGGGCAGTGGTGTGGCAGGCAGGGGGGAGGGGGTCAGGGACCCGGGGCAGGGGCAGGAGAGCCCTCACCTGGCTTGCTGTGCAGTTGGACACACAGGTGCGCCCATCGCCGCCCAAGTAGAAGTTGGTGGGGCAGGCACATTTGTGGCCACCCCCAGGGGACAGCAAACACAGGTTGCTGCAGCCGCCATTGTCCACCTTGCAGGGGTGATTGGGTACTGCCAGAAGAGAGGCAGTTGAAGGGCAGTCGGCCGGGGAAACAGTGTCTGGACGGCTCTCTGCCGAGCCACCAGCCTGATGCCAGGTGGCTCAAATGCTGCCTCTTTTAGGAGGGAGCTAAGCCAGGCAAGGGCCCCCATCAAGGCCACACGGTCAGGGCCAGCCAGACCTATGAGGACCACCCCAGGCCCCACCCACATCTGTCCCCCCCCCCCATTCAGGCCTGCTTGAAGGGCCCCAGGGTGTCACTGCTCCAGGTGGGGCTGTTGTGTCCAGCCCAGCTCGAGTCACCCAGTGCTGGGGAAAGGGTGGGATAAGGTCCCCTGTTGGGTGTCTTGCCCTTGGGGCCCCTCGCCATCACTGCTGGCTGCTCAGGTGTACTTACCATCTGGCTGGCGCAGGGCGTGGAAGACGTGCAGGTCCATGGGTCGGTGCAGGGTGCTGATGAGGAGCGTTTTGTTGGTGCCAGTGGTCTTGTGGGCGCGGTTGATGGACTTGGTCTCCCAGTCAGTCCAGTACACGTAGTCCTCAAACAGGGTCAGTGCGAAGATGTGTGGGATGTCCTGGCTCAGCACTGTGGGGATGGCTGGCGGTCAGCGCCTGGGGCCTGCCTGCTGGGGCCCCCAATCCCACAGGTCCCCCGGGTCCCCACTCCCAGCATTCAGACCCAGGCCAGTCCAGCAGAGGGTCTCACAGCTCCCAAGCCAGGCCCTCCATCCCCATCGTTCTTGGCCACAGACCACTCATACGAAGGGTACGAAGGCCTGAAGCTGGCACTGACCGACGTGGCGATTGGAGCCATCCAGGCTGGCAAACTCAATGTAGTCCTCCCGGGCGTCGGCCCAGTAGATGCGCTCGGTGACGTAGTCCAGGGTCAGCCCATTGGGCCACGTGATCTTTGTATCCACGATGACACTGCGGCTGGACCCGTCCATGCCGATCCGGCCAATCAGGGAGTGATCACCCCAATCTGTCCAGTACAGGTACCTGGAAAATGCGTGGGCAGTGAGCCCCAAGAGTAGACCGCTTACTCTCAGGGGCTCTGCCTGTGTTCCTGTCCATGTACATACCCGTTCTGCACGTCGACCACTAGTGCCCTGGGCTCTCGGAGGCCAGAGCTGACCAGCACCGTCCGATAGGCCCCGTTGAGCTTGGACACTTCGATGGTGTCCCGGCCTTTGTCGCACCAGTACAGGTTGCCGCCCACCCAGTCCACGGCCAGCCCGTCAGGGTTGCTAAGGCCTGTGCGGTGCAGCACCTATGGTGGGGCGGGAGGTAAGGGTGCTGTGTGTCTGGAGGAGAGCACCCAGCGTCCCCAGTGTGAGGTGGAATCGGGCTGTTGGGAGGACAGTGGACCAGGAGTCCAGTCCGTGCCTCAGGGTTAAAGAGTGCTCGGAGAGGCCCCCTCCCCGCCAGCAGAGCAGCCCACAAGAGCTCGGAGCCCCGTGTAAAGGACCAGGGGGTAGTGTGAGGGAGGCAGGAGGAAGTGCTTAGTCTCCTCTGGTCCTGGAGGGATGTGGGCCAGTGGCAGCAGGCTGAGCAGTCACTCTGTGGGGAGGGGCTGGGGGTTGGGGTGGTCTGGCTCACGGCATCACCTGCACGTCGCTTCCGTTGAGGTGCATCCTGCGGATCATGCTGCCTTGGGTTGTCACGTCCGTCCAGTATATCATCTGCTCACGGTAGTCAAAGTCCAGGGCGACAGCGTTGTTCAGGCCCTGAGTTTTGGGGGTAGATGCTGGGTGTAGCAGCCAGGAGATCGACCGGGTGCCTCTGGGCCCATGGCGAGACTGGGCCAGGAGGTGCTGGGCTGCGGAGGGCCTGGCTTGGGTACCTGCTTCAGCAGCGTGTAGTTGGAACCATCCAGGTTGAGCTTGCGCAGGTAGTACCGGTTGGCGAAGATCAGAAAGGGTTCCTCGTCTGGAGACAGAGGGTGCTGAGCTCAGCGCCTGGCTGGGCAACATGGTTCTCCCCGCCTGCTCCCCAGGGCTCGCGGGTCGGGTCGTACCAGTCACAGCCTTGCAGCTGTTGGGGTGGCCACCCCGTGGGGCGTAGGCCTCGACACACAGGCACTTGTAGCTGCCGTGGGTGTTGATGCAGCGCTGGCTGCAGGGGAAGGTGGTGCTGCACTCGTCCACGTCAGCGCACGTCCGGCCGTCGTCCTTTAGCCGGAAGCCAGGTCGGCAGCGGCACTGAGGACAGAGGGAGCGCAGGGCTGGGACCGTGCCAGGGGCTGGAGCACCATTTCCCCAAAGCTCGGGACCCTTCTCCAGAGCCGAGCCCGCTTCTCTGGCTGCTTCACTTGCCATTTGCCTCCCACCTCGGCAGCGGCTCCTCTACCGGAGCAGCCCCCACAGCCCTGGCCTCGCGGTACGGGTGAGGCCCAGGGCCCTCTCTGCTTGACTTACTGCTTGGGGACCTTATCCAGGCTCATGCCCATGGGCAGCAGCTGGACAGTGATGGTGGCCAGATATCTCTCTGCAGTCCCTTGAACTCCCTGATGTATGTCTGGAGCCTGCTGGACATGGACGGCCCCCTTTCCCTCTCACCCCATGGGCCCCACCGCCCTCGGGGAGGCAGCAGCCCACCCAGCGGAGGTTCCTGCTCCCTGCCAGGGGGTGCACTTGGTGCTGTGAAGGAGCACTCGCTAGAGGAGTGGATGCATGTGGGCAGGGGAGGGGCCGGGCGTTCCTGGGAGGCAGGCCCACCTTGAAGCCAATCTTCAGGTCTTCACAGTCCTGGCTGCAGCCACTGAGCTTGTGGCTGAGACACTCGTTGACATGGCAGCCGCGCTCGTCGGAGCCGTCCCCGCAGTCGTCCTGCCCGTTGCAAAGCAGCGCCTCGGCCACGCAGCGCCCGCTGCTGCACAGGAACTGCGAGGAGGCGTTGCACTTGTGCTCTGCGGGACAGAGGCAGGCGGCAGGTCAACGGGCGGCGCGGCGGGCCGCCCAAGGGGTGGGGGCAGGCGGGAGCAGCCAGGGCCAACCTGAGCTGGTGCAGTGTGGGTTCTTGGGCGCCTCATCACTCTGGTCGTGGCAGTCGTTTTCCCCATCACACTCCCACTGGCGGGAGCTCAGACAGCGCCCGTTGGCACAGCGGAACTCACTGGGGCCGCAGGTCGGGTACTCTGGGGGTGGAAGGGCTGGTGAGGCGGGCACGCTGGGCACAGTGTACAGGCTGGTGAAGGGGGCACGTCCCGGGCTCTGTGTACAGGCTGGGGGAGGGGCATATCAGGCACATCCCAGGGCTTACCACACTCAGGGGACTCATCGGAGCCGTCTGCACAGTCCCGGTCATGGTCACACACGAAGTGCTTGGGGATGCACTGGCGGTTCTGGCACATGAACTCGCGGGCATCACAGGTGCTATTGTACACTGGGGGCACAGGCCGACATGGCCCTCAGTGTGGCCCCGGGCCCCCACCTTCACCTCTTCCAGCCCGCAGCTGCTAAGCGGCCACCCCCACCCTGGTCAGACTGGGAGGGGCCCTGGATGGGGGTTGGACGCCTGAGCTCTAGATGTGGCTCTGCCACCAGCTATGTAACTCCCACTCACGCCACCGCCTCTCCTTCAACCTGCTTCCCATTTGCTGCCCACCCAGCCACTCACGGCAGCCCGCCGCGACGCTCTCGTCCGCGCCATCAGCACAATCCTTGTCCCCATCGCAGAGCCAGCGCTCCGGGACGCACACGTGGGTGCCGGGGCAGGAGAAGGAAGAGGGCCCACACGTCTTCCCTTCTGTAGGGGGCAGAGGAGCAGGTTCCTGGCTGCCCACCTTCCCCGCGCCAGCCGGGTTAGGCCGGCTGAGATGCTGGCTGCCCTGCATGGGTCTGTGCGTGTCTGCGGGGTGCTACCCACTCCGGCCCCTCTCACCGCAGTGTGCCGCTTCATCCGAGCCGTCCCCGCAGTCGTCACTGCCGTCACACAGCCACTGCTTGGAGATGCAGCGATGGTTCTGACACTCGAACTGGGCCTCCGAGCAGAACTTGTCTGGGGCAGCAGGGCACCATTGTTAGAGGGGAGGGGCATGGCGGACACTGGGCCAGGCAGGCAGATGCCAGGCCTCCCAACCCCCGCAGACCGCGGGGCTCCTATTTGGCAATGCTCAGCAGGAGCTGGGCAGTGGTCTCCTTCCAGAGAAGGGGGTCTGGAGTGTGACGCCCTAGGAAGGGGCCCGAAGCGGGTCTGCAAGGGTGCCCGGGGGTCTGGCCACACTCACTGCAGTGGGTCTCGTCCTCGCCATGTTCACAGTCGTCCTCCTTGTCACAGGTCCAGCTCATGGGGATGCAGCGCCCGCTGGGGCAGGCGAAGTAATTCAGGGGGCACCGTGGGCGCTTTATGCCTGCAAGGAGGGAGGTTGTAAGGGCGCTGGCCTCCCACCCATCCTGCCCACTGGCCCTGCCTCATTACCTGCCCCCCCCGCCCCGCGCTCTTGTGCCATGCACCTGGGCAGTCCTGTTCATCGCTATAGTCTCCGCAGTCGTTGGCACCGTCGCACACCCAACTTGGGGCGTAGCAGAGTGAGGTGTGCTCACAGGGCTGGAAGAGTACACCCTTCACCCCCAGCCGGAAGTAGCTGCTGCAGTCTGTAGCACCTAGGGGTGACGAGGGGCAATGCTTAGTGCCCTCAAACCCACCTCCAGGCGTGGCTGGCCCGCTTCAGAAGAAGGTGGGGCGCCGTGGAGGGCGGCACCTCCGCGGTGGTGGTGGTGGGGAGGCAGGGGCGGGCAGCCTCACTCACTGCAGTTCATCTCATCGGAGGCGTCCTCACAGTCCACGAACTGGTTGCAGCGGCTGGAGTTGCCAATGCAGGTCCCATCTCGGCAGCGGAATTCGCCCACACTGCAGGCCGTCTCTGCAACAGCACACGCAGGACTCTCAGCCAGAGGCCGCCCTGGGGCCCGGCGCCTGCCCTGGGCCGGATATCAAGGGACGGGGCCTAACGCGCTTGGTGGCGGGATGGGCAGCACTCACTGTTGCAGGGAATCTCGTCGGAGCCGTCGCCACAGTCGTCTGCTCCATTGCACCAGAGCACGTTGGACACGCAGCGCCCGTTGTTGCACTGGCGGAAAGTCTTCTTGCAGCGGCGAGAGTCTGGGGTGGGGGAGTGGGCAGGTGAGACGCCATTAGATACGGGCCTGGCCCGGCTAATGGGCCACCCATAGGGCTGAGCCCAACCAGAGGGTGCGAGGCTGGTAGTGGACCAGGGGCTCTGTGTGAGTGGCAGGGGCCGGGCGGGGGTGGTGGCGGTGGTGTGCCTTACTGCAGTAGGAGGGCTTCTCGTCGGACTTGTCCTTGCAGTGGGAGACGCCGTCGCAGGTCAGGCTGAAGTTGATGCACTCCCCGTTGGCACACTCGAACTCGTCTTGGACTCGGCATGAGGAATTCACCGCTGGGAGAGGGCAGTGTGTCATGAGCCAGCGTGCTGGGCTCTTGGGGGCCTTCCCGGAGGTGACCCTTTCTCCTCAGTAAAAGGCTCGGGGGTGGGGTGCTGAGCTGGGGGAGGACTCCACAGGCCCCCTCACCTCGGCAGGTGAGATCGTCCTGCAGGATTCGGCCCCCTCTGCAGGAGCAGTTGACGTGGCCTTGGTGGGTCAGTAGACACAGGTCCTGGCAGTTCCCGTTATTGATGCGGCAGGGGGAGAGTTCACCTGAAGCAGGGGTGGGCGACCGTCGGGCTCCTGTGCCTCTGGCCACACACATGCCCCCACCTGCACGTGGCCTCCCTGCCTGCCCCCCCCCCGCCCATGTCGGCAAAGAGGTGTGTGGCGGAGCCCTGGGAGGGACTGGCCGCATGCAGAGGGCTGGGGGTGGCTGTCGGTGGGCTGTAGTTGAGGACATGTCTTGCGGGGTGGGGGTGGCATGGGCTTTGGGTATGTGTCAGGGAGGTTCTAGTTTAAGGAGCGGGAGATCCTGAGTGTAGATCCTGGGGGTACAGGGTGTGTTGGGGGAGGGGCCGTGAGGCTGGGGGAGCTGCAGGCAGGTCTGCGAGTTGGCAGGTCTGTGTGGTCACACCTAAGGGTGGGATGGGCAGAGCCTTGGGTGTGAGTGGGTGGCCCTAGGTGGGGGACACTAGGACTCATGTATTTGAGTGTGTGGGGGGGGGGCAGGCTTCACAGGAGAAGGGCCTGGGGTATCCAAGTCCCTGTGTGAGGGCACTGGTGTTTTGGGGGCATGACACTATCAATGGGCACTGTTATTATCTGCCAACGAGTTGCCCCTCGGTGCAGGGCGACCCACACACAATGGGACCGACCGCTGTGCTCTGTAGAGCGCTCGGCTGCGTTTCAGAAGTAGACCGCTAGGCCTTTCTTCCTAGCCACCCATTTAGCATCACGGCCAGGCGCTGTGATGACCGATGGTGGCGGCTGTGCCGGAGGAAGGAAGGAAGACCTGCTGCTCCTGAGCAAGCTTGGCAGGCGGAGGCCTTGAGCCACAGGTGGACACTGTGCCTGCACCCGGGAGCCCTGGGCATGGGCCGGCACGCACAGGCGGCTGCACTCACAGCTGTTGGTGTCGTTGGCCACGGCGATGATGCCCATGGGCTGCTGGGGGATGTCCACTCTGAGCAGCTTCATGTGGCTGCCTACATACTTGTTGGCTCGCTGCACCGCACGCCGTACCCAGTCGGTCCAGAAGATGTGCTCCCCGTACACGGCCAGCCCGAATGGGTGGACGGGCTCCGACTTCAGGATCACCTGCGGACACGGACAGCACCGTCACTGGGGCTGCTTGGGCCTCTCACCTGGCATGCTCCAGGGGGGAGGGGTGTCTCCCAGTGGACTCTCACCATCTTCCTCCTAAGGGCAGGTGGGGGCTGCCCGAGGCGGCACAGCTTAGTGGAAGAGCCAGGCCTCGCCCGGCTCCCCCCGCCCCCCCGACACCATGCTGCCCGCTTTGGGCTCCTCTGTGCCTGGCCGGCCCTCCGCTGCCCTCCCACCGCCTGGCCCCTCGAAGACTCACGTAGCGGTGGGAGCCGTCGTACTCGCAGCGCTCGATCTTGTCCAGGGTGGCGTCGGAGAAGTAGAGCTTCTCGGCCCGGTGGTCAATGGCCAGGCCGTTGGGTGTGCGGATGTCCTTCTCGATGAGCGTCAGGACGTTGGCTCCTGACAGGGCCGCCCGCATGATGCTGGGGTGCTGCTCATTCCAGTTGGTCCAGAACATCAGACTGGGGGAGGAGAGGGCCCAGGGGCCCGGGGTTTAAGTCAGGGAATCCGCTGGGCACCCATGTCAAACCCAGGGGTCAGCTGGGATGGAAGCCAGGCACCAAGACTGCAGCCCACCTCGGAGTCTGTCGAGGTGAACACAGCCTGGTGCCCAGGCAGGGCTGGGCTGCCATGCACACGGTGAGTGCACAGTGCACGTGAGCCTGTGGGTGACACACCCATCCGTGTCCTGAGATGGTGGAACGGAGTCAGGCTCTGGCCTCCAAACTTGCCCCTCTGCTTCCCCACACTCGCCAGCCTTCGGCAGGTTACCCTGCTGTGCCCCAGCTCCCTCCTCTGTGAAGTGGGGCTATGACCACCACCTGCCTCAGAGGAGGGTAAACGCTGGGTGAGCCTCCTCTGTTCTGTTTTTCACTCTTCTCTGCCCTCCCTGTGCAGTGAGCCTGGTTCTTTCCCAAGTCACCCGGTGAGCGTGTGTGGCCTCAGTCTGGGGGGGGGACACAGATTCTACTGGAGCTTGCACCCCAGTTCTGGTCTCAGGAGAGCCCTTCCCCTCTGAGATGGGAGGACCAGGGAGGTCCAGGCACTACGCTGTCTGGTGCCTTCGGCCCTCAGACCCCTGGTCCCTCAACCCCAGAGATTCTCAGATGGGTCTGGACAGAGGTCAAGGAGACCCTCTACTGTGGCTCCCTGGTCTACGTTCATACAGCTCCTCTGGCCAGGGACGCATTCTCCCAGGCAGCCTGGCTCTTTCTTTCACAGACACAGGCCCCATGACTGCCCGGTCCAGAGGAAAGGAAGCTGGGGGCAGGCGTGAGGGGTTTCTGAGCCACGAATATATCCGGTGTGTCCAGGATGGGGGTGGGAGTGAGGCAGGCGAGGCCCCCCGTGGTGGGTCATGGCCGGCAGTGGGAGAACAGAGAGCTCTTGTGCTGGGTCAGCTGCGCCGGGCTGGGCTCGAGTTACCCCTGGGCGGCATCTGGGCTCGGCACACTCACCGTTTCTATGTGGTTGCCCTTGGGTTTTGTTTGTCTCTGTTTCCTAGTAGAGCTTTTTGAAAACATTCCAAGTGCTGCTGAATCCAGGGGAAAGGAGTTTTGTTCACATGTGGGTCAGGACTGCGAAGGGGTGGGTGGCTTCCCACCCCCACCGAGGGGGCAGGGCGGCTTCAGCCAGAGGGAGGACATAGCAGGCACCGGTTGTGTGTATGGGAGAGTCAGTAGCACCCACCTGGCAAGCACCCCCCAGCTCTTCCTGGCTTGTGCCCTGGTGGGAGCCATTTGCAATGGGCGGGGGGGTGGGTGGGTAAGGGATCGTTTACTGGACTGCCGTTGCCCAGCTTGGTCACCCAGAGCCAGGGCTGGTTTCCCTCCTGATCACCACCCTGCTCCAGCACCCAGCTTCCCATGAGTGGGATCTGCCTCCCCCGCCTGGGGACAGGGCTGGGATCAGCCACACCTTCCACACAATGGTGTGCCCAAGGCTTCTTGAGCCAGAGGTCCTGTGGTGCACATGCCCATTTCCACATAGGTGGGGCATCCTTAGGCACCAAGTAGCATTACTCTCACCTAGCTGAGGGGACTGATGCTCAGAGAGGTCACACAGCACAGAAGGGCCAGGGCCCTAATGAGAGCCTGCCTCTCCTACCCATCCACCCTGGGCCTGGGTCTGTCTGCTGTGCCCCCTTCCAACTCCTCATGCATTGCTCCCGCCACCCACCCTGGGTCCACTTGGCCCGCATCTGTGTCCCCACCAGGGCCCGCTGCTCACTTCTGGCACTCATCCAGCACGAAGGCCCGAGGGTGGTCGTCCCCAGACATGGTGATCACCGTCTCCCGCTCGAAGGCCCCTGGGCGGGTCTGGTCCACGGTGTGGCGGGTGATGGTGGACGTGGTGTAACTCGTCCAGTAGAGGGTGTCCCAGGCACGGTGGTACGCCAGCCCTTCCACAGAGCCCACGTCTGAGGGGGGACAGGGGTGGCAGTGGGTCAGGAGGGCAGGGTGTCGGGGCTGAGGGGGCAGCCGAAGCAGTGTTGACGCCTGCTCCCCAGTACTCTCGCAGCAGGCTGGGAAGGGGCAGTGAGACTTAGAATGTGTTGGGGGAGGGCTGTGACCCCTTCAGTCATCTCTGTACCCCACCAAATCACCGAGGCCCATCTCCCCCACCCAGGCAGGTCTGGCTTTCCGCGCTGGTCACAGGAGTAGAGTTCTGCCAAGCTGCATGGGAACTAGATTTCGGCAAGTTGAATCCCCTTGGGGTGGTTCTGGGGAACAGCCTGCTTGGAGACCCTCCACTGGATGGTTTAACGGAAGCCATCGTAAGCTTGGGATATGGAACTACATGCACAGTGAGCGCCCCCAGCTGGACAGTAGGTCAAGAGAAAAAGACTTGGTGCGTGTGTGTGTGTGTGTGTGTGTGTGTCTCCCTGAACTGGGTGACTGAATCCGTGGGCAGCAAGAGAGGGAGGGGGCAACTGTTGAGGGGTGCCGAGTGGGCTCAGTCTCACAGCGACCTAGCAAGGTGCAGTTGGCCTGCTCCCCGGGGCTCCTGGCGGCCTCTTTAGAACAGGCTGTGGGCTCCCCCACAGAGCAGCGGGGCGGGTTTAAGCTGGCAGCCTTGGGGGCTAGCAGACCAGTGCTTGGCTGTTGTGTGCCACCAGGCAGAGCTGCCAGGCTGTCCCGTGGGTGACGGTGCACACTCTGCATGCCCTGTGCTGAGCTAGGTCCTCGAGAGACTCCTGGACTCGCCTGTCCCTACGGGGATGGGGTGGAGGGAGGCAGGGGGCCAGGCGGGGCATATACGTGACAGCCATCCCCACATCTGGGTTTGAACCCCAGCCTTGTCTGCAGCCTGAGTTTATAACCCGGATATGTGCTGTGTGGGCTGAGAGGCAGAACGACGGACGAGGGAGCCCAAACACTGGAAACCAAACCCATGGTGAGTCCATCCCAGGGCCCAGCAGCCCCCCACCCGGCAGACAGCCGTGTCTTTTTTGCGCAGAGCAGTTTGCCTCCCCCTCTCCCCCTGGAAGGAGGGGGAGGCCGACTCCCACTCCACATGGAGACACCGAGGAAGGGTGCGGTCGCAGGTGGACCTCAACCCCAGGCTGGGGGCCCCCGTGCGCCCCGCCCCCGCCCCCCCCAGCTCAGGGAGCCGGTGCTCACTATCCACGATGGTGGTCCTCCCCGAGCCATCATCATTGATCTGCTGGATGTTCCCAAAGTGGATGTCGCTGAAGAAGATGCGGTTGGGCGTGCCCGGGGAGGTGCCCGCGCGGTAGTCGAAGGCCAGGGCGATGACGTTCTTCATGTGCTCAGGGTCCTCGAAGGGCTGCACAGGCGCGTTGAGGTTGCGCTCGTCCGACAGGTGGATGCTCTTGAGGATGGTGCGCTCTGAGTAGAGCAGGTAGCCGGCGTACTCGCGGCACGAGGCGCCGTCCTCGGCCAGCATCCCGTGCGCGCAGGCGCAGGCCCGCCGCCCGCCGCCCCGGTACAAGCACAGCTGCTGGCACCCACCATTGGCCACGGCACACACGTTGGTGCCTAGAGGGGCGGCGGGGAAAGAGGAGGTGACCGGGAAGCCAAAGCCCTGCCCCCTCTCCTCGAGGCGCCCCGGAATCCCCACTTCAGACAAGCAACACCCCGTGGACAGCCCAGAGTCCCCCAGCCTCTCCTCCCCACGCCCAGGTCTTTGTGGGCCTAGCGTCTCTCACAGCCTCTCTCTCTTGGGGCCCTGGGGAGAGAGCACGCCAAGAGTCCCCTGAACGCCCAGCCCTGGGTTGCACCTTTCTGCCGGTCCCGGTTGAAGACTTTGATGTCCTTGAGCTGGACGCCGATGCCCGTCCGCAGGGGCACGGAGTCCGTGGCGTTGTCTTTGCTGCCTCGCTTGATGGAGCCATTGGCGTGCGTCCTGGGTGAGGGAGGGTGCCTGTGAGAGCCAGCCGGCAGGAGGGGCCCCGGCAGGGCGCGCACCGGCTGCGGCTGTCGGAAGCCTCACCTGTCGCTCCAGTAGATGAACTCCTCGAACACTGACACCGAGAACATGTCCATGTTGTTGCTGGCCAGGACCACCTCGCGGTTTGCACCTGTCTCCAGGTCCATCCGCTCAATCTTGTCTGTCCGGGCGTCGCACCAGTACAGCTTCCCGTCCTGCCAGCCAGTGCACCGCCTCAGCGACAGGCCACGCACCCAAGGTCCCAGTGACTGGGGACATGCCGACCTGTGCCCAGAGCCCTCCGCCAAGCCTTCCCCACTCCCTCCCTCTGCTCTCTTCCTCATGCTCTCTGCCTGAGTGAGGCCCTGTCATCTCTGGGTAGCAGGGTCAAGGTCAGGAGGTCCATGACTCCCCCTGGTCTCAGCCTGTCCACTCTCAAGGGGCGGGGTCCAAGCAAAGGGGGCTTCCGGGGGAAGGGACACTCAGGGCTGGGTCTGTGTCCACACCTCATAGTCCACAGAGATGCCATTTGGCCAGCTGATGCTGACGTTGACCAGTACCACGCGCTCTGTGCCGTCTAGTCGAGACCGTTCGATGCGTGGATACTGGCCCCACTCAGTCCAGAACAAATACCTGGGGAGGTGGGGGCAGGTGGCTCAGGCTCCAGGCCTCCTGGGCAGAGCCTCCCGGGAAGGGCCGCCCTTTCTACCCCCCTGAGCGGCAGCCAAGGATGGACAGGATTGAGCTGGGCTTTGCCACCTCCCAGGGGCCTCTCCTGGACAGGGGAGAGCCTCCCGGGTAGGCTGTGGCCCAGTGCCTGGGTTGTGGCCAGCCTGGCCAGCTCCTCACCCCTTCTCCGGGTGGACAGTAATGGCCCGGGGTTTGTCCAGACCCTGGGAGATGACCACATATCGGAAAGAGCCATTGAGCCGGGCGACCTCGATGACGTCAAATCCCTGGTCTGTCCAGTAGATGTTGCCTGAGGAGGGAGTGACCAGCTGAGGAGGTGGGACGGACAGTGCCCTTGGTCCCTTCTCAGCCTGGCACTCCTAGGGCTCTGCCATTAGCTCCTGATGCGCCCTTTTCCTCAGCACCCTCCTCCCGAGACCACACCCTCTTGCCTACCTGCAATCCAGTCCACTGCGATGCCCTCCACGCGGCCGATGCCATTGGTCACCACATCCTCGCGCCACGTCTGGTCCCGTTTGGCCCGGCTGATGGTGCTTAAGCCCATGTCCACCCAGTAGATGGTATCATTTTCTAGAGGCGGTGGGGGTGGGGACAGACTTGGGGATGTCCACAGGTACCCATGAGCTTGGGTTGCTGGGTGGTTGGGTGGTGTAGGGTGTCCGAAAGCGGAGATGGGGTGGGGGATGGGTCCGTGGTGTCTCCACACCCCCACAAGCCAGCAGCCTCTTGTGGACCTCAGAGCACCCACCCCCACACCCTCTCGTGTCCCACTCCCTCCCGCCCCAGATGGCTCACCTGCATGGAAGTCGATGCCCACGGCCAGAGAGGTGCCCGAGACTGGGACCAGGGCGTCTGACTTGTCGTTGGGATCCAGAGGAATTCCCCGGATGCCCTCGTGCACGGAGTACAGGAGGAAGGAGCCCACACCTGAAGCACAAAGACACTCATTTAGCTCTGCTTCTGCTACCCTCAAACTGCTCTTTCAGGGTCTTCCCCGATTTCTTCCCCAGGGAAGTCCCCGCCCAAGAGGGGAAGCCGCGGGCACACTGGGGAACCCCTGCAAGACCAGAAGCTGCCACTAGAGGACAGCAAAGGCAGCAATCTCTAGTGGCCTGGCCCTTCAGCCCTGGTCAGCGCACAGTCCCGGCACCCCAGAGCCAGGCAGGGAAGTCTGTGGGCAGAGTCTGCACCGCTGTGGGACGAACGGACGGACGGGATGACTCCCAGAGCAGGAGGTCGTGGTGCCCATTGTTGGGTCTGTGCCACACTCTCTCCAACACCTAACCCCCACCCTCCCCCCAGCTCGCTCTCCCAGTCCTTCCAGGAACCTGGCCCTTTCCCCCCCTTTGCCCCTTCCACATGGGCTGCTCAGGCTCTGTGAAGACCCACCCACCCCCGGCACCCATGAGAAGTTTGCGCTGAGAAGTTCCGCGTCCAACCTTGCCAGACCCAGGGCTTCCTTCTGCAGCCCCTACCTACACTCAGCCCAGGACGGACGGGCTTCTGCCTGGTGCAGAGCTCAGAGACGGTGCCCTCTCTGAAGGAGCCTCTCAGGCCTGTTTGCGCCCTCCACCTCCGGGGGCTCTGCTGCCCTGGGACCAGCTGGTAAATCAGCCAGCTAGTTCTCAGGAAAGGCCACTGAGTTTCACCCCTTCTCTGCGGTAGGCTGTACATTGAGCAAGGGCAGTGGTCCCAATGGCTGTCAGTTCCCGTAAAGATGGAAGCTTCTCCTCTGTCCTCTGGGTGTCCCCGGAAGCCCTCTCCAGTCACTGCTGAGAGGGTGCAACCTGCCCCTTCCCCACCCCTGCTATCGCCACTCCCCTGGCCTTGCAAGTCACCTGTCTGGGAGCCACACATCCGAATCCCACATCGCCTATAAGACCCAGTCCACAACACGCCTCTTGCATGGGGCTGGCCCAGCCAGCCTGTCTGCCGGCAACTCAAGCCCACTGCTGTCAAGTCCACTCCATGGTGGGCTGGCAGAGACCCTACAGGCCGGAGTAGGATAGCCCCTAGGGCGTTCCAAGGCTGTAGACCTCTCCGGAAGCAGACTGGCTGGTGGGTTCAATGCTCCAGCCCTTTTGATTAGTAGCCAGTGTTTAACCACTGCCTTGCCAGACCTCCTCCTGGGCTGGATAAGTCTGCCTGCTGCTTAGTCACTCCAGAGTCACTCCCAGGGCCCCTGGTGCTTAAGCACCTCACCACCCACCCCTCCCCGCCTGCGGGGCACAGGGCCTCCCTCAGGTCGGCCCATCTGCTTGAGGCTGCAGAGCTCTGGAGGGCAAGCACAAGACTGGCCCTGCCCCCCCCCCCCCCCCCCCCGGCAGCCCTGGTTCAGTGGAGGCCCACCCACGAGGCGTGAAGCAATGGGCGGGCAGAGGGAGGGTCAGGGGGCACGTACCCTCACAGGCCTGCTGGCCACTTCGGAGGCTGTAGCCGGCCGTGCACATGCAGGAGCGGGTCGTCTCAGACGTGGGCAGGCAGAGCTGGGAGCAGTCGCCGTTGCTGATGCTGCAGGGGTTGGTGCCCTCGTGGTCTGGGTGGGCGGGCAGGAGAGGGATGGGTCAGGTCCACTTCTTTCTGGGCTTGCTCCACGCCACCCCCTCCGCCCCCTGATCCTTGGTCCCCCGGCTGCTCACCCAGCTGGGTGCTCTCGTCGTAGACCTTCATGTGCATCACCAGGGTGGTGCTGTTCCTCAGGACCACGGCGCCCGAGCCGTCTGCCTTGTTGCATGTACCCATCTTCTCCGACACCTGATCCGCCCACCACAGCTTGTCCCCTGGGGAGGCGGGAGAGGATGAGGCTCTTGGGCAGGTCCCCCCACCAACAGGTCTGCCCCCTGCTGCCCCACCCAGCGGCCCTCACCCATGATGGCCAGGGCGGTGGCCTTGCCCAGCTGGCTGCGCATGGCATCCAGGATCTCCAGCTCACTGCCGTCCAGGTTACAGCGGTTGATCGTGTGGTTGCCGGCGCTGACCCAGTAGAGCTTGCTTTCGGGGAAGTCGATTGCCAGGCCTGGAAGAGGGGGAGTCACTGCTAGGGGCGCTGGACAGATCTGGGGGTGGGAGCCTGACCACGTGGTCTCAGAGCCCGGGAATGGCTGCAGGGCAGGCGGGGGGCACTCTCGTACCCACAGGGCCCTTCTGGCCACTGAAGAGCAGGGTGCGGTTGCTGCCGTCCATGTTGGCCATGCTGATGTTATCACCGTCGGTCCAGTAGAGCTTCCTGGGGGCGGGGGAGGGTCAGAGTCCTCTTCTCCCTCAGCCCACAGCCTTCTCCTCCCCGTCACGAGCCCTGCCCGACCCAACTGACCCGCGCAGGGGGTGCACCACCAGGCTGTGGGGCTGCTCCAGGCCCTGGACCACGGCGTTCTTGAAGGACCCGTCCAGCCGGGCCACGTTGATCTGCTTCTTGTTGGTGTCGTAGCTCGTCCAGAACAGGTTGCGTGACACCCAGTCCACGGCCAGCCCGTGGGCATTTGGCAAGTCTGGGGGGCACAAGGGGGAGCCGGGTGGTTGGGTGCTATCTGGCTCAGAGCAGGGGTGGGGAACATCTGGCCCGAGAGTCTATAAGGCCCGTGAAATGATCATTACCAGCTAACATCACTAAAGAGAAGCGGTACCAGCTGGCACACTGGGGTGCATTAATTAGCTATTTGACCAAATGTAGCAAGCTGTTATCTGAGGGCTCACACGGTTGTAAGGCACGAAAGTGATGTGACATGTATCTAAATGGCCCTTGGCAGAAGAAAGGTCCCCTACTCATGGCTCAGAAGCTGGGAGTCTAGGGGTGGAAGCCCAGCCCTATTTGTGGGGGAACCCTGTGAGAATAAAAGATCAGGGGTCCTGTGAGGCCAAAGGCTTTGGGGAGGAGCGGCAGGCCTGAGCACTAGTGTGGGGCCAGACCTGCCGAGACGACCGTCTCCACCCCAGTGCCGTTGATGAAGGCTCTCTTGATGGCCTGCGTGCGCACGTCGGACCAGTACACACGCTGCTCGCGCGCGTCGTAGTCGAGCACGGTGACGTTGTCAATGTCGGGCACGGTGAAGGAGATGATGTAGTTGTAGTATGGGGCGTCCAGGTCCACGCCCCGGATCTCCATCTGACGCGCGTACAGCAGGAACTTCTTAAACTCTGTGGGGCACAGCGCAGGTCACGGGGGCAGTTCCCTGTCTCTGTGTTTGCCACCCACCCAGATTACGGCTCCCTCCTCCTGGTTCTGTTTGTCGCCAACCCCTGGCCATCAAGAAGTCCCCACCTTATACATGACCACCTCCATCTGGATCCTGGCTACCTGCAGTTTCAGCTGGGAACCCGGGACCCCCTCACCCCATAGCCTGGTCCCCACCATCCCCAGTCTCGGCACCCCCCCCTTGGCTGCAGGTCGGGCAGCCTCCCTACCGTAGCAGGTCCTGTTGTCCTTGTGCAGCTTCATGAGGTGGGGACAGGCACAGGACACGGTCCGGTTGTAGTTGATGAGACACAGGTGGGAGCAGGGGCCCCGGCCCCCATTGGCCTCACAGGGATTGGGAGCTGGGCACCAGGGAGGGGGCAGAGAGCAAGGCATCCCGTGACTACTCAGTGACCTTTCTCATGGGGCCCACCACCCTGTCCCCACCTGTCCCAGCACCCTGTGCTGCTAGCACCCCGCCCTCACCAGCCTGTGCACCCCAGGGGCCCCTTACCCATGGGCTGCCGGGAGGGGTGGTACACTTGCAGGTCGAAGGGCTGGGTGTTGGTCCTCTGCACCACGGTGACGTTGTGGCCGGTCCACTTGTTGGCCTTGGCCAGAGTGTTTGTCCGCCAGTCTGTCCAGTACACCTCCCCCCCGTACAGCGTCACTGCAAACGGGTGTGACAGGAACTCGTGTCCCCGGAGCACCTCCATGTGGCCGGAGCCGTCGTAACACGCCGAGTAAATGGCATCTGACCTGGGAGCGTGGTCGGGCAGAGTGAGGGGGCGGCCTGGGCATGCAACCTGTGAGCACCTCGCCCGGGGTGAGGGCGGCGCTGGACCTGGCCCCCAGCTCTCCCAGCCTCAGCACGGCCAAGCCTGCCCCCCTACTCGACCCTGTAGGCCAGATTGCCTGGGAGAACCCAGCTGGTCATAGACCCCAACGCCCAGCACTGGAAGCAGTTGGCACCCTTCTAGAGAGACGACCCAAGAGAGCCTTTCCTACCCTGGGGCAGACACAGTCCCATACCTCTGACTGGAGATCAGAGGGCACTGGGGCCCTCGCCGACTCTCCAACTTCGGTGAGCTCAGGCAACAGCTCTGCTTTCGCCTGCTTCCACCCAACTCTTCCTGGGATGCCCCTCTCCCCCTGAGCCTTTGGCCACCCCTGCCCTGGCAGGGCCCTGGGAGCGGGGGGGCTGACCTAGCATCGATCCAGAGGATGCGCTTCTCCAGGTAGTCCACGGTGAGCCCATTGGGCCAGCCCCCCGAACCAGTCTCCCGATGGATGGTGCGGCGCCCGGCCCCGCTCATGGAGGCAGCCTCGATGCGGGGCAGGCTGGCATCCCAATCTGTCCAAAACAGGATCCTGGGGGGGGTGGGGATGGGGGTGTCAGGAGGGCCATGTTGGGGAGCTGGGGAAGGTCTAGGGGAGGAGCCCGGGCAAGGGGCAGGAGGTGGGTGGACAACCCTGAAGGAGACAGTGGCCAGGCCAAGTGGGCTACTGGGAGCATCACTCACCCATCCCTGGGGTCCAGCGCAATCGCCCTTGGGTGCTCAATGTCACCAGCCAGCAGGGTGGTCCGAAGGGTCCCATCCAGCTTGGCCACCTCAATTTGGTCCAGGTTACTCTCCACCCAGTAGATGTTGCCCGCAATCCAGTCCACAGCCAGGCCCTCAGGTGTGGCTAGCCCGTACTGAATCACCACCTCAAAGCTGGTCAGGGCTGGCGGGGAGAGGAGGGTGGGAGGTTACAGTGCTGGGCTGAGGTGGAATGGGCGTGCTATGATCTCAGGCCCTTGATGACCTACTGTCAACCCCAGCACCCCTGCTGGTGTCTCTCATGTGCCCCAGATCGCCTTTGTTCTGGCCTGGCCTCCCCGGTCCCTCGTCCAGAAGCTGAGGAGGCAAGGCACTGCCTGGTTGGCTTTCGGCTCTCTGAAGGGCTGACAGACCCATAGAGAAAAGAGGCCAGGGTCGAGGGGCACATATCTAGACCACTCTAAGGAGGGCAGAGCTTTCTAGAAGTCACTCCAGAGTGTCCTTCTGTCCGTGTGAATCTCTGCCCTGTGAGTTAAACGGCAGCGAGGTCTGCCTGGCCTGTTGGCTAAGGGAGCCTCACCCTGTGGCCCCTGCCTTCCTCACTCTGTTCCCTGTCCTGACTGATGGCCCTTCCTACCCCCCCCACCCCCCCGTCACATTCCACGTCTCCTTTCTCTCTGCTACAACCCGATGTCGCCCCACGGGAACCTATGCCCCTTTGGGCCTCTTTTGATCATGGCTGCCCCTCCCCTCCGCACCCTCAGTGTATACAGGAGGTGCTCAGATAGATACGTGATGAACTGAGCAGTCTGTGACAGGGCAGCCTGCTTTGGGGCAGGAGAGCAGGTCTGGGTACACCCCCCCTCCCACAGTGGTGCTTCCTTTCAAGCCGGCAGTCAGACGTAAGGTTTGGGGAGCAGAGTGCCAGGCTGCTCCTAGGAGAGGCTGATCATCTGGTTAATTATCAGGCTGGCAGCTCTGCTGACGATAATTATGGGGCGCCAGGCTCGGAGACCCACAGCAAAATCTAACCCAATTAACGAGAGGTCGGTGTGGGGGAGGCTGCAGGGACTGGGCCGGTCGCTGAGTGCCTGGTCTCCCCACCCCGGTCTGTGGGTGCTGGCCCGGGCAGGCGGTCACCTCCATTGTCCAGCAGCTTCCCGCGGTAGATCTTGTCCTCCACCACGTCGGTCCAGTAGAGGGCACTCTGGCTGAGGTGGAAGTCCAGGGCAATGGTGTTGCGTAGACCGGGCACCAGGACGCTGTAGTCCCCTTTGTGGAGGTCGATGCGGCGGATCTCATGGCGGTTGGAGAAGATGATGAAGGGCTTGAAGGGGTCTGGGGTGGGGGACAGGAGGGGGACAGGTCAGCCAGGGGCCTGCCATGCCCCTGCGTGTTCTCTGTCCAGGCAAGCTCTCCAGGCCCAGCCCAGCACCTCACCCAGGCTGCGGCAGCTCTCCCCGTCGGGCTCCAGAATCCAGCCCTCGTAGCAGGAGCACTTGACACTGAACTTGCTCTGGTCACACTTCTGGCTGCACTTGAGGTGCTTGGCACAGTAGCTCTGGATCTGGCAGGTGTGGTTGTCGGGGCTCAGCTCCATGCCCAGAGGGCATGAACACACAATGCCTTCGCCAGGTGCCACCGAGCAGTTGTGACTGCAGCCGCCGTTATTCAGGGAGCACTGGTCTGGAGGGGCGGGGAGGGGGGAGAGACAGGCCTGACTTTAAGATCCAGGAAGTGGTGGTGGACCCCGGGTGCGGGCAGCTGAGTCAGAACTCTGGCACCTGGCCCTCAGCCTCAGCTCCACTCTTTGCCAAGCTTCCTGCCCTCCCCAGCTGAACACAGCAACAAACAAACCCAAACGCACTGCCATCAAGTGATTCCGACTCACAGCGACCCCAGAGGACGGCAGGGCGCTGCCCTTGGGTTTCCCAGGCGTTAACTCTTTACAGGAGTAGAAACCTCGTCTTGCACCCGAGGAGCAGCTGGTGGTTTTGAACTGCTGCTCTTGCACTGGGGTCCCAGCACCTGCCCCGTAGGACCACTCCTTCCCTCCCTCCAGGAGCACCGCCTGGATCAAAGGTGCCTCGCTCCTCGGTCCCCACTTCCTGCCCCCTGCTTGGCCCATGGTATAGGCCCAGGTCTGGGCCCAGTCTCCTGGGACCTCTTCTGATTGGGCTGGGAGCAAGGCCCGGCTGGGGTGGGGAATGTGTTCTCAGACACACCCTGGAATCTGCTAGTCTGCCTGGTGACCTATCAGCGGTTCTCCCAGGCCGGTCCCAGTCCGCCTGTCTCCCCTCCTTCGAAGGGACCTGTTGATGTGCTGCCTGGGCTCGCTCCGTGTCCCCAAGACACGCCCGTGGTCCCCGCAGCCCCATGAGCCTGGCTGCTGTGGATCTTGAAGGCACACCTGACTGCCAGGCCTTGCCCTGCTGCTCATTCTGCTATCCTTGGGAACCCAGTTAAGTCCCCGCCTCCTCCGGGAAGACAGCCCCAACTGCATCGACACCCAGCCCGGTGCCCCCATCTCGGGAGCCACCCCATCACTGCTCTGTGGTCTGAGTCGGGGTAAGGGTATGTGCCTCCGGTGCTTCGGGAGTGGTGTGACTTTGGACCGGCTGTTTCACCTCTCTGAGCCTTCGTCCTCTCCAGAGGGTAAAGGGGCTGCCCTGCCGGGTGCTGCCCAGCACGGTGTCTAGACCAGGGCATCCTGGCGGTCACTGTCCTGGGTGCTGCTTCCCGGCCTGCCCAGCTCCCGCCCCCGGGGGCCTCACCGCAGAGCTCGCCCTCGTCCGAGCTGTCCTCGCAGTCGTCCTTGCCGTCGCATAGCTTGTCAGGGGGCAGGCAGACCGAGGTGTTGTTGGCACAGGGGTGTGAGGGCGGCCTGCAGGCCAGGGACTCGCAGTTCTCCTCGTCCGAGTTATCCTCGCAGTCGCTGTCACCGTCACACACCCACGCTTTGCTGATGCAGCGCGCTGAGGGAGGAGGGACGGACGAGCGCGGTATGAGAGGCCCGGCCTGGGCAGGGAGCTCCCCCCACCTTCCTCCCCACCCCCAGCAGGCTTCTTGAGCTCGCCCCGACTGCACGGCCTGGGGGGTCCGCTAGCACCTCGGGCCCTGATGCCGTCACATTCACAGAGGTAAACAGCGTAGGCAGGAGTCTGCAGGAGGGGCTGCAGCTCAGCTCTGGTGAGGGTTGGGTTCCCAGGGTCTGCCGGGACGGCCCTGGCCCCTTCTCGGTGCCCAGCCCATGCACCCTAGACACAGATGTGCTCTGCGCTGCTGGCTGCCTCCCACGGTGTCCCCTCTGACCGCCTGCAGCATTCCCTCCCTGGTCAGCTTCCTGCCCTGTCCTCCTTTTTACCAGAGTCCTTGCAGCCAAACTTGACATTGGGGTCGCAGACGTGGGTGACCCCCTCGCAGCTCTTCTCGTCACTGGAGTCCATGCAGTCAGTGTCCCCGTCACAGCGCCACCGCAGGGGGATGCACAGCCCGTCCAGGCGGCACTGGAACTCATCCGCGTGGCAGCCGCCGGGCGGCCTGGTGGCTGCAGGCGACAGGGAGACATCAGCTCATCTCGCCCAAGCGGCACACAGCCTGTCTCTGACTGAGGCAGGGGCGAGCAGTTGAAGCCTGCTGCCACCCCTGGAGGCACCTGGCAGCAGGGTCCCACCCCCAAGTCTGTCATTTGCAGCGGCCTTTGCACTGACGCTGGCGCAGTTAGGTATGGTTTTCATCTGCCGTCAATTTGTATATAATATACCGCATGCCTTTCTGTGCCGGAAACAAACCACCTCCAGAGACACTACAGCATCTTTAACATCATCATCATCGACTGTCATCAAGTGGATGCTGACTCACAGCGACCCTACAGGACAGAGTAGAACTGCCCCTGTGGGTTTCCCAGACTGTCACTCTCACAGAGAAGGCTGGCGGTTTCGAACCGCTAACCTTGCAGTTCACAAACCACGCCACCTGGGCTTCCTTCCATAATAATGCAGCTAGAATGGTGTTTCGGTGCGTGTCTCAGGGCAGCACCAGTCCTACAGTATAAGACTCTACACAATACAGTGTAACACCAGTCCTGCTGGGCAGGGCCGCCCTATGGCTTTGTGCTGCCATCCTTGATCTGCAGCTCCGGTATGGAAGAGAGCGGGTTCGATGGGGGCTGCCTGTGCTAGTCGGGGCTGGTACCCCTTCAAGGACCCCGGGATCCTTTCACTCAGCCTCCCTGTTCGGTTTCACACGGGAACTCCTCCCTGCTAAATAACAAGCTAGGCCAGAGCTTGCCTGCCCCGTCGCCATCCAGCATCCTTTCACCTCCTAAGAAACACAAGCACTGGTTGAGCCCCGTGCACCGGGGACTATTCCAGAGGCCAGCAGTGACTAAGACCAAGTCTCCACCTTGATTCTAGTGGGGTCACTCAGTGCCACCAAATCTATTTTGTCTCAGAGTGGCCCTATAGGGACAGGGTAAAACTGCCCCTGTGGACTTCCTGGATGGTAGGTAACTCTTTACGGGAGTAGGAAGTCTCATCTTTCTCCCTGGGAGCATCTGCTGGTTTCGAACTGCTGACAATGAGGTTAGCAGCTCAATGATACAGCCACTGTGCTGACAGGGCTCCTTCCAGTGGGAAGAGGATGGAAGGAAGGGGGAACTGATCACGATGATCAACACAGAACCACACATCCCCCACCAGGGGGACGGACAACAGACACTGTGGGGGAAGGGAGACAGTGGTTGGTGTAAGATATGAAAATAATGATGATTTATAATTTATCAAGGAGTCAAGAGGATTGGGGCGGAAGAGAAACTTATATCAAGGACTCAATAGATAGTAAATGTTTAGAAAATGATGATGACAACTTATGTACAAATACGCTCGATACAATTGATGTGTGGGTTGTTATAAAAGCTGTAAGCACGCCAATAAAATTATTTTTAATAATAATAATAAAGATAGCAGATCCTGAATATACTTGTAGGTGCTGACAAATGCTACTGAGAAAAGCCAGGAAAAGGCTGTGGGGAGGTGGTGTTAATACTCAGATAAGAGGTCTGGGAAGGCCTCAGGCCGTGACCTCCCCGTCCTTTCTGGTGAGTGCCTGACTCAGTAAGCTGCTCCACGTGACCTGCCTAGGAGCCTGGGTGTCACCCCAGTGGGCGAGACATGCTGTGCTATCCCTGAGGTTGCTGGCTCAGACACCCCAGCCACTCCCTATGAGAAAGATGAGGCCGTCTGCCCTGCGAAGGTTCACAGGCTTAGGGACAAGCAAGGTTACCACGAGTTGATGTGGACTTGGCAGTGGGTTTGGGTTTAATCTTCCTAGGCATGCTCTACCCTCATCCAATGCCTCCTGACTTTCCTGCCTCTGGGCTCCTATCTTCCCAAAGCATCCCCTACATCCCAATGCCTGCTGGCCTCCAATCCCAGAGTGTCTTTGCCGAAACTGCCACTTGGGTCCTTACCCCCACCTTCCAGGACCCTAGCCCCCGACTGTTCCCACATGAGACCATCCTCCAATCCGCCTGCAGGCCTGCTCGGCCACCTTCTCAAGTAGCTATCAGTCTGAGGACCCTCGCTCCTGCCCGAGTACCTGGTCTAATCCCTCATCGGGCCCAGCTTAAAGCCCATCTCTCTTCCTGAATGTCCCAGAACGCTCCGGCTCCTGGCCACAGTTAACAGTTGCTCCCTGCTCCCTCTGCAGGTCCCTCCCGTAGCTCTCCCCACTCCTGGAGGAGGAATGGAGGTGCCCAGGTTTGCCCCGAAGGGAGGGGAAGGGCGGGAAGTTCTTCCCACCACACTGCACGGCACACAGGCACCATCACCAGTCCCTGCTCAGAGTGGGCCTCGGCAGGGCCACTGTCACTGTTTGCTGAGCCTCAGCGACCTCCCTCTGGGGCTGGGCTCACAGTGAGTGCTGCATGCTATTCCGCACCCCCCCCCCACGCACACACTGTGCACCTCAATTCCAAAGGGCAGAAAGGGTAAACGGGTGACCTCTAGGTCAAACGAGGCCCACAGAAAGATGTTAGGCTGCCGTTTTCATCATTTTAAAATCAGCTGTCGGTGTCTAAACATGGATAGAATTCATCAAAGGATCTGCACTGCTGACCCCACTTTTAGCCAGCCACCCCTGGGTCTGCAGTCCTCCTTGGTGACAAGCGGCCAGAGCTGAGAAACCAAACGTCCCCCAGACAGGGTCTGTGCTGAGTGACTCAGCCCCCACTGGTCCCCTGGCTGGCCCCACCCTCCTCCGTGCTCAGACCTGGGGGCTTGGGCCTCGGCTCACGCTCACCACCTGCTAGCATCCTGCTCTCAGGCTGCTGGTCACCAAACCCAGGCGGGCTCACTGAGGCCCCACGAAGGCGATGAGCTGGCTGCTGTCCTCACCCCCCTCTGCAGGTGACACTCACAGAGGCTCCTGAAGCTGAAGGTGCATGCTCGTGGCCGCCCACATAGCCAGCTGCGAAGCTGGAGCTGGAGCCCAAGGCCACAGAGCCCACCACCCTGACCGCGCGGGGCTGTGATTGTTGGCAACCCCCCCTCCCACAGGACTGCGGCCTCTGGAAGCAGGGCAGCTACCACTGCGTCCGTTCCTCTGGTTCCCAGATGGGGACCCCTGGCCCGAGCGCCCACCCTGGTTGGTGCAGTTGGCGTGCGTCTCGTCGCTGTAGTCCCCGCAGTCGTTGTCCCCGTCGCAGGTCCAGTGCTCGGGGATGCAGCGCCCGCTGTTACACTTGAACTGGGTGTTCGAGCAGGAGTGGCTGCAGCCGGCCTCGTCGCTGTTGTCCCCGCAGTCGTTGTCTGAAGGGCAGGGAGAAGCAGAGGGGAGGGGGAGGCGGCTCAGCTGAGTGGCCTGTGACCCTGGCTTAGCTTAGGGCCCCCACACGGACTGCCCATCTCCACCCCAAACCCCCGCTGAGAAAATAACAAACAGAAAAGACACAGAAACTGCATAGACTGCAACATGCACCATGGCCCATGGGGCGGATGGGGGAGACGGGGCCAGGGGGCTTCCAGGGGACCCTCCCTGAGTCAGTCTGCAGAGGCCAGGGAGCTGGCACCCAGGAAACATTGCTTTCCCTGTCTAGGCAGGGGTGGGAGCAGGGGTGAGCTGGCTTCTGGGCAAGGCAGGGACCTCTCTCTAGTGTCAGAGGGGAAGCCACAGTGAGGGCCTCTTTTCTCTGGGTCACCCTGCACTGGGGCTCTGGGGGCTGTCTGCTCCTACTGCCTGAGCCCTGAGAGGCTGGGCCGGCAGCTGGGGAGGCCAGGGCTACTTCTGGACTAACTGGGTCTGAAGCGGACTGCTTTCTGGACTTGGGCTGGGGCCACCCATTGGTGCCCCATCACTGATGGGATACCCGCTAAGGCTGTGCTCAGCTGTCTCCGTGGGGTACACCTGACCTCTCCCCAACAGACTGTGCTTCTTCCCTGAATGAACGGATGCTTCCTCCCGGCATCCTGGTCTCCTCATCCTGCCTATCTGCCATCTTCCTTCTGCACATTCTCCCACCCACTGCTTTCTCCCTCCCTGGCCCCCCTCTCTGCTCCTCGCAGGTGGGCGGGGCAGCCTGGGCTCTGGGTGATGGTGCATGTGCTTCTATGCACTGACCGGCAGGCTCAGGACAGGTCTGTTCGTCAGAGCCGTCCCCACAATCCTTCTCTGAAACACAGAAACCGCCGGGGCGACCATTGGCACGCAGACAAGGCAGGGACAGTGGGACACCGTGGTGCTGGCCCACAGCATCCTCTCACCCTCCAGCCGTGGCTCGGACCACGGCCACAACACATGACAACACAACACCAGATCCAGTTCAGGACGGCACTTGGAAACCACTGGCCCACACGCTTGCAAGCGCAGCGACCCCCGTGTGGGGCTGCCAGCATCTGGTCCCTGCTGGCTGCTAGGTGGGCCCCTTCTTGGGGACTCTAGGAGGTGGGGCTGTGGGCCCAGTCTCACTCTGCTCTGCCCCAACTCTCCCAGCCCACCTGCCCCTGCTCTGGGGCCCTGCAGGGATGGCAGACGAGCATGGCCAGGTGGGAAGGGCCGCTGGACTCCCTTCAGTCCATCTGAGCTCCCCCAGGGCATGTCTGGCTCCTCTTCTTCTCTCTCAGGCAACATAGAGGCTTCACTGTACGTGCGGTGAGGTGGCGGGGGGGCATAGCTGGGCTCCACAGCCTCCCTCCCACCAGGGCCTGGAGACAGCTTCTGGCTGTCTTCACACTCAGGCAGGTTCTCACCATTGTCACACCGCCAGTTGATGTTGATACACCTGCCGTTGTTGCACGTGAACTGAGTCAGCGGGAAGCAGGTGGGATAGGCTGTTGGGGGCGAAAGAAAGGAGCTGTCAGGACCACACCGGGCAGCATGCGGGGAGCCGGGCTCCGCCTGGACCCTGGTGCATGCACACCCATCCGTTAGCATCCCGATGTCAAGCTGCTGGTCACCAAACCACAGAGCGGGCTTGGGGCTTCTCCTGACTATCCCACTGAGGCCGCCTATCCAGACTGTGAGCTGGCCGCGGCCCTCGCCCCCTTTGCAGGGGAACCTTACAGAGGCTCTGGGAGCTGAAAGAGCTACCCAAGCAGGTAATGCTGCAGGGGCCTTTCCGGCAACCCTGTTGCCTGGGTGTGTTCCCACAGGTTCCCCCTCCAGCCTGGTCTTCCTGCCGCCCACCACATGAGGCAGACTCTTACCACATGAGGCAGACTCATCGGAGCGGTCCCCGCAGTCATCGTCCAGGTCACATGTCCAGGAGATAGGGATGCAGCGGCCGCTGGCGCAGGAAAACTGGTTGGGTGGGCAGGTGCGAGCTGGGGACGGAGGGGCAGCCAGGCTGTGATTCTCAGAGATTCGTGGTTCTGTGTCCTCCTCTCCCTTGCTTGTTCCTCTCTGCCTGTCTGGTGGGTGGCCTCTATTCTCCCTCACCAGAGAGCCTCCAAGGAGAGGCGCCCCCCTTTTTTGGTAAACATTTTATTTGTACTTAAAATAAATCGTTTTACTGGGTGCCCTTACAGCTCTTACCACAATCCATACATCCATTCATTGTGTAAAGCACATTTGTACATATGTTGTCATCATCATTAGAAAACATTTCCTCTGTACTTGAGCCCTTGGTATGTGCTCATTTTCCCTCCCTTCCCCATCCTCCCTCTGTATTATTGTTTTCATACCTTACACTGTCTGCCGTCTCCCTTCACCCACTTTTCTGTTGTCTGTGCCCCTGGGAGGGGGTTATATGTAGATCATTGTGATTGGTTCCTTCTGTCTCCCCCCACCTTCCCCTTCCCCTCCTGGCATCACTACTCTCATTATTGGTCCTGAGGGGTCTATCTGTCCTGGAGCCAGGAGAGCTGTCTTTCCACACCCTCACTGTGAGTCCAGGCCTGGGACTGGCCCTTCTCGATGTTCCTCAGCTCCCCTTCGCCCTTGGTGCCCTGAGCTTGCTCTCTCTCCCTCTCTCCTCCCCATGCTCCTGGGACCCCCTCCCTGCCCGCCCGCCTGCCTGGGTGGCTACCTGAGCAGGTGGCGTTGGATTCATCCTCACTGCTCCCGCAGTCGTTGTCCCCGTCACACAGCCAGCGGTTGGGGATGCACCGGTTGTTCTCGCACTTGAACCGGTCTGAAGGGCAGGTGTGCTGATCTGAGGAGGGGCGGGTCTAGGTCAAGGAGAGCGCGGTCGGGCCCCCTGCCCGGTGTGTCATGGGGCGGGGGGGGGGGCGACTTACGGCAGAGGGCAGGGGCCTCGTCACTGTTGTCCAAGCAGTCATTGTCCCCGTCGCACTTCCAGCGCTCCTGGATGCAGCGGCTGTTGGCGCAGGCGAACTCACCCGGCTGGCACTGGGGCGGGGGCACGTAGGACGGGTTCGCTGTGGGCACCACAGAGGATGGGGAGGGGGGTGGAGTCAGAGCCAGGACACGGCTCCATCACCCCGTATTGTTGTTACCGAGCTGACCTCTCTGGAGCCTCCCTTGGTTCTTGGGAGACGTATCTGTGACCCCCAAGGACCCACCCTGACGCCTGGCTTCTTTCTTTCACAGAAGCATCCCCTCTGCATGAGAGAGGGGCCCCGGTGCTCTGCAGGCACCCGGTCCGTCCCCCAACATCATGCCCGTGGCAACCTGTCTGCCAGGCAGCAGCAGCACAGTTAGGTCCGCAGCATCCGCCCAGGACACCTCCCCACCGCACTTCCCCTTAGAGGCCTGCCTGCCCCGTAGTCCCTGGGTCTCCACACTCCACATTGACGGACATTGACGTTGACGTTAGCAGACTGGCTGCAGCTGTTGTTCCCCCTATTCTGATTCATAGTGGCCTCGAGACTACAGCACAACTGCCCCAGGGCTCCCAGGGCTGGGTCCCTGACGAAGACCACCAGCCATTCCTCCAGGCGGCCTGGGGCCAGCAGAAGAGAGCTCACCACTGAGCCACTGGGGCTCCGGTCTCAGCTGATACCAACCTCCCACTGCGGGCCCGGCCACTCGCCATCGCTGCTGCTGCTGCTGTTGAACCATTGGGCCATTTGAATGTTCTGCTTTTCTTGTAACGTAACGCGTCCTCTTGCTGACTAAGGACATGTACACTGTGGGCTGGGACTCCAACACGGGGTAGTGGTGGTTTTCCTGATAGCTTTATTGCCCTCACAAATCCTTGTACGAACCAGCAAGCCTGCAGTGTGCAGGCCTCCAGCATTCCCGGGGCCGCTGGTAACCTGGACCTGTTTCCACAGTCGCCTCTTCTCCTTGTCTCGTGGCACCTTTGGGAATGTGCCTGGTGGCGCTGCAATAGTGGGCACGGGGGTCCTTGCTAGTGCTGGTAGGCAAAAGCTGGCTGTGAGTTCTGGGTGCGTTGAAGGCACCGCACCTTCTGGCAGTGTAAGCCCCTTGGCCTGGTGACTCCTTCATGTCCCGGTGGTTTCTCTGCAGAGCCGGCTCCAACAGAGCTGGCTCTAGTCACCCTCTGTTCCCACGCCTTCTTTGCTCTTTCCTGTCCAAATAACACTTGGTTTTCCCCTGCACCGACTTTGGACAGAGGGACTTCCCATTTTCCCACTTTCTGTGTTTTTGTGTGATCGTGTTGGGAAGCGCTTCAGCTCGGGGCTGCCCCTCTCCATCCATCCTTCCAACCTTCGTCCTTCCAACCCACGGGCAGACAGGCAGGCCCTGCTCCCTGTGGAGTCTCCTCCTCTTCCCTTTTCAGCCACCTCAATCATCTTTTCCTAGCAGGACGCCAAGTAGGGTAGAGCGTGGCCTTCAGACCAATCATCTTCTTTCGCCTTCATCTTCTTTCATCTTCTTCCCGAGCCTCCAGACCACTTCCTTCCTTTCTTCTTTTCCTCACAGCAATCCAAACGAGACCCGAAGTGTTTACAGGGAGCCTGTGTGCTCGTTGTGAGGGCCAGTGACGGCAGCAACACCACAGGATGGACGCAGTCTCTGGGGCACGGTGGGCCACTTGGCTTTCTGGTCCCTGAAAATCCTGAGCTGACATCAAGCCACCTGAGATAGGAAGCTCTCCGTTTGCTCCTGGATGGTTTGAAGCACTTGGCTCGAAGTAACCCACTCCCATATCATCCCTAATTTTTAGTGCTCTCAGCACCCAGAAGAGGAGCCCTCCAGGACCCTGGACCCCAGCTCCTGGCCCTCACCACTCCCCAAGTTCTAGCCCTCTGCCTGCCCTCCATCGCTCGCCCTTAGGGGCCCCACTGTCCCCCTTTGAGCTCCGTGACTGCACTCTAAGGAAGCCATCCGTCCAGGATACGGGCAGCCATGAGTCCGGAAAATGGCACAGGGGGCAGGGAAGCAGCCCTCGCTGAGCCAGACTTCCGGGGTTCAAGTCCCTGAGCTGCTTTTGGGCCTCCACGTTTTCCTCGGTAAAGTGATGGAAAGACTTCCCGACAGGGTTGCCACAGGAAGTAAATGAAGTTCCTGCCCAGGAAGTGCCAGGGACAGCACCCAGCACAGTCTGTGTGTGATTAGAACAGACGCCGGGAACAACCCAGGTGCCCACCCACGGAGAGAGGGTGGGGTAGACTCCCAAGCGTTCATCAAACGAACTCTATTTCAGTCTTCAAAATGCCACCTGTGCCCCCGTGCAGGAGGCAGGATGGCCGGTGTGGCCTGGTCTCTTCCAGGCAGGATGAGCCGCACAGACCGAGGTCAGCAAGGCTGCTCCCCAAACCAAGAGCAGGGGCTACACCTGGATTTCCACATACTAGGGGGCTACAAAAGGCTATGGGGAAACCCCACTCTCTTCTCAGTTTCGTTTTTCCACGAAAGGGGTGACATCCTCCGGCACCCTCCCCCGCCACTATTAATACACTCGGGCACCACACGCACAGCGAGCTAAGCTAGTACCAGGGCAGGGTCTGCAAAGAGACAAACGGCTGGTTGTTTGTGCAGGAACACTGTGTCTAGGCGCGGTGGGGTTTGCAGTGATTTGTACGTTCTACTTTTCTGCACTGTTTTTAAATGTTTGTGGGTTTTTTTTGGTTTTTTTAAATGAGACTGTGGGAGATGCTGAGGTTACACAGGGCATCTAAGGAAAGAGCTGGTGTGGGAATGACCACCCACACCAGAACCCACGGCCTTTGAGTAGCTTCTGACTCACAGGACGACCTGGGGCAAGGTGGAACCGCCCCTGTGGGGGGCCTAGGCCATTGCTGTGAGCCGGAGCAGAAAGCCCGTCTTTCTCCCTTGGAGGGAGGGGCTGGTGGTTTTGAACTGCTGCCCTGGTGCACTGCAGCCCAGTGCGTAACGACCACTCAGCCCTCGCAACAGGGTGTTCACTAGTGGGCTGGGGGGCGGGGCTCTTCTCCCACTTCCGATATTGCTGCAGCACCGCAACACGAAGAGAGGTGGGGACTGTCTCCACCCTGGATGGCCGCCCTGTCCTGTCCTTGCTCACTCCCTCTACCCTCCATGCTTTCATAGGTCCTCCAGGCCCAGCCTTCTCTCATGCCCGTCCATCGCAGGGCCTGCTTCACCCGTCAGCCTCTGGCTGGGACCCTGGGGTGTCTCCTGCCCACCCATGGCCTCCTCCCCCTGAGCCCCTCCTACCTAGGCAAGTGACGCCATCTGTGTCCAGCACTTGATCCTCCGCGCAGGCACACTGGCGGCTCCCGGGGGTGGCCAGGCACAGGCTGCTGCAGCCGCCGTTGTTCACCCGGCATTTGTTGGTTCCCCCTGAGGGAGGGGCCGCAGAGAGGTGAGGGGAAGGGAAGGAGATATGAACGGAGGACAGAAAGGGAGAGAGACGGGGGAAGACGGGCATGCTGATGAAGGGTCGTCATAGATGCGGGGCCACTCGAGTCCCGTTGGGTTGCAGGGGAGGCCAGGCCCCACCCTGCCTGCAGCCCCAGTCCCAGGGGTGGGAGTGGGGGTGTACCTTGCTGCTGCTGAGCATCATACATGCGGATCTCAAAGATGGGGGGCCGCTCGCTGCGGAGGAGAGTCACGGAGGGGGCGGTGCCCCCTGCGCCCCGATCCAGACGGTAGACGCTGCCACTGCGGTACTCGGTCCAGAAGAGGTAGTTGCCATGGTGACACAGGCCAAAGGCGTGGTTCAGTTCAGGACCCTCATACACAATCTGGGGATGGAGGGAATGCTCCTGAGGATCTGGGGGCCTCCGGGGGTACCTGGGCGAGGCCCGGGCCCTGTGTCTGTCGAGGGCCTGTTCAGCCAGCTGGAGCCCCAAGAGCAATGGCTCCACACACAGTGAGACACTCCCTCGTGCCGGGAATGAGCCGCTCAAGTCCCCCAACCCCAACCCCCGCCAACCCACCTTCCTATCCGTGCCGTTGAGCAGGATGGTCTCAATGCGGTCGTAGAAGGCGTCCACCCAGTAGAGGCGCCCAGCGGGGATGTCCAGGCTCAGCCCATTGGGCCACAGCACCGTCTTGGAGGTAACAAAGACATCCCGGTGGGAGCCGTCCATCCAGGCCCTCTCCAACCGCCCCCGCCTGCTGTCCTTGGGGTCCTCTTCCCAGTCTGTCCAGTACATCCACCTGTGGGGTGCAGAGGGGCAGCAGTGTGACCTCAGTCATGCGCCAACCATGTGACCTCAGCCCATCGCAGCGCCTCGTTGCAGGGTCCTCCCACGCTGCTATCCCCAGACCTCACAATGCCTCCACCCAACAACAGACGCTCATCGAGGGCTTACTGAGACCATGTCGCCCATGGGGCTGAACCCACCCACAGGGAAGGCGGACAAAGAACAGCCAACAGGGTCATGCCTGCAAGTGACAAAGGCCATGAAAGACAGGGTGATGGCCCAGAACAGGCTGGGCAGCAGGGGGATGTCCGTTACAGAGGGCAGTCAGGGAGGGCTTCCCTGCAGAGGGGGCATTTGAGGGGAGGCCTGAATTCCAAGCAGGAGCCAGACCTACAAATATATGGAAGCGAAGTTCAGGGCAGAGGAGCTCCAAGTACCAAGCTCTGAGGCGGGAAGCCCTGGGAGCGCCTGTCTGAGGAACAAAGGGTGGCCCAGGGCACTGGAATCTCGAGAGATGAGACGCTGCAGGCCATGTGGGTCCTGGGAGGACCCTGCGTTCTGATCTAAAGGCAGGGCGCGCTGGACCATTCTCCATGGTCCAGAGGCACGGACATTGCCTGCCCTGGTCGTTCTCTGAGGCAGCCCTGGAGGACTCACCCATTGAGGGGGTCCACCACGATGGCCCTGGGGTGCGTCATCTTGCCCTCGATCAGGGTCTTGCGGGTCTGAGCGGCCTTCTCCAGCCTGGCCACGCTGATGGTCTTCTTGGGCCCATCGTCTGTCCAGTAGAGGTTGTCTCCCATCCAATCCACGGCCACACCTTCCACATTGTGGATGCCTGTGGGTTGTGGGGGGTGGGGGCAGTGATGGAGGGGAGCGAGGAGCTTCCTGTGGGTGCGGACAGGGACGGTGGCTGGAGGCATGGACGAGGAAGGCCATTCGCATTGCGGCAGCCACGTGAGGCGCCGTCTTTCGAAACCGCGCCCGGCCTCCCAAGTGTGCTGGTGCGGGGTGGGCCTGGTACACGCTGAGGCGGGCAGCCTGAGATTGGGCATGTGGCTCTGGGCACAAGTGTGATGCCACTTCCGGAGCCTAGAACTCCTGAGTTAGCAGAATGGATAAATTAGGAAGTGTGCCTTTTCACTGAGCACAGGCTTTGTTGCCACGTCCTTGAAATAGCAGTTCCTCTGCCCTAGGGAACCCTGAGCTGCTCCATGAGGAGTTACTTCGAATTTCCTCAAAGTCTTTGGATCGCTGACGGGCACGATTCGCAAGGCTGCCATGGGGGGTGGGGGTGTGCAGACAGGATGGCAAAGAGGGCCACTGACAGTGGCCAGTCCTGGGAGGCCTCACAACCAGGCTGTGACCCTGAGGCCTGTGACAGGATAGGGGCAGCATCCCCAGGCTCAGGAGCCAAGATTGGGCCCGCTGGCTGCCCCTGAGCCCCAGCAGGGGTACAGCAGGGGTTCTATGCACAAGCCACAGTTCCCATGGGGCGTGAACACGTAGCTCCTGATGGGTCTACCTATAGAGATCCCATGTGTGTATGTGTGTGCAAGCTTGCACACCCATATGCTCCCGCTCCCTCCCTTGGCCGGCCCACTCCCATTCCAGGCCTTGGCGTCTCTGGGCCGTGGGCTGTGTAACGTTCCAGGGCTCGGAGCCAGTGGCTGAGAGACCCTGTGTATCCCCAAGGCCTGGCAGGCACAGCCCACCCGGCCCGCCCGCCCCATCCATCCTCCTGCCTCTTTCAGCGTAGCCAAGAAGGGGGTCACACAGGGGTCAGTCTGTCCATCCCCTCATCTCCATGCCAACCGGCCGGGCAGCCAGGCTGCAGGGGACTCTCCGTGCTGGGAGGACATCGAGAAAGTGGTGCCCAGCTCCCAGATGGCTCTGTGGCCAGGGTGGCCTCGGGGTCCCGCCCCCGCCCCCTGCCCCCACCCCAGGGGGCCATCATTACCGTCCTTCAGGATGGTCTCCCGCTCCGTGCCGTCGATCTTCTGCCGGCCAATGAGGTAGCTGGTGGTGTCGGCAAAGTAGATGAAGCCTGACTCGGCGTGGAAGTCCAGGGCCCGGGGGTTCATGAGGTTCTCAATGGGGATCATGTGCTCATCGGGGACCTTGGCCCCCATGTCCATGCCTCGTATGATGCCAGGGCGGCCCTTGCCATACACCAGGAACAGTTCGTGTTCTGGCTCTGGGCGGGCACAAGCAGGAGCACAGTCAGACTCGGACACAGCCCAGTGCCCACCCCCTGGGCTGTGGCCGGACCACACACAGGCAGGCAAAGGGCCACTGCTGTGCCGACCACACGCTCTGGGGTGGGCCTGCAAGACAGGGTGGGGAATGGTGGGTGGGTGGGTTCTATTAGAGCCCACAGCTCAGGGGCCAAGGGCAGAGGCCCAGAGGGAGCACCTGGGCCAGACATGGAATCTGCTCAGAGTGCTGCCCTCTGGGATCAGAGCCTTTTGCTGAATCCCCGAAAGAGCCTCAAGCCACTTGCTTAAGCTCCACTCAGCAGCCACTGAGAAATTTAAAATGAATATGAGTCAGAAACATGCTACATCTTGGCTCCTGTCCGCCTCCTGTGAGAATAAAGCCTAAACCCCTCCTTCCTCATCTCTCACTGCCACCTCTTCAGTCCTGCTGGCCTCTGTGTGCTGCTCATGCGGCCCCAGGGCCTTTGCACAGCCGGGTCTTTCTGCCGGAGGCTCCTCCCCCAGGCAGCCACGTGGCTCCCTTCCTTGCTTCACTGGGAGCTCGGGTCGAATGCCCTCCGCCTCCTGAGGGAAGGCTTCCCTGCCCACCCTCTCTGAAACGAAATCCTCATGTCCTCAGGCCTCTGTTCTGTTTTCTACCTGAAGTTTGTGTGGTTATCTGCATCTCCGCTCCCACCCTTATCAGAATATAGGCTCCAGGAGGGCAGGGGCAACATCAGTCTTGTGCACTCCTGAGTGTCCCCTGGCAGATCTGCCAGGCACATTAAAAAACCCCAAGCCCACCGAGCTGATTCCAAAGTAAGACTGTGTTCCGTGGGGTTCTCTATGGCTGGTTGTGGGGGCAGATCACCAGGCTTTCCTTCTGGGTGCGTGCACACTACGAACCTTTTGGGAACTCCAGACACTTAAAGCCAAACTCGTTACCGTCGAGTCGATTCCTACCTGCAGCGGTCCTACAGGACAGAGTAGAACTGCCCCTGTGGGTTCCCGAGACTGTTTACAGGAATAGAGAGCCGCATGTTTCTGCCGTGGAGCGGCTGGTGGTTTCAAACTGCTGACCTTGTGGTTCGCAGCCCACCTGGGAACCACTACACCAGACCCTTACTGCATGCTTTAAGGAGCACTTGTTGAGTGAATGAATGCAGGGTCTTCTGTGACGCCTGAGTGGGATAGTGAGAACAGCTTTGTTTCCAGGTGTGGGTTCAAATCCTGCCTGGTCCTCACTAGTGGTTTGAAAGTGGGCACGTGCTTTCATCTCTCCACATCTTGGGCTGAAGAGGCTGGGCAGTGGAGAGATGGGTGAGGCTCCCTCCCGTGTATCCCAGCAGGCATGCGGACCCCTCCCTTTTCAACTCACTCTTGCACGACTTTCCATCACTGCCCAGGCTGAAGCCGGAGCGGCAGCGGCAGGTCCGCGCTTTGTGGCTGTTGGCTAGTAGGCAGATGTCGGAGCAGCCGCCCGGCTTCCCGTACTGGTCATTTTCACAGGCGTGACTCCTCACTGGGGGCAGACGGGGGTTGGGTCAGCCTAGAGAAGGCTTCCTTCAAGGCGGCCACGCCCCTTTTGGCAGTGGTCTTTGGCCCGTTTATTCCACGTGGATACCATAGGACTGGAATTCACCTGCCTCCACAGCTCTGCCTCTAGACTTTCTTGGGCAGGGGCTTCAGTGGCGGGGGTGGGGTCGGGTGGGGATGGGGAGCAGGGGGGAGAGGCACCTGTGCCCCAGCCAGGAGCCTGGCACGGGAACTGAAAGAGGTGCAGAGCAGAAAGAGAGGGGTCCAAGGTAGGGGGCTCTGGAGGGCAAGGGGTGGGCTAGGGGGGCGTGAGGGAGTGGAGGGTCCAGGGTAGACAGCCAAGCTGAGGCTCCAAGGTCTTGGGGTGGTTTGGGGTGACGTGTCCTTTGGAGGGGCTGTGGAGGCCGGCTCACCTCGGGGCTGCCGTCGCTGGTGATAGATGTGGAGGGCACCCCCCTTGTCCACACGGGTGACCACCTGGTACTCGGTGCTATTGAAGCGGTTCACCCGGATCACGCTGGTCTTCTGCTGGGCGTTGGCGTTGTCCGAGTTGGTGGCATAGAGATAGTTCTCGAACACGGTCAGGCCGTACAGATGCTCAATCTGAGTCGGGCAGGTGGCCGTGGCCCAGTGAGAGGAGGAGAAAACGCAGGGGAGGCTCCTTAGCTTCTTACCCAGGCGCCATGTCCCCACGCTCACTCACTTCAGACCCTTAAACCCCAGGCTCTCCTGTTTCCCCTTCTGCTCGGGCTGCCCTGCCCCTGGAGGTCTTTGCTTGCCCAAGTCCCTCACAGAGCCTCCTTCAGCTCTTTGAGGGGCTTCTGGAAGCTTCTGAACAGAGAGGGTCGCTCTTTCCTCGCCTCGCCTCCAAGGGCCATCACATACTGTGTGTGACATGGAGACCAGGAGGCTTAACCTCCCCCCTCGGTGCTCACCCCTCCTGGATGAGGAACCGCGGCCTCACCAAACCGGTGTGCAGGAGACGCAGCCCTGATTGTAGACTGAGGCAGAACCAGGTCCTGCACTCTGCCCCTAGGAAATCTTCTTAGCCCGCATTAGTCCCCAGCGTGAGGGAAAGATGTACAGACTCTAAGATTCCCAGGCTTCTTGGGTAAGTCTTGGTGACTTAGCGCTATGGTTTGCCCAAGACCAAGGGGTTTGCTGGATGATGGGATGGTCAGCACCAAACCCAGACAGTATGGGACGCATAGCCAGTCACCCTCATTATCCTCAAGTGGCCCCTCAGAGCGGGCGCTGAGCCGGCAGGTTTCTGGGATAGGTTTAAGTACTGGTTGGCAACTGTGTTGCCTCAGGCAAATCACCGAAGCCCTTTGAACCTGGCTTTTTTTCATCTGCCAGGAGGAGACTAAGTCACACGCCTGCTCCTCTGCTAGGTACGGTCTGAGGATCAAACGAAAGAAGTAAAAAGGCTTCTTCTCTCTAACGTGAATGTGATGACACCTCCCGGAGAGCATGGGCCCACCCACTCTCACACAGTCCTGGGGCAACCCTGCCCACGGTGCCTTCCCCTACCAAGATCCTCAGGAGAAGGGTCCCCTGAAAGGTGTCTCCCGCCACCGGGGGCCGGTCTCCCCACAAGCAGCTGACAACAGCTCTCTCACCAGGATGCCCTGGATGATGGTCTGCCGGCCCTTGCCTTCGTAGTCCACCACCTCGATGTAGTCCAGGTAGGCATCAGCCCAGTACACCAGGCGGCTGACCAGGTCCAGCGTGATGCCATGGGGGAACACGATCTTGCTGTCGACCAGCTTGGTGCGGTTCTGCCCATCCATGTCACAGCGTTCCACCTTTGGGATCTGCCCGTAGTCGGTGAAAAACACCTTCCTGCAGACAGGGGGCTCGCTCAGTGGGGCCTGGCCATGGGATCCCCTTAGTTCCGCTCCAGCCCCTGCCTTCCCCCTCTCCGGGGTCAGACCTTCCCTCTTGCCTGCCACACTCACCCCATGGCGGGGTCCAAGGCAATGCCTTTGGGGTTGTAGAGCTCCAGGTCGAGCAAGGTGACACACGTGTCCCCGTTTCGGTTGCAGACAAAGATCCTGTCGTCGATGTCATCCACAAAGTAGAAGTTGCCTGTCAGCCAGTCGATGGCCATCTGCTCCACGTCTGGAGAGTGTGCACGGGAAGAGCTCTGGGACAGGCCCTCACCAGACAAGCCCACGCCCACCCACTAATGAGAAGCCCAGAGGGAAAACCCACTTCCTCTGGAGGGGGGGAGCTCAGCGGCACCAGTCAGGCTATGGTTAGCCCACCCCCCACCCCCCAAGCTCCCGTGGGAGTTACCATGGTGCCACGTTTTGCCTTCTACATATCTGAGTCTCTCCAAAGAGACGTCTCTGAGGTTACTTGCACGGCCTCCTACTTTCCATGCTGAGCTAGGGCCACGGTGCAGAGGGAGCCACGCGAGCCACGCACTGATGGAGCCACACACCCATCTTTAACCCGGGACCACCTGGGAGTACCAAAAGGGAGTGGGGACTGGTCCACGAGCAATTTTGGTTTATTTGTTGCCAATCTGCCCTTTCTCTCGATAAGAGCCCTGGGGGAGCAGTGGTTATAGGCTCATCTGCTAACTGAAAGGGCAGTCGTTCAAAAATCACCAAAGGAGAAAGAGGAGGCTCTCTGATCCCACAGGAAGTTCCTGTCTCGGAAACCCACAGGGCGGTTCTCCCCTGTCCTGTAGGGCTGCCCTGAGTCGGTACGGACGCGACGCGACGGCAGGGAGTGCGGTTTTGGTTACTTCAGGCAAGACACACGGCTGAAATGTTATGCATGTTTTGCATTTTGGCTGGACTTTTCATCAACTTTATGTGGTAATTCAAGTTACCTCATATGAACCAGGAGCCCTGACTGGAAACTGCGCCTGCTGATGCGTTTTGAAACTGAAAAAGCAGGGTAGTCATCAATGAATTCAGTTTGAGAAAAGAGTCTTTCAAAATATGGGGCTAATGAAGACTCAGAAGAGAAGGTCCGCGGTGGCCAATGACCAGGGACAAGTGTCACGGGGCCAGACGTCCTCGGCTCACTCCCATCCCCCCATTTCTCCAGTGTCTTCTCCCATTGCTCAATTTCCTCCCATCCTCAGGAGGGTGTGAAGAGAGAGGGCAAGGTAACACACAGGGGGAGGGCCAGCCAGGGACCATGGAGGTAAACTGAGGCACAGCTCAGTGGGGGTGAGGTGGAGGAGGATGGAGGCCAGAGGGCCACACTCTGTCTAGGCCAAGGGGAAGGGCCAGGGCAGCAGGAAGTGGAGGTGGCAGAGGGGCCACAAAGAGGTTCCCCTCCTGGTCTCCTCCAACACTGCCAATCAAGAACCTATTGGCTTCTTTCCACCCATGGTTCCCCTGGCTGCCACCTTAGGGACTGGGATGTTCCTCTGGGCCCTTGGCCTTGCACTCGACTGCCTTTCCCAACAATAGAGAAGTCTTGGGTTGACCTGCCTTGCTAAAAGCAATCTCCTAATTCCCACACGCAGTCCGGGGTGGGGGGAGGGGAGGGGGTTCCGCTCTCACAAGCAAAGCATAGGGATAACAACTTGTTCCTCTCGGCCCTCCCCTGTCCCTCCCCGTGACCCCACACCCAGGGACTCAGGGGCTGTTTCCTAATTCAGGGAGGTTGGGCAGGGCGGGGAGCGGGAGGCAAAGGGAACAGAAGCATGGTTCCCAAGGAACTTGGCTGGGCCCCGACACTGACTCACAGTCACAGGACTTGGGGCTGTGAGGAGGGAGGGAGAGTCCAGTTGAGGCCCCTCATCAAATCCATTTCCTTCTCAGGTCCCCTCGGTCAACCTTCAGCCCCAAGGTGACTGGAGAACGAGGTCACAGGGATGAGGTGGTACCCCCATTAATGCAGAGGCAGCCCCAATCCCAGCCATGCTCTCCCAGCCCCTCCCAGGCTCCCAGCACTGTCCCATGCTGACAAAGCCAGAGAGGAGGGCAGAGTGGCCATGCAGGAGGAGGGCCCTGGTCATTGGAGGTGGGAAGTGATCAAATTCTCTGACCCTCTACACACACACACACACACACACACACACACACACACACACACACACACACAAACTATGATGACGACTGACTGATGACTGGCACAGAAAAAACAGATGCAAATGAATGCCTCTGGGCCACCTCCCAAGGAAACCAGAGCCTCCGAGGGGGCGGACGGACAAACGGCTGTGGCCCTGCCTCGGTGGGCACAGTGGAGGTCGGGGACTGCAGCAGGTCCACTAGCCCCATCATCTGAAGCTGTTTTCCCAGCACCAGCTGGCACAGCTACGTCCTCCTCTCCAACTTTCTGAGTCACTGCCCAGCTCAGGACTGGCAACACCCTGATGGCTAGCTAGTTCCCCGGCCACCCTCCCCTTGGCAAGAGGGAAGGAGGCAGAGGGCTGTAGAGAGCAGCCTCCTCCCCGCCCCCATCCCCCCAGTGCAGCTCCACAGACGGCCCCCAGCCCTAGGAGGTGGCCAGCCTGAGGGCCTCCCTCCTGGCCTGGTGGCTCTCAATTCTGGGAAGGAGGCAGCGGAGCGTCCTGAGCTCCAGTATTTACTTTGGGCTGGGAGCTGGGGGAGCCCAAGTGACCTCCCCCTCTTCCCTCCCAAAGGCCAGGCAGGGGCCCGCTCAGCAGGCCGGTGAAGAGTTGGCAAGAATCAGAGTCCCTGGGCCGGCCCGACTCCCCTTTGGTATTTTTGCAGCTGGAGACTATTAGTTGCAAGCAAAATCCTTTGTTATCCAACCCCCTCCACCGCATGATTTCCCTCTTTCCTAAAGTTCAGATTCCTTGGCCTGCCCCCCCCACATGCCTGCACACGCATACACACACAAGCACACACACGTATGCATGCACACATGCACACACCTGTACTCACACACACATGTACCCACATGCACGTGCACTCACAATGCATGCACATTCATGCGCACACACATGTGCTCACATGCACACACTCACGTACACACATGTGCACTCACACGCATGCATATACACTCAAGTGCACACATGCACATGCTTGGCCACCACTCCAGGGCCAGCCTAGAGAGCTGGGCTCAAGTGGAAGGGAGCACTCCCACCAAGCTCCACACAGGCTGTCTGGCCTATCCTCTGTGTCCCATGGCATGGGGACCAGAAAGGGGCCATCAGGCAGGTGGAGTCCCAGGCTATGATCCAGATGGCATGGCTCCATAGGCCCAGCCCAGAGGGACCTGATCTCCTTGGGGTTCAGCTGACCCAGCATGGAGTACCCTCTGGAGGGGCGGAGTCCCTCAGGCCCGAGGAAGGAGAAGCCCAGTTGCAAAGGGCGTTGGGCAGGGTGGGGTGGGGGGTGGGGTGAGGCAATATCTTCTGAGGACTGGGGACTGAGGCTTCGGCAGAGAGGAGATTAGGAAGCCAGGGGCTGGGGGTTAGGGAGTAAGAGTGGGGACCACAGCCTGTCTGTGATGACTCAAAGGACTTTCAGTTCCAGGACCCAGAATAGACCTGGGGTGTGTGTGTGTGTGGGTAACTGCAGAGCCTCCCCACTCCACCGCTCAGCACTCCCCACCACTCCAATCCTTCTCAACTTCTCCATCACTCAGGGCTCAACTGGCATTTCCCTAAATGCTGGCCCGGCCCACCTCCAAGAAGACCCTGGCTTCATCTCTGGACCCCAGCCCCTCTGGGGAAGACAGGGCCCAGAACACCCCCAAGACTATAGGTCTGGAGACGGGGGTGGGGGGGGGAAGCGAATCCCCTGAAGACGCTCTCGGCTCCCTCCCACCCCTCCCTTTGTTCTGCTCAACCCTGCCAGGCTTCAGACACAGAGAGCCTGGTTTAAAGCTGGTTCTGCCACGCTCTGGCTCTGGCCTCAGCACCTGCATCTATCTGCACAGTGGCTGGTCCATCCACAGCGCTGAGCAGAGCTGCCACCTAACAGGTCCTCCGCAGACAAGGGCACCGCTCTTCCTCACCCTAGTCCCACACTTCCTCTCCAAGCCCTTGGCCAGAGCCCTCCTGACAGCTACCCTCCAGGTGGGCATGTGGGGGTGATCAACTGTCCTTCAAGACACAGCTCAGGCCCCCAGGAGGCAGGCTTCCCTGCCAGGCTTGTGTGGCCCGTTCTGGTTCACCTGATTGCAGAGATGGCGAGGGCTGGGTTATCGCTTTCATCTGACCCCAGCACCTGACAAATATGTATTGATTCACTCAACAAATATTTGTTGAATTCTGAGCCTTTCCGTTGTGGTCCGAGAGCCGGGACAGTATTTTCCTTTTCCTTCGCCTGCTGGTATGCTCCTACTCTGGCAGGGACGTCCCCACTGTGACCCATGCTGCTGTCAGAGCCCTCCAGGGACAGCTGTGCAGGGCAGGGCTGACAGAGCAGAGGGACTTGGGATGGAGGAGACTTCCCAAAGGCTGGGCAGTAACTTCTTTAAGTAACTGCCCTTCTGGGTCCTACAGGTCCTGCCTTCAGATCCAGCATGTCCTGGAGCTCAGCCACACTGTCAACCCCCCCTCCCTCTGCCCCCCATTCCCCATGTCCTCTGTCTGTCTGGCCCAGGACCCCAGGGCTCCGGGCCCCCAAGGATGAGATGTCTGAGGTCTGTAGTGTCAGGGTCTCTCTGCTATTGAGAAATCCACTCCAGGCTCTAAAACGCATTTTTCTTGCTTAAGTTACTTCCTTTGGCTTGGAAATAGGGAGGGGGTGTTGGGAGCAGGCTGGATGGAAAGGCAACTTCAAGGAGACAGCGGGGGAGGCGAGGCCAGGGCTGGATGGGCGCCAGGAGACACAGGGCTGGCCCTGGCCTGGGTGAGCAGCAGGGACGGACGGGGCTGTTCAACAATTGGGAAACTCAGACCGGGAATGGGAAGCAAGAGAGCCAGAATACAGGGGCCCAAGGCAAACAGTGGGGGTGGCCAGTGCCTGCCCCCCTCCCCCAGGTCCTGAGCCCCTGTGGGTGGAAAGGCCAAGAAAGGGGGTAGCTGGCGCTCACATGGAGGGCTCTAAAATAGAGGTGGGCAGCCTGGAGGACCTGGGGGGCCCGGTCAAGAGAGCTCCCCTTCCAGCTGGGGGAGCCAGTGCCTAGACACAGAGGAGCTGCTGCATGTCCCCCTCTTCTGCTGCTGCACCCCCCCACCCCATGAATGGATTGCTTCCCACTTCCTGTTGTGATTTTACAACAAAAACAAAGAGGGTGGGAGGGAGAGAGGGAGGGAGGGAAGGAAGGAGGGAAAGTGAAGCTGGCCAGCTGGACTAGGGGATCTATTTTGCAACCCTGTCGCCTGTAGCCTGGGGGTGCCTTTTCTGAGCCTCCCTGTTCTCCCTGGCACTACCCTTCCCGGCACGGTGTGCTGCAGGGAGGGGCACCCTACAGCCATCCCCTGGCACATCTGCTGAGTGGCTTCGACAAGCCTATCTCTTGCAAGGCCGAGGCAGGCAGCACCTCCAGCGCTTCCTGCCCACACACCTGGCCGGACTGGGTGGCAGTTCCTTTCCACTCTGGCCTGCGGGAGTACCAAGGCGGAAGAGAGGTCTGGGCAGAGACCCTTAGCCCAGGGAGTGCGGGGTTGAGGGAAGGTGGGGTCAGCAGGCGTGACCAGCCGGGAGGCCCAGGGGCAGCCCTGCAGGGGGCGAGGGGGGCCTGGTTCCTTGATGGGTGTCCAGGTCCTGGCTCTGCTGTGTTGATGAACAGCCGGCGGGCATGGTTCCTTCACATCAGCTCACTTTTCTAATTTTGCAGCATCCCAAGCTGCTAACCACAAGGTCAGCAGTTCAAAACTACCAGCCACAGGACAAAGATGGGGTTTTCTATTCCTGTAAAGAGTAGCAGTCTCGGAAACACACTCTCTCTCTTTGTGAGAGGAACCTTGTCGTTAGAGACGCCAACTTCTAGAAACTTGAGAAACTCAGCAGGGCAGTTCTACCCTCTCCTATAGGGTTGCTATGAGGCAGAAATGACTCAACGGCAGTGAGTTCATTTATGTTTTAAGCCATCTGTGAAATCACAGGTCTGATATGCTAGTTACGGAAGTTTCCTAGTGAACAGCCAACAAGTCATGACCATGCTAATAAAAATGAGTCCCTGGCGTGTAGTGGTGAAGGGCTTGACCCACCAGCCACTTCGAAGGAGAAACACAACACGGGGCCCTCGGCTCCCATCCCGGTCACAACCTGAGAAACCCCACAGGGCAGCTCTCTTCAGATCTCCAGGGCAGCCAGGGGGTCTAACGGGCTGCAAGGCAACGAGGGTGTGTGGTGGCCCAGACGGTGACGTTCCCAATCACCAGCGGGAAGGTTGGTGGTTCAAACCCATCCAAGCCCATCAATCTGCTCCTAAAAGATCACAGCCTTAAAATAAAAACTCTAGGGAGCACTTCCACGCTGTACACATGCCACGGCAGCCCACAACCAGCAACAACACTACCACCAGAAATCTTTGTCTGTGTACAAGCTAAAGTCCCGAGGGCCCCACTTTGCAAAACCCAGTACAGTACTGAAAACCCACGAGTGCATGTCTCTCAGTGCTCTTGGGGCTCTTGGCCACTTCCTCTGCAGTCGTGGGCTGGGAAGCCTCCCTGACCTTGACCTTGGCCCTTGCTGGGGCAGCAGCAGAGGGGAGGCTGGTCCCTGGGATGTCCTCCCAGGAGGGCAGAGGAGACACAAGGACTGAGTCTCCAAGACCTGGCGCAAACCTAGCTGTGCCATCCCCCACCCAGGGAAATGTCAGGTCTGTGGGTCTCCCTGTGTCCTTGTGGATGGAAGGGAAGGAGAACTGAGCCTTCAAGCCCGAGCCTGGTTCTAAGGAGCATGGCCTGGACACCTTGACCTCCAGAGGGCCTCTGAGGGCACAGGACTGAGAGCAGTTCTAGCACACATACGTGCCTGGGACTCAAGTGAAACAGGCTCACTTCCTGGCCTCCTTCCTTCTTTCTAGTCTATTTCTGCTTCCAGTTTTCTGTGGGGCAGGCTCCCCTTTTCCCACACTGGCAGGGTAGCCACTGCTCAGCCGTCAGAGCCTGGAGGAGGTGGGATGAGTGCAGAGAGGGATGCCCCCAGGGGCAGAGGGAAAGCAGGAGAGGGCTGCAAGCCTTGCTTCCTCCTCCCCTTCCCCCTTGGGGAGGTAATTACAGGGCAGCAGCCCACAGTGCAGGTGAGCACCTGGATGGCCAGTTTCTCCTGGGAAGAGGGATGAACAGGGCTGGGGGAGGGGATGCTGGGGACAGACACTTCCGACATCCTCTGCTGGGGCCCATAATTAGTTTGTGGGATGAGAGCAAAACAACCTTCCTCAGGGTGACAAGCCAGACATTCAGGCAGCACAGACGTGGGTGGGGCAGAAAGGGGGCAGCAGGCAGGCAAGAGGAACCTCCTCATCTACCCACTCGCATTTCCCCAGCACCGTGGGCTCTTCCAGCCTCCTGGACTCTGCCCCAGAGGGGGCCCAGCCTGTCTCCAGACTGGAAGGCCAGACTGTTTGCCAAGGGAGGGATACACGCCTGAGCTTATTTCCTGCTTCTCCAGGGGAAGAAGGCAGGAGAGCAGAGCAGCGCACAAGCAGTGAGGATTCCCACCAGGGCGCCCCAGCTGCCTACCAGCACAAGCTCACTGTCTGGCTCTGAGGCGCTGGCAGTCAGTCCAGAGGGACGGGGTAGGAGAAGGGGAGTAGGGGCAAAGCAGGTATCTCCAGGGGGCTTGTCCTAATCCTTCCTTGTCTACACAGCTTCCCTGAGCAGCTCACCTCCAGATCTCAGCCAACGGGGCCTGGCAGCCCCCAGCAAACCCAGCCCAGGACACCGCCATCCCGATGCTCTGGAGCCCAAGGAGTGGACCGACCATATGACCAGGTTCCAGAGTGAGGCTCTGAGGACACCCCCCCACCCCCCCCCCCCCCCGCTGTCTGCCATCCCCAAAGAACCCTTTCCCTGACCCCCTGCCTCAAGCTAATCCTTGCCCTCCCCTGCTAGGACCTTTATCTTTGGTGGGGACTTTTGGTGAAAGAAGGAGCTTAAAGGACCTCCCAGAGAAGCCCAAGGTCTCCTCCTCCCTCCCAACCCCAAGCCTCCTTGTGGGTGCTGTCCTTCAGCTGCCAGGGACGCCATCAGGGCAAAAAGGAGGGGGCTTGGGGAAGTTCAAAGGAGCTCAGGCGGTATAGCAGCGATGTGTTGGGCTGCGATCTACAAAGTCAGCAGTTCCAAACCACCAGCCGCTCCTTGAGATAAAGAAGGGGCTTTCTACTCCAGTAAAGAGTTATAGTCGGAAAAAAAAAAAAAGAGCTAACACCAAGGGCTCAAGGAGAAAGAAAATGTTTTGAAAATGATGATGGCAACATAAGTACAAACGTGCTGGACACAATGGATAGACGGCTGGATTGTGATAAGAGCTGTACAAGCCCCAATAAAATGATTAAAAAAAATATTTACAGCTTCGCAAAGTCACAGGGGCAGTTCTGCCTCTGTCCTACAGGGTCGGCATGAGCCGGCGTCACCTCGGGGAGAGTGGGTGTGGAGTTCTCCACCCTCTCTTCCCTGCATTTCGCCCTCGTGTGGGTGAGGACGCCAAGACCAGGGATCAGGTTTGCACAAGGTTAGGGGCCCAGGTGCTCTCCCAGGGGGTCTGAGCAACAGCAGATCACAGATCCTTGCCCTCAGCAGCCCCTGTGGGGTGTCCGTGGAGAAGTGACCATGCCAGATGCTGGCTTTTGTTTATTTAGACAGCAGCAGCTCATGTGGGGGAGGCCCTATCCTGAGACACTCCCCCTTCCACTCCCAAACAGCCAAGGAGAGGAGCCGGAATGGGAGCCCAGGCTATCTAACCATGCTCAGTGACTCTGGCCCTCACTGCTCCTCCTCTAGCCTCATTCACCACCACAAAGCCATGCACCCACATAGCCAAAAGGGGTGGGGGTGTCCATTCTAGGGATGACCCTGAGGCCAACCCAGGCCTACTCCTTGGTCCTCAGCCACGGGCACCAGCCCTGCCCAGAAAGGCCACTCTGTTCTCCCAGCCGTCACGACTGGCCCCATCCCTGGTCTCTGGGACTGGTACCACTGCTCCTTCTGCAGCCAGAGGCAGGAGGCACGCAGAGACTTAGATCCGAGAGAAAGAGGGGGCAGGGGCCACGCCAAGAACACCATGAATAGCCCCTTGCCTCAGGGCCCGATAGGGGCATCTTACTTACGTTCTTACTTCCCACAGGGACCATCCTATCTAACTTCCCACCTCTGCCCCAGACAGGGGTCCTCCTGCTGACTGACTTCCCATCCCAACCCCATTCAGCACCACCTGCAGAGCCCCAGCCTTGGCCCCAGGCAGGGTCCACCTTGCCCCTCTCCCCAGCCCTCCATGCTGGGGGCAGGCAACTCACGGTGCAGGCTGAGGGAGATGTTGATGGTGTGTTCATCCACAAAGCCCTTCAGGCCAGGCATTCGGGCACACTTGAGCTGAGTCTGGGCGGCGCTGTCCCCGACGTGCACCCAGCACACGGTCTCGTTGGCGTAGCTGAAGTCCATGGCTGTGGTCTGCCGCGTGCTGGTGGGCATGATGGTCGACACCTGGGCCCCATTCAGGTACGTCGCCAGGATGTTCTGGGAGTTGGCAATCAGCAGCACAGGGGGCCGGTCTACTGGTTCTGGAGGCAGAGTAGGGCAGGGTCAGTGCAGCCAGGGGATGGCAGGCCTCCTAGCGGCCCGCCACCTCAGAGAGCAGCACTGAGGCCCCGGTGGTCCCACCCACCGTTCTTGGCTTTGCAGGAGCGGTTGTCTGGCTGCAGCAGGTATCCTTCCACACAGCCACAGGTGAAGGAGCCATCCGTGTTGGTGCAGAGCTGGCTGCAGGTGCCATACACCGTGCACTCGTCGAAGTCTGCGTAGACAGGGCAAGATGGCGATGCGGTCAGGGAAGAGGGTGCCCTCCAACACCATGGGGCAAGCGCCTGTTCTTCCAGCTACAATCTACAGCACTTGACAGCTGCACACTTTACGACCCAGCATGTCATTCCCGGGCTCTATGCGCTGATCCCGGCGCATGCGCACACCCACTTATTCATTCGGCTCCTATCTCGAGTTCTACTCTCTGCGGGGGCGCTGCTCTACACTCCGGGAGACAACAAAGATGAAAAGAGACCCCCGTCTCTGCCCCTGTGAGATTTACAGCCGTATAGCCAGGGACGGGATAAATCATACTCTCGTGGGGCTGATGGAAGGGACAAGTGCTGGCGCTATGGGAGGGGGGAAATTTGACAGAGAAAAGGGGACAGGGAATGGTAGGGGTGCGGGGTAGCCTCAGAGTGTGGCCAAGAGCCGAGGGAGGCAAATTCGAAACAGCAAAGTTCGCATTGTGTGGAACGGAGAGAATTGGGAACGCATGACTCATCCACAGGGGACTGACGGAGTTAGCTGTGGTCCCGGGCGGGCGGGCGGGCGGACGTCACAGCGGTTTTTTAAAGAATGCAGCAGAACTGCACAGTCCAATGTGGAAAGCCCTCTGGTACACCCTGATGACTGGAAATCACTGGACATGCGCTTGCGGCAGGGCTGTAACCGGGACCCGTGCACACACAAAACTCCCACAGAGATGGGAAAGGGACAGGAGTCAAAGATGAGTCAAGGGGGGGTGGCGGGGAGGGCCCTGGGTTTCACCTGTCTACTGTAATGTTTTTAACAAGGAAACAATCACCCAGGGCCTATCATTTTAAAGATGGATTTTGTAAAGTCTGGCTCACAGGCACGTAATCTAGGGGCTGTAGCACCCCACCCCTGTTGATTGTATCTCCTGCCACCTCTTCTCCTGTCCCAGTCTGGCGCCATGTCCCCAGCATGCCTGAGGCTGGCTTAGCTCACTGTCTTACATACCTTTGCAGGTCTTGCCATCGGCCTGCAGCTGGAAGGTGTTGTTACAGTAGCAGGTGGGTCCAGAGAGGGTGGGGACACAGTGGTGCTGGCAGCCCAGCCTGGAGCAGTTGTCTCGGAGCTCTGTGTGTTAGCCGGAGACACAGAATCAGGCCCCTTGAGCTGGCTGCCACACCCATCCCGCTCCGGACCCCAACTCCCAACCCCCACGGGCTCCTCAGAAACTACTCCCACGGGCTGCCATGTCAGAGACAGAATGGGCTTAGGAAGCCGAGCATGTAGAAGACTCAGGAGGACACAGCCCCCCATGACAGAGTGAGCCTAGAAGCCCGAATTCCCTCTCAGGTTACTCTGGACTCCCATGAGCAAGGGGACAGACAGTGAGTCTTATCAGTCGCTCTGCCTGGGGACTTCAGCGTTGGCATCAGGGCTGATCCCGGAGCACGCAGCGCCCCCGCCGCCTCTGCTCTGGATGCACCCCTCCCACCCATGCCTCAGAGAGAGGGCTAGAGGTCTAGGTGGAGGACGGGAAGGAGGAACAGAACGGCTTCCCTCAGGAGCCTCTGCTAATCTTCCTTCTGCACTGACCCACTTCCACTGGGGAGACAGAGGGAGTGAGCTGGGAGTGGGGAGAGGTGGGAGAGCAGCTGACCCCCCCACCAGACCAGCGACCCAATTAATGGTTCTTGCGTGGGGCCAGGCGGCCTGACCACAAAGACCCCTTTGTCCAGCTGCCTTACAGCCCCACTGGCCCCGCCCCCACCTAGCAGCACGAGCCACCCAAAGGGCTAAGATGTTTAGCTTAGCGACACTGAGCCTGCCTGGGTGGGGGGACCTGGGATGGGGGGAACCTGGGGAGCCAGACCCCTGTTACTTTCTCCTGCCTACTTCCACCGAGAGACCCACTGTCCTGTCCACCCCACGCAGGGCCAAATGCTGCCTATGTGACAAACCCAGAAAAGACCATCTCTTCTGCATTCGGAGTGAGTGGGTTTGAAAGCCTCCCTTTCTGTGCTATCAGAGAAGGAAGTTCAAATCCTTGGTTTTCCACGTTCTTTGTGGTCTTTAAAGCTGATAAGATATTCCAAAGGAAGCAATCTGTAGCAGGCCTCCCCTGATAAGGCAGCCCCCAGGCTCCTAGTCTGCCTCTCATCTCAAACACCCTCAAGTCAAAACTTTGTGGCCATTAAGTCAATGCTGACTCACAGTGACTCTCTGTGGGTTTCTGAGACGGACAGCCAAGTCTTTCTTTCATGGAGTTGCTGGTGGTTTCGAACCGCCGACCATGCAACCCAACCACTACATCCCTAGGGCTCATCCCAAACACCAACATGCAAAATAGACCGAGGGAAAGGGGAAAAAAATCTTCCACAGACTGCCTTGCTCCACACATCCCCTTTCCCTCTGAACAGGATCCAGATGTGCCTTCTCCCACAGGCAGATGCTTTCTGACACGCACACAGGCTCAGGAAGCCACCCCCACACCCGGGAAGGCCATCCTACCCCAGGGGCTTGCTCAGAGCCCCATAGTGCTCCCCTTGCCCACCCACCCCCCACCATAAGCCTTAATCTCAGGTGCAGGCTGAGGCCTTGAGGGTAGCAGAAGGGAGACGTTACTCCTGACAAGCAGGCCCGAGGCCCTTCTCTGACCCATGGGAAACTCCCATTGCTCACACAGTGACCCTGACACTCCCTGGGCCACAAGGATCGCAGAGCTTGGAGCAGGAGCTGCAGGTGGGAAGGAATTCTGACTTCTTGTCCTTCAGTTCCTTCCTCAGCCTAGGTGACTTTCCCATCACCCACTGCGGGGGTCACAAGAGGCCTGAGCAGCTGGTGAGGGGCCGGGAAAGGCTGCAGCTTCTGGGGAAGCCCAGAGAGCAAGGCTCCAGTCTCCTCTGCTCCCATCTCAGCAGCTCCGCTCTTCTCACGGTTCCTGATCAGCTTTTTCATAAGAAACCACGTGAAGAAAAACCACACCAAAACACCTCACTGCCACGGAGTGGATGGATGCCAAGTCCTAGTGACCCCAGGTCAGGTACTGAGACTGTAAGTCTTGATGGGAGTTTGACAGCCTCTCTTTCTTCCACAGAGTGGCTGGTGGATTTAAACCACCAACCTGTGGTTGGTTAGTAGCCCACCACTAACCCACAGCACCACCAGAGCATCCTGTTTGGAGAAAGCACCACAGGCCTGCCGAGCTCCAAGCACAGGGGCCAGCCAGGTTTGACTACTGCTCGGTGGCAAATCTGTGCGGGGGAGCAGGACAAGACCTGCTACTCACAGAAGGGAGGAGGGAAGTCCTTGGATGGCAGTGCCCCAAAGCCAAGGGCCTGCTGAGAACTCCCTGCAGCCACCCGTGTGGCGAGGCCAGGTTGGGTTGGGAGAGGGTAGAGGAGCTCTTACCTCGGCAGTGGGAGCCCTCGTCCGAGCCATCCATGCAGTCCTGGACCCCGTTGCAGAGGCGGGACATGGTGATGCAAAGCTCTGTGCCCAGGCAATTGTGCTCGTTGGGCTGACATCGCTGGACCTTGCTCTGCGGACCTGGGGCAAATGGAACGAACGGTTAGCAGAACGAAGCTGGTTACAGTGGCCATCTGTCCAAGGAGGGAGGGGGTAAATCGAGGCTGGGGTTTCAGACACACAGACCTTTTTTCACCTCAGGAAGCCTCAGGGGCTGGTACTCTTCCACCTCGCCCTATCTCACACTGCATGGAGTCATGCCCACTCAGAGTGACCCTAGGGACAGGGCAGGGCAGACCTGCCCCTGTGGGTTTCCAAGACTGTAACTGTATGGGAGTAGAAAGACCTGTCTTTCTCTTCAACGTATTCCCACCAGTAATCAGGTGGTGGTGGCCGTGGGTGGGTGGGTAGATTGTGGGGGTTGGGAGTGGGACTAGGTTTTCAGTAGACTCCACTTCCCAATGGCCCCAATGTTTTATGTTGAGGAGACAGTGATGTCAGAGGTCAAAAGTTTCGATGGACCAAATCTATATTGGAGAAACTTCCACAGTGGCCAAACCTCTGCCCAGAACGGCAAGTCCAGCCCATAGCCACCATTCGTGAGCAGTACAAGCACTGGGAATGTGACAGCCTCCAATGGCAAGTATAAAATACATACTAGATTTTGAAGGTTTCATGGGGGGGTCAGGGGGAGGCCGTTAATTGTTGTACAGTATTATACATTAATATCACCTTATGGTAATTATCTTTATATTTCAATATTGATATAGGAGGAGACTTCAGAAAGTCAGTGGGAAATGGAATGAAAAGAGAGCCAAAGCATGTCCAGGAACTTTAAGAAGCAAGCCCCCCCCACAATCCTGCAAGATGTTTTGTTTAAAAAAACCATGGTTGCAAAAAAAAAACCATGGTTGTATTATTGAAATGCATTTGATCTGTTTCTCTCTCTTTTAAATTTTAGTGTGGTAAAAAGACACAAAACACAGGTCAGCTCCCTAATTTCTGCACGCACAATTCGGTGACCTTGATCATGTTCTTCAAGCTGGGCCACCCTTCTTGCGCCATCCTTGTCCAGATCATTTCTCCACCACCGTTAGCGTTAGCTCAGCAGTCGCTCCAGCGTTTCTCAAGCAGCTACTGAGAATATGTTAAACAGCCCATGCGCCTCCGATAATATTTCTTCTGGGCAGTGCTAGTCTAGACTTGCAGTCTCAGAGCAGGATTTGGGAAAGCTCAAAGCTCATGGTAACCTGGTTGTGTCAGTGGTGCTTCCTTGGTTGCAGAAGGTGGGTGGAATGCCCACCTCCCTACCCCCTAAGACCTCTCCCCAGAGAGGTCCACAGTCCAGGATCCCAGGGGGCCCACAAGCTGGAAACAGGTTGCTGCCTTGTGGCCGCCCAGGGTCTGGCTCCGGCTCCGGGGCAGGGTGTGCAAAGGAGGCAATGCCTGTGGGTGAAGGGTTGGGATGGGGGCGTGCCTCTGGTCTCAGAATGAGGGTTCCTGTGCCCTGTGGGGGTGGGTTTGTTTTGTGACTGCTCCTCTGCCCACGTGTGTCCTGAGCAGGTTGTGGATCTGAACCATTCCCGAAGGGGCTGGCAGTGTGCCTGCAGTGGGCCGTGGGAGCAGACGCCCAGGAAGGAGGCTGATGAATGCCCAGGACCCAGGAATGTGTGTGAGTGGACAGCTTCATTGGGGCCCATCACGTCGGTCCCCACAACTACAGAGCCCTGCCGCTCCTGCACTGTCCTCGCTACTATGGTGTTGGAGTCCAGTGTGGTGGCCATCTCCTTGACTACCTGGTCTCACAAGCCCCCTGGCTTTTTCCAGGGGCGGGGCTTACCAGATGTGACAGTGGGGGGCTGTGTATAAGATGGAAGACTGAGCAAAAGGAGCCACCTATGGCCCCTCTGCCTGCCTTTCCTTAACCCTAACACCATGCATCGAGGTCCCAGATGTGGGGGTGAGGGGGCCTCAAACAAGCAAAGGTTCCTGACTGCCCCACCCACCCACCCCTGACACAGAGGCACTGCGGCATACCCCTGGCCCCACCCCTCCAGGGCAGGGAGTGGGGTGAGTCTGAGAACTGGAGGCTCCCTTTCCAGTCCTAAAATTACCCCTGATAATTATGGGTGGGCATGTGGGATGAGGACAGGGTTGGACCTGGAATAAGATAAAGCCCAGAAGAGACCAGTCGGACCCGGGCAGCCAGGGCTCACCTAGACCCTGGCCCAGATTAGCCAATGTGGGTGAAGTTGGAGACCCCAAGACTCCACCAGCTAGCTGCCCAGGACTCTGGGGAGCAGCCAGCAAGTCCTCCACCCGCCATTGGTGGGGTAAGGTTGGGCGGGGACCTTTCTCCCAGTTAAACAGCTGCCTCTGATTACACCACTTACTGGGGGCAGGGAAACTGCGCACAGGGGCAGGCCTCCTGGTGGAGGCCCAGCCATAGTCTGGCCTTTGGCCTGGGAGTCTGAGGGCAGGAAGGAGTTCTGGCAGACCTGGGGGCACTCATCCAGGGCCAGGCCAGAGGAAGAAAGCGCTGATCAAGGGAGGCTGGGCCACTACAATTGTCTGGGCAGGCTCCAGAGTGGCAGCCGAGGGGAGAGCTGGGGAAGGGGTGCAGGGAGTCCCCTTCTGAGCACACCAGGCAACCTGTGGGGTGCTTTGATGAGGGAGCAGGGGCCAGTTTTAGCCATGTCACGGACAAACACAAGCACAGAGCAAGGTCCATGTCAGGCCAACTGTTCTCAGCCTAACCAGTGACCTCTAGACAAAAGGAGATGAGCCCAGGACTGACTTGGGGGAAGGGTCCCAGGAAAGTACTTACAGATCTCAGGGGCCTCGTCTGAGCCATCTGGACAGTCCCTCTCACCATCACACCGCCAGCCCTTGGAGATGCAGGTGACCTGGTCTCTGCAGGCAAACTGCTTGGGGCTGCAGGTCTTGGGAACTAGGGGAGGGAAAGGAGAGGGAATCCGGAATGAGGGCTGCTGTAACGGCCAACGCCAAGGCCCTAGGACTTGCCCCCAGCAGTCTGGACCAGGGCCTATGTGCCTAGAGGGTCAGGGTCAGGTGGGGCTGAGGGGGGGTGGGGAGGAGGGCATGCTTTACTGCCCCCACCCCATCAGGCACCTTACCCCCAGGCCTCAAGGCCAAAGCCCCAGTTTCTGAGTCACTCTGGCTCCACCAGGCCTCCCCCTCCATACATACCCATCACCAACCTAGTGATTTCCAGCACTGCTGAGGGACAGGGATATTTAGACCCTGACCACCCTGTCTCTTTACCTTCCTCTCCCTTGCACTAGAAGCCCGGAGCTGAACTTTCCAAGCCCTCCACACCTCAATCACCTGGGACACTCCCAGTCCTTGAACTCATTGTCCCACCCATCGCCACCCTCCAGGCCCCCAGGCGAGAAGTGTGTGTGTCGATGTGCTTGGCACTGGCGAGGGCATCAGCACTCTTGGAGATGTTATCAGCAGAGGTACAGGAGGGCAAGGCTGGGGTGCGGCAGGGCATGGCAGGGCACACCCCGCATCCTCCTGGTCTAGCTGATGGCTTGTCCGTGAGGACTGTCAGCAGAGCTACAGAGGTTCGCTCAGAATGACAACTGGAGAGCAGAGGTAGGGGGTGGGGGGTGGGGGCCTGATCTTAGGAGCTGGTTTCAGGCCAGCCACCATGGAAAGTCACTCTCTCTTCCCCACCAGCCACCCCTGCCCAGTGCTGCCCCATTCTTCCATGAGGAATAGAGACTGGAAACTGCCAACTCTGTTGACAAAGGACTTAGTACGTGCAAGGTACATCCGCTCTTTCCATGTGTCATCTTAGATAAGCCTTTCCACAGGACAACAGGGTCTTGTTAGTGGCAGTGTTAGGTACAGACTCCGAGTGCCCCCACGGACAACAGGACAGACGCACTTGCCTGGCGTCATCCTTATGGGTGGACCCATTATTGCAGTCATGGCGCCAACCCATTTCCTTGAGGATCTTCCTCTTTTTTTTTTTTGTTTGTTGCCAAGTATGATGTCTTTTTCAGCGAGTGGCCCCTCCTGATAACATGTCTGATAACCAAACAGGCATGACTTACTAATACCCCTAGGTCACCAAGGAGGAAAACAGCATGAGAGGGCATGTAACGTGCCCAAAGCCACACAGGTGGCGTGTGACCGAATCGGAACTCAAACCCAGTTCCACTGATGCTGAGAGCTCTTAACCTGTGCCTCTCCTGCAGCGTCCAACCACCCTCCTCACCCTACCCGGGCCCGAGTCCCCTTAGCTTGTGTGGACTCCATTTGCAGTCAGCTGGCATACACGGACGGCCCCTTCTCTGCTGGGTACTAGGGTGCCAAGGGGGACTGAGACACCCCTCCCAGTCCTCAGGACTCAGGGCCCCTGGGAAGATAGCTACAGGCACCAATTTGACCACCGGGCAGTGTGGCCTCAGGGCTGGGGCAGAGGTGGATGTTGAGTGTCAGGGGCTCTGAGCAAGGAGGGGCAGAGCCTGTGAGGGGGGAGGGGGGCAAACGGAGATGCCCTCCCTCTATAAACTCCATTGCTGGCAGAGGGGCTACACTCAGGCCCCTGGCCAGGATGAGTTCAGTTCAGGAAATACATCAAGGATGGCCCCACCAGCGCACTCCCTCCTCCAGTTCCCCTCCTCTACCCCACTCCCCCCTGAGCCGGGAAGCTGGGAATAAAGGCCCCTTGAGGAGGTGCATAATGCTGAGTTCATTGCCCCACTGGGCCAGCTGTGAGGTCTTCCTGGGGAGCAGCCTAGTTAGCATGCTGGAGAACCATCCTCTGTCTGCCCGGGTGGGGGGTTCAAGGGGTGGGGAGGAGTGGGGCTGAGGCAGATGAGACGTTTAGAGTTCAGGCACCCTAGACCCACCCCCCATCCCACCCCCAAGGTACTTTACTTCTTCCCATTGTACCCCTTCTGTCCTCACCTGGGACTCAGTATAGCCCCCTGCCCAGCCTGACATCACGTCACCCGGTTGATTTTCCTAACCTCCCCTCCCCTCCGCGTCCCAGCCTTGCGGCCCCCCTTTGGGGCCCTCACTTAGTCCCCGGGGCTGTCCCCCACCCCCATTTTGGCCTGAACTGGAAAGAGGAAACAGCAGCTGGCAAACTCCGAAAGCTGGAATGAGAGATTCACAAACCAGATGTGCTCTTTCAGAGGGGGGATGGGGGAGGAGAAGGCGAAGGCAGAGGCTCGCTCAAGGGCCCAGCCCACAGTGGTATCTCCTTAGGCAGAACGGCTGAGTGGGGGGCATGGGGACAGGGAGGGGCAGAGGCTCTCTCCCAAGGGCCAGACACAAGAACTGGCAAGGGATATGTGTAAGAACTTCCTTCCCGTCAGGGATGGTGGAGAAAGCCCAGGGATTTGGAGTTAGAAGGCTTAGGCCTGTCCTTCAGGGGGAGCACAGAGGAAAGAAACAAATAACCTTCTTTGGGGCCAAGGGGGCTGCCATGGGGGGTGGGACAGAGCCAGCCACCAAGCCCACATCCCTCAGCTGAGCCTTCAGCACCCAGAAAACCCACCGGCAGTGCAGATGAGGGAACAGACCACCCAAGGCTCAGCCTCTGCCTCCCACCCCTCATAAGGGCTGGGGGTGCCTCGTGGCAGGAGGTAACCCCCTTTAAAGCCCTCACTGTGGTTGGCCATGGGTCTGTACACACAGACTCACTGAGACCCTCTCAGGCCCGTGAGCTTGCCAATGTGGAAACCGAGGCACAGAGAGGAAAGTAGCTGAGCAGTGGTTTCCCCGCTAGCTATGAGGAGCTGGCAGAGAGAAGGTCTGGGTTCTCCGGCCCCCACCACCCCAAGGGGGAGAAGGATGGTTCATTTGGTTTCCCTCCTAGAAGGGAGGACAAGAACGAGTGGAAGAGGGATGAGAGAGAGAGAGAGAGAGGAGGGAGAGGGAGGAGGGAGAGGAGAGGGAGTGAGGTTGCAGGGAAAACACCAGGACACAGGGACCGTCTGTTCTCAGCTTTGCCGGGAGATGAATGTGACCGCCATGCTAACTCTGGCTAACACCCCTGCCCCCTCCCAAACCAGGCACCCAGCCCAACCCTAGCCCCCAGGGGCACCAGGCTGGAGCCAGGGCAGGAGGTGCAGGTTGGGTGTGCGTCCAGACACAACACGGGGTCCACTGCCTGGCTGGAGCCTTGGCTTTTGTCCTCTGTCACATTCTGGGGCTTTAGGGGGAAGGAGGTGGTGTTGGAGAGGACCTGGACAGAGAAGAGAGGGAGTCTGGAAAACACAGGCTGCTGAAGGAGTCCTCTCCAGAGGAAGGGTCCCAGCAGCTGGCCTCAGATGATTCTTCCAGAAGGAAAGTGACAGTGCCTCCTGTTCCTCCATCCTTACCCTTTCCTTTGGCCAAGCGCACCAGGGGTGAGGCTCCATAGGGTGGGTCTGATGGTAGGACATGCTCAGCGCCCCAAACCCTAACCCGTTGCCTCTTGCTATTCTCCTCACCCCCTGTTCCACCTCCCTGTCTATGAAGCCCAGCTCTGAGGACAAGGCGACGAGGAGGTAGCTCAGAACAGCCGAGGCCAGACAGAGCTTTCCAAGCGCAGCTGTGGCAAAGGGGGGGAAAGACCGTGTACATGGGAGATGTTTTCTAAGGGGAGCTACACATCAGACGGGTCACCGGTAGTGGCGGGAGGTGGGGATGTCAGAGCCTGCAGGAATCTGCACTTTCAGACAGCTGGGGGTGGGGTAGCGAGAGCTGCCCAGACCCAAACATCGAGCTTTTCACTTCATTTTATGTATTTTGGGTGTTACCCCCTGGCTCCTTCCCGCAGCTCAGTGAGGCTTAGACACATTTTTGTCATTCCTGAGTCTGGGCCTCTGCTCTGCGGCCTGGACAGATGGACAGACAGGGTGGCTTGGACTGCCAGGGGAGGTGAAGGGTCTACCCTTCCATCCTGAGTCAATATTGACTCAGCAGGACATCAGCCTGACCTGTGACCTCCCCACCATCCTGACCTTTTCCCACAAATAAACTCCAGACCACTCAAATGCTTCCAGAAGTAAGCATATATCTCACCAGACATTTATAAGAACCACCCACATACAACACACACACACACACCAAGCTATATTCACCAGAAGTAAATGCTCTAAGCTGCTGGCCCATTCCTCGCATCTTTCTCCACCTAGTTGTCAAGCTCCTGATCATGAAGAAGTTCTTCCAGAAGTCTAACCTCCTTCCGTCAGCAATGCCTCCTTCCCCCATCTAACTTAGTCTACATAGGGTATCAAGTTCCCATCTTCCAGAAACATTTGCTCCTAAGCTCATTTCCTCAGTCCAGAAAGAGAGAGGAACTTGGAGGAAAGGGAAGGGGAAGCTTTCACTACTAAACTTGGTGTTTTGAGAAAGGGAAAATAAGTCCCAGATGGAAAGGAAGGAAGGAACCAGAAAGCATCTGGGACAACCCAGGTAAGACCTTAGTTCTCGGATGGCTTTTGGGATACAGGAGGCCCGGAGGGAAGTAGATAAAGACAGCCAGAGACAAATAAGGCGAGTGACAGAGACCGAGGGTGTCTGGGCACGTAGGACAGGCAATAAGAGGTGAGCCCCAGGCAGATACAACGTACCCGCTGTCAGCCAGACAGACCCAAAGCCAGGAAGGGGTCTCAGGCCAGAGGTGGCCAAGATGATGACACAGTTGTCCTGGCATGAATCCAGAGAGTGACAAACCCTCCTGAGACTCAGATTTGGGTGGGGACAACCTACACCCCAGGCTGAGGTTTCTACCTAGGTATCTACAGATACCTATCTACAGGTATCTACAAAGTTTCTACCTAGGTATCTACAGATACCTAGTGGTGTCTGACCCAAGGGAGACTCAAAACAGGGGCCATAGAATTGTGAGGGAAGATTGGATCTCCTGGGCCAACGAGGGACATCCATTCCTACGCAGAAGCAAGAGCGATGACTGCCCGTCCCCCACCCCATCTTGCTCGTGGTGGCTTTACGCTGGGGCCTGGAGTCACTGCTCCGGAAGTACTCCGGAGCCAACTGCTTCCTTCTCCAAACAATGCAGGATCCTGCTAACCAGGCTGAAATCTGGGACAGGTCACCAGACAGGGAGCAGGTTCCCTGGGGGCTCATGAAAATTCATCCCTGGCACCTGGTCAGGGGGTTTTAGAGCATGCCACTCAACTGCACCCAAGGGTGCTGAGCCCTCCATGAGGAGCAGGAGGGAAAGAAAGAGAATCCTGTGAAGCAGTCTTAGGCATCACAACCTCTGTCCACTCCCCAAACTGTTGACCTACACATCCCTGCTTCAGACGATGGGGGCCAGCCCCAATAACGAAAAGCCATTGGTAGAAATTGGAAAAGAAGAGATAATGCTGAGGCTAAAGAGAGGGGCTCAAGGCCAGGTGAGAACAGGCCTTGAGACATCTCGCAGGGAGCCAGGTGCTGACCCCCAGTCCCTAATTCAGTCCAGCTGCATACCTATCGTGTCTGGTAACTGGAGCTATCCATACCCCTCCCCCACCCCCTCTCGGTGTTGTGGAGTCAAGGAAGCCAACCTTTTCCCTTGAGCCATGTTGGCTTGTCTAATCTCAGCCAGACCCTCAGGAATCCCTTTTTCCCTTCCCTTTCTATCTCCTATCTATCTCTTTCTCTGTCTTTCTCAATGGTACTCAATTTTGTCTACCAGTGAGGTCTGACATTTTTCCCCAAAGAGAGGGGGCCCTGGAGGAAGTTCAGGGATAGAAGGGAAAGCCCCCCCACCCCCAGCCCCACCCCAGGGAAGCAGCCAGCTGGATCTGAGACAGCAGGAAGAAGTTAGAGGCTAGGTCATGTAACCTGGGGCCAAGGTCTTTTTTTTTTTTTTTTGGTATCCCAAAAGCAAAGGAGAAAGTCCAGTCTCTGTGGGTTTGAGGCAGAGGCCAGGCACAGGGAGGTGGTGGTGGTTCCAGGAGACTTTAGAGAGAGGTGGACTGTGATATGCTTCTATGTGATTCTGTTTTTCCCTCTCCTCTGCAAGTGAGGTGGAAAGGATTTTTCATATTTTCATTCCCAAGGTGAACATAGCAGTGAGTGTTTGGGAGAGTCCTTCCCCGAAGGCTTTGTGTAGCGGTCAGGTCACTCTGGGCAGGGAATACAAAAGGAGAGACAGTTAAGGAGAAGTCCAATCTCTTTCCTTCTAGCCTCCGACAACCAACACAGTCTCCAGAGACCTGGGTCGCTATGGGTCCAAATTGACTTGTTGGCAACAAGTCTTTGGTTTTAGGCTTAGTAGACTGGGAGTGAAGCCACTTGGGCGTCGTTCCTGGCTGGGACTGGGACCCTTCTGTCTTCTTCCCAGAGACCCCTTGGCTTCTGCCTAACCGCATCCACCCTCCTTCACAGGACTCCGTGTGTGTGCATCTCTTTCTTCAAGGAAAAAAAAGTTTCTTCTACCTCTTTCCAGAAGCTGCCTGCACCCAGTTTCTAATCCCACCTCACAGGGCTGAAAAAGAGAGGAGGCAGCCAGCCTATCAGAGGGGGTCAGGGACAGGAGCTGGCTGTGTCAGCGCTGGCTGGTCGGGAGAATATTCATCTACAGCTACGTATTTAGGGGTGGGGGGCAAACAGACAGTCCCCCAAATAGGGACTGAATACACTCTTCTTTCTGGGCACAGCTGCTTCTTGGCAACAGGAACTAAGAAAGTTGGTGGGGGGGGGGAAGGAGGGAGAGATAATCTGGTTTCGGAGAAAAACTTTCCCAATCCTAACCTGGCAAAAAATTTAAATTGGAGGAGGGGGTGGAAAGCAGAGCTGTTTCTTCTTGCATGCTGGTATTGGGCCCAGTTTTGTCCCTGGGTGAGGGGGCCTAAGATGTCAGGAAGGGATGTAGTCCCACCCCTTCTCAAACAAGGGACCTAGTCAAACCTCATGACCCCAGTTTAAAGCTTGAGCAAGACTTGAACCAGTGACTCATGAGCGAAAACACACACACACACACACACACACACACACACACACACACACTAAGAGAAAACGGGAGGGAGGTACTTCATTTCCCCTACGGAATATAGTTCTGCCCTAAGCCTAACTCCGCATTAGATGAAGTATATGTGTGTGTTTGAACTGGGGGTGGGGTGGGGGGGCCAAGTTTATTTATTTAATAAATAAACTCATTTACTAAAGCATAGGGAATTAGGAGTTGGGGGGGACACTGCCATAAACCATCCCACCTCTAGCTCTCCTTCCAGAGCAAACTGCCATCAAGCAGAAGTCAGGAAGAAAGCAGCTTCCCAACGTTCCCTGCTCCCCCACCCCCAGCCTCCAGCATTCCAGGCCATTCTCCAGTCCCCTTCCCCAGCGATGACATCTGATGTGGTGTGTTTTTTTTTCTTCCTCCCAAAGCTCCCAGGAATTAAGAAGGAAAATTCAGTCACATAACATAGCCTGACACCCCTCCCTCTGCCCCCCAAGACAGCCCTACCCAGACTACTGACAGAGGCCCGGTGAGGGGGCAGAGCAGGCTCCAGAACCCAGGCCGGGAGCCCGCTGGATCTTGGACCCAGGCCTCCAAGCCTGGGCTCTGGGGCCCAGATTCCACACCCAAGCAGGGGGCCCTCCTGGTGGTGGCCCTCCCTCTCCCTATCCACAGCTTTCCCGGGCCTGCCAGCCCTCTCTGCCCAGCGGGACACCCCTAGCCCGGCTCCCCCCTGAGCGTCCAAGGCCACTGCAGAAGCCCCCTCATCCCTGCCCCCTTTTGCTGCTGTATATTGCAAATCCGGATTCCTTCACAATTCAGATGGGGGGTGGTGGGTGGAATGAAGGGGAGGTAGAAGCCCTCCCCGACCAGAGGCAGAGAAGGCCTCTGGATACCAGGATCAGAAAGGGGGAGCCCTCCTCTCCTTATCCAGGCCTCGGGTCTTTGTCTTGGCTGGGGGGTCCCAAAAGCATCATTTGCCTAGGGACCCCATCCCCCGAATCGGACCCCCATCCCCGCCCCCAGTCGGGGCTGATGCTGTGTCAGCTGGACTGGGAAAACAAAAGGCACCCCCTCCCGCGTCTCCCGTCTTCATCCGTCCGCTGGAGGAGGGGGGAGGCTGGGGAGGGGGCGTCCCCAGGGGTCCAGGGGCCGCGGAATCTCACTCACCATCGAGAGCCGCGGCGACCGGAGCGGAGAGCAGGGGCAACAGCAGCAGCCACGGCGGGGTCAGCATGGTGCAGGCTGAGGCAAGCAGCAGCCCTTTCCCCTCCGGTCCTGCTACTTCTCTCCTTCGCCCCCCCATTTGGGGGGTCCCCCTTTTCGCCTCCTTTCCACCCCTCTCCGCCTCTATTCTTGTCCTTTCCCTCAGCCAAGCGCACCGGGGCGTCGGTGAAGAGGCAGAGTTCGGAGTCCTAGAGGGAGGGCCTGCTGACGGGGGTGCGCCTAGTGCCCCTCAATCCCAAACCTTCACCCCCTGCTTTCCTCGCTGCTCCTCTCTCCCCCTCCCGGGGCGAAGCTCACAGCCCCATCTCGGAGCCGCCTCCGGGTGCAAAAATGCACAATTGGGAGGAGGCGGGGGTGGGGTGGGGGGCGTGGACCTGGTGGGGGAGCCCTTGGAAGGGGCCTGATGGAGCTCTGGGGGCTCCCCTGGTTTCCGCCTCCTCGGAGCACGGGCCCCGGAGCTCGCACCGCGGTTGCCCGGACTGAGGTGTCGCCGGGGGGGAGGGGGAGTCGGCTGAGGGGGAGAGGGAGGGGACCGGGAGAGGAGGGAGCGAGGGAAGGGGCGGGGAAAGAAAAAAGAGAGCGGGGGGGGGGGGGGGGGAGAAAGAGCTACGCGGCAATCCCGTCAGTGCGCATGCGCCGGCGGGGCGCGCGGCCCTGGGGAGGGGGTTCGGAGGAGCGGCAGACTTGAAGCTGGGGCCAGCGGACGCAGAGTAGGGGTCCCGGCGCCCGCTAGGCTGCTCGCAGCGGGGAGGGCGCCCCCGCACCTCCGGGAGCTGGACGGGCGGAGGGGCAATTGGGTAGTGGGCGAGGAGCGCGGCTCCTCTTTGAAACGCGTTGTCACAACCTAGGATTTCAGGTTCCCTGCGGGGGGCGGGGGCGGGGTGGGGTCCAGCGCCCCGGGGTCTGGATCGGAGCCGAGCTTCCTCAGGGAAACCAGCCAGTGCCTCCCCAGCTGTGGGTGGGGGCGGGGGCCGCCTGTCCGCAGGGAAGGTACCGGGAAAGGCTGGCCTTTGATTCGGGGACTCTGAAACCCAGGGACCGGGGTTGGGGCCTGCGGCGGAGCGGGAGGGGCCGCCCCCACCGCGCTCCGGCGTGAAGTAAACAGGGACACCTCGGGGACACGCCGCAGCTTGTCCGCTCACCCAGGGCTCAGCGATGGAGCCCACCTCAGTGCCGCTCCACCCTGCTCTCCTGGCACCGGGTGCGGTGGGGCAGGCTCTGCTTTGAGGGAGGTGAGTCACTAGAGCGGGTGGAGTTGAGGAAGAGCCGCCCCCTCTCCCCAAGAGATCAGGGCTCATTTATTTTTGTGTTTTTGTACCTTTGGGCTGGCTTGTCGCCAAGTCGGGGTTCTAGACTCTTCAGCAGGGTCCGGAAGATGATGAACACTCTGGACTGCCACTTGGCTGGCTTCAGGGTGCTTGCTGAGGGCCAGACCTTTGTCCTCTGCCCTTAGCCCTGACACCTTGGGAGTCCAGACTGCGTCACCAAAGCCGGTGAAGGTGCCCCTGGCCACTGCCCCCTTCGGGCGGTGTTTTAAAGCCGCCCTGTCTGACTTTTTGAGTGTCTGGAAATCGGAGTTCAGAAAGCTAGAGCAAGGAGCGTGCGTTAGAGATGAGGGCTATGGTGCCACCCATCTTCCTAAAACCCTAGTCAAGAGAGGACCCCAAGTCCCCTCTCCAGCCGGCCCAGTTGAAGGTCCCTCTGTTAATGACAGTAGGAGCAAAAGAGGAATCTCACCCTTTCCCCAAAGCCTGAGTTGCTCTGGGACTCAAAGTTGGCTCAGGGCCCTCCTTACCTGTCTTTATAGTCTCCTGACCTGAAACCTCACAATTACTGCCAATTCCTCAGGCCCCATACCCTAGCCAATCTTACCAGCCTGTGTTCAAGGCCTGTCATTTTCCCCTTTGAGATCTATCTCGGATATCCTCCGTTTCCACTGCCAGAGAAAGTTTCTCTGAGCAGAAAACAAACAAAAAAAAAAAAGTCGCTGTCATTGTTTTGATTCCAACTCACGGTAACCTGCTGACCTTTCACCACCAAGGCCTCATTGTTTTTCTCTGAAGAGAAGCCTAAAAAAATAAATAAATCACTGCCCTTGAGTTGATACCAACTCATAAGCAACCCTGTAGGACAGGGTAGAACTGTCCCTGTGGGTGTCTGAGACTGCAGTTCTTTATGGGAGTAGAAAGCCTCATCTTTCTCCTGCAGAGAGACTGGGTCTTATTCATCCTTTCTTTCAGTCTCAGTGTCTGCGGAGTTCCTTCCTCTCCCGGCGCCCTTAACAATATTGTGGAATTAGGTTGGGCTGGGTTTCAGGCCCCTTTAAAAGGAAACAGGGATACGGGGTGGGGGTAGAATGACCAGGAGGCCATGAGAGAGGAGCTTACTCCTTTCCCTTCTCTCTCCCTAAAATTCGGCTTTCTCTGTCTCCTTGTTGGCAAACCTCTCCTGGGTGTGTATGGACAATTAAGTCAGATGTGAACTTTCTTCCCAGACAGCCTTGACCTCTAAATCGGCTCTTGGCCAGCACATAACACTCCTCACTTGTTACCTCCCATATGAGTGTATATTCATATTTATTAACTTTGTGTTATAAAAAGAGCACAGACTTCACTGGTCATAGAACGTGATAGTAACTTAAAGGGCCCTCAAGATGAATGGACAAACAAAATGTGGTACATACCCTCTAAACTACTGCCATCGTGTCCATTCCAATTCAACAGTGACTCTGTACTGGGTTTCAGAGGCTGTACATCCTTACAGGAACAATGCCTAGATATTCTTTTGTGAAGAGACTGGTGGGCTTGAACCACTGACCTTGCAGTTAGCGGTCCAATGCTTTCCCAAATCGTATCGGATGGTGCCAACAGGCCCCCTTGTGACATACACCAAAAAACAAAACTCATCGCCTTGTAGTGGCTGCCGACTCACAGTGATCCTATAGGGCAGTTTAGAACTGTCCCTCTCTGAGTTTCCAAGACTGTCACTCTTTATGGGAGTAGAAAGCACTGTGATTCTCCCTTGGAGCTGCTGGTGACTTTAAACAGCCCAACTTGTAACCCCTACTCTGTGGAATACACAGTCACAGAGAGAATTGAAGTCCTGATATATATTACAACTTGGATGGTTCATGAAAACAATGCTGAATGGAATCAGTCAGTCACGAAAGGACAGATATTGTACGATCTCATGTATATGAAACCAGTGAATATATTGAGACCGAAGTTCATTAATAGTTCCTGGAGGCAGAAGTAAGGGTGGGAGGGAAAGCCATTGCTGGGGCGGGGGGAGGCGGGCGGGGGCAGGCACTGAGTGATAATGTAGTGGAATGATTTGGAAAAGGATGGTGGTGAAGGTTGCATAGCAAGCTGAAACAGGATGTCACTGAATGGTACATGTAGCAATGATTGAATTAGCAACTGTTACATATATTTTAAAAGATAACAGTGTGGCCACTCAGAGTGAAAGGTAAACTCGCTCCTCCGCACACTTCCATTCCTCAGGCCCCCCTCAGACTAACCACTCCTTGAGTGTCCTACCAAGAGTCTTGTTTTCAAAATGGTATATATAAGTATAGACAAATATCCTTAAAATAATACAACTCTGCTCATGCAGTATAGATACTGCCCGGGAACTTGGTTTTCCAACGCCCTTCTCACATAATATGTACATGGCCAGCGTCCAGTTTGTGTCTGCTATTTGGAATCTTCTTGCATGGATTCTCTACAGTCAGTTGGGATTGTTGGGTAACTTGAGTTATTTCTGTTTGTGAAGTGCTGAGGTGTCTCTGTGAGATAAGGGAAGGCCTGAGCCTTGGAGTATACTGTTCCCCTAGCTTTCCTTAGGAAAGCTCTCCTGTTATTGTCTATCTAACCATCTATCCTGCCCCAAATTTGCACTCAAGGTAGCCTGGGTTCTCAGAGTGTAACACTTACTAGTGTGAGCCCTGGATCCACACCAGTATAGCTTCTCTGGGCAGGGACCATGGCTTACTCCTTTGTGCTGGCTCAGTGTTAGTTTTTGATGGATCAATAGGGAGCTCTGTGGAGAAGGGTTAGGGTTAGGGTGCCTGCCCTGATAGAGGGGGTTAGAGGGAAGTAATGATTGTCAGAAGGTTATTTCCCCATGTTTTCCTTCTCACTCAGTCCCTCGCTGCCCTTGTTTCTTTCGTCACATTGCTGTTTTTAAGAATCTTCTTTCCTCTTCAAATCCTTGGGTTGGAATTAATTACACCAAAAATAGTGGGGAATCAAGGGAGAATTCTCTGCAGTCCATGATCAAGATACCTCGAATGTAAACAGTGGGCAAAGAAGGTGGTGTGGTAAGACGCTATTTTACTTTTGGGGTCCTTCAGGAAATTGTTCGGCATTCAGCTTTCCTGAGTACAGCATGGCCTGGGCTGCCCACCCACCACCACTCGGTCCCCAAGTGGGGTCAGCTCTACAACGGTCAGACCGGAGACTGCCACCACCTAGTGGTCAGTTAAAGAAGTGACTAAGTAGCATGTCCGTGAAGTCTAGCTGGGAAGGGGAGAGGAAAGAGAACCAACCTTTATTGGATCTTTACCATGGGCCCGGCTGGTACAATAGATGTTACACGGATTGGCTCACTGAAGTCTCATAGCCACCTTGTGACATCGGTGCTATTTCCAGTTGGTAGATAATGAAATAGAAGCTCAGGGAGATGAAGGAATCTGCCCTGTATCACAGGGCAGATTTGAGCTCAGGTTTCATTCATTTAACAAACATTTGTTAGGGACCCGGTATGGGCCAGCTCCATTCTGGTCACTAGGAATAAGAGCTGGAAACCCAGGTTGAGCCTTCAAGAAACTTACAAATTAGTGGGTGGGGTAGCTCAAGAAGGTGACAGACAGTTACAATGGGTGCCCTAATGTCTACAGAAAGGCTTCCAGGAGAGCCATGGCAAACAGGGACAGGCACCTATTCCAGATAAGGGACAGCAGGGCAGATGATACCAGGCTGAGAGTGAGGAGGGAGGGAGGGCATTGCAAGTGAAAACAAGGTGTTTGTATTAGGAGGGCAGGAAGCTTGCAACAGTTGAGGTGGTGTGTCTGAAGAGGTGGGGGATGGATGAAGCATCAGGGAGCCAGATCACAAAGGCCTGAGAGCAGCAGCTCCAAGGACTTCATCTCTGTTTTGTTTTCCAGAGGCAGTGGAGAGCCAGATGAGAAATCCATGCTTCTAAAAGTGTTTGCATCGATGATGGAGTTGGGCAGGAATTGGTTTCTAGAGATACTAAGGAGGCCAGATCAAGTATAGCAGTTGATTTTATCATGAAGGTCTAGAGGGGAGAGACAGAGAAAACTGTGGTTAGAAACTTCAGCTCACATTAAAATGTTCTGGGATTTCTCAAACACTGGCTACGCATTAGAATCACCTGGGGAGCTTAAAAAATGTCCCAGTGCTGGAAGAGTTAACTACTTGATGTTCAGACTTGTGGCTAGAGTAACCACCACAGTGTGGTTCTGGCATAAGGATTGACAGACCCCTGAAACAGAAGATAGAGCCAGAAATAGATTCACACTTAAAAGGTCATTTGATTTTGATGACGGGGTCAAAGCTAACCAATGGGGGAAAGGAATGTCTTTTTAGCAAATGGTTTAGGGACAAGTGGATATCCACATGGGGAGAATGAGCCTACTTTCCATGCCCCATACCGTGCACAAAAAATTAGTTCAAGATGGACCATAGATCGAAACCATAAAAGCTAATGTCATAAAGCCTGCAGGTGAAAACACAGAATATCTTTAAGACTTGGAGAGGGGCAAACGCTTCTTAGGTTGTAAAAAGCAGTCACTGTCAGGAACAAAGAAAGGTGAAGATTATGCAAGTTTCATTTGCCAGGAAGTTAAGAGCCCTGTGAGTTTACCTCACCGAGGAAGGGACAGTTTGGAAAAGGAGGCTTCACAATTTGAAGCATTCCCCAGGTTTCCAGAAAGTTCTTGGGAAAATGGGATAGAAATATCATTTAATATTTCCATGAATTTTTTGACGCTCCCTACTGATTTACACATGCAGGCTTTGAATTGAATGTACACATGCAGACCTTAGAATAATCAACTATTTGAGATCAAAGAGCAGCCTTAACTCAGGACAAAAGTTCATGAAATTCAGGGAAGAAAGAGGAATGGAAACAGGAAACATAGGCAGGAACTTGGATAAGTGTATTACGCTGATAGGATTGCAGTGATGGAGATGAAAGAAAATGTCTACGAATTATTTAATGTGATACCGATGATCTGCTCTGTAAACTTTTATCCAATTCAGAGTAAAAATAATTTTAAAAATAAACTATTGCATTGGTGTATGATTAGCTGTGTATATTTTTCAACTGCAATAAATAAATAACTAAAAATGTTGCTCATCAAAAGATAGCATTCCAAGGAGGACAAGTCTCTTTAACAAATGGTGCTAGAACAACTGGATTTCCACATACACAGGACTGAAGTTGAACCTCCACCTCACACAAAACAAAAACATCACAAAGGAATTGTGAAAGCTAAAACCCTAACACCCTTACAAGAAAAACCCTAACACCCTTACAAGAAAAACCCAAAGCAAACTCCACTATGCCTCCAGGGCTGCTCCTTAGAAGGAACGGCCAACCAAACCGAACCACTGCGTTGAGTCATACCGAGTCTTCGTAGTACCCTGTAGGGCAGGTAGAACTGCCCCTGTGAGTTTCCAAGACTGTAACTGTTTATGGGAGTAGATGCCCCATATTTCTCTTCAAGCCGCCATCTTCACGGATTGCAGCCCAACACCTAACCACTATGCCACCCGGGCTCCTGACAAGAAAACATAAACCCTAATCACCTTGGATTTGGCAATGAATTCTTATATATATCTTAAGCTTAAATTCTGAACAGCAGGTTTGTAGAAGGCTACTGATAGCCGTGAAAGCCACGTCCCCATGTGGAGTAAGTCTCCCTTCAAATCCTTCTGACTATTAACCAGCGATGTGAACAGTCTTATCTTCAGGCAGAGTGTATTAGAGAGTAGATCACCACCAGGGTGGGCACACTCCCTCAGGGATTTGCCTGGGTGCTTCTTTGATGGAGAATGCCGGAATGGGGTTACGTAGTCATGAGTCATGTCCTGGCCGCAGTGATTAAAAGTGCACCAATCTGGTAAGCTCCTCCGTGTAGCATCATATTCATGTCTCAATGTTGGCCCTATTTCCCATTTCTGTAGCTCAGCTTGCAACTGCGACATATTGTTCTGCCACCAATCATGCATCTCTGACAGTGTCCTTTGTCTTTTCTTGTTCTATTTAAGCCTCTGAGTCTCTGTAACCTCTTGGATGCCATTGTGACCTGGTGCTAATGATCTCCCTCATCTTGATGATGTGTCTTTGTCCTGCGTTTTCCTGTGTAAGACTTAATGTTATTCTTAAATTATATTTGAGATTTTGGGTTTCTTTTGTACCCTAAAACACATGTGACCTCAAAGCTATGTATAACAAAAAAATGCAGATAAATTGCACTTCACAAAAATTAAAAATCTTTGTACCTAAAAAGGTACAATTAGACAACCCACAGGAAAGGAAACAATATTTGCAAATCTGATAAACGGTTGATATATTTGCAAATCATATATCTGACAAAAGATTGCTGTGCACATTATATAAAGAACTCTCACAACTCAAGCACAAAAAGATAAACCAGGTCTGTCTAAATAAGATAGGCTGCATGAACAATCTGGAGGAGAAAACAATGGGATGGAAAGTTCCAGGGGGACATGGGAGAGGGGGAGGGGGGAAAAGGAAGTGGTGTTAACAAACCCAGGGACAAGGGAACAACAAGTGATCCAAATCAGTGGTGAGGAGGGTGTAGTAGGCCTGGTAGGGTGTGACCAAGGGTAATGTAGCCGAGAGGAATTACTGAAACCAAATGAAGGCTGAGCATGATAGTGGGAAAAGAGGAAAGTAAAAGGAAATAGAGGAAAGAGCTAGGAGGCAAAGGGCTCCTAGGAGGTCTAAATACAGGCATGTACATATGTAAATATATTTATGACAATGTGGAAATAGATCTATGTGCATATATGTACAGGTTTAGTATTAAGGTAGCAGATGGACATTGGACCTCCACTCAAGTATTCCCTCAATGCAAGAATACTTTGTTCTATTAAACTGGCATTTCATGATGTTCACCTTCCCAAAACAATCACTGAAGATAAATGGGTGCATAAGCAAAAGTGTGAAGAAAGCTGATGGTGCCCAGCTATCAAAAGATAGAGCGTCTGGGGTCTTAAAGGCTTGAAGGTAAACAAGCGGCCATCTAGCTCAGAATCAACAAAGCCCACATGGAAGAAGCACACCAGCCAGTGTGATCACAAGGTGCCAAAGGGATCAGGGATCAGGCATCATCAGAACAAAAAATCATATTATTGTGAATGAGGGGGGGATACACAGTGGGGACCCAAAGCCCATCTGTAGGCAATTGGACATAGCCTTACGGAAGAGTCTCAGAGAGGAGATGAGCTAGTCAGGATACAGTGTAGCAACGATGAAACATACAACTTTCCTCTAGTTCCTAAATGATTCCTCTTCCCCCACTATCATGATCCCAATTCTAGCTTACAACTCTGACTAGACCAGATAGTGTACACTGGTACCGACAGGAACTGGAAACACAGGAAATCCAGGACAGATGATCCTTTCAGGACCAGTGGTGAGAGTGGTGACACCCAGAGAGTATAGGGAGGGTGGGGTGGAAAAGAGGAACTGATTACAAGGATTTACATATAATCTCCTCCCTGGGGGATGGACAACAGAAAAGTGGGTGAAGGGAGATGTTGGACAGTGTAAGATATGACAAAATAATAATTTATAAATTATCAAGGGTTCATGGGAGGGAGGGGGAAAATGAGGAGCTGATGCTGGGGGCTTAAGTGGAGAGCAAGTATTTTGAAAATGCTGAGGGCAATGAAGGTACAAATGTGCTTTGCACAATTGATATATGTATGGATTGTGATAAGAGTTGTATGAGCCCCTAATAAGATGATTTAAATAAAAATATAAACCAATTTTCAAATTGGGGAGAAAGGACTTGAATAGACATTTCTCCAAAGAAGATTTACAAATGGCCAATCACCACATTAAAAAACATGCTCAAATCATTAGTCACAGGGGAAATTAAAATTGAAACCACAATGAGATAGCTACTAGGATGACTCCTATTGAAAAAACAAAATATTGATTGTCGTTGGCAAGGAGATAAGGAGATTGAAATCCATGTGTATTGCTGGTGGGAATATAAAATGGTGCACCTACTGTGGAAAATAGTTGGGTATTTCCTCAACAAGGTTCCACATAGCCCTCCATGGACAATGATTCCATTGCTATAAGACTAGAAGAACTAAAGGGTGTCCAGCTTCAATTATTACTGAATGTTTTTTTTTTTTTACACTTCATAGGTTTTATTTTTTTTTTCTTTTACATTTTATTAGGGACTCATACAACTCTTACCACAATCCATACATATACATACATCAATTGTATAAAGCACATCCATACATTCCCTGCCCCAATCATTCTCAAGGCATTTGCTCTCCACTTAAGCCCCTTGCATCAGGTCCTCTTTTTTTTTTCCCCCCCTCCCTCCCCATTCCCCCCTCCCTCATATGCCCTTAGTAATTTATACATCGTTGTTTTGTCATATCTTGCCCTGTCCGGAGTCTCCCTTCCCCCCTTCTCTGCTGTCCCTCTCCCAGGGAAGAGGTCACATGTGGATCCTTGTACTCAGCTCCCCCTTTCCAACCCACTCACCCTCCACTCTCCCAGCATCGTCCCTCACACCCTTGGTCCTGAAGGTATCATCCACTCTGGATTCCCTGTACCTCCAACCCTCATATGCACCAGTGTACAGCCTCTGTCCTATCCAGCCCTGCAAGGTAGAATTCGGATCATGGTAGTTGGGGGGAGGAAGCATCCAGGATCCGGGGGAAAGCTGTGTTCTTCATCGATACTACCTCACACCCTAATTAACCCATCTCCTCTCCTAAACCCCTCTATGAGGGGATCTCCATTGGTCGACACTTGGGCCTTGGGTCTCCACTCTGCACTTCCCCCTTCATTTAATATGATATATATATACATACATATATACATATACACATATATACACATGCATACACACACTTATATCTTTTTTTTTTTGCATGATGCCTTATACCTGGTCCCTTGGGCACCTCGTGATTGCACTGGCCGGTGTGCTTCTTCCATGTGGGCTTATTTGCTTCTGAGCTAGATGGCCGCTTGTTCACCTTCAAGCCTTTAAGACCCCAGACACTATCTCTTTTGATAGCCGGGCACCATCAGCTTTCTTCACCACATTTGCTTATGCACCCATTTGTCTTCAGCGATCCTATCATGGAGGTGTGCAGTCAATGATATGATTTTTTGTTCTTTGATGCCTGGTAACTGATCCCTTTGGGACCACTCAATCACACAGGCTGGTGTGTTCTTCCATGTGGACTTTGTTGCTTCTGAGCTAGATGGCCGCTTGTTTATCTTCAAGCCTTTAAGACCCCAGTCACTATCGCTTTTGATAGCCGGGCACCATCAGCTTTCTTCACCACATTTACTTGTTCACCCACTTTGGCTCCAGCTGTTGTGTCGGGAGAGTGAGCATCATAGAGTTCCAATTTAATAAAAGAAGGTATTCATGCATTGAGGGAGTGTTTGAGTAGAGGCCCAAGGTCCTTCCGCCACCTTAATACTTGACCTATAAATATAGACACATAGATCTATTTCCCTATCCTCCTATATATATTTGCATGTACATGTCTTTGTCTAGACCTCCATGAATGCCCTTTGACTCCTAGCTCTTTCCTCCATCTCCCTTGACTTTCCTCCTGCCCTACTACCATGCTTCATCGCCACCTGGGCTAGAGTATACCTCTTCTCTAAGCAACCTTATCCTTGATCGTTTCCCACCAGGCCTGCCACTCCCCCTTCTCTACCATTTGGGGTCCCATGTTTTTCCCTTGTCCCTGGGTTTGTTAACACCACTTCCGTACCCCCCCTACCCCCCCACCCCAAGTCCCCCCGGAACTGTCGGTCCCGTTGTTTTTCCTCCAGATAGTTCATCCAGCCTGTCCTATTCAGACAGACCTGTGGAGTCACTAACATGCACGAAAACTAGACAGAGGAAAACAAAGCAACAGTATACAACCAGACAACAAAACAACAAAAACAAACCACTGACAAAGAACAGAACAAAACAGTTCACAAGAGAAAAGCTTGTAGTTAGTTCAGGGATCGTTTGCTGGCCCTTAGGAGCGTTTTCCAGTCCAGTCTGTTGGGGCACCACGCCCTGGCCCCAAAGTCCACTTTCAGCATTCCCTGGGGACCTGAATGTTTTTTTTAACATTTTATTAGGGGCTCATACAACTATTATCACAGTCCATACATATACATACATCAATTGTATAAAGCACATCTGTACATTCTTTGCCCTAATCATTTTCTTTTTTTTCCCTCCTCTTTTCTTTTTTTACATTTTATTAGGGACTCATACAACTCTTATCACAATCCATACATATGCACACATCAGTTGTATAAAGCACATCCATACATTCCCTGCCCCAATCATTCTCAAAGTATTTGCTCTCCACTTAAGCCCTTTGCATCAGGTCCTCTTTTTTTTTTTTTTAACTGAATGTTTTGATTGAAGAATCCATAGGAGAAACTTGATCAAAAGGGAGAGAAAGCAGGACAGAATTTCAAGTGCTCATGGACTCTAGACTTTGGAGTCATGAAAGGCAAGTGAAGTCTTGAAACTATTTCCCTGAGCTCATCTTTAAATCTTAAACCAAATATGTCCCCTGTAGTCTTCTTTTTTTTTATAATCATTTTATTAGGGGCTCATACAACTCTTATCACAATCCATACATATATCAATTGTGTAAAGCACATTTGTACATTCATTGCCCTCATCATTCTCTAAATATTTGCTTTCCACTTAAGACCCTGGCATCAGATTCTCATTTTTCCCCTCCCTCCCCATTCCCCACTCACTCATGAAACCTTGATAATTTATAATTTATTATTTTGTCATATCTTGCCCTGTCCGACATCTCCCTTCACCCACCTTTCTGTTGTCCATCCCCCAGGGAGGAGGTCACATGTAGATCCTTGTAATCGGGTCCCCCTTTCCACCCCACCCTCCTTCTACCCTCCCAGTATTGCCACTCACACCACTGGTCCTAAAGGGATCATCTGTCCTGGATTTCCTGTGTTTCTAGTTCCTATGCATACAAGTGTCCATCTCTGGTCTAGTCAGATTTGTAAGGTGGAATTGGGATCATGATAGTGGCAGGGGGAGGAAGCATTTAGGAACTAGAGGAAAGTTGTATGCTTCATTGATGGTGCATTGCACCCTGTCTGGCTCGTCTCTTTCCCCGAGACCCCTCTGCAAGGGGATCTCCAGTGGCTGGCAAATGGGCTTTGGGTCTCCACTCCGCAACCCCCCCCCCTTTCACGATGGTAAAATTTTTTGTTCCGATGATGCTTGATACCTGATCCCTTCAACACCTAGTGATTGCACAGGCTGGTGTGCTTCTTCCATGTGGACTTTATTGCTTCTGACCTAGGTGGCCACTTGTTTATCTTCAAGCCTTTAAGACCCCAGATGCTATATCTTTTGATAGCCGGGCACCATGAGCTTTCTTCACCACATTTGCTTATGCACCCATTTGTCTTCAGCAATTGTTTCATAGAGGTGAGCACACAATCATATGGTTTTTTGTTCTTTGGTTCCTGAGAACTGATCCCTTTGGCACCTCGTGATCACACAGACTAGTGTGCTTCTTCCATGTGGGCTTTGTTGCTTCTGAGCTAGATGGCCACTTGTTTAACTTCAAGCCTTTAAGACCCCAGATGCTATATCTTTTGATAGTCGGGCACCATCAGCTTTCTTTGTCACATTTGCTTATGCACCCGCTTTGTCTTCAGTGGTTGTGTCAGGAAGGTGAGCATCATAGAATGCCAATTTAATAGAAGAAAGAATTTGAGCGTTCATTAAAAGGCCCGCAAGGGAGACTGAAAAAAAAAATAGAAGAAAGTATTCTTGCATTGAGGGAGTACTTGAGTGGAGGCCCAATGTCCTTCTGCTACCTTAATACTAAACCTATAAATATATGCACATAGATATATTTCCCCATCCTCATATATAAATCTATTTGCATGTATGCATGTCTTTATCTAGACCTCTATAAATTCCCTTTGCCTCCCAGTTCTTTTCTCTATTTCCCTTGACTTTCCTTTTGTCCTACTATCATGCTCAGTCCCCACCAGGGTTTGTTACATTACCCTTGATCACACCCTACCAGGCCTCGCACACCCTCCTCACCACCAATTTGGGTCACTTGTTCCCTTGTCCCTGGGTTTGTTAACACCACTTCCTTTCCCCCCACCTTCCCCTTTCCCATGTCCCCCTGGAACTGTCAGTCTTGTTTTCTCCTCCAGATTGTTCATCCAGCCTATCTTATTTAGACAGACCAATGGAGATAATAACATGCCCAAAACAAGACAGAGCAAAACCAAGCAACAATATACAACAAAACAACAACAACAACAAACCAATGATAACAAAACAAAACACAAGAAAGAAAAGCTTGTAATTAGTTCAAAGATTGTTTGTTGGCCTTTAGGAGTGTTTTCCAGTCCAGTCTGTTGAGGCACCATGCCCTGGCCCCGAAGTCTACCTTTAGCATTCCTTGGGGACCTCGCCACTCCATTCCCTTGCTGTTCTGTTGCACCCCCTTTGTGTTTTGCCTCGGTGTGGAGGGATCAGATTGGGTGCAATTCCCACACTGTGTCTCTGGTGTTGTCCTCTGTGGAACTATGGGTCAGTGAGGGGCGTCATGTCTCATAGTGTGGCTGGTCATGTGGTCCTCTCTGTGCACTGTCATCATCCTCAAGGCCTGGTGCTTCAATCTTCTTAAAACCAAATACTAGTTTAGGTTAACTAGCCAAAAAAAAAAAAGGTCTGCCTTGTGTATCCACTCTTTTTAGAACTATCTATCTGGGATTGAGTTGACAACAGCAAGTTAAGATATTAGAATGGGGAGGTGACAATCTGGTTCCATAGAGATTACAACCGAAAAATCTAACCAGCCAACTAAGTCCTATGGGATACTTCTGCTTTGTCAAATTGTGTTGCCACGAGTTGAAATAAACTCAACTGGCACTTAACAACACTGTAAAACTCACTACTCAAGGCAGGCTTATTGGGAAAGGTAACATCTAAGTAGACACTCAAAGGACAGGTTAGACAAAATAAATGAGTTTGAGAGAAAAGGGAATAACGTATACTATCATAAATTCAAGGGATGTTAGGAAATAAACAGCTACCATGGAGGTGGGGTAGACAGGTCAGATGGGAACCTTAGGTCCCTGGATAGTTGTTGGGTGCTATCAAGTCAGTTGCGACTTGTAATGACATATACAGACGAACACAGCATTGATCAGTCCTGCGCCATCCTCACAATAGCCTTGCTTCTAAGAACAAAAGAACAAACGAGACTGTCTTGGAAGAGTGCTCCTAAGAATCAAGAAGAGCTAGACTTCATCTTATACATGTTGGACATGTGGTCAGGAGAGACCAGTCCCTGAAGAAAGATGTCGTGATTGGTAGAGGGCAGTGGGGATGGGGGGAGTGGCAAGTCCTCCAACAAGAGGACTGGACACAGTGGCTGCAACAAGGGGGTCGTGCACAGGGACAGCTGTGAGGAGAGTGCAGGAGTGGGCAGTATTTTGTTCCGTGGTGCCTTTGCTGTGGTTCAGAACAGACCTAACAACAAGGAGTATCCGAATTGTGTATTACTTCCAAGATCGATTTGTTTGGACTTTTGGCAGGCCACGGTATTTTCAATGTTCTTTATGAGCACCATAATTCAAATGCATTGATTCTTTTGTCTTCCTTATTCAATGTCCAACTTTCATATGCATGAAAACACCATGGTTGGGTCAGCTGCACCTTCATCCTCAAGGTAACATCTCGGATCTTCAGCACTTTAAAGAGGGGTGCAGCAGATTTAGCCAGTGGAAGGTGTCATTTGATTTCTTGGCTGCTGCTTCCACGAGCATGAGATGACTGAACATACGAAGGCTTGGATCGGGCACACCGCAATTCTCACGTACCCTCCTTGGTTGTTAGGAGGTCTTATGCAGCAGAGGCACCCAATGCAAGGCACCGTCTGAGCACTAGATGGCTGCTTTCATAAGCACTGATGGTGGGTCCCAGCAAGACCCCAACGATCCAAGCAAGGTTGACAACTTCAACCTTTTCTTCATTTTTCATGATGCCATGTGCTTGCCCCGTGGTGAAGATTTCAATCTCCATCTCTCCTTGCCAACATGGATATTTTGTCATTTTAATAGTAACCATTCTAGTGGCTATCTCATTGTGCTTCCATTTTTAATTGCCCCCGTGACTAATGATCTTGAACATGTTCTCTCATGTGCTGGTTGGCCGTTTGTAAATCTTCTTTGGAGAAACGTCTATTCAAGTCCTTTCCCCCAATTTAAAAATGGGTCTGTCTTTTTGTGATAGCAAGGATGGGTGCACAACTCAGTAGGTGTAATCAATGCCACTAAGTTACACATATAGCAACTCTTGGATTGGTGTATGTCTTGCTCTGTATATTCTCAACAACAAAATAAATGAAATACGGGGGGAAAGTTAGAGAAAAATCACGCAACCTAGCAATTCTTCTCTTAGGCATATAGCCAAGCGAGTTGAAAGTGGGGAATAAAAGGGTTACTTTATACCAATATTCATAGCACTATTATTCACAAGAGCCAAATGTTGGAAACAACCCAGATATCCATCCGTAGACGAATGGAAAAACAAAATGTGGCATATACTCGAGAATAAGCCGAACAGAATATCAGTCAAGACACTGAATTTTACCACAAAAACAGCATTAAAAATGTGCTGAAAAAACTCAGCATATACATGAGTATGTAAGTACATGTAATGAAATAACTGAAGTAAAAACCAAAGGAATGAATTTCTAATACATGTTACAACATGGATGGATCTTGAAACCATTATCCTAAATGAAATAAGCCTGATAACAAAGGAGAAATATTGTATCATTTCAGTTATATGACATATCTAAAATAAGCAAACTTAGAGATAAGGAAAGTAGATTAGATTTTCCTGGAAGCTGGTAGTAGGACGGAAAGGGAAGCTACTGCCCAGTAGATAAAATGTTTCTGTTTGAGGTAATGAAGAAGGTTTGGGAAAAGATAGTGGGATGATTGCACAATCATGCAAATGTAATCCACATCATTGATTTTTATACCTAAAATGGTTAAGTGGCAAATTTTGCATTTTGTACATATAACTTACCATGATTTTTAGAAAGCACCAGGTTGACTAGAGAAATGAACGTAGTGACACTCATATCTGTGTAAGAAAGAGCTTTTTATCCAAAAGTAATTATATATCAAGCTAACATCCCAGCCTAGTCCAACTCAGGTCCATGAGTCCGATGCTAGTCCATAAGTCCCTCTTAGACTCACGCAGCCACATGCAATGATGCAGAATGCAGGAAGACCACTGGCCAGTGGTGCAAAGTCCTGTGGATCCAATGGCAGTGGTCACATCACCAGGGCTCTGGCAGGTCTCAGAGTGGCCGTCTTCAGGAAGGTGAAGGCAGAGAGGGAAGGTTCCCAGGACTCCCCTAGGAGAAGGCCACACCCACAGGCTGTGACCTGATCCACAAGTTGAATACCACCCCTGCACTTTTACATATCTTCAAGTTGACCCAACAGTATGTAACGACCACACACCCCTTCCTCCAAAGGAAGGACGCCCTTAAGAAGCTGAGTACCAAGCCAAACAGGTAAGACAAATATCGATCTAACAAAGAATTGGTATGTAGGAAATATACAAAGATTTCCTATAGCAGTTATAAAAGATAACCCAATATATTTTTTGACCCAGTATTTTTAAAGGGTAAAATGTTTGAATATAAATATATATACACATACATGGCTAATAAGCACAAGAAAAATACTCAACATGTTTAGTCATCAAGAAAATGCACATTAAAAACACACTCTCCGGGAACTGATTACAAGGATCCACATGTGACCTCTTCCCTGGGAGAGGGACAGCAGAGAAGGGGGGAAGGGAGACTCCGGATAGGGCAAGATATGACAAAATAACAATGTATAAATTACCAAGGGCACATGAGGGAGGGGGGAAAGGGGAGGGAGGGGAAAAAAAAAAAGAGGACCTGATGCAGGGGGCTTAAGTGGAGAGCAAATGCCTTGAGAATGATTGGGGCAGGGAATGTATGGATGTGCTTTATACAATTGATGTATGTATATGTATGGATTGTGGTAAGAGTTGTATGAGTCCCTAATAAAATGTAAAAAAAGAAAAGAGGAGAAAAAAATGATTAGGGCAAAGAATGTACAGATGTGCTTTATACAATTCATGTATGTATATGTATGAACTGTGATAATAGTTGTATGAGCCCCAATAAATTGTTAAAAAAAATAAACTGCAAAAAAAACCACACTCTCCACACTCACTTAAATGGCTAGAAAACCAAACCAAAAAATATATATATATATGTGAGAAAACAAAATGTTGGCTAGAATGTAGAGCAACTGGAACAGTATGGCGTTAGTGGAGATGTAAAGCTTTCTACTACTTGGAATAATACGTAGCACATCAAATTAAGCATAGCCACTCACTGCCATCGAGTTGATTCCAATTACAGCAATCCTATAGGACAAGGTGGAACTGCCCTTGGGTTTCCAAGACTGTGACCCATATTGGGAGTAGAAAGTCTCTATCAAGAAGAGTTGTACAATTATAGCCACAATCCATTTTCTTCTTCTTTGTTCTTGATATTAACTCTCTATTTACCCCCAACTTCTCCTGCCGTACCCCCAAGAAACCCTTAATCCTGTTAGAGTCTGAATAGGTTCATCCATCATGGATTTCATATGTAGAAAAATATACAAAAACAAAGAAAGAAAACAGCTAACAAGAACAACACACTAAAATGAAGAAAAACCTCAATAGAAAGAAAACAGAAAATATCAAAAACGAGAACAACTTTAAAATGGATCCAAAGGGAGATTAAATGATAAGGTGTTAAATTTCAACCGACCTACGTCTACCACAACCCACTTTCCCACGTACTCTGCATGACAGCAAGGCCATGCACACCCCTGATCTATGTTCAGAGAGGATTCACCAGAGACTTAGTCCACATTATTTCCCCTTCACTTTTTTTAATCAATACAAATTTTGAGTGGGTTAAAAGGAAGCCAAAATAAGATGTCCCGTTTTAACCTACCTGTATCTACTATAATCCTCTACAGTACTCTGTCTGATAACCAGCTGTGTTAGACAGGGTTCTCTAGAGAGACAAAACCAGATTGCTAATAATTTTATATATATATATATATATACACACATATATATATATATACATATATATATATATACACAGATAGATAGATATATAACATAAGAAATAAACAGCTAAATTATATACAGATAGATAGATAATACAAGAAATGAACAGTTAAATAATAAAGCAGTACAAATGGCTCAGTGCAACTCACTCCCGTGAGAGAGTTGTGAGACATAGGCAGTCCTTCAAGTCTTGAGGGCCACCAGATAGTCCTCTGTAGAGAGAATTCTGGCAATCCCAGTACAGGCAGCAAACAGCAAGGCAGGTCACCAACAGTCAGTCCCCAGCTCAAGAGATGTAAATTCCAATTGTGTGGTGAAGCAGGTCTTGAAGGAATCTCAAATTACAGCGACACAGTCCACAGGTTAGGTGTCCCACAGGTAGTGTAACTTGCAAAGTGAGGCAAAGAAGAAGCAAGGCAGCCGCACACTGGTCCGATGATCAAAGAATGAGAGACAATCTCACACGTGTTTATAGGCCAGGCTGGCACAATAAACTAACTTCCTCACCAGGCTCTGCATAGCTCTCCACTATGGTTAGAGGCTTGATCTATGTTCAGATCCTGCACTTTATTTTGGGCTTACTGTGTCATCCATACCTTTCTGTAAAGCGAGTGTTCACAATTTAAGCTCTCATTCAGATCTGGATTATATTATTTACAATCCTTGCCTCACACTGGCTGGGGTGCTTTTTCCATGTGGACTTATTTGATACTTCACTTAGATGGAAAGCCTCATCTTTCTCTCTAAGCATACTAGGTGGCTTTTAAAACACTCATGTAAAATAAAATAAAATGCTAAAAAACCAAACCAACATGGAAAGTGGTGTTAAAAGATGATTTCCACAATTTAAAAAATAATTTCAAAATTATTATTAGTTGTCTGATCAGAGCACATGGGAGCAAATGAAGGGGGAGGAAGAGAGAATGGAGCACATCCTGGCCCACCAACCCTTGAGGATGATATTCCCACTCAGAGCAGCCAATCCACAGAGAAGAGCACATGGCTGGCCCCGCTATGAGACAGGACATCCCTCACTGACCCATAGCCCTACAGGAGACAACACTGGAGACACAGTGTGGGAATTCCGCCCGATCTGATCCCACCACACAGAGGCAAAACACTAAGGGCGTACACAGAACAGCAAGGGGGACAGAGCAACGAAATCCCCAGGGAATACCAAAAGTCGACTTTGGGGCTAGGGCTTGGCACCCCATCAGACTCAACCAGAAAACACTCTTAAAGACCAATAAACAGTCCTTGAACTAACTACAAGCTTTTCTTTCTTTCTTTCTTTTTTTAAAAAAAGATTTCTTGTTGTTGTGTTCTGTGTTGTTGTTTTTTTGTCATTGACTTGTTGTTGTTTTGTTTTATTGCTTGGTTTTGCTCTGTCTTGTTTTTGTGCATGTTATTATTTCCACAGGTCTGTCTAAACATAGGCTGGATGACCAATCTAGGGGAGAAAACAAAGGGACCGACAGTTCTGGGGGGACATAGGAGAGGGGAAGGTGCGGGGAAAGGAAGTGGTGTTAACAAACTCAGGGACAAGGGAACAACAAGTGATCCAAATCAGTGGTGAGGAGGGTGTATGAGGCCTGGTAGGGTGTGACCAAGGGTAATGTAACCGAGAGGAATTACTGAAACCCAAATGAAGGCTGAACATGACAGTGGGACAAGAGGAAAGTAAAAGGAAATAGAGGAAAGAGCTAGGAGGCAAAGGGCATTTATAGAGGTCTAAATAAAGGCATGTATCTATCAAATATATTTATATATGAGAATATGGAAATATATCTATGTACATATATGTATAGGTTTAGTATTAAGGAAGCAGATGGACATTGGGCCTCTACTCAAGTACTTCCTCAATGTAAGAATACTTTCTTCTATTAAAACTAGCATCCTATGTTGCTCCCCTCCCTGACACAATCACTGACGACAAAGCGGGTGCATAAGCACATGTGTGAAGAAAGCTGATGGTGCCCAGCTATCAAAAGATATAGCATCTGGGGTCTTAAAGGCTTGAAGGTAAACAAGCGGCCATCGAGCTCAGAAGCAACAAAGCCCATATGGAAGAAGCACACCAGCCTGTGTGATCAAGAGGTGTCGAAGGGATCAGGTATCATCAGAACCAAAAAAATCGTAGTATTCTGAATCATCAGAACAAAAAAAATCATAGAATTCTGAATGAGGGGGAGTGCAGAGTGGAGACCCAAAGCCCAGCTGTAGTCAACTGGGCATCCCCTTGTGGAAAGGTCTGGGAGGAGACACGCTAGTCAGGGTGCAGGGTAGCAAAGATGAAACACACAACTTTCCTCTAGTTCCTAAATGCTTCCTCCCCTCCCACTATCATGATCCCAATTCTACCTTACAAATCTGGCTAGACCAGAGGATGTACACTGGTACAGATAGGAACTGGAAACACAGGGAATCCAGGACCGATGATCCCTTCAGGACCAGTGGTTAGAGTGGTGATACCGGGAGGGTGTAGGGAGGGTGGGGAGGAAAAAGGGAACTGATTACAAGGATCTACATATAACCTCTTCCCTGGGGGATGGAAAACAGAAAAGTGGGTGAAGGTAGACGTTGGACAGTGTAAGATATGAGTGTAATATATGACAAAATAATAATTTATAAATTAACAAAGGTTCATGAGGGAGGAGGGAGGAGGATGGAGGGGGGAAAATGAGGAGCTGATGCCAGGGGCTTAGGTGGAGAGCAAATGTTTTGAGAATGATGAGGGCAATGAAGGTACAAATGTGCTTTACACAAATGATGCATGTGTGGATTGTGATAGAGTTGTATGAGCCCCTAATGAAATGGTTTTTTTAAAAAGAAAGAAAAGAAGATAACAAGTATAAAAGACCCTTAAAATAAATAAATATTAGGTTTTAATCATTTTATTGGGGCCTCTTACAGTTCTTATAACAATCCATACATCCATTCTATCAAGCACACTTGTACTTATGTTACCATCATCCTTTTCAAAATATTTTCTTTCTACTTGAGCCTTGGTATCAGCTTATTTTGTTTTTCTTCCCTCCTCCACCCTCATGAGCCCCTGATAAACTATAAATTATTATTTTCATCACTTACACCATCTGCTGTCTCCTTTCACCCATGTATTTGTTGTTCCTCACTCTGGGTGGGGGTGGGAGGTTATATGTTGTTCATTGTGATCGGTTCTCCCTTTCTCTCCCCCCCTTCCCGACCTTGGCCCTACCCTCATGCTATCGCTACTTCCATTATTGTCCCTGAGGGGTTTATCTCTCCTGGATTCTCTTTGTTGAGAGCTCTTTTCTGTACCAGTACACCTGCTCTGGTCTAGTCGGATTTGTAAGGTAGAACTGGGGTCATGATAGTGGGGGGCGGGGAGGGGAAGCAATAAAGAACTAGAGGAATGTTGTATGTTTTGTCACCACAAATTTTATGACGCTCCTTTGTATGTTCACATAAGATCTGGAACAAAACTGTTCATAGCGATTTCTTTATAATTGCCCCCAATTGGCTACCTCCCAGGTGACTGTCATTAAAAGAAAGGTTCAGCCTGCGGTGGGCGTATCTCTACAACGGGATCTACAACACCCCCTACCGTATGGGTGCATCTCAACATGTGGAAGAGCAGAAAGAGGACATTAGGTAAAAACGAAGACAATCTGAACTGGACTTCAGTTGATAAGAAAACATCAATACTAGCTCATTGATTGCCACGCATATACCTGCTACACTAACTGAAAACGTCTATAGCAGAGGGCTATTGCAGACTCTGCTAGCTTTGATATTTTTGTCCTTCTAAAAAAATTTTTTTCCTTTTAAAGCTTATCAAAATGAAACATGTTGAGTAACTGAGCCACACTTAAAAGTGCAACTTTATGGATTGTCGTAAGAGCCCCCAACAAATGATTTTTTTAAGTACACCCTGTGTTATTCCATGTAGATGAGTTCTAGGAGAGACAAAACTAATTTTTAGTAGGAAAATATCAGAAAAGTGATGTTTCCCAGAGTGAGGAGAATGAACGACATCTCCACACGGGTTTGGGTTACACAGGTGTGTGCATTTGTCAGGACTGAAAGAAAGTATTCCTAAGATCTGACCATTTTGTAAGCAGCGAAATTTCCCTCCCAGGCAACCCCACTTTTGGTGGGAGACCACTCATTCCTTTTAGTTTATTTAACTTATTTTTGCAACAATTTTATTGGCCTATAATTCGTATCACATACAATTCATAGTTCAATCGCATCAAAAAGAATTGCACCATCACGAGCACACCTGGGACCAATGACCAGGACTTCAAGCCCTTCCGGAATGGGATGCAGGTGGATAAGGATGAGTCCCAGGTTTCTGGCCTGGGAACCAGGGAGGTCTGTGGTTTTACTGAGGCAGAGACTGGAGGAAGGAGGAGTCAGTGTGGCCGAAGGTGTGATGGGTTCTCTCTTGCAGCCTGACCTTGAGAACGCCAAGGGACCTTGGGGGTGACGGACAGGAGGCATCTGGATTCCTAGAGGGGCTGGGCATCGTGCCAAACCCAAACCAGGCCCACAGCCGTCGCGTCAGTTCCAATTCCCAGAGACTCTCTAGGGCAGTGCATCTCAACCTTCCTCACGCCGCAACCCTTTCAATCAGATCCACATGTGCTGGTGACCCCCCCACAAAATTATTTTTTTTGCTACTTCATAACTGTAATTTTGATACCGTTATGAATCGGATGACCCCTGGGAAAGGGTCGTTCGACCCCCAAAGGGGTTGCACCCACAGGTTGAGAACCGCTGCTCTATGGGGTTTCCAAGACGGTACATATGGTTTTTTTCTCCTTATGTGCAACTGAAGTTTTTAAAATGTTTTATTAACCTGTAATTCACATATTATAATTAAATGGTTTGAACCTCGTTTTTGAAGCTGTGTGATCATCACCATAATCAGTTTTAGAACATTTTCTTCATTATTTTTTCCCTCATTTTTTTAAATTAAAAAACCATTTTATTGGGGGCTCTTACAGCTCTTATAACAATCCATACATCGATGTGTCAAGCATATTTGTACATATGCTGCCATCATAGTTCCTTCATTCTTGTACTCATTATTAGCTCCTCACTTCCCCTCAGTCTCCCCTGTCATAACCCTAAGTTACTGTCTCTGCGGATTTACCTATCCTGGATTTCACAGAAAGAAAATCCAAAATGAAAAAAACACACAACAACAATAACAAAATAAAACAGAGAAAACCTCAATGGAAAAGAAAGCAGAGAATCGTAAACACCAGAGCAAATTTTAACTGGGTCAAAAAGGGAGAACAAATCATAAGGTGCTAAATTTTAACCGAGCTACAACTACCTTAACCCACTTTCCAATAAAGTCTGATAGCAAGACTGTCCACATCCCTCGTCAATGGCCAGCGCGGATTCACCGGAGCCTGAATCCAGGTGGGGACGCTGCTAATAGCTCTTGGCCTTGCCCTGTCACCCACAGCCTTGAGACTGTAAACCTTCAGGGGAGCAGACAGTCTCATCTTCCTCCGTGGAAGAGGCTGGTGGGTTTAAACTGTGGATCTTGCAGTTAGCAGCCCAGTTCCTAACCCATCGCACCACCAGCGCTCCCTTGGGTGTGATTCATAGGAATTTCTTTCCAATTATTCATGGTACCCTTTCAACATCTCCCTCACAGTTAGGATGACTGTTAACTCTAACTCTCTGGTGTTGTTAGGGACCATTGAGTCGCTTCTGAGTCACAGCAGAAGGAAACACTGGCCGGGCTGCGCCAGCCTCATCGTGGTTCCCGTGCTTGAGTCCGTCCGTCCAGCCACTGTGTCAATCCATCTCTTGAGGGCCTTCCTCGTGTTTGCTGTTGCCAGGAAAGACTAGTCCCCGGACAAAGACATTGTGCTTCACAGAGAGACCCAGCAATCTGTCTGAGGTCACACAGGGACTTGAACCCAGGCCCTCTGATCCTAGAAGGAGCCTTGATGGCCTTGTGAGTTAGACATTGGGCTGCCAGGCTGGTGGCTTAAATCCTCTAGCCACTTCTTGGGAGAAAGATGAAGCGGTCTGCTTCCTTAAAGATTTACAGTCTCAAAGACCTGCGTACGGCCACTGTGAGCCAGAACTGACTTCCAGCAGTGAGTTTGGCTTTGGTTTTGTGACCCAGAGCCCTGGCTTTAAGCACTGTACTGTACCGCCTTGTCTCTGGGACACGGCAGCTTCAAGTGGGGATCAGATTCCACAGGAAGAGCTACCTATGCAGCTAGGAGGCCAGGGTGGCACCCTGGGAGGATGATCAGGAGAGGGGCTGTGAGTGCCAGGCAGGAGAGAGCTTTCTCAACAGTGACTGACCATGTGGAGTACTGCTAACAGCTCCAGCAGGGTAAGCACAGGGGTGAGCCATCGTCCTGGGCACCAAGGAGGGCATTCTGACTTGGGTCAGAACCATTCCATTGGACTAGCAGGGCAGCAGGCCGCTGACTGTGCACTGAGGAAGAGAGGAAGGGAGGAGAGCGGTGGATATGAGTAACTTGCCCAAGAAGCCTGACTGTGCAGGTTGCGGGGAGGGGGGAGGGGAGAGGCAAGACAGTAATTAGAGAACTAGTGAAAACCCAAACCCACTGCCATGGAATTGATTCCAATTCCAAACCACGGGGGAGAACTACCCGATAGGGTTTCCAGGCTGTACGTCTTTACAGAAGCAGGCCACCACACCTTTCTCCCATGCCTGGATGGTGGGGTCGAACACTCAATCTTTTGGTGACCAGCTCCGGGCTTTCACCACTTTGCCACTCAAGCTTCTTTAGGCCTGCGATTTCCTTTCAGAGGGTCAATCCTGACCACAGCTGGCTCCATCCAGAGGTGCTTGGCCTCGCTCACCCACCAGGGCTGATGTGTGGTCTTCTTGAGGTGAAGGCCTGCTGGCTGTGGAGAGCCTCCAGCTTGAGATCAGCTGACTGTACCATTGCTCACATCCTGTCATTCTCGGCAGGACTCGATAGGCATCCTTCCTTCTCCACTCAGCCCAGTGCTTGCTCTCCCCGACTGCCTCTGCACTGGTCCCCACCTCCCTCTTGCACAAGGCCCTGGGCCACCCTCAGCTCAGACTACCCTGTCTTCCCTTGCTTGCCTGACATCTGGCATTTCCCTGACAACCCTCGTCCGTGAGTCAGAGATTGCTTCTTCCCAAGTGTACTTCCTGGGTGGCCATGAGACCACGTGGCAGTCTGCTCACTGCAGCTTCACCAGGGTCTCAGCAAGTACAGAAGAGCCAACGGTGGGAGTAGGGGTCCCCCACAGTCAAACAGGTCCTCAGGAGTGACTTTGCAGTTATGGAAAATAATAAAGACAGACAGGCAGACAGCGGGGCACAGGGGCTCCTGGTTCCTATGTCAGGACTGAGGGACTGCATGGATTTTCCAGTGGGGATATCTCATCTTTCAAAAGGCACACACGTCATACAGACAACATATTACGTAGTCAATGGATAATGTCATAATCAGGAAACATTGTAAACAGACAATGAAATAAGTTGTCTTGATTTCGTGCTAGTTGACCTCCGACACCCCTGAGCCCTCCCCAGGGGAGCAATCTATGATCTACAGGAGGAAAAGATGTCAGCGAGTTTGCTGCGTGTTAGGGTGGGACAGGCAATAGAATCCGATTGCTCTTATCTACAGATAACCTTCAAGCCTAGTGACTAGCCAGACTCAGGTATGCGACATCTTTCGTGGTAGCTCCTTTATGGAGAGTTATTGAAGGGACTGAGCTCGGTCGTGAGGATGTGTGTTAAGATGGAACCATGAGGGTCATCCCCCACCAGAGTCGGCTTTGCAGACCTGTAATGATGGGCACAGGGGATTTAGCCGCATGGTGTTCTCACCCAGTCCCTCAGTTCAGCACGGCCAGTCAAAGCAGTGGGAACAGGGAAGAGCAGGCCTCGCGCTGATTGATTGGTTCATTGATTGATTCATCAAGAGTTTTCGCCTGGCCCTCCTCTGCCCACAAACTTGGCTGGCAGCACAGCACCCCCAAACTCGTATTGGTAGCTGATGCAGGAACGTGTGCTTGACTAGGCGGGAGGAGGACCGGGATCCGCTCTAGACAGAAACTGGGCCAGGTTATCCTGCAGGAACCCAGGCTTGCTGGAGTCACTCAAGAGAAGGTTGGGCAACTGCTATTCCAGAACAGAAAGGACACTCATGCACCAGCAGAAGTGGCTCCAGCATGCCGATAGGCGCTGTCTGCACAAATACCAGAGTCCAATCAGATAACACAACTTCAGGAATTCTTGGAACCTACAATACACGTACAGAAACCTGCTTTGGACTGTGTTAAAGACTTCACAGCAAAAGAAGTAAAACCTGAAGAGACTACCTGTTCAGAGCCTTGCTGACAGGGATATTTTAAAACGGGGCAAATACTGTCCGTCCATGAGATTTCAGGATTCTGCTGTATGCAGCAGATGGCAGCTCTAGCAGCCAAAGCAGGGCTCCTCGGCCGCCCGGATAGAGAAGTCCGCTGGACGGACTGGGGATGTGATGTTGCACTGGGAAGAGGGCTCCTTTGATCGAATGCCTGGAGGGCAAAAGCCACCGTGCCAAACTGTCTGGCCAATGGAAACCACTGGAGAACCAACCGCGATGTACCAGGAATAATCAAATGGAAGGTCTTGCTCAAGGGAAATATGAGGATGCAAGACTTGTTTGAGGCTTTAAATTCCGCAGCTTGGTCAATTGATTAGAAAAATAGACTATTGTTTCTTTCTTTTTCTTTTTTACTAAAAAGAGTTCTCCAAAATCTCTTCACAGTGCTATTGTGTCCTCAGTGGTTAGCGGGCAGTTACAACACAGTTGCAGCCAGTCCAAGACCACCTGTGGATATGGCACAGAAGAAGACCAAAACTTTCCCCAGGAGCAATGTCAGGGCCTGTTGACCAGCATTGGCTCACTGATTGAGAATGGAAGTCTTGTGAGTGGGTAACCCAGTGAAGAGTCATCCCCTGAATACACTGGGAGAGGAATGCCAAGCGACATCCCGCCTTTGCCAGCAAGGGAGGAAGGGTTGGCTGCTGACTAGGCACAGTGGGTGCTTGTCTCAATACACCAAACATCCCACGCACTGCCAGGGAAGCCAATGCCAACCCACAGCGACCCCACAGGACAGAGCAGAACTAACTGCCTCTTTGAGTTTCTGAGACTGTAATTTTTTTTTTTATCATCTTATTGGGGGCGTGTACAACTCTGGTCACAATCCATCCATCCATCCATTGTGTCAAGCACATTTGTACATTTGTTGTCATCATCATTCTCAAACATTTGCTTTCTACTTGAGTCCTTGGTATCAGCTCCTCATTTTCCCCTCCCTCCCTGCTCCCTCCTCCCTCATGAACCCTTGATAATTTATAAATTATTATTATTTTGTCAGGTCTTACACTGTCTGATGTCTCTCTTCACCCACTTCTCCACTGCCAGTTCCCCCAGGGAGGAGGTTCTATGTAGATCCTTGTAATCAGTTCCCCCTTTCTACCCCACCTTCCCTCCACCCCCCACACCCCCAGTATTGCCACTCTCACCACTGGTCCTGAAAGGATCATCTGTCCTGGATTCCCTGTGTTTCTGGTTCCTATCTGTACCAGTGTACATCCTCTGGTCTAGCCAGATTTGTAAGGCAGAATTGAGATCATGATAGGAGGGGCGGTGGGGAGAAAGCATTTAGGAACTAGAGGAGAGTTGTATGTTTCAATGTTGCTACACTGCACCCTGACTGGCTCATCTCCTCCCTGCAACCCTCTGAAAGGCAATATCCAGTTGCTTTCAGATGGGCTTTGGGTCCCCACTCTGCACTGCCCCTCATTCACAATGATGTGATTTTTTGAGAGCCTGTAATCTTCAAGGAAGCAGAGAGCCTCATCTTTCTCCTGAGGAGCAGCTGTGAGTCTGAGACGCTAGTCTTGCTGTGCTTGGCAGCCCAATGTGTGTAAGCCCCCATGCCGCCTGAGCTCCTTGCTTGCCCCACTAGTCACAGAAACGCCTCTTCCCAAAGGGTCAGTTATTGCGCCTTCCATTGAACAGACTGACAGCATGTTGCTTAAGAGCAACAGTGTTGGTGCTGGGTTTGAATCCTAGGGTTCCCGCATAGTGGCGCTGTGGTCTCGGGCAAGTTATGTAACCTTTCTGCACCAGTTTCCTTGCCTGTAAAAGGAAGATTATCAACGCTATCCAACAGAACTTTCTTTGCTGATAGAAATGTGCCACGTCTATGCTAATGAAGTAGCTGGCAGCCTGATGTTGAAATGGGCCTACGGCATCCGAATAACTGAATCTTTACTTTAAAATCAAGTCAGCCCTATGTGACTAGTGGCTACTGGATCGGACAGTATGGTTCTATCTCTAGTACTCTTAGATAGTTAAGTGGGGTTTGAAATAACATAGTGAGCCCTAACTGCTATTTTTGCTGTCATCCCTTGATGCTCATGGTCACTCGCCCATACTCCTTGAAGACTTTGATCTCAGACTCATTGATCTCCTGTCCAGCCTGAGTCTTCTGCAAGCCGGACGGCTTCCATGTTCATGCTGATAGCCCAGTCAGCACTCTGGCCACTTGGTTCCGTAGCTTTCTCAACTCCAAGGACATATCTTCATGCTTCCAAGACTACGCACTCCACAAACACACCCTATACCACACTCTACTGGGCGAGCTGAAGTTTCACCACGATGTCCTGGCCTCCCCGGCGGCCCTGCCCCTGCCCCAGGACAGCCAGTCTTCAGGTCTTCTGAAGTCCCCTGCCCCTTGAGGCCATTCTTTCCTTAGTCCCTGGCCCCCTGTGCTTTCACTTCCTTTCCTAACCAGAGTCAAGTCTACAAAGGCTTCCTTTTTACTCCTCCACCAGACCGGCTCCTCCTGTGTTGGTCTTAACCCTCTGAACTGGTCTCTCGGCTTCAGTCCATCCTTGACCCGGTAGCTAAGGCAATCTCGCTAGTACATTCCAGACTATTCATTTCCTCCATCTTCTAATGGCTCTCCATTGCCAACTTCCGCCCAGTTCCAGAAGATTCCAAGCTCCCACATGTTTCCTTGTTCTTTGCCTAGAGCAGTGGTCCTCAACCTTCCTGATGCCACCACCCTTTCATACAGTTCCTCACGTTGTGGTGACCTCCCAATCATAACACTATTTTCGTTGCTACTTCATCACTGTCATTTTGCTACTGTGATGAATCGGGGACCCCTGTGAAAAGGTCGTTCGACCCACAAAGGGGTCTCGACCCACAGGTTGAGAACTACTGGCCTAGAGAACTCCCACTTCCCCTTCGAGACTCAGCTCACTCACCTACCCCTTCAGGATGGCTTCTCCGCTCTCCCCAATGACTGTCTGTAGAATGAACTAGACATAGGCTCTGGTTTTGGCTTTGTTCATTTGTTTGCTTGATTTTATTTTTCACAGGTGAGAGGTATTTTTACTGAATTTGCATGTGGAGAGTGAAGAACAATAACAATTAGTGAGTTGCCGCACTATTCACAATAGCAAAGAGGTAGAGACAACCAAAATATCCTTCAGCAAATGAATAGAGGGTGCTTGCTTCGGTGGCACGTAAACTAAACTAGGAATGCTACAGAAAAGATTAGCATGGACTAGAGATACCGGAGGATAAGGGGAAAGTGGGGGGATAAAGGGAGAATTGATCACAAGGATCAACATATAACATCCTCCCAGGGGGATGGACAACCGAAAAGTGGGTGAAGGATAACAGGGGACGATGTAAGAGATGAAAATAATAATCTATAACTTCTCGAGGGTTCATGAGGGAGGGCGGGTGGGGGAGGGAGGGGAAAATGAGGACCTGATACCAAGGGCTCAAGTAGAAAGAAAATGCTTTGAAAATGATGATGGCAACGTATGTACAAATGTGCTTGACTCAGTGGATGAATGTATGGATTGTGATGGAAGATGTAAGAGCCCCCAATAAAAGTATTGAAAAAAAGAAAAAAATATCTTTGAAAGGGCTTTAGTAACTGTTTCTTATTAAGCTTTTAAATTGTAAATGTAACAATAATTTTTAAGCATAGCAAACAAAATAAAAGGTACTGCAAAGTACATGAGTGAGGGAGTTAGTTTATTGTGCCAACCTGGACGATAAACACATGAGGGGTTAATTGAAGGGGAGAAGGATAAATGGCTTATTGAGCCTCGCCTTTCTCGATCTCGGGTCTCTTGCTTTGTGATGGTTAGAACAGGGTGCAGCTGCCTTAGCAGTTCCCTGCTTCAGCTGGCAAGGCTCATTTCCTGTAAGACATCCCTGAGGAGAAGCCGCATGGACCTACCGTGATGCAGCCCTGGGTGCTGGAGCAGCCGTGTGGAGACCCCTGCCAGCGCTGAGATGCTTACAGGTTCACTGACTCAGCTTTCCTCCTGCAGTCAGCATTGTGTCTGTTTTGTGAGATGGAGGCGGACTTTGTGGATTGGTGTCGGATAGAGGGTTAATGGTGGACTTGTGGGTTTGGGCAGGACTGGGTTGGGATGTTTTCTTTGATGTGCACTTAATCTTTATATAATACTCTCTTATACATGAGTTTCTGTGGATTTGTTTCTCTAAAGTACCCAGACTAATACAATGAGAGAAAAGATGAACAAATGCTGTGTGTACATACAATTGAGTATTATTCTGTCAAGAAGAGACGGGATGCTAGCACCCCAGGAGCACAAGTCTCTGGTTGAAGCACCCCAGCTGGTGGTGGAGGAAGAGGAAGAGAAAACATTGAAATATCTGGGTGTAATGAATGCCTTGTGGGAAGCCTGTGACCAGCTGCGATGGGCAGAGCCCACAAGGATCCAGATGGAAGCGATTCCTTTGGCTTGACAAGGCCGTGATGTCATTGGTTTGGCAGAAACGGGCTCTGGGAAAACAGGGGCCTTTGCTTTGCCCAGGATCCCTGGTGGCATAGTGGTTACGCATTGGGCTGCTAACCACAAGTCAGTGGTTTGAAACCACCAGCAGAAAGTCAAGGCTTTCTACTCCCGTCCAGAGTTACCATCTCAGAGAATCACAGGGGCTATTCTACCTGTCCTTTAGGGCTGGCACGGCAGAAGTGGGCATCGATTCAATGGCAGTTGAGTTTGGGTTTTTGGTTACTTTGCCCATTCTGAATGCCCATCTGAAGATGCCCCCAAACACGTTGGTCCTAGTTTTCACCCCACTCAGGAGTTGGTCCCTCAGATCTCGGAGCAGTGTGAAGCCTGGGGGCCTCTATTAGAGTACAAACTGCCAGGGCTGTGGGTGGAATCGATTCAATGTCCCACTCTGAACCCAGCGGAAAACCCCATGTAGTGATAGCAGCTCCCAGGTGGCTGATTGATCTTTTGGAAAACACAAAGCGCTCAGAAACTGACGATGGGGTGTGCGACAGAGGTTGATAAGATCCTTACAGTGATCCCCTGAGACCGGAAAGCATTTCTCTCCTCTGCGGTCACGACCAAGAAGGTGCAGGAAGTTCAGAGGGCAGCTTTGAAGAAATCCGTGAAATGTGAAGTTTCCTCTCAATACCAGACCATTGAGAAATTTCAGCAACATTATCTTTTAGTTCTCTCTAAATTCTAGGACAGCTACCTGGTTGATATTCTGAAGGAGTTGGCTGGAAACTCTCTGATAATAGTGTGCAGCACCTGTAACAAGTCTGAGAACAGCTCTGCTCCTCTGAAATCTTGGGTTCACTACCATCCCCTCCGTGGGCAGAGGCGTCAGACCAGCGTCTAGGACCCCCTAACAAATTCAAGGCGGAAGCTCAGCCCATTCTTGAAGGCGAGGCTCAGCCATTCCTCGCGAGGACGTCGTAGTGAATTTTGACACTCCCACTCATTCCAAGGATCGCATCCATTGAGCAGCAGAACAGCTCGAGCCGGGCGTTCGGCAGTCTATCAGCTGCATCGCAGAATGACGTGGAACTCTGGTGCAGAGGCTGCCTGTCTCCAGCACAGGAAAGAGGTCACCAGGCTGACAGAGTGGGTGATGGAAGCCCAGAGATTTGCCCACATGGATTCAAGGGAGCAGGGAGCAAAGAAGAAACACACCTGGGACGCTGCTGGGGACACTGACCATACGAGGGTGGCAGGGTCCAGGAACAAGGCCGCTGGAGGAGAAGGAAAAGTAAAAAGGAAAGGCTGTTAGTCACTGACATGAAAGTTTGCGTTCGGCTTCATAAAAGGGACTTGAAAAGCATGGGACGCCTTTGCACAGCGTTCTCCCTCCAGAGTCTGCCAGAATTGCGCCCGGAATCTGCTCTGCTAATGCCCTGCTCCGTCCCCTCTCTCTGTGGCGTCTAGTCTCGTTACTGCAGTTGGGCATTGGCTGACCATTGCTGTTATTCAACCTTGGCTCTTGGCTCATGACTCAAGTAGGATGTGCTCCTCTCAGCAACTCACACACTTTGCCATTTTCTACTGCGAGCCAAGGACCGAGGCGACGCAGCCGATGATAGGTAAACAGAAAGGGAAGATACTTCAGTATCTAGAACCCTGATATGTCTTGGGGACAGCAACCAAATGGTGATATTCAGTCTTCTCAGCTTGTGCTTTACTGGAGGGAATATTCAGCAATTAATTTACATATTGTTTTTTAAAGAAAAAAAAGAGAGAGGTGAAGTCCCAATGCCTCCTACAACATGGATGAACCTGGAAAACATGATGCTGAGTGAAATAAGTCAGTCACGGAAGGACAAGTATTTCATGGTCCTATTAAGTGAAATAGGCAAATATACAGGAACCCACGTTCACCAGTAGCCACTAAGGGGGAGAGCAGAGTGGGGCATAGGCTAGGGACACTGTGTTTCTGTTAAGAGTGGTGGAATCATCTGGAAAGAGAGGGATGAATGTTGTACAACACGATGAACAGAGTCAATGTCACTGACCGTACAGGTAACATGGTTGGACTGAAAACTCTTTTATATATACTGTTGTATTGTACAATTTGTGAATCACATGGAGAAACTAGAGAGCGAGAGGTTAAAGATAAGGGACCGAGGTGATGCTAAACAGAACACGAGCAAGCCCCTGGCAGGCAGAAGGTAGGTGCCCTGAGCACGTGGAGGGACACAGTTACAGGGCAGAGGCAGGGACAGAGATGCCCTCTCTGCTAAGCCTGCAGGCAGCGCGCAGGTACTGACCCACGTGATGAATAGTCCATCGGTCAGGAGCAGGCAGGCAGGTAGGGGAGTTTCCAAGATGCTTCCTCTAATCCAGTTAGTGAGCTGGGATCGAGGTAGATGGAAACGGAGAAAGGTGAAGGCCTGGGAGACAGAGCTGGCCAGGGGCCCACACCAGCTGCCCACACTTCTTCCAGGACCTCTTCCTTCTGTTTCTCAGTCCTCCACTGCCCCGTCCTCCGGAACACAGCACCCGCTCATCTTGTTTGTGGACTGTATTGAACTTCGGAAATCAGTCGGTCAGTCAGTTGGTTGCTTCCGTTGCTGTCATTGGCTGCCACTGAGGCGACCCTTCAGACTCTTGGTGACTTCATGTGTGCACCGTGAACGGCAAGTGAGAGGGTTTTCCAGGTTCGGACCTTTTAGAAGCAACTCCTTCCGTCTTACCTTTGAGGTGCCTTTGGAGGAGCCCTGGTGGTATAGTGGCTATGTGTTGGGCTGCTAACTGCAAGGCCAGCAGTTTGAAACCACCTGCTGCTCCTCGGGAGAAAGATGAGGCTTTCTACCCCCATCAAGAGTGACAGTGTTGGAACCCACAAGGACAGTTCTACCCGATTCCATAGGGTCATTAAGAGTTGGCAAGGACTTGATGGCAGTGAGATTTTGGACTTCACGTTTGGTTCAGTTTGAATTGCCAATCTTTCAGCTAGTAGTCCAGTGCTTAATCATTTGCCCCACTAAATATAGTTAATCAAAACCAAACCCATTGCTATCAAATCAGTTCTGACTCCTAGAAACCTTGTCTAGGGCTCCTGAGGTTGTAAATCTTCATGAGCAAATAGCAGCTAGTCTCTTCTTCCTCCTGTGGAGTGGTTGGTAGATTTGAACTGCTGACTTTGAGGTTAGCAGTCTAATGCTTACCTGGCACCCTCACCAGAAGTGTAGTCCTTTTATGAGAGTGCATGTGGAACATATAGTCCAGCACCAGGGAAACAGTAGGCCCTCAATAAACAGTAGCCCTTGTCACTTCTTGCAAGAATGCTTGTCTTCTAGTTGCAGAGTAGTGTGGACAGAGTAATATGAGCCTCTGCCCTCTGGAAATTGACAGTCTTACCAGGAGATGGGAGAGAGAGAGGGAATACCCAGAAAGTAATTTAAAAATAATGCCAAGCTTTTAAAAAGATGATGATCACTGTTATGGATTAAATTGTATCCTTCAAACTGTGTCAACCTGGCTAGACCATGATTCTCATTCTCAGTCGCCATTTTGTAACCTGCTGTATTTATCCTGTGTTTTATAATACTTGTGGGCACAGTGGACCTGTTGGACTGCCAACTGCAAGACTGGCAGCTTGAAACCACCGCTTCTCTGCAGGGAAAGAGGAGGCGTTCTGCTCTTATAAAGACTTAGTCTCAGAAACCCATAGGGGCAGATCCCCCTGCCCTACAGTTTGAATTGACCTGATGGCAATGAGTTTGCCTTTTTGAGCTTTATAATATGAACCATATGATGTTGAGGCAAGATTAGTGGCAGTTACATTAATGAAGCAGGGTAATCTACAGAATTAGTTATATCTTGAGCCAATCTCTTTTTACAGTAAGAGAGATTAGACAAGTGAGCAGAAATCAGAGCAACTTGGCTGCCACTAAGAAAGAATGGCCAGGAGTGGAGTTTGGGGGACTCTTCTAAGAACCTCCTAGTTGCAGGGTAGATTGAAGCCAAGACACATGGAGATCTTCAGAGAACACTGGGCCCACGGATGCTGAAGGAGAAAAAGTCTTTCCATCAGACCCAATGGAGAGGAACAAGTTTTCTCCTCGAGCTGGCGTCTTGAATTTGGGCTTCTAGCCTGCTGAGTTGTGAGAAAGCGCATTTCTGTTTGTGAAAGCCACTCACTTGTTATACAGCACTGGGTAATTAGGACAGAATTTGGTAGTGGGAGGGGAGTGCTGCTCTAACAGATACCTCACACAGACAAGCCCCTTGAGAGTTGGGTAATTGTGGGTGAAAGGCCAGCTCCCCACAACTAATCTCGGGTTCGGTAAGCGTAATTGTAATGGTTAAGATATATATATATATAAAGATTAAAATTAAGTCATAGAGAACATGAGATAGAAGAGAGATTGAAGTAATGGAGTCAGATACATTTCATGAAAGCATGCTCACCTCCTGGATGGCTTTGATCTTACCAGCCAGGTTCATGCACAGCATGGGCCCTGGGCCCAGAGGGCAGGGGAGAGAGCAAGAGAGAGGGAGGGGAAGGAGGACAAGGGGAAGGGAACAGGGGAGAGAGGACGGGAAGAGCAGAGGGGAAAGTAGAGAAAGCCCTAGAGAGTCTTTATTGCTAACCAGGGTTTATGTATCTTTGGGGGGCATTCAAGCCCACTAATTACAGGTAAAGACATAGGTCACAGGAAGGGGTTGCACTATAGGTAATACAGTAATGAGAGGGGGACAACCTAGGGGTTCATACGCCATAGGAAGAAGAGGGATTAAGGGTATACACGTGACAAGATGGGTGGATCCTAGACTCAGGATGGCAGCCTAACTTTGGATGTCACTGAGCCAGTTTGACCTGTTCTCTGGCTTTCCATGGAAAACATTAGCAGTAGGGTGTAAACCCTACCTACAGGGACCGGACTGCCTTCCTAAGTCTAACATATATTTGGGGGAGAGGACTTGGGAGAAATCTTTCTGTTTCCCACAGGTAATGAGTACCGGCTGAGTTGTAAGGCTCTCAGAGTAAAAGCCTAAATGGTCTTGAGGAGGTGGTTGGAGGAATAATGGATGTTGAGAGCTGAGAAGAAAGTGAGGAGAGCTAGGAATTGAACTGTGTCCCCCAAAATATGTCACCTTGGCTAGGCCATGATTCTCATTATTATGCAAATAGCCTCCATTGTGTGATCTGATGTAATTAGCTTACTGTGGTAATAATGTTAATGGGGCAGGTGGTGATGTTAACAGGGCAGTATACAATCTACAGGATAAGCCTGTATTTTTTGAGATACAAAAAAAGATTAAACAAGTGAGCAGAGATCACAACGCCCTGACTACCACTAAGTGTGTTAGTCTGGGTAGACTAGAGAAATAAATTCATAGACACTTATGTGTGTATAAGAAAAAGCTTTATATACAAGAGCAATTGAATATTGAGAAAACATCCGACCCAGCGCAGTCCAGATCAAGTCCATAAATCTGATATCAGTCCATATGTCCTATACCAATCTATAAAGTCCTCTTCAGACTTACGAAACACATGCAATGATGCTGAATACAGGAAGATCACAGGCCACTGACAGTCTTGTGGATCCAGTGGCAGTGTAAGCATCTCAGCGCTGGCATGGGTCTCCACGTGGCTCCTCCAGGCCTAGGCCTCTCCCTGCCATCAGCATAGCCTCATGTGTCTTGTCAGTAGAGAGACTCAGGAAGTGAGCATGTGTCCTGCCTCCGGGGAGATATTTATCTCCTTAGTACCTCCAAATGAGGTCATCAAGCTACGACCTGACTGACAGGCTAAACTCCACCCCTTCCCTCTCAAGTCTCAAACTGACACCAGATTATGGGGAACAGAGCATGTACTTTGAATCTGGGATCTCCAAGGAATGGTCTGGGCTGATAGATGTTAAAAGGAGACAAGACCTCTCCCTAGAGCAGACTCAGGACAAAAGCCTTCCCCTAATGCTGGCACTCTGAATTCAGACTCCTTGCCTCTTGTGGGGGACCAGCCACCACAACTGAATGGGCCCTATGGGGTGGTTGTGCAATTGAGGGGTAAATTAAAGACTCAGACAAGGCATGCGAGGGCTCACCTCTTCCATGAGCACCAGAACCAGAGAGAGAGAGAGAGAGAGAGAGAGAGAGAATGTACACTCTCAACAGGTTTATATAATCTCAGGCATGCAAGCCATATACATATGCATATGTAACAGGAAGGGACATTTACATAACAGGAAGGGGACTTACTAAGGGCATAATGCAGTGGGTCACGACCCCTTTGGGGGGTTGAATGACCCTTTCACAGGTCGCCTGATTCATAACAATAGCAAAATAACAGTGATGAAGTCACAACCAAAATAATGTTCTGGTTGGGGGTCACCACAGCATGAGGAACTGTATGAATGGGTCATGGCATTAGGATAGTCACTGTTCTAGGGGCTATCTCTGACAGGAAGGCACATTCTTAACAAGATGGGCAGGTTCTAGAGTCAAGATGGCATCTTAACCTGGCTTGACTCTAGTTGTCTGTGAGCTCTTCCCCAGGGGAGCAATCTATGATCCTTATCAGAAGGGAGTAGGTGTTACTTATGGTGGGACAGACAATAGGTTCTGATTGCTCTTGGTGGCAGACAACCTTCAAGTGTATATCTTAGCAACCATGCACTTGCAAGCAGCACCTTACAATTGGCATTCTTACTGGGGACATTGTGGGGATTCATGTCCCACTCATGAGTGTGAAGGCCTCTCTCCACGAGAGTCTCAGCTTCCCAGACTCCTTTCAATATGAGCGTAGAGAATTTGTCTGCATATACTCGCTTCCTGGTTCTCAGTTTCCCACAGCCTCTTACACTCACTGCGAGGGAATATATTTGTTTGTTATAGCTGCCAATTTCTGTTACTACAGACAACACTAGTGAACCAAGACAGCCACAAATACCTGAATGGGGCTTTTCAACTTCTTTGAATACAGCCTGCTTATTTGATCATAATATGTACTTTGTAATGATCTAGAATTCAAATACATGAGGGTAAGTTAAAAACATCAAAATGTGAAGCCATTGTTTCTTGACTGCAAAATTGGTGAGGAGGCCATATCTGACTCCTCAGACTTTCCTATTGCCACAGGGCAGAGGTCAGTCCTGCCTCCTCTCTCTTTATTTTTTATCTATTCGGACACCTTCCGAGGGCCGAGACCCTCTACTTCTCTACTGGGTTTGATAATTCATTGCATTGATCACATGGAACTCCAACAATACTCACAATGAAGGGAGCTGCTTAAGGGAGTTACCGGAACCCTGGTGGTGTAGTGGATACACGTTGGGCAGCTAATCACAAGGTCAGCAGCTTGAAATCACTGATTGCCCCACGGGAGAAAGACAGGGTGCATTCTACTTCCTAAAGAATCCCACGGTCTGAAATTCACAGAGGCAGTTAGTTCTACCCTGTCCTAAAGGGTCTCTATGGGTCAGAACCAACTCATTGGATTTGGGTTTATTAAGGAAGTCAACATATTAGGGAGTCAGGAAGTTACAAGTCAGGATCAGTAAACATACAATCACTGGCTCACAGAAACACCTCTGCTTGGTTAGTAGTAGTGAAGTCTCTCTAGCCTTCAGTCTCTCAGTCATGTGGTTCGTTGGCCTCTACGTCTAGGAAGCCAGCCCCTCAGTCTTCATAACTAGCCCTCTGGTCTTGGCTTGCCTCCTTTGCTCTGCAGCCTGGAGACTGCAGTCTCTGGTCTCAGCCTCCACCACTTTAGACAGATCTGGAGCACACTCCAATGGTGGTTCTCCTTAGTTTATGGCCCTGGGATTTTCTCTGCTTCTGAGATGGCACAGGGATGGCTCTTAAAACCAGAGGAATGGCTTTGATGAAGGTGTGATTCTGGTCTTTGAGCAGCGCAAATCCCCCAGAAAACAAAGGGTGGTGACTTGGTTTCTATCCTCTAATAAAGCAGAGACTCAGAATACATCCCATCTTAATCCTGTCCATTAACATAGCAGAGAATGTCCTCCAACATGGGATGATAGCCCCTGGCATTAGAGGCTAGAATTTACAAGACCAAAAGGGATTACAGCCGGAGGGCCATATTAAGTAATGAATTACCTCTCCCTGACATAGAGCAGCGGTTCTCAACCTTCCTAATCCTCGACCCTTTAATACAGTTCCTCATGTGGTGGCTACTCCCTGTGTTAGTCTGGGTAGACTAGAGAAACAAATCCATGGACACACATATGTGTATAAGAAAGAGATCTGTATACAAGAACAATTGAACATTGAGAAAATATCCCATCCTAGTCCATATCAAGTCCATAAATCCTATATTAGCCCATCTGTCCTATACCAATCTATAAAGTCCTCTTCAGACTCATGAAATGCATGCAATGACACAGAATGTAGAAGATCACAGGCCAGTGGGTAGACAGTCTTGGGACCCAGTGGCATTGGAAACATCTCTGCGCTGGCAGGAGCCTTTGCGTCAGGGTGGGTCCATGTTTTGTCAGCTGCTATGTCTGCCAGGGAGTGTCAGAGAGAGAAAGAGTGTCTTTGGCCTCCAAGGAGGAAGTCCAGATTTCCCAGAATTCTCAGGAGAAGGCCATGCCCACAGAGAAGTCTCATTGGCTATCTCCAGATTGGCAGCCTAGGCGCCACCCCTATACTCTTCATCCTTAAATTGACACCAGATTAGGTCACACTCCCAAACAAAATTATTTTCTTTGCTACTTCATCACTGTCATTTTGCTACTGTTAGGAATCGGGTGACCCCAGTGAAAGGGTCATTCGGAAGGGGTTGGGACCCACAGGTTGAGAACCGCTGCCATAGATCATGCTCCTGGGTCTACGCATTTCTGAAGGCAGCATTTCCAATTTCTCCAGCCCTTCACTGAAGAATCTTTGGTCTTTGTTAAAACAGCTGTTTTGGTGTCTCCAAGGCACACACATCATGTTCCTGAGAAATATTCCTTGAGTTTTAGGGACTAAAAGAAATCTGAAGGAGCAAGAGAGAGGCTGTAGGGTGGATGAGGTAATGTTTCCCAGTGAAATTCTCATAGAACAACAGCCTTGCTGCCCTCAACGGATGGTCAGGATGGAAACAAATCCCTTGGCTTAACTTTCCGGGCCTTTGCGCTCTAATGCAGTTTCCAGTTTTCTGGAAATTTCTTCCTGGTAAGCCCCTGTGAACATCTTATGAAACCTATCAAGATCACACCTTGGGAACCCCCCCAAAAACCATCATCATATTTTCTGAGCTGTTGTCTCTGCTTTGCATTTAACCGGCCCAGCAAATCCCCTCAGAAGAATGGCCTTTTTTTTTGGCACCCTAAGGAGACTAGGCTAGGGTGAGGGCTGAGTCAGAATGGACTTGGTGGCCGGGAGTTTGGCTTTCCCCCACTTTCTTTTCCTTTTGGTTTTAGGGAGACTGAGACAATTGTATGCGAGGGCTTCAAAAAGGTCATGGGAAAATGGAATGAAAAGATAGTGAACTTTTCGAAGCTGAGAGAACTTGTCTTCCCTGATTGTCCAGACATGTTTAAACGTGTTTGGAATAAACTCGTGCATGCATATTCCGAAATCCAGTAGTAATGTTGGACATGCCTTTCGTTTCCACACCGTGTGGGTTAAGACCTGTGGGTTATCTATCTGCTCCACGTCACAGATGATGGAACGACAGCTTAAGGGGGTGAAGCAAATTGCCCACAGCCCTACAGTTCGCAGAACTGGCAAGATTTGAACCCAAACAGCCGGAGTCCGAAGTTTTAACCGCCAGACTTCTGCAGCCTAGACCGGGTTGCACGCCGCCGCCCCGGCGCGCGGAGCCCAGCCGGACATGCGCAGTGGCGGGAGATGCCGCGGACGAGGGCTGGGCCTCCGCGCGCCAGCAGGGGGCGCGCGGCCTCGCCGGGGTCCTCGCCGGGCCGGGTGCGGTGACAGGGCGCCGGGAAACTCCCTCCCAGAGGCCGCCTGCTCCTCGGTGGAGTCCGCGGCTCCGGGGGGGGGGGGGGGGGGCTGCAAGGCCTACGGGGTCCCTAGGTGTCCTCCAGCTCCTCCCACGCACTGCAGAACCCAACCCGTAGTTACGGTGACTCAGAAGTTCTGTGGAGCTGGCCTTGTAGTTGAGTGCTCGTGTGTGCGCGCGCGCGCGTGTCCCCGGTATTGCGGCTGCCTGTGGCTCCGAATGCTGACCAGCCTGTGTGTGCGTGCGTGCGTGTGTGTAACCGTGTAATCCCCGGGCCCGGGAAATGGTGTGTGTGTGCATTTGTCTCTGGGCGTGTCTCCGTGTTTACCCCGTCAACAGACAGGAACTTGGCCGCGGCCGCGCGGCAGACTCGTTTTCCAACCTTCCCCTGGGAAGCGGCGGCTGGCAGCTCGGGCGGGTGCCCGCCCTGCCAGGGTCTGAGAGTGCGTGAGGACGGGCAAAGATTCCTCCCCAGTCCCTGGGGCTCCGGCTCGGAATCTTCCAGAATTCGGATCTGCGGCCCTTCCCCCACCTCCTCCCAGCAGTAGTCACACGACCTATAAGGCGTTCCCGCCCCAAGGGGGGTGGGGGCGCCGAGTTCTCCAGGCGCCAGCCTCCTGGACAGTGGTTCAGGATCCTCCACTGGAGGGAGCTCGGACTGAAGCGGACCGGCTTTCCGGGGGCGGGTGGGTGGGGGTGGGCCCGAGTCCCTTGTGCGCCCGAACCCTGGCCCCAGCGAAAGTTTTTTGGGTTTGGGAGGCAGGCAGTTTGGGGTGGCGCGCTTCTGTCGGATACTGAGTGGCTTCCTGGGGGTGGAAAGTGATCACTTCCCTGTGGGAGACACAGTGAATTGAGGGCACTAGCCCCTCCTGCCCCAGGTGCCTCAAGCCCCTAGGGGCAGCCTTGGCAAGCCCACCAACTCTTTCACCCAGCCCCCGCCCCACAAGCACAGACGCTCACCCCACTTTCTTCCTCTTCCTTCTCCAGCCCACTTTCTCTTCTCTGTGTCGTCAGAGCTGTAGGGAGGGCCCTGGGCAGACGGAGAAGCCGGAAACAGCGGGCTTGGGGCAGCTACTGCTTATCCTGAAGAGGAAGGACACCAGAGACGTGTGTGTGTGTGTGTGTGTGTGTGTGTGTGTGTGTCTGTGTGTGTTTTAGTGGTAGGGGTGGCAGGGGATACAGGGCCGACCGTCATCTTGGACTGGACTACAGACCTATGGGGCCTAGCAGTGCCCGCTGAGAGGGCGAAGACAGCAGAGGGCTTGGCAAGGTGAGGGATGACTGCAGGGTGGGAGGGTGGGAGGTGGGGGCCTCGGACTATGAGTAGGGGAGGTGGAGGAACCCTTCCCGGATGGGGTGGATGGTCCTCCAGAAATTGGTAGCTGGTGGTACTGGGTTTGGGCAAGTTTTGACCACTCGAGATAAATTAGAGTGGGTACTCCCGGCCCAGGACCCCCTTACCCTCCACCCTCACCATGGCTACGGGTCACTTTCTGCACAGCCCACCTTGGCCTCTCCAGGAGGTGGAAACAGGGAAAGGAGGTACCTCTCCGCCATGGGACGATGTGGCTGTCCCTCCCTAGGGGGTTGATCCAGGGCCTGGGCTGATTCCCCAGTAAGCTCCAGTTTACTCTTGCGTACTTACTGATCTGTAGTGAACCGCTTTACATGTTTTTCACCGACTAGTAAGTCCGGCTAAGTAAGGCGGTGCTTGCTCCCTGCTGGGTGTTCTTTTCATGATGGGGGGTGTCAATCCGTGGAGGCTCTGATGCTGTCGGAAGGGGCAGTGAGGCTGGGAGAGAGACAGACGCCAGTCAGCCCCAGAAGCAGATTGTGCGTGCGTGCGGTGAGAGAAAAAAAAAGTGGAATGGTTCACTACAGATTAGTAAGTACCAGTAAGTCTGTGCTTATTGGGCAGTGGGGTCCCAGTGCTGACCCCCATAATGGTTCCTCTTCCAGGGTGTGGCTTGTCTGGGGGCGAGAGCCTCAGAGAACGACCTCATGGTGTCCCGGTGGAGGGGGGATTTCCCCCTCAAAACTGATGGGCGCTCTCGCTCCACTCTGCAGGGCTGCTGGGGCCAGAGCCCGAGGCTGAGCCTAGTTTTAACCCTCCTCGTGCTGAACTGGCTCCGCCTCCACTCCTCCCCTCTCCCTCTCCCCCCAAAAACACACATTGGGCAACTCTGAGAAGGGCTTTTGACCTTTGATCCTGTGGTCACACAGTCTGAGGATATAGGGGTTGAATGATCTCTGGTTTAGGCCACAAATCTCAGGGCACATAAGAATCCTGGACGTGGGGCTTCCCTTCCCGGTTTGGGAGGGACACTGGCCCCGCCCCTCCACCTCGTGGCTCCTCCCTCCCTCACCCCTCTCCACGTCTCCCTTCAGAAGATTCTAAGCAAAAAATTGCCTCTTCCAGTCTAGGCCAATGGACCTGTCCAAGATTTGGGTTCTGGGGTGGGTGCTACCTGGTGGGGGTTGGAGAGTGGGGCCTCCAGATGGTTGGGGAGGGCCTGGGAAGAACTGAAGGAGGGTCCGGTCAGGAGGCTGATAAAGAGGAAAGGGGAGTTGTCTTTGCCTGTGGTGTGGGGCTCACCCCAGCCCCCAGTAGGGTAAGCGTGGGAAGGCAAGGTCTCTGGAACGTCACCAGGGGCAGGGTGGGAGGAGCAGAGAGAAGGGAGGGATGGGGCCCTGCCTTGAATTTGAAACCGACCTACCAGCTCTAACCCTGTAGGACCCTGGGCAGGGTGGGGGGAAGGGTCCTGCCTTTGGGGGACAAGAGCTCCCCAGGAATAGTAAGTAGGAAGAGGGGCAGAGGGTCTCAGAACTAAGTCTCCAGGGAAGGGTCCCTGTCTGCTCACTCTTTGGGAGTCTTGGGAGAGGAGCTAGACCTGAAGAAAATGCAATAGAAGGGCTGAGGTTCTGGTCTCCTCAGGGAGACTCCGGGTGTTCCCACCCCTTCCTCACCTCGTCTCTCTAACAGAGGCACTGTGTGAGAAACTTGCACCCAGAGACTGCTGGGAAACCATGCAGCCCTCACCCTTTAGTCCACCCCTGTGGATGTCCTCCCTCATTGCTTCTCTCCTTCAGCCTGCTAGCCCCTCCTCTCCCCTTCTTCTGGCTTATTAACCTCCCTTCTCTCGTTTTTTTCTCCCCTCTCCCTTAGTCCTCTTCACTGCTCCTCCCTGCGCCGCCAGCCCCCCCCCCCCCCAAATAGCATGATGGGATGCGGAAGGCATCTTGACCCAAGTTCCTAGTGTGGTGACTGAGGCTCGGGAATTGATCATCCTTGGATTCAAATTCTGCCATTGGACCGTGCTAGCTGAGCAGTCTTAGACAATGAGTTAGATAGATCCGATCTGCCCTTGGTTTCTTCATCTGTAAAAAGAGATAATTCTATGGTTGTTGCTTTAATTGTTAAGAAACTCTAAAGAGAGAATGCAGTTAATGCAATTCTCCGTATAGCATGTTTAATAAATGATAGCTGTTATTGCTCGATAGCAGTGAGTTTGAGTATTATCACTACTGATGGAGCCCTGGTGGCTTAGTGGTTACATGTTGGTCAGCAGTTTGAAAACGCCAACTGTCCCTCGGGAGCAAGCTGAGGTTTTCTCCTCCTGTAACAAGTTACCATTTGGGAAACCCACAGGGGCGGTCCTACCCTGTCCTATGGGGTCCCTGTGAGTGACCGTCAGTTAGATGACAGGGACCTGTTGAATTATTATCACTCTGGGCACATTGGTTTTTTGAATGCCCCAATTCTCACCTTTCATATCAGAGACCCTAAGGTGCCCTGGTGGGGTAATGTCTAACTGCCCGACTGCTAACTGAAAGGATGCGTGTGGGAAAGGGCCGAAGAGCTGCTTCCATAAGGACGACAGCCTAGGAAGTCCTCTCAAAACAAACAAAACAAAACAGAAACCCTCACTGCCATCATGGCCGGGCCGACTCTTAGCCACCCTGTAGGACAGAGCAGGACAGCCCCGGTGAGTGTCTGAGACTGGAACTGTTTACGGGACGAGCAAGCCTCATCTTGCTCCTAGGAAACCCTATGTATGGGACGGTTATATGCTCAACGAGTTGGTATCACCTCAGTAACACACAGAAATAGGTCAGACACCCAGGTTCGGCTCCTGGCTTGCATGTGACAGTGGTGCTCACAGGTTGCAGTGGACTTTATTGACTGAGGCTGGGAAGAAAGGCCTTGAACGGTGCTCTGCTTCTAAGCATCAGCCAACATCAGTACTGTGGGTCACACCATTTGCTTCTTGGGGTGGGGCTTGGCCAGAGTGGCATTTAGTTCTCTTGTGCATGGCGGCCACCGTGAGTTGAGGGCAGATTCAACAGCAGCCAATAACAAAGATATTCTCACTCTTCTGCCTTCACCATCTAGTCTGGTAGTTTTCAAACTCTCTTGGAGCCTAGGGACGCTGAGGGAGTTTTCCAGGGGTACCATGGGGATCAGAAGGGGAGGAGAGGGGTGCGGAATGAGTGGAGCTCTAGGCCTCTCATACTTGCTTTCAACAGCGGAGTTCCAATTGGTATCCTTGAGACACCACAGATATTGGAAACTAAAATTGTCCACCGCTTTCAATATTTTGCAGGAGCCCTGGTGGCTTAGTGGTTACATGTTGGGCTGTGATCCACAAGATCAACAGTTCAAGACCACCAGCCACTCCAGGGGAGACAGACAGGGCTTTCTACTCCCGTAAATGGTTACAGTCTCCGAATCTCACAGGGACAGTGTTCCCCTGTCCTCTAGGGTCACTGTGAGTCAGCATCGACTCAATGGCAGTGAGTTTGGTTTTAATTTCTTCAAAAGTTTGGAAAACTCAGCCCTCACCCAACCTTCGGCTTTTGTCGATGAGAAGACTGAGGCTGCAGCGGGAACCACTGCTTCCTCCGTCTTCTCTAGGAAGGCCCTTTTCCTGCTGCCCTGACCCCCTTTGCTTTCCCCCCACCCCCACTCCCACTCCCGCCACGGCCACTGTGAGTCCGTTCCACTGGAGGTGTTACTGAGTCTCAGCATTGACCCAGGATGTGTCTGGCTTGAGAATGGGCTGGGAGTGGCAATGGCAATGAACTCTGGGAGATGTCTCTGGCTGCCCCCTGGAGACACCTCTTGGAATGGTATTGCTTCTCTCCCCAGGCACCTCCAACCCCGTTGATCATGTCGTTATGGGGTCTGGTCTCCAAGATGCCCCCAGAAAAACTGCAGCGGCTCTACATCGACTTTCCCCAACGCCTTCGGCACCTCCTGGGTGACTGGCTGGAGAACCAGCCCTGGTGAGTCCCCCAGGTCCTCCATGGTCCACCCCCTCTCAGTGGGCTCTCTCTCTTCACCTGTGCAATTCAGGATTTGGGACCTGTTCTTCCACATGTAGGAGCCCAGGTGGTGCTGTCGGGGAAGCGCTCAACTGCTAACTACAAGGTTGAGGGTTCAAGCCCACTGGCCGCTTCTTGGGAGAAAGATGAGGCTGTCTGCTCGGCAGTGGGGCGATGGTTTACAAAGCCAAGGAACACCTACATAGGGTTGATAGGAGTTGATGGCAGTGGGCTTGAAATGTGGAGGGCAGTCTGGCCCCTGGAGACCAGACTACACTGTGGAAAAGTGGAGCCCTGACCCACTTGGGAGGCCGAGGCAGAGAGGAGGGCAGGGCAGGCCTGGGACAAGGGCACATGGCACAATGGAAAGCAAGGGAGACCGGGATGCCAGGACTTGGCTGCAGAGGGCAGGATGGAGAACAGGAAGGGAAAGGAGTCTCTGAGCTATGGACTGGGGAGGGGGTGGGGAGGAAGGGGTACTACCCCCAGCTGGGAAAGCCCTGATCTCCAGGCAGGCAGGCAGGCAGGCAGGCAGCCTCAACCTGATCTTTCTGCAGGGAGTTCCTGGTTGGATCTGACACTTTCTGCTGCAACCTGGCCAGCGCCCTCCTCTCAGCCACTGTCCAGCGCCTTCAGGCAGTGGCTGGGGAGCAGGGGGAGGGAAGCACCTTCTTACAGCACATCAGCAACCTGGAGGTAGGGGCAGGCTGGTGGGGGGCAGGCTGGGCCGGGGTGGGTGGAGCTGGGGTGAGCACTGGACACTGGATGAAAATTGGTGTTTTTGTGGTTGGCTGTCTGCTAGCATGCAAATTAGACTTGAAAAGCATGCACATGCATGAAAGCGTGTGGCATCCACAGTTATGTCTTCTTTTCTCGTGTGTGTATAAGAATTGGGAGAAGGGGGGTGCCAGGTGTGGAGAAGGGCTTGGGTGAAAATAAGGCTAGCCCTGCCCACTGCCCTCACCTCTGCAGAGCGTATACCAGAGGGATCCCCTGAAGTTGGTGGCCACGTTCAGACAAATCCTTCAGGGAGAGAAGAAAGCTGCCATGGAGCAGGTATGATGATGGTCTACTCCAACTCAAGTCCTGGCGGCTCAGTGCCCTCAACCCAGGATGACCAAAGGAGGTCCCTGGGGGCAGAGTGAAGCCCAAAGCAAATGCAGGGTCATTTCAAATGTGGATCTAAGGGGGCTAAGGGTCGAGGAGGGCAGAGCGAGGGGTAAGTTGCTGATTCTGCCAGGACTGGAGGACTCTGATTTCCAGGGGATCCCCAAAGGTCAGGAAGAGTGGCCAAAGGGGAGAGGTGGGCCAGCCACACAGGAAGTGGTGTGTGCCTTTCTGCAGAGCATGGCAGAGGGCACTCCTTCTGGGAGTGGCGGCTGGGTGTTGAGGGACAGAGAGAGCGTCTCACCCCCTGGCCTCTGCCCCTCCTGTGTAGTTCCATCACCTGCCAATGCCTTTCCACTGGAAGCAGGAAGAACTCAAGTTTAACACAGCTCTGCAGAGGCTGCAGCACCTTGTGAGGGAGGCCCGCCTTCTCCGGGAAGCCCTGCAGCAGGGGGCTGAGGCTGGTCAAGGTAGGGGGCCAGGGCCTAGAGCTGCAGGAGTTCTGGGGATTGGGCAGGGAGTGAGCCTGCCTTGAACCTCAGCCCTAACTGAACCTCCACTCTATTTTCTCCCCTGGATTTCTGCTCCTGCCCCCCAAGTGCCTCTGCACAGCCTGATAGAGACTTCTGCCAATGGGTCTGGGCACAGGGAGGTGAGTGATGGACTGAGGGATGGCCCCACGGACTGAGAAGGAACAGGCACGGTCAGAGGGTCACTGAGGAGGCGTGGTGGCCTGGCTCAGGTCCCTCTCTGTCTGCAGGCCCTGCCCATGTTGCTGCAGGAGTCTGTTGGGGAGCTGGAGGTGACCCAGGCCCTGGTGCTGAAGAGGATCCAGATTTGGAAACGGCAGCAGCAGCTGGCAGGGAACGGGGCACCCTTTGAGGAGAGCCTGGCCCCACTACAGGAGAGGTTGGGGCAGGGCTGATGAGGGCTAGGGGAGGGGGTGGGTGGGTGGGGAGGACCCCCAGGTGTGAGAAGCCAGGCAAAAGGACCAGAAGCAGGCAGAGTCAGGGGAGTCTGTTCTGGCAGGAAGGCCCCAGTCTAGACATGCACACCCGACTAGTAGTTCCCATGCGACTAAGCCCAGCCTTTGCTCCAGCAGCCTTGCACCCTGAACAATGGGAGCCTTTTTCCTTTGCACTGGTTGAGTGGGTGGTTGTAGGGTACTGCCAATTTGATCCCAACTCCCAAGGGAGCCCAGGTGCCTGCCTAAAGGGGTCTTCTTGATTTATCATTGGCTGGGACATGGAGGGTCAGACCTTTCTCCCACGGGGCAGCTGGGTCAGTTCACAGCCCTGACTTTTCAGTTCGAGGCCGAGGGGGGTTCCTTTCTTAGGGAGGGCATCTTCTGCTTTGCACAGAAGAACTGCACCAGGGGGTTTGAAAAAGCTCATGGAGAAATGAGAAGAGAATGGAATTTTCCCACTAACTTTCGAAAGCCTGCTCACATGTGCCGGCAGCTGCCCTGGTAGCCACTGAAACCCTGGTGAAGACAGGCTGCTGGGCTTTCCCAGGGGCCTGGGCCCTGAGAATGAGCCTCCCAGATGAGCCCAGGTGTCTTTGTGGGTGTCGTGGGAGAGGGAGAGTCTGGGCAGGAGCAGGCAGCCCCTCTGACTTCTGTCTTGGCCCCAGGTGTGAGAGCCTGGTGGACATCTATTCCCAGCTGCAGCAGGAGGTGGGGGCAGCTGGTGGGGAGCTGGAGGCCAAGACCCGGGCCTCGCTGCTCAGCCGGCTAGATGAAGTCCTGCGGACCCTGGTCACCAGGTATGTCCCAGCTCCCAGCCTGGCCTAGAGGGAAGGGGATGGAGGCAGCCTGGCCTAGAGGGAAGGGGATGGAGGATTGTGGGGAGGGGACAGGCAGGAAGCCAGCCCCTAACTCCTCTGGTCTTCTCCTCCATCCCCACAGCTCTTTCCTGGTGGAGAAGCAGCCCCCGCAGGTTCTGAAGACGCAGACCAAGTTCCAAGCCGGGGTCTGGTTTCTGCTGGGCCTACGGTTCCTAGGAGCCCCAGCCAAACCCCCACTGGTCAGGGCTGACATGGTGACTGAGAAGCAGGCGAGGGAGCTGAGCATGCCCCAAGGGCCCGGCGCTGGAGTGTAAGGGCAGGCAGCCAATGGTTGGAGAATGCTTATTAGGGGGATGGAGGCTACAGGGGCTAGTACGATGCAGAGGGGGGTGATGGGGAGACCCTGAATGGTCAGAGGAAAAGCAGGGATCCAGCCAGGGCCTGGATGAGGTGGCGGCCTCATGATTTGGTGCAGATGGGATCTTCTCCCTTAAGAACCCAAGTTAGGGGGCTGGAGATTAGAGGCCAGTGACAGAGGGTGGTGGCCCATGCCATTCACCACAGGGGCATGGGACACAAGCTCCTCACACCTGGCTTACTCTGGCTCCACCCCACAGAGAGAGCAGTGGGGAGATCATCAACAACTTGGTGCCCTTGGAGAACAGCCTTCCTGGGAACTGCTGCTCTGCCCTCTTCAAGAACTTGGTGAGGAGGGCCTTCAGCCGATGGGGGCGTTGATCTCGGCCTAAGGGACTCACCTGGGCCCAGGAGCAGCTGGCTGTGCCCTCACCTCTACTTGCCCCACCCGGCAGCTTTTGAAGAAAATCAAGCGGTGCGAGCGGAAGGGGACAGAGTCGGTCACAGAGGAGAAGTGCGCTGTGTTGTTCTCCACCAGCTTCACGCTTGGCCCCAACAAGCTGCCCATCCAGCTCCAGGTGAAGGGGCCCCAGCTCCTCTTCCACGCTGAGCTCCTAAATCCCCCCTTGCCCCTTGTCCCACATAGCTGGCATCCTCAAACCCCAGAGTCAGGCAGCGATCTGCTTCCATTCAGAGATCAGCCAAAAATACCCTGCTCTACGGAGCGGTTCTCTGCAGTAACACTTGGGGTTGCCAGGCTTCAACACAGCGACTCTTTTCTTCTTCATCTTCGTCTTTCTTCATCTTCTGCTCCTTCGTCGGCCAGGGTGAGCAGGGAGGAGCCAATGCACACACCTGGGACAAATGATCAACGGGAGCAACTTAAAACGCCTTTCATAGACCAGGTCACTGTTTAAGTGACCTCTGCACCCTGGGGCTAGGAGCCCTGGTGGTGTCGTGGTAACTCGCTGGGCCGTGAACCACAAGATCAGCCCTTCGAAACCACCAGTTGCTCCTTAGGAATGTGAAGGAGGCACTCCTGTAGAGAGTTGTGCTGCTGCAAACCCACAGGGACAGTTCTGCCCTGTGCTTTAGAGTTGCTGTGAGTCGGTGCTGACTTGAGAGCCGTGAGTTTGTCTTTGGAGTTCTTTTTTTATACCCAGGTGGCACAGTGGCTAAGCTCTCAGCTCCCACCCAAAGGTTGGAGGTTCAAACCCATCCAGAGGCTCCACAGAAAAAAGACCTGGGGATCTGTTCCCATGAGGATGACAGCCTAGAAAGCCCTAAGGAACGCTTCTGCTCTGTCCCCTGGGGCCTGCTATGAATCAGACCTGACTCCATGACACCCAACACAAGCAACACACACACTTTGGCTTTCACAGCAACCTTGTGAGGTCACGAGGTATGGTTTCTAAATCACGGCACAGAGATTGATCCAAGGCGCTGCAGCTCAGCAGCATTCGAGCTAGTATTTGAAATCTGCAAGTCAGGCTCCCTGGTCTTGCCATGTTTACATTAAGACCCCAGTGGAGCCTCAGAAAGCTCTGAGAACATACCACAAGCTTTCACTTGTGGCCAGCATGCCCAGTAACTCTACACCTTCCCAACCTGCCCCACCAGGAAGCCTCTTACCCCAGTCAAAAGAACCCCTCTCTTCATGCAGGCCCTGTCTTTGCCTCTGGTGGTCATCGTCCATGGTAACCAAGACAACAACGCCAAAGCCACCATCCTGTGGGACAATGCTTTCTCTGAGATGGTGAGGGGACAGGACTGGGGTTGACATGGGGCGGGCTCAGCCTGGAGAATACCTGCATGGCAGGCAAGTGAGAGTGACATCACCTGGTTGTCTCACAGGGCTTTCATCCTCTGTCTTGAAGGTCACCTTGAAAGTGCACGTCTTTGTGAATGAGTGAGGGGAGGAATGAATGCTGGGAGGGTGGGGGTTGGGCAGGGATTGCTGAACTGCCCTCTTCCCCCCAGGAGCGAGTGCCCTTTGTGGTGGCTGAACGGGTGCCCTGGGAGAAGATGTGTGAAACTCTGAACCTCAAGTTCATGGCTGAGGTGGGGACCAGCCGGGGGCTGCTCCCGGAACATTTTCTCTTCCTGGCCCAGAAGATCTTCAATGACAACAGCCTCAGCACGGAGGCCTTCCAGCACCGTTCCGTGTCCTGGTCACAGTTCAACAAGGTGGTTCTCTTATCCGCCGTCTCGCCTCTCCTCAGAGCACCCAGCCCCCCCACCCGGGGTGGGGATGACTCTCACTCTTCCCCGAGCTCCAACATGCCGGGCAGGAAGACCACTCAGGTCTGGGAGTCGGCCCAGAGCGCAGGCTCGCTGGCATCCTTTAGATGTTTAGAGGCCCCCCTCTGTCCTTGTTCGTCACCGATGGTTGACACGCATGCTTCTCCCAAAGTGTGACAACAGAGCTCTGATTCAACCCGACTTTGACCCACTGGGAAAATAGTTCATTTGGGGGCGAAATTCCCTAGGGACTGTGCAGTAATAATAGCTACAACGTGTTAACAGCTTACTGCATGTCGACACTCGATGTGTGTCATCTCACTTAGCCTTCCAACATAATTGTGAGGCTATTATTACCCTGTTTCATAAAGGAGGAGCCTGGTGCTCAGAGGGGGTAAGCAGTTTATCCACAGCCATAGTCTCACATCAGGCCAGTGGCTGGGCTGCGATGGAAGCCCACATTTCAGAAGCCGGCTCTTAAACGGCTGTATTTGACTGCTGGCAATGCCAAGTCAGTACTGGGCAGCTAACGGCAAGGTCGGTGGTTCAGGCTCACCAGCTGCTCCAAGGGAGAGAGATGAGGCTATCTGCTCCCATCCAGAGGCACAGCCTGGGCATCTTGATAGAAGGGTCATGACAAGTCAGAATGGACTCAATGCCCACAGCTTGGCTATTCATTTATTTTGAAAATAAGGTGGCCCAGGACTGGTTGGGCTATAAGAACAGGGTGGTGGTGGAGCTAGAGAGCTGGGTGTGTTGGGAGCAACCAACTGAGCAAATGACAGGCCACAGAGGAAGAAAGAGAAGCCGCGTAATCACAAGATGTGCTGGTCACAGGAAAGGATACACACTCAGCAAGTTGCCCTCCTCGGGCTGCCTCCTGGTCCGGCTTCCGGAGGGAGGTTGTATGCACAGTGATTATGGGGAGGGGCCAGGCGTGCCAGAGAAGACCCAGCCTGGGAGCAGTCCCAGCTCAGCCTCTCACCAGCTCTGTGCATCTGGAAAAGTGCCCTGACATCTCTGTGCTTTCTTAGTAAGATGTGACGGTTCCCATATCTACCTACCCCCATAGGCTCATAAAGGTCAGATCAATTAAGATGTGGAAAGCGCTCAGACGAGTGCCCACAGGTAACAAGCATGAGTGTTCTTATTGATGGGCGTCAGGTTCAGTCTGGGGCTTCAACCCCTGACTCTGTGGCATGTGTACTCACAGCCCAGCGCCTGCCTCCCAGAGTTCCCTCTGTACATACATTCCCTCCTTCCCACAGGAGATCCTGCTGGGCCGTGGCTTCACCTTCTGGCAGTGGTTCGATGGCGTCCTAGACCTCACCAAACGCTGTCTCCGGAGCTACTGGTCAGACAGGTAAGTTCCTGCCACAGGTGTACCTCCTCCTATCTCTCCACCCCCGGTGTCCCCACCCCCATGCTCTCCTTCATCCTGGCCAGGCTGATCATCGGCTTCATCAGCAAGCAGTATGTTACGAGCCTTCTTCTCAACGAGCCTGATGGGACTTTCCTCCTCCGCTTCAGTGATTCAGAGATTGGGGGCATCACAATTGCCCACGTCATCCGGGCCCAGGATGGTAAGGTCACCCCAGCCAGCCCCCTGCCTCTGAGCTTTGAGCCCTCTGGAGTTTCTTCTTGGGAAGACATCTCCTGGCGCCCCTCGACGCTGCACCCCTGACCTCCCAAAAGTTCTCCTTTAGACCCAACTTCTCTTCATCCTTCTGCAACCTAGTCAGCTGTTTTCTCCCTGTGAGCTCTTCGGAAATAGAGACCAGTGGAGCTCCTTCCCACAGGATGTCCATCCCAGGGACCTCTCTCCCTCACTGTGGCAGACAGAGCGTGGGTCCTGTCAGGGGCAGGGTGGTGGTGGTGAGGGGAAGGACGTCTGAAAAGAGGGTCTCAGTCTCATTCTCTTGCAGGCTCCCCACAGATAGAGAATATCCAGCCATTCTCAGCCAAGGACCTGTCCATCCGCTCACTGGGGGACCGAATCCGGGACCTGGCTCAGCTGAAAAACCTCTATCCCAAGAAACCCAAGGATGAAGCTTTCCGGAGCCACTACAAGCGTGAGCTGGGGCTGACAGTGCCACCTCCCTCCTCTCGATGTCTCTTCCTGTGCTCAGCTGCACCCCTCCCCCTCCCCCGCCTGTCTCGTCACCCCCACTTTCCCTCCACATCTTTCTGTGGCCCACTGCTCCTAGCTGCCCATCATCGCCCTTCCTCACCAACTCCCACCCCTCCATGGCTCTCCTTTCCTTCCCACAACAGCGGAGCAGATGGGCAAGGATGGCAGGGGGTATGTCCCAGCCACCATCAAGATGACCGTGGAAAGGTGAGTGTGATGGTGGGTGAGTGGGGCAGGGAGGCTGGCACTGCTCTGCGGGAAGGGGTGGTGCCATGGACCCTTGGTCAGGTAGCCGTGTCTCCCTCTCCCTTCCTAGGGACCAGCCACTGCCCACCCTGGACTCCCAGATGTCGGCTATGGTGCCCACTTATGACCTAGGCATGAGCTGTGATTCCCCCGTGAACATGCAGCTGGGCTCAGGCATGGTGTAAGGAGCTTGGCTGGAGGGGCTGGCCCATACAGGCCACTTTCAGTGTGGGCAGCTGAGCGAGCTGGCTTGGGGGCTGTAGCCGAGGGTTTTGCTTCCACATGATGGGGCTGGAGGACCCAGAGGGCTGGCTTTAAAGGCCTGCTTTCTCTCCCCAGGCCCCAGGGGTACCCACCACACTCTCATGCCATCCCCTCCTATCAAGCACTCTCCCCAGAGGAGTCCGTCAATATGTTGTCAGCGTTTCAGGAGTAAGTCGGGTGGGGAGGATTCACTTGGGGTGGTGGTGTGCCTTTGTGAGGAAGGGACGGTGGGTGCCATACCCCTTGATGACCTCTTTTGCCCCCCATCCCCTGTTCCTTTCCAGGCAGTCTGCATGAAAAGTGCTTGGGTTTGAATTCTAGCTCTGCCACGAACAAACCCTGGGCGGACAAGGCCGGGAATTTGCGGCCTGGGACGCTGTAAAGTGGGGGAGGGTACCCTGCGTGAACGTAGGCAGGGGTAAAGCCATGTTAACAGCATGTTAACTCTCCTGACCTTGTCAAGTAGCTTCTGCCTTCTTATCAAGTCCTCTGTTTCGACCTTGAAGGGGCCGATCTTGTTCTGAAAGTCACACAAAGGCTTATGAGCTCTGTGGTTGTGTTGGTTGTTGGGTGAGATACCCAGTGAACCCCGGTGGCAGAGTGGAGCTGCCCACGGGGCTCTCCTGGCTGCCATCTTCCAGGAAGTCGATCCCCAGGTCTCTTCCCAAATGCTCACCCTTGGATCACCAGGGCACTTAACTGAGTCAGACCAGAACAGCTCCCCTCCCAGAAGGGGAGGTTGGGGTTGGCGGGGAGACTTAGGACATTTTTAGTTTGCTAGTCCACCTTCCCCACCCAACCCCCACTTCACAGATGAGAAGATTGAGCTAAGTCTGGCACACGCTCACGGCCGTGCGGTGAGTGAGCCGTGAAGTCAGGATATGGAGCCAGACTTCTGTTTCCTCACTCAGTGGTCTTCACCCTGCCCTTGAAACACCCTTGCCCTTGGCCAGCCTTCCTTCCTCTGACGTGTCCTCCTCCTTCCTCCTTCTAGAACTCACCTGCAGGTGCCCCTCAGCCTGAGCCAGATGAGTCAGCCCTTCGATCAATCTCACCCCCAGTGAGTGACAAGCCTCCCACCGACCCTGTACTTCCCCTTCTTTCCCGACCTCACCTTCTCACTTATCTCCTATGCTGGCCTTGGCAGGGGCCTGCTGCCATGCCAGCCTCAGGAGCATGCCGTGCGCACCCCTGAGCCGCTGCTCTGTGATGTGACCATGGCAGAAGACAGCTGCCTGAGCCAGCCGGTGGAAGGGTTCCCTCAGGGAACTTGGTGAGTGTGGGCATGGGGTGGTGGCTGGGTAGGGCTAGAGGTCGGGCAACCTTGCCCACCCCACTGTCCCCCCTCCTTCTTACAGGGTCGGCGAAGACATGTTCCCACCCTTGCTGCCTCCCACGGAACAGGACCTCAACAAGTTGCTTCTGGAGGGGCAAGGCGAGTCAGGGGGAGGACTTCTGGGAGCCCAGTCCCTCCTGCAGCCCTCCTATGGGCAGTCTGGGATCTCAATGTCCCACCTGGACCGAAGGACCAACCAGAGTTGGTAATCCCAGCTGAAGGGGGAGTTCAGAGGCAGCTCTTGTACCTGCCACAGACCTGCTCTGGACACCTGTCAGTGCTCCTGCCAAACAGCAGCTGGGGAGGCCACCCCTGGACTCTGGTCAGGAAGTGAAGACTTGGCTGGAAGGTGGAGCTGGCCCACTCCTTCCCTCCTACTCCTAGAAACACACCGCCCCGTCCACCCTCTTCCAGCCCAGGAGGGGAAGTCCAGGCTCCAAAGGCAGGCAGGCCCCGGCACACCCCACAGGCCTGCACAGGCAGTGCGTACATGGCTCCCCACGGAAGCTGGGGTTGAGCCGGAGGGCAGTGGGGCGTGAGCACAGGTTCGGGCACAGTGTACTCCTCCGCCCCTGCCAAGCCAGAGCCCAGGACACACATGCAGAAATGCGTGGATGTGGGCACCCAGTTACACTAGAGGTAGCAGATGGAGTGGATGGGCCAGGGGACAGAGGTGGCAGCCCAGGGGTCCCTGGGTGGAAGGCCGAACGAGAAGTCTCTACAATTGATTGCTGATGTAGGATCTGCCCAAATTAAAACAAACAACACAACAAAGTCCCAAACTCCTGCCAGTCAGATGGAAGCCTTTGGCACGTGCATGAGATTGTACAGAAGTCCACGGGCTGAGGCTCTTCATGTATAGCTGCGTGAAAGTATATGTATCCGAGACATGCTAATGTGTAGATATTATACCTACAAACGTGTGTATTTGATTTTGTTTGTGGGACAGCACAGATTTGGAGGCCAGAGAGGCTGCACATGAGAAAGCAATGGTTGTCTTTCGTGTGTGAATCCAAATCATGGCATCAACATCTGCCTGTGGCCTCTCGGGGGCTGATCCTGCCAGGAACCAGGGGGTTGTCGAGAAGGGGTAGGCTCAGCCCTACCTCCTCCCCTTCTTCCCCACTCTGCCTGTTTGTTCCCCAAAGCCTAGGCTTCCCATTTTTCCCTCTTCTTGGGGGTGAGGGTCAGAGATCCTAAGCCATAAAATAAATTTTATTCCAAAATAACAAAATAAATAATCTACTGTACACGATCTGAAAAGAAAGATGCTCTAACTGCTCAGAGGTGCTGTGGTCCATGCACCAGATGGGGGAGACCCTGAGGCCCACCCATGCTTCGCCTCTGCCGCCTCCCTCCTCAGGAGAGGGCAGGCGGGAAAGAACAGCCCCGGGCTCCGGGGTTCGAGGGCCGGGCGAACTGCAGCACTTGCTAAATTAAAGAAACAAACAAGAAGCACGAAAATGGGGCCGGGAGAGGGGGCAGTTCCAGTGTTCCCAGGCCCCTAGTGCTCAGGTAAACGTTGCCACTTTTAGCTGCTGGGCTTTCCCAGGAAGCCCCCTTCTCCATGTCCAAACCGGGGCCAGCGACTCACATCGCTGATTGATTCAAGCCTAGAGAATAGGGCTGTGCTGTGTAGATGCGGGCGCGGGGAGGCCCCTGGAGGCGGAGTCCTCGCTCCCTTGCTCTGGGCAGGAGTGAGGGGCACCAGGCACCCTCATGTCCTCTCGCCAGGCCACTGCTCGTTATTGCTTGAAGCTCCATAGTCCTTTGCCCATGGAGCAGGAGGAGAGGCAGGAGAAGGGCGGCGGAAGGATCCGGGTTGTGACTAGACTCCGGGGGCGTGGGGGCAGGGGAGAAGTCCACATGAACCCCAAGTCCGGGGTCTTGGTCCGGGTCTGAGAACATCAGTCCACCTCTCACTGCCGGCTGGCCTCGGCTTCCACTTTCACGCTGCTCCTGCGGCCCTCCACAAGCGCAGGGTGGGGTCCTGGGGCAGGACATCGGTCCAAGAGCCCTTCCTCGAACTCTGCAGGGAAGCGGGGAGGAGGTTAGGAGGCTGTGGAGGTGCAGGCTGCAGAGCAGTGACTGGGAGCAGAAGCAGGGGGGCAGATAGGGGTGTGAAGGATGAGCCGGTATTATGGAGGGGAGGTGCCAGGCCCCACGTATGCGTGGCCCCCTCCCCTTTGGCTGTGTGCAGCTCGTTCTCTGTATGGGTCTCTGTCTCTTCCGCCTCCGTTCAGCTGGAATTTCTCGTTCAGGCAGGAGCTGCTGCGGGGGCGGCTTGGCTCTGACCTCTCCCCCTCCCCCCTCCCTAGGCTTTGCCACCCCCACTCATCCCTCCCTGGCTCCCTCCCAGAACCCACCCACCTGATCATGGCCCCCTAAGTTTCTGGGAAGCCAAACCGGGGGAGGGGGGGGGTAACACAGGAAACCAGCCTCGCAGCTCCTCCCCTACGAGCCCCCCTCCAGTCCCCGCCCCCACTTCCCACCCACGCACAGTTTAAAAATACCAAGCCAGGGTTGGTGGCTTTATCTGCTGCGTCACACTCAGCCCAGCAGATGCCCAGCCCTTGGCCGGCCCACTCCCCTTCCCCCATCCTCACACAATGCATCATCCCCCTTTTGGCTACTCCAGTTCCAAGCTGGACAGCCCCACCCCCCAACTCCCAGCCTGCTCCACCCTCCCAGCACTTCCCACCTGCTCTGGTCAATGTCAATGTCAAGCTCCCCTTCCTGCCCTCCACTTCCCCTTCCCAGTCCCCATTAGGGTCCAACCCTCCCTAGGGGGAACGGGCCTGCAGGGTCCTCCATGCCTCAACCCAGGGTCTAGTTGGCGGGAGCTAGGCCCCCCACGACTGACTGCCATCTCTGGCCAGGAGATCCCTCTTCCCGCCTGGCCCTTGGGCCCCCTGGGGCAGCTGTGTGGGTGCTCGGGGGACAGCACTGCTGGCTGCCTCACCTGCGAGAGGCGGCTTCGCAGGCACACAGGGGCTGAGGCGGCCTACTCGATCGTGCGAGACGAGGCGGGCCAGCCGCAGCCCCTCGTCCATCAGGGTCTGCTGCAGGATGTGGCGACTCCACAGCCCATGGGCTGGCAATGCCAGAGGCAGGTCAGCAGGGGGCGGCGTCAGCCTTGGGCATGACCCCACAGCTGTGGGCATGGGCATGGGTCAGATCAAGGACTGCAGCCAACTGAACCCCCTCCCTCAACCTCACAGCCAGACCCCTAAGCCCTTCTACCCCCATACCTCCCACTCCTGTGTCAGGCAGCTGCCTCCTGGCGCTCTCCACCCCATTCCCTTCAGTGTGTGGACTGAAGTATTGCCCTGCCCACTCACCCTGCAAGTGCCCATCGAGACTCTCTCCAGACAGGCTGGCGCTGTCTTCCTCCAGGCTGGGGCGGTAGGGGGGGGCATAGGACTCAGGGCCTGGGGGCGGCTGGATTTCAGGGTGACTCTGCTCTCCAACCTGTGAATACCCCAAGGGGGGAGGGAATGAGAATACAGCAGGGGGAGGGGAGGTTTTGGGGAAAGCTTCCATCCTCCCTTCTCACATACTTCCTGGAGGACCCACCTCCTGTTTCAGCTTCTTCAGCGGGGGGCCTCCCAATTCTTCAGGGTGAATCCTAAAAAGATGATAAGTATTGAAGAGGTGCAGGATGGGGGTAAGGGGTAGTACATGATAAGCAGAACATAGACTTTGGTCAGGAGCATATGGTACTTTATGGAGACCTCACAGGAGCTGGCTGGAGAGGAGGCTCCAGTTCAGGGCACTACCCTTTGGCGGGGTGGGTGAGGGTGGGGGTGTGTCTAGGGAAGGCCGGAAGGATATGCAAGAAGGGGCTATAATTCGGACAAGCCCACAATGCCAAAGGCAGGATGTGAAGGTGGCTGGGAAGCAGGCTTAGATGTGCCTGAGTTGGAGGTTATGCCACAATCCCGTCTTCTGGGCAAAGTTTCAGTTCAGGACACCTGGGGGGGTGTGTCTCACCTGGAACCCTTTAAGGAGGACAGGTAGGTGCTCTCACGGGCCACTTGACGGGACAAAGAGAAGAGCTCCACCCTTCGCAGTAAGAGCGTGTTGTCCCTCATGCAGAACTGGGCAGCGGCCTCATTGATGGTCAGCTGTGGAGAGGGGGAAGCCAGAGCGGTCAGCCGCCTAACCACTGCCAGGGCTTTGCCGCTGGAGGCTCATACCCTGGGACGCTTGTTTTGTTTGTTACACAGGACTTTCTGAGAGAGGGCAGAGGACAGCACCCCATGTCTTAGGAATAATTTTGGGGGCCTCCTTCATGTCTATGGTGACTCAGAGCTGATGGGGTTCTGGTCTCCAGCTCAGCTGCCCTCTTTGGTTTAGGATGGACACTAGCACGCAGCAGCAGCTGGGGTCAGGGTATGGGGGAAGGGAGGCAGGGTAAGGCCTGGGAGCCAGGAGCAACCCTGGAGGCAGGGTCCTCACCTCATGCAGGCTGAGCTGCTTGCCTTCACGCCTCTTGGAGTCGAAGCGGCCATAGATAATGCTGTACTTCCGAATCTCTTCTTCCTTCTGGCTGTCACCATCGTCCATCTCAAAGATGTGCCCCACGCTCCGGGCCAGTTTCTTGTTCAGCTTTAGAAGGGAGGTCACCTCCCCAGAGTCCCCTCTTGGGAAACTCCGGAAGATCCTCTCCACACTCTCTACCACCATGCGCACCATCTCTGGCTCCAGTCGGTCTGGACCACCCCCAGTCCCTCCTGCTGCTAGCCCGACAGCCCCAGTAGCCTCAGGAACTCCTCCCCCTGCAGGTGGGGAAAATGGGGGAGAGCCAGCTTCCTCTTCTCCACCCGCCCCAACATCCGACTCTGGAGTGCTCCGGCCAGGCCAGATCCGAGGATCCCCTGCCCCAGGTCCCCCAGGCAGCGGTGACAACTTCTCTCCAAGTTCCAGGGGACTCTTGGGGCTAAAGCTGCGGGCACTACCCGCCTTTTCCCCTGGGCTACCATGCCCGTTGCTCATGCTCCCTTTCCGGGTCCCCGCGGTCTCAGAGATCTTGAAGAGCGGGATGCTGGAGACTGGTACAGCAGGCACTGGCTGACTGAAGAGCCCTGGATTGGTGGCCCACTCTCTCAGTGCCTTCTGCAGGCGCCGGACATGGAGGGGCTTAGTGGCCATGCCCACGAGGGCCATGATCTCCAGGAACTCCTCCTCCCCCGCCTCACACAGCTGCTGCACGTCGTCCCCTCCCTGCTGGATGAAGGTCTCATAGTAGGAAAGGAGGTTGGCACGCTGCAGGACCCGGTACAGCTGCAGCTCCCCCAGCGTCCGAGGCAGTGCCATGACTCCAGCACTGGGCCTGAGAAGGAGGTGCACAAGAAAGAGGCAGAGTGGGTGAAAGTCCCCCTGCTGGGTACCAACCCATCTCCACAGCTGTCCTCTCTTGGCTGCTTACTTCCCTTCCCTTCTTTTAAATACTCTATCCACCCAGTGCCCTAACTTGGGCACAGATCATGTTAACCAGACACTCACTGATCAGAAATAAGCAGTGACACTTTGGTCAGAAGTATCCAAAGCTGGGGCCTGGGAATCAAACACTCTTAGTCTCCATCTTTAGCCTTTACCTTTAGGGCTTGGGCAAAGAACATTGGGGCCGCCCACCTGCCAGCACACACCTGGGGGTGGTGGTGGGTGGAAACTCTGGGCCAGAACACAGATTCCACCTTCCACTCTCCTTAAGTACTCAGAAGTCTGAACACTATGTAAGGTGATAGCCTACAGAAGGTGAAGGAAGACCCGCCTCTCCTCTCCAGAAGGGGCAGTGGAGACATTGCTGGCTTGTGTCCACTCCACTCCTGCGTGACATCCTGTCCAGGTGGCTGAGAGGGGTGTGGCCCCTTCCCTACCTTTTCCCACCAGTGGGGGGTGGGTGAATCCTGTTTCTCTCCCTTCAAGCCTTTCCCAGAGCTTAGGTGGTCTTATTAACGCTCCCTCCCAGGTTGCCCAGCGGCCTTCAACTGACCCTTCTCCTAGTGGTGACCTCCTCCACTTGCTGGCTAGGCCCTTGCTTAGGAAGAGGAGGGTGCCTCAATTCTGCTGCGGGGCCTTTCCGCCCCCACACACTCCCACAGTAGTAGCGTCTGTGGGCGAAAACCGCCTGGGGGCTCCTGCCCACCTTCCACTCCCTCATTTTCCACCCACATCTTCCAAGTGGAGTGGGGAGCCACTCCCGGCGGGCGGGGCTGCACCCCGCCCCCCCTCGGCCCTCCCCGAACGGTGAATAAAGAAAGGGCTGAAATGGGAAAGGTGGCTGCGTCTCTCGTGCCCCCGATGCTCTAGGACCCGTGCTCCGGGTCAATGCCACTGAGAGCCAGCCCGGTGGTCCTTCTTTCCCCGCACTCCCTCCAGCGGGCTCGAGCTCTAGGGCTTCCCTAGGCGCTGGGGGCTCCCACGTTCTTTGTGGGAGCTCGCATTGCCTCCGGATCCCTGCCAGGTCAAGCTCATCCAGTAAACGGGGGAGGGGCGCGAAGTATAACTCTCACACAGCCACCTTCGCCAGTTCTCAGCGGCTCCGGGGACCCCTCGTTAGAAAACTCATTCTCCTTCCCCCATCGGCCTTCATGCCCTCCCACCCTATCCCACTTCCCCTCGTTCTCCCCACCACCTCCGGACCCCATTCCCTAGTCGGGCTCCACCCATCTCCATTCCCCACCGCTTCCCTTGGCCCACTAACTTGAGTCTGGACAGCGGGGTCCGGCGGGCGCTGTCCCCTCCGACTGGCGGGTGCTCCGCAGGGGGCGAGGGCACTCTGTGCATTGACGGCGGGAGACCGCCCGGGCTGCCCCCTCGGTGCCCAGCGCTCCGCACCGAGTACGAGCTACGTTCTTCCCGGAGCGCAAGGCCGTGTCCACCGCTGTCCGGGCTCCGTCCCTTCCTCCACGTCTCTTCTCTCCGAGACGCCGAGGCTCTGTCTGTGCCGCGGCCCCCCCACCCCCCGCACCTCCCCGGCAGCGCTCGCCGCCTCTCCGCGCCTCCGCCCCCGCAGGACGCACGGGGAGTGGGGCCCGGCGCTGCGCTGGCAGCCGGGCGGGCGGAGGGCGTGGGCAGAGCCGGGGGCGGAGGCCGGGGGCGGGGGGCGGGAGCCGGGGCCTGTCGGCCGCGGAGCAGAGCCGGAGAGGCGGAGACTGGGGGGAGGGGGGAGCGGTGTGCAGGCGGGGGCGGGGACTCGGAGCCCGGGACCCGAGTGGGGGACCGAGGTGACCGCGGCCGGGGCTGGGGAGGGCGGGCTTGGGGACACAGCGGGCGGGGCGAGATCGCGCCGTGCCGCCCACGCCGGATGCACAGCCGGCCCTCTCCGCGCCCACGTGCCCACGTGAGCGCCCCGCAGGCGACATTCCTACAGCCCCACCACCCTCACCCCTGCGAGCGAGAGCGGTGTTTCTCCTCCGCAAGAAGGTGCACAAAGACACCGAAGCACTCGGACGTGCGAACGTGCCGAGACAATGCCGCGGACGCCCGGGGCCCCTCACTCGGGGGACCGCGAGGCGCAGTCGGAGCGACTGTTGGAGAGAGCCGGGCAAAGTTGGCCGGGGCGAGCGTGAGCAGCTTCGCGCTGCCTGCGTGCATCCGACGGCGAAAGGTGTGCGCTCGGGCAGCGCGGGGCTCGCCCCGCAGGAACCCTGTAGATAGAGATGCCAGCGCCCTTCCAAGCCCTTGAGTAATTTTTTTTGGGGGGTCGGCAGCACTGGGCCTTATCCATCTGGGCCTCCGAAGTTTGGGAAACTGGGAACGGAAGGCCACCACTTAAAGGTTCTGTTCCGTAGCCGCATCCGCGTTTTCTAGCTCCCAGGGTCGGGCTGGAGCGGGAGGAGGCTCCCTGGCCTGCAGACTCTTCCTCGCATTCCGTCTTCTGAGGAAGGGGCACTACTCTGAGAACTGTGTATGGCAGTTGGGATGGGGAAGTCCTCTTTGGGGACGTCTACTAGGGGACCTCGTAGGAGAACTGCAGGAGGCTCTCGTCCGACTTAGCTCCCCGTCGGGGCGCTAAGAAAGGAGTGCCTTAAAGGAGTTAGGGCCCCCTCCCACCCCCCTCCCACCCACTTCCTCCTCCTCCCCTCCCTGTTTCTCCCAGCCCCATCTGGTTCCCATTTCGCTGCCGCCTACGGTTGGGAGGGCTGGAGGGGGGGGGGTGGCAGTAGGGGGCTCTGAAGGCCCCGCCCAGCGGCTCCTGGCTCCGTAAGGGGTGGGCGTGGGGGTGGGGGAGAGGCCAGAAGCAAGGATCCCCCGAGCCTGTAAGTTCAGCCTCGCCCCACCATTCCGCACTTCTGAGTGGCCTAGGGCCCGGCTCGGCGTGGGTGGCGTGGGCGGCAGCTGGTTTCTACATTCCGGCCCAGCACTGGGACCTTTCCGTCCCATGGTGGCGGCTGGGGGAGCGGGGTGCGTTACTGTGGAGTAGTACAGTCGATAAACTTAGCCTCTTCATTAAGTGCAAAACTGTCTGGGGGGTATTAGGAGCGAAGTCCCGTCCACCAAATCCCCGTCCCGCACCTGGTCAGCGTGGCTAGACTGGCTCCCTCCGGGGCGCCCCCACCAAGCTCCTCGGCTTTGTGTGTGGGCGGCCCCTCCCCCCCTGGTTATTCTGAGCTGGGCTGCCAGCCGCTGGCCCCGGGTTTCCACGAGCCCCCTCCCTCTCCCTGCCCACGCTCCCCGTGACGCACATCCTCCGCCCACGCAGCCTCTGCTCCAGGCGCCCCCCTCCCTCCCACCCGGCCCCCTCGGGGTGGTGCTGAGCCCCCCGATCTGGAGGGAGATGCAAGCCCGGGGAGGGGGCCTTCCCGGAGGGAATTGGGCGTGAAGCCAGAAGGCGGGAACTTACTGGGCGCCGGGCCGCCCGGGTCCTGGAAAGAGGACGGGGTGGAGCTGATCCTGAGCCCTCCATTCTCAGGCCTGGGGAGGGTACTCGGCCGGAGGAGGTGTAGGAGGAGGAGGAGGAGGAGGGGAGGAAAAGCCCGCGGACTGCGCGTGAGAGTGAAACTCCAGTGTTCACATCTTTGTTTCTCAAGGTTTTCTTTGAGGTTCAAATGAGAGCCTATGTAAGAACTACCGGTAAATTGTAAAATGCTAAGCAAATTTAAGACGCGATGCTTCTGTACCCTGAGACTGTGAATTTATGTTTCTTTATATTTGTGTAACTATGTCTCTTTCTCTCTAGGTTTGTATTTGAGAGTCTCTGTGTGTGGATTTAAAAATACATGTATTTTTTAAGCCATTGACTTGTCAGGCCTCGGGGCCGGGGCACCCCGCAGCGGGAGCTACTTAGATGCTGTTCTCTCCCTTCCCACTCCCATCGGCCCACTCCCCACCCACTCTCGTCCGCCGAGAACAAGGAATTCCCAGCCTGGAGAAAAGGGGAGACAAAGAAAAGCCATGAGACCATGAAAAGCCATAAAAAAAACTGACAAATGACAAAAAGGAGGTGGGGCCCGGGGTGGCTTTGTCTTGCTCCGGAACACTTTCCAACCTGATTCTCGGGGCCCCTAACTTTTACCAGTGTTCCCATAGGCCCACTGGGGAGAGCAATTAATATTCCCCTTGTGGTCTACATCAGGCCCTTCTTGAAGATTTCCCCCAGGGAAGACAACTGGAAGCAGTCTCCTCAGTACCCCCTTTCCAGGAAATGATGGAAAGAAAGGGGGAAATGTGGGTGGGAGAGAAGGGAGCTAACTGAAACGCATGCCGGCCTCTCCCCATCACGTGTCCTTGTTCATCTAGCAGGTTGAGCTACACACTACTTTTCACCTGATCAATACCCACTTCCAGGTTGCCAGCTGGGCTCAAAACTCACCTTCCTGGACTCTCCCTTGGAGCCCTGCCAGCCACACCTCTAGACAGAATTCCTCCCACCTGGGGTGGAGTGGGGGGTCCTCACTCTTGATGCAAATTTCCATTACTGCTGGTTACCCCCATAGCCCAGGACCCCTGTCGGGACCCCTTGTATCTGGTCGGGCCTCCTCCAGAATGAATGAATTGGTGATGGCATTTACAAGGTAGAAGCAGCTTTGAAAAGGGCAATTGGTACTTCCAAAGGGCCTATGCTTAGCAAGATTGGTTTGGGACATACAGAGGTTTCTTTTCCGTGTCTCCTGCCCCCATCTCCACCCTCACTGAAGTTTCTAGTAAATCACTCAAGTTCAGCTCCTTGGCCTTATAAAATGCCTACTATTCTGATAAATGCATTCACTCCCAGGGGTTAAAAGAAGACTGACCTTTTGCCTGGTAATAGGATGATAGGACCAATAAGTCAAGATTTTTCTCGTTTTTTTCCCCTCCTACAGGGGAGTTTCAAAAAAGTTCACTGAGGGCTTGAATAGAAAGTAAATGTTAAGGGGGGTGGAAAGGGGGAACCAATCACTGGGATCTACATTTAACCTCCTCTCTGGGGGATGTGCAACAGAAAAGTGGGTGAAGGGAGACGATGGGCAGTGTAAGATGGGATTAAACAATAGTTTATAAAGTATTAAAGGTTCATGAGGAAGGGGGGAGTGGGGAGAGAGGGGGAGGGAAAAAAAGGAAAATGAGGAGCTGATTCCAGGAACCCAAGCGGAAGGTGAATTTTGAGAATGATGAGGGCAATGAATGTATAAGTGTGCTTTACACAATTATGCATGTATGGATGGTGATAAGAGTTGTATGAGCCCAATAAAATGATTTAAAAAAAGAAAGTAAATATTTAGAAAATGATGGCAACACATGTACAAATATGCTTGATACAATTGATGTATGGATTGTTATAAAAACTGTAAGAGCCCCCCGAAATGATCTTTTAATAAAAAATTTTAACAGTTCATGGAAAACACCCCGACCCTTTCATTTTCCCACAAATGGTCTTTGAAGTCTCCTGTAGGCGTGGGGGGTTTTGGTGTTCAAATTGGGCCTTTTGCTGGAGATGTTTCACCGTTCCCAGACAAGTAATTCTTACCACTGGATCTCACAGGTTCAGAGGGGAAAGAGATTTATGAACAGATACTGACAACCTAATGCCATCCTGGGAGGACAGACAGTGACAGAAGGATGGAAGGCAAGTGCCCCCCTCTCCCTGGAGTGGTTGGGAACTGGCTTAGACAGGCACCTTGGAAGAACGAACAGGAGCTTTTCCTGGAAGAGACAGTGGCTTCAGAGAGATTAGTATGTACAGAATGCACGGAGGTCTAAAACAGACGGATCTGTTGCCGAGGCTGGAAACTGGGGTTCATTCTTGCTGGAGGAAGGAGCGCGGGGGGTGAAAGCGTTCAAGGCTTGGCTGCTGCGTGAAAGGCTGATGTCGGACTATGCCTAGTAGCTCCGCGGGAGAAAGACCTGTGCATTTGCTTCTTCTCTAAAGAGTACGGGCCGGCCGAGAAGCCAGCAGTGCTTCTAGACACGTGGCAGGGGGTGTGAGTCAGCAATCAACTCAACGGCATTTAAGAACAGCAACACTACTAGAGGAGGAGTGGCTAGGTATGAATTTAGGGAGGTGGACAAAGTCATTCCATTAAGGAGATTACATACCAGGCACTCAAGTTACAGAGGCGGCAACAGTGGACCCAAGCGTACCAATGATGGTAAAGATGGCACAGAACCAGGCATCCTTTTAGTTTCTGGTGCATGAGGTCATTGTGCACTGGAGTCCACTCAATAGCACTAGCCACAGGCCAGTGTGTGGCAAATTAGGTCAAAGGATTTTTTTTTCTCCCTGTTTTAAACATTTTTCAGTCCATCGTGGTTAGGCATCGTTGAGGCAGTTCTTAATGATTGGGGCCCCAGGCAGGATAGAATGAAACACTGCCTAGATCTGTGTCATCCTCACAATTGCTACTAGGCTTGAGCCCATTGTTGGAACCACGGCATGTTAGTCCATCTCCTTGGGTGACGTTTTTCTCTCTTCATGGCATGTATGCTGGACATGAGGTGAAGTCTCCTCATTCGCACTTCGAAGGAACATTCTGTCCGTTCATCTTCCAAGACAGATTTGTTCATTCTTCTGACAGTTAAAGGCAGGATATTTAATGGTTTTCGCTAACAAGATATTCTAAAGGCATCAATTCTTAGGTCTTCCTTATTCATTGTCTTGCTTTTGCAAGCATATGAGGCAGCTGAAGATACTTTAGCTTGCATCAGGCATACCTTTGTCCTCAAAGTGACACCTTGGCTTTTGGGAACTTTAAAGATGTTTTGCAGCAGATTTGCCCAGTGCAATCCATCATTTAATTTCTTGCTTCTGTGGGCGTTGATTGGGGATCCAAAGTACTGTGAAATAGTTGACAACTTCATTATTTTCTCCATTTATCATGATGTCGCTTATTGATATGGTCTGTCTTGAAGACTGTAGCCTTTGGTTCTCATCAGTAAATGCTTCAGCAAGCAAGATTGTGTTACCTGCCTATCGAAGATTGTTATTAAGTATTCCTTCAATCTTGATGTGGAGTTCCTTATCATGCAATCCAACTGCTACTTTTATAAAATACACTCCAGAATTATTAGAAAAATCAAAGCCTCCACTTTTGTTAGATTTACAAGATATTTATGAAGTACTGTTAATTGCTACAAAGTTTTAAAATTGTTACATTTAATTTCTGCAATTCCTTCATTGTGGGTTGGTAACAAATTCTGAACAGAATTGGTATGTTGTGTTGTTGTTAGGTGTGATCGAGTTGGTTCCGATCCACAGTGACCTTAATGCACAACAGGATGACACACTGCCCGGTCCTCACAATTCTCTCAATTGTTCCTACCGATACTGGGAGAGTGAAGGGAGGTACACCAGCCTGATCATGAGGTGCCAAAGGAATCAGTTATCAGGCATCAAAGAACAAAAAGCCATATAATTGTGTGCTCACCTCCATGATATGATGCTAAAGACAAATGGGTGCATAAGCAAATGTGGTGAAGAAAGCTGATGGTGCCTGGCTATCAAAAGATATAGTATCTGGGGTCTTAAAGGCTTGAAGGAAAACAAGCGGCCATCTAGCTTGGAAGCAACAAAGCCCACATGGAAGAAACACACCAGCCAGTGTGATCACGAGCCAAAGGGATCAGGTTTCAGGCATCATCAGAACAAAAAATCTTACCATAGTGAATGAGGGGGGGAGTGTGAGTGAAGACCCAAAGCCCATTTGTGGGCCACTGGAGATCCTCTTGCAGAGGGGTCTCGGTGAGGAGATGAGCCAGACAGGGTGCGATGTAGCAACGATGAAAAATACAGCTTTCCTCTAGTTCCTAAATGCTTCCTCCCCCCACCCCACCCCACCACTATCATGATCCCAAGTCTACCTTGCAAGTCTGGCTAGACCAGAGGATGGACACTGGTACAGATAGGAACCAGAAACACAGGGAATCCAGGGAGGATGATCCCTCCAGGACCAGTGGTGTGAGTGAAGATACTGGGAGGGTAGAGGGAGGGTGGGCTAGAAAGGGGGAACCGATTACAAGGATCTACATGTGACCTCCTCCCTGGGGGGTGGACAAAAAAAGTGAGTGAAGGGAGATGTCGGACAGGGTAAGATATGACAAAAGAATAATTTATAGATTATCAATGGTTCATGAGGGAGGGGGTAGCAGGGAGGGAGGGAAAAATGAAGACCTGATGCCGGGGTCTTAAGTGGAGAGCAAATGTTTTGAGAATGATGAGGGCAATGAATGTACAAATGTGCTTTACACACTTGATGTATGTATAGATTGTGATAAGAGTTGTATGAGCCCCTAATAAAATGATTAAAAAGTTACCCACAATCCCTAAATTAAAAGAGTTGTCAAAACACTCTCTTTCTCCCCATAACTCACTGGGCAACAAAACTAGATCTGACCTGAATTTATTTTGTGACAGAGCCTGACCAGCAACTTGAATGAGGGCTACTTCAGAGTTTTGGGGTTTTTTTTTAAACCCCACTTAATGTGAATATCTATGTGTATCACTGAAGAAATAATGTTTTGTATTATTAGGTAACACAAATGGTGTGCATTTGGCTACACTGTTAGGATTCTCTAGAGAAACAAAACCAGGACACTTATGATTTTATATATCTCTATGACAATAGATATATACAGCACGAAGGAATATAGCAGCTAATCCGTCCACACAGCAGTACAGAGGGCTCAGTTCAACTCAATTCTGTGGAACAGTTATTATATTGGAAGGCCTTCAACTCAAAAGGGCTGCTGGGTCCAAGGTCAAGGAAGCAGACGGCTATGTCTTCTATAGAGCAATGCAGGTAGTCCAGCCGCAGGCAGCAAACAGCAGGGCAGGTCACTGACAGTCAGCCACACAACAGGATCCGACAGTCCCAAGCTCAAGCAATGTATACACCAGCAGCGGGGCAAAGCAGGTCTCAAAGGAACCTCAAGCTCTAGTGACACAAACCATGGGTTGGCTGTCCCACAGGTAGTGTAGCTCACAAGTTGAGGCAAAGAACTAGCTAAGGCAGCCGTACGCTGGTCCGATCACCAGAGAGCAAGAGAGAGATGGGTGGGGCTTACTGAGCCATTTATCTCTTTGCCTCCAATCAAACTGCAACCTTATTAATCCCACATGTTCCTATTGGCCAGGTTGGCACAATAAACCTACCTTCACAGTTACTAACCTCACTGGCTGTTCATGGAAGAAAAGCCTGGTGATCCCATAAAGATGACAGCCAAAACTCTATGGAGAAATTCTACTCTGTCACACACGGGATCACCATGAGTTGGAAATGATTTGTCAATGGTTCTTTATTCTTAGTCCCAGACACTACTGGGATTGTTGCCTTAAATGAGTGTGTATTGTTGTTGTTAGGAGCCATTGACTCTATTCCAACTCGTAGCAGCTGCATGTCCAACAAAACGTTGCCCAGTGCTAGACCATCCTCACCACTGTTTTTGCTATTGTTGAGCCCAATGTTGCAGCCACTGTGTCAGTTCATCTCACCAAGGATTTCCTCTTTGCCAAGCATGATGTCCTTCTCCAGGGATTGATTTTGCTTGATATGGTGGCTGAAGTAATCTCATTCTCCTCGTCCAGGAAGCATTCCGCTTTCCTTCTTTCAAGACACATTTGTTAGTTCTTCTGCCAGTCCATCCTATATTCAATATTCTTTGCTAATACCATAATTCAAATACAGCAGTTCTTTTTTTGGTCTACTTCTGTACCATATGAGGTTTTTCAAATCTAAAGAACTCTGAATTCTAAAACACATTTACTATCCAGATTGACCACCCCATTTACTCCTAAGTCTTGGCCTGAGTTACTATTGGCTATTTGCATAAATCAAACCCACCTGCTGATCGTGAATATTCATCACAGTGTGTGCTATAGGCTTGCTTTGAAGATTATTCTGGAAGTGTTTTGAACAGTGTCTGCATTATTCAAACAAGGCTAAAAGCTTCTGGAGTGACTACCTTGAAATTACAGCACTCATTTAGATGCTAAATTGTGATGTATTATGAACACTCTCATTACTACCTACCTTGTCTACACATTTTATGCATTCCTATCCTGTGGTCTTACATCCAAATCAAAGAGCTCTGAATGCTAAAGAATGTGGGGTCTGGTAAAAAAGGGCATTAAAAAATTGTTTTCTGTTTTTAAAACAATTTTATATTTATAGAAATGTTAAGATGGTACAGAAAATGCTCACAAACCTCATATTTAGTTTCCTTGGTGGTGAATATCTGATTGTATGGTACATTTGCCACACCAACGGATGGACCGGTTTTGATATGGTGAAAGTCCATAGTTTCCTCTCCTCACTAGCCAATTTTTGTGGCACTTTCTCTCTCACCTTAATCACTCAGAGTCAGGTCAGATTTTATTCCTAGGTATTGTGAGCCAAGTCAAAACATCCCTGGCCACATCCAAGGTCAGGCCACTGAAGCCCAGCTGCAGCCCCAACAGTGTGCCCAATTCTGCCCTTCAGACCAACCAGCCCTCCCCGATGATTTCTCTCTAACTCCCTGAGGCTAAGTCACAGCTAGAAAGACTCTTTCTCCATCAGTCTCACCTCCCCCCACCCCTTCCAGCATTCTGCGTCACTGGTAAGGATTGTGTCTCCCCCATAACTATGTGTTGTAAATCATAACCTCTATGTCACGTGGTTATAACCACACTTGGTATGTTAATGAGGTAGGACTAGGGCAGGGTGTGTTTTAAGTCAATCTCTTTTTAAAAAACATTTTATTAGGGGCTCATACAACTCTTATCACAATCCATACATATACATACATCAATTGTATAAAGCACGTCTGTACATTCTTTGCCCTAATCATTTTCAAAGCATTTGCTCTCCACTTAAGGCCTTTGCATCAGGTCCTCTATTTCCCCCCCCTCCCTCCCAAGTCAATCTCTTTTGAGATATAAAAAAGATGAAATAAGAACTAAAGGAAACAGAGGAGGGGGAAGACATATGCTGAACCACATGAAGATCATCCCCCAGGAGCAGAGAAACTCAGAAGAGTGGAAGACTTCCTTCTGGAGCAAGAAGCCTTCTAGAGCTAAATCTCAGAATCTGGACTTCTGGCTTCCTGAACTAAGAAAATAAATTTCTCTTTGTTAAAATCATCCATGGGGGTATTTCTGATGTAGCAACACTAGGTCACTAAGTTACCCAGAGGTGGGTCTTCACAGATAGACAGCCTGCAGAGCCCTCTTCTGGGCACCCATCACCCAAAGCTGGCGCCATATGATAGGACTGTGTCCTGACTGCCGGCACAGTCTCTTGTGAATTAGCCACACCCCCCATGTCAAGTCCGAACTCTCATTTCCCCTTCATGGGTTTCTTGATTCTCTATAGTAGCTTACAAAATTTATGGAGACTAGTACCCAAACGTAGAGTTACCCATTCGTGATGGCCTGGAAGGAGACAGACAGATACACCAGGTAAGGGGTGGAAGAGATAGTGGCAGGAGACTTCCATTTTTCCACTTGCCATGCCACACTCTCCCTTACTTAAATGTTCTTGCCATCCCAAGACTCCCCAAAGGAAAAGAAAAAAAAAATCCCCAAAGAGAAATCCAAGGTCCAGGGTCCCTTGTTGACTCATTGGGTCCTCCATGCACACGAGGGAGTACCTCTAAAAGCTGATTTGTGTGTGTGTGTGTGTGTGTGTGTGTGTGTGTGTGTGTGTGTGTGAGCGGATAGTGTATTTGGAGCTTGTTCTAGCAGGTCAGACTGTTAATCAAGCTTTCTATTTAGAGGTCCTGAAAAGAATGTGTAACAATGTGCGACAAGAAAGGACTGATTTGTGGCAGACAAAGAACTGGTTTTGCCACCTCGAGAATACACCTGTTCCCGCAGCCATCTGTGTGTGCTAGCTTTTGGCAAAAGACAGCATGCCTCTCTTGTCCTACACACTTTTCTCACCTGACCTCGCTCCTGTGTGACTTCCTTTTGTTTCCACAAATGAAGAAGGACATGAAAAGACAGTGATTTGATCATGTAGAAAAAAAACGAGGGAGGTGCTGTCAGCCATCCAAACAGATGAGTTTGAAAAAACGTTTCAAAGAATGGAATGGCAGATTCGACAAATGTATTAAGTGTAATGGAGAGTACTTTGAAGGTGATTTGGTGATTCTGTTAAAATTTTTTTTAAATACATAGCTTAGAAGGGGGAAAATTCCATTTTGGGGGGTTACCCCCTCGTATGCATGACTCAATGAATATGCATGCATGACTTCCTTCTGTCTACTGCCCTTTCTGAGACTTACTGCCAGGATGGGGCTCTTGCAGCCCCTCCTCATTTGCACAGCTCAGTGCCCCTTGAGAAGCCTGGCGGTGCGATAGTTAAAAGAGCAAACAGAAAGGAAGGTTGAGAGTTTGAGCCTGCCACCTGCTTCCTGGGAGGAAAAACCTGTGGTTGCTCTCACACATATCACACCTTAGAATGCCCGATGGGGCAATTCACTCTGTGCCACAGGGTCACGACGAGTCAACATGGACTGGAGGATACAGACCAAGTGTGCCTGGGAAAGTCACCCCGATTGGCTCATAATTCCAAGGGAATTCTAAAAACCAGAGACAAAGGCTCAACGAAGTTATTTGTCCTATACAGGATTCACACACACACACACACACACACACACACACACACACACACACACACAAAAGTGCTTCAATTTTTATGAACAATTATTGTTAGCTACTGTTTAATTGGCTCTGACTTATAGTGACCCTATGTACACATGACCAAAATATTGCCCAGTCCTACACCAACCTCACAGTCAATACTATTTTTTAGCCTATTTCTTGCCCAGGGGGTATAGTGGTCCCCAGTTCCAAACCACCAGCCACCCCCTGGAAGAAAGGTGAGGCTTTCGACTCCCAGAAAGAGTTTCGGTGTCAGAAACCCGCAGGAGTTGTTCTACCTTGTTCTGGAGGGTGGGGATCGATTCAATGGCAGTGAGTTGAACTCATTACATGCTGGAAGGGGCGGCGGGGTGGGGGTGGGGCGGCCAGTGAGATGTGGCAATGTTACAGCCTTGGAAACACTATGGGACAGTTCTCTGGTCTGTAGGGCCATATTGAGTCAGAATAGACAGGGGCAGCTTTTTGTTTTGCTTTGCATTACGTGCTAAGTGCTCTGCTCGGCCCTCAGCATGTCAAATCATGTCTTAAGAAGCAGCCTAACGAACAGAGTAGACTCAAGTTTTGGCATCTGCAGGACTTAGGTTGGAACTGCTGCCTAGTCCCATTAAGCATAAGGCCTTGAGCATGTCCCTTTATCCTTCTTAGTCTTTCATCTTCCATGGAGATAATCTTACTTGTTTCACAAGATCTTATAAGAAACAGAAAACTCGCTTAAATCTCACATTAAGTTTGTTTCCAAGATGAAAAATTCCCAAAATTACATTTGTCAAAGTTCTTATTATGAATTGGGCGGAGGTTAACATATTAGATCATCATTTTTGCATTCAGCCACTTATCAAACCTCCCAATGGCTCCCTTATTTCCTCCTTCCCTTTTATCCCCATGTCCCCCTTGCAGTTTTACTGTCTCCCCACTTCATCCAAGTTAACACTTGTCTTCCCCTTCCTACCACTGGTAATTGTCAAAATCTGTTTCTTTTGATGTGGAAGCCTTTTGTCCCTTAAAAAATATTAACAGTGGTCTCATTACAAATGTGTCCTTATATTTGTGTTTGTGTTCAATATTTGTGTTTGATTAACTTCACTCAGAATGTCTTCCAAATGCATCCATGTCATGAGATGTTCCACGGGTTCCTCATCTTTCATGATGCGTATAGGATGTAGCACCAGCGTTTATTTATCCGTTCTACTGATAGGCAGCTTCCACCTTCTTGCTATTGTGAATAGTGTGATGATCATGGGTATGCACACGTTTGTTGGTGTGATGGTCTTTATTTCTGGAGGGCATATACCAAGTAGCACCAGGTCATATGACATCTTGATTCCCAGTTGTCAGAGGAGGCACCGTACTGCTCTCCCTGCAGTTAATACGGCTCTGCACTCCCACCAGCAGTGTACACGGGCCCCGATCTCTCTGCACCCTCTCCATCATACGTTGTTTTCTGCTTTTTTAAACTTTGCTATGAATTATGGAACACGGTGGTATCTTGTCGCTGTTTTCAATTTGCATCTAGTGATTAATTATGAGCATTTCTTCATGCTTTTGGGCTGCTTGATTTCTTCTTTAGAGAGCTGTTTGTTCATGTCCTCTGTCCATTTTCCGCTCCCTTGACCCCTTTTTAGTTGGCCGATTTGTGTTTTTCTTGTTGAGTTGTTGAAGTTGTCTATACATTCTCGAGATTAGTCCTTTGTCCAATATGTTATTGCAATTTTCCCCCTCACTCTTAGGGATAGCTTTTTACCCTTTTGGTGAAATTTTTGGATGTTTGTCAGTTTCTTATTTTATGTGGAGGTCCTAGTCATCTCGTCTGTGTGCATGTCTTTCATTATGTTTTCAGTTACTTCTGCCATGTTTCAGGGTCACTAAGATTTTCCCTATGTTTTTCATTGATGATCTTTGGAATTATAGATGTGCATATATCTATCTTAATTCAGTTTTGTATACGGAGTAAAGTACAGGTCCTGAGCATTCTTCTGCAAATGGAAATCCAATTTTGTCAGCATCATTTGTTGAAGAGACTCTCTCTTTCACATTGCATGTGTTTTAATCCTTTGTCAAAAATTAGTTATCTGTAAGTGGATGGATTCTCTCTTCTGTTCCACTGGTCTATATAACTCTTGTTATACCAGAACCAGGCTGTTTTAACTATCATAGCTGTGTAGTAGGTTTTATAATTAGGGAGTGAGAGGTTCCCTATTTTCTTTTTTAATAATGCTTTGATTTTGCTTTATTTTTCATGTAAAATCCTTTCCACATAAAGGTAGTGACTAGTTTTTTCCATTTCTTTAAAGAATGATATTGAGATCTGAGTCAGATTTACATTATATTTATAGATCATTTGGTAGTACTGACATTTTTCAATGTTAAGTCTTCCTTTTGATTGCTTGTAGCAGCATTTTGTAAACTTCTTTGTACAAGTCTTTTATTTCTCTGGTTGGGCTTATTCCAAGTATTTTACCTTTTGGGTGGGTATTGTAAATGGTATTGTTTCTTGCTTTCCTTCTCTGAGTTCTCTTTGCCGGTAGACAAGAATCTGATTGAATTTTGTATGTTCTTATTGAGTTTCTGGGTTTTTCTGCATATAGAATTATGTTATCAGCAAATAGAATTTTACTTTTTCTTGGCCAATTTGGATGTCTCTGGTTTCTTTTTGCTTATGTCTTTTTAAAAAGCTCTATCTAAGACTTGCAGTATACAATATTGAACACAAGTGCTGATAAAGGTCATTCTTGTCTAGTTCCCATTCGCCAGGGGAATGCTTTCAGTTTCTCCTTCTTGAGTGAGCTGTTGGCTGCTGGTTTTGCATATATGCTCTTAATTAGGTTGAGGCATTTCCCTCCTATTCCTATTTTGCTGAATGTTTTTTTTATCTGGGATGGGCATTGGATTTTGTCAAATGCATTTTCTGCATCAATTGATACGATCATGCAATTTCCCCTTTTTATTTATATTGTAGATTACAATGTTTTTCTTTTTTTTTTTTTACAATGTTTTTCTAATGTTGAACCATTTTTGTATACCTGTGATGAATCACATTTGGTCATGATATGCTTTTCTTTTTAATACTCTGTTGGAGCCTGTTGTTTAGAATTTTATTGAGAATATTTGCTTCTGTGTTCGTATGGGATATTGGCCTATAATTTTCTATTCTGATGATATCTTTGCCTGCTCTTAGGATCAGGCATATGTTCACTTCATAAAATCAATTTGGGAGATTGCCCTCCTTCTCTATATTCTGGAATTGCTTGTGTAGAATTGGTGTCAGCTGTTCTCTGAATATTTGATGAATTTCCCAGTGAAGCCATCTTGGCCCTGGACTTTTTGTTGCTGTTGATAGTTTTTTAACAACCAGAATCAGTTCATTCTTCTGTGTAGGTCTATTCAGGACTTTTATACAAGTCTATGCTAGCTTAGGTAGGTCATGTGTCTCTAAAAATGTGTTCCTTTCTTCTAGCTTTCCAATCTGTTGGAGTCAAGTCCTTCATAGCATTGTGTCATTATGTTTTTTATTTCAGTTGGTCCTCTGGCAACATTACCCCTTTTTTTTTATTTGTCACATTTGTATCTTCTTTTAAAAATTATTTTATTGTGGGTTCTTACAGATATTAATACCTCACAGATATCCATAATTCAATTAGATCAAGTATAATTGTACAATTGCTGTCACCATCAGTTTCAAAAACATTTTTTTCTTCTTGAAATCTTTGATACCAGCTCCCCTACCCATCTTCTCCTTTTATCTTATGTTAGGTTTGCCAGTAGTTTGTCAAATTAGCTAATCCTTTCAAAGAAGCAACTTCTTCTTTTAGTTATTTAGCTTTTTGGTGTATCATTGAACTCAAGGAGTCATTGTAATACAAACCAGGCACAGAAAACAAAACAAAACCCAAACCCACTGCTATAGAGTCAACTCCCACTCACAGACCAGGGCAGAGTTGTTCATAGATGTTTCTGAGAGTGTAACTCCTTTCTTCTTCTTTTAACGCACTTCATCCACCTATCATATAACTCAATAGTTCAGCCACATCAAGCAGAGCTGTCCAGTCATCACCGCAATCAATTTTAGAACATTTTCTTGTTCCTTGTATTCATTGTTATTGATGTAATTATTTTTTAATTGTGGCAAATATATACACAGCAAAACAATCTCCAATTGAACGACTTCTACATGTGTGATTCAGTGCCACTGATTATACTCTTCATGTTGTACAACCATTATTGATATCCTTTTCCATATTATTTCACCACCATTACCCTAAACTCAGTACCCCCCAAACAAAAAAATCTTCTTTCATCCATGGTAACCATAAGTCAAGTTTGGTTTCTTTCTTTCTTCCTTCCTTCCTTCCTTCCTTCCTTCCTTCCTTCCTTCCTTCCTTCCTTCCTTCCTTCCTTTTAGTTTTCTTGACCTGATATTCACATATCATACATTTTCATAGTTAAATCACTTCTAGAAAGAGTTGTACATACATCATCACAATCAGTTCTAATTCTCCCTCCCTCCTCCCACATTTTTTTGCTCCCCAATTTCCCTCACCCAACCCCCCTTTCCTGATAAACCACTGTATCACTTATTATCTTTATACATCCACTCCTTTGCTTCATAAACTGGGAAACCTAACAAAAACAAATGAAACAGAAAGCAACCAAACACACCCACGCCCCTAAAAAATACATGATCAATCACCCCTTTGGGGTATATGGTGACTGCTTTGATATCAATAATTGATATGTTGATATGAGGAGCTGTATGAGAGCATGGTCCAACTAAGAGCTGTAATCCATGCATTGCTGCTTTGTACAGATTGACTTCTTAATCGATTGAGCTCTGTTTGCAGTGAGCCTGGGGTTGCTGCGAGGGGAATTTTCCTGTATCATTTCTTGCAAGGACAGATCCTTGCCTCTCGGATGAAAACCTGTCATATTAATACAGGGAGAGGATTGAGGTATTAACTATATTGTGGTTATGGGTACCCTTTCATTGGATACCCACTAAGCCAGGGGTCCCACCCAAGGACACAGGACCTCCATTTGCACAATCTTGGAGAACCAATGTCTTAGCCTTGTTGATTCTCCTGTTTTTCTGTTTGTTGAGTCATTTATTTCTGCTCTAGTCTGTTTTTTTCTGCCGGTAACTAAAGGTTTATTTTGCTTGTCTTTTGTTCTAGTTGTTGGAAATGTTGGATTAGTGGGCTGTTTTTTTTACCTTCTTGATGTATGCATTCATTGCTATAAACTCTCCTCTGAATGCTGTTTGGACTGTGTCCCAAAAGTTTTCTTACACTGTATTTTTATTCTGTTTCAAGGAATTTAAATTTTTCATTCCTATTTCTTCAAATATCAGTAGCATGGTATTGTTCAATTTCCAGGTGCTTGACCCCCCCCATTGTTAATTTCCAATTTTATAGTATTGTGATCTGAGGAGATGCCTGGAATATATCTCAATGTTTTAAATTTTGCTAATGGTTGCTTTGTGGCCTAATGTGGTATAGTCTCGAGAAGGTTCTATGTGCACTGGAAAACAAAATATATGATTCTTTTATTAGTTAGAATGTTCTGTATAGAAGAGGTCAAGTTGAATTGTGTTGTTTACTTCTTCTATGTCTTTGTTGAGTTTCTTTCTTGTTGTTCTGTCCTTCTTTGAGAGCGCTATACTGACACCTCGTTATTATTGTACGGTAGTCAGTTTCTCTCTTCAAATCCATAGGATTTTATTAAAATACTTGAAGGTCGCTTTTCCCTTTTGGGGCCATTGCTGAAGGAGTAGCGGCCAAAATGGAGTTCAATCCCTTTGTGACTTCGGACCGGAGCAAAAACTGGAAAAGGCAATTCAATGCACCTTCTCACATATGCAGGAAGATTATGTCTTCTTCCCCTCTTTCCAAGGAACTGAGACAGAAACACCATGTTCGGTCCATGCCTGTCCGAAAGGATGATGAAGTTCAGCTTGTGCAAGGATGCTACAATGGTCAGCAGATTGGCAAAGTGGTCCAGGTTTGCCGGAAGAAATACGTCATCTACCCTGAGTGCCTGCGGCAAGATCAAGCTAACGGCACCACTGTCCATGTAGGCATTCACCCCAGCAAGGTGGTGATTACAAGGTTAAAACTGGACAAAGACCACAAAAAGATCCTGGAGCAGAAAGCCAAATCTCGCCAAGTAGGAAAGGAAAAGGGCAAATACAAGGAAGAATCACTTGAGAAGATGCAAGAGTGAAATATCTTGTACACAACTCCATTAAAACGGCACATTTGAAAAAAAATACTTGAAGGTCTTTCATTGGATATATATCGATTATACTTATGTTTTCTTGTTTAGTTGCCTGTCAATCATTATGCTTTGACTTTGTCTCCCAGTGGATTTTGCACTGAAGTCTGTTTTACCAGAGATTAATATACCTTCTCTTTTTAAAATTTCCATTAGCTTGCTCCCCACCCCTAATCTTTTGATTTTATTAGTCTGCTTTTGTCTGTGACTAAGGTGTGTATCTTATAAGGATTGATGGGTCCTACTTAATTAAAAAAAATGAAATCATGCTCTTACTCTCTTTTGGAAGGCAGCTATGCTCACCACTATACCACCAACTCCTCCCTTTCTTTTGATGGTGCAGTTATTCCATTTACTTTCAGTGTCATTATTGATAGGTATGGATTATTGCTGCCATTTTGTGTGTGTTCTTGTTGGTTTCCTTGTTCCTTGTAATTTTCTGTGCAGAGTTGATTTTGTGCCCTGGTAGCATAGTGGTTACATGTTGGGCTGTGATCTGCAGGGTGAGCAGTTTGAACTCACCAGTTGCTCAGTGGCAAGAAAGACAGGGCTTTCTATTCCCTTAAGTTAGTCTCATCACGAGCTATCGATGGGATCTGGTATCAGGCATCAAAGACCCAGAACAAAAAATACTATCAATGTGAATGAGGGGGAGTGCAGAGTGGAGACCCAAAGTCCATCTTTAGACAATTGGACATCCCCTAACAGAAGGGTCACAAGGAAGAGATGAGCCAGTCAGTGCAGTGTAGCACCATCGAAACATACAACTTTCCTCTAGTTCTTTAATGCTTCCTTTCTCCCGCTATTATGACCCCAATTCTACCTTATAAATCCAGCTAGACCAGAGTGTGTACACAGGTACAGATAAAATTTGGAAACACAGGAAACCCAGGACAGATAAAACCCTCAGGATCAATAATGAGAGTAGAGATAGCAGGAGGGGAAGAGGAAGGTGGGGGAGGGGGGAGAAAGGGGAAACTGATCACAATTATCTACATATAACCCTTTCCCAGTGGGATAGACAACAGAAAAGTAGGTGAAGGGAGACACTGATCAATGTAAGACATAAAAAATAATAATTTATAAATTATCAAGGGTTCATGGGGGGGGTAGGGAAAATGATGAGCTGATACCAAGGGTTCGAGTAGAAAGAAAATGTTTTGAAAATGATGGTGGCAACAAATATGCAAATGTGCTTGACACAATGGATGTATGTATGGATTGTGATAAGTTGTATGAGCCCCCAATAAAATGATTTTAAAAAAAAGTGAGTCTCAGAAACTCACAGGATCAGTTCTACCCTGTCCTATAGGATCCCTATGAATTGGCAGTAACTCAATGGCAGTAGGTTTGGTTTTGTTTTTTAAAACTTGTTTTATCTTTTACTTGGCCTTGTGATTTTTCCTTTTTAAATTTTGATGAGCAATATCTATTTTCTTTGAGGGTACTTTGTTATTCCCTATTTTCTGTTGGGTTGTTGGCCACAGGTCAATTATTCAAAACCACCAGCCATTCTGTAGGAGAAAGATGAGGCTTTCTATTCCCATAAAGATGAACTTGGAAACGCTGTGGTGTTCCTATGAGTTGGAATTGCCTGGATGGCAGTGAGTTTGTTTCCCTTTGGAGAATCTCTTTTGAAATGTACCCGACTTCCTCTCCATTTGAACAGCTTTGTATTTACATTGTTGCCACTATTTACTTTTTACTTATCTGCTGTAGATTGGTATCTCTGACTCCCTATTTTCAATCTTGTAACTTTGTTTTACTTTGATTGCTACAGTAACTGGGTTGACTTCCCAGTGGGTTGTCTTATATACTGATCTCAGGTTAATGTCTGCTGTTGTAGATTCTCAGTCCAAAGAATTCCTTTTAGTATTTTTTTGTAAGGTTGGTGGGGTTTGTGTGTGTGTGTGCAAATTTCTTTAATTTCAACTCATCTGGAAGTTTTGCTGGATATAGATTCTTGATTGGCAATTTTTTTCTCTTCAATTTTATGTCATTCTATTGCCTTTTTGATTGTATGATTTCTGTTGAAAAAAATCAGAGCTTATTCTGATCATTTCTCCTTAGTGTGTAATTTTTTGCTTATCTTGAGCTGCTCTTAATAATTTTTCTTTGTCTTTGATTTTTGAAAAGCTTAAATTTACATGATTTTTTTCTGGGTGGGGGTGCTCTGTCATGTTTGGGGCGCTTTCAGCTTCTTGTAGAGTTATTTTCTCCTCTTTCAGAATGTTCAAAGATTTTTTTCCCCCCACAGTAGCTCTTGGGACAGTTTTCTGTGTGCTTTGTTTCTTCCTATTCTGGAATTCCTGTTATGTGTGTTGTTCATTTTGACAGTGTCGACACACATAATTCTTAGACTCTTTATTGGTTTATTTTTGTTCTTTTAAGGGCTCATTCCTTTCATAGTTTGGTATTGTGAGGATTGTCTTCAAGCTCCCTCCATGGCTTCAATTCCACTGCTTTGCTCTTTCCAAGTGTTTTCTAGTTCTATTGTCTTAGCATTAATCTCCTGGAATTCTATTTGCTGTTTTTATATGGTTTCTAAGTTTTCATTTATTTTTTCAGCTTGCTCTTGTAATGTTTTCCTGAATATGTCTATGCGGGTTTTTTTTGGTGTGCTTTCCCCCATGGCTCGCTTGTTATTTTTCTCCATCCATTGAAAGTATCTAAGAATCATTATTCTAGAAAGAAGAAAATATTCTAAAATGGTTTGTGGTGATGATTATATAACTCTTAATATGACTGAGCTGTGTGATATGTGAATTATATGCCAATAAAGCTGTTAGAAAATAAAAAAGAATAATTCTTCTGAATTCCTTTTCTGGTAGTGCCTAATGCCTAATCTTCCTCAGGAAGGTCTTTGACCTGGTGTTTTGGTCACTTGTTTATTTTGGCGCCTTTGTGCCTTATTTCATTGTATGAGCTGTAATTGGGTGTACATAAACACCAATGCTTATTGCAGCATTATTCATACTAATTAACAGGTGGAACCAACCTGAATGTCCATCAATGGTTGAATAAGCAAAATATGAAACAAAAACATAATGAATTACTGTTCAGCTAATAAGAGAAATGAAGTCTTGATATGTGCTCCAACATGGATGGAGGCTGAATAATTCAATAACAAAAGTATAAATGTGAGGGGGTTTCAACAGATTTGTGGAAAAATTGAATTAAGAGATATGGAATTTTTCCAAGAATTTTTGACGTTTCCTCAGAGTCATCTGATCTCACTTACAGTAAAGACAAACACTGGCTTACGTACAGAAATCAAAGACTAACAGGTTAGCAGAGGGAGGAAAGAGGGGGAAAGTGAGAGTATTTCCATTGCTTATGGAGCACTGCACTTTGATTCACAGTGATGGAAAGATTGCATTGATTAGGGTAGGGTTGCACAGTCAATTAATACAATTGTGGCAGTAAGTTATACACCTGTGTCTTAGTGCTGCTAAAACAGAAATACTGCAAGTGGAGGGCTTTAACAAATGCATTTATTTCCTCATATTTTAGGAGGCTGGAAGTATGAATTTGGGGTGCTGGCTCTAGGGGAAAGCGTGCTCTCTGTCTGCCCTGAAGGTCCTTGGCTCTTCAGCTGTGTTCCTGTTTCCTGCTTCCCTGGAGACCTCCAGGTGTGCTAGCATCTGGCTTATTCCATCTGTTTCAGTTCACTTTATTTAACCTCTCTTTATAGCTCAAAAGAGATTGACACTAATCCTGCCTCATTACCACAATGATGACAACCCATCCACAGGTAGACTTTGGGTTATGACCAAAAATTCATTCATAGGTATATCTTAAAACTGAATTTATAAGAGAGTCAAGACATGTGCATATGCTTTTTTAGTTAGCCCTTTTGCAATGTAAAAAGGGAATCCACACACTCAGGGGGAAATTGGGGAATAACACATTCAATAGGAGACCAATTTTTAACATTTAAAAACTCCCATAACTCAACAAGCAAAAGGCAATTAAATTGAAAAAATGGGCAGAGGCATGAACAGATACTAAAAACCAGACACTCACGTGACCAAGAAACGTATGAAGAAATGCTCAAGTTCATCAGCTAACACAGAGCTGCAAATAAAAAACAAAACCGAGATACCAACTTGTCCCAGAAAACAACAATGCTGGAACCCTCACACATGCTGGGGGACAACAAAAGAGGCCGATAACAGGCTGCTTTCTCAAAAAGTTGGCAACAGAAATACCAAAATGACACTGTGATTCCCCTCATTTAGGGTGTTTCCTAAAGGATGGACATTTAGGGTGTTTCCATCTTTTTGCTCTTGTAGATGGTGCTGCAATGAGCATAAGCATGCATAGATGATTTGTCGGGACTCTGACTTCTCTGGGAGAAATGCTAGTAGAATAGTCATGAATCTATATCGGTTTGGCAGAGGATTTTGTATATGTAAATTTACCTTTGCTACAAATATGTCCATGAAGGGAGCATACAGGGAGCAATGTTATGAACACTTCTGGGATATAACCAAACATCTTGAGGGAATGAGCTGTTGAGTCTCAGGGGACACCAAAGTCAATTGGCATAACATAGCTTACAAAGATAATGCTTTACATCCCATGTGGTGGGTAGTGATGGCGTCTTAAAGGCCCATGAGTAGCCATTATGGTGCAACTTAGCCATCTAAGTTCTGGAGGAGAGAGTGATCAAACTCCAAAGACAAAATGTACTAATGGACCACACACCCAGCAGTCCCCACACTGGTGTAACCAGAACTAGATGGTGTCTGGCTACCACTATCACCTGCTCTGAGAAAGATCACCTTAGGGTCCTGGGTAAAGTAGGGGGAAAATATGGACCAGAACTCAAAATCATACAAAAGACCAGGCTTACAGGTTGGATAGGGACCAGTGGGACCTCCAAGACTATGGACAGCTACTCTTCTGGTCTGGAGCTGAACTCACTCCCCCATTGGAATAATTAACCATTTGAAACCAATGGGCAGCATTTTAACCTAAAGACAAAGTACGAGGCTAAGGAAAGGAGGAACAGAACCAGGAAACAGGGAGGAAGTGGGGTAAGTGATGGTACATCGAGACCACTGCAATGGATAAGTTGAAACAAAATGTGTATGAATTGTTGAATGCAAAACTGAGGATCTGTTCTGTAAACCTTCACGTAATTCATACACACACACGTTTTTTTAAAACGTTTAAAAAAGTTATCAATAAATGAAATTTCTGTTAGGAGTATTTTATTCATAGATCTCAGTTACGGGCTTGCCATAACAAAAAGGTGGTAGAGGGGGAAGTAAGAAAACGTTTTCAAAAAAAAAAAAAAAAGAAAACGTTTTCATGGCAAATACAGGCAGTTCCTAGTGAAGGTTGGACTTACATACACTTGGCACTTAATTTTTTATTATTATTTTTAGTGGAACATTTTTTAATTAGTTGGGGTTTAATACATATGTCATATCATTTCATATTTCAATCATGCCAAGTAGAATTGTACAATTGCTCCCACAATTTCCAAATGTTGTATTTCTACAGGGAGTCCTTGACATAGGATCACTTTTGCCCCACCACCATTGTACTCCCCTCCCCCCAACAACTGACACTTTAATGTTATGTGAATCTACTCACACTTTGAAACACTTTTTTTTAAGCAAAAGGGAAATTTATTGTAGCCCATAGGGGAAACCCTAGAGGGGCCCAGCATCCCCTACTGTGTAGGCATGCCCAGCAAAGAGTCACACTATTCACTGTACCCCTATGTCCCAGAGGGACTCCCCTTGAGCGAGCCCCAAAGGCCCAGGACTGGCTGGGGTTGGGGACGTGAAATTTAACTTTACTTTGAAACATTTGAGCCGGCTCCAACCTGCAACAAGTTCTTCCTCACAAACACTTTCACTTGCTGCACAGGCAACTTTGAAATCATTGACCAATGTGTGAGATTTTTGTTTACTAACCAATTCGCTGCTGTCCAGTTGATTCTGACTCACGGTGACGCTATAGAATAGCTCCTTGGAGTTTCCGAGATGTAGATTTTTTTTTTTTTGAGCTGTAAGTCTTTATGGGAGTCAAATAGCAGCATCTTGCTCCACCGGAGGGCTGGTGGGTTTGGGCAGAAAGCGTTGCTGCAACGCTTATCCACAGCACCACCAGTTACTTCGCTGCTCGAAAGTAAAGAACCTATTTTGTTTTTGGTTGGTTTGCACTGCATCCGTGCTGGCGGACCTAGAAATCTCACTCAAAGGCTTACATTCACAGTTGATTCAGGAGGCTTCTTCCACTTTGATTCCCTATTGGCTCGCGTGGCCATCAGTCCTCCCAGTTGTGACTCCACTGGAGACGGAAGCGTGCTGTTAGGGGGCGGAATCTTCCGGTCGCCATTGCTAAGGGCTGACGTGTTTTCTAATAGGCGGAAACGTGCTTCTCCCGCCTTCTCCCGCCAGCTGCCAATGGGCGGGATTCCTAGGGGCCTTAAGAGACGCCTACTGGAAGCTCCGCCCGTCCGATTGGTTGTTAGGGGCGGTCCTTGTAGCTGATAGGCTGCTGACCCTGCCTGTTCAGGCCTAGTTGCTGGAGAGAGGCACGTGAGGAGGCGGCGGCTTGAGACGACCATGGCGGGAGGAATGAAAGTGGCAGTCTCCCCGGCAGTTGGTCCCGGGCCCTGGGGCTGGGGGTCCGGGGGCGGTGGGGCCGTACGGCTCTTCCTGGTCCTCTCGGGCTGCGTGGTTTGCGGCGCAGGTACTGCCGGGACAGCAGCACCCAATGGGGCGGGTGCTGCGTGGGTTACTTTCCGACAAGTGGGCACCGTCCCGCGGGTGTGGGCCGTTGGTCAGCCGAGGGCAGTGGGTACTGAAGTGGAGGCTTCGTCGGCCGCGGAGGGGCGCTGGGGCGAGGGGCTGGCGCCTGGGGGGCTCGGCGGAGGTACCCACAGGAGCTTGGGGGCCCGGGCAGGAAGGGAGGCCTGGGCGGGAGAGGTGGTCCGGGGGCTGCCAGCGCTGCAGCGTCTCCTTAAAAGCAGGGACCCCCGAGCCTGTTGGCTGTGCGGGGCCCTTACTCAGCAAAGCGGTAGCCCCTGAGCAAGCGTCGTCAGGCCCAGGGCAGGGATGTCAGGACAGATCATCCTCGTTGACAGGCATGCAGTGGGGGTGCCTTATGCCTTTGGAAGACACTGGCCCAGGACGGACCGGATGACATAACATTCCTCAATTAAAAAATAAAAAAAAGAGAGATACCCAGACACTTTAGCCTATGGTAGGTTTTGTCCAGCAAAATTATTTGGTACCTGTTGCTGGAAGATTGACTATGGACTAGGAAAGAAACCGCTTACCTTGTCTGCTCTTAAAATCCAGGAAACCGAGTGAGTGTGCTTGTGAAAACTTGCAGGTAGTCCTTTATCGTTCAACCTATGGCAGAAAAATAAGCGGGGTTCTCAAGCTCCCACTGGAGGGAGTTGAGACCCAGGAATCAAGGAATCTTATCTCGTACACACAGCCTGGGCGCGCGCTCCGTCCCCTTTGATTGCTGCCCATCTCTCGCTGCCACGTGCATAATCCTGAGGGGCATCTTGCGGGCGCTCTCAGCATCCCTGGATCTAGTTCCAACGCACAAATGTTCAAAAACATTTCTTTGTTTTTTTAGAGGGAGGAGGAGCAGTATCCAGAAACATGGCCTAGAGTGACACTTGGGTTATTTGTTATCGGGGTGAACTTGGGCCAGATGGTTAACTTATAAAATGAGACACATAACACCTATCTTGAAGGTTGTAGAGGGGAAATGAGAAAATACATGGAAAAATGCCAGCACATAGTATATGCTTAATTACTGTTCCTTTTTCTCTTTTTAAGTTTCTCCCCGCCCCCCTCCCAACAGTTGTATTGTTATATAATTCACCTAGCATACACTTGAATAGTTTAAGTTTCTTTAACAAACAGGAACTTAGCATGAAGAAGAGTAGACTCAAAAGATGATATTTGTTGTGTGGCCTGACAGTCTGTTGTTGGCAACTGTAATGAGACAGTCAATGTTCTAGAAAAGTTTCTCGGAGTAAAGAGACAATAAATACGATGACTGAGATAACTAAAGAAACTTCCTTCTCATTGAAAGTTTAAATCTCTGATTATAAAAATACTATGTTAATTTTAGATCGTTTAAGTGTCAAGAAGTAGGAAAAAAACTCAGGTATTGGATTTGGAGACAATTCATTTTAGCCTCCCCCTCCCCATACTTAATTAAAAATTAAAAAAAAAATCAATTCTCTTCCCTGGAAACTATCAGTTGTTACCAGGGGTAGTTTTCTCACTTGATTTTCTAGCATAGAATTTACTCATGCCACTTAAAGTTCTTCCTAAGTATTATTTTTATTACAGTCCATGGTGTGGATAGACTGTTGTTAATGTTCTCTCCATTGGTTGAGTATTTGTGGCGTTCCCGGTTTATTACCCTCATGGGCAACATTTTATGAACTTTTTCGCATATAAATATTTTGTTGCATTTGCATTTTCAAGGTAGATTCTCAAAAATGAGAACTGGAAATGATCACATCCAAAGGTAAAAGCTATGTTTCATTGAAACACCTTGTGAAAATGCTCCCGGAGAAGGTGTGCAAGTTTATACCACAATCAACAGTGTTTGTCTGCTTATGACTCAGGTTAGGTACTCTCTGAGTCAGTTCCGATTCATGGCGACCCTAAGTACAAGGGAGCATTGAAAAGTTGTTGGGGAAATGGAATGAAAAGTTAATGGAATTTTTCCGTGGACCTCTTGCATCCCAGTTTGTGGCATCTTCATAATTGCTGTGTTTGAACTCATTGTTGCAGCCACCGTGTCAATCATTTCAATGAGAATCTTCCTCTTTTCCGTTGGTCCTTTGCCAAACCTGTTGTCCTTCTCCAGGGGCTGGTCCCTCCTGATAATAGGTCCAACATGTGAGACGCGGTCTTGTCATCTTGCTTCTAAGGAGCAGTATGGTTGTGTTACTTCCGAGACAAGGGCTTGTCCTTGTGGCAGTCCATGGTATATTTAACATTGTTCCCCAACATTGTAATTCAGAGGCATTGATTCTTCTCTGACCGTCTGTACTCATTAGCGGCTTTTCAGTGCTGAGTCAGGCACACAGTCCTCAGAGCGACCTCTTTGCTCTTTAAGATTTTAAAAGAGGTCTTCTTTGCAGCACATTAGCCAGTGTGGTACATCGTTGATTCCCGCCTCCCGTGAGCGTTGATTGTGGAGCCATGTAAGTGAAATCGTCGACAGCGTCAGTATGTTTTTGCATTTTCATGATGTTGTATATTGGTCCAGCAGTAAGGTTTTTAAAATTTTTTTTGCAGAGATGTAATCCACATTGCAGGTTGTCATTTATTTATTTTTAAGTTAAATATTTTTATTGACATATCTTACTCCTAATATATCCCTTCCCTTCTATAGTTCTTTTGTTCAATCCCATTGGGAGGGGCTATCACAATCATCAATGCTATTAACTCCCCTCGCTCCCTCCTTCCTCTGCCACCTCTCACTTCCCATGCCCTCAGGGAACCCTTGCTCCTGTCACTGTTGCAGAGGGGTCCCTGTCATGAATGACTACTCTGGACCGAGCGATCTTAAATGTACAAATGAACATATGTAAATCTAACATGACCACTGAGGTATATCACGTAAGAACCATAATAGTAAGGTGAGGAAATCATAAAGAACTAGAGCGGTGGTTCTCAACCTTCCTCATGCCACGACCCTTTAATACAATTCCCCATGTTGTGGTAACCCCCCAACCATAAGATTATGTTTGTTGCTACTTCATAACTGTAATTTTGCTAGTTATGAATCATAATGTAAATATTTGATATACAGGACGTATTTTCATTGTTACAAATTGAACATAATAATTAAAGCATAGTGATTAATCACAAAACAATATGTAAATATATGTTTATGAAATATTTATGTGTTTTCTGATGGTCTTAGGTGACCCCTGTGAAAGGGTCGTTTGACCCCCAAAGGGGTTGAGACCCACAGGTTGAGAGCCGCTGAACTAGAGGACAGTTATGTGGTTCATCAGTGCTACACCACACTCTGGATTTACCCTCCGTTCTCTGAGGCCCTTCCTTTTTTTTTTCATGTCAAATATATTTTATTTCACAAACCCTCATGCATAGATCTGATGGCAAACTGTTGGTTGTATCAGATTACTATGCGGTTTCTGTCTTTGCCATTTAACTCTGTACTCTTTAATTAGTGAAAATAAGTCTGACTCGTTCTTACAACAACTCCATGATATTGGAGAATGGTGGCAACACATTTAATTCAACCATGTCTACTGATAGACTTACAAATTATTCCCAGGCTTTCACAGCTATAAGCAATGTTGACTTAAATAGTGATTTTTAAAAATTAAGGTGCTTTGATTTTTCAAAGATGGGCCTCCCAAACTGGTATTGCTAGATGTAAGGTATTTCATTTAAATGAAATTGCAGTCTACTTTGCAAACAGGTGAGTCAGATTTGCTTTCCCACTAGCAACGGGAAAAGAGCTGGGTTTCCAGTCTTAAGGTGTTTTCCTAGCTTATTCTGGGCAGGCAGGGCAGGTGGGGAGAGTAACACCGTCTCTGGTTTCATGGTTGACCCTGGCCGTTGAGGGGTAAGCCTCTTCTTGATATACTTGTTCAGTGGCCTCTTTTGTCACTGCCCTGCCAATAGTGACTGTTTATTTTCAAACTTAATTAATTTTATTTTAAAAATCATTTTATTGGGTCCTCGTACAACTCTTATCACAATCCATGCATCCATCTATTGTGTCAAGCACATTTGTACATTTGTTGCCATCATCATTCTCAAAACATTTTCTTTCTACAGGAGCCCTTGGTATCAGTTCCTCATTTCCCCCCTCCCTTCCCACTCCTCCCTCCCTCCCGCATGAACCCTTGATAATTTATAGATTATTATTATTTTGTCATGTCTTACATTGTCCAATGTCTCCCTTCACCCATTTTTCTGTTGTCTGTCCCCCAGGGAGGGGGTTATATGTAGATCATTGTGATTGGTTCCCCCTTTTTCCCACACCTTCCCCTTTCCCTTCTGGTATCATTACTCTTATTATTGGTCCTCAGGGGTGTATCTGTCCTGGATTCCTTGTGTTTCCAGCTCTTATCTGTACCAGTGTAAATCCTCTGGTCTAGCTGGATTTGTAAGGTAGAATTGGGATCATGATGTGTGTGGGGGAGCATTAAAGAAGGAGAGGAAAGTTGTATGCTTCATCGGTGCTATGCTGCACCCTAACTGGCTCGTTTCCTCCCCATGAAGGCCCTTTTAAGAGGGACTGTCCAACTGTCTTGCTGGTGGACTTTGGGTCTCCACTGCATCCTTCATGTCAATTTGGATGCGTGTTTTTTTGAACTTCTGATACCTTTTCCTGTTGACACCTTGTGATCACACACCTCAAGAAGCTGGTGTGCTTCTTCCATGTGGGCTTTATTGTTACAGATATAGTTTTTGATAGCCAGCCACCATCAGCTTTCTTTACATTTGCTTCTGCATCCATTTTGTCTTCAAGGATGGTGCCAGGGAGGTGGGTATCATACAATGCCACATTATTAGAATCAACCATTCTTGTACTGAGGTAGAATTTAGAGGCCCACAGTCCATCTACTTCCTTGTTATATTTACATATATAGACACATATAAACAAATGCATGCATATTCATATATACTTATATATGCATATGTAAAATGCATATTGGGTTCCCCCCACTCCTATCCCACTATTCTGTTTGCCCATCATTCACCTCAGTAATTCCTCTCAGATAAAATTTGATTGATCAAACGCGCCCAGAAAAGCTGCACCCTCCTTGTAGGTCCATTTTAGAATTCTTACTGTTTCCTTGTACCCATAGTTGTTGGATGCCCTCTCACCTTCCCTCTTCTCCCGTGCTCCTTATGAACCGTTGGTCCAGCTGCTGTCTAAGGTGGTCACCATTAATCTTCATCAGCAAGTACTCCAGTAAGTCAGGTTGTGTCATTGGCATGTTGCAGGTTGCTAACGACCCTTCTTCCAATCCTGAGGTTGAGTTTTTTTTTCATGTAGTTCAGCTTCTCTGCTTATTTGCCTGCGTACAGATTGAATAGGTTGTACAGGTACAACCTTGATACACACCTTTCCTGTGAAAATTTTGGTATTGATTTGAGAGAGAGATTTGCTTTACATTTCTTGCAATGTGAACTGTGAGAGTATTTTTCAGCTGCTGATAGCCATGCTAATAGACTTTAAATTTTGCATGTGTGAGTGTCCTTTGTTCAGTTTATTATGATCACTGTTTATTGGGATTTTGCTTATTTAAAAATTAATTTGTAAAAATATTTACATATTAAAATATACATGAATACATTAAGTTTTTTTTAAATCATTTTATTGGGGGACGTACAACTCTTTTTTTTTCATATTTTTTTTTATTTTAACAATTTATTGGGGCTGATACAATTCTTTTCACAGTTCATACATATACATACATCAATTGTATAAAGCACATCTGTACAGTCTTTGCCCTAATCATTTTTTTCTCTTTTACATTTTATTAGGGACTCATACAACTCTTACCACAATCCATACATATACATACATCAATTGTATAAAGCACATCCATACATTCCCTGCCCCAATCATTCTCAAGGCATTTGCTCTCCACTTAAGCCCCTTGCATCAGGTCCTCTTTTTTTTTCCCCCCTCCCTCCCCATTCCCCCCTCCCTCATATGCCCTTGGTAATTTATACATCGTTATTTTGTCATATCTTGCCCTATCCGGAGTCTCCCTTCCCCCCTTCTCTGCTGTCCCTCTCCCAGGGAAGAGGTCACATGTGGATCCTTGTAATCAGTTCCCCCTTTCCAACCCACTCACTCTCCACTCTCCCAGCATCGTCCCTCACACCCTTGGTCCTGAAGGTATCATCCACCCTGGATTCCCTGTACCTCCAACCCTCATATGTACCAGTGTACAGCCTCTGTCCTATCCAGCTCTGTAAGGTAGAATTCGGATCATGGTAGTTGGGGGGAGGAAGCATCCAGGATCTGGGGGAAAGCTGTGTTCTTCATCGATACTACCTCACACCCTAATTAACCCATCTCCTCTCCTAAACCCCTCTATGAGGGGATCTCCATTGGCCGACACTTGGGCCTTGGGTCTCCACTCTGCACTTCCCCCTTCATTTAATATCATATATATATACATATATACACATACATATATACATGTACACATATATACACATACATACACACACTTATATCTTTTTTTTTTTTGCATGATGCCTTATACCTGGTCCCTTGGGCACCTCGTGATTGCACTGGCCGGTGTGCTTCTTCCATGTGGGCTTATTTGCTTCTGAGCTAGATGGCCGCTTGTTCACCTTCAAGCCTTTAAGACCCCAGGCACTATCTCTTTTGATAGCCGGGCACCATCAGCTTTCTTCACCACATTTGCTTATGCACCCATTTGTCTTCAGCGATCCTATCATGGAGGTGTGCAGTCAATGATATGATTTTTTGTTCTTTGATGCCTGGTAACTGATCCCTTTGGGACCACTCGATCACACAGGCTGGTGTGTTCTTCCATGTGGACTTTGTTGTTTCTGAGCTAGATGGCCGCTTGTTTATCTTCAAGCCTTTAAGACCCCAGTCACTATCTCTTTTGATAGCCGGGCACCATCAGCTTTCTTCACCACATTTACTTGTTCACCCACTTTGGCTCCAGCCGTTGTGTCGGGAGAGTGAGCATCATAGAGTTCCAATTTAATAAAAGAAGGTATTCATGCATTGAGGGAGTGTTTGAGTAGAGGCCCAAGGTCCTTCCGCCACCTTAATACTTGACCTATAAATATAGACACATAGATCTATTTCCCCATCCTCCTATATATATTTGCATGTACATGTCTTTGTCTAGACCTCCATGGATGCCCTTTGACTCCTAGCTCTTTCCTCCATCTCCCTTGACTTTCCTCCTGCCCTACTACCATGCTTCATCGCCACCTGGGCTAGAGTATACCTCTTCTCTAAGCAACCTTACCCTTGATCATTTCCCACCAGGCCTGCCACTCCCCCTTCTCTACCATTTGGGGTCCCATGTTTTTCCCTTGTCCCTGGGTTTGTTAACACCACTTCCTTACTCCCCCTACCCCCCCACCCCGAGTCCCCCCGGAACTGTCGGTCCCGTTGTTTTTCCTCCAGATAGTTCATCTAGCCTGTCCTATTCAGACAGACCTGTGGAGTCACTAACATGCACGAAAACTAGACAGAGGAAAACAAAGCAACAGTATACAACCAGACAACAAAACAACAAAAACAAACCACTGACAAAGAACAGAACAAAACCGTTCACAAGAGAAAAGCTTGTAGTTAGTTCAGGGATCGTTTGCTGGCCCTTAGGAGCGTTTTCCAGTCCAGTCTGTTGGGGCACCGCGCCCTGACCCCAAAGTCCACTTTCAGCATTCCCTGTGGACCTTGCCACTCCATTCCCTTGCTGTTCCGCTGCACTGCCCCAGTGATTTGCCTCGGTGTGGTGGGATCAGGTCAGGTGCAATTCCCACACTGTGTCTCCGGTGCTGTCCCCTGTATCGCTCTTAGTCCCTGAGGGGCATCATGTCTCATAGTAGGGCCAGCCATGTTGTTCTCTCTGTGGACTGGCTGCTCTACTCAGGAACATCATCATCACGGCCTGGTGGGCCAGGCTGTGCTCCACTCTCTCCTCCTGCCCCTTCATCTGCTCCCGTGTGCTCTGATCAAATATGTCCATCTCCCATAGCTGCAGAGTCAATGTCGTCCTTTGGAACAAGTTCTTTTCGGGGGAGGGGCAGGAGAATACATTAAGTTTTAAAAATACGTTGATATTTTTTATGTGTTTGTTTGATTTTGCCTTTAGACTTTTTTCTATTGCTTATATGCTTAAGAAGTCCTTCAAAATTGAACTGATGTGTTAACCTTGTTTTCTCTGATGTAAGGATTTCCTTATGTGATTCAGTTTAGTTTTTAATCTGTCATTGTTCATGTTTGGTGTGAGGTGAGGATCTAGATAAATACTGTTTTCTTAATAACTGACCAGTAGTCATGACATCCCACGGAGTAATCTCTTGTTAAGCTCATTTATTTAAGATACTCATTATTAGCACTGAACAGAAAGGAGTAGAAGCCTCATCCGAATTAGAAGAGTTTGCTTTATCTAACTTTTTAGGGTTCCATGGATCTCTGATGGTGTAGTGGATTACATGTTGGGCTACTTTGTCCAAGGTCAGCATTTGAGCCCAGCAGCTGAGCAGAGGGACAAAGAAGCTGTCTACTTCCACAAATTGACAGTCGTCGTAGCGGGAGCAGTTTTACTCTGTTCTCTAGGGTCCCTATGAATCTTAATTGTTTCCACAGTGTAAGTTTGGGTTTTAGGGTTGCTTCCAGCAATCCCATACAGTGAAACGTTTTCATTATTTTCTTTGATCTATCAAGCAAACAACCCTCGACCCCCCAGACTCACTGCTCTCAAATCTATGCCGACTCATAGTGACTCTGTAGGACAGGGTAGAACTGCTCCTTTGAGTTTATAAGACTAACTAACTCCTTACGAGCGTGAAAACTCTCATTTTTCTCCGGAGGAGCAGATGGTGGTTTTGAGCTGCTGACCTTGCACTTAGCAGCCTAGCGAGTACTCAGGGTGGGGTGCTGTCCACACCACCAGGGCTCCTTTGACCTTCTATCAGCAGATATTAAATTATCAGTATTTGTTGATTGGAAAGTAAGTTTGTAATGGTTATAAGTTAATGAATACGAAGGTATTAGCCTTTGAATAACTGCTTCATGGGAAAATACAATCAGAAAGTTGTGATTCACTAAATTCCAAGAAGGTATTTTCCCAGGAGAGCTACATCTGTGCACTTAGAGGTGTTTTCCTATTTTGTCATAAAAAGCACAAAGTACTAACATGAACATTTTGAATAACTGTGCGTTTGAAGCTAGTTACTTCAATTCTGTTTCTAAAATTTTAAGTTAAAGCTAGAGTATTGATCATTTCCATAGATCATGGGGGTAGCCGGGTGGAAGTGGGAAGAGGTTATTCAAATTCATTCTTCAACAACTTTCCAAAGAAGTGACTGGCCAAGCTGCTGATTTTCATCGAAGGTTTTGGTTAAGAGATTTTTTTTCTTTCTTTAACTTTCTATTTTTTGGAATAGTATGGAATGGTATAGAATTCAGAAAAGATAAAAACAAAACAAAAACAAATTGGATGTAAGAAGATGGTAATTATGATTTTTTTAATAAATCATTTTATTGGGGACTTGAACAACTCTTCTCACAATCCATCCATCCATCTATTGTATCAAGCACATTTGTACATTTGTTGCCGTCATCATTCTCAAAACATTTTCTTTCTACTTAAGCCCTTGGTATCAGCTTCTCATTTTTACCCCTCTCTCTCCTACCCTCCTTCTCTCATGAACCCTTGATAATTTATAAATTATTATTTTTCCATATCTTACACTGTCCGATGTCTCCCTTCACCTACTTTTCTGTTGTCCATCTATCCCCCAGGGAGGGGGTTATATGTAGATCATTGTGATCAGCTCTCCCTTTCTCCTCCACCTTCCCCTTCCCTTCCTGGTATGGTTACTCTCATTATTGGTCCTGAGGGGTTTATCTGTCCTGGATTCCCTGTGTTTCCAGCTCTGATCTGTACCAGTGTTCATACTCTGGTCTAGCTGGATTTGTAAGGTAGAATTGGGGTCATGATAGTGATGGGGAGGAAGCATTAAAGAACTAGAGGAAAGTTGTATGTTTCATCGGTGCTATATTGCACCCTGATTGGTTCGTCTCCTCCCCGAGACCCTTCTGTAAGTGGATGTCCAGTTGCCTACAGATAGGCTTTGGGTCTCTACTCTGCACTCCCCCTCATTCACAATGATGCGATTTTCCTTTGATGGCTGATAATTGATCCCTTCGGTACCTCGTGATTACACAGGCTGGTGTGCGTCTTCTCAGCTAGATGGCCGCTTGTTTACCTTCAAGACTTTAAGACCCCAGACGCTATATCTTTTGATAGCCAGGCACCATCAGCTTTCTTCACCACATTTGCTTATTCACCCGTTTTGTCTTCAGCGATCTTGTCGGGAAGGTGAGCATCATGAAATGCCAGTTTAATAGAACAAAGTGTTCTTGCATTGAGGGAGTACTTGAGTGGAGGCCGAATGTCCATCTGCTGCCTTAAGACTAAACCTATAAATATATGCACATAGATCTATTTCCCCATCCTCATATATAAGTATATTTGATATATACATGCCTGTATTTAGACCTCTATAAATACCCTTTGCCTCCTAGCTCTTTCCTCTATTTCCTTTTACTTTCCTCTTGTCCCACTGTCATGCTCAGCCTTCAGTTGGATTTTAATAATACCTCTCAGTTACATTGCCTTTGATCACGCCCTACAAGGCCTCCTACACTCTCCTTGGCACAGATTTTGGATCACTTGTTGTTCCCTTGTCCCTGGGTTTGTTATCTCCCACTTCCTTTCCCCTGCCACCCCCTCTCTCATGTCCCGTCCCCCCAGCCATTGGTCCCATTGTTTTCCTCTCCAGATTGTTTATCCCTCCTATCTTATCTAGATAGACTTGCAGAGATAATAATATGCAAAACAAAACAATAACAACAACTAAAAACCAATGACAAAAAGAGAAAAGCATGTAAATAGTTCGAGGCCTGTTTGTTGACCTTTAGAAGTATTTTCCAGTGGAGTCCGATGGGTGCCATGCCCTGGTCCCAAAGTCTATTTTGGGAACTTAGTTGCTCTGTTCCCCTTGCTGTTCTGTTGCACATCCTTAGTGTTTCGTCTCAGTGTGGTGAGGTCAGATCGGGTGCAGTTCCCACAGTGTCTCCGTTGTTGCCCCCCATAACGCTATGGGTCAGTGAGGGACTTCCTGTCTTGTAGTAGGGCCTGCCCTATGGTTCTCTCTGTGCTTTGGCTGCTCTGAGTGGGAATATTGTCCTCAGGGCTTGGTGGGTCAGGATGTGTTCCACTCTCTTTCTCTCCCTTCATTTGCTCCTGTGTCCTTCAATCAGACAATGGGTTTATTAGGCATAGTACTATGTTAATTGGGAGCCCTGGTGGCATAGTAGTTACACGTTGGTCTGCTAACTGCAAGGTCAACAGTTCAAAACCACCAACCATTCTGAGGGAGAAAGACGGGCCTTTCTACTTCAGTCAAGAGTCTCGGAAACACACAGGCAGTCCCACCCTGTCTTATATGGTTGCTATAAGTTGGCATCGACTCACTGGCAGTTGGAATGAGAGACAGCGATAGAAGAAAGGGATTATTGTGAACCATGCATTGCTTTAAATTAGGAGGTGTATGTGTTTTTTTATACTTGGACTTTTGTGAATAGATGAGGTATCTTTTAAAAATGATTTTTTATTGTTAATTAGACGAAGGTTTACAAAGTAGATCATCAGATTTTCACTCAACAATTCAGGCCCATGTGTCAGCTCATCATTGCGATACCCCTATTATAGCATCACATAAGCCACTTCCCCCTGTGCTTTCTGTTTCCTTTCCTCCGCCTTTCTTAACCCTTTGAACTTTGTCCCTGGGTAAGTGCTGCCCTTTGGATCTTAAATGGTTGGTGATTCTAACAGAGAGGGGAGTTCAGTCCAGACCTGCAGGGTAAAGACCACAGTCTCAGGGGTCCTATCACTCTAGCCAACCAATAAGCCTGGTCTCTTTTCTAATTTTATTTATTTAAAAATAAACAAAAATACTTTTATTGGGGGCTCTTACATCTTATCACAATCCATACATTCATCCAGTGTGTCAAACACATTTGCACATAGGCTGCCATCATCATTTTCAAAGCATTCTCTTCCCACTTAAGCCCATGATATCAGCTACCCCCTTTCCCCTCCCCCCACCTTCCCTCATGAACCCTTGATAAGTTATAGATTATTATTTTCATATCTTACATCGTCCTCCATTGCCCCTCACCCACTTTTCCATTATTCGTCCCCTTGGGAGGGGGTTCTAGTCATCGATTCCCCTTTTCTTCCCCCACTGTCCCCTAATCCTCCTGGTATTTCTACTCTCATTGTTGGCCCTGAGGGGCTTATCTGTCCTGGATTCCCTGTGTTGTGGGCTCTTAACTGCAGCAGTGTGCATGTTCTGGTCAAATCCGATTTGTAAGGTAGAATTGAGGTCTTGAGAGTAGGGGGAAGGAAGCCCCAAAGAACTGGAGGAAAGTTGTGGGTTTCATCGGTGCTATACTGCACCCTGACTGGCTCATCTCCTCCCTGTGACCCCTCTGTAAGGAGATGTCCAATTGCCTACAGATGGGCATTGGGTCAACACTCCATGTCATCCCCCTTACCCCCATTCACATTGGGTATGATCTTGTTCCCCCCTCCCCTCCAGAACCATCGGTCCTGTTGTTTTCTCTTCCAGATTGTTTACCCTGCCTATCTTAACTAGATAGACCTGCAGAGATAATAATATGCACAAAACCAAAACAGAGCAAAACAAAGCAACAAAAGAAAAGAAAACAACAAAAAAACCAATAATAACAACAAAAAAGAAAAGCCTGTAAATAGTTCAAGGTCTGTTTGTTGAACTTTAGAAGTGTTTTCTGGTGGAGTCTGGTGGGGTGCCATGTCCTGTCCCCAAAGTCTATTTTTGGTATTCCCTTGGGACTTCATTTCTCTGCGCCCCTTGCTGTTTGTTCTGTTGCATGCCCTTAGTGTTTTGCCTCAGTGTGATGGGGTCAGATGGGGCGAACTTATTCTTTTTTATGCCTGAATAATACCCCTTCATATGGATATAAAACACTAGGTTTATCCACCATCTGTTGCTAGACATTGGGTTGTTTCTATTGGCTATTATGAATGTTATTGCTACTGATGTTTGCGTGCAAGTTTTTGTGACACGGACATGTTTTCACTTCTTTTCAGTGGAATTCCCTAGAAGTAGAATTGCTGGTAACGTTGGCGTTTAACTGTTTTAACACACTGTCAAACTGTTTTCCACCAGGTTGTATCATTTTACAATCTCCATCATTAATGGATGAGGGTTGAAGTTTCTCTGCATACTCACCAACATCTGTCATTTTATATTTTGTGACTGTAGCCATCCTAATGGATGTTAGAGCCTGGATGGTGCTGTTGGGGAAACTGTTAGCCTCAAGATGGGTGGTTCAAACCCTTCAGTTGCTTCTCAGGAGAAAGATGAGGCTCTTTGCTCCTGTAGCGATTTACAGCCTTGGAAACCCTATATTGGGTCATTGAGAGTGGGAATCAACAGGATGGCAGTGAGTGGGGAGGGAGTCGGAGTTAGGTTATTTAACAAATGAATGCAATGTTGTCTGCTCACGATGATCTATGCCAAGAAAATTGGAAGACAGCTACCTGGCCAACTGACCGGAAGAGATGCATATTTTTGTCCATTCTTAAAAAAGGCGGTCTAACAGAAAATATCAGATAACATCATTTATATCATATGAAAATAAAATTTTGCTGGAGATAATTAAAAACTGGTTGTGTTAGGTTATTGGGTGGGAAATAACCTTTGGTCTTGGCTTCACACGAGAAAGAATTCATACTGTAGCCTGGTTTGTGATCCAAATGAATTTTTTATAAAGGATGGAAGAAGTTTCAGGTTTTACAGTCACTGAAGCCAGGCAACCTCGTGGGACTGCACACCCACATGTAGGAGCCTGAGGACAGAGAGACGGGTACAGCAGAGCGGAAGGCGAAGAAAAACCAGAAGGGGCCCCGGGCGGTCTCACGGTCCTGGGATTTGGGACCTTTGGCTGGGAGGTGTGGTCAAAGGTATTGGTTGACCCCATTGGTTGAATTAAGCCCACTTGGGCTTAGTTTGGGCCACCCAGGTGTACGGCCCACCTGGCTCAGACTTGAATTGGCGCATGCCCAGTAGTCTGGCTGAGACTCGCATGGGTCTCTGTAGCAACCTCCTGTAGGGGACCTCCAGACATGGAGGGGGACATCCCCCTGTGCTACTTAGCAGTTGTAGCAATACGTCAAGCAAAGAACTGCCAAACATCCAAGCTGTATTCAGATAAGTATATGGCCTGCGGGATATAGTTACTGATGTAAAGATGTCCCTTATCTGAAATCAAAGAATACTTGAAAGATAGTGTGTTTTATTATCTGCACAAAGGCAGTCCATTGTGTACATGGTAACAAATTATGGGCAACATTTTGAAGAATGGGAATTCCAGAGCACTTAATTATGCTCACGTGGAATCTATATGTAGACCAAGAGACAGTCATTGAATTAGAGCAAGGATTCTCCTTGGTTTAAAATCAGGCAATGCATGTGTAAGGAGAACGTGGCATCAGCATTGGAGGAAGACTTGTTAACAAGTATGTGGATGACAGTGCTTCTTGCTGAAAGCAGAGTGCACCTGAAGCGCACTTACTGATGAAGGTTAAAGACTATAGCCTTCAGTCTGGATTACACAAGACACAAAGAAAGCAAGAATATTCACAACTGGGCCAACACACAACATTATGATAAATGCAGAAAAGACTGAAGGTGTCAAAGGTTTCTGTGTGGTTAGATGTACTATCAATGCCCACAGAAGCAGCATTCAAGAAATTAAATGATATATTTCCCTGGGCACATTTGCAGCAAAAGTCCCTTAAAGGTTTCAACAGCCTTTAAAAGATGTCACCTTGAGGACTAAGCTAGAAGCCCCGGGGTTTTCCAGTTGCCTCCTATGCATGCAAAACTGGAAAATGGATGAGGAGGACCAGAGAAGAATTGGTGCCTTTGAATTGTGGGGTTGGCAAATACCATTGCATATACCACGAACTGCCGGAAGAACCAATGAATTTGTCTTGAAATAGGTATAGCTAGAATGCTCTTAAGAAGTGAGGATGGTGAGACCTCATCTCATGTACTTGGGACATTGCTTTCAGGAGGGAACGGTTCCTGGAGAAAGACTTCATGCTTAAAAGCAGAAGCTCCTCACAAGCTGGATTGACACAGTGGCTGTAGGTAGCAGCGGGGGAGACAGCACCGGTGATGATGAGCATGCTGCAAGACCAGGCAGGGCTTCTGTCTATTGTCCGCAGGGTTGCTGTGAGTTGGAACAGCTCTATGTTTCCTGACGACGGCGACAGTGGGTGTGAAGTGCTCATGAGTGGTTTGGATTTGGATCCCCTAGCACTGCTTTTTGGGCATCTATTTCAACATTTCATGGTTGTTGTATGCTAAACACGTACCTTATTCACATGTAACTATTCTTTTTCATTCTTATTTAAGTTCCAACTTTCACATGCTTGCGAGATGGTTTTTCAGTGCTATGGTCAGGTCCACCTTAGTTCTCAAAGTGACCTCCTTTCTCTTCACTTTAAAGAGGTCTTGGGGAGCAGATTTCCCCAATGCATTGTGCCATTTGATCTCTGGACTGCAGCTTCCACGAGCGTTGATTGTGGATCCAAGCCAGATGAAATCCTTGACAGCTTCATTCTTTCTCTGTTTGTTATGATGTTGCTTATTGGTCCATTTGTGAGGACTTCTGTTTTCTTTACATTGACTTGCAGTCTCTATTGGGGGCTGCAATCCTTCATCTTCATCAGCAGGTGCTTCCAGACCACCTCACTTTCAGCAAGCAAGGTTGTATCATCTGCGTATTACAGGTTGCTAATAATCCTTCCTGCAATCCTGATGCCGAATTATTCTTTTTGTATTTTAAATTTACATTGCTTTTATTTTTATATTTTATAAATATGTATATAGACATACTTAAAATATATTTCTTAGTCACATGAAAAATTTCTTGCATATTGAGTCATGAATTATTATTTTAATGTATTATTTATTGGGAGTTAATATATAGTTCAGTCACGACAAGCAGTATTGTACAATTACTACCACAGCTTCCAAACATTCATTTCCTTCCTGAACTCCTTGATATTGCCTCCCTTCTAACACCCCCGTCTCCCCCCGGCCTATTCTTCTTGTAGTTCTGTGTCTTGGGTTATTTGCTCAGCATACAGATTGAATAAGTATGGTGAGAGGATACAATCCTAATGCACACTTTTTCTGATTTTAATACCCTTGTTCTATTGAAGCGACTGCTTCTTGATCCACATGCAAGTTCTGCATGAGTTCAAGGATGTGTTCTGGTTTGGTTTAGGGACTCATAGTGTCAGTGATGTTGTGTTGAGATCTCTTTTCATGTGCTTATTATCTCTGGAGAAATACCTATTCAAATCACCCCTTTTCAAATTGGGTTGTCTATTGTTGGATTGTAAGAGTTCTTTTTAATGTATTCTGGGTATTAGACTCTTATCAGATTTATAATTGTAAATGTTTTCTCCCAATTTATGTGGCGTCATTTTACTTTCTTGAATATTTAAAATTTTTAATGTTACTCAATTTATTTGTGCTTGGTTGCTTTTGCTTTTGTTGTCATAACTAAGAAATCATTGCTTAATCCCTATGATTAAAGAAAAATAAAGACATTTATTGTGTTCTTGAAGCTGCACATCAGTCGGGGCACAGATGGAGTAATTTGAATCTGCCTCCTACAGCATTATCTGGAGTGGCTTAAAGAACCTGGAGTCACCCGAAGGCTTGTTCATTCAGGTGTCTAACGTGTGACACGTGACTGGCTGTTGCCCTAAGGTCTTCCTTCCTCTCCAGGTGGGCCTCACCATGTGTTCTCTGTGTGTTAGTTTGGTCTTCAACTAAAGAGACACAGAGTGAGGTCTGGGAGGGGTTCCAACACAGAGCTTTCATGCACCAAAAAGGGACACAGTATTCTCTCATTTACAAAATGTCATTCACCAACTAGGAAGCCCCACACTTAAGCTTTTCTTAATAAGAATTTGACTTTAACATTAGTCTTAGCTTCCTCCAAGGAGTAGTGGTTACTCAGTGGGGCTACTAACTGCAAGATCAGCAGTTTGAAACCACCAGCCGCTTATTGGGAGAAAGACAGGGCTTTCTACTCCCGTAAAGAGTTGACAGTCTTGGAAACTCAGAGGGGCAGTTCTGCCTTGTCCTGTGGGGTCACTATGAAACAGCATCAACTCGATGAGTTCTTTTGTTTTTAGCTTCACTCTAAAGCCATTTGACTGATGAGCTTCAGTGCCGTTGCATAATTTTGGGTTTCTAAGATTTGATTGGAAAAGGGTATCATGCTTGAAAGTAAATGGTCAGCAGATAGAAGGAGGAAGACCCTTGGCGAGGAGATGACCTCGTAAGTGTTCGTTCGGGCTTGATGGCATATTAACAGCATTTTACGTTAAACTTACCCTCTTTTCAACTTAGAACCAGTGTTAGCTAAAGTTTCCACTCCAGTAGCACTTGATAAATTTCTGAGCATAATATAGAAATCAAGGAAAAAACCACCTCACTATGTTGTGATAAAGAAGGTAACGAGTAAACTTGGGTAGCAAGGTCGAGAAGAGTGGTAACTTAGAAACAACATACATAGGTCATCTGATTTACATTCTATAATTCATAGACATTTTGCTTCATCTCACCCCTCTTCAGTGCAATATCACTCATCCTAATACCTCCCTGTGTTTCCCACCTCTACTTCCCCTTCCTCGGGAGCCTTCTTAAACTTTGCCCATGGACAGATGTAACCCCTGATCTCTGTTGGTTGAGTCTTCTAAGATGTGTGCATCTCACTAGTGTTCTTGCTCACCGTATAGACTTGCTCATTGTTTGCTCTTAAAACTTGAGATGAAATATAACAGCTGGAAAAACCACTCGGCAGTCGTCACCCATTCTCTTACAGCTCTCTCTATGCAGAGCGGTGCCGGCACTGTTCAGCCCACACTTAGTGGCGGGAGGGAGGAAATCAACAGATGCATTTACAGGTTAGCTTTGTCTTAAAAGGGAGGCAGTGGTTAAAACCAGAGGCTCAGTTAAATTATTAACTGGCTGTGTGATTTGGGCAAATGAATTTTTTAAAGTATGTTCTCGTTGAGAGAGTAGGATTATGCGAGCAGGATCTCTGGGAGACCAGATGCAAGGCACTCAGCTTACTGTCTGTACCTAAGTAACACGATGGTCATCGGTGCCGGCGAGGCAGGTTGGCTCATGGCAGCAGAAGGAAGCACTGCCCGCCTGGTGTCCTGCGTCCTCCTCTCAACTCTCCCCATGCAGCCACTGTGCGGATCTACCTTGTTAAGGCTCTTCTTCTTTCTTACGGATCCTTTGCAAAGCGTGGTGTCCTTTTTCTGGGGACTAGTCCCTGCTGATAACATGTCCTGCCATCCTTGCGTCTAGGGATCGTGCTAGCTATACTTCTCCCAAGACCGAGCTGTTTGTTTCAGGCAGTCAGCTCATGGTGTATTCTGCGTTCTTCACCAGTACTGCGGTTCCTGGCCTCGCATCTTCTCTGGTCCCCTCGTTCACAGGCCAGCTCTCACTGCATGCGAGGGGATGGAGAATACCACGCCTTGGGGCAGGCTCTCCTCATCTTAAAAGTGACCAGTTTACAATAGCAGCTTGTCCTGGTTAATGACTGTTTGTAATATTTGGTAATCACATTTTAGAGAAATAAAGACTGCCTTATTCCTTCTTTCATCCTAGTTTCTTCCTCACTCAGTCTGGCGAAGAGTCTAACCTCAAGTTGAAATATGGCCTTTAATAAAATTGGCTGGTTTATTTCTTTTAATGAAATGAATGATAATTCTTAGCTTGCTATGTTGTATTCTTACTGTACATAATTCGTGTTTCTTCTCTTTGCATCAAGCTGGAGCTGGTGTTCATGTGATCATGCTTCAGGAGTCCAAAGTTTATTATAGTAGCGACCAACAGTTCTGTTACAAAAACGTGCTTGTCCCAAAGTGGTATGATGTCTGGACACGGATACAGGTAAGAGCACGCGGTATGCATGCCCGTCTGTGATTAGGAAGCACATTGACACATGTTTCTGCCTCACACACAATTGCTTGCAACCTTGTTAGGGTTGAGATGATCCTGGATTGTATTTTCATCAGTACCCATGAATGCCTCCGGTGTGCTTCGTCTCTCTTCTCCCTAAAGTACTTAAAATGCTCTGAATTTCTAAGCAGACTTTGTGGTAAACGTCTTCCCCTTAGGAGCTGCTCTGTCTCTGTCCCCTTGCCTGTTTCCAACACAATGTGCTAGCTCTCTTCTCTTTCAAGGCCTATGCCTTCTTTGGGCTGGAAACTGTAAACGTCTCTGACTCGCTGCTCTTAATCTAGCCTGCTTCCAAAGAAGACGTATCTGAATCCCTGAGCCTCAGCCATCCCTTGACAGAATGACTTGGATCTCCTTTCTTTCATACCCCCATTAAGTCACCTGGCCAACAGGAGTGTCTGGCTCTAATGGTGATTGAACAAAATGAGCCTTTTGGAATTGTTGCTGCCGCTGGATAAGCATAGCTACTGACGTGGGCATTTGTTCACATCAGGAACATATGGGTGGGTTTGTGAGATTGTTTTTTTTCTTTTTCTTTTTTCTAGCCTGATAGAAAAATCATACTCCATTTGGGGCACATTATAAGCAACATTTCTCATAATCAGTAATTTGTGACAATGGGTTGAACTTCTCAGCCTGTCATTATGGGAAACATTTTCAGTTGTCTGGGGCTGTTTGTGTCTGGCAATTTTCTTAACATCTCAGACCCTTGTTTTGTACGGTTTTTCATAACTGCCGTATAGATGGTGCTTCAAGCTGGGAAGTTTTCCCCTTGCTTACCCACTCCCCCTTTATGTTCTCGCCTAATAGTGGCGTCAGCTCACATGAATAAGACATCTAACACCCCCCTCTCCCTACCATGTGCAGTCTGCTCGCCCAATTGTGTTGTAGCCACTGTTTCGCTGTATGTCTTCTAAGACCGGTGCTAGCACAAACATCGCCATTTACTCCAGGGCGTATCTTTAAAAAGATCGTATCTGTGGAAATTTAGAATTCCTTCTTCCTTCTTTCTCATCCCAAATTTACTTGTCTTACAGATTCGGATAAATAGTTCCAAACTGGTACAAGTCACCCAGGTGGAGAATGAGGAGAAGCTCAAGGAGCTGGAGCAGTTCAGTGTCTGGAACTTTTTTGCTTCTTTTTTAAAAGAGAAACTGAATGATACGTATGTTAACGTGGGTCTATACAGCACCAAGACCTGCGTCCACGTGGAGCTTGTGGAGAAGGACACCAACTACAGTGTCGTTGTGATCCGGAGTAAGTTGTGCTTCTGTGCTGGTGATGGATTCTGTAGTGAGGAAGGACTGAGCAAAGAAGTCAGCCCAAAGACAGTTCTGTTTGGGGTTTGATTACAACCTTGAGTACGCCCCTGTTCCAGACAGCTCAGGGAGACTCCACCCCATGGAAGACCTTTCTTGATTCAAGAATCAAGACTTCCCCTTAAGTCAGTGTGATTACTTCCTAACCTAGAACTGAAAAGATTTAAATTCCCAGTGGAGACTTGGTGGCGTAGTGGGCTATGCATTGGAATCCCAACTACAAGGTCAGCATTTCAAGCCTACCGGTCATTCTGTGGGAGAAAAATTGGAGGCTCTCTGCTCCCTTAAAGAGCTACAGCCTCGGAACTCTGCAGGGCCAGTTCCTCTCTACCCTGAGGTATCGGCCCAATGACGGTGAGCTGCTTTCCTTTGGAACCACTTCTCTATTGCCCCAGTGCCGCATACACTTCCAGACCAAGGTAGATGTCCTCAAAGGTGCACGTGTGCGTTTGAGAACATGAATGGTTAGATAACGAAAACGGACGAAAGGCAAAACTGCGTGTTAACCGTTCACAACTAAAAGAAATACGAGGAGACCTGCAAATAAAGCGGACGATCTCTGTGGCTTAGGCTTTTTCAGCGGGTCTGGGCAGTCTTCCCTGGGAAATGTTCACAGGAGAACTTACTGTCCCTTCAGATTCTGTCCTTATTGTCCTTTCCGATTCTCTCCGACTTTTGGTTTCTCTCTGGTTCCTCGCCAGCGTGCTGGGCTGTGAGTAGTAGGGATGTCCCTACACAAAATAGTCACACTTACTCTGCAGTTCTCTGGTTGAAAGAGATTAACCTAATCTTAGAGTGCTCTGCCTTACTGCTCTCTGTTTGCTGGCCTGCCCCGACTCAACCCCAGAACTCTGTGGGCGGGCCTGGGATACCTCTTTCTGCACAGCAAAGGGAAGCAGATGGTCTGGCTGCCTAGGAAAGCAGCCACTTGATGGACAGCCGAGGGCCTTGGCCCAGAGTTCTAGGCAAAACCGAGTTCTGTTCCTTAAGTGACTGAAGGTTTGCAAACCTGAGCGGTAGAGACCCCTTGTGGTGACTGTACGAAGCGCTGCTGGCCCTGGGCCAGACTCCGTCCAGCATGGGCTTAGTGCCTTCGCATTCCTTGGTCTGCCTACCATCGAGTGAGTCATCTCTGACTCATAGCGCCCCCTGTGGGTTTCCGAGACTGTAGGAACTGTTCACAGGAGTAGAAAGCCCAGTCCTTCTCCCTCAGAGCTGCTGGTGGTTTCAGACTGCCGACCATGCGGAGCTCAGCCCAACGCGTCATCACTCCACCTCCAAGGCCCCTTTAGCATACGTCGCCCAGACTAACGTAAGGTCTTTGAGAGAATGCAGGTTCTACAAAGACGGAATTTGACTCTTCCTCTGGAGGGCCCCGACTTGGAGTGGCACTTGCATTGCTCTTTACGTGTGCTGTTTGCATGTGTCTTCCGATAGCTCCAAACTTCTTAAACTGTGGGTGTGGGACCCCGCACGCTTGAATGGAGTAGTGACAGCGTTTCGAGTGTGCAGTGACCAAGAGGCAATGCCAAGTCCAACACGTAGTGAATCTGGGCTATCTCTGGCAGGCTTGCCCGTGTTGCAAATTACTCAGGCGAGAAGGAGTTGAGAGTGGGGAAAGTGTAAGATGTTCTGCTGTAGCTGACCCAGTAACACCTACATTGCCTTTTATTCTTTTACGCCTTAAATGGTTTGGTTCTCCAGCTAAACAGAAGTCTTTATTTATTTCAGGGTTTGACCCCAAGCTCTTCCTCGTTTTTCTCCTGGGACTGATGCTATTTTTTTGTGGAGACCTGCTGAGCCGGTAGGTTGGGAGGCTAGCTTGTGGTATGAGGAGACCCAGACCTGCCCTGCTGTACTTTGATCATGAAGCATTAAGTGTAGCCATTCGCTGGTCCGTGGCCTTATGACTAGGACATCGTCTGTTTGGAGATTTTTCTTACTGCATTAATGTGTGCTCTGATTTTTGTTTTTATTAATAAGCCTGGCAATAATGAAATTCCCCTGTTAGATTAATATGTTATGTAATGGGATTCAGCCAGCATGTGAATTTGGACATCACCACCCCGTCCACCACTGGAAATAAAGCGTTAAGCTCTAGTTTACATAGGCCCATGGGTTGATGAGTTTCATGCTGTTCAGAGGAAAAGAGACACTTTCTAAGTAAGTGTTAAGAGTTTTGTTGTTATACTTAGTATATTCCATGTATTCATGTCCTGCTTAGCCTATTAAACAGATACATATGAGACTTACCATGTAAAAATAGAAACCGCCAAATAAAGTACAAAATTTGAATCAACATTAGCATTAGACGTAAAAGAAGTGTGAAAGTAGTACAGGGACAGTTAGCAGGTGGACATTGAGGCTGGGCTGCTGGGGGTTGCTCCTTGCTTTGGGGCTCCTGAGAGAAGCTTATGGTGAGGGGACTAGCTGGTAGAAAGCCTGAATAGTAGTAGGGGCCTAGGTTCTAGCCCACATGCTTGGTTTACCAAGCTGGGCCTTCGGTAAGCAGTTCAGTTCCCCTTTCTATTATCCACTGGGACAATGTTCTTGCCCCTTGGTTTTTCCTGGAGAAGTTGTGCAATTCCTCCGAAGAAGATTCTTAGGAAAAACTAGGTAGGAGACATGCTGGTGGTGGTGGGAGGGGGCTAGGAGACTAAGTAGATGTTTATTATTGGGAGATACTTATTGGAGGGGGCCTTGTTGATATGAATACTCATCATTTGGCAGCAGCCACATCATACCAGTAGCTCCACTTCTCTCACCTTAGGATTTGGGTGAGGGTATGCTCTAATTTGGTACCTTTCCCTATCGTTGGTCTGTATGCTATGTGTCTACACGGCCTGTGTGCTGTATGCCCGGCCATGAAGTACATTTTATCTTTGTAGAAGCCAGATTTTCTACTATTCCACTGGGATGAGTGTGGGGATCGTGGCCTCTCTCCTGATCATCATTTTCATGCTCTCCAAGTTCATGCCCAGGGTAAGTAGCAGAAGACTCCTTCGATGCACTGAGGGTGCGCTTGGCCAGCCGAAGGACTCAGCCAGGGACTGCTGGAGCCCCACAGATTCGCATGACGGCTCTTCCCTGATTCAGACAGATACCTTCCACCCTGCAATGTGGGGCTCAGCTACCCACAAACTCCTCTTTACATGAAGTTCTGCGCTCCGGTGGACTAAAGCCTCCTTCCTCTTTGTTAATTACACAGCAGGCTTTTAAGTTATTTAGCTTCTCATTATCCCAGTGTTCCTTGCAGACAGTACCAGTTTAAATGTAAAGGACATCTTTTGAAGAAATACGTTTTTGTGCACTTGGAGTGGGCTGTTTTGTTTTTGTAGATCATTGTTCATTTGCTTCTCTGTGGTAACTTTTTTGCTTTCACTTCTACTCTCTGTCTTAGAAAAGCCCCATTTACATCCTCCTGGCGGGAGGCTGGTCCTTCTCTCTGTACCTCATTCAACTAGTTTTCAAGAATTTGCAAGATATCTGGAGGTGTTACTGGCAGTATCTTTTAAGTAAGTTTTAGTTTTACTGCTAACTTCTCATGTGCTTTGGAAATGTTGATGCGACACAGGTGCTATTGAATGATGGATTGCTATAAGATTTGTAAGAGCCCCCAGCCAGTAAAATTATTAATCATAAAAAAATTTCTCATAGGCTGATAAGGCTATTGTTTGCTTATGGGAGATAAGCAGCTCAGGTTATTGTGTTAGCTTTCAAACCTGAAAGCCCTTCATGCATTTCTAACCAGTCTACAGACACTCACTCACTGTCTGGGAGGAGACTTTTAATTTGTTGGTATTTGTAAGTGCACCTCTCTTTACACAGTAGACTTCATTTTAAACAGCTGGAAATTGATGTTTTAAAAAACATGACATATTAAATATACTGGGGGAACCTTAGGAAGTAAAGGACTCGGTGAATTTAGCCTGAAAAATGAGAATCATTGGCCATTCAGATTGCTTACCCTTGATTGTGTCCTCGAGAGATGATGCAACTTGTGTCCTCGAGAGATGATGCAGCTCACTTTCATATGTTGGTGCTTTCAATAAACTATCCCAGAAATGTTCAAGTGTATGACGCGAGGAAACTAGTATTGCTTCTAGGGCTCCAGTGCACACGTGCGCAGGTTTACTGTAAACAAAACATGTTTGAGCACGCCTGCGCAGTCATTGGAGCCAGCAGTGCACCTGTCTTTGTCTTGTTAGGGTGTCTCCAAGAAAAAGGTCCCGTCGACAATGTCTTCTGACAGAATCTGCTGGGCCAGTTAAATTCAGGGCAGAGAAGTCAGAGCAGAAGGTTATGGTGATGTTTTTTGCCCACCCCCACCCCTCCAAATAAAAGAGTCATCTTGATGGATTTCTTGAAGAATGCAAGAAATCTTTACAGAGACTTCTTAGGAAGAAATTTTAAGAAAATTGAAAACTGCTTAGATTAAAAATAGTCCAGGAAGGTTAACGCTGAAGGTTTCCCCCCCGTGATGACAGTTCACCATCTCACTCTTGGAGGGTGGCAAGGCCCGTTCAGGTGCATTTCTCTGGGACACCTCACCTCATCTGCCATACATATAACCCCCGTCTCATCTTTTCTGCCCTTTTTCTTTTTTTGTTCCTACAACGTCAAGCACAGTTGTCAGGAGCATGCCGTCAGCAGTCCCTTGAGGATGTTAAAACTTCTATTTTGGTGGGATGATGTGACTAGAGGAACACAGCATCCTTCAGGGACGGTTGAGAGTTGGAAACAACTCCTCACCTTCAGAAGGATATGTCAAGAAACAATAGCTCCACATTTGAATTCTTTTGTTTAATGAAGTTTTCTGTGATTTTCCTAACAATACTTTTCGACTCACTTTTGAATCTTAATGTTGCACTTAAACCAAATACATCTGGTATGTCATAAAGCATAGACAAATTACAGATATAAATATATCCTACTGCCAGAGGTATGAATCATTGAGTAAGGCTCTTGCTTGATTTCCTGGTCCAGTGGATGATATAGTGAATTTACTGCTGCTCCCCCTACAAATAACTTTTGCCAGGTCTACAGGATAAGGAATGTCTTCTGATAACTCTTTTTGTAGGCTACATCTTCACAGTTGGATTCATGAGTTTTGCAGTATGTTACAAGTATGGGCCCTTGGAGAATGAACGAAGCATCAACCTGCTGACCTGGGCCTTGCAGCTGATGGGCCTGTCTCTCATGTATTCTGGCATCCAGATACCACACATTGCCTTTGCCATTATCGTCATTGCACTGTGCACCAAGAACCTGGAGTACCCTATCCAGTGGCTGTACATTACCTACAGGTGACCGGAAGGCAGTGTAACTGTACTGACATGTGCAATGGGAGGTATGCAGTTGCAGCAAAAGGATACAGAGGTGTAAATCTGGGTGTCTTTGTTAACGAAAGTTATTGTATAATGTTTACAATGATTCTGCTTTTGGTTTGGGGTCTACTCCTTTAGCAGTCTCACCAGGGGTGTTGGCTAGTCATTTTATGAAATAAGAGCATCTAGTAACTGGTATGTGTTCCTATGACCACCAGGTGGTGCTAGTTATACCACTTTATACCACAGGTCACCTGGTTTCAGATGATTTTGCGCTGATAATCAGGCAGTCTTGGAATCTTAGCTTTAAGATGTAGCTTGTAGCATGTTACCATGTAGCATTGTAAAAGATGGAAAACAGGCCATTGAGGACGTCACCGACGGTTCTTCTCCTGGAGGAGTCAAGGTGTGGTGAACCAAGTTCATGGGCCACGGCCAGAAGCCAGTGTTTTCTTGTTGTTTTCCATCTACTGGAAACTAAATAAATCTCTTATTGTTTTGTCAAATGAGAGAATTTGTATATATTAGTGAATCATCGTGGCTGCTCTTGACTTGTCAAGGGCCCATCCTTATTAAAGAGGGCTGAGAAAGGTGGGAGTGATGGATCTTCGTGCTCAGCTCTCTGCCGTGTGGCTGGCTTACTGAAGGGAGCGCGGGGTAAGGCTGCTTACTGATGAGTGATTCATGATGTTATTTTGACGAGCACAGAAAGATGTGTAAGGCCGCAGAAAAGCCTGTCCTCCCTCGCCTTCTGACAGAAGAAGAGTACCGGATTCAAGGAGAGGTGGAGACTCGAAAGGCTTTACAGGAACTTCAGGAATATTGTAGAAGCCCAGACTGCCCTGCTTGGAAGACTGTGTCTCGAATTCAGTCTCCCAAAAGGTAAGCTCTTGGCCACATAAGCCAGGCATTTATCAGGGCAATTAGCCTAGAACTCTAACCGAGTTCATACTGCAGGATAGCCATTTTGTCTTACTGACTTGTCCCCTATTAGCCTGGGAGTGGACAAGAGAAAATTAAGTATCAGCAGATGTTTAGTACCAGTCGTAAGGAGCCCTGACATCAGCTTTGGTTGTACATTGCAGTGGGAAGACTGCAGGACCATGTCAAGTGCTCCCTCTGATAGTCTTCCTTGCTTTCTGAGTGAGCAAGTGTGCATTCACCTAGGAGCAAACCGTGCAGTGAATATGTGAAGCTTCACTTTAGAATCTTGGTGGCATAAGCTTTATAGCGCTACAAACATCAATAAGCCTGTAATATCCCACATCTCCCCTTATCGGGACTACAGATGACTGGTGGACCTTTGGGCTCAGCCAGCTGTGAGGATGGCTGGGACTGTGCGGCACTGTCGTTGGGCAGCACACAGGGCAGTGGTGAGCGGTGACGCACTGCAGCGCATTAGCAGGACTCAACAGGGTGCCGGGATACTGATCTCTGACCCTCTCTTCTTTCTTACTGTCGTCCTTGGGCAAGGACACGGATATTGGCTGGACTGTGTACTTTGAGCTATGAGCCTGCCAAAGGATTTCCATTGGTTCTTCTTTTGATAGAAGAAAAGAAAAAAAACCCAAAAATAAACCAGAAAGCAGGTTCCTAATGAGTGTTATTTTTCTCTTTTTCAGATTTGCTGACTTTGTGGAAGGTTCCTACCACCTCACCCCACATGAGGTCTCTGTCCACGAGCAGGAGTATGGCTTGGGGAGCATGTTGATCCAGAGTGAGCTCTTTGAGGACACGTCCTCCGAGGAGGAGAACTCAGGTCCTTTGTGCCCTACGATCACACACAACAACGTCCTGTCTTAAGTGGCGCTCAGTCAGTTTGCTGGGGACTGGCTTGGGGTCTGTGCGTGCCTTGTTGCCCATGTTGTGCAGTGGCTTCTCTGCCCTTTGCAATGGGGTGAGATAGCTCAGAAAGCTTGATTCGAGGTGGTCTGTGAGGAACCTCTGGGAAGAAGCGTGGGTAAAGGAACAGTCTGCTGGCATGGGTTCGGCTCTCAGCCCGCCTTCTTATTCCCAAAGAAAACGCTGGCTGGAGTACTGGGCACGGCTCGCGTGGCATTCTGGGGCCTCTCAGAAAGAACATCCACGTTTGACACTCCTGCTTCTAGGAAGGGACTTCATAGAAGAGTTCGTAGAAGAATGGAAAAATAACGACGACGCCCCCAACCTTTTGCAAGGAAGCCTCTGGATTTCCCTAATGAGAGAAGGTGCTCCCCGCGGCCCCCATGCCTGTGGCTGGCCCTCCGGAGCGAGCGGAGTGGTAAGCACAGCGGTGACTCCAGACTCGAGGCACCACCACGCCGAGCCTCTCGCACCTCGTTTACCTCAGCGACTAGCATCGGTCTTGATTTAGCCCTTTGTAGAGGAAGATGAATTTTTGTTTGTGTTTTTGAAGCAAATGGTATATATTCTCTAAATCTTGTCAATGCACATTCCGAAAGCTGCAGGTGCTCCCGAGCAGGAAGTCCACAGACGCTGTCTGTATTTATTAGCAGGAATTGGCCACTGCAGCTCCAGGGGCAGTGTGCTGGTGAGCCCTGCACGAGTTCTCCAACACAGCACTGCTCAGAGGGCTGCCTGCCGTTTGCGGGGATGTATCTGTAGGCTTTGGGGCAAGGTCTACTGGCCTTGCCGTTGTGCTCAGCTTTTCCTGCTTCCCTCTGCCTTTCCTGGGCGTGTCTGCCCTGCACTGTGAAGTGTGCACAGTTGTTTCCGGTCTCATGCCTGCCTTCTCTTGGGTTGTGGCGTTTCTCACACCCGCAGAGAGAACTGGCCGTGCGTGGGGATTTGGACCCTGGCCCAGGTCCTCTGTTTGGCCGCAGTGGGTCCCTTATCTTTTGGTTTCAATGGAATCAGGACCTCATTCCCTTCCCTTCCCCTTCCTTCCTTCACCTGCGCATTCTCCTCATTCCTCTCAGCCTTTCCGCACCATCCGTGTCATCCTCGCCCACACCTGCCCCTCACCACAAGCACCTGGCGCAGTGATTAGTCCTGAAACTGTCTGGAGAGTTGCTTGCTGTGCAGACGGTGCATTGCCAGTTCCACTCACAGGACATAAACTGCCAGCCAGGTAGGCTGCGTCCTCTAGAGGGCCAGTCCACCACCGGGATCCAGGATTGGACCTCTTTTTTCACGACCCCTACTTATTCGCAGTTTCGTTTCTGATCAGAGAATGACAGCACCTTTGATTACAGGGCCATTCGTTTGATTTCACCATTGGAGGCCATTGTGACCCTCCCTTGGCCAGGAGCGAGTTCGCTTACAAACCAGCAGTGCTTTTTGTGAGGGGGCAGATTCCTGCCTGGCTGTTCCTTGTTTGCTTCTCTCTGCTCCATCTGATCCGCCCTCTCGGGCCTCAGGAGAAGCTGGGGTCACTTTGGTCAGTAGGGTGGATGCTCCTGACAAGAGCACACATGAGGCTGGTTGGCTCACCATGATCTGGGGGAAGCAGCTACAGTGATGCCTTCAGACCAGCCATGTAGCACATCAGATAGAAAGGCCCTGGGGTCCATCGGTGCCAACATTCCTCTCCAGGTGCCTGGCTGATCATTTCTTCCAGGTTTTCTGGCAGCTTCAGGCTGTTGTTGAGTGACAGCTACCTCAGTTGGCAGCAGCGAGACTCGAGATAGAAAGTGAAACGTGAGCAGTGTTGGGGCAGGTGCAGCGGGGTGTGGTGGTAGGTTCCAGGAGGTTTATACTGGGGAACCCCAGTGCCTTCATGCATTGTGTATATGGTAAAATCCTGTCCCGCCCTGAAGTACCGTGAAACCTCTGAGATGGAACTGTTTTTGCCTTATTTATAGAAACTGGCACCTAGCATATTTGAGCCAAAGTTGTATTAAACAAAGAATTCAGCTATCCAAGTGATCTCAGGGTTCCCTGGGGGCTTAGGTGCCTTCCCCCCAAATAGCTCCTGAGGCAGGGAGGTAGCTCGCCTCCAGGGTCACTCTTCCTGCCTTAGGTCATTATTCTTGTGATGAGGCTTGTGCAGCAGAGGAGACTCTCCTCTGCTTCTGTTTGCTAACTCCTTGTGAAATACAGTTACCATCTGGAGGCCCGTATTTTCACTGTGCTGGAGTTTGGGGTGAGGGAGGGCAAATGCTGTTTGTGCCTCTTCTCTGCGTGGTGGCTGGAGCCGGGAGCCAAGCTGTGGGTCGTCGCGCGGAGAGCTGCTCCAGACGGTGAAGGACGGTGCTACTCGGGTGTGCTGCGTAGCCTTGGCCGGCCGGCCGGCCTGGGGGGCTCTATCCTCGGTGCTTCAGCGTCTCCGTGTGCCTGCACATGGCACGACTCCGTCAACCTTCCTTAGGAGCTGCTCTTGTCTCCCTCTTGGCCGCTTAGTCTGCTGGCTCAGTCACTACTTGAAGCCCCCCTTTCATTTTCTCTGGCAGTTATAGCTCTTGCAGTTTCAGCACAATCTCATCTCCTCCCAGACCAATCTCATCAAGAAGGATGAGGGGCTAACTATGGGGTGAGCTGGCCCATGGAGCCAGGTCTGCTGCCTTGTCAGCATCTGACTTGGCAAATATCAAGCTGTAAATTGGCCCCAGGGCTCAGAGTTTCGTCAACATCGGAAATCCATCGCCTCTGTTCAGTCTGGCCAAGTTGGGTAGAGTGTGACTTCCACTGATGGGGGTCTCAGAGCCGCGTGGTCTGAAACATTGCCCGTTCTCTTTCCCACTACGATTGCTTTCATGAGACCAAAGGAACACAATGACCAAACCAAGGAAAAGTGAGCAACGTTAGAAATTCCTGTCAGCCATTGCAAACAGCTCCCCACCTAAAAAAAAAAAAGATTTTATTTCTCTTCCCAAATTATGATTTTAATGTGTTAGGAAGGGGATTTTGCTGAGAGTAGCTCTTTGGTCCCAATGTTCTATTTTGTGCTAAAACATCCCGTCGTAGCGCCCAGTCCCCTTTTCCTCAGTCCCCCGTTGGTAAATGCCAAAGGAAGTTTGATGCCTGCAAGCGTCCAAGTAGACCAGCTAGCCCTCCCACGGCCTGATAGAAAGGAGAAAGCCTTGGGAATGGATTACACAATCACCCTCAATCTTTCTGTTTTTTCACAAAAAAAGATGAGTTCAGACGGACACCCATGTAAAAATGGTTCCTAGCTGTGTGCCCATACGTTTCCCCAAAGTGAGAAGTGCCAGTCGAAGTAGGAGGGAACGAGAGTCAGTGTCCTGTTAGTATCTCTCTGGGCTCCGTATTGATATGCCAGGAGTTTGATCTGAACCAAGGACAGGAGACTTGGACAGATTCCTGGTGCTTCCATGTCCTGTGGGCAGTGGGCCCGAGTCATAAACGTGTGAAATAGCCATTGCAGAAGGCAAGTGCACCCCTTCTTTTTCTACACAGCGGACATTGCTTATGAGCTCTGTGGAAGCTGTACAACTGTGGTGTCTTCAGTGACGTTGCTCATGAATTCAGGTCACCGTGGAGCTCACAGGGGTACTTGGTGCCTTAGGTGAAGGGAGCCAGGGCCTACCCGGAGTAAACACTGGCTACTCACACCGATGCCAGTGCCGGCACAGCTGCGGCAGGACAGCCTCCCCAAACGGGCGCTTTGGACTCCCTCACCCTCACCCATGTGTTTCATCTTCTCTTCATACTCTGGATAACTTGAAAATGGTGACGTTCTATGAACTTTCCGACAGTGTGAGAAACAGCTCATGTGAACATCCGTGCTCACGGTGTGAGGACTCGAACTGTTAACTGCCTGCAGTTGCCTCCGAGCCCCCGCTTCTGGAATTCCCAGAGGAAGAGCAGGGCTGAGGAATCCCCGGGTAAGTCTTAGCCATGGTAATGCCTTAGTGTTATTAAAAAAGAGAAAAATTGTGTCATTGTCATTTCTATTGAAAATGTTCATGAATGCTTGAAAGGCATACAATGATCAGGGATGATGCGTTGCTGTGGGTCTCATTTTCACTGACTTTTCTGAAAGAGACAAAAATAACAATCATATATTTTTTCATTTTATTGTATAGTTTGTAAGTAATCCCAATTTTAATAAACTTTTATAGGCCATATAGTGGTCTCTCCTGATGACTGTGTACTTTCCTCATTTGCGTCTCTTCTTACTGGGTAATCAGCAGTGGCTCCTTATTTTCCTCTTTCTCATGCAGTGGTTTCAAATGCCATCTTTTTCTCTCCTCAACTCCTTTCCTTTCTCCCCCTGCAGCCAGCTCCAGGTCTGTTGGCCATTCAGGCTGGAGAGGACGTCCCTCCTTTGGCTGCTTCCCCAGGGTGTCTCCATGGACTGGCTGGTTGGGCCACCGTGCCGTCCTATTGGAAAACATGCCTAGTGTAGATTATCCCAGGGAACGTTTGAGCTTTAGTGTTGTGTCTGCGTGAAGGGTCGTGGGTGCATGGCACAAACAGGTGGCAGGTCGGACCTCCCAGAGACACCTAGGACAGCCTGGCGGCGGTCACCTTCTGAAAGGTCATCCTTGAAAACCCTGCCCTGTGCTTGTCCTCTGCACATGTGGGGTTTCCATGAGGTAGAAACTCTACAGCAACTACCAAGGACATCTTGTGTCTCTTCACAGTGGGTTTTTTTTGGAGGGTGAGTGTATTTATAGATCTGTCTCAGTTATTTAGTGTGCAGGGGACTCTGCTGTCCATTTATAAAAGGTGGAATGACATACAATTATATTGATGTGAAGGAAAGGGGTCAGAGTGGAGATCCGAAAACCCATCTGTAGACAATTGGACATTCCCTGACAGGAGGGTCACATGGGAGGGACAATTCACTCACAGTGCAATATAGTTCCGATGAAACTCACCACACTCCTCGACCGAAGTTCTACCTCCCTAATCCTGCTAGATGGGAATATGTACCCTGGTACAGATAAGACCTTTCAACACATGGAATCCAGGACAGATAAACACCCCAGAAACAGTAAGGGAAGTAGCGGTACCGTGAAGGCACAGGGAGGGAGGGTGTCCCCAGGGGGACGAAGAACAGAAATGTGGATGAAAGGACACTGGACAGCATAAGATATAGAAAAGTATTTCATTGTTCATGAGAGTGGGGGAGGGGGGAAAGCTGGTATCAAAGGGCTCAAGTAGATAATTTTAAAAAAATAATGGCAACATATACAAGTTCGCTTGATGTAATCGGATGGTTAAAATATCTGTAGGAACCCCCAATAAAGTGTTTTTTTAAAAAAAGATGGAATGCCAGGGAGGCGAAGAAAACAAGGTGGATATGTAAATTTATGTAGATGAACACAGTAATGACAGCTTTTCCTTGTATATAACTCGAGAGACACGGGTGGTCATTCATGGGTTTCAGTGGGGATTTGAAAGCTCGGGCATGGAAGAATCTTGAAGTGAGCATAGGGATCATTGGGCAATGTTGCTAACATGCAGAGTAGGTTTGAGGTGGGGGCGCAAGTTCTGCTTTTTTAATAAGTTTCCCAGGTGAATTGGATCTGCTGGTCTGTTGACCTCACTGAATAGCCAGCATGTAAGGCATTTAGCTTGGTGCCTGACACATAATAGACACCTGGTCTTTGTAACTAGTTAACAATTTATAAATGCTGAGAAGACCCTTGACCCCCAAATGCCTTCCCTTCCATAATCTGAGAACTGTTACTTTTATGGTACACAGCCTTTGAATCAGTGAATACTCTGGGAGGGTCAGTGAGTGTGAAGTCCTTGAGTCAGATTACTGCCCTCCCAACGTGGCACCCACTTTCAGTCAATGCCACCTCATGATCCAACCCATCACCCACAGGAGGCAGTCTGCCAGTGCATGCTGCTGGGATACCGGATAGACTTCATCAGAGCTTCTAGATCAAAATAGGCTAGTAATCAAGGCCTGGCAGTCGACTTCCCCAGAGCAGCCATTGAAAACCCCATGGGTCCCCGTGGCCTGCTCTGGGACTGATTGGTCCATGTGAACAGCGCAGGACCGGGCAGCATTGTGTGTTGGACCTGGGGGCACCGTGAGTTGAGCACAACCTCCGACAAATCCCTGTAAGAAATAAAAAATAATGGAATTCCCTTTGGTTGGCTTTATTGAAATACGATGTAGACACAACAAAATATGCACATTTTGGCGTCCGGTTGTGCCGGGTCTGGTTGACGTGGTCACCACCCCACCATTATCCTGATGAACATTGCCATCTCCCTCAAAGTTTCCTCAACTCCATTCTGTGGGCCAGGGGTTCCAAAGGGAAGGGGATTTAGGGGCTGGGTGGAGTGGGAGGAAACCAGTAAGCTCTTCAGTTGTGTCTTAGAAGCCCATCCCAGGACTGCCTCCCCACTGCCAGTTTCCTCCCCATCCCTGGTAAGCTTGGACAGATCTTGAAGTCTCCACTGGCGTGGGTATGCGTCTCGTTCCTTATTGTGATGAAAGTGTGCTAGACATTTCTCTAGCTTGCACCCACCTGAGCCCAGACCCACCCGAGCAGTTGGCCACACTAACTGTGGTGTCTGTGCATGCCACTGTAAGCCTGAGGTTGCTGTAGATTTTTCTCGGCATGCTGTTTTGATGTTGAGAATATACACGCAAAACACACCGAGTCAGCGCTGCATTCCTGCAGCGTGGCACTGTTCTCACCCTCCTTCCCTGCTTTGTCCTGGTTCACAGAAACCCACGGCCCCTCAGTGCCAGTCGGTTTGCTCTCCCAGAGATAGCTCGAGGCATCGTGCTCTTAACCTTATTCATGGTGAATTAATTGGATGAGGGTTTACATTTTAGATGAATTTTTTTTCATTGAACGACCCAAACAACTTATCAAACCTCTGAAGGGTAGACCATTTTGACTAGCTAAGCTGAACTATTGTTTCATTTTAAGAAGACTTCAAAAAATTGAATTAAAACAACAACAACCCAACACTTCAAGGACTAGTTTTGGTTTAAGGTTTGAAGATTATCCCAGGCTGGCCTCTCATGTAGGGGAACCCTCGGTGGTGGTGGTGGTGGTTATGTGTTTGCCTATGATCCGCAGTCAGCAATTTGAAACCACCAGCCGCTCCTCGGGAGAAAGGCAGGGCGTTCTGCCATTACCATCCAGTTTTGGAAACTCACAAGGGGCAGTTCTACCCTGTCCTGTAGGGTCGCTATGAGTTGGCACTGACTTGATGGTAGTAAGTTGGTTTTTTGCTTTCCTCATTTGAGCACACAGTAAGCACTCAGTAGGGGACGGGTTGACCCAGATAAACCTCAAGTGGAACAAGGCTGTAGATCTCTGGGGAACAGGAGACCTGAGTTTTGGCCCCAGCCCTGCCAGGTTCCTAGATGTTTTGCTTTAGGTCTGATTCCCCGTACACGGATGTCTGGTCACTTCTGTCTCTGACATTGGTACGCTCCACCCCTCCATGGGGAGTAGTCGTGGTATGTCACCGAGGCTCAGCTTCTCCGTCTCCTTTCCTTACCTCCCCCTCCCCTTCAAATATATATAGTAGGCCAATAAATTATGTAAAGGCAGGTTGATAATGGAAATGCTGATGGGCCTGGCTGATGCAGAGTGCTTCTGCGAGAGCTATTGAGCTTGAACCTTGAACCCAGCAGCCAGTGAATGAGAGTTGGGTAGTCAAGTCCGTACTTTCCCCTAAGTGCCTGTAATGACCTGATGTGCACATTGTGCATCCCTGAGGAAAAGGGTGGTGGGAGCCTGTTATTCGGGAATCATCCTTAATGGAGGAAGGGAGGTATCCTAGAAGGCAGGACGATGTAAGCTGTTTGCCTTTCTGAGGCAGTTACTTCCAGCTGAGCTAGCAATGACCAGGGTCTTCGCAGTGCTGAGGAGGGATTAAACTGAGAGACATCTGACCTAGGTCTGGGCCCTGCGGAAAACTTGAGGTTAGGGTTGGCAGACGTGCATTCTGTTCCTGGCTCTGCTGTGTACTAACGGTGGCATGGGACACACATCATATAGCCCCTCTGAATCTTGGCAGGTTGCCTCACTGAGCTCTCTCTTCACCTGGGGCGTCCGGCCTGTCAAGGGTTAAGCGAGCCACACCCTCAGCAGGAACACCCTCGGACTTTGTGCTGAACAGCAGGCTGCAGCCTCTCCTGCAGGACTGGCACAGGCAGCACAAAGGAACGTCGGAGAGGGACCACGGCCTAGGAGGTCAGACTCTTTCCCGGCTTCCTTGACACCATGGACAGCGCCCACTAAGGTGCCTCTCTGCCCTTGTGGGGCCGCTTGGACTGCTATGCCCGCTTCCTGTCACAGTGGGATTCCGTCGCCATTCTCCTAGGGGCACGGGAGTGAGACTCGCCGGTTCCAGTTCTGGGTGAGTGCTGCCTTCGCCTGTCACTGCAACTCGTCCCCCATCCTGTGGTGCCTCTCCTCCGGCACCCACACCCACACCCGCGTTTCTCAAATCCAAATCCAAAGGTGCTATCTTCTCCCAGCCCCCTTCTGCTTCTAACTCTCCCCTGCTAAGTTACTTAAAAGACTTATTTAGGTTTTTCCCCCGATCTGGAAAATGGGGGAACGTAATGCCACCTACTTCATGGGGGTATTGTAAGCATCAAATGAATCCCAAAGTATGTGCAAAGTGGTGCGAACAGTGCCCGGCTCACGGTAAGTGCTGCATGATTGCACTTAGGATGGCTATTACCAGTCTTATTGTGGCTGTCTCGGCTGTGTCCTGACTGGAAGGGACAAGTGTCCTCCTTTCCTGGGGGGAGAAAGCAGAGGGAAGGCAGAAGAGAACCTTCTCACCCTACCTTCCATTCCTGCTTCCTCCTCCTCCTCCTAGGTTTGGAGACAGAGATGCCAGGCGAATAGGAGGAGGATGTGGCTCTTGATTCCCATTGGGGAGTGGCGTTGACCATTGTACAAGTCATTCTGTCCTGCGACCAGCCACCCCACCTACTCCATACCGCAGGGCCCTGTGAGGACGGTTGGACTTCCTCTTCAGGGAACACCTGCCAGATGCCTACTGCGTGGGCAGAGCCCACAGCGTGGCCTGCAGTGCCAGCTCTGCTCCTCCTTGCACCCGCCCACCCGCAACTAAGAAGCGGGGTGTGTCCCTGGGGCAAAGTCTGCCCCAGGTTGTAGGGATGGTGCCCAAGCTCGAGCTAGAACCATAGGGCCGGGGGGGGGGGCGGCACATTAGGGATCCCGACAGCTGCTTGTTTGTTGGAGAAACAGCCCCCCACCCCATCATCTCTGAGGGAGGTCAGTCTTTCATGGAGCAACTCCTGTTCTGTAACTCATGCCCCTCCAGGCCCTACTCAAAGAGCTTCTCAATGGGTACGGACAAAGTGGTGGCTGAAACAGGGGTGGGAGGTAGGTGGTTGAGAAGACCCAGGGGCCAATAAGAGACCTGGACTCTGGGCAGGTGTCTCCGGGCAGGAGGAAGATCCTTCTGCAGTTGGCTGCTGCATGCAGCTTGATTGGCGGCTCCTCCCCAACTCTTTCTCTCTCAAGCACAATTGTGTTCCCCTGGCATTACCCACTGGGTGCCTTCCTTGTCCTGGTGGTCACAGGAAGGTGGCCCTTTGCCTTCACCCCACTGAACCCTAAGGCCGGGAGCAGGGGATTGATTCCCCCCTGTCCCGCCAAGAGTTTCAGCCCCCTGTGTTCGGCTTGGGCTTGTCCAGAGGCCTCATCTAGATGGGGGTGGGGGAGGGGCTCTCTCTGCAGCCAGAGCGGAGGGGGAGGATGTCTCTTTCAAGTCTGTTTGCTCTCTTGTTCCCAAACAGTTCTCAGGACCTAAAGCTGAGCAGCCGGCTGCAACGTCCCCTCCCTCTCCCCCACCTCCCTCCTGGGACCTGTAGCCCCTCTGGACATGCCCCTCCTGGACAATTCCGTTGGGGTGGAGGACCTCATCCTCCTGGAACCCCTGGCACAGGAGTCTCTGCTCAAGAACCTCCAGCTTCGCTTTGAAAGCAAGGAGATTTATGTGAGTACAGCTTGGGCCCTGCTGGCCAGGCGTGTGGCCAGAGAGTCACCTGCTCCTCCTCCACCACGCGCCCACCCTTGAACCTGCTCCCTTCCCCTTCTTCCTTGGCTGCAGACCTACATCGGGAATGTGGTGGTCTCCGTGAATCCCTACCAGCAGCTGCCCATCTATGGCCCAGAGTTTATTAACCAATACCGGGACTATACCTTCTTTGAGCTGAAGCCCCACATGTGAGTGGACGGCCCTGAGGGGTGGTCGGGCCCAGCTTCATCACTATGAGAGACCTCGGTTTCCTCTTATTCTTGCCCCGAAGGAGGTTCTCCAGCTGCCCCATCCTTCTCTGAATCCCCTGAGAGGCCTGGCACTTCTTGCCTCAGCCTGGCCCAAGTGGGGAAGGTAGAATGAGCCTGGGTCCTGGGGACTGGTCCCCTCTCGGTCATTGTCCACCTCCTCCCCTTAAGCTATGCATTGGCCAACGTGGCGTACCAGTCCCTGAGGGACCAGGACCGAGACCAGTGCATCCTCATCACAGGCGAGAGCGGAGCTGGCAAGACCGGTGAGGAGCCTGCGGAACGCGCCCCCGGGGGCCCTCTGAGTCCCTCCAAGCCAGGCCTGCTTCTGCCTAGTTCTCAAAAACGATGCCTCCCCAGCTTTTCTGTCGCTGAGGGGTGTGTGGTGCTGGGATGAGGGGCAATGACGGGGGGCCGGGGGTGACAGTCTGGAGGGGATTCACACTGAGGGCGTCTTCTGGACAGAGGCTAGTAAGCTGGTGATGTCCTATGTGGCGGCTGTCTGTGGCCAAGGGGAGCAGGTGAATTCCGTGAAGGAGCAGCTGCTTCAGTCAAACCCGGTGCTGGAGGGTGAGAATCCCTGGTCTTGGCCCTGCCCTGCCCACCCCTCCCGCCTAACCCCAGAGGCTCCGTCCCAGACCCTCCTGCCCCAGGGTTCCTACCGCCACTGGCCTTGTACAGCATGAGCTCCAGCATGAGCTAGCAATGACCAGCCAGGAGGCCTCTCTCCTCTAGAGAACCCCCTCCCCCTTCAGCATCCCCTCATGTACCATCCCCACTCTCTGCAGCCTTTGGCAATGCCAAGACCATACGCAACAACAACTCCTCTCGGTTTGTGAGTGAACACCTGCCGGGGCCCCTCCCCGTGGTGTGGGGTGGGGTGGGGGTGGGGGAGTGTGAGGGGACTTGAGAGGGTGAATAGTGCAGCACAGAGCCCAGCCTGAGAGGAAGGGGTGGAGGGGGATGAAGGCCTTCTCTGGTCTCTCTTTGAAGGGAAAATACATGGACATCGAGTTTGACTTCAAGGGCATGCCTCTCGGTGGTGTCATCACAAACTGTATGTATCTCCCTCTGCCCATTTGCAGCTGGTCTCCCCCTCCCCCAACACCCCCACCCCCGTGGCTCATGTGCTGCTGTAGGAAAGTGGAGCCCCAGACTGCCAGGGGGAGGGAGCAGGATGAGGACAGAATTAGGGGGGGGGGGTTGCTCAACAAACCTCTCCGGATCTCCAACAGATCTGCTGGAGAAATCCCGCGTGGTGAAGCAGCTGAAGGGAGAAAGGAACTTCCACATCTTCCATCAGCTGCTGGCCGGGGCAGACACACAGCTGCTCAGTAAGCACCTGCCTGGAGCCTCTCCAACCTCCACTCGACCCCAGCGCCCCTGGGACCCACTGCCCCTGCCCCCCCAGACTTGGCCTTACCTGCAATCCCCACCCTGAGCTTTGCTCACCCCGGTTGGGAACAAATCCTCTGACCTCTGTGTTCTATCTATCCAAGAGCTGCCATCTCGCTTGGACATTGCTTTTATTTCTCTGCCCCTCCCGGTTCCTCTTCCTCCCAAACACAACACAACACAACACAACACAACACAAAGAAACACGGAACAGTCCCTTTCAGGAGCTTGGGTTTTCATTGCTCGTTCCGCACGGAATGAGAGGCTGCTCCAGAACTTTCGATGAGCTATAGTCCAAGTGAGCCTCAGTCTCTAGCCGCCCCGCCAGGAGCCTGCCCCTGGTTTCTTCTTCTTGGCTGGTTCTGTGGCTATTCCGTTCATTCATTGATTTTATTAAGTCTCTTGAACACCTGAATGTGACCGGACACTAAAGGAGATGTATAAGACATGGGTGGCCAACGGCCATCTTCTGGAGTTGGACACGTTACAGGAGGTGTGGCAGGATGGCAACAGGCCAGGGCAGTCGGCACAAGTAGGAGGGATGGAGCCCCTTGCCTGGTCCCAGGGGCGAACCCATTGCAGGCAGCCTGGCCGAACGTTGGGCTGGCCCGTGGTGGCTCGAGACGGACGGCACAGCGGGGTCTGGTGGGACTGTAGTCTGTCACTTTGCCTCCCGGTCCTCCTCTTGCTGTGAGCTGTCCGTGGGTTTCCGATGATTCTGGGCTGGACTCGTGCTTGTCTCTTTCTCCCTCCGAGAGGTCGCTGTGGCTCAGGAACCCCCATAGCTTCCGCCTCCCCCGTGCCTTCACGGTCTTAGCGTGTCCCATTGTCTGAATCATGGCACAGGACCTTGTTCGGGCTGACCCTGTCAGCGGAGCCCTCTTTACCTCCTCATTTCAGTGGAGTCTCCTCCGCTAAGTCTTCTTGGGGCCGTACTTGCAGGGCCCCCCTGACTCATCCTTCCTGCAGACTCGTTCAGGCTTCACATTGTGAGTCACCAGGGAGCTCCCATCAAGCTCTGGTTTGAGGAACGCGCCTTGATTTTGCGGTTACTTGCACAACAGCATTGATACCCATTCCGGCCTGAGGATGAACCCAGTGTTCCCCATCTCAAAGAAACAACTTTGGCCATCCCCTGGATCCATTCATTTGTTTACTTATCTATTTTAAGTTTCTGGATGCCAGCCAGGCACTTGAAAGACAGAGACGAGAGACCCAGGGCCAACATACAACCTCTCTCATCATGGGGTAGGGTGTGTGTGTGGGGGGGGGGTACACAGGAGAGTCACTTGGCTCCGCAGTGCCAGAGAGAACCTTCTGGGGCAGGTGTCAGGGTCCGCGGGGAGCATGGTGTCTGCTGTTTCATTGGGGCTTTGTGACCGCTTACTGACTGCGCCAAGCCAGGCCGAGGGTTTGCTGCTGAGGCTGGCCAGTGGGGAGAGCTGGGCTTTCTCTTCTGCACGCCTTCTGTCCTTCCAGGGCACTGACTCCCGAGCAGGATGGAGCGCTTTCACGTGTGTTTTGATTGCTTGGAACCTTTTATTGATTCGGGAGAGGAAAGGAGAATGAGGCTTTTTTATCATAATGGTTACAAGAAAAAAGAAAAAGAAACTGCCGCTATTTTAAAAAATCCACTAGGAATACTCAAATCCCACATACCACTTCAAGATTTCACCTATTGCCATGGAAGGAAGGATCTCTGGAAAGACAGAAACACACAAATGGGGCCCTGGGACAAGTAAAGGAGCCATCCCAGGGCAAGGGCCGGCAGGGGTCATAGCTCCCTGACGGGAAGGCTCCTTCCTGAGAGCCTGGGCACTGACCTCTCTCCCCCACGCTGGCCCTTCCAGAGGCCCTGAAGCTCGAGCGAGACCCGGGCTGCTATGCCTATCTGAACGCAGACGTGTCCGAGGTGGGCGGCATGGATGATGCCTCTAACTTCAGGACAGTCCAGGTGGGTACCGGGCGGGGTGGGCTGCGGCCCTCGGGCGTCCCCTGAACCCAGCCTGGAGAAGAAGACATTGGCTGGGCTCCTCTAATCTGGCTTCTGGTTCTGCCTTCCCCTAAGAATGCCATGGCCGTGATTGGATTCTCGGAGGACGAGATTCGGCAGGTGCTGGAGGTGACAGCGCTGGTGCTGAAGCTGGGGAATGTGGAGCTGGCCAGCGAGTTCCAGGCCAACGGGGTCTCAGCAAGTGGCATCTGTGAGGGGCCAGGTCAGCACCCTTGCCCAGGTCTCGGAGCTTCCTCTGGCTCTGTGGACTCTTCTGGCCTCCTGGGCATGATTCAGGCCCTCTTAGCCGGCTCCTGAGCGCTCCCCAGACAGACTCCTCAAGAGCTCTTGGTGAAGCCTATTGGAAAGGGGTTGGGAAGTTTGGTAGGGGTCTAGGGTAGGGGTCCTCAAACGTTTTAAACAGGGGGCCAGTTCACTGTCCCTCACACCCATTGGAGGGCCAGACTATAGTTGAAACAAAATAACTATGAACAAATTCCTATGCACATTACACATATCTTATTTTGAAGTGAAAAACAAAATGGGGAAAAAACACCCGGAGGCCTGGATAAATATCCTCGGCGGGCCTCGAGTACCCCGCGGGCCGTAGTTTGAGGACCCCTGCTCTAGGGGTTCTCTGAGTCTCAGTCGATTCTTCTACAAAATGGGATCCACCATGCCTGTTTCAGGAGTTTCTCATATCAAAGTGGATACTGTCAGCAACACAGAGCTTCCATCTCTCTCCTCCCCCAGAGTCCTCCATGCCCACAATGGCCTGCTGTGACTCTCCCTGGAGTTGGGTGGGAGGAGGGGGCGCCTCTTCTCAGGCCATATTGCATTTTCTCACCACTCTAGTTACCCAGGAGATTGGGGAGCTGGTGGGTTTAAATTCAAAAGACCTAGAAAGAGCTTTGTGTGCAAGGACCATGGAAACGGCCAAGGAAAAAGTGGTCACAGCTTTGAATGTCATCCAGGTAAGGGCGCCTATGAGAGGGGGCTGCTTGTGAACCTGTCCCATGACTGCCCACTCTGACCAGCCTGGTTCTGTCCCGCAGGCTCAGTATGCCCGGGACGCTCTGGCCAAGAACATCTACAACCGTCTCTTCAATTGGATCGTGAATCGAATCAACGAGAGTATCAAGGTAGAGGGCCCTCTTCCTTCAACACTCCTCTGCTTGCCTCCCCTTTCTCACTCCGGTCTCTAGTCCCATACCTTGGGTCCTGAGATGACCAGTTAGGGAGATGGCTGGGGCGGGGCGCTGGGGCAACCGTGCCTGGTTCTTCCTGGTACTGTGCTATTGCGGAGATGGCAGGGACTTCAGAATGAGATATTCTGGACTCCCTGCTGATCACCTGGGTGGCCTTCCAACTTCACAAAGATTCTATCTTGCACTTTCCTGATGTGAAAAATGGGACATTAGTGCCCATCTAATTCACAGGACTGAGTGAATGTCAGACAAATTTATAGGCACGGCTACCGTAAGGCCCAACAACTCGACTGCTAACTAGACCCAAGAGAAGCAAAAGCTAGGATCCCCTAAGAACTTGTCCACAAGTGCTCATAGTGGCATGGTTTACAGTAACCCCAAGGAAGAAACCATCAACAGGATAAGCAAAGTGCGTGCATCCGTACAAGGGAATGTGATTCAGGATCGAAGGACCGGTACGTGCTAGAGCACAGTGAACCTCGGCAATACCATGCTAGATGAAAGAAGCCAGACACAGAGGCCGCATCGTATGTGGACCCATTTAGATGAAGTCTGCCGGGTGGGTAGGCCCACAGGGAGAGGGCGTAGGTTAAAGGTAGGGCCTGGAGAGTGACTGCAGTGGGAGTGCCTCGTCGCTGCCAGTCCCTAGAGCTAGTAGAGCAGGGAGGTGTAGGATCCCTTATCAAAATGTGCCAGTACGACGCAGCGGTGGCGTTGCAGAAGGGTAAGCGTTGAACTGCTAACCATGAGGCTGGTTCAAACCCAGCAGCCGCTCTGGGGGAGAAAGGGGAGGCTCTTTGCTCCTGTGGAGATTTACAGCCTCAGAAACCCCGTGGAGGGTCTTGGTGAGTTGGAAGAACTTGATGGCAGGGGTGAGTTGGGATGGTTACAGAACTCTGAATGTAGGAGACCCACTGCTTTGCATACATTAAAAGGGAGGCTCGCATGTGAACTATACCTCAATAAAGCTGTTATTTCACTTTTTAAATGATGCACCGGAGGTGCCATTTATTTAGAATGAGTTGCTCGAGAGCAACAGGGTCGATGGGGGAGTCTGAATCCAGGCTCGGGTAAGGGCTCAGTCCTTCTGAGATCTGGTTTTCTTCATCTGTAACATGGGACTAGTCATCCCTTGTTCTGGGTGATGGTAAGGATGAGGGAAATAGGGATGCCATTCTTTTGGGGGAAAGGCGCTGCCAATGGAAGGATGGGCACTATCCTGAGCGGATTTTTGTACCTTTCTACTGCTTAGCAGACCCAAACGCCAAACCAGCTGCTGTTGGGTGGATTCTGACTCCCGGCCACCCCATGGGGGTTCAATGGGAACTGTAGCCTGTAGGGTGTTCAGTGGCAGAATTTCTGCGATCGATGGTCAGGTCTTTCTCCTGAGGCCCCTCTGGGTGGACTTGAACCACCAACCTTGCGGTGGCTAGCAGCTTTGTGTTCATTGTTGGCGCCACTTGGGAACACACACACCTTACCTTGTGCCAAGGGAGCACAATTCTGGCAGGAGTGTGTCTTCCTTCTCCTTGGCATCTCTCCCTGGGCTTGTCTCCAGCCTCTGGAGGAGGCAGAACAACATCACATCCGCGCCTTAGCAGCCCGGTCAAGGGCAGTGGATGCCGTTTGCCTCCTGCTCCAGCCAGGTCATCCCCAGAAGGGCCTGTCCTCAGACTGCTCTTGCCTCTCTCTTCAGGTGGGCACCGGGGAGAGGAAGAAGGTCATGGGCGTACTGGATATCTATGGCTTTGAAATATTACAGGTAAGAAGGCTTCAGCCAGCCTCAGAATCCTAGTTCCCTAGTGGTAGAGGCAGACCACGAGCGGTGGCGGCATGATGGTTAAGTGTGTGACGGCTAAGACAAGGTCTGGGGTGCAAACCCAGCTGAGTCGCTACAGGAGGAAAGCTCTAGCCAGCTGCTCCGGTCAAGATTCCAGCCCAGGCAGCCCCAGAGCTCTCCATGGTCTCCATGACTGAGAGCCGGCAGGCTGTGCGTGCGCGCACACACACATGCACACACACACGCCCCACACACAGAGGCGGGCAGGCTCTAAGAGGGAGATGGGAGAGGGGAGGAAAGGTCTGGGGGTGAGCTGCTCTGACTTTACTCTGTGCCTCACCCGCAGGATAACAGCTTTGAACAGTTTGTGATCAACTACTGCAACGAGAAGCTACAGCAGGTGTTCATAGAAATAACCCTGAAAGAGGAGCAGGAGGAGTATGCGAGAGAGGTAAACACAGGCTGTGGAGGCAGAGCAGGTCCCTGGAGCTTTCTCCTTAATCCCAATCTCCCCTGGGGTGACCCCAGATGGAACCCAAAGGACACAACTTGCCCTCGGACGGTACAGCCGCGCACTGAGCACTGCGGCATAGCCAAGTGACCCTCGTCTCTGCCGTCTATCTCCGGCCCTCCCCACCAGCCCAGCCTCCCACTCCAGAAGGGCCAGTTGTGTGTGTGTGTGTGTGTGTGTGTGTGTGTGTTTGTGTGGTGTTTGGAGTCCTGACAAGGAGGAAGTGACAGCCGTGCTTGGCTTAGGGCAGACTATGAACCCAATTCAGAAGGGACATTTCTCCTGGGCTTGGCACATCCTGTCCTTTGCACTTCTCTAACGTCGCAGAACTCTGTCTCCTCAGGGTTCTCGCAGCTGGGCCTCCTTTCTGGCAGCCCTCTGATGCCCTGCCTTGTCGGCTCACACTCTCCACATTTCTTCCTGGTCTGTCACTGTGGTCCAGGGACAGCCCCTGTCATCGCGGGCTGGGTGCGAGAAAGAGGCTTCTGATTGAGTGTGTGGCAGTCTCGCTCATGAAAGCCCTCCCAGGACTGCTCCCGTGCTCTTGGGAACCTCTAGTGCTGGAATTTGGGGCAAATGTGATCGAAATGCGTGCAAACGGGTTTCTTATTGTTGTGTACGTTTTAACCCTCTCATGACTGCATTACTTTCTGCCTTGACTATTTTGTGGATGTCATGGATATCAGCCGTTTGCACTTTGGCCATGTTGTCCGGAGAGAGCAGTCCCTGGAGGTCATCGTGCTTGGTAACGTAGAGGGAAGTGAAAGAGAGGAAGGCCATCGGCGAGATGCACTGACACGGTGGCTGAGACCGTGGGCTCAGGCATAGGAACCACTGTGAGGATGGCACAGGGTGGCCGTGGGTCAGAGGCGACTCAGTGGCACCTAATAATAACGACAATGTACGTGTTCAGTAAATGACGCGATATGTTGGAATCATGGGGAAAATAGTTTTTGAGGTGTATAGAGTTTGATGCAATGATGTGGGACATATATGTCCCAAGTAGCTTCTGGTGGTAGGATTGGTAGTTATACAGGCTCTCCCAAGGCTGTACAGTTCCCTGCGGTCGGTTGCATTTATTACAATTGGAGTTGCAGCTTCCCAAGCAACCCAAGAGGCTGAAGACGTTGGTGGGGGATCTATGTCCCATGGATCATGAAAAGGTTAATTGAAAAAATATATATCAAATATATTATGCAGACCCATATTTCAAATTTCAAAAAAGCTTAAGAGGGTGCATAGTGTGGCCTCTCACTCCCACTCCTGCTCTGGTGCCCTCATTTCCCTCCCCAACCAAGCAGCCGGAGAGCCTCCTCCCAGAGGGGCTCGGTATAGATACAGGCAAATCTGCAAGGATGGTATTACCACAGAGGCAGGAAATTCACGCTGCCCTGCACCTCATTTTCATTACTGAACGAGCGATCTTTCTGTGGCGGTAGATAAAGAGTTTTATTTTATTTATTTTTCATAGCTACACATTACATAGGGCTTATAAAGATATGCTAACTAACTCACGGAACCAGTTGGGGAAGTTATTTTGGGGATGAAGTAGAAGGCAACTGGACTAACTTCTCCCCTGTGAGTGAAGGGGGAAGAAAGGCTTGCGCTGCTCAGATCCCCCTGAAAATGACCTCGGCTGGGAGGGCTGCTCCTCGGGACTGGTGTGGCTCAGGAGCTATTCCGCCTGCAGACCTAAGCTCAGCAAATCCCTCAAGGGTGGGACCACTGTGTCTTTGGCTCTTCTTCCTCTCGTCTTTCTTGGAAGGGTGGGGTCTTCTGCTTCTGTACCATGTGCGGTGTTTTTGTTTGTGTACTTGCTTATTTCTTGTTCTACAATCTTGAAGGTATTCTGGATACCAGTGCTTCTCCAAGTGTGGTCCTGGGCTCCCAGCATTGGGAATGTCCTGGGAAGGCAGCTTCCAGGACCCACTCTGACTGCCCAATCAGAAACTGTGGGCTTGGGACCAAGCAATCCATTTTAACAAGCCCTCCAAGGTGATGGTGACGCACACTTAGGTGTGAGAATCACTTACGGTGATCTTTGACCACGTACCAACTTTGCTCTGATGTTGGACAACACTTTCTTTCTCGGGGCGGGGCGGGGCGGGGCGGGGTTCAGGTTTGGTGGTATATTGGCAAAGTGGCATGGCCACTGGTTTCCCCCATGCATTTGGGTCCTTCTTGACTTGCGCGGTGGAGTGACCCTTTGTCCCCGTCCTTACCCAACATGTCCCACTCCCCTCTGCACCCTACCCCACCTGCAGGACTCCCGGCTTTGTTCTCCCTTGGGTCTGTCTGCCCATCCCACAGTTCTCTTCCAGTCTCGAAGGGAACAGAAACCATACCAACAGACAGCTCCTAACGACGGGCCTTCCTGATGGTCCTCTGCTGGGCGGTAGAATGGGGCAGCCGGCACAGGTGAGGCCATAGAGACTTGTCTTGGACTCGCTCCCTGCAATGTGTTGCATCTCCCCTCACCAGGGCATCCCGTGGACAAAGGTGGACTACTTTGACAATGGTATCATCTGCAACCTCATTGAGCATGTGAGTTATCCGTCCAGGTACCTCTAAAGCCATGCCTTCCAGGTAGCCTGGCAACCCCTTGGCAACGAGGGAAAAACCGAGAAGGGTGTGGGGGCAGCAGTGAGTGTGCGGCTATTTCGGGAACCAGCTCTGGGCTGGGCTGCTTCTGTTCCCCTGACCAGAATCAGCGAGGCATCCTGGCCATGCTAGACGAGGAGTGTCTGCGGCCTGGGGTGGTCAGCGACTCCACCTTCCTGGCGAAGCTCAACCAGCTCTTCTCCAAACACGATCACTATGAGAGCAAGGTCACCCAGAATGCCCAGCACCAGTATGACCACACCATGGGCCTCAGCAGCTTCCGCATCTGCCACTATGCGGGCAAGGTAATGCGGGCACCCTGGGGGGCAAAGAGAAGCCGGGGCGTGGAGAAGGAGTTGGGGATGGTAGCGGTGGGAGTAATTTCCCAGGGGACAGGGGGAGGGTCAGGTGCTGGGACAGGCTCAGGAGCTCCCAGACCAAGAGCCATCCTCCACAGGTGACGTACAATGTGGTCAGCTTCATCGACAAAAATAATGACCTACTCTTCCGAGACCTGTCCCAGGTCATGTGGAAAGCCCAGCACACCCTGCTTCGGTCTTTATTCCCCGAGGGGGATCCTAAGCAGGCCTCTCTCAAACGCCCTCCAACTGCCGGCGCCCAGTTCAAGAGCTCGGTGGCCATACTCATGAAGAACCTGTATGCCAAGAGCCCCAACTACATCAGGTGACATGCTGGGCACCTAGGGGGGCATGTTACACACATGATGGCCAAGTTCATGGATTATAGAACATGTCCACGGAGAGAGGGGGGCTCTCTGGAATAAGAGGATCGGAGATCCTTTCCTACAGGAGGAGAACACCCGGCTTGGGTAGCATCGGTAGTGGATGAAGTCTGGAAGGCCAGTGTATTCTGTCCTCTGAAGTGTCAGCTAAAGGGGATGTAGACAGAATAGGGGGACAGCCCAGGATTGGTACATCAGCCTGAAGGGCATGTCTTGACCTATCTCCCACCCAGGTGCATTAAGCCCAATGAGAATCAGCAGCGTGGTCAGTTCAACTTGGAGCTGGTGGCCACCCAGTCTCAGTACCTGGGACTGCTGGAGAATGTACGGGTGCGACGGGCAGGCTATGCCTACCGTCAGGTGTACAGCCTCTTTCTGGAAAGATACCGAATGCTGAGCCGGAGCACCTGGCCTTCCTGGAAAGAGGGAGATCGGTAAGACTCCGCGGGGAGGCTGGGGCAGGGAAGGCAGGGAAAGAACTGCCTCTGGAAGAGAGATGGGAGGGTCTGGTGTCACGTACATCTACCAGAGCTGGCTTGCTGAATGGATACTTGGGGAAATGAATTAGCTTAGTTCTCTCTGGAGGGCCTTGGTGAGACTTGAACCCTGTCCCCCAGCGTGAAAAGGGCCAGGGAGAAGAAGTTTTCTCTGGGAGCTCCCTCTGAAGCTTTTCCCTATCTGCGCCCTGTAGGGAGGGGGTCAAGAAGATCTTGGAGGACCTGGGTGTGACCTCAGAGGAGGTGGCCTTTGGGAAGACAAAGATCTTCATCAGGAGCCCCAAGACAGTGAGTGGGAGAGTGCACCTGTGTTTGTGAGGTGGAAAGGTGGAGGAGCAGGAGGCTGCCGGGAGGGAGGGGGTGGGGAGCCTCCCTAACCGGGAGTAGATGGTGGATGAGGAAGTCCCCTCCCTGCAGGGGCTTTTTTCCTTGGACCTGAAGCCTGGGCTTCCCACCCTGGCCTGAGTCTGTGCCAGCTTGGCCCTCTGTCATTGAAATGGAACTCCCTGGAGGCACGCCTCCTTACCCCCCACCTAGCACAGTGCCTGCTACACAGGTGGATGCTCGTTCAATGTACGAGTGATTGAATGAATGAACGAATGAGCGGGTGAATGCGTGAACGAGCGAGACGCTAGCTAGAATGAACCCAGGATGCACGGATGGGAAGCCGCTGGTTCTGTGGGGTGTCGGGGAGCGAGTGCTGCTCCTCAGCTTCTCTCTCCCCCACCTCCCTCTCCCCTCTCCCCAGCTTTTCTTCCTGGAAGAACAGCGGCGCCTTAAGATCCAACAGTTGGCCACGCTCATCCAGAAGACGTACCGAGGCTGGCGCTGCCGGACCCACTACCAGCTGATGCGCAAGAGTCAGATCCTTATCTCCTCCTGGTTTCGGGGCAACATGGTACCTGTCAGGGCCAAGGCCCCGCCCCCGCGCTCTAGTGGGGAGAGTGTGCAGCGGGAGAGGTGGTTTGGGAGGCAGTTTCCGTGGGCAGGTCTGCCAGGCTGTTTGCTTACAGGTCCAATGTTTTCTGCAGCAAAAGAAGCGCTATGGGAAGATGAGGGCGTCGGCACTGTTGATCCAGGCGTTCGTGAGAGGATGGAAGGTAGTGGGCAGGGGGTAGAACTTCTCCACCTGCGGCTCCTTAGCCCCACCTCCCACCCCCTGCCAGGGCTCCCTTAGGGCTGCGAGGGAGCAAGTCCTGGCTGCAAGCAGGACATAGTCCTGTGTGTGTGTCTGGGGGCTTCGTATATACGTGCGGATGGGGCTCTAGCTTTTGCTTCTGTGTCCTCTTCAGTGGCGGGTGGCTGTCGTCTCAGCCCTTTACCTTTTGTGCTCTTTGTGTAGCTGGAAGGTAGTAGAACCTCTTCCTCCAGACGCAGTCTGCCATGACGTTGACTCCCTGTCCCTGTAGGCACGCAAGGATTATCGGAAATACTTCCGTTCCGGGGCAGCCCTCTTGTTGTCGAGTTTCATCTACAAGAGCCTTGTAAGTGGTGGGGAGCCAGGGTGGGAGCTGGGGTGGAGGTTTGGGAGAGGAGGACATGCTTGCGGTCACTCAAAGCATTTCTCCAAGATCTTCCTTCATCTGTGCGAGTTAAGTCCTGGAGAAGAGGGGATGGGATAGCAACCTGCTGGGAGCAACCTAGCGCCTCAGGGTCAGGGGAAGACGGAAGAGCATTTTGGTTGGCCGACACTCTTGGTAACCCCTGGGCAAATAGGGATCCCAGGGACTGTCCATAGGCAAATAGGCCCACCAAGAAGCTGCCACTGAACCGGCAACAAGAGCTCAGGAGGCTGAGCTTCACTGAGGAGCTGAGCAAGGTCACAGGGTGGGTTCATGACTCCACATTAGGAGCTGCGTTTTAGGGCGGGGTGGGGTGGGGAGGGGGGTAAGCGTGGAGGAACAAGGCGGTGGTGGCTCAGTGGTTGAATTCTTCCCTTCTTTATGGGAACTCACAGTGAGCCTGCAGGGCAGGGTTTATATGTCCCTGTTAAGTTTCTGAGACTACAACTCTTTACGGGAACAGAAAGCCCCATTTTTCTCTCGCGGTGGCTGGTGGTTTCAAACTGCTGACCTTGCACGTGGCAGCCTAATGCATTGCCACTATACCACCAGGGCTCCTCGGTGCTGTGTGGGAGGTCTCCCCTATTCTTGGCCATTACACCTCCTGTCAGAGCAGCCGTTGCCAGTTAGCGGAGGCTTGTGTGCTGCTACGATGCTGGAGTTTTCAGCAGCGCTTCCAGACTAATAAGGACTAGGAAGAGAGATGTGAAGATCTTCTAAAATCCACCAATGAAAACTTTATGAGTGAATCACAGCGGTCTGATCCGCCACCGATCGTGGGGCTGGTGCAGGGCTGGCAGTGCTTCATTGCATGGTGGTGGCCACGAGTCATTCCTTCCCATGACCTCCTGTGAAATAGTGGGAACGGCCCACAGGTAAATCTCAGAAAGGGCCTACCTGAGCTCTGGAAGACTCAGAGGAGGGTAGGCAGGAAGAAGCTAGGGGTTGGCCTAAAGACATCCACACTACACGTTTCTGGTAACAGGAAATAGAGGCACAAAACGTAAATTTGTGGAGCTACCACCAGGGTGCTGGCGTGCTGCTGAGAAGGGTCTGAGGGAAACCAGGCCAAGGAGAGAGCAGTACTTTGTGAAGGCTCTGGAAAGGGCAGCGAGAAGAAGGGCAGGCGCCTGATCTTGGGCAGAGGGCTGGATTTGAACAGTGTCCAGGACTCTCATGAACCGTGCCCCTTCATGGATGAGACACATCATCTGGACGTGACTTTGCCCCTCTTTGTTTGTTGTTGGAGAAGTTAACCTGTCAGCAGACTCCTGAAATGCTGGGTCTCTCCCCTGCCTTCCCAAGCCATGCCTGCATCCTCCTCCCCTCTTTAAGGGAGGTCCATTTTCCCAGGCCTTGTGCTTTGCCTGACCTCTTCCATCCTGGCTCCAGTGTGTCTGCTTCTGTGATCTATGTGCTTTCTTGCCGCATACCTGAGACCTGTAATCTGACTTTGTTCTTATCTCCTGACTGGGCCCCTTTTACTTTTCCTTTCACTGGTGTATTACTAGGCAGCTGCTGAATGTCAAGCTAGAAGTACCTGGGTGTGCATTAATATTTCCATAAATCATACCCTCCCAGAATCCTAGGAATCTCTGGGTATGGAGTCTCCCAGTGTTTCTGACTACAATTAATGATAGTGCATACGATCTTTTCAGCATGTACTGTGCTTCAAGCTCTTTACACTAAGCTCTGAGGAGGCTGGGAAAAGGCAACGATCTATGTACACACTTCCTCTGTCTATGTATTCGTGGATGGACCACTGTCCACACAACTGTTCCTAGATCACTGTTATTGCAGGCTTGCATTCCTATCAATCTGTGTTTCTGTTGCCTTTCACTCTTACACCCTTCCCACGGCCTTCCCTTTCCTTTGTCCTTCTTTGCCAACCCCCCTCTTACTTTATACTGCCCTTCCCTTCACTCGGATTCTGGAAATCGACTTGCCTTTTAGAAGGTCTGTAACTTCATGATTTCCTCTTCTTACTTTATAATCGTCATCATAACAGATTGATATCTCTGGTGCCCTATTTTTAATGTTGTGGGTCTGCTTTATTTAGGATACTGCTACACCTGGGTTGACTTCTCGGTGCCTTTGCCATGATTGCTAAGATCACGTTGTTGTCTACCATTGTTGGTTCTCTGTCTGAAAGCTTCCTTTAGTATTTCTAGTAAGATTGGTCTTTTTTTTTTTTTGCAAATGCCTTTCATTTCTGCTTATCTGGAAATGTCTTAATTTTGCAATCATATTTGTGGGACAGTTTTTCTGGATATATGATTCTTGATTAGCAACTTTTTTTCTTTCAGAGTTTTATATTTGTTACCCCATTGCTTTCTTACCTGTGCTGCTTCTGCTGAGAAATTAGAGTTTAGTGGGATTGGTCTCCTTTGTAGAACATGTTGTTCGTCTTAAAGCTGCTCTCCAGATCTCCCTTGTGTTTGGTTTCACAAAACTTGATCTTGATAAGTCTTGGTGGTTTTCATATAAGGTCTGTCCTGTTTGGGGTTTATTCCACTACTTGAACGCCTATCTTCTTGTCTTTCATGACGTCTGAGAAGGGTTCTTCTAACAATGCTTTGACAGTTCTCTTTGGGCTTTTGGATGTGTCTGTCTGTTCTGGAGTTCTCATTACATGTACATGACTGATCTTGATTGTGTATCACAGAATTCTTAGTCTTTCTAAGAGTTTTTGTTGTTCTTTTTCCCGATTGTTCCTCTAACAGACTAGTACTGAGATTTGTCTTCACGCTCACTAATTTTGCTTTCTATTGATTCAGTTCTTTTTAAAAAATCATTTTATTGGGGGCTCATACAACTCTTATCACAATCCATCCATACATCAATTGCGTAGAGCACATTTGTACATCATTACTCTCATCATTCTCAAAACATTTGCTCTCCACGTAAGCCCTTGGCACCAGCTCACCATTTTCCCCACTCCCTCCCCGCTCCCTCTCCCTCATGAACCCTTGATTATTTATAAATTATTATTTTGTCATATCTTACACTGTCGGATGTCTCCCTTCATCCACTTTTCTGTTGTCCATCCCCCAGGGAGGAGGTTATATGCAGATCCTGTAATAGATTCCCCCCCTCTACCCCACCCTCCCTCCACCCTCCCAGTATCACCAATCTCACCACTGGTCCTGAAGGGGTCATCTGTCCTGGATTGCCTGTGGTCTCAGTTCCTATCTGTACTAGTGTACATCCTCTGGTCTAGCCAGTTTTGTAAGGTAGATTTGGGATCATGATAGTGGGGGATGGGGTGGAGGAAGCATTTAAGAACTAGAGGAAAATTGTATGTTTCATCGTTACTAGCCTGTACCCTGACTGGGTTGTCTCCTCCCCGAGACCCTTCTGTAAGGGTATGTCCAGTTGCCTACAGATGGGTTTTGGGTCCTCAATCTGCATTCCCCCTCATTCACAATGATATGATTTTTTTGTTCTTTGATGCCTGATATCTCTATTGATTCAATTCTACACCTTTGGCCTTTCAATATATTAGCTATTTCTGAAATCTAAGTGTTAATCGTTTAGACTTCTATTTGCTGTTTTAGTGTAGCTTTTAATTTTATATTGATCAATTTGTTCTTGTAGCATTTTCTTGAATTCTTCTAATTTTTTCATGTTCTTCTTTTGTTCATCTTTGTCTCAATCTATTGAAGGAATCTAAATAGTATCAGTCTTCTGAATTCTGTATCAAGTAGTGCCAATATTATTTATTCCTAAGAAGGGTCTTCTAATTCTGTGTCTTGGTCACTGGTTTGAGCCACCGTGTCTTGTTTTCTTCATGTGAACTGAAGTCACCTGCTGGCTCTGAGACATTATGGTGGAGTTGTATGTGATGGATGGTCTTATGTTAGTGAGAACTCACCATCTGTCTTCTGATGTGTGTGACAGAGAAAGTGAGTGTGTGTGCACTTCTGCTAGCAGTTCATGTAGCACCGTTTTGCATGGGTTTGGTTTGTATTAATTGCGGTCTATGGATAACCAGGTGGCACAGGAGCAGGTAGTAGCCCTTATCCAATAGGCGGGGCTACAGAAAGTATGGATGTGGCTGGACTGTGTGGGCACAGTTGTTTTCGTTCATCTGGTGAGACAAATAATAGATTGAATTAAAAAACAACAGCCAACAATAATAATAAAAGATAGAAAAACAAAAAATGATAACAGATAAAACCAAAAAAAGAGGAAAGAAAAATTAAAGCAAGAGAGGATATCCAGGAACGAGAAGAAGTAACAGTAAGCAAAACTAGGGAGGGGGGAAGAAATGCCAAAGAGAAAAGAGAGCAATAAAGAAAAGAGCTAGGAGAAAAGTGGGAATGGGAGGGAAACACAGAAACGGAAGAGGAGGAAGGCAGAAAACGAAGCGAGAAGAGGAAAACAGAAGGGAGGGAACTGGTAGGCAGGGTGTCTTGTGTAGGTTGGCACCTTTTGCCAGTCAAGGAGCTCACAAGGTGGGAGAAGTGGGGAGGGCGGGGCCCCTGGTCCTAGGTGGGATTCTTGCTGACCTTTGTTCTCCTGGGTCAGGACACTGATGTGGAAGCAGTGGGCGCCTCCTCAGATGGTGGCAGAGGTCAGGATGGGCAGGGAGCCCGCACTGTGTGTTCTGTTGGTCTGACTGACTACATTTTTGGTCGCCAGTAGGGCGTGAGGAAGGGAGGATTCCACCAGCTGCCAGTGTGCATTTTGAGTCAGGCAACTGTCTTGAATGCTGCTTGAAAAGGCTCCAGATGGCAGCTTTGTGTCAGGCCACCTGGCAATTCACCACCTGTCTCCTTTTTTAGGGTACTTTTGTTCAACTTCCTTTCTTAGTTAGTATTCAGTCCATTTCTCTATCCTTTCTTTCCGCTGAAGCTCAGGGTTCCAGGACTATCATTTGGGTCTGTTTCACTTGGTTTCTGTGTCATTGTTGTAGAGGATTTGTGTAGTATATCTGCCCAGTTCATCATCTTGCTGGAGGCCTTTAATTTTCTTGACCTAAGGTCTCAGATGTTTACTTGTGTTTTATTGGTTATTCCAAGGCATCAAATGGTGTGGATCAGAACAAACTATGGATAGCCTTGAGAAGAATGGGAATTCCAAGACACTTCATTGTGCTCATGTGGAACTTGTACATGGATTAAGAGGCAGTTGTTCAAACAGAACAAGGGAATACTGCATGGTTTAAAATCTGGAAAGGTGTGTGCCAGGGTTGTATCCTCTCATCATACTTATTCAATCTGTCTGATGGGCAAATCATCAGAGAAGCTGGATTGTATGCAGAGGAATGTGCCATCAAGATTGGAGAAAGGCCTTATTAACAACCTTTGATATGCAGGTCACACAGCCCCCCCTTTTTTTAACGAAAAAATGAGTAGGACTTGAAGCACTTGTTGATGAAGATCAAGGACCGAAGTCTTGAATATGGATTACAAATCAATGTAAAGACCCAAATCATCATAGGTACCGTCATGATAAATGGAGAAAAGGTTCCAGTTGTCAACGATTTTATCTATCTTGGACCCACCCCAATGCCCATGGACTCAGCAGTCAGGATATCAAACAACACATGGCATTGGGTAAATGCACTGCACACGACCTCTTTAAAGTGTTGGAAAGCAAGCATATTACTTTAAGGACTAAGGTGCACCTGACCCAAGCCGTGGTATTTTCAAGCACATCATATGTGTGTAAAAGGTGGATATGGAATAAGTAAGACTGAAGAATCGGTGCATTTGAATCATGGTGACGAATTTTAAAAGTACTGTGGACTACCACTACCAGAAGGACAAGAAAACCTGTCTTGGAAGAAGTTAGGATAGTGTGCTTCTTAGAGGCGGATGATGAGACTCTGTCTCACCTAGTTGGGCATGTTGTCAGGAGAGACCAGTCCCTGGAGAAGGACATCCTGCTTGGTAAAGTAGAAGGGCAGCAAAAAAGAGGAAGACCCTCAACGAGACGGACTGACACAGTGGCTGCAACAAGGAGCTCCAACAACACAATTGTGAGGACGGCTCAGAGCCGGGCAGTGTCTTGTTCTGTTGTACGTAGGGTCGCTGTGAGACAGAACCGACTTGACAGCACCTAGCAACAAGAACAAGAGTCTTTAAATTAGATTTGGGGAGAGGTAACACTTTATTCAACCCCAGCATTTTAAAAGTGAAGACAAAGCTATTAAGAGCATGTGTAGTTTATAATGAACACATGGAGCGCTCTGGGTGGGGATGGCTGCTGGGTGTTGCGATTTTCTTAGGTGTAGTAATGGAATGATGACTGCATTGGACAAGGTCCTGGTTCGTTGGAATGCATCATGACATTTTTAGGGAGGGAAGCTCATGATACCTCCGATCTAATTTAGGATGGTATGTCTCTATATGGCGCATGCATTTATATGCACGTGTGTGTGCATTTTATAGGTACACATGTATTTACACACATGAACGTCTACATCTATGTATAGAAAGCGTGAGAGCAAGTAAGACAGGTGTTCACATTAGCCGATGAGTTTAGAAGAGGCAGACACAGGTGTTCATTGCATGGTTTCAACTTTTTTACAAGCTGAAAAACTTTCAAAAAGTGGAATTAAATGGAAACTTAAGTCATATATGTTACTCTCCTCTTTTAACGCCTCTACTGGTGCTCTGTTTCCCTCAGCATAAAAGTCCACCAGGTCCTTGGTGGTCTGCCCCTGACCTGCTCTCTAATGGTCTCTCCTCTGGTTCTGGTTTCTGTAGCCAAATGGCCTAGTGTTCTGCTCTTGGAACATGGGGCCACTCACTCCTGCCTCAGGCCCTGCCTTTTTCGTCAGAGCAGATATCCGTCGTATATTTGTTGCCTGTGCTCCATCTCCCACCTCACTACCCAGCTCAATGAGCTCAGTGAGGATGGAGTCTTTGCTTCATGGACTGCTGTGCCTTCAGACCTACAATGGTATCATGCACAGAACAGAGAGTTTACTTTATTGAATGTGAACGTGAAAAACAAACAAACAAAGAGAACTGGAGTGCTTCTTTTCAAGGATTTCTGGTCTAGAAGAGGGAGATCTCCCAACAAAGAGATATAGTACAAAGAGTAAGGAATAGACATGTGCTCTGGGACTCTGATCCTGCTCTAGGAATCGGGGTGGTGGTGGTGGTGGTGGTGTTAAGCTAACTCTCGAAAGATGGGCAGAATGTGGGTTGGCAGAGTTGAGGGGAGAGGGCCGCAGGAGCTAAGGCACAGTGATAATGCACGGGCTGGCTAGCGGGCATGGCATGTCCAGTGGGGTCCTAGGAGAATACAGGGGTCCTGTGACACGAGGGTGGGCTCTAAGTGGAGGGATTGGAATACCAGACTGAGGTGTTTGGACTTGACTGGTTAGAGAGGAGATTTGGTACCCATCCAAGGCAGTGGCTCACGGTTGAAGGCCATTGTGAGCTGGCAGAATAGGGAAGCCACAGGAGCAAACGTTGAGGCCAGTGTCCTCATCACCCACTTCACCGCCGTGGGTGGGGGATCCCTGGCTGGAACCAGCCCTCCCCACAATCTAATTCTCACCCTCCATTCATGCCCATACCTCCCAGACCCAAGCTTATTTGTACTTCATGCTGAAGGAGAGGCAGGAAGGGACCTTCTTGTCTACCCACTTTCCTTCTTTCTGCCGACTGTGACTTCCCCAGCGGTGACCTTCCTCCTTTGACCTGGCAGGCTCTGGGGGTGAATTCACCCACCAGGGAGTGTCTTTTCTCATTACGTTTACCCCCACCCAGGCACAGAAGTTCCTCTTGGGACTGAAGAATAATCTGCCGTCCACCAAGATCTTGGATCACCAGTGGCCAGCGGCCCCCTACAAGTGTTTCAGCACAGTGAACCAGGAGCTGCGGCAGCTCTTCTACCGTTGGAAGGTGAGAGGACGCACGCAGCATTTCCTGGCGCCTCAGCGCTTTTCCTCTCGTCGATTCTTTCCCGAGGACGTACTGAGCACCTGTTGGAGGCCCAGACCTGTGCGGTGCGCTGGGCATGCAACCCTCTGGTGCTTCTAATCGAGCGGCTCCATGGACACCTCCTGGCATCCTCTCAGGCCCTGCTCTCTCAGTGCGCCTCCAGCCCCTGCCCTTTCTCTCCCCCCCCCCCCGCATCACCCCAAGTGCCCTCCTGCTCCTGTCCATCTCCTGTCCCCTACTGCTCTTCTGAGAGTGTCCTCCTTCCCCCCACCCCCTGCCCCCCACCCAGTGCAAGAAGTTCCGGGACCGGCTGTCAGCAGAGCAGGTGGAAGTCCTGCGGGAGAAGCTGTGTGCGAGTGAGCTGTTCAAGGACAGGAAGGCGTCGTACCCCCAGAGGTGAGGGCCTCCAGTTCCTTCACGTGGCCTTCTCCCCCCACCCCCATCCACATCAGCAGCAGTTCTGAAACTGAAACGTTAGGGGGCCTCCGCAGCATCTGGAAGGTTTGTAAGCACCTGGCTTGCTAGACCCACTCTCCAGAGTTTCCAACTCAGCGGGTTAGTGTGTGTGTCTAAGAATGTCCCTTCCTTCTTGCACTTTAATTTCGGTGAAGATTTACGTGGCAGAACCTACAGCCAGGCGTCCAGGTTTGCGTATACAGGGCCTTCAGTTGCTCATAGCCTTCCCGGGGTGTGGTCATTCTCTCACCCCCACTGACTCCGACTCCCCAGCACCCCAGCTCTGCCTGACTGTGGACCTGGAGGGGAGAGGAGGCTTCCCACTCTCGTGAAGACTGACGGTCTCGGAACCTCACAGAGGCAGTTCTACCCTGTCCTATAGGGTTCCCATGCATCGGCATCGACTTGGCCCTGACTCTTGCCTTAGTGACCCTGAAGAGTGAAATGCTCTCGGGCTTACAAGTTTAGGGACACCATTGTAAAAGAATTTGCTTTTCTGATAAGTCTGGGGGTGGGTGCTGATGATGCTTTTGCTTGGGGGCCCTCTTTGGGAACCCCTGCTAGGGGCCGGCATCCAGTGGAGGGTGGGAAGGAGCAGGGGGCGGGGGAGGACTTGGAGGAGAAGTCTGGAGGTAAACACAGGGCCTTGGGGGTCAGTGGTGGGGACCTTGTCTCCACTGCACACCGTTCTGTGTGTCCCCAGTGTCCCCATACAGTTCCGTGGTGACTACATCGGGCTGCAAGGGAACCCCAAACTACAGAAGCTGAAGGGCGGGGAGGAAGGCCCGGTTCTGATGGCAGAGATGGTGAAGAAGGTCAACCGTGGCAATGGCAAGGTGAAGGCCTGCTCCCCAGACCAGACCACCAGACCAAGGGGTGGCGTGCATGCTAAGGGGTTTCCTTCCCCACCACCCCCGGCTCGGAGCACAGTGGGGCGGGATTAATTCCTGTCTTTCCTCACCCCTAGACCTCCTCTAAGATTCTTCTCCTGACCAAGAGACACGTGATCCTCACAGACACCAAGAAGTCCCAGGCCAGGACTGCCATTGAATTGGACAGTCTGGCTGGAGTCTCTGTCACCAGCTTCAAGGATGGACTCTTTTGCTTGCACATGAATGAGGTACCACGGGCATGCTGGGCAGGACCTGGGACTAGCTGTGGTGACAGCACCCTGGGGCTGGAGGTGACCTGGTCCAAGAGCCCCCATGCCGGGCCTGTTCCTTCATCCTCAGATGTCCTTTCCCTTTGAGGAAAGTGAATCCCTTCCTGGCATTTCCCCCCTCTTCCTAAGATGGCATTGGTGGGCTCCAAGGGAGACTTCCTGCTGATCAGTGACCATGTGATTGAGCTGCTGACCAAGATGTCCCGGGCTGTGCTGGCTGCCATGCAGAGGCAGCTGCCCATCACTGTGACTGAGAAGTAAGGCTGAGAGCTGGGGTCGGCGAGCGAGGGGCAGGCAGATGACCAAGCTGCTGGTCACTGTGACCGGGAGAATTGATGCAGTCCCAGAATGGGGTGTACCAGGTCAGGGCAGGCCTGGGAAGTGCGTTCTCAGGGGGGCAGGTCAAGGGGCAGGCACCTACCCCAGGAAGCGGAGGAAGAGCCATCATGAAATTGCTGGTGTGGGGGGAGCCAGGAGCTTAGAGGGCCTGGGGCTGGGGGGTGGGGACTATCCTTGTCTTTCCATCTGTCCCCCTCTCCAGGTTCTCAGTGAAGTTCAAGGAGAGCAGTGTGGCTGTGAAGGTCATCCAGGGCCCTGGGGGCGGCAGCGGGGAGGGCAAGCTAAGCTGCAAGAAGAAGGGGAGTCGCAATCTGGAGGTGACTGTGCAGTGAGGGGAGCCGACTGCCACATCTTCCTCCTGGACCATCACCCACCCCTGCCCCATCCCTCCCCTCCGGGCTGACACCTCTGCCTGGCAGGTTGAAAAGCCCCCTAAGGAAGACACCCTCGCTTTTCCCAAACCTTCCCAGCCTTCTCCTCCGAACTTAGTGCCCCGCCCTACTCTATCCCAACCCCCACCTCAGCCTCTTGGCCCCCTAATGAGCCATATGACTAATAAAGCTACCTTCCGGCCCCTTTTCAGCCGGTTTCACGTAGACCCTCCTCTCTCTGGCCCCCTCCCCTTTCTCGCCCCTCCCGCCTCTTCCCGGAGCCAGCGGAACACAAATGGTGAGTGGGAAAGAAGGGGAACTGTCTGGGCTCCTTGACCGGCTGAGCTCAGCTACGGTTTGGAGAGGCTGGGGGTGGGCAGAGGGGCAGGCAGGGTGGGGAGCAGGCCGCAGGTGGCCACTGGGCTGATTCATTAAGTGTGTCCCTGGAGGGAAGAAGTGAAGATTCCTGATTTGGTGGAAATGGAGACTCTTTGGAAATTCTGCCTGAAAAGGGGCCCAGAAGGCTCCCACAAGCTGAGGTGAACGGGGGAAGGCGGGGTCCCCTGCACCCACGAGTGCCATCGCCTCCCACCTCCAGGCGGGGCGGGGGGGGGGGCACACCTGCCTCCTAGTTATCCTGTACCTTACCAGTAGCCACCTGCGATGCCAGGCTGCTGCCAACCGCTCTGCGGTGGGTGTTCATGAGCAGACACACAGTCGGACACGGCTTCCCTTCATAAAGGCTCGTGCCCTGGGCAGCAGAGCCAAATTCCTTAACTCCATGTGCTGGGGGTACGGGGGTGGGGAGGGGATATTTATGAGAAGGTGACTCTCAGAGGGGAGAGTCTGGCAGCAACATTGGCTGTCTGTCTTAGTAGGGTCCTTTTTGAAATCAGACTCCTCAGAGATGATGTCTTCTTTGGAATTCCTACCCTGGGGGATGCACACACAGCTCTTTTATATTAGCTCAGGTTTCAGGATCATCATGGCAAGCAACTGTTAACTATTAGCCAACAGACAGAACAGTACGGCTCTTTGTCACTCTTGGATGTCTCTGTTGATTAACCAAAAACCCAATCTCACTGCCACTCGCCTCGTGGCGACCCTCTGGGAGGGAGGGTTTCCGAGACTGTAGCTCTTTATGGGAGTAGAAAGCGTCTCCAAGCCAAACCACACTCACTGCCTTCGAGTCAATTTCAACTCCTGGCGACCCTGTGGGACAGGGTAGAACTGCCCCTGTGGGTTTCTGAGACTGGAACTGGCCACGGGAGCCGAGAGCCTTTTCTGGGGAGCAGGCACGAGCCTCTCGGGTGCTAACAATCAGGGTTGCAATCAGAGAGGGGCTCACAACTCTCTGGACGCCCGTCCAGCATGCTTGCCACTGAGTGATCCAGACGTTCTAAAACATTCCCAAGAGACGGTGTGGGTAGGGCACATCGTGCGATTGGACCACATGCCGGCAGTGAGGTTACAACACACTCCAACTCAGCAGCTTCTATGGGTGCAGCTCTGAGAGCTGGATCCCCTCCATTGAGTAACACCCTCACGTTCGCTCTCCATTTCTTTCGGGGGTCCCTCTCCATTAACGTGAACTCACGGCCTCCTAAGGTCCCTCGCTCAGCTCTCAGAGTCACTCTTGGCAATCGGTGCCACAGCAATGGTTCAAAAAGAGCCGAATGGTCCAGGCAGACCTCTCGGACTAGCTAAGCTAAATTCCTGTGTGGTTTTCAGAAGACTGCAGGGACTACTAGAGCCCTGGCAGAGCTGTGGAGTAAGTGCTAGACTGCCGACCGCAAATCAGTGGTTTTAACCCGCCCGCCGTGCTGAGGGAGGAAGCTGAGGCTGTCTGCTCCCCAAAGATTTACAGTCTATTTCACCAAGGATGAGGTCCAAACAGCCAACATACATACGAAGAAATAAATGCTCGCCAGCCACCCAGGAGATGGAAATCAAAACAATGACAGCTCATCTCATACTGATGATCCAGCCAAGGACCACACACACACACACACACACACACACACACACACAATGAGAACTAACCTTATACTGATGATCCAGCCAAGGACCACACACACACACACACACACACGCGCACACACACACACAATGAGAGCTCACCTTATATTGATGATCCAGTCAAGGACGACACACACACACACACACACACAATGAGAGCTCACCTTATACTGATGATCCAGCCAAGGACAACACACACACACACACACACAATGAGAGCTCACCTTATACTGATGATCCAGCCAAGGACAAAACACACACACACACACACAATGAGAACTAACCTTATACTGATGATCCAGCCAAGAACAACACACACACACACACACACATACACACTCACACACACACAATGATAACTCACCTTATACTGATGATCCAGCCAAGGACAACACACACACACACACACACACAATGAGAGCTCACCTTATACTGATGATCCAGTCAAGGACAACACACACACACACACACACGCACACAATGAGAGCTCACCTTATATGGATGATCCAGCCAAGGACAACACACACACACATACACACACACACACAATGAGAGCTCACCTTATACTGATGATCCAGCCAAGGACAACACACACACACACACACACACACACACACACACAAAACCCAGAAACCGACAAATGCTGGAGATTGGTGGAACTGTCAATGTATGGTGCTAGGAAGTGGTATGGTGCCACCTCAAACACCTGGGAATATAATGCCACAGGACCCAGCAATCCCTCGGCTGGGGCTCCAGAAGTGAGAGTCATAACAGGAACAGATGTCTGCACACCCACGGTCATCGCGGCACTGTTCACAATAGCAAAAAGGTAGATGGAACCTAAATGCCCGTCAGACAAAGAAACTCTGGTGCATACACTCAATGGAATACTATGCATCAGTGAAAAATGAAACCAGGAAGCACCTCATGAAATGGATGGGCCCGGAGCACATGGTGCTAAGTGAAATTAGCCAAGCACAAAAGGACAACTGTTATAGGTGACCACTGACCTAAGGGCAACTAAAGCAAGGTGACAAGACCAAGGGAGCACACTTTGGAGATTACCAAGTGGTGGGGGGGAGGGCAGGGAGGCCAGTGATGGGTGGTCACTTGGGGGAGGGACATGGAAGACAGGCCCTCCCATAAGGAGGAAAGGAAAAATCCAGGAGCAGGGAAGGGTAAACTATTGGGGGAGAAGGGGGCTGGTTGGGTCAGTAGTTGAAAATTGAATACAAGGTTGATGGTTTGACATGGAAACTCCCGCTTAATTTATAATACAATTTTGTTTAAAAAAAGAAGACGAAAGAAAAGATTTATAGCCTGGGAAAGTCTATACTGGCTGTAGTGACCCTGTAGTAAACACCATGAGTTGGTGTAGACTGGGTGGTGTAGTGGGCTTCAAAGAGTATCTCTGGTTTAAGATTGAAAGGCTATCTGGTAATATCGTCGGCATTCATCCAACCTCCATGGCTCCAGAAAGTCTGGAGTTGTTAAGAATATGAAATTTTATTGTGCGTTTTCTCCCCTTTGCCAACAACTATTTGGTAATTGCCGTCCCACCTTTGGGACCTGCAGCTGGTGGCTCTTGGACCGGTGAGACGGCCCTGTCCCACCTCTGTGACGCTTCTCTTCCTTCTGTCTTCTTATGTTTCTCTGTCCTCGTCCTGGTCTCTGCCACCAACTGTCTTGCCCCATCTTATCGCCCCGCATAACATTTTGTATGACACTTTCGACATGTACCCTCTCCCCTTCATCGCTGCGTTCCTGTACACTCGGCCTTATCCAAGCCTCTCAGGCTCCCAGCCCCTGAGTTTGCAGGATTTGGCTTTGCTGGACTGCTTTGTTTCTCTCTCTGATCCATCTCCCTTCCTGTGCTTGGGATCCCTTCCTGCCCAGCCCCACTCTGGGCATCCTCTTTGGGGCTCATTGTTCCCTGAGGCTGGGGTCTCTTCCATCAACAGACCCCAGGTAATCGAGCTGGTGGCGGAGCCAGAGGAACTGAGGAACACCTCTCCTTGCCTGCAGATTAATCTTGCTCAAGCCCCAAGCCTCTGACACACACTGCTCTGACTCCAGAAAGGACCCAGGGAGCCAGCTCTTCCAGGCAGCTGAGGGATTCAGTCCTGTCTTGGGGCTGGGGAGCCCTGTCCAGCTTTCCCCACTCTTGGCAATCCTTGAATTCTCAGAATCAGATCCTATCTGGCAAGGTGGGAGGTGGGTGGCCCCCGGCCTGACCACCCTCCCCATCCTCCGCCCCTGCTCTCTGCCTCAGCTTCTGCTCCCAGGGCCCAAATTGTCATCACTCTCCCGGTGAAGTGTCTGGTCATTTTCAGAAGCAATTGCCGGAGAATATGCAGCTGCTGCCCCCTCTGCCGCTGCTCCATCCCCAGGGCTAACGGCACTGTCAGCTCTCTGGGTGGTGGGGTGGACAGAGGGCACTGCTCATGCCCATCGGAAGCTAGTTCACAGAAGGGGGGGCCCTCTCTCTCCTCTCCTCTTCCGAAGCCCAGCGGCATCTCGCTTCATCCCCTGTTGCATCCAGGGGAGAACCCTCCCCACCTTGATGCAGCCCAGTGGACCTCCGTCGCCTGTGGGAGCAACCTGAGCCCCACAGACCCCTCCTGCTGCCCGACCAGTCCAGTATCTGTCAGGGGCTGCAGGGCCACGAGCTACGCCGGACTCGCGGAGCCGGGTCTGCGGCTCACCTGGCACCGCCTCTAGCTCAGCCTCAGCTCTGTCTCTGAGGGGCGCTCTGGTTCTTTGCTCTGTGGACTGTCTCCCTGCTGCAGGGTTTGGCAGGACACAGAAGCTGTGATCCTCCCGCTCTGGGTTAAAGCACTGGGTTTGTGGATGGCTGTGGTGGGCAGTGGGAGCCCTCAGTCTCTTGTGAGCCTCCTCAGAGATTCAAGCCTTTATTGAGGTCCTGACCAGTGACCAGGGCGTGCGGAGGCTGTGTTTGCAGTGACTCCTCTGCTGGGCTAGTGGCCTATGGGTAGAGGTGTCTCCTCAGAAGAAAGATGAGGCTCCTGTGAAGATTTAAAGCTTGAAGTCTCAGTTCTCTCCTGTCCTCACTGCCAATGAGTCAAGGCTGACTTCTATAGCACCCGAGGAGCTGGGGGTTTGAACTGCTGGCCGCCAGGGATCCTCCGTCCTTATTCCAACCTGATTCACGGCAGCAAGTGTCCCTCGTCCCCACACACAGCCAGGCGAGGGGCAGTCTGACCCTCAGGAACCTCGTGGGCTTGCCCGGGGCCTTAGGACATAGACTCGCATGGTCATGAGTCACGCTCTTACCAAGATGGTCAGAGGGGCCCAGAACCAACTCTGTGAATGCTCATCAGTGATCATCAATAGTGTCTGTATCCCAATCACAGTCCTGCCCCACTTCCGGAGCTCCGCCCACAAGCGGGTTGAATTGACTCCCCACCCCCCACCCCATCAGTCACGGCTTTGTGCCCCGTCCTATTGGAGTTGCCACGGGACCATGACTCCTTTGGATCCCATTCTGCCCTGTGCTGGTCTCCGTAGCCAGATGGCTTGGCTTTTGTCTTTGTCCTGTTAAGACTCAGTAAAAATCCACTGCCAACACACTGGGGAGCCCTGGTGGCGTCCTGGGTAATGTGCACTGGGCCGCTAACCACAAGGCCAGCAGTTTGAGCCCAGCGGAAGCTCTGTGGGGGGAAGAGGAGGCTCCCGGCCCCCACAAGGGTTTTGTAATTACCCTGATGGCAGCAGTTTGGTTTTGCTCTGGCCACTGAGTCGGTTCCAACACAAGGCGGCCAGTTCGCCCAGGGCCAGACAGCACCATCTTCCTCCTGCAGCGCCACTGGTCCGCTCGAGACTCACTCAAGGGGTCTCTAGAAACTATGCCCCCTTGGGCCTTGCTTTTTCTCCCCAGACCAATTCTTCGCTGCCATCTCCACCCACATAGCAACCTGGCCTCCCTCCCCAGTCAGTACCCCTCCGGTACACTGAAGAAGCCCACAGGTGTGCACTCCATTTGCACAGCCGTGGTGGGCCCGTGCAGGCTATTTTGTGTCCAGGCATGTGTAGGTCATGCCCGACTCTGTCCCTTTGGGGATGGCCAGCTAGCCAGGCTCACCTCAGCACAGCTGTGCAGGCTGGTCCCGGGGCACATCCCAACCTGGCCCAGCACTAAGGGAGGGGCTGCAGGAGGACTGATGTTCTAGAGATCTTGGAACCCTAGCACCCAGCCCCTGTAGGCCAGTGACCATTTCAGAGATGGGGCTCAAATCCAATAGGTGACCTCCTCAACCCCACCAAAGGTGCATATATTTTGTGGCAAAAAGCTAGGTCATGGCTCTTGTTCAGTTTAGCCTCGGTTCTTTTAAGTCTTTGCTAGCCTCAGGGATCAAGGGGTGATCAGTTCAGTTCTCCCTGCCACCCCCCCCACCCCCCCCCCCGCATCCTTGGCTTCAGCCATCCTCTGTGAGCTGCTGCATCATCAAAGGACATTATTCATGGTGGACCTTTGCAGAAGCCTTGCTTCCCAGGTGTCTGAGCTTGGGGGCAGGGATGCACTGGTGTGTGTGTAGGGGGGTGGTGTTGAGGAAGAGATGGTCCTCAGCCATCACCTAAATGCTCCCCAACACACCCCTCCTCTGGCAGCCCCCCCCAGCTCCCTTCATCTCTCACTTGCAGCTTCCTTCTCTGAGTGGGCGTTGGGGAAGGAGAGCGGGTAGGATCCCATTAGGAACAGCACCTGAGCTTCTGGAAGGCCTGAACTAATCAAACTATTTGCGTGTAAAGGACTTCCCTCTCTTTGCCCCCACTAAGTGCTCCCAACCCTGAGTCCTGGTTCCTACCAGCTGCTTATGATTAGCTGGGTAATGGGGGGCTTTTAAGGAAGCCCCACTGGCTTCTCAAATAATAGAGCGGCCTTGAGACCCAGCTGCTGGCCTTACCCTGAGGGGACTTCTTTCAATATATGGTTCAGTCCTTGGAAATGTGTGTCTGTGTGCTTGCATGGGCTGGGCTGGGGGTGGGGGCAGATGGTGCAGGGCGACAAACATGGCAGGAGTCAGGGGTGCTTGAGAGGCACCATCCCCTGTTTGGGGATGTGATATAAGGAGCATGGCTCTGCCTCCCTTTTTTGTTTTAGAAATCAATATTTCTTGAGCACGTACTACACGCCAAACTCCACAGGGTTAGGGGTACAACAGCAAGGAGAACAGACAGAGGACCATTGCCCTCATGAAGCTCTAGCTCCCTTCTAGTAGGAGAGTGAAGACGGTCACTACGGAGAGTCGTTAGCAAGTTATTTAATACATGCCACGAAGGAGGCTTGGTGGCATAGCGGCTGTGCCTTGGGCGGCCAACTACAGGGCCGTTGGTTCAAAACCACCAGCTGCTCTGGGGAGGAAGACAAGACTCTCTGCTCCCACAAAGAGTCACAGTCTTGTGAGTCCGCGGGGGCAGCTCTACCCTGTGCTATAGGGTCACTGCGAGTTGGAACCAACTTGACGGCGTAAGTGTGAGGAAAATGAAAAGGAGTGCAGGTGGCATGGGGGCTACAAGTGCTGCTAATCGGAAGGTCAGCAGTTCCAAACCACCAGCTTCTCCAGGAAAGAAAGATGAAGCTTTCTACTCCTGTAAAAACCAACAGGGGCAGGGTGTCTCTGTCTACAGGGTCCCCATGTGTCTGAATCTCCTGGGTGGCAGTGAGAGCTGATGAATGGAAGTGCTATGACGGGGCAGTGAACCTAAACCGGGCCAAGTAGCAAGCTGCGTCAGCCTGCCTCTACAAGATCTACAGTCTTGGAAACTCTGTGTGTCAGTTCTACTCTCTCCCATAGGGCTGGAACAGACTCAACCGGCAGTGGGTTTGATTTGTTTAAAAAATCAGGAGGGGCATGTGGAACGAGTATTGGTGGCTGGGGAAGGCCTTGGTGAGCACAAGTCATTGTAGTCAACACACAACAGTGACAAGGCTTTCTCCTCCTCTGAAATTAAAGATGAGTGGAGCCTCGCTGCCATCGAGTCGAGCCTGACGCACTGTGACCCTCCAGGGCAGAGCAAAACTGCCTCTGTCGGTTCCCAAGGCTATACATCTTCATGGATGGAGATAGCCTCCTCTTTCTTCCCGAGAGCAGCAGATGGGTTTGACCCGCTAACCTTGTGGTTAGCAGTATAACCCATTACCACCTGGGTTCCTTTATCGAAGAGTGCCCAAACCCCAACATGCTGCCATTGAGTTTATTCTGACTCAGAGTGACCCTATAGGACAGTGTACACCTGCCCCTGAGTTTTCTGAGACTGTAAGGAGCAAGAGTTGAAAGCCTCATCTTTCTCCTGGGGAGCAGCAGGTGCCTTTGAACTGCTGACTTCGTGGTCAGCAGCCCAACGTGTAAACACTACATCACCAGGACTCCTTATAGGAGGGTAAAAACCAAAGCTCGAACTCATGACTATGGAGTCAGTGCTGGCGCACAGTGACCCCTAGAGGGCAGGGCAGAACTGCCCCCTGTGAGGTTCCGAGACTAACTCTACCGAAGGGGAAAAACCAATCTTTCTCCCGGAGAGCTGGCTGGTGGTTTTTTGGATTACAATCAAGCAAATGATCACTAAGCCACCAACCCTCCTTCCCCAGAGGAATATAAGAAGGTCTCAAATCTCCAAGTCTCTTGGGCAGGTGGATCACCCACTAACGCTGCTCCCTCTCTAGATCAAAGTCCAAAACAGTGCATCCAAAAGAACCAAAGAAGCGAGATTTGAAATGAGATAAGCTTGAATTTGAATGCTGCTTCCTACAGATCAGTGACTACACGTCCCAGAGTAAGTCACGTCACCTTCTAAGCCCGCGTTTCCTCATCTGCAAAATAGGAATTTTCCCTGCATGCCTGGTAGTGAAAACGAAATGGATCATGTTCTGCTAAAGCACCTTGCAAATATTCAAGCCCCGGGCCCTTCCTCCTTGGCAAGGACTAATCATCCTGATACATCTTTCCCTTCGCATCTTCTGTAGTCTTTCAGCCTCTTGTCTGTCTCTGAGTGTTGTCTCTGACCTGAGGCTCTCTGCTTGTGTGTGAATCGAGCAGATGAAGGCCCCTCAACTGTATGGGGTGTGGCCGGCAGCTGGGAAGGTGGGGAGGGGGCGGGGGGGGGGGAGCAGCGGCTGAGCCACAGGGAGACAGATTAGAGTGGAAACAAGTAGGGAGGGAGAAAGGAAACAGCAATTAAGAGCTCAATGCTGGGGCAGGGGTGGGGCTGGAACAGCTCTGCCATCACTTCTGTTTCCCCTCTTCGCCATGACAGCGGGAGGGAGAGGTTAGAGCTGGGGACAAAGGGGCATAAGTCAGGTTGACTCAGGTTAGAAAGTAGTGGGCTGGGGAGGCCAGGAGGACAGAGTTAAGCCTGGAGGAGCCCTCCGGTGGAGGCAGACTGCTTGGATGGGGCCATCATGGAGCAGCTCCCAGTAAGGAAAGTGAGGCCTAGGAGATGGATGGCGGCCCAGTCCTCAGGGGTCTGAGTCTGCCTCTCTGGCAGTGGTTCTCCACCTTCCTAAGGCCTGGACCCTTTAACACAGTTCCTCATGTGGTGGTGACCCCCACCCATAACATTATTTTCGTCGCTACTTCATAACTGTCATTTTGCTACTGTTATGCGTCGTCATGTAAATATCTGACATGTAGGATGTATTTTCACTGTTACAAATTCGACATAATGAAAGCATCATGGTGAATCACAAAAACAATGTGTAATTATCTATTGTGAAATACTTATTTCTAATGACAAATCAGTGAAATGCTGTCTTGAAGAATGGTGTAGCATGGGGAACAGTCTTCACGCCGGCTACTTGTATGTGGGCATCTCTGCATGTGGGCCGATCTGCCTGGAGACGATTGAGGAGCGGTGTCTCAGGTCCTAAGATCATTGGAATATGTGTTTTCTGATGGTCTTAGGCGACTCCTGTGAAAGTTGTTTGACCCCCCAATGGGTCACGACCCACAGGTTGAGAAGCGCTGCTCTAGGTGGTGGGCGGTGCAGAGAGACCCTCCCCTCAAGTATGGTGTTACTGCGCAGGAGCCAGCTGTAATGTACAGCAGGTTCTGACTCGTAGCCAGCGTGTGTGCGATGTCCGGCAGGAGGAAACGAGATCTGGTCCTGCGCCGTCCTCACAGTCCTGCCTGTGTGAAAGCCCCCCGTGACAGCCACTGGGTCGATCCATCGTGTGGAGGGGCTTCCTTTTGTTTCCCACTGCCCCTCTCCCGAGCACAATGTCCTTTCCCCCAGAGACTGGTCTTGATAGAGGGAAAATCAATCCTACAAGTATGACTTAATTTAAAATTTCATTTGTTAAAAATCTGAAACGTAGCAGTCCCCTCCCTTACAGGAACAATTCCATCTCAGGAAGGAAGGAGGCTCATAAAGTCAGAAGACGGGAAGCAGCCAGACAAGGGGGCATGGACCTTCAGGGATGGTGATCTCATGGCCCCTGGAGAAATGTAGGTGTCGATAATTTCCTGATGATCGATGTAGAACCTGCCTTCTTAGAGCATCCACCACATCTGTGACATTGTAAAAAAACAAAACAAAAACCCTACTAATCTCCTGTAATCACTGTGAAAACCCCGTTTCTGGCACATGAACGTGTGGGCTCAGGACTGAACTCTGAAACAGAGAAACCTGGCTGTTTGCCTTCCGCAGGCGCTTGCAGGAATAAACTGGGAATGTCTCAAATCCACCTGGCCTGTTTGGGGCTACAGTAGGTGACAGGCTCTCCCGGACCCCTGGCTGTTTGATAACGGTCTCTCCCAATAACACAGCCAAAGTACGTGAGGCAAGTCACCTCTAAAAGGCGAAGGGCTGCTGGATGGACGGCCACGAGGGGAAAGACACTGGGGCTCACATTAACTGCGCCAGACCTGGCTCAGAAAATTTGTGAAAAACACACAGCGTTCCTGTGCGTGTGAGGTTCAGGCGCTGGTACAAAGTGGATGCCGGGCGACTTGAGTGTGTGTGTGTGTGTGTGTGTGTGTGTGTGTGTGTGTGTGTGTGTGTGTGTGTACACGTCTGGGCTGCAGACTCTGGCTCCTCTCCCTACCTTCCCCCCTCCCCTCCAGCCACCCTGGGATTGGTGACTCTCAGCCCCTCCCCTCGCCTCCCCCAGACCCTCCCAGAGCCTTTATCAGAGAGCGGGACTGAGTTCCTGCCACATTCCCAGACCCCCTCCACTGATCCGCGCAGTGTGGGGAGTGGGCTGTTTTCCCAGCTCCCAGCCAGCTCTCAGATCCAGCCAGGCCAGGCCGTCTGCCCAGGCTCAAAGCCGCCCTGCAGGTAGGCATTGCCCAGTAAGGGACAGGGAGTGGGAGGATTGGTTGGGGTGGGAACTGGGGCCTAGGGCAGAGGCCAGAATCTGGAGGGAGTGAGGCGGTGACAGGGCACCGAGAAGGTGAACAGGAAGTGTCAGGGTTCATGTTTGGAACCTACAGGTCCAGGCTGATTCTTCTATGCTAGAAAGTTTTCTGGCTTAGGTCTTGGGGTTACCTGGTGCTGGAAGACAGGCTTTCGGGTCTCTCCTCCAACCAACGAAGGCAATAGTGTGTGTCGCAACCTCTTCTTTGGGTGCCCCGGGGCCTTGGGCATCACTGCCAGGTGCGGGTCTGATGGGGAGTGGGCCACAGAGTCCAAGGGCTATCATCTCTGTGCAGAAGTGCTCTTGACAACGGGAGAGCTGTGGGCTGGGGTCGCCAGTGGGCAGAGGGCCCTGCCTGCCTCTCCCCCTCTCTTCACTCCCAGGCACCATGCGGAGCTCCCTGCTGTTTGCAGCCATCCTGGCCCTCAGCCTGCTCCAGAGCAACTCGGCTGTCTGTGAGGAGGCACAGGTGCCCGACAGGGCCATCGGCAAGGTGAGGCACCCCCAGCTGTCCCCAGTCTGGCAGACAATGGGGAGATCTGCCTGGGCACCTGGGGAAAACTGATGGAAGGAAGCAGGGGCTGTTGATCTAAGGGGATTCTGCCGACCTTTGGAATTCCGTTGTCTCCTGGATTGTCTTGTGACCTCACTGTCTCTGGGGCTGGTCCCTAACTGTGTTCTGCGTGTGTCTTTGTGTGTGGCCCGATGGCGCAGTGGTTAAAGCACTCAGCTGCTGCGGAGAGATCAGTGGTTTGAACTCACCAGCCGGTATCTGTCTAGATGACTCTGTCCCGCAGGGTCGCTCGGAATGTGGACCCTGTCAAGCTGATGGCAATGGGATGGGAAAGGTGCCCTGCAAATAGGCTGCTTGTTTCATGGCTGAAGGCTTCCTTGGGGCTGGGGCAGCTGCCAGGCATGAACGAGGGTGGTCCAAGCTTCTCTACAGCCCAGCCCAGCTCTGTCCCCCGGCAAGCTGGCACAGCTCTGGGTGGCAGGAAATATGGCCGGGCTTTCTTTCCCAAATGCTTCTTAGCAGGCGATTCTTCCTTTCAGCACTTATGCCTTATTTTATTTTCAAACTGCAGAGAAATCTCCGTAGCCTCTGCTCAGCTGCCCCATCCACCTCCGGTGCTCCGAGCATCCCAGCCTCTTCCCTCCTCTCCCCTGCCCACCTCTAGCCTCACTGCCTTAGGGAAGAGGTGGTGGGGGAACAAGTTGAGCACTGATTTCCAAAGTTCTTCTCAGGAAAGTGTAGGGATATGGAAGAGCAGGGCGGGTGTCTCTGCAAGGTTTGGAAATGATAGTCATTACATCGGTGCAAAGGCTTTTACGATGACTGCCGGTGAGACTTATTATAAATTCCGTGTGTGGAGTCCAACTGCCTCTCTAGCTGAGATCTGTTTAGCATCTCATTACAGGAGGTGGGCAGAGGATTTGAACATTTTTGGGAAAGAAACTGTCTGAGAAACCCTGTGCTGGGCAGAGAGGGCCATCCAGCTGAGGAAGCATGCTAGGGCACAAGAGGCGGACAGCCTGGCAGCTGGGAGCACATTAACCCCCCCTCCCCCAAACACACACAGTTGGAAAAGCACACCCCAGACTAAAAACCAATCTCACTGTCACTGAGTCGACGCTGACTCATGGTGACCCTGAAGGACAGAGCAGGACTGCCCCAGCAGGTGCCTCTTTCTGGGAGTGGAGAAAGCCTTATCTTTCTCCTGAGGACGGGCTGGCATTTCGAACTGCTGACCTGGTGGACAGCGGCCCGATGTGTCACCAGGGCTCTGACCAGAAACCACACCGGTAATGATGCCAAGTAGGAGCTGGGCGCTGTAAGCAGAGCGACTGAGTGCCAGGCTGGGCCGCTAGAGCACCTGGGTTCTTGTGACACATCCTTGCTGCCAGGCCTGGGGCGAGAAGATGGCTCTCCAGGGAGCAGGACTGCGCTGTGGGTCCTTCTTCGCCCGGGTCTTTGAGGATGAAGGGAACTGGGCCCGGAGGCAGGCGACGATTTGCCCCAGCGTCCCTCCCCCTGAGCGGTGTGGCTCGGGGTGCATCCTGTGGGACAGAGACCCAAAGCCTCCTGGGCCTGGAGTGAGGGGCAGCACGGTGATTGAAGGCGCGGCTTTCCAAAGGTGATCACTCGGATCGCCTCTGTGCACCATGTGCCCACCATCCTGCTGTGCTCAAAGTTGGCTAAAAGAACACCCCAAGCCAAAAAAACCCAAACACAAGGACATTAAGAGCTCGTGCTTGGCAGCAACTCCGGGAGCCGGGGTTCAGCTGCAGGGGTAGGAGGAGAGGAGGCCAATTTGAGTGCACCCCCTACCCGATATGTCAGATCCAGGGAAAAAGTGGGAGTCAGGGTGGGGGTGGGGAGACAGGGACCTGGAGTTAGAGAGCCATGCAAGGACGAGAATGTGAGGGATAGTAGGGGAGCAGGGAGAGAACCCCCTGGCTGCCCACCCTCAGTCACGGACCAGGGAGTGTGCACTCAATCTGTTATCAAACAGCCAGGGTGCCACCCCCCTGTGGGTTTGCCAAATTGTAACTGCAGAGCTGCTGGTGGTTTTGAACTTCCGACCATGCAGACCGCAGCCCAATGCGCAACCACTACCACCAGGGATCCTCGGTGGGCCTTTCGGGGTGGGTGAGGGTGGGGGTAGGGTAGCCACATCCTTCAACGGGTCCTCAGCACTTGAGATGGACAAGAGCTCCTGAAGACTGTCCCCTCGGTGCAGGGGTAACGGACCCTCCTGGTTTGGGCCAGGACTGGCCTGGCCTTGCAATCACATGGAGCTCCTCAGAACTGGGCAAATGGGTAGCTAGGCAGCCTTCTGGGGAGCACCCTGCAGCCCTCCTCCCTCAGCTCTGATGGAGCTGAACCCATAGCAAGAGTCTAGCCTGAGTCAGGGCTAGGGAGCCACACCTGCTACTCCCTGTATCAGGTCTGACACCCTCCCGCCTGCCCCCAACATCCCAACCCCGGCCTCCGTTCCTGGTCACAGACATTAGGGTCTGGGCCAGAGATGGGTAGAACGCGGGGGCCTCTGTCCCCACCCACCAGTGCCGCGCAAACCTGAGTGAGCACATGAATCATCGGAACATCTTATTACAAACGCAGATTCTCTTTCAATAGGCCTGCGGAGAGGCTGCAATGAGGCATCGCTAACAGGCTCCTCACAATGCTGCTGCCCACAGACCACACTCTGCGTGGCTTCCCCTGGAAGCCAGAGGGAACTCTGAAATCAGGAGGATGCTGGGTCCAGTCTCGGGGAGCTCAGGCCCACACGGTTTCTTGTTCTTAGCCCTCTTTACTTCTCTCCCCCAGAAGGACCCGAATCTCCACCACCTGCCCCCGTCCTTACTCCAGAAACTTGTAGACAGCCAGACGGTCTCGCTGGAAGGGCTGCTTAAAATACTGAGCAGCACCAGTGTGGGTGAGCAGCAGGCTCCAGGGGAGAGGGCCATGGGGCCAGGGTGTGGAGGGTGGAATCAGGGTGGGGAGCAGGTGGCGGGGAATTGGGGATGGTTTAGTGACTCGTGGAGGACTGTGATTTGGACCCTTCTAATCCCCATTTTCCAGATTCAAATCCCCCAATGTATATGCTTGTTCTTCGTTTCTAGGTCCTAAGAAATTGTCCCTTTTCCAGAAGCGTGAGTAGCCCCTTCGCCCTCCCTCTCTCTGCTGACCACTTGCCCGGAGCTCCCTTTGAGGGCTCAGGGCTCAGTGCCCATCTCCACAGCCAGCTGTGCCCACTCAGCCAGACCTCCTCTCCCTGAACTGAGGGGCCCTAGGCACTAGGGGGAAGTAGGTAGCAGGGGCCATGCCTGGGGACCCTCCTTCTTGGGAACTAAGGGGTCTCAGCGGACACATGTTCAGTTTCGGCCAAGATTTCAAGACAGGCACCCGCTGGGGCAAGGGGGGTTCTTGAAACTTGGAAGGCCGGGTGGGGGTGGGGTATGGGGGGGTGTTGGGAGGGTCTTGGAAATATGCTTGCCAAAAGTTTCCACACAGTTGTGTGTGTGTGCGTCATTGTTAGCAATGGGACCTTTCTCTGCAGGCGACATGCACGACTTCTTTGTGGGCCTCATGGGCAAGCGGGACAGCCAGCCAGGTAGGTGTGTGGAGAGGTGGAGAGAAAGAGAGAGAGAGAGAGAGAGAGAGAGAGAGAGAGAGAGAGAGAGAGAGAGAGAGAGAGAGAGAGAGAGAGAGAGAGAGAGAAAGAGGTGGTGGGGGATCCTGGGGCAGAGCTCACAGGGGCCAGATGCCCCATATTTATCCCCAGAGGGACAGAGTGTGTTTTTTACCTATAGTGAGGGTCCCTGGGCCTCTTCTGCCCAGTCCTCTCAGAGCCACCATCCAGCCCTCCCTGATGGCCTGGCTCTGCTGCACTTGGGGCAGGGGCTGGAGCGTGCCTTCTTCCGGACTCCATCTTCTCCTGGTACCCACCAGAGCCAAGCCCCTCGCGGTTACAAGTCAGAGTGAAGGTCGCATTCTGAAAAATCCCTCCTAACCACTGTTTGCTTCATCCCAGACACTGCTTTTGATGCAAACCGAGAGGGCGCCCCCAGCTTTGGGAACCCCAAGTATCCCCGCAAGGCAGAGTGAGGTAAGCAAGGGTGGGGGGTGACTGTGTCTGTGGGGTGGGGGAGGCTACCCGAGCACACACACGCTTCTCTTTCATCTCTTTCCCTGTGTCGTGAGCAGGAGTGGGGGGGGGGAGAGGGGGGCATGGGCAGGTGGGACAGGCTTCCTCCGGGGATTTTCTGATGGGCACTGTGAGTTCTTCAGCTCTCTGCTGATCTGTGCAGAAGCTGGAGAGCTCGTCTGATCATTACAGGTACCAAATCTGATGCACAAGGGAATCGTTTGCCCACTCAAAGCGTCCAGGCTCCAGGGCTGCCTGGCCCAACGCCTCTGTGTAGTCCCACCAGGAATGATTAGAAAGAAATAGAAGGAGCTCGGACATCTAGTGGGGTCTCGCTGGGAACCCCATCTGAGTTGCTCCGTGGTGTGTTAAGAGCATGCCTTGATCTTGAATCCTGGATCTGGCGCTCACTAGCTGTGTGTCCTTGCTCAAGTTGCACACCCTCTCTGTGCCTTTCCTCCATCTCTTCCCCTGAAGAATGGAGGGTGCTTGAGGAGCCTTGCAGGGTTGTGGTTGGAAGATTGGGGGTAGGCAAAGTGCTTTCTCATAATTGTTCTGGTCTGGGAGGTGGCGGGGAAGGGGTGGGAGTGGGGCTGCCTCATGTTTCTCCCACTGGCTCTGGTCTGACTGCCTACAGCCATTTGGACTGGACCCTGGGGGTGAGTGGGCCGCCGGATCTCTCACTTGATCCGCTGCTGTGAGAATCCCTGGGGAAGCATCTAGTCAAAACATGGAAGCTTCCGCCTCGACACCATCTGCCCACACACAGCAATAGCAACTCCACTGGCAGCTCTCTTTCCACGGCCTTCTAAAGAAAGGAAATGCGGGGAGCGGAAAGGCGAGGGTCTGGGAGGCCACAATTATCGCAGCGAGAGCCCTGCTCCTTCCCGGGGTCCCTGCCACCCACCCTCACTGGTCTCTGGGCGGACAGTCTGAGGCTCAAGGGCTGGCTCTGGATGATACTGCCAGAGATGACTCCTGGGGAGCAGAGGCTGGTCTAGCCTCCCATTCAGTGCTGGGTGAGAGGCCACAAAGAACCGTAATAATCGTAACTCGCTGATTACACGGTACTCACCCGTATCATTTTGCTCTCATTAGATGGTTATTTCAGTTCTGCCGAAGGCCAGATAATTATACGGGCAGCTACCTCTGGATGACATACTCTCCCCCAGCGTTATGCACCGGCCGTAAAGATAATTACAGTGCAATTTTGCCACAGTATTTTATACAAATGGTAGAAACAAGCGCATTGTAGAAACCCGCTTTTAATGCTTGTTGGTGAATCCAGCTCTTTCAGAGGCATCAGACCCCATCATTGCAGCCTTTATCATTTCATCACCATCACCGTCATCCGCAGCAACGGCACCTTTGACAATCTGTTAGGTACCAGGCAGGGTACGAATCGGGTTTCCGGGGTTGGCACTCCCAGGAGATTAGACGAGATGGACCAACACAGATCATTGTGTTTCTGTGGGGACAAGCTGTCATCTCGTTTCATTCATGTGAAGCTGCTGAGAAAGTAGAGACAGGCTTCTGAGAAGAGGCGGGACTGGCGGAGACTGGGAGAGCTCCGGGCCTGGCACCCTGGACAGGGCTGTGTGTCCCTGCCTCCCGAGGGTGCTGGCATGCTCTGCGCTTTGCCGCTCTCTCTGCACGCCCAACTTCCACCCCCAGGGGGTTTATCACGACTGGTCTGGCAAGCACCTGTCACCATAGCGTTCTGTCCTGGATTTCAAGAGGGCCTCTAAGCTATGAGCCAGAGCCTTGTCCACAGGGGGTGGGAAGGAGAACTGAATGGGTTAGTGTTCGAAGCCCCCAGCAAGTGTGTGCAGGAGGAGACCCGGAGATCAGCTTCCACAGAGCGCGCAGCCTCGGGAAAGTTAGGGTCCTTCTGCTCCACCCACATGGCCCTGAAGCCACCTAGCTGCGTTAGCAATGGCAAGAGTCCCCGGGATGTGGATGGAGACTTCCCTTCTCCCTGCTCCTTCACAGAGGCCCCGCCTCCTCAGGGAGGGCTGGGCCATAACCCGTGGCTTTGTTTTCAGGTCCCCAGCATGCTGCTTCTGGACCCCTGGGCTGCATCCCGAGGACCCCCTGCCCCTACTCCCCATCACTGGACCACCCTCACGCCTTGGCCCCTTGCTCCCATCCCTTCGACCTCACCCTGTCTCGGAGACGCTGCGCTGCGAGGAGCCCACCTCCCAACAGACCCAGGCTGTGTCCACATGGTGTGTCCGACGTCGTCGTGATGCCGTGCCCCTCGGTTCTGCAATAATAAAGGCATTTTGCATAGGGCCTACACTGACGGTCTGCTCCTGGGGTTTCTTTCCCCCGACTCTTGTAGCTACGTCGCATAGGCATACGCTGTATGAGGAAGCTTCACATGGGGAGCTCAGGGGGAAAATCCATGTTCCATGAACGCTCTGAAGCTCCTTGTGTGTGCGTGGGTATACTTGTATGTGCGTGTATGTATATGTGTGTATGTATATACAGACCTAGAGATGAAATCTGCATCGCTTTCTGAAGCTCCTTAGGGAGTGTGCATATATTGAGCTTCAAAAAGTTCCTGGAATACAGAATAAAAAGATCATGGGATTTCCTCACAAGTCGTTCGGAAGCCCTCTCCAATGCAGATATTCGTATTGCAATGAAAGTGTCTTTCTTTTCGGCACTGGGCTGTTCCCTGAAAGGCTAGTGATGTAAACCCACCCAGAGGTGCCTTGGAAGAAAGCTGGGCCTCTGAAGGCCCTGGGGAGTCCAGTCGCCTCTGACACACAGGTGGTCAGGAGTGGGAGGCACCGTGGTGGCCTCTGGTGTTCCACCTTCGTTCCGCACACACACTGCGTGCTCCAGCGGGGCCATCCCGGATTTCCCTGTCTTTGGGCACTCAAAGGAGGAGTGAATGGACTCAGGCACAGGTGTGCTAGTGCGCAAAGGCATTCACGGACCAGTGTCCGACAAGAGCAAAACAATCCCAGATATTCTCACTGATGTTTCCAGGATGGGGCCCTGTAAGACACCGACCCGTCCCACATTTGACCCTCCTTAGAATGAGGGCCCTGTGCAGTAAGCATGAGAAGGCTGGTGGTTCAAGCCCACCCACACTCTGGTGCAGGAGAACACGGAGGCTGTCTGCTCTTATACAGATCTACCACTTCAAAAGTCCTATGCAGGGTCACTCCGATTTGGAATCAACTGGACAGCAGAGGGTTTGGGCTTAGGGGCTTTCGACAGAATGGGAGGTGGGGTCCAAAGACCCAGCCAGAGAGGATGTGCATCCTTTCATCTGTCCCCAGTGTAGAGCATGGGTCCTTTGACAGGCTGGGGGAGGCGATGGGGGCTCCCACAGAGCAAGGTGGCAGACAAGCAAACAGGACTTGATCCAATTGGGGTGGGGGTGGGGGAGACAGAGAAGTGAGACAGAGGGGCTCTGGCGAAAAGGAAGGCACTAACCAGTTCCCCTGGCTATTACAGAAGGAAAAACACTCCTTCCACACTCTGATGAAGGAGCTGTTACCCGTCTCGGCAGCACTGGTCTAGACATCGCAGTATGCATAAGGCATTTCAATGTGGCTCCGTGGGAGTGGATGCCTTTGATTAATCTGACTTGCCGACTATGCAAGCTCACTGATCCCAAAGGGGGTTCAATCTCCTAAAGTAAATTTCTGGGGAAGCTTCACGCTCCCTATCTTGGCCTGGGGTGGTACGGGGGCGAAGTGAATGCTTGGTCATGTCCCTGAGTCATCCAAGACAAAGTCTACCCTTAGCTCTGCCACCACAGGGAAAGGACAAGGCCATGGAGGCAGAGGTCACTTCCCGCAGTTCCCTTACCGGGGTGGGGATGAGGGGGTGGGGTGGGGAGTTGGGGGAGGGGGAGTTCTCTGTTCTGAGCACTCAGTTGGATGCTGTCCCAGCTGGGGGTGGCGGGGACAGAAGGAGGAGCTCACCTCAGCATCTCCAGCCTCCATTTTATTTTGAGAGGTCAAAGACTGCTCCTCAGCCTGCCTTCCTCCCAAGTCGTCTCGCTGACATTTCAAAATGACTTCTCCACAGGGTTTTAAAGCAGGAAGCATTTCAGAGGCCCGGGCATTCCATGAAAAGCTTTCAGAGTTGGGTCGGCTCTGCCCAGTCCAGGGCCCAGACGTGGTGGGTGTTGTGAGCAGAGCCCAGAGGCCCGCAGACTTGGTCAGGTAGGAGCATCAGTACAGAAAGGTTGCTCTCTGGTGGGACTGAGTAAAACTGCAGTCCTGGGATGACAGGGCACAATGCGGAGCTTCAGATTCCTTTAGAGCTTTAGATTCCTATTTCCCGTGCTTGGGGAAAGTATGAAGGGATTTTGGTCACCCCTTTCCTAGGGTACATTGGTTGATGGCCCAGGGAGACCTGGTCCAAAGACGTTGACTGGATTCTGGCCCTCACTTCTCTGTTGTGCATCCTCTGCACTGCGTGGCGGGGTACTTGAATTAAAAGGCATAATCAGCAGAAGAGAAAGATGTGAACTCCTTCTCCTGTACAGAGTTACAGTCTGGGAAACCCGGGGTGGGGGTGGGGTGTCACTTTTACCCAGTCCTTTAGGGTCACAAAGAGTCCGTATTGACTCCATGCCAGCGAGTTGAGGTTTTCTGTGTGTTTGTGTTTAATTAACAGCACAGGTGGCACAAGTAGTTGAGTACTTGGATGACCGAAAGGTTGACCCACCTAGAGCCATGTTGGTTACGGCTTGATGACCTGCTTCTGACAGGTCACTGCCTTGAAGACTAACGCCCAAACTGTCAAAACTCCACCGAGTTCCCGTAACTCCAAAGTTCCAGAGTGCAACCTGCACCGCGGGCTCACCGTGAGTCAGAAGGGACGTCTTGACAACCAGTGCCACCAACAAGAGCAAACAGGGTCAACTTTAATCTGCACCCTTGAGGTCAGTGATTCTCAACCTGTGGGTCGTGAACCCTGTGGGGGCCGAACGACTCTTTCACAGGGGTCTTCAGATTCATCACAGTAGCAAAATTACAGTTATGAAGTAGCACCGAAAATAATGTTATGGTTGGGGGGCGGTCACCTCAACATGAGGAACTGTATGAAAGGGTCGCAGCATTAGGAAGGTTGAGAACCACTGCTCTAGGTGGCTAGTTCGTATGTGAGGTGCATTTGTCCTCTAGAGATGGTAGGGCAGCTAGTTAGAAGGAGGGAGCAGGCCCCGGTCTTAGAAGCCCAGCAGCCCAATGCCTCCAGAATCACGTGGAGGCCTGGAACCTGGCTGGTGTGACCCTTTCACATGAAAGCAAAGTGACAAGCACAGTCTGGCTGTCACCTGTCTACTTGCGAATAAATATGACATAGTTGGCAGCATTTGGTGTAAGGATTGCTTCCCGTTGAATCTACCCCGGTGACACACCATCTCCCAAAGTCACTAAAAGAATTCATAATCATTGCTCAGGCCACTTGGCAATGTCATGGATACCTGTCCCTGTGTGCATATGGGTAGACTAGAGAAACACATCCACAGAAATGCATGTGCATATCAGAGAGAGTTTTATAGAAAGGGAAGTGTACATCCCAACCCAGTGCTGCCCAAGCCCATAAGTCCAACATCAGCCCATAGCTCCAACACCAATCTACAAAGTCCTTCTCCATCTCACAACACACACAAAGATGCCAACTGAGGGAAGAAAGCTGAATCAGTGAGTATGTAAGTATCTCAGCGCTGGCAGGGGTCTCCACATGGCTGATCCAGCACCCAGGGCTGCATCAGGGTAGGTCCATGTGGGTTCTCCTCAGGGATGTCTCACAAAAAGTGAGCCTTGCCAGCTGAAGCAGGGAACTGGCTAAGGCAGCTGCACCCTGGTCCCACCATCAGAGAGCAAGAGACCTGCGAACCAGAAAGGGGAGGCTCACCGAGCCATTTAGCTCTCCGTCCTCCAATTAATCACACATGTGTTTATCGGCCAGGTTAGCACAATAGACCTTAACTATTTCAGTGCCCCCCTGCCCCCTCCTGAGGGAATGCCTGAACCTTATCAAGGTTCCTAGGCACCTGGTGGCTTAGTGATTAAGTGAAAAGGCTTGGTGGTTTGTACTCACTGGACACTCTGAAGGAGAATGGTTGGCAGTCTGTTTCCATAAAGATTTACAGCCTTGGCAATCCTCAGGGAGAGTTCTCCTTTCTGCTACAGGACTGCCATGAGTTTGAATGATGACAGTGGGTTACTAAGGTTCCAAATGGCACTGGTGGTTTGTGGCAGCTACTCACCTAAAGGTTGGTGGTGAGGAGTCACCCAGGGGAGCCATGGAAGAAGGGCCCAGTGCTCTGGTCTGTGCAAATTACAGCCAAGGGAACCCTCTAGAGCAGTTCTCTGTACCGCATGGACTCACATGAGTTAGGATGGACGTGACGGCAGCATTGTTAGATGCCATCGAGTTGGTGCCAACCCAGGGTGACTGGACCACCACTGAGTCCTATGCCAGCCTCATGCATTGTTTGCTGCCTCAACCCACCGGACCACCACTGAGTCCCGTGCCAGCCTTGCAATTGTTCTTATGCTTCAGCCCCTTGTGGCAGCCACCGTGTCCATCCAACTTGTCAAGGGCCTTCCTCTTTTTCTTTGCTCTTCTGCTTCACCAAGCATGATGTCCTCTTCCAGACCTGTGACAACACGTCCCGCGGACACGAGAGCACGTCTTACCATCCTGCTTCTAAGGAGCACTCTGGCTGTCCTTCTTCCAAGACAGATCTGTTGGTTCTTTCGGCGGTCCACGGTACTTTCAATATGCTTCCCCAGCACCACAATTCAAATACACCGATTCTTTTTCTATCTTCCTTATTCAATGTCTAACTTACACATGCATATGAGAGGGTACCCCAAAGATACCAGAATTTTTTCCCCAAAGCTATGTATTTCAATTTTTTTTACAAAAGAACCTCATCTAGGGGAGAGGGTGGGGATAGGGAGGGTAAGAGGGTTGAGGCAGCAAACAATGCATGTGGGACAGGGGAAGGAGCACTCTCTAGAACGGAGGATGATTACACAACTCATTTTAAAAGTGATTTAACCATGGGGAGGCAGTAAGTGTTCTAAAATTAATAGGGGTAATGAGCGTACAACTCTTCTTGTTATGATTGAACTGTTGAATTGTGTGATATGTGGATTAAATGCCTATAACACTGTTAAAATAGTTTTAAATGAATAAAATTGTAAAAATACACAAAAAAACCCCAAAACAATAACAACAAAAAACCCTCATCACCCTCAAAGCACCCTCCATTACACTTAATACATTTGTCAAACCTGCAATTTCATTCTTGGAAACATTTTTCAAAATCATCTGTTTAGATGGCTGACAGCACGTCCCTCATTTTTTCCTCTAACTCTTCCGTGTCATCAAATCACTGTCCTTTCATGTCATCTGTATTCTTGGAAACAAAAAGAAGTCTCACGGAGAGAGGTCAGGTGAGTAAGGTTCATGGGGCAAGTGAGGCATGCTGTCCCCCCACCCACCAAATCTGGTGCACTGAGATGGCTGCGTGAGCAGGCGCATTGTCATGGTGGCAAAACCAGTCCCCTATCTGCCACAAATCAGGCCTTTTTTGTCACACACTGTTATGCTATTTTTTCAGAACCTCTAAATAGAAAGCTTGATTAACAGTCTGACCTAGGGAAACAAACTCCAAATGCACTACAAGTCACCATTTTGTCCTTTTGGGAAGTTGACAGGTGCCCAGAACAAGGCTTGTCACCAATCAACTTTTCACCTGTTTTGAAATGAGAAAACCACGCCTACACTGGGGTTTGCCTCATAGTGCTGTCCTTGCAAGCTGTGTTCAACATCACGACAGTTTCTGCGGCATTTTTCCTGAGCAGGAAACAAAATTTCACAGCTGCACACCGCTCTCTTAAATTGGCCATCACAAAAAACGAGGTTTGAGTGAAACTGTTTTGACAAAAAAAATTCACTGTGACCAGAGAGAACCTTCCCACGTAATACCACTGTGCACACTAACTCAGAGCGAGTTGCTTTGATGCTTGCCTAGCAGGAAAAATGAGTACTACAAAAGACGCCTCTCCACCCAGCACAATTTTGAGTTTTGGGGTAGGAGGGTACCTCTTCATATGAGGCGATTCAAAGTGCCATGTCTTGGGCCAGGTGCACCTCAGTCCTAAAAGTAACGTCTTTGCATTTCGTCATGGTAAAGAGGTCTTGTACAGCAGATTTACCCAATGCAATATGTCATTTGATCTCTTGACTGTTGCTTTCATGAATATTGATTGTGGATCCAAGCAAGAGGAAATCCACGACAACTTCAATCTTTTCTCCATTTATCACGATGTTATTGGTGCAGCTGTTGGGATTTTGATTTCTTTACATTGAGTTGTGCCAGGGGAAGCCAGCCCCTAACACATCATTACGGGTCTAGTAGGCGCAATTGTACAACGATAACAAGTAAAGATCATAGTAAAGTTACAGAGAGCACGAGAGATAGAAGTGAAGTATTGAAATGGATGGAGTCAGACACGATTCATGGTAGCATGCTCACCTCAGCCCCGCTTGGTGGTCCGTGTGGAGGGAGAGAGAGAGCTCTTTTATGCTAGCCCAGACTTTTTATATACTCTGGGGACATGCAAGCCCCCTAATTACAGGTGAGTACAAACGTCACAGAAAGGGGTTGCGCTATAGGTAATACAGTAATGAGAGGGGGTGGTCTAGGGACATACATGCAATAATAAGAGGAGGGATTGGGGGTATACATGTGATAAGATGGGCAGATAACTTTGGATGTCACAGAGCCAGTTTGGGGAGGAATAGTTTATTGTCCCCAGTAGCAGGGAGTGAGGCCTACCATATAGTCTGGTGACTAACTGCCCTAGAATTTCCATTCTCCTTAAGGCTATCCATAGTTTTGTTCTGCTCCAGATAGTGAAAGGCCTTGGCACAGTAAACACAACACAAGTAAACACCTCTCCGGATTCTCTGCTTTCAGCTGAGATCCATCTGACATCAGCAATGAGATCTTTTGTCTTCATGCACTCTTTAGGATCTGGCCTAAATTTCCAGCAGCTCCCAATCAACGTACTGTTGTTGAATGATTTTCAGCAAGATTAGACTTGCAGGTGATGTTAATGATATTGTTCTATTTCCATCTTCCGTTGGACGGCCTTTCTTTGGATTTGGTACACATATGGATCTCTCCCAGTCAGTTGGCCCAGTAACTGTCTTCCAAATTTCTTGGCACAGCCAAGAGCGTGCTGTCAGGGCTTCATCAGCATGCTGTCGAAACATTTCAAGTGGCAGTCCAGTCCCGGGAGCCTTGTTTTTGGCTTATGCCTTCAGGGCACCTAGGACTTCATTCCTTCAGTACCATTGTTCCTAGATCATACGCTACTTCTTGAAGTGGCTGAATGTCAAGTATTCTTTCCATTTTCTCTTGATGCTTCCTTGCTTCCAATATTTTGTCCATGGAATCTCTCCTAATTTCCACTCAAGGAAAGTTTGAATGTTTTCTTTAGCTCTTCCAGTTTAAGATACACTGAACGTGTTCTTCCATTTTTGGTTTTCTAACTCTAGGTCTTTGCACATTTCATTATTCCATTTGTTTGTTCTGCTCGTTGACTTCATCATTTCTTTCTTCCATTTGCCTTAGTTCCTCTATGATAAAGAGCAAATTTCAGAGTCTCTTCTGACATCCCCTTTGATCTTCTCTTTCTTCCTGTCTAGTTAATGACCCTTTGCTTCCCTCATGTTTGATGTTCTAGATGTCCTCCGACCGCTCACATAGGCTTGGTGCTGTGGTTGATTGTGGACTTGTACTGAGGCATTTGCTTTGTCTACGGTGCTGGGTGAGACGGGTGGGCAGCAAGGAGGATGGTAGAGCTGTGGGGTTCCTCTGGATAAGTAGGAAGTATGATTTCTTATGTCTTTGGCGGTGGAGGTGGGACAGGCAGGGCAGGTGGTTTTGATTTGATGGTGATTCTTGGGGAGAAATAGTTGAGAAGATCTGGGGATGAGCTATGTCAGAGAAAGGCGGAGGAAGGATAGAGAGGCAGAACTTTAGAAAGAGCTGGGAAGGGTAGGCTTCGGGGGTCAAGTGTGGGCTGCCACCCTTCAGTGCCACCCTGTGAACTTTTCATTTCGTCATCTAGGTGGAAAGAGGGAGCGCAGTGCAGTGGGTTTCCTTTCTTTCTTTTTTCCCCAAATGGTTAAATCGCTTTTATTATTATTATTATTATTTCTTTTCAGCTGTGACTTCAGGCAGGATCCAAAGAGGTGTTCTACCCCGACCTTGTCTCTGGGTTTTATGGAGACTTGCTTTACCCCTCTTTGTTAGCTTCTTAAAGTACGGCAGCAACCTTAGAAGGGCACAAGAAAGGGTGTTAAATCACTTTTGGGAAGAATTGTATAGACATCATCAAAATCAGTTCTAGTGCTCCCTCCCCCCTCCTACCTTCAGTGTTTTCTCCCCAAATCCCCTCCCCCTCCCCACCTCCCACCCCCTTCCCCAATGAGCCATTGCATCAGTTGCTGTCTCCATGTATCCACTCCTGCTATGCTTCACAAACTTGGAAGCCTGACAGAAATAATAAGAAATAAGAAAAAACCAAAGCGGCAAGACGAAAATAATACAGAGATAAAAATGTAAATAAAGTATAATAAAGAAAAGACCACCACCAATATGTAAAAGGCCAGAGAAGAAATTTCTGTCTTGGAACAGGTGAGAAATATTTCAACGTAGGGTAAATTCAGGTTGGGTCAAGAGGGAGGTCAACTGACCAAGTATCATTATACTATGGTTCAACCCACCATAATCAGGTTTAAATAATCTCTGTCTGATAGTAAAGCGGTTTGAGTCCCTCACCTGTGGCTAGAGGGGATCTGCCCGAGGCTTAATCTGACTTGATACTCTGCAGATGGATTTTGGGCTCCTGCTGTCCTCCAGAGCCTGCTACAAATTGGGTGTCCACAATTTAAGCTCAGATACTTTTTTTACTTCATCATACTTGGATTTTGTTATCATCATCTTTGGATCACATTAGCTGGTGTGCTTCTTCGATGTGGACTTAGTTGATGCCGCCCTTAGATGGCTGCTTGTTTGAATACAAGCCTTGAAGACCCCAGGCACTGTACCGATTGATAGCCAGGCACCCTCTGCTCTCTTCACCACACTTCAGCAGTGGGTTTTCTAGGGACCACTAAAAGCCCAACCGGGAAGAGCTCACCCATCCATGCAAATAACCCATTTGTGAAACACCTATCTATCACATGTTCTTTGGGGCGGGGTGGCAGCGCTGGTTCAGTGGTCGGCTTCTCTGCTTCGATGAGTTAGGCCCAGGTTGGTTCTGGTGAATGCTCCTCATGAGCAGCCCCTACGCATGTTAAAGGAGATTTCCGTGTGGCCATCTCACAGCTGCAACATCATGCGACCAGAAAGCGTGGAAGCTACACCACGCAAAGCCACACAGATTTCTGTCGTCAGAAAGCTCATAGCTTAGTGCAACCCCCAAACTCCAAGCCCACTGCCACTGGGTGACTTCCGACTATTAAGTCTACCTGCCACACAGAGTTTCCGAGGCCGGGATCTTTAGGGGTGTGGACCGCCACATCTGACTCTCTCAGTAAGGATGGGCTTTTCAGCCGCAGGCCTTGACTTTTCGGTGAGCATCGGGGCTCTTAACCACGATGTCCTTAGGGCTCCTTTCAGCCTCGTGGGGGAGGCATACATTAATAAGATCATACTATTGTTTTATTCTTGTTGTAAAATTGCAACGCTGAAAGTTCTGCGGGAAGCTGCCAGCACGGAGGCTTAGCAGTGGGCAGTGACGCCAGCTGTTTGGACAGGTGTCCCCCCCCCCCCCTCCTGCAGACACCCAGCGCAGCGAGAAGGGAGGGGGGGGCGGGTCGCCCTCTGAGAGCCTGGTTTGGGGAGCGCTCCGGAGGCCTGGAGAGGCGCTGGGGCCGCTTGCGCTCCGCAACTGACATGGCATCTCTGCGCTCCGGGGGGGGGGGGGGGCCGCGCGGGGTCGGAGGGGGCTCGGCCCAGCGCGGGGTGGGTGCTCCGCGGCTCTGGGCTGCAGTCTGAGCCGCTCGGTGGGCCCCCGGGCGCCGGGGGGGCGCTGCCTCCTCCCGGGTGTCGGCGGGCGCTGCCTCCTCCGGGACGGCGGGGGGCGCTGCCTCCTCCCAGCCGTCAGGGGGCGCTGCCTCCTCCCGGGTGTCGGCGGGCGCTGCCTCCTCCGGGACGGCGGGGGGCGCTGCCTCCTCCCGGGCGCCGGGGGGCGCTGCGGCCGTGCGGCGGGGGGCGCTGCCTCCTCCGGGACGGCGGGGGGCGCTGCGGGCCGGGCGGCTGCGGCGGCCCCGGCCGGCGCGGCGAGCGGCGCGGCGGATGGAGCGTCTGGCCGCGGCCGGCGGCGCCGCCTCCTCGTCCGGCCGGGCGCGGCGGGCCGGGGCCTTTGTGTGAGGCGGCGGCGGCGATGGTGCTCGGGGCCCCGCGGAGCCGGGTAAGCGCGGCCAGGCCCAGGGCTGCCCCGGGCCGAGGCCCGACCCCCGCCGCGGCCTTTCTCTCCCTCCCCCCGGGCGCCCTCTTGCCCGCTCCCCTCGGCCGACCCAGCCTTCCCGCCCGCGCGCCGGCCCCGGCCCGCTCTCCGGGCCGCGCCGCGCCGTGCCCCCGCCGCCTGCGGGGGGTCGCGGGTGAGCCTCCTGCCCGCGGGTGGGGGCCCGGGCTGCTCGGTGCGACCCCCTACCCCCCCCTTAGGAGTCCGGCGCCTTCTGGTGGTTGGGGACCCCTTCTCGGAAGTTCCAAGTGCCCACAGCCCCCCCGCCCCGGTTCAGGCTCCCCAGTGCCCCGACCTGCCTGCCAAAGGCCCGGGCGATGCCTGGGTGGTACCCGACCATGCCCAGGAGCTGCCTGGACCCAGGCGAAGTTGGGGATTATAGATAGAATCTCGTGAGGCAGAGGAAACGGGTCGTGTTGCTCGGGCCCGGCTACGGCCAGTCGAGGGTAAACAGCAGTGCGGTTAGCTTATCTTTTTCAGGCCGTAGGACTGGGAAGCCTGAAAACGATAAGCTAGTTGCACAGTAAAAAGTGCTATAGAGCATGCCTTTAGGAGCCTTGGCTGTACACAGCCAGCCGGCCCCTGGGTACGGAGGGCCAGCTGATGGACCACTCGGGCGGCTCCTTGAATGTCACGTGAATTTGCCCCCACTCTGACCCCCCCTCCCCAGCTACTGCCGTTCCAACTCATACCAAATCCCAAAGCAAAAACCGTGGAGTCAGTGCTGACACACACTGATCCTATATATGGTTTCTGAGGCTGTACGTTTTGGGGATTATAGATTGCCTCATCTTTCCCCCAAGGAGTGGCTGGTGGATTTGACCTTGCAGTGCAGGGCTGACCCAGAAGGTCCACCGAGGCACCTACTCACAACAGATTCTTCATTGCAGTCACCTTCACTGGCGGCCCAGTCAACTCTTTAAAGTTTTGTTCACATAGAACTCACCTAACATACAATTCCGTAGTTCAGTCACCTCAAGAAGAGCTGTATAAGAATCTTAGACTGATGTCCTCATTCTTGTATTCATCGCTATTAGCAGCTCAGAAATCATGGAAAAGGCTTGGGGTCGTTGCTTACAAGGCTTTGAATCTGCCCTTCCCCACTTCAGTCACAGCCACTCAGGTGGAAAACTTGAATGGACCTGACATTGTAAAATAGGGGTGAACCAGCATAAACCAGGACGGAAAAATCACGATGGGTGCCCTGCTAGAACATAATCTCCTTGGAAAAGAAGAGCGTGTGCACAGCCACGGAACATCGGACTCAAACAATAGTGTCCCACTCAAAGATGATGGCTCTTGATGCTGCTTTGAGTGTGTGTGGTTCTCCACAGTCCTGGCATTAATCCAGTCTCCCTTCTGGGCCTCTCATTCCAGGTCCTTGACCCCCACAGAGTTTTCCATTGTGACGATCACTTAAAAAATCCAGGTCTCATCTAATTTCACAACGTTGCCAATGACTGAGCCTGTTTGTAGTGGTTTGCAGCCCCATTTTCTCACATTAAAGTAAGCCTCAATAACTACACCCCCATTCCCACATTCCTGCACACTTAGGAATAGTTCTTGTCGGCATCGCCTGGCTTCCTTCATTAGAAACCTTTCTTAGGGCATCAAATAACTTAGTATCGGGTCTACAGAAGCAGGAACTCTGAGAAGGGAGATAAAAGAGGAATAAAACATTTAAATTGTATGAGATACCACAGTTGTCTCCTTCTTTGCTTTAGTTCTTTGTAATGTTTTAAGTTCCTTCACAGAACATAGAAGGATATTCTATGGCTCTGGGTTTTCAAAAGACCAGGATAGCCATGCAGCATAGTTAGGGAGTGAGGTGAGTTCAAGAAAGAACAAGGGACTGAAAAGGACACAGTAGTGGCAGCAAGCTAGAAGCCGGAGCGGCGCGTCCTTGCCCTTTCTTCCAGGAGCCAGCAGCCTGGTGATTGTCGTGGAGTACGTGTATGACGCTTGGCGCTGGGAGGAGAAAAACAGATTCCTTGGTGAGGTGAGAAAGCTTATACTTAGGAAGAAATCAGGAGGAGGAGAATACGAGCCAGCAGCTCTGGTACTGGAGTGCCACGTGGTGTGTCTCTGGCTGCTTCTCAGGTACCAGGCTAGCAGCTTTTTTTATTTTTAAACAGACTATTGGATTTTTACCAGGGATTTTGGATCTTGTCTTGCCAATTTCTTTTTATGCATTTGGATATTTGTAGTGAGAGAGGCCCCCCTCGCCCTTGTTTTCACTGTCCTGGTCACTGGAAGAGTAGAGTAGCTCTTCTGTTCCCCGCCCAGGGTTTGGAAACACTAAAGGCTGGAGGCACTGTCTCATGCGGGGCTCTTCACTTGAAAGGACGTTCTTAACCGTCTTGTCCTTCCGCAGATGAAACGTGCGGATACGGAGGCAACTTCGTAGGAGCTGCTAAGATGGGCATGCGGATCAAGCTGCAGAGCACCAACCACCCCAGCAACCTGCTGAAGGAGCTCAACAAGTGCCGGCTCTCGGAGACCATGTGCGATGTCACCATTGTGGTGGGGAGCCGCTCCTTCCCAGCCCACAAGGCTGTGCTGGCCTGTGCAGCGGGCTACTTCCAGAACCTCTTCCTGAACACTGGGCTTGATGCCGTCAGGACGTACGTGGTGGACTTCATCACTCCGGCCAACTTTGAGAAGATTCTGAGCTTTGTCTACACGTCAGAGCTCTTTACAGACCTGATCAATGTTGGGGTCATCTACGAAGTGGCTGAGCGTCTGGGCATGGAAGACCTCCTCCGGGCCTGTCACTCCACCTTCCCTGACCTGGAGAGCACCGCAGGGGCCAAGCCCCTGACCAGCACCAGTGAGAGCCATGCGGGTACCCTGAGTTGTACCTCCGCAGAGCCCCCCCACCCCCTTGGAGAACTCCGAGGTGGTGTGGAGCACTTGGGTCCTGATAGAACCTATGTGCCGCTCAGTGATGCTGGAGCAAGCTACAAAGAGGAAGAGAAAGTTATTGCCAGTGACACTAACCATGGCCTGCCACCGCCACCGCCACCAAAGACAGAAGACCGTGTCGAGGCCCCAGCTCCCTTCACATCCGCCCCCAGCACAGTGACCCCGCTGGGCCTGGGCACTGTCAGCATGGGCATGCAGACCAGCATGAGCTCCTGCCCGCCATACAAAGTTCAGAGCAATGGAGACTTCAGTAAAAGCAGCTTCTTCGCTGCTGACAACGCAGTAGACGTGACCACGGGGAGCAACTGCGTGAGCAACAGCGAGCTGTGCAAAGAGCCGAGCTGTGGGCAGATGGCGGAGTTCCAGCTGGAGGACCTGGGGGATGATGACTTGCAGTTCGAAGACGCCAATGAGGAGATCGGCACCGCCGAGGAGGTGATCGAGCTGAGTGATGACAGTGAGGACGAGCTGGCCTTTGGTGAGAGTGAGAGCCGGGAGAACAAGGCCATGCCCTGCCAAGTGTGCAAGAAAGTGCTGGAGCCCAACATCCAGCTGATCCGGCAGCATGCTCGTGACCATGTGGACCTGCTGACGGGCAACTGCAAGGTGTGTGAGACCCACTTCCAGGACCGAAACTCCCGCGTGACCCACGTCCTGTCCCACATTGGTATTTTCCTGTTCTCCTGCGACATGTGTGAAACCAAGTTCTTTACCCAGTGGCAGCTGACCCTCCACCGGCAGGATGGCATCTTTGAGAACAACATCATTGTCCACCCCAATGACCCACTCCCTGGAAAGCTGGGCCTCTTTGCAGGGGCGGCCTCCCCAGACTTGAAATGTGCTGCCTGCGGGAGGGGATTGGCCAAAGATTTCCACGTGGTCCGGGGCCACATCCTTGACCATCTAAACATGAAGGGCCAGGCTTGCTGCGTCTGTGACCAGCGTCATCTCAACCTCTGCAGCCTCATGTGGCACACGCTCTCCCACCTTGGCATTTCGGTCTTCTCCTGCTCCGTCTGTGCTAATAGCTTTGTGGACTGGCATCTCCTGGAGAAGCACATGGCCGTCCACCAAAGCCTGGAAGATGCCCTCTTCCGCTGCCAGCGGTGCAGCCAGAGCTTCAAGTCGGAGGCGGCCTACCGCTATCACGTCAGCCAGCACAAATGTAACAGTGTCCTGGACGTGCGGCCCGGCCTGGGCCTACAGCACTCAGCTCTTCAGAAACGGAAGCTGCCGGCTGAGGAGTTCCTGAGTGAGGAGCTAGCTCTGCCGGGCCAACCCGGCAACAGCAAGTACAGCTGCAAGGTCTGTGGCAAGAGGTTTGCCCACACCAGCGAGTTCAACTACCACCGGCGGATCCACACGGGCGAGAAGCCCTACCAGTGTAAGGTGTGCCACAAGTTCTTCCGAGGCCGCTCGACCATCAAGTGCCACCTGAAGACACACTCCGGGGCCCTCATGTACCGCTGCACCGTCTGCGGTCATTACAGCTCCACCCTCAACCTCATGAGCAAGCACGTCGGCGTGCACAAAGGCAGCCTTCCCCCGGACTTCACCATCGAGCAGACCTTCATGTACATTATCCATTCCAAAGAGGCAGAGAAGAGTCCGGACAGCTGACTGGGTCCCAGCAGAGCCAGGGGGGCCCCCGGCCCACAGGGGGCTGCCCCCGGGGGCAGCCGGGACACCGATTTCCCAATGGCTCCTGGTCCCTTCTTGGCTGAACTTAGAATTTTGCCTTGCTAAGAATTCTGTTCGGTGTTGTGTCCGAAGAAGAAACAGAAAGAAAGAGCACATGAGCTGAGTTACTGAAGCAATGACCCGACCACGCTTACCTCCATTACCAGTTCTGGCCCACCAAGGGCTGTGTGTTTGATTCCACTGAGGCGGGTTCTGGGATCCAATCAAGCAGTTGGTGGCAGCTAGATCCCATTCTCTGGCCTCTCTTAAGTTTTCGTTTACCTGATAGGTTTTATGCTGCTAAGAATCCAGCCACAGCCTCATGGACGAGAGAGATGGGGAGAGGTTTTCTCTGTAGGTATCGCTGCCAGACCTCCGGCCAGGACCACCGATCATGAGAAAGCTCTTGGAAATGGAATTTTCTAGAAAAGACCAGTCAGCAAGGCGGCTGGCCTCAGGTCCTCAGCAGGGGAAAGGTGTCAGATGAAGGTGTCTGCCTATCCTGCGGCCCTGATGTGCTAATTGAACAGTGAGAAGATCGTTTGGCAGCTGGATCCAAAGGGGGACAAAGCTTCCCACCGAGAGGAAGGGGTCAGTCCTCACCAGCCAGCAGTGGTAGCATCGGAGGACCCGAAGGGAGCTTACACTCTTCTCATTTCCAAAGAAAGATGATTTAATAGAATGTTGGCCCTGGAGGTCAGACCTTCCCATGGGGTGAGGTGGGCAGCGAGCCACTCATACAGTCTTTGTCATTTTGGCCACCTCCGTCGACTTTGTGTTTCTTGGGCAGGTGGGGGTGTCTGGGAGCAGCAGCCTTGCCTTAATCTACATCCAGTCCCCTGCCCAGGCAGGTCTGCGCCTGGCCCCTAGTGGAGGTGAGAAGGCCCCTTGGGATGGCGCGGTGGACTCTGAGCTCTGCAGGTGGCAGGGCCTGAGTCACTGGCAGTGGTATGTAGTGGAGTGTGAGTCTTGACTGTCTGAATCCGGTGACACTGTTGTTTACTTTGTGCTAACAGGGCCCGCGCTTTGGCAACTCCCATTTGACCTTCTGGAATTGATGCTGATCTGTCAGTGCGTCACCTCCAGGGGGCGTTGTCTGAGGGCTGCTGGTTCCGATTGCCCTTGGTGGGTGGAGGACCAGGCCAGGCGGTTTCCTGTGGGGCTGGTTGACTCTCTGCTTCAATGATATGAAAGGGCTCTTGCTCAAAGAAGGCTTAGGGGAGAGGGCTCTCAGACCTTGTGTATTCACAAGGTGGCTCCTCAGTACCTCATACTACCTCACCCTGCTCACGTGAGCTCTGGGAGCCCCTGGCCTCCACCCTGACACTGCCCCAGTTGGCTGGGCGCCAGCAGCACCAGGCTGTTTTCACAAGCAAGGGATTGTCACGGAATGCACAGAGCCTTTCTGAACACAAATATTTATTTATTTTTGTTTTTGTATGCAGAATTCCCAGCATCTTTTTGAGAGACCAGATTTTTAGGAAAACGAGTTTCTCCCTGGCAAGTAGCCATATTCCAGGCAGCTGCGCTGTGCAGCGATTTGGGGGGCAGGAGTCATGTCAAGACCGGGAAGGGAGAACATGTCAAGCCTTTTCAACAAGCAGATTCTTTCCCGATGGGCTTGAGCAGAGTAAACCCAGGGAACACGGTAGGCAGTGGACATGGGGGTCCAAGAAGTTGGGACCAAGAGCAGGGGTCCAGTTAGAGTCCCAGGTCTCTCATCCCCTTGTTACCAGCCCTGTGAAGCAGTAGACCAGGGACGGAGCTGAGGGGATCATGTCTCGTGAAGAACTGATCTGCACCTTTTATATCTTTCTAAACTTGTTGGATATCCCCTTGAGACATTTTCGTCAGGACAGCATGGTGGGCATGTTGACTGGCTTCCCCCTACTGGCTCTCGGGAATCTTAAGAAGGCAAATGTGTGACAGATTGTGGTGTCCCCGCTGGCTTCTGCAGGCCTGGGTGATCCCTCCTCGGCTGTGGGGTGAAGGCAAGATTTTAGACTGGCCGGGTGTGAGAGAGGTGATACTTACCTGCAAAATATGCTGGAGAAATCTTTTTTTTAACAGAGGCCTCTTGGATGCTGGGTGCTCTGTATACTTAGCCTGGAACTGTGAAGTTTTCCCGTTAGTCGGTAAACCAAAAAGCAAATCCTCGAAACACTACAGACTGGGTCCCCTGGTCCCCTGTAGGTTAAGGGGTTGATCAGTTGTTCCCAGTCCAACATGTAGCAGGATCCGGAGTCCACAAAGCTCAGTGACCAAACGCTGCCCCTCTTGTGCTCCTCCTCATCACCCCTGGACGCCCCCTGGGTGTCACTTTGACGCCCCCTGCCTCTAGCGCTCCCTCTTCCCAACCGTCTTACTTGAAACATTGCGGTGGCAGAGGGCGTGCTAGGATACTTGGTGAAGGTAAATGTTTGCTTTATTGTGAGTGCTTTTCCAGCCTTCTGTCCGTTTGGGTGTATGTACCCCTTGGCTCCTGGAGGGGAGTTCGGCACTGTCTGGTGCAGTTGGGTCTGGGGCTTCTCTTTGACCCTCCCAAGTCCTTTCTCTGCCCTTCCCCTTTCTCTTGTTCTGTACTCAGGGCTGGCTGCGTCATTGGCAGAGCCCCTTGTTCAAAAGCAGCTAAGAACCTCAAGATGGAGACTGTAGATCGTGCAACCAAGCATGGGGCCTGCCTGCTTCTTTCCTGAGGGCCAGGGGTTGTTTGTGTGGGGCTCTGGGGTAACTGGAGGAGGCTGTGAGTAGCCAAGAGAAGGGGATCAGTATCCCAGCATTCCTTCCACTCAATCACCGCTCACTGGTGCCCAAACTGGGAAGCTAACTGGTGCCCAAACTGTCCCCTAATACTTGGTCCTAAGTTTTAAGACCCTTGGAGTCTGCAGATCATGGCTAGTTGGGAATTAAAGAGGTGGGTGTTGGGCGGCCTAGGGGCCCTAAGAACAAGGCAATGGGTAAGAGTTCTTGCTGGCTCTATTTCTGATCAGCATCGCCTTGTCCCCAGGACAAGCCTTGAGGCTTAAATACCTTCTCTCCAGTTGGGTTTTTGCTACTGATCACTACACCCCCCCCCCCCCTGCCCCAAGGTGGTCTCTGGCCTCTGCTGTGCCCTGCTGCTCCAGACGCCTCAACTCTGGAACTAAATGAAAATCTCTCTCTAGATGGGCACACTGGCTTTGTCGGCCTGGAGTGGGTGTGGGGAGAGCTCTGTGCCCATCTGGGAACCCTCCCCTGCCTCGTCCCCCGCCCCACCCAGAAAGTCAGGAAGCAGGAGACCCAGTGTTCCTTTCAATGTGATTACTCACCACAAACATCACATCAAAATGAAAATGAAATTGTTTTGATGTTGATGTTTCACAACACCCCTTCCCCGTCCAGCCTCCTCTCCCCTCCACATCTACGAGACTCTTCTGTGAAGCAGAGGAGTTTTGACATCTGACTCCTTCCATTAAATTAATAATAAGTACTGACCTCCTAATATTTAAGTGTTTACTATCTATTGCTGTAAAGTTTTGTATATTTTGTAAACTTTTTCCCCCAAATAGTAGAAGTCTAAAATGGTTGTACATCTGATTCTTTTATATTCCATTGTTCGGCACAAAGTGTGGTTTTTATTTAGAATAAAAAAAGCAGATTGGAATTGTGTGTTCTTTTCCTCCTGGCAGACCGTGCTCATCCCTCCAGGGCTGCTGGTCGGGCTCGGCACTCTTCTTGCGGCAGCGTTCTGCTCAGCTGCTGTTGGAATTCTGTCCCGGGGCTGGAATTCCCCAGGATTAGTTTGTTAACCTGTTTTTCTTGGGAAATTAAGTCAATGATCCAGCCTTTTTTATAGGAACCGTTTCTGTCTGACCCGAAAGAGCCGAGGCCAGCCAGCCTGGACGTTATGGAGCGAGAGGTTTGGTCACAAACTCTTGTCAATACTATTTAACTTGCTGTCGTGTGATGCATCAGAGTAGGGACGGGCTAGTCATCAAAGAAGAGAGGAAGATTAAAATGGGAGGCAGAGGTTTGGTGTAATTTCACAAGGTGGATACAAATATTTCCACAGCAAAGGGGATGAGACCACCAAAAGGAGGGTCTGGCCTCAGCACAAGGCCCAGGCTCCCCAGTACTGGAAAACGAGCAGTGGGCGCAGACAGGTCCTGCTTGGCACCCTTTCATGGCAGGGAAGGCCCCCAGCAAGTATTTGTGCTGCCAGGCTGGGAACTGGCCATCGGGTTGGAACCAGTGGGAAGAAGAGCAAGATTTGGGGGAGGAGGGTCCTGGGTCGTGGGTGATATAAAACAGGTTGTAGTTGTTTTTTAAATCCCTGGAACCCAAGTCTGAGGAAACGGGGGCATCAGATCCCAGCGTGGTGGTTTTTTTTTTTTGGCGGGGGGGAACAAGGGAGAAATGTCATTTTAATGCATTTTCTATATTGGGGTGGTAAGTCCTTACTGAAACCTTAAGCTGCAACCCAGGCTCCTGCTTCGAAAAGCCTCAGCTCCGTGCCACTAGATTGCTGTCTGTGGGCATGGTGGGCAGAGGGATCCCAGGCAGACCCAGGCACAGGCACTGGAGCAGGCATGTGGTGCATCCAGCGAATCCAGAACAGGGGAGACAGCTCGTCGGTGGGTCAGTGAGCCATTATTACAAATCAAACCTCCGGATCAATAGCACTTTGAGCAGGACTGATTGGTAAGGAGGGTCCTGGGGGCAGGTTACACCTACAACCCCATCACCCTCCACAAACAGGAGAGGACCTGTTCTTAGGTCTACATGTAAGTCGAGTTCCTCATGGCTGTAGTCAGGGTGTCCCAAACTGGTGAACGAGCTTTTGCATACCCATGACTTACCCAGAGGGCGTTTCTTCTTAGGGTTAATAGAGGTAAGGCGCTGGGTGGGAAAATTGCTTAAACCTGGTCAGCAAGCAAGAAGGACCAGGGTGAGACTCAGAAGAAGTCCAGATCTCTGCCTTGGGGCAGAATCACAAGATTGTGACTCTGTTCCCAAGCCTTTCTCCTTTCCCTTTTCAGGAGCCTAGGACTGAGGGACAGGGCATCTAGAGTGCCCGCTGCCCCCTGGCTCAGAATGACTGTCCCAAATGTTGCCCTGTGATCTGCAGGGATGGGGAGAGGGGGTGATCTCTGGTAGTGTCCTAGATCCAGAGCTGGGAGGTTAGGTCTAAGGGGCGTGGATTAGGATACTTGGGGACCATCTTCTGCTTCTGGTGGGAGGGGGAGCAGGATAGACAAGTGGGAGGATATGGCAAGGAAATGGGGTCCGGTTTCCGGCATTGGGGATGGGGGTGGGGTAATGGGAACCCATCCCGCCAGCCCAGCTGCAGGGCGCTGGCCTCCGACCTTGGCTGTCCCGTCCCTGTGGTCCCCGCCCCTCCACTATCTGCGCACTAAGGATGCACCACTCAGGAAGGGCCTGCTGAGGCCTCCTGGTTCCTTGGCCTCTGGCCTCTTGTCCCTACTTGCAGGCTGTGCTGGGAGAACAGCAAGCACACAAACATGGCAGGACGGCTTTGCGGGGTTCCTGGCCAGCGCACTCTTTCCGGCTGGAGTGATGGATGAACTGAGGATGTCCACTTTCCTCTGTGGACCACCTCTTTTCCCTTCGCTCCCTTCCCCAGCCCAGCGCTGCCGGAAGCACAGAGCTTTCAGAAATGCAGAGCCGCGTCAGCTGTCTCTATTTATTTCACCTCCCCCCCACCTCCACCCCTGCACGCCCTTCTCACACGCAAGGACAATGACAAACAGCACAACACCCAGGCCTGCTTTTGATTCCTCGTCCCTTCTCCTTCTCCGCACCGCAGTATTGTAAGATGCATCCAAAAATCCACGAATGCTCTGATCTGCTCCTCAGCCCCCCTCACCACCTGGGGCTCAGCTGGACAGTGGAGACGGCGGTGTGCAGGGGGCCAGGTACTTGGAAGCAGAGGTTGTGTGCACGTTCAGACTTGAGAGGGTGCAGTGGGGGGTCGCTGTGCACCCTCCTTGGTGATGACGATGGAATGCTGAGTGGAGGAAGAGGAGGTGGAAGCCCGGCCGTCTGTCTTGGCCTGGTCCTTGGGAAGGTAGTGGACCACAGCGTTCAGCAGCCGCCCACGGAAGCTTGGGCTGAGGAAGTTATAAAGGACGGGGTTGATGGCGCAGTGGAACATGGAGAAGCACTTGGTCACTTCGTTGAAGAAGTAGAGCAGGTGGACCAGGTGGCAGTGGAGGGAGATGTAGGTCCCCTGTAGTGTGAGCAGCAGCAGGGTCAAATGGTAGGGCAGCCAACAGATGATCAAGACGGCTACGTAGGCGCCCATCAGCCGGCAGTGGCGCCCCCGCTCCGGCTGCACTGCCCGCCGCAGCTGGCAGGCCGTGAGCACGTTGAAGACAGCAATGGGAAGAAGGGGCAGCAGGAAGCCCAGGATGGTGGTCAGCAGGGCCACCGCCAGGGCCCACTCGTCATAGCTCTCAAAGGGTGCCATGAACAGGCACATGGGCTCGGGGCCTTCCACCAACTGCATGTGGACCACTTCGGGCAGCGGGATAAGGGCCGAGAGGAGCCACACACCAGCGCACAGGGCCCGCCGCGCTCGGTGCTGGTGGCGCTGCCAGGAAGGCGAGGCGTTGGTGAGGATGAGGTAGCGGTCCACACTGAGGCACACCAGGAAAAAGATGCTGCTGTACATGTTGGCAAAGTAGAAGTAGTGGACGAAGCGGCAGGAGAAGCTGCCCCAGAGCCAGGTGTAGTCGAGTGTCACCTCCAGCATCCACACGGGCAGGGTCAGGACGATGCCCAGATCGGAGACAGCCAGGTTGAGGAGGTAGAGGTTCAGCAGCCCCACCCGGCCCTGGCCCCGCCCCCGCCAGTTAACACAGATGACTAGGAGGTTTTCCACCAGCCCAACCACAAAGATGGCCAGGTAGAGGACAAACAGGACCACGCGCTTGGTGTGCTCACTGAGCTCCAGGTGGCAGTGGAACAGCGTGTGGTTGAAGAAGTAGAGCAGCTCGCTCTCGTTGTGAACCTGGCCATAGTCATAGGCAGAGCTGCTGACCGACATCAGGACCAGCAGACGGAGGCGTGGAAAGCTGTCCGGCAGAAGGCCAGAGGGGTGAAGAGGGGCAGGATTTGAGGAAAAGATTTGGGGGTCTAAAGAGGCAAAAAAAAAAAGATGGTGGAGTTTATTTGAGAATTTATGCTGTGACTAAATAACATCCAACAGCAGAGGGCTTTATAAAAGGGGCTATTTACACCCAACCAAATTGCTTCCATGTCAGCGCCGCCCCACCTCCACCCCCAGGTGACAGCCAACCTCTTCTTCCTCTGGCGTTGACCCTTTGAGCAAGTCTTCATTAGGGTCTGTTTCTCTCTTTCCAATTGGAAAGTCCAAACCAAACCAAACCAAACCCAACCCAACACTGCCATCAAGTCGATTCTGACTCATAGCAACCCTATAGGACAGGGTATAGACTAGCTGCCCCTGTGTATTTCCAAGACCAACTCTTTATGGGAGTAGAAATCCTGGTTTCTCTTTCCCAGAGCAGCTGATCTCGCAGTCAGCAGTCCAACACGGAATCTACTACGCCACCTGCATCCCATGGGAACATACAGCCCTCCAATCCATCCTTGGGAACATCTGTAGATCATGCGGAAAAGCTAGTAGTCTTGAAGTCCCAGGTCCCTTCTTCCCTGGAAGAGGGCTCCGCTCACCTGAATTTCCGTTGGGCTCTTGGCCTCCAACCCTGGTTGGGCTTTCAGGGAGCTCACGGAGGCTGGAGGCCCTGTGGCTGTGGGCTAGCTTGGCTGCTCGTCTGTCCGTCCGGGAAGTAGCTGTCACTCCCTGAGGCTGTGGGAGAGGGCCAGGTTTTTCCTGTGCTCATCCCTCCAATCCAGTAACAGGGGAAGTCACTGCGAGGGACCCCGTGTGCTGGGAGTGGGGAGGAGTCAGGCGACAAGCATAAAACTCCAGACACCATCGCCCGTTAGTTCTGTGTGACTCTGCACCTTTAAGTTTCAGCTCTTCTCCCCCCTCCACTCCCACCCCAAAGGCAAGAGTCCTAGTACCTACTAAAGGGGTGTCATCTGGACCAGGGGCTCCATGACAGGGAGCCACGCAGTCCCAGGCGAATGCTCTGCATGTGCAACTGCTTTCCCCTCTCTCAGTCAGCTTGGCAGGAGAGAGATGGGCTTTCTACTCTTGTAAACACTTTCAGTCTCTGCATCCCACAGGGGTCCATCCACCCAATCCCATAGGGCGCTATGAGTCAGCTCAAAGGTGCTGAGATTTTATTGTCAGCTCGGGAGTCCTTGGGTGGTTCTCCTGGGTTGTTCCTCGGCTAACAGAAAGGTTAGGGGTCAGAATCTAACAAGAGGCCCCTCAGAAGAGAGGCTTGGCCACCTGCCATTGATGTGTCAGTTCTCAGACATACACGGGATCCCAGAGGCAGCTGCCTTTTTGGTTTCAGTCAACAGGGAACCCCACCATTCCACCACTCCTGCTCAGGCGGAACTGGATGAGGGTGGAGGCTCTAAAATAAATCTGAAAAACAGTTGACTTTTAATGACCCCGAGGACCTGTCTCTTCTCTGCCATTCTTCCTGCCCTCTGCCAGTCTGCTTGGCCCCCCAGCCAAAAGAAAAAAAAATAGGTGTTCAGTTCCTTGCCATTATTTTGTGACCCGAGGTGAAAATCTCGGGAAAGAGAGAGAGACCCTTACCAGCAACTGAGAGCCAGGTGGAGTGGGGAAGTGGGGAGAGGTGTTTGCTTGCCCCACCCACTCCATATCTCTCCCTGCCAAGTGTAGCTCCAAGCATGTGAGATGGGTAGCTCCTCCCCCTGATGGCTCCTCATCATCATCCCGTCCTATCAACTTGTGGTGGAGAATTGGCTTCCTAGCCCCTTTGAAGCCCACAGAGGCTGCGTGCCTGACGTCAGCCACACTGTGGGCAGTGCTACCTGGAGCTGGCCCAGGGTCCAGGGTATGTGGGTGGAGACGGTATTTTTAAATTTTCAGTTTTCTTGAGCCCTCCACACACACAGTAGACCATGCCTGGCTAAAGACACCTGTCCTCCCTAGCTCCAGGGACGGGAGACGGGGTTTACCTGGATTTTGCAGGCAGTTCCCGTCTGTCTGCAGGATCTATTTCCATCCGATAGAGACCCAGTTTTTCAGTGAGCAGCCTTCTGAGAGTCTGTTGCCCTTCCCTTGCCTTTGGCCTGGGCAACGAGGAGCCTCTTCTAGAGCAAGCAGCCTCCCAGGGGGTCCCTTCTGACCCCCCCCCCACCACTTCCATTGCTCTGGAGTCTGCATTTCAGTGTTTCATGTCCCCTAGACTGCAGGTCCTTCCACCCCAAGACCTTGCCCTCTCACCTGGCAACAGCACCCTGTCTGAAGGTACAAAGGAGACCCTGATCTCACACGTAATGCACGTAAAGCATTAGTCTCAAAAGGGACAGAGAAGACTCAAAGATACAGACACATCATGTGGATGAGGGAGGCCATGCGCACGAGGATATAATGACGTCCAAGGACCCACAGTTAGGATGCTGGGGAAACAGGGCATGGGGCTAAGGGGACTCTCAGCAATACATGATTGGTGGCAGATCAGTGCATCACAGTTACAGGTGGCACTAAGAAGCGGGCACAGTACCATGACTGGGGCATGTACATTATGTCAGGTAGAAGGGCTTATGAGAGTGGTCCAGGGCTTTCCAACCAAGGCAATGAAGACGCACACACGCAACTCCCGAAAGTGTACTATCCCCCAGTAAGGTGATCTCCACCAAAGACACACCCAGGCAAGCCCCTAAGAGAACCTGCTGGCCGGAGAAGGGGGAGGCAAGCTTCTTTCCAGTGCACTCTGCCTGAGGTCAAGATCATCTACATCCTTGGTGAATGAGCAGAAGGAAGTCCGTGGAAGCTTAATCCACATGGGGGCCTCGGCAAATGGATTTTGGGTTTTCATGGTCATCCTGCAGAGGCGGTGCTTACATTTTAAGCTGTAACGCAAGCCTCACCCCCACCTGTTCCCATGTCCCTGCCTCCTCCTTTCATCCAGAAAGTGCTTTTGGGCAGAGGAGGACGTGCCAGTGGCTCCTTCTGGCAGAGGCTGAGGGAGAAAACAGTTGTCTCAGGAAGAAGTCAGCGACAACTCTGCAGTTTGTGTGAGAGAGTGCGCGTGCGAGTGTGTGTGTGTGTGTGTGTGTGTGTGTGTGTGTGTGTTTGGAGGGCTGGGTGGGAAGTTGGGAGAGTGAAGCTGGACGGAAGGGAAAGAGGGAGGGGCAGGAGGCCTGGACAGGAGAGAGGAGCAGACAGCTTCACACTAAGCAATAGCAGCAGCCATGGGAAAACAATTCCTGGAAATTTATTTTCTCCCTGCCCCCCATCCCTCTTTTTCAAAAAATTATAAACAAGACATTGTGATCAGCAATCAGGAAAGGAAGGAAAGGTACCAGGGAGGAGGTATTGAGAGGCACAGATAAAGGCTGGCGACTTCCCAGGATCTAGCTGGGACAGAGGGCTTGGCCTGGACTTTGGAGGAAGGGGTGAGGCAGGTAGCTCCAGGAATTCCCTGCCTTGCTTGGCTCCAGGGCCCTGAAGGAGGAGCCCTGAGGGGATAGTGGCCACACAGTGAGGCTGCTAACTGCAAAGACAGCAGGTTGAAACCCCCAGCCACTCCATGGGAGAAGAGAAGGCTTTCTAATCCTGGAAAGAGTCACAGTCTCAGAAAGTCACCGGGGCAGTTTCACCCGGTCCTGTAGGGTTGCGATGAATCAGATCCAGCCCAATGGCAGTGAGTGTGCTTTGGGGTTTTGAGTGTCCTGAGGTGGTGGGGGCAGGTGGGTGGTGGAAGCCCGGGCTGAAGAAAGAGTACAGCAACAACCATCCTTGCAGTCCCAGTCCGAGCGTCCCGAAGGCGAGTGTCGAAGCCGGGTCTCGCTGCTGAGGTCACCCTATGCTCCTGTCACAGTTTTCCCACCCCAGATTGGCAACCGTGTCTAACCAGCAGCCCCACAGGAGGGTCTGCCCAGGCTCCTCAAAGAGGTGTGCAGCTTGGTTCTCTCTGTTCAGAGATTCCAGGCTCCATTACCTTCTTGCATCAAGACCAAGTGCAGATCCCACCAGCTTGGGGATCAGACCAGGCATTGACATTAGGTTCCACCACTCAGGAGCTGTGTGATCTTGGGAAGGGACATAACCCTCCTCAGCAAGGAGAATGTTGCCTCCCTCAGAGGGGTATTGAATGGGCTCCGCCAACTCCAGGCGCCCTGCTGTGCTGAGTGCGAGATACATGAGATAAAAATGGAAATGAGAGATCTGCTGGCCTCTGAGATACTTCTATCCCATCACCAGCAGCCATTCCCCCCCTCCCCTCCTGACTTAGGTCAACACTGTCTTCCTCTTTTATTTAATTGGCTAGGGTTGTGTTTCTTGCCCAGAAGAGTGAGAGCAGCCTTCCATTCCACTATGGATGGCCACAGAAGGGATATAATAATAGTAACACTTATTCAAGACTCTATTTGCCAGACAGATTGCAAACGGCCCGACAGGTGTTGCCCCGTTTAAACCTCATGGCAATGTGACACAGTACCAGATGCTGTTAAGCCCATTTCCGCCCAGGGCAACCCATGGGTGACAGTGCAGACTTGTGCTCCACAGAGTTCTCAGGGGCTGGTTTTTTGGAAGTAGATCACCAGGCCTTTCTTCTGAGATGCCTCAGGTGGATCTGAATCTCTCATCTCTGGTGGCCGCTAAGAGCATTAACCACTTGCACCATTCAAGGGCTCCCCTGACCAGATGAGGAGAGCCGGTCAAGGTCAGCATTTGAACCCACCACCAGAAAGATGAGGCTGCCCCTGTAAAGATTTCCAGCCTCCGGAAACCCCAGGAGCAGCTCTCTGTTCTTTTCCATAGGGATGCTATGAGTCAGAACTGACGCCCTATCACGAAGGAGGTTAAGAAGACCCAAACACCCAACCAATTTTGGCTCATAGTGACCCTATAGGACAGGGCAGAACTGTCTCCATGGGTTTCTGAGGCTGTGACTCTTTACAGGTATAGAAAGTCTGGTACGCCTCGCTCGGAGAAACTGACCTTGAAGTTAGCCCAATGCATAACCATTATGCCACCACAGCTCCCACTGACAAGGTCAACCCCCAAACCAAATTGACCATTAAAGACACGGGGACCCCAGGCACTGGGAATTATTCATGTGCCTGGGTCACACTGCTAGAATTTTACTAAACATGTATTACAGGAATTCTTAACTTGGATTCTTTGATTCTGGTGATCTGCCTTGAAAAATATCTGTTGAGTTAAGAGCATTTTTATAGGGTTTAGAGCCTTCTTTAGATTCTCTTGTGATGTAGGGCTGCGATCCACAAGGTCTGCAGTTCTAATCCACCACCTGCTCCTCGGGGGAAAGACAGGGATTCTCTACAGGGTCCAGGAGGCCTCAAAGGTTAAAAACGACTGCCCTAGGAATTATCTCCAGTACGGGGGGGGGGGGGGGTGAGGGAGAGGGTAAAGGAATCGGGTAGGGCATCTTTTGGAGAGGTGACTCAGTGGGGAATTCCTTCGGTGCAGGAGAGGCTGAGGAATAAGTGGGATGACCAGGGGAGGGTTTGGAGAAGGGAACACTGAATTTGTGTTGCCTCCTCCTCGAACCTTCGACTTTCCAAGGAAAGGAAACAGGATTGGGTGGGGGTGGGGGTCGGGGCAGCTGCCATCTCAACACTAGTCTAAGGAAGAGGAAGTTTGGAAACACTGATAAGAGACTGTCAGGGCTCCACATACCATTCCCTTCAGGGAATGGACATTCGCCAGCACACGCCCAGCAGGCCTCTGCTCTGCCCCTTTGCCTCAGTTTCCTGTCCCTCCCAGGCCTCTGGTCATCTTTCTGATCCCCCATCTTCGACCCCCAGCACCTTCTCCTTGCCCCTCTGGAGATGTGCTCCCTTCCTGCATCCAGATTGATTCAGTTTCTGCTAACCTTTGTTGAGCACCTACTGTGGGCTGAGCAGACATTGTCCTTGAACCCTGCAGGGCTTCTTGAGGCCTCCACTGGCCAAGGTTGCACCATTTTGAGGAAGCCATCTGGGATCTGTGACTCTGCAATTTAGAGTCGGGAAGACGCCACAAAGTACCTTGGCTCTCCTCCTTTGTTATCAAACCCCAAACCCAGTTGCCTTGAGTAAATCTGACTTCCGAGGCCCCCTGTGTGCAGAGGAGAATGGTCCCAGAGCGTCTTTAAGATTGCGATCGTTGGGGACAGAGAGCCAGGCCTTTCTTCTGAGGTATCTCGGGGTAGACTTGAGCTGCCAAGCGCTAGTTAAACCACACGCTTAACTGTGGGCGCCACCCAGGGAGGCCAAGATTAGAAAATGGAGGTTTTAGGGACTCTCATATTGCTGGGGAGTGTAAGAATGGTTTCAGCATCATCTATCTCACCATCATTCACACGGACTCATCCTATAAATACAGAGTCTCTGTGAGACGTGGGGCACAGCCAGCTGCTGGAAAGGATGAAATGAAAGGCCAGGATCTTGCCCTCAAGAAATTTGAGTCCACCCATGGGCTAATGTTCAGGCCACTCACTCCACGCTGCCTTATGAACACGAAATCAAATGACTGCTTCGGCCTCAAATGAGTACCTATAGATTTCTATCCTTTTTCTCCCCATGAAAGAGAATGTTGAATTGAGCCATGTGTTGAACCAAGTGTCGCACCCCCCTCCCCACCCATGGGAGAAAGGGATCAGAGGGGCCTGGACCCACCTCCAGGAGTCCTCTCCAGAGAGTGTCAGGGTGCTGTGGACTGGTTAAGTCTCCTATGTCTGCAACCATCTCCCAACGGACACAAAGCGGTGATGTTTGCTACGGGGTGTCCCTGGGGCTGCAACTCAAGGTTACTGCAGTCTCATGGTGGAAAACCAAGCAAGCAACCAATGAAGAACCCTCCCTAGTTGTCACGGAGTTGAGTCTGACCCATGGCTATGCCTGGTATACAAGTGTAGATTTGTGCTCTGAACGGCTGTACGGCTTCCAAGGCTGTGATGTCTCAGCAGCAGATTGCCAGCCCTTTCTTTGGAGGCACTTCTGAGTAGGTTTGAGCCTCCAGCCTTCTGGTTAGTAGTTGAGCACCTAGCCATTTACACCACTCTGCCAAGGTGGGAGGAGAACTGATGGATGAAGAAGCTCAAAGTTCCCTCCCTTGTCCCTTTTCTCTTGGGCCCCGCCCTGTGCTGGGCCCTCCTCTTTCCAGGTTTCTTTCCTCCGGGAGGGAGCCAGGCCCAATGCAATGATGAGCTGGTGCACAGGCGTGCACGTGTGGGCATGTGTGCACACACGTGTAGACAGGCAGTAGGGCGCAGTGGACTGAGAGAGGTTGGGAAGCGGTACCCTCTGGTGAAGGCAGTCGCTGGGAAATGCATGGTGTCAGTAGACCAAAGAGGCTGCGGGCCAGAGTCAATCGTGTCTAAGAAAGCCATTGAGCAGGAAGAAACGCGAGGACTTCATGCAGGGGCCGGACGCCGGCTGCCTGCACGGCTCTCCTGAATGCAGGCAGAGGCCTGGGCTTTCTTCCCATCCCAGCCCGCCTGCCTCTGCCCTCGGAGAGACACATGAACGTGAGCCTCAGGGCCTGTACCTCCCTCCGTCTGTGCCAGTACAGGCAGAGAGAGGGGTAAGCCGCCTGTGAGACAAATACGTCTTCATCACGGACTGTGACTCAAACGTTGGGAACCCCCAGTACTTTCAAAGTCAAGAGCCCTCCCCTTCACACTGACTCAGCCTCCCCCTTCTCATACTGCCTGCAGGTCCATGGTTGGAACTCTGAAACTGTCACGGTGGTGGGATTGGGGAGACAGCTATTCCTCTTCTTGGACACTGCTAGGTTCCAAAGACCGGGTCATTTCGTGGAAACTGGTGTTATTTGAAAATGACGTAAATTCCCTACTTGTTGTCCTCTGCAGTCTCCCGGCAGACGCCGCTTCCAGGCCCAGGTAGCGAAGCAGATCCTGCATGCTGTAGCCTGCCACAAGCACTGGCCCCCAACTCTCGCCGGTTCACAGAGCTCTGCTGCTTCCTGGCCCCCAGCTCCTGTGCCCCGCTCTGCCTGTGCCTAGGATCTTCCGCCCCTGGCATGCCCTCTCTTTTTCTGGAGCACCCCTCGAGAAATATTTGCTGGACAGGCCCAACCACCTGTTCATCAGGTGCCACCGGGGCTGATGGACTGGGCCTTCCATGGGTCTTTCCCCAGCACACAGAGGTCACTCCCAGGACCACTGTCTCTGGGCAGAGGGGCTCACTGCCTCCCTATCCCCCAGGAGCAGCCCCTAAACCTGGCAGCTGCTCCCATGAGGAAGAGGGACTCCCCTCCACCCCACTGTGGAGCTTATTGTGGGGACCTCAAAGCCTCCTCCTAATACACACCACCCAAGGGACACATCCCTCTGGTCTGCTTTGAAGGGTGACCCTCACACAACCTCTAGGCTGGGTTCATGGCCTTGGCCCTACGTCACCTCCATCCCCACGGCCTGCCTTCTACATGGTTAGGCCCATCTCACCTTGTTCCTCCATGAGCCTTAGTCTTTGGAGCTGCTGCGGGCCCCAGTGGAGAGCCCCATTCACTGAGCATGCCTTGCTTCTCCTTCAAGCTTCACCGGGGGCCTCTTAGCCTGCCTGGCCCACTCTCTTGCCCTCCTGAGAACATTTGAACTACTCTTCCAGATGGTGCTGGCCTCAGTGCCCACTCACACCAACCTCCACCAGGCTGTTGATGCCCAGTTCCTTGGGGGAGGGGGTGTAGGCCCTTTCTAATCCTGTCTTCTTCCCATGACTTGAAACTTCGATATAGGCCCATGGTGAGTAAAACCTTTCCTAGTGTTATAAATAGGAAAGAGATAAGATAAGGAGGCGTTGGTACTGGAGGGGAAGGTGTATTTTTCTCATGTGCCTTCCTGGGAGTTCTTAGAGACGGAATGACCTGGAGATGGCAGAGGAGGGCTGAGCCAGCCATCTGGCACAGTGGGAGGAAGAGGGACCCGCACTGAGGCGGAGATGGTGGCCAGGTTCTGGGTTGAGAGCCCCTCACCTCCTCCCCAAAGCCTGCCTTGACTATTCACCCCACAGTTCTCCAGTGCACAGGATGAACTTGGTGGCTATTGTCTCAGGATGTTGGAAGGTGAGTTCTAGAGCTCCCAATGCAGACCTCATCTCTGGCCCAGGGATTTTAAGTTTGTCTTTTTCAACTTTACAGAACCTTACTGCTAATGATTTCCTTCCTTCCTTTTTTTCCTCCCCCTGTTGTTGTTGTTGTTGTCGTCGTCAGGTGCCATCGAGTCAGTTCTGATGCACAACAGGCAGCTGTACGACAGAACGAAATACTACCTGGGTTTCACCATCCTCACAATTGTTCGAGTCTATTATTTAAAGTAAAACGTCATTGTGGTCAAGGTGAAAGTTTACACAGTAAATTAGCTTCCCTTTGATCTATTTCTATACAGATTATTCCACCACCGCCTGTCAATTTGTTGTACTGTGTTGGCATTAGCTCGATGGCAGTGGGTTTTGGTTTGGTAACTTGTGTGTTGTTGTGATGCTTGAGGCTACGCCATCAGCAGCCAGAAGACAGGACATCAGCAGGATCTCCCCTGGTGGACAGGCTTCAGCAGAACTCCCAGACGAAGACAGACAAGGAAGAAGGGCGTGAGCATCCATTTCTGTGGGATTAACCACTGAGGACTTCATGGAAAGCAGAGGAACAGTGTCCGATCGCATGTTGGAAGATGAGTTCTTCAGCACTAAGACTGGGGGAGCATTGCCTCTTGAAAGTAGAGCAATGTTTGAGGTATGAATTTAGGGAAATTGGAAGCTATCAAAAATGAAAAAGAATGCATACAAATCTATAACCTAGATGGAAAATGTGCCAATCTTGGTCATTATGAATTGGACAAGCATACAGTTTGCTGTGCCTGGAAGGACAAATTCAAGAGGAATGGCATTGCGTTCATTGTCAAAAAGAATATGTCAAGATCCTTCTCAAAGTACAATGCTGCCTTTGTAGGCCTTCAGGATAGTATCTGAAGGCCTACAAAGAAAACCAGTTAGTGGAACTATTGTTCAAAGTTCCACATCAACTACTAAAGCCAATGATGAAGAAATCAAAGAATCACACCAACTCCTTCAGTCTGAAATTGATCAGACATGTAACTAAGATGCATTGATAATTACTAGTGATTGAAATACAAAAGTTGGGTACAAAGAGGAAAGACTAGTAAATGAAAATAGGGCCTTGGTGATAGAAATGATGCTGGACATCACATAATAGAACCTTGCAAGGTTAATGACTTCTGCATTGCCATTCATTTCCTTCAAATGCCTTTTCTCGACCACATAAATGTCTATTATACATGTGGGTCTCACCAGATAGAATATACAGTGATTAAATTGACTACATGACTTTCTACTATGGGCTTTCTACTCCCGGAGAGACTGACAGTCTTGGAAACCCACAGGAGCAGTTCCACCCTGTCCTCGAGGGTCGCTATGAATTGGCATCGAATCAATGCCAGCAAATTTGTTTACTTGTTTTTGGTTTGGTGGCAGAGGCAATGGAGAAACTCAATATTGTCAGCCAAGATAAGGCCAGAGTCCAACTGTGGAGCACATCATCAATTGCTTATATGCAAGTTCAGATTGATGCTGAAGAAAATTAAAACAAATCCACAAAAGACAAAATATGACTGTAAGCATATTCCATGGAATTTTGAGACCATCTCAAGAACAGATTTGACACATATTGAACATTGATGACCAAAGACCCAATAATTTGTAGGATGACATCAAGAACATCATGCATGAAGAACACAAAAGGTCATTAAAAAGACAGGAAAGAAAGAAAAGACCAAATGGATGTCAGAAGAGATTAGCTCTTGAACATAAAGTAGCTACAATGGACAGAAGAAATGATGAAATGCACTGAAAAGATTTCACAGCTCGGGAAGACAAAGTAAAGTACAATAATGAAGTGCGCAAAGACTTGGCATTAGAAAACGGAAAGGGAGAACATACTCAGAGTGTCTCAAACTGAAAGAACATAAAAAAAATTGAACCCCGAGTTATACTATTGAAGGATTCTATGGGGAAAATATTGAATGATGCAGGAAGAAGATGGAAGGGACACACAGTCACTGTACCCCAAGTAATTGACATTCAACCACTTCAAGAGGTCGCATATATATGATCCAAAACCAATGGTATTAAAACAAAACAAAACAAAAACCAATGGTATTGAAGGAGGAAGTCCAAACTGCACCGATGACCTTGGCGAAAATGAAAGGCTCCAGGAATTAACGGGATACCAACTGAAAAAGTTCAACCAAAGGATGCAGAACTGGAAGCACTCACTCATCTAGGTCAAGAAATTTGGAAAACAGCTTCCTGGCCACCTGGCCGAAAGAGACCCATGTTTGTGCCCATTCCAAAGAAAGATGACACAACAGAATGTGAAAATTATTGAACAATATTATTAATATCATAGACAAATTAAACTTTTCTGAAGATATTTTTAAAGTGGTTGGAGCAGCACATTGACAAGGAGCTCCCAGAAACTCAAACTCGATTCAGAAGAGGACCTGGAAAGAGTGATATCACTGCAGAGATCTGATGACTCTTGGCTGAAAGTGGCGAATACCAGAAAGATGTTGTGTTAGACTGGGTAGACTAGAGAAACTAATTCAGGGAGACTCATGTATGTATAAAAAAGAGCTTTGTGTACAAGAGCAGTTGAATATTGAGAAAATATCCCAGCCCAGTCCAGATCAATTCACAAGTCTGATATTAGCCCACATGTTGGATACCAATCAATAAAGTCCTCTTCAGACTCACAAAACACATGCAATGATGTTGAATGTGGAAGATCATAAGCCAGTTGGTGGGAAGTCTTGTGGATCCAGTAGTGTTGTAAGCATCTCAGCACTGGCAGGGGTCTCTACATGTCTTCTCCAGCTCCAGAGGTCAGGCTCCATCAGCCTCTCTCCATGTGCTTTTTCCACAGGGATGTCAAACAAGGAATGAGCTGAGAGAGTCTCCCATCTCCAAGGAGGAATACTGGAGTTCCCAGAATCCTCAAGAGAAGGCCATGCCCAAACAGAGGCCTCATTGGCTATCACCTGATTGACAGGCTAGACACCACCCCTTCACTCTTAATCCTTTCAAATGGACAGAAGCTTATATAACTATCACAGATGTTTGCGTGTGTTTTATTGACAATGCAAAGACATTCCACTGTGTGGATCAAAACAAACTATGGATAACATCTGTCTCTCTCTCACCACTTTCTTTCTCACTATACATTTCTTGACTTTTACTGCATTTCTTCAAATTCTGTCCCTGCTTCATTTAAACAGGTTGATGGCCTGCTAGGGAGCAGGCACTGGGATCAGAAAGACAAGAAAGGACTGTCACTGTCCTCCAATCTCACTGCCATTGAGTGGAAATTGACTCATAGTGACCCTATAGGGCACTGCCTCTCTGAGTTTATGAGACTGTCACTGTTTATGGGAGTGGAAAACACCATTTTTCTCCTGTGGTGTAGCTGGTAGTTTCAAACTGCTGACCTTGCAGACCTCAGCCCAATGCATAACCACTACACCCCCAGGGCTCCTTGTCCTCCGATAGTTCCATGTACATACAAACCCTGACAGCAGGCAGCTACCATATCTTTATTTCACCACCACCCACTCTTCTCTTACAAATGTAACATAATGTTGATTGCTGACTGCTCCACACACATAAACGCAGTTGAATGTGAGGAAAGCAAGGGGCCATGTGGTCACCATCTCTCCTTTTGGGTCCCTTTTGGGTGGAGGCTATTGTATTTCCAAGTGTGTGGTCGAGACTTTCTTGGACTCCCTCAGGCGTGGGATTTCCTGCTTCTGTTCCCCCGTGGGAGTCTTTTCCTGAGGATTCGAGATTAATCCATCACTATTAATTCAATATTAATCACAACCTTAGACCCTGCTGCTTCATATTCTTTTCTCTTCCCGCTTTTTTATATTATCTTACCTTTCTGATTGCAGTGGCTGTTTATTTCAAACTACTGAGTGGAGTGAGAAGGTGGGGACTGGGGATCATAGAGTACAAATAAGTAGAAGCTAACTTTCTCCCAAGGGAGACTGCACATGGAGACAAAAAAGAAAAATTCAGGTAGAAAATTTATATACTTCCATTATCCCTTATGCTGAATTTGTCAAACGAGCTAGGTTGCAGAGTCCAGGCTTGATATTACAGACCGTATTCTATTTTATAACCCCAAAGCATTAAGTGTTGCACTTTGCTTTGGAAAAATATGTGCATTTATGGTGATTTTTAAATAAATAAGGATTTTAAATTACCCCGTGTTTCTTGGGGGAGATAATGCTGCCAAGCGTGTGATGGGGGAGATAATGCTGCCAAGCGTGTGAGCTCTGACACCATGGGGACCCAGGTCAAATGCCACAGAACACAGAGGCATTGAGTCCTGGGTCTTCAAGGTGCACAACACGCTCTAAAGGCCACACTAGAAGGATCTAATGTGGAAATTACATTAGGTGAACTGGACTCTGCCTCAAACATCTGTAAACTGAGGACTTAAGATTGAAAAATCATGGTATTTGAAGAAGCAGAAGACAACTAAACAACAGTATTGAATTGTAGGTAGGCAGACCAATATTGACTTAGTACATCAATAATAACCTACTTACTGTATTAAGGTAAATATTATTCTGGGAGACCTTTGATTGACACTGGCAGTGAATATTATTGTAAATTTTGCCAAGCACCAACTCCCATTGTTTGTGTAAGCAGCATCCAGCTACGTAAGATTTATTCTATAAATGAATAATTCAGGTATTATAATATGGAGTTAGCAAATACCCCTTTCTCAACAGTGCTTTAAAAATTAGTACCAGAGGCTAATCAAGCCACTATTAACAGAAGGTCCTTATGCTCTAGGGAGATGATCAATAAGACTATCAGAAATTAACAATGAGATCTCTAAGGAACCCCAAAGCAGATAAAAAACATAGATCCAGGAATGGATTTTGAGTTCACACTAAATTCTAGCTTCAATTTAAGAACAGTTAGTTCTTACAACATGATCCTGCTTGACACTAACCCTCATGGAGGAAACACGAAAGATATGGGTGGGATAGCAAAGTGTGGTGAAGAGACTAGATGGTGCCTGCCTATCAGATAGAAGAGCATCTGGGGTCTTAAAGACTTGTTTCCAAACCAGCAACCATCTAAGTGAGATATCAACCAAGTCCACACGGGAGAAGCACAATATCTGTGACCCAAGGATTGCAAATTATGTAATCCCAAACTGAAAGAGGGATTAGCACCAGAATTTATTCTGTGAGATTCTGGTTTGCAGAAGGCTATGGATGACAGTGGGAACCCAAGAAACCTTTGTGAGATCCACACAGGAAATAAGCCTCTGGTGATTCCCCTCTAACTGCAATTGAGGCATGGGGATAAAACAGAGACTATAGAAGAGATGGCTATCGGGGATCAAAATGATAAACCTGACGTGAGCAGTTAAACCTTTGTCATTTGATCCCCCCTCTGATATACTTTGGGCCTAATCTGGTTTTGAATATTTTCTGATTTTTTTTCTCACATTGGGGCTTACTTCTGATGTATTTTGTCATTATGGGTAGCCCTTTTGAATTTTTGTTATATGTTTTTCTGTTTTTTGGTATATGAAGCCTAGGATTGATGCACCTATAGAGACAACAAGTAGAATAAGGGCTCAGGGGGAGCATATGATGGGGGAGTGGGGTATAGGGGAGCTGATATCAAAAAGTTTAAGAAGGAAGAAAATGTTTTGAAATAGATTGTAGTAGCAATTGTACAATACTGCTCGATGTGATTGAACTATAGACTGGTATGATATCTGTAGTAGCTCCCAACAAAACAGGTTAAAAAAAAGAATGTGAGTTCTGGTTCAAAGTTTTGTTTTTAAGTTTATTAATTAAAGTCTAGATTTTATGGTTACAATGGTTTTTATTTCAGATGATCATCCGGTTGTGGCAATTTTCTTTCTAATTCCTTTTATTGACATGTTGTCTTTCATTATACTGAATAGAAATTCTAGTACGATGCTGAACAGAAATACCGAGAGCAGCCATCTTAATCTCAGTTCCAAGTCAGATAATACATTTAACATTTTATCCTTAGGTATGCTATTTGCTCTAATTAAAAAAAATAGCTATCTGAGGTCAAATTTAAAAGGTTGCCTCTGTTCTTAACTGTTTTATTCTAAATCATGTACGTATTTTGCATTTTAGCAATTGTCTTTTTTCCCTATTGGGAATGCCATACTGTTTTTCCATTATGTTTTATTCATTTGATGATTTACACGGCTTGTATTTTGAAAGCTCATAACAACCTCACACTTCTTAAATAGAATGATATTGGTCATGATGTCTTAATGTTTCATGAGTTCTCATTGTGGGTAGGTGTGGTTGAGTCACAGTTCTGATTCAGAATGACTCAGTGCGCAACAGTCTTGCACCAGCTTCACAATCATTGCTACGTTTGAGCGCATTCTGGCAGCCACTGTAGCAATTCAGCTCACTGAGGTCTTCCCCTTTTGTGAGACACTCTACTTACATAAATTGCTAGTTTTGATTTAGTAGCATTGAGGTGAAAATTTAGATTGTTGTTTAAGGCTATACATTTACTTCTAAGCAAAGCTTTTTGATGTATTTTGTCTGTTTTGATATGTTGCAGTCTCATTGTTTTTGACTTTGGGCTCAATGTATCCCTTGGAATTTTTTAGCAGTTTTATAGGCTTTATGGTTTATAGGCTGGCATATGATTGGTGTCTACAAAGATTCTATATTAAATAGAGAAGAATGTAAATAGCGTTCTTTCTCTATATAAATTAGATTGAACTTTAAAATCATATTGTCTACATTTTCTATATAGCTAATCTTATTGTCATTGTTATTATTAGCTTTTGCTTCATCTATCCATTACTGAAAGAGATGTTTCAAATATCCAAATGGTGATTGCATATTTGAATAATTTCCCTTTTGTTTCTGTCAGTTTTTCCCTCAGTTCATTTCCATTCCCTAAATTTTGTTTATTTTGTTGTTGTTGAGAACAGAAACCTATACCAGTGTAAGTTTCTGTATGTACAGTTGAGTGACGTCAATTACATTCTTCAAGTTGTGCCACCATTCTACATTTCTTTTCTGTTGTTCCTCCCTCATGGGCATGAACTCACTGCCCCTTAAGGTTTTTGTCATGGACTGAATTATATTCCCCCAAATATGTGTTGGCCTGATTGGACCATGATTCTCAGTGATTTGAACAGTTATGTATTGATGTGATCACCCCCAGGATGTGCTTTGATGTGAGCAGCCAGTCTGTTGCCTTTACATAGTTCACAGTCCTGGTCTGATGAAAGGGGTGTTTTCTGGGGTGTGTGGCCTGCATCACCTTTTATCTTACTAGAGATAAAAGGAGAGAGAAGTGAGCAGAGAAGGAGGGATCTCAGAACCACTAAGAAAGATGAGCCAGGAGCTGAGTGTGTCCTTTGGCTACAGAGAGTCCCTAGGCTGAGAACCTCCTGCTCTCAGGGGAAGGTTACTGCCAAGCGAGATGGAATTCTCCAAAGGATGCCACGTGGACAGCTGTTGAACAGAAACAAAGACCTTTCCCCAGAGCCCGTAGAGAGAGAATGATACCCTGATTATGGAATTCTAGCCTCTGAACGGTGAACGAATAAAGTTCTGTTTGTTACGGTTACCTCTTGTGGCATTGCTGATGTAGCCCAACCTGCTCCTATTGAGTAGATTCTGAGTCATGGCGATCCGATCAGGTTTCCAGGGCTGTAACTCTTTATAGGAACAGATAGCCTAACACACACCCCGCCCCCGACCCCCTGGAGCAGCTGGTGGGTGTGCACTGCTGGCACTGGGTTTAACAGTCCAACACTGACCCAACAGTGCCATTAGGGTTCCAATACCAGGTAATCAAGACCATTCCTATCTATCTAATCTCCAAGTTGTTTTCAAGTTGATCCCATGTAGATAATTTTTAAAAGAGCACATGCTCAAGGTCAATCTTTTCACTAGTTCAGCTAAACTGTGGTTTCGTTTTAAGATAGTTTCAGGGGCTATTTAGTTTAAGGTTAAAGACTATATCAGGATAGTATTTTCAGGGGTTCATTCAGCCTCCATGGTTCTGGGCAGCTAAAGTCCATGAGAATTTGAAATTCTGTTTGCACATCTCCCCTTTTGTTTAGGATTTAAAACAGACTCGATGGCACCCAACAACAACAGTGGACTGAAATGGACAGGCAATAAATGTCGTGTGGCTTACTATGTGGGGAATGAAAGGTTCTAGACTCGAGGAATGGTAACACATTCATCCTCACAAAGGACATTTCAAAATCTGTCTTGAAGTACAATGCTTTCTGTGATAGGATTGCACACAAGAGTGCTTGCTGCGGCTGCACACATACTGCAATTGGATTGCATACAAGAAAAACCAATCACTAAAACGGTCATTCAAATTTATGCACCAACCACTAAAGCTAATGATGCAGAAGTTACCAACTTCTTCAGGCTGAAATTGATCAGACATGAAATCAAGATGCATTGATATTATTGGTGACAAGAATACAAATGTAAGAAACAAAGAGGAAGGAACAGTAGTTGGAAAACATGGTCTTGGTGATAGAATGAAGCTGGAGATCACATGATAAAAATTTGCAAGACCAATGACTTCTTTATCACAAAATACCCTTTTTCAACAATACAAATGGACTTCTCCAGATGGAATACACAGAGATCAAATGGACTACATCTCTGGGAAGAGATAATTGAGAAGCTCACATTAGCAACTAAAACCAGACCAGGAGCTGACTGTGGAACAGATCATTAATTGATCATATGTAAATTCAGGTTGAAGCTTAAGAAAATTAAAACAAGCCCATAAGAGCCAAAATATGACCTTGAGTATATTGCACCAAAATTTCGAGAACATCTGTGGCACTTACATAATTTCATGTCGACTAGATAAATAAGCGTAGGGGTGGAGTCTAGCCTATCAGTCAGGTCACATCCTGATGATGTCTCTTGGTGGCATGGGTTTCTCACGAGGATTCTGGGAACCTCCTCTCTCTCTCAGTCTGTGTCTTCCTGTTGACAAGCCACAGGGAGACTTGCTGAGACCTGCAAGAGCCCCTCTTTCTGCTTTCACCTTCCTCTTGGCAAGCCACATGCAGCCACACTGAGATCGAGCACGGTATCTCAAGAACAGATTTGCTGCATTGAACATTAATGACAGAAGGCTTGATGAGCTAGAGGATGACATCAAGAACATCATTCACGAAGAGAGCAAAAGGTCTTTAAAAAGACAGGAAAGAGAGAAAAGTGGGTAGAGTAACTAAAGCAAATGGTAGAAATGCACTGTGTGTATATAAATTTATATCAAGAAAATAGCTCCCATAGTTGTAGAAGTGGTTAAGTTCCAAATCTGGGCAAGTTCTAATTCTGTGGGTCAGATGGCATTTTCGAGGCTTCTCCTGACTTTTGCAGCTGATGAGCCCAAGGTCAGCAGGAAGATGAAAGGCTGCTTGACAACCCCCGGAATTGACAGACAGTACAGCAGGTGCAAGCCCAAAGAAGTAGAGCGTCAAGCCAGTTGAAGGATTCAGAGCCCCCAAATCAAGCAAGATTTTCCACAGTGTCTACTTATATTGGAAACAGGTCACTTCCTAAAGGGAATTTCATCATGGAAGTTTACTAGGCTTAACTGCCAAACCACTGATACTGGCCCAGCTAAATTGACACACGATCTTAAACTATCATTCTGGAAATGTCCTGCTCTTATTGCTGTATTTGAAGGACAAGTTTGTAGAGTATATGGTTTTTGGCTGGGAGGGTTTTTTTTCTTTCAGAGTTTAATATATGTCACCCTCTTGCCTTCTTACCTGTATGATTTCTGCTGAGAAACCAGGTTTTAGTCTTACTGATTCTTTCTTGCAGGCAATTTTTTGTGTTTCCTGAGAGCAATTCTTTCCTTGTCTTTGGTTTTGAAACATTTGGTTATGATATTAGTGGTGATTTTCTTATGAAGTCCATCTTATTGGGTTCATTCTGCTTCTTGAAAGTGTCTTTTCATCTTTCATGAGCGTAGGGAATTTTTTTCCCCAACAACTCTTCAGCCATTTTCTCTGTGCTTTTGTTTGTTTCTTTCTGTTCTGGAATTCTAATCACATATAAGTTGTTAGACCTGCTTTGTATTTTTTGTTCTTTTCTCATTGTTCCTCTAGTACAGTGGTTCTCAACCTTCCTAATGCCGCGACCCTTTCATACAGTTCCTCATGTTGTGGTGACCCCTCCAACTATAACATTTTAGTTGCTACTTCATAACTTCAATTTTGCTACTGTTATGAACTGGGCCACCCCTGTGAAAGGATCATTCGACCCCAAAGGGGTTGCGACCACAGGTTGAGAACCGCTGCTTGAGCGGATTATTATTGAGAGCCTTGTCTTCAAGTTCACCAATTTGGCTTTTCATTGATATAGTTCTACCCTTTGCTTTTTAAAGTGCATCATCCAATTCTGAAACCTTAATATTAAGCCTATGGATTTCTATTTGGTGTTTTTTGTATGGATTCTGATTTTTTATTTGTTTTTGTTCATTTGTTTCTTGGATTTTTTAAAGTCCCTCCACCCTCTTTGTGTTTTATTTTGTCTGCAGCTTTCTTAATATTTCTATCTGTTGAAAGTAGCTTACTGTCATTCTTCTGACTTCCCTGAGAGGTCATTCCAAGCTTTAATGGCGTTTTCACCCATTCTTTGACAGTAAGGTGGTGAAGAGTGGGACTCTTGTCCATTCGCGCTGCTGCAAGTGATAGCGGTGTTGTTGACTCATGTGGGCATGGTTGCTGATTTCAGTCAAGTGTAACAAGGGAAAACAAGAAAGATTAAAAGAAAGACAAAACAAAATTTACTGAAAAAAACAATTAAGGGAGAGTCAAGATCAAGGAAAAAGAATGTAATAATCAAACAGGAGGGGGAAAGTAAGTAAAAACAATGGTAGAGAAAAAGAAAAGAGAACTAAAGAAAGAGGAAAATGCAACATAAAAGAGTAGGGAGCAGGCGTGGGAGGGGAAACAGGAAAGTGAAAAAGAATAGTAAAGAAAAAAACAGAATGAAGGAGGGAATGGAAAAGAAGAAAAGAGAAATAGGAGAAAGTAATCAGAGAAATAAAGGATTAAAAATAAGGGAAGGACAAATTAAAAAAGGAAAGGAGAAAATCAGGATGGGGCAGGACCCAGACAGGAGAAAAATGTGGAGGAGTGGGGTACCCAGTATGGCTTGGCCCCGTTTATCAGTTAAGGAGCTAATGGAGTAGGGAATGAGAAACTCCGATTAGATTGATTGCCTCCTACCTGTTATCTGGGTTAAGGGACTTGATTTGGAAGTTCACGCAACGGTTTAAGTCACGTGCTTGTTCCTGGAAAGGGGCTCCTTTAGGTCTGGGGACAGCTGGGAGCAGGGGCATGTCACTTGTCTGATGAGGTGGGGCTCATGCACCTTCAGAAACAGGGTGGTGTACTGGGAGCCCATCCTTAAGGATGCTGCTTTGACCTGAGTCAGAGCAGGGCAAGGTTTAGCTGACTGCTGGGTGGGTGAGGTTGAGGGCTGGCTACTACCAGAAAAATGTGGGTAACATGAGCATCTGCCTTTCTTTTTGTCAGTCACTGGTGTGGATGCTTGTCCTGGTCCTAAGCAAGCAGAGCTGATTATGGTTGTGCCAAGTCAGGCCAGACAACAATTCACCCATCTGTCTACTCTTTGACCACTTATGTTCAGCTTCTCCTAGTTGGTATTCAGTACACTTCTTTTTATTTTCCTCTGAAGCTCAGAATTCCAGGACTACCAATTATATCTGTTTCCCTTGGTCTCTTACATCTTTGATGAACAGGGTCGGTAGAGGGTGCCTGCCTAGTCTGCCTTCTTGATATATGTCTCACTTTTTTACTTTCTTGATATTATCCTTTGATGCACAAAAATGTAAAATTCTTAAGTCCAACTTATCTATTTTTTCTTTTGTTGCCTATGCTGTTGATATCATTTTAAAGAAACCACTGTCAAGTAAGTTCAATGTCATAAAACAATTCTCCTTATTTTCCTAATTTTTGTTTTTATTTTCATCTCTTTAACCCATTTGAACTAATTTTTGTATATGGTATAGTAAGTAAGGATCCAACCCTATTCTTTTGCATGCGAATATCTAATTTTCCTAGTACCATTTGTAGATGAGACTGTTCTTTCCTCATGAATGAGCTTGGCCCATTTGTTGAAAATCAATGGATTCCGTTTTAGCTTTCATTTAACTCTTAGAAAAAGGCAGTTCTATCGCTTCTCGGCCTTTTGGCTAAGATCAAGTGTAGTATCTGTTCTTATCAGTTTAATATCTGATACGTCCTCTATCCGAGGACAATATATTAAATGGATTTTTGGAGCAGGGAGTTGGAATAGGAGCTCGCTCCGTCCACTCCACGCATCGACCTGGTATTGCAGTACCTCCAGGAACGGTGCACAAAAAAAAAAAAAAAAAAAGAAAGAAAAAGGAAGTTCTTTGGTAAAGTTCTCCGGCTTTTCTCTAGTCTAGTAACTGCAATACTGGCCTCAGCTGGGTATCTGTTTCAATGATCTCTACTTTTTAAACCTCTCTTTCTTTGCTTCTTATCTGAAATTCTTTAAAAGTGGTTTTTAGGATACTGAGCAGTTTTTGCTTGAATTCCTGATAATGTGCATCAAAGTTGTACAGGATCTTACTGGCATTATCTTTCTTCAAGGAGTTTTCAGTGTTCTGGCAAGCTGGTGAAGTACTGGTAGATCACACAAGGCAGTAGAGGAAAATTTTAGCTTTGTTTAAACTGTTCTTTGCAAGATTGATCTTTCTCTTAGGGCAATGCCATTTTTAGACCTCAATTGGCAACCTGGACAGTTTTTCACTGCCTTCCATTTTGGTGAAACCCAAGTTATTCCCTCTGACCCCCAGCATTGAGACACTATTGATCTTTTTGGGGGGGATCAACACTTTCACTTCTCCATTGTTTGATCTCAAACTGCTGTGCTTAGTCAAGCACTGGTGGATGTCTCCAGAGGGATTTACCCTCACTTCCCTGTGGTTCCGCTCTTCCACATCAGGACCTTGCCTTCTTGAAACCCTACGCTATAGTTTTTGCCTCTAAATACGAGTGGAAGTGCCACAAGCCTCTGGATGCGAATTTCTTGCCCGCTATTTTGGGTACCCACAATGAGCAACTTCTATGGGTGACCATTCACTAGAAACCATCTTTCAATGTTCTGAGTGTAAGGTGTATCCCTGCCCCATAAAACAAGTCCTGCCTGAGAACTGAGGCAGAATTAGATCACAGACGCATTGTCTCGTGAGCACCAAAACACGTGATATTCACCTTCAGAGAATGTGGAGGTGGGGCACCCATTTGACTGCATTCAACAGATATCTTCTAGGAATTGTATGAGCATCCAATGTGTCCTAGAACAACAACTGCTTCCTGACCTACGAGCTCTGTTCCAAAATACTGTTCTCGTGTGAGGCTTTGGGCCAAGTTAGCCCTGGAAGTCTCCAGTTGAGGGAAGGATCAGGGCTGAGGATTGAAGGACGAAGGGTTAGTCTGTCAGCTGGGCAAAGTAAGGTTCATGGGGCAAGAGAGCACGCTGTTTTTTGCTAAAAACCAGAGCACTGAGATGGCTGCGTGAGCAGGTGTGCTGTCGTTGTAGCAAAACCAGTCCCCTGTCTGCCACAAATCAGGCCTTTTTTTGTCCTTGTTATGCTATCTTTTCTGAACCTCCAAGTAGAAAGTGTGATTAACAATCTGACTTCGTGGAATGAACTAACTATAAGTCGACATTTTCGTCCATTTGGGAAATTGATTGTGGTAGTCTCACCTAATCTGGTGTCAGTTTAAGGATTAAGAGTATAGGCATGCGAGTCTGTCTAAATAAGACCGTCTGAATGAACTATCTGGAGGAGAAAACAATGGGACTGAGAGTTCTGGGGGACATGGGAGAGGGGCAGGGAGGGAAAGAAGTGGTGTTAACAAACTCAGGGACAAAGGAATAACAAGTGATCCAAATCGGTGGTGAGGAGGGTGTGGGAGGCCTGGTAGGGTGTGATCAAGGGTAATGTAACAAAGAGGAAATGCTGAAACCCTGGTAGGGACTGAGCATGAGATTGAGACAGGAGGAAAGTCAAGGGAAATAGAGGAAAGAGCTGGGAGGCTAAGGGCATTTATAGAGGTCTAGATAAAGACATGTACATATGCAAATATATTTATGTATGAGGATGGGGAAGTAGATCTACATGCATATATTTATAGGTTTAGTATTAAGGTAGAAGATGGACATTGGGCCTCCACTCAAGTACTCCCTCAATGCAAGAAACTTTCTTCTATTAAATTGGCATTCTATGTCACTCATCTTCCTGACACAACCGCTGAAGACAAAGTGGAAGAATAAGCAAATGTGGTGAAGAAAGCTGTTGGTGCCTGGCTATCAAAAGATATAGCGTCTGGGAACGTAAAAGTTTGAAGGTAAACAAGCGGTCATCTAGCTCAGAAGCAACAAAGCCCACATGGAAGACACACGCCAGCCTGTGTGATCACGAGGTGCCGAAGGGATCAATTATCAGCCATCAAAGAACAAAAAATCATATCATTGTGTGCTCACCTCCATGATATGATCACTGAAGACAAATGGGTGCATAAGCAAATATGGCAAAGAAATCTGATGGTGGCCGGCTATCAAAAGATATAGTGTCTGGGGTCTTAAAGGCTTGAAGGTAAACAAATGGCCATCTAGCTCAGAAGCAACAAAGCCCACATGGCAGAAGCACATCAGCCTGTGCAATCACAAGGTGTCTAAGGGATCAGGCATCATCAGAACAAAAAATCATATCATAGTGAATGAGGGGGGGCAGTACATGGTGGAGACCCAAAGCCCATTTGTAGGCCTCTGGAGATCCCTTTGCAGAGGGCTCCTGAGGAGGAGACGAGCCAGTCAGTGTGCGATGTAGCAACCATGAAAAATACAACTTTCCTCTACTTCCTAAATGTTTCCTTCCCCCCCTCCCCCGCCCCCACACACTATCATGATCCGAATTCTCCCTTGCAAGTCTGGCTAGACCAGAGGATGTACACTGGTACAGATAGGAACTGGAAACACAGGGAATCTAGCATGGATGATCCCTTCAGGACCAGGTGTGTGTGGGTCGATACTTGGAGAGTAGAGGGAGGGTGGATTGGAAAGGGGGAACCAATTACAAGGATCTACAGGTGACCTCCTTCCTGGGGGACAGACAACAGAGAAATGGGTGAAGGGAGATGTTGGACAGTGTAAGATATGACAAAATAATAATTTCTAAATGATCAAGGATTCATGAGGTCGGGGAGAGGGGAGGGAGGGGAAAATGAGGAGCTGATTCCAGGGGCTTAAGTGGAGAGAAAATGTTTTGAGAATGATGAGGGTAATGAATGTACATATGTGCTTTACACAATTTATGTATGTATGGATTGTGATAAGATTTGTATGAGCCCCCAATAAAATGATTTTTAAAAAATCGACATTTTCCCTTTTTTGAAATGAGAAAACGACTTTTGCACTTGTTTCCCATATCTCTGTCCTTGTAATCTGTTTTCAATATTACACCAGTTTCTGTGGCCTTCCTCTCTAACCCCTAGCAAGGAAAAAAACCTCACAGATGCACACCTGCTCCCCATAAATGCTTCGATAAAGCTGTCTCCTACAGACCCCTGGCTCCTCACCTATCCAGTTTAAGTATGTATCTGTAAGAGCATTTGCTCCCTTTGTCCCTTATCTTAAGGAGTGTTTGCACCCCTTGTCTCTTGTATGCTTTGTGCTCCTTTTGAGTACTCCCTTTGAAGGCTTGGAATATCAAGATTAGTGCATTGCCCATTTGTTTGATGTATATGATTGACAAGAGGCTTGCATGCCTCAAGACCTACAAAAACTCTTTGGTAAGTAAACTGGAGACGTTTCTACCCCTTCTCACTTTCCCCGAGAATAGAGTTGAGTCCCCTGTGCCCTCTTTTCTGTCTTTTAAAAAAATAATCATTTTATTGGGGGCTCTTAGACCTTGTTACAATCCATACATCGATTGTACTTGACATATTTGTACATATATTCCATCGTTCGTTTCTAGATATTTACTTTCCATTGAGCCATTAAGATCAGCAACTCTTTCCCCCTCTCCCTCCCCCACCCCCAACCCTTGTAGCCCCTTGATAGACTACAGATTATTAATTATTTTCTTTTCATTTTTTAAAGATGGTTAGTTATTTTCAAATATCACACCAACTGCTGTCTTCCTTCTCCTCTGGTTTCTGTTCTTCCCCCTGGATGGGGGTGTGTGGTTATATATCATTCATTATGATCAGTGGTCCCCTCCATCCCCACCTCTCCCTACTCTTTTGGTATCTCTGTTCCCATTGCTGTTCCTGGGTTCCATGTGCTGTGAGTTTTATCTCTTGCCAATACCTATGTACATGCTCCCATCTAATGTAGATTGGGATGCAGCACTGGGGTAATGATAAAGGGGGTGGGGGGCAGGGGGTGAGGAGGCCTCAAGGGATCAGAGGTATATTGCATGACCCAATAGTGCTCTACTGCACCCTGATTGACTCAACCCCCTCCCTGTGACCCCTCTGTGGGGGGATGTTCCATTGTCCATAGATGAGCTTTGGGTCTCTGCTCCAACCACCTTCCATTCTCACCAATGCATTTTTTGTTTGTTTACTGTTTGTTGTAAATGTTCTGATACCTGTTGCCCAGTCTTGATGAAACCTCATGATCTCATCGGCTGGTGTGCTTCTTCCATGTGGGCTTATTGTTTCACTGTTGGATGGCTGCTTGTTTAACTTCAAGCCTTTAAGACCCCAGCCACTATATCTTTTAATAGCTGGGCACCATCCTTTGTCTTCACCATATCTGCTTATGCATCCATTTTGTCTTCAGTGATCATGTGTGTGGTGGGGTGAGCATCACAGAATGCCAATTTGTTAGAATGAAATGTTCTTATATTGAGGGAAGGTATGAGCTGAGGCTCAAGGCCCATCTGCTCACCACACCCTTCTCCCCAAATTCTTCTTCCCCCTCTACCTTCTGGGGCCATTGCCTTCTCCCGGGCTTCCCTGCCATGCTCCAACCCATGTAATTAGGCAAACCATACATGTCCTTGTCCGAACAATAAGAAAACATACGGTTGAAGAAAGAAAAGGAAAGAGAAAAAGACAAGAGGAAAAAACAAACAACCCCCCCTACAGACCTGTCTTCTTTAATAGTGCAGATGCTCTGCAGGGTGAAGAGAGACAGGGGTCAGTTTAAGACATGGAAAAAAATGATAAATTATCAAGGATTCATGAGGGAGGGAAGGGGTGGGGGGAAATATGCTGATACCAAGGGCTGAAGTAGAAAGAAAATGTTTTGAAAATGATGATGGCAACATATATACAAATGTGCTTGACACAATAGATGGATGTACAGATTGTGATTAGAACTATAAAATCCTCCAGTGAAACGATTAAACAAACATCTGGGGTCTTAATGGCTTGAAGTTCAACAAGTGGCCATCTTGCAGGAAAACAACACCCACATGGAAGAAGCACAACAGTCTGTGTGATCATGAGGTATTAATGGGATCAGGTATCAGAAGATTAAAAATTTTTATCAATGTGAAGGAGAGGGGTCAGAGTGGAGACCCCAAGTCCGTCTGTAGACAATTAGGCATCCCCGCACAGAAGGGTCACAAGGAAGGGACAATTCAGCCAGAGTGCAGTATAGCACTGATGAAACATACAAAATTTCTTTGGTTCTTTAATGTTTCCTCCCCCTACTATCATGACCCCAGTTTTATCTCACAAATCTTGCTATATTGGAATATGTACATCGGTACAGAAAAGAGCTTTCAACACACAGAAGCCAGGACAGATAAGCCCCTCAGAAAGAGTAATTGAAATAGAGATATCCTGAGGGTAGGGGAGGTGGGAAAGGGGGAGAAAGGGGAAACCAATAGCAATGATGGATGAATAACCCCACCCCGAGGGGGATGAACAACAGCAACATGGGTGAAGGGACACAGCAAACAGTGTAAGGTACGAGAAAATAATAATTTATAATTTCTTAATGATTCCCGAGGGGGTGGAGGGTAAAAAGAGGATCTGATACTAGGGGCTGAAATAGAAAGATAATGTTTTGAAAATGATAATGGCAACCTAGGTACAAGTTTGCTTGATATAATTGATTTATGGATTGGTATAATATCTGTAAGAGCCCCCAATAAAATTATTTAAAACCAAAACAAAAGAAAGTAGAAAATAATACAAACTAGAAAAAATTTTATATGGTCAAAATGGAGATGAATGATAAGGTCTTAATTTTTTTGAGGTACATTTTTCATAGTAGTTATTACTATGATTCTTTCTTAAAATTTTTATTGGTTGGGATTAATACATATGTTAAATAATTCCATAGTTCAATCACATAGAGCAGAATTGTACATTTACTACCACAATCAGTTTTCAAACATTCTTTTTCAACACGGTCCCTTGATACTAAATTTTAATGCAACCACATCTGCATTTATCCACTGTCTAATGCACCCTATTTGATAGCAAGGCCATTCACATCCCAGGTCAGTGACCAGAGGCCCTGACAAAGTCTTACAGACACAGAATGTGACATTTATTCTACAGCGAGCACTGGTGTGGAGTGGACTTTGCCATGGGATGTGAGAAAGACATAGGAAGTCACGTGGGAAGGTGGGACTTGGGAGGGTCAATGGTATTTATACAAGTCTATTGGATTGGAGTCAAAAATATTCAAGAATGAATATAAACAGGAAAAGTACGGAGACTCCACCACAGAGAAACTGGGAGCAGTACGCAGTGCTACGGATGGAGTGGCTAGAATCTTAGCCTCGTTGAAGTTTCGTTGTCGCCTTTCCCTGGGAAAGCCATGTGGCTCTACTTGGTGGGTTTCTTGGGCCTGTACTACCTTCTGCGTGGGTATTGGGAGAGACAAGTGGTGAGCCACCTCCAAGAGAAGTATGTCTTTATCACGGGCTGTGGCTCTGGCTTTGGGAACCTGTTGGCCAGGCAGCTGGATGCTCGAGGCTTCAAGGTGCTGGCTGCATGCAGGTCGCAACAGAGTGCAACGCAGCTGAGGAGCCAGACATCAGAGAGGCTGGAGACAGTGATCATGGATGTCACTCAGACAGACAGCATTGTTGCAGCCACCCAGTGGGTGAAGGAGCGTGTGGGGGACAAAGGTACTACCCACATTCTGTTTGTGTCTATTTTCTTCTTTTATCTGTGAAGGGTAAATTTTTCTCTTGCTACTCAGGAAGGTCCCACAGATATTTTGATTTTCACAGGTTTGAACTTTGGAGTTTCCTGAACAGAAGCTCTAGAGCACTCCACCCCCCCCACCCCCAGGGGATACTGGACCGATTAGGGGAGGGTGGCATGCTGCAAGAGCAGATACCTCCACTCAATCCTGGATTGTGGGCTAATACAATACAAAAGCTTTTAATTGCCAGGCAGGTGCTGAGAATTAAAAAAATTTTTTTTGAAAGGCACGGTAGGACAAATAAATTTGGTAAGCTATGGCCCAGAGTTTTCCTGCAGAACTTTTGAAACCATGGTTGTTAACCATTCAAATGATGTAAGAGCAGCCTTTGTCCAGGACAGACTGGAGGAGAGTTCTAGCCTAGAGCTCAGTCTTGAGGGAGACCTAGGGCGATAGGGCTTGGGCTAGTTGGAATCCTGCTCCAGTCTCACCCAGGGTACCCGTTCAGATCTGTGCTGCACAGCTCTCTCTCTCTACGACCTTAAGATCAGCCCACTTAATTTCTGGTGATTTAAGGTATGGCGAAGAGATGGTAGGTAACAACAATTAGATGATTCGATTCTTTCTTCTGGTTATAGATTTGCACTTTGTAGAAAAGAAAACAAACAAGGAGAGAACAGCAGTCTCTCTGTTCGAACCACTAGAGTTAACAGCTCTGTTGGGTATCCTGGTATCAGCATTTTCCTCACCAAATCCCCTCTGATATTGACAGTACTCAAGATCGTTTAGATGCTGGCATGTTGGTCCATGATTTCTTTACTTAAGCAGGTTTCAAAAACTTCATGGAAAAATGGAATGAAAAAATAATGACTTGTTGGTACTGGCATACATAACACCTGTGTAAAAAACTCTCTGAATATTGACTAGTTTGCTTTCTCAGCAATATTCCTTATGGAAGCAGATGAGGTTGTATTAAAGACTATGCATCTCTGAAAGGAGCAGGGGTCTTGGGAGACCTTGTGCTCTTCTCAATCATTTCAAGTGCAAACGTTACTATGTTGGACCGGGTTCTCTACAGAGACAAACCAGATTGCTAGTAATTATATATGAATATATTTATCAAGATAGATATATAATACAAGAAATGAACCGTTAAATTATATACAGATAGAAAATACAAGAAATTAACAGTTAGATTATAAAGCAGTGAGACACTAGCAGTCCTTTAAGGCTTGAGAGCCTCCAGTTGCCAGTCCTCTTCTGTAGAGAGAGCTGGGCTATATATATCCAGGCAGCAAACAGCAAGGCAGGTCCCCAACTGTCATCAACTGTCAGTCCCCAGCTCCAGAGATGAACATTCCAATCGTGTGGGCTTAAAGGGACCTCAACTTACAGTGACACAATCCACAGACTAGGCATCCCACAGGTAGTGTACCCCTTTAAACTGAGGCACAGAACAAGCAAGGTGAGGCTCACCGAGCCATTTATCCCTCTGCCCTTCAGTTAATCCTACTTGTGTTTATTGGTCAGGCTGGCACAATAAACTATTGCAGTTACCCACCCTGAACTCCCCTAAAAACCGGCCTCTGCTACATGAGTTCTGTGGGATATTACTCCGATTTCAAATCCTTGGTCTTGTGTCCTTTTTGTCCTGCATCTAATGTGGGGAGTGGAGACTGGGAAGAGAGTATATATCTATCTTTTAATCTCATATATTAAGGAGCCTGGCAGGCTGGGTTTCTGGGATGGAGGGAGGCCTTCACTCTCGTGAGTTGGAGGTAAGGCCCACTCACATTCTTATAATTAATATCGTTCCCCACTATATGCTCCGTAATAGTGCTACGTTAACGTCCTCTCTTAGCAGCACGTGGCTGATTGCTGTGTAGCAGGCAGCTTGAACTATTAAAGCAGACATAACACTCGTGTCTCTCTTCCAGCATGACACACAACCCCCCTAGCAGGTACCCTTGCGTCTTGTTCTCTGCTCCCCACACTAACAGGGAACCTGCCCTAAAGCTGTGTGTACTAGCTATCAGGAGGGATGAGAAGAGTGTATGAGGGGAGGGTGACTCTTTGGGAGCATAAACTCCAGTCTGTTCATGGTGGGAGGATGGGGCGGCCTCCCCTTCTCCCCAGCTATGCCCTGAGTATTCACACTAGGGTGAAGGTTTGAGTTCCTTAGGTCAAAGAGTGAACCGAACTATAGAAGTAGACATTGCCTGAGAATTGGAGCAAGTGGTTTGGAGGTCTGACTGAGAAGTTAAAATGCAGGCCAGTTCTGTAACTTCCCAAGGTGTGGAATGTAGTGAATTTACTTTCTCTCCTTCTTCTCCCCCACCTTTTCCTTTTTTATCTCTTCTTTCTTCTTCCTTTATATCTCCTAACCCAGTTCTTACTGTCCTCTCTCCTCTCTCAAGAGATATTTGTTGAGCATTGACTGCATTTTCTCAAACATTTGCCATGCATTAAAAGCAATATGACATTCATGAAACACACAACTTCCCTCTAGTTCTTTGGTGCTTCCTTCATCCCAATCTCATGACCTAAATTCTACTTTACAAACTGGATTAGAACAGAACATGCACACTGTTACAGATAAGAGCCAGCAACGCAGGGAATCCAGGATAGATAAACCCCTCAGGGCCAACAGTGAGAGTAGAGATACCAGGAGGATTAGGGGAGGATGGGGGTAGAAAGGGTTAATTGATCACAAAGATCAAATAGAACCCCCTCCCAGGGGGGATGAATAAAGGAAAAGTGGGTGAGGGGTGACGGAGGATGATGTAAGAGAGGGAAATAATTATCCATAACTTATCAAGGGTTCGTGAAGGAGGGCTGGTGGGGGAGCGGGGAAAGAAATGGGGAGCTGATATCAGGGGATCAAGTGGGAAGAGAATGCATTGAAAATGATGATGGCGGCATATGTGCAAATGTGCTGGACACACAGTATGAATGTATGGATTGTGATAAGAGATTTAAGAGTCAATAAAAGTATTTAAAAAAAACAAACAAACCACGCTAGTGGCTGGTGGGTGCCAAACACTGAGGTATAAAGATGCCCACCTACAGCTCCTTTCCATAGATCTGAAAACCGTAACAGCTTTCAGACAAGCCCTTATTTCAACTCCACACCTTTCACTTATAGTTCCTGATTGTGGACTCCATTAATCAACTCAGTTTGAATGTGAGTGTGGACTATAACTGTGTCTGATTTGAAGCCTGTCTCAGGATCTCTCTCTACTTCCCATTTCCTCAGGTCTCTGGGGTCTGGTGAATAATGCTGGCATAGCTGTACCCACAGCACCCAACGAGTGGCTGACCAAACAGGACTTTGCGACGATTCTGGATGTGAACCTGTTGGGGATGATCGAAGTGACTCTGAGCTTGCTGTCTCTAGTGAGGAAGGCGAGGGGCCGTGTGGTCAACTTCTCCAGTATTGCTGGCCGGGTGTCCCTAGGTGGTGGAGGCTACTCCATCTCCAAATATGGTGTGGAGGCCTTCTCAGACTCCCTCAGGTATGGGACTATTACTGGGGCCCCTTCTCTGTTTCCCTGATGTGTTTTCTCTTCGTGAGAGTCTGGTGAATGAAAGCTGGAGGAGGTCTTCAAGACTCCTCCATGCACTGCACTGTAGTCTTCCCTTCTTTCTGCACTTAGGTGACCACTCTCTGGGGACCAATTTTCAGTGTTCTGTGTGGAAGAAGGGGCCCTGGATAATTTGGCTCCTGAGCACATTTTCATATATCCTGTGATATGAAGTAGAGCTGGAGTAGACATTTGCTGAGGGTTTCTGGTAGTGCACTGTGTGTCTTAGGACAACAATATTTAGACAATGGCCTTAAGACTCACAGCTGAGGTCAGGATAAGTAATACTGGACTACTGGTGTCTTCTCTTTTAATTCTTAAGGCCAAATTAGCACTGGAAGACCCTGGATTGAGAGGAGGGCTCTACATTGGAATGGAGCCTTCAAAGAGGCATTAGCCTGGCAGCCAGGTAAAGAAAGACTTTTAAGTAGGGGTTTCTGGCTAGGGACCTTACACCAGCTGAGGCCCAGGCAGTGCTGAGGGGCCTCCCTGTAGAAATGATAAGGCTGGCTTGATTGAGCTATCTGGGGATGTGGGCACAGGAGAGTGTGTGGGTCCTGGAGGGACTAGCACTTCATGCTGTTGGCCGTGGAAGCCCATGGAAGTGGGTAATCAGGAAAGCTACTTTCCTTGGTCAAACCAGCTTCAGAAGATCCCTGAAGCTGCTTTATATGGAGAGGTAAGTCTGAGAGCAGAGAGATCCTTTAGCAGACAGTTCTGGAGCTCAGCTGAGAGATGGCCAGGGTTTTAGTAGGGCAGGAGAGGACAGGGAGTAGACAGATGAGTCCATAGGAGGTAAAGTGGCCAAGGCTTAGTGTTAATGGCTTTTGGGGAGATATGGTGAGATAATATGTCAGTGGTACTTCACTGTAGGTTAATAAGATTTAGCATTGATGAACTAATTATGTGGACGTATTGGGGAAAAATATTGCTATACTTCCTAAGTTGCTGAGCCATACAACCTGTCTCATGAAAGTCCTGGATTATAGATTGCTTGCTTGGGTTTTCTGAAATCTTTCGCCACGTGTCTTTCTGTCTTTCAGGAGAGAACTCTACTCTTTTGGGGTGAAGGTGACTGTCATTGAGCCAGGGTTATTCAAGACTGGCATGACCTGCAGTGCAAAGGTTTCAAAAAGCATCATGGAGGTGTGGGACCAGGCCTGCCCTGAGGTCAAGGAGGCCTACGGCGAGAAGTTCCTGGCTTCACGTGAGTAGGCTGTGGACAGAGCAGACAGAAGCAGATTCTGGTCTGCGAAACTTGGACCTGCCACCTGTGTCTGGGTCTGTCCTCCAGGCTTTGACCCTGCCACATTGTGGAAATCGTCAGCCTTGCTCTTTTTTTTTAAATTTTCAGTGATCCTGTCAGGAAGGTGAGCATCATAGAATGCCAGTTTAATAGAATAAAGTGTTCTTGCATTGACGGAGTAATTGAATAGAGGCCCAATGTCCATCTGCTACCTTAATACTAAACCTATAAATATATGCATGTAGATCTACTTCCCCATCATCATATAAAAACATATTTACACATGTACATGCCGGTATTTAGAACTCTATAATTGCCCTTTGTCTCCTACTTCCTTCCTCTATTTCCTTTTACTTTCCTTTTGTCCCACTATCATGCTCAGCCTTCATTTGGGTTTCAGTAATTCCTCTGGGTTACATTGCCTTTGATCAAGCCCTACCAGACCTCCTATACCCTCCTTGCCATCTATTTTGGATCACTTGTTGTTCCCTTGTCCCTAGGTTTGTTAACACCACTTCTTTGGCCCGACCTCCCCCTCTCACATGTCCCCACCAGAACCATTGGTCCTGCTGTTTTCTCCTCCAGATTGTTTATCTAGGCTATCTTATCTAGAGAGACCTAGAGAGAATAATATGCACAAAAACAAGACAGCTAAATAAAGCAACAAAATAAAACAACCAAAAAACAATGACAAAAAGAGAAAATCTTGTAAGTAGTTCAAGGTCTGCTTGTTGACCTTTAGGAGTGTTTTCCAGTTGAGTTCAATGGGGAGCCATTCCCTGGCCCCAAAGTCTATTTTTGGTACTCTTTTGGGACTTCCTTGCTATGCTCCCTTGTTGTTCTGTTGCAGGCCCTTAGTGTCTTGCCTTGGTGTGGTAGGGTCAGATCGGGTGCAATTCCCAAACTGTGTCTCCAGTGTTGTCCTCTGGAGGGCTTTGGGGTCAATGAGGGATGTCATGTCTCCTGGTGGGACCGGCCATATGGTCCTCTCTGTGCATTGGCAGCTCTGAGCAGGGATCTCATCCTCAAGGCTTGGTGGGCCAGGATGTTCTCTACTCTCGCTTCCTCCCCATTCATTTGCTCCTGTGTGCTCTGATCAGGCATGCCCCTCTCCCTGAGCTGTAGCTTCAGTGCTGTCCTCTCAAGTAAATTCTTTTGGGGGAGGGGCAAGTCAGCCTTGATCATACAGTCCTATCTGGTCAACTGGTAATCCCAAGACAAGGCCTACCCTGATTAAACCTGGGACCATTTATCTGAACCCCGTAATTATTTTGAGGTGCCAACTGAAGCCAGCGAGGGAAGGCACCTGGGGCCTCCTAGCAAGCTGGTGTTAGAAACAGCTGGCTTTAAGTGTTTATGTAACAAATGTTAACAGAGACCTTCATTTGTGCCATCCTAGAGTTGACTTTGTGATGAAGTGTTTTCGTGTAAGGGCTAGGGCACTGCTAGGGAGAATGGAAGAGATTTGGGACATGGACTGGGCTCCCCAGTCTTCAAAAACATCCTTCCTTAATAGAGGAGAGCACTAGGAGGCAAAGGGCATTTATAGAGGTTGAAGTACAGGCATGTACATATATAAATCTATTTATATATAATGATAGGGAAATAGATCTATGTACATATATTTGTGTTAGTATTAAGGTAGCAGATGGACACTGGGTCTCTACTTAAGTACTCCTTCAATGCTTAGAACACTTTGTTCTAATACCCTGGCATTCTGTGATGCTCTCCTTCCTGATATGATCACTGTATACAAAATGGGTGCATAAGAAAATATGGTGAAGAAAGCTGATGGTGCCCAGCTATCAAAAGATATAGCATCTGAGGTCTAAAAGGCTTGGAGTTAAACAAGTGGCTATCTAGCTGAGAAGCAACGAATCCCACATGGAAGAAGCACACCAACCTGTATGATCATGAGGTGTCACTGGGATCAGGTATCAAAGACCAGAATTAAAAAAAAATCATTATCAATGTGAATGAGGGGGAGTGCAGAGTGGAGACCCAATGCCTATCTGTAGACATTTGAACATCCCCTTACAGAAGGGTCACAAGGAAGAGACAAGCCAGTCAGGGTGCAGTATAGCACCAAGAAAATATACAACTTTTCTCTAGTTCTTTAATGCTTCCCCCCCCTCCCTCCCTACCACCACCACTATGATGATCCCAATTCTACCTTACAAGTCCAGCTAGACCAGATCATGTACACTGGTAAAGACAAGGGCTTGAAATACAGGTAATCCAAGACAGATACCCCCCCACCCCCAGGACCAATAATGAGAGTAGTGATACCAGGAGAGTAAGGGGAAGGTGGAGAAGAAAGGGAGAAACAATCACAATGATCTATATAGAACTCCTTCCCTGAGGACAGACAACAGAAAATTGGGTGAAAGGAGACATCGGACAATGTAAGACCAAAAAAATAGTAATTTATAAATTATCAAGGGTTTGTGAGGAGGGTGGGGGAGGGAGGAGAAAAATGAGGAGCTGATACCAAAGGTTCAAGTAGAAAGAAAATGTTTTGAAAATGATGGCAACAAATGTACAAATGTGCTTAACACAATGGATGCATGTAAGTATTGTGATAAGAACTGTTAAAAAGAGTCCCCAATAAAATGATTGATGTGTAAATTCATTTAATTCCTTTCTTATCTTGACAGATCTCAAAGGAATAGAAATGACTCTCAAGAAGTCTTCTACATCTCTGTCGTTGGTGACAGACTGCGTGGAGCACACGCTGATTGCCTGTCACCCACGAACCCGATACTCGGCTGGCTGGGATGCCAAGTTCTTCTACATTCCCATGAGCTACATGCCCACCATCTTGGTAGATACTCTGTTCTACATGTGCTCCCCGAGGCCTGCCAAGGCCTTGTAAAGGCAAGGCTGTGGGGTGGGCTGGGCTGGACTGTGGTGCTGAGAGGAAAGGGCCTGGGAAAGAAATAAGATGGGAAATAAAGAGAAGGAACACTGAAGTCACCAGGGGCACTTTCGTTGTCCCCTCCCCTATTACTCAGGACTCTTCCACTATTAGGGGGGAAGCAGCAGAAGCTGACAGCACCCATTGGGGCTCTGATGCCTTTATGTGTTTGGGGCTCTAGGCACCTGATACTCTACAGTGGTTCTGTTGCCAGAAACAACTGGAAGTTGAAGCAATTATTCTGAAATTTGGAGGCACTAGAGAAGGTCAGTCAACCTTGCAGATTATAGACAATTGAGCCCCAATAAAAACTTTGAACGCCAAAGATAGAAAACCAGGAAAGGTCCAGAAGGCATTGGCAGGACCTCAGATTCCTTTCCTGAGGGGATCCAAGCTTATTTCACCACCATCCTCTCTGGAGTCTGTTCCATGAGTCACACTTCCATCCTCTGCCTTCCCTCATCTTCCAGCTCATAGCCTCTCCCCACATACCAGAGTGAATGAAGTGAGAGCCATGTCTGGTTCCCCAGTCTTTACCATTCTACTAACTTTCGTTGAACACCTACTGTATACTGAAAAGAATTCTCTTGATTACCTAGTGCTTCGTCTGATGAACTCCAGTCAGAGAATGGGAGGTACATTTGACTCATTTTAGTACATTGACCTTATCAGAACAGGGCATTGGGTCTTCAGGAAATTTTAAACTTTTGAACAATATATTACAATATACCGTATAAATCATTGACTTAATGTTGTCTAAATACTTGTAGACCAAGGGACAAGATGAGCACTGAAGTATACAATCTAGAGTAAAGATCCCCACTGTGTATAGGGCTGGGCACAGGGAAAGGGTGGACCTGGGAGTTGGTTGAGGAGTGGTGGGACTAGTGTATCAAAGGCATCTCTGAGAGTGATCAAGATGGGCCAAAGAGCAATATGATTGTACTGGGGGGAAAAATCAGGAATGAATATAAATAGAAAAAGTATGGAGACTACACATCATAATCCTGCCAACAAAGGAGAGGCCAGAGTTCCATTCCAACAATAGCTTTCAGGCTCTATTGTGGCCAAAGACATGGGGCTGGGCCTGGTGGGCCTCACAGACATGTGCTACCTTCTGTGCTGGACACAGGAGAGGCAAGTGTTGAGCCTTCCCGGAGACGGGGTATCCTCATCATTGCCTATGGCCTGAGCTTGGAGAACCTGCTGGCCAGGCAGCTGGTGCAGGGAGGCCTGAGGGTGCTGCTTGGTGTAGGACAGAGCAAGTGGCTGAGCAGCTAAGGGGCTAATGGCTCATCAGACAGGCTGGAGAAGATGCTGCAGGTCACCAAGACAACACTGCTGCAGCCACCAGTGTGTGAAAAAGCGCATGGTAGAGAGGCGCCACCCAGAGTCTTGCTTCTTCTCTCCATATAGAGATCTTTCTTCTGCTACCATGACGATTCACAAGATGTTTTGATTATCACAGGGCTTGAGTTTTGTAGTTTGCAGAACAGAAGCTCTGGAGTTTCAAGGGAGAACTTCTCGAGTGATTAATGGTGACCACCACAGTTAGATGAGAGCCCCTATGTCCAGGGCAAACTTTGTGCAGAAGGAGGAAGAGGCATGGATTTCCATCTGGAGGGTTGACCCAAGGTAGTGGAGCCTGGGCCTGGCTGGACCCTGCTCTTCTACCCACCGATGCACATTTGCTTATTCATATTTCATGCAACACCCTTTATTATCATCTCCACTTATGGTGACTCAGGTGAAAGAAACAAGTGGACCACTGCTTTTTTGCTTTGCTTTTAAATTATACAGTTAAAACATAAATAGACATGTTCATCAGGGCAAATGCACCACAGAGAGAACAATGTTTATTCTATTCTCACTAGATTTAGTCTCTATATTATGTAATCACGATCAGCATATTCATTAATTCCCTTCCCAAACATGATATCCAATTGATACTAATTTACATATGCAATCTGAAACTTGTTTGATGGACATACTAATACTTTAGCATTCTGTGAATACTGCCTTGTTCATGTTCTCAGTGATATTACTCATAAAACACCAATAAAGCCACATTAAAGATGATATATTTCTTTAAGATAACGGAAGGTTTCTAGGCAGGGGAAGGATGAGTCTTTCAGGGTCTAGTCTCTTCCCAATGGTTTCAAAATCAAAATCTGACACTAAGCAACTCTCTCTACCTGAAACCCTACCTCTGAAGATCTGAGCTTGGTGAGTTGATAACGCTATTAAAATTCCTGGACATTATGTTCCTTTGCTTTATTGTTTTTCACAAAGCTATGTAGGTTGGGAATTAAGGAAGTAAGGTGAGTGTGTCAGGAAAAGGTGAAACATTTTTGGAGCACAGGCTGGAGCCTGCCCACTGGTATGTTATTTCAGGGTGGGGGGTGGGGTGATCTCATCTACCGGCAATCTTTACTTTATCATTTGTACAAGGTGAGAGTTTAAATTCCTCAGGTCAGAGGGTGAATTTGCTCCTGGGTAGATGGTGCCTGAGAACCAATGGAGGTTTTTAAAAGACTTGTCCCACATTCTCAAATGTACGGCAGTTCTCTAAACTTCCTAAGTCTTTGCAGTCAAGATGTCACTAGGCCTGACAGGTGGTGTCCTGCCCTTGGAGGTGAACTCTTTTAACTAATGAGATGCTGTCCCACTCACCTGTTGAAAGTCAGGAATGGTGTGTATGACTATTTCATATTACTTAGGGTAGAGGCTCCCTCTGTCACCAATGGGGTAAGCAGTACAGAGTCAATCAAATAGTTGGGGGGGGGGAGTGCAGGCAAAGGAAACGGGGTGTTGGACTTTGAGTGCAGCCAGTAAAGAGTTCGTCTGCAGAACACGGCCATCAAAGTAGGAATGGCTGGTGATGAGTCTGAAGAGAAGACTGACATCACTGTACACCCAGCAAACAGAAAGCACAGAGATTCCAAAGTCAGGGAAAGTTATAAGACAGCAAGACATTCTTACAAAAGAGCTAGGTGCCTTCAGGACAAGGAGGGAGGGGGATGATGAGCTATGGGGAAAAGTGAGGGGGAAGGTGGATTTTGCTTGCCCGTTTTCTTGCCCCTCTTCATAGAGGGACAGGTGCTTCCTTTTGTAGGGTTTCCTCCAGCAACCTGGAATTACAGGAATGGACCCAAAGATGGAAAACCAAGGAGAGGCTCATAGGGGGTGGCACAGGACTACATCACCTTCCTGGAGGAAAGCCATATCCTCACCAGGGGCCTCCTCTCCCTGGCTTCCATGCCTCTCCTCTATTTCCATCCTCTGGCAGCCCTGACTTCCAAGTCCTGATCCTCTCTACACAGATTCTCCCAGAAATACAATGAGAGTCATGTCTGGACCTCCAGTCTTCCGTATTTCCCGCATTTTTATCGATCATCTACTGTATGGTGGACAAGATTTCCCCAGTTCTCCTTGAGATGGTAGATCTCTGACTTTGTCCTTATCTAAGTATAGGTTCCATGGTGGCATGGATTAAAGCACTCAGCTGTCAACAATTTGAACCTATAGCAGCTGCTCAAAGGGTGTGACAGTCTGCTTCTGTAAAGATGTATAGCCTTGGAAACCCTGTGGAGCGGTTTTACGCTGTCTCACCAGTGCACTGTCAATTGGGAAGGACTCAAGGGCTTGGTTTAAGTATGGAATCAGTAAAGAAGTGAGTACAAAGTCATGCGGATTCCTGGGCTCACTATAGTTAGTCATCCTGTGACTCCTCTCATTACAAAGACTAGGAAATTATTTTTTGGAGCAGTAGTTCTCAACCTGCCTCATGCCACAACCCTTTCATACAGTTACTCATGTTGTGGTGACCTGCTCGACCATAAAATTATCTTCATTGCTACATCCTAACGGTAATGTTGCTGCTATGAATCAGGTGACCCTTGTGAAAGGGTTGTTCGACCCCCAAAGGAGTTGTGACCCACAAGCTGAGAACCGCTGCTTTAGAGACTGTTACAAAGTTGAAAATGACATAATTCTAGGTTTAAAAAGAAAGTGAGGCCTGATGAGCTCACAGTACCATTCAATTTAGATCATGGAGTGAGTCCTGGGTGTGACGCAGGTGACTGTTAAAAATACAAAGGTCATGGGACATGCCCATGAGGACTGAGTCCATTAACGTTTGAGGTGAATGTACTCAAGGTCAACCCAGGTTTCCCCTCAGGAGAAAAGTAAGCTCTACAAATCAAATCTGAATCTTCTCCAGTCTTAAGATCTTTGAACACATACATGTATACCTACCTACCAAGCAAACAAGCAAGCAGACAAGTTGCTGATTCACTTTATAGCCTCCACTTTACATAAAGTTCTGGAGGTGTGGGCTCATTTTCAGGCAACCCACTCCAGAAGTTGTCAGAGAACTGTGTGTGGTCTGGATTTCTGCTTCCTGCGACCCCTTGCTCAAGGTTAAGAATTCTTGGAGTTTGCTACTGGATTCTGCCTGTGGGACCCAAGGACCCTGAGGCTGGACCTGTGGAGACTCCAGGGTGCTGACATTACTAGGAGGAAGCACGAGCTAATGAGTAAAAGCAGCCCAGGGTAAACCAGCACCAGTCCTCAAGGGTGACCCAGCAGAGGGCCGTCCCCCACCCCCACTGCCCCTTTTCCTTCCAGGTTTCCTGCTGGGGAGGCGCAGTCTCAACGTGGTGGGTGCAGACAGGGGCTGGATGGAGCCCAGTCGGGTGGGAGGCCGCCTCCCACACTTCCCTTTGTCCTCCAGGTCCTCTCAGAGCAGCACAGTCGGTGACTCCCCGCTGGCAGCTCCCCACAGCCCCCTCCGCCCAGATCTCGGGTTTCCACATCACCTCTCCACCCCAACCTGCTCCCTCCATTTTGCTGGGCGCTGCATACCAGGAGGGCCTGCCACAAACCTAGTTTGCGCGATTACGCCCGCCCCCACCACTTCCGGTTGGAAGGTTCCAGCTCCCACTGTGGTTCCTGCATCGTTAAAGGACCCGTGAGGAATGGAGAAGGGGCTGGGTGCGGACACCCTGGCCCTGGAGGGAGCGTCACCCACCACAGCTGAGCGGAAGCTCCTCCACGAAGCGCTGGCGGCTTTCCCACAGCGCGGGCGGCGCGGCCATCGCCCCTCCAGCAGGCGCCGCCCCTGCCGCGCACGCGCGCGGGACGCAGTGGGCGGTCCCGGACAGGCCCCGCCCACCGTCGGGCGGGGCGCTTCTTCAGGAGCCTGTGCGCGGGCTCTGTGTGTCCTGCAGGGGTTTCAGGCGAGTGAGGAGTGAGGCTCCCTCCAAGTTCTCTTCTCCTTCCCTGGCCTGCCCCTCAGACAGGACGGAGGAGGCATTCTAGGGATCTTCCTGGACTTTCTGCAGCCCCGAGAAAGCACCCTGGAGGCCCGGCAAGGACGCAGAAACCACGGTGACGAAAATCAGCAGGTGGGAAGGACACATTGCTGGACCGTTCTGGACAGACTTATTACAGACACTGGAAAGGACTGTGAAGGCCCAGCACTCCAAGAAGGGAACATAAACAAGAAGGAATCAGCAAATATGAAGGAAGGGGAATATAGGGAACCTGTGGGTATTCCGTGGACAGCAAAATTGTGGCTATTTAGAGGGGAAATCCAATTTGTTTCAAGGAAACAACACCCTTAGTAGGGTTGGGGGTCCACCTTAGGATTGGCAAATCCCCTTGGCCTGTTCAGAATTACTAGAGCTCTTTCCTTCCTCCTCCACCTTTCTCTTATGCGCTGGGAGAAGGATCTTAGCAGATCCACCCTCCCACCCCCCAAGACCAAAACCACTGCTGTAGAGTCCATGTCAGCTCATAGTGATCACCCCCACAACCCATAGGTTTATGGACTTAGAAAGTGGTGGATTCAAACTCATGACCAAGCAGACTGCAGCCCAACTTATAACCACTACACCACCAGGACTCCAAGGCAGGGCCCTGGAAGTGGTAAAAGGCTGATTTGTGCAGGATTAACCTTTGTGGTACTGCTTCAGCTTCCTGTCTTGCTGGCAGACTTCCTGCACCTGCGATCCTTAACACTTTGAGGCAGAGCCTGAAATCTGTGTCTGCCTGTGTGTCAGCTCTGCCTGCCATTAAGCCTCTGGTTTCCATGGGACATGTTCCCTCCACCAACATCTCCCTGAGACCTCTTGACTCAGTGTGTACAAGAATGAGTCTCTAGCCATTTTTTAGCCTACTTGGGCGGGGGGGGGGGGGTTAGCAACTCCTTCCTATTCTCCATAGTTCCCTGGTTCTAACTGATGGAGTCCCTTTTAATTTTTAGGGGAGAGTTGTAAACCCTAAACGTTCCCAAGTGGGCATGATGGTAAATCCTAATAATTGAAAAAATTTAAGATACACTATTTCTCATGGTTTCTACTTTTAGAACCCTAAACTGAGGGGACAGATTGTGCACTGTGGCCGGGTGGAAGGGCAGAAGGGAATGTGACTAGGCATCCAGGGAAGTAGGTAGTGTTTTTAGGAGGTGAAGGGGTAAAATCCCCACAAGTACTTGCAATGGATTAACTGTTAGAGTGCTGACTGCAAGGTTGGTAGTTCAAGCCCACCAGTTGAGGCTGTCTGCCCCCTTCAAAATTTACAGTCTTGGGAACCCTAGAGCCGCTCAGTTGTGTCCTAGAGGGTCGCTATGAGTTGCAGCAGTGGGTTCTATGTTGTACTTTGCCGAAGGTGTTCCAGTCAATCCTCCTATTTCCCTCCACCCCCCCCCCCCCACCTTACTGGGTGCCCTAGTACCAGGCCCTCTCCTTGCTCTTTGGGGAAGACCCTGATCCATTATAACTCTCTGCCCCAGATAACACTCTACCAAGATAGCTCTTATTCCACCCCACATCCTACACTTAAAAATGATTTATATTGGCAAAATATGTGTGACAAAATATTTGCCATCTCAAAAATGTTTGCCTCTCCTTTACAATATTTGATCTTCTATTTCTAATTCCTTTTGCCAACCCCCACACCACAGTGCCCTAACGATTTCCTGGGTCAAGGGGGCACTCACCCCTTTAGAGTTTTGCCTTATCTTTGTAATCCCAGAGGCAGTGATAGAGCCTTCCTTTGTGCCCTGGTGAAACTCTGTGTGCTAAGCTGGATGAAGAAACCCACACTCAGAGAGGATCACAGTCTGCCCGCAGTCACATGAGTTGGTCGCACTGCTGGCTTTTGTATCTAGGTGTGTGTATCCAGAATTCAATGTCCATCCTCCCAGGAAATCCTCATGGTCACAGAGACCAGAATCTGGGGCTTAAGCCGAAAGAAAAATAAATAGAGTTCTGAATTGGAGGGGATTGTTTAACATGCCTGTCTATGCATGTGTGTGTGTGTGTGTGTGTGTGTGTGTGTGTGTGTGTTTCCAGGTAGATGGCCGGGAAGAGGAAGTATTCTTGGAATGATAAGTGGCTAAGAAGGCGGTCCTTGAGACATCCAATGACATTAGAGCCAGTTTCAGTAGACCAGAGTCCACAAGTTGGGGCCAGGGTCATTCGTGCTTCAGAAGTGGAATTGAACAGGAAGATAGCTGAGGATCCTGTGCCAAAGAGGCTGAAGGGCAGCTGACTGCACAACCCTCTGGATTTGAGAGTCCCGGACCCCTTTCTGATCCAGCCTGTCTGTCTCTTGAAGACATGTGGCTCTACCTGGCAGTTCTCGTGGGCCTGTATCACCTTCTGCGCTGGTACCGGGAGAGGCAGGTGGTGAGCCACCTGCGAGACAAGTATGTCTTCATCACGGGCTGTGACTCAGGCTTCGGGAACCAGTTGGCCAGGCAGCTGGACCTGCGAGGCTTGAGGGTGCTGGCTGGGTGTCTGACAGAGCAGGGAGCTGAGCAGCTGAGAGCCAAGACATCAGACAGACTGGAGACAGCGATCCTGGATGTCACCCAGACAGAGAGCATCACGGCAGCCGCCCAGTGGGTGAAGGAACATGTTGGGGACAGAGGTACCTACCAGATTCCTGTTTTTTGTGTCTGTTTGATCCTTGTCTGTGCGTGACTGGGAGACCTTTCTTCTGCTGCCTGGAGAGATGCCTATGGCTGAATTCCTGCGCTTCAGGGTGAATCCATACTTGCTCATCTAGATCACCACCCTGCCAGCCCAAACCTCTTCTCTTTCCCTCTCTCCCCATCTCAATCCTGGAGCTCTGTAGTTTTAGTGAGTTTGTGCTGGTGAAAATTTGGTCTTTTGGAATTCACATCTATCCTCTCCCCTTCCCCTGACACTAAAGTTCTTGATTTATTTGAGTCAGAGCCCCCGACTTAGAGATCAAAGCTGACTTTCTGGTTGAAGTCTGAAAAAGCAGAGCATCACCCAGAAGCTTTGAATGGGAGTTTGAGGAGCCATCTTGGGGCCAGATTTAGTACTTTACCCAATCTTCCTGGTGCCTCACAGCTACCTTTGGAGAGAATGAAGATGAATCCCATTTTCATCTGAAGATACTGACTTCAGAACACCAAAGTCCTTGCTGACAGCTTGTTTCTGGCTCTTGGTGGTGACACCTGAAGGAATTGGTAGAACTGCACCTTAGGGTTTTCAAGGATAGAAATCCTTACAGAAATAGACTGATACATCTTTCTCCTGAAGAGTGGCTAGTGGATCTGAACCACCAACCTTTCACTTAGTGCAGATGTGCTTAAACACGGAACCAGCAAGAATCCCTAAGAGTGGTCATTTTGTTAAAATCAATAAAAGACAGTAAGTTCTAGCAAGTGATTATAAATATCTGATTATTGTTGGAAACACTGAAAAAAATCAAGATTTATAAACCAGACCCATAAATTCACCACTGAATTAGAATACATTAATACTGTGCCACATAAAGAATTACATTTTTCTACATAGCTTGTATCTTTTTCACTTACAAAACGAGGGACACATTCACACCACAATGAAAATTTCTTCAGAAATGTAATACCTACTGATTTGGAATATCGCACTGCTAGGTGTCCCAGTATACTCTACGGCACACAACAACAGTAACTTTTTACTCTACCCTTATGCTACTTGCCAGCAAGTGGATGAGTAGCCATGATGACCTCATGGTTACAGAGTAGAACAGTTCCATAGAGTTTTCTTGACTGTAATCTTTGGTTATGCCATTACTTATTTAAATATCATCTTATTTTTGATAGTGAAATGATTTCCTAAGTTTATTACGATACATCTCTTTTGAACTACATTTTAATCTCTATGGACATTCATTTTGATCGGATCTTTAGCAATAATGTATCCGATTGGACTTTGGGCCTCTACTCAAATCTCACCTAAGTACAAGAATGGTTTGTTCTAATTATGTGGCACTGTATGATACTCACCTTCCCAGCACAATTGCTGAAGACCAAATGGGTACTTAAGCAAATGTGATGAAGAAAGCTGATGGTTGCCGGTTATTAAAAAAATACACCATTTGGGGTCTTAAAGATTTGTAGTCAAACAGGTCGCCATCTATCAGGGAAGCAACAAAACCCAGGAAGCACACCACCCTCTATGATCACGAGGCATCGACAGTACTAGGTATCAGAAGTTCAAAAATAAGCAATCAAATGGATGTGAAGGAGCGTAAACAGTGTGCAGACCCCAAACCCACCTGCAAGACAATTGGACAGGCCCTCACAGAGGAGCTGCAGGTGGTGGGGGAATGAGGAAGTCAGGCTGTGACATAGCACTGATGAAACTCATAACCATCCTCTGGTTCTTTAATATTTTCTCCCCTTACTCCTAAGGCTTATGTTTCACCTCATTAATACTGTTAGACCTATGTATATTCAGGCATAAAAGTAAGATTGTTCGATGCAGGAATGCCAGGATGGATGACCTTACAGAAACAGCAACAGGAGTAATGATACCCTGAGAATATGGGAAGATGGGGTGGGAGAAGGGAAAAGAGGGAGCTGATAACAATGATGACTGTAGAATTCTACTCAAGGGAAGTGAATAACAGAATTGTAGGTAAAAAATATCTACATATAATAATAATAGAAGATAATAATATATAACAACAATAATAATATAATAACAATCATAACAAGGTTTCCTGGGGAGGCGGAGTAAGGTAGAAGGAGGGGATAAAGGGGAGCTAAAGAAAGAAAATGTTTTGAAATGATTGTAGTAGCAATTATACAATTATGCTTGCATTATTTGAATTATGGTATGTTAGGACATCTGTAAGAGCTCCCAACAAAACGACGAATTGATAAAAAGAAAGAAAGAATGTGTGTGGCCCAGATAATTTTCATTTCTTTCGAAGGTTGATCATGTGTCTGAGCAGGGTGAAGACTCATCTTTCTGGACCAATACTTCCAGAGTGCATAGCCATCCCTGCCTCGTGCCCTAAGCCAGCTTGAACCTGCTCTTGCTGCACTGCACTCACTTGGTTGTTAACTCTTAGTTCCCCCTGAATTTTCCATACAGGTTTCCTGAAAGCTGGTTGCCTGGGGACCGAGGGAGTTGTGGTGATGGTGCTCATCTAGGAAGGGAGACATGGTGGCATTTTCTGCGGCACACTCTGGACACTGGGGTGTGAAGTACTGTATATACTTGTGTATATACCGAGTTTTTCAGCACGTTTCTAATGCAGTTTTAGTGGTAAAATTAGGTGCCTCAGCTTATACTCGAGTATATTTGGTTACCCTGTCTTTAAACTTCCCAGCACAGAGGGTGAACTTTGCTTCCCCAGTGGGTGTTGCTCAGTAATGATGCAAGAGGTTCAAGGCTGGTCTTTTGATGTCAAATAGAGTACTGTTGTTAAAAGTTTCCCCACCTTAGGATTTCAGGTCTGTATTTTTTTTTCCCCCAGCTAAACTCTACGAGGTACTTGGTACCATAATGTGTTAGTCCAGAGAAACAAATCCACAGACACACCCATATATATAAAACACACACACACATATGAGAGAGTATTATATAAAGGGTAAATACATGTACATTAAGAAAGCACCCAAAACCAGTGCTATCCAAGCACTAAGTCCAACATTAGTCCATAGGTGTGACAGGGACCTACAAAGTCTTCTCCAATCTCACAACACACACACACACACACACACAATGATGCTGACTGCAGGAGGAAAGCCGAATCAGTGAATGTGTAAGCATCTCAGCACTGGCAGGGGTCTCCACACGGCTGCTCCAGCATCCAGAGCTGCATCGGGGTAGGTCCATGTGGCTTCTCCTCAGGGATGTCTTGCAGGAAGTGAGCCTTGCAAGCTGAAGGAGGGAACTGGCTAAGGCAGCTGCATCCTAGACTCGAGAACTAGAAAGTTAAGACTCACAGATCCGTTTAACTCTCTGCCCTTCAATTGATACCACATGTGTTTCCTCTTTTTTCCCCCTTGTCTTTTTCTCTCTCTTCCTCAGTCTTGCTTCCTTGTTTGTCTTGGGCACTCACTAAATAAGGTGACCAAAAGAATGCAAAACTGTAGGTGGACATATGAGGGGGTACCCCTGAAAACTGGAATTCATTTTTAAAGCTATGTATTTGAATTTTTTAAGAAAAAACCTTATCACCTTTAAAGTACTCTCCATTGCACTTAATATATTTGTCAAATCTGTGATGCCATGCTTGGAAACATTTCCCAAACTCGTCCGTTTGGATGGCTGTCAGCACCTCCCTTTTTTCCCCACCTCTTCCATGGCATCAAATCGCTATCCTTTCATGTCTCTTTTCAGTAGTGGAAACAAAAAGAAGTCACATATGGAGTGAGGTCAGGTGAGTAAGGTGCATGGGGCAAGAGAGGCATGCTCTTTATTTTGCTCAAAACTGGTGCACCGAGATGGCTACATGAGCAGACGCATTGTCATGGTGGCAAAAAGAGTCCACTATCTTCCACAAAGCAAGCCTGTTTGTCGCACACTGTTAGGCTATCTTTTTAGAACCTCTAAAGAGAAAGCTGGGGGAATGAACTCCATATGCACTATAAGTCAACATTTGTGTCCTGTTTGGGATTTGACAGGCGTCCAGCATGAGGTTTGTCATCAATCGACATTTCCCCTTTTTGGAAATGAGAAAACCACTCATTCACTCGAATTTTTCCCATAGTGCTCTCATTGTAAACCCTGTTCAACATCACACAACAGTTTCTTTGGCATTTTTTCCTGAGCGGAAACAAAAGTTCACAGCTGTACGCTGTTCTCTTAAATCTATCATCACAAAAAATAAGGATTGAGCAAAACTGCTTTTATGAAAAACTCACTGTGACCAGAGAGAACCTTCTTAGGTGAAGCCACTGTGTGCACTAACTCAGTGAAAGAGTTGCTCGCCTAGCAGGGGTGAAAGTCATACTATGAAAGCCCCACCCAGCAGAGCTCTTTTCCATTTTGCTTTGTTGTTGTTGTTTGTGTGTGTGTGTACCCTCTCGTATGTGGTGTCATTAATGTGTAGAAAATCCAAGCACTATTATCTGTGTTCCTAGCCCAGTGGACACACTCTATTTCTTTAATATTACTTGTTACATTCATTAAATATAGGAGAGTACCCACTACCTATCAGGCATGGGCATGAAGTATGAAAGGAAGAGGAAGACATAGTTAGTTACTACACTTCAACAGATTATAGGATGTGCAGACCCTCCATACCCAGCATGTAGTGTGTGGCTCTTTGTTCTGCCCTACTCCCCTCATCCAACATCTATTTAAACCTCTGCACTCAATAAAAATGTGAATTTGAGATGTGAATGAGATGGGTTGGAATGGAGTCGCAAAGCCCATCTGTAGACAATCGGAGACCCCCCCCCCCCCCGATGGGTTGTAACTTATATTGGGATGATTCAACCAAGGTGCAGTATAGCACCGAGAAAACACACATCATTCCTCTAGTTCCTGAATGCTCTCCCCTGCCCAATACTACCAGGAACCAGTTATATCTTACAAATCTGGCTAGAAGGAGAACATATATTGGTACAGATTATAGACATTGACACATAGAATTCAGGGCAGATAACCCCTCATGAATAGTAATGGGAGTAGTGATAATCATGAGGGGACGGGGATGGGCGGGAAAGGGGAGAAAGGAGGAACCATCACAAGTTTGGATATATAGTCCCCCCCAAGGGGATGAATAACAGAAATGTGGGTAAAGGGAGAGAACGGATAGTTTAAGGTAAGAAATAATAACAATATATAATTGATCGAGGATTCACGAGGGCCGGAGGGTGGTGTCGGGAGGGGAAAAGAAGAGCTTATACCAAGGGCTCAAGTAGAAAATGTTTTGGAAATGATGGCAACATATGTACAAATATGTTTCATACAATTGATGTATGGAATGTTATAACAGCTTGAAAGCCCCCAAATAAATGATTTTTTTAAATGTGAATTTGGAGCTCCACTGTGTCTATATTGAGAATACCCTCACAATGTCTCTTCTCTAATTTCCCCCTGTTACCAGGTCTCTGGGGACTGGTGAATAATGCGGGTGTCTCGGTTCCCTCCGCACCCAATGAGTGGTTGACCAAAGAGGACTTTATGAAGATACTGGACGTGAATCTTCTGGGATTGATCGAGGTGACCCTGAGCCTGCTACCCCTAGTGAGGAAGGCAAGGGGCCGCCTGGTCAACGTGGCCAGTATCATGGGCAGACTGAGCTTTATTGGTGGAGGCTACGCCATCTCCAAGTATGGCGTTGAGGCCTTCTCTGATTCCCTAAGGTATGGAACTGGTTCTGTTCTTCTGTGGGAACCTGTTCTGAGGGTTCATTGAATCACAGCTGTAGATCCTGCTTGGAGATCTCCTTCTTGCTTGGTTGTGTTCCTCCCTCTCTCAATTGGATGAGCATTTTCTGGGAACCACCTTTCAATATCCAGAGTGTAAGTTGGACCCAGTCCTATAATGTTTAGTGAAACATACCCCTGCCTGCAAGTAGAGTTCACCACGGGGAATTATCTGAAGCAGAATTGGAACACTGATAAGTTGTGTCCTGATTAATCAGTTATTAACTGTGCACTTTATAGGCTCTCAAGCTGATTACAGGACAGTATATTGCAAAACATTGTATTGTCTTCTCTGTAATACTTGGGACCAAGATAGTCTTCTAGCCTGTGGCTGAGGGAAGTATCCTGGCATGGGAATCTAAGCCAAGGGTTGAAGGACAAAGATTAGCCTTGTCTTGGACAAAGAAGGGCTTTCAGCTCTGGCTCTCTGGATGATGTCCTCAGCTCAGGAGAGCCTAGGTTGAAGGTGAACATGCTGCCTGTGCTTCAGGAAGAAGTACCTGGCAGGTAACTCGGAAGGTGGGCAAAGCTGAGGAGATTATTTGGGCCCTTTTGTGCCATTAGCACTATGTGCTCTTGGCCCTGGAAGCCCATGGAAAGAGTAGAACAGGAGAGCTACTTGTTGCTGTCGTCACCCTCTGGAGACCCGTCCATTGGCTGTGCTGAGTAGACACCCATTGCAGTACTGGTGTGAGAGTTCTGCTGACAGACAACCTGGGCTTGACTCAGGCAGGACGAGGCAGGAAGGGAAAAAGAAAATGCAAGCGGTAAACTCCACATGGCTTAGTGATATTCGCACTAAGGGGAAAAGAAAAGGTGACAACATTTTAGTCAACTTGCTCCAGGACAGGTCGGCTTGAGAGCTGATGAACTCATAATGTGAAATTATTTAAAAATAATATTTATATTCTTTTTTTTTTAACCACATCGAGGTAATGGCATGATCCTTCTTGTTTTTCTACTGGCTGCGACCCTTCCCATCTCCCCAAACCCTCAGCTTATTTTTCCATAATTTGGGTTATATTGTTTTTATTTTTTACTCCCTAAGCCTCTGAGTTTCTCTGCCCATGTCTCTCTGCCTTGCAGGAGAGAACTCTCTTACTTTGGAGTGAAAGTGGCTGTGATAGAGCCTGGTGCATTCAGGACTGGGATGGCTTCCAGTAATATCTTTTCAAGAAATGTGCTGGAGATGTGGAACCAGTCCAGTCAAGAGGTCAAGGAGGCCTATGGAGAGAAGTTCCTGGAATCCTGTGAGTGGACTGTCAGCCGAGTAGAGAGCAGCAAACTCGGGTCCGCAAGGCCGGGCCCCTCGTTTACTCAATCAAATGTTCTGTCCTCTAGACTCTGCCTTCTCAACAGAGTGGAGATATTCTGCTCTGTCCCCATTGTCCTCAATGGCCAATAGGTAGCCCACAGAAAGGACCCATGAGTTTGGGATTGTTCTAGAAGTATAGGGAGTTCTTCCCTTCTGCCTTCAATTTCCTTCTGTGAAGGCCCTCATTATTTTGACTGGAGCCAGAGAGGGGAGAAACCCATGCATTTCTCCCAAACTGATATTTGAGAGAGCTGGTTTTCACCGGCTTCTATGATTGTTGGCTGTCTATGTATTCTCAGGCTGCGACCCGGAAGGTATTGTGGGACAGGTGCGCCAAGGGAGGGCTGACCCAGTGCAATCTGGTTGGCGTAAAGTGGGAGATATGGTTTGGGGACCAGTGGGATTCTTCAGAGCGTTTCTCCCAAAGTTAGTCCCAGATGTAAAGTGGCAGGTGAGAACATAATCTAGTTCTCTTTTTATTCCGGACAGACTTGGAAAATACTCGGAAGATGAATAAATTGTGCTCCTCTAATCTGTCCTCGGTGACGGACTGCATGGAACATGCGCTGACCTCCCGCCACCCCCGCACCCGGTACTCAGCTGGCTGGGATGCCAAGCTCATCTACCTTCCCATGAGCTACATGCCCACTGCCCTAGTGGACACTATAATGTACTTGTGCTCCCCAAAGCCTGCTAAGGCCGTGTGAGGACACGACTGGGGGCCTTGGTGGACAAGGGTGGTGTGCTGGGTGAGGGGAATGGGACAATAGGGTGCTTTTTCTTTGAGGGAGGGTGCTTCCTTTTAACATGGGTTCCTGCTCATCTTCTGGACTTTAGGAAATTAGCACAAAGAACCAAGATTTCCAGTTTGAAAAGGGACCCAATAGCACTTATTGGTGCTCTTGTTTTGTGTTGCCACTGAATATCTGAGCCTCATGGGTTTTCCTGCCCCTGATAAATTCCATTTTGGGGAGTGTGTGAGAAGGGGGAAGCTCCGTTCTCATCTTCTGTGCCTCCTGTCCATCTCATCATGATCTGCAAGGTGGCTGGCCTGTCTGTACCATCCCACAGAGTAAAAATGGGCTGGAGGGGTTGCAGGTACTCCCACTCCTACTTTGATGATACCTGTGGGAATGGAGAGAGACTTGGGAAGGGGACTGCATTCCTGTCCTCTTCAAGTCTCTTCTTAGCAGAGAGGCCTGTTACATGAGAGTAGGAGTCTGCCCAGCCCTCAGAGGAAGAATTTTATAGATAAAACTCCTACCTCCCCTATCATTATGTAGACTGAATTTTCTCACGTCGGAGTCTTGGGCCTAGGGAAGAGGACTTGGCCAACCCTCAGTAAAATGATCTTAGAGGTTCTGGTCAGGACCAGTCCTGGGTAAAGGCCGTGCAAAGTCATTGGCAGGGCCAGCCAACCACGGGGCCTCCTCTTTCTCCTGTAGAACTGGAAGAGCCTCTGCCCATGTGAATACTTCTCAAACTTTGAGTCTTATCCTCTGCTTTCTCTCCACCAACCCGGACCCATTACTGAAATCAGCATGACTGGAGGTATTGCCCAAGGCACCTCTGCAGTTGCTGGGCTGTGACACTTGTGAAGTAGGGGAAATATCCTGATGATATAGCCAGGCCACTCCACTTATCATTGCTCATGAATACATAAAAATCTAAACGTTTGAGTGGTGACCAGGTGTTGCGTAATTCTTTTACCGCAGCCACGAGGACAGTGTGTAGTTCTTTTTTTCGAACTAACCTGCGGATATCTTCAGTTATTTTCTTTCTGCCTTCTGGGCCAATATGACAGATTTTAACATCAAAAACTGCCCATCTATCCTGGAACTGCCATCTGTGAGCTAAGCAACTTAGTGGTCAGCAGGAAGTTGCTTGTCAGGTACGTCCATGTGGCAGTGGGATGGCCACTTCTCGATGGTTCCAGGGAAAATAGGCTACCTGCTTGTGGATATTGTATCACCCTATATCCCCCCAGTACTTTAGTCTGGTATGAACCATTGTTTTATATTATGAAACTATGGGGGGGGGGGTGGAGTTAAGAAAAAAAAGCATTGCTAGAAAATTATAGAAACTCTTGTTTCTTGGCCTATAATTCAGTTAAGTCTGAATAATTTGGAACGTGGAGTTTCTATCTATATCTCCAACTCTTGCCTGAAGAATTCTGGGCCTTTTTATTTACATCACATCAAAATGACAGTTTGGCCTTCTTAGGGGAGTCAAACCATGTTCCTTTCAGATGTTCTTTTGTGTCTGAATGGTCAAGATCAAGGCTGTAGGCTAGATGGGATAAGTTTTCCCAATGAAAACAGGGCGGCTCTGGAAACTCTTTTTTTTTGTTTTTTTTACACCAGTGACTTTGGGGATTTTAATATATAACACATGAGAACTATAACAGAGAAGGGATAAATGCATCGATTTAGTTGTAAGTCATTTTCTTTGGGAAAGTAAAATTCCAACTAACCAGTTGTCATCAGATGATTTTGAATTATGGTGACCACATGTGTAGTGTAGACCTGTGATCCCTAAGGTTATTTAAAAAAAATTTTTGTTGTTTTTTTGAGACTACACACTGAAAAGTGTATGCCAATCCAATAGTTTCTCCGTCGCTCTGGAAACTCTTGATGAACAGCTGTAATGTTTTGAAGGAAAAACAATTCCTCAGCTCAATTTCCTGACCTTTTTTTCTCCTCCCTAATACATTTTCAATTTTCTTAAAATTTCTTTAAAACAAGGCCCCACACCTATCATCCTATGTGCTTTGAGCAAATCTACCAAGACCACCCTTTTGGAATGCTAAAAAAAACGAACACACAACAAAAGCCCAGTCTCCATAACCTTCTAATGTGATTGCTCTCTCTTGGATTTAATTGGCCCAGCACTCACTCTTTTGTTTGCACCCTTTTTTTAAAAGGCACTCTAATGAGACAACTGGCCTGCAGCCATCCACTGATTGCAGTTGCTACTGTTAGGTGCTGTGGAGTCAGTTCTGATCCACAGCGATCTTACGTACAGTAGAATAAAACATTGTTCCGTCTGTACCATTCTCACAGTTGTCACATTTGAGCCTGTTGTTGCAACCAGTGTGCCGATCTAGCTCCTCGAGGGGTTCCCTTTTTGCAGGCTGACCCTCTATTAAGAATGATGAACTTTCCCAGGGATTGCAGTGTTGCTCCTGATCATATGCCCAAAGCATGTGAGACAAAGTTTGCCATTCTCACACCTGTGGAGCCTTCGGACTGTGTTTCTCCCCAGACTTGTTTGTTCTCTGGCAGTGCAGCATCCTTTCACCATGCTTCACCAGCACTAGAATTCTACTCCATCAATCACTCTTTGGTCTTCCTTATTCATTGTCCAGCTTTCATATGCTTCAGAGGCGATCAAAAACAGCACGGCTTGGGTCTACACCTTAGTCCTTACTGTACTTTAGTCCACAAAATGATATCTTCACTCCTTAACACTATAAGTGAGCTTATGGAGCAGATTTCCCCACAATACGTCATGTGATTTCTTACTATTTTCATGAGTATTAGTTGTGAATCCAAGGAAAATGAAATACTTGACAACTTTGATCTTTGCCCCATTTATCATGTCTATTTGGCTAATTAGGAGGATTTTGTTTTTCTTTCTATTGAATTGCAATCCAGTCTTTGGTTTTCATCAGCAAGTACTTCAAGTCCTGATGCCAAGTTCTTGATAGAGTTATTCAGTTTATTTGTTCAGTACACAGACTGAATGATTACATATGGTGAAAGCATACAACCCTGAATCACACTTTAACAGATATATCTATCACAAAATCTGCAACATTGTAATGCAATTGAACATCAAATGATATTGAAAGTCCATAATCTGATCTTCCAGTAAATAAAGTCTGGTGTAGTAGTCCAATCACTTTTGCATAAAAATGTTCTGATAGAGTTTTATAGTGTCTCTGGTAATGTCCACAACGGTAGAAATGTCTCAGCAGGCAACATTTGCCATTCTTAGGTCCTCCTACTTGGGGCAACTTCAGCAACAGGGGGCTGTGGGCCTAGACAAGATAGGTAACTGAGAGGAACTACTGAATCCAGAATGAAGGCTAAACATGGTAATGGGTTGGGAGGAAAGCGAAAGGAAATAGAGGAAAGGAGTAGGAGGCAAAGTGCATACAGAGAAGCCTAAATACAGACATGTACATATGTAAATATATTTATGATTATGGGGGCAATAGATTTATATGCATATATTTATAGGTTTAGTAGTAGAGTAGCAAATGGACATTGGGCCTCCTTGCTCTTGGTCACTCCCTTCCAGTCCTCCCCTCCCCTCCCCTCCCTCCTCTGGTTTTGAACCACTCGCTGTTCCCTTGTCCCTGTGTTGGGCGACACCTCCTCCCTTCCCCTACCTCCCACACTCTCATGTCCCTCCAGGACCGATGGTCCTGTTGTTTTCTTCTCAGATAACAGCATCAGCTTCCTTTCTTCTGGGCCTTGTTGGCTGCAGAGAACTCCACCTATCTCCTTTGCCTCTGAAAATATAAACAAATAGCCCCTCCCTTTGGACTGTTAGCAACCTGGAAACGGAATCATGGTTAAGATTGGATGGTTTATTCATCTTTTCCCTGTCCTTCATCTTTCTCCAAATGTGGTAGTAGAGATGCTCTCTCCCGCTTTCTCTGCGTGGACATGGCTGCTGAGATCATGGTCGTCCCCGAGATGAGCATGCTACCATAACATGTGTCTGACTCCTTTATTTTATTCTCTTTCCTATCTTCTATGACTTTATTTGAACCTTTATATATTATAACTGTACAGTTGTGCCTACTGACTCCTCACTTGTTCGAACTTGTTTACTTTGACAAGTCCCGAGTGGCCATCTGTGGTAGACATAGAATCGTTGGTCAATTTGAGGATTAAGAGTTTAAGGTGGAGTCTAGTTTGTCAATCAGATCGTAGCCAATGAGGCCTCTGTGTGGGCATGGCCTTCTGAGAATTTTTGGAAATCCAGTACTTCCTCTTTGGAGGTGACATATACTCAAGGTTGTATTTTGGCTTGTGTGGCCGACCTTTAACTTTCATCAGTCTCATGCCACACTTGTATAGGAGTAATTGATGGCCTGCTCAGCAATCAGCCCCTGGCCTTGTTTTGACTGATGATATTGAACTTCCCCATCATCTCTTTCCATAAATGTTGTCAATTTGACTCCCGTGTGTGTCCCATCTTGTGATGTCCATGTGTGTGGGAAACATAAAGATTTCTTCCAAGTTGTCTCCCCCAAATATATGCAAAACTTAGCTCCTTGCTACACATGGCAAATGACTATACACTTGGGTGGTCAACAGAAGTAGGCCAGGGGTCATTCTCCCTAAGGATTATCAGCCATCTAGAGCAAGCAGACACCACTGTTTATCCCACAGTAAGTAGGGCCCACACCCTTCTGATAAGGATAGTAGTAAATTATTTCCCTGAAGGAGTGCCCAGGGAGATCAAGCTCACTCAAGGGTGACCAAGGTTAGGTCACCATCAGGAATCTAGGGTCCACCCTTTTAGTCATTTGTATGTGGGGGGAGGTCAGATGCTTACAGACATCCTCCCTGAGGGCAGTTAGTCACCAGACTACAGGGTAGGCCTTGCTCCCTGCTGCTGGGGACAATGAACTATTTCTCCCCTGAGACTTGTGACCAAGCGTTCATACCCTGCAAATAATGGTCTGTATCAGCTGAACCAGGGAACAAGTCAACCGGCTCTGTGACATCCAAAGTTAGGCTGCCATCTGTATCTAGGATATGCCCATCTTGTCACATGTATACCCCCAATCCCTCATCTTCCTATTTTGTGGATACCTCTAGATCACCCCTTTGATTACTGTATTCACAATAGCCCAGCCCCTTCCTGTGATGTGGGTCCTCACCTGTAATTAGGGGGCTTGCATGTCCCCAGAGAATATAAAAGCCTTGACTAGCATTAAAGATTCTCTCTCTCCCTCCACATGGACCACCAAGCGGGACGGTGTTAGACAGGGTTCTCTAGAGAGATAAAACTAGGTTGCTGATAATTTTATATATACATTTAGAAAGATAGATATGTAACACAAGAAATCAACAGTTAAATTATAAACAAATAGATATATAATACAAGAAATGAACAGTTAAATTATAAAGCCGTACAAATGGCTCAGTGCGACTCACTCCCGTGAGAAAGTTGTGAGACACTAGCAGTCCTTCAAGTCTTGAGGGCCCTCTGGTAGTCCTCTGTAGAGAGAGAGAGAGAGCTAGGCTATCCCAGCACAGGCAGCAAACAGCAAGGCAGGTCACCAACCGTCAGCTTGGTCACCAACTGTCAGTCCTCAGGTCTGGAGATGTAAATTTCATTTGAGTGGTCTTGCAGGGACCTCAACTTACAGAGACACATTCCACAGGCTAGGCGTCCCACAGGTAGTGTTCCCTTTAAATTGAGGAAAAGACTAAGCAAGGCAGCTGCACACTGATCCGATGATTAAAGAGCGAGAGACAAGAAAGGCGAGGCTCACTGAGCCACTTATCTCTCCGCCCTTCAATTAATGCCACTTGTGTTTATCGGCCAGGCTGGCACAATAAACTATCTCAGGGGCTGAGGTGAGCATGCTACCATGAATTGTATATGACTCCACTTATTTCAATACTTCTATCTCTCATGCTCTCTATAACCTTACTATGATCTTTACTTAATATTGCTGTACAATTGCGCCTACCAGACCTGTAATGATGTGTTAGGGGCTGGCTTCCCCTGACACATGTACACCTCTACTTCCACCCCTTCCTATCATGTGTACACCCCTAGCTTATCCCCTTCCTGTTATGCTTTATGCCCATTGTATATCCCCTCCTATTGCTTGTATGACCTATTGTACGGCCCCTTCATGTGACGTATGTCTTTACCTGTAATTAGGAGGCATGCACACCCCCAAAGAGATAAAAGCTTTGGTTGGCAATAAATCTCTCTCTCCAGCTCTCTCTCTGCCCTCTCACCTCCCCTGTACCACCAAGAGGAGCTGAGGTGAGCATGCTACTATGAAATATGTCTGACTGCATTATTTTACTCTCTCTCCCATCTCTCTTGTTCTCTATGGCTTTAATATAATCTTTACTTATTATCGCTGTATAATTGCACCTACCAGACCCATGATTATTTGTTAGGGGTTGGCTACTTTGACACATGTATATAGTTGCTATTTCTGTGGCTGAAAAAGTAATTGTAATGAAGAAGTCATTTGTCTGGTAAAATTCTATTATACAATCTTCAGTCTCATTTCTATCACCCAGGCTATATTTTCAAACTACTGATCCTTCCTCCTTATTTCCAGCTTCAACATTCCAATCATCACTAATTACCAATGCATCTTGATTGTATGTTTGATCAATTTCAGACTAAAGCAGTTAGTAGAACTTCAGTCTCTTAATCACTAGCTTTAGTGGTTAGTGCATAAATTTGTGTTGTATTTGTATTCATTTGTTTTCTTGTATGCATATAGATATTATCCTATCAAAGACAGCATTGTACTTCAATATAGATTTTTTAAAAATAATTTTATTGGGGACTCTTTCAGCTCTTATCACAATCTATACATCGATTCATGTGTCAAGCACATGTGTACATATGTTGCCATCATAATTTTAAAAACATGTTCTTCCTATTTGAGCCCTTGGTATCAGCTCATTTCCTTCCCCTTCTCCCATCCTCCTTCCCTCCCTCCCTCATGAACCCTTGATAATTTATAATTTGTTTTCATGTCTTATACCAACCGATGTCTCCCTTCACCCACTTTTTTGTTGTCCATCCCTCTGGGAGGGGTTTATATATTGATCATTGTGATCGATACCCCTTTTCTCCCCATACCTTCCCTGTCCCCTCCTGGTATTGCTACTCTCATTATTGATCCTGAGGGGAATTCCTGTGTTATGAGCTCTTATCTGTACCAGTGTACATGCTCTGGTCTAGTCATATTTTTAAGGTAGAATTGAGGTCATGATAATGGGGTGGGGGGAGGGGAGGAGGCATTATAGAACTAGAGGAAAGTTGTATGTTTCATTGATGCTATACTACACCCTGACTGGCTTGTCTATTTTTTGTGACCCTTCTGTGAGGGATGCCCAATTGTCTACAGATGGGCTTTGGATCTCCATTCCACCCTCTCCCTCATTCACATCTATATGACTTTTTGTTCTGGGTCTTTGATGCCTGATACCTGATCCCATGGACATTTCATGGTCACACAGACTGGTGTGCTTCTTCCATGTGGGTTTGGTTGCTTCTCAGCTAGATGACTGCTTGTTTATTTTCAAGCCTTTAAGACCGCAGATGCAATATTTTTTTATAGCCAGGCACCATCAGCCTTCTTCACCACATTTGCTTATGCATCCATTTTGTCTTCAGCGATTGTGTCGGGAAGGTGAGCATCACAGAATGCCAGGTTATTAGAACAAAGTGTTCTTGCGTTGAGGGAGTACTTGAGTAGAAGCCCAATGTCCATCTGCAACCTTAATACTTTACATATAAAAATGTGTTCATACAGTAGAACCCTGGTACTTGACCACATCAGTACTTGACATACTCGGATTTTGATGCAAAATGTCGAGAAAATTTTGCGTCGGAGCTCAAATCAAATCTCAGATTATGACCCAGTGCACATGATATTTGTAAACAAAAGTAGTTTGTGTTTTGGACACTAGGTGTTAGTACGAGCTGTTTAAACATTTTGTGACTGTGTTCCAAGTGTCTTGCAATAATTTTCTTAGTTTTGTGGCTTTTTGTACTGTTTTTAGATAAAAAGTATGGGTCCTAAGAGAGTTTTTTTTTGCAAAGAGTCATCATAAGGAACTGGTTAATCATGTTATCAATATTGTTGATGATATTTAGTAAACCCTTTTAGAAAGCAGTTAAGGAAACACAACAGCAGACCACATTAGACAGATTTTTTTGTTTCGAAAAATCAACCAGGTCCTAGTGAAAAAACGCAAAGAAGGGGAAAAAAACCTGCTGAAAAGAAGCTACCAGTTGATTTTAGGAAGGTGAATCGCCTTCCAAACAATAACTCTCTCTCCATACCTCCTCTCTACATCTGTGTCCACACATCCAGAGTCTCATGAGTCTCAAGGTATGGGCCATACTGTAGTTGTTAAAAATTTTTAAATGTTGTGTTTCTTATTTAAGTTATATTATTTAACTCTGAACTTATGTAATTTGAAATTTTTTTTGTATAAAAAGTCAAAGTTAGGGCAAAAACTTGGTGGTTGAGAATAGATTAATCCATTCTCAGTTATTTCTTTTTTTTTTTCTTTCGTGCTTAGTAGGTTCCACATTCTTTTTTTTAAAATTTTTTTTTATTTTAACAATTTATTGGGGCTGATACAATTCTTTTCACAGTTCATACATATACATACATCAATTGTATAAAGCACATCTGTACAGTCTTTGCCCTAATCATTTTTTTCTCTTTTCTTCTTTTACATTTTATTAGGGACTCAAACAACTCTTACCACAATCCATACATATACATACATCAATTGTATAAAGCACATCCATACATTCCCTGCCCCAAACATTCTCAAGGCATTTGCTCTCCACTTAAGCCCCTTGCATCAGGTCCTCTTTTTTTCCCCCCCTCCCTCCCCATTCCCCCCTCCCTCATATGCCCTTGGTAATTTATACCTCGTTATTTTGTCATATCTTGCCCTATCCGGAGTCTCCCTTCCCCCCTTCTCTGCTGTCCCTCTCCCAGGGAAGAGGTCACATGTGGATCCTTGTAATCAGTTCCCCCTTTCCAACCCACTCACCCTCCACTCTCCCAGCATCGTCCCTCACACCCTTGGTCCTGAAGGTATCATCCACCCCGGATTCCCTGTACCTCCAACCCTCATATGTACCAGTGTACAGCCTCTGTCCCATCCAGCCCTGCAAGGTAGAATTCGGATCATGGTAGTTGCAGGGAGGAAGCATCCAGGATCTGGGGGAAAGCTGTGTTCTTCATCGATACTACCTCACACCCTAATTAACCCATCTCCTCTCCTAAACCCCTCTATGAGGGGATCTCCATTGGCCGACACTTGGGCCTTGGGTCTCCACTCTGCACTTCCCCCTTCATTTAATATGATATATATATACACATACATATATACATGTACACATATATACACATACATACACACACTTATATCTTTTTTTTTTTTTGCATGATGCCTTATACCTGGTCCCTTGGGCACCTCGTGATCGCACTGGCCGGTGTGCTTCTTCCATGTGGGCTTATTTGCTTCTCTCAGTTATTTCTTATGGGGAAAATTGATTCGGAACTCAACTGCATCACATCTCGATGCTCATTCTAGAATGAATTAACATTAAGGTCTGGGGTCCTACTGTAGATCTATTTCCCTATCATTATATATATATATATACATACACACATATGTACATGTCTTTATTTAGACCTCTATAAATGTCCTTTACCTACTAGCTCTTTCCTCTATTTCCTTTTACTTTCCTCTTGTTCCCCTATCATGTTCAACCTTCATCCGGCTTTCAGTAATTCTTCTTGGTTACATTGCACTTGTTTAAACCCCACCAGGCATCCTGCGCTCTCCTCACCATCAATTTTATTTTAATTAATTTATTTTTAATCATTTAATTGGGGGCTCATACAACTCTTATCACAATCCATGCATACATCCATTGAGTCAAGAACATTTGTACATTTGTTGCCATCTTCATTCTCAAATCATTTGCTTTCTGCTTGAGCCTTTGGTATCAGCTCCTCATTTTTCCCCTCTCTCCCTGCTCACCCTTCCCTCATGAATCCTTGATAATTTATAAATTATTATTATTTTGTCATATTTTACACTGTCTGACATCGCCCTTCCCCAACTTTTCTGTTGTCCGTCCCCCAGGAGAGAGGTTATGTGTAGATCCTTGTAATTGGTTCCCCCTTTTCACCCCACCCTCCATCCTTCTTCCTGGTATCACCACTGTCAGCACTGGTCCTGAAAAAGATCATCTGTCCTGGATTCCCTGGGTTTCCATGTTTCCATTTCCTATCTGTACCAGTGTACATCCTCTGGTCTAGCCAGATTTGTAAGGTAGAATTGGGGTCACGATGGGAGGAGGTTTAGGAAGCTTTTCGAAACTAGAGGGAAGTTATATGTTTCATCGTTGCTACCCTGTACCCTGACTGGCCCGTCTCCTCCCCATGACCCTTCTGTAAGGGGATGGCCATTTGCCTACAGATGGGTCTTCCACCCCCAGTCAGCACTCCGCCTCATTCACAATGATTTTATTTTTGTTCTCTGATGCCTGATCCCTAATCCCTTTGACACCTCGTGATCACACATGCTGGTATACTTCTTCCATGTGTGCTTTGTTGCTTCTGAGCTAGATGGCCGCTTGTTTACCTTCAAGCCTTTAAGACCCGAGACGCTATATCTTTTTAAAAAATCGTTTTATTAGCGACTCACACAACTCTTACCACAATCCATATATACATCGATTGTGTAAAGCACTTTTGTACATTCATTACCCTCATCATTCTCAAAACATTTGCTCTCCATTTAAGCCGCTGGCATCAGCTCCTCATGTTCCCCCTCCCTCCCCGCTCCCCCTTCCCCCACGAACCCTTGATAATTTATAAATTATTATTTTGTCATATCTTGCCCTGTCCAATGTCTCCCTTCACCCACTCTCCTGCTGTCCATCCCCCAGGGAGCAGGTCACATGGAGATCCTTGTAATCGGTTCCCCTTTCCAACCAACCCTCCCTTCACCCTCCCAGTATCGCTGCTCACACCACTGGATTCCCTGTGTTTCCAATTTCTATCTGTACCAGTGTACATCCTCTGGTCCAGCCAGATTTGTAAGATAGAATTGGGATCATGATAGTGGGGGAGGAGGAAGCATTTAGGAACTAGAGGAACGTTGTATGTTTCATCATTGCTACATTGCACCTTAACTGACTCATCTCCTCCCCAAGACCCTTCTGTAAGGGGATGTCCAGTGGCTTACAAATGGGCTTTGGGTCTCCACTCCACACACACACCCCTCATTGACGATGATAAGATTTTTTTGTTCTGATGATGCCTGATACCTGATCCCTTTGACACCTCGTGATCTCACAGGCTGGCGTGCTTCCTCTATGTGGGCTTTGTTTCTTCTGAGCTAGATGGCCACTTGTTTACCTTCAAGCCTTTAAGACCCCAGACGCTATATCTTTTGATAGCCGGGCACCATCAGCTTTCTTCATTACACTTGCTTAAGCACCCATTTGTCTTCAGCAATCATATCATGGAGGTGAGCACACAATGATATGATTTTTTTGTTCTGATGATGCCTGATAACTGATCCCTTCGGCACCTCGTGATCACACAAGCTGGTGTGCTTCTTCCATGTGGGCTTAGTTGCTTCTGACCTAGATGGCCGCTTGTTTACCTTCAATCCTTTAAGACCCCAGACACTATATCTTCCGATAGCCGGGCACCATTAGCTTTCTTCATAGATGCTATATCTTTTGATAGCCAGAATCCATCAGATTTCTTCACCACATTTGCTTATGCACTGCTTTGTCTTCGGTGATCATGTATGGAAAGTGAGCCACATGGAATTCCAGTTTAATAGAACATAGTGTTCTTGCATTGAGGAGTACTTGAGTATCACCATTGACTTTAGATCACTTCTTCCCTTGTCCCTGGGTTTGTTGGCACCCCCCATTCTGTTCCCTGCCTCCCCCTCTCCCATGTGTCCCTGGAACTATCCACCCCCTTGTTTTCTCCTCCAGATTGTTTATCCTGCCTATCTTATCCAGATAGACATGGGAAAAAAAATAGTACGCACAAAACAACAAGAACAAAAAACAAAACAACAGCAATGAAAACCAACTGTTTGTTGATCTTTATGAGTGTTTTCTGGTCGAGTCTGACGGGGTGCTATGCGAAGTTCTTAATGGCCACAGAGTCTAGTTTTAGTATTCCCTGGGGACTAATTGCTTTGCACCCCTTGTTACTCTGATGCATGCCCTTAGTGTTTTGCTCTGGTGTGGTGGGGTCAGATCAGGCACAATTCCTGAATTGTATCTCCAGTGTTGTCCTGCATAACGCTATAGGTCAGTAAGGGTTATCGTGTCTCGTGGTGGAGACAGGCCTATGGTCTTTTCTACATTGGCTGCTCTGAGCAGGAATATTGTCCTTGGGGCTTGGTGGGCCAGGATGTGTTCCACTCTCTCTTTCTTTCTCCTTCCCTCTTAGTTTGCTCCCTTGTGCTCTGATCAGATGTGCTCCTCTCCCTGAGCAGTAGCATCAGTGCTGTTCTCTAGAGTGCATTCTTCTAGGGGAACAGGTGGGTTCCACGTATCTGGGATTGGGCCCTGACCTGCACACCTCTAAATTGATCCGCTGCGTTGTGTTGGTATGTTGCAATCACATCTTGGCCCACTGGGTCGAAGTCTGGTTGTTTTCTCCCTCCCTCTTCTGTGGAGATATAAACAACACACTCCCCTTCGGTGGGTTAGTGACCTGTCCCCCCACTACCCATGGATTTTTTTCTTTCTTTCCCCGCCTTTTTAGTTGACTGCCATATGTATCCCTGGATTGGGTCTGGCTCCTGCCATACTACTTGGACTTCACCACAGGAATGTATGCATATAGTAGCCTTTTCCCTATGCCTCTTTAGTTTTTTAAGCTGGTCCAAGTGGATTCGTGTTATATTTGTCCTCTTGTGCTTGGCTTACATAAGCATAATTCCCTCCAATTCTTCCCATGTGGTGATGTGCTTTATGCATTCATCACTGCTTTTTAGCGATGTGTAGTACTCCATTGCATGTATGTACCACCTCTTTAAAATCCATTTGCCTATTGATGGAAATTTGGGTTGCTGCCAACTCCTTGCAATTGTGAACTGTGCCGCAATGAACATTGGAGCACAGATGTCTGGTCTTGGTTTGTTCCTTGCCTCTTCTGGGTATATGCCCAGTAGGGGAATTGCTGGGTCATATGGTAACTCTATTTCCATCTGTTTTAGGTATCGCCAGATTGATTTCCATAGTAGCTGTACATACTTACAGGCCCACCAGCAGTGGATGAGAGTTCCTGTCTCCCCACAGCCCCTCCAACACTTGTTGCTTTCTGATTTTTTGAATTGGGCTACCTTTGAGGGTGTCAGGTGGTACCTCATTGTTGTTTTAATTTGCATTTCTCTTATGGCTAAAGATCGGGAACATTTTCTCATATGTTTGTTGGCCATTCGGATTTCTGTCCCTGTAAAATTTCTGTTCAAGTCCTTTGCCCACCTTTCAAGTGGGCTATTGGTTGTTTTCTTTTTGGAAGCTATCAGAGTATTGTAGATTTTAGTAATAAGGTGTTTGTCTGATGTGTCATTGCTAAAGATGTTTTCCCAGTCCATGGAGTCTTTTATTACTCTCTTGGTGAATTCTTTAGATGTACACAGGTGTTTCATCTTCAGCATATCCCACTTGTCAATTTGTGCTTCCTCTGTTTTTGTGTCCTTCCCTATTTCTGATAGCTTATGTATTCCCTGCACTAAAGCTCTCAGATTTGCCCCAATTCCCTCATTTATGGCCCTAATAATTAGGGGTTTTACCTCAAGGTCTGGGATCCACCTTGAGTTTATTCTTGTGCACGGAGCGGGATAAGGGTCTTGTTTCACTTCTCTGTAGGTAGATATCCATTCTTTTAGCACCACTGTTGAAGAGGCATCCGCTTCCCATTTGATATTTTTTTGATGATTTTATTTCTGGTTTTCAATTCTTTTCTATTGTTCTGAGTATCTGTCATCATACCAATAGTAAACTGTTTTGATCTGTATAGGAGGTGGTAAAGCCAGATAAAGCTAGCCCTCCATCAACACAGATTTTGAAATGTTCTTTTTGACAATGAATGCATCATCATTCCTCTTGAATCTGTCATTTCTAGAATAGTTAGTTGTATGACTGTCCAATTTACAATGACCAATACTAGTCTGTTTCAGGTCCCTAGTGCCTAGGATATCAATTTTTATGTGTTCTATTCCACTTTTGAGGACTTCCAACTTTGCTAGATTTGCATTTTGCACATTTCACATTCTGATTATTAATGGATATTTGCAGCTGTTTCGTTCATTTTGAGTAATGCTCCATGAACCAATGAAGGTCCTGAACATTTTATTCCATCCATGTCATTAAAGTTGATTCTATTTCTAAGAGGCAGCACTTTCTCGGTCATATTTAGATAAGTTTCCAACCTTAGGGCATATCTTCTGGCACTATATCTGATTGTGCTCTTATGCCATTCCTAACGTTTTCAGTGGCTAATCTCTCAGTAGTAGCCTATTTTTTCTTCCCAATTTGTGTTTAGTCTGGAAGCTCTACCAAATCCTCTATACTATTGGTGACCCTTCTGATATTGGAAATACTGGTGGCATAGCCTTCTAGTATTACAGCAACATGCAAACCACCACAGTGTGAAAAACCAACACACGAGTGAAGGGTTGATGCAGAGAGATGTTTAAATAAATTTTATTTGGAATAAACCTATACATGTATGAACTGGAAACCTAGTAGCAATTCTTTTTGCCTTAGTACAATACCCATGTAATGGTGGTCACCACTTTTAAATTAAAGCTGTCCTTGAACATTACCTAAGACATTATAAGTGGAGGGGGGGGAGAGGGGAGGGAGGACGGAAAATGAGGAGCTGATGCCAGGAGCTTACATGGAAAGCAAATGTGTTGAGAATGATGAGAGTAATGAATGTATAACTGTGCTTTACACAATTGATGTATGTATGGATTGTGAGAAGAGGTGTAAGAGCCCCCAATAAAATGATTTAAAAAAAGACATTATAGGTATTTCAGGTCTCATGATGATTTATGTTTTTTTCCACCAATGCCATCTCAATCAATGCCCGCAATGTCTCTAATTATGCCCATAAAAATACCTTGGTTGCCTGTAGAATGTCATGGGTGGTTCCTGGTCCAACCAGGAGCCTGACGTTTTACTAGATTTATTGACCAACCTCGGCTGACTATTGGGCCACAACTATTTTCAAAATCCTCTCTAATTTGTTCTGTGCTTGATATTAGCATAACATTATTAGAGCAATGTAACATTACACTGGAGCTTTGCACCAATCTAAGAGTGGTTTTACCAAACTATGACATTAAGTCAGTGAATTCAAGTAACTATGAAAGTAAATTGGGATTCTTCCCACAGGAATGCAGACTGCAGCTGGCTCTTTTCTAAGAGTAGGATCAAGAAAAGTACATCTGCAGATCAATAACCGAGTATCAGTTTAGCCTACTGTATTTTCTGCACTATCAATACCTTCTCTGGAACAACTGATGTGGCAGGTATACTTAAACCAAAATCAAATTCACTGCCACTGTGTCAATGCTTACTCAAAGAGACCCTATGAGTATGTCCAAAGCTTAAAAACTCAGACTCACTGCCTTTGAGTCGATTCCAACTCATGGACATCTGATAGGACAGAGCAGAACTGCCTTTGTGTGTTTCAGAGATGAAATCTTTATGGGAGTAGAAAGCCTTATCTTTCTCCCGAGGAGTGGCTGGTTTTGAACTGTTGGCTTTTTGGTTAACAGCCTTGATAGTTTACTACCAGTTGTCATGAGATTTTTCATGGGTCACACAGAGCTGTTATGTGGAGAATTTGTTGGCACCAGCATTCCAACCTTTAGTATATTCTTTAATCAAAGCAGTAATTCTCTTTTGTCCATCAAGTATCCTATAATGTTTCAAACTAACAACCTGAGTGGGCTCAGACAATTTAAGAGTCTCCTTTAGTTTGGCTAATCAATAGTGGTCTAAGGACAGATTTTATAAGTTTTATGATATTGAGAGACCGCATTCCCCAATTATACAGAATTCATACCACTAATACTTTCAAGTGAAACTAGCACTGTGATCATGGCAGTAGGGACAGTGCGACTGTGCTGAAGAGGAACAGACTGGGCACCAAGGCTCAGGATTTCTTTAATTGGCCTGAAGAATCTTTTGATTAATCAGGCAGTATACTGGATGATATATTCATTATATATTCAGCAAAACATAAGGGCAGATTGCGGCAATATTGACAAAATTCTTGAACCACTGGAAAGCCAAGGTGAAGGTATGTGGAAGTATGAACCCTTTAAGGCAGCTGTCTAGAGCTAATGGACTTGCTGTCAGACTTCATTCAGAGTGAGTGCCAGACATATACATGGACTCAGAGGATAGCAATTGAGCAATGGATTTTCCTTTGTGTAGCTCTCAAAACTCCCAAAGAGTGTCCTGCTATAGACTACATCAGGCACACACTTGATGGTGCTTCCTGTCTTCTGAATAGCAATAAATGCTTTTCTAGCAGGGTTAGCAGAGAGGAATCATCTGTGGCAAAGCTGAAATCACTATGCTGTAGTATTCATACAATATTTTCACATTTTTATTCTCATCACCAGCATATTTGATGCATATGAAAACGAAACATTTTTGTGTCACCGGTTTACTAAATTTGTGATGAAATATAATTTGATGCTCAAGGATAAACTGATTGTACCAGTTTTAGAAGAGGAAGTATAACATCCAGTTTCTGAGAGAAGTGAAGTATGAAAGGAATCATCCAAAATGTACTGGACACAAGAGGTCAAAATTCACTGCCATCGCGTTGATTCCAACTTCCAGGCACCCAGCATTGAAGTGCACCTGTGGGTGTCTGAGACTGTGACTCTGGGTGGGAGTAGAATGTTTCATCTTTCTCCTGTGGAGCCGCTGGTGAGTGCAAACTGTTGACCTTGCGGTTAGCAACCCAATGCATTACCCACGATGCCACCAGGGCTCCTAGTTAATATTATATTAATTAGATAATGTATATAACAGTGTGTGTATATATAGCTACACACACACATATGTAAGTTTAGACACATCATGTACCCATATTGTAGTTTCATTAATTAGTATAGGTTTTTATATGCTGAGTTGCCTTTTAAATGGGGACACATTCTTTTCAAATTTTGTCATGCCATACAATTCAATAATTCAATCACATCAAGAAGAGTTGTATAATTATCACCACAGTTTTAGAACATAATCTTCTAAAATGGGAAATACTTTTTTAAGTTATCATGAATTATATATTCACTGGTAGGATGGTTTTGAAATAAGATTGTGTTGTCTGTTTATAATGCCTGCCAATAATGCAATATTTACAGTTTGGTAAAAAAAATTGCTGTTAACAAACATTGGATCACAATCCTCATCAAATAAACCCATCTATAAAAGGATGAGTGTACAAGCCATTTATTTAAATAGTAACATTTTCCTTTGGTTTTACTCTGGCGTTTAGATTGCTTTTGTTGTTAGGTGCCGTGAAGTCCGTTCTGATTCACAGCAACCCTGTGTACGAGAGAACAAAACACTGCTTGGCCTGCTCCATCCTCTTCATCATTCTTATGTTTGAGCCCAACAATGCAGTGACTGTGGCAATCCATTTTGTTGGAGGTCTTCCTTTTTCTCTGCCCCTCTGCTTTATCAAGCAGGATGTCCTTCTCCAGAGTCTGGTCTCTCCTGACAACATGTCCAAAGTACAGGAGATGAAACCTCACCATCCTTACCTCTCAGGAGCATTCTGGCTGTACTTCTTCCAAGACAGATATGCTTCTTCTGTTGGCAGTCCATGATATTTTCACTATTGTTCGCTGGCACCACATTTCAAATGCTTCTGCACTTCTTTGGTCTTTCTTATTCACTGTGCAACTTTAATATGCATATAAGGCAACTGAAAATACCATGGTTTGGGTTAGGTAAACCTCAGCTCTTCAGCACTTCAAAGAGATCTTGTGCAGCAGAGTTACCCAATTTGAGTTTAGATATTCTAGAAAATTCTGTAGTGCATGCAGTTTTTTGACTGTTAATTTTTAAGAAATGATATAAGAAAGTAAAAAATTCTATTTTTATATGTATATATAACAGTATGTATATCTGAATTTAAAATTTTTAATGAAGCATTAGTTAAATAATCTTGCTATGCTATATAAACCCCATATTTGTTCAGCATGATTTAAAAGGATTTACATTTCTTTAATTGTGGGCTATTACATATAAGAGGATGATGATGATAAAGCACATAAATGATGTTTGTACTGGAAACCCCCTTGGCCCACCTCTTCTCAATTTCCTTAACCCACTTCCTGAACTGTTTTCACTTAGAAGTGACAGGGACAGAACAGGGGCTACTTCCTGCCAAGAGAACGGACCCTCTTCTTGCTAGAAAGGAATATTCTGCTTGTGAATTCCCCCTGCCAGGAAAATGAACCATGGACCCTCAGATAATAAGCCTGGTAAATATCTCAGCTCTAAGGTCAGGCTGAATGGGCATGCCACCCTGAGGTGATGCGAGACATTCTGACGCAGAATTGTCACCTGAGAAATTTGAAAGAAATCTATAGGAGACCCATGGACAAACTTAGCAACTACTTATCAAGAGGCCCAACCCTCGATGGAGCTGCAGTCCTCTGAGAAAACGTTGACCTCTCCTCGGGTCACAGCAACCCTGCGGCACTGGCTAGAACTGCCTTGTGAGTTCCCGAGACTGCAACTCCTTTTATTTATGTTGATACTCTCTTTTATGACTTTGTTTTGCTTTTTAAAACAGTTTTATTGGGACACAGTCCACATATCACAAACTCAAAGTTCAATCATATCAAGAAGATTTATTGCCACAATTAATTTTAGGACAGTTTCTTCTTCCGTGTACCCCTATTTGTTAGCTCCTCATTTCCTCCCAACGTCCACTGCTGCCCCCACAAGAAACCGTTAATCCAGTGACTGTCACTTTAGACTCCCTCATCCTGGATTTCTTATACCAGAAGATGTACAACAAACAAGAAAACAAAGAAGCAAAACAGCTAACGACTATAACACAACAAAATAGAGAAAATGCCTCAATTGAAAAGAAAGCAGACAATATTAAAAACTAGAGCAACTTTAAAATGGGTCAAAAGGGAGATCAAATGATAAGGTTTAAAATTTTAACCCAACTCTCTGCAATAATCCACTTTTTGAAGCACTCTGTATGATAGCAAGACTATTCACACCCATGGTGCCTCTTTGGGGGGGAAAGGCCAGCCTTCCCCCGCAATTAATCATAGGTTCAATAGGCACAATTTTACAGTTAAATTATATATATATAAACAAAGTCATGGAGAATAAGGAGAGATAGAAGAGAGATTGAAATAATGGAGTCAGACACATTTCATGGTAGCATGCTCACCTCAGCCCTGCTTGGTGGTCCACATGGAGATGGGAGACCAGAGGGTAGGAGAGAGGGGTAGGGGAAGGAGGACAAGGGGAAAGGGAACAGAGGAGTTAGGACCACGGAGAGAGGAAGGGGGAGTGGATGAGAGGACAGGGAGCCAGAGTAGAGAGGGAGGTGAGGGTATGAGCTTTTTACAGTTAACCCAGGCGTATATATCTTTGGGGGGTATGCAAGCTCACTAATTACAGGTGAAGACATACGTCATAGGAAGGGGTTGCACTATAGGTTATACAGCAATGAGAGGGGGACAATCTAGGGATATACACACAATAGGAAGGGGAGGGATTGGGGGCACACATGTGACAAGATGGGCGGATTCTAGATTCAAGATGGCAGCCTAACTTTGAATGTTACTCAGCAGGTTTGGCCTGTTCTCTAGCTCTCTACATAAATAATTATCAGGAGGGTGTGAATCTCACCTGCTGCAGTCCAGACTGATGGCCACAAGCCTTTAGGGAGAAGTAGCCCATTGTCCTTAACAGCAGGGAGTGTGCCTCTTATGGTGGGACCAGACAGTAGTCTGGCAACTGACTGCCTTCAGGGAGGATGTCTCTAAGCATCTGACCTCCCACCACATTCTGACAAATAGCCTCTAATGTTTGGCATGTCTTTGGGGGAGACAAAGCTGGGGAAAAGTCTCTTTATAATCCCACATATGTTTAGAGGGAATTTACTCGAGGCGTAATCAAAATACATCTATTCCCTTTCACTTACAAAAAAAATAACGGGAACAACTTCTAAATGGGTCAAAAGGGAGATCAGATAAGATATTACATTGCAACCTAATGATATCTACTCTAATATGTCTCCAGTGATGTCTGACAACAAGGCTATACAAATCCCTTGACTATTATGTGAGGGGATTCACCAGAGGCTTAATTTATGTGTGTGTGGACCCTGCAAATGGATTTTGGGCTTCTGCAAACCACCAAGACTTTAACTGTTTACAGAAGTAGAAAGCCCATTTTTCTCCCTCAGAAAGGTTTTGAACTACCAACCTTGCAGTTAGCAGCCCGATGTGTAACCACTAAACCTCTAGAGCACCCACTTGAAACTGCCCTTTGAGAACAAGAAGTGTAAGGTCTCTCTCTCAGGCCTAGAGTTAAACCTCGGTCCTTGGCTACACATGAGAAAGTATACATGCTGAAGTCTGGCTTTTGATCCAAGTGAATTTAATGAGAGTTAAAAGAAGCTTCAGGTTTTACGCGGCACCCATAGGATTCCTTTGACCATGTGGTCTGACAGAGACTGCTCGGGGTCACGCAAGGATCTCTCTCCCAAGTTTTCTTCCCACAAAGATGACCCCTCACCCTCTCTGTTCCTGCCTTTTCAAGGATTCCCGGGGGAGGCGTGGTGAACGACCCCAGGTTGGTCCCATTGGCTGAATTGCAGTCACCTGACCCAGGTGGGCTTATCCAGGTTTAACGCCCATCCGTGCCCACCGGCGGGAAAATCCAGCTTTGTCCTATGCTGGCTTTCCTGGGCATGTGTCAATGGACATCCCAGTCCCTAATGCTAGCTACCTAACAGAAGCTTTTCACTAGACAGTGTCCTCTGTTGGAGCCAGTTGATGAGTCAAACAATCCTGAAATGGGGAATGAGGATTAAGGGGGAAAAAAAGAGAGACAGAAAGTATTTGGAGGGCAACAGTCTGATGGACTGAAGCACCTGAGTTTATTCTACACACTCCTTATATCCATGCAGAAACAACCCGGGTTAATTATCTCATTGTTAAAGAAGCACATTTGATACACATAGCAACTCTATCTTCTGCCAAACCAGACATCCTTGAGAAAATTAAACAACCCGTTTTTGCCAGACCTTGCATACTTCCTTGTCCTTGTTCTTAACAGTCTGTTTAAAACGTTAAGTCACAGAAGAAATCAGCAAACATTTACACATACGTCATGAGACTTCTCAGCCATTTCAAGGGTGAGTCTTAATGGCCTTCAACATCTCCCCCTTTTTATTTACTGAAGACGTTTTTACTCAAAAACATTGGCAGATGACTGTGCCTGTCTTAGGTTGTCTAGTCCTGAAATTGCCCTTTACCGTCACCATTCACAGTCCTCCAGGCGACTATGACGTGTCTTAGGTTGGGAGACTCAGACTCGATCGTACCCGTCTTTGACTAACCAGCCTCCACCTTACACCCGTTTGGGGAGGGGACAAAGTGTGCAGGTGCACTTCATGAAACTTTGTTCCTAAGGTCAATAATTCAACCCTAACCTTGAGAAGTATCATAGGGAGCATGCATAAGATCAACAGTACACACACTCCTGCTGTGACCATGGACATAAGCATGTGAGGTAGGCCTCTGAGATTTCCCAATGAAGGGAAAGCATCAGAAAATGCTGGAGGCAATCCTCAGCAACCTTAGTGGCATCAAAATCAAGAGAGTTAACATCTTTTACGGCTAATATTTCCTGATGGAGTTGTAATAAATCTAAAGACTCATTAGCATTGTGCCAAATACCTTGAAGATAATTTTTCACTTTAATCTACCTATGCTGACTGCTGTTGTACTGTTTAGGTTTAACGCAGATCCATGCATATACAGCATGGCACTGTAGACTAGACCTGGCCTTAAGCCCCTGTACCTCGTCTCCTAAATAGATGACTATGTCATAACGAACATTTACTTTTTGTTCTAACTTCCTGTCTATATCTTCTTGAGTACCCAACACATTAATCACATTTTTGGATAATTCATTTACAAAGTAAGCAGTTTGTATGTTTTCTGAAAGTACAATTGCTGCAGTAGTAGCAGTAGCAATTAAACTTAATATAGCTAAAATACTTGCTACGAGCAAACCTACACAACATTTAGGTCTGCTTAATGCTTTTTCAATCTCTTCTAATACCTGTAACCCTCTTTCTGAATACCAAGGCCCAGTAATATTCACTGGCAACATAACAAAAGAAGGTTGATACAAAATGGCGATGACAATATCTCAGGGGTCCAGGTAATACAATTAGACAAATTATAATTATTACAAGACATCGTAAACTTAGAATCATCATGATCTATAGTAATATTCCCTGCCCAAAGAACATAAGGCCATGGTAAGCAGGCAGTAACATTTCCCTGCAGTCTGGAGGAAGGGGCTCATAAGTTTCACGTCCCCCAAAGCAGTCCCTATTTTCCACCACTGAGTTTGCGGAAAACCTGAGTCTGAACGCCAAAGTCCTGCAGACAGCCCCCTTTTTCCATTCGGCAGTATTTTTTTTTTTTTTAGTATTGACCTGGTTGCCGGACCAATCAATGATATATCTCTCTTTTGTGATGTTATACCGGATGGGCTTGTCCGTGGTTTTATTATTCTTTCGAGTCTCTAGTCCACAAGAAGAAAAAGACTGCAGAGTGGATGATAATACATTTCCTTCCCCTTGTACAGGGAGGGCGTGAGTCATTAACCCACTGTGATTTCCAGATCTTCCCAGACAACAGGATGTAAGAGGGGTGGATCAGGAACGTAAACCTAGTACTGCTCACTGCACGATGTCCCCAGAAGCACTTGGAGGCAAATTACCAACCATTCCGGCAGTCAACACGCTCCATCAGCATCCTCAGGGGAAACACAAACATGCCCTCTTCCCCATATTAATACCGGGTCAGGGCCATGCCATGAGGCAAAACAAGCCAATGATACCTCTTCATAGGTTCTTTAAAGTTGGTGGAAGGAACACTAAAGGCAAATCTTTTACAATCATTTGGATCCAAGGGGATGGTATAAAAACAATCTTTTAAGTCTAAGATGATCTTATATGTATTGGCTGGAATAGCAGAGGGGGAAGGGAGCCCAGGCTGCAGGGCTTCCATAAGTTCCATAGTATCATTAACCCTCCTTTACTGTTTTTCCTTGCAAAGCAGCTGCTATAGCAAGCCCCTGAGTAAAGGAAGGTCCAATATCCAAGTATAGTCTGATATAATTGGACAGGTTGCCCTTTTTTCTAAAAGGTCTCAGTGCTGCCTGGCAGACAGTATTTGCATTTTCAAAAGCCAATTGTTTCCATTCTGTGGGGGCAAGCACCACGACAGAAAGTGTATCTAATAAAGATTGAGTGAAAGGAGCGGTTGGGCCATATTGGGCACAAGAAACCTTGAGTTCTTTAGCTGTTAAAAAGAAATTAGAGTATGATCTCTGACCAGATTACCCTGAACATCCTGTCGCTCAATCACAGGGAGCAGCACACTGAACTCCCCTACATCCTCTCCTTGTTCTGCTGCAGCATGTACGGCAGTACTAAGCATGGATCCTTTCCCTGCAGCCCTAGTCACAACTGGTGATACAACTGGGAAGTCTTCTAGAAAAGGATTCTGTTCGCTGAGTGCACTCTGAGGCCTCTGCAATACCTCAGCCCCAGTAAGTTTTGGCACCCATTCCTGGGTCTCTATTGGAGAGTGCTTTTCAATTAACTTGACTCGCATCTCCCTCATTTTTGCAGCTAAGGATGCATAAGCTTCCTCCCAGCCTACGACCTTTGTTTCATCCTGGCAGGACTTCTAAGTCTCTTGCACCGGCTTATGATTCTCAGGTTGAAGTGCTTCGGAGGAGGCAAGAATTCCTAAGTCCTCATCATGATAATGTGCCGCCGCATCCTCTAACTGCTCCGCATCGCCAGGACCAAGGGGTTCCTCATCCTTGCTTTCAAAGCCCTGAAAGTTGCTTTTCAGTGGCTTCAGCGGCGGCGGGGGAGGAGGTGGAGGTGCAGAAGGAACTTTACTTTCACTTTTGTTTGAGCATGCAAATGAATTATTCTCACCCTGGAGTCCCTCATGCCTAGGGTCCAGGCTATCCATAACTAAATTCCACAGACTAAATGTGTCTATGGGAACCTTACTAGGTCCATTAATAATAGTATAGTGGTCTTTTAACCGTTGCCCCACTTTTTGCCAAGTTTCAATATTTACAGTCCTGTCCTCAGGAAACCAAGGACATTCCTTAACCACAAAATCTAAAAACTTCTCTAATCTTTGGTAGCTTACTTTTGCTCTTCTAGCTTTTTAACATATTTTGAAGCATATTATCAAAAATCTGTTTGCTATTTCATTGTTCCATTTTTCTCCCAATAGCTACTCACCATATACTCTTCGCGTACACCATTGTAATCCGCGGTGTCCTTCACTTTGTCCCCCCTTTTCAGAGTCCCTGTTCGGGCGCCACCTTGTTAGAGCCAGCCGACGAGTTGAACAGTCCTGAAAGGGGGAATGAGGATTAAGGGGAAAAAAGAGAGACAGAAAGTATTGGGAGGGCAACAGTCTGATGGACTGAAGCACCCGAGTTTATTCTACACACTCCTTAACCAGACATCCTTGAGAAAATTAAACAACCTGTTTTTTCCCAGACTTTGTATATTTTCTTGTCCTTGACAGTCTGTTCAAAACATAAAGTCACAGAAGAAATCAGCAAACACTGACACATAGGTCATGAGACTTCTTAGCCGTTTCAAGGCTGAATCTTAATGGCCTTCAACAGTCCTCCTCTCTCACCTCACCAAGGGCTACAACCTCTGGGTCGTAACCCACAGGTTACGATTGACCCTCTCACAGGGGTCACCCAATTCATAACAGTAGCAAAATGACAGTGATGAAGTAGTAATTTTATGGTTGGGGTCACGACAACACGAGGACCTGTATTAAAGGGTCACAGTATTAGTTTCATCACTGTCATTTTGCTACTGTTTCTACTTCATCACTCTCATTTTGCTACTGTTATGAATCAGGCGACCCTCTGAAAGGGTCGTTTGACCCCCAAAGGGGTAGCAAGCAACCCACATGTTCAGAACCGCTGTCTTAGGGGAACCCACTTCATCTCTTTTGAAGTTACCCTATGCTTAAATAAACATTAGCAATTTGCTGTTGTGCGTGTGTTTGTGTAGGCTTGAGAGCTGCCTTATCCCTGGATCCTCATAATCCTTTTGGGTGGAGGTAGCTAATTCCGCTCATGGATGATAACCCGGAGTTGAAAGTTGGACCTGCATTCCTCTGCAGGACCGAACGCACATCACAAGAAGCTTTTCACCAAACTGTTATTTCCCGGTGGATTATGCCGATCCATTTTTATCAATTATTTACAGATTATACCTCAATATTATCAATTACATTACACTGCAGGAAAAATGTATTGTCATAATCTCTTACCTTTGTTTTGTAAAGTTGTTTAGCTAATTGGAAAAGTCTTCAAAATCGCTTAATCCTTTTGAGGAAAATGAATCTTTTCACCCAAGCATTTAGGGCAGTATTTAGATGAAGTTGGAAACATAATTAGTATTTGCTTTTTAGAGTATTTTTTCCAAATTCTGGAGCCTTGGTGGCACAGTGGTCATGCTTTGGGCTGCTAACTACAAGGTGAGCATTTAGAATCCACCGCTGCTCCTAGGGGGAAAGATGAGACTTTCCACTCCTGTGAAGAACTACTGTCTCAGGAACTCTCAGGGGGCAGTTCAGCCTGCCCTAAAGGGTTGCTATGAGTCGGAATCAACTTGATGGCAGGGAATTTGTGTTTGGAATTTAGTAAGGTGACCAGATTTCAACACTGGTAAAGCGGGACACCATTGACTGCAGGGTGTGTGTGTGTGTGTGTGATGATTAAAAAGTTGGTCTATGTGGAGCAACAATTTTTTTCATAGATCACAAAAATAGTATTGTAATATATTTTTAAAATTTCAATGTAAGTATATTTTACAAATATAATACATAAAAATGATGTATAGTATTATTTTATTCTTTGGCATATTTCTCATTTGAGTGAATTTTGTTTAGTAGATTGCGGTTGTTTAAAAGGTCATGAAATTTTTCACAAGAATTTGTTTAATTATATTTCATACATAAAATGGCTTTCAAAGTCTCACCACTTAATTGTGATTTTTCTTTATTTACTGTAGAGAAAACACGTTCAGTCACAGCATTAGTTCCTGGTAAGGACAGCGCGTATTCCACTATTTATAGTGCATTGTTGTATGGAACATGGTTTGTTTCAAAATGATGAAATATTTCTAACCAGTTGTTCTCTATTGTGATTTTTGCTGATGCCCAAGATTTAACCTTTTCCTCATCAATATAAATTTTTAATAATGATACCTCATTAAAAAGATCATTTTCAGAAATATTACCATATGGGAAAATTTGAGTAATATGATCGAATGATTTTTGCACATCATTCCAATTAAGTTCTTGTTTTAATGTAACTCAATGAAAATGTTCAATATCATTGTAATGTACCATCCACTCTTCTAAATAATCTATGCAGTTACTATAGAACTTTGTAACGTGATTCATGATATCGGCATAATTTATTGCACTTTGTCCTTCTAGCTGGCTTATACTATTATGGATAGTTAACGGAAAAAATTATTTTCTAACCGCTCTTGACACCGAAATTTTAAATTATTAACTTCATTTGCTAATTTGATTACCGAACTTTTGTCACCTTCAATAAGTTTTATAGCATTTTGAAAAAAGAGCTCCTTGATTGTGTACAAACTCTAGCCAAATTTTTGAAGATTCTTTTTCAAAAAAAACTCTTCTAAAATTCTAGGACGTTTATCCTGTGATGGAAAGTAGGATTTCAAAGGATCATATATTTTCAAAATTATTTCAACAGCTGGCAAAAGAGCTAACCAGCGCGTTTTACTGTAACCAATTATTTTCTGATATTCAGCTTCCGTAGCTTCACCAAATTCTTTAAGCATTTCAACACGCACAGTGTATATATAGAAAAAGGAATATATTTTAATAACAATATATTCCACAGCTACGGGCAACAAATCAGCAGCTTTTTGAATGGCGTTATGTATTATGTGCGCTGTACAACCAATACCAATAATGTTTTAATTAAGGTTTTTAATTCATAAAAAATATTATTTGTACCTCTTCTCACTTTTCCTCTAAAATTTGCGTTCGTGTTGTCTGCACAGTATGCACTCATTTTATGTTTTAAAAATTTCCCCAATATATTAATAATGAAACTGAAAATTAATTCAGAAGTTTCGCCGAGCACAGAAACAAAATCTAAAATTCTCATTTTAAAAAAACATTTTATTAGGGGCTCATACAACTCTTATCACAATTCGTACATATACATACATCAATTGTATAAAGCACATCTGCACATTCCCTGTCCCAATCATTCTCAAAGCATTTGCTCTCCACTTAAGCCCTTTGCATCAGGTCCTCTTTTTTTTCCCCTCCCTCCCCGCTCCCCCCAAAATTCTAATTTTTATTCCAGCTTCCGAATCAAAAAATCTAATAATGGTTGGAAATAACTTTTTATCCTTATGATTATTAGATGCCTCAGAATATATGGATATAAAATCAATTTTTTCTAGATTTTTGTTTAATTCTTAAAATGCAAATGGGGAAAGCACATTACACCCAATTGTCTCGGATTTTGCTATAGCACAGGCAAATTTTTTGTTGAATAACTTTTTGACAACTTGTGATGTACAGTCCATAGATCTGAAAGAATGATTGTCATTAATAGCATGAAAAGGCATAAGTCCTTCTGCTAATGCTAATTTCTTTTCTTCATCTCCATAAGTTGTTTCCCGAAAAACTTCCTGTATTTTGGAGGAAGATGCAGCAGTATTTAAATATATTTTATGTTTCTGTGTCTCCAAGTGCTTTGAAATATCATTCTTCCCACTGTGTGAAACAGAAAATTCACCATTATATTTCTCACATTTTACCATGTAATCACTTTTGTTTTTTTTAATAAAAGGAAATTCACTTCTTAGATCATTGTTGAATTTGCATCCTCTTTTCTTACTCATTATGTTAAAAATCTTTTAAAAAGCATTTAAAATTATATTATGAATATATACATATTGCTTAAAATCATAGCAAGTAGATACATAATTGAATGAACATGTTTTATTGTTAGTTTATAAATTAAATTAATTCGATTGTTATAAAAGAACTGTATATTTTTAATTATTTTAATTTTGATCCTATCTTTCTAAATAATAACAATACTAACTTGTATGATTTATTCTCTGAATTTGCTGTAACATAAGTCATAAGTGTCACTTTGAAGGCCAGTGCTACACTTTTTGCAGCCACTATAAAATATAAATAATACAAGTACTGTCTGCTAAGTTCAAGAAAATTTATGTATTTATAAAATAAATAAATAAATAAGTTACCTAAATTATCTGAATAGCTGATTTGTTGACATCACTTGTTTAACTAGCATTAGCACGCAGTACGATGTGTATCATCTGAGAGACATTTACAAAATGTTTTTGTCGTTGTCAATGCCAAAAAATGCTATTTTTTATTAAGTCCAAACAATGGTGGTCGAAATCTAACAACTGATCAACAATGCGAACTTAGATTAGCAGTTCTAGATAATCAGTCATCAACAATTATTTGTTATTATTAAAGTTTAATATTATAAAATTAACAAAAATAATGTAAACCTCATATCCTGGTGAAACAGCCACATGGCAGCTGAAACTGTATATTCCCTTCCCGTTCTCCCGCCATTCCCTAGCTTGTCGTGCATTTTTTCCAAAAATAGGGATTTTTTTAAAACACCGCGGGACATGGGCCAAATTGTTAAAAATAGGGACTATCCCGTCAAAAGCGGGACATCTGGTTACCTTAAATTTAGTTTCCCTATGCTTGTGTTTGAATTACATGCATGTTTTTGTCTGATCAGTAATTTGCAATAATTCATGAATCTCAAGGTTGTTGATGAATGGATGTGCTTCTGCGACTTCATTATATACTTTATTGTCTTAAGAAGGATTTATTGTCAACTGCAGATTAAAAAATCTAATAATTGAATTCAGTAATTAAGAAAACACTGGAGGTCTTACTGCAAAATTGATTGCAGTGAGAATCTTAGGGTGAAAATATTGTACATATAGTAAAAAAAATGTTGAAGTCCATTTCTTATTAAACAGATTTCATAAACTGGGAGAACGTTTTCATCTTAAAGAGTTATGCTGAAATGCATTCATCCTGATTTCTTTTAATTTGAGAGATTAATTTAGACACGATTATAAGGCAAGTATGTATAGCAAAAAATGTAGTGATTAGCATATTGAAAATGCATTTCCAAGCCTGTCGGTCTACGTGGCTTTGAACTACTCTCTACAAGCATTCATTCATTACTGAGCCCCAATCCACAACTACACTTTAGGAGTTTTAAGTTCATAGTGAAAGAACATTGGTTTCAAAATTATGTTATATTAATTTCACTTTAAACCATATAAAACAAGCAAGCATTGATGCACTTGAATTGTGGTGCTAGAGAAGAATATACAAAGTACAACGGACTGCTAAAAGCACAAACAAATCTGTCTTGGAAGAAGTATGGCCAGAGGCAAGGATGATGAGACTTCATCTCAGACTTTGGACACATTATCAGGAAAGATCAGTCCCTGGAGAGGGACATTATGCTTGGTAAAATAGATGGAGGGTGAAAAAGAGGAAGGGCCTTGTCTGGCCAAATAAATAAGCCCCTCCTTCCCCCACTTTCACCACACACACACACACACACACACACACACACACACACACACACACACACACACCATGCGGAGCTGGTCAGAGTTGGCTGATGCAACTCTCTCCAGACCTTGCACTAGGCCATGTGCGTGCTCAACCAGGAACTAGGACGTGCTCCCTCCTCTGGCTGGGGGCAACGTGCCTGCATCTACCAATCACCAGCATTCTTCCTCCGCTGGCAAGGGGTGTGGACACGCTTGAATCCCCCAATCACCAGCAGTCTTCCTCGTACTCACCGGTGCCTGCCAATCCCTGACCACTTTACTAGATACAGGCACAGAGCCAGCCCAACCGCATGTCTTGAGGGGATAAAAGGATTGTTCCAATAGCCCAGAGGCGTGACTCCCCCAGCCCAGATGTTGTGGACTGTGGGACTTTGCCCAGGCGGTTTCCCCCCACCCCCCCCAATAAAGCCTGTTTGCTAAAATTCAGCTGATTCTGTTTCTGGTGCCTCTCAACTACCTTACAATCCTTAAAGAGGTGGATTGTTCAGTGGCTGCAACAATGTAGAGCAGGACTAGGCAGTATTTTGTTCTGTTATACATTGGGTCGGTGCTGACTCAACAGCATCTAACAGCAGTAAACAACATAAACTAATGGGATCGTCATTTTTAAATGAACTTTCTAAGTATTGCGAGATGAAATTACTAAATTAATAAACTATATACTGCAATAAGATACATTCAGATAAGAGAGATTCAACTACTTCACACAATTACTGCTTACGTTTTCCAATGAGCATATGCATTTCCACTTCAATCCCATCAACTGTTGCACCTCCATATTCCCCCAAGCTAAACTTAATGGTCTTCAAGATTTTATTGATAAGCTTTGGGATGATACTACATTGGCCTTGTGTGCCTTCCCCTCTTTCCCTCTGAATGCCCAAGGGAACACTAAAGCTGATGTGCTACTTATGCAAACCATGGTGGAATGGTTTCATGGTGATTGGGTTTTTCAATCCATGAATATGCCCTTTGCACAGGTAGTGGCAGATAAAGTACTCAAGAGTCCATTCTACACAGGCACCCCAAATAATCCCATAAGAACCTGCAAACCCTTGTCAGCTTTGAGGGCACACCTTCCCAAATTGGTCTTATAGATGCAAGAGACATAAAGGTGATCCACAGAAGAATGGGAAAATACACGACTCCAATGTCCACAATAAAAAAAAAGATTGTTATACTGCTGATGGTGGACCTTCTGTTATTGGATGGCTTTTCATAGTGTACCTTAAAGTTCACATTGTGTCCTTATGGTCCTGTCAGGACCTTGACTGGATTCTTCCTGACTCTTCAATTCATTTGTGGAAGTTGGGAGCACTTCCTATTTATCTTAGGCAAAGCCCAACCTTTTACTGCCCCCCCCCCTCCTTCTTTTGTTGGGAATTCCTTCCCTGTTGAAAAGTACTAATAAAGGAAATGTGCCTTTTTGTACCTCCACCTCCTTTTGTGCTGTGAATCTATTGATAAGGAAAATGTATGGACTCTTCCTCTGTGCTTCTATTTCCCCTTTGTTTTACTGCCAAAGCTGTCTGCCTAACACAAAGGATGAGGTCAGGGAGGGTTCCCAAAGCAAAGTGTCCTTGTCCCCCAAAGTGGTGTGCTGCCCTTTCATGTTCTTGAATATGTTTTTTAGCAACCAGGAGGCCTATAGACCTTCAGTGTCCAGAGTTTTTATTGGGGTTCTCATTATACAATGCAAATTCCAGGGTCTCCCCTGACACTGATGGGCTTTCTGACCTGATCAGCCATTCTTTCTTGAGATCACTAGGTGATCATGAGTTATTATGAGGTTGGATCGTTATGACTGTTAGGTTTCTGGAGTGGCGTAAACCTCAGGTCTTGCTTTCTGGCACTGAAAGAAGTCACATCTTAGAAGCACTTCTGTAATCCAAGTGAGTTTTTATGAAGGAAAGGAAAAGTTTCAGGTTTTACTGTCTCAAAAGGGTGTACTCTATTTCTAGAGAGCTTGTCAAGCCACGCGGTTGACAACCACACTGTGGTTCACAACTGAGGATGAAAATCCAGGTGGAAAAGAACACCCACTCATGGGGAACTGGGGAATCCCCGGGGACAAAGAGTCTAAGAACATGTGGGGCTCCCTAGTAGGCCTGGAGAGAGACACCCCACCACTGAACAGAAGCAGAGTTAAAGAGATCTGCCCTTCCAGAAGTTGCTTGGGGCAGGGGGCAGAAGGTGGTGGGAGTGGATTTAGCATCTCTGGCTGGGGAGGCATGGTTGAAAGTATTGGTTGATCCCTTGGCTGAGTTCACCACCACCTGTATTATGTGGATGTGCCCAAAGTATTGGTTTTACCTGGGCCCCTTTCACAGGGGTTGCCCATTTCATAACAGTAGCAAAATGACAGTTATGAAGCAGCAACGAAAATAATTTTATGGTTGAGGGGTCACCACAACATGAGGAATTGTAATAAAGGGTTGAGGCATTAGGAAGGATAAGACCTGCTGGTCTAGGGGGTCCTAGTCTGTACATGCTCAGTTTGGATCAGCCCATGGGTGTCCAGTTAGTGCCAGATCTCTTTCTAATCACTGCATGTGGCCCTGCCAGGAGATTTCTGCTAGCGCAGGCATTTGGGAGAGACAACCCCACTGGTCCCTAAATCTAGCTACCTTTCGTGACTTGGCTACATTGTATTTGGTGTACAATCCATGACCACATGGCCCTGATTCATTGCCACTGACACCTCTGGCAACTCAACTCTTCAGATGACATGCTGCTAATGTTGTGACATCATGAGGGACCTGCCCAAGCAGGTTTTCTAAGGGCAAGACTGCCCCACCCAAGCCTGACCTTGTATGAGTATTCTATTTTGAAATACACTGTGCCTGCAAGCAAAACTGCAATATCGCTGACAAATATGGTCAGACAACGATGAAAGCAGAACTTTTTCCAAGACTCAGCATGAAACTCATGTTGCTGTAAACAAGGGCCAAGGATTTCCTGTCACTGTTTCAGCCAAAGACAGAAACCAGGTTGATTTGTAAAAACTCTACATTTATTACACAATACAGCAGGAAACAGTGGGGTTTGTTACCTCCAAAATGCTTCAAAATTCCAGTGAAAATCAGCAAGTCATGTACCCCAAACTGTGTGACAGAAAAGCAGGTTTTCAATAATCACAGAAAATAATTGATACCGTAAAACTGTGGCAAAGGCAGGTCTTGCAATGATCACAAGAAACACTTAACTGTACCTCCATTTCTCCAGGGGTTACTGAACCACTGCCCCCTGAGGACGACTGCTCCATGATCTATCTAGATGGGGGATGCTTTGTGTCTGGCTAATTCTCATCACGGCCTTGCTTATCACCTTTCTGAGTTAGAATCGCATACTGATTAAGCTTGAAGTGAATGTTTACTGCAAGTGAAGGAGCTGTTACACTTTGGATTTCCAGGAAACTGAATATTAAATTATGTTGTATTTCTAGTATTTTGATTCACAGCAGGCTAAGGCTTTACCCCCTTGTTTTATTAGGACTTCTTCTAATTCTGCAGCCTGCGACAAACTGACTGATTTAGAATCCAAGCTCTAATACACTTTTTAGACATCTTAGTTCAATGCCCACCTCATAAAAAGAAGATATGAGGTTTCCTGTCATTTAAACCTTGTTCTAGTGTGGGAAAGACCCCCAAATGAAAATTCAAGTGTGCTTTACAGAGATACTTTTATTAAATCTTAAATAGGACAAAGACAAGTCGTCATGATGACAGAGACCATTAGCAGCAGGCCATTCTGTGTCCAAAGGATTCATGGCCAGATTGCTATCAGACATAGAAATCAAAGGGAACTCATCACAAAATTATGATGGGTGCAGATCAATTTTTTAGGTAGCGAGAAATCTAATAATGGGGTATGCGTGACTCAGAGCTATAACTTTTGACCTCAAGACAAGGCAGTGGATGTCCCCTGGACCTCCTATGGGGCCACGTATAATGTATGGCAGGGACCCTGTCCCCTCCTGTCTACCTGTGCTTCCTATTTTTATGTGGGGCTGTGGGGCTGCCTTTCTGTGCCTCAGGGGTCTTGCATATTTTCCCCAGCCTCGCTTCCTGGAATGTGATGGAAACTCTGCAGCCTGCAGCATTGGGGAATTTCAGTCCCCAAAGCCATTCTGAGTTTCAGGGGTCCCCTTTGGGTCCCAGGCTGCAAGACAGCTGGGCGCATGTGTAAACCTTGTTGGTCTCTGCTGTATTTTGATCCCAGTTGACCAGGCCGCATGCAGCAACCTCCATTTTCCCGACCATGTGACTCTCCACTCCCCAGTAAGATGGTGCCACCCAGTTTCCACCCCCATTTTTGCTGTGGAACAGCTGAGCAAGTGACCCTGGACAAGCTGGCGCACAGTGCTCCAACCATGGGTGAGAGGGGGTGCGGTACTTAGTGGGCTGGCCCACCCCGTTCCTTGGTCAAAGGCATTAGAAAGCCAGGCCCCTGAGTAACTGCTAACTTTGGCCTTCAAAGGCTTTTCAGCATCATCGCCTCGGGCCGGGGGCCATGCACATTCCTGTGAAACTATGTGTCCAGCCAAGGATCCCAAGGTCCCTAGAATGTTCCCTGAGTCAATAGACGGGTCTTTCCTCCCCTTCAAAGGTCGCGGGAGGCCGCTCATGCCAGTGGTTGCTTTTGAAGGCTACTGGAAGGCCACTCCAAGCACTGTTCTCACCTTCAGACGTCTGGTGAAGTACTCGTGCCAGTAGGTCCCTCTGTAGGCCTTGGACAGTCCCCCAAACTTGTGGCCATTGCTTGCTGTCTAGAAAACAGGACCAATTTGCTGACAGAGACTGGGTCCCTGGCCCCTCCATTGGGCAGGGGCACCTGCTCGAGGCCCCAGTGTCACGGCACCCTAGTGGCGAGTGCTGAAACTGCAATCACTGACCTCGAGACATTGAGCCCTCCGGCCTTCTCTGCTGTTTTGTTTTCTAGATGAGTATCAGGGTCTGTCCCCCGTTGTATCCTGTCCTCAACTTCTCCCCTGACCTTGGTCACCATTCACGGGTGACACTGTGGAAACCGTTGCACCCAGACCCCGCAGAAGCAGAGCATACAGACAAGCACCCCTGAGAGCTGTTGGGGGTGTTTCTCCGCCCCCCAGGAAAGAGAAGGGCTCCACAGAAAACCCTACCTCAGACCCACCACAGTCTCCAAGCCAGGAAATGCTTGTACACCATTCCTGTGTTCAAGGTCAACTGGCCCCCATACCTGTCAGTCCTCAGATTTCTTTTCTAAACTTCCCGTGACACTGACCCCCACCACCAAGGGCACTGCTATCTCAGAGCTTTGCCCGTGCCTTACCTAAACTGTCCACCTGTTTTGGTTCCTCCAGAAATCCTCAGGACCTCTCTGAGCCAAGGGTGCCAACCCCAGGACCACTTGCTCCTGGGTCACCCCAACCTCACTCCTCGTGGGCCCTGAGTGGACAGATTAGAAAGGGTGGGGACCCAAAGCCCCACTTAGTGCCCCCTTTTGACAGCAGGAAGAAGCTAGAGGTGTCACTGCCCAGTACCCCAAAGATTTGGGTCCATACTCTGTCAGTGGGAGAATGTTAGGTAGGGAGAAACAGGCACCAGGCGGTTGTCCCTCTCCATGCCTGAAGGCACTATAGGAGGTTGGAAGAGAATCAGGCAAGCCCTTAGCCAGCCATAAAGACTACAGGCCATGCACCCATTCAAGCCTGATCCAGGTGGGCGGTACACCTGGGCGGCCCAAACTAGGCAATATCTTCAACCAATACCTTTAACCACGCCTCTCAGCTATAGTCTTCAACTACCTGGACCATGAAACTGCCTGGGTTCGCCTTCTTCTTCTTCTCCTTTGCACTTCCGCTTGGCTGTGTGGCGGTCTCTCTGATGTCAGGCTACCACGTATGGGTGCACACTCCCACGAGGTTGCCCATGTTCAGTGACTACGGGACCTGGAACTTCTTCCATCCTTTATAAACACCTACTTAGATCACAAACCAGGCTTTGGTGAGAAGTCTTTCTTGTGGGAAGCCAAGAACCAAGGTATTTCCCACCTGAGAAATCTAACAAATTCATCAGTGTCACAGGTGGGATTGGGAAAGCAGAAATGGGACCAGGATCTATTGCAAATTAGAACAGTTTACAGGGTTGGTTCTGGGGCCCTTGAACCAACTTGGTTAGGGTTTCACTCATGACCATAGGGCTCTGGCACCAACATTCCCATGAAGGACATGTCCAGGCAAGTCGTGATGACAGGCCTGCCCATCATATGCATGTGACACTCAACAATAAATATGGATGTGAAAGCTAGACAATGAATATGCATGTGACAGGTGGATAATGAATATGGATGACTGCAGAAGACTTGGTGCAGAATACTGAGAGTACCATGGACTGTCAGAGGAACAAACACAAAGGTGACCAGATTTTAACATTGGTAAAGCGGGGCACCATTGATAAAACTCATATCCTGGTGAAATAGCCACATGGCAGCTGAAAAGCATATATGCTTGTTGTACATTCTTTCCAAAAATTGGGACTTTTTAAAACGCCACGGGATGTGGGAAAAATTGTTAAAAATCGGGACTGTCCCTCCAAAAGCAGGATGTCTGGTCACCTTAAAAGTGCAACCCCAATGCTCCTTAGAGAACTGAAGAGCCGCTCCCCTTGGGAAAGAGAGTCATCCCCTGCCTTTTCTCCATGAAAGCCATCAAGTTCATCTGTTTGGGTTTTCTCGCTCTCTTTTCTTCTTTCTTCTGTTGCCTGTGTTTTGGTGCCACATTTGACCAAACTATCACCAAATCTTAGATTTCATAGTTTTGCCTCTAGATTTTCTTTTAAGATTCTTGTGGTGTCATGGTTTGAAATTTGATCTGTTTTTAAAATATGGTATAAATTAAGATATCAACTTTATTGGTTTTCATGTGCACCATTTGTTGAAGAGTCTTATTGTTTTCCTATTGCCTGCTTAGTATGATTGTCCAAAGTCAATCAACCATGTATGTGAGGTTTTATTTGTGGGTTCTTTATTCCGATGGACGGTATGTCTGTCCTTATCGCAAGGTGAGGTTTCTCAGGTGGGTAATATCGCAGGTTCTTGGGTTTTCAGGAGAAAGAATTCACAGCAAAGCCTGGTTTGTAATCCAAGTGAGTTTTCATCAAGAATGGGAGAAGTTTCAGGTTTTACAGTCTCAAAAGAGCACACACTATTTCAGAGAAGCATGTCAACCTGCACGGAAGCTTCCCTAGGACCCACAATGGAATGCAGGCAGCCTTGTGGGACTGCTCACCCACACATGGTGATCTGAGGCCAGAGAGTGAGTGGCATGTCTGAGCAGGCACAGAAGCAGGGTAGAAAGAGAGGCGAGCATTCTTTCCAACCTGCCACTGAGGTGGAGGGGGGAATCCAAGAGACCACCATCTTGCCAGCGGTATTTTAAGCCTCTGGCTGGGGAGGAGTGGTGTAAGATATTGGTCAACCCCATTGGCTGAATTAAGCCCACCTGGGTGGGGTCATGAGCCTGGGCCTAGTTTGGGCCATGCAGGTGTAACACCCACCTGGCTTGGGGGCCTGAAATTGGAGCATGCCCAGTTAAAGTCTCGATGGGTGGGTAATGCTTGCCCAATTTTTCCTCCCAACTTCCTGTAGGGGGAGGCCTGTGCAGGCATGGGCAGGACAATCCCTGTCCCTATGTGACTACATTTCCCCACTGAAGGAGTATGAACCCAAGCCTTTTGGTACTTGGAAATGACGTCTCTGGCTGTTTCCTGCTGGCAAGGGGGGTGCAACATGGGGCTCTGGGGTCCCCATCCTACCTATTCTGCTGGGAGTGGTTGTCCACTTAGGGGCCCACGATGGATAAGGTTGGGGTGAATCAGTGCCCTTGGAAGTGTGGGTTAATGTCACCGGAAGTTTAGGAAAGAAGATTTAGGACTGACAGACTAAATGGGTGCCAGTTGACTTTAAACACAGGAATTGTGTGAAAGCATTAAAGACTGTGGTGGATCTGAGGGAGGGTTTTCTGTGGAGCACTTATTTGTCCTGGGTGGTGGTGAAACACCATCTTAAGGCTGTCCAACAGCTCACAGGAGTGCTTGTCTGTGTTCCACTTCTGAGGAGTCTGGTTGCGATGGCACTGGTGAATGTGGTACTAGGGGTCTGGGGAAGGAGGTAAGGACAGAGTAGACAGCACCAACTAAGAGAACATGCATTGACCCATCTTCCAACATCAATGCACAACCAAGGTTTCAACAGGAAGAGTAATCATTTCCTGCTGGTGCCGTCTGGCTGGCCTGCTTCATCCAGGTAGCAGGTGCAGACTGGCAGCAGATCACTCTCCTCTGGAGTCTCCCCAAAGGACAGAGCACTGCCAGGGGTCAATTTGTTTACACTGACAGCATGACCCTCAGGGACGTTATCCCGAGGCCTGGTTTTAGGGCAACCTTTGCCCCTTGGCACAAATGCGAGCACATGCGTGGGACTGTGTACTCAATGTAGGAATCTTGGAACCTGGTAGGCAGTGGACTGGGGTTGGTTAGCTACGGTGGTGGTCTATGCCTGCATATCTACCATCTTTTCCCGTGTCCTCCTGAGCCTAAGGCTTTTGCTCTTTTGTCCTTTCAAGCCAAGTCATAGATTAGGGTGAGGTGCTGAAAGGTCTCTACTGTTCGGATTGTCTAAGTAATTGCTCAGGTCACTTTTAATCTGCCTGAGTTGAATTAGGTTCGGTTCTCAACTGTGGGTCACGACCCCTTTGGACCATCAAACGACCCTTTCACAGGGGTCGCCCGGTTCATAACAGTAGCAAAGTTACAGTTATGAAGTAGCAAGGAAAATAATTTTATGGGTTGGGGTCACCACAACACGAGGAACTGCACTAAAGGGTTGGGTCATGGCATTAGGAAGGTTAAGAACCACTGAATTGGGGTGAAAGGCTTGTGAATTGCCTGGAGTTGAAAACCATTGCCTTAGAGGTGTGTGTGTGTGTGTGTGTGTGTGTGTGTGTGTGTGTGTTCACCAGTGAATTAGGTGAAGACTTACAGACAGAGCAGTCCATCAGTTTCATGGTCACCAGCCCATCAAACCTCCTATTGTCCTGTTTCCATAATTTTTTTGCTCACTTCCCTCTTGTTGGCTATTGTCTTCCACTTCACCCAAGTTAACATTTGGGTGTTTTTATCATCTGGCTTGTGACTTTCCTTCCATCCTTGGTAATTATTAATGCCCGTTTGTTTATTTTAGTGTGGTTTGCCTCATGCCTACCAATAGATATTTTTTGCAGAATTTTCCCACTCTATTTCTATTACAACATATATTAGGATCCAAGGCTGCAGAAGTCTTTTGCCTGCTATTTGATCTAAAGATTATAGATTTGCCACCACCCTGTCCCTCAATCCTGTAAACCAACAGGGATTTCTACTGTCACCTGGCCTGTGGAAGTTTGGTCGGCCAATCCTCACAACTGTATTAACTAATACCTTGGAACTAATCTCTCTCTGTATATACCACTCACTTATACTGTTTCTCCAGAGAATTCTGGCTAAAACAGGTAGTATCTTACCAATATTAAGTCTTTGAACCCATCAACAAGGGTGCTTATCTGTTTATCTACTTTTCATTCTGTAAATGTCTCCTTGGTTAAACTTATTGCTAAACATTCTATTATTTCAATGATGTTGAACATGTAAACATTTTCTTAATTTCCTCTTTGGATTTTCATGGTTAATGTAAAGAAATACAACTGAGTTTTACATTGGTTATATAGCCTACATCTTTGCTGAATTTGTTTCTTAGTTCTAATACTTTTTGCATGTGCTTTTGACGTTGTCTAGATCTAAAATGATGTTATATGTGAACAGTAATAGTCTTTATTTCAATGTGAATGCTTGTTATTTATTTTCTTATCTAATTCAACAACTAGAACTTCCAGTATTAGTTGAACAGATGTTGCAAAAGTGGACATCCAGTTATTCTTTAATATCTTAGGGGAAAGCTTTCGTTCTGGCAACACTGATCTTTATTTCATATGTGATTTTTATCGTATTAAGGAAGTTTCTTCTATTCTTGGTTTATTAAGCTTTTTAATTTTTAGCCAGAAAAGGACATTGGATTTGGTCAAGTGCTTTTTCTGCAATTGGAATAATTTTATCCCCCATCATTTTATTTATGTGATCTATCCCTGGCTTAAATTGTCCTTGCTTGTTGTGTCCAGTCTCTTTAATATACTGTTGTATTTGACAGGTCGCTAGATTATAGATAAAGGGAGGTTGTCTTCCTGACTGGTGGCCAAACGAAAATGAGCTGATCTGCCACAATGAAGGGGTTGGAAAGAAATCAGGCACACTAATTAGACACCTATGGGAAAATTCAACCTGGGCCCCCACACAAAGCAAGGCACCAGTGACATGATATCACACAAGTATTCCTGAACTCAGCCAATAAGGTCAGCCAATCCCTCAACCATGCCTCCCAAGCCAGGGAGTGGGAGAGGATTAAAAGCTCTTTTTCCTTTCTCTTGTGCTGGTGTGCTCTGCAAGTGCGGTGATTCCTCCTGCAGGCAGTCCGCTCACTCTCTTGAGATTTCCTGCTTTTCTTTCCTGCTCATGGCTTCCCAAACTGGTTACTGGCTTCTGTTCTTTGTTCTTGTTCTGGTATTTCTTCAATGCGTTTCCCCATGATTCCTCGAAATGGTCATTTTCAGCGGTGGACTTGCCCATGCGCTCCCACCCCAACGTCCAATGTGGCCCAGCATGCTTTCTAGAGATAGCATGTACTTTTTGAGAATGTAATACCTACAACGTGAGAGACTTTGGGAAGATGGTGACTGAGTAACACATACCAGAAATCAGCCCAGGAGAGTTACTAAGAGGGGAATTGAACACTGCTGGATTTCAGGAGGAGCAGCTTAAAGATAAGCAGACACAGAATCACAAGGTTTTGAGGGGCTGGGGGCTTTGGGCTTATCACAGTGGAGGCCGGCTATGGTTTGACCTTATCCCTGCCACGGTCTTGGCCGGAGCTAGAACCATTTGGAACCAGCCCAGGGGTTTAATCTCAACATAGCCACAGCTTTCCACCACCTCAGGGGAGGGATTAAACCCTTGCAGCCCTTCAGGAAGGGATTGGGGCTCAGCTATGTTGTTACTTTTGTTTCCCTCTATTTTCTCTATGCCCCCCACAGTCTCAGTGGGCTTAGTCTGCCCCCCTTTGTCTCTTCTCTGTTCTCTCACACGCCACTGTTGACCAGACCACTTTCCTTGCCTAGGGCATTTATGCCTGACCCCCAGCCAGTTAGGTAAGCTCAACCCTGGTTGCTCTGGCCTAAGGCTGGGAAAAGCCCAGCTGTCCTTCACCAGGGGATACTCTGCCCAACTTCTTCCCGGGGAATTCCTGCCTGTGTGGCTGGGGGAACCTCCTATTTTTCCTCTGTTGTCCCACGTGACTGAGGGAACTTCCTCCCACCTACCTTAGTGTCTCACACTGCCTAAGGCAGCTCAGCCAACACTCAGCAACATTCCACACTGCTGCAGGTGCCTCTGCCTAACCTCTGCAGTAATAAATCTGGACAAGATAATTCCACCCACCATTCGCGGTTTTTCTACACAAAAGCAGCCTTCTGGAGCACTCCCCATGAGAGGGAAGCCACAGGAGGATAAAGTGATAGGCTAATGACATAGTGAAATCAGCGGTAGGCAGTTAAAATAAGCATTCCTACAATCCCACAGAAAGAGCCAGTGCTCTTCGACGCCCTGGAAAATGGCACCTGGCTCCTCTAAAACAAAGCAGCACAAACAGCCATCAGCTCCAACGACCTCAACAAAATACAGGAGAAACAAAAGGCAACGGCAGAAGATGTCCTGAACATAACAACATGTATAGAAGAAGCAGATATTGAGTTGCCACAGAAAGAAGTTTTCAGAATGCTTCTTAGAGTAATACAGGATAGGAGGGAAGCAATACAGAAAAATGATGAAATGATAGAGGAGATAAAGACCATAAACCAAAGGGAAATACAAGAGCTTAGGGAGGAGATAACAAAAACCAGGAACAGACTCACGAACCTCAAGAATCGATTGGAGGAAGCAGAGAACCATACCAGTAACTTGGAAGACAGCCAAGCAGACTTTAACAAACATGAAAAAAAATCTAATAAGATCATCAAAGAAGCTGAAGTAAACCTGAGAACTATGTATGATGCTATGAAGAGGAACAACATTAGAATTATTGGATTACTGGAGGAAGACACAACAAAGAAGTCATCTGCAACAATTGTGAGTGAATTCTTGGAGGAAAACTTCCCCAGCTTAATGAATGAAAACCAAGCAACCATTCAGGAGGCTGAAAGAACTCCAGCTAGATTGAAGCCCAAGAAGAAGTCACCAAGGCACATAATAGTTAAACTATCCAACTTTGAGGAAAAAGAGAAAATCATGAGAGCAGCTAGGGAAAAATAAACAATCATGAAGATTTCCAAATAAGAATATACTCAGACCTATCAGCAGAAATTATGAAGAAGAGGAGTGAGTGGAGTGACATATTCCAAAAATTGAAGGAAAACAACGCAAACCCAAGAATACTATATCCAGCCAAATTTTTTTATCAAGATAGATGAAGAAGAGTCTTCCCAGACAAGGAAAAACTCAAAGAATATGTTATAAGAAACCCAGCCCTACAAAAGATCCTTGCCAACCCAGTATGGGAAGAAGAACAACACTCACCAAGCATAAATAAGAGACCACCACATAGAACAACCGCATCCAGAGGGCAACAAAGAGAAAACAGACCTGAAGATGACATTGGCAAGAAGTCAAGAATGACACACACACAAACATGTGCAACACACTAATAAGAAAGGAAGGTGGGAAAACACCCAATACAAAAGGTATAAGATGACATCACAGAGTCTGAAGATGGAGATAATAACCCCGAATATCAATGGTCTAAACTCAGACTGACAGACTGGTTTAGAAAACACAACCCATCAATCTACTGCCGACAGGAGACACATGTCAAGGCTACAGACAAAAATAGGCTGAGAATCAAAGGCTGGAGAAAGGCATACCAAGCAAACAGCAATTTTAAAAAAGCAAGGGTTGCAATCCTAATCTCGGATAAAATTGACTTCAAAGTGAAAACCATAAAAAGAGATAAGGAGGGACACTATATAATGCTCAAGGGGACAGTAGACAAAGAACCATTAAGCATTTCAAACATATATTCCCCCAATGAGAGACCTGCTGAATACGTCAACCAAACACTTGAAAAGATGAAAAAAGAAATCATAGCCTCAACAATTATAGTGGATGATTTCAATACACCACTCTATCAGAAAGATAGATCACAGGGAAAGAAACTCAACAAGGAGGCTCGAGATCTAAACACTATCATTAAACAATTTGACATGATAGATATTTACAGAACTTTTCATGCAAATACAAAAAAATCATTCTTTTCAAGCCCATATGGCACATATTCAAAGATTGATCACATGATTGGGCATAAGGCAAATCGACATAAACTTAAACACATCCATATCATACAGATCTCTCTCTCTGACCACTATGCCATAAGGCTGGAAATCAACAAAAGGAAGATGAAGAAAACAAGAGCAAACAATTGGAATATGAATAAATCTCTATTGCAAAAGGTGTGCATACTGGCACAGATCAGAGATGAAATTAGGAAATTTCTGGAAACCACTGAGAATGAGAATATGACATACCAAAACTTATGGGGCACAGCAAAGGCAATTATCAGAGGAAGTCTCATAGCAATACATGCACATCTGAAAAAGGAAGAGAGATTCATCACTGATATGCTGGCACAAAATTTACAACAACTAGAGCAGAGTCAGCAGCACAATCCCACTAATAGCAAAAGAAAAGAAATAACAAAAATAAGTGCTGATATTCAGGAGAGGGAAAATAATAAAACTATGGAAAATTAATGCTGCTAAAGGTTGGTTCTTTGAAAGGATAAGCAGAATCAACAGAATGCTGACAAACCTAACTAAAGAAAGGAGAGAACCAATTTCAATAGCAAGAATGAGGGATGAAAGAGGGTACATTACAACAGACGCTAATGAAATCAAAAGGATAATTGCACAGTATTACGAAGGATTGTAAGGACTGTACTCAAATGAATCAACAACTTGGAAGACGCAGACAAATTCTTGGAAAAACAATCCCTCCCCAGATTATCCCCCAAAGGATGTCAAGAATCTCAACAGAGCCATGGCAATAGAAGAAATAGACAAGGTTATCAAGGAATTACCAACAAAAAATATCCCTGGACCAGATGGCTTCACAGGAGAACTCTAATGACCATTTAGGGAAGAACTAACACCAACCCTGCACAAACTTCCAGAACATAGAAAAAGACGGAAAACTCACAAACTCCTCCTATGAAGCTAGTAAACTCTGATACCAAAACAGGGCAAGGATTCCACAAGAATCGAGATCTACAGACCAATATCCCTAATGAACATTGATGCAAAATTCCTTAACAAAATACTGGCCAATAAAACACAAAATTATATAAAACAAATAGTTATCCATGACCAAGTGGCATTCATACCAGGGATTCATGGATGATTCAACATACAAAAGACCATTATGTCACCCCATTGACATGAAAAAGTATAAGAACCACACGTTAATATTTATAGATGTAGAAAAATCATTTGACAACATCCAACACCAATTCCTGTTTAAGACACTTGAGAAGATAGAAATGGAAGGAAAATTCCTCAAGATAATATAAGCTATATATAAAACATCAACAGCCAATTAGGTAGTCAACGGAGAAAAGATGAAAACAATCCCACTGAAAAATGGGACCAGACAAGGATTTCCCTTGTCCCCACTCTTATTTAATATTGTACTGGAGGTTTTGGCTAACAGCATAAGGCAAAGAAATAACATCAAAGTATTTGTCTGGGGAAGGAAGAGGTGAAACTATCATTATTTGCAGATGTAATGAAAAATCCCAAAAGCTCCACAAGGAGAGTACTGGAAGCAATAGAGGAGTTTGGCAGTGTCAGGATACAAGATCAACAAACAGAAGTCCATCAGACTGTTATACACATCGGATAAGACCACAGAAGAGATCAAAAAGGTGGTGCCCTTCATTATAGCCAAGCACAAATTGAAATATCTAGGGACATACCTGACTAAAAGAAGAAAAGATCTATATAGGGAAAACTACAGAACACTATTACAAGAAACCAAGAGTGACCTCAACAAATGGAAGAATATCCCATGTTCCTGGATTGGAAGACTCAATATAGTAAAGATGTCAGTTCTGCCCAAGGCACTATATAAGTTAAATGCAATCCTGATACAATTACCCTCATCTTTCTTCAAAGAAATGGAAAATCTGATTACCAACTTCAAAAGAGAGGGAAGAAGCCTCGAATTAGCAGAGAACTTCTAAAGAAGAAGGGTACAGTGAGAGGGTTTGCTTTACCTGACTTTAGCACATGCTATACAACCACAGTTGTCAAAACCGCATAGTGTTGATACAATAACAAATACTCAGACCAATGGAAAATAATTGAAAACCCAGAAATAAAATCATCAGCATACAGACAACTGATCTTTGATAGCCCCCCAAATATCCAATGTGCAGCAGATGCCCCCCTTTAACAAGTGGTGCTGCAAAAACTGGTCATATACCTGCAGAAAACTGAAGCAAGACCCTTTTCTCATTCCACACCCAAGAATAAACTCAAGGTGGATCACAGACCTTGAAGTAAAACCCCAAACTATTAAGGACATCAATGAGGGAATTGGGACCTCTTGATAACTTTGGAACAGGGAATGCATAGGATATGAGAAATAGGGAAGGACACAAACACAGAGGAGGCACAAATTGATAAGTGGGATATACTGAAGATAAAACACCTGTGTACATCGAAAGAATTCTCCAGGAGAGTAATAAGAGAGTTCATGGTCTGGGAAAACATCTTTAGCAATGACACATCAGACAAAGGCCTTATTACTAAAATCTACAATACTCTGCTAACTTCCAAAAAGAAAAAAACTAATTGCTCACTGAGGAGGTGGGCAAAGGACCCGAGCAGAAGTTTCACAGGGACAGAATTCTGAATGGCCAATAAACATATGAGGAAATGTTCCCGATCTTTAACCATAAGAGAAATGCAAATTAAACAAATAGGCACCACCTAACACCCTCAAAGATAGCCCAATTACAAAAATCAGAACGCAACAAGTGTTCGAGGGGCTGTGGGGAGACAGGAACTCTCATCCACTAATGGTCAACGTGTACGTATGTACAGCCACTATGGAAAGCGACCTGTAAGTATGCATAGTCACTGTGGCAATATCTAAAACAGATGGAAATCAAGTTACCATACGACCCAGCAAGCCCCACCCCCCCTACTGGGCATATACCCAGAAGAGGCAAGAAACCATCCACGGTCAAACATCTGTGCACCAGTATTCATTGTAGCACAGTTCACAAATGCAAGGAGTTGGAAACAAACCAAACTTCCATCAACTGATGAGTGGATTCAAAAATTGTGGTACATACATACAATAGAGTGCTTTGCATCGCTAAAAAGCAGTGATGGACATATGAACCACATTGCTGCATGGGAAGGACTGGAGGAAATCATGTTAAGCAAAGTAAGCCAAGCACAAAAGGACAAGTACAACATAAGTCCGCTGAGGAAGGCTTTAAAAAATGCAAAAGGGGTATAGGGGAGGAAAAAAAAACTACTGTAGGCAAACATTCCTGGGGTGAGGACCAGGTAGTATGGCAGGGGCCAGAACAAATCCAGGGATACTTATGGTAGCCAACTAAAAAGGATGTGGAAAAGAAAAAAAAAGGGTAGCGGGGGCACAGGGTACTAACCCACCCAAGAGGAGGGCTTTGTTTATGTCCACAGGGAAAGAGGGACCAGACTTCAACCCAGTGCTCCAAGATGTGAATGCAACATGCCATCATGGAGTAGGGAACCAGTGGAGAGGTCTGAGGGACAGGCCTAAATCCCAACTATGTGGACACCTACCCCTCCCCCCAGAAGAATTTATTCCAGAGGACAGTACTGAAGCTGCAACTCAAGGAGAGGGACATGTCTGATCTGAGCACATGGGAGCAAATGAAGGGGGAGGAAGAGAGAGTGGAGCACATCCTGGTCCACTGAACCTTGATGAAGAGATTCCCTCTCAGAGCAGCCAATCCACAGAGAAGACCATATGGGCAGCCCCACTATGAGACACAATATCCCTCACTGACCCATAGTTCTACAGAGGACAACACTGGAGACACAGTATGGGAATTGTGCCCGATCTGATCCCAGCACACCAAGGCAAAACACTAAGGGCAAGGAACAGAACAGCCAGGAGAACAGAGCAACGAAGTCCCCAGGGAATACCAAAAATAAACTTGGTGGCCCATCAGACCGGACCGGAAAACACCCCTAAAGGCCAACAAACAGTCCTTGAACTAGCCACAGGCTTTTCTTTCTTCTTGTTGTTGTTGCTGTTTTGTCATTGGCTTGTTGTTGTTGCTGTTTTGTTGCTTGGTTTTGCTCTGTCTTGTTTCATGCATGTTATTATCTCCACAGGTCTGTCTAAATAGGATAGGCTGGATGAACAATTGGAGGAGAATACAATGGGACTGGCAGTTCTGGGGGTACATAGGAGAGGGAGAGGTTCGGGGAAAGGAAGGGGTGTTAACAAACCCAGGGGCAAGGGAACAACAAGTGATCCAAATCGGTGGTGAGGGGGGTGTAGGAGGCCTGGTAGGGTGTGACCAAGGGTAATGTAATCGAGAGGGATTACTTCAATTACAAAATGAAGGCTGAACATGATAGTGGAACAAGAGGAAAGTAAACAAAAATAGAGGAAAGAGCTAGGAGGCAAAGAGCATTTATAGAGGTCTAAATAAAGGCATATACATATGTAAATATACTTATATATGAGGATGTGGAAATAGATCTACATTCATATATGTGTAGGTTTAGCATTAAGGTAGCAGATGGACATTGGGCCTCCACTCAAGTACTCCCTCAATGCAAGAACACTTTCTTCTATTAAACTTGCCTTCCAGGATGCTCATCTTCCCACCACAATCACTGACAAAGTAGGTGCATAAGCAAATGTAGTGAAGAAAACTGATGGTTCCCTGCTATCAAAAATAATAGCATCTGGGGATCTTAAAGGCTTGAAGGTAAACAAGCAACCATCTAGCTCAGAAGCAACAAAGCCCATATGGAAGAAGCAAACCAGCCTGTGCAATCATGCAGTGTCAAAGGGATCAGGTATCAGGCATAATCAGAACAAAAATAATATTTTTTCTTCATATGACAATAACTTCATATTTTAGTATTTTTGTTTAATAAAGATTTCTATGATTTTGTAGCAAAAGTAAATAACTTTTTGGCCTAGTAAATCCAATATTTGGGCTTCCTCAAGGATGGTTTCTTGTCTGTTTTTTCCTCCCTCAGATCTGTGTGTGTGTGTGTGTGTGTGTGTGTGTGTGTGTGTGTGTGTGTGTGAAAAACTGGACATCACAACATCTGAATAAGGCAACACTGCAAACAAAAATCGCTTCCCTTGGATTAGCTCTTCTTGATTGTTGAAGACTTAGCTTGTCTAGAATCTCCTGGAACTTCAACACAAAACACTGAACCCAGTTCTTTGGCTTGGCAATGTGCAGTGATACTCTTTTACCTTCCAACTAGGTCGCTCATTTACAAAGGTGGCTCTGTTGAGTATGTGTTGGGTTGCCCGGCTATTCAATACCATCTCTCAAGGGGAACTATGAAGCTACCTGCTCCTGTAAAGATTTAGAGCAGGCATCCTCAAACTACGGCCCATGGGCCACATGAGGCCCGCCGAGGACATTTATCCAGCCCGCTGGGTGTTTTTGCCACATTTGTTTCTTTACTTCACAATAAGATATGTGCAGTGTGCATAGGAATTTGTTCATAGTTTTTTTAAACTATAGTCCAGTCCTCCAACGGGACTGGCGGACAGTGAACTGGCCACCTGTTTATAAAATTTGAGGACCCCTGAGAGTCTCAGAAACCCTACATAGGAGAGCTCTGTGAGTTGGTTTTGTTTTGCCTTCGTTCATTTACAATGCTTCCTCATCCTTAATTTTCTCCTTATACTTAGCCTATATATCAGTCATGGGGAAAGCTTAGAATCTTCTTTTCTTTCTTTCTTTCTTTTTTTTCCTGAGCATGCCTTCTATCTTAGACGTGTGGACAACTGTCTACCTTTTCCAGGACACACAAGCACTGGAATGCCCTTATTTCACAAAATTGATCTATTAAATGTCTTAATGTTTTGTTCAAATGGCTCAGAGTGCTTTTGATCTGCATTACCATGATTTTTCAAGAGTGCCCTCATCTTTTCTGCCCAGAGGGAGCTCTGGGCTCAAAGAAACAGAGTGCTTATAGCAGTGCTTCGGGAAGCCCCCTGATGGGGTGAAAAAGACATGTACGCTGATTTTCAGATAAAGTGTACTATGCTTATTCAACCCTTTCAAGAGGTAACATATGAAAAAGAACCAGTGGTGCTGAAGGAATAAATCTAAGCCGAACTGAAGGCATTAGCCAAAAACAAGGCCTCCGGACTTGATGGAATACCGATGGCAATATTTCAACAAGCTGATGAAGCAAGCACTGGAAGTACTCACCATCTATACCATGAAATTTGGAAGGCAGCTACTTGGCCAACTGGAAAAGATCCATATTTGTATACATTCCAAAGAAAAGTGACCCAACAGAATACAAAAATTGTAGAGCTAGGTCATTAATATCGCATACAAGTAAAACATTGCTGCAGATCACCCAGCCACAGCTGCAGCAGTACGTTGACATGGAGCTGCAGAGATTCAGGCTGGTTTCCAAAAAGGTTGTGAAACTCTTATTGATGTCAGGCGGATCTTGGCTGAAAGCAGAGAATATCAGAAAGATAAGGCATTTGACTGTGTGAACCATAACACACTATGAGTAGCCTTGGAAGAATAGGAATTTCACAAAACTTCATTTGTACTAACATATCCAGGGAAAACCGCATGGTTTAAAATAAGGAAAGCTGGGTGTCAGGATGATTCTCTCTCACAACACTTACTCAATCACATGCTGTGCAAATCATCAGAGAAACTCCTCCAGCTCCTGGGCTTTGGCTCCATCAGCGTAGCTCCATGTGGCTTATCCACAGGAACATCTCGCAGGGAAAGAGCGGGCCCCGCTTCCAGGGAGGAAGACAGGAGTTCTCAGAATCCTCAGGAGAAGACCATCCCCACACAGAGGCTTTATTGCCTATGACCTGATTGACAGGTTAGACGCTACTCCTTCACTCAAGTTGCAGTAGATTATGTACATGCCATATCTGTCTGGGAAGAAGTACAGCCAGAATGCTCCTCAGAAGCAAGGATAGCTAGACTTTCTTTCACATACTTTGGACATGTGATCAGGATAGATCAGACTTTGCAAAAGGATCCCACGCTTGGTAAAGTAGAGGGACTGCAAAAGATGACCCTCAAGGAGATGGATGGACACAGTGGCTGTGACATTAACTCAAACATGACAAGAATTGTGCTTCCTCTCCTCTTCTCCCCTCCCTTAAATGACAGATTTGGCATGGACCTCCATGCCTTTGCTGACTCATCTATAAAAGGGGTGCACTCAGTTCTTAAAATCCAGGGTCTCAAAACCCATCTGTAAACAATAGGACATCCCCTCACAGAAGGGTCATGAGGAAGGGATGAGTCAACCAGGGCACAATATAGCGCCAATGAAACACACAATATTCTCTGATCATTTGAGGCTTCCTCATCTCCTCCGCGCCCCCACACACTATCATGACCCCAGTCCTGCCTTTCAGCTCTCGCTAGACTGGAGCATGTACACTGGTACAGATAAGAGCTCATGGGAGTAGCGATATCAGGAGGGGAAGGGGAAGGTGGGGGAAGAAGGGGAGGAAAGGGGAACTGATCACAATGATTGATGCATAACACCCCCCCCACATGCACACAAGGGGGACAAACAACAAAAACGTGGGTGAAGGGAAACAGCGGTTGGTTGTAAGACATGAAAATAATAAAAAAATTTCTGGAACACAGACAACTCAAAATTGTTTATTGATATGTGACATTACCATGTGCAAGAAAAAAAGTATCTTTTGTTTCCCCTGATCATGAAGCCATCACACTCAATCAGGCACAGCTCAGGCTACATCTTCAACCCCCGCAGGCTCCCTGCTCTTTGCTTTTTACAACATGCTTGCATCACCTGCCGGAGGAAAACGCTGCTGGCATCCCTAGTTAGCAGAATTTCCAAAACACAATTTTGTGGTCTTGAGTAAAAAGCTAAAACATCTGTTAGTCCAGTATTTTCACAGGATCTTATTATTTCATGTATGAGGGATGATCTTTTCATATGTATGTTTTTTAAGATTTTCTAGGAGGCTTAGGAGGCTTCCCCCCCCCACACACACACACAATAAAAAGAACCATGTCAATCCATGAGAATACCACCAGTCGTTGTAGATCCTCTGCATAGCTCACTTCCCGCAGCAGGACGCGATCTCGATAGTCTCCCTGATCTCAGCTCTTAGAAAAGGAGATTTGAGAGGGACCAAAGCAACAGCCATCGGTATTCCCCTCCGAAGAGAGAAAAGAGATGTACAAATCGTGCCGTCTAAGGAAGTTAGTAAAGCCAAATCATTTCATTTCATTAGGTCTGCAAAGGGGAGACGACGTGCAACATGGATACAGGAAAAAAAGGTGAGGCTCCTACCAGGAAAAAAAAATGAACGGTGGGCCCATTCACTGCAGACCAGAGAAGCAACCTTTGAGAGCATTCAGCTTCAAACCCACTGTGACCAGCAGAACACATTCCAGGGACAACTCCCGGGCTGTAGTTGTTGGCATGCTCAGGCCTGCTGGTGCCCTAGTTCCACAGCCTTTGAAGGGTAGAGGCAGTGGCCGACACCACTGAGTATATTCCTAGAGTGACAACATGGCTGGCAAAATTGGCAAGAGTTTAGATCATACACCATTTGAAATTCCATCTGTACCTGATTCTTCACAAAGGGCTTGAGACCTGTGCAGAGGCATGTGAACATGGGCAGGTGGGCTCCTTCAGAAAGGCAAAGGAGAGCTTCTCCCTTCATTCTTTCTGTTCTGAGTTTGCATAGACCAGTTCACCGCGTAAACTAGGAAAGACAGCGCAAGCTTTATGAGGGAGCTTCTAGTTTGGACCTGGCGCCAAGACTTCCCCCACAATTGAATGATGCTCACATTTTCCTGGTTCTTCCTTCAGGTAGCCTCAGTAGGCTTCTTTGGATTCAGTAGGTGAGATCTTGTGTGCACACATAGGGCCAGATTTTGTCAGTCTCCATCCCCGAGAATTGGCGGAGCACTCCCAGCTCTTGTATAAATCAATGACTGGCTTAGCCACATCCTTGTACTGCCCTAGCCTGGCAGCAACTGCTTCAGGTTTATCATCTTCCTGCTGGACCAATGGCTCACCAGTGATATCCTCAATGTTATGTACGTGAGTTGCATAGAAGTCAAGGTTAGATACCCTTCTACTAGCAGGGTGAATCCAACGCGGGCTGAGAGGGTCTTTGGGCGTTTCGAATGGAATGTTCAGAGTGATCACTAGATGCAGCTCCCAGACTCTTGTCCAGGGCTCCAGCCTCTGCTAAAGTCCTAGGGAAACCGTCGAGTAGCCGTGCTGGCTGCGCCCATTCTCCAGCTTCAACGCCATTAGGCATGTGATCACATGGTCTGGAACCCAAAGACCTTTCCCTACGTACTGCTTTACCATATCACCAACCCATGCTTACCTCGATGTTCTCGCACAAGAAGTGGCTGCTGGAGAGATGCTGGAGGCCGAAGTTGTGGGAGATCCTCTGGGACACGGTGCCCTTTCCGGAGCTGGGCGCCCGAGGATGACCGCATGCAGGAGTTTGGAAGCCTTTGCCAATGCGGGAAGGGAGGTGGCCAAAAAGATAGCGGGCCCTGAAGCAAGCCGGAGCACTAGGAACTTTGTTTCTTCTTTCCTCGTCCCTAGCACCCTCACCGAAGTGTCGAAAATAATAATAATTTATCAAGGGGGCACGAGGATAGGAGGAGGGAGGGAGGGGAAACGGCTCAAAAAGAAAGTAATTGTTTAGAACATGATGATGGCAACATATGTACAAATATGCTTGATAAAATTTGATGTATGGATTGTTATAAGACCGGTAAGAGCCCCCACTTAAATGATCTTAAAAAAAAATCCAGGGCCTCTCTGAACTTGATCTTCCTTCCCTTGGATGGTTCCCCATGCTTTGATTCTTTCTCTGATCAGGACCTCTCCCAGCCCAGCAGCGTTAACAATGACTGTCGACACCAGCCATTATTTAGATTACTTAGTGTAGCATATTGCCCGTCCAGATTCCAAGTCCCGATCTTCTACAGTCACACACACACACACACACACACACACACACACACACACACACACACACACACACAGTAATGCAGTCAGTAAAAGTCAAGTCTGGATCCTCAGTCTTCCATATAACCTTAAGATTTGTTGAACACCTTCTATGTGTCAAACATGAATTTCCTTGAATTATCTTGTATTTCCTAGGTCTGGAGTTCTCAATCTTTTCACTATTTTATCTTCCTCTATGATAGGTATAGCACACTGGCTCGGTGAGTGAAGAATTGGTTGTTAATATAAGGTCAGAAGTTCAAACCCATCAACCACTCTGGGGGAGAAAGATGAGGCTGCTTGGACTTCAAAGCATGTGCAGAAATTCATAAAGATTCCTGTGATATGTGTTGATTGGAGATGGGAGTTACTCACAGTTATCTTAATAAAATTCCATCCTGGTAAAAAAGAGTAATATGGTCTCCAGTGAATTTTAACTTTGGGGCCAATGTATTGCAATATCATATACCTTATAAATCGCTGATTTTTACCCCCAATCATTCTGTATGCATTTACTGAGAAAGTGACAACACTGGTTCTGAATTATGAAAGATCTAGATTAGAGTTGTCCTAAGAGAGTACAGGACTAGGTACTGGAAGGACCTGGGAAGTGGCTGGGAAATGGTGAGACCTGGGAAAGTCAATGGTATCAGAGTAATCACAAAGAAACCAAAGAGTTATGTAGGCAAGCTGATGTAAGATAGATTCAAGAGCAGATACAAACTGGAACACTGCTGAGACTCCACCACAGTGAATCTGTAGGGCAGCACAATCCTGCAGACTAGAATTCCATACCCAATGGAACCTTTGGTGTCTAACAAAGACATGTGCCACCGCAACCCCCCACCCCCCACCCCACCCCAAGGGCTTCATGATCCTTACTACCTTCTGTGCTGGATGCAAGAGAGGCAAGGTGTGACCCACCTCTGAGACGAGTAAGTCACCCTGAACTGTGGTTTAGATTGGGGAATCTGGTGGTCAATCAGCTGACCTGAGAATACTGAGGGTCCTGCGTGCTTGTCTGACAGAGCAGGAGACTGAGCATCTGAGGTGTCAGGTGAATGACAGTGGCAGCGAGCACCACTGCAGCCACCCACTGGGTAAAGGCGAGGGTTCTGTCTGGTTCTTCTCTGTATTAAGTGGAGACCTTTCTTCGGCTTACCTAGAGAGATTCCCCCCAAAATTAGATTTTTATGCGCTTGAAGTTTGAACTTTCCATAGCAGAAGCCCTGGAGTGCCCAGCAGAACTTCTGAAGGGACTCAAGCTGACCACCAATGTTAGATAAAGCCACCTTCCCTCAGGGCGGACTCTTCAAAGGAGTGGGACAGCCTGAATGCAACCTGAAGGCTTGGCTTGTGCAGTGGGGGCCTCCATCGTGCTCAAGTGTCACCATATGCACACTTTCTTTCTTCGTCTTCTTCTTTTTAAAGTTTTACTGGTATATACTTGACATATCATACAATTTAATCATTCATTCATATTAAGAGGACATCATAACAATAATGAATTTCAGATCAATTTCTTCTTGCACTCATTGTTGTTAGCTCCCCATTTCCCCACATCTTCCCCTTCCATGTCCCTAGGTAATTATTAATCCAGTCACTGCCTCTATAGACTTACCTATCGTGGGTTTCACATACAGAAAATCATGTAAAACACAAACAGGAAACAAATAACAAAAATCCAACAACAATGACAGAGAAAGTTGAAAATATTCAAAACTGAAGCAACTTTAAGATTGGTCAAAAAGGAGATCAAATGATGAGATATTACGCTTTAATCGAACTACATCTGTCATTATCAACTTTATGATGCTTTCTGTCTGAGAGCAAGGCTATCACATCCCTGGACTGTGTTCAGAGGGATGCTCCTGAGGCTTAATCTATGTGTAGACACTGCAAATGAATTTTGAGCTTCTATAATCATTTATAGGCTTCTCCAACCTGGGTGCTCACAATCTAAGCTCTAATACCAATCTCTCTTTAGGATTTTGAGTTTATTATTTATAATCCTTAGATCACACCAGTGTTTCTTCCATGTGGATTTAGTTGGAGTCTCACTTAGATAGATCTGCTTGTTGGAGGACATGCCTTTAAGACCCTAGATGCTATTCTTTCTGGTAGCTGGGAACCATCTGGTTTCTTCGCCACACTTTGCTTAGCACCCATATCTTCAGCGATCTCTTCACGAGGGCTGGCAATGTTCTTCTTCATGATATAAAAACAAGGGCATTCTCTTAGGAGCCTCCTGGTAAATAACAAAAACAAAAATACAAACTGATGGGAACTCCAGGCCCAGCTGCCCTGCAAAATCGAGGGGACAAGAATAAGCTATTGCAATGAAGTCAATCTAGTTACTTTTAACTGTGTAACCTTCATGCACAGATGATGTTCTAGATTTTGCATATAGTAATATTTATAACTTTAGCTATAACATATTTTTGGCATATGCAGAGACACATCCTAACATTTACCATAATACTGACCTGGATAATAATATGATGCTAATTAGTACATGTTCCCAAATATGGGAAATAGCTATATGTACGTAATGCAAAAACTGAAAATTTGTTATATTCTTATCATTAAATTATCTTTTATGACATCTTTTCATTTGCTCATTTAAAATTATAGCATTTAATATGGAATAAGCATCAAAATTGAAGTATGAGCCGTGGGGTGCAGTGAGTTCCTTAATTTGGTTCTTCTAGCTGTAGTCTTTGTTACTCCCACCTAATAACTGGATAGAATTAGGCAAATGAGAGATTCTTGGAGATTACAAAGGGACTGGAAACTTGCTAATGATGTAAATAAGGTACTTGGCATTCTTGTGGGACTGGGACTCACAAGATGTGTGGAATCCTAATCAGGGGATTTGTTAGTTTTGTTATCCCAATTGGCCTAAAATGAGCCATCCCTAAGGCAAAAAGGGGAACTCTCACTACTGTCAGGAAAGCAAAGGCAGGAGTGGAGTACTGTATATACTTGTGTATACACCGAGTTTTTTTCAGCATATTTTTAATGCTGTTTTTGTGGTAAAATAGGTGCCTTGGCTAATATTCAGGTCAGCTTATACTTGAGTATATACGGTATGTCCTTTGGACCCAAGATTCACGTGCTGAACTTCCTTGATCCAGAAGACAGAACGCTGTAACACTGAGGAAGTGAGGACACAGCAAGACCCTGTGGCAGAGAATCAGAGGGGCAGAGGCAGCAGGACCACAAGACTGGCAGCAGATAGGTTGCTGGACTTTGGAGTCAAATAGCTGAGTACTTTGGGGCAGGAGGCTTGCTGGTGAAGTGGGGTGCCTCTGAAAAGAGCCCTTCACCACTTGCCTGAGCCAGGCTGCGGGACTGAGGGGAGGCATTGCCAGTAGGCTCAACTGAAAGGAGGCTGACCAGATGGAAGAACTGACTTCTGAGCACCCCTGAACATAAATTGTAACCTGCTACTTCCTTCATAAAGCACATAATTGTGAGTATTGTCTGTGAGGTCTCTGAAGTCATTGCAATGGATTTCAAACTCAGCAGAGAAGTAGGGGGTGCTTTGGGAAAGATGGTTGGAGTTACATTGACCGAGCTTCATAGGAACCAGCTACGGGTGGTTGATGCAGATTTTGATTCTTTCTCTTCCTTGTGAAGCCACCCAGTGAAGGTCAGAGGCTACCCTGGTGCTATTTTCATAAGGCATTTCAAGCGAAATTGGTGAAAGTCAAATTTGCAGTGTAGGAGATCAACAGCATTTTACATTGATTGTTGAAACAACTAGGTTTACTGATTCATTATCTTTCTTTTTTTTTATTTGTCATTATCTTTCTTGTAGAATAGGTAGAATGCTTGTTTGCAGAAAATGTAGTATATAGAAAATATCTCAGTACCCTATATCCAAGAAAATATTTATAATCTAGGTCAACTCATTTGCTAAAATGGCATAGTGGATTTTTGCATTCAATGAGTTATATTATAAACAAATAAACAGACCCAAATGTATTGCACTGAGTCAGCTCAGATTCTTGGAGAGCCCCTTTTAGGACAGGCCAGAACTGGCCCTGTGGATTTCGAGTATTATAATTCCTTATGAGAGTAGAGAGCCTCATCTTATTCCACTGCTAATATAATAGCTGCTTTTGAAAAGAAGCTACACCACGGATAGCTAACCCGCCCACACCCCACATATATGCAAAAAAATCAAATTTATTGCTATTAAACTGAATCTGACTTATATGGATCCTCTAAGGACAAGGCAGAACTGACCCCACGGGTTTCTGAGGCTGTAAATTCCTTATGGGAACTGAAAGCACATCTTTCTCCTTTGAGCAGCTGTGGCCTTGAACCACCAACTCTGCGTTTAGTCTGACTGAAAACCCACACCACCAAAACACTGTGCGTGCATGCACCGGCACACACACGCACACACAGATGTGTATATATATTACCTATATATCCCATGGAAATGTGGGCATAAGCGGGGGGTGGGGGGGCGTGGGCACCACCGATTATCAGTGGTTAGAGGCCTCATATGCCTGGATCCAGCCTGGACACAGTGACTCAGCGGATGAAAGTGCGTGGGGTGACAGAGGTCACACTCACATTCCTGGTTGTGCCCGTTTGTTTCTTTCTCTGTGTAGAGGGGAGACTCTCTTCTGCTACTTGGGAAGATTCCCAGGTTATGCTCATTTTCAAGAGCTGGAGTCCTGGGCTTTCCAAGAGAGAAACTCCAGGGTTTCCACCAACCCTGGTGACATTGACCAGTCTGTGCTCAGGACGATGGTCTGAAAGAGGAAAGAGGCATTAAACTCAAGCTGGAAGGCTGATCCGGGGCAGTGGGGGCCTTGACCAGGCTGACTCTTGTTCCTGTATCACCAGGCGCACAATTTCCCATTCAGGCTTCCTGAAGCACCCCTCTCTCTCAAGGACATTAGGTCACCTCCACTTAAGGACATTGTAGATGGATCTCTAGGATATAAAGGTATTGTGATAGTTACATTTGTGTCAAGTTAGCCCTGCCAAGATTCTCAGTGGCTAGGCAGTTAATACTAGTAATCCCCCATGATGTTTCCTAACACAGTGTAATAATGTAATAACAGAGTCCCTAATGGGATCTGCTGTGAGCTCCCTAGGTCTGACTCCTGAAGACGTTTCCTCGAAGGTATGGTCTATATAAGCAATCCCAGTCAAGAGCTTGTTTATTTCTTGTTGGGTCTGGATCTTCCATTTGGCTCATCAAGCTCCAGTTCTTGACCTGACTTTATTTGAGTCAATGACCCATGATGCTGTCTAAAGCCCCAGGGAGCCATCAATGGCCTCTCATCTGACCTGCGACCTTGGATTCATCTGCCTCTGCAGCCACCAGCCTATAGTTTTCCTGCTTCTTGGCTTGTCAGCTGCTGCAGCTCCTTGAGTCAAGAAAAGCTTCCAGTTTAACATCTGTCCCACAGACGTTTACTGGACTGGATTTTCCCATAGCTACTATCACATGAGCCATTGTCTTGTTATAAATATCTATCTAGTTTTGCTTTTTTAGGAAACTAAGACATCTTGCAATCAGTTTGTTCTCTTTGTGAAAAGGTAGATTTCTTGGTTCAGATTGCGTATGTAATCATTTTAGAAAGGAAAGGACAGGGGAAGAATAACCCACTCCTCTCGCAGCACTCAGCGTTGTTTTCTAGATGATGCACACTGCAATCATTTTAAGTCCCTTCCAAAGCACGATGTTCCGGTACGTGAACAGCTACTATATTTTTAAAAGCAATCTTATATTTTTGCATGCTGAAATCATTCCTGAGTGTACCTGGCATAAATAATGTCTTGGTAAAGATCTCTGTAAAGAAAGGCATCGTTCACATTCTCTGATATTACTGATCAAAATCAAACAATTAAATTATATACTATGTATTTTTTGGACATCAGAGGTGAGGGGCAATGGTTTCTTTCCCAGGATTACGCCAACGGGCTGGTTATCACTGGATTGGACACAAAGGTAGGAAGGAACACACGATGTACATAAGAGAATGAACCAAACACACACATACACAATAAGCAACAAAATTGCTGTTTCATTTAATGTTCTTCTGTGGGAAGGTGCTAGAGATGTGGATGCTTTCTGGCGTTCTCCCCAGAGGCAACTGGGGAGTATGAACTCTGGTTGGCTGGCTCTCTGTTTTGTGCTACTACCTCTTGAAGTTTAGGAACCCCTGGCTTTGATGCTAGGGGCCAACCGCCTATATGTATGATCTAACCCAGAGCTGCCACTCCAGGGTGCTGACTTGCTGGGGGGCAGCAGGAAAGGCACTTTAAAAGAACTGCAGTATAAGCCAGTCCAAGTCCTCACCCAGCCCTCACAGGAGGTCCTCAGCTAGGGCCTCCTCCCGCTCCTTCTAAGCTCCTTTCTAGGGAGGGAGTCAGGGTGTGTGGTGGATCTGGTCAGGGCTGGAGCCCAGTGGAGGCAGAGTCCACAGAGGGTGTAAGACCCAGGGAGGCTGCCTTCCACCCTTTCCTTTGCTGACCTGACCCTTCCTGAGCACCATGGAGTCTGTGAGTGCCCGCTGGCAGCTCTCACCCCCTGTCACAGCCCTCATCTTTGGTTCCCACAGGGCATGTGGTGTATGTTTCCTTCGTTTCTACATCCTCCACATTGCCCACCTGTGTCCAGACTTCCAGGGGGCTGTGTGCAGGGTACTTCTGGAAATAGTTTTGTGCAATTAATCACCACCAAGTGGCTACCTGTTGGGTTACTACCCGAAAGGCTAGCTGTTTGAAAACCACCAGGTGCTCCGTAGGAGAAAGATGAGGCTTTCTATTCCTACAAAGAGAGACCAGTACCTAGAGAAGGACACCATGCATGGTAAAGTAGTGGGGCATCCACAAAGAGGGAGACCAGCAAGGTGGATTGACACAGCAGCTGCATTGATGGGCTCAAACAGAACAATTTTGAGGATGGTGCGGGACCAGTTAAGTGTTTCCTTGCTTTAGATGGCATTGGGGACCGACTAGACGACACCTGAAAACAACAACAGAATTACAGTCTACTCCGGCACAGTTCTCCTCTGTTCAATAGGGTTGCTATGAGCTGGCATCCACTGGATGGTAGTAAGTTCAAGTTTGAATGACGGCGCTCAGGACCTTCCATTTTACTTTCCTGCACCTTGGCATCGTCAGAGGCCCCATCATGGATTGAGAAGGGGGAAAGGGTAAAGAGAGGGGACACCATTAGGTTGAGATGAGGTTCCCACGAGAGACAACTCAGCCCAAGTCCAGGTCTAGATTCTTGAGCGCATCACGGGAGGCATGCACTGAGCTCCAGGCTGCAGGAGATGCAGGTTTGTAGATTTAAGCCGGCCCTGGTCTCTTCCCAGACCCGGCAGGGGTGTCCGTGTTGGACCGCCCCCGCTGGAGACTGGGGAATATGCAGTCCACCCACCCCCTTGGGAATCACTGGATTTCTGTCCCCACATCTCACGTCCCTCTAAGGTTACAGAGCCTGCCCTGGTGGTGTAGTGATTACTTGCTGTGCTGCAAGATGGAAACCACCTGGGCAAAAAGAGGGGTTTTCTACTCCCGTAAAAAGTTCCAGTCTCTAAGAACAAAAATTCAAATCACTGTGAATGAGGGGGAGTGCAGATTGGGGACCCAGGTCAAGACCCATCTGTAGGCAACTGGACACCCCCTTACAGAAGGGTCTTGGGGAGGAGATGAGCCAGTCAGGATGCAGTGTAGCAATGATGAAACATACAACTTTCCTCTAGCTCTTAAATGCTTCCTCCCCACCACTATCATGACCCCAATTCTACCTTACAAATCTGGCTAGACCGGACGATGTACACAGGTAGATAGGAGCTGGAAACACAGGGAATCCAGGACAGATGACCCCTTCAGGACCAGTGGTGAGAGTGGCAATACTAGAGGGTGGAGGAAAGGTAGGGTGGAAAGGGGGAACCGGTTATAAGGATCTACATATAACCTTCTGCCTGGGGGACGGACAACAGAAAAGTGGGTGAAGGGAGATGTTGGACAGTGTAAGATATAACAAAATAATAATAATTTATAAATTATCAAGGGCTCATGATGGAGTGGGGAGCAGGGAGGGAGAAGGGAAAATGAGCTGATACCAAGGGCTCAGGTGTAAAGCAAACATTTTGAGAATGATGATGGCAACAAATGTACAAATGTGCTTGACATAATGGATGTATATATGGATTGTGTGTGATAAGTTGTATGAGGCTCCAATAAAATGATTTTTTTTTTAAAAAAAGCTCCAGTCTCAGAAACTCACAGGAGCAGTTCTATCGTGTCCCATAGGGTTGTCATGAGCTTGCGACTGACTCCACGGCAGTGAGCTTGGTTTGGAGCCCCGGGCCCCAGGTGAATGCATTCCTGGTTCCTCTCTCCTTTTCTTGTTGCTCAGAAAGGACCAAGGGACATTTTCTGGAACCTCCTGGATTTGTTACGGATTTTGGAAAGAACTCTGAAGGGATCATAATAAACCAGAGGGAATCATTAAGTGTGAAGAAAGGGCAGACAAGGACTCCATGGGTATTCTTGGTTTGAAAAAATTTGTAGTCATTGAGGGGGGAAAAATCTAATTTCTTCCAAGTAAACACCCTTCTCTTAGATTAGGGTTTGCACATCCTTGGCCTTCTCAGAATTTCTATACTCCTTCCTTCCCCCTCTCCCTCTTCATTCCCCATCATGGTCCAAAGCCCTGGGAGGGGCTCCCAACAGCTCACCTGCTGCTGCTGATGTTGCTGTGTGCCATGGGTTGGTTCTGAGTCCCTCGTACAACAGAACAGAACATTGCCTCGCACTGCACCTTCCTCACAATTGTTCTGATGTTGGAGCCCATTGTTGCAGCCACTGTGTCAGTCCATCTTGGCCCCATCACTGCCCTCAACTTAGTAAATGGGTAAAGCATGATTTGTGCGAGTCCAGCCTTGGCCATGCTGCTGCAGCCTCCTACCTTGAAGATAAACTTCCAGGACCAGTAGTCCTGCTAACACGAACACGCTAAGCCTGAGGCTGTTCTCTGTGCCTGTCTGCCAGTTCTGCCTGGCTTTGAACCTCTGCTTTCCATGGGAATCCTCTGCTTCACCACACCCAGTGTATCTCCTCTTCTTCTCTTCCTTCCAGGTCAGTGCTTGGCTGAATGTGCATAGTGAGAAAAGCCCAGACCTGAGAAACCCTGCCTCTTCTGTCCCTGCCCCACTCTCCTAGCTCTGCTCTGTTTTGCCACACCTCCTAGTTTTTGCCCCTTTAAAATGTAATAGGGGATACAACCCAGCTAAGGACATTGTTTACTTGGAGTGAATCAGACTTTTGCCCATCAACAACCACAATGTTTTTCAATCCAAGGTAGTGATTTTAGGCCTCACCCTGAGGCCCCAGTCAATAATTTTATTAGGCTTAATATCTAGCTCTTTCTTTAGCTTTGTGAGGGTCTTGTCTTTCATTCTTTCTTTAGCCTGATGCCAACTGATAGGATCCCTTTCACTCAGCATAACACACATTGTTTCACTCTATCGCTCTCTCTGGAATTACAAAACAAAACCCTTACTGCTATCAAATCAAGGCTGACTCATAGCAACCCTATAGGACAGGGTAGAACTGCCCCCTGTGAGTTTCCAAGGCTATAATTGTTTATGGGATTAGAAAGTGCCATCTCTTTCCCTCCAAGCACCTGGTGGTTTCAAACTGCTGACCTTGCAGATCCCAGCCCAACATGTAACCACTATGCTACCAAAGCGCAGGCAAAAGAGTGAAGGAGAAGAGCAGAAGAGCAGGGGAAAGAGGAAGGCCTCGTTGAAATGGATTGACACAGTGGCTGCCACAAAGGGCTCAAATAGAACAGTAACTGTGAAGATGGCCAGGACCAGGCAGAGTTTCATTCTGTTGTGCACAGAGTTGCTGGATGCAGAAACCAATTCGGTGGCCCCCAACAACAAGAAATCCAGGCACATCTGGATTTAACACTCAGCTGCTACCAACTAGCATTGTGACCTTGAGTAGCCCTCCCATCTTGAAAGTTCAGTCCACACTTTCACAGTTGTCCTTGCTGAACATTCTGAATCCTGGTTGGCAGGGTGCAGGTCCCCAACAATAGAATGGGTCCTGAGCAGAGGCTTTGCGATTATGGAAAAATCATCCAGACAGAAAAACAGCAGAGCACAGGGAACCCTTGTTCCTATGTCAAGGCCAAGAGAGAGAATGCATTTTCCAAAGGGTATTTATAATCATGGCTCCTACAAATCTTTCAAAAGGCAGACACACTTGATACAGCAGAGTTTACATAGTCAATGGTTAACATCACAAGCGGGTAACATAGCAAATAGCCAATGAAATGTCTCAGTGTCTTGACCCAGTGCTAGTTGACCTTGAAACACCCCCGAGTCCTCTCCAGGGGAGCATTCTATGATCAGTATCAGAAGGAGACATCAGAAGAGTGTTTGCTACATCTTATGGTGGGTTGGACAATAGAACCTCATTACTCTTATATATGGATAACCGTCAGGCATAATGATTTCACAGATGCAGGAATGAGACTTCTTTTATGATAGCTCCTTGATGACAATTCCTTCATGGGGGATTATTGGAGGAACTGTGTTCAGTCATGAGAATGTGTATTAAGATTTATTTATAGCTCATACTTGTGAGGGTCTTCCCTCACTGGAGCTGAGTATCCAGATCCATAATTATGAGCATAGATAGAGGATTGAGCTGCATTACATTTTCATCCAGTGCCTCCGTTAACTACATAAACAGTCTGAGTTCCCTACGTATGCTGAAGCTTTCTCCAGAAACAGCAAGTAGTTACAAAGACTGAAATGATGGCAATAAGCAAAATAGTTCATCCAGACTATGCAACAAGACTTTGAATCCAGGCATGTGAATGCAATCCCTCAAAACCATCTACCAACTGTTTAATTGCATCTCTGCTAGGGCATGTTTTTAATTCATCCTTAAATCTCCCTTTTTAAGCTGTTTTATATCTAATGATATGGTTCCCTTAAATCCCTGCAAATGGTTTCTAATTAAGGACTTATCATGCAAGGTTTCATTATATGGATAAAGGGTTACACAAAAGTCAGCAATATTCCAGTCATATTTCAGCATCAATTGCTGCTGCTAGCCCATGATTTGAAAACAATTTGTTGTAACTCAGCTATTTTCTCTACCAGTTCATTGTCTACCTTTGCCTGAGTGCCTGAGAGTAGATGAGTCTGCATAAAAGGTTCAGTTTCAATAGAATTCTAGAGTCTTGGTGGCAACAGTAGCGGTGGCAGAAATTGTTATAAGTCTTAAAAAGGCAACAATTGCCATTCTCAAGAACCAGAGGCTGTAAAATAATGTAGAAACTGGTTCTTACCTTACATTACAATGGGTTGGATGAGAAAATTTATAGACAAAAGGTCAGATGCAGTTGAGGTGTGGGGGTTCCTGAAACATAGATGCTTCAGAGCCCCGGACTTTATTAGGTGCAGGTTTAAATACTCTTCCTGTTACATAGCTTGCATCATGTGCTAGGATGACACACAAACTTTACAATTTGAAGGTTTACAAAGGATCATTACACATCAGCCAAGTTATTCACAGATGGGACAGGAGGATACGGCTAGGAATATGAAGTAACTGATAAGTTTGCAGACTGCTGCCTTCTGCAGCTTTAGTCAGGGAGCAAGTGTCTGTTTATCTCAGGTGGAGAGACAGGCCAGCCATTGCTTCATCAGCTCCCATGGCTGAGCCATCAGCTTTCCCTCATGGGCCATGAACTGTGGAAGGTAGTGGTCCTGTCTCTTTTGCCTAAGGAGTAAACAGCTGTCTTTCTCCACCCCCCTTCCCACCCCCCAAGAGACGTCTTTATGATAAGGCCTGCAACAGGAGGTGAGGTCTTTGATGTTTCTGATAATGTCTGTGACAGAAAAGAGATCCCTGAGCTTTCTTCCCACCCACCCAAGTCATATCCTCAGCTGTTCTTCTTCCCTGGGCGGCATTCACTGGAGAGGCTCATTTGCATGGCCCCTCCCCAGTGAAAACACAAAGACAAATGGCTCCTCTCATGGGCAGTTGAGCAAACCCCGATCCCAATCGTGATTTCCATCCATCCACCAGATCTTCTCGTGGTCAGTTTGCTTTTTAGGGGTACAAAAGTATCTTTTTGCTCTAGATATTTTAAGTTTTTGTTAGAGAGGGAGAGAGAAAGTAGAACTAATAAAGTCGACTGAAGTTAGTCACATATAGAACCTCTCTTTGTCTCCCCCTTTTGTTTTAGTAGCGGAGATGTTAAAGTGGCTTGAGTAATCCCAGCTATTTTGCTTCCTTTGAAAGCTAGTAACCAGTCAGACAGGCTGCATTTTATGTGCATTTTGGTGATTCACTTTCAGAAAAGAGGGAATTTAACTTTTACTGACACAAGATGGCGATGTTGAACCTTTTGGAAACAGAATTCCAAACACAAAAAATGGCCTTGTTTTTTTGGTTTTGCTTTTTCTGATTTAATTCATGTAACCAATCTCTTTCCTATAGGTTTATAGGCTTAAGTGTGATTATAGGCCTAATTAAACTACTGCTTTTTAGTCGTGATACATTTTTGGATTTTTCTACTTTGCCATATTTTTCTTGGTTAACTTACTCAACATTTTGATCAATAACTGCAGTAAAAACGTGAACACCTTGAGATTTTAGGCTAGAGTTTCTTAATAACAGACCTGTTACCTCTAGTGGGGTCCCAACACCCGTCTTTACAATTGCTGGGGGTCCCCTGGAACCAGTGGAAGTTCTTGGCTGGTTAAATCTACTGCTGTGTTCCCCCTGGTGGCGGGACTAAGTAATACGGCTGATTAATAGGATTGTACATCCAGTCGGACTGACACTAAGCTCCCCGGGCTCAGCTGGGCGGGGCTGGGAGCATTACCCACTCCCCATGTCCTGGCTGGCAGCGTTCACTAGTGGAACCCCTTTGCTGGTGGTTTTCCAGCGACACTGGCTGGCCCAGGGGACCCCCTTTTTACAAGGGGGCAGAGTCCAGGTTCTCCATAACCTAGCGAGCCTGGGCCATTCCTGGTGGTTCTCTTTGAGGATGGGCATTGCCCGCATTCTCTCTGAAAATGTCTGACTTTCCCCCCGGTTGAAGCATTTTCCCTCTCTCCTCTTGAAAGTGAAGGTGCTCTTTGGCTCTGTTCCACAGCCCGAGTCTTGTCTTTATGGTAATCCTCTTCTAAAGCCTTGTCTTCTCTGGGTTCCCTGCTGATCCTCTTCCTGTTCTTCCCCTCTCTGCAGAGGTTCAGAAACTAGTTTAACTCTTGTCCCCAGAGACCAGGTTTCCATGGGGGATATTCTCCCCTTCTCTGTGTGCTTTCTTTAAGTTTGTAATGACCTTTTCCCAGGACCCTAGATCTAAAGTTTCTTCCTCAGGGAACCAAGAATTGTACTTTTTACTTCTCATAGAAAACCTTACATTTTTCTTTTTGTTATTGCTATACCCTGTTGTTTCAACAAATGGGTGAGCATGATGCAGTAAGTTTTAGATGGCTTTAGCTGCATTACATCCACATGTTAGGTAGCAGGTTAGAGAGGATGTCCCTCTCCATGCCTGGAGGCCCCCTACAGGAGGTTGAAGGAAAATCAGGGGAGCCTTCTGACCCAAGGGGCCTATACCTCTGGCACAATCTCTGACAATGTTCTGCTTCAATTCATTAGGCCTCCAGCATCTGATCATGCATAAAGCTTTCAATGGTTACTTTCTCCAAAGTAGGCAGCGATTCCTTCTTCATAGTCTTTTCTGAGTCTGAAAGTTCTACTGAAACCTGTTCTTGGGTGAACCTGCTAGCATTTGAAATACTAGTGGTATAGCTTCCAGCATCACCGCAACACAAGCCACCACAGTACAACAATCTGGCAGACAAGCAAGGAGTCCCTAGAGGAAGTGCTTGAGTTCCTAGAAGAAGCCCAAACTGCTGTTTTGACAGGGTGTCAATCAAAGATTGTAGAATTCTTCAGGGAAGGATTAGTAAGATGGAAACACAGACTGCAAAAGTACATAGATCTAGCTACAGGAAATGTCCAGAAAACCACAACTTCATGTTTTGATTGATATATACTTAAATACTTTTATTGGGGCCTCTTATCATAATCCATACATTCATTGTGTCAAGCACATTTGTACATATGTTTCCCTCATCATTTTCAAAGCATTTTCTTTCTACTTGAACCCCTGGTATCAGCTCCTCATTTCCCCCCCCCCCATGAACCCTTGATAAGTTACAGATTGTTATTTTCATATCTAACATCGTGACCTCTTTCACCCTTCACCCATGTTTCTGTTGTTTGTCCCACTGGGAAGGGATTATATGTTGATCCCTGTGATCAATTCCCCCTTTCTCCTCAAACCTTCCCCTTTTCCTCCTGGTATCTTTATTCTCCTTGTTGGGTTTATCAATCCTGGATTCCCTGTGTTGCTGGCTCTTATCTGTAGCAGTGTGAATGTTCTGATCTAATCTGATTTGTAAGGTAGAATTGAGGTCTTGATAGTGTGTGTGGAGCACCAAAGAACTAAAGGAAAGTATTATGTTTCATTCGTGCTATACTGCACCCTGACTAGCGTCATCTCTTCCTTATGATCCCTCTGTCAGGGGATGTCCAATTATCTACAGAGGGGCTTTGGGTCTCAACTCCTCATCCCCACCCCCACCCCGTCCCATTCACATTGGTATGATTTTGTTCCGGGTCTTCGATGCCTGATAACCTTATTCCATCGACACCTCATGATCACACAGGCTGGTGTGCTTCTTCCATGTGGGCTTTGTTGCTTCTCAGCTAGATGGCCACATTTTATCTTCAAGCCTTTAAGACCCCAGATGCTCTATCTTTTGATAGGTGGGCACCATCTGCTTTCTTCACCACATTTGCTTATGCACCCATTTTGTTTTTAAGTTTCATGTTGGGAAGGTGAGCTTGATATTTTTATTTAATGAAGTGTACCATGATTTGGGGCAACATTTTTTTAAATCACCCCTCATAGCAATAGTTCATTCAAGAACAGCGGAGGTCAATACTTACCCTCAATAAATGATTACTGAAGATATGGACACTATAGCAAAGTGTGAAGAAGTCAGATGCTGCCCAAGTATGAAAGAGAATAATGTCTAGGGTCTTAAAGACTTGTCTTAAAAAAAAGCACCATAAGTTAACTAACTTCGGATGGAAGGAGCACAAGAGCATGTGTGATCCGAGGACTACAAACAATAAAATCCAAGATCAGAGGAGGGAGTTGTATTAGTGTTTAAATTCTGAGCAGTAGTTTTGCAAAAGGCTATAGATGACAATAAACGCCCCAAATCCATTTGCAGAATTCCCATGTACACTAAGCCTATATTGAGTTCCTTGAGACCATAAACTAAGATGTGAATAGCCCTGCCTAAGACACAGTGTATTTGTAAAGTGACTTATTGCAGATATAGATATGTTAAAACTTAATATATTACCATTTATTTTTCCTTTTGGCCCAATTTAAATGTTATAGTTTCTATTATATGATGCTTTCTTTGGATTGTGCTTTTTCAGTGTTTTATTCTGTTGTTTTTATATATATATATATATAATTCTGTTGTTTCATATATATATATATATATATATATATATATAACACTGGAATATATATATGATTTTCTTTATATGAAATCCAGGCAGGTTAGGTAACTGTGGCAGTTACACAATCTCCTTTCAACTTGTAAAGGGGTGGAGTCTAGCCTGTCAATCAGGTCGCAGCTGTATGACCTCATTTGGAGGCACAAAGGAGATAAGTAGCTCACTGGTGGCCACACACACACTCTCTCTGCTTCATATTCCTGATGACAAGCCACATGGAGCTACGCTATGGAGCCAGAATCCTGGTGCTGGAGGAGCCACGTGGAAACCATGCCAGCACGAGATGCTTCCACCATCACTGGATCCACAAGACTTTCCACCTAGCTGGCTGTGATCTTCATGCATTTGGCATCATGGCATATATTGCATGAGTCTGAAGAGGAATTTACAGACTGTTGTCAGGGGGAGCCAGCCCCTAACACATCTTTACGGGTCCAGTAGGCGCAATTGTACAGCGATAATAAGATCATAGTAACGTTATAGAGAGCATGAGAGATAGAAGAGACGTATTGAAATAAATGGAATCAGACACAAGTCATGGTAGCATGCTCACCTCAGCCGCACTTGGTGGTCCACGTGGAGGGAGAGAGAGATATTTAATGCTAGTCTAGGCTTTTATAGTCTCTGGGGACCTGCAAGCCCCCTAATTACAGGTGAAGATATACGTCACAGGAAGGGATTCTGCTATAGGTAATACAGTAATGGGAAGGGGTGATCTAGGGGTATCCACATAATAGGAAGAGGAGGGATTGGGGGTACACATGTGACAAGATGGGTGGATCCTAGATTTAGGATGGCAACTTAACTTTGGATGGCACAGAGCCGGTTTGACCTGTTCCCTGGCTCAACTGATAGAGACCATTACTGGTAGGGTGTGAAAGCTTGGACGCAGGCCTCAGGGAGAAATAGTTTATTGTCCCCAGCAGCAGGGATCAAGGCCTACCCTGAAGTCTGGTGACTAACTGCTCTCAGGGAGGATGTTTGTAAGCGTCTGACCTCCCTCCAAAGACTGTTATCAGACATGGGCTAATATTGGGCTATGGACTTGAAGTAGACTCAGCTGGTATGTTTTCTTAATATACAATTACTATTTATACACATTAGTGTCTATGAATTTGGATCTCTAGTCTTCTGGAATAACGCGGTCTCAACTGATAATGCATCCAAAGTACCTAAGACAAAGTATCACCATGCTTGCTTCTAAGGAACACTGGTGTACTGTCAAGACAGATCTGTTTGTTCTTTTGGGAATCCATGGTACTTTCAAGTTTCTTCACCAGCACCATAATTCAAATGTATCGATTCTTTTCCAGTCTACCTTAGTCAGTGTCCCATTTTCACATGCATTTGAGGTGACTGAAAATCCTATGGTTTGGGTCAGGTACACTTTAGTTCTCAAAGTGACATCCTGCTCTTCAACACTTTAAAGAAGTCTCGTGCAACAAATTTATCTAATTCAATGCATCATTTAATTCCGGAAAGCAATGCTGCTTCCAGGAGTATTGATTGTGGATTTAAGCAAGATACAAATCTTTGACAACTTTATTATTTTCTCCATTTATCATGGTGTTACCTGTTAGTCCAGTTGTGAAGATTTTAGTTTTATTTAGATTGAGATGTTAATTCATATTGAAGGCTACAATCCTTGATCTTCATCAATAAGTGCTCCAAGTCTTCCTCACTGTCAGCAAGGTTCTATTAGCTGATTACTGAAGGTTGTTATTAAGACTTCCTCCAATCCTGATGCCACATTCTTCTTTGTAAAAACCAGTTTCTCTGATGATTTGCTTAGCATAAAGATTGAGTAGCAGTAGTGCTTTTGTTAAAAAAAAAAGATTGAGTAAGAATGGTGCAAGGCTACAACTTGGACACACACCTTTCCTGATTTTTTTGTTTTTATTTTTTGTTTTGTTACCTTTCCTGATTTTAAACCACGCGGTATCCCCATTCTGTTCACATGACTCCTTGATCCATGTACAGGTTCCACATGAACACAATGAAGTGTTCTGGAATTCTCATTGTTTTCAAGACTATGGTGTTATGATCCACACAGATATGCCTTGGCATAGTCAATAAAACAGAAGTAAAAATCTTTCTGGTATTCTGTGTTCAGACAAGATCCATCTGACACTCCCAATGATATCCCTTGTTCCACATTCTATCCGGCTTGGATTTTATTGCTTCAAACATTATTGAATGACCTTGAGTAAAGTTTTACTTGCATGTAATATCAATTTTTTATTCTGTAATTAGAGCATCGTCGAGTTGCCTTTCATTGTAATGGGTACAAATAGACACTGCTTCCAGTGGATTGGGTAGGTAGCTGTCTTCCAAACTTGTCATAGATGAGTGCTTCCAATGCTTCTTAAGCTTGTTGAAACTTTTCAGTCGGTATTTTTCATTGCTTTCAGTGCAGCGTGGTCTCCTTCCCTCAGTACTATTTGTTCTTGATCATATGTCATCACCTGTTTATCAGTTTGTCATATTGTGGTAGCATGTATTGCTGTAATTCTGGAAGCTATGTCACTGATGGTTTCAACAGAGCTTCCAGATTAAGAATAGGCTACGAAGAAGGAATAAGCTGTGTCTGAGGAATTCACCACCGAAAATCTAATGAACAGGTTGTATTAGTTATGTTAATGAGGTAAGATTAGGATGAGATGCATCACCCTTGTTTAAATCGCCGCCCTTAACCCTGATAAGCCCTGAATGATGTAAGGGTAGTTTCCCTGGGGTGTAGCCTGCATCAACTTTTACCGAGATAAAATAGGGAGCAGTGAGTGGAGCACAGACTCCCTACCACCAAGAAAGATTAGATGGGAACAGAGCATGTCCTTTAGCATCTTTCTATTAATTTACTGGTCATTTGCATGTGTTCTTCTTGAATTATCTACTCAGATCACTTGCAAAAGTTTAATACGAACCTTCAGTTTTATGACCATCTTTTAGCACACACATATACCAACCCACCAATAAATCAAACATAAAACAGTTTGGGCTTCATTTTAGTCTCCTACAGAAAACTTCAAAATATGGAAGATATAGAAAACTTACCTCTAGAAGTATTGTACAAAGGGTATCAAAGAACTAATTGCCTGTTGGCGGCTACCACTTCCTGACAGTTAGGAATCCTTGAGCTCCATATTGACATTCCCGGGATGTGTGTGCATGTGTGTGGAGGGGGGGTAGTAACAGTAAGGAGGAAGGGCCTGTCTGTGGAGCGATCAACAGCCACAGAGAAAAAGAAACCAGGAGAAATGTGGTGGGTGCAGACAGGGGCTGGATGGAGCCCAGTCGGGTGGGAGGCCGCCTCCCACACTTCCCTTTGTCCTCCAGGTCCTCTCAGAGCAGCACAGTCGGTGACTCCCCGCTGGCAGCTCCCCACAGCCCCCTCCGCCCAGATCTCGGGTTTCCACATCACCTCTCCACCCCAACCTGCTCCCTCCATTTTGCTGGGCGCTGCATACCAGGAGGGCCTGCCACAAACCTAGTTTGCGCGATTACGCCCGCCCCCACCACTTCCGGTTGGAAGGTTCCAGCTCCCACTGTGGTTCCTGCATCGTTAAAGGACCCGTGAGGAATGGAGAAGGGGCTGGGTGCGGACACCCTGGCCCTGGAGGGAGCGTCACCCACCACAGCTGAGCGGAAGCTCCTCCACGAAGCGCTGGCGGCTTTCCCACAGCGCGGGCGGCGCGGCCATCGCCCCTCCAGCAGGCGCCGCCCCTGCCGCGCACGCGCGCGGGACGCAGTGGGCGGTCCCGCACAGGCCCCGCCCACCGTCGGGCGGGGCGCTTCTTCAGGAGCCTGTGCGCGGGCTCTGTGTGTCCTGCAGGGGTTTCAGGCGAGTGAGGAGTGAGGCTCCCTCCAAGTTCTCTCCTCCTTCCCTGGCCTGCCCCTCAGACAGGACGGAGGAGGCATTCTAGGGATCTTCCTGGACTTTCTGCAGCCCCGAGAAAGCACCCTGGAGGCCCTGCAAGGACGCAGAAACCACGGTGACGAAAATCAGCAGGTGGGAAAGAAAGGGAACATGAGAGGTCTTTGGGGAGTCTGTAATGAAAAAATATATATATTCATTCATTTAAAAAATCCAATTTATTTCAAGTAAACAAGTAAAGTTGGAACCCAGCAAACAAGTAAAGTCAGATTTGCCAAGCCCATGGCCTGTTCAGAATTCTAGCACTCCTCTCTTCCTTGGCCTTCCCTCTCTGAGACACTGGGGGGAGGGTGCTGGCAGGGACTCCAGGAACCTGTGCAAGGTGGGCTGCAGCCTCCTACTTTAAGGCAAATTTCCTGGACTAGGAAGGCAGAGCCTGGGAATCTGTGCCTGCCTGCCTGTCAGGTCTGCCTGCCTTTGAGCCTCTGTTTCCATGGGAAAGTTCGCCTCCACCAACACTCTTCTCTCCTGGGTCAGAGCTTAGATGAGTGTGTGCACTGGGGAGATGCCCAGGGCACAGAGACCATGCTTTCTCCTGTCCCAGCCCCACTCTCCCAGCTCTCAGCTCCTCTTTGCTCCATCCTCTGTCCTGAAATGGTAGGGATGACTTTATTTATTTCATTTTATTTATTTTTAATCATTTTATTGGGGGCTCATACAACTCTTAGCACAATCCATACATACATCAATTGTGTAAAGCACATTTGTATATTCATTGCCCTCATCATTCTCAAGTAGGGATGACTTTAGTCTCACCTCCAGACCTCCTCAGTTACGTGTCTATGGGGTTGAGTCTCTAGTGCTTTCTTTAGACCTCAGGGTAGCTCCTTTCTCTTTTTCATCACCCTCTGGTCCCAACTGATGGAATCCCTTTCAATTATTTGGACTTCCAGCCCTCTCCACTTGCTAGAGTTTAGAGCAGTGGTTCTGAACCTTCCTAATGCCTCGACCCTTTAATACAGTTCCTCATGTTGTGGTGACTCCCCTCCCCAACCATAAAATTATTTTCATTGCTACTTCATTGATATAATTTTGCCACTATTATGAATCAGGCAATCCCTGTGAATGGGGTCTTTCAGCCCCCAAAGGGGTATGAGGCACAGGTTGAGAACTGCTGGTTTAGAGAGTTTATACAACTGTCCTTGATGTCCTTGTGGATCTGAATCCTGGTGGCATTACTAAAAAAGTAAAGCTAGGGGAATGGTTTCTATGTTAGAATCTCAGTACCCTGGGGCCAGATTCTGCACTTGTAGAGTTATGGGTTCTATTTTAGAATTTCAGTACTGTGGGGCCAGGTTCTACACATGAAGAATCTGCATGGTGGAGGAGCAGAGGTAATGTGGCTAGGCACCCAGGGAGTGAGATAAAACATTTTTTTTTTGGATAAAGCATTTTTAGGAGGTAAAGGAGTAAAACCCCTATACATACTGCTACTGGTTTAGATGTTGGGCTGTTGATAATAAAGTTGGCAGTTCAAGCCCCTTGCTGCTCTCCAGAAAAAAAGATGAGGCTATCTGCCCCCTTCAAAATTTACAGTCTTAGGAACCCTAGAGCGGCTCGGCTATGTCCTAGAGGGTTGCTATGAGTTGCAGCAGTGGGTTTTTATGTTGTACTTTTGCCCAAGTTGTTCCAGTCAATCCTCCTATTCCCCCTCCCCCTTACCAGGTGCTCTAGCACCATGCCCTCTCTTTGCTCATTGGGGAAGACCCTGATCCCTTACACCTCCCTGCCCATCAAGAGCCGCCCAGGAGGGCTCTTATTCCTTTCCACTTTTTCCACTCTTCTGTTATTTTATTTGACTCAATGGCAATGAGTTTGAGGTTTCTAAAAATTATGATTTACATGGAAAAATATTTGCCAAATCAACAATATTTTTCATGTCCTTTACACTTATTTGCTTTCTCTAACTCAGTGGTCCTCAACCTTTATGTCGTGACCCCTTTAGGGGCCAAACGACCCTTGCAAAGGGGTCGCCCGATTAATAACAGTAGCAAAATTACAGTTATAAAGTAGCAACAAAAATAATTTTATGGTTGGGGGGGGTCACCACAACATGAGGGACTGTATTATAGGGCCAAAGCATTAGGAAGATTGAGAACCACTGCTGTAACTCCTCCTACTGATCTCTGACATCTTTGTGCCTAGAGATTTACTGGGTCAAGAGGGCCCCTTTAGAGTTTAGCCTTCTCTTTGTAATCCCAGAGGCAGTGATAGAGCCTTCCTTTGTGCCCTGGTGAAACTCTGTATGCTAAGCTGGATGAAGAAACCCACACTCAGAGAGGATCACAGTCTGCCCGCAGTCACATGAGTTGGTCTCACCACTGAGTTTTGTATCTAGGTGTATGTATCCAGAATTCAGTTTCTGTCCTCCCAAGAAATCCTCATGGTCACAGAGACCAGAATCTGGGGCTTAAGTCAGAAACAAAAGTACATACAGTTCTGGTTGAAGGATGCAAGAACAAAAGTACATACAGTTCTGAATTGAAGAGCCCAAGTGTTGAGGATTGCTTAACATGCGTGTGTGTGTGTGTTTATAGGTAGAGAGTGAGGAGTGGACATACTGAGAGAGACTGGCTGAGAAGAGGAAGCCTTCTTGGATGGATAAGTAGCTAAGAGGGCGGTCCTTGGGATATCCAATGACATTAGACCTGGTATCAGTAGAGCAGAGTCCACAACTTGGGGCCAGGGTCAGTCATGCTTATGAGAGGAATTGAACAGCAAGATAGCTGAGGATCCTGTGCCAAAGAGGCTGAAGGGCAGCTGACTGCACGGCCCTCCGGATTTGGGAGTCCCGGACCCCTTTCTGATCCAGCCTTTCTGTCTCCTGAAGACATGTGGCTCTACCTGGCAGTTCTCGTGGGCCTGTATCACCTTCTGCGCTGGTACCGGGAGAGGCAGGTGGTGAGCCACCTGCGAGACAAGTATGTCTTCATCACGGGCTGTGACTCGGGCTTCGGGAACCAGCTGGCCAGGCAGCTGGACCTGCGAGGATTGAGGGTGCTGGCAGGGTGTCTGACGGAGCAGGGAGCCGAGCAGCTGAGAGCCAAGACGTCAGACAGACTGGAGACAGTGATCCTGGACGTCACCCAGACAGAGAGCATCACAGCAGCTTCCAAGTTGGTGAAGGAGCGTGTGGGGGACAGAGGTACCTTCGAGATTCCTGTTGTTTGTGTCTGTTTGATTCTTGTCTGTGTGTGACTGGGAGACCTTTCTTCTGCTGCCTGGAGAGATGCCTATGGCTGAATTCCTGCGCTTCAGGGTGAATCCATACTTGCTCATCTAGATCACCACCCTGCCAGCCCGAACCCCTTCTCTTTCCTTCTCTCTCTCCCCATCTCAATCCTGGAGCTTGGTAGTTTTAGTGAGTATGTGCTGATGACAATTTGGTCTTTTGGAATTCACATCTATCCTCTCCCCTTCCCCTGACACTAAAGTTCTTGGTTTATTTCAGTCTGAGGCTCCTCATTAGAGATCAAAGCTGACTTTCTGGTTGAGGTCTGAAAAACTGGACGATCGAGTGGGTGTGTGAGGAAGCATGTTGGGGCCAGATTCAGTACTTTACCCCAATCTTCCTGGTGCTCCAAAGTTACCTATGGAAATAATGAAGATAAGCCCTCTTTTCAGCTGAGGATACTGCATTTCACCCTATCATAAAACAAGAGGGTGGGGGAACACGCAGCTCTTGAGTAGCCTTTCTTGTAGACAAGATGGTCTTTAGAATGAATGCTGGTAGGTCTTTAGAATGAATGCTCCCTTTTGCAGCTCTTTAAAGCTCTTGCTATCTCTTAATATCTGTTACTATTTGGATTTTGAATAAAATCGATGGAGTAGGAGCCAGTAGAGGAATCCTGCTTGATCAGGAAGTTTTCTGTGAAATGTTAGAGAACCAAGTTCCTAAGATCTTTCGGTTTACCTAGTACCTCTTCCTTAGGGTTTCGTGACATTCTTCAGTTTGTTCAGGAATCCTATAGGAGCGTCTCTTGCTTGATGTGCTGATGGGTTTTTTTCCTAATATAGATGTAGAGTCTTCCCAGGTTTCACCCCACTTTTCTATCTTCCCCTTTCACCTGCTTCTCCTCAGTGTTGCCCTGATGTAACTGAATTGCCTTGCTGACATCACTGCAGTCTCTTTCCTGTCTCCTTCATCCTTGCAGAAGCTCTATTTAAAACAGAACACACCTGTTTGGAAGCAGTAAGGGTATGTGCGAAGATTCTAGTAGAAGCACGTTCAACTTTTACATAATCTCCTTTCATTTCCCTCCTCTTTCAGTCCAGTGATCTCTGTTCTGTTTCTCTTCACCGTATACGTGTTTCCAGTTCTATTACAGACTCTTCATCTAGTTCAGAGGAAATCCCGTCATCATAAGGTTGCTCCTGAGCCTTATGTACTCCTGCTTGCTCCTTGTCAAATGAGTCTCAGGAATCATGAAAGCACTCTTCCTCTCCCGGGTCTTCCTGGGGCTGGGCTCGAACATCCTGGAGAAGTTTGCTCTGAGAATGCCCATAGTTGGGATTAGAAACAGGAGGATTGCCATTCCTGGGAATCTGTAAACTTCAAACCATTTAACAGATTTTCTAGAATATTATAGTTCCCTGGTTTCTTCCCCCTGCTGAATCCAATGTGAAAGAGGGAGGCTGAAGTTCATTTCAGAATTCTATCCCTCACCACCAAGCTGCCAGATACAGGTGACCACAAATGACATCTTTTTATTCTACTCATATATCAGTTGCCAGCAAGTGGAATCCTTCCATCTCTTAAGACCAATATTTCCAAATCCACCCCCTCACCCCACAAATTCAGCTTAAGCCTGCTCTGGCTTCTTTGAACTCAGTTGTTAAATATTTCATCAATGCATTTTCTGATTTTTTTTCTTTTGTTGTGGTCCTCCCCTCACCACCTGCATTTTCCCAGAAGTTTCCTGAAAGCTGGTTGGTTGGGGACCAAGGGAGATGTGGTAAGGGTGCTCATCTAGGAAGGAAAGGAGAGATGGTGGCATTTTCTGGGACAGAGAAGGTCCTCTGGACACTGGGGTATGAAGTAAGCCTGCCAGACTTCCAGCACAGAGGGTGAACTTTGCTTTCCGGTTGAGTGTTGCTCAGTAATGACTCAAGAGGTTTAAAGTCAGTCCTTTGATGTCCACTAGAGGATGCTTCTCCAATGTCCCCCCACCCTGGGATTTCAGGTCTGTTTTTTTCCAGTGAGTCTGTGCTAGGATATTGACTTTCTACTTTTTCCACTCTTCTTTTTTCTCTGTTCCTAAGTCTTGCTCTCTCTTGGACACTCACTAAATAAGGTGAGTGAAATTTATACCTCCACCTACCCTACCTACAATCCAAACATTAGGTGGAAGATAGGATGTCATTACTGTATAGAAAATCTGAGCACTATCATCAGTGTTTCTAGACTAATAGATGCATTCTATTTCTTTAATACCAGTTCTTACTTTCATTAAATATATGGGATTACCCATTACCTACCAGGTATGGGCTGAACCATGACCAATGAAAGGAAGAGGAAGACATAGTTACTACCTCCAACAGATTACAGGCTCTACAAACCCTCCATACCCAGCACATACTTTGTGGTTATTAATTATGCCCCACACCCCCTATTCAACACCTGTTTGAATCCTTGCACTCAATAGGAATGTGAATTTGGACTATCGCTGTGTCTATATTGAGTATACCCTCATAATGTCTCTTCTCTAATTTCCCCTTGTTACCAGGTCTCTGGGGACTGGTGAATAATGCTGGTGTCTCAGTGCCCTTGGCACCAAATGAGTGGTTGACCAAACAGGATTTTATGAAGCTACTGAATGTGAACCTTTTGGGAGTGATTGAGGTGACCCTGAGCCTGCTACCCCTAGTGAGGAAGGCAAGGGGCCGCCTGGTCAATGTTGCCAGTGTCCTGGGCAGGCTGACCATTACTGGTGGAGGCTACTCCATCTCAAAGTATGGTATTGAGGCCTTCTCCGATTCCCTAAGGTATGGAACTGGGTTTGAGACCTCTCCCTAGCTTTCATGCGCCTGTTCTTTTGTGGGAATGTTTTAATGGCTGCCTTAGGCTGGGCTCTCTAGAGAAGCAGAATCAGTGAGAGAGCTAGTGAGATATTTATATCCACAAAGTGGTTCACACGGTTGTAGAAGTGGACAAATCCAGCCCAAGTCCAGGCAGGTTCAAGTCCATGGGTCAGATGTTAAACTGGAGATTCTCTTGAGTTGTGAAGCCTTGGACAATGATAAACCCTTGAGCAATAGGAAAAGTACTGGCTGGAACTATAGAGGCAGATGCATCCAGGTCTGCAGGTCAGAGAACAGGCTGCTGCCAGCTCCTAAGGTCAGGAGGCAGTTTGTCAGGCTGTTGGCACAAGTCAAGAGAACCAGCAGTTGATGATGGGATCTAGACCCAGCAAAAAGCATATAGGTGTTTCTGCAGTGTCCATTTCCTTAGGAAGTAGATCAAATCACCAAGGAAAGTTCCTTTCAATCACTTCAAGCTGGTGACCTGTGTAAGGGGGTGTAGTCCCTTTTAATTCTTACAACTGATTGGCTACTCACAGCAAATGTCATTATGAAATTGATTCTATTGCATTAGGTCACATCATGGGGGATTACTAAGCCTTAAATGCCAAACCACAGAGAATTCTGGCCCAGCCAAGTTGACACAAGACCAAACTACCACAAGGGGATTCATATAATCACTGCTATAGGTCCCCCTCTTGGAGATTTCTCCCTTGCTTGAATTGGGTGACCACTTTTCAATGTTCTGAGTAGAAGGAGGGTACCAGTCCCATAAATTTTAGTAAAACATGCCCCTACCCTCGAGCAGGGATCATAGTTGAAAATTGTCTGAGACCAAATTAGAGCACAGGTACTTTGTGTCCTAATTCAGAAGTTTATTCCCTGAACATTTTTTAGCATACAGACTCCCATAGCTGTTTACAGGACACCATATCCTGAAACACTGTATTATCTTTTGTGTAATACTTGGACCCATTAGCCCAGCCGCCTCTGGTTGAGGGAAGGATCCTGAAGCTGGGTCTCAGGAAAGGATGGAAAGAGAGGGATCAGCCTGACAGCTGGGTCAAAAAGGGCTTCCAGAAATGGCTATCTGCCTGAGGGATTCACATGACAGAGGTTAAGGATGAAGGTTCTACCTGTACCGTGGAGCTGCCAAAGAGGAATCATGTAGCTGGGCCTGCTCAGGTAGCAGAGAAGCTGGGCAAAGCTGGGTTGGGGAGATCCTTTGGGCCCTAAAGAACCATTGGCACTATGTACTCTTGGCCCTGGAAGCTCTTGGAAAGTAGAATAGGAGAGCTACTTGGTCTGTCAGCCTCTGGGGACCCCTCCATTGGCTGCACCGAGGATGACCCTGAACCCCAGGAGGTAAGTCTGACGACAGAGAGACACCCATTGGAATACTGGTGCAGACGTTCTGCTGAGCGACAACCTGGGCTTGACCAGGGCGGGACAAGGCAGGAAGGGGATAAAGAAAAAGCAGGAGGCAAAATACACAAGGTCTCGTGATGTTTGCACATAGGGAAAATAATAGTTGCCAGCATTTCTGTGATGTCTTGCCCCAGGATAGGTAGGATTGAGAATTACTGAACTCATAGTGTAAAAAATTTTTTAATTACTTAAACTATTTAGAGGTACTGCCATGGTCCATAATGCTCTCCCACTGGCTGCTTCCGACCCAACTCCTCAAGCTTCCAGTCAATTCCTGTCCACTTCTTGACTATCTTTTATTTATCTCTATTTTTGTTCTTTCTTTCCCAGCTCATTTGAGGTCTTTTCCCTTATATTTGTCTGCTTTGCAGGAGGGAGCTCTCCTTATTTGGGGTGAAAGTGGCTGTCATTGAGCCTGGTGGGTTCAGAACTGGCATGAATTCTAATGATGTTTATTCGAGAAACATCCTAGCAGTGTGGGACAAGGCCAGTCCAGAAGTCCAGGAGATTTATGGAGAGAACTTCCTGGAAACCTGTGAGTAGGGTATGGATTATGCGCAGAGAAACAAACCCTGACTGGAAGACTGAGCCCTTCACGAGTTTCCTCAGTCCCATGATCTGGACCTTGTAATAAGTCCAATAAGACTTCTTCCTCTCTGGCTCCTGTTTCTTCTCCGAACCCTCATTGTTTTGAGAAGGAACCTGAAACCAGAGAGGGAAGAAACCCATGACAATTAAGTCAGCTGACAAATAAGAGAGGCGGTCTTCCCTTGCATAGATGACAGTGTTAACTTAGACCTTCCTTCATGCTGACCAGGAATTCTCAGACTGAGTCCCAGCAGCTTTGGGGGCAAGGTCGAGCCATTGGTAGGAGTAAGTTGGGAGATATAACCTGGTGGGTATGGAAATTTTTAGGATATTTTCTCCCAAAACTGATCCCAGAGTGGGTGGTAGGTTAGAATGTAATTTGGGACTTTTTTCCATTTTGGACAGATAAGAAGTTTTTTGGATACATGCCGAAATTGTGCTCCTCTAATCTGTCCTCGGTGACGAACTGCATGGAACATGCGCTGACCGCCTGCTACCCCCGCACCCGGTACTCAGCTGGCTGGGATGCCAAGCTCATCTACCTTCCCATGAGCTACATGCCCACTGCCCTCCTGGACACTATAATGTACTTGTGCTCCCCAAAGCCTGCTAAGGCCGTGTGAGGACAGGACTAGGGTGCTTTGTGGACTGAATTGGCATGCTGTGTGAGCGAGGAGAGGTTGGGGATGAAAATAGGGCAGAGGAAGGGAACTCCCAATTTAGTATTAACACCTGATCTGACCCCTGCCTAGTTTGCAGGAAGATATTAGTACAAACAACCAAATTTCCAGTTTGAAAATGGGGAGCCACAAATCTCTTGGAATGTCCTGGGATCCCACTTTTGTTTATTTTAAAAAATCATCTCACAGGGAGCTCTTACAGATATTAGCAATCCATAATTCACTTAGATCAGCCATAATTGTACAACTGCTATCACCATCATTTCCCAAACATCTTCTTTCTTCTTGAACTCTTTGCAATCAGCTCCCCTTTATCTCTCCTCCCTCCCCCATCCATATATATATATAAATATATGTACACATACATACATACATATACTGTATCTTACAACATCCAATGTATCATTTATCTACAATTTTATTATTTGTGCCCCTCAATGGGTTATAAAGTCATCATTGCTATTGGTTCCTCCTTCCTGGCCTTTCTCCCCCTTTTCCCATACCCTCAGGGGATCATTTCCCCCATTCTAAAGGGTTTATCAGTCTTGGACTTCATGCATCGCACGACCTTAATTATACAAATGAAAATACATAGGTCTCACAACATTAATAAGGTAAAACAAAAACCATAATAGTAAGGGGGGAAAATATTAAAGAACTAGTGCATAGTTATATGTTTACTTGGTGCTATACTGCACCCTGGATATATCATCCCTTCCATGTGGCCCTTCTGTGAGCAACTGTCCAGTTATCTTACAGGTGGGTTTTGGGTCTCCACTTTATCTACCCTCCTACACATCAATTTATTTGTTTGTTTTCTGATACCTATTCCCATTGATACTTCATGATCACACAGACTGGTGTGCTTCTTTTATGTGAACTTTTTTCCTTCCCTGCTAGATGGCTGTTTGTTTAACTTCAAGCCTTTGACACCCCATTACCACTATACCTTTTAGTAGCCAGGCACCATCAGCTTTCTTTACCATATTTGCTTTTGCACCTATTTTGTCTTCAGTGATCATGTTGGAAAGGTGAGTATCACACATTGCCACATTATTAGAACAAACCATTCTTGTACTGAAGAAAGATTTAAGGAGAGACCCAAAGTCCATCTGCTTCCTTGTTTAATTTACATATATAAATATATACATAGGCAAATACACGTTTGTAATTTATATATACATATATACATACATTTATATTTCTACCTATATATATTAAATGTTAATTTCTTTTTCTTTCCTTTTTTTTGCCATTCCTCCTGCCCCACTATCATGTTTACTCAGTAATTCCACTCAGACACATTTCAATAGATCAAATATGACCACCCTCCTTACCATCAATTTTAGATCCTTTGCTAGTCCCCTATCCCTGTCGTTATTTGCTCATTGCTCCCCTCCCTCCTGCCTCCTCCTCTCCAATGTCTCGCCAGAACCATCACTGTTTCCTTGGGATTGCTTATTATACCTATTTTATATCGATAGCCACCAAGAGGGAAAAAAAGGTATAGAAAGAGACCATACAAATAGATCTAAGTCTAACTGTTGTCCTGACTGGGAATAGATGAGGATCCCTCTGTTCAATAGCAAGCAGGCCCTGTTATAATCCGTGTATCCAATCTCCTTTTCTTTCAAGGATCCTTAGCCCAGGTCCCGCCTACCTAACAGAGTTTATACCCTTTTAGTTCTCAGTGTTTGCGCCTGAGGGGTGCGACTTCTACAAGACCCCATTGCTCTTCCTGCAGTCAAGGATGAAGTGGTCTTGTGCCCCACCCTAACCTGTTGCACCTCTAGACTCAGTGTGGCTCCCTTGTGAATATCCCTCAATCAGTTCAGATGAGGTGCTAAACACTGCCCCTCGAGTAAGGAGTCTATACTCGAGATTCCTCAGAGACTTCAGAGCTCTGTTCCCTATGCTGGACTGTTGCACTCCCCTCTTGGTGTGCCCATGTGGGTGGACCATAAAGCTGCCCTCTGTAGTACTGTCACCTAGGGAGGTGATCACGTCTAGTTACTCAGTACCAAGAAAGACTGTACTCCAAGGAATACAACACCCAGAAGACATGGAAGAATACCTTGAAAAGCAAGCCTTCCACAGATTATCTCATAAAGGAATCAATGACTTGGAACAAACCCATAGCAAAAGAAGAAATAGATAAGGTTATCAAGGAAATACCAACTGAAAAAAACCATGGCTCAGATGACTTCACAAGAGAATTCTACCAAGCATTCAGGGAAGAGCTGACATAAATTCTACACAAGCTCTTCCAGTACATAGAAATGGACAGTAAACTCCCAAACACATTGTATGAAGCTCTTATAACACTCATACCACAGTCAGGCAAGGATCCAACAAGAGTAGAGAACTACAGGCCGTTATCTCTAATGAACATAGACACAAACATACTTTACAAAATCTTGGCCAATAAAATACAAAAGTATATAAAAAGAATAATCCATCACGACCAAGTGGGATTCATACCAGAGATGCAGGGATGGTTCAACATTAAAAAATCCATCAACGGGTGAACAAGTAAATGTGGTGAAGAAAGCTGATGGTGCCTGGCTATCAAAAGAGATAGTGACTGGGGTCTTAAAGGCTTGAAGATAAACAAGCGGCCATCTAGCTCAGAAGCAACAAAGTCCACATGGAAGAACACACCAGCCTGTGTGATCGAGTGGTCCCAAAGGGATCAGTTACCAGGCATCAAAGAACAAAAAATCATATCATTGACTGCACACCTCCATGATAGGATCGCTGAAGACAAATGGGTGCATAAGCAAATGTGGTGAAGAAAGCTGATGGTGCCCGGCTATCAAAAGAGATAGTGTCTGGGGTCTTAAAGGCTTGAAGGTGAACAAGCGGTCATCTCGCTCAGAAGCAAATAAGCCCACATGGAAGAAGCACACCGGCCAGTGCGATCACGAGGTGCCCAAGGGACCAGATATAAGGCATCATGCAAAAAAAAAAAGATATAAGTGTGTGTATATGTATATATGTATGTGTATATATGTATATATATATATATCATATTAAATAAAGGGGGAAGTGCAGAGTGGAGACCCAAGGCCCAAGTGTCGGCCAATGGAGATCCCCTCATAGAGGGGTTTAGGAGAGGAGATGGGTTAATTAGGGTGTGAGGTAGTATCGATGAAGAACACAGCTTTCCCCCAGATCCTGGATGCTTCCTCCCCCCAACTACCATGATCCGAATTCTACCTTGCAGGCCTGGATAGGACAGAGGCTGTACACTGGTACATATGAGGGTTGGAGGTACAGGGAATCCAGGGTGGATGATACCTTCAGGACCAAGGGTGTGAGGGACGATGCTGGGAGAGTGGAGGGTGAGTGGGTTGGAAAGGGGGAACTGATTACAAGGATCCACATGTGACCTCTTCCCTGGGAGAGGGACAGCAGAGAAGGGGGGAAGGGAGACTCCGGATAGGGCAAGATATGACAAAATAACGAGGTATAAATTACCAAGGGCATATGAGGGAGGGGGGAATGGGGAGGGGGGGGGAAGAGGACCTGATGCAAGGGGCTTAAGTGGAGAGCAAATGCCTTGAGAATGATTGGGGCAGGGAATGTATGGATGTGCTTTATACAATTGATGTATGTATATGTATGGATTGTGGTAAGAGTTGTTTGAGTCCCTAATAAAATGTAAAAGAAGAAAAGAGAAAAAAATGATTAGGGCAAAGACTGTACAGATGTGCTTTATACAATTGATGTATGTATATGTATGAACTGTGAAAAGAATTGTATCAGCCCCAATAAATTGTTAAAAAAAAATCCATCAACATTATCCACCACATTGAGAAGAAAAGGACAAGGACCACATATAATATCAATAGATGCAGAAAAAGCATTCAATAACCTTCAACACATTCCTAATTAAGACACCCAAGAAGATAAGACTGGAAGGAAACTACCTCTGTATAATTAAAGCTATATGTCAAAATCCAACAGCCAATGGCACAAACAGTGAAGTAAAGATGAAACATTCTCATTGAAAAAGGGAACCAGACAAGGATGCCCTTTATTCCCACTTCAAGTCAACATTGTCCAGGAGGTCCTAGCTAATATAAGGTGACAGAAGGATATCAAAGGTATGCATCTGGGGAAAGAAGAAGTGAAGTTACCATTATTTGCAGATGATATGATTTTATATATTGAGAAGCCCAAAGGCTTTACAATATGAATGTTGCAAGTGATACAGGAATATGGTAGAGTAGCAGGATACAAGGTCAGCAAACAGAAGTCAACAAGATTGCTGTTTATAACTGATAGGATTACAGAAAAGGAGATCAAGAAGGTAGTACCCTTCACTTTAGCCTATCATAAACTGAAATATCTAGGAGTATATCTAACCAAAAATGAATGGATTACCTTCTTCCAATGAAAGGGATGGTGCTGTTGGCTGAAGTGATTTAATGGAGTCTAGGGGCTCAATGTCCCCATCTTCCTGATTGTCTGCACATATGTCTTCATCCCAAGTTTCAGGGTCCCATTTATTCCCAATCAGTGTCCTCATTTTAACATCAGTCACCATTCACTCCAATACACTACTGTGCTAATCTGGGTAGACTAGAGAAACAAACTCATAGATACATTTATATGTATATAGGAAAGAGGTTTATATACAAGAGGAATTGAATATTGAGAATACATCCTAGCCAAGTCTGATATTAACCCATGTGTCTGATACCAATCTATAAAGTCCTCTGCAGATTCATGAAGTGCATGCAATGATGCCACATGCAGGAAGATCACAGGCCAGTGGTGGGGAATCTTGTGTATCCAGTGGTGTTGTAAGTATCTAGGCGCTAGCAGGAGTCTCCATGTGGCTTCTCCAGTTCCCAGGGCATGGAGTCTATCAGCATAGTACAATGTGTCTTGTCAGTAGAACATCTCTCAGGGAGTGAGCTGAGAGAGGAAGAGAGTGTCTCCTGCCTCCAAGGAGGAAAAACAGGAGTTCCCAGAATCCTCAGGAAAAGGCCATGTCCATCCCGAGGCCTGATTGGCTATGACCTGATTAACAGATTACTGCACCCCTTCACTCTTAATTCTCTCAAGTCCCAATTGACAACCAGATTATGTAACTACCACAAATACCCCTGCCACATATAATAAAATTTAATCTTTCAATCATATTAAGATTTGTGCAGTCAGATCTAAGTGCATATATTTACAGGTTTAGTATTAAGGTAGCAGATGCTCATTAGGCCTCCACTCAAGTACTCCCTCAATGCAAGAATACTTTGTTTTATACTGACGTTCCATGATGGTCACCTTCCCGACACAATCGCTGAAGATAAAGTGGGTGCATAAGCAAATGTGGTGAAGAAAGCTGATGAAGCCCAGCTAACAAAAGATATCGTATCTAGGGTCTTAAAGGCTTGAAGGTAAGCAAGCAGCCATCTAGCTCAGAAGCAACAAAGCCCACATGGAAGAAGCACACCAGCCTGTGTGATCATGAGGTGTTGAAGGGATGAGGGACCAGGCATCGAAGAACAAAAAAAATCAAATCATTGTGAAGGAGGGGGGAGTGCAGATTGGGAACCCAAGACCCATCTGTAGGCCACTGGACAGCCCCTTACAGAAGGGTCTCTGGGAGGAGACGAGCCAGTCAGGATGCAGTGTAGCAATGATGAAACATACAACTTTCTAGTTCTTAAATGCTTCCTTCCCACCACTATCATGATCCCAATTTTACCTTAGAAGTCTGGCTAGACCAGAGGATGTACACTGGTATAGATAAGAACTGGAAACCAGGAATGCAGGGCAGATGATCCCTTCCGGACCAGTGGTGAGAGTGGAGATACCAGGAGGGTAGAAGGAGGATGGGGTGGAAAGGGGAAACCAATGACAAGGATCTACATATAACCTCCTGCCTGGTTGATGGAGAACAGAAAAGTGGGTGAAGGGAGATGTTGAACAGTGTAAGATATGACAAAATAATAATAATTTATAAATTATGAAGGGTTCATGAGGGAGGGGAGAGTGAGGAGGGAGGTGGGAAAATAAGGAGCTGATACCAAGAGCTCAAGAAGTAAGGAAATATTGTGAGAATGATGATGGCAACAAATGTGCTTGACACAATGGATGGATGGATGGATGGATTCTGATAAGAGTTGTATGAGCCCCCAATAAAATGATTTTTTTAAAAACAAACAACTAGAGGAATCGTATGTGCTTCATCAATGCTATACTACACCCTGGCTGAGACTTAAAAAAAAAAAAAAGAGAAGTTTTTATTGTGAATTGGGTCAAAGTTATAGAGCAGATCATGTTTTACATTTGTGTTAGACAGGGTTCTCTAGAGAGATAAAACCAGATTGCTGATAAATTTATATATATATTTATTTATTTATAAAGATAGATATATAGCACAAGAAATGAATAGTTAAATTATAAACAAATATATAATACAAGAAATGAACAGTTAAGTTATAAACAGATTGATCTATAATACAAGAAATGAACAGTTACATTATAAAGCAGTATACAAGGCTCAGTGGGACTCACTCCCATGAGACAGTTGTGAGACACTAGCAGTCCTTCAAGTCTTGAGGCCCACTGTAGTCCTCTGGAGAGAGAGAGAGAGCTAGGCAATCCCAGCACAGGCAGCAAACAGCAAGGCAGGTCACCAACTGTCAGCCAGGTCACCAACTGTCAGTCCTCAGCTCCAGAGATGTAAATTTAATTCGTGTGGTCCTAAAGGGACCTCAACGTACAGTGACACAGTCCACAGGCTAGGCCTCCCACCGGTAGTGTGCCCTTTAAATTGAGGCACAGAACAAGCAAGGCAGCTGCACTCTGGTCAGATGATTAAAGAACGAGAGACAAGAAAGACGAGGCTCACAAAGCCACTGATCTCTCTGCCCTTCAATTAATCCCACTTGTGTTTGTTTATTGGCCAGGCTGGCACAATAAACTATCTCAACATTCAACAATTTGCACACATTTTGTTTCAACTCATCTGTGCAATCCCTTCAGTGTACTCTCAATTTTCCATTTCCTATTTCTATTTCTCCTTCTCTAATTTTTTGCACTTTGTCCTTGGGTAAATGCTACCCCATGGATTCTAAATGACTCGTTGTTATCACCTGTGGGAAGCTCTTTTCCAGACCTGAAAGGTGACCAAAGGCCATGGTCTTATGGATGCTCCACCAGTCATTACCTGAGCAGCAAGTCTGGTCTCTCATGATTTTGAGTTTTGTTCCACATAAAATGAAAATGTCTTAAGATACTTTTCTCCATCCTTAATGATATTCTTACACACACGCACACGCACATGAACACGGAGACCAACCAACTAAACAAGCAAGCAACAAAATGACTGTTTCATTTTATGCCCTCTTGTGAGACAGTGTTAGCGATGCGGCCTCACTGACAGATGTCCTTCCCAGAGGCTGTTTGAGAACTGTGGGCTGGCTGCATTTCTGCTTGCTGCTATGACCTCCACTTACAGCCCCTCCCCTTCTTTCCCAGGAGGGAGCCAGGGTGTGTGGTGGATCTGGGCAGTGCTGACGCCCAGTGGAGGCAGAGTCCACAGAGGGTGTAAGACCCAGGGAGGCTGCCTTCCACCCTTTCCTTTGCTGATCTCACCCTATCTGAACAGCATGGAGTCTGTGAGTGCCCGCTGGCAGCTCTCACCCCCTCCCACAGCCCTCATCTTTGGTTCCCGCAGGGCATGTGGTGTATGTCTCCTTCGTTTCTACATCCTCCACATCCCCCACCTGTGTCCAGACTTCCAGGGGGCTGCGTGCAGGGTAGTGCCAGAAACGGATTGGTACACTTCATGCTAACTCCCATCCGAAATCTCTCCCAAGTGGGTTTCCTATGCTTGGGCGTGTACAGAGGATGAGGGGCTCTGGGGAGCTGTCACCCTCAAGTAAAGTGGAGGTTCTGCTAGAAAGCTTCTGAAACTAGGTCATTACCTCATATTGGGAGTCAATATGGGGGAATCCCAAAGTTTTACTAAGAGTGAAAGGTTTGAGGACGCAGGATGACCAAAAATTAATTCAAAATCAGACACTTAATGGGTCCGAGATGTTTCTGGCAGTGTTTGCCCCTGTTGGAAAATGCTGGGATACAGGGAGTCTCCGGAGCCCTGCGCTCCTGCATCACGCGTCCTGCCACCAGGAGGCGCGCGCCTCCACTCTGTCCACTTGGGACTCAGGTGTGCAGCCAGTTTCCTCCCCTGGTGCTTGCTGCCTGGGTCTGAGTGCCCAGTGCCCAAGAGACTCCTGTGCAGCAGACTGAGGGCCATGGCGTCTCGTCCCCTCCCCTCCGTGGCTCCCCAGTGAGGGGGTTCTCAGGTTAATCTCCGCCTTTTCCAGGTTCCACAGAGAGGACCCAGGCACACTCAAGGGAACCTCCTGCATTTGTTGAGGACCAGGCCACAGACAAGGGCAACCAGGAGAGTCAGAGATGAGACAAAAGCCCCCTTGGAGTTCCTTAGGCATTCCTGGACCAAAACAATTGTGGTTCTCGGGGAGGTGGGGAATCCAATTTGTTCCAAGTAAGTAAGATGACCCTTCCCTTAACAGGGTTGGGAAATCAAAATGTTTTGTCCCATTAGGAGTTCGTGTCCACCCTGGCCTGTTCAGTATTTCCACAACCCTACCTTCCTGCTACCGCCTTTTCCCTCTCATCCCTCTTGGATGCCCAAGGAGGAGGGTCCTAGCAGGTACTCCCAGAAGTGCACAAAGGGTGACTTCTGCAGCCCAGGTGGGTGGCCAAGCGGTTACCCAGTGGGATACTAACCATAAGGCTAGTCGTTTGAAACCAACAGCTGCTCCTTGGGAGAAACATGAGGCATATCTACTCCCCTAAAGAGTTAGGCTCAGAAATCCATGGGGCTAGTTCTCCCCTTCCCTGTAGGGTCACTGTGAGTTGAAATGGACTCAGCAGCAATGAGTTTTTCTCGTTGAGAGCCTTTGCTCTGCTGCTGCAACCCCCAACCTGGAGGTCAGTTTTCCAGGAGCAGTAGTTGGCTCTCTGCTGATCCTATTAACACCGGAAAGTGCATGTCTGTTCTGCCTGCCTATGAGCCTCTGTTTCCAGGAGAAAACTTGCCTTCACCAGGCCATGCATCTCCTCTTTTCCCTTATTCCTGGGTCAGAGCTCAGATGAGTATGTGCACTGGGGAGATGTCCAGGACACAGAAACCGTGCCTTCTCCTGTCCCAGCCCCACTCTCCCAGCTCTCGGCTCCTCTTTGTTCCATCCTCTGTCCTGAAATGGAAGTGATCTTTGTAGGTTCCATCTTCAGACTCAGAGAGTCAACACTGTTGACTAGTCTTCTCTTTAGTTTTCTAGGGGGCAGCTCCCTATTCCTTTCCATAAGCCCCTTGGTCCCTTTTGATAGTTGGAGCTGGAGCTCCTCTCCGCCTAAGGGGGTTTAGGACACACTGTGCCCGTTGTCCTTGATGATCAGAGTCCTGGTGGCATCACTTAGAAAGTAAGGCTGCGGTGATGGTTTCTGCCTTTAGAGCGTCAGTGCTGAGGGGCCAGATTCTCTACCTGTGATTGGACAGGAGGAGCAATGGCCCGGGGGGCTCCAGATAAAGCATTTTTAATAGGGGGCAGGGTAAAATTCCCACAACAATAAGCGTAAGTTGTCCTATTCAACCTTCCTTGGCAACTCTCCTTACCAAGTGCTCTAGCGCCATTCTCTTTCTCCTCCCATGATTTTGGTTTGGGGTCAAGCACCCTCTTAGTGATGCCACACATCTTTCTGTGGAAAGAGGAGCTGCATTGTGATTCCCAAGGAAACCAGGCATGCAAAGTGGGCAGAGGAGACACATAGACAGGCCCAGATTCCAGTCTCTGCCTTAATGTGTGAATGATGCCAATAGAGAGCCAACTACCAAACCTGGACACTTGTCCTCAACGACACCATCAGAAGGACATTCATGACCTCATGTGTTTTTACCCGCTTCCTTTTTTAAATTAGTACTTGAAAAATCTGTATCACAAAACAATTCCCAAAACAGCAATTTTTGGATGCCCTCTACATTCTTTGGCCTTCTCTTTGAATCCCTGAGAGAGTGACAGTGACTTAATTTTCACAAGAGTAAAACTGTGTGGTAGATGAAGAAACCCTGGCTCAGAAGGAGAAATAATCTGCCCCAGGCCACACAGCTAGTAGACAATTGGTAGCAACGCTGAGATTTTAAACCTGGTGTTTCTGGACTCACACAGTATCCTCCCAGTAAAAAGTTCACTTCGGTCAGAGTCCAGAATCTGGGACTTGGTCAGCAAATAAAAGTGAATGCACACAGTTCTAAACCAAAGGGGCTCCAATGTATGTGACTGTCTGTCACATACATTGAAACAATGCTCCTCTAATTGTCCTTGGTAACCGACTGCATGGAACATGCCCTGACCGCCTGCTACCCCCGCACCCGCTACTCAGCTGGCTGGGATGCTAAGCTCTATTACCTTCTTCTGAGCTACCTGCCCACAGCCCTGGTGGACACCATGGTCCACTTGAACTCTCCAAGGCCTGCCAAGGCCATATGAAGACAGAACTGGGGTACGTGATGGAAGGGGTTGGGGTGCTGTGTGAGGGGGTTAGCTTAGGGGATAATAATAAGGTAGAGGGAGGAAGGGAGGCCTCAGTGTAGCATACTTAGGATACTCCCTTCTGACTCTTGACACATTTCTCAGGAATTTAGGATATTCCATGAAAAGAATCAAGATGGATGCCTTGAACATGGTAACCAATCTGATTTATTTCGTGGGTGGTCACACAACACTTCCGTAGTATAAGGAGGTTGCCTGTATATTGAATTGCCAGCGTGGTCCCAATGTAATCACAAGTGAAAGAGGACTCCCATCAGAGGGGTCAGAGTGAGGGAGTGAGAAGGTCCAATCTTTCGTCCCCACTGTTAAAGTGGACGAAAGGACCCCGAGCCAAAGAAAAAGTGCAGCCTGGAGAGGCTGAAAAAGTCATTCGAACCTGCAGAACAGAAAGCAGCCTTTCTGCCACCTTGATTTAAGCCATGTGAGACCCGTGTCAGACACGTGGCATGCAGAAGTCTAAGGTAATCCATTGCTGATTTTTAATTACGTCACCTGGGGTTTTTTGTGTGTTTTTTGTAGCAGCAACAGTAGATTTACAGAAAGATCAATGCAACCTCAGCAACTAAGGGGGAACTTGCTTCAGCAGTGAACACGGAGATCGTTTGTGGGGGACACACAAAAGACGAAGGTGTCAGACACTGATTGAATTAGGAAGCCCTGCATCTCTTTTACTGCACACACATGCTAGGGCAATTTTTAATATATAAATATCATGCAGAATTACACAATTGCTACCACGATCAGTTTCCAACTATTCTTTTTTTCTGTGGACTCCTTGAAATCATCTCCCTTTTGCTACCCCCAACACCGCTGTATCCCTCCCTCACCACCACCCCCGCCCCCGGGCGCCTTACTCTACTTGTTGTCCCTATAGGGTCATCAATCCTGGGTGTCATATACCGAAAACACAGCTTCAAGCGGGTGACCTCCATTGACATAACACCTCTGAGATATACTCTAATATAAACAAGCAAACGCTACAGAAAACAATACAATCAAAACACTGAAAATTCTGGAAACCAGATCAGGTCCAGCCCGCATCATAGGGGGATCTGGTCACAACGTTTTAACTATTCAGGTTTTGACCCATTTTAAAGTTATGCTAGTTTTAATGTTTTCTGCTTTCTTTTGATTGAAGTTTTTCTCTATTTTATTTTGTTACAGTCTTTAGCTGTTTCGCTTCTTTGATTTCTTGTTTTTTGAACACCTTCTGGTATAAGAAATTGAGGATGGATGAATCTACAGAGACAGTCACTGGATTAATGGTTTCTTGGGCACACGCAAAAGAGAAAAAAGAAAGAAACTAAATCATTTACTTGGGTTTTTGCTGTACTGCTATTTTGATATCTATGAAGTAATTGACATTGGCAAAGTATGATGACAAATGTTTATAACTTATATAAAAGTTTCACACCAATACCAGGAGGGTGAAGGGAGGGTGGGGTGGAGAGGAGGAACCAATGACAAGGATCTAACCTCCTCCCTGGGGGGTGGACAACAGAAATGTGGGTGAAGGAAGACGTTGGACTGTGTAAGAAATGACAAAATAATAAATTTTTTTTAAAGTATCAAAGCTCTTGAGGGAGAAGGGAGCACCGAGGGAGGAAAAAATGAGCTGATATCAAGGGCTCAAGCAGAAAGCAAATGTTTTGAGAACGATTATGGCAACAAATTTACAAATGTGTTTGACACAATGGATGGATTTTGATAAGAGTTGTATGAGCCCCCAATAAAATGATTAAAAATAAAAGTTCCACCTATCCGTATTCACCATGTCCAGATGCACAGAGAGAACTCCCCTGATGTGAACTGTCATTACTCTGCTAATTCACATAATAAAAACAACCCGGTGTCTCTGTCTAGTGCTGTGCTCAAAGAAACAGACCATAGCGTTCCTGGTGGCATCGAGGGTTACACAGGTCAGCAGTCTGAAACCACCAGTCGTTCCTGGGGAGAAAGAGAAATCTGTCCCACAGGGGCAGTTCTACGCCACCCTCAGGAGCCACTATGAGTCAGGACCAACCGCGTGGCCGTGAGTTTGGAGGCTTTTTCAGTATGGCTTTAAAAAACAAGTTTATGTCATCCCAACTCAGGAAGCTAAATGTCCAACTTCAGAGTGCCAGCTGCTCAGAGTGCCCAGGAATGATCTTCTCTCTGTGTTGACTCTGGGGGAAAGTTTCTGTCTTCTTTCAGGACCTATAGGCCCACCATTCCTTAGGTCTCTCCCTGTGTCTTGGGATCAATCTTCTCTGTGTCTGGGAACCTTCACAGTGCATGGAAGGACCCCAGATCAATAGGACACGCTCTCTTCTGACTGCTTTTCTGATGGTAGTAGGCCCGCCGATCTCTGAGGTCTCCTTCATCACGTTGAGGACTAAGGTGCACCTGGCCCATGTCATGGTCTTTGCAATGGCCTCGTATGGATGTGAGAGTTGGGCAATAAGCAGTAAAGACCACAGAACACTTGATCGTTTGAATGCTAGTGTTAGCAAAGATTAGGGACCGAAAATGAATGGCTTGAAGAGCAATTAAATCTGTCTTGGAAAAAGTACAGCCAGAATGTTCATTAGAATCCAGGATGGTAAGACTTTGTCTAGCATACTGTGGACTTGTTAGCAGGAGACATCTGTCCCTGGAAAGGGGCATCATGCTTGGTAGAGGGTCAGTGAAAAGGAGGAAGACCCTCAGCAAGCTGGATCGGCACAGTGGCTGCAAGAGTGAGCTCAAACATAACCGTGGTAGCATGGTGCAGGAATGGCCGGTGTTCCCTTCTGCTGTCTTCAGGGTCACTGTGAGCCAGACCGCACTGGACTGCACCTAACAATGAAAGGGGTTGTAGACCATAGACTCCCCTACATTTGGATCAGGGATCAGTGATGCAACACTTTTAATCTTCTTACTGGTTAACACATACCCCAATATGAAATTACATGGGGCATCACTGTGTAACAGCCATATTAACTCATTACCTAAATTCCAATTCACTGAAAATCATAGTCCAACCAAGCTGACAATGGCCATGGAAGGTGGGAGAAGGGGAATGGGATAACAATTCAATCCATGAAATGGAACATGTTGAAATTCAAATAGAAGTAATATAAACTTACCTGGATTTAAATAAAAATATATTTGTAAGATGGCATGGATGACAAATTATTAACTGTGTGATGTTTGAATAAGGCAGTGTTAAGTCAAGAATTAACCTCACTAAAAGAGAATTTTTGCCTTTTCCCTTGGCTGCTGTGAGGTGATCTCTGGGTCTCTGGAAGGACCTGCAAGATAGGAATCTCTTGGCATGGGCTCGTGAAAATAAGCATGAGGTCAGCAGTTCAAAACCACCAACCGCTCCACAGGAGAAAGATGAGACTTTCTACTCCCATAAACAGTCACAGTTTCAGATACCCACAGGTGCAGTTCCACCCTGATCTATAAGGTCGCTCTCAGTTGGAATCGACTGTATGGCAGTGAGTTTTATGTTCACGATGACTTTGGCCACGTGACAGCTTAACACCATGGGGGCTTTGGGCCCCACACATCAGTTCTTGTTCCAGAGGGAACAGGAGACTGAAAGTATCACCTTCATCTTTAGGAGGCACAGAGGGAAAGGTCACTCATGTGAGCTGTGGCCTGAATGAACCCCAATAAACCTTAGGTTACCAAAGATGTGGCTGGGCTTCTCTGGTTGGCAATATTCCATGCAGATGGTCACACAGTCATACCATGAGATTAGTGCATCTTTACTGTCATGGAGAACACAGTGGGAGACATGTGTTTGGTATGTCTCCTGGGCTGCCTTTTGTCTTTCATTCCTTAGGTGATTTTAGACCGTGTCATATCTCTATTATAAAATGTTCCCATCGGTAAAATAGCATTCAGTGGGTTCTTTTAGTCCTTCTAGTAAATTATTGAACCTAAGGATGTTTGAAGAACCCCCTCACACTTAATGAGAAAAGTGGGATGTATGCATGGATTGTGGTATGAGTTGTATGAGCCCCCAATATAATGATTTTTTAATGTGAAAAGTGAGGGGGTGTTGGTGGATAACACTTCCCATAATGTTGCAGGTGACCCTAAACTATGTACCTAAATAAGATGACCAGATGTCCCGCTTTTGGCGGGACAGGCCTGATTTTAGCAGTTTGTCCCATGTCCCGCGTTTACAAAAAGTCTCGATTTTGGAAAAGAATGCACGACAAGCTAGGGTATGCGGTTTTTGGCTGCCATGTGGCTATTTTGCCAGGATATGCGTTTTATCAATGGTGTCCCGCTGGTGTCCCGCTTTACCAGTGTTTAAATCTGGTGCTAAGAGTTGGAGATCTGGGTAGTGTTCTTGTCTCCTTGTCACAGCTGGGGCTCCTCTGCCCCGAGCAGTTGTTTTCAGCTTTGTCTTCTGGGGTAAGGCGGTGAAGTGAAATTATTTAGGCGGATCTTCTCTCCCTGGCCTCTGTAACAACCACTGAATGGCCCATGCAAGCAGGGTGTGCGAAACCCTGATGGAGGGGATTGGTCAGTGTTGCCACTGCGGTGGTTAATTACAACATGAGTCTCTGTAGAAGCAGAAGCACAATCCGACTTCCGGGGGAAAGAAGCGCCAGGACCGTGTTGCGCCCGGGGTCCCTGCTTGGAGAGGAGGCTTCCAAATGAGAAGAGCTGAGTGCCTTCGGGCACTTTCAGAATGGGGCTAATGGGCAGCATGGATGCCCTTCGTGCACCAATGAGTTACACTTTTTCTTGCTGTTCTGTTATTTCCCCCCAGACATCACACCATCCCACATCAAGCAGGATTGATGTGCTTGATACCAAATAGCAACCAAAACCAAACATTTTCTTCCTTCTTGAACTCCTTGATATCTCCTCCTCCTTACACTTCCCCATCGTCCCCTTCCCCTCAAAAAACATGACGTATCCTAAGGATTGTCTCTATAGAGTTACCTATCCTGGGTTGCATACCAAAAAAAAATTTTTAATACATAACAAAGATTTGAGAAGGGTACCAACAATGACAAAATACAGCAGTTAAACCCCAATATGAGAAAAACCAAGAAAATATTAAAAACTATAACAAGCTCTAAGTGGATAAGAAGGGAGATCAAGTGACAAGGTTTTAATAGCTCAAGTCAGAGTTATCATTTTAATCGACTGTAGTCATCTTTCCAATACTCTTTCTGTCTGATAACCAGGTTATTTCCATCCCTGAAGTATGATTAAAGGGACATTACCTGCGGCTTATTCCCTGTAGATCCTACACATATATTTTGGACTTCCATTGTCATGCATAGGCTTCTGCACACCGGAATCTCACAATTTAAACACTGATGCTACTCCCTCCTTCAGATTTGGATTTTATAATTTACAATCTTTGAATCACTTCATACACCATGCAAGTTTAGTCTTAAGTCCTCAGTTTACAGGTTTGTTTATGGTAGGGGCTAATTCACCTACTACTCTTGTTATTCTGCATCAATTTGCTGTTCCCTTGGCACCTTCAATATGGACTCAATATTTTAGGAAATTCTCCAAGATAATCTGTACTCTCCCACATTCCTCACTGAGGAATTCGTCTCCTTCTCAATTACAGACTTCGTGCACACTGCCATGCTGTGCTGTCGCTCAGCCTGTGACCCTGTTTCACCATCTGAACTGCTCATGGTTACTCTTCACTGCATGCTCAAAGGAGCCCTGGTGGCAGAGTGGGTAGTGCATTGGGCTGGTAACCACAAGGTCAACAGTTTGAACCTATCAACCTTTCTGTGGGAAACAGGTGAGGCTTTCTACTCCCACCAATACTTACAGTCTTGAAACCAACGGGGTCAGTTCTACATGGTCCACCGGGTTGCTATTGGTCAGAAATGACTTCCTATCAGGGAATTGGGCATGTCAGGAGTAGGTGGCAGTGCATAACAGAAGTTTAAAGGGATTTGGGGAATGATGACAGTGATGAGGCCGATACTCTGCGAGTCTCAATTCTCACAAATTCTGAAATCATTTTTGATACCTTTTGTTAGGCAGATGCTCAGGGATGGGATGTCCATTGATACATGCCCAAGAGAACTAAGCACGAGAACAAAGGGTGGTGCACTGCACATGCTCAAAGGCATTGGTTTTCCCGCGGTGGGCAGCATTGGTGGGTGTTAAACCTGGATCGGCCCACCTGGGCCAGGTGAATTCAATCCAGCCAATAGGGTTGATCTGGGGTCATCCACCACGCCTCCCACTGGAATCCTTGAAAAGGCAGGAGCCAGAGAATGAGGAGGAACTGGGGAGATAACTTGAGACAGAACTTTGGAGGAGAACTTAGGAAAGAGATCTTTGCATGACGCCGAGCAGTCTGTGCGAGGCTGCATGGTCAGGAGGAATCCTATGGGTTGTGTGTAAAAGCTAGAACTTCTTCTAACTCTCATTAAACTCACTTGGATCACGAGCCAGGCTTCGGCATGAATTCTTTCTCATGCGAAGCCAAGGAATGATGTGTAACTCTATCCCCAGAGAGATCTTACATTAAGTGGTGCTGTGTAACTCGGATATATAAGGTAAAAGACAGCTCCCTCCCACCCTGGTCTCACTAGTTTGGGGCACCTTCTGGACTCTTCACCTCACCACCTCTGAGATACAGTACATGAATGGGAAGGAGTAAGGCTGAACTTCTCCAGCAACGTCTGGGAGATGGATGGCTCCCTGAGACGACCCATGAAGACATCAAAATGTATTCCCGTACCCCTCTCATCCTTTTGGTGTTTGGAATCTGTCTCTCTCTGTGCTCGACTTCTTGGGAGTTTGCATGTCTTCCCCAGGCTGGTTTCCTGGGAGGGAGCATGGACACTATGGGCTGAAGGCCATTCCCCAAACATATTTGCATCTCAATTGCCCCATGCTGGCTTCCCTCTAGGCCGCAAGAGGTGGCCGCTATTTTCTGCACCATGTGAGTCGCCGTGCCCTGGCAGCATGGCGCCACCTGGTGTCTGCCATTTTTGCTACGGGTCAAGGGAGCACGTGACCCTGCCAAGATGGCGCCCACCACTCCAACCACGTGCAGGGGAGGTGCCTGGGTAGCTAGCCCCTCCTCTGGTCCCCGGAGCTAGCCCCTGCTCTAGTCCCAGAGCCAAATGTTCCCCTTTTCCGCCCATTCCCTTTTAGCTTCCCTTGGTCTTCTAAACAAGCTGCTTTGGTGTTCTACCACTGGGGGCTTGTTCCTTGATACCGGCTGCTCTTCCTTGCCCAGGCGTAGGTCAAAGTCATTCAGAAGCCAAGCCAGAGTAACTGTTAACTTTTGCCTTCCAGTGATGCTGCCTCTGGAACTTTCTGGGACACTTCTTAATACAGTTCCACCGTCAGGATGCTCCAGCCAGAAATTCCGATTCTTTAAAGGTTTCCCGAGCTGCCGGATAGACGTCCCTTCCCTTCAGAGATTTGAGAGTCTGCTCCATCTTTGAAGGCCATGGGGCCACGCCATACAGTGGCCCTCATAGCTTGTGATCTGGAAAGCAGTCAGACCAAAATGTCGCGACACACTCCGACTCTTCCTACCTTGGGCGGGGGCACCTGCCTAAGGCTTCAGACTCACGACACTCCAGACGTGGGTGCTGAATCTGTGATTACCTAACCTTGAGGCATCAAGCTCTTGATATTCTTCGTGTATTTGCTTTCCAGATGGAACAGACCAGCTTCATATCCAGGAATTGCCCCCTAGAATGCATCCTGTTCAATTGGGAATATTTTATCTGGAAAAGCTGGACAAACAGAAGCTGATGACACTTTGCAATTCTATTTGGCCACAGTATGTTTTAGAGGAAGGGGAATAGTGGCCAGTTAATGGTACACTTTCCCTTCCAACCTTGCAACAGCTAGAACATTTTTGTGCAATGATGGAGAGGTGGTGGGAGATGCCGTCTATTAGAGCATTCTTCCTTTTAAGGAAGAACAGGGATCTTTATTCCCAGTGCACCCAGGACCCCCTGAGGGACTGTGGACTAGAGGGCAACTATTGCCTCAACTCCGAAGCAGCCCAGAGTATTCTACCTGTAGTAGAGGCAGCAGGGGCGCGACGGGGGATTAGATCAGCTATCCTGCATCAAGCTGGGTCCGAAGTGAGGCGTGCGGATGAAAGGAAAAGAAAGAGACATACAAAGCATGGGATTGGGAAGACATCAATCTGATGGACTGAAGTACCAAGTATATTCAAAGCTTGGTTTTTTATACTCTTCTTACACAAGGGGATGGTTCCAGAATAAACATAAAAGAATTTGCTTTAAAAAACTTTCTGCACCTCTTATCTATGCAGGTGTTACTTAACTAGCCACACTTTCCAAACATTTGAATAATAACAGCACTATATTCTAAGACAAGCACAAGGACATGCAAGGTTCAAAAGAATCTTAAAGAGGTCTTAAAGAACTGAGTTATCTCACAATGTTTTTAACTGCAAGGTCATAAAGAACTGAGTTACTTTGCAATGCTTTTAGCTGCTAGGTAAACAGAGGCACAGGGGACTAATTAGTCACCCACCAAGAAACACCTTGACCAGCAGACCTCCTGGTCCAAAGCAATTTACAAGCTTTCTACTCTGATTAAACTCAAGCAAATTAAAAGTGGCATAGGCAGTTACTCTACCAAACCCTAACAGTACATAGAACACTTCCAGCACCTCACCCTAGCCTATGACTTAACCTGGAAAGACGTAATGATTATACTGGGACAGACTATGATAGATTTTGAGAAAAAGCGGGTGCTCAAAGGTGCTAGAAAGTTTTCAAAGGAGTTACATGTGATGAATGAAAGGTACCCTGTAGGGAAAAATGCAGTACCTTTAATAGACCCTGCTTGGAGTCATAGTGAGCCTAAGGACAAGTGGGCACAGGAACATTTCCTGATGTGCGTCAAGGAAGGACTAAAGTCAGGTAGGAACAAAGGTCATTAATTATGCCAAGGTGACAGTGATTCACCAGGAACCTACCTAGTCTCCTGTAAGCTTTTTAGAGCGGCTAAAGGAGGCCCTAAAGAATCATACTGCTGTAGATATTGAATCCTATGAAGGGCAAGTCTTGCTAAAGGACAATTTTCTCACACAGGCCACACAACATTCGCAAGAAAGTCCAAAAACTAGTGCAAAAGCCTGAGGGAGCTACCCTAGAGGAGCTGGTGACTTGTGCCAATACGGCTTTTTACAATAGGGAGCAGGAAAGCGAGGCTCGTGCCCGGGGGGAAGGAGAAAAGAAAGGACATTAGGCATGCCCAGGTATTAGCTGCACTCAATAGGAGAAACCCGTCGAATGCCTCCCAGGTTACCCAGCCTTTTGAATCAGGTACTAAGTGCTACATTTGCCGGTGACCAGGTCATTGGGCTAGGAACTGCCCTAACCGGAACAAGCCTCCGCAGACGCCATGCATCTGAGCATTACAAGCACACAGGCCACTTGGCTGGCCTCTGTCCTAAGGCCCAAAACCTGAAGGGGAAGCACCCACAGGCCAACGTGCAGCTGGTAACAGAGGAGGAGTATTGAAAGCACCCGGCACGGCCGGCCTAGCAGCAAGAAGTAACTGTTACTGGTCTGAAACCTATGGTGGGCATCGGCATGGCAGGAAGATCAGTGAACTTCCTTTTAATATTGGAGTCACCTCTGTCCTTCTTTCCTTCCCTGGACCCCTGGCACCCCGCACCTGCTCCATCCTAAAAGTGTCAGGAAAACCTGTAGTTCAACATTTTACTGAGCCTCTCAGATGTCTTTGGATTAACTTCTATTTTTCTCATAACTTCCTAGTGATACCTGAATTTCCAGCTCCTCTCATAGGCCGAGACCTACTGGCCCAGCTGCACACCTGCATAATCAGCGGACCTCATCCTCATCCCTCTACAGCTTCCAGTTGTTCATCACAGTAGAGAAGCCTCAGATTCCCCCACAGGAACCCTGGGGACAGACGAATACTCCTGTGAGCCACTGGATGGTCTTAGGATGATATTTCATTGCCACCCCAGGATAGATGAGGGCTGCACAGATGATTCTACCTCAGACCCCTCACAGCCTTTAGGCCAGTGAATACCTTTCCTCCATTCCTGTGTTTACAATGACCAAAATCTGTGACACTAACCTAAATTCAAGGGCACTGCCACCTTACACTCTTACCCATGTTTCACGTAAGCTGTTCACCTGTTGTTTGTTTCCCAGTTCTCAGGTTACCAAGGCCTCTGAGTTAAGTGTGCCAGCTCCAGGACCACCGTCTCCTAAACCCACCTCGACCTTATCCATACTGGACTCTAAATCGACAACCCCTTCTAACAGAGTAGGAAGGGTATGGACCAAAACCCCACTTCACCCCCTTTGCCAACAGGAAGTATCTAGAGATGTCGTCGTCCTGTACCCCAAAGATTTGGGTCCATACCTCTTGGGGGAAATGTTAGGCAGATAGGAAGGGATGGTATGTCTATCAACGCATGCCACGAGAGTCAGGCACAAGAACAAAGGGTGGCACAGTGCACATGCTCAAAGGCCTAGGTTTTCCCATGGTGGGCATGGGTGGGCGTTAAACCAGGATCGGCCCACCTGGGCCAGGTGAATTCAATCCAGCTAATGGGGTTGATCTGGGGTTGTCCACCATGCCTCCCCCTGGAATCCTTGAAAAGGCAGGGGCCAGGGAAGAGAGGAGGAGCTGGGGAGAAAACTTGAGACAGAACTTTGGAGGAGAACTTGGGAAAGAAATCTTTGCATGATGCTGAGCAGTCTCTGCCAGGCTGCATGGTCTACAGGAATCCTATGGGTGCTGCGTAAAACCTAGAACTTCTTCTAACTCCCATTAAACTCACTTGGATCACGAGCCAGGCTTCGGCGTGAATTCTTTCTCACGCGGAGCCAAGGACCGAGGTGTAATTCTATCCCCAGAGAGATCTTACACTTTCCTCTTTATTCTTGGCTCCATCTATTAGCTACTGTGTCACCTGACTCCATACATATTTTCTGTCTCACAATGTCACCATCCACTTTAGTCCTCAGCTCATTATATCACCTATTTATGTGTCTTAATTATCAAATGCTGGTATGACAGAATACTTAAGACAGAATTTATTCCATCATAGTGTCGGAGGTTTAACGTCTAAACCCCAGGTCCAAGTCTTAAGGGGCAGGCGGCTCTCTTTGAGTCAGTTCTGGGAAATTTTCTCACCTCCTTTCAACATCTGTTGAATCTCTTGGGTCTTCTGACATCTCTTGAGATCTTTGTGTGTCATCAGCCTTCTGTGGGTCTAGGAGGTTCATAGTACAGGTTCCTGAGCCTAAAGTATGTAAAGAAGTGAAGTTACCGTTATTTGCAGATGATATGATTTTATTTATTGAGAAGCCCAAAGGCTTTACAATAGGAATGTTGCAATTGATGCAGGAATATGGTAGAGTAGCAGGATACAAGGTCAGCAAGCAGAGGTCAACTGGATTGTAGGAGGCAGGTCGGCGGGTCCAGGTGTTTCTTGGAGGGTGACCAATTAGTCTGTGTCTTTGCAGACAAAAGCATTGCAAAATAACTCAGTTATTTATTGCCTTGCAGCTAAAAACATTGCAAGATAACTCAGTTATTTAGGACCTCTTTAAAATTCTTTTGAATCTTGCATATCCATGTGCTTATCTTAGAACATAGCGCTTTTACTATTCAAATGTTCAGACAGTGTGACTAGTTAAGTAACACTTGCATTGATAAGAGATTAAAAATATCTTTTTAAAGCAAATTCTTTGATGTTTGTTTTGTAACCATTCCCTTGTAAGAAGAGTATAAAAACCAAGCTTTGAATATACTCAGTACTTCAGTCCATCAGACTGTTGTCCTCCCAATCCCATACTTTGTATATGTCTCTTTTTTTTTTGTTTCATCCGCACACCTCATTTCAGATGCAGCTTGATGTGGAAGAGCTAGTCTATCATCCGCATTTTTGGCACCCAAACTTGGGGATTTCAACACCGAGGATACCGTGATGGACACCACTGAGTAGCAGTGCCATGAATCTTTACAGAGAAAATTAAGGGTAAGTGGTGAAAAGTTGGGAGAAATAAATAATGGGACAGAGTTCTAGTAAACGTATGTATGTAAATATGCTATATCATTTATTAAAAAATAGAGGAATTAATGTTAGTTAAGAACAATTGGAATAATTTATTTGCTTTATACAACAGGTGTGTCCTTGGAATCCTGATGATGGATGAGTTGATTTAAAGACGTGAGAAGAGGTTGGAAAAATGTTGCAGGATTTTTACTCTACCAATGGACGGGCCGAGGTTCCAGTTTTTGCTTTTACTTTATGGGGCTTAATAAAAGATTGTATAGATCCTCGGCACGAAGTTGATAAATTGACTATAGAAAATAATATTGATGAAAATGAGCCTTCAGCCCCTAGATATAAGAAATTATTAAAAACAGATGGATTAGATACATCCGGTGAACAAACTTCAGCAGAGGCGACAGCAAAATATGAGATAGATAATTATGATCAAGTGATTATGACACAAGAAGAGGGGAGTGAAGCAAACAAGGAAAAAGGAGAGGAAAAAATTTGGCAGACTTTAAATGCCCTACAAGAATCTATGTCACAATTAGTTATAGGAAAACAAAGGGGTTTCCCTTTAGGAAAGGCTTTTGAGCCCCAAAATCGGCCTTACAACAAACCGTAGCTTTAGCAACAGAATAGGGAGGAGATTTAGAAATTCCAGGATGTTATCCGGTTGGGGAACAAAATGCTCAAGAATAGGGACGAATATTCTCCCCCATTCCATTCAAAACTATAAAAGATTTAAAATCTGCTTGTTTCTCAATATGGTCCTGTGGCTCCTTGTACTATGGAGTTATTAGAAGCCACAATAGGAGATGATATGTTTTGTGCAGGAGACTGGAAGCAGCTAGCTCGAGCGTGTTTATCAGGGGCGACTACTTGCTTTGGAAGTCTGAGTTTTCAGAATCCTGCAAGATGACAGCTAAATTAAATGCAGGTAATGGTCAACAACAAATAAACTATGAGGTGTTAGCAGGTGATGGAAATTATAGTGACATACCAAATCAATTAAATAATCCTTTAGGAGCCTACGCTCAGACAGTGGCTGATGATCGTAGGGCTTGGAGAAAACTGCCATCAGGAGGAAGAAACACAGAAGAAGTGTTCAAAGTTATACATGGCCCCATTGAAACTTTTTCAGAATTTCTTAATCAGCTTTGGCAGGCTGCCAGATGAATTTTAGGACAGTCAGAAGGCACTAATGTGATTGTAAAACACTTGGCTTTTGAAAATGCTAATGGCCCATGTAAATCTGCCATACGCGGTATAAAAACAAGGATAGTCTGAATGACATGATTAGGCTTTGCACTGACATTGGCCAATCATCCATTCAGGGATTGGCTATGGCTGCTGCTGTACAGGGAAAAACGTTTCAGGAATCTTTACACTTCCAAGGAAGGTCTAATAATGGAGGAATGCGACCTTGCTTTCCCTCTGGTAGACAAGGACACCTTTCAAAAAAAGTCCTAACAAAAATACTTCCCTAAAAAGAGGCCCTCTACTTCCCTAAGTAGAGGACCACATTGAGCAAACAGGTGCAAATCTGAAACAGATATAGATGGAAAACCGTTAAGTGGGCTTTCGGGGAACTGCCAACGGGGCCAGTCTCAAGGCCCAACAAAATGTTTCCGGGGCACTGCAGAGAGGCAACAACAATCCATTCATGACCTCTATCAGGCAACAGCAGGAAGTGCAGATTGGACCTCAGTCCCTCCACCCGCTTCATATTAACAGGAGATATGGGAATACAAGCCATTCCTACTGGTGTATATGGACCATTACCTCCAGGCACGGTAGGGCTCATTTTGGGAAGAAGCAGCACCACTATGAAGAGATTGCAAGTTTCTCCTGGGGTGATAGATCAGGATTACACCAAGGAAGTTAAGGTCATGGCTTCATCACCTACTAAAGTTAGTGTTTTGTCTCCAGAAAATAGAATTGCATAATTATTACTATTGCCTTTTCATAAAGGAGGATGGAAACATAATAAAGAATGACGAGACCAAGGTTTTGGCTCTTCGGATGCCTACTGGATCAGAAACCTTAAAGAAGGAAGGCCTGAATTAATACTATCCATAAAAGGAAAATAATTTAAAGGATTATTAGACACTGGAGCAGATGTATCTTGTATATCAAAAATACATTGACCCGTACAGTGGCCTCTTTCTACTGCAGATACATACTTAGAGGGCATAGAGGGCAGGCTCAACATCCCTGTAAAAACTCTGATAATTTAGAATGGAAATACAAAGAAGGACATAAAAGTATCTTTAAACCTTTTATAGTTAATCACTTACCCATAAACATATGGGGCAGGGATGTATTGAGTCAAATGAATGTAATGCTGTTTTCGCCTAACCAACAAGTCACGAATATGATGTTTGACCCAGGACATGTTCCTGGTACCGGGCTCAGAAGTAAAGGACAAGGCATTACTGAGCCCATACAAGCCCAGGGAAACTCAAACAGATTGGGTTTAGGAAATTTTTAATAGCGACCACTGACAAGTCTGCACCGCATGCAGATGCTATTACTTGGAAGTCTGATGAGCCTGTGTGGGTTGATCAATGGCCGCTTGATGAAGAAAAGATAAAAGCTGCCAAACTGTTAGTGCAGGAACAGTTAGAAAAGGGACATATGGAACCACTCAAATCACCTTGGAATTCTCTGATTTTTGTTATCAAGAAAACATCAGGTAAAGGGCGATTAGTACAAGACCTTAGGAAAGTTAATTGTCCCGGGGAAACCATGGGAGCTTTACAACCTGGCCTGCCTATTTCCTCTGCTATTCCCAGTAACACATAAAATTATTATCGATTTAAATGATTGTTTTTATACTACTCCCTTGGATCCCAAAGATTATAAAAGATTTGCTTTTCGTATTCATTTTAAAGAACCTATGGAGCGTTATCAGTGGAGAGTTTTACCTCAGGGAATGTCTAATAGCGCCACTTTGTGTCAAAAGTTTGTACTTGCAGCTATATAGTCAGTTAGAACCCTGAACCATCGGTGTATATCATTCACTACATGGATGATATTTTGATGGCTCATAGGGACCAAAAGGAGGCTCTCTTTATTTTTTACTTACTACGAGAAGCATTAAAAAGACATGGATTTGTTATAACATAAGAAAAAGTACAAGTTATAGAACCTTACAAATATTTAGGACATTTTTAACAAAAAGGTTTTGTTAAACCCCAGAAGATAGAAATAAGGAAAGATCACTTACAAACTTTAAATGATTTTCAAAAATTACTAGGAGATATTAATTGGCTTAGACCATATTTAAAAATAAGTACTGGAGACCTTAACCCTTTATTTGATATTTTAAAAGGAGATCCTGATCCAAATTCGACTTGGGAAATTTCCCCTGTAGCAGAACAAACTTTAAATTTAGTACATTTACGTATTCAAAAACAGCAAATTACGTATATGAATTATGGTAAACTTTGGTGCTTTTACATCTTGCCCACTCATCACACACCTACGGGTGTGTTATGGCAGGAAGGACCATTTTGTGGGTATATTTAGCTTCTTCAAGAAAAAGAGTTCTAAAACCTTAGTTCGAAGAAATAGCTGAATTAGTGATGAAAGGTAGGTCTGAGTCTGTTCAATATTTTTGGAAAATACCCTAATTCTATAGTTATACTCTATGACAGATCCCAAACTTCTTGGTTATGGGAAAGTTGTGATTCATGGGGATTAGCATTTGCTGGGTTTTGTGGATTGGTGAACAATATTTATCCTCCAGATAATTTGTTACAATTTGCTAAAAAAAACATTTATTTGTTTTCCCCAGCATTTAGAAAAATAAACTTATACCTCATGCCCTTACAATATTTACTGTTGGTTCCTCCAAAGGAACTGCAACTCTTTCTTACAAATGACATACTATTGTTAAAAAATTTCTAGCTCAGTCTGCACAATTAGTGGAGCTACATGCCATCACAGCAGTTTTCAACTACATACTGAACAACTTTTAACATTTATTCAGACAGTCTATATTTTGTTTTCGCATTAAATAATTTAGAAACTGTTGCTTGCATTCAATCACAAAATGAGCCTGTTTTGGCTTTATTTGGTGAATTACAACAATTAATTTGGAACCGCGAATATCCTTATTTTGCGGCACTTATCAGAGCTCACTACCTGGGGCTTTGGCAGAAGTCAACAATTTAGCTGATTGGGCAACTCGAGCTGTAGGAGCATCTGTCAGTTTATCTCAAGATCAAATTACTTTAGGCCAGCGTTCGCAACAACTACATCACCCGAATAGCCAGGCTTTAAAGCATTGATTTAACATATCTAAAGAAGCAGCAAGGGACATAGTAAAATCTTGTCCTCATTGTGCTCCTCATTTACCAGTTCCTCATTTAGGTGTTAATCCCAGAGGACTGCTCTCAGGACATCTTTGGCAGATAGATGTTACTCACATTCCTTTATTTGGTATATTGAGTTATTTGCGTGCTACGGTGGACACTTACTCTGGATTTATGGTGGCCACTCCTATGACTGGCATAAAAACATCTTTAGTTATTCAACACATGTAACGCTGTTTTGCTATCATTGGTATACCTAAATGCTTAAAGACAGATAATGGATCCGCTTATATTAGTAAATCATTTGCTCGATTTTGTGTCACTTTTTGAATTAAATATACAACTGGAATCCCTTATAATCCTCAAGGGCAAGGTATTGTGGAACATGCCAATGGGACTGTGAAGCAACAATTAGATAAAATAAAGAAGGGGGAGATATACCCTTCAACTCCTCGCAGTTTAATTAATCATAATTTATTTATTTTAAATTTTTTTATTTTGGATGTACACGGTCAGTCTGCTTCTGACCGCCTTTGGAAAAAGATTTCTAAACATAAAGACAAAGCATATGCAAAATGGAAAGATCCACTTACTTGACAATGGCAAGAGCCAGCTCACGTCCTGATTTGGGGACAAGGACATGTTTGTATTGTTCCACAGGACGCTGAAAACGCTCATTGGCTGCCAGAAAGACTGGTGAGACCTGTGTTACCACCTGTGACTATCCAAGATGAAGACGCTGCAGTTCCTGATGCTCCTGATCATCTGGATTGAAGGCATCTTTGGCAAGGGTATCTACTGGGTATATGTCCCAAACCCTCCATTTTCACATCCTGCCTGCTGGACTGAAGCAGCTATCACTGTTTGGGCAAATGACAGTCGTCTCGTCGGACTACCACATGGAGCAGTGCCCAGAGAAGTGTTGTCTAATTTCACCTATGAAGCAATGGGAAGAGGCATGCCTATATGGTTTAGTTTCAATAGTCGTGTTCCAGGATGCATGCTAGTGAATAGGACTAATTTAAGGACTCAAGGGTCTGCATATGCCATTTTACAGCATCCAGTCACCACAAATTCTGCAACAGAAACTTTGAGACCTCCCCCACATTTTCATCCCTGCATTAAAGCCAAAGTCTTACCTGAAAAGATTATTCATTGGCAGCAGTGTTATATGGCTAACCCTGCTAGTATAACTGCAGAAGGATTTGACACCACTCTGTGGGACTGGTCTAATGTAAGCATATATGATCCTAAGAATCCCGCTTGCAACAACACGGTTACACAGACCGACTGCTCTGTGCCTTACAGATTGTCAATAGGACTGTGGCAACATAAAGAACGTGTTCAGACTTGTGGAAGATAACTGCTGCATCTGGTCACATTTTACAATGGTATTTGAATGAGACAGGGATCTTATCCTCAAATGGGTCATCAAAGGCGTCTATAAATTTCAGTGATATTGAATCATTGTTACTAAATAATGCTTGTAAACTGCAAGGATATATTCAGTCTTGTCTTGGATCTCCATATGTGTTTTAAATAGGAAAAGTAAACATATCTATTGTTGCCCATAATAATTTTAATGTATCCTGTAAAAAGTGTACATTGACTAGTTGTGTGATTGTTATAGAAGAAGGACTACAAGTAATAGTTTTAAAACAACCACCTTTTCTTATGATTCCAGTTAGTATACAAGAGGATTGGTATGAAGATAAAGGATCAAACATGGTGGAGAAAATTTTAGGAAACATGAGAAATGGATTAGACAGACCCAAAAGATTTGTGGTAACACCGATCTTAGGGATTATAGCTTAATTTACAGCTATAGCGGTTACTGGCTTTAGTACAAAATGTACAAACTGCTCATTATGTTAACCAGTTGAGTCATACCTTACGGAAACACTGGTAACACATGAAGATATAGATCATGATATGGAAGCTAAATTAGAAATGTTATATGATTCTGTATTACAAATGGGTGAGGAAATTAAGAGAACGAAATAGATTCAGAAGTTTGTGTGTCATGCCAATTATAAACTAATATGTGCTACTTGAAAATAGTTTAATGCAAGTCAATATTTGTGGGATAATATTCAAAAACATATCATTGGGATTTGGCATAAGAAAAATGCATCTTTGAATCTTATTAATTTGATAAAGAAATTGTAGATTTACAACGTGCTCCTGTCTTACATTCTGATACAGCGCAAGTGGTCAATGAATTTTGGGACACTTTACATAAGCTTCTTCCAGACGGAAGTATGTTTAAAAATTGGTTGGAATATGTTATTAGTTTGGGTGTCACTTTGGGAATTTTTGCATTTTATTACCTTGTTCTCTGCAATGTCTTCAAACCATGCTGGCACGTATTATGTCACAAGTTCATCTGAACAGCCTTGAGTTGAATTGAGTTCGTGGAGTTACCCCCCTGCGCAAAGTCTGAAGGACTGGCAGTCAGTAACGGGTAAGAGGATTGAGTTCAGATGCATCAACCTAAGACAGGAAACTGTTTTTAAATAACAGTAGACCCAATGACAGATAAGATCATCAGAACCTGTCCCAACCTAAGACGGACCCAGTTCCGCTTTGCTCATTTTTAGTAAATAAAGAAGGGGGAGATGTAGGCATCAGGTCAGCTGGTCCAGGTGTTTCTTGGTGGGTGACCAATTAGTCCCCTGTGCCTCTGTGTCTTTGCAGACAAAAGCATTGCAAAATAACTCAGTTATTTATGACTTTGCAGCTGAAAACATTGCAAGATAACTCAGTTATTTAAGACCTCTTTAAGATTCTTTTGAATCTTGCATATCGCTGTGCTTATCTTAGAACGTTGAGCTTTTATTAATCAAATGTTAAGGCAGTGTGACTACCTAAGTAACATTTGCATAGATAAGAGGTTAAGAATGTTTTTTAAAGCAAGTTCTTTGATTTTTTATTTGTAACCATTCCCTTGTAAGAAGAGTATAAAAACCAAGCTTCAAATATACTCTGGACTTCAGTCCATCAAACTGTTGTCCTCCCAATCCCATACTTTGTATATGTCTCTTTCTTTTTTCTTTCATCCACACGCCTCATTTCAGATGCAGCCTGATATTGGATAGCTGGTCTATCACCCACACTGGATTGCTATTTATAACTGATAGGATTACAGAAAAGAGATCAAGAAAGTAGTACCCTTCACTTTAGCCTATCATAAACTGAAATATCTAGGGGTATACCTAACCAAATATGAATGGATTACCTTCTTCTTATGAAAGGGATGGTGCTGTTGGCTAAAGTGATTCTATGGAGTTTAGGGGCTCAATGTCCCCATCTTCCTGATTGTCCGCCCATATGCCTTCATCCCAAGTTTCAGGATCCCTTTCCTCCCAATCAGTGCCCTCATTTTAACATCAGTCACCATTCACTCCAATACACTACTGTGTTAATCTTGGTAGACTAGAGAAACAAATTCACAGATACGTTTATATGTATATAAGAAAGAGGTTTTTACACAAGAGGAATTGAATATTGAGAAAACATCCCAGCCAAGTCCGATATTAACCCATATGTCTGATACCAATCTCTAAAGTTTTCTAGAGACCCATGAACCAAATGCAATGATGCCACGTGCCACAGGCCAGTTAGTGGGGAGTCTTGTGTGTCCAGTGACGTTGTAAGCATCTAGGCACTGGCAGGGGTCTCCATGTGGCTTCTCCAGTTCTCAGAGCACGGAGTCTATCAGCATAGTATAATGTGTCTTCTCAGTAGAGCATATCCCAGGGAGTGAGCCAAGAGAGGAAGAGAGTGTCTCCTGCCTCCAAGGAGGAAATACAGGAGTTCCCAGAATCCTCAGGTAAAGGCCATGTCCATCCAGAGGCCTTATTGGCTATGACCTAATTAGCAGACTACAGTGCACCCCATCACTCTAAATTCTCTCAAGTCCCAAATTGACACCAGATTATGTAATTATCACAACTACTGCTGCCACATATATTAATGTAATCTTTCAATTATATTAAGATTTGTGCAGTCAGATCTATGTGCATATAATTACAGGTTTAGTATTAAAGTAGCAGATGGACATTAGGCCTCCACTCAAGTACTCCCTCAATGCAAGAATACTTTCTTCTATTAAACTGACATTCCATGATGCTCACCTTCCCAACATAATCGCTGAAGACAAATTGGGTGCATAAGCAAATGTGGTGAAATGCTGATGGAGCCCGGCTATAAAAAAAATACTGTCTAGGGTCTTACTGGCTTGAAGGTAAACAAGCAGCCATCTAGCTCAGAAGCAACAAAGTCCACAGGGAAGAAGCACACCAGCCTGTGTGATCACAAGGTGTTGAAGGGATGAGGGAACAGGCATCACAGAACAAAAAAATCATATCATTGTGAATGAGGAGGAGTGCAGATTGGGGACCCAAAACCCATCTGGAGGCAACTGGACACCCCCTTACAGAAGGGTCTCTGGGAGGAGACGAGCCAGTCAGGATGCAGTATAGCAATGATGAAACATACAACTTTCTAGTTCTTAAATGGTTCCTTCCCACCACGATCATAATCCCAATTCTACCTCACAAATCTGGCTATACCAGAGTATATACACTGGTACAGATAGGACTTAAAACACACGAATGCAGTGCAGATAATCCCTTCAGGACCTGTGGTGAGAGAGGAGATACCGGGAGTGTAAAAGAAGGGTGGGTTGAAAAAGGTGAAGCAATTACAAGGAACTACATATAACCTCCTCCCTGGTGGATGGAGAACAGAAAAGTGGGTGAAGGAAGATGTTTGACATTGTAAGATAAGACAAAATAATAATAATTTACAATTATCAAGGGTTCATGAGGGAGGGGAGAACAAGGAGGGAGTGGGGAAAATGAGCTGACACCAAGGGCTCAAGCAGAAAGCAAATATTTTGAGAATGATGATGGCAACAAATGTGCTTGACACAATGGATGGATGGATGGATTTTGATAAGAGTTGTATGAGCCCCCAATAAAATGATTAAAGGAACAACTACAGGAATCATGTGTTTCATCAATGCTATACTACACTCTGGCTGATTTGTCTCCTCCTTGTGACCCTTCTGTAAGAGAATGTCCGGTTGTTTACAGATAGGCTTTGTGTCGCCACTCCAACAACCCTCATTTGTATCAATATGATTGTTTGGTTTTGGTCTTCTGAAAGGGAAACGGCAAAAGTGTGGCTCACCAAACTGCAAGATTGAAACAAACCTCACAATGGGAGATGGCTAACTTAAAATGCACAAACTAGATCCACCTGAAAGAACCAGGAGAGAATCAATATGAAGGAAATACAGTGTCCTGGACACAATGATATCAAATAGCATCATGGCAGCCAGGGACAGATAGTCCAATAAGCAAGGTAAACACAAGCTTAGGGAGTCAGTTGTCCAAAACAAACACCCATAGTTGCCTAATAGATGGTACACAAGGAAAAGACAGTGCAAAGGTAAAGCGCTAAATTCAGAAGCTAAAAGCCCCAGCCCATAAGAATATGCCCCCAGGAAATGAAATCCATGCAGAATCATGAAAGCACCCCCACAAAAGTGTGTTAAGTATGAGGTCCCTACGCCTTCATCACCTCTCAAGTAATTGAAGCTTATCTCCGCAGGTCCCTTAGGAGTACAGTGTTTGTTTCTAGTACACAAGCGGTAGGAGTGCACTGCTGAGTGGAACTCAGGCTGCATTCACCCAATCTGTAACCGGACCCACCATGAGCAATGCGTGGGCCAGGATGGTTTGCATTAAGTCACAACTCTCTGGTCCACTTTGAGAAAGCCATCATGTAACTTCACTCCTGCTGATCCATGTATTCTAGTCAGGAGACTACCAATGCCCTTTAGCATGATACTTACAGGAGTGTTTGCACCTGGAATATTCTGGTGAAAACCAATGGACAGTCCAGGCCCAGATGCCATGAAAACTCTACAAGACATGCCTCAGTCAACCATGGCAGTAAACTCAATCAAGGTGCGTTGAACTATCTAAAAATTTTGCATAGGTTATGTCCTAAATTTTGTCAATAATAACATTTATTTTGTGCACAGTAGAAAATGTGACTACTAGAAAATGTTGTTTTTATTAAAATTGTATGATCTAATTCCCTTCGTTTTGCTTTAATTGCATAGTCCACTTTTGCATTTAATTGCTAACATTGTAGTCACATTTTCATAGTAGTTACATCATGAATAATTAACATACATAGAAAGGTTATATGTATATTTTTAATATATATATTTATTTATTTATCTCACATAATCTATTTGAACTATACGCATAAGTAGAGTAGGTGGGGCAGAGGGTGCGCCCAGCTGATTATCAATGGTTAGGGGCCCTCATATGCCTGGATCCAGCCTGGACTCAGCCACTCAGCGGATGAAAGTGCGTGGGGTGACAGAGGTCACACTCACATTCCTGGCTGTGCCCGTTTGTTTCTTTCTCTGTGTAGAGGGGAGACTCTCTTCTGCTACTTGGGAAGATTCCCAGGTTATGCTCATTTTCAAGATCTTGAGTCCTGGGCTTTCCAAGATAGAAACTCCGGGGTTTCCACCAACCCGGGTGACGTTGACCAGTCTGTGCTCAGGACGATGGTCTGAAGGAGGAGAGAGGCACGGAACTCAACCTGGAAGGCTGATCCGGGGGCAGTGGGGGGCCTTGGCCAGGCTGACTCTTGTTCCTGTATCACCAGGTGCACAATTTCCCATTCAGGCAGTTACAACACTTTGCTGCTAATTGAAGGGTCAGCAGTTCAAACCCACCAGCTGCTTTCCAAGTAAAAGACGTGGCAGTCTGTTTTTATAAGGATTTGTCGTCTTTACAATGTTATATGACTTGAACAGTTAAAGCCTTGTCAGTTGGTTCCTCCCTCTGATCATGCTGGACCTGATCAGGTATTCAACATTTTCTGTATTTTTGTTTGTTCATATTAGGGTTTATCGCAGATGTGTTATTTCATTGGGACTCACCCTCTGGTAATTGTGTTATATATTTTTCTGTTTCTTGGTATATAAAACTCAGAACTGGTGAACCTATAGGGACAGCAAGTAGAATAAGGATTTTGTAGGGGTGGGGGTGGGGGTGGGGATAGTGGTGGTGGAAGGGTATAAAAGGGAAAGATGTCAAGGGGTCCAGGAAGGAAAGGAATGCTGGGAAATTAGTTGTGGTAGCAATTACACAATACTGCTTGATGTGATTGAACTATGGAATGATATGATATATTAACTCCCATTCAAAAGGAAATACATTTATTCTTTAAGTTTATATGGATGTCTTCTCTTCCATATAGGGTCACTGAGTCAAAACCCACTCTTGGCAATGGGTTTAGTTTAAGTATGGACTCAGCAGACTGTAGTGGCAGAAACCACTGCACCAGCTCTAGTTAAAAGGTACGTCCCCAGTCAGCTAGTCTCCCCTCCTTTATTGTAAACACTAGGAAATGAAGGCTTTAGGAAACACTATGCTGTTGAAACAACAGAGTCCTGGGTTTCAGCGTAACTGGGGTCAGATAGCATCCTGCCATTGATCCTAGAACTTGTCGTGAGTATTGGATGTGAGGCATTGAGGGAATTACACTTACAAAGATGACAGGACCTTGTCCTCAAGACTCTCAGTCCACCAGTGTCTAATTTCACCCAACTGAAGTCAATCCATATTCTTCCACTCAAAGAAAAGCAAGCTCTACAAGTTTCACCTGAGACTTAAAAAAAAAAACGGAGAAGTTTTATTGTGAATTGGGTCAAAGTTATAGAGCAGATCATGATTTACATTTGTGTTAGACAGGGTTCTCTAGAAAGATAAAACCAGATTGCTGATAAATTTTATAAATATATATATTTATAAAGATAGATATATAGCACAAGAAATGAATAGTTAAATTATAAACAAATATATAATACAAGAAATGAACAGTTAAGTTATAAACAGACTCATCTATAATACAAGAAATGAACAGTTTAATTATAAAGCAATATACAAGGCCCACTGCGACTCACTCCCATGAGAGAGTTGTGAGACACTAGCAGTCCTTCAAATCTTGAGGCCCACTGTAGTCCTCTGGAGAGAGAGAGAGAGCTAGGCAATCCCAGCACAGGCAGCAAACAGCAAGGCAGGTCACCAACTGTCAGTCCTCAGCTCTGGAGATGTAAATTTCATTCGTGTGGTTCTAAAGGGACCTTAACGTACAGTGACACAGTCCACAGGCTAGGCCTCCCACCGGTAGTGTGCCCTTTAAATTGAGGCACAGAACAAGCAAGGCAGCTGCACTCTGGTTAGACGATTAAAGAACGAGAGACAAGAAAGACGAGGCTCACAGAGCCACTGATCTCTCTGTCCTTCAATTAATCCCACTTGTGTTTGTTTATCGGCCAGGCTGGCACAATAAACTATCTCAACATTCAACAATTTGCACACATTTTGTTTCAACTCATCTGTGCAATCCCTTCAGTGTACTCTCAATTTTCCGTTTCCTATTTCTATTTCTCCTTTTCTAATTTTTTGCCCTTTGTCCTTGGGTAAATGCTACCCCATGGATTCTAAATGACTCATTGTTCTCACCTGGGGGAAGCTCTTTTCCAGACGTGAAGGGTGACTAAAGGCCATGGTCTTATGGATGCTCCACCAGTCATTACTTGAGCAGCAAGTCTGGTCTCTCATGATTTTGAGTTTTGTTCCACATAAAATGAAAATGTCTTAAGATACTTTTCTCCATCCTTAATGATATTCTTACACACACGCACATGCACATGAACACGGAGACCAACCAACTAAACAAGCAAGCAACAAAATGACTGTTTCATTTTATGCCCTCTTGTGAGACAGTGTTAGCGATGTGGCCTCACTGACAGATGTCCTTCCCAGAGGCTGTTTGAGAACTGTGGGCTGGCTGCATTTCTGCTTGCTGCTATGACCTCCACTTACAGCCCCTCCCCTTCTTTCCCGGGAGGGAGCCAGGGTGTGTGGTGGATCTGGGCAGGGCTGACGCCCAGTGGAGGCAGAGTCCACAGAGGGTGTAAGACCCAGGGAGGCTGCCTTCCACCCTTTCCTTTGCTGATCTGACCCTTTCTGAGCACCATGGAGTCTGTGAGTGCCCGCTGGCAGCTCTCACCCCCTCCCACAGCCCTCATCTTTGGTTCCCGCAGGGCATGTGGTGTATGTCTCCTTCCTTTCTACATCCTCCGCATCCCCCTCCTGTGTCCAGACTTCCAGGGGGCTGTGTGCAGGGTAGTGCCAGAAACGGATTTGTACACTTCATGCTAACTCCCATCTGAAATCTCTTCCCAAGCGGGTTTCCTATGCTTGGGCGTGTACAGAGGATGAGGGGCTCTGCGGAGCTGTCACCCTCAAGTGAAGTTGAGGTTCTGTTAGAAAGCTTCTGAAACTAGGTCATGACCTCATATTGGGTGTGAATATCGGGAAAGCCCAAAGTTTTACTAAGAGTGAAAAGTTTGAGGATGCTGGATGACCAAAAAATTAATTCAGAATCAAACATGTAATGAGTCCCAAGTGTTTCTGGCAGCACTTGCTCCTGTTGGAAAATGCTGGGACTCAGGGAGTCTCCACAGCCCCGTGCCCGTGCAGCGAGCGTCATGCCACCAGAAGGCGCGTGCCTCCACTCTGTCCACTTGGGACTCAGGTGTGCAGCCAGTGCCCACCCTGGGGTGCTAACCCGGGTATTGTGAGTGCCTGGTGCCCAAGAGACTCCAGTGCAGGAGACTGATGCCCTTGGCTTCTCTGCCAGGTATCTCTTTGTCCCCTCCCCTCTGCTGCTCCCTGGTGAAGGGGGTTCTCAGGTTTCTCTCCTCCTTTTCCTGGTTCCTCAGAGGACCCAGGCACACTCACGGAACGTCCTGCATTTGTTGAGGAGCAGTACGAAGACAAGGGCAATCAGGAGAGAGTCAGAGATGCGACCAAAACCCCTTGGGGCTCCTTAGGCATTCCTGGGCCAAGAACAATTGGGGTTCTTGGGGAGGTGGGGAATCCAATTTGTTCCAAGTAAGTAAGATGACCCTTCCCTTAGCAGGGTTGGGAAATCGAGAGGTTTTGCCCCATTAGGAGCTCCTGTCCACCCTGGCCTGCTCAGGATTTCCACAGCCCTTTCTTCCTGCTCCCGCCTTTTTCCTCTCATCCCTCTCAGGGTCCTAGCAGGTACTCCAAGAAGTGCCCAAAAGGTGACATTTGCAGCCCAGGTGGGTGGCGTAGCGGTTACCCAGTGAGATACTAACCATAAGGCCAGTTGTTTGAAACCAACAATTGCTGCGTGGGAGAAACATGAGGCATATCTACTCCCCTAAAGAGTTAGGCTCAGAAATCCACAGGGCTAGCTCTCCCCTGCCCTGTAGGGTCACTGTGAGTTGGAATGGACTCAGCAGCAATGAGTTTTTCTCGTTGAGAGCTTTTGCGGTGCTGCTGCAGCCTCCCACATGGAGGTCAGTTTTCCAGGAGCAGTAGTTGGCTCCCTGCTGATCCCATTAACACTGGAAAGTGCATGTCTGTTCTGCCTGCCTAGGAGCCTCTGTTTCCAGGAGAAAACTCTCCTTCACCAGGCCATGCATCTCCTCTTTTCCTTTATTCCTGGGTCAGAGCTCAGATGAGTGTGTGCACTGGGGAGATGCCCAGGACACAGAAACCGTGCCTTCTCCTGTCCCAGCCCCACTCTCCCAGCTCTCGGCCCCTCTTTGCTCCATCCTCTGTCCTGAAATGGAAGTGATCTTCTTAGGTCCCATCTTCAGACTCAGAGAGTCAACACTGTTGACTAGTCTTCTCTTTAGTTTTCTAGGGGGCAGCTCCCTATTCCTTTCCATAAGCCCCTTGGTCCCTTTTGATGGTTGGAGCTGGAGCTCCTCTCCGCCTAAGGGGGTTTAGGACACACTGTGCCCGTTGTCCTTGATGATCAGAGTCCTGGTGGCATCAGGACTTACTTAGAAAGTAAGGCTGCGGTGATGGTTTCTGCCTTTAGAGCGTCAGTGCTGAGGGGCCAGATTCTCTACCTGTGACTAGACAGGAGGAGCAAAGGCCCGGGGGGGTCCAGATAAAGCATTTTTAATAGGGGGCATGGTAAAATTCCCACAACAATAGGCGTAAGTTGTCCTATTCAACCTTCCTTGGCAACTCTCCTTACCAAGTGCTGTAGCGCCATTCTATTTCTCCTCCCATGATTTTGGTTTGGGGTCAAGCACCCTCTTAGTGATGCCACACATCTTTCTGTGGAAAGAGGAGCTGCATTGTGATTCCCAAGGAAACCAGGCATGCAAAGTGGGCAGAGGAGACACATAGACAGGCCCAGATTCCAGTCTCTGTCTTAATGTGTGAATGATGCCAATAGAGAGCCAACTACCGATCCTGGACATTTGTCCTCAACGACACCATCAGAAGGACATTCATGACCTCATGTGTTTTTACCCGCTTCCTTTTTTAAATTAGTACTTGAAAAATCTGTATCACAAAACATTTCCCAAAACAGCAATTTTTGGATGTCCTCCACATTCTTTCGCCTTCTCTTTGAATCCCAGAGAAAGTAACAGTGACTTAATTTTCACAAGAGTAAAACTGTGTGGTAGATGAAGAAACCCTGGCTCAGAAGGAGAAATAATCTGCCCCAGGCCACACAGCTAGTAGACAATTGATAGCAACGCTGAGATTTTAAACCTGGTGTTTCTGGACTCACACTGTATCCTCCCAGTAAAAAGTTCACTTCGGTCAGAGTCCAGAATCTGGGACTTGGTCAGCAAATAAAGTGAATGTACAGAGTTCTAAACCAAAGGGGCTCCAATGTATGTGACTGTGTGTGTGCACCTGTGTGTGTCCAAGTGTCCGTGTATCTATGATGATGTGTATGGATGTGTTTGTTTCTAGGTAGGGAGTAGGGAGGAGTGGACATACTGAGAGATTGGCTGGGAAGAGGAAGGCTTCTCAGACAGATAGGTGGCTAGGAAGGCGGTCATTGGGAAATCCAATGACATTAGACCTGGTATCAGTAGAGCAGAGTCCACAACTTTGGACCAAGGTCAGTCATGCATATGAGAGGAATTAAACAGCAAGATAGCTGAGGATCCTGTGCCAAAGAGGCTGAAGAGCAGCTGACTGCACGGCCCTCCGGATTTGGGAGTCCCGGACCCCTTTCTGATCCAGCCTGTCTGTCTCCTGAAGGAAGACATGTGGCTCTACCTGGCAGTTCTCGTGGGCCTGTATCACCTTCTGCGCTGGTACCGGGAGAGGCAGGTGGTGAGCCACCTGCGAGACAAGTATGTCTTCATCACGGGCTGTGACTCGGGCTTCGGGAACCAGCTGGCCAGGCAGCTGGACCTGCGAGGTTTGAGGGTGCTGGCTGGGTGTCTGACGGAGCAGGGAGCCGAGCAGCTGAGAGCCAAGACGTCAGACAGACTGGAGACAGTGATCCTGGATGTCACCCAGACAGAGAGCATCACAGCAGCCTCCAAGTTGGTGAAGGAGCGTGTGGGCGACAGAGGTACCTTCCAGATTCCTGTTGTTTGTGTCAGTTTGATTCTTGTCTGTGTGTGACTGGGAGACCTTTCTTCTGCTGCCTGGAGAGATGCCTATGGCTGAATTCCCGTGCTTCAGGGTGAATCCATACTTGCTCATCCAGATCACCACCCTGCCAGCCCGAATTCCTTCTCTTTCCCTCTCTCTCTCCAACTCAATTCTGAGGCTCGGTAGTTTTAGTGAGTATGTGCTTATGACAATTTGGTCTTTTGCAATTAATATCTCTTCTCTTCTCTTCCCTTCCCCTGAGCTACAGTTCTTGTTTTGTTTGAGTCTGTGCCTCTGAGGTGGGGATCGAGGCTGACTTTCTGTCAGAACCTTTCAGTGGGAGTTTGCGGGGGCCACACTGGAGGCGGATTCGCATCCTCAGTGCTGTGTTCTTCAGGAAGACCGGAGCCACCTATGCAGAGAATGAAGATAAGCCCATTTTCAGAGGAGTGCAGGGTACGAATTCCACCAGCCACTCCGTGGGAGACAGAAGGGAGTTTCTACTCCTGTAAACAGTTCCAGTCTAGAAAACTCACACACGCAGTCTACCCTGTCCTATGGGGGTTACTGGGATTCGGCACCCACTCAATGGCAATGAGTTTGGTTTGACAGAAGGGCCTTCTAGGACAAGGTCTACTACTCCATATTGTTTTCAATGCTGTAAATCTTTGTGAAATTCAACTGGCTCATCGTTGTCCAGTGGTGAGTTCTAACTGCTGACTCCAGATTACCGACTGGAAACTGGATCCCGGAGCCTTTGGAATACTTTGGAACTTCCTTTTTTGAGGGAGAGGTGAAGGTATCTTTAACTTCTTCATCTGACTGTAAATCTGAAACATGAGTATTGTGCAAGCGACAGTAAGAGATAAAGATCAAAGCAATATTGGATCATTATTTCATCACCAAGAGATAACAACTGTTAATATTATGACATGTATGGGATTATATTTTGTATCCTTTTCATTTAAAGCGGAATGAGGAATGTCTGGTACTATATTCCTGAGTGGATATTTTTGACTTAGTTTCTGTTCAGCCCTTGTTGACCCAGGCCACATGCTGTGGACTACTGAGACTTTAGACTTTCTCATTTCTAGGCCCACAACGTCCTTCATAGGCTAAACCAGAGAGATTTGATGTGGAAAAACCACTAAGTGAACTGGGCTTTACCTCAAACTCACCTATTGTGAGTTAAGGAGCCAACACGCTCCCTTGGACATCAGACTGAAACTCCTTAGTGTGAGAGGAAGCAGATAACTGCTATCCCAATGTTATGTAATTGATGGTCCTTGGACTTTAGTTTTTATCTCTTGCCTTATACCATATATTTATTATTTTAATATCTGCCTTTCTTTCTTATGACATGTCTTAATCTGTTACATATGGATCGCCTTTCTGAATGAGTGTTATTGAGAGTTTGCCATATCACCAACCTATATGGTTTGTGTAAATAGCGTCTAATCACTTAAAAATTTAATCTGTAAAAAAAGCAAGCCAGCCTATACTTGTATTTCCTCTTATCAACTTTGTTTAAAATCTACACCATTGCCTAAATTAATGACATTATCCATAGAAGTGCCTTATACTCCAAGGGGATGATTTATAATATTCTCTATCATAAATGATGGTGACATCCCCAAAGTGAACCAGAGACACATATAAACCATAGACATATATAGACCATAGACATATCAGTGGATTTTGGCCTCACACTTAATTCTAGCTACAGTTAATTCTAGCTAACAAATCTAAGAACAAATTGTTCTTAGGACATGACCCTACTCGATACTCACCTTCGTAAAGAAGTCACTGAAAATATAGGTGCTATAGTAATGTATGCTGAAGAAACCAGATGGTGCCTGGCTATCAGAAAAAAAAAAAACGTGTCTAAGGTCTTAAAGGTCTGTCTTCTATGTCAGGTGTCAACCAAGTCCACATGGAAAAGCACAGCAGCCTGTGTGATCCAAGGATTGCAAATAACAAAGTCCAAATCCAAAAGAAAGACTATTAGAGTGTAAGTTGTAAACATCTGGTTTACAGAAGGCTATGGTTGATAGTGGAAACCTAAAATCCATTTCCAGGGTGTTTTCGCCCAGGTTGACTAGAGAAACAAACCAAGAGACACTGATGTGTCCAAGCAGGAGATTTATGTCAAGAAGCAGTCATACATCAAGTAAGCATCCCAGCCCAATCCAACTCAAGTTCCTAAGTCCTACACTAGTCCACAAGTCCATACATCTTCAAATCCACACAGAAATGATGCGAAATGTAGGAAGATCGCAGGCTGGTGGGTGGAAGTTTGTGTGGACCTAATGCTTGTGGCTCTGGCAGTAATCAGGGTCAGCCAGCAGGAAGTTGAAGGCAATGCAGAGAGAGGGGAGATTCCCAGAATCGTCCTCATGAGCAGGCCACACCCACAAGGAGGCCGCATCAGGCTGTGACCTGCTTGACAACCTAAACTCCACCCCTATACTTTACATGTCTTCAAGTTGACATGAAAGCATGTAACTACCCACAGGGTCCTCACATGGATTAAGCCTCCAGAGAATCCCCTCTAACCATAGTAGAGGGAGGTCAACAGTTTTTTTTTAACTAAATAAAGGGTGTTGTAACATTATTATGGAAGATGTAATACATTATCATTGGATCTTCCATTTGACACATATTAATGTTTCTGTTTTTAAATTTTTAATTTTTCTTGTTCTCTTGGATTGAGGTTTTTCTTTTTGTCTATCACTGTTGTTGGTTTGTTGACTTGCTTGCTTGCTCCTGTTTGTGTTTTCTCTGATTTTCTGTGTATGAAATCCAGGATAGGTAGATCTACAGAGACAGCAACTGGATTAGTAACTACCTGGGCGTATGGCAGGGAGAGATGGGGTAAATGGAGAGCTAACAATGAAAAGAAAATGTTCTGAAATTGATTGTGGCAATGACTGCAAGACTCTTCTTTATATGATTAAACTATTAAATTATATGATACATAAAGGACATGCCAATAAAAATATTCTTAAGTGATGAGTTTTATAATATAATGAAAACTTCTTCTGAAACGTAATACTTTAGAATTTTCTATTGCTATGAATTGGAATTGATTTGACCACAGACAACAATTACCACATCTTTTTTCTGTCCCATCCCACTGCCAGGCAAATGGTTGCAACCCTACGTGTTCCGGAGGAGAACTTCTCCGTTGGCTTTTCAGAACTGTATTCTTTTACTTCGGCATTATGTATTTGAACAGCACTTTGTTTCATATTGCAATTGTTTCTTACATTTTATTATCTTAAATCATTTTTAAACTAAATGGCTCTAAACATGTACATTGGTAAGATTCATCAAAATAAAAACATTTTCATTTCTATATGGGCGGGGCATGTCTCTGAGCAGGGGAAGGGCTCATCCATCTCTTTGGTCAAGTACTTCGAAAATCAACAGCTACCACCCTCAACCCGAACTCAGCTGGTACCTGCTCTGCTGCTCTAATGTCAGTTGGCGGTTAAATCTGTCATACTGCGTGTTCTTAGGGTGTGTACTTTTCCTCCCAAGCAATTTCTAGAGAAGGTTTTCTGAAACCTGGTTGGCCTAGGGACAAAGTGTGGTAAAAGTGGTCATCTGAGCTTGGAGTGGGGGGTGCAGAGCGTGACATTTTCTGGAGCTCAGGATGTAGTCTGGGCACTAGGGCATGGGGTGAGCATGCCTGGTTCTGGTCATCCCAGCGTGGAAGGTAAGGCTTGCTCTCTACATAGATGGTGCTCTGTGTTTTATGCAAATTGGCTTCAAGGCAGTCCTGTTTTTCAAATGCAGGATTGTTCCCCAACCTCCCGCCAAAATTGGATTTCAAGTCTGTCTCCCCTCCCTCATTGAATAGTCATTTGTTTCCGTTGAATATTTCAGCCCTGGTGGGGCTGTGGGCTAGGCAGCACACCCACCAGCCTGTGCCCAGCAGAAACATGGAGCTGTCCCCGCCCGCAGAGTGACCGTCCAAGAAACCTAATGCCGGCTTGCTATGAGTTGGAACTGCTGTGACGGCAGTGGGTTTGTTTGGTTTTCTTCATCTGTTATTCCTATATTCTTCACAATGCTCTCCAATTCCCACCAGCCAGCTCCTCAGTACTCTCTTGCTTCTTCTTTTTTTTTTTAAAATCAAGTTACTGGGGGCTCATACAACTCATCACAAGCCATCCATCCATCCATTGTGTCAAACATATTTGTACAATTGTTGCCATCGTCATTCTGAAAATATTTGCTTTCTACTTGAGCCCTTGGTATCAGCTCCTCATTTTCCCCCTCCATCACGGACCCTTGATAATTTATAAATTATTATTATTATTGTCATGTCTTACACTGTCCAACATCTCCCTTCACCCACTTTTCTGTTGCCTGTCCCCCAGGGAGGGCGTTATATGTAGATCATTGTGATCGGTTCCCTATTTCTCCCCTACCTTCCCCTTATTCTCCTTGTATCTCTACTCTCATTATTGGTCCTAAGGGGTTTATCAGTCCTGTATTCCCTGTGTTTCCAGTTCCTCCCTCTACCAGTGTCCATCCTCTGGTCTAGCAGGATTTGCAACATAGGATTGGTATCCTGATAGTGAGGAGGAGGAAACATTAAAGAAGTAGAAGAAAGTTGTATGTTTGATCAGTGCTATACCTGACTGGCTCATCTCCTCCCCATGATCCTTCTGGAAGAGGATGTCCAGTTGCCTACAGATTGGTTTTGGGTCTCCACTCCGAAATCCCCCTCATTCACAATGCGATGATTTTTTGTTCTTTGATGCCAGATACCTGATCGTATCGAAACCCTATGATCACACAGGCTGGTGTGTTTCTTCTATGTGGGCTTTGCTGCTTCTGAGTTAGATAGTCACTTGTTTATCTCAAGCCTTTAAGACTCCAGACATTATATCTTTTAATAGCCGGGCACCATCAGCTTCCTTCACATTTGCTTATGCACTCATTTTTTCTTCAGCAATCGAGTCAGAAAGGTGAGCATCATGAAATATCAATTTATACAACAGTTCTTGACTTGAGGGGGCATCAAGTCTATCATTTCCAACCAAATTGTGCTCAGATACTAGCTTTAATTTTGTTGTTGTTCCTTCGTTCTCTTACTCTCCTTGGTCCTCATTCTTCCTTTCTCCCTGTTTTCTCTTCTTTCTTCAGTATATCATTATTGAGCATTCACAATATAAGATACTCATAACTATCTGAAATTGTAAACGAGTATATCGTCATCAATGAGCAAAAATCCCCAAACTTTATTATCTGTGTTTCTAGACTAGTGATAATGGACAGGCTTTGTTTCTTTAACATTATTTCCTGCATATATATATATATATATATATATATATATATATATATATATATATATATATTGATTCTCCATCATCTACCGGGCACTGAACGAGGCCATGTAGAGCAAAAGGAGGAGAATGGCAAAGTGACTGTTCTCAGAAAACTAACAGGAGCTGTAATACCCACAGACACCACGTAGTTATTCATTCTACCCTCCAACCCCACTCATCTGCTAGCCCACCACTCGGCTGTCAGCCATCATGTCTGTCCGTGTTGTCATACTATGCTGGGTAACGTGCCACTAGGATGCTGGAAGCTAGGCATGTCAAACGGTAATAGAGTCAACCCTAGTGAACACATTTCAGCGAAGCCTCCAGACTGAAAATAGGAAGAAACAAGGGGCAGTACATTTCTGAGGGATTAGGTAATGCAAACCTTATGGATATCAGAGGAACATTAATGGATAGGGTGTCAAAAGATGTGCTCTTCAGGTTGAAAGACACTGAAATGGGACCGGGGAAGCACTGCCTCCTCAAAGTAGTGTCAGCCTTACTGAGGGGACAGAGCAAACCTTTAGAGACCTTCCCTTGCAGACAGAGCAGATCTCAAAATGAAAATAAACAGCTGGGAACATCCGTTAATAATCCGAATGTGAAACATAGGAAATACAACTCTCAGAAAATTGGGAGTTGCCAAAAATGAAATGAAACACATAAAGATCAATATCTAAGACATAGTGAGCTGTAACGGACTATCAATGAACAAATGATATGGTCTACCATGCTCAGATAGACAAATGTAGAGGAATCGTGTTGGATTCATCATCAAAAAGAACGTTTTAAGATAGATCATAAGGTCTAATGCTGTACGTGATAGGATACTACTATACACCTACAAGGAAGACCAGTTAATGCAACTACTAGTCAGTTGTACACACCAACTACGCAAGCCAATGATGAAGAAACTGGAAAGCTCTACCAGCGTCATCCCTCTGAAATTGAACAAGCATGCAATCAAGGTACATTGATAATTACTGGCGACTGGAATATACAAGCTGGAAACAAAGAGGAAAGCATAGTAGTTGGATAATATGACCTTGGTGAGAGAAATGAAGTTGGATATCTCAAGACAGAAGTTTTCAAGACCAATGACCTTGGGGGGTGGGGGCAGAATGGGAAAAAAGAGAAGGACACGAAGGGCTCAAGGGAAAGAAAATGTTTTGGAAATGATGATGGCAACATGTGTACAATTGTGCTTGACACAATGGATGCATGGATTGCCATAAGAACTGTAAGAGCCCCCAACAAAATGATTTATTAAACAAAGAAAAATAAATAAAATAGCATTAAAAATACAATTTAAAGAAGACCAATGACTTCTTCATTGAAAATACTTTTTTTTCTCAACCACATACACTTCACATAAGGACTTCACCAGATGGAATACACTGGAATCAAATTTACTACATTTCAGCCAAACTTAAGCCGGGGGCCAACTGTGGAAGAGACCACCAATTACTTATATACAAGTTGACATTGAGGGGGAATTATGGTGTTGGTGAAGAATATTTAAAATATGGTGGTCTGACAGAAAAACACATAAATCTGTCTTGGAGGAAACACAGCCAGAATGCTCCTTAGAAGCAAGGATGGGGAGCTTTTGTCTCAGGTACTTTGGACATGCTTATCAGGAGAGACCAGTCCTTGGCAAAGGACAGCACACACGCTTGGTGAAGTAGAGCGTCAGTGGAAAAGGTGAAGACCCTTGATTGGATGGATTGACACAGAGGCTGCAGCAGTGGGCTCAAGGGTAACCACAACTGGGAGGAGGACGTAGGACTCGGAAGTGTGTACTCCATGACACCTAACACCTCCCACCATAAAACATCTATCGGAATCTTTTCGCTCACAGTAGGACCCTAACTGTGTACCCACTCGGCATGCTTTTAGAATGTCTCCTCCCTAATTTCCCCCTGTCCACAGGTCTCTGGGGACTGGTGAATAATGCTGGCATAGCAATGCCCACAGCACCCAATGAGTGGTTGACCAAAGAGGACTTTATGAAGATGCTGGACGTGAATCTTCTGGGATTGATCGAGGTGACCCTGAGCCTGCTACCCCTAGTGAGGAAGGCAAGGGGCCGCTTGGTGAACGTGGCCAGTATCATGGGCAGACTGTCCCTTTTTGGCGGAGGCTACTGTGTCTCCAAGTATGGCGTTGAGGCCTTCTCGGACTCCCTCAGGTAGGCACCTGGGAATGAGGCCTCAGCATTGCGCTCTCACTTCTGTTTCCACTGAAGCCTTTCCCGGGGGGTTATTTTGATCTCAACTCTTTCGCCCCCTCTAAATTGGAGCCACCCTCTATACTCTCAGTGGAAGGAGTGGGGCCACCCCAGAGAGTTTCCTAAGACCTCTCCCTGCTCTGGAAATGGGCTCCCCTCTGGGAATTGTCTGAGGCACACTGAAGTATGGGGATTTGTTGTTTGCTGGGCGAACGCGCATATATCCACAGTGAGGCTCAGCGTCAGGGAACAATGGAAACGGGCAGTCATGTGATCCCATGCAGCAGAGTTTTAGTGTGGGGTCCGAGGAGTCTCAAAGTGTGACCTGCATCCGAGGCGGGAAGTCTGAAGGCAGAAAGAGACTCCTTGGAAGGCCAGTGTAAGAGCTCACTAGAGCAGAGCGCAAAAGGAGGACTAAATAATAAGCTGCGATAACCCTGAGGAGGCTTGCTGAGTGATGACTGAGCAGGAGGGAATTGGGAAGTGACAGCATTTCTTGGGGCTATCGTACAGCACATGTAGAATCAAGAGCTGACGATGCAAAATAATTTTTATACTTGTTTAACCTCTCACTCACTCTATCAAGTCAATTCCAACTCATAGCAACCCATAGGACAGAACAGAACTGGGACATTTTTACAGAAGAAACGACACTTTTACAGAAGTAGAAAGCCTCGTCGTTATCCATCAAATCGAACTATAGGTTCAGACCGCCTCCATGGCTCCCTCTACAGAGGCAATCCTACGGTCATTATTATTCTCTTATTACCGAAGGCCTTTCAGGATCCCTCGAGCTTCCAGCCCATTCCACCCCTGTCCTGGGATGCTTTTTGTCTTTGTTTTCGCTCTCTCACAGCATCTGAGGTACTTTCCCCTGTGTCTGTCTGTCTTGCAGGAGAGAGCTCTCCTTCTTTGGAGTGAAAGTGGCTATGATAGAGCCTGGTTTTTTCAAGACTGGAATCACCGACAAAGAGAACATGATACAGAACTTTCAGGCACTGTGGAAAAAGGCACCCCCTGAAGTCCAGGAGATCTATGGCGAGGACTTCCTGGCTTCCTGTGAGTGAGCTTTGGACAAGGCCGAGAGAAGCCAGCTCTTTCCTGGAAGGCCTTGGCTCATGACATAGTGCTAATATCTCTCACGTGGTCTGTCCTGCAGTGTTTGCCTCTCCAACAGAGGGGCGGCCACACCCCTGGTCCTCTGTCATCATCGGTAACTCACAGAAAGGGCCTCGCCTTGCTGACTGGGGCTGACGTCTCTGAGCCTATTATTTTGAAGCCTTAGAGGGAAGAGCCCATGGGCTCCCAGCAGGCCTGGTGTTAGGCCTCAGGGGCTTTCAGGCTCTCTTTCGAGGGTTGGTACAACACTCATACATTCGGTTCTGACTGCATCCTCAGACTGAACCCAGACAGGGTACTATGGAATGTCTCCTTAGAGACATGGCTGGTGAAGATTGTCTGGTAGGAGTAAGCATAGGAGACGGCTCTGGACTGTGGGGACTTTTCTTCCATATTTGGTCACAGGGGGAAAGGGATATAAGGAGTGGGAGTTGAAAGTAAAATCAATTCTTCATGTTTCTTTCTTTTTCTCACATGCTGGACAGACATCAAACTCGCTGGAAATATAGAGAAACAATGCTCCTCTAATCTGTCCTTGGTGACCGACTGCATGGAACATGCCCTGACCGCCTGCTACCCCCGCACCCGCTACTCAGCTGGCTGGGATGCTAAGCTCTATTACCTTCCCCTGAGCTACCTGCCCACAGCCCTGGTGGACACCATGGTCCACTTGAACTCTCCAAGGCCTGCCAAGGCCATATGAAGACTGAACTTGGGTACGTGATGGAAGGGGTTGGGGTGCTGTATGAGGGGGTTAGCTTAGGGGATAATAATAAGGTAGAGGGAGGAAGGGAGGCCTCAGTGTAGCATACTTAGGATACTCCCTTCTGACTCTTGACACATTTCTCAGGAATTTAGGATATTCCATGAAAAGAATCAAGATGGATGCCTTGAACATGGTAACCAATCTGATTTATTTCGTGGGTGGTCACACAACACTTCCGTAGTATAAGGAGGTTGCCTGTATCTGAATTGCCAGCGTGGTCCCAATGTAATCACAAGTGAAAGAGGACTCCCATCAGAGGGGTCAGAGTGAGGGAGTGAGAAGGTCCAATCTTTCGTCCCCACTGTTAAAGTGGACGAAAGGACCCCGAGCCGAAGAAAAAGTGCAGCCTGGAGAGGCTGAAAAAGTCATTCGAACCTGCAGAACAGAAAGCAGCCTTTCTGCCACCTTGATTTAAGCCATGTGAGACCCGTGTCAGACACGTGGCGTGCAGAAGTCTAAGGTAATCCATTGCTGATTTTTACTTACGTCACCTGGGGTTTTTTGTATGTTTTTTGTAGCAGCAACAGTAGATTTACAGAAAGATCAATGCAACCTCAGCAACTAAGGGGGAACTTGCTGCAGCTGTGAACACGGAGATCGTTTGTGGGGGACACACAAAAGACACAGGTGTCATACACTGATTGAATTAGGAAGCCCTGCATCTCTTTTACTGCACACACATGCTAGGGCAGTTTTTAATATATAAATATCATGTAGAATTACACAATTGCTACCACAATCAGTTTCCAACCACTCTTTTTCTCTGGGGACTCCTTGAAATCATCTGCCTTTTGCTACCCCAACGACCGCTGTATCCCTCCTTCTCCCCCCACCCCACCGGGCGGCTTACTCTACTTGTTGTCCCTATAGGGTGATCAATCCTAGGTGTCATGTGCTGAAAACACAGCTTCAAGCGGGTGACCTCCATTGACATAACACCTCTGAGATATACTCTAAAATGAACAATCAAACCCTACAGAAAACAATACATCCAAAACACTGAAAATTCTGGAAACCAGACCAGGTCCAGCCCGCATCATAGGGGGATCTGCTCACAATGTTTTGACTATTCAGGTTTTGACCCATTTTAAAGTTGTGCTAGTTTTAATGTTTTCTGCTTTCTTTTGATTGAAGTTTTTCTCTATTTTATTTTGTTACAGTCGTTAGCTGTTTCGCTTCTTTGGTTTCTTGTTTTTTGAACAACTTCTGGTATAAGAAATCCAGGATGGATGAATCTACAGAGACAGTCACTGGATTAATGGTTTCTTGGACACACGCAAAAGAGAAAAAAGAAAGAAACTGAAACATTTACTTGGGTTTTTGCTGGACTGCTATTTTGATATCTATCAAGTAATTGACATTGGCAAAGTATGATGACAAATGTTTATAACTTATATAAAAGTTTCACACCAATACCAGGAGGGTGAAGGGAGGGTGGGGTGGAGAGGGGGAACCAATGACAAGGATCTAACCTCTTCCCTGGGGGGTGGACAACAGAAATGTGGGTGAAGGGAGATGTTGGACTGTGTAAGAAATGACAAAACAATAAAATTTTTTAAAGTATCAAGGCTCTTGAGGGAGAAGGGAGCAGGGAGGGAGGGAAAAATGAACTGATATCAAGGGCTCAAGCAGAAAGCAAATGTTTTGAGAACGATTATTGCAACAAGTGTGCAAATGTGCTTGACACAATAGATGGATGTATGGATTGTGATAAGGGTTGTATGAGTCCCCAATAAAATGATTAAAATAAAAGTTCCACCTCTCCGTATTCAGCATGTCCAGATGAAGAGAGAACTTCCCTGATGTCAACTGGCATTACTTTGCTAATTTACATAATAAAAACAACCCGGTGTCTCTGTCTAGTGCTGTGCTCAAAGAAACAGACCTTGGCGTTCCTGGTGCCATCGTGGGTTACACAGGTCAGCAGTCTGAAACCACCAGTCGTTCTTGGGGAGAAAGAGAAATCTGTCCTGTCCCACAGGGGCAGTTCTACTCCACACTGGGGAGCCACTATGAGTCAGGACCAACCGTGTGGCCATGAGTTTGGAGGCTTTTTCAGGATGGCTTTAACAAACAAGTTTATGTCATCCCAACTCAGGAAGCTAAATGTCCAACTTCAGAGTGCCAGCTGCTCAGAGTGCCCAGGAATGACTTTCTCTCTGTGTTGACTCTGGGGGAAAGTTTCTGTCTTCTTTCAGGACCAATAGGCCCACCATTCCTTAGGTCTCACCCTGTGTCTTGGGATCAATCTTCTCTGTGTCTGGGAACCTTCACAGTGCATGGAAGGACCCCAGATCAATAGGACACGCTCTCTCTGACTGCTTTTCTGATGGTAGTAGGCCCGCCGATCTCTGAGGTCTCCTTTCTCCTTTGATTTCTTGTAAGCTAAACCTGCTGAAGAGCAAGGCTATCACGTTGAGGACTAAGGTGCACCTGGCCCACGTCATGGTCTTAGCAATGGCCTCGTATAGATGTGAGAGTTGGGCAATAAGCAGTAAAGACCACAGAACACTTGATCGTTTGAATTCTAGTGTTAGCAAAAGGGACCGAAAATGAACGGCTTGAAGAGCAATTAAATCTGTCTTGGAAAAAGTACAGCCAGAATGTTCATTAGAATACAGGATGGTAAGACTTTGTCTAGCATACTGTGGACTTGTTAGCAGGAGACATCTGTCCCTGGAAAGGGGCATCATGCTTGGTAGAGGGTCAGTGAAAAGGAGGAAGACCCTCAGCAAGCTGGATCGGCACAGTGGCTGCAAGAGTGAGCTCAAACATAACCGTGGTAGCATGGTGCAGGAATGGCCGGTGTTCCCTTCTGCTGTCTTCAGGGTCACTGTGAGCCAGACCGCACTGGACTGCACCTAACAACGAAAGGGTTGTAGGCCACAGACTCCCCTACATTTGGATCAGGGATCAGTGTTGCAGCACTTTTAATCTTCTTGCTGGTTTATCACATACCCCAATATGAAATTACATGGGGCATCACTGTGTAACAGCCATATTACCTCATTACCTAAAGACCAATTCACTGAAAATCATAGTCCAACCAAGCTGACAATGGCCATGGAAGGTGGGAGAAGGGAAATCGGATAACAATTCAATCCATGAAACGGAACACATTGAAATTCAAATCGAAGTAATATAAACTTACCTGGATTTAATTAAAAATATATTTTTAGATACCATGATGACAAAGTATCAACTGTGTGATTTTTGAATAAAGCAGTGTTAAGTCAAGAATTATCTCACTAAAAGAAAATTTTTGCCTTTTCCCTTGGCTGCTGTGAGGTGATCTCTGGGTCTCTGGAAGGATCTGCAAGATAGGAATCTCTTGGCGTGCACAAAGGAGCCCTGGTGGGCTCGTGGAAATAAGCATGAGGTCACCAGTTCAAAACCACCAACCGCTCCACAGGAGAAAGATGTGACTTTCCACTCCCGTAAATAGTCACAGGTTCAGACACCCACAGGCGCAGTTCCACCATGATCTATAAGGTCGCTCTCAGTTAGAATTGACTGGATGGCAGTGAATTTTATGTGCACGAGGGCTTTGGCCACGTGACAGCTTAACCCCATGGGGGCTTTGGGCCCCACACATCAGTTCTTTCTCCAGAGGGAACAGGAGACTGAAAGTATCATCTTCAACTTTAGGAGACACAGAGGGAAAGGTCAGTTGTGAGCAGTGGAATGACTGAACCCCAATAAACCTTTGGATACCAAAGATGTGGGTGGGCTTCTCTGGTTGGCAATATTCCATGCAGATGGTCACACAGTCATACCATGAGATTAGTGCATCTTTACTGTCATGGAGAACACAGTGGGAGACATGTGTTTGGTATGTCTTCTGGGCTGCCTTTTGTCTTTCATTCCTTAGGTGATTTTAAACCGTGTCATATCTCTATTATAAAATGTTCCCATCGGTAAAATAGCATTCAGTGGGTTCTTTTAGTTTTTCTAGTAAATTATTGAACCTAAGGATGTTTGAAGAACCCCCTCACACTTACTGTGAAAAGTGGGATGTATGCGTGGATTGTGGTATGAGTTGTATGAGCCCCCAATATAATGATTTTTTTAATGTGGAAAGTGAGGGGGTGTTGGTGGATACGACTTCCTCTAATGTTGCAGGTGACCCTAAACTATGTACCTAAATAAGGTGACCAGATGCCCCGCTTTGAGCGGGACAGGCCTGATTTTAGCAATCTGTCCCGTGTCCCGTGGCGTTTAAAAAAAAGTTTCCATTTTGGGAAAGAAAGTACGACAAGCTAGGGTAAATGTTTTTTTGCTGCCATGTGGCTATTTCGCCAGGATATGTGTTTTATCAATGGTGTCCCGCTGGTGTCCCGCTTTACCAGTGTTAAAATCTGCTGCTAAGAGTTGGAGATCTGAGTAGTGTTCTTGTCTCCTTGTCACAGCTGGGGCTCATCTGCCCCGAGCAGTTGTTTTCAGCTTTGTCTTCTGGGGTAAGGCGGTGAAGTGAAATTATTTAGGCGGATCTTCTCTCCCTGGCCTCTGTAACAACCACCGAATGGCCCATGCAACCAGGGTGTGCGAAACCCTGATGGAGGGGATTGGTCAGTGTTGCCACTGCGGTGGTTAATTACAACATGAGTCTCTGTAGAAGCAGAAGCACAATCCGACTTCCAGGGGAAAGAAGCGCCAGGGCCGTGGTGCGCCCGGGGTCCCTGCTTGGAGAGGAGGCTTCCGAATGAGAAGAGCTGAGTGCCTTCGGGCACTTTCAGAATGGGGCTAATGGGCAGCATGGATGCCCTTCGTGCACCAATGAGTTACACTTTTTCTTGCTGTTCTGTTATTTTCCCCCCAGACATCACACCATCCCACATCAAGCAGGATTGATGTGCTTGATACCAAATAGCAAACAAAACCAGTTTCAAAATATTTTCTTACTTCTTGAACTCCTTGATGTCTCCTCCTCCTTACACTTCCCCATCATCCCCCTCCCCTCAAAAAACATGACGTATCCTAAGGATTGTCTCTATAGAATTACCTATCCTGGGTCACAAATGCAAAAAAAATTTTTAATACGTAACAAAGTGTCGAGAAGGCTACCAACAATAACACAATAAAACAATTAAACCCCAATATGAAAAACCCAGAAAATATTAAAAACTATATCAAGCCCTAAGTGGATCAGAAGGGAGATCAAGTGACAAGGTTTTAATAGCTCAAGTCAGAGTTATCATTTTAATCGACCGTAGTCATCTTTCCAATACTTTTTCTGTCTGATAACCAGGTTATTCTCATCCCTTAAGAACGATTAAAGGGACATCACCTGAGGCTTATTCCCTGTAGAACCTACACATATATTTTGGACTTCCATTGTCATGCATAGGCTTCTGCACACGGAATCTCACAATTTAAACACTGATGCTATTCCCTACTTCAGATTTGGATTATATAATTTACAATTTTTGAATCACTTCATACACCATGCAAGTTTAGTCTTAAGTCCTCAGTGTACAGGTTTGTTTGAGGTAAGGGGTAATTCACCTACTACTCTTGTTATTCTTGGTCAATTTGTAGTTCCCTTGGCGCCTTTAATTTGGGACTCAATGTTTTAGGAAATTCTCCAAGATAATCTGTAGTCTCCCACAGTCCTCACTGAGGAATGCATCTCCTTCTCAATTACAGACTTCGTGCACATAGCCATGCTGTGCTGTCACTCAGCCTGCGGCCCTGTTTCACCATCTGAACTGCTCATTGTGACCCTTGACTGCATGCTCAAAGGAGCCCTGGTTGCAAAGTGGGTAGTGCATTGCACTGGTAACTACAAAGTCATCAGTTTGAACCTATCAACCTTTCTGTAGGAGAAAGGTGAGGCTTTCTACTCCCACCAATATTTGTAGTCTTGGAACCAACGGGGTCAGTTCTACATGGTCCACCGGGTTGCTATGAGGCAGAACTGACTTCCTATCAGTGAATTGGGCATGTCTGGAGTAGGTGGCAGTGGATAACAAAAGTTTAAAGGGATTGTGGGAATGATGACAGTGATGAGGCTGGTACTCTGTGAGTCTCAATTCTCATAAATTCTGGAATCATTTTTGATACCTTTTGTTAGGCAGATGTTCAGGGATGGGATGTCCATCGATGAATGTCCAAGAGAGCCAAGCACGAGAACAAAGGGTGGCGCACTGCATATGCTCAAAGGCTTAGGTTTTCCCGCGGTGGGCATGGGTGGGTGTTAAACCTGGATCGGCCCACCTGGGCCTGGTGTATTCAATCCAGCCATAGGGTTGATCTGGGGTCATCCACCACGCCTCCCCCTTGAATCCTTGAAGAGGCAGGAGCTAGAGGGAGAGAGGAGGAATGAGGGAGATAACTTGAGGCAGAACTTTGGAGATCTTGGGAAAGAAATCTTTGCATGAGGCCAAGCAGTCTCTGCGAGGCAGCATGATCGGGAGGAATCCTATGGGTTGTGTGTAAAAGCTAGAACTTATTCTAACTCTCATTAAACTCACTTGGACCACGAGCCAAACTTCGGCATGAATTCTTTCTCATGCGGATCCAAGGACCGAGGTGTAACTCTATCCCCAGAGAGATCTTGCATTAAGTGGTGCTGTGTGACTCGGATATATAGGGTAACAGACAGCTCCCTCCCATCCTGGTCTCACTGTTTTTGGGCACTTTCTGGACTCTTTTCACCTCACCACCCCTGAGATATGGTACGTAACTTGGAAGGAGTCAGGCTGAACTTCTCCAGCAACGTCTCATGAAGACATCAGTAATGTATTCCCATACCCCTCTCATCCTTTTGGTGTTTTGAATCTGTCTGTCTCTCTGTGCTCGACTTCTTGGGAGTTTGCATGTCTTCCCTAGGCTGGTTTCCTGGGAAGGAGCATGGACACTATGGGCTGAAGGCCATTCCCCAAACGTCTTTGCATCTCAATTGCCCCATGCTGGCTTCCCTCTAGGCCGTAAGTGGTGGCCGCTATTTTCTGCACCACGTGAGTCGCCGTGCCCTGGCAGCATGGCACCACCTGGTGTCTGCCATTTTTGCTACGAGTCAACGGAGCTCGTGACCCTGCCAAGATGGCGCCCACCACTCCAACCACGTGCAGGGGAGGTGCCTGGGTATCTAGGCCCTCCTCTGGTCCCCGGAGCTAGCCCCTGCTCTAGTCCCAGAGCCAAATGTTCCCCTTTACCCCCATTCCCTTTTAGCTTCCCTTGGTCTTCTAAACAAGCTGCTTTGGTGTTCTACCAGTGTGGGTTTGTTCCTTGATACTGGGTGCTCTTCCTTGCCCAGGCGTAGGCCAAAGTCATTCAGAAGCCAAGCCAGAGTAACTGTTGACTTTTGCCTTCCAGTGATGCTGCCTCTGGAACTTTCTGGGACATTTCTCAATACAGCCACAGCACCAGGATGCTCCAGCCAGAAATTCCAATTCTTTAAAGGTTTCCCGAGCTGCTGGATAGACGTCCCTTCCCTTCAGAGATTTGAGTCTGCTCCTGCCAGCAAGCATCTTTGAAGGCCATGGGGCCACGCCATACAGTGGCCCTCATACCTTCTGATCTGGAAAGCGGTCGGAACAAAATGCAGCGACACATTCCGACTCTTCCTCCCTTGGGTGGGGGCACCTGCCTAAGGCCTCAGATTCACGACACTCCCGATGTGGGTGCTGAATCTGCGATTACCTAACCTTGAGGAATCAAGCTCTTGAAATTCTTCGTGTATTTGCTTTCCAGATGGAAGAGACCAGCTTCATATCCAGGAATTGCCCCCTCGGATGCATCCTGTTCAATTGGGAAATATTTTATCCGGAAAAAAGCTGGACAAACAGAAGCTGATTACGCTTTGCAATTCTATTTGGCCACAGTATGTTTTAGAGGAAGGGGAATAGTGGCCAGTTAATGGTACACTCTCCCTTCCAACCTTGCAACACCTAGAACATTTTTGTGGAATGATAGAGATGTGGTGGGAGATGCCGTCTATTAGAGCATTCTTCCTTTTAAGGAAGAACAGGGATCTTTATTCCCAGTGCACCCAGGACCCCCTGAGGGACCCTGGACTAGAGGGCAACTATTGCCCCCACCCTGAAGCAGCCCAGAGTATTCTACCCATAGTAGAAGGAGCAGGGGTGCTTGGTCCCCAAGCAATTTACAAGCTTTTTACTCTGATTGAACTCAAGCAAATTGAAAGTGACTTGGGCAGTTATTCTAACAAACCTGAACAGTACATAGAACACTTAGAGCACCTCACCCTGGCCTATGATTTAACCTGGAAAGATGTAATGATCATACTGGGACAGACTATGATAGATTTTGAGAAAAAGCGGGTGCTCAAAGTGCTAGAAAATTTGCAAAGGAGTTACATGTGATGAACAAAAGGTACCCTATAGGGAAAACTACTGTACCTTTAATAGACCCTGCTTGGAGTCATAGTGAGCCTAAGGAGTGAGTGCATCACTGGCGGACTAAGTCAGGTAGGCAAAAGGCCATAAATTATGCCAAGGTGACAGCGATTCACCAGGAACCTACCGAGTCTCCTGTAAGCTTTTTAGAGCGGCTAAAGGAGGTCCTACAGAATCATACTGCTGTAGATATTGAATCCTATGAAGGGCAAGTCTTGTTCAAAGACAAGTTTCTCATACAGGCCACACAGGACATTCGCAAGAAAGTCCAAAAACTAGTGAAAAAGCCTGCGGGAGCTACCCTAGAGTAGATTGTGGCTTGTGCCAATACGGCTTTTTACAATAGGGAGCAGGAAAGCAAGGCTCGTGCCCGGGGGAAAGGAGAAAAGAAAGGACATTAGGCATGCCCAGGTATTAGCTGCACTCAATAGCAGAAACCCGTCGAATGCCTCCCAGGTCACCCAGACTTTTGAACCAGATAGCAAGTGCTACATTTGCCGGCGACCAGGTCATTGTGCTAGGAACTTCCCTAACCGGAACAAGCCTCCTCAGACACCATGCATCCATTGCAAGCAGACTGGCCACTTGGCTGGCCTCTGTCCTAAGACCAAAAACCTGAAGGGGAGGCACCCACAGGCCAACATGCAGCTGGTAACAGAATAGGAGTATTGAAAGCGCCCGGCACAGCCGGGCTAGCAGCAAGAAGTAACTGTTACTAGTCTGAAACCTATGGTGGGCATCGGCATGGCAGGAAGATCAGTGAACTTCCTTTTAATACTGGAGCCACCTCTGTCCTTCTTTCCTTCCCTGGACCCCTGGCACCCCGCACCTGCTCCATCCTAAAAGTGTCAGGAAAACCTGTAGTTCAACATTTTACTGAGCCTCTCAGATGTCTTTGGAATAACTTCTATTTTTCTCATAGCTTCCTAGTGATACCTGAATTTCCAGCTCCTCTCATAGGCCGAGACCTACTGGCCCAGCTGCACACCTGCATAATCAGCGGACCTCATCCTCATCCCTCTATTGCTTCCAGTTGTTCATCACAGTAGACAGAGAAGCCTCAGATTCCCCCACAGTAACCCTGGGGGCAGACGAATACTCCTGTGAGCCACTGGATGGTCTTAGGGTAATATTTCATCACCACCCCAGGATAGATTAGGGCTGCACAGATGATTCTACCTCAGACCCCTCACAGCCTTTAGGCCAGTGAATACCTTTCCTCCATTCCTGTGTTTACAATGACCAAAATCTGCTACACTAACCTAACTTCAAGGGCACTGCCACCTTACAATCTTACCCATGTCTCACTTACGCTGCTCATCTGTTGTTTGTTTTCCAGTTCTCAGGTTACCAAGGCCTCTGAGTTAAGTGTGCCAGCTCCAGGACCACCGTCTCCTAAACCCACCTCGACCTTACCCATACTGGACTCTAAACGGACAACCCCTTCTAACAGAGTAGGAAAGGTATGGACCCCAAAACCCCACTTCACCCCTTTGCCATCAGGATCTAGCTAGAGATGTCGTTGTCCAGTACACCAAAGATTTGAGTCCATACCTCTTTGGGAGAAATGTTAGGCAGGGATGGTATGTCCATCAACACATGCCCAAGAGAGCCAAACACAAGAAAAAAGTGCGGCGCAGTGCACATGCTCAAAGGCTTAGGATTTCCCGCATGGGCATGTGTGGGCGTTAAACCTGGATCGGCCCACCTGGGCCAGGTGAATTCAATCCAGCCAATGGGGTCGATCTGGGGTTGTCCACCATGCCTCCCCCTGGAATCCTTGAAAAGACAGCAGCCAGGGGGAGAGAGGAGAAGCTGGGGAGAAAACTTGAGAAAGAACTTGAGACAGAACTTTGGAGGAGAACTTGGGAAAGAGATCTTTGCATGAGGCTGAGCAGTCTCTGCCAGGCTGCATGGTAGGAGAAATCCTATCGGTGCTGCGTAAAACCTAAAACTTCTTCTAATTCTCATTAAACTCACTTGGATCATGAGCCAGGCTTCGGCGTGAATTCTTTCTCACACGGAGCCAAGGACCAAGGTGTAACTCTATCCCCAGAGAGATCTTACACTTTCCTCTTTATTCTTGGCTCCGTCTATTAGCTACTGTATCACCTGACTCCATGCATATTTTCTGTCTCACAATGTCACCATCCACTTTAGTCCTCAGCTCATTATATCACGTACTTATGTGTCTTAATTATCAAATGCTGGTCTGACGGAAATACTTAAGACAGAATGTATTCTATCATAGTGTCGGAGGTTTAACGTCTAAACCCCAGGTCCAAGTTTAAGGGGTGGGGGGGCTCTCTCTGTGTCAGTTCTGGGAAAGTTTCTCACCTCCTTTCAACATCTGTTGAATCTCTTGAGTCTTCTGACATCTCTTGAGATCTTTGTGTGTCATCAGCCTTCTCTGGGTCTACGAGTTCCATAGAACAGGTTCCTGATTCTAAAGTATGTAAACAAGTGAAGTTACCGTTATTTGCAGATGATATGATTTTATTTATTGAGAAGCCCAAAGGCTTTACAATAGGATGGTTGCAAGTGATGCAGGAATATGGTAGAGTAGCAGGATACAAGGTCAGCAAGCAGAATTCAACTGGATTGTAGGAGGCGGGTCAGCTGCTCCAGGTGTTTCTTGGTGGGTGACCAATTAGTCTGTGTCTTTGCAGACGAAAGCATTGCAAAATAACTCATTAATTTATGACCTCGCAGCTAAAAACATTGCAAGATAACTCAGTTATTTAGGACCTCTTTAAGATTCTTTTGAATCTTGCATATCCATGTGCTTATCTTAGAACATAGAGCTCTTATTATTCAAATGCTAAGACAGTGTGACTAGTTAAGTAACATTTACATAGATATGAGGTTAAAAATGTTTTTAAAGCAAATTCTTTTATGTTTGTTTTGTAACCATTCCCTTATAAGAAGAGTATAAAAACCAAGCTTTGAATATACTCATGACTTAAGTCCATCAGACTCTTGTCCTCCCAATTCCATATTTTGTATATGTCTCTTTCTTTTTTTGTTTTATCCGTACACCTCATTTAAGATGCAGCTTGATATGGGGTAACGAGTCTATCACCAGCATAATTGGCACCCAAACTTGGGGATTTGAAAACCGAGGATCCTATGACGGACACCACTGTACAGCAGTGCCGTGAATCTTTACAGAGAAAATTAAGGGTAAGTGGTGAAAAGTTGGGAGTAATAAATAATGTGACAGACTTCTAGTAAACGTATGTATGTAAATATGCTATATCATATATCAAAAACTAGAGGAACTAATGTTAGTTAAGAACAATTGGAACAATTTATTTGCTTTATACAACAGGTGTTCCTTGGTTTCCTAATGATGACTTAAAGACGTGGAAAGAGGTTGGAAAAATGTTGCAGGATTTTTACTCTACCAATGGACAAGCCAAGGTTCCTGTTTTTGCTTTTACTTTGTGGGGATTAATAAAAGATTGTATAGATCCTCGGCACGAAGTTGATAAATTGACTATAGAAAATAATATTGATGAAAATGAGCCTTCAGCCCCTAGATATAAGAAATTATTAAAAACAGATGGATTAGATACATCCGGTGAACAAACTTCAGCAGAGGCGACAGCAAAATATGAGATAGATAATTATGATCAAGTGATTATGACACAAGAAGAGGGGAGTGAAGCAAACAAGGAAAAAGGAGAGGAAAAAATTTGGCAGACTTTAAATGCCCTACAAGAATCTATATCACAATTAGTTATAGGGAAACAAAAAGGGGTTTCCCTTTAGGAAAGGTTTTTGAGCCCCAAAATCGGCCTTACAACAAACCGTAGCTTTAGCAACAGAACAGGGAGAAGATTTAGGAATTCCAGGATGTTATCCGGTTAGGGAACAAAATGCTCAAGGATAGGGACGAATATTCTCCCCCATTCCATTCAAAACTATAAAAGATTTAAAATCTGCTTGTTTCTCAATATGGTCCTGTGGCTCCTTGTACTATGGAGTTGATACAATAGGACATGATATGTTTTGTGCAGGAGACTGGAAGCAGCTAGCTCGAGCGTGTTTAGCAGGGGTGACTACTTGCTTTGGAAGTCTGAGTTTTCGGAATCCTGCAAGATGACAGCTAAATTAAATGCAGGTAATGGTCAACAACAAATAAATTATGAGATGTTAGCAGGTGATGGAAATTATAGTGACATACCAAATCAATTAAATAATCCTTTAGGAGCCTACGCTCAGACAGTGGCTGATGATCGTAGGGCTTGGAGAAAACTGCCATCAGGAGGAAGAAACACAGAAGTGTCCAAAGCTATACATGGCCCCAATGAACCTTTTTTAGAATTTGTTAATCAGCTTTGGCAGGCTGCCAGACGAATTTTAGGACAGTCAGAAGGCACTAATGTGATTGTCAAACATTTGGCTTTTGAAAATGCTAATGGCCCATGTAAATCTGCCATACGCGGTATAAAAACAAGGATAGTCTGAATGACATGATTAGGCTTTGCACTGACATTGGCCAATCATCCATTCAGGGATTGGCTATGGCTGCTGCTGTACAGGGAAAAACGTTTCAGGAATCTTTACACTTCCAAGGAAGGTCTAATAATGGAGGAATGGGACCTTACTTTGCCTCTGGTAGACAAGGACACCTTTCAAAAAAAGTCCTAACAAAAATACTTCCCTAATAAGAGGCCCTCTACTTCCCTAAGTAGAGGACCACATTGAGCAAACAGGTGCAAATCTAAAACAGATATAGATGGAAAACCATTAAGTGGGCTGTCGGGAAACTGACAACGGGGCCAGTCTCAAGGCCCAACAAAATGTTTCTGGGGCACTGCAGAGCGACAAAAACAATCCATTCATGACCTCTATCAGGCAACAGCAGGAAGTGCAGATTGGACCTCAGTCCCTCCACCCGCTTCATATTAACAGGAGATATGGGAATACAAGCCATTCCTACTGGTGTATATGGACCATTACCTCCAGGCAGGGTAGGGCTCATTTTGGGAAGAAGCAGCACCACTATGAAGAGATTGCAAGTTTCTCCTGGGGTGATAGATCAGGATTACACCAAGGAAGTTAAGGTCATGGCTTCATCACCTACTAAAGTTAGTGTTTTGTCTCCAGAAAATAGAATTGCATAATTATTACTATTGCCTTTTCATAAAGTAGGATGGAAACATAATAAAGAATGACGAGACCAAGGTTTTGGCTCTTCGGATGCCTACTGGATCAGAAACCTTAAAGAAGGAAGGCCTGAATTAATACTATCCATAAAAGGAAAATAATTTAAAGGATTATTAGACACTGGAGCAGATGTATCTTGTATATCAAAAATACATTGACCCCTACAGTGGCCTCTTTCTACTGCAGATACATACTTAGAGGGCATAGAGGGCAGGCTCAACATCCCTGTAAAAACTCTGATAATTTAGAATGGAAATACAAAGAAGGACATAAAAGTATCTTTAAACCTTTTATAGTTAATCACTTACCCATAAACATATGGGGCAGGGATGTATTGAGTCAAATGAATGTAATGCTGTTTTCGCCTAACCAACAAGTCACGAATATGATGTTTGACCCAGGACATGTTCCTGGTACCGGGCTCAGAAGTAAAGGACAAGGCATTACTGAGCCCATACAAGCCCAGGGAAACTCAAACAGATTGGGTTTAGGAAATTTTTAATAGCGACCACTGACAAGTCTGCACCGCATGCAGATGCTATTACTTGGAAGTCTGATGAGCCTGTGTGGGTTGATCAATGGCCGCTTAATGAAGAAAAGATAAAAGCTGCCAAACTGTTAGTGCAGGAACAGTTAGAAAAGGGACATATAGAAAGAACCACCCAATTCACCTTGGAATTCTCTGATTTTTGTTATCAAGAAAATATCAGGTAATTGGCGATTAGTACAAGATCTTAGGAAAGTTAATTGTACCATGGAAACCATGGGAGCTTTACAACCTGGCATGCCTATTTCCTCTGCTATTCCCAGTAACACATAAAGTTATTATCGATTTAAATGATTGTTTTTATACTACTCCCTTGGATCCCAAAGATTATAAAAGATTTGCTTTTCGTATTCATTTTAAAGAACCTATGGAGCGTTATCAGTGGAGAGTTTTACCTCAGGGAATGTCTAATAGCGCCACTTTGTGTCAAAAGTTTGTACTTGCAGCTATATAGTCAGGAAGAAACCTGAACCATCGGTGTATATCATTCACTACATGGATGATATTTTGATGGCTCATAGGGACCAAAATGCGGCCCTCTTGATTTTTTACTTACTACGAGAAGCATTAAAAAGACATGGATTAGTTATAGCATAAGAAAAAGTACAAGTTATGGAACCTTACAAATATTTAGGACATTTTTAACAAAAAGGTTTTGTTAAACCCCAGAAGATAGAAATAAGAAAAGATCACTTACAAACTTTAAATGATTTTCAAAAATTACTAGGAGATATTAATTGGCTTAGACCATATTTAAAAATAAGTACTGGAGACCTTAAGCCTTTATTTGATATTTTAAAAGGAGATCCTGATCCAAATTCGACTCGGGAAATTTCCCCTGTAGCAGAACAAACTTTAAATTTAGTACATTTACGTATTCAAAAACAACGAATTATGTATATGACTTATGGTAAACTTTGGTGCTTTTACATCTTGCCCACTCATCACACACCTACGGGTGTGTTATGACAGGAAGGACCATTATGGTGTGTATATTTAGCTTCTTCAAGGAAAAGAGTTCTAAAACCTTAGTTCGAAGAAATAGCTGAATTAGTGATGAAAGGTAGGTCTGAGTCTGTTCAATATTTTTGGAAAACACCCTAATTCTATAGTTATACTCTATGACAGATCCCAAACTTCTTGGTTATGGGAAAGTTGTGATTCATGGGGATTAGCATTTGCTGGGTTTTGTGGATTGGTGAACAATATTTATCCTCCAGACAAGTTGTTACAATTTGCTAAAATACCATTTATTTGTTTTCCCCAGCATTTATAAAAATAAACTCATACCTCATTCCCTTACAATATTTACTGTTGGTTCCTCCAAAGGAACTGCAGCCCTTTCTTACAAATGACATACTATGGTTAAAAAATTTCTAGCTCAATCTGCACAATTAGTGGAGCTACATGCCATCACAGCAGTTTTCAACTACATACTGAACAACCTTTTAACATTTATTCAGACAGTCTATATGTTGTTTTCGCATTAAATAATTTAAAAACTGTTGCTTGTATTCAATCACAAAATGAGCCTATTTTGGCTTTATTTGGTGAATTACAACAATTAATTTGGAACCGCGAATATCCTTATTTTGCGGCACTTATCAGAGCTCACTACCTGGGGCTTTGGCAGAAGTCAACAATTTAGCTGATTGGGCAACTCGAGCTGTAGGAGCATCTGTCAATTTATCTCAAGATCAAATTACTTTAGGCCAGCGTTCACAACAACTACATCACCCGAATAGCCAGGCTTTAAAGCATCGATTTAACATATCTAAAGAAGCAGCAAGGGACATAGTAAAATCTTGTCCTCATTGTGCTCCTCATTTACCAGTTCCTCATTTAGGTGTTAATCCCAGAGGACTGCTCTCAGGACATCTTTGGCAGATGGATGTTACTCACATTCCTTTATTTGGTATATTGAGTTATTTGCGTGCTACGGTGGACACTTACTCTGGATTTATGGTGGCCACTCCTATGACTGGTGAAAAAACATCTTTAGTTATTCAACACATGTAATGCTGTTTTGCTATCATTGGTATACCTAAATGCTTAAAGACAGATAATGGATCCGCTTATATTAGTAAATCATTTGCTCAATTTTGTGTCACTTTTTGAATTAAATATACAACTGGAATCCCTTATAATCCTCAAGGGCAAGGTATTGTGGAGCATGCCAATGGGACTGTGAAGCAACAATTAGATAAAATAAAGAAGGGGGAGCTATACCCTTCGACTCCTCACAGTTTAATTAATCATACTTTATTTATTTTAAAATTTTTTTATTTTGGATGTACACAGTCAGTCTGCTTCTGACCGCCTTTGGAAAAAGATTCCTAAACATAAAGACAAAGCATATGCAAAATGGAAAGATCCACTTACTGGACAATGGCAAGAGCCAGCTCCTGTCCTGATTTGGGGACAAGGACATGTTTGTATTGTTCCACAGGACGCTGAAAACGCTCGTTGGCTGCCAGAAAGACTGGTGAGACCTGTGCTACCACCTGCGAGTATCCAAGATGAAGACGCCGCAGTTCCTGATGCTCCTGATCATCTGGATTGAAGGCATCTTTGGCAAGGGTATCTACGGGGCCTATGTCCCAAACCCTTCATTTTTACATCCTGAAGGCTGGACTGAAGCAGCTATCTCTGTTTGGGCAAATGACAGTCGTCTCGTGGGACTACCATATGGAGCAGTGCCCAGACAAGTGTTGTCTAATTTCACCTATGAAGCAATGGGATGAGGCATGCCTATATGGTTTAGTTTCCTTAGTCGTGTTCCAGGATGCATGTTAGTGAATAGGACTAATTTAAGGACTCAAGGGTCTGCATATGCCATTTTACAGCATCCAGTCACCACAAATTCTGCAACAGAAACTTTGAGACCTCCCCCACATTTTCATCCCTGCATTAAAGCCAAAGCCTTAACTGAAAAGATTATTCATTGGCAGCAGTGTTATACGGCTACCCCTGCTAGAAGGATTTGACACCACTCTGTGGGACTGGTCTAATGTAAGCAGATATGATCCTAAGAATCCCGCTTGCAACAACACGGTTACACAGACCGACTGCTCTGTGCCTTACAGATTGTCAATAGGACTGTGGCAACATAAAGAACGTACTCAGACTTGTGGAAGATAACTGCTGCATCTGGTCACATTTTACAATGGTATTTGAATGAGACAGGGATCTTATCCTCAAATGGGTCATCAAAGGCGTCTATAAATTTCAGTAATATTGAATCATTGTTACTAAATAATGCTTGTAAACTGCAAGGATATGTTCAGTCTTGTCTTGGATCTCCATATGTGTTTTAAATAGGAAAAGTGAACATATCTATTGTTGCTCATAATAATTTTAATGTATCCTGTAAAAAGTGTACATTGACTAGTTGTGTGAGTGTTATAGAAGAAGGACTACAAGTAATGGTTTTAAAACAACCACCTTTTCTTGTGATTCCAGTTAGTATACAAGAGGATTGGTATGAAGATAAAGGATCAAACATGGTGGAGAAAATTTTAGGAAACATGAGAAATGGATTAGACAGACCCAAAAGATTTGTGGTAACACCGATCTTAGGGATTATAGCTTAATTTACAGCTATAGCGTTTACTACCACTGCTGTAATGGCATTAGTACAAAATGTGTAAACTGCTCATTATGTTAACCAGTTGAGTCATACCTTACGGAAACATTGGTAACACAAGAAGATATAGATCATGATATGGAAGCTAAATTAGAAATGTTATATGATGCTGTATTACAAATGGGTGAGGAAATTAAGAGAATGAAATAGATTCAGAAGTTTGTGTGTCATGCCAATTATAAACTAATATGTGTTACTCGAAAACAGTTTAACGCAAGTCAATATTCGTGGGATAATATTCAAAAACATATCATTGGGATTTGGCATGAGAAAAATGCATCTTTGGATCTTATTAATTTGATAAAGAAATTGTAGATTTACAACGTGCTCCTGTCTTACATTCTGATACAGCGCAAGTGGTCAATGAATTTTGGGACACTTTACATAAGCTTCTTCCAGACGGAAGTATGTTTAAAAATTGGTTGGAATATGTTATTAGTTTGGGTGTCACTTTGGGAATTTTTGCATTTTATTACCTTGTTCTCTGCAATGTCTTCAAACCATGCTGGCACGTATTATGTCACAAGTTCATCTGAACAGCCTTGAGTTAAATTGAGTTAGTGGAGTTAACCCCCTTCGCAAAGTCTGAAGGACTGGCAGTCAGTGACGGGTAAGAGGATTGAGTTCAGATGCATCAACCTAAGACAAGAAACTGTTTTTAAATAACAGTAGACCCAATGACGGGTAAGATCATCAGAACCTGTCCCAACCTAAGATGGACCCAGTTCCGCTTTGCTCATTTTTAGTAAATAAAGAAGGGGGAGATGTAGGAGTCAGGTCAGCTGCTCCAGGTGTTTCTTGGTGGGTGACCAATTAGTCCCTTGTGCCTCTGTGTCTTTGCAGACAAAAGCATTGCAGAATAACTCAGTTATTTATGGCCTTGCAGCTGAAAACATTGCAAGATAACTCAGTTATTTAAGACCTCTTTAAGATTCTTTTGAATCTTGCATATCGCTGTGCTTATCTTAGAACGTAGTGCTTTTATTAATCAAATGTTAAGGCAGTGTGACTACCTAAGTAACATTTGCATAGATAAGAGGTTAAGAATGTTTTTTAAAGCAAGTTCTTTGATTTTTGTTTTGTAACCATTCCCTTGTAAGAAGAGTATAAAAACCAAGATTGGAATATTCTCTGGACTTCAGTCCATCAAACTGTTGTCCTCCCAATCCCATACTTTGTATATGTCTCTTTCCTTTTCTTTCATCCACACGCCTCATTTCAGATGCAGCCTGATATTGGATAGCTGGTCTATCACCCACACTGGATTGCTATTTATAACTGATAGGATTACAGAAAAAGAGATCAAGAAGGTAGCACCCTTCACTTTAGCCTATCATAAACTGAAATATCTAGGGGTATACCTAACCAAACATGAATGGATTACCTTCTTCCTATGAAAGAGATGGTGCTGTTGGCTGAAGTGATTCAATGGAGTTTAGGGGCTCAATGTCCCCATCTTCCTGATTGTCTGCCCATATGTCTTAATCCAAAGTTTCAGGGTCCCTTACCTCCCAATCAGTGTCTTCATTTTAACATCAGTCACCATTCACTCCAATACACTACTGTGTTAATCTGGGTAGACTAGAGAAACAAATTCATAGATACATTTATATGTATATAAGAAAGAGGTTTGCATACAAGAGTAATTGAATATTGACAAAACATCCCAGCCAAGTCCGATATTTACCCATATGTCTGATAACAATCTCTAAAGTCCTCTAGAGACCCATGAAGCAAATGCAACGATGCCACGTGCCACAGGCCAGGTGGTGGGGAGTCTTGTGTATCCAGTGGTGTAAGCATCTCAGCACTGGCAGGGGTCTCCATGTGGCTTCTCCAGTTACCAGGGCACTGAGTCTATCAGCATAGTACACTGTGTCTTGTCAGTAGAGCATATCTCAGGGAGTGAGCTGAGAGAGGAGGGTGTCTCCTGCCTCCAAGGAGGAAATACAGGAGCTCCCAGAATCCTCAGGAAAAGTTCATGGCCTTCCAGAGGTTTTATTGGCTATTACCCGATTAGCAGACTACACTGCACCCCCATCACTCTAAATTCTATCAAGTTCCAAATTGACACCAGATTGTGTAATTACCACAACTACCACTGCCACATATAATAAATGTAATCTTTCAATCATATTAAGATTTGTGCAGTCAGATCTATGTGCATATATTTACAAGTTTAGTATTAAAGTAGCAGATGGACATTAGGACTCCACTTAAGTACTCCCTCAATGCAAGAATACTTTGTTCAATTAAACTGACATTCGATGATGTTTACCTTCCCAACATAATCGCTGAAGAAAAAGTGGATGCATCAGCAAATGTGGTGAAAAGCTGATGGAGCCCGGCTATAAAAAGATAGTGTCTAGGGTGTTAAAGGCTTAAAGGTAAGCAAGCAGCCATCTAGCTCAGAAGCAAAAAAGCCCACAGGGAAGAAGCACACCAGCCTGTATGATCACGAGGTGTTGAAGGGATGAGGGACCAAGCATAAAAGAACAAAAAATCATATCATTGTGAATGAGGGGGAGTGCAGATTGGGGACCCAAAACCCATCTGTAGGCCACTGGACACCCCCTTACAGAAGAGTCTCGGAGAAGGGGCGAGCCAGTCAGGATGCAGTGTAGCAATGATGAAACATACAACTTTCTAGTTCTTAAATGGTTCCTTCCCACCACGATTATGATCCCAATTCTACCTTACAAATCTGGCTAGACCAGAGGACATACACTGGTACAGATAGGAACTTAAAACACAGGAATGCAGGGCAGATGATCCCTTCAGGACCAGTGGTGAGAATGGTCATACCTGGAGGGGAGAAGAGGGGGTGTGGTAGAAAGGGTGAAGCAATGACAAGGATCTACATATAACCTCCTCCCTGGTGGATGGAGAACAGAAAAGTGGGTGAAGGGAGACGTTTGACAGTGTAAGATATGATAAAATATTAATAATTTATAAATTATGAAGGGTTCATGTGGGAAGGGAGAGCAAGGAGGGAGTGGGTAAAATGAGCTGATACCAAGGGCTCAAGCCGAAAGCAAATAATTTGAGAATGATGATGGCAACAAATGTGCTTGACACAATGGATGGATGGATGGATTTTGATAAGAGTTGTATGAGCCCCTAATAAAATGATTAAAAGAACAACTACAGGAATCATGTGTTTCATCAATGCTATACTACACTCTGGCTGATTTGTCTCCTCCTTGTGACCCTTCTGTAAGAGAATGTCCGGTTGTTTACAGATGGGTTTTGGGTCGCCACTCCAACAACCCTCGTTTGTATGGATATGATTGTTTAATTTTGGTCTTCTGAAAGAGAAACGGCAAAGGTGTGGCTCACCAAACTGCAAGATTGAAACAAAGCTCACAATGGGAGGTGGCTAACTGAAAATGCACAAACTAGATCCACCTGCAAGAACCAGGAGAGAATCAATATGAAGGAAATACAGTGCCCGGGACATAATGGTATCAAATAACATCATGGCAGCCAGGAACGATAGTCCAATAAGCAAGGTAAACACAAGCTTAGGGAGTCAGTTGTCCAAAACAAGCACCCATAGATGCCTGATAGATGGTACACAAGGAAAAGAGAGTGCCAAGGTAAGGCACTAAATTCAGTGGCTAAAAGCCCCAGCCCATAAGAATATGCCCCCAGGAAATGAAATCTATGCAGAGTCATGAAAGCATCCCCACAAAAGTGTGTTAAGTATGAGGTCCACGTTTGCCTTCATCACCTCTCAAGTAATTGAAGCTTATCTCCACAGGTCCCTTGGGAATACAATGCTTGTTTCAAGTGAACAAGTGATAGAAGTGCACTGCCGAGTGGAACTCAGGCTGCATTCACCCAGTCTGTAACTGGACCCACCATGAGCAATGCGTGGGCCAGGATGGTTTGCATTCTTAAGTCACAAGTCTCTGGGCCACTTTGAGAAAACCATCATGTAACTTCACTCCTGCTGATCCAGGAGTTCTAGTCAGGAGACTACCAATGCCCTTTAGCATGATACTTACAGGAGTGTTTGTACTTGGGATATTCTGGTGAAAACCAATGGACAGTCCAGGCCCAGATGCCATGTAAACTCTACTAGACATGCCTCAGTCAACCACGGCAGTAAATTCAATCAAGGTACTTTGAACTATCTAAAAATTTTGCATAGATTATGTCCTAAATTTTGTCAATAATAACATTTATTTTGTGCACAGGAGAAAATGTGACTACTAGAAAATGTTGTTTTTATTAAAATTGTATGATGTAATTCCCTTCGTTTTGCTTTAATGGCATAGTCCACTTTTGCATTTAATTGCTAACATTATAGTCACATTTACAAAGAAGTTACATCATGAATAATTAACACACATAGAAAGGTTTTATATATGAATGGATATATGTCATATAATCTATTTGAAATATAGGCATAAGTAGAGGAGGTGGGGCAGAGGGTGCGCCAAGCAGAATATCAACGGTTAGAGGCCTCATATGCCTGGATCCAGCCTGGACTCAGCCACTCAGCGGATGAAAGTGCGTGGGGTGACAGAGGTCACACTCACATTCCTGGCTGTGCCCATTTGTTTCTTTCTCTGTGTAGAGGGGAGACTCTCTTCTGCTACTTGGGAAGATTCCCAGGTTATGCTCATTTTCAAGATCTTGAGTCCTGGGCTTTCCAAGATAGAAACTCCAGGGTTTCCACCAACCCGGGTGACGTTGACCAGTCTGTGCTCAGGACGATGGTCTGAAGGAGGAGAGAGGCACAGAACTCAACCTGGAAGGCTGATCCGGGGGCAGTGGGGGGCCTTGACCAGGCTGACTCTTGTTCCTGTATCACCAGGTGCACAATTTCCCATTCAGGTAGTTACAACACTTTGCTGCTAATTGAAGGGTCAGCAGTTCAAACCCACCAGCTGCTTTGCAGGAAAAAGACGTGGCAGTCTGTATTTATAAGGATTTATCGTCTTTAAAATGTTATATGACTTGAACAGTTAAAGCCTTGTCAGTTGGTTCCTCCCTCTGATCATGCTGGACCTGATCAGGTATTCAACATTTTCTGTATTTTTGTTTGTTCATATTAAGGTTTATCGCAGATGTGTTATTTCATTGGGACTCACCCTCTGGTAGTTGTGTTATATATTTTTTTGTGTTTTGGTATATAAAACCCAGGACTGGTGAACCTATAGGGACAGCAAGTAGAATAAGGATTTTGTAGGGGTGGGGGTGGGGGTGGGGGCTAGTGGTGGTGGAAGGGTATAAAAGGGAAAGATGTCAAGGGGTCCAGGAAGGAAAGGAATGCTGGGAAATTAGTTGTGGCAGCAATTACACAATACTGCTTGATGTGATTGAACTATGGAATGACATGATATATTAGCTGCCATTAAAAAGGAAATAAATTTATTTTTAAGGTTATATGGATGTCTACTCTTCCATATAGGGTCACTGAGTCAAAATCCACTCATGGCAATGGGTTTAGTTTAAGTATGGACTCAGCAGACTGTAGTGGCAGAAACCTTGTACTTCCCTGCACCAGCTCTAGTTAAAAGGTATGTCCCCAGTCAGCTACTCTCCCCTCCTTTATTGTAAACACTAGGAAATGAAGGCTTTAGGAAACACTATGCTGTTGAAACAACAGAGTCCTGGGTTTCAGTGTAACTGGAGTCAGATAGCATCGTGCCATTGATCCTAGAACTTGTCCTGAGTATTGGATGTGAGGAATTGAGGGAATTACACTTACAAAGATGATGGGACCTTGTCCTCAAGGACTCTCAGTCGACCTGTGTCTAATTTCACCCAACTGAAGTCAATTCTTTTTTTTTTTTTCTGAAGTCAATTCTTATTCTTCCACTCAAAGCAAAGCAAGCTCTACAAGTTTCATCTGAGACTTTAAAAAAAATAGAGAAGTTTTTATTGTGAATTGGGTCAAAGTTATAGAGCAGATTATGTTTTACATTTGTGTTAGACAGGGTTCTCTAGAGAGATAAAGCCAGATTACTGATAATTTTATATATATTTATATTTATAAAGATAGATATATAGGACAAGAAATGAACAGTTAAATTATAAACAAATATATAATACAAGAAATGAACAGTTAAGTTATAAACAGATTGATCTATAATGTAAGAAATGAACAGTTAAATTATAAAGCAGTATACAAGGCTCATTACGATTCACTCCCATGAGACAGTTGTGAGACACTAGCAGTCCTTCAAGTCTTGAGGCTCAATGTAGTCCTCTGGAGAGAGAGAGAGAGAGAGAGCTAGGCAATCCCAGCACAGGCAGCAAACAGCAAGGCAGGTCACCAACTGTCAGCCAGGTCACCAACTGTCAGTCCTCAGCTCCAGAGATGTAAATTTAATTCGTGTGGTCCTAAAGGGACCTCAATGTACAGTGACACAGTCCACAGGCTAGGCCTCCCACCTGTAGTGTGCCCTTTAAATTGAGGCACAGAACAAGCAAGGCAGCTGCACTCTGGTCAGATGATTAAAGAACGAGAGACAAGAAAGACGAGGCTCACAAAGCCACTGATCTTTCTGCCCTTCAATTAATCCCACTTGTGTTTGTTTATCGGCCAGGCTGGCACAATAAACTATCTCAACATTCAACAATTTGCACACATTTTGTTTCAACTCATCTATGCAATCCCTTCAGTGTACTCTCAATTTTCCATTTCCTATTTCTATTTCTCCTTCTCTAATTTTTTGCACTCTGTCCTTGGGTAAATGCTACCCCATGGATTCTAAATGACTCATTGTTCTCACCTGGGGGAAGCTCTTTTCCAGACGTGAAAGGTGACCAAAGGCCATGGTCTTATGGATGCTCCACCAGTCATTACCTGAGCAGCAAGTCTGGTCTCTCATGATTTTGAGTTTTGTTCCACATAAAATGAAAATTTCTTAAGATACTTTTCTCCATCCTTAATGATATTCTTACACACACACACACGCACATGAACACGGAGACCAACCAACTAAACAAGCAAGCAACAAAATGACTGTTTCATTTTATGCCCTCTTGTGAGACAGTGTTAGCGATGCGGCCTCACTGACAGATGTCCTTCCCAGAGGCTGTTTGAGAACTGTGGGCTGGCTGCATTTCTGCTTGCTGCTATGACCTCCACTTACAGCCCCTCCCCTTCTTCCTGGGAGGGAGCCAGGGTGTGTGGTGGATCTGGGCAGGGCTGACGCCCAGTGGAGGCAGAGTCCACAGAGGGTGTAAGACCCAGGGAGGCTGCCTTCCACCCTTTCCTTTGCTGATCTGACGCTTTCTGAACAGCATGGAGTCTGTGAGTGCCCGCTGGCAGCTCTCACCCCCTTCCGCAGCCCTCATCTTTGGTTCCCGCAGGGCATGTGGTGTATGTCTCCTTCGTTTCTACATCCTCCGCATCCCCCACCTGTGTCCAGACTTCCAGGGGGCTGCGTGCAGGGTAGTGCCAGAAACGGATTGGTACACTTCATGCTAACTCCCATCCGAAATCTCTCCCAAGCGGGTTTCCTATGCTTGGGCGTGTACAGAGGATGAGGGGGTCTGGGGAGCTGTCACCCTCAATTGAAGTTGAGGTTCTGCTAGAAAGCTTCTGAAACTAGGTCATGACCTCATATTGGGTGTGAATATCGGGAAAGCCCAAAGTTTTCCTCAGAGTGAAAGGTTTGAGGACGCTGGATGACCAAAAATTCATTCAAAATCAAACACGTAATGAGTCCCAAGTGTTTCTGGCAGCCCTGGCCTCTGCTGGAAAATGCTGGGACTCAGGGAGTCTCCACAGCCCCGTGCCCGTGCAGCGCGCGTCCTGCCACCAGGAGGCGCGCGCCTCCACTCAGTCCGCTTGGGACTCAGGTGTGCAGCCAGTGCCTGCCCTGGTTGGCTTGCTGCAGGGGTCTGAGCGCCAGGTGCCCAAGAGACTCTGGTGCAGCAGACTGAGGCAGGTGGAGTCCCGCCCAGTATCTCTTCGTCCCCTCCCCTCCGCTGTTCCCCTGGTAAGGGGGGTTCTCTGGTTGATCTCCTCCTTTTCCTGTTTCCACAGAAAGGACCCAGGCACACTTGCTGGAGGCTCTTGAATTTGTTGAGGACCAGGCCACAGACAAGGGCAACCAGGAGAGAGTCATAGACGGGACAAAAGCCCCCTTGGGGCTCCTTAGGCATTCCTGGGCGAAACAATTGTGGTCCTTGGGGAGGTGGGGAATCCAATTTGTTCCAAGTAAGATGACCCTTCCTTTAGCAGGGTTGGGAAATCGAGAGGTTTTGCCCCATTAGGAGCTCCTGTCCACCCTGGCCTGCTCAGGATTTCCACAGCCCTTTCTTCCTGCTTCCGCCTTATTCCTTTCATCCCTCTCAGGGTCCTAGCAGGTACTCCAAGAAGTGCACAAAGGGAGACTTCTGCAGCCCAGGTGGGTGGCCTAGCGGTTACCCAGTGGGATACTAACCATAAGGCCAGTCATTTGAAACCAACAGCTGCTCCCTTGGAGAAACATGAGGCACATCTACTCCCCTAAAGAGTTAGGCTCAGAAATCCACAGGGCTAGCTCACCCCTGCCCTGTAGGGTCACTGTGAGTTGGAATGGACTCAGCAGCAATGAGTTTTTCTCGTTGAGAGCCTTTGTGGTGCTGCTGCAGCCTCCCATATGGAGGTCAGTTTTCCAGGAGCAGTAGTTAGCTCTCTGCTGATCCCATTAAAACTGGAAAGTGCATGTCTGTTCTGCCTGCCTATGAGCCTCTGTTTCCAGGGGAAAACTCTCCTTCACCAGGCCATGCATCTCCTCTTTTCCTTTATTCCTGGGTCAGAGCTCAGATGAGTGTGTGCACTGGGGAGATGCCCAGGACACAGAAACCGTGCCTTCTCCTGTCCCAGCCCCACTCTCCCAGCTCTCGGCCCCTCTTTGCTCCATCCTCTGTCCTGAAATGGAAGTGATCTTCTTAGGTCCCATCTTCAGACTCAGAGAGTCAACAGTGTTGACTAGTCTTCTCTTTAGTTTTCTAGGGGGCAGCTCCCTATTCCTTTCCATAAGCCCCTTGGTCCCTTTTGATGGTTGGAGCTGGAGCTCCTCTCCGCCTAAGGGGGTTTAGGACACACTGTGCCCGTTGTCCTTGATGATCAGAGTCCTGGTGGCATCACTTAGAAAGTAAGGCTGCGGTGATGGTTTCTGCCTTTAGAGCGTCAGTGCTGAGGGGCCAGATTCTCTACCTGTGATTGGACAGGAGGAGCAATGGCCCGGGGTGCTCCAGATAAAGCATTTTTAATAGGGGCATGGTAAAATTCCCACAACAATAAGCGTAAGTTGTCCTATTCAACCTTCCTTGGCAACTCTCCTTACCAAGTGCTGTAGCGCCATTCTATTTCTCCTCCCATGATTTTGGTTTGGGGTCAAGCACCCTCTTAGTGATGCCACACATCTTTCTGTGGAAAGAGGAGCTGCATTGTGATTCCCAAGGAAACCAGGCATGCAAAGTGGGCAGAGGAGACACATAGACAGGCCCAGATTCCAGTCTCTGCCTTAATGTGTGAATGATGCCAATAGAGAGCCAACTACCGATCCTGGACATTTGTCCTCAACGACACCATCAGAAGGACATTCATTACCTCATGTGTTTTTACCCGCTTCCTTTTTTTAATTAGTACTTGAAAAATCTGTATCACAAAACATTTCCCCAAACAGCAATTTTTGGATGTCCTCCACATTCTTTGGCCTTCTCTTTGAATCCCAGAGAAAGTGACAGTGACTTAATTTTCACAAGAGTAAAACTGTGTGGTAGATGAAGAAACCCTGGCTCAGAAGGAGAAATAATCTGCCCCAGGCCACACAGCTAGTAGACAATTGGTAGCAACGCTGAGATTTTAAACCTGGTGTTTCTGGACTCACACTGTATCCTCCCAGTAAAAAGTTCACTTCGTTCAGAGTCCAGAATCTGGGACTTGGTCAGCAAATAAAGTGAATGCACAGTTTTAAACCAAAGGGGCTCCAATGTATGTGGCTGTGTGTGTGTGTGCACCTGTGTGTGTCCAAGTGTCTGTGTGTCTATGATGATGTGTATGGATGTGTTTGCATCTAGGTAGGGAGTAGGGAGGAGTGGACATACTGAGAGATTGGCTGGGAGGAGGAAGACTTCTCAGACAGATAGGTGGCTAGGAAGGCGGTCCTTGGGACATCCAATGACATTAGACCTGGTATCAGTAGAGCAGAGTTCACAACTTGGGGCCAGGGTCAGTCATGCATATGAGAGGAATTGAACAGTAAGATAGCTGAGGATCCTGTGCCAAAGAGGCTGAAGGGCAGCTGACTGCACAGCCCTCCGGATTCAGAAGTCCCGGACCTTTTTCTGATCCAGCCTTTCTGTCTCCTGAAGACATGTGGCTCTACCTGGCAGTTCTCGTGGGCCTGTATCACCTTCTGCGCTGGTACCGGGAGAGGCAGGTGGTGAGCCACCTGCGAGACAAGTATGTCTTCATCACGGGCTGTGACTCGGGCTTCGGGAACCAGCTGGCCAGGCAGCTGGACCTGCGAGGCTTGAGGGTGCTGGCTGGGTGTCTGACGGAGCAGGGAGCCGAGCAGCTGAGAGCCAAGACGTCAGACAGACTGGAGACAGTGATCCTGGACGTCACCCAGACAGAGAGCATCAAGGCAGCCGCCCAGTGGGTGAAGGAGCGTGTGGGCGACAGAGGTACCTTCCAGATTCCTGTTGTTTTTGTCTGTTTGATTCTTGTCTGTCAGGGGAAGCCAGCCCTGAACACATCATTACGTTTCTGGTAGACGCAATTGTGCAGCGATAATAAGTAAAGATCAGAGTAAAGTTATAGGGAGCATCAGAGATAGAAGTATTGAAGTAAATGGAGTCAGACACAATTCATAGTAGCATGCTCACCTCTGCCCCGCTTCATGGTCCATGTGGAAGGTGAGAGAGATTTAATGCTAGGCCAGACCCCTTTTATCTTCTTCGGGGACATGCAAGCCCCCTAATTACAGGTGAGGACATACGTCACTGCAATGGGCTATCTTATAGGTAATAGAGTAATGAGGGGGGTGGTCTAAGGACATACACGCAATAGGAAGAGGGATTAGGGGTGTACATGTGACAAGATGGGCAGACCCTAGATTCAAGATGGCAGCCTAACCTTGATCATCCTTGGGTGGGTTTGACCTCTCTGGGGTCTCCTACAAGGAAACAGACAACTACTATCCTTATCACAAGGGAGTGGGCCCTATTTGTTGTGGGATTAACAGTGGTAACTACTTGCTCTAGATAGCAGATAGCTCTCAGGGAGAATAAGCCCAGACCTACTTCTGATGACCTCCAAGTATAGTCATTCCCAAGCAGCTGTCTGGCATATATTTGGCGGAAACAGCTTGGGAGAAATCCTTCTGTATCCCACACTTGTCTGTGTGTGACTGGGAGACCTTTCTTCTGCTGCCTGGAGAGATGCCTATGGCTGAATTCCCGTGCTTCAGGGTGAATCCATACTTGCTCATCTAGATCACCACCCTGCCAGCCCGAATCCCTTCTCTTTCCCTCTCTCTCTCCAACTCAATTCTGAGGCTCGGTAGTTTTAGTGAGTATGTGCTGATGACAATTGGGTCTTTTGCAATTAATATCTCTTCTCTTCTCTTCCCTTCCCCTGAGCTACAGTTCTTGTTTTATTTGAGTCTGTGCCTCTGAGGTGGGGATCAAGGCTGACTTTCTGTCAGAACCTTTCAGTGGGAGTTTGCGGGGGCCACACTGGAGGCGGATTCGCATCCTCAGTGCTGTGTTCTTCAGGAAGACCGGAGCCACCTATGCAGAGAATGAAGATAAGCCCATTTTCAGAGGAGTGCAGGGTACGAATTCCACCAGCCACTCCGTGGGAGACAGAAGGGAGTTTCTACTCCTGTAAACAGTTCCAGTCTAGAAAACTCACACACGCAGTCAGTCTACCCTGTCCTATGGGGATTACTGGGATTCGGCACCCACTCAATGGCAATGAGTTTGATTTGACAGAAGGGCCTTCTAGGACAGGGTCTACTACCCCATATTGTTTTCAATGCTGTAAATCTTTGTGAAATTCAACTGGCTCATCGTTGTCCAGTTGTGAGTTCTAACTGCTGACTCCAGATTAGCGACTGGAAACTGGATCCCGGAGCCTTTGGAATACTTTGGAACTTCCTTTTTTTTAGGGAGAGGTGACGGTATCTTTAACTTCTTTCGTCTGACTATAAATCTGAAACATGAGCATTGTGCAAACGACAGTAAGAGATAAAGATCAAAGCAATATTGGATCATTATTTCATCACCAAGAGATAACAACTGTTAATATTATGACATATATGGGATTATATTTTGTATCCTTTTCATTTAAAGCGGAATGAGGAATGTCTGGTACTATATTCCTGAGTGAATATTTTTGACTTAGTGTCTGTTCAGCCCTTGTTGACCCAGGCCACATGCTATGGACTACTGAGACTTTAGACTTTCTCATTTCTAGGCCCACAACGTCCTTCATAGGCTAAACCAGAGAGATTTGATGTGGAAAAACCACTAAGTGAACTGGGCTTTACCTCAAACTCGCCTATTGTGAGTTAAGGAGCCAACACACTCCCTTGGACTTCAGGCTTTAACTCCTTAGTGTCAGAAGAAGCAGACGACTGCTATCCCAATGTTATATAATAGATGGTCCTTGGACTTTGGTTTTTGTCTCTTGCCTTGAGGGTGCTCCAGACAACAATTTATTTATTATTTTAATATCTGCCTTTCTTTCTTATGACATGTCTTAATCTGTTACATATGGATCTGCCTTTCTGAATGAGTGTTAATGAGAGTTTGCCATATCACCAACCTCCATGGTTTGTGTAAATAGCGTCTAATCACTTAAAAATTTAATCTGTACAAAAAGCAAGCCAGCCTATACTTGTATTTCCTCTTATCAACTGTGTTTAAAATCTATACCATTGCCTAAATTAATGACATTATCCATAGAAGTACCTTATACCCCAAGGGGATGATATATAATGTTCTCCATCATAAATGATGGTGATGTATCTAAAGTGAACCAGAGATATATATAAACCATAGACATATATAGACCTTAGACATATCTTCATAAAGAAGTCACTGAAGATATGGGTGCTATAGTAACGTATGCTGAAGAAACCAGATGGTGCCTGGCTATCAGGGGAAAAAAAAACCGTGTCTAAGGTCTTAAAGGTCTGTCTTCTATGTGAGGAGTCAACCAAGTCCACGTGGAAAAGCACAGCAGCCTGTGTGATCCAAGGATTGTAAATAACAAAGTCCAAATCCAAAAGAAAGACTATTAGAGTGTAAGTTGTAAAGATCTGGTTTACAGAAGGATATGGTTGATAGTGGAAACCCAAAATCCATTTTCAGGGTGTTTTAGCCCAGGTTGACTAGAGAAACAAACCAAGAGACACTGATGTGTCCAAGCAGGAGATTTATATCAAGAAGCAGTCATACATCAAGTAAGCATCCCAGCCCAATCCAACTCAAGTTCCTAAGTCCTACACTAGTCCACAAGTCCATACATCTTCAGACCCACACAGCCTCTTGCAATGACGCAAAATGTAGGAAGATCACAGGCTGGTGGGTGGAAGTTTGTGTGGACCTAATGCTTGTGGCTCTGGCAGTAATCAGGGTCAGCCAGCAGGAAGTTGAAGGCAATGCAGAGAGAGGGGAGATTCCCAGAATCGTCCTCATGAGCAGGCCACACCCACAAGGAGGCCGCATCAGGCTGTGACCTGCTTGACAGCCTGAACTCCACCCCTATACTTTACATGTCTTCAAGTTGACATGGAAGCATGTAACTACCCACAGGGTCCTCACATGGATTAAGCCTCCAGAGAATCCCCTCTAACCATAGTAGAGGGAGGTCAACAGTTTTTTTTAATAGATAGAGGGTGTTGTAACATTATTATGGAAGATGTGATACCTTATCACTGGATCTTCCATTTGACCCATATTAACGTTTCTGGATTTTTTTTTCTCTTTTCTTCTTTTACATTTTATTAGGGACTCATACAACTCTTACCACAATCCATACATATACATACATCAATTGTATAAAGCACATCCATACATTCCCTGCCCCAATCATTCTCAAGGCATTTGCTCTCCACTTAAGCCCCTTGCATCAGGTCCTCTTTTCTTTTCCCCCCTCCCCGTTTCTGTTTTTAAATTTTTAATTTTTCTTCTTTCTCTTGGATTGAGGTTTTTCTTTTTGTCTATCACTGTTGTTGGTTTGTTTGCTTGCTTGTTTGCTCCTGTTTGTGTTTTCTCTGATTTTCTGTGTATGAAATCCAGGATTGGTGGATCTATAGAGACAGCAACTGGATTAATACCTACCTGGGGGTATCGCAGGGTGAGCTGGGGGTAAATGGAGAGCTAACAATGAAAAGAAAATGTTCTAAAATTGATTGTGGCAATGACTGCAAGACTCTTCTTAATATGATTAAACTATCAAATTATATGATACATAAAGTACATGCTAATAAAAATATTCTTGTGATGAGTTTTATAATGAAAACTTCTTCCGAAACGTAATACTTTAGAATTTTCTATTGCTATGAATTGGAATTGACTTGACCACAGACAACAATAACCACATCCTTTTTCTGTCCCATCCCACTGCCAGGCAAATGGTTGCATCCCTACGTGTTCCGGAGCAGAACTTCTCCGTTGGCTTTTCAGAGCTGTATTCTTTTACTTCGGCATTATGTATTTGAACAGCACTTTGTTTCATGTTGCAATTGTTTTTTACATTTTATTGTCTTAAATCACTTTTAAACTAAGTAGCTTGAAACATGCATATTGATAAGATTCATCAAAATAAAAACATTTTAATTTCTATATGGGTGGGGCATGTCTCTTTGGTCAAGTACTTCCAAAATCAACAACCACCACCCTCAACCCGAACTCAGCTGAAGCCTGCTCTGCTGCTCTAACTTCAGTTGGCGGTTAAATCTGTCATTCTGCGTGTTCTTAGGGTGTGGACTTTTCCTCCCAAGCAATTTCTAGAGAAGGTTTTCTGAAACCTGGTTGGCCTAGGGACAAAGTGTGGTAAAAGTGGTCATCTGAGCTTGGAGTGGGGGGTGCAGAGCGTGACATTTTCTGGAGCTCAGGATGTAGTCTGGGCACTAGGGCATGGGGTGAGCATGCCTGGTTCTGGTCATCCCAGCGTGGAAGGTAAGGCTTGCTCTCTACATAGATGGTGCTCTGTGTTTTATGCAAATTGGCTTCAAGGCAGTCCTGTTTTTCAAATGCAGGATTGTTCCCCAACCTCCCGCCAAAATTGGATTTCAAGTCTGTCTCCCCTCCCTCATTGAATAGTCATTTGTTTCCGTTGAATATTTCAGCCCTGGTGGGGCTGTGGGCTAGGCAGCACACCCACCAGCCTGTGCCCAGCAGAAAGATGGAGCTGTCCCCGCCCGCAGAGTGACCGTCCAAGAAACCCAATGCCGGCTTGCTATGAGTTGGAATTGCTGTGACGGCAGTGGGTTTGTTTGGTTTTCTTCATCTGTTACTCCTATATTCTTCACAAGGCTCTCCAATTCCCACCAGCCAGCTCCTCAGTCCTCTCTTCCATCTTTTTTTTTTAATCAAGTTATTGGGGGTCATACAACTCATCACAAGCCATCCATCCATCCATTGTGTCAAACACATTTGTACAATCGTTGCCATCGTCATTCTGAAAATATTTGCTCTCTACTTGAGCCCTTGGTTGCAGCTCCTCATTTCCCCTCCATCACGGACCCTTGATGATTTATAAATTATTATTTTGTCATGTCTTACACTGTCCAACATCTTCCTTCACCTACTTTTCTGTTGTCTGTCCCCCAGGGAGGGCATTATATGTAGATCATTGTGATCAGTTCCCTATTTCTCCCCTACCTTCCCCTTATTCTCTTTGTATCGCTACACTCATTATTGGTCTTAAGGGGTTTGTCAGTCCTGGATTTCCTGTGTTTCCAGTTCCTCCCTCTACCAGTGTCCATCCTCTGGTCTAGCAGGATTTGTAACATAGGATTGGTATCCTGATAGTGAGAAGGAGGAAACATTAAAGAACTAGAGGAAAGTTGTATGTTTGATCAGTGCTATACCTGACTGGCTCATCTCCTCCCCATGATCCTTCTGTAAGCGGACGTCCAGTTGCCTACAGATTGGCTTTGGGTCTCCACTCCGCAATCCCCCTCATTCACAATGCGATGATTTTTTGTTTTTTGATGCCAAATACCTGATCCTATCATCACCCCTGACAACACAGGCTGGTGTGCTTCTTCCATGTGGGCTTGGTTGCTTCTGAGCTACACGCCGCTTGTTTACCTTCAAGCCTTTAAAACCCCAGATGCTATATCTTTTAATAGCCGGGCACCATCAGCTTTCTTCACATTTGCTTATGCACTAATTTTGTCTTCAGCAATCGAGTCAGAAAGGTGAGCATCATGGAATAACTGTTTATACAACAGTTCTTGCTTTCAGGGCGTATCAAGTCTGTCATTTCCAACCAAATGGTGCCCAGATATCACCTTTTATTTTGTTGTTGTTCCTTCGTTCACTTTTCTCTTACTCTCCTTGGTCCTCTTTCTTCCTTTCTCCCTGTTTTCTCTCCTTTCTTCAGTATATCATTATTGAGCATTCACAATATAAGATACTCATAACAATCTGAAATTGTAAATGAGTATACTGTCATTAATGAGCAAAAATCCCCAAACTTTATTATCTCTGTTTCTAGACTAGTGATAATGGACAGGCTGTGTTTCTTTAATATTATTTCCTGCATATATATATTTTTTTTGAATTCTCCATCATCTTCCGGGCACTGAACGAGGCCATGTCGAGCAAAAGGAGGAGAATGGCAAAGTGACTGTTCTCAGAAAACTAACAGGAGCTGTAATGACCGCAGACACCACGTAGTTATTCATTCTACCTCCAACCCCACTCATCTGCTAGCCCACCACTCGGCTGTCAGCCATCATGTCTGTCCGTGTTGTCATACTGTGCTGGCTTACGTGCCACTAGGATGCTGGAAGCTAGGCATGTCAAACGGTAATAGAGTCAACCCTAGTGAACACATTTCAGCGAAGCATCCAGACTGAAAATAGGAAGAAACAAGGGGCAGTACATTTCTGAGGGATTAGGTAATGCAAACATTATGGATATTGGAGGAACATTAATGGATAGGGTGTCAAAAGATGTGCTCTTCAGGTTGAAAGACACTGAAATGGGACCGGGGAAGCACTGCCTCCTCAAAGTAGTGTCAGCCTTACTGAGGGGACAGAGCAAACCTTTAGAGACCTTCACTTGCAGACAGAGCAGATCTCAAAATGAAAATAAATAGCTGGGAACATCCGTTAATAATCCGAATGTGAAATGTAGGAAATACGACTCTCAGAACATTGGGAGTTGTCAAAAATGAAATGGAACACGTAAAGATCAATATCTAAGACATAGTGAGCTGTAACGGACTATCAATGAACAAATGATATGGTCTACCATGCTCAGATAGACAAATGTAAGAGGAATCATGTTGGATTCATCATCAAAAGGAACATTTTAAGATAGATCATAAGGTCTAATGCTGTACGTGATAGGATACTACTATACACCTACAAGGAAGACCAGTTAATGCAACTACTAGTCAGTTGTACACACCAACCACGCAAGCCAATGATGAAGAAACTGGAAAGCTTTACCAGCGTCATCCGTCTGAAATTGAACAAGCATGCAATCAAGGTGCATTGATAATTACTGGCGACTGGAATATACAAGCTGGAAACAAAGAGGAAAGCATAGTAGTTGGATAATATGACCTTGGTGAGAGAAATGAAGTTGGATATCTCAAGACAGAAGTTTTCAAGACCAATGACCTTGGGGGGTGGGGGCAGAATGGGAAAAAAGAGAAGGACACGAAGGGCTCAAGGGAAAGAAAATGTTTTGGAAATGATGATGGCAACATGTGTACAATTGTGCTTGACACAATGGATGCATGGATTGCCATAAGAACTGTAAGAGCCCCCAACAAAATGATTTATTAAACAAAGAAAAATAAATAAAATAGCATTAAAAATACAATTTAAAAGAAGACCAATGACTTCTTCATTGAAAATACTTTTTTTTTCTGAACCACATACACTTTACATAAGGACTTCACCAGATGGAATACGCTGGAATCAAATTTACTACATTTCAGCCAAACTTAAGCCGGGGGCCAACTGTGGAAGAGACCACCAATTACTCATATACAAGTTAAGCTTGAGGGGGAATTATGGTGTTGGTGAAAAATACTTAAAATACCGTTGTCTGCCAGTAAAACACATAAATCTGTCTTGGAGGAAATATAGCCAGAATGCTCTTTAGAAGCAAGGATGGGGAGCTTTTGTCTCAGGTACTTTGGACATGCTTATCACGAGAGACCAGTTCTTGGAAAAGGACAGCACACACGCTTGGTGAAGTAGAGGGTCAGTGGAAAAGGTGAAGACCCTTGATTGGATGGATTGACACAGTGGCTGCAGCAGTGGGTTCAAGGGTCACCACAACTGGAAGGAGGACGTAGGACTTGGAAGTGTGTACTCCATGACACCTAACACCTCCCACCATAAAACATCTATCGTAATCTTTTTGCTCACAGTTGAACCCTAACTATGTACCCACTAGACATGCTTTCAGAATGTCTCCTCACTAATGTCCCCCTGTCCACAGGTCTCTGGGGACTGGTGAATAATGCTGGCGTCTCAGTGCCCACAGCACCCAATGAGTGGCTGACCAAAGGGGACTTTATGAAGATGCTGGACGTGAATCTTCTGGGATTGATCGAGGTGACCCTGAGCCTGCTACCTCTAGTGAGGAAGGCAAGGGGCCGCCTGGTCAATGTTGCCAGTGTCATGGGCAGACTTTCCCTTTTTGGCGGAGGCTACTGTGTCTCCAAGTATGGCGTTGAGGCCTTCTCGGACTCCCTCAGGTAGGCACCTGGGAATGAGGCCTCAGCACAGCGCTCTCACTTCTGTTTTCCACTGAAGCCTTTCCCGGGGGGTTATTTTGATCTCAACTCTTTCGCCCCCTCTAAATCGGAGCCACCCTCTATAGTCTCAGTGGAAGGAGTGGGGCCACCCCAGAGAGTTTCCTGAGACCTCTCCCTGCTCTGGAAATGGGCTCCCCTCTGGGAATTGTCTGAGGCACACTGAAGTATGGGGATTTGTTGTTTGCTGGGCGCACGTGCATATATCCACAGTGAGGCTCAGCGTCAGGGAACAATGGAAACGGGCACTCGTGATCCCATGCAGCAGAGTTTTAGTGTGGGGTCGGAGGAGTCTCAAAGTGTAACCTGCGTCCGAGGCGGGAAGTCTGAAGGCAGAAAGAGACTCCTTGGAAGGTCAGTGTAAGAGCTCACTAGAGCAGAGCGCAAAACGAGGACTGAAGAATAAGCTGTGATAACACTGAGGAGGCTTGCTGAGTGATGACTGAGCAAGAAGGAATTGGGAAGTGACAGCATTTCTTGGGGCTATAGTACAGCACATGTAGAATCAAGAGCTGACGATGCAAAATAATTTTTATACTTGTTTAACCTCTCACTCACTCCATCAAGTCAATTCCAACTCATAGCGACCCATAGGACAGAACAGAACTGGGACATTTTTACAGAAGTAGAAAGCCTCGTCATTGTCCATCAGAGCGAACTATGGGTTCAGACCGCCTCCATGGCTCCCTCTACAGAGGCAATCCTACGGTCATTATTATTCTCTTATTACCTAAGGCCTTTCAGAATCCCTCAAGCTTCCAGTCCATTCCACCCCTGTCCTGGGTTGTTTTTTGTCTTTGTTTTCGCTCTCTCACAGCATCTGAGGTACTTTCCCCTGTGTCTGTCTGTCTTGCAGGAGAGAGCTCTCCTTCTTTGGAGTGAAAGTGGCTATGATAGAGCCTGGTTTTTTCAAGACTGGAATCACCGACAAAGAGAACATGATACAGAACTTTCAGGCAATGTGGAAAAAGGCACCCCCTGAAGTCCAGGAGATCTATGGCGAGGAATTCCTGGCTTCCTGTGAGTGAGCTTTGGACAAGGCCGAGAGAAGCCAGCTCTTTCCTGGAAGGCCTTGGCTCATGACATAGTGCTAATATCTCTCACGTGGTCTGTCCTACAGTGTTTGCCTCTCCAGCAGAGGGGCGACCACCCCCCTGGTCCTCTGTCATCATCGGTAACTCACAGAAAGGGCCTCGCCTTGCTGACTGGGGCTGACGTCTCTGAGCCTATTATTTTGAAGCCATAGAAGGAAGAGCCCATGGGCTCCCAGCAGGCCTGGTGTTAGGCCTCAGGGGCTTTCAGGCTCTCTTTCGAGGGTTGGTACAACACTCATACATTCGGTTCTGACTGCATCCTCAGACTGAACCCAGACAGGGTGCTATGGAAAGTCTCCTTAGAGACGTGGCCGGTGAAGATTGTCTGGTAGGAGTAAGCATAGGAGACGGCTCTGGACTGTGGGGACTTTTCTCCCAAATTTGGTCACAGGGGAAAAAGGGTAGAAGGAATGGGAGTGGAAAGTATAATCAATTCTTTTTTTTTTCTTTCTTTTTCTCACATGCTGGACAGACATCAAACTCACTGGAAATACAGAGAAACAATGCTCCTCTAATCTGTCCTTGGTGACCGACTGCATGGAACATGCCCTGACCGCCTGCTACCCCCGCACCCGCTACTCAGCTGGCTGGGATGCCAAGCTTTTTTACCTTCCGCTGAGCTACCTGCCCACAGCGCTGGTGGACACCATGGTCCACTTGAACTCTCCAAGGCCTGCCAAGGCCATATGAAGACAGAACTGGGGTGCCTGATGGAAGGGGTTGGGGTGCTGTGTGAGGGGGTTAGCTTAGGGGATAATAATAAGGAAGAGGGAGGAAGGGAGGCCTCAGTGTAGCATACTTAGGATACTCCCTTCTGACTCTTGACACATTTCTCAGGAATTTAGGATATTCCATGAAAAGAATCAAGATGGATGCCTTGAACATGGTAACCAATCGAATTTATTTCATGGGTGGTCACATAACGCTACCGTAGAATAAGGAGGTTGCCTATATCTTGAATTGCCAGCGTGGGCCCAATGTAATCACAATTGAAAGAGGACTCCCATCAGAGGGGACTGTGTGAGGGAGTGAGAAGGTCCAATCTTTCGTCCCCACTGTTAAAGTGGACAAAAGGACCCCAAGCCGAAGAAAAAGTACAGCCTGGAGAGGCTGAAAAAGTCATTCGAACCTGCAGAACAGAAAGCAGCCTTTCTGCCACATTGATTTAAGCCATGTGAGACCCGTGTCAGACACGTGGCGTGCAGAAGTCTAAGGTAATCCATTGCTGATTTTTACTTACGTCACCTGGGGTTTTTTGTAGCAGCAACAGTAGATTTACAGAAAGATCAATGCAACCTCAACAACTAAGGGGGAACTTGCTGCAGCAGTGAACACGGAGATCGTTTGTGGGGGACACACAAAAGACGCAGGTGTCAGACACTGATTGAATTAGGAAGCCCTGCATCTCTTTTACTGCACACACATGCTAGGGCAATTTTTAATATATAAATATCATGCAGAATTACACAATTATTACCATGATCAGTTTCCAACTATTCTTTTTTTCTGTGGACTCCTTGAAATCATCTCCCTTTTGCTACCCCCAACACCGCTGTATCCCTCCCTCACCACCACCCCCCGCCCCCGGGCGCCTTACTCTACTTGTTGTCCCTATAGGGTCATCAATCCTGGGTGTCATATACCGAAAACACAGCTTCAAGCAGGTGACCTCCATTGACATAACACCTCTGAGATATACTCTAAAATAAACAAGCAAATGCTACAGAAAACAATACATCCAAAACACTGAAAATTCTGGAAACCAGACCAGGTCCAGCCCGCATCATAGGGGGATCTGCTCACAACGTTTTGACTATTCAGCTTTTGACCCATTTTAAAGTTATGCTAGTTTTAATGTTTTCTGCTTTCTTTTGATTGAAGTTTTTCTCTATTTTATTTTGTTACAGTCTTTAGCTGTTTCGCTTCTTTGTTTTCTTGTTTTTTGAACACCTTCTGGTATAAGAAATCCAGGATGGATGAATCTACAGAGACAGTCACTGGATTAATGGTTTCTTGGGCACACGCAAAAGAGAAAAAAGAAAGAAACTAAAACATTTACTTGGGTTTTTGCTGGACTGCTATTTTGATATCTATCAAGTAATTGACATTGGCAAAGTATGATGACAAATGTTTATAACTTATATAAAAGTTCCACACCAATACCAGCGGGGTGAAGGGAGGGTGGGGTGAAGAGGGGGAACCAATGACAAGGATCTAATCTCCTCCTTGGGGGGTGGACAACAGAAATGTGGGTGAAGGGAGATGTTGGACTGTGTAAGAAATGACACAATAATAAAAAAAATTTTAAAGTATCAAGGCTCTTGAGGGAGAAGGGAGCACGGAGGGAGGAAAAAATTTCAAGCAGAAAACAAATGTTTTGAGAATGATTCTGGCAATAAATGTGTTTGACACAATGGATGGATGGATGGATTGTGATAAGAGTTGTATGAGCCCCCAATAAAATAATTAAAAATAAAAGTTCCACCTCTCCGTATTCAACATGTCCAGATGAAGAGACTACTTCCCTGATGTCAACTGGCATTATTCTGCTAATTTACATAATAAAAACTACCCAGTGTCTCTGCCTAGTGCTGTGCTCAAAGAAACAGACCGTGGAGTTCCTGGTGCCATCGTGGGTTACACAGGTCAGCAGTCTGAAACCACCAGTCGTTCCTGGGGAGAAAGATAAATCTGTCCCACAGGGGCAGTTCTACTCCACCCTGGGGAGCCACTATGAGAGGACCAACCGTGTAGCCGTGAGTTTGGAGGCTTTTTCAGTATGGCTTTAACAAACAAGTTTATGTCATCCCAACTCAGGAAGCTAAATGTCCAACTTCAGAGTGCCAGCTGCTCAGACTGCCCAGGAATGACTTTCTCTCTGTGTTGACTCTGAGGGAAAGTTTCTGTCTTCTTTCAGGACCTATAGGCCCACCATTCCTTAGGTCTCACCCTGTGTCTTGGGATCAATCTTCTCTGTGTCTGGGAACCTTCACAGTGCATGGAAGGACCCCAGATCAATAGGACACGCTCTCTCTGACTGCTTTTCTGATGGTAGTAGGCCCGCCGATCTCTGAGGTCTCCTTTCTCCTTTGATTTCTTGTAAGCTAAACCTGCTGAAGAGCACGGCTATCACGTTGAGGACTAAGGTGCACCTGGCCCACGTCATGGTCTTAGCAATGGCCTCGTATAGATGTGAGAGTTGGGCAATACGCAGTAAAGACCACAGAACACTTGATCGTTTGAATTCTAGTGTTAGCAAAGATTAGGGACCGAAAATGAACTGCTTAAAGAGCAATTAAATCTGTCTTGGAAAAAGTACAGCCAGAATGTTCATTAGAATCCAGGATGGTAAGACTTTGTCTAGCATACTGTGGACTTGTTAGCAGGAGACATCTGTCCCTGGAAAGGGGCATCATGCTTGGTAGAGGGTCAGTGAAAAGGAGGAAGACCCTCAGCAAGCTGGGTCGGCACAGTGGCTGCAAGAGTGAGCTCAAACATAACCGTGGTAGCATGGTGCAGGAATGGCCGGTGTTCCCTTCTGCTGTCTTCAGGGTCACTGTGAGCCAGACCGCACTGGACTGCACCTAACAACGAAAGGGTTGTAGGCCACAGACTCCCCTACATTTGGATCAGGGATCAGTGTTGCAGCACTTTTAATCTTCTTGCTGGTTTATCACATACCCCAATATGAAATTACATGGGGCATCACTGTGTAACAGCCATATTACCTCATTACCTAAAGACCAATTCACTGAAAATCATAGTCCAACCAAGCTGACAATGGCCATGGAAGGTGGGAGAAGGGGAATGGGATAACAATTCAATCCATGAAATGGAACACATTGAAATTCAAATCGAAGTAATATAAACTTACATAGATTTAATTAAATATATATTTGTAAGATACCATGATGACACAGTATCATCTGTGTGATTTTTGAATAAAGCAGTGTTAAGTCAAGAATTAACCTCACTAAAAGAGAATTTTTGCCTTTTCCCTTGGCTGCTGTGAGGTGATCTCTGAGTCTCTGGAAGGATCTGCAAGATAGGAATCTCTTGGCGTGCACTAAGGAGCCCTGGTGGGCTCCTGGATATAAGCATGAGGTCAGCAGTTCAAAACCACCAACCGCTCCACAGGAGAAAGATGAGACTTTCTCCTCCCGTAAATAGTCACAGGTTCAGACACCCACAGGCGCAGTTCCACCCTGATCTATAAGGTCGCTCTCAGTTAGAATTGACTGGATGGCAGTGAGTTTTATGTGCACGGAGGCTTTGGCCACGTGACAGCTTAACACCATGGTGGATTTGGGTCCCACACATCAGTTCTTGCTCCAGAGGGAACAGGAGACTGAAAGTATCATCTTCATCTTTAGCAGGCACAGAAGGAAAGGTCAGTTGTGAGTAGTGGTTGTGAATGAACCCCAATAAACCTTAGGATACCAAAGATGTGGGTGGGCTTCTCTGGTTGGCAATATTCCATGCAGATGGTCACACAGTCATACCATGAGATTAGTGCATCTTTACTGTCATGGAGAACACAGTGGGAGACATGTGTTTGGTATGTCTCCTGGGCTGCCTTTTGTCTTTCATTCCTTAGGTGATTTTAGACCGTGTCATATCTCTATTATAAAATGTTCCCATCGGTAAAATAGCATTCAGTGGGTTCTTTTAGTCCTTCTAGTAAATTATTGAACCTAAGGATGTTTGAAGAACCCCCTCACACTTACTGTGAAAAGTGGGATGTGTGCGTGGATTGTGGTATGAGTTGTATGAGCCCCCAATATAATGATTTTTTTAATGTGAAAAGTGAGGGGATGTTGGTGGATAACACTTCCCATAATGTTGCAGGTGACCCTAAACTATGTACCTAAATAAGGTGACCAGACGTCCCGCTTTGGGCGGGACAGGCCTGATTTTAGCAATGTGTCTCGTGTCCTGCGGCGTTTTTAAAAGTCTCGATTTTGGAAAGAATGCACAACAAGCTAGGGTACACGGTTTTCGGCTGCCATGTGGCTATTTTGCCAGGATATGTGTTTTATCAATGGTGTCCCTCTGGTGTCCCGCTTTACCAGTGTTTAAATCTGGTGCTAAGAGTTGGAGATCTGAGTAGTGTTCTTGTCTCCTTGTCACAGCTGGGGCTCATCTGCCCCGAGCAGTTGTTTTCAGCTTTGTCTTCTGGGGTAAGGCGGTGAAGTGAAATTATTTAGGCAGCTCTTCTCTCCCTGGCCTCTGTAACAACCACTGAATGGCCCATGCAAGCAGGGTGTGCGAAACCCTGATGGAGGGGATTGGTCAGTGTTGCCACTGCGGTGGTTAATTACAACATGAGTCTCTGTAGAAGCAGAAGCACAATCCGACTTCCAGGGGAAAGAAGCGCCAGGACCGCGTTGCGCCCGGGGTCCCTGCTTGGAGAGGAGGCTTCCGAATGAGAAGAGCTGAGTGCCTTCGGGCACTTTCAGAATGGGGCTAATGGGCAGCATGGATGCCCTTCGTGCACCAATGAGTTACACTTTTTCTTGCTGTTCTGTTATTTTCCCCCAGACATCACACCATCCCACATCAAGCAGGATTGATGTGCTTGATACCAAATAGCAACCAAAACCAGTTTCAAAACATTTTCTTCCTTCTTGAACTCCTTGATGTCTCCTCCTCCTTACACTTCCCCATCGTCCCCTTCCCCTCAAAAAACATGACGTATCCTAAGGATTGTCTCTATAGAGTTACCTATCCTGGGTTGCATACCAAAAAAAATTTTTTAATACATAACAAAGATTTGAGAAGGGTACCAACAATGACACAATACAACAGTTAAACCCCAATATGAGAAAAACCAAGAAAATATTAAAAACTATAACAAGCTCTAAGTGGATAAGAAGGGAGATCAAGTGAGAAGGTTTTAATAGCTCAAGTCAGAGTTATCATTTTAATCGGCTGTAGTCATCTTTCCAATACTCTTTCTGTCTGATAACCAGGTTACATCCCTCAAGATCGATTAAAGAGAAATCGCCTGAGGCTTATTCCCTGTAGATCCTACACATATATTTTGGACTTCCATTGTCATGCATAGGCTTCTGCACACCAGAATCTCACAATTTAAACACTGATGCTATTCCCTCCTTCAGGTTTGGATTATATAATTTCAATCTTTGAATCATTTCATACACCATGCAAGTTTAGTCTTAAGTCCTCAGCTTACAGGTGCGTTTGAGGTAGGGGCTAATTCACCTACTACTCTTGTTATTCTTGGTATAACAAGAATATTATACCATTCTTTGCTGTTCCCTTGGCAACTTAAATTTGGGACTCAATATTTTAGGAAATTCTCCAAGATAAACTGTAGTCTCCCACATTCCTCACTGAGGAATCCGTCTCCTTCTCAATTACAGACTTCCTGCATACTGCCATGCTGTCCTGTCGCTCAGCCTGCAGCCCTGTTTCACCATCTGAACTGCTCATTGTGACCCTTGACTGCTTGCTCAAAGGAGCCCTGGTGGCAGAGTGGGTAGTGCATTGGGCTGCTAGAAACAAGGTCAGCAGTTTGAACCTATCAACCTTTCTGTGGGAGAAAGGTGAGGCTTCCTACTCCCACCAATATTTACAGTCTTGGACCCAATGTGGTCAGTTCTATATGGTCCATCGGGTTTCTATGAGTCAGAACTGTCTTCATAGCAGGGAATTGGGCATGTCGCAGGCCTGGAGTAGGTGGCAGTGGATAACAGAGATTTGAGGGGATTGTGGGAATGATGACAGTGATGAAGCTGATACTCTGTAAGTGAGTCGCAATTCTCACAGATTCTGGAGTCATTTTTGATACCTTTCCTTGCTTCTCTTGGCTCCCTCTATTAGCTATTTTGTCACCTGACTCCATACATAGTTCCTTTCTCACAATGTCACCATCCACTTTAGTCCTCAGCTCATTATATCTATCACCTGCTTATGTGTCTTAATTATCAAATGCTGGTATGACAGAAATACTTATAATATAATTTATTCTATCATAGTGTTGGAGGTTTAATGTCTAAACCCCATGTCCAAGTCTTGAAGCGGGGGGCTCTCTCTTTTCAGTTCTGGGAAAGTTCCTCGCCTCCTTTCAACATCTGTTGGATCTCTTGGATCTTATGACATCTCTTGAGATTTTTGTGTGTCTTGCCATCAGTCTTCTCTGGGTCTAGGAATTTCATAGTGCAGGTTCCTGAGTCTAAAGTAGGTACTCTGCTCCTTGCTCTTCTTTCTTGGGGGTACTAAGGTCCCTCCGATTTCTGCTTTCCTGTTTAATCTCTTTAATATCTCAAAATAGATTGAATTGAGAAACCATCTAACCCTGAAGATCATACCCTACCTCATTGCCTACAATCTTGCTTCATTAACATCATAGAGTTTAGGATTTAGGACACATAGAATAATTATATGAGATCACAAAATGGAGGTCAATTGTCCAACACTGAGAATCACAGCCGGCTAAGTCCATACAAATTTGGGGTGGGGTAAGGACCCAATTTGAGGGACACCGATTCATAACATTATGTCCAGTCCTGTGGTCATTGACAGATTCATAAGAAGACAGGGAACAGGAGGTATAATTACTGATGTCAGATGGATCTTGCTCAAACCAGAGAAAACCAGAAAGATGTTTCTTGTGTTTCCTTGACTGTGCAAAGGCATTCGACTATGTGGACCAGAATACACTGTGGATGACCTTGAGATGAGTGAGTATTCCAGAATACATACGTCATTGTGCTTATGCAGAACTTTCCCTGGGATCAAAAGGCACTTGTGTGAAAAGAACAAGAAAATACTTAATGGTTGAAAATAAGAAAAGGTGTACATCAAGGTTGTATCTTCTCACCATATTTGCTCAATCCATATGCTGAGCAAATCATCAGAAAAGCTAGATTATATAAAGAAGAATGTGGCATCAGGACTGGAGGAAGATTGAGATATGCAGATGATACAGCCTTGCTTCCTGAATGTGAGGCGAACTTGAAGCACTTACTGATGAAGGTCAAGACTCGCAGTCTTCAGTAATGCACCCTGGAGTCATAACTCAATGTAAAGAAAACCAACATCTTCACAACTGGACCAATAGCTAACTTCATAATAAATGGAGAAAAGGGGGACGTTGTCAAGGATTTTGTCTTGCTTGAATCTACAATTACTAATCATAGAAGCAGGAGACAAGAGATCAAAAGACATAGTGCATTAAGCCTTGTTACACAAAACCACTTTAGAGTATTGAAAAGCCAGGATGTTACTTTGAGGATTAAGATATCCCTGTCCCACCCCCTGTCAGAAGAGCCACAAGAAAAACACGAGCCAGTCAGGGTGCAGTATAGCATCAACGAAACACACAACCTTCCTCTAGTTCTTTAATGCTTGCCCCACCCCTCCATCATGACCTCAATTCTATCTTACAAATCTGGCTAGACCAAAACATGTATACTGGAACAGATAAGAGCTCCCAACTCGGGGAATCCAGAACAGATAATGCCTTCAGGACCAATAAGGGGAGCAGCGATACGAGGCAGGTAAGGGAAGGGGGCAGGGAGTAAGGAGGAACCAATCACAATAATTGGGCATATGGTCCCCTCCCAGGGAGACAGACAGCAGAAAAGCGGGTGAAGGGAGACAACAGTCAGTGTAAGACATGAAAAAAAATTTTAATTATCAAGGAGACATGGGGGAGGGAGAGAAAAAATGAGGAGCTGATACCAAGGGCTCAAGTAGAAAGAAAATGTTTTGGAAAAGATGATGACAACATATGTACAGATGTGTTTGACACAATGGCTATATTTATGGATTGTGATAAGAGCTGTAAGAACCCCCAATAAATAAAATAAACAAAGATATGCCTGTCCCAAGCTGTGGTATTTTCTATTGCCTCATCTACATGTGAAAATTGGACATTAAATAAAGACAACTGCAGAAGAATCAATGCATTGAATTCCAGTGCTGGAGAAGAATATTGAAAGTACCAGGGACTGTCAAATGAAAAAATACCAATCTTATGTCAGATGAAGCAAGGCCAGAGTGTTCTTTAGGGGCAAGCATGGTAAAACTTCTTACATGCTTATGACACCTTGTTCGGAGAGACCAGTCCCTGGAGAAGAACATCATGCTTAGTAAAGAATAGGAGCAGCGAAAAAGAGGAAGGCCTCTAAGAGATGGATTGACACAGCAGCTGCAGCAGTGGGCTCAGGCACAGGAACAATTGGGAGAATGGGGCAGGGTGGGACAGTGCTTAGTTATATTGTGCATAGAGTGGTTATGGGTCAGAACATCCAACAACAATAGTCCTTGGGGATGAGGGGAAAATATCCTCAGGGACTTAGGCCTGGAGGAGCTAGCTGGTGGGGCCTCGGTCCTTGGCTCCCTTTACAGGAAGAGCAGGCCTACTTGGGGCATGTTGGAGCTCCACACTGGTACTCTGAGCATTATCCCCAATGAGCTGAGCTTGGGTCACTTGAGTCTATCTACTTTCTGGGAGGGAGACATCACACACACCTCCGCAAAGAAGGGCCCTCCTGCCTCCTGCTTCATAACAACAGGAGCATTTGCAACCATCTGGTTTTCCTCTAAGTAATGAAGCGAGTTTTTAAAATGTCATAGAGACAGCATTAACTAAAGTAACTTGGGTTACATACCCTGCATCTTAAGTGATATATTAAAGTCTCCTACTATTAATGTATAGCTATCTATTTCTCTCTTCAGCTCTGATACATTTCATTTATCTATCTGGAGGCTCTTCCACTTGGTGTCTAGATTCTTATTATGGCTACATCTTCTTGGTCAATGGATTCTGAACATCATAATGACTTCTTTGACTCTTATGCTGACTTTGTCTTATAATCTGTTTTAGCATACATTAATATTACTAATCCTATTCTTTTATCATCATTCCCATTAGCTTGATATTTTCCACATTCTTTGATTTTTAACCTACTTTTGTCTCTGAGCATCTCTTGCAGACCTCCTATTGATGGGTCCTGTTTCTTATCCATTTGGGTACTCTGTACCTTGGCTGGTGTAGTTAATCTATTTACATGCGGTCTCATTACCACCACTTATCTCCAGTGTCATCATCAAAAGGCATGACTTTATTGCTATCATTTTGCTTGGTTTTGTTTGGGGTGGTGGTTGTTTTGTGGTGCTGCTGAATTCTTTGTTGTACATAATCATCTGTGCTGAGTTGATTTGGTTTGTGGGCTTTCTTATCCATTTAGTGTTCACTAAAGCTTTATGAATTTCCTTTCTATTTTTTATGAGAAAGTTTATTGATTTCCTTTGAGTCTACCTTATAATTTATTATTTTCTTCCAAAGTTAAAAAAATCTGTCTACTTTGAAATTCATTTGACTTCTACTCCATTGAAAGTTCTATAACTACATTATTTAATCCCTCCTTTTTCCTTGTAATTGTCTTTGTTTGAAAATTAATATCTCTGGTTTCCTATGTCCAGAGTAGAGTTCCTGTCTTCCTGGATGGTCTCTGAGATCAGGGAACCTGGTCTCAAAAGGAGTTCATGTGGACCTAGAGGTGGCTGGGGCAGGCTCATCTGGTATTGTGCAGTCTACAGAAGCAGAAAATGTGCACCTCTAAATTGGGGGGTGGCAAGCACCCAGAACACAAGCCCCTGCTCTACCTCAGTGGAGCAGGGGTTGTGCATAAGGGGAAGAGCTTCTGGGAGAGCTGATAGGCAGATGAGAGAGGTAGCTGACAACACTTCCGGTCACCATGATGGTGTGGGCAACTAAGGGAGGATTGCACCATTCTCTGCTGCCAGTCACCAGTGTAGTGCCTATATAGTTCTAGGCAAAGGGGGTGGATTATTAGTTTGCTGCCTCAGTTGAAGGCTATTTGAAAAAGTTCTGAATGGCTGTGCTGTGTCAGTACAACCAACAATTCACCCATCCTGATCTTTCTGTATCATATTAGACAATATTCTGCTGCCATTCATAAGTTGTTGTCTTGGGGTTTTTTGGTTGTTGTTTTTTTTTTTAACTTTTCAAAGTGTTACATTTTTTTTCTTTTTTAAACTTTATTTTGGGGGGGCATGTAATTCACACATCAGACAATTCAGTAGTTCAATCCTAGCAAGAAGAGTTGTACAATCATTACTACAATCGACTGTAGAGGATTTTCTCCTTTCTTGTACTCATTGTTATTAGCCCCCCATTTCCTCCCAACCTCCCCCCACCATCCCCTCAAAAAGCACTTAATCCAGTTACTGTCCCTATAGATTTACTGGTAGTGTAGTCAGTGTGGTCATTATTCATGGGACTGCAAGCCACAAGGTCAGCAGTCAGAAACCGCCAGTCGCTCCTCAGAAGGACAGGGCTTTCTATTCCCATAAAGAGTTATAATCTCCAAGACTCAGAGAGCAGCTCTTCCCTGTCCTACAGAATCACTATGAGTTAGCGGTGAGTTTGTTTTTTAAGCCTGGTTTTCATATACAGAAAAGCATACAAAAAACAAACATTAACAACAATAACAAAATAAAATAGAGAAAACCCTCGATTGAAAAGAAAGTAGAAAATATCAAAAACTAGAAAACATTTAAAATGGGTCAAAAGGGACATAAAATGATAAGGTGTTAAATGTTAACCTGACTGCATGTGTCATAATCCACTGTCCAGGGCCCTCTTCATGCGAGCAAGGCCATTCACGTTCTTGATCTATGATCAGAGGGCATTCACTGGAGGATTAATTCTCATGTGTTTCCCCTTCACCTATTTCTTTTAATGATTTCATTGGGGGTTCTTACAGCTCTTATAACATTACATACATAAATTGTATCAAGCATATTTGTACATGTGTTACCATTATCATTTCCAAAACATTTTCTACTTGAGCCTTTGGTATAAACTCCTTTTTTTTTTTTTTACCACTTTCTCCCCCAACTCCCCCCCCCTATTTTTAAAAAAATCATTTTATTAGGGGTTCATACAACTCTTATCACAATCCATGTATACATCAATGATGAAAAGCATTGTACATTCTTTGCCCTCATCATTCTCAAAAAAATTTTTTTAACTGAAACAACTTTTAAATGAGTCCACAGGGAGATTAAATAAAATATTACACCTAACTATATCTATCATAATCATCTTTACAATACTTTCTGTCTGATAGCAAACTTATTCCTATCCCTCACCGATGATCAGAGGAAATTCACCAAAGGCTTAACCTATGGGGGACCCTACAAATGGACTTGGGGATTTCCATTGTCATCCCTAGCCTTCTGCAAACTGAGTGCTCACAATTTAAGGTCCAGTAGCAATCCCTCCTTCAGATTTGGATTACATTATTTACAATCCTTGGATAACACAGGGTGTGTGCTTCTTCCATGTGGACTCCGTTGATGCTCACTTAGATGGCTGCTTGTTTGAAAACAAGCCTTTAAGATCCCAGATGCTATTTTTTTCTGATAGCCAGGCACCATCTAGTTTCTTAACCACCCTTTGCTATAGTACCCATATCTTCAGTGTTCTCTTCATGGGGGCAAGTATCAAGCAGGGCCATGCCATAAAAACTAATTGTTCTTAGGTCGGGGCTAGAATTAAGTGTGACCCCCAAGTCCATTCATATATCTGTGGGGGACCAGCCTCTACAACTGAATGGGTCCAAGGGGTGGTTGTGTAATTGAAGAGTAAATTAAAGAAATATCAGACAAGGCATGTGTGGGATTATAAAGAGACTTTTTCCAAGCTTTGTCTCCGCCAAGGATATGCCAAACATCAGAGGTTGGTGTTGCCAGCACATGGTAGGAGGTCAGACTCTAAGAGATTTCCTCCTTGAAGGCAGTCAATTGCCAGACTAGAGTCTGGTCCCACCACAGGTAGGGCCAACTCCTTGCTGTTAAGGACAATGGGGTACTTCTTCCTAAAGGCTTGAGGCCATCAGTCTGGTCCCCGTAGGTGGGGTTCACACCCTACTGATAATGGTTTCAATAGTGAGACAGAGAACAGGTCAAACTGGCTCAGTGACCTCCAAAATGAAGCTGCCTCCCTGAATCTAGGATCCACCCATCTTGTCACATGTGTACCCTCAATAACTCCCCTTCCTATTGCATGGATACCCCTAGATTGTCCCCCTCTCATTACTGTAGTGCCTATAGCACAACCACTTCCTGTGACATATGTCTTTACCTGTAATTAGGGGCACTGTATGCCCCCCCCAAAGAGATATAAGCCTTGGTTAGCAATAAAGAAGTGCTCTTTCCCCCGTCCTCTCCCCACTATCGCTTGCTCCTACAATCTCCACGTAGATCACCAAGCGAAGCTGAGGTGAGCATACTACCATGAAATGTGTCTGACTCCATTATTTTAATCTCTTCTATCTCTCATTCTCTCTATGACTTTACTATAATCTTTATTTATTATCACTACACAATTGCGCCTACTGGTCCTGTTATGATTTGTTAGAGGCTGGCTTCCCTGGCAGGCATATAAGACCAGAACCAGAAAAAGAGTAATGTATTCTCTTAACAGGTTTATGTAATCTTGGGCTAGCAAGCCACATCATGCACACATGTAACAGGAAGGGGTCGTATTAGAGGCATACACATGACAGGAAGGGGGTGTACTAGGGGTATACACATGACAGGATGGTACATAAGGTAACAAGATGAACAGGCTCTATAATTAAGATGGCAGCTTAACCTTGGTCATCTCTGAGCTGCCTTGACCTTACCCTGAGCTCTTTTACAGGGGAACCATCTAGAATCCTTATCAGAAAGGAGTGGGCTGGACTTGGGGTTAGATAGGCTGATTGCTTTTGATGGCAGATAACCTTCAGGCAGGTAACCTTTGAGCATCTAGTAACTGTGATGTGCTTTCAAGCAGCACCTTAGAAATGCGGGCCATTGGCTCTCCGCTCCTGCTCGTTCGGCAGGCAGCCCCCTCTACCCGTTCCTGTGAAGGTCGTAGTGAACAGATTCAGCAGCATTGGGCGCCCAGTCACCAACGCTGCTTTCCACTCTGGCAAAGTGGACATTGTTGCTGAGGTACTTAGTTTATTGTGCCAACCTGGCTGATAAACACATGTGGGGTTAATTGAAGGGCAGAGGGATAAATGGCTCGATGAGCCTCGTCTTTCTAATTCTTGGGTCTCTTGCTTTGTGATGGTCGGACCAGGGTGCAGCTGCCTTAGCCAGTTTCCTGCTTCAGCTTGCAAGGCTCACTTCCTGCAAGACATCCCTGAGGAGAAGCCACATGGACCTACCCCGATGCAGCCCTGGGTAGTGGAGCAGCTGTGTGGAGACCCCTGCCAGCACTGAGATGCTTACACGCTCACAGATTCGGCTTTCTTCCTGCAGTTGGCATCATTGTGTGTTTTGTGAGATGGAGAAGGACTTTGTGGATTGGTGTCGGACATATGGGCTAATGTTGGACTCATGGGCTTGGGCAGCACTAGGTTGGGATGTTTTTCTTGATGTGCACTTACCCTTTATATAAAACTCTCTCTTAATCATGAGTTTCTGTGGATTTGTTTCTCTAAAGTACTCAGACTAACACAGTTGTCATCAATGACCCCTTCATTGATCTGAACTACATGATCTACATGTTCCAGTATGATCCCACCCACGGCAAGTTCAATGGCACTGTCAAGGCTGAGAACAGGAAGGTTATCATCAATGGGAAGGCCATCTCCATCTTCCAGGAGTGAGATCCGCCAACATCAAGTGGGGTGAGGCCGGTGCTGAATATGTCGTGGAGTCCACTGCTGTCTTCACACCAGAGAAGGCTGGGGCTCACTTGAAGGGAGGTGCCAAAAGGGTGATCATCCCTGTTCCTTCTGCCGCTGATGCCCCCGTGTTTGTGATGGGCATGAACCACGAGAAGTATGACAACTCCCTCAAGATGGTCAGCAAGTCTCCGGCACCACCAACTGCTAGCCCCCCTGGCCAAGGTCACCATGACAATTTTGGCATCGTGGAAGGACTTGTGACCACAGTCCACACCATCACTGCTACCCAGAAGACCAAGACTCTGGGGTGACAGCCATGGGACTTCCCAGAACATCATGCCCACATCTACTGGCACTGCCAAGACTGTGGGCAAGGTTATCCCGGAGCTGAATGGGAAACTCACTGGCATGGCCCTCCGTGTCCTCACCCCCAATGTGTCCGTCATGGATCTCACCTCCCGTCTGGAGAAAGCTGCCAAGTACAATGACATCAAGAAGGTGGTGAAGCAGGCGGCCGATGGTCCCCTAAAGGGCATCCTGGGCTGCACTGAGGACAGTGACCCCCACTCTTCCACCTTTGATGCTGCAGCTGGCATTGCCCTCAATGACCACTTTGTCAAGCTCATTTCCTGGTCTGACAGTGGATTTGGCTACAGCAACAGAGTGGTGGACCTCATGGCCCTCACGGCCTCTGAGGAGTAAGATCCCCCCGCCCCCCTGGACCATCAGCCCCAGCAACGGCACCAGAGGAAGAGAGGCCCTCAGCTGCTGGGGAGTCTCTGCCTCCAACTCAATCCCCCAACACACTGAGAATATTCCATCCAGACCCCCTGAGTAAATAAAGTACACTGTACCCATCCGCCCCCCACCAAAGGGGGGCATTGTGGGGAGTAATGTTAGTTAGGAGAATGTGACTGGGAAGCATCTACAACTGACACGCACAAAGGCCTTCCTCCACCAGAATCTGCCCCTAGACTCACAATATAGGCCTAGAGAATTTGCCTGCATACATTATCATCCCACTTCTCAGTTTCCCACATATATCTATGGTTTATGTACCATATGTCTCTGGTTCACCTTAGAGAAACCATTTTCATTTTATGTTAGAGAATATGGTCAGCCATCTCCGCGGGGCATAAAGTAATTCTATTGATAGTGCCATGAGGTTAGCCAGTGGTCTGGAATTTCAAACACTGTTGAGAAAAGGAAGTCATACAAGTACAAGCCAGCTGTGAACCATAGCACATGTACAAATTAAACTGGACACGATTTCCACAAAAATGGGGGCTGATTATAAGGCAAAACTTTCGATAATATTCACTGGCAGTGGCAGAACCACGGCTACCAGATTAATATTTATCATAATAAAGCAAGGGGATCATTGAAATAGTAAGTATATAGTAGTCCCAACACACCATTGAGCACCTTCAAGGTAAGAGGTTTGAATCAGTCCAACAACCGCCAGTTCTCTGCCCCTGAGACAGCAATCATCTGCTGCTTCTCAGGTGGAGTCAGCCTTAAGTTCAAGGGATGCAGGGGCGTTTGAGATAGAGCCCAGTTCACTTAGCGCGGCTTCCACATCCAGTCCTTCTGGTGTGGCTTCTGAAGGACGTCGTATGCCTTGAAAGAACAGAGTGTAAAGTCTCAGTGGCTAGGTAAAAAGTATCTAATTAGGAAAATAGTACCAGGCATAGCCTCCCCTTGGGTTCTATATAAGTATTGTTAAGCGTTTTTCCCCCAATAGGAGGTTGCTCCTACCCATTTTCTTACCAATAGAAATGTACTTATCTTCTCTGAGACTTGCAAGTTCTCTGCCCCCATCTGGATTTAAATGTCCAGAATCTCCCGAGTTCTGGGAGGGCCACTCGTTCCCAGTTGTATTCCGGTGCCTTTGCAATTAAGAGGCTCATCTTCCTGTTTTGCCAGTGATCTGCTGCCATCCGCCAGGCTTGGATGGCCACGGTCTTTTATAGATCACTCAGTCCTCATTGCCCATCCGTCTTTGCCTGGAAGTTCTGCTGACTCCTGTCCATCCCGGGTGACTCTACTGGTATCTGAAGTGCTGGCTTCCAGGACCAGAGCAACACCTAAACAGTCCCCTCGGGTTATGAACGCTCCACCTGGGAGCAACCCATCGCAACGGATCAACCGCAGACAGTAGATTCCATGACACCTTTGAGACACATGCACTGGTTTGCAATAACAAGTGGACACTACTTTGTGGCATTCATCAATACATCATCATTGCTATTGTTATAAAGATGTGCTGTATCTGAAAGTGTTTCTTTACATTTTTTTATACAAAGAAAGGAAGACAAACAATTGACTAACTTATGTTAGATACAAGTTGTACCTAGCTGCTCTGACTTTTGCCAGAACATATGCTGATTTAAATGCGAGTTTGATTTTTGAGACACTTGGGAACAATTTGTTATTCGGGAATTGCTCATACGGTCCCCCTGGCCACTGCATTTCCCAACAGCGTGGAACTTACCCCTGGCTCCCAGCGCAGCCCTGGGTGGTTTGTCTGCCTTTGCCTCCCTAGGTCTCTGAAGTCCTTTCCCCTGTGTCTGCTTTGAAGGAGAGAGCGCTCCTTGGGGTCGATCTTGGTTGCTTCAAGACTGAAATTGTCAACAACGGTAGACTGTCTTGAAGCCTATCCTTGAGGTATGGAACGGGACAAAGCCAAATGTCAAGGAACCCAATGGCCAATGGCCAGGGATTTCTTATTTCCCGTGAGTGGGCAAGAGACAGACAGAGAACCCTTATCTGGAAGGCATGGGCCCATCTGTCTCACCTGGCCTGTCCGCCAGAGGCCGCCTCATAGACAGAGGGAGTGTTCAGCTCCATTCTCTTGGTCCCATTTGGTCGGTTGGCTACTCACAGAAAAGGGTCCACTTATGGGCACCCCCTTCATTATTTTGAGGAAGAAAGTGAGTCATGAGAGGGAAGACATCATGGAATCAGAGGAACCTCATATTTTTCGGCTGGGTTTCACCTGAATTGCTAGTGTTAGCAGAACCTTCACTCATGCCAACCAGGTATTCTCAGAGCTGACCAGTGGGGAACAACTGCTGCCGGCTCCAAACTCACTGCCATGGAGTCCGTGCTGGCTCTTAGCGGCCCCCTGTGGGTTTCTGAGGCTGTGACTGTTCACGGGAGTAGAGAGTCCAGTCTTTCTCCCGAGGAGCTGCCGGGGGTTTCAAACTGCCAACCATGCGGATCACAGCCCATGGGGGAACCATTCCACCAAGGTCAGGGATCTTCCCAAGGAGGATGCAGTAGATTTAAGACAGTCAGTGAAGTCCCCGATATTCTAATTAGAGACTTGAGTGGGAGGCATGAGGTGTGCACATACACGTGGATCCTGTGTCACTCTGAACGGATCTCGGAAGAACTGAAAGTTTTCCCAAGAAGTCCTTGGTACCCTGTGCTTGGCGACAGACTGCATGGAGCACGTGCTGGCGCCGCTCTACACCTGGTACTCAGCTAACTGGGATGCTCTGCTCCACAGTTTACATGAACTCCCCAAGCCCTGCTGATGGCCTGTGCAGGCAGGTCTGCGATGCATGGAGGAGGGGAGTGGGGTGATGTGTAATGGGGAGCCTCAGGGGAGGGAAGTGGGTGGCAGTAGGGACCTTTGAAGTCACCAGGGATGCCATTCACGTCTTGTTTTGTTTCATTTTCTGGAAGCTTACTGGGCACTCTGCCAGTATTCGGAGGAAGGACAGAAGGCTGTACCTTTGGGACAGAGACCCACAGCACTCATTCCTGTCCTGTGCTTCTGGTGGCCACGGATATCTCTAGCCTCGTGGGCCCTCCTGATGACCTGAGGATTGGACCCTGCTGGGGAGAGTATGCAGAGAGGGAAGGAGGCCCAGTCCCGTCTCCTCTGCCTCCTGCCCATGTCCTGGGCACCTGCAGTGGCTGGTGGTCTGCCAACACCGGTTCCATGGGGCAGAAACAGCCCAGGAGGTGGGAAGGCACCCTTCCTCTGTGGGCACGGGATGGGAGCGCAGAAGGGGACTGCTTGTTTGCCGACATCGGGCCTCAGATCCCAACTTGGCAGGGAGGCTTGTCCCCTGAGAGTGGAAGGTTCCCCCAGTTTGGAGGGAAGGACACTATGTGGATTCCTGAAGCTACTCACATGTATGTACACAGCACGAGCTGGGGTTGGGTGTTGGGGCTCCAGGGAGCACTGGCTGACGAGCCCTCAGCAGAGCCATGATAGAGGTGCTGGTCCGCCCCAGGCCTGGGGAGGGGCAGCCCTGAGTCAGCCTTCTCCATGTTCAACCAGCCCCTGATGCTTCACAGGGTTTCACCAGAACTGGAAGAGCCACTGACTCTGGGAATATGTGTCCAACCTCCAAATGACATCCTCTGCGTTCTCACCCCCGAGCTCACCCCATGAATTCACCCCGGAGCAGAAAAGCTGGGAGATGTCTCCTAATCCAGCTCTGGGCGTGCTGGACCCGGAGCAGGTAGAAAGTAGGGGAGGTTTGCCTTCCCCCACTCTTTGTTCCCATCCCCATGGGCTTTAAGCCCGCTTTCAGGGCTGGATCCTTGACCTGAACCCCCACTTCCTGTCACCCCTGTTATAGAATATCTCCACTTTTATAGACAGTGGAGTCGAGTGATGGCTCCGGGGTCTCTCTTTCAGGGAAACATGTGACCCCCACTTCTGGTCAGCTCCTCCAGACCGAGAAGATGTGGGGTGTTGTAACTTCTGGAGGTTGATTCCCGGAACCACCCTTGACCCTAGCACTGGCCCTTGCCCGCAGCCTAGGCAATCCTGGGTGTGGCCCCTCAGCGCCTCACACTCAGTCTCATTTCCTTTTTTTCCCAGCGCCCCTCCTACCTACAGGACGCCAGCAGCCCATCCACTCTGAGGGCACCTGTGCTTTTCATGGGGATCCACCTGGGCCAGGAACCTAGAGCTCACTTCTCTGTGGGTTTGGAAGACACAGCATTCTGTTTGTTTTGGTTGCGCTTACATACATCTGCCTTACTTTTCCCTGAGGATAACATTTGCATTTATTTACATGCCTGCACTTATGACAAATTATTTTGGTCCCTGGCCTAGGGGGTAGGGTACTCTTTTGGCTCAATCTTTTTTTCCTCTTTCCGCCCCATCCCCATGAGCCCACCGACCAGATGAGGTGCCTCTCACAACCTTCCTCCATCACACTTAGTGTCATCTTCCTGGGGGAGAGACAGGCAGCCACCAGAGTTTTCAGAGGTGACAAGGCTTCAGGTTGGACTTGAATTTCTTGCATCAAGGCTAATTGATGTGCTGATGCAGCCACCTATAAAAATCAGGGTCTCGCCCAGGGCCCTGCATCTGAGGCAAGCGGTAGAAGGGAGGAGAGCTCTTCTTCCCAGCAGGTTGCAGTAGACTATCAGCTGGGGACTGAGAGGAAGTCTCACCACTGTCTCCGGGCCCGGATCCATCTTGGCCCTCACCCCACTCCTGCCCCATGGCGGCTCTCACGGACCTCTCCTTTATGTACCGCTGGTTCAAGAACTGCAACCTGGTACGAAACCTCTCAGAGAAGTACGTCTTCATCACTGGATGTGACTCGGGCTTTGGGAACCTGCTGGCTCGGCAACTGGTTGATCGGGGCATGAGGGTGCTGGCTGCTTGCTTCAGTGAGGCGGGGGCCCAGAAGCTTCTCCAGGATACCTCCTATCGTCTGCAGACCACCCTCCTGGATGTCACCAAAACTGAGAGCATCCGGGCGGCAGCCCAGTGGGTGAGGGACCAAGTGGGCGAGCAAGGTGGGGCGACTTGCATTCTTTGGCCTTCCCCATTTATCCTCCCCCCTCCCCCCAGGCATCTGAGAGCATCCAGGACTCCGTTGTTCAGGTGGAGTGGGGGAGGTTACGTAGGGGAAGGAGCGTGGGTCACTGGCTGAGCGGCCAGAAGAGTCTGACTGGAAACTACCGCATGGCTTGGTGCTTCTTTGAAAGAGTGACTTCCCCAGGAAGTTCTCTCTCTCCCAGATTCAGAGGGATGGAGGAGGGGCTTCAGCAGGAGCTGGGGAGAGGGAGATGCATTCTGTCCTCCCAACCCCCTAGAAGGAGGACATGCCTGTTGGAACTCCTCCCGTCCCTGGGGAATATGGGCATATTTCCTGATGGGATCAGGCTGTGGGGGGAGAAGGGGACATTAGGTTGGATTCCTTAACGGGGCATGAAAGATAGATAGAAGGCAGTGGACGAAAGGTCTCTTGCTTCTGTGGTGGGTGTTAGTTTGAGCTCAGGGCAAATGTTAAATCAGAGTGACGGCTCCCATTGGGAAGAAGGCTGGGGCTGGGGCTGGGGCTGGGGCTGGACCAAGGCTGGGCTGGGCACTTCCTTACGCAGTGCAGGGGGTGGAGGAACTGGAGGAACCGGATGACTCTGCTGCCGAAGCAGCAGCCTAGGGGATGTCCTAAAGAACTGGTCTGTAGTGTCCTTCCAAACAGGGAAGGTGGAGCCCTGAGTTTCAGGAAGAGCCTGGCTTATTTCTCTAGCTAGTTCCTGCTTTATTTTTCTCCTTGGTCCTTATCACTAACAATGCACAAGATATTTTACTTATTGATGGTCCGTCGCCTTTGCCATAAAACCTTATACATTTACAAGCTCTGGACTAGGACATTGATATCCTTAGGCCATTTTTCCTGCCTACCACACAAGGGACTGGATTTAGGGGTGTGGGTCTTGCATGCTTCCTTATTGCCTCTGAGTCTCTGGGCACGATGAGTCAGCACAGCCAGAGACTGCTCTGAATAATTTTTAGGTCACCTTGTGGGTACGTCCTCTCTTGAAGCAGGGATGGTCAGAGGAACTCAGGTCACCTTGTGGGTACGTCCTCTCTTGAAGCAGGGATAGTCAGAGGAACTCAGGTCACCTTGTGGGTACGTCCTCTCTTTGGATTCGCATGCCCTCTCCACAGACGGAGGGCACTTGAGTGGTTAATCTTTGGATTTCCGCGGGCTTCATTTTCTCCCCTAGCTAATAATTATTGGGTCTTGCCAGCCAGGCTCCAGCAGTCGCGTAGAAAGGCAGAAAGTTGGAGACCACAGGCCTAAAGGAAAGAGGAAACTGTAACCGACGTCTCTATCCACAGGGCCTCAGGTGAGCGGAGAAAGTGCTCTTGTCAGAGGCCCCTGTGGGGAAAGGGACGGAGCTAAACTAACTGGCTACGTGAATGGAAGAACTGGCAGGAGCTCTGTGTGCTTGTTTGTTTCAGCAATAAAGTGCTTCCTCTCCTCCAAGTGGAATTTTACTTGGAAGCTCAATAGATAAAGCAAGCGCAGGCCGAGCTTCTCAAAATCTCCCTCTCCTAGGACTCAAGACTAGACAGCTCTCACACTTAGAAAATACAGAGCAGAAACGACTGCTGCAGCCACACAGAGGAAGGAGCATTCCCATGGCTGGAGGTAGAATCGGGACCAGGACTTGAGTTCCCAGCCCTGAGCCCCTGCAGGACTGAACGCCAGCTCTAATTGTTGTTAGGGGCCATCGAGTCGATTCTGACCCAAAGCGACCCAGTGCACCACAGAACGAAATGCTGCCTGGCCCCGTCCTCACAACTGTCCCTGTGCCGGAGCCCAGGGTGACAGCCACGGTGTCAGTCCATGTCGTTGAGGACCTTCCTCTTTTCCGCTGCCCCTCTGCTGTACCAAGCAGGACGTCCTTCTCCAGGTCTCTCCTAATATGTCTAAAGTATGTAAGACGAAGTCTCCCCATCATTGCCTACAAGGAGCACCGTGGCCATGACCATACTTCCTCAACAGCAGACCTGTTTTGTCCTTTTAGCAGTCCTGAGTTGGGATCACTGAGCAGCAAGTGGTACTGCTAAGAAAGCCCAGGAGAGAGGGCTGGGAGATGGCAGGGGGTAGGGGCACCCTAAATCAATAGCAGGATGAAAACTAGGCCTCTAGGACAAGGGAAGAAGGGATGAAGAGCGGAGGTGGGTGGTGATAGAGGTGTGGAGTCTGCCTGTCCCAGAATGAATGATTGAATATTTGAATGAGCACATTTGACACATTTCCTCATAACTATTTTATACGATTGTCTTAGATATTTATTTATAAATAGCCTTTGTCTCCTCTCTGGATTGTGAGCTCCTTAAGGGATAGACCCTGTCTTGTTTATTTATGTCTCTAGCACATTCCCCTATAATTGGCACCGAGTAGATGCATGAATGTATGACTGTGTCAATGTATGCAGGTGGGTGGGTGGATGGACCGATGGATGGATGGGTGAAATTATATTGATAAACCTTGAAATGGAATTGGTTTCTTATAATTAACAAGAATAGAGAGTAGATAGTTTTGGATGAGGGGAAAATGTCAAACATTAATTTGTAGCTATGAAAATATCTCTTAACTTGGAGATAACAGCTTATGCATTATTAACTAAATCCTGGATTATAGCTAACAAGGTCCCATCTAGGTGTGTGTGTGTGTGTGTGTGTGTGTGTGTGTGTGTGTGTCAGAACAAGTTGTCCTTTCCAGCCAAACTAACTAGCAAAACATACTGAAACTGCCATAGCGTCTGTGCCCAGCCCTGACTATTATCCCCGTGACTATTATCGAACCTCAGTGGCCCTGAGCTGGTGAGTACAGGCCAGGGTCCTTTCCCATAGTCACTGCTGATCTCTGCTCTGGGTCTCTCCCCCTCCCTCTCACCCCCAGGTCTCTGGGCTCTGGTGAACAATGCTGGAGTGGGACTACCCAGTGGTCCCAATGAATGGCTGACCAGGGAGGACTTCGTGAAAGTGATCGATGTGAACCTGGTGGGACTGATTGAAGTGACCCTCCACATGCTGCCCATGATCAAGAAAGCCCGGGGCAGGGTTGTCAACATGTCCAGCTCTGGTGGTCGAGTGGCTGTCATCGGTGGTGGCTACTGTGTTTCCAAGTTTGGTGTTGAGGCTTTCTCTGACAGCATCAGGTAACTGGGTCCTGGTACCGGGCCCTCCAGATAGGAGTCCTGGGTGGGGTCATCTCAGGAAGAGAGGGCTGAGGTGATCACATATGGGTAGGGGACTTCTGGAGGGATGAAGGTGAAACAATAGCAGGATGGAGCGGGAGCAGCCTTCCCCAAGGACCAATGAAGAAAGGATGAAAAGAAGGGGTGGGTAGTGACAGAAGTGGATAGTCTGCCTGTCCCGGGATGAATGAAAAATGCTCTGGACTTGTGAGAGTAGGAAGGAGACACCCCCCCCCCCACACACACACACACACCAGAGAAGGCCTGGGGCAAACGGGAGGTGCCTGTAGGGAAACCTTCATTGGAGAACATACACCTTGCACAGAGTCTCACTCTGTCTATGGATGTTGGATGTGGGACTGAGAGTGGAAAGAACCTGATGGGAGGCAAGCCCTTGGCCCAGATTCTCTAGTTGCCTTCCTCCTCCTCTTGTTGACTTCTGCCCCTCGTGCAAATTGTCCAGCCACTGTGGATCTGGCTTTGGAAAATGCTGAGACCCTAAGGGAGGTCTTATTTTCATGCAGGCAATGGCTAACCTGCCACAGGGCGTGAGGCGTAGACTTCCCAGGTTCCTGGGGAGACGGGCTCCTCCAGAAGCGAGAGAGGCTCCTCTGGCAGATGACCCTCCTTGATCGACGTCTGCTGTCTTGGGGCCCTGCACTGAGTCTAACTCTTCTTTCCTAGGCGCGAGCTCTACTATTTTGGGGTAAAAGTCAGCATCATAGAGCCAGGAAACTACCGGACGTCCATTCTGGGCAAGGAGAAACTAGAGTTACGCATGCAGAAGCTGTGGGACCGGCTACCTCAGGAGACCCGGGACAGCTACGGAGAAGAGTACTTCCGCATCTGTGAGTTCCTCAGGCAGGGGAGCGTCTCTGAGAGGAAGGATCCTGGGCTCGCCTCACAGATGATGAGTCAGAGGCGGAGGGGTTGCCCAGCTAGTGGCAGAGCTGGGGTTTGAGAATAGAGACCAAGTGGGCAACTGCTAGGAGTCGCAGAACCACAGCTGCTGGGGGCGGGGAGAGGGTGTTGGAGAGATGCTGGCACCTGTGCCCGGCAAACTTCATGTTGTAGACGGAGCAGCTGAGAATGCGCTGACATGAATGTGGAGGAGCAATGAAGAACATAAATGTAGGACCTGACTGCCTGGGTTTGAATCCAGGCACTGATATTTACGAGCCAGGAGACTGTGCACATGCTCCCTGGACTCCCTGGGCCTCAGTTTCCTATTCTGTAAAATGGAGCTAGGAGCGCCTCCTCATGGGACTGCTGAGGATGAATATCTGTGAAGCGTCTAGCACCCACTAAACCCCCTGGTCCTCAGGTGGATTCTGATCCGTGACCTGTGCTCCACAAGGAAGGAGATCACTAGACCTTTCTTCCAAGGTGCCTCCAACACACACCAAGTGCTTATGAAATAAAGAGGAAAAAAACTTCTAGACATTGTAAAGGGAGGGTCCTCCTGGCAGGGTCCCATGGGTAGCCCTGCGCGTCTCAGGTGTTTGGGAGGGTCGAGGAGGGACATCGTAGCTATTTAATTTTTTCCTCCCCAAACTATGTGCTGCTCTTCCTGGCCCTTGGGAAACTGAGGAGGGGTGGCCTGAAAGTGCAGTGGAGGAGAACTTGACCCAACTGTTTCTTGGAGCAGCTCCGTGTAGGGGAGAGAAGGCTCCACACTCACTTGGGAGCATCTGATCTGGCAGCAGAGCCTAAACTGCCCAGGCTTCCAGGGAGAATCCTCAGCAGCTCTCCTGAAGCTGACTGCAGGCGGCCTGTGGGCTGTCCACAGAAACTGGCTCTGGGACAATTCGTTAGCACCACCTGAGAGGCATCTCACCTCTCCAGTTGCTTCATGCAACCGGCAGCCAAGAAGGTGGGGCTGGCAGGCTGCTGTCTTAGGAGTGTTGCATTGACCTTCCCTTACTCCTCTGCGTCGACCTGGCCCCGGAACAGCATTCTCTGATCTGTGGTTCTCTTTTCTTTGGATGCCGTGGACATCTCTAAGAGGCCATTTATCACCCTGGTTAGACTCCGAAACTAGGTTGCCTGAGTATTTCAACTTGCCTGCTGGCCTTGATCAGGTTACTTGTGAGTTGCCTTGGGGGCCATTCTGCCTCACGGTGGCCCCACTGGGGTACTGCAGAACCACTTGATAGGCATGTTACCCGGGATTACCTTGCTTACTGGGTGCTCTGCCCTTGTTGGGATTTGACTTTGGAAAAGAGACTTGGATTCTCTAGGAAGATGCTGCCAGGTTGAGAGAGAGAGATGCCAGGCAGACCTAAAAGCAGATGTGATGTGATGGGGAGGGAAAATGTGTGAAATTGTTCACTATAGATTAGCAAATACAAAGCAGCCTGTGCTTACCTTGCTTGTGGAGCAATCTGCCATTGTCTGCTCCCTTTTAAGAAGGAGATCACCAAGCCTGTCCTTCTGAGGTGCCTCCTAACAATTCTGATCCTCGGCCTCTCGGATCCCCGTCAAAGCCTGACACTCGGTGCCGTCCAGGAGGCCCGGGCAAATGTCTTAACCTCTGCTGTCTCCTCTGTGAGAATTAAATGGATTCATTTATCAGTGCACTCAGAAGCGCGCCTGACCCACAGACAGAATGGCTCGAGGTCAAAGTCTGGTGGCTTATCAGTCTAAAGGACAGTGGGTTAAGCGCAGCGCTGTGAACCCGAATGTTGGGTGGGGTCTCAAACCCATCAGCTGCGCAGCACGGTGGTTGGAAACTGAGGCAGAATGCTTCTGTCTGCAAAGATCTTACAAGCTGAAGGCTATCCTGTCCGCAAAGGTGGCCACTGCGAGTGGGAATCCACTCTAGGGCCGAGGGCACTGTGGCTTTAGGCTACCAGCATGGTCTCGTGTCCTCCTTTATCGTGGTATGAATACATGCTATGAATTCTGCTGTGACCAAGAGATCCTGTGATGGGAATTGTGCAAAATTCAAAGTGATGAGATCAAATGGGTGGCCAGTACAAGTTATGTATCACTTAACATCTTTCAAGCCACGCCCAACAGCATATAGGTCAGCTCGCCCATAAGCCTTTTTTTTTTTTTAAAGAGAAAGCAGTTCTTTTCTCACTTCCCCTGAAAGAGGGTTTAAAAGAAGCCCTGGGGGCAAAGTGTGTTATGTTTTCAGCAGCTAACCTCCAGGTGGAAACCACCAGCCGGTCCAAAGGAGAAAGACGAGGCTTTCTACTCCCATAAAGAGGTTCAGTCTGGAAATCCATGGGGAACCGTTCTTCTTTGACCTATAGGGTCGCTGTGGGAGGGGTCCGTGCAGACTGGAACCCGCTCCATGGCAGTGAGAAAGGTTTTAACAAACGCCGCCCCTTTCCTTGCCCCCAATCCCTGTGGCACCGTCCCCGCACCTCCTCCTTGCTGCAGGGGCTGGTAGCACCGGCCACTGGCAGAGCTCCCGAGGTCCTGATTCTGGGCACTGGCAGCAGCCTGCTCGCAATCAGCAAGAGCCACACCGACAAGGCCACAGCAGCAGAGCCAACACGGCCACCCTACATCCTGTCCCATGTCCCCACGACCACCACAGCCCATGCCTGTCTGCTGTCACCACACCTCCACCCCTGCCAGGATGTGTGCAAAGTCCTGACCCTGTCCAACCAGACGGACCCTGGGCCCAACCAGCCTCCAGTGGCTGCAGCTCTCAGGTTGGGGCCGGGTTCCTAAAGGTGATAATAGAATCGATTTCAAAATGGATTGTATGGGGCCCTACTGTATATGAATTGGTGTTTACACCACATCCAAGCAGCATAACATCCTATTTTACAGAATGACAGAAAAAGGAAAAAAACAAACAAACAAACCCCAAATCCCTCACTGCCATTGAGTGAATTCTGACTCATAGAGACCCTATAGGACGGGGTAGAACTGCCCCTATGAGAATCTGAGACTGTAATTCTTTTTTTTTTTAAAGATCATTTTATTGGGGACTCTTATAGCTCTTATAACAATCCATACATCAATTATATCGAGCATATTTGTACATATGCTGCCATCGCCATTGTCTAAACATTTGCTTTCTATTTGAGCTGTTCGTATCAGCTTCTCTTTTTTTTCTTCTTCTCCCCCCTCCCAACCTCAGGAACCCTTGATAAAATATCAATTATTATTATTTTCATATCTTGCACCATCCGCTGTCTCTCTTCATCCATGTTTCTGTTGTTCATCCCTCCTGGGGGTGAGGGGGGAATGTTATGCATTGATTATTATCATCGGTTCCCTCTTCCTCCCCTTCTCCTCTCACCTTCCCTGTGCACTCCTGGTATCTCTACTCCCATTTCTGTTCCTGAGGGGGTTATCTGATATGGACTCCGTGTGTTATGACCTCTCTCTGTACCAGTGTACATGCTCTGGCCTAGCCAGAACTGAAAGATAGAACTGGGGTCATGATGGAGGGAGGAAGCCTCAAAGAACCAGGGGGATATTGTGTGTTTCATCAGTGCTATCCTGCACCCTGATTGACTCATCCTTTCCTTGTGACCCTTCTGTGAGGGAATGTCCAATTGTCTACAGATGGGCTTTGGGTCTCCACTCTGACCTCTCTCATTAGCATCTATATAGTTATTTGTTCGGGGTTTTCTAATGCATGATACCTGATCCCCTTGACACCTCATGATCGCACAGGCTGGTGTGCTTCTTCCATGTGGGCTTGTTGCTTCTCTGCTAGATGTCCACTTGTTTAAAATTCAAGCCTTTAAGACCCGAGATGCTATATCTTCTAATAGCCGGGCACCACCAGTTTTCTTCACCACACTTGCTTGTACACCCATTTTGTCTTCTGGGATTGTGTCAGGAGGGTGAGCATCACAGAATGCCAGGTTGTTAGAACAAAGTGTTATTGCGTTGAGGGAGGGTTTGGTCAGAGGTCCAAAGTCTGTCCACTTCCTCAATGTATTGCCATATAAATAAACATACGTAGGCCAATACCTCTGTTTTATGAATTAATGTATTTTACATATGTGCACACCTATATTTATACCTCTATCCATAACTTTGCTTCCTAGGTCATTCCTCCTGCCCCACCATCACTCTCACCCTACTTCTGCCTCTTAGTAATTCCTCTCAGCTAGATTGCGGTTGCTCCAACACCTCCAGGATGTGTACATTCTCCTCATTGTTGATTTTAATTCCCTAGTTGTTCCCCTGTCTATAGTGTTGTTTGCTCACCGCTCCCATCCTCCCACCTAGTCTCATTGCATTCTCCTTGAGCTTGCTTTTCATACTGATCTTATATAGGTAAGCAAAACGACAATAGCAGAAAGAAAACAAAAGATCGAGGAAAAAGAAAAAAATCTAAAAAATGAAAAAGTATACATCATTCCAGTCTGTCTACTGACCTTTATGACTATCTCCTCACCAGTCCTAGGGGCTTCAGGAAACTGCCCCTCCTAGCCTGAGTCTCTATGGGGCGGGGGCGCTCCTCAGGGGCTTTGTGGTTTTGCTTTGCTCCTGTTGCTGATCTGCTATGTTCCCTCTTGGCTCACCCCGCTGTGGGGGGGATTCAGACCAGACTCACTCCCTGCCATGTGTCCCCAGCATTGTCCTCTCCTCCATACGGGAGTGAAAACCTGTCTTTCTTCTGCAGAATGGCTGGTGGTTTCCAGCAGCTGCCCTTGTGGCTCACAGCCCAGCACAGAACCACTATGCCATTTTCACAAACAAAGCCCACAGCGTGACTCGGGCGTATGAGACACATGCCTGTATTTAACAGTCTGCTAGTTGCCATGGAGGGGACTTTGATGCCTGGCAGCACCATGTGTGTCAGGGCCCAGCTGGGGCCCCGGGGCTCCCAAGGCCATGGCCTTTTGGAAAGGAGTTGCCAGGCCTCTCTTCAGAGGTGCTTTTCTGAGTGGGTTCGAGAGAATAACTTTTCTGTTAGTGGTCAAGTCTTTAACCATTTGCCCCAAGCAGGAACTACTGAACCACCAGGACATGTTTTGTTTTAGTGAACTGGAGTAAAAAGCCAAGACACCCAAACCAGAAAAGCCATTCTGTCAACTGAAGGCATATTTACTGAGAGCCTGCCATGTGCCAGGGGTAAAGAGTCCGAATGAACAGAACAGCCATGGTGACCGTTCACGCACAACTTCTCACAGCCAACAAGTCGATCGGACTCCTAGGGACCTGGAGAGCAGCGGAAAGCTGCCCCTTCTGAGTTATGAGACTCACTCTTCACGGGAGAAGAAAGCTTGATCTTTCTCCCACGGAGCAGCTTCTAACGGCCGACCTTATGATTTGCAGCCTAACACACAATCCACTGTGCCATCAGGGCGACCCGAAAGGCCAAGGTTTCCAAGAGTGTCATCCTTATGGAACCATAGTGCCCTAGCTTCCTCCTACAGAAACAACCAATAGACTCAATTTTGCTGGCACAAAGCTCTCGCAGAAATGGATGGCTTAGAGAGTCCTGAAAGCAGAATGGGAGTTCACAAGAAAATGAGTCTTTCCCACAGAGAGGAGAACATGAGTAGCACTCTGGAGACCCGCTACCCCATTGTCTGCTGCTGGAGACAACGCTGAGGCAGGCCAGGGGCTGTGTTCCAGCAATACCTGGTACCATGTTCATGACTCTCAGTGATTCTATTTCTTCACTTAGAATTCCGGTTGCATGCATTGTTAGAGAATCCAAAAGAACAGCCAGTACTCAGCTCAACAAAACTTGTGATTGCCAGCTGTTGTCAAGTTGACTGATGGTGGGATGGATGATGCATTGGGTTGCTAACCTCGAGGTTCAAAACTACCAGGTGCCTCCTGGGTGCAAGATGAGGCTTTGTACTCCCATAAAGATTTTTAGTCTCAGAAATCCACAGGGGGGCAGTTCTACTCTGTCCTGTAGGGTTGCTATGAGTCAGAACTGACTGGATGGCAGTAAGCTTGTTTTGCTGTTGTTTTTGTTTTGTTGGGTCAAGTCAGCTCCTAATTCAGGAGACTCCATTCACAAATGAACAAAGCTGTTTGTATGCTTCCTCATCTTGAACCATCCTATGATCGATTGTCTTTGATCCAACTGTTGTGAGCTACAGGGCTTTTATTGACTGGTTTTCAGAAGTAGATCACCAGGCCCTTCTTCTTAGTCCATCTTAGTCTGGAAAGTTCACTGAAACCTGGCCAGCGTCATGATAACAAGCACACCTGCACTGCCAGACAAGTGATGGCTGCATATGAAGGGCATTGGCTGGGAACCAAGCCAGGCTCTCCCTCATGGAAGGCAAAAATCCTATCACCGAGGCACCAATCCGCCTTTGCCATCATGACTGTGACCAATGAGAGGTGGGAGGGCTGATGGTGAGGATGAGGATCAAAGGGGTCGGATTATCAGAGATGTTGCTGGCATCCCTAAAGAGCGTGGATCTTTAAAAAAAATTTTTTTAGTAATAGATCATTTTATTGGGGACTCTTACAGCTCTCATCACAATCCATACATCAACTGTATCAAGCATATTTGTACATCTGTTGCCATCATCGTTTTCTAAGAATTTACTCTCCACGGAGCCCTTAGTATCAGCGGAGAGTAGGGATCTTATCCCGAAGGCATCGGGGCACCTTTTAAATGGCTCTTAAAATGGTGTGAGCAGATTTGTGCTGCTGTGGGCAGGATGGGTGGGGAGAGTGAGGCCAGCTGAGGCTATGACTGAAGCCCAGAGGAGGAATATCTGACAAGGAAATGAACTTGGGAAAATGTGGTGACGGTGGGAAGGGAAATGAATTGGGGGAACAGACTGATGAAGCGTTTACAAACTCCAGCAGATTGGAGAGGCCAAACAGACTCCTGGCTTCTGCACCCAGGGACCAAGCCGCAGCGTTCTTGGAGCGGATCTTAACTATCCTGTGCTCAGAATAGAATCAGGTTGGAAATTGGCTCAATTAGCACCGCTTAGGAGCCCTGGTGGCACCGTGGTTATGCATGAGGCTGCTCACTACAAGGTCAGCCATTTGAGACCACCAGCCACTCCAAGGGAGAAAGATGAGGCTCTCTGCTCCCACAGAGAGTGACACCACCACCACTCGCCCTTTCAAAAGGCAACAAGTCGATTTGAAATGACACTGGATGTTTGAAAAGGAAATCATCGGACCCAGAATAGAATCGATGCTGTGGGTTACAGAAAAACGATAGCAGGTGGTTCGGTGGGCACTCACATTTCCAATTTTTGTTCTGAAAGCATGCAATAAAACAACCTAACAGGCTAAAAAAATCACAGTCTTAGATACTCACAGGAGCGGTTCCACCTATTGGGTCACTACAAGTTGGCATTGACTCGATGGCAGTGAGTTTAGGTTTCGGTTTGAGCAGCAGCATCAGCCCCTGGCGAAAGGTCTCTCCTCATTTCAACCCTGCCAGAAAGGCCACCCCAAATCCTCCTTTTCTTCTCCCTCTTTTCTCCTGGGGAAGTCCCTGGGAATTGACTCAATCTTTGACTGGGTGGTGCAAAGATTGACATGCTTGGCTGCTAAGGGAAAGGTGGGAACTTGGAGTCCACACAGACGTGCCTTGGAAGAAAGTCTTGCCCGTCAAATTCCGAAAGCCCAGCCACTGAAATTCCTTTGGGCACAGTGTTACCATGACCCACATGAGGTCACAGATGGTTTGGTTTGGGTTCAATTCTTCTTGGGGAGGGGCTAGGTCAGAAGTCCAGGACACATTCCTGGGAACCATGACAAAGCCTGGTCCCTCATACTTCATAGACTTTATCTGGCTTAAATCCCACAATAACAAAAAGACTTTTTCCAATGTAACTGGACCCAAAGCTCATCTTCCTCATTGTCTAGCAAAGTGGCAGTCCTGGATGCCCTTGTTGGATTATCTAACAACCCACTCAGATAGGAATTCTGAGTGAAGAAAAGAACCTCCAAGAGCCATTAACATGGTGCCAGGTATTTCTGGAATCCAATCCCTGTCCTGACTCAGTGCTGTCTCCTGCAGCAGACAACGCTATACAGCAGGTCTCCGGAATGCTGCCCAGGCTCCGTCTCCCCGCCCAGTACAAAAGAGGAGCTGGATTAAGAGCTGAGTAAACCATGAAGGAATGTGCCTCCCATACCTTCCCCTGTCCGGGTCCCCTCTTCCACCCAGCTGCCTAACCAGGTCCTCCCCCCTTGACCAAGCCAGGTCCAGCTTCCCTGGACCTGATCAGCCCTCAGGTTCTCTGGTGCTGAGGGAGTGCACATGTCTCGATCATCTTCATCCATCCCTTGGACACTTGAGTTCCTGAACACTGGGCTCTCTGGGAAACCCACCAACCATGTGTTGTTTTTTTAAATTTTTATATGTTTTATTTGCTTCCATGTTTATGTTGTTGTTTGTTTATGTTGTTAAGCTCATGATTTCTATCCTGCCCTCCCCCCATCATCTATCATGCTATCAATCATCTTCATTATATCCAAAGGCAGGTATTAGTTTTACCATTTTACCAACACTACAAATTTAAGTTCAAGGTCACACAATTAACAATTGTCGAACTGGGTGCTCATCTAATGCAATAGCAAGATTCACGGCACGCTTGTGAGATGGAGAGAGAGCGAGACAACTGCTTAGGGAATCTGTGCATAGGGGACAACCTAGAGGGTGGGGCAGCTCTGATCAGGGATCTGAGGGAATTCACACAAAAGTCTCTTTTATGAAGAGTAATTCCATTTAAAACATTTTCCCCCTGTGCCCTCCAAACAGATACTGAAAAGTTAAAGAACCTCATGCTGTTGGCCGATCCAAAGATCACCGAAGTCACCAACAGCATGGAGCACGCCATTGTGTCCCGGAGCCCTCGTATCCGCTACAACCCTGGCCTGGACGCCAAGCTCCTCTACCTCCCCCTGGCTAAGTTGCCAACGCCGGTGACTGATTTCATCCTGAGCCGGCACCTTCCGAGACCTGCGGACTGCGTCTGAGCCCGGGAGCTTCCAGGGTGGTCAGTGGAGTGCAGAGGAGGGGGTGGGAAAGGGGGCTGTGAACTCACAGGAGGTGGTGTCAGATGTCATTGAGGCCCTGGCTTCAAAACATGCTTCGGTTGGCTGCACCCACTGCAGGGAATTTACAGGGTCATATGTAACAGTAGGCCAAGCGCTCTTCCTCACCTGCCAGGGCCCTCACAGAAACCTAGGGTGGCCTTGGCAGGTGTAGAGGCCTGGACTATGTCCCCAAGGATGTCACCCAGGAAGGATGTGGCATTTGCTGTGTACTGAGAGCATCAAGGAACAAAAATTACCAACTGCTGCTGAATCGCAAGTCCCAGAGAAATACTGGGGGATTACCTTCTCCACGGGAGAATCTCAGCCACCTTCCTGTCGGTTCTCGAAAGATGCATTCACAGACATGCTTAGAGCCCATTCATTTGGAGTTTATAGTAACACAGATCAGGATGGCAAGGTTACATTAAGCACAGGTTTAAATTATTTTCTCTCTCTTTAGATTTCTCTATTCATAGGTGATTGGGATTTACATTAAATAATGTTTATTTATTTCATCATCATTGGTTAATTCACCAAATATTTATTGAATGCCTACTACATAAGCAAGCCCTGTGTAGGTGCTGGAAGATATAAAGAGGATTAAACTGTGGTCTTGGTCGTTGTTGTTTTTTAATTGCTTGTTTACTTGTTTGTTTGCTTTTTTGAGTATAATATCTAATAGCAGAACAAACATAGAAAGAATAGAAATAAATCTGATTTGTGTTGCTGTTGTTCTTGTCAGTCGCTGCCTGTCCCTCACTACCTCCATGAGTGGGTTGGAATTAGATTGTTGTGATCCATAGGGTTTTTATTGGCTGGTTTTTCTTTCTTTTTTTAAAAAAATCATGCAGCTCTCATCACAACCCATCCATCCATCCATTGTGTCAATCACATTTGTACATGTGTTGCCATCCTCGTTCTCAAAACATTTTCTTTCTACTTGAGCCCTTGGTATTGACTCCTCATTTTTTTCCTCCCTCATGAACCCTTGATAATTTATAAATTATTTTTGTTTTTTTTCATGTCTTACACTGTCCAATGTGTCCCTTCACTCACTTTTCTGCTGTCTATCCCCCTGGGAGGGGGTTATATGTAGATCATTGTAATTGGTTCCCCTTTCTCCTCCCACCTTCCCCTTATCATGCTGGTATCTCTACTCTCATTATTGGTCCTGAGGGGTTTATCTGTCCTGGATTCCCTGTGTTTCCAGCTTTTATCTGTACCTGTGTACATGCTGTGGTGTAGCTAGATTTGTACCGTAGACTTGGGGTCATGAAAGAGAGGGGAAGGAAACATTAAAGAATTAGAGGAAGTATGTTTCATCAGTGCTACACTGCACCTTGGGTGGCTTGTCTCTTCCTTGTGACCCTTTTGTAAGGGGTTGTCCAATTGTCTACAGATGGGGTTTGGGTCTCCACTCTGCCCTCCCCCTCATTCATATTGATATGATTTTTTTTGTTTGTTCTGGGTCTTTGATACATGATCCCATGGACACCTCATGATCACACAGGCTGGTGTGCTTCTTCCATGTGGACTTTGTTGCTTCTCAGCTATATGGCTGCTTGCTTATCTTCAAGCTTTTAAGACCCCAGATACTATATCTTTTATAGCCAGATACCACTAGATTTCTTCACCACATTTGCTTATGCACCCATTTGTCTTCAGCAATTGTGTTTGGAAGCTGAGCATCACAGAATGCCAGGTTATTACAACAAAGTGTTCTTGCATTGAGGGAGAACTTGAGTAGAGGCCCAATGTCTGTCTGCTACCTTAATATTTAACATATGAATAAATTTGCATAGACATTTTCCTTATCATTATACATAAATATATTTACATATGTACTTGCCTATATTTAGACCTCTATAAATGTCCTTTGCCTCCTAGTTCTTTCCTCTTGTCCCACTATCATGTTTAACCTTCATTCAGGTTTCAGTAATTCCTCTCAGCTACATTGCCCTTAATCAAGCCCTACCAGACATCCTATGCCCTCCTCACCATTGATTTTAGATCACTTTTTGTTCCCTTGTCCCTGGGTTTGTTAACACCACGTCCTTTCCCCCACTTCCCCTTCTCGTGTGTCCCCCAAGAACCATCAGTCCTGCTGATTTCTCCTCCAGATTGTTTATTCTGCCTATTTTATCAAGATAGACAAACAGAGACAATAATAAGCACAAAAACAAGACAGAACAAACAAAACAACGCAAAAGAAAGGTCAACCAATAATTCCAGGTCTGTTTGTTGACCTTTAGAAGTGTTTTCTGGTGAGTCTTATGGGGTGCCATGCCCTGCCCCCAAAGTCTATTTTTGGCATTCCCCAAGGATTTCATTGCTTTACTCCCCTTACTACCCTGTTGCATGCCCTTAATGTTTCGCCCCAGTGTGGTGGGGTCAGATCGGGCACAATTCCCACACTGTTTCTCCAGTGTTGTCCCCTGTAGGTCTATGGGTCAGTGAGGGACTTCATGTCTCGTGATGGGGCCAGCCCTAAGGTCCGTTCTGCGCATTGGCTACTCTGAGCAGGAATATTGTCTTCAGGACTCATTGGGCCAGGATGTGTTCCTCTCTGTCTCCTTCCCTCTTTGTTTGCTCTGGCTGTTTTTTCAGAAGTAGTTGCCCAGGCCTTTCTTCCTGGTCCCTTTTGGTTTAGAAAGTCTGGTGAGACCTGTTCAGCATCATAGCAGGACACGAGCCTCCACGAGAGTGGTGACTGTGCATGAGGTGCACTGACCAGGAATCAAACCCTGGTCTGCTGCTTGGAATCCTACTTCTTTGCACTGAAATTTGATCCAGTTATGCGAATTACCTGAACCGGGATTCCAGGTACAGGCTAGCACTCACCACCACTTTCTTAGACGAATGTCTTCCCTTTCTGAGTCCTGAGAAAACAAATAAGAGACAGAGAAAAGAGCATCAGTTTAGTTCTGGGATCATTGGATTGGTTTGAATCCCAAGACTAGACCTTGGGATGGCCAACCCAACAGAGTGTTTGTCTGCAGAGCAGTTAGACACACGCAGATCACCACCTCACACCCACTAGGCCCTGAGAGTGGAGACGGGAGGAGAAAGGCCTGCCTGGGTACACTTGCCACTTGGAGGAGCAGAGAAGAATGTCCACGAGAGGACAGATCCAGGAGAGGATGAGACTGAGCCACACACACCTAGTTCTTTCTCCCTGTATCAGCGAACAGATCATCACTTCTTCTATTTCTTGGGGAGTGAAGGGGGAAATAATCTTCTCCTTTATGGGGAAGTTGTTAATGCAAAAGTTAATGCACTCAACTGCTGGAGGTTCAGGTCCACCCAGACATACCTCAGAAGAAAGGTCTGGTGACCTTCTTCCAAAGAATCATCCATTAAAAACCTACAAAGTACAGCTCTTCTCTGGGGTCCTCATGAGTCTGAACGATCCCATGACAACAACTGGTTTTACAGAAGTGTGAGGAATAAGGCGGTGGAATTTTCTGCACCCCTGACATCTAGAAGCACTATTGTGGACTTAGTGAGAGTTGACTATGTCAGTGTCCACCGCCCTATTATATCCTTTAGAAAAATTATCTAAAGACAAGTGTTCGCATCAATCATCATTATATCCTTTAGAAAAATGATATAAAGACAAATGTTCACATCGATCATTGATGTCACCTGCCCATGTGCACACTGTCTGAGTGAGAAGATGAAAGGAAGTCAACTGGGAAAGACAACATTGGGCCACAGCCATTAGCAGCTGATGCCATTCTGACTCTCTGATCATGGATGAATTTAAATCCAGCAGCAACTCCGTCCCAGGGGAGAGCAGAGTCCTGCAAGCCTGAGGGGAAGGTAGCAAGGAGGTGTCTGTGAGGCTCTCTGACATGGACTCAGTTTCCTCCCCACCCCCACCCCTCCCCTCACCACCCCAGGCATATGGATCATTTCATAGATGGTGGCATCCACAAGACTGAGAGTCTCTTCTGTTTTCATTGAAAAACTCTTTTAGATATAGGATCTGTGGTCTTAAAGGCTTGTAGGTAAGCAAGCGACCATCCAACCCGGAAGCAACAAAGCCCACATGGAAGAAGCACACCAGCCTGTGTGTTCATGGGGTGTCAACAGGGAAAGGTATCAGAAGTTCAAAAGCAAGCTACCAAATCAGTGTGAAGGAGCATGGATATAGTGGAGACTCAAAACCTACCTGTAAGTTAATTGGACAGTCCCTCTCAGAAAGGCCGCAGAGAAGGGATGATAAATCCACGGTGTGATATAGCACTGATGAAACATAACTTTCCTCTAGTTCTTTACTATTTCTTCCCCTTACTATTATGGTTTTCATTTGTTTTACCTCATTAATCACGTTAGACTTGTGTATGTTTATTTGTATATTTAAGATCTTTTGATACATGAAAGCCAAGTGGGGTAGTTAGTTTATTGTGCCAACCTGGCTGATAAACACACGTGGGATTAATTGAAGGGTGGAGAGATAAATGGTTCAGTGAGCCTCACCTTTCTAGTTCTTGGGTCTCTTGCTTTGTGATGGTTGGACCAGGGTGCAGCTGCCTTAGCCAGTTCCCTGCTTCAGCTTGCAAGGCTGACTTCCTGCAAGACATCCCTAAGGAGAAGCCGCATGGACCCTGGGTTCAGCCCTGGGTGCTGGAGCACTGGTGTGAAGCCCTGAGTGCTGGATGCAGCCTTGGGTGCTGGAGCACCCATGTGCAGACCCCAGCCAGCACTGAGATGCTTACACATTCACTGACTTGGCTTTCCTCCTGCAGTCGGCATCATTGCATCTGTTTTGTGAAATGGAGGAGGACTTTGTGGATTGGTGTTGGACATATGGGTTAATGGTTAATGTTGGACTTGTGGGCTTGGGCAGCACTGGGTTGAGATGTTTTTCTTGATGTACACTTAACCTTTATATAAAACTCTCTCTTATACCTGAGTTTCTGTGGTTTTGTTTCTCTAAAATACCCAGACTAACACGCCAAGATAGATAACCTGTCAGAAATAATAACAGGAGTAATTGCTCCCTGAGAGCATGGGAAGAGCCTGGGAAAGGGGGGAAATAGGGAACCAATAGCATTGATGATGGTATAACCCCACTCAAAGGAGTGAACAATAGAATTGTGTGTGGAAGGATATATTGGAAGGTTTAGAATATGGCAATAAACAAATAAGGGTTCCTAGGGGAAGGTTTGGTAGGGAGGGGAAAAGTGGGAGCTGGTATCAAGGAGTTCAAGAAGAAAGAAAATATTTTGAAACTGATTGTGTTAACAATTGTACAATACTGCTTGGTGCAATTGAACTATGGAATATTATGGTTTCTGTAGGAGCTCCCAATAAAAGTATTAAAACACTACTACTAGTAATAATAATAATGGGGGGAATCAGTAGAGAGGTCTGAGGGGCTGGTCCTAATCCAACTACATGGACAGCACCCCTTCCCCCCCAGAAGAATTTATTCAGAGGACAGCACTGAAGCTACAGTTCAGGGAGAGGGGTGTATCTGATCAGAACACACGGGAGCAAATGAAGGAGGAGGAAGAGAGAGTGGGACACATCCTGGCCCACGAAGCCCTGAGGACGATATTCCCGCTCAGAGCAGCCAATGCACAGACAGGAACACATGGCCAGCCCAACTACGATACACGACGTCCCTCACTGACCCAAAGCACTATGGGGAATAACACTGGAGACACAGTGCAGAAATTGTACTCAATCTGACCCCACCACACCAAAGCAAAACACTAAGAGTGTGCAAGAGAACAACAAGGGGAACAGAGCAAGGAAGTCCCAAGGGCATACCAAAAATAGACTTTGGGGCCAAGGCGTGCCACCCCATCAGACTCCACCAGAAAGTGCTTCTAAAAGTCAACAAACAGAACTTCAACTATTTATAACTTTGAACTATTTACAAGCTTTTTTTTGGTCACTTTTTGTTGTTGTTTTCTTTTCTATTGTTGCTTTGTTATGCTCTGTCTTGTTTTTTTGTGCATTTTATTATCTCTGCAGGTCTAGCTAGATAAGATAAGCAGGATAAACAAACTGGAGGAGAAAACAAAGGGACTGACGTTCAAGGGAGACATGGGAGAGGGGGAGGCAGGGGAAAGGAAGTGGGTGTTAACAAACCCAGGGACAAGGGAACAACAAGGATCCAAAATTGATGGCGAGGAGGGTATAGGAGGCCTGATAGGGCTTGATCAAGGGCAATGTAACAAAGAGGAATTACTGAAACCCAAATGAAGCCTGAACTTGTTAGTGGGACAAGAGGAAAGTAAAAGGAAATAGAAGAAAGAAATAGGAGACAAAGGACATTTATAGAGGCCTAAATACAAGCATTGTGTTAGACAGGGTTCTCTAGAGACACAAAACCAGATTGATAATAATAATTATATATATATTTATCACAAGAAATGAACAGTTAAATTATATACAGATAGATAGATCTATAATACAAGAAATGAACAGTTAAGTTATAAAGCAGTACAAATGGCTCAGTGCAACTCACTCCCATGAGAGAATTGTGAGACACTGGCAGTCCTTCAAGTCTTGAGGCCGACCAGGTAGTCCTCTGTAGAGAGAATTCCAGCTATCCTGGCACAGGGAACAAATAGCAAGGCAGGTCACCAACAGTCAGTCACCAGCTCAAGAGATGTAAAGTTCAATTGTGTGGCAAAGCAGGTCTTGAAGGAACCTCAAATTACATTGACACAGTCCACAAGTTAGGTGTCCCACAGGTAGTGTAGCTTGCAAATTGAGGCACAAAGCAAGCAAGGCAGCCTCACACTGGTCCATTGATCAAAGAGCAAGAGACAAGAAAGGCGAGGCTCGCTGAGCCATTCATCTCTCCACCCTTCAATTAATCCCATATATGTTTGTCAGCCAGGCTAGCACAATAAGCTAACTTCCTCAAGCCACCCCTTGTCAACCTGGCACCCGTACACAATTATATAATATATGTAATTATATAACTTCTGGACATTGATGAAATCACACTTATACTTATCATGTATCATCTATCATATATATAAATGAAAACACACTGAGTCCAATTGTATCTGATACACTGCCACTTACAAACCTCACTTTTGCAATTGATCACCTGGTCATAACTAATACGTAGAACTACCTTCTTTTACTACGCATTCTACATTACCTTTGTCCTGAGCAAGCACCTCAGCTGCCTGTGTTTTTTTGTCTGGTGGGGTGACACAGACCATCATTCCTGAGGGGTCTGGGTCATTATAAGTCCTGTCAGGATTAGGTTGCTCTAACTTACCATTTACTTTAGTAACAGGGCATGGTAGCACTAAGAGTCAGCCTATGGGATCTCCTGGATTCCAGACATATTCTTCTTTACCTCCATTATGTAGCACCAGTCGAATTTCTCCTTGGTACTCAGGATCAATCACACCACTTAGTACAGTGACATCCTTCCTGACCTGTTGATCCAAAGGCATGAGGAGCCCAAAGTGCCCAGGGGGCATTCCCAGCTGCCAGTTCAGTGGAATCCGTGCTGTGTTTCCAGGTGGGAGAGTTCCTTCCTTCGGGACCAGGACCTCCAGGCCTGAGGAACACAGGGTTGCTGGGACAGGAAGCAAAAATGCTGCAAGTGGATCACTAGGAGTAATAGTGAGTGGTGCCACTCCAGCTTCCACCCCTTGCTTCCTGGACCCATGAATTCTGGCTATTGGAGACACAGCACCATATATTGGCCACTGATTTACAGTGTATACAGCTTCCTGGAGAACATTGCCCCAGCCCCGCAAGTTGTTGCCACCTAGTGGGCGCCGTAATTGTGTCTTAAGGAGCCCATTCCATCGCTCTATCAAGCCGGCAGCTTCAGTATGAAGAGGAACATGATACAAACAGTGGATTCCATGGGAATTGGCCCATTGCCGCACTGTACTTGATCAAGTGAGTTCCTTGATCTGCCACTTAAGAGTGGCACCTGCATATCGTGCAAAGCCATCCATAAGCCAAGCATGACTTTTATGGTCTTCACTTAAAGTATGGTAAGGAATTCCCAGGAGGCCATTGGTGCAGATGGGAGAAAGAAGGTAATGTGACAGGAGTGGAGACTGTGGGCATTTGGGCCACTACTTCATGTAGCTTACTTGTCCCTTCAGGCCCTGCTTTGGCCCAATCTCGTATATACCACTTCTATTTAACAATGGAGTGTTGCTGTGCACGTCCAACTTTATGATTCTGTGGGTCAGACAATACCCAGTTCATGATAGGTAGTTCAGGCCTCATGGTGACTTGGTGGCCCATGGTGAGACATTCCGTCTCCACGAAGGCCCAGTAACAGGCCAACAGCTGTTTTCAAAGGGAGAATAGTTGTCTGCAAAGGATGGCAGGACTTTACTCCAAAATCTCAACAGTCTATGCTGCAATTCACCAATACGGGTCTGCCAAAGACTCCACCCTGTATCTTTATCTACAACTGACACCTCTAGCACCATTGTGTCAGCTGGATCATATGGTCCCAGTGGCAAAGCAGCTTGCACGGCAGCCTGAACTTGTTGAAGAGCCTTTTCTTGTTCTGGGCCCCACACAAAAATGGAGGCTTTTTATGTCACTTGATAAATAGGTCGAAGTGGAACACCAAATGAGGGATATGTTACCTCCAAATCCAAAGAGGCCAACTAGGCATTGTGTCTCTTTTTTACTCGTTGGGGGCACCAAATGCAATAGCTTATCTTTCACTTTAGTAGGAATATCTTGACATGCCCCACACCACTGGACCTCTAGAAATTTTACTGATGTGGAGGGTGCTTGAATCTTCATTGGGTTAATTTCCCAATCCCTTGTATGCAGATATTGTACCAATGAATCTAGAGCCTTTCATACATCCTCCATGGTGAGTCCAATCAGCAAATTGTCATCAATATAAAGGACCAATGTGACATTTTGTGGAATAAACAGGTGATCAAGGTCCCTTTGGACTAAATTATGGCATCAGGCCAAAGGGACCTTGATAAGGTCCAGATGTACCACTGATAAGGTGTAGATGTACCACTGGGGGAGAATTGTGAAAGTCTATTGTTGCCCCTGCCAGGTGAAGGCAAACGGCTTCTGGTGGTCCTTCGAGACTGGTATTGAGAAGAAGGCATTAGCCAGATCAATAGCTGCATACCATGTACCAGGAGAAGTATTAATTTGCTCAAGCAATGAAATCACATCTGGAATGGCAGCTGCAATTGGAGTCACCACCTGGTTAAGCTTACGATAATCCACTGTCATTCTCCAGGATCTATCTGTCTTCTTGACAGGCCAAATAGGTGAGTTAAATGGGGATGTAGTAGGAATCACCATCCCTGCATCTTTCAAGTCTTTGATGATCTCTGCAGTCCCTTCAGGAATGCAGTACTGCTTTTGGTTGACTATTTTCCTAGGCAATGGCAGTTCTAATAGTGTCCACTTGGCCTTTTGTACCATGATAGCCCTTATTCCACGTTTCAGGAATCCAATATGGGGGTTCTGCCAGTTACTAAGTGTGTCTATTCCAAAGATGCATTCTGGAACTGGGGAAATAACGACAGGATGGGTCTAGGGGCCCACTGGACCCACAGTGATCCGTAACTGAGCTAAAAATCCATTGATAACTTGACCTCCATAAGCCCCCACTCTGACTGGCGGGCCTTCGAAACACTTTAGGTCTCCTGAAACTAGTGTCAGTTCTGAACCAGTGTCCAGTAATCCCCCAAAAGTTTGATTATTTCCTTTCCCCCAATGAACAGTCACTCTTGGGAAAGGCCGCAGGTCCCTGTGGGGAAGGCTAGAAGAAAGACTAACAGACTAGACCTTTGGTGATGTAGCAGGGTCCTCCTTCAAAGGGACCTGGTCTTCCCCTCACTTAAGGGGTTGTGGGTCTGTAAACTGGCTCAGGTCTGGGAATTGATTGAGCGATCATAACTATCAATTCTGTTGTTCACCTGATCTACCATTCTTCCACCGGTATAGATCACGTAAATATTTAGTAGGCTTCCCATCTATTTCATTCCTAGGGACACCGTGGCTAAGTAGCCAATGCCATAATTCCACACAAGACAGGTTGCTTTGATTACTGCAGAAACCTTGTTTTCTATTATAACCACGCCCACCCTATCTCTGATAATTCAGTGCTGACACCTGCCCTCTACAATCACGGGACCAATCAGCCCCATTGTGGGCAAATGTCAGAGGTCGCTTAGGAAAGTGCCCACTGTTAAACCCGGTGCACATAAAAGAGCAATTACAGGAGACTTAAGAGATGCTGGGGCCCACTTCACAAACTTGTTCCTTATGGTTGTGGTAAAGGGTATGTCTTTAGGACACCCCCTTTTTGGGTCTATGGGAATATCCTGATAGATCCATTCCAACATACCAATTTCTCTAAGCTTTGGATGCCTTCCTCTACAGTGTACCAAGGTAGGTCAGGTGCTTCAAGTTGGTCTAATCTAGGCCATCTGACAGTCCATGCTTCAGCGAAACAACCAAATAAAGAATTAGATCCTCTCACCTTCTCTCACAGAGACATTGAAAGAAGATTCTGTGCTTAGGGGTCCCATATCCAGAAACTCAGACTGGTCTAATATTACATTTCGTGCCCCAGTATCCCACACCCTTAGTAACCATTCCCAGGGACATTGCCCAGGCTTCTGCTTGTACGTACTTGAAAACTTGAGCAGATCTTTATGAGTATAGTGCGCTTCTTCTTGGGTAATCATCTCAACCTCACCTTTAGGAGCTTTCTGAGACTTAATTTTAGTGACAGGTCTAGCAGAAATAATGGGTGGTGAGGGTGTTTCCTGGGTGCTCTCAGCAATATCTTGTAAGGCATCTCCCTCAGGCAATGCTGCTGATGCAGCCCCACCTGGCATATCAACTTGACTACTTTGGCTAAGCTGCTCAGGTGTAGATTGTGAATTAATACTTTCAGCTGGGAGGGGTGGATCTATTGACTGGGGTGAATCTATTGTTTCTAAGGGCTCAATATCCTCCTCTTCTGGATCATCAGCCCATATGTTCCCATCCCATGTTTCAGGGTCCCAACTTTTCCCAATCAATACCCTTACTTTGGTATCAGACACTGCTCTAGATCTGCAATTCAGCTGCCGTTGTAATTCAGCCACTCGCATAATGAGACTCTGGACCTGGTTCGCAGCAATGTCATCTTTCCCTAGAGGAGAGAAGGCTCTCCTTTGTAGCACAGATGGAAGTTTTCAAATCCGTTAGTTTGCACCTGAGGTGCACTTCTGTGGCTCTGAGACCTTCACTCTCCTTAATCACACTTTCTATTGTAAGAAGGACCCGCCAACCAGCTTCCCTATACTTGTCATCCTTACAAAAATCCTGGAAAATATCAAACATATGATCACTCAGAGCTTCTCCTTTAACCAGCACTTCATCTATCAGTGGTGCTACTGTAGGTATTACCTCGCTATTTCACACCATGCATTAGTGTAGCAGACTTATCCATGCTTTGGGGTGTTGAAGTAGGATTACTAGTGTTAAGACTAATCAGGCTGGAGAGACAATTTAAGAAACCCAAATTAATAATTTTATTTCTCTAGAAGCACTCCTGGTACCAAAATGTGTTGGACAGGGTTCTCTAGAGAGACAAAACCCGATTGCAAGTAATTTTATACATATATTTATACAGATAGATAGATAACACAAGAAATGAACTGTTAAAATATATACAGATAGATATGTAATACAAGAAATGAAGTTAAATTATAAAGCAGTACAAATGGCTCAGTGCAACTTACTCCCGTGAGAGAGTTGTGAGCCACTGGCAGTCCTTCGAGTCTTGAGGGCTGCCAGGTAGTCCCTCTGTAGAGAGAATTCAGGTTATCCCGGTATAGGCAGCAAACAGCAAGGCAAGTCACCAACAGTCAACCAGGTCACCAACAGTCAGTCCCCAGCTCAAGAGATGTAAAGTCCAATTGTGTGGCGAAGCATGTCTTAAAGGGGCCTCAAATTACAGCAACACAGTCCATAGGTTAGGTGTCCCACAGGCAGTGTAGCTAGCAAATTGAGGCACAGAACAAGCAAGGCAGCCTCACACAATCAACTAACTTCCTCAGGCATATATTTATAGGTTTAGTGTTAAGGTAGCAAATGGACATTGGGCTTCTACTAAAGTACCTCCTCAATGCAAGAACACTTTGTTCTATTAAACTGGCATTCCATGATACTCACCTTCCCGACATAATCCACTGAAGACAAAGAGAGTCTATAAGCAAATGTGGTGAAGAAAGCTCATAGTGACTGGCTATCAAAAGATATAGTGTCTGGGTTCCTAAAGGCTTGAAGGTAAACAAGCAACAAAGCCCATGTGGAAGAAGCACACCAGCCTATGTGATCATGGGGTGTCGATGGGATCAGGTATCAGTCATCAAAGAACAAAATAAACTCCTATCAATTTGAATGAGTGGGAGTGTGGACTGGAGACCCAAAGCCCATCTGTAGGCAACTGGTAATCCCCTTACAGAAGGGTCGCAGGGAGATGACGAGCCAGTCAGGGTGTAGTATAGCAATGATGAAACATGCAACTTTCCTCTAGTTCTCTAATGCTTCCTTCCCCCCACTATCAGGATTCCAATTCTACCTTACAAATGTGGCTAGACCAGAAGATATGCACTGGTACAGATAAAAGCTGGAAACACAGGAAATCCAGAACAGATACACCCCTCAGGATCAATAATGAGAGTAGTAATACCAGGAGGGTGAGGGAAAGGTGTGGTAGAAAGGGGGAACCAATCACAAGGATCTCCATATAACTCCCTCCCTGGTGAACAGACAACCAAAAAGTGGGTGGGTGAAGGAAGATGTTGGACAGTGGAAGACATGACCAAATAATAATTTATAAATTATCAAGGGTTCATGAGGAGGGGTGGGGAGGGAGGGGGAAAATATGGAGCTGATACCAAGGGCTCAGGTAGAAAGAAAATATTTCCAGAATGATGAGGACAACAAATGTACAAATGTGCTTGACACAATGGATGGATGGATGGATGGATGGATGGATTGTGATAAGAGTTGTATAAGGCCCCAATATAATTATTTACAAAATAATAATTATTATGGAGGGGGGGGAAGAGGAGCAGATAGCAAGGACGCAAGTAGAAAGAAAATGTTTTGGAAATGATAATGGCAACATATGTACAAATGTGCTTGATTCAACTGGTATATGGATTGCTATAAGACCTGTAAGAGCCCCAATAAAATGATTTATTACAATTAAAAATAATAATACAATAAAAATAAATAATAATAAAAACTCTTTAGGGGAGAACTAGGTAGCTAAAAATAATGAGTAAAAGAATGAAGAAATGATTCTAAAATTGATTGTTGTGATGCCTCTACATCTTATTTGATTGGAGTTGTTTTTTTGTACATCTTGTTTTAATGATTAACCCATTGAAATGTATGGTATGAAAATTATATGTCAATACACCTAAAAATAAATAAGTAAATAAATGGTGAATGAATGAATGAACAAATGAATCCATGAAGGCACCAAAATAGTAATCATGATGTAACAGGATAAACGCAGGATGAGAAAATACAAATTTAACAAAATAAAAGCTCTGCTAACTTTAAATTAATTTTTTTAAGTCAAGTGAGGTATGTTTGAGGCAAACAAACTAACCCTAATAGCAAGCAGGGTTCGTAATGAAAAGCAACAGTTCCTTCTCCGACCTCCCACCTTTAAGCCTACCTCCATCTACCTCCATCATCCATGTCACCTCTGTTAAAGGTTTCCATTTCCCTCTTGATTGCTTCTATCCAAAAAACCAAACGCAGGGCCATCGAGTTGATTCCAACTCACAGGGACACTGTAGGACAAGGTAAAACCCCCTGTGGGTTTCTGAGACTGTAACTTTTTAGGGAAATAGAGAGCCTCATCTTTCTCCCTCGGAGAAAGTGCAGTTTCAAAGCGCAGCTCAACTTGTAACTACTTGGCCACCAGGGCTCTTTCATAATTGCCTCTAGAAGTCTAAATAATAGTCTCATATTCCATGATTTATCTATTTTAAGCAACATCTATTAACCCTCTGCCCTGGAAGCGAAGGATTTAGGTAACACACCCCTACCCCTCACATTCCCTCCCTCTCATCTGTCTAAATGTGATCGTATTTTTCCCTACCATTTATAACTTCAAACAATAACTTATGCTTCTATTTGTTTTTCATCAACTTTAGTCATTATCTTGACTTCAGCCTAAGAGGAATATTGGTGTTGATGGTTGGTTCTAATAATAATGAAAACTTATAAAGGGCAATGAAACTATATCAACATCATTCTCTATTGACCACATTAAATGCTGTCATTACTCCCAAATCTGGGAGCGCAAACACAATATCCCTTGGGATACTCTAATAATCAATTCAAAGTGATTTTCTTACATTTTTGAAGTAGCTTAAATCCATGTAGCTGGTAATGGTCTGAAATGACTAGAAGTACTCTCTTTCAGTAGCTCTGTTGAGATCTCACTCACATATTACACAATTTACCAACCAACATGCATCAAATTCTATAGCTTTTAGAATATTCACAGTTGTGCAAAAATCATTATCAACTTTAGAAACCCACAAAAAGAAACCCTGAAACTCTTATTTATTTCCCCCACCCCCCAAAAAAAGAAACTCTGAAAACCTTAGCTGCAATCTCTCAATTTTCCCATCCTCCTTAGCACTAGGAAACCATTCCTCTACTTTCTTTTTTTAATTAGGGGCTTATACAACTCTTATCACAGTCCATACATACCTCAATTGTGTAAAGAACATTTGTACATTCATTGCCTTCATCATTCTCGAAACATTTGCTTTCTACTTAAGCCCCTGGCATCAGGTCCTCATTTTTCCCCTCCCTTCCCACTCCCCACTCCCCACTCCCTCATGAACCCTGGATAATTTATAAATTATTATTTTGTCATATCTTGCCCTGTCCGACATCTGCCTTCGCCCACTTTTCTGTTGTCCGTCCTCCAGGGAGGAGGTCACATGCAGATCCTTGTAATGGGTTCCCCCTTTCCAATCCACCCTCCTACTACCCGGTAGTGCCGGTATTGCCACTCTCACCACTGGTCCTGAAGGGATTATCTGCCCTGGATTCCCTGTGTTTCCAGCTCCTATCTGTACCAGTGTACATTCTCTGGTCTAGCCAGACTTGCAAGGTGAAATTGAGATCATGATAGTGCAGTGGGGGGAGGGGGAGAGAAGCATTTAGGAACAAGAGGAAATAGTATGTTTCATCGTTGCTACATTGCACCCTGACTGGCTCATCTCCTCCCTGAGACCCTTCTGTAAAGGAATGTCCAGTGGCCTACAAATGGGCTTCGGGTCCCCATTCTGCACTCTCCCCCTCATTCACTATAAGATTTTTTGTTCTTTGATGCGTGATACCTGATCCCTTTGACACCTCGTGATCACAAAGGCTGGTGTGCTTCTTCCATGTGGGCTTTGTTGCTTCTGAGCTAGATGGCCGTTTGTTTACCTTCAACCATTCCTCTACTTTTTGTCTCTACAGAGTTGTCTTTTCTGGATACTTGATGTAAATGAAAGGAAATAAAAATATAGTGTGAATTGGCTTCTTTTGCTGTGCAGCACAATATTATCAATGTTCCCACCCTACTTCTGAGGAGCTCTGATGCCACTATATGGTTGGCTGCTAATCAAATGATGATGAATGGGTAAATCAAATGTGATGTGACCTATACAATGAGCTATTATTATTCAACCATAAAGAAGCTTACCTCCTGGGCTGAAAAATCACGCGTAGGTTACGTGTCGGACTGCCAATTGCAAAGTCAGCAGTTCAAGCCACCTGCCACTCTGAGGGAGAAAGATGAGGCTTTCTGCTCCCATGGACATTTACAGTCTGGGAAACCCACAGGACCTTTCTACTCTGTCCTATAGGGCGGCTGTGAGTCAGAATCAACTCAATGGCAGTGAGTTTTGTGTAGATCCCACCTTCAGACTATGGTTCTAAACTCTGGATCCATTGACTCATCCCCTCAATGTGTTTGGTTAGGGCTAAGATTTTTTTCATAGCTTTTCTCCTGCATGCTTTACTATACTCGTGGATATAGTTATAGCTATATACACATATGTAAGAGTATCCTATCACACCTATGTATGTTCTTGGGTGTAGTAACATTCCCCTTCCCACACCTGCTCAGTTTGTGAGTCTGTAGGTATCAAAGTGCCTTCTTATGGCTGAATGTGAGCAGTTCATTTGATTTATCCATTCATCGTGTATGGCCATATCGGTCATTTTCACTTGGGACGATTATGCATAGCACTGACAGCAATAGTTATGTACACATTTGGGGGGAACATGTTTTTACTTCTCTTGGGTATGTACCTACGAGTGGAATTCTTGGGTCATATATTATATATGTTTAAATCATTTGAGCACCTGCCAGTCTGTGTTCCAAACAGCTGCACCATTTCACATTCCCACCAGCTGTGTATGTGGCTTCCCATTTCTCCCCATTCTTGCCAGCATTTATTCTTAACTGCCCTTTCAATCACAGCCAATCTAGAAGATGATGTGAAGTGTTATCTCATTTGTGGTTTTGATTTATATTTCCCTTTGGGCCCATGAGGATGAGCAATGTGTATGTTGGCCACTGATTGGCCATTAGTATATTTTCTTTGGTGAAGTGTCTATTCAGATCCTTTGCCCATTTTTAAATGGGGTGACTTGTCTTTTTTATTATTGTGTTCACCACCTCTTAATTGGCCCACAACTTGACACCACCATAAAGCATGCCCAGTGAAGTTTATAATATGGTGACCACTTGTAACTAGTAGCTGTGCCTAACACATCTAAGCACTTCTGTTCCCCTCATATGCTCTACACACCTCTGAAATGCTCCCATATCTGCTTATGTGAATTATAATGGTTTTTGTTGAACCATGGAAGTTAATTAAATGCCACACAATTAATAAAATGTGACTGTAAAAAAATTGCTACTAATAAGGTTAAGTTCATCATAGCAGAGGCAACTGAGAAGTTTGGGGTTTTGTTTTAACAACTAGAATTCTGCATTCAATGTCTTCCACACTCACGGAAGTCTTCAGTTCTCGTTCTACTTTGAAGAAACAAAGCTGACTGTGCAGGGACTGCATTTGGGAGTGTGGCTTATGCAAGAAAGAGGTTGTCGCATCCTAATTAGCTGACCCACCTTAAGAATAAACTTTTTTTCATTCAAAGGATTATTGAACTTGTATGTGCAGAATCTGTACATAGACCAAGAAGTAGTCATTCAAACGGAACACGGTTTAAATTCAAAAGTGTGCATAAAGTTTCTATCACTTTCTTATTCAATCTGTATACTTATTCAATCAAACACTTCAAGAAGCTGGACTACACAAAGAATTATTTGGCGTCAGGATTGGAGGAAGACTCGTTGCTTGCTAAACCCTCCTCAGCCTCTCTGGCAAAGCCCGGTGTTCACCACGATGGTCCAGAGCACCTCAGAGAGCTGGGCATGGGCCAGGCTCAGGCCCCCATATGCAGATAGGTGGCTGTGTTAGAGATGCAGCCCAGGCAGTACTGATGGTGTGGATGGCACACCTGGTGGACAAAGATACCTCCAAAGTTACACTCTTCCTCCTGGTCGTCCTGGGCTCCGTAGACCCCTGCAGAAGCCTTCTGATCAGCCCTGACGGGGCACTTGGTGTTGTTACTGTCAACGTTCTTGGTGCAGTTTCTTTGGTCCAGGGACGTCTGCATCTGGGCTGTGTGGTGGCGCCTCAAAGGATGAATGGCTTAATCAGGCACATCCAAGCCATGCATATCAAAGCCGGGACCACAGAGGAACTCTGGACTTCTCAATGGTGCTCAGACAGCGGCGAGCTGGACCAGTCATCCTTGGTTTAACAGAAACATGTTGATGACGTGGATGAGATAGGCGGGGCGCACTGGGACATGTGCACATTGTAGTGGCACCATTTGAAAATGATCATGAAGACCAGGTACCCAAAGAGACACAGGATGAAAATCATCTGGGTATACACTGCAGGGCGGTGTTGACAGCTTTTCTGAAGCAAACATGATTGAAGAGGGTGAGCATCCTGCCAAACACCATCTGGCCCATTCCCAGGATGACCGACATCTTCATCTGACAGGCATGCAAGCAGGTGAGCTTGTTGCGGGGCAATGGTCCAGATCTGAGCAATCCCAAACAGGTATGGATTTCCAGAGTACACACCTGGCATGGTTGGATCCAGCAGTAAGACAGCGTTTGTCTCCACTGTGTGGTCATTCCAGGTGCCATTTCTGAACAGGGATCAGACACTCTACTAGGAGCCAGGGATGTGGAGAAACTGGAGAAGCGGTCGCTGTAGAAGAGACTGCTGTAGATGGAGAAGATGTCCATGGGCAGGATCAGGTAGCATCTTTGGAAGGTATTCCAGATCTTGTTGTTGAGCTTCTAGACCAGCAACCTCCTCTCATTCAGGACCATCCACAGGGCAGTCAGGAGCCCTCCGGCACCATGCTCACAGTCCAGGAACAGCAAGGGGAAGGTGATGATGGTGTAAGGCACTGGGTTTTTCTCCTGGCAACTGCCCATGTAAGCTTTAACAATTGTGGAAAACTATTCCTGAGGACGTCCCCCCAAAATACATGCCAAACCTAAGGTGCTATTTGCAAGCACGTGGTCACTGACTACACACTTGGAGGTCAATTGCTTAAAGGTTATCTGCCTCAAGGTTATCAGTCATCTAAGGCAATCAGCCCCTACTGTCTGTTCCACTATAAAGAGGGCCCACTCCCTTCTGATAAGGAAAATGGATTATTCCCCTGAAGAAGAGGTCAAGCCAACTCAGGGACACCAAGGTTAGGCTGCCATCTTGATTCTAGAGTATGCCTATCTTATTGTTTGCCTTCTTGTCACGTGTATGCCTATTGTACAACCCCTTCCTGTTATGCATGTGGTTACCTGTCATTAGGGGGACTGGCATGCCCCTAGAGTGTTTATAAGCCTTGGTTGGAAATATATTGGCTCTCTCTGGGTGGATCTGCCTCCTTAAGTCATGATGGTCCTGAAGGTGAGCACCTGCATGCTTTATTTTGTCTGATGTCTCTAGTTGACCCCTCAATTGCACAACCGCCCCTTTGACTCTTTTGATTGTGGAGGCTGTTCCCCCGCAGATGGTGTTCTGGAAGCCAGCAGTGGACTTGCCGGTTCTGGTCAAAGTTGGGGTGGTGGTGGAGTTGAGCTTCTCAGCTCGGTGCCCTTCATCTTCAGCACTGCATGGTCCACCCTGTGGTTGCATCTTCCAGCCTCATGTCACCATCCACCAGCATGCTTTTGCACTGGCTCTCCTTCGGGCTCTGGCCAGGGGTAGGTGGCGGCACTGAACCCCTCGTGGATCTGGCAGATTTTCTACTGGAGCTACTCACCTTGGTAAAAGAGTAATATATCTGGCAATGAAGCATGGTAGTAGGGCAGGAGGAAAGTCAAGGGAGATGGAGGAAAGAGCTAGGAGTCAAAGGGCATTCATGGAGGTCTAGACAAAGACATGTACATGCAAATATATATAGGAGGATGGGGAAATAGATCTCTGTGTCTATATTTATAGGTCAAGTATTAAGGTGGCTGAAGGACCTTGGGCCTCTACTCAAACACTCCCTCAATGCATGAATACCTTCTTTTATTAAATTGGAACTCTGTGATGCTCACTCTCCCGACACAACGGCTGGAGCCAAAGTGGGTGAACAAGTAAATGTGGTGAAGAAAGCTGATGGTGCCCGGCTATCAAAAGAGATAATGACTGGGGTCTTAAAGGCTTGAAGATAAACAAGCGGCCATCTAGCTCAGAAGCAACAAAGTCCACATGGAAGTGATTGAGTGGTCCCAGGCATCAAAGAACAAAAAATCATATCATTGACTGCACACCTCCATGATAGGATCGCTGAAGACAAATGGGTGCATGGGCAAGTGTGGTGAGGGGAGCTGATGGTGCCCGGCTATCAAAGGAGATAGTGTCTGGGGTCTTGGGGGCTTGAGGGTGAACAAGCGGCCATCTGGCTCGGAGGCGGAAGAGCCCACATGGAAGGGGCACACCGGCCAGTGCGATCGCGAGGTGCCAAGGGACCAGGTATAAGGCATCATGCAAAAAAAACAACAACGATATAAGTGTGTGTATGTATGTGTATATGTATATGTATATATATACCATATTGAGTGAAGGGGGAGGTGCAGAGTGGAGACCCAGGGCCCAGGTGTCGGCCAATGGAGAGCCCCTCGTGGAAGCGTTTGGGAGAGGAGATGGGTTAATTAGGGTGCGGGGTGGTGCCGATGGGGAGCACAGCTTTCCCCCAGATCCTGGATGCTTCCTCCCCCCAACTACCATGATCCGAATTCTGCCTTGCAGGCCTGGATGGGACGGAGGCTGTACACTGGTGCATGTGAGGGCTGGAGGTACAGGGAATCCAGGGTGGATGATACCTTCAGGGCCAAGGGTGTGGGGGACGATGCTGGGAGGGTGGAGGGTGGGTGGGTTGGAAGGGGGGAACTGATTGCAGGGACCCACATGTGACCTCTTCCCTGGGGGAGGGACAGCAGAGAAGGGGGGAGGGGAGACTCCGGATAGGGCAAGATATGACAAAATAACGAGGTATAAATTACCAAGGGCACATGAGGGAGGGGGGAAAGGGGAGGGAGGGGAAAAAAAAAAGAGGACCTGATGCAAGGGGCTTGGGTGGAGAGCAGATGCTTTGGGAGTGATTGGGGCAGGGAATGTGTGGATGTGCTTTATACAATTGATGTATGTATATGTATGGATGGTGATAAGAGTTGTATGGGTCCCTAATAAAATGTAAAAAAAGAAAAGAGGAGAAAAAAATGATTAGGGCAGGGACTGTACAGATGTGCTTTATACAATTGATGTGTGTATATGTATGAACTGTGATAAGAATTGTATGAGCCCCTAATAAATTGTTAAAATTTAAAAAAATTAAAAAGTTTAAAAAAAAAGAGTAATATATCCTTCTTAAATCTGTCTTTCTGATAAACCAGAGGAGGATTAAAATTAAAAATTGTTCTTTTTTAGTCATAATGCAATAGGGAGGCATGTCACATCCTGTTGTTGTTTTTTTGATCTCACAAATATAACATTGGAAATGTTGGGAAAATCCAACTGCCCCCATATCACTCAAGCTCACAGCTCATTCGAGGTTGTTGTTCAGAGCCGTGGAGCCAGTTCCAATTCAGTGACCCCGTGAACAGCAGTGCTACTTGGTCCTGTCCCATCCTAACAGTCGTTGCTGTGTCAATGCATCCCACTGAAGGGCTTCCTGGGCTCCACCTACCCTCTTCTTTACCACAGTTTGTTAGCAACATCACCTCCCTGCCAGCTGGTCCATTTGGACTCACAGAGACCATCTAGCAGAGAGAACTGCCCGTGTGCTATTTACAGGAACAGACAGCCTCATCCTTCTCCCTCGGAGGGCTTGGTGGGTTCAAACTAATGATCTTGCAGTTAGCGGCTCAAGGAGCCCACTCTGCCACGGGGCTCCTTCAGCTCATGGTGATTGATGGCAAACCCAAGGAAGAGGACTATGCAAGGTTTCCCAGAGAACATCAAAGAGCAAAGCAAACAAGCTGCCAGAGTCATTTCTGAGCCCCAGTGACCCTGCATGTGTCAGAGTGGGACTGTGTGCCACGGGGTCACAGGCTGTGACCTTGCTTCTGAGGGGCCTCTGGGTGGGCTCAATCCAACAACTTCAAGGTTAGCGGCCAAGCTCATCAACAGCTCGCACCACCCAGGGACCCGGTATTCTTATCGTTCCACCTGTGGGGTTGGCATCCCCTGAGAGCCTGTGAGAAATGCTGACTCGCACGCCCACCCCAGGACCAGCATTTCCACAATGCTTTTACATGCACAGCAGAAGCAGGTGGTCAACGGAAAGAAGAGAGAAAAAGCAAGCATTGTCAGTGCTTGCTAATAAGAGTCCTTTAGTGAGTTTCTCAAGTGGGTAATGGTCCGGTTTGCACAAGAAAGCATTCACGCCAAAGCCTGGTTTGTAATCCCAGTGCGTTTTTATGAAGGACAGAAGTTTCAGGTTTTACAGTCTCGACAGACTATTTCAGGGAAGCGTGCCAAACCACACAGAAGCTGGGTTGGGGCTCACAACTGAACCCAGGCAACCTTGTAGGACTGCAAGGCATGGGCAAAGGTATCTGTTGACCCCATTGGCTAAATAAAGCCCACCTGGGTGTAGTTTGGGCCACCCAGGTGTAAAGTCCACCTGGCTCAGGGGGCCTGATTTGGAGCATACCCAGTTAAGGTCTTCATAGGTGCCTAGTGCTTGCCTGATCCCTCCCCAACCTCCTTTATCGGGGTGTGTGCAAACAGGGGAGGGACAACCCGCTGTCTGTTTCCTCTTGGCTACCTAACGATGTGTGTGCCGTTCCCAGAGAATACTGAGAAAGGAAAGGAGTGAGTGATTAACGGTATGTCCTTTATTTTGGCTTTAAGATACCTAAAACATAAAACTCCTTCTTGAGAGGGAAGGACAATGTTCATGGGAAACATTGACCTTGAAAAGTGTCGATCTGGCTTGTGGAGAGCAGGTTTTATGGAAACATCTTTAAGGTGACCAGATTTTAACATTGGTAAAGCGAGACACCAGCGGGACACGATTGATAAAACTCATATCCTGGCGCTCGCGGCCGCGCCTCCGAGCACTCGAATTCCCATGGGGCAGCGGGGCTCCGGCGCCCAGCTCCAACTTTGTTTGCGGAGTCGGCGGCGGCGAGCTCGCGCGTGGGTCTGCTGCGGTCGCCACCCCCGGGGCAGGGGGTGGAGAGATGGCAGACGTGGTCGTCAGCAAAGACAAGGGCGGGGAGCAGCGACTCGTGTCGCTGCCCCTGTCCCGAATCCGAGTCATCATGAAGAGCTCCCCCGAGGTGTCCAGCATTAACCAGGAGGCGCTGGTGCTCACGGCCAAGGCCACGGAGCTCTTTGTTCAGTACCTGGCCAACTATTCCTACCGGCATGGCGGTGGGCGGGACCGAAGAGCGCTGTCCTACAGTGACCTGGCCCATGCCACCCAGGAGGCCGACGCCTTCCAGTTTCTTGCAGACATATTGCCTAAGAAGATCTTAGCCAGTAAGTACCTGAAAATGCTTAAGGAGCAGATGAGGGAAGACGAGGAGGAAGAGGAGGACGGTGAGGAGGACGACGAAGCCGACTCCTAAGTCCCTCGCAGCTCAGCCTGGCGAGACCTGCCTGGTCTGCCACACTGCTTCAAAGACATAGCTCTTGGACTTGGGTCTCCTACATTTCCAGAGCCTTCGAGGAGCTGGGGTCTCCCAGGCCAAGCCAGCGCACCTGAGGGAGGCAGCCCCTCCCACAGAGGCGACAGGAAGTGACCCCAAAGCAGCGGGCCAGCTACGGCTCTGATGCTGCAGAGGCAAAGCGCCTGCTCAGTGTCTAAAGTTGCTGATCAATCTGGAATCCTCCCTAAGCGGCAGTTGTATATGAATTTTTGTTTGTATATTTTGAAGTTCAGTCTTGTAACCCCAACTCGATGGAGCCTGAGCTACACATGAAGTTTGAGTCGCATGTTACATTTTAATGTGTCAAGAGAATGCTTTGTCCAAATATGCCTTTTTTTTAAACTGTAAAAGACTATACCATGTCTTTTCTGTTAAAAAACCCCTGTTTATATTTTTACAATAAAATGTTTTATGGAACTAACTTTGGAGTCTTGGGTGGTGGGAGTGTAGACAGGCATTCCTAAACGTGTGCTCCAGGGAAGAGTCCCAAGTCAAGCCAGCACCTCACACAGAACACGAAGTCTGTGCGTGCTCAGTCGGCCCTCACCTGGGTTCTTCCCCTCTGCAGCGCCAGCGTTCACAAGAGCCCCTCGGGCGAGTGCTGGAGAACAAGCCCACCAGCCCATGCTTCTGGGCCGTCTGTGGGCCACGCCAAGAGACAGCCACTGCTCGCCCCCACCATCACAGGAGGGACCAGCAAGCCCGAGTTGCAGTGGCTTCTGGACACCACATTTGTATTGTTCCTATTTTCAGGTCCTAAGAATGATATTTAAAATAATAAAAATATTATAGAAAGTTAAAAAAAAAAAAAAAAAAAAAACTCATATCCTGGCGAAGTAGCCACATGGCAGCCGAAAACCATATACCCTAGCTTGTCGTGCATTCTTTCCAAAAATCGGGACTTTTTTAAAATGCCGCGGAACGCAGGACAAATTGTTAAAAAAATCTGGACTGTCCCGCCAAAAAAACGGGACATCTAGTCACCTTAACTAGGTCAATTGGCATAACATAGCCCACAAAGACCATATTCTCACTTTGGTGAGTGGTGACCAGGCTCTTAAAAGCTTCTGAGTGGGGACTGACTACAATGGAACAATGATCGATGTATAACATCCCCCCCCCCCCGACCCCCAACAGAAACGTGGGTGAAAAGGTGACAGCAGATGGTGTAAGATATGAAAACAATAATTTATCATTTATCAGGGGTCCACAAGAGTGGGAGGGTGGGAGAGGGAGAGAAAAAAGAGGAGCCAATACCAAGGGCTCAAGTAGAAAGAAAATGTTTTGAAAATGATGATGGCAACATATGTACAAATGTGTTTGATACAATTGATGTATGGAAGGAGAAAGAAAGTGTTTTGAAAATGATGATGGCAACACATGTACAAATGTATTTGATACAATTGATGTATGGGTTGTTGTACGAGCCCCCGGTATAATGGTTTATTAAAATTTTTTAAGCTGTGAGTAACCATCTAAGATGAAACTACTGGTCTTTCTGTGTCTGCAGCAAAGAACAGTGAAGAAAATCAAGAGTCAAAGAAACAATTGGTCCAAGGGACTAACAAACCATGCAAACCACAGCAACCCACTAGCTAAATCAGAAAAACCAGGTCTTGCCTGGCCACCACTCCTTTTCTCTCTGGCTGCAATCACAACAGAAGGTCCTGAGTAACAGAGTAAGAGAAAAATGTACAACACAATTAGAAATCATAAAACTTCAGATTTACTTTCCTGATAGAGGCTGGTCTTTAGACAAGCTCCAACCCTGGAACTAAACTCACCTCCAGCCAGGGATCAGCATTAAACCAAACAATAACATGTTTATAAAATGAACAAAAGCATCTGTGAGCACACTCCTCAGAACCATCAACCACATGAAATGAAGAATAGCATTTGCCCCAAAGCAAAGCCCAGAAGGCAGAAAAGGCAGGAAAGAAGGATGAATGGAAGTGGGGAATCCAGGGAGAAGTAGGAAAAGTGTTATGTTGAAGACATTACAACTAATGTCGCACATGTGTGTGACACTGTGCCCTGTAACAATAATAGGCAGGTCACCACCCACCCCCCACCGCCCAGTCAGGAATGGGTGCCCAGTAACACTAACAGGCAGGTCACCACCCTCCCAGCCCCCCCCCCCCCCCCCCCCCCCCCGTCAGAGATGGAAAATTTTTAAATTGCAGCCTGAAACAGGTGTAGCCCAGGATGTTTACGCTCCAAGAAGCAGCCTAGCCTTCCTACAGTATCGGTTGGCAGACCACTGGGGACAAACTGTCCTTAAATGTAGAACTTACTTTGTTAGACTTAAAAACTGTTTTGTTTCACCTTCCTGAGAATGCTTTGCCAGTTTCACACAAGAACTTGCCTTCCCCCACCCCTTGCTTGGCAAGACGCCCCACAAAAAATGTATAATACCTCTGCTTTAATGCTGTTCAGGGCTCTCGCCTTACAGACTGAGCCTGCCTCAGTTGCTGGTGAGAGCCCAGATTCGAATCTGTCTGAATAAAGCTTTACTGTTTCCATCTCTGTTTCAGTGAGTGGTCTGGGTGAGGGTCTCGCTCGCTAACAATGTGTATATTTAGTTGAATGGGAAAGTAGTGTTCTCTGTAAACTTCCATCCACCATAAGAAAGGAAAGCCTGAACAATGGGATTGTTATGGATTGAACAGAGCCCAAGTATATGTATTGAAATCCCAGTTCATTTACCTGTGGATGTGATCCTGGTTGGAAAAATGGGGTTCTTTGTTATATGAATTAAGTAGTTCCTGAGTGGGGTGGGTCCAAGACCTAATCACTTCTGAGTTATAAAGAGACCAGAATGGACACAGAGCCGCTTGCATGGGGACAACAGCCTACAAACTCTAACACACAGAAAGATGTAAATGGGGATTTCTTGGAGTCAAAGTAGACAAAGAAAGACTCCCCAGTAGACTCACACCTTGAATTTAGACTTCTAATCTCCTGAGCTTTGAGAAAACAAATGTCTGTTATTTCGAGACAAAAAAGGTTTATATTGAGGAAATGCCTCATAGAGGTGGGCAAGTTCCCAGTCTGTGGGTTATATGTTAGGTTGGAGATTTCTCTTGGCCCATGTAGCTGATGAGCCTAAATATGCCAGTCAGATGAAGCAGGCTTATGGCTGCAGAAGCTTAAGGAATCAAAAGTCTGTAGGTAAAATAGCAGGCTGTGGACACCTCCCAGGATTGGCAGGTAGTATGGCAGACTGCCGTCAAATCTGCAATTGCATTCTTGGAAACATTTTTCACACTCATCTCTTTGGATGGTTGACAGCACCTCTTATTTTTCTTCACCTCTTCTACATCTTCAAATCCCAGTCCTTTCATGTCCCTCTTCATTGAGGGAAACAAAAAGAAGCCACATAGAGTGAGGTCAGGTGAGTCAGAGGTGTGAGGCAAGAGAGACATGCCATTTTTTTGCCAAAACCTGAACACTAAGATGGCTGCATGAGCAGGTGCATTGTCATGTTGGCAAAACCAGTCTGCCACAAATCAGGCCTTTTTTTGTTCCACACTGTTACACTATCTTTTCAGAACCTCTAAATAGAAAACTTAATTAACAATCTGACCTGGTGGAATGAACTCCAAATGCACTCAACATTTTCATCCATTCAGGAAGTTGACGATGTCCAAAACAAGGTTTCTCAACAATCAACATTTCACATTTTTTGAAACAAGAAAAAACACTTGTACACTTGAAGTTTTTCCCATAGTACTGTCCTTATAAACTGTGTTCAGCATCACTACAGTTTCTACAGCACTTTTCCCTAGCGGGAAACACAATTTCACAGCCTCATGCTGTTCTCTTAAATCTGCCATCACAAAAAGCATCATTCGAGTAAAACTGCTTTTACGAAAAAATTCAGTGACCAGAGAAAACTTTCCCAGGAAATGCCACTGCGTGCACAAACCCAGAGCAAGTTGCTAGATGCTCGCCTTGCAGGAAAAAAAATGTGTACTGTGAAAGCTCTACCAAGAAGAAGAGCTTTTTCTGGCTTTTGGAGGGATAACTCCTAGTAAGATGAAGTCCCACCATCCTTACCTTTAAGGAGCACTCTGGCCTTACTTCTTCCAAGACAGATTGGTTTGTCCTTTTAGCAGTCCATGGTACTTTCAATATTTTTCTCCACCACAATTCAAATGCATCGACTCTTCCTTATTCAATGTCCAACTTTCACATGAATATGAGGTGACTGAAAATGGCACAGGCTGGGGTCGGGCACGCCTTAGTCCTTAAAGTAACATCCTTGCTTCTCAACACTTTAAAGAGGTCTTGTGCAGCAGACTCGCCATTTGTCTTTCGATCTCTTCAATGCTGCTTCTATGAGCATCGACTATGGATGCACCAAGATGAAACCCTTGACAACTTCGATCCTTTCTTCGTTTATGATGATGTTGCCTAGTAGTCCAGTTGTGAGAATCTTGGTTTTCTTTTTTTTTATTAAATATTTTTATTGGGGCTCTTACATCTTATCACAATCCATACATTCATCCAGTGTGTCAAACACATTTGGACATATTCTGCCATCATCATTTTCAAAGCATTCTCTTCCCACTTGAGCCCCTGACATCAGTTCCCCATTTCTTCCCCCTCCCTCCCCAACCTACCTTCCCTCACAAACTCTTGATAAGTTATAGATTATTATTTTCCTATCTTACATCATCCTCCATCACCCCTCACCCACTCTTGCATTGTTCGCCCCCCCCCCTTAGAGGTTGATCCTTGTGATCTATTCCCACTTTCTCCCCCCACCCTCCCCTAATCCTCCTGGTATCTCTACTCTCCTTGTTGGCCCTGGGGAGGTTTATCCATCCTGGATTCTCTGTGTTGTGGGCGCTTATCTCTAGCAGTGTGCATGTTGAATTGTAATCCATATGAAGGCTGCAGTCCTTGATCTTCATCAGCAAGTGGAAGTGCAAGGTTAGAAAGCAAGGCTCTGCAAATTAAATGTTAGTAAGCCTTCCACCAATCCTATGGCACATTCTTTTTCATATATTCTAGCTTCTCTGGTTATTTGCTGAGCATAAATATTGATCATACGTGGTGAGAGAATACAACCGTGATGCCTGCCCTTCCTGATTTTACACCATGCACTATGCCCTTGTTCTCTTCACCAGACTGTCTCCTGATCCATGGGCAAGTTTTTCACAATCACAATGAAATGTCCTGCAATTCTCATTTTGCTCATGGTTATCTACAGTTTGTTATGATTCACATAGTTGAATGCCTTGGGATAGTTAATAAAACCCAAGTAAATATCTACTGGTATTCTTGCTTTCAGCCAAGATCCATCTGACATCAGCAATGATATCTGATTCCACTGCTTCTTCCCAAATCAACCTGAGTGTCTGGCAGCTCCCTGTCAATATACTACTGCAACTGTTGTTGTATGATCTTCAGAAAAAATTTTACTTGCATGAGATAGCAATAATATTGTCCTCTAATTTGAGCAGTCTGTCAAGTCACCTTTCTTTTGAATGGGTACAAATATGGATCTCCTCCAGTCAATTGGCCAAATAATGGTCTTCCAAATTTCCTGGCAGGAGGAATGAGTACTTCCAGTGATTAATCATCTTGTTGAAACATTTCACTTGGTACTCCACCAAGTCCTGGAGTCTTCTTTTTGGATAGCGCCTTCACTTCTTCCTCCAGTACCATTGGCTCTTACTCATATGCGGCCTCTTGAAACGGCGGAGTGTGGGCTCATTCTTTTTGGTACAGTGACTGGCCATTCTTTACATCTTCTTCTTCTTCTTCTTTTTTTTTTTATTCACGGCTGTTTTATTTTTGCCTGGACTCAGACCTAGGGGTGCAAGCCCTCAGCGAGGACAGCCACCCTCTCTTGGCAGTCTGTTCCGACCGTTTCTCTTTGGCCTCCTTCATTCTCTTGGCCAACAGCTTGGCACATCCGGCGGCCTCCTCCTTGTTTTTCTTGGTGCCCATCTTCTTTAGAGAGATGGAAGAGTTTGCGGATTCTGCTGGCTCTTTTGGGCCCCAGGCAACGAGGCACTGTTGTGTCAGTCCTGGTATATCTTTCTCCCCTTTCTTTACAGTAACCAAGTTGAGAACGCCCCGATTGGCATCCACAGTGCAGCCGCAGACAGATTTGCGCGACCTCTCCCCGGTTCTCCATGGTCTGTAGCAGGAGCGCCCCTTACTCAGCAGCAGGCGGACACGGCCGTGGTCAAGACACCTTGCTTCATGGGAAAACTTTGCTTGTCATTCCCACCGCTGATGCGGACAGCATAGCCCTTCCACTTATCGCCCAGCGCCTCGTTGGCGACCTCCGTGGCCATTCAATTCGCATAAAAGGTGCAAAGTTTATGTTCATCGTCCACTTCAATGAGTTTCTGGCAGCCAGTGTCTGGGAAGATGTCCAGCTTCATAGTGAAGCAGCCGACCTGACCGCCGACCTGACCGCCGACCTGACCGCCGACCTGACCGCCTCCACGACGCCACGGACAAGAGGTTTCCATGTTCTTTTCATGCTTCCCACATCATTCGATATTTTGCTCATAGAATCTTTCATTGCAACTCAAAGCTTGCTTGTTTGTCCTTTAGTTCTTTTAGGTTAAGTGGCTGATCATGTTCTGTCAGGGGAGCCAACCCCTAACAAATTATCACAGGCCCGGTAGGCACAATTGTACAGCGTAATAAAGATTATAGTAAGTCATAGAGAATAAGAGCGATAGAAGACAGTAAAATAAAGGAGTCAGGCACATTTCATAGCACCATGCTCACCTCAGCTCCTCTTGAGAGCAGGAGAGCAAGCGATTTATTGCTAACCAAGGCTTCTATAACTTTGGGGGTATGTGTGGCCCCTAATTTCAGGTAAAGACATATGTTACAAAAAGGGGTTGTACAAGCAATAGGAGGGGGGATATACATTGGGCATAGGCGAACAGGAAGGGCATGAGCTAGGGGTGTACACATATAGGAAGGGTATAAATGTGACAAGAAGGGCGGACCCTAGATTCATGATGGTGGCCTAACCTTGGTCACCCTTGAGTGGGCTTGACCTCCCTGGGTTCTCCTACAGGGAAACAATCTACTACCATCCTTATCAGAAGGGAGTGGGCCCTACTTAGTATGGGATAAACAGTAGTGTCTGCTAGCTGTAGATGGCTGATAATCCTTAGGGAGAATAACCTCTGACCTACTTTCATTGACCTCCAAGTATATAGTCATTTGCCATGTGTAGCAAGCAACTAGGTTTGGTATATATTTGGGGGACACCACTTGGGGGAAATAGTTTTGTTTCCCACAGTGTTCTTCCTTTTTGATTTTCTACCTCTTGGTCTTAGCACTCAAACTAAAAACAAAACCAAACAACCCTCACTGCCATGGAGTCAATACTGACTCATAGGACAGGTTAGAAGTATTGCTGTGAGTTTCCAACTTTTACAGGAGTGGAAAGTCCCAGCTTCCCATGGAGCAGCTAGTGGTTTTGAACTGCTAACCCTGTGGATTATAGGCCAACTTGCCACCAGGGTTCCCAGGTCTTTTCCCATTTCATTATAATACTTTACTTTGTCTCCTTGAGCTGACCTTAGGAATTTTCTGTCCAGTTCTTTGATTTTATCATTTCTTCAAATTACCTTAGCTACTCTGCTATTAAGAGCAAGTTTCAGAGTCTCTTCTGACATCTACTTTGATCTTTTACTGTTTTTAAATTTAATTTTATTTTATTTTTTTAAAACAATTTATTAGGGGCTCATACAACTCTTATCACAGTCCATACATATACATACATCAATTGTATAAAGCACATCTGTACATTCTGTGCCCTAATCATTTTCTTTTTTTTCTCCTTTTTTTTTTACATTTTATTAGGGACTCATACAACTCTTATCACAATCCATGCGTGTATATATATATATATATCAATTGTGTAAAGCACATCCATACATTCCCTGCCCCAATCATTCTCAAAGCATTTGCTCTCCACTTAAGCCCTTTGCATCAGGTCCTCTTTTTCCCCTCCCTCCCCGCTCTCCTCTCCCTCATGAGCCCTTGATAATTTATAAATTATTATTTTGTCATATCTTGCCCTATCCGACGTCTCCCTTCACCCCCTTTTCTGTTGTCTGTCCCCCATGGAGGAGGTCACATGTAGATCCTTGTAATCAGTTCCCCCTTTCCAACCCACTCCCCCTCTACTCTCCCAGTATTGTCCCTCACACCCTTGGTCCTGAAGGTATCATCCACCCTGGATTCCCTGTGCCTCCAGCCCTCATATGTACCAGTGTACCACCTCTGTCCTATCCAGCCCTGCAAGGTAGAATTCGGATCATGGTAGTTGGGGGGAGGAAGCATCCAGGATCTGGGGGAAAGCTGTGTTCTTCATCGGTGCTACCTCGCACCCTGATCTTTTACTTTTCTGCCTTTCTAATAACAAATGTACAAATGTGCATGACAGAATGGATGTATGTAAGGATTGTGATAAGAGTTGCAAGAACCCTCAATAAAATGATTTAAATGGGGGGGGCCTTCAAAAAATTCAGTTCCCTTTCCCCCAAAAAACTTTTAGAAGCCCCATCACGTAGTGCATCAGCTTCCTTGGGCTAGTCCTCTCTTCTTCTTTAGCCAGACTCTGACCTCCCTCCAGCACTCTAATACCATTACCTCACTTCCTTTGATCTCTCTAAGTCCCATTACCCCAAATAAAGCTTCTTAATTAATACTCATGTTCTGTCTCTCAGCTCTCATCTCTAAAACCTTACATAGGCCTCACAGGGGCAGTTCTACCTGTCCTACAGTGTCGCTAAGGATTGGAAGCAACTCGATGGCAGTGAATTCAGTTTTGTATTTTTGTTTTCTTGTTTACCTATTCATATTATCTCCGCTTTTTTTTTTAAGCTGGGGATCTCTCTCTTATTTTAAAAATATCACTTGGGTGCTCTGTGGAAACTGAAATGAGGGGGTAATGGTAGGAGTGAGAGGCCTGTGGGGGTGCCTTTGCAGTAATTCAGGCAAGAAGCCAGGCAAGAAAGCAGTCGGAGCGGGTATGGAAAAGGATGGAGTCAGTAGATGGATTTTAACCAGTTAGATTTTCTATATATAAATATATCTCTTATAAATCATCATCCATACATCAATTATATAAAAATATTAATACACACTAACTGTATGCCAGGACCAAGTTTCCCCCACCCCCTTTTTTTTTATAAATCATTTCACTGGGGGTTCTTACAAATCTTATAACAGTCCATTTTTCAATTGTATTAAACACACTTGTACATATGTTGCCATCCACATTTCCAAAACATTTTTTCTACTTGGTAGCAGCTCTTCTCTATTCCCCTCCCTCCCTCACCTTCCCACCCTTGTAAATCCTTGATCAATCATATATTGTTATTGATATTTCATATCTTACACCGTCCTTTGTCTCCCTTCACATACATTTCTATTATTTATCCCCCTAGGGTGGGGAGGGGACTACATATCCAACCTTTTGATGGGTTCCCCCTTTCTCCTCCTGCCCCCACCCCCACCATCCCCTTACACTCATGATGTCACTGTTCCCATTACTGTTCCTGTGTGGTTTATCTGTCCTGGGTTCCATGTGTTGAGAGCTCTTATCTGTACCAACCTGTGTACTCTGGTCTGGCTGGATTTGTAAGGTAGAACTGGGTCATGGTAATGTGGAGGAGGGTGCATTCAGGATCTAGACTAGAGGAATGACATGTGTTTCATCAGTGCTATACTGCACCCTGGTTGAATCATCCCTTCCTTGTAACCCTTCTGTGTGTGGGGGGGGTCCAATTGTTTACAGGTGGGCTTTGGGTCTCTACTCCAACCCCCCTCACTTGCATCAATGTAATTATTTTGGATCTTTTGATACCTGATCCCATCTACACCTCATGATCACACAGACTGATGTGCTTCTTCCATGTGGATTTGGTGGCTTTCCTGCTACATAGCCGCTTGTTTAACTTCAAGCCTTTAAGACCCAAGATGCTATAACTTTTGATAGCCAAGGACCATCCGCTTTCTTCACCACATTTGCTTACGCACCTGTTTTGTCTTCAGTGATCTTGTTGGGAAGGTGGATATCAAAGAATGCCATGTTACTAGAACAGAGTGTTCTTGTGTTTAGGGAGGCCTTGAATAGAGCCTCAAAGTTCATCTGCTAACTTAATATTTAACATATAACTATATGTACATTGACCTATATCCCTATCATTATACATTAATATATTTACATATACACATGCTTATAGTTATATTATACCTATATAAATACTTTTTGCCTCTGTGTTCGTTGGGGTTGACTAGAGAAACAAATTCATAGATACTCCTATGTGTTTAAGAAAGGGCTTTATATAAAAGAGTAAGTGTATATTTTGAAACATCCCAGCCCAGTCCAGATCAAGACTGATATTAGCCCATATGTCTGATACCAGTCCATAAATTCCTCTTTAGACCCACTGCAGCCATGCAATCATGCCAAATGCAGGAAGATCACAAGCCCATGGATGGAAAATCTTGTAGATCCAGTGACTGTGGAAGCATCCCAGCATTGGCATATGTCGCCATGTGACTCCTCCAGCTCCAGGGCTCTGGCTCCATTAGTGTGTCTCCATGTGACTTGCCAACAGGAATGTGAAGCAGAGAGTATGTCCCGCCTCCAGGGAGGAAAATGGGAGATCTGAGAATCCTCAGAAGGTCATGACCACACAGATGACTCATTGACTCTGACCTAAGTGACAGGAAAGACTCCAGCCCTTCAGTCAAGTTGACAGGAGATAATGTAACTGCCACAGCCTCAAAGTCAGGACCAGTTTTGAATGCTAGACTAATAATAATGGGAAAGACAGAATATTTGCCCTCAAAGAATTTAAACGCTACTTGTCTTCATGAAGAGATCACTGAAGATAAGTGTGTTACAGCAAAGTGTGGTGAAGAAAGCAGATGGTGCCCAGCTATTGGAATAGTGGGATCATAAAGGCTTGTGTTCAAACAAGCAGCCAGCTAAATGAGGCATCAATTAATCCACATCAAAGAAGCACACCAGCCTGTGTGATCCAAAGATGATTATACAAAGCCCAAATATGATTAAGGGAAAAGTATCAGAACTTAAATTGTGAGTACCCAATTTATAGAAGACTATGAAATCCATCTGCCAGTATCTAGCCAGGCAAGGGACTTTACTGTCAAAGATTATTGTAAACTTGATTGTGGTGGATTGAACACAGTACAATATGAAACTTAGTGAGTTGACCTCCCTCTTGGCTCAGCCTGTTTCCTGTAGGCTTGAGCCCTTGGTATCAGTGCCTCATGTTTTCCCCCTCCCTCCCTGCTTCCCCTTCCCTCAGGAAACCCTAATAATTTATAAATTATTATTATTTTGTCATAAGTTATACTGTCTGATGTCTCCCTTCACCCACTTTTCTGTTGTTAATCCCCAGGGAGGAGGTTATATGTAGATCCTTATAATCAGTTCCCCCTTTCTACCCCACCATCCCTCCACCCTCCTGGTATCACCACTGGTCCTGATAGAATCATCTGTCCTGGATTCCCTATGTTTCCAGTTCTTATCTGTACTAGTCTACATCCTCTGGTCCAGCCAGATTTGTAAGGTAGAATTGGGATCGTGATAGTGGGGGGAGAGGGGAAGGAAGCATTTAGGAACTAGAGGAAAGTTGTATGTTTCATCGTTGCTACACTGCACTCTGATTGGCTCATATCCTCCCCAAAATATTTCTCTTATATTCCTTGACAGAAATTTCTTCTCAGGCTTTTTAAATATTGTTGGTCTTTTTTTTTCTTACTCTTAATTTTTACTTTATCTTTATAGTATTATTATTATTATTATCATCATCTTTCTGTTTGTCTCTTATTGTTTCTGTTATGTTTCCCAATTTATGGAACACAGAAGGAGTGGATGCATAGAAACAATAACTAATGCAAAAGTTGATGAGGGATATGGGGGTAGGAAGGGAGAGACAGATGGTAATTGGGAAGCAAACAATGAATTTCAGATGGGGGAGGGAGCACTAGAATTGATTGTGATGATGTATACACATACTTTTTAAAAGCCACTTAACTACAAAAGTGTATGATATGTGAATTTTAGGTCAAGCAAACTTTTTATGTTAAAAAGAAAGAAACCAAAGTTATCAATTAGTGAAAGAGGAAGAATTTTTGCTTGGGGGCATTGAGTTTATGTTAATGGGGGTGGGGTTAGAAAAAGGTATTGATAATGGCTGTACAACACAAAGAGTATAATCAAAGCACTGAATTACAGGTGCAGAAGTTGTGGAATTGGAGAACTTCTTGCTGTGTATATTTTGTCACAATTTTACAAATAATTACATGAATGACGAGTACATGAAAGAGGAAACGTTCCAAAATTGCTTGTGGTAATGATTGTACAACTCTTCTTGATATGGTTGAACTATTAAATTGTATGACATATGGATGAAGTGACAATACAACTCTTTGGGAAAAAGAGAAAAGAAAGAGTTTATATCCTAACCGAGGTGGGGTGGCAATAGACCAGTAAAGAAACAAGCAAGATCATTTTAGATTTTAGTAAATGCCATGAAGAAGAAGAAATTTTGTATTGTGATAAACAAGTAGGGAGACTGCTACTTTTAAAATAATCCATTTTGTTTAGATAAAATTTACATAAAATAAAGCATATCCTTTTCATTGAACTGTTTGGCGAGTTTTAGGGTTTTTTTGTAAATCATTTTATTGGGGGCTCGTACAATTCTTATCACCATACATACATCCATTGTGTCAAGCGCATATGTACATTTGTTGCCATCATCATTCTCAAAACATTTGCCTTCTGCTTGTGCCTTTAATATCAACTTCTCATTTCCCCCTCCCTCCCCACTCCCCCCAACCTCATGAACCCTTCGTAATTCATAAATTATTATTATTTTGTCATATGTCCGACGTCTCCCCCGACCCTCTTCTCTGCTATCCATCCCTCGGGGAGGAGGCTATTCATAGATTCTTGTAATCAGTTCCCCTTTTCTACCCCACATTCCCTCCACCACTCTCACCACTCTTGCCACTGGTCCTGAAGTCATCTGTCCTGGATTCCCTGTGTTTCCAGTTGCTATCTGTACCAATGTACATCCTCTGGTCTAGCCGGATTTGTAAGGTAGAATTGGGACCATGATAGTGGGAGGGAGGAAGTATTTAAGAACTAGAGGAAAGTTATATGTTTCTTCGTTGCTACCCTGCACCCTGACTGGCTCATCTCCTCCCCACAACCCTTCATTAAGGGGGTGTCCAGTTGGCTACCGATGGGCTTTGAGTCTCCACTCTACACTCACCTACATTTACAATGATATGATTTTTTGTTCCTTGATGCTTGATACCTGATCCCTTCCACAGCTCGTGGTCACACAGGCTGGGCTTTGTTGCTTCTGAATTAGATGGCTACTTGTTTATCTTTGAGCCTCCCAGACCCCAGACTCTCTATCTTTGATAGCCGGGCACCATCAGCTTTCTTCACATTTGCTTATGCACACCTTAGTCTTCAGTGATCGTATCACAAAGGTCGGCACCCACTGATATGATTTTTAGTTCTTTGATGTCTGTTAACTAGTACCTTCTACACCTCCTGGTCAGACAGGCTGATATGCTTCTTCCCTATGGGCTTTGGTGCGGGGGATTAGACCAGTTATCCAGCATCAAGCTGGGTTCGAAATGAGGCGTGCAGATGGAAGGAAAAGAAAGAGATATATACAAAGCATGGGATCAGGAGGACTTCAATCTGATGGACTGAAGTACGGAGTATATTTGAAGCTTGGTTTTTATACTCTTCTTACACAAGGGAATTGGTTACAAAACAAACATCAAAGAACTTAAACATTCCTAAACTCTTATCTATGCAAACGTTACTTAACCAGTCATACTTTCTTAACCTTAGAATAATAAAAGCACTAAGTTCAACTACAATCACACAGATATGCAAGATTCAAAAGAATCTTAAAAGAGGTCCTAAATAACTGAGTTATCTCTCAATGCTTTTAGCAGCAAAGTCACAAATAACAGTCATTTTGCAATGCTTTTGTCTGCAAAGTCACAGAGGCACTGGGGACTAAATAGTCACCCATAATAAACACCTTGATCAGCCAATGCCTCCTACAGCTTTGATACTTCTCAGCTAGATGGCCGCTTGTTTGTCTTCCAAGCCCTTAAGACCCCAGATGCTATATCTTTTGATAGCCAGGCACCATTAGCTTTCTTCACCACATTTGCTTATGCACATATTTTCCTTCATCAATCATGTTGGGAAGGTGTGCATCCTGGAATGTGTTTGGTGAGTTTTGACATCTGAATACACCCGTGTAACAACCATCAGCCGAGCTATAGAAGTTTTCTATGTTCCACAAAACACCACTTGTGCCCCTTTGCAAGTAATCCTCTCTCCCCTTTCCCTGGCTCTATTAAATTTGATCTACTTGCTGTCAATATGGATTCATTTTGAGGCTTTTTACTACGGGGGAGATAATTAGAATGAAATGAATTAGAGGAATGCCAGAGGAACAAAATTCTGCGTGGAAGAAATGTAACAACAAAGTAACAGAAATATAAATGAGCATTTATTCGAGTTTTACCCAATCTCAAGCACGTGTTTGGAAAAATACATGATCTAATTTAATTTTACCACTCTAATGAGAGCTGTGAAGTTCATCTTATTTTATAGAGGAAATAAAGACAAAACTCAGAGAAATTAATTGATTTCTGCAGATAAGGATCCCCAGTCCCACTGTGAGTTAAGCATTGGGCTGTTAACTGAAAGATGAGTGGTTCAAATCCCTAAGACAGATGAGGCTGTCTGCTACCACAAAAATTGGCAAAGCCTCAGAAACCCTAAATAGGAACATCTGAGTCAAAATCAACTGGATGGCAGTGGGTTGCTTTGATTTGTTTTTGACTAACTAATAGTCAGGGCTCCAGTCCCTGCACTTGGTCATGCCCTACACCAGCAAACACTGACCTTGAATTTGTGCCTGGTCATGCCTTTATCTGAGCACTTTAGCCTTCCCAATCACTCAGAAAGGTAGGTCTTATTATTCTAGTAATAAAAGATACAGAAAACTACAGGCCAGAGAGGGAATTACAACCCATGTAACCAACTGAGAGGAGCCCAGGTGGCATAGAGGCTAACCCACTGGCAGCTGACTGAAAGGTCAGCAGGATGATCACAGGGAGACGTGGCAATGGGGTTTAGTAAAGATGTACAGCCTTAGAAACCTTACTGGGCAGTTCTACTTTAGAGTTGCTATAAATCTGAATCAATTTGATGGTTTTGATTGTGTGTGTGTGTGTGTGTGTGTGTTTGATTCTTTTGGTTTGTTTTGTTTTTTGGAGAAGCAACTGGTTGAGCAAGTCCTTCCTGTCCTAACCCTATTCTGCGGTTTAGTTCACCTTGGAAAGCATTCCCATGTACACACACATACTTACACACGTTTGCAGCAGAGTTTTGTTTTGTTCCCTCACCCCCACCCCACCCCCATCAGCAGTTATCTGTGATGTGGCTTTCTGCTGTCTGCATGCACCTTCTGAAAGTTCTGGAGGGAGCATGGGGGGAGAGAAAGCAATCCAGGATAAAGTGTCTGCCTGGCCATTGTACTATTGCCTCACAGGAATGTTGTAGATGTGCTTGAATAAGAAAAGTGTAAGGGGCCGGCCCTGATCCCAACTACCGGACAGCCCTCCCACCCACCCGCCCCTGCAGAAAAATTCCCTTCAGAGGACAGCACTGAAGCTATAGCTCAGGGAGAGGGAAATGTCTGATCAGAGCGCACAGGAGCAAATGAAGGGGTAGAAAAAGAGTGGAGCACATCCTGAACCACCAAGTCCTGAAGACCATATTCCCACTGAGAGCAGCCAAAGCATAGACAGGACCATAGGGCTGGTCCACTATGAGACATAATGTGCCTCACTCAATGCAAGAACACTATTTGTTCTATTAAACTGGCATTCCATGATCTTCACCTTCCCGACATGATCACTGAAGACAAAGCGGTACATAAGTAAATGTGGTGAAGAAAGCTGATGGTGCCCGGCTATCAAAAGATATAGCATCTGGGGTCTTAAAGGCTTGAAGGTAAACAAGCAGCCATCTAGCTCAGAAGCAACAAAGCCCACATGGAAGAAGCACACCAGCCTGTGTGATCACAAGGATCAGGTGTCAGGTATCAAAGACCCAGAACAAAAAAATCGTATCATTGTGAATGAGGGAGCGTGCAGAGTGGAGACTCAAAGCCCATTTGTAGGCAACTGGACATCCCCTTACAGAAGGATCATGGGGAGTTAATGAGCCAGTCAGGGTGCACTGTAGCAACGATGAAACATACAACTTTCCTCTGGTTCTTAAATGCTTCCTCTCCCCTACTATCATGATCCCAATTCTACCTTACAAATCTGGCTAGACCAGAGGATGTAGACTGGTACAGATAGGAACTGGAAACACAGGGAAGCGCACCAGCCTGTGTGATCACAAGATGTCAATGGGATCAGGTATAAGGCATCAAAGAACAAAAATTATATCATTGTGAATGAGGGAGAGTGCAGAGTGGGGACCAAAAGCACATCTGTAGGCAACTGGACATCCCCTTACAAAAGTGTCATGGGGAGGAGACAAGCCAATCAGGGTATAGTGTAGCGATGATGAAACACAACTTTCCTCTAGTTCTTAAATGCTTCCTCTCCCCACCCCTCCTCATTGTCATGATCCCAATACTACCTTACAAATCTGGCTAGACCAGAGGATGTACACTGGTGCAGATAGGAAACACAGGGAATCCAGGAGAGAGGAACCCCTCAGGACCAGTGGTGAGAGTGGAGATACAGGGAGGGTGGAGGGAAGGTGGAGTAGAAAGGGGGAACCAATTACAAGGATCTACATATAACCCCCTACCTGGGGATGGACAACAGAAAAGTGGGTGAAGGAAGACATCGGTCAGTGTTAAGACATGACAAAATAATAATAATTTATAAATTATCAAGGGTTCGGGAGGGAGGGGAAAAATAAGGCACTGATACCAAGGGTTCAAGTAGAAAGCAAATGTTTTGGAACTGATGATAGCAACAAATGTACCTATATGCTTGACACATGGATGGATGGATGGATGGATGGATGGATGGATGGATGGATGGATGGATGGGTGGATGGATTGTGATAAAAGCTGTACAAGCCCCCATAAAATGATAAAGAACAACGAGAACTTTATGTCATAACTCTGTCTTCTACTCACTCCTTTACTACTGGGTGTTTGCTGTGAGGCTCCCTGGCTGCCATAATTAGCTCATGTATGCTTTACCATCAATGAGTCATCAAAGTGTTTGTAGAGAGGGGTGTGTGTCATATCTAGCCTCTTCACTGCTCAGTCTCCTGTTCCATCTGACATGCAGATACCATCCTCTAGTATCACAGGTCTAGCTGCCAGGCCAGCAGCTTCCCTAAGCTCAAGCCACAGCCTATGAAGAGGATGTACTTGTCTGGAAGGTGCCTTGCATCCTAGCTTTCCCAGCACCTGACACAGAAGGTAATAGAGGGTTCATGAGGTCTAACAGGTAGAGCCACCTGGCAGGGTCCACCTTTCGTAGTAGAAGAAATTCAAAACTCTTATTTCTCAGCAAACAGAAAAATTGGTGAATTTCTTTCTTAAGTAGAAACCCCTCAAAAATATATCCTAAGTGAAATCTTAATTCTGCCTTTGAAAATGGTTCATTTACGAGGGCAGAGGTCTGAGGGGCCAGCCCCAACCCCAACTGCATGGACACCTGCCCCTCCCCACAGAAGAATTTGTTTCAGAGGACAGCACTGAATCTGCAGCTCCAGGAGAAGGAAATGTCTGATCAGAGCACACGGGAGCAAATGAAAGGGGAGGAAGAGAGAGTGGAGCGCATCCTGGCCCACCAAGCCTTGAGGACGATATTCTCCCTCAGAGCAGCCAATCAACAGAGAAGACCATATGGCCAGCCCCACTATGAGACACGACATCCCTCACTGAACCATAGCTCTACAGGGGACAACACTGGAGACACAGTGTGGGAATTCTGCCCGATTTGATCCCACCACACCGAGGCAAAGCACTAAGGGCACAAAACAGAACAGCAAGGGGAACAGAGCAACAAAATCCCCAGGGAATACCAAAAATAGGCTTTGGGGCCAGGACTTGGTACCCCAACATACTTGACCTGAAAACAGTTCTTCAACTAACTACAAACTTTTCTTTCTTGTTGTGGTTTGTTTTATTTTTTGTCATTGGCTTGGTGGTATTTTGTTTAATTTTGTTGCTTAGTTTTGCTCTGTCTTGTTTTTGTGCATGTTATTTTCTCTGCATGTCTGTCTAAATAAAATAGGCTTGATGACCAATCTGTAGAAGAAACAAAGGGACCGACAGTTCTGGGGGGACATGGGAGGTGGGGGGGAAGGAAGTGGTGCCAACAAACCCAGGGACAAGGGAACAACAAGAGATCCAAATCAGTGGTGAGGAGGGTGTAGGAGGCCTGGTAGGGCGTGATCAAGGGTAATGTAACCAAGAGGAATTACTGAAACCCAAATGATGGCTGAACATGATAGTGGGACAAGAGGAAAGTGAAAAAGTAAAAGGAAATAGAGGAAAGAGCTAGGAGGCAAAGGGCATTTATAGAGGTTAAATAAAGACATGTACATATGTAAATATATTTATATTTGAGGAAGTGGAAATAGATTTATGTGTATATAGTTATAGGTTAATATTAAGGTAGCAGATGGACATTGGTCCTCCACTCAAGTACTCCCTCAATGCAAGAATACTTTGTTCTATTAAATTGGCATTTCATGATGCTCACCTTCCCAACATAATCTCTGAAGACAAAGCAGGTGCATAAGCAAATGTGGTGCCCCAGTATCAAAAGATACAGCATCTGGGGTCTTAAAGGTTTGAAGGTAAACAAGTGGCCATCTAGCTGAGAAGCAACAAATTCCACATGGAAGAAGTACACCAATTTGTGTGATCACGAGGTGTTGAAGGTATCGGGTATCAGGCATCATCAGAACAAAAAATCATATCATTATGAATAAGGGGGAGTGTAGAGTGGAGACCCAAAGACCATCTGTAGGAAATTGGACATCACTTTACAGAAGGGTCACCAGGAGGAGACAAGCCAATCAGGGTGCAGTGTAGCAATGAAGAAACAACTTTCCTCTAGTTTCTAAATGCTTCCTCCCCACCCACCCTGCCCCCGACCATCATGATCCCAATTCTACCTTACAAATCTAACTAAACCAGAGGATGTACACTGGTACAGATAGGAACTGGAAACACAGGGAATCTAGGGCAGAGGATCCCTTCTGGACTAGTGGTGAGAATGTCAATACTGGGAAGGTCGAGGGAGGGTGGGGTGGAAAGGAGGAACTGATTACAAAGATTTACATATAACCTCCTCTCTGGGGGATGGTCAACAGAAAAGTGGGTGAAGGGAGACATTGGACAGTGTAAGATATGATAAAATAATAGTTTATAAATTATCAAGGGTTCATGAGGGAGAGGGGATTGGGGAGGGAAGGGAAAAATCAGGAGCTGATGCCAGGGACTTAAGTGGAGAGCAAATGTTTTGAGAATGATGAGGGTAACGAATATACAAATGTGCTTTACACAACGGATGTCTGTATGGATTGTGATAAGAGTTGTGTGAGCCCCCAATAAAATGATTTTTTTAAAAAAAGAAAATGGTTCATTGATCATGATCTTGTGTCTTTTAACTTAAGCACACACAATCACTTTTTTTAAAAATCTTTTTATTGGGGCTCATAAGGCTCTTATCACAATCTGTACATACATCAATTGAGCAAAGCACCCTTATACATTCGTTGCACTCGTCACTCTCATAATTCACCTTCCGCTTGGGTTCCTGGAATCAGCTCGGTTTCCCTTTTTTTCCCCCTCCCTCCCCGATCCCACCCCTGGTCTCTTGATAGTTTATAAATAATTATTATATCTTATCTTACACTCCCCGGCGTCTCCCCTCACCCGCCTCACCATTGCCCATCTCCCAGAGAGGAGGTTACACATAGATCTCCGAGATCGGTTCTCCCTTTCTACACGCCCTTCCCTCCTGGTGTCACCACTCCCACAGCTGGTGTTGAGGGGTTCGTCTGTCCTAGATTCCCTGTGCCTCCAGATCCCCACTGCACCGCTGTACATCCTCTGGTATAACCAGGTCCGCAAGGCAAGGTAGAATTGGGGTCATGATGATTGGCACAATCACTTTTTAAAATACTTACTCTTCCTGCTCCTCTGTCAGAAATTTCAAAATGAACCTTTGTTTATTGTTCCAAGTCTGGCATTAAAATTATCTGCATTGGGGGAAAGTTCTGAGAACATTTTAGTTATAACCAAACACTTGAAAGAAGGACTTGGGGTGGAAACTTTGACCCACAATCTTGGGGGACATCTAAGTCAGTTGGTCTAACATATGCCACAAAGGCAAAGTTCTGTATCTCCTGTTGGAGAGTTAGCGACTGAAGCCTTAAAAAGCTTCCGAGTGGTCATCTACAATGCAGCTATTGTTCTCTCCTAGTCTGGAAGAAAGAAAAGGTACAAGATAAACACTCATAGGAAACAAAGGACTAATGAACATGCAAACCACAGGCCCCGCCTGAAACCAGAACAGCTAGATGGGCTCTGCTATCCCCTCCTACCACTACTAATTGCTCTGATCAGGATCCCAGTAGATGGTCTTTGACAGGGAGGGAGAAAAAAAATAGTAGAACAAAAGCCAAAATCGTAAAAAGGACAGACTTACTTGTCTGACAGAGACTGAAGGAACCCCGCCCCCCCAACAGAGTGGCCCTAAAATACCCTTCAAGCTTGATACTGAACCCACCCCCAGGTGATCAACTCTCAGCCAGATAATTGTCAGGTCAATAAGGTGAACATGAGGGAGGAATGTACTTCTCACTACAATGGACCCTAAAAGACCAAAAGAGAAGCATTTACCCCAAAACAAAGCCCAAATGATAGGGAGGACAAGAAAGAAAACAAAAATGGAAATGGGCAACACAAGGAGGGTGTGAAACCAGTGTCATGAAACAAAATGAGAATAAACTGCTGTATAGGAAACTAATTTGCTCTCCAACTTTCATTTCAAAAATATTAAAATCTAAAGAACTTTTGTTAATGGAAGGTCATGGAAACAACCTGAGTATTGATCACGCTCATCATTAATTTTTACAATTAAGTGTAAATATGAACTATTTTTATCTGTATTGTCTCCAATGATATTTAATTGTATTTTTTAATAAATCCTTTTATTGGAGGCCCTTACAGCTCTTATCACAATCCATATATACATACATCGTGTCAAGGATATTTGTACATATGTTGCCATCATTATTTTCAAAGCATTTTCTTTCTATTTTCCACCTTCCCAACACATCCTTCCCCCATGAACCCCCGATAACTTATAAATTATTTTTTTCATGCCTTACACCGACCGCTGTCTCTCCTTTCACCTAGTTTTCTGTTGTCCATCCTCCAGGGAAAGGTTTATATGTAGATCATTGGGATTGCTTCCCCCTTTCTACCCCCACCTTCCCCTTACCCTTCTGGTATCTCTATTCTCATTATTGGTCCTGGGGGGTTTATCTGTCCTGGATTCCCTATGTTATGAGCTCTTATCAGTACCAGTGTGAATGCTCTGGTCTAGCCGGATTTATAAAGTAGAATTGGGATCGTGGTACCGGGCAGGGCAGGGGGAATGGGAGGAAGCACTAAAAAGCTAGAAGAAGGTTGTATGTATCATTGGTGCAATACTGCCCCCTGACTGGCTTGTCTCTTTCTTGTGACCCTTCTGTTAAGGGTGTCCAATTGTCTACAGATGGGCTTTGGGTCTCCACTCCATGCTCCCCCTCATTCACATTGAAATTATTTTTTGTTCTTGGTTTTTGATGCCTGATACCTGATCCCATGAACACCTCATGATCACTCAGGCTGGTGTGCTTCTTCCATGTGGGCTTTGTTGTTTCTGAGTTAGATGGCCACTTGTTTACCTTCAAGCCCTTAAGACCCCAGACACTCTATCTTTTGACAGCCAGGCACCATCAGCTTTCTTCACCACATTTGCTTATTCGTCCGCTTTTTCTTCAGCGATTGTGTCAGGAAGGTGAGCATCATAGAATGCCAATTTAATAGAAGAAATTATTCTTTCATTGAGGGAGCACTTGAGTGGAGGACCAATGTCCATCTGCTACCTTAATACTAAACCTATAAATATATGCACATAGATCAATTTCCCCATATTCATATATAAATATATTTACATATGTATATGCCTTTCTTTAGACCTCTATAAATGTCCTTTGCCTCCTAGCTCTTTCCTCTATTTCCTTTGACTTTCCTCTTGTCCCACTAACATGCTCAGTCTTCATTTGGGTTTCAGCAATTTCTCTTGATTACATTGCCCTTCATCACACCCTACTAGGCCTCCTACACCCTCCTCACCACCAATTTGGATCACTTGTTGTTCCCTTGTCCCTGGGTTTGTTAAGACCACTACTTTTTCCCCCACGTCCCCCTCTCCCATGTCCCCCCAGAACTGTCGGTCCCATTGTTTTCTCCTCGATTGTTCATACAACCTATCTTATTTAGACAGACCTATGGAGATAATAACATGAACGAAACAAGACAGAGCAAAACCAAGCAACAATATACAACAAAACAACAACAATAAACCAATGACAAAAACAACACAGAACACAACAAGAAAGAAAAGCTCAAGGACAGTTTGTTGGACTTTAGGAGTGTTTTCCAGTCCAGTCTGTTGGGGCACGGAGCCCTGGCCCCAAAGTCCACCTTCAGCATTCCCTGGGACCTCGTCACTCCGTTTCCTTGCTGTTCTGTTGCCGTTCTGTTGCACCCTCTTAGTGTTTTGAGCAATTCCCACACTGTGTCTCCAGTATTGTCCCCTGTAGGGTTATGGATCAGTGAGGGATGTTGTGTCTCATAGTGGGGCTGGTCATGTGGTCCTCTCTGTGGACTGGCTTCTCTAATCGGGAACATCGTCCTCAAGGTTTGGTGGGTCAGAATGTGCTCCACTCTCTCCTCCTCCCGCTTCATCTGCTCCTGTGTGCTCCAATCAGATATTTCCCTCTTCTGGAGCTGCATTTTCAGTGCTGTCCTTTGAAATAAATTCTTCTAGGGAGAAGGGCAGGTGTCCACATAGTAGTTGGGATTGGGGCCGGCCCCTCAACAATTGCACATTTTTAATATACATCACCTATGTCCATTTAAAGATCTTTAGCTTTTTCCCCAAAATATTTAACATTTTTGTTTGTTTGGTTTTTTAACAGTTTTATTGACACATAATCTACATATCATATAACTCAATCATTCATTTATAACCACATTCAATTTTAGAACGTTTTCTTCCCCCTGATTAAATCAACTTTAAAATGAGTTGTGCAATCACAATCAGTTCTAGTGCTCCCTCCCCCTCCCACCTTCATTGTCTACTCCCAAAAGCCCCCAGTCTCCCCATGTCTGCCCCCCCAACCCTACATCCCCTACAAACCCTTGCATCTGTTCTTATCTCTATGCATCCATTCCTTCTGTGTGTCTGTGCTTCCCAAACTAGTAAACCCAACAGAAACAGTAAAGAACAACAACAAAAAATGTGGTAAGGATAAATATTGGTAATATAAAGATACAAATATAAACAATGAGTAAAACAGTAAAGACCACCATGAATATTTTTTAAAAACAGGGGGAAATTTTTGTCATAGAACAAGCCAGAGATCCTTGCACCTAGAGCAAATTCAGGCCGGCTCTAGAGGAAGGTGAACTGACCCCTTATCAAGCTTGATCCAGCATAATTGGGATTATAATGATCTATGTTTGAAAGTAAGGTTATTCAAGACTTTTGCTTGTGGTAAGAGGGGATCTGTCAATGGCTTAATTTGACTAGAGACTCTGCAGATAGGTTTGGGGCTCTCACTGTGCTCCACAAGCTAGGTATTCACACTTTTAGCTCTGATAGTTTTCCCTTCGTCTTATTTGAATTGTATTATTGTCATCTTTGGATCACACAAGCTGGTGTGCATCTTCCATATAGGCTTTGTTGACCCCTCGCTTAGATGGCTGCTTGTTTGAGTACAGGCCTTTAAGACAATATTGATATTCCAGTTGATAGCCAGGCACCATCTGCTTTTGATAGCACCCTTATCATCAGTGATCAGATCTTGAAGGCAAGTATTGCACAGGGCCATGTTATCAGAAACAGCTCTTCTTGGATTGGGACCAGAGCTATGTAGGAACCCAGAATCCATCTGCTTGTCCATGAAATACACATAACTGGGGTTTATTTTGGCAGTCATCTTATAACAATATCAAGGCCCATTGGACCAATATTGGAACATTTTTGGGTGGGTCTTTTTTGTCCACATTCGAAGTCTTTGATTTTAATCCTTGCACATGCATGTGAGCTGGAGTCTGGATGCCCTGGTAAAATTATAGCTTCCGTTTGTATGACCTTGGGCAAGTCATCTAGCATCTCAGTTGGATTATGGTAAAGTATGTTGTTGTTGTTGTTGCTGTTGTTGTTAGCTGCCTTAGAGTCAGTTCTGACTAATATGTACAACAGAATGAAACACTGCCTGGTCCTGCACCATTCCTATGATTGTTTGTATGTTTGAGTCTAATGTTACAGCTGCTATGTCAATCCATCTCTTTAAGAGTCTTCCTCTTTTTCACTGCCCTTCCACTTTACCAAACATAATGTCCATCAAGCACTGATCTCTTCTAATAATACATCCAGGGTATGTGAGACCAAGTCTCAAGGAACATTCTGGCTATACTTCTTCCAACACAAAATTGTTTGGCCTTTTGTTAGTCCATGGTACTTTCAATATTCTTCACTAGCACCATAATTCAAATGCATTGATTCTTCTTTGGTCTTCCTTATTCAATGCCTGAGGTATTTTATTGTGCCAACCTGGCCAATAAACACATGTGGGGTTAATTGAAGAGCAGAGGGATAAATGGCTCGATGAGCCTCGTCTTTCTAGTTCTCAGGTCTCTTGCTTTGTGATGGTCGGACCAGGGTGCAGCTGCCTTAGCCAGTTCCCTGCTTTAGCTGGCAAGGCTCACTTCCTGCAAGACATTACCTGAGGAGAAGCCACATGGACCTACCCCGATGCAGCCCTGGGTGCTGGAACAGCTGTGTGGAGACCCCTGCCAGTGCTGAGATGCTTACACAATCACAGATTTGGCTTTCCTCCTGCAGTCGGCATCATTGCATCTGTTTTGTGAGATGGAGGAGGACTGTATGGATTGGTGTTGGACATATGGGTCAATGGGTTAATGTTGGACTTGTGGGCTTGGGCAGCACTGGGTTGGGATGTTTTCTTGCTGTGCACTTACCCTTTATATAAAAATCTCTTATAAATTATTTTCAGTGGATTTGTTTCTCTAAAGTACCCAGACTAACACAATGCCCAACTTTTACATGCATGTGAGGCCATTGAAAATACTATGGCATGGGTCAGACACACTTTAGTCCTCAAAATGAAATTCTTGCTCTCCAAATTAAGCCTTTAAAAAATCATTTTATTAGGGGCTCTTACAGCTCTTATCACAATCCAAATACCCATCATGTCAAACACACGTGTACATATGTTGCCATCATCATTTTAAAAACATTTTCTTTCTATTTGAGCCCTTGGTATCAGCTCATTTTCTCCCCTCCCAAATTCTCCCTCCCTTATGAGTCCTTGCTAATGTATAGATTATTATTGTTTTCATGTCTTACAGTGACTACTGTCACCCTTCACCCACTTTTCTGCTGCCTGTCCCCCTGGAAGGGGGCTATATGTTGGTCATTGTGATCGGTTCCCCCTTTTTCCCGCCACCTTCTCCATACCCTCCTGGTTTCGCTAGGAAGTCTTTTTTTAAAAAAACATTTTATTAGGGGCTCATACAACTCTTATCACAATCCATATATATACATACATCAATTGTATAAAGCACATCTGTACATTCTTTTCACTAATGATTTTCTTTCTTTTTTTTTTCTTTTCTTTTTTTACATTTCATTAGGGGCTCATACAACTCTTATCACAATCTACACATATACATACATCAATTGTGTAAAGCACATCCGTACATTTTTTGCCCTAATCACTCTCAAAGCATTTGCTCTCCACTTAAGCCCTCTGCATCAGGTCCTCTTTTTTTTCCCCTTCCCTCCCTACTCCCCCTCCCTCATGAGCCCTTGATAATCCACAGATTGTATTTTGTCATATCTTGCCCTATCCGGAGTCTCCCTTCCCCCCCTTCTCTGCCGCCATCTCCCAGGGAGGAGGTCACATGTGGATCCTTGTAATCAGTTCCCACTTTTCAACCCACTCACTCACCCTCCACTCTCCCAGCATCGCCCCTCACACCCCTGATCCTGAAGGTATCGTCCACCATGGATTCCCTGTGCCTCCAGCTCCCATATGCACCTCTGCCCTATCCAGTCCTGCAAGGTAGAATTAGGATCATGGTAGTTGTGGGGAGGAAGCATCCAGGATCTGGGGAAAAGCTGTGTTCTTCATCAGTACTACATCGCACCCTGACTGACCCATCTCCTCTCCTAAACCCCTCTATGAGGGGATCTCCAGTGGTCGACACTTGGGCCTCGGGTCTCCACTCTGCACTTCCCCCTTCATACATTATGGTATACACACACACACACACACACACACATGCATATATATATATATATATATATATATATATATATATATATATATATATATATATATATATATTCTTTTTTTTTTGCATGATGCCTTATCGCTGGTCCCTTTGGCACCTCGTGATCGCACCGGCTGGTGTGCTTCTTCCATGTGGGCTTTATTGCTTCTGAGCTAGATGGCCGCTTGTTCACCTTCAAGCTTTTAAGACCCCAGACACTATCTCTTTCGATAGCCAGGCACCATCAGCTTTCTTTGCCACATTTGCTTATGCACTCTTTTGTCTTCGGCAATCGTATCATGGAGATGTGCAGCCAATTATATGATTTTTTGTTCTTTGAGGCCTGATAACTGATCCCTTCGGGACCACACGATCACACAGGTTGGTGTGTTCTTCCATGTAGACTTTGTTGCTTCTGAGCTAGATGGCCGCTTGTTTATCTGCTAGGAAGTCTTTTTTTATCTTATTTTCTTTTTTTTTTTTTTACACTTTATTAGGGGCTCATACAACTCTTATCACAGTCCATACATATACATACATCAATTGTATAAAGCACATCTGTACATTCTTTGCCCTAATCATTTTTTCCTCCTCTTTTCTTTTTTTACATTTTATTAGGGACTCATACAACTCTTATCACAATCCATACATATACATACATCAATTGTATAAGGCACATCCATACATTCCCTGCCCCAATCATTCTCAAAGCATTTGCTCCCCACTTAAGCCCTTTGCATCAGGTCCTCTTTTTTTTTTCCCCTCCCTCCCCTCTCCCCCTCCCTCATGTGCCTTTTGTAATTTATACATCGTTATTTTGTCATATCTTGCCCTATCCAGAGTCTCCTCTTCTCTGCTGTCCCTCTCCCAGGGAAGAGGTCACATGTGGATCCTTGTAATCAGTTCCCCCTTTCCAACCCACTCACCCTCCACTCTCCCAGCATCGCCCCTCACACCCTTGGTCCTGAAGGTATCATCCACCCTGGATTCCCTGTGTCTCCAGCCCTCATATGTACCAGTGTACAGCCTCTGCCCTATCCAGCCCTGCAAGGTAGAACTCGGATCATGGTAGTTGGGGGGAGGAAGCATCCAGGATCTGGGGGAAAGCTGTGCTCTTCATCAGTACTACCTCGCACCCTAATTAACCCATCTCCTCTCCTAAACCCCTCTATGAGGGGATCTCCATTGGCCGACACTTGGGCCTTGGGTCTCCACTCTGCACTTCCCCCTTCATTTAATATGGTATATATATATATATACACACACATATATACATATACATACACATATACACATGCATATACATATACATACACACACATATATCTTTTTTTTTGCATGATGTCTTATACCTGGTCCCTTGGCACCTCGTGATCACACTGGCCGGTGTGCTTCTTCCATGTGGGCTTATTTGCTTCTGAGCTAGATGGCCGCTTGTTCACCTTCAAGCCTTTAAGACCCCAGACACTATCTCTTTTGAAAGCCGGGCACCATTAGCTTTCTTTACCACATTTGCTTATGCACCCATTTGTCTTCAGTGATCCTATCATGGAGGTGTGCAGCCAATTATATGATTTTTTTGTTCTTTGATGCCTGATAACTGATCCCTTCGGGACCACTCGATCACACAGGCTGGTGTGTTCTTCCATGTGGACTTTGTTGCTTCTGAGCTAGATGGCCACTTGTTTATCTTCAAGCCTTTAAGACCCCAGTCACTATCTCTTTTGATAGCCGGGCACCATCAGCTTTCTTCACCACATTTACTTGTTCACCCCCTTTGGCTCCAGCAGTTGTGTCGGGAGAGTGAGCATCATAGAGTTCCAATTTAATAAAAGAAAGTATTTATGCATTGAGGGAGTGTTTGAGTAGAGGCCCAAGGTCCTTCCGCCACCTTAATACTTAACCTATAAATATAGACACATAGATCTTTTTCCCCATCCTCCTATATATATTTGCATGTACATGTCTTTGTCTAGACCTCCATAAATGCCCTTGGACTCCTAGCTCTTTCCTCCATGTCCCTTGACTTTCCTCCTGCCCTACTTCCATGTTTCGTCGCCACCTGGGCTAGTGTATACCTCTTCTTTTTTTTTTTAATATTTTAATAATTTTGTTAGGGGCTCTTACAGATATAATAATACTCCATATTTCAATCCCATCAAGAATGTTGTACAACTGCTCCTGCAATCAGTTTCAAAGTATTTTCTTTCTTCATGAACTTTTTTTTTTTCTGATTTGTTGAATTTTTATTTTTTTTATTTTTTTATTTTTTTCTTCTTTTACATTTTATTAGGGACTCATACAACTCTTACCACAATCCATACATATACATACATCAATTGTATAAAGCACATCCATACATTCCCTGCCCCAATCATTCTCAAGGCATTTGCTCTCCACTTAAGCCCCTTGCATCAGGTCCTCTTTTTTTTCCCCTTCTTCCTCCCCCTTCCCCCCTCCCTCATATGCCCTTGGTAATTTATACATCGTTGTTTTGTCATATCTTGCCCTATCCGGAGTCTCCCTTCCCCCCTTCTCTGCTGTCCCTCTCCCAGGGAAGAGGTCACATGTGGATCCTTGTAATCAGTTCCCCCTTTCCAACCCACTCACCCTCCACTCTCCCAGCATCGTCCCTCACACCCTTGGTCCTGAAGGTATCATCCACCCTGGATTCCCTGTACCTCCAACCCTCATATGCACCAGTGTACAGCCTCTGTCCTATCCAGCCCTGCAAGGTAGAATTCGGATCATGGTAGTTGGGGGGAGGAAGCATCCAGGATCCGGGGGAAAGCTGTGTTCTTCATCGATACTACCTCACACCCTAATTAACCCATCTCCTCTCCTAAACCCCTCTATGAGGGGATCTCCATTGGTCGACACTTGGGCCTTGGGTCTCCACTCTGCACTTCCCCCTTCATTTAATATGATATATATATACATATATATATACATATATACATATACACATATATACACATACATACACACACTTATATCTTTTTTTTTTTTGCATGATGCCTTATACCTGGTCCCTTGGGCACCTCGTGATCGCACTGGCCGGTGTGCTTCTTCCATGTGGGCTTATTTGCTTCTGAGCTAGATGGCCGCTTGTTCACCTTCAAGCCTTTAAGACCCCAGACACTATCTCTTTTGAAAGCCGGGCACCATTAGCTTTCTTTACCACATTTGCTTATGCACCCATTTGTCTTCAGTGATCCTATCATGGAGGTGTGCAGCCAATTATATGATTTTTTGTTCTTTGATGCCTGATAACTGATCCCTTCGGGACCACTCGATCACACAGGCTGGTGTGTTCTTCCATGTGGACTTTGTTGCTTCTGAGCTAGATGGCCACTTGTTTATCTTCAAGCCTTTAAGACCCCAGTCACTATCTCTTTTGATAGCCGGGCACCATCAGCTTTCTTCACCACATTTACTTGTTCACCCCCTTTGGCTCCAGCAGTTGTGTCGGGAGAGTGAGCATCATAGAGTTCCAATTTAATAAAAGAAAGTATTTATGCATTGAGGGAGTGTTTGAGTAGAGGCCCAAGGTCCTTCCGCCACCTTAATACTTAACCTATAAATATAGACACATAGATCTTTTTCCCCATCCTCCTATATATATTTGCATGTACATGTCTTTGTCTAGACCTCCATAAATGCCCTTGGACTCCTAGCTCTTTCCTCCATGTCCCTTGACTTTCCTCCTGCCCTACTTCCATGTTTCGTCGCCACCTGGGCTAGTGTATACCTCTTCTCTAAGCAACCTTACCCTTGATCATTCCCCACCAGGCCTGCCACTCCCCCCTCTCTACCATTTTGGGTCCCATGTTTTTCCCTTGTCCCTGTGTTTGTTAACACCACTTCCTTACCCCCCCTACCCGCCCACCCCAAGTCCCCCCGGAACTGTCGGTCCCATTGTTTTTCCACCAGATAGTTCATCCAGCCTGTCTTATTCAGACAGACCTGTGGAGACACTAACATGCACGAAAACAAAGCAACAACTAGGAAGTCTTAAATAACAGATTTACCCCACATAATAAATCATTTGATTTCCTGACAGTTGCTTCTGTGAGCATTGAATGTGGATCCAAGTAAAATAGAATCCTTGACAACTTCCATCTTTTCTCCACATTTCATGATGTTACCTTCTGACCCAGTTATGGGGATTTTTATTTTCTTTACATTGAGTTTTAATCCATATTGAAGGTTGCAATACTTGATTTTCATCAGCAAGTGCTTTAAATCCTCCTCACTTTCATCAAGTAAGGTTATGTTATTTGCATATAGAAAGTTGTTAATCCTCTGATCCTAATGTCACATTCTTTTTCATATAGTACAGCCTTTGTGGGAAACTAACACTGAGGGAAATATGATGAGGACTATATTCCCTAACTTATGACAGAGGGAATCTGGAAAGCTAATATTCTATGGTAGGAAAGCCTCCATTTTGGTAAGTTAGAGATAAAGTCCATGTACATTATCTTGCTATAAATATCATTCCCACAGATTCTCCCCTAACAGCTATGCTGCTTTAAAGTGAGCACATGGTTGATTATATCTCCTTATAGAAGTAGACATCATTTTCTCTCTTCCCAACATGTCACCCAACCCCCCTCATACATTCCCCCAATGTAGGTATTAGGCTTTCTCACCTGTGAGCTCAGGAACATTAATGTAGATACCACCCACCTTATGAATTCCTGTAACTACTGAATAGGGTGCCTATAAATGTTTCAAGATAGTAAAGTTTCGCTCTCACTTCTCCCAGTTCCATGTGGTCCATCAAGAGGAGCTGAGGCAAGCATGCTACCATAAAATGTGTCTGACTCCATTATTTTATTCTCTCTCCTATCTTCCCTATCCTCTAAGACGTCACTATAATCTTTATATATTATCGCTGTACAATTGGCCCCTTGGCTGTTATAGGCTGATTTCCTCTGACAACCTCCCCGATGATTTGCTCAGCATATAGATTGAATAAGTATGCTGAGAGGATACAACCTTGACGCACATCTTTCCTGATTTTAAACCATGCTGAATTCTCTTGTTCTGTTCAACAGTCTCTTGTTCTTGGTGCAGGTTCTGCATGAGCACAATGAAGTGTTCTGGAATTCTCATTCTTCTCAATGCTATTCGTAGTTTGTTATGATCCGAATGGTGGTAACCCACAACAAATCTCCAACACAGTGTCTGGCTATCAGAAAGATAGCATCTGAGGTCTTAGAGGCTTATCTTCAAACAAGCAGCCATGTAAGCGAGGCATCAATTAAGCAGCCATCCAAGGGAGGCATACGGAAGGAGCACACCAGTCGTGTGATCCAAGATTTGCAAATAATATAATCCGAAGGAGGAAGTGGCATCAAAGCTAAAATTGTGAATACCAGGTTTGCAGAAGTCTATGGATACAGCAGAAGTCAAAAATTTATTTACACATAGATGAAGTTTCCAGTGAATTGTCTCTGACCACAGTCGAGGGGTGTGAATAGCTTTGTTATCACACAGAGAGCATTGTAGACTCGATTATGGCAGACACAGGTTAAAATATAATATCTTAGAAAGAAAGTGTTTCAAGAATGATGATGACAACACATGTACAAATCTGCTTGACACAATGGATGGATGGATGGATGGATTGTGATTAGAGTTATACAAGCCTCCAATAAAATGATGTAACATGCATATATTATATCTTATCATCTTATCTCCCTTTTGGCCCATTTTTAAATTTTCAGTTTTTAAAAAGAAAGGGGAAGGGAAATGACATAGATTAAGGCTCCAGTGAATTCCCTCTGACCACAGACCAGAAATACGAATGGCTCTACAGAGTGCATCAGAGAATATATGATCACAGATGCAATTAGGTTAAAATTTAACACCTAGTCATTTGATCTCCCTTTGGATCCATTTTAAATTTGTTCTGGTTTTTAATATTTCAACTTTCTTTTCTGTTGTGGTTTTTATCTGTTTTACTTTGTTGTTGTTAGGGTTTTTGTTGGTGTGGTTTGGGGTGCTTTTTGTGTGTGTTTGTTTATGTTTCTTGTACATGAAATCAAAGATAGGTTAGTGTATAGAGCCAATAACTAGATTAATGGTTTCTTGGATTATGGCAGAGGAAGTTTGGGGAGAGTGGAGAGCTAATAACAATGAGTGCAAGAAAGAAGAAATGTTCTAAATTGATTGTGGTAATGATTGTACAACTCTTCTTGAAATGATTGAAGTATTTAATTGTACAATATGTAGATTATATACCAATAAAATGTTTTCTAAAAAGAATCTACAGGTTGGACTACTTTTTGGCAAACTCCTTCCTCTATGGTTGTCAGCCAAAATATCCTGAAAGTTGTCAGTAGACAAAGGTCCAAAGTCCAAGAAATTGGGTGGATTCAGGATTGACATAAGAAGTCTGGGAGAAATCAAAAAAACAACTCACTCTCTACAAACACTTTGATGACTCATATATGGTAAAGCATACATGATCTAATTATATAAGCATAGTAAACTTTATAAAAGAGAGAGGGAGCTAGATGTCACAGCCCAACCTAGAGAATTAGCATTTGACCTCTGCAAATGGGTAGCTATTTTAGTTATCTAATACTGCTATAACACATATGTGTGTGTGTGTGTATACTCATATATACCACTTTTTTTTAAGTTGGTGAGACAAGTCATTGCTAGGCTAAAAACTAGTAGATGAGTGAAAAGAATTGGCCTTAGGCAATTTATCTATTGAAAAAGGAGGGGAAACAGAGAATCTGAACAAATACACTGATGGGTAGATAGATATAATAGTGGGAACTTATAAAAAGTAAGTTTTTTTATTCGAAAAAAACTTTCAATTGAGGTCAATATATATAGCATAAAGTTCAGTGACATTGGCTAGAGTCACAGTGTTGTGCAGTTACCACCATCTGTTTCAAACTATTCATCCCCTCAATCATCCACTTTGTGTCCATTGAGCACAGCGTTCCTTCTCTCCCTCCCCAGTCCCAGTCTCCTCTGTACTCTCTATGCACTTGCCCATTCTATATAATCATGTAAGGGAAAGCATGGAAAGTTTTCTTTGAGTCTCTTTTCTCAGTTACGTTATCTGTAACTTGAGGAAGGGATGGAGTCTAGCCTGTCAATTAGGTCACAGCTTGATGACCTCATTTGGAAGCCCATCAGAGAGAAATAGCTCACTGGAGGCCAGATCCACTCTCTCTGTTTGACATTCCTGTTGACAAGTCACTGGGAACTATACTGATGGAGCCAGAGTCCTGGGGCTGGAAGAGCCATGTGGAGACCCATGCCAGCAATGAGATGCTTCCGCCACCACTGAATCCACAAGACTTTCCCCCCACTGGCCTGTGATCTTCATGCATTTGGTGTCATTGCATGTGTTCCATGAGTCTGAAGAGGAATTTATAGACTGGTATCAGACATATGGGCTAATATTGGACTTAAGGACTTGATCTGGACTGGACTGAGATGTTTTCTCAATATACAATTGCTCTTTTATATAAAGCACTTTCTTATGCACATATGAGTGTCTATGAATTTCCTTCTCTAGTCTACCCATATTAACACACTCAGTAAAATAGAAAACAAAGTGCTCAATGGAGAGAGAAGGTGTGGGGGGGGGGAAAGGTGAATTTGAGTTATTATCTGAGTGAGAACGAACCAACTAAGGAAATATGATTATGGGTTAAGGGCCCATTTGAGGCTGGAGGGCATGCCTGGTGGATGCACTTAAGCATTTAGCGACTTACCAAAAGTTGAATCCACCCAAAAGTTATCTCAAAAGAAAAGTCTAGCTCTCTTTTTTCAGAATATCACAATCATTGAATACCCTAAGGAGGGCAATTTTACTCTGAAACACATACAGTTGTCATGAGCCAAAATGGATGACAAGTAGTTTGTTTGTATGTTTCTGTTTGAAGTTAATGATTCATATACTAGTCTTTTATGTTCGGTTTCTTTCACTTAGAGAAATGTTTTTGAGGATTATCTATGTGGTGGCTGATTCGATTCCAGGTTGTAGTTAGATGCTGTTGATTTAGCACCAAGTGTCGCTGTGTACAGCCAAAAGCAACACCACCTGATCCCACACCATCCTCACAAATGTCCCATTTAAGCTCTCTGTGATAGCTACTGTGCCCATTTATCTCCTTGTGGGTATATAGTGTGACTATAATACATTATCTTTAACCATGCAATAGTGATGGACATGTGGATTGTTTCCAGTTTGGGGCTATTATGAAGAAACCCCATAAAGATCTGTGTATAGGTTTCTGTGTGAACATAAATTTTCATTTCTTTGGTGCTACTGATATGTAGTGAGTGGAGGCCAGTGAAGCTGATAAAGGTACAACAGTTCACAGGGACGTGTTCCACATAAATAATGAGCTAATCTGAAGTGTCAACAATGACACAGTTGAGAAACCCTGCTCTAGGATTTGCTGACCTCTGAGTCAGAATCAACCTGATGACCCCCCGACCCCTCACTCCAAACCACTCCATTAATTCTGTGTTGAAATTTTCACCATAAAACCAGGCAAAACTGCTGTTTCTAACTCCTGAAACAGTATACTGCATTCTGTTGAAAACCTAAAATCATGTTTCTCTGTAAAGAAGGGAGGGGAGGGGGACAGGGAGAGGGTAGAAGTTCTTTAGAAACTGTCTATCTTCTCCAGAAATCAAGTAAATACTTTTAACCTTTAATTCAGGACAACTATTCCATGATGGACAACTTCATCAAAATTCTCTGGGTTAATCCCACACAGCTAGTTTCCCAAGTTTTAGACTAATATAATTGCTTCTCCCTACTAAAATAAAACCTGAGAAAGCCTGACACGGTTTAAAGCAGAAATCTGTCCGAGAAGGAAAACCCAAACAATTTTCACTAAAAGGGCCCATGAAGAAGTGGTGAACTGCCTCCTGGTAAAGGCCCCAAACTGGCACGACCCAGAAAAACAAGTCAGTTTCATCAGATCCTGAGTTTCACAGGTTTCACTCTGCGCAGCCCATATTCACTGTGCATGTATGTGCACATAAATACATACAGATACATGTACACATGTACATATACACACTGGCAATTCACTTTTTAAGCAATCTAATTTTGACCTCAGAAAAATCTAGAATAATAATACAAGTATACTTAAAGATGGCCCTGAATGAGGTTGCTGAAGTTTTGCTTCCAAGTGCCAGAAATTAGAAATCATTCATTCATTCGGTTGATTTGGAGTTAAGCACCCACTGTGAACTCCGCAATGTGTAAGAGCTAGGGATGTGATGGTGAATACAGTCAGCGCCCATGACAGAACTTTCAGTATCAAGAATCAACATAATTAGGCACTTGAAACAAAGTGCAGTAAATAGAAGAGTAGGAGAAGTCCAGCCTGTTTTAGGAACTCATGATAGGGACCCCTAGTCTAGACTTGAGGAATCAGAAAGGGCTTCCTGGAAGAAACAATGCTTAAACTGAGACTAAGGAATGGACCAACAAGCTGTTTGATGCTGTATATTTTTTTCAAATGTTCAAAGTCAGTTTAATTCAACCTTCCACCATTTACTTCTAGGTCAACTACCCAATTTTGAGTTCTTGCTTCACCCTATCTATCATTTGGTATGTGATTCTCCAAGAATAGGAGCTCCTTTCAATGTGTATTTGCCCAGTAGATTTAGAAAGATAAAGGCAATAAAGGCAATCTCTGTTCTGACCTTTGAGAAATAGAGCCCCGCAGTCCCTAGTAGCTCCTGGGCAATCTATGTAAGTCTGAGCAGTTCCTAGTGCTCTTCTGAAAAGGATTCCTGAGATGGGGGTGGACAAAGTAACACTAGTTCTAGTCCTGGACCTGCCATTGGGTACCTGTGTGACCATGGGGAAGTTTCTTTTCTTTTTCTTAAAAGATCGTGATACTGGTTTGATAAATAACTTTAAAATTAGGCAGCACATCAACACTGAATCAATCAGTGATCAGATTAATTAAGATGTCTAAGATACTTAAATCAGATTTTATCAGGAAGTTTCGAAAATAAAATATTTTCACTTGGCTGGCGATTATTTCAGACTACATAAATCTGAGAGATCTGTATGTGCATGACCTTTGGAACAGGATAAGCCCATTCATCTTTGGTTGTTTTCTAAAAGGATAAGTTGCAAGAGTTTCAGTGAGCCAAATCACCTAAATGCAATTATGTAACACCAGACGAGCTACTATTAAAGGTCACTTTAGGTATAGCTATAAGCTTTAAAATTATATATTTATGAATGTACAGCACATAAGCTCGCTGCTATCCAGTCGGTAACAACTCAAAGTGGCCCTACAGGACAGGAAGAATGCTCATGTGAATTTCCAAGACCGTAACTCTTGAGAGCAGAAAACCCTGTCTTTCTCCTGCGAAGCAGAGCAGCTGATGGTTTTGAACAGCTGAGCTTGTGGATTGCAGCCCAACTAATAACGACTATGCCACCAGGGCCCCTCAGAGAACACACAGGTCTCTAATATTTAATAAAATCTGTGTTAGAGTCACGGGTAAGAAGACTCTATTTTCAAACAGCAGAAGTGATCGTTTTATTTCACATCTTTTTCTCAGTTGTGAATACATCTGCAGGTATTTTTAAAAATTGATAAGTTGATTCTGTCTCATAATGACCATATAGGACATAGCAGAACTGTCCTATAGGTTTTTTCCAAGCTGTGATCTTTATTTTTTTAATTGCCTCTCAACACAGCAGAGCAAGATCAAAAATGGATGTGATTTCTCCCATCAAATTTGGAAAGTACAGTTAGCAGTTTTCCAAATTTGGTATTATCTTGGGGTTTTTTTCCCCATTGTGATTTGGGTGAAACTTTAGAGAACAAATTCATTTTCCATTTAATGATTCACACACACCATGTTTTGTGACGATGGCTGCAATCCCCACGATGTTGCAGCACTCTTCTCCTTTGTCTCTGCCTTCATTTCCCTTCATTCTTCTTTCCTGCTTGCTCTTGCCTTCTGAGCTTTATCCCAGACAAACGTTGCCTTTTGATGTATGGTTGATTGTTCTAATGAGCATGTGCATTCCTGTCTAACATTTGCTGAAAGTTGAGCCATAGGGTTAAGTTCAGTTCCAGGCTGAAAGGTATCTAAGGGTCATAGTCTCAAGGGTTCCCCCAACTTCTATCACATCATTAAGTCTGGCTTTTTTTATATAATTTGTTCCACATTTTTCTCCCACTTTATCTAAGGCCTCTTTCTGTGTCCTTTCAGAGTAGTTAACAGTGGTCGTTGGGCACCATCTAGTTCTTTTGGTCTCAGGGTCATGGAAGCTGGGAGTCACATGATCCATTAGTCCTTTGGACTAATAGTTTCCTTGCATATGTAACTTTCTTCACTCCTTTTAATCCAGAAGGGGAAAGACTTATAGTTGCATCTTAGATGGCCATAGTCTATACTTACTAAAGTAGGAGGTTGAACCTGGTCTTTGTGGACTATACCAGTTAGCTTTAGTATCCCCTAAGGTTCCTCTTTGCTTTTAATTAGTAAAACTAAAGGAGTAATGTAAAACTAAAGTCACTTTCCAGTTGCTTTCAACTCTAATAATGAATTAATTGGAGTTTGCTTGTTTGTTTTGTTTTGTACAGCTGAATATAAATGATTCTTGAAACAGCAGTGATATATAAAGCAAGCTGAGGGGCCCATTAAAATGTATAAGCTGCCACCTACCATGCCAGGGTTGAGTTTACAGTACAGTTAGCATGTAATCCACTCTAGCAGCTCTTCTTTCCTTCATGTGGTTGAAGAATGCTTCTATTGTGTTCTACAGATTTTATTGAGCAAAAAGAAAGCATATCTATCTCCAGAGGCATGTAGCATGGACACACATTGGCTGTTTCAAATCCCCAAACTTGCTACTACCAGGTTCTTTTATATTTTGGAAGCACCTTTGTGCAGTGCAGTGAATTACTTGTCAAGGCTCATCTAGCCATAGTCTTTGTAATTCCTGCCAAATTACTAGGTCAGACTATGCAAATGTGAAGTATTTGTGGTCCACCAAAGGGACTGGATAGCTTAACAATAATGTAAATCAGTTATAATCGATTCATGAGAGGTGGGAGCATGCAGATAGGATGTATGAAACTCTAGCATTGGGATTGGTCAGTTTTGTCATCCTGCTAAGTTTTAAATGAGCCATCTCAGAAATGGAAAAAAGGGAATCATACTACCTTCAAGAAAGATCCATGAGTGAAGCACATCCTTTGAACCCAAGATCCCTGGATTGAACTGGGAGACTGAAAACTATGACACCAGAGAAACAGAGTCAGGAAAACTAAGAGCAGGAGGCAGAGCTGCGGGTTTCTCAGTTCAAGGAATGAGAAAACTGAGTGCATTTAAAGAGGAGTCTTGCTTGCAGAAAAGGGGTGCCTTTTGAGTATTTCTCAGCAGAGTTAAAAGGAGCTTTCTAACATTATCTGAGCATAGTAGAGGCGGAAAGGTTGGAGACAGAAGCGCAGAACAGAGATCGAATTTACCCAGAAATGTGAAGTTGAGAAAGATTTTATTGAGGCCGGGAAAGGACTCCAGGAGGGAAGGGAGAGCAGAGAAAGGGATGGGGGCACCTTGAGTCCCCAGACGGGTTCCACGAACCGAGTGAGATCACGGAAGTCGTGCCTGGTACTGCGATGGCGGGACATACATGTATGAGCTTAAAGGCATATGGACCGGTAAGGAGAAGGAAGGTTCTTTGAGCTGCGGTTGCAAGTTTCAGGTTAGGTGACATCCTGTCAGTAAATCGTGTTGTTTTTAGGAAACAATTCTAGGGAAAGAGGGGCTGTGTTCTGTCCAGGGAGGTAAGCTCTGTGAAACGCTGAAGGCAGGTGCTTTGAAGTTCAGGTGCTTTGAAACTCAGCCAAGTCATCTGTCTTCTCAAGAAGCTGGTACAAGGGGCTGCCTTGGTCTGGGCCCAGCCCAAACAGAGGTCAACAGGTGGCATAGCTGAGAAGCTAAAGACCAGAGAGAGGCATGCCTTCAGGCATGGCTGAGAAAAGGCTGTCCTGATTGAAGAAATGTCACCTTAGCATTTCTGTTCCTAATTCCCCATAATCACAAATTTTATCTTTGAGTTCTGTGTGGCCATTGTAACAAATTATCAAACCCAAAAGAGGAGTAAAGAGTCCCTGGGGAGAGATGGTTGGTGCCAGAATTGTTAGAAATAATAATAATAATAAAAAGTTTGGAGAGTAGAGGTATGTGTGGGAAACAGAAAGATTTCTCCCAACTTGTCTCCCCCAAATGCAAGCCAAACTTAGCTGCTTGCTACATGTGGCAAATGATTATACACTTGGAGGTCAACAGAAGTAGATCAGGGGTTATTCTCCCTAAGGGTCATCAGCCATCTAGAGCAAGAGACACCACTGTTTATCCCACAAGTAGGGCCCACTCCCTTCTGATAAGGACAGTAGTAGATTGTTTCCCTGAAGGAGAACCCACTCAAGGGTGACCAAGGTTAGGCCACCATTATGAATCTAGGGTCCACCCATCTTGTCGCATGTATACCTCTAGTCCCTCCCCTTCCTATGTGCACACCCGTAGCTCATCCCCTTCCCATCACACTTATGCATATTATAAACCCCCTTCCTATGATGTGTATGCCTATTGTACAGCCCCTTCCTGTGTCATGTGGTGACCTGTTGAGTTAGTTTATGGTGCCAACCTGGCGGATAAACACATGTGGGGTTAACTGAAGGGCAGAGAGATAAATGGCTCAGTTATCCTCGCCTTTCTATTGTTTGGATCTCTTGCTTTGTGATGGTCAGACCAGGGTGCACCTGCCTTGGCCAGTTCCCTGCTTCAGCTGGCAAGGCTCACTTCCTGCAAGACATCCCCAAGGAGAAGTCGCATGGACCTACCCCAATGCAGCCCTGGGTGCTCAAGCAGCTGTGTGGAGACCCCTGCCAGTGCTGAGATGCTTGCACACTCACTGACTCGGCTTTCCTCCTGCATTTGGCATCATTGTGCTTGTTTTGTGAGATGGAGGAGGACTTTGTAGATTGGTGTCGGACATATGAGTTAATGTTGGACTTGTGGGCTTGGGCAGCACTGGGTTGAGATGTTTTTTGATGTGAACTTACCCTTTATATAAAACTCTCTCTTATACATATGAGTTTCTGTGGATTTGTTTCTCTAAAGTACCCAGACTAACACACCTGTAATCATGCCCCCTAAGTAGATATAAGCCTTGGTTAACAATAAAGAGCTCTCTCCCCTCCCCTCTCTGCCTGCACTGTGCGATAACCTGGCTGTTGAGATCATGGCCATCCAGGAGGTGAGCATGCTACCATGAAATGTGTCTGACTTCTTTATTTGACTCTCTCCTGTTTCTCTCATTCTCTATGACTGTATTATAACCTTTATATATCTCAACTGTACAGTTGTGTTTCCTGAACCCTTGATTAGTTGTGGAGGCTGGCCTTTCCCTCACAGGTATGTCTGACATCTATTCCCTAAGAACTAATCTTGGGCTGATGCTGATGTGAAGCTTGATTCTCCTTCCCTCTGATATCAGAGGAGATCAGATAATAACCCACACCATATTTATCTCAGAAATACACTTTGTTGTAATGCTTCCAGATTCAGAACACACAGGGCTTTGTAAGAGAAAGAATGAAGGGCCTTACTTTTGCTTCTCGGCTACTTTGGTCATTGTTTTCTAGAAAGGCTGACAGGCTAATAAGAGATGTTATTCTATGGGGAGGGAGGGGGAAAAAAAAAAGAGGACCTGATGCAAGGGGCTTAAGTGGAGAGCAAATGCCTTGAGAATGATTGGGGCAGGGAATGTTGTGGATGTGCTTTATACAATTGATGTATGAATATGTATGAACTGTGATAAGAGTTGTATGAGTCCCTAATAAAATGTAAAAGAAGAAAAGAGGGAAAAAAAAAGAGAGATGTTATTCTGCTGCCAATAGGAGAAAACCCAGGGCAGATAATCAAGTGAGAGATAAGGGCCTATTGCCTCCAAGACCTTTAGAGTGTTGAAAGACAAAGATGTTATTCTGAGGACTAAGGTCTGCCCTGACCCAAACCAGAGTATTTTCAATTTCCTCGTGTGCATGTGAAAGTTGGACATTGAAAAGGGAATACTGAAGAAGAACCGACGCATTTGAATTGAAAGCACCATGGACCACCAAAAGGGCAAGCAAGTCTGTCTTGGAAGAAGCATGGCCAAGGTGCTCCTTAAAGGCAAGGATGATGAGGCTTCAGCTCACACGCTTTGGACGGGTTGTCAGGAGAGCCCCGTCCATGGACAAGGACGTCAGGCATGCTAAAGTAGAGGGTCGAGGAAAAAGAGGAATGAAATAGATTGACATGGTGTCTGCAACAATGGGTTCAAGTATAGGAACAATTGTGAGGCTGGCACAGAACCTAGCAGTGTTTCTTTCTACTATGCATAGGATCACTGCGTCTGAACCAACTCCATGGCACCTAATAACAATAACGTGGCCTACTTAGGTTCACTCTTCCAGAGACCTAAACCATATGCCTGTGAATGAGATGACTCTGTTTCTAATATGAACTAAGCAAATGCTTACAGGGAAGTAGACCCACTCCAGGGCTTACTGCCCATGCACTCATGTTATATGGAACTAGAGCCAAATGCACTGGTGGCCAAATAATATCAAGCTCTTAAAAGTTCCTCAACAAGTGTAACTCAGAAGTCCTGGCCTAATGTGAAAATCTTGAGAATGTTTGAAGAGATTATATATTTTTTCTGATCTATCCAAAGATTCCAGTTGACAATTTCAAACTTTAGAATAAAGGGCTTCCCTTTTGACACTTCTGCTGAAGTAGAAGGTGGTAAGGTTTTTTTTCCTTCCTTCATTGTGAGGATCTTGGTCCAAGGAGCAGTGAAGGGAAGTGCTAAGGACATGAGGCATCCTATGGAGAGAGTGTGTATGTACATGTGTTAGGGATGCCAGATCGTGTCAGGTTGGTTTTCATTTCATTTGGGGAAAATAAAATGTGCATGCTATTGCTGCCCATAACTGACACCTGTACAAGAGCATTATGTACTATAGACTCATTCTAATCCACCAATGGTGGTGTCTTTGGGGTTCTGCAGTTAAGAGGTGTGCCTAAAGTAAGTACTAAATCTTTCAAAGTGGGAATTTCTCCTTATTCTAGGTTCAAAAGCCTCCATTAAAACAGGAAAACTGAAACAATACTAATAGCCAACGTGTATTGAGCTCTTTCAATGCACCAAACCCTAGAATAAGCACTTATATATATTATCTCTTCCAAGTTTATGGAATATTATTTCATTTGTTTTGTAGAAAAGATACAAACTCAAATAAGTTATGTAATTTACCAACGTCACACAGTCAATAGCCTTGATTTGAGTCCAGGAAAAACTTCTCAGTTCTTGGCATCAAGATTTTTCTAATAAGCCTCAAACAAGTTTGTTGTTTGTTTTTTTTTCAAATAGGTTTTTAACCTTTATCTCTAGATGATACTTTAAACTTTGATCTTGAGCAAATATCCCATGGTCACTACTCTTTCAGTGGAGGGAGCTGACCCCTCCATTTTGGGACATCCACTGCTCTTGCTGAAGTTGAGTAACCTCTTGTGTCATTTTATCAGGGCAACTCCTCCTCTCTGTTGCTATTTCTCTGATGTCACTGAGTATAGTGATAAGAAAGGGATGATTATATCTGCCCCTCAGGTGTTTTGAGGATTAAGTAAGATCATTAATGTCCGAAAAGGGTTCATCTCAGAGCAGGTCATCATGAAAAGCTTAGGATGAAGGATAGTTTTAAACATAACCTGCCTTACTGCTGATTTCTTGTGCCCTCCATGCTTACATTTCTATCTCTCGACTTGTTTTCTCTAAGTCAACCTCCTCCCAATGTTATGAACCCCTTTCTTTTAAAATACCCTTTGGAGTAGGCTTTTGAAAATCCAAGTCCTTTATATTTACTTATGTACTATACATTTTGACCTTGTCCAACCACAATATTACCTCATGTCAGTCAAATCAAACTGGCTCATAAACCCAAAGATGTGACACAGTTTTTGTTACCCCTGAACTGTTCATCTGTTTTTGAAAGGTCATAAATGGGAAACTGGGTACAAGAAAGAGTTCCACTACCACCAGAGGAAACTGTCATCTGGGTAAAAAACCACTTCATTCCTTCTCTTTTCTGGAACGACCTAGAAGACATTTCTAGAAGAGGAAAGCATATCCTAGAAAGTTCTCCCCACATCCTCCACCTAACTACTATTCACAAGTCCTTCAAGACTCCCTTTAAACATTATCTCCTCTAGGAAATCTTCCCTGAAACCCTCCAAAATTGGGTGACTGTTCCTTTGAACTCCCACAGCATCAGCCTTATTGTATACTTTTATTGTAATTGTGCCCTGATGGTTTTCTCCAGGAGACCCTGTTGCCCCTGGAAGTCAGGAATGCTGTTTTTCCAGTTGTACATCCCCAGAATGTAATGCAATGCCCCATTGATAGAAAATGTTCAATGTTTATATGATCAATGTCACATAGTTGTTTGTTTCTTTAAAGAAAAGCAAATTTCAAGCAGCTATATGCACATCCATGTCCATTAACAAGAAGATGAAAACAACCTAAATGCCCCATTGGTTAAAGTATGGATATATGAACTTTGCTATATTTACATAATGAAATACTATGCCTCATTAAGGAACAACAGTGAATCTGTGAAACACTTCATGACATGGATGGAATCAGAGGATACCATGCTGAGTGAAATTAGTCAATCACAGAAGGACAACTATTTTAGGAGACCACTGCTATTTTTCAAAAAAAGATAAATGTTATCATATCAAAAGAAACAAACAACTTCCCGCAAAATGCAATTAAGTAACATATACCAGAGACACTTCACAGAAATTAGCTCAGGAGTTACTAAGAGGGAAAGTCCCCATTGTTGGGTCGCAGGAGGAGCATCATAAAAATAAGTAGGCTTAACGCTGTGGAGGTCGCCTAGAGTTTGACCTTAGCCTCACACTGTCTAGGCCAGAGCTAGGATCATTTAGAGCCACTGCAGGGACTTTATCTCAACACAGCCACAGCTTGCCGCTGCCTCAGGGCAGGGATTAAACCCCTCCAGCCCCATTGTCATTGATCAGGGCTCAGCTACATTGTTATTTTTGTTTCCCTCTCTCCTCTCTTTCCCCTCACAGTCTCAGTGGGTTCAGTTTTTATTTTCTTTTTTCTTATTTTTCTTTTCCCATTTATCTCACACACCACTACCAACCTCTAGGCCACTTCCCTCAGCCGAAGGCATTTATGCCTGCCCTCTACCCAACTGGGAGAGCTCCACCCTCTGTAGAATAACCCTGAGGGGCATGGAGCAGGGAAGCCCACCCACCTTCCTCTAGGGGAAATCCTGCCCACCTTCCTCCAGGGGAAATTCCACTGGTGTACCCTCTGCAGTGCTTAAAACGTGTCTGGGGAAATCCCATCTACCTTCTTTAGAAGGAAATCCCACCTGCGTGGCTGGGGGAGCTCCTACCTGTCCTCTTTGGTCCCAGGTGACTAAGGAAACTTCCTCCCACCAGCCATAGTGCCTCACACAGCCTAAGGAAGCTTGGCCAACAATCTCCAATGCTCCACACTGCTGTGGGAACCTTTGCCCAACCTCCATGGTGATCTAGCTGACCAGGAAAACTCCGCCCACCATTCTGCGGTGCTCTACACCAAAGCAGGCACACCCACCTGCCTTCTGTGGCACTCCTGTTGCAACAGGCACACCGTATGCCCTCTACAGCACCCCAAGCTGCTGTGGGACACACCACCACAGCTTCTTGTGAGATCACCCAGTAAAGCACCATCCTCGCTGGTCCACAACCACCCAGCCAACGTACCCTGACAGGACCATCCAACTTGCACTCCAAATAACAGAATACTGATTGACTAGAGAAAGAGTGAAACCACAGTAGGATAAAGCAGTAGACCAATTCCATATTGCAATTAGCTGCAAGCAGTTAGAAGAAGTATCCCTATGAGTCCCCCAGAGAGAGTCCGGTGCTCTTTGACTCTCTGGAAAATGGCACCTGGTTCCTCTAAAACAACACAAACAGCAATTATCCCTGACTAACTCAACGATATAAGAGGAAAAATAAAAGGCAATGTCAGAAGATGTCCTGAACCTAACAACATGCATAGAAGAAGCAGACATTGATCTGCCACAGAAAGAAAATTTCAGAAGACTGCTTGGAGTCATACGGGATAGGAGGGAAACAATACAGAAACAGGATGAAATGATAGAAGAGATAAAGACCATAAACCAAAGGGAAATACAAAAACTTAGGGACGAGATAACAAAAACCAGTTGCAGACTCACGAATTTGCCAACTGATTGGAGGAGGCAGAGAACCACATCAATAACCTAGAGGACAGCCACCAGACATAAACAAACACGAACAAAAATCTAATAAGATCATCAGAGAAGCTGAAGAAACTTAAGAGCTATGTCTGAGGCTATGAAGAGGAACAACATCAGAATAAGTGAGTTACCTGAGGAAGACACAACAAAGAAGTCATCTACAAAAACAGTGAGAGAATTCTTGGAGAAAAACTTCCCCCAGCTTAATGAGTGAAAACCAGGCAACCATTAGGGAGGCTGAAAGAACACCAGCTAAACTGAATCCCAAGAAGTCACCAAGGCACATAATAGTTAAACTATCCAACTTTGAGGAAAAGGAGAAAATCGTGAGAGCAGCTAGGGAAAAACAAGCAATCGCATATAAAAGTTCCCAAATAAGAATATGCTCAGCCTCATAGAGGGGCTTAGGAGAGCAGATGGGTCAGACAGGGTGCAAGGTAGTACCGACGAAGAGCACAGCTTTCCCCCAGATCCTGGATGCTTCCTCCTCCCAACTACCATGATCCGAATTCTACCTTGCAGGGCTGGATAGGGCAGAGGCTGTACACTGGTACATATGAGGGCTGGAGGCACAGGGAATCCAGGGTGGATGATACCTTCAGGATCAAGGGTATGAGGGGCGATGCTGGGAGAGTGTAGGGTGAGTGGGTTGGAAAGGGGGAACCGATTACAGGGATCCACATGTGACCTCCTCCCTGGGAGAGGGACGGCAGAGAAGGGGGGAAGGGAGACTCCGGATAGAGCAAGATATGACAAAATAACTATATATAAATTACAAAGGGCACATGAGGGAGGGGGGAGCGGGAAGGGGGGGGAAAAAAGAGGACCTGATGCAAAGGGCTTAAGTGGAGAGCAAATGCTTTGAGAATGATTGGGGCAGGGAATGTATGGATGTGCTTTATACAATTGATGTATGTATATGTATGGATTGTGATAAGAGTTGTATGAGTCCCTAATAAAACATAAAAAAAAGAAAAGGGAAAAGAAAGAAAGAAAAGAAAATGATTAGGGCAAAGAATATACAGATGTGCTTTATACAATTGATGTATGTATATGTATGGACTGTGATAAGAGTTGTATGAGCCCCTAATAAAACGTTTAAAAAAAAAAAGAATATGCTCAGACCTATCAACAGACACTGTGAAGAAGAGGAGAGAGGGGAGTAATATTTTCCAAAATTGAAGGAAAATAATGCAAAACCAAGAATACTCTATCCAACCAAATTACCTATCAAGATAGATGGAGAAATAGGAGGCTTTCAGGACAAGGAAAAATTCAAAGAATGCTTTAGAAGAAACCCAGCCATACAAAAGATGCTTGCCGACCCAGTATTGTCAGAACAGCATTCACCAAGCACAAATAAGAGCCCACCACATAGAACAACCTCACCCAGAGGGCAACAAAGAGAAAAGAGCCTCCAAGAGAGCACTGAATTAAGGGTTGAAAGAAGTATAAAATGAACTATATATACACATACACAACACACATGCACAGAACACTGATAAGAAAGGGAGGGAGGAAAACACCCAACACAAAAGAATCCACAAATCTATGTAATAACTCTGGATATCAATAGACGGAACTCACACATTAAAAGACATAGGCTAGCACTCTGGTTTAGAAAGCACAACAAATCAGTCTGCTGTCTACAAGAGACACATCTCCAGGCTACTGACCAAAACAAGCTGAGAATCAAAAGCTGGAGAAAAACATACCAAGAAAACAGCAATTAAAGAACCACTAAGCATTTTAACTTATTAAGCAACAAAGATTCAGGTACCCTCCACATCAGTAAAATTTCTAGGGGTCCAGTGGTGTGGGACATGTCAAGATATTCCTACTAAAGTGAAGGATAAGCTACTACATTTAGCTCCCCCAATGACTAAAAAAGAGGCACAACGCCTAGTGGGCCTCTTCGGATTTTGGAGGCAACATATTCCTCACTTGGGTGTTCTACTTCAAACTATTTATCAAGTGACACGAAAAGCCTCCATTTTTGAGTGGGTCCCAGAACAAGAAAAGGCTCTTCAACAGGTTCAGGCTGCCGTGCAAGCTGCTTTGCTACTGGAACCATATGATCCAGATGACCCAGTGGTGCTAGAGGTGTCAGTTGTAGATAAAGATGCAGTGTGGAGTCTTTGGCAGACCCCTATTGGTGAATCACAGCGTAGACCATTGGGATTTTGGAGTAAAGTCTTGTCATCCTCTGCAAACAACTACTCCCCCTTTGAAAAACAGCTGTTGGTCTGTTACTGGGCCTTGGTGGAGAAGGAACGCCTCACCATGGGCCGCCAAGTCACCATGAGGCCTGAATTATCTATCATGAACTGGGTATTGTCTGACCCCCGTAATCATAAAGTTGGACGTGCGCAGCAACACTCCATTGTTAAATAGAAGTGGTATATATGAGATCGGGCCAAAGCAGGACCTGAAGGAACAAGTAAGCTGCATGAAGAAGTGGCCCAAATGCCCACAGTCTCCATTCCTGTCACATTGCCTCCTTTCTCCCAGTCTGCACCTATGGCCTCCTGGGGAGTTCCTTACCATACTTTAAGTGAAGACCAAAAAAATCATGCTTGGTTTACGGATGGCTCTGCACGATATGCAGGTGCCACTCGTAAGTGGACAGCAGCAGCACTACAGCCCCTTTCTGGGATCTCCCTAAAGGACAGTGGTGAAGGGAAATCTTTCCAATGGGCAGAACTTCGAGCAGTGCACCTGCCCGTTCAGTTTGCATATGAGGAAAAATGTATACTGATTCATGGGCTGTGGCTAATGGCTTGGCTGGATGGTCAGGGAATTGGAAGGACCATGATTGGAAAATTGGTGACAAGGAGGTGTGGGGAAGAGGTATGTGGATAGACCTCTCTGAATGGGCCAAGAACGTAAAGTTAATTGTATCTCACTTGAACGCTCACCAAAGGATTACCTCTGAAGAGGAAGACTTTAATAATCAAGTGGATAAGATGACATGCGCTGTGGAAACTGGTCCTCCTCTTTCCTCTGCCACCCCTGTTATCGCCCAGTGGGCACATGAATAAAGTGGACATGGCGGCAGGGATGGAGGTTATGCATGGGCACAGCAACATGGACTTCCACTCACCAAGGCTGACTTGGCCACTGCCACTGCTGAGTGTCCCATTTGCCAGCAACAGAAACCAACATTAAGTCCAAGATATGGGACCATTCCTTGGGGAGATCAACCAGCAACTTGGTGGCAGGTTGATTACATAGGACCACTTCCATCATGGAGGGGACAGTGTTTTTTTCTTACTGGAATAGACACCTACTCTGGATATGGATTGCCTTCCCTGCCCGTGACGCTTCTGCCAAAACTACTATTCTTGGACTTACAGAATGCCTCATCCACCGGCATGGCATCCCACATAGCATTGCTTCAGATCAAGGAACTCACTTTACAGCAAATACAGTGCGGCAATGAGCCCATTCCCATGGAATCCACTGGTCATATCATGTTCCTCATCATCCTGAAGCTGCCGGCTTGATAGAACGATGGAATGGGCTCCTAAAGACACAATTATGGCGCCAACTAGGTGGCAACAACTTGCGGGGCTGGGGCAATGTTCTCCAGGAAGCTGTATACGCTCTAAACCAGCGGCCAGTATATGGTGCTGTGTCTCCAATAGCCAGAATTCATGGGTCCAGGAACCAAGGAGTGGAAGCTGGAGTGGCACCACTCACTATTACTCCTAGTGATCCCCTTGCAGCATTTTTACTTCCTGTCCCAGCAACCCTGTGTTCCTCGGGCCTGGAGGTCCTGGTCCCAAAGAAAGGAACTCTCCCACCTGGAAACACAGCATGGATTCCACTGAACTGGCAGCTGAGAATGCCCCCTGGTCACTTTGGACTTCTCATGCCTTTGGATCAACAGGTCAGGAAGAGTGTCACCGTACTAAGTGGTGTGATTGATCCTGATTACCAAGGAGAAATTGGACTGGTACTACATAATGGAGGTAAAGAAGAATATGTCTGAAATCCAGGAGATCCCATAGGTTGACTCTTAGTGCTACCATGCCCTGTTACTAAAGTAAATGGTAAGTTAGAGCAACCTAATCCTGACAGGACTTATAATGACCCAGACCCCTCAAGAATGAAGGTCTGGGTCACCCCGCCAGGCCAAAAACCACAGCCAGCTGAGGTGCTTGCTGAGGGCAAAGGTAATACAGAATGGGTAGCAGTAGAAGGTAGTTCTACCTATCTATTACAACCACGTGATCAATTGCAAAAGCGAGACTTGTAATTGTCAATGTATTTTCTTTGTATGTGATTATTGCATATATTTCCTTTGTTCAAGTATGTTATATCAGATATAATTTGACTCAGTGTGTTTTCATTTATATGTATGATAGATGACTGATAAGTATGTGTGATTTCATTAATATCTGGAAATTATATAAGTATGTATGGGTAAAGAATTGTGTACATGTGCCAGGTTGGCAAGGGGTGGATTGCGATAGTTTATTGTGCCAGCCTGGCCGATAAACACAAGTAGGATTAACTGAAGGGCAGAGGGATAAATGACTCGGTGAGCCTCGCCTTGCTTGTTCTGTGCCTCAATTTAAAGGGGTACACTACCTGTGGGATGCCTAGCCTGTGGACTGTGTCGCTGTAAGTTGAGGCCCCTTTAAGCCCACACGATTGGAATGTTCATCTCTGGAGCTGGGGACCAACAGTTGATTACAGTTGGGGACCTGCCTTGCTTTTGCTGCCTGGATAAATATAGCCCAGCTCTCTCTACAGAAGGGGACTGGCAACTGGCGGCTCTCAAGCCTTAAAGGACTGCTAGTATCTCACTGCTTTATAACTTAACTGTTAATTTCTTGTATTATCTATCTTATATAATTTAACAGTTCATTTCTTGTATTATATATCTATCTTTATAAATATATTTTTATATAATTACTAGCAATCTGGTTTGTCTCTCTAGAGAACCCTGTCCAACACACCATGGTATTTTCCATTCCATCCTATGCATGTGAAAGTTGGACACTGAATAAGGAAGGCCACAGAAGAATTGATGCATTTGGAGAATATTGAACGTACCATGGACAAAATAACCTGTATTGCTGAAGGACAAAATAACCTGTATTGGGAGAAGTGAGGCCAGAGTGCGCCTTAGAGGCAGAGATAGCATGACTTTGTCTTACATTTTTAGACATATTGTCCCCAGAGGAGATCATGTTTGGTACAGTGGAGGGGCAGTGAAAAAGAGGTGGACCCTCAATGAGATGGAGTAACATAGTAGCTACATCAATGGGCCATAGGAACAATTGTGAGGATTGTACAGGACCGTGCAGTGTTTCACTGTGTTGTGCATAGGGTCGCTATGTGTCAGGGCTGACCTGATGGCACTTAACAACAATAACCAAAACAATTATTCTACCACTTGGAGATAAACACTATTTTTGTGACTATGCATGGAAATTTTTCCATATATATTTTAAAGATGATTATTACTGTTTATATGATAATTTCTTCTTTATAAATATGTGTTTTATCTTATTTAGACCATGGTTTTTTTTAATCATTTTATTGGGGACTCATACAACTCTTATCTCAATGCATACATACATCCATTGTGTCAATCACATTTGTACATTTGTTGTCATCATAATTCTCAAAACATTTGCTTTCTACTTGAGCAATTGGTATCAACTCATTTTCCCCTCCCTCCCTGCCTCCCCCCATGAACCATTGATAATTTATAAATTATTATTTTGTGATGTCTTACACTGTCCAACGTCTCCCTTCACCCAATTTTCTGTTGTCTGTCCCCCAGGGAGGAGGTTATATGTAAATCCTTGTGATCGGTTCCCCCTTTCTACCCTCCCTTCCCTCCACCCTCCCGGTGTCGCCACTCTCACCACTGGTCCTGAAGGGATCATCTGTCCTGGATTCCCTGTGTTTCCAGTTCCTATCTGTACATCCTCTGGTCTATCCAGATTTGTAAGTAGAATTGGGATCATGATAATAGGGGGAGGGGAGATGTGGAGAGCATTAACGAACTAGAGAAAAATTTTATGTTTCATCATTGCTATACTGCACCCTGACTGACTTATCTCTTCCTGGTGAACCTTCTGTAAGGGGATGTGTAGTTGCCTACACATGGGCTTTGGGCCTCCACTCGCAGTCACCCTCATTAACAATGATATGATTTTTTGTTTTCTGATGCCTGATTCCTTATCCCTTCAACACCTCATGATCCCACAGGCTGGTGTGTTTCTACCATGTGGACTTTCTTGCTTCTGAGCTAGATGGCCGCTTGTTTATCTTCAAACCTTCAAGATCCCAGATGCTATATCTTCTGATAACCAGGCACCATCAGCTTTCTTCACCACATTTGCTTATGCACCAGCTTTTACACCACAGTATTTTTATTGCGTGAATTTGCCAAATTTTATTTATTGTCAGCTAACCAGATTGCTTCTAGTTTGTTATAAATTATCCACAGCATTGTTAAATGGTTAACTGTCAACTGAGTATTTTATTATAAAAAGAAGGAAGAAGAATCCTGGTGTAATGAGTATGCATATTTTGTTCTCTTTTTTTTTATTTTTATGAGCTATCAGATTACCCTCAGGCCCTACTATCAGTCTATGGGTCATGGAGTTCTTCAGTTCTTGCCAACTGTGGATAATAACACTAAAAAGCAAACAAGACCCTTAGTCATTACAAAGTAATTCTTTAGGCATTTACTTCACTGGGGAGTTTAACTTTATTTTCATATGTTTATTGGAAATTTTCTATTTTGTAAAGTGAGTCCTTTGTTTATTTTTCCTTTATTATGTCCTTCATTTATTTTTCTGTTGCATAATTTGAATGTCATGTTTTGTTCAGGTTCCCTCAGATTCAAAAATTACTTTGAAATAATATTTAAATAAAGTTTGGGGATGTGTATTTTTTTTATTTTGGCTTTTTGTTGGGGTTTTTTTTTTCTTTAGTTGCATTTTTTGTGTGTTCATGTCCTTTGAGCAAGGCATTTATGAGTAAAAATACTTTTTTCTGGGATATTTTACACCAAAAAGCTAAGGAAGGAAAATGTAAAAGAAACAAGGAAAGGGAAAGAAAAGGAGAAAGCTTGGGATATGAAGAGGAACAGGTCTCTAGTCCTGACTGGCATGCTCTGATGTTCAAGGAATCAGCAAGGGATGGGGCACCTACTTTAACACAGTGTGCTCTGCCAGCAGAGGAGGTGGTGACTCGGGACTTCCCAGCTCAGGGTGGGGTGGGAATGACATGATTGCAGTGACTACTCTATGAGGGTGTGCTGCCTCTAGCCCAGGAGAGCAGGAGTGACATGCCAGAAACCAGAGTAAGTTACACTTCTGGGTAGGCGGAGAGAGCACCTGCTTGTTTACCAGCCACTGATGTGGGCACTGGTATTATCCTGGGAAAATGGAATTAATTAGAGTCTTCTCTTCTTTCTTCCCTTTTCTGAAAATCATCAAAAACACAGTATTGTTTCATACATAAATATGGAATCTTAGCTGATGCTTATAGTAGCTATTAGCTCTAAGTAGAGGAATTCTCTCAAAATTTGTAAATAAGATTAGAAGTAATGTAAAATGAGTTATTTTAGACTTAACTTCTCCCAGAGATGGTTTGCAAGTGTCATGAAGACGTGGCATGAGAAACTTCTGAGTTTATTCAGGGACAAGTTAAGGCTTAAAAAAAAAAAAAAAAGGCAGACCTGGGATGTAAATCTGTGCATTACATGCATGTACTCAACACACTACAAGATTCCATATGGCAGCTAGAGAAGATAAAGTATTAATATGAAATCTGCAAAGACTTGGAGTTAGAGAACCAAAAGGGAAAAACAGGCTTAGCTGAAAATATTGGAAGAAAAAAAAATAAACTCAGGCTTTGATTTGAAATATTGAAAGATTCTATAAGCAAAATATTGAGTGAGACAGAAAGTATCAAAAGAGTGGAGGGAATAGATCGAGTCACCCTACCAAGAAGAATTAGTTGATGTTCCACGCAGGCTATGACCAAGAACTGATGGTATGAAAGAGAGAAGTCCAAGCTGCAATGAAGGCACTAGTTCAAAACAAGTCTCCAGGAACCATTGGAATACAGATCTAAATGTTTTAGAAGTGCTCATTTATCTATGAAAAGAACTTCGACAGATATCTACCTGGCAACCAACTGGAAGAAATCCCATTTGTGCCTAATCCACCGAAAGGCACAAATAACATCATGATCGCCCAACTAAAACATAACCCATACCCACTTGCCATCAAGTCTATTTCAACTCATAGCTGCCCTATACCAAAAGAAAAAGAAACTCATGGCCATCAAGTAGATACTGACTCATAGTGACCCTATAGGACAGCACAGATCTGTCACTGTAACTGTTTATCAGAGCAGAAAGCCCCATTCTTCTCCCAGGGGATGGCTGGTGGTTTCTAACTGCTGACCTTTCAGACTGATAGAACAAAAAAGACTTTGTGGACATATGTCATCTTTCACCTGAGGAACAACTGGTAGATTTGAACCTCTGACTGACCTTGCTTTTGGCAGCCCAATGCATAATCCAAAGTGCCACAATTTTGCTGAAGATAATTCAAAAACACTTACAGCAGTATATCAACAGAGAACTACCAGAAATTCAAGCCAGATGCAGAAGAAGACATGGAATGAGGAAGGGATATTATTGCTGATGTTAGATGGATATTAGCTGAAAGAATAAAATACCAGAAAGAGATGTGCATCTGCTTTGTTGATTACGTAAAGGCATTTAACTCTATGAATCATAAAAAGAAATTATTGATAATATTGTAAAGAATGGGTAAACTTGGGAAACAAATCCACAGAAACTCATATATGTATAAGAGAGTTTTATATGAAGGGTAAGTGTACATTAAGAAAGCATCTCAATCCAGTGCTGTCCAAGCCCATAAGTCCAACATTAGCCCATATGTCTGACACCAATCCACAAAGTCTTCCTCAATCTCACAAAACACACGCAATGACGCCAACTGCAGGAGGAAAGCCGAGTCTGTGAACGTGTAAGCATCTCAGCGCTGGCCGGGGTCTCCACACAGCTACTCCAGCACCCAGGGCTACATCAGAATAGATCTATGTGACTTCTCATCAGGGATGTCTTGCAGGAAGTGAGCCTTGCAAGCTGAAGCAGGAAACTGGCTAAGTCAGCTGCACCCTGGTCTGACCATCAGAGAGCAAGAGACCAGAAAACTAGAAAAGCGAGGCTCACCGAGCCATTTATCTCTTCGCCCTTCAATTAATCCCACATGTGCTTATCAGCCAGTTTGGCACAATAAAGCTTAACTATCTCTACTACTGAATTATATTCCTTCAAAAACTAAGCACAGATTAAGAATCAGTCCTAAACAAGGGAAGTGCTGCATGGTTTAAAATCAGAAAAAGTATGTGTCAGGGTGTCTCCTTTCACCATATTTATTCAGTCTATGTTTGGAAAAAATTATCAAAGAAGTTAGAGTATATAAAGAAGAGCATCGGACAGGATTAAAAGAAGGCTCACTAATTAATAATTTCATTAATAATTTGGCAGATTCAAAAAGAAAGACCAAAGTCACTGTCATGGAGTCAACTCCAATTCATAGTGACCCTACAGACACTATATGTCTACAGGGTTGTGATGAGTCAGATGACAATAGACAGATGGGACAACCAAAACACTCCTTAGAAGCGAGGATGGCAAAACTTCATCTCACTTACTCTGGACATGTTGTTCCTATATAAAATGGAAAAGACCAACATGCTTGGCAAAGTAGCTGGTTAGTGAAAGACAAGAAGACCCTGGATGTGATGGACTGATACAGTAGCTGAAACATCTTCAAATGTAGCAACGATTGTGAAGATGGCACAAGACCAAGCAGGCCTCATTCATTGTACACAGTGTCATGATGAGTCAGAACCACTATTCAGTACCTAACAACAAGAACGAAAAGAGAGGTGATGAGCTTCATAGAGACAAAAAGAAGTACTATCCCAGCTGGTCTTCTGCAGGGATCAGGAGAGAGAATCTCCCAGGCTTGAGGTTATTTGATGGTTCTAGGACCTCACACTCCTACGTGGAGAAAGAGCGATTCACTTACAGGAACAACTTGATGAACATTTTTTTTTAAAAAAAAACAACTGATCCCTTTGGCTCTAAACCATCCATAAATTGCTTTTACCTCTATTAAAATAGCTATCTCAACCAGAATAGAATTATGTCTGTCTCCCCTACTTAACCAAAGACAAAGCTGTGTCTGTACATTCTTAGCACTTTACACATAGTAGACATTCAGTTTGCAGTTATTACACTCTGTTGAATTTTGAGGTGCAACAGAAAGGTGCTCAGCTAACTACTCAGCAAGGATCCTTAGGCTGGGAGTAAATATGTGAGAAGACTTCAAACAGTTAAAAGCTCCATTATCTTTAATTCTCTGTTTCCATGACTGTTCTGAACCTTTTCAGACTTAAATCTTAACATCTACTATCAAAGTGGTACTCCCTCAATGCAAGAATACTTTCTTCTATTAAATTGGCATTCTATGATGCTCACCTTCCTGACACAACCGCTGAAGACAAAGAGGGTGAACAACCAATTGTGGTGAAGAAAGCTGATGGTGCCCAGCTATCAAAAGATATAGCATCTGGGGTCTTAAAGGATTGAAGGTAAACGGCCATCTAGCTCAGAAGCAACAAAGCCCACATCGCACACCAGCCTGTGCAATCACAGGGTGTCAAAAGAATGTTGAGCTTTTCTTTTCTTTTTTTTTTTTTTTAGTTCAAGGATCATTTGTTGGCCTTTTGGAGTGTTTTCCAGTCCAGTCTGTTGGGGCACCATTCCCTGACCCCAAAGCCCACCTTCAGCATTCCCGGGGGACCTTGCTGCTCCATTCCCTTGCTGTTCCACTGCACTCCCCCAGTGCTTTGCATCAGTGTGGTGGGATCAGATCGGGCGCAATTCCCATCCTGTGTCTCTGGTGTAGTCCCCCACCGGGCCATGGGTCAGTGAGGGCTTTCACGTCTCACATTGGGGCTGGCCATGCTGTCCTCTCTGTGGATTGTGTGCTTTAATTAGGGTCATCATCCCCGGGGCCTTGTTGGCCAGGATGTGCTCCACCCTCTCCTACTCCCCCTTCATCTGTTCCCATGTGTTTTGATCAGATATGTCCTTCTCCAGGAGCTGCAGATTCAATGCCATCCTTTGAAATAAGTTCTTCTTAGGGAGGTACAGGCTTCCACTTAGTATTTGGTACTGGGGCCAGCAATGGAGCCTTTATCTTCTTTATCATCTCATCTTTTTTCTGCATTGCTTCCCTCATATCCTTTATAACTTCAAGCAGCCTTTTGAAAATTTCTTTTTGTGGCAGGTCAATATCTGCTTCTTCTATGCCCATCATTAGGTTCACAAATTCTCCTGGCATTGTCTTCTCTTTCTACTCCTTTTTCATTGAAGCTTTTAGAACTGGTTGCTGTTTACGTGTTGTTTTAGAGGAGCCTTGAGCCATCTTCCTGAGTCGAAGAGCCTTGGGCTCTCTCTTGGGGGATTCGTATTAGTACTTCTTTTTTTTTTTTAAACAATTTATTAGGGGCTCATACAACTCTTATCACAGTCCATACATATACATACATCAATTATATAAAGCACATCTGTACATTCTTTTCCCTAATCATTTTTTTTCTCCTCTTTTCTTTTTTTACATTTTATTAGGGACTCATACAACTCTTATCACAATCCATACATATACATACATCAATTGTATAAAGCACATCCATACATTCCCTGCCCCAATCATTCTCAAAGCATTTGCTCTCCACTTAAGCCCTTTGCATAAGGTTCTCTTTTTTTTTTCCCTCCCTCCCCTTTTCCCCCTCCCTCATGTGCCCTTGGTAATTTATACATCGTTATTTTGTCATCTCTTGCCCTATCCGGAGTCTCCCTTGAGCTTTTCTATAATCTCTTCCTGCAGATGTTGTCAATTTGATTCCCATATATTCCATCTGGAGAATCCTGTGTGTATAGTCACTGTTTATGTTGTTGGGGAAAAAGATATTTAAAATGAAGTTGTTGGTCTTACAAAAATCATATGATCTCCAGGTTTGTTCCTTCATTTTTGTTTCTACTAGTCAACAATCCTCAATATTTTTTATTGCATGCTTGGTCAATTTCAGACTGAAGAAGTTAGGTATAATTTTTTTTATCACTAGCTTTAGTGGATGGTGCATAAATCTGAATAATATTTGTATTAACTGGACTTCCTTCTAGATGTATAGATAATATTCTATCCCAGATATCATTGTATATTTTATATCATTGTATTTTAAGACTGATCTTGAGATGTCCTTTTTGACAATGAATTCTATGCCATTTCTCTTGAATATGTCATTCCCATCATAGTAAGCCATTGATTGTCTGATTCAAAATGGTCCAGATCAGTCCATTTTAGCTGACTAAAGCCTAGGATATTGATTGTGTTGGTTTGAGTTGGAGTAGAGAAACAAATTCATAGACATGCATATGTGTATACGAAAGAGTTTTATATATAAGAGCAGTTAAATATTGAGAAAACATCCCAGCCCAGTCCAGATCAAATCCATAAATCCAATATGAGCCCATATGTCTGATACCAATCTATAAAGTCCTCTTCAGACTCATGAAACACATGCAATGACACCAAATGCAGGAAGATCACAGTCCAGTGGGTGAGAAGCCTTGTGGATCCAGTGACACTGTAAGCATCTCAGCGCTGGCAGGGTTCTCCACATGGCTTCTCCAGCTCCATAAGTTTGGCTCCATCAGCCTCTCTCCATGTGTCTTCTCAACAGGGATATCTCACAGACAGTGAGCCAAGAGAGTATGTCACCAGCCTCCAAAGAGTTCCCAGAATCCTCAGGAGAAGGCCATGCCCACAAAGAGTCCTTATTGGCTATGAACTGATTTACAGGATAAACTCCACCCCTTCACTCTTTGTCCTCAAATTGACACCAGAGTATGTAACTAAACACATTGATTTTTATATTCCATTTCATTTTTGATGACTTCCAATTTTCCCAGCGTCATACTTCATAAATTCTATATTCTGATTACTAGGAGATGTTTACAGTTGTTTCTTCTCATTTTCAGTTGTGGCCCATAATCAAATGAAGCTCCCAAAGCTTTATTCCATTCACATCATTATGGTCAACAGTCAACTCTGCTTTGAGAAGGCAGCTCTTCCTCAGTCTGCGTTTGAGTGCTTTCTAACTGAGGAGCTCATCTTCTGGCACTGGCACTGACAATGTTTTGCTGCTGTTTACTAGTTTTTCAGTATATCTGATCATGTTTCATTGTTATCCATAAGGTTTACAGTGGATAATCCTTTTTTTTTAACATGAACTTGTTTGTCATTAAAGACTCCAAGTCCCTACAGATCTATCTAGATAAGATAGACTGGATGAATAGTCTGAAGGAGAAAACAATGGGACCAATGGCTCCGGGGACACACTGGAGTGGGGGAGGTGGGGGAAAGGAGGTGGTGCTGACCAACCCAGGGACAGGGGAGCAATAAGTGATCCAAAATCAGTAGCAAGGAGGGTGTGAGAGGCCTGGTAGGGATTCAGCAAGGGCAAGGTAACCGAGAGAAATTACTGAAACCCAAATGAAGGCTGAGCATGATAGTGGGACAAGAGAAAAGTAAAAGGAAATAGAGGAAAGAACTAGGTGACAAAGGGTATTTATAGAGGTCCAAAGACTGGAATGTACATATGTAAATATATGTATATGAGTGTAGGGAAACAGATCTCTGTGCATATATTTATAGTTTAGTACTAAGGCAGCAGATGGACATTGGACCTCCACTCAAGCACTTACTCAATGCAATAACACTTTGTTCTATTAAATTGGCATTCCAGGATTCACACTTTCCCGACACAATTGCTGAAGAAAAATGTGTGCATAAGCAAATGTGGTGAAGAAAGCTGATGGTGCCTGGCTATCAAAAGATATAGCGTCTGGGGTCTTAAAGGCTTGAAGATAAACAAGCAGCCATCTAGCTGAGAAGCATCAAAGCCCACATGGAAGAATCACACCAGCTTGGCTGACCATGAGCTGTAGAAGGGGCCAGTTATCAGACATCAAAGAACTAAAAATCATATTAGTGGGTGCCCACATTCCTGATACGACCACGGAAGACTCCAAGTCCATTTCAGTTTTACTTTTCCTCCTCTCTTTTTTTTTTCTTTTTAAGTCACTCAGAACAAATATAAGTTTTAGGTAGAAGGAATCTGGAGGGATTATTTTTTTCTGTTTCTTAAAGAAACATAGTATATCTCTTTACACAGACCATCTCAAGAAATGAAATCAACAGCATCCTGTTAAAACCCCCACATATGTGGTTCTTTTTCTTCCTCCCCCATTCCTCTTTCCTCCATGCTCATTGGTCTGTCCCTCCCCACTCCCTGTTCGCATCCCAGACATTGGTCTCCTTGTAGTCTTCAACGTCTTAGCTATTGGTGTATAAACCACATTTCTTTTACATTGTTTTTCCTTATAGCAATTATGTTACTAAGTATTTATCTTTGTAAGATTGACTATATTTGCTAACTAATTATGTTCTCTAGCTTTGTCTAAGAGAGTTGTCATTGTTTTTAACTGATACATAATATTCCACGGTGTGAATGTACCAAAGCTTGTTTATCCATTCATCTACAATTTGGGTTTTTGATTGTTTCAATGTTCCTGTTATGGAAATTGCTGCAGTAAATGTAGGTAAACATATGCCTGTTCTTACTGTATTCATGATTTCCATATGGTATGTGTTCAATGAAGAAATTTCTAGACCACAAGGAACTCCTATTTGCATTTGTCTAAGGAAGTGCCATACTGATTTCCATAGTGGTTACACAATTCTACACTCCCACCTGCAATGTAAAGTGTTTCATGTGGCTAATCCCTCATGAATGAATGGCCAACCCCTTCTCCGTAGCCTGTTCATACTGTGGAAGCTCTGCTGAAACCTGTTCACCTTGGATGACCCTACTCATATTTGAAATACCAGTGACATTCCTTCTAACATCACAGAAACAACACTCAAGCCACCAAAGTAGACAGACAAGTGGTGAAGAGCTCTCAGATGACCTGGTAATTCCACCCCCAGGTATATACCAAGATTTGTACGCAGAAACTGGAGCAGATGCTTATACACTAAAATTCACTGCAAGTCTAGTCAACAGACCTGGAAACAAATGCTCATCAGTGGATGAAAAAAATAAACAAAAGATGGTACGTTTAGTTTAGTGAAATACTTCCCATCCTGTTGGAGAAATTAAGTCTTGATAATGTGCTACAATATGAAGAGAGCTTAAAATTTTAATAATCTCTTTACAGAATTCTGAGCAAAACCAATTCATCACAAAAGAACAAATATTTTATTACCTCACTTACACAAAATGCAAGAACAAACAAATGCATAGACACCAATATTTATTAATAGTTACAGGGGAGGGGAAAGGGTACTTATTACTTATGGAGTTTTGAGTCCAGTTTTTGCAGTGATGGGAAATAATCATACTGGTGAAGGGTGGGGCTGTACAACTGATTGATGCACTCTGTCAATAATTTGTACACCTGTAAAAAAGTTGAATTGGCAAAAAACTATGTGAAAAATATAAATAGAATGACAAAAAGAGTAGCTCCTTAAGACATTTATGTGTAATCACACACTTTATGGGATTGCTTCCTTGGGTTCAGGGTTTTAAGTAATGGTTTCATGAACTAATGTGTTCTACATCCTAGTTCAGTGTGTTGTGCCAGGAATCATCAAGCAGCCATCCATGTCACAACAATTCATCTCTATTAACCTGAAAAAATGAGGGTGAGAAATAGGAGAAGGTTGTGGAATGCATGAATCATTGTCTTCATGTGTTAGTCTGGGTACTTTAGAGAAACAAATCCACAGAAACTCATGTATAAGAGAGAATTTTATATAAAGGTTAAGTGCATATCAAGAAAACATCCCAATCCCAACCCAGTGCTACCTAAGCTCACAAGTCCAACGTTAACCCATATGTCTAACACCAATCCATAAAGTCCTCCTTCATCTCCCAAAACACATGCAATGACACCGACTGCAGGAGAAAAGCCATATCAGTGAACATGTAAGCATCTCAGCACTGGCAGGGCTCTCCACACAGCTGCTCCAGCACCCAGGGCTGCATCAGGGTAGGTACATGCGGCTTCTTATTAGGGATGTCTTACAGAAAGTGAGTCTTGCAAACTGAAACAGGAAACTGGCTAAGGCAGCTGCACCCTGGTCCAACCATCACAAAGCAAGAGACCCGAGAACTAGAAAGACGAGGCTCACCGAGCCATTTATCCCTCTGCCCGTCAATTAACCCCACATGTGTTTGAGCCAGGTTGGCACAATAAACTAACTACCTCCATTAACTGCTATTTTTGCTATGAGACTATTAGTTTACCAGCTACCAATACTAAACATTTTGATCAAATATTTTATAGGAGAATTCTGATCAAAAGTGGAAACTGCAGAACAGAATTTCCAGTTCTCAAGGACTACAAACTTTCTGGAGCCATGGGGAGTGGATAGACCCCAGAAATCATCTTTAACTTTTAACTCGAAATATCCATTTAAAGAGTCTTAAAATCAAACAATAGTTTAACTTAATTAGTCTTGAGCACTATGGTTGTTAAAGATGTATCTATATAAAGTCAAATTAACAACAGCAACTCAAAAGATTAGATAGGAAAATGTGTGAACAGTGAGCTTATGTTAGTGGGGGAGGAAAACTTCAGAAAGGAGAGGGAAAATGATTGCAAAACTTGAAGAATGTAATAAATATCACAAACTGTTGAGTTGGTGTATGTTCTACTGTGTGCATTCCTGGCAACAAAAATAAAATTAAAAATGTAATCCACTGTAAGATGAGATAGCCTTGAGAAGAATGGGCATATTCCTCAGCACTTCATTGTACTCATACAGAATCAGTACATGGATCAAGAGGCAGTTGTGCAAACAGAACAAGGGAATGCTGCATGGTTTAAAATCAGGAAAATTGTGCATCATGGTTGTATCTTCTCATCATACATTAATTCAATCTGTATGCTGAGCAAATAATCAGAAAAGTTCAAATATATGAAGAAGAATGTGACATCAGGATTGGGAGAAGACTTATCAACAACCTATGATATGCAGAAGACGTACCTTGCTTCCAGGAAGTGAAGAAGACTTGAAGCACTTGCTGATGAAGGTCAAGGATTGCAGACTTCAATATGGATTACAATGCAAATAAATTACAGGAAAAAAAATCCTGACAAAAAAATTCTCATACCATCATAATGAATGTAGAAAAAAATTGAAGTTTGTCAAGGGTTTTGTCTTGCTTAGATCCACAATCAATGCCTATGGAAATAGCAATCAAGAGATCAAATGACACATTGCATTCGGATAAATCTGCTATACAAGGGAAAGTGTCGAAAAGCAAGATGTCATTTTGAGGACTAAAGTTCACTTGAACCTATGGGGGAATAGCCAGCCCCCCACAACTAATCACAGGTTCAATAGGTGTAGTTGTACTATATTTATAGGTTTAGTATTAAGGTGGCAGAAGGACCTTGGGTCTCTACTCAAGCACTCCCTCAATTCATGAATACTTTCTTTTATTAAATTGGCATTCTATGATCTTCACCCTCCCGACACAACTGCTGAAGACAAAGCGGGTGAACAAGTAAATGTGGTGAAGAAAGCTGATGGTGCCTGGCTATCAAAAGAGATAGTGTCTGGGGTCTTAAAGGCTTGAAGATAAACAAGCAGCCATTTAACTCAGAAGCAACAAAGCCCACATGGAAGAACACACCAGCCTGTGTGATAACATGGTTCCGAAGGGATCAGTTATCAGGCATCAAAGAACAAAAAATCATATAATTGGCTGCACACCTCCATGATACAATCGCCGAGGACAAATGGGTGCATAAGCAAATGTGGCGAAGAAAGCTGATGGTGCACAGCTATCAAAAGATATAACGCAAAAAAAAAAAAAAAAAGATATAACGCCTGGGGTCTTAAAGGCTTGAAGGTGAACAAGCAGCCATCTAGCTCAGAAGCAACAAAGCCCACATGGAAGTAGCACACCAGCCTGTGTGATCACGAGGTGTCAAAGGGATCAGGTATAAGGCATCATCCACACACAAAAAAATCTTACCATAGTGAATGAAGGGGGAAGTGCAGAGTGGAGACCCAACACCACTAATGGTGCACAGAATTTCCCTGGCCAGATAGATGTAGATCACTGAGTAGATTGGACATAGGTTCCTGCAGCAGCTTGGAACATTGGTGAGTGTTGTCCGAGCTGCCTTAGGCCATGTGGAGCACTATGGTAGGTGGGAGGAAGTTTCCTCAGTCATGTTGGACAACAGAGGAAAAATAGGAGTTCCCCCAGCCACAGAGGCAGGAATTCCCCAGGAAGTTGGGCAGAGTATCCCCTGGTGGAGTTCAGCCAGGCTTTCCCCAGCCTCAGGCTGGCTGCACAGGGAGGAGTTCATCTAACCAGATGGGAGAGAGGGGACAGGTATAAATGCCCTAGGCTTAGGAGAGTAGTCTGAAGGTCAATGGTGGCATTTAAGAGAACAGGAAAGAGGCAAAGAGGAGAGGAAAAAACTAAGCCTGCTGAGACTGTGGGAGAAGAGAGGAAAACAAAAGTAACAATATATCTGAGCCCAGATCCCTGCCCATGGACCTGCAAGGGTTTAATCCCTGCCCCGAGGAGGCGGCAAGCTTTGACTGTGTTGAGATTAACCCCCTATGCCAGCTCCAAATGGTCCCAGCTCAGGCCAAGACAATGGCAGAGCTAAGGTCAAGCCCTAGCCAGCCTCCACTGTGGTAAGCTAAACCCCTCAGCCCCTCAAAACCCTGTGGGTCTGTGCCTACTTATCTTTATGATGTTCCTTCTGTGATCCAGCAGTATTGAATTTCCCTCTTAGTAACTCTCCTGGGCTGATTTCTGTGGACTTCCTCGGGTGTGTGTTACTCCAGATTCCGCTGTTTCACCTTCAGGCTCACCCCTTAGTGCACAGTGAATCTTGGGAGGAATTTCTCACTGAAAAAGAGCTCCAGACATCAGAAACATTTTTTAAATCATTTTATTGGAAGATCTTACAGCACTTATCACAATCCATACATATAACCATTTTGTCAAGCACATTTGTACATTTGTTGCCAGCATTCTCAAAATATTTTCTTTCTACTTCAGCCCTTGGTATCAGCTCTTCATTTTTTTCCTACCTTCCCCTACCCTCCCTTCCTCATGAACCCTTGATAATTTATAATTTTTTTCATGTTTTACACCGGCCGCTATTTCCCTTCACCCACTTTTCTGTTCTTCATCCCCCTGGTTGGGCAGGGTGGGAGGGGATGTTGACATGTTGATCATTGCGATCAGTTTCCCCTTATCAGAAACTTCTTTCAATCACTATTGATACGAGGTCCATAATGGTAGGTGTCAGGTGGACATTTGGAAAATTAATCATATCCACAAGATTGAGGAATTCATGGACAGCAGAAGGGATTAAAGGGGTCAGGTGGTTACAGTGTACTTGGGTCCTTGAGCTCAGAAAGAAACCATACTGTGTGGCATCTGTCTCACTGTGGGTAGCATTTGTCACTTTTCTCTATTCTCTAGAAGCTGGCCCAAGGCTGGGCATAGGTGTGAACCACAAATACTTGTTTTAAAAACACAGAATGTAGAATCTCCTGAAGATCAGTGTCAAGTTTACTTAATCCTTTGGTGGAGTGAGTCAAGAAAGGACTTGTAAAGGAGTTGAGTTGGAAACTAAACAATAAAGAAAGTGCAAAGGAAAAGCATTCTGGCAGCAAACAACTAACAGAAAGACAAAGTGGGTTTCAAAGGCTCAAGTGTCCAGGAAACGGCAGTATTCTACACGGCTGCATCAAAAGGTCATAGGCTGGACTGGAAAGCTCGTAGCTATTGCCTCTTTTCTGACATCTTCACCTCTGATAGAAAACTCACTTATATCTTGTTTCTTTTGTTGTTGCTTTCACTGTACCTTGGACATATAACTCAGCTGCCCTAGGGTTTGTAGTTGTTGTTGTTGTTGTTTTATTGATTTGATGCTGAATATGTGCAGAGCAGAAATACCTTCATAGAGTTTTCAAGGTTATAACCCTTCAGAATTGGACGACCAGGCCTGACTTCCCAGCTGCGTTCTGGGTGGACTTTAACCACCAATCTTTTGGCTAGTGGTCCAGTGCTTAACTGATGGAACCCCTCAGGGACTCCCTTAGGTTTACTCTTTGATATCCTTTCCAAAGTACTTTGCCTTGAGCATCTTTTAAAGGAGGCAAGATTGTTCACAGGCACACATTGTTCCTGGCTCACATTCTGCTCTGTCTTGTGCTTCACAGAGGAGCTACAACAGTCTTGGAAACCCACAGGGGAAGTTCTATTCTGAGCAGACCTATTGGGTCACTATGAGTCAGAATTGACTCAATGGTAGTGAATTTTTCAATAATAATAATAATAGAAATCACTCAACTCTCACTGCTATTGAGATGATGCTGACTCAGCAACCCTTTAGGACAGGATAGAACTGCCCCTTTGAGTTTCCAATGCTGTAACCTTTCACAGGAGTAGAACGCTCTTTCTCCCACGGAGTGGCTGGTGGTTTTGCACTGCCAACTATGCGGATCATAGCCCAACACATAACAACTATGCCGCCAGGGCTCCTTTAAACAAAGAACTAGACTATTTGACAAATCGGTTTTCTGATCCCTGACAGGAATTGCTCAAGGAGATCTAGAGTCAAGGGTCCCCAGAAATGAAGGAGAGCTTTGGAGAACAGTACTTTGAAGACTGTTAGTTTGATCGTCAATACCCACGGACTAACCCAAAAAAAAATTGCTGTTGGAACCAGTTGACTCAACTTCAACTCATGGGAATCCCATGTGTGTCAAAGTAGAACTGTGCTTCATGGGGTTTTCAGTGGCTGATTTTTCAGGAGTAGACAGACCATCGGGACTTTTTTCCAAGCATCTTAAAGTACAAAGTGTTTGGGCCGGGTCCTAACTAGGCAGCCCCGTTTGGACTAAGCTGAAGCAGGTCAGGGCCTTTCACGTGCTTCCCTACACATCCCGAAGGTCAGCAGCAGAGGGCGCCAGATAAGATAACCAGTGAAACCAGATGCTCTGGGTTCAAAGAAAGCTGCTCAGAGTCAACAAGCAATTCTCGGAGTGTCCAGGCCCCATGTGCTAATTGCCATAATGCCATACATAATGCCATACATTCCTCACCACCCCTTTAAAAACCTGAGCCCCCAGCTGCTGAGCAGACTTCCCTGACCTGTTGGCCTAGGTCAGGGAACCTTGTCTGGGAGCTCCCCCACCCCCTAATAAAGCTATCTGTTTCTGCTCTCCCTTGTCCTGTCAGTTATGTCTATCTGTCTCCTTCTACCTCAGTTTCACCTTTACATTTGGTGCCCGAAGCCCAGGAGAGGCAGGGACACAGGCTCCATGCTGTCCTGACTGCTTCAGCTGGGACACAGTACACCCCCCTCACCCCTTGAACCTCTGGAGCCTGTCTAAACGAGTGGATTCTGGTCGGTATCTCTCTGTGTATGTTTGTTCTGTCTCCTTTGTCTTGTTTGTCGCTCTGGACACCAAGGACCAGCAAACTCATACAGGAACTTAGGGTCCACAGGAGGCTAACTAGTGGAAAGCCCTGAAATGCAAGTACACTAGGAAGCTGAACATGGCACCGCTGCAGGGGTTTATTCTGCAACCCCAATACCAAGAGGAGCTGGAAAGAACTGCCTTTCCCAAAAGGGGTGCAACAATAAGGCCAGTTTCTCGTGTCCATCTTTTCTCTGTGTCTGTCTTCTCTCATGCAGCCTCCAGCCTTTTGTCTCTGTGTTTACTTCCTGGGGTCCCTGCTGATAACAGGACTCCTAGCACTAGACCAAGCAGTCACTGAACCTTCTGCCTGGCCTGGAACGCAAAGGGTGCCTGAGCCCTTTCTACCTGTTTGTGTGTTTTGAGTTTGCTGCTCTGCAGTGCTTTCTCTAAAATCTTCAGCTTCCCCTGAACAAAGGCCTCTGACCAACCTCCATTTCACCGACCATGAAGCCAGACCCCCTCTCACTCCTCGGCATCCATTGTGTCTCTCTCTCTGATCTGAGGTCCCTGTCTGCCGGTTCCTGTTCCGGAGAGCCCAGGACTCTCCCACTGGGCCCCTATCTCTGACCGGGACACCTCTCAGGGTTACCGAGCCACCTCCTGACTGATGGGTGCGAAGGGGAATTAGGGGACACCCTTCTCCTCTGTCTGTACCCCCTGCAGTTTGAGACACAATGGGAAGCCTTCTGTCCCAACCCCCTAAGGACAGTCCTTTGGGATGCCTACTGCCAACCTTACTGAATTGGGTTTGGCTCCCAATCTCAGCCCTAAACACCTGGTCTTTTTCTGTAACCAAGTTTGACCTCTATACCAAACTCACAAACCATGAGAAGCCCCAAATATTCAGCTCTTTTTCTTTCTTGGCTCCTGTACCTTTCACCTGTCACCCTGCTCAAGTTATCTTAGCCAAATACTCTCTTAATCAGGCCCCTGACAGTACTCCCCCTCATCTTTCTCCGAACCCCCTGATACCTTATCTGCAACCCAGTAAGGCCTCCTCCATATTCTGGGTGCCCCTCACCATCACCTCCCTCCGCTACCCCTTCAACTCCTAAAGGGTGAGGCAACAGTGCCTCCGACACCCATCCCCTCCCCAGAGCCAGACACAGACTCCCTGTAGTCTCTCTCTCTTCCTCTCCCCCGCCCCCTTCCTGGCTCCCTCCCTGCTCAGCATCCTCTGAGCCAACACCTGCAGCCTCTTAACAGACCTCTCCCAGCTCTCCCAGATAGGGAAGCAGCTCACAAATCCATGGTGGCCTGAGACCCGCAGGAGGGAGGGGTCAGAAAACTCCCGGAAGTAACGACTTTAATCACCTGCTGAACTTTTGATTTCAATATCCTCTGGAATCGCGACAGTTTCTGCCAGTGAACTCACAAATAGTCTGAGGTTCTGTACGCCCAGGCTGTCTTTTCTCTGCACTCCCATCCCTTTCTCTGTATTTCCTGCTCCTATTCCCAGTCCTCTTGACTACAGAAACGTCCTCCTCTCTTCCTGCTTCTGCACCCCTGTGGTGTCTACCTTCTCAGACCTACCTGAGCACCTTGTCTCCCCACCTACTTACCCCTCTCCCTACTCTAGCCACCCGGAGCCCCCATGTCCTCTTCTCCTGATCTACCCACCTCGCTGGAGGAACCCAAGTCTGCACTCACCAGTTAGCAAGCACCCGCGATCACAGTGGATCCTTCGTCCACTCCGGAAAGTGGCTGGGGCTGAGAGAGTGGTCCCGCTCATGTTCCCTTCTCTCTCACCGATTTATCTCGGATTGAAAAGTGTTTAGACTCCTTTTTAATGATCCCACCACCTACATTAAGGAGTTTCAATATTTAACTCAAGCTTATGCTTTGTCCTGGCATATTTTCGTCATCCTTTCCTCCACCCCAACCACAGATAAGAGGGAACGCATTTTTCTCACTGTTCAGCAGCACCTCAACCAGGCTCATTTGACCCCCACTGATCTAAATGGTTTCCAGACAAAAACCTGGTTAAAGTTATCAAATTAACAATCGAGCAGATAGGGACAGATGTGCCTGCCATAATAAAATGCTTCAGTGTGTCCTGGCTTGGCTTCAGGCCATTTCCCATGTAGGAGTCAGTTTTGATAAACTTAAAATCACTCAAAAGCCTGACAAAAGTCCAACCACCTTTTTAAGCTCTTTAACTAATGCTTTAACACGAAAGGCTCTCAAACCCCGGTTGGAGATTTAGTGAACGTGGCATTTAAGGTTTTTTTGTTTGTTTGTTTTTTGGTTTTTTTGTTTCTTGATGGTACTGAGACCCCTTTCTGGCTTTGCTCACTCGGCATTTAAGGTTTTTAACAGCCGTGAGGAACAGGCAGAGTCAGCCCCTGAAGCCTGGTTCTGCCAGAAGAAAAATTTTCAAACCCAAGCCTTAGAAGCAGCCCTGCAGCCAGTGATCCCCTGAGGCTCCAGAAGGGCAGTGTTACGGAGGGTGTATGGGATCAATGACCGCCACCTGGTACCTGCTTCAAGTGCAGAGAAGGACAATAGTTTCAAAAGTGACGCAGGCCTAAAGCTCTAACCAAACCCTGCCCACGACAGGCCCTTTGTGTCTCCACTGGGGGAGTGGGGGGGAACTGTTCTTCCAATTCCTGACCCACCGTTGGCCCTGCTGGGATTGGCCAAAGATTGAGGAGACCCTCACTGGATCCCCCCCACCCCCCATCACCCTCGCCAAGCATGGGGTATTGCTCAAGGTATTGGATGATTAAATTTCCTTCTTACACAGAAACTATCTTTTCTGACCTGCCCTCATTTTCAGGGCTAGGCAGTCCTTCCTCGATCTCAGTCATGGATATTGATGGCAAGCCTACCTGCCCCAGGTGTATTAGCCCTTTACTCATTCCTTCCTTATAATACTTTCCTGTCTGGTCCTTCTGTTGGGAAGAAATATTCTAAATTAGTTAGGAACCTCCTTACACCATACTTCTGGTCTCACAGCACCTCTGTTCCTTCCCCTTCTTTCACCTGACCTGGAAGGACTGGCTCTACAGACCCCGTTGCTTCCTGATGTGAACCTATCATACAATGATGCCTCCTTTCTAACCACCTCATTACTCCTACCCACTCCCCATGCAACACTCCAATCATACCAGTAAGAAACCAAATACTTATCGCTTGGTCCAGGACCTGCGCCTCATTAACGAAGCTGTTATCCCCATACACCCAGTAGTTCCCGACCCCTATACTCTTTTGTCCCACATTCCCCCCTCCACTGTACCTTTTTCACCATCCCCCTTAACCCGGCTTGTCAGCATTCCCTTAAAATAGTCCTAAAGCAGACACAGCCCAACTCCCTTTACTTCTCTCTCCCTCCAACCAAGACACACTTTATCTCGTTCTGATGCTGTTTAAACCTGTGCCCTACCACCACCACTCAGAGTTTAACTCTAAATAAACACTAAGTCATAAAGAACCTCCCACCACTGACTTTGAGCGAACAAATACTCCACATTAGGTCCCCAGTTTCTCCCTTATAACTAAACCATTATATTCCCCGAGAGTGGTCGCAGCAATGCAGCAGATGTGACTCCCAACAGACCTTTTACCCTTTGCTGACAGTTAATACAATTTTCATTTCATGAATGTTTACATCTAGATGGAGACAGTAAGTTTCAGAAGGTCAGAGTAAGTTGCAAATAACTCAGAAAAAGAGTTGGATGACTTATTATTGAATGTCTGGCTGTGCCAGAATGTGAAGAAATTTGAAAGTACAGAAAGCTGTTTGCCAAGAAGTTGATGAGAAAGAAGTGAATGAGTTCATGGAAAGATCACAGTGTGAGAAATGTGAAGAACAACAAGCTGATAGTTCCTGAGATAGTTAGTTTATTGTGCCAACCTGGCCGATAAACACAAGTGGGATTAACTGAAGGGCGCAGAGAAAAATGACTTGGCGAGCCTCGTCTTTCCTGTCTCTCCTTCTTTGATCATCAGACCAGTGTGCAGCTGCCTTGCTTGTTCTGTGCCTCAATTTGCAAGCTATGCTACCTGAGGGACACCTAACCTATGGACTGTGTCGCTGTAATTTGAGGCCCCTTTAAGACCCGCCTCACCAGAGAATTGGAATGTACATCTCTGGAGTTGGAGACTGACTGTTGGTGACCTGGCTGATGGTTGGTGACCTGCCCTGCTGTTTGCTGCCTGTGCTGGGATAGCCTAAATCTCTCTACAGAGGACTACTTGGCAGCCCTCAAGACTTGAAGGACTGCCAGAATCTCACAACTCTCTCATGGGAGTGAGTTGCACTGAGCCATTTGTACTATTTTATAATTTAACAGTTCATTTATTGTGTTATATATCTATCTTTATAAATATATAGAAAATCGGCAATCTGGTTTTGTCTAGCTAGAGAACCCTGTCTAACACATTTTGGTACCAGGAGTGCTTCTAGAGAAATAAACTCATAAATATGGGCTTCTTAAATTGGCTCTCCAGCCTGATTAGTCTTAGCACTAGTAATGCTACTTCAACACCCCAAAGGATGGATCAGTCGGCTACTCTAACTAATCCATGGGGTGAACTAGCAAAGATAATACCTAAAGTAGCACACCAGTAGATGAGATGCTGTTTAAAGAAGAGGCTCTGATATTTTGCAGGAATTTTGTAAGCATGACAAGTATAGAGAAACAGGTTGGCTGGTCCTTCTTACAATGGAAAGTGTGATTAAGGAGAGGGGTGATCTCAGAGCCTCAGAAGTGACCTCAGGTGCAGAATAATGGATTTGAAAACTTCCATCTGCGCTACAAAGGAGAGCCTTCTCTCCTCTAGTAAAAGAGCTGACATTGCTGAGAACCAGGTCCAGAGTCTCATTATACGCGTGGCTGAATTACAATGGCAGCTGAATTACAGATCTAGAGCAGTGTCTGAAACCAAAGTAAAGGCATTGATTGGGAAAAGTTGGTACCCTGAAACATGGGATGGGAACATGGGCTGATGATACAGAAGAGGAGGATATTGAGCCCTTAGAAACAATTGACCCACCCCAGTCAATAGATCCACCCCTCCCAGCTGAGAGTATTAATTCACAATCCACACCTGAGCAGATTAGCCAAACTATTCAAGTTGATATGCCAGGTGGGGCTGCATCAGTAGCATTACCTGAGGAAGATGCCACGCAAGATATGGCGGAGAGCACCCAGGAGACATCCTCACCACCCATTATTTCCGGTAGACCTGTCACTAAAATTAAGTCTCAGAAGGCTCCTAAAGGTGAGGTTAAGATGATTACCCAAGAAGAAGCATGCTATACTCATAAAGATCTGCTCGAGTTTTCAAATACGTACAAGCAGAAGCCTGGGCAATATCCCTGGGAATGGTTACTAAGGGTGTGGGATACTGATGCATGAAATGTAATATGAGGCTAGTCTGAGTTTCTGGATATGGGACCCCTAAGCACAGACTCTTCTTTCAATGTCTCTGCGTGAGAGGCTAAGCCAGGATCTAATTCTTTTTCTTTTTTTTCAGGGGAGAGCGCGAACGCAGTCCCCCACTACCACAAATTATACAGTCGAGCTTCCCACACTCGGGGAAATCGCAGGGGTCAGGACATCCGGAGTGCAATGGACAAGCCTCGCCCTGGGAAAACCACCTTCGTGATCATGGTATCTCCCCTGCCAGGTAAGTATCTAATTCTTTATTTGGTTGGTTCAATGAAGCATGGACTGCCAGATGCCCTAGATTAGACCAACTTCAAGTACCTGACCTACCTTGGTACACTGTAGAGGAAGGCATCCAAAAGCTTAGAGAAATTGGTATGTTGGAATGAATCTATCAGGATATTCCCATAAACCCAAAAAGGGGGTGTCCTGAGGACATACCCTTTACCACAACCATGAGGAACAAGTTTGTGAAGTGGGCCCCAGCATCTCTTAAGACTCTTGTAATTGCTATTTTATGTGCACCAGGATTAACAGTGGGCACTGCCCTAAGCAAATTCCGACATTTGCCCACAATGGGGCTGATTGGTCCCGGTGATTGTAGAGGGCAGGTGTCAGCACTGAATCAACAGAGACAGGGTGGGCGTGGTTATAATAGACAACAAGATTTCAGTAGTAATCAAAGCAACCTGTCTTGTGTGGAATTATGGCATTGACTACTTAGCCATGGTGTCCCTAGGAATGAAATAGATGGGAAACCTACTAAATATTTATGTGATCTATACAGGCAGAAGAATGGTAGATCAGGTGAACAACAGAATAGACAGTCACAATCACTCAATCAGTTCCCAGATCCAGTTTACAAACCCATAACCCCTTGAATGAGGGGGAAGCCGGGTCCCTTTGAAGGAGGACCCTGCTATATCACTGAAGGTCTATACTGTTAGTCTTTCTTCTAGCCTTCCCCAAAGGGACCTATGCCCTTTCACAAGAGTGACTGTTTGTTAGTTGGGGGAAAGGAAATAATCAAACTTTTCAGGGATTACTGGACACTGGCTCAGAACTGACACTAATTCCAGGAGACCCAAAGTGTTTTGAAGGTCCACCAGTCAGAGTGAGGGCTTATGGAGGTCAAGTTATCAATGGAGTTTTAGCTCAGGTACATCTCACTATGGGTCCAGTGGGCCTCCAGACCCATCCTGTGGTTATTTCCCCAGTTCCAGAATGCATCATTGGAATAGACATACTTAGTAACTGGCAGAACCCCCATATTGGATCCCTGAAATGTGGAATAAGGGCTATCAAGGTAGGAAAGGTCAAGTGGACACCATTAGGACGCCATTGCCTAGGAAAGGCACAAACCAAAAGCAGTACCGCATTCCTGCAGGGGTGGTGATTCCTACTACATCCCCATTTAACTCACCTGTTTGGCCTGTAAGGAAGACAGATGGATTCTGGAGAATGACAGTGGGTTATCATAAACTTAACCAGGTGGTGACTCCAATTGCAGCTGCTGTTCCAGATGTGATTTCATTGCTTGAGCAAATTATTACTTCTGGACTTGGTATGCAGCTATTGATCTGGCTAATGCATTCTTCTCAAAACCAGTCTTGAAAGACCACCAGAAGCAGTTTGCCTTCACCTGGCAGGGGCAACAATATACTTTCACAACTCTCCCCCAGGGGTACATCAACTCTTCTGCCCTGTGCCATAATTTTCTCCTAAGGGAACTTGATCACCTGTCCATTCCACAAAATGTCACACTGGTCCATTATATTGATGACATTATGCTGAATAGACCCACTAAGGAGGATGTGTCAAAGACTCTAGATTCATTTGTACAATATCTGCGTACAAGAGGTTGGGAAGTTAACCCAATGAAGATTCAGGCACCCTCCACATCAGTAAAATTTCTAGGGGTCCAGTGGTGTGGGGCATGTCAAGATATTCCTACTAAAGTGAAGGATAAACTACTGCATTTAGGGCCCCCAACAACTGAAAAGGAGGCACAATACCTAGTAAGCCTCTTCGGATTTTGGAGGCAACATATCCCTCACTTCAGTGTTCTACTTTGACCTATTTATCAAATGACGCAAAAAGCCTCCAATTTTGAATGGGGCCCAGAACAAGAAAAGGCTCTTCAACAGATTCAGGCTGCCGTGCAAGCTGCTTTGCCACTGGGACCATATGATCCAGCTGACCCTATAGTGCTAGAGGTGTCAGTTGTAGATAAAGATGCAGTGTGGAGTCTTTGGCAGACCTCTATTGGTGAATCACAGCATAGACCGTTGAGATTTTGGAGTAAAGTCCTGCCATCCTTTGCAGACAACTACTCCCCCTTTGAAAAACAGCTGTTGGCCTGTTACTGGGCCTTGGTGGAGACTGAACACCTCACCATGGACCACCAAGTCACCATGAGGCCTGAACTACCCATCATGAGCTGGGTATTGTCTGACCCACGGAATCATAAAGTTGGACGTGCACAGCAACACTCCATTGTTAAATGGAAGTGGTATATACGAGATCAGGCCAAAGCAGGACCTGAAGGGACAAGTAAGCTGCATGAAAAAGTGGCCCAAATGCCCACTATCTTTCTGTATATAATTTAACAGTTCATTTCTTATGTTATATATCTATCTTTATAAATATATATATATAATTATCAGCAATCTGGTTTTGTCTCTCTAGAGAACCCTATCTAACAGTTTCCTGGGAACATGGGGAAGCAACAGAGCAGACAAGGTCGCACCTGCAGCCTAACTAATTCAAATCAGCCTCTCCCATCCCCTCCTTGTCACTGCCCAATGCCCAACCACAGCTAATCTGTTACTTCACAAATCAGGATGAGGATGACTTTTCTCTGCATGGAGTTTGCAGACTGTTAATCCCACTGACACTCATTGGTGCAACTTGCTCACTTGCATTCATGTGTCCACATGCCCACGTCTGCACACTCACCCTTAGGGCACAGCATACTCAAAACTTAAACAACTCCAGCTGGTCATAAACTCCACTCAACGACTCTCGCCTCCTTGCTGCAACAACTTACATCCCTGACATAGGTAACCCTTCAAAACTGTCATGCATTAAATATGTTAACAGTTAATTAAAAAGTGTGTACACTATATTAATAAGTCGAAAGTAGTTAAATAAAATGTTAAAGCGCTCCGCATCATGGCTGATGAAATTAGAAACATTAGTGGGGCACCACCAGCCTTTCCTTGTGGATTCAAAGTCCTGTCATGACCTGGATCATGCCCCTCGTAAGACCTCTGATAATAATCTGTATACTATTACTTTTAACTCTGTGTGTTTAAATTTTTGCAGAAACAAATGAAAAATATGTCCAACCTGACCTTCAATCAGCTTATTCTCTTACAGCCTACTGCCAACTGACCTGGGCCCCAACCTTCCAACTCTTAATCACCTTCTTCTTCACCCTATCTCATCAGGAAGTAGTTAAGACAGAACACATCGCCCATGACCACTATTAAGAAGGTTGGGATGTTTGGACTGGGTCTGAACTAGGCAGCATTTTTGGACCAAGCTGAAGCAGGTCAGGGCCCTGCACATCCCAAAGGTCAGCAGCAGAAGGCGCCAGATAAGATAACCAGTGAAACCAGATGCTCCGGGTTCAAAGAAAGTGGCATGATCAACAAGCAATTCTCGGAGTGTCCAGGCCCCATACCCCATATGCTAATTGCCATAATGCCATACATTCTTCACCACCCCTTTAAAAACCTGAGCCCCCAGCTGCTGAGCAGACTTCCCTGACCTGTTGGCCTAGGTCACAGAACCTCATCTGGAGATAGAATTAAGAGCAAGCCCAAAAGTTATTCATGTATCTATGGTTTATGTATGTCTCTGATTCACTTTTGGAATATCATGTTCTTTTTATGATAGAGAATATTATAAATCATCCCCTGGAGCATAATCTACATCTATTGATTATGTCATTAATTTAACCAATGGCATAAAATATGAAACAGTTGAGAATAGGAAATTATACATGTGTGGTCTAGCTTTTCGGGCAAGACCCACATTTAGTAATCTGACCCCCTGACTTTTTAATCGTATCCAAGATTTGAAGATGTAGTGTATCCTCTGACAGTGAGGGCATGTTAGCAGCTGCTGTGTCCATGATAAGCACATAGACCTGTTCCTCCCAAAAAAGGAATTGTGCAGCTCATCCACAGGTGGCATGAGCATGTTCCTTAACAACATTTCTCCTGAGTGTGCAGAGGAGCCCTTTGGGTCATTAACACCAGAATAAAGTTACGACAAACAGCAAATATTATACTCTAAACCGTTCCTGGGATCTATTAGCCAAAGAGCATTTGATCAATAATGAAAAAGTAAGTTGATCACCCAGAACCCTCCCCTGGGAAATCACTTATTTTTTCAGAGGTTAGCCAGTTGTCCCGACAAGTTTTAATTCCCCGAAAAGTCATCGGTTTTCGATATGTAGTTAAAACAGTGATAAGCAATTTTGTTTCTAATTGTCAGGTGCACCTTCCCATGTCCCAAACACAGATTTCCATGTTCTCCCAGATCCTTTTCATCCTTCTCAGTCTCCAGCCCCTCCCCCATCCATTTCATTATCAAAAGAATAAGATTATGACTTCACTTTTATTACCCAAGTTGAGTACAGTGTTCACTGAGTTTTTATATTGTCAAAGAAACATAATCACACTTCTCTTAAAAGCCCATCCCAAATAGCTCTGACTTTGCGGACTAGTCCATCACTCGAACTTGGCTGAACCAGCACACTTTCCTTTGACTCATCCATGTTGTCGATGTTGGTAGGTGCCATGGGTCAGTCCCGACTCAGAGAGAAGGAAACATTGCCCCGGCCCGCTCGGTCCTCACAGTAATTGTCATGCGTGTGCTTACTGCGACAGCCACCGTGCCACTCCATCTCCCTTTTATGCTGACCCTCCACTTTACCAAGCATGCTCTGCTCTTTCAGGAACTGGTCTCATCTGATAACAGGTCCAAAGTACCCAAGACAATATCTTGCCATCCTCGCTTCTCGCTATATTTCTTCAAAAAAAAAGATTTGTTGGTTCTTCTGGCAGTGCAGAGCATAGTCAGTATTCTTTGCTGACACCATCATTCAAATGCATTGATTCCTCTGTGATCTTCCTTATTCACATGCATATGAGGCAATTAAAAATACAGTCACTTGAGTCAGGTGATTAGTCCTTAGTTCTCAAAGTGATATCTCTGCTCTTCAACACTTCAAAGAGGTCTTATTCAGCGGAAGTACCTAATGCATTATATAGTTTGATTTCTTGACTGTGCTTCCATGAGCAATCATATTTATATTTAATGAAAAACCATGCTGTTCAGGTTTTGGCAACTGATATAGATTGGGACCAAGCCTAATGAAGGTATTATTACCAGAATTCAAGTTCTTGCCTTACCAAGAGAAAATTTTCATTTTGGAAGACATAAGGTATCAAAATAGAATTTTATTTAGAGACTCCTTGGAGGGAGTAAAACTTAGCAGCCAGCATGCCATGATGCTCACCTTCCCGATGAGATTGCTGAAGACAAAGCAGGTGCATAAACAAATGTGGTGAAGAAAGCTGATGGTGCCTGGCTATAAAAAGATATAGCATCTGGGGTCTTAAAAACTTGAAGATAAACAAGCAGCCATCTAGCTGAGAAACAACAAAGCCCACATGGAAGAAGCACACCAGCCTATGTGATCATGAGGTGTTGATGAGATCAGGTAACAGGCATCAAAGAACAAAAAATAATGTCATTGTGAATGAAGGGGAGTGCAGAGTGGGGACCCAAAACCCATCTGTAGGCAACTGGATATTCCCTTACAGAAGGGTCATGGGAGGAGATGAGCCAGTCAGGATGCAGTGTAGCAATGACAAAACATATAACTTTCCTTTAGTTCTTTAATGCTTCCTCCTCCCCACCCCCACTATCATGATCCCAATTCTACCTTATAAATTTGGCTAGACCAGAGGATGTACAAAGGTACAGATAAGAACTGGAATTCTGCCGACTACACCAAAAAAAATGAACTGGAAACACAGGGAATCCAGGACAGATGATCCCTTCAGGACCATTGGTGAGAGTGGCGATGCCTGGAGGGTGGAAGCAAGGTTGGGTAGAAAGGGGGACCTGATTACAAGGATCTCCATATAAACCCCTCCTTGAGGGACGGACAACAGAAAAGTGGCTGAAGGGAGAATTTAGTTTAAGACATGACAAAATAATAACTTATAAAATATTAAGGGTTCATGGAGGGGAACGGGGAGGGAGGGGGAAAAATGAGGAGCTGATACCAAGGGCTCAAGTAGAAAGCAAATGTTTTGAGAATGATGATGGCAACGAATGTACAAATGTGCTTCACACCATGGATGGATGGATTGTGATAAGAGTTGTATGAGCCCCCAATAAAATAATTTTTAAAAAACTGTTGAGGGGGGTGGGGACAGAAGAAAAAAAACTGTTGAATAAAAAATAACTTACCAGTCAGCATGGGCAGCCTCTGTATTATTTATTGTCCCCACAACTACCCTACCCCACCCCTGCATGCATTCCAAGCATTTTTAAAGGTCCTGTCTCCACCCCCCTTTACATTTCTCAGGACCCTCTGGGATGGGGGTGGGAGTCTAGGAAATGTAGTCCCAAGATGTTGTTGTGGACTCTGTCCAAATCTCCACCTTTGCTCCCTTGGCCTGTTTCAATATTTTAGGGAGAAAAGATCCAAATTTCAACTATATTTTATAGAGAATCTTTTGTTAAGTCTTAAACAAGACAAAGATAAAACCAAGAAAAATCCTTTGGCTTAGGGAGACTATGAGTATGAAGCCCTAGTGGTGCCCAAAGGTTTTAAGGCCACCTTGCTTATTACACAGCCTAGAGACTTCTTCACAAAATCATGATTGGTGGCACATCAGTTCATCACTGTCACAGGCAGGATTATGGAAGCAGGAAAGGAATTGGGGTTGGGATTTAGAGAAGCATACAAGATTGGCTCCTTGATGGGGATATGACTCATGACCTTGGGGTTCTGGGACTCAATTTCTTGTACCCCAATCCTAAGGATAAGATCGCCTACTACCAAAAACCCAACTGTGCAGGGTATAAGGTCAGCCCCCCACAATTAATCACGGGTTCAGTAAGTGCAATTGTACGGTTGAGATATATAAAGACTATAGTAAAGTCATAGAGAACATGAGATAGAAGAGACATTGAAATAATGGAGTCAGACATTTCATAGTAGCATGCTCACCTCCTGAATGGCCATGATCTTACCAGCCAGCTTTGCGCACAACATGGACCGAGGTGAGGTGGGGCAGAGACCCCGTTTATTGCTAACCAAGGCTTATATCTACTTAGGAGTGGGGCGTGATTACAGGTGACCACATGTCACAGGAAGGGGCAATGCAATAGACATACACATCATAGGAAGGGGATGTACAATACGCATAAGCGTGACAGGAAGGGGAAGAGCTAGGGGTGTGTGCATGTGACAAGATGGGCAGACCCTAGACTCATGATGGAGGCCTAACTTTGGTCACCCTTGGGTGGGCTTGAACTCCCTGGGCTCTCTTTCAGGGAAACAATCTACTACTATCCTTATCAGAAGGGAGTGGGCCCTACTTGTTGTGGGATAAACAGTGATGTCTGCTTGCTCTGGTTAGCTGATAACCTTTAGGGAGAATAACCTCTGACCTACTTCTGTGGATACAAGTGGATAGTCATCTGCCACATGTAGCAAGCAGCTAGATTGGGGGTATATTGGGGGGAGACAACTTGGGAGAAATCTTTGTTTCCCACACCACCCCACCGCTATCAAATGGTTTCCCACTCGCAGTGTTCAAGCAACACATGTGATTCTTGTGGCCTGCTGCAAGGAAGCCGCTGCGTCTGTCACAGCACAGCTGCAGGGAAAGAGCTAGTTTCACTGAGCAGGAGAGTCCAGGGGGCAGAGTAAATCAAGTGCAACAGAGACCTGTCTCCCCGAACAGAGAACAGAGGAAATTTTATATATATTAGGAAAGGGACAGTAATCATCTTGTAACCAAGTGACAGGGTCTCAGTTAATAAATGTGTCTTCTTTCTTCTGCTGCTTTCTGCTCCAAGTTAGTAGTCGGAATGGTGATGGCACAATGAAACAATTTATCGTGCTTTTTCCTTGAACTAAAAAAAAATAAATTTCAGTTTAGTTACTCTTTAGGAAGCTTTATGTTCTTCTTGCTTAAAATTACATACTTCATTGTTTGTTTCCACCTTTACTACTAATGAAACTATAACAAGTAAGACTTAAGCTATAAAAATGAGTAATGCGAATCACTCACTCTCATTCACTGACTCACTCTCACTGACTCACTCTCACTGACTCACTCTCACTGACTCACTCATTCACTGACTCACTCTCATTCACTGACTCACTCTCACTGACTCACTGTCACTCACTGACTCACTCTCCAAAAAAAAGTTTTGACAAAGTTGTAGAGTGTAAGATGAATAAGAATGAATATGAATTCGAATCAAAATTGGAAAATACACATTTTAAAACTGTTTTGTGGTAATGGTTGTATGACTATTTACTTACAGTGAGTGAATTTTAGAAAAAAATCAATAATGCCTAGCTCACTTGACTTATCTTACTATGAATCTAACTCTCTTTCACTTAAATCATTTCCATAACAGTTACTTTAATTTTTAACTTCCAAAAGAAAACACCAAAGGCAAGTTAATTCACCACAAACTTCAGCCAAAGCCATGAAGCCAGACTTTTTGTAATGGCAAGCAAAATGCATGGAGTTCACTCCGGCCTGGATGCCATATCAGTAGTGAAAACCCAATGTAGGCTTTAAATCTTAGTGGGAGCAAATAGCCTCGTCTTTCTCCTGCAGAGCATCCCGTGGGTTTGAACCACCGACCTTGCAGTTAGAAGTCTAATAACTAACTCACAGTGCCACCAAGGCTCTCTCTGCATTGGCAAGGAGAGTTATGATTTACTTACCCTGCCTGAGGACAAAGTTTTCTATACTGCTAGCTTATGAATCCGAAAGATCCTCAAAGGAGGGGGGATTTATGTCAGGATTCAAAATGGAGTTAGGAGACCCACGTAAACTCTCCAACCTCATAAACCAAACTCACTGCTATCAGTCAAGTTTGAACCTACAGGATAGGTGCAAACTACTAACTTTACTGCTAGCAACTCAAATCATAACCCACTATGCTATCAGGGGTCTTCACCAAAAGCTTTACCATCTACAGACCAAGTGCTTAGAATCTAAGCTCAAGGAAAGAGATGAGAGGCTGGCTGGCCCTAAAATGCCTCGAAGGGCTGGTGAGAAAGTGATCTTCCAAGGTTAATTTAAAAGAACAGCCGGTGCCCTGGAATTGGCATCCGTGGATTATGTCAACATGGTTCTGTATCAAGTACGATCAGTTCCCCAAAGGAAATGTTCTTTCCCCAGCTCTTACAGTTTATGTCCCAAGGCCTCAGATGGAATATGAAATAGGATCATTAGTAACAGAATCTCATTTTGATTTTAAGGTTGTTCTTATCCATGAAACTAAATCCTAACCACAAAAAATCTGACTCAAACGGTGAAAACCTGTAGCAATAGGGACAGTTCTACCCTGTCCTGCAGAGTCAGTAAGAGTTGGAATTCACTCAGTGGCAGTGAGTTTGATTTTGGCTTGAAGGGATATTTATCAAACCATCATCTCCTGATTGAAATCCTGAGAGTCTGCAAGTAGGTGAGAGGCTGTTAGCAGCCAAGCAAGGAGCAAACTGATACCAGTTGATCTCAGAAGGGTTTAATCATGTTAAGATAAATAATGGGACTCCAGCTCTCCTGCCAGACTCTCCACTGGTGCCTTATCTACACACACACACACACACACACACACACACACACACACACACACATATACCGCTCATCCCCACCCACCAAGGTCACCATCCAGCAGCCTGGTGGACAGCAAAGGCTTTGATGAATACATGAAGGAACTAGGAGTTGGAATTTTTCTGCCAAAAAGCAGTGCAATGGGCACGCCTGGCTTTGTCCTCTCTACTAGTGACAAAACCCTCACTGTGAACACTTGAAATCAACATGGTATTCTTGTGACCTGGGAGAAGAGTTTGGAAAAACTACAGCTGATGCAGAAAAACTAAGGCTGTCTGCGCATTCCAGACGGGGCAGTGTTGGTCCAACCCCAGGAGTGGGATAGGAAGAGGGTACAATAACAAGAAAATTGGAAGCTGGAAAATGAGTGATGGAATGTGTTTGAACAATGTCACCTGTACTCAGACCTATGACAAATGAGACGAAGAATTCTGTCATCATTTGAGCAGGAATTAGCTGTGAGAATGAACAAACTCAGTTCATGGCCTACCTCGATGTTATTTTATATTTGCTGAGAAACCTCACCCCCAAACTCTCTTCTGTCTTCCCCGCCCTTCTGAAACTGGCTTCTTTCTCTGAGTCCTGCGCCACTGCTGCTCCCCCGACACGGGGCGATAATTATTTTCTGTGTTCTCCAAATGCAGGACTTCCCTCCCTCCTTCTCCCCTTCTAGCTCCATCCCTCTGTGGCCCCCATGGTTGGCTCATGGCCTGGCAGGTAACAGAATAAGGTGAGTCGTGTGCAGTAAACACCAGAGGAAATGAGATGTCCTTAGGTGTAAACCAAAGGGACTTCGGCTTGGATAGTATTGCTGCATATTCCCATCAGAAGTGTCTCATGGCCAATTTTCCATCCTGTTGCCACTGTGTCTCTGTCCTACGTGTTCCCCATAAAGCCGCCATCTTATTACCACTTCCACCCACGCCAAGGACCCAGCCCAATGGAACAAAGCCCTGAGTGCCGGTTTCTGCTTCCTCAGTCCATGAATATTTATTAAGCAACTATTATGCACAAAGAACAATCTCTTTTGATGTCTCCTGCAAGTGCTAAAGGCACTGTTGTAAATGTACACTCAGACCCTGAATAACAACAAGAGAGCATCCAGCTTTACTTTCTGGAAGTCGTGCTTTCAGAATTGCTACATCCTGTACCCAGCCTCTTAAACTTTTATTACTGGAGCGATCATCATGGTACAAGCTGTCTAGAAACAGCTTTAAAAAGTAAAACTATTAAAGTTCATGAAAACTCTGCAGTACACGATGTATTCTGATTTCAGCTCCACTCCCTAGTGAGAAGTGACTATAATAAATGAGAAACAAATTATCTCCTCAAACCAACAGAATTAAAGGTCTTATTCGCTGTAACCAAAATTGAAAGTGCATAAAAGAAGTTCAGTTTCTAACTGGATAAAGAAGTCTACAAAGCTAGATCCATATGGAAAAGACTAGAGTGAGATGGGAGGACCCTGAGGACAGGCAGAGGAAGATGCTCTCTTTAAAGAAGACTGAAGGAGTCCTTGGGGGTGCACATAAGCAGTCATCACTGAACAGGGGTGCTTCATAATCTTCCAGAAGCTAGGCCTCAGAAGAACAGCCTATTTATCTGCTTCACCATGAGTCAAAAGCAACTCATGACAAGTGGCTTGGTTTGGAGGTTTCAGAAATTACACTGTCATGAAGGAAGAAGAGCAGCAGATAAGATTCTGTCTGGTCAAAAGACAGACAGATAACAGTAGCAGGCCAACTGAAATAAAAGCTAACGAAACACCTGTTGTCTTCCTCCTTTTTTATTTTCTAACTGTAGGTCTTTGCACATTTCATTATAATATTTTACTTTGTCTTCTTGAGCTGCCCTTTGGAATTTTCTATTGACTTCTTTGACTTCATCTTTTCTTCTATAAGTCTTAACTCCTTTATGAAGAAGAGCAATCAGTCTCCTCTGGCATTCACTCGGATCTTTTCTTTCTTTCCTGACTTTTTAATAAGCTTTTGCTTTCTTCATGAATGATGTTCTTGATGTCTTCACACAGTTCATTGGGGCTTCTGTCATTAGCGTTCAATGCAGCAAATCTGTTCTTGAGATGTTCTCAAAATGTAGGTGGGGTAGACTCAAGGTCATATTTTGGGTATCATAGATGTTTTCATTTTCATCAGCTTCAACCTGAACTTACCAGACATATGAGCAATTGGTGGTCTGTTGCACAATCAGACTCTAGCCTGGTTTTAGCTGCTGATACTGAGCTTCTCCATTGTCTCTTCCCACAGATGTAGTCCGTTTGATTCCTGTATATTACATTTAGAGAAGTTCACATGCAAAATCACTGGTTGTGTGGTTGGAAAAAGGTATTTTTGCTGAAGATGTCATTGGTCTTGCAAAATTCTATCATGCTATCTCCAGCTTTGCTTCTATCACCAAGACCATATTCTCCAGCTACCACTCCCTTCTCTATTCCAGCTTCTGAAGTCCAGTCACCAATAATTATCAATGCATCTTGATTGCCTACTTGATGTATTTCAGACTGGAGAAGCTGGGAGAATTCTTCATTTTCTGCATCTCTAGCTTTAGTTGTTAGCCCATAAATTTGAATAATAATTGTATTAACTGGATTTACTTGTATTTGGATAGATACGATCCTATCATAGACCGTATTGTACTTCAAGAGAGATCTTGAAATGTCCTTTTTGACAATGAATGTGATACCATTCCTCTTGAATTTGTCATTCTCAGCATAATAAACCATGTGATTTTCTGATTCAAGATGGCCAATGACACTCCATTTCAGCTCACAAATGCCTGGAATGTCTACATTTATGTGTTTCATTTTTGACAACTTCCAATTTTCCTAAACTCATACTTTGTACATTCCAAGTTCTAATTACTAATTGCTGTTGCAGCTGTTTCTTCTCATATTGAACTGTGCCCCCACCCAGGCTTTACTCCTACAGGCTTGATTCTACGCACCTCATTATGGCCACTCTGCTTTGAGAAGGCCTCTCTTCTTCAGTCATATTTTAAGTGTCTTCCAACCTGAGGGGGCTCATCTTCCGGCACTAACTCTGACAATATTCTATTTCTATTCATGAGGTTTTTGGCATCTGACAATGTTTTGATGCTATCCATAAGGTTTTCAGTGGCTAATTCCTCCGAAGCAGACAGCCTATTCCTTCTGCGTAGTCTGTTCTTAGTTTGGAAGCTTTGATGAAACCTGTTCACTATGAGTAACCCTGCTGATATTTGAAATACCAGTGACATAATTTCCAGAATCACAACAGCACACAAACCATCACAGTAAAACAAACTACCAGACCGCTGACGTATAGCCAGAATGTTTGTTCCCTAGAGGCAAGGATGGTAAGACTTCATCTCATGCACTTTGGACATGCTGTCAGGAGACTAGACCCTAAGAAAACATGCTTGTAAAGTCGAGGGACACTGAAAAGGAGGAAAGCCCTCGACAAGGTGGATTTGCACAGTGACTGCAACAATGGACTCAAACTGAAGAACAATTGGGAGGATGGCGCGGGATCATGCAGTGTTTCCTTCTGTTGTGCAGTCAGAACCAACTCAACAGCACCTAACAACACAAAAGTTGTTGCTATCTAGTTGACTCCAACTTAGGTGACCCATACATGTCAAGGTAAAACTGTGTTTTATAGGGTTTTCAGTGGCTGATTTTTTTGGAAGTAGTCCACCAGACTATTTACAAAGCATCTCTGGATGTCCTCAAGCCCCTAAGCTTTCAGTTAGCAGCCGAGCATGTTAACTATTTGTACAGTCTAGGTACTAGCTAATGAGCATCTATTCGATCTTCAAATCTGGAGTTACAAGAGAAGTTTCAGGGTTCACAGAGAAAAGAACTAAATTGCACTAATTGAGGAGGACATGAAGATGAGGAAATAGAAGATTGGAAAAATTTGACTTCAAAGGGAAGAGAAAGGCTAGGTAGTACCCAGAAGAGAGTACTTACTGAAGAAGATCAAGGATTGCAGCCTTCAGCATGGATTACAATTAAATGTAAATAAATCCTCACAACTGAACTGATAGCTTACATCATGATAAATGGAGAAAAGATTGAAGTTGTCACAGATTTTGTCTTGCTTGATCCACAATCAGTGCTCATGGAAGTAACAGTCAAGAGATCAAAAGATGAGTTGCATTGGGTAGATCTGCTGCACAAGCTCTCTTTGGAGTATTGAGAAGCAAGGATATTACTTTGAGGAGTAGGGGGTCCCTGAACCAAATCGTCGTATTTTCAATTGCCTCGTATGCATGTGAAGGTTGGACATTGGGAACAGAAGACTGAAGAAGAATCGATGCTTTTGAATTGTGGTGCTGTGGAAGAATATTGAAAGTACCAGGGACTGCTGAAAGGACAACCCAATCTGTCTTGGAAAAAGTATGACCAGAGTGCTCCTTAGAGGCAAGAATGGCAAGACTTCATCTTACATGCTTTGGACATGTTGTCAGGAGAGATCAGTCCCCAGAGAAGGATGTCATGCTTGGTGAAGTGGAGGGACAGTGGAAAAGAGGAAGACCTTCAAGGAGATGCATTGACACCATGGCTGCAGCAAAGGGCTCAAGCACAGAAACAATTATGAGGATGGTGCAGGACCAGGCAGTGTGTCGTTCTGTTGTGCGTAGCGTGGCTATGGGTTGGAACCAACTCGATGCCTCCTAACAACAACAACAACAACAAGCTCAGTATAGCGAGCTCTGGTGGCACAATGAGTTAAACATTGGGCTGCTAACTGAAAGGGTGGCAGTTCAAAACCACCAGCCGCTCTGGGAGAAAAATGAAGCTATCTGCGTTCCTAAAGCCATGGGAACTTTGCGAGCCAGTTCCACCATGTGCTGTGTGATTCTAGGAGTCAGAACTGACTCGGTGGCAGTGACAGCTCAGTATGAGACAACAGTAGGCCATGCTCTTTTCAATCGCCTCACACGCATGTGAAAGTTGGACACTGAATAAGTAAGAAAAACTGAAGACAAGTCAATGAACTTGAATGACAGTGCAGGAGAAGATGATAGAAAGCATCAGGGACTGCCAAATCAGCAAACAAATCTGTCTTGGAAGAAGTAAACCAGGATGCTCCTTCAAAGAGAGGATGGTGTAAAAAAAAAAAAGATAGTGAGTCTTTAACTCGTGTGCTTTGGACAGGTTATCAAGAGGGACTAATCCCTGGGAAAGGTCAACATGCTTGCTAAAGCAGAAGGCAGTGAAAAAGCGAAGATCCTCAGCAAGATGGGTTGACACAGTGGGTGCCACGATGGGCTCAGACGTAACAATTGTGCCAGGCAGAGAAGCTGAAACTCTTTGCAGGAGTAGAAAGTCTAATCTTCCTCCCAAGGAGTCGCTGTTGGTTTCAAACTAATGACCTTTCTTTTAGCTGCCTATATGCATTTCTATGCCACCAGGAATTTATGAGGGCAGAAGAGAGAGTTCTAGATTGATAGGTCTAGTTACCAAAAAGAAGGTCTGAGAGCTTAATTCTCCGGAGAAGGAGCGGCTCTGGCAGCTAGCAGTCCGGTTTGAGATTACGCCCTGTGGTTAGCTGAAAGGGAAGGGGAAAGGTCAACATCATTAGAGCGCCTAAGAATGTAGGAGGAAAAAGTACTGCTTCACCTCTTGAGCTCTAAGGATCAAGTTGAGTTCAATAAAACTCCTTGGCATGAACTCCTACACTAACTGTCCAATAAGCCCATTTCTCAGGACTTGCCCAGCAGCTGAAAGCATTCAGCTGACACCACTTAAAACAAGAGCTGACCTGCCAGACGTGCACAAAAGCTGTACTCTGTCCCTATCTTAAAACAATCGCATCACCTATTCCCCAGGAAAACTCCCCCTCCAACCAAACTAAAGCGCCAAGTTTTAATTATGGGACACAGGACAGATATACACACTGGCTCCACCCTAGAAATTACTATACATTAAATGCCCACACTAAAAATATTATGCATCAGTCCCTAAATTTCTATAATATGTATTATTTTGTTTTTTAAATCATGTTATTGGAAAGTCATACGGCTCTCATTACAATACATGCATCCATCCATTGTGTCAAACACATTTGTACATATGTCGCCATCATCTTTTTCAAAACAGTCTCTTTCTACTTGAGCCCTTGGTATCAACTCCTCTCTTTTTTCCCCTCCCTCCCTCATGAACCCTTTATAATTTATAAATTATTATTTTTTTCATGTCTATACCAACTGCTGTCTCCGTTCGCCCACTTTTCTGTTGTCCTTCCCTCTGGGGCAGGGTGTATTAGATGTCAATCATTGTGATTGGTTCTCCCCCCACTTTCCCCCTACCCTCCTAGTATCATTATTGGTCCTGAGGGGCTTACCTGTCCCAGAAGGGACTTACCTGTATTGTAAGCTCTTCTCTGTACCCGTGTACGTGCTCTGGTCTAGCCGGATTTGTAAGGTAGAGTTGGAGTCATGATAGTGCAAGGGAAGAAGCATTAAAGAACTAGAGGGAAGTTGTATGTTTTTTCTGTGCTATACTACACCTTGACTGGCTCGTCGCTTCTTTGTGACCCTTCTGTGAGGGATGTATCACTTCCGTACAACAAAACATAGTCCCACAGGTGGAGAAGTCAGGCCTGAATTTTTCCTCTGACTCTGAAAGTAAACCTTTTCTCTCCTCTCAAAGATGGTGTCCTGCTACCTTGGTGTTCCGCTGCTGTGAAACCCTTTAATTCAGTTGCCAGGATACCCAGGATGATGGGAGGGCTGTGTCAGGGGAGAAGACCATTAGCCAGGAAAGGCCACTTAATTGGCATGGTGGGCATTTGTTATATTTTTGTTTGTTTGTTTGGGGTGGGTGGGCATTGGCTTTTGACGGCCCAGTTTTCCTTTCTCTGTCTTCTAGCAGAACTCTGGTTTCCTTTCAGGAAATGTGGACCTCTCTCTTATAGTACAAGGAGCCTTGGTGATGCAGTGGGTATAAGCTGGGCTGCTAACCACAGGTCAGTAGTTCGAAACCACTCCTCACTTCTCGGGAGAAAGATGAAGTTTTGTGCTCTTGGAACGTCACAGCCTCAGGAGCCCACAGGGTCAGTTCTACCCCTTCCTCCAGGGTCGTCGTGAGGCGGGATCGACTCGATGGCGGTCATTCTGGTTCTCCCTTCTAGTCCGCGTGTTCGATGGGTGTGTGAATCCCAGAACCTTGCTCTTCCCTGGCCCGGGATGGCCGCAGTACCGCAACCCAGCTGAACTTCCTTCCTCAGGACTTTCTTCCTCAAGACCTTGAACAAGCAAAACAACCCTACTGTCACACACCAATTCAGACTTATGGCAAGTCCCTGTGTTAAAGAGTTGAACTGCCCCATAGGATGTTCTTGGCTGTAATCTAACAGAAGCAGCTGTCAGGCCTTTCTCCCACATGCAGGCCTGCTGAGTGGGTCCAAACCTCCACCCTTCATGGTATCAATCAAGTGTAAACTCTTTGTACCCCCTAGTGCTCTTGGAAGTGGTGCAGATGCAGAGGAGATGGTTGGGAGACACATATTACAACATTGGGACCTGAACAAAGCTGATGAAGGAAATTCTTGCTACTGGGAAGTTTACGAAGTCTAAGCAGCTGAGCAGCATTACCATTTATACCACACAGGACTTTTCTGGCCTTAGATAGTTATGAAAAAATATCCCATTTGTTAAGTAGCCAGGATAGGGACAAGGGGTTGTCCTTCCCATGCCTGCGAAGGCCTCCAATAAAGGAGGTTGGGAAAGGAATCCGGCGAGCACTACCCACCCATGAAGACTCCAAAACTGGGTATGCTCCAATTCAGGCCCCAAGCCAGGTGGGTGGTAAACCTGGGTGAACCCAAACTAGACCCAGGTGGGCTTAAGTCAGCCAATGGGGTCAACCAATACCATCAACCACCTCCCCAGCCAGAGGCTTGAAATATCCTGGCTATGGGATGGTCGTTCTCTTTTTACTCTGCTCCTGGACAGAGGCTGGTGGAGGTAGGAGGCACACACACACACCTCCTGGGCAGGCCCCCTCAGCACCCACTCCGGGCCTGCTTAGGACCCACATGCACCCACTCAGCACCTATTCAGGGCCTGCAGCCTCTCTCTCCCTTCTCCCTCTTACCCTGCCCCAGCACCCGCTCATGCTGTGCCACTCTCTTTGGCCTCAGTTCCCCATGTGTGGGTGCCCCGTTCCACGAGGTTGCTCGTGTCCAGCTGTGAGCCCCAGCGTGGCTTGGCACGCTTCCCTGAGATAGCAGGTACCCTTTTGAGACTGTAAACCCTGAAACTTCTCCCGTCCTTCATGAAAACCCACTGGGATTACAAACGGGCTTCGGCGTGATTCTTTCTCATGCGAAGCTGAAAACCAAGGTATTCCCCACTTGAGAAAGCACAGATCCTGCTGCCACTACTGATAAAAGCAGGCGAGCCAACCAGGCTGTTGTTCCACAGTGGACGGCGTGGCCTGTGCGATGCTCAGAGTTTGAGCTGAGAGTTAGTGGGGGCAAGGAGAACAGTGCACCCATACAGGAAACAAATAAAACAAGGAGCATCCGTTTATTTAGAAGGCCATTGATGCATAATTCACACAAATGTTTGCTCACGTTTCTTACCCACAGTGACCCCACTGACAAGCCTCGTGAAAGCCGAAGAAACAACCACATCAATTTCAAAAGATGGTCATTATTTGAAGACTTTGCCCAGAGATATGGAGCCCTGGTGCCATGATGGGTTAGGCATTCCACTGCTAACTGCAACATTGGCAGTTCAGAGCCACCAGCCACCCTAAGGGAGAAAGAGGAGGCTGTCTGTTCCTGTGAAGATTTACAGTCTCAGAAACAAAGTGTAGGAGAGTTGGGATTGACTCGATAGTAATGAGTTTGGTTGGTTTTGGCACCCAAAGACCATGGCCTGCCATTGCAAAAGGGACACTTACATGTCATTCTTCGAAGAGTCCTTCATATTGAATAAATGACAACTTCGGTTCCAGGCTTTCTTTTACACACATAAGAGAAAGGCAAAGCTGTTAATATGTTGATTACATTCACAGAAGAACTTCACCAACAGGCAAATAATGCCAATAGGAAGCGAGTTAATGCCCATTATGATTTTTTCATCCAATAATTGAAATCAAAGGAAAATCTTTGGAAGTTAAGATAATGAGAAGTGAACCCTTGATAAATTATAAATTATTTTTATTTTCATATCCCACCATCCACTGTCTCCCTTCACCCACGTTTCTATTGTTCGAGGCCTGGGGTGGGGGGGATATGTCGATCATTGTGATTGGACCCCATTTCTCCCCCTTCTCTCCTCACCTTCCCCTGTCTTCATGGTATCACTACTCCCATTACTGTTTCTAAGAAATTTATCTGTCCTGGATTCCATGTGTCGAGAACTCTTCTATGTGCCAGAGTACATGCTCCGGTCTAGCTGGATTTGTAAGGTAGACCTGGAGTCATAATAGTGGGCCGGAGGGAGAGGTGAGTAAGAATTAGAGCAGCGGTTCTCAACCTGTGGGTCACAACCCCTTTGGGGGTTGGGCAACCCTTTCACAGGAGTCGCCTAAGACCATCGGTAAACATATTTCTGAAGGTCTTAGGAAGCAATACACCACTCCTCTATCCGTCTCCAGGCGGGTCTGCCCACATGCAGATACACCCACATATGATTACCTGGCTTGAAGACTGTGACCCATGATACAACATGCTTCAAGACCAAATTTCATTTATTTCTAATTAGAAATAAGTATGTCACAATATATAATTACATATTGTTTTTGTGATTAATCACTATGTTTAATTATGTTCAATTTGTAACATTGAAAATATATCCTGCATATCAGATATTTACACTATGATTCCTACCAGTAGCAAAATTGCAGTTATAAAGTAGCAATGAAAATAATGTTATGGTTGGTGGGTTCACCACAACATGAGGAACTGTATTAAAGGGTGTGGCACTGGGAAGGTTGAGAACCACTGAACTAGAGGAATGTTGTGTGCTTTGGCAGTGCTATACTTCAGTCTGTCCCTTCATTGTGACCCTTCTGTGGTGAGTTGTCCAACTGTCTTCAGTTGGACTTTGGGTCTCCACTCTGACCATCCTCATTTGCATCAATATGATTGTTCGTTTGAGGATTCTGATGCCTGATATCTCACAGACTGGTGTGCTTCTTCCATGTGGGTTTTGTTGCTTCCTTGCTAGATGCTCACTTGTTTAACTTTAAGCCTTTAAGACCCCAGACACTGTATCTTCTAATAGCCAGGCATCATCAGCTTTCTTCACCACAGTTGCTTATGCAACCATTTTGACTTCACTGTCGTGTCAGGAAGGTGAGCATCACAGAATGTCTGCTTATTAGAACAAAGTGTTCTTGCGTTGAGGGAGTACTTGAATAGAGGCTGAATTTTCCATCTGCTACCTTGATATTTAACATATAAATATATGTATGTAGACATATATCCCTATCATTATATATTAATATATTTATATATATATATATATACATGCCTATACTTATACCTCTATCAATGTCTTTTTCCTCCTAGTTCTTTCCTCTGTTTCCTTTTACTTTTTTCCTCTCTCACTGTATTAGTCTGGATTTACTAGTGAAACAAATTCATAGACACTCATGTGTATAAGAAAGAGCTTTCAACTACATGGACAGGCCCCGTTCCCCTCAGAAGAATTTACTTCAGAGGATAGCACTGAAGTTACAGCTCAGGGAGAAGGACATATCTTACGAGAGCACACAGGAGCAAACGGAGGGGGAAGAAGAGAGAGTGGAGCACATCCCGACCCACCAAGCCCAGAGGACGATATTCCTGCTCAGAGCAGCCAGTGCCCAGAGAGGGCCTTCAGCAGAGGCGTTACCACCAATGAGGGAGTCGTCGATGTTACCTTCAGTCCTACTGACCATCTTCCCTCCACCTCCAGACACAGCCCGTCTATGATCTCCCAGGTCTTGTAGATGTCGGCGAACAGCTCATCATAGCGATGAGGTCCCAGTAGATGATCATGATGGCGGCTACGGGAGATAGCTGCGGTGCAAGCTTAGCAGCAGCCCGGAGCAGCACTCAGGGGGAGGGGGAGCAGGCGCCATAAGGCCACTTCTGCATTTTCAATAAAATTCTTATCAAGAACACCATGCAGTGTACAGTGTACACAATCTCACGGGCACCGCCACAATTTAGTACCAGGAGAGATTGGCCTTTTCTAAGTCAATCCTATTTGTTGTTCTTGTTCGCTGCTGTCCTGCCTGTGTATTTCATAGCAACCCAGTGCGCTCAGAGCAGCATGGCTGTGTAGGTTTTCAAGACTGTGGTTTGGGGAAGCAAATGGCACTTTCTCCCAAGGTGGACTCAAACCATGAACCTCTGGGCGAGTAGTCGACAGTTCAGCCAGTTGCCCCTTCCAACGACTCTTGATTACGTTTAAATGATCTACTTTTTTATGTATCCTAGATGCCCATAGCAAGATGAGCATAGTACTTGATCAGTGGTGCAGTAGATTACACGTTGGGCTGCCAACCTCAAGATCAGCAGTTCAAAACCACCAGCTGCTCTTTTGGGAATGGCTATGGGGTCATCATAAGTCAGAATCTACTGAGGGTGATGAGTTTGGTTTGTTGAATTTTTTTTTTTTGGTAGGGGGAGGTTGTTTAATTTTACAGAGGATTTTTTTCTTCTTTCCTCTTCACTGTTTTTTATTTCTCTTTTAATTTGTATTTGCATCTTAATAACCTTATTGTTCTTTATCATTGACTTTAGGTTGACTTAAATTTCTTTTAAAGAAGCTACACATGTAAAAATAAAACTTGACTGAGAAGATTCTCCAATCTCAATCTCATTCCAGAGCGGCCTTGCTCTATCCACTGGGAGAGAGTTAGCAAATGCTCAGGCAGCTCAGGCTGTGCACTTGCATTTCTCTGAACCACTCCTCACTTCATGTCAGGACATGAGATTCCACAACGAGAAAGGAAAAACAGTGCCTAAAAGTCTTGTCTTAGAGTACACTTTACATGTGCTGGACATTAAATTCCTCAGGAATTTTGCTTCTGTCCTCCACAGCTCAGAAATGTAGCAAGTGGGAGTGAATAATTGGATAATTTAAATCCTTGTTTATTTGGTATCAGATTTTAAACAGTCAATTAGCCACTCTCACCGTGTGGGGATAAGGCAGCAAGCCAGGTTAGAATGCACAGCCCAGCAATCCAATTCTCTTGGCCTAAGTGGAAAGCTCTCTTTTGCTAACCCAGTTCCATCAGTTTGCTAGAGAGCAATTAACAGTAACGACAAATGCACTGGTCTTGCCCATTGTCAAGAATTCAGACTTTGAATAGCAAATCCAGGGAGTCCTGTTTGTAAAATAAGGCTAAGTGTAAAATCACTCCCTGTTTCCCACAACAACATCAAATCTTGCCGCCATGCCTGTTCTAACACACAGTGACCCTATTGGGGCGAGTATGCTCACCCCATAGGCTTCCCAAAGCTGCATTTTTTTTTACATTTTATTGGGAGCTCTACAGATATTACAGCAATCCATAGTTCAATCAGATCAAGCATGATTGTAGAATTGTTGCCACCATCATTTTCTTTCTTTTTTTTAATTTTAATAAATCATTTCACTGGGGGCTCTTACAGCTCTTATCAAAATCCATCCATCCATTGTGTCAAGCACATTTGTACATATGTTGCCATCATCATTTCCGAAACATTTCTTTCTACTTACTCTCTGGTACCAGCTCCCCTTTCTCTGAGCCCTCCCCTCAAGGCTGTAATCTTTATGGAAGATAAAGTTAAAAACAGAAAATAGAGAGGGGGAAGATGGCCGACAGGGACACCCGCATACTCTGAGAGCTCCTCCAAACAAAGCGGGATTGGCGACCAGGTAGCTGAATAGTAAGAGTCTGGTGAGTGAAATATCCCCCTGGGACAGCACCCCAGTCCTACCCCACGTATTTGTCCGGAGCAGGGGTCTAGGTCAATGAGGACCGGACTAGTGGGACATCTCTGGCACTAAGCTGCCGTGAGCTCACTGGCGACCGGCTTAGGCTCCATCCCCAAACGGACGGACGCCAGCCCAGAGCCACTTGCCTGCCCTGCCTACTCCAGCGGCCCACTCCCCACTCCCCATACGCGGATCTCCACTGGGAGAGAAGCTTTCCTCTCCCGCAGTTCCCCTCTCCCCGCAGGGCAGCGATCTGCCCTCGGGCCCACGTCCCTCCCTCCATTCATCCAAGCTCAGGGGAGCGGACCCGCGGGTTGTCTGGCGACCCCCACGGGGGACCATCCACCCGCACCGCTGCCGCGGACCTCTCCACCTGCCCTCCGTGCGCTGGCCTCCCACCCCCGCCCGCCCCCGCCAGCCCCTGGCAGCCTAGCGCCAGCTCCACTCCTGGCCGGGACCCTGCGCTGAGCACTTCCCGCCAACAGGAGCCATAGCCCAACCCGCGCCTGTCCCAGACCCTGAGCTTCCGCGGAGCGCCGCGCCCCGCGCTGCTGAGTCTGCCCACCAAGGGCCCCCCCCTGCGCAAGGCACAAGAGTAGGTGCCCTCCCCAGGGTGCTGCGGGGACCCCGGCGGCCGCGACTCTGAGCCTGAGCAGAGGAAGGGCGCCATTGCCCCCTGCGGTTTCGCGCCAAGCCTCCTTTGCCGGCGCCATTACCCCCTGCGGTTTCGCGCCAAAAGGGCGGAGAGCGAACACCATTGTTCCCTGCAGTGTCCAGCCCGGGCAGATCAAACACTCCACCTGCAGTCTAGGCTTTGCAGTCCCTGAGGAGCCCTCAGTGAGCTCCAGCCAGCTCTCACCACCTGGGGCCCTGTTGGGTCCCCAGTGCCAGCCCTAAGCCTGCCGCAGCCCGCCCCAGCCACCCCAGGAGACAGCACAGTGGCCTGAGCCTCCACACAATAAGGTTACTCCTGTCTCCCAGAAGCATGGGGCCTATTAAAGGATCAAGGAAAAATCAACAGACCACATCACTCCCAACAAAAAAATCAGAAAAACGAGGCACTTTAACAGACCTAACGTCACTCATAGAAGAAACAGATATAGATCAGCCACAAAAGGAAATCTTCAGAACTCTGCTTGCAGTAATACAGGAGCTAAGAGAAGCAAACCAAAATAAGGATGCAACGATAGAAGGGATGAAATGCACAATAGAGGGGATGAAGTCCACAATAGAGGGGATGAATACTATCCACCAAAAGGAACTGCAGAAACTAACAGAGGAGGTAGCAGAGGCCACACAAAAGGTCACAGAAGCTATATCTAGGCTTGAGGAGGCTGAGAACCGTATCAGTGAACTCGAGGACGCTCAAAACAAACGAAGCAAGCGAGAAAAACAATCAGATAGGAAAATTAAAGAAACAGAAGACAGCCTGAGATCAATGACAGATGCTATGAAGAGGAAAAATATTCGAATAATTGGTCTACCGGAACACAACATAACACACAAATCGACCGCCAAGATAGCAAAGGAATTCCTGGAAGAAAATTTCCCCAACCTAACAAAGGAGAATCCGACTCTCATACAGGAAGCAGAGAGGACGCCGGCTAAGCTAAACACCAAGAAGAACACGCCAAGGCATATAATTGTAAAATTATCCAACTTAGAGGAAAAAGAGAAAATTCTACGAGCATCAAGAGAAAGGAAGACAGTCACATACAAAGGAGCGCAGGTAAGGGTATGCTCAGACTTATCAGCTGAAACCATGAAGAGGAGGAGAGAATGGAGCAGCATCTTCCAAATTCTGAAAGATAAAAATGCCTCCCCCAGAATCCTATACCCTGCCAAGTTATCCATTAAGATAGAGGGTAAGATAAGGGTCTTCCAGGACAAGGAAGAACTCAAAAAATATACTGCAAGTCACCCGACCCTGCAGAACATACTGGCTGACTCACTATGGCCAGAAGATCAAGCTCCAACTAGAACCTCCAGGAGACCACCATATATCCCATCTCCATCTAGAAGCCAACATGCCAGCAACACGTACCAGGACAACACGGTCTCAGATGGAAAAGAGGACAGGATAGAAACCCTCCACTCAAACGCAGTACACTGATATGAAGGAAGATAGGCAAAGACCCAAAACACAAAACAGAATATGGCAACCATGAAGCCAGAGATTGTAATAATCACTTTGAATACAAATGGGCTCAATTCATATGTTAAAAGAAAGAGGCTGGAGGATTGGATTAGAAAACATAACCCATCAATCTGCTGCCTGCAAGAGACACACCTTAAGCAAGCAGACAAGCATATGCTGAGAATAAAGGGCTGGCAGAAAGTTTACCAAGCAAATGGTAACTCCAAGAAGGCAGGAGTGGCTATCTTAATCTCCGACAAAATGGATCTCAAGATCCAAAACATAAAAAGAGACAAAGAGGGACATTACATAATGCTCAAAGGCTCAGTAAACCAGGAAGCAATAAGCATACTGAATATTTACGCACCTAATAATGGTGCGGCAAATTTCGTCAAACAAACTATTAAAAAAATGACAGAAGAAATCACGGAAACAACAATAATAGTGGGGGACTTCAACACTCCACTATCAGAGAAAGACAGGTCACAGGGAAAGAAGCTCAGCAAAGAGGCCAGAGAGCTAAACAATGTAATTAGGCAACAGGGCCTGATAGACATCTATAGAGCCTTTCATCCAAAAGCAAAAGGTTTCACATTCTTCTCCAATCCACACGGATCTTTCTCAAGAATAGATCACATGCTGGGGCACAAGGCCAGCCTGAGTAAATTCAAACACATAGATATTATCCAGACGTCTTTCTCAGACCACCATGCCATAAAGCTGGAGATTAATAGAAGGGCACCCAGAAAAGCAAGGGCCACCAATTGGAGAATAAACAACGATCTCCTGCGACATGAATGGGTTAAGGTCCAGATCAGAGAGGATATCAGGAAATTTCTAGAAACTAATGAGAACGAGCATACAACATATCAAAACTTATGGGACACTGCAAAGGCAGTTATCAGAGGTAGCTTGATATCACTGAATGCATACATGAAAAAAGAAGAAAGGCGTATGACAGATATGTTAACACAAAACCTCCAACAACTAGAACAGAGTCAACAGAACTACCCCTCCAATAGCAAGAGAAAAGAAATAATAAAAATCAGGGCGGAGTTAAACCAGTGGGAAGACAAAAGAACAATGCAAAGGATTAACGCAACTAGAAGCTGGTTTTATGAACGAATTAATAAAATTGACACTCCCCTGGCAAAGCTTACCAAAGATAGAAAGGAACAATCATCAATAGCCAGGATGAGGGATGAATCGGGGGCAATAACAACAGACCCCAATGAGATAAAAAGGATAATCACAAAGTACTATGAAGGTTTGTATTCTAATGAATTCAGAAACCTGGAAGACATGGATAAATATTTAGAAAAACAATCTATCCCTAGATTATCTGAGACAGAGATCAAGAACCTCAACAAACCCATAGCGAAGGAAGAAATAGAGAGTGTCATCAAAAACCTACCAAGGAAAAAGGCCCCAGGGCCAGATGGCTACACAGCAGAATTTTACCAAACATTCAGGGAAGAGCTGACACCGATCCTCCACAAAGTATTCCATAACATAGAAAAGAACGGCAAGCTCCCAAACTCATTTTACGAAGCCAGCATTACTTTGATACCCAAACAGGGAAAAGACCCCACAAGCGTAGAGAATTATAGACCAATATCTCTAATGAACATAGATGCAAAAATCCTTAACAAAATATTGGCCAATAGAATACAAAGGAACATCAAGCATATCATTCACCACGACCAAGTAGGATTCATCCCAGCGATGCAGGGATGGTTTAACATCCGAAAATCCATCAATATCATTCACCACATCGAGAAGAAAAAGGATAAAAACCATATGATAATATCCATAGATGCAGAAAAAGCATTTGACAACATCCAGCATCCATTCCTAATCAAAACACTCATGAAGATAGGATTGGAAGGTAAGTTCCTCAAGCTCATACAAGCTATCTATGAAAGACCAACAGCCAACATCATAGTCAATGGAGAAAAGACAAGAACAATACCACTGAAAAAGGGTACAAGACAAGGATGCCCCCTGTCCCCTCTTCTATTCAATATCGTTTTGGAGGTTCTGGCTAACAACATAAGACAGCGGAAGGACATCAAAGGGATCCAGTTGGGAGAGGAGGAGGTGAAACTATCGTTATTTGCAGATGACATGATCCTATACATTGAAGACCCCCAAAACTCCACAGTTGGAATACTTACAGCAATAGAGGAATACGGAAGAGTAGCAGGATACAAGATCAATAAACAGAAGTCGGTAGGGTTTCTATACACATCGGACAGGGCCATGGAAGAGGCGATTAAGAGGGAAGTACCCTTCACAGTAGCCAAGAACAAACTGAAATACCTAGGAATATACTTAACAAAAAATACTAAAGACCTATATAAGCATAATTATAAAACCCTATTACAGGAAACCAAAAGTGACCTTCACAAATGGATGAAGCTCCCCTGCTCATGGTTAGGTAGGCTGAACATAGTAAAGATGACAGTTCTTCCTAAAGCACTCTACAAGTTCAATGCTATACCAATCCAATTACCATCAACCTTCTTCAAAGAATTGGAAAAACTGACCACCAACTTCATATGGAGAGGGAAGAAACCCAGAATTAGCAGAGAACTCCTCAAGAAGAAGGACACAATTGGAGGACTCGCCCTGCCTGATTTTAATGCCTACTACACAGCTACAGTGGTCAAAACAGCATGGTACTGGCACAATGATAGACACTCAGACCAGTGGAAAAGAATAGAAAGCCCAGGAGTAAAATCATCAGCATATAGACAACTGATCTTCGACAAGGGCCCCAAAAACGTCAAGTGGGAAGCAGATGCCCTCTTTAATAAGTGGTGCTGGAAACAATGGATATCCACATGTAGAAAGTTGAAACAAGACGTCTACCTCACCCCATGCACAAGAATACACTCAAGGTGGATCACAGATCTAGAAGTCAAACCCCAAACCATCAGGACCATTAAGGAAGGAATTGGGACTAATCTCAGAGCACTGGCCCAGGGAGCACATAGGCTCACTGCAACAGGGAAGGGGACACACACAGGTGATCTGGAAATCGACAAATGGGATCTAATAAGAATAAAACACCTGTGCACCTCGAAAGACTTTGCCAAGAGGGTGACAAGGCAACCCACAGACTGGGAGAAGATTTTTAGTAATGACACGTCAGACAAAGGGCTCATTACTAAAATCTACAACACCATCATGACCTGCAAAAAGAGGAAAACAGTTAACCCCCTAAGGAAGTGGGCAAAAGAAATGAGAAGAACTTTCACTAGAGAGGAGATCAATATGGCCAATAAATATATGAGAAAGTGCTCGAAGTCCCTTGCCATAAGAGAAATGCAAATCAAAACAACCATGAGATACCACCTAACACCCCTGAGGCTAGCCCAGATCAGTAAATCAGAGAGCAACAAGTGTTGGAGGGGCTGTGGTGAAATAGGAACCCTCCTCCACTGCTGGTGGTCGTGCAGATTTGTACAGACACTGTGGAAAGCAATCTGGCGATACCTAAAGAAAATGGAAATCGATCTACCTTACGACCCAGCCATCCCTCTACTGGGCATATACCCGGTTGAAGCAGCAAATAAAACACGACCAGTCATATGCGCTCCAATGTTTATTGCGGCACAATTCACAATAGCAAAGACTTGGAAACAGCCTAAGTTTCCATCGATAGACGAGTGGATTAGCAAACTTTGGCACATACACACAATGGAGTATTATGCAGCATTGAAAAGCACCGATGAGCACATGAAACACGTTATTTCATGGGAAGAGCTGGAAGGAATTATGCTAAGCGAGGTAAGCCAGTCCCAAAGGGACAGGTACAACATGAGTCCCCTGAGGTAAGTACAATCAGCATGACAGAAATGGGGCATTAATCCACCCAAGGGGAGGGTATTGTTTATATCTCCACAGGGAAAGTGGGACCAGACTTCAACCCAGTGTCGCAAGGTGTGAATGCATTATCCCGGCGTGGAGGACGGAACCGGTGGAGAGGTTTGGGAGGCAGGCCCCAGCACCATAAATTAAGTGGATTCCTGCCCCTCCCCCGAAAAGAACTTGTTCCAAAGGACGACATTGACCCTGCAGCTATGGGAGATGGTCATATTTGACCAGAGCACACGGGAGCAGATGAAGGGGCAGGAGGAGAGAGTGGAGCACAGCCTGGCCCACCAGGCCGTGATGATGATGTTCCTGAGTAGAGCAGCCAGTCCACAGAGAGAACAACATGGCTGGCCCTACTATGAGACATGATGCCCCTCAGTGACTAAGGGCGATACAGGGGACAGCACCGGAGACACAGTGTGGGAATTGCACCTGACCTGATCCCACCACACCGAGGCGATGCACTGGGGGAGTGCAGCGGAACAGCAAGGGAATGGAGTGGCAAGGTCCCCAGGGAATGCTGAAAGTGGACTTTGGGGCCAGGGCGTGGTGCCCCAACAGACTGGACTGGAAAACGCTCCTAAGGGCCAGCAAAGATCCCTGAACTAACTACAAGCTTTTCTCTTGTGAACTGTTTTGTTCTGTTCTTTTTCAGTGGTTTGTTTTGGTTGTTTTGTTGTCCGGTTATATACTGTTGCTTTGTGTTCCTCTGTCTAGTTTTCGTGCATGTTAGTGACTCCACAGGTCTGTCTGAATAGGACAGGCTGGATGAACTATCGGGAGGAAAAACAACGGGACCGACAGTTCCGGGGGGACTTGGGGTGGGGGGTAGGGGGGGTAAGGAAGTGGTGTTAACAAACCCAGGGACAAGGGAAAAACATGGGACCCCAAAGGGTAGAGAAGGGGGAGTGGCAGGCCTGGTGGGAAATGATCAAGGGTAAGGTTGATTAGAGAAGAGGTATACTCTAGCCCAGGTGGCAATGAAGCATGGTAGTAGGGCAGGAGGAAGGTCAAGGGAGATGGAGGAAAGAGCTAGGAGTCAAAGGGCATTCATGGAGGTCTAGACAAAGACATGTACATGCAAATATATATAGGAGGTTGGGGGAATAGATCTTTGTGTCTATATTTATAGATCAAGTATTAAGGTGGCGGAAGGACCTTGGGCCTCTACTCAAACACTCCCTCTATGCATGAATACCTTCTTTTATTAAATTGGAACTCTATGATGCTCACTCTCCCGACACAACAGCTGGAGCCTACATGGGTGAACAAGTAAATGTGGTGAAGAAAGCTGATGGTGCCCGGCTATCAAAAGAGATAGTGACTGGGGTCTTAAAGGCTTGAAGATAAACAAGCGGCCATCTAGCTCAGAAGCAACAAAGTCCACATGGAAGAACACACCAGCCTGTGTGATCGAGTGGTCCCAAAGGGATCAGTTACCAGGCATCAAAGAACAAAAAATCATATCATTGACTGCACACCTCCATGATAGGATCGCTGAAGACAAATGGGTGCATAAGCAAATGTGGTGAAGAAAGCTGATGGTGCCCGGCTATCAAAAGAGATAGTGTCTGGGGTCTTAAAGGCTTGAAGGTGAACAAGCGGCCATCTCGCTCAGAAACAAATAAGCCCACATGGAAGAAGCACACCGGCCAGTGCGATCACGAGGTGCCCAAGGGACCAGATATAAGGCATCATGCAAAAAAAAATTATATAAGTGCGTGTATGTATGTGTATTTATGTGTATATGTATATATGTATGTGTATATATATATTATATTAAATGAAGGGGGAAGTGCAGAGTGGAGACCCAAGGCCCAAGTGTCAGCCAATGGAGATCCCCTCATAGAGGGGCTTAGGAGAGGAGATGGGTTAATTAGGGTGTGAGGTAGTATCGATGAAGAACACAGCTTTCCCCCAGATCCTGGATGCTTCCTCCCCCCAACTACCATGATCCGAATTCTACCTTGCAGGGCTGGATAGGACAGAGGCTGTACACTGGTACATAGGAGGGTTGGAGATACAGGGAATCCAGGGTGGATGATACCTCCAGGACCAAGGGAGTGAGGGACGATGCTGGGAGAGTGGAGGGTGAGTGGGTTGGAAAGGGGAAACTGATTACAAGGAGCCACATGTGACCTCTTCCCTGGGAGAGGGACAGCAGAGAAGGGGGGAAGGGAGACCCCGAATAGGGCAAGATATGACAAAATAACGAGGTATAAATTACCAAGGGCATATGTGGGAGGGGGGAAAAGGGAGGGAGGAGGGGAAAAAAAGGAGGACCTGATGCAAGGGGCTTAGGTGAAGAGCAAATGCCTTGAGAGTGATTGGGACAGGGAGTGTATGGGTGTGCTTTGTACAATTGATGTATGTATATGTATGGATTGTGGTAAGAGTTGTTGGAGTCCCTAATAAAATGTAAAAGAAAAAAAAAAAAAAAGAAAATGATTAGGGCAAAATATGTACAGATGTGCTTTATACAATTGATGTATGTCTATGTATGGATTGTGATAAGTGTTGTATGAGCCCCTAATAAAATGTTTAAAAAAAAAAAAAAAAAAAAAAACAGAAAATATACTCAAGACCTTTCTCCAAATATACATCATCCCCTTCAACACACACACACACACACACACACACTATGCTCAGGGAAGACTGCAGTCCTGGGGAATTGAGAGGACTTCCTGCTCCCCCCGCCCCCCGCCCCACCTTAGCAGACAGCCCTCCTGTGCACTGCCTTTACAACAGCCCCCTCTTGTGGCTGGAGTTGCTCCATTCCCTCGTGTTACTTGGCAGTTCCCACCGATGCCCTTTGCTCAGCTTGGACATTCAGATGTTGCCAAAATGAAAAAGCAGAAAGGAAAAAAGCTGCTCAGCCAAAAAGGTGCTTGAGTTCATCCACCCCTGACCTCTGCCTTTAGGTTGAAATAAGACTGCAAAGCCCCTGGGTAAAGAGCAAGCTGATTTCAGCAGCGTCCGCTCCAAAGAGCACCAGGGCGAGACACGCAGTTGGTGCTGGGTGCTGACTGATTCCAAATGTGTAGTCACCCTATAGGCAGAGTAGAACTGCCCAATAGGTCTTCCTCTGCTAACATCTTCATGAGAGCAGACCATCAGTTGGTATTAAGAAATGTAATCAGCTGCAATGATAAAAGTACATCTCCTCCTCCCAGAGAGAGACCCGAATCTGTTCCACAGACAACCTTCATGCTGCAAGTGAGGCGCACGGTCTATTCCCACAGAGTAAGAGATGGTCGTGTAATGTGTTTCCTTGTTTTGTTATTAAACCAAGCATGGTTGGTGCTCCCCAGGATTTGGTATAAAGTTTTCATAGCGTTTTCCAGTAAAGGGGGTACCCACAATGTTTGTGTACTTTGCTACTTTTGCGACTCGATCCTCATCTCGCTGTTGTTCTTGGAGGTGCCGATACTGACTGGCAACCATTTGGGAATTAACTCGGTGCAGTCTTTTCTAGGTCAAAAACCGAGTCAAAAGACTGAATGCAGACATCAACATGGATTCGGGGAAAGAAGACAAGAGAGCTGTATTCCTTCCAGCATTAGGATCACTCTCGACTCTTTCTTTCTCTCACAGCCCACCTCCATCCCACTAGGCCCTACTGCTAGATAGCTCTCTAGAATCCAGTCACTGCTACCATCATCCTCTCTTACCTGACATTACCATAAAACCTCTCTAGACTCTACAATCTATTCGCCGCAGCCCGGCAGCTGGGGTGATCCTCTTAAAACAAGTCAGCTTCTCTTGATTCCTCTGCTCAAAACCATTCGGAAGCAGCTCCCTATTTCCCTCAGAGTAACAGCCCTTCTCTCCCTTGACCATTAGTCCACTGCAGCCACACTTGAGCCCTGACTCAAGCTGTTTCCACTGCCTGGAACTCATGTTCCCAGAGAGCCGATTGGCTTATCCTCACAACTGTTCTTATATTTGAACCCATTGTAGCAGGGACCATGTCGATCCATGTTGTACACGCAGTCACTGTGAATCAGTACCCAACAACCATCCTCCCATGAGAAGCCCTGGCAATCAGATTGGGTAAGCAGTGGGCTGCTAGCAACAAGGTCAGTGGCTTTAACCCACTTGCCGCTGCAATGGGAGAAAAATGAGGCTCTCTCCTTCCACAAGGGTTGACAGCCTCAGAAACCCCACCTTTGGGGCTGTGGTGAGTCAGAGTCAACTTGATGGCCGTGGTTAAGCCCTCCCTGGAGAAGTCTACACTCGTCAATTCACATTACTTCAAAACAACTGGTTTGGCATTCTTGAGGGACTCACATTACATCCCTTATAAATGTTCTCTAAGTGCAAGGAACACAGAAAAAAAAATCTAAAGGGGAGAAATACGGGCTATCATGTAAAAATGGGGAGAGGTTTCCTAATGAAATTCTCACAGGCTAGCTCAGTGGTTCTCAACTTTCCTAATGTCACGACCCTTTAAGACAGTTCCTCATGTTGTGGTGACCCCAACCATAAAATTATTTTCATTGTACTCAATGCCTATCTGTAGACAATCGGACATTCCCTCACAGAGGGGTCACAGGAAAGAGATGAGCCAGCCAGGGGGGGGGCAGTATAGCACTGATGAAACACACAACTTTCCTCTAGTTCTTTGGTGCTTCCTTCACCCCACTATTGTGACCTCAATTCTACCTTACAAATCGGATTAGACCAGAGCATGCACACTGCTACAGGTAAGAGTCCACAACACAGGAACTCCAGGATAGATAAGCCCCTCAGAGCAAACAAGGAGAGTAGAGATACCAGGAGGATTAGGGTGACGGTGGGGGGAGAAAGGGGGAATCCATCACAAGGATCAATCTAGAACCCCCTCCCAGGGGAACGAATAACAGAAAAGCAGGTGCTTGACACATTGGAAGAACGTATGGATTGTGATGAGATGTAAGAGCCCCCAATAAAAGTATTTTTTATTATTTTCATTGCTACTTCATAACTGTCATTTTGCTACTGTTATGAATCGAGCAACCCCTGTGAGTCGTTCAACACCCCCCAAGGGGGTCACGACCCACAGGTTGAGAACCCCTGGAAAGTGGTTTGTTTGTTTTTTTAGATAGTAAAAATTCCTCAGTATAACTTCCCTGCCCATTTTTTCACCCATACAGTTTTCAATTTTCTTAAAACTTCTTCCTAATCAACCTCTATAATCATCCTGTATCTTTTGAGAAAATCTATTGGGATACCCATTTGAGATCCCCAAATGTCACCATAACTTTCTGAGCTGACCTCTCTCCCTGAGTTTAACTGGCCCTTGGTATTTCCCCATTGGCAATTACTTTAAGCACACTAAAATAAGTGTGTTAAACGAGCGAACTTGCCTGCAGCCATCCACTGTTTGCAGAGATAGGTTTTGTGACACTGTGCCCTGTAACAGTAACAGGCAGGTTGCCCCCCCCCCCTCAGAAATGGAAAATTTTTAAATTGCAGCCTGAAACAGGTGTAGCCCAGCCCAGGATGTTTACGCTCCAAGAAGCAGCCTAGCCTACCTACAGTATCGTTTGGCAGACCACTGGGGACAAACTGACCTTAAATGTAGAACTTACTTTGTTAGACTTAAAAACCGTTTTGTTTCACTTTTCTGAGAATGCTTTGCCAGTTTCACACAAGAACTTGCCTTCCCCCCTCCCCTTGCTTGGCAAGACACCCCACAAGGAAGTATAATAACTTCCCTTTTGAAGCTGTTCGGAGCTCTCACCTTACAGACTGAGCCTGCCTCAGTTGCAGGTGAGGGCCCAGATTCGAATCTGTCTGAATAAAGCTTTACTGTTTCCATCTCTGTTTCAGTGAGTGGTCTGGGTGAGGGTCTCGCTCGCTAACAGGTTTAAACACATTTCTTAGAAGAAACTCCTGCAGGTTTGAACTGGAACCCAAGTGGCAAGGCTCTGTGACTTACCTTTGTACAGTGAAACTTGTGAAAGCCAGAACCTGTGTAAAACACAGAACTGTCAGAGAAGAAAAACTCAGAGGGGTCCAGCAGCTCCTTTGACTGGCAGGGCTGCCAGTGGCAAGCTCCTCCCTGCTGGACCCCTGCATGGAGGTGCACAGAGACCCAGCAAGTACCCCCCACCCCTACCCCATCACATCCCCGCCCCCACAGTCAAAATGCCCACAAAAGACCAAGCGTAAGGGGCTAAGGAGCGGTGAAGGACGCATGATTGGCAAGATTGCCAGCTAAACTTACGCCTGCAAAAGTGGAGAGGAAACCAAAAAAAAGTAGCAGGAAAGGATAAATCTTCAGGCAAAAAAAGTGCAAGCAGAAGGGAAAAGGGGAACCAAGGGAAAACAGACTGAATAATTTCCTGCTGAAATTGGAGAAACGAAAAACCAGGAGAGTCCAGACTGATGAAGCTGAGAAAAAGAAGCCAAGTCTGACTAATGCTTATCTACCAGGTCTTACCAGTGGGCCCTGCGTCGCCTTTCTTGTACCATCCCAAGGAATATTTTTACCAATTTTTTAGGGGTTTTCCGGAAAAAAAAAAAACAAAAAAAAACAGGAAACCTGCTAGACAAATTCTAAACGTAACACTACTTACCAATTATTTTATAAATTAAAGTGGTTTTTTTTGTAACTCTAGAAACATTTTTAAGGAGGCAATCCCACTTCTTCCTTTTTTTTTTTAAGTGTAAATGTTTTGGGTTTTTTTTAAACATCAAATCATTTACTGGTTGTTTTTTGTTTTTTGGGTACAACCAGAAAATAGTGGGATGTTTAATTGTGGAAGGATTGTACTGTCTTGGGTGTTGATGTAACTGTAACGTTCCATGGGATGGGGGGAGTTTTTGTATCCCTAATACAAAACATACTTAATGGCAATTTAGAGTCACTGTCATGCATTTATATGATGTGAACATTAAAATTCTGTTTCCATGTTGTTTTCAGTGGAACTGTATCTGAGAACCATTCTACCAGCATGGCTTTCTTGTCAGAACTGTGGGTATTCTGTAACTCCTTTGGTCATGGGAATCCAGTTTTCCGGATAATTTTGTTACGTGCTGTGCAGGATTGAAATTTTGGGTGTGTGTAACATTATATTGTGAATTTGTGGGGCTCATGATGCAGCAGCATGTCAACACTCAAAGATACTGGGATGGATAACCTCTTGAGGAAAATTGGCCTCCAGATTTAAAGTCACTCGAATTTAGAAAAGAATTGTATCTACACGCCATTTTAGGATTTGGGTACATGCATTAAGAACTATGCACAAATTGTTCACAGTGTCTCTGTACTGATCTCAAAACAACCAATAAAATGCCAGTTACAAATATTTAGATATGTATATATAAAATAAAATGAGCAGCAGGAGAGTGGTAAGATTGTGCCCTGTCCGAGGCATAAACCTGGCAAGAGCTGGAATAGCCACTCAGTACCCCAGCTCTCCCAGGTCCCGCAGTCCCGGGTCCATTGGTTCTGGAGAAGAACACCCTGTCTAGCCCCCTGGCTCTGAAATCCAAAGAGGATACATCGGGGCTGTGAAAGTCCAGCAACATTTGTACACGGTTTCTGGCAATATTAAAATAAGCACAATCTGCCCAAGACTAGGGTAATACTGTATAGCCACCGTTACGAGACTTCTCTGCAGACGTGGAGACGGGTCCTCACAGCTGCAATGAGATGGGTCTTTTATCCAGCAGGGTGGGGCGTGCCTGCCTTCTCCATAGCGAACGGACTTTGTTCATACCCGCCGATCTCTCCAGGAGTCTGCACTTCCTCCAATTCACCTTTTAGTACCCCTAGGTGTGCTACTGAACGTGGTATGTTAACAGACCTGATTTCCAAACCCGCTTTTAAAATGATCGCTGTACACTCTTTAAGCATTACTTCTTAACCATTCAGAAAGTTAGAATGGGCTATCTTTATGATTTCATCTAAAACAATACGCAATAAGGCTTCGCTTTCCAGGAATAGAAATCGTCCCCTTTGCCCAAGAGAAGGCAGCGGCGGTAGAAGCGCGCGCACAGCTGCGCCGAGACGGCGACCATCAGCTGGAACTACAACTCCCAGCAGCCCCGGCAGGCGGCGGGCCCAGGGCGCCTGCGCAGTGACGGGGCCCCGGCCAGCTGGTTCCCGCCAATACTTGGAGCGCCCCTTCCGTGGCCGAATGCCGCGCTCCATGGACGCTTTTGACCCTGCCGAGCTGCCCGAGCTGCTTAAACTGTACTACCGGAGGCTTTTTCCCTACGCCCAGTACTACCGCTGGCTCAACTATGGCGGAGGTGAGGCGGCGAGGAGTCGGGTGGGGGATGGCCCGCCAGGTTGGGGCGGGTGTTCTTGCGGGGACCTGACCGACTGCGAGCCCAGCCAGGAGGCGGGAGCCGCTGCGTCGGCGCGGCCAGGCCCGCTCTAGATGCGCGCTTGACCTGCCGCGGAGCCCGAGCAAGGGGGTTCTGGAGGCTTCCGTCGCGCGAAGCCCCAGACTGTAGGTCGGTATCAGGAGCAGAGGCGGGTCTCTAGGAGATGTACGTTTATCTGCGCAGCTGGTTTCATTTTTGAATGCCCAGAGGGGAACGTGAAGTGGCATTGGATTGTCAAAAGATATTTCTGCATGTCTTCCCCCTCATCTTACCTTTTTTCCCTGTGCAGCGGGGTGATGGTACACCTCTTCAAATGAGGAACCTGCGTGTTCCTTTATGGACATTCTAGCTAAATGTCTGATCATTTCTCAAAGGTTATAATGCTCTGGGTCGAATGAAGTCATCAGAATAGCTTTAAATTGTAACCTTCTTTTGCAGTGATCAAGAATTACTTTCAACACCGTGAATTCTCGTTCACTTTGAAAGATGATATTTACATTCGATACCAATCCTTCAACAACCAGAGTGATCTGGAAAAGGAGATGCAGAAAATGAATCCATACAAGATTGATATCGGCGCGGTCTATTCCCACAGAGTAAGAGACGGTCATGTAATGTGTTTCCTTGTTTTGTTATTAAACCAAGCATGGTTGGTGCCCCCCAGGATTTGGTATAAAGTTTTCATAGCGTTTTCCAGTGAAGGGGGTACCCACAATGTTTGTTTACTTTGCTGCTTTTTCGACTCGATCCTCATCTCGCTGTTGTTCTTGGAGGTGCCGATACTGACTGGCAACCATTTGGGAATTAACTCGGTGCAGTCTTTTCTAGGTCAAAAACCGAGTCAAAAGACTGAATGCAGACATCAACATGGATTCGGGGAAAGAAGACAAGAGAGCTGTATTCCTTCCAGCATTAGGATCTCTCTCGACTCTTTCTCTCACAGCCCACCTCCATCCCACTAGGCCCTACTGCTAGATAGCTCTCTAGAATCCAGTCACTGCTACCATCATCCTCTCTTACCTGACATTACCATAAAACCTCTCTAGACTCTACAATCTATTCGCCGCAGCCCGGCAGCTGGGGTGATCCTCTTAAAACAAGTCAGCTTCTCTTGATTCCTCAGCTCAAAACCATTCGGAAGCGGCTCCCTATTTCCCTCCGAGTAACAGCCCTTCTCTCCCTTGTCCATTAGTCCACTGCAGCCACACTTGAGCCCTGACTCAAGCTGTTTCCACTGCCTGGAACTCATGTTCCCAGAGAGCTGCTTGACTCATCACCTTCACCTGCTTCAAGTCTGGTCGACTAGCATTTTCTCAGTGAGGTTGCAACCTGTCACTGCTCCAAAGCCTACCACTGACAGATCCTAGATGGGCCTAGAATAGCTGGTAGCCCACTAATAATTCAACAGATGAATGAGCCAAGATTCCTGTCTTAAAATAACACAGAGGATGAGAGCTGTGTATGGAGCTTTTCCCTATGCTGTGTCACTTGTCCTTTCCATCTTCTTACAGTAGAGAAAACAGGCCCAGGGCATTTAGTTAGCCCAAAGTTAAACAATTTTTAAAAGATAAAGCGCTGGGACTTGAAGCCAAATTTTCTAACTTTAAATCCCAGGCTTGTCTTCCACCTGCAGGGTAAAAGGAGAAATAAAGAGGTTTAAAAAAAAAAAAGGCAGGAAGCAAAAAAAATGCTTCAGAGCAGGTTACTGATGAATAAAACAAGTGTCTAAAGGACCATGATTCCATTTAGCGTCCTTCTCCTTAACACTGAAAGGGGGAGAGGGGTGTCCTCTTTTCTTTTCACCAAGACAGAGGCATCTGTAGATCTTAATGTGTGTGCATGTGTTTTGCAAGGACACTTGAGGGTCCAGTGGTAAAGCCCTCAGCTGTTAACCAGAAGGTTGGTGGTTCAAACTTATCAGCCAGTCCACAAGAGAACGATGTGGCAGCCCACCTGTATGAAGACTTACAGCCTTGAAAAATCTCAGGACGGTTCTACTCTGTCCCACATCTGCCATGAGTCAACATGAGCTGTTGGCAGTAGGTTTGTTTTGATTTTTGGTATGTGTGTTGTGATATTTATCAGTTATAGTCAGCAGTTTAAAACCACCAGCCACTCCGGCAAAGGAGAAAGACTGGGCTTTCTACTCCTGTAAATAGTTACAGCCTTGAAAACCCAAGGGGGCATATCTATCCTGCACTATAAGATCACTATGAAAAACACCAAAAAAAATTTTTTTAATTAAAAAAGAAAGTCACTGTGAGTCAGCATCAACTCAGTGGCAGTGAGTTTTATATATGCTATTTTACAGAATAAAGTAGTTCTATAGGCATCTTAAACAAAACAAAAATTTTTAATCTCACCACTTTCAACTGATTCTTATTTGTGTTACTGTCTCTAAGTAATATAGTTCTCTGAACTTCATATTTCCATTTTCATTGGTTTTCCAGGCTGGCTGAGTAGGATTTAGCTTTCTTTCACCTCAGCACCTTCCCTCACCACACAATCACCCCATTCCTAATTTGTCATGCACCTAATATAATTTTTTGTTAGATTAAGAATTAGCAATTGCCTTAATGTCCCAATGTACTCAGACACATCAAGTAGTCCATTTCATCTTGAGGAAATTTCTCCTGAAGATTTCTGACCTCTGATCTGCATTGGTTACTCTTTAGACTGATGAACAAATAGAGTTTTGTCATCTCGTTTAACGTCACTCTAGAGTCTGTTCATCTCGTTCCTATGTTGGGCCCTGTTGCCCAGATCCTAGGTTCTCTTCTTTCCTGCCTCCTTTGTTTTGATGGAACACATCTTCCAGAAGCTTCCAAGGAAAATGTATATGGAAGATAAATATTTAGACACCTATGGATCTGAAAAACATCACTGCAATTCCACCATTACACCCGACTCGTGGTTGAGTTTGGGAGTCATTGATCCTCTGTCTTCTACTTTTTGAGACTGCTGTTAAGAAGACTTGTGCCGCTCTGATTCTTGCTCCCAGTGTTGGACCTGAAAGATCTCAGGATTTTCTCTTTAGCCCGAATACTCTAAAATTGCACAATGTTGTGCACCTTTTCTTGTGTGTTGTGCTAGATACCTGGTGAAACCTTTCCTTTTTTTTTTTTTTTTTTTGCAACCCTTTTCCACGAATTGCCTTCACACCCTCCCCAGGCAACCATTTTACAGTCAGGGAACGTGAAGTGTGTACAGATGGAGAAGTGAAAATATGTACCAATGGAGAGAGGGAAGCTCGGAGAGGTGACTCAAGAGAACTCCCCTGAAGCCTAGCACCTGTGGATGAATTCACATATGTGTTACCTCAATTCATGAGCATCACCAAGTTCACCTGGTGAACCCTTTCAATCATACGGTCATGTCTTCCAATTCCAGGAAATTTTCCTTTTGCAGTTTTAGGATGAGGGAACTTCAGAAAGTTTGGGGGGAAACCCCATTGTCTTTGTATTCCACTTTTCCATGAATGTTTTGAAGCTCCTCACAAAATGTTTCTTCTAGAATTCCTGTAGTCTGATGTCTGAACATCTCTGTATCTGTCTTTGTTTTCCTCCTGTTTGCCTTTTCTTTCATTTCCAAGAGCCTTTTTTAAGCGCCTCCCACCCCCAGCTGGTATACAGTCTATTCTGTGAGAATATTTGTGATCGTTCTTCAGTTTTCTTCTAATACACAGCCTGTTTTCTCGAAGTTACTTTTTTGTTGTGTTTTCTGTGAGTGTTTTTCCCCTGGTATTAGAGGCTTTCTTCGTGTGTCTGACAATTTGCTGCTCGTATTTAAGAAGAGTGTCCACAGCTTATTAGATGGCTGCTTTTCTTGCAGGGGATCTCGGAGGTCAGTTTCTCTAGCTCGCTCCTAGAATCCAAACTCCACTAGCACGGGGGCCTTTATTTCAATCATGAACCTGTTCTGTAAACAAGTCACGGTCCCTAAAACACTTTGTAATGGGGCATGATTTATTTGTATGTACTTCTTATGATCGGAACCATAACACAGTCATATTAATGTTTCTGTCAACAGTACTAGAGTAAATCAAAAGGTATTGCTACAAAATCAAAGAAACTAAACAGAAGTATCAAAATATTGTTATTGACAAACTGTTGTTACTCAACACATCCTCCATCTAGGTCTCTATAAGGGTGCTTCAAAAAGTTAATGGGAAAATGCAATTTAAAGATAATGGAATTTTTCCACAAACTTTTTCAAGCGCCCTGTACACTTCTGAAAGCAGTGTTTCCATCTCTCTGATCCTTCCCCCAAAGAATTCTAGGCTCTTTGATAGACACCGTGTCAAAACAGCAGTTTGGGCACCCTACAGGGACTAAATCGTGTTCCTTTGAAATGCTCTTTGAGTTTTTAGAACAAAAAGGCGTCTGAGAGGCAAGGTCAGGGTGGTAAAGTTTCCCAGTGAAATTCCTGTTGGATCGTCCTTGCTACTCAAGAATGAGCAGGGGCACTGTTGTGATGGGAAACAATTCCTCCTTGCACCTTTCCTGGTGTCTTTCTCACCAACTCTGTTTTCAGATTGCTTAAAATTGATTCTTAGTAAGTTCCTGATTGTCCTGTGTTCTTTGAAAACTATCAAGATTACCCTTTTGGGTAGCAGATGGACATTGGGCCTCTACTCAAGTACTCCCTTAACGCAAGAACACTTTGTTCTAATAACCTGGCATTCCAGGATACTCACCTTCCCAACATGAGCGCTGAAGACAAAGCGGGTGCATAAGCAAATGTGAAGATATATCAAAAGATTTAGCATCTGGGGTCTTAAAGACTTGAACATAAACAAGCAGACATCTAGTTCAGAAGCAACAAAGCCCACATGAAAGAAACACTCCAGCCTGTGTGATCACGAGGTGTCGATAGGATCAGGTATCAGGCGTCAAAAACCCAGAACAAAAAGTCATATTGTGAATGAGGGGGGATGCATAGTGGAGACCCAAAGCCCATCTGTAGGCAACTGGACATCCCCTTACAGAAGGGTCACGAGGAGGAAACAAGCCAGTCAGGGTGCAGTGTAGCACCAATGAAACATTCAACTTTCCTCTAGTTTTTTAATGCTCCCCCCCCCCATCATGACCCCAATTCTACTTTACAAATCTGGCTAGACCAGAGCATGTACATGGTACAGATAAGAGCTGGAAACACAGGAAACCCAGGACAAATAAACCCCTCAGGACCAATATTGAGAGTAGCCATACCAGGAAGGTAAGGGGAAGGTGTGGGGAGAAAGGGGATAGACAACAGAAAATAGGTAAAGGGAGACATTGGTCAGTGTAAGACGTTATAAAATAATTTATAAGTTGTCAAGGGTTCGTGAGGAAGGGGGTGTAAAAAAAACGAGCTGATACCAAGGGCTCAAGTAGAAAACAAATGTTTTGAGAATGGTGATGGCAACAAATCTTCTTGACACAATGAATGGATGTATGGATTGTGATAAGAGTTGTAGGAGCCCCCAATAAAATGATTTTTTTTTAAAGATTACTCTTGGAATCCCAAAACAGTCACCCCAATCTTCTGTGGTGACCTCTGTGCCCTGAATTGATTAGATCTTGCTTTCTTGTTCAAGTAGTAAATCCAAGTCTCATCCCTGGTTATTCATTCCATCAAATGGTGTTCGTTACCGTCAATCTTGCTTCAAAAGATCAGTCCCTTGAGCTTGCTGATCTCTGTACAACACTTCTGGCACCAGTAAAACCAAAAACTTGCTAAGGGCAAGGCGTTTACTTAAAACTGACAGTGCCAAACCCTGTGAGAGCCCAACGTCCACAGCTATCGGATTCGTGGGAATTCTTCATCAGTTTCGAGGCGTCGGGCACAGTCTCCTTCCTTTGCCAGGGCTGACGGCCTTCCTTCTCTCGGCTCATCTCTGAGGTCTGCCCGCCGTCCTTGAGATGCTGGTGCAGCTGAAGACTTCCGCGTGGGGCAGCGTTCCCAGAGACTTGTTGCAAAGCTTCTCCGATGATTGGGGGAAAGGTTCGCTTGAGTTTTGTTTAAAACAGCCCTGACCTCAAAATCTTTTTTTCTGATGACACAAAAGGGTTTGGGGTTTTTTGGTTTGTTGTTTTTTTTAAGATATACTGAAATCAAGACAAGTGTGTTCCAGAGTAGTTGTCCAAAGCCATCCACCAATCTCAGAGACATAAACACTATATGAACTGCAACTGTAGCAGTAATGTTTTCTGGCTTAGCCATGTGCTTACGGTGGATATGTAGTTGTCAAACCTTATTTTAAGGAGATAAAAGTTAAACTGTCATCAGCACTTGGCATATGGGGTCTAAATTAATGAACTTAATAACTGACAAAGACTTCCCATTGTAGAGTTTCTTTGCTTCTCTTTGTGCTGGTGGAAAATAGAGTTAGCAGTATGGTAGCTCCTGTAGAAACAGATCCGTATTTTGTGTCTGCAGCCCAGTCAGCACAATACAGTGAAGCTGGGCGCCTTCCAGGCTCAGGAGAAAGAGCTGGTGTTTGACATTGATATGACCGACTATGACGATGTGAGGCGATGTTGTAGGTAAGCTCCTGTTCCCTGCGGTTGGGCGGGTGATAACGCTGCCGGGGAGTAACGAAAACTCTGCTCCAGTTCTGCAGACATATGTTCTAAGTGCTGGACCCTCATGACAATGGCCATCCACATCATCGACAGAGCACTGGAGGGCAAGTAGCAGCAGCGTCGGATGCAAGAATCCGTTTTCCTCTATGCCAGTTTCTAATCTTGCGCGTTTCTAATGTGTTTCCTTGAAACATAGCATAGGGAAATAGAAGATAGAGCTGTTGAACAAGCCAGTCTAGGTTTTTGTTTTCTTAATCAGCCCTTTATCGCGCTGGGTACTCAGTATTGGCAGGTACTGTTCTGATGAGGGGAGTCACTCAGTCTAAGTAGGAGGCACTTTTCAAAAATTGAGGCTTACAGTGGTGTAGTCCTGCGGCGCAGCAGGGGTGCACACACCGGGTCAGAAAAGGCTTCCCTGAACGGTGACTGTGACCGTGATCACTAACTCATAGGAGTTTATTTTGTGCCCGGCATGCTTCTAAACTTTAAATATACTAGCTCTTTTCATAGTCCTTCGGCTTAAGGAATATTGGAGCGCCCTAGTGGCATTGTTGGGTAAGCGTGGACCCTCAAACCCCCCGCTGTGCCAAGGGAGAAAGCTGAGGCGATTTGCTCACTTAAAGATATACAGCCTCAGAAAAGCTCTAGGGTCACTGTGAGTCAGAATCAACTCCCTGGCAGTGAGTGTTCTAGTTTTGAGAACAAGTCCTTAAAGGTAAACGGCAATTGACCTGGGAGAGAGGAGGGGCAGGTGAGGCATGAAGGAATTCTTAGCAGAGAGCAGGATGGGTGAGGACCCGAGGACAGGCGTGTGAGGGATTCAGGAAACTCCAGCTAGGTTAGTGTGGTTAAAGAGAGTACATGAAGAAAGGTTTTTAAAAAATGAAATTAGGGCACTAAGTGTGAGCCAGGACTTTGTCCGTTTGTTGTAAAACCTATTCTTTTCTACCTCAGAGGACTTTGGATTTAAGCATCGTCTCTGGGTGTATTCTGGACGGAGAGGTGTTCACTGTTGGGTCTGTGATGAATCAGTGAGAAAGTTGTCTTCTGCGGTGCGTTCTGGAATCGTTGAGTATTTGAGTCTTGTAAAGGTGAGATCGCCTTCATGAGCATCTACATCCTTTGTCAGATATCCAGAACAGATCATTTTAGTAATAGATCAACTAATATTGTAGCAGCTACGTGTTAAGTAGCTTACATTTTGTGATAGGCATTGTTTGTGGCAAAAGGAAGAGTCATTGACTTTCCTCCAGCAATTATGTCAAATAAACGCACAAAGTTACAGGTATTAAGACTATATAAAATAGTGTCCATGCTTCCACACTTTGACTATTTAATCAATATTTTTGCATAGAATCCTTTAAATACATTTTTAATTATTTTACGTTATATGGAGCTCATGTGACAGAAAGTTATTGGTGGTTGCTTATTTTGGTGGTTTATTTTTCAGGGTGGTGCAGATGTCAAAAAGAAAGTTCATCTCAGCGAAAAGATCCACCCTTTCATCAGGTCTGTTGGAAAAGACCCCATCTGAGTTGTGTCAGATCGACCTACACATTCTTTGAGAAGCACCTTGCTATCAGTTTTCACTGCAGAGGCCTCGCTTTACAGTAATCATAGTTCACGTTAATTGAGAGCCTGTTTGCACTGTATTATGTATGATAGAGATTATGTAAATATTCTCATTGGTCTTCCTACCAGCCTTATGGGGAACGTGATGAGCTCTCCATTTACAGTCCAGGAAAATGAAGTGTCAGGGAGATTATATAACTTGCTTGGCACCGAACAACCGTTGTTAAATTCAGGATTTAGTCCTGGTCTGCCTGAATCCAGAGACTGTTTCCATTGAACTTACTACCTCCCTGGACGAGTGGAAAGAGCTTTGGGTTGGGAGCAAGAACCTCTACTCTGTTGCCTGCTCTGAACTTCATTGTCAAATACTGGGGCCTCGTTTCCTTCTCCGTACCCTGGAGAGAACAAGAGCTGCCCCGCCTCACTCACAAGCTGTGGCAAAGGGGATGTAAACGCATCAGCAAATGTGAAGAATACTGTCTGCGGAGTGCTTTACCTTTGTCTGAGTAGAACCTCAGACTCTCCCGTGTGTACTACTTACTGATGGATGAAGGGGCGTCAAAAAGTTCGTTGAAAAGTAGAATTAAATGATAATGGTCTTTTTCACGAATGTTTTGAAGCCCCTTTGTATTGTTCTTGTGGGTTGGCTGCTTTATATCGTTGTTAACTGTTTATAATGTCATTAACCCGAGTTCTGTTCCTACAGAAGATCTATAAGCATAATAAGAAAATACTTTGAAGACTATGCCTTGATTGGTCAAGATATTCTTGAAAATAAAGCAAGCTGGGATAAGGTTTTAGCACTTGTTCCTGAAAATATCCTTTCCCAAGACCATGTACATGTGAGCTAGTTACCTTTGTTCTGCCTGCATATCCTCATACTTATCCCTGAAAACATCACCTTTTTCACACACCCTTCCTGTACAAACGGGCTTTGAAAGGGCCTGTAAAAATCTCCATTCTCAAATTTTAATTTCATTTTTCCATGAATGGAATCCAATAAAAAGTCAAGCCCTTTCCCAAATCAATTTCCTCATTTTGGAAGTTGGTCCTCCTAGAATTAACAGCTATTTAAAAGTTGCTGAATCGTTTTGTTAAATTATGCACAGACTGAGAGAAGCTTTCTATTTTTTTAATAAATCATTTTATTGGGCTCATACAACTCTTATCACAATCATTTGAGTAAAGTACCCTTATACGTTCGTTGAGAAGCTTTTACATTAAACTTTATTTTCGCATTCTCTCTCATATTTCCACATAGGATATTTTTGTGGCTATCATCGTTTAACATTTTTTCTTTGGAGAACATTAATAGTTTCTTTCTAAGTACTTATAAGCCTTAGCTATTCTTGTGGTAATGCATACTGAAAGTTCAGTTGTTCACTGGCTTGCCTTGAATGTGTGTGTTCCTTAAAGACCCGTTACCGATGCATGGTGAACTTCAAGAGCGCTTCCCAACATTCCACAGTTCACTTCAGCGTTGGGAACACTTGAAGAAAATAGCCAGTCAGAATCAGGTAAGCACCCTGAAATGCATATTAAGACAGAACAGTGCAATTCCTGATTGTTTCGCACAAGAAGTTAAACATAGTCGAAAGTCACTTTTTAACCTTTAAAGAAATCCTCAAAAATTCCTTCTAATCCTCATGCTGGACTTCCGTTTCTTTTCAGAATACCAGCAAAAATGAAAGCCATGGTTACTGGCCGGAGTGGGAGATCATGCTCCAGTACTGTTTCCCACGGCTGGATATCAACGTCAGCAAAGGAATCAATCATTTACTGAAGAGCCCCTTTAGTGTTCATCCCAAAACAGGTGCTCTGTAAAGACAGTAAGGACAGGAGAGCAGTGAAAGTCGTTCTGACTTTAGCTCGTGTACTGTCACGTGTGGATACATCTCATCGCCGAGATAGGATGGGGAAAGAATTACACTGAATTCTTTTTTACCTAGTCTGTGAAATAGCGACAAGCCAGTTGCCACTGATAAAAATGTTCCCCTTGAGCTGATGCTATGTGATGCATGAAGGTAACGAGGACCTTAGAAATCAAGTTTGACAGTTCTCGTGTACACACGAGAAGACTTGGTCGCCATCATAAAACAGTCAGTGCTAGGAATAGAGCTCCGTCGTTTAGCTTTAACCTTTTACATGTCTCTTAAATATGATTCAGCAGACTGAAATGAGCTTTAAAATAAATTTTAAAGTGACTATATTTTCATAAAAACTAACTCCAGCCATCCAGAGAACAGAATAGAGAAGTATGTCGTCCTCGTTTGTGTAAACAATCCAGCCCTGTCACTTGCTCACTTTGGTGCCTTAGGCAAATTGGTTAGCCTCTCTATTCCTCCGTTTTCTCCTTATAAAATTAATGAGATGGCAATACTTACCTCAACATATTATTGTAAATATCAAATGTGAAAGTTTAGGAAAGTGTTTGGCATCTACCCAGTTCTCTCGCAACTACTAGTCTCCTTTAATAAACGATAATAGCCCTTTACCTACTGTAATAGCCAATACATACATTCACACAGCCCTCTATCAGTGATGTGCGTTTAGCTTCTTCTGGTCTTAAGCATAGTATTTTAAATATTTAATCCTAAGACTTCATTTGTTCTCAGACTCCAGGCTTAGGTGCTTGTCACTCCGAAGTGTGTGCATTTTGATCACATTCCTGTCCACTCACAGTGTCGACCAGTGTTTCTCTCTGCAAACAAGCACTCCCAGTTCCCTTCATTATTTTACTGCTTCCTCACCTGGCAGCCTTTAGAATCATTATGTCATTTTTAAGATGTGATGGATTTATATTGTGTACAAAATGAGGATATTGTAAAAGGGTAATTAAGGCTTGTCTATGTTATTTTCAAAATGCTCTCCACAGATGCCCAACCTGTTGGTGTGTTTTGATCATAGCAAGGAAGCCAAGTTAATGTAGAGAATTAGTGCCATCTGTTTCATTCAATTTTCAGGACTCACTAAATATCGGATTGTTCTGAACCTAAAATATGGAAGGATATTAGGAATAGAAGTGAAAGTAACAATAAGAGCCATAGGGGTCTTTAACACTATTTTTTTTTGTTTGGTTTGGTTGCTTTTAAAGAGAAATAAGAGGTATAACTGATGTGAAAGTGCTGTAACATATTAACTTTTCAAAATATTAGGTAAAAGCTTATTAACCAAAAATAACTTATAGAAACAAGACTAATGATTTCTTTCCCACTGTCATCAATTTATAACTTTTGGTTTCTGCAGGTCGCATTTCTGTACCTATTGATATACAAAAGGTGGATCAGTTTGATCCATTTGCCGTTCCAACCATAAGGTGCGTTCTGAATCATTAAGATTGTTGGTGATTGTTGCTCTGGATTGAAGTAGACTGGGTTTAGTTCCCTTGCAGAGAAGTAGTTGTGTAGAAAGTCTGTTTAGTCGTGGAGACTTTGCTCTGAGGTTACAGGAGGACCCCAGTAAAGCAGCATATCCTGTGAGCTCCACAGAACACCAAGAGTCTCCGCTGGAGTTCTTTTTAAGCACGAAAAGGGTTTTCAGGCCAAATTAATTTAGGAGCTGCTGCCTTAAAAGTTTGTGTTACTGCAAGGTTTCTCATCTTTAATATCCATGGAAAACTCCCAAAAATCTATAATAAACTATTCGAAATTTATTTGACCATGATTTTTTTTGGCAGAACAGTCTTGTATTAATGTTGCTCTCATACATTGAATAATGGTGTTAAAAAGCAACGTTAAGTTTCTCCTATTCTGATATTTTTAGTTCCATCTGTCATGAATTAGATATCATTCCCACCAATGAAGAGGAAAATGAAGCTGAATCTGACGGCAAACATAGAACCAGAGGTAGGTTAAGATATTGAAGTCTCATTTTAATTAAAAATTTTATATAGATATCTGTCTGTCACTCCAGTGATTATTTCATTTCCCTTGGGCCCAGCTCAAAATGTATTGGTGTCTATCCTGAAACTAGCTCTGTAACAAATAATGTAGCAGTGTTTCTTTTATTACATGGCCAAAAGGTGCTATAAAGTCAGTCCAACTCAATGTTTGCTGGTTTTGTTGGTTACTGATTACTGTAAAAAGTTGATTACTGATCAACTTGTAAATGCAGGTGTCTGTACTGTAAACTAAAATTATCAGTTAGTGGTGGTGTTACAAGTTCACAATCTCTTAGATTTAACAACTCTTTCCTAATTACTATGTTAGCAGTCCTTTTGTTTTCACTTTGACTACAGTGAGAAGCCCTGGTGGGATGTGTGAGCTGTTAACAGCTCAGGGAGCACTTGAAACCACCAGCTGCTCCATGAGAAATAGGAGAAGTCCTGCTCCCATAAAGAGCTACAGTATCAAAACCCCACAGAGGCCATTCTACCCTGTCTTACAGGGTCACTTGGAGTCCATGCCAGTGAGTTGTCTATAAGGTATACAGAGGGGTTTACTATAAATCAGTCTATCTGTGATTGAAGTCTAGAATCAAGATTTTGAAGGAGCTGGAAAATGTGTAACTTGCTGCTAGTAGAAGTAAAATCTTGACTACTCAACATACTGTGGCAAAAGCATCCAGAGGACGTGCAGTGATGATAGAGATGTTATATACCGAAAACATTATGGTATATAACTGTCCAGCATGGTAGTCGTGAACCACATGGGACTTTTGAGCACTTGAAATGTGTCTAGTCTCATGTGTTAGGCAGGTTATCTAGAGAAATACAACTTTTATGTATAAGAAAGAGCTTTTATATCAAAAAGTCATCATATCTAGAAGATAGCCCAGCCCAGTCCAATTTAAGTCCATGTGTCCAATGCTGGCCGGAGACTTCTTACATAGCTGCAGGCTTATGACGCAGACAGGTGAATTGAGAAGCAGGAAGAGCTCAGGCCAATGGATGCAGAGTCGCAAGAATCCAGTCATTACAATCACTAACAGCTGTCTGGGTAGCATGGCCCACAGAAGCCGCCCCGCGAAGCAGCCACAGAGTCCCAGCAAGCAAGCAAGCTGACATAGTACAAATTGCAATAAAATCTAACTGCCACATCTGACAAGAAACTGAATTTTTTTCATTTCCTGTTAAATAGCCACATGTAGCTAGTGAACTATTTACTGTACTGGACAGTGCAGACTTAAGGTCTCTGACTGATCTTTTGTGGTCAAATGTTGCTCTTCTTTCAAAATACAAGCTCAATTCTTGCTTATTCTTTGCCACTTCTAACAATATCTAAATGTAGTACATTCCACTATTAATGTTTGTGAAACGATTACAATAAACTGGAAAAAGAAATTTTGAGAAAACAATGAAAAGAACCAAAAAACCCTATTTAAAAACAACAACCTTAACATCTTCAGATAATAAGATATTAAAGCTAAAGTTTTTATTTTAATTCACTTAAATTTTAAAGTTGATACTCAATTCAGCTATTGGAAAGTTTTTAAATACGTTTGGAACAACTTTGGTATGTAAACCTACTTTTTAAAACATTTCTAAATGCAGATCACGTGTTTGTTAACACATCTGAATTAAGATGTGCTTTAAATTCCAAATACACATACGATTCCAAAGACTTGGTGTCCCCAGAAAAAGAGAATACAAGACACTGCAATTTTTTTCCTGTGCATTAAAGTGGTAATGTTTTACAAATAAAATATTTTATTAAAATTAATTTTACCTGCTTTTTTATTTTTTTCATATGCCTATAAGAGTATATTATGTGTTTCTTTTTTTTAAATCATTTTACCTGGGGCTCATACAATTCTTATCACTATCCATACATACATCCATGTGTCAAACGCATATGTACATTTGTTGCCATCGTCATTCTCAAAACACTTGCCTTCTACTTGAGCCCTTAATATATATTATGTGTTTCTGATGTTATATACCTATTAATGCTCATGGAAGCAGCAGTCAAGAGATCAAGTAGAACAGCGGATTCTCAACCTGTGGGTCACGACCCCTTTCACAGGGGTTGCCTGATTCATAACAGTAGCAAAATTAGAGTTATGAAGTACCGATGAAATAATTTTATGGTGGGGTCACCACAAAATGAGGAACTGTACTAAAGGATCGCGGTATTAGGAAGGCTTAGAGCCACTGAACTAGAGTACTGCACTGGGCAAATCTGCTGCACAAGACCTCTTTAAAGTACTGAAGAGTGAGCGTGTCAGTTTGAGGCCTAAGGTGTGCCTGACCCAAACTAGAATATTTCTAATCTCATGTGCGTGTGCAAGCTGGACCGTTTATAAAGAAGACTGCAGAACGGGTGCACTGAACTCTGGTGTTGGTGAGGAATGGTGGAAGCACCGTGGCCGGCCAGAAGAACACACAAATCTGTCTTGGAAGAAGGACAGCCAGAATGCTCCTTAGAAGGCCAGGTGATGAGGCTTTGTCTCACGTACTGCGGACATCCCGTCCCTGGGAAAGGACTTCCTGTTTGGTGGAGTAGGTCAGTGAAAAAGAGGAAGGCCCCCGGGAAATGGACTGACACTGTGGCTGCAGGACCAGGCAGTGTGCCTTCTATTGGGTCAACAACAACATTTTCATCGGCCAACACTTTCCAGGGAATTCCTTTTTTTTTTTTTTTTTTAATTAAAAGATCATTCTACTGGGAGCTCTTAAAACAATCCATACATCAATTGTATCAAGCATATTTGTACATATGTTGCCTTTCTGTTGAACCCTTGGTGTCAGCTCCTCTTTTTTCCATCCCTTCTCCCTCTCGAGAAAATTCTTATAAGAAACTTGAAGATTATGTTTGCCTGTTCTCGCTGCCAAAATGCTAACTATAATGTATGTTCTTCCTAACTTAGATTATAAGAAGACCAGTCTAGCTCCCTATGTGAAAGTTTTTGAGCAGTTTCTTGAAAAACTGGATAAATCCCGAAAAGGAGAACTTCTCAAGAAGAGTGGTAAGACCCTATGGGCCTCTCCCCTATCTGTTTGGACATTAGCAGGGGTAGTTTGACGTATCCAGCAGTGAGCTGTTAGGGGACTCTAGTCTGCTGTCCCCCCAAACAAATTACTGATTTTTCTTATATCCGTAATGTTTATGAAAATTGAGGTCCCCTAATTCAGTTCAACACATATTCATTCAAGATCAGGGATAGAAACAAAGATGAGTATATTAAGACTTAACTCCATACGATGCCTTAAGAAGTTACTAATCTGGTACAAAATAAAGAAGTACAGACTGCTAAGAAAAATATAGTACCCGTCTGAGGGAATCTGAGAAGCCTTCAACAGAAACAAGTAGTATTTGAACTTTTGTAAGTTAAATGCTGTAAGAATTCTAATTCCCAATGCCAACGTACCATACCTTTATTTAAGTGTCAGATTGCCGTAAGCAAAAATTTAATGAAATAAAGGTCCAAAATGGGAAAGGGGTTGTTCATTCTAAAAGCACTAGCAGGAACAAAGGCCTCGAGGCAGAAATGTGATCTGTTTGCTCTGGAGGCCACCAAATGGTACCATTAGATGGCTTTGAATTCCAGACTTAGGAGTTGGGGCTTAATTCTGTTGGAGCAGGAAAGCCCCTAAAAGTTTGTGAGAAAGAGTACCATAACTATAGCTTTCTTGTTGAAAGATCAACTTGGCAATGGTACATCTGGTGAGAGGTAGGGACGAGAGCACAGCCCCAGATACCCGTTGGGTGATTGTAGACAGTAGCATCAAAGATCTGTTAAAGGTATAAATTCTGACCCATCCTAAGGCTTATAAATGGAATGATAGGAAAAAATGTCAAAAAATAATTTTTTTAAATGGCACCGAAGCAAGGGGAAAGGAAGGTTCCAGAGAGATATTCAAGTGTTAATTGTAGTAATGAACTGATAAAAGCCTGTGGTGCACAGTAACTAGGATGGGAAGGTCCAAGGAAGAGTTCTTTCAATGGGAGGGACTTAGATGTATAAGCCAACAGGAGGACAAAAATCAGCAAAAGTTGATGAGTACCTTAAGAAAATTCTCTCCAATTCAAAAATTCTGTCCACTTTTTTTATTTTTTTTTAATTAAATGTATAATAGTTTAAGTAGTAAATAATGCTTAACTACTATTAGCACTCAAATACAAATGGGCTTCAAAAAGTTTGTGGAAAAATACATTCTTTTAATTCCACTTTTCCATGAGCATTCTGAAGCTCCATCCTATGTGCTTACTGAGGTGCAAATGGGTAAGCGCTTCTTTGAGTTCATCTGCTGCTGGAAGGTCATTACCATGACAACCCTATGGAGCACAATTCAACTCTACCACACATGAGTCAGAATCAACTTGATGATAACTGTGATGTTATTGAATGAATAGTGATGGCTTTGAACCTAGAAAGCCTTGCTGTAGCTGTCATGCCAGCTCACAGTATTAAGTCCTTTATAATCTCATTGTTCAGTACTCAAGGCAGGTCTGTGATGTGGGCTTCAGCAAATGTGAAAGCAAGTTCTTCTGCATGATATGAATGTAGTGGAAGCATTAAGCAAGTCAGGATGTGACAATAAGGCTGACTGTGTGTTCTTTACTGTCCTTTGATAAACTTCTATTCCATTTTAGATTTACAGAAAGATTTCTGAAGATAACTCTCCTAAAAACGGGTGCAGACAGTCTTCTACCTTCATCCAAGGGTCCACTACTTCTCAGAGCCACTTAACACATATGGCGGAACCACTCATGCGTCTTCCTTGAAGCAGCAATTCATTGTCTTGAGAAGCGATTGTGTTGAAAAGAATGTCCAGGCTCCTAGAAGAAGCAATAAAAAGCAGCAGCAGCAATGGTTGCATTTCAAATAAGATTTGTAAACTTAAATATTCTATGAGGGGGCTTCCAAAAGTTCAGAGGAAAAATAATGGAGTTGATCCACAAACTTTTTGAAGTCTTCTCTGACGAAGATAATTCTAGTATTCCTTTCAGAGATACTGCGTTCTGCCAAGTGCAATAGATAGCAGCAGTAAGGGAGGGAAAATATGCCCAATGCTTTCATCGCAGCTCACTAGATAGAGCTTCAGATTTCTGGGCCAGGGAAGGCTGCGTCCTTGTTTCAAACAGTTGAGTTAATTATATCTGACGCTTAACATGTGTGAATTTTGCTCACTGATTTTTAATTGATTAGGCCATATTCCCACTGCCCCCTTTTTTTTTAACCACTTAGAATATCTAAGCCTACCAACATTTCAAGAGATCAATGATTAGATTAACAGTATTAGAATCTAGTATGATGTCCTTTAAAACTTTTGGTATTTGTAGCTTTTAACTTCTCTCAGAAAGTAACTGGTCTACTTTATGTAAAGAAAAGTAGCTTAGAAAAAAATAACCAACCAACTCCACTAACATAAAACCAGCTGTCTTTGTGAAAGGATCTGGCTGGTTTTTTATAATTTACTCAACTTTTTAAATTTCATGTCTTCCATGTTTGGTTTTATGGAGTAAGTATCAGATGTCCCTTGCCTCAGTTTACAAGCAATCTAACAAAGCAGTCGTTCTGATTGACACTCAGCTTCTAAGGAAGAAAAGCAAGCCTTCAAGTCAATGCTTTCCTGTGTCGGGAGCAGTGGTTTCTTTGGCTTTTCCTTTAATTTTGCTCACACAATTTTTCGTCGTCTTTATCTTTTGACTTATGTCACGGACTCCATTAAACAGATTTGGAAACAGGCAGTACAGAAATGCTTTGCATTTCCTTCTCGTCCATTTTTTTCAGCATTTGAAAAGCTATTCACTCTGCATTCTGTGGCATGATGGTTACGTGCTGGGCTGCTGACCACAAGGTCAGCAGTTGGAAACCACCAGCCATTCCATGGAAGGAAATGAAGCTTGTAAAGCGTTACAGCACTGAGTGAGTTTCAGTATTCAGGTTCTAGAAAAGGTGGGTCTGTTAGAAATGAATGCAGGTAATTGCTCAAGACTTACTGGTCCATCTTAACTCAGAATGGGATAACCCTTGTTTAGCAATAAACGGGGTCCTTGAGCATACTGACGGGTCCCTGCCCCACCTCGCCTCAGCCCACACTGCGCAGACCTGGCTGGTAAGACCATGGTCATCCGGGAGGCCTCCTACACTCTCCTCACCACCCATTTGGATCCCTTGTTGCCATCAAGTCATTTCTAACTCACAGAGATCTTGTGAGTTTCTGAGGCTATATATCTTCACAGGAACAGAAACCTTACTCTTTCTCCTACGAAGTCACTGGTGGATTCGAACTGCTGATCTGTGGTTAGCACTCCAACACATAATCCACTACACCACCAGGGATCCTAACCTTGAGTACATCTCATCTAAACTTATAGATCATCTCAATAACCGATGTGACATTGAATCCTAAAGGCCAGAGGAGTTGTGGGGTGACATCACGAACATCGTACATGAAGAAGCAAAAGATCATTTAAAAGGCAAAAAATAGCAAAATGGATGTGAGAAGAGGCTCTGAAGCTCACTTTTGAATGTGCAGGAGCTAAAGTGAACAGAAGAAATGACGAAGTAAATAAAAGACCTGAGCAGATTTCAAAGGGCAGCTGGAAAAGACAAAGTAAAATATTAGAATGAAGCACACAAGGATAGAACAGATTTCGCATATTCCACCCCAAAAGAGCTGAAGAAGATATTCAAGCCTCCAGTACCAATACTTGTACCCATTTCAAAGAAAAGTGACCCAACAGAATGCAGAAATAATTGAACAATAGCATTAATACCATAAAGTTTGGCGAAGATCCTTAAAAAAATGGTTGCAGCAGTCCACTGGAAAGTCCACTGCACTTGGCCGAGAATGTGGATGAGGGATGTTGCTGACATCAGATGGCTGAAGCACCAGAAAGACACTTAGTTGAATGTCATTGACCATGTAAAGGCATTCAGCTGTGTGTTGTTAGGTGTTTCAAGTCAGTTCAGACTCCTCACAGCCAGACCCTCAACAGAACAAAGCAATGTCTGGTCCTTCAGCATCTTCACAGATGTCGTGTTTGAGCCCGGACTGTAAGCACTGTGTCAATCCATCTCATCAAGGGTTTTCGCTGTTTGGCTATTTTACCAAACAGGATGTCTGTGTTAGGGTTATCTAAAAAAACCAAACCAGGACCCTTATGATTATAAATATTTAAGAGGATAGGTTTATACTGCAAAAGGGAATATAACAGCTAATTAGTCCACACAGCAGTACAGAGGCCTCAGTTCAACTCACTTTTGTGGAATAATTAATATACTGAAGGTCCTTCAATTCACTCAGGCTGCCAGTCCAAAGTCTACCCTCAGGCAAGACGGGCAGGGTGGGGCAGCAACAGTCAGTAGGTGGGGAGCTTAGGGAAGCAGGCCCCAATGGGATCTCAACCTCATGTAGTGCTGAGATGCAGCTCTCGAAGCCGCAAGCTCTGGCAACATGATCGAGGGGTTGGTTGGGCTCACAGGCAGTGCAGCACATGGTTGAGACAAAGAACTAGCTCAAGCAGCAGCACTCTGGTCTGATCATCAGATGGATGCTGCAGAAAGACCCATTAAAACCTGCGATGTACTAGGGATGAAGTAGAAACGGAGCAGGAGGGATAGGATATTGAGGAGGGAGAAGGGAGGAGGAAGAGAGGGAGTAACCACATATGTAGAGGGTTTAACAGGATACTATGGTTGATTTCATTTCGTGAGATGGCCTATGTAAATATATACAATATGTTTCTTTCAAAAGCAAAATAAACATGAAATCTCTCCAGATTCCTTATCCCTCCGACTGCCCCCCCCCCCAAAAAAAAAAAGCACTCAGAATGGACTGGAAAGCCTAGTGTTATACTTTCAACTAGAGTTGTTGTAAACTCCCACTAGGGTTTTGGAACGAAGTCAACCATGAAACTATTTTAATGCTTTAACATTAAAGCCCTTGGATAAAAGCTAGTGTAGCAGCCCGTAAAATTAATTACAGAACATTGTTGTGCTCAGGGAAAAGAGTCAGTGTGTAGGTTTTGAAGAGAACAGAAGCATGGTTAGAGACTTGATTTCCCTTTTCCAATTTGTCAAGTCATTGATGTTTTACAATTAGGTTGGTGTGCGTCTTCAAGCCCATTCTGACCCATAAAGACCCAATGCACAACAGAATAAAACAATTAGGATTATACACAAACAGGACTTCTGTCTGCAAACTTGCCCCGTGTATAGCAAACTGCAAAGAAAAAGTCAGCATGTACTTCCATAATGAGACATTACAACAGAGTTTTAAGTCAGCATGATGGGGAAAAAAAGGAAATGGTCTAAAGTTGTGTAACAGGCATAAACTGAAACCCAAACTCGCTGCCCTGGACCACTGCCGTAAAGCGAGTATTGCAATAAAGGCGAGTCCCACTTTTTGTTTGTTTCTCTACAAATAGAAACATGCTTACATTATACTATAGTCTTACTTATGCCATAGCATATAATAGTCACTGTTGGTCTGAATCCGCTCGTTGGCGGTGGGCAGAGAGCTGATTAGTGTGCAGTAGCATGAAAGTTTGAAGCACTCAGAATCATCGACATGTGACAGACCTGAAGTGAGTACATGCTGTTGGGGAAATGGTGCCAATCTCAACACGCTTGCTACAAACCTTGGACTTGGGGGGGAAAAGTATCTGCTAAGCTTAATAAAAGCAGTGTTGTAAAATGAAGTTAAGCCTGTATTTGTCTAGAAGGTTCATTGACTGTCCCTTTCTTCTGAAAGCAAGTGGACTTACTGGGAGAGGTGAGAGTTAAAAGACGCTGAAGAAATCTGGTGTCAGCGTTCGCGGTCTAAATCGTGCCACAATATCGCCTCTTGAAAGAACAGGGCACCAGACGTTTCACAAGATGAAGGTGTCTGCACCTATAGAAATCGGCAGCCTAAGAAACCCTAAGTAGGGTCCCTAGGAAACCATCCATTCTATGGCAGTTGTTCATTTTCTGACTCACAGAACCAGAGTGCTGTGCCAACCTCACATTTACTGATTGAGCCCAATATTGCAGCCACTCCACAGCAGTGGGAGTGTGAAAAATGACACCTGGTACTAGCAGTTAGGCACTCAGCTACTGACCAGGCTAGCACTTCAAACCCACCCCTGGGCTCCATGGGAGAAAGCTGGTGATCTCGTTCCCTAAGAAGAAAGTCAAGAAAACCCCCGGGGTGGTACTCTGACACAGGGGTCAGAGTTGAAATCCACTACTGCAGCCAACAACTCAAGAATATCAGAATGTCCCGTTTCTGGTAAACCACTATCTCAATCCAAATTCATTCATCTTAATCCTCACTTCCCTAGGGTTAAACTCAAATTCTAAAGTAGTGTTCAGAGTACTGTGAAGTTTCACTGCTTCAAAGGGCATCCACAATCATTTTAAAACAAATCAGATCGTTTTAGCTGGTTTAAGTAACCCAGGTACAAAACATCCCCTCACACAGGGGCCACAGGGAAGGGATGAGCCAACCAGGTAACAAAAAAGCACTGATGAAACGCAATATTCTGGTTCCTTGAGGCTTCCTCACCACCACCCCACTACCTGTCTGACCTGGGTCTGGTCTGTGCAGCCCTGTTCCCCGGCTCTCAGAGGATAGCCTGCTGAACTGTGTCTGCTCCTCCCCACCCCTGCCTCAATGCCAGAGCTGGACTTTGCAGCCTCTCCCCCCACATTCCAGGAAGTCAGTCCTTGGAAGACTGCAGCTGCAGCACCAGGAAGCCTCCCTTCTTAGCACAAGCACCATCAGCTTTCTTCACCTCATTGCATATTTCCCTGATCCACATCCTATAAATATCCCACTGCCCCACCAACAGGCAAGATATCCCTGACCTAATTCGGGTCTTGGAACCTGTCCAGGAGCTCAAGATGCTCCTGTCCCTTTCTGTGTTCTCCCTTCCCTTCCAGGGAGCTCTTTCCCTGCCCTAATAAAGCCACTCTTAACCTCATGTTCTTTGTCTCAATTCCACCTATGTTCCGTGTCTCAGCTTTTACCTCTCACTACCATGGCCCCAGTACTGCCTTTCACTGCGGGTTAGACAGGAGCATGTGCACAATTACAGGAATGGGAGTAGCTATACCAAGAGGGTAGGGGGAAGGTGTGGAGAGGAAGGGGGAACTGATTGCAATAATGGACACAACTACACACACCCCTCTAAGGGGACGAACGATAGAAACCATGGGGAAAGGGAGATAGCAGTCCATGTAAGATATGAAAACAATAATTTATAACTTATCAAGGGGTCACAAGGATTGGGGTGAGGGGGGAGGGACAAAAGAGCTGATACCAAGGGCTCAATAGAAAGTAAATGTCCAGAGATGAATGATGGCAACAGTGTACAGATGTGCTTGATACAACTGATGTAAGGGAAATGTTTTAATGTTAATTTTTTTAAATCTGGTGAAAGCTTTTGTAGGATTAAGAGTGTGGGGTTCGTGGCCCACCAACCTTTTCATTTGTAAAACGCTGGTTTTGCCGACTATTTTTCAAGACTCCTGGTGAATAAAGCATGGGAGCCCCTAAAATTAATGAGTTCCAGAAAACGGAAGAAGTTCCCAAGCCAGGCAAAAAGAATCCCTACTGTATGTCTATGTTTTTTTCTTGGGCGGGGATTCTCGATTTATCAGGTGAAGAATTCCTATGTTGCTATGATCAAGCCAAACTGTAGACAGTGACATGAAGAGGCTGGTTTCACCTATGGTCAGTGGAGAGCCTTAGAAAACACATCGTAGACATGCCCCCACATTGTGCGATTCAAAATTCCAGTAACTGGAGATTATAAATCGTGGATTTCAAAAATCAAGTAACACTCAGCCTCCTGGTGTGAAGCCAACCATTAGCGAGTTGGTTGCTGGGACAGCGAGTGTCACCGAGGCTGGTTCGCGCCGTGAGGAGTTAGGGGCCCGCATCATGGCTCTCCATGTGGAAAGGGTGATGGCGGCTTGGCGCCGTCGCTGCGTCCGGCTTCGCCCCGGAGAGTCTGCAATCCCAACCCACCACGAGGGACAGGCTCCCCGCGGGGTCGCTGCGAGCGGCTGGCCGGCGTTGTGTATGAAAAGGGGGTCCTTCTCGCCGAACGGAGGGCACCTCAGAACAGCCCGGCGGGGGGCGGCCAACGGGCGCGGCACGGAGGCAACGCCAGGCCACCTTCGCGCCGCGGGCAGGAAGCGCCGCCGGCGGCCTGACCCGGAATCGGACGCCGGCCCCGCCCCCGCGCGCCGCCCTCGGCAGCAGGCGCGGGTCACGCTCTCGTCCGCTCTCTTTCCGCCGCCATCTTGGCTCCGCGTCCCTGTGCGGTAAGTGCCGTCCGCGTCGCTCGCCTCTATCCGCCGCCATCCGCCTCTCTGGCGGGCGCAGCCGCCCGGGGTACGAAGTGGCGGAAAGCGGGGGTCCTGGTGGGGCCGCAGGGTCCCTCCGTGGCCTCGGGAAGGGCGGCCTTGAGGCCCCGGGACGAAATGGGGGCCGTGGTTGGTGGCCTGGCCGCAGCCAGGCAGACGGGCCGCGGGGAGTCCGGGGTTAGGGAGGTGGGTGCCGGGGGCGGGAAGGGCGTGCTTCTGTTGGGAGCGGCTCCCCAAGAAAACCGAAGGGGAAGGGGACACAGCCCTGGGAACGCCACCACCTCCAGCCCGGTCCCGAGTTCTTCCTGTAACAAACGAGTGCTGCGGCTCCATGTCAGCCGCGCACACACACACACACACAAAGTCGCTAAGCGGGAGCCCCGGCGGCCCGAGGCCGGCGGCGATCGGCTGGAAGGAGGGGCGAGGAGTCGGGGTGCCGGCGCGGTGGTGGTTTGGCCCGGGCCCTGGCCGGATTCGCCCCGCGTCCCCACGATCTGGGGGTGGACCGTCTCCAGGCGCCGCGCTCCTCTTCACCCGCGCAGCCCCCCCTGCAGATTTTCTGCCGTCCTTGACCCTGAGCGCGGGTCCCAGTGCACTCAGGCCTCCTTTTCTCCCCTTCCTTCAGAAATGCCCGGTGAAGCCACAGAAACCGTCCCTGCCACCGAGCAGGAGTTGCCCCAGCCCCAGGCTGAGACAGGTAGGTCCCCTGCCCCCCCACTGTAAGGGTGACCCAGAGGCCCTTGGCGGGGAACGTGAGGAAGGAGGCAGGCGTCTAAACTGCTGCTGGTCAGAACGTTAACCCCTCTGTACCGGAGGGATGGGATAAAAATAGTGTCTAAGGTTTGAGGCTACCAAGGGTTCCCCTAGGCTGCTTTGTGGTTTATGCCAACTGCCTCAAAGGGGGCTCTGGGGGGCCGAGGAAGGGGCTTGGTGACTGACCACTTGGAACTGGATGACACCAGGCCCAGGAGACGTGAGCGGCTGTGAAGTTGCAGGCAGCAAGTTGCATCAAGGTTTTAGATAGCAGGGCTTGGCACGGTGCCACCATCACATGGTCTGGATGACATGAGTACTCAAATGTGTCTTCTGACCTCCCAAGTCACTTAATTTGTTCTTGGTAGCTCAGGCTCGGGGACAGCCCCTGCAGCGACAGCCTGTCTGGAACTCAGGCCGCCCTGCCTTTGACTGCTGCGCCACTTTGACGTTGCTGGGTGCCCGGTATGGGGTTAACTTCTTGTGGAAATGTCTGTGCCCGAACCGTGGTGGGGGGGAAAGACATGTGAATGGTGATCTGTTTGCTGCCGAGTGAGTTTTGAAGATCCTCACGCTCTAGCTTCCATCCTCGCCTTTTATTATTTTAACGATCTCCTTTGTCTTTTGTAAGTAATTCCACTTCTCGTTTAAGGGCAGTTTTTGTCCCCTTTTGGAAGCAGATTATATGTAGTTTGTAGCCGAATGTGTTAAGGTCCACCCTCCCCACCTGTCTGATTTTAGCAGCTGAAGGGATTAATGCAGTTGCTAAAAAAGGCAGTGGCCCTACTGGGGGCCGAACTGTATGTGGTCTTTATTCTGCCATATCAGCGCTCAGTGAGGCCTAAGAAATCAAGAATCATTGAACAAGTTCGTTTATAACAGTGAAGGCTGAACTTGAGATGAATTTTGTATGATCTAGTTTCGAGTTTTCTCAAAACCGTTTACTTTGGAAGCAATGCCGATACAATGTTGTTAATGTATTCCTAAGTAGTCTGAATACTTATAACCCTAAAGGGTGTACAAGTAATAAATACACAGGATTTTGTCTGTCAGTATAATTAGTTGATCAGAATAAATGAGAACACTAGCTCATGAAATGAGTTATAATATTAAAGCAATCTATTTGGGCCTTTCCCCAACTCGAGGCCCAGGCAGAAGAAAAAAATACTCTTTGGAAGCTCTCCAAGAAAATTTTAACACTTTGTAAATTGTGAACTTGGTTGCTATAGGGTTTGTTAGGAGTTTTGTCATTCACACTAATCAAGGGATTGATCTAATCCTGTGTTGACTCTTCAATGGCAGGCACAGGCTTTCCCCGTGTTCCGAAAACCCTGTATTTAGCTTTAGTCTGGTGTTAAATATGGGTCTAGGCATAATGAAATATTTATGCAGATCGAGGTGGAGGAACCTGCTTGTTTTCTACTTCCAAAATAGAGCGACAGTCTGGTTTGACCAGTTGGGCTACAGTTTCCTTCATTCAGGCCCTACCCTGTGACTAAGCGCTCTTCCTGCAGCCCTTACAGCATGGCCTGGAAAGGTCTGGCGAGCTAGGGCTTCTGACCCTGTTGTATAAGGAGCGGTGGCTGAGTGCAGGGCTGTTGGTGCCAGCCTGCCTTCCGTGGGCATGGTTCTACTCTGTCTTCCATACAGGGTCGTGGCTAACCTGTTTGTGAGCGGGTTTGTTTGCTTATATTGTTTGAGGGGTGAATGAGACTACGACAATGTACTGCTTAGAGAGCGATCCTGGAAGGCGCCCTGGTGGCACTGCGGGCGAGGCATTGGGCTGCTTGACAACGAGGAAGGGTGGTAGTTCAACCCACCGTGTTCTGGGAAGAAAGGTGGGGCTGTAACTGCACCTTCCCAGAGACCCTACACAGGGGTCCTGGGCGGTGGAAGTGATAGCATGGCAGTGTGTCCCTGAAGAGGTTCCACTTCAAAGAAAACTGAAGTGCGCCTTCCTAAAAGATTCTTTAAAGGCCCTGAACACCTCACCACCCGACCCTTGACCTGTTGGGACCCTGAGGCTTTGAAGATTTGCATTTTCTCATTCAGCTTGGATTCCTCACCACTCACTGCCTTCATTCCCATCTTCAGAGAGAGAGAGAGAGAGTGTGTGTGTGTGTGTGTGTGAGAGAGAGAGAGAGATTGTGGGTGGACAAAAAGCTGTTCTGCGGAGCTACTGTTAGAGGCAGGTGTGGCTAAGAATGGAGTTCCACTTGAGGGAGGGACAGGACACTGGGGAAAGGCAGGCAGACATGTTATTCCCACCCCATGGCTGGACCTGTGAATAGTTTGCTTATTTGGGGGCGGGGGGTGGCATTGGTGATGAGAAAAGATTGTGTTCTCTCTTGACCCTGAATTATGTTTGGGAAAGGTTGCTGCCTGTCTAATCCTGTGTAGTCACTTCCATTCTCAGATGTAAGACTCCAGGGTTTCCTGTGAGGCATGGGGTACCAACTTGAGGCTGCATAACTCACCTTTGTTTTTTCCTTCCCTTTCCTCCTTGACCCCTGTTTGCTTTTATCCTCCAGCTGTGCGTCCTCTGCCTTCATCTTTGGGTGTCACTGCTACCTTGGGGCAGCCTCAACCTACCCTTCCCTCTCCTGGCCCTCTGGCAACCACTAACCAGCCTTCCCCATTCCCTTTGCCTTCTAATATTGCCTTCACCTCAACCCCATTTGAAGCTCCTTCTCCCCAGTCCTCAGGGATAGCCCTGCCTTTGGGGGCTGCCCCTCCTCCCTCTAGTACCCCAACATTCCTACCAGATTTGATAGGGCCTCCCATCTCCCCAGCTGCCTTAGCTCTGGCCTCTCCCATGATAGCTCCAGCTCTGAAAGGCGCCCATTCCCCTTCAGCTCCCCTGGCTCTAGTGGCCTTGGCACCTCCTGCAGGCCAGAAGGGCTCTACTTTCCCACCTAACCCTCTGACTTCACCTCCAGTTGCTGCAGCTGAGTCAGTCCCAGTAACATCTGTCTCGACTCCCGTGGTTCCCTCGGACCCCAAGGCCTCGTCTGGTCAAGTTCCCTCCCAGGTAGTCCCTAATCCAAAAGGTACATCCATCTGTCCAGGTAAGGTGGATGCTCGTCCACCCCACCATGAAGCTCCCTTGGCTTCTTCCCAGTGTGGATGGGCAGCCTGTCCCGAGTTGGCACCCATCAGTCCCTTAGTTAGCACTCCCCCTCAGGTCCAAGGTGACCCCGCCCCTTCAACTCTAACTCCTCCACAAAACCTGGTAACCGGAAAGGAGCCCCTTGCTTCCCCTGCTGCCTCATCTTTTTCGGCCCCAGTTCCTCCTATGGCCACGTCCCAAAAGACTGTGACTCCCAGTGACCCACTTTTCCTGCCTACTCTGGGCTCTCTTCCACCTTTAAGTCAAATAACTCCCTCAAATCCTACAGTGGAGAACATTTCTTCAGGTCACTCCCACATGGGAGGAGTCTCTTACCCTTCTCAGAGGTCTGTGATTCCTCCTATTCCTTTGAGAAATGAGACGGTTCCTGCTGCTGGGACTGCTTTTCCCTTGGCTCCACCTTCCCTTCTGCATCGTGACAGAGGCACCTCAGCTCTCACTAGTGTGGCTTCTCAAGGCTCTTCTGACACCACTAACCAGCAGCAGCCTTTGGTGACCCGGGATCCTCTCACTTCTCCAGGGAGTCCGGGCTTAAAAGAAATGGTGTCATCTGTTGGAGCCACCCCACTTGTGATGACTGGCCCTTCTATAATTTCTGTTGTTCCTCGTACTATTGAGGCCACTACTGGTCTGTCTCCACCAGTTTCATCAGGTCCCATCAATAGTAAGAGCCCAACTTCGCAAGCCGCATTGGTTAAGGTGCCTATGAGCCCTCCTTCTCAAGGGATAAGCAGTTTGGAGACACCAGACTCAGCTCCTCTGTCAGCCTTTGAAGATTCCAGAAGTGTCCCCACTTCGATATTAGTTAAACTCCCAAGTCAGAAAGATTTCCAGACTCTACCTGCCTCTCCTGCAGGAGTCCCTGTTTCTCCAGCCCAGGCAGGACATCCCTCTAATAAAGACTCTCCTCCATCAATCTTGGCAATCCCTAAAGATTCCCCTTCTCCCCAAAGTACATCTTCTCTAGAAAGGTCTCTTTCTCCTGAAGCCACCCTAGCAAAGAAAAGCCTTGTAGAGCCTCTGCCAGGACTTGAGCCAGCCAGCATTGGTACCTTTCCTCCAGGAGTTCTTAACTCTCCAACATCTGTAATCCAGACAAATCCCTCTCCACCAACTGTAGCTTCCACAGGCCTCCCAAGTAAGAAAGATTCTGCTACCCCCACCGGGGTGGCTCTTGGAACGGCCAAAGGTACATCAACATCAGTGTCTGCAGCCAGCCCTTTTCTTGAAGGAGCTATCTCTTCACTTGCTGGAAGCCACCCCTCTGAGAAGGGTCCTTCCACTCTTGCTACTTTACCTTCGCTTCCTTCATCCGCTGGAGGGTGTCTTGTGTCTCCAGCTGTGGCTTCCTCCCCCCAGGATTTTTCTGCTTCTCCAGTTACCTTGCCACTGGTCCCTGAAATCCCCAAGTCTGTGCCCTTTCCCTCTCTTACCTCAGCTGGGATTCCTTCAGAGGCAAAGAAAGTCGACAGTATTTCTTATGCCTTAGCGTTGGCGCCTGCAGCCTCTCCTGAAGGGCCGCCAGGTGAGGCCTCTGACGCTCCTGTCACCGTGTCTTCCAAAGGAAGTTACCTGGTTGACAACCCATCTACTTTAAGGACCAGTGCAGCTCCTCAGACTGAAAGACATGTGACAAAGAAAGATTCCACTCCTCCTGCTTTGACTCTCGCTCCTGTTTCTCAAAATGAACCTGTCCCTGTTTCTCTGGGTGGGAATCTTCCGACCCCTGTGTCGCCACTCGAAGCTTCCCTTCTTCCCGAGGTCAGTCTATCTTGTCAAGGCCCTCAGGGCTTACAAGCCAAGAAGCACCCATCCCCTAAAGGGCCTCCCACTTCCACACCTGGGGCTACTCCTCCTACCAAAGGGGTCCCAGGAACCCCTTCCTCAAAAAAGAGCCCCACTCCATCGCCTGTGGCTCCACTGTCTGCCAAAAAGGCCCTAGCAGGAGCATCCCCCAAGGAGGCCACCACTCCCCCACCTACAGCTCTCCCCTCTGACAAACCCACAGTGGACCCAGCAACTCAGTTCACTAAAGATCTCTTTATTCCCCCGCCCGCGGCTCCTTCCAAAGGGGCCCCCACTCCACCTGTAGTCCTTCCTCCCAAAGGGGCCCTAACAACTCAGTCCACCAGTGTCACCACTCCCTTACCTGTGGCTCCTTCCCCTTCGAAATCCAAAAAGACCCCAGCGGCTCAGTCCACTGAAGATGTCCCCACTCCCCCACCCGCGGCTCCTTCCAAATCCAAAAAGACCCCAGCGGCTCAGTCCACTGAGGATGTCCCCACTCCCCCACCCGCGGCTCCTTCCAAATCCAAAAAGACCCCAGCGGCTCAGTCCACTGAGGATGTCCCCACTCCCCCACCCGCGGCTCCTTCCAAATCCAAAAAGACCCCAGCGGCTCAGTCCACTGAGGATGTCCCCACTCCCCCACCCGTGGCTCCTTCCAAATCCAAAAGGACCCCAGCAGCTCAGTCGACAGGTAATGACCTTACTCCCCCACCTGTCACTTCCAAATCAAAGGGGGGTCCCCCAACAACTCAATCCATCAATGTCCCCATTCCCCCACCTATCACTTCTTCCAAAGGGATCCCAGCAGCACCATCCCCTAAGGGGGCAGAGGACCCCACTTCCCCACTTGTAGCAACTCTTTCTCCCAAAGGGATCCCAACAGCATCATCTCTCAAGGAAACCCCCACTGCTCCATCTGTGACACCTCCCTCTTCCAAGTCCAAAGGGGCCCCAGCAGTAGCAGCCTCCAGAGACAAAGGTACTGCCCCTCCTGTGACTCCTCCCTCTCCCAAAGATGCCCCCATTGCTGCTCCTGTGACTCCTCCCTCTTCCAAGTCCAAAGGGGCAGCAGCAGCTTCCAAAGACAAAGGATCTGCCCCTCCTGTGACTCCTCCCTCTCCCAAAGAGACCCCCATTTCTCCTGAGACTCTTCCCTCTCCCAAAGATGCCCCAGCAGCACTATCCCCCAAAGATGCTCCTTCCTCTTCCAAGTCCAAAGGGGCCCCAGCAGCTTCCAAAGACAAAGGCGCTGCCCCTCCTGTGACTCCTCCCTCTCCCAAAGATGCCCCAGCAGCAGCAGCTTCCAAAGACAAAGGCGCTGCCCCTCCTGTAACTCCTCCCTCTTCCAAAGAGACCCCCATTGCTGCTCCTGTGACTCCTCCCTCTTCCAAGTCCAAAGGGGCCCCAGCAGTAGCAGCTTCCAAAGACAAAGGCGCTGCCCCTCTTGTGACTCCTCCCTCTCCCAAAGATGCCCCCATTGCTGCTCCTGTGAGCCCTCCCAAAGGGGGGGCCCCAGCAGCATCATCCCGCAAAGTGGCTCCTGCTCCCCCACCTGTGGCCCCTCCCTCTTCCAAATCCAAAGGGGCTGCAGCAACTCAGACTACCAGAGATGTTCCTACTCCCCCACCTGTGGTTTCTCCTCCCACAACTCTGTCCTCCAAAGATATGCCCGCACCCCCTCATGTAACTCTTCCCTCTTCTAAATCTAAAGGGGCCCCAGCGGCATCATCCCCAAAGGGGGCTCCCACTTCTCCACCTGTGACTCCTCCCTCCACATCTAAAGGGGGCTCGGGGACACCATCCCCCAAGGCAGCCTCAGCAACTCCACCCACCAAAAATGCCCCCACTCTACCACCCGTGGTGACTCCTTCCAAAGAGACTCCAGCAGCCCCATCCTCCCAAAAGGCCCCCACTCCCCCATCTGTGACTCCTCCCTCTTCCAAAAAGACCCCAACAACCCCATCCCCTAAAGAATTCCCTACTTCCCCAGCTGCAGTCATCTGCCCCTTAGAGGCCATTCCCCCTCAAACTTCGAAAGGACTCTCCTCGAAGAAATGCCCTGCAGCTCTCAAAGAAGTCTTGATTACGCCCACTCCAGAAAGTGCCTCAGCTATCAACGCTCCCACTCAGAAAGATCTACCAGCCAAGAAGGGTTCTGCTCCTTCCCCTTCATCGTGCCCACATGCCTCAGCTAAGCATGACACTGAAGTCTCTGCTCCCAAGGCTCCCGCCAAAACCACCCTCATTTCCCCCATGAAGGGCAAAGATCCTGTACATGCCCCAAAAGTTTCCTTGGTTCCTCCTCCTGAATCTAAGACCTCTACCCCTCTTGCATCACCTGCCCTTGAGACGGTCCTTCCTAAAACTGGATCAGCATCTGTCTCTCCAGCACCCGCCCCACCAGTCTCTCTGCCTCTCGCTCCCTCCCCAGTTCCCCCTCTGCTTCCTAAACAGCAATTTCTGCCGTCCTCACCTGGCCTGGTGCTGGAATCACCCCATAAGCCTCCAGCATCTGCTGATGAGGATGAGCTGCCGCCTCTGATTCCCCCGGAACCAATCTCTGGGGGAGTGCCTTTCCAGCCGGTCCTCGTCAACATGCCCACTCCCAAATCTGCTGGGATCCCTGCCCCAACCCCCTCTGCCAAGCAGCCCATTCTGAAGAACAACAAGGGTATTTGCCTTGGTTTGCTGTGTGCATGGTGTGTCGCCCACCCCCTTCTTGGGGCTGCCCACCAATACTAACTGTAGGGTGCGCCGCTTCCTCCACTCTTACCTGTGTAGAATATAGAATGATAACTTTTACGTGCAAAAACTTTAGAAAACAAAATCTTGGTTTTCATCACCTCAGAATAGTCCCTTATATGTTACCTTTGTGACTAGTGACCAGACTAAACCCTGAGCTTGGCATCTTTTTTACCTAAATGATCTGACATTGAAAACCAAGACCTACTAGATCTATAATGTGTTCTAATTTCTACTTCATCACTAACCTTGTCCCTGGGCCTGGGATTTGCTAAATTATTGGGGTATCTGAGTCTATTTGAATTTCTTTTTACCTAGTAACAACCAGTTGCCCAGGGACGCCCTTTCTTAAACATGTAGAGAGACCTGTTTTCCTAGCTTCAGAATGGTGCCTTTTTCTCTCTCTCTCTGTAGTCTTGTTGATGCTTGTTCTTTCATTTGAAAGAAGCTTAAAATATTGGCCTTTTCTCTGGGCGGGATGGTGGGAGCTGACTTAAGAGTTAAAAGACTGGAATCATTGAGAATCTTCAAGCTACATTGATGAGATCAATTGCAAAGGGGAGTGGTTTGAAAAATAAGGCTGGCTGTGTGTACACAACTGCTTCTGACCGGCTTCCACAGTGTGTTTTATTGTCTTCACAACTGTATCTTGGAAACGTGCAGAACTTTTCTGGGTTGGTCGGGCTTTGGGTGAAACTTAGAGTGACAGATATCCTTGTTACATGGCTTATGTCCTGAGGAAAAATAAACAGTCATGGTATATAAACTGCTAGACTGTGTTGAGATTACCCATCATTCTTGGGCCTGGGTCTTTAATAGCTGTGTACACACTTGTTTTTGATTCAGTTGGTATCTGAAGCTGGCTTCACACAAATGAGTATTTTTACATTGAACTTTGGGAAGTCTAGAATAAACCCGTGACCTAGTACAGGCAAGTTATGGTGAGATCCATCCTTTCTACTATGAAACGGTAAAAGTTGTTTGTCTTCTTAGGATCTGGAACAGAATCTGACAGTGATGAGTCAGTACCAGAGCTTGAGGAGCAGGATTCCACACAGGCCACCACACAACAAGCCCAGGTGAGTGTTGTCTTACTGGCCGGTCTGAGCATTGGGGTCAGGGAAGCGTTGAACCAGGATTGAACAGAGAAACTGGTTTGTACAGGTAGACCCCAGGTTTGGGAACGAAACCCATTCCTTAAGTTGACAAGTGCATACAGTTGTTATTCAGCCTTACTGTAACTCAAGAGGAGGTCCCGTGTCACTGTCGGGTGAGCATTGGACTAGTGACCTCCAGTCATAACATTATTTTCATTGCTGCTTCATCACTGTCGTTTTGCTACTGTTATGAATTATGTAAACATCTGATATACGGGGTATGTTTTCATTTTTACAAATTGAACATAATTAAAACTGATTAATCGCAAAAAGAATGTAATTTACACATTGAATATTTCTAATGACAAATAAATGAAATTTATGCTACTCCATGTGTTGAAGCATGGTGTAGCATAGGTAACAGTCTTCATGCCGGGTACTCCTATACAGGTATATCTGCATGGGGATGGACCCGCCTGGAGACAGACAAGAGTCACCATGTGTCAGTTCCTAAGACCATGAAGATAGGTCTTTTCCTATGGTCTTAGGCCACCCCTGTGAAAGGGTCATTCCACCCCTAGGGTGAGAACCGCTGGACTACGCCTTTCGGATGATGTAGAATCTACACGTGCAGCTAGAGAGGGTGATTGTGAAAGAATTTTTAGGGTTCAGTCATTTTGGAGTGAGGGGACAAATTTGCATACTATTACAGGGCAATTGGAGGTTGCCTGTATTTGGAACTGTGAAAGTTAGTAAGTAGAATGCTGCGTGTGGGCTTGGGTCCTCATAGCTACTCTGTCTTCTTAGTTGGCAGCGGCAGCCGAAATCGATGAGGAACCAGTCAGTAAAGCAAAGCAGAGTCGGAGTGAAAAGAAGGCACGAAAGGTAAGGTGCTTTGTTGTGGAGCAGGGGGTGGGAAGGAATACATACAGTGGAACTCTTGGTCCTGGTGGAATCATAATTAAATAAACAAAACTTATATGGCAGAGAACCCAAGAGTCCTGGAAATCCAGTGCCCTGTTGTTAACAAAAAATTTTTCTTAGCCCAGGAAACGGCTTTGGTTTGGTTTAATAGGGTTATTTTGTTCCTGGCACTGCTGCTAACCAAGTTGACAGCCTGGTGTTTTATTTCTGTTCTTTAGGCTATGTCCAAACTGGGTCTTCGGCAAGTCACAGGGGTCACTAGGGTCACCATCCGGAAATCTAAGAATATCCTCTTTGTCATCACAAAGCCAGATGTCTACAAGAGCCCTGCTTCAGACACCTACATAGTTTTTGGGGAAGCCAAGGTAAGCCAGGTTTTCTTGGGAGTTCTTGACCTTGGTGGCCACTAGATTTTCGTTCAAGGCCTGCCCTGTGCTTTATCAGATACTTGGTTCGGGCAGATCATACTCTCCAATTATTGTTTCGAAATATCCCCAGACATTGTTCAAAAACTGCCCATTAGGAAATTGGTTCCACCCTAATCTTCTCTTTCTGTAGTGATATGTCATAGTTGAGGGCAAGCCTATTCTGCTATACAGTAGATCCCTTGAGTTTGGAAAAGGCGTGGTTTTGTTTACCACAGACGAATCTCACATGAAATCTGTATTCTGTGACCCATAGATTGAGGATTTATCTCAGCAAGCACAGCTAGCAGCTGCTGAGAAGTTCAAAGTTCAAGGTGAGGCAGTCTCGAACATTCAAGAAAACACACAAACTCCAACTGTGCAAGAGGAGAGTGAAGAGGAAGAGGTAAACTGAAAAATGTTTTTCTTTTCATTTATGTTGGAGGGCTCCTATGGTGTTTTAATAACAACTAGGTTCGTGTTCTTATTGAAGAGGCTATAGCCTGCCTACATATAACTTTGGGAGACTGCCTTTTAGTTTATTGAGGGTTTGTTTGTTTTCCCCCTTTTTTAGGTTGATGAAACAGGTGTGGAAGTTAAGGACATAGAATTGGTCATGTCACAAGCAAATGTATCCAGAGCAAAGGCAGTCCGGGCCTTGAAGAACAACAGTAATGATATTGTAAATGCTATTATGGTAAGCATCTAAGTCTTCCTTCACTTTCTACCCTGACCAATTCTGATGCGTTTTTGAGAATCTAGTACATTGTTGAATTTAACCCGGAATAGCCCTCACGATAGCCTCCTGAGCATGAGTAATGGCTGTATTTGCTCACCTGAACATCGCCAGCTCTGCAGTTTTATTCCAAAACCTATTGAACATTGACTCAGATTTGGATGGCCTGAAATCTCCCAGTTTGCCTTGAACTGCCTCTGACTGTCTTTTCTTTTCCCTTGCAGGAATTAACCATGTAACCATCTGAAAACAAAGGACACACACACCACGCCCCCCCCCTTTTTTTTTTTTTTGGTGTTTCAGAAGCGTAACTATGTTTGGTTTGAAATTTGTACTGTTTCTATCAATAAAGTTATGGCTTGGATGAGCCCAGTGGGTGTGTGGTCTCTTCCCCACAAGAGTGTGAAGGCTGCAGAGGCAAGAACAAAAACTACCTTTCAGACCTCAGTTCCTGTTGAGAAGATGCACAGGCCCCTTTCACAGGGGTCGCCCAGTTCATAACAGGAGCAAGATTACAGTCATGAAACAGCAACAAAAATAATTTTATGGTTGGGGGTGTACCACAACATGAACTGTATTAAAGGGTCTCCCATTCCCTCACACCTCCCTTTACAGAGTTTAACCAACTGCTGCTTCGTGATGGTGCTTGACAGGTAGTACGAGTGCTGCCCTCAGTACTGGAATCTTCACCCAAGGACATAGCTACATCACTTCCCCTGGTACCATTACTTACTCTTTGCCTTCAACCTTATTTTTCCCTGCTGCACTTCTGAAGTTCACTGCTAATATCCCCCTATTTCCACTGTGATTAATTGTCTGGTATTATGGAATGGATAGTTGAGAATAAACCTTTTGAGGAGGAGTTACACTCCTTCCTGGTTAATTTCAAACTGATCGGTCAACAAGTGAACAATGACGTGTAAGTTTTTATTAATATGTACAGCTGAACGTACCAATTCAATAGTTTGTATGTATGCAATTTGGTGATTGATGGCATTCTTCAAAGGGTGTAACCATTCATAAAACCCTCTGAATTTTCCCTCATTAACTTGGTGTCTGTAAGGTTCCTATCATGAGTTAGCAACTTGACCCCTTAGGAAAATAGTGTTCTAGGCAGACCTCTTAGTGAAACTAAACTATTCACAATTTTAAAGCCTCGTTAGTTGGTAATTTTGGTTCACAGTTTAAAGATTGTCTCAGCAATAGTTTCAAGACTCAGCCACCCCACATGGCTCCAGAAGTTGTTTCCTCCTTTTGATCAGGGGCCATCTGCAGAACCTTTCCTCAAAAATGTTCATTAATGGTAGCCAGGCACCATCCAGTTCTGGACTTAGAGCAAAGGCTGGAGACAGTGAGCCGTACATCTCATACTCTTCCTGACTGCTGCTCCCGGTGTTTAGAGAACTGTATTTTGACAGTGACGTTACAATCCTGTAGCAGGCCTGATCTGGATTAATACACCTATAATTCAAAACAGTTAAGGCCAATAGTGTCGATTACCCCCTAATCCTGTTCTCAGAGGAGACCACTATGGCCTGGTTCGTTTCTATGCATGGATTGGTCTTAATAGGTAGCTAGATATCCAAAGAAATTCATATTCTGCAAACGAATAATGAGAAGTTTCCTGCAGATTGTTTTTCAGTTCCATTTTAGTTACAGCAGTAGATAAAACCCTGTCCATTCTCTTTCTGGCCCCCTGTGGCCTGGCTTTTATCTCAACCACTCCACTTAAAGGGGCCTCACAAAAGTCAACTAATTCCTGTGGACTCACATGGTTACATTTGTCTCCAAGTTTACTGATGCCATTTTCTTGGATTCTCAAGGGTGAGGTATAAAGAGGCTTTTCCCCAGCTGGTCTCCCCCAGGTATATGTCAGACCCAGGACACTGCAACTAATGGTAAATGTCAAAGTTATCTCCTTGAGGATAGCCATCCACAGCAAGTAGACTACTGTCTGGTCCATCGGACAAGGGAACTCTGATGGTAAGGACAGTGGATTACTTTCCAAGAAGGGCTCAAAAGAAATCAACGTACCAGCTCAAGGACAACCAAGGTTAGGCTGCCATCCTGAATCTAGGATCTGTCCATCTTGTCACGTGTACCCCTAATCCCTTCTCTTCCTTTTGTGTGTAAACCCCTAGATTGTCCACCCACCCCCCCATTGCTGTGTTGCCTATGGTACTAGCCCTTCCTGTGTTGTATGTCATTACCTGTAATCAGGGGACTTGCACGCCCCCAAGTATATATAAGCCTTGGTTAGAAATAAATTTCTTGCCTCCCTCCCACACTCTGGGCCAACCTAGCTGCTGAGATCATGGCCGTCCAGAAGAGTATGCTACCATAAAATGTCTGACTTATTTTACTTGATTATTCTGTATGACTTTACTATAATCTTTATATATATAATAGCCATCCAATTGCACCTACGGGCCCGTGATACCTGTCAGGCTGGTTTCCCTGACACTTAAGTTTGGTTAATCTTCAGTTTCAGCATGCCCAAATCTTTGCCACTCCCAAAGCCGTCAAGTTTGAGCCCATGGTTGCAGCCACTGAGTCAGACCATCATTAAGGCTCTTCCCTTTCTCATTGATTTACCAAGTGTAGTGTCCTTTTCCAAAGACCAGCCTTGCGAAGAGCTCCAAAGTCCAGGAGGAGAACTCTGACCGTGCTCGCTTCTAAGCAGCAGCATGGCCTCTTCCAAGACATTTGTTTGTGTGGCAGTCGATGGTGCGTGCATTAATCTTTGCCAACACAGAACCATTCATCATGTGCATCAGTTTGCTACAAGAATTGATGCATATGAGGTGATTTTTTTTCAATGGTTCAGTCAGATTCACTTTAGTTTTCAAACTGATGATCTTGCTCTTTAACACTTTAAAGAAGTCTCGCCAAAAATTTCCCGATACAAAAAAACTTCATTTATTTACTGCTGCTTCCATGAAGGTTGATTATGGATCCAAGAAAAGTTAACTGACAACTTCCATCTTTTCTCTGCTTATTATGTGTTTAGTCCAGTTTTGTTTACTCTGAGTTGCAATCCATATTGAAAGCTGTAGTCTTTGAACTTCATCAGTATATGCTTCAGAGAACGTGTTTCAACAGCAGTTAAGCTATGTGCATATTGCAAGTTGTTAACGAAACTTTCTCCCACTCGAATACCCCAATCTTCACATAGTCCGACGTCTTAAGTTATTTGTGCAACATATAGATTGAAAAAGGATGGTAAAAAAATATATAACCCTAAAACACCTTTCCTGATTTTAAACCAATAGTCTTGTTCAGTTCAAAAGACTGTCTCTTGGTCTATGTACAGTTTCTGCATGAGCACAATTAAGTGATCCATACCATTGAAAGCCTTTGCATGTAAATCTTTTTCCTTTTTGGTATTCTCTACTTTCTGTCAAGATCCATCTTAGGTCAGCAATGATATTCCCTCATTCCATACTCCCTTCTAAATCTGGCAGAATTCCTAGCAGCTCCCTGTCAATGACTACAACTATTTTTTAATTACCTTGAGTAAAATTCTACTTGTGTGTAATATTAGTGACATTTGATAATTTCCACATTCCATTGGTCGACTGTCTGGAATTTGCACAAATATGGATCTCTTCAGGTCAGTTGGCAGACAATTGAGTGCTACCAGCGCTGCACCAATTTCCGGAAACATCACTGATGTTCTGTCAATTCCTGGAGCCTTGTTTTTCGTCAATTCCATTGCTGCAACTTGGACTTCTTCCTTCAATACTACTGGTTCTTGTTCATATGCTATCCCTTGAAATGTTTGAACATAAATTGATTGGGGTCCTGATCGATCATTCTTTTTCCCATACATCTTTTGATGCTTCCTGCATCATTCCTTACTTTGCCCATAGAATCCTTTCCAACTAGGGACTTGAATTATTTTTTTCTTCAATTCTTTCAGCTAGAGCAATGCTGAGTGTTTTCTTCCCTTTTGATGTTGTGTCCCCGTCTTTATACATTTCATTATGATGCTTACTCTTAAGTTCCCCTTTGAAATTTTCTTTTCGCCTTTGCATGTTTTCATTCCCTATAGCTTCTGTACATTCAAGAGCAAGTTTCAAAGTCTCTTCTAGCATACACATTCTGATCTTTTTTCCCCTTTTTAATAACCTTTTGTTTTTTCATGTATAATGTTCTTGATGTCATCTCATAACTCCTATGATTTTCAGTCATTAATATTCAATGCCTCCTCCCCCCCCAACTACCATGATCTGAATTCTACCTTGCAAGTCTGGATAGAGCAGAGCATGTACACTGGTGCAGATAGGAGCTGGAGGCACAGGGAATCCAGGGCGGATGATCCCTTCAGGACCAGGGGTGTGAGGGGCGATACTGGGAGGGTAGAGGGTGAGTAGGTTGGAAAGAAGGAACCGATTACAAGGATTTACATGTGACCTCCCTGGGGGACGGACAACAGAAAAGAAGGTGAAGGGAGACGCCGGACGGGGCAAGATATGACAAAATAATTTATAAATTATCAAGTGCTCATGAGGGAAGAGGAAACGGGGAGGGAGGGGGAAAAAAGAGCACTTGATGCCAAGGGCTTAAGTGGAGAGCAAATGCTTTGAAAATGATGAGGGCAAAGAAGGTACAGATGTGCTTTATACAATTGATGTATGTATGGATTGTGATGAGTTGTATGAGTCCCTAATAAAAATTTTTAAGAAAAAAATAGAAATTATTAAATCTAATGTGTGCATTTTGATAAATATAATAATAATCATCTATAAAAAATAAAAGAAAAAGACTATTCAATGCCTCAAATATATTCTTTTTATTTTTAGTTTAAATGCATTTTATTTTAGACAACCTACACATTTTTTTACTTAAAAAAAAAAAGCCTCCACTCCAAATAAATCAAGGTCAAAAGTAAATTATATCAGTTCCGTCTGTCTAAGTCCTGGTGTCATGTGGATGAACAGCAGCCAGTCAGGATGAGGCATCGGTCGTAAGTTGCCCACTGTGTTAACATTTCTCCATCTGTAAGCCATCCTTAAAGAAGATCATATGTGGGGTGACACCATCTTCACGGTAGTCCAGCAGAGCAACAATGCCATCTGGATTCATGTTCTCACCAATAAAGAACTGGTAGTTTTTGAAATTTGCAAGGATGTTCTTCATTTGTTCTGCAGCACCTGTCATAAAAGGCTTTATTCTTTCTGGTTTCTGTTCTTCAAGTTTGCCTTTGATTGATTTCATGTAGTCTTTGATGTACTTCTTGTAGGCTTCTTTTGTGAAGCTGGTTTCCTGCAAGTGATGGTTCATGACAATATCAACACCAGTGACCACGGTGCTTTCTGCTGCATCACCATCGGGGCCTTCAGCTGAGGCGTTATCCCCAATGAGGGAGTCATCGATGGCACCTTCAGCCCTACTGACCACCTTCCCCTCCACTTCCAGACACAGCCCGTCTGCGATCTCCTGGATCTTGTAGATGTCGGGGAACATCTCATCATGGCTGATGAGGTCCCGGTAGATGATCATGATGGCTGAAGGGAGACAGCGGCGGTGCTAGCTTAGCAGGAGCCTGGAGCTCTGGAGCAAGGTGCGGCTGGAGCGGCGCTCAGGGGGGAGCGGGGAGCGGGCGGAAAGGGCAACCTCAAATCTATTCTTGAGATTTTTTCTAAATCCAAGTGGGATATAATCAAGTTCCTATTTTGACCCTAATGGACTTGTTTCCATTTTCATAAGCTTCAACCTGAACTTACACATGAGTAACTGATGATCTATTAAACAATTGACCACTAACGATTTTGGCTGATAATGTTCAGCTTCTCCATCACCTCTTTCCACAGATGTCATTTATTTGATTTCTGATTATTTGATGTGATGAAGTCAAAATGGGTGCATAAGCAGATGTGATGAAGAAAGCTGAAGGTGCCTGGCTATTAAAAGATATAGCACCTGGGGTCTTAAAGACTTCAAGATAAACAAGCAGCCATTTAACTGGGAAGCAACAAAGCCCACATGGAGAAGTACCCCAGCTTGTGTGATCATGTGGTGTCAATGGGATCGGGTATTAGAAGACCCAAAACAATCAATTACATCAATGCAAACATGGTCAGAGCAGAGACCCATAGCCCATCTCTGGGCAATTGGATGTCTCCTCACAGAAGGGTCACAAAGAAGGAATGAGTCAGCCAGGGTACAGTATAGCACCGATGAAACATGTAACATTTCTCTAGTTCTTTAATGCCTCCTTTCCCCCACTATCATGACCCTAGTTCTATCTTACAAATCCAGCTAGACCGGAGCATGTACACAGGTACAGATAAGAGCTATTGGCACATGGTATGCAGGACAGATGAACCCCTCAGGAACAGTAATGGAAGTAGCAATACCATGAGGGGAGGGGGAAACTACTGAGAGTAGGGGGGGGGGGGGAGGGGAAGGAATTGGGAACTGACCAGAATGATGGACATATAACTGCACTGCCCTCCCCACCTACCGCCAGGGGGACAAATAACAAAAACATGGGTGAAGGGAGACAGTGGATGGTGTAAGATATGGAAATAATAATTTGTAATTTAACAAGGGTTCAATTGTGTGGGAGGGTGGGAGAGGAAAGGGAAAATAGAGGAGCTGATATAAGAGCTGTAAAAGCCCCCAATAAAATGATTTTTTTTAAAGACTCTTATCCAAAGTGCAGTTGGTTAACATTGGCTTTCTAACCACAAGGACAGCAGTTCAAACCTACCAGCTCTCCCTCAGAAGAGAGATCAGACTGATTGCTCCCGTAATGATCTACTGTCTCAGAAACCCTAAGGAGCAGTTCCACAATGTTCTCGAAGGTCACTGTGAGTTGGAATTGACTTCATGGCACTTGGTTAAGGTTCTCACCCAATTACGCGATCTTTTGCATTTTTTTTAATCTTTTGCATCCTTGTTGCCACTTAGATTCCATAGAGAGATTTTTTTCATATAGAAAGATCTTAAAAAAAAAAATAAAAAAAAAAAATAAAAAAAATAAAAAAAAAAAAAAAAAAAGAAAGATCTTAAAAGAGCATAATGCTCAAGGCAGACTTTCTTTTAATAGTTAAACTAAACTCTGGCACTTTCTCCTCATTCCACATTAGCAGCAGTGAAAACATTTGTAGTTGTTAGTTGCCATGAAGATGATTCCTAGTCATGGAGACCCTGCCTGTGCACAAGAGAGGGAAACAACCCGAGACCCCCATACCATCTTCCTATTGTTGCAGCCACTTGCTCAGTCCATCTCATTGCAGATGTTCCCTTCTCACTGGCCCTCTACTTTACCAAGCAGAATTTCCTTTTCCAGGGACCAGTCTCTGCTGAGAACATACCCAGAGAACGAGATGAAGTATCACCATCCTCCCGTTAGGGAGCATCTGGTTTACTTCTTCTCAGACAGTTTTGTTAGTTCTTCCGGAGGCCATGGTGCTTCCAGTATTCTGCTATCAACTGGCATTAATGGCATAGGTCTGGCAGTAAAAAAAAAAAACCCAGTGGCACAAGGCAAGAGTAACACTGCTGTGATTGTGAGAGATACATGTCCACTTGGCTGGGCTATGACGCTCGGTGGTTTGGCAATTACGTACTGGGCGCTTATGACATCATGTCATTTGACAGCATGTAATGATGTAGTTATCCTCCATTTTATGATGTAGTCATCCTTCATTTTTGAACAACACCAATTCTCGCTTAATTGCCTGGTCTTTGGAAAGTAACTGTCCATAAGTACAGAATGGGTATATTTGATTTTAATATTTCATATTTTAATATTGATTTTTAATATGTTTAGTTTAAGAAGATTTCAGGGGATATTTTCAGTTTAAGTTTTGAAGATTCTCTCCACTGGTTTTTGATTTTTTTAAAAATCCCTGACCCTTATCTAAAGAATTGCCTTTGCAGTCCCACAGACTTATTAATCCAATTCTTGGAGATCATCATAAATCAGATTTTTCTCCTCGTTCCCTTTTACTTTCCATCATTGGGTTAAAGAGGCAATATTGCTTAGACAAATTTAGTAACTTCAACTGGGAAAACAGTAGCTCCTGGGAAAGCAGTAGCTCCCAGAGGACACAAAGTAGAGAGAAAAGGAATCAATTGATGTGGAGAGTTGTCAGGAAGTGCAACGATTTTGTATTTTTGCTATTTAAAATAAAGATGAAGGGACAATTTAAAATAAAAACGAAGAGACTGTGGTTAGCAATTCATAACAGTCCGTGCGTTTGGCAATGAAACAAACCCCTAAGAGTCACTTGGGAACTGGTAATAAGAGCTCTTGATTCCCCTCGTGAGCATTTCTGGGAATTTCTATATTGCTCGAGCAGTTCAGGAAAGCCTCCCCAGGGAAAAATCACAATGCTGGGAAAGGAGCAAATCTCTTAAAACGGGAGTTATTTTAATTGAGCACAACTTCTGTTCTCTAGGAATCGTGTTCACCCTCCCATTCAACCCACTGGGGGTTAGGGTTGCCCTGCTAGCCATGCAGTTCCGAGTAACCAGCCAATCATCCGGTGCCAGTAGGGGCCGACCCTCCGCAGGGTGGCTATGAGTCAGAATTGGCTGAATAGCAGTGGGGAGTTCATTCCAATCTTTCCTCATCCCAGGAACTGTGAAAAAAATACCAGATACTTAAAAATCAGGCGCACAGGTAGTAACCTGCTGCCGTCACAGGAGAATGGGGGTGCTTAGAAAGTCCTAAAGGCCGGACCAGGAGACCAAGTCGCTGAAATTCACACAAATCTCTGCTGCCAGTCCCCCCAGAGCTGCTGCTTGCGCTGCCCCTTCCCTTCTCAGAAGCAACTAACATTAAAGTAAATGCTGAGGTCGCAAAGCAGTTCTCCCATGCTCCAGTTAGGGAAGGACCAGGATCATCACCCAGCGATTACAATCATTCAAGTTACCACAGAAATACAGAGGACTACTAGTGGGATCTGCCAGTGACGACTTCCATGTTGCTGGGAAACTGAAAAGGTTTCCGCAGAGCTTCCCAACGAAGAGACTGCCAAGAAAGGCCCAATGACCTGCTTCTAACATAAACCCTGTGCATCCTACCAGGGCGATCTGCAAGGTACGCGGGAATGGCACAGCGCTTCAGGCTTGTGTGCGAGGAGTCGCCATCAGTTGGGGTTGCCTTGACGGGAAGCTAACAGTAAACAACTTAAAACAATGGAAAATAGTGAGAAATAAAATGACACGCCTCCATCCTCTGATTCTGTAACCTAGGCAAGCAGAGGCGAATGAAGAGCGTTTTAAGACACTCCACTGCGATGAGGCTGTGAGAGGGAGGAGGGCGAGCACTGACTGGGACTTTGGACTTTGGGTCTCCAAGCCTGTTCTGGTTGGAGGTTTCCAGGCTACTTCGGCAAACCAAGGTGGAGTCCCGAGAAGACAGAATCAGGACTTAGATACTTCAGACTTGCTCTAGGATTTAAGAAACTCAGATAAAAGTAGTTGAACTTTTCTACATAGTAAACTGAGCTCAGTGGGGTCAAAAGTGAAATCAGCATTAATTCTCTCAGGAATGTTGTGCATTGGACTGGTAGGTCCACTATGTTGTCTTTCTTCGGGAATTTTTGCAACAATTGTAGTGAGAGAATCCACAAAACCTCAGTAGTGTGTTGTGGCAATAATTATATATAAGTAAATAAGTTTGTTGCCTTAGCTCAAAGAATTTTAAAAGTTTATTTTGTTTTCCATTTGTTTGGTAAAAGGGAGAAAACAAGGAATCTGGTGGCATAGTGGCATACCCCTTGGGCTGCTAACTGCAGATAAGCAGTTCTAATCCACCAGCTGCTCCAAGGGAGAAAGATGAGGCTGTCTGCTCCCATAGAAGTTTACAGTTTCTGAAACCCAAAGGGAAAATTCTACTCGGTGCGACACCATGGCAGTAGGTTTGGGTTTCTTGTTTGATTGACAGATTGATAGATTGATTGATGTAGCAGGAGAAGGCATACAGAAGACATTAACAACTGGTAGAACATGATTTTTTTCTAAGTTTAAGTATACTTTAATTTTATTGATGTTGTTTTGTTAATATACACAGCAACCAAAACCAAAACCAAACCCACTGCCATCAAGTCAATTCCAACTCACAGCAACACTAAAGGACAGAGAAGAACTGCCCTGTAGGGTCGCCAAGGCTGTAAATCTTTACTGCAGCAGACTGCCACATCTTTCTCCCTGGGAAAGACTGGTAGATCCAAACCATCTACCTTTCCCTGGCCATCTGTGGTGGTTACACAATTTCATGTCAACTTGACAAATGAATGAAGGGTTGAATCTAGCCTGTCAATCAGGTCACAGTCTGACGATCCCTCCTTGTGGGTGTGGCCTTCTCATGAGCATTCTGGGACTTCCTCTTTTCCTCCCTGGAAGTGGAGCACTCTCTCTGCTTCACATTCCTGTTGACAAGCCACATGGAGTCACGCTGATGGCATCCAGAGCCCTGGAAATGCATCCACTGCCATTGGATCCACAGGACTTTCCACCCACCGGCCTGTGATCTTCCTGTATTTGGCATCATTGCTTGCAGTACATGAGTATGAAGAGGAATTCCTGGGCTAATATAGGATAAATGGGCTAAAGTCAAACTTGAGGACTTGATCTGGGCTGGGCTGGCTGTTTATTGATGCATAATTGCTTCTTGATATAAATTTCTCTCTTGCACATATATGAGTATCAATGAATTTGTTTCTCTAGTCTGCTTGGACTAATACACTTTAAACATTATGCCACCAGGGCACCTTATACAGTAAAGCATGTATCAATTCAACAGTTTCTACATGAACAATTTGTCAGGGTCAGCTAGAGGCCTGGATGACCTTCCAAATCTGAAAGTCCTATCTTGAATTATTTCACCTGACCTATTCTGCCAGTCATATGTGGATGACTCTGTCGCACCCCACCCCACCTGATTCATTCCATCTTCACCCCAACCCCACCTGATCCATTCCACCGATCATATCAAGAATAACCAGAGATTTGAATGACCCATCCCAAATTGCCTGACATTATCCATTCCAGAGATCTTGTCCAGATTACCCATAGACTAATACCACTCCGTGATAATAAGGTACACATGACATAGATTACAAGACCAACCACTATGCTTGAATAAGGACCAATAGGGAAGGAAGAATAAGGGCCAGTAGGAAAACAAGATACGGGATGAATTGATAGCATACAGCCAAGATGATCTCAGCTTCCTCCAGTCATGAGGTGACCTGCTTCACGAGTGACGTGTACTTTGCTTATTAAGTCTTTGCTACACTTACTGTCTTTTCTGACTGTCTTATCTTAATGTCTTGTGTGTGTGGCTCTCTTTGCTGTGGCAAACCACTGGGCAGAAACTTGCTACCTTTTCTCCAAGGAAGAAAAGCCCAGCGACATCGATTTCGACACATGACACAATTCAGTAACATTAACTTCTTCAAGCTGTGCAGCCACTCACCCTCATTTACAGACTAGTTCCTCCCCGATGAACACAAATTTACAAGCCTCGAAGGCAGTGGTTCTCAACCTTCCTAATGCCATGAACCTTTAAGACAGTTCCTCATGTTGTGGTGACCCCAACCATAAAATTAGTGTTGTTGCTACTTCATCACTGTAATTTTGCTCCTGTTATGAATCAGGTGACCCTGGTAAAAGAGTAATTCAACCCCCAAAGTGGTCACAACCCACAGGTTGAGAACTGCTGTTCTAAGGTTTCTATCTAGTCTGTCAAGTTGCTTTGGTTAATTTGATCCTATATAGATGAGTCTTTTAAAAACTTCATACCCCATACTTTTTTTTAACCCTATACTTTAAAAAGCAACAAAGCCCACATGGAAGAAGCACACCAGTCTGTGTGATCACAAGGTGCCGAAGGAATCAGTTATCAGGCATAAACATACAAAAAATCATATATTGTTGTGTGCTTACCTCCCGATACAATTGCTGAAGACAAATGAGTGCATAAGCAAATGTGAAGAAAGCTGATGTGCCCAGCTATCAAAAGATATAGGTCTGAGGTCTTAAAGGCTTGAAGGTAAACAAGTGGCCATCTAGCTCAGAAGCAACAAAGCCCACATGTAGAAAGCACACCAGCCTGTGTAATCATGAGGTGTCGAAGGGATCAGGTATCAAGCATCAAAGAACAAAACATATCATTGTGAATAGGGTGGATTGTGCAGTGGGGACCCATAGCCCATCTATAAGCAACTGGACATCCCATTATGAAAGGGTCACAGGAGGAGATGAGCCAGCCAGGGTTCAGTGTGGCAACGATGAAACATCCAACTTTCCTCTAGTTCCTAAATGCTTCCTTCCCCTCCCCTGCTCCCCTCACCCTCTCATGATCCCAATTCTACCTTACAAATCTGGCTAGACCAGAAGATATACACTTGTACAGACAGGAAATGGAAACACAGAGTAACATATTCATAGGTTACCTGTTTAGGTTCATAGGTTAACAATCATAGGAATCCAGGATGGATGATCCCTTCAGGACCAGTGGTGAGAGTGGTGATACCAAGAGGGTGGGATGGAAAGGGAGAACAGAACAGGGAGCTACATATAATCTCATCTCTGGGGGATGGACAACAGAAAAATGGGTGAAGGGAGACGTTGGACAGTGTAAGATATGACAAATAATAATTTATAAATTATCAAGGGTTCATGCGGGAGGGGGAGTGGGAAGGGAGGGGAGAATGAGCTGATACCAAGGACTTAAGTGGAGAGCAAATGTTTTGATAATGATGAGGGCAATGAATGTAAAAATGTACTTTACACAATGGATGGATGTATGGATTGTGATAAGAGTTGTATGAGCCCCCAATAAAATGATTAAAATAAATATTTTTTAAAGTCTTCATACCCCATACTTTTCTTTTTTAAAGAAAAAAACTGGCGTGGTTTAGGTATGGCTTGGGAGAGCGCAACAGCACCACATCGATCGGGGTGCCCCATACTTTCTAAATTGGTTAAACTAGACTATTGTTTAGTTTTAACATGACTTCAGAGGATAATTTTGATTTAGGGTTCAAACTCTACAGCAGGCTAGGTCTCAGGAGTTCATCCAACCTTCATGGAGTACATGAACATTTGAGATTCTGTTCTTCATTTTCCTCTTTTTTATCAAGATTCTGATATAGAATCTTTGATGGAAATATTCAGCACTTCCTGCCCCTCCCCCCAAAAGAACTTGTTCCAAAGTACAACATTGACTCTGCAGCTCCGGGAGATGGACATATCTGATCAGAGCACACGGAGCAGATGAAGGGGCAGGAGGAGACAGTGGAGCACAGCCTGGCCCACCAGGCCGTGAGGATGATGTTCCTGAGTAGAGCAGCCAGTCCACAGAGAGAACAATATGACTGGCCCCACTATGAGAAATGATGCCACTCAGTGACTAAGGGCAATACAGGGGACAGCACCGGAGACACAGTGTGGGAATTGTACCTGACCTGATCCCACCACACCGAGGCAAATCACTGGGGCAGTGCAGCGGAACAGCAAGGGAATGGAGCGGCAAGGTCCCCAGGGAATGCTGAAAGTGGACTTTGGGGCCAGGGCGTGGTGCCCCAACAGACTGGACTGGAAAACGCTCCTAAGGGCCAGCAAACGATCCCTGAACTAATTATAAGCTTTCCTTTTGTGAAGTGTTTTGTTCTTTGTCAGTGGTTTGTTTTTGTTGTTTTGTTGTCTGTATACTGTTGCTTTGTTTTCCTCTTTCTTGTTTTCATGCATGTTAGTGTCTCCACAGGTCTATCTGAATAGGACAGGCGGGATGAACTATCTGGAGGAAAAACAACGGGACTGACAGTTCCGGGGGGACTTGGGGTGGGGGGGTAGGGGGGATAAGGAAGTGGTGTTAACAAACACAGGGACAAGGGAAAAACATGGGACCCAAAATGGTAGAGAGTGGGGAGTGGCAGGCCTGGTGGGGAATGATCAAGGGTAAGGTTGCGTAGAGAAGAGGTATACTCTAGCCCAGGTGTCGATGAAGCATGGTAGTAGGGCAGGAGGAAAGTCAAGGGAGATGGAGGAAAGAGCTAGGAGTCCAAGGGCATTTATGGAGGTCTAGACAAAGACATGTACATGCAAATATATATAGGAGGATGGGGAAATAGATCTATGTGTCTATATTTATAGGTTAAGTATTAAGGTGGCGGAAGGACCTTGGGCCTCTACTCAAACACTCCCTCAATGCATGAATACTTTATTTTATTAAATTGGAACTTTATGATGCTCACTCTCCTGACGCAACTGCTGAAGCCAAAGTGGGTGAACAAGTAAATGTGGTGAAGAAAGCTGATGGTGCCCGGCTATCAAAAGAGATAGTGACTGGGGTCTTAAAGGCCTGAAGATAAACAAGCGGCCATCTAGCTCAGAAGCAAAAAAACCCACATGGAAGAAGCACACCAGCCAGTGCGATCACAAGATGCCAAAGGGACGAGGTACAAGGCATCATACAAAAAAAAAAAAGATATGTGTGTATATGTATATGTGTGTGTGTGTGTGTGTGTGTGTGTGTGTGAGTGTGAAGGGGGAAGTGCAGAGTGGAGACCCAAGGCCCAAGTGTCGGCCACTGGAGATCCCCTCATAAAGGGGTTTAGGAGAGGAGATGGGTCAATCAGGGTGCGAGGTAGTACCGATGAAGAACACAGCTTTCCCCCAGATCCTGGATGCTTCCTCCCCCCAACTACCATGATCCGAATTCTACCTTGCAGGGCTGAATAGGGCAGAGGTTGTGCACTGGTACATATGAGGGCTGGAGGCACAGGGAATCCAGGGTGGATGATTCCTTCAGGACCAAGGGTGTGAGGGGCGATGCTGGGAGAGTGGAGGGTGAGTGGATTGGAAAGGGGGAACTGATTACAAGGATTCACATGTGACCTCCTCCTTGGGAGAGGGACGGCAGAGAAGGGGGGGAAGGGAGACTCCGGATAGGGCAAGATATGACAAAATAACGAGGTATAAATTACCAAGGGCACATGAGGGAGGGGGGAGTGGGGAGGGAGGGGGAAAAAAAGAGGACCTGATGCAAAGGGCTTAAGTGGAGAGCAAATGCTTTGAGAATGATTGGGGCAGGGAATGTATGGATGTGCTTTATACAATTGATGTATTTATATGTATGGATTGTGATAAGAGTTGTATGAGCCCCTAATAAAATGTAAAAAAAAAAAAAAGAAAAGAAAAGAAATATTCAGCACTGGTAGCCAGGCACCTTCATATTTGCTTACTCCTGAGTTTCCTTCTTCCTCAGTTTCTCAGGAAATGAAGACCAATTGTCTTAGAGGACCACTTGCAGGCTTTAAAGACACCAAGCATTGTGCAACAAACTAGTAGATAGAACTGAAGCACTAAACATGTTATTAAGCCAATTAGCTGGGTTGTACCATAAAAAAGGGGAATTTTTGATAATTGTAAGTATATCATACAAATTTTGCCAATTAGACTTTTTATGGGTATACTGTTTATTAATAGCAATTGCCATTGGCTTTGGTAAAACAGATGTTACAATTATATACCTAAAACAAACAAACCCCAAGCCCTCACTGCCATCAATCAATACTAACTCATAGTGACTGTAGAACAGGCTGGAACTGCCTCTCTGAGTTTTGGAGACTGTAACTTTCTATGAATAGAAAGCCCCATCTTTCTCCTGCAGAGCCACTGGTGGTTTTGAACTGCCAACCAGGCAGCTCACAGGACAACGTGTAATCATTGCTCCATCAGGGTTCCTAAAATAATATATAGGTAACTAAACATGCCACAACTCCTCTGTAAGTTCTTCTTTTCCCTCTGTTTTTCATACTGTGGTGACTCTGGTAGTTAAATAATCTGTTGTCAATTTGAGAGGTGGAGTCTAGTCTGTCAATCAGTGTATAGCAAATGAAGCCTCTCTGTGGGTATGGCCTTCCCCCTGAGGATTCTGGGAATTGCAGTATTTCTTCCTTGGAGACGGGAGACACTATCTCTCTTGGCTCACTCCCTTGGAGACTCCCTACTGACAAGGCTGACTCCCTGAGAGACATCCCTTATGAGAAGCAACATGGACCTACCCTGATGCAATCCTGGGTGCTGGAGAAGCCACGTGGAGGCCCCTGCCAGCACTGAGATGCTTACCGCTGCCACTGGATCCACAAAACTTCCAACCCACTGCCCTGTGATCTTCTTGCATTCAGTGTCATTTCATGTGTTTAATGAGTCTGAAGAGAACTTTATGGATTAGTATCAGACATATGGGCTAATATCAGACTTAGGGACTTGATCTGGGCTTGGCAGGATGTGTCTGAATATTCAATTTTTCTTGTATGTTAAGCTCTTTCTTATACACATATGAGTGTCCATGAGTTTGTTTATCTAGTATACCCGGAAAAACACAGTGACTTTCGTGTTTCTGTGATGCTGGAAAGTATGCCACCAGTATTTAAAGTACCATCAAGGTCACCCCTGGTAGCCAGACTTTTGAAGATTTTCCACTCAGAAAAAATAACCATAATTATGTGACCAAAGAATATGGCGTAGTACAGACCCAAAGCCCATCTATAGACAATTGGACATACCCTCAAAGAAGGGTCACAAGGAAGGCATGAGCCAATCAGGGTGCAGTGTAGCAATGATGAAACCTACAACTTTCCTCCAGTTCTTTAATACTTCCTCCCTCTCACTATCATGATCTCAATTCGACTTTACAAATCCGGCTAGACCAGGGGATGTACACTGTTACAGATAAGAACTGGAAACACAGGGAATCCAAGACAGATAAACTCCTCAGGACCAGTAGTGAGAGTAGTGACACCAAGAGGGTGGAGTAGAAAGGGGGAACTGATCACAAAGATCTACATATAGCCCCATCCCTGGGGGACAGACAACAGAAAAGTGGATGAAGGGAGACGTCGTACAGTGTAATACATGACAAAATAATAATTTATAAATTATCATGGGTTCATGAGGGAGGGGGTGGGGGGAAATGAGCATCTGATACCAAGGGCTCAACTAGAAAGCAAATGGTTTGAGAATGATGATGGCAAAAAATGTACAAATGTGCTTGACATACAATGGATGGATGTTTGGATTGTGATATGAGTTGTACAAACTCCCAATAAAATGATTTAAAAAAAACAACCCTCAGGACCAATAATGAGAGTAATGATACCAGGAGGTGAAGGGGAATGTGGGAGGAGAAAGGGGGAACTGATCACAAGGATCTATATATAGCGTTCTCCCTGCGGGACAGACAACAGACAAGTGGTGAAGGGAGTCAGTGGTTGATGTAAGACATGAAAAAAAGTAATAATTTATAAATTATCAAGGGTTCATAAGGGAGGGGAGGGGGAAAATAAGCTGATACTAAGGGCTCAAGTAGAAAGAAAATAATTTGAACATGATGATAGCAACATATGTACAAACGTGCTTGACACAATGGATGGATGTATGGATTGTGATAAGAGCTGTAAGAGCCCCAATAAAAATGATTTAATTTTTAAGATGATTTTTTTAAAAAGATGATTTTTCCAGACTAAGAAAGACTAGGAGGGAGAAAGAGGCAGTTCGTTGTTGAATATTAGCCACTGAACATCTCAGGAACAGCAGTGGAACATCGTCTGACCCAATGCTGGAGGGTGTGCTCCTCAGGTTGAAAAGCGCTCAAAATCTGACTGACTGAGAGCGGAGTCGTCAGTAACATGATGGAGAAAGCAACATTTTTCAGAGGTTCATTTGCTGATGTGGCATAATGAGAAGAAACAGCTATAAATAGCCATTCATAATCAGAGCTCTGACTATACCAAATGTGCATCTGGAAAAAATTGGAACCTGTCTAAATGGAATGAGAAGTACTATAAAAAAACATTTCTATCACTAGGGATGAGTGAGCGGAAATGGACTGATATTGGCCATTTTGATTGAACGGTTATATTGTTTACTAGACCAGGAATGACAAAATGAAGAGGTGTGGTATTGCATTCATTGTCAAAAAGAAATTGTCCTTTAGTGAGATACCGTCTAAATGCAAATGAAACAAAATTCCTCACAACTGGACCAATAAACAACATCATGATAAATGGAGAAAAGAATTAAATTGTTAAAGTTTTTATTTTACTGGGATCTGCAATCAATACACATGGAAGCAGCAGTCAAGAACCCAAACATTCTATTGCATTTGATAAACGTACTCTTTGAAGTGTGAAAAAGCAAAGGCTTTGAAGACTAAGGTGGGCCTGACCCAAGCCTCAAATGTGTGAGAGCTGACCAGTGAATATGGAAAACAGGAGAAGAGCCGATGTGTTTGATGGATGGTGTTGTTGAAAAATAATGAACCTATCATTGTGTTAGGCTGGGCTCGCTAGAGAAGTAAAATCTATAATCATTGGTGCTTGTGTGTGTTGTATATAGAAAGAGGTTTATATCTAGAAATAGCTAAGTCCTGTCTGGTTCAAATCAGACTTTTCCTGACTTGTGGAATCTGATGAACAGAAAGCAGGATGATGAAGCAGAGACAGCAGGCACACAGGCTGGGAGAGGCAGAGGTCATCTGAATTCAAAGGCAGCTGAATGAATCCACCCTTGGTAACTTGCTGATGTTTCTGGGATTGGAGAGCAAAGAACTAGACAGATCAAGATCCAGCTCTGGTAGAAGGAAAAGAACCAAAGAGGATTCAACTCTGTTTTCTCTCTCTCTCTCTCTCTCTCTCTCTCTTTTTCTCTCTCTCTCTCTCTTTCTCTCTCTCTCTCTCTCCCCTCTTCAAAAGGCTACAACCCCAAGGAGGGGGTCATCAGTCTACAACCCAAATGATAGGTTGGGCTCCGCCCCTACCCTTTCCCAGGAGTGTCTACTTGACCTAACCACTAACCACTGCAACCACGGACTACCAGAAGAACAAACAAATCTGTTTTGGAAAAAAGTATAGTTGGATTGTTTCTTGAAAGGGAGCATTTGCTACAAATTTGTAAAAACCATTTGTCACACCATTTATTATCACAAGGAACCAGTCTCTTAAGAAGGACATCATGCTTGGTAAATTGAAAAGTCAGGAAAAACAAGAAAGATTCTCAGTAAACTGTATTGGTACAGTAGATTCAAGCATAACAATTATCAGGATGATGCAGATCCAATCAGTGCTCCCTTGTCTTACACAAATACATAGTTGCTATGAGTTGGATCCAACTAGAAGGCATTTAACAACCCAACTGTGGGAAACTAACATTGAGGGAAATAGGACTAGGACTACATTCCCTAACTTATAACAGAGGGAATCTGGAAAGCTGGTATTCCACAACAGGAAAACCTCCACTTTGGTAAGTTAGGGGTAAAGTTCAAGTACATTATCCTGCTTTAAATATCATTCCCACAGATTCTCCCTTTAACAGCTATGCTGCCTTACAGCGAACACATGGTTGATTCTGTCTCCCTATAGAAGCAGACATTAACCTTTTGCTCTCTGCCATGACACCCAAACCCTCTTGAAACTTCCCCCAATTCAGGCATTAGGTTTCCTCACCTGTGAGCTCAGGGACCTTCGTGTAGATCCCACCCACCTTGTGACGCATGTAACTATTGTCTATGCATGTCATAAGGGTACCGATAAATGTTGCAAGATAGTAAAGGCTCTCTATCTTTCCTATCTGCTATGACTTCACTATAAGCTTTATTATCACCACACATTTGTACCTTTTGGCCCTTTGGTTGTTGAAGGCTGGTTTCCTCTGACACACAACAATGGTGAATGACTGAAAAACTTTAGTGTCTGTTCATGTCTTTACTCAATTCTTTTTTTTTAAGGATATATATTTTTTATTCAAGTAAGTGCAAATAGGAAACCAGAGGAGGGCCCCAGGATGGGCGTAGAATGGCTGTCACCTCCACAACAGAACAAGAGGAAAGAGTGGCCCTACATCCTCCCCAGTCCTCTTCACTCTGCTTCAGCACCTTAGGGACAAGCCCCCGCTGTCCCCGGGAGTTGGACTAAGCTGGCCAGTAACCCAGCCTGCTGGACCTGGCCCCATTCTGCTAGAAGAAGCATCCAGGGGAAGAAGGGGTGTTTACTCAGTTCTTTACTCATATTTCTTTTCTTCCACAATCAACACCATTTTTAATACTTTTATTTTCTTGTTTCCCTGTTCACCTAAGTTAGTATGGGTCTACCCTATAGTTAATAATTTACCCTCTTTCTCCCTCTCACCCCAGGTAACCATCAAAGAATTTTTTAGGATGAAATGTTTTTCTTCACTTTGTATAATAGTGGTCTTAAATAATATTTATCCTTTTGTGATTGACTTATTTCACTCAGCATAATGTCCTCTAGGCTCATCTGTGCTGTGAGGTGTTTTGCAGATTCATCATTAATCTTTAGCACTGCTCCGTATTCCATTGTGTGTACGAACTATAGTTTGGTTATCCATTCTCCCACTAATGAAAATTCTATTATTTCCTTTTTTGTTGTTGTTGCTATTGTTAAGTGCTGTAATAACACAAGTGTGCATATAGCTATTCGTGTTAGGTTTCTTATTTCTCTAGGGTACGTATATACCAAGTATTGGAATTGCTGAGTCATGTCTATTTTCAACTTTCAAAGAAAGACCATACCATTTTCCACAGTGTCGGCCTTATTTCACAGGACCACCAGCAGTGTATGGGGGGTTCCAGTCTCTCCACAGCTTTTTCTACTTTGCCAGCCTTCATTGTTTTCTCCCCATCCCTCTGTTTTTCAGGACTGGGCAGAAATGATAACTCATTGTTTTGATTTGCATCTCTGAGTTATTGGCAACCTGAAAGTCTTCTATAGTCAAGTTTTTATTCATGATCTCTAGCCATCTTCTAATTCGATCATTTCTCTTTTTCTTTTTCAGGTGTTGAAGTTCTCCATGAACTTTAGAGTTTAGTCCCTTGTTCAACATAGCAATACCAATTTTTCTCCCAGTCTGTGGGTTCTCTCTTAATTCTTTAAGGGAAATCTTTTTTTCCCTTTTTTTCCCAATCATTTTATTAGGGGCTCATACAACTCTTATCACAATTCACACATACATCAATTGTGTAAAGCACACTTGCACATTCGCTACCCTCATCATTCTCAAAACATTTGCTCTCCACCTAAGCCCCTGGCATCAGCTCCTCATTTGTCCCCTCTCTCCCCGCTCCCCACGCCCTCATGAAGCCTTGATAATTTATAAATTATTTTGTCATATCTTGACCTGTCCGACGACTCCCTTCACCCACTTTTCTGTTGTCTGTCCCCAAGGGAGGGGTCACATGTAGATCCTTGTAACCGGTTCCCCCTTTCCAACCCACCCTCCCAGTATCGCCACTCACACCACTGGTCCTGAAGGGATCATCTGCCCTGGAGTCCCTGTGTTTCCAGTTCCTACCTGTACCAGTGTACATCCTCTGGTCTAGCCAGACTTGCAAGGGAGAATTGGGATCATGATAGTGGGGGGCTGGGGCGAAGCATTTAGAAACTAGAGGAAAGTTGTATTTTTTATCGTTGCTACATGACACCCTGACTGGTTCCTCCCCGAGACCCTTCTTTAAGGGGATATCCAGTGACCTACAAATGGGCTTTGGGTCTCCACTCCGCACTCCCCCACATTCACTATGGTAAAATTTTTTGTTCTGATGATGCCTTATACCCGATCCCGACACCTCATGATCACACAGGCTGGTGTGCTTCTTCCATGTGGGCTTTGGTGCTTCTGAGCTAGATGGTTGCTTGTTTACCTTCAAGCCTTTAAGACCCCAAACACTGCATCTTTTGATAGCTGGTCACCATCAGCTTTCTTCGCCACATTTGCTTATACACACATTTGTCTTCAGCGATCCTATCATGGAGATGAGCACCCAATGATATGATTTTTTGTTCTTTGATGCCTGATAACTGATCCCTTTGGAACTTCGTGATCACACAGGCTTGTGTGCTTCTTCCATGTGGGCTTTGTTGCTTCTAAGCTAGATGGCCGCTTGTTTAACTTCAAGGCTTTAAGACCCCAGATGCTATATCTTTTGATAGCCAGGCACCATCAGCTTTCTTTTTTTTTTTTCCATCAGCTTTCTTTACCACATTTGCTTATTCACCCGCTTTGTCTTCAGTGGTTGTGTCAGGAAGGTGAACATCATAGAATGCCAATTTAATAGAAGAAAGTATTCTTGCATTAAGGGAGTACTTGAGTGGAGGCCCAATATCCTTCTGCTACCTTAATACTAAACCTATAAATATATGCAAATAGATCTATTTCCCCATCCTCATATATAAATATATTTGCATATGTACAAGTCTTTAGACCTCTATAAATGCCCTTTACCTCCCAGCTCTTTCCTCTATTTTCCTTGACTTTCCTCCTGTCCCACTATCTTGCTCAGTCCCCACCAGAGTTCCATTGTTTTCTCCTCCAGGTTATTCATTCAGCCTATCTTATTTAGACAGACCTAACTCTATACAAATCTTAACAAATCTCCAGGCCTTTCTTCCATGAAGTCATTGAGTGAGCTCAAACCACCAACCAACCTTTCCATCAGTAGCCAAACATAAACCTTTTGTCCCACCCAAAAACCAACCAGGCACACGGTACTAGGCCATAATTTACCAGCGTTTAATGTTATCTCTAGCACATTTTCTTTTCTCTCATTCCAAATGGCATTACATAACACTTACCTCCTAGAGCAAGGAATATTTAAGGACATATTTCAGAAATTTAGGGCAAAAGAAGGCACCCTTATCGTTGAAACTAGTCCGCCAGCCCCAATCCCATTATAGACTCAGATATCCTGCATGATGTTGAACGGAACAGCAGTGCTAATATTCCACCAAAATCCAGTGCCTGATGTGTACATAATCTTCTCCTGGCAGCTTCTAACTTATTTATCAAGCATAATGAAGTACTTTTAAAAATCATTTTATTGGGGGCTTGTACAATTCTTATCATAACCCATACATACATCCATTGCATCAAGCACATTTGTACATTTGTTGCCATTATCATTCTCAAAATATTTGCTACTTACTTGAGCCCTTGGCATCAGCTCCTCATTTTTCCCCTCCCTCCCTGCACCCCCCTCCCTCATTACCCCTTGATAATTTATAAATTATTATTTTGTCATATCTTACACTGTCCGACATCTTCCTTCACTCACTTTTCTGTTGTCCCACAATGAAGTATTTACCTGTGGCAGTTACCCAACAATTGCAACATAATCTCATCCATTATATTAAATTTTTTTCTAATAATCACTATCATGATAAGTGGAGAAAAGATGAAGTTGTCAATGACTTCATTTTACTTGGATCCCACAACCAACACAGCAGCAATCAAGAAATCAAATAGTGACCAAAATACAGAAAAGAATGTTCTAAAATTGATCGTGGTGATTACACAGCTCTTAATTTAACTGAGCTATTGAGTTACGACATGTGAAATATATGCCAAGAAAAAAAGAAAAAACCATACATGACTCTCTTTATAGTTTTATATCCTGGTATATAGAGGGCAAGTTAAAAAGAAACAAGGTTTGTTTCTAGGGTTCCAGTTCACACATGCAAGTATATTCCAAAGAAACCATTTTTACATATGCTTGGCAATTAGTGGATGGCTACAGGCATTTTCTTTCAGTAATAAAATGGTCTTAATCTCACTAGGGGGCCTTTGAAAAAAGGTCCAATCAAAACAGGGACTTATGGGGAGATCTCCCAGGCTGGTTACACTCAAGGCAGCTCAAGAAATTATAGTGGGGTCGGGGAGTCAGGAAAGTGAGCTGATACAAGGGCTCAAGTAGAAAGAAAATGTCTTGAAAATGATGGCAACATATGTACAGGTGTGCTTGACACAATGGATTGTGGTGAGCTGCTAGAGCCCCCAATAAAATGATTAAAAGAAGTTATAGTGACTTTTTTGGAATTCCAAAGGAGTAATTTTGATTTATTCAAAATACAGAGGATAATCACGGGGACCTGTCCAGAGCCATGAGGCCCGGCCATTACTTGGAATTTATTAGCCTGAGCTCTGGATATTCTTCTACCCCAGCCTAGATGACAGAGCGCTGCAGCTGTAAAGCTTGAGCAAACAAGGTGTGGGGATCTTTAGATAAGCACCTGTGTTCTGCATCCCCTTGATTGGGTAAAAGATTGTCCTCCCCCACGCCTGATTTGCATAAACATGCCACTCCACAGAGTACCTGGTTGAAGACTGTAAGCCTTTACTGACTCACGGGCAGGGCGTGCTCCCTTGAACTCCCTGATTGGCCTGTTGCCAAAGTAGCCTAATTTGCATGTGCGACAGATTCTTTCCCCCCTTGCTGGCCGATATAAGCTGTAACTCTGTTCATTAAAGGAGACTTGATCAGGATACTGTCTTGTCTTCATTCTCCGTGCCTCTTGTTCCCCCCCCCCCTCAATTCCCACTCTCTCCTCCAGGATCTATGTTGAAGTTTCCACGGGACGGGACAGGGACCTATTATGAAGTTTTAAGAAAATCGAAATTGCACTGAGGAGGAGAAAGCCTGGAAAACTGCACCAAGGAATTGTTTTTCTTTTCCAATGAATTGTTTTTCGTTTTTCTTTTTTCATCATGACAATGTTCCTGCTCATTCTTCAAGGGGAGCAAGGGCTGCCCTATGAGAATTTCACTGGAAAGCCTCATCCCATCGACTCTACAACTCTGATCTTGCCCCTTGAGACTTTTCCACCCAAACTCAACAAACATTTAAGATTGATTCTCAGCCTTCCTAACGCCGTGAACCTTTAATACAGTTCCTCATGTTGTGGTGGTCCCCCACCCCCAACCATAAAATTATTTTCATTGCTACTTCATAACTGTAATTTTGCTACTGTTATGAATTGAGCGACTCCTATGAAAGGGTCGCTCGACCCTCAAAGGGGTCGTGACCCACAGGTTGAAAACCACTGATTTAAAAGGAACACAATTTCAGCCCCTTAGGGATGCTAAAACTGCTGTTTTGATGTGGTTTGAAGATTGCAGAATTCTTCAGTGGAGAGCTAGCAAGAGGCAAACACCATCTTCAGAAATGCATAGACCTAAATGGAGGATATGCTGAGAAATAATAGTTTCAAATTTGATATGTTTAATAAAGGTTGCTATGAAAGTGACCTTTCTAAAATACATAAATAAGAAAGAGACCTTTCTTTTTTTCTTTTTTTAAGGAAAACTTTCTGTAATGCTTTCTGGCTTACCCTTTTATATCATAACATGGTATTTGGGACCAAAGATAATTTTTCTAGGTTTCAATATATCTTGCTTTTAAATGTTAATTGGCTTTATAAAGGGTTCTTCCTTCTCTAAGAGTTGATCTTTATGATGCCAGCCCACAACCAGAGGCACTAATAGCACCAACACTTGGAGACCAAAAAAGACTCAGAACATAAAAATCGCAATACAAGACACATAGTTCTTTATCCTTTCATTAACTACCAACCCAGATGGATGGATATGTTTCCACTGGCAGGCAGATAATGATGGTATCAGACAATATAATTTAAGTGGCTGTGTTGTTTATATTTAGTTGGGCCATGTCTCCTTTAGCTTTATGACAAATTTCAAATTCCCTATACCCAGAAGATAGTCATCACTTTCTCCCTCCGGTTGTTTATGAATACACAGTTAACAGCCTACAGAGGCTTAAATTATTAGGAATTACCTCATAAAATGGAACTGTTTTCACCATATATAATAATTTTTTAACAATTTATTAATCCATAAAATTTTTCGTTAGCTATTAGTGAGTCTGGGCACATACTACATTTTTACACAAATAGCACACACATTGTAAGTTTTTGCAAATCTTGCAAGCCCTGTACATTACTTTCTTTCTCTTTTGTTGTTTTAAATCATTTTATTAGGGACTCATACAACTCTTATCACAATCCATACATACATCAATTGTGTAAAGCACATTCATTGCCCTCGTTCTGAAAACATTTGCTCTCCACTTAAACCCCTGGCATCATCCTCATTTTTCCCCTCCCTCCCTGCTCCCCCCTCTCATGAACCCTCGACACTTTATAAATTATTTTGTCATGTCTTACACTGTCCGATGTCTCCCCTCACCCACTTTTCTGTTGTCCATCCCCCAGTGAGGTCATATGTAGATCTTTGTAATCGGTTCCCCCTTTCCAACCCACCCTCCCAGTGTCGCCACTCTCACCACTGGTCCTGAAAGGATCAACTACCCTGTATTCCGTTTCCAGTTCCTACCTGTACCAGTGTACATCCTCTGGTCTAGCCAGATTTGTATGGTAGAATTGGGATCATGATCGTTGGGGGGAAGCAAGAAGCATTTAGGAACTAGAGGAAAGTTGTATGTTTCATCATTGCTACACTGAACCCTGATTGGCTTGTCTCCTCCCCATAATCCTTCTGTAAGGGGATGTCCAATTGTTTACAGATGGGCTTTGGGTCTCCACCCCGCACTCCCCCTTATTCACAATGATTTTTTTGTTCTGATGATGCCTGATCCCTTCGACACCTCATGATCGGACAGGCTGGTGTACTTCTTCCACGTGGGCTTTGTTGCTTCTGAGCTAGATGGCTGCTTGTTTACCTGCAAGCCTTTAAGACCCCAGATGCTATATCTTTTGATAGCTGGGCACCGTCAGCTTTCTTCATGACATTTGTGTATGCACACATTTGTCTTCCACGATTGTATCAGGGAGGTGAGCCCACAATGATATGATTTTTTGTTCTTTGATGCCTAATAACTGATCCCTTTGGCACTTCGTGATCACACAGGCTGGTGTGCTTCTTCCATGTGGGCTTTGTTGCTTCTGAGTTAGATGACCGCTTGTTTACCTTCAAGCATTTAAGACCCCAGACACTATATCTTTTGATAGCTAAGCACCATCAGCTTTCTTCACATTTTCTTTTTTTTTTTAACGTTTTATTAGGGACTCATACAACTCTTATCATAATCCATACATACATCAATTATGTAAAGCACATCTGTACATTCATTGCCCTATCATTTTCAAAACATTTGCTCTCCACTTAAGCCCTTGGCATCAAGTCCTCTTTTTATTCCCCTCCCTCCTCGCTCCTCATCATTCATGAGCCCTTGATAATTTATAAATGATTATTTTGTCATATCTTGCCCTGTCTGATGTCTCCCTTCACCCCCTTTTCTGTTGTCTATGCCCCAGGGGGGAGGTCACATGTAGATCCATGTAATCAGTTCGTTCCCTCTTTCCAACCCACTCTGCCTCTACCCTCCTAGTATCGCCACTCACACTCCTGCTCCTGAAGGTATCATCCGCCCTGGATTCCCTGTGCCTCCAGCTCCTATATGCACCAGTGTACAACCTCTGCTCTATCCAAACTTGCAAGGTAGAATTCGGATCATGATATGGGGGGGGGCAGGGGGAGGAAGCATTCAGGAACTAGAGGAAAGTTGTATTTTTCATCGGTGCTATATCACACCTTGACTGACTCATCTCCTCCCCTAGACCCCTCTGCAAGGGGATCTCCAGTGGTCGATAAATGGGCTTTGAGTCTGCCACTCTGCATTTCCCCCTTCATTCACTATGGTAAGATTTTTTTGTTCTGATGATGCCTTATACCTGATCCCTTCGACACCACAGGCTGGTGTGCTTCTTCCATGTGGGCTTTGGTGCTTCTGAGCTAGATGGCCACTTGTTTACCTTCAAGCCTTTAAGACCCCAGATGCTATATCTTTTGATAGCCAGGCACCATCAGCTTCCTTCGCCACATTTGCTTATGCACCCATTTGTCCTCAACGATCATATCATGGAGCTGTGCATCCAATGATATGATTTTTTTGTTCTTTGATTCTGGATAACTGATCCCACTTCACATTTTCTTATGCACCTGCTTTGTCTTCAGCGATGTGTTGGGAAGGTGAGCATCATAGAATGCAAGTTTAATAGAACACAGTATTATTTTTATTTTATTTTAGTATTCTTGCATTGAGGGAGTACTTGAGTGGAGGCCCAATGTCCATCTGCTACCTTAATACTAAACCTATACATATATGCACATAGATCTATTTCCACATCCTCATGTATAAATATATTTACATATGTAAATGTCCTTTGCCTCCTAGCTCCTCTATTTCCTTTTACATTCCTCTTGTCCCACTATCATGCTCAGCCTTCATTTGGATTTTAGTAATTCCTCTTTTACATTACCCTTGATCACGCCCTACCAGGCCTCCTGCACCCTCCTCACAACCGATTTGAACCACTTGTTGTTCCCTTCTTTACATTATTTTCTATGTGTACTATATCTGCATTTATTTTTTATGCTGCTAGCATATTTTTCTTTCTTTCTGTACAGTGGACTTAATGTTATCATCTTGTGCTCCCAATCATCTGGGAGTTGTTGGTTAGTGTTTCTTATTCTCAGGGAATGAATTCTGAATTGTGACAGCAAAGACAGTTTTTGTTCCCTTTAAGAAATCATCCACTCTTTCAAGTCATTCTCCAACTCAGATGATTTGTTTTGGGCCCAGGTATGCGCATTTTGCTGGATTCGCTTTCTCCAGCTCTTCCTTTCTCCATGGGAGCCCTTATGGCGGTAGTGGTTACACATTAGGCTGTGATCTGCAAGGTCAGTGGTTTAAGACCACCAGCCAGAGCAGGAGAAACACTGGGCTTTCTAGTGTAACTAAAGAGTTAGTCTCAGAAACGTATAGGGTCAGTTTTACCGTCCAAGAGGGTTGCTATGAGTCAGCATCTCCTCAATGGCAGTGAAAAGAGTCTTTTTTCTCCATTGCTAAAGGGACCACTGAACTCTTTTTGCTGCTGTGTTGTTGCTTCTGGCACAATAAACTATCGCAGTTGGTAACGTCGACTTGTGTTTAGTTCCCGATGTGATCCTAAAAGGTTCTAAATGCGAGGGGAATCCTCCCCCTAACACATCATCACAGGTCCGGTAGGCACAACTGTACAGTGATAATAAGTAAAGATTATAGTAAAGTTATAGAGAACAGAGAGATAGAAGAGAGATTGAAATAATGGAGTCAGACACAATTCATGGTAGCAATGTTCACCTTGGCCTCACTTGGTGCTCCATCGTGGAGAGAGATATTTAATTCTAACCAAGTCTTTTATATTCTTTGGGGACATGCAAGCCCCCTAATTACAGGTGAAGACATACATCACAGGAAAGGGCTGTGCTATAGGTAATACAGCAATGGGAGTGGGGTGATCCAGGGGTATACACGCAATAGGAAGAGGAAGGATTGGGGTTACACTTGTGACAAGATGGGCGGATCCTAGATTCAGGATGGCAGCCTAACTTTGGATGTCACTGAGCTGGTTTGACCTGTTCCCTGGCACCATTATCAGTAGGGTGTGAACCCCACCTACAGGAACCAAATGGATAACTGAAAGCCTTTAGGGATAAGTAGTCCATTGTCCTCAGCAGCAGGGAGCCTGCCTACCTGTGGTGGGACAAGACAGTAGTCTCATAGCTGACTGCCTACAGGGAAGTAACTTGACATTTAGCTGCAAGCAGTGTCCTAAGTCTAACATATATTTGGGGGAGATGATTTGGGAGAAATCTTTGTTTCCCACATCTAAAATTTAGATCTAAAAATTGAAAAAATGTACACACTATAATCATTATCAGGCTCGTACTAGTAAAAGGATCACAAAATTTGTGATATAGAAGCAGCAGCAGTCTTTTTATATGTTCACAAGCATGTTACCCAAGTGATTCATGATCATTGATCAAACTCTGGCAATAAGACATCAATGAAATACACAAATCTAACATGCCTTCATGGTTTCACTCTAGATGGTCTAACAAGATTTTTTAATTTGTGAAGAGTGATCTTGTATCAGTTGTACTTAATTTACCTGTATAATCAAAAGCTAATCAGAAGACCACTAAGACTATGTCAATGTAGATTGGATCAAGATTCCTATATTGATAGCTACTAGATGCCACTTATGCCAATGCAGGGCTTGCTTTGCTTACTCTTCCAATGACAGGTTTCAAGGTTCAAGGTTCTGAATGAATCAAAAGTGATGGGGTGGCAGCCCTGGTAAGGCCCACACATGGTTCGTGGTCTTAAGTGCGCAGCTGCTCCAAAGCATTGGATGCTGGACAAACTCTTGGGGGTGTTTGTTTGCTCCTCGTCCATCCACTGGTACAAGCTGAGAGAATGTCTCCCGCTGATCATTTTTTAAGAAATAGATGAAGTTAAAAAAATTGCATGCAGTTCATTAAGATTAATGACAAAAACAAATAATATAAGATCTGAACTGATAGGACCTACCCTGCTGGCTCTATGGATGTCATCAGCATTGATAAGACTAGGGAGAATTTCTGTCTGGTCTATGACACCAAGGGTCACTTTGCTGTATTATACCTGAGGGGGCGAAGTACAGTTTGTGCAAAGTAATGATCTCTGTAGGCACAAAGCATCATGATGCTCGCCCATCTGCTGTCCTGATTCCTCCCACTCATCAAAGGGGAAGGCCAGCATTCCGATTGCTCTGGAGACTAGAAGGATGACCGACGCATCAAGCTCCACACTGGTAATTTGTATGGTAACTGGAGGTGCTAACCTGGGAGAGTTGGTGTGATCACCAATACAGATAGGCATTGGCTCTTTTGATGTGGTTCATGTGAAAGACTTCAATGACAATAGCTTTGCCCCCTGGCTTTCCAGCATTTTCACTATTGGAGAAGGCAACAAACCATGGATTTCTTTTCCCAGAGGGAAAGGTATTCACCTCATCATTGCTGAAGAGAGAGACAAGAGGCTGGCTACCAAGCAAAGCAGTGGGTCAAGTTATCTAGGTGGTATAAATGAAGGAATCTCTGAAATAAATATTGCATGATTAATTGCAAAAGAAGTGGCAGGTTTAAAATTATCAATTTAAACAAATGTATAGTCATTGTTAATTTTCCACCTACTGGGGTACAACTAAATCTAACCCTTTTTTAATCTATAACTTCTTAACCACCATGGTTTAAACCATTATACAAATATGATCAAAAGCAATATTTTAAGGCTATTGAATGAGGGAATGAGGCTGAGATTATTTTATAGAAATATCACAAAACATGCACTAAGCCAGAAGTTTTAAACATATTTTGTCATTTGTGTGCTGTGTATGCACATTTGTACATGGGCAATATGCTTTTGAAAAATAAATACCATCCTCAGAGAAAAGTAAATGCTAGAATTGTAAATGACAAAATGTTCCTCCTATGCTCATTTAACAAATTTTAAAAACTACCTTGAAAATTTGCTTTTGAAAATGAGTGATACTACCCCAAAGAGGATACTGGAAGGATCCAGGGGGGCTGCAAAAGCAGTTATCCACACTTTAAACATTTGGCTGCTAACCACAAGGTCAGCAGTTCAGAACTAACAGTTGTTTCATGGGAGAATGAGGATTTTTTTTTTTTCTAGTCCTGTAAAGAATTATAGTCTCCTTAAAAAAAAAATTATAATCTTGGAAACCCATGGGGGCAGTTCTACCCTTTCCTATAAGGTTATGTGTCAGAAATCAACTTGATGGCAGTGTTTTGATACTTTATCCTGGATTATGGATTATAATAAAAAATGTTTTAAATTGTCAAATTCAAGGGGTATAGGAGTAATTTTTAAAAATGGATTGCGATAGGTCAAATAAGTTTGGAAACCTACGTCCCAGATTGTTAGGATTAAAATTGTGAAATAGCACTTAATACTTGCCAAGTATTTTCTAGTTTCTGCCAATCCAGGCTGCATATTTCTCTGCCCAAAGTCCTGATGCTATTAACAATCCATGTCTGAACTTAGATTTTGCCCATTAGAAACTAACTTGCTAGTCTATTTGAAAAACCTAGAAAAATTTAGGTTCTTAGTGGTTTGTTGCTGTGGTAGCAGAAGTCTCTCTCTCTCTCTTTTTTTAGAAGTCTCTTACGTTTAGAAATGAATGACACACAAAAAAAGAAAAAGAAATGAATGACACAAGGAAAATAACAAAAGTAGTAAATTTACCATGAATTAGGAGGTACTTTGTATTATGTGAAAAGCAGTTTTTCCCACATAATTTTTTCAATTGTGGTAAAATACATTTAAAAATTGCCATTTCAACATTTTTTACATGTGCAATTCAGTGACCTTATGTTGTTCATGTTGTATAAACAGTATCACTGTTTAAAATGAGCATTTCTTTTTATTGGAGTTTTGCTATCTTAAATTCAGTTCCTCCATTTTCAGTTCACTTTGTACTTTATCAATCATTTTAGAAAATCGAAGTATTGCTCTTATTCAAAAAGCTTCAGTGAATTATTTAAAACGACCTTAATATTCAATCCAATGCCACCATTATTTGCTTGTGACTTATCTTTCTAATTGTATTAGTTTCTTTTTCTTCTTTTGACAATCTCTTCCAGTGTTAATGATTTCCATTTGTAAGTCATACAATACGTAAGGATTCACTTCGAATGCTGGTACTGTTATGAACATGGGATCTCCCTTTATTTCAACCCACAAGTTTCTTATTATCTTATATATTCCAGTCTCAGAAATAGTGATAGTATCACACATGCTAATACTGTAGTGATCTACAATTTGGCTCTAGCGTCTCCAACTATGAAATAGTTTAAACATATTCAACTAAGAGGCATTCTGTCAAGTGAGTTTAAATGGCTTTATTTTTAAAAAATTTTCAGACTATCTAAATGACATGACTCTGCCCTCCCAAAATAAAAGTTAAATGAAGAGCTCAACATAACATCCGTCACATTTTATCTAAGTCTTGTTGTTGTGTGGGTGAAAAGGAGCAAGCAGTCAGACTGGGAAGTGATGACCCAAATAATTGCCAAATGGGTTAACATTTTTCCATTTCTAAATTAGTCTTAGAGTCATATATGGCTCACACCATCCTTGCGGTAGTCCAGCAGAATGATCATACCTTACAGATTCATGAGTTCAACAATAAGCAAGGATGTGCTTAAATTTTCCTCAGCCCGTCTTTAAACATTTTACTCTTTCTGCTCTGTTCTTCAAGTTTGTCCTGAATTGATTTCTGGCAAATTATGCCAACGCATTTTTTTTTTCAAAAAACCCCAAACATAACTTTTTTTTAATCCTTTAGAAGAGTTATAATTTTTTTTTTTGTATCCAAAATGGGTTTATTAGAATGGCTTCCCACTCATCTCGACTCCGGGCCTTTTAGTGCTGCTTCCGTCTGAAGGAGCATCCTTCTGTGAGCCTTGCTTTTCCTCCTGTAGGCTGACAGAGGACAGTAGAGCAGCCAACACACAAAACTACTGTTTGTGCATAGCTGAAGACCGTGGTGATTTTATAGCAGCCTGGGCATTTGACATCCATGAAGTAGGAATTGGGGCTCTGCACCAGGCGCTTCTTCTTGTGTTTTCTCTTCTCTTCGGGAGAGGGGTGAAGGAGATCCTTTGCGAGAGGCATGATCACCGAGCGGTCGTCAGCGCCGGAAAGGCAGAAGAGTTATAATTTTATCGATCATTTTATTGGGGGCTCTTACAGATATATAATTTTTTCTTTTACAGCTATTATAACAATCCATAATTCAATTATATCAAGCAAACTTGTGCATCTGCTGCCATCATTTTCTTCCTACTTGAGCTCTTTGATATCAGTTTCTCTTTATTCCCTCCCTCCCCCATCCTATCACCCTATTATAACTCTTCTATAAATATAAATTAATATAAGTCAAATATTTAACTTATTGATAGAATCAGTAAAATAGTAGAGTTGGTTCCAGGAGCATTTAGGGAAGCCAGGAGTTATAGGCACAAAAATAATTACAACTAAGATTGCTAAGCTAAATAAAACTGACTAGTAACCTACAGAGCAATAAAATCTATACTATATAGGGTTTCCAGGAATCCGAATTATCTTATAGCAGTGAGGTTTTCTTTGTTTTGTTTTGGGAGTGCCCTGGCAGTGATTACAGGTCACCATCGACTCTATGGCACAGTTTTTGTGGCTCTGTCAGTGATTTTTTAAAATCGTTTTATTAGGGGCTCATACAACTCTTATCACAATCCATACACACACCAACTGTGTAAAGCACATTTGTACATTCATCACCCTGTTAGAGATTAAATGCTCAGCTGCTAACTGAAAGGTTGGTGGTTCGAGCCCACCAGTCACTCAGCAGAAGCTGCTGCTCGCTCCTTCCCAAGATTTACAGCTTTGGAAACCCTATGCGGGCTGTTCTTGTGTCCTATCAGGTCATTGAGTTGAAATCAACTTCAAGGAGACACACTTGACAGTCTTTCAGTTGACTGGGATCATGGCAGTCATGGTAGAACTGCATGCAATCAGTTTCCCCTTTCTCCCCCCACCTTCATGGTATTGATATTCCCATTACTGTTCCGGAGGGGTGTATTTGTCCTGGATTCCCTGTATCTAGAGCTCTTATCAGTACCAGTGTATATGCTCCGGTCTAGCAGGATTTGCAAGATAGAAATGGGATCATGATTGTGTGTGTGTAGGGTGTGGGGAGGGTAAGCCCCCCCAAAAATAAGAGGAATGTGTATTTCGCCAGTGCAGTGTATATTTTTATGCATTTTGTCTTCCTAGAGAAGCAGGAGTATTAAAGATCAGGGATCTTCTTTCTAATGGGACCTGAGATAAGGTTTTTGTCTTGAACTTCCTTTGTATTCTAACTAGTGTGTAATTCTGTTATGTGATGTTACGCAAACTTTTAGTTTTTAGCTATCTTCCGGTAGAGTCTAACCGGGTGATTTGTGCAGACCTAGGCTTCACGTTGGGAGAAGCTTGACACCCACCGCACCCCACCCGGCAAAAGCTAGCCTAGCCTGTCTCACCTTCATACAGCCCGCTTTATCTCAAAGCAGGGAAAAATCGGGTCCCAAACCTCGAATTTCTGCCGTCCCTGGGCATGGCTTCCAGAAAAATGCGAAGCAGGCCTAGGTCCTCGATTTCTAAGTTAGCTCCTTTCCCAAACTATCCCCAATACCACCAGCAGCAGCAGCGCCTTTTCACATCGCTCTTTGCGATGAAGTACGCCATCAAGCGTCCAGATTTCCATTTCGCTTCCCTGGTTTCCCGACTCTGCGACCCTCCGCCTGGGCCTTCCTCTCACGGCTGAGGAAGCCGTTTCTCCGGGATCTGCCTCAAGGCGCGCGGCCGGGCGGTTGGGCGGCCAACGGTTTTCTACCTCAAGGTGGGAGCGAGGAAAGAGAGGCGGGAACGAGCGCGGCGCGGGGAAGGGGCGAAGGGCGGGGCCGGCGCCGGGAAGGATCGCGAAGGAGCCAGAGGCTCCGCCTTTTCCGTAGATATCTCTAGAAAGCCGCGCAGGAGCCTGGAGGCGCAAACTACGCACGCGCGGCGGCAAGGCCCGGGTATTTTGCTGCGTCACCAGCCGCCGCCCGGTCTCACCACCCCTCGTTCGCACGCGCGCACGCACGCACGCACGCTCGCTCGCTCGCACGCACGCACGCACGCTCGCTCATTCTCTGTCCGCGCGCCCCTTTCCTACACTTTCCTCCTCTCTCCGACCGGAGGAGCCGCTCTCTCCGCGCGGTGCATTCTGGGCATCCAGGCCGAGCCCGCCGCCGCCGCCGCCGCCTGAGGAAAGCGAGAGGAGGCCGCGACCGGGGAGAAAACCCCGGATTCGCCACCGGAGAGGAGCCCATTCCCCAGCCGCTGCCGCCGGAGAGGCCCGCCCACCCGCTCGCCCGTCCCCCTGCCCCGTTCACAATGTGAGTGCGACACCGCCGAAGGAAGGTCGGCTCCCGGGGAGGCCGAGGCCGCGCTGGGGGCTGCGGGAAGCCGCCCTCGGCCCTCTGGCCACCCACCTTGGGCCGCCTTCGCTTCCTCCGCGGCCGCGGGCCCCAGTCGCTCCAGCCTGAGGGTGGGAACTCCACTCCCTGGTTCCGGTTACCGTTGGCGGCTGGAGGGCATTTTCCCTCCAGATGGCCTCTTTCCGCACCTCTGCCGTCCCTCAGCTTCTCGGTGCTGGAGAGACCACGTTACCCCGTTGGCCGGCCCGGATTACCCGGGGGCTCCCCGTAACTTAGCGTTAGGCCCGTGTCTGTGAGCTTTTGGCCATGCGGAGGCGCGGGCCGCCACCCGGCTTGTTGAGCAGGCCGGTTTTCCCGCCCCGCGACGCCGGGCCCAGGCCTGGGGCCAAGTACACCTGTGGTGGGTGCTCCGCGGAGACCGAGGGTGCCTTCTCCCAGCGCAGCACGCGGCCCTCCGCCATGAGCGACAGGTCACTGCTAGGCAACTAGAGCGAGGCCACACCGACGTCACAGCTTCCTTCCCCCTCGTGTGCCTTGATCTCTTGAATATGAGCCCCCTCCCAAGTTTCCCCTTAAATCCAGTCTCGAAGGGCATGAAGGCTGCCCAAACCCGGCCGGGCCCCCGGCAGCGAGGAGGAGTTACCATTGAGCAGGTAGTTTGGCACGTGTCGATCCGAAAGACACATGTGGACATTTTGTGTTCCACATGAAACTGCAGATGCGGTATATAGTCCAATCACAGTTTATGTAAGGCGTGGACAAGTGCATAGTTGCCTCCTTATTTGAATCTTGGGTCTGTACGTGGAGGTGACTTCGGAGTCTTTGTCTACCTTCGTTTCCTTATCAAGAAAAGACTTGATTTTTTTAATGAAACGAGCCTTTGGGGCACTGGCACCAACATCATGCATAGCCAAGAAAAGTGTTAACTTTTTCAGACCTAAGAACTACAGGTTTTGTAGTGTCTGGGGGTGCTAACTGCCCCCTAAAAGTGAGGTGTGGAGAACAAACAATGGTAAGGAAACCTTTTTTCAATCCGAATTTTTTAAAAAGACACAATTTTGGCCTCCCTATACACCCACAAACACTGAAATTCATATATTGAGCACAAAATAAAATTAAAAGATTTTATTGGGAGCCTTTACAACCCATAACAATCCATACATCAATTGTATCAAGCATATTTTTACATATGATCTTTGGTAAAGTTAAATTTTAAGGTTTTACTGTAACAGAAATATTTTAATATTAGATGAATATATTGGGCCAGAAATATAAATGGATAAATACGGCATACACTGCAGCCAGTTGATAGGACTGACAAGCTTCAAGAAGAAGACATTACTTTTCTTTTTACATTTTATTAGGGGCTCATACAACTTATCACAATCCATACATATACATACATCAATTGTATAAAGCACATCTGCACATTCCCTGCCCCAATCATTCTCAAAGCATTTGCTCTCCACTTAAGCCCTTTGCATCACGTCCTCTTTTTTTTTTTCCCCTCCCTCCCCGCTTCCCCCTCCCTCAAAAGACATATTACTTATTGTAAGGGAGAATGTTACAGTTATGGAGACTTTCACACACAGATGTTGGTATCCAATAGGAAATTTAAACGTATAAAACAAGTTTTGCTTTTCCACTTGAAATTTTTATTCCAAGTGTGTTATTCCTGGGAGGTAGAGTAAGCTTGCTGCTAAATTAATGTACATCTCTTGTCCAGCCTAGTTGGGTGCAGTGCAACATGTATTAAATGGCCCAAAATTTAGGCTTTCCTGTTTTATGCTGCATTCTTCCTGTTACTCCCTATTTGGTAACACCAATTTTTAATGTAGCCAAATGCATTGCTTTTCATGAAGATGGCATTTTTAATGGTATTATAGCATTAAAATAGATAAGCATTTGGGCTATGTACATAGATTAAAAACTCAGGTGAAAGTGTAGTAATCAATAATAAAATAACCCATTGGATTAAGCAGTCTTTACAAGGCTCCTCCCATCAAGTGAAGGTTTTGGAGAAACCAGATAAATCATCTTTAAAATACTTTGCCATCTTTTAATTTTTTTCTGGGGGTCTTACTGAACTAGTGAATTTGTAATTAAAAAAACACATGAGTTGTGTAGGAAGAGACCTTTAATAGGGTCATTTACTCCTACGGATTTAATTTGGTGCCTGTTGTCTATAAGAAATTAATGTTTAAAAGTTAAATGATCTTCAAAAGTTTATATTGAGTGCTGAGTATCTGGGGCTGTGCTTTTCTTTAGTTGGAAGCCTAATTAAAGCCTGGTGATTTCCTAGTTAAAATTCTTTTAAGTTTTACATTACAAAAGTTTTATCAAGTGACTTCCAAAGGTGCTCAGTTTCTATTCTACCTTGAGATTTTCAGTTTCTATTCTACCTTGAGATTTTAGCCCTGCCCTCCAGCATAAAATGCCTGCCCAAACTTCACCTTGCCAAAGTGTGGGTAAGTTGTCCAGAAACATAGTGACTGGCTGTGACATTAAAATCTACCTTATAGTACTGATTAGTCTTTAGCTCCTAAAACAAATTGTGATGACCATGTGGAATGCAATTAATTTCTCTTTCAAATAGCTTTTTGATAGGTTAGGAAAGAGTGATGGTGGCCTTTGTTCAGTTTTGCTTTCTTAACCACTGTAACTTGGCAACAGGTTTTTTTTTCCTTCCTTGTTTTTATATTCAGTTAGACTTTAACTAGAAGGCAGTGAAAATTAGACAAGGTAAATCACTGCAATCTAGTTATTACATGGCTAAGTTAAAATTCTCTTGGAAAATATATTTCCTCAGTTGTAATCCTTTTGAAAAGGTCTATCATTTTAGGCTCTTGAGTGGGTGGCTTAGACTCTACCTTGTCCTTAGAAATGTAACATCTTTTTGTTTGTTTGTTTTAAATATAGCATGTGAGTTCTTAAATTGAAAATTGTGTTGAATGTTAACTTGCTTATAGAAATACCAAGCTTTTTGATTTGCTGTGTGGATTTGCAATGATTAAAAATTGATATCTACTTACTCAGTACACCTTTGAACAGTTCAATTTTCCAGGAAGATACCAATTTTAACCTTACCTTGAGCAAATTACTTCCCCCTCGCCCTCCCAGTCACATTCCAGAGTCGAGTAAAATGTGCTTTTGTAGATACTTTGTGCCACAGGTACGTAAGGATCTTTGTAGACATCTTATACTATGTAGTAAATTGATATAAATCACAGGTAAACATTACTACCTTTTTTTTATATTTAATATCTACCACTTAAACAGTTCACACCGTGCTTAGTAGTCTACTAAGGAGCTGGTGTTAATAGAATTAAAAATTGGAGTTTCTGGCAAAAAGTATGTGCCTGCCCCAATCAAAAAATTATGTCGTCTTGGAGTTCAGTTTTATTATATCTTAAACACTGCTTATGTTGTGTCCTACCATTACAAAAATGGAGTGCTAGGGCCCTAAAATTTGTCTGTAATGGAGGCAATAAATGTTGGCTTTCCTTGAACTTGTATGAAGAGAAAATATTTGATAAGGAAAAATGTGCAAAAATGGTACTACAAAGTCATAGAGTTGTGTTTTGTTTTTTTTAGGAAAGTTCTTGGGGGATGGTAATATTTAAGAACTGTTTGCACCTCTTTTACAAACGGAATGGAAGTTTATTTGTGTTGCCCTTGATGTCTTGTTACTTTCTTCTGTATGCTTCTAAGCAGTTTAATTTGTTTGGTAGTTGGTCCAAACAACTTAATAATTTGCCCAAATAACTTGATGGTGTTAGCTGCTTCTTGATAAACTAGTGCTGCTCTAGGAGCCCTGGTAACATAGTGGTTATATGTTGACTAGACTGTAATTCATTCCAAATAGAGTGGAACTGTTGCTTAGACTACTATTCTTAGACATCTTAAAACTCTTCTAACTTCTGTCCATTAGTTCTAAAACTCGTGCTGTTAGAGCTGTACCCTACTCTTGCAGTACCAAATTTTGATTTACTAATCAAGTGTCACCATGACAGTATCTTTTAAGTGGATGGCTTTATCACAACTTTATTGTCTTTTTAGAAATTATCTCAAGATATGAAGGATCTTCAAACTGTTTTAGAAAATTGATATCCCCCCCCATGTGCTATTGACTGGGTGAGAATTTATAAAACGTTTGCTTCTCCACTTTTCACCTCCTTTGACATTAGTGGCAATACACACAATGTAATAGCACTTCCCAATTTTTCCTCATCTCCTTCTTGCTGCCTTAGTTTTCTCCCTGGGTAAATACTACTCTTCTGACCTCATCTGGATGATTGGTTGATCTACAGAGTTCATTTATGTCCCTGTTTTTATTCACCTTAAAGGCCTCTGGCTGAAAGTTGAACTACACGGACGGACGAGTTCAGTTCCAGGCTTGTAGGGTAAGGATATAGTCTCAGGGATTCTGTTGATCTATCCACACAGGAAGCTGGTGGGTTTTTGTTTTTAAGATTTAAGTTTTGGTTAACATTTTTCCCCTCCCCCCACTGTATCCAGGACTTTCCACTGTAGGTGGTAACCAAGAACCATCTGGCTCTACTCATCTCTGGTTTGTGGAGGCTGGGGTTCTTGGGTCATTAGATCTTTGGATTGATGTTTCTATGAGTCCTTAATTTTCTTCACTCTTCTTTGCTCCAGATAGGAGAGGTCAGTAGTAGCACTTTAAATGACCGTTCACAGGATTTTAAGACTGTTCACTTAGTCACAAAGTAGGGTGTCTTTGGTGACCTTTGATGTCTTCTGAGTCTCTGGTTCCAGGCTCAGTGACTAATTTCCACAAGCTGATTTACTCAATGGCTGTCTTCATAACTTTGGCCTATGTGTACCCTCTTCATTCATGGATATATAATGGTAAATGAAAAATGTATTGCAACCTGGGTTCAGTTCTTGCATACATTTAACTAAAATTAAAATGTACCAGTCAATGGCTATAGGTAGGTTCCCTTAATCATCTTAGATAAGCGGTGCGCTTCTGTCCTCAAGATAGGAAGGAGAAAGATGAGGCTTTCTGCGCCAATAAAGATTTTTTTCTTTTTCCTATACAGATTTGTAGTCCTGGAAATCATATATAGGGTCACTGAATTGGATTTGACTTAGTGGTAGTGGGTTTTGATTCTTGAGTCTTAGTTTGACTGTCCTATGAGAAATTAATTGGGAAACCTTCAGGCCTTTCTGTTTTTGAGACTCAACAAAACACGAATTGAGTCCCTCAAGTATGCCAAAAATCTATGGAAACATTCTCTAAAGCTCATTTTTTTATGAATATATTTTTCACCTTTTCCTACCTGTTAGCATTTTGTCTATTCACTCAGATTGTTGCTGCTGTTATTACCAGTTTGTGTATGTAATATTACTTACCTGTTGCCTTTAGGATCCTTGGTGTAGTAATTATGCTTTGGACTGTGGTCTACATGTGAGTAGTTCTAAACCACCATCGGCTCCACAGAAAAATAAGGGTTTTCTCTTCCAGTGAACACTTGTAGTCTCTGAAAACCCCTCATGGAGTTATGAGTCATCATTGACTCAATGGCAGCAAGTTTTTTGTTGCCTTTAACTTGCCCTTCTCCAAGTATGTGTGTCTTTGCCTTTTTGTGCTGATCTCTTGTGTATTGTATATTCCCTTTCCCATTGCCCAAATTGATATGTCTGCCTTCTAGCTAGATAGTACTTGTGGTTTTTTTTACCCTCTCACCCTAGCGTCTGGATATACATGTTTTTGAAGGGACACAGATTAGTCCATATAAGCTGCTATCAGTATAACCTTGGCTCTCAGCTTTTGCACAACCAGATCAGTTGTACATTCGTTTTCATTGACTAATTTTTTGGAAGTATGTTATCAGACCTTTCTTTTTAGTCCATCTTAGTATGGAAGTTCCTCAGAAACCTGAGCATTATAGCAACATGCATATCTCCACTGATAAATTGTGGGTGGTGGATGCCAATGAAGTACACTGGTTTGAAATCACATCCAGCCTCCTGCATGGAAGGTGCAAATTTTACCACATAGCCATTGTCCTTAACAATAGCTGTTTGAAAAAAAAATACCCATACGTGGAAAGATTTTTTTCTTTCTGATTTTTTCTTTTACAACTACTTACTACAGGATATGCATGTCTTTTGACCACCGTATTACTTTAAAACCATGAAGTCAGATTAGATTCTTCCATCTCATTTCCTGTTTCCCATTGATTTTTGTAGGTATTTGTGTTTTTATTGGGGCAACCACCAAAAATCAGCTTTGTAAAAAAGAAATGTAATGAAGAAGGACATGGAATCTAATGTTGAAACTGAATTACCTTGAACTAACAGTTTGCATAGCATCTTCGTTCAAAATTCTCTCCTGCAAAGTTCATCTACAATGTCTTGATTCATGTTGGCACATTATGATGGAGGAACTAGAGGACAGCATGTTTATTCAGATCACATTGTCAGGAATTTTTCTATTACAGTATAACTGGTATACAGCAAGTCTGAAAATAATAAGAAACATCTCTTGTGTGAGAGAGTTTGGTTTCTTACACTTGGAGACAGGACTTTCTGATAAACTATTTACAAATGAAAGCCACCTGCCCCCACTTAACTCACAAATTCATCTAACAAGTAAAACTGTTACACCTTGAGGAAAAAGAAAAACCACTCAGTCTGAACCTGGGCTATGCCTTCTTTTTTCACAGCATGCTCCTGGCTCCTTAATTTGAACAGTAGATTTATCAATTTGTTGATTCTCTTAATGGCAGTGGTAGACTAATTGACAAACTTTATTTTTCAAAATTAGCAAATTTCGGGGAACCCAGTTATAAGGATCTACATATAACCTCCTCCCTGGGGGACGGACAACAGAAAAGTGGTGAAGGGGGATGTCGGATAGTGTAAGACATGACAAAATAAGAATTTATAAATTATCAAGGGTTCATGAAGTGGGAGGAAAATGAGTTTATACCAAGGGCTTAAGTGGAGAGCAAATATTTTGAGAATGATGAGGGCAACAAATGTACTTGACACTGGATGGATGTATGGATTGTGGTAAGAGTTGTACGAGCCCCAAATAAAATGATTTTTTTTAATGACAAAAATTAGTAAATCTCACCTTTAACAGTTTCCTTTTTGCTGCTGCTGTGTGTTTTCCTCTTGGTTTTGAGGAGTTTCATATTCTGCCATATCTGTTAAAGGTACTCTGGGATATAGAAGATTTGCTAACCTTTTATCATTTTATTGGGGGCTCGTACAACTCTTAATACAATTCATACATACGTACATTGTGTCAACCACATTTGTACATTTGTTGCCCTCATTCTCAAAACATTTGCTTTCTACTTGAGACCTTGGTATCAGCTCTTTTTTTTCTCCTCCCCCTTTTTTTTTTTAAAGAAGTTTTATTGACGTATACCTTACATACCATGCAATTTAATCGTTCGATGATAATATTTGTGTGGGGGGAAAAGATTTGTACAATCTCACCACAATCAATTTCAGAACATTTTCTCTTACTCGTTAGCACTCTACTCCCTCCCATCCATACCTGCCATGCCCCTAGGCAATTAATCCATTTATTTTCTTTAGATCAACCTATCCTGGATTTTCTGTAGTCAGTCATGCAAAACACAGGAAACAAAACCAACAATAATGACTAGCAAATCAGAAAAATCTCCATCAAAAAGAAATCACAAAATACTAAAAAATGAAACAACTTTGAAATGGTCAAAAGGGCAATCAACTGATAAGGTATTATACTTTAACCTAACTTTATTTGCCAGAATCAACTTTAAAATTCTCTGTGTGATAGCAAGGCTATTCCCATCCCTCATCTATGGGCAGAGGAAACTCACCAGAAAGTTTCCTTGAGCTTTTTGAAATTACTTCATATTTCTACAGGAGTACGGGTTAACTACGATAGTATGCTACAACTCTCTTGTCAGTTTTACATTTTTATTTTAATTGTTTGTATTTGAGATATTTTTAAACCACAGAATATTTGCAAGCATGACACAACCAAAAGATAATGTCTTCTGACATGAAGATAACTTTACCAATATGATTCTACATTCTAATTTAGTTTTTAAGTACTGTATATACTTGAGTATAAGCCGACCTGAATATCAACCAAGGCACCTAATTTTACCACAAAAACGGCATTAACAATGTGCTGAGATACCAAGGGCTCAAGTAGAAAGCAAATGTTTTGAGAGTGATGAGGGAAACTAATGTACAAATGTGCTGGACACAGTGGATGTATGTACGGATTGTGATGAGTTGTACAAGCCCCCAATAAAATGATTTAATTTTTTTTACTGTGCTGAGAAACTCAGTTTATACCCGCGTATATATGGTAGCTTTTCTTTGTAGAAACGTTACTTCTAAACCTAAAAGACTTCTAAGCTCTAGGAGTATGGTTAAATGCTCGATTACTAGTGGAAAGGCTAGCATTCAAACCTACCTAGAGGGCATGCCTCAGAAGACAAACCACAGCCTTAAGAACCATGGAGCACTTCACTGTGCAACAGGGTCGCCCTGAGCAAGAGTCCCTCTACTACTCCGTAGCAACAATTAAAAGTTGTTTTCAGAGTTAATTCAGACATGATCATTATCGTGGTACATGATGAAACTCGAAAGGATTACCGTATATACTCGTGTTATAAGCTGAGGTTTCCAGCACTTTAAAAAAAACTGGGATTTTATTTAGGTCATGTTCTTAGTACACAGCAACAATTCCAAATACCATTTAGAAAATGAAAGAGTGAATGAATGTTCCCCCACTCATCTGGAGGTGGCTTTGTGGCACACACCACCACTGGCAGCAGGCTGTTCTGTGTGCGCTGTCCTGCGTGGAGTCCACTCTCAGTTACCAAGCCTCCCTCAGGAGCCCAAAGGACAACTGCCCAGGTCACAAATTGTTTACATTCTTTTTGGTAAGCCATTTTCCAACACATTTTTAATTCAAGTTTTTATTCTAACAAATTGTGTGAGGCTGTGTGCTATTAGAGAATATATTACTAAAATCTAAAGGAGGTTTACCCAAGTTAGATTTGCCTGTCCTGAGTTAAATTGGTGGTCAGGGATTGAGAATGACATAATGTCATCTGTAAATCAGTCTTTGAATTTGTATTTGTTTTGAGCATTTGCTACATCTTGTGAAAAAGGATTACCAAGTCAATATTCTGCTTTTGGACAGTTGACCTTACACCACTTTGGTCTTATGAAAGACTTAAGCTAAATGGAAGAAGCTAAAGAAGATTCCCGCTTTTACAAAATAAAAAAGTAAAGACAAATTTAATGAGTTATTTTATGGGTCTAGCAATTCATGCCCTCCTCCCCATATAAATTAATGATAACTCTTGCTACACTTGTCATTTCTGCTTACAAGAGGTTTCATTAAATGCTCAACTTTCAGAAACCTGTATACGCCTTCAGAATACATTTGATTTGTCTTGAGTCCTTTATTTTGGGCATGTTTAATTTATTGGTTATGCTTTGGTTACCGATCTGGACTCTAATTATACCCCCTTTAACTGAGTCTACCTCTTCCCCTCTTAATCTAAAGGAGCATCTCAGTTAAAATTAAACCAGTTAAACTTTTTTTGTTTATTTGTTTCTAGTTAATTAACCAGTTCATGTTGAATTGACTGGCTCTTGACGACGATGTGTGTCAGTAAAATTGTGCTCAATGGGGTTTTTAACAATAGATTTTTTCCAAAGGTTTTGTTGACAATAATTCACATTGTACAATTCCATTGTTCAGTCACATCAAGAAGAGTTGTACAATCATCACCACAGACAGTCCCATAATTTTCAATTTTGTCCTCATCTTTTTAGCCTCCTACTTACCCCCTCAAGTTCCCTGCCATACCTCCAGGAACCACTGAAAGAAGTAAATATTAAAAATTAGAACAAATTTAAGGAGATCACATGACAGTCGCTAAATTTTAACTAATTAGATGTGCCAGCAATCTACTTTCTAAAGCATTCTCTGTTCTCCATGATAGACTGTTCACAGCCCTAGTCCGTAGTCAGGGGAATCCACATGTATTTCCCCTTCACGGTATTTTTTTAACTGATACAACTTTAAAATGGGTCAGAAGGGAGATAAAATGCTTAAGTGGCAAATACTTATTTATTTCCCTAGTTTACAATAAAAATTGAGTATTTAACAATGGTTTATTATACTTAAATGTGGGGTAAGATTTTATTTATTTTTAAAGATGAAAAAACCCTCAAGACTGCTATGAGGCAAAGGGATTAAAGATTAGATTGCTAGAAATTTTGCCAGAATAATGTAGAACTCTATATGGTTTTATAGAAAATGAAAGGTGTCTATGTACACAATCCCTCCACTCTCCCCAAATATGAATTATTAACTAAGATTTATAGACATCTTATGAATGTTCATTTTGTTTTGCCGAAGTCTGATTTACAAACCCGAGATTTTTCACACTTAGTGTTTGATGGTCAGAATGATGATCTATAGAAAATTTCTGGAGATTGGAAATTTGGCAGAAAAAGAAAGTAAAGATGTTGGGCTTTGGCCAAGGTTTTGGATGTTAGGGAGAAGTTACGCTGTAAAATTGTATTCTGCCCAATATTCTTTGGATTTATTTCTGTTAGTGCTTTCCCCTTTAAACAAAAAACTTGGTGTTTGTCTTTTCTAATTCAATATGACCTCAATGTAATGTATATTATAAGGTTATAATTGCAATAACTGGAAATTTCCCTTAAGCCCCTCCTCTGCAATCTAGCTGTGCTGATTATCCCTTATTTAAAGTGAGTGGTTCTTAGAATGTTCTACAAAATAGGACTGAAACCAAGACTAACTCTTACGGGAGTAGAAAGTCTGCTGTGGAGGGACTGGTAGTTTCAAACTACTGGCCTTGAAGTTAGCAGTCCAACGCGTACAGTATAGGTAATAGTGAAGGAGAATTATTAGAGTTGTATAGTTATAGGCTTTGTCAATGTTGCCATTAAAACTAGAGATAAATCCAGCATAATTGGTTTGGGAGCTAATTGGCACCTCTTCATGGATTAGCTTGGAGAAAGGAAATGTAACCTCGTAAATGAGATACAATGGGGTTTTTAAAATATGTGTCTTTTACTGATTCAAAAAATCATGTTTCCCATTGCCCTTTAGAATGCTAATTTTAGTGGTTTAGATCAGGGTCAGTAAAACAATCGTTTGGTTTAGGGTCAGCTAGTAAATATTTGGGCCACAATCTGTCTCACATCCCCCCCTTTTTTTACCCTTTAAAGTTTATAGAATCATTCTTAGTGTTTGGACTGACCCCTGACTTTTACCATTTAAATTTGATTTATTGTCTGGAAAATGATGAATCTTAGATTGTTGGCTATGGATTTGAAGAAAGAATGGATTTTGCCTGATCACATCCTTAATCTGAATAGAAACTAAAGAGCTATCTTTGTAGCATTTAGTTTATTATATGTTAGTTGCTGTCGACCATGCTGACTCATGGCCCTGTGCGTACAGAATAGAATATCACATAGGTTTTTAGACTTGGGAATTTCTGAGGTATCTGTAGGTTTGAACTGCCAAACTTTGAGCTATAGTAGTTGTGTGTGTGCTTAACCATTTGTACTACCACCAAGAAACTGTTGTGTGTGTGTACACAGGTAGCCTTTTTTAAAGCATAAGAAAGGTCCTCTCTAACCAGGTTAATTTATAACTTTATGGTTTTGTTATTTTAAAATGTTTGTTTCTAACCCTAAACAAAAGATTAATACTATAATGAATTCTTGCATACCCAAAATAGGAAACATTCACAGTATAAATACAGCAGTGGCGCAAGTAGATGTTTAGCATTTAAAAGCAATAGTTTTTGAAATTTTGAAATAAATGTTAATTTAATAACTACGGTATAATTGTTTCCATTTTCCTATGCCTTATAAATGGAAGGTTTTTTTGGGGGGATTGCCTTTTTATAAACAACTCGCTGCCTTCTATAATAATTCTTATTCGTCTGGGTTGCTTCAAAGAGAGTTTACCATCGCAAAATAACAATGTCACCAAACAAGAGTAATTGGATTATTTTCATCCATAGAAGTCAGTAGGGTACTATATTCCTACATATACCCATCATTCAGCTTTACCATCTATCAAGCTTTTGACATATTTGTCCCTTTTCCCCTTCAAATCTTTTATATATAGCCTTCAGTTTTCATCTTGAAGGAATCTTTTTTTTATAGACTTTTTAAAGTTAAAGTATGTTCCAAAGCTTAGAAGTTTTCCTTTGTGTGCGTGCTGTGTCCAGATCACCACAGTTGTTTTAGGAGTATCTTTAATATCTATTTGGATTAACACATTGCAGATGGATCACGAGATAGATAACTCGTGATTTCTACAAGCTGTCTTCAGATGCCATCTGTTTGCATATATTTTAACTTATTTGTTTAGGTGTTTACATCAGTAGTGAATGTATCAAACTCGATTGTCTTCAGGTTCTTTTTGTTTGTTTAGCATTTTAGTGCATTTTGGTTCAATCAAATAGTTACTATTTGTTTGAATTGTTTTGCACTTATGATCAAACCTCAGTGAAATGTAAAACATCACCTAAATCGCTCAAGTGGTTTCCCGTTACACAAAAAGACATGAAAAAATTCTTAGCCCTAATTTTTCAAAGTAATATGGATTATGTTGATTAGTTTTACAAGTTTATAATTTCATGGCAATTATAGTTCATAGAAGTAATGTCCTGCATACATTGCAAAATATTGTTTCATAATGTGAGATGTTTAAAACCTAACAGCCGAAAAAATAACTGGCCACTTGGGTAAGTTGGTTAAAAAAAATCCAGTCTTTAATGTGTTAAGATGCAGAACCACATTCATATATTGTACTTGTTGGCTAAATTGCTCTTAGGTTTTCCTCTTGTTCAGAGGTTTTCTTGTGAATTGTGAATTTTGTCCTTGGGTAAATGCTTATGGCACTGATGTGTGTACACTTCACCAGTATTTTTGTTCTCCTTAAAGAACTTCTTTGTTTGGCTGAAATGGAGCCACGGGTGAATTCAGTTCTAGACCATAATAAAGGGTGCCTGTGAGCCATTGTCTCGGGAGAACTGTCCATTAGTAAGCATGATTTGTCTCTTTAATGCCACGATCACATTTTTCTCCCATTCTAGCCCGGACCTTCTAATGTAATCCCTTTCAAAGTAGTTGGTAGTAGTCACTGGACACCATCTAGTTCTGGGACATGGAGACACACTTGTGACCCACCAGTTCATTAGACTACTTGTTTTTTTCCTCCTTTCCTAGATTTGTTACTTCTTTATTAGCTTTTTCCTTTTCCTGGTATTTTCTACAGACTTTGATGGTTTGCTTAGGTTTAGATTAAACTTAAAATGAGAATAGATCACTGGGATAGTACTGTGGACTACTGCATGAAAATCAGATGTAGATGTATGTTTGTCCCAGTTTTAGTAGTAGTACATTGTGAAAGTCTTCATCCACTGATGATCACTGTCAGATCAGTCTGCTAAAAGTTGAAAGAAGAAAAATTCCTCATTTTCATCTATATCAAATAACTTCTGTAAAGAAGTATTCCTCATGACCTGGTACTGTTTTTTTTGTATGTGAATAAAAGCTCATAAAGGGGAGGAAGGGGACATATCTTAATTCTTCAATTGCCAACTTGTAAAGAACTCTGGTGCTTTATCCTCTGGTGACCGGCTTGTGTTACACAAGGGTCATCCTTCTATAGTCGCCCTCATTGCAAAGCATTTAAGCAGTCAGCTGCTAGATCAAACTCATGCAGGTCTGTGAGAGAAAAGACCTGGCAATTTGCTCCCATAAAGATGATGATGTTGAGTTCCGCCTATTGACCTGTCTCATCAGGTTTTCTAGTCTGTACTCTTACTGGGAGCAGATACTGCCAGGTCTTTTCTCCCACAAGTCTGGGTGGCTGGTGGATTTGATCTACCTAGAAAATCCTACGGGAGCTGTTCTGCTGTGCCACACAGGGTAACTGAGTCAAAATCAAAAAGTAAGATGTTGTTTCAAATAGAAATAAGTTGTAGATGAGAACTTTATTTTTAAAGCAAAATTATGAAGCAGGAAAATGTAGTACTACATATATGCAAACCATTGTAGATTGTGTTAATATTCCGTTAATAACTAATTAACCTTCCAGCTTATTTTCTCTTATCTATCTCATTGTAGGCAGCCTGCTTCTGCAAAGTGGTACGATCGCAGGGACTATGTCTTTATTGAATTTTGTGTTGAAGATAGTAAAGATGTTAATGTAAATTTTGAGAAGTCCAAACTTACATTCAGGTAAATTACTATTTTATATCAAGCTTATTTCGGACACCTTAATTACTTTGTCTTGCTTGTGTTTTTCACTGAAGTTATTATTAATGTTCACATTTGAAGAGACTTACTTTTTCTCCTTTTTTTATAACAGCTGTCTTGGAGGAAGTGATAATTTTAAACATTTAAACGAAATTGATCTTTTTCACTGTATTGATCCAAATGTAAGTAGCCTGGTGCGTTAATCCTGATTTAAACTGAGGAAATTACAAACCTTGAACACTCTTTAATAGTAAAAAGTAGCTCTTTAACAATTTAGAAGAAAACTAGGGATGTATTTGCATTTTGTGATCCTTTTCCCTCTATCTTAGTTGTGCCAAATTAGTTAATTCTTTAGGGTTTATTATTTATATTCATCTTTGGCAGGTTTGGTTATCTTTTTAGAAGGGGAAAAAAGGAAATGCTTTTGAAGGCTTAGTTTATGGATGTTTAGAACATACGTTCCCAAACTTATTTTGACTTACTCGAAGAAAGTGTATGCAAAACTGTTTAGTGAAGAGAAATGGTGTGATCTTCCTTTTGTTTTTAGGATTCCAAGCATAAAAGAACGGACAGATCAATCTTATGTTGTTTACGAAAAGGGGAATCCGGGCAGTCATGGCCAAGGTTAACAAAAGAAAGAGCAAAGGTAGGTTTCTAGTATTAGAAAATTCAAAATCTTTAAGTAATAAAAGGTGCATTTGTTTGGTGTACGGAATGTTGTTATTTTGTTGTGTAGTTACAGTAAGTACTACAGTGCCTGTGTTGTTCTAATCCAACCACCAAAGTGACTACTTGATACAGCCCTTTCAAGAGACCTTGACTAGAAGGTTGAATAAATTACTTAGAAGTTATTTGGAAGCATATCTTGGTGCCTCAGAAAAAAATTATATAGCCCAGACTAGTTTTCATAGATCTTTAAATTGGTTAGTATTTAAAGGGGCAGATTGGTTAATTGAATTTTATTGAAAATGCCTTTTATTAATGAGCTACATAAATGTGTATCAATTTTTATCATTTTTAATTTGTAGAAATAATCCTTGTATATGGCTGATAAACTTTGGCAGTGACTCAGAGTAAAAAGGAACATACTGCATTGTAATCCAATATATATAGCTAGATAATATTGCATCTTGGCCTTTGGGCTAAGATCAAGTATAGATGTATAACAATTGTGGGAGATAGTTCATGAAACTGTATTCATCTTTAGGACATTTTATTTTACTCTGGTGTTTCTATTTTGTGTGTGTGTCAATTTCATGCCCGAATAATGAATATGAACATTGTTTGAAAATGATTTGTCTAAATGTATATGACAGTATGTTCAAATTAACCAAATCATAAGGTATTGTTTGTATTGGTCAATAGCTTAATTGGCTTAGTGTGGACTTCAATAATTGGAAAGACTGGGAAGATGATTCAGATGAAGACATGTCTAATTTTGACCGTTTCTCTGAGGTAAGTTCTTTGAAATGAATTCTTTACCCCCAATAAATAATACAGTTCATTTAATTTTAAGCACCTATTGGCCTTTTCGAAATAGGAGTATTACAGGGCCATTTTGTAGTGGTACCAAAGAAGAATCTGAACAATGCTCCGTTTTTTGTTTTTTTAGATAGATGCAAAATGCCCATACAGCCATTTTTTATTTCCATTTTATAACATTACTTTTTTAAAAAACATTTTATTGGGGGTTCATACAACTCTTATCACAATCCAAACATACATCGATTATGTAAAGCACATTTGTACATTCATTGCCCTCATTCTCAAACATTTGCTCTCCATCCTAGATAATTTATAAATTACTATTTTGTCAATGTCTCCCTTCACCCACTTTTCTGTTGTCCGTACCCCAGGGAGGAGGTTATATGTAGATCCTCATAATCGGTTCTCCCTTTCCACCCCACCTTCCTCCACCCTCCCAGTAACATTACTTTTTTGGGCCAGTTGGATTGCAATTTGGGGCCCTGTAAAGTTAATATAAACTTTTAAACACAGAATCATATACAGTGTTATGAGACACACAATTATGCCAGTTATATTTTCAGTTTGAAAACATAAGAAAAAAATAATCCAGTCTCCTAAATGCATATTACAACAGCTCCCCAGAGAGGGGTTCTCTAGGTAGAGTAGGGCTTAATAAATGCTTGACTCCCTTCAAGAGTTAAAGCCTCAGGAAACCCACAGGGTCAGTTTTACTGTCTATTAAGGTCCCTGAATTGGAATCAACTCAGTGGCAATGAGTTTGTATGTTTTGGTTTGGTATTACAGTCCTTACCCTCAGTGGTTAATATGTGACCACTTAGCTACCTCTGCAAATCAGCACTGAACAGTCTACTTCATTGACTCCCTTTATTCTGTACAACATTAACTCTTTCTGTCAACAATTTGTTGTTTCGTTTTTGTTTTGTTTTTTCAACTTCCCAAGAGCTCTAGATTCTCTTTAACTCTACTACCATTGTATCCTCAGTATCTCGTGGTATTTGACAGACTTAAGCACATTTTTCATCAAAGAAATGTAGCGGCATATTCAACAAAGCTCTTGGGCTTAAAGAAACTCTTCACCAGATTACTCATATTACATGAACCAAAACGCCCCAGAAGACACTTTAAAATAATTTCGTTGGTATTTTATTTATTTATTTAATGGTATTTTTAAAAACATACATAGCAATGACTTTTGTTTGTAAAACTGTGTACAGTTCTGTGAAACTTTTAAGGTGAGTTCTCCTGATTCGTTTAATCTTGGGTCGTCTCTATTTCTCTAGATAGCATACTTTTTGCTTTATGATTAGAAACAACTAAAGGTGGGAAATTAGTACTTAATGTGTATTCCAACTACTTTAGTCCCAATTTTTTATGAGTTTATGTGAGGATTTTCCACAATGTTTGCTGCTTTGAAAAATGGGTTTTGTGCCTTTGCATTTTCTAAATTTTGTTTTGTTGCAAATTATGCAACAATTTCAAAAGTTCAGTGCCATTAATTACATTCTTTTGAGTTGTACAATTTTTCCCCTTTTTTCTGAGTTATTCCACCCTCATTTCACATAAACTCTCTTTAAGATTTCTCATTTTTCAAGTTGAGTCAATTTCATCCCTTACAGTTCTTAAAAGAGCATAATGCTCAAGCCAGACTTTTTTAAACTATATAAATGAAACTATTGTTCTGTTTCCAGATGACTTCAAGGAATATTTTTCATTTAAAGATGACGAGAGTTTTATCCACTTTGTGGCTTCAGAAAATCTAGAGCCCATGATAATTTAAAAATTCATTTGATCAGGATTCTTCTGTTATCTTTAATCAGAATGTTTACTAGTAATACCAGACACTCAGCTTATGGTCTCGTGACAAAGTAGGAAATTATTTGTGGAAGTAATTAGCCACATAAATCATACCATCCTATTCGTGACTCTCCTTCCTCTGTTGTTCTTGTGTATAGTTATGCCAATTGTTAACCAAGCCTGGATAAGCCTGTAATCTTTTAAGACCCCAGAAACTACACAGCAAACTAGAGAGTAGGAAAAAAGCACTAACCAGGTTATTAGGCTAAATTATGGGAATGACCCATGAAACCACAATGCTAAATCTCCAAACCAAGGAACCAAATCATTTGGGGTGTTTGATAGTGTACTTATATAGCTTCTGTAGCTGCTTTTTTTTTGGGGGGGGGTGCCTCAGGGTATGTTAAATATACAAGGAGGCTTTTCAATATTGGAGAATTCCATTATCTGTCAGTTCTGTTTTTCCAATAATTTTTTAAAGCTGCCTTGTATCTCTGCTTTTTATACAAGGTTACAATTTATTGATATCAGTGACAATAGTTGGCTTTGCATCCCTAATCATTGTTATAACACATGCGCCTTTTTTCCTTCCCATTTTTTTCCCATTCCTAATAACCAGTACTAAATTTTGGTCTCTTTATTTGCTTTTTGTTCGTTTTACACGAGTGAGATCGTATAATCTTTGTCTCATTAATTCATTTATTTTACTCAACATAATCAAGCTCTATTGATGATTAGTATGTACCAAGACTTCATTCCTTTTACTGGCTGAGTAGTATTACATTGTTTGTATGCACCATGGCTTGTTTATCCATTCATCTATTGGTAGGCATTTAGGCTTCACATTTTGGTTATTATGAATAGTGTTGTAATGAACATTGGTGTGTCTTTTAAGATTCACTACCTGAGCTCCAAAAAGGCTATACCATTTTTGCACTCCCACCAGTAATTGATAAGCATTCCAGTTTCTCCAAATCCTCACTCACAAATTTTTTTCTATTTTGTTTTGATCTTGGTCCTTCTAGTGAGCATGTAATGGTGTCTCATTTTAGTTTTGATTTACATTATTGTTCTGGTGACTGAGGATGGTTGTTCATCTTTCCATATGTGTGGTCATTGGAAGGTCCTCTTTGAAATATTCGTCTTTAATCATTGGGTGTTCATACAACTGTTACCACAATCCATACATATATCCATTGTGTCAAGCACATTTGTACATATGTTGCCATCATTGTTTTCAAAACATTTTTTTCTTTTCCTTCTTGAGCCCTTGGTATTAACTCCTCATTTCCCACCGCTGTGTACCTCCCAACCCCATTTTTAGCACATTTTGTTATTTGGTGTCTTTATTATTAAAAATAATCATTTTATTTGGCTATCTTAACAACTCTTAAATTATTACTTTCATATCTTATACCAACCTCTGTCTCCCTTTACCCATGTTTCTGTTCAACCTCTCCGGGTGGGGTTTATATGTTGATCATTCCAATCAGTTCTTCCTTCTCCCCTCACTTCCGCTTCCCCTCATGGCATTGCTGCTCCCATTATTGTTTTTGAGGGGGGGTTTATCTGTACCAGTGTACATGCTCCAGTCTAGCCAGATTTGTAAGGTAGAACTGGGGTCATGATGGAGAGGGGAGCATTAAAGACCTAGAGGAATGTTCAATGTTTCATCGGTGCTACACTGCACCATCATGTCAGGAAGGTGAGCATCAAAGAATGCTAGGTTATTAGAACAAAGTGTTCTTGCATTGAGGGAGGACTTGAGTAGAGACCCAATGTCTGTCTGCTACCTTGATAATGTATAAATATAATGCATGCCTTTTTTTTTTTTTTTTTTTTACTTTCCTCCTGTCCCACTATCATGTCCCACCTTCATTCAGCTCTCAGTAATTCCTCTAAGCTACATTGCACTTGATCAAACCCCGCCAGGTATTCTACACCTTCCTGGTTGTTTCCCTTGTCCCTGAGATTGTTTGCTCCTCACTCCCTTTCTATCACTCCCCCTCTCCCTTGTTCCCCCTGGTCCGTTTTCTCTGATTAGTTGTCTTTATTGTCCAAAGTTTTAGGTACTAGTTTGTTGTAGTTTCTGGTGATTCTGTACCAGTTGGTAGCTGTATTTTCTTTTTTTTTTTGTAACAACTTTGTTGTTTCACATTTGTACAAGGTTCTTCAAAAAGTTTGTGGGGAAAGCCTGTTAGGAAAAAAACTAAACCTGAATTTCAAAACATGTTTACATCTAAATGAACTCATACATACCTGTTATAACATATCTGAACAGGATTCATTTGAAGCATTTTCAAAAGGGTAAGACATCAGTTTGTAAAGTGCCTCAGAGCAACATGAATCTGCTAAAATGGAAGAAAAAAATGTCAGGTTTATGGTGGAGTATGGGTGGATGATTTTGAAATCACAAATGCTCTGCCAAAAGTTATGGGGATAATGCCAAAAGTTTACAAATGGGTAACCATTCTAAGAAGAAATAAAAACTAGTGAAGATAGTTAGCAATGCTCAACAAAATTCATTCCTGGTCTAAACTGAATAGGACCATTGATTAACAATAGCAAATACTAGACATTTCAGGTGGGTCAACTTACACAATTTTGACTAAAAACTTAGTTCATCAAACTTTCTGCTCTATGGGTATCAAACTTATTGCACCCAGCATAGCTGCCGGCAAGAGTAAGGCTTTGAACATGTGAAACAAGTTAGATCGAGAATCCTGAGATGAAATGTGGCTTTACCAGTGCAATCCTAAAGACACACACAATTGCAACACAGGGTTTCCAAGACTAGATCTTTATGGGAGTGAAGACTCCATCTTTTTCCTTTCAAGAAGGGAGTAGTGGTTTCTAACTGACCTTACTTTTAGCATAACCCGCTCTGCTATTCAGGGCTCCCCAGAAGTACTCCAGTCAACAAAAGCAGACTAATCATGGCAAGTTTTATTGGAGATGCTCAAGGCCTTTAGTTTGTTGGCTTAACTGGAGGGCCTAGAAACAACAATAACTTTATTATGAGTGTTTTGAGGAAATGAGCCAAAACGTTAATAGAAACATCCCACTCTCCAGAAAACCACCATAGTCCTTCACCACAATGAAAATGCTGCTCATACCTCTCATCTCAAGCAATTCAAGGATTTAGATGGGAAGGAATTTGACATCCACTTTAAGACCCCAATTTGGCATTTTCTGATACCTTTGTTGCATAAACTTTAAAAATCCTTAAAGGACAACTCTTTTTTTAAGCAGAAAGCGCAAAGTTTATTTAGCAAGGAAAGAAAAGCGCCTGAGGCAACAATAAGTTGTTGCTCAATGAACTGTGTCTAGAGGGTTTTATCAGATGTAGGGTACTTGGTCTCTCTGTGTCTTCTGATTGTGAATGGACCAATAACAGGTCTGGTCCTATTTCTCAAGTGAAATCATGAGCCTAGTCATACTCTGTCCCTGACTGGGTTGGACAACTCATTTTTCTTCAGTTAATAGAACACGGGGGGAGGGGCACAAGGGATGAAATGAGCTGATACCAAGGGCTCAAGCAGAAGAAAATATTTTGAGAATGATGATGGCAACAAATGTACAATTGTGTTTGACACAATTGATGAATGTGTGGATTGTGATAGAGTTGTATCAGCTGGCAATAAAATTATTTTTAAAATATTGATAAAACACTGCATACTTCAAATCTGTCTAGGCCTGAACTAAATGGCTATTGTCATCATCTATAAAAGTAGCTTAATCTTCACACTTAATATAAACAATAAAGCTTGTGATTTTTATTTTTTAGTTTTCATTTTTCCATGAACCTGTGGCGGCCCCTTCATCTTAGATAATCCATTGTTGAAAAGCTAAGCCTGACTGCTACAAACGTTTTATTTGTGTATTTAGATCCTCAATGTATTTTGAATTTATCTTTCGTATGATGTGAGGGATAGGTTGTTATATCAGGACCAGGTTGTTTAGATTATTGTAGCTGTATACATTCATTCCTCATGTACATAAGTTAGGTTCTGAAGACCAGGTTGTTGTACAAAAATTATGTTATAAGAGAGTGGAGGATGACTGCCAAATTGCATTGTGCATAAACTGGCATATCACCGAAAGTTATGGTGACACCCAACTTTAACTGTCACAGGCAAATATTAACTCTTGTACCATGGTGTTTGTTACTATAGCTACATACATGGTTAATGCACAAAGTAGAAAGATTTTATGCTATTTAAGTACTAAATGTTGGTAAGAGGTGAGGCAGTAGGTATGCTTCCCTCTTTTACTTTTCTTCTTTTGACATTTTTTAAGTTAATTGTCAAGACTTCACCACTTTCATTTATTGCTGTTTTTTGTTTTGTCTTTAGTTCCATATTCAGACCTTTTTAAAAAAACGAATTAGTCTAATTTCTAATTTTAATCATTTATGGTCAATATATTTAAAACCATAAAACTTGCTGTCTGGCTTGAGATACAAACTTTCACTTAAAAATCCTATTTCCCTTAGTGGTTAGAGATAACCACTATTCTCAATTCAATATTTTAATGTCTACATCATGATGAATGGGTTTTTGTAGGTCTTTACTTCCTTAAATGATAACTTAGTGTTAATAGTAAATTTATGATTTCATGTATAAGCTACCTTTATCCAAAACGGAAGATGCTTAGATTTATTTTTTAATTGGTGAAAATCTATGCTAAACTTAAGGTGTATTCTCAACATGCAGCCTAAAAGTAGGGCTTAATTTAACATTTTCAAACTAATTTTTACACTTTAAATAGATGATGAACAACATGGGTGGTGATGAGGATGTAGATTTACCAGAAGTAGATGGAGCAGATGATGTAAGTCTATTAATTCTTTTCTGTTTACTTTAATAGTAAGAAACAGTGTATTTATAAGTTGGTTTACAGATTCAAGATTAATTTCCCCCGTGCTCCATTACTGTTTTTCCTTAAAAGAAAAGGTGGAGTTTAAAATTTGCCGTTTTCTGAGGTATGAGTATACCTACTTTCAGAGGACTAGATTTCCAAAGAATCATTGTATAAAGATAACATATACCCAACCAGCTAAGAGCTAATTTAGCAGTTAATTTGATTTTGTCATTTTAGATTAGAAAATTATATTGGTTTTATAGGAAGACTAAATTAGAGACTATAATATGTAAAACAGATATGAGAAGAAATAATAGTAGATCTCTTTCATGAAATTTTCCCCTCTAAATTCTGTGTTACCAACAACCGGAAAGTTGTTCAGTACACTTTGGGAAGTGCTTACTTGAACTAATTTAACAGTGAATGTGCATGCCACTGGTTATCAACTGAGCCTTTTTTTATTCCCCTCCCACTGAAGGTAGACTTGAGGGACACAGTTTCTTTCAAAATTCAAGGGATGGACTAAATTTTCACAAAAACATGTACCAGCTTGTACAGGAAGATAAATCCCCAACTCTACATTTTTTCGCCCTAAGTAAACCATGCTCTTAAATCCAGTGAATAAATTACTTCACACTTGGTTTAACCATATGCCTTTGCTATGGTAATCAAAAGTACAGTGTTTCAACTTTAAAGTAAACTTTTCAATTGACAGGAATGTTTAGTCACTTTGGTAACTTTTTTTTATCCCCTCTTGCAGGACTCACAAGACAGTGATGACGAAAGTAAGTGCGTTTGTTAAAAATATGTTTATGCAGCAGTGGTTCACATCAAAGAATACATTTAATACTTATTATTTTCATTCTTTCAGAAATGCCAGATCTGGAGTAAGAAATGTCACCGAGGTTTTGAGAAAGAAAAATAACTTCTACAAGATTTCATAATTGAAATAATTCCTGATTGATAGCTCTAAAGGCAGATTCTGTATTTGCCTTCCTTAACCCATTTTCCAAACTGTTTGTTTTTTAAAGGCTTCACTAAGGGTTGATAAGTACCATTGTATGGGGGCAGTTTTAAGTCAGCTAAGGCAATAACCTTATGCATGAACATTTCCCAGACTTCGTGAAGCTGTTGAGGTCTTAGGCAAATGATTCAGCAGTTGTAATAAATAAAACATTTCACCTGAGTCTCCTTTACTTCATAACATAGATACTGACATATGAGAGGAAGCTCTCAGCTTAGAGAAAGATAACTAAAATTTAGATTTTAGTACCTGAGTCAAAATGGCTGAAATAAATTGGCTGGCACCATAAACTGGTAACCTGCTGTTCCTCTGTTGTACCTTCAGGATTGTTCCACTAAAGTTTTGTTTTTCAAGAGATTTACTTCACATTGTATGTAAGTGATCGCTTGTCAGTGTTCCAAATGTATCTTAGCTAAACCTAGTGAACGCCATAATCTAGATGGTTTTTGAAGCCTATACATTTGGTATTATTTGACCCTTAAGCTTTTACATCTCTTAGCATGGAGGACGAAGGAAGGCTGTACATTGTTGCTTGAGAGCCTGTACATTTAGACCAAATTTGTATTTTCACTGTTAAGTATGGCAAATAAGTGAAAAAATCTTAATACACTATTGGATTTTTTATTTTGTTTTTAATTCAGCTTGTACCAGGGCTGAAAACCTCAATTTGTGTTCATGATAGTGGGGATTTTTTTTTTAATATCTACATTCTTTCTAATAAACTGTTGGAAGACTTCTTGGCTGTCCTTTTAAGTGTCTGGTTTACTGTAATTTCCTGTATTACCATTTACTGGAATGGAGTTATATTTTTGAGGAAGAATTTGGGAGTATTCCTCTGTTTGAGAAGAGGTTTGTTGTAATGTTCACAGGACACCTTTTTAAAGTGGATCTGTAATGGGAAATTGTAGATGCACTTTGCAGCAGTTGGAAAAGAAAGTTGTGATTTGATTGAAATAAAACTGTTGTCCTCCTAAATCTTTGAGCCTTGTACATCTTAGCACTTTTATTCCCTCTAGTTTTGGTAAATTTTTTTTAGAAAATGTATTTTTTGTATAGAAAAATGACTTGCATTTTAGCATATCTTCATGTCAGAAAGCTATTATAGACCTGGCAGTTTGATATTTTGGGGATACCAAGATTCAGTATTTGAGAGATTGCTGTGCTCAGAGCTCACAGGATAGGCCGAGACAAACACACTTGACAGAAGGGAAATACAATTGTAGGCATGTGTTACAGAGATTAAGCATAATGCCCTAAAGTCAGTTCTAACTTGGTGATCCTGTACGGAGTTTCTGAGGCAGTAAACTTCATTCCTCCCTCCCAAGGTTTAATCTTGAAAATATGCCAAAAGAAAGTAACTGATACATACTTTTAGGTTTAGGGAGAAATAATACAAAACATTAATTGTGAATCATCCCTGAAAGATTTGTTAGGGACTGCGTTAAATAGCTAATAAGCATGTAGCATTAAGAAAGTATAGCTTAATGGATTTTGCCATTTCTGGAAACATTTGGTGTCAACAAGTGACTTCATTTATTGCTTAGGTAGCAAGCTTTGTGCCTGGTTTAAACAGATTTAGAACTAAGGTTGAATGTCCCTACCACAAGCATGTAGGGCATTTCCTCTTACCATTAAATCCCTTTTTTAATCGTTTTACTAGGGGCTCATACAACTATTATTGCAATCCATACATCAATTGTGTAAAGCACATTTGTACATTCATTGCCTTCAGCATTCTCAAAACATTCACTCTCAGCTCAAGCCCCTGGCATCAGTTCATTTTTCCCTTCTCCCCGCTCCCCCATCTCTGCTGAACCCTTGATCTCTTGATGTGAATAGTCAATACAGTAAATGTATTTCAGAATTACTATCCATATAATGGATAATGTTTGTGCATCTGCAGATTGGGGAGTAAAATATTGTAATAATTCCCTAGTGTGATCAGATTAGGTTCATTTGTAAGTGGTCGAATTGGGCTTTGTGACAGCCCACTAAAGATGGCCCCATTCTTGACAACACTAGAGAATCCTAAAAATAACCAAATTGTGTCATTGCTTACCCAATTGTATTATGAAACTGGATAATTTAACTGTTCATGTGAAGAGCTTTCTCAGAATTCTTAAATTTTCAGTCAATTAACTCATTTCCATATGCCAGCAAAACATTTTATGGCCCTATCATGATCATAACGTTAAAGCTGCTAACAAGTATGGTTCTTGGTATCTTTTACAACCATTACCTTTTTTTGTTCTCACCCCTATACCTCTGATTTGTTAAATCAGATATTCTTAAACTTACATTAATCAAAGGCCTAGGGGCTGAACCTGCTCACCTTTCAGTAACCTGGTTTGTAACCATTGTGCCACCAGAACAAGGTATTAAGAGTACTTGGGGCCCAACTTTCAGTTTTAGTTGGTCCACCTAAGGCACAAGAAATTGGAATATAACAGAAATGTGTTCCTTGGCTCTCATGGCATCAATCTTAACTGGGGAACAACTCCAGAGCAGAGCTGAATCTCAGAGGGCAAGAAGTTAGCTCAACCTGGTTTACAGCCCTCAAGGTGATTCCGCTCTAGAAACTAGGTTATGATTCCATTGACCCTACTGGATTAGTGACGCAGTGAAGGAATCAGTCCATCAGGAAGAATCAAATACAGCTATAAACAAACAACCTTGGTTAAACAAAGTTAATTCATGTAGACTTGTATGCTGATTCCCACCTTGAAGTGTTGGGAAGGGAGAAGATCTAGGCTGTGGAGTGACTGGAATAAGCCGCCTCCATTCTCAGAGGACAGCCTTTGCTACCCTGGAAGAATGAGCAGCCGCAGGGATAGGTACGACTTGCTGAAACTCTACTCTGACAATGCAGTTTGCCGTTTTCTTAAAATAAGTCCCTATGATTGCTCTGTGTCCTTGGACATCTGGGTGCATTTGGGGTGGCCATAACTCAGTTGTCAAAACAGCTGATGCCTCCTTGTTGAATTTAACTGGCCCAGTAGATCTCTTTGGAACCTACTATAAGTCAGAATTGACAGAAAAAGATGGGGGGGCTCTGATGGTTTAGTGGTTGGGCTGCCAACCACAAGGTTCACAGTTCAAAACCAGCCTCTGAAGGAGAAACGAGGCTTTCTCTCTGCTGTAAACAGTTTCAGAAACCCACAGGGCAGTTCAGTTCTACCCTTCCTTGTAGGTTCACTGTGAGTCAATTGATGGCAGTGAGTTGATTCAGTCTAATGGTGGATTATACATTGGCCTGCTAACTGTAAAGCCTGAGTGGACTGAGTTGGTTTTGGTAATCAGGATAAAAAGTTCATTGCAGAGAAAACTTGTCCGTAGTCATCCTTTGATCACAAGAGATGTTTATGAACACTTTTGAACTTAAACCCTAGTGGCAGTACTGTCTTAATTTGTCCGTATATAATACTACCTTCGTACACTAACTTACTATTGCTATTAAACTCCTGAGAAACTGAAATTTTTATTACATTCAAACAGCCTTATATAACTTGGTGGTGATTGATTTGAATAGTGCAGATTTGGGTGATTCTTGATCTGGTCACTGAAAATCCACCAGCATTAGATGATGGGAGGGACTCAGGTGGTACAGTGGGTTAAACATGGGACAATTAGCAGCCCAGCTGCTCTGTGGGACAAAAAGGAGCCAGGCTGTTTCCTTAGCTTTATAGCCTCAGGAACCCAGTGGAACCAGGTCTCTGCCCTATGGTGTCACTGTGAGGTTGGAGTCAACTTGACAAGTAGTGGGTGTGGAGTTTAAGATGATAATGCAGTGTCCTTCCAAAGATAGAAAACTACATGTGTTAAAAATTTGGCCTTATTAAAATTTTATGTAAGTTTTAAAAGGTAATAGAAGAAAACCACATTTGAAGGACAGTCATAAGCCACATTTTTTAATGATAAAAGGAATAGACATTTTACTTTTAAATGTTAGTGACCAGTAAGCACGAAAAGATAGCATCCTAGTACCAATTAGGGAACTGCAACTTGAATCAATGAAATTTCATTATATAAAAGTTTTGCCAGGATACTGGGAAATTAATAAATTAGTAAGGGTGCTTTTAGAAGGTAGGACTCATTTAAATGTACATTTTATTTCTCAGACTTATGAAAATATTATGATATATACAAGAAGCCCTGGTAGTGCTGTAAGCATTGGACTCCTACCCACAAGGTCAACTTCCCTGGGAGAAAAATGAGGCTAGCTAATCGGGCAAAGATTTACAGAGTTGGAACTTTATAGGGTTCTTATGAGTCCTAATCAACTCAATGGATACACAAGGATGTTGCGAATTTTTTCCCCCATTCTTGAAACAGTCACTTAAATGATAAAGAAGTTTGAAAACACTACTGCATAATATGCAGTCATAATCAATGCCAAAAATCCCTGAACGTAAACGTAATGAAACAAAGTTCACCAGAATGGTTTATTTAAAAACACCCACAAATACAAGTTATTTACATTGAATTTTTAAAATTTGGAATTTTACATTATGTGCATATGAAATGGGTAGAAATTGAATGGTATGTATGCTAAACAAGTTTTTCAGTGGCTATTTCTGGGAAAAGGAATGAAATTTGGGGGAAAGTGATAAAACTTCTAATCCTTCTTGCCTAGACTTACTGTATAATTTTGTGTGTATGTGTAATTTTTTAAAGGACAAAAGCACTCTAAAATTGTTAGAATGAGTTCTGAGGTAGGACATCTCTGGATACCACTGGAAAATGGCTGTGGGAACTAGCTGCTTACATGAAATGTGAAACTGGTTAGCTTTGAAAAGATTAAAGAATTATGAAATGAATTTATAATCATGAAATGTTTAATTGTACAGGATGATTGTTAAGAATGTAGATTAAAAAAGAATGTAGATAATAACTTTTTAAAAATTGTTTTATTAACCTTTCTGATTGAGGTCACGATAGATGCTCTGGATAGAATGGCAAAACAGGTTAAAACAAAACTCAGATTCTTAAAAGAGACTATCTGTACTAGGTGAGACCAAAGGACTCGCTGAGACTGTCATCCTGAGACACTCGAAACCTTGAATCAAAACTATTTCTTGTTAACAACCATCAAGTCTGTTCCAACCCGTAGCAATCCTGTGCACAACAGAATGAAACACTGCCACCGCGGTCCTGCACCATTCCCACAGTACTTCCTTGCTGGAGCCCATTGCTGCAGGCAGTATGTCAATCCATCTCAAGGGTCTTTCTGATCCACTGCCCCTCTACCAAGCAATGTTCTCCAGGGACTGGGCTCTGCTGACAACATGTTCTAACTATGTGAGATGAAGTCTCACCATCCTTGCTTCTAAGGAGCATTCCAGGTGTCCTTCCAAGACATTTGTTTGCTCTTCTGGCAGGTCATGGTACTTTTCAATATTTTTCCCAACATCATAGTTCAAATGCATCGATTATTCTTGGGTCTTCCTTGTTCATTGTACAACTTTAACATGCATATGAAGCAAAGAAAAATACTATGGCAAAGTGCCATCTTTGCTCCTTAATACATAAAGAGGCTTTATGCAACTATTTGCCCAAATGCAAGAGGCTTGATATCTTGGCTGCTGCTTCCTTGAGCATTGATTGTGGATTCAAGCAAGATGAAATCCTTGATAACTTCTATCTTTGCTCTTTTTCTGGTAACTTCCTGTCAATAATCTGCTGTAGCCATTTTTATATTCAGCAAAATTTTTTTTATTAAAAAACATTTTATTAGGGGCTCATACAATTCTTATCACAGTTCATACATATACATACATCAATTGTATAAAGCACATCTGTACAGTCCCTGCCCTAATCGTTTTTTTCTCCTCTTTTTTTACATTTTATTAGGGACCCATACAACTCTTATCACCATCCATACATATACATACATCAATTGTATAAAGACTGGGGTCTTAAAGGCTTGAAGATAAACAAGCGGCCATCTAGCTCAGAAGCAACAAAGTCCACATGGAAGAACACACCATCCTGAGTGAGCGAGTGATCCCAAAGGGATCAGTTATCAGGCATCAAAGAACAAAAAATCATTATATCATTGGCTGCACACCTCCATGATAGGATCGCTGAAGACAAATGGGTGCATAAGCAAATGTGGTGAAGAAAGCCGATGGTGCCCGGCTATCAAAAGAGATAGTGTCTGGGGTCTTAAAGGCTTGAAGGTGAACAAGCGGCCATCTAGCTCAGAAGCAAAAAAGCCCACATGGAAGAAGTACACCGGCCAGTGTGATCACGAGGTGCCAAGGGACCAGGTATAAGGCATCATGCAAAAAAAAAAAAAAGATGTGTGTGTATATATGTGTATATGTATATATATACCATATTAAATGAAGGGGAAGTGCAGAGTGGAGACCCAAGGCCCAAGTGTCGGCCAATGGAGATCCCCTCATAGAGGGGTTTAGGAGAGGAGATGGGTTAATTAGGGTGTGAGGTAGTACCGATGAAGAACACAGCTTTCCCCCAGATCCTGGATGCTTCCTCCCCCCAACTACCATGATCCGAATTCTACCTTGCAGGGCTGGATAGGACAGAGGCTGTACACTGGTACATATGAGGGCTGGAGGTACAGGGAATCCAGGGTGGATGATACCTTCAGGACCAAGGGTGTGAGGGGCGATGCTGGGAGAGTGGAGGGCTAGTGGGTTGGAAAGGGGGAACTGATTACAAGGATCCACATGTGACCTCTTCCCTGGGAGAGGGACAGCAGAGAAGGGGGGAAGGGAGACTCCGGATAGGGCAAGATATGACAAAATAACAATAACGAGGTATAAATTACCAAGGGCACATGAGGGAGGGGGGAAAGGGGAGAGAGGGGAAAAAAAAAAGGACCTGATGCAAAGGGCTTAAGTGGAGAGCAAATGCTTTGAGAATGATTGGGGCAGGGAATGTATGGATGTGCTTTATACAATTGATGTGTGTATATGTATGGAAAATTTTATTTATTATTGGATAATCTCCACACTATTGGGTCACCTGTCTTTGGAATGCGCAGAAATATGGATCTCTTTCAGTTGGTTGAGCAGGTAGCTGTCTTCCTAATTTCTTGTCATGGACAAATGAGTGCTTCCAGTGTTTGATTAGCTTGTTCAAACATTTCAGTTGTTATGTCAAACATTCCTGGAGTCTTATTTTTCGTTAATGCTTTTAGTGTAGCTTAAATTTACTCCTTTAATATTGTTTCCTGATCATATGCTATTGAAATGGTTGAATGTGAACTGATTTTTTAAAATTGTTTTATTAAGGGCTCATACAACTTTTCACAATCCGTACAAACATCAATTATGTAAAGCACATTTGTACATTCATTGCCATTATCATTCTCAAAAACATTTGCTCTCCACCTAAGCCCCAGGCATCAGCTCCTCATTTTTACCCTTCCCTCGCCGCTACCCCCCTCCCCCACATGAACTCAAGATTATTTATAAATTATTTTGTCATATCTTGACCTGTCGGACGTCTCTCTTCACCCACTTTTCTGTTGTCCGTCCCCCAGGGAGGAGGTCACATGTTCCCTCTTTCAAACCCACCCTCCCAGTACCACCACTCATACCACTGGTCCTGAAGGGATCATCCGCCCTGGATTCCCTTTGTTTCCAGTTCCTATCTATACTGGTGTACATCCTATGGTCTAGCCATACTTGCAAGGGAGAATTCAGATAATGATAGTGGGGAAGCATTTAGGAACTAGAGGAAAGTTGTATTTTTCATCTTTGCTATATCGCACCCTGACTGGCTCCTCCCCCGAGACCTAAAATTATTTGTTCTGATGAAGCCTGATACCTGATCCCCTCGATACTTCGTGATCGCACAGGCTGGTGTGCTTCTTCCATTTGGGCTTTGGTGTTTCTGAACTAGATGGCCGCTTGTTTGCCTTTAAGATCCTAGATGCCATATCTTGATAGCCAGGCACCATCAGCTTTCTTCACCACATTTGCTTATTCACCCGCTTTGTCGGTTGTGTCCGGAAGGTGAGCTTCAAAAATGCCAATTTATTTATTTTATTTATTTTTTAACAGGCAGGGAGGGCTTTTTTCTCGTTTTTGTTGACGTTGGCTCAGAAGGGGCAGAAAAGTGCGCATTTCAGTGGCTTAATGTGATCAAAAGTATAAACAAAGTCCCGCACATCAGTTATTTCACATTAACAGCAGGTTAAAAAAAAAAAAGTCAGTGCTGTGTTGGAATGTCCTGATGGCCCAGTGGTGACAATGTTCAGCTTCAACCTCCAAGGCCAGCTGTTTGGACCCCGGCAGCCAGTCGTTCCCAGCTCCCAGAGAGCGACAGCCTTGACCCTCCAATAGGGTCACTCGGAGTCAGAAGCGACTCAGCACTGGGCTTGGGGCTGGCATGGACTGCAAGATACGCATTTATTTCCATTCAATAACCAACCAACCTAGCACCTTCAAAATAAATACCCATAAGCTCTTTGTAAGCACAAAATTTTTTCAACAGGTGGCATGGGCAATGTAAAATAGCACGTTCAAAGCCGAGATGAGACACATTCCGCACACGCCTGCCCTCCTGTCACCCTGCCTGGAACTCAACCTCACACTGCCGCAGGAGAGCCCTGCCTCTCTGGCTCACAGGAACTCCTGTGGAGTCTCTTCAAGACCCCAAACCTTCACCGTCCCTAGGCCCCAAGCTAGACAAACGTGTTTAGAACAAAGGAGACCAGTGTTTGAACCAGGGTGGAGAGCTTTCTCAGTGGGGTTAGTTAGCTGGCCACATTTCCATTTGAATGCCCACGGAACAGTGGCCCGGGCCTCCCAGACACCATTGAGCCCGCTCTGCAACCAGTGCCTTCAAGTCTGCTGAGTGGGGGCAGAACATCTGTGGTTCATTCCCTGTTGGGCAGAAATGAGCTCTTACCCCACTGGGACACAATGGTGCCTAAGCAGGGCGCCCTCATGGTTGCATCCCCTTTGGCACACGTTGGCCATCAGTACTTCCTGGTGCGTCTGACAGATGCACCAGTTTAGTTTCTTGCGGGCACTCCACCTGGACACTGGCACTCCCAGCCTTATTCTTAACAAGTCGAACCAGATACATAGTCAAGCATGGACGAGCAGACCAGGCAGTTACTGGCGTTACAATGTGAGGGGGTGTGGGGGCTGGAGAATCATTGCTAGTACATTTTCTGTTTGGTCTTTCTCTGAGCCATGAGTTTACCAACTGTCCAGACCATCGGTCCTTTCCGAGTGGGGACGTTCTGAGTCCTGCTCGTCCGCTGGCCAGCCTGGGACCGTCGTCCTGTTTCCAAGTCCTCGGAAGAGTGCCTGCCCGTTCCCGGTCACCGCCACTGAGCGGGTTTGTAGACACAAAATGCCACAAGGACCATGATGACCAGCAGGATGCTGAACACGGTGCCCATCAACACCAGGTTCTGCCCTCTCAGCTCTTTCCTCTATTTTCCTTGACTTTCCTCCTGTTCAACTAGCATGCTCAGTCCCCGTCAAGGTTTCAGTAATTCCTCTTGGTTATATTACCCTTGATGACGCCCTACCAGGCCTCCCACACCCTCCTCACCACCAATTTGAATCACTTGCTGTTCCCATGTCCCTGAGTCTGTTAACACCACTTCCTTTACCCCCACCTCCTCCTATCCCATGTCCCCCCGAACTGTCGGTCCCGTTGTTTTCTCCTCCAGATTGTTCATCCAACCTATCTTATTTAGACAGACCTGCAGAGATAATTACATGTACAAAAACAAGACAGAGCAAAACCAAGCAACAATATACAACAAAACAACAAACCAATGACAAAACACAACAAGAAAGAAAAGCTTGTAGTTAGTTCAAGGATCATTTATTGGCCTTTAGGAGTGTTTTCCAGTCCAGTCTGTTGGGGCACCACGCCCTGGCCCAAAGTCCACCTTCAGCATTCCCTGGGGACCTCGCCACTCCGTTCCCTTGCTGTTCTGTTGCACCACCTTAGTGTTTTGCCTCGGTGTGGTTGGATCAGATCAGGCACAATTCCCACACTGTGTCTCCGGTGTTGTCCCCTGTAAGGCTATGGGTCAGTGAGAGACATCATGTCTCAGCATGCCCGGGCATGTGGTCCTCTCTGTGGATTGGCTGCTCTGAGTGGGAATATCATCTTCAAGGCTTGGTGGGCCAGGATGTGCTCCACTCTCTCTTCCTCCCCCTTCATCTGCTCCCATGTGCTCTGATCAGACATGTCCCTCTCTCTGAGCTGCAGCTTCCTCTGAAATAAATTCTTCTGGGGGGAGGGGCAGCTATCCAGTAGTTGGGGCCGGCACCTCATACTTCTCTCCTGTCTTTTTAATAAGCTTTTGCTTTTTTTTCATGTACTGGAATTTGACTAACCAAAACATAAATGAAAAAAAAATATTGACACCTTGTGAAAAATTTAATGAACACCACCGCCCAGTTTACAATTCGCTTGGAATTTGGCAAATTAGAACCTACGTTTCTGTGTAAGCCTTCACCAAAAGCAAAGATTTAAAAAAAGAAATCTAGAAACAAAGAAGACCTTCTACTAATGACCAGCCTGGTGGAAGACGAATGTGGATGGTGCTCAACAGGAGGGATCCTGTTGTGCTATGGAGTTTGTTCCATTCCAAACAAGAAAGCCACACATTGCCTGTCAGGTACCATCTTTATCATTGCTATGTTTGATCCATTGTTGCAACCGCTGTGTCAATCTGTCTTGTAGGTCTTCCACTACTTTGCGAAGCACCATGTCTTTCTCCAAGGACTCTTCCCTCCCAATAACTTGTCCAGGGTACATGAGAGGAAGTCTTGCCATCTTGCTTCTAAGGATCATTCTGTTTGTACTTCCTCAAGATAGATTTGGTCGTATTAACACTTTACAGAGATTGTTTTTGCAGATGAATCCAATGCAACATGTCCTTTGATTTCTTCACTGTTTCTTCCATGGGCACTGATCCTGAATCCAAATAAAATGAAATTATTGATAATGGCCATCCTTTTTTCTGTTTATCATGATGTTGTTAAATCAGTTGTAATGATTTGGGGACTTTTTTTATTGGGGTATAATTCATGCAGAAGGCTATTTTTTTCTAATTTTCATTAGTGTGTCATCTCCTTTTGATTTTTAGCAAGCAAGGTTGTATTATCTGTATATCACAGGTTAACAAGTTTTCTTCCAAGTATTTCAAACAAAACCTGCCACAGAGTTCAGATTTCTACTCACAGAAACCCTATCTAGGGTTTTTTGAGACAGAAATCTCATCTTTTTCCCACAAAGTGGCTGGTGGGCTTTGAACCACCAACCTTGTGGTAAGCAGTTTAACCAAGAATATAAAACTAACCAAACTCACTGCCATCAAGTTGACTCCAACTCATAGACAGCCTATGTAGAATGGAATAGTACTGCCCCATGTAGATTTCCAAGTCTGTAACTCTTTATAGGAGAGCAGAAAGCCTCTTCTTTCTCCCAGACAAGTTAGTGGTTTTGAACTGCTGATCTTGTGGTTAACAGCCCAAAGCATAACCCACTATTCTACCAGGGCTTCTAAACAGATAGTTGGTGGAAAATCCAATTTCCACTTAGGACAAAATTGATAAATTTTTCAGTCATAAATTATGGAATGCAGTCATTTGAAATTAATTTGTTGCAAAAACAAGATTTGGTTTATATGGTTGCTTCATCTCTTGTATTTTAGATACAATTATTACCTTAGGGCTAGCTGAATGTTAATCAAGAAATATGAAGTAGGATCAAAACATGTAGAACTCTAAAAGAAATGGCATTGCTTAGTCCGTACAACCTAATCCAAGCTAATCTTATTTACTTTTATTTTAGACAGTGTTACTTAAAAACTTAACAGGTTATCTGATCTGAGAAGATGGGGGAAAGAGCTTGCTGAGACCAAACATTGGCAGTAAAGGAGTCGAAAAAGTGTAAACATGTATGATGCTGAAGAAGACTGTGATTTGGTCAATATCAAAGTTTTGAGGTGCTTAAGTCTGGAGGAAGTCAAAAGGGAGTGCCTTAGCTTCAGTATAAAATTCTTTTTCTTTTAGGTCTCAAATGCTTCAAAACATAGATAAATTATAAACTGATTTATGAATGGCCAGTGTAGATTGAGAGGAGACTAGGTATTTTTTTAAGATTATGGTATGAATTGGGGGAAGTCAGCCCCCCACTACTAATCATGGGTTCAGTAAACACTATTGTATGGTTGATATTAAAGTCATCGAGAGCATGAGAGATATTGCAATAATGGAGTCAGACACATTTCATAGTAGCATGCTCACCTCAGCCCTGGTGGTCCACTTGGAGAGAGGGGTAAGGGGAAAGGGAAACAAAAGGGAGGAGAGGTCAAGGGAGGAGCTGAAAGAGGGGAAGGCCTCTGGCTAACCCAGGCCTATATACCTTTGGGGGGCGTGCAAGCCAACTAATTACAGGTAAAGACATACTTCACAGGAAGGGGTTGTACTATAGGTTATACAGCAATGAGAGGGGGTGGTCTAGGGACATACACGCAATAGGAAGAGGAGGGATTGGAGGTATACACATGACAAGATGGGTGGATCCTAGATTTAGGATGGAAGCTTAACTTTGACCTGATCTCTGGATCTCCATTGGAACCATTATCAGTAGGGTGTGAAACTCCACCTACAGGAACCAAATCAATAAATACAGGCCTGACCATTGTCCTTAACAGCAGGGAGCAGGACCCTCTGCAGGCTGGCAACTGATTGCCCTCAGGGAAGATACCTGCAAGTGTCTGACCTCGCCCCACTTAAGATCCCAGTTTAAAACAACTGATTTTTTGTAGCAAAAAAAAGAGTAAGAGAAAATTATAGCTATCACATCCCAAATCCCACTGCCATTGAATCAATGCCAACTCATAGTGATTCTATACCAGCGGGTTCTCAACCTGTGGGTCGCAACCCCTTTGGGGGTTGAATGACCCTTTCACAGGGGTCCCCTGATTAATAACAGTAGCAACATTATGGTTATGAAGCTGCAACGAAAATAATTTTATGGTTGAGGGTCACCACAACATGAGGGACTGTGTGAAAGGGTCGCTGCAGCATCAGGAAGGTTGAGGACCATTGCTCTATACTATAGGGTACACTAGGACTGTGCCCTAGGGTTTCTAGGTTTGTAGATTTTTCTAACAGGGCCCACTAACCACTAGCATTCCTTAGGAGTCAAAGAGTATTGCTACTAGGCTTTCAGTTCGTAAGCAGCGTTAATACAAGATGAGTGGATGGCTGCCGACAAGTTCTCTGTTATACGCCTGTCTGAGCCACCTAAAAACTCCCAAACCAGACCCACTACCATTGAGTCAATTTTGACTCATAGCCTCCCTAGACATAGTTTCCAAGATTATAAATCTTTATGGGAACAAATAGCCTCATCTCCTGTGGAAGAGCAGATGGTTTTGAACTACCCTTCTCAGGGTTAGTAATCCAGCACTTGCTCACTCAACAGCATCTCCAGGGCTCCTCCTTGGGCTCCTTCGCTTACACTCACCCACTGCCATTGGGCGCGTTTTTTGACTCCCAGTGCTGCTATAGGACAAAAAAAACTACCCTTTGGGGTTCTCAATACCTTTTGTAACCTTTTTTAGGCACATAATTTAAATATCATACATTTCAGCAGTTCAATCATTCAATCATATCAAGGAGAATGGTACAATCACCACCACATCCATTTTAGAATACCCCCCTCATGGTTAAAATGCCCCTAAAATAAGTTGTGCAATCACAATCAGTTTTAGTGCTTCCTCCCCCTCCCTCCAGCCTCTTAGTCCTTTTTTTTTTTTTTTTTTACATTTTATTAGGGGCTCATACAACTCTTATCACAACCCACACATATACATACATCAATTGTATAAAGCACATCTGTACATTCTTTGCCCTAATCATTCTGAAAGCATTTGCTCTCCACTTAAGCCCTTTGCATCAGGTCCTCTTTTTCCTTTTCCCCCTCCCTCCCCGCTCCACCCCCCCCTCCTCTTAGTCCTTTCTTAAGTAGCATTTAGTCACTACCAAGCAGAGAGCCTCATCTTCTCCCAAGGAGCAACCTTGACCTTGCAGTTAGCAGTTCAATGCCTAACCCAGGATGGCACCAGGGCTCCTTTTAGTCTCCTTAAGGGGTCTTTCAAAGTAAAAACGGAAACAATTAAAGAGCAGCTTCCAGTTCAGTGCCTTGCAGAGGGACTGAAGCAGTGAGTGCACAATAGAGAGCTGACAGACCAGGCAGGGCTGTACAGGTGCTACAGGATGGCGTTTCCTTCTGTTGGACACAGGGTGTCTTTGGAGGTGAATCCAACCTGATGGGGCCTCATAAGAACAATAAGAATTTGTTCACAAAAGGATCTTGGGGGACACAAATGGTTTGCAGTTTGTGCTCTACTATTGGCCTAAAGCTTGGTGATTCAAACCCGCCAGTGCTTCTTTTTTTTTTTTCAAACCCGAACCAACCCCAAATGTTATTTATTTAATACAATCATCACAGGGTGCAAATGGAGACTTAATTTAAAAAACAAACACAACAGAAATGACACCACAGTTTGAGATAAGAGTTCTACACAGACATCAAGGAGCGGGGTGGAGGGAGGACAGACAGCTACAGAAGAGAAGAGAACGCAAGAACAGGGAAGGTCAGGGCTCTTGGCTGGAGACTTGCTTTGAGTAGGTTTCCTGCAGGTATTTCTTAAAGGCTGTGGGGTTTTTCCAGAGTTCCGCAGCATGTGTGTTCAAAGGGCTGTCGATGTTGGGCTCTCCCAGAAGGCTCTGGATGGAGAGGAGAATCGTCCTGACGTCATACAGGGCAGACCACTTGTCCTTCAGGATGTCCAGGCAGATGTTACCCTGAGTGTCCACGTTGGGGTGGTAGCAGGGGGTGAGGAACTTCACTGTGGGTGCATTGTAAGGGTAGCCACTGGGGAACTCCAGGGAGAGCTTATACCTCAGGTCTTCATAGACTGTACCAGCTGCTCCGTGGATGGTCCCTATCCACTTGAAAAGGTTGTCTGATTCCGGGAAGGCAGAGATTCCTTTGTCGCCAGACATCATGAGGGTCATCAGCTCCTGTTGTAGCCTCTTGCCCACGGAACCCCGGGCTGCGCCCCCGCTGGGCTGGGCTCCTTTCCGGGCGGCTATGACACTGGCTGCGGCTGGGTCGCGGTTTTGGGAGGCCATTCGCCCGGTGTTGGCAGACGGGATCTCCGGAGACTGGAAGGCAACTGCCCCGGCAGTGCTTCTTAAGAAAGGCCTGGCATTCTGCTTCCAAAAAATTACAGCAAGAAAGCCCAATGAAGCACCATATTACTCTGATACATAGTAAGTTTCCAGGAGTCTGGAGTGAATTGATGGAAATGGGATAATTTGCTGCTTGTTTGTTTGTTTTGTTAACTAGTTTGCTGCCCAACTTAGTGGAGCATTGGCCATGCCTGAAAAGTGGGTACTCGACATTTTGATTCTGTCACTAATATTACTGTTTGGCCCTGTTCTATCCATGAATGAATTCCTAATTACCATGCCCATTTCTTATTAACACTTTTTTATAGGATTTTTATAAGGAACGATGGTGTCACAGCAGTTAAAGCAGTATCCTCTAAACACAGGAGCAGATATAGCGGTCTGCTTCTGAAACCCGTTTACGGCCTTGGCACCCATTGGGTACAGTTCTACCCTGTCTTCTAGGGTGGTTTTGCTTACTCTATGATTGGTACTGGTGATCAAATTCTCCTTGACAGTCTCTTTCTTTGTTCTTAGCACTATGTTTTTTGGTTCTTACTCTGTCTTCTTTTGGTTATTTTTTTCTCTACCTGCTTTTTTTCTTTTTAAAATCATTTTATTAGGGGCTCATACAACTCTTATTACAATCCATACATAAATCAATTGTATAAAACACATTTGTACATTCATTACACTCATCATTCTCAAAACATTTGCTCTCGACTAAAGTCCCTGGCATCAACTCCTCATTTCCCCCTCCCTCCTCCTTCCCCCTCCCTCATGGACCCTCGATAATTTATAAATTATTAATTTGTCATATCTTACACTGTCTGGTGTCTCTCTTCACCCACGTTTCTGTTGTCTGTCCCCCAGGGAGAAGGTTATATGTAGATCCTTGTAATCGGTTCCTTCTTTCTACTCCCACCCTCCACCCTCCTGGTATTGCCACTCTCACCACTGGTCCTGAAGGAATCATCTATCCTGGATTCCCTGTGTTTCCAGTTCCTATCTGGACCAGTGCACACCCTCTGGTCTAGCCAGATTTATAAGGTAGAGTTGGGATCGTGATAGTGGGGGGGGGGGGGTTAGGGATGAAGCATTTAGGAACTAGAGGAAAGGTGTAGGTTTCATCATTGCTACATAGCACCTTGACTGGTTGGCTCATTTCCTCCCCACGACCCTTCTGTAAGGGGATGTCCAATTGCCTACAGATGGTCTTTGGGTGCACACTCCACACTCCACCTCATTGACAATGATATGATTTTTTGTTCTTGATGCCTGATACCTCATCCCTTCGATACCTCATGATCATGCAGGCTGGTGTGCTTCTTCCATGTGGGCTTTATTGCTTCTGACCTAGATGGCCACTTGTTTACCTTCAAGCCTTTAAGACCCTAGACACTATATCTTTTGGTAGCCGGATACCATCAGCTTTCTTTCTTTTTTTTTTTTTACCATCAGCTTTCTTCACCACATTTACTTATGCATCCATTTGTCTTCAGCGATCATATTGGGGAGGTAAGCACACAATGATATGACCTTTTGTTTGATGTTGATGCCTTCTTCTTAGATGTTGCTATGTTCTCTTGGATTCCTTTTCCCTTCCTAGACAGGGTTACCATGGACACTTCAAATTTACTGTTCCCTCCGCTCTTCCCTTCTTCAGACCCTTTGATAGTTCCATTATCGTGCAAAAGCAAGATTAAAGGGGGCTGACGGGAGAAAATCTGGGAACATAGCTTCATATAACCATAGTTTTTTAATACGAAGATTGAGGGTTTCTACCATAGAATGTCAGAAGAAGAAACAAATCTGTCTTAGTAGAAGTACAACTAGAATCCTTCTTAGCAGTGAGAATGGCAAGACTTAGTCTCATGTACTTTGGACATGTTGGCAGAAGATAATAGTCCTGGGAAAAGCTCATAAAAGTGGACGATCTTAAAAAAAGAGGAAGCCTGTCAAAGGTGGATTGAAGCAGTGGCTGCAACATTGAGCTCAAATGTAACAGTTGTGAAGATGTCACAGGACTGGGCAGTATTTCTTCCTGTTGCCTATAGGGTCACTGTGAGTTGGAGCTGACTCCACAGCTGACAACCACCACCACTGAAACAACAACAATAGTACAGAGCCAGCAACTGGTGCCATGGTTCTTAGGGTAACAACAGGGAAGTTTGGCGGGGGGGGGGGGGTGGGGGGAGAGGCTAATAACAAAGGATGCCTGAGTGAACAAAGTGGTTCAAACTGATTATGACAATGATTACACGACTCTTTTTTTTAAATTAGGGGCTCACACAACTCTTATCACAATCCATACATATACATACATCAATTGTATAAAGCACATCTGTACATTCTTTGCCCTCATCATTTTCAAAGCATTTGCTCTCCACTTAAGCCCTTTGCATCAAGTCCTCTTTTTCCCCCTCCCTCCCTGTCCCCCCTCCCTCGTGAGCCCTTGATAATTTATAAATTATTATTTTGTCATATCTTGCCCTGTCCAGCGTCTCCCTTCACCCCATTTTCTGTTGTCCACCCCCCGGGGAGGAGGTCACATGTAGATCCTTGTAATCGGTTCCCCCTTTCCAACCCACTCTCCCTCTACCCTCCCCATATTGCCCCTCACACCCCTGGTCCTGAAGGTATCATCCACCCTGGATTCCCTGTGCCTCCAGCTTCTGTCTGCACCAGTGTACAACCTCTGCTCTATCCAGACTTGCAAGGTACAATTCGGATCATGGTAGTGGTGGGGAAGAAGCATTTAGGAACTGGAGGAAAGCTGTATTCTTCATCTGTGCTACATCACACTCTGACTGACTCATCTCCTCCCTTTGACCCCTCTGTGAGGGGATCTCCAGTGGCCGACAAATGGGCTTTGAGTCTCCACTGCACTTCCCCCTTCATTCACTATGGTAAGATTTCTTTTTTTTTTTGATGATGTCTTATACCTGATCCCTTCTACACCTCATGATCGCACAGGCTGGTGTGCTTCTTCCATGTGGGCTTTGTTGCTTCTGAGCTAGATAGCCGCTTGATTACACAACTCTTTTTGATGTATTTGAACACATTGGTTTATGTGACATGTGAATTAAATGTCAATACAATGTTAAAAGAAAACACAAAAGAAACATAGACTGAAGGAATCCACATGCAGAATTCATTCTCCTCAGGTGTCTTCCTTCCCAGGAGGGGTCACACTCTCCTGGGGGGGGGAACTAATAATAATAATGACATTAATCAACATACATATAATGCTTTTGACACTGTAGACTCAGGATGTAGAGTTCTTATTGGGACCTGTAGGCACCTTTGTTCACCGTGGTTACATCCACAGCTGTTAACTGTAAGAACGGTAGATTAAACCCACCAGGCATTCAACGGTAGAAAGGTCTGGAAGCTGGCTTCCATAAACCTTGTGTGGCAGGTCCAGTCTGTCCTATGGGGTTGCTAGGAATTTTAATTGATTCTTAAACAATAGATTTAGTTATTTGGGTTTTATTTGGATATGTTCATGTAGGTATTTTCTAGCTGGCAATTAGCAAAATTCCAAATTCTAGAAGAAAAGCAAATGCTTGGCAAAAAATCACAGTGGATGGCCGATTGTCGGCCCAGTGCAGGTTTCACACCGAATTTCCCATGACCAGCCCACCAGGCTTCCTAAAGATAGCATATTACCCCAAAATAATTTTTTTAGGTTAAAAAAAATTTTTAAATCATTTTATTGGTGGACCCAAACAACTTTTGACATCCTACTCCTCTGTTTCAGTCTACAATTAATGAGAATTAAATATGATTCATTTGCTATGTTAAAACCTGATTTACGATGAACTATTTCTTAAAAGCAACCTGTTCTGATTTATTTAACACAAGAAAATAGCACAGAGAAAGATGGCAAATTGATTTTGATTCTCCATACATGTATACGGAAGTATTGAACACCTATACTCCTAAGTGGAAGTGTTCTCTGCCCAGCCCCCACCCTCACAGAAGGTTCTCTGAGATCTGGTTGCTGCTTATTTTACTCTTATTTCTTTTCTGTCCTCTTTCCCTACTTCACCTCCAACCCCCCCGCTATTCCACAAAAAATAAATGTGCTTGGAATAAACGCTCCCTTTTGCTACTTTTCCCTGTGCATTTCTATTCACATTTCATAGCGGACGGAGTCCTGGTGCCACAGTGGATTTTGCATTGGGCTGTTAAGCACAAGGTTAATCACAAGGTCAGTGATTGGAAGCCACTAGCTGCTCTGTGGGGAAACGGGAGGCTTTCTGCCTTGGAAACCCATGGGGGCAGTTCTACTGTCTTATAGGGTCACTATGTGCAGGAATCAACTAGATGCAGTACATTTGAGCTTAGATTAGCCTCCTCCATGTTGCTTCCATTCCCCTGAATCTCATAAGTCAAAGCAGACTCACTGCCATCCCACTGATTTGGATTCGCATTGACCCTGCAGGGCTGGGAAGAAGTGCCTGTGAGGGCTTCTGAGACTAGAATTCTTTTTTTTTTTTTTAACTATAAAGTCTAATTTTATTTTCAACTTGAGTTTACAAGTCTCAGTTCACCTCAAACTTACATAGATAAATTAACCATATCTTCCATCAGATGGATTATGGCCTTAATCCCTCAGAAGAATGTAAGTAAAAATATCAGTCTTTTACACAAATATGCACCCATTGTAACAGTTTATTTCTGAAGTTTTATTTTCAGAAATACTTTTAGATAGTTGCCGGTTGCAGTTCTGTGGCTGTGCAGCTGCATGGGGCTATACTTTTATAAACGTGCTTTACTGTTGCTAACTGCTGGTTCTGCTCCAAGGTCCAAATCTTGTAAACCAGGAAGTAAAGGCTAACTGGGCTGCCAGAAAAGCCCACTGAACACATCCTGTAGCGCCAGGTGACAAGCCAGAGAAATGTCGCCTCCAGCAAGGTCCTGTGGAGAGGCAGCTCAGACATGGTTTCCACACGGAAGTCTTCCTAACATCTCAAGCTCAGGATCTTGTGCTCCACACCACTCTGCAATGGCTGGCGTTCATATAGAGCTTTTCAAGTGTTTGAATCGGTGCTAGTGAAGTCTGTCAGTCCAATTTGATGACTGTGGAAAAGTCAGACTTTCATAGGTTAGGTTTCTTAAACTGCATTTCCAGTTGGGTAGATGCATTCATCTTTATGCTGAAGCCAAAGCAGAGGTCCAAACTCTCCAGTTCATCTAAAAAACACCTGCTTCATCTTCCTTTTTAGCATCTGCAGCAATTGCTCTTTTTGTATAGTCTTCTTTGTTCATTTTCCTGTCATTCCACTTCTAAAGCTCCTTCAAATTCTTCCTGTTCCCCAGTCAGCTGTAGCTTATTTTGCGGAATCACATCTTTGTTCTCCTGTTGGTCTATCTCCATTTTCATTTTGGTGTTGTCCAAATTCACATTGTTGGTCAAGTTGGAAACAATTTCTTCCAATTCTTCCAGGAAGTCATTATATTCTCTTAGACTACAAGTCTTCTCTTTCATTGTGTATCTTTAGCACTTCCTCCCCCACTAATTTCAACCTCTTTGTTTTCAAACAGTCTGACGCTGAATTTTCTCCTTCTAAGTGGAGTACTACACTTAGGACAATTTTCAGCTCTTTTCTTTTTTTTTTCCGCCCGACTCCGGAGCTCTTTTCATAAACAATAAATCCACACAACTTTCCCATCTTTCCCAAAGGCCCTGGTCTGGCTGTCTACCTCTTTCCCCAGCTGACTCAGGACCCTCCCTCTCTCACATCTTTCCTTGGCAGGGGGCGGGGGACACCTCACTCCTTATCCTTCTCCTCCCCACTCCCTTTCCAAGTTTTGGCAATTCCTTTTTTTTTTTTTTTAATCATCTTATTGGGAGCTCATACAGATCTTATCACAATCCATACATACATCCATTGCGTCAAGCACATATGTACATATGTTGCCATCATTTTAAAAACATTTTCTTTCTACTTTAGCCCTTGGTATCATCTGAGACTTTAATTCTTTATGGGAGTTGAAATTGCCTTTGTCTGGTGGAGCAGATGATGGTTTTGAAGGTAAATTACCCCTCTGCCAGTACCCCAATACTACATTAACTAGGGACCATCACATTTTATTGCATTCTTTGTTCAAGGCTGTGAAAGGTCTTGAGACTTAAGCACCTTTGTCTCCTCAGTGCCTAGCACGCATCTGCGAAATGGCTGCCTATGTTACTTTTCTTCATTATATAGATTTAAGTAATAAAAATCCTGTCTTGAAATTGCTAAACTGTCATAAGTGTTCAACCCTAGTACTGTTAGGAAAACCGTGGTTTGTCTGAGAAGGCTCTGGATTAGGCAAGGTCACCCTCAGAGGTGCCTCCTGGCGCTCCCACCGCGGCCCTCCCCGCCCCAGGAACCTATAACCCAGCTCAAGGTCCTAATCGCCCCAGGGAGCCCAAGGACGCGCAAGGTAGCCACGTGCTCCCCAGCAGGAACTCGGCCCCTTCACCACACGTAGTTCCGTCTAGGACTCGCCCCGACGGACGTCCCTACGGTCCAATTACGCTTCGAGGCTCCAGGGGTTGCGCCCAACTCGATATGATCCAATGAAAAAAAAGGAGTTTCAGATTGGCATTAGCATTAGCCAACGGACGGGAAGAGGACAATTTCTCAACCTATGAAAGCAGCGCTGAGCGTGATGGGCAGCAGCGTCCTCCAATAGGGAGGCCGGCGGCCGCGCAGGCCTCGCCCCGGCGCAGAGGAGTTGGCGGCGGCCCGCGCTGCGGCGCTCAGTCGCCACCCGGACTCCGCCATGTTGGGGCTTGTGGGCCGTGTGGCCGCTGCCTCGGCCTCCGGGGCCTTGCGGGGACTCAGCCCTTCAGCGTCGCTGCCCCAAGCCCAGCTTTTGCTGCGGGCCGCCCCGGCGGCGCTCCAGCCCGGTAAGTGCCTCCTTGGAGAAGCCGGATTCATTTCGCGCTATGACCTTGAGCCGGAGGCCTGTTGTCGCTCCGGCCTAAGGAGTCCACGGTGCTAGAAGGGCGCCCGGGGCAGCGCCCAGCCCTTTAATGGCGGGAGAACAAAAGCAGGACGCCCTGGAGAGTTTTTTGCGACCCAATTCCGCCCCGTGCTCACGAAGGGGGCCGCCGTGTGCCCGAATAGTGCAGGCAGGTGTATTGACCTTCCCACGAAATGGTCCCCGACCTCTCGAATTACGGGGTTTTGTGCACGCAAATGGGAATCGCTCTCCCGGTCCCTGCGTGGCTCCCCCTTGGGCACGCCTTCCATCTAGTCCGATGCCACCTCTTGGTCACAAGTCAGGGCTTTTGATGACCTTTAGTTGCCCTAAACCCTAACTCCTTCCCCTGTCTTCCGTTCATTAGGCAGAGATTATGCGGCGCAAACTTCACCTTCACCAAAGGCAGGCACCGCCACCGGGCGCATCGTGGCGGTCATCGGGGCCGTGGTGGATGTCCAGTTTGATGAGGGACTACCCCCCATCCTAAACGCCCTGGAAGTGCAAGGCCGAGACACCAGGCTAGTTTTGGAGGTGGCTCAGCATTTGGGTAAGTAGAATTTGTTGAGATTGGTAAAGAGCTTGTGGATCCCAAATATCCTAGGAACCGGGCTCTCTGCCTTCTGTGATGATTTTATCAAAGTGACTTTCGTTCTTCTGAATTTGCTGAAGCCACATTTAGGTTCTGAGAAGGAGTCTGGTTGCTTTTTTTGTGCCAACCACACTAACTTAAATGTCCTGAAACCACCTTGTCCTGGTGTGTAACATCAATACCTTCACTTAACAGGTGAGAGCACAGTAAGGACCATTGCTATGGATGGTACTGAAGGCTTGGTCAGAGGCCAGAAAGTTCTGGACTCTGGTGCCCCCATCAAAATTCCTGTTGGTCCGGAAACGTTAGGCAGAATCATGAATGTCATTGGAGAACCTATTGATGAGAGAGGGCCCATCAAAACCAAACAGTGAGTATCCCACTCTTGGAGCTCTGCATAAAGAGATTGCTTTTTTCATTTGGGTACATTATACATCATGGCAAAGCAGAATTTCCCTGCAGGGACTACCGACATTGCTGAGACACTCATTTATTAAAATCCCACAGTACTGAACTTAGGATGCCAGAAATTCTGGTTTGATGGTGCTAGTGCCACTGCCACTGGATTAGGTTGTGTATGTGGGTGGGGGTGGGGGGGTGTCTCTGAAACTGACAAATTTTTCACGGAAGTTGCGGAAATACTGCTGAGAATGAGGTGTGCTTGGTTGCAGAAGGTCAGGTTAGAGACCAATGACAACTTGCCTAGCATGTTGAAAGTAGAGGGCATGGGAAAGTGAGTGAAGGCATGGACTTCAGGAACCTTTGTGACTAGTCAGCAATCAGCTTAGCACAAAGCAAATGAGACTGACCTGATCCTCTTCCACTTTACAGATTTGCTCCTATTCATGCTGAGGCACCTGAGTTCATGGAGATGAGTGTTGAGCAGGAAATTCTGGTTACTGGTATCAAGGTTGTGGATCTGCTGGCTCCCTATGCCAAGGGTGGTAAAATCGGTATGTTATCGATGGGGACATTTCTCCATATCCATGGTGAGAGAGAACCATCTTCCTGTGGGTGGGTATTAAGATCTGCCCCTCATTGATGAATAGCTTCTGACTTTCGTTCTTCTGAGTTTGCTGAAGCCAGATGCCATTTCTGAGAAGGGAGAAGGGAGAAAACCATGCGGGGGGTTTTTGTGTGTGTGTGTCTGTTTGAAATTTGCTTATGTGGGAATGCAGGTCTCTTACATATATGTTTTTCACTTTCAGGGCTTTTTGGTGGTGCTGGAGTTGGCAAGACGGTGTTGATCATGGAATTAATCAACAATGTCGCCAAAGCCCATGGCGGTTACTCAGTTTTTGCCGGTGTTGGTGAGAGGACCCGGGAGGGCAATGACTTATACCATGAAATGATTGAGTCTGGTGTGATCAACTTGAAGGATACTACCTCTAAGGTGAACACAGCCGTTGGACACATAGTTGTGTCAAGAGACCCTGTGTAGTCCACTATGTGCCACCAGTTTTATGTCCCAGGTCTATAAAGGAAATGCTGGTGCCCATATTCATAAATGCTCATAAAGGTTTTTGACAGATTACATTTCCAAACTCCCTTTTTGAAAGACAGTCAAATCATTTGCAAGTTCATTTGGGGCCACATTTAGGTTCTGAGGTTGGGAGGGGGGATTGTCTTAGATAGCCCTGTTTTGTGCTTTTCACTTAATGTACGTATTTCCTAAGGAATTCTCCCTCACTAATGTAGAAGAAATTGTTTTTGTGTTTTGAATCACCTAATAGGAAAAAGATACTGAGGGCAAAAAAGTGCCACACTTTTGAAGAACCTTCCTGGTGCTGGTTTTTCTCTTGGGTACCTTGGGCATCAGGCTGCCATACTGCCCTATCATGGTTTTTGACTGCTGCAGGTCGCGCTGGTGTATGGGCAAATGAATGAACCACCTGGTGCTCGGGCCCGCGTAGCTTTGACTGGACTGACTGTGGCGGAATACTTCAGAGACCAAGAAGGTCAAGATGTACTGCTGTTTATCGATAACATCTTTCGCTTCACCCAGGCAGGCTCCGAGGTAAGGTGGAAGGCTTGGGCGTACCTGGCTCTTTTGATCAGTGAAATAATGCAGGTGATGAAAAAGGTTGTTTAATTTTTTCCTAAGGTGTCTGCCTTATTGGGCAGAATCCCTTCTGCTGTGGGTTACCAGCCTACCCTGGCTACTGATATGGGTACCATGCAGGAAAGAATCACCACCACCAAGAAGGGATCGATCACCTCTGTGCAGGTAAAGACTAGTAAATAGATGAAGGTCTAAGGTGTAAAAATGTTTAGAGATGGAGCAAACAAACCTAGTTGTTTACATCTCAAATGGGGCCTTAACTAGGGGGGAGCGTTTCATGAAGTCTCCAATCTAATCTATAAGATTAAGAAATACTCATTTGAAGTAATTGAAGGTATAGGTATAAACGTAGACTGCAAAACTGGTTTCCAGCCTAGACATTCTAGAACTGCATAGAAACAACTATCTTAATGCACTACACATTTTCAAATGTGTAGGCAGTTATTAAAATGTTGCTTAAATGAGGTTAATTTAGAGTGACCATGATTCCTTTTCATAGTGAATTAAGATTTTTCCTTTAAATAATTTTTTTAGTTCTAAAAGTGGGTACCATTACAGGAGAGCTAAAATGTAGGATGAAAAGGAATGACGAGGATTTTTCCATGAGAGCCTGGAGAGGGGCCAGGTGCATGGGTGGAGGAGATGAGCACTAGAAAGTAGAGTAGGGTGGCGTAAGTGGAATGACTTTGCTTTTTGCTGCTCTTCAGGCTATCTACGTGCCTGCCGATGACTTGACTGACCCGGCTCCTGCCACTACCTTTGCCCATTTGGATGCTACCACTGTGCTATCTCGTGCTATTGCTGAGCTGGGCATCTATCCAGCTGTGGATCCTCTCGATTCCACCTCTCGCATCATGGATCCCAACATTGTTGGCAGTGAGCATTATGATGTTGCCCGTGGGGTGCAGAAGATCCTGCAGGTAAGTATTGCTATTGAGATGAGTCATCAGACTAAGGGAATTTGGAGGGCTGTGGTACTTACTGGGAGAAAGACTGCTTTTCTACTCTTTTAAAGAGTTCCAGTCTCAGGAGCTCATAGGCCAGTTCTACCCTGGATGATCGGTTCCCTGTGTCAGCAGCATCAACTCATTGGCAATGAGTGTTTCAGCCAGACTAGGTGTTTCCTAGGGACAGCTCTGGTTTGCTTAGGGAAAAGTCACGTGCTTAGTCTTTGGAATCCAGTTTCCCGAACAGTACCAGGCTAAAGGCCCTCTGGCTCTTGAGATTGTCATGACCCCCCTTATATGCATGTTTAAACTATTGAATTGAGGTAAGGTGCTTACCATAAAAAGGCTTTGCTACATAGCTTAGTGGGACTGTAAAGTGGTCTATTAACCCTTAAGGTTGTGTGTGTCCCCAGATTGAAGGACTGAATACTCAGGCCTCTCATCTTTTTTTTTCTCATAGGACTACAAATCCCTCCAGGATATCATTGCTATCCTAGGTATGGATGAACTTTCTGAGGAAGACAAGTTGACTGTGTCCCGGGCACGGAAAATCCAGCGTTTCTTGTCTCAGCCATTCCAGGTTGCTGAGGTCTTCACTGGCCACATGGGGAAGCTGGTGCCGCTGAAGGAGACCATCAAAGGGTTCCAGCAGATTTTAGCAGGTGAGCTTGTGAACTCAGGCCAGGGAAACGGAAACAAATCTATGAGGAGGCTATCAGAAAGTTCCTTGGATAAGTGGAATTAAAAGTTGATGTGGTTTAACAAGCATTTTAAAAATCCCCTCCCCCTTTAAAAATAAACATAGTTTACTGTTTTAACCGTTGTATTGGTATGTAATTAACATCAATTAAGTTTTTAACACTTGAAGAAGTGTTTTCAAACATTTTCTTCAGTCTTGTACTGTTATTAGCTCCCCATTTTCCCCAACCTCCCCTTCCATATCCCAAGAAATAACCATGAATTCCCCTTTTAATTCCATTTTTTCGCGAACTTTTGGAAGCCCCCTACATGTAAATATAAAAAAAGTTAATACTAAATGTTAAAAACTTTCCCATCGATTTTATTGAAAACACAATCACTTCTGAAAGGGTTCATCGATTCCTTAGCTCCTTGTAGATTTGATTTGTGGGGAGAACTCATTACGGGTTTTGATGCTGTGCGACTGATGAGACGTATGCAGGAATGGACATGCTTTGGCCTCTAATTGTGTGTGTCTTGTCTTGTTCCCATCTAGGTGAGTATGACCATCTCCCGGAGCAGGCCTTCTACATGGTGGGGCCTATTGAGGAGGCTGTGGCAAAAGCTGATAAGCTGGCTGAAGAGCATTCTTGAGCCAGCTGACCCCTGGTGCCCTCTCCCTCCCCCCCCTCCAACCCCAAGCCAAAAGCTGGTTTTCTGTACAGGCCACACAAGAGCCGTGTTTGAAGATGTGTTCTGTCTAAAGGATATTTAAGGGTTCCAATAAAATGTACTTCCCTCATCTGCCTGCTTTTCTGGGGGGGAAACACTAAATGTTGAAGGCATTTCCTTTAAAAAGCAAATTTTGATTTTCTTGTCAGATATTCCTAGTTAATATGCAAAGAGTTGGACACATTTGGAAGAAATGGGGGATTTAGGGATTTTATTATGGAAGGTGGTGACCAAGATCAATCATGTGTAAAACTTGAAAAGCACCTCCCATATGAGCGTGTATTTTAATGAGACCTCAATTTCTCCAGAAAGTGCTTCCACTTAGAATTTGGGCAAGTCTAGACTTATTGGTAGATGTTTATGATTCCCCCCCACCCCCGGTTATGTCATGCTATGCCCTAACCTGAACTCCCACTAATATTCCCACATCAAAGTTAGCGAAGGATGGATACATGGTCATTACCTTTCAGGTTAGCTGGGTTTGCGCTAAGTGAATGGAAATAAAGCCCCCCAAAAGGTGCAGTGTTGGAAGTATTCACAAAGCGATCACCAAATCCGCTTTTTAAAAGTGGGTTGCAGTGAGTGCCACTAGGGTTTGGAGTCCTTGGTACTGTGGGTTACCCTTTTAACAAGTAACTTGAAAGCTGGTGGTTCCAGCCGCCCGTGGCTCTGAGAGGAAGCGCCATCCTGCTGCTTAAGATTGATCACCTTGGAATCCCCATGGGGCGGTTGTATTCTCCTGACCTAGAGGGTCATTACGAATTGAAGTAGACGTGGGCTCTGGAGCTCAGGCTCCTTTTACTGCCCTCTGGAGGGAGGCCTGGAGGCAGTTGCCAGAGCTCTGATCTCACCATTTTGAAATCCATGAAGGCCATTTGCTGGGAAGTGGTTCTCCGCTAATGACTGTTTACAAATCAACTGGCGCTTTTGTCCGAAGGAGGGGTTTGCAACTGGAAGCTCCACCTCGTGAGGCATTCATGTTTCAGTTGGGTAGCAGTAGGGCGGGGACAAGCAGAACTCCCAATTCACAGTCCCCTGGGGCCTGGCTGTTGGGGAGGGCCCTTGGGAGCGGCGCCAGGGGTGGAGTAGGGGCCTGTAAGCTTCCTCCTGTCTGCATATGACGTCCTTGGCTTCAGTCTCCCGTGTCAGGATCTGGACGGAAGGTGGAGCCCCTGAGTTGTCTGCGCTAGGCATTTTGCGCCCAGAAAATAATGGATTTGGGCAAGTGCTGAGTTACCGCGGTGGGGGCACCTCCTGACCTCGGTCGGTGAGAAAGCCCGAGTGTGGGTCAGCATTTTGCGTTCCTCTGTCATCCAGACGCAGACCTGGAAACCGTCCTAGAGGTTGTTGGCATCCTTCCGCCGCCTCCCCTCCCCCTTTCCCTAAGTCCTCATGGAGAACCTTCACCCTCTCACCAGCTGCAGCTGTTTATTTCCTCCTCCCTTGCCACTGGAGTGTCAACACAGATGTAACCTTCCTCCATATTTCTCCTGGTGTGCCCTGTCCTCGCCACCGCCTCCTCCCTCTCTCCAACCCAGAGAAGGCCCCGCCCTCCCTCCTCCCCCTCCCTAGTCTGTCACACGGGGACATCACCCAACAGCAGTTCAGGCTGTGGTTCGCAGGAAGCACACATTGGCTTTTTGATTCTTGCTAGTTCCCAGCTCACAATTTGGGAGGATCTAACGCCAGCGTTCACGTGAAGGGGGGCACAAGGACAGCGAGAAGCGGAGTGGTCCTAACACTGGAGTCCAGCCAGCCTGACATGGGTGAGTATTGGGACAGCCCCCGGAAAGGTCTAGGATGTCTCGCTCCCTCCCGGCCTGACTCAGCAGGGGTGTGGCCTAACCTTTGCTCTTGGGGGCAGTAAAGGGGGGGACACCGGGCCGTGCGGGGCACAGCCTTTAGCTAGATTCCAGGTGCTGACCCTGGGATCTGGAGTCCTGGCCGGCTTGAGGACTTAGATCCTGCGACTGCGCTTGAGATCGGCACTTCCCCACCCCCGAGGAATATGGTCTCTGGAGCTTCCCTTTCTCAGCTTGCAAAGTAATCGTCTACAGCCCTCACTTCTAGCTGCCCCCCGCCCCAGCAGAGCTCACTTTTGGTGCTTCCTCTCCCCCAGTTTGCTCTCTGGGCCTCAGCGCCCGTCTTTCTTCCTCCCCCACCCGACCCGTCACCAGGTGGGGGCTGCTCTGAGCAGCTGCTTCCTGTTGCCCCAGAGGTTGCAGCAGCCGAGGGAGGGTGGTGGTTGGGGGAAAACTGGACGAGAATAAGGCCGATTCTCACGGTTCCCCATCACCCTCACTCACTAGGGCTGCTATTGGCGGCCCCCCACACGCCAGTCTCTGAGGTCACGGAGAGGCGGGATCGAGGTTGAGAAGACTAGGGAGGTCCTTGCCCTCATGGCTTCCTGATTCCAGAGGCTTTTTAAACTTGGGCAGCGTTGCGGGGCGCAGGCCGTGCCGTTCCCCAGCGGTGAGGGGTCGGGCCCGGAGCTGCAAGGCGGGGAGCCTGCTCACCGAGGAGGACGCCGTGTGCGTGACCCCAAGCCGGCTGGGGTTGGCCCTTGCCTCTCGGGCACCTCGGTGCGCCCTGGCGGCGCTCGCCGACTTCCTTTGTGAAGAGGTGTCCCGGGAGCGCAGGCCGTGCTCTGCCCCCGTGACCTCGCCAGGACCCCGCCAGCTCTCCCAGTCCCCACCCCGCGCCTCGGCCGAAGTTTCCGTCCCCGCCTGGGATCGCTTCTCGGCCTCCATCTGGGATGCTTGCGGGCTCTGGCCCCTAGGAGACGCCACCCGCTCTCCCCTCCCCCAGCGGCTCCTCCGCGACGGTCCTAGAGCGTCTGTCCGCACCCCGGCCGCTCCGGCCCCTTTAAGCGCCACCTCCCCCTCCGCCGCCGCCGCCGCCGGCCTCGGCCACCTGCGCCGCCGCCGCCGCCCGCCCGCCCGCGGCCCTGCTGCAGGTGAGGCCCGGCTCCAGCCGCCGGCCCCGGAGTTCCCGGGCGGGCCTCCCCCGCGGCCCCCTCCCCCGGGATCCTCGCCGCCTCCGGATTCAGCGTCCGACCCTCCCCCCGCGGGAGCTGCCCTGCCTCCCCCCTCCCCCGCCCCTTTCTCCCCGGGCCGCTGCTCCCGGAATCCCGACGCTCCTCACGCCTCTCCGCCATCCTCTCCCCGGACCCTTCCTATTCCGAGCCCCGGGTCTCCCCCTCCCCCGCGGCTCCCGCGCCGGAAAAACCTCCCGCGGTCTGCGTTGCGCCTCCTCCCCTCTGGAACAGCGCTTTCCCACGCCATTCTAACCTCCAATGGGAGGGGGAATAACCGCCACCCCCAGCCCCCTCCTTCCCCGTAGTAAGCAGGGGGGGCACAGGAGGGGAGAGAGGCCTGCGTAAACCACAGTCGCTATCGTACCCCAGCTACACGCAGCCTTTCAAGCTCAATTAAATCCCAGTTTCCCCGTCGTCCACATCCCATCTCCCTAGATTTTGGGGGGTCCGACCACAGCACCCTCCAATCGAGCTCCGCTGAGAAAGGCTCTGTACTTGGGGTGGGCTGGTCCAGTCTGAGGATGCTCCGCCCCCAGAGTCTGGGCGGTGGGGAGGGGCGCTGCAGAATATTGTGATTCTGGCTTGTAGGGGCTGTTGGGGGAAGAGTTGGGGGGAGGGGGGCTGGGGCCCATTCTCAAAGGGTGCAGGGAAGTGAGTGGGTGGGAGGGAGTAAGGCAGCCTTCTTGATTGAGATGCAAAACGAGGCCCCACCCTCAAGGAAATTAGCTGACCCCTTCTAAGATCAATTTGGCGCAGCCCAGCTAAGCGAGTTCGGAAAGGGTTCTGAATCTGAGGGAGCTCTTACCTCTTTGGAGGGTAGAGGAGAGGTTAGGATACCTTCGATGTGTTAGGGAGTTTAGTCTCCCCAAAATAGAGAGCTAAAGGAGACTAACGTAGGGAGGGGAGAGGACAGTTGCCCTACCAGACCCTATTTATCTGAGCATTAACTTCAAGGGCAGGGCAGGGGTAGAGGGGTGAGAGAAAGGAGGTGTGCTGGTGAGGTTACCAGTTTGAACCGACCAGTGGCCCCGTAGGAGGCACGGGAGTCTTTCTGCTCCCCTAAAGATTTACAGCCTGGGAAGCCCACAGGGGCAGGGCAAGGCACTTCTACTCTCTGCCCTCTAGAGTGGGGGCGGTGATTGTGCCAAAGGGGGAGGGGGCTTCCTCCCCAGTCTAGTTGCCCTCCCCCGCCCTTAAGTGTCACTTGTGACTCCAGAGCTGGGGGACCGGGTGTCAGATTTGGGTTCAGAGTCACGCCTGTGGCGCTGGGAGGAAGGAAAGTGGTCAGTAGAGGTGCTTGAGGCTGGATGCCTGTACTTTCTGGACGTCCGGAAGGAAGGAGGTAGGTAGAGGGGTGCCAACGAATCCCGTTTTTCTTTCCCTTTCTCTCTTCCCCCTCTAAACCCCAGCCATCTGGCTCCAAAGTGGAGCTAGGCCCTGGCAGCTGACCCCCGAGTCAGGGTGGTGCAGCAGGAACTGGGAGGGTGAGAAAGGGGGAGCAGGTGCTAATTTCTCCCTCCCCATTCTCATTATCCACCCACTGGCCTGGCTTGGAGAGTTTCAGACTATTCCCTAGGCACCCTTCTTAGAAGTTGCTGAAAAACTGACCATTTGCCCTTTCTCCTTTCTAGTAGCTTCCTAAAGGGAGATGGGGTGGGTGAGTGGCCACATCTGATGGGATTGTGGAATGTTTGGGGACATATGGGGTCAGTCTGCCCTCTGTTGTCTGGATGTGGGGAGAAGCACAGCTGCTGCCTGGGGTGGCTTCTGGCAAGATGTAAACACCCAGCTGTTGGGCATATTGTTGCCCCACCCTCGTCTGTTCTTCAACCAGCAAGGAAGATTACTATTTCAATGGAATGAGGAGGGGTCTTCCCTTCTTTCAGGACTCAGGAGTCATCCCACCCAGGGATGAAGGGGATGGAAGAATGGCTCCCACTCCTTTTTCCTTTTTAATTCCAGGTGACTCTTACCTACCCTACCTATCCTTTTCCCAGCCTGCTCCAGCCTGGGATAGTCCTAGGGGTTGCCCTGGAGATAAGGCCTGAGGCTCGGAAGGGGTGGGAGCCGTCTGTGGGGCACAGGAGTAACCGGCTCTTCCTGAGCTGAGGAGCCAACGCGTGGGTTTATGTGGGTGTGTAGTGGAGGGGGGAAGGGGCGTGGCTACACCCGTCTGACTGGCACTGGCTCCTCCTCCGTCTCCCCAGTCTTGGAGTGGCCAGCCATATCTTCCGGGGTGGGAGGTCCGAAGGTTCTCCTTCTTTTGCCTTGGGAAAGGGCAGGGAGAAAAATGGGATCCCACTTTTCTCTTCCTGCCCTTCAGGAACCAGTTTTTCACCCTGAGCTCCCTTCTCCACCTGCTTTTTTGTTTTCTGTTGGGGGCTAGAGGGGGAAATCCTTTCGCAGAGCTTTCCTGAGTGGTGCTTTCAGGGAACTGAGGTGAGCAGCCTGTGGGAAGCTTTTCCCCCCTCTAAGATGACCTATAAATCTGTTTTAATTGGGAAGAGAGAAGTGTTCTTGTCCCTACATGTCTCCTCCTTCCTCTGGTAATTTACTTATCTCAGAAGAGAGGGAGCAAACCTTCCTTCCTTCCTTTTTTTCCCCTCTTCTGGCCCACACGTTGGAGCTCTGCTGAGGACAGTTTGTGTCATGGCTTTCCTAAATCGTTTGCTGTGTGTGGAGGGGGAAGTCCTATCGACACTAATGACTGGCCTCTCAGGCCCATCCAGCTCTACAGTCTGATGATCTTTTTCTCCCAGACACCCCCCCACCACCCAGAGGAAAAGGTTATTTGTTCCCCACCCACCTAACCTAGCAGATCTTCCATCTAACCTCCTGTCTGTTCGTAGAACTGCCTACAAGAAAGCAGCTGCAAATTATCTGACACCTGCCAAAGTCTGGCGAGCTGCAGGAAAAGGAAACCTGGTTTCTTGTCACATCTTAGCCACTGTTTTGACCTTGAACAAGTTGTTAAACCTCTCTGGGTCTTAATTTCTTCATCTGACAAGCAGAGTTGAGTGAGAAGTTCTAGCTGTTTTAGGTGGCAGTCAAGCTGCAGGCCTCCGTTTTTCCTCTTTTGTTATTCTCCATTTCATATAGTTCTGTAACCCTATCAGAAAAGTATTGAAAATATGTTTTAATGGACAATGTTCTTAAGACTTGGGGGACATTTGGAACATCTGAGTTGCTGCTCAGTTTCCCCATTATTCCCTGACCTGACCATGTTCCGGTCAGACTTTGATCTTGGTCTGGTCTCAGAACCAAACCTCCTTTTCCCACGCACAGGAATCTTTCCAAGGTCCAGGACCCTGCAGATGTCACGGTGATCCCGCCAGGGCCAGGCTGCCCTCGCAGGACAGAGGTGAGTGCTTGGCTTCCCCAACACCTCAGCTCTCTGCCCCACCTCCCTTCTTTTCCCCCAGCTCTGTTTTGACCTAACTAACCTTCCTGCTTTTATATTTCAACTTTTCTATTTCCCAGTCTAGGATGTAACACCCCCACCCCCACCCCAAATTATCTTCCAGGCCCAGGAGGTATACATAAGGAATGGCAGGTATGTCACCTGGCCCTGGGACCCACTTGGAAAGGGGTGTGTGTGTCACTGAGCAGCTTCAATTAAGCATTGTAATTTCCATCTGCAGCCCTCAGAGGTCATTCAGCAAGTTAAAAGGAACGTTTTCATTGTGTGAGAACCCTGCTGAGTGTAGAGAATGAAGAAACTGGAAGGAAAAACTAATTTTGAGCATCCCATAGACCAGTTTTCATCAGAGGAAGCCAGGAATGCGCTGTTGTTATTTTCATGTGGTCCCATATGTGTTGAGTAAAAAACGAAGGAGCTTGACTTCTATATTTAAGCTGATGGCATGGTAATGTGATCTATCAGATACTTGCCCTGGGGTGCATTCCCAATGCTCTGACCCACCTTTTCCAGACCCCATCCCCAGGCCTTGAGTTAGGAGAGGGCCAGACGTCTGGCCCCTAGAAAGATCCTTTGGTCCTCTTTGCACTACCACCCTCCATGAGGGGGAGGTTCTGGGGGAGCTGCTGCTGAGTGGGTAAGGGGGCGGGGGGGAAAGATCGGAAATGTAGGCTATGCCGCGGCGCTAGGACCCAGATCGCGGCCGTGCGGCAAGCCGGCGGGCGCTAGGACCAGGTGGCTGTGGAGGGCGGCGCTCTGGTGGCGTTGCTTCCCCGCCCCCTCCGGCTCGGTCTCCCTCCTCCCCTGCCGGCCATGTTGGCTCCGCTCAGGCCCCGCGGTTGAGCCGCGTCCCCCTCCCCCTTCCCAGTCCCCGCACCCCCTCCCCCGAGGTATCCCCTCCCGTCCTGTTGCCCGGAGCCTGGCCATGTGAACCGCCTATTCCCCGGGGAGAGACGATCCCCGAGTTGGGCTGGACGGCGCTGCCTCAGGTTTGAGGGGGTCTATGGCTTGGGGGCCTGAGGGGAGGGAGTCCCGCTTTCTTCCGAGGCTTCCCTGAGGGAACGGGAGCTCCGGAACCGGCTCGAGCCTCGACTCGGGAGCACGGGGTTGTCTGTGGGCTTATATCTACTGGGGGACCCAGCCCCCGGCCGGGGTGTTCCTGACCCAGGGGTCGGGGGTGGCGCTGAGGGGCTGGCCGGTGGGCTGGAGGACCTCGGTGGGACGACCCGGGCGGGAGCTGAGGGGTGAGGGGGCTCCCGGCGGCGGCGGCGAGAGGACGGGGAGGCGGCAGCGGTGACGGAGAAGCCGCCTGGCGGGTGGCGATGACTCCCGCGGGGACTCGAGGTGGAATCCCCGGGAGGGGCTCCGCCTCCTGGGCTTCGGGACGGGGATTGCCCGCGTGTGAAAGGGTGCGGGGTGCCGGGGGGGTCAGCTCGGCTGCGTTGGTGGGTTCCTGGGGTCTGCGGTGTCTCCCGTGGGGGGGGGTGCGCACGCCCGAGCGCGGTGAGCCCGAGGGCCCTGCTGGGATGCGCCCCGGGGAACCCTCCACCCCGCGGATGGGCGCTCGCTGCTCGGTCGCTAAGGCGGCTGCCGAGATGTCCGAATTTGGAGCTCGGCTGAAGGGAAGAAGAAAGAGGAATCCCTTTCCGAGGGGATCCCCGTGCCCTTGGCAGACGGCTGATCGCGCAGCATCCCTTTCTCGGTGTCCTCCGTTTCTCGGGGAAGGCCATGCCAGTGGCAGTCATTCCTTTGTAGGCCTTCTAGGAGTGAGGGATTTGCATCTTGGGGGGGCAGGCCAGAGGGGGGATAGTTTCCACCTCCATCTGTACACAAACAGCCCCTCCCCCAGCCTCCCGCAGGAAGTGGCCGGGAAATGGCAGCTGTGCGTTTGTGGCTGCGTCTCTCGTTGTTTTGAAATGTCCATTTTAATCAGATTTGGTTTCATTTTCTGAGGCTTCCTGGGCAAGCGTGGATCCTGCTCACTAGGAGGTCTGAGATGCCTCTCCCTAGACTTTTTTTGGGGGGGAGGGGGGGACAGTGAGGGGAAACTTCATTTGTCAACTGGGAAGTAGTTGCAGCAGTTGACTCATTGATCCACATCCTTGCTTCAGAACATCTCCGGCTTCCTATCTGGTTGTTGTTTTTTTTTCTTCCTTGAGCTAGAGTAGAGGTCATTGAGAGCAAACTCCGTTACTCACCAGCAAACCTACTCGGTTACAAATGAGGGCAAATGACCTCTGCAGACCGAGCTGCTAAGAAGATGGGTGTTTGGGGGCCCAAGGAGTTTTTTGGGGTCTGGGTTAGAATATTCTTGAGCACCACGGCGTCTGAATTGCCGAGCATTGAGGAAGTGAGTCGGTGACAGGAAGAAGGGTGAAGGGTATGTTCTGAGAGGTGGGGGAAGAGGAGGAATGGGGAAGATTTCTGTATGAATGGGATTTGTGTGTTGGGATTAGTGGCTGATTTACAAAAGGGTGAGGACACTGGGATTGTTCCTGCTTGGTGATTTCGATTTCAGCCCCTTTGGGGGGGAAGCCCATTATTTGATTTAGGGTGCTGAAAGTTGTACTTTTTTTTAGAACCAACTCATTAGAATAGGTGCTTTGCTATCTTGACTACTCTCAGGTCTTAAAAGACATTTCCCTCCTAATACTATAATTGGAGAGTGGTTAACTTCTCTGTTCTGTGCAAAGTCCTGTGTTCAGAATTTTTTTTTTCATTCTCCTTTCTCCCCCCTGAGAACTCCAGGAGAGTTCTGTAATAGCGTACAGTGATGGGCTTGAGATGCAAGCAAAGCTGTGGACTCACCTCACACCCCATCAAAACTCTAGAACGCTCTGAGTCATCTTGTAGTCTTAAGATTCTGGACCCAGGAGTTACCATGAGAAGAAAAGCTTGTTAGGCCTACTGTGTCTTGCCACTGTTGACCTTTCTTGTTAGCCAGTAACTCGTGTGAACTTGGATGAGATGTGTAAAGTGAGGCAATTATTTTCAAGTTTTCATATCCTAGGACATAAGGAAAAGTGTAAAATTCTTGACATATTTCCTTGGGCAAATAACCTCGATATGTTTCTTGCATAGTGGATCTCTTCAGATGTCTCATCACTCAAGATAATCAGCATTACTACTTCACTTGGGTCAGAAGAAACACTATTGTAACAGCTCTTGGTTACATCAACTTGAAATTTATATAGTTCTGCCAAACAAAACACCTGTCTCCTTTGAAGAGCTGTGGAAAATGTTCTTGGATTGGATCATGTGTAGTAAAATATTATTGTGTTTTGCCCTTTCCCTGGTTTTAAGGAATAATTAAAATTCAGAAGCTGTTAGAGACTAAAGGGATATTGTGCCCTTAAGGAGAATTCATCACACATGAGCTTCTTACAAGACTGAGTGAGGTAGAACTTATTACAATTTTCATTTTGGAATTGAAGTCTTAATCACCTGCCTGCTCAACTCCTAACTTTCCTCCTGCTCAGAAGAGGACTAGGGAAAGGACACCTTGCAAGAGAAAGTCTCAGTTTGGGACTAAATTATTTTCTCAAAATAAGTATGAAAAAAAAAAGTATGTTGTAAATCCTAACCTCTGTGTTTGTCATCATTCCATTTGGGAATGAGTTGGTTTTGTTTTGCTAATGAGTCCAGATTGGTATAGGGTGTCTTTTGAGTCAATCTTTTGAGATGTAAAAGAGAGAAAAAAGCCAGCAGAGGAGAGATGTCTAAGATAGATGCCAAGAAGTTTAGAGGTCTCCAAGGAACCTGGAAGCAGAAGCTGAATAGACTAGGATCTTCCAAGCTAATAGAGAAACCTTTCTCCTTGAGCTGGTACACTGAATTCAGACTTTTAATTAGCCACCTAAACTGTGAGGGGAAAATTTTGTTCAAGACACCCACTTACAATATTTCTGTTACCCCCACCAGATAGCCATGACCATCTGAGATGTGTAGTTCTCTGGGAAGCTTGTTAATGGGGCTGTCATAATGGGCTATTCTGGCTGGGGAAAAGGCATCTCAAATAGACCTTGGAACTCTGGGAAACAGTTTAGCCAGCGGAGGGGTTTTCTTTTTTTCTTAATCATTTTATTGGGGGCTCATACAACCTTATCACAATCCTTACATACATCAATTGTATAAAGCACATTTGTACATTCGTTACCCTCATCATTCTCAAAATATTTGCTCTCCATGTAAGCCCCTGGCATCAACTCTTCATTTTCCCCTCCCTCATGAACCCTTGATAACTTATAAATTCTTATTTTGTCATATCTTACACTGTTCGATGCCTCCCTTCACCCACTTTCCTTTTGTCCATCCCCCAGTGAGGAGGTCTTATGTAGATCCTTGTAATCAGTTCCCCCTTTCTACCCCAACCTCCCTCAACCCTCGTATTATCACCACTCTCAACACTGGTCCTGAAGGGATCATCCATCCTGGATTCCCTGTGTTTCCAGTTCCTGTCTGTACCCAGTGTACATCCTCTGGTCTAGCCAGATTTCTAAGTTAGAATTAGGATCATGATATTGGGGACGTGGGGAGGAAACATTTAGGAACTAGAGGAAAGTTGTATGTTTCATCATTGCTATACTGCACCCTGACTGGCTGTCTCCTCCCGGAGACCCTTCCATAAGGGGAGGTCCAGTTGTCTACAGGTGTGCTTTGGGTCCCTACCCAGCACTCCCCACTCATTGACAGTAATAGGATTTTTTTTTGTTCTTTGATGCCTGATACCTGATCCCTTCGACACCTCGTGATTGCACCAGGCTGGTGTGCTTCTTCCGTGTGGGCTTTGTTGCTTCTGAACTAGATAGTCCATTGTTTACCTTCAAGCCTTTAAGATCCCAGACGCTACATCTTTTGATAGCCGGGTACCCTCAACTTTCTTCACCACATTTGCTTATGCACCCATTTGTCTGCAGCGATTGTATGGGGGAGGTGAGCATACAATGTGATTTTTTTTGTTGTTGTTCTTTAGGAGGGGTTTTCATAGAAAGTGAAAAAGGGCATCTTTTCTTGCTGCATCAGGAACTGAGAGTAGTGAAATCTTGTGGAACTTTCTGAGTATGGGAACGTTGTTTTGTAGTACAGCAGGGCTTCTCAACCAGGGCATTATTGACACTTCGGGCAGGACAATTCTTTGCTGTGTGAAGACTGTCCTGTGCATGGTAGGGTGTTGAGTTAGCATCCTTGGCTTCTGTTAGATGCCAACACTGCTAGAGGCAAAGTCATCCAGTGTGAGATCACTGAATTGGGATATGGTGGATGAAGACAACACCGTATGTCTCGAGTTGAGAAGTATCCTTCCAAATATTCATAATTATAAGACTTATGAATATATTGGTGTAGCTTATTTGGAATACAGCAAAACCTTGTCACAGGCTCACATTATAACTCTAAGACTGAGAAAAACCCTATTTGGCCAGTAGTTGGGCTCTGCTGCATCAAGCTTAAGTAAGGAGCAATGCCTCTTAAATGTTAATAATCCATTTAAATACAACTGGGACTGGGCTGGGTGCTTGTCTGATTGTACTTCCTGGGGTGAAGAGCTGTCTCTTTCGGTGTTGTAAATGGATTTCTTTTTCATTTGGGCCAAAACTATATTAATTCAAGGGTAGGCACCCTCATTTTGCTTCATTGTTTTCCTTACTGGCTCTGGATGAGGGCAAAATTACCTTCAGATTTTTATTGTAAAAAGCATCTTGGGTGGGAAATTTTAAATGAAATAACCGGTAGTGTCTTTAAATTTATGTTATACTTAGACTTTTTTAATCTGATCATCTTTTTGAAACATTTAGTAGCTTCTCCTGTCTACTACTAACAAACATATTGCTTGCTGAGTGACACACTACTGTGTTCCTTAGCTCAGTTAATCCTCTCTAGGAAGTGGATACTACAATTTTCACAAATCATAAAACTCCGAGTTTCATCAAGGTTAAGTAATTTGTCCAAGGTCACATAGTAAATAATAGAGCTGGGATTCCAACCTGCAGCCACTTCCTTGTGCTGACTTCACCGCACAGTACAGAGTATTTTGTACATCTAGGCAACATCTTGTAAGTGAAGTGATGTGGTCCTGATGACTCTTTAGTGGCAGCTGGTGGGGAAACAGATCAGCAGACCAGGGCACCAGATAATTACCCCTTTCCTTCAACTTGGCAGATTTTCATAAACGATCTTATTAGTGTGTATGAAACTGGAAATACTGTTTTTTCCCAGAACAGCAGAGAGATCATTCCTTTCTTCATGGATTCACATAGAATGGGAAACTGAACTGTGGCCTGTCATTGAGTAGGAGAATATAGTTAAGTTCACATAAGCAGGGAACCCAGTGTAATAGTGAGCCAGCCATGGAGGTGTGGCTGCACATAAAACTGGACGGGAGTGAGTGAATCAGATGAGAGCAGATTCCCAGGACTTCTGAAAGGGACAACTGAATGTCTCTGGGATATAATCTTTGGAAGGACCCTACTGTAAATAACAGGGAACCAACCTTCCTCCTCCAGACCTTTCGTTTCAGAATGTTCACTTACCTTATAATCCTTACTGTTGAGTGGCTCCAAATAAACTATAGGATTATCAGGGGGGACCCCGAGTTCTTTTCTGTATGAAAAGCCAGTTTAGTTTCTTCATTAATGTTTAGGTCAGCTACTTAGAGTGAAATGAAAATTCCTGCCTGGGAAAAAGTCAATCCTACAGACTTTTTCCTCCCCTCAAAGCAACAAAACACAGTTTCTTTTTTTTAAGGCTATTTAAAATATCACTTAGGTGTGCTTATTGCCTGATTTTATAAAATTAATCAAGAAACCTTTCTGAATTCTGCCTCCTTTTTTTTAAAAGCAAGGGGATGCGTTTCCTGTATCAAGACAGGTCATGCCTCTGACAGGCAAGTTAGCATGCTCTAGTATAGCACACATATCTAGGTTTGAAATGCTGTACTCTGCCAGGAATTCCAGCTTTTGCTGCTTATCTTGTTCCCCCCTCTTCTAGCAAAGTTTGATTTATTCAGATCAGTGGGGGTCACATGTCATTCCTAGTCCTATGCTACTTCATATTAAGGGGAGGTGAAAGCTTTTTAACCACCCAGAGAACTACCACACTTTTCAGACAGGAGTATCTTCTCTGTAGTTCTGTTTTCGCCGTGAGACTTTACATCTAGACCACAAAGCCAAAGATTTAGGTTGTATTATAGTAGCTATAACATTACATTTTTTTACATGCCCTCTCATTTAAGGATGACGTTTTTCTGAGCTCTGTGTTCTTTGAACCGATGCTATTTCCCATAAATGAGTAGAAGTGTTGGATGATTTGAGTTGTGCCACTTGGTCACTTTCTCTGCAATATGTTCTTTTCCAAATCCTTTTATTAGTTGGAGTGCACTCTATCCTTCCGATGTCTAGGGCTATGTGTTAGCTATTTAGCTCAAGACATATAATGGCAAAATAAAGCATGGTGTAGATTAGATGTACTTTTCTGCTGACATCTCTATCTCCAGGGCTTGCTGTTAAAGAGAATTTTCTGTGGTTCCTAGCAATGGGACGCTGACCTTACTGTGAGGGGGAAAGAAAAAAATGAAAGGATAGAGAATGTTCGATATTAGAATACAGCATTAATAATCTGATACAGAGGAGTAACCTGGGGTATGGGGAGGTTCACACAGGAGGACCAAGTCCACATCTTGTGTTTCCCCCTGCCCCACCCCCATTTTTATCTCTTAAAGCCAGACTAGCTTTAGAAAATTTATTTCTATGAAACTATTCCTTAACTAGTGATATCTCCTTCTCTTTTCTCAATCCCTCCTTTCGCCATAATCAGGTAGAAAAGGGTAAGTATAAATAATGTGGAGGACTGGGAACATTCCTTCGAGAAGAGTCCAAATGACATGACTTTGTTTAACCGCCAGTGTTTTTCCCCCATCTCTCTCTTCCCTCCTACAGAAATGGAGGCAAATGACCATTTTAATTTTACTGGCCTTTCCCCTGCATCTGCTGCCTCAGGACTGAAACCCTCTCCTTCAGGGGAGGGCCTCTACACTAACGGGTCTCCCATGAACTTCCCCCAGCAAGGGAAAAGTGAGTGTGATGGTCATGGTCTGGGGAGGGGATGGGCATTACTCCTTTATAGCAGGTGGATGGGAGGAGCTTTGGTTTCCACATGGACTAGCTTCTCCACAGCAACTCTTTTCCTTCCCTTCTGGGAAGGAGGAAGAAAATCCATAGAACTCTTGCTGCTGGAAAAATTGCAGGCTTCTAAGAACAAATCCTAGGGGTTTATGGAGGCCACATAAGGTTTAGGGGTTAGGAAAATATGCTTTTTTTTTTTTTTCATTTTCATCTCCTGCTCTTCTGTCAGCCCTGTCCCCTGGCTACTGCCAGAGAGTGGTAATGCAGATACTGCTGCTGAAGACCAGTCAGACCCACGAAAGAGCAAGACATAAAGGGCCTGCCATCCAAGAAGCTATTTTAGAGGTTGGAGAAGCCTCTGTTGATGGGTTAGGGCTAAGGTTGCAGGTTGGGGCTACGATTGGCTTGAGTGACAATTGGGATGTTTGCTGTTCAGTTGGTTTGTACACTAGAGAAGAGAGCAGATATTGGAAGCACCTGTGCCACTATGGGTCCTTGATGACAGAAAGTCAGGGATAAGGGAGGGTTTCAGTGCTTACTTACCTGGTTCCCTGGAAAGAAACATTTATATAATTCCACATGCAAGTGTTGCTGCCAGAATGCGATCTTTTCCTGAATTTGACTTATCAGGTGTCAAGTACCTAGTCTAATCTTGCCTAGTTTTCAGACATTTTATGCTTAGAAGCAGAGAGAAGCCCACAAGTATCCTCTCGTCTGGGCTGCAACTAATCACTGTCTCAGACTTAGACTGGACACTTGCCCCTCCTGTCATCTCTAGCCGAATTGCAGAGAGAGAGAAACTTGTATTTCATTGAAGTCCCCACCCCACAGCTTCCTTCGTTTTTGTAATTTGATTGCTCTCCAATCCAGAGGTTGCTGCAGCACTGATCATAGCTATGATCTCTACCACCCCCCACCCCATAAATTGCCCTCTAGTGCCTACCGGGAGGTGCCAAGCCCAGCCTCCTGAGCTGGGATCTTGTCGTTGTGGTAACTGCAAATTCTATTTTTTTAAATCAATTTATCAGGGGCTCATACAACTGTTATCACAATCCATACGTACATCAGTTGTGTCAAGCACATTTGTACATTCATTGCCCTCAAGATTCTCAAAACATTTGCTCTTCACTTAAGTCCCTGGCATCAGCTCCTTATTTTTTTCCCCTCCCTCCCTGCTCCCCCATCCCTCATGAACCCTTGATAATTAATAAATTATTATTTTGTCATATCTTTCCCTGTCCGACGTCCCCCTTCACCCACTATTCTGTTGTCCGTCCCCCAGGGAGGAGGTTATATGCAGATCCTTGTAATCAGTTCCCCCTTTCCACCCCACCCTCCCTCCACCCTGCAAATTCTATTCTTAGCTCAGCACAAAGTGCTAGATCTGCATGTGCCAGTGAGGTGGAGGCTGTCCCTTCTGGTGCCACTGCAGGGCCAAACAGGCACTTGGGAAAAGGAGGACCTAGAGCAGGGGTCCTCAAACTGCAGCCTGTTGAGGACGTTTATCCGGCCCACCGGGTGTTTTTGCCCTGTTTTGTTTTTTACTCCAAAATAAGATATGTGCAGTGTGCATAGGAATTTGCTCCTAGTTTTTTTTTTTAACTATAGTCCGGCCCTGCAATGGGTCTGAGGGACAGTGAATTGGTCCCCTGATTTAAAAGTTTGAGGACCCCTGACCTAGAGAATCCAGTCCCCTACTCCAGGGAAGAAGTCCTCTGGAGGAAAAAGAGTGGGGAAGAATGCAAGTCACTGTAGGAAGTCTGTGAACAGCTTTATTTAAAAAAGAAAAAGCTCTGAGCATAAGCAGCAGCCAGCTCTGTGCTGGTGGCTCCCGGGGTAGACCAAGCTAGCTCCCAGCACCTTAACTGTGTAGCCTCAGCAGCAGTTGCTAAACTTAAATCCAGGAGCATTTGGGTTTGGTGTTCCATGGAGACTCAAAAGCCAAATATAGCAAATGGGGAATCCTCCCCTTCACCTTCCCTTTCTGTTGTCATTGCTGTTACTTTGGGGTTCTTCTGGGTAGTTACTTGCATACCTATCTGTGACTAACTCTCTTTTCCTCCTCTCCAGGTTTGAATGGGGATGTGAATGTTAATGGCTTATCTACTGTATCTCACACTACTACTTCAGGGATTTTGAACTCTGCTTCCCACTCCAGCACCTCACACCTCCATCACCCCAACGTGGCCTACGACTGTCTCTGGAACTATTCACAATACCCATCTGCCAATCCTGGCAGCAACCTCAAGGACCCACCCCTTCTCTCCCAGTTTTCTGGGGGACAATATCCACTGAACGGCATCCTTGGAGGCAGCCGACAACCTTCATCCCCAAGTCACAACACTAACCTTCGGGCTGGGAGCCAAGAGTTCTGGGCCAATGGTACCCAGAGTCCCATGGGGCTTAACTTTGACTCACAGGAACTGTATGATTCCTTTCCTGACCAGAATTTTGAGGTGATACCCAATGGACCCTCTAGTTTTTTCACCTCCCCACAGTCTTCTCCTATGTTGGGATCCAGCACCCAGACCTTTGCCCCCTCCCAGGAGGTAGGCAGTGGTATCCATCCTGATGAGACGGGAGAAAAGGAGCTGACTTCAGTGGTGGCAGAAAACGGCACTGGCTTGGTAGGCAGCCTGGAGCTGGAACAGGAGCAGTCAGGTATAATTGGGGTGTTGTGAGCCAGGTGGGGAAAGGGAAAATGGGACTATGGGGGACAGTGGATTTTTGAGGTGAGGAAAACTTGTCTTTCCAGCTCTCTGCACTGGAGGCTGATTTGCATGTTGGTGATTAGCAGAGCCAAGTGGCTGGTGTTTTGTGGCAGCAGCACCAGCTCAAGTGTGGGAGTGCAAATTATTTCAAGCTCATGCAGAGCTGCTGGCCTGGAGAGGGCAGGTGGGCGAGCCCGAAACAGTCCCAACAGACACCCTGCATCAAAAAGGAATTTTTTCCAAAAGACCAGTGGGGTTCAGGGCATCAGCAGTGGACACTCAGGCAGTTTTGCGTGATAGGCAGGGTCAGACTGGCTGCTGAATGAGGCTGAGCCCTGGTAGTGACTGGTGCGTGAAAAGGGAAGGAGCCAGGTAGATTGCACCACTGCCTGTAGTTACTTTTTGTTGTTGTTAGCACTGATATGGGTGCCAGTCCTTCTCATTTTTGCCCTCAAAATACATAAAAGCTTGTAATTGATTCCAGTTTCAAGAGTGAGCACCTGGTCAAATCACAGAATGTCTTCTCTGTTTAGCAACTCTCCCTACTGGATTGGGGGCTTTTCTGAGAACATGCAGGGGCTCTAGTCTCAGACCCTACTCTCTCTTGCCTTCTCTGCCTGCTATAGTATTCTACCTGGTAGCAGTAAACATGGAATGAACATTCCTGAAGCAGAGATGGACTGACTAGTATAGCTCAATGAACTGATTTTCACATTCTTCCTGGATTTCCCAGAACTGAAGATGTGTGGCTACAATGGCTCCATCCCCTCTGTGGACTCATTGCACCAAGATGTCTCTGTCCTGGTCCCTGACCCTTCTGTGAGCTGCTTAGATGATCCTTCACACCTTCCTGACCAACTGGAAGACACTCCAATCCTCAGTGAAGAGTCATTGGAGCCCTTCAACTCTCTAGCACCAGGTGAGCTTGGAGACTGGGTTCCTCCAACTTAGCCATGCAGAGCGTAGTCAGCTCGACTGCCAGCAAGAGTGAGTAAACCAGGGAAAGTGCCAGGCACTCTGGGGCACTGGGACCTCCAGATACTCCTGCGGCAGATCCCAGTTTCATCCCACTGCTCTGTGTGGGCCAGCTGCACTCTGAGCTGAATTGGTTCCTTTCCCAGGTTCTCTCCCAATGTTCCTTTTGGCCAGGAGCCCTGACTTACAATAATTCATTGGGTTAGGGACTTATTACCACATAGTTGGGCTATTTGGGTTCTCACTCATGGGGGCCAGGGGGCAGTTTACCATTAAACTCTTACCCCCCTGAAGTATAAGAAAGGTCGGTTTTATGATACTGAAGTTTTGCACTATTCATTTGTGAGTTCATGTTGTGATGGTCAGTGCCTTTCCTTCATTTCCACCTCAAGCTTTAATGATCCTTTTAGTATAGTGACTTTATTTTTTCAGGGAGAGAACTGTAAAATTTCTACAATATTGGGGGAAATCTTCAAACTATGGGAATTAGAAGAGGATATTTTTGAATAATCAATATTCTCTAAAGGAATCTTGCTTTTTAAATTTTGCTTAATACTTCCCGCATTTTTTTCCTCCTCCGTGTACAGAGCCAGTGAGTGGAGGACTCTATGGTATAGATGATACAGAGCTAATGGGTGAAGAGGACAAGCTGCCTCTGGAGGACAGCTCTGTCATCTCTGCCCTTAATTGCCCTTCACTCAATAATACCACTGCCTTCAGTCTCCTGGCAGATGATAGTCAAACTTCATCATCAATCTTTGCCAGCCCAACCTCTCCACCTGTCTTGGGGGAGTCCGTCCTGCAAGGTACGTAATGATGTATGGGATTTGTATACATCCTTCTTAGCCATAATTGTGTGTCAGAAAGGGATCCTTTAGGGTACACTGAGTTGGGCTGCCAACCAGAAAGTTGGTTCAAACCCACCAGTTGCTCCATGGGAGAAAGAAGAGGATGAAGATGGTTGCTTCTGAAAGATGTAGACGCACATGCTGAGGAGCTCTTCTGTTCTATGTGATTGCAATTGACTGGCAGTGGGTTTGAGGTTTGTTGTTTAGCTTGGGTTTTTTGGGTAGTGCCATTAAAGGCTTAGCAATTACTTAAAAGCTCTAGGAGTAGCATCTGATTGTGATTGTGATGGAGTGGTTGCAAATAGGGTTGTTCAGGCATATCAAAGTGAGGGCAAATGTACATCATATTCAAGGACATGTAGGCGTTACTGTAAGTCAGGTTCATCACCAGGAACAGCCTGTACTCTGATCTCTGCCCAGGCACCAGGTGAAAGACAAGAAACTCTTCCCCACAGGGACACCTTCACAACTGCTTGGAGAGAAAAACAGAAGTGACTTCTCTTTTTAACCCTTGAGACAAGCCCTGGAAGTGACCCTGTTTAGTTTAGTTCAGTCCACTTTGACTAAGTGGAGCCTTTTGTTTTGAGTGACACCATTTCTCCTTCACCCATCCTGTCTCTTTGATTCCTAGATAACAGCTTTGATCTGAATAACAGTAGTGACACAGAACAGGAAGATATGGAGACTCAGGTTTCTGACTTCCCGCCACCCCTGACCCAGACAGCCTCTGACCAGCCATCCACTATTCACCTACGCCCAGCAACCTCTGCAGCAGCATCACCAACAGAGGCCCTGGGAATTTCCCCGCAAGTCTCTCTAGCAGCCTCCACAGAAATCTCCCCAGTTGTTTCCCCAGCTGCTTTTCCAACAGCCTCTCCAACTTCCTCAGCAACCCTCCCAGCAGTTTTCTCAGAAGTCTCCCTGACTACCTCCCCAGTGACCTCCCTAAAAGCATCCCCTGCAGCTTCTCCAGCAGCCGCCTTCCCTACAGCCTCCCCAACAAATGAGGTGAACAGCTTCCCTGAGACCACTGCTGATCTGGAAGATATCACTGGAGACGGAGTCACTGCTGGCAGTGGTGAGTGGGCTGGTACCAGGAAGAGTCTGCCTTGTTGTGTTTGGCCCTTCCCCACTGCCATGGTATCGTAGGATTTTGCTGAACTCTGAGTTTGTGTGTATCTTTGATCTTCTTCCCAAGGTGAAGTTCTAAGGAGACGGATTGCTACTGCAGAAGAAGTTCGCCTTCCCCTCCAGCATGGGTAAATGCTCTAGTTTGCTATGTGTGTTGGCCACGACACGTCGAATGCATGACTTTAGAAAGAAGGGTGCCACTCTCATTGTCCGAAGGGGGGAGGAATAATAGCCGAGTGTATGAAAGAGCAGTTAATCTGTAATGATGATGTTTCTTGGTATGCAATTCCTAGGCTTTTCTTCTTCCTTTCTCAGGAGCTGGCTCCCCTCACCATTTCTTTCTTCATCGTGTGATGACTCAGTTTTGCTCAAGGGGCTCTAGTTAATACCTTTTCCAAACCCAGCTGGTGACCCTAGGACCCAGATGGCCAAACTAGGTGACTTATCCTATTTGTGTGAAGAAGGGATAGCAGTGAATGGGGAATGGCATAGTAGCAGTGAGGTGGGATTTGAAATTTTTATTTTTTAATGTTCTGCTTTTTGGAGGGCTAAGTACAGGAAGAGTACATGAAGGAGTACAGAAGGAGCATGACAGCTGACACCAAGGGCTTTGTAGGACTAACTGCCTTCCTGGAGTCTTCCCCCACCCATCCCTATCCCTCGAGGGGACTGTGGTCACCAAGTCTGAATACTGCTTAAAGTTTGGAGGCAGAGATAAGGTTTAGTCTTAGAGTAAGTAAGTGATCTCCTGTTCAGAACACAAGAGTTCCTCCCTAAACCTTGGCCGACTGATCATTTCTTGGAATCAGCAGCAAGTTTAACTTTTCTGCTTGCTTCCTCACGCTCTGTCTCTTACTTGTGTTCCCTTACATCTTCATGCTCTTCACCAATAATTTCTCTGAATGGCATTGGGAGGCCAGGAGGTGGGGTGCACTGGGATTGGCTTCTGAGCTTGTGCTTTGTGCAGTTGGGCTCCTGCTTTCCTCTTAAGGCTGGAAGGATTTGCTGAAGCTTGAGCCTGCCTTCTAGCCAAACTTGGGTTTCCTGCCGCTTTTTGTACCATGTGCAGCTCTAATGAGACAGTTACGGGAGGGTCATCTGGTCAGTGGGCTTGGCTCCTGGGTTGCATGGGGAGTGGGTAGGGGTGTGACCTGGTGGCAGGGCCCGTCTGCTTCTCTGGCAGGTGGCGGAGAGAGGTGCGCATCAAGAAAGGCAGCCACCGATGGCAGGGGGAGACCTGGTATTACGGCCCCTGTGGGAAGAGGATGAAACAGTTCCCGGAAGTGATTAAGGTAAAGTAGCATCCATGGGTTTTTTCAGGGAAGCATAGACTCCTTTCGTAGTCCAGTGGCAGCAGAACGGATACAGTCCACTCTCGGACCTGTTCTGCGCGTGCTGCTGTTGGCCAAAGATACCTTGCGGCTACACCTTCATTAATGCCATTTTACCTCCTCCTAGTACCTGAGTCGAAACGTAGTGCACAACGTGCGTCGTGAGCACTTCAGCTTCAGTCCCCGAATGCCTATTGGAGATTTCTTTGAAGAGAGAGACACACCAGAGGTGCAGACCCAAGGGGGTTCATTAAGCATTTGTACTAGAAAAGGGGTTGGTGGACAAGCTGTCGCTTCCTCTGGTGGGGGCTGCAAAGTTGAAGCATTGAGTGGTTCTGGGGGGGCCTCCCTGGAGGCCTCCCGTTGTAACATAGTTTTCTCCGTTGCCTTAGGGTGTGCAGTGGGTACAGCTCTCTGCAGAGGAAATCCCATCCAGGATTCAAGCAATTACTGGCAAACGGGGCCGACCTCGAAACACTGAGAAGGCCAAGGCCAAGGAGGTCACCAAGGTGAAGCGGGGCCGAGGTCGGCCCCCCAAGGTCAAAATCACTGAGCTAGTGAATAAGACAGACAACCGCCTCCTGAAAAAAGCAGAGGCTCAAGGTACAGTAATTTCTCTTTTTTCTTGGCATTCTGCTCCCTCAGCGAGGTTTCCCAGGGGCGTGACTGATGCTATCCAGCTAGAACAAGTCTGAATCACCTCCCTCGGATGCACCACTGGCTTGCCAACACTTTGGGAGTTGTTCTTTTTGGCCAGATTCTTCCTTGAGCTGCTCTTAGGATTGGAGCCATAGACTGGCTCCAGATTTAATGGTGTAGGCCAGAGGAGAGGGAAGGCTTTCCTGCCCCCACCAATCTGGAAGCTACTTGCTTAGCACACTGGCTTCGGTTATGTAATTCTTACTTATTATCTATATCCCCTTTGTGGAGATTCAGAATTTACATCTGAATTCAAGATACCTGACATGGGCTTAGTGGGATAGATAAGTAGGCTTGGGACTAGTTTTTCAGTAACTATTAGGATGGTCCTGTGGAGCCTTCTGACTCTGTGTTGGAGTATCGCATAGTATCACTGCTCTCACTCTGGTGACCTGCCTCCTGCCCCAGACCCTATGGAAGCCTTAATAATACCATTGGTTTTACTCTAGTATAATATGCACTGAATAGATTTGTAAATTGCTTAAGTAATATTTTTTGGATCATACGAATATTCAAAATTTGTTATGTAATACCTTTCTAAATTGGATTACATTATTTGTTAACATTGTTATTAACTGAGTGGAAGCTTTGTTTTTTTCTACTCCCCTCCCCCTAATTACTACTTCATTCTTTAAAGTTACTGATATAGGTTCACAGATACTAATTACCACAATATTGTAGCTAAAACACCCAGAACATTTGCCAGTAGCAACAAACACAACAGCATGTTTGTACCGTGCAGATGAAGTCACATGATTTGAAAACATCATTGTAACTGGGTGACAGTGACAGATCTGACCAGAGTGCATTACAAGGTTCAAAAAGGAAATTAGCTAGCATAGAGTCTTAACCTTGTCCATCTTGAGATGGAGCTCCAGTAGTGGTTACACGTTGGGCCCTGGTCTGCATGGTCAGCAGTTGGAAGCCACCAGCAGCTTTGCTGGAGAAAGATTGGGCTTTCTACTAACGAGTTACTAAACCACTCAAATCTCACAAACCCACAGGGGGGCGCTGTGAGTCAGCAGTGACTCAATGGCAGCGAGTTTTTGAGTTCTTAACCTTGTAGGTAGGTATATTGATACATAGAAACTGGGCTTAATGAAAACTCATTTTTGCTGTTGTAACTAATTACAGGAATATTTTTATAAGAAATACAGTGAAGCAATGCATAAAAATCTTAGGAAGAAAGACATGGTGTCATTCCCTCTGACAGTGTCCCTGGTGTGGTCTGCACCTCCGTCGTGGTGGCAGTGAGGCTTCTCAGAGTCCCATCTCGCTTATTATATGCTGACTTGTACGGCCTAGCACAAGCCTCTTAGATTTTAATAGAATTTGTAAATGGCTAGTCGATCTGCATAAAGCATTTACTTCAGAGAATTGCCATAAGATGTTATATGGTAGTGTTTCTAAATTAGAAATGAAAGAATAAGTATTGTCATGTGAGAATCATTAATTCTAAAATGCCCTATACTTTAATACCCAGTCTTCTGAAAGAAAAAAACCTCTGATCTTTTGTGGGACAAGACATGGGAACCAAGCATAAATGAAAGCTGTGTCAGTGTAGTCTCCGTTTTCTGGGCTCTTGCTGTCAGGCACACTTTTTTCTCCTTCGTGCTTTTGGTGGTAGTGTGTATGTATACACATACACTTTCACGTGTACGATTCCATTACATCAGTTATGTTGTATGGTACAGTCTTGCTTAATCACTGCTTCCGACTCTGGAGACCACTCACTTGCTTGACACTGGCTTGCCGTCTCTTACTCTGCTCTTACAATCAGTCTGTGGGTTGCTGCCTGGGAGAGAAATAGCTACAAGGCTGCCATTGTGGCACCTTACATCAGCTGGGCTTCTGGCCCAAAAAGTCCGTTTGGGTTCTTTGTGCCCCCCAGAGCAAGTGCTGCTCTTAATCTCACTCTGCACACATGCAACTTATGCATCTTCTTTACAAAGGAAAGTACAAACTAGGTGACTTAGAGAAGCTGGGGTTTTGTTTTGTTTCATCCAAAATTACTTTCATTTTCTTTCAAAGTCTCTAACGCGGATCACTTCTTAGTCTGGCCCCTTTAATAACTCCTTTGTCATTTTTGAATAGCAATCTGCTCATTTTCTGGTAATCGACTTGTAGATTGCACTTTCATTAACAAACCCACTGTCTTGGTGCCACTCCCGAGTCCTCGCAGCAAATCTGTAGGGCAGGGTAGAGAACTCTAAGGAAGCGCTTTAAGAAGCCAATTTTATGGCAAGCATTTGTGCCACCTTTATAGCCAAGAACCAGGCTTCTGTTTTACAGTTTTTCCTCTTTGGCCTCACAGAATCACCAAATGAAGATGATAAAGCAAAAATAAGTAAAATTAAAAAGAAGATAAAGCGGAAGATCCAACGAGGAGAATGTCAGACCCCCAATCAAGGGCAGGTGGGTGCCGCTGAAGAGAGGACAGTGGCTCACTTTTCCTAGAGTCTGCTGCATCTCTACATCTGCCACTGTATGTCAGCACACATTCAATACCTTGAAGCCGCTTGGCCTTGGTTTGAAAAATTGAGCTTGTTTGAGAATAATGTGAGCGTCTCCAAGCATAGAGAAGTGAGCCATTGCCAACCTCTCATCCCATCTCTTACCTCTCCTCTCTTGAATCCTAATCCAAGTAGAGAGGGGAGAAATGACTTCCCTTTTGGTTGACAGGCCCGAAACAAACGGAGACAAGAGGCCAAGAGTGTAAAGCAGAAGGAGACTAAGAAAAAACCCAAGGTAACACTCACCAAGTATAACCTTGACTCCACTAACTTTTTTACCAAAATTGCTTTTTTTTAATTAAAAAAAAGTCATTTTATTGGGGGCTCGTACAATTCTTATCACAATCTATATGTCCTTCCATTGTGTGAAGCACATTTGTACATTTGTTGCCATCATCATTCTCAAAACATTTGCCCTTTACTTGAGCCCTTAATATCGACTCCTCCTTTTCCCCCCTCCTTCCCCACTTCCCCCTCCCTCATGAACCCTTCCTAATTCGTAAATGATTATGTCATATGTTACCCAAAACTGCTTTTAAAAACAAAACACCACCCATATTTTTAAATGATTTTTTTTTTGTTGAAAATGTGCACAGTAACACCAATTTCTGCATGTCCAATTCAATGATTGATTATTGCCTTCCGGTTGCATAACCAGTCTTATTTTTTCCAAGTGATTCCTCTCATTAGCATTAAACTTGTTAAATTTCTTTTTTTTTTCCCTCCACATTGCACTGCTTCTGTGTCTGTACAGGAGTCTTGATCTAAACTTGTTAAATTTAACTTAAATTTAGCTTGTTAGCTAAAACCATTTTGACCCGCTACAGACAATTCTTTAAAAGAGCACAGTACTAAAGACAGGCCTTGTTTACTAGTTAAGCTAAACTGTTTGTTTTAAAAGAAGACTTCAAGGGGTATTTTTGGATTGAAGTTTAAAGATCATCTTTTGTAATTACATTTCTGGGCTTTGAGATTGAGACAGCTTGGGGACCAGTGAAAGATAGTTTAACTGTAGCTTTATGGGCTTCTTTGATTTTTTTTTTCTTCCCATGATTGGGCAGGCTGAGAAGGAGAAGGTTAAAACAAAGCAGGAGAAATTGAAGGGAAAAGTCAAGAGAGAAAAGAAGGAGAAGGTGAAAATGAAGGAAAAGGAGGAACTGGCCAAAGCTAAGCCCGCCTGTAAAGCAGACAAGACTCTGGCCACCCAAAGGCGCTTGGAGGAGCGGCAAAGGCAGCAAATGATCTTGGAGGAGATGAAGAAGCCCACTGAGGATATGTGTCTGACTGACCACCAGGTAGTGAAGGGGGAGTGATAGGTCCAGCGTCCTGGGGACCCTAATGGGCCCGCCCAACTGTTAATTTCTAGGATATTTGCCAGGACCCTGTGCCACTTTTATCCCTACAGCCTCTGCCGGACTTCACTCGCATTCCTGGTCTGATACTGCCCAGTGGAATCTTTTCCGACTGCTTGACCATTGTGGAGTTTCTGCACAGTTTCGGCAAGGTGCTGGGCTTTGATCCTGCTAAAGATGTGCCTAGCCTGGGGGTCCTGCAGGAGGGACTGTTGTGTCAAGGTGACAGCTTGGGCGAGGTGCAGGACCTGCTGATGCGGCTCCTGAAGGCTGCACTCTATGATCCTGGCTTGCCCTCCTACTGTCAGGTGAGACCCTCTCCCAGGGCCGTGTGAAGGGCTGGCCTCCGATGCTTTGTCTCAGTTATATTTTCACTTTAAGAATGCTTGAAAATCACTCCCTAAAGTGAAGGGAGATGCCATTTCTTCCTGATTTTGTTTTTCTTGTTTGTTCTGTTCCTCTTTCTTCCTGACTCCCCTCTGCTAATTTTGTTCATTTTTCTTTATTTTGTCCATTTTCTTTTTCTCCTTTCTTTCTCTTCATCTTGTCTCAGCAACTTTCATTCTTGTCATGTCTTAACTCCTGAGTTCTCTCTTTTTTGTATTCCCGCCTCATTCCCATTATGTTCTCCTTCAAACAGTCCTTAAAGATCTTGGGGGAGAAGGTGTCGGAGATCCCACTGACGAGAGACAATGTGTCTGAGATCCTGCGCTGCTTTCTCATGGCATATGGAGTGGAGCCAGCCTTCTGTGACAGCCTGCGCACCCAGCCTTTTCAGGCCCAGCCACCCCAACAGAAGGCTGCTGTCCTAGCCTTCCTTGTGCATGAGCTCAATGGCTCCACCCTTATCATCAAGTGAGGACCTAGGGGTGGAGATGGATCAATGTGTGTCTGTGTAACACCTATTTTAAAGCCAGCCCAGGCTGTGGGTGGGGGGAACATAGCCATCCAGAGGTGTTGGGGGGATGGGTGTCCAGTGCCCTGATCTGGAGATCCTGGAGTTCTTGGGAACTGAATCTCCCTGCCTTCCCGGAGACCTTTGTCATCCATCTAGTCTAGGCCCTAGCTCGCAGTTCCCTAATCAGCTGTGGTCCCATCACCCCTGAGACTCCCTCCCTCTTCCTCGTGTGCCCCTTCTACTTCAAAACCTCATTCCCCTTCCCTGTTCCACCGCAGTGAAATCGACAAGACCCTGGAGAGTATGTCCAGCTACAGGAAAAACAAGTGGATTGTAGAAGGCCGGCTCCGGAGGTAAGGATGGGACAGAGAAGTGGCAAAGGGGGGCGGGGGGAAGCATAGCCAGGACTTAGGCCTGGGACCCGGTGTTCTCCACCCCTTTCTTAGTGCAGCCCTCCTTCCCCACCCCCACCCCGATGGTTTAGATTCTAGGTGTTCCCTTCAGTAGCAGGATCAGGTTCCTCACCGGTTTCCTCTTAATTTCTCCTTACCTGTTTCAAGACTGAAAACTGCTCTGGCCAAGCGAACTGGGCGGCCTGAAATAGAGTTGCAAGGGCCAGAGGAAGGTCTGGGGCGGAGGCGAAGTTCTCGCATCATGGAGGAGACCAGTGGCATGGAGGAGGAGGAAGAGGAAGAGACTATTGCATCTGGCCGTGGCCGGAGGGGTCGAAGAGATGGAGAGGTATGGGCTTGGGACTGAGGAAAGTGGCAGTTGAGAAATCAGTTGTTTCTCTTTCATGTTTTTACCAATGTTTCTCATTGCCCACTTGTTTCTTCAGGTTGATGTCCCAGCCTCCAGCATCCCAGAACTAGAGCGCCAGATAGAAAAACTCAGCAAGGTAAAATGGGTTTAGAGGGAGCTGGAAGTTGGTCACATTCTGCGTTGGGCCCAGATGCCATCCTTTTTCTCTTTTTTTCCATCTTCCCTTTCCATTGCCCACACAGCGCCAGTTCTTCTTCCGCAAAAAACTGCTTCACTCATCCCAAATGCTTCGGGCTGTCTCCTTGGGTCAGGACCGCTACAGACGCCGCTACTGGGTGCTTCCATATTTGGCCGGGATCTTTGTGGAAGGAACAGAGGGGAATTTAGGTAGGTGTGCCTGTGAGCTCCTAGTAAACTACTTTTCTTTTTCTCCTCACTCCTCATTTTCTTTTGGTTTCATGAGATTGGGTATAGGCTAGTGGGTAAGAGTGCCAGCTCTCTTATGTGAAAGACTTGACAGCCTGTCTGATCATTTACTAAGTATGTTTCAGTGGCTGCTTCTGGGAAAGAGGTAACAGTAAAATGTGTACGTCTTAGGGTAATTGAGAGCACTGAAATGAGTTTAATGTTCCCAGAATAGTGCTCAACCTATAGTTGGGTTCTCAGTTAATCTTAGCTTAGGACTTGTTGGGATGTAGTGTTTCTCCCTAGGTTCTATTCATGGGTGTTTAAGTTGTTCCTAGTGGCATCTGTAAAGAAGTTGACAGAGAGAAAGCAATAAAGTACATGTTCCGTGTTTTCATATACACACCTCTTCTCTCCCTCTGGATCAGTGTATGTCTGACACTCTTCTCTTTCTAGTTCCTGAGGATGTGGAAAAGCAGGAACCTAACTCCTTAAAGATGGCTGTCCATTCAGCGCCTAACTCAACCCTCCTCGTAAAGAAGGAGTTAGCTGACTCCAGTACCCCTGCTGCTTCTCCTGTCCGGGCTCGAGGCCGACCTCGAAAAACTAAGCCTGGGTCTGTGCGACCTAAGCACCTTAAGTCTCCTATCAAGAGTCAAGATTCAGAACAGCCTGAGGCTCAGCCTGAGGCCCAGCTCCATCCTGAATTTCAGTCCCAACCCCAACCTCAGCCTCAGTCTCTGCCTCCGCTCCAACCCCAACCCCACCTTGAGCCCCAACCCCTGCCTTCACCCCAACTCCACCTCCAGTCCCATAATGGGTTCCTGGAGCCAGAAGGCTCCCCACTGTCTCTGGGTCAGAGCCAGCATGACCTCAGCCAGTCAGCTTTCCTTTCCTGGCTGAGCCAGACTCAGAGCCATGGCTCCCTCTTGAGCAGCTCCGTCCTCACACCAGATAGCAGCCCAGGAAAACTGGACCCAGCCCCATCACAGGCCATGGAGGAGCCAGAGCCGGATGAAGCAGAATCCAGCCCTGACCCTCAGGCTCCCTGGCTTAACTTCTCATCCCAGATCCCCTGCAATGCTGCTCCAACACCACCCCCTGCAGTTTCTGAGGACCAGTCTACTCCTTCCCCTCAACTTCCAGTCACCTCCAAGCCAGTAAGTAGCCAAAGTGATGCACATGAACCTCATCTTACAACAGGCCCATTACCTGGCTGCAGTCTCTTACCTGAAGTTGGGGGAAGGGAGTGGGGCTGTTAGGGTCCTAGAAACATGAAATATCCTCATCTCCTTATGTCTCATCTCATTTGTAGGTGATTAGACCCAGTGCTGCCAATTCCCGTTCTCCACTGCAGTTCTGTTCTACCCCCTTCCCTGTGGCAGTCCCCAAGAGGCGAGCAGGAGATCCTGGAGAAATGCTACAGAGCCCCACAGGATTGGGACAGCCAAAGCGGAGAGGCAGACCACCCAGTAAGTTCTTCAAACAAATGGAGCAGCGTTACCTAACCCAGCTGACGGCCCAGCCTGTGCCCCCTGGTGAGTGACTGGAGTGGGATAGGGCAAGAGTGTAAATAGGAATGATATCCAGTGTGGGCTGATTACACGCACACACACACGCACACACACACACACACACACACACACACACACACACTGTTTCACACACGGCTCTACTCTGCTTGTAGAGATGCACTCTGGCTGGTGGTGGATCCGAGACCTAGAGATGCTGGATGCCACCCTGAAGGCCCTGCACCCCCGAGGCATCCGGGAGAAAGCACTTCACAAGCACCTTAGCAAGCACAGGGACTTCTTGCAGGAAGTTTGTCTACGGCCCTCAGCTGGTAAGATGATAACTTCACCCCAAGGTAACTGTGGAGCCGTTGCTATGTAACTGTGGAGCTGTTGCTATGTAACTATGGAGCCATTGCCTGATGAGCCTTTTTCTTTGCCTACTACCTTCCCAGACCCTATCTTTGAGCCCAGTCAGCTACCTGCCTTTCAAGAAGAGCTGCTGAGCTGGTCCTCTAGAGAGAAGACATATGAGACGGACTTGGCTGTGCTTCAGTGGGTTGAGGAGCTGGAACAGCGGGTTATCCTTTCTGATCTGCAGATTAGGGTATGCTTGGGGAGTCCTGGGCTCTAGCAGGTTTATCGATCGTTGCCTTTAATAAGTGATCTACCCGAACCTTAAATGGGTGACATTTCTTTTAAAATTTTCTCCTTTCCAATGAGGGATTTTTCCTCCTTGCCACTTGCAGGGCTGGTCCTGTCCCAGCGCAGACTCTACCCGTGAAGACTTGGCCTACGCTGAGCATCTGACCGACTCCCAGGAGGACATCACCTGGCGAGGGCGGGCCAGGGAAGGCTTGGCACCCCAGCGGAAAACTACCAACCCTCTGGATCTGGCTGTGATGCGATTGGCCACCCTGGAGCAGAATGTGGAGCGGCGGTACCTGCGGGAGCCCCTGTGGCCAGCCCACGAGGTGGTGCTGGAGAAGGCTCTGCTCAGTTCACCCAATGGTGCTCCCCAGTGCACCACCACAGAGATGTGAGTGATCTACGCTGCTGCCCCCTCACCCCCAATCCCCTCTGTTTCTTTTTGTCTTGGAGGGAAGGGATAACTCTAATGGATTCTGCTTCTCAATCAAAGATCACCATTTTTATTCTCTAGATCATATGAGATTACACCTCGCATTCGTGCCTGGCGCCAAACCCTTGAGCGGTGCCGGAGTGCAGCCCAAGTGTGTTTGTGCTTGGGTCAGCTGGAGAGGTCCATTGCCTGGGAGAAATCTGTCAACAAAGTGGTAAGGGGGAGGAGGGAGGGGAAAAGAAAAAAAAAGGAGGACCTACCTGATGCAAGGGGCTTAAGTGGAGAGCAAATGCCTTGAGAATGATTGGGGCAGGGAATGTATGGATGTGCTTTATACAATTGATGTATGTATATGTATGAACTGTGATAAGAATTATATGAGCCCCTAATAAATTGTTAAAATTAAAAAAAAAAAGTGGTAAGGGGGAAAAGAGAGCCTTGGGAAGGCTGATGAGGGGCCAGCCCGAGGCTTGAGGTCTCACTGTCCCTCCTCACATCTTGGTCCAGACCTGTCTAGTCTGCCGGAAGGGTGACAATGATGAGTTTCTTCTGCTTTGTGATGGGTGTGACCGTGGCTGCCACATTTACTGCCATCGGCCCAAGATGGAGGCTGTCCCGGAAGGAGACTGGTTCTGTGCTGTCTGTCTGGCCCAGGTGAGGCTTCGGCCCTCTTCTGTCCTCTCCCAAGTAGAGATTGGAGGCCTTGCTTCTTCATTCCATCTTTCACTCATCCAGCCAATCGATGTCCTCCGAGAAAGTGCTCTAGGCCAGGTGTTGGGAGTCCCGGGTTCTGTGTCTTCTTTGGATAAGTCATGTAAATGCTGTAGTCTTAATTGCTTCTTCTGGAAAGTGGGCAGGAGGGATTCTGATTGCCTGGCTTGTGCTGTGTTCCCCCCACCCCGCTTCTCCCTTTCTCAGCAGGCAGAGGGAGAATTCACTCAGCAGCCTGGTTTCCCAAAGCGAGGCCAGAAGCGGAAAAGTGGCTGCATGTTGGACTTGGTGGAGGGTGATGGCCGTCGCCGCCGAGTGCCATCACGGGGCCCAGAAGGCCTTGCTGCCCCTCGGTATTCAGAAGAGGGCCTGTCCCTCTCCAAGCGGCGGCGACTGTCCATGCGGAACCATCACAGCGATCTCACATTTTGCGAGTGAGTTGAGTGAAGTGTGTGTGTGTGTGTGTGTGTGTGTGTGTGTGTGTGTGTGTGTGTGTGTTTGTTGGGGGTGGTGGTCCTGCGTTCCCTGCCTCACGTTTTGTGAGTTGGGTGGTGTGTGTGTAGGTGTAGGGGGAGTGTGGTCCTGCATTCCCTGTGGTCCAGTCATGACCATCTTCCTGGTAGGATTATCCTCATGGAGATGGAGTCCCATGATGCAGCGTGGCCTTTCCTGGAGCCTGTAAACCCACGGTTAGTGAGTGGGTACCGGCGCATCATCAAAAACCCCATGGATTTCTCCACCATGCGTGAGCGACTGCTGCGGGGCGGGTAGGTAACCAGGCCAACCCTCCTCACCCTCTGCTCTGGAGCGCCTACAGCACTCACAGCTTGGCCTCCCCTCTGCTCAGGTATACCAGCTCTGAGGAGTTTGCAGCAGATGCCCTCCTGATCTTCGACAACTGCCAGACCTTCAACGAGGATGACTCTGAAGTGGGCAAGGCTGGACACATCATGCGCCGCTTCTTTGAGAGCCGCTGGGAGGAGTTTTATCAGGGAAAACAGGCCAATCTGTGAGGCCGGGGAGGTGGGGGTTCGCCCCTTCCTCAAAAACAACATGAAAACCTGCCGCTCTTACCTGCTGAGGCTGCCCTGGGGCCAGACTCGAGAGTCCGATATGCTGTGATTTTTGACCTGACCCTTGGCAGCATACCCCCCCTTTTTCTCTTACCCCCACTTGTCCTCCCCCTTCCTCCTCTTGTTCCTCAAATAAGAGGGGCAGAGATGAGGTCCTTCTGGACTGAAACCAAAAAGAAAAAAAAATAAGAAAAAATAGATTTTCCCTTCTGTTTTATTTCCTGATTAAAAATTGGGAGGGGGAAAAATGTCCTTGCTTCCTCTTCCCAGCTTCCTCCCTCTTCCCTCTATGTGCCCCAGCATCCTGGGGCGATTTAACAATAGCAATAGTTCTAGTGAATGTGTGAAACCGAGAAACACTCTGTACTGTGCGCGGACCCGCAGTGACGGCCAGTAAAGTGGACTTAAACTCCCAAGTGTGTCGAGCCGGACACCGGGCCCTGGACATGCTGCTTCCATGTTCAGTCCCTCTTCTGCTTTCTCTCATTGCTGCCCCTCTCCCTCCCCATCTTTCAGAGTTTTCTTCATCCAATAATGTAAAACTATCGTGTACGGGTTCCTCTCTCCTTCGCTCTTCCTCTTAATCTTTTTTTGCACCTCTTTAGAGTAGGGGGAAGGAAAGTTCAGTGGTCCCTGTCTTTGTCTCTGTCCCCATCTTCCTGCCTGTTAACTTATCCCCTCGACAATGTGATGCTCCTCCCGTGCTGAGTTTCCAGCCTTTTCTGAAGCTCAGTGGCTGGGGAGAGGCGGGAGGTGGCATCGTAAGCCTCCTTCTTACCCAAGCCTCCCTCTTGGGAACTCCTCAGGGACAACTACTGCTGAGTTTGATGGAGGCCAGGTAGCAACGACTGGTTTCAGATAGAGAGAGAGGTGTGTTTGTGTGTGTGCGTGTGAGAGAATGAGTGTGCCGTGCTTGTTCCTTGTCCTGTATTGTTGGATGAAATCCACTAAGTTTCTCCAAGTGTCGGCTTTTAGTCCTTCTTCCTTCCTTGTTTTAAACCATCACTCTTGGGAAACCACAAGGAACAGTTTCTCTGGGGGCAAAGCTGTGTCTCTCCTCTCTGGTCATTTCTGTTCCAGCCTCTTCAAACTGTGCAATCTTTCAGCAGGAATTTCCTCTCTCAGTAGCTTAGAGTCTTGAGCTCTGGCCGGGAGGAGGGTAGAACTGGATTTGTTCGTAACCCCGTGAGCTTCTGTGGGTTTAGTTGTTTTCCTTTCCTGCTTCTTACCCCAGGACTCCTTCCCCAGCAGCAGAGACACCCCGGAGCACAAGAGAGTAGGGAGGAGGGGTTCTGGGTCCACCACTGCCCTACATGTGACTGTCCAGGTGAAGCCCCCAACATGTGAGAAGCAAGCTGCTAACTCCCAGCTATAGCCATGGGCTCTTGGCTCCCTGCATTCCAGCCCAGCATAGTCCCTCCCATCAGAGATTACGGGTACTTGCACTGGGGAGGTGGCTGCTGACTGGCCCCAGCAGAGCCGAGACATCCAAGAAAGGTTCCCTTGGTGGACGGGGAAAGGTGAGGGGAGCATTCCGTGTACTGTGGCAGCACTGAGGGGGGTGGGGGCAGCGCAGGTCCTGGGGCAGCCCCTTCTTCCTTTGCGTTCCCTCTCCCCCAATAGCATATTTTCTAAAGTCGCCTTTTCTGTCAGATAAACCTCAAAACTTTTAATTTTATTTGAGATCTTTTTTTTCCTTTAAATAAGAGGTGAATTGAAGAATATTTGAATTGACTTTATATTATGCATAAATATTTATATTTTATCTAAATAACTGCTCTGTAACAAACTTTGTGTTAAATATTTGAAACTGTTGGAGGTGGGGGCCCCTCTTCTTTCCCGTGGCTGTTTTCCCTGCTATGAAAGGGCCTCGAGGAATTGCATTACTGGAGGAGAGGCGGAGAGTTCCTTGGAGGGAAATGGCAGTTGTCCTGCTCTGTGCTCCCCTCCCCCTAGGGACCAGGCACGCTGACGGTGGGCGATCCGGTGGGGTGAGGAACAGGAGTCAGTAGGGCTTGATCCAAGGGGCCGTTTCTCCCTTTTCTGTCCTCCTCTTCACTGCCCCTTGAGCTAGGTGGATTTTTCTCTCAACAAATGAGAGTATTTTGGTAGATAAGGCAGGTTTAAAGAAGAAAACAAACTCACTCCTCCCCCATCGTTCTGGGAACAGGAAGAAACCACACACCACCACCAAGTTCCCATGTTCCTTTTACAACTGAAGGGACTGACTTTTTATATAACCAAATGTGGTGTTTTAGTGACTTTTTTGATAATGTACAGTTTTTTGTGAATTTAAATTTATTTCTTTCTATATTTTTAGGACCAATCTCATTTTTAATAAGGTTGAAAAAGGAAAAAAAAAGTCTAGAGAAAAAAAAAAGAGAAAAACCTCCTGTTTTTGCCATGTGATGTTCCACAAGTGCAGCTGTAGAAAAGTGCTTGTCAGTTGAATAAACCACGTTTGATAGAGATCCGAAGACTCTGTGTTTATCTCCCCGCCAACACGGGCTCTCACACACGGCACCAGGCGAGCCGGTTAGTGTGTTTATCTCCCCACCAACACGGGCTCTCACACATGGCACCAGGCGAGCCAGTTAGCATGAGAGGCGGGGGTGGGTGGGTGGAGCCGTGTCCCTGGGCACGCAGCGGTCAGGAGGAGCCCCGGTGCCAGCATGGGTGTGACGGGTTCTTGTTGCTCCTGCCTAGAAATGGAGCAAAGTGGCACCGCCTGTGCCCAGTTCCATTGTGACACATTGGAAGCAGACATGGTCCTGTCCCCACATCCCACCTCCCACCGATGGATAAGACACCAGGAAATAGACGTTTGTGTTTTATTTCAAAACAATAGTTGAAATAGATAAAAATGTAATACTACTGCATTTTAGGAACAGGATGGGGAAATCAAGGGCCAGAAAAGGAGCATTTGGAAGAGGTGGCATTGGTATAGAAAATGGAAAGAGTATAAAACTAGAAACCTCTGAATAAAGAAATGTACAAAATGTGAGTATAAATTAAAGACCACACCTGCCATAGGTGGTGAGGGCATTCACCCACCCTAAAAAGCCAAAAGCGAGGTGTCGGAGAATGGGGAGACACCATTTAATGGGAGGGAGTGTCTAGTCAGTCGAACTCTGGTCTCACCAGCCTGCAGCCGGGACGTTTGGTCTTAAACAGTCTGCACTGGGCACTCGAGTGGTAACTGCATTGCGCGCCGGCCAGCTCCCACCTTCCAGATGGTGCTTGGTGACCACCTCAGCTCTATGGCTGGCCAAGTCTTCTCCCCTTAAGTTCTGAGCTCTGTTCCTCCGATGTCAGTGTTCCTACAGGCAACTGCCCAACACCAGTGAGAATCCAGTCTACACCCGTGGCGTGCCACAGCAGGACCTCTTGGAGAAAGGGGAATCAGTGAGCTAAAAATCCCGACGTTCCGGAAATGGACAATAACCAAGGATTTTTACATTTGATAGTGAACTCAAGCCCCTGGCTTCCTAATCTGAGAACAGAAAGATAGCCTTAAACCAGGTGCTTGATCCCTTGTGAACTGTGACATTGTGAGGTAGATGTGTAACAAGGACAGAGTTTGGGGATGTACGTGGAGAATGAAGGTTTATTCAGAACAGATGTGGACAAGCCAGGGCAAAACCCAGGAGAGCGGATGAGAGGTGCCTGGCCTTTTCATTGGCAGTCAGGACCAGTGGAGGGAAGGGCAGGAAAATCCAGCACAGAGCAGGTGGCTAGAACTCTTCAGTGGCCTTCGATGCTGAAGGAAGACCCTCTCTGGGGAGAGCGGGGGGAGTGAGCTTCAGAGATCTGTTCGCTAATGCTGGGAAGGACCTGCAGTGCTGGTAGCATAAATGGGTGGAGTGGTTGGTTTTTGTAAGGGATGCTGGAAACACTGGGATCAGGGAGCCAGATTTAGAATCTGGCCCTCACTGCCTGGCTTTTCATCATAATCCCACTCTTTGAAGCCTGCTAAAGTTGGACCTCAGAGAACTGGGGGGAAATTGAGTTAGACCTGACCACCATCCTCCCACGTTATTGCCCTCTGATGGGAGATGAAGGCAAAGTGGCCCCTCCTGAGCGCAATGCCCCCATTATCTGGGGTGGGGCACAGGGAGGTGAGCAGCGGTATTTCCTAGTAGCCTTGAGATCCCTGCAACATCGTAGAGCCTCTTGTCGCCTACCTTTATGGGCAAAATGCAACCCGCAAGTAGACCAAAGCCCCAATGGATACACACTGGAACAGCCAGAAATGAACTTGCGAGTGCTGCCGTCAGCTGGAAGCAGACTGAGGTGGCCCCACGCAGGAATATTCGAAGTAGTGGAGTCTGGTCTTCACCCTCAGAGCTCGGAATGTCCTCCCTATCACTGAAGAGCTGTTCCTCTCCAGAGCCACCTGGCTTCCTCGTCTGGGAAGCCCTTCCAATTCTTTGGTTTAAAACATTAGAAACACTCTCCCCGTAATCCTTCCCATGCAGAATGAGCCTCCTGAACCTCTGCTCTCTCAGATGTTAGCCCAGCTGAGGGGAGCAGCAGCAACTCCCCTGAGATGAGACCTGCAGTGTCTGAGCATGGTAAGGAAAGGTCACACCAGCTGAGATGGTTGGCAATATTCCATTTGTCTGAAAGGGAAAACATCACCAACGTATTTGGAGAATACTAGGAGCATCTGGAATAAGTTGAAAGATGAAGGGTGGAGAGAGGAGTGGGCTCCACAAAGACAGGATTCAGAGAACACACGAGGTGAAAGACACTAACAATGGACTCACAGCCCTAAGAGAAACCATTTGAAGACCCCATCCCAGGCTAGTGAGCCGGACGACGGACTCCCTTACAATTGTGGAATTCTCTGTCCCTACCACCATCCCCACCAACAGACAACATCATGGTTACAGTGTCCCTCCTTCCTTCTCCCGCCTCTCTTCAATCCGTTAGAAATTAATTACTAACTCCAAACCCAAAGTCTGCTATCGAATCGATGCTGACTCCTAAGTGACCCTATAGGACCAGGTAAAAGGGCCCCTTATGAGTGTCCAAGACCGGAACTGAGGGGATAGTGTAGGCCAGAACACCAAAAGATTCTTCAGTGCTGTTAGCCACTCACTACAGAAGTAACCAGATTGCCCATCACTTCACTGGCCCAAGCCAGAAACAGTAGAATCCAACAAACAAGATCCACAGGAGAAAAACACATAGTAGCTTTTCAAAGATCATGGCCATTTTAAGGATTTTTTTTAAATACAGGGAACGTAGGCAGATTCGGGAGTTCTGTGCAGCAGGCAAAGGGGAGCTGCAGTAACAACAGGGGTGTCTACATACACAAAGCCTGCACTGCCCTAAACCCAGCAAAGCAGGCTCCCCCAGTCTCGCAAATGAACGGGATTCTGAATTCGCTCTCTGTCTTAAAGGACACACAAGAAAGCAGGTATGGTGTGCTTTTCTTGACTGAGGGCCAGAGCCGTCTTCCCAACCAAAGCCTTCTAAGTTACCGGGTTTCTTTTTTAGCATTGGAAGAGCCCTTCCTGAGGTTGGAAGCACCCATGGGAAACTTAATAGTGACATTTTGTCTTTTACACTTTATATCCTAACCACGGTCCTGACCCTTCAGGATGTACAAAGGATCCATCTGGGGGGGAGGGAGCTTTGGGATTCAATTCTGGGTGGGGTGTAGCTCTGCAGCTCTCCCACTTGTGCCACCTCCCTTGGGCCTAACGGACACCTCTTCTCCGGTTTCCTCTGCTGTCTGTCCTGACGGCAAGTGATCACTAAACCCAACCTGTGGCCGCGATGTCAATTCTGACTCTGACCTTAGAGCAGACTTGCGCGGCCTCACAGGGTCTCCAAGGCTGTAAATCTCCATGGCGGCAAGGGTGCCAGATCTTTCTCCCAGCAACAGCTGACAGATTCAAGCTGCTGACCTTGAAGGTTAGTGGTCAAGTGCTAACAACTGCTCTGTCAGGGCTTCCCTGATGTGAAGAGGGCAGCAATCCCGTTCGAGTGGATGAGGGGGCGCCTGGGAGAAGACAGGTCCAAGTGTGTATTTCCCAAAAGCAGGGCAAAGGCCGCCTACCATCTGTCTCCATGTGCATGGAGTCTGGTCTGGGAGCAAGATGGAGATTCCCCCCCCCCCCCCCCCAGGACTCCTGACCATGGAATAGGATTTACTGTCCTTTCCCAGCCTGTCTCCCTGTTGTCCTTCCATAGAAGGAAAATGATTTCTCCCTGGGAAAGGAGCCCAAACAAGCCAGGGCAAGGCTGGTCCCACTGGACAGAGAGAGCTGCACGGCACACACACACCGCATGCCCCAGGTGACACCGGCATGCACAACAAGGGCAAAAGCTCTTAGGTGCAGAGGTACCAAGGGCCAAATCCTTGGAGAACTCAAGGCCCCTGTTGTGTCCCAGCAGTGAACTGCATGTGTCAAAAGGCACTGTGTGTCCAGAGGGGGCGGTTTGCCACGTAGGGGGTAGGGACCACATTGTCTCTATCAGGTTTTCTCAACCTGGGCGAGGCTGATGTTGTGGGCAGCTCATTCTGTGTCGTGACCGCGCGCGCCGCACTGACTGAGAATGCAAGCAATATCTCTGGTCTCTGCTCCCGAGATGCGGGGGTTACCCTGCAGGCCTAACAAGCAACAAGGTCTCCAGATGTGGCCAAATGTCCTCGAAGGGGCTCCGTTCCTTCCAGCCAAGATTCACTGGTTTCCAGGGGGAAGTGCTGCTCCCCCAGCCCCACCGCGTGGCTTCAGCCAGGTCACAGCTGCACCGGCTCTGGGTAGGGCCATGGGGAGTGGGGAAGAGAGCAGCTGTGGAAGCCAGGGCAGGAAGAAGAAAGGGCCTCCAGGCGGCAGAAAGGCAGGTCCTCCTGAAGAGGTACAGCTGAAGTCACCACGCGATCCATTCTCGGGGGAGGCCTAGTCTTCATCTGAGTTTGACTCAAAGGTAGGGCTGGCTTCCCCGGGCTGTGGGATTGTCTCTCTCAAGGGCCTAGGGGGCATTTCTGCTTCCTGAGGCTAACGGCCCCTCTTCTCTCCCGGAGGAGGCCAAGCCATTCTCCTGGCCCGTGTAGTGTTCCACTTTGTGCCTTGCCCAGCCCCCAAAAGTCCGTAGGAAATGTATTTCAAAAAAGAAAAAGAAATCCACAAAATGAAAACCTGTCAAAGGCAAAGTAGGCAGGCTCTGCCGTATGGAAGAGAAACACAACAGTGTGGATGAGAGGGAAGAGGGGCACGTGCGGCGGCGGGCAAGCACGAACGGGCAGCCGGGAGCCCCGCGCCTTCCAGGCCACCTGCTACCGCTGTGCCGATAGCGGTTTCTCACGCAGACACACAGCGCAAAGCAAAGGCCATCAGCCGTGCGCAGCCCCGGGGGCTCACAGCACCCCTGCTCCGGGGCTGCATCACACCTTCCTGGCTTCTTCTTAAACGACAGGTCATTGCTTCTAAAGCCCCCCTCCTCCCCGGGACTCCTCATACATTAAAATATGCTGTTCCGACAGCCGGCCAAGGTTTCAGCCACCGCCCACCACCCTGCTCTGGGCTAGGGCAAGTGTTCATGGCGGTTAACAATGAGAAAACAGAACAAAACTGAAAACTTTCCTTGCCAACAGAAAGGAAGGGAAGTGTTGTTTCTTGGATGTCGCAGAGGGCAGGCGCGTAGATAAAGATGTTGGGGTTTTTTCCCTCAGGCCCAGGCCTTTCTTGGGGGAATGATGGTGAAGCGTTAGTTGGGGGCCGTGGTCTGCATTCCTGGTGAACCTTCTGGAGTCTGGGAAAATCAGCATCCCAAGCACTGGTGTCTAGTCAGCCGAGAGGGCAGCGGACTCCCAAGGAGCCAGCAGGGTCGGGGAGAGTGACGGACAGGAGAGCCCGTCGGCGTGTCCTTCTTACCCAGCGTTACTTGTGGAAAGAGTAGAGTCCGAGGTCTGAGGGCGTGTCCACCGTCACCTGCGCCTGCTGCCCGCTGCTCTCCTGCACCCCAGCCAAAGCAGGACAGACAGTGACCCCGAGACAGAGATTCCTTCCCGCACCTCCTCCCACCCCACGACAATTGTCCTCCCCAACCTCTCCGCCCTCCCTCACCCCCAACGCCCCCAACACCTCGAGTGGCACCAAGTGTCCTAACACAGTGGTTCTCCACCTTCCTCACGCCCCGTCCTTTCATGCAGTTCCTCATGGGGTGGGGACCCCAACCATAAAAATATTTTTGTTGTTACTTCAGCACTGTCATTTTGTTACTGTGATGAATCAGGCGACCCCTGGGAGAAGGTGGTTAGACAACCCCCACCCAAAGGGGTCGTGACCCACAGGTTGAGAACCGCTGACCTAAAACAAACAGGTGTGTGCATATTGGTGAACAGGGCGGGCCTCCTTCAGGGCACAGACCCGGCTTTCTGGGCACACCTCCAGCTCCCAGCACCGTGGGAACAGTCAGCTGGTCGTGAGAGGAAGCGCTTGGCTTCGTGGGTGGGGACAGACCTACTCCTCTTCCTAGCTGCAGTCCAAAGGGATGAGCGAGCGAGCAGGCGCTTACCTCCACGGAGACACTGGACGAAGGCACAGGGGTGTACTGGGAGATGTACCCTCCTTGCAGAGCGGCAGCCGCGGGCAGGTACTAGAAGGAGAAACACCAACAGTGTCAGAGCAGTGAGGGCTGGGAGCTTTCAAAGAAAAACAAAAAGCCTGAGGGCTGTCTAACGCCCTCTGAGATCCTGATTTAACTGGTCAGATATTGGCTCTTTAAAAGCACTCCAGGCCATCCTAGAAGAAGTGGGTTTTCTCTCCCCCCCCCTTCCCCCCCCCTCTCTCTCTAAGACACGGACCAGCTTGACTGACTCCCTTCCTCTCTCCCGACTTTTCCCCCTCCTGGAAGGCACAGGCCCCAAATCGTGATCTGCTCCATCTATTCCTGTTCTTACAATTTTGATAAGAGTTTCTAGGAAATATGGGTCACGTCCAGGATAAACTAGGCTGTGGTCCAGGAATCAGTTCAGTCGTGGGTTTTCCTTTTGTGAGTCTAGCTCCCCAGCGCGCCCGCCCCTGCACTGCAATGATCCCCAACACCACGCAGAGTGAGCATTGCGCACCGGTCCTCCTTCTGGTTCTCCTTCTGCCGGGCTTAGAGGCTGACAAACCTCCCGCCTTACCGTGCCTGCACTGCTGAGGGAGAGGTGGCCCAGTTGCTGGGTGAGAGGTCCCATCATGGAGGCAGGGGGCAGAGAAAGGGGGTGGTCCATGCCTGCTGTCAGAACTGAACCCTTGAGGCAGAGACAAAGGGTAGGGTTAGCTGGCCTGTGGAGTTGCTGAAAGCAGGGACTGACGAGTGGTTACCAGGCAGGACCCCTGAAGAAGGATATTTATAAATCCTGGGGCAGACTGGACAGGTGGGCTGCAACCCAGCCCTGCTCAGACTAAGCACTTGGTGCCTCAGGCTGGAGGGACGCTGGTCTAAAAACAAGAAGGTCACAGGTCGGGTGTTAAGGCCATGCAGCTGGGATGCACGAGGGACTGGGCCAAAACTCACACCCACATCTCCTGTCATCAAATCCCGTCGTTTCCCTTTAAGTCAGATTGTCTCTGGCTTTTGCGCCCTGCGACCACTCACCGAGGGCTGCATGAGGTACGGCTGCTGGTGCATCCAAGACGCGTTAGGTAGTTGTAGCGGAGAAGTCTGAGTCAGCCTCTAAGGCAAGCACAGCAAACACAAACGGTAAGCCCAGAGACATGATAAAGTTCAGGAAACCCGCCCCACGCCTCGCAAAGTCTGAGTTCCCCCACTTGGAAAAGAAACATTCAGAATAAATAAATGGCTGCTTACAAACAATTCTTTAAAAAACTGCCTAAACATTTTTTAGCCGCGCTACAACTCACTTAAGTAATCCTATTAGGAAATGAACGAAGGATGTGAATAGACAATTCTCAAATATATGCAAATATACGCAACACGGGAAGGCGGTTCAACACTGTTAGTCACGAGGGGGTGCAAATGATGACACAACCCAAGTGAGAGACCGCTTCACACCACCTGGAACAACTAGGGAAGAGAAAGGAAAAAGACGGAGGCCAAGTGGTGTGGACAAATTCAGGAGCTCCTGCACTTCAAAATGGCGTGGCCACGCGGGCAACTGCTTTGGTAGTTGCTAGGTGCGCTGGTGGCCACAGCGGTTACAAGTTTGGCTGTGGCCCGCATGGTCGGCAGTTTGACACCAGCAGCAGCTCTGAGGGAGAAAGACCGGGCTTTCTACTCCTGGACACAGTGACAGTCTCGGAACCCGCCAGGAGCCACAATGTGTCAGCACTGACCGACTCCATGGCAGGGAGTTTGGGTTTTTGGTTTTAGAAAGTCAGAGAGTTCCCATGCAACCCATGTCTTTGGCTGATAATGAATAAACATGGTCCAGTTATGTAATGGAATATTATTTGGCCATAAAAGTAACTATGCCTAGAAAGGGTAAACGACTGAAGAAAATATAGTAGTAATAAGAGGACTCATTGTTACATGTATACAAGATAAACCAAACCAAAACCAAATCCATTGCCAGTGAATCCATTTTCACTCACAGAGACCCTTATAAGACGGAGTAGAATTCCCCTGTTGGGTTTTTCTGAAACTAGGAGCAGACACTGCACCTTTCTCCCTTGGAGTGGCCGGTGGGCTCGAACTGTTGGCCTTGCTGGCAAGCCAGTGCATAAGCCACTATGCCACATGGGTTCCTTGTGTACAAGATGAACAAACGTAAATCAATCATGTTCTTTCAGTCCAGAAATAAACAACTAGATTTGCTTATAAAAATAATGAAGCACTTAGGAATATGTTTATCAAGCAAAGAAAGAAAGCAAACTGAAGTTTTATTGAAGAACATAAAATAAAATTGGAAAACATGTAAATTCCATAACTTGAGTGAAAAGGCCATAGTTTTAAAAAAGCCAATTCTCTTAAATAAATTTACATATATGAGAGAGGGAGAGACTTATTGTAATTCTAAACTTTATAAGAGAAATAGACGCTTCAGAATAGCAAACTAGAAAGAGTGATGAAGGTTTATCTTAGGAGATATTAAAACATAGTATTAGGCCACTGTGATCATGTCAACATATTATTGGAATAGGGACAGAAAGAGATCGCTGGGATAGACAAGAGCAGTAAGTACTGGTATTTATTATTAGATGATAAAGAAAAGATGGTCCTATTAAATCATATCCTCTAACGATTCATGTCCTCAGAACCTCAGCGTGTCACCATATTTAGAAATGGGTTTTTGCCAGAAGAACAGTATGATGTCTAGTCACCATTACTGAACATTTTGATTAAAGATTCCCTAGAAGAATCCTGATCAAAGTTGGGCAGGGTGGAGAGCGGGGTTGGAGTGTACGTGTGTGTGGCAGGTTGGTAGGACAGAATTAAAAATTTACAGAGAATCCAGAAAGTCTACAACCAGGGAGACTGAGGAGCTGCTGAAAATATTCCACTGAAATTTATCTTTAAGCTCGAAACAAAAAGTACCCATTGGCATCTTCTTCAAATCAAACAATAGTTTTGTTTTACTAGTAGATACTGTCTGCCGTGTGCTCTTTTTAATCTCCTCCTACAGTGGGGCTTTATCAGGGGGACCAACCTGATGGTCGTGGGTTCACGTGGGATCCACCTGAACAACAGACACCTGACCCGTTAGACAGAAAACTGAAGGGGCAGTGAGTTCACAGGGGAGGGGGGGGGGCTTCAACCATTATCTTTTCTTTCCATTCCATTTTCCATCGACATTTTGAAAGCCCTTCTATGTTAACCGGGAATGGGGTGGGAGTGGGGTAGGGGGGGCACAAGATGGAGAAGGACGTCGTGGGAATAGCTGCACCACTTGAGTGTCGTGTGTTAGAATGAAAGAAAAACACCACGAGGGTGTACCTCCCAGCTTTCTGTTCCTTCCCCTGATGCACCATTTTGGGGGGAGGCCTGCGCATACCTGATACGAAGACACGGGAGATGGGAGGTACGGGGCCAGTGCGGACTGAGCAAGCATCCTGTTGGGAGTGATGTTATAGGGGCTTGGGTAAAACCTGGCAGGAGGAATTTGAATCGATAAGAAATCACAGGAAACCACAGGCCGGGGCCATGACTGACAGGCACAGCCCCTTCCAACCAACTATTCCACCTCGCATTTAAAAATCAATTATTCCAACTTGCATTTAAAACATCAACCAAAGAAAGGGGCAGTGGGCTACAGATGCTGATATGATTGTCACCTCGTGGGATAGGTATCTTGGATGGAAGGGTTTAGGGTGATGGCTTTATGGGGATCTGGTTAATTGGTGTAACAGAGTTCTTAGCGTTTTGTTCCTAACTACTTACTGTTAGGGAGCTAGCACAGGGACTGGGGAGTCCACTGCGCATGCTCAGAGGTTCCAGCTTCTGGCCAGGAAGGGGTGGTAACCTAGGTGGGCCTTACACCTGGATTGACCCATCTAAGCCAGGTGAATTTGATTCAGCCAATGGGGCCGACCAGTATTGTCGGCCCCACCTCCAAACGGGGCCCTGAAAAGCCAAAGGTTTTGTCTCTCGATGCAGCACAGCTGGGCTGCAGTCCTGTAAATGTGCCGCGGACTGTGTCTGGCTTGAGTTCCACTTACTTAGGACCTGAAGCTGCTTCCATTCTCTATACACTCACTGGGATCACCAACCAGGCTTCCGCATGAATTCCTTCTCTCGAGGAGGAGCCAAGGACCAAGGTACATCTCTCCCCCGCGAGCTCTGCCACTACAGGGACGAGTAGTGCTTTGGGCTCTTAAAAGCTTGTGAGCGACCATCTATTACTGGTCTTTATGTGTCTGGGAACCCAAGACGCAGAGCAGTGACCGATTACATGAGCCTCCTCCACCCAGAGGCCAGAAAAACTAGATGGGGCCTTCCGACCCGCACGGGATGTTCTGATCAGGGTGACAGGAGCTGAATCCTGATAAAAAGGGAGGGAAATGTAGCTGGAACTTCAAAGTCTTAAAAAAAAAAATAGAGTCACCACTCATGTCTCGTGATAGCTCCCATAGTGACGCTCTGCCCCATTCACTCTCATTCAAATAGCCTGAAAACGTTTTTGATGATCATAGTTGTACAATAAAGGGATAAGCCAGGATCAAGACGTCACAGTGACGGCCAAGTTTGGGAATATCCCAGGAACCGGACAACCAGCTGAATCTGGTTTTGCTTCTGGCCAGTCTGAGGCGGTGGGGTTCCTTGTGGTCACCCTGCACCCAGTGTACCCAGACCGGACAGGTGGAGGGCAGGGTGGTGTAGTATATAAAGCTGGAGAGCCAAGGCAGGGACTGGTCCCCGCTGGCTGGGGGCCTGGGACCTGCCCCATAGGAAGTCGGGGCGGCAGGACTGTGTGGAGGGAGGTGCTCACTAACTGGGACCCGGCTGCCACAGTGAAGGAGAGCCGATCCTCTGGCTCTTTGGACACTCACCTGCCCCCCACCACCCCCCACAGCCACTGCAGTGGGCCACTGTGGCAGAGGTCAGAATCAGAATGTAAACTGAGTGGCATTTCTGGCCCAGGGAACACAGACCAGCACCCCTTTGGGGCTGGGGCCAGCTGACCTGGTGGCAGAGAAGAAAAAAAAAGATTTCTTCCTAGAGTGTTGGAAATTTGGCCAGGAGAAGGCTGCTTGGAAACTCAAGGGCACGCTGGGGAGAGCAGCTGCTGGGAACCAACCCACGTCCACGGACACCAAGGTGAAGGGCGGACATTCAAGCCATGGGCATTCCGAAAAAAAGAAACTCATCGACATGTAAAAAGATGGATGAAGGGCACTTGGGGAAATAATGCATGGGGGGTGGGGGCTTACAATTAGCAAAAGCAGAAAACATGATCATTATTTGCATAAAAAGATGATCTTCCACCTCTGAAATCACCATTAAACTCCCTAAATTGGTACCCTTGAGTATATTATTAAATACTCAAGTATTTTATTTAAAAAAAACAAAAACCTACACCAGACCAAAGGGCCCAGGGCGACTGGAAAGCAGCGCGGAGAAGGCGGAGGAGCAGGCAGGGCAGAAACTGCAGGAATGTGGACACCGTGCAGAGATGCCACGCCACCAGTGTCACCCACACTTCTGTCTGGAAATTGTGGAATGGGAGCACGTTTTGCTCTTTATTTTCACGACAAGAAAATTAAATAAAGATAAAAATGCCCAAGAGCCTGGGCGGTGGGTTGGTGGTGCTGCATCTTTGCTTCTTCCTGTGTTAGCAGTCAGTCTCACCAGACTTCCTGAACTCACAGCCATTTGAAGGAAGAGCCATTCCTAGCCAGGAGACAGTTTCGGATGGCTGGATGATAAAACACACTTACCCATTCTGAAGAGCTGTGGTGGGGTCATAGGTCAAGGCCATAGCACTCTAGAAAGAAAGAATTTTTGAGTGAGGGCAGGCGGCAAGCCTGCCTGTCAAGGCTGAGCAGTCTGGGCAAGCCCCACACGAGCTGGTCTCCAGTTCTTATTGTTGTGCAAGAAAGGTCCACAAAGCCCCACACAAGACACCCCCCACCCCAGCTCCGGAAACGCACCCCATGCTGTCGACATCCCTCAGTTAGAAACGCTAGCTTTCCAGTTTGCCACCTTGGCTCCCCAAAGAAGTCAGGCCGTGGTCATTTGCATTTCCACGGTCAGTCTTTCATGCTCCTGCCTCCTCCGGCGTGCTCTTACCAGGTCTCCATTCCTGGGCCAGGCCCGTCCGTTCTGCACAAATTTTCCTTGGCTCTGTCGTTTCTTTGGCCCACCATCAGCAAACTTGCAAAGCAAGGGATCGGATGGGGCTGCCGGGAGAAAGAAGAGACGGGACAGCTGACTCCCCCCGTCACTTAGCCTCCTCACACTCATGCAAGATTCCTCCAGAACCTTCACTGGAAGTATCAACCTGTGGCCCTTGCAGCCTGACCCCAGATGCCTCACCTGGTACTCCAGGGGGTGTCTTAATATATTTTCCATTAAAGTGCGTGATGATGGCTTCACACTTCTCTGTGGACTCCATCCTAAGGAGCACAAGAAGGGTTAGGCTCCGGCTTCTCAGGAAAGCGCTGAGTTCCCAGCCCCCGGATGCTCCAGAGGCGGCGGCTAGAAACAAGCACAGAGCTCCTGCAATGTAAACTCAAAAGGCACTCCAGCTTCTACAGGTCTGTCCACTGGTGCCTGGAGGGGTTCCCAAAGGAATAACGGAGGGCTTTGGAATAACCAATGCTCCGAAGGAGATTCTGGTGGCGGGGCCTGGTGTTGTGCCTGGCACATCTGTGTAATCACAAGACATGGTGGCTGTGGCCATGCCGTTTTCAAAAATCATTTTATTGAGAGAGCTCTTACAGATATTGTAATCATTTATAATCCCATCTACTTTTATTATTATTACAAAATTCCTTATGGAAACTGTTCCCTTTCTCTGACAAAATGACACAAGCTAAGAACTTGCCAAGATCCCTGGCTTGTTTCTGGTTACGATCATCAAGGTCTGCTGAGCTACTGACAGGATGACTGGGGCTTCGTGACTCTGCGGGAGGAAGCCGGCAGTGCAGGAAGGTTCCTGGCCCAGAGGGAGAGAGAGAGGGAGAGAGAACAGCGGCGGGAACTGCGGGGTGGAAGCCTCTTGTGAGGAGAAGGCGTGCTGCGGGGCAGAGTAAGATGGAGCTCGGGTCGCCAGTTCGCCCACGAACTCTGAGCCAAGCCACTCACAAAACCCTTGGGCCCATTTCTTACTTCATCTTTGCTGATAATGGTATTCCACCTTACCATGGGGGGCTGTACAGACAGAATGAGGTAAAGTCACAAATGTGTTTGGGAAATGATAAAGGCCTATGTCATCTGGGGGCACTCTCAGACAAGCATGAGACCCTAACCCCAAGGTTGGTGGTTGAAGCCCACTCACTCGCTGTTCCAGGGGAGAAGAGGCTATCTGCTTCCGTGAAGATGCACAGCCTGAGACACCCCTACCGAGGGCCCCTGTGAATCAGGGTCAACTCCACGGCGATGGGTTGGTGGTGCTACATCTTTGCTTCTTCCTATGTTAGCAGTCAGTATCACCAGACTTCCTGAACTAATAGCCATTATAAGGAAGAGCCATTCCTAGCCAAGGGACAACTTTACAAAGGCCTCGGGGCTGGAGCCGGGTGGGGATACCCTATGTCGGCTCTCTCAGCGCAGCTGCCCGCCACTGTACCGCTCATCCCCCTTCCCGTCTTTCCAAAAGGAGAGCAGGTCTGGGGAGTGGTGAGAGCTTTTTCCAGAACCTCAACTGCTTCTTAAAAATTGTTCCTGAAACTGATCTGCCTCAGGAAGAGCTTGTGATTGCCAGTGTCAAGGACTTCTTGCCCAGCCCCGAGCTCGGCCGGAGGCATTGATGACCAGGTCCCCATCCTTCTCATGCTTGGCTCCCAACTAAGTCGAAGGGTTTCAGCAAGCTGCCAACTGACACGTTAAACATCAATTTCTAGGATCGATCACCCCAGTTCTTGGCATCTCATTCAGAAGGAGCTCAAAGAATTCTGGCTTCACAAGATGACTGCTCTTCCCTCTCCTTACTGAAGTGCACAGGGTTTCTCAGCAAGCGAACAAGACCCCGAACAACTGCGAATGAAGCCTTGTCCGCTTCGAGCGAAGAGCACAGTCATGGAGGCCACGTGACCTCATTACGAACAGAAACAAAGCAAGACTCATCTCTGTCACGGGAAAAGCATTTCCGACAAAATGTACTTCTTCTTTTTTTAATATCATTTTATTGGGGACGCGTACAATTCTTATCACAATCCACACATCCATCCATTGTGTCAAGAACATTTGTACATTTGTTACCCTCATCATTCTCAAAACATTTGCCTTCTACTTGAGCCCTTCATGTCTGCTGCTCATTTTCCCCCTCCCTCCCCACTCCTCCCTGGATAAAATGTACTTTATGGGAAATAATTTCATATCCATGTTCCAATATATTTATGTTGTTTTGGGCAGCTACAAACTAATAATTGTAAAGATAAATTGTTCATGACACTCAATAATTAGTACCTGTGGTCACCAGAAAAAAGTTAACTTATATGTATATTTTTGTTGCAGAGAAGAATAACAGGATGTAATCCATAAAAGACTTTCAACTGTAAATATCTTTTACTCTAAAATACAATTCTGTAAGGCAGTGGAGTAGAAATATGAAATAAAAAGGAGGAAAATGCTGTAAGAATGTTAAGATTTATGAGTGTTAAAAATGGAATTGCCTGTGTACTTTTTTTAATGGATAATTTTGTACACTAAACTGTGATTTTTTTTACTACACTTGATCTTAGCCAAAAGGCCGAGAAGCGATTGAACTGTGATTTTTTTAACTGTGATGTTTAGATGGCACCTGGACGTATTTTAAAACAATGTAACCGTTTTCCTTTTACATGTCAATATTCACTGGTAATTAAACCACTTGCAGGCATATATGTGTGGGGGAAAATATTTTTGAATATTGATGTAGGAGCATACAGGACATTTCATAGTTTTTGAAAAGTCTTTAAAGCCACAGGTCTCAAACTCTGCCCCAGGCATCCCGAGCCACCTCTGGTGGCGCACAGAGGCCGGGAAGAGAGCTCCGTGTACAGCAGAAGCAGCAGCAGCAGCATCTGGGCCAGTGTGTGGACTGCAAGGCCCGCCCACATTCCCACAGACACCGTCATCTCTTTGCTAAGCTGGGTTCTCAGTGGTTTCTATGATGATAGAGACCATCGGAAAATCAATGTGTGATAGGCAAGGAGGTGGCGATTTCCAGGTCTGAGACGTGCAATGTCTCAGCACACAGATCTCATTAGCTAAGTAGGGCTAATTGAAGACTGAAATAAAAATGTTTTCTCTTTCAATGTTTGCATACCGCTTATGCAAATAACCACAAAGTGAAGGCATAGATACCTATTTGGCTGTTGGGGCCATTTAATTGCTTCATAAATTGAGCCATTAGGTGTTTCTTTTGGTTTAGGGTGTTGTAAGAAATACGACTGAGATGACTGAGTGTGTAGTACATTGGGAAAGTTTGGGAACGGCTGCCTTAAGGGGTGTTATGAATCAGAGTCATGGCAGGAAGTTGGGCTTTTCTTTTGTTTGAACCCTGAAGGGGATGGGAGCAAGGAGGAAAAAAAGATGAGTGGCCAAGGTCAAGGTAACTGAGAGGAATTATTGAAACCAGAATGAAGGCTGCACATGGTAGTGGGACAGGAGGAAAGCGAAAGGAAATAGAGGAAAGGAGTAGGAGGCAAAGGGCATACAGAGAAGCCTAAATACAGACATGTACGTATGTAAATATATGTATGATCATGGGAGAAATAGACCTATGTGCATATATTTATAGGTTCAGTAGTGGTATAGCAGGTGGACATTGGGCCTCCTCGCGTGCACATCCTCAATACAATAGCACCTTGCTCAACTAAACGGTCATTCCATGATACACACCTTCCCTACATGATCACTGAAGACAGACGTGTGTGTAAGCAAACGTGGTGAAGAAAGCTGATGGTGCCCGGCTATCAAAAAGACTTAGTGTCTGGGGTCTTAAAGGCTTGAAGGCAAACAAGCAGCCATCTAGCTCGGGAGCAACAAAGCCCAGAGATTAAGCACACAAGCCTGAGTGAACATGTGTTGAAGGGATCAGGTAGCAGACACCAAAGTACAAAAACCATCATTGTGTGATCACCTTCCCCACATAAACACTGAAGATGAATGTGTGCATAAGTAAGTGTGGTGAAGAAGGCTGATTGTGCCCGGCTATTGAGAGATATAGCGTCGGGGACTTAAAGGCTTGAAAGCAAACAAGCGGCCATCTAGCCCAGAAGCAACAAAGCCCACATGGAAGCAGCACACCAACATGTGTGATCATGAAGGGCCGAGGGAACCAGGTTTCAAACAACAAAGGCGGGGGTGGGGGGAGGAATCATATAATCATGAATGAGGGGAGTGCATGATGGGGACCCAATGCCCATCTTTAAACAACTGAACATCCCTTGCAGAGGGGTAGTGGGGAGGAGATGAGTCACTCAGGGTTCAGTGTAGTAACAATGAAACTCACAACCTTCCTCTAGTTCTTAAATGCTTCTTCCACCCAACTATCATGATCCCAATTCTACCTTGCAAACCTGGTTAGACCAGAGGATGCACAGCGGTACAGTTGGGATCTGGTAACACAGGGAATCTAGGATGGATGAACCCCTCAGGACCAACGGTGAGAGTGGTGATATCGGGAGGGAAGGTGGGGTACGAAGGGGGAACCGATCTCGGGATACTACATATAACCTCCTCTCTGGGGGAAGGGAAACAGGAAAGTGGGTGAAGGGAGATGCCGGGCAGTGTAAGATAAGATAAAATAATAATTTATAAATTATTAAGGGTTCATGAGGGAGGGGGTAGCGGGGAGGGAGGCAGAGGGAAAAAAGGAAAATGAGCTGATTCTAGGAACCTAAGTGGAAGGCAAATTTTGAGAATGATGAGGGAAACGAATGTATAAGTGTGCTTTACACAACTGATGTGTGTGTGGATTGTGATAAGAGTTGTATGAGCCCCAATAAAATGATTTAAATAATTTTTTTAAAAAAGGCCACAAGCCTAGAACTCCCTTTAGTTATACCTGGAATTGCCAGCAGGTGGTGCTGCCAAGATTGAGTTGGCCATGGAGAGAGGCTCTTGATTTCCCTCAAGTCTGAGTGTGCTAGAGAGAGGGCATGCTGGAGCCACAGGAAATTCCATAAAAGAAAGACCAACCTTCAGTCCCTTAGCCTCGTAGTTTCCAAACTGTTGTGGATTTCTCAAAAGACCTTTTATTGTGGTTTGAGAGTTAAGTTCACACAGCAAATTCATTTTCCATTCAATAATTTTTACAGATTTTGTTTCCTGATAGCGGTTGCAAACCCCACAATGTAATAGAATAAACGGGGAAAGTATTGCTATAAAATCATAGCAATTATGGAACAGAAGAATAGTCTCCCAAAGAGAGAGACAATTGTCTAGCTAGGTCCATACACTTCCGAAGAAGTGGTGCTTCTATCTCTGTGACCTTTCTCCGATGGACTCGGTGCTCCTCCACTGAGACCACATCAAAAGGACAGTTTGGGCATCCTTGGGGGTTGGGGGGGATGAGGATGGAAATTCAAACCTTGTTCCTTTTAAATGGCCATTGGGTTTGGGGGGGGGGTCACAAGTGCAAGTTCAGGGCTGTAGGGTATCCTCCTACAGGGTACTTTGCCATCCTGAAGAAGGAGCAAGTGGACCATCACGAAGGAGCACAATTCCTCAGCACAAATTCCCTGGCCTTTCTCTCACCAATGAAGCGTCCGTTCTTCAAACTTCCTCACCATAAGATCCCAGGACTGCCCCATGGCCCTTGAAAAGACCTATCAAAACGACTTCTTTAGAACCTCCAGAAGCAGTCACCATGACCTTCTTCTGAGCTGACCTCTCTACCCCAACCTTAACTGGCCAGGCAGACCCTCTTGGGAGGCCCTGCTTTGGTTTGACCTCTGTCGAAGGCTCTCTACTAAGACCAAGACCAGGGCATTGCTGAGAGAGCTTGTCTGCAGCCATCCACCGATCGCAGAGCCAGGCTGGAACGCGTTTTGTTTGGGATAAACCTATACATGTTTGAGCTGAAATCCCGATAGCGATACCTTTGACTCGCCCTTGTAGCCGGCCTCTTCCTACTTTCTCCGTGTTCTGTTTCTATCCATTCTTCCCTTCCTGCCTTCGGAGCTTTGGTTTGGGTCTCAGAGGGGCTGTCTGTGGTGAAGAGCGCATCGCTCCCTGACGCGCATGTTCCTTGACAGCCTGCAAGTGCTCCTTGAAAGGGAGGCTCAGTTCTCGGCGTGAAGAGTGTCCAAGGGCGGCAGTTTGGGGGCCTCCTCCAGTCTCTGTCAGACTAGTAAGTCTGGTCTTTGCTGTCGTTTACATTTTGTTCTACATTTCTCCCCATCTCGGTTCTACCCAGAACCTCTTTTGTGACCCCTTCAGAGGGGTCAGCCACGGAAGGCAGGCGCCATCTAGTTCTTGGGGTCCCAGGGAGCGAAGGGTACGGTTCACATCATCCACGGACACTTTGGACCGATTTTTCCTCCAGTCTGGGGTCTTCCCCGTTCTTCTTTGCTCCACACAGGAAGACACTGAATGTTGCATCTGAGGTGGCCGCTTGCAAGCTTTTAAGATCCCAAGTTCACCAACGTAAAAGGTGCATCACGGTCTTCACAGACCATGTTATGCCCGGGGACCCAGATGTCCCCTGAGACTGTGGTTTTAAGCTCTCCAAAGAGTTTTAAGAAGCAACAGGCTGCTTAAAAAAAAAATTCTTAAAAGCAGAACCACTTCTAACATGAGCTTAGGGAGCTGAAGCCCTACCGGATCACCTGAGAGCGAGCGGTGGGCGCCCTGGAGGACTCCCGTTCTAGGGAATAGCTATAAAACCACTTGTCCATGTGAATCTTCTCCACTTCACAGAGTAAGGCAGAGCGCATGAAGGTCTGAGGTCACATAGCCAGTTAGTGGCAGTGTTGGTTATAGAACTTAAGAAACCTAACTTCTGAAAAGGCAGAGCCAGCTTTCCATTTTGTCCCCCTAATCTTGAAGCCCCGGTAGCACAGTAGTTATGCATCAGGCAGCTAACCCACAAGATCAACAGTTTGAAACCACCAGCCTCTCCGAGGGAGAAAGATGAGGCTTTCTGCTCCGGTAAGGAGTTTACAGTCTTGTAAACAAACAGGGGCACGCCTATCCTGGTCTATAGGCCACTATGAGTCTAAATCGACTTCATAGCAATGAACTTGGTTTTCAATCTTGAAGCCACAAGGATTGGAGCTCTATCCCTATGAGACCTTGGGGAAATCACTCATACTGGGGACTTCATCTTCCCCAACTGTAAAATAGAGACACGGAGAATGACCTCACAGAGAGTAAATGAGGTAACAGAAAGAGAAAGTTCTCTTAATACAAAGTGTAAAAATACGTGGAATGATCTTGGTTGGATCTGGATCAAAGGAACAGAGAATACCGGAGAGAGGACAGGGATGTGGTGCTAAGGGATTCCTGAGTGTCTTGACCTATAACACAATGGACTTCCAATTCACAGGCACTTCTGGGTACTCCTGTGGTCCCTTGGGAGGGGGCACAGATTTTTCAGTGACCTGCCAAGTGACATTCTTCACTAACATCACTGCCCACTCACGGCCCCCCTCACCTTGCAAAGCCAACCCCTCTGCTGGTCCCACTGCTGTCTCGGAGGATCCGGGTGGAGATCACCTGGCCAAAGGGCTTCAGCATCCCCTCCAGTCCTTGCTCGTCCATGGACGGGGGCAGGTTGGAGAGGTACAGATTGGTGGGGTCCTGCTCCTGTTGCTAAGGGAAGAAGGTGAGAACGTGAAGATCTCCTCCTCCTTGCCCTTCCCACTTACCTCTGCCGCCCCCACAACGTGACACCCCAAGAAGAGAGAGAGCAGAAAGGGCCTGCCATCCACCAAGACCAGCCTTCGCCACAAGGGCAGCGCCCGGTCCTCAGGACCCTGGGCTGTCTGCTGACTCTGGTGGTGGAAGACAAAGCAGACTGTAAGATCCCCGACTTGCGTGGAGCCGGCCAAGCGTGCTTTGACTGTCTCTTTAAGAGCCAAGCAGCGCAGCTCCCCTTCCTCCTTCAGCAGCCGGCCCCAGAGGCCGGATCCGGATCCGCTTGGACCGCTTGGCTCCGGGCTGGATTGTTTTGAGTGGCTCCCCCTCCCCCTCTTCCGGCCACAGCAGACTCCTCCTAGTGGGAATGTGTATTCCTCCCTAATAGAGGGAGAGCAGGAAGCAGGGAGCGAAGGGAAGGGCCCACGTGCTGGGCTGCCTAAGCCAGAGGTGCCCTTTGTTTGTTGGGTCGCCCCGGGGGCAGGGGGTACCTCCTTCCAGCAGGCCCAGCGTGGAGGGTGGCAGGAGCTTCCCAGGGCTGTTTTCAGGAATGTGAGCCCCCACTCTGCGCTAGCAACCCCAATCCGTCCCTCCCTTGGCTTCTGCTTTTCTTTCTCTCCGGGTGGGGTTTCCGTTTCCTTTTGCTCTTCCAGAGCAGAGTGGCTGGCGGCCTGCCTTACCAACTCTACACACAGGACACCCAGTGGCCTGGGAGATGCAGGGGACCCTTCCCACCCAGGAGGAGGCGGAGGAGGAAGAGGCGGTGGTGGGAGAGAAACACCTTTTCAAATCGCCTACATGGGAGGGGTGTCTCCCTCTCCAGCACCCCCCACAGGACAGGGGCAGAGCTGGGAGGTAGCAAGCTGTGCCCTCTGCACTGCACCAAGACTCCTTCAGAGACATGGCGCAGTCACCCTACTGGCAGGGGAGGTGGGCAGGGCAGTGAAGAAGCAGAAGCTGTAGGAGGAAGGGGAGTCGCCTGCTTATAGAAAGCCACCCCTGCACACACTCCTGGCAGTCCCCCGGGCCAGGCCCAACTTGCTGTGGCCATGTGTCTTCAGAAGCACTGCACAAGCCCTGCCCATCAGCTTTGTGGCTCCTGAGCACTGGAACTCGGGGTCTTTAGCAAACCCTTGGAGGCCCAGACCCAGGGAGTGAGTGGCCTTACCTTTGCCATCTGAGCCTGCACACCGCTGGCCTTCAGCGCCATGACAGCCTTCTGGGCTGCTGAGGGGCTGTCGAAGTCCACGAAGCCATAGCCTGGAAGAACGGCAAAGGAGTATTGGAGGTCGGTCGGGGTGTAGGTGGGTGAGGAAGGCAGGAGGCCACAGCTTCCGGGAAACAGAGTCAGAGGTCAGATGCCTAAGCAGTTTCAGGGACCAGCTGTGTGCTCCTCCCACGCTGTGAGATTTGTTTGTTGTTTTTCAGCAAAGACGCTGAGGGCAATGAGGTCCTGGTGAAGTCCCTACCTTTCCTCCTCCCAGCTCCCCTCCCTTCCCTTTTAGACTGCAATGCTTTGGGCAAGAGGCTCGTCCCATAATGCACGGGCCTCGCTCTAGACTTGGAAACTAGCCCCTTCTTTTCTAGCCCCACCCCAGAAATGCTGAGAATGCAGGGAATGCGACCTCTCCTGGCCAGAGAACCAGCCACCTGCCCTAGCCAGCCTACTGTTCTTTCCCTCCTTCCGGAGACCCCAAGAAAACCATCCTCAGAATACATCACCCACCACATCACTGCCTTCTCACAGAAGGCATTCGCGTTGCGTTGCTAAGCGGAAACACTATCACCTACCCACCGGACAGCTGGAAAATGACTGGGCAGCTCCCTACTCCCTTAAAGAGCTACAGTCTTGGAAACTCACAAGAGCAGGTCTATCCTGTTCAATGGGGTTGCCATGAGTCAGAAGCACATTTGGATTTGAGTACTGGACTGCTAACTGGAAGGTCGGCAGTGAGCTGGTAGTACTGGACTGCTAACTTCAAGGTCAGAGGTTCTAATCCACCAGCCACTCCTAGGGAGAAAAAGGAGGCTGTCTGTTCCCATATGGATGTGCAGCCTCAGATGCCCTACATGGACAGGCTTCCCTGAGTCCAGAAACCCTCGATGGGGTTGGGGGATCTCCACGCTGCAGTCTGGGAAGCACAAGGGCCAAAATATGCCCCCAAGACCAGGATGCGCCGTGCGATCTTCTACCCTCGAGTCTTCGAAACACCATTTCCCGCTCTATCCGGTCACCATGGAATCTAAACATCCACTAGGCCAGCGGTTCTCAACCTGTGAGTCATGACCCCTGGGGGGGGGGTGTCGAAAGACCCTTTCACAGGGGTCCCCTAAGACCATCAGAAAACAAATATTTCACAATATATAATTACTTATTGTTTTGTGATTAATCACTATGGCTTAATTATGTTCAATTTGTAACAATGAAAACACATCCCGCATATCAGATATTTACATGATGATTTATAACCGTAGAAAAATTAGTAATGAAGTAGCAACGAAAATAATTTTATGGTTGGGGGTCACCACACAGGAGGAACTGTATGAAAGGGTTGTGGCATTAGGAAGGCTGAGAACCGCTGCCCTACTCTTTTAGGCCTGGACACCTCATGCTTCCTCCTATTAGGGAGCTAGCACAGGGACTGGGGCGTCCATTGCGCATGCTCAGAGGTTCCAGCTTCCAGCCAGGAAGGGGTAGTAACCTAGGTAGGCCTTACACCTGGATTGGCCCATCTAAACCAGGTGAATTTGATTCAGCCAATGGGGTTGACCAGTATCCTCGACCACACCTCCCAGTGGGGCCCTGAAAAGCCAGAGGTTGTGCTCTGGGCTCTTTCCCAGCGGCTGCCGCACAATGCAGCACAGCCCGGCTTCTTGGCTTCTTCTGGCGGCGGTGCTGCCAGCAGGACAGGGCAGAGACAGGCCAAGCTCACTCCCTGCCGCGGGCACAGCTGGGCGCTCACCTTTGCATTTGTTGGTGGTCTTGTCCAGGATGGCCTTCGTGGAGACGATCTTGCCGTACCTGAGGGAGAGAAACAAGCCAGTGGTAATCTGCGGCGGGGACTCAGGGGACCCCAGAGGCTGAGACTTCTAGAGAAGCCCCTTCCCTTTCTCCCTTTAAGAGATTTGTTCCTGCACAACTAGGATGAAAGACCACCATTATTCTACAAACCTAAGCCCCTACCCCCAGGGTGCCTACAAGAAAGAAGGCAACTAATCTTTACAATGGAGTCAAATCTGGCCGGTCTTGCAGGTTTGGGTTCTGGGACGTAGCTCATTAATATGGCCTTTCTAACCATCATTCCTCATGTGAGCTATTATAATTCTAGACTTAATTATAATTCTGGGGCGATAAGCTCATTGTGGAGGGAGTTCTCAGCTATACTAATAGACAAGATTAGAGTGCGATCAAGATGTAGTGGCAGAACAAAGGGGTCGGAGCAGAGAACCAAAACTCATCTTTAGACAATGGAATGCCCCCTCACAGAAGGGTCACAAGGAAGGGATGAGCCAACCAGGGCACAGTATAGCACCAATGAGACACACAATATTCCTGTTTCCTTGAGGCTTCCTCACCCCCCACTAACATGACCCCAGTGCTGTTTCTTCCTTCAGGCTAGACCTGAGCATGTACACAGTAATGATAAGATATAAGAGCTCAGGACGCCTGGAATCCAGGAACAGGAATGGGAGTAGCAATACTGGGAAGGTAGGGGGAAGGTGGGGAGGGGAGGGGGGAAGGAGAGGAACTGACCCATTGAAATGACTGATGTATAACACCCCCACTACCACCCCTGTGGAGGAACAACAGAAATGTGGGAAGAGGGAGGTTGGTGTAAGATATGAAAATAAACATATTTATAATTTATCAAGGGTTCAGGAGGGTGAGAAGAGGGGAGGGAGGGAAAAAAGAAGAGCTGATACGAAGGGCTCAAATAGAAAGTAAATGTTTAGAAAATAAGGGTGGCAACATGTACAAATATGCTTGATACAATTGATGTATGGATAGCCCCTAATAAAATGATTTTTTTAAGATAAATTTTTTTTTAAAGATGTAGTAGTTATGCATTGGGCTGCATTCCTCCGAGAAGTCAGCAGTTTGAAACCGCCAGCCAGCCACTACGAGGGGAGAAAGACGGCTTTCTCAGAAATTCAATTCTTCTGTGCCCTAAGGGTCGCATCCACTCAAAGGCCATGAGGTTGGTTTTATTTTGAGTTTGATCAAGGGTGGGAACCAAGTCACACCCTTTGTTTCCTTGGGGGGTTTGGTGTGCTGAAAGATCAAAGCCACACCTCCATCAAAGTCAGAGTATCAGAGCCATCCCTGGCAGAGAGAGCTACTGTGACCTTGGGAAGCCCTTGCTTGAGATCTCTGAAGTGAAGGTGGCCGAGGAGGCCTGCGGCACCGGACACTGGGACTGTGAGGTGGAGCCACCTGCAGGTTTCCTGGTCCATGGAGGCAGAGGCCAAAGGACCCGGTGCCCGAGAGGCTGAGGACCAGAGAGACTTGGCTTATTGGCTGAGGAAAGACGCTGCTGTGGACTACTGACTGTATCCTGACGCTGCTGATCTGATTTGTGGCAACCTATTAACGCTAAGCTCTTGCAGAATTTCACTGTGCTCATGTGGAACCTGTATACGGCTCAAGAGGCAGTTGGGCAGAACAGAACAAGGGAATAGTACATGGTTGAAAATCAAGAACATTCCGGAAAAGTGTGCACCAGGGTCGGATTCTCTCATCATATTTCTTCAACCTGCACGTTGAACACACCAACAGAGCAACTGGAATCTACGAGGAGGATGCAGCATCAGATTTGGAAGAAGGCTTATAACAACCTGCGATAGCCAGGTAACATAACTGCTGGCTGAAAGTGAGGAGGGCTTGCAGCCCTTGCTGATGAAGATCCAGGACTGCAGCCTTCAGTGTGGATGACAGGGCAATGTAAAGGAGACCAACATCCTCACAACTGGACCGATGGGTAACATCAGGAAAAATGGAGAAAAGATTGATGTTACCAAGGATTTTTGTCTTCCTTGGATTCACTCATGGAAGCAGCAGTCAAAAAGAGCAAAAGATGTCTTGCACTGGTAGGTCTTCTGTACAAAACTTTTGAGGATGGAAAAGCGAGAATATCACCTTAAGGTCTAAGGTGTGCCTGACCTAAGCCACAGTATTTTTCATCGCCTCACGCGCGTGTGCAGGTTGGACGGTGCATAAGGAAGACCGATGACAAGCATGCGCTTGAACAGTGGTGTTGGCAAAGAATTATCGAAAGTCCCTGCCTAAAGAACCAGCAGATCTGTGTCAGAAGGCCAGCCAGAATGCTCCGTGGCGACGACACTCTATCTCATGTACTGTGGCCATGTCATCAGGAGAAACTGGTCCCTGGACAAGGACATCAGGTTTGGTAAAGTATGGGGGGTGGGGGCGAGGGTAGCAGCGAAAAAGAGGAAGACCCCTGATGAGATGGATTGACACAGTGTTTGCGACAATGAACACCAACCTCAGGACAATCATGAGGCTGATTCAGCCCCCGGGGATGTAGCCTTCTGCTGTACACGGGGTCACTCTGAGAGGAACCGACTCCCTGGCACCCGACAACACAACATTCACTTCCCTGAAGACCCCCACGATCGTGAGTAATGCCCGTGAGTGTCCTGTGGCCATTGCAGCGCACTAGGGACCCAGCTGGAAGGGGGAGGCACCATGGGTGCCGGGACAGGCTGAAGAAAGGGAGGCTAGCAGCATGGCTGAGCCCCACTTTGGAGCACGGGAAGCCAGAGGTTAGATAGGGCCATCCGTATATTTCCAGACCACTGCGATACAGTAAATATCACAATAAAGCAGACCACATGGAATTTTTGGTTTCTCAGGATGTACAAGCTATGGTTTCACCCTTTCTGTAACTTTCTAGGGGTGCAACTGCGTTATGAAAATGCTTGAGCGGGGGGGAGAGGGGGGGGAGGAAGTGGTGTTAACAAATCCAGGGACAAGGGAACAACAAGGGATCCAAATGGGTGGTGAGGAGGGTGTAGGGCCTGGTCGGGTGTGATCAAGGGTAATGTAACTGAGAGGAATTACTGAAACCCAAATGAAGGCTGAGCATGATAGTGGGACAAGAGGAAAGTCAAAGGAAATAGAGGAAAGAGCTATGAGCAAAGGGCATTTATAGAGGCCTAAATATAGGCATGTACATATGTAAATATATTTATATATGAGGATGTGGAAATAGATCTATGTGCATATATTTATAGGTTTAGCATTAAGGTAGCAAAGGTCATTGGGCCTCCACTCAAGTACTCCCTCAATGCAAGAATACTTGGTTCTATTAAACTTGCATTCTATGATGCTCGCCTTCTCGACACAATTGCTGAGGACAAAGCAGGTGTTGAAGGGATCAGTTATCAGGCATCAAAGAACAAAAATCATATCATTGTATTCTTACCTTCCTGATATGATCAGTGAAGACAAATGGATGCATAAGCAAATGTAGTGAAGAAAGCTGATGGTGCCCACCTATCAAAAGATATAGCATCTTGGGTCTTAAAGGCTTGCAGGTAAACAAGCAGCCATCTAGCTCAGAAGCAACGAAGCCCACAAGGAAGAAGCACACCAGCCTGTGTGATCACGAGATGTCGAAGGGATCAGGTATCAGGCATCATCAGAACAAAAAGAATCATATCATTGTGAATTAGGGGGAGTGTGGGGTGGGGACCCAAAGCCCATCTGTAGGCAACTGGACATCCCCTTACAGAGGGGTCTTGGGGAGGAGACGAGCCAGTCAGGGTGCAGTGGAGCAACAATGAAACATACAATTTTCCTCTAGTTCCTAATTGCTTCCTCCCCCACCACTATCATGATCCCAATTCTACCTTACAAATCTGGCTAGATCAGAGGATGTACACTGGTACAGATAGGAACTGGAAACACAGGGAATCCAGGACAGATGACCCCTTCAGGACCAGTGGAGAGAGTGGCGATACTGGGAGGGTCGAGGGAAGATGGAGTAGAGAGGGGGAACCTATTATAAGAATCTATATATTACCTCCTCCCTGGGGGATGGACAACAAAAAAGTGGGTGAAGGGAGACGTTGGACAGTGTAAGATATGACAAAATAATTTATAAATTATCAAGGGTTCATGAAGGAGTGGGGAGCAGGGAGGGAGGGGGGAAAATGAGGAGCTGATGCCAGGTGCTTACGTGGAGAGCAAATGTTTTGAGAATGATGAGGGCAATGAATGTACAAATGTGCTTTACACAATTGATGTATGTGTGGATAAGAGTTGTATGAGCCCCCAATAAAATGATTTTTTAAAAGCAGAAAGAAAATGCTTGTGAGATTGCGAGAGTGACCCGTATGTGACCCAGAGAGTGTGGGCCACTGGAAAAGGCTCCGTGTCAGCGGCCCCCAGCCTGCACTACAGCAAAGGGAAAAGCGCAGTGTCTGTCAAGTGCAGGGAAGCCCTGGGAAAAGAGGGAAGCTGGGGCCCAACACACGTCTCTCTCTTCTCCCCAGAAGAGACCACTGTCTTTTCAGGAAAGGGGTCTGCCAGGGTCCCCCAGACTCGGTCGGCAAGCTGCGGCTCTTTTAGTACATACATGTGTTTCTGAAGTGAAATTGAAAACTCCCCAAGGATGTTATTCAGATGATGTTGATGTCACTTGCTTGTAAAAGCATATTTGGGGCTCTCGAATCACTTTTAAATGGTTGCGAGGGGCAGGATTAGCTCTTCTGTCTCTAAAGCTTCCCCACCCCAGGGCTGGCACACTAGTGTTGGAGGGCAGAGCTCTGGCAGAATTCCCCAAGGTCTGCACTCACCCTGGAGGGTGCTGATCTGCCCTTGACCAAACACTGTGCCTCTGATCCAAACAAGCCAACACCCTCAGACCAGGGAGTTTAAGAGAGTAGTGCTGGAATGATTTGGTAACAGGCAGCAAGAACAGAAGCCCAGCTTGAGGAACGAGCCAATGTAGAGCTGGTGGAGAAGGGCTCAAAGAGAAGAACGACTTTGGGGATGGTGCAGGCCCGGGGTGTGTGTGTGTCTGGTTCTGTTGTCTCCACGAGTAGGAACAGACTCCGTGGTACCCCACAAGCACAACACGCACCTCCGCAGTACACCCCAAATCCTAAGTCCTGCCTGTGTGTCGGCCGAGGACACATTCACCACAATTTTTAAAAGGAAAAAGAAACAAAATCTATCAACATTTTTTCTGATATCCCAATTCCTTCCCTCACCCCCAACCTCTCCTGACTGCCGGGTTCCACCAGGTTCCACCAGGTTCAATTTGAACTAGGTTCAAATTTTTAACTTAAAAAAAAAATCATTTTCTTGAGGGCTCTTACAGCTCTTATCACAATCCATACGTCCATCCCATTGTGTCGAGCACATTTGTACACTTGTTGCCCCCGTCATTCTCAGAACATTTGCTTTCTACTTGAGCCCTTGGTATCAGCTCCTCATTTTTTCCCCTCCCTTCTTCAGGAACCCTTGATGATTTTTTTTCATGTCTTACATTGACTGATGTCTCCTTTCACCCACTTTTCTGTTGTCTGTTCCCTTAGGAGTGGGTTATATATAGATCACTGTGATCAGTTCCCCCCCTTCTCCCCACACCTTCCCTGTCCCCTCCTGGTATCGCTACTCTCAATATTGGTGCTGAGGGGTTTATCTGTCCTGGATTCCCTGTTGAGAGCTCTTATCTGTTCCAGTGCACATGCTCTGGTCTAGCTGGATTTATAAGGTAGAATTGGGGTCATGATAGTGTGGGGGGAGCATTAAAGAACTACAGGAAAGTTGTATGTTTCAATGGTGCTACACTGCACCCTGACTGACTGGTTCGTCTCTTCTTGTGACCCTTCTGTGAGGGGATGTCCAATTGTCTACAGATGGGCTTTGGGTCTCCAGTCTACCTTCTCCCTCATTCACATTGAAATGATTTTTTGTTCTGGGTCTTTGATGCCTGATACCTGGTCCCTTCTACACCTCGTGGTCACACAGGCTGGTGTGCTTCTTCCATGTGGGCTTTGTTGCTTCTGAGCTAGATGGCCGCTTGTTTATATTTAAGCCTTTAAGACCCCAGACACTAGATTTTTTGATAGTCAGGGACCATCAGCTCCCCTTACCACATTTGCTTATGCACACATTTTGTCTTCAGCAATTGTGTCAGGAAGGTGAGCATCATGAAATGCCTGGTTATTAGAACAAAGTGTTCTTGCATTAAGGGAGTACTTGAGTAGAGGCCCAATGTCCATCTGCTACCTTAATACTTAACATATAAATATATGTACATAGCATTATATAGAAATATGTTTACACATGTACATGCCTGTATTTAGACCTCTATAAATGCCCCTTTCCCTCTAGTTCTTTCCTCTATTTACTTTCCTCTTGTTCCACTATCATGTTTGGCCTTCATTCGGGTTTCGGTAATTCCTCTCGGCTACATTGCCCCTGATCAAGTCCCACCAGCATCTTATACCCTTCTTGCCATTGATTTTAGATCACTTGTTGTTCCCTTGCCCCTGGATTGGCTGACACCCCCCTTCCCTTCCCATTTCCCCCTCTCCTGTGTCCTCCCGCCCGAAACCATTGGTCTCCCTGTTTTCTCCTTGGGATTGTTTATCCCACCTATCTTCTCTGGATAGACATCAAATTTTTAACTTTGTACCTAAGTGTGATTTTCTTTCTTTCTTTTAATCCCAGATTGTTTCAAGGCAAGTGTGATCTTGGACAAGTCATCTAACTTCCCCATGCCGGAGTCTCCTCACCTGGAACATGGAGATGTGATTACTGAAGTGTGAAGTGGGCTGATGAGTGTGAAAGGCGCTTGTGTCTGCCACACGGTAACGCAGTTGGAGAATGTTAACTGCTATTTTCATTGTTATTATTTTCCAGGGCTCCTGAGTTTAATCTATAACAAATGGCTCTTTCTGCTGCCCTACTACATTCCTCCTATTGCTGAGATGTGAGTGTGCTGGGGGGTGGGGAGCGATGTGTACAGAGCACTAAGAAAACCGTATCTGAAGCTTGCTAATAAGGCAATGGGGGGCTGCCTACCATTTCAGTGGCATTCTGGGACACTGTCTAAAAGGTCCATCCACGAAGTATTTCATTATCTACGAGGATGTTTTTTTGTTTAACTTATGATTCATTAGGGGCCAGACTTTGTGAAGATATAAATCTAATTTGAAGATTTGGGTCCGGTGGAAACACAAATTATTGTTAGCGAGCAGTAAAGATCATCTCAAAGGTTATTGGCTCTATTGTCCCATAGGATATGGACCAGGCTCTGCACTTGATCTATCCAACCTTTTTGGTTTGAAAGCCTATTCAATTCTCAGCGTCTAAAATTCCCTTTGAGCCCATGTGACCATCCTCCTGGTTTCTTCCCTAACGAGTAAACTACATCATGGACATGTGGTCATTCTCTATTTGTAGGAGAGTCATGGTTTTCCACTTCCCAAAAAAATGACCCTTTGGCAGCAGTATTATACAGACTGTGCCCCAAACTTGACTAATGGAGTGTGACAAGTCAGGGATATTAGAGGTGCTCCTCTAGTTAAGAAAGGTCCCGGCATTCCACAGTAAGAGTGAAGATATTAAAGAGCTAAAGCAGAAATCACTAACAAATCAAATGCAAGCCTCACTGAAAGCAGTTGGCAGGGGCTGAGCTGGAGTCCAGCACCCCACACGAGCATTTTTTTCCACCCCTCCTTCTCTCTGTGAGTGATTTATCTGTCTCTCTGAGGCCTTTCACTGCCCTGACGCAGTGGGTCGCAGAACAAGGGAAAGGCTGCCCTGGGGCCTGGAAAAGAGCACATCGTGTTGGGGGGAGGGGGATGTGGCCATTCTAGCCCTTCAGGGGTGCACACTTAGATTCTCCCCAAACATAGGCGCGGGGAGGTGGGGGTGGGGGGGAGGGCTCCTGAGCAGTGGGACTGAGTCCAGAGGACACACAGGCTGTGCTCCCGATCAAGGCCCCAGGGTGGAGCTTGCTGTGGTCTGCGCAGCCTGAGACTTTGAGCTCAGAATTTCCACTGCCGTTGGCAACAGCTGCAGCTTCTTCCTAGGAAGGAGCCCCTCCAAGAGAAACCGGAGTTCTAGTCCCACACTGCACACCTCCTCTGCCCGCCCACCGGGGCTGGGGATCCGGCAACATTGTCTTCCCCTGCAGCCCAGGGAGAGACAGCTGGGACAAAGACAGGAAGTCCTTCAGCGCATGGGAAACACCCTTCCTAGAAAGGCCGGACTCCCAGCTCACAGGGCCCACCCACCAGCCAGCTGGGCTCAGCCCGCTCCCACCTCCGCACAGGCCCCTGAGGCTTCCTGACTTCCATCCTTCCAGCTCCTCCCTCAGACACAGTGGGAGATAGGACAAAGGTCCGAAGGGCAATATGAAGGTCTGAAAGTACCTGCAGGAGAATTAAATTTCTCCTCTGCCCTTGGGATAGGAGAGGAATTTAGTAGCACATGGTGTCTGAGATCAAAAGCACAGGGTGCAGAAACCACGAACCCCAACAGATGATAGATATCCTTCTACCTTCATAAGCCACATTCTCACCCTCTCAAAACGGACGAGCCCTAGACTAAGCCCCTAAGTTCCACTTACATGCCTTTCTGTACGGGAAGCTGGCGTAAGGGAGGGCCGGTCTTTTGCATAGACCTAGATTTGAGAGGTTGAGTTTGTTAGCAAAGGGGTGCTGGTGAAACACTCAGCTGCCCAACCCAAAAAGTTAGCAGGTGGAACCCCCCCCGGAGTTGAGCCCCCGCCCCAGGGCAGGAGAGAGATGTGGCACTCTGCTTCAGTAGGACGGACTGCCCTGGAAACCCGAGGAGCAGTCTGCTCTGCCATGGGGCCTTTAGGGGTTGGAGCCAGTTGGATGGCAGTGGGTTTGGTTTTGGTGGGTTGATTTGGTAAAAGCCTGTATGATTTGCATGAGTTACATGGCCCCCCAGAAGAATAAAGGATTTACAGTCCCGCTACGCCTCACTGGATCCGGGTGGTGTTGTGTGTGTGTCACATCTTGGGCCTCTCCAGGCTTTAGAGAAGCAGTCCTCAACCTGTGGGTCGTGACCCTTTGGGGGTCGAAGGACCCTTTCACAGGGATCGCCTGATTCATCACAGTAGCAAAATGGCAGTTATAAAGTAGCAATGAAAATAATGTTATGGTTGGGGGGAGGGTGGTCACCACAACATGAGGACCTGTACTAAAGGGTCCTGGCATGAGGAAGGTTGAGAACCACTACTTTAGAGCTACTGGGATACTAAGACGTACTTGCCTGGTAATGTGAACCACTTCAGAAAATGTGTTAGAAGTTTCTACAGGTGTATATCTTCTGACTCAGCAATCTGACTCCCAGGTATACACCCAACAGAAAGGTGTACACACATGCACCCAAAGACAAGGAGACCTCCACATCGTCCGCCAGAAGGCTTACATGCTTGGGAAATCCAGCCTAGAGCTGCTCAGCATGCTGTGCAATTTCTAATGACACAGGCATGTAATTTCTGGATTTGCAGGGACACCTGTTTATGAGAACCTTGAAAAAAAAAGGATGAAGAGTTCAATTAAGCTTCATCTGAATTCTTAGCACATGGTCCGTACAAGACCTGCCTCCTCCCCCTCATTACTTTCTCCTTCATTGCTCACCTCTAAGACACCATCTCCAAAGGGTTTTATAGTATGTCCTGAAACGAACATGTGCAGGATGGATAAATGAGTAAATAAGCCTAGAGCAGCACCGCTTATTCATAACAGACACAGGCCCGAGACAGCCCATCTGTCCAGTTGTAGCATTTCCCTGTGATGAGACTCTGTACAACCATGAGAACGAACCCACTTCGGCCGCGTCCCCAACGTGGACGACTCCCACAAGCAACACGAGCCGAGCCGTCAGACAGAAGGCTACGAACTATCTGATGCTATTTCTGTGCCGCCCAGGCCGCACCCACTGATGACACCTGTGTGAGGAGGAGGAGGGAGGAGGTGAGCTTCCGCAGAGCGAGGTGCACTTGTGAGCGTGTGTTCACAAGGGTAGTTTTCGGTGTAGCGGCGACACCTCCACAGAAAGTTTGAAAAGCTGGAGCCTCGACAGTCTTTTTCCAGCTCTCCCACCGGCCACTGACCAAACTCAGTTCTTCCCGCAACTCCTGCGTCTCCTCAAACCACCCCCACGCCTCTCTAAACCATCATCCAAAATAGGGAGCCTACCACGCAGGCCTTTTTGCCAAATGAAATGGGGCAGGGCCTTCCCGCGCTCCGTTTCAACGATCCTAACTGGGTGGTTTCTGCCACAACCTGGACCTAAAACCACCCGGAAGAACCCAAGGCTTCAGAGTGGCGGCCTCCTTTGCCCTTTTCAGAAAGCTCTGCCATCGAGTCGATTCCGATTGACCGTGACCTTGTAGGACAGGGCAGAACTGTCCCTGGCCTTCCCAGGCTGTGGCTCTTCACGGGAGTAGAAAGCCTCATCACTCTCCTCGGAGCAGCGGGTGCTTTTGAACTGCTGACCTTGCGGTCAGCAGCCCACAGCCTCCGCAAGCCACTCGGCAAAGGGCTCCTTTCCTGCCTCTTGCTTTTGCCTTTACTCTTCTCCTCTTTCACCTTCCTCCATTCTCTCCTCAGCTGCCTCAGCTTTACCAGGAGTATCTCCAGAGAGAGAGACACTCAAACAGGATCATTCAGCTGGCTAGTCCCACTCTTCTGTGCCCCTTGCAAGCTCCTGGGACCCTCAAGAAATCTCCATAGTGGAACTGAGTATTTCTATGCAAGACCGAGGAGCGCACCTTCCGTGAAAGCCACCCGCCCAGGGGGCTGCTTTCAAAGGCTGTCCTTGGAGGAATCTAACACGCAGGTGGGATTTCTTTAACTCAGACTACTGGCACAGTGAGGTCGAAGCAAAGCATGGCCGCATTTCCCACGAAGCGCCCCTGCCGAGCAGCAAGCGCCGCCGACTCTGCCCCACGCCTGGAAGCCTCCCGAGGTGTCCTCTAACTTACGGCTGACACAGCTTAACAAGGTCCTGGTCAGTAGTGCCTGGTTGCAATCCCCGGATGTACAGGTTGGTTTGGCTTAGCTGGTCATTTCCATTGCTCCCACTGCTGCAGCTAGGGGTACTGCTGCTTGGACTAGGCGGTGCCATCTGCTGAGCCAGTGACACATAGGGCTGCGGGGAGACAAAGAGCAGAGGGTCAGAGGCCTCGGGCGCATGGATGTTGGAGAGTCAGGAAGATCCGGGTCCCTGGAAGGAAGGAGTCCAACCTCGAACTGCAACAAACAGAACAGAAGAAAGACGAAAACAAAACAAAGGCACAACGCTAAAGGGCTGGCTCTGCTAGTCAGCTGCAAAGGGCCTGAACACTCACATATTCCTCCTGGAGGAATTATGCATGCGAAGCAATGGATCTCGTCAGAAGGCCCTTCTGTAGCGAGGTCCCTGTGACTCCCACCGACGAATGGGTCTCTTGCTTACTTTCTGAGTCGATTCTTACTCATTGTGACCCCAAAGGGCAGCAGCAGGACAGGGCTTCCGAGGCGGGCAATCTTGGCAGGAACTGAGTCTCACTTGTCTCTTGTGGAGTACCTGGTGGGTTCAAACCGCCGGCCTTACAGTTAGCAGCATTACCTAACACGTGACTCGCTACTCCTTCAGCGCTCCTTAATAATTGGACGGAATTTCAACGCCAAGTGCTCAGGGCCTACGGAGAGCTTTGGACAGTTTGCTAGTAATGCAAATAAGGTATATGGTACCCTAATGAGGTGACTGGTCAGTTTTGTCATGCTGCTAGGCTTTCAAAGAGGGCCAAGGGACTGAGCTAGTCTTACTGGAGGATGAAAGCATTTTTTAAAAGACCCTGGTTTCTCCAAGGTCCTCCATTTGCATTCCTCTGTATGTTTCTCCAGCTGTGGACGTTCTAACTCCTTAATTAGAAAGCCAAGAGCAGCTCACAGCCATCCCACAGGACCGAGGAGACCTGCCCTGTGGGTTTCTGAAGGTGTAAATACATCCTGACTGGACCAGAAAGCCTCATTTTTCTCCTGTGGGGCAGCTGGTGGGTTTGAACTACTGACCTTCAGGCCACTAGCCCTAACTCGTAATTGACTACACCACCAGGGAAGGGGAGTCTTTAGTGAGTGAGCACCATGAAATGTATTAATATCAGGGGGAGGGAAAAAAGGAAAATGAGCTGATTCCAGGATCCCAAGTGGAAGGTGAATTTTGAGAATGATGAGGGCAACGAATGTGTAAGGGTGCTTTACTCAATTGATGTATGTATGGATTGTGATGAGAGTTGTATGAGCCCCAATAAAATGATTTATTAAAAAATGTGTTAATATCACAGTTGAAAGAGGGATGTTAATACAATCACACTCCCTAGCAAAGGACCTAAATGAATGATCTCTCTGATCAGAAGGGAAATCCCTCTGAGCGGCTGTGCGGATTATAAACCCCCAGAGTGGTTTTGCTGAGGCTAAGTCTTCTTGCTTGGATCCAGAATCAATGCTCGTGGAAGCAGTAGCCGAGAGATCAAAAGATGCATTGTAAAAACAAAACAAAACAAACAAACCAACGCACTCCACTGGGTAAATCTGCAGCACAAAGCCTCTTGAGCGTGTAAAAATCAAGGAGGCCCCTGTGAGGACTACGGTGCCCCGAGCTGCATCCACCTGGGGAAGCTGGACATTGAAAAGGGAAGACAGAAGACAGCGTAGATGCACCTGGATTATGGTGCTGAAGAAGAATGCCGAAAATCCCCTGGACTGGCTAAAGGACAACCGATCTGTCTTGGAAGAAGTACGGCTAGAGTGCTCCTCTACGTGGGACATGTTACCAGGAGAGAGCAGACCCTGGTGCGGTGTCCTTCCTGCTTGGTAAAGTACAGGGCAGCCGCAGGAGAGGAAGGCCCTTGATGAGATGGACTGGCACCGTGGCCGCAGCAATGGGCTCAGGCACAGGGACGAATGACAGGACGCCGGAGGACCAGGCAGTGTTTTCTTCTGTGGTGCAAGGATCCCCACTGGCCCGAGCCACGTTGATGGGCACAGAACAAAACACCAAGACCCACAAGAGCCGAAAATTGTCCAATTTGCTCCTCTTTGTGTCCATAGTGGCTGGCCCACAGCAGGCATCCAATAACTATTTCCTGAAGAATAAACAACCAAGCCCACTCAACTCTGCATGCACAGACCATGGGGGACATCCAGGGTCAGGCTCACCTCTGTGCTACTTTCAGTTTATTTGGGGCCTAAGCAGGGTTCAGAAGGGCTAGCAGGGACACTGAATCTTAAACTTGATCCCTCAAAGGATTGGTACTCAGCAGACACCTTAAAGCTGAAAAACAAGGAGTGATGATTAGCCTAAGACATGGCGGTGGTGATGAAACAGCCTAAGTCAGGCGAGTCCCACAGGATCCGATGAGGTAGCACAGCAGGACTCACTGTCCATCCTTTAAACACTGTCCCGTCAATCTTTGGAGAACTTAAGTCTATTTCATTTTCAGTTTTTGTTTAATAGTGAATTGGGTGAAGGTTTACCGAGCCAATCCATTTCTACCTGATAATTTGTCAGTGTGGTTTCATTTCCTCCACCACAGTCCCACAATGTACCATCGCTTACCCTCCTCCTTCCCACGTTTGCCCACGTGCAGCCGTCTTCCTTTCCTGCCCCGTGGGAGCTTTGTCCGGGGCCAGTGCTGCCCTGGTGACCGCCCTGGTTCATTATCCTAAGAAGTGCACCTGCCTAGTAGAACGGTTCCCCTCACAGGCCTCTCCGTCGTTTAGCTGAAAACCGCGCCCCGGGGTGAGCTCCACATCTGAAGGGTGGTTGCGGGTCATAGACCCTATGTGACCAGCCAGCCTTGTCTCTTTTGTTCCACCCTTTTCTCCCACCTTCTAACCTGACCTCTTGGGGAGCAGTCGTCGGCTGCGACGTCTGGGCACCATCTAGCTCTGGTCTCGCCTCGTGGAAGCTGATGCATGTCGGGTTCCCTGGACAGTTTTCACGCATCTCTGGTTTTCTGCACGCTCCATTGCTCCGGACGGGGAAGACCACAGACGCTCATGCGCTGAGAAGACCGGGCGGCTGCGCACCGCAGTGGGCCCAGAGCACTGGCTTCCTGGGCGACGTTCTGCCAATGGACCGGGGGCTGCCCAGACCACGGTACTGGTGCGGAGCCTGCAGGCCCAGTGATTGGTTTCCCTGCGTCTGTCTGTCTGTGAAGCCTCTGTTGGGCCTTCTCTACTCTTGGAGACCGTTGCAGCATTGGGAACTGCATCTGTCGAAATATTCTTTGTGAGACTTATATATACATATATTTATGGGTCCACTACACACCCATTTAGCCTGTGTGCCAACCTAAGCGTCTGCTTGTGGACCCGTCAGCGTGGGGCTGTGTACAGAACGTCTACCTCTGTGCCTGTCAGTCGCGTCCTCCCAGGGCCTCCGCGCTCTGTCCTGTTTGCTGTCCTCCCTCGTATGACCCACGCCTCCCCTCTGCCCGAGTTCACACTGTGTCCCAGCTCCTTAGAGGTGACGCCCTCGTGAAGGCTCCGGTCTCGAACGATGGAAGAGCGAAATAAGAAAGTCGGGCTCTGTGATGGAGACAGAAGTCCGCCTCCGAGGGCGCCCGAGAGTAACAGGCCTGAAGGTGTTGGGGTGCCGGGCCCTGAGAGGGCAGCTCGGTATTTTACTGCCTTCCTCTCAGGCTCAAATGTCCCTCTGCACTTTCCATAAAAGCACCTCTCCAGAGTTCTGGAGCCTTCAGAGATGCTGAGAGAAAGCCCGAGCTCCGGCAGGCACCTGACAGCTCCCTGTCGGAGAGTTCCAAACATCAGGCCAATTCCAACATTACATCCATTCTCTCCTTTGCGCAAGTTCTCTGAGTCTGTTGCAAAGAGGCTGTTCAGAAGGCGAGCGGCTTTCTGCGAAGTCAAAGGCCTCCCCACAATGGTGTCCTCTCACACACACTCGGGCATCACATTCTTGTCCTCAGACCAAGGAGCCCTGAGAGAGCAAATAGTGCTTGGATGCTAACCTAAAGGGCAAAGATACGTGTGACCACGATTTGAGCCAATGCAATAGTTTTGCTCTGTCACTGTTCCCCGGCGTCACTATGAGCCACACATGACACCACAGAGCCGAACCACAAAGTGCTGCAGCCAACCCTGAACGTGCTGTTCCTGAGCACCTGCCCGGTACCTGGAATGACCCATCCAGGCGTCCCATCCTGCCTTGGTCAACTATTGTCCACAGGCCTCTACAAAGCTGCGTTTCACTGGCAGACCCAAAGCCAAAGGTCCTAGCTAGCCCTGAGACTACTTCCCACAACTAAAACGCCTCATGTCCCAATGAATTACTGAAAGATGAAGACTTTCTAAAATCGGCAGTGACGTGGCCCGGACCCCTGCAGGTTGTCTTTGGGGCGCGGCCCAAACCATCGTGAGGAAAGGGGGAGAAAGATCCTGCGGCTCCTTGCAGGAGTAATTGATTCCAAAAGACGTTAGTAGTAAAACACTCAACATGCAAACATCTTGTGACGAAAATGAAGGAAAGCCACAGAACATGCCAAAGGCCGAGGAAGGTCACCCATCATAGGCGGGCCTCTGGAGGCAGGAGGGGAGCCGAGCCCTCTGGCGAAGAAGGTGTCAGCCAGGAAGCACAAGGAGACGCCCACCCGCCTGGCCCGAGTTTCCCAGAGGACGCTCCTGTCAGGTGCTTGCACCCTGAAGAAATGATAAGAGGAGTCGAGGAGATGGAAAGGCCTAGGGAGGCGATAAGAAGAGTCAGGAACAAGGTTGTGATGATGCAGTGGAAACAAACATTCGCGAAGCCGCCCTTATCCCACGCGCTTTAGGCCCTGATTTCTTTACCTGATAATTAAGATCTGGCCCCTGCTTTCTTTTTCTTAGCATTTTTTTCTGATGTATCTTTGACCTTCATTTTCACTTTTCATGATCCGGTGGTATTTTGTTTTAGTCCGTTGACCTTGTTGCCAGCATATCGTTGGCGTTTGTATTTTAATGTTTCCCGGGTCTGCGTTTCAGTTGGTAAGTTGTCAGACATAGGCATGGGAAGATGTTCGTTTCATACTTTAAAGTAAAACACTACAGATTACAAAGTAGCGTACTTAGTCTCAGCTCCCATACGTAGGCTAAAATCCCCAAACTTTGTATGTGTGTGTGTACATACATACATACATCAAAAATTTACCTGTGCTTATTTGTGTGGTGTGAGCGCTTGTTTTCTGCTTCTTATTTGTATTTTTTAAGGAACACATTACTTTTGTCATACAAAAATAATTAAAGTTTTTAAAATAAGATTTGATCAAATAATTTGCAACTAGCTTACAATGGTACTGGGGGCGCTTAATCATGATCAAACTATTAAAAATGTAAATGTCAAATTACCTCTGGATCTCATTTCCAGAGGAATAAAACTGGCAATTATTACTCTCTATCAAAAAAATAAAACACAAAACTTTCGAAAAGCATCAATCCAAGGGGCTTTCCAAAACTTCACGGAGAAATTCCATTATTTTTTCATTCTATTCTTCCACAACTTTTCCCCCCAGTATTACTGGTAAGTACCAAGAAACACCCCTGTCCACTAGGAAGCATCCTGCCTGCAGGTATCGGCTTCGGCTTCCTCACTCATGGAATGCTCAGCCCACGTGCTGTGCTGCGCCTCCCGGTGCGCCTGCCTCTGCAGCTGGTCTCTCACAGCGCCAGTCCTGTGTCCTGGGCCTAGGGTGTTCTCAGCACAGCCTTCCTGGGTCCAAAGGATATGTTCTACCGCCAGCTCGTCTTTCTTCTTCTTAAAAATCATGTTATTGGGGCTCGTACAGCTCTTATCACAATCCATCCATCCATCCATGTGTCAGCGCATTTGTATAGATGTTGCCACTGTCATTCTCAAAAGTTTTCTTTCTACTTGAGCCCTTGCTATCACCTCATTTCCCCTCCCTCCCCCACTCTCCTTCCCTCATAACCCTCAGCAATTAATATATATATTTTTTCATATCTTACACCGACCACTGTCTCCGTTCACCCACTTTTCTGTTGTCCGTTCGGAAGGGGTTAAATGTAGATCATTGTGATCAGTTCCTCTTAGGACAGCAAAAGGATCGCTGATCTTTGCAGGTCAAGCGTGGCAGTCTGACGTGACAGCCAGCTGGGGAGGAGAATGTGGGTGGGGCAGAACTAAAGTCTTACTCTCAGTTATCAAACCTTCCCACCATTCAGCCGGGTGATAAGGAGATTCTACAGAGACTTCAAAAAGCTCGGGGAGGGAATGGAATTACCAGCTCGTTGCATTCCCCATCAACGTGTGCAGTCCCTTCGGATGGCCCAGGGTGGCACTGCAAAGCAAAACAGACTTGCAGCACCTGCAGAGCTTCATGGCTTAGAGAGGGACTGACCGGGAAGCACATTTCTCTCTCTTCCACAGCACAGCTGCCTCGGAGAGGATAATGCCCATTGACAGTATATTTGACCCGACCCAGCCGTCGACCCCATTTCTCTTCATGTGGCCATTTCTCTTTGGTCAGAAATAAAGAGATCGCACACTCACAGGGAGGCAGGAAACAGCGACATCCCTCTTCCTCCGGGTGCCCGGACTGGTCACACAGGAACCTGGCTTGCTCAAGGGCCAGAGGCACAGACAGACTGGTCCTCCGATCATTACTGAAGTTCTGGCGGTGTAATGGTCACCATGGTTGGCAGTTCTGAAGCAGCAGCAGCTCCGTGGGAGAAAGACTGAGCTTTCCACTCCCATGAACAGTTAGAATCTCAGAAACCCACAGGATGTCCCTCTGAGTCAGCATTGTTTGGTGGGTTAGATTTACTTTGGGGTTATTATGGAAATGCTTTGATTCACCCAACAATAGCATTGGCCACACTATGCACCTGAAGGGGCCTAATCTAAATACATAAACGATGTGTGCTCCGTCTACCTCCGGATCAACCTAAGATGTATGTATATATGCAACCACCCAGCCATGTGTGAGATAAAGTTCAATCCTTATTCTATCCTGCATTTTACAAATCACAAGAAAGGTCACATATATAATTCTGTGACATCGATCCGCATGGAAAGGCATATGAGACACGGTTACTAGGAGGGGGCAGGAATCTGGAAGACAGAGCTGCACCTTCCCCTGGTTATACTTTTACCTGTTTGAGCCTTTTGCGTTTTGTCCCAAGTGTACACATCTCCTATCTATTTAAAAAGAAAAGTCCTTTTGGAGCCCTGCTCTTTTCATGTCTAACATACCATGAATCTCAAAAAGACAGAGACCTGAACAGAACAAGTCCTTGGGAAGCTGTTAGTCTAGTTCATCAAAGTCACTAAATTAAGTTTGGGTGAGGAGGAGGTTGGGAGAAGGGGCTCAAGTGAGGCGTACTTGTCAGAGGACTGAAGGCCAAACACTAAATCAAAATCAAGGTTGGGGCGCTTCAGAAAAGGAGGGGCACGTTCTAGCCCGCTCCTGGAGGATGGTGTGGACCGGAGTACCCAGTTCCACAGAGACACGCTCTTTAGAGATGAGCTACAGCATGCTGGAACTACATGAAGAAAAGCCAGCATTGGCAGCCCAGTGGGAGAAGTCTCGCTTTCCACCCAGAGGGATGGGAGTTTGATTTCTGGCCAATACACTTCACCCACGCCTCCCTCGTGCGCTAGGCTAATAAGATGATAGTACTTCCACACACAGGCGCTCCCTCATCCTCGAAGGCTGGTATGACCACGGCACGACACCATGCAGTGAATGCTGTGTGAGCTGGGACGCCACAGGACACCTGCTTCTTCCCCATCCCCAAGTTTTCCACCTTTGACAGACGCAGCTGACCCCCTTCCACCGCTCTCTGTTCGTGGACGCACACTTGCGTCTCGCTCTCCAGGTCTCTACCTTGCTCAGGCTTTGGTGTCGGCTGGTCTGACTCCATGTTTTTCTGATCCTTTCCTCCGAAATAGTGGTGACAGCACTTCATCTCCAGTTCCTCTCCACCTTATCAAGGCCTGCTTCGGGAGGGAGACTTGGGAGCATGTTTCCCATGGGGGTAAGAGCTTGGCGTAAGCCCTCTGCCACGCCTCCTCTCCTGCCTTCGCTCATCTTCCTTCCAACCTTTCCATCTGGTCCTCTCCTTCCTTCCTTCGTTCTTGCCCTTCCTCTCTGCCATGCTTAGGCTCACCCTTGGCGGGTGTGGGAAGTGGTCGCCCTGTGCCAATGAGGGACTCCAATTCATGACGGAGCAGGCCTGCGCCTCAGGGCCGCCCAGACGGCGCTCTTGCCGGGAGCACACTGCCAGGTCCACCCACCCACCGCCCATGCGGTGGTCGCTGGAGGCAATCACTAGCCCTACAGAGGTTGCTGATCTCTTTTCAAAAGGCAACACATACACGTTATCTAATGCTGCTTCACAGAAGGCCAGCAATGCTAAATAAGAATGATTTCTAAACATTTCATGATTTTTATGGAATAACACACACACCAGAGTCAATCAAAGACTAAAATGAGTTCCTAGCACTTTGACAGCCTTGTCACCCGCAGCTCCACCCTCTTCCCCAACTCTGCCAGCAACTCAAAGCAGATCTCAGATACATAGGTTTATCCTGAGATGCTGCGGTCTATGACTCAGAAAGAACTACAAAACACACGCAAAATATCCTGGATTTTACAAACTGATAGCAGAATGAAAATGTCTAATTTCCTCATAGATACCATCAATTTGGTCGCTTTGTTTTGTTGAAACCAGGATAAGGTGTGCACATTGTGAGTGGTTGTCGTTTCTGGGATTTCTTTTTATCAATAGTCTTGTCCATCTCTCGCTCTTGTGTTGGTTGGTTTAACCCTTCCGGTTGATTTGGTGAGAGAGCAGTATAGCTATCAGCCTATTCAACAGTAAGGCTGTCCTATGGGGCTCCCGAGATACCATGAAGAGACTGGAAAAGAGAAAAGGGTGCCCTTGCCAAGGCACAGCCTACAATGTCCCCAAAAGAACAAGGACGTGAAAACACACCCAAATCAAACACGTGTCATAGAAATGTCCCGTGCTTCACCTCTCCAAAGTGACTATTGAGGTTAAACTTCAGAAAACAAAACGGAAAAAGTCAACGCAGGAAAGCAGCAATTGACCGATTGTTTGATCTTTTCTCGGGCCATGGGAGGGAAGGGAACCTTCCTGTACTGGGTATCTGTCCCCTTCCAGGCCCTGGAGGACACAAGAAATGAGAGAGACAAGGTTTCCATTTTGGTTTTCATAGATGAGAAAACTGAGGCTCAAATGATTCCGTTTGGTCTGGTTTATGTAATTTGTAAGTACTCAGCAAGCAGCACGGACCTGTAAGCGGCACGGGGGGGGGGGGGGGGGTCACAGTAGCCAAGGACAGACAGCATTTCAAGAAATGGGCCTGGTCAACTCTAGCAAATGCCGCGGACATGTTTCATATGATGACAAGTATTTAAAACAAAAAGCAAACAAAAACTGCTGGTTGGATTTGTCCGCTTAGAAGGAACCTGATGACGATGCTAAGCTGTTTTCATAGAGCGGGTGGGGACAGGAGAATCCCAGTGAGAGGGAACCGAAGAACGGAGTAGGAGGTTTCAGTGGGGGCAATGCTCCCTTTCCTGGAAGGGAGACCCAGTGGCCAGCCCGAGGCCTGCGGAACCGGTTTCAGCAGGGTTTTCAGATCAGGCAGAAAGGCCTGTCCCTTGGCGTCCAAAGACTTAGTCACAGAAACTAAGTTTGAGAATGTCCAGTCCCTGTGAGCAGGCGGTGGCCATCAGCTGCTGGGCGGCTGGACTTGTGCAGCGTCCCCCACAGTGACGATGAAGCCATGAGAAGATGTAAGCCTCTCGACAAGGGTGTGCTGAAAGAGTTAAACATGTCAGCAAGTCTGAGGGGTGTGAGATGGCCGGAAGGCAGCATGAAGTGGTGGCGGGAGAGCATGAAGTGGTGGCGGGAGACCCCTGGGAGGCGCTGGCTGGGACGCAGGAGATGGGACTTAGCCCTCTGACCGGCAAGGACAGCCATTACTCTGACCTCAGAGGGTGAGCAGGAAGCTTACGCAAGCTCAACTTTGCAAAGTGCTTGGAACTGTAGGGTGTGTGAAACCAAACGGGAAAACAAGGTCATTACCAACTCCAGGGGAAATAAACAAAGGAGAAGAAACGAGTTATAATCCTAGTACATGACACAGCTCAGCTAGGAGTCACATTTAGAAAACCACCACGGGGTCTGACTAAGCATTGTGACGCACCTTAGACCAGGAATGGGGGGTCGGATTGGGGTGCGGAGGGGGCATAGAGAGACAGGACATTAGAGAAAGCAAGCCTTATCTTCCATGCAAGAAAGTCAGTGTATTTCTAATATTGGAAAGCCAAGAAAGAACAATCTAACCACGTTAATTAGAAATACATCAGTAAATACGATGTTTAAAAATCTGAAACAATGGGAAGTGATTGATCCGGGCAATGGAGGTGGAAATGGGAGGGGTGGGGCCGGGGCCGGGAGGCTCCTTGTGCTGGGGTGGTGGTTAGGCTGCGTGGACTCGGTTCTGACTCAGAGACCTGGTACAACCGAACCGCACACTGCCGGTGCTGCGTGCGCCAGCCTCGCCATCGGCCTGGCGGGAGCCCGCGGTTGCAGCCCGGCTGCCCCTCTGCTTTACCAAGCAGCTTGTCCTTCTCCAGGGACTGGTCTCTCCTGAGAACACGTCCAAAGCACGTGAGACAAAGTCTGGCCACCCTTGGCCCTGATCAACCAACAAATGTGCCTCAGAGGAAGCACGGACACTATGCCTTTTGCTTACAAGTCTTGTCAAATTGTTGGATTAAAAAATTAGGTCCATTCACCTTGGAAAAAAAATATTGGGTCCATGCCTCCTTGATAAAAACATGCATGAGATTTTAAAATGAACAATAGGACTAAGAGAAAGAGACTGGGAGTTAAGGAACAGAGACTCTTCCAAGTGAGATTGATTACACAAGGGAGAAAAGGCCGCAACTGTAAGGGGACAAGGAAGCAAGTGTGTTGTTGTTGTTGTTGTTGTTAAGCTAGAAAGGCAGAGGACGGGACCATCTTTTCCAGGAGGACGTTTATTTATCTGTGTCACAATTAACGTAAGGAGCCGGGGTGCTGCGATGGAGAAGCAGCACCCTCCTCCGGGGAAAGGCTAGCTTCTCAACTCCAAGGACTTCACCCCAGTTGCTTGCAGGAGAGAAGAATGGGCGAGCGGCTCCTGGTAGGATGAGACCGGCGACTCGCCTAAGAGCATGACCTTAGTTCTGCTGCAGCCTGAGACCGTCGTGCAGAATGAAATAAGCTACGCACGCACAAGGACACATATGGAGTGACTCCACTTCTAGACTTTATCCAGATTAGGAGCCCTGGCCGGGCAGCGGTTACCGTGGGCTGGCTACTCAGCACGGGATCCGCACTTGGAAACCACAGCTGCTCCTCAGAAGAAAGATGAACCTTCCGTAAAGAGTTACAGATATATATATATATATATATGAGAGAGAGAGAGCGCTACAGTTTCAGAAACCCACAGAGACACTTCTGCCCTGTCTTTTAGGGTCACTATGAGTCTGTATCCATTGCACAGCCGTGAGTTTGGCTTTGGTTTTGAGTGAAATCCGGAGAGTCAAAAGCTTGTTAACAAGGGCTGGGGGGAAGGGAGGATGGCTTACACGGCTCTAAGTTTCTGCTTGGGCAGTGACAACCTTGTGGAGGTACACAGTGGCAGCGGTTGTACAACAGGGTCAACAGAATGAACGTCGCTTTTAAAAATGGTTAAAATGACAAAATTTTCTTCTATGTACTTTTCAGTTTGCATGCGTTATCAGTGAACTGTTCTAGAATCTGAGCATTCTGTTGGATCCCCTTCTTAGGAAGGGGTACAAATAGAGACCTCTGTCGGTCGGTTAGGCAGGTATCTGTCTTCCAAGTTTCCTGGCACAGACCAGAGAGAGCTTCCAGTGCTCCCGCAGGTGGTTGAAAGCTTTCGTCAGCTTGTTTCCAGCTAGTGCCTTCGCTGCCTTTCTTCCTTGAGCACCACTCGTTCCTGATCACAGGCTACTCTCGAAACGGCGGAGCGTCGACGAGCGTATCTGCTGGGGGAGAACGTGTGCTTCAGTGCTATGGGCACTAATACCGCAGCGTTACTTTCAGGAACAAAAATTCTTCAGGTGCTGGGCTGTCCAACCTCATCTGGTTGGCAGCACTTCCACCTCACTGCATTTGGCTGATCCCGACGCGGCAGGTGCGGAGACGGGAAGACTCGGCACGGCCTCTGAGAGCACTGTTCGGGACAGTGGCTCTAAGTATTCTTCTTCCATCTTGTGTGGATGCTTCCCGCATCATTCAATACTTTGCCCGTAGAATCTTTCAGGACTGCAACTCGAAGCTTGAATCTCTTCTTCAGTTCGTTCAGTTGGAGCTGTGGGGAGAGTGTTCTTCCTTTCTGGTTCTACGCCTTTGCTCACTTCATTGTAATAGTTGTCTTCTCAAGCTGCTCTTTGACATTTTCGGTTCAGTTTAATTTTAAAACTAGTTTTAAAAGAAAGCAAGAATGATAAATGGGGGAGGTCAGAGCTTACAGACATCCTCCCGAGGGCAGTCAGTCACCAGCCTACAGGGTAGGCCTCCTCCCTGCTGCTGGGGACAATGAACTATTTCTCCCTGAGGCCTGTCACCAGGCGTTCTCACCCTACCAGTAATGGCCTCTATCAGTTGAGCCAGGGAACAGGCCAAACTGGCTCTGTGACATCCAAAGTTAAGTTGCCATCCTAAATCTAGGATCCGCCCATCTCGTCACATGTGTACCCCAGTCCCTCCTCTGCCCATTGCATGTGTGTCCCTAGACCACCCCCTCTCATTGCTGCATAACCTATAACACAGCCCCTTCCTGTGACGTATGTCCTCACCTGTAATTAGGGGGCTTGCATGTCCCCAGAAAATATAAAAAGCCTGGGCTATCATTAAAGATCACTCTCTCCCTCCTCGTGGACCACCAAGCGGGGCTGAGGTGAGCATACTACCATGAATTGTGTCTGACTCCATTTATTTCAATATTTCTCTTCTATCTCTCATGCTCTCTATAACTTTACTATCATCTTTTCTTATTATCGCTGTACAATTGCGCCTACCGGACCCGTAATGATGTGTTAGGGGCTGGCTTCCCCTGACAGATAAACACAAAACTTAGGATAATGGTTACCTCTAAGAGGAAGCCAGACTAGAATTAGGGAGAAACTCATGAGTATGTGCACATTATAGACCACAAGTCTAGTTCTTGAGTGGTTGCAAAGTTGTTCTGCTTATCATGCTTCACCAACAAATGTGATCTCTTGTATTATTAAATGATATATAAAAGATGATAAAGGGAAATGAGAACGTGAGGAAAGCAATTAGAGACAGCAAGCACATAAAAAGCTTTCTAGGTATTTTACTCTGAAAAGGAAAGCTTCCCTGGCAATCTGAGATGCTCACCTTCCCTACACGATTGCTGATGACAAAACGGGTGCATAAGCGAATGTGGTGAAGAAAGCTGATAGTTCCCAGCTATCAAAAGATAGAGCGTCTGGGGTCTTAAAGGCTTGAATATAAACAAGCAGCCATCTAGCTCAGAAGCAACAAAGCCCACATGGAAGAAACACAGGAGCCTGTGTGATCATGAGGTGTCAATAGGATCAGGTGTCAGGCATCAAAAGACACAGAACAAACCATCATATCAATGTGAATGAAACAATGAAACAGGGGTGGGGGGTGAGGGGTAGTAGAGACTCAAAGCTCGTGTGTAAACAACTGGACATCCCCTGACAGAAGGGGCACAAGGAAGGGACAAGCCAGTCAGGGTGCAGTGTAGCAAAGATGAAACATCTAACATTCCTCTATTTTTAATGCTTCCTCCCCCGACACTATCATGACCCCAATTTTACCTTACAAACCCAGCTAGACCACAGCATGTACACTGGTACAGATAAGAACTCTCGACACACAGAATCCAGGACAGATAAATCCCTCAGGAACGATATCATAGGGTAGGGGGAAGGTAGGGGGAAGGATAACAGAAATGTGGGTGAAGGGAGGGAGACAGCGGTTGGTGTGAGATATGAAAATAATAATAATTTTCAAATTAATAATAATTTATAAATTATCAAGGTTCTTGAGGATGGGAGGGTGAAGGGGAAAAGAAAAAAAATGAGGAGCTTATACCAAGGGCTCAGGTAGAAAGAAAATGTTTTGAAAAGGATGATGGCAACATACGTACAAATGTGCTTGACACAATCAATGTATGGATTGTGATAAGAGCTGTAAGTGCCCCAATAAAAAGGTTTAAAAAAAAGCTGAAGAGAGAAAAAAAAAAAAGCTGAAGAGAGAAGTGGTGTCAAGAAAGTTTTTCATTTGTCTTAAATAAAAGAAATAGCAGTCTGTTTGTATGCTGATACCTGATAAACATATGTCATCTTTAAAATAATCCAATACATGTATCATTACTTTGAGAGGAAAATGCAAGGTCAGAGAGCTAACTCAGTCCCACAATTCAGCTGAATTAAATTCAGACTTACCTCACTTGATATTTCAAGATGAAACTTCAGAAAGCTTGTGGGGGAATTCCATTATCTCTTAATTCTACTGAACCACAAACTTTGTGAAGTTCCCGTGTACACAGCGCCATGCTACCTGCCTGTGTGCAAGCTTGATTTACCATCTAACATTAGCTCAATCAGACATTTATTAAGGATTTTTCTTTCTAGTATCTACTAGGTAAGCTTAAGGTGATCTATTGGGTGTTTTGGATAAACTAAATAACACTGTCTCTACCTCTAAAGTGTATACTCCAGCAGTAAAAGCAATAACTTAAATGATTTTAATACAGTGAAAAACTATGTAAAGCCGCATATGAAGCACAGGTCTCTGACTTATGATACATTCAAGTTATAATGAACTCACGAAGACCATCTGTCTCTACAAAGACAATGACGCCTGACCTCCCGGCATTTAAAGGCAGAACAACGCTGCTGCCTGAAGGAAATACTGCTGGATTTAAATTAAATCTAAATTTTCTTTTTTTTTTTAAATCTAAATTTTCTTAACTACCATTCTGAAAATCCCCACGTGTTAAACACATTGGCAAAAACAAGATGTTGGTTGTGGCAGTTACATAATCTGGTGTCAACTTGCAAAGGGGTGGGGTCTCGCCTGTCAATCAGGTCACAGCTTGATGACCTCATCTGGAGGCACCACAGCGATAAAGAGCTCACTGGCAGCCAGATACACACAGACTCTCTGCTTCACCTTTCTGCTGACAAGACACATGGAGCTACGCTAGAGCCCTGGAACATGGAGACCCTTACCAACACTGAGAGGCTTCTACCACCACTGGATCCACAAGACTCGCCACCCACTGGCCTGTGATCTTTCTTCCTGCATGCACTGCGTGAATCTGGAGAGGAGTTTATAGACTGGTAGCAGACGTGTGGGCTAATATCAGACTTATGGACTTGATCTGGACTGGGCCAGGATGTTTTCTTTTTTATTTTTTTAAATTATTTTATTAGGGGCTCATACAACTCCTATCACAATCCATACATCCATCAATTGTGTAAAGCACATTTGCACATTCACTCCTCTCATCATTCTCAAACAGGGTGTTTTCTTAATGTACAATTGCTCCTTTACATAAAGCCTTCTTTTTACAGCTCTCTCTTCCACACATGCATCTCCCTGGATTTGGTTCTCTAGTCCACCCAGACTAACCCACTGATCTAAGACAGACGTAACAGGGAATTTTTACATAAATGCCGAGCAACTTTTATAGTTTTGCACACAAACTATGCAAACATCTTGTGCCTCAGTTTCATCTAATGTGTGTGCAAGTTTTACAGTTTTCCCCTCACACCCAACGACTAAGTGGGCATTTGAAAAAATGCATACTACCAAGGCCTGGAGGATGATGATAGAATTCGTCAAAGACTGGTCTTTAAATTGTTTTATCCCAGGGAGGGGGAAACGGGGAGGGAGGGAAAAATGAGGAGCTCATATCAAGGGCTCAAGTGGAAAGCAAATGTTTTGAGAATGATGAGGGCAACAAATGTGCTTGACACAATGGATATATATATATATATATATATATATATATATATATATATATAGAGAGAGAGAGAGAGAGAGAGAGAGAGAGAGAGAGAGAGAGAGATTGAGATAAGAGTGGTATGAAACCCCAATAAAATGATTTAAAAATTTTTAATTGTTTCATCCCAGCTGTGCAAGTCCACTGCTTTGAAAAGAGAATCCCTATCTAGATTCTGCTGCCACTTGATAACGCCCCAGGACATTGTCCTCAGATGCTGTCACTGTTGTTAGCGGGTTGGTTCTAATTCAATTCACGGCAACCTGATAAACAGAAGGAGGTGCTGCCCAGTCTTTGCCCAGTCCTGTGCTATCCTCACCACCGGTCTGCCAGGGCCATTGTGAAGTCTTCCTCTTTTTCGCTGACCTTCTATTTTACCCAGCGAGCTGTCCTTTCCATGAACTGGGCTTTCCTGTCTCCTGGTAACAGGGCCAGAGTATGCGAGATAAGGATCGCAGATCTCACTTCTAAAGAGCATACTGAAAAAAATAACATAAAATTAAGAGCATACTGGCTGTACTTCTTCCAAGACAGATTTGCTTGTTCTACTGACAGTCCATCATTCAGTTTTTCGCCAGCCCCAGGATTCAAATGCCTGTATTCTTCCCGGGCCTATATCCACTGTCCAACGTTCACAGGCATCGGCGGCAACTGAAAATAGGGTCCGATGAACATTAGCCCTCAAAACGACACATCATGACTCTTCAATACTTTGAAAAGGTCTGACGCAGCGTTGCCCAATGCAGTACACCTTTGATTCAGGGGCTGCTGCTTCCCGGAGCTTGGGTTGCAAGCGCAATGAAACCTTCACCACGTGAGTCTTTTCTCTGCTTCTCCTGGGGTTGCTTACTGATTCCGTCGGGAGGCTTCTGCTCTGCTGGTGAGGCATCCCCTGTACTGACGGCTGCAGCCTTGATCTTGACTAGCGAGCGCACCCGTGTCATCTGCATGGGACCCGCTGACATCCGCCTTCCTCCAGTCCTCATGCTCAATCTTCCTCATATAGTCCAGTTTCCTGGATGGTTTGCTTAGTTTATACAAAGAACAAGTACAGTGAATGTATTCAGCCCTGATGCGCACCCTTTCTGGTTTTTACAAACATCGTATTCTCTTGTTCTTTTTGAGCGGCTGCCTCTTGGTCCATGTATATAGATTCCGCAGGAATACAACAAAGTGTTCTGGAATTCCCACTCTCTTTAGTGTTATCCATAGTTTGTTATGAAACACACGGTCATAATAAAACACAAGTAAACACCTTTCTGGTATTCTCTGCACCAACCGGTATTGAGTTTCTGGTATTCTCTGCGCCGGCTCTGAGCGCTCTTGGGCCACTGGCCTCGTCTGGAGCTGCCTTGGATTTCGGACATCTCCCTTTCAATGGATTGCTACAACCCCTGTTGACTTACCTTCAGCAAAATTTTACTGCAAACAATATTAACGACATTGAATGTCCATACTCTTGTTGGATTACCATTTTTTGGAATGGGCCCAGAGAATAGATCTCGTCCAGTCAGTTGGCCAGGTAGCTGACCCCCAAACTTCTTGGCATAGACAGGTAAATGTTTCCAGTGCATTAGCAGCTTGTTGACGCATTTCAGGACTCCGTCAATTCCTGGAGCCTTGCTTTCAGCAAAGGCCTGCAGTGCAGCCTGCACTGCTCCTCCAGCTCCGCTGTTGGTTCCAGGTCACGCGCTACCTCTGGACATGGTTGTATGTCGACTATTTCACTTTGGTACAATAACTGTACGAGTTCCTTTGACCATCTTTTGATAGATGAGCTCAATCAAAGATATAAAAATCAGTGTCTACCTCCCAACAGGGCGGCTGAAATTCCGTCTACGGATCTACCTTCAAGGGATATGGCTCCTAGGCTGTTTGCTCAGGCAAGAGCTGCAGCAGATGGAGATGTGGTAACATATTCCAGGATTTTGGGAACATTGCATCCTCCTGGGGGCTGCTACAGGAAAACGCACGCAGGGGATAGGGAACACTGGGCTGAAAGATGTGAAAACACTCCCGCATCTGATCAGCATGATTGAAGAGCCAGGGGCAAGAACACCGGCGTGAGAAATGGACCCGGCTGCTGCGGAGCAGCTCCGAGGACAACAGGAAGGAGAACTCGCAGTCCGGGCCATGCACGTTTGGAAGAGGAAAGCAATCCTGAAGGAGAAAGGGAAAATGAGGAAGAGGAAGAAGTTGTCCAAAAGTTTTACAGTAAGAGGATTAGCTGATGTTTGTTTTTTCTAAACAAATGCTTCAGTTGCTTGAAAAGATGGCCCTGAGGCCAACTGTGCTGTTAAAATTGATGGGAGATTTCAGAAAGCTGAGATGGTGCTGGCCAATAGATAAAGAAGAACAAAAGAAAGAAAGGGATCATTGGGACACAACTCTGAAAAACTGTCTGGCTGGAAACACTCTCCTCAGGCTTGAGGATAGTCTATCAGGCGTCCTCAAACTACGGCCCGCGGGCCACATGCGGCCCACCGAGGACATTTATCTAGCCCGCGAGGTGTTTTTGTTCCGTTGGTTTTTTTACTCTAAAATAAGATATGTGCAGAGTGCATAGGAATTTGTTCATAGTTTTTTTTTAATTATAGTCCAGCCCTCCAACGGGTCTGAGGGACAGTGAACTGGCTCCCTGTTTAAAGAGTTTGAGGACCCCTGAATCCAGAACCTTCCTCATGCGGAAGTATCACAATTCACAACATAGTCCGACTTTTCTTTATCACAGGAGCAAAGCTTTGATTTATATATATTCTAATGAATGGATTAAAAGATAGTTGTAAGTTTATATGTAATGTTTTCAAATGCCAAAGATGTATAAGAATTGGATCTATAAGAAAGTTTTAAAAATAGTAGTAAAGGGAACCAATTACCAGGATCCACATATAACCTCCTCCCTACGGTATGGACAACAGAAAAGTGGGTGAAGGGAGACGTCAGATAGTGTAAGACATGAAAAAATAATAATTTATAAATTAGCAAAGGTTCATGAGGGAAGGGGGAGTGGGGAGAGAGGGGGGAAAATGAGGAGCTGATGCCAGGGGCTTATGTGGAGAGCAAATGTTTAGAGAATGATGATGGCAACAAATGTACAAATGTGCTTGACACAATGGATGCATGTATGGATTGTGATTAGAATTGTACGAGCCCCCAATAAAACGATTGAAAAAAATAGTTAAAAATAAGGGAAATTCCCCACAAGCTTTTGGAAGCCCCCTCTTTAAAAAAATACTGTTAATAGAAGGCTATTGTCAAAGAAGTATTCGACTTGTGTCAGATCCGACTTACGATGGAGTTATCGGAACAGAACCCCATTGTAAGTGGTGGACTGCCGGTATTAAATCCTGGCGACTTGAGGGGGAAAATCAAAAGGTCACTTGGGGGTCTGAGAGCTAGAGATTTAGGAGAAACCTTATAGAAGTAACACTGCAGCTAAACTTGAAGGAATGGTAGAGTTTTGAAAGGCAAAGGTCAGGAGCTTTTCCAAGTCACAATCACACTAAGTGCCAGAGCCTCGCATGCTGGGCTGTCACATCAATGTGGGTGAAAGCCACTCCAAAGGAACAGAGGCACAACAGCCAAAAGGACTGGCGCGGGAGAAACATGAATATGTGTGTGTATGGGTGTGTACATGACGCACACACACGAAATCCCTAGATGGCTCAAATGACTAAGGGATTGATTAACCAGATGTACCCAGAGGCACCTCAAAAGAAAGGACTGGTGATCCCAGTCATTAAAACCCTATGGGAAAAAATAAAATAATAAAAACCCTATGGAGGATGCTCACCTTCGTGACACAACCGCTGACGACAAAGTGTGTGCATAGCAAATGTGGTGAAGAAAGCTGATGGTTCCCGGCTATCAAAAGATATAATATCTGGGGTCTTAAAGGCTTGAAGATAAACAAGCTGCCATCTAGCTCAGAAGCAACAAAGCCCACAAGGAAGAAGTACACCAGCCTGTGCGATCACGAGGTGTAGAAGGGATCAGGCATCAAAGAACAAAAAATCATATCATTGTGAATGAGGGGGAGTGCAGATTGGGGACGCAAAGCCCATCTATAGGCAACTGGACATCCTCTTACAGAATGGTCATGGGGAGGAGACAAGCCAGTCAGGGTGCAGTATAGTTCTTTAATGCTTCCTCCCCCCCCACTATCATGATCCCAATTCTACCTTACAAATCTGGCTAGACCAGAGTGTGTACACTGGTACAGATAAGAGCTGGAAACACAGGGAATCCAGGACAGATAAACCCCTCAGGGCCAATAATGAGAGTAGTGATACCATGAGAAGGGAAGGTAGGGGATAAAGCAGGAACTGATTACAATGATCTACATATAACCCCCTCCTTGGGGGACAAACAACAGAGAAGAGGATGAAGGGAGACATGGGTCAGTGTAAGACATGGGAAAAAATTGATAAATTATCAAGGGCGCGTGAGACAGGGAGGGTGGGAGGGGGAAAATGAGGAGCTGATACCAAGGGCTCAAGCAGAAAGCAAATGTTTTGAGAATGGGGATGGCAACAAGTGTACACATGTGCTTGACCCACTGGATGGGTGGATGTTGGGGCGGCCGGTGGTTTCAAACTTCTGACTTGAGTTTGACAGTCCAACGTGTATTGTGCACTCCACCACCTGGAAAGTGTCGTAAAGACGGTGGTTTCTACAACTGCCACAGCTGTGCAATCAGTGGTGGGGAGGGCGGGATTTGAGAGTCCATGGGAAGAAAGGGTTAGTGGTTTCAAGCCCTCCCTTTGGGCTGATGAAAATGCTCTAAAATCGATTATAGGATGGCTGCACAACTTTGACTACCTCTCTATATATATAGATCTGCCCATCAGCCATCCATTTTCCCCTCCCTCCACCACTCTCCCTCTCATGCACCCTCTCTCTCCCAGCACCCAACTCTTGGGTTTGCACACCCACTCCATAACTCCCACTGCTCTCTTCTTCTGATCCATATATCGCCCTCATCCTGCTTTGTCTATATTGTGCCTGTGTGGCTGCAGTTTCCTACGGAATAGGAAATGTAAACAATTCACATAAGGACATGTCCTGGGGACGACGGGAACACAGCCCCATTACTGCAGAGTGAATGGATGTGAATCACGGGGAAGGGTTGAGGGAGGGAAGGCCCACAAGGGTTGGATAGAAAAATAGATCGTGGCCATTAGACTAAGGATTTGGACTTTGCTCAGTAGGTAAATCTGGAGCCATTAGAGAGCCATTAGACGTCTTTATGCGGGAGTGCTCAGTACAAGTTGCTGTTGGAAGCTTGTTCTCGCAGCAGGTGTACCATGACTTGGGGCAAGGGGTAAGGGCTGGAGAGACAGAAGGCAAGGAGGTCTTGTGGGAAGTGTAGTATAGTAGTAAAGGCAGGCAGGGCATAAGGAAGTGTTCTTGGTAGTGGTCCTGGAGTCTATTTGAGACTCCTAGCCACCTCATGTGGCAAGAGTAAAATTGCCTTATCAGGTTTTCCAGGCCATCATCTTGATGGAAACAAATCAGTAGGCCTTTCCCTATGGAGTTGGTTCTAAGCACCCACCTTCGGTTAGCAGGGAGGGCTCAGAGGACTTGAAATTAAGGTAGTCATGCTAGAAATTTAAGAGGCACGATCAACCGAAAAGCCATTACCAGGAAACCTTAAGCAACTAACTTAATTGTATTACTGATGACAGAAGTAAGAGCTGGTCAATAGGGGTTAGACTGGAAAGTTCTATTACATTTGACCTGATAGAAACTAGAGGGCAATATAGTAAGCGCGCGCGCGCGCGCACACACACACACACACGAATAAATTCTCTCTCCCCGGTTGGGATGCTAAACAATGAGGGTAATGCTTCTCACTTTCCTCTCTCTCACAAAGCAAACCCTTACAAACTCCAGGTTAACACAAGCTTCTCCAGAGAGGATCCGGCAGCACTCACCAGCCTGTCTGATTTTCTCCATGGCCCCTCTCACGGCTGCCACACGGGTCTTTAATATGTTAACATCTTGAGGAAATAGAAATGCGTGCAAACTGCACAGCAGAAAGCCAGTTATCCCCATAGAGTCCTTTTCCTTCGGTCCAAAGGAAATGGCTGTTGACGCTGAGGGAGTTAACTTATAATAGCACGTGCCAGGGTGGTGATGTCAGCGAGGGTGTGGTTAATCGCTTACAAGTCAGAAATTCCTTCAGTCCCAAACATTTCCTCATTCAATCGCACATACATGCTGATCTCTCTACTGCCTTAACTCCTTCAGATATTTTTTTAAAAAGTGTTGGGTCTCCAGCACTTTGATCTTTTTACTTCAGTCTTTTTAAAGGGGAAGAGTCATTGGAAAGCCATTGAAGCAGGTTTTTAAAAGCCTACCATTATTTTGCAGACTCCTTGGAAACCCTTGTTTCCACCCTTGTGTGACTCTTTAATTCCAAAGAAAGGAATGAGGATTCAGTAGCACCTCTTGAGAGAGGTATTTTGCGTGTGGCATGGATGCTTATCTTCAACACCAGTCAACAAGACTAAGGAACAACGAGCCTGAGTTCCCTGGAAACACCTTTCTGGAACAGCAACGCCTACAAATAGGTTTCCAAATAAAACCATGCTTATTTTTAAGGTCAAATAAATCAAGTCAAATAAGCTTTTGAATAAGCAAGTGGTAAGCGCGACTGGTATACAAATAGCTTTTCAAACAGAGGGCAGTAACAATTAATTTTTTTATACCTTAAGCGCTAGTTGATGAGGACCACTAACAGCAAGCTAATGATGTACAAAATGCCTGATCTCCAACCGCAGGTTTATAATTTGTACTGGCTCGGAAATTGAGAATTTAATTGTACCATTATTTTCAGATTTTAAAATGTTTCGGCTAGATGCAGGAATTTTATTCCGTAGACTTGTGCTAGCTGAGAAACAGTTCTTAGAGACAGCAGAGAAGCCACTGCCCTTGGTACAGAAGAAAGTCTGGAAGAACACATGTACCAGACTGCTACCTGTAATTTTTCTTGAGGAGTGAGAAGCCACAGGACATAAAAGAAGGCTAGCTTCATCCTCCTTGGATATACTTCGTCATGCGCAATTTTTCTTAAGTGGGCATGCCTTCCATTTATTATTAAAAACGAATGAAGTTGGTCTTGCTGTTGCTTTCATGTAACCTTGGGATTGCCTTACATGAGCAAATGCATTCAGACACTCTTCCCAAATCAGAGAAATGAACTCATGAAGACCTACCCAGAGCAGGTAAACCCAGCAGATAGCAGCTGGATTAATAGTTCCTTAAAGTTATGGGAGGGGGTTTTGGGGGGGGCGATGGGGGCCTAATAATAATGGTATTAGGAGGAGGGAAATATTCTAAAAATGATTGGTAATGACGGCACAACTCTTTTAATACCATGTATTAAAACCATTGAATGGTATAGTATGTGAATTATATGCCAATGTAACTCTTAGTAAAAAAACAAACGCCATAGAGCAATGCGGTTGTGCTCTATGTCTATCAATACTGCATGCGTCTATCAATACTGCATGCGCAGGAGGCACATCAACAAACAGTGATGCACGCACCTACACAGCATCGGTACTCATCAGGTTAGCCTGGAAGAACCCAGAGCCTCCGGGACACATGCATTAGCAATTATGTATCCACTGCACGCCCCACCCCTTGGCTGACTGCTTCCTGAATCGCTTCCCTAACTTTACAAATTATTGTCAAGAGATAGGAGATTTGATTCCAATTCTACAGCCATTTGTCTTGTCCCCCATAGACTTAGAAGCTGGTCAAACATTTCTTCCATTCCAAGGAGTCTGAAGAATTGAGAAGAGAGAAGATTATTTTCTTTCTTTTTTTTTTTTGAGAGAAGATTTCTGATAGCTTCAAAGACATAATGAAATACAAAAGTTAATGTTACTTGGTTCTGGGTAACCTGAGAGAGTTGGAGTGGGCGTCAAGAAGAAAACTTTCACACAGTGCTCTATAAGATTTGAAGAGAATAAAGAGATGAAATATTCCATCTTAAATACGCATATATACACACGTGTGTGTATACTCACACACACACATAAGGAGGGGCTTCCAAAGTTGATGGAAAACGGAATGGCAAGATAATGGAAATTTTTTTTTTTTAAATGGGAATTTTTTCATGAACTTTTTGAAGCCTATATATATATACACTGATGGACTCCTATTTCTTAAGCAGGAACAGAATGAAGAGTAACATGTTAAGTGGCCGAGGTCTGAACATTTACCCACTGCCTTGATCCAGAGTCTGTGCTTAAAAGAAACTGTAAACCGGACCAGAGCAAGCTGCGGGGATCCTTCCCCTCTCCAGCGCCCCATCAGAAGAGCAGAAACATCACTATCTGCGCATAGCACCCCTTTTCTTCAAAGAGCAGCTACAGTGTCCAAAGAGGGGGTGAAAGGTCTTCCTGCTACCGCAGAAAGTTCCCCCTAGTTGGCCCTGTGTGCCCCCAGGTGCCAAGGCACTGCCAAAGCTCTTCCCCTGGCAGATGTGGGCATGATCTCCACCTCTGCCCGGAACGCCCAGGTGCCCGCGCGCGGGGCACAGCGCTGGCAGCTCTGGGTCGGTCGTCGAGACTCCGGGCATTCCGGCTGAGCCTGGCCGGCTGCAGAGCTGGGGCACCAGCCCGGCTCCGGCTGAACCCCAAGGTGCTTCCTCTCAGCAGACTTGGCTTCCCCGAGGGCGGGGCGGGGTGAGGTCTACCAGCTGAGGGTGTTGTGATTTCCCGGACTAGATGTCGGCTACCCCATAACGCTGTGGGGAACAGGGGTGGGGGGGCTGGGGGAGGAAGGAGGGTGGGGGTGGGGAAGAATGGAAACAGTTCATCGAAAGAACCAAATAACCTTGGAGGGGGGCCGGGATGACACCCTCTCCCTCGGCACATCAGCAGGAAGTCCAACTAACTTCGTTTCACCGCGGTACGAACTTGGCAAGCTGGGTCTGTTCTCCATGCCTTCGCCGCCTGGGGCCTCGCTGGACCGGGCTGGAAATTCCGGGCACCCCGAAACCAGGTGAGCGGCGATGCAGAAGAGGTGAGCGGAGCGCGAGAGGCGCGGAGCGGGACGCGGCGTCCCGGCGCCCCTCGGAGGGGCGAACGCTGCAGCCAAGGGCACTCCCAGATCCCCGAGAGGAAGCCGCCGGATTCCGAAAAGCGCTTTTCCCTACCTTCTTGTTGTTCTTGTTACAGCCGAAAGTCGGGATCCCGGGCCTGGGAGCCACCGACAGCAGCATTTTCTCCTTAATGTGCGGGAGCGGAGCGAGGGAGGGAGCGGGCGGGAGCGAGGGAGAGGGAGAGGGAGGGGGAAGAGAAAGAGAGGGAGAGGGGAGAGGGAGCAGGGAGGGGGAGGAGGAAGGGGGGAGACGGTGGGGGGGGGGGGGTTTGGAAACCGAGCCGGGGCTGCTAGTTTACGTCACTGAGAGAAGTTCACGGAGTCTGAACGAGGCACTTCCACTGGGTCCTAATGCCCAGGATATCGTCTGGTTTGTTTCGGACAGCTTAGCAGTTTATGAGAGGAGGGACAGGAAAGGTGTCTTGGGGGCTAAGCCTAACCTGGCTTTTCAAATCTACCCCCTTTCCTCGACCACCAAAGTCTGGTTTCCGTGGAAAGAGAACGTGAAGGTTGGATGACATTCTCTCAGAGCTCAGCTACAGCAGGATTTCCAAGGGACCAGGAGGACTGCGCCCCAAACCTTAGTGGGGCAGTGTGTGTGTGAAGGGGTAGTCGGCTTCACTGGGCTCTAAAGGCCCGGGGAACAGAGGAGCGTGCCAGAGAGCAGAGAGAAGCAAAGCAGCCTGGAAAGAGCTAGTCTCCCTCCTGTTTAGGATTCTCTCCGGGATGGCCTCGTATGTAAGGGAAATATGACCAGATGGGGCTTAATCATGAAACTTGGTTCCAAATAGGGTTGTGTGTGTGTGTGTATTGGCTTATTTTGGTTTGGCTTTGTTGTTTTACCAGTGTGAAGTGACCCTGACTTTTTACTCCACTATTGTCTAGTCTTCTAGGTCCATGAAGCTGAAAAAATGTCAAGAACTCACCAGTGCCCGACGCCGATGCCCACACAAGTCCTTCTGCTTCAAGTTGGCTCCGAGCTGTAAGGAGAGCGACCATTTAAAGAGTGTGTGATTCCGGAGAAAGCAAAAGAAAGATTCTTAGAGAAGCCAGCAAGTCAGGAGAGTCCAGGGCCAAACACAAATCACAGGCCTCACCTGCAATAGCTTCAAGGAAGGTCCTTGTGGAAGCAGCCTCGACAAGAAAAGGAGCGCGCCGGAAACCGGGAATGTAAAAATGGTACCCAGTAACCTCTTACCCATCCAAGGAGAGAGGCGCTGTAGAACCGGAAGCCTTTGAATCCCCTCACAAGGCCATCGTGCTGCCCCCACAGCTAATCTCTTGAGACCTAGAGGAGCCCCGTGGACTTTGCCACAGCAAACTCTCCACAGAATGGAGGCCGCATCTCCGGTCCAGTTTTCCTGGCGCCTTTTTTTTTTTTTTTTTGCCGGGATCATGGAACAGACAGCTCTAACATTCTGCGGAGTAAATATGCACAGGCACCCCACCCCCAATCTCCAACTTTCCTTTCCAGTGGGACCGGAAGTGCCTGGTCAGCTCAAGGGACACAGGAAGGGTGGGAGCAGCCTCTCTCGTTGTGGGAATTGCAACTGAGAATGGAAACACCAGGGCAGCCCCATGCGATTTCAGAGACAGAGAGCGAAAAGAAGACAGACATCTCTCAGCAATACTGCACCTATGAAAAATGGTCCTTTTCTGCCCTCAGAGAACCGCATTCTTCTGGCTAGTAGCTCAAAGTGTAACCACCACACCACCAAGGTTCTCTCAGAGAACCGCATTCTTTATCTGCCAAGTTGTCCTTTGTGCCAGGGCCTTGCATGCTGTCCCCTCCCTTAGTCTAAACAAGATGGCACAGAAGCCTTACTCTGCAAGGCCTGCTTCCCAGTCGACGTTAATTTTGTTAAAAATCCTAATGTCTTGGGTTCTCCTGCTGCACTTCTTGCTGCTCGGTGATCTCTCCGAATTGAAAATCGTTGAAGCCCTGGGCTTTAGAGAGAATCCAGTTCAAGCCTTGACACCGCTGTCGGATGTGTGTGACTGTAGGTCGACACCCCTCACCCCCCCACACACACACACACCATTTCTGATCCACACCTTTGCAGAAGGCAGTAAAACCTGCTCATCAGCCTTTGGAATCGGAATGGGACCCAGTGCTGTCACTCCCAGGCTGATTCACCCTGGAGAAATGACTTCCCGAGGTTGTGCCTTACTTTGCCCAGGTGTAAAATGGAAGACATGGATAGAATGTACTTCCTGAAAGCACAGAGAGTGAAATAAGGCAATGCCTATGAAGTCCTCAGGAGGGGGCTGCCATTTGATGAAAACACTAACCACTCCATAAACAGATGTTATCTCAAGTATGACCTTACTGTCACGTATCCCAGATTCGCAGAACTCTGTGACGTTTTCCAGAGCCTGGTATCTTAGTTGTAGTCAAAAGATTTTTACTGGGACTAGACAGGGATAGGCAAGTTTAAGGACAAAGCCGGGAAATACTGGATGATAACTTTTAGAGATCACCCCCATTGCATTCTTCCCCACCCCCACTGCCCTCTGCCATAAGCAAACAAACTGGTTGCTTAGGAAATATTTGTATAAAAATATATTTTTATAATTCTCCATGCCCTAGAAATTGATGAAACATCCCATCTCCAAGGGGAAAACAAAATGGGACGGGACCTAAGAGCAGTAGATACAGCCGGCACCACCTCCCACTTCTCTGCAGGTCCTAAGAACTAGAACGGGATCTACAAAGACAAGCAGAGCTTCCAGACATCCGGAGATGTAGCGGTCTCCCCACTCTTCCCGGAGATAGTATTAAATAGGAGAAAGATAAAGAAGAAGCCAATTAAATAAACCTAGGCTCTGCGGTCTGACTAATAAGTTCAGGGTCATACCAATAAAATGACCCAGAGGTGCAAGTTAACTTGCCAAAGGAAATCCCGTCAGAGAATGGCAGCAAGACTGGAAGTCCTGTCTTTCATTCTGCCGGGTGCCCTTTTAAAGGGGACCGGGTTTTGTGGGAGAGACAGGGAAGCTGCTAGAACTCCAGGCTTGATGGGAGGATGCATATGGGAGAAGGAAGAGTCGTTTTTCCTCCAGGAGGTTTCTTTTGTCCATCCTTCTCACTGTCTTGCCTACATTTATCAGGGAGGTCGTGCATGCATGCTCCTCCAAACCTTGCCCTCACAGACCCGGCACACCAGATTCCTTCGAAGGGCAAAAATGAGAGTTTTGGAAAAGAAACATTTGTACCTCTGATTCAGTGTAGACTGACTTATGATTTCTTCCAGAAACAGACAAACACAATCAACAGCAGCATATTTAAAGAAATGTCTGGATCGGGGGCTAGCCAACAATGAACTAACTGGATGTTCAAGATGCCACCGGAGGCTCTTCCGAATCCAGGACTATCTGCAGAGGCGCTGGGCCCCAGCCAGACCAAGAGCCTCTCTGGAGGCCGGCTGTTTCAGCACATGCTGAGAGCGCCCAGGACACTGACGAGTTTGCCAGATAAGTTCTGAAATGTCGTACAAAATTGCTGACCAAGAAATACAAGGGTCAACAACGCCGTTTCCCCCCATCTTTAGATACTTACTGTGGATTACCTCTCCTCCCACTGATTACCTTTCTGCCCCAAAGATGGGTTAATGGAAACTCTCCAAAACGTTGGATTTATTTGCTGCTAAAGAGAAGAGTTTATGCTTCGGGAAGAAGTGGGAGAAAAGGTCACTTAGCAAATCAGCTTCCTTAGGCAAGAAACCAAATAGCTGCATCAACCAAGGAACAAGCTTAGCCCTGCCCCCTTCTGATGCATGATGGAATGACAAAATTGATGTAAGACACCACCCCACCCCCACCCCACCCCCACCAACCCAAACTCCCTGTCACTGAGTTGATTCCGACTCACAGACTCATGTGGACCCTATAGGACAGAGGACAACTGCCCTGGGGGTGTCCGAGGCTGCACATCTTGACAGGAGCAGGCGCCTCGCCTCCTGTCTCTCCCATGGGGCAGCCCACGAAGACAGTGGGGCTCCTAGTGAAACACCTGGAGAAGGGGAAGATCTGACCTTTTCAATTCCTTGACTTTCTTCATTGGAAAATGGAGACAGAAAAGACAGGCAGCCCTGAAGGCGTCATCCCATACTCTAGCAGCCGCCACGCGGGGCCAAGAATTAGCATAGAGACTAACCCAACGAAAGGGTCAGGGACTTTTCCTTTGCTGGACACCGAAGGAAGGCAAGGACCACGTCGTCTAGCTCACTGGGTCAGGAAGTTGGGACAACGTAGAAGGAGAGCACCGGTTTGGATTCAGTCACAACCAGAATGAGCTGCATGATTACGCAGTAACAGCAACTATGTCCACAGGATGCGTGCTCCATCGCACCGGAGACTTCAATTTGTGTTGGGCCTCAGCTACCCACGGAAAAAGACCCAGTAGGGCCCACAAGTGAATTCAAGTATTTGGTTGAACCAAGTGAAACGGCTGTTTCTCTTGAGTCAATGGAGCCATGGTGGCGTGATGGTGACATGGTGGGCTGCTAAGCATCCTGTCAGCAGTTTGAGCCACCAGCTGCTCTGAGCGGGAACGAGGAGGCTTTCTGCTCCCAGAAAGAGGTGCGGCCCTGGGAAGCCACAGGTGCAATTCTGCCAATATGATCACCAGGAGCCGGAATCGACTCAGTAGCAGTGAGCTGTTTGTTTGTTTGCTTTTGAGGTTAATCAAGTTAATCTGTTTACATCATCAAATATTGGCAAATTCCAGAGGTAAAAGTTCAAATATTTCCCTCAAAGTATTTTTTTATCATAAGTTGCAGTAACCCCCAATACTTTCCCGTGGTTAAATCGCACATTGGACAATATTTCTAGGGACACACTTACAATGCAAGTAGCAGAAGGATTTGTACAAAAACTACAGTTGCCAATGACTGCTGCGAATTCGACCTTCAAGAACCTACCAGATTGACTAGCTATTTGGAAGACAGTTTACTTGAATCCGGATAAACTGGTTCTTCTATTTCTTCAGTGTCTTCTGGGGATAATTTGTACCATGTCCTGAAATTCTCAGATTTAATTAATTCAATATGAGATTGGACTGTGAGCAATATATTGAAAATAGCCATGTATTATGTACAAAGCCAGAATCACAAGCTTGATCAGGACAGGACCACGAGGATTGTGCACTATCCCCCATACCATTCGCTGTTGTCACGTGCCATGAGGTTGGTTCCAGTTCATAGCGACCTTTATGTCCCGCAGAAGCAAACCCCGCCCAGGCCTGCACTGTCCTCACCGTTCCTGTGTCTGAGCCCATGCAGGCAGCCACTACGTCCATCCATCTCCTCCAGGGCCTTCCTCTGTGCGGTGCCCCTCTGCCTTACTGTGCCAAAACCTTATACATAGCATTGCTCGCTACCTGCCTCGTTTGAAATTGTACAGCATTTGTCAGATGAGTGAAGGGACTATCTCCAGCGCTAAATGTACCCCTGAGAAGCCGCTGCCCGTTAAAGAACACTCCGCAGTATTGTTGACAGTGATGGACTATCAGATGTCTAGGCGCTTCTGCTTTAAAAATATGTCTTCGTTTCTTTTTATTGCTTATTTGAGGACCCAAAGAGGCCAGAGATCTGGAATGTGCCCGGGTCTCCCCACAGGAGAGTGAAACCGCTCCCAGAGTGCTAGACAATGTCACACTCCTGTCCTTGTAGTGAGTGCACATTCCCATAGCACGTCATTCGTCATTTGCATAGAGCTTTATCTTATTATCTAATTCGGCTTGAAATTCCCACCTCTTGATTCCCGACGGTGACCTCATGGGAAGTAAGTGCCAACTTTAGGAAATTTTATTGAACACTTCCACATAATCTATGTGGAAGAGTTAAATATAATATAGGAGCGTCACTAAGAGAATAATGTTTTCACCTTTTTTTCTGGAAAAAAATGTCTATTTATTGTCTGGAGGCAAGTAATCCTAGGGAATGCCCCCTTTACTCTTAAGGACTCCACTGCTTACATGAGGTGTGCACACATTGCGAATTACATAGAACCAACTGACTGATTCACATGTAGCTATTTCTTCATGACATTTGAACTAGTATTTGAACAAACTAGATATCAAAGCCTAGTCAAGTTGACATATAAAATTACGTAGCCCTCCATTTTATTTAATTTTCCAGTTGTTTCTTCAGAGCAAATTTAACTTAGATGATCAAGAAACAAACTATATACAGTTAAAAAAAATTAGCCGAGAATCTTTCATGAGATCCAAGCTCAGATTAAGAAAGAACGATGACACATGCAAATCTTCTTATACTATGCAGTCAATGACTGCCTCTATGTTTCCTTGTAGTGGTTAAGATATTTTGCATTAATTTTAAAAAATCAGTTGGCTTCGATCATCGAACCTATTTTTAATTTATTTATTTTTAATTAGGGAATTCTCTTCATCTTCAAATAAGCCTTACTGGCACTGTTTTTTGTTTGTTGTTTTCCTTTTAATTTATTTTTGTAATGCTTTATTAGGGGCTCATACAACTCTTATCACAATCCATACATACAGCAATTGTGTAAAGCACATCTGTACATTCATTGCCCTCATCATTTTCAAAGCATTTGCTCTCCACTTAAGCCCCTGGCATCAGGTCCTCTTTTTTTTCCCTCCCTCCCCGCTCCCCCCTCCTTCATGAACCCTTGATAATTTATAAATTATTATTTTGTCATATCTTGCCCTGTCTGATGACGTCTCCCTTCACCCCCTTTTCTGTTGTCCGTCCCCCAGGGAGGAGGTCACATGTAGATCCTTGTAATTAGTTCCCCCTTTCCAACCCACTCTCCCTCTACCCTCCCAGTATCGCCCCTCAAACCCCTGGTCCTGAAGAGATCATCCGCCCTGGATTCCCTGTGCCTCCAGCTCCCATCTCCACTAGTGTACATCCTCTGCTCTATCCAGACTTGCAAGCTAGAATTTGGATCATGATAGTGGGCGGGGGGTGGGTGGTGGTGAAGGAAGCATTTAGGAACTGGAGGAAAGCTGTGCTCTTCGTCGGCACTGCATCGCACCCCAACCGACTCATCTCCTCCCCTAGACCCCTCTGCAAGGGGATCTCCAGTGACTGACAAATGGGCTTTGGGTCTCCACTCTGCACTTCACCCTTCATTCATTATGGTAAGATTTTTTTGTTCTGATGATGCCTGATACCTGATCCCCTCAACACCTCATGATCCCACAGGCTGGTGTGCTTCTTCCATGTGGGCTTTGGTGCTTCTGAGCTAGATGGCTACTTGTTTATCTTCAAGCCTTTAAGACCCCAGACGCTCTATCTTTTGATAGCCGGGCACCATCAGCTTTCTTCACCACCTTTGCTTATTCACCTGCTTTGTCTTCAGCGGTTGTGTCGGGAGGGTGAACATCACAGAATGCCAATTTAATAGAAGAAAGTATTCTTGCATTGAGGGAGTGCTTGAGTAGAGGCCCAATGTCCTTCCGCCACCTTAATACTAAACCTATAAATATAGGCATGTAGATATATTTCCCCATCCTCATGTATATATTTGCATATGTACATGTCTTTGTCTAGACCTCTATAAATGCCCTTTGCCTCCCAGCTCTTTCCTCTATTTCCCTTGACTTTCCTCCTGTCTCACTATCATGCTCCATCCCCACCTGGGTTTCAGCAATACCTCTCCTCTACATTACCCTTGATCATGCCCTACCAGGCCTGCTACACCCACCTCACCACCAATTTGGTATTGCCTTGTCCCTGGGTTTAACACCACTTCCTTACCCCCCACCTCCCCCTATCCCATTCCCCACCCTACCCCGGAACTGTGGATCCCATTGTTTTCCTCCAGCTTGTTCATCCAGCCTATTTTATTTAAACAGACCTGCGGAGATAATAACATGCACAGTAACAAGACAGAGCAAAACCAAACAACAATATACAGCAAAACAACAACAACAAACCACTGACAAAGAACAAAACACAACAAGAAAGAAAAACTTGTAGTTAGTTCAAGTATCATTTGTTGGCCTTTAGGAGTATTTTCCAGTCCAATCTGTTGGGGCACCATGCCCTGGCCCCAAAGTCCACCTTCAGCATTCCCTGGGGATCTTGCTGCTCCATTCCCTTGCTGTTCTGATGCACTCCCCCAGTGCTTTGCCTCGGTGTGGTGGGATCAGGTCTGGTGCAATTCCCACACTGTGTCTCCGGTGCTGTCCCCCGCAGGGCCATGGGTCAGTGAGGGGCGTCATGTCTCATAGTGGGGCAGTCCTCTCTGTGGACTGGTTGCTCTAATTGGGGTCATCGTCCTCAGGGCCTGGTGGGCAAGGATGTGCTCCACTCTCTCCTACTCCCCCTTCATCTGCTCCCGTGTGCTCTGATCAGATATGTCCTTCTCCCGGAGCTGCAGAATCAATGTCATCCTTTGAAACAAATTCTTCTAGGGGGAGGGGCAGGCATCCACTTAATATTTGGTACTGGGGCCAGCCTCCCAGACCTCTCCATTGGTTCACTACTCCACGCTGGGATGTTGCATTCACACCTGGGGGCACTGGCTTGAAGTCTGGTCCCTCTTTCCCTGTGGAGTGAAATATTTGCTGATATAATCAAATATTTTTAAAAATAAATCATTTTATTGGGGGCTCTTATAACAAATCCATACATCAATTGTATCAAGCACATTTGCACATGTGCTGCCGTCATTATTTTCAAAGCATTTTCTTTCTACTTGAGCCTTTGGTATCAACTCCTCATTTTTCTCTCCCTCCCAACCCTCCCACCCTTGTGACCCCTTGATAAATTACAAATTATTTTCATATCTTGCACCTTCCACTGTTTCCCTTCAACCATATTTCTGTTGTTCATTGCTGTTGTTCCTCAATCATTGCGATCAGTTCCTCACCGGGCCACTTCTCCATCCACCTTCCCCTCCCCTCATGGTCTCAGTACTCCCATTACTGTTCCTGAGGGGTTATCTGCCCTGGATTCCATGTGTTGAGAGCTCTTTTTTTTAATTATAAATTATTATTTTAATAGCTTACACCAGCCACTGTCTCCCTTCCCCTCAGTTTCCCTGCCCACCCACCCCCACTCTCCCCACCTTCGAGAGCTCTTATCTATACCAGTGTATATGCCCCGGTCTAGCCAGATTTGGACCGTAGAACTGGGGTCATGATAGTGGGGATAGAGAACTAGAGGAATGTTGTGTGTTTCATTGGTGCTACTCTGCACCCTGGCCGGCTTGTCCCTTCCTTGTGAACCTTCTGTGAGGCGATGTCCAATTGTCTACAGATGGGTTTTGGGTCTCCACTCCGATTCCCATTGTTCGCATGGATATGATTGTTTCTTTTGGGTTTTCTGATGCCTGATACCTTGGACACCTCATGATCACACAGGCTGGTGTGCTTCCTCCATGTGGACTTTGTTGCTTCCCTGCTAGAGATGGCCGCTTGTTTAACTTCAAGCCTTTAAGACCCTAGACCAGTGGTTCTCAACCTTCCAAATGCTCCGACCCTTTAATATAGTACCTCACATTGTGGTGACCCCCCGAACCATAAAATTATTTTTGTTGCTACTCCATAACTGTCATTTTGCTACTGTTATGATTCGGACAACCCCTGTGAAAGGGTCGTTTGACCCCCAAAGGGGTCTCGACCCACAGGTTGAGAACCACTGCCTTAGACACTATATCTTCTTTTTTTTTTTTTTTAACAATTTATTGGGGTTGATACAATTCTTTTCACAGTTCATACATATACATACATCAATTGTATAAAGCACATCTGTACAGTCTTTGCCCTAATCATTTTTTTCCCTTTTCTTCTTTTACATTTTATTAGGGACTCAAACAACTCTTACCACAATCCATACATATACATACATCAATTGTATAATGCACATCCATACATTCCCTGCCCCAATCATTCTCAAGGCATTTGCTCTCCACTTAAGCCCCTTGCATCAGGTCCTCTTTTTTCCCCCCCGACGCTATATCTTCTAATAGCTGGGTACCATCAGCTTTCTTCACCATATTTGCTTATGCAAATGTGCATAATGCACCCATTTTGGTTTCAGTGATCATGTTGGGAAGGTGAGTATCACAGAATGCCAGGTTATTAGAACAAAGTGTTCTTGCGTTGAGGACTTGAGGAGAGGCCCAATGTCCATCTGTTGCCAGAGAGAGTAAAATTTTTTTTTTTTAGAGTAAAACTTTTATCACTTGTTTTAATTACAGTAAATCCCCAGACATAAACATCCACTTATGACAATTCCTACTTGCCCTTTAATAAGATGTAAAATTTCCCTCTTTTTGAAACTACTGAACCAACACTAACCAAAGGCACTTGCCAGCCAGTAAGTCCGCTCCAACCTTGCGGATAAAGAAAGTCAGACTGCTCTATAGGGTTTGAGACTGACTCTCTCTTTTTTCATATATTAACAGTTTTATTGGCACCTCATCCATCACACAATTTAATAATTCAATTATATCACTAAGAGTTATAATGAGTGTACAATTGTACTGATTGTATAATCAATTTTAGAGCATTTCTCTTCTTTGTGCTCACTTATTCCTGTATTTTTTTTAATTGTGGCAAAATATACACAACAAAACATTCTCCAATTCAACCCCTGCATGTACAATTTAGAGCCACTGGTTGTACTCTTCATGTTGCACAAGCCATTATTGATCTCCCCTTTCAGACTCTTCCCCCACCATTAACATAAGCTCACTGCCCCTAAGCTGCAACGCTCTCCTTCACCCAGGGTGACCACTAGTCAAGTTTGCTTTCTTGTTGTAAAGTAAATTTCTCAATATAATAGTCACATATCGTCTACTTTAAAAGTTAAATCACTTTCTAAAAGCATGTAGACATCATTACAATCAGTTAAGGTGCTCCCTCCCCCACCCGCATTCATTGTTTGCTCCCTAAATCCTCTCTCCTCCCCACTTGCTATCCCTCCTCCACATCCCGATCAACAGTCATTGTCTCTATGCATGCACTCCTACCACGCTTCATAAACTGGGAAACCCAGCAGACACAATCAGAGCAAAACTAAACAGCACAAAGGAAATCACGATATAAAATGATAAAAATACAAATACAGCTTAATAAAGAAAAGACCACCATCAGTATTTTAAAAGCCAGAGAAGAAATTTCTGTCATGCAACCAGCTAGAAATATTTGAGCCTAGAGCAAATTCAGGTGGAGTCAGGAGGGTGGTCAACTGACCAGGTATCATGGTACACCAGGGTTCAGCCCGCCATGATCAAGTTTACAGCACTCTCTGTCTCATAGTAGCGCCATCCAGAGGGATCTGCCAGAGGCTTGATCCGACTAGCTACTCTGCAGATGGATGTTGGCCTCCCACTGTCCTCCACAGCCTTCTACAAGGTGGATGCTCACAATTTAAGCTCTGGTACTTTTCCCTTCCTCCTATTTGGATTTTCTTATTGTCATTGGATCCCACAGGCTGGTGTGCTTCTTTGATGTGGACTTAGATGGCTGCTTGTTTGAATACAAGCCTTTAAGATCCCAGACACTATTCTGTTGATAGCTGGGCACCATCTGCTTTCTTCATCACACTTTGCTGTAGCATCTTTATCTTTAGTGGTCATTTCATGGAGGTGAGTACTGAGTAGGGTCATGTTATAAGAACAAGCTGTTCTTGGGTTAGGGCTAGAGTCAAGTGGAGCCAAGAGTCCACCTGCTTGTCCGTGGGTTATGAACGACTCTGGTTTATTTTGGCAAAAACAACAACAACAAAACACAGACAAAGAAACAATAAAGAACATTGTCAATCACCCCCCTGGGGTATATGGAGGTTGCATTGACAACATCTCAGTAATTTAACCAGTGACATAGAATTTAAGATATTGTTGACAGGAGGAGTTCATCCGAGTGTAGTCCAACTGGGAGCTACAATCCATGAGTCGTTGCTTTGTTCAGATTGATTTCTTAATTGATGGAGCTGTTTACACTGAGCAAGGAGCTGGGGGAAATTTCCCTGTATCAATTCTTACAAGGGCAGATCCTGCCTATCAGATTAAAACCTATTATATTAAAGCAAAGGGAGCATTGGGGTGCTAAGTAGATGGTGGTTCTGGGTCCCCTTTCATTGGACACCCCCTATGCCAGGGGTCCCAACCAAGATGCAGTGACCGCCCTTCCACAGTCTTGGAGTGGCCAAGAGTATTGATACTGAACATCTTTGTAAGAACAGACAGCTTCACCTTTCTCCTGCAGAGCAGCTGTTGGGTTTGGAATAGCCACCGACCTTGTAGTTAGCAGGTCAAATCCTTGAATCAACCTTTCTCACAATCAAGTCATATCAATCACCCTCCCTTGCTACAAGTGCAGTTTTAAAATCATTGGAAAACTCAAAGCCTTTTCATGTATTAAAGCAAGGCTTAACAAGCTTGTGCCAATTTACCTACAAGTTCAACTTAAACTAGACACACTTAGGAAATGATCGCTTCCTAACCTCAGAGATGGTCCCAGTAGCCCTTAGGAATGGGAATTCCCAATGAGTATTAAGGGAAATACTGCCATCCCCTGGATAAAACAGGGCTTGCCCCCTTGGCCAAGTCCTGGGGAAACAGCATAGAATTTTGTATATAAGTAGGTCAGAAACTTAAAAACTTAAATTCAGTACTGCACTTAATTGCTGTGTTAAATTGGGAAGCTCACATCCTTTTAAAGCATCCGTTTCCTCTCCTACAAAAAGAGCACAGAATCTGACCTGTCTCTCAGGGATTATCATGACAAATTGGATACCGACTATAAAAGAGCATTGCCCGCCTAAAGTCCATTTGCAGGGTCCCCACGATTGAGCCGCCAGTGAAACCCCTCGGATTAAGGACTGGGATGTGAATGGTCGGCTCCTTTACTGCAGATGTAGCGGGGTTAAAATGTGACACCTTGTCACTGGATCTTCCTTATGACCCTTTTCTATTTGTTCCTGTCTCTCGTAGCTTGCTGCTTTCTTTAAAATGGAATTTTTCCTCTTTTATTTTGCCATTGTAGTTGTTTGGTTGGTTTGACTTCTTCTGTTTTGCTGTATAAGTCTCTTATGCAGGGTAAGTAGCTCTACAGAGACAGGCACTGCATGAATAGTTTCCTGGAGCATGGCAGTGGGGTAGTGGTTACATGCTGGGCTGCCAACCACAAGGTCAGCAGTTCAGAGCCACCAGCTCCTCTGCAGGAGAAAGATGAGTGGCCTGAGATACTGCGAGTGATGGGACAAGTCAACATCATGTGATCTGGTGCCCGAAGAATGCAGCTGTGGTATCGCTACCACCAGTGAATATATAAATACTACTCAGTGCAACGCAGCCCTGGTGGTGGAGTGGTTTTATGCATAGGGCTGCTAACCACAAACTCAGCACTAGCTGCTCTGAGGAACTAAGATGAGGCTTTCTACTCCCATAAAAAGTCTTGGAAACTACACAAACAGTTCTACCCCGTCTTACAGCGTTGCTTTGAGCCAGTAGGGACTTGATGGCAGTGGGGTCTTGAAGGGCATGGCAGGGGAGAGAAAGGGGAAACGAACAACAATGAGTGCAAAAAAGAAGAAAGTGTCCTAACATTTATTGGGGTGAGAATCGCATAACTCTTTTCTACTATGATTGAAATATTGAACTATATGCTATGTAAATTATACAAGGGGGTACCCCTCTAAAAAGCGATGCTCAGTTGTTTTTGTGATGTGAGGGTGATAGTGCATTTGGAGTTTGTTCTTCCAGGTCAGACTGTTAAACAAGCTTTCTATTTAGAGGTTCTGAAAAGATTGCGCAACTGTGCGCAACAAAAAAGACCTGATTTTTGGCAGTCGGGGAACAGTTTTGCCACCATGACTATGCACCCGCTCATGCAGCCATCTCAGGGTGCCAGTTTGAAACAAAAAACAGCATGCCTTTGTTGCCCATGTACCTTTCTCAGCTGACCTCCTCCGTACTGGTCGAATGAGGCACCTAAACCTTGTCTCCCGCAGAAGCAGGCGTGGATTCCGTGAAGGAGTAACCCTGACCCCAAGAAGGCAGCTGTTGCAGTGTCCAGGGCATCCTAAGGATTTCAACATTGAGTTGTGCAATAGTATTAAAAATGTCAAAATATATCATAAATTATAGAAAAATGTAAAAGGATTCAAGAGTCAAGTGGAGGGCACGCTCTGTCCAAAGGTGGGATAATTTGAGTATCCAAAAGAATAATCATTGCAAAGAATGGGAACACATAAAATTAATACTCAATTTTTTTAAAAACAATTTATTGGGGCTCATACAACTCTTATCAATACTCAGTTTTTAAAGACCCTAATTCATCACATTTCAGGGGATTAGGCGGCCAATTTATTGTTCAGAAAACTAACAAATAAAGGAAACAAATCAAAGACCTAATCTGCCTTTTCTTTGTGAAATATATTTCATAATAACCAAATAATTGATGAAAGATAACTAATTTCTTTCATTAATTAATTCTTTCACAGAAGAATCTAAGAAATAAAGAATAAAATAGTATAACTTTATAATATTTAATTAAATAGTTGATTTAGAAAGTGATTACAAAAGTTGCTAAAATAACTCGGTTAAGAAATGATTGAGCATCACAAGAAAACTATATACTAATATCCCTAATGAATTTAGTTGTAAAAATCCATAACAAAATATTAGCAACTGAATTCAGTAGCATATAAACGTTTATATATCATGACCAAGTAAGAATTATTCGAAAAACACAAGTAATGGAAAATCAAGTAATACAACATGCAGTGTTAATAGAACAAGGGATAAAATCCACATCGTTATCCTAACAGATGCAGAACAAGCATTTGACAAAATCGAAAACTCATTCAAGATAAACATTTCTCAACTAGCAATAGAAGAGAATTTCCACAACTCTATAAAGGGCGTGTGCACTCGCATCTTACTTAATGGTGAAACACTGAATTCTCTCACCCAAAAGTCAGGAAGAAGACAGAGGCCCCTCTCACCATTCTATGCAGCTTTGTGCTGGAGGTTGTAGGGTGTGCTCTAAAGGAAAACAAGCCAGAGCACTTAGACGCCTCCAAGTAGGCATTGAAGAGGCGAGGTTTTCTGGTCAGCTCCCGGGACGATGGCCTGTGTCCACTATGGTCTGGAACTGAATCCCCCGCGATGTTAGAATAATCAGATATTTAAAATCAAAAGGGAAGTATTTAGCCAAGGACACCACGTTCAGAGGGTTGGAAGGAAGAAAGCCAGAGGGAGGAGGTGGGATAAGCCACGGCACAGTGAGGGGGTGGTGGTAGATGAGTTGAATCAGAACCCGCATGAAATGTTGAATGTTCGGCTATGGTATACTCTGTAAATCTTCACCTAATTCACAATAAAAAGTTGGAAAGGAAGAAGTAGAGCTGTGTTTATTTACAAGTAGGGTGATGTGTCAGTTTAGAAAACCCTAAGGAACTCACAATACAACTACTAGAACTTAATCATGAGCTTAGCAAGGTCACAGAGTGCAAATCAACCTATAAAAACCAATTAACCGGGAAAAAGAGGACCTGATGCAAAGGGCTTCAGTGGAGAGCAAATGCTTTGAGAATGATGAGGGCAAAGAATGTACAGATGTGCTTTACACAATTGATGTATGTATATATGTATGGATTATGATAAGAGTTGTAAGAGTCCCTAATAAAATGTTTTTAAAAATCAATTACCCCAGGATGGATGAGCCTATAAAGACAGCAAGTAGAATAGGGGCTAGGGGTGGGGTGGGGAGTCCAGTGGGTGGTGGGGCGGGTACAAGGGAGGGGGTCGTGGAGTTCGGAAGGAAAGAGGGGGAAAAGGAAGGAAGAGAGTGTTTTGAAACTGACCGTGCCAGCGATTGCGCCAACCTGCTCGATGTGAGTGAGCTATGGATGACTTATCTGCATTAACTCCCAATAAAATGGTTTCGAAAAAAAATTATATTCCTATACACTACTAACAAAGTCTGAAATGATAGCATCTCATAACAGGACAAAAAATTAATACTCAGGAAAAATTTAACAGAACAAAGGTAAGATTTTTTTTATCATTTTATTAGGGGCTCATATAACTCTTCTCACAATCCATACAGACATCAATTGTGTCGAGGACATCTGTACATTCGTTATCCTCATCATTCTCAAAGCATTTGCTCTCCACCTAAGCCCCTGGCATCAGCTCATTTTTCCCCTCCCTCCCCGCTATTCTCTCCCTCATGAACCCTTGATAATTTATACATTATTATTTTGTCATATCTTGCCCTGTCCGACTTCTCCCCTCACCCACTCTTCTGTTGTCCGTCCCCCAGGGAGGAGGTCACATGTAGATCCCTATAGTTGGTTCCCCCTTTCTTCCCCACCTTCCCCTTCCCCTCCTTGTATGGCTAATCTCATTATTGGTTCGGAGGGGTTTATCTGTCCTGGATTTCCTATGTTTCCAGTTATTATCTGTACCAGTGTACATGCTCTGGTCTGGCCAGATTTGTAAGGTAGAATTGGGATCATGAGAGTTGGGGGGAGGAAGCACTGAAGAACTAGAGGAGTGGAGGAAGGGTGGGGTGGAAAGGGGGAACCGATTACCAGAATCTACATACAACCTCCTCCCTGGAGGGCGGACAACAGAAAAGTGGGTGAAGGGAGACGTTGGACAGTGTAAGAGATGACAAAATAATAATTTATAAATTATCAAGGGTTCTTGAGGGAGAGGTGAGTGGGGAGGGAGGGGAAAAAATGAGCTGATGCCAGGGGCTTAGGTAGAGAGCAAATGTTTTGAGAATGATGAGGGTAACGAATGTACTTTATACAATTGATGTATAGATTGTGATAAGAGTTGTATGAGTCCCCAATAAAATGATTAAAAACAAACAAAACAGAGATGGCACCAAAAAAGGAACTAGAGGAAAGTTGTGTTTTTCATCGTTGCTACACTGCACCCTGACTCTCTTGCCTCCTCCCCAAGAACCTTCTGTAAAGCGATGTCCAGTTGCCTACAGATGGACTTTGGGTCCACACTCCCCCTCATTCACAATGATATGATTTTTTGTTCTTTGATGCCTGATACCTCATCCCTTCCACACGTCATGATCACACAGGCTGGTGTGCTACTTCCATGTGGGCTTTGTTGCTTCTCAGCTCACTGGCCACTTGTTTACCTTCAAGCCTTTAAGACCCCAAATGCTATATCTTTTGATAGTCAGGCACCATTAGCTTTCTTTACCACATTTACTTATGCACCCGCTTTGTCTTCAGTGACCATGTTGGGAAGGTGAGCATCATGGAATGCCAGTTTCATAGAACAAAGTGTTCTTGCATTGAGGGAGTACTTGAGTGGAAGCCCAATGTCCATCTGCTACCTTAATACTAAACCTATAAATATATGCACATAGATCTATTTCCCCATCATCATATATAGATTTACATATGCACATGCCTATATTTAGCCCTGTATAAATGTCCTTTGCCTCCTAGTTCTTTCCTCTATTTCCTTTTACTTTCTTCTTGTCCCACTATCATGTTCAGCCTTTATTTGGGTTTCAGTAATTCCCTTCAGTTACATTGCCCTTAATCAAGCCTTACCAGGCTTCCTACACCCTCCTCACCATCGATTTTGGATCACTTATTATTCTCATGTCCCTGGGGTTGTTAATGCCCACTTCCTCCCCCCTCTCATGTCCCCCTGAACCATCAGTCCTGTTGTTTTCTCCTCCAGCTTGTTTATCCCACCTATCTTATCCAAATAGACCTGCAGAGATAATAATGTGCACAAAAAATAAGACAGATAAAACAAAGCAACAAAACAATAGCAACAACAAACAAAGAAAAACCTGTACATGGTTCAAGGATCTGTTTGTTGACCTTTAGGAGTATTTTTCGGTTGAATCTGATGGGGTGCCACGCCCTGGCCCCAAAGTCTATTTTTGGTATTCCCTCAGGACTTCCTTGCTCTGTTCCCCTGAGGGGTTCGCCTCAGTGTGTTTGGGTCAGATCAGGTGCAATTCCGCACTGTGTCTCCAGTGTTGTCCCCAGTAACTCTATGGGTCAGCAAGGGATGTCGATTCACTGTGCTTTGGCTACTCTGAGCGGGAATATCATCTTCAGGACTTGGTGGGCCAGGATGTGTTCCTCTCTCTCTTTTTTCTCTTCCTCTCCCTTCATTTGCTCCTGTGTGCTCTGATCAGACATGTCCCTCTCCCTGAGCTCTAGCTTCAGTGCTCTCCTCTGAAGGGAATTCTTATGCAGGGAGGGGTTCTGTAAACATAGTTGGGATTGGGGCCGGCCTCTCAGACCTCTCTATTGGTTCCCTGCTTCATGCCAATATGTTGCAGTCACATCTTGGAGCACCAGGATGAAGTCTGGTCCCTTGCAGCTGGTGTTTTTGAATTACTGATCTTGCAGTTAGCAGCCCAACAAGTAACCACTATGCCACCAGGGATCCTTTATAATAACTAAAGTAACTGTAAAATGTACTATCCAAATTGGGATCGTTTTGGAACAAGAAGGCACTATTAATGCTTAATCCAGAACAATTGGCGTAAACTGAGAATGTCCCAGGCAAACCAGGAAATGTGGTCATGCTAGTAACAGCAAAAGATGGAAACCAGTAAGGGGCTTTTAAAATAATACTGATACACGGAGACAACGAAATGCTACATAGCCATAAAAGGAAGTACCTTCCATGTACTAATTTGGAAGATTCTCTAAGATATATAATTTTTTAAAAGCAAAGTACAAAGCAGTACTTTTACCATTTGTAAAAAACAGGAAAAGAAATATAATTGCTTAGCCAAATAAAATATATTTGGAAGAATATAAAACCAGTAGCACTTCTTATCTCTGGGGAGGGACACTGGATAATTGGGAGACAGGAGCAGGAAAGTAAATTCACTACTATCATAGCTCTTTTGTTTCTTCTTAATTGTGAAAATAAGTAAAATTGTAAAAGAAAATGGTTTTAGAGCTGATTTTTATGGCCTATTTCCCCCTGCCTGAGTTTCTATGCTAAATAATTCTTTTTTTAAAATTATTTTATTGGGGGCTCGTACATCTCTTATCACAATCCATACATCCATCCATCGTGTCAAGCACCTTTGTACATTTGTTGCCATCATCATTTTCAAAACATTTTCTTTCTCCTTGAGCTCTAACCCTCCTTCCCTCATGAACCCTTGATAATTTAAATTTTTTTCATGTCTTACACTGATTGATATCTCCCTTCACTCACTTTTCTGTTTTCTATCCCCCTGGGAGGTTAATGTAGATCATTGTGATCGGTTCCCTCTTTCTCCACCCCATCTTTCCCTTACCCTCCTGGAATCGCTACTCTCAATATTGGTCCTGAGAGGTTTATCTGTCCTGGGTTCCCTGTGTTTCCAGCTCTTACCTGTACCCATGTACATGCTCTGGTCTAGCCAGATTTGCAAGATAGAATTGGGGTCCTGATAGTGGTGGGGAGGAAACATTAGAGAACTAGAGGAAAGTTGTGTGTTTCTGTGAGATTAATTGAAGGGCGGAAAGATAAATGCCTCAGTGAGCTTTGCCTTTCTTGTCTCTCACTCTTTAATCATTGGACCAGTGTGCGGCTGCCTTGCTTGTTCTGTGCCTCAATTTACAGGGCGCACTACCTGTGGGACACCTAGGCTGTGGACTGTGTCGCTGTAATTTGAGATTCCTTCAAGACCTGCTTCGCCACACAATTGGAATGTACATCTCTTGAGCTAGGGATTGACTGCTGGTGACCTGCCTTGCTGTTTGCTGCCTGTGCCCGTATAGCCTGAATCTCTCTATAGATGACTATCTGATGGCTCTCAAGACTTGAAGGACTGCCAGTGTCTCACAACTCTCTCATGGGAGTGAGTTGCACTGAGCCAGTTGTACTGCTTTATAATTTAGCTGTTCATTTCTTGTATTATATATCTATCTGTATATAATTTAACTGTTCATTTCTTGTGTTATATAGCTATCTGTATAAATATATATATAAAATTATTAGCAATCTGGTTTTGTCTCTCTAGAGAACCCTGTTTAACACAATGATTCTTAATAACTCTCACAGAAAATGTATATGTAATATTACCCTTTCCCATTTTCTATATTTAATAAATTTTACAAAGCAAGAATTGAATTAATAATTGTCATAGATCACAAATTTGCATATCTTTATGCTTTTTACTTCAATTTTCCATCTAATTAAATGAACTTGATTGAAATTTTAAAAATAACAGTAAGTTTACTTAGCCCTGAAAATCTCAAATCTAATTAGTAGTTAAAATTATTTTGTCTAAAACTGTATATATAAAAAGAAAAAAATGTTTAATAAATTTTTAAAAACTGTGTATAAAAGTTTAGAGAACTCCAACAGTTTGTTTTTTTTTTAGCATGGCTCGAAGTCTTTATTGATGGCAATGGTGAGACAAGGGGGTATGACAGCTCCCGCTTCGGAGGTGACGTCCAGAACCTAAAGTGGCGGCCTCAGACCATCAACAGTTTCTAATACCGAAGGGGATGAAAAACATTTCAAGTCAGGTAAGACGGTGAGAGAGTATAGCTTATGGGGTGTTTCAATTCAGTAAATATGTCTTTAAAATAATTGTTTCTAGTCTTTTATTTTTTAACAGTTTTATTTACACTTCATCCACGTCACACGATTCAATTATATCAAGAAAAGTCCAATCAACATCACAACCAATTCTAGAACGTTGTTTTCTTCCTCGAACTCATTGTCATTCATGTGATTATTTAATTATGGAAAAGTATACACAACACAACGTTCTCCGATTCGACAACGTCTACATGTACAGTTCAGTGTCATTGATTATGCTCTTCCTGTTGTCTTTAAGAGAATCCCCACCTCCTCAAACCCCACAAGATTTTAACATTGTTACTATTCATTAGTTACAAAAAGCAAAAACAGTGGAGGGAAATAACTTTTTAGGTGAAATAACCTCTCACTTGGATTAATTAACTGTAACTGTCACAATTAAAGATTGGAATCAATGGAACCAGTGAGTCTTAACAAATGAACAGTCTCTAAACACAAACATCAACGTTCCAATTTCATCCCACAGAAGAGGCATCTTTTCTTAGTTAAGGACTCAAAATAATTAAAATCAAACACCACCACCCCCTCCCTCTCTAGCCCCACCGCAGAAACCAAAACCCTCTGGCACAGCCAGCTGGTTGTGAGGGGCTAGCGAGTTGGTTTCAGCTCACAGTGGCCCGATGTGCAACCGAAGGAAACACTTCTAGTCTGGTTTCACCTCCCAATCGTTGCTGTTTGAGCATATTGCTGCAGTCACTATGCCAATCCATCTCCGCGAAGGCCTTTCCTCTTCCTCACTAAGCCTTTAACAAAGCAGGTTGTCCTTCCCCTGGGCTGATCCCTCCTGAGAACATGCCCAAAGAATGTGGGACAGACTCACCATCCCCATTTCTAAGGAACATTCTGACTGTTCTTACAGCACAGACTGCATTCTTCTGCCAAGCCAAGGCAGACTGCACATTTACCAAAACAATATGTCAGAGGCACTGACTCTTCTTTGGTCTCCCTTATTCGTGGTCCAGTTTTCGCCAGCTGAACAATGGGTCTGAGGCCATTGAAAATACTCTGGACGGAGTCAGGGGCAACCTTAGTCTTCAAAAGGGACCTCTTTGCTTTGGAACACTTTGAGAGATCTTTTGCAGTGGGTCTGCCCAGTGCAACCCGACAGGGTTTGAGTTCTTGCGCAGGGGCCTCTTCTCTGTGCCGTTCCAATGTGAGTATCTGTGCTGCCCAGGGGAGCACGACAGTGTTTGAGTTCTTGTCTGCAGCCTCCATCAGCGTTGGCTGTGGAGCCAAGTAAAATGAAGTCTTTGACAACTTCTGTCCTTTCCTCACTTATCCTGCTATTGGTAACTGACATAGCTGTAAAGGCTTTTGTTACCTCTATTGAAGGCTGTAGTCTTTGATCTTCACTACTAAGTGCTTCAAGTCCTCTTGGCTCTCAGTAAGCAAGGCACACATCACAGATAGTTAATAAGTTTTCCTCCAATCCTGATGCCATTCTCCTTCACATAGCTCCGCCTCTCAGCTTATTTTCTCAGCACATAGATTGAATAAGTGTGGTGGAATATATAACCCTGGCTGGCAGGGTCAGGGCAGGGAATGTTCTAAAAGTTATATGGTCGTGATTGCACAATTCTCCTTGATATTAGTGAATGATTGAAGTGTACGCTATGCAAATTATGTGCCAATAAAACTGTTAAAACATATGATATATATATCCCTGATGTACACCTTTTCTGATTTTAAACCACACAGTATCGTATTGCTCTGTTCAAATACCTGCCTTTTGGCTTATGTTCTTTTTTTTTTAATGTGCAAGTTCTACATGAGCACAATTCATGCCCTGGAATTCCTTTTCTTCCCTGTGTTGCCCATCAGTTATTATGACTCACACAGTCAAATGCCTTGACACAGTCAATAGGACAGAAGTAGCCATCTTTCTGGCATTCTGTGCTTTCAGCCAAACTCTATCTGACATTAGCAAGCATCTCTCAATCCATGTACTTTTCTTTTTAAATCATTTTATTGGGGGTTCATACAATTCTTATCACAATCCCACGTACTTTTCTGAATTTGGTTTGAATTTCTGGCGGTGCCTTTTCTGAGATACTTCTGCCACCATTTTAAAAATCATCTTAAGCAGATCTTGTGTGTGATATTAATGATATCATGGGATCGTTTCCATATTCCGTTGGATCACCTTTCTTTTGAATGGGCACAAATATGGACCTCTTACAGTGAGTTGTCCAGGTCGCTGTCCTCCAAATTTCTTGGCATAGACAAGTGATGCATCTGTTTGTTAAGATAACTCAACTGATAGTGCATCAATTCTTGGAGCCTTGAATTTCATGTTCGGTGGAGCGTGAACTTTCTTCAGTACCACCAGCTCTTGAGCATAGTCTACCTACCGAAATGGTTGGATGTCAGCTAGTTCTTTTTGATATCGTGACGCTCTATATATTTCTTCTGTATTCCTTTGATGTTTCCTGACAATAATTTGCTCATTAATATTACAACTCATGACTGGAATTTTTCCCTCAGTCCTTTTCAGCTGAAGGAATACTGAGCATGGTCTTCCCTTTTTCTATTCCAACTGCAAGTCTTTGCACATTTTGTTATAATACTGTCTTTTCAAGCCACTCCTTGAAATCTTCTGTTTAGTTCTTTCACGTCATCATTTCTTCCTTCTGCTTTAGCAGCTCTGCAATCTGGAGTGAGTTTCAGAGGTTCGCTTGCCATCCATTCCAACATTTTCTTTCTTTAATGACCGCAACACAGTGAATTATTTAATATGACTCCTCTAGTTGTAGCCTTTGCTATTCCCACCAAACAACATTTTCCTGATGCGTTACGAGGGGTCTCCCGGCAAAAAACAGTTATTTCTTTTCCAAAGCTGTGTTTTTTGTTTTTAACAAAACAACCTACCACCTTCAAAGTACTCTCCAGGACACTTAATAGTACATTTGTCAAGTCTGCGGTTCCATTCTTGGAAACAGTTTTCAAACCCATCTGTTTGGATGGCTGACAGCACCTCTCTTGTTGTTTTTCTTTACCTCATCTATGGTCATCAAATCTCTGTCCTTTCATGTCCCTCTTCATTTGAGGAAACAAAAATAAGTCATATGGAGCAAGGTCAGGTGAGTAAGGTACATGGGGGCTCATATAACTCTTATCACAATCCATACATACATCAATTGTGTCAAGCACATTTGTACATTCATTCCCCTCATCATTCTCAAAACATTTGCTCTCCACCTAAGCCCCTGGCATCAGCTCATTTTCCCCTCCCTCCCCATCCCCCCCATGAACCCTTGATAATTTATAAATAATTACTTTGTCATATCTTGCACTGTCTGATGTCTCCCTTCACCCACTGTTTTGTTGTATGTGCCCCAGGGAGGAGATAATATGTACATCCTTGTAATCTGTTCCCCCTTTCCAATCCACCCTCCCAGTATCGCCATGCACACCACTGGTTCTAAAGGGATCATCTGCCCTGGATTCCCTGTGTTTCCCATTCCTATCTGTATCAGTGTCCATCCTCTGGTCTAGCCAGATTTGTAAGGTAGAATTGGGATCATGATAGTGGGTGGGGAAGAAGCATTTAGGAACTAGAGGAAAGTTCCATGTTTCATCATTGCTACATCACATCCTGAATAGCTTGTCTCCTCCTTGCGACTTTTCTCCCTGAGACCCTTCTATAAGTTGCTTACAGATGGGCTTTGGGTCCCCACTCCCCACTCCCCCTAATTCACAATGATATAATTTTTTGTTCTTTGATGCCTGATACCTCATCCTTTTGACACCTCGTGATCACACGGGCTGGTGTGCTTCTTCCATGTGGGCTTTGTTGCTTCTGAGCTAGATGGCCGCTTGTTTACCTTCAAGTCTTTAAGACCCCAGACTATATCTTTTGATAGCTGGGCATCATCAGCTTTCTTCACCACATTTGCTTATGCACCCATTTGTCTTCAGTGATCATATCTGGTAGGCAAGCACACAATGATATGATTTTTTGTTCTCTGATGCCTGATAACTGATTCCTTCAGCACCTTGTGATCACAGACTGGTGTGCTTCTTCCACGTGGCTTTTTCTTGCTTCTGAGCTAGATGGCCGCTTGTTTACTTTCAAGTCTTTAAAACCTTATATATTTTGATAGCTGGGCTCCATCAGCTTTCTTCACCACATTTGCTTATGCACCCGCTTTGTCTTCAGCTATTGTGTTGGGAAGGTGAGCATCATGAAATGCCAATTTAATAGAACAAAATATTCTTGCATTGAGAGTACTTGAGTGGAGGCCCAAGTCCATCTGCTACCTTAATACTAAACCTGATACTTTAATACTTAAACCTATAAATATATGCACATAACCTATTTCCTCATCCTTTTATATATATTTACCTATGTACATGCCTTTATTTACACCTCTATAAATGCCCTTTGCCTCCCAGCTCTTTTCCTTTGACTTTCCTCTCGTCCTGTTATCATGTGCAGTCTTCATTTGGGTTACAGTTATTCCTCTTGGTAACATTACCCATGATCACACCCTACCAAGCCTCTGACACTCTCCTCACCACTGATTTGGATCACTCGTTGTTCCTTTGTCCCTGGGTTTGTTAACACCACTTCCTTTCCCCACACCTCCTCCTCTCCCGTGTCTCCCCGGAACTGTTGGTCCCATTGCTTTCTCCTCCAGATTATTCATCCAGCCTATTTATTTAGACAGACCTGCGGAAATAATAACATGCACAAAGACAAGACAGAGCAAAACCAAGCAACAAAAGAAAACAACAACAGCAACAACAAAAAGCCAATGACAAAAACAACAACAACACAACAACAAAGAAGAAAGCTTGTAGTTAGTTCAAGGACTGTTTGTTGGCCTTTAGGAGTGTTTTCCGGTTGAGTCTGATGAGGGTGCGCAGCCCCGGCCCCAAAGTCTATTTTTGGTATTCCCTTGCTCTGTTCCCCTTGCTGTTCTGTTCCACGTCCTTAATGTTTTGCCTCCGTGTGGTGGATGGTGCAATTCCCACAGTGTCTCCAGTGCCATCCCCTGTAGGGCCATGGGTCAGTGAGGGATGGCGTGTCTCATAGTGGAGCCGGCCACATGGTCCCCTCCATGAATTGGCTGCTCTGAGCGGGAATCTCATCATCAAGGCTTGGTGGGCCAGGATGTGCTCAGCATGCTGTTTTTTAGCCCCAAACTGCCTATGAGATGACTGTATGAGCAGGTGCATTGTAGTGGTGGCAAAACCAGTCCCCCAACTGCCACTAGTCAGGCCTTTTTCTTTTCATAACTTCTAAATAGAAAGCTTGATTAATAGTTTGACCTGGTGGAAAACTCCAAATCCACTATCCCTTTCACATCAGCTGAGCTTTTCTGGTTCATTTGTTTGATTTTGGGGGGTACCCCTTCATAGAGAAGAGAAAATGGGGGAAGACACTGATAGGATTCAACTGTAGATAACTGTTAACAGAGTTCATTGTAATTGCTGGGTATGAAACAAGACATCTCAGAAGTAGGAAGTGAGGGATTTCACTACCGGTGAGAGACAAGAGCCCAGCATGAAGCGTGTCTTTTGGTCGCTGGGGGGGAACCTCTTTGATCCCGAATATAGTTTTCACACCAGAGGAGCAACAGAGCAGAAAGAGCAGAAGCAAGAACAGAGCAGTGGACTTCCCGGCCCATCAAGCAAGTAGAGCTGAGTGCTTTGGGGCAGGAGACTGGCATGTGGGGTAAGGGTGCCTCTGGGCACTTAATTGGGAAGGCTGTGTTTGTTGACCATGGGGCTGGGATTGAGATTTATAGAATAGCATGCCCCTTGGGCATTTATTGGCAGTTCTAAAAAAGGTTTGTAATATTGTCCATGAGGGCAGAGACCAGGTCAGAGGCTGAGGTTTAGGCAGAGGCCTGCCTGCAGGAACAGAAAAAAAGAAACTATCCTGACTGAACAATTATTTCCTGAGCATTTCTCACCTGGATCGTAACCTTGCTATTTGATTCTCTATAAACTCTGCAATCAAGAATTTACTCTGTGAGCTTTGGGTGGCCATTAGAGTGAGTTATAGAACCCAGATGAAAAGTAGAGTGCTGTGGGAGAGTTGGTGTCAGACCGGTAAGGAAGGTTGGAGTTTGGCTGCAGGGTTGACCTTAACCTCACAGGAGTCAGCCTTGGGCAATGCTGTTGAGTCTGATTTTCCTTCCCTCTTGTGTAGCTGGAGCAGGTCAGAAGACGTCCCCTCATCATCTCATTATTCCTTTTGCTCAATGAACTTTTTGTTTTTTCGTGTGTGATGTCTTTCATGCCATTCCACAACTCCTCTGGTCTTTGTTAGTGCTCAGTGCATCAAATCTGTTCTTGATATGGTCTCTGAATTCAGGCGGCATATACTCAAGATCATATTTTGGTTGTCATGGATTTGTTTCAATTTTATTCAGCTTCAATGTGAACTTGCAAATGAGCAATTGAAGGTCTATTTCAGTTAGCCCTGGTCGTGTTCTGCCTGATGATATTAAGTCTCTCCACCATCTCTTTCCACCAATGTGGTAGATTTGATTCATGTGAATTCCATCCCGCAAGATTTATATATTTAGTCAACCATTTATGTTGTTGGAAAAAAAGACATTTGCAATCACTAATTCAGAGACTCACCTAAAAATCCACTGTTAGGGATACGTGGCAGAGCTTTCTTTCCCTAACAAAACATTTTTATTAAGGGAAAGAAAACTATTTCTAGCTGTCTATTGTTGGAAATAGTTTAGCACAGATGTAACCAGATGGGTCTTTTTAAAACCAGAAACAAACAAAAAGGACCTGACCTTACAAACTTTGAGCACCTGCGGTGACAAGCTCCCCATTCTTGGCTATACTATACACAAACCTGTGAGCCTCCGAAGTCACTACTTCATGCTCCATCTCCATGCAAGGACAACAATCTTATCCTGGAAGCAGAATCAGCCAAAGGTCAAAGTGCAAATGGGGTTGGTTCTCTTTGCAAAGAACTTCAGCTTTAACATGTAGATTGTCCTGACTGCCCAACTTGTTCTTATTAGCAGATTAAGTACAGGGAAAAAGAATGAGGGACTTATTTTTTTTTCTTCTTTTACATTTTATTAGGGACTCATACAACTCTTACCACAATCCATACATATACATACATCAATTGTATAAAGCACATCCATACATTCCCTGCCCCAATCATTCTCAAGGCATTTGCTCTCCAAGAGGGACTTATTTTTTACTTTGATTAAAGAGAATTCAAGGGACAGAGGGTGAGAAATTAGGAAGTAATTAGTTTCGGGGTTAAAAAATAAGTTATTGTAGGGTCCAAAACCAACTATAGTTTGTTAGCAGCTGAATGTGTATAAATTTTGTACCACCAGGATGGGAATCCACCGACTCAATACGGTTTAGAAATTCCCCAGCACATTGGTATCTTTCTCTTAAACAACTCAAAAAGTTTCAGAGAAATTATAACATCCCTGTGAAACATTTCAGATTAGCCTGTGACATATAAAACCTAAAGCTGGATTGAGTTTATACTAAATATTAAGGCCCAGAATTTTCTTAGAAGTCACTCAGTCATCAAGTCAATTGAGTCTCATAGAGATCCTTTAGGGCGGAGTAGACTGTCTCTGTGGGTTTCCAAGGTTGTAAATCTTGACATGAGCATACAGCCTCATCTTTCTCCTGAGGAGGGGCAGGTAGATTGGAACCAATGACTTTGTGGTTAGCAGTTTAATACTAGGTAGCCCACCAGCCACCATCTCCTTTAGGCAAACTGTAGTCCTAGAATTAGATTAGGTCCATAGGTAACAGCCTAATTTTATCTTTCTTTCATAGGGTTCCCAATTGGTTCATCTGGTTGGACTCCTTGCTGAGAATTTGGATTTCCATTCCAGTTATACTGAACCAAATGCTCTGACAATTCCTATGGGTCCCTGGGTAAAATGTAGATTCTGGGGTGAAAATGTCAATTCTCAATAACAGGGGGTAAATCTCAACTGGTTGGGTGGTATTTACATAATCTGTTGTTTGGTTACATAATCTGTTGTCCCTTAAGCATGAAGGGGTGTTGAAATGATGCCTAGGGCTCAAGTAGAAAGCAAATGTTTTGAGAATGATGATGGCAACAAATGTACAAATGTGCTTGACACAATGGATGGATGTATGGATTGTAGTAAGCTTTATACGAGCCCCCAATAAAATGATTAAAACAAAAAAAAGTGAAGGGGTGGAGTTTAGCCTGTCAATCAGGTCACAGCTTGATGACCTCATTTGGAGGCACTATGGAGATAAATAGCTCACTGGAGGCAGGTACACATGCTCACTCCCTGCAAGACATTCCTGTGGACAAGATGCATGGTGCTATGTTAGAGCCCTGGAGCCACATGGTGACCTATGCCAACGTTGAGATGCTCACACCGCCACTGGATCCACAAGACTCCCACCCACTGGCCTGTGATCTCCCTACATTTGGTGTCATTGCATTTGTTTTGTGAGTCTGAAGAGAACTTTATAGATTGGTATTGGACATATGGACAAATATCAGACTTATGGACTTGATCTGGACTGGGCTGGGATGATTTCTCAATATTCAATTGCTCTTATATATAAAGCTCTTTCTTATACACATATGAGTCTCCCTAGATTTGTTTCTATAGTCTACCCGGACTAACACAGATTGAAATCTCCTGGAAAAAACAAAAAAGAGTTCACTCCATTGAGTTCCAAGCCAAATAAACCTTCCAGCCCTAACCAAAATAAAGGAAAATTACCTTTCTACAGAACACTCCAGAGTAAGGTTTTAATATGATATTTATTTCCCCACAATTATCCTTTGAGATAGTTAAGGTTTATTGTGCCAACCTGACCAATAAACACATGTGGGATCAATTGAAGGGTGGAGAGATAAGTGGCTCAGTGAGTCTCTCACCTTTCCAGTTCTTGGGTCTCTTGCTTTCTGATGCAGGGTGCAGCTGCCTTAGCCACCTCCCTGCTTCAGGTGGCAAGGTTCACTTCCTGCAAGACAACCTGGAGGAGAAGGCACATGGACCTACCTGGATGCAGTCCTGAATGCTGGAGCAGCTGTGTGGAGACCCCTGCCAGCGCTGAGATGTTTACATGTTCACTGATTTGGCTTTCCTCCTGCAGTCGGCATCATTGCATGTGTTTTGTGAGATGGAGGAGGACTTTTTAGATTGGTGTAGGGCATATGGGCTAATGTTGGACCGATGGGCTTGGGCAGCACTGGGTTAGGATGCTTTCTTCATGTACACTTACCCTTTATATAAAACTCTCTCTTATACATATGAGTTTCTGTGGATTTGTTTCTCTAACATACCCAGACTTACACACTCTTTATGCTTATTTTTATCTAAAAAGGGAAAAGAAACAAAGTGATAATGTGTAGTAGTACCAAAATTGCACATCAGCCTATATGATCCAAGGATTGTGAATATTATCATCCAAATCTAAAGGAGGGAATGGTATGAGAGTTAAGATTGTGAGCACCTGATTTGTAGAAGACTATGGATGACAATGGAAGCCCAAAATCCATTTGGAGGGTGTCACATGGATTAAGTCTGATCATAGCTGAGAGATATGAACAGCCCTGTTATCAGAGAGTATTGTAAAGTTAATTAAGGCAGCTGCAGTTAGGTAAAAATGTAGTATCTTATTACTTGATCTCCCCTTTGACCCATTTTGAAGTTGGGTCAGGTAAATACGTGTGGATTAAACCCCTCTGACCATGAGCCAATAATGTGAATAACATCGCTATCATACAGAATGCCCTGGGAAGTGGATTGTTGCAGATACAGTCAGGTTAAAATTTAGCACCCTGTCATTTGCTCTCCCTTATAATCCATTCCCATTTGTTCTAGGTTTTAATATTTTCTGATACCCATTGAAGTTTTTAATTTGTTGCACTTTGTTATTGTTAGTTTTTATTTAGTGTTTTTCTGTCAATGCAATCCAGGATCTATCAATCTGTAGAGACAGTAACTGGATTAATAGTTCCTTGGAGGAATGGCAGGGGAAGCTGGGAGGAAATGGGGAGCTAGTAACCATGAGGGCAAGAATGAAGAGAATGTTCTAAAACGGACTGTGGTGATGATTTCACAATTATTCTTGATGTGATCGAACTATTGAATTACATGCCAATAAAATTTTTTAAATTTCTCATTTCTAAGTCTTAGTTTTTTTCACTTCGAAATGGGAATTATGAGTACTTTGTTGGACTCTGGTACGTGGGAAAGAGAACCTCAGCATTTGGCATAAGGTGGACATTCAAGAATAGCTATTTTTATATAAGGAATCCCTACTAAATACAGATGCTGTGCTCAATGCTGTGGAAATACAAATGCTCTCCTAATTGCAAATCATAAAATTTCCTTCATACGCTTGGTTTTCAAAAGCCTTTTGGGACACCACCTCTTTTCTGCTTCCAAGGAACTCAGGGTCAACAGTAAAAATGTACACCAGAAATTTGGGGCGCACTTCACAATATTCTCGTGCACTAGACCCTAAGCACAGTAACCATCTAGGCCAACTAAAGTGCTTGGTGTGTGTGTGTGTGTGTGTGTGTGTGTGTGTGTGTGTGTGTGTGTGTGTGTGTGTGTGGTGTGTGATCTCTGGTAGGGCATTTCCCAGTATCTGGACTCCTCGCGGACCAGGACCGTCCACCAATGTCGAGTCCTGCCTTTCGGTAGCTTACCGAGGGTCGGTTCTGCCCGTCCAATGCTGGAGCCATTCCTCTCCTCCGCTGCGTCTTCCCCAGCCCTCGCGCTCGGCTCCCGGAGCCTCGCAGCAGCTCGGCCTGGCCTTTCCCTCCTGGTGCAGGCAGCTCAGGGGGCTGCGCGCGGGGAGGCAGAGCCCGCACGGAGCCCCTGGCCAGCGCGTTGCGCGGATTGCATAGCCCGCCCTTTCCCCGCCCCCAAGGTTTTTGGCCTCCTCATTGATTGGACTTGGACCTTGCCCATCCTGGCTCCGACACCTCTCCCCGCCCGCCAGCCCCCTGCAGCACAGTTCCATCGCTGGCACACGCCCCCAGCCGGGCCCCAGTCGGAGGGGAGTGTGGCGCCTAGCCGGGGCCCCAGCTTTAAAGGCCCCGGCCCCTCCTCCTGCCCGCACCCCGGGGCCCTCCCTCCGTCTCCCACGCTCGGTTTCCCGTCGCGAAGCTCCCCCCACCTGCCTGGCCCCGCCCGCTCCGCCTCCTGCGCGGCGCTCGGACGCGCTGGGCACTCGGGCCGAGCGGGCGGCGCGCGGCGCGGGATGCGCGCTCTGAAGGCTCTGCTGAATGCCCAGAGCCGGGCTGGCACTCACTGCCCGCGGGGAGGCTGGCGGCACCCGAGCCGAAGTCCCCTTCTCGGCGGGGGCGCCCGGCACCACCTCCACGAGGCCGCAGCGCAGGGCAGGGAGACGCCGCACGGCCACCAGCCGCAGCAGCCGGATCCGTAAGGCTGGGGACGAGGGGCCGGGGCCAGGCTCGCTCCCACTCCCGCTCCCGCGGTGGCTCTCCGTGGCGCCCGCCGCCCAGGACGCCCCGTTGCTCTCTCACCGCTCCTCGCTCGCTAGCCTGCGATGCCTCTTCCCGTAGATTTGGGGCTCTGGGTCCGCCGCGCTCCGGCGGTGACGCGCCGTGCGCCCGGGAGGGCGTTTGGGCAGGCGGATGCCCGGCTGGGTGCCTGTCCGAGGTGCGTACTTCACCGGGACGCAGGGCGCGCGGCACGGTGCTGGGTGCACTTGTCGGCGCGGCGGGGGGCTGTGACACCCCCCGCCCCGCGCCCCCATCCTCACGCTCCGCTTCGCCCTGGGTCCCCGTGTGCATTTTAGAGAATGGGTGTGCCTAGAGCCGCCTCCGGTCCAAGTGTACTTTGGGACGGGTTGGTATGTCTGTGTTTCTGCGTGTCCCCGGCGTGTCCTGTGTGACGCGCGTGTTACTGGTGCGCGGGTACGTGCGTGTGTCCTTTGCGTATGTGTTGGGTGTGTGCGTAGTCACGACTCCCCAGTCTGCAGAGCAGGGTCTTCCCATTGGTTGTTGAATTGGGAGGCTATCCGAGGTCGGGGGTAAAAATCTTCAGAAGCAAACTTCCCCAGCCAGAGCCGATCAGAACCGTTGTCTGCGCCGGTGGTTCTCATTTAAACGCTGCGTTTCTCTTGGGCGCATCTTTCTTGAGAGGCCAGACCTCTCTCACGACTCCGGATGGCGGAACCTTTTCTCAGATGCGCACAGACTGAGCAAAGAATCTTGTCCTCCCCAGAACGCCAACACACACTGCCCAATAGCCCTTGACCCAGGATAGCGGGAACTGGACCTGGGCCGTCTCCATGTTATCAACATCTATCAGACAGACACTCTGAAAGACATGCGCTTCCTAATTACAATAGCCAGAGAGTCACGAGTACTCCCTCACCCCCACTGTAGTCCCTGCCCTGACAGACCAAGGAGCTATGACTGATCATGAACAATTCTCCCCGGGAGATAACGCTTTAAAAGATAAGCCCTCTGCTTCCTGTTCTACATCTACCCGGACTTCCTCAGAATTCATCCCCATGGGCGCTAGAAATAGTGGTGGGATAGAGCAAACGTTTCATCTGTCAGATTGAATTGTGGGCACACCTACACACCCATACACAGTCCTGGGCGCGGTTGGGCAGCGTGTCTCAGTGACTCCATTGCAGTCACCCTCCTTCATGATGAGATATGCATCATCAGCCTATCAGCTGGTTGGGAATTAGGGTGGGATGCAACGCTGCTGTAAGAGGGGTTTCCCTGGGGTGTGGTCTGCAGCACTGCTTATCCTGGAAGATAAAAGAAGACAGAGACCTCAGTGCCACCCAGAAAGAAGAGCCAGGGGAGAAGCGTGTCCTTGGACCCATGGTCCCTGCACTGAGACCCTCCGAGACCGAAGGGGCAGATTGATGCTGATGAGATAGATCTCCAAGGGACACCAGGTTCACCCAAATTGAATGGACACAAGAACCTTCCCCCAGATTGAACAGAAAGAGAAAGCTTTTTCTGAATTTGAACTCCCTCCTAAACTACCAGATAACAAACTTCTCTTTGTTTTTTTTTTCAAACTTCTCTTTGTTAAAGTTAGCCACTTGTCCAACCCAGGCCCTGTGCTTTTTTTTTTTCCTCCTTCAAATTTCTTTTTTTTCAACCCCCCCTCCCTTTCCACATCATGATTCCACCCCACCCACTCCCTTTCCACTTCATTCTCCCTTCTGCCTCCTTCAATGTAGTGGTCCCTGTTGCTCCTTTCTGGCACTCAAGCACAGAGACGACCCCCCACCCTGACCAGCCACCCTTCCAACCCTGAGAGTTGCAGGACAGTGCCTCGGAGACAGTCACTTTCCATCGACACACAGACGGGCACCCGCAAGTGAAAAGCACCCAGATCCAAAGAAATTTTCTGAAGAAAAGGCTCTGAAATGACCCTAAAAATAACTCAGAAGATTGCTATTCAGCTACTGTCAATGGTAGAAAAAGAGTTTAAGATAACCATGGATGGGACAGAAAAACTACAAATATTGCATCAGAGATCCAGGAGATGACTACTAAGATGCTAGAAGCACACAACACTTTAAAAGAACAGAATAGAAAACAATAACTAATAAAAGAACAAAGTAATAGAATTGAAGAAATGGATATAGTGAGCTTAAAGGCAAAACTCTGACTCCACCCTTCAAGAGGAACAATCCACAAAAAGAGCAAAGGAAGAAAGCCTAAGGATTTTGCGGGACACTATCATGAGGAACAGCTTATGTTTCTTGAGGACTGCAGAACAGGAAGAAGCAAACACAACCCCACAGAGAAAATGTATAAGAAATCCTGAATGAAAACTTCCCTAACAGCAGACAAAAGGAGAAGATAGCTGTCCAGGAAGAGTCTGCCCTGGCCGGGAGGTGGGGGCGGGGAGAGAAGGGTAGGTAAGGGAAGAAAGGTAACACAATGAGTGTTAGTGTTACCTAGGGTGAAACAGGGGAAGTCCACAGAGGGAGAAAAGAAGTCGAGGAATGGGTGAAAGATAAACTATTAGAGGATTTGATTGATGATTTAAACTGTGAATACAAGGTTGATGATCTGTAATATAAGCTCTCACCAATTTAAAATGTATGATCAAAAGTAAATAAAACTTATCTAAGATAAAACATTGAAAGCAAATTTTTCTGTTTTTCTTTTTTAAGTTACCACTTGTGGTATTTCTGTCATAACAACTCTGGATAACTAAGACAGACTCCCTCACCCACTTCCAGGGGATGAGCCAGCTATGTCTCTGGTTCCCATGCACACACCTCCTCCAGTGAAGTCAAGTGGTGGTGTTTTCAGGGAGCCTTGCCCCATCCTTTGCCTAGGTCCTATGCCTTGCTCCCCCATCCCCCTTAACATTATATATCAATCATAAATCAATCTAGATCTCAGGGTCAACGGGTGTGTAAGTTTTTTAAGGCATGTGAGACAGTCAGTGAGCTAGCTTTGTTTTCTTTATATTGCTTCATCTCTCAGGTACAAAACCTGTCTTCAAAATGTGCCTGAGAACTTTCCTTCTCCAGGTTTCCCTCAGAGAGATTTCTCTCCTCTCCCCCTTTCCTGTCATACATGGCTCCTCTCCTCCCCATCGGCAACTAGTCTCAGTGTGACCATATTATTTTCGTATATAGCCTTCCAGAAATATTTTTTTGGTATGTTTGAATTAGCAAACACACATTTTTCCCCTTTTAAACATAATTTTGTGAAGTGCTGTCGAGTCAGATCTGACTCCTAGTGACCCTGTGGATACTCCAACCAAACACTGCTTGGTCCGCTGCCATCCTTGCGTGGTTATTCTGTTTCAGCCCCTTGCTTCAGCCACGGTGTCAACCCACATAATCGATGGTCTTCCTCTTCTCCACTAACCCTCCACTTTACCAAGTATAATGTCCTTGCTTCTAAGGACCATTCGGACTCGACTGCTTTCGAGATGGAGTTGGTTGTTCTGGAAGTCCATGGTACTTCCAGTCGTTTTCACCACCACGCACAGTTCAAGTGCATCGACTCCTCTGCAGCCTTCCTTATGCAAGGTCCAGCCGGCACGTGCTGGGAGGGCTGGGAAACCTCAGACCTCAACGTGACATCTGCGCTCTTTAACACTTTAAAGAGGTTTGGGCAGCAGCGTTGTCTAATGCGATCTGTCATTTGATTTCCGGACTGCTGTGTCCATTGGTGTTGATTGTGGATCCAAGTAAAGTGAAATCCTTGACCACTTAGAGCTTTTCTCCATTTATCATGATGGTCCAGTTGTGAGGATTTTTCTTTTCTTTTTTTAAAAAATCATTTTATTGGGGGCTCTTACAACTTGCATCACAATCCATATATACATCTATTGTATGTCACGTACATTTGTACAGTTGTTGCCCTCATCAGTCTTAAAACATTTGCTTTCTACTTGAGCCCTTGGTATCAGCTCCTCATTTTTTCCTTTCCCTCCCCCTCCCTCATGAATCCTTAATAATTTATAAATTATTATTAGTTTGTCATGTCTTACACTGTCTGATGCCTCCCTTCACCCACTTTTCTGTTGTCCATCCCCCAGGGAGGAGGTTATATATAGATCCGTGTAATCAGTTTCCCCTTTCTACCCTACCTATCTTCCACCCTCTCAGTAACACTACTCTCACCACTGGTCCGGAGGGGTTTAATCTGTCCTGGATTCCCTGTGTTTCCAGTTCCCATCTGTACCAATGTACATCCTCTGGTCTAGCCAGATTTCTAAGGTAGAATTGGGATCATGATATTGGGGGCATGGGGAGGAAGCATTTAAGAACTAGAGGAAAGTTGTATGATTCATCATTGGTACATTGCACCCTGACTGGGTCACCTCCTCCCCTTGACCCTTCTGTAAGTGGATGTACAGTTGCCTACAGATGGGCCTTGGGTCCCCAATCTGTACTCCCCATCATTCACAATGATATGATATTTTGTTCTTTGATGCCTGGTACCTGATCCTATCAACACCTCGTGATCACACAGGCTGGTGTGCTTCTTCCATGTGGGCTTTGTTGCTTCTGAGCTAGATGGCCGCTTATTTACTTTCAAGCTTTTAAGACCCCAGACGGTATATCTTTTGATAGCCGGGCACCATCAGCTTTCTTCATCACATTTGCTTGTGCACCCCCTTTGTATTCAGAGATCATGTCAGGAAGGTGAGCATCATGAAATGACAGTTTAATAGAACGAAGTATTCTTGCATCGAGGGAGTACTTGAGTGGAGGCCCAATATCCATCTGCTACCTTAATACTAAACCTATAAATATATTTCCCCATCCTCATATATAACTATATTTGCCTGTATTTAGACCTCTATAAATGCCCTTTGCCTCCTAGTTCTTTCCTCTATTTCCTTTTACTTTCCTCTTGTCCCACTATCATGCTCAGCCTTCATTTGGATTTCAGTAATTACTCTTGGTTACATTGCCCTTGATCATGCCCTACCAGAACTCTTACCCCTCCTCACCACTGATTTTGGATCACTTGTTGTTCCCTTGTCCCTGGGTTGGTTAACACCATTTCCTTTCCCCCACCTCCCCCTCTCCCATGTCCCAGAACCATCGTCCAGTTGTTTTCTCCTCCAGATTGTTTATCCCACCTATCCCATCTAGATAGAGCTGCAGAGATAATAATATGCACCCAAAACCAAGACGGAGCAAGACAAAGTGACAAAAGAAAACAAAACAACGACAACAACAAAAACCACCAATGACCAAAAAAATAGAAAGAAAGAAAAGCCTGTACATAGTTCACAGTCTCTTTGTTGACCTTTAGGAGTGTTTTCCTGTCAACTGGTGGGCCAAGATGTGCTCCACTCTCTCCCCCTCCCCTTTCATTTGCTCCTGTGTGCTCTGGTCAGACATGCTCCTCTCCCTGAGCTGCAGATTCAGGGCCGTCCTCTTTTGTTTTGTTTTGTTTTTTTACATTGGGTTGTGATCCACACTGATGGCTGTAGTCTTTGATCTTCATCAAGAAGTGCTTCAAATCCTCCTGGCTTTCCGGACGGTGTTGTTTATGAGCCTGATGCTCATGCTCCTTCGCACAACCCAGCTTCTCAGACGATGTGCTCATGCACACTGAATAAGCCTGGTGAAAGGCTGTGCCTCTGACTCACACCTTTTCTGATTTTAAACTAATAAGTAATTATTTATATCAATTAATTAATATTACATTAGCGAGCTTCCTCAATTATTCTGTAATTGAGGAAGCAGGTTCATTCTTGTTTTACATTGCATAATTTCCCATTAAGTGACTATTCTGTAATTTACCCAATCATTTCCATATTGATGCACATTCACATTATTTCCAGCCCTTTGCAACTACAAACAATGCAATAGTAACTATAAATATGCTACTTTGTTACAGGTGAGACTATACCTAGGATAGATTCCTGGATGTGACATTTCCGGGTCAAAAGGCCTTCAAGTGTTTCAACCAGCTGTCATGTTTGGAAATTATCTGACAAATAACCCTTCAACACCTATTCCTAATGAGCCCTAGTGACATTGTGGGCAAGCCCTGAGCTGCGACCCACACGGCTGGAGGTTCAAACCCATCAGCCGTCCCATGGGAGAAAGAGGAGGCTTATCTGCTCCTATAAAGAGTCACAGTCTGGAAGCCCGATGTAGGGTCAGAAGCCACTCCCACGTAGTGGCAGCGGATTCGGTCATTTTTTGGTGGGGAATGGAAATCAATTACTGTCTTCATAGAACTTCTGAAGACAAAGCGATCTTTAGCAGCTGCAGTTGTAGGCGTACTGAGAACTTTGCTGGATGATAGGAAGACAAATACTGGTGTGTGTAAATACAAAGACCCTAACAGTGGAGCGGGGAGGATACTTGTGGCAAGATGCTGCGCTTTACCAGTACTGTAAGCAAAACCTGGAGGTCGAGATGCTGTCACGGAGTCGGAGGTCTTTCATCCGGAGACCTTGAAAGATGGACGAAGAGGACTTTGTCGTCTGAGGGAGAAGAAGGTCTGTCGGTCAAGCCAGGACCAGCAATCCCGAAAGGGCCTGGGTTAGATGGGGAGCCATCTCTTCTTGGCACAATTGGAGGTAGGGACCCAGGGAGAACTAGGGACGGAATGCTGGTGCCAGGCTTCAAGGAGCCTTGAAACCATATCCAGGAAAAGTTCTTACTTTACCCTGGAGGCCTGAAGAGCCTTTAGTTGGGAAGTCATGTTTGGGAGTTAGGAAGACAATGGGAACCTGATGGAAAATGGACTGAGGTGTAGTAACAGTTCGTTAACCAATGACGAGGAGCTGGCGTCAAAGCAACACAATTTCCTGAGTACCTACTGTGCACCAGGCCTTCAGACGGACACAGGTTGGTAACTCTGTGAAGCCTCACATCGTCCATATGAAGCAGATCTATATGATTCTGTATCAAAGCAGGTTCAGCAACATTCATTGACCCGCCCTTCAGAGGAGTCCTGGCTGGGTAGGGGCTCCTCACTGCGCCGCGCTTCCCAAGGTCGGCAGTTTGAAACCACCAGCTGCTCAGGAGAAAGACGGGCTTTCCGCTCCTGTGAAGAGTTAGTCTCAGAAACACACAGGGGCAGTTCCGCTCCGTCCTATATAGGGTCCCTGTGGACGGCAGTGAGTTTGGTTTTTAAATTTTCTTGTATTGAAAGACCACTGACTCTTTCCTCTCCACGGTGCTGGCGGGGTGAAAGGAGACCAGCAGGTGCATTTGCGGGACCTTGTCGAGATAAGATTTGCCCAATCTTGGCAGCCAGCTGAACACGGGCTGTGGAAATGGTGCCGTGCTTCCAGCCCAGCACCCAGGTAGGTGGTGATGCTGGTCCCACAGATGTACAAGAGGAGGAGCGGAGACAAGATGACCTCAGGTTTGGATATATTGGCTTGGAGGTGACTGGAGGACAACTGGAGCAGTGAGGTCTAGAAGGCAGCTGAAAATAAAAGTCCACGAATGTTGGACAGTAAGGTTTAAGACTTATCAGGAGCGATGGAAAGGTGGAATTATAGGGACGAATCAGGTGGTTCAGGAAGGAAATGTACAGCGAGGACACCCCCCCTAACCCAAAATTGCCCGCGTCCCAGGAAGAAGTGCAGGGAGCAGTCCTCAGGCTTCTGCCCTCTCTCCTATCTCTGCCCCCTAATAGCGATGCGGCAGAGAGTGGCATGCTGTCCCGCCTGGGTGACCTGCTCTTCTACACGATTGCTGAGGGACAAGAGCGGATCCCTATCCACAAGTTCACTACTGTAAGTCACTCTCCACCCACTCTGTTCCTTGGGGGTCTCCGTGACGGGTTGCTCAGTGAGAACAGGGAACAAGAGGTGAGAATCAATCTCTGCCTCTGCCTCTGAGACAGTGCCAGCCCTGTCCCACAGTGGGAAGACTGAACCTTCTGACCTCAACCTGTCTTTCTGACTTAGGGCTGTGACTCAAAGGGGTTCCCGGTCAGACTGAGAAAGGACAGGAATCCCTTGTTAGCTTTCAAAGCTGCTCCATTCCCTGCTTTCTTCGTCTCTAAGCCCATTGATCCCACTCGCTATTTGTTCCACCACGTGCTCTTCCTGATAGTAGGTTGAGTTGAGCAAACTGGGTACCACTCGGAAAGATGATTGGGCAACGATGACCGTGCTTGGAGGTGGTCTTACTGGGCCTCTTCTTTTCCCTCAGGCACTGAAGGCCACTGGCCTGCAGACCTCAGACCCCCGACTCCGGGACTGCATGAGCCAGATGCGCCGCATGGTGCGCGAGTCCAGCAGCGGTGGCCTCTTGGACCGAGACCTCTTCCGAAAGTGAGGGCCCCAGGATGAGGGGCCCTGCTCTCAACACTGTGCTGTGCACTCAGTCTAAGAGCAGGGAGGGGCCCCGGGGGTTACTGTATTACTTTCCACTACGTAAGTCATGCAGGAATGTGCATCGAGACCTATATGTCCTGTTGCCCTCCTGACCTCCTCTCAGTTCACTTCCCTGTATGTAAACGTTAACAGAGCAGTGGGCATCTTCCAGAGAAAGTCCTGTGTCTTGATATACAAACATGAATAGATATAAATAAATCTATCTATCTACAGATGTGCATACAATGTAAGATTTTTCTTCCATATAAATGTGATGTGCTAGAATATAAATAGGCTGCTATTTTTCTCTTAATACTTGACCACAGGTTGTTTTGTCCTGTCACTACCAGCCTACATTTCAGAGATGAGGCAACTAAGACCCAGAGAGAGAGTGACTTATTGAAGGTCACAGTGACTGGCCCCAAACCTGATGACCACCCACAACCTTCTTGATTCCCAACTGCCCTGGCTCCAGAGCGAGTCCGGCACCCCCTAACCCAATCATGTCTGGGATCCAGGTGTGTGAGCAGCAACATTGTGCTCCTGACCCAGGCATTCCGAAAGAAGTTTGTCATTCCTGATTTTGAGGACTTCACGGGCCATGTGGATCGCATCTTTGAAGATGCCAAAGAGCTCACTGGAGGCAAAGTGAGGGCCAGGGGACTTGGGGGCAGGGGAGTGGGGCAAGGGCTCTGGGCCAGACTTGCCTTGCTTCACAGACTTGTCCTGGGGCTGGTATTCCAAAGGGGGACAGAAAGCAGAACCTCTGAAAATAGGGACAAGGGCTTTAGGTATTTCTGGGGCCCTGTCTGACTTCTAGAGCACACAAGGGACTAGGGGTTTTATGGGGACAACTGATACAGGTAATCAATAGAATTAACAGAGACCTCTTGGGTGATTAAGCCTAAGAACAGAAAGGAGGGAGCTCACTCCTGCATTATTAGCCTTTTGTCAGGGCCTGACCACCACCCCTAGAGCAGCAGTTCTCAAACCTGTGGGCCGTGACCCCTTTGGGGGTTGAACGACCCTTTCACAGGGGTCACCAATTCATAACAGTAGCAAAATGACAGTGATGAAGTAGCACAGAAAATAATGTTATGGTTGGGGGGGTCACACCTGAGGAACTGTATGAAAGGGTCGCAGCATTAGGAAGGTTAAGAACCACTGCCCTAAAGGATTGTGGCCACAGAAGAACATGCCTTCTAGAATGTGAGGCTTAGGGGGCCCCAGTGATCCACAGGCCGGAGGGGGACTCACTGCCCTACAGGAGCCAGAAGGTCACTTTTTTCCTTGAACCAATGCTGAGCCTCAGTCTTGTTTTCCCTCTCCACATCCATCTCTCCGTTCAGTCTCTTCTCTCTCCTGCTCCTGCCCAGGTGGCTGCCTACATCCCTCAGCTGGCCAAGTCGAACCCAGAGCTTTGGGGTGCCTCCCTGTGTACTGTGGACGGTCAGCGGTGAGCTGCTGGTGAGAGGAGGGGGAGGCCGGGCACAGGAGCCCGCCAAAGGCTGACCCCTTCCCTGGTACTTGTCTGCCCATAGGCACTCCGTGGGCCACACCAAGATTCCCTTCTGCCTGCAGTCCTGTGTGAAGCCCCTCACCTACGCCATTTCCGTAAGCACCCTGGGCACCGACTACGTGCACAAGTTCGTGGGCAAGGAGCCCAGTGGCCTGCGCTACAACAAGCTCTCCCTCAATGAGGAAGGTGAGCGCCCCCACCCCCCACCCCGAGCTCAAACCCCTTCCCCCGCCCCCACCCCGCATGCCTGGCTTAGCTTGCCCCTTTGCTTTGGGGCCTTGTTTCCCCTTTATGGTCAGTCTTTCTTCCTGAGCATGGAAGTCTTTCTTGTTGAACCTGCAGAGTGGACAGGCTAACCAGGAGATTTTGCCAAGTGGTCGATAAAGTTGGGTGTTTGTATTTCCCCAGGAATCCCCCATAACCCCATGGTCAATGCCGGTGCCATTGTGGTGAGCTCCCTGATCAAGGTCAGTGCTACCCTAGCCTTCTGAAAGGCACTGTTCTCTAAGCTCCCTTGCCCCTGTGCCATATCTGCTCAGCTCTGCAGGGAGACGGGTGTGGGCCAAGGTTTCTTTGGGGGTCACGGGAGTTGTGGGAGAACATGACAGGGTCCTAAGTATTACACTGAGAGAGTTGGTAGAAGGAGCATCATTCTATCCACCCCACCCCACCCTATGCCTTACACAACACACCACCACATCAACCACACCACATCACACACACCACACCATACCATACATACGCCCCCACCTGCCAACACACACACACACACACACACACACACACACACACACACACACACACACTTCCCTGCCTCTCCGCCCATCAGTCAGGAGCCCAGAGCCTCCTGGCCTTAGAGAGAGAAGTCAGCAGATCTTGACCCCTGCCTAGGACCCAGTGCCAAATGTCCGATACTGGGGGAGGACAGCACTGCCAGGTGCTGATTGGCCACCTCTGGGTGAGGGACACATGCAGAGAAGGGTGAATGGCCAGGCCAGGGCAGCTATTCACGTCACCTGGAACTGTGAGTGGCCTTGAGCGAGAGTGTGGGGCTGGCTCATCAGCTGTGGGTCTCCGGGGTTGAGCAAGAGCCAGCGAGCAGCCAGCGTGGGCAGTAGCACTGTCACCAATCACAGCCCCTTCTGGGGAAGGTGGTGTCAGGAACCTCCCCCAGACTCAGGTGTCTGGTTGTGTCTGAGTCCCTGTGGTGTTGACTCTTGTTGACGCAGGCAGGCAGGCAGCGAGGAGGCTGGGCTGGGGGGCGGGGCTGGGTGAGGTGGGGGAGATCACACTGAGACTGACTCCCTTTTGCTCTGTGGCGGCTCTATCTTCAGCCCTGTCTCTGGGACCTGCCTCATCCCCTCCCCACCTAAGCAGGCCTGTTACTGGACTTTCCTCTTTAGCTGTTTCCGTTGTGAGTGTAATTAGAGTATTTTGACACAACTTCATTCCATTTTGACACCTACTCTAGCCTTGGGGTTGGGAGTCTGGGATATAGAGGAAAACCCTAGCGCAGCATACAGAATGGGATGGCACTTGGTGAGGGTCATGGATAAGGTGGGAACTGGTCTGGGACCCGAGGAAAATGGAGAGGGAGGATTGGAATTGAGCATGAAAGTGAGGATGGGGGAGGGAGGGAAGAAAGAGGAGCTGATACCCAGGGCTCAAATAGAAAGTAAATGTTTAGAAGATGATGATGGCACCGTATGTACAGATACGCTGGATACAATTGATGTGTGGATTGTTGTTAGAGCGCCTAATAAAATGCTCTTTTAATAAAAAAGAAAGAAAAGAAAGTGAAGGTAAACCTCACAAGTGTTTTGGCCTTGAGAGTCGTGGCAGAGAAGGGCCTGTGCACATTTTGTTGCGTATGAAATGGAAATGGAACAAATTATTTCACAAAGCAAACAAATGTTGATGAAAAGGCTGGGTGGTGCCAGGGAGGCTCGTATCTGCACCCTCGTTACTTGACAATAAATTTAAAAGGTTTGGGTTAGAAAGTAACCAGATAGGTATGAATAAAAAAATCTCCGTGTATGGCACTACATTGAGGTAGTGGACGGACTTTGGGCCTCTGCTCAAACTGTCCCTCAATGCAAGAACACTTTGTTCTAATGACCTGGCATTCTGTGGTGCTCACCTTCCCAACACGATCGCCGAAGACAAATGGGCGCATAAGCAAATGTGGTGAAGAAAGCTGATGGTGCCCAGCTATCAAAAGATATAGCGTCTGGGGTCTTAAAGACTTGAAGGTGAACAAGCAGTCATCTAGCTGAGAAGCAACAAAGCCCACATGGAAGAAGCACACCAGCCTGTGCGATCATGAGGCGTCAACAGGATCAGGTAACAGGCGCCAGAAGACCCAAAACAAACAAACTAAAAGCATATTGTTCAGAACAAAGGGGGTCAGAGCAGAGAATCAAAACCCATCTGTAGACAATAGGACAACCCCTCACAGAAGGGTCACAGGGAACGGATGAGTCAACCAGGGCGCAGTAAAGCACTGACGAAACACAATATTCCCCTAGTTCTTTGAAGCTTCCTCACCACCCCGTCATGACCCCAGTCTTGCCTTTCGATTCTGGCTAGACCAGAGCATGTACACTACAGATAAGAGCTCACGACACACAGACTCCAGGTCAGATCCACCCCTCAGGAGCAGAAATGGAAGTTGCAGAGATCAGGAGGATAGGGGTAAGGTGAGGGGAGAAGAGGAAGGGGGAACTGATCGCAATGATCATAATATAACACACACACACACCCCTGGGATGAGCAGCAGAAACGTGGTTGAAGGGAGACCCCAGTGTAAGATATGAAAATAATAATTTATCAAGGGGTCACAAGGGTAGGGGTAGGGTGGGGGAAGAGGAGCTGATATCCAGGCTTCAACTAGAAAGTAAATGTTTAGAAAATGATGCTGGCAACATAAGTACAACTGTGCTTGATACAATTGATATAGGGAATATTATATGAGCTATAAGAGCCCCCAATGAAATGATTAAAAATAATAAGTAAAATAAAAAACAAAAATAAATTGTCATATGCAAAAAAAAAAGGCATCTTGCAAAAACAGGGACTGTAGCAGTAGCAACCTGGTCTCTCAGAAGTCCTGCTGCCCTCCCCTCTGGTCATCCTCCCGGCCAGGTCCTCACGCCCTTCTCCTGTGTGTCTCTCTGCAGATGGACAGTAACAAGGCGGAGAAGTTTGACTTTGTAAGTCCCCTTGTTGTCCTCAGTGCCTGGGTGTGCTTCTTCCTGGGGGACTGCTCTGTCCAGCGGCTGCTGCCTCTGACCCCACCAATACCAGCCCATCCTGGAAGCTTAGTGGGTGGGGAAGGGGGGGAATCTAGTGGCCTGAGGGCAGCCTCCTCATGCCCTGCCCTCTGGGACAAGGACAGAGACTATCAGAGGGCCGGTCGGTTAACCGGGTATGTGCAGGTCGGGGGCGTCGAGCATGTGGGAGCCCCTGTGCCGCTTTGTCGTTTCCAGGTGTTGCAGTATCTGAACAAGATGGCTGGCTATGAACACATGGGCTTCAGCAATGCCACGTGAGGCTCTGATCAGAGTGGGCTTGAAGGCCTGTGTGCAGTTTGAGAGGGGAGCGGGGAAGCTGCTGAGAGGGAGAACCTAATCAATCCCAGGGTTCCTCTAGGCCCTTTCATTACATGATAGTCACGCCGTGTCCCTTAAAAGGCAGCCCCTTCTGGGCCAAGAGTCTCCAAGCCCATAAGTTTCCCTGGGTCGTTTGGCCTCTTTGCTTCACTATGCCCAGTGTTTGCCCAGCTTGGAAGATTCCTCCCGGCTGCCTATCAGAATGCAGAAAGGGCCTGTGTTAGCCTGGCCCTGGGATAGTGACCTCTCCCCCTTAGGAAAGGTGTTTTCCCCCTTCTCCTCATTCCCCATCCCCCAAAATTTCAAGTACTAAGTTGGGTGCTTGCTTCAGATTCCAGTCGGAGAAGGAGACAGGGGACCGGAACTACGCCATCGGCTATTATCTCAAAGAAAAGAAGGTAAGGGGCTGCAGGTGGTGGTGGGGACGGAGCAGAAACAACGCAGGCCGTGTGAAAGGGGCCGAGCTCAGGGGAGCAATGCTCTGTCCTTCCCACTTGGCAGTGCTTTCCTAAGGGGGAGGACATGATGGCTGCCCTGGACCTCTACTTCCAGGTAAGCAGACCCTGCAGCTCCCTATGGCACGGGTGCCCTTTGCAATAGCAGCGTCAAGTGACAGCGCGTACACACACACACACCCTGAGAGTGTGGAGGTCAGGTGACACTGCTGCCTCGCTCTCATCTCCGCAGCTGTGCGCCGTGGAGGTGACCTGTGAGTCCGGCAGTGTCATGGCAGCCACCCTGGCCAACGGAGGGATCTGCCCCATCACCGGGGAGAGTGTGCTGAGCGCGGAAGCGGTGCGCAACACCCTCAGCCTCATGCACTCCTGCGGCATGTACGACTTCTCTGGCCAGTTTGCCTTCCATGTGAGTGTTTCTGGCCCTGTCCCCCATTCCCACAAGCCCAGGGCCAAGAAGCGAGGACACTCAATCTCTGAAGCACGTTTGAGCCAGGCAATTAGACTCGAATCCCTCGGGGAGTTTGTCACATGTCCCATTCCTCAAACCTGAATTAACGGGTGTTTCGACCCTGGGACCACTCTTGCGTTGCCCTCTTTCAGAGCCCAGCACCACCCTGTTCACATGAGGCCTGTCTGCATCCCAGCGCCCCTTTTCTTCCCGTGCTTTTACTACCAGCTGTAATTACTCTCGTCTGTAGCGTATCTCCTCCTGCCAGACTACGAGCTAAAGCAGGGCTTCCAGGCCAGCTAGTACGATTTCCAGACTGAGTCACTGCGTTACACGGGCCACGACTAGGGGTAGGAGACAGGAGAGCAGGCGGTGACCAGCCAAAAGGTCAAGGGAGAGAGATGGCGGCCTTCCCCATGCAATCATTTGGGCCACCCAGATTCCGAGTGCCCCCTCAGCCTCCCCTGCCCCGCAGGTGGGTCTGCCAGCCAAATCAGCTGTGTCAGGGGCCATCCTGCTGGTGGTACCCAACGTCATGGGAATGATGTGCCTGTCACCACCGCTGGACAAGCTGGGGAACAGCCAGAGAGGCATCAGCTTCTGCCAGGTCAGGTGATTTGCAGAGAGGAGGGATTGAGTACACTCGGGGGCTGAGTGCCAGGGTAACTGAGCGAGACGTCTGGCTTACAATTCTAGAGGCTGGTGTCGCTCTTCAACTTCCACAACTACGACAACCTGAGGCACTGCGCTCGCAAGCTAGACCCGCGGCGCGAGGGAGGGGAAGTCCGGGTAGGAGAGCCCTGGGAGGGCTTGCGATGAGAACTGTCCTGGCTGAGCAGCGGGGAGGGGCGGGGGGAGGGGGGAGGGTCAGGCAGAGCTGGGATCCAAGTGGCAGGTGCTCTCAGGTGCGCATGGTCTGTTTCAGAACAAGACGGTGGTGAACCTGCTATTTGCGGCCTATAGTGGAGATGTCTCGGCTCTGCGAAGGTACTTCTGCTGTGACCAAACTAACAGTAAAACAGCCCTGGCCACGGAGCTCATTAGGAGGCAGACAGCAAAACCTAGTCCCCGGGTTACAAATGAGATCCGTTCTAATTGGGTCTTTAAGAGTTCGTGGGGTAAGTTGCAGCCGGTGCCTGTGGTCCTGATTTAGCCTTAGTGAGTGCAAAACCAAGCTCGGTGCCTGTTCACGGACTTCAGAGTTGCATGCAACAAATGAAGGTGGTGGTGAAGAAGGATTTGTTGAGTTGGGGTTGACAAGGGCAAATGCCCACGGCCCAGGGCAGGGAGGAGTCGTCTCAGCAGCTGACTAGTCGCGCCCGAGGGCCGTAGTTGTCTTTAGCTTGGACATCAGCCAGATGCATGGAGCTTGCATTTCATGTGAAATTCTTTTAAAGGACAGTGTCTTGCCATGTGTGGTCAAGGAAAAAAACCAAACTCACTGCCATCGAGTCCACGCTGGCTCACAGTGACACCGTGTGGGTTTCCAAGACTGTAAGGGCTTACAGGAGTGGAGAGCCCAGTCCTTCTCCTGTGGTGTCAAACTGCCGACCACGGGAACTCCAGCCCAATGAGTAACCACTGTACCATCAGGGATTCTTTGCTGTGTTAGAACTTACTGTCAGCCAGTCATTATTAACCTAGGCTCGAACAGCTGAGACGTAGCAGGTAGGGTCCCTACCTGAAATGACCCAACACCCACAAATGCGTACTGGGCGCCTACCGTGGGATGACAGCAACGTTTGTTTCCAGAGTTACGACCCTCGCCATTCTAGGGAAGGGGCAACAAGGGCCTGCAGCTCTTTGCCTGAACTTAACTGTTTTACTTGTTCTGGAACCCATGCCAGACTGCACCCCAGCTGGGCTGATCTGCATCCCACCAACTGTTTCCACTGCCCTTAGGTTTGCCCTGTCAGCCATGGACATGGAGCAGAAAGATTATGACTCCCGCACAGCCCTGCACGTGGCTGCAGCTGAAGGTAACCAAGGGGGTAAATGGGAGGGATGCCCGCTAGTAAGACCCTAACAAGTAGATTCTACGAGCCTACGGGACCGGGTAGAATGGGGCCATTAGGGCGTCAAAAACTGCAAGTTTCTGCAGCAGCAGCCGCCGCAGGCTGCTGTCTCGGTGAGCAGCTGGGCTTCTAGCAAGTGTGCCACCACGCTCCCCAGAGGACTACGTCGTCGTCTAGGCGCCTTTAGCTACACGGCCTCCTCTTCTACCACCGGCACTCACGTTCCACGTCCTCACGGAGAGGCAGCAACGAGTTCTGTCCCGATGCCCATTAGCTCACAGCCACACTGCTGCTGCGTGGTGCAGGAGCAAGATGAGCAGAGGCCTCTTCCTCCCCCGTGAGACAGTCCCCAGCTTCTAGGTCTGCACACGTGTCAACTCCAGAGTGCCCGAGCCGTGCCCTCTCATGTCCCGTCTGCATTCCCAGGTCACATCGAAGTGGTGAAGTTCTTGATTGAGGCCTGTAAAGTGAATCCTTTTGTCAAGGACAGGTGAGTAGGCGTACACTGAAGGGGACAGCTTGACACTGTCCGCCAGCCACCTCACCTGTCCCCAACCCTTGCACTCCCAGTGTCTTCTCTGACTGATGGTGGTCTTCGTTCCGCTCAGGTGGGGCAATATCCCCCTGGATGACGCTGTGCAGTTCCACCACCTGGAGGTGGTCAAGATGCTTCAGGATTACCAGGACTCCTACACACCATCCGAGACGCGGTCCGAGGCGGCAGCGGAGGCCCTGTCCAAAGAGAACTTGGAGAGCATGGTGTGAGCCCGGGCGCTACTTGCTTAAACCCATAACCACAACCACTGCTTCTGTGGAAACCAAGACAGTCAATTTGGTGACTTAAGCCAGTGCTTTCTGTGAGAGTCAAATTACCCCATCCCCTTGGCAGACAGTGTGCAGAAAAGGGGCCTCAGTGGACAGTGGCAAGAGGGCCACCCACCCACAAGGTCTGCTGGGAGACCCAGCTGTATGACTTGGCCCACTTAAAACCCTCCCAGCTTCCCCTGGGTCCCCGTGCCCTCTCAGAAGGTACCAAGCCCGAGAGACACCCCGTGGGAGGGCTCGAACCGTGCCACATGCATCTGTCCCCAGTGGGGAAGGGAGGGGAGGGCCTCTGTACCCCATTAGCCAGGATATGCTGCTACCGCTAACAACAATTTTATAGACAGAGAAAGTATTTTGTGCTCAAATAAACTTTAATTACACAAATCACTCGTTTTGTTAAGCCCAGACCACCTCCCCAAAGGGTATCCAACTTGATCACCATTCTCGGGTAAAAAAAAAAAAAAGCGCCTCCAGGTCAGACAGGGCCCCAACAATACACAGTTCCTATAAACATTCATTCACCCCACTTGTTTTTTTTTCCCTGACCCCAGACACTGCTATAGGTTAAGTGCAATCTGGTAACCAAGTGAGGCTTGGGTTTGAGCAGGCCCAGCCATGGGTTGTTCGAAACCTCAGGCCACCCTCCAGAGAAGTTCCAACGGTGGCAGAAAGGGAGAGAGACCACCTCAGGAACCAACGCTGTCCAGCACGACCCCTCTAGATCTTTCCCAAGCGTTCTCTTCTTCCTCTCTGGTCATGATTGTAACTGGCACAAAGACTAGAAGGGGCTGGCCAAGTGTCACAGGCGTGCAGATTCAGGCGAATGCACTCAGGGTGGGGAGCTGCAGCTGAGAGGGACTGAGAGGCTGTGGCACTGAGGTATTGGGTGAGGGCTGAGTTCTCCAGCATTTACTGAGGGAGCAGAGCCCAGATTCTGCATGGGCTGAAGAGAAAGGCCAAATCGACGAACCACTCCTCCAGCCAGAGGTAGGAAGGCTTTACTCTGGAGCCAGTCGGTAGCGCTCCAAGATCAAGCTGAAGTTACACACAGGCAAGAGAGGGAGAGGCATCAAAGGGATTAAATTCAAATAAAGCTTAAAGACTTGCCCAGAACAGAATCCATTCAGTCAGGTCTGTGTACAGGGACAGCAAGTCTTCAGAGAAGGCTCGACATGCTGACCCAGGACACTGGTGTAACTAGGGGGCAGCAGGGGGACGAGTGTGGCTTAGGCCTCACGTTCAGGGCCGGGTAGAAAGGTGGCCAAGACATTGCACAGGACCCAATGTGAATTGGAAAGTAAAGGCTTTGGGGGGCAAAGCTTAGACACCTCAACACAAGACTGGCCGAGAACATGATTAGGGGCGTCAGTAGCACACAGACTAAAGCCCCTCAGGCACCTCCAGCCCTGAGTGGGTCAGCAGCTCTCCATCCCAGAGGGCAAAGGCAGGTACTACAGGACCGCGGAAGGCCGACTGCAGCGTGTGAACCACGGCAACTCGGCTGACATCAACCAGGCTCAGCTTCTGGGCTTCGTAGTCCAGCAGCAGCCCCACCACCTCTGGCTGGCCGATGCCCTCAATCGGGGTTTTCTCCTTGACCCACATGCTGTGCCACTTGCGCTGGGCATAGGTGAACACCCAGGAATGATCGTCAACACCGATGCAGCTGTCGCGGGAGATGTCCACGTCTGCCACGCCTATCCGGAATTGCTGGGAGCGCTTCACCGTCACTTCCCAGTAGTGCCTGCCGCTGGTGACCGCAGTGTCCGCCAGCACCACTGCCCACTCTCGGAAGCGCTCCATATTCAGGGCCACCTTGGTGGGCTCCAATCCCACCAGACCATACTTGACACCCGTATCGCCTTTGAAGAGTGCGAGGCTGCTGTGGGCGGTTTTCTCTTCCATTTTGAAATGGATGCCTGTGGGCAGAGCAGAGAGACTGCATGGTGACAGGAGCCCCAGTCCTCAAGTTGTCGGTACACAACGACGTGAAGCAGCCGGTCTCCAGAGAAGCGGGGTTAGAATAAGCGAGCGTCGCAGCGGGGGTGCTGCTTGCGGGAGGGGTGGGGGGAGCGTGAATGTGCGCGTGCGCCCGCAGCCTCAAAGGCTGAGGCTCCCATTGAGGAAGGGCCGCTAGTTCATGGAACTGAATGGCTTCCCAGTGGGATTAGCGGGACCGACGGCGACGGGAAGGGGCGTGGAGCCGGCGGCCGACACTGCTTCCCGGGCCTGCTCAGGAAGCACCAGGCGGACCCCGCGCGCTCCGGAGCAAGAGGACGCAGAGGGATCACCGTACCTCTCGGGGCGTCCGCGGCGGTCCGCAGCCGGCTGGCCCCCCAGCGGCGGAGCAGCAATGGACGTGCGAAGGGCAGCGCCATCTTGCACCGAGGCTGAGCCGGGCACGCCCCCTGCCCCTAGACCCCGCCATCGGCTCGGCCCGAGCGCGCGCACGTGGTCGCGGCGGCGGCCGCGCAGCGTGATGACGCACGAGCTCAGCCCCGCCCCGGGAGCTCAGCCCCGCCCCGGGAGCTCAGCCCCGCCCCGGGAGCTCAGCCCCGCCCCGGGAGCTCAGCCCCGCCCCGGGAGCTCAGCCCCGCCCCGGGAGCTCAGCCCCGCCCCGGGAGCTCAGCCCCGCCCCCGGAGCTCAGCCCCGCCCCCGGAGCTGAGCCGCGCGTCCAGCGTCTGCGCGGAAGCGGAAGTATTGGGTTTGGGATTAGATTGCCGAATTAGAGTTTAGCTCCATCGTACGACTTCGGACAAACCACTTTCAGGTCCACTAGAATGTCCAGGCCTTAGTCAAAGTGCGATGAGAATTCTCTAGTTTACAATTTGACAAGTAGAGCTACTGGGTAAGTGGCAGTTGTTTATAATAAGTGCAGTAAATGTCGATTTTGCTGTCGATTGTCAGTGGGCAGTGCTATAGAGAAATGACTGCCACTATTACAGAGCAAAATTTTTGTTTATTGTTTATACTCCCTGTGATGGGAGAATGTACTGCTACGTCTTTGAAGATTATACAGCAATACAGAACAAGTACCATGGAATATACAAAACTTTAGAGATACAGGTGTTGGAGAAGGGGAAGCAAGTTTAAACTTCCACCACAGGTTGCTTTAAAGTAAGTACAAACCAAGCCCACTGCCAGAGTGGAATAGGACAAGATAGAACTGCCCCCTTGGGTTTCAGAGTTTATAACACGGCAGTGTATAACTCTAGCTGGTGGACCTGTATGCTCTTTCAGAGTAAGTAAGGTCCTTCAGAAACAAGGGGGCATTCCTGAGGTACTAAAGGAGTTGGTTTGCGGGTATATCTCTAGGACGCCCAGAAGTACAGAGAACTTTTCAGGACTTGGGTGTCTGTTCTTCGGTGTGATCAAGTCGGTTCTGATTCATAGCCACCCAGTGCACAACCCACGGAAACACCGCTCTGCCCTCTGTCCTGCACTGTGCTCTCTATCTTTGCAATGTTGGAGTTCCTCGTCGCAGTCGATGGCCTTCCTCTTTGCTGCCCCTCCACTTTACCAAGCCTAGATGTCTAATCATTAAATACCTTATTAGATAAAGCTGTTAAAAAATCAGACAACTCTCCCAGAAGTCTTGGAAAGTTGCGTAGACTTCTGGGGGATGGGGTAGCTGTAATGTTTACCCTCCTAAAAAAAATAGAACAAAATTATTTCCCCCTCTCAAAGTCCTAGCCACCATTCCAATTGGATGTGGCCTTCTTTGGGTTTTTCTTGTAATGTGGCTTCTAAACTGGTCTAACTTCCATCTGCCAATTTTGAATCCCATGCTAGTGGTTTTTTATTCTAATCCCACCAGTGAGTTTTCTAAATAGTAAATCTGATTATACAGTTAATGTGCCTGCGTGTCTTCCAGGATGAAGTCACGGCCAGTAGGGTTTACGTGATTTGGCTGCTGCCTACCTTGTTTGTTCTTTCTCATAAAACAATTCCTGCGTATGAGGTGTAGCTGCGGGATGGATGAGAATCTTGGCGGTTCCAATAAGAGAGATGATGGGAGGGATTACAGGATGCGTAGGAAGCAGAGGAGACGCCCCTAATGCAGCCTATGGGGGAGTGTTGGGGAGAGAGTTCCCGGAATTGCTCGTGGCATAAAAGCAGAGGTGATTAAGCAGGTGAGGGAACTGTGTGTACTGAAACCTTCAGGTGAGAGAAAGGAGGTCTCATCTGCCTCCCTTACCTTGCCGCCTGACTTCTAATCACCTGTGAACCATGCTCTTTCTTAACTCTGCCTGAGAAGCAGTATTCCTCTGCGTGAAATGGTATTCATTTTGCTTGAAAAGTACCTTCTCTACTCTGGTGAAACCACCATCACCTGTTGGAGAAGAACTCTAATCCTCTGAGGTCATATTTCTCTCCTGGGTTCCAGGTCGATCTGTATGTCCAACAGCTTATTAGACATTCTACTTAGCTATCCCCTAGTCACCTCAAACCCAACATTCCCGAAGCTAACTTCTTCGTCTTCCTCCACACACTTCCTCCTATATTCCCTGACCTGGTGAGCTGTAACCCGGGTCCAGCCAGTTGTCCAGGCCAGAAACCTGACTCTTGACTCTGTCTCGTTCATCTCCCACATCTGATTGTAACGCAGTCCCAGCACCTTATTTCCCTCTTGGACTACTGCATCAGCCTTCTAAGGAGTCTCCGAGGGAACGTTTAAATAGGAAGCATCAACAGCTATGCATCTCTCCATTAGGTTGTGAATTCTTAATAAAAGGGATTATTTTCTATCCTATGTCCCCCCACCCCCCTGTATCCCCCTTTGCATACAGAATATACTTGGGTTTTTGCCTACCTTCTGTCTACCTGCTTGCTGTGCAGTGGCACAATCATTCCACCAGGGGTCAGCCTGGCCAAGCCTTTCCGTCCCATCGAACGCTGGGAAGCTTGGTTTCTAGGCCTTTGAAGCTTGGGAGCATAGTGCCTGGAGATTTCCTTTAGAAAGGTCCTGCTGTCAGGACTTAATATTTTGGTAATAATGAGAAGGTTCCAGAATTGTTTCTGCAGGATTTCTCCATGCCATCCTGCCTGTGGGGCTTGCAGCAAGCATACATCTCTCACCCGGTTACTTGGTTGACTTGCTTGGGGTCCCTTGTCACATGTACGACTTGCCTGTCATCGCTTGTATTATTTCATGCTCACAGACTGTCCATCGCATTAACTCACTCTGTTCATTCAGATTATTTACCTGTCGTTGCTACAAACCAAGTCAACTCTGACTATGCCCATAAACCATTCTTCATAGACTTTTAATCTATTAAGGCAAGAGGGGGGAAATGACATTGTAGGCAGAGGGAACCGCTGAGGCGGAATCGCTGGATAATTAAACTGAACGGGATGTTTGAGGTACCGCAGGAAGTGTCCTATTAGTCTCGCGTTGAGTAAAGAGAGCAGACAAGGAGGAGTTGAGACTAGATGAGGAAGGATGCGGGGTGGGGAGCTTAGTCTTTCAGGGATTCAGGAGCCCGTGAAGGCTCTTAAACAGGGACATGACCAGTAATAGATACTTGGATAGAGAGAGTGCTCCAGAGGGAGTGAGACTAAAAACAAAGACAGACATGAGGAGAAGCCACTCCGTCAGACAGTGTGTGGTCGTAGGGATCCAAGGGTTGGAATTGGTGGGACAATGGTGACTGACAAAATGGGAGACAGAGGAGAGGGGCAGGAGCCGAAGCCCACTTGTAGGTTGCTAACTGAATGAGGTCATTGTAACCAGGTGTAAATGTCTCTGAAGTTCAAGGGGGAGGAGGACATACATGAGGTCATCCAAGGAGAGGGTCTAGACTAGAGGAAGTCGGAATTCACTGCAGGTGAAGCTTGGGGAATATCAGGACATGAGATGACAGCTAGAGCAGGATGAGCCAGCCCCTTTGTTACTTGATGTTTCGGAGTGTCCAGTTTCTAATGTGGGAGGACCCTGCTCTGCCCCAGGGCTAGCTGGAGTCCTTAACTAGGCCTGGGCAAGGGGTGAGGCACTCAGAGCTCAGTGATTGTTGGGCATTTTGTCAGGAGTCAGCAAAGCATTAACAGGGCGGGAGAGAGGGGGGCGGGGGGGGGGCAGGGACTGCTGGGCTGGCTTGTGATCCCTTGGAGCCTTTGTCTTGCTGAAACTGCCCACAATGTCGCTGAGCTCCATGCTGACCAGGCATTCTGAGTGTGGGGCAAGAATAGAGATGCCAGATGGTGGAAGCAGAGAGAAAGGGTCACCCAGCCCCTCAGGACCATGTCTCCGTTCACCCACATTGGAATTGCTGGAGAGGCTATTCAATACTTAATAATAATACATGATGTGTGTTTCTGACCGATTCATGCATCAATCCATTTATATTTTGACTTAAGGTGGCTAACTCAATGCTTGCATTGCTTGGACATATCTTACTTGAGCCTCACACAACCCTGTAAAATTAGCCGAGCAGGTATTTTGATGGAACTCCAACCTGGGTGGTCCCTTAGGTCCTGGCGAGCTGAGCTGGCTGAGGAGCCGCTTTGGGAAGGTGGGGAGTTGGTTGTGGACACCCCCAAAGGTGGCTGTGGTGGTCTCGTGGGGCCTGCTGTGGAGAATTGAAAGAAGACATGCCTCTGCCTGGAGGGTTCCTGAGCTTTGTAGACTGACTGTGGGTTACCCTCTCTAGGAGCAGCGTCTCTGGGAGTGAAGAAGAGACCCTCTCTATCAAATGGCAGAATACATTCAGGACCACTGGGTCCCAGGAACACAGCTCCAAGGCTGATCAGCCCTGGTCCGTCAAAAGGACAGGCAGGTGTACCGAGACTGATGTGCCTCAGTGGCTCCCAGGGCCCAGAGGAGGAGAGAAAGGGTTGGGAGGCCCATTAGTTACTGTGGGACACTGAGTTTGTTTGCGGTGATGGAAAATTTACATTGATTAAGGCTGAAGATTGCACAGCCAATCAATGTAATCGATGCCAATAAGTTGCATCCTCTCTAAGGTTGACTGGGCAACTGCCGTGCAATAATTACAACAACTTGGTTTGTAGGTTTAGGGCCATGGTCTTATGGGACACCCCACTTAATTTACCTCTGGTCATTCATTGTTTCTTCCCACCTCCCGGTTCACTGCACAGTGCTGCGGTCTTCCAGGCTAACAACCATCCAAGGTACCAATGTTAGCCGCTGGAGCAACTAAGGAGATGAAGGAGAGAGTCAGGAGTCAGAGGAAGTAGAATGCATGATTAATTGCCTCCAGTCGGAAGAATTTGCTTATTTGGTTGGTTGTTTTCACAATCATTTAATTGGCATACACTTCCCATATAATGACATTTAATTGTTCAGTCACATTCATAAGGTTGAAAGTCATCACCACAATGTTTCAGAACATTTTCTTCTCATATGCGTTGCTCTTAGCTCCCCATTTCCCCTAACTTCCCCGCCATTCCCTTAACAATCCACTTACTCTCGATCAATCCACCTACCCTGGATTTCATATACAGAAAATTAAAAAACAAACAAACAGGAGCAAGCAAGCTAACAACAATGGGTAGACCCACATAGAAAAGACTCAAAAAGAAAACAAAGTAGTCACGACTGGAACAACTTTAAAATGGGTAAAACGAAACAACATAAAAACCTCTTCGCCTTGGAGTGCTTGCTGACTCATGTCGGCCCGTGGGTTTCCCAGACTGCAACTGTTCACAGGAGTAAAAAGCCGGTCTTTCTCCTAAGGAGCTGCTGGTGGTTTGGAACTGCCGACCATGGGGATGGCAGCCCCGCATGTAACCATTACACCACCAGGGCTCCTCCACATGGGCCAAAGGGGAGATCAAGTGATAAGGCATTACATTTTAATCCAACTGCATCAGCCATAATCGACCACGTGCTCTCTCTGACAGCAAGGCTGTCCACACCCCCGGGCTGAGGTCAGCGGACTTCCACTGTCATCCGTAGCTTTCTGAAAACTGGGTGTTCACAGTTTTAGCTCTGACACCACTTCATGTGTATTTAATTATTTACAATCCTTGGGTCACACAGGCTGGTGTGCTTCTTCCTCACTTAGTTGGCTGCTGGTTTGAAGACAAGCCTTTAAGATCCCAGATGGGTTTTTCCCTCATAGCCGGGCACCATCTGATTTCTTCACCATGCTTTGCTACAGACTGAGATAATCTTTAGTGATCTCTTCATGAGGGTAAGCATTAAGCAGGACCATGGCATAAGAATTAATTTTTCTTAGATTGGGGCTAGAATTAAGTGTGAGCCCAAAATCCAATGCTTTATATATGTCCCTCCCTAGTTCACTTTTTGTTTTGTTTTCAAAGTTTTTACTTCAAGTTGGTTGAAGTCAGCCTGCATTATTTTTTTTATTAGTTGAGATTCTAGTTTATGTTTATACACATTATCATTTTATAATGAGAACATTAAACATCATCCTCCTAGGGCATAAGGTAATTCTATTGGCAGTCATTTATCCAGTGCTATAGAATTTAAAACACTGTTGAGAAAAGGAAATTATACAAGTATAGCTGGCTTCAGGCTGCAGTACACGATGCATGAAATGTCGACTTATACAGATTAAATGCTTAAGTGACTAGACACTATTTACACAAACCATGGGGGTTAGTGATAGAGCAAAGTTTTCAATAACGCACATTCTAACCATGCCTACCAGACTAATACACGCCATAAGAAAGCAAGGAGGGCATTACAATAGTGAATACATGGTAGTTCTAGGCCACCGTTCACTGGGCACCCTCAGAATAAGAGATGGAACCAAAGTCCAATGAGCGACAATTCCATAACCTTGGAATAGCAGTCATCTATACGTCTCAAATCTTCTTAAAATGTCTTAACTCCTACAGGCGAATTTGAGATAAAGCTCATTCACTTAGTGGGGCTTCCACATCGAGTCCTCTGGTGTGGCCTCTGAAGGATGTTGTGCATCTCAACAAGACAGAATCTAAAGTCCCAGTAGTCCATAGCTGTTGAATGTTTTGCTCAAAGATTCTATGGAGTAGTCCTGGGATCCTGACCAAAAGGAAGAACTCTTCCCTCCCCCCCCCCCTGGTTCACTGCCATAGAGTCAAGGCTGATTCATAGCAACCCTGTAGGACAGGGCAGAACTGCCCCTGATTTTCTGAGGCTGAACTCTTCATGGGAGTAGAAAGCCTCATCTTTCTTTCAGGGAGCTCCTGGTGGTTTTGAACTGCTGACTTGCAGTATAACCCAACATATAACCACTCTGTCACCTGGGATCAAAAGGAACAAAAGTTCAAATTCAAATGAACTCCAGACTTTCGGGAGCCATTGTGGTTGGACAAATCCCTGAAATTATTGCCCCGAGGTAATCTTTAAAAATTAGACCCCAAATATCTCTATGTATTTTTAAAATGGAAAGACTGTCTTCCTTGTACATTGTACTCTCTTAAAGAACGGTCTGTCTCTATCGGAGTAAGTTGACATCAGTACCTTGGGAAGCTAAGCTTGAGGAGCAGTGTGTTTCTGTTAAAGAGCGAGGGGCAGTTCTGAAGAAGAGGGCGAGGAGGGCTGCAGCGCCTGAAGACTCATCAACGTCACTGCACTGGACACGTGCAAACGATTGAATTGGTGCATGTTCTGCTGTGTATTCCTCAACCGCAACAAGAAATTAAATAACTAAAAATAAGGATTTTAACATATTGTTGTCAGGTGCCCTCGAATGGCCTCCGATTCCCAGCGACCCCATGTACAAGGGGGGGAAAACTGCCCACTCCCGTGCCGTCCTCACCGTCGTTCTTATGTTTGAGCCACCGGGGCAGCCACTGCGTCAGTCTCATCTTGTCCAAGGTCGTCCCCTGTCACTCCATCTACTTTACCAAGCACCATGTCCCTTCCAAAGGACTGGTCTCCTGATAACATGTCCAAAGTTCATGAGACAGGGTCTCAGCATCCTTCCTTAGTTCTAAGGAGTTCATGAGACAGGGTCTCAGCGTCCTTCCTCAGTTCTAAGGAGTTCATAAGGCAGGGTCTCAGCATCCTCAGTCCTAAGGAGTTCATGAGACAGGGTCTCAGCATCCTTCCTCAGTTCTAAGGAGTTCATAAGGCAGGGTCTCAGCATCCTTCCTCAGTTCTAAGGAGTTCATGAGACAGAGTCTCAGCGGCCTTGGTTCTAAGGAGTTCATGAGACAGGGTCTCAGCCTCCTCAGTTCTAAGGAGTGCATGAGACAGGGTTTCAGCGTCCTCAGTTCTGAGGAGTTCATAAGGCAGGGTCTCAGCGTCGTCAGTTCTAAGGAGTTCATGAGGCAGGTGTCAGCAGTCTTAGTTCTAAGAAGTTCATGAGACAGGGTCTCAGCATCCTAGATTCTAAGGCGCCTGCTGGCTGTTCTTCGTCCAAGACAGATTGGTTTTTTCTTTTGGCAATGCGTGGTGTTTTCAGCACTCTTTGCCAACACCATAATTCAAATGAATGCATATTTCAATTTTTGATGTAGCATATGATCCAGCAATTCCACTCCCAGTATACACCCAAGAGACTTAAAAGTATGGAATACACACACACACACACATATCAACGTTCATTGCAGCATTATTCACAACAACCAAAAAGTGGAAACAACTCAAGCCTCCATCCACTGCTGAAACAAATGTGGCATGCATATGCAGTGGGATGCTATTCAGACCTAAAGAGAAATGAAATTCTGATACATGCTGTGATATGAGTGGATGAATCCTAAAAATACTATGCTGGCCCCTGATAAAATGTAAAAAAAAGAAAGAAAATGATTAGGGCAAAGAATGGACAGATGTGCTTTATACAATTGATGTATGTATATGTATGGATTGTGATAAGAGTTGTATGAGCCCCTAATTAAATGTTTTAAAAAAATACTATGCTGGGTGAAATTAGATATAAATGTTTGAATCCCCCACCCCACCCACCAGGGGAATGAACAACAGCAGTGGGGGCAAAGGAGACTGCGAATAGTGCAAGATATAAAATAACTTGTAATTTATCGGGGGGTCCACGAGGCTGGATGGGTGGGAGAGGGAGGGAAAAAAGAGCTGATACCAAAGGCTCAAGCAGCAAGAAAACGTTTTTAAAATGATGATGGCAACATATGTACAAATGTGTTTGATACAATTGATGTATGGATTGTTATAAGAACTGTAAGAGCCCCCAATAAAATGATTTATTAATAAAAACAATAAATAAAATTAAAAAGTACAAATACTAGATGATCCCACTTTTATGAAATACACATATTGAGATGTGTTAGGCAGGGTTCTCTAGAGAAACAAAGCCAAGACACTTTTGATTATATATAAAAGGATAGATTTATACAGCGAGAAGGAATCTATGGCTAATTAGTCCACCCAGCTCAGTACAAAGGGCTCAGTTCAACTCACTTGCGTGGAACAGTTAATAATACTGCAGGTCCTTCAACTCATGCAGGCTACGGGCAGACTCCACTGTCTGCTTCCTTGATCTTGGACCAGCCAAGTGCCAGCAGAGAGCACTCCCGACCAGCGCCTCCCCAAGGGCACTTGTACTGAGACCACCAGCTCACCCCTGGGTCTCTAGTCTCCCCGTCTTGGTTTCCTGGCGTCTCCTACCAAGCTCTCTTCTCTTCTTTAGCTATTCTGCTTCCGCTTCACTGGAGCTTCTATCAACCAGAGAGGCTGACACAGAAGCAGGCACATCCTTCTACTCCCTAGTCATCTCCATGAACTTGCATTTCAAGAGTCAGGGAGGGAAAGAGGAAAGTCAGTGACAGTGGAGAAGACAATAGGAAAAATCTCCAAAAATAGGCCAGAAAAGGTCACCTCTAGGCCTTACTAGAACCACAGTCAGCCAGGGAGAAGTGACCAGTGCTGGGCAGACAATCGGGCAATTAGATTCTGAAACAGAAGGTGCCTTTGAGGAACTGCTCCAAGTGCAGGGCATTCCTCCCGCCCATCATTCCTAGGAGTACCCAGAACATATCCCGACTCATGTTTGTTTGTTAGCAGTTTAGTTTGTCCCTCTTCCTTTCCTTTTTGCTATTTCCTCTAGTTCATCCTTATATTTGAGATTCTTTTCAGAAATTACCAAAAAAGCCATTTCCTATAGATTCTCTAATTTTCTCTCCTGATGGCCTTAAGAAAGCATACAAAACATTCTGAAGATTTGTTTCCTAAGAACTATAGATGTGAAGAACTTGTAAAATAATATGGGGAGAGTTAACACAGTTATGGTAAAATTTACTGGCTTATAAGTTGGAATTACCCTGAAGGCTCATCTCTCTCCAGGTGACTCACTCCTCCCCTCTCCTCCCCTCCCCTCCACTCCCCTCCCCTCTCCTCCCCTCTCCTCTCCTCTCCTCTCCTCTCTCTCTCTCTCAAAGTTAAGCCTTCAGTGACATTTTACTAACACCGAGTGACCTAAACACTTACTGCTTTTGTTTACAAAAATCACATGCATTGGGTCGGATTCTGATGTTTTGGTCAAGCTCCGATGCAAAAATTTCTCGACATTTTCACGTCGAAAGCCAATTAATTATGTTGAGTTCTGAGGCAGTTGGGTACCGGGGTTCTACTGTCTACCATAAGGGCTCCTTTAAGGGACATTGAATCTACCGCAAAGGAGCCCTGTGGCTTACATATTGGGCAGCTAACCACAAGGTAGTGGCTTACATGTTGTACTCCTAATCACAAGGTTAGCAGTTCGAACCCAGCCACCGCTCTGCAGGAGAAAGATGAGGCTTTCTACTCCCATAACAATTTAGAAACCTTAGAAACCCAAAGGGCCAGTTCTACTTTGTGAGTCAGAATTGATTCAGTGACAGTGAGGTGCTTTTTTTTTTTTTTTTAAACCTACTACCACTGAGTTGATTCTGACTTATACCACACTCCTATAGGACTCAAACAAACCCACTCTCTCTCGCTGAGTGTATTCCAACTCTTGGTGACTTCATATAGGATACTGAGGCTTTGAATCTTTATGGGAGTAGACAGCCTCCTCTTTCTCCCGCAGAGCAGCTGGTGGGTTTCCGACTGCTCGCCTGGGTGGGTTGTCTCTCCCAGTTCATCGTTCCGCAGCCATGACTTGGTTTCCTTCCTTTCCCTGCGCCCTGCTATGGCCTTGAGAGGAAAGATAAGATCTAAGCTGGTTCTGAGGTTTAACTACTGACCCCTTTGCCCTTCCCTGGTATACCCACCCTACCCTCAGTGCATCCAGGGAAGGTAGCTTCTCCCCCGTCTTTCTCTCTATGATCTAGCAGACAGGGCAGAGGGCTTGGAAAGGGAGGGATTGGCACGGCCTGGGGGTGGGGAGCCCTGTGCACAGAGAAAGCAGACACAGCAGAACTATTCTGCCCCAGAGCTGCAGGATCTACAAATTGCAGCCCAAACTAGCCAATGGGAAAAGGCCCTCTAATCCCAGAGAAACTAAAGCATGCTCTTCAGTTCTGCAACTTCCCTGGTGCACCCCACGTCTTCCCCCCACCCCCACCTTTACCTTGGTACTCATAGGAGCCTGGAGGCCCCCCAGGAGGGCAGTCCCATACCCCAGTAGTGAACTCAGCTGGACTGTCCCCCAAGCAAAGCCGAAGAATGTTCTTACAGAGATGCCAGTCAGGACCTTGGACCCAACTTTTTCTTGAAGAGCAAACGTCCATCTCCTTGGCTGGGTCCCCCTGTTTCCGAGGCTCTTCAGGTCTGCTAACACCCTGCGCCGGCCCGGAACGAGGCCAGGGAAAATCCCCCAGCTTTATCAGAGACGTGGGATTGGCCCAGCTCTCCACATCCGTGAAGGGGTTAAGAGGCTGGGCCGGCCACCTCAGCCTGCCCCTCCCAGGGACTGAGCAGTCCCTATAAAGGGGCCTATCCACCCGGCTGGGCCAGGCAGCGTCAAGACCCAGGCATTGTGCCCAACGCCCCGCCATGTGGGAGCTCCGGTCAGCCTCCTTCTGGAGGGCCATCTTCGCGGAGTTCTTTGCTACCCTTTTCTACGTCTTCTTTGGTTTGGGGGCCTCACTGCGTTGGTCCCCGGGTCCCCTGCATGTCTTGCAGGTGGCGATCGCCTTTGGCCTGGCCCTGGCCACCCTGGTGCAGGCTGTGGGCCACCTCAGTGGAGCCCACGTCAATCCTGCGGTCACTTTCGCCTTTCTTGTGGGCTCTCAGCTGTCGCTACTCCGTGCCTTCTGCTATATGGTAGCCCAGCTCCTGGGAGCCGTGACCGGGGCTGCCATGTTGTACAGCATCACCCCGCCTGCCGTCAGAGGAAACCTAGCGCTCACCACGGTACTCGGCACCAAGCGGATGGGGAACCGTCGCGCCCTGGCTTCTTGCGGGTGGGGGGGAAGGAAGGGGTTTGCTGGGTAGATCAGTTGCTGCCCTGGGCATCTAGGGTGTGTGTGTGTGTGTGTGTGTGTGTGTGTGTCGGAGTGAGGAGGGTCAAGGGATGGTACATAGGAGGGAAGCGGGGCAGCGTCCAGAGTAAGAACCAAAACACTCAATGCAGTGACAGCTTTCCTTCCTTGGGGCTCCTCGCAGGGTCTTGGGGACTCTCTTACTTTATCCTGAGGGGTTCCATGTCTTCAGCCTTGTACGCTGGTACAGGCGGATCCCACTCGGATGAAGGACTGTTCTGGTACCTGAAGCTCCAGATGCAGCGCTGTGAAAGGAATTGGGTTATCCTTGCTCTCCAGGAATGGATGTCCTGAGGGGCCCCCTGCAGGGGACCTTGAGGAGGAAGGCTGAGGCCCCCCAATGACCTCCCTTCCCCATCCTTCCCCAGCTGCATCCTGGAGTGAGTGTGGGCCAGGCCGCTGTCGTGGAGACCTTCCTGACACTGCAGTTCGTGCTCTGCATCCTGGCCACGTACGACGACAGGCAGAATGGCCGTCAGGGCTCGGCCGCCCTGCCCATCGGCTTCTCCCTCACTTTGGGCCACCTCTTCGGGGTAAGCAGAAGACAGTTCAAGGATTCCAAGGTCCCTAAAGCTTTGCTGAGTTTTCAGAGTGCTGCTTGCCTCCCCCACCATCAACCATGAACCTTAACCACCGGCCTGTGTATTAATTGGCCCAGAGCAATCCACCCTGCCCTCGTCGGCTATCTGTGACTATTCTCTGTAGTCCTTTTCGACTCCAAGGTTGAAGCCACAGGCAGTGGTGGCCTTTGCCTGCGGTTCACCGTATCCTCAGATGAGGTATCAATGCCCTCTCCTTGCCACAAGGGCTCTTGGAGAGCCAGGCAGGCAGGTTGTCCTCCCCGTCGGCTGCTGGCGACTGCCAGTTCTCCGGGGCAGTGTGGGCTGTGGGGAGAGGAACCGGGACGGGATGGGATGGGATGGGGTGGGGTGGGGGTAGGTCTCAGTTCCTACTGTGTGTTTTGCAGATGTATTATACTGGTGCAGGCATGAACCCTGCCCGCTCCTTTGCTCCTGCCATTCTCACCCGCAACTTCACCAACCACTGGGTGAGTGAGGGGCTGGGGCACCCTGAAGCCTGGTGGGGGGGGGGGCTGCAGGTCCCAGGTTTGCTGCTCCACGAGCCTCTCAGCCAACGGGGCTCTCAGAGCTTGGCGTGCCTTTGTGAGCAGGATCCCTTCGTTTGCCAGAGAGCAGCTCTTGCTCATGTTTCTCCTTCTCGGGTTACTCAGGGGTTTTCACTCAGCGGTCCCTATTGGGCGCTGAAGCTAGGACTGGGCAGGCACACAACCGAACGTGATGACAAACACATCTCACCTCGGAGAAGAGCGTGTGTTGAGAGCGCACCTGGCTCTGAGTCTCAGGCCAGTTCTAGCACTTTGCTAGCCTGCTGTGTGACCCGGGGCAAGTAACTCACCTACTCTGAGCCTTAAGCTTCTTTCACATCCAGTGGAGTCTTATGAGAGTTTCATCTGGACCTTGTGTGTGTGTGAAACACTCTGCATAGACTCTGGTGTGCAGTAAGTCTTCCATAATACACATGGGCCCTGTATGCAAACTGAACATTTGGAAATAATTTTAAAAGAAAAAGAATTCCAAAAAATTTCAAAGCAATATATAAATGAGTACAAATTGGGAATAACAGGCAGGCTATCCATGTGCTAAGAAGGTCCGGGGTAAAGGAATGATCGGATGAATCAGAAAAAAAATGGATGAGTTTTTGAGGTAGAGGCAGTAAGAGCCTAGCACTGCAAAAAGCAAACACACACGCAAAATAAGATGCACTAATTTTTATTCACACCGTGCCCAGTTTTACATGCCAAGGCCAGGAGATCTGTTGTTCACTGAGAGGCTGGAAAAGGGTGGCCTTGCCTTTGGCCCTTCCCCAGCCTTTGTCCCCTTCCTTTCCTCCTCCTCCAGGTGTACTGGGTGGGCCCAATCATTGGAGCAGGCCTGGGCACCCTCATCTATGACTTCCTCCTCTTCCCTCGGCTCAAGAGTGTTTCTGAGAGGCTCTCTATCCTCAAGGGAGCCAGGCCCAGCGACCCCAGTGGACAACCAGAGGGCCCAGGGGAAGCCACCGAACTGAAGACCCAAGCCCTGTAGAGAAGGAAGCGAGGGAAGCGGCTGGGTTTCTGTGGAGGGGCTGAACCAGCCCTTAGCTGAAGAAAGAGAATGGAGGGAGGGGCACGTACTTCTTTCTGTTTTAATTTATGTATGTTCCCCCCCTCCCTGGCCCCTTTTGCTGTGTGAAATCTTTCAAGTTGCATTCATGAGCTGGTTGGTGCAGACTTCCCGCCCACCTCCCGTCACTGTGTGAGCATGATGGTGCAGCAGACACAGGAAGGTGGGTGTGTGGTGGTGTCTTGGGAAAGAAGTATCGTCCTGTGTCCTATGTCGCTTCTAACCCACAGGGTAAGCACAGGGAGCCAGCCCCAAGTGGTTGACTTTTATCCCATTGCCGATCACTGGTATGGCTCTGGATTTCTAAGGGACCAGGGAAGCTGGAGGCCTCCCCTCCCAGAAGGCCCAGGGACAGAAGTGAAGGGGCAGGCAGTTCAAGACTTGGGGAGATATTTTTCTGCACTGAGGCGGGGTTGCTCATGGAGGTGGGCGTGCGGGTAGAGCTCAGGGTGGTAGCCCCAGATCAAGATGCAACTGGACCACCAAGGTTGGGGGAGGGTAATGGAGTAGAGCCCACTTATCAACGGGAGGCTGGCCCTCTGAGAAAAGGGAACACGGGGGTGAGGGGTGGGGGGTGGGCTTGAGCTATTCTAAGGGGCCCTGGTGGCGCAGTGGTTATGTGCTGGATTGCAATCTGAATGGTCGGCAGTTCAAAAATACGGGAAAAGATGAGGCTTTCTACTCTCCGAAACAGTTACGCTCCCAGAAGCCCGCAGGGGGCGGGTTACTAGGAGTCAGTATGGACTTGGTGGCAGTGAGGGTTTTTGTTTTTATGAAGCCCTATAAACCGGTCTACATTCACTGGCTGGGTTGTGTGTTCATTCTGGCAAGATGGATCTCTTCAGAGGCCCTGGGCCAGTAAGCTCCCAGCCTTCAATAGAGAATAAGTGAGCCGTGAACAGAAGCCCTGGTGCTGTGGTGGTTAGAGGACTCGGCTGCCAACCGAAAGGATGGGAGCGCCAACCCACAAGCCAATTCACAGGAGCAAGAGGTAGCAGCCTGCCTCTTTCTTTCGGCAAAGAGTTACAGCCTGAACAACTCTATGGGCCCCCTAACTCTGAGTCAAAGCCAACTCCATGACAGTGCACTTTGGTTTTTTGGAGCTTAGAATCTAGGAAAATTAAACAGCTTCACAATTCTGCCTGACATTCCCCAGACTGGCTTCCTGATAGAAGATATGTAAACCCCAGGAGACCCAAAGAGGACAATCTGATACCTGGAGCAAAGTGTGTGCGTGCATGCGTGTGTGTGTGTGTATGTTTTTTGGGGTGGGGGTTATACCTAGGAAGAAAGGCTCTGACCCTCAGGGTTTTTTAAAATCATTTGATTGGGGCTCATACAACTCTTATCACAATCCATACGTCCATCCATTGTGTAAAGCACATCTGTACATTTGCTACCCTTATCATTCTCAAAACACCTGCTCTCCACCTAAGTCCTTGATATCAGTGCCTCATTTTCCCTCTCCCTCCCATTGCCTTCATGAACCCTTGATAATTTATAAATTATTGTGTCATATCTTACCCTGTCCAGCATCTCCCTTCACCCACTTTTCTGTTGTCTGTCCCCCAGAGAGGAGGTTATATGTAGATCCTTGTAATCAGTTCCCTCTTTCCAACCCGCCCTCCCTCCACCCTCCCAGTATCGCCACTCACACCACTGGTCCTGAAGGGATCATCCATCCCGGATTTCCTTGTCAGGGGAAGCCAGCCCCTAACACATCATTATGGGTCCGGTAGGCGCAATTGTACAGTGATAGTAAGTAAAGATCATAGTAAAGTTATAGAGAGCATGAGAGATAGAAGTATTGAAATAAATGGAGTCAGACATGATTCATAGTAGCATACTCACCTCAGCCCTGCTTGGTGGTCCACGTGGAGGGAGAGAGAGCCCTTTAATGCTAGCCCAGGCTTTTTATCTTCTCTGGGGACATGCAAACCCCCTAATTACAGGTGAGGACATACATCACAGGAAGGGGTTGTGCTATAGGTAATACAGTAATGAGCGGGGGTGGTCTAGGGATATACACACAATAGGAAGAGGAGGGATTGGGGGTATACATGTGACAAGATGGGCGGATCCTAAATTCAAGATGGCAGCCTAACCTTGGTCATCCTTGGGCAGTTTTGACCTCTCTGGGGTCTCCTACAAGGAAACAGACAACTGCTATCCTTATCAGAAGGGAGTGGGCCCTATTTGTTGTGGGATAAACAGTGGTGTCTGCTTGCTCTAGATGGTTGATAGCTCTCCGTGAGACCTACTTCTGATGACCTCCAAGTGTATGGTCATTCGCAAGCAGCTGTTTGGCATATATTTGGGGAGACAGCTTGGGAAAAATCCTTCTGTATCCCACATTCCCTGTGTTTCCAGTTCCTCTCTGTACCAGTGTACATCCTCTGGTCTAGCCAGACTTGTAAGGTAGAATTGGGATCATAATAGTTGTGGGGAGGAAGCATTTAAGAATTAGGAAGTTGGATGTTTCATTGTTGCTACACTGCATGCTGACTGGCTCATCTCCTCCCCAGGATCCTTCTGTAAGGGTGTGGGTGTCCCGTTACCTATAGATGGGCTTTGGGTCTCCACTCTGCACTCCCCCCTCATTTACAATGATACGATTTTTTGTTCTTTGATGCCTGGTACCTGATCCCTTCAAAACCTTGTGGTCACACTGGCTGGTGCGCTTCTTCCATGTGGGCTTTCTTGCTTCTCAGCTACATGGCCACTTGTTACCTTCCAGCCTTTAAGACCCCAGACACTCTATTTTTTGATAGCCGTGCACCATCAGCTTTCTTCACCACATTTGCTTATGCTCCCATTTGTCTTCACTGATCCTGTCGGGAAGGTGAGCATCACGGAGTGCCAGTTTAATAGAACAAAGTGTTCTTGCATTGACTAAATACTAGAGTGGAGATCCAATGTCCATCTGCTGCCTTAATACTAAACCTATAACTATATGCACACAGATCTATTTCCTCATCATCCTATATAAATATATTTACATATGTACATGCCTGTATTTAGACCTCTATAAAAGCTCTTTGCATCCTAGTTCTTTACTCTATTTCCTTTTTCTTTCCTCTTGTCCCACTATCATGTTTAGACTTTATTTAGGTTTCAGTAATTTCTCTTGGTTACATTGCCCTTGATGAATCCCTCAGGCCTCTCACACCCTCCTTGCCACTGATTTTGGATCACTTGTTGTTCCCTGGTCAACACCACCTCCCTTCCCCCTCCTCTCCCTCTCCCATGTCCCCCCAGAACCATCAGTCCTGTTGTTTTCTTCTCCAGACTGTTCATCCAGCCTATCTTAGACCCTTATGGCTTTAATTTAGAGCCAGCAAGTCAAAACACTCTTCCAATGGCATCTTTCCTCTGTTGTCTCTAATCCTATAGTTCTCCTGATCCTTCTTTTGTCTGTATTTTCACTCTTCTCTCAACCGTCCTTTGAACTGGAAGAAAAGCCTTTTCTAACTTTCCTTCAAGCGTCAGAAATAAATTCTTTCCCCCCCCCCAAAGGATTCCTTATTCAGGAGGTAATTATCCTCCAGGAAGGTTCCTCTTGTAGTAGGCCAAATTCCCTCATGTCAGCAGAGGCTGGACAAGACCTTCAAAAGACCAATGATCTTTTCTTTCATGAACGTCATGCATGCTTCTCAACATGTTAAGCCTGTGGCTGCAGTTAGACAAGCCACGCAAAACCAGTGGCCATCAAATGAACTTGGAGTCCCAGGCTTGTCAGAGTACAGCTATGTGCCCAGAGGCTGATTGTTCAAACCAGATCACCGGCCCTTCCTTTGTGTGTGCGTGCTATCTCTTTTCCTCTTTGCTTTTTGTTGTGTTTAAAAAAAAATCATTTTGGGGGAGCGGGGAGGGAGTGGGAAGAAAAAAAAAGGGAAATAGAGCTGATTCCAGGAACCCAAGTGGAAGGTGAATTATGAGAATGATGAGTGCAACGAATGTATAAGGGTGCTTTGCTCAATTGATGTATGTACAGATTGTGATAAGAGCTTTATGAGCCCCAATAAAAAGCTTTAAAATAATAAAATATAGTTACTTTATAAAAAATCCTTTTATTGGGGTTCATAAAACTCTCATCATACTCCATGCATACATCCATTGTGTCAAGCACATTTGTACATTTGTTGCCAACATCATTCTCAAAACATTTGCCTTCTACTTGAGCCCTTGATATCAGCTCATTTTTTATCCTCCCTCCCTGCCACTCTCCCTCATGAACCCTTGATGATTTATAAATTGTTATTTTGTTATGTCTTACACTGTCTGACGTCTCCCTTCACCCACTTTTCTGTTGTCCAGGTTATATGCAGATCCTTGTAATCAGTTCCCCTTTTCTACTCCACCTTCCCTCCCGGTATCACCACTCTCACCACTGGTCCTGAGGGGTTCATCTGTCCTGGATTCTCTGTGTTTCCAGTTCCTATCTGTACATACCAGTGCACATCCGCTGGTCTAGCTGGATTTGTAAGGTGGAATCGGGATCATGATAGTGGAGGTGTGGGAATGAAACATACAGGAACTAGAGAAAAGTTGTAAGTTTCATCGTTGCTACACTGCACCCTGACTGGCTCGTCTCCTCTCCGCGACCGTCTGTAAGGGGATGCACCAGACCTTTCTTGGGAGCTGACCCTGGGTAGACTATGGAGCCAGGGCAGAGTAGTGGTTGGGCTGGGGTCCCCATGGTCAGCAGTTCAAACCCACCAGCAGCTCCGAGGTAGAAAGACAGGATTCTATTCCCATGAACAGTTACCGTCTTTGGAACCACAGGGGATGGGCGGCTGTGAGCGTTTTCGGCGTGGACTTGACCCTCGCTCCAATGTCTGTTACGGTCCAGTCCAACACATTAACTGCTGGCACCACCAGCTCTAGCTGGACGCACTGCAGGGGGGGGGGGTGTAGGAGGTGGGCTGCGAACAGCTGTCCTCTGCATAGAGAATTCACAGCAAGGACAGGCCTCTGCAGGAAGACCTGTCCACCGCCGGGAGTCACTTATTCTGCAGGGAGACCCATCCACCGGCGTCGACGGCGACGCACAGGGCCTGCGAGGGTCCACTCTGTGACAGCAGGGCGGAACCTCCCCTATGCGCTTCCCAACAGGCTGCTGGTTTGGAACCCGGGAGCCGCCCAGTGCGTGAGCGCTGCCCCCCAGGGCTGCCCCGCTGAGCCTGCGGAGCAGAAAACGCAATCTTGGGGGCAGAGCCCCCCAGGAAGGCCCGGCCGGGCCCCCTGCCGAGCTTGAGGTTAGCAGCCTAAGGCTTGGCCCCACGCGCCACCAGGCTTCCTTTACTCGTGCGACACGTTCCCCTCCCAAGACGGCCCCTCCCGTGTCTCTCCGCGACCGGGGATGAAGCCCAACCCTCCAGCCAGTTCGGCGTTGGACGAGTCCACTTGGCTGACGGGGGAGGATGCTTCCACCGCACTCGAAGGGACCTCGTTCCTGCCGTTCGAAGCTCTCAGGAAAGCCACGGCGCTGGGCTCCGTCGGTGCACGGCGGCGATCCCCGCAGCCAAGCGCCCGGCGCCCGCACGGGCATGCTTTGTCCTCGCGTGGACCGCCGCTCCCCCCCCCCCGTCAGTGGACCGCCCGCGCTCGCCCCGCCCCCCGGCCAGGGGACCGCCCGCGCTCGCCCCGCCCCCCGGTCAGGGGACCGCCCGCGCTCGCCCCGCCCCCCCGTCAGTGGACCGCCCGCGCTCGCCCCGCCCCCCGGTCAGGGGACCGCCCGCGCTCGCCCCGCCCCCCGGTCAGGGGACCGCCCGCGCTCGCCCCGCCCACCCCGGTCAGTGGACCGCCCGCGCTCGCCCCGCCCACCCCGTCAGTGGACCGCCCGCGCTCGCCCCGCCCCCCGGTCAGGGGACCGCCCGCGCTCGCCCCGCCCACCCCGGCGGTGGCGGGAAAGTCGGCCGGGCTGCGGCGGACGCCGGCTCCTGGGGCCGCGGGACGCGGTGAGTGCGTGGGTGGGGCCCTCGCGGCGCAGGGAGGGTGCCCGCGCACCTTCGCCCCGTGCTCCGCGCGGCCGGGGGAGCGGCTCTGAGCCCCGAAGGGGGACGGGAGCGCCGGGAGACTTCCGCTGTGACTGCCCGCGGGCCGCGCGGACCCCGGGAAAAGGGCGCGGGGCCCTGCTCGTGGCTTTAGACTGACTTCCTCCGCCTCCTCCTCCTCCCTTCGTCCCGAGAGGGCAGGGCCTCGGCCGGGGTCTGGTCCCCGGACCATGCGCCCCTCATCGAAGCCCCTCTCCCGGAGTCCTTCGGCTCCCCGCGAGCCACGCCCGTTACCTCAGTTTAGGTCTTCCGAGACGGAAGATAGCTCCTCTGACCGCCCTCTAGAGGGTTCTGAATCACTGACCTCGTGGTGAACAGCTCAATGCTTGGCCGGACGCGCCATCAAAACAAACACACTGCCCGCGAGTCCATTGTCCCGCACAGCGACCCCGGAGGACTGTGTGCAGCTGCCGGGGGCTCCCAGTGGGCGCGAGCCAGACGGTGCGACCCGGGGGCTCCTGCCGTGTAGTTCATAATGGTGACTGTCGTGACCCGGCACGCGCTTTCCCGGGCTATATATCTTTGCTGTTATTATTATTGCAATTATAGCCATTTCTTAGGGAAGTTAACAGAAAGCATCCGTGTCTTTGATCTCCAGCAGCCAAATGCTTCCCTCTGGCCCTCAGCTTCGTAGCAACAGCGTCGGTTGGCGTCTGCCTTGGCTGTGGCTCAGGAACCTCCCCGCTGCGCGGCCGCACAGTGCCCGCGTCTTTCTTTGCCCCCAGCACTGTCGCCCCTGATAGTTCTGGTGCCTCCACCAACACATACAGGACCTCACCTGTGCTCCATTCATGCCTATTCTTCCTTCATGGTCCAAGATTTTCTCCTTTCCTGCTTCGGACGAGGCTCGCATAGCAAGGAGAATGGCAACACTGAGCAATACCCCAGTTGGAGTCCTCTAAGAGTTTTATGCATGGTCAAACAAAATGATCCGCAGGCTATACATCTTTAAGGGACCAGAATGTCTCATCTTTCTGCAATGGAGCAACTGGTAGATTTGAGCTTGTGACGTTGAAGTCAGTACTTTTCTGGCAGGACCACCAGGGCTTAAAAGGATGAGTAAATGTGTGAAGCTCTGAACATTGTTGCAGGGCAATAGTCTTGCAAAAACACTTGTAAAAGGTAATTGCTAGAAAAATGAACTAAAAATAATGTTGTATGACTTTAAAACTAGTAGATTCAACAACCATGAACCTTTGAACTTGCTATGCTGTTGTGAGTTCTGACACATAAAGACCCCGTGTACAGGACACCACCCATTCTGCACCATCGTCACTCTTGTTCTGAGGCCACTGGTCACTCCGTCTCGTTGGAAGTCATCTTCTTTTCTAATGACCTTCGACCAAGCAAGGTGCCCAAAGTATGTAGGACAAAGTCTCACCATCCTTGCTTCTAAGGAGCATTCTGGCTGCACTTTCAAGACGGATTTGTTGGGGATAGCAATGGTACTTTCGGTATTCTTCATCAACACAGTGATTCAAATGCATCAGTTCTTCCACAGTCCTCGTTATTCATTGCTCAACAGTCTCGTGCATATGAAGTGATTGAAAAATCCTGGGCTTTGGTCTGGCTCACCTTCAGCCTCAATCAAAGTGACATCCTTGCTCTTCAGCTCTTTCACGAGATCTTGTACAGCAGTTTTGTGTAATGCGACATGTCCTTTGATTTCTTGACTGTTGCTTCTATGGCGTTGACTGTGGAATCAAGTCAGATGGAAAAATTTTTGTTTGGAAATTCTTGATAAAGTTCCATCTTTGCTCTTTTTGTCACACTGTTGTCTGTTGGTCGGCTTGTGAAGATTTTTGTGTTCTTTGTATTGAGTTGAATTCATCCTGACGGCTGTAGTCTTTGTCTTCGTCAATGTTTCCAGCCCTCTTAGCTTTCAGCAAGCAAAGTTGTGTCATCTGCATATCACAAGTGATTAATGAGTCATTCTCCAATATTGATACCGTTGCATTGTTCGAGGCCAGGTTGTCCAGAGAAACAAATCAGTGACATTCATCTATGTACAAGGAAGAGCTTTATATTAAAAAGCCACTTTCAGTCAAGAAGGCAGTCCAGCCCTGCCCAACTCAAGTGCATAGACCCATTCCAAGCAGGGCCCTCTTCAGACTCGTGGGGCTGCAGGCCGGCAGCAGGGAGAGCACAGCCTGTTGGTGCAGAGCCTTGTAGATCCCAGGTTAGTGGGAGCGTGGCAGTGCGCCCACAGCTCTCAGGTGTGGTGGGCCCACGTGGAGCCGCCTCTGAAGGTGGACACAGTCCGAGTGAGGAGGAAGTGGCAGAGCAATTCTCTGTTTGTCTCGCTCTTATGTAAAAGATGTGACATCAAGGAGATGTCATCCGGCTGCAGCTTGAGTGACAGGCTTTGACTCCACCCCTAGCCAAGAATGTCTAGTTGTCATAATCCCTAACCATCACATTCTTCTCAGGTGATGTGCCTAGCGTACAGATGGAATAAGTTTGGTGAAAGGATACATTTCCTGACTTGAAACCATGCCCAATCCCTTTCTTCTGTTCAAACACCTACCTCTGGGTCTATGTACAGGTTCCGCGTGGGATTAAATGAAATGTACTGAAGTTCCAATTCTTCTACATATTATCCATAGTTTGATATCACCCACACAGTTGGTTACCTTTGCATAGTCAATAAAAACAAGTAAACATCTTTCTGCTGTTCCCATCAGCCATGATATTGTTTCCTGTCTTTTTCTGAATCCTGCCTGCTTGAAGTTCTGTCCTCTCCCTGTTGAAGTACTGCTACGGCTGGTTTTGAATTATCTTCAGCAAAATTTTCCTTGTGTATAAAATTAATGATATTGTTTGATCATCTTTTGATGGCACCAATGGGGATCTCTTCCGCTCGGTGGCCAGGTGTCTTCCAAATGAATAGGCTTGCCGGCTCTCGGGGGCACCTGCAGTGCTGCCTCCGTGTGTTGAAACCTTTCACTTGTTAGCTCATCCGTTCCTGGAGCCTTGTTTGTCACCAGTGGACCTCTTCGGCTACTCATTGAGCTGCTAACCACGAGGTCTGTGGTTCGAAGCAGCCGGCCGCTTCTGGAGAGAAAGACGAGGCTCTCTGCAGTGGTCCACTGCTCTTCATCGGGGTTTCGTGAAGAGCCAGTTTATTTTTGTTTGTTTTTTTCTCCAGAATTAGACTTCCACCTCTTTCGTCCTGGCCTTCTGCTAAAACCTATCCAGTATAGGTGGCTGGGCTTGTCTTTGAAGTGTCTGTGGCTTAGCTCCCAGCACCACAGCAACGTGTAAAGCAAACGGGCCTGCGAGGAACAGCTCGATGGAAATAGCACTTCCAGAATTATGTGGACCTAGATGGAGGATATGCCCTGAAACAGTAGCTTCTCCCCCTTTGGTAGCAGCTTCCCACTGTGGTATTGTTGTTTACTAAAGGTTTCTACGATGCTGTGACAGTACTTTCCGTGCATCTGTTCTTTCCCAATGTGTGGGGTAGGGTGTGCGGTTCCTCCCTTCACTCGTCTTTGTGGGAGAGGGAGGGTTTGGTGGAGGTAGCGATCATGAGACCACATTCTCTCATGCTTGGGCATCCGGTTAACTTTGACGGCGAAGCAGGAGTTGGGACTGTTTGAAAACTCACTTGCTGTGGGCGATGAAAATGACCTCAGGGGTGAAGGGTCTGGGGAAAGAGACCAAAGTTCGTACTCCGGGCTTTAGAGAAGAAAAGAGACTTCTGTATTTTAATAGGTTTAGAGCAACGAGAAGCATAAACTTTGCCAGCCCATCTGTTTCAGAGAAGACAGTTAATAGGAAAGGAGACCTTTGAGCTAAAGAAGGGGAATGGGAGGGAAAATCCAGGAATGTAGCAAGAACTGTCTTTTAAAAACGTTTTGACTGAATAGTACCATTTAAAAAACGAGTATTAAAATTTTTAAAAAGACAGCAGCAGCTTTTTTAAAAACTGTTTCTACTGTGAGATTGAAGACAACTCTCAACAGTTAGACCACAGAATGTTGCTATTTGCTAAAAGGGGAACACGGTTATTGTGAAGGGCCCCACAGGAACCCGCGGAGGGACTTGAGTCCCGTCAACGGGGAACTCAGTCTCCTCGGGAAGAACAAGAAGCGGCTTCAGTTGACAAGTGCTGGGGACTAGAAAGGGGCTGGTACAGCCCACGGCCTGTGGTCACGTGCAGAAGGTGATGGAGGGCGTTACACTGCACTTCCACACAAGACGGGGTCTGGGTACGTCGCCGCCTCATCCATGTCGCTATCCGGAGATTGGGTCTCTTGTTGAAATCCCTAACTTCTGGGTGAAAATTACATCCGGAGGGTTCGGATGAGGACAGGTGTTGCTTGTTCTGTGTCTCCAGAACAGAAAGAAGAGTTCATTCTTGAAGAAACAACATTAAACTTGTTTCACATTCAGCTGCTTTAATTCAGTGAAGCCACCACAGCTTAAAACAAGGATGGCTGAAAAGTCTTGGATAGCATCTTGTATGTTTCTGAGAAAGGAATAGTTCAGCAGGCTGATGAGTAAGATCTAAGAGGTTTACAGGTTAGACACCTGTCTGGGAGGCTTTCATGCAATATAATTTAGCTAATGGGGTAAAAAGGACATCTTTACCAGTGATTTCTCTTTTAAATCATTTTATTGGGGGCTCGTACAACTCTTATCACAATCCATACATCCATCCATTGTGTCAAGCACATCTGTACATTTGTTGCCATCGTCGTTCTCAAAACATTTGCTTTCCACTTGAGCCCTTGGTATCAGCTCTTCATTTCCCCCTCCCTCCCCGCCCCCATGTACCAGTGATTTCTAGGATCCCTCATCTGCTTCAAATCATTTTCTCTTTATGTACCTAGATTTTATATGGTGGTTCTTGTAAGCATTCATTTCATATGCTTTTTCTCTCTTCCTTCTTTTATTGAAAAGGGCTTTTGGGTTTTGTAGTCAGCATTGTTATTTTTATGTACAGTGTTTAATAATATACCAAAGTTTCTGCAGCTCTTCCCAGCTTTTGACTATTTGGGCTGTTTTCAAGACTAACTGTCAACCCTGATCGATGTGGTGCTGTCGCGTTCTTCCGAGCCGGACCTAAGCCGCGCCAGACGAGGAACGGACATTCATGGCGAATGGGACCGCTCCTCTCGCTCTGTCCGCGGGCCCCTAGCCTCTTCCCGCCATTCGCTTGTCGGTGCGTGGGGGAGGCAGGGGTGCGGAATCCGGCTTGCCCTCGCACGTGTGCTTTTTAAAGAAATTGTTATTCATCTGTCTTGCTTTTGCACGCTAGCTGCTTCCGCATCTGTGTCTGTGTCAATCTGTATTTTTGGCTGGTGTGATGTGTGTCTGCAGTGAATAAACCGAGCATTCGAAAACGTCAACAACAAAAAAAAGACTAACTGTCAAGAGACCACTTACCTTCACACATCTGACTAGGGTGTTTATGCTCTGAGCTTGTTGCTCATCTGGAAAATGAAGATGGCTGCACTTGCCACCTGCAACTGCGGCCAGAGTCAAAGTGGAACAATCCGTGGAAAGCGTGCACTAGAAGTACTGCTCTGGTCCAAGTAGTGTTCTCTCCTGCCCCTCCCTCCCTCATCTTTTCCTGGATTTTCCGTTCTCCAAAATAGGCTCACTCGGTCAAAGGCTCTGACGTAGAATGATCTGTTCGCTCATTCAGCAAGTTATTTATGGCATGTTGACTATGTTCCAAGCTCTGTTCTCTGCACGCGGTGGGGTGGGGATGCTGCGCCGAACAGCAGCAGGAAGCCATTTCTCAGGGAGTTTCCTGCCCGTTAGTTTAGCCGCTGACCTTTCTTACTCGGGGTCCCGATGTGGCAGCCAGAGGATAGACATGCTGTCTTCATTCCTTATCAAGTGGAACAACAGGCGTAGTTTATGGACCCTGATTGGACGATAGGCCCTTATACTGAGATTGCATAGATACTTTCTTGATGTTAAACATTTTTATGAAACAATGGTGCTAATAAATGTTAGTGTGTTTTGTTCTCATTTTTAATATCTGCCCAGAAAAAATACCAGGACGTTTCAGCCTTTTGTTGGTGCCTCCAGTGCTGAGGGACATATTCTGGTTCGTGCAACCCTGGCGCGTGGGGACCCCTTGATCTGTACGTTTGTATCATCCTTCAGAGTTTACAGAGTGCTTTCTTCGGGGGGGAGGGGTCGTGGATTCTCAGAGGGACTGTGTAAGGAGGTTGAGTAGCCATTCCTGTCAGCCTGGATTCTCTAGGAAGCTGACTCTGGAAGGGTAGGAGTGCGCGGGGTTATTAAAGGGTATCCCTGTCATAGAACAAACTTTGGGTAGCCTCGAGGAGAAGGGGATTCTAGAATGCTTTGCTGTGCTCATGCGGAACCTCTCCATTGATCAGAGGCAGTTGTGCAAACAGAACAAGGGAATACTGCATACTTTTAAAAAAAATCATTTTATTAGGTGCTCTTACAATTCTTACCGCAATCCATGCATCCATCCACTGTGTCAAGCACATTTGTACATTTGTTACCACCGTCATTCTCAAAACGTTTTCTTTCTGCTTGTGCCCTTGATAGCAGCTCCACTGCATGCTTTCAAGTCCAGGAAGGTGTGCATCGGGGTTGTATCCTCACCATACTTACTCTTCGCTTTTTAAATTAATAAGTCATTTTATTGGGGGCTTCTACAGCTCTTGTAACAATCCACACATCCATTGTGTCAAGCACATCTGTACATATGTTGCCATCATCATTTCAAAACGTTCTCTTTCTGCTTCAGCCCTTCAACCACACTTAGGCCATCTGTAAACAAGCAAGTGATCAGCGACTGCCCCCACCTGGCAGCTTTACAATGGTTGCCTGACCCATTTTCCCCTCGCATTCTGCCTGTTGCTCCGCAGCCTGGTTTTTGTCCAAGCTGCAGGGGATTAGAACCTGAAATCCTAGATCTCTGACATAGCCTCTTCTCTTCTTACACCTGCCAGGACTGGGCCTTCCTCATTTCCTATTCTTCTTCCCCACATCCTCCTCTTGGTAGCCAGGATGATGCCGTGAACCACCTCTGATTTTTGTTTTACAGGTGAAGAAAGAAAGAAAGCACAGATTTGATTGATTTGCTGGGACTTTTTTTTTTTTTTTGAAAGAGTTTGGGAGTTTTCAGTCTTTTTCTATGCCCTGGAAGAGGTTTGGTTTTTTAAAAATCATTTCCTTGGGTGGGGGGGTCTTACAAATCTTATGACAATCCATCATTCACTTGTATGAAGCTCACTTGTCCATATGTTGCCATCAACATTTCCAAAACATTTTCTTTCTGCTTGAGCCCTTGGGGTATCAGCTCCTCTTTTTTTCCCCTCCCCCCCCATGACCCCTTGATCAAGTATACAGTATTGTTATTTCATGTCTTTTGTCTCCCTTGTTCGTCCCCCTGGGGGGTGGGCTATATATATATCCAGCCTTGTGATGGGCTCTCTCTTTCTCCCCCTTCCCTGCCCCCACCATCCCCTACCCTCATGACAATCGCTACTCCCACTGCTGTCCCTGAGGATTTTATCCGTCCTGAATTCTGTGTGTCGAAAGCTCTTATCTATACCAGTATGTGTACTCCGGTCTAGCCAGGTCTGTAAGGTAGAACTGGGTCATGGTAGAGCGGGGAGGAAGCAGCGGGGACTCTTTATAAATATTAAATCCTTATTTGGAATTGGGTGAGCAGCCAGAAGGACTGAGGGAGGTGGTCAGCCCGGGAGCCGCCTCTGCTTTATTGGCCCCGTTCAAAGACTCCCCTGTCACACCTTCCAGGACCAGCGTGAGCGGTGGTCTCTGGCTCAGCATCGGGACAGACTGCCCTGCTCTCTGTTGTTAGCTTCCTAGGCTGCCGCTTGGAGGAGAGAGCGGACGGGGCAGCCCTTCAGTGTGTGTGTGTGTCCATACGTGCACACATGAGGGTGTCTGGTTTCTCTTTGAGGAGAATCGGAAGCTCACCCACAGGTGTCGGGTTGGCAGGTGCCATGAGAAAGGGCTGGGCACAGGGTCTCCCTTCGGCCCTCCTGGTCCCCCAGCGAGTGTTTTCACTGATGCCCGCTGGGCTGAGCTGTCAGAAAGTAGGCTAGGGCTGGGCACGGCGGGGGTGGATGATGGCAGGCAGCTGGCAGACTGGGAGCCAGTGACGCAAGTGCGGGAGCCACAACAGGCTCTAAACCTTAGGCCTGGCACACGACCCCCTTCCTGTGGGGGGGCGGGGGTGGAGTCAGGCAGGAGGTGGGTAGGAGCATGAGAAAAGGGCTTTTCAGAAGATTCTGCGCTGGCCCGGGAGCAGTGCCGACGGACAGGATGGATGGATGGTTCTGATCCCCGGGCCAGGGTAAGCAGCCCCGTGGGCTTCTGGTTGTGTCTGTGTGTGTCTGTTGCGAGTGCTGGGATTCTGGGTCCGTGTCTACTCCTTTCTCAGAGGAGGGATCTTACTAAAAGGGGGGGTGAGGGGTGCTTTTAGAGAGAGCCGACAAGCCAAAAACCAAACTCATGGCCATTCATAGCGACGCTATATGACAGGGTAGAACCGCCTCTGGCCTTCTGAGAGCATCACTCTATGGAAGTTGAAAGTCCCATCTCTCTCCCTTTCCCTCCACCTTCCTGGCTTCTACCCTGATGACCAGAATTTAGGGTCACTTTGGGGAGCAGAGTGAGGGCGCTCGGTACACCCCTGGTGCTGCATGCAGAAGCCTCGGGGCTCCTCAGACCCTGCTGAGCAGAGAGGCAGCATGCTCAGAGCTGGGTTCCCCTCATACCCGTGGCACGTGATGTTGAGCGACGTCAGCGTGTGTGGAGGGGCTCGGGAAGGTGGGGGGGTCTTGAAATACTGAGCGAGAAGCCTGTTCCCCCCCCCCTCCCAGGGGTGGAATGCCCAGTGAGCATGGGTTTACCCCAAGCCGCGGTGAACAGCCTCGGGAAACTACCGCTTAGTAAGTTCGCCCAAGGCAGGCCGCGCTCCCCTTGCTTACTGGGTACACCTTTGGAAAGAGGCCTGATTCTTACGGAGGAGCTTTGGGTCAGGAGGCAGACTGGGGCAGAGTCTGGTGTGGTGGGAACTGGGGTGCGAGTGTTCGTTGCTGGTCTGTGAGTAGGCACCATGAGCCCGGGCTGGAGCTCTGGTGGTGTGGTGGGCGCCACGTTGAGCTGCTAGCCACAAGGTCCAGCCGTTCCCTGGGGAAAGCTGAGCCCGTCTGCTCCTGTGAAGGCTGAAACGCAGAGGGGCAGTTCCACCCTGCCCCTCCCTAAGGCTGGCTCTCTGAGCGCGAGACTCTGAGCTCGTGTGCTTCTTTCTAACCAGCCTTCCTTTTGACGAGGCTCGTGGGCTCTGAAATAGACTGGCTCCCGTTTATCAGAGCAGGCCAGCATAGGGGCCAGTTGTTCATGTTTAGCTCGGCCCCGCGCTGCGTTTCAAGGTTTCCTGGAGCGGGAAAGAAAGACACAATGCACAGGGGGCCCTGAGCTTCGGTTAAGGGTGATGCTGAACACATGCGGAACTTAATGAACTGAACTCAGTCCTTGAGGACTCTAGAAACGGCAGGCGTTTTAGGCCCTATATGTGTATCACAAAAATAAAATGGAATATTGAAGAAGAATTAAAGGTTTCCTTGGGGTTTTGGGTTCTGAGCAAAGTGAGGCCGTGTGTTCAGAATAGTCTAGAGCAGTGGTTCTCCACCTTCCTGCTGCCGCCAACCTTTCTTATAGTTAAAGGGCCTAGAGCAGGGTCCTCAACCTTTCTAGTGCTGCGACCCTTTAATACAGCTCCTCCTGTGGTGGTGACCCCCCAACCATAAAACTATTTCCGTTGCTTCTTCATAGCTGTCATTTTGCTATAGTTATAAAGCATCATGTGACTATCTGATATGCAGGATGTATTTTCATTGTTACAATTTAACACAATTCAAGCATAGTGATGAATCACAAAAACAGTATGTCGTCATATATTGTGAAATATTTTTTCTAATGACAAATAAATGAAATTTTGTCTTGAAGCATGGTGTAGCATGCTCTTGACACCAGGTACTGGTATGTGGGCATATCTGCATGTGGGTGGACCCGCCTGGAGACAGGAGCAGTGTCTCGGTTCCCAAGACCATCAGAAATATGTTTTCTGATGGTCTTAGGTGACCCCTGTGAAAGGGGTTGAGGCCCACAGGATGAGAACCGCTGGCCTAGAATCTTTGCTTGTCTCTGCAGACAGCGTCCTTCCTGCCTCTCCTGCCTCCGTGGGCCGTCTCTCTGCTGGCTGGTCACTGTTGTATGGACTTGTACATGATGAATTGTGAACTCCTGGCTACGTGTAGTGCCCTGGGGTACTTGGAGGGAGACACTTACCACAAGGAGCCAGATTGCTTAGGTGAGTTCACCTTGTGAAGGAAACAGGTTTGGGGTGTGTTTTTTTAAGCTCCAGCTAAGGTGGTCTGTGGAATTTCTCAAGCCATTAGTATGACAAACTCCTGGAGCTGCTGGCAGAATTCCATGTCTTTGTCTTGTTCTGCCCCTGCAGAGTGCGTGAAGGATTTGATTCGGTACTTGAGGCATGAGGATGAGACCAGAGACATACGACAGCAGCTGGGGGCAGCCCAGATCCTGCAGAGTGACCTCCTGCCCATCCTCACCCAACACCGCCAGGACAAGCCTCTCTTTGATGCTGTCGTCAGGTTGAGTCCCCAGTCTTTAGTGTTCAAGCTGCTACGCTTGGGTGTGGGCTCGGGGAGGAGATTATACAACTTCTCTCACCGCCACTGTCCCCGCAGGCTGATGGTGAACTTGACTCAGCCGGCCTTGGTCTGCTTTGGCAGCCTTCCCAAGGAGCCCAGCTTCCGGCACCATTTTCTGCAAGTGCTGTCCTACCTGCAGGCCTACAAAGAGGTGCGGCTTTCAGTTCTAGGGTAGTAAGGCAGGAGCGAGAGGGTGGTATCTAAGGCCCCTTCCCCCATTTCGCAGGCCTTTACCAGTGAGAAAGCTTTTGGAGTTATCAGCGAAACCTTGTACGAACTGCTGCAGCTGGTAAGTGCGCCTCTACCTCACAAGATCCCGTGGGCCAGTTGACAGACACCTCATACCTCGCCTAGGCAGCACTCGGCCTAGGCACAAGAAGATGGGGTCGTGCCTGGAGATGTGATTCTAGCCTTTGGGAATATAGTAGTCCCCTCCCTGGCTCTGTCTGCCTCAGGATTGCTTGAACGTTTCCTCCTCTTGCTTCATGGATCCTGGTTCTCGTGCTTGCCCCGTCCTCCAGCCAGGTTAGGTGCTCCTGCGGCCGTGTGGAGCCTTCATCTCACTTTCCCGCTTCTGACCAGGGCTGGGAAGAGCGGCAGGAAGAGGACAACCTGCTGATTGAGCGGATCCTGCTGCTGGTCAGAAATATTCTGCATGTTCCAGCCGACCCCGATCAGGATAAAGTAAGAGTGTTGGGTAGGCTGAGTTCGCGGTCCTGGCTGGGTTTCCTGGCTTCTCTGTCTTCCGATGAGATGGGGCAAAGACGCGTGGTTATTGGAATGAGTGGAGCGCATCCCGGCAGGGCAGTAGACCTGAATGGCCCTCCCTCAATCCCCTGCCCACTCACTGCGCAGAGCATCGATGATGACGCCAGCGTTCATGATCAGCTTCTCTGGGCAATGCACCTCAGTGGCCTGGATGACCTGCTTCTCTTCCTGGCCAGCGCACCGGCGGAACAACAGTGGAGCTTGCATGTGCTAGAGATCATCTCCCTTATGTTCCGTGACCAGGTGAGGTCCTGGACTGTCGCCCCAGTCCCCTCTCCCCTGGTCCTTTCCCGCTCTGCTGCCAGAATTGTTCTCTAATTGCCAGCTACGTTGTCTGCTGTATCCAGGGGTCTATCAGCCGCACCCGACCATGAGTTCCCGTTAGTTACGTGGTCCTGTTGTGTTCACAGAGGCCCGAAGATGAAGAACGACCATCCTTTTGACTCTCCCCTCCTTTCTGCAAATCTAGAACCCTGAGCAGCTGGCAGCAGTAGGGCAGGGACGCTTAGCTCAGGAGAGGAGCGCAGATGTGGCGGAGCTGGAGGTGCTGCGCCAGCGAGAGATAGCAGCAAGGAAGACTCGAGCCCTCCAGCGAAGCAACAGGTGCGTGGCAGAGATCTGCGCTCCCCACTCCCTCTCGGGCTGTGCTTGCTGACGGCCGGGCCAGAGCCTCAGGCAGTGTCCGACAACATTCGCAGCTGCACTGTGCGCACGCGGATGTGCTGAGAAAATCAGCACAGGGATGAAGCTTCCAACGAATCGAGGAATCACCCCGAAGGTGGTTGTTTTTGTTTTCTCCTGTAGGCATTCTCGATTTGGGGGCTCCTACATTGTCCAGGGCCTGAAATCCATTGGGGAGAGGGACGTCATCTTTCACAAAGGTCTTCATAATGTGAGTATGCGCACGTCTGGGGCAGGAATGTCGTGGGGTTGAAGGACCAGACCTCAGAAGGGCCAGCTTCCCCGAGGGTAGAGCTTCTATGGACTTAGGCCTAGAGAGCTGGAGACGGGGCATGGAAGAGGGGCGTGGGCATTAGCCATGTTGTCCTCACTTCTGTCTTTGCCTAGACCCAAACTAAGGGAGATAATTGTAGCCCCAGGGAGAGGGGAGAGCGCTGGCCAGGATTAATTCTAGCCCCGCACCCCGTATCCCCAGCTCCAAAACTACAGTTCCGATTTGGGGAAGCAGCGGCGAAGGGTCCCTAAACGGCGCCAGGCTGCCCGGGAGCTGTCTGCTCAGCGCCGCTCGGCCCTCAACGTGCGCCTTTTCCTCAGAGACTTCTGCTCCGAATTCCTGGAGAACTGTTACAACCGGCTCATGGGGGCCGTGAAGGTGAGGACCTTGCACCTAGAACTGGGGAGGAGAGAGGAGGGGGTGGGGGGCATGGACAAGCAGAGCAACTCGGGGTGGGTAGCCGACCCTGGCAGGTGTGTGGTCCAGGTGGTAGGAAGGGTTTAGAGCAGCGGTTCTCAACCTGTGGGCCATGACCCCTTGGCGTGTCAAACGACCCTTTCACAGGGGTCGCCTAACACATCCTGCATATCAGATATTTACAGGACAATTCATAACAGCAAAATGACAGTGATGAAATAGCGACGGAAATAGTGTTAGGGCTGGGGGGTCACCACAACACGAGGAGCTGTGTGAAAGGGTCGCGGTGTGCGGAAGGTGGGGAACCGCTGGCTGCAAGGCTTCTGCCAAGTGTTTGGGAAAGACGTCAGCAGGGAGGTCTTGGTGACAAAGGAGGCTCTGGAGAAATTGCCCCCAAAGAAGGGGAAAGACTGTGGAGAGACTGGAGAGGTGTTGGAACTTGTGGCTCCCAGAGCCCTGTCCCAGGGTGTGCGGGGTGCCCCCTGCCGTGCCGGGACGGGAGGACGTGGAAAGCCTGAGGTCCGAGTGGCCTGTGTTCTCTGGACCTTAGGACCACCTGCTTCGGGAGAAGGCCCAGCAACACGACGAGACCTACTACATGTGGGCTCTGGCTTTCTTCATGGCCTTCAACCGAGCCGCCGCCTTCCAGCCAGGCCTGATTTCCGAGACCCTCAGCGTCCGGACCTTCCACTTCATTGAGCAGAACCTGACCAACTACTACGAGATGATGCTGACCGACCGCAAGGAAGCCGCGTCCTGGGCACGCCGGTGAGTCGGGAGGGCGCTGAGGTCAGCGTGGGGACTCTTGGGCAGACTCTGACTGCCCGAGTTCTGGGAGATGTCCCTGTCCCATCCCCTCTGTTTCAAGGTTGACGTGATCAAGCTGGCGAGGCGGGGACTCTTGGGGAGGAGTAGGTTTTTCATACACGGGTGCTGTGTCTGTGAGCCAGAGCCTTGAGTTAGTCTCCAGGTCATCCTTTGTCCTCGCAGGATGCACTTGGCTCTGAAGGCCTATCAGGAGCTGCTGGCCACAGTGAACGTGATGGATATGTCCCCAGACGAGGCCGTGAGGGAGAGCAGCCGCGTCATCAAGAGTGAGGCCCTCGTCTGGTCCCCCGGCACCGGGCCCGAATCTCTCTTCCCAGCCCCGTCCACTTCTTGCTCCTGAGCTGTGCAGACCAGCCCTCTCATGCCTCGCTCTTCTCTCTTCCTAGACAACATTTTCTATGTGATGGAGTACCGAGAACTCTTCCTAGCGCTCTTCCGAAAATTCGATGAAAGACACCAGCCCCGCTCCTTCCTTCGCGATCTGGTGGAAACAACCCATCTCTTCCTCAAGATGCTGGAGCGCTTCTGTCAGAGCAGAGGGAGCCTGGTGGTGCAGGTAGTGGGCAGCCCCAGGGTGTGCGAAGACCCACAGGGGGCTGGAGGGGCCTCTTCTCACATTCCCTGCAGCTCAGTCGTGTTCATTAGAACTGCTCTGTACCCAAAAGACCAAAGGTTGGTTTGTGTTGCCGCTCTCATCGATCCTTGTCGTGTTGGTGTTACCCCGATTTGGTGTTACTTTTGCCAGCGAGTCGATTCTAGCTCGTAGGGACTCCATACAGATGTGCCATAGTAACTGAAGTCCACACAGCAAGCGTTAACTGAATACCGATCATGTTCCTCGGCACACAGGCCCTGAGAACTAATTTCAGAATTTAATTTTGCTGTAGGATTTCCTAGCTATGCCCGCAACATTGTCCTGAGACGGTGAGAGCCAGAAGGGCAGGAGCTCTGGGACCTCGTCCTGTGGTGGTTACTGGTAGAAAAAGTCAGGCTGCTGCACTTGTTCGTCCTCCAGCTCCCCCAAACTGGAATGATAATCTGGCCCCGATTTACTCCCACTTACCACCATAGAGCCGATTCCGACTCAGCAACTGCAGGGCAGGGCGGAACTGCCCCTGTGGGTTTACGAGACTGCATTCTCCCTGGGAGTAGAAAGCCTCACCTTACTCCCGAGGAGCAGCTGGTGGTTTCAAACTACTGACCTTGAAGCTATCTGCCCGGCAGGAAGCCACCACACCCCCAGGGCTCCTGGTTCTCTGAATAAGGGACTTTGTGGGGGGGCGGGACAGCGGGGAATGGAATGTGAGTTTTGCATCGGAACCTTCCTATAATTTCAGTTGTTGCTGCTTAAAATCCTGTTAGAACTAAACTGGGAGGTGGTGCCGGTGAGGCTTTGTTAAAAGGGATTTTTCCGCTCAAAGTTCTGCGGTGTGATCAGTAGCGATAAAACAGAAAAGAAAAGCTCCTCTGGCTGTCGAGTCGATTGAACTCATCAGTAGCACCCCTGCAGGGCGGGGCAGAGCTGCCCCCTCGGGTTTCTGAAGATAGGCTTCTCACCCCCCTCCTGTGGAGGGGCTCGTGGGTTGGCACCACAGTAGGTGCTGCTGGGTACATGCTGCCTCCGACTGTGCCGAGACTTTCACGCGATTCTCACGACCGCCCGAGGGGCTATGCAGCGAGCTGTTCAGCCACTTGGTGTCACACGATGCTTGTGAGTGTGCAGAATCAGGTCTCAGATCCAGACCTTCTGGGCCTTGAGTGTCTGTGATCACTTCCTTGAATGGAGCATGTGTTCTCTGTACTACGAACCTCAGCGGTCCCAGGCCACCTTATGGGGCTTTTGAGGTCCCGTGCCAGAGCCGGTTCACAGCTGTCACCTGTGGGCAGGTAGGATTTGAGTATTGACTCTACTCTCTTGCTTTTTAAGAGAGAGAGAAAAAAGCAGCGGTTCTATTCATGTAGTGCTTCCCATATTTCAAAACCTTTTCGTGTGGAATTTCTTCTATAGGATCCTCCTAGCCCCTCAGCTTCCTCCACAGGCTTCTGTTTCAGGTGGAATCTCTGAACTGGGCCAGGTGCTGTTCCTGTGTTCTAGTCCCACATTCTATGCTCACCCGTCTTTTAGCTCTCCTCCTCCCGCCCTCTCATCCCATTGCTTGGTTATTGTTCTGTCCGGTTAGTTAATTTTCCGATCAGGAAGGCCGCCCTTGGAGAAAGGCCTCCGTGCCACCCTGTGCCCTCACACGGTTCTCTTCCCTCTAGAACAAACGAAAGAAGAGGAAGAAGAAGAAGAAGAAGGCGCTAGACCAGCCTGCTGCTTCTGGCAGTGTCCCTCTCAGCCCGGAGGAGCTGGAGGCTAGGTGGCCAGCCCTGGCTGAACAACTACAGTGCTGCCCCCAGGTAGGTGGTCGCAGAAGTCCTGTCTTTCCTGAGGGGCCCTGGGTAGGCCATCCGGGTCTCCCTCCTCTCAGCCCCCATAGCCTTGTCTTCCTCTAGGCCGCGGAGCTCAGTGTGGACTCTGTGGTTCCCTTTGATGCCGCCTCGGAGGTGCCTGTGGAGGAGCAGCGGGCAGAAGCCATGGTACGGATCCAGGACTGCCTCCTGGCTGGCCGGGCACCACAGGCGCTGCGCCTCCTGAGGTCTGCCCGGTAAGAACCTGCCTCCCAGCTCCTGGGCTTCGGGGCCGCAGAGGGCTGTCAGTCTTCAAAAGAGAGGCAGCCTCAGAATCTCGGGGCTCAGGACTGAGCAGTAGGTCCTGGGGGGTTTGATGGTGGGAGCTGTTTCGAGACTGACCAGAAAGCACAGTTAATTAGGGGGAAAAAACAAACTAACGATACGTGTCAGAGATAACCGCTATTAAATTTTAATGCGTAGCCTTCCGGAGTGTTTCTCCCCGACTCTGTGTCCTGTTTAAACTGACCACACACATGCCTTCTTTACGAAAATGAAATGCTCCACGTGCTGACTAGTACCTTCTTTTCTTCACTTCTCAATCCATTGCAGCACCATTTCTGCTCAGATAGGTTTCTCTAATTGTTAATGGCTGTGAAATACCATTATGTGAATATGCACATTTGCATAAATCAAGTGTGAACATGTAGATTGTATGTATTTTGTTCTTCTGTGCTTTCCATTGAAAGGTGGCTTAGAAGGAGAATTGTTTTATTTTCTCCGAGAGTTTTGTGGGGTTTTTAATTGGAGAATCTTGTTGTGTGTGTGTGTGTGTGTGTGTGTGTATACACATATATAGTTGTTTGTTCATCATTTTATTGGGAGCTCTTACAGATATCACCGCCACATTCCATAATTCAAATAGATCACGCATACTCGTACAATTGCTATTCCAATCAGTTTCATAGCATTGACTTTCTCCCTGGGCGCTTCCATAGCAGCTCCCCTTTATCCCCTCCCTCCCCGGAACCCTTGCTGTTGTTATATATAGTTACTAGGATTCTATTGTTTATATCTATATGCATATGATTGATAGATGGTCTTAATTATACATGTGAACATACGTAGGTCTAACAGTATTGATGAGGTGAAACCTATGCCTTAATAGTAAGGGCAGGAAATGGTAAAGAGCCTGAGGAGAGTTATGTGTTTTATCAGTGCAATCCGCACCTCGAATTCCTCCCTCCCCCACCCCGGGGCCCCTTTGTGGGGGCCTGCCCCTAGAGTTCTTTGCGGTCCCACTGCATTCTCTTTCTGGCTAATGAATGAGATGACTGTGACTCGCTTCTCCCGGCCCAACTGTTGCTCAGCGCCTGTCTCTCCGTGCGGCAGGGAGGTGTGGCCGGAGGGCGATGTGTTTGGCTGTGAGGACATGTCCCCAGAGGAAGAGGCCCAGCTGCTGAAACAGGTCCTCTTGGCTCCGCTTCCCCGTGAGTTTCCACTCCCTTCCCAGCCGGGACCAGCCCGCTCCTCCTAGCAGGTTACTGACCCAGTCCCCCCCACCCCTTCTCCCTATAGGGCAGCAGGGGCCAGAGGAACATGGGGCGGAGGAGGAAGAGGAAGAAGAGGAGGAGGAGGAGGAGGAAGAGTTGCAAGCGGTGCAGGTGTCGGAGAAAGAATTTAATTTTCTGGACTACCTGAGACGGTGCGGGCCAAGAGGACTGAGTCGGTCCGGGGGTGGCGACTGGAGCCACGAGGATGGGCCCTGTCCGTAGGCTGACGCCCTCTCCCGCCCTGTCCTGCTTCAGCTTCGCTTGCTCGTCCGTGGTCCGAGCCTACGTACTGCTGCTGCAGAGCTACAAGCAGAACAGTGCCCACACGAACCACTGCGCTGCCAAGATGCTGCACCGCCTGGCCCACGACCTCCGAATGGAAGCCCTGCTTTTCCAGCTCTCCCTCTTCTGCCTCTTCAATCGTCTGCTCAGCGACCCTGCAGCTGGGGCTTACAAGGTGAGGGGCCCCCACGGGCTGGTGCTCTGGAAGAGTACGGGAGCCCTGGGATCAGAGGAATCTTCAGGGAGCTACAGGATGCTGAGGGGTGTCAGGGCCTGGGAGTGACAGCCTGAGAGGAAATGGTTGAGGGAACTGCACGGGGCAGGGTGCTGGAGAGAGTCACGAGGGAGCAGGAGCAGAGGTAGAAAATACCGAAAGGGCTGGTTTATGTATCCCTTTGAGCCAGACTCCTCCAGCCAGCCCTCTTCTTCCCTAGGAATTAGTGACTTTCGCCAAGTATATCCTGGCCAAGTTCTTTGCATTGACTGCCGTCAACCAGAAAGCCTTTGTGGAACTGCTGTTCTGGAAGAACACAGCTGTGGTTCGAGAAATGACCGAGGGATATGGCTCCCTGGATGGCGGGTGAGCTTGAGGCTGGGGGACGAGGGGCAGAACGAACGGGTGGATGCAGTCACAGCCCGGAGCCTTTATTTGCTCTTCCCAGGGTACCTCACTCAGCTCCTCTCGGTCCCTGCAGAATGGACCTTCACAGGGCTCGCTTGGGAAATCGCTTCATTTGACCTTTGCTTCTTATGGGCGGGAGGCAGGGGTGGGAGAGCGAGGGGAGGGAGGAAGCGTGCCCTTGACTTCTGCTAACTTGCTTCTTTGAGTTAGTTGCCTCACTCTTTAGATCAGGGCTCCTCAAACTTTTTAAACAGGGGCCAGTTCACTGTCCCTCAGACCCGTTGGAGGACCGGACTATAGTTTAAAAAAAACACAAAAACTATGAACAGATTACTATGCACACTGCACGTATCTTATTTTGAAGTTAAAAAAACAAACGTGGCAAAAACACCCAGTGGGCCGGATAGATGTCCTCGGCGGGCCGCAGTTTGAGGACTGGTCTAGGTGGTTTGTTCCTTGCAGAGCTGAGTAGGACGGGCCTTTGGTTTTCTCCCTTGGGGTAAAAGCCCTGTGTTTCCCTTTACCCCGTCCACCATGAAGGTCTTCCGGTCGCAGACCTGCGTGGAGCCCAGAGGAGGAGGCCCAGCTTCGGGAACTGTACCTTGCCCATAAGGACGTGGAAGGTAGGAGGATGCCCCGAGCCGAAGTGAAAGTCAGCCTGCGCTCCTGGCCCCCGATTGACTGCCGACTTCCTTCTCCACCGCAGGTCAGGATGTGGTGGGTGTCATCTTGGCCCAACTGACCACTGCCCCTCGAACCCGCAAGCAGGTCATCCACCATCTGGTGCGGCTGGGGCTGGCCGACAGTGTCAAGGACTTCCAAAGGTAGAGGACGTGCCCGGGAGGAAATGGGGGTAGGGAAGCCTCTGTTCCCTCCCTGAGCCCCCTCTCACGCTGATCAGGAAAGGAACCAATATTGTACTGTGGACAGAAGACCAGGAGCTGGAATTGCAGCGGCTCTTTGAGGAGTTCCACGGCTCGGATGGTAAGTGGGGTGGAGCCTCTAAGTCACAGCGGCTCCCAACCTGGGGGTCGGGCGACCCTCTCACAGGGGTCACCCGATTCATAACAGTAGCAAAATGACTGTGTTGAAGTAGCAACGAAAATAATGTTAGGGTTGGGGTGTCACCACAACACGAGGACCTGCATGAAAGGGTGGCAGCCTGAGGAAGGTGGAGAACCACTGCTCTGAGATGAGAGCCGTGCCGCTCAGTGGTCTTCCCTCTGTGTCTTGTTCCTTCTTCTCCATTCGCTGTGTTTCTAGCTTCACATTTGGATGCATTAAGTGAAGTTCTTTCTAGAGAGCTCTGATTCTCTTTAGGAATCCCTTCCCCCATTGCTGTTGGCAAGTCACACATTCCCTCCCCTCTAGATGTCCTGGGTCAGATCATGAAGAACATCACAGCCAAGCGCTCCCGGGCCCGGATAGTCGAGAAGCTGCTGGCCCTGGGGCTGGTGACTGAGCGGCGGGAACTGTACAAGAAACGCCAGAAGAAGTTGGCACGCTCTAGCGTGGTAATGATCTCATTCCGCTCTGCCCACATGGGCCACTGAAGTGCCCCTGAGAAGTAGTTGGAGTGATTCTCCCCACCTCAGGCTTTTTAGGTAGATCAGCTCCTCATCTGGCCTCCTTTTCTCATTTCCCACTCCCATGAATTTCAGCCCAGTGGAGAGGAGCCTCCAGAAGACTTTGACCAGGAAGATATGGAAGAAGAAGAGAACCTATCAGGGGGAAAGAGTGAAGAGGAGGAAGAGGAGGGCTGGGGAGTCGATGAAGGCCAGGGGAGCACAGTCCTGCCAACCGAAAGCCTTCAGCAAAGCCTGCAACAGGAAGGTGAGGGCTTGGGGTGGGGAGAGGCTGGGACGAAAGCCTTGGGGCAGGGCCAACGACTTCTCCTCCTCCTAGGCCTTTCTGCTCCCATCCTGTGGCTCCAGAGCTGCCTGGTTCGAGTAGCAGATGACCGGGAGGAGGATGGTGAGTGGGCACCTGAGGATGGCGGTGGTTGGGGACCTGGTCACGGCACAGAAGACGGGTTCTCTCTTCTCCACATCCTCACCATGCAACCACTGTCCCCGGCCAGGTTGTTCCCAGCCAGTTCCGTTGGTGCCGCTGACTGAAGAAAACGAGGAAGCCATGGAAAATGAACAGTTTCAGCAGCTGTTACGCAAACTAGGGGTTCGGCCCCCCTCCTCTGAGCAGGTAAATCCGCCAGTGCCGTCGCTAACACGGGAATCACTCCTGCCTCCAGAATGCAGCCCTTCTCCCTCGTTACAAATTGCTTTGTTGCTGCTGACCAAGACTGGCAGCAGCCAGACTTCTTCTCTCGTCGCCCGTTTCTGGGTCCATCTTGTCTTCCATGCTGCCCGCCCGAGTTGAAGTGTCCACGTGGGCAGTGGGATGTATCCATTCCCTTGATGTGTCCCCAACTGTATCTTACTAGACTGTGGAGTCCTGGGGAGCAAGGTTCATGTCCTGTTCACCTTCAGTCCCCAGCATCCATCCAGTCACTTCTTCATTTGACCAACAATAGATTCACTGGGAACCTTGTGATATCGCAGCCATTGGTTCTAGACTTGGACCATAGATAAAGGAGCGTAAGTGAGGTTCACGGCCCTTGTGGTTCTTGGCGAATGTACGCTCAGATTGAGTCAGTGAATGCTATCAAAATCTGAAGAAGGAGATCCTGATGCTTCCCCTCTGCTGTGGTTTCCGCCGCTTTGACCCTGTAGGAAGCCTTCTGGCGAATCCCAGCCAAGCTGAGCCCCACGCAACTCCGCAGAGTGGCAGCTTCCTTGAGTCCGCAGGAGGAGAGGGGACCGCTGCAACCAGACGCGGAACTTGCAGGCCCTGGAGAGGAGGCAGGGCATGAAGCGGAGCACCGAGCGCAGGCCCTGAGAGCCCTCCTGTTAGCCCGGAAAAAGAAAGCAGGTGTGGCGCCCCCCACAGGTAATGGTGCCACTGTCCCGCTCCTGGGTGCTGACTCTGTGCCAACCGTGTTCATCCAGGGGGCGGCTGGGGCATTTCAAGGGCGTGAGGACCCGGTCCGCTCAGTCTCTGCCTCTTCTGTGGCTCTTCCAGAGGAAGGGGCTACTACTAGTGGGACGGAGCAGCTGCCGGTGGCTCCCGCAAAGCGACAGCTGCTGGACAGTGATGAGGAACAGGATGGAGAAGAACGCACGGGCAGAGGTAGGCAGTCAGCCGGAACCTTCGTCTGTCTTCTTCCCTCGACCACGCTGATATTCAGCCTTCCAGGCAAACTCCCAGCCTCTTCCCCTAAACATACTTCGGCATTCTCTCTCTCCCGTACCATCCCCTTAGCACCGGAGCTGGGAGCTTCAGGAATCCAAAGGAAGAAGCGACTTCATATTGAGGATGAAGACGAGAACGACTGAAGAGCCCGAGGCCAGGGGTAGAGACAAGCGTGTTTGTAGGTGGTGGATGAATTAAAATCAAAGTTGAAAAGGGATCACCCAGGAGCCAAGGTCACTCCTGCTGGACTGAAGCAGCACATCTAGGTGCACGGCACTTGCTGGCAACAGTGCTGAACCTCTCTGCACCTGTTTTTCTTCTCCCGGTTTGATCCATAGGCCCTGGAGAAATACTCCTCTTACCTCTACAAGTGACTCTGAGAGCGAGCCCCTTAGCTACCGAGAGGAGTGAGTGAAGTACAGAGGGTTCCCTGCATCCCCTATGGGTCTGTTCCTCTGGGCACTCTGCTGCAGGTCGGTCCCAGGACCTAACGGGAGCTTTATGATCCCCACCAAGGGCTCCCATGGTCATTTTTACCCCCTGTGGGTACTCCATAGACACTGCATTTAGCACACATCCTCTAGTTGATGTAGGCTTGTCATGTGGTCACCTCCAGTTGACGAGTGTTTTGTTTGTGGTTTGTACTGAACTGAATTAAACAAGTAAAATTAAAAGTTGGTCTGGTTTGTCAATCTGCCCATCTCCAGGTCCTCCGAGCCCTTCACCAGCTATGCTCTTGAGAGAGCTGTACTTAACGATTAAAAGAATCAATAGTGCTCCTTTATGTCGCCACCCCACCCCAGAAGTCACAAAAATTCATCTTAAGTTCTTTTGTGTGGGATAAATCTGTGTATAACCGAGTACAGGACAAGGCGAAGACCCTGGTGAATGGCTGATCCACCTCTATCGAGGCATTGGCCTGTTATGGATATTTCATATACGTGAGATTAGAACAATGTTTGCCCTTTTGTGTCTAACTTACTTTACGCCGCCTGATGTTTTCAAGGTTCTTTCTTGTTGTAGCTTATATCAGAACTTAAATTTCTTCTTATGGCTGAAAAATACTTCATTTTTTTATATCTGCTTCCTTGTGATAGGGTTTTTATCACCTGGGCGGAGCTCGACTTCTCAGTGGTTTGGTAGCTGAGACATGGTAATGCCCCATGAGCTCTCCTGAGGGATGTCGCCTGCTCCCAATAGAAGTGAACATCGTGGGAAAGCTTGGTTGCTCGCTTTTAGCTGGAGCTGGGTCCTGCATCTGACCTCTGATTCTTTGGACTTAGTGACCTGCTGTCTATATGACTTGCTGATCCGAGTTTCTTCTGACATCCAATTTCATCTTTTCTGCCTTTGCCTTTTCAGTGGCCTTTTGATTTCTTCATGATGATGTCTTTGTCACTGCACACCTAGTCTGGTATTCAGTTATTAATGTTCATTCCACCAAATCTATTCCTGAGATGGTCTCTAAATTCAGGTGGGATGTACTTAAGGTTGTACTTTGGTTCTCGTGGCCTTGTTTTCGTATTCGGTGTTTGGTTATAATGGCTAAGGGTAGTTCTTATTCAGAAAAATTTCAATCTGGACCTGTGTTAATCTGGGTAGAGAAACAAAATTCATAGACACTCGTGTGTAGAAGAAAGAGCTGTATATAAAAGACCAATTGTATCTTGAGAAAACATCCCAGTCCAGTCCATAAGTCTGATATTAGCTTATATGTCCGATACCAATCTATAAATTCCTCTTCAGACTCATGAAACACATGCAATGACACCAGATGCAAGATCACAGGCCAGTAGGTGGAAAGTCTTGTGGATCCAGTGGCAGTGTAAGCATCTCAGTGCTGGCGTGAGTCTGCATGTGGTTCCTCCAGCTCCAGGGCACTAGGGTAGCTCCATGTGTCTTGTCAGCAGGAATGTCTCACAGGGAATGAGTGAGTGAGTGAGTGTCCTGCCTCCAGCAAGCTATTTATCTCCTTAGTGCCTCCGGATGAGGTCATCAAGCTGAGACCTGATTGACAGGCCAGACTCCACCCCTTCCTGAAGTAGACAGATGATGTAACTGCCACAGGACCCCAAGGTCAAAAGTGGCGATCAAACTGCTGTGCAGCAGTGCGATTCAGGATGTCCAACTAAGATTCCTGGAGGTGACAAGGGCTAAGTCCTTGAGCGGAAATGAAGATTGTTGCTAGCACTACTGGGTCAAGACTGCGTGGTGGATTCAAGCACTTCCTGCAAAATCTGCTTATGAATAATACAGTGAACGGACACCCATAGAATGGCGACACAATGATCTGTGCGAGTAAAAAATTGTGAACTGGTGTATGTTTGGGGATATTACCACCAAAACGAAATAATATGAACAGCCATAGGCTTTAAACATCCACCACAAGCTTGTTTTTAACTCGTGATTTGGCTAGTGTAGGTTATGTGTTAAGGGTTTGGACCCACCAGTCACTTGATGGGAGAAAACAGGCTTTCTGCGCCCCTAAGGATCTACTGCCTTCGAAACTCTAAGGGCAGTTCTGCTCTGCCTATCGGGTCGCTGCGGGTTGGAGTTGACAATGACAGTGAGTTTGTTGTTTTTTTTTAACAGAGCAAATTGGTTTTCCACTCAATAGCTCATACACATGTTGTTTCATGCTGTTACTTGCAACTCCCATAGCTCCCATAATTGTTTTCCCACTTCCTCCCTATAATTACCAGTTCTATTCATCTGTGTTGGCTAGCCCTTCCTTCCTTCCTTTGGAAGTTTTATCTCTGGATCAGTGCTTCCCCATTGATCTCCTGTGGCTGATTATTGTAAGCAGCAGCTCTCAACCTGGGGGGTCAAACAACCCTTTCACAGGGGTCGCCCGATTCATAACAGTAGCAGGATTACAGTGATGAAGTAGCAAGGAAAATAATTTTATGGTTGAGGAGTTGTATTAAAGGGGTGGCGGCATTAGGAAGGTTGAGAACCGCTGTTCTAAGCAATGCATGCAGTACTTCCCTGGTTACTGTCCACTCTATAGGCCAGTCGTTCATTTGGCTGAGAGCTGAATTACAGGGTTGGGCTGGGTTCCAGACTGAAGCATGCCTGAGGATCATAGTCTCGGTTAGTCCACTAGTCTTTGTCCCACCATGAAACCGGGTCTTTTTAAATTTGTGAGCTTTTGAGGTTTGTTCTTCATTTCTCTCCCACTCCATGCAGGGCCTTTGAGAGTCGTCAGTCGTGGTACCTGGCCACCTTCCAGCTCTTTCGGGCTCAGGATCAGGGGGGCTGGTGCTTGTGGTCCAGTCGTCCTCTGGCCCCGTTTTTGCCATGTAACTTTGATTTTTGTTACTCTTCTTTGTCCTGGGCAACCAATAGTTGCACCTCTGATTTCTGTTCACAGCCTTGAGAATTGACTCAACAGCAGTGGGCTCTTTGACTTTAGCCGGGTTCTGTTCCATATGGTTTTAATACCACCTGCTCTATACTGCTTACGTTGTGCTGAATCGGTGTCTACTGTGCTTCTACAAGACTCTCACCTGTCGTGCTGCACAAACTATTCCTACAGGTGAGTCGGCAGTCCCTTCATCACTCCTCAGCTAGACAACTGAGCAGCATTGAAAGTATGAATGCGGCTACCCAGTAAGAGTCAAGGGGGACCATTCAAAGTCATTGCCTTAACTTTTAGTTGAATAATGATGTTTCCAATGTCAATTGTTGAACAACTCTTAACAAAAGGCTAATCATAATTTTTTAATCATTTTATTGGGGCTCATACAACTTAACACAATCCACACATACATCAATTGTGTAAAACACACTTATACATTCGTTGCCCTCCTCATTCTCAAAATGCTTTCCGCTTGGGCTCCTGGAATCAGCTCGTTTTTCTTTTCTTCTTTTTTTCCCCCTCCCCCCTCCCTCATGAACCCTTGATAATTTATAAATTATTATTTTATCATATCTTACACTGCCCGACGTTTCCCTTCACCTACTTTTCTGTTGTCCATCTGCCATAGAGGAGGTTATATAATTGGTTCCCCCTTCCTACCCACCCTACCCTCCTTCCTCCTGGTTTCACCACTCTCACCACTAGTCCTGAGGGGTTCATCTGTCCTGGATTCCCTGTGTTTCCAGTTCTATCTGCACCACTGTGCATCCTCTTGTCTAACCAGGTTTGTAAGGTAGAATTGGGATCATGATAGTGGGGGCGAGGGGGAAGGAAGCATTTAACAACTAGAGGAAAGTTGTGTGTTTCATCGATACTACACTGCACCCTGATGATTCATCTCCCCACTAACCCTCTGCAAGGGATGTCCAGTTGTCTACAGATGGGCATTGGGTCCCCATCCCGCACTCCCCCTCATTCACGACAATATGACCTTTTCTTTGGTGCTTGATATCTAGTCCCTTCGACCCCTCGTGATCACACATGCAGGTGTGCTTCTTCCATGTGGGCTGTTGCTTCTGGGCTGTGGGATTGAAAGGGGTGCCGGCCCCCCACCACTCATCATGGATTCAATAGGCACAGTTGTACGGTTGAGATATATAAATATGAAAGTCATCAAGAGCATGAGGGATAGAAGAGAGATACAAATAATGGAATCTGACACATTTCATGATAGCAATGCTCACCTCAGCCTTGCTTGGTGGTCCACATGGAGAGAGGGGGAAGGGAAGGAGGACAGGAGAGGAGAGGGGTAGCTGACAAGAGGTCAAGGGAGAAGCCCAGAGAGCTCTTTATTGCTAACCCAGGCCTATATATCTTTGGGAGGAGTGCAAGCCCACTAATTACAGGTAAAGACATACTTCACAGGAAGGGGTTGCACTATAGGTTATACAGCAATGAGGAGGACAATCTAGGATATACACACAATAGGAAGAAAAGAGGAGGGATTGGGGGCACACGTGATAAGAAGGGCGGATCCTAGATTCAGGATGGCAGCCTAACTTTGGATGTCATGGAGCTGGTTTGACCTGTTCCCTGGCACCATTTTCAGTAGGGTGTGAACTCCACCAACAGGAACCAAATCCATGACTGCAGGCCTTTAGAGAGAAGTAGCCCATTGTCCTTAACAGCAGGGAGTGGAGCCTATAATTGCCTTCAGGGAGGATGTCTGTAAGCATCTGACCACCCCCCATATGCTGGCAAAAAGCCCCTAATGTTTGGCATGTCTTTCGGGGAGACAGAGCTGGGGGAAAATCTCTTTATAATCCCACACTGGGCTGGATGGCCGCTTGTTTACCTTCAAGCCTTTAACAAAACCCCTATATCTCGATAGCCGGGCACCATCAGCCTTCTTCACCACACTTATGCACACATTTGTCTTCAGTGTTTATATGGGGAAGGTGAACACAATAATGACAGTTTTTGTTCTTCTGTGTCTGCTACCTGATCCCTTCAAAACCTAGTGATCACACAGGCTGGTGTGCTTTTTCCCTGCGGGCTTTGTTGCTTCCGAGCTAGATGGCCACTTGTTTACCTTCAAGCCTTTAAGACCCCAGGCACCATCACAGCTTTCTTCACATTTGCTTATGCGCACGCTTTGTCTCCAGCAATCATTTCAGGAAGGTGAGCATCATGGAATTGTTAGGCAGATAGGCAGGGATGGGATGTCCATTGACACATGCCCAGGAGAGCCAAGCATAGAACAAAGGCCTAGGTTACCCCCGCCCCCGCCGGTGGGCAGGGGTGGGCACTAAACCTGGATCAGCCCACCTGGGCCAGGTGATTGCAATTCAGCCAATGGGATCGACCTGGGGTCGTTCACCACGCCTTCCCCGGGAATCCTTGAAAAGGCAGGAGCCAGGGGGAGAAAGGAGAAACGAGAGAAACGAAAAGAACTGGGGAGAGAACCTGAGAAAGAACTTGAGACAGGTCTTTTTTTCGGAGGAAAACTTGAGAGAGATCTTTGCATGACCCCGAGCAGTCTCTGCCAGGCTGCATGGTCAGGAGGAGTCCTAGGGGTGCTGCGTAAAACCTGAAGGTTCTTCTAACTCTCATTAAACTCACTTGGATCACGAGCCCGGCTTCCGCATGAATTCTTTCTCGTGGGGGCCAAGGACCGAGGTGTAACTCTAGGGAGAGATCTTACATAAGTCCAGTTTAATAAAACAAAGTGTTCTTGTATTGAGGGAGGCCCAATGTCCATCTGCTGCCCTACTACTAAACCTATAAATATATGCACACAGATCTATTTCCCCCATAGTCATAAATATATTTGCATGTGTACATGCCTGTATTTAGGCCTCCATGTATGCTCTTTGCCTCCTACTTCTTTCCTTTATTTCCTTTTACTTTCCTCTTGTCCCACTACCATGCTCAGCCTTCATTTGGGTTTTAGGAATTCCTCTGGGTTACATTGCCCTTGATCACTCCCTATCAATTCTCCCACCCCCTCCCTGCCACTGGTTTTGAACCATTGTTGTTCCCTTGTCCTTGGGCTGGCCAACACCTCTTCCCTTCCCCCACCTCCCACTCATCCAGGTCCCCCCCCCCCCACTGTTGGTCCCATTGTTTTCTCTCCACATTGTTTATCCAGCCTATCTTATCTAGAGGGACCTGCAGAGATAATATACACATAAAATTGCTGATGGCCTCCACAGACAGCACCAAACAAAGTGGCACATAAGAAACGGAGACACCTACACACTAACAAACAATAAAACCACCGACATACAAAATCTAAAAGAAGGGGGGGGGGAAGAAAAGCCTGTTAATAGTTCAACGTCTGTTTGTTGATGTTTACGAGTGTTTTCTGGATGAGTCTGGTGGGGTGCCACACCCTGGTCCCAAAGTCCATCCTTGATACTCCCTCCAGACCTCCTTGCTCTGCTTCCCCCGCTGCTTTATTGCACACCCCCAGTGTTTGCCTCAGTGTGGGGCGGCCAGCTTGGTCACAGACCCCACACTGTCCCCGGTGCTGTCCTGTGTAGGGCCATGGGTCTGCAGGATGTCGCGTCTCGCAGTGGGGCTGGCCATATGGTCCTCTCTGTGCATTGGGCGCTCTGAGCTTGGTGGGCCCTGGTGTGCTCCACTGCCTTCCTTCCCCTTCATTTGTTTCAGCTTCCTTCTGGGTGTGGTAGGTCAGTTCCTTCCCCTCACCAGACAATCTATTTTCATTTTCTGTGGAACTCCATGGTGGGGGTCAGGCTGGTTCTGGCTGGCTCCAGTGTTTTTATGGATTCCTCCATGCTTTGCATTGCCCTCCTGGTTTGGTGCATTATGGTGAGGTCTATATGCACATTCCAGTTCTGTGGGGACACAACCAATACTTTCCCCCTGGGTGGGTTAGTGCCCTGTTCCCTGCACGTCATCATCTCAGTTTCTCCTCATCCCGGTTCTCCGTCCACCTGCCCCCCTTCTCCTTCTTTATGTTGGACTCACATGTACCTCTCTAGGTGTGGCCTGCCCTCCCCCCAACTATCTAGACTTCCACCCCTTTATTGCGAGATTAGTGTCTATTCTTCTATTTATAACTTTAAATAACTATTTTGTCTGTACACATTTCTTTGACTCCTAATTATCAAATGGAATTTAATTCCTTACTGCCAAAGAGTTATCCTTGCTTGGCTGACACTTGGAAACTGTTTACAGCTTCATTTTTATTAATTATTTTTGTGAAGAAATTCTATGAGGAGACTTTTTTTTTTTTAATTTCTAAATGTTGCCTTCTGTGAGTTGGGAATAGTATTATGAAGAATGTGATGTGTTTTTTTAACTCTTCATTGTAAATTAGAGAACAGTTGACAGGTTAGATGGTCATTTTTACATGCAGCAGACCCCCCAGTGGCTTGTCTGTTTCTGCCCCCACCCCCCATCTCCCTCCTGCTAGATCTTACCTTCCCCCAAATCTTAGCTTATTATTTCTCCTTTCCTCCCTTCTTTCACCTTTGGTAATTGTTAAAGTTGTTTCTTTTGGTGTGAAAGCTTTACCCTGTCTATTTTTCAGCACAACTGTAGTGTCGTGGAGCCTGGTGGTGTAGTGGTTAAGCACTGGGCTGAGATCTGCATGGTCAGCAGTTGGAAACCACCAGCCTGGCCTCGGGATGAAGCTTTGCCATCTAATTCAGTAACAAAACAACCCAGGTTCCATTGTTCCATTCTGTGCAAGGTAAAAAAAAAGTATGCGAAGTGATGAGAATGACACACCTGACCTCTGTTGAAGCTCCCCCCACCCACCCCGTTTCCACCGCCCATGCTCATAGGTCTAATGAAACCATTGTTTCAGCCACAGCTGCTACTGAAGTTGCTCAAGCAACTGAGCCACCTCCTAACGAACATTGTTCCACTTCCAAACGAATCCCCTCCTTCATTTCTGACCGAACCTATTGCACTAGCTAACCCTCTCAGGGTCCTGCCTCCAATCTCCTCTTTTCTAGTCTATTTTCCATGCTGCCAGCAGGATTTCTTTCTGAAATGGTTCTTTTTTTAACATTTTATTACGGGCTCACACAACTCTTATCACAATCCATACATATACATACATCAATTGTATAAAGCACATCTGTACATTCTTTGCCCTCATCATTTTCAAAGCATTTGCTCTCTACTTAAGCCCTTGGCATCAGGTCCTCTTTTTTTGGTTCCTCCCTCCCCGCTCCCCCCTCCCTCATGAGCCCTTGATAATTTATAGATTGTTATTTTGTCATATCTTGCCCTGTCCCACGACGTCTCCCTTCACCCCCTTTTCTGTTGTCCGTGCCCGAGGAAGGAGGTCACATGTAGATCCTTATAATCGGTTCCCTCTTTCCAACCCACTCACCCTGTATTGCCTCTCACACCCCTGGTCCTGAAGGTATCATCCACCCTGGATTCCCTGTGCCTCCACCTCCTATCTGCACCAGTGTACATCCTCTGCTCTATCTAGACTTGCAAGGTAGAATTCAGATCATGGTAGTTGGTGGGGAGGAAGCATCCAGGATCTGGGGGAAAGCTGTGTTCTTCATCAGTGCTACATCACACCCTGACTGTCTCATCTCCTCCCCTAGACCCCTCTGAGAGGGGATCTCCAGTGGCCAACACATGGGCTTTGGGTCTCCACTCTGCACTTCCCCCTTCATTCACTATGGTAAGGTGTTTTTTCTTTTTCTGATGATGCCTTATAGCTGATCCCTTCAACACCTCATGATCGCACAGGCTGGCGTGCTTCTTCCATGTGGACTTTGTTGCTTCTGAGCTAGATGGCCGCATATTCACCTTCAAGCCTTTAAGACCCCAGATGCTATATCTTGATAGCCGGGCACCATCAGCTTTCTTCACCACATTTGCTTATGCACCCGTTTGTCCTCAGAGATTGTATCATGGGAGTGTGCACCCAATGATATGATTTTTTTGTTCTTTGATGCCTGATAACTGATCCCTGCACCATCAGCTTTCTTAGCCACATTTGCTTGTTCACCCACTTTGGCTTCAGCGGTTGTGTCGGGAGGGTGAGCATCACAGAATGCCAGTTTAACAGAAGAAAGTATTCATGCATTGAGGGAGTGCTTGAGTAGAGTCCCAAGGTCCTTCCCCCACCTTAATACTAAACCTCTAAATATAAGCACATAGATCTATTTCCCCATCCTCATATATATTTACATATGTATACGTCTTTGTCTAGACCTCTATAAATGCCCTTTGCCTCCTAGCTCTTTCCTCTATTTCCCTTGACTTTCCTCCTGCCCCACTATCATGCTCCGTCCCCACCTGGGTTACAGCTATACCTCTTCTTTACGTTACCTTACCCTTGATCATTCCCTACCAGGCCTGCCACTCCCCCCTCACCACCAATTTGGATCCCATGTTGTTCCCTTGTCCCTGGGTTAGTTAACACCACTTCCTTACCCCCACGTCCCCCTATCCTAAGTACCCCCGGGACTGTCAGTCCCGTTGTTTTTCCTCCAGCTTGTTCATCCAGCCTGTCTTATTTAGACAGACCTGTAGAGATAATAACATGCACAAAAACAAGACAGAGCAAACCAAGCAACAATATACAACAAAACAACAACAACAAACCACTGACAAAGAACAAAACAAAACACATCAAGAAAGAAAGCTTGTAGTTAGATCAAGGATCGTTTGTTGGCCTTTAGGAGTATTTTCCAGTCCAGTCTGTTGGAGCACCACACCCTGGCTCCAAAGTCCACTTTCAGCATTCCCTGGGGACCTTGCCGCTCCATTCCCTTGCTGTTCTGCTGCGCTCCCCCAGTGCTTTGCCACTGTGTGGTGGGATCAGGTCAGGCGCAATTCCCACACTGTGTCTCTGGTGCTGTCCCCTGTAGGGATATGGGTCAGTGAGGGATGTCGTATCTCTTATTGGGCTGGCCATGTTGTCCTCTCTGTGGACTGGCTGCTCTAATCAGGAATATCATCCTCAGGCCTGGTGGGCCAGGCTGTGCTCTACTCTCTCCTCCTGCCCCTTCATCTGCTCCCGTGTGCTCTGATCAGATATGTCCCTCTCCCGGAGCTGCAGATTCAATGTCATCCTTTGAAGCAAATTCTTCTGGGGGGAGTCTGAAACGGTTCTGATCATGCCATTTTCTTCCCGAGAGAATTTGATGGCTCAGCCTTTCTTTCAGGAGAGAATCCAGAGCTGGAGTGTAAATAACACGACTGACCTTCACCCTCTTTCCAGCCTCACTGCCATGCATGACTCATCTTTTCCACTGCTGCCTCCCTGAGCCACTTATTTCTTTGTTTTAACTATTTTACTGTTGTTTTGTTTTAACTGTGGACATTTAATTCACCAATCGTCCAATTCAATGGCTTCAACCCAGCAACAAGAGTTGTGCACTCCCTGACCCACTTCCCGTCAGCCCGTCCGAGCAGGCCTCTTCATGCTGCTCTTGCCACTGAGCCGTCGCTCACGCCTGCTCCTTTCTGGGAGTCTGTCCAGCCCAGCCCGTCCTTCAAGGCTCAGCCCGCCTGTGATTTCTTTGGGGCCCTGGTCACTGAACCCCAGAGCACAAGACAGCTGGGAATTGTTCACTCCCTTCACTTGATACAAACCTTACAGCGTCACACGTCTTGTTGTTTTTCATTCAATACACCATGCACTGTTAATGCAAGGATCATGTTTCACTTGCATTTAGAGCCCAAAGTACATTGATCATCACAACCAATTAAGATAACGTGTGTAAAGAAAACAATAGTGTGTGTGTGTGTGTGTGTGTGTGTGCGCGCGCGCGCACACACATCAGAGGCCCTGGTGCCGTAGTGGGTATCAAGGCATCCCAGCCCAGTCCAACTCAAATCCCTAAGTCAAATACTAGTCCATAAATCGCACTTCAGACTCATGCAGCCACATGCAATGCTGCAAACTGCGGGAAGATCCCAGGCCAGTGGGTGCAGTCATGTGGATCCAAGGTCAGAAACATGGCGGGGCACTAGCCACTGTCAAGGTGGCCACCAGGTCCCAGCAAGCAGGAAGGCCGCAGGGTCCTCCTTAGAAGGCCACGGCATCAGGCTGTGCCGTGATGGACAGGTATGGCTACCCTGGCAGGAGTGTCTAGCTGACAGAATCATCAGACTACCACAGTGGGTTATCCGTTGGGCTGCTCCCCTTTGTTGCCATTTTTAAGGTTTTTGTCATTGTAGGAAACGCTATAGAGGCCAGACATGATAGTAGTGGTGAGGAAGCATTAAAGAACTAGAGGAAAGTTGTATGTTTCATCGTTGCTACATTACACCTTGACTGGCTCATCTCCCCGCGAACCTTCTGTAAGGGGATGTTCAGTTGCCTACAGATGGACTTTGGGTCCCCACTCCACACTCCCCCTAATTCACATTGATATGATTTTTTGTTCTTTGATGTCTGCTACGTGATCCCATCGACACCTCATGATCACACAGGCTGGTGTGCTTCTTCCCTGTGGGCTTTGTTGCTTCTCAGCTAGATGGTCGCTTGTTTACCTTCAAGTCTTTAAGACACCAGACACTATCTCTTTTGATAGCTGGGCACCATCAGCTTTCTTCACCACATTTGCTCATGCACCCATTTGTCTTCAGCGATCATGTCAGGAAGGAGAGCATCGAGAAATGCCAGTTTAATAGAATACAGTATTCTTACTTTGAGGGAGTACTTGAGAAGAGGCCCAATGTCCATCTGTTACCTTAATACTAAACATATGAGAAAATATTCTCAATCTTTAGCCATAAGAGAAATGAAAATTAAAACAACAATGAGGTACCACCTAACACCCTCAAAGGTAGCCCAATTCAAAAAATCAGAAAGCAACAAGTGTTGGAGGGGCTGTGGGGAGACAGAAACTCTCATCCACTGCTGGTGGACCTGTACGTATGAACAGCCACTATGGAAATCAATCTGGCGATATCTCAAATAGATGGAAATAGAGTTACCATATGACCCAGCAATTCCCCTACAGGGCATATACCCAGAAGAGGCAAGAAACAAACCAAAGCCAGACATCTGTGTTCCAATGTTCGTTGAGGCACAATTCACAATTTCAAGGAGTTGGCCGCAACCCAAATTTCCATCAACTGACGATTGGATTGAAAAACTGTGGTACATATATACAATGGAGTACTACACATCACTAAAAAGCAGTGATGAATGTAAGAAGCACATAGCGGCATGGGAAGAACTGGAGGAAATCATGCTAAGCGAAGTAAGTCAGGCACAAAAGGACAAGTACAACATGAGCCCGCTGAGGTAAGAATTTTTAAAAAATGCTAAAGGGGCATAGGACTGTATAGTATGACAGAGACCAGATCAAATCCAGGGATGCACATGGTAGACAACTGGGGAGGAAATAGGGAAAGGAAGAAAAAAAAAAGGATGAATATAAGGAAGAAAAGGGAAGTGGGGTCATGGGGCACTAATCCACCCAAGGGGAGGGTATTGTTTATATCTCCACAGGGAAAGAGGGCCCAAACTGCAACCCAGTGTCTCAAGGTGTGAATGCAAGATTCCGGCGTGGAGTAGGGAACTAGTGGAGAGGTCTGGGAGGCTGGCCCCAGTACCAAATATTAAGTGGATGCCTGCCCCTCCCCGCAGAAGAATTTGTTTCAAAGGACGACATTGATTCTGCAGCTCCGGGAGAGGGTCATATCTGATCAGAGCACACGGGAGCAGATGAAGGGGCAGGAGGAGAGAGTGGAGCACAGCCTGGCCCACCAGGCCGTGAGGATGATGTTCCTGAGTAGAGCAGCCAGTCCACAGAGAGGACAACATGGCTGGCCCCACTATGAGAAATGATGCCCTTCAGTGACCAAGGGTGATACAGGGGACAGCACTGGAGACAGTGTGGGAATTGCGCCTGACCTGATCCCACCACACCGAGGCAAAGCACTGGGGGAGTGCAGCAGAACAGCAAGGGAATGGAGTGGCAAGGTCCCCAGGGAATGCTGAAAGTGGACTTTGGTGCCCCAAGAGACTGGACTGGAAAACACTCCTAAAGGCCAAATAAAAATCCTTGAACTAACTACAAGCTTTTTTTTCTTGATGTGTTTTGTTCTTTGTCAGTGGTTTGTTGTTGTTTTGTTGTGCACTGTTGCTTTGTTTTCCTCTGTCTTGTTACTGTGCATGTTATTATCTCCACAGGTCTGTCTAAATAAGACAGGCTGGATGAACAAGCTGGAGGAAAAACAACGGGACCGACAGTTCCGGAGCAGAAATGGGATAGGGGGAGGTGGGGAGTAAGGAAGTGGTGTTAACAAACCCAGGGACAAGGGAACAACCTGGGATCCAAATTGGTGATGAGGGGGGAGTAGCAGGCCTGGTAGAGAATGATCAAGAGTAAGGTAACGTAAAGAAGAGGTATAGCTGTAACCCAGGTGGGGACGGAGCATGATAGTGGGGCAGGAGGAAAGTCAAGGGAAATAGAGGAAAGAGCTAGGAGGCAAAGGGCATTTATAGAGGTCTAGATAAAGACATGTGCAGATGCAAATATATATATGAGGATGGGGAAATAGATCTATGTGCTTATATTTAGAGGTTTAGTATTAAGGTGGGGGAAGGACCTTGGGACTCTACTCAAGCACTCCCTCAATGCATGAATACTTTCTTCTATTAAATTGGCATTCTGTGATGCTCACCCTCCCGACACAACCGCTGAAGCCAAAGTGGGTGAACAAGCAAATGTGAAGAAAGCTGATGGTGCCTGGCTATCAAAAGAGATAGCGTCTGGGGTCTTAAAGGGTTGAAGGTGAACAAGCAGCCATCTAGCTCAGAAGCAACAAAGCCCACATGGAAGAAGCACACCAGCCTGTGTGATCACGAGGTGTCAAAGGGATCAGCTATAAGGCATCATTAGAAAAAGAAAAAAATCTTACCATAGTGAATGAAGTGTAGATTGCAGAGTGGAGACCAAAGCCCATTTCTCAGCCACTGGAGATCCCCTCACAGAGGGGTCTAGGGGAGGAGATGAGTCAATCAGGGTGCGATGTAGCACCCATGAAGAATACAGCTTTCCTCCAGTTCCTAAATGCTTCCTTCCCCCCAACTACCATGATCTGAATTCTACCTTGCAAGACTGGATAGAGCAGAGGTTGCACACTGGTGCATATAGGAGCTGGAGGCACAGGGAATCCAGGGTGGATGATACCTGCAGGACCAGGGGTGTGAGGGGCAATACTGGGAGGGTAGACGGTGAGTGGGTTGGAAAGAGGGAACCGATTACAAGCATCTACATGTGAGCTCCTCCCTGGGGGACGGACAACAGAAAAGGGGGTGAAGGGAGGCGTCGTGGGACAGGACAAGATATGATAAAATAATAATTTATAGATTATCAAGGGCTCATGAGGGAAGGGGGAACGGGGAGGGAGGGACCAAAAAAGAGGACCTGATGCCAAGGGCTTAAGTGGAGAGCAAATGCTTTGAAAATGATGAGGGCAGTGAATGTACAGATGTGCTTTACACACTTGATGTATGTATGGATTGTGATAAGAGTTGTATGAGCCCCTAATAAAATGTAAAAAAAATACCCAAAAAACAATAGAGGTACATACACTGGTTCATACTAACAAACAAACAAGCAAAAAGAGTGAAGGGGTAAAATTTAGACTGTCAATCAGGTCACCGCTTGATGACCTTATTTGGAGGTGCCACAGATAACTAGCTCGCTAGAGGCCAGACCCACACTCTGCTTCATATTTCTGATGACCAGCCACATGGAGCTACGCTGATGGAGCCTGAGCCTTGGAGCTGGAAGAGCCAGGTAGAGACCCACACCAGCATTGAGATGCTTTCATCACCACTGGATCCACAAGAGTTTCCACCCACTGGCCTGTGATCTTCCTGCATTCAGAATCATTACATGGCTACATGAGTCTAAAGAGGAATTTAGAGACTAGTATCAGACATATGGGCTAATATCGGACTTACGAACTTGATCTGGACTGGGCTGGGATGTTTTATTAATATACAATTACTCTTTGATATAAAGCTCTCTCATATGGATATATGAGTGCCCTGGATTTGTCAGTCCAGATGAACACACCCACCATGGCTCTAGGGCAACCCTGGGGATGTCAGGCAACAATATTGGGAAGAATGAAGGAGACCTTCTCATTGGCCTCTTCCCTTTGGCCCCATCGTTAGAGAGGAAACTTTGTGGCACAATGTTATATGGGTGTTTGCATCGGTTTCAGAAGTCATGGTTTCTGTCTCTGTTTTCCACAGGGCAATTCCTCTTAGATGCGAAATAAAGCCCGCTTGCTGTAGGTTTGATGTAGACTTAGAAATAGGTACTGAGCACCATGGCAATGAAGCTGTTTTGTTTATGGATTGAATTGGAATTTAAAAAGATCAGATTGAAAAATCTGTTCTGATTCAGTCAGACTTGCCAGGAGGACCTACCTAGTTTCTCAGTCCTCCATCTGAAATGTCATTGCATAAGAATGATTTCAAGGTCACCTACCCTGAAATTGAGATCCCTGGGTGATGCAAACAGTTTGTACTTGGCTATCACCCTAGGAAAAGTGACTCAAAGCCACTGCAGAAAAAACACCTGTCAGTCTGCTTCCATGGAGCATCCTGTGGAGCAGTGTTACTGTGTGACACGGGGTACCATGTGTCAGGATGGACTCCACGGCTGCAGCTTTTACTTTGTGTTGAGAACCTGAAACCACTGACATTCCTGCCTTCCTCTACGCTTATGCCTAGGGCAAACCTTAGGGATATGGGCCAGGCAAAGCAGGAGCCACCAAGAGAGAAGGCCCGGGGCTCACTCAAAGTAGCATGCACATGCTGATAGTGATTGTGGCATTATGACTTTTTAAACAAGAAGGCCTGTTTGTCAGCATGGGACAAAGGTGAAGAAGCCAAAGTTGGTCCCAAGAGATGGGTAAATATTTGTGGCTGTTATGACCTTCACTGTTCTCTGAAGGGGCCAACTGTTGCAGCCGTGGTAGGAAGCAGGGCTCAGGGAGCAGCCTTTCCAGTGAGGGAGGCATCAGGCAAGAGGACGCGTGGGGACCATCACATCCCTTGCTCTTTTTCCAAACCGTTGAGGATCTTTCCAAGCCCTCCAGGCTGGAGATTAAGGTATGTCCAGGGTCACTGAAGTTTCCACGGATGAGACACTTTCTTGCTCTGCCTTCTCTTGGTGACTCTTTGTCCTGAGCCGCTCCGCATTTCCTAATTGGAGCACTGCTCCTTTCCAGTGACTTACTCCTGCTGTGCCTCCGCAATGCCATCCGTGCTGCCCTGCTGTGTCTTGCTGTCATCAGTGGCTGCCTTTCCAAGAAATGCCCAGAATGGGGCCCTGCCCTTCCAGCCATCTTTCCCAGAACCTGGGCCTCCACCAAGCATGCCCTCCAGCCAGATCCCTCTCCTGGATGCCAGGTCCTGCCAGGCTCTCTTGCATAGAGTCCCATCTCTAGCCCCACTGCCTGAACACCTGTCTAGCTTAGCTCTGAGTGTAGCCCTGAAGGAGATTGGCTGCCCAAGGGAGGCCCACCTTTTGCAACTTCAGCAGTTTTCAAGGGAAGGAAAGGACGCCTCCGAGGTCGTCGCCCGTGAGATTCAAAGGTTCAACGAGGAGGAACGGATTGACGATGCTGAGCTGATTCTGCAGCATCTGGAGGGAACCTCAGGGGAGGGTGGCCGGGCCCGGCGTTCCGCTGAGCTTCCTGAGGGTTGTGCCCATGGGCCCGGGAGGCTGCGGCATGACATGGCAGTGCTGTTGATTGACTACATTGAGAAAGTCCCTGCTACAGAACTGACGACCAAGCTCAAGACTGCTGCCATCCTTGTCACCCAGGACTGCACTTATGAGGCTTGGGTGCACGTGGACGAAGTAAGCAAAGAACTGATAAAGAGCCAAGAATTGAAGAACATACCATTGTCTATAGAGAATGAAGTCTACTTTTCAATGCGTGCTGTCGCATATCTGACTCGCTTTTTCTTAGAGGAGGCACAGAATCTTTTCCAGGCTTTGCTCGGGTAGCGAAGGCCTCCTGGCAATTGAGTTCTTTCCTCAGAGGACTCTAGAACGATGCATAGAACTAGGCACAGTAGCTAGTGAGCCATGTTGAGGGCAGCTTAGAATCAATATATGCTTTTCATTAATCCTAAAAGAAACACGTGGCCGCAGGTCGTCTTGTCCCTCTGTGAGTAGGGCCTCGTCCCTACTGTCCCCCAATATCTCTTTCTTCCTTTAGAAAGTTATCAAATAATGTGCCTTTAGTGAGAACGAGGGAAACTGTTACTTGGAGGACTAAGATGTGCCTGCCCCGAGCATAATATCTTCAGTTGCCCTCTATGGATTTGGAAGTTGGACAATGAGTAAAGAAGACCAAGAATCGATCCCTTTGAATTACGGTCTCGGAAGTGAATCTGAGCTATATCACGGACTGTCAGTAGAATGAACAACTCTGTCTTTGGAAGAAGTCTGGCCAGGATGCTCCTTAGAAGCAAGGTTGGCAAGACTCCGGCTTTCATAACTTGGACGTGCTGTAGGAAGGACCAGTCCCTGGGGAAGGACGTCATGCTTGGTGAAATAGAGGAGCAGCAGAAAGGAGAAGGGCCTCCGCGAGATGGACTGACGCCATGGCCACAGTCGTGGGTTCAGCTGGAACCACTGTGAGAATGGGGCCGGCCGGGCAGTGGTGTTCTGTCGTCTGTGGGGTCACTGTGAGTCAGAACCGACTCGATGGCACCCTACCATTAGCAAAATCATCCCTGTTTTCCCTCCATTTACCGTGTACTTCCTCATTCTGCAACCAGATGCTGTGGCCTGCTCCTTGTCAAAACAACAAAGAGATGCTCTATACAATTGATGTATGTATATGTATGGACTGTGATAAGAGTTGTGTGAGCCCCTAATAAATTGTTTAAAAAAAAAACACAACTTTGATAACTGTAAAAAAAAAACAACAACAAAGAGAAATAAAAGATGCTTCTTAAATCTGAATCACAGCAAAAAAAAAAAAAAAGCGATCTGTGAGCTCCCTGGACTGTGTGTCTCCTTGATTCCTGTCGTGGACTACAACGGGTATTTTGTGTGGGACAAGGTCGGCAGTTCAAACCCACCAGCGGCTCAGTCAGAGAACGACGAGGCTGTCTGCTCCCCTGGTGACTTAGAGTCTAGGACCCTCTATCGAGCAGTTCTACTCTGGCTTATAGGCTGGTTGTAAGGTGGAGTTGGGTTTAGCAGGCAGACGTTGTGGGTAGTGCACACATTAGGGAGCCACGCTGGGCCACATGCGATTTCCTCGAGTCACGGTAGACGCAAAGGTCGTGGGCTTGAGGAGGGAGAGGCATTTTAGCCTTTCCTTATTTAGCTTCCCTACACTTTCGAAATGCCAAACTAGATGGTTATTTCATTTTTAAGCTGAAAAGAGAAAACAAAAGAGAATTACAGATGTCTAATCTCTCCTCAAGGAGCCCTGGTGGCGTAGTGGTTACATCTTGGGCAGATGTTCAAAACCACCAGCTCATTGCAGGAGAAGTGGGGGCTTTCTCCTCCTATCAAGAGTTACCATCTCAGAAACTCACAGGGGCAGTTCTACCCTGTCCTGCAGGGTCGCTATGCGTCAGCATCAACTTGACGGCAGGGAGTTTTGGGGATCACTCTTGACTCTGATTCTGCCTGGCTTCTAGCAGGGACATACCCCGGGAGGGACAGGGTTTTCAGGATTGAGGGTGAATGTGTCACCAGAGGACAAGGCTTGAGCAAGCAGGACAAAGAGGCAAATATTTGCAGAGGTTATGTTACTTCGGATCCCGATCATCCAGCAAAGCAAATATCTCCATCCTCACGGGCAGGCCACTGGGCAGAGCGTGGCTGAGAAGCAACCAAACCTACCAGGGTAGTCTCACTTCTCATTGACTGGACTGTGCGGTAATCTGGGACCCCTGGAAGTGGGTGGGGGCCCCGGGGGGGGATTGCAAAGGGTTAGCACTTGACTACTAACCTAAAGCTTACCTGGTGGCGCTGCAAAAGAGAGACCTGGCAGTTTGCTCCTATGAGAATGACGTCCCAGGACACTCAGAGGAGCGCAGTTCTCTGTAACAGGCGGGTGGCCGTGGGTCGGCGTTGATTCGAAACCAGTGGGTTTGGCTTTAGTTGACAAGGGTGTGGAAGAAAAGCCGGGGAAGTCCCTAGTGACCTGAAAACGGGGTAGGGGGAGCAGGTGGGAGCAATTGGGTCCCACTCATTTCCTAGGCCTGTCCCTTGGGGGTGATGGATGAGATGCCTTGAAGTCACGAGGCTCCCTTCAGACCCCAAAGCTGAGGGGAACACTTTGTGTTGTGTGCCTCTCCCCGCTCCAGAGTACTCTGTGCCAGGCATGGGTGGCTTCAGACCCGTCATACCAGCCGCACTGCTGCTTTGCTCCTGCCTGCTCGGCCATGTCAGTGCCACTTCATATGGAACCCAGGCAAAGACCCTGAGGAGCCCTCCCTCCGTGGGGACCCAGCCACCCTTCTCTGATTCCCTGCTCTGCCAGACCCTGCTCCCAAAGTCCCTGCCTGGCTTCACCTACATGGCCCCTCTGCCCAGGTTCCTGGTCGGCCTGGCCCTCAGTAATGCCCTTGAGAATGCTGGCTGCCAGGCTTATGGCTGGTCTGTGAAGCGTCAGCTCTATCGCCTGGGAGGTGTGAGAGCCACACAGCTCCTCATCCACCATCTCCAAGGGCCCCAAAGAGGTGGAAGTGTACAGAAGGCAGTGTCCCTGGATGCCCTGATATTGGCTTTGCATCGGCTGGCTGGGGAGCAGCCAGGGCCAGAGAGAGCCCGACGCTCTCTCCACCCCGAAGACTGTGAGCAAGAGCAAGAAGAGACTGTGCACAGTATCCTCCGCTGGGTGCCCAACGTGGGTACCTACTACAACTTGGGCACGGCTTTGTACTACGCCACTCAGAACTGTACGGACAAGGCCAAGGAACGCGGCCAAGAAGGAGCCATGGATCTGGGTTATGACCTTCTGATGACCATGGCCGGCCTGTCTGGGGGTCCTACAGGACTGGTGGTCAGCTCTGCGCTGAAGCCTGCAGTGAAGGCTGGGGTCCAGCAGTTGATCCAATATTTCTATGAGAAAGAGAGGACCACCCCAGTGCCAGCAACTAGCCAGGAGTATTGGTGAACACTGTCAGGCAGAAGCAGGAGCTAGTGGGGTGGTGGTGGTGTGGGGGAGATAACCCGAGCTGGTGAAAACACTATAAGGATGTTGTGAGAGGCCAGCCCCACCCTCCCCACTTCGGTGGCCTTCAAGCCCAGATGTGAGGAGCTGGCTGTTTCAGATAACATTGAAGATGGTTGCTTAGCTCTGGGTCTGCCGACAACAAACTTGCAGTGGAAAATTTCCTAGCTACTCTCTCCCCATAGACCTGAGCTAGAAAACTCTCCACCTCCCCTCCCCACAGTGCCACTTCACAGGCCCCCAGCTAGGGATCCCTGAACCTCCCAGTCAGAGCTCAGGACGCCCCAGTCCCTTTCTTTCCTTTCCCCTCCCTCCCAGTGGCGCAACTTCTCTGACCCCAATTTAGGGACCTGTGAACCTCACCAGCGAGCTCTGAAATAAACCTTTGAAACTGTTTTCTGCCTTTGCCTTCTTTCTTTCTGTCGTCAAATCAACCTGACAGACACCACAGATGCCAGTGTCAAGTACTATGGACGCAGGTAGTCAGTTCCGCTCCTGACCAGAATGGACCGGCTCAAGAGCCATTTCTTAGACTCTGAGGCTGAGGTGTGTGTGTGTCTTGCCTAGGCTATACAACGGCAGCAAACACAAAATAAAAGCTCCTTAATTAATAATGATTCCGTGCTTGGCTGCTAACCTAAAGGTTGGCAGTTAGCACTCACCCTGTGCCCCCAAGCGATCTACTTCCGTAGCGCTTGCAGTCAGGAAAGTCCTCTGCGGGCAGTTCCACTGCCCCCGGGGTCGTTATGAATAATCAAACACCGACTCAAAGGCACACAGACACGGAATAAATGTAATATTCGGACAATTTGTATGTGCATGTTCAAATTCCAGATCTGGGGTTTATTATTCAGGGGGAAGGCGGTGCTGTAAACTGCAGCAACTTAAAAAATCTGCAGTTTGGAGTCAGAGGATTGGGGTTTGGATCCAGGCTCCACCTGTCAGTGCCTCTGGGATCCCTGACAAGCCATTGAACTTCCTACTCGACGCTGAGTTTCTTCATCTGGAAAACGGGGATAATGGTTCTCACTTCCGGGGGCTGCTGGAGTAACGGAAATGTACGATGACGAGCACCCTCAGCAGCTGTTATTGTTTTGATTTCCTCGACCCTCCTCTTCCTAGTTCTGCATGGCGACATTCCGGTTCCACCCCTTCCGTTCAGCTCGGAGCACCTCCACGGCTCGGAGCTAGTCTCGCTTCCCAGGCTGCGGCGCAGATTCTCCGAAATCAGCTGGTGCCCACGTCGGCTGCTCCTTTCGGTGGACTGCCCCCCTCCGCAGGCAGGGGGCGGGACGAGAGAGGCCTCCCCCACCAATCGCTGGAGCCGGGGGTGTGGTTTCCCTCCCCGCCCCCGACGTCGTTTGTCCCGCCCCCACCGTGGCTGCACCAATGAGCTCGCAGCTTCGCGGAGCGGAGCACCGGCTCGCGGGAGCGGCGTCCCGGGCGGGGCGCCTGCCGCGTCACTGGCTCTCGGAGGCCGGCTCGGGAGGGCAGGCCCGCGGGGCGGTCCGAGGCCTAGGGCGGGGCGCGGGGTGCGGGTGGCAAACTCGACTTGGGCACTGGAAGCCGCGTCCGTAAGCCGCCGGAGGGAGCGGGGCCTGCGACCCAACAGGTACTCGCTCTGAGAGGGCGCGCGGGCGTGGGGGCTCGGGTTCCTCCGGCGAAGGGAGACAGGTCGTGAGGGTAACCACCTGGAGGGGTCCCTTTCGCCCCCCGGTGTGGAGTCGGGGTGGTCTGCCCTGCCTTCGTCTGCCCCCCTCGGCCGGCCTAGTGCCTCCTTCCCCAAATTCCTCGGCAGCCTCGGAGCCCCAGAAGCCGGCCCTCGGGCAGAAGCTGCGTGTCGCAGCCAGCGCATACCAAACACATCCATGTACCGCCTCCGATGCGATTTCTCCCTGTTACATAAAAAGTGTAAAACACAGAAGGGCGAGCGCGAGCCGTGGTGGTATCGTGCTTACAAACTGGACTAGGAACCCCGAGGTCCGCAGTTCGAGAGCAGCAGCCGCACCTCTGGAGAAAGGCTTTCTCTTCCAGTGAAGATTTGCAGTCTGTGGAGACCCACGGGGACGGTGGGGGGGGGGCGGTCAGCTCTACCCTCCCCTGCAGGGTCACCACCCTGAGTCAGAATCGTTTTTTTTTTAGTGCAAGTGTGTGCCTGGGAGAAGAGACTGGAGGAAAATGAGGGGTGCAGCCCCTCACCTCACAATGTTTTTGGCCATTGGGGGAGACCAGGTCTTTCATATTTAAATCTTAAGCGTCTGCTGGCTGTTTTCCTCCTTGATTTTCAGCTGATCACTTCCTGGAGAACTGAAACCTCATGAGTTTTTTTTCTGAACAGCAGTGCAGGTACATTTGGTGTAAATTCTGCCATAAGAGTACCATTTACTAGCTCCAGCATGTGAGGCTTCTAGGTTTAATGATAATTGTCAAACACACCCCAAATTAGAGTAGGACAATGATCGCCTGTCTGCCAATCATTTCAACACATAATGGCAAACCCACCATTCTTATCGATGTCACCAAGCATGTGGCGAATGTGACACGTTATTGAATTGTACACTTGGAGGGAGTTAAAATAGCAATTTTTAATTATATGCTCATATTTCTTACCACAATCAACTTTGTTTTTTTAATCCAAGCACTACTAAGAACGTTCAAGTTAAAAATAGGAGTCTCTGGGCCGGGGGGTAGGGAGGGTGGTGAAAAAATGAGGAGCTAATACCATGGGCTCAAGTAGAAAGAAAATGTTTTGAAAATGATGATGGCAACGAGTGTACACATGTGTTTGACACAATGGATGGATGGATGGGTTGTGATAAGAGTTGTACAAGCCCCCAATAAAATGATTTTAAAAAGAAAAAAAATCAAAGAAAAAATAGGAGTCTCATAAATAAATTGCAAAAAGGAGGAGTCTCCCCCTGCCTGCCAGCGCCCCACCATCCCCAACCCCCAGCCCCAGCCCTGCCCTTCCTGGTTCGTACTTCCCAGTGGTAGAATGGAATCTTAACCATTGCAAACATTTTGCTTTGCTTTGTAATAAAAGCATGGGACTTTTTAGACCGCAGAGGTTCCTGATTTTGTGTTACTCTGTTGTGTTGAGGCTGCAACAAGAATACATGTTAACTCCCCAAACAGACATCAGATGTCAGTGGACTTGGAAGGGTGGGAAGGGAAGATGCTGGGCCCAAGGTGCTTGGTGATAGACAAAAACCAGTTTTGAGTGAAATATCAGGGTTCTTCACAAAATGAACAGAGGTGCGCAGAGGTCATAGTATTTTTAGATTGAAAGCATTACACTGAAATGAAGTAAGTCAGCTACAAAAGGACAAATATTGTATGAGCCTTGCTTATTTGAAATAGCGAATAGGTAAGTAGACAGACCAACCTTTGTTAATGGTTACCAGGGATGGGAGGGAGAAGGAAAAGGAGGAACCATTATTGATCAGGCAGTGGGTATCTGTTAAGGAGCCCTTTTGGCACTGTTGGACTGCTAACCTCAGGGTTGGTAGTTCAAATCTACCAACCATTCCTCGGGAGAAAGAAGAAGCTGTCCACTCCCATAAAGATTTACAGCCTCAGAAATAGGGTTGGAATCTACTTGATGGCAGTGGTTGAGTATCTGCTAGTGGAGATGGAAATTTTGGTAACAGATGTAGATAGTGCTCACTGAGTTGTACATGTGAACAATGTTGAGCTAGTGAATATTGTGGTATACAGATACAGATATTTATCACAGTATTTGTTTTTGTTTTAAATCATTTTATTGGGGCTTATACAACTCATCACAATCCATCCATCCATTGTGTCAAGCACATTTATACATTTATTGCCATCATCATTCTCAAAACATTTGCTTTCTACTTGAGTCCTTGGTATCAGTTCCTCATTTTTCCTCTCCCTCCCCACCCCCCGCAGTATTTGTTTTTTTGAGAACATTATTTTTCCTAATCATTTTATTGATATAAAATTAATCTATCATACATAATGATGGAAGTTAAATCACTTTTAAGAGAGTTGTGTGTACATCACAATCGCTTCTAGTGCTGCTTCCCCTCCTGCTTTCATTATCTGCACCCTAGTTCCCCACATTCTCACTCCCCACCCTAGATAGACCGTTGCATCAGTTATTATCTCTGCATTTGCTCCCTCTGTGTTTCTTAAACTGGAAAACATAACAGAAACTATGAAAAATCAAACCAAAACAAACAAGCAAAATAAATTTTTTAAAAATATAATAAAAATAAAGAGGAAGAAAGAAAAGACCACTAGCAATATTCAAATAATCCAGAGAGAAAATTTCTGTCATGGAACAAACGAGAGATCTTTAAACCCAGTGCAAATCAGGACGGGCCAAGGTCAACTGACCAGGTATAGTCCCATCCGCCATAATCAAGCTTACAATTTATCACAATTTTTAATAAAGTATTTCTAAAATTTCCACGTGATTTGATTGAGAATGATGTTCAGATCAAGACAGGGAGCAAGGGCCTGAAGGTGCATTAGAATAGAGCCAGTCACACTTTGCATAGTAGGTAGACATCTTCTAAAAGGAAACTCCTTCCTACATGGAGGGCTGTTTACAGGGTGGACTTGAACCTTATATCCAAGGAACCTATAGCCCCTAAAAAGCTATGCGTCAACCAAGATTATGCTATAATAAAAATTAAGACCAACACTTATCTTTAAGTCCTTCATCATTAAAACACGCACACACACAAGCATACACAAATGAAGGATTAACTGGATGCGGGAGGAGAGTGATAGGTGAAATTAGAATGATGGGCATGTCATTAATGGATGTGGAATTAGATCATGGATCTATAGGTGATCATGGTAGGATGAGCAGTTTGAAACTACCAGCCCTCCGGAGGGAGAAAAACTGGCCTTATATCTAGGAAAGAGTGAGTCTTTACTTCCCCTGGAAGCCCAGAGAAGTTCCAGCCATGTTGTGAGTACTCCATACTAGCATCTTTGGGCGACGGAAAATAGCCTTTTGCCATCACTGCCGCTACAGGTACGCGGTGAAGATAAGCGCATGTGGTGTGGAGGAGAGCAGACACTGACCTCCCCAGAGTCGAGGTTGAGTGGGTCATGACCATCATGCAGAATCCAGGGCAGCACAAGGTTCTTGCAGACTGGTTCTTGAAGAGACAGACAGATGTGAAGGGTGGCAAACAGCCAGCTCCTGGCCAACGGTCTGGATAGCAAGCTCCATGAAGGTCTGGAACGACAAGAAAGTTCTGGCCCCACAGAGAGGTGTGTCGCTTCTGGGGTCTTCAAGTTTGAGACCAGCAGCAAGGCCACTGGCTGCCATGGTGGAACCATTAGTGCTCCAAGAAGAAATAAGGACTGTCAAGCTTGTCTGTTAATAAATAATTCACACACATACACACATAAAGAGTTGTCTTAAAAAGTCACCAAGGAAGTCCCCCCTGATCTATAGCGTCTTATGCACTGGCATCGATTGGATGGCAGTGATTTTGAGCTTGTACTCACTCCCTCAAACGTGAAGCCATTGAATCGATTTCGACTCCTGACTAATTTGGTATGTGTTTGACAGTTACCATTCAACCAAATTAACATACACATTGGAGCGATTAAACTGGAAGAGTTTAATATAAACTCCAAAGTATAATAGTGGTTACTTCTGGAGAGGAGGGAGGGGCCAAAATTTGGGGTGGGGTCAATATGGACCTTCAAGTTTTCCTGGCTTTCTTTTTGGCAAGGAAAAGCATATTCATGTCTCCCAAAACCCAGCTCCCTGCAGTCAAGTCAATGCCAAGTAGGTAAAGTCAATTTGTAGTGAAATTTGCATAACAAAACATCACTATCTCAACAATACCCTTTTTAAAAAAATAGTTTTATTGGCATATACTTACATATAATACATTTTAGTCATTCAATCTTATTAAGAAGATTTGGACATTCTTCATCATAATTTCGTAATTCTTTTTTTGAATGTACAAAATTAATGTTTATTCCACTTTTGTTTTTATTTAATCATTATATTGGGGGCTCATACAGCTCTTATAATATATACATGCATCCTTGTGTTGAGCACATTTGTACATTTGTTACCATCATCATTTTCAAAACATTTTGTACTTGAGCCCTTGGTATTTTTTCCTCTCCCTCTCCCCCCCTCCCTCCCTCCCTCCTTCCCTCACCCTTGATAATTTATAAATTATTATTTTTTCATGTCTTACACTGACCAATGTCTCCCTTCACCCATGCTTCTGTTGTCCGTCCCCCACGTAGAGGGTTATATATAAATCACTGCAATCAGTTCCCTCAGAATATTTTCTTTTCGTGTTTGTTGTTGGCTCCCCATTTGTCTCCCAAACCCCTAGACAACTATCAATCCAGTTGCTTAATGTCTCTATAGATCTACCTATCCTGGACTTCATATACAGAAAGTCATACAAAACACCAACAAGAAGTAGACAAAAGCCAACAACAATGACTAGACAAAACCTAGAAAACCTCAATCAAAAATAAAGCAGAAAATGTTAAAAACTGAAACAACTTCAAAATGGATCAAAAGGGAGGGCAAATGATAGCCTAAATCCATCTGCCATCATCAACTTGACAGCGCTCTGGTTCTGAGAGCACGGTTACTCAGAACTGGACGCTGGTTGGAGGTGTGTTCACTGGAGACAACCCTGCCAATGGGTTTTGAACTTTCACCTTCACCTGTAACCTGTAAAAGCAATGTAAACTCTGGCAGCATTCCCTCCTTGGGATCTGGATTTGATTTCTATAAAATCCATGGCTGGTGTGCTTCTTCCATGTGGTCTCTGTTGATGCTTTACTTAAATGACTGCTTGTTTGAAGATTAGCCATTAAGACCTGCAATAGTTTATTGTGCCATCTGGCCGATAAACACAAGTAGGATTGACTGAAGGGCAGAGGGATAAGTGGCTCGGTGAGCCTCGCCTTGCTTGTTCTTTGCCTCGATTTAAAGGCTACACTACCTGTGGGATGCCTAGCCTGTGGACTGTGTTGCTGTAAGTCAAGGTCCCTTTAAGCCCACACGATTGAAATGTTCGTCTCTGGAGCTGGGGACTGACAGTTGATGACAGTTGGGGACCTACCTTGCTGTTTGCTGCCTGGATATATATAGCCCAGCTCTCTCTATAGAAAAGGGACTGGCAACTGGCAGCTCTCAAGCCTTAAAGGACTGCTAGTGTCTCACTGCTTTATAACTTAACTGTTAATTTCTTGTATCATCTATCTGTATATAATTTAACGGTTCATTTCTTGTATTATATATCTATCTTTATAAATATATTTATATATAATTACTAGCACTCTGGTTTGTCTCTCTAGAGAACCCTGTCCAACACAAGACCCCAGACACTTACTTTGTTATTATTATTTAATCATTTTATTGGGGGTTCGTACAACTCTTATCACAATCCATACATCCATCCATTGTATGCCAAGCACATTTTGTATATTTGTTGCCTTCATCATTGTCAAAACATTTGCTTTCTACTTGAGCCCTTGGTATCAGCTCCTCACTTTTCCCCTCCCTCCCTGCTTCCCCCTCCCTCATGAACCCTTGACAATTTATGAATTATTATTATTTTGTCATATCTTACACTCAGACACTTATCTTTTCTGACAGCCAGGCACCATCTGGTTTCTTCACCACACTTTGCTATGACCCCCATATCTTAGTGACGAGAGTGAGCTCTTCATGAGGTTGAGCAACGAGTAGAGGAGCCACTCATAGTACTTAGATTGGGGCTAGAATTAAGTGTGAGCCCCAAAGTCACGCATGTGTTTATGGCTTCTACGTGTCTCTACTTCACTTACAGGATATCATTATCATGTTATGTTAGAGAACTTTATCAAATATCCTCCTGGGATATAAGGTGATTCTACTGATTAACTTAGTAATTTAGCCAATGATACAGGATTTCAAACACTGTTGAGAAGACAAGACAAAATTGTACATATGTAGGCTGGCTTCAGACTGTAATACATGAATTATTGTACAGAGTAAACTCATCAGTGACTGGGCACTGTTTTCACAAATAATGGCTGCCGGGGCAGCAACAAGGGGCTCAAGCATAAGAACAGTTGTGAGGACGGTGCAGGACTGGGTGGTATTTCTGTGCCACTTAGGGTCACTTGCGTCAGAACCAACACAACAGCAGTGTGGCCTCAGTCAATATTTGCCCTTTTGTGATTGACTGACTTCAGTCAGCATCATGTTCTCCAGGTCTGTCCAGGTCACAAGAAACTTTATGGTTTCATCACTGTTTTTCCAAGATGGATAGTATGTTACTGTGTGTGTATGCACCAAAGTTTCTCTACCCAGTCCTCTGCTGATGAACATTTGGGCTGTTTCCAACATCTTGCTGTTGTGAACAGTGTGGCGATGGACATGGGAGTACATACGTCACTTGTGTTGGGCTCTTACATTTTTCCGTGTAGACCCAGTCGAGGCACTATTGCTGGATTAGTTAGGATTTCGAGTCCAGTGATTTTAGGTCGCACCATATTGATTTATGCAGTGGCTGTACATGTAATTAACACTTTTTACATTAGCAAAGAATCACAAGACGGATGATTTAATCCAATATTTCCCAAAGTGGATGATACCCAGCCCTCAGGAGTATCAGGGCTGGAACAATCCAGAGGTGGTGGTGGTGGTGGTGCATACTGCAAAAACAAATTCCTACCCTTTATCCAGGATTATGGGCTATCATACAAACGTGTTTATTTGTTTGTTTCATACAAACGTTTTTAATTGTCAGTGAGGTTCAGAGTGATTTTTTTTTTTCATGAAAAGGAGGCAGTAGGCCAAAGTTTAGGAACCTATGATTTAGTCCATCCAATTTCCCAATTGGGACTATGTATCCGCAGATCCAAATGGCCCAATGGGAGATGCTGCAGAATCTCAACAGCCCCTTTTTGGAGAAGCTTCACCAGCTGTACTCAGATAGCCTCCTGCCAATGGACATTCGACAGCACTTGGCCGCCTGGATTGAAGATCAGAACTGGTGAGGCCTTCAGGCAATTGGGAGTTGGGGGGGAAAGGTAGTTTCTTTCTTTGGAACCCCAGGACCCTGGAGACACCGAAGGCAGGAAGGGGTTGGGCGGCGTCAGGACAGCAGCACCCTTTGCTGGGACATTAACATTGACCCTTGCTGGTCCCCAGGCAGGAGGCTGTCCAGAGCAGTGATGACTCCAAGGCTAAGATGCTCTTCTTCCACTTCTTGGACCACCTCAGCTGTGAATATAGCCCCTACAGACACGACCCCGAGCTCCTGCTGCTGCAGCACAACCTGCGGAAACTTGCCCGGGACATTCAGGTGTTTTAAAAGCTCAGGCGGGAGTGGGATCTCAGGATAGTGGTATAAGGGCTGAAATATGGAACAGAAACTGGAGGGCCAAAGGGAGGGGGGTTGATCTGAGAGGAGGGGGCAGAGTTTGGATTGCAGCCAGTGGCAGAAAGAAAGGTGACCCTATGGGAGTGGGGCGGGGAACCAGGGTCCAGGGGCCCACTGGTGAAAGAGGAAAGGTCTAGATACTCTGAAGGAGGGAGAAATATGTAGGGGACGCTGGTGGGAGACTCCGAGGTGGTGGGTCATTGGGAGTCATTGGATCCTGTTCCTTTCCCTCCTTCAGGCATATTCCAATGGCCCTGCCCAATTGGCTGAACTGATCTTTAATCTCCTTCTGGAAGAAAAAAGAATTCTGACCTGGGCTCAGAAGGCTCAGTCGGTGAGGAAAATTTGGTGGTCACCTAGGGCGTTCCTGGGCAGAAAGAGACATGGGAAGTCTGAGGGGAATGTGTCTCTGAAGAGGGTTCACCGCATCCCATCATGGAATTTTAGGCCCGTGGAGGAAAGGCCAGCCCCCCACAACTAATCGGGGTTTGATAGGCGCAGTTGTACGGTTGAGATATGTACAGATTATAATAAAGTCATAGAGAGCATGAGAGATAGAAGAGATTGAAAAATGGAGTCAGACACATTTCATGGTAGTATGCTCACCTCAGCCCCACTTGGTGATCCACATGAAGAAGGGAAACTGGAGGGCAGGAGAGATTGGGAGGGAAAGGACAAGGGAAAGGGAATAGGGGAGAGAGGATAGGAAGAGGGGAGAGAGGCCAAGGGGAATCTTTATTGCTAACCAAGGTGTAAAGGGGAAACTGAGGTACAGGGAGGAAGACAGACATAACTGACAGGACAAGGGAGAGCAGAAACAGATAGCTTTATTAGGGGGTGGGGGAGCTCCCAGACAAGGTTCCCTGACCTAGGCCAACAGGTCAGGGAAGTCTGCTCAGCAGCTGGGGGCTCAGGTTTTTAAAGGGGTGGTGAGGAATGTATGGCATTATGTATGGCATTATGGCAATTAGCACATGGGGCCTGGACACTCCGAGAATTGCTTGTTGACTCCGAGCACCATCTGGTTTCATTGGTTATCTTATCTGGCGCCCTCTGCTGCTGACCTTCGGGATGTACAGGGAAGGATGTGCAAGGCCTGGACCTGCTTCAGCTTAGTCCAGACAGGGCTGCCTAGTTCGGACCTGGCCCAAACACAAGATTTATATATCTTTGTGGAGCATGCAAGCCCACTAATTACAGGTAAAGACATTTGTCACAGAAAGGGGTCGTACTATAGGTAATAGAGCACGAGAGGGGGCCAATCTAGGGACATACACGCAATAGGAAGAGGAGGGATTGGGGTACACATGTGACAAGAAGGGCGGATCCTAGATTCATGATGGCCTAACTTTGGATGTCATTGAGCAGGTTTGACCTGTTCTCTGGCTCTCCATGGAAACCATTATCAGTAGGGTATAAACCCTACCTACAGGGACCTGACTAATGGTCCCAAGCCTTTAGGGAGAAATACCCCATTGTCAGCAGGGAGTGGGCTCCACCTGTGGTGGGCCCAGAAAGTAGTCTGGCAACTGACTGCCTTCAGGGAGGTAACTTGACAATCATTTACCATTAACTGCAAGCCGTGTCCTAAGTCTAACATATATTTGGGGGAGGCGACTTGGGAGAAATCATTCTGTTTCCCACATAGGCCTTGATCTCAGGGATGAAAAGTCAGAGCTAGAATGTACTAAACCACACAAACGGCAGCGACATAAGCCCAGCTGTGGAGGAGTCAGTTCTGACTTGCTCTGACTCGCAGTGGCACACATGCACAGAGTAGAACCGTACTCCATAGAGCCTTTTGGAAACAGAATGCCAGGTCTCCAAGGCATCTTTGGGTGGGTTTGCAAGCTTTTGGTTCGTAATAGAGTACTAAGCCTTTTGTGCCAACCCGTGGCTCCAAAATGTACTCAGAGCCCCTTATTTCAGGACCAAAGAGAGCCAGTCCTCAGCCCACCTGTGGAGAGTCAGCAGCATGAGATTGGATCCCGGATCCTGGAGTTAAGGACTATGATGGAGGTTGGTAGAGAGGAAAGAGATGGGGTGAGGAGGGCTCGACCCCATTCCCTCCCACAGAAACAGCCTCACCTGGGTCCCTTCCCTTTTGCAGAAGCTGGTGAAGTCCATCAACCAACTTAAAGACCAGCAGGACGTCTTCTGCTTCCGGTACAACATCCAGAGCTTGGGTAGGCAGCACATGGAGGAGTGGGGATAAAAGATAGGTACCTGCTGGGAGGCCAAGGGTGGAAGAGAAGAGAAGGGAAGGGAAGAGGTCCTGGAAATTTGCTGGCGACAGTCGAGAGCTGCCATGCAAATAATAAAAGTGCCAGGGTATGTGAGGGTACCAGTAGTGACGACTGGAGGAGAGGCATAGAAACCACCTTAGTGGATTTAGTGGGCATCTGCTCCAACCCTAGAAGTGCCTGTGCTTTGCTTGGTTTCTCCTCCTTCTCCCTCCAAATCCCCCCCCATCCCCCACTCCCCGCGCCCCTGGCCTGACTGACTGAGTTGGACAAGGGCCCAGTCAGGAAGGGGAGGGACCCCAGGCCTGGGTCCAAGCACTGGTTTGACTCCTGCTTTCTCCCATCCAGTGAAGACATCCTCTTCGAACCCCCATCACAACAAACAGAAGCAGATTCTACAGGAAACGATCAATGAAGTGGACAAGAGGAGGAAGGTAGGAGGCCAGGGACAGGGCATGGGGAGTGGGGCACGGGAGGAAATGAGGGTCCCGGAGCCCTGGCCTTTTCGCCTTGGTTCCTCTGTCTGCTCACCCTAGTGGGTAGGCAAGGAAGAGGGTGAGAAGTGCTCAGCGCTCACGTCTCTCTCCCCAGGAGGTGCTGGATGACTCCAAAACCCTGCTGGGCCGGCTCACCACGCTGGTGGATCTGCTGCTGCCCAAGTTGAAGGAATGGAAGGACCAGCAGCGACAAGCTTGCATTGGCGGCCCACGCCCGAAACACACGTTAGAGGAGCTGGAGAAATGGTAAGAGGTCCCTCCTACCCCAGGCTCGCTCCAGGGCGGCCACTGCCCTAGGCTTTGTAAATTGTCATGTTCTGTATCCATCAAGGAGCCCTGGCACATAGTGGTTATGAGTTGGGCTGCGGTTTGTAAGGTCAGCAGTTTGAAACCACCAGCCTCTCTGAGGGAGAAAGACAGTCTTTCTACTCCCATAAACGGTCACAGGATCGAAACCGACAGCAACAGTTCTACCCTGTCTGAGCTTAGGGTGTGAATTGGCCTGCACTCAGTGACAGTCAGGATCCGCTCAGAGAGCGTTGCTCTCATCAGTCTCTGCTTCTCAGAACGACAGCCCCACGGCCCTGACTGCTGCTGGACTCTGCAGCTTCTTCCTCGCCCCCCAGGAGCCCAGAGCCCACTTTGTGAAAGAGAAGTTAACTCACAGTTTGGTTTCTCTTTCCTTTTTTAACCATCTGGGAGTTTCTGCTTGTTTTTGTTTTGTACTACAGTGAATATATATTTCTAAAAAACCCTATTATCTTATTTCTCAAGATATAGTTACTGTAATATTACCAAAAATTATATTTTACTTTTATACCACTTGGAAATCTATGTTTTGTTTTTCACTTAAAGCATTTCATAACGTTCCCCATGTTCTTTTTAGCAGCTATATAAAACTAAGAACTCCTGTGTTTGGACATTTAGGTTTTCTTCAATTTCTTGCCATTTCCCCCAATAAACTATCTTATGTTAGTTTTATTGTGACTTGGGGAAACTGTCTTTGAGCAACTGAAAAAAAAAAGTATTCTTCTAAATATTTTCCTATGAGAAAATTCATCATAATTTAAGCAAAAAAAACCATTACAATTGTGAATTTAAAAGCACATGTGAGTAAATAAGTGGCCATCTAACTGAGAAGTAACAAAGCCCACATGGAAGAAGCACGCCAGCCTGTGTGATCATAAGGTGTTGATGGGATCAGGTATCCAGCAACAAAGACCTAGAATAAATGTGAATGAGGGGAAGTGTGGAATGGAGACTCAAAGCGCATCTCTAGACAGTTGAACATTCCCTTACAAAAGGGTCACAAGGAAGAGATGAGACAAGCCCGTCAGGGTGCAGTATAGCATCGATGAAACATACAACTTTCCTCTAGTTCTTTAATGCTTCCGCCTACCCCACCCCATTATCATGACCCCAGTTCTACCTTACAAATCTGGCTAGACCAGAGGATGTACACGGGTACAGATAAGAGCTGGAAACACAGGGAATGCAGGACAGATAAACCCCTCAGAACTGATATTGAGAGTAGTGATACCGGAAGGGTAAGGGGCAGGTGTGGGGAGACAGCGGGAACTGATCACAGTGATCTATATAAAACCCCTTGCCAGGGGATGGACAACAGGAAAAGTGGGTGAAGGGAGACCTCAGTCAATGTATACTAGTTTATCAATTATCAAGGGTTTGGGGGAGTCAATTATCAGTGACCGCTTCATGAAGGTGAGTATCATATAGGGCCATGTCATAAGAAATAATTAATTGTTCTTAGATCAGGGCTAGAATCAAGTGTGAGCCCAAATCCTTACATTTATCTATGCTTTATATATGTTTTTGGTTCACTTTTTTAAAAACTATTTTCTGTTTTAGAAATATTTTGTGATAGAGAACATTGAACATCACCCCCTGAGGCATAAAATGATTCTATTGATAGCATCATTAATTTAGGCATTGCTATAGAATTTAAAACTTCTGAGAAAAAGCAATTACACCTATATATAGGCCGACTTTTCAGACCACAGTACATGAATACTTGAGTTATATAAATCAAACTCAAAACAAAACAAAACAAAACAAAAATCAAACTCTAAGTGACTGGACACTGTTTACACAAACAGTGAGGTTAGCGATAGGGCTAAACTTGCAGCAGTGTCCTTCACAGAGACAGAACCTTGCCTCCCAGACTCATATATGTGCTAAGAAAGCAAGGAGGGCATTAAAATAGTAAGTAGATGATAGTCCTGAGCTGCCATTCATTGGACGCCCATAAATCAAGAGATCTGAACTGAAGTCTAGCAACTACAAATTCCAAGACTGCTACACTTTGGGGTAGCAGTCACCTGCTTCTTCTCACACTTGGACATTTCAGCCTCAAGTCCAAGGAACTGTGTCATTTCCTTAAATCTGCCACAGGTGAGTTTCAGGTAAAGCCCAGTTTTTTCAGTGGGGTATCCATATTGAGTTCTGTATGGCCTATGAAGGATGCTGTGCATCTCAGAAGGACAGTCTAAAACCCCAGTATCCTATAGCACAAGGCCTGGCTTACAAAAGGCTAGATAGAAACTAGGTCAGAAGTCTCCACTTAGGAACATAATACTGGGCATATATTTCCCTTGGGTCCATATAAGTATTGTTACTGTTTTTTTCCTGATGGTAAGTTGTGTCACCTGATTCACCCACCAACAGAAAGAAGTGTAATCTCCTTCTCTGAGACACACGTAGCTCCCACCCCTCATCTTGACTTGAATTTCCAGTAAGGTTCGCTGACCTTGTAGGACTGTCTGTTAATTTGGAGTAACCTTATCACACTGTTGTCTGTCACCAACTCAATGCACTTCTCCCTCTCCCCGGCTTGGAAAACTGCCCCCGTCTGAGGTGGGGTCTCCTCCGTCAAAGTTGTTCTTAAGGTGTACATATACGAGGGTGGGGTGGGGAGTGCTATATGGTGCATATGCACGAGGCAGGCTCTCTACCTCATTGCTTGGGAGACTGGATTGGGAGGTGGAAGATTATGTGCCCTGGGAGCAGATGCACTGACTTGCCTTACTGTTGGGGTCTGTCCTTACAGGAGTGCACTCATACACCATTTGCCCTGTCGTGATTGACTAACTTCACTCAGCACAATGGTTCCAGGTCCATCCATGCCATGCGGTGTTTCATGCTTTCATCGCTGTCTTTCAGGGATGCATACTACTCCCCTGTGTGTATGTAGCATCATTTCTTTAAGCATTCTTCACTGGTGGGCATTTGGGCTGTCCTTCACGAAAATCTAGCAAGATTACACCGTTGGGATCCCCAAAAACAACCACCATAACCTTTTGAGCTGATTTCTTCACCTTGAATTGAACGGGTCCAGCCAATCCCCTCCGAAGGCACTGTTTCCCATGGGCCTTTTTGAAAGCATCCCCGCTGAGGTGAAGACAAGTAGATTCCCACGAGAGTTGGCCTGCTGCCAGCTCCTGGCTGCAGAAACGCGTTTAAACATGTTTTGTTTGGAATACACTCATGCATGTGTGAACTGGGACTCTAGTAGCAACACTGTTTGACTTATCCTCACTTCTTAGAAACAGAATGCAGCAAAATATAAGCACTTTTTGATATGGACATCTTTTTGAAGCTTTGGAAAAATGGTTTCAAGCCATCTCTTAGAAAAGTTGTTTTCAGTGTGTCTCCTTACACGTAGTGTTTGAGTCCTCCCTACCCCCACAGTGCCTATTATAATGTTGCATTATACAGACAGAAAGATGCCATGGTTGGACGCAGGGACTCTGCAACCAGGCTATCTGGGTTCAGAATGTGGGCTTTGTCTCTTAGTAGTTAAGTGACTCTTAGCAAGTCAGTTGGTGATACCTCTCTTGTCATCTGTCACATAAGGATAAAAAAGTAGCTATTTCATAGGATTAGGAATCCCTGGAGACATAGTGGGTTACATGTCAGCAGCCCCTCTGCTGTAGGAGGAGGTAAAGATTTGTATCTTGGAAACCCATAAAGGCAGTTGTAGGCTGTCCTGTGGGGTCGCCGTGAGTCCGAATGGACTGGCTGGCAGGGAGTGTGGTTTTTTGTCTACCTCATAGGATTGCCTCCCCAGTCATCGCTCACGGAAGTAGCAGTCAAGAAATCAAACTGGGAATTGCATTGGGCAAGTCTGCTGCAAGTAAGTTCCTTAAAGTGTGAAAGTGGAAAGCTGTCACTTTGAGGGCCCGCTGTCACTTTGAGGGCCCAGGTACGCCCGACGCAAGCTGTAGTATTTCCAGTCGTCTCCTGTGGCTGTGAAAGCTGATCAGAGACGAAGGAAGATCACAGAGGATTGGTGCGTCGGACTGTGGTGCTGGCGAGAGGCAAGGAAAGTACGATGGTGGCCAGTCTGGAAAGGAGTGCAGCAGCATGCCCCTCAGAAGTGAGGAAGTGACTTTGTGTCAAAGTGTACTTTGACCTTGTAGCAGGAGAGACTAGGCCCTGGAAAATATCACTACACTGACAAAATAGAGAGTCAATGAAAAAGAGGAAGATCGTCAAGGAGATGCATAAACACAGTGGCTGCAACAATGGGCTCAAGCATAACAATTGGGAGGACTGGGTGGTATGTCGCGTCATTGGTTCTGTTGTACATGGGAGAGCTAGGAACTGCCCAACAATAACCTCCAAGAATTGTCGTGAGAATGAGATGCAGTAATACGGGTGGAGCACATGGATTCACTAGTACATTCCCTACTGCCATCAAGTGGATTCTCACTCATAGTAAACCTGTGTAGGGATTGTGAGACTTTTTTTTAAAAAGATAAATGAATTTTTTATTGTGAATCAGGTAGGGGGGTTTACCTTTCACACCATAAACTCTAGATTCAACTGTTGAAATCACTCATCGACAACCCCCTATTCTATCTGTTCTCACTCCCCGAATTCATCTTCTCCTCCTTGTTGATCTTATCTGTCAACCCTCTAGTCCGTTGCTTCCTCTGCCCATCCACTCTCCCTCCCTTGGGAACCTCCTCAGTCTGCTCCCGTTGGTATGCAAGTCTGCCGTGTGTTTTGTACGTACAGTAGCGATCTCATCCACTGTTGGTTCTACTGTGATTGACTGGCTTCACGCAGCATGATGGTCTTCAGGTCCATCCATGTTGTGAGGGGCGTGGTGGTTTCATCCTTGTTCTTTCATGACGCATAGTATCCTGTTGTGGACACATACCAAAGTTCCTTTTTCTAAATCATCTCATTGGGGGCTCTTACAGCTCTTATAACAATCCATACATCAATTGTATCAAGCAGAGCATGTACACATGTTGCCATTATAATTTCCAAAACATTTTCTTTCTACTCGAGCCCTTGGTATCAGTTCCTAGTTTTTCCCCTCCCTCCCCACCCTTCCCACCTTCGTGAACCCTTGATAATTTATAAATTATTTTTGTGTTCATATTTTACACCATCTGCTGTCTCCCTTCACCCACGTTTCTGTTGTCCGTCCCTTTGGGGGGCGGGAGGGGGTGTTAAACATCGATCATTGTGATCCGTTCTCCCACACCAAGGTTTGTTTACCCATTCTTCCACCTGTGGGCATTTGGGCTGGCTCCCGCTCCTTGCGATTGTGACCAAGCTGCAGTGAACGTGGGGAGCGCATGTGTTTACAGTGTGGTGGCGCTTGCTTCTCTTGAGGGCAATGGTTCTCAACCTGTGGGTCACGCGGCTCCGCTCACATGCAGATACACCACATACGAGTACCTGATGTGATAACATCATCGTGTCAATCCCATCACATACACCCCTTACATTACAAATACAGGTGTATGTGACAGAGTTGTGCCATAATGTACTTATGTGAACCAGTCACACGTGTGTAGAGAGCAGCAACTGTGTAGGAAGCAACTGCTGTATTGAAAGCAGCTACTCTGTTAAAAGCAGCTACTGTGTTGAAAGCAGCAGTATTGGGGGGGTAAAACGACACTTGAATTATAATTACTGGGTAAATGTAAAATCATGTACTGTAAAATCATCAACTACTGCAAAAAATATATCTATATCTCTGTACCATGGGAACTTAATCTGGATGCTGATCGGTCTTTTTATATTTAGCTGACCCCTTGTGATAGTAACAGGTATGTGTAAAAAAAAAAAACCAACCCAGAATGGTAAATCATAGGAAACTCTAATGAACTGTATTGACTGAACTATGCTATGTATCATCTTTTGTATTATTAAAGCTATTGTTATATATTATTTTAATTAGCAAACCATCCCTTGACAGTGGATTGTTAGAGAACATTAAAAAAGAAAATATAGTGAGGATTTTTTTTAACATTTTATTGGGGGCTCGTACAACTCATCATAATCCATACATCTATCCACTGTGTCAAGCACATTTGTACATTTGTTGCCATCATCCTCAAAACATTTGCCTTCCACTCGAGCCCCTGGTATCAGCTCATTTTTCCCCTCCTTCCCCATTCCCCACTCCCTCAGGAATCCCTGAAAATTTATAAATTATTATTTGTCATATCTTACAGTAAGGATTTTTAAAAAATCATTTTATTGGGGGCTCATACAACTTTTATCACAATCCATACATCCATCCATTGTGTCAAGCACATTTGTACATTTGTTGCCCTCATCATTCTCAAAACATTTGCTCCCCAGACTGAGGATTTTTTTTACAGTATGGTTTTACCTCAATAATTACAGCAGAAATTGAGAAAACGCAATGTGTTATTTGTTGTGAAGTTCTATCAGCCAAATCTATAATGCAAGCATCTGAGCTTTGCCAGCAAGGTTACCAACTATTTTAGAAGCAGCGCTGATGGACTCAAAAAAGCCAGGCTTGACACTGGTGACAAGTACCACAAGCAAAACGTAGCAGCCATTGAAGCTTCATATTTGGTGGCACTCAGAGTCGCCAGAGCTAAGAAACCTCACACCATCCCTGAGGATTTACTGTTGCCAGCAGCCAAAGACATTGCTCCAGTTGTGATCGAAGATGAATTTGTTACGAAATTGAGTGTAATTTCCTTATCTAACGGCACTGTCCATAGAATAGATGACATGTCTGCTGATATCCTTGAAATTAAATCTGCTCCACTTCCAATAGTTAGCATCCAGCTTGATGAATCTACAGATGTTACAAACTGTTCCCAGTTACTGGTTTACGTGAGGTACATTAATGGCGACTTTAAAGGTGAGTTTCTTTTTTGCAAACCTCTTGAAACAACAACTACTGCATGTGATGTGTTTGACACAGTTGGTTCATTTCTGAAAGAGCATAAGATCTCTTGGGAAAAGATTTGTGGTGTTTGCACAGATGGTGCTCCAGCTATGCTAGGATGTCAGTCTTAATTTCAACTTTTGGTACTGAACGAGTCACCAAAAGTCATTGGAACTCACTGTATGATTCATGGGTAAATATTAGCAATGAAGACACTGCCACAAGAGTTACCAGAAATAATTAAAAACGTCCTACGTTCTGTCAAATTTGTAAAGGTGAGCACTTTAAACAATCAACTGTTTACGCAACTGTGCAATGAGTTGGATGCACTGAATGATGCGCTGCTATTTCACACTGAAGTGAGATGGTTGTCAAGAGGAAAAGTATAAAATGTGTTTTTGAGCTTCGGGATGAACTCAAAAAATGTTTTTTAATCAGAAAGCAAGCTGCAGTTCAAAGCACTTTTCAGCGATACAAGTGAAGTGCAGAAAATAGCTTACTTGGTTGCCATCTTTGCCATCTTGAATGAGTTAAATGTATCACTGCAAGGACCAAATGCAACATGCCCCCATTTGTCTGAAAAAAATCCGACCATTCCAAATGAAACTTCAGCTTTGGCAAAAAAAAATTTTTTGATAAAAATAAAATGTATTTGTTGCCTACTTTATCTGCTTTCTTTGAGGAATATGAGATTGAACCGGAAAAAAGGATTACAATGATAATTTATGTGAAAGAGCACTTGCACGTGCTTGTAGATGATATTTCACCATACTGCCCAAATCTCCCTGACACCCCATTTGCACTTTCCAGAAGCCCATTCACAGTCAGAGTGGAAGATGTTCCTGAGACAGCACAAGAGGAGTTCATTGAACTTGTTAGCAGCAATGCAGAACTGATTTCTTGACAATGCCAGTTACAAAATTCTGGATCAAGTGTTTGCAGTCATATCCTGATCTGTCGGAGACCTCCTTCTTCCATTGCCAACAACATATCTTTGTGAAACAGGTTTTCCAGCGTGTTGGTTATCAAGTCTAAATACAGAAGTAGACTTGTGGAAGATATTTGTTGTGCTCTTGCAAAGACCGCCCTGAGAATTTCTGGTCTGGTGAGAAAGAAGCTCTCTCAACCTTCCCACTGACGTTGGCTTTTTACGCATACTGCTGCAAAATGTCGCAATGTGCTTTAATGTTGCTATATTAAGACTCTTCTCCATGCTATACCATGCTTCAAGACAAAATTTCATTTGTCATTAGCAATATATATTTCACAATATAGAATTACATACTGTTTTTGTGATTCATCACTATGCTTTAATTATGTTCAATTTGTAACAAGGAAAATACATCCTGCCTATCAGATATTTACATGATAGTTCAAAATGACAGTTATGAAGTAGCAACGAAATATATTTTATGGTTGGGATCACCACCACACGAGGAACTGTATGACAGGGTCGCAGCAGGAGGAAGGTTGAGGACCACTGCTGTAGGGTATGTACATATATTATTGTTGGATGGTACGGCATTTCTATCCAGTTGTTTGAGGTAGCGCTGTCTTTCTTTCCATAGTGGTTGTGCAGAGACTGAATCTATGGGAGCAGATAGTCTATTCTTTCTGCTAGTGGGCAGCTGATGGGCCCCCAGTGAGCGGCCCCCACATCTCACCCCCAGTGTGACCAGGCTCCTAAAGAGTACAGAGCAATCAATCATACAAAATTGGCTAGGATTTTAATCCTGTACCTGTTATCCATTTTAAAAACGGCTTGACTTGTTGGCTGTTGAATCATGCTGCGTCATCGTTCATCTGCCCCTCCGTTCCTGGCTCTCCACTGGGCTGAAGGAGAGCCCTTGGCACCTGGATCAGGCCCAGGAAGCCCATTAAGCCCCTCTTGTTTGGCCTCTCTCCCCCAGGTTCACCGACGGAGCAAAGCTGTTGTTCCACTTGTGGCAGCAATTGAAGGGGCTGAAAGGGATGAGCCTGGAGGTTAACTACCCCAAGGACCTTCTGGCCAAAGGGGTGTGCTTGCGGGAAGCTCAGGTCACTGAGCTGCTACAGCGCCTGCTCCAAAGGTCTGCAGTCAGGGAGGCCTAGGGCGGGACAGCGGGGAGGGCCGCGCAGGGCCATTGGTGAGATGATGAGCTGTGCGTCCTCACACCTCTCGCCCCAGTGCCTTCGTGGTAGAGATCCAGCCGTGCATGCCCCAAACGCCCCATCGACCCCTTATCCTCAAGACTGGGAACAAGTTCAGCGTCCAAACAAGGTCAGCATTCCCAAACCCAGTCCTGCTTTTCTCCACCCCACCCCCGCCCCACCCCAGGGCACTGTGCGTTTTCTGCCTTCACAGGGTTTTCTACTCTAGACCATTTCTCCAGCCTTTGCTCCTCTGTCCCCTACCTCCTCGAATCTCCTTCTCTCTTTCAAACACCTGACTCTAGAAGATTGAGCCGCCCCCCTCGCCCCTCTCTGTGCAGGCTGCTGGTGAGGCTGCAGGAAGGCACCGAGTTGCTGACTGTGGAAGTCTGCATCGACAGGTAGCTCAGGGCCGGGGGAGAGTGGGACCAAGTGATGGTCCGCCTGTGGGCGGTGGGGCTGGGGAAGTCCCCACTATGCAGAGTGGGGCCCCTTTCATTCCTACCCCGGGGCCCCTCTTGTGAGACACTTAACTTGGTGGCATGCAGCGTGTCCAGTCCTAATTTCCCTGTCACAACAAACCTGTGCATTCAGGCACTCTCAGAGCACCAGGCAAACAGAGGACCCACGCAGAGAGGCGACATCTCCTGCACAAGGCCACAGCGCTAGGCCTGCACCCACATCTGTTACTCCCAAAGACCCAACTCCTGACATGGACACTATTGTTTCTCAATTATTAATATCATTAATCTGTTATTCTTAATGCATTGTTTTTCAATTACAGTATTTTTCCTGTGTTTTCTTTTTTCCCCCCAGGAATCCTCCTCAAATACCAGGGTAGGTACCTGGCCAGGATGCGGTTAGCCACGGGGTACCACACGAGCTGCCCCAGCTGTGGTGGATCGGGGTTCGCGTGGGGAGTGGAGGTCTGAAAGGTAGCGAGACTCGGGCTTCGCCTGCTGGGTCTGTCATTTAACTCTGCTCTTGCCCTCCACATCTCTTCTTCCTTTTGGCAGCTTCCGGAAGTTCAACATTCTGACTTCAAACCAGAAAACTTTGACCCCCGAGAAGGGGCAGAGGCAGGGCTTAATTTGGGAATTCAGGTTCTTGGTAAGAAGCTTCGGAAGCTTAGACTGAGCTTCATCTCCAGTGGGACAGAGGTGCCTGTGAAAAGTGTCTAGGCCTTGGGTGGTTCTGGGGGCAAAACAGGGCTTCCAGGGCACCTGGAGGCCCTCTTGGGCATTGGCTCTCCTCCCTCTCCACGCACAGACCCTGGCAGAGCAGCGTTCCACCGGTTCAGGAAAAGGCAGCAACAAGGTGAGTTCTGGATGGACAGAAGCTTGCAGGGGAGCCTTGCTAAAGGGCCCTGGGCTCACTGTCTTCTTGGCTGCCCCAGGGCCCGCTTAGTGTGACGGAGGAACTGCATATCATCAGTTTCACGGTCAAGTACACCTACCAGGGTCTGAAGCAGGAGCTGAAAGTGAGTGGAACTGGAGGCAAAGAGAGACGATGCCGATGTGGGAAAAGGCACAAGATAGGAATAAGCAGAAGCCTCGCTCGGGGTGGGGCGTCATCACTCCTCCCTCCCATCCTCCCCCACACACAATGTCTGCAGCTAGAAACACCAGCTTCCCTGCCCTCCCAGTGACTTCCATCCTCTCCCCAGACGGACACCCTCCCTGTGGTGGTGATTTCTAACATGAACCAACTCTCCATTGCCTGGGCCTCCGTTCTCTGGTTCAACCTGCTGAGCATAAACCCCCAGGTAGGAGATGGGGAAGAGACCACCCCCCAAGGGAAGGGAGGGAGAAAGAGGGTGAAGGTTGGTGGGGGCAGTGGGGGCTGCATCTGAGCCATCCTGTTCTTGCTCTACCCTGCAGGACCAGCAGTTCTTCTCCAACCCCCCGAAGGCCCACTGGGCCTTGCTGGGCCCTGCTCTCAGCTGGCAGTTTGCCTCCTACATCGGCCGCGCGCTCAACAAAGAACAGCTGAAAATGCTGAAGGACAAGCTGTTTGGTACGGACTTCGTTTGTGCTCAGCCTTTCCCCAGCCCGTCTGCCCAGCCCTTCAGGCCGCCTAGCCTGGCCTCTGCCTGTGACCAGAACCCTCTGTGGCTACTTGTTCCACAGGGCAGACGTCTGACTCGAAGAGTGAGCTGTCTTGGGCTAACTTCATTAAGGTAACTCCCTGCAGGTGGATTCATCCTTCAGCTCCAATTCTGAACCCCCCACCAATTCCTTCTCCTTACCCCAAGGGCAATTCCATCTCTCTTCCTGTCTTGCTCTTCCACCTTTAGAGAGAAAGCCCCCCTGGAAAGCTGCCCTTTTGGACTTGGCTGGACAAAATTCTGGACCTGGTACATGACCACTTGAAGGATCTCTGGAACGAAGGGTGAGGCCATGGTCAACCCTCCCTGGTTCTCCTAGCACCCTTTCTGGCCCAGGGAAGACTCCCATGTGGCAAACCAGAGAGAGGAACCTGGGACAAAGTCACACCCCCTCATATGTAATCATCCAGGGCAGGAAGCGGAGCCAGTTTTTGTCCACCCCTACTTGGGGGAAGGGGTGGTTTCTCATTTAATCTCTATAGGCTCCTCGCCCTCACATTCAAGTGAAGAAATCAAGAATTTACCCAAGGAGCACAGTTGGCTTCAAACTCAGACTCAGCAACACTGCCTGCAGATCTGGGTAGAATTAGCCCATAGATAGACATGCACAGGGTGGTGCTCTTAACCACACGGAATCCTCCCTCTTCATTGAAAAGTGACATGGTCGATACCAGGGGGGTGGAGGGAGGGAGGGTGGGTGGAAAGAGGGAACCAATTATAAGGATCTATGTATAACCTCCTCCCTGGGGGATGGGCAACAGAAAAAGTGGGTGCAGAGAAATGTTGGACAGTGTAAGATATGACAAAATAATAATAATTTATAAATTACCAAGGGTTCATGAGGGAGGGGGGAGTGTGGAGGGAGAGGAAAAACTGAGGAGCTGATGCCAAGGGCTCAAGTAGAAAGCACATGTTTTGAGAATGATGATGGCAACAGATATGATGACCCAATGGATGGATTGATGGATTGTGATAAGAGTTGTAAGAGCCTCCAATAAAATGATTTAAAAAAAAGAAAAGTTACATGGCTTGGCCAAGGTGGGACAATGCATAAGTGGCAGAACCAGCCACAGCCTGGCATGTTCCCCCCTTGCAGGGGGGAGGGAGGGGCAGGCCTCACACATGTTCTCTGTGCTCAGCTTCATCATGGGTTTTGTGAGCCGGAGCCAGGAGCGCAAGCTGCTGAAGAAGATGCTCTCTGGTACCTTCCTGCTACGCTTCAGTGAAACCACGGAAGGGGGCATTACCTGCTCCTGGGTGGAGCACCAGGAAGACGGTCAGCCCTGCCCTCGGTTCCCCCAGCCTCTGCCTTCTTCCTGGCTCACCTCTGGTCCTTCTGCCTGCCCTGGGCTTCGCTGACCCTGTCTTGAACCCCTCCCTCGGCAGGTTTTTGGTTGGGAACCAGGGAGGGGAGCTGCCAGTCCCGGCCGGCCGGCCTCGTCATCTCGCTGCCCCTGTGCCCTTTTCCAGAGAAGGCAGTGATCTACTCCGTGCAGCCCTACACCAAAGAGATGCTGCAGTCCCTCCCGCTCACAGAGATCATCCGCCACTACCAGCTGCTCGTGGAGGAGAACGTGCCCGAGAACCCGCTGCGCTTCCTCTACCCCACCAGCCTCCCCACCATCCCCCGGGACGTGGCTTTTGGGCGCTACTACCGGGAGAAAGGTGGGAATCCTGGAATGAGGCACTGCTTCCTTGCGTGAATCCTGGGGCGTCCACAAACCCACTCCTTTTGCAAAGATGGAGAACCAGCACACAGAAAAGTTGAGGGTTTGTTTTCCCAGCAGCCCTCCTAGTTACAGAGGCGTGATTTCCAGGACTGTCTATACTCATTTCTTGGGCCTGGGACTATGCTCAGCCTGCTGACTCCCTCTGCCTTCCGTATTTGCCCTCCACAGTTAATCTCCAGGAGCAGAGGAGATACTTGAGACACAAGCTCATCGTGGTCTCCAGCAGGTGAGATGTGACCTCCTCACCCGTCGTTCCTCATCCTTTTTGACTCCGTTCCACTCCCCCGGCCCTCTCTCCACACCCCCCACGTCCCGGCCCTCTCCTCTTCCCTCCAGTCGCTCTCCTTCCTCGTGTTTCCCTGCTTCCCTCCTGACCTTGGCTCCACTGATGAAAATGAGCACCTGCCGGATGCTGCCCACAGTCGTGGTTGTTTTTAAAACATTTGTTTTCATTTGTTTTGTTTTATGACAGCCTCTCGGAAGAGGCAGTGATGCTCAGTAGAACAACTACCACATCTACTGAAAGTTTACTAGGTGCCAGACACGCTCAGACCAAAAGTCGTTTCCCAGGAAGCAGATCAGCACAGCCATCCTGGACCATTGACATGGTTCTTTCTGCTTTCGGCTGAGGACCCTGAGGTGTAGAGGGCAGTGGTGGTTGTTAGGCACCATCAAGGCAGTTCCGACCCACAGCGACTCTGTGCACAACGGAACGAAACACTGCCCGGCCCTGCCCCGTCCTCGTGATGGTTCCTCTGAACCCAGGACGGCAGCCACAGTGTCCATCCTCCTCCTGGAGGACCTGCCTCCCCTTCACCGCCCATCCACGTGACCAAACATGATGTCCTCCAGGGACTGCTCTCTCCACACAAAGTCTCGCCATCCTTTCCACGAAGGAGCCTGGTCGTACTTCTTCCAACACACACTTGCTTGTCCTTTGAGCAGTGCCCTGGTCTTCTCCAGCACTGGAATTCTAACACAGCGATTCCCCCAGCTTTCCCATGCACACGAGGCCATCGAAAGTACCACTTCTAGGGTCAGGCGACCTTCATCCTCAGAGTAACGTCCTTGCTCTTCAGGGCTCGAACGAGGTCCTGCGCCCCAGATTTCCCTCCTGCAGCACTACTCGGGATCTCTTGACTGCTGTGTCCATGAGTAGTTTGTGGGCCCAAGCAAAAGAACATCTTGGACAGGCCCTAGCGTTTCTCCGTCTCTTACGACGCTCCCGGTGGGTCCGCCCAGTGGTGAGCAGGTGGGTCTTTACACTGAGTTGTCATCCATCCTGAAGGCTGCAGCCCTTAATCTGCATGCACAGGTGCTTCTCATGCTCCATTTCAGCCAGCACAGTGGGTCATCTGCACACTGCAGGTTGTTAACAAGCCTCCCTCCAGGTCTGAGGTCACAGTCTTCGTATCATGCAGCTTCCTGATGGTTTGTCCAACATGGAGATTGAACAAGTGTGGTGAGAGGGTACAACCCTGACTCCACCTTTCCTGACTTTCCTGATTTCAACCCTGCAGCATTCCCTTGTTCTGTTTGCCCAGCTGCCTCACGAGCACAATGAAGTGTTCTCGAATGCCCATGCTCTTCAAGGTTATCCATAATTTACTATGGTCCACACACTCAGATGTCTTTTGCAGTCTCTGCTTTGAGCCAAGAACCATATGACATCAGCAAGGCTATGCCTTGTTCCACATCCTTCTGAATCTGGCCTGAGCATCTGGTTAGATGGTCAATACATGACCCTGGTCTGTCAGACTCCAAAGCCCAGCTTTTCACAACCCTGCTCTGCCTCTCAAGTATTATTAAGTAGCATTGTTTCCGTCTGAGCCTCAATGAAATTTGGTAACTTGCTTGAGGTCACCCAGCTAGTAGTTGATAGGATTCTAACAGCAAACCTCACGCCTAAGCTCTCACGCTGCCTGCTCCACGGACTCCGAACTCTTCCTCCTGCTCTCCTATTCCTTGCCACACCTCGCCTTCTGAGCCCTGCCCTTTCCCCGTCTTTGCCTATCCAGACAGATGGACGAGCTGCAGCCAGCCCTGGAGCTCGTACAGGAACCCTTAGACCCAGGCCTGCCACCAGGGCCAGACCCCGAGGTCAGCGTGGAGTTGGGGTCAATGCTGGATGCAGGACTGCATCTGGGGCCGGCGATAGAGCCCGCGCTGCTGGAGCCTCTCCTGGAGCCCACACTGCCACCACTCATGGTACCACAAAGAGCGCCCGCGGCACCCACACTGGGGCTAGAGCAAATGGCAGAGCCAGAGTTGCCGCCCGATCTGATACACCTGGACACGGAGAGAATGAAAAGTAAGTGAGGAGATGGACCTAGGGCAGAGGGGACCCATCCCTTTTCAGCCCCTCCGCACGCACATCCAGAAAGGACTGTGCTCAGGCTCTTCATTGGAGGGAGGCTCGCTCGCTGGTGAACCCTTTGAAAAGGAAATGCACAATCCTCTGCTCCCCTACCCCCTGGAAGCTTCTGTGGGCCCCATCCAGGGACACCGCCATCCTCCTTCACTTCCCCTGCGGGGTTGCTGACTCCTTGCTGGAGAGTCAGCAAGGTTTCCCCTGGTTCCCCCAGTTTTCAGAAACGATGCTATCAAGATTGAAGAAATCTTGATGGGCGAGGACCCTCTGTTGCCTGCCCCGAACACCGTGGATGACGCGTACAGCTCCTGTGCCAGCCACTTCCAGTTGGATGGATGCTGGAATCCCACCGACTTCTAGGAACTGCATACCGCCTCGGTCCTTCTCCCTATGTCTTGACCCTCAAGCCCCCTCCCACACGCACGCCCATGTCATGGTGTTCCTCCCCAGTGTTGGGAAAGCAGGCATGTCTAAACTCCGCCTAAACCGGGGAAACCCCGGGCGTTTGGGGTGAGGTGAAAGCATTGCACGGCTACGTACAGGCGGGTAAGAAGCTGCCAGACCGCTGGCCGTTGTTCTAGCCACTGTGCCTGGTGTGCCCATGAGGTTCAGGGGTGCCAAGGATGAGCCCAAATAGTTGGAAGTGTACTTGAGGAGCCTAGGGAAGTGTCGGATTTCCAGTATGGAAGCCTCTCATGAGCTTAATAACTGGTAAAGTGCCCGACCCTGCAGCCAGGCCAGGTGCCATGGGGAAGCAGTTAGCAGCTAACCAGACGGCCAGTAGTTCCCACCCAGCAGCCCCTCCAAAGGAGAGGGCCGAGGCAGCCTGCTCCCTTAGAGACGGAGGCCCTCTGGGCAGCTCTCATCTGCCCGGTGATGTTGCGATGAGTTGGAATCAGCTCAACCAGCAGTGGGTTTAAGTTTGGTGTAAAGGAAAATTGGCGCACCCTGACACTGCAACCTCTCAGTGGGGAAACACAGACACAGGAAAGGACTCCTCTTCAGTCCGGGGCCTCCCTGGTGTCTCGGGTCACTGTTCCTGTAGTTTCCTCCTGACTCAGGCCCATACTGGCTTCTTCTCCCTCGGGGGCAGAGGGCTCTCTGCCTCACCCCACCATGCGCAGCTCTGTCCTGAAGAAGGCCATCAGGAGGCAGGCCTCCTGCCCTTGGCAGCCTCCCAGCTGCCCCTAAGTAAGCTGCATCCTGCCCCCCCCTGCAGACGGGTGCCGCCAACCCACCAGGCTCCTGGAGCTGGGCACCCCGTCTCCTCTTGCCCATGGCTGAGGGCACAGAGCACTCCTGGCGAGCATCTTCAGAGGAAAACAAGTGTCCTGGGCCTCAGCTCTTTCTCTAGTAAGGTAGCACCCCTTTTTGTCCAGTAACAACGCTTACCTGAAGGAAGGGCATCTCTTCCTCGGGTCTGCGCCCAGGTGTCTGGCGCCTAAAACCTTCAAGGTTCTTCATGGCATGGTGGCCCGCCTCACACTCTCGCCAGCCCGGGAGCCCCAGGGTTGGCTGCTGGTGTCCCGGGAGGGGGACCTGAAAGTGAGACCCAGAGCTTGTAGCTCTTTCCTGCCTGGTGCGTCTGGAGTGGCCCTGTTTGGAAGGGGCCTTCTGAGCAGGTGTGACCAATAAACCCTGTACTGACCCAGGAGTGTTTCAGCTTTGAATGCCTTCATTTCTCTGCACACACAGACTCATGTCCTTTGGGACACGGGCAGGTCTGAAGGACAAGGTCCACAAAATGGACAGCCTGTCCCCCCCCCCCCCCAATGCCCCTAATGTCACGGTCCTTCCTTGGTCTTCCCTCCTGTTGAGGGCAGCCCTTTCTGTCTCTTAGACTCTTGTCGTGGGAGCTTTGAGCCGTCGAGCGCAACTCTGGTGGTGCTGTGGGGTTAGCACTGGATTACTAACCACAAGGCCAGTGATTCAAACCCACCCATCCCTCCTGGGGAGAAAGATGAGGCTACCTGTCCCGTAAAGATCCACCACCTTGGAAAGCCTTGATAGGGCTCTTTGAGTCAGACTCGATGGTAGTGGGTTTGCCTAGGTGGAGTGAGCACCAAAGGTGTTGGGAGGGGACAGATACTTACACAGCCCAGTGGTGGTAAAGCCAACATACAAACCTGATTCCGCATGCCTCCAAACCATGTCCTTTCCAACAATGCATCTATGGAGAGAAGAGAATCACAGGCCCCTTCTTCTTTCCCAAGGCAGTTCAGTTAGCACCTCGGGAACCACATTTCCTTCCCCAGGGGCCAGCAGATGGCCCCCTTGAAGGGGGAACCCTCTTGGTTAGGAGCGTTTGCCTTCATCTTCCGGGAATGCTCTTGCGCAAGAGGGAGTCCGATTTTTGCGCCTGCAGTGAGCAAGGCTCTTTTTAGTTTGTTTTTTTTTAATTTTTATTTTAAAGCTTTATTGGCACCAAATTCGCATATCACACAATTCAATAGTTCGATCATATCCAGGAGAGTTGTGTAGCCATTACCACAATCAATTTTAGAATATTTTTTCCACCCCACCCCCATGGTTAAATACATAACTTTAAAAATGAGTGTGTAATCATCAGTTCTAGAGTGCTCCCTCCCCTCTCCCACATACATTGCTCCCTCAACCCCCGCATCCTCCCCATCTCCCACCCATACTCCTCCCTTCCCTATAAATCCTTGTAACAGTTCCTATCTCTACACCTCTACTTCTGTCCTTCGAAAACTGGAAAACTCAACAGAAACAGTGAAGAGCAAACAAAGTGGTAAGGATGAAATAATAGATAAAAATGCAAATAGTGGATAAGAAAAGACCACCATAAATATTTAGCCAGCGAGGAATTTTTGTCATGGAACAAGCAAGAAATACTCGCTCCTAGAAGAATCTTGTGGGGATCTGCCAGAGGCTTGATCGGGCTAGATGGTGAGCAAGGCTCTTGTCCTTGGCCAGAGAGTGAAGGAGGCCCTGTATGATCTAGCCTCCATCTCTACAATCCCATTCTGCTTGCTCAGCCATTCAGGGATCAATGTCGGGAAGATCCCAGCTATTTCAATCTATTCTAAGGGGTCATGGGAAAATACCACTCTTCACTATGACTCTTCAGAGAAAGAAAAAAGGGATACATATTGTAGTCCTTTGGCCTCGTTTTCCATTTCATGCATCTCTCCCAACCCAGCCTAGAAATTTGACTCGGACATTCACATAAATAAATCTTTATTGAAAAAGCACATCATTCAGTATAAATATAATAAATAATCCTCCCATGAGCATAAAGAACAAATATTCCCACCAAATAAATACTCAGTCTTGTCATCGGTCAGCCTCATCAGTCATCCCATTGCTGGCTCGGTAGATTTGATCTCGCCCTTGTTGAGCCATGGAGACGGCATCACCAGAAGGCGTTGGTGTTAGGGGCTCAGAGTGGCTGCTCCGTGGGCAAAGACCCGGGCAACCACAGCCACAAAGGCCTGCAGGTTCCGTAGGATTTTGAGCCTCAGAAGGCTGCGCTGCCAAGGCAAGCTGGGACTGGGGCTGGGTGCCAGCTGAGTCTCCTGAGGGTGGTCCTCGGACTGAAAGGACAAGACACAGTGAAAGAGGGCTCCAGTCCCTGGGTCCCCCAGCCCGTCTGACATCTGGAAGCCCCCATCCTCCGGGTCCCCAGTTCATACCTGCACAAGGTGACGGAGGACCAGGAGGGAGGCATGCAGCTGGCTAACGGGGCCATCAGGGTGTAGGGAGGGCTCCCCAGTGAAAATGTCGGAGCCTAGCAGGTTCTCATAGAACACTAGGCCCTGGTGGATCCTTTGCAGGCAGAACTAGAGGGAAGATGGCAGTCAGGGAGGTGAGGAGCTCCACCCTACTCGGGTGCTTTACCATCTCAGACCATCCTGCCCAGCAGGCTTCCTGGGTGCCCCTCCCTCGTGGCCCAGCCCCATCTTCCTGCTACCTGACTATTGTCTCGGAGTCCTTGGGGATCACAGCCATCCCTGCACTGGATATGAGGACCATCCTCTGTCGTCTCGTCCTCGCCCTCCTCTCTTGGGAGCTCCTGAAACGTAGGGAAGAAGGGGTGGGAAGAGTGAAAAGGTGACCCGAGTCCTTTCAAACAGGTCCGTAAGTCTCCCTGGGACCCCACTTCCTGGTCACCCTCTCGCTCTTTGATGGCCATGAAACAAACCACCCTCCCCGCCGCCCCCCGCCCCGCCCTAGCCCCCAGCCTCCCCTCTGCCACAGTCCTTGAGGATTTGGAGAGGCTCGCTGAAGCTGCCACTCACCACGTGTCCCACTGATGGATGTCCACTCCAGGCCAGGGTGCAGAGCTTCTGGGAGAGCTGTTGGCCCTCAGCCCAGGCCGGGCTGCTGCTCCCAGGTACGGGCGCGGCCCGGCCCTCAGTGGTCCAAGGCAGCAGCCACAGCAGCAGCATGGCTATGCTCCCCTGCGGCGGCCGCATCTCGGTGCCTGACACCAGTCCCTGTGGAATCTGTCCACTTCCCCGTCTGAGCCGATGCTCTCCGGTTACTGCTGTCTTTTCTCAGCTGCTTCCTGTTCTTTTCCTCCTCTTATCTCGGAGTCTCTTTTTAAGGTCCCTGCATGGTGGGCCCGCCCTTTATCCCAGAGGTGATTCACTGCAGGTGGGATTCCCCTCCCTGCATCATCCGCGGTGGGGAGCCCAGGTATGCAGCCTCCGTTCCAGGGGATTTGAATCTGGTTGCTGTGGCTGGAGGCCAGGGACGGGTCATATGTGTAATGCTCTCCAGGAATCACAGTGCACGTATGTAGACAGGGCGGAGCTTGTCTTGATCAAGTTCCTTCCTGAATAACCTTTCCCTGATCTTTTTGTCCTTCAAAAAGAAAAACGGGAAAAAGCTATGACCCAGGTGATCTCTTATTTTCTCACCTCCCGCTGGGGAAACAAACCAAGAGAGAAAAGCACATTCATTCATCTCACAGTAGATTGACAAGCTCAGCGTAGAAGGCCTTTGGGGTTCCCACCTGATGCCCCTTATTTCAGAACAAACGAGAGAGGACCGTGGGTGGGGGTCAGGCAGCCCTCCCTGCAGAAGTTGGAAGTGTCGCTGCGGGGGGAGAGAGAGGGTTGATGCTAAGGACCACCTGCTTCCTCAGCGAAGGGCTGCAGCCCACAGCTGTGTTGGTTGTAGCTGAGGCGGCGCGGATTGCCAGGCTTTTCTTCAGCACCATTGTTTGGTGGGTTTCAATGATCCGTCTTTTGCGTTAGCACTTAGCAGGGACCCGTTGTGTCATCCAAAGGGCCTGCCTTACAATGGTTACTTTTCTCTGTTGGGAATGGTGTTATTTTCACTTGGTGGTTCTGCTTTCGGAGGAGACGGTGGCTGTGAAGGCACCTTGTGGACAGCGGCGACGTACGGATGCTGTACGCAGTCTTACTGCTCTCCCACGGCAGGCCTCCCGGCAGAAGTCAGAAGGGTGGCTGCAGAGGGAGGGTTGATGCTAAGACCCACCGGAGGCCTCAACCCTAGCGGTCCAAGGGTTCTGGTTCTTTGGGAGCTGCAGTGATCAGGGGCTGAGAATCCGACTCTGGTATTCCAGCGGCCAGCGCCTAACCTTAGCCTAGGAAGGGCAGGAGGTCTGGGAAGGGGAAGGTACACAGAGCCAGGGAAGTAGGCCAGTCCTTGAGCCTGTTGCACCCCTGGGTAAAATCCTGTCACCGATGGCGTCACCCTCCACGATGCAACCCACAGGGAGACAGCTCAGAGTGTGAGATTGGGCGTGGGAGCAGGGGGAGGGGGGGTCCCAAACTGGGGCTGCCCCAACCCCAGTGGAGGGTCCCAGGGCAAAAGGGACGTCAGTATGAGGCCACAGGTGACCACACAACCGGCTCCCCCAGCCTCCCCTAGAGGATGACCCTTTTCCTCTGAGAAACTTGCCTTCAAGGGGGGTCTCCCTTCCCTTCAACACTGCCCAATGAAACCTCTGGCCCAAATAGTATGACTCGGTGGTGAATCTACCCTTTGGATGAAACGTAGTTTCCGCACCAGAGAGGTTACCGAGGTTTGTTGGGCAACGGTTTGCCTCCCACGCACGCAGAGGGGACACGGGTGGCATAAGGATATTGGAGGCAGTAGGGTGGGGACCTCACCTCACTTGTGTATCGTCTTTCATGCTCTTCTCACCTCTGGGAGCCATGAAGGATAGTGGATGAAAAGTGAAGAGGAGGAGGAGGAGGAAGTAGGACCCTGGGGGTGAGAAGGGCAAGAGTGAGTTGGAGGCACGGGGCTGGGTCACTTTGTTTCACTTCCTGGTGCTGCCGGAGCTGCACAGGAAGCAACGCTGGTGGGGCAGCTGTGGGGCTGTTGTGTTGCAGGAACTGCTTCCAGGGCGGCATCGGACTTGGAGCTACTAAAGGCACTTGACGTCAGCTGAGACAACCGGTATGCAAATCACATTTCCCAGACACTCCTAAGCTAGCCTTCCTAGTTAGGTGTTCAGACTCTAAATCCAGGTGAAGATGGTTAATTAGTAACCTAGATGATAGTAATAGCCAGGGCTAAGATCTCTCCAACTCTGACTTTACAAACGTTCATGCTCACAACCACTTTGGAAGATTGGTTCTATTGTGATCCTTCTGTTACAGCTACAGGGAGCACTGGTGGCAGAGTGGTCACGAATTGGGCTGTGACCCTCAAGGTCTGAAGTTCGAAGTCACCAGCTGCTCTGAGGGAGAACGATGTGCTTTCTGTGATAAAGAGTTAGTCTTGGAATCCCAGGGGCAGTTCTACCCTATCGGGTCACGATGAGTCGGAACTGACTGGATGGCAGTTGGGTTGAAAGAGCTGTGTTACAGATAAAGAAACCGAGCTCCAGCGATCACTGACTTGCGCACACAGCTAGTACGTAGCCAGAATCCCAGGGCAGACAGTTTGGCTCCCGAGAGCCTGTATTCTTAATGACTGCATTACATTTGAGTACTGCCGAGAAGCCGACTTAGAATAGAGCTCATTTTTTGTAGGATCTCAGGGTCCCTCCGGTTCTGTAACTCTTAGGGGTCTGCAGCAGGGTCTCTCTCGACTGGAAACCTCTGCATGCGCTATAAAAACAAGTCAGCAGCTGAGTTAAAGTGCCCTGCAGACACGCCACATTCCAGGTCCCATCCAATGCAGTGTAAGACCCTAGAACTCCCTTGGAATTGTTGCTAAAAAAACTCACTGCCATCGAGTCGATTCCGACTCATAGCGACCCTGTACGACATGACAGACCTGTCCCTGTGGGTTCTCGAGACGGTAACTGTTTCTGGGAGTAAAAAGCCACCTTTTTCTCCCTTGGAGGAGCTGCTGTTGAAGCTAATGCAGGAGGCAAATGTCTCCCTCAGCTAAGCGTATCCCCCTCTAGCCGATAAAGTCCAGGTCAACCGGCCAGCTGGAGGAGGCAGCTTGTTCCCTGGCAGGGTTCGGGCCGGGTGGAGGGTACAATCACGGCGCCAGTTTCACATGGATGTCTTCACGGGAATAACTTGAACCACGTAACAAGCCTGGCTCCCACTTCCTTTTTTCTCTTGCTATCTGGAAACGAGAGGAAATGCCAGCGAGTTTCAGGAGCAGCAGTCAACGGCTGACTGTGGGGAGCGCAGTACAGCCCGTCCTGGGAATGCCCGGCGATCGTTTTAGTTTCCAGAGGTGGTTTTTTTTTTTGCCTTTTTAAATCATTAAAAAACCCTCTCAAACCCACAACTCGAGGTGACGACAGGCCGAGTGCGGCTGCAGCCGAGGGTTTCTGAGGCTGCAGATCGTTCGGGGACAGCAGCCTCACCTTCCTCCCGCAGAAGTTTCCTGTCCAAGTTTGGAGCTCGTATTTTCTGTTAAACATTTTTAAAAAGCATGTGTGGGCGGGTGCTTAAAACGGAAGTGTTAGCATAGCGCTCCCGCCCGTCCAGAGGCCGACTGCGTTTGTCCCCGTCGGCGCCCCGTAAGCGCGGGGCTGCCCGGCGCGCGCGTCACTCGAGCTTTCCCGCAGCCGTTAGTACTTGGCTCCTTCTGATTGGCTTAGACGCCCGCCGGCTCCTCTCTGATTGGAGGGTGTGACTGGGAGTTGGCCGTTCTTCCCTCCATAGGGCTAGGTTGAGCCCGAGGCGCGGGGGAGAATTGGGGAAACTGGGATTTCCCGCGGACCTGACGGCGCTTGCTCTCCCCCTACTCGTTTTAAGTCCACGCGCTCCAAAATATCCGCCATGGAGAAATCTTGGTAATGACCCATTCCCCAAGCACCCCAGGAACACATCTGACCTCTGCCCTCATCCCTCCCCTCCTTGCCGCCGGGGGAGAATTCTGGGTAACCGATTTCTCTGGTCTCCCCAGAGGCTTCTGGGTAACTAGCCGTGTTCATCCCCCCCCACCCCCCACCCCGCCCCAATTGTGGGTAACTGGCCATTCTTATTCTTCCCCAAGGAACATTAGGTAGTTATATTGCAGAGAGTTTTAGGAAACGGACTTATCTTGTTCTCTTTACCTCCCAATTCCCCGCCCCCAACTCTGGGGAACAACCAAGCCCCCTTCCCTGCAATTTCTGCTCCCTTTATCTGATGCATGGGACAGAACCAAACATATGAAGCCAGATGGGAGGTACAAAAGAAATCAAGGATTAGGTTAAATAGGGGAGTGGGGCGGGGAGGATGGAAAGAGACATTGGCCGTCCCACCTCCACCTACTGCAGTCCCTTCCTGCCTATTTATCCTCCGCCTGACAGCCTTACCCTTTTGCCGGCCATGTGTCCCACACAACCGAGAAGACACAAAGCATCAATAGCTGGGCCTACCCTCACTCAGCCACCTTTTTCCCATTGCAGGCCATGATGCCAGCTGTGTACCTCCCGGTGCTGTGCTGTCCTGCTGAAGGTGGGGTCAGGCATCTAAAGGGGCCGTGGCAGGGAAGGGTCTAATTGCTGCCAATATCATCATGAACTTTGAGAGTCTGGACCCTGGTCTGGCAGAGTATGCCCCGGCCATGCATTCTGCCCTGGACCCTGTCCTGGATGCCCACCTGAACCCAAGTCTGTTGCAGAACGTGGAGCTGGATCCAGAGGGAGTGGCCTTGGAGGCTCTTCCGGTCCAGGAGTCAATGCACATAATGGAAGGTGTCTACTCAGAACTGCACAGTGTGGTGGCTGAAGTGGGCGTGCCTGTCTCCGTCTCCCACTTTGACTTACACGAGGAGATGCTATGGGTGGGGAGCCATGGGGTAAGCACTGTACTACTAACAACAATAGCAACAAAATAACTACTCTTTTGTGAGACCAGAAAGGAGATGGTGGAGGTCTTTTGTCTGGTTTTATCCCCAAGATAGCTGCTTTGCAGAGTCTGAGTGAGTTGAGGTGATTGATGAGTTAGCTGTGTCTCTTAAGACAACAGGAGTGTGGAAGGAGCAATGGGGAGCCAGAGGCTACAGAGAAGACACCCTACTTTTACCACAATTTGCCTATCCCCGTGCTTTGATTAACCTTGATAACCAGTTCTGTAGCCACCCTAATTCAACCTGGAATGCCCCTCCCTCCTGTCTCTTGTTTTTGTAATGATAGACTGCTTAATGCATGTTTCCACATATCTTACATGGGCTATTTATTTTGCCATTTGGTTCGTAAACTGTGTTTTGCCAATATGGGATGGAGCCCAACGGTTCTGTAAGAACTAATATGCATATAGTCTACCTTCCACAGAACGTAGCTTGTTCTGCCAAGAAGGGACGCATTTGCTGTGTATGATTCATTCAGTTCCGTAGGCAGTGCCTGGTACTATAAGGATGAGTTACACATAATTCATGTCCTCAAAGAGTTTACAGGAAAGTAAGGGGGGGAAAGGCAAATAGCGAATTCCCCAATACTAAGTGCCATTGTGTAAGTAAGTGCTGGATCCTAGAAATCATAAAAGAGAGTCAGGGAGAGCTTCCACAAGGATGTGACATTGAACTAAGCCTTGAAAGAGGAGCAGGAGTCCAGGTGGAGAAGCAGAGGAAAGGCTGTCTTGGCAAGAGCAACAATTGCAAGAGAAATATATTACCCTGCATGGGGAGCACAGCGAATATAAGCACTCAGGTTTATCTGGACTGGAAGCCAAAGGTAAAGAGACATTTATTCATTAAACCAGTGCTTTATGAACATTTACTCAGAACAACCCTTGTTCAAGGGTCTGAGTGTGGAATAAGTCAACCTCCGACCCCTCCAAAATCAAACAAAGCCCCCTGGCATCCAGTGGTTAAAGAAAGCCCGGGAGTGTTTCTGAGATGTGACGTGACCGGAGCAGGGCGGGAGAGGCTGGTGGGTTGCAATGCTGACGCTGTGCCCAGCCGCCCAGCATGCCACCAGTGTGCTCCTCACCCCTCCACGTGGAATAAGCAGTTAACAACAACAACAGAGACTGCTAGGCCACAGCACATCAGGGAGTTGAGGTGGGAAATGTTGCTATTTTAGATACTGGCAAGGGAATTCTGCTAAAGTAACATTTGAGTAGAAACCTGGATGCAGGTCCATTAGCAAGGCTGCAGGGAGCCCTGCAGATAGCTAGGGGAAGAACTTTCCCAAGAGCCTCCAGTGCCGTTAGGTGTTTGAATTTGCTCCTTCGGATCTATAGTGACAAGTCTGATTTGCATCTTAGGTGGAATGCTGAGGTCGCAGTTTGATGTAACGGGGAGGGGTCAGGGAAATGAGTAGTGAGGTCAATTTATAGCCCATTGTAGAAACTTGACATAAAATATGAAGACCCGAATGAAGCCCCATAAAACTGAATGCATAAGATTAGATTCGGGAAATGTTAAGGGAATAAGTAGGATTTAAGTTGGTCACCAGATATGTGGCTTAGATCATGTTACCACAAGGGATATAACAACTGAAGTAGGGGAAGATGATGAACTTCGTTTAAGATGGAATGGGTTGGAGGTTTATAGAGGCTATCGAAGGAGAAACATTTAGCAAGGATTGGAAGCATTTTACTATAAAATGCTTTAGGCACTGCCCAAGGGCTTAGGCAGTGGTCTGGGCTAGGGATAAAGAAATTGGGGATCATCAGCTTGAAGTGGATGCAATCTGTGAACAGCTGCCTCCTTTGCTGGGACTCCGGAAAACTGATCAAAGATCCTGTAGAAAAACCCTTGTGGACTCCAGGCTTTCTGGAGCCCCAGAGGGTAGATGAACCTATGAAATGATTTCCTAGAGGTAATCTTTAAACTGAAAATAACTCGGGAACAATTCTTACATGAAATGATGGTTTAGTTGAACTAGTAAAGAACTTTGAGCATCATGCTTTTAAAATCCATTTGTCTGGAGTCAAACTGAGGAGAGCAACCTGGAAGATTAGGTAGGCACCTTTGAATTTGAGGGCAGTGAGTGTGAGAGGAGGAACAACCGGGCAGGAAGTGAGAGTTGTTGCACAACAGAAGAACATAAGCAGTGTCAGTCACCTACATGCTCACAGAAGAACAATCGAACTGTGTGTATTTTTGCTGTGTATATCCTCGATAACCACAAAGTGTTATTTTTTCTTCCTTTTTTTAAATTAAAATTTTTAATTGTATTTTTATTTTATTTTTTTTACAAAGTGTTATTTTTAACAATAGCAGTGAATGGTTGTCAAAGTGGATGAGATTACCTAGGAAGACAGTGGAGCGAGGATCTAGTGGGCTGGGCACGGCCATGTTTGAGGAGGAGTCTGACTGGAAGAGGGGAGCCTATCAGGGGAAGGTGTGAAGTGAGAGAGCAAGGGAGCAATGAGTTTCACCCTCTGTCTGCTCCAGCCTGTGACTCATAGTGCAACTGGTATGAGGACCTGACTGTGGAGCATGAAGTCAGCCCGCCAGCGGAGGACTGGACTTGTCTCCTGACGTTTCTGGGAGACGTTGGAAGGCTGGGCTAAATGGATTCATTAGAGCAACGCAGGGGTACAAAGGGTCCTCTTCTTGCCAGTCCTTGCCTGGCCCTTAGAGCCCTGCTCTAACCAACTGAGCTGTTCCCTATCCGAGAGAGTCATTGTAAGGATGAAGTAAGGTTGAGCTTACAAAAGTACTTGTAAAGCTTTAAACAAAAGTAATCCCCCCCCAAAAAAAATCAATGCCATCGAGTTGACTCATAGCAACCCTATAGGACAGGGTAGAACTGCCCCGTAAGTTTCCAAGACTAACTGTTTACAGGAGTAGAAATCCCCATCTTCCTCCCTTGAAGTGGCTAGTGGTTTTGAACTGCAAACCTTGCGGATCGAAGCCCAGTGTGGAACCACTACACCACCAGGGCTCCTAGCAAACACATGGTAGTGTTTATTATCAATGTCTTTATCACTGAGATTGACTTGCTAGACATGGAAAAAGGCTGAGTAGTGCCCAGTCCCAATCTGTATCTGCAGTGGCCCTTCCTCTCCACCCAGAGGTGTCCCTGTCATCTTCTATCCCATGCAGGGCCACGCCACTTCTTTTTTTGGCCCCGCCTTGGAGCGCTATTCATCCTTCCAGGTCAATGGCAATGATGACATCCGGCAGATCCAGAGCCTGGAGAATGGTATCCTTTTTCTCACCAAGAACAACCTCAAGTATATGGCCCGTGGGGGCCTCATCATATTTGATTACCTGTAAGTGGCTCCTTAGGCATGGACTGAGGGTTTCTCAGAGAGTGGGCAGGCTTAGGGTTGACAGTGCACGAGACCCCGAGCCTGTGCCCCTCCTGTGCCCACAGGTTGGACGAGAGTGAGGATATGCACAGCCTCCTGCTGACTGACAGCAGCACTCTGCTCATTGGTGGGCTGCAGAACCACATCCTAGAGATTGACCTTAACACTGTGCAGGAGACCCAGAAGGTACGAGGCCGAGGCAAGAAAGGGCCATGTGGGGCTTGGGGTTATTGGGGAACGTGGGGTGTGCCTGGGTTGGCAAAGTGCCTGCAGTGGTCATTGGCCTTTCTGTTCTTTAGGAGTCATTCTTTCACACTGCTTTCTCCTGTCCCCCCCCCCCCCCCCCCCCGCAGTACGCAGTCGAGATGCCTGGGGTCACCATCATGAGACAGACAAACCGCTTCTTCTTCTGTGGCCATACGTCTGGCAAGGTGGCCAAGTTCCGTTTCTCCTCACAGCCTGGGCTCCCTCTCACCAGTTGTCTGATTGGGGTCTGCCCTTTCCCTTACCTCAGAGAATGCAGTTGGTTGGAGAGGCGGGATGAGGGAAGGGCATTCACTTCCTGTGCAGCCAGCCAGGTTCAAGTTGGAGGTTCTCTTGCAGCCTGATGGTTTCTGTCATAACTAGATACCTCAGAGGCAGATGGGCGAACAAGAGTTCTCTTTGGGGTCCCTGGCAGCTCTTGGCTTGCCCTTTTGCTTTTTCTGTGCTTCAGTTGTCCGTACCCTAGAGTTCGGGGGCCCACAGGATCAGGTAGGCCGTAACTGCTCTTCTTGATAAGGGCCTTAGCTGGAACAGCCCTCTCTTCTTCAGGTTTCCCTGCGAGACCTCCGTACTTTTAAGGTGGAGCATGAATTTGACGCCTTCTCGGGGAGTCTGTCAGATTTTGACGTGCACGGCAACTTGTTGGCTGCCTGTGGCTTTTCCAGCCGCCTCTCTGGCCTGGCCTGTGACCGCTTCCTCAAGGTGTACGATCTCCGTATGATGCGGGCCATCACTCCCCTTCAAGTTCACGTGGACCCTGCCTTCTTGCGCTTTATCCCTACCTATACTTCTCGTCTTGCTATTATCTCCCAGTCAGGTAGGAAGGGGATGCGGGATGGAGGAGGAAGGGTTGGTGAGTGATGGGAAACTAGGCACTCCCAGAAGGGGTGGGGGTGGGACAGAAAGGAGCCTTTCTGTGGGTCCCAGGGTCTCCCTGAGGTTCGGACAGGGAGCAAAACTGTCCTCTTTACCCTCGGCGTGAAGAATGGGGAAGACATGAAAGGTGGCGTAGGCAAAACAGCTCTAGGCTTTCCGTTGCCGTATGAGAACGTAGCAGACACTGTTCTGTCACCAGGCGGAGTGTGGAACCCCTCTGGCTGAGGAAGAGGGTAGGACTGGCGCTTTGGCACTTTCCAGGGCACAGCGGGCTTTCTCCTCTCTCCTAGGGCAGTGCCAGTTTTGCGAGCCCACAGGCCTGGCCAACCCAGCTGACATCTTCCATGTGAATCCCGTGGGGCCTTTGCTGATGACGTTTGACGTGTCAGCCAGCAAGCAGGCCCTGGCCTTCGGAGATTCTGAGGGCTGTGTGCACCTCTGGACTGATTCCCCGGAGCCTTCCTTCAACCCTTACTCCCGGGAAACGGAATTCGCTTTGCCCTGTCTGGTGGACACCCTTCCTCCTCTGGACTGGAGCCAGGACTTGATGCCTCTTTCCCTCATCCCGGTCCCACTCACCACCGACACCCTGCTCTCTGACTGGCCTGCTGCCAACTCTGCTCCGGCTCCCAGGTTGTACCTCACATCTGGGCCAAAAGGAGGGAGTGCGGGGAAAGGGTGATGTGCAGGAATTCTCTGTTAGCCCTATAATTAAGCTCCTTTTCTGATTTTTTCCCCACCTCTGCATTTTCTTCTGTACCCTTTGGGGCTGGGGATTGGATGGGTGGATAACGTGCACTGCAGGCGAGCACCTCCGGTGGACGCGGAGATTTTGCGCACCATGAAGAAAGTGGGCTTCATTGGCTACGCACCGAACCCCCGCACCAGGCTGCGCAACCAGGTATGCGCAGCGGAGCCTGGGGGCAGGGGGGGGCAGGAAGGGGGGGAGCTCGCCTCTTTCCTTTGCTCCTTTGTTCTCAGTCAGCAGCCTAGGCTTTGAGAGTGCTCGGTATTGAAAGTATTATGCCAGTGAGAAGTAGCCATCAGAGAGGGTCCAGAGGCAGAGAAGGCAGAGGCCCTGCGTGGTTGATGAAGACACTTACATCAGAGAATCTGGGGCTCTTAGAGGCAGTCAGTGCCAGCGCTGTGTGACGGAGACTGTCTCTCTGGCCTGAAATGGCCAGAGAAGACGGAAAGAAATGGGGTGTTGCCCTGGAGAGGTTGGCTGTGGGTCGCAGTCACGGGAGAATCCTTGCAGTGCTAGAACGGTGACAGTCAGGGTGTCAAAGAGACAGACGTGCAGAAGGCGTGTCTGAGGAGTAGCCTGGGTGGAGTACTGGGAAGTAGTACGAGATTGAAGTTTAAGAAGGGCCATGCTGGGAAGCTTTGAAGAAGGCAGAGAAGGCGGACCTGGTAGTGGGCTACTGGACAGAGTGTGGAGGAGATGAAGTGGCCTGATGGCCGTGGGGGACAAAGGAAAAGTGCTGTGGAAACACGTGAAGAGAGACGTTTCAGGACTTGGTGGCTCGCTCAATGCTGGCAAAAGGTAGGGAAGTCAAAGATAAGTAAGATGGCCTACAACTTTTTTAAAACCCTAGATTCCCTACCGACTCAAGGAGTCCGACAGTAAATTTGACAGCTTCCACCAGGTCATGGAGTCACCAATAGGGCGGGAAGAGGAGCCGCATCTCCACATGGTCTCTAAGAAATACCGAAAGGTGCTGGGCCATCAAGCTGGGGCCCTGTGGGTTGTGGGGAAGGGGATAACGTGAGGAAGTGGGGCGCTGGGGGAGGCTGGGGACTGGGAGGCCGTCCTCAGCCCGGCTCAGACTCCTTCTGCCGCAGGTGACCATCAAATACTCCAAGCTAGGGCTGGAGGACTTTGACTTCAAACAGTACAACAAGACGCTGTTTGCCGGCCTGGAGCCCCACATCCCCAATGCGTACTGCAACTGCATGGTCCAGGTGATGCTGCGGCGTCCCCGTGGCTGGGACCCATCCACTGCCTGCCTGCCTCCCTCCCTCCCTGTGCCCACAGCTGCTACCGTCTTACCTGGTCTCTTCAACCGTTCCGTATCCAGCCCTCCTCTCTGAGCGCCGCTTCTTCAACAGACTCCTGCTTTGTATTCTCCACCAGCCCCCTCACCACCTCCTCGCCCCCACTCCCTGTCCTGGTTTCCTGAACCTGCCATCTTGTCCTTCCTTCTCCCTTCCAGGTGCTCTATTTCCTGGAGCCTGTTCGCTGTCTAATCCAAAACCACCTCTGCCAAAAGGAGTTCTGCTTGGCATGTGAGCTGGGCTTTCTCTTCCATATGTTGGACCTCTCCCGTGGTGACCCATGCCAGGTCTGTGCTCGGAGACGTGGGCTATTTTAAATGGAAAAGGGAGGGAAGTAGGCGGTCGGCAGGGATCCTGCTGGGAAAGTGGCCACAGAGAGAAAACTCTCTCCTACCAACAAACTTCGTTTCCAGGGCAGTAATTTTCTTCGGGCCTTCCGCACCATTCCTGAGGCCTCAGCCCTTGGTCTGATCCTGGCAGACTCAGACGAGGCATCAGGCAAGGGCAATCTGGCCAGGCTCATCCAGAGGTGGAACCGATTCATTCTCACTCAGCTGCATCAGGATATGCAGGAGCTGGAAGTACCCCAGGCCTATCGAGGTGCTGGAGTCAGGTACGCAGTTGGGGCTGTGACAAGTCTCTCTCTGCCTTAACGCGTCTTCTAATTCCCTCGGTGTGCATATGTCAGTGTTCCCACTTTCAGCAGCATTTGCTCCTCGGGGGACTCGGTCATTGGGCAGCTGTTCAGCTGTGAGATGGAGAACTGCAGCCTGTGCCGCTGTGGCAGTGAGACTGTGCGAGCCTCGTCCACCCTGCTCTTCACACTCTCCTACCCCGAGGGTAGCAACAGTGGTTTCCCTGCGGCAGCGGGAGGGGGCTCCTTCAAGCGTCCTGTAATGGCAGGAAGGGGTCTTGGGGGTTGGGGGGAGATGGGAGAACCCAGAGTGAAGCATCAGTTTCCTCTCAGATAAAACCGGGAAGAACTATGACTTTGCCCAGGTACTGAAGCGAAGCATCTGCCTGGAGCAGAACACACAAGCCTGGTGTGACAACTGCGAAAAGTTCCAGCCCACGGTGAGTGGACAAGCGCCTGCCGTGTTAGGGACCCGTCTGGGGTCAGGTGCGTCAGCAGCATTGGCAGCCAGGTGTTAGTGTTCCCGCCAGGCTGCTTTCCCTGTAGGCACCCTGCCACTCCTGGCTTGTTCTCTCGCCCAGATTCAGACCCGCAATATCCGACATCTGCCAGATATTCTTGTCATCAACTGTGAGGTGAACAGCTCAACAGAGGCTGACTTCTGGAGGGTGCAGGCTGAGGTGAGGACTTGGGCTCAAAAGCGGCCTTTTAGGCCTGCCTTCTCATGTCCCCTCCCTCTGATCTCCACACACGACTGTGTCCCTGAGGAATCGGATGGCTTTCCCTTTGTGTTCAGTTTGCCTTCAAGATGGCAGTAACGAAGCCCGGAGGGGAGCTCTCCAAGAACAAGGACTCCGCTTTGTCCGATTGGTAAGTCTGTCACGGGAGCGGTCCAAAGATTGAACTAGCCAGTGGCTCCACTGGCCAGGGGCTAGATCTTTTCGCAACCAAGTTCCGATTCCCATGTCCTATAGGAAGGACCTAGGGAGTCCAGAGGGCATGCTGATATGCCCCTCCACGGAGGAGATGAAGGATATCTGGCTTCCTTTCTCCATTCGCATGAAGATGACCAAGAACAAAGGGCTGGATGTTTGCAATTGGACTGATGGAGATGAGGTGCAGGTTGTTGAAAAACTGGGAGTAAGGGGAATAAGGGAGAGAAGGTTGGGCAGAAGGAAATGCCTGCGGAGGACTTGGTAGAGGGGAAGGGGAGGGGAATAAGGCTTAGTATTGACAAGTTGTGGGGTTTTCTAGAGCACTGGTTCTCAACCTTCCTAATGCTAGGACCTTTTAATACAGTTCCTCAGGTTGTGGTGACCCCCAACCATAAAATTATTTTCATGGCCACTTCATCACTGTCATGAATCATAATGTAAATATCTGATGTGCTGGTTGTATTTTCATTGTTACAAATTGAACATAATTAAAGCATAGTGATGAATCACAAAAGCAATATGTAATTATATATTGTGAAATATTTCTAATGACAAATAAATGAAATTTGGTCTTGAAGCATGGTGTAGCATGGGTCACAGTCTTCACGCCAGGGACTCATATGTGGGAAAACCCACCTGGAGATGGATAGAGGAGCTGTCTTGGTCCCTAAGCCCATCAGAAATGTGTTTTCCGATGGTCTTAGGCAACCCCTGGGAAAAGGTCGTTTCGACCACCAAAGGGTTGAGACCCACAGGTTGGGAACCGCTGGCCTAGAGTGACTCGGTTAATGTTCAAAGCCACTGGAGGGAGCTAATCTACCCTAGCCTATAGTCCCCCATGCTCCCACCCCCTGCCCTCTATCCCCTCCCCCTTCCTTCCCCCGCCCTTGAACTTAGCAGCCTGGGTGTCCCCTTCGCAGTGGGGCCCAGCCAGGGCAGAGGAGGAGCATGGTGTCTCTGTGTATGACCTGATGGCCACTGTGGTACACATCCTGGACTCACGCACAGGGGGCAGCCTGGTGGCTCACATCAAAGTTGGAGAGACCTACCACCAGCGCAAGGAGGTGAGCGAGGTGTGGAACGGGGCATGGACACGCCTGGGGATGACCCTAGTGGAGTCCCAGGTCTGTCCCAGAGCACTCCAGCCACCATTTAAGGCTCCACCTTTTTCTGTGTCTCCCCAGGGCGTTACTCACCAGCAGTGGTATCTCTTCAATGACTTCCTTATTGAACCTATTGATAAGGTGAGTTGCAACACATCCCACAACCTTTTCCACCCCCTGATTTTCTAGTGTTCTTACCCTCAGAGCCCTAGGGAATGCCAAGCAGAATCAAGAGAGGGTGTGTGTGTGTGGGGGGGGGGGTGCAGGGTGCAGGGTGGCCCCAGGAACTAAAAGTAGCAGTTGAGTCCTGTCCTCTAATTTGGGAAGAAAGAGAAAGGGGTGTGTAGTAAAGCCCTGAGTGCTTTTTCTCTTCTACAGCATGAAGCTGTGCAGTTTAACATGAATTGGAAAGTACCTGCTATCCTTTATTACGTCAAAAGGAATCTCCATTCCAAATACAACGTACACAGTAAGTGGGTGGGTCAGAATAGGTCCAAGGGTATGTCTGGGCAATTTAAATTGGTCTTTGGAAAGAGACCAGGGAAATACCTTGTTAGGATTAGGAATACTACCTAGTTTTATAACCTCCGGGGAGATTAGAGATAGAGATTGAGAAGAACGTGGGAAAATGGTGAGGGAGGGACAACAAGGGTGGAACAAATCACTGAAGTCTTGTCAGAATGTCTTATGTTTATGACTGCAGGGCTAACCATTCCACGTTTTATTGCCAAGAGTTCTTCTTTCTTTGGAGATGAACTTGTTCTTAAGTGCTTTCAGCCCCTAAGGTTATCTGTTAATTTATTTTTCTGGATTTCTAAGCTAAGGTCCAAAATGAAAATTTTGCTCGCTCTTGTGTATCTCCACAATTTTCTTTGCCAATTTCCTGATTTGTCTCCCGCTGTATTCGTCAGGCATCTTATTGCTCACATGCTTTTATCATTGAGGGATCACAGTGTAGACCCAGTCCACCTGGACTTTCCTCCCCTGGTCACTGCCCTGCCACCAGGTGACTGCCTTCTGCCTTTCCTCTAGTCAAGAACCCTATAGAGGCGAGCGTCCTGATGGCTGAAGCCTCTCTGGCACGGAAACAGCGCAAAACACATACTACCTTCATTCCACTCATGCTGAGTGAGATGCCACAGGTTGGGGACCTGGTGGGCCTCGATGCTGAGTTTGTCACCCTTAATGAGGTAACCAAGACCAGAAGGATAGGGGTTGAGTGGCACTTGGAGAACGTCCAGAGCAGCAGGCATGTCTTTGATTTCCTTATGAGCTCTTCTTCGCATGCAGGAGGAAGCTGAGTTGCGCAGTGACGGCACCAAATCTACCATTAAACCAAGTCAGATGTCAGTAGCAAGGATTACCTGTGTTCGGGGCCAAGGACCCAATGAGGGTATTCCCTTCATTGATGATTACATCTCTACACAGGAGCAGGTATTGGGACATGGGGTGCCAGTGAGGCAGACCCTGCTCTAGGACCCAGCGAAGACTGGCATGGGGAGACTGCACACTCCTTCGGGTGACTTGTTTTCTCTCCAGGTGGTGGACTACTTGACTCAGTACTCAGGGATAAAGCCCGGAGACCTCGATGCCAAGATCTCCTCTAAGCACCTCACGACTCTCAAGTCTACCTACTTAAAACTCCGTTTTCTGATAGACATTGGAGTCAAATTTGTAGGTCATGGTCTACAGAAGGACTTCCGGGTCATCAACCTCATGGTTCGGACTGAGCTCTTTTCAAAGTTTTGGCGGGTGGGCCCTCCAGGTATAAACTTGTGCTTTTGGAGAATGGGATATTTTGGATCCCCTGCCCTCAGTCTCCCCCTCTTTTTCCTTTGCCAGGTGCCCAAAGACCAAGTGCTTGACACGGTGTACCTCTTCCATATGCCTCGAAAACGAATGATTTCCCTGCGGTTTCTTGCTTGGTACTTCCTGGGTGAGCGTTCTACCTGTGATGCTCATACAGAGTAGGACAACATGTTGGGGGCCAAGTTAGAATAGGGAATAACCTGAGTTAATGGTGAGAGTCACTGGGCAGAGATGCGAGACTGTTTCCTGAAGAGCCCTGTTGACGTTCTGGTTATGTGTCAAAGGGCTGCAGTTTGAAACTACCAGCCATTCCAAGGGAGAAAGCTAAGGCTTTCTACTCCTGAGAATTACCATCTTGGAACTCACCGATGCAGGTCTACCCTGTCCTATAGGGTCGCTATGAGTCAGCAGTGAGTGGATGGCAATTGAGATCACTTCTTCACTCAGTGAGCTATCTAGTCTCCAATCCTAGGGCTGCTGCCATTTATTTGACCCCATTAGCTTACTCAAGAACCTGGTCTTGCACTTTGCATCCTTGAGTGCCTGGCATGGGCTTTAGACAGAGTAGTGCTCAGTAATTACTGTTGGGATAACCACTTCCTTATTACCTTCTGATTGAGTCATGTTCCAGAGATTTTGGAACAAACTAGATCCTTCATCATGTAGTAATTCATCCAAAAAGGCTTCCTCAGCACTTATGTTCAAGGCAACTTATGAACAGCACTTATGTTCAAGGCAACGTCCCCATGTATGCTCATAAAAGTAGAGTGACCTCTAGTGTGTCACAAACATGTACTATGAAGCCATTGTTTAGAACTAAAAAGTGGGGTTCCTCTGGCCACAGTCACAGTAGTAGCACTGGCTGGTTAGGTGTTTTAAAATTTGCGTTTCCTAACGTCAAGAATAGGGGGAGGAATAGGTTCCCACTCTGCTGGGTCCCAAATGCTTCCACTTCTGTTTCTGCTAGACCTGAAGATTCAAGGAGAGACCCATGACAGTATTGAGGATGCCCGCACAGCCCTTCAGCTCTACCGAAAGTATCTGGAGCTAAGCAAGAATGGGACTGAGCCCGAGTCCTTCCACAAAGTGCTCAAGGGCCTCTACGAGAAGGGCCGCAAGATGGACTGGAAAGTGCCAGAGCCTGAGGGCCAGGCCAGTCCCAAGAGTAAGCCCTGGGATGGGCCAAGGGAAACTGGACTGGGTGGGTTTCATTTCTTAGGTGGGGACTTTACTCATCTCCGTGACAGTGATGATGATGTTGACGCCAGCCCAGGCCTATATTTGTAATGCATCTCAGTTTACAAAGTACTTGATCTTCCCACCAGTCAGTGAAAACATTTTTTATTAAAACTCTCCACAGGTCTCAAAGCTTCCTCTTACCCAGTTGTAAAGTGGTTGGGGCAGGCTCACTCCTCTCCTTGCCTGTGTATTTTGTCTCCCAGGAAGCACCCAAGTTCTTTTACTTCACAGACCTGAAGGGTCGGTCATGGCTTTTGCTTTTGTCTCTGACAGATGCAGCTGTCTTCTCCTCCGTGCTGGCACTCTGACCCACGTTCTCTCAACACACTACTCCCTCTCCTTCTAGTCTTTGTGGCCCCAGAATTGGAAGATGGTTTTCTAAGTGGGCTATCTACCCCTTCCACTTCCAGTCACGGACCCGATCAGGGTCTGCAGGTGGTGCTGTGAAAGGAGTTGGAGTGCATCAGAATTGTCACACAGGGTCCTTCTCTACCTTTGCAAAACCGTGGACCAACGATACGAGTCTAGAGCTGACCCAGATGGGTATTCTTAATAAACACCCTCCTGGGTAATTAATCCAGGTTAGAACACCCTGAAACCAAAACTCTCTTTTCCCAGCTGGCTGGGGACTGAAGCCCTAGGCAGTGGCCGAGGATCCAGCAGTAGTCCAGGACTTAGCTCAAGTCTGTTTGAGGGATGTCTGGAGCAGCCAGCACACCGGGTGACCAACAAACAGCACCATTACCAAAAGGCCTGTGGCTCGTGGACAAAGCCTGCTGCTGGCGTCCCGCTGACAGCTAAGCAGCATCTGTCTTCCATCCACTCTCCTGTCCCAAGTTTTGTTTCATGATTTTAAAATTTTTATTTTAAACCGCATGTTTTATAAAATAAAACCCAAAAACACGATTGGCTATTGTTTTCCCTTCGGTGGATTGCTAGTGTGCCGTCCTCTGAGCTTCCCTCCGTTTTCTGTTAGCTTCCTGTTAGAGCTGGAAAGAGGACGGGAAGGCTGGGTGCAAACGCCCACCTAAAAGTGAAGACAGTGCCCTGGGCTACACAGCCCCGCTCTGGAGGTGCAGGGCTTTACGTTTTCCCTGGGAGGGCTTTGCCAGAGCGAAGGTCGGACCTCTAATAAACAACAGTACCGTTTCCCATTAATTCAAAGGCAGTCGGATGCGGACAAAGTACATCCATCCAAACACACACGTCTCAGACCAATTTAGGGCAGGGTGGCGTGCCCACTCGGCGTCGCAGGTTGTAAACTCCGGTGAGGCCGCGGCCCAGGCCCAGCGAGAAGCGCGAGCGCTCGTTGGCGCAGGCGCCACGCGGCGGCTGCCTTCCGGGAGGCGAGGCCGCGCACCTGGCCGACGCGCGTCTCCGCCCCCCCCCCGGGCGGGCGCCCCGTCCGGGTCAGCGGGCTGCAGGCCACCCCTCGCCCCCTGACCCCGCGTGGTTACGTGGCGCGCGCCACGCAAGTCGGGGTCCTTCGGCGAGCGCCGGGGTCCTCGGCGCGGGGCGGCCCGCCGCTGCCTGTTCGCGCGAGCACCTGCGGCGCCGGGCCGGGCTCCGCGGCAGCTCCGGAGCCTGCACCGGGCGCGGGCCGAGGGCGCGGAGCCGTGCACGGGAGCAGCCTGGGCAGCCGCCGCCCCCTGCCAGCCCCCAGCGGCGCGGTGCCGGAGTCGGAGGCCGGGGAGGCGACGCCGGGAGCCCCACGGGTGCCAGCGCCTGGGCCGCGGCGGCCCTCGGAGCAGAGGTGGGGCCCTCGGGGAGGCTGGTCCGCTTCGGCTTCGCGTTGGCAGTGCCGTTTCTTCCGCGCCGCGGCCGAGAGGGTCTCGTTCCCGAGCGCGCCCCCCGCCTGCTGCTGCTCATAAATCAGTCAGGACGCAGGCTCCCTTGCACCCGGTCCCGGCGCCTAGTTGCCGGCGTCCCTTCTGGGGCTGAGCCCGAGCATCCAGGCCCCCAGCTCGTGCTTCCCGAGGAATGGAAGCCGTCCAGAGAGGCCACATAGAAGCCCCTTTGTGTTCGGCCACTTCCTGGAAGAGAGTCCTGGGGAGCCCTCTGAAGGCCTTGGAACCGGAGTGAGAATAGGACCGGGAAAATCTGGGGTTGGCCTCTCACTTCATCTGTTGTACTCCCACCCAAACCCAGGTGGAGCGGCCCCGCTACCCTGAAGATGAAAGGCTGGGGTTGGCTGGCCCTGCTTTTGGTGGCCCTGCTGAGCACTGCGTGGGCCCGGAGGAGCCAGGATCTACACTGTGGAGGTAAAGGCACACGAAGAAGTGGGAGGAAGGTAAAGGCAACGTGAGGCTTTGAGATCCAAGGACTGGGAGAAGGACCCATGAGAATCTGAGTTGCACCCAGCGTCCACCCTCCTCTTCTTCCCCCTTCCCCCATTCTCTCCTGTGTGCCAGCTTGCAGGGCCCTGGTGGATGAACTGGAGTGGGAAATTGCCCAGGTGGACCCCAAGAAGACCATTCAGATGGGGTCTTTCCGGATCAATCCAGATGGCAGCCAGTCAGTGGTGGAGGTAACTGCTACTGTTCCCCCACATAAAATCGCTTTGAGTGAGACCTCAACTAATTAGAAAATGCTTTGATTTAATACAAATGGGGGGAAAAAAAACACTGACCTACAGAGCTATCTAAACAATTTTGGAAGAGGCCGGGGTCTATTCCTTATGTACTTATTTCCCGGCTTCAGACCTTAAGACTTAAGGTTCTATTGAAGTGACGAGCAGACAGAGACCCTTGATCAGTCAGCCCTCTTCTCTGTGTACTTAATCCATATGACTCATCACATTCATGCTTTGGTGGTATTGCAGTCATTCAAAAAAGAAATAGAAGAACTCGTAATTACAAATGTCTCTAACATTGAAACACAACGTACACACGCACAACAGTACTTAGGGAAGATTATGTAAAGAAAGATGTCTTTGAAGTGTTTCGCTAGTCATTATCTTCCCTCCTTCAAATGTTCTCTCAATAAGGGCAGGTAGTAACCTCATCCTAAAACCAAGAAATAACATTACCTGAGCTCTTTAAGAGCAAATGAAGAGAACATATAGACTAGAGCTCATCAACAAGATCTCTGGTCACTGAATTGAAAGTCCTTTGGAAATATGTCAATAAACTATATTGTGTTTAATTTGGGAAAGATTTTTGTAATATGTTGGTTGAGCTAGCTATGGAAAGAGATTAAGGGCATAAATCACTGATGTGCCAAGGTAGAAGATAGTGACCCACGGCTGAGGACATTTCTAGGTGCCTTATGCCCGCTCAGAGGCCCACCTCACCGAGCTGCTGGAAGAGGTGTGTGACCGAATGAAAGAATACGGGGAGCAGATTGACCCTTCCACCCACCGCAAGAACTACATCCGTGTAGTGGGACGGAGTGGAGAAGCCAGTGAGCTGGATCTCCAGGGCATCCGAATTGATTCAGACATCAGTGGCACCCTCAAGTTTGCGGTGAGCTATGGGAAGGGGGGTTACAGCTGTGTGGGAGTTAGCTTGTGGGGTGGGGCCCACGTAGAAAGTTGGATTAATGTCCTGGTCCTCTCTGGAGGCTGGGGCACAAGACCCCTTCCTGCTGCCCGGTCTCAACCATTTCTCTCTCGGATTGGTAGTGCGAGAGCATCGTGGAAGAATATGAGGACGAGCTTATTGAATTCTTTTCCAGAGAGGCTGACAATGTTAAAGACAAACTGTGTAGTAAACGAACAGGTGAGCTACCCCTCCTTTATCTCCCCTTCTCAGAACTCTGTAGAGCCTGGCACATGCCCGAGTTCCCCAGTAGCTCTATGATGTTAGCCTTGGAGTTGGCTTCCTTTGCCCTCCCTATTCTCTCCCTGTCAGCGTTCAGATTTTGTGGCTCCCTGAACTAACATACATGAGAGGGGTGGTGGGGAAGTTACGTCGCTTGTTACTCACAAACATAACATCCTAAAGAATGGTGGAAGATATGCAGGATGGTTGGGGGTATTTTTTTGATAGTGGCGTACATCAGTTTGAGAGTGTGATGTGCTGTTTACAGATCTATGCGACCATGCCCTGCACATATCTCATGACGAGCTATGAACTATTGGAGTGACCCAGATGGACAGGCTTGATGGAGCACCCCCAGGAGGGGAAGAGGGTGGCTATGCCTTTTATATTATGTTTTTACTGAAATGAACTGGAAAAAATATGAAACAAAAAGTACATTCTGTCTTGTCTTTTCATGTCTGAATTGACCCTGGAAACTAGGGGATTCCAGACAGGAAAGAAAAGGGGAAGGGAAAGAAGACCGTTGTGGTTGGTGCAGAACAAGAGGAAAAGGAAATGGAACCTGTAACTCTTCTATCCCACCAGATTCCTACTTCATTCATAAACTGGATAAGCATTCATCCATTGCCTACGTAACGCAGTGGGCTTAGCGTCTACTCGAGAGAAGAATGTCTGAATAAACAAGGGAACTTAAGTGTATGTTACTAACAGGATTCTAGAAATTCTCGTTATTCATACTGATCAAACATAAAGTAAGACAGGACTTAATCTTGAAGGAAATAATGGACATGCCTTATTCTTCCCTTCCTGCCCCCTTCCAGATGTAGAGAACAAGCAAGAGCAGAGACAGGAAGGGGAAAGTGGCTGTGACCAACTCAGCTGGAAAGTAAGGGCTTTATCGGACAGGGAGAAATGAGGGAAGGAACATTGAATGAAAAGACCTTGCTTGCTGGCCAAAGCTTTTCAGTGGGATGCCAACAGCAACAACAGAGATTGTCTTCCTTATTTCTGTCAGCTCATTGTCAGTCTGGAGTATAAGTGTGCCTACTTTCTGTGCACCGCAAACCTCTACAGGGAGACAGGCATCAGCACCCAAAGGAGGCCATTCGGGAGCTGGTTAAACACCATGGTGCTGAGTAAACATGCCAAGACCTTTAAACTGCAGCAGTGAATTTTAGAATCTAAAGAGACCTTGACGATCATCAAGTTCACCTCTGCCCATTTTATAGATGAACAGGCTCAGGCCGCAGGTCTCAAAGTTTTGTATTTAGTGGCAAAACTGGATTCATAAGCCAATGTTACCAGATCTTCACTATTACTACTGTAGAGTGCCTTCTAACTTTTCTATTTTTAAGACCTTGCACTTGTATGCCTGACAGTATAAATATACTCAACAAGGCTTGCTTATACACACACACTTAAGAACTCTAGCACATCACCTACCTCTGAGCCAGCGCTGACTTTAAAGGACAACTAAATGCACAGCTGGGTGGATGTTCTCATTGTCTCACATCAGCCACCGGAAGTACTCCATCATAGCATGTTTTCCAGACCAGCTGTGTGTGTGTGTGTATGTGTATACATGTCTGTGTGATGCAGTTGAGTGATGTTTACATGCTTCACCCCCACCACCCCACTTTGAGTATGCTCAGGCATCTGGCTCTTGCCTGCTTGGCATCTAAATACTGCTTTCTTTTCCATCAAAAGCTTATCAGAAATGTTTATGTATTCTTGTAGGGAACTTGAAACTTGATAAAAGATGCAAAGTATTCACAAGTTTTAATAAATTTAATGTTCGCTGAGAACAGTTTATTTGTGCTGTACCTCACTAGGTAGTCAGTACAGCTGTTGAGCGCTCCAGCCTGAGAAGCTGTCATTGATAAACAGGTGTAGGAGTTCTGGTGGCTGCTAACCACAAAGTCAGCAGGTTGAATCAAATGACAGCTCCACAGGAGAAAGAGGAGGCTCCTCTCATAAAGATGTTACAGCCAGATTAGGTGCAATTCCTGCACTGTCTCCAGTGTTGTCCCTCGTAGGGTTATGGGTCAGTGAGGGATGTTGTGTCTTGTAGTGGGGCCTTCCATGTGATCCTCTCTGTGCATAGGCTGCCCTGAGCAGAGATAACGTCCTCAGGGCTTGGTGGGCCAGGATGTGCTCCACTCTCTCTTCCTCCCCCTTCATTTGCTCCCGTGTACTCTTACCAGACATGTCCCTCTCCCCAATCTGACCCCCACCACACTGAGACAAAACACCTAAAGGGCGTGCAACAGAATAAAGCAAGGGGAACAGCAGTGAAGTCCCCAGGGAATACCAAAAAAAAATAGACTTTGGGGCCAGTGCATGGCATCCCACCAGACTCAACCTGGAAACTCCTAAAAGTCAATAAACGTTTATGTTCTTTTGTTGTTTTGCTCTGTCTTGTTTTTGTACATATTATTTGTGCAGATCTGTCTAGATAAGATAGGTGGGATAAACAAACTGGAGGAGAAAACAACGGGACTGATGGTTCCGGGGGTCATGGGAGAGGGGAATGCAGGGGAAAGGAAGTGGGGTTAAACCCAGGGACGAGGGAACAAAAAGTGATCCAAAATTGATGGCAAGGAGAGTATAGAAGGCCTAGTAGGGTTTGATCAAGGGCATTGTAACCAAGAGGAATTACTGAAACCCAAATGAAGGCTGAACATGATAGTGGGACAAGAGGAAAGGAAATAGAGGAAAGAACTAGGAGGCAAAGGGAATTACAGAGAACTAAATATAGGCATGTACATATGTAAATATATGATAGTGAAATAGATCTATGTGCATGTATTTATAGGTTTAGTATTAAGGTAGCAGATGGACATTGGCCTCTACTCAAGTATACCCTCAATGTAAGAACACTGTTCTGTTAAATTGGCATTCCATGATGCTCACCTTCCTGACAGGATCACTGAAGACAAAGCGGGTGTATAAACAAAAATGTGAAGAACACTGATGGAGCCTGGCTCTCAAAAGATGTAGTGTCTGAGGTCTTAAAGGCTTGAAGGTAAACAAGCAGCCATCTAGCTGAGAAGCAACAAAACCCATAATGGAAGAAGCACACCAGCCTGTGTGATGACGAGGTGTCAGTAGGATCAGGTATCAGGCATCAAAGAATAAAAAAATTATATCATTGTGAATGAGGAGTACAGAGTGGAGACCCAAAGCCCATCTGTAGGCAACTGGACACCCCCTTACAGAAGGGTTGTGGGGAGATGAGCCAGTCATATAGCACTGAGGAAACATACAACTCTCTAGTTTTTTAATGTTTCCTCCCCCCACTATCATGATCCCAATTCTACCTTACAAATCCAGCTAGACCAGGGGATGTACACTGGTACAGATCAGAGCTGAAACGGAATCCAGGACAGATAAACCCCTCCGGACCAATAATGAGAGTAGTGATATCAGGAGGGTGAGGGGAAGGTGGGGGTAGAAAGGGGGAACTGATCACAAGGATCTACATATAACCCTCTCCCTGGGGGACAGACAACAGAAAAGTGTGTGAAGGGAGACGTTGGACAGTGTAAGATATGACAAAATATAATTTATCAAGCGTTTGGGAGGGAGGGGGAAAATGAGCTGATACCAAGGGCTCAAGTAGAAAACAAATGTTTTGAGAATGATGATGGCAACAAATGTACAAATGTGCTTGACACAATGGATGGATGTATGGATTGTGATAAGAGTTGTACGAGCCCTCAATAAAATGATTTTTAAAAGGAAAAAAACGTGTTACAGCCTCAGTAATGCAAAGGGACAATCTACTCTGTCCTCTAGGGGGCGTGAGTCAGAATGGCATGTGGGCTGGTTCTAGTTAAGCAGGACCCAACTGGAGGTTAGGAGGACACACCTGGTATCGCTCTTAATTCCTATCACAGTTTACCATAAGCAGTCCTTCATGAACTTATTTCAGCCCTTCTGAAAATTTGCTGTAGTATAAATCAGTTCTAGCTTGTTGTGTGTGATGGAGTGTTTAAGCTGTACAAATTTGGTTGTACTTTAAAACTTTAAATGCCTTCTAAGTCGGTGAATCAAGAAGATTGGGCCTTGGAATGATATGCCCAAAGACAGTGTTAAAGGAGGCCAAAGTGTAAGTAGGAGCATATGCTACGTGTTAATCGAGTCCTTGAAATTTTCTTAAGAGGATTTTTGTGGTGTTTTAAAAGGATTGACAGTGGAGCAAGTCTTTTCAATACAAAATGAACGAATAGCAAGGTAACTGATACATGTTCAGTACCCAGATAACAAGAAATACATGTTGGCATGTCATCTTTACATCTCCTGAAAGATTTCACCTCTGGGTGGCAAAAACGGTTAAGCTTGGCCATTAGTCAAAAGGTTGGTGTGAGCCACTCCACTGCTAGGCACTCCGAAGACAAGCGGCCATGGAGCGGAATCTGCCTCCTAGCGGCCCTGTGTGGTTCTGAGGCTTTCGGGAGCAGACGGATTCAAACTGCTGACCTGACAGCAGCCCAACGCATAACCCACTGTGCCGCATTACCTCAGAAGACCACAAGAAAGGACAACAACCCTTCTGCCATTGAGTCTGTTCTAACTCACAGGGGCTCTATAGGACAGCAAAACTGCCTAAGGTTTTCTGAGACCATCACTCTACGGAAGTAAAAAGCCGCCTAATCTTGCTTCTGCGAACACAGCTGGTGGTTTTGAAATACTGATTTTGCAAGTTACAACCCAACCCTTGCTCTCCGCAGCTGAGAGGCCACAGCTGGGGAACCCCTATGGACTGGTTCTACTCTATACACACGTGTCACGAGTCAGAATGAGCAATAACATTCTGAGTTTACAGCTCTGAGAAGTTGGTTTCTTGCTACTCCACAGGGAGTTAAAACTTCAACCCCAGTGGCGATCTTATCTCCATTCATGTAGAAGCTCCACATGTCTCTCGTGCCTATATAAAATAGTCCTTTTCTTGAAACCTGCCTCTAGATTTGAAGGCATCCCCTCGAATTCTAGTATTCTGTAGTGACAACCTACCCCTCTTCAATGGTTTCCAGACCGGTTGCTCCTTGTAAAAGGCCCGTTTTGTCTCTGTGCTGGTGCTGTTGGAGTTGAGCATTGGGCTCCTGACTGAGCACAGATGAGGCTTTCTACTCCAGTACAGGTTAGTTCTACCCTGTAGTATAGAGTTGCTATGGGTCTAACTTGTTGGCAGTGATGGTTTTTAAGCATGAAGAAAACCTTCCCTTTATATATAAACCTTCTACTGATACATATTTTAGGGGTCTCCAATTATGTATTTCAGATGTAGATAAATGTACCAAGGCTTTACAGATGTGCAAGACTACATATAGTTTTGGAAGAAGTACAGTCAGAGAAGGGAGGATGGCAGGTGTTTGTCTTACAATACTTTGGACTTGTTAGTAAGAGAGAGTAGCTCCTGGAATGGGGCATCATGAAGTAGACTCGGCTCCAGCGAAGAAGCGGAAGATCTTCAAGAGATGGCCGGGCACAGTGGCTACAACAATGAGCTCAAACGTACCTACCTACCATTGTCAGGACGGCACAGGACCAGGCAGCGAGCGTTCTGTTTGTTTCACCTAGGAGGCTTAAGAGTCAGAACCGACTCAATGACACCTAAAAAGAGGACTACTTTATCTTTCTAAGTATCTCTAACAATAAAAACAAGCTCATGTCCCCAGGAGGCAATGACTCAGCAGTCCCCTTCCTTCATTGCAATGTTAAGTCAGTCCATCACCTTATAAAAAGTACAACATACAGGCTCTGGGATGAAGCCAACTTCCGTCTGAACTCTAGTCATGCCAATTATGAGCTGTGTGACTGTGAGCAGGATACTTTTAGCTTGGGTTTCCCCTTTAAAAATAAAGGGTCACGAGGAAATCCTCTGTGAGATGAATCGGGAGCAAATACTGTTGAAGAGAGATTTGATGCTTTCTCTGGGCATTTGGAGTTGTGAGGATCAGTAAAGTACTGTACATACCATGTTTATGTAATATTTGGAAGTTGTAAGTCCTCAATACATTTTCGCTATTAAACGCAGGTGGTTTGGATTACTGGTGTAAACAGTTGAAAAGGGTTTTTAATTTAGCTGCATTCTTTTACTTGCCCTCGACCACAAGGGGGCGCCATTGCCCCATGTAGATTTTAAAGTGGTCCTCCCTCCCAAGGTCAGGATGACCTCAATAGTTGGGCCTTCAACCTCCCTTGCCCTTCCGTTGTAGTTGTATTTGGAGCTAGCGCAAACTTGACTGCTGTAATCATGCCAATCTCTCCACGAGATCTTCATCTTGCCAGACCCCACGCGCTGTATGTGCATACAGCAATTCTAAGCCAATGGGTGGGAGATCTTAGTCCCTAGGTTTTCCTATTGGCCATTGACACCGGCTATCACAATCTGACAACAACAACAAAAACACACACTAACCATTCAGTCTTCATAACCCTAGGCTCCAGGATGCCAAGAGGTTTAGAGCATTGCTGTTTCCTACCCTCCCTCCAAAAATAGGTAATCCTTCCTAGGCCACCCAAGAATTGTCCCTTTGGAAGCGTCACCCTGATGATGCTCCTATCTGTTGGCACTGACTGGAGTTCCGTCTTCTGATCTGTTGACTAGTCTCTGTGGATAATTAACCAGAGGGAAGAAGCCAGGTCAGACTATTGTAGGGTTACGAGGAAATCCTCTGTGAGATGCTAAATTGGGAGCAAATATTGATCAACAGAACTTTAAAGGCACCGATGAGGTAACTGAGATCAGTGCTTGCTCTGGGCATGGCTTTGTTTCTCTGTATGAAGTTCTTTCCTAATACCCACCCAGCTGGTTCCCAAGCCAAAGGAGTATTAGTTGGTAGGTATGAGACTTGTTATGAGAACATAGGGAAATTTTGTTTGCCCAAGAAGTACAACCAGAATGCTCCTTAGAAGGGAGGACACGAAGACTGTGCGTTATGTACTTTGGACATGTTATCTGGAGGAATGCATTCCTGGGGAAGTTTCTCAACAAGATGAACGCACACAATGGCTGCACAACTGGCTCACACCCCAACGACTGTGAGCGGTACAAGACTGGGCAGTTCTGTGCATAGAGACACTGAGTGGGACCTGACCTAACAATATAGACACTCAGTCTATTAAGACCTGACTCAGATGGGTATCGAAACCTGTGAACCTTGTTAATGAGGGTTTGGAGCTAAGCTATACATTTCCCTTGCCCTTGGGTCGATGGCAATGACAGGCTTAAGGCAGTATAAAGGTCCTAAGGTCTTGTCCACCCAGAGGGATTAGTCAGGGTGGTGCGGAAAATCACTAGTGCCATGGGTCATTCAGGTCTCTGGGGAGCACAGGATAAGAACATACATAACACTGCCAAGGCCCCTTGGGTCCCCAAGGCCCTGTGGAAGTGGTATGAAAAAGAGAGGGTGCCTGATGCCTGGTTTCGGATAGGGGATGATCTGCAGCTGCTGATCTTGAGGGGTGGTCCCGCTCTTCCAAGTGTGCTCCTGGAGCGGCAGTGAGCCCAGTGTCCAGAGGTGCTGGAAGAAGGCCTTGCATTAGCTAGGCATTTTTGGATTTTGGATTTTCCAGCCCACATAAAGCACTGGATATTCGGTCTCTTGCCTTTGCGCCCATTCTCCATACATAGTAGTCTGTTCGAGTCTCTTGAACTCGAGATCACTGCCTATGTCCTCGTGATGTCACCTCCATATGCGTGCAGTCATTAACCAAAGACATTCTTCAGGAGACCACGGAACAATAATATATTAAGGGATAGGAGCTCAAGAACTTTCCAAGATCAAGGTTCTGAGGCTTTTTCCTCTACCACTCACCTTAGAATTCACCTCGCTTGGCTTTAGTGGTAAAGGGGAAACCCGAAAAAGGAAGTTAACTGAGTTATCAGGCATATTTTTAGCCACCTACACGATCCCCCGCCTCCACCCTTTCCCTTCATTAGCCGAATTCCGGCGGCCCAATCCTCCCCGCCACAGCCGCTCAAGCCCCGCCCCCCTCCACAGCGGGCCAATGGCCTTGGCCCCCCAGCGAGGGGCGGGATCCGGCTCGGTGCAGTAGGCGGGGCCTCGCCGAGGACCCCGAGCTGGGCGCCGCCGCCGGTTCGTCTACCCTCTCCCTCAGCCGCCTCCTTTCAACCTTGTCCACCGGTCGGCGCGGCTTCTGGTGCAGCGGCGGCGGCTCCCATTCGTGCCGCAACTCACCCCCTCCCTCCCTCCGTAGCCAGATTCCCGAGTGCGCCGGCCATGGCTTTACTCACTGCGGCCGCCCGGCTCTTCGGAGCCAAGGTGAGCGACTAAGGAAGGAGCGTGCTGTCCCCGGGTGGGGCTGAGGCGACCGCCCGGCCCTCGCGCACCGGGGTCTCCCTCCCCCATCCTGGCGCGCCTTAAAGGGGCCGAGCGCTGGGCCCGCAGCCCGCCCTGCGAGGCGCTCTCGGGCCATGTGTTCCTCTGGCCATCCAGCCCTGGGTGTGCCCGGGGCTGCCCACCGCGCGCAGGCGGGTCTGGGCGGGGTGGGGGCCGGACCTTCTTGCCCCTTCGCGTGTCTAGGGTGGTGGGAGGTTAGGCATGGCCCTGGTAAAGGAGACGCCAGTAAGGGAAAGGGGTGGTTTGTTCCTAAAGAGACTGGGAGAGGGGGACGGGGGAGGAGGGGGGAGTGGGAGGGAAAGCCAAGGCGTTCACTTTGCCCTTGGGCAGAGGCTTTCCGACTTCTGCTTTGTAGGGAGGACCTTGTCAGTTCCCGAACACCCTCCTGCTGCACCCCCAGGCCCATTATCTACACCTTCAGTGACCTAGCCTGAGTCGTTCCTGCGCCAGGCGTGGGACTCCTTTTTATCCTTGGGACGCGTAGGCTTTCCGCCTTAGGAGGAGCTAGGGCGGGGTGGAGTGGCCTCTGTAAACCACCTCCGGGATTGTCATACGTGGTCGGCATCCGCAGTGGTGTCCGCCTCGAGCGGGAGGCGCAGCTGGTGAAGCCGCCCCCCAGGGTTGGCAGCTGCTAGCCAGCCTAAGGAGAAGAACTTCCCGTCGCCGCTCCGGACCCTGGGATGAATGTCTTTTGCCTCTGGGAATCCTAAGAAGGCTTTCCGAGGGATTTGCTGCCAGTTTTCAAATTGCCAGTAGTGTGGGTCCTGGTGTAGGTTGGCCCTTTAAACGGAGCAACTGCTGCGCCGAGGGAGTACCAGCCCTCTGATCCAAGCCGGGATGACCTTGACTTCTGTATAAAGAATGTATGCTTTCTCTTCTGTAGACCGGTTCAAGCACTCCACACCTGAAGTGTAGGCACTTGTAAGAATGTGTGTTACCCTCGAGGTTGGCTGAGATAAGGTGGAAACTTGTAGGGTTTGCCATTGGGGCTTCCGGACCCCTAGCCCGTTTGGGACTTCCTTGGCTTAACTTGGCTGTTGCTTCTCTGGCTGCCAGGGAACAGAGAAGGGAAGCCTCCTGGGAAATGAAGCAAGTTGGAGAGAGTGTTTTGGCAGAATAGGGGACTCTATAATTAGTTCATTCCAGAACTGCTAACCCAAACCAGAGAGTCTACCCTTGGTGTGGATTTGAGAAAGCCCTCAGACTTTACTTATTGGATTTGTTTTCTCATACACCTTCAGAAGACATTGAAGGCAGCTGCGGTCTCTTGCTGTCATTCTTGTTTTTTCTACTTGTTAAGAGCTAGGCCTGTGGATCCCAGGAACCCATGGATTTTGGAAGCAGGGATGGATTACTCCGTAAGCAAGGTAAACATGGACTTGTGGTCTTACTCATCTGTAGTGAACAATTTCACATATAAACGTACTGTGCATGGTGGGTACTCCACCCCTGTCTGGGGGTGTAAATTGGAAAAGAGGCTTTGATTCTGTAGGAAGGTGCTGTGGTACTGGGACTGAGACAGATGCCAGACAACTAGAAGCACAGTATCTTTATTGGGAAAACAGTAAGATTGTTCATTCACTACAGATTAGTAAGTAAGCCCATGCTTACCTTGTTTGTCGGGTAACCTGACCCTGAATTGGAAGACCTTAGACTGCCTTTGGCTCTTGAAACTAGCAAACTACCAAAGCCTGGTAATCTCAGGAGTGGAAATTTCCCTTGAACTGAGCAGTGTGACAAAGGGAACCAAGAAGCCTTTCCATTTGTCAACTTTGCTAGCATCGGAGCTTTCCAGGTTAGCCTGCTACTTAATTGTTAGCTGATTTTATTTTGGTTGTTAAGGCAAAGTAGACATCTCACATGGAGGAACTGACCCCTGCCACTTTGCTTCTCAAGGACAGGTACAGTTTCACTTTTCTAACAAGTTTTCTTGTGTTCTGTGTTTTTGTTTGTTTTCTAATATATATTATATCTATATAATATGTTAGATTACTGTATATACACTATATCATGTTATATCACTAATATATTAACATGGTAGTATATATTATATTGATACACACACAATCCTTTCTGGGAAACTCAGATGTTAGCCATCGTTCTTGTGTTCCGGCTCACTGGCAGGTAACTTAAATGAACACTTGAGTTGTTGAGACAAACTGATTTAAGACATATGACTAATTTATTCAAATGAAGTAATACAGGGGGACTTTAAAAAGTTTGTGAAAAAGTGTAATTAAAAGGTAGTGGAATTTTTGTATGAGCTTTTCTGAAAGCTCCCTCATACTAAGCAAGGGCCTTTTCGTTTTGGCTGTTATGTTAATACATCACGATTAGTTTCGTGATCTTGAAAGCTGCCCGTTCACAGATGATCTGGGTTTGGCTTTGGGCTAAGAATTAGGCCAGCTGTTCATGAATGGGTTCCTGAAGTCATGTGATTTAGCCAACCCTGGCTAAAAAGAGTTATTCCTTGTCCTGTTGAGATGATTTGATAATTTCCAACCCCAAAGTGTTTCTAGATTACTTCTAGCCTTTTCTGGATAAGAAATTGCAGTTCCTTCATTGTACCCGCACTGTTTCCACTTCCTCCCCGCAGTCCCGTTTCTATTTGCCCTTTTCTGCCTTCTGAACTTTGTTTTTTGGGAGAATTCCTGTGACCTTTTGGTCTCCTGGTTGATTGTTCTGGGGCACATGTTCCTTGGAGTGTGATTGTTAACTTTAAAGGCATTTGTACTCATATTGTCTGAATGTTATCTCTGAGGGTTGAGGATGCTTAAAGACCACAGTTTCATCAGTCTCCTGACAAGCCAATAAATTGTTTTTTTCTATGATTTTATATTTTGCTATACTTTTCTTACTCTGTCCAAGAACTCCTCTTGTGACTTGGATCAGAGCAGTCCTCAGTGGTTGCCAAGATACCATCTAGTTCTGGTTTTAGGCTAGTAGAGGCTGTGATTTGCATGGTCTGTTACGCCTTTGGATTACAGTTGATCCTTCAGCATCATGGAGTGTTGCAGGCCCACTTACACACATTTTTCTTTTGGCTACTATAGCGAGCCCTGGTGGCACAAAGATCTGCTTAAAATGCTATAACACTAATCATCTCCGTGTGTGCTGGTGTTTAAGCAGATACTTAAAACACTTCAGTTGACCACATCGCCATGGAGAAAAAATCCTCTTAAGCCTGTGTTGTTCCATGGTCAGCTGTAAGTTTCACGCACATTTTCAATTGTGGGAGGCTGACACGCCCAACCCCTGCTTTGTTCAAGGGTCAGCTGGGATTGTTTCCTTGAGTCTTTTATTTTCTTCACCCTTTGCAGAAAGAGATCAGTAGCTGTATCTTCGATGGCCCTTTGCAAGCTCAAAACTTTTAAAGGCAAAGGCACAGTTAACTTCTGGTGAGTGTGCCTTGCCTTTGGTTATCAGTCTGTCCAAAGTGATGTCAGTGGGCAGCAGGTAAGGACTGTAGTCAGTCAGCAAGGAAGACTGGTGTTCTGGTTCTTGTAATTCCAGTGGGCAGCAGGCAGAAAATTGGACTCAAACCACACCACCTTCTGTTTTGTCCCAGTGTGTTCTGTAGTTCTGTAGAGTTCAAGTAGGATGTGAATTTGTTTCTAACTGTAGGGGACTCAGAACAAGCTCTTTCTTAGGATCTAAATAGATTTCATCTGCTTCCCCGCTACTGCCAAAATCCTTTAGCGTCCTGATTTCTTTTTAACATTCTGCTGTTTTTAAAGGTTGCTAATTCAGGTTTCTTGTGGCTTTCTATTACTGAGGGTGAATGTTCTGCTGATTTCCAGAATCTAATTTCTAATTCAGATTTAACAGAAGGGGGGGGGGAGAGATCTAGAAACTTACATTTTTTCAAGGACTTGATTTGACTAATGGTCATTGCTTGGTGGCCCAAGATCACTGTTGAGTAAGATTCTGCCCTTTTGACAACTTACTAGATGCATTCTGCACAACTGTTGAGTGTTTTGGGTGGGGGTGGGAGCAGGAGGGGTCTTTTTGGGAGATAGAGAGTATTTTAAAGATCAGTTACAGAAATGACTTTTTTTTAATTAGGGGTTCATACAACTCTTATCACAATCCATACATACATCAATTGTGTAAAGCACATTTGTACATTCATTGCCCTCATCATTGTCAAAACATTTGCTTTCCACCTAAGCCCCTGCCATCAGCTCATTTCCCCCTCCTTCCCTGTTCCCCCCTCCCTCGTGAATCCTTGATAATTTCTAAATTATTATTTTGCCAGATCTTGTACTGTCTGGCATCTCCCTTCACCCACTTTTTTGTTTGTTCCCTTTTACCAATCCACTCCCATTATCGCCACTCACCTCACTGGTCCTGAAGGGTTCATCTGCCCTGGATTCCCTATGTTCCCATTTCCTGTCTGTACCAGTGTATATCCTCTGGTCCAGCCAGATTTGTAAGGTAGAATTGGTATCATGATAGTGGGTGAGGAGGAACCATTTAGAAACTAGAGGAAAGTTGTATGTTTCATGGTTGCTACATCACACCCTGACTGGCTCATCTCCTTCCTGAGACCCCTCTGCTAGGGGATGTCCAGTGGCTGACAAATGGGCTTTGGGTCTCCACTCCACATTCCCATCCTCATTCACAATGATATAATTTTTTGTTCTTCTGATACCTGATAAGCGATCCCTTTGGCACACCTAGTGATCACACAGGCTGTTGTACTTCCATGTGGGTTTTGTTGCTTCTGAGCTGGATGGCTGCTTGTTTACCTTCAATCCTTGAAGACCCCTATATCCTTTGCTAGCCAGGCACCATCAGCTTTCTTCATCACATTTGCTTATTCATTCGCTTTGTCTTCAGCAATTGTGTCAGGAAGGTGAGCATCATAGAATGCCAGTTTAATAGAACCAAGTATTCTTGCATTGAGGGAGTACTTGAGTGGAGGTCCAGTGTCCAACAGCTACCTTAATACTAAACCTATAAATATATGCACATAGATCTATTTCCACATCCTCATGTATAAATATATTTACATATGTATATGACTTTATTTAGACCTCTATATTTAGACCCCTTGCCTCCTACCTCTTTCCACTATTTCCTTTGACTTTCCTCTTGTCCCACTATCATGCTCAGTCTTCATTTGGGTTTCAGTAATTCCTCTTGGTTGCATTACCCTTGATCATGCCCTACCAGGCCTCCTACTACACCCTCCTCACCACCGATTTGGATCACTTGTTGTTCCCTTGCCCCTGGGTTTGTTAACACCACTACCTTTCCCCCACACCTCCCATGTCTCCCTGGAACTGTCAGTCCCCTTGTTTTCTTGAGATGATCAGAAATGACTTATCTAAGTAGTCTGTTTTCTCTTCCCCCTCGCCCCCCACCCCCCCAGTGCCTTGTTTCTTGCTTGGAGCTGAAATTTACAGCAAAATTAAGAACAGCTTCTACTTCTAGGCTGGCACCTTATTCACTAGTATATACATGTATATCAACAGAGGGTCAATAAATATTGAATAAAAGAATTACGAGGGTTTTTACAAAAAGGAAAACTAAGACTAATCCTTTTTTGAGGCCAGAAATGGCCTCATTCACTGTCTCAGAGTGGTTGATGAACCTTTCGTGAAGAAATTGCTGGGGAATGACACTTGGGTAAAAAATAATAAGGAAATGTCATGAATATAAGGGGGGGCCAGCTTTTCTCAGTGACCTGATCCAGTAGTACAGGACAAGTTCAGTGTCACCGTTGTGAAACATGTTGAATGGCGTTAGTTCTCTGACCTGTTCTGGGGAGACAAGAGCTGTTGTCCTGTGCTTACTCCCTAGTGCAAGTTGTTCCTGCTGTGTCGGGGGCCTCTGTACAAGTTTATGCCTTCCAGTCGTCGGTACATTATATTGGCTTCATTAGCTAAGCTAGTCCAGCTTGCTTGGCAAGCTCTGATCTTTTGTTGAAGGATGATGGCTTTATTATTAAATTAAAAGCAGGAGTTTCTCTCAGAAACCTTTTACACCAGGACTCCTGTGTCAGTAAACCAGCCTCTAACAATCGAGGGGTCTGTAGGCACAATTGTTCGGTTATATTAGCGATCATAGTAGAGTCATAGAAGAGAGAGTAAAATAAAGCAGTTGGACACATTTTGTGGTAGCATGTTCACCTCAGGGACGGCCATGATATAGCAGCCAGGTCTGCACAGAGAAAACACATTTCCAATCATGGCATATATACACATTCAGGGACATGCAGGCCCCTCTGATTACATCATAATGGGAAGGGGTTGTACAATAGGCATACATCAATCGGAGGGGGACAAGCTAGGGACCATCTCAGAACCAGAAGGGGCTGCACTAGGGGAACACATGCAACAAGATGGGCCCGCCCTAGATTCAAGATGACAGCCTACCCTTGGTCGTCTTTGAGTTGGCTTGACCTTGTCCATGAGCTCTCCTTCAGGAAAACGATTCACTATCCTTATCAGCAGGGGGTGGGACAGACTGTAGAGTCTGATTGCTCTAGTTGGCTGATACCCTTGGAGATAACCTCTAAGCAGTTTGCCTTGACCTCCAAGTGTGCAATCAACTACGATGTGATGTAAGCAGCACCTTAGGTATGGCATATATTTCGGGAACAACCTTTATGCATCCCACACTCTTGGATATTTGGCAGGTCATAGTCCTGTTCCTGGAGTGGAAGTAAAAAATTGCTTAGCTTATCCACTGTAGAGGTGAGGTAAGGGTTCTGAATGTGGATCATTACTGATGATAGGCTAAGAGGGATAATTGGGGCGTCATTATTGAGCAAGTGCTTATCTGAGTAAAGTTCTATTGTTTCTGGAACTTGGGGAAGGGGAGGATAGTTTTAATTGATTTTTGATAGGTAATCTAGCCAAAACTCCTCTAGGAATGCGCTTTGACAGGATCTCCTGTGTTCATTTTTTTCTCACTTTTGAAATAGAGGTTCTTTTTATTATCTATATTTTTACCTCCTAGCTCATTGGGGAACTACAATCCACTCTTTAGTAATCATCAGTAGAGGATTTTGCCCAGGAGTGTCAGCATATGAGGTTTCAAAAAACCTCTTAGGAATTGTGACACCCCACCAATAGAGAAGCTGGTCACCAGACCTTGTGAGCCAGACAGACCCTTGAATTTGGAAATGTCTGGCATCATCTCACTAATGAATGTACTCACCTGTTGAGTGAAGTGATTACCTGAGTCACCTGACAGCTGCTGTTCCACCTGTGGTGTGCACCCAGAACCAAGCCAGGGCCAACAGTCTGAGCCCATCAGGCCCCCTCCAGAGTTGGGGGAGGAACAGGAAGGTGAAAGGTGTGGGGTGTTACCTGCCAGTCTCACCAGTGAATGTAGCCTGTCTGGGTGAGTGAGTTGTGAGGTCTGGAGTCTGATAGTTCTTCAGCCCTTCCTGTCTAGTCATCTTTGCTGTGCTTTGTTGTTGTTTGTTGTTAGGTGCCACTGAATCACCCCTACGGAAAACAACAAAATACTTCCTGGTCCCCAGCCAGGCTCTGTCTTTGTGTTGCTGCTGACTCATAGTGACCCTATAGAACAGCAGGGTTGAATTGTTCCCTCGTTTCTGACTCCCATGAGAGTAGAAAGCCCTGTCTGTCCTCCCTGGAGCGGCTGGTGGTTTTGAGCTGCCGACTGTAGCTTGTGGCCTTTCTCATAACTACATCACCATCGGTTTGTTGAACGTCTTCCTGTTTCTCACACACTCTTTACTAAGCCTGGCAAGGACTGGTCACCCCGATAACATGTCTGAAGTAAGTGTGATGAGGTCTCCCTAGCCCTGCTTCTACAAATCATCTGGCTGCATTTCTTCCGAATCTGTTTTGTTGTTCTCTCATTTTATGATGTGGACAAAACTGTAAATCAAAGATACTAGTTCTTTGGTTTTCCTTATTCATTCTTCAGCTTTCACATGGATATAGAGCTATTGAAAATAGCATGGCTTGCGACAGGCACAGCTTACCCTCAAAAGTGACATCTTTGCTTTTTAACACTTTAATGAGGTCTTTTGCAGCAGATTTTACCCAGTACATCATTTGATCTCCGGACTGCTACTTGCATAGACATTGCTTGGGGATCCTAACTAAGGAACCTTGGGTTTTTGCATTATGTTGAGGTGTAAACCGTATTGTAGACTTAGTGTCAGTGGCCTTGTGTAGTCAGTAAAACAGGTAATTATTTTAATACTTTGCTCTTAACTAAGATCTGACGATATCCTTGGCTTCCCTAGTTTCACATCTTCTGAACCTGGCTTGAATTTCTGGCAGCTCCCTATAGATACCCTCTTTGCCCGCCCCTGCCCCCCAAATAGAATCCCACCCAATCTTTTTTTCCCCCGTAGTCAGTGTGGATGTACCCACCCAGTCTTACAGGTGCGCTTCAACAACTGCTCTTTGAATAGCTTAAGCAACGTTTTATTTGGGTGGTTGTTCAGGAGTGTCTGCATTAGTTTGCTCACCTTGGGAATGGGCACGGATAATAGATCTATTCAGTTGGTCAGGTAGTTGTCTTCCAGATTTCCTGGCATAGATGAGTGAGTACTTCCAGTGCTGCACCCATTTACTGAAACACCTCAGCGGGTGTCCTGTCAGTTCCTGGAACCTTGTTTTCTACTTTTGCCCTTGATGCACCTTGGATTTCTTCCTACAGTAGCATTTCCTCTAGATTATGTGCCACCTCCTGAAATGATTGAATGTCAAGCACTACTTTTTGGTACAGTGACTCTCTATTCCGTCATCTTTTGATACCTTCTCTAATTCAGTCAATCCTTCAATACTGCAACTCATGGCATGAGTCCCACACCCCCTTTCGGTTTTCTAACTCCAAGTCTGCACATTCATTATGCTTTACCTCATCTCTTCTACTTCATTAGTCCTTTTTTGATTTTTTTTTTTAGTCCTTTTTTTCTTTAGCCTCTCTATGTTCTGGAATCTAGAGCAGGTTTCAGACTGTCTTCTGACATCTCTTTTGGTCTCTTCTGTCTTGTTTTCTTCATGACCGATTGCTTTTTTCCTGCCTACATACATGATGTTATCCTACAACTCAGCTGGTCTTCAGTTGATTGAGTGCATCAAATCTGTTCTGGTTTCTTAATTCAAGTGGGATATACGCATGATTATGCTTTTGCTTTTGTGGATTTGCTTTTATTTCCTTCAGCTTTTACTCCAAACTTGCATTTGAGCAATTGATGATCTGTTCCATAGTTAATGCTCTGCCTTGTTCTGATTGGTGGTGTTAAGCTTCTCCCTGGCCTTTTCCACAGATAACTGTTTGATTTTAGTGTATTCTGTTTGGTGAGTTCCACGTGTGTATGGTTGCTGTGTATGTTGCTGGGGGAAAGAAAAAGTATTTCTAATTTCATTGGTCTTGGATAATTCTATATTATGTTCTCTGTTGTCAGTTCTGTACAGCACCAAGGCTGCATTTAAGCACTACTGATTCTTTGTTTCTCAACTTTGGCATTCCATTCACCAGTAATTATCAGTGTATCTTGATTACACGTTTGATCGATTTTAGGCTGAAGAAGTTGGTAGAATTCTTCAACTGCCTCATCACTAGTTGGTTGGTGCATAAAATTGATTAATAGTTGTATGCATATAGATATTATCCAGACAGCATTGTACTTAAAGGTACATGCACTCATACTTCCCTGCCATCGAGTCAATGCTGACCCTTATCAGCCCTATTACAGGACATGGTAGAACTACTCCTGTGGGCTTCCAAGACTAACTTTTGGCGGGAGTAGAATTTTTTTTTTAACGTTTTATCAGGGGCTCCTACAACTCTCATCACAATCCATACATACATCAGTTGTGTAAAGCACACCTGTACATTCATTCCCCTCATATTCTCAAACATTTGCTCTTCATCAAGGCTGTAATTTTTTGCAGAAGTAGACTGCCACAGCTTCCTGTGTAGGATGGCTCGTGGGTTTGAACCACCAAGATTCCTCATTTAAAAAATCGCTGATTTTTTTTTCCACCGCCAGCTTCCAGCATTGTACAGACCCAGTTGATGGGGGAGATAAGAGCCATAGCTGCTTCCTCTTCTAATTTTCACTATTAGCTTTGCACCTTGAATATTCTGACCACAGCATCGGATCATTAGAAGAAAAATTATTCCCAAGCAGGATCTGTATTTCTGTTATTTACGGCATCTGCAGCCTTGGCAGCTTTTAAGTTCTAAAATTGTTTGTTTCTGCACCATTATTTTTTACTATGAGGAATGGATGCAGGATTTGGAACATATTCTTTTATATTTGTATTGCTGTTAGTAATTTGAACACAAGCAATATTATATTAATTTGCCTGTTAAACTTGATCATTTAACAGAAATGACTTGTGCTTCATTACATTATAAAAAGGAAGGTAATTTAGGAATTGACTTTAGGGGTTTACAAATTCTTTTTTGTATCTTCTATGAGCTTTTTTTGTCTTCACCTAGTTGGCTGTAAAATTATGTCACTTTTCAAATTCCATTTATAGAAATAAATTTGAATTATCTGACAATAGCACAAAATTTTATATTTGAAAATCAGTATATAAAACAAAATTATTTAGAACCTGTAATTTCATTATTCAGATTGGCGATACAGTCCAAAAAAGTAGGTACTTATAAAGGCAATCAGAAGTAATTTCATTCATTTATCATGTGTTTGTAGATAGCAGGTATTTTTCGTCTTGAAATGATACTTAAAAACTTGTGAACTCACTTTCCATCCTGTAGCGCTGCCCTTCCTAGCTCACTAGCCTGCTACTGATAGCCACTGGTGGGGAAGGCCATGGTGCACATAGAAGGGCATGTTCTAGCTGAAGAGGCATTCAGTTTGGCATTTAGGACCAGAATGAGATTATACCAGATTGGTCCCAAGTGAACAGGAAAATGTAATTGTTACCACATACAATTATATAATGTATATTGTCTTTCTTTGTGGACTTTTCCAACTTCCATAGTCAGAGATACATACACAATTGAGGTAACCATGTTAGCGTTGGACAAGCATGTTTTTGAAGTCATAATAATTTCAATTTCATAAAGTCTGAAGGAAAATGGAAAATAGAATACATTCATATCGCTTATTCTCTGGATGGTCACTTATTTCTCTGTGATGCCTTTGGTTCCTCTCTTGAAAGGCAAATATAGAAATGCAATCACTGTTGCAATACAAATTGATTTTACACAATCAATACTGACTTGCATCCTTTCACTGTACCTCCTACCATGTTTATGAGCATATAACAGTAATGTCAGCACTTGTGTCTCAGACAGCAGACAATAAAAGTACAAACTCAATGCACAAATTAAAATTTTTCATGTTAGATAAATATTATTTCCAGTATTTTTCCCCAACAGTTTTATTGGCATATAATTCACATATCGTACAATTCAATAGTTAAGTCACATCAAGAAGAGTTGTATAAGCATCACAAGTTTTAGAACATTTTCTTTTTTTCCCAAAGTATTTTATTAAAAATAAAGGCTATATTTTATTAAAAATAAAGGCTGTTAACCAAGCCCTCATGTTCCCTCTTTCCCAATGAGCCATTAGGTCATTAAAAGTCTTGATGTCATTTTCATTCTTATGGATTTCATATACAGAAAAATATTAAAAACAAAAAATAAGAATAGCCAAGTAAAACAGAAAAACCTCAAGCAAAAAGGAAGAAAATATTAAATGGTAGAACAAATTTAAAAGGATTATAAGGGAGACCAAATGATAGGGTGCTAAATTTTAATCTACCTGCGTCTGCAACAATTCACTTTTTTTTTTTAGTTGCAACAGCTTTAAAATAGGTTAAAGGGGAGATTAAATGATAAGCTATTACATTTAGACTCAACTAGGCCTGCCATAATGAACTTTATAATGTTCTCTGTTAAATACCCGGGCTATTTACATACCTCGACTATGATTGGAGGGATTCATCAGAGGTTTGATCCATGTGTGGACCCTACAAATAGATTTTTATATTCCCAGTACCTTTTTGACATTCACTATGTTCATATGATATTAAATTATTATTTGTTAGTATTACATTAAGTATAGATACTGTCTGTGTGTGCCAAACATTTTAAAGTTACAAATATTACTGTTTACATAATGTAGGCTAGAACTGCAATTAGATGCTGTCCTGTTAAAAAGTGACCTGGTGCTCTTACTCTCCCTCACTCACTCTCACTCTCTCACTCTCTCTCTCACTCTCACTCACTCACTCATTCTCACTCACTCTCACACACTCTCACTCACTCTCACTCGCTCGCTCGCTCGCTCTCTCTCTCACTCTTTCACTTACACTCTTAAAATAAATAAATAAAAAGTGACCAGGATTCATTGCAATGGTCAACTTACTTGAGGTTCCCTTGTTTTCTACGTCATCCGCGATTAGTGTTCCTGTTACATGACAAAGGGCATGACTGTCCCTCTGGTCTGGAGTTGTTAGATCAGCAAAGGTGTACGTATGGATAAGACACTTTCAAAATGGACCAGAGAGCTATTATCTGTTCATTAAATTTGACTTGCTTGAGTGACTGCTGTGTCAGATCCAGTTTCGTCCTGGGCGAATGTAACAAGAGTTAGGTTCCAAAGGCCACCTCCATGTCTTAGAAGGAAATAGAATGCTCCCACGAGACCCACCGAGGTAGGAGTTTCAATTATATGGTGCTTTCTATCCCTGTAAACAGGGGTCTCAGAAACCTGCAGCAGGGTCACTAGGGGTCAGCATGGACTCAGTGGTAATGAGTGCTTATCAAAGTCACATCAGTTATATGGAGGGGACCATAGAAGACATAACTATGAAAGCGTTGAAGTGGTAAGGGCCTCATAGCTTAACCTAGTACCTGGGCTCCCTCGTGACCCTGCTGAACTTTATCCCCAGCACACTGAAGCTGGGTCTGTTTCCTTTGGGCCTGCCAGGTGCCTCAGTGTGGTTTTAGCTTTTCCTTGTGCCTTATCTGCTTGGCTTGGGACAACTGATGCCCTTGTTTGGTGATGCCCTAAGCACCTGTTTATCTTGCTTTGGGAGTAATCCATCTCTGCCGACACTGAAGAGTACTAGAAAGTGGCCACACTATTTTATGTATTTGTTATGTAAAAAGTACCAAACACTTGTTGTGTGCCAAACATTGGTTTGAGTCCTTATTAAGTACATCAGTCCCTTGAGGTAGGCACTATTGTTTACATTTTCTAGGTAAGGAAAACAGACACATGTTGACCCAAGCCAGTAAGTGGCAGAGAAGCAGATTATACCACTTTTTTTTCCAACCATAGCCTGTCTACAACTGGCACTGTTCTACAGATTGGGAAATCTGGCGACTAGGACTATTGTTTTCAACTGGGTACAGACAGTTGAGGTCAGCGAGTGATAGGCTCCTCAAGAGGCTCTTCATTAAATGGTAAAGAAACGCTAAAGAAAATGAGGGTGAAGTGTGGCGATGGTTTACGCTCCCCTTTCATAGATGCTGCATTCTTACAGCTTTGCCAGGTAGCCTTCTATTCTTTCCTCCCCCTGGTTTTCCAATGATAAATACCATATGCAGAAAGAGCAGGTCACCACTGTCTGGACAGTTCTCTGGCACAGGGAGGGAAATAGTCCAGTGTGCCTATCACTGGAAGAGAGATCTTCCTCTGAGGGAGCCCCATTTTCAGCTTAAGATAGGGGTTGTTTTTCTATCTGTTGAGCTTGCCTAGACTTGTTTCTCCTAAGATGTAACCTTACAGTGTTCTTACAGTTCTTTATTGCCAATGAAGCTACAAGCCGTTGTAGAAATTTAAAGATAGTTTCAAAGTGGAAGATCTCAACTTTCAAAAGATCTTTTAAAACAAAAGACGCCAACATAACCACTACCCACCCACCATGAGCTACTGCAAAGCTGATGGTCGTCTCTGGGAGATGGGCTGCCAACTTTGGAGCATGCAATGGAGTTCAAGATAAGGTCTGTTTTCTTTCTGGTGACTAATAAAAGGCAAAGCTCTGTGTGTGTGTGTGTGTGTGTGTGTGTGTGTGTGTGTGTGTGTGTGTGTGTGTAAAGCGATTGTAAATTGGGTGATGGTTTACAGAGCAAATCATACTTGTACGTTTAATTCATACACACACCAACTCAACCTGCTTCATTGCAATCCCCTCAATGCACCATCACGTAGTCCCATTTCTTCCTTGTGTTTCCTGTTCCCTCTCTTCTCTTTTCCACCAGCCCTCTGAACTTTGACCTTGGCCAAATACTCCCTTTTGAGTTTATATGATTGGTTGTTAGTAAACTAAATACGGATTGTTAATGAGTTCATCTCCAGACCTGAAGGATAAGGGCCCTAGTCTTGGAGTGATTTCTTAAATACTAAGTTCAGCTTCCCATTTGCCTCACCTTCCTATAGGGTGTAGGTGTGAAACTGTGCTCAGATGGCCCACAGTGAGCTGGAGAAGACTAGGGAGGAAGGAGTTAGGACATCCCTGATTAACTCGTTGAGGTGTTCTCCCTTTGCTTTGGGACATACTAGCTAGCCTTTTGCTCTCTGAATTTGGCTTTGGGATGGTTCTTTAAAAAATAACCCTTTCTGAATGAATCTGGAGGAAAATATGTGGCTTAATAAAAGGACAAATAATGCAAAAAACTATTAAAAATCAAGAATAAACGTAGATACAGAGAAGAGCATTCTTTGTTGTGGTTACCAGGATGGGGGAGGGATCACTAATGCTTCAAGACAAAATTTCATTTATTTGTAATTAGAAATAAATATTTCACAATATATAATTACTTATTTTGTGATTAATCACCATGCTTTAATTATGTTCAATTTGTAACAATGAAAATATATCTGCCTATCAGACATTTACATTACGATTCATAACAGCTAAATGACAGTGATGAAGTAGCAACGAAAATAATTTTATGGTTGGGGGTCACCACAACATGAGCAACTATATTAAAGGGTCATGGCATTAGGAAGGTTGAGAACCACTGCTTTAGACACTTATACTGTTTTTGGCCTTGGGAAACTCCAGTACTGAATGGGACTGAAGTGTATTCAACTTGGCCAAGGTAAATGAAGTTGCTAAAAGTATACAAGTAAAAAGATCAATTTGCTATCTTATGTAAAAGTTTACAACAAAAGGAATAACAAAAATATATGGGTGGTTACATGGGTGGAGATGCATATTTGTGTTAATAGGAAGACATACGCAAGTACACATGTGCACATGTATGTATGGGTGTGTCTGTAAAACACAAAACCTACCACTGAGTTGATTGTGACTCAGCAACCCTTTAGAGGGTGTCTGAGGCTGTGCCTCTGCCTCCTCTCCTGTGGGTTTGAAGTGCTGACCTTTTGATGAGCAGTCCGGCGCATACTCAACAGTGCCATCATTTGTAGTGTGTGTGCACACTGGGAGTGCATATGTCTCCCAGCTGATCTACGAAAGGTTATAGGAGGCACGGTAGCAGACGAGTTACCTGGATATGTCTAAAAAGTTTATGTCAATTGGCATGAAATAGTTCATAAAGGTAATGTACACCTTAGTTCAATGACTGGGGTCTTTTTTTTTTTTTAAAAAATCATTTTATTGGGGGCTTGTACAATTCTTATCACAATCCATACATGACATCCATTGTGTGAAGCACTTTTGTATATTCGTTTCCCTCAAAACATTTGCTTTCTGCTTGATCCCTTGGTATCAGCTCCTCAGTTTTTTCCCCTCCCTCATGAGCCCCTGATAATTTATAAATTTTTATTTTTTTCCATGTCTTACATTGTCCGATGTCTTCCCTTCACCCACTTTTCTGTTGTCCATTCTCCCAGGGAGGAAGTTATATATAGGTCATTGTGATAGGTTCCCCCTTTCTCCTCTACCTTCCCCTTCCCCTTCTGGTATCTCTACTCTCATTATTGGTCCTGAGGGGTTTATCTGTCCTGGATTCCCTGTTTCCACCTCTGATCTGTACCAGTGTACATCCTCTGGTCTAGCCAGATTTGTAAGGTAGAATTGGGATCCTGATAGTGTGGGGGAGCGGGGGGAGCATTAAAGAACTAGAGGAAAGTTTGTTTCATCAGTGCTGTACTGCGCCCTGAATGGCTTGTCTCTTCCTTGTGACCCTTCTGTAAGTGGATGTCCACCTGCCTACAGATGGCCTTTGGGGCCTCAATCTGCACTCCCCCCTCATTCACAATGATACTATTTAAAAAATTATTTTTAATAGTTTTATTGTGAATTGATCAACATATCACACAATTCAATAGTTCAATCATATCAAGAAGAGTTGTACAAGCATTACCACAATCAACTTTAGAATTTTCTTTCCCCCCCCTCACACACACACCCCCATGGATATTTTGTTCTTTGATGCCTGATACCTGATCCCATCAACACCTCATAACCACACAGGCTGGTGTGTTCTTCCATGTGGGCTTTGTTGCTTCTCAGCTAGATGGCCACTTGTTTATCTTCAATCCTTTAAGACCCCAGACGCTGTATCTTTTGATAGCCAGGCACCATCAGCTTTCTCAGTGAGTGGGGTCTTAAAGTTTGCAAGCAGCCATCTGAGATACAACTGTCTAGAGCAAAAGAAAATGAAGGAAACCAAAGGCTCAAAACGTGAAATATGGCCTCCTCTCACTTGACAGACAGTAGAACTAGACAGTACTGGGCTACCACTACTACCAGTTCTAATCATTCTAAGAACTCTTAAGATAATTTCTCATTTCTTTGGGTTCTATTTGGTATTGAGTAGTTTTCTACCTTCGCTGGTTTTTTTCCAAGGGGAAAGAAAAAACAACAACACTGACAATGCCTGCCCTCTGCTTGTGGGCTCTCCTAGACTAGAAAGTTGAAGTGCTTTCGAAGACTAGTAGGTGATAGCACTAGTGTTAGGTTCCAACTCATAGCAACCGCATGTACAACAGAAAGAAACACTGCCCAGACCTGTGCCATCCTCACCATCTTTGCAGCCCCTGTCGGTCCACCTTGTTGAAGACTACAGGAAGGGTCTTTCCAGTGAGGTTAGGTAACGGCCCAGTCTCGATTTGCTTTCCTTGGGACCACTTAGAATACTGGCAGCTAGGTTTGGGTGCTCTTAACAGTTGCCCTTCTGACCTTTTCTGCAAAGTCTTCTGTCTAGCAAAGCCCTGCCCTGGAACCCCCAGATAATCGGAGAGTCTCGTCAAAGAATGCTAATGAAGCTATAGATGTCAGAAACTGAATTACACCTGCAGCTGCTTCCAGATTGGTGGCTCCTCCCAAGCTGCTCAGGGCCTGTTACAGCTTTCTGTCACACTGTCCTAAGAGGCTAAGATGAAGAGAAAAGCGGTCGTCACTTCTTCCTGTTAGTACACAGTAGCAGGAGGAATTGCTGTGACATGGTGTTTTTGTGCTTTCTTTGCAGAATGCATCCTGTCTAGTTCTTGCTGCCCGGCATGCCAGTGCTTCCTCCACGGTAAGGTTCAGAAAAGAGGACTAAGAATCACTGGGGTGGCCTGACCTAAGGATGAGTGATTAGGAACACCTGGCCTTTTGTCGCTATCTTGGCAATAAAACCAAACTGCCCTCCCTTACCACTACCCAATTACTAAATGGGGAAAGCTCTTCAGTGTACATTGTTGCTGTAGCTGTTGCCGCTGTTCCTATTCTAAGAAATCTCTCATTGGCATAATGAGGTGTAAATATCCGGTGCTTTTGTTTAATTCTTTAACCCTCATCTGTGCAGAATAGTTGACTTTCTTGGCAGGTAAAGAAAGTCACATTCCCAGAAGAAAAGTTTTACCCACTCCCACTTCGCAGGAAATCTAGCCGGCTTTCCGACCATCACTTAACTCTTGTACTTCTCATTTTAGAATTTAAAAGATGTACTGGCTGATATGATACCTAAGGAGCAGGCCAGAATTAAGACCTTCAGGCAGCAACATGGCAAGACAGTGGTGGGCCAAATCACTGTGGACATGGTAAGAGCTCTGGGAAAGTAACTCAAAGTGCCGTTCTTTACTTGGCTGTTCACAAGTGCAGAGGTTATGGTATTTGTTAGCGATTCTAAAACCCACTACATCAAGTCGATTCTGACTCAGAGTGACCCTATAGAAGATTTCAGTGGCTGTAAATCTTTACAGGAACAGACATCCTCATCTCTCTTGAACTTAGTCTCTAATGGATTTGAACTTCCAACCTAGCAGTTAGCAGTCCAATGCTCACCTGAGCTCCTTTCTTTTTTCCCCTACATATTTTTAGTAGTTGATCTTAAACTAATTTACCCAGGGTCAGAATGATTGAATTACCTGGTTACCCTCTGAGGTGGAGGAGAGGGGGAGGGAAGAGAGACTAAGTCTCAGTAATAGGGAAATGGGCATCAATCAATCTGTTGCCACCTCCTTTTCCATCTTGATGCTCCTAGTCAACCTTGTTCCTGTCCCCTTCATTTGGGGGTCGAGGACTCTGCCTTTGTGGTGATCGTGAGCCAACCATCTATAGCCCTAGCTGCTCTCTGGATCATTAGGTAAAACAAAACACCTATTGCGATAAAATAAATTCTGACTCTCAACACTGTTCAACAGAGTTTAACTGCCCATCTTTTTCCTGTAGGTTCAAGCCACCAACCTTTCAGTTAGCAGTCAAGTGCTAACTGCTGTGTCACCAGGGCTCTTTAGTACATATGTAGGGTGACTATTTCCCTAGTTCTAAGACTCAGTCACTCAGAGCATAACTCTTCGGCAGTGCAAGCCATTCATTCTCTACCCCTGTAGGCTCATTCTGTTTACTCTCATTGGTCAGAATGAGAGGGTAGAGTACGGATGACCCAAAAAGGTAAAATACAATAAGAAAGGGAAGCAAACAAATATTAGACAAAGGGATTTGTCGGTTTAATATTTTCATTTCCAAAGTTAACTCCTCAGAAGGGTTCTTCCTCCAGATAAAGTCTTAAGAATCAGAATAGATTTTTTCTTCCACATCCCATGCAGCCCTGCCACCTGTAGCTTGAGTAATTCTCACTGGTCACATCCTTTTCTTTAGATGTATGGTGGCATGAGAGGCATGAAGGGATTGATATACGAAACATCCGTTCTTGATCCTGATGAGGTAAGACATCTTCTTGGTAATCATTGTAGCCGTCGTGTTTACTGACCTGTATAGATTAAGTCAGAGTTAAGGGGAGTAAAACAAAACACCTGTCTTCAGATGTTTGTGTGGCGGAGGACAGGAGTAAATGAATGAAATACTGTGCTTTTGTGTGTGCAGATAGCATGCGTATTACATTGTTTTTACAAACCATGCAACCCCTCCAACATCCTATTCATATTATATGTGAAATTAAGGTAACTAAAAGGACAGTACTTTTTATTTAAAACACCGGTTCTCAGCTTGTGGGTCATGACACCTTTAGGGGTCAAACGACCTTTTCACAGGGGTCGCCCAATTCATAGCCGTAGCAAAATTACAGTTATGAAGTAGCAATGAAAATACAGTTATGGTTAGAGGTCACCGCAACATGAGGGTCTGTATTAAAGGGTCTCAGCGTGAGAATGATTGAGAACCACTGATTTAAAAGAGCAAAGATAGTAACCTGTGTGACCATTGTAAGTTTTTAATTTCTATTGTAATTTGAGAGGTCTGCTTTGACATTGAACTAATTGATTGTGTGAAGTCCATACTGATACATTTAGGAGATTATAAATTGTCGCTCTCTTCCCTCCAGGGCATCCGTTTCCGAGGCTATAGTATCCCTGAATGCCAGAAACTGCTCCCCAAGGCCAAGGGCGGTGAAGAACCCCTGCCGGAGGGCTTATTCTGGCTGTTGGTGACTGGAAAGATTCCAACAGAGGAGCAGGTGAAGCAGAAGAGCACCAGCCCTCTTATTCTTTCTCTAAGCCCTAACACTTAACCCTGATCATCAGGCTGTGGGTGGGGGTTAGCGGGGGACTCAGCAGAATCTCTTGTGTAAATAGGTTGGATTCTTAATTCTCTCCTTTTTGCTGGCTAGTCTTTGAACAGTGTCTTTGTCTCCACAGGTATCTTGGCTTTCAAAAGAGTGGGCAAAAAGGGCAGCTCTGCCTTCCCATGTGGTAACCATGCTGGACAACTTTCCCACCAATCTGCACCCCATGTCTCAGCTCAGTGCAGCCATCACAGCCCTCAACAGTGAGAGTAACTTTGCCCGAGCGTATGCAGAGGGTATCAACCGAACCAAGTATTGGGAGGTAGGAAATTTGGTGGGGGGGGGGGGATTCAGACGATTTGAATGTGGAGAAAAAGGATGATATAAAATGTTTAGAATAATTACTATGCCAGAAACTTCCTTACCAGACCTTTGTTGAAGAGTACTGTGCATCAGTTGCAGGATTACAAAGTAGAAAATGGTTTCTGTCACTCGGGAGATGTGCAGGCCTGTGTGACATGACTGTCGCTTCAGCAAAGAGGCCCAGCTTGACAAGGTAGACCAGAGAAACAAAGTTCTTGGACACTCACTGAATAAGGGAGAGTTTTATGTAAGGGGTAAGTGTGCATTTAGAAAGCAGCCCAGTCTAGTCTCGCCCATAATTCTGACATTAGCCCATATGCCTGACACCGATCTACAAAGTCCTCCTCAAACTCACAAAATACACAATGATGCTGAATGCAGGAGGAAAGCCGAATCAGGGAGCATGTAAGCATCTCAGCACTGACAGGGGTCTCCACATGACTGCTCCAGCACCCAGGGCTGCATCAGGATAGGGCCATGTGGCTTCTCAGGGTTGTCTTGCAGGAAGTAAGCCTTACCAGCGGAAACAGGGCACTAGCTCAGGCAGCTGCACCCTGGTCCAGCCATCATAGAGCAAGAGAGGCTCATCGAGCCATTTATCTCTGCCCTTCAATTAATCCCACATGTGTTCATTGGCCAGGTTGGCACAATAAGCCTTAACTCTCACCAAGGTCTCTGAATATCCGTGACAAAGGTTTCACAGAGCAGTAACACTTTAGCACCAGAGAGCCACTCATCCCCTTCTCCCAGTGCATGAAAGCAGAACCTTGAGACATTTGGCACGTGATTAACAGCTAAGCCATACTACTGTGCTAGCCCAGCCATCTCAGGGATGGCAGCATGGTTAGTCCATGGACTGGAATCCAGAAACAAGTGAACTGTTTTCCAGCAAGAGGTGACCTGCAATGGTCTGAATGCTGTGGGTTGGGTATAGGGTGTCATCGCCTTCTCTAGGTGTGAGGTTCACATTCCTTCCTCCTCTTCCCCTTGCTCCCTATGCTCATAAACACTCGATAGAGTAACAGACGCAACAACTGCGCATCACAGTAGAGCTGCCCTGTGCCCTTTCCCCCCCCCCAGGCTGTAGTCTTTCCAGGAGCCATGTGTTAGGTTTCCCAGGAAGCCTTGGTTAAATTATGAGCCAAGTGCGCAACCATTGTGCTCCTAGGTTCCATTTTGCATACGAGATGAAAAGGCACCGGAGAGTTCACTGTGGTGCACGCACGACACACAGTAGCATGACCCCTGGGTCTGATGAAACTAGTTTGGGTTTTGGTCAATCTGCTTGATTTGGTTGGTCAATATTTATTCAGTGCCAGCTGTATATAGAGAATGGTGTTCATTAGGGGGAAAAGTGAAGAAAGGTTTGAAATTATTGATCTGCTTGGAATCGAGGAGGAAGGCATGGGAATGGCACAAAACATTCACAACATCTTAGCACACCAACAAGCATAGAAAGAGAGTCCTGTAATTTGCACCTTCTTAAAAAAATGCTGTTTGACTAATTATTTACTGTACGGGTCACAGCATTCTGATCATGTCAGCCTCATCCTCACTCAAGGCAAGCCGAGACTCAAGATCAGCACAAAGGGGATTCTGGTTAGTTGTAGGTCAGGCGCACACGCCAAGTGTTTCGCTGTTTCTGATACTTTGTTGTAATGGACACACAGAACTCAGCTATACTCGATGTTGTGGTTTATTAGGGAAGTATAACAGGTTACAACTTGAGATCGGGATGGCTTTTTTTTTTTAATCGTTTTATTGGGAGCTCATTTTAACTCTCCATGCATCAAATTGTATCGAGCCCATTTGTACATATGTTGCCATTATCATTTTCTATTTGGTATCAGCTCCTCTTTTTCCCTCCCACCCTTGTGAGCCCTTGATTAAATTATTTTCATCAGGACAGCTTCTTCAAAGACATCTCTCAGCTGCCTTTCAGCCAGGCCTACTGCTGGGCCTATGTGTTCGTAGAGAAGTTAAGAATCTTTTGAGGTCTGCTTACCAATACTGATTAGCTGAGAGGGCAGGAGGCAGAGGTACCCAGTGGTCCATCCTCCTTGCTTGAAAACTTCCCATTGGTGTGGAAATCTCACATGGTCAGTACTATCAATGATCCACTATTTAAGATCTTTATGTGGCTCTTGCCTTCTCTACAGGATAAGCCTCTTTTAACCTTCTCCAATAGGTACCTCCATTAACGTAATTTATTTTCATTGCTGATACAGCAATAAAGTAATTGATATAATCATTTAAAAAACTTAGGAACAGTATTACATCCTTAGCAGCTAATAAACCTTGAAAATATACCTTGTACAGACAGTTCTTGTGTTAAAGTATCCAATTCATGTACATCTACTTGCACTTTAATATAAAGACTTTATTAAATTTAAAGCCCTTTGGAGCCCTGGTGGGAGAGAGGTTATGCCTTGGGCTGCTAACCTCAAGGTTGGTGGTTTGAAACCGCCAGCTGCTCCATGGGAGAAAGACGGGGTTTCTACTCCCAATAAAAGTGATAGCCTCAAAAAATAAAAATAATGAAAAAAAAATTTAAAGCCCTTATCTGGCTTGATTATCTGATTTAACTCACAGAACAATTCTATAGGTAAATGTTTTTTGTTATTCCCATTTTACTGAATTGTAAAACTATTAGAGAAATTAGTAGCTTGCCCGAAGTGACACAATAAGTAAGGGGAAAACTAGTACCTGAATGAAAGAATCTTGGCCAGGATTTTACTACCAATAGAAATGGGGCCTCATCCATCTAGCTCAGAAACAACAAAGGCCACATGGAAGAAGCACACCAGCCTGTGCGATCACGAGGTGTCAAAGGGATCAGGTATCAAGCATCAAAGAACAACATACAATTTTCCTCTAGTTCTTAAATGCTTCCTCCCCCCTCCACTATCATGATCCCAATTCTACCTTACAAATCTGGCTAGACCAGAAGATATACACTGGCAAAGATAGGAACTGGAAACACGGGGAATCCAGGGCGGATGATCCCTTTAGAACCAGTGGTGAGAGTGGCGATACCGGGAGGGTGGAGGGAAGTTGGGGTACAAAGGGGGAACCGATTACAAGGATCTACATTTAGCCCCCTCCCTGGAGGACGGACAACAGAAAAGTGGGTGAAGGGAGATGTCAGACAGTTAAGTCATGACAAAACAATAATAATTCATAAATTACCAAGGGTTCATGGGGGAGGGGAAAAAAGAGAAGCTGATACCAAGAGCTCAAGTAGAAAGCAAATATTTTGAGAATGATGATGGCAACAAATGTACAAATGTGCTTGACTCGCTGGATGTATGTATGGATTGTGATAAGAGTTGTATGAACTCCCAGGCCTCACGATGCTGTTTCTGGGCAGTTTTGTTACCTTTATTCAAGATTATTGAGATGCTAACATGCTTTAACATCTTATAACACTTTACAAATGAAGACTAAATGGGTACAAATAGCGCTTTGGCCTCTGTTTATAAAGGAATAAGCAGGATCTCTGTCAACTTTTCTTTAAAAACGGCTCTTAACTGTACACTGTAGGCCACTACAAAAGCAAGGATCCCATGCTGTCATACCTTTCTTGCTTCGGTAGTGGACATTGAAAGTCTCCCTTTTGTAGTTTCTTTATGATTTGGCATTTAAACCTTCCAAATTGTTTTGAAAGTGAATATGTACCCCCAGATACCAACCAGTATATCTAGCTCAGGATCACACCCTTCTTGACCTTTTGCTCACCATTTCCGTTTCCTTAAAAGTACATATCCTGGTACAAGCTTCTGGAAGTGATTTACTTCTTGGGGAAATATAGGTCTGCAAGGAGGTATAATTAAGTGCAGGCATCCTCAAACTACCGCCCGGGGGCCACAATCGGCCCGCCAGGTGTTTTTTGCCCCATTTATTTTTTACTTCAAAATAAGATATGTACCGTGTACATAGGAATTTGTTCATAGTTTTTTTTAAAAACTATAGTCCGGCCCTCCAACGGGTCTGAGGGACAGTGAACTGGCCCCCTGTTAAAAAAAATTTGAGAACCCCTGGTTAAGAGGGTGATTATTATGTAAGCTATCTCCAGAAATAATTTTTTAATTGTTTTATTAGGGGTTCATACAACTCTTATCACAACCCATACATACATCAATTTTGTAAAGCACATCTCTACATTCATTCCCCTCGTCATTCTCAAAACATTCGCTCTCCACCTAAAACCCTGGCATCAGCTCCGCATTTTCCCCCCTCCCTCTGTGCTCCCCCTCCCTCATGAACCCTTGATAATTATTATTTTGTCATATCTTGCCCTGTCCGAAATCTCCCTTCACCCACTTTTCTGTTGTCCGTCCCCCAGGGAGGAGGTCACATGTAGATCCTTGTAATCAGTTCTCCTTTTCCAACCCACCTTCCCTCTGCCCTCCCAGTATCGCCACCCACAGCACTGGTCCTAAAGGGATCATCTGCCCTGGATTCCCTGTGTTCCCATTTCCTATCTGTACCAGTGTACATCCTCTGTTCCAGCCAGATTTGTAAGGTAGAATTGGAATCATGATAGTGGGGGAGGAAGAGCATTTAGGAAATAGAGGAAACTGTATACTTCATCGTTGTTACATCGCACCCTGACTGGCTCATCTCCTCCCCAAGACCCCTCTGTAAGGGGATGTCCCGTGGCCTACAAATGGGCTTTGGGTCTCCACTCCGCACTACCCCCCTCATTCACTATGGTAAGATTTTTTGTTCTGATGATGCCTGATACCTGATCCGTTCAACACCTCGTGAGCTCACAGGCTGGTGTGCTTCTTCCATGTGGGCTTTGTTGCTTCTCAGTTAGATGGCTGCTTGTTTACCTTCAAGCCTTTAAGACCCCAGACTATAAAATAAAAATGAAAAAACAAAACCAAAAAACCCAGACTCTATTATATCTTTTGATAGCCGGGCACCATCAGCTTTCTTCGCCTCTAGAAAGAATTCATAAGCTAAATGTTTCTTGTTTTAATTTTGATATTCTCATTGAGCCCTGGTGACACTGATAAAAACTGAGTATTCCGATTACTTCATAGAAATACCCATTTGCTTTAGTTATTATGAATTTTGCTCTTGGTTGCAACAGAACTACTAAAATGCGAATGAATTACTGCAGGGACACCTAGCTAGCTAGCTTGTTATGGAGTAACACTAGGTAATACCGTCTTTCACTTTTACTATGCTTTCTATGTACTTGAAGCTGGATTAAAGCAAATTATTAACAACAATAAAGAATTTTCTTGAGAACAAGGGGGATCAGAGCAGAGACCCAAAGCCCCTCTGTAGACCCCCCACAGAGGGGTCACAGGGAAGAAATGAGTCAACCAGGGTGCCGTAAAGCACTGATGGAACACACGATATTCTTCTGGTTCCTTGAGACTTCCTCACCCTCCACTATCACGACCCCTCACCCCCCACTACCATGACCCCAGTGCTGCTTCCCACTCTGACTAGACCAGAGTGTGTACACAGGTATAGAGAGGAGATAAAAGCTCACGCAGGACACAGGGAATCGAGGAATGGGAATAGCGATACTAGAAGGGTGATGTGTGTGTGGGGGGCAGGCGATCCCAATGATTAACACATAAGCACACACACCCCTACAGGGGGACGAACAACAGAAACCTTGGGGGAAAGGAGACAGCGGTCTGTGTAAGACATGAAAATAATTTGTAATCTCTCAAGGGGTCACGGGTGAGGGGGGGAGCTGATACCAAGCTCAGTAGAAAGTAAATGTCTGGAAAAGAACAGTGGTATGACATGCAACTAAGCTTGATACAATTGATGTATGGATTGTAATGAGAGTTGTAAGATCTCCCAATAGAATGATCTTTTAATTTAAAAAATAATAATAAATTTTAAAATGTTCTCGCTCCTAAAAAGTCCTTTGAAGAAAACAAAAACCATGACTTAAAATTTAAAATAAGAGATAGCCAGGTGTTATATGATAGGATAATCTGAACACAACCCTACATACAAGTAGTCCTGATAAAAAATTGAGCCTGATGAATGAAGCCTTTAAAGCTATCATTAGATATGAGGAACATGTTAAATGACAGTCTGTTGTACTTACGTAGCCAGTCCTAATCTGTGGACAACTCTGCAGAACAAACTGATTTTTACAAAATCAGTGCAAGGATGAAAGGGGGAAAGAGAACCTAAATATTAAAAGAAGCTTCAAAGACAGATAATATTTTAGTTCTGATCAAACAAATGAAGCAGTGCGAGACTAGAGGGTTTATTAAAATATTTTTAGATGTGAATATCATATAAAGTTACATGCTTAAATATTGACATGCCAAAATATATGATATCTGAGATTTGCTCAAAATAGGAAGTGAAGTAAGGGTAGAGAAACAAGAGTGGCTATGAGTTCCTTAATCTAGGTAATGCATATTAGCTAAGTCACTCACTGCAAAACGAAGGGTGAAATATAAAGGATTATTCTAAGAAAAATATAATGCAAATAATATACCTAGCATGGAACTTGATACCATAGATACTGTGTTTAACCCGAGTATTTTCAGCACATTTTAATGCAGTTTTTGTGGTAAAATTAGGTACCTTTTGATTAAACCCAAGGGCCACTAGTAATTCTCAATTAAAATGGATGTGGCTCCTGAAAAAAAAGGAGGGAAAAAAAAGATACCTTGGCTGTTATTCAGGTTGGCTTATACTCAAGTATATATGGGGTGTGTGTGTTGTTTTTAAATGTGGTTATTTGTTATTAGAACAGTGAAGTTCTGTTTGATTTGTGGTATATTATGGTGAATTTTCTTTGGATATTAAGAACAACAAAAACACTGTCATCAGAAAACAGAAAATTATTAAAACCTGTGTCTAGGCATGTTGCGCCAAAGGACTTAGTCTTCCTGCCACGTGTGAGGGGGAATACAGTTAGACTCAGCGTTCAGTATCTCAGGGAGTACTCTGGTGAGCCTTGTTACTTTTATAAAGTGGAGGTCACTTTAAATACCCACGCCTAATATAACTACATGGTTAGCATCCGATGGTAAATGTTTTATTATGTACATTTTTGCCAAAAAGGGGGTGGGTGGAGAATTACATGAATAAGAATGATTATGAGGAAAAAAGAATAATCTAAAATTGATTGTGGTAAAGATTGTACAACTCTTCTTGATAAGAAGAATAATAAATGGATGAAGTGCCCATTAAAACTTAAAAAAAAACGAGGTCATCATGCAAAAATTGATGGTGGGAAAATGGCGGGTGACTGTTTCATTACACAGGTATTAAACACTGAGAATCGTGGCCCACCGGAATATATTCTCTGCCACCTAGCTCATTCCTCTAGCCATTCATTGTCCATTACTGGCGGGTATAGATTATGAATGCACAAAATAGTCCAATTGTCAGTTTTCCCTATGCCATTAATATGAAATGTCAGGTGAGCTCGTTGAGTAAAATAAGGAGTGGCTGTTCTTTGTAGTCAGCTTTAGAAGTGTACGAGGGGTACCCACCAAAAAAAAAACAAACCAGGAACAAGCTCAGCCGGGCGCTGGCTGCTGTAAGAACAAACAGCGAGCTGCTGTGAAGTTTTCCTGCTCGGGAATGGTGCTGCTGAAAAACAGCTGACCAGGACAGCGCTACAGGAGGAACACAGTGTTGGAGAAGTTTTCCCATTTCAAAAATAGGGGAAATGTCGACCTGATGACATAGCTCCTTCTGGACATCTGTCAGCTTCCCGATTGGACGAAGATGTGGACAGACTTCATGCACTTGTGCTCGAAGCCTGGCAGGGACCATTGAGAGGGGAAGTTACTGGACTGTCGTGGAACTCAGTGCAGTGAATGTTCAGATTTGGAAATGAGAAGGATCCCTGTTAAATTTGTTCCTTGGGTTCTGACTGACCTAGACAAAGCCTCGAGTGGAAACATGCTGTGCTCCAAAGTGACCCAGGATTTTTTCCCCAAAGTCATTACTGGTGAGACAGACAGGACACTAGTCTTACAACCCCAAAGCAAGCATCAATCAAGCCCGTGGAAGATGCCATTCTCACCTCGCCCACAAAAGCTCGTCAGATGATGCTCATTTGTTTCTTTGATGTGAGTGGGGTAGGACATTATTGTTGGCGTTTGCAATTTGACGATGTAGAAGAGGTGAAGAAAAAACGAGGGAGGTGTTGTCAGCCATCCAAACAGATGAGTTTGAAAAATGTTTCCAAGGACGGAAGCACAGATTTGAAAATTGTGTTAAGTGTAATGGAGAGTACTTTGAAGGTGATAAAGTTGTTTTATTTAAAAAAAAATTTTTAATACATAACTTTGAAAGAAAATTCCGGTTTTGAGGGCATACCCTTTTTGTATGCGCTAAAGCAGACTCAGTCATCAAGTCTCCTCTCTAACAGTAACACTGTACGATAGCATAGAAGTGTCTCTGGGTTTCTGAGACTATCAATCCTGGATTAGCTTGTGGGTTTCAACTGCTGACCTAGTGATTAGCCTGACTCCTGACTCACTATGCCACCAAGTATATAGTTCATACAAATTAATTAGTGCCATGCTGGGTCCTGATAGTTATTAGTTAGTTGTTCAAGGCATATTCTGTATATCACTTGGCATAAAACTATCAGCCCAAATGGAGGGCAGCATCCCTACCTCAATTCTTAATTTCTAATTTTTTCTCTTTCTTTACTTTTGTCCCATCAGTTGATTTATGAAGACTGTATGGATCTGATTTCAAAGCTACCTTGTGTTGCAGCAAAGATCTATCGGAACCTCTACCGGGAGGGCAGCAGTATTGGGGCCATCGACAGTAAACTGGACTGGTCCCACAACTTCACCAACATGTTAGGCTATACTGATGCTCAGTTCACTGAGCTCATGCGCTTGTACCTCACCATCCACAGGTGAGCTAGACAGTAACCACCAACTTCCTGGGTTTGTGGGAAATACAGGAACACTTAACATTCCTATCTTCTGGGATTAAGTGGTAGGCACAGAGATGGAAACGTGGCTTAAAAGGAAGGAGGTCAAGAGGTCTAGTGAAATTGCCAAAACCATACTAAGGACAAGATGGTGCCCCATCCAGATGGGACCAAGGTATTGACTTTATATGGCAGTGGTCCTATAGCTTTCCAGGAGCGCCCTCTTCTGGCCGTTGCTATTACAATTGCCCTGGGAGTACGGGAGTGGCCTAAATTAAGCATTGTCAGCCAATAACCTCCAGCTCTGTGGATTAGTCAACCAAGTTTTAATGGGATTGGACCCGCTTTATGTACATCTGACTGGCTGTAGCCTAGTTTCAAATTAGTATGTGACAGTAGCAAGGTCTGTGGTTCCATAATCCACCCTTCTTCCTCCTCCCTTTGACCCTGACTCTGACCCTCCTTTCTTCTCCACAGTGACCATGAGGGTGGCAATGTCAGTGCCCATACCAGCCATTTGGTAGGCAGTGCTCTTTCTGACCCCTACTTGTGCTTTGCAGCTGCCATGAATGGGCTAGCGGGGCCCCTACATGGACTGGCAAATCAGGTAAGACTATTCTTTTTCATTTCCCACTGTCTTTCTCACCGTGCCCTCTCTTCTGGCTTATGTATTGAGGTTCCCTTGTTCTCTAACCCTGACCCATAGGAAGTACTTGTCTGGCTGACACATCTACAAAAGGAAGTTGGCAAAGATGTGTCAGATGAGAAATTACGAGATTATATCTGGAACACACTCAACTCAGGACGGGTAAGGAGAGGTACTTCGTGACTAGGAAAGACCCATGTCCTGCTGTTGGGAAGAATTAAAGAAGAGAGGTCCTTGGCTGTAGACATTTTGGAGTGGGTGGGTTGGTGGGTTGGACGGATTTAGGGTTTCAGAGACTAACTCCTTACAGGAGTAGGTAGCCTTGTCTTTCTGTGTCCCATTCGGAAACGTGGTAGGACAAAAGTCTCTGACATAAGTAGCTTACAGGGTTTATGTTGCCTTCACGTTTGTTAATGGGTGATGACTAATTCTGAAAAGCATGGTAAGGGTGTTTGCACAACTTAAATGTAATTAAATGTCGCTGAATTGTACATGCAGAAATTGTTGAATGCCAACTGGCTTCTCTCTTCCATCATTTTCAGGTTGTGCCAGGCTATGGCCACGCAGTACTACGGAAGACTGACCCGCGATATACCTGTCAGCGAGAGTTTGCGCTGAAACACCTGCCTAATGATCCCATGTTTAAGCTGGTTGCTCAGCTGTATAAGATTGTGCCCAATGTCCTCTTAGAGCAGGGCAAGGCCAAGAACCCCTGGCCCAATGTAGATGCTCACAGTGGGGTACTGCTTCAGGTGAGTTCTTCTTTCCCACTTACCTTACAATTGCTACCAAACCCTATTCTCTACCAGCCAACTACCGGGCGGACCACGAATTCTTAGACCTCTCCCTTATACTTTTGGTGAAGTTGCCTATGGAGGGGTAGTCTCTGATTTTTTCAGAATCCAAACCTCTATAATGCCCAGTGTTGGTGTCCTTGCTACCAGGCGGCTTCAAAAAACTCTAAATCTTTTCACTCCATTTTTCTGTGAACTTTTTAAAGCCCCTGTGTGTTTAAGGCTGCCTCTGGATGAAAGGGGGAAAGAAAGTCTAGTCACCACCACCCTGACCTGCGTGCCTACCTTGGAACCTTAATTAAAACATTTTTTTTTCCTTCTACCTTACAGTACTATGGCATGACGGAGATGAACTACTACACAGTCCTGTTTGGGGTGTCGCGAGCACTGGGAGTACTGGCACAGCTCATCTGGAGCCGCGCCCTAGGTTTCCCTCTAGAGAGGCCCAAGTCCATGAGCACGGATGGTCTGCTGAAGTTGGTGGAGTCTAAGTCAGGGTAAACCTGGAGTGGAAGGAAAAAGTGATTACCGGAAGTGAGGGAATGTTTAAAAAGTATACTTTTATTTGAGGGGCCTTTAAAGATTTAAGATTGTTTTCTAAGGCACTGATAAAAAAAGTTTGAAGTTAAATATAAATTAAGACTTTAAGAAATGAAACAGTGACCTCTACTCCTCTAACCAGATCCTATCCCCTACCCAGTCTGAGGTGCCCATCAGCTGTCGGCTCACCAGGACGACTAATGCATGTGATAAGGTTCAGGCTGGCGTCCTGCCACCTCTAGAGTTGGGAACCTGGCCCCTTTTCCCAGATCAAAGCTGGTCACAGAGACTCTGCAGCCACCTTTGGAACTTTTGGTTCTGCTCTGCCCAGCCCTCAGTTTGCCGGCAAGTTAGGGCTCTGTCCCTTCTGTTTCTATAAAAATCATGTTGGATTATTAGCTATACTAAACCCATTACTCTGTCCCATACACAAACACCTCCAGCAAGACCTGTTGATTAGCTGGACATAGTATGGTGATTTCCTAAGCTAACCAGTGAGCGTAGAGGTCATTGCACTTGTGACTGGGTCCCAGTGTTTGGGGTGATCCATTTGCCACTACTTTAGTACTCGCCTCCTTTCAGACTCTCCACACTTGCCGTGCCTCTGGCTAAAGGTGGGCTAGCCATCTCCTCTTGGCCCTTTCTAGACACCCCTATCAGCAGGTTATATACCACTGTCAGACCTTTGGTGTCTCCTGGTCATTTGACTTTATCAGTGCTTACTGTGGTCCATCCCTTCTGGAACATATGCCACCGTTTATTGTGTTGTGGGGCAGAGAGCAGGGACTTGGGAATGACTAGTGTGCTGTCTTCATGACCTGGCCCTAGGGCAACTGTCACGTTTTGAGCAGGGAACTGGACATGGTTCCCTCTGAATTACAGCTCTTGGATCTGAGACAATGAAAAATAATAAGCCTCCTTTCTCATCCCGTTTCACAAGAACTTACCATCTTATTTATCAAGGTCCTCTTCCTGCCTCTGCCCCCAGAGCTCAGAGTGTTCCTTTTAAAAACCCCATTGACACAGGTGTTCCGTGACTCAGAATGCTGAACTGCTGTCTTTTCTCTCAGAAAGGACTGATACACACTCCTGCCGTGTCCCCTGCCTCCCTCCCAACTCCTGCCTGTGTTTGTATGGGTCCCCAGTTCCCAGAAACATGCTGTTGAGATGGACACACTGTCTGTAAACCCCCGGGTAACTGTCCTGTTGCAGACTTCAGGTTGTTCTGTATAAAATGCAAAATAAATGTTTTTATTAGCAATTTGTGAACATGCTATTAAATAAGACCTGGGAGAGTCCATCTTGAGGTTAGTTCATCGAGCTCATCCTAATCAGAGGCCGGGCTCTCTGGATCGCCAAAGGAGACTTTGGTTTTTTAGGATTTGGGAATCCTTGAATTTTAGCTGCCATACCATCCTCCTTAATTTTGCCATAAGGCAGAAATACGCCTAAAGCCTCACAACTGCTGATGCGACTCATCCAAAGACTCTGGTGAAAGGAACAAACTGTACGGAGGACAGAATGGGATAAAATGCTGGCTCCAGATCTGAGCCACTAGAGGGCTTCATTAATTCATGGTGTGCCTATCGTCTACAGCCTCCCTTAAGCATGCACCCCACCTCACCCCCCAATATCAGGTGGTGAGTGGTCTATTGGGCATTGGATACATGGATGGCCTGAGACCTTCTGTCCTGAGGCTCCTGCAGTAATTGACCTTCTGAAAGGTCTATAAATAGGGCAAGGGGGAAGGTCCTAGGTCCTGGCTTGTAGATTGTGCTACTAAAGTTAGCAGGGACATGATGTCCAAACTTGCTGTACGTTCACTCCCCTGGGGAAGGAATCCATGACTGCCCAGGTCTTACATACAATATTCCCTAAGCAGCAGTACAAGAAAGCAGAACGCACACTGTCATAATTTATTGAAATCTTATAAAAACTCAGGCCAACTGGAAGAATCCGTACAACCCAAGAGTACAAAGGGACCTCTTCGGTACTTTTTCCCTCCTGGGCCTGAGGCACTGATGGCAAGTTCCTTACGCTTTACCAGCCAGATGGCATGGACATAATCTTCAAAGTTAAGTTACATGACATTCAAGCTACGGGGGCAGGTTGCCTTTTAACCTGGACTCGAAGGCAGGGCAAAGGTCATGTACCACCCAATACCTGTGCCAAAGAAAAGGGAACTAGCTCTGCTTATTCAGTCCCCCAACTGATGAGCCACTGAGGCACCCCGACAGGGCCCAGAGACAACCTTGGAGTCCTGATTCTAATTCCATGTGAGAAGGCTGCAGGCCCATGGGGCTCTCCTGATGGGCCTGGGCCTTTTTTAGACATGTCCCCATTCCATACCCACTGCCTTTTCCTTTCCCCACCATTCCCAGCCAGGCCAGAGCTCCGTTTCTGGGGAATTGACAAGAAAGGAGCGCTGCTATGACCCGAAGACTCCTCTCTCAGGCTGCAGCGGAACTAAACCAAATAAATACGAGAACTGAATGGGAGGGGTCATCAAGAAGCAAAGGAACAATCCTTTGCCTCAAGTCTGGTGCACCTCATGAAGCATCAGTTCACGGGGGATGGCTGTCTCTGGACCAAACTTGGTGGCTGCCCGGCGCTCGAAGGCAGCAACATTCTGTTTGACAACCTCATCAAAAAACATGGTGGCCAGCTGGGAGTGCAGCAGAGAACGAAATTCAAAGGAAATCTGAGAATGGGTAAGAAATAGTCAGAAGTTCTTCAAGACTGGGCAAACGCAAGGATGCTATTCCTCAGGGCCTATACCCAACCCCCTCCCCTCCAGTTTCCTCAGGTACCCTCAAAAGCCCAATTTAGGGCTAAGCACAGGGCAAGTTGGATACAAGCTCAGAGATTTGTGGAAACTTGCTATCATTGACTTAGGAAATACTAAGTCCTAGCTATGCTTAAAGAATAACCCCATCAGAACTTCAGCTTTGCTCCCATGCCCAACCCAAGCCCTTTGCTGCACAGTCTCCTGACTCACCGAAAAGTCCACAGTGCAAGTTCTGGGGTATGCAGGAATTCCCGGGCTGAATCGCCAAATGGTCTCTAAGTGGTTGAAGAGTTTGCCGTCAGTGCAAACAGCCTGGAAGAGGTTACAATGGAATAAAGTATATTTTTATACTACGTACATTTTAAAACACTTGACAATGTCAACTCATGGCTACCCCAGATGTTCTGCTCCATTAGGATTTCTTGTCCTTAATCTTCACGGAAGCAGATCACTAGATGTTTCTTACACAGCACCACAGGGTGGGTTTCAGCTGCCAACCGTTAGGTTAGTAGGCCAGCACAAACCATTTAATGCCACCCACTGACCTTATGCTAAGTATAGGACGTGAAGAGGAGGTAGATATATATGTGTATGAATATATATATCTGCCTTCTAATACTGAGGGGCAGTTGACACACAATAGCCCTTCAGTGTGAGCAATGCTAGACAACACACAAACATGATCCTCCCTCAGAGGCCTTACCTTGACCATGTGGGGTTTTACCATAGAAACAGATGAGGTATAGCGTTCCAAGATAGGCGGGAAGCCAACCTCCAGTTGAGCCTTCAGGTGCCCCTTACGGCTGGATACCACCAAAGACTTCTTACACCAGGGAACAAACTCTCGATAGTCTTGCACGTTGGACACCACCTCGAACATTTCCTGCATTGAGTATCTAGGGGAAAGGGAGTCACAGGTCAGGACATTGCCCCGTACCTCTGTGCAACGAACCATGCAACTACAGGAGCTACAGGTACCAGACAAGCAATATTGATATCACCTGGTGGCATAGTGGTTACACATTGTGCTGCTAGCCACCAGCCAGCTCCTTGGGAGAAAGAGGAGGCTTTCTTCTCCCGGAAAGAGGCTCAGAAACTCAGGAGTCAATGGACTCAGCAGTGGGTTTTTGAGTTTCTATGCTCTCGTTCACAGACTGCTTCTGCATTCATGTTGACCTTAAGGGGGACTATCTGGGGAGAACAGGCTGTGATCTCAGCTCTAACAGTGTGACCTGAGGGAAACTATTTGTCTCCATTTCCTCATCTACAAAGTGAAAGTAAGACAACCTGATCATTGGTTTATTGGGAGGGTTAAAAGATCTGCATAAAATGTCTAGCTTCTAGCAAACAGCAAGTGTTCAATGTAGTGCTCACAGCACATCAAGCCGGGTCACCAGAGAAATCCTACCCTGTAATCCGACTCCCAACATGTGCTTGGCTGATACTGGGAAACTCCCTCAGTTCGAGCCCAGCAGCTTTGGGAGAAGAATGTGTTTGTTCCCATCAAGATTTTATGGCTTTGAAAACCATGGGGAAGTTCTATAGGGTCCCTAGAAGTCAGAATCAAGTTTTCATTTTTTAACTCAACATTAGCCATGTTTCATTTAATACAGATGCATAGCAACTAAGAAGGGGGAATTAAAGATTGGAAGGAAGGCTGAGAGGATAGAGCTGGAAAATGAGTGGTCAGGGGCCAGTCCTGCTCCCTAAAGCTGCCCTGATGTTTCAGCTTGGTTGGCCGTAGGGAAGGAGTGCAGGACAGGAAGATGCTCACCCCATGATCCTACGCTCCGAGTAGGCCTTTCGCTTGTTGGTGAAGGGGGCAGTGAAGCCCATGAAGGATCGGCTGGGAGGTACGCCACCCTCTGAAGCCAAGATCTGTGCAGCCCGGGGCAAAAGGCTGCAGGAGGTCAGACACCTAAAACCAATCAGAAAAGAGGGCAACTTGGTCATTCTCGAATTCTTCCCCTGTCCAATGCTGGGGCCAGGGGCGCATCCCCGACATCCCCGAGGAAGGGCGTCCGGAGAGCTTCACCCTGGCACTTGCTGCATCCCGCCAGGCTCCGCTGGCCAGGCAGTCACGAGTACGAAAGGTCGAGGGCGGCTGAGGACAAGCTCGGGTCCTCTGGAACACCACGGTCCCTGGGGTCCCTCCCACCCTGTCGTTACCCGGGCTCAAGAGGTGGGTGGGCGCCCAGCCCAGGGACCCCTCCCCCCGGTCTAACTAGCCAAGACGTCTCCAAAGCGCTATTCCAAACCCGAGGGCAAAGCCGCCCGCGCACCGCCGCGCCGGCATCCCGCGGCTCCAGCCCTCGGCGCGGAGCTGGAAGGCTCCGCGCGACCGCTCCCCGCCGGCAAGGACACCCGCGCCCGCGCCTCCCTCTCACCTCATTGGTCGCGGAGGGCCCGGGGGCGGGGCCGGGCGCGGGGGGGGGCCGCGGCAGCGCTGGGCGGCCGCGCGTGTCCCCGCCGGGAGCCGCCGCGCGCTGGCCCAGGCCATGGGTGCCCTCGCTCGGCCCTGCGCGCAGAGCCCGCGGGCCCGCCTCCCTCCAGGGCAGTGGGCGGCGGGGCGCAGCCGCCGGGGGTCCGGCGCCCGAGCTTCCGGCGGAGGGGGGTGCAGCTCCGCTCGCCCCGCGCCCGCCCGCCCGCCCGCCAGGCCGCCCGGGTCCGCTAGAACTGAAGTCGCGACCGCTGCTCCCGCAGCACCCGGTATCCCCACGTCACCCGTTGCCATGGTTCGGGAGGAGGAGAGGGAGGAAGTCGGGGCGCAGAGCAGCTTGTCGGGAGCTGTAGTTTCACATCGCCGGCGGGCGCGGAGCCGCAGCCCGGATTCCCCTTCGAAGCGAGAGGCGGCGGACACTTGCGCTCGGCGTTCGTACGCGTTACCACGGAGGACCAGTCCTCGCAAAGGGGCATCGGGCTTGGTGGAGGGTCAGCGTCGAGGGGGAAGACCCTCGACCTGCACCAGTTCACGTAGTGACTGCCGCAGTCACCCAAACCTAGCGGAGATGGCGCAGGACCGACCGGGCGGGTGTCCTTCCGTTGTACCGACAGCCCTAAGACAGTCCGGGCCACGACCTCACCAGGCAAACTCCCTGGCTCGTCTGTGGTCGTGAGACCCGATGCAGAGGCCCAGAGGCGACTTCGTGGGCTGGCTGGTCACAGTGTGCGGTCATCCTCTGCACGCTGACAGCCGTCATCACATTCATCACAGCCCAATGCGTCCCTGTAGACCCGACAGTGCTGACGCTTTACCTCTTTGCCTTTGCAGTTTTCACTTTCAAGAGCAGAGGGAAGAAACTGATGTGGGAGCACTGGGAGTTATCATACGGGGAGAGAACTCTGTTCCCTGGAAAACTGCACGGGATGAAAGGGAAGGCCCCTTGGGCAGGAACCTAAGCCATGCACTTTTACTCTACTGTTTTGCTTTCCCTGATCAAGGAGAAAATAAAATTGGGGCCAGGGGAGAAAACATCAAAAGGGAGTGGGGGACCAGCACTGAGAAACCCAGGATCTGTGGTTGTTGGGTGCCACGGAGTCCTTTTCGACAGGTCTCCCACAGAACCGGAGAAGAACGTAGCAGGTACCATGAGCTGCTAAAAAGGACAAGCCAATATGTTGGGGAAAGTACAGCCAGAGTGCTCCTTAGAGGTGAAAATGGCAAGCCTTTGTCCTACATACTTTGGACATGTTGTCAGGAGAGGCGAGTCCCTGGAGAAGGACACCATGCTTGGTAAAATGGAGGGGCAGCAAAGGAGAGGAAGGCTCTCAAGGGGATGGATTGACACAGTGGTTTCCCCGTGGGCACTGGCACAGGGACAATTGTGACCATGGCCCAGGACCGGGCAGTGTTTTGGTCTGTGGCACAGAGCGTGCGTGTGTCGCTGTAGCCAACTCCACGGCACCTAACCACCACCACTCACAGAGCCCACTGAGTGGGTTCAAACCACCAACCTTTTTGTTTGCTGATGAGTCGTCATACACCATCTCTCATGCCTCCTCCATGTCAGTTGCTGCTAGCTCAAGAAGTATGACCTTTCCTTCCGTCCTATTTTCTTCTGCCTACTACTGAGAAGTTAAGAAGCCCCAAGATAGGAAATGACCTGCCTTCTTTTGCCCTCGGCAGTCTGGGAGGGCATGTCAGACCTGTTCCCTCTCACCACCATCACCAGAGTAGCTTATCGGCTTCCAAGTCAAAGGTGCTCATCTGAAGCCACCTTCCGTCGGGCATGTCACCTTGAGGGGCAGATTGATTCTCTCCATCCCCACTCTCTTGCCTGGCCCTGCCCTTCGGACTAAAGGCTCACACATGTAAGGCAGCTGCTTCGCGGAGCGTATGGGCCTGGCTGAAATTAACTGGGATCCAGGACCGAACTGCGACCTCATTAACCCTCTGCCTTAACCGAGTTAACTGCTGCAGAATCCCCGAAGGACAGTCAGCCTGCTGAGCCAATTGGCTTGCCCCCATAATTAATTAGATGAGCTAATTACTGCCATTTAAATCTTTCCCAGTTCATACCCTGTGCTTGAAATAACCAGTGTCCTGCCACTCCCCTGCCATGCTGCGTCCATGTTGTCCTTCACTGAAACACCCCTCCTCCAGGAAGGCCCCTGAAGGAAACCCACCCCCTACCATGCAGTGCTTTACATCTTTGCCAAAGGGCCGTGACTTTCATAGCTTTTACACAACATTACTCTGGACACACACATGACATGTCTATACGTCTACTAGCTGACAAGTTTCACAAAGATGGTGGCAGTGGTGGTGCTGTCAACTAAATGTTGACTCAGCTCGGCAACCCAACCCCCCCCCCCCATGTGACAGAGTGAAATGTCCCATAGGGTCTTCTAGGCTGTCATTTTACGAGAGCAGACCCTCTTTCTCCCACCGAGTTGCTGGGTGGGTTCAAACTGCCGAGCTTTGGGTTGGCAGCTTAGCTCTTGACTGCACCACCAAAGCCAACCTTCATTTGTTGTTGTTTTTAACATCCTTAAATCTTGTTCCTGATCATTAACAAATCGGTCACAATAATTAGTCCTCAGTCCACACTGGTGGAACATGAAAACTGAGGCTGGAGATGGGCAAGTGTCTGTCTGGAATGCCCCAATAGGAAATGAATGCTGCAGTTGAATCCAGTGGGCAGTGCAAATAACAGTGCTTTGCCGCCAATTCCAGCCGGAATTCCCCAGCTCCCACTTGTGGGTTTCCCTGAGTCCTGGAAGTATGTGATTCCTACCTATCATATCTCTTACTTTCCCTGCTGGAAAAGCATCTTTCTGTGTGCTGAATAATATTAAAAATAACTCTTGTAGCCCTTCCTCCTCTGCCCAGCTGCCCAGAAAACCTGGCTGGCAACCTCCTTGTTCACCTCCATCCTTGTGCCAGGCTGAGGCACGTGACCCAAGCGCAACCCCTGACCAATTCCTCAGGTTACCAAGAGCTATTTTTGGCAATAGAGTTCGTGTATTCCCCTCCTCCTCATCCTCTGGGCCATGCCCCAGCTTAGTCCTTCCGGCAAGACCCATCCGACCTAATAGTCCCTCGAGGCAACCAATGTGTCCAACAGCTGATCCCAGCTACCTTCAGTTCCGCCTTCATCACCATCCTCGCTCCTCATTATCCAATACCAAGTGCCCTGTTCCCATGTCCTGTTCTGCTAGAACTACAAAGAACTTAAGGTCTACCTTGCCCTTGGCAGGGACTCAAAATCCTTCTCTCCTTCAAACGAAACAAAGTCATTTACACTCATCTTGGGAAGTAAGAAAGGAAGTTGAACGGTTACGAGTAAGTTTAAATTTGTTCTGAAAATTCTGGGCACCTGTGTGTCGTGAAGATGGACAAGAGGAAACAAAGGTGTGCAGTTGAAAGCAGATTGTAGTGGTGTACACGCAGTGGGTGGTAAGGAGACCGAGCCAGAGAGAAAGGGCCTGGAGGGAGCGCTGGTGGAGTCATTGGAGTAGGGAGACGCAAGGTTTAGACATTCGAACCCACCAGCTGTTCTGTGGAAGAAAGATGCAACTGTCCACCTCCATAAAGACTTAGTCTCCGAACCCTAAAGGGCAGTTTTATTCTGTCCTGTAAGGTGGCTGTGCGGTAGAATGGGCTCAATGGCAGTGAGTTGGAGAGGAGACTCTGTTAACTTAGCAAGTCTTCCTGGGAGAACTGAGCTTTTAAGAAGCATGTTGTTTTCATTTATGTTTTTGAATCTTTTATTGCTTTTCTTGAGAATATATCTTTAATGCCACTTTCCACAAACTTTATTAAGCCCCCTTGTACACAACAAAAACCCAGCTGCCAATTCTACTGGACAGTCCAGTGGCCTTCCCTTCCCCACCCCCACCGCCACCCCACCCCCAGCCTTGAATACATTCTCTTGAGTTGTACAACCACTTTCATTCCTCCCTTGCTGAGTTGTTCTTCCATCATTAATATTAATTCACTGACATTGAAATTCCTAGTAAGCACGATTTTAATATAGTAAAAATTCTAAAAGGTAGATATTATGAGGTACCCTCAACCCCTCACCCCTCAAAAAAATCTCCCTGCCATTGAGTCAATCGTGACTCCTCGTGACCTTATAAGAGAGGGTAGTTCTGCCCTGTGTGCTTCCAGGCGTTTCTATTCCTAGTGACTCCATGTGACAGCACAGAACTGTGCCATGGAGCTTTCTAGTGGGAGGACAGATCTGGTGACATATTCCCATCAAGATAACAGCCAAGGAAATCTTGAGGCAATTCTCCTGTCACATAGGGTCACTGGGAGTCTGTCACAACAGTCTTTATCAGAGCATCGATAAAGACTGATAAATCTTCCTCAATGCCAGTCTTTTTTCCCAAGTAACTTCTGGGTGAGTTCAAGCTGCCGACTTTCCAGTTAGCAGTCAGGTGTTTAACCATTGAGCCACCAGGTTCCTTAAAGAGTGTATAAAAACCACTGCCACGCAGTTGATTGTGACCCATGATGCTTCTATAGGACAGAGTATATAACTACTCTAGTGGGTTTCCAAGGTTATAAATTTCCAGAGGTCAACAGCCTCATCCTTCACCCTTTCCCTCAGAGTTGCTGCTAAGTTTGAACTGTCTACCTTGCAGTTAGAAGCCCAACGCTTTATCCACAGCTCCACCAGTGCTTTTGAAAAATCATTTATTGGGGGCTCGTACAACTCATCACAATCCATACAGCCATCCATGTGTCAAACACATTTGTACATTTGTTGCCATCATCAGTCTCAAAACATGTTTTACTTGAGCCCTTAGAATCAGCTCATTTCCCCCACCCTTCCTCCCTCCCAAACCCTTGATAATTAATAAATTATTGTTTTCATGTCCTACACCGACCACTGTCTCCCTTCACCCACTTTTCTGTTCATCCCCTGGGAGGGGGTTATAGGTAGGATCCTTGTGATCAGATCCCCCCTCTCCCCACACCCTCCTGGTATTGATACTACTCTCAATATTGTTCATGAAGGGTTCACCTGCCCTGGATTCCGTGTTTCCAGGTCTTATCTGTCCCCATGTACATATTCTGATCTAGTCGGATTTGCAAGGTAGAATTGGGTTCATGGTAGTGGGTGGGGGAGAGCAATCAAGAAGTAGAGGAAAGTTGAGTGTTCTAACGGTGCACCCTGATTAGTCTCTTCCTTGTGACATTTCTGTAAGGGGGTGTCCGATTTTCTACAGATGTACTTTGGGTCTCCACTCTGCACTCCCTCATTCACAATGATACAATTTTTTGTTCTTTGATGTCTGATACCCGATCCCTTCAGCACCTCGTAAACACGATCAAACAGGCTAGTGTGCTTCTTCCATGTGGGGTTGTTGCTTCTGAGCTAGATAGCCCTTTGTTTATCTTTAACCCTTTAAGACCCCAGACGCTGTATCTTTTGATAGCCGGAGGCACCATCAGCTTTCTTCACATTTGCTTATGTACCTGCTTTGTCTTCAGTGATCGGGTTGGGAAGGTGGGCTTCATGGAATACTAGGTTATTAGAACAAAATGTTCTTGCATTGAGGGAGTACTTGAAGCCCAATGTCTGTCTGCTACCTTAATACTAAACTTATAGATGTACATAGATCTATTTCTCTATTGTTATATATATTAACATATGTACATGCCTGTATTTAGATCTCTGTTCTTGGCCCCTGGTTCTTTGCTCGATTTCCTTTTACTTTCCTTTTGTCTCACTATCATGTTCGGCCGTCATTTGACCTTCAGTAAGGAAACAAGTGCTCTTTTTTCTTATGATTTTACTTTTGAAAATCATTTTATGGGGGGGGGCTCGCACAACTCTCATCACAATCCACACAAGCGCTCTTTTGAAGGGTGCATGCCAAACCAGTTCCACTGCCATCCCGTTGACTCACAGGGTTTCCAGAGATGGAATGTTTGCAGGAGCTGTCTTAACCTTCCTTGTAGGGGCTGGTGGGTTCGAACTGCCAACCACTCAGTTTGCAGGCCAACCCTCACTCAGCCCACTGCACCCATCAGGCCTCCTTCAGGGAGTGATGGCGGTTCAGGAAAGTGAAGTCACCGCCGTCGACGGTCAGGTAGCTTGGCCCCTTATTTCCTTCCTACCCGGCTCATGTCGCCCGCAGTGACGGGGCCGCACCCCCGCTGGGTCTCCCCTGGGCTCGGCGGGCAGAAGCGCTGGGCGAGGCCTGAAGGTCGGGTGCGCCCAGGCTAGCGGGTTGTTCCTCGTGCGGAGGCGCCTCGGAGCCAAGGCCAGGTTGCTGGGGAGCCGTGCGGGCGCCGGGGCGCTCGGAGGCGGCGAGCGCTCGGCGATGGACTTGGGGCGCCGCAGAGCCCGTGCCCGCGGTGCCGGGCGCCGGAGAGAGCCGTGGCCAGGGTGGGGCGGGGGCACTGCGGCGCGGCCGCCCGGGAGGCGCACGCCCTGCGGCGGGGCGGCGCGTGGCCGCCAGGGGGCGCTGCGGGCTCCCGCTCGCCCTCCCCCCCCCCGTAGGCGGGGCCGCGCTCTCCCCGCAGCCGCCGCCGCCGCCGCAGCCTGGGCCGCCCCGTGTCCCCGGTGGAGCCGCCGCCGCCGCCGCCGCCGCCGCCGCGAGCTCAATGCGGACGGAGCCCGGGCCGGGCCATGGGGATCCTCAGCATCACGGATCAGGTCCGCTCCCTTGCCCATCGCCGCTTCCTCCTTCCGGGGCCCGGCGCCGCCGCCGCCGCCGCCGCCGCCACGCGAGCCCGGGGATGTGCGGCCTAGGCAGGGCCCGAGCCCCAGGCTCCCGCGGCTCCCGCCCCGCCCCGCGCCGCGCGCTGCTCATCCCAACCGGTGCCCTTGGGGGCTTGGCGATGGGCCGCGGCGCCGCGAGGACCCGCTGCGAGCGGGCACCCAGAGGGGAGCCCCCTCCAGCAACGCCTCCCTCCCCGCAAGCTGGGCCGCCCCCTCCCCCTCTGGTCCTGCTCTGGCCCGCTCGGTGACCGCCGGTTCTCCCCGCAGCCACCCCTGGTCCAGGCCATCTTTAGCCGAGATGTGGAGGAAGTGCGCTCCCTCCTCTCGCAGAAGGAAAACATCAACGTGCTGGTGAGTTGGGAGCCGGGAGGATGGCGAGCCCAAACCAGGCTCGGGGCTCTGAACTCCTCCCCACCAGTGGGGCGGCTCCGTGCCGCTTCAGCGCCGAGGAGCCCGCGGCTCTTGTCGCCCATGGCTGTGCATTTGGGGATGTAGAGCTGGTCAGACTCGGAGTACACACCGGAGGGACTGGCGGTGCCGGGAAACGGGGTTCTCAGCCACCGTGCAGCGCCCCCAGCCCTCCCCTCTGTCCCTGGCCCTGACTCCACCCTCCTCAAGTGCTCGTCTTTGACTCGGTTCTGGTGGCGTTCCGGAGGTTGCAGAACCGATTCGAAGAACTTGAAGCGCCAAGGCTTGGCCTGGGGTCCTCCAGCCGGCATGGTTCTGGCCACAGCCGCTTCTCTTTTCTGCCCTCCCAGGACCAAGAGAGGCGAACCCCGCTGCATGCTGCTGCCTACGTAGGCGATGTCCCCATCCTCCAGTTGCTACTGATGTCAGGTGAGAGCAGGTAGCTGGAAGGTGTGGCACGTCGGGGAGGCTGCTCCTCTCCATCCCAGCAGATCCCAGGGCTGCTCTTGGGGACCTGGTGCCGGGGAGGCTCTGATGCCATCCAGGTCGTCTGGGCCCCATTACTGACTTCTCACTTCCTCCCATTTAAGAAAGGAAATGATGTTCCCACAGGTGCTAATGTCAACGCTAAGGACACACTGTGGCTGACCCCACTTCATCGGGCTGCTGCTTCCCGAAATGAGGTAGGGGCTTCTGCCTTCTCTCACCCCTCCACAAAGGAGGAGTAGCTGGAAGGTGGGGGTTAAGGCCTGGCGCGCCTCAGTCCTGTGCCCTGAAAGCAGCTGTACCCCCCAAGGATAGTGAGGTGACCAGGCTTTGGCCTTTCCTCCTACCCCTAGAACTGGCTGGGAAGGGGGAGGCTGAGAGCTGGCAGCTGGTGTGACGTCAGGGAGAGCTTAACACCAGGCTGGCAGGCTGCAGGGGGCCTTGCTGCCAGGCCTGAGTGACTCATCCCTCCCTGGGGGGCCACCTTGGAGTCTGATCCCCTTCTGGGCACTGAGGTTGCTCTCCTTGGGAAGGGGGAAAGGGTTAGTGATCAGTTGCATGCCTGCTTCTTGAGCACAGTAGGCAAACCGACTGCACACGGCCGGATGGGCTTCATCCCATCCACTCCGGAGAGGGTGAAGGACAACCGTGGTTAGAGCCACTGCCCCGGCTGCACACGCCCGCCTGGGAGGGTCTTGGGCCAGTGGGTGGCTGGGGCCGGTGACGGGCGCTTGAGCCTCGGTTTGGGGGCAGGAGAGTCTGTTTCTAGGGGTGATGGAAACAAATCGCAGTGGCTGTGGAAGGACTGGCGAAGGGTGTTCAGGGCACTGCTAGAGCAGGAGGGTTGATTGGTCTCTAAAATGACCGGGGCCTGGCATCCTCCACGGGTGAGGGTTTGCTTGGGAGTGGATGTGTGTGGGAGTCTGGGTTGGGGGGTGACGCTGTGCTAAGGGGCGCTTAAAAGATGTAGAAGGCAGAAAAGGGGGGTGGAGAGGCTGGGCATTTTGGAAAATCCAGAGCAGAGTCCATGCTGGGGTCTGTGTGGCTATGTATGCCAGGCTGATTTACTCCTCTTGCCATATCCTGTGGTTTTACCTCCTGCTCCCTCTCTGTCTTCTCTCTTGTTTCCTGGTTCTCAACAGAAGGTGCTGGGGCTGCTGCTGGCACATTCAGCAGATGTGAATGCCCGAGACAAGCTGTGGCAGACACCACTGCACGTGGCGGCTGCCAACCGGGCCACCAAGTGCGCTGAGGCCCTGGCACCCCTTTTGAGCAGTCTCAACGTGGCTGACAGGAGCGGGCGCAGTGCCTTGCACCATGCAGTTCATAGTGGGCATCTTGAGGTGAGGACTGCTCCCAGCCAGCCGCAACCCCATGCCTTCCCCCGGGCCTCCTCTCTCTGCTCACCTCTCCCCCTGTTTCTGGGACCTTGGGCTCGGGGGGTGGGGGGGCGCAGGCGGGGGGCTAGAAACCCAGCCCTACAAGCATGGTTGGCCTGGCTCGGGACTCTTGACCTGGGATAATCGGGTTGATAACAGCCGGAGGAGTGCCACAGCAAACGTTTGCACACATGCTTCCTTCTGAGGGGACGAGTCCATGCCCTTCCGCACGTAGTCAACGACTCCAAGGAGTCTTACGAACCAAGGCACCAGAAGCGACTCCCGTGAGGTCTCCTTTGAGCCCCCACATGGATCTGGTATCTGCTCGGTGCCTGTCCCCTCTGTCCTCCTCCTAGCTCTCTGCATTGTTCTGCCTGGGGACACAAGCAACAGGCAGCCTCCTGTCCTGCCATGGCCCCTGCTTTTAGAGAGGTTGAGGGCACGTACCTGGCTCTGAACAGGTGTCTTCCATGTCCTGCTACAGACGGTGAATTTGCTGCTCAACAAGGGAGCCAGCCTGAATGTCTGTGACAAGAGGGAGCGGCAGCCTCTGCACTGGGCAGCTTTTCTAGGTGAGAAGGAATGCTGGGGACAACGGGGATTTTACAGACAGGAGATTTCAGAGTTCACCTCAGACCCCCTCCTGGTGACCATCTTTTTGCCCCCCAGGGCATCTGGAGGTCTTGAAGCTGCTGGTGGCTCGGGGGGCAGACCTGGGCTGCAAGGACCGCAAGGGTTACGGGCTGCTCCACACGGCCGCAGCCAGTGGCCAGATCGAAGTGGTGAAGTACCTGCTCCGCCTGGGAGCCGAGGTCAGGGAGACACCAAAGCGCCCAGCTTGTCGGTGTGGCTGGGGAGGTGGGGAGGGGCTCTGCTTCACTAGTAACAGTGCCCACAGTCTTCCCGTGAGAGGGCTGAGACAGGCGCCAGCCGGAGTTCTGTCATTCTCTGGGCTCTGTGTGCCGGCTTCCACCTGCTGAAACCAACCCAACGCCCGCCGTGCCGCCTCACCCTCACCCCTTGGCAATGCAGATCGACGAGCCCAATGCTTTCGGAAACACAGCTTTGCACATCGCCTGCTACCTGGGCCAGGATGCCGTGGCCGTCGAGCTGGTGAACGCAGGAGCCAATGTCAACCAGCCGAACGACAAGGGCTTCACGCCGCTGCACGTCGCTGCGGTCTCCACCAACGGCGCGCTCTGCTTGGAGCTGCTGGTCAATAACGGGGCTGATGTCAACTACCAGGTGCCTGGGGAGAGGAGGGCCTGCTCTCATCCATCCCCACCTGAGAACGCTCTTGGGGACTCGCCCCTCCTGGGACCAACAGACCTGGCCTGAGAGTGTGGGCTGAGACCACTCTTTCCCCAGAGCTGGGGGGCGCGGTGGGGCGGGGGGTGGGGAGAGAGGGTATTCCTCTGGGCCTCGAACTGAAAAAAAAAATGCCCGATTCCCACAGAGCAAAGAAGGGAAGAGCCCTCTGCACATGGCTGCGATCCACGGCCGCTTCACCCGCTCCCAGATCCTCATCCAGAATGGTATGCACTCTGGAAGCTGTGTGTCCCCACCCCACCCCGGGAGCTCAGCTCTAGAAGCCCTCCACCTTCTTACTGTCACCCTCTTCCCACTAGGAGGGGCACCTGGGTCCCTGTGCAAACGGGCCTGGCCCAGGGCCCTTTGGGCTTACAGAGAAGGAGATGCACACAGGGCAGGGTGCTCCTTAGCCTGTCCCCCTGCACGCCAGCCCTTCTTCGGGTTTCCGAGCCTAAATCTCAGTTGCGTCTATCTCCTACAGAAAACCTGGGGGTAGGGGTGGGAGGGCAGGGGCACTACCAGGACCTCTTGGCACACCCTGAAGCCCACTGCTCTTAAGTCACTTCTGACTCCTAAGCCACCCTGTTTATGGGAGCAGGCAGCCTCGTTTTTTTCCCCAGGGAGCAACCGGTGGGTTTGAACCCCAGGCCTTGCCTAGCTAACTAACTAGGGTGAGCAGCCTGAGGTTCCCCTGGGCTTCCATGCCTCCATTTACCCCTCAGGCAGCGAGATCGATTGTGCCGACAAATTTGGGAACACGCCACTGCACGTGGCTGCTCGCTACGGCCACGAGCTGCTCATCAGCACCCTCATGACCAATGGCGCGGACACCGCCCGGTGAGTCAGCCCCCAGCTTCTGGGCCAACCTCAGACCTGCCCTGACCCCTCACGCCAAACGTGGGGGCATGGAGAAGTTTGCCCTCTCCTCCCACCCTGACGCTTCTTCTGGCGGGGGCGGGGGCTGGAAGCACCGAAAAGAGGCCTATAACTGGTGCCTCCTGGCCTCGAGGGAGGACTGAGCCATCCCCCCACCCCCTCCTCCAGGCGCGGCATCCACGACATGTTCCCCCTGCACTTAGCTGTTCTCTTCGGATTCTCTGACTGTTGTCGCAAGCTTCTTTCCTCAGGTGCGTGCTGTGGGTGGGGGCCCTAGGGCAGCAGAGGCCTGTCCTCTCTCTGCTCCTGGCCCCCTGACGCCATCAGTGCCGCCCCGCCCTCCAGGTCAGCTGTACAGCATCGTATCTTCACTCAGCAACGAGCACGTGCTTTCAGCTGGGTTTGACATCAACACACCTGACAACCTCGGCCGCACCTGTCTCCATGCTGCTGCTTCTGGAGGGTGAGCCTGGAGAAACCAGCAGGCAGGCAGGCAGGGGGCGGGCGGCAGGCAGGGGGCGGGCGGCGGGCAGTGTCTGCCCAAATCTGTTCCCCATCGCCCACAGTAACGGTCTCAGCAGCAGGTGGCTGGCTGCCAGTCTCCGCCCTCCTCGGCCCCTCCCCTGACTCCAGGAGGCTCAAGTTCAAGCGGCTTTCTCCTTCCTTCTTCTCAGGAATGTTGAGTGTCTGAATTTGCTGTTAAGCAGTGGGGCTGACCTGAGGAGGAGAGACAAGCTGGGAAGGTATGTTAGCAGGGTCCTCGGGGGATGTCCGGTTAGAGCAGGGGTGCTCAACCTTCCTAATGCCACGACCCTTTCATACAGATCCCCATGTGGTGGTGAAACCCCCCCCCCACCAATCATAACATTATTTTCGTCGCTACTTCATCACTGTCATTTTGCTACTGTGATGAATTGGGCGACCCCTGTGAAAGGGTCGTTCGACCCCCACAGGGGTCTCGACCCACAGGTGAGAGGCCCGCTGGATGTGAGGGACGGCAGGCCGAGGGGAAAAGTGCGGGCTGGAGGCTGAGTGAGGAGGATCCAACAGGCTGGCGCTGGGCTGCCCTGCGATCGGGCCCTGATCCTTGGACTTGCCCTCTTCCCTCTCTCCCTCAGGACCCCACTGCACTATGCGGCCGCCAATGGCAGCTACCAGTGTGCCGTCACGCTGGTGACAGCCGGGGCCGGCGTCAACGAGACGGACTGCAAAGGCTGCTCTCCCCTCCACTATGCGGCCGCCTCTGACACCTACAGGAGGTAGGCTCCCGCCATGCCCCACCCCCGGGACGTCACACCCCTCCCCGAGCTTCCCCCGACTCCCCCACCCTCTCCCACCAGGGCGGAACCCCACTCAGCTTCCAGCCACGATGCGGAAGAGGACGAGCCACTGAAGGAGTCTCGTAGGAAGGAGGCCTTCTTGTGAGTTCCCAGGGGAAGGCTCCCAGGATGCACTGGCCTCTTCTCCCGGCGCCCCGGCGCCTCCCTCCGCCGCTGCCCTCCGTCGTTCTGAGCAAGCACTCTGGGGCAGCCCTGTCCCCAGCGCTGGGGCCACGCAGGTCTGCCCCTCAGGAAGCAGGCTAGAAAAGCTGACCACACACAAGCATTAACTCCAAGGCGATGCCGACCCACGGTGGCCCGTAGGGCATGGTGGAGCTGCCCCTGTGAGCTGCTTAGGCTGCTGCCTGTACGCAAGCTCAGAACCTCGCCTTTCTCCCAAGGAGTTGGCTGGTGGTGAGCGGCCCAGCAGTGTCACCACACCACCACCAGCGCTCCTAGGGCCCTGCTAGATGGTAAAAGTAAAAGGTGGATGACCCCCAAGGTAGGCCCCCGGGCGCTTGTTGGGTGGGGGAGACAGCAAGCACAACTAACAGGGCTCGGAGGAGTGTGTGACGCTCCGGCAGAGGAAGCTGGCTAAGGAGCACGTGGCAAGGCTGCCTGCCTGCCCAGGCTTTGGGTAAATCCAAAACTATTGTAAAAGGAGCAGGGCCTCACCGAGACCAGGCTGAGGCTGAGTTTGGGAAGACTAGGATTGCTTGAGGTGGCTGGGAGGGGATGGTCTTCTAGCCAGGGGCACGTGTGCTTAGGAACAGAACAGAACAAGCTCAAGGTCAGAAGCCAGGTTGACATGCTGCCCTCCCCCCCCCCCAAGTTCAAGGGTTAGAGGAGGGAAGTTCAAGGAGGATTCTGAGGAGGAACAGAGGCTGAAGAATGGGCAGGAGTTAAAGGGCCCCACCTGGAGCAGAGGATGGGTGTGGGTTGGCTAGGCCCACCCTGGCCCCTCTCTCGCCTCTCTCAGAACTGCCCGCTGGGCTGGGCCTGCCTCTGCCTCTGCCTCTGCCTCACAGTCGCCCTCTGCTCCCCAGCTGTCTGGAGTTCTTACTGGATAATGGTGCGGACCCCTCCCTGCGGGACAGGCAGGGCTACACAGCTGTGCACTATGCAGCCGCCTACGGCAACAGACAGAACCTCGAACTGGTATGTGTCCCACCGGGTGACCCGGTGAGTCGAGGGGGGGGGGCATCGTATCCCTCAGGGTGTGTGTGTTCTGGCACGGGGGTGGTGGTGGTGGTGGAGTTGAGGATTTAGGGAATTGCTGTGGTGGGGGACAGGGCTAAATACCCTGGGGCCTGACACCCCACCCAGCATGTCCTGGCCTGTCAATTGCAGCTCTTAGAAATGTCCTTTAACTGCCTGGAGGACGTGGAGAGCGCCATCCCAGTCAGCCCTTTGCACTTAGCTGTGAGTTCCACACCTGCTTCTTGGGCCTGCTTTCTCCTTACCCGTCCTTGGGTGTCACCGAGGGCCTGGCACTTCAGAGAGGACCCTGCACCTGAGTTCTTGTAGGGGGATGGGAGAGGCGAGGGAGCCCCAAGAGCAGGGCCAGCGGGCGGCGCAGGGAGGGGCAGGACGTGTCTGGCGATGTGTGCATTGGTTGCCTGTATGCACCCAGGCCTACAATGGTCACTGTGAAGCCCTGAAGACTCTGGCCGAAACGCTGGTGAACCTGGATGTAAGGGACCACAAGGGCCGGACCGCGCTCTTCCTGGCCACTGAGCGAGGCTCTACTGAGTGTGTGGAGGTGCTGACGACCCACGGTGCCTCTGCCCTCATCCAGGAGCGCAAGCGCAAGTGGACCCCCCTGCACGCTGCTGGTGAGTTCCACGGCAGGCCTGGGGTGAGATGGCGAGCCCCAGCTTACTCCAGAGCTTGCTGCCCCTCCAAAGACCTCCCTCTGGGCCCCGGCCCTTCCTTCATCCTCGAGGTCAGGGGGCTCTCAGGCACAGGCGGCTGCCTCTGGGGTCAGAATAGCAGAGCCAGCGTCGTACCACTCTCACACAGTGGCGCTTTCGTTTGCTTGTAAATATGTGCTTATGGCTCTGGGATAATTTCTCACTGACTGAGCGGGACAGGATTTTGCTCTTCCAGTTTACAAGTTTGCCAGCCCCTGCTCTCGTTCCATGACCAGCTGAAAGGTTGGCGGATCGAAACCACCCACAGGCACCTTGGGAGCCAAGCCTAGCAATTTGTTTCCAAAAGGGCACGGCCTTGAAAACCTCGTGAAGCAGCCCCCCCTTCCCCTATCATGCCCCCCATCCCCTGGGGCCACCAAAAGGTGGAATTTGGATAGCCAGCAGCCCCGCAGTGGAGTCTCTCAGGCAGGCCTGGCCTCCCCCCTGACCTGGCTTCCTTTTCTCCTAGCTGCCTCTGGCCACACTGATTCCCTGCACTTGCTGATCGACAGTGGGGAGCGGGCTGACATCACAGATGTCATGGATGCCTATGGACAGTGAGTGCGGCCCAGGGCGGGGCACAGCTGCTGCCTTCCCGCCAGGCCCTCACCAGCTCTCCCCCCCCTCCCCCCCGCACAGAACCCCACTGATGCTGGCCATCATGAATGGCCATGTGGACTGTGTACACCTGCTGCTAGAGAAAGGGTCCACAGCCGACGCTGCTGACCTCCGGGGGCGCACCGCCCTCCACCGCGGGGTGAGCGAGCTACCGTGGCAGGGCTTGGGGGGCACAGTGCTCATTATTAGCAGTCAAATCCTGGCGGGGGGGGGCTTCCTCTGTCCTCTCCCGAGACGCTTCCCAAAGGGAGCCTGCTGGCTCGGTCCTTTGGATCGGGAGATGGACGCTCCCACTGGAACCTTGGGCACCATCCCCTGCCTCCATTCTCTGGGTCCTCTTCCTTGCGTCTCCCACTTGGAGATCCTCCCCAGGTAGCTCTGGCCACCTAGAGGGAGACAAGTGAGGGGCTCCTGTCCCTGGACACTCAAAAAAGTCCCTGTGTTAAGACAAAGACCTTAGTTCTCCAGCGGCCCTTGCTTGTTGGGCAGCCCTCGGCCGGTGGCTGGGGAGCCCCGAGCATGCCCTTGTCCCTCACTCACAGGCAGTGACTGGCTGCGAGGACTGCCTGGCTGCCCTGCTGGACCACGACGCATTTGTGCTGTGCCGAGACTTCAAGGGCCGCACTCCCATTCACCTGGCCTCCGCCTGCGGCCACACTGCAGTCCTGCGGACCCTGCTGCAGGCTGCCCTGTCCACAGACCCATTGGATGCGGGGGTGGATTACAGCGGCTACTCGCCCATGCACTGGGCCTCCTACACTGGTAAGGGCCTCGTGTCGGGGAGGGCAGAGGAGGGTCACACCTAAGGATGAGGGGCCGTGAGAAGTAGGTGGGGTGGGGTGGAGTGGCATGGCATTCAAGAGGGGAGAGACGGCAGGCAGAAGGAACCTGCCTTCTCTTCATTGTCCCTTCTCCTCCCGGTGCCCAGGACACGAAGATTGTCTGGAGTTGTTACTTGAACACAGCCCGTTTTCATACCTGGAGGGAAACCCCTTCACTCCTTTGCACTGTGCAGTGTAAGGCCCTTCCTGTGGGTGCCCCAGCTCTCCCTCAAGGGGTGGTGGCCTGGCGCAACGCCATGACGGGCTCTCCGCTTCTCTCGCCGCCTGGTGACCCCTCCAATCTCCCTTCCCCTCCCCCTCCAGAATTAATAACCAGGACAGCACCACCGAGATGCTGCTGGGAGCTCTGGGTGCCAAGGTGGTGAACAGCCGAGATGCCAAAGGAAGGTGAGTGGTACGGAGCGCAGGAAGGGGCTGGCAGCCCCCACATGCCCTCTCCTTCCGGCTCAGACTGAAAAACTTCCTTCTCTCCTGGACCCCACTCTGCAGGACCCCACTTCACGCCGCTGCCTTCGCGGACAACGTCTCTGGGCTCCGGATGCTCCTGCAGCATCAAGCCGAGGTGAACGCCACCGACCACACCGGCCGCACGGCGCTCATGACAGCGGCTGAGAACGGGCAGACCGCTGCTGTGGGTGGGTAGGGGCCCCGTGGGAAGCAGCAGCTCCCCGCCCCTGCCCTGGGTTTGTGCTGGAAGGGCCAGCCTTTGGGGTGGTGAGGCAGGGGCTTGATGGGGCCAGGGCTCAGGTAGCTGGAGGGGGGGCTTTGGAGAGTACACTGCAGATCAAGACCAAGGCTGCTGGCCACGGGCGGGGGCGCCGGTGCCAGGCCCTCTGTGTCGCCTTTCTCCTGCAGAGTTTCTGCTGTACCGAGGGAAGGCGGACCTCACTGTGCTGGATGAGAGCAAGAACACAGCCCTCCACTTGGCTTGTAGCAAGGTCCGTACGGCCTAGGGTGGCCTTCATGCCGAGCCTGGCCTGCCTGTCTCACGGGGGGGTGGGTAACTCGCGGCCCTCTGCCACCCTGGCCATCTTCACAAGCCTCCACTCTGCTCCCTTCCCTCAGGGCCATGAGAAGTGCGCCCTTATGATCCTGGCAGAGACCCAAGACCTTGGCCTTATCAATGCCACCAACAGCGCCCTGCAGATGTGAGTGCCCGGGGCCAGGGCTCCTGGTGGGTGGGAGGCAGGCAGGCGGGTGAGGAGAGTCTCTCCGGAGCACCCTTCGTATGTATTTGTAGTGAAGCCCGCTGACTTCCATTTCCCTCGTTTCCCTTCCTGCCCAGGCCACTCCACATTGCTGCCCGGAATGGTCTTGCCTCTGTGGTGCAGGCCTTGCTGAGTCGGGGGGCGACAGTGCTGGCTGTGGATGAAGAAGGTGGGTGGGGTCCAGAGCCCCCCGCCTCTCCTGGGTTTGGGGTCAGGGACATTCTTCAGGAGGTGACTTCTTAACCTTGTTATACATTTTAGATTTTCTTCCCAAGGGAGCTCCTTAGAGCAGGGACCCAACACCGAGGCCAGGGTCTCTGGGGGCGGGGGCAGGGTGTCTCACAAAACCGAGTGAAGCCAGCAGAGTCCTCCGGAAGACAGCCTCCTGTCCCCATCTGCCCCCCACCCAGCCTCGGGTCCTTGGCCCCCACTCTCCTCCACACTCTTAGAATACGCCTGTGGACACCCTGTACCCTCACAGCCCCTGACTTCCCACCACACTACATGCTTGCCTGCTAAGCTCCCCTCCACAGATAGGGAATGGGGGGCCTGGGGGCCCTGTGCCTCAGTTCCCCGACCTTTGCCCTGCAGGTCACACCCCAGCACTGGCCTGTGCCCCCAACAAAGACGTGGCAGACTGCCTGGCCTTGATTCTTTCCACCATGAAGCCTTTCCCACCCAAGGACACCGTCAGTCCTTTCAGCTTCAGCCTGCTCAAGAACTGCGGCATTGCAGCAGCCAAGACGGTGGGTGGCTGCGGGGCCCTGCCCCACGGGGCCTCCTGCCCCTACAGCCAGGAGCGTCACGGCGCCATTGGGCTAGATGGCTGCTACTCGGAGTAGCCCCTCCAGTGTCCCTCTCCCTGCCGGTGGCTTGATATCTTATTCTATTTATTTAGAAAAAGTCTATACATTTAGGGCACTTTAAAGGAGAACACGACTGGGCGGGGGGGTGGGGGTGGGCAGGGGCAGCGGGGGCACAGAAGCCCTGGGGAGAAGCTGCTCACCCCTTTGCCACACCATCCTGGCCTGGCAGGGGTCTGGGACTGACAGGGAGCACCCCAGGCCCTTAGTACCCCCCAGGGCAATCCCCTCTGCCAAGTGTCCCCAAATGATTGCTAAATGCCTGGCTCCCCTTCTCTTGGACCCCCATCTTTCAGTTCCCCCTTTCTGCTGCCAGCTTCTTCCTTCTGTCCTCTGGCACTCCTCTCGGTGCCCCCTCCCCTGCCCCTGCTGCCAGGCAAACACCCCCTTTTTCCATACCCATCACTGCCTCCCTGCTCGGCCGGCCCCTCCATCCCCGCAGCAGTGAGAAGCCTTAATTTCTGGTACTGTGTGAGCACTCTGGGGGTGCCCCCTCCCCCTTCAGGGGCAGCTAGAGGATGAGGGGGGAGGGTATTTAGCACTGGGGCCTGGAGCTTTCCCCCCCCCCCACTTCTCTACCCATCACCCCTTAAGTTCAAATGCAAAACACTTGAAGCAGCAACTACTGTACCTGGGCCCCATCCCCACCCCCACTCTCCCAGCTCCTCATATGCAAATCAAGGGCTGGTTCTGCCCTCACAGCCTGTCCCTCCTGTCCCCAACCGTCCTGGCCTGGCCCCTAACCACGCACTTTAACCTTGCTTCTTTCTTTTAACTTCTTTTGGGAGGGCAGAGCCTGGCCAGTCCCTCCCTGGCTTGTCTCTCCCATGAGTTTGAGGCTTGTCATGAATTTTTAAGTAAGCGTTTTATCCTTTAGGGGGAAAAAAGTCAAATTAGTTTCCTGCCCATTTCAAAACCACAGCCCTAGTATGTCCTCTTGTGTTTTTGGCATGTGTTTGCATGTGTGTGGAGGGAGGGACTGGGTCCCTCCCTGCGCCCCAGCCCCAACCTCCTTACCCCCAGTTCCTGTGCCCATGTCTGCCTCCTCTCGTGCTGTCTAGAGTACCCACTGCCCTCAGTCACTCCTGATCTGAAGCCAAAGATGGTGGCAGGGGCAGGGCAGGCTGGGGACCGTGGCTACTCGGGCCCTTGGACTTCCCATAACTCCAGTGGACGAAGCTCTGGGCCAGGGTGTGGTAAAGACTTACTGCAGGTGCTCCCTGCCTCCTGGCCCTGGGGAGAGATGGGATGGAGCCAGGACTGCACTGAGAAAGAGTCCTAGAAATTGTACCCCAAAAAGCCAAGCTGGGCTGGAGTGAGGAGTGGGGGCAGTTTTCTCTCTACATGTAGCATTGAATTTGGCCCTGGTCCCTTCAAATGCTCTGTTCACGCATCTCCTAGCTCAGCCTCCTGGACAGGTGGGTCCCACTCCCTTCGCCCAGTGTTCCCTTCCTCACACTCAATACCTCAGCCAGGGGCCAAGACACAACTTGAATAGCGGTCCTGCCCCTCCGCCCCCACCTTGCACCCTTGCCCAGGTTGGCTGCCATCAGTATTGTCCCCTGAGAACTGGACAGGCTTCGTTTACACAGTATGGGGGGCCTCTCCCTTGGAGACCACCCCCCTCTGGCCTCCTCCCCCAGCCCTAGCTTGCTTTATTTACACTGTTACCCACTTTCCAGATTATTCCCTGAAAGTCTTTCAGCCCAGGGATCCCTCCCTCCCTTGGTAGAGCGAGCCCCTCTCCCCAGCTCCCTGGAGTCTGGTGGGGTGTCCAAGTGCTGGTCCTTGGTTCCGGTCTGTTTTTGGTGGTCCTCTTTGAACACCAACTACCCCCCCCCCACACACCAGCCAATCTCTCTGTCCTGTTCCCTTCAGCCCTCAGTTCCTCAACCATTTCAAAGCTTCCAAATGACCATTATTGGTGAGAAGGATTGTGTACCTTGTAGTTGTTATTTTTGTTTTCGAAGCCAAAGGGCCTTGTGATGCCCCTCTTCCTGGGCCTCCCCCTCACACCCTCCCTTCTCCTCCCCTCTACGACAATCAATGTGACCTCTCTTAAGGGCTGCAGCCCCCCCCCCCCAACCTTGCTGGTTCTGCAAAGCTTGCTCCCTAACTTCAATTCTCTTTCCTCAAATCCTCCCATCCCACCCCTCCCTCTTCTTTTGGTGCTGGGAAATAGGTGGTGGCGGACAGGGGAGCAGGGTGCTGGCTTCTGGGGAGGCTCCAGGGGCGTCAGTCGTGTTCTCCTTTATCAATGTTGGCTGAGGACCGAAGACTCCTGCGCATCTGCCAGGAGCCCTCGGTTTGCTCCAAGAGATAGCTGGTGCCTAGCCCTGTGGCACACCATCGATGGGTCCGTCCGTCTGTCCGTCCATCCGCCCGCCCGCCAGGCAGGGGGTGGCTGCAGGGTCCTCCCTCCCTCGTCATGTGGCTGAGAGAGGCCTGTGGCACCTGCAACCTCCTCTCCGTATGCCAAAGGAATCCCCTACCCACCCCCAGGCGCCCCGCGGCCCCCTAGTGTTTGTTGAAGCATTCTGACCATTCTCATGGCCACTGCATATTTATTTTTAATGTTTTCAGTTTTTGTTTTAAAAACCTCTTTGACTTAAGCGGGTGTGGAAAAGTGAAACAGGCAGAATGCCCCCCCAATCTTGAGGGGGTGGGGAGGAACCCTGTCCTCCCCATCACCACCCCCCTCCCCACCACAGCTCTAAAGCACTTGCTTCCAGTCATAAGCACTTTTGTGGAAAGGCCTCTTTTAAGTGAGGACCCTGGAGCAGCCCCAGGATCCCAGCAAAGGAGACAGAGTGCGGGCTACCCAGGAGACGGAAAGCAACGCGAGACCTGACCCGAGGGAGGGCAGATGGAGAGAAAGAGCCACTTTTTAGCTTCTGATTTTGCGGGCCGTTTCTGGTTGGGCGGTGGTGCTGGGAGGTCGTGTACTAGCTACCCTTCAGACAGACAGATGGCACAAACTGTGGGTCCCAGGATGGACCAGGAGACCCAGGTCACTGCCACCGCCCAGCCAAGGTGGGGGGCCACCTCCCCCACCCGTGGCCCCCTGAGCCATAGGACTGCTGAAACCGCTGAATGTACAGCCCAGGGCGGGTGGGGAGCAGCCCCTGGGGGAGGGGCATCTCCCTTTGTTCGGTGCTGTGGGGGGGTGGAGGAGAGGAGAGACTGCTACCCCACTTAGATACGTGTTCCTTGGGGTGGAGGGGCTGAGGAGGGCCTGCCCCCTCCAGCCCCGGCCAGGGCGCTCCTCCTTCCTCACCCCTATCCGTTTTGACTGTAAGTCCAGCTCACCTTTGCCTTCAATACGTAACCAAAGGAAAACTCGATACTGTTGCCACCACTGTCCGCCCGCCCAGCTCCCTCTTACTCCCTGGGCCCAGAGAGGGAGAAGAGGCTGGGGGGGGGGGGCAGAGTGAACGGTTCTACAGCTGTGTCCCCCTCACCTCAGGACCCTCCAAAGGGGCCCTGAGAGGTGGGGTGGGGGTCTGGCTGCAGGGGCTGGGGGACGGCGCACTCTGTCTATTATGCACCCGAGTGCTGCTGTGTTCAAATGTCTCCGACTTTCCGCTCCATCCTGCAGGGCAGCCCCTTCCTCCTTCCCCTGCAGACATTTCTACCGCTCCTCCCACACCCAGTGTTCAACCCCCACTGCAAAGGAAAATAGCCTTACAGACCCTAGCCCAGAAACCCTGCTCCTGGGGCACACCAGTATGCTCCCCGCCCCCACTCCCCTAGTTTGACCTTCCCTTTCCAGGAGGAGGGAAAGGAGCAAAGCAGCCCCACCCCGCACCCTCGAGTGGTGGTGGCCCCCAACCCTCCGCCACCTTGACCCAGCTTGGGCAAGGGCGGAGGTCAGGAATCTTTGAGGACCAAGCCCAGTGGTCTGGGACAGGGAAGCGGTAGAGAGGGAAGGGTCTGATGTGGGGATTCCGCCCTCCTGACCCAACCCCAAGAGAAGCGACCAAATCCCAGAGCTGGGAGGGAGCTAGGTGGGGGGGGGGCAGCGGGGGGGGGGTGCCCTGCTCTTTGAATTACTTGAAGGTACTGACTCCAGGCTGCTGTTGCCCACTGAGATGTGAGGTGGAGGGGACGCTGTCACTGCATCTGGGAGGTAGAGGGTGGCAGAGTGCAAAGAGGATCCATACCCCCCCATGGCCTGCTCACTTCTGCTGGGCCCTTCCTGGGGGGAGCCTTCCCCTCCCATGCCCACCCCTCACTCTGGGCACCCTCTCCAATTGCACTAAGTAGCTGTTGTGCCAGTCGAACCCCCACACCAGGGTGGGGGAGTCTCTGCTTCCAGCCCTTCCCGCCTCCACCCCCATCCCTGACAATCGCCTTGTTCCCTGTATTCCTGGATAGCTCAGCTTTGTACGTGTGTGTTGCGGGGTGGGGGTGGGGGTGGTGACTCTCCCGGCTGGAATGGATGTGGCAGGAGTTGGGGAAGGGCTAGGGGGTAAGATGGTGGATGTCGCCCCCCCTCCTCCCTTCCCCAACCCCAAGCTGCAGAGGCCCTGGAGGGAGGGTGTCTGCTCTTGCTGCCCTGTGTCTTGCAGATGTGCCAAAATGGGGGTGGGGGGAGGGGAGGGTGCCTGGCAGAGCAGCCCCCAGAGTGGCTCTCTCAAAGCAATACAGTTTCCCTGCCCCGGGGGGACGGCAAGACAGGGGATAGGGTTTGGGGTGGGTCCCCGGGTTTCCCCATGTACAGCTGTGTGTAGTCAGGGTGGTCTGTCTGGTACCCGCTGTGGGCGTCTGTGTGCGTGTGCACCTCCTCCTCCATGCCCTGCATGACCTGTGATGCTGCAGACACCACCCTCCCTCGCAGGTGTGTGTTGGGGGACACAGGGCGCAGCCCGTGTCCTGTGCACCCCCCCACCCTGTGACCCATGTACTCGGTTGTAGGAAGTAAAGCGAACTGAGCACAAGTCACTGGATTCTAGTCGAATCTTTCTCTAAGCAATTTTCCCATTCCTGCCCCTCCCCCTGCCCTGGGTCCACCTGTGGTGCTAGTGTGGGGGCGGGGAGCGGGGGTGTTGATGCTGGTGGGCAGCAATAAAGGGCAGATCTGCCCTGATGCCTGTGTCCCCTGGGTGCTGAGGGCAGCCGGAAAAAGGGGGGAACCTGTGCATATTTACCCCGACCCCCCCCAGGCTAAAGCACAATGCTCTCCCTGCAGATGGACGCCCCGGCCCTCCCACCTCTGCCCCCCCCCCTGCTGGTTTTCTATGCTGTTTTGGTGCAAGTACAGCTGTTGTAGTCATGGCTTTGGGGTGGGTTCTGTTTATTAAAATCCTGATTGCTCCTACTGGCCCGGTGTCCCGCCTCCATTCCTGTGGTTGGGGGGAGGGAGGGGCAGCCTCAGCCCATGGGCCCTGGCAGTCAGCCCTCTGAGGCCAGTGGCCAGAGCCGCTCCTCCAGCAGAGCGATGGTGACCATGAGGCTGCCCCCCAGGAGCAGCCCCAGCCCCTGCAGCAGCACTGTGAGCGGGCTGGATGGCTCAGCCGGGCGGAGCAGAGCGGGGAGCTGAAAGGAAAGGAGACATCAGGATGGACCCCCTTCCTGAAAGGGCCTCAGGGTGCTAGCTACCCCCACCGCCCAGCCTCTTCCAGAGCCCTGCAACCTCCTGCCTTGATGTGCACTGACCCCTGGGGAGCTGGCGGCAGGAAGGGGGCACCTGCCACTTCCCTATCGCCTTCCCGCTCACATCCCTTGGTCACCACTCCATCCCACACCTCTCACCATGTCCACGAGGGCCACGTAGAGGAAGACCCCCGCCGTGACCCCAAACACCCAAGGGGTGAGGGGGACAGGGCCCAAGCTGAGCCCCACCCCCAAGGCAGCACCCCCCAGCCCCAGGGCTCCAGACAGCAGACTCAGCAGCAGCAGTTGCCGGAAGGACAGGCCGGCCTGGAGCAGCATGGCAAAGTCACCTGGCGGGGAGAGATTGGTGCTGGTTGGGCCGGGTGGGCAGCTCCTCACCCATGCCACCTGCTAGCCTGCACGTTCCATGCCCACCCTACCCCCTGCGGCCTGGCCTACCCAGTTCATGGGGCAACTCATGGCAGAAGACCGCCAGGCTGGTACTGAGGCCGCTGGAGAAGCCATCTGAGAAGGCTGCACCTGCAGTGGGCGGGATTGCCGGCGATCAGTCGTCCTGGGAGCACACAGTCCTGAGAAGCAGGGTAGACCTCACATCCCCCACTCTCTTGGCCCCAGCACCTCGCACCTATGGCCAGTCCGTCGGTGAGGTTGTGCAGGCAGTCTCCCAGGAGCACCATCCACGTGATGTGGGTGCCCCCAGCACCACCTTGGTGCCCGTGACTGTGTCCTCGGTGCCCGGGAGGAGCCAGAGCTGGTGAGGACTGGGTGTCCTGCTCCCCCCGACCCTGAGCCCCTGGCTCTGCAGGGGGACAAACAAGGACAGGGTTGGTTGCTGCAAATGAGGACTGGGAGCTGGGAGCCCGCGCTGACCTCCAGTCACCTGGAGCCGCCTGCAGGGGCTGAAGGGCCACCCTATGGCCGTCCTCTGCATCTGGGTTAGGCCTTTCTCTGTCCCGTCTTCGCCACCTGCAGCATCTCTGAAATAGGAGGGCATCCCTCCTGGTGGAGGAGGCAGCAGAGCCGGGGACTAAGGGGCGGCCAGGTCACCAGCTGGGAAAGGGAACACCTGGGTCCACCTCTACACCTGGGGACATTCTTTGGCTTCTCTGCCTTCCTCAGATCGGCACCTCCCTCCGTATTGACTTGAACTCACACAGGAGTGGAAGGCCATTTGGCCCGTGCCCCTGGTCTGCCCTCATTGTTAGCACAGTGGGGAAGACACAGAGTTCCAGGGCCACACTCTCCCTCGCAGCTCCTGGGGCCTTTGGCCAGCTCTTGGTCCCGGCAGGAGGAGGAGGAAAGGGTCTTTGTCACTTACTAGCCTCAGTCCTCGGTGTCGCAAAAGTCCTAGCATGTTCTCCAGGACGAAGAGCAGGAAGAGGCCTCCAAGCACGGACAGCCCCGCACCTAGGTCCTCCTCCTCCGGTTGCCCGCCGAGCCCTGCATGCTGCCCCCCTTGGGCCTGACAGAGAGACAGGGCAGACCCTGGAAGCCCCCCGCACCCAGCAGCACCCTCCCTCCCCCGGGGAGGTGGCAGGCCTTTCCCCCCTACATGACAGTGACACAGGAGCGGGCAGGAAGGTGGGTGGGGGGTGCCCAGTGGCTGAGAGCAAGCACCTTGGACCAGGGAGAGAGACCACCCTAGGGGCAGGACGACAGGGAGGGGTTTCACATACGTGCGGCAACAAGTGTAACAGCGCGTCCCCGCAAAGAGTGCCCACGGCCAGGGCCCCCAAGAAGCCCAGCAGGGGCCGCAAGAGACGAGGTCCCAGGAGCCGCAGCAGCAGCAGAGAGAGGGGTGTAGGGAGGCTCAGCAGCAGGACTGCCAGGGCACTATGGGCCAGGGCTGGGAGGACCAAGGGCTGGATTAGCCGGAGCTGGGCCGGAAGGTGGAGGGTGAAGGCAGGGTGCGGACACTGCAAGCAGACACAGGACTGCCCACCCCGCCCACTCTTTCACCCACTGACCGGCTAGTTGGTCCCCTGGGGGTGCTGGAGCTGGGCCCCGGATGCAGACTCGGCTGTCAATCTGGTAGAGCAGGGCTGGGCACAGCAGTGCAAACTGGCGCGGGGTCAGAGGAGCAGCGGGGCTCAGGCCAAAATTGACCAGGAGCTGGGAGCCATTCAGACACTAGAGGGGTTGAGGTGGGGTTTCAAACATGGGGAAATTACCAGCAACCGCGACTGTGCTTTCAGGGCAGAGCCTGCCAGGCTCCCCTCTGCTCACACAGGCAGTGCCTCGGACACAGAGAGCTGTGCAGTCGTGTGTGGTGGATGGGTGAGAATACAGCCCCCATACAGTTTGGGCATAGATGGATGCTGCTGCCACCTCCCGCCTTCCCAAGCCCTGGTGGTTTTGTGGACTTGGTGTTGGGATAAGAGCCCTCCATTCCAGAAGCTTAGGAGGCAAGGCCTGAAAAGCCAGCCCACCTCCTTCTTCTCCACAGCCTTGTTCCTTGGCCACTCAGCCTGAGCTGGGCGCTCCCTGACATGGGAAGCTCATTGGGCCTGTTGTGTGTGGTCAGGCAGCTTTGGCCGAACAAGGTCCACAAGGTCAGTGCCTTAAAGGAACACATCCTACAAGTCTCCTCTCCAGGTAACCAGTCCCAGCCCCTGGGCTACTTCTTGGGGTTCTCTGCTTGGCCAAAGATAGCCCCAAAACTGGGTCTGGGAGCCTTGGGTGTGGGCTCACCTGCTCTGAGCTCAGTGGGCAAGTCTTTCACTGCCAGAATCATGTATCCTTAAGAGGACATTAAGATGTTTTGGGGTTGGTGTTTTTTTTTTTTTTGAAGCAACTATTAAATGGCTGACTCTGCACTTGGCCATCACAATCCCCAGTCTCTTTTCCGGTCTCCGGAGACCATCAAACTCACATCCTCATTCAGGTGGTCAGCCAGCGAATGGTCCAGCAACAGAAGCCTGTGGAAGAGGTCCAAGCCCGAGGGGGCTGCCCCATGGGGGGTATGAGGGGCATTTGGCTCCTCCAGGTCACCCCATCCTGAGGGACCCAGGGGCAGCCCTCCCCACACGTCCACACTCAGCTCGGGGTCCTGCGGCCTGGAAGGGAGGGGAAAGCAGGTCAGACTCATTTGTGCTCTTAGCCTGCTTGGAGAGGTTCCCACAAAAGTCGTGGGGGAAGTGTGCTCTCCCTGCTGGCTGGGGCTTCTGGGGCACATAGGCCAAGGAGCATCCATGCTGAGAAGTTGGGGGACTGGACCAGGTAGAGGTACCCCTGGGAGTGGAGCATAGGGGAGGGCAGCCCCAAGTGCTAAGAGCCCAGACAGCCCAAAGGCACCTAGCATTGGAACTGAGGCGTTGGGAGCTTGCTCTTGGGCCTAGGAACTTGGAGGGGAGCAGCAGAAGGCAAGAGGGGTCTGGGGGCGGGGGTGATGTGAGGATGGGGGACTATGGAGAACATGTCATTCCAGGAGTCTGGTTTTCAGAAGGCGAATGGAGACAGAGGTAAGCCCTCAGAGGAAATGGACGATGAAGCATTATGGGACGCTGGAAGGGGTTAGTACCTGTGTGTGGAATTGTCTCCGGTGGGGGGTGTAGCTCGGCTGGCTGGAGGCCCATGGTGTCCCAAGCGAAGCCCCTGAACCCGGCCAAGCCCCAGGCTGTGCAGAAGCCGCGCCAGGCCCCCTGCCGTCAGCGTCCCGTTCTCCCCGTACAGGCCAAACAGCTGGGCCAGGTAGTGGTTTTGCTCCTGCTCAGCGGGACCCAGGTTGGGGGCTGAGCCCCCTGCCCACGCCAAGACCACTGACACACACAGGGCAGCCAGCAGGTGACTCACTGGGGACCCCATCACTGGGGGAGCAGGACTCAGAGGCTTGGGTGCTGGCTCCTACTTCCCCTGGAACATCTTGAAGCCCGTGCCCTGGAAGGACAAGCAGGGTGGGCAGGGGCCGGAGGACTGCAGCTCTGTTCTCAGGGAAGGGCAAACCTCCTCCACACACCTGCTCTCCCACCTGGAATCTAGCACCAGCCCCTTTCCTGCTCCGTGTTTGCAGTTCCCAGAGCTTCTGCCCTGACCCAGAGCTCTATCCAGCCCTCCTGTTCTGTTCCCCACCTTCCTCCTTTCCGCCACTTTGACCCCTCTGTCTGTTACCATGGCCTTACCCCCACTGGCAGTGTGAGGCCGTCAAGCACCTCAGGTCCACGTCCACGTCTGGCCTTGCCCGGGCGGTGGTTTCCTGCGTGGGGGTGGGGAGCCCCGTATCAAACACTGGTGCCCAGGTAGAATGGAGGCCACGTCGGGTAGAAAGCTGAGATGGACAAGCACCCCTCCTGCCCCCCCAGCCCACCTGCCTTGGGGCGGGATGAGGGGTGGGGCCAAAATGGGAAAGCTCACACCAAGAGGAGTTAATGGTTCACTGGTCTCTGGGGTGGGGGTCAAAGGTCAGTCTTAGCTGGGCCCCCTGAGTTGGGAGGGGCCATCCTCTGCCCCTAGAAGAGCCACGTGGCTAAGGAGAAGTTGGGTTGATTCCCCTGTAAACAATCCATGCCACCCCCAACCCAGCTGGTACCGCTGGAGCCCTTTGCCCACATATGCTGCCATCCCTGGGCGGTGACTTTACAGCCGGCACTGGGCTCACCTCCTATCTGCCCCCTTCCACTCCACACCCCCTTCCTCCTCTGCCCACCCATTTCCTGAAAAAGTTGGACCCATGTGTCTGTAAGCTGCAAAGGAGGGTGAAGAGGCAGAAAAGCAACAATCTCAAGGGCACCAGGGATAACTTGGTCCCAGTTGCTCAGCAGGCCGGAGCTCTAGCAAAGGGTGAAGGCAGGGGAAATGGGGGAGCAAGGTTAGCTGGGGCAGTTGGTCTGGAGGGGCAGAGGTCGGCATCGGCATTACCTGAGCGAGAGCGCAGAGACAAGACGGGAAGGACGCTCAGAGGAAGGGGGACTCAGCCTTCTTGGTTCCAGCTGGGGGTTGGGGGTAAGTAGGCAGGCGGGCAAGGGTCACCTGCAGGGAGGGTGTAGGGGAGGGACGCCACCTTAAAGGGGCAGGCCTGCTTTGCTCAGAACTCCTTATCTGTAACCTGTGTCCCCTCCACCTCCTGGGGGCACCCCACAGCTCCACATTCCCGGCTGCTAACCATTTCCTCTCCCCGCACAAAGCACAGGAGTCCAGTCGGAATGATAACATTTATTAGGGAAGGGATTTCAGTGAGGCTCCCCAAGCGCGTGCGCGCACACGAGAAACAGACCCGTGACTGCCGCTTCTAAAGAGGGGGGCGGCCAGGCAGGATGCCCGGAATTGGAGGGGACAGGCAGCTCCAGCTGGTCAGGGGGGACCTTGGGCTAAGGGTGGATAAGGCCACTGCTCATTGCCCCACCAAGGCAGCTTAGTGGCAAAAAAGTACCGCTCCCTCCCCCCAGCAAGCCAGCAGCCCAGTGTCCGGTTGTCTTGTTTTCCGCAGACGCCTGGGTTGTGTCTGGAGGCAGGAAGGGAGGAAGAGTGTCTTTGCTATCTCTTGCTGCTCCTTCGGGTTTCTTTGCCATTGCTGACAGGGTTGCTGGTGGGGCCAGGAGGGGCAGCAGACGTATGGTTGGGCTGGCTGCGGGTGATTCGGGTGCTCGGTGGGTGGGAGGGAGCGTGAGGTGGGTGCGGGCCACTGCCGGGACCTGGCAGGGCGCTCAGTCCATTCCCATTCTGGTTCTCAGTGGCTAATGGTGGAAGAGGAGAAACAGGAATGAGAGCACTCAGGGAGGTGAAGGGCCAGCCTTACAGCCTTCACCAAGTGGAGCCCAGGGAACCCCTTCACCAAGCACAGGGGCACCAGAACGCCGAGGGGACCTCAAGAACACTCAGCAGTCACATCGCGGAGCCGACACACGGGAACCTGGCTCTCACCCCCTGCTCGAGGGTCAGAGTCAGGCCCGGCAGTCACTGTGTGGCTCTAAGCTCAAGGGTCTTCGACAGAACACCCTTTACCGAAGTGACTGCAGAACTTGGGAAGCAGGTGGGGGGACCGCAGCTTCGGGGGTCTTCAAAACAGAAGAACTGGCACGCATGTGTGTATACATGGACCTTTTTTGAGGACGCACACGTGTTTGCCACCATAATAATAATCATTTTTCACAAAAAACAGACAAAAGAAGCAAAAGCAAAAACCCACAAACAAAAGAAAGATAGCATAAGCAAGGATATTGTTACCATAATCTCACTCCTACTGAGAATAACGTTTTGTATGTATTTTAAACGTTTGCTTAGAAGCAGCTGTGTGGGATGTCCCTTATTTCTCTGCACATCACTACCTACCCCTGCCCTCCCTACACTGTCTTACAGTCATTCTATAATCTCCGTGGATGGCAGTCTCCTAAAGGCAGGTGTTTTGTAACCCCGGACACCTATCAGGTACTCCACAAGTGCTTCTGAAAGGAAGACAGCGGCACGGCCATAGGCCTCTCAATGGGGTGGATATCGTAGACTCCTGAAGCTCAAACCATATCCCTCCCGCACCCTGTCACCCCAGGGAACAAAGACATCTGCTGTGAAAACCCCAACAGAATGTCCTTTCCCCAATTCTCTCTCTCTCTCTCACACACACACACACACACACACACACACACACACACGCTTGGGAGTGGACAGAAGTCCACATGAAGTTCTTAAGCCTTTTCTTTGTTGTTGTGAAACCTCTTGTACCTGGCTGGCAGACGAGGGCGTGAGGCCACGTGTGGCAAATGAACATTAGGGGTAAGCAAGCTGCAAATGTAGCATCCTAGAAGCACAGTTTTTTATAAATTACTAAGCCACAGAGACAGGGGAAATTGTAACAAAGATACTTTCTATTGGAACCATAGATGCTAATCTGTGTGTGTGTGTGTGGGGGGGGGGGAGTTAAAAATCATTATTTCATGGTCTTCTAAAGAAACATCATGACCCTCAGTGACTCTGAAATGCCAGTGATTCAGAATACCATGGTAACCGGGGATGTTAGGCACAAATGGGAGAAGGGCCGAGGTAGCCTGAAACCTAGGCAACTGACCAGAGAGGGCAAGAGCCAGACAAACACCCGGATAGGGCCAACTCGGGAGGTGTGTGGTATAAGCCAGGCTCTTGGGGAGAAGCCTGGGGGCAGCGATGCATTGGTGAGGGAGGGGCCAACAGTGAGTGGCTTTCCTCCCCAGTGGTGACCTGCACTAGGGTCCCCATTCCTCAAGAAACCAAGAGGGGGGCTTGAAGTCTATCAGCTGGAAGCGTCATGACCCCAAGGTGCGCCTGTATTCCGAGAAGAGTGGGCATGCCAGATGGGCACGATTTGGGGCTGTCAAGCATGTTGCGGTGTGTAAGTCTGTCAGGATGTACTGAACCCTGTGACGAGTCACAGTGGACAAGCTTTTGCCCGAGAGGAAGCAGTGAGAGAGAAGATGGAGAATGTAGGAGGGCAAGCTGTGAAGTACCCTCCCGTTTGCCTTTGAGTGACATGGCAGCCGCGGCAGCCAAATAGGTCCCTGCGTTCAGTGGCAGGAACCCTTCCACCGCAGGACTTGTCAGTCTCCCAGTCAGAGGGTTTGGAGAAGAGCTGGCTGGAGGGGGTTGGATGAAAAGGACTGAGGAAGGGAGCAAAGGAAAGGCTGCAGGCACAAACCAGTAGTTGCTCCCCTCGGGCAGGTGAGCTAGGAAGTATTCAATTCACATCCACCCTGAGGCTCCTCGGAGAAGATGTGGATAATGTGTTTAGGAAAGATCGCAGGTTTATAAAGGCTACCAGGCAGATCTATGCTGACACCACAAAAGACACACTATAGTCAATTCCTGGTGACAACAAATACCACAACAGGAGGAGGAGGAGGAGGAGGGGTAGCCAGGAGCGGCCCAGTGGAGGAAAGGGAGTAGGTTTACCTGGAGAAGCAGCAGGGGGTCCGGTGGGAGGCTGGGGGGCTGCGGGGCTGCTGTCGGTGTTGTTCTGCACCTGAAGGCACACAGCAGATACTCAGCTCCTGCTCCACACTGTTTTTCCATCTGGCCTGCCCTCCTTCCCCACCATCGCGGCTATGGGACTTACCACCTTGTTGGGTGGCTGCTGGGCACTGTATTCTGGGTTCGGCTCACTGAAGTTAGGCACCTCAGAATAAACCATACAGAACCTGCCAGGGGAGAAAATGGCCAAAGCCTTAGACTTATCCTTTGGGGTCCATGCGGGAACCCCGGAAGGGCCTAGATGCAGGGGGAGTGGTACACCCTTAAGCTCTTTCCCTGCAAACCTCCACTCTCCCTCCTCAGGCGGAGGCTTCTTCAGCCCAATTCATAGAAGCAGGAACTTACTCTCCGATTTTCTGCAGGTCCCCTCCACGCCCAGTGTATAGCGTCAGACAACCTTTAAACACTGAAGCGTACCTGTGGAGGTAAAAGAAAGCAAAAGTTCAGAGTCTTCACAAAAGTTACAAGGACTGTGAACCTCCCCCCACGCCCACCCCCACCCCTGAGTGTTGCTGCTTATCCTGGGCCGGCTTACCCCTTAGTGAGGCGGATAATGTCCCCTGGCTGGATCAAGTTGCCCACATCATCCCACACGGAGATGTTGATGCTGCCTGTTTTGTCTGCCACTTTGCAGGTCCGCACCTCGTGTCCGTCCTTGGTCTTGGTCACTCGGCCTGGAGGGAACAAACAAATGGGGGTGGAGGAGATGCTCCATGTAACTGGGGGGAGGGGTGGTCAGAGGGATGAGATCTGGATATTGATGGGGTGAAGGGAAAAGTGTACAAGCAGTGCAAAGTCCAAATCATCCTGGGACAGGGATGGGGTGGAGCTGGGGGGTGGGAGTGCGGCGGAGAGGTGGGGGTGAAGGGCCCAGTACCATGGAGAGGGCCCTGAGTGGAAAGACCCGAGTAGCAACAATCAAGAGTTCTAGCTACTTTGTACCCAATCACAACTTAGGGACGGGAGTGAGCTGTCTTCTGGGTCAGCCCTGTCATCAGGGTGAACGCTAAGGGCCGTGACAGGGTCTGGACTGTGTCCTCCCCTGTTCCACTTGCATCCCCCCTCCCGCCCCCTCCCCGCCCCCGCGGACCGGAGCCCCAGGCCCATCACCCAGCAAGCTACCTGTCTCCAGAACAATGAAGATGAGGTTCAGATTCTTGAGCCCTGGCTTGATATCCTTCACAAAGGTCTCGGTCGTCATGCTGCCCGGGCCGCGGCACCTCACTGGCAGGGGGAAGGGAGGCTCAATGCCTAGCGCCCTGACCCCCATGCAGCATTTCCCAGGACCCGCTGCACTTCCCCGGAGCCTTTAACCTCAAGATCAGAATTTGGGAATCTCGGGCTAGACGGCTTAGGAGCTGAAAGGTCCCCTTACCGGGATGCGGGATGCGCTTCCAGTCTTAAGCCCCGAAGTGGGGGAGCTACAGGAGATGGGGGTAGGGAACTTGTTGCAGAGCCAGGGATGGGAGTCTTACTCGCCAAATATCCCTGAGCCCTCCTAAGAATAACCCGGGAATCGGTCTATCCCCGCCACCCCCCACCCCCACCCCCCACCCCACCACCCACCTAGCCAGTCGGCCTGACGGTGCACGCTGCCGAGCTGCCCGCAGGGGGAGCCACAGGCCGGCCGCCGCGCCGGATGCCACCCGATGGAACGCGGGAGTGGGGACATTCCCGGAAGTTTGTCCAGGATGGCTTGCTTCGTCCAATCAGTGTCCAGCCGCCCGCGCTGGCCCAGCCAATCACAACCTAGGGCAGACGCAACGGGAAGGGGCGTATTGCAGCTATTAAAGGGGACTACGTGGGCCCCCGGGGAACCCTGGTGGCGAGCGGTGGTCTTCGTTGGACTGCTAACTCTGAGGTCAGCGGTTCAAAACCACCACCGTACGCTCTGCAGGAGAAAGATGGTGCTTTCTACTCTTGCAAAGAGGTACAGCATTGGAAACTCTCGGAGACAGTTCTACTCTGTCCTATAAGGTAAGTCAGAATTGACACTAAGGCCACTGGGTTTTTTAGGTGGGGGCCCTCGTGGCAGAGTGAGCTAAGCCTTGACCTGCTAGCAAGCAAGGTTGGCAGGTCAAATCCGCCAGGGAAAAAGATAAGACTGTCTGCTGAACCCGTAGGGAGCAGTTTTCTATGAATGAGAGTCTGCTCCATGGCACTGAGTTAGGGTTAGAGTGGGTTTAGGAGATAGTCATGAGTTGGTATCCACCTAAGAGCACTGAGTTTGTAATTTAGACTGGTTTTGCAAGGGAGAGAGCTACACGACCATATGGCCACTCAGCTCCCCGTTTTTCCAAAACTTGACTGGGAGAATCCACTTCACCACATAGGCTGTTAAAATTTTGTTTGGGGGTCGGGAGAAGGGATGAGCTGATACCAAGGACTCAAATAGAAAGAAAATGTTCCAAAAATGATGGCAAAATATGTACAAAGGTGCTTGATATAATGGATGTTTGAATTGTGATGAGCTGTAAAAGCCCCCAATAAAATGTTTAATAAAAAATTTTGTTTGTTTCCCTCCAAGACATGACACAATGGAAAAGGACAAAGGGCCTGATCGACTAGGTGATACAAGTTTTGAGTCCTGCTTATGCATGCTACATTGTTCCCTGTTCTCACATAAAACCATGTAATTTTCATGCCCCTTTCAGAGATGAGAAAACAGGAGTGATATGATGTCCTCAGAGTAGGTGCTGGACTTAACCATGATGATGGCAGTTCAAACCCACTAGCTGCTCTAGAGGAGAAAGATGAGGCTATCTGCTCTGGTGAAGACTTAGAATCTCTGAAGCCATATATATAGTGTTCCTATAAGTGGGATTGAGTGGGTTTGCTTTTTGGTTTTGAGTCAGAATCTACATGATGGCAGTGTGTTGTGTGGTTGGTTTTGCAATCTGTCAGTCTATCCCTGGAGAAAGATGAGGCTGTAAAGATATAAAGTCTCTGAAACCCAAAGGGGCAATTCTACCCTGTCCTCTAGGGTCTCTATGAGTTGGAATCTTTGCAAAGGCTGTGAGGTTTTTGTTTTTAGACCCGACTACCCAGTCATCAAGTTGTCTAGCTAGTTCTGTACTATTGTATACAAACCAGTTACATAAAGACATTTATATGCATTACAATTTTACTGTGAATGCCCATACCAGATAGCCTTTTAAACTAGATTCATCTATGCTTAACTGTAATACCTTGGCTTGCTTAATTAACCCCATAGAGAGGTTTAGGCTCCACCTGGACTTTCCTCAGATCCCAGTAAGGGAATGGTTCTGTCCCACCCACACCTCCAATCATAAAGTTGTATCCTAAAGAAATCAAACCACGGCGGAGGAGTTCAAGTTATAGGGCATCAGAAGAAGTAAAGATGAAGACTGGTAGAAGGAAGTAACACTGGGTGAGCTGGGAGGTGGGGAGGGGAGCTAGCGAAGGGTTATTGGTCCAGGAACGGCGTTGTTTTCTCTCCTTGTCCTTCCCCCTCTGAGGCGCTTCAGGGAACTCCCTGAGCGTTTGGGGCAACCATTGTCTGGATACGACAGGGTGCGTGAGGCGGGCACTTGGAGCACTCCAGGTCAAAGCCGAGCTGTGGGACACTGCCCAGCCCTCCACCCTGCAGCCGCGGGTCGACTGCAGTATCCAATCCCATGACTATGAGTCATTGGGTTGGGAGTGAAGCTGACCACAGTTGTGGAAACGGGACAGGGGCGGGTCACGGGGCCGAACGGCCTCCCCGCGCCGTCACGCGCCACGATGCCTCAGTGCGCCCGCCCGGAGTCGCTTCCCGCCAGAGGGGCCGGCTCCCTTCACTTCCCCGCCCCACTTGGTTCTCTCGTCCCGGCCAGGCCCGGGACAAGCACCCTGGGAGGAACAGAGAGTAGTTCCTCCAGAGTGGCTACACAGTCCGCGTTGGGGCCACATGAACTTCCGGCCGAGAGCGGAGGCCTGGCTAGCCTCCACCCCTTCTCGTTGGTCGGCCGCGGCAAAGAGGCGGAGCTTGGTGACGGCTTCCGTCGGGTTGCGTAGCGTCAGTGGGTGGGGCGGGGGCTCCGTTTCGGACGGCGGCGAGTGGTCAGAACCTTTCCCCCTCCTTCTACTTCCCCTTCCCCTCCCGGGAGATGCTGGCACTCGGCGGCGGGGCTGTCCCGGGGCCGCCGCGGCCTCAGCTGCAGCCTGCGCGGGGTACGGAGAGTCTAGACCGCTGCCAAGGCGGTGCGTACTGCGCCTGCGTGGGCACCCGCCTAAAAAAGAGGGAGAGGGGAGCGATGCTGTGGGGGAGGGGGAGGTCGTGGGGTGGGGTGAGAAGGGATGGGAGTGAAGATTAGAAATGGAGGAAGGGGCAGCAGTGGGGAGAGTTGGGAGCTGAGGGGGGGCTCTGCAGGAGGGCTTTCTCGGGGGGCCGTCTGAGGGGAGGCTTGAGAAGTGTGGGGTGCGGGCGGGGGGCTTGGGTTCGCTGGAAGGAAGACTGGGAGGAGGGGGGCCGAGAACGTCGTATTAAATAGGCAATGATTGACGGACTGAGAGGAGGGGAAAAGACCATTGGCGGAGGGGCAGCCTGGGCAAGGGCGGTGGAACCTGAACCTCCCGCCCTCGAAGCCCTGGAGCTTGGCTCCTCTCCCATGCCTTGTCTTTGGCCGCCCTTTGCCTGGTTCTCCTCCTTCATTCCTTCCCCACTCCGCCTCCTACCCCTCCATGAAGGAATCTCACATTCCTAAGTCCCTGCCTTTAGTTTGTAGCCAGGCCCTCTTCTGCTGCCTGCACACACCGGACAGCTTTCCTCACCCAGGCTCACCCTCGCCCCCCAGGAGCAGGCAGCCCAGACGGATGCGGGCCTACTGCCTAAAGAATTGAAGGACCTTCCCCAGACCAATTGCCTTCTTTTTCATCTAACAGCAAATGGGCTGTTAGTGAGCCCACCAAGCTACTGCCTTTTGAGAGTGAGCTGTGATAGTACAGTGGTTTGAGAGTGGGACAGTAGGACTAGAGAGAGACTGGTCGTTTGTTTGTCTGTAGAATGGAGGTGGACTAGCAGGGGGAGCGTGAGTGATGCAGTAGTGTTGTATCCAGCCAGCCTTGTGCTGTGCCTGGTTCCCACCAGTTAAAAAGGAGGAACAAGTATTTTTCAAGCCCCCCTCTACTGTAAAATTATTTCTCATTTGAGTGCTATAAACAAAGCCTTACTCTGAGGGTAGCTGTATTCAGGATGCTTTCACATTTATTATTTCATTTTCAGAAGTACATGCGCCTAATTACAGGGTAGATCAGGCAGGTGTCATTTTCCCCCACCTGACAACTGAGGCAGTTGAACTCCTGCAGGGTGACAGGGCTTTTTTATAAAGGTGCATAGTTGCCTAATGGCAGAGCCAGGACAGGCACCCGCGTCTCCTGACTCCTCGTTCTCCTCTTGGTTGAATTTTTGTTTTGTTCTAGCCAAGGAGGCTTCGTCCGAAGGGTAGTACAAAGTACCATTGGTTTTCCCAGCCAGGGCAGCTGGCTGTGCACTTCCCGCGTCTGGACCTTGTCACTTGTGACGGTGCGTAGCCAACAGCACTGATCCTGAAAGCGTTTCCCAAGCTACAGTGCATATGCCAGGGTGTTGGGCAATGGGGCTTGGTCAGATGAAATGCCCATCATGGGTGGGAGAGAAAAGAGTAATGGGGAGAAACACATCAACCCCTCCAACCACAGGGATGAGAGAGGGTGGTGTGTGCGACATTATGCTCCTGTCTCTGATTAGCTTAAAAAATGCCACGCTGATGCTGACAAACATATGCATCAGCCTCAGAAAATGAACTGGTCCCTGTGTTCATGTCTAACAGTGATCTTGTCCTTGGCTCTGATCACTGTGATGGTGAAGAGTACTTTGAATAGTTGCCATTCTCCTGGATAGAGTAGACCAGATTTTTTCACCCCCTTCACCCAAAACCCTGTCTTTCTCTGCTTGATGCTCTCTTGCTAATGATGAGAGTCTTCCTAATCACACTGGCATTTGCAGTCTGCCCAGTTGTCCACCTTGGAAAAGGTCCAGATTTTACTGCCTCTTCATTTCCTTCCTTTTTAAGAAGCCCAATCCTTCCAGGACCATTTCCTGACTTGGGAAGTAGGGTTGCGCCTATAACATTCTTGGGTGTTTTCTCTCTATAAAAGTAGTATTTCCCATTGGGAAGGTAGGACCAGAATTCTTCTTACATGATTCGTTGATGTGAAAGCCCTGTGGAAGTGCTAAAGCGTCACCTGCACATGGAAGGCACTCTGATGGGTCTGGGTCTGGTCTAACCACAGTTTTGGAATCCCTAGGATTCCTGTCATTCTGTGTATGGAATAAAACAGACTTTTCTCTCGCCAGCAGCTTTTCTTCTCTACCTTTCCTCTGTGCCTTCCCCCCACCCCCCAGCTCAGTTAGAATCTGCTGGGCCAAGAATCTGCTTCCTTAGCCAGTGACCTTCCTTCTTTGCAGGTAGTCCTGTATACCCAGCCCTGAAACTCTAGTTGTTAATGCAGTTGTGTCATCCTCCCCGAAAGACCGCCGGACCCAATTCTGTCCAACCTCGCTGCCAAGTGGAGGTAGTTCCCTTGACTCACTGTTTCTCTTCCTTGTTCCTATTAATAGAGTGTTCCTGATTGTGACATCACGCTCATCCCCTTGGCAATGGAGCTTGTCACTAGGAAGGAAGACTCATTTGGAAAATAGCCAACAAGATGGGCTCCTGGGAGCGTCTCCAGAGTGGCACTGAGTGGAGGCATCAGGGGGTTGGAGCCTTGTGAACAGGGAACCTGCCCCCCAACACTTGGAAGGTAAAGAGTCTTGATTCAGGATCCCATTCCAGGCCTCCGCCCTCTTTGCTCCAGTCAGGGTTCCTTCTGGGCTTGAAACTCCTGTCTGCCAAACCTTTCTGTGGCTGTCCCACACCTGCCTCCTTTTTACGTATTTAAGTCTGACCTGAACTCTTACCTTGTACTTGCTGGCATGTTACTTAGGACGTTTTATGTCTTTTATAAAAATCTTACATACCCATTGGATGCAGACCTAGACCATGTTGTTAACTGCTGTTTGAGGACAAAGATTGTGTTTTCTTTTTTAATGTGTCAAGGAGAGTGGGTACGAAGGATGAAGATGAGGTTTGAGGTGGACACACAGAAAGGTCGGTTGGTGGTGACCAAGTGAGTGTCCCTGACTGGCTTTTGAAGGGCTGAGCCTCACTTTCAGCTTTGATGAAGCCGTGAAGAATGGTCCCCTTCTGGATTCTTCCGTAAAACAAGTCAGTTCTAATGTGCTGAAGAAGCCAAATGTCAGGGTGCTCTGGGCTCGATGCAGTATGGATGAGAATCCTCTGCTTCAGCAGGGCCTTAGAGCCCACACAGCCCAGTACCTCATCGCACAAGTGAGGAAACTGAGTTCCTAAGCGGGGAGGGGAGGAAAAAAGAGGAAGACCCCTGGCAAGGTGGAGTGAGTGCCACAGGGGCGTCATGAGTGGGCGCCAACATGAGAACAATGGTGAAGACCAAGACCAGGCAGTGTCGGCTTTCATGGTGCCTGGGTTGCTGGGAGCCGCCCGAACAACAGGGGGCGCTAGACGATTTCAGTGTGCGGACTTGACTGCGAAGGCAGGCAGCTTGCTTTTACTTAAGACGGCCCGGCCCGTGACTTGCCTAAGGAGAGCAAAGTCATTAGCGGTCAAGCCAGGCACCTTTTAGATCATAATTACCCCCTAGTTTGCCCCTAGTTTTGCTTTATATGCTGAGTCTTAGAACTCATAGTACAGGAGCTTCATTTCACGTTGGGACTGAAGTAATTTTCCCAGTGTCACGCATTGGATCAGTTACAGAGTTAGCACTAGTTCTCAAATGTTTATGGGCTTGATTCAGTTATTTTATTTGATCTACTTTATTTCCCCCTTAAAATAGGATACAAATTATATGCCCATAAAACTCTTTTCAAAAGAAAAAAAATAGGGTACTTAGGCATTTTTTTCCCGAGATCCATTCCTTCATTGAGATATCAGGAAATGTGAAACTTTAGGAGCACACCATGAAGTTCTTTACCACTAATACTTTCATGAGGCTGAGGTGACTCAAGTTGTCTTTTTCATTAGACAGGGCCAGGCCCCTGTGTCGCTGGCTGTTTGTAGCAAGTGACCCTAGAGACTCCCAGCGCACTCTGCACCTAACTGGGCAGAATTCAGACCCTCTGCACCTAACTGGGCAGAATTCAGAGCAGGAGGATACGGAATTGGTGAGATACTACATCACATGCCTCAGATTTTTGTCCCCCAACTTTTGCCAAAAATTGTTGACAGCATGCACCGTTACCCTAAAATAAAAATTGGGGGTTGAGGCCTGTGTGTGTGTAAGAGAGAGAATATATATGATTGACATGTACATGAGTTCCAGAAATTGAACAAGTGAGGATAATATGCGTGCTCCTTTGAGAACAGTCTTTTTCGATTTCCAGCTCTGTGGGCATTGATCAGAGAAGACAGCAGGAAGTGTCTGATGAAACCCAGCACCCTTACAGTCAGACTCAGGCTGTCGTCTGATCGGGAATGTGGGGGACCTGTAGTAACATAATTTACTTGCTTTGGCTCTGGCCAGCATAGTAGGAGGCTGGAAAGGAGTTTTCGCTCTGGGTTGAGATGTTCAAAACGGGGAAAGCCCAAAGGGCTCCCTCAGTACCACCTCGGTCCAGCCCCCAAGTTTGTGGGAAGCCTTCTGAAGCCTGGTCCAGGAGGAGCGTCAGTGGCCATAGCGACTGCCTGAGGCTTGTGGTTCCGTTGGGTCCCTTGTGGTTTCAGTTGTGTTAAATCATCTGCCTCAGGGCCGTTGTGAGTAATGTAGTTCTTTGATAGCCTGCCCAGGTGACAGCCTGTCAGCAGTGCTGGGAGTTCCAGAGATTAGAAGGAATAGTCCAGTGAGCCCGATGGCCAGCTTCAGGTTAGACGGGACAAGGCCGTCTAGCTACGATGGCTCCCAGGCTCCTGGTGACCACATCAGAGGTGACAGACGGGGGATACTGGAGCCAGACTAGAAACTAGGTTTCTCCTGGATCCTTGAGGCCAGAGCCTGAAAAGATACAGGTGTAGGAGGGTAGATAAAACGGGGGGTCTGAAACAGATAAAGGTTTATACTTTATAAATGCAGGGCCCAGCATCTCAGCCTGAGGGTTGTAAACCTTCACTTCATGGTGGGAGCCTTGTGCCTTCTGCCCCCACCCTCTCCCAGCACTCCGCCCTCTGGCCAACTGTGCACTAATCCAGACAAGTTTTCTGCAATTTTTTTCTTGGTGGAGGGGCGGTTGCCTCTGGAGACCCCTTAGAAATAAGCATTGATTTTAAGTCAGTGCAGGGGTATAGTACAAGCAGGAAGCCTGCGTTCTACATTGCTTCACAGCAAAAAGGGAGAAAAGGGTAATATTGTTTCATTTTTTTTTGTGCCTCGCTCCGTGGTTGGTGAATGGATTAAAAACAGAAAATTAAGTCTTGCAATAAATGATCTAGGTCAGAATTATAATCTGAACATAGGTTTTTTTCTTTAATCATTTTATTGGGGGCTCATACAACTCTTTTTTCCCCCATACTCCCTGATGCTCATACAATTCTTACTACAATTCATACATACATCCATGGTGTCAAGCACATTTATACATTTGTTGCCATCATCATTCTCAAAACATTTGCTTTCTTCTTGAGCCCTTGGTATCAGCTCCTCATTTTTCCCCCTCCCTCACCGCTCCCCCCCAGCATAGAGATTTTTAACATGAATACACTAGGTGTATTACTTGTTCCTGTTTAAATTGTACTCTTGGTTTTTGCCATTTGCATTTTCCAGTGTGGGAGGGAGTTTTAGCACGGAGGTTAAAAGCTTGGGGTCTGAAGCCAGTTTGCCTGGTCTTGAATCTGGCTCCACCACTTGTTGGCTGTTTGATTTTACACAAGCTGTTTAACCTCTCGATGCCTGTGTTGTACACCTGTAAAATGCGGATAGCAAGAGTCCTGACCTGGTAGAACTGTAAGGAGTAGACGAGCTAAGAAGCCAAACGTGCTTCCCATGGTGCCTCGCTGGGAGTGGCATTCCGTGTGGGTCGCATTAGTGTTTAATTGATAACCATCCTTGTATACACAGGAAGAACCAATAGAGCAAAAATGAGAGTGAAATTCCAAGCACTAAGAAGTCAACCCTTGGTAACTAACAGCTTCTGTAATATATAAGGGGATTCTAAAAGCTCGTGGGAAAACCCATTAGGTTTCGATTCCATTTTTCCATGAACTTTTGGAAGTGATCCTGATCCTGTATTTCCTGCTGTAATTTAACATATAAATATATGTATATTTCATCATCATCAAGACACCGAATGTACTCGTATGTAAGCTGAGTTTTTCAGCACATCTTTTTTTTTAAATCATTTTATTGGGGGCTCATGCAACTCTTTTATCACAATCCATACATACATCCATTTGTCAAGCACATTTGTACATGTTGCTCTCATCATTCTCAAAACATTTGCTTTTTTTTTTCGATCATTTTATTAGGGGCTCATACAACTCTTATCACGGTCCATACATACATCAATTGTGTAAAGCACATTCGTATATTCATTGCCCTCATCATTCTCAAAACATCCACTTTCCACTCAGCTGCTCATTTTTCCCCTCCCTCCCCGCTCCCCCCCCATGAACCCTTGATAATTTATAAATTATTATTTGTCATATCTTGCACTGTCTGATGTCTTTCTTCACCCACTTTTTGTTGTCCGTCCCTCAGGGAGGAGGTTATATATAGATCCTTGTAATCCGTTCCCCCTTTCCAATCCACCCTCCCAGTATCGCCCCTCTCACTACTGGTCCTGAAGGCATCATCTGCCCTTGATTTCCTGTGTTTCCAGTTCCTGTCTGTACCAGTGTACATCCTCTGGTCTAGCCAGATTTGTAAGGTAGAATTGGGATCATGATAGTGGGGGTGGAGGGGGAGGGGGTGGCGGTTGAAGGGGAAGCATTTAAAAACTAGAGGAAAGTTGTATGTTTCATCGTTTTCAGCACATTTTTAATGCAGCTTTTGTGGTAAAATTAGGTATCTTGACTGATATTTAGTCGGCCTTTACTTGAGTTTATACAGTAGTCCCAAGTCATCATAATTATGCTACTTAGTATGCCATCTTTTAATGAATTTATTATATGGGATATTTATTATTTTTTTGTTGTTCTTTTGAACACTGCTTAAGTTGCCTGATTTCTCTTTTGTACCCTTTTAAAAAAGGGTTTATTGGCATGTAATTCACATGTCATATAATTCAACAGTTGGCTCATATTAAGAAGAGTGGTATTAACATTCTTTTCTGTATTCTTGTCCATTTGTTAGGCTGAGTTCCTAGAAATGGGATTGTGCTGTAAAGGGACATTTTTGGCACATTATTATTATTTTTTTTTCTTCTTTTACATTTTATTAGGGACTCATACAACTCTTACCACAATCCATACATATACATACATCAATTGTATAAAGCACATCCATACATTCCCTGCCCCAATCATTCTCAAGGCATTTGCTCTCCACTTAATTGGCACATTATTTTCTTGTGACTTTTTCTGATCAACTTTTTCTCTCAAGAGTACATTCTTTTCAGAGCTCGCTGGGGCACATTGTGTGTGTGGTATTTGTCACATGACATTTACGTGGAATTAAGTATTTTGGACTTGGTTGCTTTTGGTGCCTCTCTTTCACTTTCTCTCACAAGGATAACTATAGATGTGTTTATTCTTCATTTGACTGAGCGCTGCCCAGGACACACACACACACACACACACACACACACACACACGGGGAAGTCTAAACTTCTCTCCTGCCCTTGTTCTCTGCATTGCTTTTCTTAGAGCTGGCTCCACCAGCAGCTTCCTCCATAGCCGTCTGGAGGCTTCCACACCCATGTAAGAATAGACACATCCAAATTGGTTTGGGCACCCCCAGGTGCATACTTTATGTATAGCATTCCAAAATCTATGTGTTTTCTCTAAACAGTGTAGCTTAGGAATTTTTTCATACTTGGTACACTTTAAAGGCAGCACTGATTTTATTTTCCCTCCGATGAATTATTTTCCTTATTGCAGTGGAACCGAATCGCAGCTTGCTTACGTGACACAGACATCAGGGCGTCGTCATGTACCTGTCTCAGCTCTTCCTTTTGATCTTTTTTCTTGCTCCTTGCCATTTTCCCCAGGCGTGTGCGTGTGTGTGTGTGTGTGCGTGTGTGTGTGTGTGCATATGTGGGTGTGTGGTAGAGGATGACAAGAGCTTATCATCTAGGGAGCTCTAATCAGCCTGTACTGTGGTTGGTGAACCCTTGAATGATTCTCTATCAGTTCCCCCAAACCTGAACACAGTGCCATCAAGCTGGTTCCCAGTCATAGCAACTCGATAGACTGTTTCCAAGACAAACCCTTCTCCTGCCGACTTGTGGTGGGTTTGAACTGCTCACCTTGCAGTTAGCAGCCCAGTGCTTACCCCACGGTGCCATTGAAGGAGACATAAAACAAGGTGATAGTTGTATTGTGTCCGTGTCAGGCATTTGCTTGTGGACCTCTAGCTACCTTACTTTATTGGATAGTGTTTTGTTGTGCTTTTTGGTGAAAGTATACACAGCAAAGTAGGTTCCATTAAGCAGTTTCTACACACATGCTTCAGTGACACTGATTCGGTTCTTTGTATTGTGCCGTGTGCTCATTATTTCCAGAGACCTAGTCTCCCTGCCCGCCTACATTCTCATCTTCGCTTTAGAGTACTTGTTGACTATTTGGTCCTATGTAGATAATTTTTTAAGAGTATAATGTAGGTGATGCTCTTTATTAACTAATCTATATAGCTAAAAGGGATAGTTGGGTTCAGAGATTAAAGATTATTTCAGGGCAGTACTCTTGGGCATTCCCCCAGTCCCAACTGGTCTAGTAAGTCTGGATTTTTTTTTTTTTAAGAATTTGAGGTTCTGTTTCACATTTCTGTGCTCTTCTATCCTGATCAGAATTCATGATTGTAGGAGCCGCCACCATCTAGTTCTTCCAGCCTCACGTGAAAGAAGGCCATGGGTCCGTGTAGACCATCAGTTCTCAACCTGTGGGTCGTGACCCCTTTGGGGGAGTTGAACGAACCTTTCACAGGGGTCACCAGATTTATAACAGTAGCAAAATTGACAGTGATGAAGTAGCATTGAAAATAGTTTTATGAAATTGGTGAAGGGAGACATCTGACAGGGCAAGATATGACAAAATAATCATTTATAAATTATCAAGGGCTCATGAGGGAGGGGGGATCGGGGAGGGAGGGGAAAAAATGAGGAGCTGATGCAAAGGGCTTAAGTGGAGAGCAAATGTGAGAATGATGAGGGCAGTGAATGTACAAATGTGCTTTACACAATTGATGTATGTATGGATTGTGATAGAGTTGTATAAGGGGGGAGGGGACAGATTTTAAAAATGTTTAAGCCCCTAATAAAACAATTTTTAAAAGAAAAAGAAAATTTTAAAGATAATAGTTTTATGGTTAGGGGTTACCACCCCATGAGGAACTGTATGAAAGGGTCACGGCATTAGGAAGGTGGAGAACCACTGCTGTAGACGGTTATAGAGACTAGTTTCTTCTGGAATCTTGGATTTCCTTTCTCTTTTGTGTCCGATGAGTAGAGAACCAATCATGGTAGCGTAGAGGACTGCTAGTAAGCTTTTACGATCCTGGACCCCGCCTCCTCAGAAACCTAGGATGTGCAACATAAACTCTATAAACTACATCCTGCCGACTGGCAGAGTCGTCCCATGAACCACGGCTCTGGTCTTTCAAACTAAGGACACCGATCCCACGGGGTGAGTGGGCGTTAGAGGGACCTTCGTGCACTGCGGTTTGATGAGGGAAGGGAGTCAGTCTGTGCTAAGTGCCTCTCGTTTGTGCTCTCACTGCACTCTGTCTTGGCTTTTCTAGGAGGGCTCTGAGCCCAGGGTGACTCACGTGTCAGGACTGTGGAGGGGCCTCTCACTCTGAGCGGAGCCTCAACTACATGGTTCTTTAATGATCCAGTCCAAAGTCTAACTCTAAAGGCATATAGAAGTCTGTCTTAGCCAGACCAATGGGCAAAACTCTTAGGTGATCAAATTCGGTCTTCTCTTTTATACATAAGGCAAGAAAACATTCCTATTTGTGTGTGTGTGTGATCCAACTGAGTTTACCGAGGATAGAAGCCGTTTCAGGTTCTACAGTAAACGGAACACAAGCCAGACAGAGTCCACCGCACTGCGGCCTGGCTGCTCCCGCCCCAGCCCTGCTGTGCTACAGTGTGTAGCAGCCACTGGGAGAGAGCGCCCAGAGCACACCTGGCCCCTTGGGAGCCGTGGTTAACAATACTGGTCGACCCCATTGGCTGAATCAAATTCACCTGGCATAGATGGGCCAATTTTGGTGTAAGGCCCACCTAGGTGTACCCCCTTCCTGGCCAGAAGCCCCTATTTTTTTAAAAGTAATTTTCTAAATTTTAAAAATTCTTTAACCCAAAGGAACTATATTTTTTCCATCTACATGGAAGACTGTTTAAACTTGAATTGTCACTTTTTAAAAGTTTATATAAACTCATTTAAGATTTAAAAAAATTAAAAGCACAAGACCTACATCCAAATCAAACCACTGTGACATTTTGATATTTTCTTCTCGTTCTCATATGTGGAGTGTATGTGTAGTTTTAAAATAAATATGTATTCAATTTTGTGGCCTCCTTTTTTACATATTGTTTTATCGTGTTGTTACATAGTCTATAACTAGCATTTAGAATAGGCATGTTCCATCGAGTGGGCTTATGTAATCGTACCCTTAGTACAGCTGGTGTGCAGGTAGCCCTGGTGTCATGGATTACGTGTTGGGCTGCTACCATGGGTCCGCGGTTCAAAACCACCAAATCGCCCAGTGGGAGAAAGATGAAGCTTTCCACTCTTGTAGAGATTACGTCTCAGAAACCCTGCCCTTTGGGGTCTCTGAGTCAGAATTGAGGTTTGGCAATGAGAAATGAAACTTTATACTTGTGTGGTTTTGTTGTTTTTTCCCCTGTTGTTGTTTTTAACGTTTTGTGAATTGGATGAAGGTTTACAGAGCAGCTCAGTTTTCCCATTCAACAATTCATACATGTTTTGTTTCATGTCACTCCTGCAGTCCCCTCCTTGTCTGTCGCTTCCCACTCCCTCCCTGTGTCTCTGGCCTCGTGCCTCCTTTCCCCCTAAGCCTTCTGCGGGAAAGGCTGCCTCTTTCCTCTCACAGGACTGGGTGTCCTGGGCGTGCCCTCCTCCCCACTGCCACTGGTCCCTGAAGAATAGACCTGGAAACGGAGCAATGGGATGAGTTCATCTTCAGACCTAAAGGGTGACAAGGAGCCGTGTGGTTTTTGAGACTTCTGTATCTCTATTTGTGTGCATCCTTTCTTCATGCTTTAGAAACGAAATGTCCCCCACTGCTGCCTCAGTGACTGTTGGCGCCCGTTCCTTCCTCTCCGTATGTAAACATGCACACGTCTTTCTCATCTGAGGGAAACAGACTCCCCGCAGCCTCCCTGCCTTCTAGCTAGTTCCTGCCCCTTCCTTTCCCTCCCTTTGAGACCAGGCTTCTGAACAGAGTGGTCACTTCGAATCCCTGCTCTGTACAATGCCATCTCACTCCCTGGCACCTCTCTCTGGTGGCCTCTGCTCTTTCTGATGCACCCCTGCCGCTGTTCGTACCTCCTCTCCCTCTTCTAAGAGCTGCTTCTCTCAGAACTTTCTCCTGAGAATCTTTTCTCTCAAAGACCATTGTTAAAATATTCGCATGTAGGCAAGGGGCGGGGGGGGGGGGGGGGAAGCTGATACCAAGGGCTCAATAGAAAGTAAATGTCTAGAAAAGAATGAGGGCAACATATGTACAAACAGGACTGATTCAAAACAGGACTGATTCAACTGATGTATAGATTGTGATGTGTTGTACGAGCCCCCAATAAAATGATTTTTTTTTTTTAAAAAGCAATCTAAAAAATTCTCATGTCTTGTTGGTGGTAGTTGAAGTTGAAAAGAGGGCAGTATGTCAATGTAGCAAAATAAATAGCACGCCCTTCAATGTAGCTGTTCCACCACTAGGTGTCTCTTCTAGGGGACACAGGTTTGTTCAAGTGCTCACAAAAGTTGTTCCAAGAGCGTTCACGGGGATATGGTTTGTTTCTTGGGAAAGCGATAACAACGTAGATTTCTAGTTGTGAGGAGAAAGGTGGCATGTATTTAAGAGTTAGACTGCTGTATTGAAAACTTTTACCCTAGACTGGAAACGATGGGAGTAGAGATTTGCCTGCCTTGCTTGTGTGTCTACATGAATCTATGTACAGTGGAGAAGGGCGTTGGAAAAATGGACTACAATAGGCAGTGAGTGGGGAGGAGAAACTGGGAAGGACTAGTACCATTGTTCCTTGAATAAAAGGAGAATATAGGAAGCTTCAAGACGTGCCCTCCCTCCCACCCCCTTTATCAGTTCTTTTTTTTTTTTTTTAACAATTTATTGGGGCTGATACAATTCTTTACACAGTTCATACATATACATACATCAATTGTATAAAGCACATCTGTACAGTCTTTGCCCTAATCATTTTTTTCTCTTTTCTTCTTTTACATTTTATTAGGGACTCCAACAACTCTTACCACAATCCATACATATACGTACATCAATTGTATAAAGCACATCCATACATTCCCTGCCCCAACCTTTATCAGTTCTTTATCGATGGACCATCATCTTGTAATTCAATTCTTCCATGAACTTTTTGAAGGCCCTTGGAAAAAGAACTTAAAAACTACGCAAAGAATTCGTGTTTCCCCTGGAGTTCTGTGTTCCTCAGAACCACCCTCTTTGTTTTCGTTCTGTGTACTTTGCTAGTGTGGCCTCTCAGAGCCCATGGTTCAACTCCCTCATTCAGATTCCTCCTTAGAATCTCAAACGCTGCGTGTCCCACCTCACTAGGACAGTCGGCGTTAGAACTGCGCCGTGTTCTCCAAGGAGAAACAGAGGAGTCTGCGTTTATTGCATCCGCAGCCAAAGCACTCTGCTGCTAACTTGGATGAAAGGTCAGCAGTTTGAACCCACTAGCCACTCTGTGGGAGAGACGTGGCCTGGAGAGCTTGCAGTGAATAAAGACTAGCGGGCATCAGCTCTCATGGAGGCCACAGTAACCATGGTAGACTCCGCCTCTTAAACGCCTTAGTTCAAGCCTGGGGACATTTTTATTTTAAAGCATCTGAACTCTTACAATCATCTCCCGAAATAGTCTTAACTTTCTTCTCTCTTTCCTATCCCCTGCTTTTCTATACAGCTGCCAGAACCACCTGTCTAAAATAGGATGCCGACCCTGCGAATTTTAAAAGATCCTCAGGCGTACATAGCTTCAGCGCTTCTCCCTGCAATTGTCTTAGCGGTTTCAGATAGTGGCTGTGCAGACACCCCAGCCAAGTCATGACACTTGGCATCTCCAATAAGGATCAAAGTTAGTGTCACAACTACTGCCCTGAGACAGTCTCTAAACATTTAAACCAAATTGTCCCATGAAAGTCTTCTCTCAGCCAATCAGTGGTTTAGTGTACTTCATGGCGAATGCCTCCCGCCTCAAGGATAGAGTTCTTCATCACTGGGGGTCTGTGGAACTGCAGATGGTAATTGAGGCTCCCGGTGGCTGTGGAAGCTGATGGTCTCAGGGCCACACCTGGAGAGGCAACTGTGGGATAGCTGCGGACAGCAAGAGGACCGAGTGCTTCACAGCACACGTTAGGCCTCGGTGAGGGAAGGAGTGAGCAGTACTAAAGATACTAAGCAGACTCGCTACAGTTCTAATTATTAGGAGCAGTTACATGTTTAACGTGGTGCCAGTTTGTGGTCAGTTTATCATTTGAAAAACATCTCCACCTATTATACTCTTATTTCAGACGTTTCAAAATTATTTGGATTATCGTTAATTTCCAGTGCTGTTTTTCCTGTCTTGATGTTTGTGAATATTACCCAGTTTATTAATAAAAATGTGTCAAACACACAGTGTTAGGGTTCTCTAGAGAGACAAAACCAGATTGCTAGTAATTTTCTATATATATTTATATAGATAGATAAATACAAGAAATGAACAGTTAAATTATAAAGCAGTACAAATGGTTCAGTGCCGCTCACTCCTCTGAGAGAGTTGTGAGTCACTAGCAGTCCTTTAAGTCTTGAGGGCCGCCAGTTCCTTCTCTGTAGAGAGAGCTGGCTATATATATACCCAGACAGCAAACAGTAAGGCAGGTCACCAACTGTCACCAACTGTCGGTCCCCAGCTCCAGAGACGAACATTCCAATCGTGTGGACTTAAAGGGACCTCAACTTACAGCGACACAGTCCACAGGCTAGGCGCCCCACAGGTAGTGTGGCCTCTAAATTGAGGCACAGAACAAGTAAGGCAACCACACACTGGTCTGATGATCAAAGAAGAAGAGTCAAGAAAGGCGAGGCTCACCGTGCCATTTATCTTTCCGCCCTTCAATTAATCCCACTTATGTTTATTGACCAGGCTGGTACAATAAATTTTCGCAATCCACACTTTGCCAACCTGGCACCTGTACACAATTCTTTAGCCGTATATACTTATATAATTTCTGGACATTGATGAAATCACACTTACACATCATCAATCATCTGTCATACATATAAATGAAAACACACTGAGTCCAATTGTATCTGATATATCATACCTGAACAAAGCAAAGATATGCAATAAGCACATAAAAATAAAATACATTGACAATTACAAGCCTCGCTTTTGCAATTGATCACGTGGTCGTAATCGATAGGTAGAACTACCTTCTACAACCCATTCTGTATTACCTTTGCTCTCAGCAAGCACCTTAGCTGGCTGTGGTTTTTTGCCTGGTGGGGTGACCCAGACCTTCATTCCTTTGGGGTCTGGGTCATTATAAGTCCTGTTAGGATTGGGTGGGTTGCTGTAACTTACCTTACCATTTACTTTAATCACAGGGCATGGTAACACTAAGAGTCGGCCTATGGGATCTCCTTCCAGACATATTCTTCTTTACCTCCATTATGTAGTACCAGTCCAATTTCTCCTTGGTAATCAGGATCAATCACACCACTTAGTACAGTGACACCCTTCCTGACCTGTTGATCCAAAGGTATGAGAAGCCCAAAGTGCCCAGGGGGCATTCTCAGCTGCCAGTTCAGTGGAATCCATGCTGTTTCCAGGTGGGAGAGTTCCTTCCTTGGGGACCAGGACCTCCAGGCCTGAGGAACACAGGGTTGCTGGGACAGGAAGCAAAAATGCTGCAAGGGGATCACGAGGAGTAATAGTGAGTGGTGCCACTCCAGCTTCCACCCCTTGGTTCCTGGACCCATGAATTCTGGCTATTGGAGACACAGCACCATGTACTGGCCACTGGTTTAGAGCGCATACAACTTCCTGGAGAACATTGCCCCAGCCCCGCGAGTTGTTGCCACCTAGTGGGCGCCGTAATTGTGTCTTTAGGAGCCCATTCCATCGTTCTATCAAGCCGGCAGCTTCAGGATGACGAGGAACATGATACGACCAGTGGATTCCATGGGAATGGGCCCATTGCCGCACTCTATTTGCTGTAAAGTGAGTTCCTTGATCTGAAGCAATGCTATGTGGGATGCCATGCCGGTGGATGAGGCATTCTGTAAGTAGTTTTGGCAGAAACATCACGTGCAGGGAAGGCAAATCCATATCCAGAGTAGGTGTCTATTCCAGTAAGAACAAAACGCTGTCCCCTCCATGATGGAAGTGGTCCTATGTAACCAACCTGCCACCAAGTTGCTGGTTGATCTCCCTGAGGAATGGTCCCATATCTGGGACTTAATGTTGATTTCTGCTGCTGGCAAATGGGACACTCAGCAGTGGCAGTGGCCAAGTCAGCCTTGGTGAGTGGGAGTCCATGTAGCTGTGCCCATGCATAACCTCCATCCCTGCCGCCATGTCCACTTTGTTCATGTGCCCATTGGGCGATAACGGGTGGCAGAGGAAAGAGGAGGACCAGTCTCCACAGCGCGTGTCATCTTATCCACTTGATTATTAAAGTCTTCCTCTTCAGAGGTAATCCTTTGGTGAGCGTTCAGTCTCCACCAAGGAATGCTTCAACTTACAGCGACAAAGTCTACCGGCTATGTGTCCCACAGGTAGTGTAGCCTCTGAATTGAGGCACAGAACAAGCAAGGCAGCTGCACACTGGTCCAATGATCAGAGTAAGAGACAAGAAAGGTGAGGCATGTGGAGCCATTTATCTCTCCGCCCTTCAATTAATCTCACTTGTGTTTATCAACCAGACTGGCACAATAAACTATCGCGCGCGCGCACACACACACACACACAATGGTGCACTTTTAAGAAATATTCTGTGCACCTATCGAGTCAAATTTGACCAGAGAAGAGATTAGATAGAAACTAGGGAACGTGAGTTTATGTAAATGGGAAGGAACAGCTCTTCAGTGTGGCTGCATTGTACATGTACTCTTTAAGAGTTGGTACATTCACTTCTGTTGTATTTTTGTTCAAAATGTAAACCAGAATCAAGGGAGTGGCAGATAAACTAAAATGGAGGGACATTCTAATTTGACTGGTCAGTGTGCTAAAAATCAAGGTCATGAAAGGTAGAGAGACTGTACGTTTCGAGATTCAAGGAGTCTGAAGCGTGTCTCACTCAGTGGCGCCTGTGATCTCCCATGGTCTTTGCTAGAGGATCTCATTAGCACAATCGTCAAGGGTTAGGTAAGGTTTATTGATTAGAGAACAGTGCTATTGTCAAGTTCTTGGCTTTTGATAATTTTACTACAGTTACATAAGAGAATGTTCTTTTAAGGAATATCCATAATAACATATTTAGGATATCAATGGTGTCTACAACTTACTCTCTGGGAGTTCAGGGAGAAAATTGAAACAGTATGTATCCCCACGGCTAGCAAGTTGATTTCAACTCTTAATGATTCTATGTAGCACTTCCCAAGGGTGGAAGTCTATATAGGAGCAGACAGACTCATTTTTCTCCCAGAGAGTGGCTGGTGGGGGAACTGCCCCGAACTTGCAGTTCATAGGCCCAGAACTGGCATGCCCTTGGGGAGGGAGACCCTTACCCTCCCCTGTCATTAGGAGCCGGGTCAGAGAGAGCAGCCTTCCCACAGCCAGGAGATTTCAAGGCTCTGGCTTGGGAGGCCTGATTGATGGTATTGGTTGACCCCATTGACTGGGTTGAACCCACCTGGATGATGTCATGAGCCTGGGTCTAATTTGGACTGCCCAGGTGTACCTCCCACCTGGCTGGGGCTTGAGTGTGAGCATGCTCAATTTGGGGTCTTCATAGGCATCTAATGGTTGCCTGATTTCTTTCAATGGGGGCCTTTGTAGGCATGGGAGAGACAACTCCCTGTCCTAACCCTAGATACCTAACAGATACAGCCCTGCTACACACCTTGATCTTAAGCAGGCACAAGGTGTCCCATGTTCTCTTGGTCTGACTGCCTCCTGGTCTGTGTACAGATTCTGCATGAGCACAACTCAGTGTTCTGTAATCCCTTTATGATCCATGCAGTTGATTGTCTCTATCATTAAGACAGAACTAATGGTCTTTCTGGCATTGTTTGTTTTCAGTCGGCAATGATACTCCTCTGCAGTGCTGTGAATTGCTTCTTAGGATCCTCCCAGCTATGGTCTTTATAACTAACCTCCACTGCATGCCTAGGTCTCGAGGTCAAAGCCACTCTCTAGGACAGGTGTCAAACTGGCTGCCACGGGTTGCATGCAGCTCCTGAGGTAATTGTAATTTTTTGTGGCCCACGATGCTCTGAAATAGATAAAAATAGAAAAAAATTGTTAATGAAGAAAATAGCGCTTAGGGGAGATTGAGGCAATACCGTACGCACAATTCCTTCATTACATTTTATTTCAGAGCATTGTAGGTCCTTGGTCGCCAGTATGACACCCCTGCTCTAGGACAAGGTAGACCTGCCCCTGTGGGTAGAAAGCCCTCAGGTCCTATGCAAAACGAAGTGCTTGTGGCCCACCAAGGGGATTAGACAGCTTGTAGATAGGCAGCCTGGTAGAGTGGGGCTATTCAAATGAAATGAATGACACCCTAGCGAAGGATTAGTCAGTTTGGCCAATTCTACTAGGTTTAAAATCCTATGACCGTCCACCCTCAGAAGTGAAAAGGGGGGATCATACTGTCCTGGACAAAAGAAGAGCCGGCGTGAACCTGAGGTCCCTGCATTGAACCTCCTCTATCCAGGAGACAACTGTGCCATCAGTAGCAGTGATGGGAACCCACCCAAGTCCTCTGTCCTGGCTTCAGTTCTGACTCTTAACGACCCTTTATGTGCTTTCTGAGACTAAATCATTAGCGAAGCTGACCCCTGCAACTTTCTCCCTTGCAGTTAGCGGCCCCAAACCTGACTCTCCGTGCCACCAGGGCTCCTTGGAGAGGGTGATAGTGACAAGTAGTGGTGGCAGCAGAGACAGGAGAAGCCCAGCAGGAGCCAGGGTGCTGGGCTCCCTGGCCCAGAGTTAAGAAAGCGTAGTCCCTTCAGGCGGGAGGTTTGCTGGTGAAGTGGGGTGTTACTTGGCACCACAGATTTAAGAACTTTTTAACACTTGTCCAACCAAGCAATCCAGGGGACAGGCTAAGGGGCTCGGGGAACTGGTGTGCTGTGGGCACTGCTGAGAAATAGCTGTCTTTAGTAAACTAGCCTGAGCATTCCTGAACTTGTATTGTAACCTAGGACTTTGGGTTTCCTCACTCCAGCCAGGCCTTTACATATTTCATTATACTAATGACCTTTTTTATTCTCGAAGTATGTTTTTGATGTCACCCCTCAACGCATGTGGTCTTCAGTCATTAGTGTTCAGTGTGTCAAGTTTAACCTTGAGCTAGTCATTACATTCAGGTGGAATAAATAAAATTCCGGTATCACACAAATCAACACATATTTAGTGAATGTAATTGTTAAAAGTATGACATCTGAAGTAGAATACATAGATTTGAATTAAAGATTTATCAGTACCTAGCCAGTTATTTAATCTTACATGTATGTATAGGTAGTCCAGTTAATCAATGTTCCTAATGCTCTCCCAAATGTTTGTGTTATTTTCCCCCAGGCATTTAGACAAGGTAGATTCTCCATATTTTTGTATGATGAACATTTTAGATACTATATCGTTTGTGGAAAATAATGATCTTTTACAATAAGCCCTCCAAATAGCAGTGTATTATATATATATATAAATATAGTCCTTAGGATAAATGAGAGTTGGAAGAGATGAGCAAGTCAGGGTCCAATATAGCACCAATGAAACATGAAACTTTCCTCCCCTATAAGCCCTTGCATAAATTCTTTGTGTTTCTACTCCTCTGTTCTTGGCAAACTGGAAAGTCCAACAGAAACAAGAAAATTAAGTGGTAAGGATAAAATAATAACAGAGTAAAAACACAAATAGTGGGTAAGAAAGAAAAGACCACTGTGAATATGTAAGAGGTCAGGGAAGAAATTTTTGTTGTGAAACATGCAAGTAATACTTGCATCTGTAAAAATCTCATGGGGATCTGCCAACGATTTAATCAGGCTAGAGTGTTCACAGTGTCGACTCTGATACTATACCCTTTGTCCTATTTGAATTTTGTTATTGTCGTCTTTGGATCACACAAGCTGGTGTGCTTCTTCCATGTGGACTTAGATGGCTGCTTGTTTGAATATGAATTTTTAAGGCCCCAGAAATATTCTAATTGATAGCTGGGCACCATCTGCTTTATTCATCACAGTTTGCTGTAGCAGCCTTATCTTCAGCGATCATTTCATGAAGGTCAGTATTGAGCAGGGCCATGTTATCAGAACTAACTGTTCTTTAATTGGGCTAGAGTTCAGTGGGGGCCTGTGGGGCTACGAGTCCCCCACACTCAAAGGGTCCTTGGGAGCAACTTTGCGGTTGTGGAAAATGATAAAGACCGGCAGACAGTAGTGCACAGGCGCTCCTTGTCCCTGTGTTGGAACCAAAAGAGTGAATGTACTTTCAATGGGTATATGTAATCGTGGGGCTTACAGATCTTTCAAAAGCATACACATCATACAATGAAAATATTACATAGTTGATGGGTAATATCACAAGTGGGTAACATAAACAAGCAATGAGGTGAATCATCATTTTGACCTAGTGCTAGCTGACTTCAGATGCCCCTGAGCCCTCCCCAGGGGAGCACTCTCTGATCTTTATCAGAAAAGGACTTCAGATGAGACTGCTACACTTTAAGGTGGGTGGAGCTATAGCACCCCATTGCTCTTGTCTACAGATAACCTTCAGGCACAGGGCGTAGCCAGATGTAGGTAGGAGACATCTTTTGTCATAGCTCCTTTATGACTGCTCCTTAAGCGGGGGTTCTTGGAGGGATGCTGTTCGGTCATGAGAATGTATAGTAGGATTTATATCTCAGAACCATGAGGGTCTTCTCCTCAACAGCATTGTACTTTAGGATCAATCTTGAAATGTTCTTTTTGATAATGGATGTAACACTATTTCTTCTCAGTCCATCGTTCCCAGGATGGTCAAACACAATTGTCCAGTTCAAAATGGCCATTACCAATATCTTTCAGCTCAGCAGTGCCTTGGATATTGATCATTTTATGTTTAATTTCATTTTTGGCAATGTCTGATTTTTTAAAATCCAATACTTAATGCATTCCACGTTATGATTATTAATGGTTGCTTGCAGCTGTTTCAGGACTGTCCGCAAATGAGAATCCTGGACGGTCTAGTTTGTGGGAAACCAGGAACTGGGAAGAGAGTGTGTGTGGACAGATTGTCCACGCTCATGTTTTAAGGAGTCTGGGAGGCCGAGACACTGGTGGAGGGAGGCCTCACGCAGTTACATTCTCCAGCTGAAGTCCTTCCCCGTGACGTCGCCCGTAATAGTGCCAGTTTTAGGGTGCTGCTTGCAAGCACATGGTTGCTCGTACATACACTTGAAGGTCAACTGCGTGAAGGCTATTCCTGAAGGCTGTCTGCCTTCAAGACCCATCAGACCACCCACCTTAAGGACAGCCCCCTCCCTTCCGATAGGGGTCACAGACTGCTCCCCTGGAGAAGAGCTCTGGAATACCTAAGGTCACGCCAGCTCAGAGACGACCAAGGGGAAACCACCATCTCAGAACTCTAGAACCCACCCCTCTGGTTGCATATGTACCTTCCTGCCACATCAGTGCCCTGGCATGTCCCCTTCATGTTAGGCCTCTAGTACATCCCGTCCCGTTGCACATGTGTATGATGGGGCTGGCTGGCGTGCCTGAGGTTATGTAAGCCCTTGCTCTCATCCTGGCTCCGGGCCCCATAGAAGAGGTGAGCCCTTGCACGCGTTGTCTGATGTTCCCTTCATTTACCCTGCAGTGACACCAGTTGCCTGTAGGACCCGTTCTCGCTGTGGAGGCTGGTCCCGCCCATTAGTCCTCCACTGTCGTGGAAGCCGGCTCTGCGGTGAGGAGGCGGCTCTTCGTTCGTTGTATTTTAAGTGCCTTCCAGAGTCGGTCTGCTATTGATAGGCTGCTCACTTGCCATTTTGGGGCGTGGGAAGCAGGCCACTACATCCTTCTTCTCAGTCTATCTTTGTCTGGAACCTCTGCTGAAGCCTGTTCACCAGAGACCACCCTGCTGGTAGGTAAAGTCCCTCTGACATAGCTGCTAGCACCCTAGCAGCGCCAAAGCCACCACAGAAGACAAGCTCATCGGCGAGCTGTGGGCTAGGGTGTCCACCATTGCCCAGCGGCTGGGCAGTAGCTTTTAAGCCTACCGTGTATTTTGTTTGTTACATATATGGAAAGAACTGTGACTGATCTGTTTTGGATGTAGATATGAACACGAATTCCTTTTCAAGTTGCAGAATTGCTCATCTAATAGTGGAAATTTGATATCTACACAAGTAATTATAACCACGTATTGAGCACCTCCTGTGGGCTAGCAGGCACTTACCTGATGTTCTACATGCATTACCTCCTTGAGGACCACGCAGAAAATCACTTTTATTATTCCAGCTTTATCTCCTCTTAAAAAGCAGAAACCTTTAGTCTTATAACAGTACCTGGCCTGCCTCCCAAGGTCACACAGAGAAGTAGATTTGAGTTGTCAACCCAGTACTGTACTTTGCATGTACCTGTTAAGACCTCTTGGAAGGGTTCGGTAAACGTGATGTGGATCAGCAACACACTACTAACAGAGTAGGGAAGCTTCTGGATCTAATTAGACTTAATTAGTCTGGATGAATGCATTTATGGGATTACATGCTTATGATCAGTACTTAAATAAGATGTTGACAGATGTGGCAGAAACTGACTACTGTAGAAATTGTTGAACAAACATGAAGAGATAAATAAAGTACTGAAATGGAATATTCTTTTTTCTTTTTAAAATTTTATTGAGGACTTGTGCAACTCTTATCACACTCCATACATCCATCCGTGGTATCACGCACATTTTTAAATTTGTTGCCTTCATCATTCTCAAGACATTTTCTTTCTACAGGAGCCCTTGGTATCAGCTCCTCATTTCTCCCCTCCCTTCCTACTCCTCCCTCCCTCCCGCATGAAGCCTTGATAATTTATAGATTATTATTTTGTCATGTCTTACATTGTCCAATGTCTCCCTTCACCCACCTTTCTGTTGTTCATCTCCCAGGGAAGGGGTTAAATGTAGATCCTTGTGATGGGTTCCCCCTTTCCACCCCACCTTCCTCTCTCCCCTCCTGGTATGGCTACTCTCATTACTGAGGGGTTCATCTGCCCTGGATTCCCTGTGTTTGGCAGTGGAATAGTCTGGTGCGCGTTGTTCAGGGCGGTGGTGGAGTGCTTGTTGCTCCTCCACCAAAAGTGACTGAAACCAAAATGTATCCAGTGTAGAAAAGAGAGGACTTAGTACCATTACTTCTTTGATGTAGGCCGTATTCAAGAAAAACCTCTGTGAACTTTGTCATTCAGAAATGACCAAGCGTTTGTCCTCTTCAGAGTTGAATTGATTTACAGATGATTTTTAGCTAACTCACAAGTTCTTAAACTAAATGGCATTTTATTTTTTTCTCGCCCTTCCGAGAAATGTAATCACAAGAGTGCAAAAACAAATCAATAAAAATCTCTGTGCCCCCAGCCCCCACTCTACATTTGGACAGCTTGTTCTAAGTTCCTGGGAACTGTTTGATGGCACAAGTTGATGGCTGGTCTGTGATTTGGTCGCCCTGGTCAAGAGCTCACTCTTAAGCCAGTGAACCCACTGGTTGGGTACACACGGGGAAGTTCCATCACTTGTCTTTGGTTGGCCCATGGCAGCATTGCTAGGCCTCGAGTGCCCCTGAGTATGCCCTTTATCCCATGGGCACTACTTATGGCAGGGGTTCTCAGCCTTCCTAACGCTACGCCTGTCAGTCAGTTCTCATGTGGTGGGGACCCCCCAACCATAACATTATTTTTGTTGGTACTTCATCACTGTCATCTTGCTACTGTTAAGAATCCGGCGACCCCTGTGAAAGGGTCGTTCGACCCCCAAAGGGGTCACTGACTTAGGTGCAAACGGTCACCACCTCTGCCTTGCCTGGGTGTTCTTCCTGTCCCTCGAGTGATTGCAGAAGGGCGCCTTTCCTATATCATCCTTTTTCTCTCTTCAGTGGCTCCCTAGCCTTCCGGATAAAGCCCAACTCCTCAGATAAGACTTATGGCCTGGCCTGCGCTTGCCTCGTCTGCACCCTTCAGGTATAAGGAATATACCATCATGTATCTGCTTGCATCTGACCTTGATGTACTCTTCCGTGTGCTAAAACCTTAATGTGCTGGCCACCAGAGACACCTCTGTCCTTCCTGTAGGACTGACTCAGAAAACTTGCCAAAAGCACTGCCTCCTTTCAGTTTCGAGCCTGTGTGCTTGTTTTCGTTCTCGCTGCCCTCAAGTCAGTGCCGACTCACAGCGAGCCCAGGGTTTCCGAGACTATACTGTTTACGGGACTGGAAAGTCCAGTCTTCCTCCGTGGAGCTGCTGGCGGCTTCAAACTGCTGACCACGCGGATCGCAGCCCAGGGTGTGACCACGACACCCACGGGGCACCTCCACCCTTGTCCTCATGCCCTGTGCTGACCTCTTACCCAAAGCCTTTCATCACTTTGTACTTTAAATGCTCTTGGGTTTGGGGGAGCCATTGGATGTATGCTCATATTGTTTGAATAGTAAGTTTGGTTGATTTTCCTTTATAGTTCCTAGACTCTGTGCCATAACAGAAATATTTTTCCAGAGGATAACAATATAACATAACAGTATTTTTATGCTTACATTCAAATGTCTAAACTCCTTGGAATGTATTTTTATGTGGAATAAAATAGAATTCAAACTTATTTCTATTTGCATAGCACATTGTTCTAGGATAGTTGATTAAAACTGATATTTTCCTATAATTTTTGATAAAGGACATCTGTAATATATAATAATTTAATATATTTGTTTCTGAATTCTCTTTTCTGTTCCACTTTTTAATTCCTAAATCTTTTCATTGTTTTAATTTCTTTCTTTTTAAAATCATTTTATTAGGGGCTCATACAACTTATCACACAATCCATACATACATACATCCATTGTGTCAAGCACATTTGTACATATGTTGCCATCATCATTCTCAAAACATTTGCTTTCTGCTTGAGCCCTTGGTGGCAACTCCTCATTTTTTTCCTTTCCCTCCCCATTTCCCCTTTCCTCATGAACCCTTGAAATTTTATAAATTATTATTTTGTGATATCTTACCCACGCCCTTCACCTACTTTTCTGTTATCCATCCCCTATTTAAATGTATTTTTATTTAATATCTTTCCCCATTAGAATCAAGTTTCGTCGTTCAGTTGTTGGTGTTTCTGCCCCAATAACTGGCACAAAGTAGGGGCTCAGTAAGCATTTGTTGGCCATATATTTTGTTAGGCTTTCCCTGAATGGCTCTCTTCTTTCTTCCAGGATCTGGGTTTCAGTGATGAGACATGGGGTATGATGTAACCCGCTTCCAGGGGGATGTTGATGAAGACCTAATCTGCCCTATTTGCAGTGGAGTCTTGGAGGAGCCGGTGCAGGTGAGTTGGCCTGGTGACAGATTTGGGGGGACAACAGTAGCAGTGGGGCCAGTAGAAGTTGGAGAAACTGTCTCCAAGCGCGAGACCTGGAGGAGCCACTGTGTTCTGGCTCCCCATCGGCCGTGCCCGCCTCTGCCCCCGTGGCAGCGGGGTGCAGACGAGCAGCAGCTGCGAGAAAGATAGACCTTGGAGATCTGTCCACAGTGAACGCCGTGAAGGCTCCTGTCTCTTGTGCGGCAACAGAGAGAACCTGGTGACCACACCTCGCACGTGTGGTGAGTGAGGCGCATTCGGACGGGACATCTTCCTGCGTGGATCTCCTTGTCCTCACTCTGGAAGGACCAGTGGATTTGCTGTCATTGCTGGCTAGCTGGAGATGATCTCATCTTCCACACCAGTCGGTGAGGGTCCCTTAGGGTGTACTGTTTGACCCTCTGCTGACTTGCAGTCCCCCAAGGGGACACAGATGCCAGTGCAGAGCAGCCCGAGACCTGTTTGTTTGCTCTCTAGGCCTTTGTAGCTTGTTGCCGTCAGAAGCAGATTTCAGGGTGTGGAGGAAGCTGCCCTGAAAGTGTCGAGAGTTCACAGGGTGTGGGTGTGTCGGGCTCCCTCTACCTGGGCAAGGCCTTGTTTATTTCCTGGCACTCATCCAGGGTGGACCACACATGGAGAGGTCAATGGCAGCTGATGACCCTAAGCCAGAAGCCATCCCCCATCTACCCAGACTCCAGAGTTTACTTTCTGGGGACCAAGACAAGCAAACGTTGTGAAGTTAGGCACATTTCCCAGGGGACAAGGGATCTGCTGGGGATGCCGGTTTATCCCTGGCATATTTATTTCTTAATGAGTAAGAAATTCAGGAGGACCTGATGCCAGGGGCTTAAGTGGAGAGCAAATGTTTTGAGAATAATGAGGGCCATGAGTGTACAAATGTGCTTTACACAATTGATGTATGAATGGATGGTGATATGAGTTGTATAAGCCCTAATAAAATGATTTTAAAGAAAAAAGAAAGGGCAAAAGGAAATGAAAAACAGGGAGGACAAGGGAGGAGTGTTGTCACCGTGTGGAGACCGAAATCAGTGTCTCAGGAAACATGATGTGTATGAACTGTTGGATGAAACACCAATTTATTCTATAAATTTCCACCGAAACCACAATAAAAATTATTCAAAAAAAGAAATGTTCAAAAAAAAAGGAATTCAAAAAGTTGGAGAGGTCTGAAGGGCTGTCTCAACTACGTGGACAGCTGGCCCTCCCTCCCAGAAGAATTTGTTTCAGAGGACAGCACTGTATCTGCAACTCCGGGAGAGGGACATGTCTGATCAGAACACACGGGAGCAAATGAAGGGGGAGGAAGAGAGAGTGGAGCACATCCTGGCCCACCAAGCCTTGATGAAGAGATTCCCACTCAGAGCAGCCAGTTCATGGAGGGGACCATGTGGCCGGCTCCACTATGAGACACGACATCCCTTACTGACCCATGGCCCTACAGGGGATGGCACTGGAGACACTGTGGTAATTGTGCCCGATCTGATCCCACCACACTGAGGTAAAACACTAAGGGCGTGGAACAGAACAGCAAGGGGAACAAAGCAATGAAGTCCCTAGGGAATACCAAAAATAGACTTTGGGGCCAGGGCTTAGCGCCCCATCAGACTTAACTGGAAAAGACTCCTAAAGGCCAACAAACAGTTCTTGAAGTAACTACAAGCTTTTCTTGTGTTTTTTTGTCATTGGCTTGTTGTTTTGTTTTATTTTGTTGCTTGGTTTTGCTCTGTCTTGTTTTTGTGCATGTTATTATCTCTGCAGGTCTGTCTAAATAAGACAGGCTGGATGAACAATCTGGAGAAGAAAAAGGACTGACAGGTCCGGGGGGACATGGGAGAGGGGGAGGTGTGGGGAAAGGAAGTGGTATTAACAAACCCAGGGCAAGGGAACAACAAGGGATCCAAATTGGTGGTGAGGAGGGTGTAGGAGGCCTGTTACGGTGTGACCAAGGGTAATGTAACTGAGAGGAATTACTGAAACCCTAATGAAGGCTGAACATGATAATGGGACAAGAAGACAGTAAAAGGAAATAGAGGAAAGAGCTAGGAAGTAAAGGGCATTTATAGAAGTCAGAATACAGGCATGTACGTATGTACATATATTTATATATGAGGATGTGGAAATAGATCTATGTGAATATATGTATACATTTAATATTAAGATAGCAGATGTACATTGGGTCTCCACTCAAGTATTCCTTCAATTCAAGAACACTTTGTTCTATTAAACTGGCATTCCATGATCCTCACCTTCCCAACACAATCGCTGAAGACAAAGTGGGTGCATAAGTAAATGTGAAGAAAGCTGATCGTGCCAGGCTATCAAAAGATACAGCGTCTGGGGTCTTAAAGGCTTGAAGGTAAACTCGAAGCGGCCATCTAGCTCAGAAGCAACAAAGCCCACGTGTCACTGTGCGATCACGGGGTGTTGAAGGGATGAGGTATCAGGCATCATCAGAACAAAAAAAAAATCCTATCATTGCGAATAAGGGGAAGTGTGGCGTAGAGACCCAAAGCCCATTTGTAGGCAATTGGACATCCCCTTACGGAAGGGTCGGGGGGAGGAGATGAGCCAGTCAGGGTGCAGTGTCACAACGATGAAACATACAACTTTCCTCTAGTTCTTAAATGCTTCCTCCACCCAACCACTATCATGATCCCAATTTATCCTATAAATCTGGCTAGACCAGAGAATGTACACTGGTACAGATAGGAACTGGAAACACAGGGAATCCAGGGCAGACGATCCCTTCAGGACCAGTGGTGAGAGTGACAATACCAGGAGGGTGGAGCGAAGGTGGGGTAGAAAGGGGGAACCGATTACAAGGATCTATATATAACCTCCTCCCTGGGGGACAGACAGCAGAAAAGTGGGTGAGGGGAGATGTTGAACGGTGCAAGATATGACAAAATAATAATTTAAAAATTATCAAGGTTTGAGGACCTGATGCAAGGGGCTTAAGTGGAGAGCAAATGCCTTGAGAATGATTGGGGCAGGGAATGTATGGATGTGCTTTATACAATTGATGTATGTATATGTATGGATGGTGATAAGAGTTGTATGAGTCCCTAATAAAATGTAAAAAAAGAAAAGAGGAGAAAAAAATGATTAGGGCAAAGACTATACAGATGTGCTTTATTACAATTGATGTATGTATATGTATGAACTGTGATAAGAATTGTATGAGCCCCTAATAAATTGTTAAAATTAAAAAAAATAATAATAAATAAATAAAAAGAAAAGAAAAAAAATTATCAAGGGTTTATGAGGGAGGGGTAAGCAGGGAAGGAGGGGAAAAATGAGGAGCCGATGCCAGGGGTTTAAATGTAGAGAAATATTTTTGAGAATGATGAGGGCAATGAATGTACAAATATGCTTTACACAATTGATGTATATATGGATGGTAATAAGAGTTGTATGAGCCCCTAATAAAATGATTAAAAAAGAAACAAAATCAACATGCATCAAGGAAAAAAAACAAAATCAAGATTTCTTCAACATATCATCTATAATGTCCAATATACCATAAAAATTACTAAATGTCTAAAAAATAAAAAAGGAATTCAGAAGGCATAGCAGTATAAAAAGGTATACAATGTGACATCTATCCTTGCCTCTGCACACTCAGTCCTCCCATGAGGACCTGTCTGTCCACTGGATATACTTCCAGTGTATATATCGGCATCTGTAAGCAAATACAGTAGTCGGGGAAAGGCCTTGGGGATAGAAAGGAATTCACATGGTAGAATTTTGCAAGACCAGCGACTTCATCACAATTCCCTCTTTCCAAGCACACGATCAGTGACGACACGCATGGGCTTCTCCAGATGGCATACACAGAAATCAAGTGGACTGCATCTCTGGGAAGAGGTGGTGGGGAAGCTTAATGTCAGCAGTTACAACGAAGCCAGAGGCTAACTGGGAATTAGATCATCAATTAGTCTTGTATAAGTTCAGATTGAAGCTGAAGAAATGAAAACAAGTCCATGAGAGCCAAAATAATGACCTTGAGCCCATCCCGTCTGACTTTTGAGAGCGTCTCAAGCACTGATGTGACGCATGCAACAGTAATAACAGCCCTGCAGGGCACCAAGAACCCACCTCAGACTTGGGAACAAAAGGGCGCTAAAAAACAACAGCAAAAACAGGAAAGAGAGAAAGAAAGACGCGATCAAAGTAGAAGTCAGAAGAGACTGAAACATGCTCCTAATTGTAGAGTAGCTAAAGCAAGAGGAAGAAATAGATGAAATCCAAGCTGAAGAGAAAATTCCAAAGGGCAGCCTGAGAAGACAAAGTAAGATTATAAGGAAACGTGCAAAGACCTAGAATCAGAAAACCGAATAGGAAGAACCTGCTCAGCACGGCTTAGTGGGAAGAACTTTAGAGAAAACTCAAGCCTCAGGTTGTGATACTGAGACTGTGGCAAAATACGGAGCAGTACAGGGGGCTTCAAAAGAAGCTGGAAAGGGCGCACAGGGCTGTGCCAGAAAGGACTAGCAACAGGCCGCGTGTGGCCCAGACCCACGGTACTGAAGGAAGCCGTCCGGGCGACACGCGAGGCACCCGGCATTGTGGCTGCGTAGAATGCACAAATGGTGGAACAGTACCATTGACATCATGCAAGCAAAATTTCCCTGTGGAATATTCCAAAAAATGGTTGCAGCAGCACGTTGATGGGAAGCTGCCAGAAATTCAGGCTGGATTCATAAGAGGTCAGAGAAAAAGGGACACGTCATTGGTGGTGCCCGATGGAGCCTGGCAGAAAATAGAGAAAGTCAGAAAGATGTTTACTTGTATTATATTGACCCCACAGAGGTCACGTGTGAATCCTGACAAACTGAAGGGCCTGGAGAAGAGAGATTTGAGACGCGAATGGCGTGCGTGTGGAACCTATACACGGATCAGGAGGCGATTGTGCGAAGGAACGAGAAAGCCGCTGCAGAGTGCAAAATCAGGACCAGTGTGTCACAGTTGTGTCCTCACCATGCTGGACACATGATCAGAGAAGCTGGGTTATACAAAGAAGAATGGAATTAGGACAGAAGGCGGACTTAGAACCTTCGATAATACACACGGTTTTCAAATCATTTTATTAGGACATACTCCAGACATATTCAGTAGTTTAGCCATAACAAGCAGTGCTGTACAATCACTACCACCATCATTTAAGAAACCTTTTCTTCCTCCTCGGATTCCTTGATGTTGGCTCCGCGCTGTACCCTCCCAGGAGTCCCTATTTCTGGTTACTGTCCCTGTGGACTCACCCAAGCTGGGTTTCATATGCCGAAAAGCATAGGTGCGTCACAGTCAAGCATGCCATCCAGAATAACAAAATGCAGCTGAGATAGGCTCGATCTGTAAACATGAAACCCAGGAAATATTAAATACCAGATCAAGCTCAAAGTATATCCACAGGAAGATCAAATGACAAGATTTCAACCCCTCAAATCAGGTTTGTCATTTTAATCTACTCTAATTGTCTCTCCAAGACTCTCTTCTCTGCCTGCTAACTAGGCTGCTTCCGTCTTTCCATTGTGGCTAGAGGGAAGTCGTCGGAGACACAATCTCTGTAGACCCTGCAAGTGGATTTTGGGCTCCCACTGTCACCATGCCTTTTGCAAACAAGAATTTCACAATTGAAGCTCTGATACCATTCCCGCCTTTGGATTTGGATGATATTTTCTCCACTCCTTGAATCACAGGTGTTGGTGTGCTTCTTCCACGTGGACTTAGTTGGCACCTCACTCAGATGGCTGCTTGTTTCTAAGCAGCCTTTAAGACCTCAGTCACTGTTCTCTCCGATAACCAGACACTATTCCAATTTCTTCACCACACTTTGCTATCGCACCGACACCTCCATGTTTCTGTTGTGAGACGTTTTATAATCCAGGGGAGGGATGATAGCTTGGTGGCAGTGGGGATGGAGAAAAGGACTGGTTTAGGCAGTTCTGGAGGTAGGGCCTCTTCGACGAGGAAAAGAATCAGTGCGCCTTTGAATGAAAAATGACCTTTGACAGTTGGATTGGGGAGAGTGAGCAGACTTCTTGCCTAGGTATCAGCCTGAGCACTTGAGGACCAAATGGCTTGAGCTTTGGGGGCATAGTAGGCATGCGAGGCCTTCCTTCATCAGCCTCTGCTGAGTGCCCGAGGCCTCCCTCGTGCTAGGTGCCAGCTGCGGCCACAGGACAAGGCAGCCCTCTTGAGACGTTACCTGAGTGACCAGAGAACCTGCGCCCTGTGGTATTCTGAGAAGAGCCCTGCCCTGTTTTAGAGGTTACTCAGGGCAGCCTCCCAGAGGATTCTTCACCTTGCCAAGGGAGTCCCGAGCTGCTAAAAGGTTGTGGGGTTTTGTTTGTTTGTTCTCATTTTATATTGAACTTTGGGACCCTGGTAGTGTAATGGTTTTGCATTGGACCGTGATCTCCTGGTCGGCAGTTCAAAACCACTAGCTGCTCTGGGGGGAAAAGACTGGGCTTTCTACTCCCGTAAAAAGTTATAGTATCCCTTGCTCCCACATGGGCATCGCTGTGAGTCAGCATCAACTTGACAGCGGTGAGTTTTTATATCGAACTTTAGCCAGCAAATCTCCGTTCCTCTCCTCTCTCCCCCTGCCGTCACTGTAGTAACTTCCCTGACTGACCCAAGCCCTTCTCTGGACTCGCGGTGTCGGGAGAGCAGTGTCGTTGGCATTTGATAATGGACTGGCGACTTTGCCATCCGGGCTTTTGTCTACAACGTTGTTGATCGCTCTTATTGTCGAAGGATGTTCTGCTTGTTTGCCTGGTCTTGCAGCCCTTCTGTAATCTTGGTGGGACCCCACATGCCTTGCTCATAGTAGACCCGTACTCTGTGATGCTGCTCAGGGACCTGTAGTTCTGGAAGCTGCTCAAAGGCTTGCCTGGAGATAAAGGTTCCTAACCCCGCTAATGCCCTTGTGCCCCTCCCGCCTGTCGTCCCTTTAGGCCCCTCACTGTGAACATGCTTTCTGCAATGCCTGCATCACGCAGTGGTTCTCCCAGCAGCAGACGTGCCCGGTGGACCGCAGTGTGGTGACGGTCGCCCACCTGCGCCCCGTGCCCCGGATCATGCGGAACATGCTGTCAAAGCTGCAGATTGCCTGCGACAACGCTGTGTTTGGCTGCGGTGCCGTTGTCCGGCTTGACAACCTCATGTCTCACCTCAGTGACTGTGAGCACAACCCGAAGAGGCCTGTGACCTGTGAGCAGGGCTGTGGGTGAGTCTCCTCGCCTGGCACACATGGGCCCCCATGTGGCCCTCGGCCTCTGGAGCCTGCCCGCTGGTGCCTGGAGCAGGAGTGCCCCGGCCTCCCGGCTCCTTGCCCTGATGAGTTCTAGTCATCATCTTTTCCAGCTAAGATTTATTAAACTCTTGCTTTGCTTAAAAAAGGAGGAAAAAATCAAGGGCAGAGTGGGAGAAGCTGAATCAAGAATTGGTGAAGGGCAAACTCTTGGTGGGGTTGATCAGTAGTTCAAACTGTTGAACACAAAATCGATGACTAGAAATGCAAAGCACCACCTCCCTGACTAGCAAAGTAAAGACTGTTTTAAAGACGGGGGCCCTGCACGCCCTCCCCCCAGTGTGTGGCAATACTGAACTGAAGGTGGCTTCTCTGCCCCTCTCTTACTGTCAGGTGGCTGAGCGGGCAGCCTTGTCTCTCCATGCCCCACCCCGTGGGGTGTGAGTTACTTGATTAAATAAATGTTCTCGCTGGGGCCGTGAATCTCGGGCTTCCCGGAAGGGCTGAGTACCAGGCAGGGCCTCTAGGGCAGCCCTTCACAGCCTGTGGTCTGCACCCCTTTGGGGGTCGAACGACCCTTTCACAGGGGTCACCCAGTTCATAACAGTAGCACAATGACAGTGATGAAGTAGCGATGAAAAAAATGTTATGGTTGCGGCTCACCACCACACGAGGAACTGTCTTAAGGGTCACGACGTTAGGGAGGTTGAGAGCCGCTGCTGTAGGGGCACAGAGAGCCGGGGAGTAAGGAGGTAGGACAGTGTGCCTTGGGGAGTCCAGAAAAAGTTGGTAGCAAAAAGGTGAGGAGGCGCCTAGAAGAGAAAGAAGGAAGGAAGGGGCAGGAGGGAAGTGCATCCTCAAGGTCAGACATTTGAGGGCGGAGAGGAGGCGCCCCTCAGCAGTTCTGTGTCAGAATCGGCCTTTGACCCCGTGACCTCCTTCCCCCCCCCCCCCCCCCCCCCCCCGACCACAGCCTGGAGATGCCCAAAGACGAGCTGCCAAACCACAACTGCATCAGGCACCTGCGCTCCGTGGTGCAGCAGCAGCAGACGCGCATCGCAGAGCTCGAGAAGACGTCTGCTGAACACAAGCACCAGCTGGCAGAGCAGGTAGGGCCCCGCGGGCGCGGTCCAAATAGGCGATGACTGTCCACCGTGAGTGCAGACCTCTGCTGGTGTGTGGGTGGGATTCTGCGTGTGTGGGGGCCCTGTGCCTGTGACTTAGGTGGGAGGCAGCGTGGAACTCTGCCCGTCTTCACCCAGGAGTCCTGCTGGTGTAGGGCTCAGCAAGGGGCTGCGGTCCGAGTGGTCGGCAGCTGGAACCCAGCAGCAGCCCTGAGCGCGGGGGAAGGGCTGGGCTTCCTGCCCGCAAACTGACCGTGCAGGAACCCACCGGGGAGTCACTGTGAGTCACCATTGACTCCGTGGCAGTGAGTTTGGTTTGCCTTTGGCCCTCATCCCCCTCAGTCTCCACACAGCTCTCCAGCACCTTCCCTCTGGAGCCACTTTGCTAAGCAGTGAGGACCCAGCCGTGGCCCCTCCACTCGAAGGTCACAGTCCGGTCACTCCCCAGATCGCTCTCAGTGAGCTTTGCCTCCCTCTGCTGTCCGCCTGACCCTCCTCCTGTTTCTCGTCCCTCCGACAGAAGCGAGACATCCAGCTGCTCAAGGCCTACATGCGGGCAGTGCGCAGCGTCAGCCCCAACCTGCAGAACCTGGAGGAGACCATTGAGTACAACGAGATTCTAGAGTGAGTGTCAGTCGGGACGTGGAGTCTCTCGCTCCGCGTCCTGGCAGAGGCCGGAGAGGAAGAGCAAGGGAGGGGCAGGAGGGCAGTCAGCGCAGGGCCGGGCCGCCACTCCTCAGCTGGTGGGCTCACAGACAGGGCCAGAGAGGAGGGCACCCCTCAGCCCCAGTACAGGATCTCTTATTCATATGGGTGGGTGGAAGGGAAAGCCGACCTAAGGGTGCAGTTTATCCAGAATTAGGTGACACGCACCATGTCCACAGCCCCGTGTCAAAGGCAAAAAAGAACTAGAAGGTCTTATCCCTGTCTTCAGGCAGCTTACAGTCCAGAGAAGAAGAGACAGTGCAAAATCCAGCAAAAGCAAGTGAAGTGTAAGATCCCTTCCAGTTGTGCAGCCCCAGACAGCTCACGGAGTAAAGTGTAAGTGAGTCGGCAGAGAGGACAAATAGTGCTGAGTGTGGGTAACTGCCTCGTTTAGTAAACACTGGTGAGCACTTACTGTGTGTCGGGTGCCAGGCTGCCAAGTCTTGGAATTCCCGGGGAGATAGGGGGCTCCAACTCCTGGAACATTGTTTGATGAGTCTTGGTTGGTGTCCTTGATGGGAACAACTAGGGAGAGATTGGGAGTTGCCGAGTCAAAGCCAGAAGAAGGAAGAATAGGGGCAAGCTGAGCTCAGAGTGGGTGGTCACACCCGTGAGAAGTGCCAGTGCAGAGAAAAGGGATGGACGGGCATGACCCCTCCTGCCCCCTCCACACAGGTGGGTGAACTCCCTGCAGCCAGCAAGAGTGACTCGCTGGGGAGGCATGATCTCCACCCCGGACGCTGTGCTCCAGGCTGTCATCAAGCGCTCCCTGGTGGAGAGCGGCTGTCCTGCCTCGATTGTCAACGAGCTGATCGAAAATGCCCACGAGCGGAGCTGGCCCCAGGGTCTGGCCACACTAGAGACAAGACAGATGAACCGGCGCTACTACGAGAACTACGTGGCCAAGCGCATCCCTGGCAAGCAGGCTGTGGTGGTGATGGCTTGCGAGAACCAGCATATGGGCGACGACATGGTGCAGGAGCCGGGGCTGGTCATGATCTTTGCGCATGGCGTGGAGGAGATATAGGATTGGTGACGCTCTGTCCGGACAGAATGGAACCCGAAAACCACATCATTCCACCAGCTGGGGCTCTGTGCCCACTGCACCCCCACTTCAAATTCCACGGCCCATGAGCTCACATCTCCCCCTCCTCCAGCCCTCAAGGGCCCCAGGGCACCTAGCTCCGCCTTTCAGATGGGAAGTGACAGTGCCGCTGCACCATCCTCCCTCCCCTAAGATGGCTATACTAGCTCAGTGCGGTGAGGAGGGTCCCCGCCCTGTCCGCTATCCTGCCTGGGTCTGCTGCCAGGTGTTTTCAGAAAGCACAGAGAGCTCTCTCCCCTAGAGGAGGCCTGCGGATTGTAGCAGCAGTCGGGCACGCTGAGGAGTGGGCGAGCCGAGCAAATGGTCAGGCTAGGCCAGCCCCGAGAGTGAGTGAGGCCCGCACGCGCTCCAGGAAGGGAAGATGGACCCCGTGCCCGCCCACCACAGAGGCGTGTGCAGGCTGCAACGTAGAACTCTTCCAGAGGAGCACTGCACGCTCATTCCTCGTTTCGGGCCGGTGGGGGTACCCTTGGGCTTGCCGACGCCACCAGGCGCTGCTCCCTGGCCTTGGAGCGTAGGCACTGCCTGTGGCGGCATGGCCAGTGATAGCCCGTCGTCCCGCCAGCCTGCAACCGACTGTAGGGAGGTAGTTTGAGAAGTTCCCTTGGCCATTGTCGTTTGTATTTCAACATACCCCTAAACACACACACACACACACACAATTTTGTAAAAAAGAAAAAAAAAAAGGCCTGGTTGCAGCCCCATTTTTCAGCCCCAGCCACATCATTGGCAATTTTATTTATTTACTTTTTTTTTTTAAAGAAAGGAAAAAAAAAAACTCAAAAGTAAAGCTTTCATTCCGCTGTGGCTGTTGTGGGGGTTCTGGATGGGGGCAGGGCTGGGGGTCTGTTTGATACGTTCTCTTTTCACTTGATGGTCAGCGGTCAAGGGTGTCCTCCCCGAGCGATCGCTGGCAGCCCCAGCCGAGGGGAGAAGCCGGCTTCCTCCACTGCCGGGAAGGACACGCCAGCCCAGCATCGGGGCCCGGCCTCCCGGCCCTCAGAGCCTCAGACTACGCCTCTGAGTTAGAGGGTCAGTCGTGAAGGCCAGCCGCCCGCCTTGCTTTCAGACACATAGCCAGGCTCAAAGCCTCTCCACAGGAGAGGGGACAGAGATGAGGTCGCTGGTCACTGCTGGACACAGGCTCTGCCCTGCCTCACCCAGACCTCAAAGACTTCAGTTCCCCTTGCAGCCACCAGCACGGTGGCTGTCGGAGTCAGGGAAGGCGGAAGGCAGCGAAGGTGTTACTGGTGGAGTTGTGGTTATTTGAACATGGCGATGAGAGGAGGATTGAGAATGAAAGGTGTGTCCCCCACCACTGTGCCCTCCGGGTCTGGGCCCGCGGGGGTTTACTGGAGGCTGGTGAGTGTGGTCTGTCATTGGGTCACAGCTCCACTGGCATTGGGGGAAAATCAGATGCTTCAGCCCTAAGACACTGTGCTCAGGAATTTGAAAACTCGGCTACACTTAGTGTAGACTGCGGCTCTCTGCCCCTGCCTCCTCTGTTCCCCAGGCCGTGTGCGCCCACCCTCTCCCTCAGGCGGGGCGGGGTGGGGCCGGGAAGCAGAAGTGCAGGCAAGTTTCCCGTCCTCCTCACTCTCGGCTGCAGGTTGCTGGTCACCTCGTATGCGCTGTCCAGTGGTGCTGACCGCACTGATGATAAATCTTTGCTCAACTCAGTTCTTAAGTCAACACCCCTCTCCTAAAGGCTTCTCCTCTGCTGCTTGGGCCTTCCTTAGTTCAGCGTCTGTTTCTTCCTTGTTGTGTGACCTGCTCCTGTCTTGGAACTAACCTCTTTGTGGGAGGATGTCTGCCGGGAGTAGTGTCCCCTCCTCCATCCTTCCTGCCTGTCTCCTGCCTGCAGCTGCCAATTGTCCTCCTAGGGCCTCCCTTCACCCCTCATCCCATGCCCCCCTTCACAGGCACCTTGGATTGTAGGTTTTCATCGCAGGCAGGGAAGCCGCCACCCCATGTCCAGGGTCTCCTGAGAATACGGATGTGAAGGAGGGCCCCTGAAACACCTGTATGTACCATACAAATACGGTTGTCATACTTTGGTAAACTTTCATGGGATTAAGATAAAAGATCGTCCCGCACATACAACCTGTATTTTAAATGAGAGCCTTTATCGTGCCAAAAGCCAGACCCAGCACCATGGAGTGGAGTCCAGCTCCTAGTGGCCTGAGAGGACGGAGCGGAGCTCCCTGTGACGGTTTCCATGGCTAGAGGTCATTGCAGAAGTCGACGGCCACCTCTCTCTGCCGGAGGTCCCACAGCCAGCCCGTCTGCTAATCTGCTGAGCATTCAAAGCACAGTGTGGCCAGGGCTGCTCATTTATGATGTCAGAGCAAGCCTCACCAGTCGAGGGCCAGCCACATGAATCACCAGGATCTGAATAGTGTCTTTCAAATCTTTCCAGTGTCACTTCAGAGCCCAGGTCCATGCCGGAAGAGCTGCCCCAGGACATGCGAGCCGCTGCGGGCCTGGGAGGTTGAAGCGGTCTCCTTCACCCACTGGCTCTACACTCACAGTAGCCCCGAGAGAAGGGACACCATGGGCTCCACGGACGAGTGTGTGTGTGTGTGTGTGTGTGTGTGTGCGAGAGAAGGGACACCACGGGCTCCACGGACGAGTGTGTGTGCGTGCAGCTGCTTCAGAATTGCCACGAGAGCTGTTCTCTCAACGCGCCCTGCTAGATACCGTGGGGTAAGCTGGGGCTTTGGAAATGGTGGCTGCCCATTCTGAAGGGACTCCTTAAGGTGGAGATGAGGGGAACAGCTTGGTCTCCGCCCTCACAAGTTGACTCCCAAGCGGAGACAATCATCTCTGGCACAGTGATCCTACAAAGGGGGTTGATAGGTAGAATGAGCTGGAATCTCCCTGATGGCAGTGGGTGTGGTTTAGGTGAGCAGAAAGGGACCCTGAAGGGGCGGGGGGACGGCTAGGGGCTATGACCAGGAGGCTGGTGGGGGCGGGCGGAGGCAAGGCGTGACCCCACTAGCTGCTCAGCAGGAGAGACCAGCAGTCTCCAGCAGACACTTCCTCCTTGGACCCTGGTGGTGCAGCAGGTAAGACTTGACTGCTAGTTGATGGGGCACCAGTTGAACCCCCAGTTCATCCCGGGAGAACGATGATGGGCCCTCTGCTTACATCATAGTGTGTGACCGGGAAGCTTGGGGGGGGGGGGGGGGATGCTACTCGGCCTCCCAGGGTCCTGGAACTGACTTGGATGTGAGCAGAGAACACAAAGCCGCTGATCCTGCTGGGTATCAGAAAATGCTGTTCAGAAGTTTCTAGATAAAAAAAAAAGGTTTCTAGATCGGAGGTTTACAACCCATAGCTCAAAGCTGCCACCTGACTTTGTAGTGTCTATTGGAGCACGCTGGGCCCGATTGTTGTCTGTGGCCGCCTTCGTGTGAGAGTGGCTGAAACAAATGGGGTTCTTGAAACCTATGTATGGCTCAGGAAGCATTACCATGTACTGTTTGGTTCATTATAGAAAGTTTACCTGTCCTACATGAGGGGCTAGGGTGGGGCCTGTTGGCCCTTAATTTTGTATATATGTGAAAAAAAATCTGGATATTCTCCTACACTGGGAATACAACAAAGGGTTAATTCAACCCCATATTCGCATTCCCCCCACCTCCCTAAGAATAGTCTTTACAAAAAAAGGAGCTGAGCAGTCCTTTTAGCTTGTCTTGTCCACACCTGGAAGACCACGCATTACATCCTATCAACTCTCCTACCATCGTCCTCTGAATTCCCAGAACCCTCGGCAGACGTGACTGCACTCGCGGTTCATCTTCACCAACAGGCCTGCTTGTTGTCTCGAGCCTCGGTTTCCATTAGAAACCTCGTTCCTTCGCCAGTTAGACACTGAGGACCAACACTGAGCGGAACAGCTGCAGCCAGATGTTGAGCGAGCACGGCAGACAAGCCAGGAGATGGCTGCGTGCTGACAGCTGGGGTGGGGAAGCTGGGCTGCTGTCAGGCCAGCGGTGGCAGAAGCATCTACATTCCACGCCAGCCTCTCATCCACTGGGTAGCTCATGTTTTGTAATTCAGGTAAGCGTTAAAATCGAGCAGGAAAGGACAAGAGATGGCTGTGCGGCAGGTCCTTCTGATTAGATTGACTCAGCCAATAATTACAGCACACTGTCACATGCCAGGCATATGAAGTAATATGCAATTGTAAGCTACATTTGATATATTAGTAAATTAGAAACAGGACAGACTTGGACTGAGTGTGATGGACAAAGAAGCAAGTAGTCAACGACACGGTGGTATGTAGGAGGGAAGGCTGCCCACAGGCCTAGGGAGGGCTGAGTTCTGAACAGGATGGACATTGTCAGTAAAGAGGGTAACACCAACTGGACATTTGCTGCGAGTGAGGCCCCATTCTAAGTTTTAAACATTAATGTCCAAGAGCTTTTTAGAAGGAGGTACTATGACCACCATTTCCTGTGTGATGACAAAATTCATAGTTAATAAGAACTGAGAAACCTAGAGTCGTTCCCGAAGCTAAACTTGTGACCGTATGCACATGCCCAATGATGGATCACGATGGAGACAGGTCTCCATTCTTCATAAATGAGGAAATGGCGTTCCCGGCCGGAGGAGGAGGAGGGGATGAAGTAATGAGCTCATGTGGGGCGCGCCAGTTGGAAGTGTCTAGCCAGCAACAGGAAATGACCTGGAGCTTAAGGGCAAGCAGTTGGGGTTCCAGATGAGGCCAGGGGGTACAATATAGAGCACTAAGAATAAGACTTTGGATTTCCAGACGTAATCTAGAGAATAAACGTGTAAGAGGCTTCAAAAAGTTCATGGAAAAGTGGGGTTACAAGATAGAGATTTCCCCACTAGCTTTCTAAAGACCCCTCACATAATAAAGTTCACTTATGTTTCAAGGTGGGGTTTTTGTTGCTGAAGTAAGTAATTACTTGAGCATGTGGCTTATAAACTTCAATGAAGGAATTCCAGAGCCGTTTCGTGGGATGACATCATCCCTGCGTACGTCCAAATCAGTCCCAAGTCCGCTGATGGTTTGCTCTACTAGAAAAACTGCAGAGATCAAGCCTTTTAAGATTTGGAACAAGCCAACAACCTGGAAGGGGAGGGTCATGTATTCGATTCTCCTCATGTTGGCTTTTTAAGTATTAGTCATAAAAGCAATTTTATGAGAGCTATGAATTTGTACTCAAAATGATACAGTGATATTAGCTCCTTATAAAGGTGATAAGACAGGAATTAGGCTCTCATGGTCATTTCCATATGAATGACCAGTCAGACTATAGATATCTTCAAATAATTAGGTGGAGGGAAATGTGCCTTAAAGATGATCTTAGACTGGGTTCTCAAGAGAAGCAACCCCCCCTCCCAAAAAAAAACACCAGTGAAACTTGTATGTATGTCGAGATTTATTTCAATAAAATGGTTCGTGTAGTTGTAGAGGCTGGCAAATCCCAATGGGGTCAGACTTGTCTCATAGCTGCAGAGACTGATGAATCCAAGCTCGGCAGGTTAGACTGGCAGGCTGCTGGCTCATGGTTCTGCAGCATCTTACTAATCCCAAGAGCCAGCGGTGACCGACCAAGCCATATGCAGGTCTAGCACAGCAAGGGAGCCGTGCCAGCGTGACCATCTGTGTTATTAGCTGCAGGCCACACCCCGGAGGAAACTCCCCTTACAACTAATTGGCTGACCACATCAGATCACACCACGGAGAGGATGACATCGTTTCATAATTGCTAAACCACTTGGAACTCCAACAGCTGAGCCAAGTTGACACAACTGTCATTACAGCAAGGCTTGAATTTGCTCAGCTGCTGGAGTTCCCGGGCAGGGTGCACTGCGATAAGAGCAGTGTGGTAGAGTGACCACGTGAGTGAGTGGTGTTACATGCTGTCTCTGCTCTACTCCGGCTCCGAGCAAGCCTGTGCTCATGGAGACTGTCGGCCCTGCGCCATCTCACACTGTTGATCCATCCAACTGTATCAATCATGTCCTTTTCCCAGAACTGGTTTCTCCTGAGCTTGTTTCCAAAAGTCAGACGAAGTCTGGCCATTCTCACTTCCAAGCATTCTGGTTGCGCTTCTTCCAAGACAGGTTTGTCGGTGATTCTGGTAGCTTTTCCGTGGGACTCTCAGCACCAGAATTAAGTGCACGTCACTCCAGTCTTCCTCATCACTTACCCAACTTTCACATGCCTATGAGGCAACAAAGTACCTTGGCTTGGGCCAGGTGCACCTTATTCCTCAAGGAGATACCCTTGCTGCTCAGCACTTGACAGATGATATGCTACAGACCTGCCTAATACACCATGTCTGTTTTCTTGACTGCTGCTCCATGAGCATCGATTGTAGATCTAAGCAAGATGAAATCCCGGACAACTTCCATGCTTTTCTGCTTATCTTGATACTGTCTCCAGGTCCAGTTGGGATGCTTTGGGGTTTATGTTGAGGTGACATTCATGCTGAAGGCTGTCCTCCTCCAAGTGCTTCAAGCCCTCACTTTGAGCAAGCAAGGCCGCGCCGTCTGCACCTCAGGCTGCGAATCAGCCTTCCTCCAGCCCTGATGTTACATTCTGCATATGGGCCACTTCTCAGGGGGGTTGTTCAGCAAGCAGATCAAATAGTATGGTAAGATGATACAACGCCGATGAACCCCTTTCCAGATTTTAAACTGGGAAGTGCTCCTCCTGTGCACTACGACCTCCTGACCCACAGGAGCAGAAGCAAACAAAAGCCAAGGCTCAAGTTGCAGCCACACTAGTAGGAGAGATTCAAGCAGAAGTGAGGCACCCTCACCATCACTGTGACAGACATGCATTGAGACAACATGAGGAGAAGCACTAATGGTGACTGGTAGGTACGGCAGGAGAGTGTCAGATCACGCTGAAGGTTAAACACTAGAAGGATTTAGAAGAGGCTTCAATAGAAATGAGTGAAACCACTAAGACTGATTGTGCGAGAGGAAGAGAGCTTTGCTTTCCCCGTGCCCATTGCAAATTAAGGTCATCCAGCAGAATGACAAATCCAACAGTAATACGTGCATGCAGAATTCTGAAGATAATTAAACAATGACTGTAACAATACATCGACAGGGAACTTCCAGAAATTCAAGCTGAGTTCAAAAAAGGACATGAATCCAGGGTTACCATTGCTCATGTCAGAGGAGAATTCTGAGCAAGAATATCAGTAAGATGATTTGCTTGTGTTTTATTGGATGTGAAAAAGCATTCCACTGGTAGGTCAGAACAAATGGTGGATAACATCGCAGAGAACGGGCATTCTAGAACCATTCATCGTGCTCATGCAGAACGTGTACATTGACGACAAGGCACTTCAAACAAAACCCAGGGAGACTGATGTCAAGTCAGGAACGACGTGTACTGAGCAAAGAGTTCAAGAAGCTGGACGATATAAGAACAGCATCTGGATTGGGAGAAAACTTGTTAACAACCAATGGTTTGCATATGAAACAACCTAGCCTGCTGGCAGCCCCGAGCATTTAGTGATGGACAGACTACAGCTTCAGTGGGCGGACCTCAACATAGGGCAAACCCTCACACCTGCACCGAGAAACAACACATTCACACAGGAAGTACTGACGTTGTCAGGGATGCGTTTTACTTGGATTCACCATCAAAACCCACAAATGCACACACGTGTGCACGCACACATCCATGGGAGCCCCAGTCAAGAAACCAATGATGCATTGCACTGGACAACTCTGTGTTCAAGTGTTAAAAACCAAAGTGTCACTTTGAGGACGAAGGCATGCCTGACTCAAACCTGGTGTAGTCTATCGCCCTTAGAGACATGCAGACGCGGACAGTGAAGAAGGAAGGCCAAAGAAGAGTCGCTTGCAGTATATTGAGTTGCATACATATCGAATATACTGTGAACTGCCCGCACAAGAAACTTGTCTTGGAAGGAAGTACAGCTAGAATGCTCCTTGGAAGAGACAGTGCTGAGATTTTGTCTCACACAGTTTGGACTTGTTATTAAAAAGGACCAGTCTCTGGATCAGGACACCACGTTCGGGAAAACAGAGAAAAAGCAAGCCCCTCAGTGAGATGGATTGACACAGTAGCTGCAACTTTGGGCTCTTTGTCAGGACGGTGCCTCTCGGGCCACGTCTCACTCAGCGTTACCTCCTAGCTGGGACCTCAAAACGAACCAGCCATGTGGACACACAACCGGAGGTACCAGACCAGGGCTTGGTCTCCCCAAGGGGAGAAGGGAGAAGAATGGGGCTCTAAAAGACTTAGCTACAACGGAGGGGTGGGTACACGGGATGGAGAAGCTGGGCTCTGAGGAGGGCATTTGCCTAATTTGAGATTTTAAAAACAAATGGTTTCAAATAGAAGGAGGAGACTGAGAAAGACTTGGATTGGGCCGGTAGTGTCTATCGAACATTCTTCAGTTACAGAAACCAGCTAATAGGACGTTAAAGTGGTCTAGGGCTGGTGGCTGCGTGTATATATGTTACTTGAAAAAGAAAGCAACACAATTATTTGGTAGGGTCAGGTGAAGGTGGGGTTTTGTCTGAATTCCTGAAAGAATCATCTGGCAGAGCAGGAGCATTTGAGGAAGAGAGAAGAGGAGCCCTGGGAATGGAGTGGTTATACAGGCTGCAACCTGCCAGGTCAGCAGTTCAAAACCACCAGCTGCTCCACGGGGAAAAGACGGGGCTTTTTCCTCCTATAGAGCTCCGGCCTCAGAAACTCCCTGAGGCAGTTCTAGCCTGTCCTACAAGGGCAGGATGAGTTGTCATCAACCTGGTGGCAGTGCGTTGTTTGTTTGTTTTCCTGCAATGCTGAGTAATCCTTACATCAACCTTAGAGATAGGTACTGCTACCATGGTCAGTTTACAGATTAAGAGACTGAGCCTGGAGGGTCAGCTCAGGACTGTCTCCCAGAAACTAAAGCACACCAGTGAGTGAGATGTCAATGTCTTAAGAGTAGGGAGGGAGGGGCAGGGTCAGGCAGCACTAACAGAGGGGTGGGTTTGTTGGGAGTAGAAGGAGGAGGGGTGGGGGACAGGAGCTTGGGGCTGGTAACACTTTGAAATTAGCCTGAACTCACCGGCTGCTCTGCAGAAGAAAACTGGTGACCTAGTTCATAAGGATGGTACCCTTGGAAACCCTGTGGGGCAGACAGGCCTGCACCCTTCAGCCTCCTTTGCCCTATTTGGACACCGACTAGCCCTTAGACAACACACTACTTCTCAGCTGGCTACTGGTTCCTTACAGTCGGCTCACAAAACTCATAAACCATATTCACAATTAAAAGGCATATTAGGGAAGTTAATAGGTTACCATTCAGGATCAGAAATGCTCAGGATACCGTTCTTGGGTCAAGGCAGTCTCTTAGCCACCCCTGCACACTCTCTCGGCCTCAGCCTCTCAGCCATGAAGCTCCCTGGGCTACAAACTCAGTGCTGCCAACAAATGCCCTCAGTGCACGCCACTCCACTAGTCAGTCTGAAGGCACCCAGCTCTAGCTCAGTGAGTCAGCAAACCTAGCTTCCCCAAACTTACTTGGCAGGGATAAAAACCTAACAAGTCCCCTGCGCCCCATGAAAAACTTGTGTATGATAGCCCATAATCCAGGATAAAGTATCAGTATCTGCTTTTGTATGCCCCCCTTTGATCTTTCTAGCACCCCCCAAGGAGCAATATCACCCACCCAGGGGAACACTGCTTAGAGAGGAAGGTCCTTCCACTGGGGCGGGGCTGCAGGGGAGATGGGTAACTCCTTGTCTTAGCTTCTGTTCCTTGTAGCTCTCCAGGTGGCTTCCATCTTCCTTTCTCATACTTTCCTCAGTGTCTAATGTGTTCTTCTTATAAAGTGGTTGCCTGTGAAACACACCATCCTGAAAGGGCTATCTCAAGAGAACAAAACCATTCCCACGTGGGGATGACGTTGCCGAAGGCACCGTGTCCTTGAATGGTACACTAGCTCAGTGTGCAATTGCTGACCCCCCTGGCCTTGTCCGGTAAGACTGTGGCGTGGATGTGTTTCAGGTCCTGTACCTGCACAGGAAAAGGTGCCTTTTGCCCACCTGCTCTCTTGCAGCTTGTCAATGCAAAATGAAGCTGGCCGAGTTAAAACTTAAAGGGGTAGCAAGCAGTTCTCTGACCTAGAGGGTGAGTCCACTCAATAGCGATGGGTCTGGTGCTTTTTACTGTGAAGGTTGAGGTCTCGGCTTCCCATCCCCAAAAGTGACAGGGTAGGTCGGTGGCGGGAAACCCCGGGCAGTTCCTGCCTCTCCATGCAGATCCTCCATTTTGTAAACCACGACTCGGGCCTTTCTCCCTCCACCGCACGGTCATCGGGTGCCCTCTGCTGGTCCGCTCTGGGATAAACACAAAATGGTAATCTGCTCGTTGGCTTTTGTGAGTGTGGAGAGCAGACACTCAGGATGTTTACACTATACAAATAAAATAAAAGCTCTTTGAAGAGTTTTATAGTCCAGTGTAAGGGAAGATTAAAACAGGTACCAAAAAAATAAAATCAAACCTGTGTACACCTCGCTGCCTTTTGTCCTCCCAGTGTGGGTCACACCCCAGCAGGGTCACCCATGGTAGAAGGGTTCCAGTGGACTTGCAGACTAAGAACAAGGAGAGCTACTTCTGAACAGTAGCCAATGGAACTGTTGAGCAGCACGGCAGAACACCGTCCCACTCACCTGCACATGTTTCAGGAGAGGCTGATTGGGAATGCAGAGGGACCCCGGTGAGCTGGGTGGGCAAGGATGGACTCGAAGCAGCTGGACATTGTGAGGATGTTTCCTAGAAGACAAAGGAACAGCACTCCCCTGCTGTACAAAACGTCTACGTGTTCAATGTGTTTACGACGGGGTGTCAAGAGTTCACATTCCACAGGGGAGGCGGTCTTTAGACAGTAGCAGAGTTAGGGCTTCATCGGATGTGGTGGGCAGCAGATGCTCAGGAGGGCCCACGTGCAAGGCCTTGCTGCAGGCACTGCGAGAATGCGAGTGGGACGTGTGCCTTTGGAAGAGTAGTGGGGAAAGGGCCAGATTAAACCAAACATCAGAGGGCTTAAAGTTTGGGGCAGCAGTTAGGAGACTTTATTATAATGATTAATCATTTTGCTGGGAGCTCTTACAGATATAACAATCCATCATTCACTTAGATCAAACATCCTGTACAGTTGCTACCACCAAGTTTCAAAACATTTTCTTTCTTCTGGAACTCTTTGATATCAGCTCCCTGTTATCCCCTCCCTCCCCTACCCCAACCTTATTTTTTCCCCAAACCTTATTATTATCTATTATCATCATCAAAGGATACTTTAATGCAGCTTTACATGTTCACAGTTACCCAGGCATCTAGATAAAGGCCGGGGGTGAAGGATCTGGCTCTAGTAAGTGGTCGGCCTAGCCTGCACGTCTAAGGGGCCAGACTGGAGACAAAGGCACAATCAAGCCCATTGAGATCACCCTGAGACCTGCCTAGAAGCAGACCTCCACAGCTCTCTCCCCGAGGGGCACACGGATTGGAAACAACCTTTCTGGAAACACCGTGCCACCAGGTCTCCTGATAAGACGTGTCTGTTGTGGTGGTGGTGTTTGCGGCTACCGAGTTAATTCTGACTTGCAGCAACCCGTGTGCAGCAAAATGACACACTGCCGGCCCCGTGCATGGCATTCCAACGCTGGGCCTACTGTTGCTGCCACTGTCAATACATCTTCCGGAGGGCCTTCCTCTCCTGGGCTGCTCCTCGACCAACCATGCTGTGTTGCTCCGGGGACCGGTCTCCTGACAACCTCACCAAAGGAGGAGACAGTCTCACCAGCCTGGCCTCGAAGCAGTATTCTGGCTGTACTTCTTCCAAGGACACAGACGTGGGCTTTTTTGTTTTGCTTTTACAGACTTTGGTACTTTGAATAGTCTCCACCAGCGTCACCATTCAAACTGGTCGATTCTCCTTCAGTCCTCCTTATCCATTGCCCAACTTCAACATGCATGAGATTAAAACTCTCCTGGCTTGGGGCAGGGAATGTATGGATGTGCTTTATACAATTGATGTATGTATATGTATGGATTGTGGTAAAAGTTGTATGAGTCCCTAATAAAATGTAAAAGAAGAAAAGAGAAAAAAACGATTAGGGCAAAGACTGTACAGATGTGCTTTATACAATTGATGTATGTATATGTATGAACTGTGAAAAGAATTGTATGAGCCCCAATAAATTGTTAAAATTAATTAAAAAAAATAAAATTAAAAAAAAAAAACTCTCCTGGCTTGAATCCAGCAAACCTTTGTCCTCAGAGTAACATCGTTGATGTTCTACTTTTTGGAAACTACTTGGGTTTGCAAGAAAGAAAAAACAAACCCAAAAGCCCCATCAAATTGATGGCGACACAGAGTGGGCATAGAGGCCCTGTAAGACAGGGTAGAGCTACCCCTGTGCGAGAGTGAGTAGAAAGCCTCTCCCCCTCACAGAGACGCTGGTGGTTTTGAACGGCTGGCCTTCTGGTTAGCAGCCAAATGTTGAACCAAATGAGTCAGAACTGTGCCCCCGGGAAATGAGCGCAGGCTGCTGAGAAGACACTGAAGGCCCTCCAAAAGCCAAACTGGTTGCCCTCAAATCGATAGGCTATACGACAGGGCAGAACTGCCCCCGAGTTTCTGAGAGACCATGCTTTTATTATGGTTAATCATTTTATTGGGGGATGCTTACAAATCATATAACAATCCATCATTCAATTGTATGAAGCACACTTGTCCATATGTTGCCATCAACATTTCCAAAATGTTTTCTTCCTACTTGAGTCCCATAACTCTTTATAGGAGTAGAAAGCCTGTCTTCAGTGAAGCAGCTGGTGGTTTTGAACTGCTGACCTCGATGGCAGCCCAACTCATAACCAGTCCTCTGATGAGCACGCCTAAAGAGCGTGCTGCCGGGTCCCTCGCCAGCTGCAGGGTGTTTGGGCTGCCTGTGGTGGCAAGCGGTGCAATGCCGACCTGCCTCTCCAGAAACTCCGGGTTTAACAGGCATTGAAAAACACACACACATCCCCAAAGAAACCTTTTAAAAAATCATTTTATTGGAGGCTCCTACAACTCTTACTACGATCCATCCATCCACCCAGTGTGTCAAGCACATTGGAACAGCTGTTGCCATCATCACTCTGAAAACGCGCGCTTTCTGCTGGAGCCCCTGGCATCAGGTCCTCATCTTCCCCTCCCTCTCCGCTCCCCCTCCCTCATGAACCCTTGATAATTTATAAATTATTATTATTTTGCCATACCTTACGCTGTCCGACGTCGTCCGTCCCCCAGGAAAACTTGCTCAAACACCCCTCCGTCCCTGAAATCTAGCAGGCGCGGCCACGGAACGGGGGCCACGCAGCGGAGCGTGCAGGCATTGGGCTCCCTCCCTCCCCGGCCCACTCCGCTGGGACCCTCCGGGCGCCCCCCGAGCCCCAAGGGGCGCCGAGAAGGACTCGGGCGGGCCCTGGGCTCCGCGAGCCCGGCGGAAGGAGAGCGCAGCAAAAAGCAGCGGCCGTCACGGACAGGATTCGAACCTGTGCGGGGAAACCCCATTGGATTTCGAGTCCAACGCCTTAACCACTCGGCCACCGTGACTCCCCAGCCCGCGCTGCGCCGCGCGCGTACAGGAGGGGTCCGCGTGGGCCGGGGAGGCGGGCGCCGCGGGAGGGGCCCTGACCCGCGTCCCCCGCCCCGCGCCGCGCCCCCGGGCCAGGGCTGCGGGGAGAGGCCCCCGCCAGGCGGGCCGGCCCGGGCGGCGGCGAGGCGCGGGGGAGGCGGGGGCGGGGGCGGGGGCTGGTGTCGGGGATGGTGGGGCCTCAGGACGGCGGTTCGGGCGACCGCTCGGGCGGCCACCCGCGGCCCCGCCGCAGGCTCGGGAAGCGCCCCGCCGCGGGCTCCGGCCGGGCGAGCTCGGCGACGGCCCCTCAGGAAGCGGCCGGCCGGCAGGGGGCGCTGCGCGGGCCGGGGCGGCGGCGGCGGGAGGCGGGCGGAGGAGGAGGCGGAGGAGGCGGGAGCTGCGCTGAGCGGGGCGGACGGCGGCGGCGGCGGCGGCGGCGGGGCCCGAGCCCGAGAAGATGGCGGTGCGGAAGAAGGACGGCGGCCCCAACGTGAAGTACTACGAGGCCGCCGACACCGTGACCCAGTTCGACAACGTGCGCCTCTGGCTCGGCAAGAACTACAAGAAGGTGGGCGGCCCGCACCGGCAGGGCCGCGCGGGGGCGGGGGCGGGACAAAGGGGCCGCGACCCCGCAGGCCCCCGGGCCCTGCCCACCCGCCGGCCGCCCCCGGCCCCTCCCCCGCGGCCTCCGCCCCGCCCGGCGCCCGCGCCCGCGCCCCTCCCCCCGCGCTGCCCCCACCCCGCCTCCGAGCCCAGCCCGGCGCCCTCCGCCCCGGGCCCCCTCCGCCGCCGCCGCGCCGGCCCCGGGGCCGCCCACCACCCTCCCGCTGGCCCCGGCCTTCCGGGCGTTTCCGGGAGAGACTGCGGGGCGGGGGGGGGGCCGGGGCGCCGAGTGGGCGCTCCCCCAACGTGCCCGCCCGGTGCCCGCCAGAGCTCCCCACGGAGCCAGGTACCAGCCGGCCGCGGCCTCCGGGTGCTTTGTGTGTGTTCCGAGCGTGATGGGAGCCCGGGGGTGCACGCCTCGGAGCAGGCCCCCGGCTGCGGGCCCGTGGGGACGAGGCCCCCGGCCGAGCGCCCCGGGATCACCTGTCTCCGGGCGCCCGGCGGCGCGGGGGCATCGCACGCTCGCTGGGAGCCAGGCTGTAGGCGGCGGCCTTTGAAACCTATTGGCACCTGCACCATGAAGGCTCCCTGAACCCTGCTCCCGCATTGCCTTGGCTTTGGGGTCCCAGGACAAGCCTTCAGGCTGGCTCCCGCCGTCCACCCCAGAAGTGGGGCGACCAAGGTGGCAAACAAAGGGTGGGGGAAGCCTTACCTGGCTCCCGAAGCAAACCTTCTCCTGGAGTCCTCTTTGTCTTTGGGCCTGGTCAAGGGAACAGGGACATGGAGGTGGTCTGGCATCCTTGCCCCGGCCCGCAGTGAGGGGCTCTGTCTGCCTTTCTCTCCACTTTAGCGTCACAAGTGTGGACCCCCTACCCCATCCTGACTAGCAATCTGGGCCTGTCCTCAGGGTCTCCCTGACCAATAGCCGCCCGCTGGGCTGGCGCTGTGGCTTGTCTGCACTGCCCAGAGAAGCACCGGCTCTCTCTGGAAGGGAGATGGGCCCGGGCACAACCTGTGACCTGGTTCAGCTGCCCTGCTCTTAGCTCTGTCCTCACATCTCCTACTGAGCGGAGCTGTTTTCTTTGTACTGAGGGTGGAGGAAACAGGGTCACAGGTAGAGAAAGTTGGCATCTGGCATGGATGCTGCGGAGCGGAGGAACGTGGAAATATGTAAGGGGCCCGAGCTGGTGTGTGTCAGTTTCCTCAGAACGGAAGATGCCCTGGCTGTTCCCTGCCAAGCAGGTGCTGACCCTTCCCGTCAGGAAGGGCCTGCCTGCCCCAAGCCTTGAAGGCATTTATGCCCAGTTCCTAGTAGAAGAAAAACTGCAAGCTCTGTTCTCCCTCTGCTCTTGGGCGGCTTCCCTTGATGGTGCCTCTCTTTCTAGTGGGGCTCCATGTCAGCGGCAGTCTTGACCTTCCACAAAGTCCTGCCATGCTGTAGCGTGGTCTCCTTCCTCAGTGAGCCCTGTAGGTGTTGCCCCCATAAACCTTCAAGATTTTACAACTCTCTGAACTGGCAGCGATCAGGTGATGTGATATCAAGGCCCTGCAACTCATTTCAGGACATAGCGGAGGGAACACTAGGAGGTCCCTTGTCCCCAGCACCCAATATTGGCAGGCTGGGCTGCTGGCAGCCGACTGTCCACTTCCTGGTTGAGGTGTCCAGGCCCTCCCTTCTGCACTTTTCTTTACAGAGACGACACAGCTGGTGAGAAAAAGCACTATTTTCCAGAGCACCTGCCGAGGAACTCGGAGAGACAGTGGACACGTTGTCTCAGGGCTGTTTGTCTTCCCTATCACTGTTTCCCCAGTATATACAAGCGGAGCCACCCACCAACAAGTCCCTGTCGAGCCTGGTTGTCCAGTTGCTACAATTCCAGGAAGAAGTTTTTGGCAAGCATGTCAGCAACGCTCCGCTCACTAAGCTCCCGGTGAGTGCAAAACCCAGGGGCCAAATCTTCCACACCGGAGAGGGAGCTGCATGGGGAGGGGGCGGGGGCGTCATATTTATAGATTTCATGATTGTTTAAATCTAAGTGACGGACCAGGTCAGGGCATTCATTACAGGGCTGACCTCATTCCCAAGTTACTATTCCGTTTATCTTAGGAGTGCGACAGGCCACACGGTAGCTCAGTCCACAAGACCATCGTGGCAGGGCTGAAAAGACAGGAGGTTTGCATTTGTACAGGCTTGCGTTCAAATCCTGGCTCTGGCGCTTGATGGCCCTGTGGTCGTGGGCAGGCCTCTCGACCTTCGAGTCTTGCTCCCCTCTTCCCCGGGGGAGAAGAAGAACAGCGCCGTGGTAGGGATTCCATAGTGGCGACTGAGGTCACTAGGAAAGCGCGTGGCACAAGGCGGTGCTTTGGGGAGATCGGAGTCGCTCCTCCGCCCTCCAGGGCACATACTTCACCGCTCTGAGGAGGAGATGAGTCCAGTAGGGGGTGGTCTGAAAGGAGGGCCAGGTGAAAGGAGAATTTTGGATGTAGCTCTCATGTACTTCTTCCTTGTCTCAATTTTGTAGATCAAATGCTTCCTAGATTTCAAAGCAGGAGGTTCCCTGTGCCACATACTTGCAGCTGCCTACAAATTCAAGAGTGACCAGGGATGGTGAGATGCCCTGTGCATGCTTCTAACATGGAGCCGAGAGGGAGGCGGCCTTTAGTGGCCTTATGGCTGGGGGGGGAGGGCGGGGGTTGGGGTTGGGAAGACATACGTAGGAATTCTCGTGAGTCTCTCACTTTGCTAGGCCCAGCTTACTAGGTCAGAAAAATAGCTGGGAATCCAAGCCAGAATAGTCTCTAAGAGTGAATGAGAGAGAGAGAGACTGTATGTGTGTGTGTTACAGGGAAAAGGATTCTTGGGCTGGCATCTCAAGAGAGAGAGAGAGTGCGTGCGTCCGTGTTAGTTCCAGGGAAAGATTCTTGGGCTGGCATCTCAAGCTTTATTTTGTCCTTTTGGACTAAGCACAGGGTGACTCGGGGAGTGGAGATCAGTGAGGCCAGATGGCAGGTGACACTAGCAGAAGCAAGCTCCCCTCCCAGTGCCCACGTTAACCTCATCTCCAGACCTGAGCTATCCCACTCACTAGCTTATCGTCCCTTCGCAAGGCGGCGTTATGATTTCCAGAATCCATCACGGATGGACCGCAACGTGGAAATGTTCATGACCATTGAGAAGTCCTTGGTGCAGGTAATCATCCAGAACCTCTGCATCCGTCGCCCTGCCACCCCCTACCCCCAGTGAGAAACCTTTTCCCCATCCCCTCACCCCATCTGTTGCTCCTCCCCACAGAACAACTGCCTAGCTCGACCAAACATCTTTCTGTGTCCAGAAATTGAGCCCAAACTGCTAGGGAAATTAAAGGACATTATCAAGAGACACCAGGTGAGCGGATAGATGGTGGTGGTCGTGGTGGTGTGTGTGTGCATGTGTGGTGGGGGGGGTTTCAGGTCTCATAAAGTTCGCGACTCCATTCCTGGTGTGTGCCATACCACGAAGCACCCCTGAAATTCCTCGGGTGGTTTTTTTTTTTTTTTTTTGGTTTTTCTTTTTGAGTTTTTTTTTTTTAACTGCAGAAGTAGCTCTACCTACATGGAGAAAGACAAGAGTTAAAGCCTTGAGCCTCTCTGCCCCTGTGTCTCTTGCTCCATCTCCCAGTCTGGGCAGGCCTGCATCACTGTTGCTATAGTCCCCACTGACCAGGGGCAGAAAGCATCCACTTTGAGTGCGTGGAAAGGGTGGCTGAGTCGAGAGAAGCGAGATGTGTGTGCTTTGGAGCTTTGTAGCAATAAGCCGGTGTCCTAGAGAGGGGCAGACAGCCTATCTGAAGTGCCCATGTGGGGCTGACCTCGCCAGAGAAACTGCCTAGCGGATTTTAATTCTCCCACTTCTCCCCATTCACAGCCCAAGCCGGCATTTCTCCCTGCCACTCAGGCGGTGTGTGCTTAGAAAACAAGCTCTCTCTCTCTCTCTCTCTCTCTCTCTCTCTCTCTCTCTCTCTCTCTCTCTCTCTCTCTCTCTCTCTCTGATGCCGCCGTCCTGTGCAAACTCCGATCAGGAAGGCAGGCATGTGGTCAAATGACATCTGGGTGTGGGGCGATGTTGACATGCTTCCCTCCATGCCATGCAGGGGACAGTCACCGAGGATAAGAACAACGCCTCTCACGTCGTGTACCCTGTCCCAGGAAACCTAGAAGAAGGTGAGCTGGCTCGTTCTGGCCACTGCAGGGGCTGGAGGGCTAGGACTGGCCAGTGGCGGGCAGCTCAGGTCACACGGGGCTGGGCGCCTCCCTCCTTTCGACTCTGAGTCCTTGTTCCCAGGTGCCCTGTTGCTGAGGGCTTTGGTTCAGCATGTATTTCCTACGTTCCGCTGTAGCTCACACCTCTCCCTCTGTCTCTCCACAGAGGAATGGGTGCGACCAGTTATGAAGAGGGATAAGCAGGTTCTGCTGCACTGGGGCTACTACCCTGACAGGTGAGGCGGAGGCTCCGGAGCGCGCAGCCCAGAAGCCCAGGCCGCTAGCACAGAGCCACAAGGCGCTCTTGGGGGCTCTTTGTAGGCCGGCTGATTTCTTGTCTCCCCACCTTTCACGCGAACCCTCTGCAGATTTGGGTCCTCCAGACCAGGGGTCGGCAAACTTTTTTGACGGAAGAGCCTATCCTGCCCCTCGCCACAATTTAAAAGCCACTCAAGAGCCACGGATATATTTTGACATATAAATGAAATCACCATGTTCTGACTACTAGCCTTAAAGCTTTCTTTCACTCACGTCAGAGCCACATGTAAGCCCCGAGAGCCACATACGACTCCCGAGGCCCCACTTTGCCGACCCCTCATCTGGAGGCCTGGGCCGAGGTTAGAAGTAACCTTAGCTGTCTAGCAGCAGGAAAACTTTTGAGCCCAGTGGTTCATCAGTGGACCGACTGCGACACAATCTTTACCGTGCTACTTAGGAAACGCCGTCGACGTGTGTAGACGATGAAGTGTGAGAGGTAGAATGTCAGAGGGCACATCTGGCCTCAAGGCTGCACCCGGGTGAAAAGAACACTGATTTTTAAGTTGCTGGGAGTGAGAGACCTTGAATGTCAGGAGTTGTGTTCGTTGGAAAGGAAACGAGTCGTAGGAGGGTGATGGGATGAGCAAGAAGGCTACTAGGAAATTTTGTTAGGGGCTTTTTCTTTAACATTATAATAAAAAGAATTCTGATATTGGGGGAGGGGAGCCATACCAGAAAGCACCCCACCCGCCCCATGCTTCTCCTCCCCGGGAAAGGTGAAGCGGTCTGCCCGTGACTCTCCCTCCCTGCCTCCTCTTGAGCCTGCTTTCCCGCTCCATTCCCCTGCCAGCTACGACACATGGATCCCCGCCAGTGAAATTGAAGCCTCTGTGGAAGATGCCCCAACGCCAGAGAAGCCAAGGAAGGTGAGGTTTCCTCATCCGCCCCCTCCCCCGTGCCCCGCCCCGTCCGAGCAGGAGGAGGGGAGGGGCTCCTGCGCCCTTGGCCGGAGGCTGCCAGGCTCCTCCCCAGCAGCGCCTGCATCGGCTTCAGGTTCACGCCAAGTGGATCCTGGACACGGACACCTTCAACGAGTGGATGAACGAGGAGGACTACGAAGTCAGCGATGACAAAAGCCCCGTGTCTCGCCGAAAGAAGATCTCCGCCAAGACGCTGACAGACGAGGTGGGCAGGCCCTCTTCCTTCCTTCTGCGCCCAGCCCGCACCCAAGTTCCAGCGGTCGTCCCGGCGGCGGCGGCGGGTGACCGTTGACCCAGCGTGGTCCCGGTCCTCTGCTGCAGGTGAACAGCCCAGACTCCGATCGCCGGGACAAGAAGGGGGGCAACTATAAGAAGAGGAAGCGCTCCCCCTCTCCCTCACCCACTCCAGAAGCTAAGAAGAAAAGTGCTAAGAAAGGGTAAGGCCGGCTCTTACCCTGCCCCGGCCCCTTCTCGCCGCGCCATGCGGAGCGCAGCCTTGACTGGGGTGCCGCACCATGCAGGTGTCCTGAGAGCACTGGTCCGTCCCAGCCGCTCAAACACAGGCCGAGCTGCCACATAGGCCTCTGCCCCACTCCCCAACACCCCAATGGGTTTCTGTTCATGCTGCAGCCTGCCCTCGGGGGTCTCCCCTCTCCCTTCCCTGGAGCCTCGGCCCCCAAGGACTCCCTGTCCCTGACTGGGTCTTTCTCTCCGCCTCAGCCCCTCAACCCCTTACACCAAGTCAAAACGTGGCCACCGCGAAGAGGAGCAGGAAGACCTGACTAAGGACATGGATGAGCCCTCGCCTGTCCCCAACGTAGAAGAGGTGACTTTGCCCAAAGCAGGTACGGGCTAGGCTAGGTGGGCCAGGCTCCTGGAACCCCCTCCCTGTCTTGTCCCTGCACTGTCAGACTTCCTGACCGAGCTGTTCCTCAGACCAGCTCCAGACCCAAAGGCCCTTTCCCTTACATTTAGCTGGTTATTGAAATTATTTTCATCACTGTGGAATTCTCTGTGGACCCATCACTGTGAGTTTCACATCCATATTAGAATGACAGATGGTGCTTTGCACCTGACAGTAACTGTCTCTAAGCTTGTTTAAATGATGCATCCCGAAAAAATGGCCTGGGCCATGTCTGACTTCGTGTGACCTGAGGAGGCCAGAGAGCCACACTCAACGCCCACTTACGGAAGGAAGGCCCAGTCCTACAAGGTGGGGGTCAGACAGACCACCACCTTCCGACCTCCTTCACGCCACCCGCTCCTCCCGCGGCTCTCTACCCTTCTGCCGGGTGCCAGCCCGCACTGCCAGGGCCACCCAGAACTAGTGGATTCTGCGCATGATGGGGTGTATCCGGATGCTAACACATGAACAGTTCAGGATCAGACACACTCGGGATACAATTATTTACAAGACACAGTTCTTGGGCCACGGTCACCTCTTCTTTGACGTGTCCACAGGCACACTGCACTCTGGTCCTTGGGCTCTGCTGTGTGGGCACTCCGCGCCGCCAGTCACCCTGGCCTGGCCCCAAAGCACCCAGCCTCCAGCAAGCCTTGTTCCCCAGCTAAGTGCCTCCAGGTAGCCTGCTCTTCCAGCAAGCCTCTTGCCAAAAGGCTCTCTGCTTTCTCACACCGTGGGCCAGGAAGCCCCTCGTGCTTTTGCCACTGCTGCCACCACGTCTCTGCCACTTCTCTGTCTCCCAGATCAGAGAGATCCAGTGTGCAGGGATTTGGGGGTCCAAAGGATGCACTCCACTCCTGCCCCTCTTCTGCTTTTGAAATCGCTGATTTAAAACCTAGTGCAGCGAGAAAGCTGACCCCTCTCGCTAGTCCTAGTTGGTCCCCCACGCATGGCAGCCGTGGGTTGGGCCATCAGCTTGGTGGATCACACATCCCTGACATTTGCCAAGTCCTGTCCTAGCCAGTCATTTGGTAGGAATTACAAAGTAACTCTACAGAGTCATATCGGGTAACTCCCTGCACTGCACCCCCGTCAGTGAAATATACTTCAGAGCACATCCTATCCTATCCTATCTTACAAGGCCTCTGGCCTGACTAGTACACTAAAGAAAGCTTGGTGGGTCTGACAGAAAGCCTGGAAAAATGGAACCCAAATTCAATGTCATTGAGTCGATGCCGACTCACAGTGCCCCTCTAGGACAGGGTAGAACTGCCACTGGGTTTCCAAGTCTGTAAGTGTTTGTGGAATAGAAAGCTGGTCTTTCTGCTGTGGAGTGGCTGATGGCTTCCAACTGCGGACCTTGCGGACTGCAGCCCAACACATAAACCCTGTGCCACGGGGCTCCCAAGAAAGTGCTGGGGGCATTGCTGGTTGTAACGCCCAGGGCACCGTGCGTCAGAACGGACCGGATGGCCACGGTTATTGGTGACAGTTGCAATACGGTGTTAGGTCACACGGTAAAACATTCACAGACACGTTGAAAGGATGAAATGAGCAGAAGCACAGCCAAGTTCTGATAGCTCTTCCGACATTCCAGAAGATGGTCTTTGGCCAGCCGTCTCCGGGGTGGGGCTGAGTGAGGGCCACGGAGAGGCCTGAGTTGGGGGCTTCTGCCCACTCACCCCGAGTCAGACCCGCACTGCTGTCTCTCAGCGTTGGCGCGTGGATTCGTTTGAGGAAATTTCCTCTGCTTCTGGGAAACGGCGATCCATCCACTTCTGCACCGAGTCCTTTGGTCGGAGCCATGGCCGTCCCTTCAGAGCGGACACACACAGATGGGGGACAGGCCTGCCGTAGGGCTGTGCCGAGAGCCAGTGCTGCACACTTGGGCCTGGAGAAGGCGGGAAGTAGCAAGTGCGCTTCCTGCGCTGCGGGGAGGGCAGCGAGAGTGGGAGCAAGGGGCTTCTGGAGGAGAGTGTGCCTTACAGAGCGACTCTTCCCTGGCAGTCAACACGAAGAAGGACTCCGAGTCAGCCCCGGTCAAAGGAGGCGCCATGACTGACCTGGGTAAGCGGGCCAGCGCTTGGGACGGGCTCAGCCACCGCCTTTCCCCGAGGCTGCTGGGCCTCCAGTGGACCCCTCCCTGGCTCACCTGCCGGCCGTCTCTTTTCAGACGAACAGGAGGAGGAAAGCATGGAGCCTGCAGGCAAGGTGAGCGGCTGAGAGGCCTCATCTCCCTGGGTGATTCGAGCGTTCCCTCCCCAAACCTTCCGCCGCTGAGACTTTGTACGCCTAGTCCTAGTTGTTGCCCCAAACTCTGATTCTGTCCGAGCCCCGGGCCCGACTGTACCTTCATTCCCTCGCTCTTCTCCATTGCCCAGGTCCCCCCCGGGGGGGAGGGGGCAGGGGAGAAGCAGGGCGGGCAATGGGAATGCTGAGCGACCTGCAGCCTCCATGCCCCATAGGATGACGATGAGAACAGTACGGGGAACAAAGGGGAGCAGACCAAGAACCCGGACCTGCACGAGGACAACGTGACGGAGCAGACCCACCACATCATCATCCCCAGCTACGCGGCCTGGTTTGACTACAACAGGTGCTGCCCCACGCCCACACCCACACCCACGCGTGGGGTCCACTCCCTTGGCCTGCAGACCCGGAGGCCCTCCCCGGCCGGTCACGTGGACCATGGTGCACTTCAGTTGTGGACGAGCGCCTGGTCGCTGGTTGAGGGAGGCTCACAGCTCGGGCGGGGGAAGCGCTCCCCAGTGTCTGGTCTCCCCTGCAGTCTCCAGCTGGTCGCCCACCCCTCCTGCCAGGCTTCTCCCTTCAGGATGCCCCTCCCTCCACCAGGGCCTTCTCCTGAACCCACTCTGGTCCCTCTTGCAGTGTTCACGCCATCGAGCGGAGGGCTCTCCCCGAGTTCTTCAACGGCAAGAACAAGTCCAAGACGCCAGAGATGTAAGTTTTCAGGTCCTGCTGCTTTCTCTTCCCTCTGGCCCATTCCCCCCTCCGGATCCTGTAGCTTTCGGTTCAGCAAGCGTTCCTTGAGCCCCTTCCATGAGCCAGGTGCTGCAGTTCGAGAGCCAGGTGCCCGGCAGGCTTCCCAAGATATGTGCTCAGCAGCCCCACCCAGCACTTGGCCTGCAGTAGCAACCCCCTCGGTGATGTCACCGTACGCAGCAGCACGGTACCGGCTAGTCACCCTCTCGTGACTGATAGCGATCTAGAACGCACCATTGGGAATACTGACTGAAGTACGTGGCGAGGTCCACGCTGACTCCCAAGAGCCTCTTTTTGAGAGAAAAGAAGCGGAGGAGCTCTGGGCGGGAGGGAGCACTCTCAGGAGAGGATTGTTCTGGAAAATGCAGGCTTGGGCTCAGGTCTTCATCTCCAAGATCGTTTGGCCGCAGGGCCCACCTGCGTACGTGGGGTGAGAAGCGGCTGGGGAAGCCCAGGACGCCGAGGCGGGCCAGCGTTCTGAGTTCCTGGCACCAGAGCTACCTTTAGCTTTCTCCCCAACGGCCCCCGCCCCTCGCCCACTGTGCTGCCTGCCCTGGAGCTTTGCTGCCTGCCCTGGAGCTTGACATAGCGGCCCCTTAGTTTTTATCTGGTGAAAGAAGAACGCAGGCGAAGACGCTTTGCTCTCAAGAGAAAAGCAAGTAGTGGCCAGGTGACAGGCAGCAGAGTTGGAACACAAACTACTCCGTACTTTGAATTCTTGGTCGGAAAGAATGGAGGGTGCTACTATGTAGCAGACACTACTCTCCCTGTAGCAGCGGCCCTGGTGGCGCAGTGGTTACGCACGGAGCTGCTCACCGCCCAGCCACTCCGCGGGAGGGACACGGGGCTCTCTGCCACCAGAAAGAGTTCCAGTCTGGAAACTCAACGGGCCACCTATGAGGAACACCGGGTGTGGCCGTCGCCTCAGTTGATGGTGGTGGTTTCTGAGTTACTGTAAGGGTCCCACTGAATACTGAGCACTCTGTCCGTCAGCCTTAGAGATGGGTTTGCAGACCAGGAGACTGAAGCCCGAAGGGGTTAAGCTGTGTGCTCAGGGCGCCGCCGCCCGTGGAGGGCAAAGTGGCACCTGACCCCCAGCCGTCTGGCGCGCACTCTCCATCTTGACTCTCCAGCAGTCTCGATGGGCTTTCTGAGCACCCACAGGGTCCTGGGCCCTGTGCTGGGACTCAACAGACCTGTCCAGTTAGTTTTCAACACACTGTCTTCCAGGCTAGGGGGGAAAGAAAGGAACTTGCCCAAGGCTGTTGTGCCACGACTATGGGGCCTCCTGCACAGATATGGACTTCGCCTTTAGCTCTGTGTTTGGGAACAAGCGCACTTTGTTTTACCCTTGGGGCCCTTGTTCAAAAATTGAGGAGCCAAAAAAAAACCCCCAAAAAAGAGCTATTCCCAAGTACAGCCAGGATGGGGGTGTTCACGGAAGTAAACCCCCGAGGAGGAACACGTCAGCAGCCTGGGTGAACTCCGTGCATCCAGCACACAGTAGGCACTCAGTGTGTGTCGTGGCAGGATCAGCCTCTTCGTCAGTCGCTCTCCCCCTTGCATCGTTCTGGATACTCTGTCGTCTCTGACAGCAGGCCCTCGTCTTCCTCTCTCTTCCTCCTAAGCTACCTGGCCTATCGAAACTTCATGATCGACACCTACCGACTGAACCCCCAAGAGTACCTCACCTCCACGGCCTGCCGCAGGAACCTGGCGGGTGACGTCTGTGCCATCATGAGGTGGGTCTTGTGGCTGAGGGCCAGGGCTTTGTGACACAGACTGGGCAGAGTAGAACTGCCAGTCAGGCACCTCGGGAAGGAGCCGGGGGAAACACCCTAGACAAGGCAAGGGCAAGGGAGAGGTTTGGGTCTGGGGGGCTTGCGGTGGGGGTCTCCAAGCATGGACTGAGAGACAGAAAGGGCAGGCCCAGAGGAGAGGGAAGGTTCCTGCCGGGAGCCAGTGGCTCGTGCTCCACTGCTAACCCAAAGCCCACGCGGTGGCCGTGGAAGAAAAGCCTTGGCAATCACTGGTGTCAGCTTACAGCCACTGAGGCCCATGGAGCTCAGGTTTCCTCACAGCCACGTGGCACTGCCAGGGGCAGCCTCTGCCGGATGGCAGTGGTGGTGTCTAAGGCTGCTGCTCCACTGGGCTGGGCAGCCTGGGGAAGCAGGTGGTTGGGTCGAGGTCCAGGCTGGAGACGTGGTGCACTGGCCTTCGGGAGGTGGGTGCCCTCGGGGTAGGTGGGGTTTCCCAAGGAGAGCCAGATGCCTGGAAGGCCAAGGCAAGTGGGGGAGGGGCATTGCTCCTCAACGCCCTGCACCTTTCTCGCCAGCACAAATGACCCCGTCTCTGCCTGCCTCTCTCCTCACAGGGTGCATGCCTTCCTAGAGCAGTGGGGTCTTATTAACTACCAGGTGGACGCCGAGAGCCGGCCAACTCCGATGGGGCCTCCGCCCACCTCCCACTTCCATGTCCTGGCAGACACGCCATCAGGGCTGGTACCTCTGCAGCCCAAGACCCCACAGGTAGGGTGGGGGACTGCGGGGCCAGGGTGGGGCTCTTCGGGCTTTTCTGTTCCTGGGGTTTGAGGGGAGTGCTTCAGAAGTGTCGCGAGGTTTTTCTTTCTGGACACGCGAAGGGGCGCCCTCACTCAGTGGCCTCTGTTCCTCAGACGGCGAGGGCTTGCCGCTGGGAGAGGGGGCCCTTCTCCTGCGGGAGCAGATAGGCTCACATAGGGGCAGAGAGAGGACAGGGCTTTAAAGTGAACGTCGGCCGACGCTTGTCATTTTTGCCTCATACCGATCGCCTCCATTCTTGTCCCTTCCATCTCATCCATCATAGAGACTGAGAGGAGGAGAGTGACATGGCTCGCCCAAGCCCCCAGAGAGCCAACGCTAGGGTTCAAGCCTAGGGGTTCGTTCAGCCACTAAGAGACAACCCCAAGCTGAGACAATGGGTAGCATGCCAACGACTTCTCTTCTCACATGAAGGGAACATGGGACACTGGCACGAGTGCCCAGAGCTTGTGGGCCGCCCAGCATTGGGTCCTGAGGCCGCCACGGTCTTGGCCTGGTCATTTCCTGCCCAGCTTCCATGACGCCAAGCTCTGTCCCCCAGGGCCGCCAGGTTGATGCTGACCCCAAGGCTGGGAGAAAGGGCAAAGAGCTGGATGACCTGGTGCCCGAGACGGCTAAGGGCAAGCCAGAGCTGGTAGGTGGGGGCAGACCCCGCTGGGCTTCTTAACTGCCCCCTTATTGGGAAGAAGCCACATGCGAGCAGAGGCACGACAGACAGCAGGAAGGGAGGAGGAAGTCCCCCCAGGGGTGCCTGGGCTCTGGGAAGGAAGCTCCTTCTGTCTGCTCTCTCTGTCTGCCCCTGGCTCCCTGGGGTCACTCCCCTCACCTCGCCCTCCCTCCACACGTAGCAGACCTCTGCTTCCCAGCAAATGCTCAGCTTCCCTGACAAAGGCAAGGAGAAACCGGCCGACATGCAGAATTTTGGGCTGCGCACTGACATGTACACCAAGAAGAACGTCCCCTCGAAGGTATGGAGCTGCGGGCCGACCTCGGCAGTGGCCGGAGCCTGTGCTCCGCGTGGGGCGTGGGCTCCCCATTCATGCCTGACGCCCCGCCTTCCCCTGCAGAGCAAAGCCGCGGCCAGTGCCACCCGCGAGTGGACGGAGCAGGAGACCCTGCTGCTCCTGGAGGTAACTGCGGGCAGGGAAGGGAGAGTCCTTGGGAAGCGGCAGTGGCCAGGGCGCCAGCCTGGCTTGTGAGCAAATGCCATCCGGAGTGCCTGGCCTTGGCGACCGGCGCCGGGTCTGGGTTCTGGGCTATCTCATGAACTCGGTAGCCCTTCTCAGGCTGCATGGAGGTACCCCTTGTGCCCACAAATACCCAAACGCAGAGAGCCATGTGCCCACCACTCCGGGGGCAGGGGAGAGAGGAGCCTGGGGGCCGAGACGAAGCGTGCAGAGTCACGCTCTCCCGCCATCCCCAGGCGCTGGAGATGTACAAAGACGACTGGAACAAGGTGTCGGAGCACGTGGGAAGCCGCACGCAAGACGAGTGCATCTTGCATTTCCTTCGCCTGCCCATCGAAGACCCGTACCTGGAGGACTCGGAGGCCTCCCTGGGACCCCTGGCCTACCAGCCCATCCCCTTCAGTCAGTCAGGCAACCCCGTCATGAGCACGGTGGCCTTCCTCGCCTCGGTGGTCGATCCTCGCGTCGCCTCGGCTGCTGCCAAGTCGGCCCTCGGTAATGTGCAGGAGCCCTGGCTGCCGTCTGGGTGCACCTTGGAAGGGCTGCTTACTCAGACTTGGTGGCTGCCCCCGCTGGCCTCGCCCGAGGCTGGCCCCCGCTCGGTACCCGCTGGGTACCTGGCGGGGTCTGCTAGCCTAGACGGCGGTGAGCCTTTCTCCGGGGGAGCCAGCACTGCCTGCCTGTGCCCTGCGCCCAGCTCATGCCCCCGGGTCTTGCAGAGGAGTTCTCCAAGATGAAGGAAGAAGTGCCCACAGCCCTGGTGGAGGCCCACGTTCGCAAAGTGGAAGAAGCAGCCAAAGTGACCGGCAAGGCAGACCCAGCCTTCGGCCTGGAGAGCAGTGGCATTGCGGGGACCACCTCGGACGAGCCTGAGCGCGTGGGTGAGGCTGGGCCGGGCCCCCAAAAGTGCTGCCCTTTCACAAGAGCCTGAGTCCCTGCCCCAGGCTGGCCCCGGGGCAGTGTGCATGGGGAGGGATGGTACCGTCTTTATCTTCTGCAGGACGGCACTACGGCCAGCCGCACTCACTGGGATGCTGACTGGTGGGAGGGACGGCTGGGTGAGTGCGGCAAACACGGGCTGTCTCAGACATGCCCCGTTTCTTTTCCGCACGGGCCCAGAGGAGAGCAACACTGAAGAGGCTCGGGCAGAGGGCCAGGCCACAGATGAGAAGAAGGAGTCCAAGGTATAGAGGGGCTGGCCTTGGGGTGGAGGGGCGGAGGTGGGGTGGGCATGGGCCGACCAGAGGGGTAAGGGAGTTGGCAGAATTCTGCTCAGGGAGGCTGTGAGGGGCTCAGGTGAGATCCAGCTCACCTCCTTCCCCTTCTGGGTCCTGCTGTGAGCCCCAGCTGCCCTGGCCCTGACAGTCCCTGCTTGCACTGGGAGTGTAGGAACCCCGAGAAGGAGCAGGGGTGGCCGCAGAGGAAGAAGCGAAGGAGAAGAGCAGCGAGGCTCCCAAGAAGGAGGAAGAGAAGGGGAAAGAAGGTGACAGTGAGAAGGAGCCGGAGAAGAGCGATGGGGACCCAGGAGGTGGGCCTCTTGGACACCCGCGACACCCCCCCACGGGCCCTCCCCCGTGAGGTGGGGCTGGGGTCACAGGAAGCAGAAGTGAGGCTGTGCCGCTCACCTCCCTTTTCCTGCCAGTGGATCCCGAGAAGGAGAAGGAGCCAAAGGAAGGGCAGGAGGAAGGACTTAAGGAAGTGGTGGAGTCAGAGGGAGACCGGAAGACGAAGGTGGAGCGAGACATTGGTGAGGGCAACCTGTCCACCGCAGCGGCCGCTGCCCTCGCCGCTGCCGCCGTCAAAGCCAAGGTGAGGCTCCTCACTTAGGGGAAATCCTCCTCTGGGCCTCTCTTAAATGATGCTAGCCTGCCTGGGCCTTTTTATTCTATCCTGCGAGGGAGACCTGGTCACCAATTCCCCAAGCTGTCATAATCTTCTGCCACTACCCTTGTGGTGGTGCAGTGGTTATATGTCATGTTCTCAGAAGAAAGAAGAGAGTGTCTGCTGACATCTTCTGGAGGAGTTAGTTCCGCCCTGTCCTGTCACATGGCTGTGAGTCGAAGCTGACTCGGCCGCAGAGGGTTCGGGTTTGGGTTCGGGGGCTGTCTTCCTTTGCCACTGGCTGTCTTCGTGCTTTGCCGCTGTTAAGAACGCCCACCCACCACAAACCGCCGGCACTGCATGCACAATTCCGATCCACTGATCAGTTTCCAAGTGTCGACTCTGTGCCCTGGGAGTTGTGGCCACAGCAAGTTCATTCTTCAATCCTGCCAGCCTCCGCTCAGGGCCTGTCTGCTCCTTGCCCAGGGCCTGTCCTCAGCCAGGTCCCCCTCCTTCCTTAGCATCTGGCTGCGGTGGAGGAGAGGAAGATCAAGTCGCTAGTGGCCCTGCTGGTGGAGACTCAGATGAAAAAGCTGGAGATCAAACTGCGGCACTTTGAGGAGCTGGAGACGATCATGGACCGGGAGCGTGAAGCGGTGAGTGCCCGGCCCGGTGGGAGGCTCAGGGTGGAGGACAGGAGTGCCGCTGGCGGCACGTGGGTCCGCTCCGTGGTAGCAGTGACCGTGCAGTGGCTGGCTGCTCCCAGAACACTGACAGGCTCGGCCCCTCTGTGTAGTGTAGGAGCGGACACCTCAAGTTGAGCTGCTCGGGGCCACTGAGTTGGGCTTGGGTTTGGCTTGTGGAGAAAGGTGAGTGTGTGGCCCCTTTTGAAGGAGGACAAGAACACGAACTGGCCAGCAGAACTGGAAGTTCGGAGCTTTGGTGCTGAAATGAGCCAGGCCTCACCACCAGTTGAACTCCTGTGGCCCTGAGAAGCTCACGTGGGTGGGTACAGGAGAGGCCCCAGCGCAGGTGGAGCTCTCGTGGGGAAGTCCGGAGTGAGGCTGAGTGTGTGAGCAGAAGGCAGAGCCGGGCAGGGCGCTGCCGTGGGGTGCTCTGAACAGGCTGGGTGACGGTACTCCCCTGGCATTGGCCTCGGCAGCTGGAGTACCAGAGGCAACAGCTGCTGGCCGACAGACAAGCCTTCCACATGGAGCAGCTCAAGTACGCCGAGATGCGGGCCCGACAGCAGCACTTCCAGCAGATGCACCAGCAGCAGCAGCCACCGCCAAGCCTGCCCCCTGGCTCCCAGCCCCTCCCACCCTCGGGGGCCTCTGGGCCACCCTCAGTCCATGGTTTGGCCATGGCTCCGGCCTCGGTGGCCCCTGCCCCTGCCAGCAGTGGGGCCCCACCCGGAAGCCTGGGCCCCTCTGAACAGATTGGGCAGGCGGGGCCACCTGCGGGGCCACAGCAGCAGCAACCAGCGGCAGCCCCCCAGCCTGGGGCAGTCCCACCAGGGGTACCCCCCCCTGGACCCCATGGTAAGTGGATGCCAACTCAGACCCCCTAGAAGGGGACAGAAGATAAGGATCACCCCTAGTTTCAACAGATGGGCTCACCTCTGTCCACCCCCAACCAGCAGGGGACCCACCCCAAACCCAGATTTGGGGGATTTTGTTCCAAGAATGGCACAGTGGTTAGGCATTGGGCCTGGCTAACCACAGGTCAGCTGTCTGAAACCACCAGCTTGCTCTACGGGCAAAAGAGGAGGCTCTCTAGTTCCATGCAGAGTTACCGCCCCGCCTGTGCTTCAGGCCGCTGTGACTTGGAGCGGCCCTGCTGGCAGGGAGCGTGGTTTGTTAGGAGGTGGGGCCCTGGCGGTGCTGAACTGCGAACTGAGCGATTCGAACTTCCCAGCTGCTCCTCAGGAGCAGCGCGAGGCTGTCTGTTCTCGTCAAGACGTACAGCCTCGGGAGCCCTCTGGGGTGGCTGTGGACCCAGCTACCGACGGCAGTAGATTGGAAGGCACCCTAGTGGTGCATTGGGCAAGCTTTGGACTGCTCGCCTCAAGGTCCGCAGTTCAGATCCACCAGCTGCTCCGCAGGAGAGAGGTGGTCTGCTTAGTTTCCGTTGCAGGAACCCCACCTAGGGGCGTTGGGCGTGGAGCCAGTGGCACAGTGGGTGGTGGTGGGAAAGGGAAGGCAGCGCCAGGAGGAGCTGGGTCACCCATGCTACGAGAGCATCATTAGCCCACTGACCTTCACTTTCCCCTCTTCATCTTCAGGCCCCTCACCGTTCCCCAACCAACAAACTCCTCCCTCAATGATGCCAGGGGCAGTGCCAGGCAGCGGGCACCCAGGCGTGGCGGGTAATGCTCCTTTGGGTTTGCCTTTTGGCATGCTGCCTCCTCCTGCTCCGTCCATCATCCCATCTGGTAGCCTCGCCGAGTCCATCAGTATTAACCTCCCCCACCCTCCTCACCTGCATGGGCATCACCACCACCTCCCGTTCGCTGCGGGCACTCTCCCCCCACCTAACCTGCCTGTGTCCATGGCGAACCCCCTACACCCTAACCTGCCGGCGACCACCACCATGCCATCCTCCCTGCCTCTCGGGCCGGGGCTCGGATCCGCCGCAGCCCAGAGCCCTGCCATTGTGGCAGCTGTTCAGGGCAACCTCCTGCCCAGTGCCAGCCCACTGCCAGGTGAGAAGCGTCCAGGAGGGGAGAAGGGGTTGAGGGAGAGGGAGCCACACCAAGGGCTGGTGGGTAGGTGGGGCAGAGGGCAGTCGGGGCGCTTCCACAGCCTGGTAAAATCCAAATGCAGGAGAGTAGGTCTTCCTGGCTCTCCACCGCCATCCCCGTACCCGGCAGCTGCCACCTCAGGGGATGACGGGCGGACGGGGTCCTTTCCCTGGTGGGTCACGGAGGCCGCCTTGGGCACGGAGCACAACTGCAAAGTTGAAAAGTAGCTACTTGTTTGCATGATTGGCCTGTTCGCGTGCTTGCGCCCGTCACGCCCCAAGATGAGCCATGAGCCCACTGGCACCACCCGGCTCTGCCCTGGGCCTTTTTCAAGCTTTGCCTTGGAGGCAGGAGGGTGCTGGGCCCTGTGGGCTTTTCCCAGGGGGAGTGAAGGATGCTGGGAAGGGGGTGGCGGGCCACGGGAACCTCATCCCTGCAGCCGCCCACTGCATGCTGTGACCCGGTCTGTATGTGGCTGGTGTCGGAGCCCTCTCCTGGGCTGACTCGGCTCCCTTTTCTCCACAGACCCAGGCACCCCGCTGCCTCCAGACCCCACAGCCCCCAGCCCAGGCACCGTCACCCCTGTGCCACCTCCACAGTGAGGAGCCAGCCAGCCATCTCTTCCCCTCCCCCTCTCCCATGGAGATCCAGGTTCCGGGAACAGCCCTCCCCCGACCACTGGGACCCCTTCCCAGCCTGGAGACTTCATCACTACGTAAGGAAAGCTCCTCCTGCCCTCCCGAGCCCCCACCATGCCTGTGTGTGCCTCAGAGGCACGTGCTTTGTACACAGTGTTCACCTTCCCGGTGGACAGTGGTCTCCAGTGTCTGAGGATGCTGGGATGCGGGGGAGGCCGCCCTCCAAGGGCGGGCTGTGGAAGGTTCTTTATACAAGGCAATCCGCAGTGTCTAAGAGCACGCTCCCCAGAACAACTACTACATTTTATATGAATGGAAAAAAAACACAACCCCCAATTGGAACCTCCCATGCCCACTAGAAAGTAATGGACATGGTCTTTTGAGAGTGACAGGGAATTAGGTCTGGGCAGAGCTCTGGGCATAGAGTAGGGTGCAGAAACTGCCCCCACCCCACCCCATGTCCATCCCTCCACTAAATCCTGTGTGGCGCTAGTAGGCCCGTGTGTTCTAAGCCAGCTGCTTAGTTGATGTGAGTGGGTGTATTTTGGTAACAGGTGGGGAGCGCGCTTGGAGCTGTTGCTCTATCCCCTGCCCTGATGAGGGGTCTCGGGAGGCAGGAAAAGGGGAGCTGTGTGGGGCTGGCAAGCATGTAACTCCTGAGGTTTTCAAAAAGCACTTATGCCCCTCCTCCTTACGACTCAGTGGGCCACCCCTGCCCAACACCTCCTCTCGTCCACCTGGCCAAGGCCACCAGAGCCTCGACTGGGAGCCAGGGCTAAGGAAACGGGGATTGGGAGGCAGCAAGGGAGGGGCTGCCCAGCCTAGGGGAGCACCAGTCACATCCTTGGCTTAGGGCCCCCTTCCCCCCTTCATCCTAAGGCAGATGTGATTCCAGACGACCCCCACCTCCTCAGTCCCCAGCAGCCCGTCCTTCATGTCCTAATGTTTCCCTTCCTGTGTCTTGGCACCTTCCTTCTGTTGAAAATGTTCTGTAAATTTTTTTTATAAATTAATTTGCTTTCATTTCCATCTTGTGGATGCTTGTGTTCGGTTACCCAAAACCATCGAATGAGGTGGGGGTGGGGCAGTGGACCAGGCTGGGGGCAGCTTCACAGGGGCCGCAGAGCCTCCAGGCATCAGGGCCCCGGGTCCCGGGGTCACCTACTGAGGACAGCCCCACGGCTGGTGAGTGAGCATCTGCAGCCTTCCAGACAGCAGCTTCATTCCTTCCCTTATTAGGAGGTGGAGCCAAGCAGCTCACCTACTGTTAGTGGGCCCGTGCTCCTGAAGTGGCAGGCCAGCCCAGCCCAGCCCAGGCAGTGCTAATATGGCCTGGCATTCGCTCCAATCACCTCTCCCCGTCTTCCCCTAGAAGACAGGGCTTGACATGGGACAGAACACATTTGGCCGGCCTTGGTTCTACAGGACTCTCCGGCTTTTCCCGGTCCCCTGAAGGGCAGCCTCTCCAGCACAAGGCTCTTCAATGAGGTCAAGATCGTGCCCTCGAGCTCTTTCAAAGCTTTCCCTAATGCCAGGGCCCATGACCCTGCCACTCGGGGGCTCAAGGCAGACATCCACGTAGACCCAGGAAGAGCAGCAGGCCCAGACTGAGCGCAGAGAGCAAGTTTATTTGGTGACTGCTGCTGCAACGTGATCCGAGACAGAGGGCGAGGTGCTGTGACAGTGAGGAGGAGCCCTTGGGACTGCACACAGTCAGTCTCACACGGGGAAGGCACAGGGCTCTGGGGACACAACACGGGAAGGGCTGCCCTCAGCCGTTCAGCACCATGCGGACGAGCTCTGTGGAAAGGAGAGGTGGGGTGAGCCGGGGGGCAGGGCTGAGGGGAGGGGCGCACCAGGGGGCAGGAGACTACAGGACCTCGAAGGCAGCTTAAGAGGCAACAAGCCTGCAGCAACCAACTTTGGGGCCAGACTGCAGGGCAGCCACCTTGGGTCTGACTCGTTCTCTCTGCCCCTAGCTCCCCTCCCATCAGCTGTTAGTGCCCCACCCCAAGGAGCAAGAACACAGCAGAGGCAGAAAAGTTGTCAACTACACCTACAGCTACTGTCAGCCACTGGCGGGAGGAGAGGACAGTTTCGGGTTAGGGTGCCTCCAAGCTGCCCAGCAGAGGGTAAGGGGAGAGGACTACCCAGCTACAGCAGCAGAATGGGCAGGCGGCACGCCCCTCTATGCCGACAGACCATGCTCTGAGGCCAAAGGGCCACCCTAAAGCAAGACTGGCCCAGGCTGGGGAGAGTTCCCAGACACCAGCACCCAGGATCCTAAAAGCAAAATCGTCACAGTCCAGAGTAGATGCCCCCCATTCGAGGAGAGGAGGAGGTACCATACCCCCAGGCTGACTTCCTCCAGTCACCCCTCCCTCCCCAGTCAGCTCCATGCAGACATGCCAGGAGGAAGGCAGAGATGGTAGTAAGGTAAGGGCCGGGGCCAGAGAGCAAAGGCTGGGGAGAAAAACCACTGGGGAGATCAACTAGAGGAGGGGAGGCTGGGAGGAGCCGTACCCGCCCCACGGCCCGTCACCCCGACAGGATATGCCTCACAAACGCTGCGGGAAGGAAGAGACATTAATGGTGAAGACAAGACACAGACCTGGAGGGAAGGAATCCAGTACGGGGTGGAGGACACATGACTAGACACTCCATTTACTCTACTCCCCAATCCTTTCCCACCCTCCACACCACAGTATCTGACCCTCTTTCCTGTCCCACCCCCTTGACCTCCCCACTTCTGGGCTGGACCCTGCCTCCTGCTTCCTGGATCCCAAGTCTAGAGACAGGGAACGTCCCAGATGCTCCGTCTTCACCTGCCCCCCCGCCCACAGCGGCTTCCTCCCCAGGAGCCCGAGTGGGCCTCACCTTCATAGTTGATGCAGCCATTGCTGTCCTCGTGCCCGGCCACCAGCATCTCTACTTCTTCCTCTGTCATCTTCTCGCCTGTGCAGGGCAGGGAGCATTTGTGAAATCGGGTGACAGGTGTGCCAGGCTGCCACAAACTCAAGTAGCAAGGGCAGTCTTACCCAGTGTGACAAGGACATGCCGGATCTCGGCCCCCATGACGGTGCCATTCCCTTCCTTGTCAAACACCCGGAGGCCCTCAACATAGTCCTCGTAGGTGCCCTGGTCCTTGTTCTTGGCCACAGTCTGCAGCATGGGCAGGAAGTGCTCAAAGTCCAGCACCTTCACATTCATCTCTGCCACCAAGAGGGAGAGTGGGGAGAGTGTCAGGCCCAGGGAGTCCCACGAGGTCTCTCAGAGGCCAGGGGGATGACAGGGACCACAACTCAGCGGAGAGCTCCCTCCTGCATGCAGCGGGGATCTGAGACCTGCTAGAGTTGGGGGCTGAGGAAGACAGAAGGCAGCTCTCAAGCCAAGTCCTGCGGGTCCCCCACCACACTGGGTGGTTGTCCTTAGGAACCTCACCATCACTCTTGGGGTTCCCCAGGACCTTGAGCACCTCGGCGTTGGTGGGGTTCTGGCCCAGGGCCCTCATCACGTCCCCACACTGGCTGTACAGGATCTTGCCATCCCCGGTTCGGTCGAACAGCTGGAAGGCCTCCTTGAACTCTAAGGATTCGGGTGAATGTCAGCACCGGGACCGAGGAGTGAGCCCACACCCTCCCCTCTGAGGTACTCAAGCTCCATCAGCGGGGAGGGGGGAACCCGATATCTGCACCAGTGCACACCAGCGTCTGCTAAGGAGGATCGTTTCCCTTTACCCCCGACTCAAATGGCCCTCGGAAAAGACACAGCGCTCCGGGGCAGCCAGCCACAGCAGCACCCATTGACACGCCCCCTCCACCCAGCCTCCTTCCACTGCCCTGCTCGGGACAGGAATCCGCCACCGCCCGTCTGCGGCCTGTCCTTATAAGGAAGTGGAAGCGGCAGCCAGGGACTGGGGTCAGCCGAGCCAGCCGCCCTCCACCTTTCCCAGTGCAGGGTGCAGGAAGGGTGGGCACAGTCAACCGCTCCCGCAGCGACCCTCTCCACAAAGCAGCGGCGGTTATGGAGGGCGGAAGAGGGCAGAGTAGGAAACACAAGCAGCTCAGAACACTCCCCCCGCCCCCCGCCCAGTGAGGAGACGGAGCGCCCCTCCACCTCCAACTCACCCGGCGCTGGGGCTCAGATCTGGAGGGGAGGGAAGGAGGAAGAGAGGGAGAAAGAAGATGGAGGCTTGAGAAGCGCAGCCAGGGATTCCGCCCTGGGCGAGAGGGAAGCGGGGACAGCACGCGAGCTGGAGGGGAGGGGAGGGATGGGCCGCTCCCTAAAGGTGACCTCGGCAGAGCCCAGGTAGGACTTACCCGCGGTCTGGTCCTCGGTGAAGTCACACTGCCCGGAGAAGAGGGGAGCATCAGCATGTGACCTCCAGCCCCCCCAGCCTCCAGTCCCCCCACGGAACCGCCACCTCCCGCTCGGTGCCGACGACGCGCGTCCCGGCAGCACGGGACCCCTCGCTTGCCATCCTCCCTGCAGCGCCCAGGCCCTCGGGCTCCCCTGGGCCTCCTCCGTCCCCTACCCCGCTTCCCACCCAAGCCCCACGCGGCCGCGGCCCCGGCCCGGGCCCCACCATCTTGCCCGCTCAGGCTCCGGGACCTCTGCCTGCAGTAATGGCTCCGGCTCCCGGCCCCACCCTACTCCTAGCCCGGCCTGACGTCACCCGCGGCGGACCCGGCCAATGGGGAGCCGCCTGCGCCCGCGAGGGCGGGGCTAGGGGCGGGGCTGTGGTGAGGGCGGGGCGATGGGGCGGGGCTGTGTGCGATGGGGCGGGGAGAGGGCGGGGCGGGCCCGGGAGCCGGCCCCTGGGAGCGGCGGAAAGGAGCTGGGGGCGCCGATTGGAGGGACCCGCAGCCGCCCGCTGCCCCCGCCCCGCCGCCCAAGAAAACCACCAGGAGGCCGAGGGAGGAACCGAGTCTTTATTTTAGAACAATGGGCGGCCTCCTAGCGGCAGGAACGGGCTCCCGCGGGCGGCGGCATCCGGCCCGCGCGACCTGTGGACAAAGATGCAAGTGGGCGGGCCTGGCGGGAAGCGCGCTCCGCGGAGGAAAGGGAAGGCGGCCGCCCCGAGGGCGAGCGGGCCGGGCCCTACCTGCGCGCTCAGACGCTCAGGATGTGCTTCAGGAAGGCTGCGGAGAGAGGGGGCAGGGGGGGGCTTCAGACACCGGCCCTTCAGGAAATACTCCGTCTCACCTGAGACCGCTGTTGCCCCCCACTAAGCGGGCGGGGGGAGGGGGCGCCAGCAAAAGCTACACTTTATCCTGGGTTATGGGCTATGGGACCAAAGTTGCCTAGGACGGAGGGGGGCCCACCGAGTCATCTTCTCATTGGACTTTTCCCGGAAAAGGGGCAGTAGACCAGATACGTTTGAAGACCTACACATGATGCCCTGAGAGGCCCCCGCCCCTCCTCCCTGCCCCTTGGGGCCCCTCACCCTCGTAGTTGATGCAGCCGTTGCTGTCCTCGTGGCCTGCCAGAACCGTCTCCACCTCCTCCTCAGTCATCTTCTCTCCTGAACCCCAGACACACAGGAGGCCGCCTGAGCCCCGCCTGCCCTCCTGCTAGGCCCAGGCCCCCAAGTGAACCCTGCCCCTGTGGACACCCCCCTTGCTTGATACACACTGCACCTGAGTGGACAGAATGCACGTATCTGGAAAGCTAACCCCAGTGGAGCCAGGGGACGCCCGAGGGTGGGAGGAGCCACGGTGGTGCCTGGCTTAAGCATTGGGTCACTTGGTCACTAACCACCAAGTCTCTGGCCGGCTGCTCCTTGGGAGGAAACTGAGGCAAGCTACTTTCCGCAACATTCATAGCGCTGGCACTCCTGTGGGGCAGTTCTACCGGCCCTATAGGCTGGCGGTGACTGAAGTCCAGCGGATTTGGACTTGGGAGACTGGCACCAGCCCACCCACAGAGCACAAGGCTCTCTTCCAAAACACTCGGAGAAGGCCTCTTCAGGCCCTCTCTCCTCTGCCCTTGGCACCCCCCCCCCCCACTTGAGCCTTTTAAGCTCTGCTATGTGCTTCTAGGCTCCTGCCTGGTGACCTAAGGGAGCCCATCCCAGGCTCTGCCCACCTGGTCTCTGTACCAGACCGCACCCCCCTTTCCCCCACCCCCCGGGGGAATCCTGCTCCCTGCCTCACCCAGCGTGGTGAGGACGTGTCTCAGCTCTGCGCCCATGACTTTGCCATTGCCCTCCTTGTCAAACACCCGGAGCCCCTCTAAGTAGTCTTCATAGGTGCCTTGGTCCCGGTTCTTGGCCACTGCCTGGAGCATGGGCAGGAAGGTCTCGAAGTCCACCCGCCGGGACTTCAGCTCTGGAGGTTGGAGAGAAGGGAGGGAGGGGTGACTGACGGTGGGGGTGGGTGGTGTTATCCGGGATTCAGCTCCCAAATGGTCCACAAAGCTTTCCTCTTATGTTTAGCATTTCAGGATGTTTTTCTGCCCCTGTGTTGTTGATAGTTTCTGTAGCCCTGACCTGGGACTGTAGCCCTGACCTGGGACTGTAGCCCTGACCTGGGACCTGGTGTTTAGTGGTTATGCATTGGGCTATCTGAACGGTCAGCAGTTTGAAACCGCCAGCAGCTTCTTGCATGAAAGAGTGGCCTTTCTACTCCCTTAAACAGTTGGGGTCTCAGAAATGACTATGACTCAAGGTCGCTATGACTCAAGGGCAGCAGTTTGCTTTGGAGCCCTGCCCAAGGATCCTTTACACTTTACCCACATCTCTGGGTTCTTCCACCCACGTTGTCCCAGAAGTCCCCTCACCATCACTCTTGGGGTTGCCCAGGATCTTGAGCACCTCGGCATTGGTGGGGTTCTGGCCCAGGGCCCTCATCACGTCCCCACACTGGCTGTACAGGATCTTGCCATCCCCGACTCGGTCAAACAGCTCGAAAGCCTCCTTGAACTCTGAGGACAGAAGGACAAGTCTGTGTGGACTGGCGAGGACATCGTTCCACCCAGCCTTTGGGAAGGGGTGGGCTGAGGGGGGACCCTCTGGGGTTGAGAGACCCTCATCCTCAGGCAGCAGAGAGGCTGGGTGAAACTGTGGGTAAGCGCTGGGTAGAAGGAAGGATGCCAAGAGGAAGGGCGGATGAGTGAGCGAGCGTGGGAGGCTTCAAGGTCAGAGCTGGAGCTGGTGGAACAGCAAGGGGATCGGAATATGGGCTTGGGCCTGGAGAGTGCTGGCTTAGGGGACTAGCGTCGCCTCACCCTCCAGCTGGTCCTTGTTAAACTCGATCTGTGGAAGAAAAGAGCAGGTGAGGAAGGATGACGGGGTTCAGAAAATCTCCCCAGCACTCCTCCCAACCAACTGGCAGCCACTTCTGAGGGGCCCAAAGGGACCAGACCGGGAGCCCAGCCACCTCAGTCCCATTCCCAGCTCTGGGCCTTGGGAGAATCCCAAGAGGAGGAATGACAGCAGGGAGCGTTTCCTGGGAACAGGGTTAATCCCATGCCACCTGTTCCCCGCCCTCCATTGCCCTGAGCCCTGCATCCTTCACATAACTGGGGGCTGAACAAAGGCTAAATTTACCCCTGGCCCCCAGCTGTGATTGTCCTGTCCTCTCCAGCCTCCTCTCCTGGGACTGAGCCTGGCGGCCTTTGAGTTGGACAGCATCTCCCTCCCTTCACCTTGAAAGAACCATCCTCAGACCCAGATGTGCCCCATCGCACAGGTCCTCACTCCTGGAGGAGAGTCAGCGAGGGTGTGTGCACTCGTGTGTGCGGTAGCACACGCGTGTGTCACGGGGTCAGAGGGAGAGACAGCACAGACAACAGCAGAGCCCAAAGCCTGGAGGTTTCCAAATGGCAAGCTCCTGAAACATATCCATTCTGTGCCTACTATGCACCCTCTCCTGCCCCTAGGCTGTGTCCCACCCTTGTCCCACCCTCTCCGAAGTCTACCCTCACTCTCTGGGGACTCACCACTACTTTGGAGAGATCGATGGGGGGCTCCTGGGGCTTCTCAGGGGCTGGGGAGGCAGCAGACTCGGCCTTGGCCTTGGCTGGAGGGACCCCTGCTGCTGGCTTGGCAGCAGGCTTTGAGGGAGAGGAGCCCACCGGTTTCTTCACAGGAACATCCTTCTTGGGAGGCATGATGTCCGGTAGCCAAAGGACAGTGTGTCGTGTGTCGATGGGGACACCCATCTCTGTTTAAATAGTCAGGGAGTCTGGGATGTCAAGGGGCGGGGGCAGGGGCTGGGAGCCAGTTGGCAGTGTGGAGGGTGAGGTAGAGGAGACTGCCTGTTTGTCCTCATTCCCCTGCCCTCCCCTGGTTCAGGACTCCTGCCTCAAGGTCTTCCCCTCCTCAGCCTGCCCCTTCCCAAATGCTGGCCAGAGCAGTGCCCCCCCCCCCCCCCCCCGCCGCTGAGGCAGCGAGAAAAAGCCAGAGCCTGCCTGTGATGGGGGAGTTAGGCTCTGGGGTGAAGGCTACTGAGCGAGATCTTGGGGAGGTCTAGAGGGGGTCCTTGGGTCCTAGCTGCTTTAGACTTGGGAAGGCGGAGGGGCAGGGGTCTGAGGGAATGGAAGATAAGAAAAATGGCAGCTCTTCCACTGATGAGGGGCAGGGCTAGGTGACCCCCAGTCTGAGCCCCAGCACGTGTCTGGGCACTCCACAATATAAAGAATAGTGACAGGAAGGGGAGTGTGGCATTGTCTCAGTGCCCAGCGTTGCGAGTGTGTGTGTGGGGGGGGTAACTAGGTCAGGTTTAACACCCACCCATGGCCATGGGAATCACACAAAGGATGGGTTGTTTCCCAAGCCTACAGGGGCTGGGGGTGGCCCTGGGGGTGAGAGGCAAAGAGCCTCAATTCTCTAACTCATATCTTATGGGGTCCGTGATTACCCCCAAGCGGGGACGGGGGCAAGGGAAGCCCTGGCTTGCGTGCCAGGGGCAAGCCTTAGGGGGCACTGGGAAAGGGTCCGAGTGGAGGAGGGCATTGGAGGAAGGGATCACTGCTTTTGTTTTAGCGGATGCGCATGGAGTGGTTTGGGGGAGATGACAGCGACTCCATTAGAACAGAGGGCTCAGAGTCCTGCTCCCCAAAATGCAGCGTCCCGTTTTACATAAATCAGGAGCCATCCCTCCTGCAGGGAGTACACCGGAGCCACACACACATGCACAAACATTCATACACGCACATGCACACAAAGAGCCTCAAAGAGAGGAAGGAACCCCGAAACAGTCCCTGAAAACTCACCCTGCGCAGTCCCGAGAAGGGGAGGGGGCGGGGCGCAGTGCGGCGCCCGTCTCCTGAAGGGTTAATTCGGGCGGCGACCTCAGAGCAGGCCGGGAGCTGTAGTCCCGGCCCGGGACCCAGGACGTGGACCCGGTGGCTTCCGCCCAGGCCAGGCGGTTGGTGATTCGATTCCTTCAGCGCGCTTTAAAAAAAGATCTTTTTTTTTTTTTTTTCACAGTTTTGGCAATTCTCTCACAGATCATATAACAGTCCAGTCATATCAAGAAGAGATGTACAATCCTTACCACGATCGATTTTAGAACATTTTCTTCTTTTAAGATCATTTTATCGGGGGCGCTTACAACCCTTGTTACGCTCCATACATCAATTGCATCATATGTATTAGTACATACATTGCCACCGTTCTTTTCTAGACATTTAATTTCTATTGAGCCCCTGGGATCAGCTCTGCTGTGTGATTTTTTTAATCGTGCCAAAAAGATACACAGCAAAACATTCTCAAATGCAACCGGTCCCACATGTATAGTTCAGTGCTATTGGTTATACTCGTCATGATTGATGCCCTTTCCAACACCGCAAACACCAGCTCAACGCCGCTAAGCAACCGCTCCGCCTCCTTCACCCATGGCGACCACCGGCCCACTGTGGTCTCTTTTTCCTTTTTAGTCATTTTCCTGATGTAAACATTCACATGTACACTTCCATAGTTAAGTCTCTTTTTCATGTTCTTTTCTTTCTTTTCATTTACAAACCATTTTATTGGGGGCTTGTACAACTCTTATCAATCCATCCATTGTGTCAAGCACGTTTATACATTTGTTGTCCTTGTCATTCTCAAAGCATTTTCTTTCTACTTGAGCCCTTGGTATCAGCTCCTCATTTCCCCTCCCTCCCCGCCCCCCAGTTAAGTCTCTTTTAAAAGGAGTATGCATATCAGTCATCACAGTCAATTCTAGTGGCCCCTGCCCCATGCATTCTGTATTTGCTCCCCACTTCCCCCATAAACCATTGCATCAGGTATTGTCTCTGTGCAGCCACTCCTTCTGCACTTTATAAACTGGGAAACCTAACAGAAACAATTTAAAAAAGAGAATAAAATAATATAAAGAGTAAGAAAGACCATCAAAAAAAAAGAGACCATCAACAATATTAAAAAAGCCAGAGAAGACATTTCTGTCGTGGAACAAATGAGAAACATAAAAGCCTACAGCAAATTCAGGTTGGGTCAAGAGGGAGTCCACTGACCAAGAGTCCTATTACACCATGGTTTGATCCACCATCAAGTTCACAGTCATCTGTCTTCTCGTCAAACTGTTTGAGGGCCCTTCCTTGTGGCTAGAGGGGATCTGTCAGAGGCTTAATCTGACTAGATGCTCTGCACATGGGTATGGGGCTCCCACTGCCCTCCAGAGCCTGCTACAAATTGTGTGTTCACAATTTAAGCTCAGATACTTTTCCCTTCAGCAATCTGGGTGTTGTCATTGTCATCTTGACGCACACAAGCTGGTGTGCTTCTTCAATGTGGACTTAGTTGACGCCCCACTAAATGGCTGCTTCTTTGAAGACAAGCCTTGGGGACCCTCGACACTATTCCAATTGATAGCCCAGCACCATCTGCTCGCTTCACGTTTGCTGTAGCACCCTTGTCTTCCGTGGTCTCTGTATGCTGAGGTGGGTGTGGAGCAGGGTCATGCCGTAGGACGGACTGTTCTTGGCTGGGCCTGGAATTCAGTGGGAGCCCAGAATCCACCTGCTTGTCCATGGGCTCTGAATGACGCTAGTCTACGCTGGAGGCACTATCAGCTTTCTTCACCACATTTGCTTATTCACTAACTTTGTCTTCAGCGGTTGTGTCGGGAGGGTGAGCATCATAGAATTCCAATTAAGAATGCTATTAAGAAGAAAGTGTTCTTGCATTGAGGGAGTACTTGAGTGGAGGCCCAATGTCCTTCTGCCAACTTAATACTAAACCTATAAATATAGGCACATAGATCTGTTTCCCCATCCTCATATTTGCATATGTACATGTCTTTGTCTAGACCTCTATAAATGCCCTTTGCCTCCCAGCTCTTTCCTCTATTTCCCTTGACTTTCCTCCTGTCCCACTATCATGCTCTGTCCCCACCTGCGTTTCAGCAATACCTCTTTTTACATTACCCTTGATCTTGCCCTACTAGGCCTCCCACACCCACCTCACCACCAATTTGTATCACTAGTTGTTCCCTTGTCCCTGGGTTTGTTAACACCACTTCCTTACCCCCTACCTCCCCCTATCCCATGTCCCCCAAGAACTGTCGGTCCCGTTGTTTTTCCTCCAGCTTGTTCATCCAGCCTATCTTATTTAGACAGACCTGCGGAGATAATAACATGCACAAAAACAAGACAGAGAAAAACCAAGCAACAATATACAACAAAACAACAACAAACCACTGACCAAGAACAAAACAAAACAAAACAAGAAAGAAAAGCTTGTAGTTAGTTCAAGGACTGTTTGTTGGCCTTTAGGAGCGTTTTCCAGTCCAGTCTGTTGGGGCACCATGCCCTGGCCCCAAAGTCCACCTTCAGCATTCCCTGGGGACCTTGCCGCTCCATTCCCTTGCTGTTCTGTTGCACTCCCCCAGTGTTTTGCCTCGGTGTGGTGGGATCAGATCAGGGACAATTCCCACACTGTGTCTCCGGTGCTGTCCCCTGCAGGGCCATGGGTCAGTGAGGGGCGTCCTGTCTCATAGTGGGGCTGGCCATGTGGTCCTCTCTGTGGACTGGCTGCTCTAATTGGGGTCATCATCCTCAGGCCTGGTGGGCCAGGATGGACAGCACTGTGCTTCAAGGTTGATTGTGCAATGTCCTTTTTTCATAACGAATGTCGTGCCATTCCTCTCGATTGTGTTATTCCCAGCATAGTAAATGTGTGATTTTCTGATTCAAAAATGACCAATATCAGTCCGTTTCAGCTCACCAATGCCTAGCATATCTATCTTTATGTGTTCCATTTCCTTTTTGGACCACTTCCATTTTTCTTAAATTCCAACTTCAGATATTCCAAGTTCTGACCCTGAGCCGAGTTTTGCAGCTGTTTCTCTTTTCCGTGAGTGGTGCCCCATCAGCAAAGGAAGACCCCAAGGCTCCACTCCCCCAGCCTTTGCCCCACTCCTGCCACCATGGTCGACTCCCCTCTGAGAAAGCAGCTCTTCCCCAGTCACATGTTGGGGGCCCACCCTCGGGCAAGATTTCCGACAATGTTCTGCTTCTGTTCCCTAGGAAGCTGTGCAGAACGTCTCTGCAGGTACTTTCTGCGACGTGGTCGGCTGATTCCTTTTTCGTTGTCTGTTCTTAGTCTGGAAGCTCTGCTGAAACCTGTCCACCAGGGACCTAGCATCCAGCATCACAGTAGCCCGCAAGCCCCCACTGTAGACAAACTGACCTAGGACTTGTCTGAAAACAAATGACCCGTGGGGGCAGGAGGAGGGAGAAAGAACTCCTGCTCAGGGGCCACCATGCATCTGGGGAGGGCGCTGAAGGATCTGGGAAAGTGGGAAAGGACAAAGGCGATGATTGGACAATGTGACCCACATAATTCATGCCACTCGATAGTGCAGGTGCAGACTGTCGAAGACTGAAAACTGTTGAAATGGGAAGTGTTTAAATATCACACACACACACGCACACACACACAGGTACAAAAAAACAGGATTAAAAAAAAACCTACATATTTAATTTTTTTTTAACAAAGCAACCTTATCACCTTCAAAGTACTCTCCATGACACTTGATACATCTGTCAGATCTGGGATTCCATTCTTGGAAACATTTTTCAAACTCATGTTTGGATGGCACCTCCCTCATTTTTTCTTCTCCCCTTCTGCATCGTCAAATCACTGTCCTTTCGTGTCCCTCTGCATTCACGGAAACAAAAACAAGTCACACAGATCAAGGTTAGGCGAGTAAGGTGTGTGGGAGCAAGAGAGGCAGACTGTTTGGTTTGTTGTTTGTTTTTTTTGCCAAAACCTGGCACACTGGGCTGGCTGCAGAAGCAGGTGCATTGTTGTGGTGGCAAAACCAGTCTCCCCCTCCCCGCCCTCCAATCAGGCCTTTTTTGTCACATGTTGGTACACAATCTTTTCAGAGCCTCTAAATAGGAAGCTTGATTAACAGTCTGACCTGGTGGAGTGAACTCCTTCACATCAGCGGAGTTTGTTCCCGTGGGTTTTTTTTTGGTGGGGCGGGTACCTCGCTCATATGTAACAAGTGGGTTTAAGCAAAAAAACCCAAACATCTCAGTCACTGGAGTAGTTTTGGTTCACCCCATGTACACACCTGTTAATGTGTTGAGAGAGTCTAAGCAAAGTCTAACTGCCATCGCATGGCCTTTCCTTGCTTGGATCTGGAAAGGAGCTGGGGGACTGCCGATCGGATTCACCTGTGAGTAATTTCAGCCCGGCTTCCCTGTTGGCTGGATATAAAAGGAGCCCTCTGAGCAGCAGGAGGAGCAGGCTCATTGCTGGCAAGAGCCGGGAGCGGAGCGTGTGTGCTGGGCAGTAACCCCGCGCGCGCAATGACCCTCTGGGCTGTACAGTCAGAGAAGCAGAACCAGGTGCTGGAACCTGGACTTCCCAACCCACAGAGCAAGTATGGTTGAATGCTTTTGTGCCGGAGGCTGGCTTGTGGCGTCGCCGAGGGCCTGTGGGCACTGATTGGGGAAGTTGGCCTAGCTCACCCAGGGAGCTTAACCTGGTGTCTTCCGACAAGACCTAGAGCAGAGTGGTGTGCCCACTGGGCGTTTGTTAGCGGAGTTGACAGAGCTTTGTAACGTGTCCCGAGAAACCATTCACCTCTGTTTCTCATTACGTGTATTAACTTCCTTGATGAGACCTTCCATTGTGATGAAATGAGCTCCGTGTGGCCACTGCAGTAGAGATGCGCACCCAGAGGGGTGAGAGAGAGAGTCCTAATGAAGTCAACTTAGACAGGGGTTCTTAAAGAAACGGAAGAGAATTTGCTGGGGGATGTCAGCGCTTTGGCATTTGACCAGGTGGTGCTATTCTTCATCGTGCGGGGCTGGGGGGAGGATGAGGATGGTTTACGAGACGCGGAGTTGACGAAGGCCTGCTCCAGTCCCAGTTGTGTCCACTCACAGCAGATGTAAGATTCAAACGGAAAAGTACACGTTGTGGTCATACTGCCGTTTCACTTCCTAATGTTCGAAAACAGTGGTTCTCAGACTTCGCTCTTCTCTAGAATCTCCCGGGAGCTATGCAAGCAATTAGACTTCAAGGTACTGCCCCCAAGGACCTGGTTCCAGGTCTGCCATGGGGACTGGGCATCCGCGCGAAAGGCTTCGGTCTACCAGACATGGAGCCCTGGCGGGTCGTGCTGACGAGTTGGGCTGTGATCTGCAAGGTCAGCAGTGTGAAACCAGCAGCCGCTCCGTGGACGAACAATGGTTCTGTTTTCTCCCATGAAAAGTGACAGTGTCAGAAATCCATAGGGGTGCTTCTGTAGGGTCCAATGGGGTCACATGAGAAGGTATGGATTAGAGAGAGCGAGAGAGCAAGCAGTGAGAATCATTTTACAGGCACACAGATAACCAGCAGACTCAGTAAATGGAGTGACCTTTGAAAAGCGTGCATTGATTACGTCCTCTCCCTAGCTAAAATCCTTTTGTGTCTTTTTATAAAGATTAAATCTTTTCAGGGCCACCCACTCCCCCCCCCCAAAAAAAAATGACCACAATTTCAAACTGCTTATTCCATAGGAAGCACCCACACCTATTCGCTTTCAGAACCTCAAAGGTTTCCTCTGACTTTGCTCATTGAGGGCTGTGGCCTCTTAACTTTCAACCACCATCATATTTTTGGGGCCCATAGAGCACACCACTGTCATCAAGCTGCTTCTGACTCTTAGTGTGCTCTTTAGAGTTTGTGAGGCTGTGGCTGTAAATCTTTACAAAAGAAGACAGCTTTCTCTTTCAGTCTCCCAAGGAGCAGCTGGTGGGTTTGAACTGCTGGCCTTGTGGTTGGCCCCATGCCTCACCCACAGTGGCAGCGTGCACCTTAAGCGGCTCGCAGTGCCTGTCCTCAAGACCTTCAAAGAGTTGTGAGTGAACGGATACCTGGGTGAAAGGGAGAGTCATTTAATAGGGAGATAGGTTGGGGGTGGGGGGGTGTCCAAGGGATTGAGAGTTCCCCTGTATGGGACCCTTCCTCTACCTTAAAGGTGAAGTGATTTGAGTTGGTAAGCGAATAAGCAAGAGGAGGTAGCTTTAAAAAATAGTGAGAGTTTAAAAAAAATAGTGAGAGTTTAGAGTCTGTGAAAAGCTGAGAGTTGGGTGGGGATCCATTCACAAATGCTCTGAGTGCCTGCTCGGAGTTTGCTGAGCAGCCAGGAGGCTATCCGGATGGCGCTAAGCCATGAGGTCGTGGTCCTCAGCTGCTCAGGTGATTGAACCGGAGAAACAACGTGGCGGGAATGATAATGGCATTGATGTGTTGTGCTATAGAGATAATGGAGGGAGGACCTGAGAGCGGGTAGCTGAGAGGCTGGATCAAAGGGGAGAGGTGGGCAGCCCAGGCCAAGTAGAGGTGTGAGGACAGAGAAGGAGCCTCCAGATTGAGAGGACGGGCAGAGGGCAGAGTCACTTAGGGGCGGAACGAAAAAGGATGTGCTTGGAATGCTCAGAATTCTTGCTGGGAAAAAATGGTGCATTGGAGATTTAAAAATTCCCAGAGACACGGAAAGGCCGGGCTAAGTGGCTGTGGCTGTGCCCGTGGACAGTGTAAGGACTCCTGGAGGCAGAGTGGGTGGCATGGTGGGTTGATCCGTGGGAGGGGACTCTGTGGGGAAAGGTGCGGTTCTCTGCTCCCATAAAGATTTACAGTCCCAGCAGCTCCTCTGCCCTGGGGCTCGGGGATGACTCAGGCCCCACTCAGTGGCCGGCTGTGAGTGGGTGGTGGTAAAGGTGAAGGTCGCTGGATTGGTAGAGAGCGCCCGCCCATTAGAATTCTTTCAGTTACAAGTGTAAAGAATCTGACGAAAGTTGGCTGAACAATAAAAGGGGTTATTGGTTCATGTAGTTAACGTCCAGAGATTGAATGGACTCTCTGAGCTCGGTCTGCTGTAGAGCGTCCTGGCATAGCTGTGCCCCATGGGTTAGCCTCTGCGAGGGCCCCTCTCCTGGAGTCCAATCCGGCTTGACTTCTGACAGCTCCCACAGAGGGAGAGCGCTAGCTTCTCTTGACCACTGGGATCAATTCCTGTATGTCCCTCAGGCTGGGCCGTCTCAGGTCATAGGCCTGTCTGCCCTAGAACAAATCAATCCGCCAGGGGAGCAGCTGGAATTGGCATAGGCCATTGGTCATTCTGCAAGGGGGCTAGTTTCCCTTAGGCCAGTTAGGGGCCATCCCTGCCGCGAGGCGTGGGTGGGGGTAGGTGCAATCCAGGTGACAGAGGTAGAAAGGATGGCGGGAATGAGGGTGCTAGTTACTGAATGAGCTGCGAAAATGCACGTTGAAGAGACAGGAGACCAGGATGTAGGGCAGCAGAACCTTCAGTAAAAACCGAAGTAGAAAAGCAGGACCCCCTCCTCTATGCAAACCAGACATATTTAGACAAACATGTCTCTGAGGCTGGTAGATGACTGGAGACAAGCTCTCTTAGGAATATACTTATTTTACTTTCTTTAGGGTGACTTCAAAAAGAAGAAAAAAACTTTTAAAAGCATTCAGTGGGCCTTTTGCCAGTGACCCACTGAGCCATCAAAAAGGGCAGATTAAAAACACCACTTTGGGGTGAAGCGGCAACTTCTGTTGTGGAACTTCAATGGGGGCGATGTGACCAAAGTACCCACCTTGGGGACTAAAACCAGAGTGTGAGGGGTGGGCAGCAGGAAACTGGGTGAGGGGAGATGCCGGGCAGTATAAGATAGGTTAGAGTAATAATTTATAAGTTATTAAGGGTTCGTGAGGGAGGGGGAGCGTGGAGGGTGGGGGAGGGAAAAAAGGAAAACGAGCTGATTCCAGGAACCCAAGTGGAAGGCGACTTTTGAGAATGACGAAGGCAACGAATGTATAAGGGTGCTTTACTCAATTGATGTATGTATGGATTGTGATAAGAGTTGTATGAGCCCCAATAAAATGATTTATTAAATAAATAAATAAATAAATAGAAATAAACAAATTTTCATATAGTAAGAAAAAAACAAAAAACCAGAGTGTGGTGCAGGTGGAGAGGTTTTGAGTTGTGTGGGGGGGGAAGGTAGGTGGAACTGTGTAACCATCTAACTGACCCTAAAAAAATTGACTTCTTGTTTGCATCCCTGTATTTAAAAAAACAAACCAACCTGATTGACAGACTAGACTCCACCCCTTCGTTCAAGTTGACAGGAGATTATGTAACGGTCACTGATTGGTTTAGTTGTGAGGATTTTGGTCTTAACATTGAGTTGCAATCCATACTGAAGGCTAGGATCCTTGATCCTCATCAGCAAGTGCTTCAAGTCCTCCTCACTCTCAGCAAGCACAGAGTGTCATCTGCGTATCACAGGTTGTTGGTAAGCCTTCCCCAAACCTGACACTGCACTGTTTTTCATACAATCCAGCCTCCGTGATGATTGGCTCAGCATTCAGGATGCGTAAGTATGGCAGGATGATATGACCCTGGTGCGCACCTTCTTTGGAGTCCATCCGGTATTTCCATGTTCTGTTTGATCCGTGTACAGGTCCCACATGTGCACAATTCCGTTGTGGAGTTCCCACTGTGTCTTGGCGGCATAGTGGTTACAGACTGGGCAGCTAACAGAAGTCAGCAATTCCAAACCGGAGCAGCCCCGTGGGAGAGACCAGAGACCAGGGCTCCTCTGAGACTCACGGAGGCAGCGCTACCCTGCCCGGCAGGGGCCACGATGCACTGGGATCCGCTTGATGCAGGGTGTCGATTCTTAGAATCATCACTGTTGCTGTACTTGCCTATCACAGTACCCAATATTTGATTTGCAGTTCTTCAGGGCAGTCTTACATTGGAATTTTCAGTAGCATTTACCTAGTACACTGCTTCATAACTCTTATCTGAGTTCCAGCCCAAGATTGGAAAAGAAAATTGGGAAGTGGCGGGGATCAGTGCTGGAGAGAGGTTTATTGATAACAATACACAGTAAGAAATGACAGTTGGGGCCTGTTAGACTAGCTAAAGGTCCTTTGGATTTATTTTCTAAAGTATCCCCTTCATTAAGCTCCCTCTTTCTGCTCAAACCTTAAAACAAAGGAACGGCAGTTGGTTTGACAGCGAGGAAACACAGCAGCAGCATTTGCAACATCGGTTAGCAACTTTTTAAGTGACAAGCACAAGACACACATTTTCATATCGTGCCAGTGAAAGTGGAGAAAATTCACATGATCTTGCAGTGCTGTGAGCGGCTTTACTTAACACGGCCTTTCTAGCCAGGTTCTGGGACTCCCATCAGATGATGGGGAGCGGCTATGCAAACGGGGTGCTTGAGACCCACCAAGGGGTTTGCATAGACTGCTCCTAATGCAAACACGGTACTCAGGATGGCTATGAAATCAACTGAACTTCCTATTGCAGAGGCCGTCTGGTCTGGTCTATTTTTCTCATTTGGTAGTGAGACGTGCCAGGCATAGCTTCTAAGCATGCCAGGACGGGTCTTAAAAGGCGCAGAGTTAGAGGTGAGCAGATGGGAATGGGTATAACCGATTTCTCCTCCAACTGACTGCTGGGGGGCTGAATAAAGGGGTTTTGACTGTTTCAATAAACACGTGATGGGTGGGGTGGATTCATTCATTCCCCGTCCTTCAGGAAAAGAGCCACAGCTGGTTGGAGTATGTTTATTGGAAGATACAATGGACTGGCAGAGTTGGTGCAAAAACTAAGTGGATCAGATTCCATTCTAATCAGTAAGTTGACAGGCTGCTAGGCACTTGGACAAAAAACTGGCCCTGCTGTCCCGAGTCCTCCAAGACTGTCAATACCCCTGCTTTTTAGAGGCTTGGGTAGAATCCAAGTAGCCCTGATTCACTAAGTGAGTCAAGAGACTGGCCCCAGCCATCATGGCGGGCACCATTTTTCGCAACAGAACTTGACACGGGGCCTGAGTTGCTTTCCATTCACCATATGCAGTCGTTCAAGATGCTCACGCTGGCCCACCTTCCCACTGTCCTTGCCCACCTCCCGCTCACGGCAGGGAAGAAGGGGAGCTCTCCAGAAGCTGTATTTGGCTTAAGCTGACGCCACTGCTAGTCTAGGGCTACCAGTGGCCGGGCAGAGGTAAGAAGGCCCCGCGGGGCTGGAAGGAGTGGAGAGCAAAGTGCAGGCAGAGCAGGAAATAGCCAGCTCAGGTCCCTGCCCAAGAGCCCGGAAGGATAGAGGCCATGCAGCAAGGGTAGTTCATGGTCCCTCTCTTTGGTCAGGCGAAGGCCCGAGTAGGGGCCTGGGAGGTCAGAGGGCCCACCGGGCAGAGTGCGGACTCTGCCCTCGGGCCCTGGCTTTAAGCTCATCACATTCGGGTGGTGATGCAGCGAGAGGCAAGGCGAAGAGGCAGCGCACAGTCAGGCTGGTGACCTGAACTCCTAGGAGCTGCCCTTCTCCTTGTCATCCATGAGGTCACACCTGTGGAAGCAAGGTGAAAAGGCTCAGGTGGAAACAGGGCAGGTGTGCCCTCCTGGGAAGGAGGCACCATCCAAAGACCCCTGCGCTTCATGGAATCAGAGGTTGGCACTTGGCACGGCATCCTGACCTCTCTTCCCGGGACCAGGATTTCTCCAGACCCTTCCCCCCGCCATCCATCCAGATGCTTACCACTGGGCGGCACCCTGGGAAAGGTCAATCTCGGCAAGGTCCAGCTGCACCTGTGTTGGAGCGTGGGGGGAAGGTGTTACTGTGATTATGTCCAAAGAACCGGTCCTGACAGCACAGTCGCCTGGTTCCAAACCACCGAGACGTGATCGGTCCCCTCTAGAATACACCCCCCCCCCCACCGTGCTTCCCCCGCAGCAGGGACTACGGCCTTGGTGCCTACAACTCCCCGGCTCCCGCTGCCCTGCAGCCCAGCCCAGCCTGCTCACCTTCCCCAGGAGCTCCCGCTCTCTAGACATGAAAGAAGAATTGGACTTCACAGAGACCTCCAGCTTCCGCCGGAGGGCCTCATCCAGAGGCAGTTCCCACTCAAACCTGGGGAGGAGCTGGGTGTTAGGGGTGAGGTGTGCCCCCAACCGCGAGCCTGCCCTCTCTCCCCCTCGGTGCCCGCTGACCGCTCATTGAATTCTGGGTTTAGGGTCCTCTTCTTCTGGGCGGTCTTCCTCTTGGTGCCCCGGCTCTTGTCTGGCAGCAGCAGCAGCGACACGTAGGGGTCAGGGGGGTCGCGGCCAGTTTGTCGAAGAGCCCTGTGGCAGGAGGAAAGCTGTGACCGGATCCAAGGGGACGGAGGGGCGGGGGCACCCAGAGGGGAGGACAGGCAGGGCCGCACCGGCAACTGTGGACGATGCCGATCAGCTTCCGGTCCTCGCTGTAGTACCACACCGTCAGCTTCACTTGGCCCAGAGGCCCGGCTGGAGGCTGCAGGGGACTGTGGAAAGAGGGGAGAGCCCTGGAAGAAGGCGGAGCCCAAGGAAGCTGTGACCCAGCCCCCACCTTTCCACCTCAGCCCCTTACCTGTCGCCATGCGTTAAGCGTTGCCTGAGCTCTGGGGCGGAGGAGTTGACGTGAGAGAAGCCAGCGGCTCCGAGCTCTGGCTCTTCCCTCAGAGGGGAGGGGCTGTGGCTGTGCGCCTCCACGCCCGAGTACTGCGACACCAGGATCTAGGCGGACAAGCGGGCTGTGAGGTGCTCGGAGCCCACTGAGGACACTGCCCTGCCCTCCCTCAGAGGCCCAGCCCCGTGAAGGCCCTCCCTCTGCCTGCCCACCCACCTCCTGGCACTCACCCCGAGCTGTGCTCTCAGGAGCACCTGGCCCTGGTTGTTGCTGAGCCAAAACCAGCGATCCAAGCAGAGGCGGTCCGCCACGAGGAGCTCAGAGAGGGGCAGCGATAAGGAGCCCAGAGCGCCAGCCCCCTCGTCCCGAACCTGCGGAGCAGCAAGACTATGATCACGGGACAAATACCATCCTGGGATTGTTGGGTAAGATGTGGGCTGTTAACCACGAGGTCAGTGCTTCAAACCCACCAGCCCCTCTGAGCCAGAGAGGAGGCTGCCGGCCTGCGTACAGAGCTACCAAGCCTTGGGAGTCCTAGATGGGGTCGCTACGAGTGAGAAGGGACTCAGTGGCCGTGGGTGGCTCGAGGCCCGAGTGCTTGCAGGCTGAGGTTTTGGCAAGGACTCGCCTGGGTGAAGGACAGGGATGCCACGGTAACCGGCAGCAGCCCCACCTTCCTGGCCTACTTCTGCCCGGGCACGGACGGGTGATGCGACCCCCAGATAACACAAGTCATGCCAAGAGCGATGGAGAGAACAGTAACATGCAAGGACATGTTTCCTGCCCGTCCCCATGTTCCCTCTCTCCCAGAGTGACTCCCTGCAGGCTACTGTTAATGGCTCCCATTCTGCCTCAGTCTACATACTATGCCCCTCTCTCTAGTTCATTCCTACCACCTTGAGGGCGCCTCCGCTGAGTCCCTGCTGTGAAAGCTGACGCCCGAGCGCTTCCAGACCGCGGCTACGGTGAAGCAGAACGTTATTTTTCATTCCCGTGGCTTCAGTTAGAATCCGTGTGGTCCTCCCCTTATTATCCAGTCAACGACAGCGACACTGCTTGGCTCTTTACTCCTTAAGAAGAGGGGGTCCGCACCCCCTTTACCTCTCTGCCCCTCTCCGCCACGCCCGGAGCGCTTTGCTTTGGCTCGTCTTTCAGCCCACCAGGACCTGGTTTCTACTCCTCTCGTGCTGACATGGCTCACTCCCCGGTGACTAGCTCATTTCCACATCTACACAGTGTTGGCCGTCTTATTTTACCTGTTGGCAACACGTGGCCATCCCTGGGCCACTTTCATGACACTTAACCTGTGGTTCCCAGGCCCCTTTGTAAGTCGGAGCAGCAAGCCAGAATCCCAGTGACAGCTCTGCTAGTACCGTGTCTCACGCCACGGGCCCTAAACGTCTCCAAAGCACCGCCCAGCGGCCGAGGACAGACCTTTGGGCAGCTTTCAAGCTCCCAGGGCCAGGGCATGGTTCACGCCCAGGGATGACTTCTTCCGGAGCAGGGAGCGCCTCTTCCCGCTGCGGGTAAGAGCGTGGCTTTGGGTACATTTAAAAACATGTTGACGATTTACAGTACGATTCGCGGGATCCTGGCATGGCTGCATTTTAGGTTTCTACTGCTCAGAAATGTGAAATTCGTGCTGTCTCTCTCTCTTGCGTGGTCCCAGGAGTGCCGTTTCCAGTTCTGTGGGCTTTGGTGGGATTTCAGGTGTTGTCAGAGAGGCGGGGAGGCTGGGGGCGAACATTCTCAGGTGGGTGGGCCAGGTTCCTGTTGCCCACTCGGTCACTTCCTCCTCGTCTGTCCTTGAATTACCGAGGAGCCCGACACGCCGCCCTCCCTTTGCCCTCTTTACTCTACGCACGGCCGAGGAGGCTTCGCTGACACCCAACACGACAGTCACCACCTGCTCTCTGCTCAGCGCTCAGGCGGAAGCCCACCACCATGGGCCGTCGAGCTGACTTCTGGATGTTTCCCCTAGGCTCGCCCTCCTCGTGTTGGTGATGGCACCTTGCTCCGAGGCTGTGCCTTAGTCCCCTGCCTCCCCGCGTCCAAACAGCTGCCAGATCTCAGGCAGCCTTAACCGCTTCTGACTCGGGTTTTTCTGACAGTGCCTGATGGTCAACCTGCCTTCGCTCTTGTCCTTCTCTGCCCACGCTTGCCCTTGTCCCCCAAGTGACCTTTCCAAACTGTCAAGTCTGCATGGGTTGCCCGCATTCCTCTGCCTTTAGGACTTAAAATCCTTGGCATGAGGGTCTCGAGCCCCTGTGAGTTTGTTCTGGCCCCTCTCTGGTCTGTAATAAGCTTCCTCCATTCTGGTCTCAGCCGGAAGCGTTTCCCTGCTCTGTATTCTGTGTCATGGCCTGTTTACCGCTAAGCCCAGGGGTCATCTGAAATGCCTCTCTTCTTCCTTTACCTGCCTGCGTCCCCACCCCCCAGCCACATTTCTCCCACAGTGCCCTCCCTCCCACCTTGGGGCCCCATCTGGGAGCACTCAAGAGAGTGTGCACTCTAGAAAGATCAGAGTAGATCCTTGTTTCTGAAGGTCCTGTGCCCAGCTCCGCGTCTGGCCCAGGGTGGGGAAGCAGCTAGCCAAGGCAGAGTGAACTCTTGGTTAACGCTGTACCTGCAGCTCCAGGCGCTCGGTGCTGGGTTTCCTGACGAGAAAGGAAGCGCTCTCATCCCAGACAGGGGCTGAAGTTTGGGGAACAGTCTGGTGGAGATGTAGAGTTAGCATTAGTCACGGGGGGTGGGCAGGGGCGGCTAGTCTCCCTTCTATTCCTCTCACCCCTCTCATTCTCTGCCTTGCAGTATTTCCCGATAGCTTGATTGTTTTAAAAATCATTTTATTTGGGACACATACAAATCTTATCACAATCCATACATCTATCCACTGTGTCAAGCACATTTGTACACCTGTTTCCCTCATCATTCTCAAAACATGTGCTTTCTACTTGAGCCCTTGGTATCAGCTCATTTGTCCCTCTCCCTCCCCACTACCCCCTCCTCCATGAACCCTTGTTAATTTATAAATCATTATGATTGTCATGTCTTACACTGTCCGATGTCTCCCTTCACCCACTTCTCCGCTGTCCGTCCCCCAGGGAGGAGTTTATATGTAGATCCTTGCAATCTGTTCCCCCTTTCTGCCTCACCCTCCCTCCACCCTCCTGGATACCTTGATTTTATGAGACGTTTCTCCCACAGTGAGGGTAGCGAAAGGGCTGGGTGGCTTGGTGCCTTTCCGGAGCTAGAAAAAGAACCCCGTTAGGTCTTACATATGGGGTTCCTTAGGCTGCACCCCCTCTCCCAGATCACATGCACAGCTAGCAGCCACGGTCCCTTAACGGCCACCATCCTTGTGACCGAGGACAGACAGTTCCCCTCCCCTCTCTCCCCTGCCCAGTGTCCCCCTGAGAAAGACAGGCCCATTTGCCACCTCCTGTGCATCAGGAGTGCCCCACCCTTAGGAAGATGGGTCGAGGGCCCAGAGTGCTGATCTCACCGGCAGGTCCTCGGCGCGCTCCACGTAGACAGACAGCAGACCAGCCGCCAGTTCTGCACTCTTCTGAGTCTGGAGCAGGCTGTTCACCTGCAGCACCTGGGGGAAGGCACAGAGGGCTAGAGGAGCTGAGAACCGGGGCTCGGGGAGGGGGGGGGGGAGCCAGGCAGAAGCCCTGGAAACTGCTCCAAGCCTCCTGCGGTGCCCTCGCTTACCTCCTCCAACTCTGCGGCAGTCTGATGCGGTGTCAGCCGCTCCAGGCGCAAGTGCAGGCGGCCGGAGGGGACATCCTCCAGGGTCAGCCACTGCGGAAGGAAGGAAGCCAGCCAGCCAATGGGGTTGGGGTCTGGGGGCAGGGGACTGTGAGACTGAGACTTAGGCGGTCCTTCCAGTCCGCGCTCACCTCATCAAGGAAGCCACTGTTCAGGACGGCGGTGAGACTCACTTTACACCTGCAGAGGAGGAAGAGTGAGCCTTCAGAGGCCCCACCTGTGTGCCCACCTCAACGTTCTCTGTCTCACCTGCCCAGAAAGTCATCCTTATCCAGATCCTTGTCAAAGACTTCCACATCAAGCTCTTGGCCTGGAACCGATGTGACAATCACCTGGTGGGAGAAGACAGTGTAGACAAGAGGGAATTCCTTCCTCCCCGCCAGCAAGGGGCTGACCGTTCCCCGGGGACCGGCTCCGAGAAGCTTTTAGACCTGCTCAGAGCCGTGGGGAAGAGCCCAGCAGGCCCATCAAGGCATGCCAGCATGCCATTCTGACCTCGAAGACCTCGTTCCAGCGGGGATTGAGGTCCTCCCGCACCACGTGGCTCCGGAAGCTTCGTCCTGCCAGCTTCAGCTTGACGTAGGGGTCTGACTTGCCCTTCACCAGTCCCCCCAAGAAACGGTCTTTGGCAATCAGGTCCTGGGCCTCTAACACGTGGATCCGGAGCACGTTCTACAAAAGCCACACACGGGAGCGCCCAAAGGCGGTCAAAGGGAGAGCAGCGCCATCAGATCCAGCCCAGAGACACGTGACACGTGCACACTCAGGGTGGGCAGGCCGACCCTGCGCCTTTCCAGACAGAGACTCGCCTCCGTCCCAAAGTGGCTGTCTGGAGTCGTGTGGCTGGGCCGCGGCGGGGCATCCACACTGCTGCCTGTCTGGGGGTCCTCGTTGTCCAGGTCCCGGGCACCGGGCGTCCCAGGCACAGCGGGGAAGGACACATCTGAGGAGTCCAAGTACAGGATCTGGGGAGGTGGTGTGGAGGCGGAATCAAGGAGCAGCTAGCTACCAGCCGACCAAGTGTGTGTGAGAGGCTTAGGGACAGAGCAGGAACCTGGTAGGCCCATCTCTAGAGGGGTCCCTCCACCCCTCCCCGAGTCACACCCACTATGTCTAGGTACCTGCTAGCTCCTCCCACACAGACTGGCTCCTAAGAACCCTTACATCTCATCCGGCTCCGTACCCTTAACACCAGCTTCATGTAGAGCCTGGAGCTGGGGCCCGAGCTGCTGAGCTGGAACCACTGGTCCAGGGTGAGTTCGGGGGCAGTGAGCAAGCGAGCCAGAGGCAGGGTCAGTGCCCCTAAAGTTAGGGTCCGGGAATCGTCCTTCACCTGCAGGTACCAGAAGAGAGGCAGAGCGATTTGGGAGAAGAAGGCAGGCAGGCAGACAGGGGAAGTTATAAGGTGGCTCTAGCCACAGGGCTTTCTCATGAGGCCTTCACTCAGGCTCACCTTGCCAGTCCTCTGCCCCTCCATGGGTCATTTCGCAGTTGCTCACTCTGTCCCCACTACTGGGAGAGTCTTCGCTCTTCTCCCCTCTCGCTCCTTAAGTACTACTTACCGTTCAAGGCCCAGTTATAAGCCTGCTTCCTTCACAGAATCCCTCTCACCAGAGCTATCTTTCCCCCAGCTCGGAGAATGGTCCACACAGACCATCTCTATTCCAGTCGGCAGCTTTCTCCTACTTTAGTCCTGCTTGGTAATAATATTCAGGAGCTTGGGTGGCACAGTGGGTTATGCATTGAGCTGCTAAACTGAAGGTCAGTGGTTCAAATCCATCAGCCACTCCAAGGGAGAAAGGTGAGTTTGCTCCCCAAAAAGATTTCTTACGTCTTGGAAACCCACGGGGCAGTTCTACTCTGTGCGGTAGGGTGACTGTGAGTCAGAGGGTTGGATGACTGCGGGCTTTGGTTAGGTTGACATTGGAAGGAGCCCCGGTATCACTGCAGTTTAGGTTTGGGACTGCGAACCACAAGCTCAGTGGCTCAAACCCACCAGCTGCTTGCACTTAGGGAGAAGGATGAAGTTGTGGCTTACACAGAGCTGAACAGTCTGGGAGCCCCCATCTCGGCCCTCGCCGTGGGCCTCAGACGTCATCGGAATCTACTCGATGGCATCCAGTCTGAATCAATGTTGGAAGGAGCCCTTGCGGTGCAACAGTTAGGTGCTAACCACAAGGTTCGTGGTTCGAACCCACCCAGAAGCTCTGCAGGAGAAAGGCCTGCAGATCTACTCTTGTGATGACTCGTCAGGAAAACCTCCTGGGGTGCTTCGACTGTCAGCATGATGTGGTCATGAGTCAGAACAGATTTCAGCCCCCAACAGCCCCAGTTAATACTGATACTGAGCCCCTCGGACTCACAGCGACCCTGTAGGACAAGGCAGAACTGCCCCCTGTGGGTCTCCAAGACTGTCACTGGCTAGGGGAGTAGAAAGCCTCGTCTTTCTCCTGTGGAGAGGCTGGCTGCTTTCAAACTGCTGGCCTTGTGGATAGCAGGGCAAGTAGGCAGCGCGAATGGCTAAGTGGTGACAGTTGGCAGTTTGCACCCACCCGGAGCATCGTGGAGGACAGGCCTGGCAATCTGCTTCTTAAACAGCCTCTGGGGCAAGCCTACTTGGCTCGCATGGGGTCGCTGAGTTGGCAATCTTGTCCTCAGATGGTCATCTGGATCTGGATCTTGACCATGAAACTGGCCAGTGGGCTCTCTGAAGGCAGCTACTGTGTTTATCATGTGGTATGTCTAACAGGTGCCCAGTATGTTCTTTTGATTAACAATCTTATTGAGGCATGATTTGCACACTACAAGAATGCCCTTGGACTGTAAAATTTGCTCTAGAGATAAGAGGGTGCAGCCGGGGAGGTGGGAAGGCAGGGTGGAGGGGTTGAAGTAGACCTGCGAAGACAGCATAAGGTCTTTGGGGAGGGCGGGGTGGGGGTGAGGGTGCACGCTGATGCTCTCACCTGCACATCGAGCTCCTGGTTCCGAGGGTCTTGCAGGAAGAACCGGAAAGCCTCCTCCCACACTGGGCAGTTGGTACTGTAGACGGCCTGACGAGGAGGAGGAGGGGGAGGGGACTAAGGGTACAGACCACAGCACTATGCCCATTTCTCTGGAAAACCCCAATTTTAGACCTTCTAAAGGGGGGGGGCCTCATCAAGGCCACTCCCTGCCCTCAATGCCCCCGCCCACCAGCCGTCACGAGACAACACTGGTGAGGGAACACAGTGACAGCCAGGTCTCACCTTGCTTTCCTGGGTCACATCCTGAACTGACAGTTGGACCATGGGGTTCGGCTCCTTGTTCCCCTTCTTTAGCTGTGGGGCAGGGGTAGGGGGTAGGGTGGAGAATTTAGCGATCGCCATCTTCCAGTGTTTCCGGCTTGGTGACAGAAGGGGGGGGCTCTCATTAGAAGCTGTCCCAGAGTGGCTTAGCTGCAAATCGCTGCTTATGGGGCAAAGCAGGCAGGGGTACTGTTGCTCTGAACAAGAGAGGGGGTGGGAACACTGTGGCCGTGTCCAGGGCTCCCCAGTACCCCCACTTTCAGAACCCCCACTCACGGGCAGTTCCTGGGCCCGATCCAGATAGACCACCAAGATGGCGGCTGACGGGGGCTCCGGGCGAGAGGAGACTCCCCGATTCCACTGGAGAACCTGGGGAGGAGGCGGCTGCAGTTAGGCCCTGCTCTCTCCAATCCCCTCCACTCCCCCAGCCCCCGCACCAGCTTCCTGTCTCAGGTTGGGTACCTGTTCCAGTTTTCCTGCATCTGGCAAAAGCGACAGCCACTCTAGCCGCAAGTGAACTTGACCTTGCCCACCTTGTAAAGGGAACCACTAGAGGAGGAGGCAGCAGACAGTGAGTTGTGGTGGAGATCAAGGCCCTACCCACCATGCCCTGGCAACACAACGACTACGCTGTCTGCCCAGTGGATGGGAACACAGCCCCCCGTGCCTGTCCCCCCACTTACATGATCCAGTACTCCAGCCTGTAATACCTTCCCTACATCCAGCTTCATTCTAGTCGAGGAGGAGGCAGTAAGAGGGAGAGAGAAAGAACATCGTAATTTGGAACTGTCACTGGCCCCCCCACTCACCCACCCGGAAATAAATGGCAGATCCCAGACTCCCTTCTCCCTGTATGTCTGCCTGGGCAGAGGGGAAGTGCCTGGGGAAGCTAGTTGGAAGAAAATGACATATGATTCTAAGGCCCAGGGAAGGATTATAATTCCCTCCGGGACCTTGGTGGCATTTGGACTTCACGCCTGTAACACAAGCAGTTTCTCACCTGCCCAGAAAGTCATCTTTGTCTGGGTCTTTGTCAAACACCTCCACCTCTATCTCCTGTCCTGGGACCTCATGGACCATCACCTGGACAACACAGGGGTACCAGGGTCTCATGGACTGTGCCGTGAGGATTCTCCAGCCGTGCATCCTCTCGGGACTCCCCGTCTCACACAGCCTCCCTCCTCAGCTCTCCCACCTCGTAGGTCTCTTTCCACTGGGGGTTGAGTTCTTCGTCAATGACGCGGCTGCAGAATGTCTGGGTGCCCACACGGACTAGAGCATAAGGGTCAGACTTGCCCTCAATCAGGCCCTTGACATATTCATCCTTAGAGCTCAGCCCGCGCGCAGCCAGCAGGTGGATACGGATGATGCCCTGGCGGAGGAGTAAGACCATGAGAAACTCCGGGGCCAGCACTGGGCTCCTGGGGCAGGGGTCTGCTGGGGGAGAGGCCATACCCTGGGCAGAGGAGAACGCAACTGAGCCACATCTTGGAGGTTGGGCACAAGGGGCACCAGCAGCCGGTTGGGCAACACGAGGAAGGCAGCAATGGAATCCATGATCATGGTGTCAGAGAGGGAACTGAAGGGGGGCGGTGTGGGCGAAACAGGAGGTGAGTGCAGGGCCCAGCATTCAGTCTTCTCCACATGCCAACTGGGCTTCCCCAAGCCAGCAGGGGGCTCACGCCACAGCCTTTCTTTATCAAACGGTTTATCAAATGTGTATAAAGAAGGGCTCTCAAAGATTCATTTCTGCAGTTCCAAGAGACTCTCACCTCGAATACCTTCTCTCGCCAAGTGCTGGACATTGGGCTTGGCCAACGCTGCGGTAGTTGGTTTATGGGGGAAGTTCCTTCTTGGAACTTTTACCCGCATTTTCCACCTATCGTCTCTTTGTTACCATCCCACGCTCTCCCCTTCCTTGTCCTCCTGCTGAGCTGGCCGCCCCTCAGCCCCTCACCCCACCCCAAATCACAGTGTGGCCCTTTTCAGGGAGAGTTGGCTTGTCTTCCCAGCTAGGACAGAGGCTCCTGGAAGACACAGCTGCACACTTTACTGCTCTGTGTCTTTTAAATGGTGCCCTCCGGGCTGGAGCTCTTAGGAGGTGTTCAATAAAACCTTGATACCTGAGTCCTGGGATATCCAGCAGGTTGGTCATCCCTGTCCAGTTGATGTCTAGGGTCTAGAAAGAAAGAGCAGTGGGGTCAGGAGGGGTCATAAGTTGACACAATCACACACGTCCAACAGTTGCCAACACTTTCGCAATTTCTTCTCCATAGCTGCCCACTCTCATCCTCCGCCCCATCCTCACTGCTCCCCTGCCCGCCCTTACCGGGCGTCGGATAAAGAACATTGACACAGCGCCCACAATGGGCAGGTCCCCAATAAGCGGTTCAAGGATCATGCGCAAGACGCCATGGAGCTGGAGCAAAAAGAGAAGGTCAAAGTCTGCCCCCTGAAAGACCCTCTGCCCCTCCCAGAAGTCCCCAGGCCTGGTTCCTCAAACCTCCCACTTGCCCAGAGCCCGTGAAGTTTAGGGTCATGGCTCCCTATTGCGAGGTGCTACTGACACCAGCCCCACCTGCATGCCCTTGACTCCTGCTTTGCAGAAATACTTCTTTACTTCCACATCGATCTGCACGTCACCTACATAGCTGTGGATTAGGAGGGAAGAGCAGGAGGAGGGTTAGTACTGAGCTGTCTGGGGAGCGGAGCGGGAGAAGGAAGCAGCCAGGAGCGGCCAGGACCCTTGGAGGGGAACTAGGAAGAGCGGTGAGTGGTGGTACCTGAGATTCAAGTCCAGTAGGATCTGATTTTTGCTCTGACCTGGGTGAACCTTGACTCCCAGAATTCTAAGTGGCTGGAGAAAGAGACAGTCTTGAGGGATTTGGGGAGGGGAGAAGGGAATGGCTCAGCCCCTCAGGGGACCCCCTCCTTCCTAGCTCCATCTCCTCCCTCTCCTTGCTTCCCCTTCTCCCACACACCTTCTCACCCAGTTCCACTCGTGTAAATGTAAATGTCTGCAAATGGGGATTAGATCCCCGGACAGCTGGGGCTACGGTGTCAGCCAGAAGCTTCTCCATATACTGGCCCAAGAAGGGCCAGACCTGGGCCACAATCTGGGAAGAAAGCAGTGGTCGGTCCTGGAAGAGCCCAGACTTGTCTTCGAGAATCCTCCCCACAGAGACCAGTGGGGACGGGGCTAGAGTAGACAGTGGCAAGTCTCGTCCCCTTGCCCCCCTTCCTGAGAAACAAGAATGGGGACAGTCAGGCCTCTCACCTTGTTCAGCCACTCCACCTTTTCCACGTCTGGGAAGCTGACCTGGGGGCAGGAAGGCAGAGACAGTGATGCTTCCAGAGCTGCCTGTGACCTCCACTGAGGTGCTGGCTGGGATCCCCTGCTCTTACCCCCCACCCCTCAGAAAACAGGTCAGTGTCAAGCGCCTCCCTAAGGGGAGGTGACAGGGTGCAGGCCGCAGGAAGGTGCTCTGTGGAGAGGTCAGATATGGAATGACAGCTGCTGGGGGAAGAGGGCCTGGGGGAGGGAATCCTGGGAGTGGGGAGTCCAGCCTTCCTGCTCCTCACAGGCAGAAGGAAGGCCCTCACCCAATTCACAATAAAAAGTTTTAAACAACCACGCAGGCGCCGTCAGGTTTTCCCAGCGACGAAGGGCACCTGCGTGCTCCCACCTGTGTCCTCCTTTGGCGAGGGGCGGGAGGGAAGGGCTAGTTCCGGAGGAGGAACAACGACCGTCGCAGCTGGGGCACACGTCCCCTGGGATCATTTCTCCTGCTTCGGCTGCTGCGGCCCGGCCCGGGAATCAGGGCTGTGCCTGCCCAGTGCCAACTTTGATGCCTCTCTTCCGCCATTCTCCCCCCAACCCCCCAGGCCTGGTACCTCTTCTGGGAGGGGCAGGGCGGGGCCGGGTAACGGGCTCAGCCTGGCGGGGTGAAGCATCCGGCCCCTCTGCGGGCGCGGGCTCGGAGCCAGCGACCCGGGGGTTCCTGCCTTCACTCCGGGGTGGGGGGGAAGGGTGGGGCCGGCGGGGCGGAGTGTGGGCGGCGGGCACTGCAGCAGCCGCACTCCCCTCTCGCGCACCGCACCCCCGCCCTTTGTCCGCCGTGCCGCAGCCCGGCCGCCGAGCCCGAGCCCGAGGCTTCCAGGCGCCCGCCGGACCCCGCAGGTCCCGCCAGTTGCGGGCTCACCAAGCAGTGCTCCCCAGCGGGTGGGTCCCAGCGGGGAACCCGAGAGCGAGCGGGAAAGGGCCCAGAACCTTGTGGCCTTAAGTGGGTAAAAAGTCTAGAGGAGGAGAGGAGAGGCAGGGCACCCTCAGGGTGCCGAAGGGGACCGGATGCCCGGAGCAGCAGCGGCGCGAGAGGCGCCAGGAGCGAGGCCGGCGTCCATTAGGACGGCGAGGCTGGGAGGGCGCCCCGAGCCCCAGATGGCATGACTGCTCTTGCCCAAGAGCCGAGTCAGGAAGAAGTCCTGGTTCCGGGCAAAGCTCTGGACCTGGCCGTGCGGAAAGGCTTAGTGGGGGCAGAGAGGGGCTGCGGTTGGTTCCCAAGTGGCGCGTCCCCGCCCGCAGGGGCCCAGGGCGGCCCACTCCCCGCAGGTGGGGCTCACTCTGGGGACACGCGCCGCCCCGAGACTGCGGTGGGGCTCACCCAGGCAGGCAGCTCGCGGTGGCTCATGTAGAGCGTCTTCGCCGTGAGCCGCTCCTCGTCGTCCAGCAGCTGCCGCGCTGCCCGAAGGCTCCGCTCTTTCTCGTCGCGGACCCGGCGCCACCCTAAGTAGAGGGCGAGGCCGAAGAGCACGAAACCCACGCTGAGTCCCATTGCCCCGGCCAGGTACACCGGTATCAGCACCAGCAACCGCCGCCCGAACGAAGTCAGCACCGCCAGGGCCTCGCCCGCCGCGCCGGGTGCTGCAGGTTGGCCCTCGGAGCCGGGGTCCGGCTGGGTGTGAGCGGTGGGGGGCTGGCCAGGGGGCTCGGAGGGAGCTGAGGGCTGGCCCACAGCATCGGGCCCGGATCCCTCCACAGGAGAACGCTCCATAGTGCCGCCTCCGGGAGGACCCGCCCGACCCAGAGAGCAACCGGAGATCCCCTGCTCGGCGGGGCAGCTGCCCCCTGCAAACCGTGGTCACCAGGATGGGGGAAGGGCCTCCAGGCCACGCCCCCTGCCCCTGCCGGCTCGGATTGGTCGGAGGCCGGGAGACCAGGCGGAGTCAAGGGCTGAGACCCCGCCCCTCCTGCTTGGGGCAGGGCGTCCCGGATTGGACTCGCCTGCCGAGCTGGGCGGTCGGGACGGCGGGGCCAGGAGGAAGGGCCTCAAAGGACAGCATTTGATTGGCGAGAACGCGGAGGAGGCGCGGGGCCCCATTTAAAGGAGAGGCGGGCCCAGGCGCTCCCTGCACGTGGCGATTGGAGTGCCTGTGGTATGACGTGTTGCGGAGCTCCACCGCCAATTACTGGGTAGTAGAGGGAGCCCGAGTTACGGAGTTAGGAATTTGGGAAGTTGTGGAAGGTCAGGTTTTCCCTCTAGCCCATGCTGATGGTTTGGAAATCCTTGTCTCTGGGATTCCTGTGTGTTTATGTGTCAGCTTTCCTTCGTTTTCAGTCGGAAAGGCTATACTTCATCCTTTATTTCCTCCCCGATTGCCCTTCGAAAAGGAAAGAAAATTACCCTATTTGGCATGAAAGCGATGATGTCCGACCTGTCTATCTGGTCCTCAGCTCCCCACTTTGACAGGCACTTGGGGAAAACTCGCAGAGTCGGACAATTAGAGTTGGATGATCTTTTTTTTAAAAAACGGGGTTTTTTTTGGTGGGGGTGGGGAGTAGGCAGCTGAGGAGTAGAAAGTAAAGCTTTCTTTTCAGAAATCTTCACGTCAGTCAGCCATCTATAGCTCTACGGGGGGTGGGGGGAACGAGAACGAAATCCTCTTTAAAAAATTAAAAAAGTTGTCTCCAAAAATAAGGGGCCTCAACTACAGACGTTTTTGAAGAATTTTCTGACCTGAGGAAATGCTAAGCCACCATGAGGAGAAAGTCAAGAGGGAGAAGATGCTTGAGTTGGAAGATCTGGAGTACAGTAAAAAACAAGGCAGTTCTCCCTTGTGCTAACAGTGTAGGCTAAGGAAAAGTGCGGGGTATATTAATGCCAACCATTATGGTTCATTAACTGGCCTTGGAAGTGGGTGGTCTTGAAACCTAAAAACTAATTGGAAGCACAAGCGGTAAGGGTTGGGCATAAGCTAGATTTGACATCTAATGCAGCAGCCGTACCATTTATGGAGTTACTCTGTTGCGGCAGGAAACAGGGCTGACTGTTGAGAGGGACTAGATGTGCAGCTGATGGATTTTATCTGACTGCAGGGCATAGAGTTCATCAGACTGGTTCATCAGAGCTGCGTAACCTGACCCTGCCCATCTCTCTCCCTCAGTTCTCTCACTTCCCTTTTTCTTCCACTGTGTGGCCGGCAGTTTGAGATAAATTCTAGATAATACTCATTTGCAGAAATTTCTGAGCAACACTTTTCTGTCTTCCATAACCCCAGAGGGGAGCAGTTAGAAAACGGATCTGGTTGCTCAAAGGAATTATTTGCTTGCCAACTGATAAAGCAGAATGCTACACGAAAAACAACAAAACTGAGGAGACTCCCTAGGGAGAAACCTCCATAAACTGACACTTTAAAAGAGATGAGAGTGGGGGGTTCTGAAGGTTCCTTTCCAAACTTCTGTCCTTCCTCACCCTCACCCCCATCCAGATCATCAGACCCTCCTACTGAGGACGTCCTGGGGCTGACAGCTCACCCTCAGGAAGGCCTTGGGCCCAGCAGGGGGCCCAGGAGCCACAGGATCAGCAGCTGCAATGCGGGCACCAGAACAAGTAAACAGGGTGGGGCCCCGCCTACTGACGATTCTGTACCCAGGTGCCACCTGGTGGTGGTAAGTAGTAAGTGGGGGACAGGAAGGAATGGCCATTTGTCAGAGGAAGTGTCTTTAAAGGGTGGGGCCTAAATTAAGCCAGTGCTGAAACTTCCTGGGTATATAATCTGCACTTATATGTAAACTATAATTGCCTCCTATGGGTCAGAGGTTAAAGATACTGTATTCTTAGTCTGGACCCAGAAAGGGCCACGGGATTGCCCATTTCTGTTATTCCTGCAAAGGTACTGTGAAGTGGCCGTCCCATGTTTGGATGGCATAGTTTCTTAGGCCAAGTTTGGACTCAGACTGCCTGACTAGGACCCGAGAAACCCTGCATTCTCAGAGGCAAAAACGGACACAAGAATGTCACCTATCGTGTCAAGGCTCTGCTACATGTAAAGCACCTAGCACCATGCCTTGGCTTGTATTAAGCACCCAGCACCCTTTGGAATGCCCTCTTTCATTTCCTGAGGGGCACCCCAGAGCCTTTTTGTCCTCTCGTGCAGCTATTGGATCTCACTTCAGACTACTCTGGGCAGTTTCTTCAGCTACATCAGCCAACCCTCTAAAAATGGACAGTACTCTGGGGTGTTGCCACGTACACAAAACATGGTGAAACTGTTGTTACACACACACACCCCACTACCGTTCCACCACCCTCACAGAGCTCGTCTACCCTTAGAACCGCGCAGGCTCAGGAGCATTTGCTGACTGGTCGAGAGGACCTAGATGTTCATACTTGTAGACCACTGGAAACCCTAGGTTGTTCTGAGGCAACTACCACTAACACAGGCCTCTGCATTATTCCTCAGACAAGTTCAGGGGTTTCTTTTCTTTTTTAATGCAAAGTTTTGCTGTTTATTTCTAAGGAAGTGATTTTAATGGGGCAGGGGGAGGTCAGTGTTTTATAGTCAATCCAATTGACTTTGACTACTATCTAGTACTTCCTTGTGTTGAAAAATGGGTTTTGTCTGTTTTTCCAAGTTGATTTGTTATTTTTAAGGATATGTAGCACTATCACTAGATTTCTTTACTACAAATGCACGAGGTCAGCACTAGCTGGATAAACATGCTCTCAATACGAGGAAGTCCTAGGTGTGCCGTGGGTTAGTGCTGGGCTGCTAACCGCAAGGCGGGCAGTTCAAGCCGTTAGGGGCTCATCTGGTTGTCAGTTAGGCTACGTTCTCCTGTAGGGCACACACAATCTCACTAAACACCAACATTACACAAGGTCTTCCAGTGACAAGGATGACACGAGACCAAAACCAGACTTCACAGTTTTAAGCTCAGACAAGGTAAGTGTTCAAACCCCAAAATATATCCCCTCAGCTAATGAGTAAAGGCTTTTTTTTCTTCAGTAGCTATCAGGAACCCTGGTGGTGAAGTGGTTATGTATCAGGCTGGTAACCCTAAAGTCAATAGTTTACATCTACCTTAGAAGAAAGGTGGGGCTTGCTACCCCCACAAAGTCTTGGAAACCCACATGGGCATTTCTACCCTGTCCTATAGGGTCACTATGAATTGTAATCGACTGATGCAGTGGGCAGTTTTTGTTTTTCTTAAACTGGTTACAGCCTTAGGTCTGCTTTCCTTTCAGATGATAGGTTTCTAGCTGTTGGCCTACTGCCCCGTTTAAAGCAAGAATTACTCAGCTGCCCTCAGATTTGTATGTTTGCATTATAGCCCATACGCCAAGCTCAATGCCATCCAGTCAATTCCAATTCATACCAAGCTTATCGAACAGGGTAGAACTCCTGTGAGTTTCTAAGGCTGTAACTCTTTACGGGTGTAGACAGCCTCCATTTTCTTGTGAAGAACGGTTGGTAGTTTTGAACTGGTGACCTTGAGGGTAGCAGCCCAATTCCTAACCACTATGTCACCAGGGGTCTATTATAGCTGAGTAGTTGCTTTTGCAGCACCCCCAGGGGATGGTGTCATCTACTCTGGGAAGCACTGTTATAGGTAAGATACCTAACCATAGAATTACCCAATCCAGATGAGCCCTGTATTCCTTGGACCTTCCCCCAAATCTAAATCTGTCTTCTGAGACCCCACTGCACCCCACTGTGAGTGCAGTGAACATTAAATCTAACATGCTCAACTACAGGTGCACCTGGAGGGCTTACCTGGAGCACACTGACGTACGGCAGGCAGTGTCTACTTCCCCAAAGCAAACCTACCACTCAGCAAAAAGTCACGACTTGATGGGAAAGAATTCATGTTGGTCTCTATGATCACATTCTTTGCTAAATGTTCACAAACCATCTCTTTGAATAATCTAGAATACTGCCAGAAAACCAACATTAAATGTGTTAATGTGTCATGTCTATAATCCACAAACAAGATTTGCCCACTTTTTAGTCTTTAGCCCATTTCCCCGCCCTCTCCCCCAAATAACTGGCCTTTAAACCCATGTAACTGAAGTGATCAATTGGCCATGAGAGCAAGAGGTAGCAGGAGGTATGGTGGGGAAGCATGACCCAGGACCATAATCTGTCCTCCCAAATTACACTATTTCCATTAGACTGGACACCTGAGTTGTCTCCCCTAAATCAGCCATGAGCCCAGGAGGAACTGAGGTTTGCTTACTGGGGCTCTGGCCTTTTGAGCCACACGTGGATTTAAAGCCTTCCCTGGTTCTATGTGGGGGCAGAGGGAAGGAATAAACCCTGAGGCTTGTGTCCCCAGAAGAACTCTTTTTTTCCCAGCACCTCCCAAGGCTTTAAGGATTAAGGCATTGGCCACTGAGGAAAAGACAGGGTAGGAGGAACATGAACTGCCATCAACAACCCAGACAGAAAATCGCCACCTGCCCTGCGGTTTGAATAAGGGAGGGTTTGTCAACTATATCCCATCCCGTTCTCATCACATGTACCCTCTTGAGTACCTGCCCTCTTAAATGACCCTAGGAGCCCTGGTTACCAAGGCAACATGGGACTAGTACTTGTAGACAGAGACCAGAGACAGATGGGGCTATTTTTAGAGGAGACGAGGTGGCTCCAATGGTGTTAGCCCATAAAACACCTTCCCCGAGAGCCCTACTTGAGAGCCCTACTTGGTCGTGTTCCGGGTCTCCACCCTTTGCTGGGTTCCTTCCCACCTTCTCCATGCCATGTGAGGGTAGGGTCTCCATCCCATTTTAGCATGTGACCTACTTTTTGCTCTCATCTCCCCACACAGAACATCTAAACAAGTTTCCAATGCCTCCATTTGTTAAAAATAATTCTCTTTTATTTCTTTGGAAAGTGGTGGGTCCTGCCCTATGGGTCTCCAGCCCAAAGTGATAGATGTTCCCCGAGTCTTGGGCTGGAGTACTATGGTCCCCGCCTTCCCAGGGACCCAGGAACAATTTCTATGCTGTCCAACTCAACTGGGCCCTGCGATGCCTGAAGGCTCCTAAGGGGCCTTTCTCCCCTGATCATTCACTTCCCAATCTTTCCTGGCTTCCCCCCTGAGCAGGGTTTTTGGTTTTCTTCTGCCAAAGCCAGTGCTGAAACCTGTTCTGTGCTGTGAAGAGAGGAGAGACCAGATATGCCCTTAGGCAGCCCTTCCCCTCAGCTGGCTTCAGTCTGTACTCCCCAGCAAACCCCTTCTGGAAAGCTTGGAGGAAGACGGACAAGACGGACCATCATGAAAGGGAGGAGAGAGAAAACACACCGGCCCAAGGCCTTCTCGGAAGCATACTCCTTGCAGTCTCTTGTACAGTTCAAGCGAGCCCTTCAGGCAGGGCCTGGGAGGACTAGCGAGTGTGCAAGAGCCCGTCGACCGCAGCCCCAGGCGGCGATACCAGGGGGTGTCCAGCTGCTCCATCAGTGCGGCATGGCTGTGATGCGCATGCTCTGGGAAGCAATGGGGTAAGTCACCATGGGGGTGGTGGTATGGCTCATTGTGATTCCTGCCAAGGGCTGGGCCATGGATACGGCCACAGGGGCCACAGACACAGCCACGGGAGCCATGGAGACAGGAGGGGGTGCCATTCCCTGGGCAATTGTTTGAGCCAGAGCAGCCGACAGTGGTGTGATCTCTGGGTTCAAGTGTGGAGGTGGGGGTGGTGGCGCAGCAGGAGGTGCAGCATTAGTTGGGGGAGCAGCAGGAGCCCCAGTGGGGGCCACTAGTTCTTGCTGAGATACAGGGCGGGGCTGCAGAGCTTGGCTGCTGAGAGTAGTGTGAGTCTGGGCGATGCCATGGTTAAAAGTGGCAACAGTGCCCACAGTGGGGGCCAGAGTCTGCTCAGTTGCTGGTGCAGTGGAGCTCAGGGTTATGACCTTGGCCTGATTACGAAACTGGGCGTTTTGTTCCAGCAGCACTTCATTGGTGGCCAGCAGGTTGCTGACTTGTTTCTTGAGCTCCTCTACCCGCTTCCTGAGCATGGCGTTCTCCTCCTCCAAGAGTCTGCACTCCACCCCTCGGGATGGAGCCAGGGTGTAGTCGTACGATTCAAAATGGGGGCCATCTGGAGCACAGCACCCACCTCGCCGACGCTTGGGACCTGGTTCATGGTCCTCAAATCCCCTGTCAGGGAGGTCACAGATGTCGTACAGATCATGACGTCGCCCAGGGGGGACTGGGCCTGTGGACCCCCCACCTCCAGTTCCTCCTCCACCCCGAGCATCAAACTCAAAGTCCCGTTGCAGGTGACGGAACTTGCACTTGGCGCCTCTCTGGCAGTCGCCCTTGAGGAAGTCACGGCAGATGGGGACTTCTTCCTTGCCGTTAGGTAGGTCTGCCGGCGAGAGGCCCAGGCCAGCAGCCACTTTCTGCCTCAGCCGAGGGGGAAGCTCTCCTGTCTTCTTATAACCATCCTCATCTTCTTTGGAGCCATGGATAAATCGGCAGTTTGGCCGGCTACACTCCTTGTTCTGGAAGTCATGGCAGAAGATGAACTCATTTTTGCTTACCCCCAAGTTGGACACCTCACTCATGTCTGGATGGCGATAGCGGCACCGTTTGCCCCGCTTGCACACATTCCTCAGGAAGTCTCTGCAGATGGCATCTGAGTTGGCCCCAGCACCGCCTGCCCCTGCCCCACTGGCTTCCTCGCTGCCACCACCTCCAGGGCCTCCACTGCTGCTCCCAGTGCCATTGGCATAGTTGTCCCGGTCAGGCATCCTGGTCCCCTCCCACTCAGGGCTTTCTTCCTTTTCGTGCCACCCTTGGTGACAGCTAGAAAAAAAAGGAGAGCTGTGTCAACCAGGAGTCTCCCAGAGAGACAGACCTCCACTCTTCTTAACTGCAGGGCAGGGCAGGGCAGGGCAAGGCAGGGCAAGGCAGCCCAGAGAAGCTGGAGAGGAAAAGGCTTTGGAGAAAGCCAATCTAAGGGACAAGGACTCTTGTTTGGACTGGCTGGTTTGTCAGAAGTCCCCGCCCAGGCCCTTGTGCACCTGGTCTGGGTCAAAATGATTCACACTTGCCTGGCTAATGGAGGGAGGGAGGGAGGGGGCTGGGGTGAAGCCAACAAATCTCAATGATGATAGAGTGGCTGAAGAGGGGGAAGGGAGAGAATCTGGTTAGAGTTTATCTCCCCTCCTGAGCTGACCTTATTAAAGTTATGGAAGTGAAATTAAAACTAGTGTCTGTGTCTAAATAAGCCCCGAGGAGAAGAGGAACAGTGGCCAACATAGGCTGGTGGAAAATGGGAGCCCTGGTGGTGTACTGGGGTATGCGTTGGGCTGCTAACCACAGGGTCAGCAGTTTGAACGCACTGGGCAGCTCTGAGGGAGCCGAGAGGGGTTGTCTGCCCTTGTAGCGATTTGCAGCCTTGGAAACCTAAAGGGGCAGTTCTACCCAGTGCAGCAGTCACTCTGTGTTGGAATGGGCTAGATGGCAAGGGCGGATTTGGAGGTACAACAGTATTCCTTAACCCTTCTTCTGCGGCTCTCAGGTGAGGGCCCTGCAGGTGCCAGATCGCCAAATCCCAAGAAACCCTGGGAGAAAAGACTTGTACAAGCAGCTTGAGGCCAGTTCCTAAACATTGTGTAGACTCTCCTCATCCGCCAACACTCTCAGCCCGTGACAACAGCCTCCTCCTAACCCCCCCCCCCTTCACGAGTTCTATAGCTGGAAATTCAACCTTTGGGAACCAGAACAAAACCATGTGTGAAGAGGCCATGGTAGGAGGAAGGAGTTAATTCTACAGGAATAAGTGACCTTGCTTTCCTCATTCCACACCCTCTTCCTACCCACCTTTCCTATGGGAAGATCCCGCTGACATCAAACCACACCATTCTTCACACCATAAAGATCCTCTTTATTTATAGACTCCATAAAAGCTTTTTAAGTCTCCTCTTTCCCAAGAGAGCTCTGGAATGTCAGTCTGCTGCCCTGGGTCTACCCACTCACTCCCCTCCCCCTCTCCATCCACAAGATTGGGAGAGGATGGCTACCACGTGTCTGACAGTCTCTGTCTGACATGCTAAGCCTTTCCTCGGCAAACACGCCCTCTGTTGTCCGAAAAGGAAAACGTCACTTTGTCTCCACAAGTATAATGGCTTTTACGGAGCAGAGCATCTTGATCGATAAAGCTTGCGCTGCTCACCACCAAAGTCAGTGGTTCAAACCCATGAGATGCTTTGTGGAAGATGAGACTGTATGCCCCCATAAAGGTTTACAGTCTTGGAAACCTTGAGGAGCAATTCTGTCTTCTAAGCCACTCTGAATCAAGATCAACCCAATGGCAGTGGATGTAAGGCTTGTGAATTATATTTATTTTTTATCTCCTACTCCCCACTTACTTCCATTGCCATAACTTCACCTGCAGTTACCCACTCAAAAGTGAACTGACCAGACCAGAGACCCCACATTATCTGTAAAACTGGTTATTTTCCTCCAAGGAGAGGTAACTCCAAAATAACACAGTCAAGGAAAAGGGTTATATTTTATCTCCCCTTCTGAGATGACCTGAGGGAGAAAAACCAAAATAAACTCACAGCCATGGACTTGGTCTCGATTCACAGCCACCCTAAAGAACAGAGTAAAATGGCCCCTGTGGGTTTCCGAGACTGTAAACCTTTACCAGGAGGGGCTGGTGGATTAGAACTGCAGCCCAGTGTGCACACACACACACCACCAGAGCTCCTGGTAAAAGAGAAGACCAAACTCACTGTCACTGTCACCCTATATGGCAGGGTAGAACTCCTGTGGGTTTCCCAGACCATAAGCCTTCATGGGAGCGGAAAGCCCGATCTTTCTGGAGTGGAACAGCTGGTGGTTTCAAAATGCTGACCTTGCAGCCCAACACACAACCACTACACTACCAGGGTTCAAGGTAATACTCAAAGGGAAATCACCCATGACGGATAAATTACCCCTCATCTGACCCTGACCCACGAAGTCCCAACAGAAACACAATCAGATCGACTATCAGTCCCCATCTACCCCTCCCAGGATAACCCAATACCTGAGGTGGCTCAGGTGAAGTCCGGGGCTCCTGCGGGTCTCCACCTCCACATCACTGCTGGGTTCTGAACAGGAAAAAAACAGACTTGGATGGGAGAAGGTGCAAGAGTGGAGAACAGAGAGGGGGTTGTCCTGAGAATGAAGTCTGACAAAAACTGACCAAAAAAAGAGTTCTGGACACTTCACAATTTCCTTTGGACTCAATCGGCGCTTTCCCACCTGTTCCAGGGAGAGAAGTGGCCAGGCAGAACTATTTGAAGCTGAGAAAATGAGTTAGAAAACAAAGGCTGAGGTGTGTGCCCTGAGTCAAATGAAAGCGACCGTGAGGTCCAGATGTGGGCCTCGGATTGGGATTAGGAACACCGAAAGAGTCCACGTTGTGCAGGGGCAGCGACTCCGTGAGTGGGACCGCAGACCAGAACTGGGGACGGTGATTATGACGCTTCGTCTAACATCCCAGAGTTGGCCAAAAAACCCCCACCAACTCTCAAGTTTCCCCGCAGCAAGTCTTTAAAGTTGGAGAGCTTCCTGCAGTGCCGCTGAACAGCTGAACGGGAGCGCGAAATGAACGGGGGGAGGAGGAGGAGGAGGGCAGAGCTCCGGGTGACATCAGGCTGAGGGGATGGGCAGGGTTGTGACGTCACGGAGCTGGTGTGTGCTCGCGAAATACGATCGGAAGAGGGGCTCGACCCCGGCGTGTGAACACGAGCCGGCCCGTTCCCGGGGGCCATGTGTGGACCGGCTGAGCCCAGTCGCTGGGCTGGCCAGACTCCTCCCTTCCGGGCGCGGCCTCCACCTAACTCTCCCGCCTCCCTCACCTGCCGCCGCCGCCGTAGTTGCTGCTGCCGCCTGCCGGTCCTCTAGCTTCGACAAAGAGCCGCCCACCCTGGCGGCCTTCCGCTTCCTGCGGAAGGAATGCCGCTCTAGCCACCAGACCCGGAAGTAGACTCGATGGCGTGCCAAGTACTTGCGCCAGCCACCGGAAGTTCCCAGGAAACCTTGCGCGTAACCATGGCAACCTGACGTACGCCGTAAAGCTCAGGCCCTTTCCCACGTGCCGTGAAAAGCTGGTCCCCATTTAGCCCAGAACGAAGAACCTGGCCCCCCACGGCCCTTCTCGCAGCGAGGCCTGCGCCGCGGCAGCCGCGCCTCGCGCACCAGCTCCGCACCCGAGAAGCCGTCTACCTTCCCCCGCCGCACCGGTCACCGCCGGCAAGGCGGCGGTGTCAGTTATCGGTCCCGAATGCCCTCCACCGAACAGAACCGAGACAAGGAGCACAGGACAAGGCGGTTTGAGTCTTCAGCCAAGACGATTTATTGTGCACATTACATCGAGCCACAACTGCGGGCAGAACGAGTCCAGAATGTCTTAGGGCCGGGGCAAAGGCTCAAAGCCGGACCGGTTATGAGAGGAGGTGGCGGGTCTCTCGGCGGTCCAATGGCGACCGGGTTGCAGATGCGGAGCCGGTGGGGAGCGCGCGGTCAGCAGCTTGTAGCAGTGTCCCGGCCTCAGGCACCCCCTAGTCAGTCCTGCAGCTGTGGCTTCGGAGGGGCGCCTGGGTGTTTACTTGGACCTCTGCCTCATCTTTCTTCTCTTGCGCTTCAGTCTGAGGAGAGAAACAAGATGAGTGGATACAATTCGAGTCACCAAACCCCCCGCCTTCGTGTCCCACTGTGACGTGTGCATGTAAGACATGGAATATTGCATTGCTCTTCTGCTGTCTTCCAATGTTCCCCCCACTTCTGATATCTGAGCAGAAGCCCGCCCCCGCCCCCTTTCTGCCCGCGGTGTTGCACATACCTGCGCATTCTCTTCTTCCTCCACTGGCAACCGATCCAAACAGAAGCACAGAACACAACGAAATCAGTAACTTGGGTGACAGATCAGGTCGGAGTCTCAAACGCATCCTTTAATACCAGGCCGGTTTGAGGCCTCGGTCGCCGCCACCCCAGCAATTGGGATCTCCGGATGCCAGCCCCCATTTCGCGCCGTGCTCTACCTCTTCTTCCAATATCCCCGCCCCCAACTCCTCAGGTTCCCCCGCAAACTCTCCTTCCTTCCCCTGTAGTACTTGGGCACCCTTGGAAACCATGGCGGACACTTCCCTGTCTCGGGCGTTTGCCCCGCTCGCCGGCAGCACCTACCGCCTGAATTCCCCGCTCAGGACCACTCACCTTGGCTCTCATGGCTCGGAGGTTTCTAGGGGGAGAGAGGAGAAAGCTACAGTTAGTTTGCCGGGATGATGTTAAAGACAGCAGCCGGATGCTGGTGGATTGTACGCGAAACCCAGACACCAACAGACGCTCACCTAACAAGATGGCGCTAAAGCCCAGAGAGACTCAGACGCCCGCCTCCAGCCCTTTTAAGGCCTCTCTGGTGACGTCACTTCCTGTCCCGCCTCCAGGGGCGGGGCTTCCGGAGGGAAACCACTACGCCTTCCAAGACCTAGTGATTTTGAGCCGACACCTTGTTTGTGCTCCTGGGAAACAGTATTTTGAGTTTGCGGAGAGCTTTTCTCCCCCGGTTTCACCACGCAGGGCAGAGTATTCTCCGGCGAGCATCTTTCGGCGTGACACCGCGAGTTTCGGTGAGGAGCGACTTCCGCCTGGCCTTTCGTTGCCTTCTGGGAATTGCAGTTACCTGGAGGAACCCTCCATTTTGCTGTGGGTTCTTGCAGACGAAAACATTCTTAATTTGCTTTGTTTTCTACATTAAATTGCTGGAAGGAGGTTCGATTTCGGAACTACTCTTAAGAAGCCAGATATTAGCATATGGAGGAGTGTAAAATGCGGCGTGGGTAAAGCTGTCAGCATTGAAGAAGTGGCCCTGAAGCCGTTGGAGAATGAAGCAGTCATTAGCCATTCGCAGGGAAGATGGGGCTTTCCATTCTACTTTAGTTTCAGTCCTGGAAACCCACTGGGGCACGGTCGCGACGCCACGGCAGTTGGTTAAAATGTCACAGCAATTTTCCCTAGGGGTGAAGAGCAAGCCCCAAAGCACAGAAGGGAAGATTATTCATGTGTTGTGGCGAGAATGTTAGACTTACTGGGTTCGTGGTAAGGTCCTAATTACCAGACTTGACTACAAAGTCTTAGTGACAAAGAACTCTGGAAAAACTCACTGCCATTGAGTTAATTCCAACTCAGTGACCCTCAAAGCAGACTGTAAATCTCTTTTTTCAAGTCTTTATTTAGAAGCATGCATATTCCTTTTTTATCTGCTCGACTTTAAATCTTTATAGGAATACAGTCTTATCTTTCTCCCATGGAGCAGATGGTGGATTCGAACCAATGACCTTGTGGTTTGCAGATTAAAACAACCCACTACACCGGCAGAGCTCCTTCATGTTTAGCTTGCTTATGGGGTAACCTGACACTGCTTCTGGACAGTCAGCTTCCCCTAAGATGGTTTTATCATGATCTTTGTCACAGTTTTTTAAAAAGGTAAACAACTCTGAATTAAAAAAAGGAAAAGAACTGGAGTTGACAAAGCACTAACCCAAAGGTGCAGCTTGACCTTACCAGCTGCACTGCACAAGGTGTGGCAGTCTGCTTATGTAAAAACTGCTGTCCCCGTGGCCCGCAGCCCAGCACGGAGCCACTGCAGCTGGGTTGCTTGGGTTCAGCCTCAGAACCCCTGTAGGGCAGATCTAGCCTGCCCTTCAAAGTGCATAAGGATGGACTCAATTTCAATTTTTTTCATTTTTAAAAAATGCTTTTATTGGGGACTCTTACACTTATCACAATTCATACATTCATCCATTGTGTAAAGCGCATTTGTACATATGTTGCCATCATTTTCAAAGCATTTTTCTACTTGAACCCTTGATGTTTTTTCCCTTCCTCCCTCCCTCATGAACCCTTGATAATTTATATTTTCAATTATATTGTCCTGTCTCCCATCACCTACTTTTCTGTCCGTCTTTGTTAAAGTGCATTAAGTAGCTTCTTATGGTCGGAACATGACTTTTAAAAACAGGGCTTCAAAAAGGTAGGGGAAAAGATAAAATATATACTCTTGCATATTGTGTAATGTGTAGTTAAGATTCTAGCAGTTTTGTGTTGAGTTCCCCAGAAGCTTTCCAGTGGTAAGATTCCCTACACTAAAGGGTAAGACCTAGAGACCCAGGTCACGTCATTGAGCTCCAGGTCAGCAGTGGCTCACATGTAAGGTATTTAACAAAACATCTACTAGCACTAAAGCAGAGTAATAGAAAAAAGATAAAAAAGAAATGCTCGGGAGATATGAATTTTGATTATTTGATTTTTATTATCAATAGTAAAAATCTAAAACCATTCTTCCTGGCTTTGTCAATACCTGTAGTGTTTTTTTGCAGTATATCAAATGCCCTAGAGTCAACAAGTGATACATTTCTACTTCAGAAAACTAAATCACAAACTCCCATTTCCTATAGGCAATTGACTCGATCATAATTCAGAGATCCCAGGCTTTGTGTCTTCCCTAAGTATTCTTGGCTAAGGAAGTCTGAATACTCATTTGGTACAATTTCAACTCAACAGACACCGCCCCTGCCCCCTGCCAATCAAATAAGAGCAGCGTACAAATGCACATCAGTATGACCAAATCCAAATTTATTTTAATGACATCTCATTTTCAATGTTAAAAAACCTCATAAATTAGTGGGCGCCCTAGTTTGCTGGCAGCACGCCAGAGGTACTAAATCCATCACCTCTCTCCAAACCCCAGCAAGTCATCCAGTCCAAGTCCAGCTTCAGAAGCCAGTCGTCGTCGTCTCCCGTCAGTCTGTTCCCCTGGGTCCTGGGCTTACAGCTCAAAGGATCACACACAGGGAACAAACCAGTTGAGCTTCCAACTCTGATTTGTGTAAGACGGAGCAAGGAAGACCTGACTGACCCCAAAGAAAAGGACACGGCTGAGATGGACTTACTTCTCTACAGCTGGATGGGAATGGGAAGGAAAAAGAGGGGGAAACAAAATTCTCCAGAACCAAAATAAGCAAAGATTCATTCAAGATGAGACTCCGTTGGTAAATGCAGGCTCCTGCTCCTGATCAGACAACCTGGGCAAGCGGAAAACCGGCCCTATGTGAATAAAAGCCACCTGCAGAATCGCTCCTCTGACTCGAGGCGAGATAAAGATACTTAGCAAAGTGCAGAAAGAGGCAAAGCCCCACCGATGGGAAAATGCTGACACTGGAGCGGCATAAAAAACTTCAGCTCAGTCTTTAGGTGTTGTGGCTAATTTAGCCTCCTCCCTGTTGTGCTGTCGGGCCGCGAACCTCGACCAAGCATAGTAGTAGAAAAAGGCTATAAAGAGGGGCTTGAAGACGATGGATTTTGACTCCTGATTTTATTATTCAATTTCTTTTTTTCTATTTAGAGTAGTCTTTGGTCGCTGGGAAGCCTGGCCTCCCGAGACCAGAGTCCGTTGGAGCTGGTTGTTGTTGGAAAGGGATGGGTTGGGGGACAGGGTTGGGCAGGGAGACCCCGCTCTGCTGGTGGTCCTGGATGGAGAAGGCGATCTGCACTCCACAGAGCCTGGGGTGTGGTGGGAAGGGGATGAGGCAGGAGTGGCAAGCCTGGGGAGATGGGACCCACCTCAATCCCCAGCTTCATTCTCTTCTAACGTTTCCCCACTGGTGGCGTTCTCTGCAGTCTTGGAGGCCTAATTAGGGGCAAGGAGAAAGAGCACCCACGTGAGTTTAGAGGGAGGACAAAGGACAGTCACTTTAAGTGCAGGCTGAGGCTCGGGGTTGGAGGGAAGGTGGGGTGGGGAGAGGTCTAGGCACACAAAGTACCCCGACCACCCAGGAAGGTAGAACAAAGAGGGATCAGGTTCACCCTGCCAGAGAGGGATCATCATTAGCTTACCTTCTTTTTTTTCTTTTTTTGAGTTTTCCGGCTTGCTGAACTCTGGAGGAGAGCCTGAAAAATAGGATGGAGCGGCACCAATTATGAGGAGGGTGAAGGAAGCACTAACACAAAGTATTACACTTGGGACTGTAGCTCTTTTCAGAATGTCGCTGACATTTAAGCCTTGCTCCCAGGACAGGAGGCACCCACGCGCGCCCCTCCTTTTCCACACTAACCTTCAGCTCTGCATCCTGGACCTCCATCTCGGACTTGTAGATATCAGGTTCAAAGGGACCACTGGTTATCCGCATGGGGCCATTGGGCATGAGCAGAACTGTAAATTTAAACTGGGCAACAAACTCACCTAGGGGAGAAACAAAACCAAAGGGATTTTGCTGTTTCTTGCCCCAAGTGTCTTGTCTCTTCCACAAGTCATAGGGGTTGGGTGGGGAACCATGTAACAAGAGGCTCCAAATGCAAAATTCTCTAAAAACTCACCCTCCTTCTCATAGAGAACGTTAAATGGTTGTAGCAGTTCATGTTTGGCGCACTCTACCACACCCATTCGGGCCTTCTTCTCATCTTCAAATGCTCTGGGGAGGGAAGAAGAAAAAAAATCCATGTACTCTTAACCGCCCCCTCCCACTCCTGCAGCCCTACCATTTTACTCACTTCCCAGGTCTTGCCTCTCCCTACCCCCCACCCCCACCTAAAGCAGGAGAGCAACACTAAGCTTAAGCCTGAGGTTAGGCGCCAACCCAGTACCTTAGAGTAAACGGCATGGCATCGAAACGTCTCTCCACCTCGCTGAAGAAGGCGCGTGACGTTTTCATTTTCAGGCCGTATTGTTTAGAGGGGTCCCGTTTATATATGGTGGTTCTCTGTCCTGCATCTTTGGCCTAAAAGAGCAAGTTCAGTCACATTCGGGCCCGTGCTCTTCCAACACACCCTTATGGTGACACCCCTCCCCAGCCCCCAAGCTAGCTCTGAGAAACCTCACCTTGCCCTCTCCTGAGCTGACAAGAACATCCACAGCATATACCTCATGTACTTCAAACTCAGCTTTTTCATGGTCCTTCCTAAAGGCAGAGCGGGAAAAGCAACCAGTAAGAGAAATAAGTAGGTGTAGGGGTTTGGAGAGAAAGTGGACCGGGTTAGGCTGGGACCATGGAAGCTGACTGGTCGCCTGGTATGAAGGTGAGAGGTGGAATGGGGCACCTACTTCTGTTGGTCTGTGGGATTCTGGATAATGGTTTTCTCCCCATCGATGACATGCTGCTTCAGTTGGTGTGACAGCATACCTGCAGACAAGATGGGTTAAAGCCAGAGGTGCTACTCACCAGAGAATTCCAAAGGCTTCTAACTCCACCCACCTCGCTTGTTCCATGGGACAGGCAATGAGAGGGAAAGTGCCTGGCTCTGGCAACACTGGCCCTGAGGTTTCTGGTCTAGCTGCAGCTAGAGCCAGGATGGGTCCTCCAGGGAACAAAAACCGTGATTATGCAAACCACTCTCCAACTCTCAACCCTGTATCTGAGGTCTCACCTTCGATCGGGGTGCAATTAAACGAATGGGCAACTTTGTTCCAGGCTTCTGTCACTTGTGTGTTCTAGAAGACACAAGATCACGTAAAAGGTCAGATGGCGGGGGGAGGGGGGGTTCATGGTAAGTCTCCTATCCAGGGAATAAGCGCAACAGAAGAGCTGAGAAGTCTACTAGCTTCTTATCCAGTGTCATGAGTTTCCTTGGCTTTTCATTTCATAACACCAGATCCCTCAGATCTAAGAAAGTCCTTACATCTATACATTTCACAAAACACATTCACAAACCTGGTCTGACTAGAAAATCTGGGATAGTGAGCAGGGCAGATCTGTACGTCAACGCTAGAAAATAAGGAAATGGCAGCTCAGGAAGGTTCGATGATTTGTCCAGGTTGAACCTGGTCATCAGGCTAAGCTTTGCTTTAAAAACCAGTGTCTAGCTCCCGTGCACCTGGTACTCTAACCTGCGAGGGACCGGCATCCGGGCAGCAGAGGCTCATTTTCCTTTCTCTCCTCTTTCAACTGTGATCTGATCATCCTCAAAGGGAATAACCGGTCACAGCTAATAGCTATTGTCAAGTACTTTACACAGACACTTTTAATGATCCCCAAAACTAACTGTGAGATAAGGGCAGTTTTGTTTTTCCCATTTTATAGTGTGGAAATTTGAGTTCAAATGTATTTGGGGGCAGCAAGTAATAAGAGTGTGACTGCAGGCAGCCTGGCATAATTATATCCTATCCACCCCACCTCCTGGCAAGTCGCACAACATGATAGAGAATGTAAAGTAAGATCTAACACAGGCTTCGTGTATCAGGCACTGTTCAAAGTACTTCCTAACAACTCTAGGGAGTCGATTGCCACAATAAGGAAACTAAAAACAGAGTTAAAACCATACCATGATAGCACAGCAGCAACAAACTGTAGCACACATTGATTACAAGGGAAGAGTGAAAACTTGTAGCACTGGATGTGACTGAACTATGGAATGATGTTATCTGTATTCTCAATAAAATGGCTTGGGAGGGGAAAAAACAACTCTAAGAATGAGGGATGAGAGCACAGAACAGGAGAAAAAGGACAAGGGATCTCTGGAAATTTGCATGTTCGGTGACAGCTGGTACCCCTACGAGCATTCACATCTGGGAACCTTATCATCCAGTACTTAACTGAGTGGTTATGTACTGGGCTAACTGAAGAGTCAGCAGGGCAAACCACCAGCTGCTCCACAGGAAAACGATGAGCCTTTCTTTCTAATCTTGCAACGAGTTAGTCTTGGAGACGCACAGGGGCAGGTCTACCCTGGAGTTTGAATCAATGGCAGTGAGTTACAGGTGATGAATGCACCTTCTCTCTGACAAGGCTTTAAAATTGGACAAAACTGCTTACCTGGTTTCCAGGTTTGACCAGGCGTAAGGCAGCCTCAGCACAAAGGTGAGCCGCCTTAATGACATCTGCTTTCCGCCCTGTCACTGGGGTCCCCTGAAGGTAAGAGAAAAGGCCATCAGTGCCTTCCAGAGCTCTTCAACTCAGCTGGTCAGTTAATACCATTACACAAGGTCAAAATTAACCGTTCTGCTTCTCTAGCAACTCAAAACGTACATGGCGGTGTTTGGGGGACACATGCAAACAAGCCCTCCCCCCACCTGCACTCAGTTCAAGGCAGGGTACCTACCCCAGCTACATCAACCACGAAAGTGTGGGCCACGTTGGCGATGAAGCCATCCACGTGGACTCCAAGGTCGCTGCAAAGCACGGGTACAACATTAGACATCTATGAACTTGTGACTTTGAACTAGTCCATAACGCTTAGCAGGAAGACAAGTGGTCTACACGGGCTGAAGCTTACATTTTTACCAAATCGCCTTCCTTGAGAATATAGTCCTGGTCGCTCTTCAGAGGGGAGAAGTGACAGACACAGTTATTGACTGAAATGCTGGTCGGAAAGGCAATTCCTGCAAAGAGAGACTGTCCATTAGCTCGTTGTCCCGCTCTATCAGGCAAATGGAAGGTTTGTCTTCCATGTTTTGTCACCCAAGTGTGAAATCCGTTTGGGGTGGGTGGAAAACGGCTTGGGTCCCACCACTTTAAATTTCCAAATAGCTCATCCAGAGCTAGGTTCGTGCTCAAATGAAGCAACAGAACTGTCGGGACCAGAAAAGGGAAAACCAGGGTGGGGTGTGGTTGTTTGTTTTGTTTTTACCTTTTTTCATTTCCTTTTCTTTCTTGAAGATCTTCCCGGTCTCTTCCATAATCATGGCATCACCTTTTTCACACAGGCTCAGCACTGACACACCTGAGCTGGAAGCTTCCACCAAAGACCGAAGGACTCCTGGGGACAGAATCCCAGCACATCAACCTTACCTGGGTTATTGACTTACTACGCAAGCACCACCTAGAAGCTGGTCTCAGAATCCCTAATAGGCCTTTAGGGCCACTGCCCTGAGGCCTAAAGAGAATTTGTTCCCCTCTCACTCCCTTCTCTCCCTCATTTAAGTCATGTGACAAGCAGGTATATCCAATCTGTTTCTCTAGGCAAGGCCATGTCCTTTTCAAACAGGACACCTTTAGTGTGGGTAGGACAAGTGTGTGTGAACTTCAGGGGGCTCTGGCCAAAGTATCAGACTAGAGAAATTTATAGGCGTCAGAAACAGCAGGAAGGTAGGCAGAGGTGCTGACTCAAAGCTGATGCATTGCTAAGTAGTACCTTCTCCTCAGACACCTCAATTAGTTGTTAGTAATCTCAAAGTATGCCGACTTATTTCCTCATAAGCATATAAGGGCACTTAATCCAAGGTCTCTGGGCTTCAGCAGTCTGAACTTACAGCTCCAGAAGAGACAAACAAAGAACACTCCCCCCACCCAAACCATTGATTTCGACACAAGTACCCCAAATTAGGGTCACACACTAAGTGCCCACTGTGCTGGATACCCTCCCTACAACCCGTTCTAAACCTCAGGTTAGATTTTTGAGATCTGTGTTTAATTAAAGGGGCAAAGAAGCTATCGCAGCCACAGGACCAAATGCATTCCAAATACCTCCTCCTCAATGATTTCTCAGTCAAAACCAGCCCATGGCCAACCACTTTCCTAGAGTGGCCACAGGCAGGATAGGTGCCCGAGGTCAGCGCAGCAAGGTTCTTGGAGCCAGGATGACTTCTGAGAATGGAAAACCAGTCACCCCTCTTTACAGGACTGGTCACACACATGTGTAACTGGGGCACCTCCCGACACTCCCCAGCTGTCAAGTTCCTGGGAACAATTAAGAGGCCAGGCTAACCTGGGCTACCTGCAGACAGACCAGAGGGTCATCGAGCTGGTCCTCCAAAAATAAAAGTGTGTTAAACCTAGGGGAGAGCGTGTGGGGGGCTGCCCTCCAACGTCTCCTGAGCTGGCCCGCGGGTGGTGGGAGCATAAATGGGAAGACTTCAGCCAAGCACGTGGTGGGGAAGGTGGTGTCAGGGATGGCAGCCCAGGGAGAGGGTGCCAGCGATCCGCACAGGGACGGCGCAACACGTGCCAGCTCAGTTTCTGACGCCCAGGAGCCGCGACAAAACAGAGGGGCGCTTCCGTCGCCAACAGCTGGGCTCTTCCTTTCCGAGGTGGCTGCGGGGCTGCCAGAACCAGGGAAGCCGGGATCTGCACCAAGGCCCGCCCAGTGCCCCCTTGCACTTCTGTTTCGGAGGCCCGCAGGGTCAGGGGGTGCAGCGGTCCCTTTACCCCCGGGGGCCTGGGGTCCGAGCCAGCCGAGGGCCCTGCTCGGCGCTCCTTCCCGCCGCTCGTCCGCACGTCCAGAGTCCAGTCCAGGCCTGCTGCTTCCGATCCCGGGAGGGATCCTGCCCCCACGCCGCCCCCAGCGGGCCGGCGCTGACCCCTCACAGCTCACTCCGCACGACTCCACTGGGGCCGCCACTCCTGGGCCAGACCGGCATCGTGCCCCTGACCTCGCCCCTTTAGCCTCGAACCCCCGACCCCTGAAACCGCACTCACGGTTGGCGATGTCGCCCCCCATCTTATACTTGGTCACGACCAGGTCCTCGGCGATAGTTTGCTCCTGCTGCTCGTCCTCGCCCGACATCTTCCCAGCACCACAGCCGCAGCCGCGCTTCCCCTGAGCCTCCGCCGCCGCCTCCCCTCCCAGCCGAAGCCTGTGCCCACAGAGCCCTCGATCCTCGCGGAGAGCGCGAACGAAAGCGCGAGCAAGCAAAGGAGCGGGCGGGCGGCCGAGAGCGACAGGCTGGGAGCGCGCGGGCTGAGGCGCGGGGCACGCTGGGACGACGAGTCTTTTCCACCACCAACTTCTGGCCGCCCTCGCGGATCGGCGAACTACAATTCCCAGACTGCCCCTCGCGCCCCTAAGCCAGGCCCTGGGGCCTTGCCCTCCGCGGGCCTCGCACGCCGGAACCGCCGAGCACGACGGGAAGGGTCAGGCACCGGCGCGAAGGCGGAGCCGTTGGGGAGCATGAGGAAAGCGTGGTCTCTCCCGGAAAAACCACATCTACCAGGAGCGCCCGTAATAGAGGGGGGCGGGCTCAGGGGAGGGGGCGGAGCCACGGCAGGGAACCAGGTTGGCAGGCGGGTGTGACGGGTGGGTACTGTCTACACCCGGCCCAGAGGCGCGCCCTCCTCCACACCCCAGCGGAGGGTGGTGAGACCGGCCCAGCAGGTCCAGTCCAGGCCCTGGTTGCTGGGAGACTGGAGAGGGGCCAACCAGTGTGGGAGGATCCTCCGCCCAGGGAGCCAGGCCTGCCAGGGCGCCCTGACTCAAAAGGATCAGCCCTTTACAGCCTCCCCATCTGGAGGCTGGACGCCCACTGGAGTGAGCTGGCACGATCTAGGGAAGTGCTCGGAGTGTGTGGATCCCTTTACACGTCTGGCATTCCCAACCTTGACCTTTGAAGCACTTCAGATAAGACCAGCCACTTTGCCCAACTTCCTCATGCCTGTTTTTGTTTTCTGCTGTTATTCCCCTTGATTACATAGCTGGGGGTAATGTCACATGGGGCAGAGAGGGACTGTCGCCTCTGACTACCGTTCAGAGGGGCAGAGTAAGAAGGTGGTTAAGCATTGGGCACTGAATCCTAAGGTCAGCGGTTTGAAACCACCAGCTGCCCCACTGGAGGAGGACAGGACTTTCTCCTCCAGTATAGAGCTAGTCTTGGACACCCTTGGGGACAAATTCTAGGGTCCTATAGGGTCACGTCACGTGGGAACTGACTGGAGGACAGAGCTTGTTTTGGCTCACACACGTTTTCTTCATTTGATAGACAGAAAGCTGAAAGACATTGGCATTTTTATTCAGATATGTATAAAAAAAACAAAAAAAAACCCTCTTCAGTGATAAAACAGACATTTCCCGCCAGTTTCCCATCCAAGGGGAGCGAGGTCTAGAGGTGGGTACCTCATGCCTTCCCTATTGACGATAAGGTTCCCACTGGTGGACGAGAATCGCTCCTGAAACCCTTGTGAATCTGCCTTTGGTCAGGGGGTAGATCATTTACAGCCCTTACGGGTATGGGTGTACACCAAAAAAAAGTCCAGTTATTTTTCCTTCGGGCCTCCTCCACTGCCTGAGATGAGGACTCTGGGTGTGGGAGGAGGCTGTAGTTACTGGGATGAGACTTGATTCAGTGCACAAACAAGAAAACAATGCCCTTTTCAAGGGTTACTGACCTTGATCAGTTCTCCTTAACACCTTCAAGAACATGGGAAGCACTAAAAAGCATGTAATACATATAAGAGCAAATGCATGCCATCAGGAAGATTGTGAATCCTGATCTGCCACGTCATAAAAATAGCTGTTTCCTCATTGGTTAAAGCAGGTAACACCCACCTTAAAGAATTATAAAGGAACCCAGGGGGCACAAACCCACCAGGCACTCTGAGGGCTTCTGCCCCTGTAAAGATTTTCAGCCTCAGGCACCCATGGGTGGGGTGGGGGGCAGTTCTCATCTGTCCTATGGGGCCAATCTGAGCTGGAAACTGCGTGAAGGGGAGTTTACAGAATTGTCAAGATTAGGTGAGATAACGTAGGTGAAGTTGAGCATGGTCATGCCTGGCACACAGTGAAAGTGCAATTCATAGTAATCATGAATATCACTCTTCCTTAACCTCTTTGCACCTCAAAATGTTAAGCTTCCCGATCTTTTCAGGGTGTCAGGAATCATAGGCCATCTTTTACTTTCTCCTGCCAGATTCCCTCCCTTCCTCTTCCTCAGGACTGTCTGGGAAACAAAGGCAGACCGAGAGGCCTCTGAGTCCCCAATAAGCCAGAGCCTAAAAGAAAAGAGCAAGAAGAATAATCCTTCATATCTTGAGGGAGCCCCCCTGAGGATGCAGGGGAACCAGATTGGGAAAGCACACAAAATAAGGAAAACTTCCTTTCCTGGGGTTGGGAAAGAAGAGAAAGTGCACAGCTGACTACAAATCAAAATCATCACGTGTCAAAAGTGTTTAAAGCCTCCATAGGTGGAATGGAATGGTCTAGGATGGAGGAGATGAGGGAGAGGGAAGAGGGGTACCCTCTAAAGCCATTAGCTGCCCTCAAATGCTTCCTGAGCAAGTGTCTTGGGAGCAGAGGTTATGTCCTCTGCGCATTGGCCTTGGGGAAGAGCCTGCTATGCCAGTAATCAGGGTTGTCAAAGGCAGAGTCAGTGGCTTCTAAGCTCCGGAGAGTTTTGAGCCGGGTGTAGTGGACATGGGGAGCATGGTTTCCAGGCCCCCGGAAAGCTCTCATCTCTTCATAGCCTTGCTCAGCTGCCGAGCAGGCACCCATAGATGCGTAATCCCCCCCCGGATCTCCTCCACCACGGCGCCGGTTCATGTACTCATAGTCTTCCTCTGGAGTCGTGCCAGCAGTGGGCATGATGGGCATCGGGTGGAGCGGGCAACTCTGGGTGCTGCCCAGGGAGGCACTGAGGTCAGAGCCCACATCCATGTACTCATAGCCCAGCTCCTCGAGGGAGCCTGGCCTAGGGGGACGAGGTGGGCTGTGCCTTCTCCTCCGGTTCATGTACTCGTACTCCTCGTCTTCATCTTCTTCCTCAGTGCCCAGGACAGAGCTGAGGCCCACTGAGGACAGGGTGCCTTCCCGAGATGGAGTACCTGAAGGGTGAGAAGCAAGGGCGAGGATGTGAACATGCTCAGGGTAATAGACACTGGGGAAGGGGGCGAACGCTAGGGAAAACAATTGCGTATGGGAGGGATTTGATCAAGAGACCAAAGGATTAAGAGGAATCGAGATCAAAAGGATCAGAGGAAATTTTGAGGAGAGCCCTAGGAAACATCAGGCACCTTTAAGGTGAGTATCTGGCATGACATAACCATTGACATCCTCTTCCTCCAGCCCCGGTGGGGAGAGCGGGGTGACAGGAGTGAGCAGACTGTGGCGCTGGGAGTGGTAGGCGCTGTCCCCCCGGGGCTGTGGGCTCCGGCTCCGGCTCCGACACATGGACGCCCTTTCCTGGAGCTCAGCCTCAGAGCCCGTGGCGTGGCCCTCCGATGACTCGGATGTCAGGTGTCGCCGAGACACTGGGTGCAGGGAGGCTGGTCGTGGGCACCGTTCACTACCCTCACCCACTGCAGATTCCTAAGGAGGAAACAGAAAAGAATTCGTGGGGACTGAACCAGAGAACAGGGGAGAATAAGAAATGCATTGAGGAGGAGATTGGGCCGGTCAGTGTCCTCCTTTTGGAGGCTCCTGACTAAAGCTCAACCGTTAGTCTCACCCAGGCATAGCTCCTTTGTAACGTGTTTCAACTACCAAATTGTATGGTCAGAGAACTATATGGTCAATAAATCTGCTAAAAACAAAGCTAACGGCAAAAAGAGTGATAGGCGTTCACATTGGCTCTCTCAGTCCTAAGACCCTCTGCCCCTAGCCTTTCAACGGCTCCTTCAAAGGAGGTCGACCTTACCTGGCAAGCCTCCCCCAGATTACTCTGGTTCATGGGCATGTATCCAGATGATGGGCTTCGGAGACTCTGGCTCTGGGGTGAGAGAAGCAAGAGACAGGTCACGCACCACTGAAAGAGAAACCAACTCGTCGTGTGGATGGGCATGCTGGAGTCTTGGGTGATTAGAAGCGCCCTTACCCCACGTGGTCGAGGAAGTGTGCCCAACGGCAAGGTGAGAGCAGAGTCCAGGGTGCTCGCCAGGTTGTCCTCTGCCTCCAAGTCCAGATCCAGGTCTAGTTCTGGCTCCAACTCCACTTCCTCCAGTTCCTTGTTTCTCAGCGCCACAGAGCCCGCCCCAGATGTGAGCCCAGGTCCGCTCTCTCTCTATGGAGGCAGACAGACGGCGGTGAGGGGACACTTGTCCTAGCAAAGCTCCCATTTCTCCAAATCTCTTCGCTAGCTCCGCGTTCCTACTTACCTTTATGACCAGGTAACGAGGTGGGTCTCGGGCCATCCTGGTGAACTCATTGGCTAGTTCTTTAAAGGTAGGGCGGATGTTCTCATCAATCATCCAACCTGAGGATAAAGTATAGCGGGCAGAGCCATAAGGGGGTGAATGGAGTAGGGAGGGAAGTCTAGTTAGGAAATGCCTGGGGATCAGCAGGTAACTCACACTTGACCATGACCATGTAGACATCAATGGTGCAGATCTGGGGCTGTGCCAGTCGCTCCCCCTTCTCCAGCAGGTCTGGTACTTCAGCCAGCCGCAGCCCTGCGTAAGGCTCTGCCCCGAAGGTCATCAGCTCCCAAACGGTCACGCCTGGTCCCAGGAGCAATGAAGTAGTCAGTGATACATAGGTGGGAAGGTGCAGGGAAAGTAGAATCTGATCAGACACACGGAGCCAAAGGGCTCCGAAATTCTAGGAGGGTCTGGGGTGAGGGGGTAGGTGGGTGTGTCTTAACTAGAGGGCATCCAGGTATACACTGACCATAGCTCCAGACGTCACTCTGGTGTGTGTATTTCCCAAAGTGGATACTCTCCAGGGCCATCCACTTAATTGGAGTCTGGGGAATTAAGGAGAAAGGTGTCATCAGTTGATTTCCCACAGATTTTCTTATCATTTTTCTTTTTTTTTTTTTATTTATTTTAACAATTTATTGGGGCTGATACAATTCTTTTCACAGTTCATACATATACATACATCAATTGTATAAAGCACATCTGTACAGTCTTTGCCCTAATCATTTTTTTCTCTTTTCTTCTTTTACATTTTATTAGGGACTCATACAACTCTCACCACAATCCATACATATACATACATCAATTGTATAAAGCACATCCATACATTCCCTGCCCCAATCATTCTCAAGGCACTTGCTCTCCACTTAAGCCCCCTGCATCAGGTCCTCTTTTTTTTTCCCCCCTCCCTCCCCATTCCCCCCTCCCTCATATGCCCTTGGTAATTTACACATCGTTATCTTGTCACATCTTGCCCTATCCGGAGTCTCCCTTCCCCCCTTCTCCGCCGTCATTTTTCTTTTTTTAAAAAACAATTTATTAGGGGCTCATACAACTCTTATCACAGTCCATACATATACATACATAAATTGTATAAAGCACATCTGTACATTCTTTGCCCTAATCATTTTTCAACCCAAGTTCAACCCCCACTTTTTTTTTTTTTTTTTGCTCTGATATGTCCCAGTTCTTCCCCTGGAACACACTACGCAGCCTCTGCTTGCCTCAGCAAGAGACTCCGGACGGGCCCCTAGCTCCACGCTCCCCCCCACCCCCGGTCTCCTGACCCCGTGCTGTGCGTCACCGCCTCACCTTGGCCTCACTGTGTAGGAGCTGCTTATCATCAGGAGGCAGCAGGTCAGCCACCCCGAAATCTGCCACTTGCACCTGGCTGGGTGACTTGAGCAGCACGTTCCGAGCGGCCAGATTCCTGTGCACCATACCATGTTCTTCAAGGTAGTACATACCCTACAGGGGAGGCGATCCACTCAGGCTTAGGGTTGGTCCCCGAGACCAGAATCAGTTCCGACAGCATCGCTCCTGCTTTCAGCCTCCCCACCTGGTCGACAGCCAGGCAGTTGCCCTACAGAACTCCCCCAGGCTTCTCTCACCTTGGCAATCTGTACGCCCCAGTTGAGCAGCAGCTGTGGTCCCAGGGCCCCCCGATGTTGTCTCACATGATCCAGCAGAGAACCCAGAGGCAGATGTTGAGTGACGAGCTGCAGAGATGAGCCTGGGCACAGTCCCAGCAGGCGTACAATGTGGGCATGGTCGAGGCTGCCAATGGCCAACATGTGCTGAGAGAAGGAGGGATCATCCAGTGAACAAACAGGTTTACTTGCGTTCGCTCATAGATGTCTGCACCCCGCCCTGTACCCAAGTAGGGCAGCATTCCTAAGAACACCAACAAGGAGAACATAGAATCTGCTTACCCAGGATCAGCCTCCCACAGAAATGTATCTCATCAGGCGCCCACCCAAAGTCAGTTACGGTTTTTTAATGAAATACTTATTGGGGGCTCTTATACCTCTTTTTTTTTCTTAAAATCATTTTATTAGGGGCTCATGTAACTTATAATCCATACACACATCAATTGTATAAAGCACATTTGTACATTCATTGCTTTCATCATTCTAATAACATTTGCTCTCCACGTGTCAGCTACATTTTACACACACACACACACACACACACACACACACACACACACCGTCCCCCCCTCCCCACTTACATCAGTCACAGCTTGAAAAGACTGCCGTCCACTCTTGTCCTCGATGACTTTAATACAAACTGGAATCTTGATGGATTCACCCTCCGGGATCCACACCCCCTGGAATGTTTGGGGCAGGATTCAGTCTTAAGAGCCTCCTCCTCCCCAGGCCAATCCTTTTCCTCCCTCTTCCTCCCCTTTGCCTGGGGTCCTTTCCGTGGCTTCTGGTGGGCCAGCACTCACCTTGTGCACCGTTCCAAAAACACCGGAACCAAGCACTTTGAGCTTCCGCAGCTCTGTCTCTTTGAAGATTCTGGCCAAGACCTTGTTGGCCTTCTCTCGGGGGTCCAGAGGCTCTATACTCTGAGGAGCACAGAGGGAGGAAGTGGTCAGGAAAGCCCACTCCCAGGTTCCACTTCACCCCTCCCTCTCAGTGGTGTTGAAGGCAGAGCATCTAGAGGACCAGGAGTAAGAAGAGTCTTTAGTCTGGATGGGCCCAACGGTCTACTGAGGAAGAAGAGACCCTGAGGACGGAGGAAGTTGCTTGGGCCACAAGATCACGAGGGCTGGGTTTTCCTCTTCATCAAAAAGGTTGGCAGTAAGGTCTCCTTGGGTGCTTCAAACCATGGTCGTAAGTTTGTCAAAGCCCTGCTGCACACACCCTCCTTTTTCACTCTTCAGCCATTGTCAGGGGGATGCGGTTTCCTCTCTGGATGCTTAAACTGAGGAAGGAAGGGAAAGAGCTTCCCCACAGTCATGCGCCAAATCAGTCGGAGAAACAGGGCCAGAGTGAGCGTTCTTCCTGTTAGGCCATGCTCTTCCTCGAAGGAAGGGAATCAGGTCGTAGAGTGAAAAAATACGTAGGAGACCTTCAAAGATGGAGCTAAGTACTCACTTCACCCCGTTCCAAGTAGCGCCTCATGGCCCTTTTATTCTGTATCCTGCGCCCACGCCAGTAGAGGAAAGTGCCAGCCAGGATCAGTAAAGTCATAGTAAGTCCTACCACCAACGCCAAAGCCATTGCCAAATGGGTTTTACTGTGGGAAAGAGAGAAGCCCAACATTACCCTACAGCAGTGGCTTTCAACCTTCCTAATGCCGCGACCCTTTCATACAGTTCTCCTCATGTGGTGACCCCCCAACCATAACATTATTTTCGTTGTTACTTCGTACCTATAATTTTGCTACTGTTATGAATCGGGCGACCCCTGTGAAAGGGGTCACGACCCACAAGTTGAGAACCGCTGTCCTAGCGCTACCCCTTCCCTACACAAGCCACCTGTACCTGTGAGAAAGGTATGGTGCAGATGCAGGGCAAGAAGTCAAAATTCACACCAACCACAAACACACACAACACACACATGGGAGGAGTGGGCTTCAAAAAGTTCATGGAAAATGGAATTTTAAAATGATGGAATCCTCTCCCCTCCCAAACTTGCTGAAGCATATATATGAAGGCCTATAGGGGGCACAGTGATTAGAGTGTTTGGCTGTTAAACGAAAAGTAGGTAGTTCAAATCCACCAATCTGATTATGTAAGGCTCTCAAGCTGTGGAAACCCTGAGAGAGTTCGACTCTGTACTCCAAGCCCTGGAGTCAGGATTGATGGCGGCGGGCTTTATATGGATGGAACAGCAAGGCCATTTTAGGAAGGGAAGGAACTTGGATCTGTGTGTGTGTATGTGTGTGTGTGTGTGTGTCTGCATTCTTATGCTGCCAGCCAACTGTGTACTTAAGGCCAGAATGAATAGATTCACTCTTCCCAGCAGGTAATTGTCTTCTCCCTAGATCCTCTCACAAATATCCCAATCTTCTAGAATCACCAAGCCCATCATACCTGATCAGCGCCTGTGTTTGGCCTAAGCAATCCTGTAGGTCTGGCCCCTTACACCTGCAAAGGAGAGTCACCCACTTGAATGGGAGCTTAGACAACAGAGAGTCAATTGCCATAACCTTCATATCTGAAAGTTTATTTCAAACCCTATCACATCATCCCAGCCCAGAGCCCAAAGCCCAAGACAGAGCCTACATCTCTTTGCCAGCCCGCCCTTAGAAGAGCTGATTCCAGGTTCCCAAACCATCAGGCGATCATGCTGATAAGTTTCCTTTCAGCCAATCCTTCATTACACAGCTGCGACTGGTTCTTAGGTCACAGTCCTCTGGACCTCTCTCCCCGTCGTCAGATCACTGACCCTTGGGTGCAGTTCTCATGGCAGGGTCGGCATTCATGCTGCGCATCCGGGTACTTGTAGATGGGACCCTTGGCGCCTAGCACTCCATGGGGACAGCTGCTCACACAGTGGGGCCCATCCCGAAAATGGGCACACTTGGTGCAAGCGTCAGAGCCCTGGGTGCAAAAGAGAGGATCAGAGAGAACGGCACCCGCTGGGCAATCCCGTTCCTCCCAGCAAGGCCCCACCCAGTCATTTAACATGACCTAGTCCCCAGTGTGGGCCTTGGCTTTTAGTTATGTCACCCCCATGCTCTGCAGGGCTGCTCTGCCCTCTCTCCGAGACTCTGCTGCCTCTACTGTACCAAGTCATTGCACGTAGCGGTGCCTTCCATGGGCTGGCATTCCGGGTGGCAGGAGAAACATTCAGCCTCACTGGCAAATTCACGAGGCTCCCTGTAGGCAGGAGAGGGTCAGGGGAGAGGATCGTCCCGTCCATGTTCTAACCTTTATGTCCTGACGCCCCAACCACAGGATCGCCACCTTGTCTTTCCCAAGGTGCTCGCAGAAAGGGGGCCAGAGGCTTGCAGGCAGGTGCCACCTGAAGGGCCCCACCCCTCTCCCTCACGATTCTTTCTCCCCTCGCCTTACCCGTTCAGAAGGTTGCAGTGGGTCACGCAGACACCTCCCCGGCTGTAGTTTTGGCAGGACAGGCACTGATCAGGGCCTGGGCCCCAGCAACCCCCGGAGGAGCACAGAGGGTCACATACTTTGCCTTCTGCCACTGCAGAGGAAGCGGTGGATGGAGAGATGATCTGAGCACTCCTAACAAACCTTCTCCTGAATTCCTCTCTATCGCTTCTGAAGCACCCAACCCCACCCCGCAAAGCCCCCCACTTCTCCTTGGTTCCACCCTCAAGGCAGAACTGTCCACCCCCACCCCTCCTTCCCGATGCCCTCTCTCCATCCCTCACCGCACTCTCGGCGGGGCCGGTTGTGCTTGATGTCCAGCCGCTCTTCTGCAGATCCCCGGAGCAACCTGGTCCAGTTGAGGGAGTGGTGATAGCAGAGCTGGCGGTTGGCGCTTATGTAGACACGGCCGGCGCTAATCTCCTTCAGGGACCGAAGGCCCAGAGACGTGATGTTCAAGTTCTTCATGATCAACAAGGAGAAGCCCCGGCTGTGGGTGAGGAGACAGTGAGAGGAAAACTGAGCTCGCAGTGCATCCGTTCTTATCCATCGCGGGCACGCTGGGCTACGCAGGCTCACAGCGAGGGAATCCCCCTCCGTTTGCATTTTCCCACTCAGACTCTGAGACCCAAGGGCCTGCTGTAGGAGACGACTGACGGCCCCGCCCCCCACCACCACCCTGGAGGTGTTCCAACCACAGACTGTGAATCATGCGAGATGCAAGCGTCCTCAGCTTGCTCCTGAGGAGGGGCTGGTGGGTTCGAACTGCCAAGCTTTTGGCTAGCAGCCCAAGACCTAAACCACTGTGCCACTCAGCTTCCTTCAGCACGAGACGGCACCTTGGCTTCCCCTCAAAGCTGCGTAAGCAGCAGGGTTCGCTGCACGGCGCAGTAACGGAGTCCCTCTACAGCCCGGACTCACTTATAGAGGCTTCTGCCTTCAATGGTCGTCAGGTTGGAAAAGACACTGAGGTTGTGCATATGGGAAGGCCAGGACTGGATGTTGAGGTAGCCTGAGGGGGTGGAAGCGATGTATAAGCAGCGAGCCTTGCCCTCCTCCCTCTTGCTCAGATTCTCTCCCGAGGTGCATGGGGCATGATTTTCTCAAGCAATCATGCTTCAGTCCCTGCCGATGCACCTGCTCTCTCTCCCAGCAAGGGTACCCTCCTCCCCCATCCAACTCACCTGTGATCTCCCGTACGGTCCTGAAGACGTTGAGTTTCTCGGGGTCCAAGGCGGGGATCTTGTGCCAGGGGTCTCTGGGGTGAGTGGAGGGAACCAGTGAACAAAGGGGAGGTAGCAAGGAGCACATCTAATGAAATAGCGTAGCTGCTAAATATCATTCTCCGTTGCAGGGACTCAGGGCCCTCCTTGGAGAAAGGGTTGGGGTCTCCAACATCTTGCACCAAAAAAGGAAGCAAGTACTTAAAGAATGAAGGGTACAGACCCCAAGAGTCCATTTAAAGGGGCTCCCACTGGCCAACTCAGGTACAAAAGAATAAGAGATGTAAAGGATTTTTTTGTTAAGTTGCTGTCAAATAGATACCACAAAACTGAATGAAATAGGGGGGAGCGGGGAGGGAGGGGGAAAAAAAAGAGGACCTGATGCAGAGGGCTTAAGTGGAGAGCAAATGCTTTGAGAAGGATTGGGTCAGGAAATGTATGGATGTGCTTTATACAATTGATGTATGTATATGTATGGATTGTGATAAGAGTTGTATGAGCCCCTAATAAAATGTTTAAAAAAAACGGAATGAAATAAATATCCATACACTCAGACATACATATTCAGGGCCATCGAGTCAATGCCAACCATAACAACCCTCCAGGACAGGGTAGAACTGCCCCCAGGGGCTTCCAAGATTGAACTCTTCCTGGGAGTACAGAACGTCACCTCCAGAGCTGCTTGTGGTTCCAAACTGCTGACCGTGTGGTTAGCAGCACAACACATACCCACCGCACCACCAGAGGGCTCCTGACACGTGTACACACACACATTACTAAGAAGGGAGGCTCGTCCAGATATTAGAATGCCAGCCAGTAATGGAGAACAAGCGAATGGGAAAGCCATCATAGTTGCTGACCCAGGCAAACCTCACTTCACAAGATAATGGATTCATTTGAGAGAGAAAATTAATGGCTTTGTAGTAGAAAAACCTGGCACACCATTGCTTAACCAAGCAGCAGGAGGTCGCCAGGGCCAGGCCAGACTGACGTCGGGTGCCTCCTCGATGGAGCACTAAGAACAGATGCGCTGTGGCCACCAATGATGTAGAACCAGCTCTGAGCACGCGGAAACATCAGGCAAAACCAAACTCAGGAATGCCACCAAGCACCTGGCCTGTGCAGTTCAAAACCGCCGACCGCAGGGAAGACAGACAAACCCTGAGAAACATTTCCAGATGGAAAAAAGAAACAGTCACGCCCACCCCACTGCGGTCCATGGACTCCGGCCTAGGACGGGGTAAAACCGCCCCATAGTGTCCAGGGCTGTCCGTGATCACCAGGGGGCAGATGCCGCGTCTCCCTCCTTAGGATGGCTGGTGGGTTCGACTCACCGACCTTTTCTGTGGGTCTCGGAGCACTTAGACCGCTGCACCATGAGTGCAACAAGAGAGACCACAGACACGGGGCAATTGAGTTCCTTTTACCAGGAAGCACATCAGTGGAAGAGTTGGGGACATCGGAGTTAAGCTTGTGGTCTAGGTGACATGGTAAGTCACGCTGGCTGTCTGAGGTAAGCGATTCTACTGTGTTTATGTCCTTCTTTGGGAATGCATACCGGAAAATCACAGGGATAATAAGGTTTCTAGAAGGAAGAGAAGCCAGCATATGAGGACACCTACCCTCAAGCTGTTGACAAAAACACTAGCATGCATACCACACACACATATGTATATGCACGCACGTGTGTGTGAGGGGGGCTTTAAAAAGTTTGTGGGAAATGGAATGATAAGGCAGTGGACCTTTTGAAGGTCTCTTCCACAGGTGAGGGTCTCCTCTGCTTTACCTACACATGGCAGTGACACCCACCCAATGGTGCTGTGTAAGAAAGGCCTGGTGATGCATTTCCATTAAGATTACAGCCAAGGAAACACTACACAGCAGTCCTACTTTCTAACACCTAGGATTCCCATGAGTCAAAATCCACCCCCTGGCAAGGAGCTTGGCGTGGAGGGCGTGGGAGCAGGAGAGAATGGAAGTGAGAGAGAGGGAAAAGGGGCTGGGGGAAGGGAAAGAGTTGGAGAAACAATAAAAAGCAAATGTATATGTTGGGGGGAAATGGCGAGCTAATAACAAATGAGTGCAAGAAAATGCTCTAAAATTGATTGTGGTGACGATTGTACAATTCTTAAGATGGATCAACTATTGAATTGTATCATTTGTGAATTATACGCCAATGAAACTGTTATGGTAAAAAAACAAATCTATAACATTAAATGTTGGGCAACTGAGGAAGAGGGAAAGCTTCAATCCATTCTTGCAAATTTTATGCAGACTGAGGACGATGATGACAAAACAGACTAACCGTGTCCTGGCTCTTTGGACCACCCCCCCCTCGAGCTCAACCCGGGAAGATAGCAGGAAGAAGGTGAGGACAGGCAGATCATGATCAACAGTTTAAAACAAAATAAAAAAGAACATCCTGTCACAGGATCCCCAGGGATGTCCCCAAGGGCATTGACACCTTGGGTGAGAGAGAGGTAGCATGTGGCATTATCTCAAGGTCTTTGCAGCCTGTAGGGTTTCATGACTTGGGCGCCTCACCAGCCCCACATATGAAGGGGGGAGCATGGCAGCTGACTGTGAGCAGGTGGTGGGGAGGGAGGGGGCTCGGAGGAAGAAGAGGAGCTGAATTCTAACCCATTGAGGCCTGTGATGAGGAAGTCCAGGTTGCCGAGGATCTTGGTGCAGTTCACAAACGTATCGATGTTGCTCGAGTCCACGGTCTGGTAGCGGCTCCCGGAGCCTGTCCCCTCGCAGGCTGCAAGCAGAAAGGAGAGGTAGCCGGCGCCCAGAGCGGCTCTGGAGGCCAGGGCGGCCCTTGCCCAACATCTTCCCAGTGCCTGCTCACCTTTGGGACACAAGCCCCCGCAAGGCTCACACATCTTGAGACTGTCATCTTCCTTCTTGTCTGCTGGACAAGCTCTGACACAAGACGTCTGATCTACCACAAAGTTATCTGGGAAAGAGGAGGGCACAGTGAGAGGTGAGGAATACTGCCAGTCAAACCTCGTTCCCAAGCCCTGGCTCCCGCTGCACCTCTCCCTACACTGGACGCTCCTGGAGCCGGGCAGGAGCGAGGGGCGCTCACTGGGGGTGACCCACAGGCCTTCTCAGCCACAATGAGCAAACGTTCTACCATCCCGGCTCATAGCGACCCTAGAGAAGGCTGCTTTCTTTTTTGATAGAGGTTTCTGATGCTGTAAATCTCTGTGGAACAGACAGCCGGGATTCCATTTTCTGTGGATGAGTGGGGGCGACTGATCTGCTGAGGGTGAGCTTGCTGTCCAAGGCCTGGCTCGCAGCCCACGAAGGTCCCTTCCTGGCCTTCAAGGCTTCTCCTACAGTCTTCTCAACATGAAGGGTCCTCTACGGTGCCACCCAGAGGGCTCCTTCCAGCCCGGGACCCACTCCAGCAGGCTCCCCGGCAGCCACTCACGGGGACAGCTGGCCACACAGACGCTTCCGTACTGATACTTGGTGAAGGGGTTGGGCTCCAGCTGGAACGTGAGCTTGTTGTACACGAGGGGCTGCGGGCACTGAAGCACACACGCGCCGCTGTCGTTGAAGTGCAGGCAGGCCTGGGGACACGGGGACGCAGCGCGGTTACCTCTGCACCCCGTTACCTCTGCACCCCGGCCTCCTCCCTCCCGGCCGGCCCCAGGCTGGTCCAATACGTACGAAGCAGTCTGTGTCCTGAGGGCCCGAGCAGCCGCCCGCACACTCATCATGGCAGCACTGGTTGGGGTTGGGCCCAAAGCAGTGCCCATTGCACTGGGGGGCACAGATAGTCTTGGTCACTGGGGAGAGAGGGGGGGCTTAGGACTGCTTTCTCAGAGCCTTGCAAGCTCTTCCTCACACCAGGGCCGGCCCAGGCCGGGGAGGCAGGATAGGCAAGTCTGAAGACTCCAGAAGAAGGAAGAGAACCCACATGTCTGGCAGTCTTCTGGTCCTGGGCCCCAGCACCGTCCCTGGCAGGCCTCATGACAAGGGGGACCTGGTTGGAACGAGAACAACACGAGGCCCATCAGGGCTCCGAGAGGCTTCCTCGAGCCCACAGTCTGATGGCAGCACACAGGCACCCGGGTCCCACACACTGTGCCTGCCGAGGACAACAGGGCTGGTGGCAAGTGAGCCTGTCAACAAGGGTGGAGTCGTGCCTCCACACCACCCACTGGGCAGCCGAAAGGAGGAACTGGGGCACAGGCCAGCCTCAGCCCCAGGCCCAACCCAGGCACTTGGTTCCTCCTTGGGAAATGCAACCAGCAGGAATAGATGTGCGTGTGTGCGTGCGTGTGTGCGTGAGGATGAGCAGGAAGCAGCAGGCTGGCCGGGTGGGTGTGGGCAGCTTCCAGAGAACAAGGAGCCTGTCGCCATGGAGGGAAGGAAGGTAGAGCCCTGGGTCTTGACACGGGGCTTCGGTGGCTTGGGGGCGGGGGGGAGGGCACTGATCGGGTCAGCCCTAAAGGACCCATAGGTGTAGCGGGGCAGAGCAGGAAACAGGGGTGGACTGCGGGGTGGTGAGGGCCAGACGCCGTCTCCGGCCCGGTACTCACAGTTCTTGCTGTTCTCCTTCACCACTATCTCAGCGTCTCGGTTCCTCACGATGTCCTTCCAGTCAATGGTGTCCATGTGACAGAGTTTCTCGTTCCTCTCGATGTAAACACCTCCCGATAGGATTTCTGAAGGGGGGCGGGGGGGGGGAGAAGTGACAGGGTGAAGGGCTACAGCAGGTCCCCCCCTCTTCCCAATCCCCACACCAGTCCAAAGGACACCTGGAACTCGGCAGTAGGGGACAAGGGGAGCGACCAATGTGTCCAGTAAAACGCAAGCTCCACAGAAGATTCACATGAGAGAGCAGAGGAGGGGCCGGGCCCAAACAAGTGCTGTCTCCGCCAACACCTGTCTAGAGCCGGTTAGGCCAGTGGGGGAGGGGACGAGGGAGAAGATCTCTGACTCAGGCCTGCCCCCACCCCCCACTTCCCACCCCCTCACTGTCCTGCATGGGCGTGCATTCCAACTGCGGGGGACAAGATGGGCAGGTGATATTTAACTCCAGCTAGGGGCCTGTGGGGGAGGGAGTAATGCTAGGATAGCTCCGGAAGAGAGAGAGAGGTCCTGACATTCTGCTCTCGGAAGTTAGAGGAATGGGCCCGATCTAACTCAACTCCAGCCTCCCCAAGACACAAAGCGCCCTCCCTAGTCTAGGGCAGATGACCCCACCTTCCCTTCTGGGAGGCTCGCCACTGCTTCAGGGCTGGGGGACCACCGAGGTCAAGGTGGTGGGCACCCAGGAATGGGTCCCGAAGGCCTTGTCCGCAGGCTAGCCCAAAGGGTGAGGCCAGAAACTGACCGGTGAGCTGAGTGAAATGGAGCTGGCGCAGAGCATGGCTGGAGTTGGTGTTGTAGTTCAACATGACAAAGACGGCGAACTTCCCGTCATACACCTGGGTCCCCCGCACCACTCGCAGGTTGGGCAGCGGCAGTGTGGAGAACTCATTCATGGCCACGAGCACGTAGCCCGTCACCTCTCGGATCCACTGTGAGGGGAGGGAGGAGGGCATGTCCAAAGACGCCCCGAGCCCCTCCTACCCCCCAAGGCACTAAGGAACATGCCCCCCACTCCCCGCCCTTTCCCTCTCCCCCCACACAACTGCCGCCCAGTGAGGGGAACTCACAGCAACCCCCCACCACAGAGCAGCACTTCCTAGATTTCCAAGCATGCACATTTCTAAAGGAGCAGACCGGCTCATCTTTCCTCTACGGGGTGGCTGGTGAGGCCGAAAACCTCATCGTGGCGTGAGTAGTTTGTGGGCTTCGCCACCATGCCACCGGGGCCACTTCGGGAATCCTCAACTCCTCTAATTGGACACAAGCCCTTTGTCACACCCCGTGAGTGAAGACAGGCCGCAGAGACGGCCAGGGACTCCATTCCTGTCTTTATCGTCAGATCTCCCTTGCTTAGCCCCTTGCTCCTCTCTCCAGATGCTCCTGGCCGGCGGGTGCCTCAGCACGAATGCCAATTACAGAACATCGCCTAACCCCTGCCCCTGCCTCATGGCGGCCAGCACCTGCATATCCACTATCCCCCCCCCCCCCCATGGGAGATTCTATCTTAGAAACGACAGCATCGGTCATAGGACGACTGAGTTCAGTTACAGAAGGGTAGGCCTGCAGGATGGGAGAACACCAAGGGGATGCTGGGGCAGGGTGGGCTCGCTCTCACCTGCAGGAAGGAGAGGTCGGCGCTGTGCCCCGTGAGCACGATCTCCAGGTTGCCCATCACCACCTCACACCTGTTGTAGAGCTTGAACAAGGTTTGGTATTGGTTCTCGGAGTCGCCAGTCACACTCAGCCCATTCAGGGTCCCCGGACACACTGGTCAAAGGGAAGGGGAGAGCGGGGTGAGGGCACTGCATGCAAGGCCTCAGCCCCATTCCCCATTCATTGCCCTCTCTTTTTCCAGAACACTCCACGGAATCCGATGTGACCCAACTCTAACCCTAGAGATGGACAATGCCAAAGGCATGCCACCGCGGCCGAGGCAACTCCCACTGCGGGCAGCCACTCCATTATCGAGGATGACCGCCCTTTTTCTTCCTTCGGTGGCTTCCAACCATCAAGCTTTCCTCAGAGGGGAGCACAAGCGGGGGGGGGGGGGGGGGAGGCAGGCAGGAAGGCCAATAGGAGGTGGCGCGCCTAAGCTTCCTCTCAGACTCTCCCAGACAGAGAGGGGAGAAGACTTCTCTTTGTTTCTGCAGTCATCCCTCTGTGCCTCTTTGGGGCAGAACTTTGGGCACCAAGGGGTTAATCAAGAAGGCTGAAGTGTCCCTCCCCCCCCACCCCCAAGAAGGGAGAAGTTAGACCAGGACAGAAATTTGTTACTCCCCTCCTTTCCACCCCCCTCTCCTCTCCACAGAGCACTTACTTCTCCATGCCCCCCCCATCCTGCCTCTCTCTAGGTCCCAGAATAAATATCTCTTTGGGGCTAACACACAGCCCCTATTGTGTCTACCAAGGGTGGGATGGGGGCAGAGCCTGGGGCCACCGTCCAGCCCACAATGAAGCAATTCTGTCCAGCAGGAGGGGGCTGCCCCACCCTGTCCCCAGACTCCTCTGGCTCAGCAGCACCCCCTTGCCACCCTGAAGCCTTGGGTTCAGAGGGGTGACCTCAGTAGTGAGGGGGGCACGCTGGTAAGGGGTCAATGGGAGCTTTGTCTTTGAAGCTGGAAGATAAGGAGCTGGTTTCCTATACCCCCACCCCCAACCTCTTCCTCAATAACTCCCTGCGCCCTCGCTGCCCCTCCTGGACCCTCCGCAGCCCCCCAGCCTCACACGTTTCTGCCCTAAGCTCTTTCAGCAAAGACAGAGGAGCCTCGGCCTCTGTCGGGGAAATCCACCCGATTCGATTTCCCTGCCTGAAGGGTCCATGAACCGGCCTCCTGGACAAGGCAACGCAGCCTCCCACCAAGTAGGGGGAGTCGAGGTTAGCGGTCCAGGGACCCTATTCCTTTGGGGGATTCCCTTGCCCTGTACATATGGAGCACTAAGGGGGACTCCTGGATCTTTCATCTGACTGCACAGGAGGGGGGAGAGAAGGAGAGAGAGAGAGAGAGAGAGAGAGAGAGAGAGAGAGAGAGAGAGACACACACACACACACACACACACGCAGAAACCACCTGTTCCAACCACCCTTCCCTGAGGCGGTGTCAGCTCCCAGAGAGGCACAACTGAGAATGAAGGAAGATTGGCAAGGTCCCAGCCTCTCCTCCTAAATCCACCCAATTTCTGACCAAAGGACCCCTCGGGGCTTCCCCTAGCTTATCTCTCTCCTTATTGTAGGTGGGGGACTCAGCCAAGAAGAGTAAAGAGGCCAGGAACCCCCAGGGGAGCCTGGGGACCTCAGGGTCCTTGAGCTGAATGAAAGAGACTAGGAAGGTTAGTCATTTCTGAAACAGCCCCACCCCAACCCCCTTCCTGGCAAGACACCCCTGCTTCCAAGCCTAGGCGCCACTCCTTCTCCCCAGATAAGGGAGGAGCCAAGATCTCCACATAGGAAGTGCTGGGTTACGTGTGTGTACACACGCTCACCCTCCCTCACACAAACGTGAGAGAAAGAGAAAGACAGAACGAGAGAGGAGAGAGGAGAGAGGGAGAGAGAGAGAAAAAGAGAGAGAGAGAGAGAGAGAGAGAGAGAGAGAAAGTCTGTGTGTGCTTGGAAGGGCAGGGTTAAAGGTCGATGGGTCCCTGCCAGCCGAAGGTAAAGTCCACATTACACAAACAGGGAGCGCAGGGCCTGGCCAGGGCCAGACAGTGAACATCTTTGGGTAGGAGCCAGGCGGCCAGGGGAGAGGAGGGGAGCCAGCGGTGGGCGGGTAGGAATTTTTAAAAACTTCCTGGCTGTCCTGAGGACCAAAGCCAGGAGAAGGGTAGTATCATTGGCCCTCTTTTGGTTCAGCAAACAGAGTGGGGCAAAATGAGGCTCTCTAGCCCTACCTCCTCAACCCAGGGCCTCCCCTTTTCCATCCTCAATCTGGGCCTCCCCTTCAACAACCTCCACCCCCATCACAGCGGGACAAAGGGGCTATAGAAGAACTGAGACAGGGCCGGATGCCCAAAGGCTGCAGAACCCAGATAAAGGGTAAAGGGACCCAACTGCAGCCCTCCTGGCTGCCCCAGGGAAGGGGCCAGAGTCTTATGCCCCTGAGCCCCCAGTTGAAGAATCCAGGGGTCTGGATGGATCAGGGGTGCAGTCACTTCACTCCTCCCTCCAACTCCAGTCCCCAGACCCCCACCCGGCACCAGCTGGGAGTGTTCATATCTCAAGATCCCAGGGGCTAAATTTAGGCCCAGCAACTGTGGGGGAAGCACAGGTGTCCCCACTGCCACCCTTGGGAAGGGGCCCTGCCTGGGCCACACTGCAGGCGGGGATCGGAGAGGGGAACAACAGGGCTCTTCCAGTTCCAGCACCCACAGGCGTTCATGGTCCCAGAGGTGCCCCCAAAAGGGGTCAGATGCCATGGGGGGTAGGGAGGGAAGGGATAGAGAAGGGCAATCCGGGAGCCTTCTCTCCTGGAGTCCAAGAAACAGAACTGACTGAGGAGCCAGCCTGGATCAGGCTCTCCAGGACAGCAGGCGCAGGAGGTGGAAGGGATGCCCACTGGGCCCCAAGTTGGGCAGAGAACAGGTAAAATAAGCAATAGAGGCTGGAAGCCCTGGCTGAGAGCAGATGCTTCCCACAGTGAACTTGTGAAAGGCATGTCTTCTCCAAAGAGGCAGCTCCAGTGCGGGGCTGCCAGCTTGGTGACTGGGAAGGCAGGGGCACAGGCAGGCTCAGGAGGGCCTCTCCCCATGGTGTCACCTGGACTTGGCCCTCTGGCCAATCTCAGCCCTCCCCAGGGCAGGGCCCCTCGCGGAAGGGGAGGCGCAGCTCCTGTTTTCCAAGCGGACAACAACAACGACTCCCACCTGGCCTCCCCACCCCCAGTCCTCCCGTAGCTCCGCCCTGCAGCCCGCCCGCGAAACTGGACTTTGATGAAACGGGGGTGGGGGTGGGGGGACAGGTGGGGAGGGGGAGGGACAGGTGATGGGAATGGGGGTGGGGTGGGAGTGGGATAGGGGGTGGGGGTACCGGGGGGTGGAAGTGGGTGAGTAGGGAGGCGAGTAGGGGGGCTCTCTAGACGCCACGATCTCCACCTCCAACCCCCTTCTCCCGCTCTCACATTGGGGTCCTCTCGCAGCAGGACACAGCAGCACCAGCAGGGGAAGAGCTCGGCGGGACGCGCTGGGGAGAAGAGGGGCCAGCACGCCCGGCCCGGCCCGGCCCCGCGGAGAACCCAAGTCTGGCGGGAGACTGGGCGCCCAGCACCCTCGGCGGCTCTGCGCGCGGTTCCGGCTCCCCGGAGCTTACCTGTCTGCGAGCTGCCCACCTCGGAGCCCCGGGCCAGGCCGAGAAGCAAGCCCAGCACCTGCAGAGCCCCGCGGGCCCTCATGACTCTCGCCGAGGCTGAGGGGCGCCCAGCCGGGTCCGGCCCGGGGGTCCCGGGCTAGAGCATCGAAGTCGGCGGTCACCTGAGCGCCGAGAGAAGTTGCAGCGGCGGCGGCGGCGGCGGCAACAGATTACCACCGACCCGGAGTGGAGGCGGGTGGCAGAGGAGGAGTGTGTGTCGGAGAGGGGCGGAGGAGAGGGTGCGCAGGGGAGGGGTGAGTCACAGCCGCGCCCCCTTCCCGGGGAAAGTTGGTAGCGCCTCGGACTGCGCGCCCCAAGCGCGCCCCGCCAACGCAGGGACCCCTTCTACTTCCCAGGCCAGCCGAAGAGGGATTTCACCCCAACTTTCCTGGCGGAGCCCGGCGGGAGGCGGTCCAGGCCCCCCGCCCCGCCGCCCGCTGGAAAGGTGACCGGGGCGGGGAGAGCGCGGACGCCCGGCCCCCCAGGCTGGCCGCGCCCACGCGCCCAATCGCCCCGCTGCCCCAGCCGGTTGGGTGACTGCAGCAGTTTCTCCGAGGGCTGGGGTGCGTGCCCGGGTGTCTCGGGGGGAGGCTGCCGTTCCCCCGCGTCGCCGGCTCCGAGCCCCGCAGCTCCCCGCCCCCTGCCCGGGAACCCGAGCCCCGAGGCCGCGTGAAATCGCACTGTCTCCGGCCGCTTCCTCCGGCAGCCGCGGCGCCGGCCGGCCGGCCTCTCCCGGGACCGGGCGGGGGGCGGGGGCGGCTCCCAGCCTGGGAACAGACTTCCACCCGGGCGGGGCGCCCGCACCTGTCGCCGGCCGCTCTGCTGCCCCCCACGGCCGCCGCGGAGAACAGCTGCCCGCCGCCGCGCCGGCCCGCGCCGTCCGCCAGCCCCGCGCCCGGAGTGCAGCGGCGGGGGCCGCGGGGCCGCTCAGCCGAGCCCCGGTCCAGTGCGCACGGGGCGGGGGGGGGGGGGGGCGGCCAAGGGCAGGGCCCGCCAAATGGCCCCTGGGGCCCGCCGGCGGGAGTGGGGCCCCGCAGCGCGGTGCGTTTCCGTGCCCAGGTTGGCCAACCTTGGGGGTCCCAGCCAGGGCACGGGCGCAGAAAGCTGCAGGCTTGAAGTTTTTCCCGGAACAAGTTCTGGGGTCTTGATCCAGAAAAATCCCCCTCTTATCTGACTCCCTTGGCCGTGATATTGGAATAGAGTGGCAAGAGCTGCTAGAGTGTGAGCACATGCCACTGAATTTCCCCAAGCCCGTGCCTAGACGACGCCCGTCTTAACAGAATACCCGCAGGAGCTTGGTGGCATGTTCTGCCCTTTCTACAGGATGGGAAACTGAGTTCTGGAAACTTGTGACCTGCCTCAGTGGTCCAGCCTTGAGCGGGAAGTGGGCTTTATGGCAGGACAGTCCCATACTGCCCAAACCCATTGTTTTCCCATCAGGAACGCACACGGAGAACTGCTTGGCCATTTCACTGCTGATGTGACTTCCGTGTGGCTATCAGTTAGGACCGTTAGATAGCACTTTAGAAAACATTGTCTAGGAGACCCAGTAAAATTATTTCTGATCTGCCCTAACTCTAGCACTCAGTCCAGTACTTTTTGGGAGTCTGATTCTCCAAGCAGACTGATTCTTCACAAGAGCGTATGGTCGTAGCACCATTGGTTTCACTGTTTCTCTCAACCACTCTTCAATACCCAAGGGCTGTGAGGCACAACTTTGTTGTGTTTTATCAGCCAAAACTCAAGGTTTAAAAGTACATAATCACTATGAGTCAGAACTGACGTGATGGCAGTGGGTGGTTTTTAGTGGTTTAACCCCAAATTCCATGAGAACCAGAAGTAGAAAAAATATGTATCAACAATATTCTGGCTGTCTGAAATAACTCAGAAAACCAAGACCCAATGGTGTCCATACCATTATAACAAGCACCGCGAGGCAGTTGCCCGTGTCTTTACAGCGTCTGCCATAGTTGTAGTGCACTTTTATTTATTTATATATATATATTTTTAATAGTCCACTTTTAAAAGAAGGAAGTTACCTTCTGTAAAGCCTCAGGTTGTCGATGAATACAGAAATGGTCACCTATTAACACAGACTGTTCTTTCGGAGCTAGCAGGAAATCATCGCAATTCTGCCTGGTAAAATCATGGCTTGGCTTAATCTTGCTAAATTTACCAACAACAAAATTTAAAATTTGAGAGTCATACTATCTAAACCTATGTCCTAGGGGAGAAAAGAGACTCTACGTTCAGGTAGAAATTATAGAAGCATACTTACTATGTTTGAAAGAGAATAAAGCCAGACCCTTTGTTGAAGGAGAACCACCAGCAGGAGGCTGTAATGGTGTCCCAGGATTCAGAGAGTTGGTCCCTAGGGTACAACAAAAGAAACTGGCACCAAGTCATGGGTGGCGGCAGGTCAATTCATCACTGGGGGAGGAAGGACTAGGGAAGCAGGAAATGGCCAGCGGGCGATTGGGATGCATATCCTGTTGCAGTTAGACAAGTTGATAAGAGCACTCTCTGAGCAGGGCGGTAAGGGTACCCCAATTTCCATCAATGACATACCTAGGGAAGCCCCCTCCTTAAATGACTAGGGGAGTGATAATAATCCACTTTCAGATTGCACCTTGCTCCTCAGTGGTCAGAAGAACTCAAAGGAGGCTGAGTCTAGGGGGAGAATCAAGAAACGGATTTAGGGCTCCCACTGCTGCTGGGTAAGTGTTGGCTGCGAACCAGGCGATTCGAACCCGTGGGAGAAAGCTGAGGCTCTGGGAAGATTGACAGCCCTGTGGGGTCGCTATGAGTTAGGATCTACTTGACAGCAGAGAATGGTGTACACGAGCCTTCTGCACACCCAGAGTTCAGAATTTAACTTCCAACACAATCTAGATGAAAAGAGAAAAATGATGTTTTTATAATCAGAGTCTAGAACCTTAAAAGATACCCACAATATCCCCACCTAACCACCCAGACTAACAGTTTAGTTTATTCAATGACTAATTTCTGTTTCCTCGTGATTTTGGATCCGTTGTAATTTGTCAGCCTGGTCGCCTTCTAAACCAAAGTCCTGGAAGTCTTGATTCAGTCTAATAGATTCCAAAGTCAAAGTACCAGTTCTTTTTCCTAAATCCAATATAGTCCATTCTTTCAGTAGGAATATAGCGATCAAGCATTTTAGCAAGTCACCAAAGCAAAAGCTTATCTCTAGATGATTAATACAACCATAATTCGTTTGGGCATATGAATATCCCAAGAATATGGATGTGAATTCTTCAGTTAAACCATTGACCTCAATAATGTTAGATTTAAAAGAAATAAAGTGTGGCGAGTGAAAATTAAACTTTATGAATTTATGATATAATATTCCCTGGTTCCCTAACAGTAGGCAAAAACATAAGAGGTAAATGGAATCACTAATACTTTTAATCCAAAATAAAACCAAGCATTTCTATTATGTAAGATCTTATAGAACTTTCTTTTTTATAAAATGGAAAAAATATTTTAAAACTTTACGTGAAGTTTCAAATTGTCAAGAGTTTGTAATAATTCATTGAGAAACAACACCTAGGTTATTTACCTAACATCTTTTTTGGTTAACTTTTTATTGTAAGTTAAGTGGGTTAACTAAATTTTAAGGGTAAGAATTAGTTTCTCAAGATCATGTGAACCCAAATTATCTTGGTCCCGGAAGCAGATTTTTCAGAGAATGAATCAGCACTTTAAACCAGTAATCAGAGAAAATCTTGCTACTTTAACCAGCGAGAAAACCAATTCCTTGTTCTATGCTATCTAACATTAAAATTCCCACCCAAGTCTTAAACTGTTAAACTTTAGGCAGATGGATAAAACTTTGACCATATCAAATAAATTTCTTTTTAATAAATCCTTTAAACAATTTCCTTTTGCAAATCTATTATAACAATAAAATATCAAAGAGGGATACACTTAAAAAAATAAATCATTTTATTGGGGGCTCTTACAGTTCTCATAACAATCCATATATGAATTGTATCAAGCACATTTGTACATATGTTGCCATTATCATTTCTACTTGAGTCCTTGGTATCAGCTCCTCATAGATGGATTCACTTATTAGCAATCTGGAGTATGTACATCCTTTCTCTAAAGAGCAAAAGTCAAACTCTAATGAATATTCATTAATGCTTACCTGACAGCACCACCAGGGCTCCTCATTGGAAACACAGAAAAACTGACTGCCACATGAATAGAACTGCCCCTTGGGGGTTTTAAGACGATAAATCTTTTTCTTTAAAAAAAACATATATTATCCATAATGTATTATGATCTACAAAATAAAATGCCTCACGCCATTAACATAACAGATAAACATCTTTCCAGCATCATCTACTTTTAGCCATGATCTTTCTGCCGTTAACAATGATATTCTTTTTTTTTAATTCGTATTTATTTATAATCATTTTATTGGGGCTCGTACAATTCTTATCACTATCCATACATACATCCATTGTCAAGAGCATTTGTACATTTGTTGCCAACATCATTCTCAAAACTTTTGCCTTCTACTTGAGCCCTTAATATCTGCTGATGATAAATCTTTACCAGAGTGGGAAACCACTTTTCTCCCATTAAGCAGAAGGTAGATTTGAACTGCCGACCTTGTGGTTAACAGCCCAGCACATAACCCATCATGCTACTACTAGGGTTCTAGTGGACTTCTCTTTTTTCGTAGTGGACTAATTATTAACTCAATTATAAAGCTCTTGAAAATATCTGTATACTGCAAAACATGATTGTTGCTGCAAAAAATGTTCTAAGTTAAAATGTAAAAGTCTCTTTTCAAACTTTTCCCAAATCTAACTTTGGCTTTTCAAGATTTCTTAAAATACCTACACCTAGTTGGGAGTTCTTCAAACGTTTCAAAGGCCACCCAAAGACTGGGAACTTGATTTCTGCCTCACCTTCCCTGCCTTAGGCTCACATTCAAAGGCAAAAGACTAGTCATCCCAATTCATGTGTATGCTTAAATTGCCCAACTATTTTGAAAGATAATAAACATCCCAAAATCACTGCTAGTGAGTTGACCCAGACTCATTGTTGACCCAGACTTGGGGACAGAGGAGGCTAAATCTTCACAAGTAGAAAGCCTGATCTTACTCCCTTAGAGAGACGGGTGGTCTCAAACCGTATGACTTTGTGGCCAACAGCTTGACTGAGAACCTACTACATCTTGAAAGACAATAGACAACTCATTTTTTGTTAAATGAAATGCATTCTGTACTATTTAATTTAAATTACTTGGAAGGATTTTCATTTCAAAGTTAAAAACACAAGACTAATTTAATAATAAATCAGAAATTAAAATTATATTTTCATAAGTCTTTGCTTTTGAAGGACATTTTATAACAATGATAAACAACATTTCCTACTATGCCTTTTAATAAGGCTTTCATCAATGATGAAACATACAAATTTCCCCTAGTTCTTTAATGCCCCACCCCCACTCTATCGGGACCTCCATTCTACCTTACAAATCCGGCTAGACCAGAGCATGTACACTGGTAGAGATAAGAACTGGAAACAAGGAATCCAGGATAGATAAACCCCTCAGGACCAATAATGAGAGTAGCAATACCAGGAGGGGAAGGAGAAGGTGGGGGAGAAAGGGGGAACCTATTACAAGGATCTACACATAACCCTCTCTCTGGGGGGCGACCAACAGAAAAGTGGGTGAAGGGAGACATCGGACAGTGTAAGGCATGATAAAATAATAATAATTTATAAATTATCAAGGGTTCGTGAGGGAGGGGTGCCGGGGAAGGAGGGGAGGGAAATGAGCTGATACCAAGAGCTCAAGTAGAAAGCAAATGTTTTCAGAATGATGATGGCAACAAATGTACAAATGTGCTTGACACAATGGATGGATGCATGGATTGTAGTAAGAGTTGTACAAACCCCCAATAAAATGATTTTAAAAAGGAAAACAAACAAAGGCCACACACAGAGCCAGTGACTGAGAAACTGAGGTCAGAGACATGCCAGTGTGGTTGAGAAGAGGGGCTTCTGCCCAAAGAACTTTATCCTAAACATTTCCTAACCTGTGAACTTCCTTAACAAACCCCCATAAACTGGGAAAGAAAGAATAAGGCTGTCATCAAGCCGGCTTATTTGCAATTGCATCAGAGTACTTAAATTCTGAACACCTGTTTTGCAAAAAGCTTTGGATAACAGTGAAAGTCCTAAATCCATTTGCAAAGTCCCTAGTGGATTAAGTTTCCAATGAATTTCTTCTAGTGGAAGAATTTCTTCTAGTCTTAACCAAGATGTGAACCATCTTTCCCTCAGGCAGATGGCTTTAGAAAGTGTACCTTTACTCCAAAGATCTACCCAGGAAGGGGCCGTCTCAAGGGGGGGGGGGGGGCTTGCCTGGCTCTGGCTCTGAGGGAGATGGAGCCGGCGATACTAGGGCTGCGTAGGCGTGGTCCCATGACAACTTGATATATTGTCAGCCACCAGTCATGCTTTTGTGACAAGTTCTGCTCTTCAGGTTTGGAGCCCTGGTTGTCTCCTGGTTACGAGTTGGGATGTGAACAGCATGGTCAGCAGTTCAGGAACCACCAGCTCTTCCTGGGAAGAAAGATGAGGCTCTACTCCTGGAAAGAGTTCCCATCTCTAGGGGTGTGAGTGGCGATACTGGGAGGGTAGAGGGTGAGTGGGTTGGAGAGAGGGAACCGATTACAAGGATCCACATGTGACCCCTCCCTGGGGGACGGACAACAGAAAAGGGGGTGAAGGGAGATGTCGGACAGGGCAAGATATGACAAAATAGTAATTTATATATTATCAATGGCTCATGAGGGAGGGGGGAGCGGGGAGGGAAGGGAAAAAAGGAGGACCTGATGCCAAGGGCATAAGTGGAGAGCAAATGCTTTGAAAATGATGAGGACAAAGAATGTACAGATGTGCTTTACACAATTGATGTATGTATGGATTGTGATAAGAGTTATATGAGTCCCCGATAAAACGTTTAAATAAAAAAAAAGAGTTCCCCTCTCGTACACCCACAGGGGCAGTTTTACCTTGTCCTGTGTGAATCCTGAGTCTGATCTGTGGAGGCCACGATGACACCATGCTAATGGTGTGCTTCCCCTGGGTCATGTGTCTATGGAGCTTGTCTTTGTTTAAGACTTCATGAATGTTCTTCTGAAAGCCATTGGATTTACTCTGGCGACTGCAGGAGGTGGTGGAGGGGCCAAGAGTCGGGGCCCAAGAGGGGGTGCCCATCACTGCACACACACACACATATTCAAGGAGCCTTATATGATACATCATATATAGAAAAATGTATATGTATATGATACACAGGCAATCATGCTGTGTGAGGGCCAGGGTCACCTGAAGATGGGGGTGTCAGGTCAGGGGCAGTGCTGGGAGACAGCTCAACCAGTCCATCCTCCCACAAACTCTTGGGAGGCGTGTACCCCTTGGTGCTCCTGGGAGAATCAAAGGAGTCTTGAGGGCAGGTTGGGAGGGTCCCAGAGAGGTAACAGGTGGAAAGATTTAGCTACATGGAGGAAGCTTGGGGCCCCAAGAGACTTTGAAGATCCAGAATCACCAGGGGAAAGGGAGTGGGGAACTGATCCTGGCTTCCTGGAAAGGGGAAATGGTTACACCCCACCCAGAGCTGGGCAGAACACTTGGTCAAGGAGGATTGAAGGAGACTTGCCTCCTGAGCCCCCAACTCTGTACTGTCACCTCAGGCCAGGCTCTGCCCTGCACCCTGGGCTCCATCATCTCTAAGGGTCCTTGTGTGGAACACAGGTGGCCTGGGCCTCTTCTTGCACTTGGTGGGGAAAGGGGGAGGGGCCCAGACTCTGCAGGGCCAGGCTACAGTGGGCCCTTCTCCAAGGAAAGGCTTGGGAGCAGTGGAGAGGCAGAGAGGGGAGTGGGAAAGGTGAGGGAACAGGGCTGCAAGGTCTGAGCTTGAGGCTCCAAGGACCAGTCAGGTGTGCCGGGCCCCATGCAAACCTGTCCATTGCCACAAGGCTGGTCCCTGCCAGTGTCTAGCTGAGGTGGGGGCCTGGTGTGAGGGTGGTACTCCGGAAGAATGGGGTACCTAGTGGCATGATTGGTGCTGTCTTCAGTCGTGGCAAGGAGGCAGGGGGTCTGGGAGCCTCTTCCAGCCTGCAGGGTGGGGTGAAAGAGAACCTGTAATAAGCATGGAGGGATTGGATTAACTTCACAGGTCCCCTGCCCTCTGACCCCATTACAGAGGAGAAGCAAGGGCAGCCTGGACAGGGCTGGCTGGTAGCCAGGAGCAGCGGGTGGGCTGCACCTGGAAAGGGTGGTGGGGTATAAGGAAGGGGGGTGCGCAGAGCCTTACTGCTAGAGACAGCCACACCCACCCAGACTTCACTGGCTTCAGAAACGCATCTGGTTCAGATACCACTGCTGAGGCTGGCAGCCCCTGGCCCCACCAAGGAGGCAGAGTCCCTTCCTCAGACCTAGTAGAGGGTGGTCACCCACGACCTATCACTCGGCAGTTGGATGCCTCTGGGCCTGAATCCAGATACACCCTCCCCATCACCCTCACTCCATAGTCTCCCCCTCTTCTGAGAAGGGGCTTCCTGATTCCCTGCTGTGCCCTCCCTGCCCCACTGTGGGCCTGGCTGGCTGTCACCTGCAGTAGACTCTGGACAGCTGCTTGGTGCTCTGTGAGGCTAGGGACCATGCCCAGCCAGCGGCCCAGGTGCCAGCCTGCCTGCTACAGGAATGAGCAGATGGCTAGGCCCCTGCCTCCCAGGTCTCTTGTGAGAGGAGAAAAGGGTGAAAAGAAACCACCCCAAACCCTTGTGATCTCCTCAGGGGCTCGTGCATAGCCCATGGAGGCCCAGTGTGGATCCTAGATGGAGAGAACAGAACAGGACTTGGCCACATGACACCCTCACAGCTCCCCCGCTCGGTCTCCCCAGTCCTCCAGGCTCAACTCAGAGACTGTGAGTGCAGGGAGCGCGAGAAGCTGTTTGCTCCTTAGACAAGAACTGGACAGACCACCACCTTCTATGGTTGACGGCCTGCAGGGGAATGCAGATGGCTCAGCCATGGGAGCTGATGAAGTAATGGCTGGCCTGTCTGTCCACCTGAGATCAATGGACACTCGTCCCCTGTTTGCTGACGAAAGCTGCAGAAGGCAGGAGTCTGCAAACTCATCAGTTACTTCACGTCCCCAACCGTGTCCTCCCCTCCTGTCTTTAATAACTGATGTGCTCATGACCTGTCCCACTGTGTGATGTGTCACGAGCCGAGTTGCAGGCTGTGTGCAGGAAAGATATTGAAGCTGGCCTCTGAATAAAGCACGAGGCTCTTGGGTGTCCGTGCTGCAGGGTCCCTGGTAGCCCATGGACTTTTGGCTGTCTCTTTTGCATATTAAGTTCTCTCCCCGCAGATGGGACCCTTTACAGCGGTTCTCAACCTGTGTCGCTCAACCCCTTTGAGGGTAGAATGACCCTTTCACAGGGGTCGCCTAAGACCATTGGATTACACATACTTCCAATGGTCTTAGGAACTGAGACACCGCTCCTCTATCCGTCTCCAGGCAGGTCCACCCACATCCGAGTACCCGGCATGAAGACTGTGACCCATGCTACATCATGCTTCAAGACCAAATTTCATTTATTCGTCATTAGAAATAAATATTTCACAACATATAATTACATACTGTTTTTCTGATTGATCACTATGCTTTAAATATGTTCAAGTTGTAACAATGAAAATGCATCCCGCATATCAGATATTTACATGATGATTCATAACAATAGCAAAATGACAGTTATGAAGTAGCAACGAAAATAATGTTATGGTTGGGGGTCAACACAACTTGAGGAACTGTATGAAAGGGTCGCAGCATTGGGAAGGTTGAGAACCACTGCTCTAGAATCTTGTGCCAGCCCAATGGAGAACAGTGCTCTTCCTTCGGAGGCCACCAAGATGGCAGGGAAGCTGAGTGCCCAGGAACCAACTTCCATGGGATACCAGGGTAAGGAACAGCCCACAGCAAGATGAATAAGTGGGGGTCCACCAGGCCGTGAGGACAGTGTTCCCAATTAGAGCAGCCAGTCCACAGAGAGGACCACATGGCCGGCCCCACTATGAGACATGGCGCCCCTCACTGATCCATAGCCCTACAGGGGACAACACCAGAGACACAGAGTGGGAATTGCCCCCAATCTGATCCCACCACACCGAGGCAAAACACTAAGGGGGTGCAACAGAACAGCAAGGGAACAGAGCGGTGAGGTTTCCAGGGAATGCTGAAGGTGGACTTTGGGGCCAGGGCATGGTGCCCCAACAGACTGGAAAACACTCCTAAAGGCCAAAAATCCATCCTTGAACTAACTACAAGCTTTTCTTTCTTGTGTTTTGTTTTGTTTTGTCAGTGGTTTGTTGTTGTTTTGTTGTATATTGTTGCTTGGTTTTGTTCTGTCTTGTTTTTGTGCATGTTATTATCTCCGCAGGTCTGTCTAAATAAGATAGGCTGGATGAACAATCTGGAGGAGAAAACAACGGGACCGACAGTTCTAGGGAGACATGGGAGAAGGGGAGGTGGGAGGAAAGATAGTGGTGTTAACAAACCTAGGGACAAGGGAACAACAAGAGATCCAAATTGCTAGTGAAGAGGGTGTGGGAGGTCTGGGAGGGCAGGTGGGGACTGAGCATGATAGTGGGACAGGAGGAAAGTCAAAGGACATAGAGAAAAGAGCTAGGAGGCAAAGGGCTATAGAGGTCTAGATAAAGACATGTACATATGCAAATATATATATGAGGATGGGGACTAGATCTATGTGCATATACTTATAGATTTAGTATTAAGGTAGCAGAAGGACATTGAGCCTCCACTCAAGTACTCCCTCAATGTAAGAATACTTTCTTCTATTAAATTGGCATTCTATGATGCTCACCTTCCTGACACAACTGCTGAAGACAAAGCCGGTGAATAAACAAATGTGGTGAAGAAAGCTGATGGTGCCCAGCTATCAAAAGAGAGAGCGTCTAGGGTCTTAAAGGATTGAAGGTAAACAAGTGGCCATCTAGCTCAGAAGCAACAAAGCCCACATGGAAGAAGCACACCAGCCTGTGCGATCACGAGGTGCCAAAGAGATCAGGTATCAGGCATCATGAGAACAAAAATCTTACCATATTGAATGAAGGGGGAAGTGCAGAGTGGAGACCCAAAGTCCATTTGTAGGCCACTGGACATCCCCTTACAGAAGGGTCTCTGGGAGGAGACGAGCCAGTCAGGGTGTGATATAGCAACGATGAAACATACAACTTTCCTCTAGTTCCTAAATGCTTCCCCCTTCCCCTTCCCACTATTGTGATCCCAATTCTACCTTGCAAGTCTGGCTAGACCAGAGCATGTACACTGGTACAGATAGGAACTGGAAACACAGGGAATCGAGGGCGGATGATCCCATCAGGACCAGTGGCGATACTGGGAGGGTGGGTTGGAAAGGGAGAATCGATTACAAGGATCTACATGTGACCTCCTTCCTGGGGCACGGACAACAGAAAAGTGGGTGAAAGGACTGTCGGACAGGGCAAGATATGACAAAATAATAATTTATAAATTATCAAGGGTTCATGAGGGAGGGGCAAGTGGGGAGGGAGGAGAAAAAAATGAGTGGCTGATGCCAGGGGCTTAAGTGGAGAACAAATGTTTTTTTTAATATATTCTTTTTTTTTTAAAGATCATTTTATTGAGGAATCTTACAGCTCTTATAACAATCTATACATCAATTGTATCTAGCATATTTGTACATGTTGCCATCATTATCTACTTTCTTTCTAAATCATTTTATTGGGGGCTTGTATAACTCTTTTTTTTTTTCGGGTTCATCTACATGTGTGTTTATTTTTTTTTGGCTTGTATAACTCTTATCACAATCCATCCATCCATCCATCCATCCATTGTGTCAAGCACATCTGTACATTTGTTGCTATCATAATTTTCTTTTTTTAAACATTTTATTAGGGGCTCATACAAATCTTATCACAATCCATACATACATCAATTGTATAAAGCACATCTGTACATTCTTTGCCCTCATCATTTTCAAAGCATTTGCTCTCCACTTAAGCCCTTTGCATCAGGTCCTCTTTTTTCCCCTCCTTCCCCGCTCCCCTCTCCCTCACGAGCCCTTGAAAATTTATAAATTATTATTTTGTCATATCTTGCCCTATCCGGCGTCTCCCTTCACCCCCTTTTTCTGTTGTCCATCCCCCAGAGAGGATGTCACATGTAGATCCTTGTAATCGGTTCCCTCTTTCCAACCCACTCACCCTCTACCGTCCCAGTGTTGCCCCTCACACCCCTGGTCCTGAAGGTATCATCCGCCCTGGATTCCCTGTGCCTCCAGCTCCTATCTGCACCAGTATACAACCTCTGTTCTATCCAGTCCTGCAAGGTAGAATTCGGATCATGGTAGTTGGGGGGAGGAAGCATCCAGGAGCTGGAGGAAAGCTGTATTCTTCATCGGTGCTACATCGCACCCTGACTGACCCATCTCCTCTCCTAAACCCCTCTGTGAGGGGATCTCCAGTGGCCAACAAATGGGCTTTGGGTCTCCACTCTGCACTTCCCCCTTCATTCACTATGGTAAGATTTTTTTTTCCTGATGATGCCTTATACCTGATCCCTTCGACACCTTTGATCGCACAGGCTGGTGTGCTTCTTCCATGTGGGCTTTGTTGCTTCTGAGCTAGATGGCCGCTTGTTCACCTTCAAGCCTTTAATACCCCAGACGCTATCTCTTTTGATAGCTGGGCACCATCAGCTTTCTTTGCCACATTTACTTATGCACCTGTTTGTCCTCGGCGATCATATCATGGAGGTGTGCACCCAATGATATGATTTTTTGTTCTTTGATGCCTGACAACTGATCCCTTCGGAACCATGTGATCACATAGGCTGGTGTGTTCTTCCATGTGGGCTTTGTTGCTTATGAGCTAGATGGCCGCTTGTTATCTCCAATCCTTTAAGACCCCAGACGCTATCTCTTTTGGTAGCTGGGCACCATCAGCTTTCTTCACCACATTTGCTTGTTCACCCGCTTTGGCTTCAGCAGTTGTGTTGGGAGGGTGAGCATCATAAAATGCCTATTTAATAGAAGAAAGTATTCTTGCATTGAGGGAGTGCATGAGTAGAGGCCCAAGGTCCTTCTGCCACCTTAATACTAAACCTATAAATATAGGCATATAAAGGGAAACCGAGCTGATTCCAGGAACCCAAGTGGAAGGTGAATTATGAGAGTGACGAGTGCAACGATGTATAAGGGTGCTTTGCTCATTTGATGTATGTACAGATTGTGATAAGAGCCTTATGAGCCCCCCAAAAAAAGATAATAAATAAATAAATATAGGTATATAGATCTATTTCCCCATCCTCATATATATATATTTGCATATGTACATGTCTTTGTCTAAACCTCTATAAATGTCCTTTGCCTCCTAGCTCTTTCCTCTATTTCCCTTCACTTTCCTCCTGTCCCACTATCATGTTCTGTCCCCACCTGGGTTACAGATATACCTCTTCGTTACGTTACAGAGCAAATGTTTTGAGAATGATGAGGGCAATGAATGTACAAATGTGCTTTACACAATTGATGTATGTATGGATTGTGATAAGAGTTGTATGAGCCCCTAATAAAATGATTAAAATATAATTCTTAATTAAAAAAAAGATGAGCAAGTGGAGGTGGGGTGGGGGGCCCTCTCAGTTCCCCACCTGGAGAGGGAGGCCAAAAGCAGAAGGGGCTGCTTGGGGTATGGGGGGGTCCCTTGTGTATAACAGTGTCTTATGGGGTTCCCAGGAGGACAGCCATAGGCTAAGGGGAGGGTGGGGAGACAAGCTTCCTGCAGCTTCCTCCCCACACCCCCATTGGCTGCCCTAGTGGCCCTGGACTCCCCAAGCCTCAGTTTTCCCCTCTCTCAGAGTGGGGATACCTTGACTCTCTACAGGAGACAGCTCCCTGTGACCTATGGGATTGGCACTCACCCCAGGTCAAACCAAACCTTGAGGCCACCCCATTCCTTTCCCCTCCCCTCCCTGCGCTGCTGGGTCTCTTCTGCCTCCTTCCCCACCTGAGCCTGACACACTGGAGGTGCTCAGGCATGCTCCAAGGTGCGGTGAAGGAACACCTCCCCCTGGAGGGGAGGCACCCTTGCCACCCAGCTCTACCCCAGCTGGGCACCCGCCCCTGGACACGTGCACACATACATAGACAGACCTTGCTGCACTGCCCGACTGGCATTAAGTGGCCCTGGGCAGGCGACTTGGGCATGGAGGGACAGACAGAGGGCTGGGGGTTGGGGGCAGGGCACACAGGGGCAGGTGGTCACCAAGGCTCACAGAAGGCAAGCTACTGGTAGCCCTGGGTCTCAGGGTGCTGGTAGGTGCCGCCCATGGCAGTGGGGTTCAGCCCAGCACTGGGCCCACGTCAGGGCATAATTCTGGGGTCGACACAGTCCTGGGGAGAAGAGGGCCGAGGCAGTGCCCATGCGGTTCCGCTGAAGGTCTGCTAGGCCTGGCCTGCGCAAGTAAAGATGGACAGCAAGACGGCGATGGCCGCCCGGCGGCGTCTGTCCTTGCCTTCAGCAGGGGTCTTCGGGCTTGGGGACCTGCCTCTGGTTGGCAGGCCAGGGCTCTGGGGTTGGACAGGACCAATGGACGGCGACCCTTGACGCTGCTAATCTGTGGGAGCGACACTTCCAGGGCCAGGGCGAGCAGGAGGTGAGAAGGGCCGAGCGGGAGGTGAGCAGGACGAGCGGGAGGTGAGCAGGGCGAGCGGGAGGTGAGGAGGGCGAGCGGGAGGTGAGCAGGACGAGCGGGAGGTGAGGAGGGCGAGCGGGAGGTGAGGAGGGCGAGCGGGAGGTGAGGGGGAGGTGAGGAAGGCGAGCGGGAGGTGAGGAAGGCGAGCGGGAGGTGAGGAGGGCCGAGCGGGAGGTGAGGAGGGCGAGCGGGAGGTGAGCAGGGCGAGCGGGAGGTGAGGAGGGCCGAGCGGGAGGTGAGGAGGACGAGCGGGAGGTGAGCAGGACGAGCGGGAGGTGAGGAGGGCGAGCGGGAGGTGAGGAGGGCCGAGCGGGAGGTGAGGAGGGCCGAGCGGGAGGTGAGGAGGGACGAGCGGGAGGTGAGGAGGGCGAGCGGGAGGTGAGGAGGACGAGCGGGAGGTGAGCAGGACGAGCGGGAGGTGAGGAGGGAGAGCGGGAGGTGAGGAGGGCGAGCGGGAGGTGAGGAGGACGAGCGGGAGGTGAGCAGGACGAGCGGGAGGTGAGGAGGGACGAGCGGGAGGTGAGGAGGGCGAGCGGGAAGTGAGCAGGACGAGCGGGAGGTGAGGAGGGAGAGCGGGAGGTGAGGAGGGCGAGCGGGAGGTGAGGAGGGCGAGCGGGAGGTGAGGAGGGCCGAGCGGGAGGTGAGGAGGGAGAGCGGGAGGTGAGGAAGGCCGAGCGGGAGGTGAGGAGGGCGAGCGGGAGGTGAGGAGGGCCGAGCGGGAGGTGAGGAGGGACGAGCGGGAGGTGAGGAGGGAGAGCGGGAGGTGAGGAGGGCGAGCGGGAGGTGAGGAGGGCCGAGCGGGAGGTGAGGAGGGCCGAGCGGGAGGTGAGGAGGACCGAGCGGGAGGTGAGCAGGACGAGCGGGAGGTGAGGAGGGACGAGCGGGAGGTGAGGAGGGCGAGCGGGAGGTGAGGAGGGCCGAGCGGGAGGTGAGGAGGGCGAGCGGGAGGTGAGGGGGAGGTGAGGAAGGCGAGCGGGAGGTGAGGAAGGCGAGCGGGAGGTGAGGAAGGCGAGCGGGAGGTGAGGAGGGCCGAGCGGGAGGTGAGGAGGGCGAGCGGGAGGTGAGGAGGGCGAGCGGGAGGTGAGGAGGGCGAGCGGGAGGTGAGGAGGGCCGAGCGGGAGGTGAGCAGGGCGAGCGGGAGGTGAGGAAGGCGAGCGGGAGGTGAGGAAGGCGAGCGGGAGGTGAGGAGGGCCGAGCGGGAGGTGAGGAGGGCGAGCGGGAGGTGAGGAGGGCGAGCGGGAGGTGAGGAGGGCCGAGCGGGAGGTGAGGAGGGCCGAGCGGGAGGTGAGGAGGGACGAGCGGGAGGTGAGGAGGGCGAGCGGGAGGTGAGGAGGACGAGCGGGAGGTGAGCAGGACGAGCGGGAGGTGAGGAGGGAGAGCGGGAGGTGAGGAGGGCGAGCGGGAGGTGAGGAGGACGAGCGGGAGGTGAGCAGGACGAGCGGGAGGTGAGGAGGGACGAGCGGGAGGTGAGGAGGGCGAGCGGGAAGTGAGCAGGACGAGCGGGAGGTGAGGAGGGAGAGCGGGAGGTGAGGAGGGCGAGCGGGAGGTGAGGAGGGCGAGCGGGAGGTGAGGAGGGCCGAGCGGGAGGTGAGGAGGGAGAGCGGGAGGTGAGGAAGGCCGAGCGGGAGGTGAGGAGGGCGAGCGGGAGGTGAGGAGGGCCGAGCGGGAGGTGAGGAGGGACGAGCGGGAGGTGAGGAGGGAGAGCGGGAGGTGAGGAGGGCGAGCGGGAGGTGAGGAGGGCCGAGCGGGAGGTGAGGAGGGCCGAGCGGGAGGTGAGGAGGACCGAGCGGGAGGTGAGCAGGACGAGCGGGAGGTGAGGAGGGACGAGCGGGAGGTGAGGAGGGCGAGCGGGAGGTGAGGAGGGCCGAGCGGGAGGTGAGGAGGGCGAGCGGGAGGTGAGCAGGACGAGCGGGAGGTGAGGAGGGCCGAGCGGGAGGTGAGGAGGGCCGAGCGGGAGGTGAGGAGGACCGAGCGGGAGGTGAGCAGGACGAGCGGGAGGTGAGGAGGGCCGAGCGGGAGGTGAGGAGGGCGAGCGGGAGGTGAGGAGGCGGAGCGGGAGGTGAGGAGGGCCGAGCGGGAGGTGAGGAGGGCCGAGCGGGAGGTGAGGAGGGCCGAGCGGGAGGTGAGGAGGACGAGCGGGAGGTGAGGAGGACGAGCGGGAGGTGAGGAGGGCCGAGCGGGAGGTGAGGAGGGCGAGCGGGAGGTGAGGAGGCGGAACGGGAGGTGAGCAGGGCGAGCGGGAGGTGAGGAGGGCGAGCGGGAGGTGAGCAGGGCGAGCGGGAGGTGAGCAGGGAGAGCGGGAGGTGAGCAGGGAGAGCGGGAGGTGAGGAGGATGAGCGGGAGGTGAGGAGGGCGAGCGGGAGGTGAGCAGGGAGAGCAGGAGGTGAGGAGGGCGAGCGGGAGGTGAGCAGGGAGAGCAGGAGGTGAGGAGGGCCGGCTCGCCCACCGTCACCCGGCGCTGGGCTTGCGGAGGTAGATGTAGATCCCCTGGCCATGGGGGACCCTGCAGAGGGGCCTGGGTCACCACGGAGCGGAACACAACACCACAATGGAGAGGACCAGACACCGCGCACAGGACAGCGTGCGCCGGCCAGATCAGGGTGGGGGGTCCAAGTTTTGCTCCCCCTCCCCCCCTCCCTCAGCCCCCGACACCGCGAAGCAGACGGACGGTAATGGGGTGAGGGTTAGCAATCAAAGGGTGGCTGGAGCGCTTTAAGAACGGAAAGAGCAGGTGCGGTGCAGCGCCGATGAAACACACATTCTTCGAGTTCTTGCACGGTTCCTCCCCGGCTATCCTGACCCCAGTTCCACCTTGCAAATCTGGCTGGATCAGAGCAGGTACACTGTTCACGGAATCCAGGACAGACACACCCCCTCCCCCCGTACAGCAATGGGAGCAGCGATACCATCCATAAAGGTAGAGGAGAGGTGGGGGGAGGACAGGGGAACCTATTGCAATGATTAACGTATAACCGCACCCCCACCACACACACGCACACCCAGGTGACAAACAACAGAAACATGGGTGAAGGGAGGGACACACCAGAGAGTATAAGACATGAGAATGATGAGGTCAACAATTGTACAAATGTGCTTGACAAAATGGATGTATGGATTGTGATAAGAGCTGTAAGAGCCCCCAATAAAATGATTTTTAAAATATGAAAAAGAAGACCTCCAGTTGAAATATAATTTAGAGACATATTTATGAAGTCTCACCCAGGACAAAGAAAAAGGCAAATCATCCAGAGGAGAGAGACCATCAGCCGGAGCCACAATGGTGACTCAGGGTACCCCGACACTCCGCCGCTTTGAAGGGCGCTGGAAAGCAAAGGCTCTGCTGGCCCCAGGGCCATGGTTGGTGGCAGCTCAATTCCTTGTGGTCCTTAAAGACAGGGCGGGAGGAGTGGGGCGGCGGGCGGGAGCAACACGGGTCTGTTGCAGATTGAGAAAGGTTTCCGAGATGGACTGAGGCGCTCTGAACAAGGCGGCTGGGGGATGGCCCATGCCTGGGTGCCGCTAGAACCGCAGTCCCCTGCAGGGCTCCCCGAGTCCAGTCACCGGGCCTTGTTGGCAGTCGCTCGTCAATGTCTGCCGCCTGAGCAGAGCCCCGTCCGTCGGTCTGATCTGTGCAGGTGGCATTCTGCTCTCACCAAGCAACACCACGTGTCTCCGGGTCGTTGACATGTGTCTGGAAAACAGACCGGGATCTGCTCTTAGTCCCCCCGCCCATTTCTTTCCCAGACACAAAAAGCCAGACCGTACCACTTAGCAACAGAGAAGCAGTGTGTTTGGGTTCTCAGAATTTCGGTCAAAAGACTGAAATTCCTTGTAACACCGCTCATCTCATCGAGGTGCACTGGTCCAGCCAGCAGAACCAGAAACCCAGAGTCGACATAGTATCTGCAAACAAAGCCAAAAGAAACAAAATCCTCCTCAGCCCCACCCCCGCCAGGGAAAGAAAAGACACAAAAGGAAGCTAAGTTTTTTTAAAGTGAACCTTGAACTTCCAAATTAGTTCTAGTACAGTCATGTTAGACCATAAATCCCATCCTGATAAGGGAAGGGGATCTAGGCTCATGTATCAAAGATATTAAGAATTAAATGGAAGTTTCGGTTTTCCAGGGGGGTCAAATGAAATTCCTAGCAAGGAGACAATTTTTGGGATTCTTATAAACTTTCTCAATGGCCACATTCCTTTTTCAAGGCTTAATGAAGAACGCTGGGGGTTAGCATTGTGTTGCTAGCCAAAAGGTCAGTGGGTTGAATCCAGTAGTCACTCACTGGGGAAAAGATGAGGTTATCTGCTCCCCTAAAGATCTGCCCCCTTGGAAGCCCACAGAGTTGCTATGAATTGGAATTGACGCGGTGGCAGATGGTTTGGGTTCTTAATAGACCATGTGAAGCTGGTAAGTAGGCGAGCGTGGCAGAGTCAGTTTGTATAATGGACAGCATTCAGTGTCCCAAGATAAAGCATTGCCCAGTTTCAGAGCTAGTTCTAGTTAAAGTTAGGGACTCCTGAGTTCAGTCATGACGGGGGAGCACTGGGGGTCTGGACAGTGGGCAACTTAGACTGGCAGGTGTACCTAGAGGCCTGGCCTTGAGGCTGGCAGGCAGCCCGAGTGCCCTGCCTGTCCTCTGAAACCGGCTTCTCTTTAACACAGGACGCTGTATGCGTCTTTCATGGTTGGCAAGTACGATTTCAAGTCAATGAAAACAATCAGTATCCATACTGAAATACACACATCAGAAGAGGCGTCTCTTACTGTACTGGAAATATGGAAACTGACTCATACGCGTAGACGCAATCTTATTCATTGCCATTGAGCCGATGCCGAAAGATGAGGCTTGCTACTCCCGTCAAGAGCCAAGTCTTGCAAACCCAAAGGGGCAGTTCCACCCTGTCCTACAGGGTCCTGGGGAGTCAGCATCGACTGGAGGGCGGTGAGGTTTCGGTTGCTGTTAATCACGAGGAAACACCAGACAAACGCAAAGTGAGGAACGTCGTCCTAATTGCCTGGCCTGCCCTCATCAAACCTGTCGACCTCATTAAGCCAAACAAAACCTGAGAAACATTTCCAGACTTCGAGAGAAGACACACCAAGCCCATCTGACCCTGTGGGGGATGCCGACCCCACCGGACAGGGTAGCAGGGCCTTGCAGAGTTCGCTTGGCTGGACATCTTGTTTCTCTTTCTATCTCTGTTAAAACAGCTTTACTGCCATTTCCTCCACATACCATACAATTCAGTCGTCCCCCCATGGTGCTTTCTTTCTTTCTTGTTTAAGGGGTTTTCTCTATCTAGTACTCACATCTCTGGCACTTGCGTGGCTAATGGGCTGCAAATCTTTGCGGAAGCAGATCCACCTGCCTTGCAGAGTTCCCAGGCTATCAATCTTCACGCCAGCAGCCCACCGCAGCTTTCTCTTTTGAGGACTGGTGGGCTTGGCCCACCCACCTTTCTGTTAGCAGCTGAGTGCTGTCGCCTCCGTGCCAACAGGGCCCCTATGTCCAGACCGAGGGAGACTAAAGAAACATGACAATTGAATGTATGCAGGCTCCAGTGTTCCCTTGTACTATAAAGGGTGCTAATGGGACAATTATTAAACTTTGGATAAAGTTTGTAGGTTGGGGAACATTGTGTATCATGTCAGTTTTCTGATTTAAACAACTGTACTGTGCTGAGCTGTGAGTGTTCTTGATTTAGGGCATGCATGCTGAAATAAACAGGAGCGAGATATGCCATGTACAGAAACCTACCCTCAAGTTTAGAGAAAGAAAAAAAGAGTGTAATATGTTTACGTGTATGTGTCCAAGGACGCCTGAAAAGTCGCTAAAATAAAATGAAAGGTGATGGAAGTTTGTTCACCGAGTCTTTGAAGGCTTCGTGTGTATTGAGGGCCCCTGGACGAAGTTCAGAGGATTATGAACCAGGAGGGAAGGATCCGGAAACGGGAAGACGTGGGTAAGTGAAGTTCATAGTAGCGGTGGCAATCAATGAGATGGAAGAAAAATTGTATAAACTGAACTGGTTTTTAAACATCATTTGATTGGGGGCTCTTATAGCTTTTATAACATTCCATACATCAAAGGTATCCAGCATATTTGCATATATGTTCCCATCATCATTTCTAGAACATTTTCTTTCTACTTGAGCCCCTGATATAAGCTCCTCTTTCCCCCCCTTCCCCATTCTCCCACCCTTGTGAATCCTTGATCAATTGTATATATTATTAATATTATTTCGTATCTTACACTGTCTGTTGTCTCCTTCGCCCACATTTCTGTTATTTGTCCCCTTGTGGGATGACTATCTATCCCACCTTGTGATGGGCTCCCCATTATCCCCCGCCCCCCTCAAGACTCAAGGAAAGCAAAGCGCTATTGAAGAAGAATGAAGTAGGATGGATCTCATTCCTGACCTCAAAACCAGAGCAGTCCCGACCACAACAGCCTCGTAATAGTGTAACGACAGACACAAACCACTGGACAGAAAGGAGAACCCAGAAACGAATCTACCCACCTACAGATAACTGATTTTTCACAATGTGCTGAAACACATTACATGGAAAGTGTTTAAAAAATGGGGCTGGCAACCCATGACAAGGACCTATGTGTGACCTCCCTGGGGGACGGACAACAGAAAAGTGGGTGAAGGGAGATGTCGGACAGGGCAAGATATGTCAAAATAATAATAATTTATAAAGTATCAAGGGTTCATGAAGGAGGAGGAGGGGAAGGGAGGGGCTAAAATGAGGAGCTGATGCCAGGGGCTTACGTGGAGAGCAAATGTTTTGAGAATGATGAGGGCAATGAATGTACAAATGTGCTTTCCACAATTGATGTATGTATGGATTGTGATTAGAGTTGTATGAGGCCCCAATAAAACTTTTTTTAAATGGTACTGGCAAAACAGGATTTCCATTTGCAGAGAATGTATATCTTAATCACAGACAAAAATGAACTAAAAAATGAATTCAAGACAAAAATCCTCAATGAAAAGATAGAGACAAATTTAGAGGCCCTAATACAAGGCATAAAAACACCATCAAGCACTTTTTAAAAATACACACACACAATAGGTGACTGGGACATCCTAAGATTAAGCCACACTTAGGTGCATCAAAAGATTTCTTCAGAAGAGTAGAAAGCAAGGGGACAAAGAGGACTCATAGACTGGTGTAACTTTAGGGCAACAACATATTGGACAAGGGAATAATGTCATAAATCTATAGAAAACTTCACTACCTTGCTAAGAAAAAGATCAATAATTCAATTTTTTCATGGACAGAGGAAACGAACACATCGTTCATCACAGACAACATTCAGGTGGCCAACAAACACATGAAGACATGCTCTTGATCACGAGCCCTGCGACAAACGGACACCAAACCCATGAGCTGCCCCTCACCCTGGCGTTCACTGGAAGGTTTAATGAAGCCGAGAGCAGCGAATGCCTGAGAAGATGCTGGGCGTTCAGGACCACACACTGCTGGAGGCTCTGCAAAATAGTACGATGGCTGTGGAAGGTGAGAGGACATTGGCTCAACTCGTTGGGAATAGAGATACCATTTGACCTAGTAATCCCTCCCCTTGGTATACATCCCAAAGAAATAAGAAGCAGAGCATAAATAGAGATATGCCCTCTTACATAGCTCATCACAGCACTATTCAAAATAATAAGTACATGGAAACCAACCTAAATACCCATTGGTAGGAGAAAGGACAAATCAACTTGAGTTCACACAAATGAACGCAATGGACACTTGTTAGGTGTGGGAGACGCTTCGGCCCACAGCCGACCCGGGCACAGCAGAAGGAGAACATTGCCGTCCGGCACCATCCTCACAACTGAGCATATGCTGGCGCCACTGCTGGAGTTACTGGGTCAGTAATGGACACGAGGAACAGCAAGGCATCTCTGAAACACCTCCTGTCCTCCATGAACGTGGAGGACGTGAAACTGATGATCTGTAAGCCGTCACATAATACACAGTAAAGTTTTTTTAAAAAGCGTATGAATGAATTGTATAGAAAATGAATCTGCTCTATAAACCTTCACCAATTAATAATAAAAAGTTAAAAAAGGAAAATAAATGATAATGGGATCTTCCCATGAACTTTTGGAAGCCCCCTTGTACATGTGAGGGTCCACGGGGAGGTAGATGATTCATTCCTGCTCCATTGCTGTGCGTGGGAATGCAGTTGATGGCATTGAAGTGCTTGTTGTTGTTGGTTGAGTTCTAAACTAAAGCTTGACTCCTAGCCCACAGGGCTGTGCTTGAAAGGGCTGGTGATCTGTTTCCATAAAAATTAAACCCAAGACAACGCTATGCAGTGGTTCTGCTCTGAAACACATGAGGTTACCATAAGTCAGGATCAACTCTCTGTTGACAGATTGTGTGTGTGTGTGTGTGTGTGTGTGTGTGTGTGTGTGTGTGTGTGTGTGTAGCGAGAGAGAGAGAGAGAGAGAGAGAGAGAGAGAGAGAGAGAGAGAGAGAGAGAGAGAGAGAAGGGAGAGAAGGGAAAGGAATGTGAAATTGAGAGAAATGATAAAAACAAATGCATAATGTTAACAGTTGGGATGCCTGAGTAAAGTTTAAATCTTTGAACTATTCTTGAAAATATAGTGTAGATCTACAAGGATGTCAAGCTAGGTGGAAAACAAAAACAGGTGGTCACAAGGTTTTACACACTTAAAATACTGTCCATTGGATTAAAACATCTCTGCTCTTTGGAGTGCACGGAGCAATTTGGGAAACGGAGCAAACGTCAAAGGAAGCACAGAATCATCTAAACTTTAAAGTAAGCTTTGAGAACCCTTTCATAAGGAAGAGAGGACGTCCTGTCCCTGAATCCTGGGGTGTCCCTGGGGGCATCCTCGCCCTCATGGGAGGTTGAGTTGAGCACTATCTCAAGGTTTGATGTAACCTCTAAAAGTTTCTGACTCGGATTTCTCACCACAAAGCGAGGGTTGAGGAACACAATGAATTGGAAGAGGTCAATAGAGAGGGGTCCGAGAAAAAAGGTAGGACCACTGCCTTCTAATCCATGGAGACCAGTGGTAAAGAAGTCCAGTTGCCTGGGATGTGGTGCAGTTCACAGATCCATCAGTGTTGCTTGAGTCCCCAGTCTGGAAGTTGCTCCGAGAGCAAAGTCCCCCACAGGCTGCTAACACAAAGGCACTCTGGGGAAGTGCCCACATTGGAGCAGCCACATGGAGTGACATTTACCAACATCTAGCTCCGGCTCACCTTTAGGGTGCAGGCTCATAAATCTTGGGGGCATTTTGTCTACATCCATCTTGTCTAGAGCCCAGGCCCCGGAACACGAAGCATCATCATCCACAAGTTTTGTAGGGAAGAGGAGGGCAAAATTAGAGGTAAGGAAACTGCCAACTACCCACCAAACCTCTCTCCTAAGTCCTTGCTCGGCACAGAGTTTGCTCATATCCTCCCCAACCTAGGTTCTTTGCATGGACAAGAGGGAGTGCTTACTCATCGGAGGCAATGATATCTTTACAAAGGATTGCTTCCTAAATCTCCCCGATTTTCCGTCAAACTTAACCCTTTTGCTGCTGCTGTTAGATGCTGTCAAGGTGGTTCCAACTCCTAGCGATGAAACACTGCCCAGTCCTGTGCCAAGCCTCACAATTGCTCTTAGGCTTGAGCCCTTGTTGCAGCCTCTGTGTTGATCCATCTTGTCAAGGGGGCTTCCTCTTTTTTGACCGACCCTCTAGTTTACATGACGTCCTTTTTCAGAGCCTTGTCGCTCGTAATAACATGTCCAAAATGAGACGAAGGCTTGCCATCAACTTCTGCTTTCTAAGGAGCTTTCTGACGGTACTTGTTCCAAGACGGACCTGTTGGTTCTTTTGGCGGTCCACGGTACTTTCAGGATTTTTCATCGGCACCATAATCCAAGTATATCGATTCTTCGTCGGTCTTCCTTATTGAATGTCCAACTTTCACATATGGCTAAAACGACGGAAAATACCATGGCTTGGGTCAGGTATACCTAAGTCCTCAGTGACATCCTTGCTTTCCAACACTCGAAAGAGGTCTTGTGCAATGCAGTGTGTCGTTTGATCTCTGACTGCTGCTTCCATGAGTTTGACTGTGGATTCAAACAAGACAAAATCCTTGACGACGTCAATCTTTCCACCATTTACCCTGATGTTACCGATGTTTTCTTACATTGGGTTGTAATCCATGCTGAAGGCTACAATCCTTGATCTTTATCAGCAAGTGCTTCCAGGCCTCCTCAATTGCAGCAAGCAGGGTTGTGTTGTCTGCACATTGTAGACTGTTAATAAGACTTCCTCCACTCCGGATGCCCAGTTCTTCTTCTCCATATAGTCCCAACTTCTCTGCTGACCGGCTCCACACATAGATTGAATAAATGTGGTGAAAGGATACAACCCTGACTCACACCTTTCTGGATTTTAAACTGTGTAGCATGCCCTTGTTCTGTTCACATAAGAGGGGGTACCAAATAAAAACCAGATTTTTTTCCAAAGCTATGTATTTAAAAAACTTTTTTTTTTTAACAAAACAACCTATCACCTTCAAAGTACCCTCCATTACACTGAATACATTTGTCAAATGTGCGATTCCATCCCTGGAAACATTTTTCAAATTTAAGTTTGGATGGCTGACAGCACCGCCCTCGTTTTCTCTTTACCTGTTCTATGTCGTCAAATCACTGTCCTTTCATGTCCTTCTGCATTCGCAGAAACAAAAGGAAGTCTCACGGAGTGAGGTCAGATGAGTAAGGTGCATGGGGTAAGACAGGCATGCTGGTTTTTGCCAAGAACTGGCCTATGAGATGGCTGCATGAGCAGGTGCATTGTAGTGGTGGCAAAGCCAGTCCCCATCTGCCAGGCCTTTTTTGTCTCACACTGTTACAAAATCTTTTCAGAACCTTAAAATGGAAAGTTTGGTTAACTGTCTGACATGGTGGAATGAACTCCAAATGCACCGGGTTTTGGGGGATATCCCCTCTTAACTGATAAAGATCTATGCACCAGTTCCACAAGAGCACAATTCTGAAATTCACACTTTTCTCTAGGCAATTCATAGCTTAGTGTGATCCGCACAGTCGAGTGCCTTTGCAAGGTCAATGAAACACAAGCAAACATCTTTCTGGTGTTTTCTGCATTCAGCCAAAGTCCGTCTGACATAAGCAATGATATTCCTTATTCTATGACCTCTTCTGAATCTGCCCTGAAATTGTGGCAGCTCCCTGTCAATTTACTGTTGCAAATGTTGTGGAATAATCTTCAGCAAAATTTTACTTGATGTAATACCAGTGATATTGTCCTATAATTTGCAAGTCTGTTGCGTCATCTCTCTTAGGAATGGGTACAAACATTAATCTCTTCCTGTTGGGTGTTCACCTAGCTGTCTTCCAAATTCTTGCCATAGACAAGGGGTGCTTCCAGTCCCTCATCGACTTATTGAGACATTTCAATGATATTCCACAAATTCCTGGAGTCTTGTTTTGGGCTAATGCTTTCAGTTCGGCTTGGCCTCTTTGTTCATTACCATTGGTTTTCATCATCTGCTGCCTCTTGCAATGATTGAGTGCTGACTAGTTCTTTCTGGCACAGGGACTCTGTATCCTTTTCATCTTCTTTTAATGCTTCCTGCATCATTCAGTACATGGCCCATAGAATCTTTCAGTATTGCAACTTGAGCCTTGAAATTTTGCTTCAGTTCCTTCAGTTTAAGATATGCTGAGCATATTTTTCCTTTCTGGTTTTCTAATTCTATAGATCTTTGCACATTTCATTATAATATTATATTTTGCCTTATTGAGCTCCCTTATCTTGTAACTCTTTGATGTCATTTATTTTCCCTTTGTCTTAGCTACTCTATGAGTAAGAGCAAATTTCACAGTCTCTTCTGACATTCCCTTTGATCTTTTGTTTTTAAATGACCTTTTGCTTTCTTCACGAATGATGTTCTTGAGGGTGTCCCACAGCTCATCAATTCTGTCATTAGTGTTCAATGTTCCAAATCTGTTCTTGAGATGTTATCAAAATACACAGTGGATAGACTAAAGGTCATTTTGTAAGTCTGGGTAAACTAGGGAAACAAATCCACAGAAACTCATATGTATAAGAGAAAGTTTTATATAAAGGGTAAATGTACATTAAGAAGCATCCCAACCCAGTGCTGCCCAAGCCCATATATCCAACCCCGATCTACAAAGTCCTCCTCCATCTCACAAAACACACACTATGACGCCGACTGCAGGAGGAAAGCCGAGTCAGTGAGCGTGGTGCAAGCATCTCAGGGGTCTCCACACGGCTGCTCCAGCACCCAGGGCTGCATCAGGGTAGGTCCATGTGGCTTCTCAGGGATGTTGTGCAGGAAGTGAGCCTTGCCATCTGAAGCAGGAAACTGGCTAAGGCAGCTGCACCCTGGTCAGACCATCAGGAAGCAAGAGACCTGAGAACTAGAAGGGAGAGGCCTCAATGAGCCATTGGTTTCTCCGCCCTTCAATTAATCTCACATGTGCTTACTGGTCAGGTTGGCACAATAAACATTAACTATCTCAGTCATATTTTGGTCTTGTGGACTTGTTTTTGTTTTCTTCAGCTTGAACCTGAACTTACATATGAGCAGTTGAGGATTCGTCCTACAGTCAGCCCCTGGCCTTCTGTTAGCTGCTGCTCTTGGGCCTCTCCATCCTCTCTTCCCACGATGTCGTCCGTTTGAGTTCTGTATTCCATCTGGAGGAGTCCGTATGTATCGTCTTCTTTTGTGTTATTGAAAACAACCACGTAGAAGTGGTAGAACTGGAGAAGGTTTTGTTGTGTATATTTTTCCACAATTAGAAAAAATATATACATGAACAACGAGTACATGGAAGAAGAATGTTCTAAAATTGAATGTAGTAGTGGTAATTGCAAACCATTCTTGATATGATTGAATTATTGGATTATATAAAACGTGGAGGAAGTGCTAATAAAACTGTGGCTGGAGGGGGTGCCAGCCCCCCACCACTAATCACAGGTTCGATAGACACAATTATACGGTTGAGATATATATTCAAGCCATAGAGAGCATGAAACATAAAAGAGAGGTTAAATTAATGGAGTCGGACACATTTCATAGTAGCATGCTCACCTCCTGGATGGCCATGATCTTACCAACCAGGTCTGCGCACGGCTACTTCAGGGACGTGATTACAGGTAACCACATGTGACAGGAAGGGGCTGTACAATAGGCATACACATCATAGGAAGGGGCTGTACAATAGGCATACACATCATAGGAAGGGGATGTACAATACGCATGAGCGTGACAGGAATGGAATGAGCTAGGGTGTGCACATAGGAAGGGGCGGGACTAGAGGTATACATGTGACAAGATGGGCAGACCCTAGATTCATGATGGTGGCCTAACCTTGGTCATCTTGAGTGGGCTTGACCTCTCTGGGGTCTCCTACAAGGAAACAGTCAACTAGTATCCTTATCAGAAGTGAGTGGCCCTACTTGTTGTGGGATAAACAGTGGTGACTGCTGCTCTACATGGCCGATAACCCTTAGGGAGAATGACCCCTGTCTACTCCTGATGACCTCCAAGTGTATAATCACTTGAAAGCAGCTAAGTTTGGCATATATTTGGAGGAGACAATTTGGGAGAAATCCTTCTGTTTCACATAATGAAAATGTTAATATACATACATATAAAAGGTATTCACTATGAACAAATTGTTCATCTTGCTAAATTCTGTCATGCAATCTCCCACTTCATTTCTATAATCAAACTATATTTTCCAACTACTATTCCTTCTTGCCATCAGTTTGACTTGATGGCAGTGAGTTTGGTTTGGTTTGTTTCCAACTTTTGAATTCCAATCACCAATAATTATCAATGAATCTTGATTGTATGCTTGATCAATGTCAGACTAAAGATGAGGATTAAATTCTTCTATTTCCTTATCACTAGCTTCGGTGTTTGGTGCATGTGAGTAATAGTTGTACTGATTGGATTTATTATATTTCAAGATCGATCTTGAAATGAACTTGTCGATGATGAATGCAACACTGTTATGTCATTCCTGAGGGAGTAAACAACATAACTGCTTCACTCGGAATGGCCAATACCTGTCTGTTTCGGCTCACTAACACCTAGCCTATCAGTCCTCATGCATTCCATTTCATTTGTGATGACTTTTAATGTTTCCAGATTCATACCTAATCCATTCCATGTTCCAGTTACGAATGGATGTTCCCAGATGAGTCTTGTCGTTTGCCATGCTATCCCATCAGCAGAGGTGAAGGCCTTACTCCTGCAGGCGGTCCACCCTCCACATCATTACAGTCAGTCCTTTGGAGGAAGCAGCTCTTCCTCAGCCACATGTGGGGTGCCTTCCAACTGGAGGGCTCCTCTGCTGCTCGCCATGGGGTCAGTGTCTGACAGGGTCCACTGCTGGCCATAATGGTTGTAAAGGCTCCTTCCGCAGGAGTGAGCAGCCTGCTCCTTCTTCTCACTCTGTAAACCTGTTCACTGTGGGCCACCCTGCTGGCATTTGAAAGACCAGTGACCTAGCTGCCAGCATCACGGCGACACACAAGTCACACAGTGTGACAAACTCACTAAGCTACTGGTGGCCACCCTTTCCTCCCCTACGGTGCCACCCAGAGGGCTCCTTCCAGCCCAGGACCCACTCCAGCGGGCTCCCTGGCAGACACTCACGGGGACAGCTGGCCAGACGCTTCCGTACTGATACTTGGTGAAGGGGTTGGGCTCCAGCTGGAACGTGAGCTTGTTGTACACGAGGGGCTGCGGGCACTGAAGCACACACGCGCCGCTGTCGTTGAAGTGCAGGCAGGCCTGGGGACGCGGGGACGCAGCGCGGTTACCTCTGCACCCCGTTACCTCTGCACCCCGGCCTCCTCCCTCCCGGCCGGCCCCAGGCTGGTCCAATACGTACGAAGCAGTCTGTGTCCTGAGGGCCCGAGCAGCCGCCCGCACACTCATCATGGCAGCACTGGTTGGGGTTGGGCCCAAAGCAGTGCCCATTGCACTGGGGGGCACAGATAGTCTTGGTCACTGGGGAGAGAGGGGGGGCGGCTTAGGACTGCTTTCTCAGAGCCTTGCAAGCTCTTCCTCACACCAGGGCCGGCCCAGGCCGGGGAGGCAGGATAGGCAAGTCTGAAGACTCCAGAAGGAAGAGAACCCACATGTCTGGCAGTCTTCTGGTCCTGGGCCCCAGCACCGTCCCTGGCAGGCCTCATGACAAGGGGGACCTGGTTGGAACGAGAACAACACGAGGCCCATCAGGGCTCCGAGAGGCTTCCTCGAGCCCACAGTCTGATGGCAGCACACAGGCACCCGGGTCCCACACACTGTGCCTGCCGAGGACAACAGGGCTGGTGGCAAGTGAGCCTGTCAACAAGGGTGGAGTCGTGCCTCCACACCACCCACTGGGCAGCCGAAAGGAGGAACTGGGGCACAGGCCAGCCTCAGCCCCAGGCCCAACCCAGGCACTTGGGAAATGCAACCAGCAGGAATAGATGTGCGTGTGTGTGTGCGTGAGGATGAACAGGAAGCAGCAGGCTGGCCGGGTGGGTGTGGGCAGCTTCCAGAGAACAAGGAGCCTGTCGCCATGGAGGGAAGGAAGGTAGAGCCAAAGGGTCTGGCTTCTCCATTCAGAACAGCGTAGTTGGCCCTGGGTCTTCACACGGGGCTTCGGTGGCTTTGGGGGGTTGGGGGGGCACTGACCGGGTCAGCCCTAAAGGTTCTTTAGTTCTGGGGCTGAGGGGTTCTGTGGAGAAGAGGAGGGCGGTTCAGGATAGAACACAGGTATCTAAAGATGATGACAAAGGAGCCACTGTGATTTAGCGGGTCTGGGGAGGCCGTCTTGATGGAGGAGATGAAAGAATTAGCCTGCTGTTAATGAAAATGGTAGAAATATAATATAATTTAAGATTATTTTGTTGGAAATCCAAGATGTAGCAGCCTCTCCCTTACAGCAAATGTCACTGGAAGCTGAATCACAACGGGTTCTGTAACTCAGGAGGGTGGTAAACAAAGCCACAAAAAAGCCAGCCCCTTGTGCAACATCCCAATTTAGATAAGCAATAGAATGTGATGCTTCAGGGGATGGCAGTCTGACGTACCTGGAGAAAGGTAGCTATAGATGTAGGTATTTCTTGGAATGACTGCAAAACCTGCTTCTTTTTTGTCACATCGCTTGGGGACATTTATTCTTTTCTGTGATCACTGGAAAACCTGCTCTTTGTCCCACAGTTTAAGGTCTATAACTTGCTGGATTTTCACTGGATTTTCGGCAGTAGTTTGGAGGTAGCAAAGCCCAGGTCTCCTCCTGTTTGTCGCGTGTGGAATAAATGTGGAGATTCTCAAATCAACTTGGGGTCTGCCTTTGGCTGAAACAGCGGCGAACACTCCCAGACGCTTGTCCCCAGCACCCGTCTCTTGCTTCGTCCTCTTTCACTGGAGGCGGGCCTGTGATGTCCTTCCACTCAGTCCCATTTTCCTACACAGAAACCCCTCTGGTAGAGCTTCGGAGTGGCCGCAGGGGAGTGACAGAGAGAAAGGCTGCACCGCTTTCTCATCACCGCTCCAGGCCAAAAGGGCCCGGCCCTCAGGAGCAGGGTAAGCAGGGCAACAGCTACATCCAGTGAGGTGTAAGCTGCAGAGAAGAGTCACTTTCTAGAGCAGATGATAGGCCAAGCCCAGGCAACAGCAGGCTCTTCCAACACCTGGGTGCCTCTGGCTGGGCCAGTGGAGGAGGGGGAAGAGATGAGGTCTCTAATTCCAGCCTGCCTTCCCCCCTTTCTGCCCGACACATGTGTGGATGTTCCAGCTGACTGAGAGAGGGCAACGTGGAAGATGGCTGGGTGCTATTTAACTGCCTTGTCAAAACCTTCAGAAAACTTTGCATGAAGTCACTCCTTTGATGAGCCGGGCCCTTGAGATTTGTATAACTTTTTTAACAGACGTTGTTTCCCTGCGGAGAAGCAGCCAGCCAGATGCTGAAGCCAAGTAGAAGGGCCCCAGAAGCAAGTTTAAACACGAAAACTGGAGCTACTGCAAAGGATTGAGAGATGAGGTTCACACTTTAGTCAAAGAATTAATAATACTTCCAACATGTTTTCCAAAAGTGGTTCATTGGTCAAAGATTCAGCTGGGTAGACAAGGAAAGGGAGAAAATGTGTATGCTTTTGTAGACTGTTTCCCCGACTAAGAACAGTCAGGCAGGAGGGCGACTACGAAAGAAACTTGGTTCCATGGGGTTTTCTGGGTGACTTTTGCCCGAGTTTGTGATATTTAGTGAAAAGACAGGCCTGTTGGGAAAATGAAAACCCTTCAGAACTGGCTGCCATGGCCTGAAAACTAGCTCAGACTGAGGGGGATAAAAGGAGAAGAGGAAGTAAGTTAAAAACTAGAGAGCATCCCCCCACTATCATGATCCCAATTCTACCTTACAAATCTGGCTAGACCCGAGCATGTACATAGGCACAGAGAGCAACTAGAAACACAGGGAATCCAGGACAGATGACTCCTATAGGACCAGTGGTGAGAGTGGCAATGCCTAGAGGGTGGAGAGAATGTGGGGTAGAAAGGGGGAACTGCTTACAAGAATCTATGTATAGCCTCCTCCCTGGGGGAGGGACAGCAGAGAAGAAGGCAGGGGGAGACGTCGGACGGTGTAACAGATGACAAAATAATAATATATGAATGATGAAGGGTGCATGAGGTGGGGGGGAATGGGGAGGGAGGAGGAAAATGAGCAGCAGATATTAAGGGCTCAAGTGGAAGGCAAATGTTTTGAGAATGATGATGGCAACAAATGTACATGTGTTCTTGACACAATGGATGTATGTATGGATTGTGATAAGAATTGTATGAGCCCTCAATAAAATGATTTTTTTAAAAGAAAGAAAAATAAGCAGAGCAAACCTCAAAAAAAAGGAAAAAAATAAAAACAAACAAAACTAGAGAGCAGAAGAAGAGGGTGATGGCTTGCCACTCCAACAGCTGCAAAGCAGAGGCAGTACTGAGGCTCCTCATGAGGATGGCCTCTGTCAAGTGTGCCCCAAACAGCTGGCGAAAGCACACTGAGGGATGTGTCACTGGGCTTTGTGGCTTAGACGTAGTCTCAGAGGTCACCCAGGTCATTGGCATAACAGCCCACAAAGACAACGTTCCGCATCCTACTTTGGTGAGCAGCCAGTGGGGTCTTCAAAGCTTGTGAGAAGCCAGCTAAGGGGCAGCTGTTGGTCTCTTGCTATCTGGAGGACAAAAGACTGATGAGCATCAAAGACAGATGGAAACACTTAGTCCAGTGGATGAATGTAATGGACAGCGTGAGCATCTGTCTGCTTCGTCTGAGACCAGAAGAAGTAAATGGTGCCCAACTACTGCTACCAAACGACTCGGAAAACAGATCTTAAAGGTCCTTTTCGCAAGACATTTGAAGGCCTCAGATAAAATGTGAGAAATATGTGGAACAAGACTTACAATAATTTTTTAAAAGACCAGCTTTACTGGTCAGATAACGGTTGATGGAACCTCCCAAGACTGGCCTTAGTTAACCTTCAGGTCCAGAACAGAACTCACCTCTGGGCTCAATTTTCAGCCAAACAATTGACAGGTCTACAAGAAGAAATAATAATACCAAGGAGGTAAGCATACCTTAGAATAATCAACCACTTAAGATCCAAAGGACAAAGTCAGAAGGCTTAGGAAAGAAAGATGAATGAAAACAGTCACCGCAGGGAAGAAGTGCAGTGAGGAAGGCAGCAAAGAGTCAAAATCGGAAACAGTCGTTGAATGGAACCCCGAGGATCTGCTCTGGAAACCTTCACTGAATTCAAAAGAAACAGTTAAAACCCCAAAATAGGTCAAGGGAAAGGAAAAAATCAACTGTGAAAAATAAAAACAAAACTTAAAATCTGAAAAACTCTGTTGTACAAACTAAGGATGGATGTTCTAGGATTTCACCAGGGCCGTGACTCCATGAACTTTTGTTTAAGAGATTAAGCCTGTGACTGATGGATCGGACCAATGACCACAGCAGAAAACCCATCAGCTTAGACAGAGAAGTGATGAAAGGAGAGGACGCTGTCTGCCTTTTGGAATCCTACCAGCAAGAAACAGCCCAAAGGAATGCTCTCTGTTCTTCTGCAAAAGCACAGAACCATCCCTGGACCGGCTAAGAGGTCCCCAAATGGTTAGAAAGTGCTCAGAAGCTTGTGGGCAGTTCTGATCTGTCCTCCAAGGTCATCATGGGTCAACTCGACAGCACTCAACAACAAAACATGTGTATGCCCCTATTTGGAGTGAGCTCTAAAGACCTCCAGAGAAATGAAAGAAGGGAGGGAGGGAGGAAAAGAGGCAAAAAGACGGGAAGGAGAAATAGGTAAGTGGAAATTTGGAAAAGTGAGAGTGGTTAAAAATGGCTGGGTTCATCATACAGGTACAATTCTCTCAAATGCTGAGTGTGTTTGAAACTCCCTATAATATAGATAACTAAAGAAAGAGAGAAAGGGCTTGGAAGCAAATCTTCCTGGGTTTCCGGGGGTGAGGCCCTGGGATCGATTACAGATGATGGGACAGAACTTCATCGGTCTTAAGGAGCTGCATCTTTACCAACTTAGTTCCACAGTCCCACAGTTAAGGTGTGTGACAAGGAGGCTGCCACCCAAAGCTGAGGGGGTTAGAGCTATCATGCCCAGTGGGCAGAAGAATGGCACCTGTCAGGACTGAGAGAGTGGGGTCACCATTCCGATGGACTAGAAGAATGGGATGCCCCAAGTCAAAGAGGCAGAACTGGTCTCCCAGTGGATGAGAAGGCAGAGCGGAAACCCAGGACCAAGGGGCCTCCACCCCAAATCCATGGGCATGGCCATCACTCAGTGTACTGAGGCAGAAAAAACTAGGACACTGTTTGAGGCAGCCTGGTTTGCTTGCCTGAGGTGACCAACTGGGTCCACTTGATAAGAAGAAGTGGTGGGGGCGCAGCAATGAAGAGATGTGCAGTTTGATTGGAGATGTGGGTCATTTCTTAGATGGTGTGTTAGTCTGGGTTGACTAGAGAAACAAATTCATATATATTCCTATGTGTGTAAGAGAGAACTCTATATCAAGGAGCAATTGTACATTAAGAAAACCTCCCAGCCCAGTCCGCATCAAGTCCAGAAGTCTTATATTAGCTCATATGTCCGTTACCAGTTCATAAATTCCTCTTCAGACTCACACAGCCATGCAATGAGGCAGAATGTAGGAAGTTCACAAGCCAGTAGGTAGAAAGTCTTGTGGATCCAGTGGTGGTGGAAACATCTTGGCGCTGGCACGGGTCTCCACATGGCTCCCCCAGATCTAGGGCTCTGGCTGCATCAGTGTAGTTCCATGTGACTTATCAACAGGAAGAAGCAGAGAGCTTCTCCCACCTCCAGGGAGGAAGACAAGCATTCCCAGAATCCTCAGGAGAAGGCCATGCCCATACAGAGGGCTCACTGGGTGTGACCAGATTGACAGGATAGACTCCACCCCTTGGCTCAAGTTGACAGGAGATCATGTAACTGCCACAAGGTCAAGGAAAGACTTCACTACAACCAAGAAAGAGCTAGGAGTGGAGTGTATCCTTTGAGTCTGGGGTCCCTGAGCTGAGAACTTCCTAGAACCAGCCCAAAATTGATGTCAAGACACCTGGAGATGTTCAAGAAATGCCAAGACCACAGATGTGGAAGGAGGACAAGGACCATTCTCCAAGACCAAAGTGAGGGACAGCTTCCTTTAGCTCGGGCACCAAAGAGCTATCCCGTCAGCCCCTTCATTACCAGCACCGTGATGATGCTCGGAGGATTTCAGGATTTTCACCATGCTGTCTCTTACAGCCAAGGGCAAACCTCTCACGTCTATACAAAAACCTCTTCTTTCAGTTTTGCTACTGAAAAAAAAAGTGAAAGTTTCAACTGAAAAACAAAATTTGTCTCATTCAGAACCAGTGGCAATATCTCTAAGACCCATTGAAATTGTACAGCCCTTGCTTCTGGGCAGTGAGACCCTGTTAATTTATGGGGGTGAAATTTATTGTTGAAATGGTGCTGCTACATGCAGTTTGCTGACAGTGTAAAATTTCTATTAAACGTTCCTGTTTTAGATGTCTCATTTCAAGTAAAGTGGAAGACATTCTATGTATGTTTTAGTCAAGGACTGATGGAGGTAGAGGAAACTATAGAGCAAATCCAGGGAAAAAGAGAATTAAAGTCAGTGCCTACTGAACTCTGGGAATTAAACAGCCACAAGATAAGGTGTCATGTGCATGCAACCTATGCACATTCAGACATTTCTAAGCCTTTGCCTCTAAGAGCCCACTACCCTTTAAAGTGAAAGGTTCTAGGAAGACCAGGACTCATTATTCCAGATTTCCTCCAAAAAGGGTTAGTTCCTGATGGGGCCCGGCTATCAAAAGATATAGCATCTGGGGTCTTAAAGGCTTGAAGATAAACAAGCAGCCATCTAGCTCAGAAGCATCAAAGCCCACATGTAAGCACACCAGCCTGGCCACAAGGTGTATTAGGGACAAGTTATCAGACATCGAAAAACTAGAAATCATATCAGTGGGTGCCCACCTTCCTGATACGATCACTGAAGACAAACGTGTGCATGAGCAAATGTGAAGAAAGCTGGTGGTGCCCGGCTATCAAAAGATATAGCATCTGGGGTCTTAAAGGCTTGAAGGTAAACAAGCGGTGCGATCACGAGGTGTTGATGGGATCAGGTAACAGGCATCAGAAGATCCAAAACAAACAAACAAACAAACAAACAAAACAACATATTGATGAAAACAAGGGGGCGGGAGCAGAGACCCATCTACAGACAATGGGACATCCCCTCATAGAAGGTTCCCAAGGAAGGGATGAGTCAACCAGGGCTGAGGATAAACCGATGAAACACACAATATTGCTCTGATTCTTTGAGGCTCCCTCACCCCCCACCATCATGACCCCAGTCCCGCCTTTCACTTCGGGCTAGACTGGAGCAGGTACACTGGTACAGATAAGAGTTCATGACACATGGAACTCAGGTCCGATAAACCCCTCAGGAACAGAAATGGGAGTAGTCATAACAGGAGGGTAGGGGGGAAGGTAGGAGAGGAAAGGAGGAAGGGAGAACCGATCAAACAGAACCACGCACACACACACACACGCACACACACGCACGCACACACGCACGCACACGCACACGCACGCACGCACACACGCGCACACACATACACACACGCACACGCGCACACGCACGCACGCGCGCACAAACACGCACGCACACACACACACACCCCTGGGGGAGGGGGGACAGTGGTCCATGTAAGATTTGAAAATAATCATTTATCAAGGGGTCAATGGGTGGGAAGTGGGGAGGGAGGAGAAAACAAGAGGAGCTGGTACCAAGGGTTCGAATAGAAAGTAAATATTTTTAAATGGATTGTTATAAGAGTTGTACGAGCCCCCAATAAATTGATTTTTTTAAAAGAAAAGATTGGAAAAGAGAGCTCAAGTAGAAAAAAAATATTTTGAGAACGATGATGGCAACAAATGCACAAATGTGCTTCAGACAATGGATGGATGGATGGATTGTGATAAGAGTTGTAGGAGCCCCCAATAAAATGATTAAAGAAAAGGGGGGCTAGTTGCACCAGCATTGGTACTGTCTTTCCTATAAAGAACCCAAATAATAGAAGATGGAGATTTGTACAAGATTGAAGGGCCATAAATACGATTGCTATTCATAAGTTCCCAGCAGTACCTACTCCTCATCTGCTTTGAGCTCCGGTGCCGAGCAATGGTGTAAGCTCTGCAGTGGATGCATCTCTGTAGCTGACGCTGCCGTGACAAGAGGGCCTTACAAAGGGGGGGGGGACGGCTAGTAGAGAAGTCCTAGAAAACCACCAACTTTAGCTGAAAGTTCTTTAAGGGCAGTGAGCACAGAAACTGATAAGCCTATCACCATTCCAATATTCATACAAAATAAAAACCTGGGAATTCAAAAAATGTCAAGTCCCTGTTTTTAATTCAAATAGCGGGATGTTAAGGAAACATTATTAAAAAAATTCACTGGCATTGAGTTGCTTGTGACTCACAGTGACCTTATAGGACCAAGGAGGACTGCCCCTGTGGGGCTCTGAAACTGCAAATCTTGACAAGAGTAGAAAGCCTTGTCTTTCTCTTGTGGTGGAACTGGTGGATTTGAACTGCAGGCATTGTGGTTAGTGGCCCAATGCATAACCCACTGTAGCATCAGGGCTCCCAGCGATGTTAAGAGGGTCCAAAAATTGACTCCTGAAACTCACAGGGTATAAAGAAGGACACAAATTCTATCTTGAAAGGAGACTGAGTTCTGGGTCTTGGACACAGAATTGTTATTCTTGTTTTTTTAAACAATTTATTAGGGGCTCATACAACTCTTATCACAATCCATCCATATGCATACATCAATTGTATAAAGCACATCCATACATTCCCTGCCCCAATCACTCTCAAAGCATTTGCTGTCCAAGAATTGTTATTCTTAAGGCAATCCACATACTTTGTTACGAGTATACTTAGTTGAATTTAAGAAACAATGAGATGAATATTCATTTGTTTTTCTGTATAACATTTTTTGGAGACATTTTAGAATTAGGTCATTTGTATGACGGTCAAAGTAGATGAATAGACTTTTACTAAAGGCTGAAGCGGCAGGATGGCACAATTACAATCTTTCAAGTACCCTGGAGGAGGGAGGGCCCAGTCTGAGAATAGCCAAGTTTACCTCCACCATTAGCATTAGGTACCAAATGCACGACAGACACTAGATGCGCATCCGTTGGCACAACCAACTTGGGAAAAGGAAGGATGGACACTTCTTCCAACACTTCTTTGGAGTGAACCTGACAAAACCATTGACATTCATATATGTGTAAGAAAGAGCTTTCTATCTAGAAACAACCTTAAAAACAAGACGGTATCCCAGCCCAGCCCAACTTAAGTTCACGGGTCAGATGCAACCTGAGCTCTCTGCAGCCTCATGCGGCTCACGGAGATGATTTAGCAAGGTGAAACGGGATGCAGGAAGATCACAGACCGGTGGGTGCAGAGTCTCGTGATGCAAGGTCAGTGGAAACACGGCAGAGCACCAACAGGTCTCAGCGTTGAGTCAGGCAAGCAGGAAGGCGAAGGGGCAGAGAGAGGAGGGTGCCCAGTATCTCTCTTATAAAGGGCCACACCTCCAGGAGGCATCATGGTTGGACTCCATCCCCCCACACACACACACACACAAACAAACTGACATAAAATCTAACTGCCCGACTGATCCTCCTCAAAGAATTACATTTGTCTGTAATATATTGGAGGAGCCCTGGTGGTGGCGTGGTTCCACATAGGGCTGTTAATCAAGGTCAGTGGTTCGAAACCACCAGTCACTCTACAGGAGAAAAATGGGGCTCTCTACTCTCGGGAAGAGTTACAGCCTCCACCAACATACGTGATCCAAGAATTGTACATTAGATCATCCAAAGCCAAAGAAGGTATCCGAGCTTACATTGAGATTCTGGGGTGCATAAGGCTATGGATGACAGCGGAAGCCCAAAATATATTTGCAGGATCTGCACAGGGAATAAGCCCTGGGGGTAAAGTGGTTATGCATTGGGCTGCAAGCCGCAAGGTCGGCAGTTCGAAATCACTAACAGCTCTGGCAGGAGGAGAAACACTAGGCTTTCTACGCCCATAAATAGATAGTCTGCGAAGCCACAGCTGGGTCGCTATGAGTCACTATTGATTCTACGGCCGTGAGTTAGATCCTCTCCAACCATAACTGAGGGATGGGAATAACCTGGCTCTCAGCCGGGGAGAGGAGGGAGACGGCTGTGGTAGATTACAATGATCATCTGACTTGGACCTTAAAGCCTCGTCTTTGATCTCCCTCTGAGACCCTTTGTATTCGATCTGTCTTTGAATATTTTCGGTGTTGTTTATTTTTCATATTGGGGCTTATCTCTGTTGTATTTTGTCATTGTTGGTGGCTTCTTGATTCCTTGTGTGTTGTTCTATGTGGTCTTTTTGGTATATGAAACCTAGGCTAGGTGAATCTATAGAGACACTGACTACCATAAGGGCTCGTGGGGGGTCTGGTGGCAGAGATGGGGGCTAAGGGGGAGCTGTTATCAAGGAATTGAAGCTGGAAGCAAATGTTTCCAAACTGATCATGGTAGCGATTGTACATGCTGCTTGATGGGATGGAACTATGAAATGCTACGATGTCTGGGCTAGCTCCTAATAAGATGAGGTGGAGGGTGCAGGAGAAAGAGTTACATTTTCAGAGACTCGGGACAGGGGCAGCTCTGCCCGACCTGGAGGGACAGGGGCAGCTCTGCCCGACCTGATGGGACAGGGGCAGCTCTGCCCGACCTGATAGGACAGGGGCAGCTCTGCCCGACCTGATGGGACAGGGGCAGCAATATCTGACCTGGAGGGACAGGGGCAGTGCTGCTCGACTTGGAGGGACAGGGGCAGTTCTATGGACCTGGAGGGACAGGGGCAGTTCTATGGACCTGGAAGGACAGAGACAGTGCTGCCCGCTCTGGAAGATCCTGTTAGTGGGCATCACCTCAAAGGCAATGAGTTTGGTTTGAGCAATATATCATTTTCATCAAAGCAGTAGTTTAGGATGAGGTAAAACTTTACAAAAGTCCAAAACCACACGCACACAATTGAGCTCACTTATTTAAAGCTGTCAATGTAGTGAAAGGTTCCACTATTTGCCAGGAATTTAACATGGGGAAACTCACGTGACTCCCTGTCTTCCTACTGGGCCAGTGGCTGAATGACAAATGGATTTGACACAATTTCCCCAAACTCAGAATCATACTATGTTTTAGCTCTATTGCAGATATTCTCACTGGGCAGAGCATTTCCTGTCAGGATACCACTGCAACCTTTGCTGCTAAAAATAGTCATAAAGGTGTTTGTTTGTTCAATGTGTGAGGTGCACCTCATGTCCTCTGCAGTGCGATGAGGGTTCTCCTAGTACTGGCCAAGTGTGGGAAATAGGTTTTATCATTTATGTTGCCCACACCATCCACAGTCTTTGGAGTGGCTAGAAAAGCAACAAAGACCAGAGAACTACACATCCTGCTTCCTTAAACCCAGGGCTCCTCAAACTTTTTAAACAGGGGGCCAGTTCACTATCCCTCAGACCCGTGTGCAAATTCCTATGCACACTGCACAGTTCTTATTTTGAAGTAAAAAAACAAACGGGGCAAAAACACCCGGCGGGCCAGATAAATGTCCTTTGGGGGCCACATGTGGCCGCGGGCCGTAGTTTGAGGGCGCCTGCTTCAATCTAACATGTTCTCAGGTGCTTCCGATCACAGGAAACCTACCAACTCTAGTCAATTCTAATGATACCCAATCTACAATTTACTCCTTTAGGGATTCACAAATCAACCCCATTTAAAATTGTTAACGGGCATATGTTATCTCGTCCTTAGAATGCTAAAGTTCCTGTTTCAACGTTACTCTCTGATTGTTTAGTTAGATCTTGTCCAAGTTTAATACAATGTGCTAGCGTCAATGATGAAGTAGTTAAACCTTATGCTCATACTTCTCTCTCCTAGTCAAAAGAGCTTTTGTGGGCCACACCGTGTATATTAGAAATAGCATCAGATGAAAGATCTTTAGAACCAAAGTGGAAGGGTCCTTGTGGGAAACTGAGGACCAGGAATAGAGTGTGTGCGGACAAATTCTGTACACTCGTAATTAAGAAGCCTGGAAGGCCAGGATTCTGGTGGAGGGAGGCCTTCACATTTGTGAGTTGGAGAAGAACCCCAGTCACATTCTCCTAATTGAAAATCATTCCCCACCATATATCCCCCCAAAATCATACTACTAAATATTTCTCTTTTTTTCCTGGCAATGATTTTTATTTTAAGATCATTTTACTGGGGGCTTTTACAGCTTTTTAAAAAAAATCATTTTATTGGGGCTCATACAACTCTTATCACAATCCATACATACATCAATTGTGTAAAGCACATCTGTAGATTCATTGCCCTCATCATTCTCAAAACACTTGCTCTCTACTTAAGCCCCTGGCATCAGGTCCTCATATTTTCCCCTCCCTCCCTGCTTCCCCCTCCCTCATGAACCCTTGATAATTTATAAATTATTATTTTGTCATATCTTGCCCTGTCCGACATCTCACTTCTCCCACTTTTCTGTTGTCCATCCCTCAGGGAGTAGGTCCCATGTAGATCCTTGTAATCAATTCCCCCTTTCCAACCCACCTTCCCTCCACCCTCCCGGTATCGCCACTCAGCACTGTTCCTGAAGGGATCATCCGCCCTGGATTCCCTGTGTTTCCAGTTCCTATCTGTACCGGTGCACATCCTCTGGTCTAGCCAGATTTGTGAGGTAGAATTGGGATCATGATAGTGGGGGGAGGAAGCATTTAGGAACTAGAGGAAAGTTGTGTGTTTCATCGTTACACCCTGACTGGCTCATCTCCTCCCCTAGACCCCTCTGTAAGGGGATGTGTTAGCGGCCTACAAATGGGCTTTGGGTCTCCAATCTGTACTCCCCCTTCATTCACTATGGTAAGATATTTTGTTCTGATGATGCCTGATACCTGATCCCTTCGACACCTCGTGATCGCACAGGCTGGTGTGCTTCTTCCATGTGGGCTCTGTTGCTTCTGAGCTAGATGGCCATTTCTATAATATTGCTTACAGGCACACGGCTGGTCACTATGTGGCCAGCAGCCCTGATCTGCCAGAGCAGACATGTTACTATTGTTCTCCCCACTCAGGGGACTGTAACTCCCTTCTCCCTGCCGCCAGTGCTGGTGTTGGGTCTCTCCCCCAGTGAGCCCTGGAACATCTAGGGCAGTGGTTCTCAACCTTCCTAATGCCGTGACTCTTTGATACAGTTCCTCATGTGGTGGTGACTCCCAGCCATACAATTATTTTCCTTGCTACTTCATAACTGTAATTTTGCCACCATTATGAATCGTCATATAAATAGCTGATATGCAGGATGTATTTTCATTGTTACAAATTGAACATAATTCAAGCATAGTGATGAATCACAAAAATAGTATGTCACTATCCATTGTGAAATATTTATTTCTAATGACAAATAAATGAAATTTGGTCTTGAAGCATGGTGTAGCATGGGTCACAGTCTTCACGCCAGGGACTCATATGTGGGCCTACTATCTGCATGTGGGCCGACCCACCTGGAAGTGGTATCTCGGTTCCTAAGACCATCAGAAATATGTGTTTTCTGATGGTCATAGGTGACCCCTGTGAAAGGGTCATTCGACCCCCAAAGGGGTCTGGACCCACAGGTTGAAAACAGCTGATCAAGGGTCAGACACTGACTGCCTTGCTATGTATGTGATTGATGGGGCTTGCATGTCCCAAGACTCTATAAGCCTGTTAAAGAATATATTCATTCTTTCTCTCTCTTGCTCCTGGTTTCAGGAAATTGGTGAGCACCCTAAACTTTTTGTCTGTCTTTTTAGTCTTTCCCTTCAAGTGAACAATCACGTCATAGACCCGCTCGGTGGTGGGCTGGCCCCACAAGTCCTTCACTGGTTTTATTAGCAAATGAATGTATACAAAATTACAGAACGCAAAATCCCGGGTACAGTTTTCTCAGTGAAAGAATACTGAAGTCCCTGATTGGCCGGTCAAAGCAACTAGAGGATTGAAACTGAAATTCAGGGGCCCTTCCAAAACCACCACAGGTAACTTGACTATCTTTCTTTATATGTGTTAACTGTCATATTCCTTTGTTAATTTCCATTGATTACTTTGACCTAAAGTTATGCTGCTTAACTACAACTACGGTTTTGTCCATGAGAAGGAGAGTTAATGGGGTGAAAATGTGTGGGAAACTAACAAATGTCACTCCCACAGATTCTCCCCTAACAGCTCTGCTGCCTCCAAGTGAGCACATGGCTGATTCCCGCTCCCTGTAGAGGCAGACTACCCTGATGATCTCCTCCCACCGCAGTGCCCACCCCCCTCGTTGTCTTTCACCAATGCAGGCATTGGGTTTCCTCACCTGTGAGCTTAGAGACTTTACTGTAATTACCACGCACCTTGTGACACATGTAACTCCTGAATATGCATGACTAGTGTCTACCTGTAAAAGCCCCTCTCCTGGGGCCGCTCCTGTCTCTCCAGTCCCCTCTCTCCTGCCCTCTCCACCTTCCACATCCCCACATGGACCACCAAGAAGCAGGGCTGAGACTAGCACGCTACCATGAAATGTGTCTGACTCCTTCATTTTACTCTCGCTCCTATCTCTCTTATTCTCTACAACTTCTCTATAATCTTTATATATTAGAACTGTACAGTTGTGCCTACCAGACCCGTGATTATTTGTTAGGGGCTGGTTCCCCTGACAAAAAATGTTTTTGTTTGACGATCACACAGTCGTATGCCTTGGCGTAATCATTGAAACACAGGTAAACATCTCTCTGGCATTCTCTGGGTGCGGCATTTGAGCCAAGACCCATCTGACATAGCAAAGATATTCCTTGTTCCATGTCCTCTCCTGCATCCGGCCGGAACTTCTGACGGTTCCCTGTCAATGTCCTGCTGCAACTGCTGTTGGGTTATCTTCAGCAAAATGTTACTTGTGTGCACGATCAATGATGTCGTTCTATAGCTCGAGCATTCCATTGGGTCTCTTTTCTTTGCAATAGGCACAAATACAGATCTCGTCCAGTCAATTGGCCAAGTAGCTGTTTTTCAAGTTTCTTGGCATAGATCAGCAAGCGCGTCCAGTGCTTCTTTGGCTTTCTGAAGCTTCAGCTCCTCATAGGTACTCCACCAATTCCTGTGGCCTTGTTTTTGACTATTACAGCCAGTGTGGCTTGACTTCTTGCTTCGGCACCTGGTTTGGGGATGTCGGTTCTTTTCGGTTCAGAGACGCTGTGTATTCTTCCCATCTTCTTTTGCTGCTTTCTGCATCACTCAATATTTTGCCTATAAAATCTTCCCAAAATAGGCATTTGACTGTGTGGCCCACAATAAACTGTGGCTAACCTTGAGAAGAATGGGAATTCCAGAACAATTAATTGTGCTCATTCAGAGCTTGTATTTGGCTCAAGAGGAAGCTATGCAAAAAGAACAAGGGAACACTGTATGGTTTAAAATCAGGAAGGTGTGTGTTAGAGTTGTATCCTGTCACCATACAAGTTCACTCTGTGTGCTGAGCAACTCATCAGAGAAGCCGGGCCATATGAAGAAGACTGCGGCATCAGGATTGGAGGAAGGCTTATTGACAACTTGTGGTACACAGATGACACAGCCTTGCTCACTGAAAGGGAGAAGGAATTGAAGTGCTTGCGGATAAAAATCAACGACGATAGCTTTCAGTAGGGATTACAACTCAATGTAAGGAAGATCAAAATCCTCACAACTGGGCTAATAGGTAACACCATGTAAATGGAGAAAAGGTTGAAGTTGTCAAAGATTTTTACATCCTTGGATCCACAATCAATGCTCCTGGAAGCAGCAGTCAAGAGATCAAAAGATGTGCTGCAGCAGGTAAATCTGCTGCCCAGGACCTCCTCAGCGTGTGGAAGAGCGGCCATGTTACTTTGAGCACTAGGGTGCAGCCGCCCCCAGCCATGGTAGTTTCCCACTTCATCATGTGCATGTGAAACCGGACACTGAATAAGGAAGAGCGAAGGAGAACACATGCATTTGAGTTGTGGTGCTGGAGAGAAGAATATTGAAGTGCCATGGGCTGCTAAAAGGACACACCCATCTGTCCTCTAGGAAAGAAGACCAGAGTGCTCCTCAGAGGTCAGGATGACGAGACATCCTCTTACATACTTTGGACCTATGGTCACTTCAAAACCAATCACAATGATTTCATAAATTTTAGCCTATCTGTGGAAGGGTGAAGCTTTTACTGAATTTTAATATCTATGTATCTGAACTGCTGGTTTTTTAATGCTCTTGGGACTTGGGCGGACATCTGCCTGATGACATATCTGTTTCCCAGCACTGTTTCTCTTTGCAGCATAGCCAAATAAATGTTTTTTCTTCACTACTATAAATTGTGATAACTTTATCCAGGACAGAGGTTAATCAAGGAGGATGTAGAATGGAGTGTTGGTGGTATAGTGGGCTACTTCTTTGTGGGTAACTACCAAATGCCATTCTGGCAGATTCTCCCCTAACGGCTAGCCTGCATTAGAGTGAGCACCTGGTTGATTCTGTTCTGTACAGGCAGACATTCCAAGATTATCTCCTGCCCCCAAGGCTCTCATCCCCCCTCATGCCTTCTCCCAATATAGGTATTAGGTTTCCTCACCTGAGCTCAGGGACTTCACTGGGATTATCACTCACCTTGTGACAGATGTAACTACTGAAAATGCATGAATAATGGCTACCTATAAAAGCCCCCAAACAATACTGAGACTCTACTCTGGTCCCCTCTCCTCTGGTCCTCATCCGCTCCTCTAGTACTCTCTCCAACCCTGTCCCCTCTCCCCCTCCTCCTTCCCCCTCCCTCTCCTGCTCTTCCCACCTTCTGCATCCCCACGTGCAATCAGGGCTGAGGTGAGCATGCTACTATGAAATGTGTCTGACTCCTTTATTTTACTCTCTCTTCACTCTTATTCTCTATGACTTTACTATAAGCTTTATATATTATAGCTGTACAATTGCTCCTGCCGGACCCGTGGTATAATTGTGAGGGGTTGGTTTCCCCCATACTCCTTGAGCTGCTAATTGAAAGGTCAGCAGTTCCAACCCACTAGCCACTCCTTGGGAGAAAGATGAGGCTTTCTGCTTCCATAAAGCTTTATAACCTTGGAAACTATTATAAAGAGCAGCTCTTTTCTGTCTGACAGGATCCCCCTGAGGGGAAATCGACTTCATGGGAGTGAGTATGCTTTTTGGTTTAGCTTCTGACAAAAACCACTAGCTTCAAACTTCAAATCCAAAGATTCCTTTTTTTTTAATCTTCCATCTGTCAAGCTTGCCCCCAGGCAAGTCTCTTGGAATTTAAATGTCCAGAGTACTCCAAAGTACTGGGTGGGGCTTATCTTCTCAGAGCCTTCTTTCCAGGTGTGGCCTAAACCATCTGAAAATCTAATTACTGGCTTGAGGCAAGTGGGTTTAAAAGCTCTTTATTTTCATACTTCCCCAAATAATTTTTCAACCATTATATCAATAACAATAAGCAGAAGAAATCAGTATAAACAAAGTAGAATCAGATACTAAACTCAATTCTGAAAACAGTAAAGTTCAACTCTTATTTAGCTTATCTAAATCCTGATCTAACCTGTTCTATTGATACAAAAATATGGGATCAGGCCTCTGAGAGCATCAAACCAGACCCATGCTTTCAGTCAGCCATTCTCCTTCAGCAGCATGGTTTCTGAGAAATTAAAATGGCGATTTCTACCCCTGAGCTGAAAATCTACATTAACAACATTTATTTTCACCATTTCCAACAGGAATAACCACAGACTACAACCAAACATAATAATCAAAACTTTAACTTTGCTAGCGAGCGAGACCCTCACCCAGACCACTCACTGAAACAGAGATGGAAACAGTAAAGCTTTATTCAGACAGATTCGAATCTGGGCCCTCACCTGCAACTGAGGCAGGCTCATTCAGTAAGGCGAGAGCCCCGAACAGCTTCAAAAGGGAAGTTATTATACATCCTGTGGGGTGTCTTGCCAAGCAAGGGGAGGGGGAAGGCAAGTTCTTGTGTGAAACTGGCAAAGCATTCTCAGAAAAGTGAAACAAAACAGTTTTTAAGTCTAACAAAGTAAGTTCTACATTTAAGATCAGTTTGTCCCCAGTGGTCTGCCAAACGATACTGTAGGTAGGCTAGGCTGCTTCTTGGAGCGTAAACATCCTGGGCTGGGCTACACCTGTTTCAGGCTGCAATTTAAAAATGTTTCCATTTCTGATGGGGGGGGGTGACCTGCCTGTTACTGTTACAGGGCACTCATTCCTGACCAGGGAGGGGGGTGAGCTGCCTGTTATTGTTACAGGGCACCCATTCCTGACCAGGTGGGAGAGTGAGCTGCCTGTTATTGTTACAGGGCACAGTGTCACAAACTTCCCATATTCTTTCCAGAAAACAACTCAGTAAACTGCAAGGACATGTCTGACTTCTGGCTAGCTAAAGGAACACTATCACGAGGGAGAGGTGAAACAGACATCTACTCTCCATCTTTATGATTTGTTTCTCTAGTACCCCACTCCCAAGGTACCATACTGTGCATACTGTGTTAGTTTGGGTAGACTAGAGAAACAAATCCATGGACACACACATGTGTATAAGGAGGAGGCTTATATACAAGAGCAATTGTACATTATGGAAACAGTCCAGTCCAGTCCAAACATCAGATATTAGCCCATGTGTCTGATATCAATCTATAAAGTCCTCTTCAGACTCATTGGAACATGTGCAATGAAGCCAAATGCAGAATGATCACAGGCCAGTGGGTGGAAAGTCCTTGGGTCCAGTGGCGTTGTAAGCATCTCAGCGCTGACAGGGGTCTCTCTGTGGCTTCTCTGGCTTCAGAGGTCTGGTTGCGTCCATGTGGCTTTTCCGGCTCAGGGCACTAAGGTACTTCCATGTGTTGTGTTGCTTTTTGGTTTAGAAAGTAGTTAGAAAATGACAGAAATGTCCGGTATTCCCCTACTTCCCAAGCTCCTCTCCTCAGGAGCAATTAACTTCTCTACTCCCATAATGCCTTTCGGTGGGCCCAGGAATAAACATCTCTCTAGGCACACACAGACCCTATTGTATCCACCAAGGGTGAGATGAAGGCAGAGGTCGAGGGGGGCGGGGCAGGGCCTGGGGCCACGGACCGGACCACAATGAGGCAATTCTAGCAGAAGACCTGACCCACAAGCTTGTTTTGCCCAGCAGCAAACCCTTGCCATCTTCAAGCCTTGGGTTCAAGGCCTGTGACCTCACTGAGGAGGGGTCCAGTGGTCTGTGAGCACGATCTTGACATCGGTACTGAGCCTGTCCTTCGAGGTCATCATCAGGAAGAATTACGAGGGTCCCGTCCGCTTGTGTGGATGCGCGCAGACACTGTGTGTGCATGCATGCTTGGGAAACTAGTGTCCGTCGGCTTCGAAGTTCTTTTTACTCTCAGGACAGTCCCTATGACACAAACACGGAGCAAAGGGCCTGAGCTGGCCGAGAGGATGGACATGTTTGGAGAGCAGCCAGGCAGCCTGCATGGGGAGACTGGCCAGCCCCTCTTCCTCAATAACTCCCTGCGCCCTCGCTGCCCCTCCTGGACCCTCCGCAGCCCCCCAGCCTCACACGTTTCTGCCCTAAGCTCTTTCAGCAAAGACAGAGGAGCCTCGGCCTCTGTCGGGGAAATCCACCCGATTCGATTTCCCTGCCTGAAGGGTCCATGAACCGGCCTCCTGGACAAGGCAACCCAGCCTCCCACCAAGTAGCGGGAGTCGAGGTTAGCGGTCCAGGAATCCTATTCCTTTGGGGGATTCCCTTGCCCTGTACATATGGAGCACTAAGGGGGACTCCTGGCTCTTTCATCTGACTGCACAGGAGAGGGGGGGGCAGAAAGAAGGGGAGAGACAGAGAGAGAGAAAGAGAGAAACACCCTTCCCTGAGGTGGTGTCAGCTCTGTGAGTCGCAGGGCTAAAAATGGAAGCAGATGAGTGAGACCCTAGCCCCTCCTTCTAGGTCTCCTTCGCTTCTGACCAGCTGACTTTTGGGTTTCCCAAGCCTATTGCTCCCTAAAGGGAATGGAGGACTGAGGGTAAGCTCAGCCAGGAAGGGTAAACAGGCCAGGAACCCCCAGAGGAGCCTGGGGACCTCAGGGTCCTTGAGCTGAGTGAAAGAGACTAGGAAGGTTAGTCATTTCGGGAACAGCCCCACCCCAACCCCCTTCCTGGCAAGACACCCCTGCTTCCAAGCCTAGGCGCCTCCCCTTCCCATAAAGGGAGGAGCCAAGATCTCCGCATAGGGAAGCGGGGTGTGTGTGTGTGTGTGTGCTTGCATGCGCGCGCCCACACGCACACACATGTTCATACTGCTTTGCTGGCCCAGAAATCTACACTGCTTCTGCGCTTGAGTTTCCTCCTTGGGAAGGGTGGGGGTCTGCGCACACGCGTACATGCAGACTCAGGCGGGGCTCGAGACCCCTGGAACCCTTCCCAAGGAGGGAATTGCAGTGAGGAGCCGTCGAGTGGGCCCTGATCCATAGCAACAGAATGACGCACCGCCTGATCCTGGGCCTGGGCCTCCTCCTAAGTGTTCCCCAGCTCGAGGCCACTGTGATCCCTGTGTTTGCTCAGCCTGCATTCACAGAGAGCCTGCCACCGTAGCCGAAAAAGAGGCCCGGTGGAGAAATTCTGTTTCTTCCTGCAAGCGCTTGCAGAAGGCAAACAGCCAGCTCTCTGTCCTGACCCCACGAGGCACATACCAGAACAGGGTTTCACAATGATGGCAGGAGGAGGTCAGCGGGTTTACGATGTCACAGGATGCAATTGGAATTTTACAAAGGTCATCAGGAAATGATCTACACCTGCTTTTCTCCAGGGACCATGAGACCACCCTCCCCTAAAGCTTCAGGAGCCTCTCCCAAGTCCTGACATCCAGGATAATTAGGCTTAGAAGGAATTTACTGCAAGGGTGAAGAATGGAGAGTGGCTGTTACACTTTGGATTTTTAACCTTAAAGTGGTATTCTGATTTCCAGGGTGCTTACTCTCTCATCCTATCATCACGAGTCACAATTCCTTAGACGGCGTGTGCTAATTCTGGACTCTGTGTCCCTGGCTAGTAATCCCACTCTGGAGAGAGTTCTCTACTGTGCTAATGGACAGGATTGGGGTGGGGTTAAGTCCGGAAGTGTGTTGTTGTTGGTGTTGTTGTTAGGTGCCATTGAGTGGGCTCTGATCCATAACGACCTCACACATAACAGAGGGAAACACTGCTGGGTCCTGGGCCTTCCTCACCATTGTGTCTGTGCGCCAGTCCGTCGCTGTCCCTCCATCCTGGGCCTTCCTCACCATTGTGTCTGTGCGCCAGTCCGTCGCTGTCCCTCCATCCTGGGCCTTCCTCACCATTGTGTCTGTGCGCCAGTCCGTCGCTGTCCCTCCATCCTGGGCCTTCCTCACCATTGTGTCTGTGCGCTAGTCCGTCGCTGTCGCTCCATCCTGGGCCTTCCTCACCATTGTGTCTGTGCGCCAGTCCGTCGCTGTCGCTCCATCCTGGGCCTTCCTCACCATTGTGTCTGTGCGCCAGTCCGTCGCTGTCGCTCCATCCTGGGCCTTCCTCACCATTGTGTCTGTGCGCCAGTCCGTCGCTGTCGCCCCATCCATCTCCCTGAGATCGTTGTTCTTTCCCACTGCCCCTCCACTTTACCAAACATGATGTCCTTGTCTAGGGACTGGGCGCTCCCGACAGGTCGCCCAAAGTAGGTAAGACAAAGTCTTGCCATCCTTGCGTCTAAGAGCACTCTGGCCTCCCTTCTTCCAAGACAGATGGGTTTGTCCTTTTACCAGTCCATGGGTCTTTCAGCAGTCTTCTCCAGCGCCAGCACCACTCGAATACATCCATTCTTCTTCAGTCTTCTTTATCCAGTGTCCGGCCTTCGCATGCATACGATGCCATGTAAAATACCATGGCTTGGGTCAGACACACCTTCGTCCTCCAAGTAACAGCTTTGCTTTCAATACTGTAAAGTGATCACGTGCAGTAGATTTACTATTGGAGTTTGTCTTTTGAGCTCTCTCTCTTTTTTTATTTTTGTCTTTTGATCTCTTGACTGCTGCTTCCATGAGTGTTGATTGTGGATCCAAGCAAGACAATACGTGACAGTCTTCCCCCCTCTTCCCCCCACCACCTGCATCATGATGTTTATCTTGGTCCAGTTGTGAGGATTTCAGACATCCTTCCATTGAGTGTCATCCAAACTGAAAACCACAGCCTCTGCTCTTCAAGTTCTCCTCACGTTCATCAAGCAGGGTTGAGTCATCTGCACACCACAGGTCGCTAATAAGCCTTCCCCCAATCCTGTCACCACAGTCTTCTTTGTATAATCTAGCTTCTCTGATTCTTTGCTCATCCTACAAATTGAACAAATATGATGAGAAGATACAGCCCTGACTCACACCTGTCCTGAATTTAAACCATAAAGTATTTCCTTGCTCTGTTCCCACAACTGCCTTGATCCATGGACAAGTTCCACATGAGCATATGCCCTGGAATTCCCATTCTCAATAGTTTGTTATGATCCACATAGTCTAACGCCTTGGCATAGTCAGTAAAACACAAGTAAATATGTTTCTGCTATTCTCTGATTTGAGCCAAGATCCATCCGACATCAGCAATGATATTCCTTGTTCCATGTCCTCTCTGAATCCAGCCTCAACCTCTGGCAGCTCCCTGACAATATATTGCTGTAATCGTAGTTGGATCATCTTCAGAAAGAATTTACTTGTGACATTAATGACACTGATCCCCAGTTTGAGCATTCTGTTGGGTCACCGTTTTTTTGGAGTGGGTACAAATATGGACCTCTTCCTGTCATTTGGCCAAGTAGCTGTTCCAAACTTCCTGGGATAGGCAAGTGTTTCCAGTGCTTCATCAGAGGCTGAAACATTTCAGTTGGTATTAAGTTCCTGGAGCCTTGCTTTTGGCTAATGCTTTCAGTGTGAACTTCTTCCTTCAGTACCATTGGTCGTTGCTCTTCTGCTCCCTCCTGAAGCGGTGGACTGTCGACTGGTTCTTTCTGGTGCAGCGACTCTGTGTTCTTTCCATCTTCTCTTGATGCTTCCTGCATCCGTCAATATTTTCTTCACAGAATCATTCAATATTACAACTTGCGGCTTGACTTTTTCCTGCAGTTCTTTCCATTCCAGATGCGCTGAGCCTGTTCTTCCTGTGGCTTTCCCGCTGTGCGCGATGAAGAGGGCGTGTGCAGTAGATTCACCTGTTGGAGTTGCATGCATGTATCTTTGGCGATGTCGTTCTATTTGACTTTGTCATCTCGAGCTGCCCTTTGAAATGTTCTGTTCAGCTCGCTGACTTCATCATTTCTTCCATTTGCTTGAGCTCCTTTACAAATAACAGCAAGTTCCAGGGAGACTCCTGACATTCACTGTGATCTTTTCTCTTTGCTGTCTTTTTAGTGATCTTCCTTTTCTTTACAAATGACGTTCTCGATGTCTCCCACAGCTCATGAGGCCTCTGTCATTAACATTCACTGTGTCAAATCTGTTCTGGAGATGTTCTCCAAATTCAGGTTGGAGAGGTCAAGGTGGTATTTTGGTTCTCAAGGACTTGTTTTCATGTTCTTCTTCGTTATCCTGAACTTACACATGAGCAATTGATGGTCTGTTCTACCGTCAGCCCCTGGCCTGGTTTTAGCTGCTGACATTGAGCTTCTCCATCGTGTCTGCCCACAGATGTGGTCAATTGATTTTTGTGTATTCCATCTGGAGAAGTCAATGTGTATAGTCGCCGTTGGGGTTGCTGAAGAAAGGTACTTGCTATGAACAAGTTGTTGGTTTTACAGAATTCTATCATGAGCTCTCCAGCTTGATCCTATCACCAAGTGGATATATTCCAACTCCTGGAGTTAGTAGAGCATGAACCAAGTCCCACCCTGGGTTTCCTTGGAGACATCCTTCAGTCTACTTTACTAGAGGTTGTGACTGAAGACACTAACCTTTGTTTTCATTGGATGGGGGCTAGTGTCAGGGGAGCCAGCCCTAACAAAGTATCTCAGGCCCGGCCCGTGCAATTGTACAGTGATAATATATAAAGATTATAGTAAAACCCATAGACAATAAGAGAGATAGTGAAATACAGGAGTCAGACACATTTCATGGTAGCATGCTTACCTCAGCCCCGCTTCGTGGTCCACATGAGGATGTGGAAGGTGGGGATTGCAGGAGAGAGGGTGAGCAGCGACTTATTACTAATCAAGGCTTATATATCTTTTGGGGGCATGCAAGCCCCTAATTACAGGTAAAGACGTACATCACAGGAAGGGGTTGTACTATATATAGGTGATACAGTAATAAGAGGGGGATGATCTAGGGGTATACACAGAAATAGGAAGGGGAGGGATTGTGGGTATACATGTGACAAGCTGGGTGGATCCTAGATTCAGGAAGGCCCCCTAACTTTGGATGTCACTGAACAGGGTTTGACCTGTAGTCTGACTTTCCATGAAAACATTACTATCCTTATCAGTAGGGAGTAGGCCCCACCTACACTGGACCAGACAGCAGTCTGATAAATATCTCTAAGCGTATGACCTCCCATCATGTGCTGGCAATGTTTGGCATATTTTTGAGGAAGACAAAGCTGGGGAAAAGTCTTTTTATATCCCGCAATCTAGGTTCCACATCATCACCTGAAAAGACACACCTTTGTTTACTGCATGAGCTTTGGCAGAAACGAGAAAAACCTGCTGTGACTTTTGGACAGTGTTGACTTCTGGCTCTAGACCAGCAGGGCTCACCTTCCTCGAGCCGCGACCCTTTCATACAGGTCCTCATGTTGGGGGGACACTCCCACCTCCAACCATAACATTATTCTCGCTGCTACTTCATCACTGTCATTTTGCTACTGCTATGAATTGGGCCATCCCTGTGAAAGGGTCGTTCGACCCCCAAAGGAGTTTCGACCCACAGAATCGCTGCTCCAGATCTTGCAGTTGGCTGCCCTCTGCTTGACCTTCAGGTTTGGACCTGAACAGCACCCACCACCACGTAAAACATTTTCTTCACGTTCTGTGAGTTTCTGTGGGGTGAACTGCAGAGCTCAGGGACATGAGGGAATATATTCAGGGGAGGAGTGGTGGAGTGGAGTGTGCGGTGAGGGAGATGTAGCAGAGTAACATCTTGGAAGAGGTAGACAGTTGGAACAGTTAACCTCCAGCTCCTTGGCATCCGCCTGGAATTAACTCTCCTAAAAGAAACAGCTAGAACACAACGGAGGCTCCCGGAGCGAAGAGTCCGGGGGTCTCGATGGACCAGCGGTGCAGATGTTAGGTTTCTTGGGTGGGTAACACCTGGGTTCTTGGCCTCGCTGGAGAAAGGATTCACGCGGGAGCCGGGTCAATGGATGAATGGATAAACAAGAGTGTCATGTCCATGTAATGGGCTTGAGAAAGAATTCACGCCGAAGCCCGGTTTGTGATCCAAGTGGGTTTTTATAAAGGACGGGAAGACTTTCAGGCTTTACCGTCTCAAAAGCATACACCCAATTTCAGGGCAGCGTGCCAAGCCATGCGCAAGCCGCGCTGGGGCCCACCACCGCCTAGGGGCCACCTCGTGGGACTGCCCGCCAGAGACCAAGGCAAGGGGTCCCAGGAGCAGGGTCCACGAGAGGCCTTCCTGCCGCCAGGGCATTTTAAACCCCTGGCTGGGGAAGCATGGTCGAAGGTACTGGCTGACCCCATTGGCTGAATTTAGTCCACCTGGACCTCCAAATCCAGTCCCCGACTCCCACCCACCACCAGCTAGGAGTGTTCATATCTCAAGGTCCTAGGGATCACATGTCAGGGGGCGGGGGTCAGGAAGAGAGAAGAGCAATTTGGGACCCTGTCTCCTGGAGTCCAAGAAACAGAACTAAGTGAGGCGCACTGGGGGCTTAATGGCTACGTGTTGGCTGCATTCTGCAAGCCCACCCTGTGCAACCACCAGGAGAGGGCCTGGCTTTCCGCCCACAGTGACAGTCTCAGAAACCCACAGGCAGCTCCGCGGGGCAAGGCCATCCTCCTGCAGACCAGCAGGTCACTAGGAGGCATCTCCTAAAGGGCAGTGAGTTTGGTGTTTTTTGTTTGTTTTTCGTGAGGAGCCAGCCTGGATCAGGCTCTCCAGGACAGCAGGCGCAGGAGGTGGAAGGGATGCCCACTGGGCCCCAAGTTGGGCAGAGAACAGGTAAAATAAGCAATAGAGGCTGGAAGCCCTGGCTGAGAGCAGATGCTCCCCACAGTGAACTTGTGAAAGGCATGTCTTCTCCAAAGAGAGGCAGCTCCAGTGCGGGGCTGCCAGCTTGGTGACTGGGAAGGCAGGGGCACAGGCAGGCTCAGGAGGGCCTCTCCCCATGGTGTCACCTGGACTTGGCCCTCTGGCCAATCTCAGCCCTCCCCAGGGCAGGGCCCCTCGCGGAAGGGGAGGCGCAGCTCCTGTTTTCCAAGCGGACAACAACAACGACTCCCACCTGGCCTCCCCACCCCCAGTCCTCCCGTAGCTCCGCCCTGCAGCCCGCCCGCGAAACTGGACTTTGATGAAACGGGGTGGGGGTGGGGGTGGGGGGACAGGTGGGGAGGGGGAGGGACAGGTGATGGGAATGGGGGTGGGGTGGGAGTGGGATAGGGGGTGGGGGTACCGGGGGGTGGAAGTGGGTGAGTAGGGAGGCGAGTAGGGGGGCTCTCTAGACGCCACGATCTCCACCTCCAACCCCCTCCTCCCGCTCTCACATTGGGGTCCTCTCGCAGCAGGACACAGCAGCACCAGCAGGGGAAGAGCTCGGCGGGACGCGCTGGGGAGAAGAGGGGCCAGCACGCCCGGCCCGACCCCGCGGAGAACCCAAGTCTGGCGGGAGACTGGGCGCCCAGCACCCTCGGCGGCTCTGCGCGCGGTTCCGGCTCCCCGGAGCTTACCTGCCTGCGAGCTGCCCACCTCGGAGCCCCGGGCCAGGCCGAGAAGCAAGCCCAGCACCTGCAGAGCCCCGCGGGCCCTCATGACTCTCGCCGAGGCTGAGGGGCGTGGCAGCAATGACCAGCGCAGTTCCTCCGGGTGGGAGACGAGGGTGTGTCTGAAAGTCAGGGGAGAGTGGAATCCACACACATCCTAGGTGGATGGCCTTGAAATGAATAATTCGAAGGGAATCCAGGTAAGAGATGCTTGACGTTTGTCCACAATCCATTGGAGGTGAAGGCTAAGGCTTCAGGCAGGTGTGAGACGTATGACTGCCCTGGTGGATTCCGTGGGCTGCTTTCAAAAGGGTTTTCTTACACTTTGGAGAAGCTAAAGTGACTTTGATGGACAGACGGTAAATGCAAGACACATGTAAAATTCCTTAAATAAAATTAACATTAAATAAGACTTATGAAATAAAAACCTTTACATCTAGAAAGAAAGAAAAAAAAAAGTGTTGCAAAGCAATGGTGAGGCTGATGCGCGCAGAGATGTTTTCACGGTCCGTTTCCCGGTGGGACCGCAGCTTTCCCGGTGGGGAATACCTCAGTTCTTGGCTTCGCACAAGAAAAAATTCACAACAAAGCCTGGTTTGTGATCCAAGTGGGTTTTTACAAAGGACAGAAGTTTCAGGGTTCAGTCACTGAATGCAGGCAACCTCATGGGACTGCTCACCCACACGTGTCGGCCTGAGGCCACAGAGAGAGAGACCACAGCATGGGCAGCAGACAGTGCAGAAGCAGCCAAGGGAAAGAGAGGCAGGTGGTCTCCAGGTTCCCTCCTTTAGGGCCCTGGGCTGGGAGGCGTGGTCCACAGTACTGGTCTACCCTATTGGCTGAATTAAGCCCTAGTTTGGGCCCACCCAGGTGTACCACCTTCCTGGCTCAAGGGCCTGAATTTGGAGCATGCATGCCAGTCCCTGCTCTAGCGCCCTAACAGAACATGGACAATGACTACGGAAGACCAGAGAAGAACCGATTCCTTTAAATTCTCATGTTGGGGAAGAATATTGAGAGTCCCTTTGACTCCCAGAAGAACAAACAAATCCGTCTTGGAAAGAGGACCTTCGTTCGGCACGAGGATGGCAACGCTGAGTCTTATATGCATTCCACCCCACAATACATAAGTGCCTTTTAAAATGAATGTTATGTACTGATGAGTACGGTCAATAATTATATCTGTGGATTAATTATTTAAGAATCAGAACCAGTGATTCATGTTCTCTGTATTACATTGTGATGTATCTTGACGTCTCTTATTCTACTGTGGAATGACCACACACAGAGAAAAGAAAACAAATTCACTGTCATCAAGTCGATGGCAACCCTGTAGGACAGAGTAGAATGCTCCTGTGCGTTTCTGAGGCTGTCACTCTTTAAAGGAGTAGAAAGCCCTGTCTCTCTCCCAAGGAGAAGTCCGTGGTTTCAAACTGCTGACCTTGCAGTTAGTAGCCCAATACATGACCACCACACCACCAGGGCTCCCCGTTAGAATGGCAACTTGTACAACATTCAAGAAACCTAAAAGGTGAGTGCCACGATCCCTCCTCCACCACCGTTTCAATGATTTTCTTCACTTCAGCCTGCCTGCCAGGGTGAACTGGACACATAGGAGGAGGTGGTGGGAAGCGGCAGTGGCTTCCATTGGTCATTGTTTGTTCACATGATCTTGGCTGAAGTTGTTAGATCTCTCTGGATCTAGAGTTATACCTCAGTCCTTGGCCACGCGCGAGAAAGAATTCACGCCGAAGCCTGGTTCGTGATCCAAGTGAGTTTTATGAGAGTTAGAAGTTTTAGGTTTACACGGCACCCATAGGACTCCTCCTGACCATGCAGCCTGGCGGAGGTTGGCTGCTCAGCGTCACGCAGACAAAAGTCTGTCTTGACTCTAGGTTCCTGCCTTTTCAAGGATTCCATGGGGAGGCGTAGTGGACAACCCTGATCGACCCCATTGACTGAATTGAATTCACCTGGCCCTAGGTGGGCCAATCCAGGTTTAGTGCCCACCCATGCCTACCGGCGGGAAACCTGAACCTCTGAGCATGTGCAGTGCGCCGCTCCTTGTTCCTGAGCCTGGTTCTCTGGGCATGCGTGAATGGACATTCCCATCCCTGCTCTAGAGCTACCCAACAAAGTCACTATGCAAGTGCTCAACCATCCAAGACTGCCTTTGCTCATTGTAACCAACCAGCCAACCGGATTTGTGGTGGCTGACAACATTTACCCTACTGACATCAAGGGCCTAAGTTGTGGTTTGAAAAACAGCATCCTCACCTCCAACAGTCTTTACCATTCCTCGTGTGTCTAGGGTCACCTCATCTGCTTCAACAATCCTCTCTTCTTCCTTATCTGCAGCTTCTCCTTCACCTTCACCTTCTGCCTCTTCTTCCTTACTTAAACACTGCGGAATCTTGGCGTTTCTTACTGTCTTACAGTGAAATCTCCTTAGATGCTTCGGTGTTTGTTTTGCGGCGTTCTGCATTATTTGTGCAGTGAGACGTTTATTCCCAGCCCCCAGCCCCATCATCTTCTTCAATGACAGCTACCAGTTCATCTGAATAGCTCAACTGTTTGCACCCCAGGCAACATGGCTGGGTTACCTGGAATTGTCTGCCTGTTGATGGTGACGCTTTCACTTTCAGTTCTTCCCGTCGCCCACTGCCACGTTTGACAGTGGAGGACTACGTGGTCTACTGTGGGAAACAGTAGACTTAGGACAGTGCTTGCAACTAATGGTATATGAAGGTCAAGTTCTCTCCTTGAAGACTCCAGCCAACCAGAGCAAGCAGACACCACTGTTTCTCCCACAATAGGTAGGGCTCACTCCCTGCTGTTAGGGACAGTGGATTGCTTCTCCTGAAAGCCTAGGCTCAATAAAGTCTCCAGCTCTAGGCAATCAAGGTTAGGCGGCCATCCTGAATGTAGGATCTGCCCATCTTGTCACATGTATACCCTTCTTCCTTCTTCTTCCTCTAGCGTATGAACCCCTAGATCACCCCCTCCCATTACTGTATTACCTATAGCACAACCCTTTCCTGTGACGATGTCCTCACCTGTAATTAGGGGGCTTACACGTCCCCAGAGAATATATAAGCCTTGGTTAGCAATAAATATCTCTCTCTCTCCACGTGGACCACCAATCGAGGCTGAGGTGAGCATGCTACCATGAAATGTGTCTGACTCCATTATTTCAATCTCTCTTCTATCTCTCATGCTCTCTATGACTTTACTATAACCTTTCTTAATATCACTGTACAATTGTGGCGACTGGACCTGTGATGATTTCTTAGGGGCTGGTATCCCTGACAGTCTCCAGCTGCCAAAACCTCCTCAGTAATGATAACATGCTTTTTTAAGCCTGTGGTTCTCAACCTGTGGGTCTTGATCCCTTTGGGGGTCAAACGACCCTTTCACAGGGGTCACTGATTCATAACAGTAACAAAATTACCATTATGAAGAAGTAATGAAAATAATGTTATGGTTGGGGGGGGGGGTGTCACCAGAACATGAGGAACTGTATTAAAGGGCCTTAGGAAAGTTGAGAACCACTGCTTTAAGCTTCCTGTAGAATCGGTATCTAGTACTAAGCCACTTCTTTTCTCTTTCCTTCACCTGGTGAATCACGTTCTGCCTCCTGAACCAGACCAATGGCCAGGCCCGTGCCTGGGTGGGTAAGGCAGTCTCACATACTTCGAACATGTAATCAGTCCTTGGAAATGGGTGTGGTAGTTACATAATCTGGTGTCAATTTGGGACTTGAGAGGATTAAGAGTGAAGGGGTGGAGTCTAGTCTGTCAATCAAATCATAGACAAAAAAAATCTCTGTATGGGCATGGCTTTCTCCTGAGAATTCTGGGAATTTCCTGGGACATATGGGCTAATATCGGACTTATGGGCTTGGACTGGAATGCTTTCTTAATGTACAATTAACCTTTACATAAAACTTGCTCTTATACACATGAGTTTCATGAATTTGTTTCACCAGCCTACCTGGACTGATACACGTGGTAACGTGGAAAGTCAATCAAGAGGAAGAACTTGAAAGGGATTGTTTGAAGAGGCTGACAGACAGAACGTGAGGTTTCTAGGGTGGTAACACCCCGGAGGAAAGAACTCACGTTGAAGCCCATTTGTAATCCAAGTGAGTTTTGGTTTTTTAATCTTTTTAATCGGCATCCATCCATCCATGTCAGGCACATCTGTACATTGTTGCCATCATCACTCTCAAAATATTTTCTTTCTTCTTGAGCGCTCAAAAAGTTTGCTTTTGTGAAGAACGAGAGCCGTTTCAGGTTTTACAGTCTCAGCGAGTACATGCTATTTCAGGAAAGCCGAGAAGCCTCGGGGAAATTCAGTACTGGACACGAGCAACCTCGAGGAACGGCGCACGCACTGAGGCCAGAGAGAGCCGCACAGCCGGCGCAGGGGCGGGGATGGGGTAGGGATGCGGGTGTGGGGAACAAGGGAGAAGAACGGGACACCAGACGCATGTGCACTGACCTGGAGCGGGGTCAAAAAGGCGGATTTCAAACCTGTGGCTGGGGAGGCGTGGTTCAAAGTACTGGTGGGCCCCATTGGCCGAATTAAGCCCACCTGGGTGTAGCCACAGAGCGCGGGCCCAGTTTGGACCGCCCAGGTGTACCTCCCAGGTGGCGGGGGCTAGAATTGGAGCATGCTCAGTGAAGGGGTCCTCATAGGTGTTTCCTGCTCGCCTGACTTCCTTCCCAACCGCCCGAAGGGGCCCGTGCAGGGATGGGAGGGACAAGCCCCTAACAATGGCAACCTAACGTTTACAATTGTTAGCAGGGGGCAGGGCGTGGCTGTGTTTGGGCCTGAGGTGGCCTCCCGTCTCCGCGACCTCAGTGCCATCAGGCCGGTTCTGCCTCAAAGCGACCCTGGTGCCTAGTGGTCCAGGCTGGACTGCTGGCCGCGAGGGGGGCCGTCGGAAGGCACCGGGCACGCCGCGGCGCTTACTGGGCAGTTAGAGCCTCGGGAACGCCCGACGGCACTCCCGCCCTGCGCTGCCCGCAGGCTCGCTGCGAGTGGGCTTCCCCCGGTAGCAGGCGGGGTCCGGAGGGTGGGTTTGGTCACGGAGACTCACTGGCACCGAACTACAGCCGCCCTCGGCGCGCTCCACACCCAGGCCATTCCCGGGGTTCCGCCTCCAGGCAACCCCGAGGGATTTCACCCCAACTTTCCTGGCGGAGGCGGTCCAGGCCCCCCGCCCCGCAGCCCGCTGGAAAGGTGACCGGGGCGGGGAGAGCGCGGACGCCCGGCCCCCCAGGCTGGCCGCGCCCACGCGCCCAATCGCCCCGCTGCCCCAGCCGGTTGGGTGACTGCAGCAGTTTCTCCGAGGGCTGGGGTGCGTGCCCGGGTGTCTCGGGGGGAGGCTGCCGTTCCCCCGCGTCGCCGGCTCCGAGCCCCGCCGCTCCCCGCCCCCTGCCCGGGAACCCGAGCCCCGAGGCCGCGTGAAATCGCACTGTCTCCGGCCGCTTCCTCCGGCAGCCGCGGCGCCGGCCGGCCGGCCTCTCCCGGGACCGGGCGGGGGGCGGGGGCGGCTCCCAGCCTGGGAACAGACTTCCACCCGGGCGGGGCGCCCGCACCTGTCGCCGGCCGCTCTGCTGCCCCCCACGGCCGCCGCGGAGAACAGCTGCCCGCCGCCGCGCCGGCCCGCGCCGTCCGCCAGCCCCGCGCCCGGAGTGCAGCGGCGGGGGCCGCGGGGCCGCTCAGCCGAGCCCCGGTCCAGTGCGCACGGGGCGGGGGGGGGGGGTAAGGGCAGGGCCCGGCCAAATGGCCCCTGGGGCCCGCCGGCGGGAGTGGGGCCCCGCAGCGCGGTGCGTTTCCGTGCCCAGGTTGGCCAACCTTGGGGGTCCCAGCCAGGGCCCGGGCGGGAAAGCTGCAGGCTTGAAGTTTTTCCCGGAACAAGTTCTGGGGTCTTGATCCAGAAAAATCCCCCTTATCTCAGTCCAATCAGCCCTGGTGCAGTATTGGTTCAGCGTAGGGGCGCTAACCGGGAGGTCAGCAGACGAGACGTTCGGAGGGAGGAAGATGAGGCTTTCTATACCTGTAAAGAGTGACAGTCTGGGAAACCACCCTGGCAGTTCTGCCCTGTCCTACAAGGTCGCTGTGGGTCGGAATAGAGTTTAGGTGTCTCAGTCCACCTTCCCCCATTTTTCTCCCTGGGGCAGTTGATGGTTTCAAACTGGGACTTATTTTCCGGAAAGCTGCACGTTTGAGTAGTTCCAGAACCAGTGGGCTTTGCCACTGCCACTGAAGCACCGGCGGGAGATTGCCCACAGGGTGTGCCACTCCACCGGGTTTCAGGCAAACCATTTCACTTGATCTTAGCCAAAAGGCCGAGAAGCGATAAAACAAACCATTTCAATAGCAGAAAGAATCGTCTAACCAATCAGAAAAAGCCGTGAGTGTGAGCGCCCTTTCTGGGCGCGTGGGTGCCGGCGAGGTACTGAAGGCAGCAGCACCCAGACCGTGATGCAGAAAAGCGGCCTTCCAGGCTCACCTCAAAGGAGTAGGCTGGCTTGCAGGGTGAAGTGCCGCCCCACATTGACCAGCACGAAAAGAGCTCTGTGCCATTGCTGGAGCAGAGCCAAGGCCCACGCTGAGGCCGAGTTCTGGAGAAGTCTGCAGGAAAGAAAAACTGCCCTTAGCATTTCCGATTCTGACTGCTGACCGGTTAACTTCTCTACTAAACATGCGCCATAATCATGACTATTGCCTGTCAGTTCCCGGTGGCCATTAAAATGGATTCTTGAGCCCCCGCAGAGCAGTAGAGGGCTGTGGGGGGGACGGTTGATGTCAGAAGAGGGTACAGAAGGTTGAAAGGTGGGAGGCGGGTCGAACCTCTCCCGCAGCGGAATCACCCTTGGGCAGAGGCGGAATTGGAGGCTTCTCCCTCGTGTAGCCAGGGACGTTCACACGTGGCTTCCATACTGTCTCCTCAAATTCAAAAATAGCCTTATCCATATGTGATCAATTGATTTTCAGCAAAGGTGCTATGGATTAAATTGTGAGCAAAAATATGTGCTAAAAGCCCTGATGGCAAAGTTGTCCAGTGCTCAGCTGGTAACCCAAAGGTTGGCAGTTCAAACCCAACAGCTGTTCCTTCCGTTAGAGAGGCAACCATCAGTCTTCAGTGGTCGGGCTACTCTGTCCTGCAGGCTCGAGGCAGAATCTGCTTGTTTTGTCTGTGTAACTGGTTATGATTCCAATCGGGGATGTGTTTTCCTTTTTACATCAATGAGGAATTATGTCTTGAGTCCATCTTTTTAAGATGTAAAAGGAGCAGATCAAGCAAGCTAAATTGGGGAGAGATAAATGCTGTATCTCAATGATCACCCAGAAGTCCAGGGCTAGAGTATGAAAAAGACAAGGACCTTCCCCCATAGCCAGCACACAGAGAAAGCTTTCTCCTAGAAAGCGTGTCCCAAGTGCAGACCTCTACTCTCCTCAACTGTGAAATAGATTTCTCCTTGTTAAAGCTCCCACCTTTAGTTCTGGTATGGCAGCACCAGATCCCTACGACAGGTGCCCAGGCAACTCAAAGGGATACTCTTTTCCACGTGTAGTACTAAGACCACTGAGTAGCTACACGCCAAAGAATGAAGTTGGACCACTATTTCATACCACATACAAAAATTCGTCCCCAAGTCAACCATAAACCCTGTCAGTGTAAGAGCTAAAACTATAGAAGCTTTTAGCACAGAAAGAGGAGTGAATCTTTATGCATGTGGGGTAGGAAGGGTTTCTTGACTAAAAAAGCACAAGGAACAACCGGGCTTCAGCAAAATAGAATACAACTTTTGTGCCTTGAAAGACATTATGAGTAAAGTAAAAAGGTAACTCATGTAGTGAAGATATTGGCAAATCATATGCATCTGATAAAGGTCTAGTAACTGGAATACAACCAAGCCAAACTCACTGCTGACTCAGAGCAACCGTATAGGACGGGGTGGAGTGACCCGCGAATTTCTGAGTTGACTCTTTCCAGGAGCAGAAAGCCCCACGGACAGGCTCACGGCTTCCAACTGCTTACCTTTCAGATCACAGTCCAATGTCTGGAAGACTAAAGCGCTTTTTAAAGTTTACAGGAAAAATTCCATTCTTGTTTAATTTTAATCTTCTATGAATTTTTTGAAGTCCCCTCCTAGGACGGGACTGGTAGAAATAAGCAAAAAAAAAAATTTAATAAAAACAGACAACTTGAATAGACATCTCACCAAAAAAAGATATACAAATGGTTAATAACACAGGAAAAGATGCTCAACATTACCAGTCACTGAGGGAATGCAAATCAAAAGCACATGAGATACTAATTTACCTCCACTAAGATGAGTCTGTAAAACAGTTGCAAATGGGATGATGAAGGTGGAGGGCAATTGAAGCCACATACATTGTTGGTGGATTGTGATATAACCCTTGCGGGACAAAAGAAGGTCTTTTCTCAAAAAGTTAAACAGAATTACCACTTGACCCAGCAGTTCCTAGGTCCACTCCTACAGATATACCCAAAGCATTGAAATGGAGGACTGAGCTACCTGTAGCTTCACTGTAACAACGTTCACAACAACCCAAAGGTGAAAACAAGATGAGAGTCCATCAACAGAGGACTAGATAAGCAAACAGAGTACAGCTGTCCTCCAGTTCCTAAATGCTTCCTCCCCTCCCTACTATGATGATCCCAATTCTGCCTGACAAGTCTGGCTGGACCAGAGGATGTACACTGGTACAGATAGGAACTGGAAACACAGGGGATCCAGCGTGGATGATCCCTTCAGGACCAGTGGTGAGAGTAGTGATACCGGAAGGGTGGAGGAGGGTGAGGTGGAAAGGGGGAACGGATTACAAGGATCTACGTATAACCTCCTCCTTGGGGGCTGGACAGCAGAAAAGTGGGTGAAGGGAGACATCGGATGGTGTAAGATGACAAAATAATAATTTATAATTATCAAGGGTTCATGAGGGAGAGAGGAGTAGGGAGAAAGGTGGGAGGGGAGAATGAAGAGCCATACCAAGGGCTCAAGTAGAAAGCAAATGTTTTGAGAATGATGAGGGCAACAAATGTACAGATGTGTTTGACACACTGGATGGATGTATGGATTGTGATAAGAGTTGTACAAATAAAATGATTTTTAAAAAATATGTAGGGAAGTTGGAACAAGTATTTAGGGTTCGCATTTAACCTGACTTTAGTGCAAGAAAACACTCAAAGACTTTTCAATGACTTAAATGTGGCACATACAGCCAGTGAAAGTGATTATGATATAAAGTATGTGTGGCAACTAAAGGCTGTTTCAGTCATTTCAAAATTAGGGCAAATTTCATAACCTTAAAGGGCATACAAGGTGTCTGTAACCGTGGGGGCTGCCTGCACATACCGTACAATGGGCTGTTACTCAGCTGTAAAGGGAAATGAAGTCTGGTGCACGCTGCGGCATGAGTGACCTTGAGATCCCTGCGCTACCTTCAAGAAGGCCGCATACTGCTTGGTTTAAATGAGGCCTCCAAAAGAGGCAAATCCATAGAGACCGAAGGGCGGTAGTCATTTACGGGTGCTGTGGAGAGAGGGAAACGGAGAGTACTTGCTAATGTTTTTGGTGGGGGGAAAAAAATATTTTGGAATGGCATTGTTGAACAATCCTGCGAATATACTAATAATCACTCAATTCGTACATTTTAAAAAAGACTTTTAATTTTGAATTAGGTTGTGGTTTACCTTTCAGATCACTTATATCTTCAATCATTTCAAAAACGTATTAAACCTCCCACTCATTTGCTTTGTCTCCCCTCCTTCGCTTCTGGCTCTTGAAGGACAACAGCACCCCTTCACTTTAACACATCCCTTCTCCTCCCTCTGGTGCCTCCAGCCCCTAGTCAGCATCAAAAGCTGTTTCTTTGGGCATGAACACTTTTTTTTTTACACTTTATTAGGGGCTCATACAACTCTTATCACAATCCATACATATACATACATCAATTGTATAAAGCACATCCGTACATTCTTTTCCCTAATAATTTTCAAAGCATTTGCTCTCCACTTAAGCCCTTTTGCATCAGGTCCTCTTTTTTTTTTTCCTCCCTCCCTGCTCCCCCCTCCCTCATGAGCCCTTGATAATTTATAGATTGTTATTTTGTCATATCTTGCCCTATCCGAAGTCTCCCTTACCCCCCTTCTCTGCCGTCCATCTCCCAGGGAGGAGGTCACATGTGGATCCTTGCAATCGGTTCCCCCTTTCCAACCCACTCACCCTCTACTCTCCCAGTATCTCTCCTCACACCCCTGGTCCTGAAGGTATCATCTACCCCGGATTCCCTGTGCCTCCATCTCCCATATGCACCAGTGTACAACCTCTGCCCTATCCAGTCCTGCAAGGTAGAATTTGAATCATGGTAGTTGGGGGGAGGAAGCATCCAGGATCTGGGGGAAAGCTGTGTTCTGCATCGGTACTACATCGCACTCTGATTGACCCATCTTCTCTCCTAAACCTCTCTGTGATGGGATCTCCAGTGGCCGACAAATGGGCTTTGGGTCTCTACTCTGCACTTCCCCCTTCATTTACTATGGTATGTATATGTATATATATATATTTGCATGATGCCTTATACCTGGTCCCTTTGGCACCTCATGATCGCACAGGCTGGTGTGCTTCTTCCATGTGGGATTTGTTGCTTCTGAGCTAGATGGCCGCTTGTTCACCTTCAAGCCTTTAAGACCCCAGACACTATCTCTATTGATAGCCGGACACCATCAGCTTTCTTCGCCACATTTGCTTATGCACCCGTTTGTCTTCAGCGATCGTATCATAGAGGTGTGCAGCCAATGATATGATTTTTTGTTCTTTGATGCCTGATAACTGATCCCTTCGGGACCATGTGATCACACAGGCTGGTGTGTTGTTGCTTCTAAGCTAGATGGCCGCTTGTTTATCTTCAAGCCTTTAAGACCCCAGACACTATCTCTTTTGATAGCCGGGCACCATCAGCTTTCTTCACCACATTTACTTGTTCACCCTCTTTGGCTTTAGCAGTTGTGTTGGGAGGGTGAGCATCGTAGAGTGCCGTTTTAATAAAAGAAGATATTCATGCATTGAGGGAGTGCTTGAGTAGAGGCCCACGGTCCTTCGCCACCTTAATACTAAGCCTATAAATATAGACACATAGATCTATTTCCCCATCCTCATATATATATTTGCATATGTACATGTCTTTGTCTAAACCTCTATAAATGCCCTTTGACTCCTAGCTCTTTCCTCCATCTCCCTTGACTTTCCTCCTGCCCTACTACCATGCTCCGTCCCCACCTGGGCTACAGCTATACCTCTTCTTTACGTAACTTTACCCTTGATCATTCCCTACCAGGCCTGCCACTCCCCCCTCACTACCATTTTGGGTCCCATGTTGTTCCCTTGTCCCTGTGTTTGTTAACACCACTTCCTTCCCCCCCACCTCCCCCTATCCCAAGTCCCCCCAGAACTATCCTCCAGATAGTTCATCCAGCCTGTCTTATTTAGACAGACCTGTGGAGACAATAACATGCACGAAAACAAGACAGAGGAAAACAAAGCAACTGTATACAACCAGACAACAAAACAATAACAACAAACCACTGACAAAGAACAAAACAAAACACTTCACGAAAGAAAAGCTTGTAGTTAGTTCAAGGATCGTTTGCTGGCCCTTAGGAGCGTTTTCCAGTCCAGTCTGTTGGGGCACCACGCCCTGACCCCAAAGTCCACTTTCAGCATTCCCTGGGGACCTTGCCACTCCATTCCCTTGCTGTTCCGCTGCACTGCCCCAGTGCTTTGCCTCGGTGTGGTGGGATCAGGTCTGGTGCAATTCCCGCACTGTGTCTCCGGTGCTGTCCCCTATATGGGCATGAACACTTTTATCTTGATTATTTTTTCCTTCTATAACAATGGCCTTATGTAATATGTGTCCCTTTATGATTGGCTAGCTTCCCTCAGCGTAATGTCCTCTGAAGCCGCCCATGCCATCGAGCGTTTCAGTGTCCTCATTATTCCTGAACAGTGTCTAGCATTCCATGCGTGTGTACCAAGTTCATGCATTCATTCTCCCAAGGTGAACAGTGCTGCCACGAACACCCATGTGTATCTCTCCTTCTGTGCTGTGGTTCTCATTTCTTGAGGGTCTAAAACCAAGTAGAGGGATTTCCGGGTCCTACCTATTTCTACTCCCACTTGTTTGAGGAAGCCCCAAAGGCTGCACACTTTTGCAGTCCCCCAGCAGTGTGTGGAGGTTCCAGTCTCTCTCTTCACTCCAGAATTTGTTATTTTCCGGTTTTGCTACCAATTCCAGGGGGAGGGGTATCTTCTCACTGTTGTTCTGACTTGTACCTTTCCGATGGCTGGGGATCGGTTGTGAACACTTCTGCCTGTGTGTGTTGGCCATGTGGGTGTCTTATTTGGTGAACTATCTGTTCTTGGTCTCTCCCCACTTTTTAACTAGAAGATTTATCTTTTTCGTGTGGAGCTGTTTAGATTTTCTGTAGATTTTCTAGAACATTTCCTTGTCCAATGTATTGTTGCCAACAAATTTTCCCCAGTATATGGGTTCTCATTTTACTCTTTGGAAAAAGTCTTTTCACAGAAGTGTCTTATTTTTAGGTCTCACTCATCTCCTTTTCGCCTGTGCTCGACCGTGTGTTTATGCCACGTTTTAGGGACCTGACGTTTGTCTCGATCTTCATAGTTCTGGGGCCCACATCTAGGACTTTATCTTGAGGTCATCTTTGTATGTGGACTGAAGTAATCATTGTTTCATGCTTCTGAAAATGGAAATCTAATTTTGCAGCCAGAACCATTTGTTGAGAGATGATCTCTTCCCTCATTTTATGTGTTTGGGGCCCTTTGTCAAAAATCAGTTGTCTTTGGTTGGAAGGGTTTATTTCTGGATTCTCTATTCTATCACACGAGTCTTCATATCTCCCCTTGAACCGGCACCAAGCTGTTCACCATGTCTATGCAATAGGTTTGCAACTTGAGAAATGATAGACTTTGAACTTGGGAAGTGATAGACTTTGAACTAGGGGAGTGATAGGTCTCCTACTTTGCTCTTCTTCTTAAGGATTGCTTTGCTTATCCTGGGCCTTCTTCCTCTTTATTTGAAGTTGATGCTTAGTTTTTCAGTTTCTTTAAATAATGATGACAAAAAAATAATGGTACTGGGCTCTGAATTAGTAGTGCATTGTATTTATAAATGGTTCTAGGTAGCATTGGCATTTTCATGGTCTTAAGTCATTCTATTAATGAACACAGAATATTCTTACATTTATGCAGGCCTCTTTGGGTTTCTTTCTTTTTAAAAATTATTTATTTGTTTATTTTTCTTTTGGTTTCTTGTAATAACATTTTGTAGTTTTCTTTGTGTCAGAGTAAACCAGCCCCTGACAAGATCTCCGGTCCGTATGGTGATAATATATAATGATGACAGTAAAGTCACAGAGAATACGAGGGATAGGAGAGAGAGTAAAATAAAGGAGTCAGACACATTTCATAGTAGCATGCTCACCTCGGGCCCCTCTTGGTGGTCAGTCCATGTGGAGGTGCGAGAGGAGAGAAGGAGGAGAGAGCTCCTTTACTGTTTGGGGGCTTTTACAGGTAGACACTAGTCATGCATATTCAGAAGTTACAATGTCACAAGGTGGGTGGTAATCACAGTAAAGTCCCTTAGCTGCCCTCCCCTCCCGCCCCCCACCCACCCCGCCCCACCCCCACCCTGAGCTCACAGGTGGGGGGGGGAGTCCCTGAGCTCAAGGTGCAGAAACCCAATGCCTGCATTGGTGAAAGACAAGGAGGGGATGGGCGCCACAGTGGAAGATCATTGGAATGTCTGCCTCTGCCTGGGGACAGAATCAACCACGTGCTCACTTTAAGGCAGCAGAGCTGTGAATGTGGGAATGATGTTTAAAGCAGGAGAAAGGGCTTGGACTTTATGTCTAATTTAGCTTTCCAGATTCTCTCTGTTATAAGTTAGAGAATATAATCCTGGTCATAATTTCCTCGGTGCTAGCTTTCCACATCTTTGGACATATCTTTTGTTTCTATGGTTAGGTTTATTCCTAAGCATTTCATTTTGGGGGTGGCTATTGTAAATAGTATTGTTCTTGATTTATTTTGGGGATCTCTTCATTTGTATACAGGAATCCAACTGATTTTTGAATGTTGACCTTTGACCTTGCCAAGTTGTCAAAGCTAGAAATCATTTCTAACAATTATCTTGTCAAGATTTGGGGTTTTCTCCATATAGAATCATAACATGCAAATGAGGGAGTTTGACTTCTTCTTTGCCAATTGGAATGCCTTCCATTTCTTTTTGTTGCCTCATAGCCTGGCTAAGACTTGTAGCACAATATTAAGGAAGAGTGGTGTAAAGGGTATCTTGCTGGGTTCTGTTCCCAAGGTGAATGCTTTCAGTTTCTCTTCACTGACCGAGAGCTTGACTATTGATTTTGTGTAATATGACCTTAGTTGGTTTATTATTATTTTTAAATCATTTTATTGGGGGCTTGTACAACTCTTATCACAAGCCATACATCCATCCATTGTGCCGAGAATTTTTAACAGGAATGGGGGTTGGATTTTGTCAAATTCCTTTTCTGCATCAATCGCTATGATCATGTAGTTCTTCTCCTTTGTTTTATTTATAAGGTGGTTCGCATAGATTGTTCTTCTAACGGTGAACCATCCCTGTATACCTGGTATCAGTCATACTTGATCAAGATATATATAGATTCTTTTGACTAGAATTTTGTTGAGAATTTTTGCATCTATGTTCATAAGGATAGTGGCCTAGATATTTCCTATTCTGGTATTGTCTTGTGCCTTTTGTTTGGGTCTCAGGGCTATGTTCCTGGATAAAATGGTTTAGAAAATTTGTGATCTTTATATTTTTGAGTAATTTGTATAAGCGCACACACACACCCTCTGTCTCCCCCCCACACACACACACACATAACACATCCCAGCTCAGACCAACAGTTGCTCTCTCTTTCTCAGTCACCAGGATATACTGGCCATGGGCAGCCACAGGAAGAGTGTAACCTGGGAGCCCTAGGATGAAAGTCGGGGTGACCTCTCTGGGTTGCGAGGCTCCTGAGGCATCCCCCCCCGCTCCTCTTGCCCTTTATCTGCATGTGGTTTATCCAGACCACAAAAGTAAAGGAAAACACAGAAAGCAAAGGCCTACACAGCCACCAAAATTCAACACAGGAAGTGCGCACTGCCATTTCTCCGGCCCTTCCGGCCCTTCCTGAGGCTGGCTGTGGCAGCAGCGGCTTGAGGCCCCAGGGATAGGTCCACACAGCGGGCTTGTTATCCAGCAAGTAACCAGAAGAGAAGGAGCTGAAAGAAGAGAGAAGGGAGCGGGCTGCCTGCAAGAAAGCCTGTTCTTCACCCACTTGTCTGCGTGAAGGGAGACGTCGGACAGGGCAAGCTATGGCAAAATAATACTTTATAGATTATCAAGGGCTCGTGAGGGAGGGGGAAAATGAGGAGCTGATGCCAGGGGCTTAAGTGGAAAGCAAATGTTTTGAGAATGACTAGCGCAATGAATGCACAAATGTGCTTTACACAACTGATGTATGTGTGGATTATGATGGGTTGTATGAGCCCCTAATAAAACGATTTAAAAAACTGATAAGACCATAAAAGCTAAAAAAGAAAGCAAGCCTGCCCTGCCCCTGGGAGCTGTTACAGCCTTAGGCTCCAGCTGCAAATGAGCACTTCACCTGGAACGGCTGGCCTCTGAGCAGAGAAAGTACAGCCTGTCCCCAGGCCGCACCTGTGGGCTTGTCTTCCCCACAGGACCCAGGGTGGGTGAGAAACCAGCATGAGCACCCTCTCACAACGCATGGTGGTCCCATCAGACCGTGCCCATCTTTGGCTTCCACAAGCGGCCCTCGCAGGGGGCTAAGCTAGGTTGCCCCCACCTGGCTGGCTCCCTGCACCTAGCAGATGTGGGAGCAGGAGGTGGGCCCACCTCTGCCCCTGCTGGATGCTCCAGGAACTGCTGCACCCTATGGAAATCCAGGACAGATAAACCCCTCAGGACCAATAATAAGAGTAGCAATAACAGAAGGGGACAGGAAGGTGGGGGAGAAAAGGGGAACTCATCACAAGGATCTACATATAGCCCCCTCCCTGGGGGATGGACAACAGTAAAGTGGGTGAAGGGCAACATCACATCGGACAGTGTAAGCTATAAATTATCAAGGGTTCATGACGGAGGGGATGGGGAGGGGTGTGTGAAAAATGAGCTGATACCAAGGGCTCAAGTAGAAAGCAAATGTTTTGAGAATGATGGCAACACATGTACAAATGTGCTTGACACAGTGGATGGATGGATAGATTGTGATAAGAGTTACGAGCCCCCAATAAAATGATTTAAAAAAAAACCTGTCATGTAGTGTGTAGTGAGCCTCCTTATTGGAAGTCCCAATTGGTACATTTTTAAAATATTTTTTTAGATGATCTATTTTATTAGAGTAGACTGATCACACATGGTCCAAGAAAACTCACATAGCAAACCAAATATAGTCAGATCTTACAGACTGGTCTTCAAACCTCATAGCCAATGATGCCTCGTTTGCCTATGAGCTCGTCAATACAGAATCACATCCACACTTCAGTGGCCACCAAACCACTCAGAAGAGCTTCCTGAACTGTGAGCTGCTTGAAGCCACCAGTCTTAGCACTACTTTGATCAGCCTCTGAATCGCTGCAGGAATCTCAGCAGGGTTGGAGGAACCAGCTCCACCCTGGCATAGTGCCAACATGTGACCAATCAATCGAGGCTTCGAATAAGTCAGCAGCGTTTACCCTCCCCGGGGCCTTCTCCACCAATTATGGATAAACTCCCAATTAGCACATTTTTAAAAGGTGAATTTCATAGTGTGTAATACTTTAAAAAAAAGTCCTACTAAAAACTGCAGATTTTATAAATGTGCAATAAAAGGATTTGTTTTTTAAAAAAAGTCCATTGCTGCACATCAAGTGGATATTTGTCATCAAAATGCTTATCCTGAATCTAATGACGAGAAAACAATTTGGAAAATCTCAGTTTTAGGAACCCTGGTGACATAATAGGCTACACATTGGGCTGATAACCACAAAGTCGGCGGTTCAAGATCACCAGTCACTCCGTAAGAGAAAGATGAAGCTTTCCACTCCTGGCAAGATTTAAAGTCCCAGAAACCCACAGGGTCAGTTCTACTCTGCCCTATAGGGTCCTTGGAGTCCGAGTGGGATACTAACTGCAAGGTCGGCAGTTTGAAACCAACAGCCACTCCATGGGAGAAAGGTGAGGCTCTCTACTGTGAAGAGTCAGTGTGACAGAGGGAGTTGTAGAAATCTGCAGTTTCGTCATTCCTAGCTTCAGTTGTTGGTGTATAAATTTGAAAACTCTTTGCATCCACCATATTTCTTGTAGATGTGTAGATATTAGACTATCACAGATAGCATTGTACTTTAAGATAGGTCTTGAAATGTTCTATTGGATGCAGAAAGTGACCCCATTTCTCTTGAGTTGTGATTCCTGGGGTAGTAAACTGTAAGATTATCTGACTCCCAATGGCCACTACCAGTCCCTCCCAGCCCAGGAATGCTTAGCACCGCAATCTTCATTTCTGATGACTTCCAGTTTTCGTAGATTCATATTCCTCACATCCACATTATGATTAGAAGTGAATGTTTGTAGCTGTTTCTTCTCATTTTGAGCGCCATCAGCAAATGAAGTTCCCCAAAGTGTACCCCACTGACCCTCTGATGGGCAACTCAAGCCCCATCAGCAAATGAAGTTCCCCAAAGTGTACCCCACTGACTCTGGAAGTTGCTCTTCCCGTCTCCCTCCCGGTGGCTCTGTGTTTCACAGAGTAGGACCGCTCTGTAGGCTTTCCTAGGCTCTAGTCTTCATTGAAGAGACCATCAGACACAGTACTTTGCGGAGGATTGCAATGGTCAGTCTAGGTTAGCAGTCAAGTACAAATGGCCACCTAAGTATCTATAAAATGCCTAACACATGTAACAATAAATAATAATTTAAAAACCCCAAACAAAACAAACCCGCTGCCTTTGAGTGTACTCCAGCCAGAATCCCCCATGGGGTCGTCGTGCGGGGAGCTCCTGGGAGCACCTCTCCAGCCCTTCCTTCCCACTGCCTCTGGGTGCCTTCGAATCACCAACTAGTGGCTCATGGTTGAGTATGTAAACATTGGTGCCACCCAGAAACTCCAAACTCAAACCCACTGCGGCCCAGTTGGTTCTGATCCACAGAGCCTCTGTGGAGCTACACAGGCTTCCAGTTCTCTAACTCTGTGGAAGCACACTGCCCTGGCTGCTTGGAGAGTTTCTGGAGACTGGTTGGGTGCCCTCAGGCGCTCGGAGATAATCATAACAGTTATCACCTTCAGCATCTCGCCTCATCTACTCCTCATAACCCCAGGAGGACTGTGCTCGAATTACTCACATTTTACATCGGGTCATATAAGGTTTAAGGCATTTGACTGATACAATATTGCTACAAAATCTTAGGATTGAAACGCAGGCGGTCTTGATGTTAGCGCTTGTACTGTCAGTACTTCAGCTAGTTTTCTGACCCCCGTGTGTTCTAGTTTAATTCTGAGCAGCCATCCAAACCTGAGTTTTTCTCCTCTGCCCGAGGCTAGAGAACTACCTGGTGGCTCAGCTGCCACTACTGATTAGCCTGAGGACCACAACAGAGGGACTCAGACTGAATGGGAGAAAAATATTCTGAATTCAATTCTTAAAAAATCCAGATTACTGGACCTGTTGTGATTAGAGGGCCACCAGGGACTGACTATTCCCCCGAGATTCTCTTTAAACCTTGAACCCAGATTATCCACCACATACATACTAGCCTTAACAATTGTGTGAGCCACTTTCTTGGTAGAAACATATACCTTTGTACTCGAGTATAAGCTGACCCGAATGTGGCAGGCAGTTGGTTCAAATCGAAAGAAGTGCAGGTTAATGAGACGGATGCAGGATCCAAACCAGCAAGAAAAGACAGGCCTTTCCACTGAGTCTGCTTACACAGGAGAAGGCGTGTCCCCGAGGAAAACGGCCTATCGATGTGAGCAAGGAGGCTGTATTTCCCCTAGTCCCGTGACGGCTTTGCTTCCTCAGCAGATCCCATTATGGAATTGATGACACTGAGGTCTCATCACGGGCGGGTGCCAGGCCCTACCCGCCAAACCACTGAGAATTCTGGCTGAGCCAAGTTGACAAAAAACATCTGTCACATCCTCTAAATCAAGCCAAAAGGTCAACAATTACTTAGAGCAGAGGTTCCCCACCTTCCTCACGCAGCGACCCTTTCCTACAGCTCCTCGTGTGGCGGTGGTCCCCCAGCCATAACATTATTTTCGTTGCTACTTCATCACTGTCATTTTGCTACTGTTATGAATCGGGCGACCCCTCGACCCCCAAAAGGGTTGCAACCCACAGGTTGAGAACCACTGACTTAAAGCAACAATGAGAAGAGGCCAGGTAAACTACAGTCCTAGAAAAAGAGCAGTCACAGGTAATTAAAAAGTGTTGAGACTTTGAGAATAATGTAACTGATAGGTTGGATTTCAAAAAATTTTTTTAAATAAATCTTTTTATTGGGGCTCATACAATTCTTATCACAATCCATACATACACCAAGCAAAGCACCCCTATACATTCGTTGCCCTCGTCATTCTCAAAATTCACCTTCCACTTGGGTTCCTGGAATCAGCTCTGTTTCCTTTTTTTCCCTTCCCCTGGATTTCAAAAAATTTAAGGTCTTGTTAAGAAAGTAAAAGTGTGAGCCACAAACGAAGAAAAATTGTGCAAATTATTTTTTGATAGATCCCTTTTATCCATAAATCACTTTTATACACATGTATCCATAATATGCAAAAATCTCTCAGAACTCAATAATTTAAAACAACCTATTTCTTTAAATATGGGAAAACATTTCAAATAAATTTGACATGTCCCACAAAAAAAGTTATACAGTTGGTAAATCAGAATACAGGAAGGGGTAGGAATGAAGGATGTACCAGGGAGGGTGGGTGGAACACAGGAGCAGTGCTGTTACCTTGAGAGGATTGTACCAGATGCAAGGAAGAAACAACACCTACCCAGAGCGTTAATGGAAAACTAATTTACTCTGCAAACTCACTCAGACTACAATAAAAATTTAATTTAAAAACAAAGAAAGAAAAATGTCAGTCTCAGGTCAAAGGCTAAAACTGATCTCTCAACTGCTGCACTCTACTGCCCACTGTGGTCAGACCCGGGTACTAACAGCCATGAAGTTTGGCCAGGGGTTCTGCGCTGTGTGCTGGAACGAAGTCCTCTTTGGAGGCAAGACCACAGCCACTTCCCCTTTCCGACGCCCTCCCCTCTCCTCCAGTCTAACCAGTGTTCCCGGGCCTCTCTCACTTGGCTGTCCTCCGAGATGCTTCCAGACTTCAGAAACGATGACTGTAACTCTGACTTAAATCGTCCCGGGCTCTTGGACCAAAAAACAGGTGAGCTGGAACAGTCTCCAGGTTGCAGTCCCCACTTCTCCCTTGGCCTGTGAGGGTTAATGTCCTCCAGGACCAACTGCACCCCAACCCTTGTCTCTGCCCATGGGGTCACTATATGTTCCTATTAACCAGGTTGGCACAACAAGCCTAACTATCACACCATTCATGATCAACCCTTATCCCCCAGAGGCTACTTCCTATGTAACGCTTCCTGACTCGTTTTAGATTCTTCCCCGCTTTCTGAATCCCTGTCACTTTAAATGGCGCCTAGGTGGTATCGCAGTTATGCATTGTGCTGCAATCCTCACGGCCAGAGGTTCAAAACCACCAGCCACTCCACGGGAGAGAGATGGGCTTTCCACTCCCGTTAACAGTGACAGCATCGGACACTCATGGGGGCAGTTCTATAGGGTCACTGTGAGTCGGCATCGACTCGATGGCAGAGAGTTTGGTCTTCAAATAGATAAGAGTTTCAGTATCTTATACTATAAAATTGCTCGGGTATATATATATATATATATATATATATATATATATATGAGGGCTTCAAAACTTGTGGAAAAATCAGATGAAAAGATAATGGCATTTTTCCACAGGCTTTTTGAAATGCCATTTCATTTACACAGGGAAGTACTCACAAACGTTTGCCTCTTGAGCAACTAGGGGATATTCAGCTATTTTCACAATGTATGCCTCTGCATCTTTTACATTTGATCAATTTTCTATAGGCAAATTATGGCGAATGGGAAAGGAGAGAACCAGCCACAAAGCCAAACCAAAACACAAACCCACTGCCTTTCAGTAGATTCCAAATCACGGTGACCCTGTAGGACAGAGCAGAACTGCTCCTAAGACTTCCCATGGCTGTAAGTCTTCATGGAAATAGTCTGTCTGTCTCCTCTGGATCAAACTGCTGACTGTGGGGTTATCGGCCAAATACTTAATCCACTGTGCCACCAGGAGCCCAAACAGTCTCCATACCATCTAAACTTGGTCTTTTTGCTCAAGACCCTCATTCCTTAGCTGCCTTTATACTCTCCCCCAACCCCCATCACTTAAATTTTGGCTTTCCTTTTTCTCTCGGTTGCTCTTGGCCTCTTCCATCAGGTTCAACCATGACTGAGATAGTACTGGGAATTCCATGGTCATATTCTTAAATCCATCAATCCCAAGTTCTCTCTTTCTTCAGAAGAAGTTCTTTCTTTTCTTTTTAATGTAACTGTTTAGGGTGGCTCAAGGGAAGGCGTACAGCAGCAAACCAACTAGGTAATTGAGACTTCCTAAAAATGAGACACTCGGTGCTTCAGATTTCATTGAAAGAGTAACAAGAGAACAAACACTCAGTCTGAGGAGAAATTTTTGACAATGACAATATTGGACAAGGGACTGATCCCTAAAGTGTACAGAAAACTTCAACACCCGAACGGCAACAACGAAAGGCGAATCATCCAATTAAAAAATGAGCAGAGGCTGCAAACAGACACTTCACCAGGGAAGACAGCCAGCAAACACAGGAAGAAATGCTCACAGGCATGAGTCACTCGAGAGATGCAAATAAAAATAATGGGCTACAACCCTGCGTCAGCACGAATACCCAAGTTCAGCCAACAAGCAGCAGCAAATGTTGGCGAGGCCGTGGAAACTGGAAAGGTCGCAGATCACTGTGGGCCCCGAAGATGACGCAGTCCCTGTGGAAGCCGATTGGCTTCCTCAGAAAGTTGAACCTAGAAGTACTCCATGGCCCAGGGACCCCTCGACTTGGGATATACCGTAGAGAAGTGAGAACCGTATCAGGAGTAGATCTGTGCACGTCCATGGTCATCGCTAAGGAGCCCTGGTGGCATAGTGGGTCCGGCTGCTAAGCACAAGGTCAGCAGTTTCAACCCACCGTTGGAGAAGATGAGACTTTCTACTTGCAGAAAGATTTACAGACCCGGAAACCACAGGGATAAGGACTGATAGGATTTAAAACTGACTGAAGGTCAGTGAGTTTGCTTTTGTTTTATCTTCGTTGAAGTTATTCACAATAGCAAAACAATGGAAACAGCTTAAATGCCCATCAATGGAGGAATAAATAAATAAGGATGGGTGTGCAGAAAGAGTGGGATTCTGTGCAGCATTCATGAGGGATACGGAAAGCCCTACAGGACATTATGCTGAGGGCAGCCAGTCAACCACACAGAGGATGGGAGAGATCAGTATTACCAAACGTCAAGAACAGGGTTTCACACCGAAGAAACCGTACTTGATGGTGATCAAGAGAGGAGGAAAGCCGCAGCCTAGAGGGCAGATGAGTGTTCTTTTGGGTGAAAACTCATAGTGGCCCGACATAGGGGTTCCCAGGCTGTACATTTTCACAGAGACTCAACGTTCTTCCACGGATGGCTCGTGAGTTTGAACCACTGACTTTGTGGTTAACGGTCTAACGCTTACCAGACAGAGTCACCAGGCTTGTGCCTGGTCTAATCACAGTAGAAGGTCACCAAGGATCACAGTAGGAGGTCCTGGATAGACCCCAAATCAAACTCACTGCCGTCGGGTCAATTCTGAATCACAGCACTACCCAGGGCAGAGTGAAACCGCCCGTTCGTTAGCAGCTCCCAGGCTGCAAGTTCAAGGGAGTAGAAAGTCTCACTCTCCGCAGAGAGCTGGTGGCCTCGCACTGCTGACCTTATGGTCAGCAGCCCAGTGAGTCTCGGTGACACCAAGGCTCCTGGCTCTGGATAGCGTGGAAGAAAACCGTGGGACAGAACTCAAAGACGCAGAAAACCCAGGCTTACTGATCAGATAAAGACCTATGGGACCCCCGACGATGGCCCTTCGTCATCCTTCAGGCCTGGAACGGAACTCACCCCATGGTCGACTCAATGACCATTCAGGATCAAAGGCAGGGCTCTTACCCGAGAGCACAGTTCAGAGGGTCGGGCGAGTGGGAGAAGTGGAAGGGAAGAGAAGGAAGTGGTACTGCCGTGGCTGGAGTGAGACCCCACGTGTCTGACCTGCTGACTGGCACTGAGCTGCTGTGCCGACCTGCTCCCGGCTCAAAGTAAAAGTTAAAACAACAAAACCGCAAACCAAAAAGATCTTCAGAGGTCTTCTTCCAAGCAAACAACAGGTAAGCTCAACTATTTAAAACATGGCAGCCTGAAAACAAACAAACAAACAAACAAACAAACAAATAAATAAATAAACATGGCAGCCTGAACACGCCGCGCTTTTCACCACTGGCTATGGGGATCGGCTTGACAGACAAGACAGGAAGCCTGCGGGCGACACAGCACAGAGGCCACGTCCCCTCCTCTGGCTTCCCTGTTGCCATGACAGGTAGGACATGCCTCTACCCTTCTTCCTGCTTTCCCTATCTGACACCAACCGCGCCTCGCCCGGCACTCCCGAGCTGTGCGGAGTTAAACGATTTGTTCAAAGGCCACACAGAACTCAGACAAAATTCACGACTGTGGAGGTTTACTAGGGAAGTCAACAGGTGACTACAGCGCTTCTCAGCCTCGCTCACGCCGCCACCCTTTCACACAGTGCCTATGTGGTGCTGACCCCCAATCATAACATGATTTTCCTTGCTTCTTCATCACTGTCATTTTGCTACTGTCATGAATCGGGTGACCCCTGTGAAAGGGTCGTTCAACACCCCCCAAGGGGTCGGGACCCACAGGTTGAGAACCTCTGTGTTACTGCACATCAGGATCAGTCAACAGGAAGGATACAGTCCCTGGTCCACAGCAACACCTGTCCTCAGCCAATAGACAAGTTCTCTCGAGGTTTCAGCCTCTCAACCACATGGTCCCTTGGCCTCTGCCTGCTTGTACCTGGACACCCCACCTGCTTCTCTGCCTCCCAGTCGGGGCGCTGCTCCTTGGGTCTGTTCTCTGTTCTCATGGCTCCCTTGCCTGGGCCTCTGGCCTTGGCTTGGCTCCCATGGTCTCCACGCCACCGTGTCCCGAGTCTACTCTCAGCTCCGTCACTGCAGAGCTCTTGAATGAGCACTTCTTTCTGTGGTTGTGAGACTTCTCTCCATGTCTGAGGTGGCTCTTCCACTCAGAGCACTGGCTTTGATGGAGACGTGGCTTGTGACTTTCTGCAGACCACCCCCCCCCCCAAGGAAAGAAAGGAGAGTGACTTCAGTCACACCCTCTCAATTCTCTCACAAAGAAAGCCCTCTGAAATGGGACCATCGCCACAGGCAGAGAGTCCAGAAGCATAATACATGACGTGGCAAAGTATGGTTCGAAGGGGCGCAATGATGGACTACATCGCCCGGGGGTAGTGCGTTCACGTTCACGGGGAGAAGACACTCAGAAAAGGAGGGTGAGGCTGGGTACAAAACCAGAGTGTAATCGGTCAGTCAGTGAACTGCACCTGTAGAAACAGTCGCATCTGTGTCAGGGGAGCCAGCCCCTAACACATCATCCTGCGTCCGGTAGGCGCAATTGTACAGTGATAAGTAAAGATCATAGTAAAGTCATAGAGAACAAGAGAGATAGGAGAGATATAGTGAAATACAGGAGTCAGACACATCTCATGGTAGCATGCTCACCTCAGCCCCGCTTTATGGTCCACATGAGGATGTGGAAGGTGGGGATTGCAGGAGAGAGGGTGAGCAGCGACTTATTACTAACCAAGGCTTATATATCTTTGGGGGGCGTGCATGCCCCCTAATTACAGGTAAAGACACACGTCACAGGAGGGGGTTGTACAATAGGCATAAGCGTAACAGGGAGGGGATGAGCTCGGGGTGTACACAGGATAGGAAGGGGAGGAACTAGGGGTCTACATGTGACAGGATGTGCAGACCCTAGACCAGGCGGCCTCAAACTACAGCCCACGGGCCACATGCGGCCCACCACGGACATTTCTCCAGTCTGCTGGGTGTTTTTGCCCCACTTGTTTTTTTATTTCAAAATAAGATATGTGCAGTGTGCATAGGAATTTGTTCATAGTTTTTTTTAAATAAAAACTACAGTCCGGCCCTCCAATGGGTCTGAGGGACAGTGAACTGGCCTGCTGTTTAGAAAGTTTGAGGACCCCTGCCCTAGAGTCATGATGGCGGCCTAACCTTGGTCACCTTGACCTCCCTGGGCTCTCCTTCAGGGAAACTAGCTACTGCTATCCTGTCAGAAGGCGGTGAGCCCAGCTTAGGGTGGGACAGACTACACAGTCTGATTGCTGTAGATGGCTGATAATCCTTGGGGAGACTAACCTCTGACCTCCAAGTGTAGTCATTTGCCATGCGTAGCAAGCGGCTAAGTTTGGCATACATTTGGGGGAGACAATTTGGGAGAAATCATTGTTTCCCACACATTGGTACATGCTTTGCTGTGTACATTCACAACCACAAAGTAAGGGAAAACTTGAAAAGGAGCTACAGTTAACCTTTGAACAATGCAGGGATGCGGCTTGTGGACAGCGCATGGAGTTGATCCATACATAACTTCTGGCTTCCCCAAAACACCACTCTGTGTAGCCTGCTGTTGACCGGTGGGCTTACAGAAATAGCATAAACATTTGATGTACACAGATTTTGTGTGTTTTAGGAGGGGGCTTCAAAAAGCTCAAAACATTCCAATACCGTTTAAGGCCCTTTGTCAATGAATGCTTTTTCTGAAGCGTCCTTGCATGCGCCGCCCTATGCTGGACCTGCATAGGTTGTTGTGCCTGTGGGTGAGGCTGCGACTATGTCAATGGCTTTCCGCTCTTTGCTGGGTCCTCACGCGGAACTCACCTCTCTGGAAACGCTGCACAACGGCACACGGCTGCAGACCTTCATGGATGATCCATACCAAGCAATCCAACCTTTTCTTGCCACGTCACGTACGTCACAATTGTTCTCTGGGAGTAGGGCCAGTTGTCACTGGTGGCATTTCATAAAGGTTTATGGAATTGCACTCAACAGGACGAAGACTGCCTACACGTTGAGATAGACAATTTCCTGGGAAGACAATTTACACATCATCTTTTTAAAGCACATGCAGAGTGCAAAGCCGTGTGTTATTCCCGGGATCCCTCTGACACACCCTACAACATGAACGAAGCCTGACGACTATGCTGAGCAAAGTAAGACGCAGAAGGAACACACTGTGTGTCCCTGTTCATGGAGTGTCTCCCTGCCACTGAGTGAATCCCCACTCACAGAGAGCCTCTGGGAGCCCTGTGTACTTCCCAGGCTGTAAATCTCCCAACTGGTCCAAACGGTGACATCACGGTAAACGGAGAAGTTGGCACGGATTTCACCTTGTTTGGATTCAGTCAGTGCCCATGGGGCAGCAGCCAAGATCAAAGGGTGCACCGCATTGCGTTCAGCAAACCTAGACCTCTGTACAGGGTTGTCACATGGAGACGGAGGTGTACCTGACCCAAACCACGGCACTTCCCATCGCCTCCGGAGTGTACGAAATGTGGACCTTAAGAAGGAAACTGAAGGAGACCGGGTGCATGTGAGTGAGGATGCACGGAGTACAGCTCGAAGGCTCCTCAGAAGCAGGGACGGTGAGCTTCCACCCCCGTCCTTTGAAGTCTATTACCGGGAGAGACCGTGTGCTTGGGGAAGTGGAGGGAGGGTCAGTACGAAAAGAGATGGGGGGACACAGTGGCCACCACAATGGGCTCAGACATCACAATTGGAAGGACGGAGCAGGACCTGGCAGTGCTTCGTTCTGCTGTATATGGGATCACGATGGGTCGGAACCAGCTTGACTGCATCTAACACATACCTTTGTATAAATATACATGGGGGAGGGGGGCTTCAAAAAGTTTGTGGAAAAATGGAATGAAATGTTCATTGGAGTTTTCCACAAGCTTTTTGAAGTCTCTTTACATATGGGGTGCAGTTAGTTGAAAGGTTACCTCCAGGGGTTTCTGTTTTAAATGGTGCCTCAGGGGATAGACTGGCAAGGCTACCCGGGTCTCGGCCAGCTCAGGAAATCTGGTTTTTCAAGATCGTGAGTTTTGCAGTATGATCTCCCTTCCCCCTTTTATCTGGGACCAACTTTTGTGGTCAGAACACTCAGCAGTCTTAGCCAGATACCATCTGGTCCCGGTCCCTGGAGAGAGGTTAGGGACTGGCTTCGACATGGCTTTTCTTACATTCTGTTGCAGAAGTATTACTGTTTGATCCTGGGGGCTTTGAAGAGGTTAGATCAAGAGCGTTGCATCCTGTTACTGCTTTTCAATCAAGAGTCAATCCCCAATCAAATCAGGCCACTGGAATGTCATATCAATTGTCATAGCCTGGAACCACTCTGCCACCTAGCTCACAAGTTAAACAATCTCGCTTTCTCTCCCCTCTGCCTGGAAAGCTCTTTCCCGGTCCAACCAAATGACTTCTTCTTCCCACTTTCTTTAGGTTTCAGATGAAATCTTGTTTTACCTTTCTTCGTTTGCTTCCTGCTCATTTTGTGTGATTTTCTGTGTGTGAAATCCAAGATAAGTACATCTATAGAGACCGTAGCTAGGTGAACAATTACCCAGAGGCACGGCAGGGGGTTAGAGGGGATGGGGGACCATCAGCGAGGACATGAAGAAAGGGCTTGGCAATTGATTATGGTGACGATCGCACAGCTCGTCGTAATATGATTGATTAAATTGTGTCATGTGCCAATAGAACAATTTTAAATGTTACCTGTCAACCTTACCAGGAGGCCACCTTATAGAAAACAGTGGCCTTTTCTCATTCCAGGAGCCATGGTGGCCTGGTGGTTATGCAGCGATCTGCAATGTCAGTGGTGTGAAACCACCAGCCGCTCCCCTGGAGACAGGGCTTTCCACCCCAGGCTCCTGAACTCAGAGAGGCCGTCTCCCTGCCCTACAGTTGGCATTGATGCGATGGCAGTGAATTTCACCCACTCCTTTCTTCCATGAAAATGCAAGTTCTAAGATTCAAGGTTATATATGAGGGGGTACGCCCTCCCCCCAAAAAACACATTTTTTATCAAAGCTATATATTTTATTTTACAAAACAACCCTATCACCTTCAATGTACTCTCCATTACACTTAGTACATGTGGCAGATCTGCGATTACATGCTTGTAAACATTTATTAAACTTATCTGCTTGGATGGCTGACAGCACATCCCTTGGTTTTTTCGCCTCTTTTAGGTCATCAAATCGCTGTCCTTTCATGACCCTCTTCATTCTCGGAAACAAAGTCACATGGAGCAAGGTCAGTTGAGTATGGTACGTGGGGCAAGAGAGGCATGCTGGGGTTTTTTGCCAAAAATTGGCGCACTGAGATGGCTGTGTACAGGTGCGTTGTCGTGGTGGTAAAAGCAGTCCTGTCTGCCACAAATCAGGCCTTTTTTTGTCACACAGTTAGGCTATCTTTTCAGAATCTCTAAATGGAAAATTTGGTTCAGTCTGATTTGGTGGAACAAATTCCAAATGCACTGCAAGTTGACATTTTCGTCCGTTCGGAAAGCTGATGTGATGTCCAGAACAAGATTTGTCATCAATCGACATTTCACTTTTGAAACCTGAAAACCACTCATACACGAGTTTTTCACATTGTGGTGTCCTTGCAAGCTGTATTCAACATCACAACAGTTTCTGCGGTATTTTTTTCAAGGAAACAAAATTTCACAGCTGCACACTGTTATCTTCAATCGGCCATCACAAAAATGAGGTTCGAGTGAAACTGCTTTTATGAAAAAATTCACTGTGAAGACCCTTTGCCAGCAGACGTCACTGGGTGTACTGAGCGAGTTGCTGGCGCTTGTCTAGTGGAAAGAATTCGAAAGCTCCACCTGGCGAAGCTCTTTTTTGGGTACCCCTCGTATTATGTATATATCCTTAGCAGGAGCCCCCGTGGTGCTATTCAATCAACAATGGACATTGAACTCCCAGGTCAGCAGTTCAAACCCACCAGCTGCTCCTCAGATGGGGCTGTCTGCTCCTGTACTGTAAGATTTACAGCTTTGTAAACACTATGGAGGGTCAGTTTCCAAAAACGACCTCTGGTGGTGTAGTGTCATTCATTCATTGGGCTGCTCACCAGGTCAGCAGTTCAAAACTACTAGTTGCTCCCTTGGAGAAAGACAAGGCTTCTGCTCCTGTCGTTATTCTCCGAACCTCACATGGACAGTTCTCCCTTGTCCTATAAGGTGCTAGAGTCCCACCAACTTGATGACAGGGAGTTTGGAGCTTGAGTTTCTGCTGCAGTGGCTTATTTTCAAGGTTATTTTATTAGCCTATTGGATATTAGGATATCGAAACCAGCTAAATTAAGCATAGGACTGCTGAGCTCAAATTTACAGCAGCTCAATGTCCTTGGTTAGGTCTTTTGTCCAACAGCACACTTCAAGAAGTCGGCATCACCAAATTTAAAGCCAGTGCCAGATGAAGGCATGTCGGCACGGAGTGGGGAGCCAGTGGAGGGGGCTGGGCCCCCATACCAGCTACATGGACAACTGACCCAGAATAATTTTCTTGAGGAGGACACTGAAGGTGCAGCTAGGGCAGAGGGGTATGTCGATCAGAGCACACTGGAGCAAATGAAAGGGAAGAGAGAGTGGAGTGCATCCTGGCCCACCAGGCCTGGAGGAAGATACCCCCGATCTGAACCAATGCAGAGTGGACCATATGGCTGATCCCACAAGACACGCCGTCCCTTGCTGGACCAGTGCCCTAAGGGGGACACCACTGGAGACTCAGTGTCAGGACTGGCCCAGACTGACCCCGTGACACCAAGGCAAACCACTAAAGGCATGGGAGCAGAGCAGGGAGTCCCTGAGGGAGTACAAAGGACAGACTCTGGGGCCAGAACTTGGTACCCCATCAGACCTGACTGAAGGACACACCTAGAGACCAAAAATAAGTTCTTGATCTATTTACAGGTTTTCTTCTTTTTAAAAGTTTTTTCTTTTATTCTCCTGAGTACTTTGTTTTCCTTTTTTGTTATCACTGTGTTCTCACTCACCGCCTATCTTGCTATGACTTGATTTTTGGTGCTTATTAACAGATCTATCTAGCTAAGATAGACTGGATGAATAGTCTGGAGGAGAAAACAATGGGACCAGTGGTTCTGGGGGACACAGGCAAGGGGGAGGTGGGGGTAAGGAGGTGGTGCTGACCAACCCAGGGACAGGGGAGCACAAGTGATCCAAAATCAGTGGCAAAGAGGGTGTGAGAGGCCTGGTAGGGATTCAGCAAGGGCAATGTAACCGAGAAATTACTGAAACCCAAATGAAGCCTGAGCATTATAGTGGGACGAAGAAAAGGAAACAGAGTTAAGAAATAGGCAACAAAGGGCATTTATAAAGATTTAAAGACTGGAATGTACATATGTAAATATACTTATGTGAGGATGGGGAAACAGATCTACACACGTATTTATAGGTTTAGTATTAAGGCAGCAGATGGACATTGGGCCTCCACTCAAGCACTTACTCAATGCAAGAACACGTTGTTCTATTATATTGGCATTCCAGGATGCACACCTTCCAGACATGATTGAAGAAAAATGTGTGCATAAGCAAAAGTGGTGAAGAAAGGTTGATGGTACCCAGCTATCAAAATTTATAACATCTGGGGTCTTAAACAAGTGGCCATCTAGCTGAGAGGCATCAAAGCCCACATGGAAGCACACCAGCCTGACCATGAGGTGTATTAGGAATCAGGTAACAAGCATCAAAGAACAAAAAATCATTGTCATTGTAAATGTGGGTCAGGGCAGAGTGGAGACTCCAAGCCCATGAATAGGCAACTGGACACCCCCTCACTGAAAGGGATGTGGCGAGATGAGCCAGTTGGGTGCAGGGTAGCAATGATGAAACACCTAACTTTCCTCTTAATTCTTGAATGCTTCCTTCCCCCCAACTATCATGATCCCAATCTAACTTACAAATCTGGCTAGCCACAGGATGCACATTGGTAGATAGCACTGGAAACAGGGAATCCAGGACAGATGACTTTCGGGACCAGTAGTGAGAGTGGCAATGCCTGGACTGCGGAGGGAATGTGGGGTAGAGTTCACCAGTTGTAGGATCACAGGGTAACTCAGGGCACCAGCTCGGATACAAATACAGAACATATGCCACGGATGTTTTCTTTCAGAGATATTGCTAACTTTGGACAGGTATAATTCAGTGCCATAAAATTATAGACAAGACAGAATGGGAAATTTGTTATTTTTTTTAAATGGCAGCTCACACATAAGTTAAGATTTCCTCAGACATACCCAAGCCCCCTACCCCCCAATCTTACAGACACACATCACAGCATGCCATGAACAATTTCCACTTTATTTCCTTTCAGGTTTTTCTTCAGCTTCTAATCTTTACATAGGCTTTGGAGGAGGTCGTGGGGCAGCACCCTAAAAGACAAGAATAAATAAATTAATAAGAAGTAATGGGTTCAAGACTGCCCCCGCCCCCAACTAAGAATATGGACCATAAAAGCCACCCAAAGCTGGCAGGCTTGGACAGCCAATGTTCCTTATGTGAACAGGCGTGAAAAACCACTACACTCACACCCTCACCCACAGGCAACTTGATGCTCCCAGATGCTCAGCACTAAGGAGCCCTGCTGGGCAGTGGCTGGTACTCAACGGCACTAGTCTGAACCACCAGTGCATAAAATTCGATAGTCTGCTGAGTTTACGGCTCTTCAAACTCTGCAGGGACCTTCTGTCTTATGAATTCGACAGCAAGAACTTTGTCGGTGAGCCCAACTGTCTCTTTACCCACCACCCATCCACCCACACCATCCCAACCCACACCCCTCACTGTAAAGATACTCACTGCAGGTCTAAATCGAGGTGGCGGGGTTCGGTCCTTCCGGGCTTCGCGTGACCGGTTCCGGACCACCTTGCTGTGGATGGCACAACTCACACAGTAATGCAGCTTCACGTACAGCTTGGGAAGCACGTATGCTGGAGGCAAAAAATAGTGCAGGTATTATTCCCACTTGCAAGAGGCGCTTGTCTTTGGTCATTAGTTAATACATCTATTTTATAAAGTTAAAAAAAGAACACATGATTGTGATAAGAGGATCGAAGAGTCCCCATTAAAAGAATTTGAGGGGGGGAAATAAAGTTCAATAGAATGAAAACCACATTATATTGCTCTCAAGCAACAGTTCTCAACCTGGGGGCCAAATGACCCTTTCACAGGGGTCACAACGTAAGAAACTGTGGCATTAGGAAGGTTGAGAACCACTGCTCTAGACTATCCTTACCCACTTAGCTAGTTAAAAAAAAAAAAGGTTTCGACCTAATGCTCCTCGGGCCTTGGAACCACACCTTAACCTCTCAAACAGCTCGTCCAGGAGCCCTGGTGGCCCAAAGTCAACCTCGGGGGAAAGAGCGGAAAATGTCCTATATTGAAGATTACAGGCTAGAAAATCTCCGAGGGAAGTTAGTTCTCCAGTCACATGGGGTTGTCAAGATCAATTAGATGGCAACAAACAACATACCAAAAAAGCCTCAAAACAACCCCCCAACTCACTGTCCGTCAACACTAATTTAGAGTTTGTAACCGAGTACGGGAGCAGGAAGCCTTCCGTGCAGCGGCGGCTGGTTAGAAACTACCCACCATGCGGATAGCTGCCCACCATCTAACCACTGGGCGACTAGGGCTCCCCCAAACCTCTCAAAATGCAGGTCAAGGCTGTGCGCTGTCTACGAGTTATGCCCTACGCGCTAGGCAGGAATCAAGGCAAGGGGTGATGACAGCTGTCTGTTCTCCCAACATTCTCGTACACCGCAGGGCCGCGGAAACGAACCCAACTGGCCCCGTAGGCACTTACCGTCGAAGACACTCGCTTCGGAGATGTCTCTGACGGCCGCGGCCTCCACTATGTTTCTTATGACGAACTTCTTAATGGCCTTGTCTTTGGGCACGCAGCGGGCGCAGTTCGTGCAGCGGATGGGCTGCACATGGCCGCGGCCCTTCTTGGCCCGGCCGTTGTTACGCCTTTTCTTTGTCTGGGGGAAAAAGGTAAAACGTGATCGGGGGTGGTGGTGTTAAGCTGACCGCCCGAGGTGCGCGCGCGGAGCCCCCAGCTAGACGCCGTCACACCTCCCGGTCCACCGACCCCAGAAATAGACGTAAACTCCCGCTCCCTGCAGTTCGAAGCCCCAAGTTCCCACGTCCCCACCACCCCAGAAGCCAAGCTTCTCGGCCCGGCGCGGATCGCCACGCGCCTCCGCTCACCATCTCGGAAGCGAGGACGCGAGAGAAAGGGCGGCGCTAGAGCCGACCGTCTTATATAGTGCGAGATCCCTACGCCCACAGCGGAAGAATCCCGAGGAGACGACGCCAAGAATGAAATGTCATTTTACTTAAGCTTTTTTGTTATTCATTACATCTGTTGAAATTTAGGGCGGAAAGACGTTTCCAGCGCTTATTTACTCGTAGAATAAGAAAGCCATGGGACTATTTAACCGGATGGCGGAAGAAGATTACTGTGCTTTGTTTCCCGGCAAGCATTGCAACGCCCTAACCCGGAAGTGATTTTGAGGCTTAGGGTTACTCGCTCATCGCGACACTAGGTACGGAAGTTGTTCATCACGAAGTCGTAAAACTCTCTCCAATTAGAGGCCGGATGAGAAGAGGTGCATAGTGGGAGTTGTAGTGCGACACTGTGAGGGCCCTCCGGGGCCCCAAGTCAAACCCAAGGTTGTGCCAGGCCACCGGGTGACGCCCTCGGATTATTTCTCTGTTATCCCAGCTATTTGTGTGGGATTTGGAAACGGAAGATCTGGGAGGAACGAAACCCTTTGTCCATGCCTCCTTTCAATATGGGGCTAATCCCACACTGTGGGACCACACGGCGAAGTGAATTAGTGTTGGCGTTCTCATTCAGCCTTGTTATCCTCAGGGCAGACACAGTGATAGGCACTTTTTAAATGTGAGTTTACTCCTTAGCAAGGCTTTGAGGTAAGCAGTGTTATTATTCTCGCTTTACAGAGTGAAAAACATGCGTGTCCAGAGGTTAAATGACTTGCTCTGTCTTCCAGCTTCGCTGCACTATTCTGCCCTTCGCCTAACAAGTGGATAGGTTGGATTGATGACTTTTTCGGTTTTTGATCCAGACACACAGTAGATGTATATTTCACTTAAGGACACAAGAACAACATGCAATTTATATAAATACACATGTGCTGGGTCTGTTGTTTTAATCTTGGGTCAAGAGGACCCACTAAAATGATTTCACCAATCACAGATGAGCCTCCTATTTAAACTGGTTCACCGCTGAAGAGCCATCCTGAATTCCTTCGCCTGGCGCAGTAGTAGTTATCAATAGGCAGCGAATCACTGGCTTGTCTATATGTTGGAGACGTTCAGTTGACCTGCTGCAAAGAGACCCAGCAGCATTCAAATCCAAGCTGGTACAAATGGATCATTCTAGAGACTAGATTCACCTTCCCTCCATCATGGATCTCTTAACTTCCAATTCAAGATCAATTTCCTCACTTTCGTTGACACCAAATCAACCATATTCATGGGTTCTTACAGGCAAATGTTCATTTCAGGGGCCGTGGAAAATGATAGATTCTAGATGGGAGTGTCTCCATTATTTCACTTCACTGTTAACTGGTGGAGGATCCCTGGTGGTGCAGTGGTCACGTGTTGGGTTGCTAACTGCAAGATCAATTCAAAACCACCAGCCACTCAGAGGGAGAAAGATGGGGCTTTCTACTCTCATAAAGAATTATACTCTCGGAAAACTACCAGGTCAGGTCTGCTCTGTCCTATATGGTCACTCTGAGTCGGCATCAACTCAATGGCAGTGGGTCTTTGGTTTGTAGTCTGATGGAAAACAGAAATTACCGTATAGAATGACAACGAGTAGATGGGAGAAGGACAAACATTTCAGCATTAAAGGAACAGAAAAATCAATATTTAAGCTAGAAACAAGTTGATTTTCCGGCCCTGGCTTTGCTTGGGATTTTTTTTAGCCTGGCGGTTTCACAGGCTGCCTTCCCTGGACTAAAGGATGGGCATAGGCTTTGGGATCAGACACAGCCTCTAACACTTATTGGCTGAGGGCCGGTGGACAAGTTGTTTCTTTCTCTTCTCTGAGGCTTTTATTTCTTCACCAGTAATAGGGAACATGCCTTTGCAGGTTGTCTCTACTATGAAAAGAAGACTTGGGAGAACGTTTGGCAGTTATGAGGTGTTCAGGAAGTAGCAGACCCTATTATATCACCACTCATGTTTTGTAACCTAGATCTTTTAAGTCTATAATGTGTTTTGCACATAGTAGGACCTCAACAAATATTTGAGGCTCTCTGCTTTGGGCGGATACGCAAGCCAGGCTCTTTCCTACCCTGCAGACCCAGTCCTGGTAGGAAACTCTCTTCCACTTCTCATTCTGGGCAAACCTTGATTAGCAACAGCTTGAGAGCACCCCTGGCTGGCTCCCCCCCCCCCCCCCCCGGTCTTAGGAGAAGGGGGAGAAATGCTCAGGGTCTCCCTGTCCACCTCCTGAACTGTTTAGTAGCTGGTATAACAAGCGGCCAAGAGGCCCATCCTTGCACCCAGCAGAAAAACTAGGCAAAGGAAGCCTGCAGAAACAACCAGCGGTGTTAAATTAATCATGTTTATTTGTAACAGACCTTCAGCCAGTACAGTACAAAACTTACAGTAGTATATCTCCGTTACACAAATATTTACTTACAATATCTTACATATACAAAATGCTTTGCCATAAGTCTCAAAAGCTAGATTAACTCCCATAGAGAGAGGAGGAAAACTCTGTAAGAAAAAGGGCTGGGAGCCAGAAGGATAGAGGAGGAGTGAACAGGGTGGGGATCGAAGGAGACACCAAGCCTGGGCTACAATGGAGACCCTGGGAGAGGGAGAAGAGGTGGTATTGCACTTACTTTTGTGTTTTATTTGTTTTCTCTTTTTGTTCTTCATAACTTCTGATTAAAAATATATATATATATATATATTATGTATTATGTACACAGGAAAGGAGCTGCCAGAAGTGTTACAAAATCCCACCCCCAGCTTGGACACTGACAAGAAAAACAAAGGTCTGGGAAAGTGTCTATTTAAAAATTTGTGTGTGTGTGTGTGTGTGTGTGTGGTGTTTTTGAATATCAATATAAAATGAAAATACCTCTTTTCTCCTGGTGGGTTTCAGTGTTTGTTTGTTGTTTACATATTTTTCCTTTTTTATGCAAAAGAGCTGGGAGAGAGGGTGAGGATGTTCTAAGTTCCAGAGTGAGAAGGCTCTGGAAAGTAGGATTTTGTACCTAAGACCCTGGTTAAAGTGCAGTGATGGTCTGGAGAAAGACAGAGTGCCCCCCTCACTCCTCCTTAGCACCTGGCCTTCCCCTTCCTGTCTCTGTTCTTGTGGGCACAGTCCTTCAAGTTCCAGGTCATTCCAGGTGCCAGAGCCGACAGGGGGAGGGATCAGAACCCTCTGCAGCTCTGATAACCGGGAAGGAGTCCTCCTTGTGAGGTGCCACCTAGTACAGAGCAGACACAGCAGAGGTGGTAGGGGACAGACCTAGCAGGAAGAGGGTCAATAGCGAGAACAGTGCAGGAGAACCCCAGACAGTCACCTCATCTCAACTGCCACCCTAAAACACAGAGCCTGCACCTTGGGTGCGGTGAAGAGTCTTTGCTCCTGCAGAGACCACCCTCTGTTGACTACCCCCATGCGCTTGCCCTTATTGCTGTGTTGTCGAGAGAGAGCAGTCACCCACAGTGCCCCTCCCTGCCAAGCTAGGGCTCCTGGGGAGGCCACATCAATGGGGAGGAAAGGAGGAGGAGGAAGAGAAAGGCTCAGGGTCTCCCTTCCCAGAAGAGGGTAAGGCAGATTCCTCCCAGAGCCCTTAAGAGCCCCAATCCTAGGGTCTGTTTTGAGCCAACCTTTTACCATCCCCCCAAATATCCCTGATAGGGAGTGAGAGAAGCATGAGGCAGAGCCATCGAGGGAAGGGAAGGGAAGGATGTGTGGAAAGAAAGATGGGAGGGTAGAGGTGAAGAGGAAGGGAGAGAGAAGAAAGGACCAAGTGCTAACAACTTGTGAGGTGTTATGTTTGGTTTTTACTTTTTTTTCTTTCTTTTATTTTTTTTTCTCCTTTAAACATAGAAAAACAGCCTTTGGTTTGAATCTCAGGGAAGCAGAGAGTGGGATGGCAGTGGCCTTGAGCAGGGAACTCTTGTGGAGCAAGACCTCCACTTCTAGGGGAGTTATGTCTCCTCCTGCCCCTTTCTCACTAACCCTGGGGTACCCAGATAGCCAGAGATCTCTGCAGTTGCCAGGGGGACAGTGCCCCTCCTGCCCTCTACCTGGGAGTGGAGCAGAGGAGGCAGTGAAGGATGGCCCCGGTCCCCTCATGCCCAGCCCAGTCTTGCTGGGGCAAGGGTGGAATGGGGTCGGGCCATGTGCCCTTGCTCATCTGGGGATACTTTTTGGTTACACTGGTAATTAGAAGAGAGAAAAGATAGACCCTTTTCTCCCAGCCATTGACTCAAAGAACCAGACCTGGGAGTCCGGGAGTGAGAGGGTGCGTCCTGCTGGAAGGGGCGGGGGAGGAAGGAAGAAGGCAGCCTGACTGAGGGGTTGAGGTGCCCCCTTGTCATCAGGCAGCAACCTGCTCGCTTAGGGTAGGGGCTAAAGGCGCCCCCAGAGACTAGAAAGGTCACTGGAGTGAAGAGGTTTGCAAGGTGGAGGCGGAAGAGAAACGTCTTGCCCCACCCCCTTCCCATGCCCTGGCTCCCAGTTAGGCACCTGTGGCTCCCAGTGTGTCACAGAGAGAGGGTTGCAGACTAGCCTCGGCCCCTGAGGATATAAAATGGGGGCATTCCAAGGAGAGAACCGCCACCCCTGAGGAGATGGGGCAGGCCGAGGAGACTAGAGCAGGACCGAGGGCTATCCAAGGAGAGGGAAGAGATACCACATCCATGTCCCAGAGGGAGATCCCGAATGTGGGCTTTGGGAATTCATATTCTTAGGGGATTATTAGAGGACCCTCAGTCCCGTGGTGCCCAGGGGGGTGGGATTTCTTAAGTCCCTCCTATTTCCAAATGAGGAGATTTTTAAATTCATTCAAGAATAGTGCAAGCTGCCAAGGTGAGAGGGCAGAAGAGGTACAGAGTACCAGGCGGGAGAGCCCCAGAGAGGAGGATCTCATGCCACAGAGCTGAGACAGGGCCTGGGGAGGTATCCGCGCCACAGGTTAGAAGCAGAGGGCGCAAAGTTCTTCTGATACTGAGGGGCTGCTGAAGGAAGCTGGATCAAAGGGAAAATGTAGACCCAAGTGGAAAGGCGCTGTGGGAGGGCTGGGAGAATGGCAAGGGACTGGCACGCATCTAAAGAAAGGCAGCAATAAGAAACAACTAATGATCTTAATAAATAACTCTGCCGAGTATGCTAGGAAAGGAGAAGAGAGAAACGAGGAAACATAAGCAAAAGACCTGTCTCATCACGAGGCTTAAAGAAGCCAAAGTAGAGAGGACGGACGACATGAGGAGGGAGCTGGCCAGGGGTGAGGTCAGGTAGCCAGCAGGGGCGCTGAAAGCAAAACTCCTGTGGGGAGGAGGGGGCCTGTGGGGAGGATGAAGCTAGACACCTGTAGAGAGGGCAGTCAAGTGATGGCCCGGGGGTGGGGGTGGGTGGGCAGAGGTCACTAGCCCACCTTATGTTCCCCCCGGACGATATGGGAAGAGAACTCATACCGGTCCTGGCTGTGGTAGCCACAGATGTTGCACTCGAAAGGGTCTCTGAAGCCATGGCAGCCCATGTGGATGGTGAACATGACGTGGTCCAGGAAGAGGATTCGGCAGTGCTCACACTTGAAGGCCTTTACAGGTTCGCCACTCTCACCCACCACCCGAAGGACTTCCTTGGAGGGGCCGGGAGTGCCCCGGGGCAGCCCCTCCTGTGGCTTGGGGTCCTCTTTGGCGTAGGCAGGACTGGGCCGGCCCACCACAATGGTGGGAGGTGGCTGGGGCGGGGGCCCCTGAGGGAGGGAAACCACCCCCCCAACCCGATCTTCATGGTTGCTCTCTGTATCTGTGGAGTCCTGGCAGCCGTTGCTGGGCGATGCCCCAGCATCAGTCAGGGGCCCCCGAGCATGGTAGAGCAGGGGCCCGCCCTCAGCCAGGTCCTCCGGGCCCTCCATGGCTTCTCGGGACCCCGGGAGTTCCAGTCGGCCAGGGAGGGGCTGCATCTGTGTGTAGACGGAGCTGATGACCGGCGTGAGTTCTGAGATGCAACTGGTAGGGGGGAGGCGAAGGGGCCGCAGATGCTCTGCCCCCACAAAGGCCAGAGACCCCCCGAAGCCAGGCTCCAGGCCATGATGTGCCACTAGCTCCACATCCTTCTCGTAGCCCCCAGAGGTCACGTCATAGGGGAGGTCGGAGAGGCTGAAGCGCATCTGCTTTTCACCTGTGGAGAAGCGGGTCTCAGCAGGGCTGCGCTCCGAGAAGGCAATGCCCCTCAGGACCACCTCTGAGCAGGCCAGCCCGAGGGGCTGCTCCCCATCTCACCAGCAATCTCTGAAAAGGACTCATCCCGGGCCCACGGGCCTGGGCTGCGAGGCTCTCGCTCGGGACTTTCCTTCGATGAGGAAGCGGGGCCAGGTGGGGGCAAGCACGCCCTCACTGCCTTTCTCCGCTCTCCTGGCTCTTCTTGCAGCCCCCAGGGCCTGCTCTTCTCCAGGGGGAGAGCTCGGCTCCCGTGCTCTTGCAGGCACCACAAGCGTCCTCAACAGCAGCTCCGTGCCTCCCTCTCCAGGTACAGCCTCCCTCCCGCCCTCCTGTTCTGCGGTTAAGCTCTGAGCACCAGACCTTTCTTTTCGCCGTCAAGTACCCAGGCCCAGAGCTCAGACTCAGTGTCGCTGTGGCTTACAGGGGATGCCTCCTCTCCAATTGGGCTCTTACCGACAAACTTCTGGGGGGTGGATCGCTTGCGTTTGGTGAGGCTGTTGGCCAGACGATCGATGAAAGTCGGCCGCTCAGAGGAAGAGTGCAGCATGGAGTCTGGCACCATCTCCAGGTCGCGCGTCTCATCACCTAGTGGGGAGGAGGTGGGCACACACTCGTAGCGCTGAGCTGGGCTGGCACTGGCCCTCTAGAAGGTCATAGCCAAGGATGGTCACGGCCTCTGCCCGCAAACTGGGCTCGGCTTGCCCTACTGCAAGCTCATCCCAGTCACGTCTAAGATTCCAACAAGCACCTGGCTGCCACATCGTCATTCTGACTCATAGTGGCCCGACGGGCAGGGCAGACCGCCTCTGTCGGTTTCAAAGACGAGAAGGGTCATCCGTCTCCTACAGAGTGGCTGCTGGTTTCGAACTGCTGGCCTTGGGGTTTGCAGTGCAACGCATAACCCACTGTGCCACTGGGGCTCTTACACATTTACGATCTACACTGGGCCTTTGATGTTATACATCCTTGTGTTCTCTCTCCTCCTACACTGGAGACACAGATCGGGTCCCCCCCACCTCTGGAGGTCCTCAGCACACGGACCACAGGCCTTCCACCAGGATGCCTGCAGCCAGGGGCTCCGCGGATTTACTCAGTAGCTGTCTCCCACTTCATAGCCCGTATCCCTCTGGGGCCGGAGGGGGGGGGGTGCTGGAATCGCTCTTCTCCTGTGTTCCCTCGCATCCCTCCTCATCCTGCCCACAGTTCTACCTGGCTGGCCAGTCAGAGCTTGGGCTTCAGTGCTGAGACTCTGCAGGTAGTTGTGGCAGCGCTCCTTGTGCTCCTCCAGGGTACTCTGCTGCTTGTAGCTCCTGCCACAGTAGTTACACTTGTAGGGCTTGCCTACTGTAGGGGAGGAGACTATGGGGGAGAGAGGGAGAACCGCGTCGCATTACTTGTCCCTGGACCCCCAGCCTCCCAAAGTGAAAGTGCCCTGGCTGGGGAAAGAAGAGATGGTGCTACATCGAATGCTTCAGATTGCTCTCCCTGCCCCAGCTTTCGCTGTGCTCATGACCCAGATTGGAGAACAGAGCTCATGTGCAACTATGGGAGGAGAAGGGGACCGTGGGGCTTATGGCTTTGGGCGGGTGCTGGGCTTCAAGATGGCCAAGTTATTGCTCGAGGGGAAGTGAAGACACAGGGACTTTGTAGGAGATGGTCCCTGGCAGGCAGGCTGGCCCCACCCCAGAATAGCTGAGTCTGGGGCCCGGCTGCGGTTTAACCTTTCCATGTGGCAGGTGGGTGTGAGTGCTGTTTATCAGACAAGGGGATTTTTTTGCTCACGAATGATCTGTTTTGCTTTGGGGGGGAAGTTGGTGGCCTGGGGTGACAGAAATAAGAACCCTTAGATCTGCCAATGTGGAGAGCAGCCGTTTTTCATTGACCTTTACTTCTACGTTGACCTCCATCCCTAGCCTGGGCTTCCTGCAGATTTCCTGCTTCTCCTGTCTATGTACACTTCTCTTTACACCAAGGTGCCAAGGGCTCCCCCAGAAAACCATCACTGACAGAGATTTCTGAGAAGAGGACAAAATACAGGAACAGAGAGAAAAGTAAAAGAAAGGAAGACTCTTCAAGGGGCCCCCCGTTTCATAAAGGGCGGAGAGTAAGCATCTCATGGCCACTGAAGGAGACATAACGGGGGAAGCAGGGGTGCACATGTCCCTTAAAGACGACTCTTGAGCGAGCATCTGTGCGAGAAGAGTCGAAGAGAAACAAAAGTGTTTGTATATTTCATGTATCTTCTACTGAACAGCGAGGCCGGGGAAGGGATCTCGACTACCCTCCCTCCCTCAACTGGACATTCATGGACTTCACCCGTTGCCATTTTGCTTGGTCAACCCTAGGGCTAACCACCATGGTTCTGTCTGACCAAGACCGGCGGGGCCATGGCTTTACACCCTGGAGAGGACTGCCTCCTCCTGCGGGCAACAGGAGGGACCAGGGCCCACGTTGTACTGTATGGGCTGTACTGGCCAGAAGGCCCCAGGAGTCTGTGTGCTTGCATCTGCCACTAATCATCATCCACGGGATGCTGAAAATCTACTCCGCTTACTGCTTCGCTTTGGTAGGAGGAATTTTAGAACACTGGCCATCCCTGTTCCAAACCAACAGGGGGAGCTGCCCTCTTCTAGGGAAAAGAGTACCCGCGCCGCAGGCAATGGAGCTGGATCGGCCCACGGAAGAACAGCTTGGCTCGGTGGCCAGCAAGCTTTGGAAAACATTTCTTTCAGCTTCCTTATCAGCAAAATGGAGATAATAACATCTCCCTTGCAGTTTTATAAGGCTAGCATGAGGTACCAAAAGCAAAATGCTTTGTATGTTATCAAACGTGAATTTATGCTGTTTCTCCACATGCATATAAAGAGGTAAGAAAATCTAGAATCCAAGAGCTGCCGCGAGAGTGCGATAGGGGATTATGCTGCCCCTTAAAACCTGGCCCAGGGGAGTTTAAGAAAAGAGAAAAATAGTAAGACAACTCTCCGAGGGTAGAAGCTACTAAATCTTTCCCCTTTCCCCTTCTTCCTGCCTTTCCCCAAGCTCAGGCTGTCTCCTGCCTGCCAGCTCAGCTTCTGGCCTCTTCCCAAGTCCCAGCCGAAAGCTTTAAACTCAGTAACCGCCTGAAAAGTGCTATCTGTCCAGCTGGTTCAGAAAGCTATTGATCAACGGTCCTGGGTGAAATGGAAAGCCTGTTAATGCTGCTCTCACTCTCCAGGGCCCGGCCCCGCACTGGTCCCAACACTCCCCTCCAGGCACCCTCTGGACTTATCACGCTTGGATGTGGCACAGAAAGTGGACACTCTCTTTCCTATCTCTGCACCCTTGACCCAGCTTCCAGGCACCAGCAGGAGGGAATGGAGCAGACAGTGTCAGGGACAGAGGGTGAAGGTGAGGGCAGGAGTGGGCTTGGAGCAGGGAGATTTCCCTGGGGCTCAGAAGCCAAAGTCAGGGAGGGTGATGGTTACAGGCAAGGCTGTTGTGCATGCTCCTTTTGCTCCAGTTCCTCACAGAGTGTGGCAGACCTAAAGTGCCTCCCACTGTTCCCTGGGGGACCCTGGAGCCCTGGGAATGGGGAAGGGGCTAGAGGAGGAGGTCCCTCTTCCTATTCTCTCTGTGCTTGCTCTCCCTCTCCCAGGAGAGAGGAGGAGCCTGAGCCCTAAGTGCTGGCTGCAGGGGGGAGGGTCACTGACCTGAGTGGGTGCGGAGGTGACCAGTGAGGGCATCCCGCCGGCGGCAGGCGTAGTTGCAGAAGGGGCACTTGAAGGGCTTCTCCCCAGAGTGGAGCTTGATGTGGCGCAGCAGGTTCCCCTTCTGGGTGAAGGAGGCACCACACTGGTTGCAGTGGAAGGGCCTCTCACCTGCAAGTCAAAAATCAGATCCTAGGAGAAGAGGTGTGAGGGCCTCCCAAGAAGGCTAAGCCCTGTCCTCCGCCCTGGGCCCTGCCCCACACATTTCTGAACAAACACGTTTCCGAGGGACAGAAACGTGTGTGCTGAGCCGTGCACACAAATCCTCTTTAATCAAGCTCCCCTGAGGACAAGATCCCTTGGTAAGGTGTGGCAGGGAGGAGGCTGGCAGGCTTGGAACACTGGGCCAGAAGACCCTTACCCAAAGCAGAGACCCCAGGGCCCACTCTGCTCTGCAAGTCCACAGCTGGGGGAGCTGGGGAGAGAGGTATCTGCCTGCATTCCTTGTCCATCTCCGTGGGGTGAGAGGGCCCAAACAATAACCAGGACCCTTCTCAGGGCACAGCACTTTCCCCAGCTCCATGGCCTCACACAAATTCTTATTTGTTCTTTAGCTAACAACAACTGAGGAAAGGGCTCAGGAAATAAGCTGCTAAGGAGGGTCTAAGTTCCAAGCCCCCTTTTCTTTTATAAGCCAAAAAACTGTGCTGGGGTGGGGGGGAGCCTTTCCCTTCCTGAGGCCACCCTGTTCCCAGCGAGGCCTCCTTCAGTAAGGTGCCTTCCTGCTGCTGCCCTGAGCCCATCAGCTGACTCACCCGTGTGGCTGCGCTTGTGCACCATGAGCACGTTGGGGCCGATGCAGACCATGCCACAGACATCACACTTGAGCTTTCCATTGGGCAGACGGATGCCACCAGGGGAGTGAGGCTCTGGGCCACTCCCGTCGCAGTAGCCCAGGGGCTCCGACAAGGAGTCTTCCACAATCACACTGTCGTCCTTCTCCAGGAGCCGCTCATCTGGCCCCAGCAGTCGGCTCGACTCCTCATCGCTGTACATCTCCACCTTGATGGAGTTGGCTGGGGGGTGGATTGGTGTTTAGCACAGAGACACAGAGAAAGGGGAACTTGTTCCCAAGCCAGAGCGGCACTCCTGAAGTCCAGAGGTGCCTGCTAAGCCCTGAAATGGTTAGGCCTTAAAATGAGTCAATACTCTAGGTTGGTGTATTGAGGTCCTACTGGGTCTGAAAGCAACCGTCTCCTCTCCCACCCACTAGGCAAACTGCCTCCAAGAAAACCAAGCTGGGGTACATGGGATGGCTTCTGTCACTGGGGAGAGAAGGAAGCTAAGGGGAGCCTCTTCCTCCACTCTCTTGTCATTAAGAAAGATGTCCGACTTGGCCCTGGGCAGGAAGCCAGCAAGTTAACAGTGGCGGGAAAATAGTCCTAGGGAGACTGAAGGGACAGCAGGCTCAAGAGAGAGCAAACCTGGAAGACAGACATGATTCACATTACCCTCCCACCTCAGGATACTGAACCCCTCCATTCTCCCTCCATAAAATTCCTGGAGGGGGAGAGAGGAGGAGGGAGGAGCCACTGAGGGGAAGGCTTTGGCTCTGGCTCTGACCTACATTCCTGGCTATTCCAACCATTTAGAGAATGTCACAGATCAAGGGCCAGCTGGGGAGGGGCAGTCCCAGGGACCTGGTCTGGGCAGGAGAATGGGGAGGGGGGATATGAAGAGGTCCTTATACTCTCTATTTCCTGTTGAGCTCCAGCTGTGGAGTCTTTCTAGCTACCTGCTTCTCCACTCTAGAATCTCCCTTTGGAGCCTTTGCCGTCATCCCACCCATGCCCTTTTAATCCCACCCTAGTCCTGCAGTGAGTGACCACTTCAGCTCCTCTCACAAGCCAGGAACCTGGGCACTGGGCTCCTTAGGGCTTTTTAAAGACTGGGCAGGAAACCAGAGTGAAGCAAAGATGTGGGAGATGGTTGCCAAAGGGCACTGAATCAAGGACCCAAAGCAAAGGGGGTGTCCAGGGACAGGAGGGGGAGGCAGGTACACTTACCACTGAGCGAGCGACTGGGAGAAGAGTGCTGGCTGTTGGGGGTGCTCACCGAGGGCCCCACTGGGGCCCCGAGGAACTCCTTCTCCAGAGATGAGTCCCCGCTACCTTGGAGGAAAGAACAAGATGGTAGGTGAAGCTGGAGCCACCACCGGGCACTGTCCACTGCCTCATCTTTACAGACCTCAGTTTAACTCGTCCACCATTCATTGGATAGCCATATTGGAGTGCCGTCAGCAACATCGTACCTTGTGCCCCGACGGCCTGGGTGCCCGGTGCCGGATTCCGCGAGCTCAGTGGCTGGGCCTTGCCCACCCTACCTTTATCTAGGTCTGAGGGGAAGAGCATCACTGCCTGACGTCCGCAGGAAGCAGGGCTGGGGCTGGGCGGGCCAGGGCCCAGAGGAAAATAGGGGCCTCAGGAGGGAGGCGGTTCAAGACAGACGGTCTTCCCGACTGTTCCTCTCCGGAGCCCCCAACACCAGGTTCGGGATCTGCAGGAAGGGCAGCTGGAATGGTCCCTGAATCTAATGATAATAACAGTAGTAATAAGGATAGCAGCTAACATTCCTTGAGTACTTTATCCGTGCCAGGCATTGTCCTCTGTATTCTAAGGGAACGGTCCTTTAATCCTTAAAACAAGCCTAGGAAGCGGGTTCATTTTGCAGATGAGCACACTGAGGCACAAACGAGGTGCTGTAAATTGCAAGAGGTCACAGTGCTGGTGGTGGCAGAACTGGGCTCTCTGCCTGCAGACAGATGTTAAGCAGACATTGTTCTTAACCACCCCTTACATGGCCAATTGGGAGTTCCAGTCTTGGGATCTTGGTAGGGGAAAGCTGGAGCCACTTTTTAAATGCAGCCCAAAATGGGCGACAGCAGAAAGCCACCTAGCTGCTCTGACTCTGAGCAAAGTTCATTGGCCACTTGCTGATCCTCTGATAGGTACGCAGTCAGTTTATGCGCACATTTCACCTGGGTGCATCCACAAATCATTTTGAGAAAAGGTGGTTTGAGAGTGGAATGTCTGCTTCTGAGACTCAGATGGCACACCTGAGGCTAGGAGTCATGTCTTTAAAACAAAACCAAACAAAATCCCTCCTCCCCACAATCTTCGGCACAAACACACAGGTGAAATAAAACCCCACGGAGACAGACAGATACACAGACACATACCACATATGTAGACGAACATAAAGAGCACGCACCGACGGAGACAGATGGACAGAGGAAGCCTCAGACATTCTCTCTAGCAAGAACATGCATGGATGTGCGTGCGCACACAGGCCTAATTATGGAATAGAGAGACAGACCCTGAAATCCATCCCTAAATTCCACCTATTAAGACTTTACCCAAGTGCCCAGCTATGTACATACTTACTTTCACAAAATAAAGATTCCATTATAAAATGGTTGGAGTCTTGGGCCTGAGGCAAGAAATCCGGAGCACACCCTCCTGAGGGATCCCTCTCCAGCTTTGGTCAGTGGGGAGAAAACAACCACTCAGGACTTGGACCATAACTCATTCATCTCCTCTCCTAAAAGCCCCACCACCCCGCTTCACCCCCCAGTGCCTGAGGAAAAGGTGCTAGCTGCCTAGAAAAATGGCCGTGGGGCTTGAAACTCCGTTTCCCCCGCTGAAGCCCCGGGCTCCCCTGCCTCTTTTCTCTGCCTGACATCAGAACCACACACCCCACCCCATGAAGTGAGCACCTCAGTATGGGGGGCTGAGCCTGGTAGGTTCCAACCAACTTTTCAAATCTGCCCTTCAAAGGCACGGTGTGTGGGATGGACTAAGGGCAGGAGGGCTGACAGGATAGTTTCTTGTCTTTTTTCAAATCTTAGGACTGAATCACTAAGTCACTTCATGCTGGTGGCAATTACAGGGAACTGAGTCCCTAACTCTGTTGAAAAGCAGGGGGGGACTTGCTGGAAGGAAGCTGCTCCTAGCCTCCTACCAGGTTGCTACTCAGTATCGGGGGCTAGTGAGATGGGAAACTAGCTTTCAAGGGACAGTAGAGGGGAAAAGGCCATTTGAGGCTACTCTGGTCTGGTGATGGGAAGAAAAGCCAGCCTCTCCAAGTCCACCAGCAATTGCAGTGGCTTTTTGACGCTGCTACCCTCTCTAAGAGGAAGGGAAGATGGGAACCGGGCTCAAGTCAGTTTTTATGGGCTAAGGCATAAGAATAAATCCATTCCAGGGGTCAGGAGGTCTTTCAGGGCACCAGGGGTTTTGTTCGGGTGAAGGGAGTCAGATTTAGGAAGTTGAGCAGTTCCGCTCTCTGGGACCTAGAAACCCCAGTGAGGGAACTTCAAATGCCTGCGACTCCCAAGAAATCCCAGACTGGCAAAGCCAAGGATTAAGGCTGTTGTCAGGTCTGAGGCATTTTCGTGGTCAAAGTCATCATAGATTGGCCAGATCCCTAGAGGGCAAAACCAAATCATGAGGTTCCTATCAGGGGAGCTGGGAGGTGGGTAACAGCAGCAGAAGAGCAGAAGGGAGAGAGAGAGGAGCCGGGGCGACAGCCCAGGAGTGACATTCATTGCATGGGTTGAAGGAGACTAGCCCTCCTTTCCTTGGTCCCTTCAAAGAGTGGCTACCTCTGGGGACTGTCCACCAGGTGGGAGAAAGCCCTGAACCTCCGCACTTCTCTGCAAGGAACCTCTAACTGCCTGCCTTCCCTTTCTTCACCATGGGCTCTGGGATGACAGGATGCTAGCCTGTTAGGCAGGGCCAGTGGGCACAGGAGCAAAGAAAGCCGCCCATCCCCAGCTCTATTGGGGAGGGGGTGCTGAGGCCCCTCAGATCTCAGGTCCAGGCTGAGGCGGCTGCAGCCAAAGCTCCTCGGTTCTCTTTGCTCCACATTCCCACCCAGGCCTGTCTCGGCATTTCACCCCAGGCAGCTTTTCATCTGTCCCTAAGGCCTAATCAAGATGTCACCAGTAGCTTCCACTGTCCAAGTCACCGGCTTTGCTTAGCAACGCCAAACACCCTTTCTCATCCTCCGCAAGTGTAAGGAGGAACGCCCCCTCCCCCTGACACACACACACACACACACACACACACACACACACACACACCATCCTCTCCCTCTCCTTGGGCTTGGGAGTTGTTACCGAATTGGTTCCCTAGCCCCAGTACCCCCCCTCCCCCCTCCACTAGCCGCCTTCTGCCTGAACTTACATTATCCTTCCCTTGCCGGTGGTGAGACCCTGGGGTGCGAGCACGGCCGCCGCCTTGGAAACGGCGAGGGAGTGCGGGTGGTGTGTGCATGTCTGCGTCTCGGTGGCAGGCAGGGGTGAGCCCAGCCACTCACCTTCCAGGAAGCGTGGATTCCTGGAAGTGAGGGGAACCGCCGTCATGTCGCAGGCAGCGGCAGCGCACGGTGAGCAGGGGCCCACGGCTGCAGCCAGCAAGAAGAGCTCAGCTCAGGGTGTATGTGTGAGTGTGAGTGTGTGTGAGTGTGTGTGAGAGAGAGCGAGCGCGGGAGCGAGCCAGCCAGGAGCTTGGATGTGCTTGAGGAGGGGGCTGGAGAGCATGTATCTGTGTGTATGTGTGCATGGGGGGGGGGGGCGCCAAGCTAGAGGATCCCTTTCCCCAGCCAGTGAAGGGGTGGGGGAGTAAGGGTGTGCACAGGGAGGGGGGAGGCAGATGCCACTGCCCTTGTGCCCAGCAGACAAAGAGGAACTGCACAACAAATGCTTGAGAGAGGCGAGTGTGTGCAGGAGAGAGATGGATGGGCCCGCAGCGGGGGAGGAAGAAAGGGGGGATTCGGGGAAGGCCCAATCCTCTGCCAGCTGGGGAAGCCAAGGCCCCAGAGGTCATGGGGCCCAGGACACAGGGCAGCTTTGAGCTCAGAGCAGCAGAAAGCTCTCCCCTAGCAAACTCAGGCACTCCTTTCCCTCCTCCTCGTGCTGGGAGGGAGGTCAGGCTCCTCTCAGATCTGGGGACCAGCAGCCTCCTCCTGCCCAGCTGTGAGGGCCCACCACTGTGGAGTCTCCCACAGTGTGCACACTGGGTGGCTCAGAGCCCTTTCAGATCCTTATCCCGACTCCCTGGCTGTCCCCTGTCCTATGCCTCTGGGGCCCCAGTGGGACAGCCCAGGATGAATGAATCCGCCCTCTATCAGGACAAGGCCTCAGCTCCTTCCCATCCAGAGGAGCTGCTCACTGACAGGCTGACCTACTTCCAGATGGAGATATTTGGATTCCAAGAATTTGGGGGTGGGAAGGGCCATGACTCTTTGGGCTGCCTACCCCTGGAGCCCTTTCTACTAAAGTTCTCTTAAACAGTTCACAGTCCCAGAAAACTTGGGGCAAAGCCTGCCAAGAGTTAGGTTTGAGCAGCTCAGTGTCCCTGGAGCGAGAGGGGCTGGGATGAAGAGGGAATCTTTGTGGAAAGTTAATGACTCCTTGCCCTTCCCTCTTTGAATGAGAAAGGGGTTAGACTCTGTACCTCCCTCCCTCCCATGACCTAGGGGTGGGCCCCATTCTCTCTCCTTTTCTGACCCACTGCAATGCCTCCCTTGACTCATGCCAATAATTCCTCAATTGGTCCCACTTTTGAGTAAAAAGGGAAACGATTGATAATTCCCACAGTGATGCTTAGCATTCTAGTGGGGCTAGTTTTCCTGCCCCAAACCCAGTCCTGGCTTCCCTGACCTATCTATCATCTCTTGTCCTGACTTTCTAATGGTCAACACCCCCTGCCAAACTCTGTCCCCAAGTAAGATTTCTGTCTTAAGACAAACCTGTCTTCAGAAACAAACCCGGGACAGTTCCTAATTTCTTTCCATCTGGTTAAGCCTTGGGAGGTTCCTGATTACTTCCACATCTCTAAAAGCCATTCAAAGCAAGGAAAGATGCCTTGTTTCAATCAGGGGATCTGACAGGGGCAAAACACTAAAGCATGTTAAGATCACTGAGAAGGATTGGGGGAAGGCTCTCTATGTGCAGTTGTTATGCTTTGGGATGCTAACTGCAAAGTCAGCAGTTTGAAACCACCAGCAGCTCCGAGGGAGAAAGATGAGGCTGTATACTCCTGTAAAGAGTTATAGTTGGAGGCCCATGGGGCAGTTCCACCCTGTCCTATCTGGTTGTTATGAGTTGGAATTGACTCTGTGACAATAAGCTTTGAGTTTGATGCCTATTTCAACACTACAAACTGGTGGCCCACAGGCTGAATTCAGCCATGTATAAGTTTGGCTGACTGTATGGAATATTTATGAAAATACTGAGGATTCTAAGGAGTCCTGGTGGTTACACGTTGGGCTGTTAACCACAAGGTCCACAGTGTGAAACCACCAGCCACTCTGTAGGAGAAAACTGAGGCTTTCTACGCCAGTAAAGAGTTATAGTCCCGGAACTATACAGGCAGTTCCCCCCTCGCCTACAGGCTCACTGAGTCGGAGTGCGTTTGGTTTTGAGTAAGAGCATTTTAAAATGGTGACATTCCAAATAAAAGCCTTGAAACTTAAATGCATCTACTGCAGTGCGATGGATCATTTTTTAAAATGGCCTTTCTTGACATGGCCTTGTCATTCCCACCAAAGGACTGTGTCAGGCTGTGCAAAAAGTGTGCGTGGCCCACCAAGGCGATTGAACCACACAGATAATAAGGTGTCTGGGACCCTCAAGTGGGTACCAGTCAGTTTGGCCATCCTCCTGGCCTAAAAATAAGCCCTAAGAGAGGCAGGAAGAGATCTCACCAGCATGAAGAACGAAGAGCTAGGGGGTAGCACACAGCCATTAGACCTGGAATCCCGGTGCTGAGAACTTCCTACACCTAGGCTTCAGAGAGAGCGCTAACACCAGAGACAGAGCAAGATGGTAAGAAGCAGAAGCAGAGGAATGGTGCATCTGCAGAGGCAGCAGAACCAGGTTACCAGCAGGAGACACACAGCCATGGACTGAGAAAGGAAAGCAACTTTGGTGAGGAGTCCTGCTGAAGGAGTGGGATGCCCCAGGCACTTGGTGGATCTAAGTTCCCTCACTCATTACACACCTTAGGGCCAAGGCTCGATGGCAGTGGGGTGCAGCCAGGGCACTTAATGGCAGTATTAAAGAGCTTTGTAACATTTGCCCGACAGAGGCTGTGCCAGCCTAAGAGGTCCAAGGGCCAAGGGGCCAAAAGTCAGAGAGTCAGGGAGGAACTTGCCTGTGCGGACAGCTGAGAAGCTATCCTGAACAAAGAACTATATCCACGTCATTCTTGATTCTGAATTGCAACCTATTACTTCCCCCAATAAACCCCACAACTGTGAGTGTGATCAGTGAGTTTTTTTGGCCACTGCAATGAAGTAACCACAGCAAAGCAGTAGAGAGGGCCGTCTCACAGGAGGTGAATGAATTGGTATAAAGGTCGGAGAATGGAGGTTTGTCTCACCTTCTCTTCTAGGAATCAGCTTTGGGCTGTTGGTCCTGATTTTCCACTTCTCTTTGGGAAGTTAGAGAAAGTCACATGCCCTCACCATGCCATTTTTACCTCTGTTTGAACACATTTTCTTCTGAGTAACTGGGGGTTTGGGTCACACTGGATACACATTCCAGCACAGCTGTGACTGGTGGCAGCTGAATAGCTTGTATCCCCTTGAGGGAGGCCTAGAGAGCCCACTAATCTTTTTCTGCTGACTCCCTAACCCACTTCACTCACTGACGTAGCCGGGGCTCCTGCAGCCCTCTGAGGCTCAAATGTCAACTTCACTCTCTGCCTGGATGGGACAGAATCTCATGCTTGGCTGGTGTCCTCACAGCACAGGAGAAGAGGGACCAACTATTTCCTCCCATCTGTTTCCACATTCTTCTGTCTGACCATTTCCACTAATATTCCCCTCCTAGTCCCTTCTCCCACCCCTTTTACCCAAGAAATCTGGGGAAGAAAATCACTAAGGAACATAAAACCACAACCATCAGCTCATATTACATAGTACTAGCAAGCATGGTGTCAGATGTGTACCTCAGGCGGCTAAAGGTCTTATGCCTATGTCCTGCTCCCAGTCCCTGACAAACAGAACACACAAGAGGGCATACCGGACATATAGGAGCAGCCATTGCAGTCTTCTATGTCCATCTTAGTGATTCTGCTGAAAGAGACAATAGCTGCTATTAGAAGCCAGATCTGGGGACGTGGGGGTGTCTCTCTCGAATGTTCCTGAACTAGCAGGAAACCAACGGCATCGCTTAAGCTTGGCCTGACACTGCCACCCTAAGGAAGGAAATCCTCACACTCTGCCCTGGGGAGAAAGTCAATGTCGAATTTCTCCAGTTCACAACTTCTGCTGGCTTCCTCAGCCTAGGGGCGAAAAACACTATTCGAGAGTGGTTCTGCCTGCTCTACGTTTGGAGAGTAGGCTGTCTCCCCGGAGATGGAGCTGATGCTGTGAGAAAAGAGACAGATTACACATGGGCTGTCAAGAGGCTAAGAAACAGGCCTCATAGAGGCTCTGCCGCTTCTTGGTTACGAATCAGGTTAACAATGAGCGTGAAGTTGCTGGGTGGTCCAAATGGTCACTTAACATGCCTGCCTAAAAGTTGGAGGTACAAATCTATCCAGAGGCACCTCAGAAGAAAGGCCTGGCAATCTGCTTCCCCAAAACCAAGCATGGAAGAGTTTGCATGTAACAAACACCTCATGGGACTTGGGTCCTTAATTTGGAATTTTTAAGGTCATGGTTTCAAGGACATCCCAGTTAACTGGCTTGATTCTTTCAGTGTGTCTGTTCTACCTCTGAGATTGTTGAATAGTGCCTAGGGACTTAGAAGCTTGCAGGCTGGCCACCCAAGGCACAACGAAGGTGCCTCAGTCACCTGGGGCAGCAGAGGAAGGAGGAAGAAACGAAGTGTGGCTGATTGTCTCCTGACCTACCGTGAGACCAGAACTGGGTGGTGCCCAGGTACCACTGCTGAGTGTTTTGATCAAAGATTCTACAGAAAAATCCTGATCAAAGGTGGGAGGTGAGGGGTGAGGGATGGGGAGTGTAGAACAGAATTTCAAATTTCATGGATTGCAGGCTTTTTGGAGCCAAAGAGACTAGATAAGCCTCCAAAATTATAGCCCAGAGATAATCTAAACCTTAAACATAAAACATCCCCTGAAGTCTCTTAAAAACCAAATAATAGTTTAACTTAACTAGTTAGGAAGATTTGCCTCGAACAGCATGCTCTTTTAAAATCTTTCTCTATGGAATCAAATTGCTAACAGCAACTTGAGAGATTAGGTGAATTGTTTAGGGGACAGTGCATTAACTTTAAGGTGGAAGAGAAACTCAGAAAAGGAGGATGAGAACAGTCTCACAACTTGAAGAAGTAACCGATGGTCGCTGAATTGTCCCTGCGGAAACTGTGGAATGTGTGTATATGTTGTTGTACATATTCTCAACGTTAACCAAGTGGACCGTTTCAAAACAGAAAAGAAACCCCTGTGAAGCACAGTTCTACTCGCTGACGCATGTGGGTCACCACTAGCTGCTATCAACTCAACTTCTTAAACATTTGTTATTAAAGAAAAAAAGTCTTTATTTTTAGTGATAAGCGCCCTCGTGCCAGAGTGGCCAAGCAGTGGGAAGCTGACTCCAAGGCAGGCTGTGAGCCATCAGCTGCTCTGTGGGAAGAGGTGTGGCTGTCTGTTTCTAGAAGGAAGTGCAGCCTGGAGAATGCTAGGGGCGGTTCTACTTGGTCCTAAGGGCCACGATGCTATGTGTATGACTCCAATAGATGGTCCAGCAGTGAGCTTGGGACTGGTTGGGTTTAGTTAGAGCTAGTCCTTAAGCAGATCTAGTCCTTAGGCGTGTGAGGGAGAGAGGGTGGCGAGAAACTAGACAATGCAGGTAAGCAGCCCACTTCAGGTCTCAGGGCCAAAGTGTCATAAGCCCAAAAACCTCTCAGTGGCCACCCCACCCTCTTGTCAATTACTATTTAAAGAAAAAAAGAGGGGAGAGGCCATTTAAAATACAGGTTAGGCTGTTTGAGAGAAGGCAAGCAATAATTGCTAGTAAGAGTATTAAACAATCAGGAACTGAGAACAATTAAAAGTGATAATTTGTTGCAATGAATTATCTACTGAAGATCCTGCAGGAGAAGCAAAAAAAAATCTATTTGTTGCAAATTTATATACACCTCAAATTGCTTGTACTGCTCATCTAATGAGAAATAAATATCTCAGAGGCAGAGGTAGGGGAGCAAGAGTGGGGCAGGGAGTAGCCTGAGACACGCCTGGGTTCTTGGTCTCTCGGAAGGACCTCGGGGAGGCTCAGAGATCAACATGGCATTTTAACAAGAGATCTGGGGGTGGGTAGGGGAGGGAGACCCTCAGGGCTGGGAGTGGGGGTGAAGGATCTGCTTCCCAACTTTTCCCGTCATTTCAGTCTGGTGTTGAAGGACATCACGTTCCTTTGAGAAAGCACACCTTGAGGAGGTCAGGGACCTGGGCTTGCCTTCACTCTCCTTCCCATTTCCCTATTTACCTATGAAGTTGGGGTGTGGGAAACACTATTCTCTTCGCTTCAGTTCCTTGTTTTTTTATTTATTTTATTTTTTTCAGTTCCTTGTTTTATGACATTTTTCCCTGGGAATGGACTGTGCTCTGGGACCAGCCTGCCTGACCAAGCACAGCAGTAAGTGGTTCCTTGAGAGTCCCTAAGGGGCAGCGATTAGAAGCTCACAGAGTCATGGTCAGAGAACTCACACCCTCTGGCACTAGGCACAGAACTTGAGGTGGTCAGAGACCCAAAGAGATTGAAGGGAGGGCAAGCTGGTAAGAGGAGGCCCCCATAATGTGGGAATGGCACAAAGCTGAAAATGTCACATGTACACACATCCGACTTCCCTTACATGCACACATGCAGAAGGGGCAAGGGCAAGCAGGACCCCTGTTTTCTGCTTGGAGAAACTTGAGGCTTAGAATTGTTAAATGACTTGTCCTAGGTCTCCTAGGTGTCCCCTTTCTGTTTAGCCATGTTGCTTCCTTTCAAAAGCCAGGACCTTCTTGTTTTACCCTGGTGCTAACACCAATTAAAGCATCTTTTCCTTTAGTGTGCGCCCCATGGGATAGGTCTGTAACTTAAAGAGGAAAAACAAGTTGAACTGGCTCTACAGGGAGAAAAATGCTAATGAAATTGTGTGTGTGTGTGTGTGTGTGTGTGTGTGTGTGTGTGTGTGTGTGTAAGAGAGAGAGAGAGATTTGGTAGGCAGAGTAGTTGAACTTTAGCGCTGGGCTAGCACTGGCTCAGGAAGTACTTCTTCACAGATCCTGCCCCAATGGCCTTCCAGAAGAGTCTGAAGGAGTTGTTTTCTGAGTTGGATTTTGTCCCTCGCTATAAACTGAGCACCACCTCCTCCTTAATTGCTCCAAGCTGGCACAGGTGGTCTGTGATACCTCGTGGGTGAAAGCAGTAGTTTGCTGCCGCCAACTGGCCTAAATGCCAAGTTAGTGACCAAAGAAGAGGGGATTGAGACTCTGTGCCTCCTAGTCCTGGCATTCTGAGAACCGGGAGCAAATGCTAAATTGATTTCACTTTGTTCAAGTCTCCAGGTAGCAAATAACCTTCTCAACCTACCCTACCCCTCTGTTCCCCCCAAATGCACCCCTCTCCACGAGCAGGCAGTTAGGTCATATGTCTCCCAAGAGGAGCTGGGCCAAAGAGTTAGGCAGTGCTGGTGCGAGAGACCACCAAGGGAGGAAGGTGTACAAAGCGAGAGAAGTTAGTTACACAAGACAGTTCGGGATCAAAGATCTTGGAAGGAAACTGGCTTTACAGAAACATAACTGCCATTCATGACGGAAGCAAGCATATGTGCACTGTAAATCCTGCTCTGTGAGTGAACAAGATTGCCAATCTCCCAGTTACACAGACAATATCTCTGCGAGGAGAGAGGAAAAGGCGGCCTCTGTAGTCTCTGCTTTCCTACTTTTGTAAAATTGACTTAGCCCTATAAAAAGAGCCCGCCATGGTGCTAGCCTTCCCTCAACGGCACAGGGCCACAGAGAGACGGCAATGGCTAGCCCTTCCAGATGGAACGCCCACCAAACTCCCTGATGGGCAGCGGGTGAGCATCGATCCAGGGTTTGATTGCTAAGGGCAGACTGGGCATCAGCTACCACCTCCCCAGCACCATAAAAGCATTCCCACATCTTTATTAGAGACAAAAGTGAGTCAGCTTTGTCTCTACATAGTGGCTCTGCAATATGATGGGCATCACAAGCAATGAAGGTGCTTCAAATTCTTTGAAGAATCCCTTCCGATAGAGACACTCCAAAATTAAAATTTAAAGCACACTCACCAGAGTGGCTCTGTGGGCAGCTGAGTAGGGCGGGCGGAGAGTATTGTCAGGGAGAGGGAGGGGAGATGGAGAGAGTGGTAAAGACCCGTGCCCGCCCTCTCCATACAGTTCCAAATTTCAGCAGGGAGAGTAGCACATGTTCTGGCCTCCAGGTGGCAAATACCTCTGGGATCTAAGGTGGAACCCGGTAATCATTAACAAGGCAGAACCTCTCACTTGCTGTGGGTGTATGCAGTTCAGGCACTACAAGTAGACAAAACCCACACAATATTATACCCTCCTGTCTCTCTGCCTTCTTAAACTGAATGAAATCTGAGCAAAGACGTGTTAAAATAACAGAGTTGGCTCTGAAGTTCTATATCAGAGCTGCTTCTTATCATGGGGAAGGGATAAAGGGCTAAGGAGAGGGGGGGGGGAAGGCCAGGTGTTGTCTGTAACCTGACTCCCCCCACCCCCCTTTCCGGGAAACAGACCTAGACTTCAATCAATTTTCAGCTCTGAAGTGATCTTTAGGGTTAACTAGATGCTCTCTGAATGAGACCCACCCATTTTTCTTCAGTTCAGGAGTCTGTCTTTACAGCTGAAAGGTCTGACTCATTTTTGTCACCAGGCTGTAGACCGTGACCTTCTGTCTTCCTACAACATAAAAGATGCCAATGATGACAGAGTAGCATCATTACTCAAGGGCTGGTAGAGCAGTGCAGCAGGGAGGGGCTCCAAAGTCATCCAGGACTGGCCAGACTCTAAAAATAAGAAGGGTAGGACTGGAAGCACCCCAGCATTTGGGCAGTCGAAAAATAGGACCATCTCCTTTAAGTCTCAGATGGATGCATCTTTCGCTTGTCACTTGTGCTCCCATCCCTCCCATGCAGCCTTCAGGAGAGAAAGAAGGCTAAGGTTTGTGAGTGGGAGGAAGGACAGTCCTTCCCCTCCTATGTCTCATTTCAGGATTTATGGAACTGAGGAAAGGACATTAAACATTCTGAGTGATGCACATAAGACGACCCTTTCTACGTTTCTAGGGTATATTTCTCAATACACAAGCCCTGTGTTTATAGAAAAGCCTCACATGGGTACCACTGGGCAGCTGTATGTTTGGGCAGGGATGGGGAGAATAGAGCAGGGAGTTCAGTGAGAGTTTTAGAATAATCTCAGTCTTAAGGCCAAAGATGCTCAAAATAGCTAGCTTTCGCAAGTTAGAAACTACATGGAAGTCTCAATGAACTGTTCTGCGGGAATCAAGCCAAACCTATTGCCAGTGAGTCTATTCTGACTCATAGCAACCTGGTGGGACAGCGTGGACCCACTCCAGAAGGTTCCAAGGAAGACCATCTTGACAGAAGCAGGCGGTCATCGGTCCACCGCAGCGTGATTGGTAGGTTCAAATGGCTGACCATTTGGTGAGCAGTGGAACGCTTTTAACTCCAGTGTCATTAGGGCTCCTGGCTGGGACAGGATGGCAAAAGGTAGAAAAGCCAGACACATGCCTATGGCGGTAGTCCTCGCTGGAAGTCCACTGCGTGTGCTGATCAGTAATGCTCACTGTTGTTTGGACCAGAAAGATGTTTCCAGGCTCCTCCTTAACGAAGAACTTTGCTCCTATAATCAAATCTGCAGGCCTTTCTTTTTCATGTGCATAAGCACCAATGCCCTAGGACGTAAGGAATCTTGGACCTGGCCTAGAGTTGAGAAGTGATCTCTAATTTCGTGTGTTTTCGCAGAAGAAATGAAGCCATCTGGTCAGCAACAGAAGTAGGACAAGTAGCACCTCGGCTATCAGGGCAGGAGCACAATGTGGAATTCTGCCTCCGCTGGAAGGCATGGAGCCATCTTGCCTGCTTCCTTTCTCAGGTGTGAACAGAATAGCTTCTGGGTCTGCATCTTGGTGACGCTAATCATTGAGCTGGAAACAGGCTTGATGGATGGGAGGAGAAACAGTCTTCTCCTTTCCATTCTCTTTTCAAGGACTATAGTCCTGAAGAAAAAACCAAACTAGATACTCTTTTAAGTTTCTACAAGGTAGAAACAGAGCTCCTTCAACTTAAGCTCTACCCCAAGACTGTGTCTTCCAACAGAACCTACAAGGTAGGCGCATCTCTCAGGAGACCAGGCCACTCATCTCAGCACTACCCTTTCTTAAACCCTTCCTCTGATCAACCTGGAAAGGCCCCATTTCCAATAGTCAGCAACTGGCACGTCTGGAATTCAGTCAAGAGACAAAGAAAGGGAGTTCCTTTGCCTCGGTCCATACCCACATGGTCCCATGGTTCTTATTTGTTCCTTCTGAGTAAAATGAGGCTAGAGGTACTTCTCCAACAGTATCTAACATCTTTGGCGTGCGTGCGCACGTGTGTGTGTGTGTGTGTGTGTTGGGGGAAATGGAGGACCAGTTTGGGAGAAACTAATTTATTTGTGGCTCTTGGATGGGGTAAGGCAGAAGGTGGAGCCGTGTTCTCCCCATGCCGGGGAGTACAAGCTGCAGATTTCAAACTAGGAGGAAATAAAGAGGAAACTTTCCATTGTATTTTCACTGGGAAAAAAAATCTGAACTTACTTCCGAGCCAAGTCCTGAGCCCAGCTTCCCCCTTGTCCTACGGAGAGAAATGAGATTGCCCAGAGCTACAACTGAACTGCTCTCCATGGGCAACAAAGACTTCATGCTCTGGGCCTGAGACATCACATTTGTTGACTAGAGGAAGCTATAATTCCGAAGCTGCCACACTGAGCACAGCTCTTACTATCCTGAAGCCCAACCCAGAAGCTCCAGGGAGACTTCTGCTTCCCCAGGAAGGTTATTTTCTACTTTCGAGGCTTTGTTCCAGTCTTTGCGATAATAAAGAACCGTTCTTCTTACCCTTCTTATGATCCAGGAGGTTTGTCTGGTTCCTCTGGCTCTTGGTGGGAAAGGTTGCCATCCTCACAGATCACAAAACAAGATACACTGACCTACTGGCCAACCCTTAAGGAAGCTGGGTTATCGCACACACTCCTACCAAATAAGAAGCTAAACTATCAAGGACTGTCAGATCTGACCTTTTAGATGGCCTGGTTCTTGGAGTCTCCTTATCTTACGTGGAAATCTTCTAGGTAGTAAAGACATTTCTTTTTCATGACTCTTAAAATTAGGAACATATTTTATGCTTGAGAGATCAACATCTATTGACAAGGGGAAGCCATAAGCACAGCGAGCAAATATCGGTAAGGGGAGACAACTAGGCCTCAAGGGTCATCTACTGGAAGGTTTAGGGCCGGGGCCTCATGTGGACATAGGGACATGGCAAACCCATCACTCATGGTTTGGAGGTAAGGACACAACAGGAGCCACCATACATGTAGGTAGGGGATCAACTGGAGTCCAATAGTTAGGACTGAGGCTAAGAAGGTATGAGACGCTTGATACAAAGTGGTTAGTAATACCTCAAATAGTCCTGGATGCAGTAAATTCTTGACCTTGGAGAAAGGCATGGGTTACTTAATTTCCCAAACATCTCATCTAGAAATCCATGTTCCAATAAACATTCCACTGGCCTTTGATAAGACCAGTCACAATAAGGAGACACACACACACACACACACACACATTAAAAGAAAATCGAGACATTGAGAAGCTTATGACTCTCAGTTAAGAGGGGACGAACTAATGGGGCAGATGGGACTGGGTGGGGAGTATTCAGCTGGCTTCCAAGTCTCTCAGCTGCAGGACTTCCGTTACATTTCTTTCTCAGGGCTCCTATCCAGGGCATCGCTGGCTTTGCTGCTGTCTCCCAGGTTCCCTAGACTTCTCACCATAGGACCCTGAGTGCACTTCTCACTCCACCCTAAGTTTCTCCTCCACGACCTGATCCTCCCTCTGGTCTTCCTTCCAGGGCCTCTGTCTTTCTCTCCAGTCTTCCTAATGACACTTGCAGTCCCTTGCTATCCACTCAGGAATCCCTCTGTGCCCCTGTCACTGTTCTCCTGCTCTCCCTCACAAAGGTGCCCGGCACGGACTCCGCGCTCAGCCCTGACCGATCTCCTGCCTTTTCAGGACCCTCCAGCTTCTTGCTACTTGTCCCTCAGTCCTGAGGCCTCACACCTACTCCTACGAGGCCAGATCCCTCCCTCCAGCTCCCGCCCACCCAGCGACCCTCCCTCCCAGCCCCACATCTCCCCCCCCCCCCCCCCCCCCCCCCGGCTTCGCGCCCGAGACCGGCAGGCCCCGCCCCCAGTTGCCAATGCCACGCCCCCTCGTGCTTCGCTCAAGCCCCGCCCCTCACTCACCTGAGGCCGCTCCGCGCGCGCGCAGGCTAAGTGGGTGAGGGAAAGGGGTTGGTGTTGGGGAAAACGGGGGGAGGGCGGCGGGGTCCCCCACTCTGGCCCGGGCGGCCCAGTGCGGGGGGAGTGGGGTCACTGAGGCGGCGGCAGCCGGGCCGGAGCCAGGACCCGGGCGCTCAACGGCGGCGGCTCCATCTCCATCAGCGACTTCACCTGAGGAAGGAGCAGCCCCCCCTCACGAGCCCCCCCCATCACAGTCGTCCCCCCCCCACCCCCGAACAACTTCCGGTCCCACTACCGAGCGACAGGCGGCGAGGCTGAACACCGAGCGCCCCCAAGCCAGAGAGACTGCTGGGGAAAGGAGAGGAGCCAGGGGAGAGTAACCGAGCGCCGAAAAAGCCCGAAAGGCGCTGTCTTGGGTAGCAGGCACCGCAGACTCCTTCAATTCCATCTAATTTGAGAACTAGGTGCACATTGGATACCCGCCCTGCCTTCACATGTCTGCCCATAGTACGAAACTTTGCCCCTGCCCCTTTTACAACAATATTGATTTTACTCTAAAGATCTTTGCCTTTTCTTAAAGCAGTCGCTCGATTCCTAACAGTAGCAACATTAGTTATGAAGTAGCAACGAAAATAATTTTATGGTGGGGGGGGGTCACCACAACATGAACTGTATGAAAGGGTGGTGGCATTAGGAAGATTGAGAACCACTGTCTTTAGTGTGCAAGGATTGGAGGGGTGCGGAGTGTGAGAGGTGATTGAGGATACCAAATATTTTACTCTATCTTCTTCAGGGATTTATTGAGGTCAGTCACCCAGGAGGCACTCATGCTGACAAGACTGCAGAGAACGAGCCCTTGCTCCTTGACTTCCCAGCACCTGCCTCCTCCTGCCGTTTCTTTTTGAACGACTTTTCCTGGACATCGCAGTACCATTAACAGCCTCCCACCTGCAACACACTCACTCCCCAGCCCCAAGAGGCTCCGAGCAGAGTCACCATCTTAAAAGGGCACTTTATTGATGCAGAACTCTAAATGGAAGTGGGTTGCACCCTCTGCTTGTAGCCAGCCCCTGGCCACGCAGAGAGGCACAGAGTATAGGACACACATTTCTCTTACACATCCCCGTATACATTCTTATGTATCCAAGAAACACATCAAAATAAGGCCTCGGTGGTGACAGGCTTCAAAGTTGGGCAGAAAGAACAGAGCTTTTCCCCACTTACTTTTCTCACTTCTAGCCCTTTGCTCCAACAGCAATTCTATCCAGGCACCAAGTCCGAAACAAGGAAGTCTATGTCAGTGTCAATGGAGGGAGTGTGCAATGTGTGTGCCTGTGAACAGGTCAGCAAGGCTTGGTATGAGGTTGCAGTCCAAGTGGTGAGAAAGAAAGGCTTTCCTGTGGCGACGAGGGCCAGGGGGTGGGTTGGTATGGAAAGGGGCCGAGAAGCTGGCTCTGGAGGTGCAGATGATTCCGTTCCAGGTTCTCATGGAGTGACACGAACGTGGACCCGATGCCAGGCATTGCTGAGCACACCTCTCAGGTTCCAGATTGGAGCCACAGTGTCTGGCTGCACATTGTAGCTATCATCCACCGCCTTACAAATAATGTTCAATTCCTTTTGCCCAGCGGGCACAGGGGCTTGCAGCTGCCATAACCGCCAGGCCCAGGCTTTCCGGGGGCGCTGTTTCTCTCCATCCAGCTCAGCCACCTGCCAGGTTAGGCCTCCATCCAGAGACACATCCACCCGGATCACAGCCCTCCCTCCACCGCTCCAAGCGTAGCCCTTCACAGTCACCTCCCCGGCCTCTATCGTCTCCCCATCCTGGGGCTCTGTGATGGCCGACTGAATAGGGAGCTCCTGAATAGATGGAGCAGAGTCAAAATCTACAGTGTCCCAGTCTACAGATGGAGAGAAGCCTTTGTAGTCCCGCCGCTGCCAGTGGCTGCAACTCTCCTCTGGCTCCACACTCACTTTGCCCAGCCACTTCACATGGCGGGCACCCACCACTCCAGGAACCACCACCCGCAGAGGGAAGCCGTGGTCCCGAGGCAGAGGCTGCCCGTTCATCTCATATGCCAGCAGAACCTCCGCTTCAGGGTCCAAAGCATGAGCCAGAGGGATAGATGCTCCGTAGGAAGTTCCGGTGGGGTCTGAGTCCAGCCCCACAAAGCAAACGTGGGCCTCACTTTCAGAGAGGCGGTGACCAGCCTGAGCTAACACATCACAGAGCCGTGCCCCTGCCCAGCGTGCAGTACTGATGGCCCCTGTCCTCCACTCCAGACCTTTGACTTCTTTGACCTTACTCATCTCAGAGCGCCGGTTGCCAGCACATTGCACAGTGACTGTGACCTCATGCTTGGGGAACTGGTACAAGTCATCCAAGGACAGGGACAGTGACTTACGCCCAGGTGGCCCGACCACGTGCAGGCGATAGGTGTCTGGATCCAGGTGAGGTACAGGGAGATGATTCCGAGTAAAGAAGAGAGGATTGGGGGTGATATAGCTTTCCGTCAGCAGTTCAAGGGGTGGCTCTGCATTAAAAGGGCGCTGGCTATTGACTTTCAGTGCAGGGTGACGCAGAGGATCACCTGCATAAGGGTCAGAGGTCTCCGAGGTGGGAGGTGCCTTTTCTTTGGGGTTCAGTTCCCCGATCTTGTACTGAGCCAGAACCTCACGTATATGTGGCTGGTTGTGTACAGCATAGAGGGCCCAGAAAGGCTCTAAGGGACCCCCAGCTGCCAGCATCAGTTTTGATGGTCCCCCTGGATGTAAGTCTAAAAATTCTGTGACATCAAAGACTTCATGACCCAAAGTCACCCAGATTCCAGTCTTTGGGCTGTTGTGGGAGCTTACTTCCTCCCTCGTGTACAGGGGTGGTGACTCCTGAGCAGCCTGCAGGCCGGAAAGGTGAGGCAGAAGAGAACAACAGTATTAAGACATCATCCTAGCTCATTCCAACCCAACTCACAAGTGCGATCACCAGAAACCGATTCCGTCACAGACCGAGTTACCTGGGTAGTTAGGACCCCTTCTCCACTTACCCTGCAACGATGTTCTTGATAGGCTAACACTGCGCCGAGGCCCAGGAGAGTCCCCATGACCCTCCAGCCCTTGCTGCCAGAGTTACCTTCAGAGGAGGTAAGGCTGGGGTGTTGGGAGGGAAAGGAATCATCTGCAGAGCAGGCCCGAATGCAGAGCCTTGCGGTCGATCTGAATCTAGGAGAGAGAAAGAGGGAATCTTCGTAGTACATGTCCCCTGACCATAGGAAAGGGCCAGAGATGACCTGAGGTCGACCTCTCCCGGCTACCATTTCTCTGGGCTGGAACTTTTCTCCAGAGATGAATGGAACAAGTGTCTTCTTTGCCTCTCTTGCCACCCTCGCGTCTATGAAAGTAATCAACTTTCCCCTGGTAGATTAGATAAGGCATCAGAGAGAGACCAGGGATGAGATATGAGATGGCTTACCTGGAGGCCTGCTGGAGCCCCGAGATCCCAGCTCTGCGAAGCAGCAACAGCAGCATTGTGGGAGGCTTACCTGGAGGAGGAAGATACAGGGAGAGCGCTGGGAGCGGAGAGCGTTAGGGAACTGGCAAAGACAGAGAAGGCAAGTGAGGAGCTCCTTGGGAAACGAGGAGACTTGGTGAGCAGGTGAACACGGGTGCTAAGCTTGGAGCACTTCAGAGACAAAGGCTGTGCTGAGTTCCGGAGTCACTATCGTCCGTCCATCCTCATTCGTTGTCCACTACAGAACAGTGCTCGAGGCCAGGACAGAAGCCAATGTCTTCAGTGAAAATTGTCAGTTCACTATTTTTGAAGTCAGAAGAGGACAACCGAGGGGGTAATTTGACATAGGTACCCAAAAGTGGCGAAAAAGAGTCCAGACGACTTTGGGTTTGTGAGAGCAGCACTACTAGCCTCTGAAAACTCTCTGAACCGTCAACTCCGACATGAGAAGAGTGAGATAGACTTAATGAGTTACGGCTGAACAAGGATTACAATTGCCTTTGAAGGATTTCAGCCGCCCCCACCACCCTAGCTGGGAAGTGGGTCACAATCCATGGCTGCCACCCTCCCCTGCAGATGCCATTGTAGTGAGCTCAGCACACTGGGGTTAATGGCCAGGGTGCCAGGGGATGGGCTGGGGCAGGATGAAGGCAGTTTCACAGCCATAGTAGATCTCTGAACCCACAAGGCCAACGCCAAAGTGGGGAGGGGTGAGGAGGACCTAATGGTTAACCTCAGAAAGATGCTGTCGGCCAATTGGGGGTGGGAAGGAGGGGAGGGCGTGGCCGGGAAGACAGCATGGGATACCACAGGGGAACTGCTGAGGAGATGGAAGGGGAGCCGAGCCCACCCTTCACCCTGGACCCATGGGGCTCTCATCAGCCCTCAACCCCAACAGTCTGCTTCCAAGTCATGGAGCTGTTCCAGGAAGGCTGACCCGCCAGGTGAACTCGGTCAACAGAGTCCCGGCCGGAGAGTAACCTGCTGCTGCAAAACAGAGAAGCCACCCTCTTGGGCCAGCGTCAGGGCACAAACATCCGTCCCCACACCCCTGCCCACTAGCTGTCACCCAAGGGTCTTGTAGCAACACCGCGCCCGGCCACCCCCACGCCCGCCTCCCGTCCCCGACCACCAGCAGCAGCGGTAGAGGAGGCAGGTCCTGGCAACTCTGTTGTCTTTCGAGTTCGGAGCACCCCTGGGTGCTCCCACTGATGGCGCCCACGGCCGCTGCCCCATTACCAGGCAACCCTTCCTCCGGCCCGCCCGAGCGCTCTTACCTGGCTGGGCGTCCGCGCAGACTGTTCCAGCCGCGGGCGGGGGCGGGGCGCGCGGGGCGGGGGCGGGGCGCGCAGGGGCGGGGCCAGCGTCGTGACGTGCGCAGAATCCCGGCCTGGCCGCTCGGGCCCGCCTCCGGGACGCCGCCTGGGTGGGCGCGGGGCGGGGCGGGACCCCTGGGTCCGCAGCGGAAGGTAACGGCCTCCGCGGAGCAGAGGCGGGAGCCCAGGACGAGGGGCGGGCGCCCTGCGGCTCGAGCCGCCGCCCCTGCCCCGTTTTGTCGTGCGGCAGTCAGGGTAGGCGTTTGTCTCCGGAAAAGAGCAGGTTCGGCGCTATTCTTATGTCCAGGATGAGGGCAGAAATGAAACCCTCGGGCCTGAAACGTTACGCTCCCGTGGATTAGCTTAAATCCGTCTCCAGTAATGGAACAATGCCGAACAGCTATCTTTTAAACGTTGCTTCATAAAGCAAAAAGTACCCCCCAAATACAAAAAACATCGTCTTTGAACAAGAACAGTGCCATTTTCAACCCGCAGGGTTCCCGCATCTTTTTAGTTTCGGCGTGACGGACCGGAGGACATATTTGCAATTACCCTTTCGATCTTTTGGCGCAGATCGAAAACTTACCGCCTTTGGATGGCTTGGAGCAGACGAGGGCAAACGTGCCCACTCTGCCCTCTAGCGACAAGCAGCTCAAACTACAACCTTAAGTAAAAATCCTCACCTTAAAATTTGGAAGCTCATTTCCCTTATCGGCTCATTTCTAAGGGGCTACCTCAACTCTATAACTCGAACCCACCAGCCACTCTGAGGGGGCTCTGGGACTGGGTTTCTGTAAAGACGGGCAGCACTGGAAACCCTGCGGGGTAGTTTCCGCGGTCCATTGGTCCTTGGGTTGAGACAATCTCCGTGGCACCGGATTTGGTTTTGGTGGCATAGTAAAGGTGCCCTGGAGGTGAGGTGGTAAAGCACTCAGCTGCTGAAAGGTCAATTGTTCAAACCAGGGCTTCAGATGCGTTCAGTCATGACGGGCGAAAATAAACTAACTAGAAATTGCAAAATGTGCAAAAGGGCTTGGTTTCTCCGTACTTTTACAATGAACTAGAACTCTGACCAGCAATTCATTAGAGAATTGAAGGTAAAGTTTACTTTGGCTGGAGAGGTTTTGGAAATGGAACATGACATGTTTGTCTTTCTTAAAAAGGCATGAGCCTTCTCCCTAGCGTCACCTACAGTGTGTCCTATTCTTTATTCAATTGGAACCTTTTCTCTTTTGCAGCTGCTGAGGAGACAGTAGCTATGTAACTGAGCAAGGGCATGGCCGGTAAGTTGGCAGCGACAGGCCTGGAATGCCAGGTCTGTCTGGCACAGTCCCCCTTCCTTATTTCCCTGAAGATGCTTGGGGACTTAGAATTCAAAAAAAATCCTCTGCATGTATGTCCATCTTTTCTGTTTCATGCTTTTTCTTCTCCTAAGACTCTGATGAGCAGAAGGGCTTCAATACAGGGAGGCAAGAGCAGACCTAGGGGGCATTTTTCTGTTGGGGTAGAAACTACATATTAAAAGACTCATTCAGTGACTTAACTGCCTTTAGGTTATAAACTCTTCCCCTAGAAAAATACACATAAATGTTTGGATGAGCTCAAGTGGTCTTTCAATAGGGAGGATTGCACAGCAAATAAAAGAGCTGTTTTCCAAATCAGATTTTTGACTATGAAGGAAAGCGGAATGGAAACAGGAGGAGGAATCGAGATGGAGGGGAAAGTATGCCGCTGGTTCAATAAAACATTGTTGGGTGCCCTTGCTTCCAAATCAATAGCATCAGATGGACCAACAGGAGGGGAAAAAACGAAGCAACACTTCGGCACACATTTTTTTTCTCCTTTTTTACTTACATTAAATACATCGGTAAATCAGCAGTTGCATTCTGTTACCACGATTGTTATGTTGGGGGAGGGGGAGGGCGGGCGCAAATGCTTTCTTAGAAGCAAAAGAAAAAAAGTAAAGAAAAGAAAGACCCCACTTTAAAACCAAAACCACCCAACAGATCGGAAAAATGAAGAGCTGGGAATTAAAAATACAAGATCCCCAAGTCCAGCAGAGCTCAAAGGAAAGCAGAAGACCCTGTACAGTTAAAGGGAAGGCAGCAGACAGGCCCAGAAGCTAAGGCCAATCCTGTTCCTAATGGTAGTCGGTGGTGGGGAACAGAGAGGAGATGGAGACGAAGCCAGGGAAATGGCTCCCCAGCCCCAAGGCAATGAAGCATCTTCCCTTCAGTTCCATGGAGAAAGCTGCACGGAGAATGAACTTCATTTCTAAGAAACTCAAGAGCCATCCCAGTTCCTCCACTTATAAAAAGGATGCACTGAGTGCTTTGGGGAACTAGTGGGTGCTGGGGACAAAAGAGGAAAATGTGTTTCAGGGCCATGGGAACTAAGGCTGCCCCTGGAAAAGGAAGGGAATTGTGGCCGAAGTATAAGAACCTAAGCTGGGTCCTCCAAACTCAACTTCATGGAATTCTCAGCTGCTTTGGGGCAGAAGGCAGTATGCCAGCCGAAAGAACAGAGGTTTCCATCCTAGGTCACTGTGGCATTCCTATCTTCTCCAATCTTTCCCAAAAAACTCAAGGCCGAAAAACATGGACTCTAGAGTTCTCTCGTGCCTTGCTGGCTTCCCCAAAATATCCTTAAAACACCTGATGAAAGATGAAGAGACCTAGAAAGGAGACAGGTGTGAGGCACCTTTCAGTGCTAGTTATTCCCTGTCCACAGGAACAGGTGTGACATAAAGGGGCCACCCAAGTAGGCCTCTGTGGTACAAGGATGCATAGGGGCGGGGTGGGGTAGGGATGGAAGAACCAAACTCAAGACATGAGTGAAGGAGAAAATAGGGCCTGAGGGGAAGTGGGAGACAAAACAGACTGTACAGTGGGAACGAAGACCACACCTATTTACAGGGAAGTAGAAAAGACATGGTAATGCATATCAAATTGAGTGTGAACCCTGGAAAAAGAGAGTAAACACCTCCCTCTTACCTGGCCCTTCCTCCCTCTCCTACACTGGCCTATGTTATGAGGGATATGCTGAGACTGCTCCTCACCTGCTCAGGTAATTCTCCAGGAAAGGCAAACTTCCATTAAGAGCTAGGTTGGCTAGAACATAGGTTAAGAATCAGAGTTGGAGAACGCTAGCAGTGAAGACTGAGCATGAACATTGCTTTTTACAGCCCTCACAAAACATTATCCACTTGGATTTCATTTCATTAAAAAGTAAAGTGGGAAGGTAGTAAATCGACCAAAACCCCCATACAACAAGTATCCCAACTGAAATACCATCAATTAAAGTGCAAACTGCAGTGGGTATGATGACTGAGACCCATTTAAAGGCCAGAGGGGGAAACATGCATCAGTATAAACCAGAGGATGGCTATCACAAACTGGTCCCTCCTCCAATCAGACCTCAGAGAGCAAGCGACGCAGGCAATCCCCTCCCTGGGGCAGAAGCTACCCAAGAGCCTGGGTGAAGGGAAACGGGCCTCGGAAGAGTTCAGAGCCACCAGATACGTTCACCTGCACTTTCTGCCCCTTCAGCCAGTTAGCTAACTCAGCCCAACTCCCGCCTGGGACCAGAGAGCGTGCCTGCTCAGTCTCCTCTCTTGCTGGAAACATCCTCCACAAGGCCAACTCACGAGTACTGCAGTGTTTTCAAATATGATAAACTCCAAACAAAAGGAAAGAAACAGTTTCTCTCTTGCTGCGAGCCTTACTCTCCCCCAGGACCCTTAATGTGAATGAACTGGAAATCTCCCTCCTCACCATCCTGGGAAAGAGAAAAGGGGGATCAAGAACAGAGATTGACCAAAAGCAGAAGGGGAAAGGGCAGGAGATGAAAGTGGTGTTTTCTGGGAGAAAAAAAATACAGGAGGAACACTGGGGAAGAGGAGGAAAGAGAAGTAGGTCACGGTCTTGCACCTATAATACAAAGTGAAAAGTTTGTGTTGGAAGGTAAGTCCCAGGGGGATCTGAACTCCAAGCCCCCGAGTAGGGGGTAGGAGGCCAGTGGCAACAGCTGCCTGGTGTTGGTTGCTGAAGCGTTAAAAAGTGCCAAGACGGAGCTGTCAGGAGGCAGCCCTTGGGAGCCAGGGCTCAGTGTGCTGTGACTGAAGGGGCTGTGTGCTGGGGGCAGGGATGGAGGTGACTTCTTAGCTCTCGTGCTAGCTCCGTACTTGTTCCGCTGCTAGTCACCCCTCAGTTGCTACAACACTGGCTTTTGTTCTGCTGGGACTGCTCATGGAGATCCACACCTCGGCTTCGGCCTGCTGCACCCCCTAGATTCTGGGGCTCACTCTTTGGCAACTTCTTAGCTAGGGATAAAAAGAGAAGGAAACACAGCATGACACATTTACTCATTCTCCCTCCAAAAGACGAAACGCTACTGGATGAGGGGACGGGAAAGCTGAGGGGCTCAAAGAATGTTCTGAAGGGTGAGGGGCTCACAACTTAAATTTGCAAATGACCATGAAGACTAGGAGGCTGACAATGCAGCCAAAAGACAGAGGTTGTTACACGCGGAAACACTCCCACCTAGCCACATGACTTGCATTATCTGTGATCCTGCCTAGAAGCAGGAAAAAAAGGCAGAAGACCCCTGGCTGCTCTGACCTTACCTATTGCCAGGAAGAGATCGTTCACGTTCATAGCTGTCTTGGCTGAAGTCTCCATAAACAATAAGCTGTTGTCATCTGCATACGCCTGGGCCTCCTGTAAGGAGCGAGGTGTACTGGTACTCAGCATGTAGGGGGAGAACAAGAATTGCCCTCGGAGCACCTGAGCTCCTAGGTTCCTCCCCTTCATTACCCTTCTGAACCAGATGCCCCTACACCCTATTTTGGTGACTCTTGCAAGCAGCCAGATCCATACACCACTCTCAAGTCTCACACAAGGATGCCAGGAATCTAATTTATGGGTAGGGGAGTGTCAATTAGCTGGGTGTTATTGGGTTCTGACCTCTGAATAGTCCCTGACCTCAAACTCAATTTTTCTTCCTTCCTCTTTCAAACTGATGCCCCTATAAACGGCACTTTCATACCCCCAAGTGCTCTGGAATTTTCTTCTGCCTTCTCTAAACTCTCCCGGTTCTCATTAGGGTCACAATGTGGTTGTATGTAGGTTGGTGCTGAGCTGGGGAATGAGAAGATGAATGTCTTCGGTGAGGTCCCAGGCTCAAAGGGAGTGTGTTACCAAGGGGGCTCCGTGGGCTATCTTACTTCATACTCCACCATGCGCTTGTTGGCCAGGTCAGCTTTGTTTCCTGCCAGGGCAATTACGATGCTAGGGCTGGCTTGTCGTTGTAATTCTTTCACCCATGTCTTTGCTCGGGCAAAGGTTTCCTAGGAAAACGAGGAAGGGCAAGGTGGGGCTGAAATGACCACTAATCCACATCCACCTTCAAAACCCAGTAAACACTCACCTCTTCTAGAAGTCCTTCCTGCTCTGAAACCACCGGTCTGTGGTCATTTACAAACTCTCCTTTCTCAGTGCTGGGAAGCACAATCTGTACTCTTATTTTGCCATTTCAATAATCTTGGTTTTTCCCTATCCCAACAATGAATTTAATTCCTACCAGGGCAAGGACTCAGCCTACTTACCTGATTAGTTATGTCATAAACCACAATTGCGGCTTGGGCACCCCTATAGTACATGGGAGCCAAGCTATGGTATCGCTCCTGCCCGGCCGTGTCCCAGATTTCAAACTTGACTGTTGTGTCATCCAGACAGATGGACTGGGTGAGGAAGGCGGCTGTGGATGAGAGGATGGAGGGAGAGCAGTTTGTAATTGGGAGCAGGAGACAGTCACCACCCAAGCCACAGAAATACGGGCACAGACTTAGCGTGCTCCTCCTCAGATACAGGTCCTGGAACCAGATTAGGACTACCTTTAGCCAAGTCCTTCCTGCCTCAAATGTCTGGCCAAACAATGGGCCACATCAGAAGCTATGCAGGAGGGACAGTGAGAACTGGCACTGGAACCCGAGTCACCCCTCTTCTAGCCAGACTGAAGAATAACACACAATGGCAGAGCGTGAATTTCAGAAGAAAGTGACATCAATAAATAATTAGAAAATGTCAAAGTTTGAAGGAAGTGGTTGTTACTTTTTACTATCTTCTGCTGGCCCAGGAACACATTAAAATGTGACCAGTGAAAAGGGGGCCTGGGGGGTAGCGGTAGGAGGATCACAGGAGGAGCCTATCATGTAAGAAAAGAATCTTTATATTAAAGTAGCAATTTGGGGGTAGTGGCAGAGAGAAGTCAGGAAGAGTAAGAAAGGCAGATGCCATTTGTTTTCTATTTAGTTCCAGCTCCTATTTTACCAGATATGAATTGGGAACATCCTAGAAACATTTACACGCATGCACACGCATGCACACCTGCCTGCCTACCTGTGCTGCTGCAGCCACAAGCTAACAGCCCACCCCTCCACTCTAAGCCGTCCATCTAGGGTAGGGACCCAGCATGCATTTTTCAGAAATGCTCCCCAGGTGGTGCTGATGTTTGTCTTTGACTCAGTTTTAGACCAACCCTGTTCAAAAGTCAACTGAGCTTCCCTAGGATTGAGATGACCAAATGGGAAGAGGAAGACAGATGGAGATAAAAAGTGCTTTTCTTGTTGTTTGAAGGCAAAACTTAACTTCTCTTTTTTTCTAATAAGAGGAATATATATATATATATATATAAAAAAAACCCATATTTTTTCCCCAAAGCTATGTATTTAAATTTTTTTACAAAACAACCTTACCACCTTCAAAGTACCCTCCATTACACTTGTCTATTTGTCAAGTCTGGGATTCCATTCTTAGAAACATTTGATCTGTTTGGATGACTGATAGCACCTCCCTCATTTTTTTCTTCACCTCTTTTCAGCCGTCAAATCACTGTTGTTTCATGTCCCTCTTCATTTACAGAAACAAAAAGAAGTTGCAGAGTGAGGTCAAGTGAGTAAGGTGCATGGGGCAAGAGAGGCATGCTGCTTTTTGCCAAAAACTGGCACACTGAGATGGCTGCATGATCAGGTGCACTGTTCTGGTAGCAAAACCAGTCCCCAGTCTGCCACAAACCAGGCCTTTTTTGTCACACACTGTCATGCAATCTTTTCAGAACCTCAAAATGGAAAGCTTGATTAACAGTCTGACCTGGTGAAATGAACTCCAAATACACTATCCCCTTACATTAAAAAAAAAAGGGCATTGTCTTGATCTTTGATTTCACTTGTGAGTTTTAGGGTGAAGTGAACACGGCATCTTCCAGTGGCTGGATCTTTGCTTTCATTTATTAAGAACAGCACCATGTCTCAACACCAGTAATGACGTTGGGGGAAAAGTCTGGGTCACTTCAAAGCAGGGCATGTTTCCACTCAATGCTTATTTTCCTGGTCACTCAGAACCTGAGGCACAAATTTCACAGCGACTCTTCTCATTCCCAAATCTTCCATTACAATTCAATAAACCGAGCTCCAAGATAGTTCAGATAACTTCCCCGTCTCTTCAATGGTCCATCATTGGTCTTTGAGCACAAGTGCATGAATGTTGTCAACATTTATTTTCATCTGTTCGGGAAGGTGACGATGTCAGATTGAGGTTTGTCATCAATCAACATTTCATCTTTTCGAAATGAGAAAACCACTGGTACACTTGAGTTTTTCCCATAGTGCTATCCTTGTAAGCTAGGTTCAACATCACAACAGTTTTTGCGGCAGTTTTCCTGAGCAGGAAACAAAATTTCACAGCCACACACTATTCTCTTAAATCGGCCAAGACAAAAAACAAGGTTCAAGCAAAACTCGTTTTATGAAAAAATTCACTGTGACCAGAGAGAACCTTCCCAGGCAATGCCACTGGGTGCACTAACTCAGAGAGAGTTGCCTGATGCTCGCCTACCAGGAAAAAGTCATACTACAAAAGCTCCACCCAGCCAAGCTTTATTCTGGTTTTTTTTTTTTGGGGGGGGTAGCCCCTTCGATTAATAAACACACTCACATATATGTTGTATGTATATTTATGAGTATGTATGCACACACACACACACACACACACACACACACACACACCAGTTTTGGCAACTTTGTAAATGAGTTTCCATTCCTGGGGGAAGAGAATGGGACTCAGGGCAAGCTCAACAATCAGGTCCCTAGGTTTCCCTTCAGAAGCCTTGCTGAGCATTGAACCCCTTCTTTCCAGGACTCACCTCCAATGGTACTCTCCTGGTACTCGTGGAACTGCCCTTTGACAAAACGTAAAACCAGGCTAGACTTGCCCACTGCAGATTCACCCAGCAGGACCAATTTGAACTGGCATATTTTGCTGGCCTGGGGCTGCCCATTGGGCCTGGTTGTGCTCCTGCTAGTCATGGCCAGGCTATTAGAGAGGGAAAGGGTAGAGGGAGGGGATGCCACAAAGCGGCAAAAGGGGGAGGGGGAGGGGAGGGGGCTTCCAGGCCTCAACAGTCCTACAAGGAATAAAAAAAAAAGGAAAAGAAAGTAAAATTAGACACAGGGCCATCACAGGAAAAGTGGAGAATCTCTTCACTTCCTTACTCCTTAGAGAATTTGGCTTATAGTTCCCACCACGAGAAGGCTACACCTCTGAGAGGGTCTCAGTAGAAAGACTAGGGACATTTAACAAAGCTGAAGTCATTTCCCCTAGCTTATTATCTCCAGTGACCGAGGGAACGGAAATGGATGTAGAGACTCAAAACCGATAGGGAGGCTTTTATTTCCCTTTTCTTTTAAAAATCAGTTTGCTGGGGGCTCTTATTATAACCATCCATCGTGTCAAGCACATTTGTACATTTGATGCCATCATTTTCAAAACATTTTCTTCCTACTTGAGCCTTTGGTATCTGCTTCTCATTTCCCCCTCCCTCCCTCCCTCCCTCCCTCATGAGCCCTTGATAATTTGTGAATTAATATTATCTTTTCATGTCTTACACTGTCCGATGTCTCCAGAGGGAGGGTTTTTAACTGTCACTAATTCCTGTGAAGTATTCAAAGTAGTTGGATTTTGTTTTTAGTCACAGTAAAGTGATCAAACTTTAGTTGGCCTAAAGAAAACCCAGATCTACCCACAAATACCCTGAATCCCCAGGATCTCCTTCCCCTGGCCCCTCAGTATTGAATGAGAGATTTACTTGAGGGATTCAGGGTAAAAGACACCTCCCCTAAAGGCAGGGGGGTAGCGTCTGTTTCTGAACCCTTCAAACACGACAAGTCCTGAAAGCATTTCTGATGATCTATCCAGGGTCCTATTACGAGGAAACCTAACCATTCTCATTTCTGGCTGAACTCTTAGGAAAGAACCAAAAAGCCACATTCAGTATCAATTTTTCACCTAGCTTCCACCACCTCTCCCAAGTCTGAAAGACGGTAAGCTTGATCTAGTCTTAACTTGCAGCTGTCTGACTGGTGCTTAGGGATTAGATTGCCCACTGCACCAAACAGCCCGACAGCTGTAGCCCTCCAGACTTGCGGCAGAGAGAGATGTATCTTCCTAACCCATGCAGGAGTTGCCAGTACATAGTATACAGAATAAGTCTTCAAGTGATACATTTTTGATGAATGACTAAATAGACCACCAACTGCTCCTCAGAAGACAAGGCTTTCTACTGTAATGAGTTACAGTCTCAGAAACCCACAGGGACAGTGCTGCTCTGGCATCTAGGGTCGTTAAGTAGTCCGAAATGACTCAATGGCAGTGAGACTGTTTTTTCTTTATGGACTTGGAAAATTGGAGGGCATGGAAAATTGATGGAGAAGTGGAAGGTAGAGGAGAGAGAAGTTGGGACCTTTATAATAATCTGGACCGGAATGCTTCTCATCCTGCTGGTTCTAAGGAGAATCAAGAAGGCTATGTGTGAAACCTAAGCATTGCTTGGCTTTACTTGTTCAAATTCACCTTTCTCACCTACGGTTGAGCTTAGGTGCTGCACACATGACACTCTATGGATGTGAGGAAACACTTTTCCACTTTCTGGAGTGGCTTTGGAGATGATTCAGGTTAAAAATCTCAGCAGCTCTACTTACTACGAGTAAAGACCTAAAGCATACAAAACAAAAGCTTCCCAAAACATATGCCCTGAGGAGGGTCCAATTCTCTGGATTTACATTCTAGTTCTACACACTTGTTATGTAGTCTTGGGGAAAGTACCAGCCGTGTGCGTGCGCGGGTTTCCTTCATTGGTACATTGGTCAAACAGGGAGAACAACCTTGTGAGCACCTTTGAGGACTAAATGCAGTAATGTGGAAAGAACTTAAAATAGTAGTTAACATCAAGTGCTCAATAAGCATTAAGCTACTAATTTTTAATAGGGTACCTAAAACATTTCTCTGGCTGACCATGATCTCCCACCTTTGTACTATGGAAAAGGGATCACCTCATTAAGTAGCCAGGAGGATTACGGTGAAATGGCTATGGTGTGCGTAAATAGAAGATAGGTCTTATTATTTTTGTGGTACTGGTTCACAGAAAATGTCAATTTACATCTTCAATATCTCAAAGTAATACTCCAATATTAGTTGTTATCAATATATTCCTATGGCAAGAATATGAATGAGTTATGGAGAAAACAAGGGTGTGTGGACAGAGCAAAACAACATAAAGATGGAGTGAGAACTCAGTCCCAAAGTAGACCAGGTTAAGACAGAGGATTAGGACAAATCATTCTGTTGCAACTGGTTATTCTGTAGCCCCCTAAGCCACTAAGCCCCAAGAATCCACAGATAAATGTACCATTTTGTAATGAAGTTTTTACTTGACTATGATGAAATAGTCTTATCAAATTTCCCATAATTTATTCATTTTAAAAGTATCCCTTAAGAGATTTCTAACTTTTTACTCTTGATACCAATTCTCTTTATTTTTTATTTTATCTTTTAAAAATCATTTTATGTGGAGTAGGGAACCAGTGGAGAGGTCTGAGGGGCCAGCCCTAATCCCAACTACTACGTGGATACCTGCCCCTCCCCCCAGAATAATTTATTTCAAAGGATGGCACTGAATCAGCTCCGAGAGAGGGAAATATCTGATTGGAACATAAGGGAGCAGATGAAGGGGGAGGAGGAGAGAGTGGAGCACATCCTGGCCCACCAGGCCTTGAGGATGATGTTCCCAATTAAGAGCAGCCAGTCCACAGAGAGGACCACATGGCCAGCCCAATATGAGACACGTCCCTCACTGACCCATAATATCCCTACAGGGGACAACACCGGAAACACAGTGTGAGAATTGAGCCCGATCTGATCCTGCCACACTGAGGTAAAACACTAAGGGGGTGCATCAGAACAGCAAGGGATCAGAGCGGCGAAGTCCCCAGGGAATGCTGAAGGTGGACTTTGGGGCCAGGGCTTGGTGCCCCAAACAGACTGTACCGGAAAACACTCCTAAAGGCCAACAAACAGTCCTTGAACTAACTACAAGCTTTTCTTTCTGGTTGTGTTGTCATTGTTTTTTGTTGTTGCTTTGTTGTATATTGTTGCTTGGCTTTACTCTGTCTTGTTTTTGTGCATGTTATTATCTCTGCAGGTCTGTCTAAATAACATAGGCTGGATGAACAATCTGGAGGAGAAAACAACGGGACCAACAGTTGTGGGGGACATGGGAGAGGGGGAAAGGAAGTGGTGTTAACAAACCCTGGGACAAGGGAACAAGGGATCCGAATCGGTGGTGAGGAGGGTGTGGAGGCCTGGTAGGCATGATCAAGGGTAACGTAACAAAAAGAAATTACTGAAACACCAATGAAGACTGAGCATGATAGTGGGACATGAAGAAAGTAAAATGAAATAGAGGAAAGAGCTAGGAGGCAAAAGGCATTTATAGAGGTCTAAATAAAGGCATGTACATATGTAAATATATTTATATATGAGGATGGGGAAATAGAGCTATGTGCATATATTTATAGGGTTAGTATTAAGGTAGCAGAAGGACATTGGGCCTCCACTCAAGTACTCCCTCAATACAAGAAAACTTTTTCTTTTAATTGGCATTCTATGATGCTCACCTTTCTGACACAATCACTTAAGACAAATGGGTGCATAAGCAAATGTGGTGAAGAAAGCTGATGGTGCCCGGCTATCAAAAGATATAGCATCCGTGGTCTTAAAGGCTTGAAGGTAAACAAGCGGCCATCTAGCTCAGAAGCAACAAAGCCCACATGGAAGAAGCACACCTGTGCGATCACAAGTTGTTGAGGGATCAGATATCAGGCATCAAAGAATAAAAAAAAATCAAATCATTGTGCATGAGGTGGGGGGAAGTACAGAGTGGAGACCCAAAGCCCATTTGTAGGCCACTGTATATCCCATTACAGAAGGGTCTCTTGGAGGTGACAGCCAGTCAGGGTTCGTTGTAGCAATGATAAAACATACAGCTTTCCATTAGTTCCTAAATGCTTCCTCCACACCCACTATCATGATCCTATCATCCCAATTCTACCTTACAAATCTGGCTAAACCAGAGGATGTACACTGGTACAGATAAGAACTGAAAACACAGGGAATCCAGGGCAGATGATCCCTTCAGGACTGGGAGGTTGGAGGGAGGGTGGGTTGGAAAGAGGGAACCGATTACAAGGATCTACATGTGACCTCCTCCCTGGGGGTCTGACAACAGAAAAGTGGGTGAAGGGAGACATTGGACAGGGCAGGATATGACAAAATAATTTATAAATTATCAAGGGCTCATGAGGGAGGGGAAAAATGAGTTGCTGATGCCAGGGGCTTAAGTGGAGAGCAAATGTTTTGAGAATGACGAGGGCAATGAATGTACAAATGTGCTGACACAATGGATGTATGTATGGATTTTAAAAATCATTTTATTGGGGACTCGGACAACTCTTATCACAATCCATACATCCATCCACGGTGTAAAGTACATTTGTACATTCATTGCCCTCGTCATTCTCAAAACATTTGCTCTCCACCTAAGCTCCTGTTATCAGCTTCTCATTTTTCCCCTCTCTCCTTGCTCACCCCTCGTGAACCCTTGGTAATTTATGTTATTATTATTTTGTCAAGTCTTACACTGTCTAATGTCTCCCTTCACCCACTTTTCTGTTGTCTGTCCTCCAGGGAGAAGGTTATATGTAGATACTTGTGATAGTTGTGTGCGGGGGGGGGGGGGTGAGCATTTAGGAACTACAGGAAAGCTATATGTTTCATCATTGGTACATCGCACCCTGACTGGATTGTCCAGTTGCCCACAGATGGGCTTCGGATATCCACTCTGCACTCCCCACTCATTCACAATGGTATGATTTTCTGTTCTTTGATGCCTGATACCTGATCCCATTGACACCTCGTCATCACACAGACGGGTATGCTTCTTCCATGTGGGCTTTGTTGCTTCTGAGCTAGATGGCCGCTTGTTTACCTTTAAGCCTTTAAGACCTCAGATGCTATCTCTTTTGATAGTTGGGCACCATCAGCTTTCTTCACCACATTTGCTTATGCATCCACTTTGTCTTCAGCGATCTTATTGGGAAGGTGAGCATCATGGAATGACAGTTTAATAGAACACAGTGTTCTTGCATTGAAGGAGTACTTGAGTGGAGGCCCAATGTCCTTCTGCTACCTTAATACTAAACCTATAAATATATGCACATAGATGTATTTCCCCACCAATTCTCTTTAAAGAATAGCATACATTTGTACATGTCTCATGAAAAGCCTCCATGACATAGTAAAAAAAAAAAAAAGTTGTAGCACAGAGCACATGGTCATATCCTATTTCCCAAAAGCAAAACAAAATTTAGTACAGAAAAAGGTAGGGAAGGATACATATACACTTGCTAAGTGGTTAATTCTGAGTAAAGTAGGATTGAAGAGAGTCATATGTGACACATTTTCAGTTTTTTACCTCTATACATTTCTTATTTTTTCCCAGCAGGGTACACATCTTTAAAAAATATTTTCCCAAGTTTTTTCTCTTTTTTTTGCATTTGTTTTTAAAATAATGGTGTTGGATGGTAGATGTTATTTTGTAGCAGTCTTAGTTGGAAATTCTTTTTAAAAATCACCAAATTAGAAATTCGTCTCTGAAACACGAATTCTAGGACATCAGTACTACAGGAATCAGTGCTAACCATCCTTTGATCCACTTCAGAGTTCATTAGCTCTTTCCCCTCAAAATTTTCGAGTGGCATTTCTCAAACTATAGGTTATAAGGCAACACAAAAAAAGATGACATCTATTCAGTGGATTCTGATTCAAAGTGACCTGACAGGGCAGAGTTTACAAAGCCACATGGAAAGCAGACTGCCACATCTAACTCCCAGAGTCCCTAGTGGATTATTTGAACCACTGACTTTTTTTTGGTTAGCAACCAAGCACTTTAACCACTGTGCGATCAGGGATCCTTTGTAAGGCAAATACACCAAACCAAATCAAACTGTTACCAGTCATTTGGACTCACAGCAACGCTATAGGACAGAGTCTCACCTTTCTCCAGAGGAGCAGCTGGTGGTGACAAACTGCTGGCCTTGTGGTTAGCAGCGGAACTCAACCACTAGGCCAGTAGGGCCCCCCTTGTAAGGCAATAATAACCTTGAAATTACTTGGTGGATCATGATCATTATGAAAGAAAGAGTACAGGGTGGGTGAGGAAGGAGAGAGAACAAAAAGTATACCGAGGGCATTAAAGCAGTAAGAGAATGATTTGTGAAAACGTTTTATTTGTGTGTGTATGTAACTGTATATACACTAAGTTACAATGTAACTTGGTTTTTAACTGACTCATGGTTGAAAAAGTTTACAAAACACTCCTTTGAAGAAGCCTGATATTGAAAGTTAAACTAGTCAAGATGGGAGGGAAGTTTAGTTCACTTGCCAATTTAGGAGTATAACTATGGTCACTAATAGAGCACATCCAGATGAAATTAAGATGAAACAGAAAATAGTTCTCCAGGGACCAGGATTTCTTAACCATGCTCCTGCTAAAGTTCTATAGAAATTAGGAAAGTAAGAAAGGCCAAACTTAATGGAGTGGTAAGGGTTTGGGTTTGCCATGCAGCCCGTTGTGATTTTTTTTTTTTTTGAGGACTCTTACCCTTAAGAGTTTCAAACTCCCTAATAAAATGTAAAAGAAGAAAAGAGAAAAAAATGATTAGGGCAAAGACTGTACAGATGTGCTTTATACAATTGATGTATGTATATGTATGAACTGTGAAAAGAATTGTATGAGCCCCCAAAAATTGTTAAAATAAATTTTTAAAAAAAAGAAGGAAAAAAAAAAAGAAATAAAATCAGCATGAGTGTGAAAAAAAAAAAAAGAGTTTCAAACTTTATTTACCTCGTTGGGTTACAGATGGTACACATGCCCCTTAAAAATATGGAACGCTTCACGAATTTGCGTGTCAACCTTGCGCAGGGGCCATGCTAATCTTCTCTGTATCATTCCAATTTTAGTATATGTGCTGCCGAAGCGAGCACCCGTTGTGATCTTAAGATACTCCATTTCTCTTTCTGAGTCCCACCTTCTAAGGATTTGGGGGGTAGGGTGGGAGGGGTGTTGAGGAATGAGAGTGGCCAAGAGTGGAATTTTAATTTTAATTCATTGCCAATGTCCTGAGATTCTTAGACTTCTTTAGCAGGATGAACTTTTTAAAATTTATTTCTGTCATTTCATATACTGTATCTCATAGGAAAAGATAGACTTTAATCATAACTCTAAACTTAAAATCAGGAAAAAGACATACTAGAAAAAATGACACATAAATAAATTGATCAAGTTTCCTTCGGGGGCCATACAAATACCATACTCTCAAGAAACAACAGGAAAAAGTACTAACTGGTTCCCTTCAAGTTATTCCCTCACATTTTTATCCAATTCAAAGCATGTAATCCAAGGAGGAGAATATTAAACCTCAGGATTATCCCTCTACAGTACGGAGATTAGACTGGGCTGCAATCTCCTGGTCAGATACATCAGTCTCAGCCTGGGAAATCAGTCCGGGGCTGTGACAGTATGAAGACAGAAAACAGTCACAGATGTACTGTGGCTGCAAACACCCTGCTGCTAACCCCTATAGTTGGGAAGCCAAGTCAGACCCAGACCCACCCAATCCACAAAATTAGTAAATAATTGGTTAAGAAAATCTACCTCCCACCCCAACGTGCAACCTCAATCATATTGCTTACCTTTTTGGTTCACAGTAACTAATGGGCTATCTTTATAGGTTTGACCCTTAGTCTCAACATTTATTAGAAAGGATATCATATTTTTTAATGTAGCTAGACTCTGAAATGAAAGAAATGAAGTACTATGTGCAGGATTCAATTGTTGTTAAGACGTGGCAATGGGCAAAAAGAAATCATAACCAACCAATCAGTAGTGTGATGACTATACCTTTAAAGCTGAGGCAAAAGAATGAGCACAATGAGCAGAGTACGCTTCCCTCCAACCCTTCCGCTCAAAGAGAAGAGATCTGATTTAACTTTTGAAAAAGACAGTTGCTTCCTGTCAGATGATGCATTAACTAAGGAGGGCTGGGGTTCAACCACTGTATCAGCCCCTTTGAGGAGCAGGAAGGAGGCTGGCTGAAGGGGCAGGCTCTCTCCAGTGTGGGCAGCTCTCTGAGCAGACCCAACAGGAAACCTTTCTTAGCTTGCCGAGCAAGCCTCTGTAGTTAGCTACACCACCTACAGGTGGGCCTCCAGAAGTGGACCATCTCTCAACCGAGACACAATACCCTCTACATAGCCCTGGAGTCCAGCTAAGTTCCAAATGTCAGCCCTGTAAGCTTAGTTAGCCAGATGAAAGGGCACTTAGTCCAGACTCCTTATTTTATAGTTAAGGAAACTGAGGTACATACAAATTAATCAGTGTTATCAAGTATTACCATATATTCAGCTGCCTAGTAGCAATCCTACGCCCTTTTCTCGTGCTCTGGATTATTATCACGATTGGAACCCACCCAGAGACACCCAGATGGGCTTGGCAACCTCCTTCCAAGAGGTCACAGCCTGAAAAAGTCCTGTGGTTACAGGGCTCCCACAACCATAGCGCCACCGTGAGTTGGCACTGACTCAGCAGCAACTAACCTGAGGGGGACTGATTGCACCCCATCCCAAGAGGGATGAACAACAGACACGTGGGTGAAGGAAGACAGCGGATGGTGTAAGATATGAAAATAACAATAATTTATCAAGGGCTCAAAAAGGTCGGCGGGGGGGCGAGGAGCTGATACCAAGGATTCAAGCAGAAAGAAAATGTTTTGAAAATGATGATGGCAACATATGCACAAATGTGATTGATATAATTGATGTATGGATTAAGAGCTGTAAGAGCCCCCAATAAAATGATTTTTTAAAATCGAACCTCAAGTTTCATAGAAGTTAATTAAAAGGATGCTAATTTATCTTAAAAGAAGTGGGAGGTGCTGATCTCCAAAGAGGGGACCAGGACAGGAACAAGGACCTAGACTAGACAGTTTGACTCTGTTCACCTTATATAAGTACTTGCTTTGGGACTATCAACAAATTACAAAGACTCAGGCTTGCCCTGGGAATTGTTCTGACAGAAGGATTCAACCACTTTAATGTCTCTTTAGGACATCTTGACCCAACCTTGCCAACAGTTGGGATACTGGCAATTCAATGGAAGACAAAAGTGTCAAGAGACTACCTTTGTAGGACTCAGTGGGCTTAGGGATTAACAGGAGAGCCTTGCTAAGTAAGGAAGGCAGGGAAATGGCTAGTGAATACCTTCAATTCCTCTCCAGTTTTCCTTAGGCCCCCAAACTTGAACCAAGAGTTCCTTCACTTGGCTTTCATTGTGGTGATCCAGTGTCACCCAGTGAGTCACTGGTTTAAATGAGAGCCCTTCTCTTTTCCACCCTCTCCCTTAAAATAGTTCTCCAAGAGGCCAAAAACTAGTCTCTTATGGTAGTACAAACTCCTTACTACTGACCAACAAAAGGTTGAGATGTCTCTCCCCACAATGTCTGCCTAATTAGTATCTTTAAAGGCCAAGGCGTCCTGGCGGTATAGTAGCTATGTGCTGGGTCGCTAGCCCCAAGGTAGGCAGTTTGAAGGCAAGCAGCCACTCCATAGGAGAAAGACGAGGGTTTTCACTCCTGTAAAGAGTCACAGACTCAGAAACCCACAGGCAGTTCTATGCTGATCTATAAACCAAACTCATTGCCATCCAGTTATTCTGACTTATCGCAACCCTTTATGACAGAGTATAATTACCCGTGGGGATTCCTAAGACTAGAACTCTTTATAGGAGTAGAAAGCCCTTCTTTCAGGGGTGGGGGTGGTTTCAAACTTCAAACCCCCTGTGGACACCCCAAAGCATCAGAGCACATGCCACCAGGGCGCCTACCCTGTACTACAGGGTCTCTATATGTCGGAATTGACCTGAGAGAAGTTTGTCTGTTTCTTCGTTGGGGTGTTTGTGTGCTGGTTGTTTTAAAAACCACACTCAAATGTCACCTTCTTTGTGAAATCGTGCTTAATTACCCTTTCACTTCAGGGGAACTCATCATTGCTTCCTCGGGGATCCCACAGTTTTAAAACTGTACTTCGTAAGAGTCCTGATTAAAATGGGGGTAAATGCAGGAAGGATATCAAATCCCATTGAATCCAGACTTCCTGGAGGCTGGAAGAACCCACCTGCCTACACAACGGCACTGAGATCATCTTTAAACCAGAAAATATACCCTGAAGTTTTCTTTAAACCAAACAACAGTTTAGCCTAAGTAGTAAAGAAGGTATTCCTTCAGCACTATGGTCTTTTAAGAACTCTCTGAATCAGTGGTTCTCAACCTTCCTAATGCTGCGATCCCTTAATACAGGTCCTCATGTTGTGGTGACCCCCCAACCATAAAATTATTTTCATTACTACTTCATAACTATAATTTTGCTGTTATGAATCGTATTGTAAATATCTGATATGTGGGATGTATTTTCATTGTTACAAATTGAACATAATTAAAGCGGTGATTCATCACAAAAACAGTATGTAATTATATATTGTGAAATATTTATTTCCAATAACAAAAAAATGAAATTTTCTCTTGTAGCAAAGGTAATAGTCTTCACGCCGGGTACCTGTGTGTGGGCCTATCTGCATGTGGGTGAACCCACCTGGAGACAGATTCTTGGTTCATAAGACCACCGGAAATGTTTTCCAATGGTCTTAGGCGACCCATAAGTTGAGAACCGCTGATCTATATGGATCAAGAATAATTCTGGTGACTTGGGGGGTTCCATTCTGGGATGCTAACCAAAGAGTCAACAATTCAAAGTCATCAGCTACTCCATCGAAGAAAGATAGGCTGTCTGCTCCTGTAAAGATTTACAGCTTTGGGGATCCACAGGGGCAGTCCTATCCTGTGCTACAGGGTCACTATGAGTCAGAACTGATTCAATGGCAATGAGTTTATATGGGACTAAATTAACAACAGCAACTTGAAAGATTAGATAGGAAACTTTGGAGCAGTGGGTATACATTAACGGGGAAGAAGAATATGAATGTCCCTGAGTTGTACATATTGAAATTGTTGAATTAGTTTATGGTCTGCAGTGTCTATTTTCAACAACAGTAAAATAAAAACAATGTATTTGTGGGGGAAACGGGGGGGGGGGCTAATAACAATGTGTACAAGAAAGAAGAAAATATTCTAAAATCGATTGTGGTGATGATTGTACAATTCTTCTTGTTATGACTGAACTACTGGATTGTATGATACATAGATTATACGCCCATAAAATGGTTTTTAAAAAATATATTTCTATGATAGCACTTATCACATTATATAAGTTGTATCTCTGCTTTGCTAAGCTTTTCAAATGTCACAAAACATCAGACTACTTTTTAAGTTTTATTAACACTTTATCCACATGTCATACAATTCAATTATATCAAGAAGAGTTGTAAAACTGTCATCATATTCAATTCTAGAACATTTTCTTCTTCCTTGTAGTGATTGTTATTCATGTCATTTCTCTAATTGTGGCAAAACTATACACAACAAAACATCATTTCCACAACTTCTACTTGTATAATTCAGTATCACTGATTATACTCTTCATGTTGTACAGCCACTATTGATATCTTTTGCCAAAGTATCCTACCACCATTGACATAAACTCAATGGCCTCGTGCACAACAGCTCTTTCAAAAGTGGGACTCTTTTTTAAATTTTTTAACATTTTATTAGGGGCTCATACAACTCTTATCAAAATCCATACATATACATACATCAATTGTATAAAGCACATCTGTACATTCTTTGCCCTAATCATTTTCAAAGCATTTGCTCCCCACTTAATCTTGCCCTATTCGGCATCTCCCTTCACCCCCTTTTCTTTTGTCCGTCCCCAGGGAGGAGGTCACATGTAGATCCTTGTAATAGGTTCCCCCTTTTCAACCCACTCACCCTCTACCCTCCCAGTATCGCCCCTCACACCCCTGGTCCTGAAGGTATCATCCACCCTGGATTCCCTGTGCCTCCAGTGGGACTCTTTTTAATGTAATCTTGACTCTCCAGAGCAGAGCATGGCCCCTCGTAGCTGCTCATTAAATGTTTATAATAATTAAAGCCCAAACAATCCTGCTGCCCTCTCTTCTCGCCATGCCATCTGGGCAGATTCATGCGCAATTCCATTTGGGAATGTTTTTAATAGGCCCCAGAGACCCAATTCTCTCCCTTGGATGGAGGGCCCCTAGGAACTCACCCACAAGGTACTGTTGCAATTCACATGGGCTAACTGCTTTTCCTGTCACCCGTTACTATGCCTCGGATGGCTTAATCACACCCAATATGTGGCCCTCCCACTCTAACACTGAAGCAACTATGACTGAAAACAAAGTTCCCTGAATTTTCAGTTGATGATGAGTGGTCACAAAGCCCTAGGTCATTTTTTGGTTAATTCCTGAACTTGAGAAACGGTGAGTTTAAAAAAACCCCAAAACCTTACTTTCACAGAACCAGGCGATCGACCAGTACTGTACTCTAAGACAGTAGTCCCTGCTTCTTCCTGAACAGAGCTACACAGCCTGCCTAGATCTCCTAAGCTGGTCTGGGTGACTCCATTCAATGACTACATCGTTCCTGGGGAGTGGGATTGTAAGACGTAGGGTTTTGTAGTAGCTTTCCTCCTAGAGGGCTGCTGCATGTCCTTATTTTAGTTCAGTGTCACACACTTTACTATCCAATCTAATCAGGGAATTTCCCTTATCAGGGAATTTAAGGAGCAGGGTACTGAGGTGGGATTTTTTTCATCCCCCCCACCTTTCCTTCAAATTCATATCAGCACACAGCCAAGCAAACTATGAAAGGCACAGTATGTGCTGGAATATATGAAATATGACTTCAAGGGCCCTCTTTTCCAAATACATTTTTGGGACTCGATGTCTTTTAAATTCCATATTAGTAATTCCATTCCTGAGCTCCCTCCTAAAACATAAAATCCCTCAGAAGAATCAACATTTTAGGTGACTACTTGTAATTTATACCTTATAGGGCAAGTCCAGATCCTTTCTTAAAAACAGGTTTTGTTAAGGGACGAGTAGGAAAAAGAAATCAAAGGAATATCCGGAAGAGAGACAGAATACCACTAAGATGTAGAAAACGGCAATGAGTAGTGATGATGTGTTAAAAATGACCCAAAGCCTACATTTACACCATTTGCTCTAGGACTGGCGTCACAGGTAGGAAATTAATTGCTGGGGAACAAGAATCGAGGTTTCTAATGGGCGCTGCCCAATGGCTGGATGTACTAGAGGGTAAAGGCAGTAAGAACACAGTCACTGAAGTGGGAGTATGAGAGGTCCCTGGGTAGTACTCACTGTTACTGTGCAGGCTGCTGACTGCAAGGTTGGAGGTCTGAGACCATCCGACTGCCTCCGAACAAAACACGGCAACCTATTGCCACACATGGGGGTCACCATGATTTGACCAGAGTGGTTGATGAAATGCTCAAGCTGCACTCTGAGGGTTAAAGTCTCTATCAAATCTTGAGACTCTTAGGGGCTTCGAAAGTCACCACTGAAAACCAGGTTCCACGGGAGAGCCATCTTCAGGGATAAGGAACCATCACACAATCTGGACATGCAAACCATGAACCAGACAGAAGACAGGTCTCAATGGCTCACATTAGCACGAATACCAGTAACTGTCCCAAGTCAAATGATTCACCATGAAAAGTTCTTTCCTGCCCACAGAGGGGAAAAGGTTTGGTTCTGTCTAACTGGCCATTTCCTAGGATACCCAGAGTAAAAGTGGTGTAAGTGCGTGTATAGGAAGGTGAGTGGTGACACAGATTGCATTATCTTTGTCTGCGTCTCATGGAAGACAACAAACAGCACAACAGTGTGTGAGCCCAGAAGGGACACCGGACAGAATGAGAGACAGAGAACGGTGGGAACACAAAAACACAAGGGCCTTGGGAGGCCCACCTCCCCAAACCAAGTACTTGCTGTCTCTTATCTCTGACATTCCTGAATGAAAAACAGAGTAGGGTAATTGTGAGGACTTATATAGCTTGAGTATTTTTTTAAATGCACATTTGTGGTTAAAATGAAATGTCATGGTAGGACACACTGGAACTGAAGGGGTAAAGAAGGATGTCCAATAGGAAAAACATCCAACTGCTCCCATCTCCAATGGGGGCATGGGTGGGGGCCCTGAAGAAGTAGACAAAGAACACGGGGTGATGCCAACTTCCTGGAATGGCATTTCTCTCCCAAATGCTGTCCCCGTGTTAACAGCTCATATTTTCAGGTGTGGCTCCATTACCTGCCTGGGCAATCCCCAAATCTAAGTTCAACAAAAGTTTCACTAACGGTGGTCAGATGGACTCTTGATGGCTCTTTTGCTGTGCAAACTCCCCACTTTCTCAAGGTACAGTATTCTCGCGGGCAGCTTAGCTTTTTCACAACGTGACACCGAAGGTTAAGAAAAAAACAGAAACCGGGCAGTCCAAACCAGCCAGAGGGCAAGCTGGAGGAGCCAGCAATCACAAAGGCAACAGTGCTTGAGTTTGCATTCCCTATCCTGGGAGTAACCAAAAAACTTCAAATCATACATCCCCCCAACAGTAATGGTTACAAAAGAGTGGGTACTCCCCAAAGCCACAGCCGCCCGCACAGCTCCAGCATTCCTGGTGGCTCTCGGGCCCTGCTTCCCTTTACTCGTCTAAATTACTAAAGCCTCCAGCCCTGGCCTCAGTTCTGCCCCCCTGAACCCCAATCCCTCTCGGCTCCATCAGGGGCTCCTTTCGATTATGTTCACAGTGGCCGCTTTCCCTGAAAACCATGTCTCCTACCCACCTAAAAACCCCTCCGCTGCTGGCCCTTCGAAATCGACATCTCGAGGGCGAGCCCGTGCCGGGGTTCCCCCTGGGGACTGGGCATCAGGATGACCCCCTCACCTCCCGGTAAATGGGTTACCTCACCCCTGCCCCGTCCCTTCCCCTCAGCTCCTCCCTCTCCGGCGCTGCCCTCCCACCAGCCCGGGGCCTCCGCGCCCGGGCCCCGCGCCCGCTGCCCCAGCAGCCGGCCGCCTCCCCGCTAGCCAACTTAGGCCCCCCCGCCCGCCCGGCCCCCTCCTCAGCGCCCCCCTTAGGCCTGCGGGGGCCCGGCCCCCTTCTCCCCTCTCCAGTGGGCCGCTCCACCCTCTCGCTCAGTCCCAGACCCGCCTCCTCTCGCGGGCCCGGCCGCCCTTATCTCCCCGGCGCGGCGCCTCCGCCCCTGCCCTCGTGGGCTCCACCAGCCTGGTACCTGGGGCTCCGTCTCCCCCGTCGGGCCCAGGCCTGTGTCGAACAGACAAACAGCTGCAGCTCAACCAAACCCTCCTGCCCCTCCTCCTCCTCGCCCTGGGGCGGGGGCCCCCAGCCAATAGCACGACTGCCCGCCTCCCGCCGAGGGTGGGCAGTGTGTGCACTCACCCGCCAATCCTCTGGAGAAAGGGCGGGCTCTCTCGGCGCCGCCACCAACGGGCACGAAGAGGGGATCGAACCAGCCAATCGATGGCGAGAAGCCGTGAAGAAAGGCAAGCCGAGGAGCCATTAGAGAGCGAGCTCCCTGAGACAGGGGGCGGCACCCTGAAGACAAGCGTGTGCGGCAGCCAATAGACCCTCGACACCCCATGACCCCGCCTTTTGACTCATAAACATCTAATCAGGTGAGTGACGGAGGCGGGTCCAAGTGAAACGCTAACCAGTACTGTGACAATGCCGGACTCAACAAGCCAGGAAGGCGGGGCTCCCACAAGCCCACGGAAGGCCGCTAATGACCTTCGCCCCCTCCACTGATTTGGGAGGGGTGGGTGGAGAGTAGACGGTGGTGCGGGAAGAGAACTACTTCTCCCCGTACCTAGAGGCTGGGAATTAAAGTGATCCTCAAGTCAGTGCTGCTGTTTCGTAGCGTCCGAGAGGGCAGCTTTTGCCAGAGGCAGTCCCAGCTGTTTTCTGCTAGGGTGAGACAAAAGGCAATGAGGACAAACGGTAGCTTGGATAAGTAAGCTTAGCCCCCTTCAAAATCATATTTGCAATGGATATTTTCTGAATTGTATTACACATGAATAAAAGTTGTTAATGATATAGAAGAAAGAGCAAACAGCCAGCATGCTGATTCAGGGTCAATGCAAACTCCCACTGAGCAGACTTCCCAACTTTTGAAGTGAGTGAGTGTGTGTGTGGAAGATGCAGAAAGTGACGGGGGAAATACATAGGTTTTGAAGTTAGACCCGAGTTCTCCCTATCAGGGAGTTATGCTACTTAATAGCTATGAGATATGGAAAACGACTTAACCTCTCTGAGTTTCAGTTACCCCATCTGTAAAACGGGAACATTAATACTTTGTCCACTCTCACTGCTATCCTAACATAGGAGCCAAAATGAAGCGGTGTGGGCAGCCCTGCAGAGAGAGAGAGATTTGGAAACCAAGGGTCTGAATCCAGTTATTACACAGACACATTCACATTTTCTGTCATGTACACACTTCCAGTAAAAATAAACAAGCAGAAGAGGAAAGAAAATGAACTATACAAAACTAGTCATTTTTCTTTTTTTTTTTTAATGAATTACAAACTAAATTACAAAATAATGTTAATACCAAGAACAACACTCAAGAATAAGGGGGAGGGAAGCAAGAAAATCATAAAAAGAAATGCTTTTTTTTTTTAAAACATTCCCATTACAAAACCCCAAGGTGCACATGGCAACAAATCCCCCTCACCCTACCCTCCCCACAGACTTTAAAAACGATTATAACTTGAAATATAAATATAATTGTTCATCCTTCTTTTAAAGAAATATTTATCCCAGAGCTGTCGCTCAGTTACAGCCCTGAAAAAGTGTCAGCATTCTCAAAATGATGGCTAAACCCAATGACCTCTAAAGTTCCATTCCTGGGCAAAGGAGTGGCTTCCTGAGGAAGATGAGAGCAGGAATCTCTGACGCCTGAAAAACTAGGATTCAAACCTCTCTCAACTGCTTCATAAGGGTCTCAGGTGATGCCATACAAACCCTATCCCAGAGAATCCCAGACTCCTCTTGGCCAGAGGAAGAGCAGACATGGGGGTTGGGAGCTAGCATTTCTACTTACAGCCCCATTGGAGTTAGATCTTGAGTCTCCCAGCCTGTTAGGTGAGGTGCAACATTAAAATGAGGGTATAAATTGGTTGGATCTATTTTTTTCCCCCCGCCTAATTCCTTTAAACAGACCCCTCTAGTTTGAATTTGTCTTTTCCTTGGTTTCAAAAGTCCCACCTTTGCCCCCTACTATCAGATGGCCTTACAAAAGCACTGACAGCAGGAAGGGGGAGGGGCTGATACTCCTAAACACAGAAAAAATAATCATTATGGGGCATTCAGAAATGGCCTGGGCTGGCACCTCTATGTGGGGTCAATTGGGAAGACCTGATCTAATTTTGGAAACTGGCCCTCCTCAGCAATGCTGAGAGGAGAAGGAGGAGACTGGCTGACATAAGTGCATCGAATACTGAAATTCTCTTTCATTTCCTTCCATCCTTCTCTCCCTCCCTCCTCTCCGTATCCCCAGAGCTGGCTGGCCAAGAGGGTAAGGTTAAGTGTTAAGGCAATTAGACAAGGTCAGAGGGCCCACCTGAGTCCAAATGGCCCAGGGCCAAACCAGGCACATACTGGAGGTGAGGGTGAGACTGAGGGTAGGGGCTGCGGGAGGACATCAGAGTCGAAGGTGGGGTACTGGCTTGGTCACATCCTGGAAGAATGGGTGAGCCAGCGCTGCCTTTGCTGAAATGCGCTTGTTGGGGTCGTAGTGCAGCATTTGCTAGAGGGAGAGAGAGATGTACACCAAGTTCAGTTGATAAAACAATGGACAAGGTGAGCAGTGGGCAGTCAGAGAAATGAAGAAACCTGAATTTGATTTACCCAAGGCAGACTCCCCATTTCCTATCACCCACATCCAAATTCTCTAAGGGCACTGAGAGGGGCTAAGGAAACGCTGCTGAGATCCAGAGCCTAGAATTTCATTCTTCCTTTACATTGTAGCAAAACTCTGCCTAAATCTATGTGGGTGTGGTGGGGAGAGGGGTGCACTGGGGGGGGCAGGAGGAAGGCAGAGGAGGAAAGGAGGGGAAATGGGTCCCCACCCTCCACTCTCACCGATAACAAGCTTCGTCCATCTTCATCCAGAGGTGGCACAACTTTGCTAAAATCCTGCCGGGCCCACTTGGGGAAACTCGCCTTATAATCAGGCATAGAAGTAACTCCTGGCCAAACAGTTTCATCTGGGGTCCCCAGAGTTCGGAAGATCCGGAAGAGTTGGTCGATCTCAGAATCCCCAGGGAAAAGGGCCCGGCGGGTCACCTGAGAGTGAGGAAAGGCAAGGCCGAGACCCACAGTGACGTCAGCCAAAACCGCTGTCTCTATACAGAGGAGGTTCCCACAGCCAGTGGAAGGTCAGCAGGGCCCCATGACTCTCCCCCCACCCAGGGCCTTTAATGGGGTCAGTCATAGATTGCCTGAGACAATGAAGTCCCTTTATCTGTCTCCTTGCCCCCTCCTTCCTTCCCCCAACTCTGGCTTTGCAGATTCCCCAAGGCCGGATGGGGCTGGGAGGGGGTGAAAGTCTGGGGTGGCACTGACACGTAACAAAGGGATCCCAAGCCACTCACGGGGTGTGGGGTAGACACTTCAGTCATCCCCCCTCCTTGTGATGCAGCCACTTCTAGATAGGAGCACAGCGGGCAGAGACTGTGTCTTCCATTTCTTCTGTGTTCCCCACAGCACCCACCATAGCGCTGGGTACACACTAGGTGCTTAACAAATATTGGTCGATGAATTGAAAAAGGAATATGGGCAATCGTAAGGAAATGCACTAGGGGAAAATGTACAATACTTATATAGGCTAATGGTCTCTTAAGCCCCCAGTTCCGACCCAGGTAAAAGACCAAAAAACAGACTGCCGATCGGATTTGAAAACTCAGCCCACTTCACTGTTGCATCGAAGGGGGTGGACATACCTACACAGGGCTTGACCTCAGTGATTCTTCAATCTGAAAACTCACGAGATTGAGGGGACACATGAGCTAAGTCTCCAGTTTAACTACAGGCCAAACGAAGGAGATAGAACTAAATGGAACTCATTCTCCCAAACGTGTAGAAAACCAAGTCAATTCTGATGTGCAGTAACCCTACGGGACAGAGAAGAACTGTCCCCTGGAGTCTCAAGGCTGGAAGTCTTTAGGGAAACAGACGATCGGTCTTTTGCCCTTGGAGAAGCTGGTGGGTTTGAACCACCAACCTTTTGGCTAGCTGCCCAGTGTTGAACCATTGCCCCACCAGGGCCCCACCAGATGCAGACTGGCACTAAAATAGCTGCAGACACAATTTAGCTTATTTTAGGGCTTAGAGAGGCACACTGGATGGCCGACAATCAGGGGCAACAGTCCTATCTTGGTATTACTCTAGAGAGCTCTCCAAGGGAGATAGGAGGGTCACGGGTCTCAACCAACAGTTAATTCTGTCATTCTTGCACAAGGGGAGGAGTAGGCTGCATGGGACTTGGGCATGCCTACTTACCATCTCTGCAAAGATACAGCCCAGGCTCCAGATGTCCACAGCCGTGGAGTAGTATTTGCACCCCAGAAGGATTTCAGGTGCACGGTACCACAGGGTCACCACCTGTTGGGCAAGAGCGGGACGGGAGGGAGTGGTTTGCCGGGAACGCAAGTCCTTCATCTCTGTGCTCTCCCAACGCTCAGCCTCCTGAGAACCTTCTTTTCTGGCACCCTTCTCCCTTAGACTTCCCCTGAGAGAGCGCGTGACAAAGTTTCTTAGCCTACAATGAGCCTCTGAACCCCCAATTTGCGACTTTTCTGGAGAAGCTTAGATAGACAGTCATAATGAAAATCGATTTCGGAGAGCCTCCCCTTTCACCAAAAGAGAGCAACTGCTGGGCCAGATATTTCTGATAAGCCGTCGATGCCCCTTGTTGCCACCTCTGCAAAATACAGAGAAGAAGAGCCAAGAGGGACTCACCTCGTGAGTGTAAGTCCGAACAGGGACCCCAAAGGCCCTGGCCAGTCCGAAATCCGCGAGCTTGATGGCCCCCTCCGCATTGATAAGGAGGTTCTGGGGCTTGAGGTCTCGGTGCAAAACACGATGAGAGTGGCAGAAGGCTAAGCCCTGGAGCAGCTGGAACAGATAGCTCTGACGGGGGAGGGAAAGACGGCTGTACGTCTCCAGCACGGCGAGGAGATTAGGGCGCGCTCTACGCCCACACAGCTTTTAGTACGTTCAGGTTCTTGTTGTGCTATTGGTTTGTAACTTTGGAGAAATGCTCCCCCCACCTCCCCCATCCCCGGCCCCACTCTGTTCCATTAGGGTTTTCTCGGCTGCAACCTTGATGGGGACAGATCATCAGGTCTGTCCTGTGCCACTCGGGAGGTTCCAACTGCCGATGTTTGGGTTACCAGCCCACTGCCAACCATTTGGGTCACCTCTGGCTCAGAATTACATGTTAGCAATGATTTCTCACTTTGGGCTCTAAATCCAGTGAACCTAAGGACCAGGTTTTATCCAGTTGTGCCTCCCCTTTCCATATCCTGTGCCTAGCACAGAGAAGGTGCCTGGTACACGTGCACTGAATGAAACCCCAAACGGAACCAGTTACCAAGGAGTCAATTCCAACTCGCGGCAATCGTTTCCCGTGTTCCAGAGCATAGAACTGCACATCAGGTTTTCAGTGGCTGTGGCCTTTGGCAAGTGGATCGCCAGGCCTTTCTTCCGCAGTACCTCTTGGGTGGACTCTTAACAGCCAAACTTTTTGTTAGTAGCCAAGCTTTTTTTTTTTTTTTGCCAAGCTCTTTTAAGAGCAAGTGTACTTGTTAATTTGGGGTCAAGAGATGAAGACCCCCAAACTTAAAACAGGAAATAGACACCTGGCTACCTCCTCCACTAACCATCCGATGGAAAGGCTTTGTGAAGGAACCCAGAGGGCCCTCCAACCTCCTTTAGATGAGATTCATCTGACCTCCCACCTGTGCAGCCAAATTGAATCACTAGAGTTTCAACCGCTTTGATTCTCCCGCTCAGCCTTAGGGTTAATGAACATAATAAGCTGAGAAAGCCACAAGAATGAGTGAGTTAAGAGTGTGGAATGGTGGCTGGAAAGGGGTCCCGGATTACATATCCTCACATCTGGGTCGTCCACCTCCGGTCTCCCCAGGCCTGACCATCCTGAGAGGGGTTGCTGGGAAAGGTTACCTTGATGAGGGGAAGAGGGATGCCTGTGAGGGCAGAGGCATCCATGAATTTCTTGAGATCCTGGTGCAGGAACTCAAAAACCAGGTAGAGTTTGTTTTCCGTGTGGATGACATCCAGCAGCCTAGGGAAGGGAGGGGTCCGAGGTGGAAGTGAAAGAGAGCAATACCCAGGCCACGGAGGCAGAAGAACTGATGGTCCCCCTCCTATATATACTTACTTGACGATGTTAGGGTGGTTAAGCTCCTTGAGCAGGGAGATCTCTCGGATGGCAGTACTGGGGACACCCTCTGTCTCACTTGGAGGGGTTGGGGGAGCAGAGATGGGACTCCGATTACAAATATTCCTTTTTCCACAGCCCTCTCACACCTTTCCCACTAAGGAAGTCCCACCCAAAGTAAGTGAGGAAGAGCAGGGTTAGCGAGCTGGCTAGCTTCTGGGCCCATAATGTCCTCCTTTCCAGAGATATTAAGTGAAGCCGCTGGGTGAAGGTGGAGCAGAGAAAAAGAAAGAGAAAAATGGGACCGTGGCACCCAGCCTCCCCTGAGGGGCCAGTGAGGTCCAACTGCCATTCTTTTGAAAGAGGGAGAGAATTCTAAGATGAGGGTGGGGTGGGGCTGGCCAGAGAGGAGAGCTATTCACTCCGAAAAGGAAGAGTCCTGAACCCCACCCTCACGGCCTCCCTCCTCTGCTTGAGTCTGCTGGATTTGGGGGGACACATCATCATCCGGCTCAGTTTGGGGAGAAAGTTTTCCGTGATTCCGAATCCACGCTCTACTTTTCATGGAGAAACCCTCCAACTCACTTCCTCGCTGAAAAAGAAGTCCCTTCCCACTACCTTCCGGTTTAGGGACGCTGCCCGAGAGCGGAGGAGGGTGCTCGAAAGAGCTCCTCGTTCCGAGCCCCGGGTACAGAAATCACTCACGTGTCCAAGCGGATTTTCTTCAGCGCCACCACCTCCCCCGTCAGCTTGTTTTTGGCTTTGTACACTACTCCGTACGTGCCCTCGCCGATCTTTTCCACCTTTTGGAAGTTCTCCATGAAGCGCTGGCGAGCCGGGTCACCCGGGCCCCGGGGCGGGAGCCTGGGAACCCCACAGAAAGCGGACCGCGGTTCTGGGGGACCGATGGAGGGGGGACTACGCCGGGCACTGCGGCCCCACGTCGGGATGGAATGCAGTGGATTTCTGGCTCTTGTCAATTTGTTCAACTCGAAACAATGTTGCCTGCCGTCTCCCCCAGCTCCCGTCCGCCACCAGACGCCCCGCCCCTCGTTCCCGCGTTTCCCTGACCACGCCCCCGGGCCTTCCTATTGGCCGACGTCAGAGCCCGGGAGCCCGGAGGAGCGCCCGGAGCCCCGCCCGCCAGGGAGCCCGCCCCTCGCCTGCTTGGGCCGGAGGCCCTTCGAGGGTTTGCAGCCAGGGGCGGCCCACCGCCTTTTCCCTGAGTTCGCCTCTGTGTCTGTGGAGATTCCTCAGTTACCCTTTAGGGATAATGTGCAGTCAACCGAGCTTAAATTCCACCTGGCCCAGGGCGCCTCCCGGGAAAATCAGGAAGCTAGGACTCTAAGGAATTCCCAAGGCTCCCCAGCTGTGTTTCCATGCAGGGTCTCTGTTTCTCTCTTTTTCCAGAGGTTCCTTGGTTTGGCTCAAACTGCTGATTGATTCACTCTTCCCTGAGATTCTGCGTTGTGCCTTGCAGTCAATTTGGGGTGGGGTTGGGGGGCGGGGGGCCTGGCTAGGGGTAATACCCGAATCTGCCAAGATGAGACCTCATGAAAGAAGACACTATCATTGGGTAGATCCTACATCCCCTTTGTAGAAAAAGAATTACCCAGAATTCCCTGGCAATTAAAAACATTTGTACTCTAGCCCATAACCCAGGATAAAGTATACATACCTGCTTTTGCAGGCCCCCAGATCGATCCAGGGCCCCTCACCCCTCTCCGCCCAGATTGAAAAGTGTACTTCATGAAATTTGAGAAATATTGGGGTGGGGGGATGGGAAGGGAGTGTCCAGGAACCATTCGGGAGAGGGAAGGAAGGGAGGGCTATGCAAATGAGTACCCCTTTGCCTATATAAGAGTTGCCTTAGCCCCCTGGGACCTCTGTTGGCTGGAGGGAGAGACAGCATGCTGACCAGGTGCCTTCTCTGTGTGGTGGTAATGGGGGTTCTGCTGGCTCCTGCTCTGGTGGCCACAGAAGGTGAGTGTGGGGTGCATCAACGTGGGCGGGTGCAAATTTGGGGTTGACCACCTACTCTATTTCTGGTAGTTGGCTACTAACCTAGAGGTTGCAGTTTGAACCCACCCCGAAATGCCAAGGATGAAAGGTCGGGCAAAATGCTGCTTTAAAGATTAGATTCAAGACAATCCACTTTTACTCTAATGAAAACAACCCAGACCCATTGCCCTCCGGTCGATTCTGACACATAGTGACCCCAAAGGACAGAGTGGCACTGCCCCCATAGGGTCTCCACGGCTGCAAATCTCTACCAAAGTAGACTGCTTCATCTGTCTCTGGTGAAGATGCCTACGAGTTCGAGTCTTTACCACTATACCACCAGGGTTCCTTACTCTGTTACACCAGGGGCCAACTTGACCACCACCAGTTTGTTTTTTCTCCACCCCCCCCAAAAAAAATCCAGACCAGCTCACCCAGGCAATGCTTCGGGCTTCTTCCAGCCGTTTGATTTAGTAAGAGCTCTTGGGCACTCCAGCTCCTCCTTCCTCACGAGGAGATTGGAGATGGAGCTTGAAAACCACCCCAACTGCTTGGCAGAGAAGAGGATGGTGTAGCAGATCTTTGTGGTCCTTATTCTGACAGTCCCTGGGCCATAAGATGAAGCTCTAAAGGGGTATAAAGTGTGTGTGTGTGTGTGGGGGGAACTCTAGGTAATGTCTATGGCAGTGACAGTGGGAGGTGCAGCATGGGGGAGTAAGAGGATGGGTTGTTGGATTTTAAAAAAAGGCTAAGGGGGCCCACCTTCCCTGTTTGGGATGGGAGTAGCCTTTTGTTCTGGGGCTGGGAGAGATAGGCAGAGGGGTCTCAGCTGAGCATCACATGAAAGGGCTCTTGAGTTGCAGCCTCCCTCGTGACGGAGTAAGGGGTGGGGTTGGAGTTGGTGAGAGGGTCTGGAATGTCCCGTGCTGTACTAAGGAGGGAGGGTTGGGAATGGAGAGAGGTTGGGGCATCTCATGACTTCTCTTGCTCTAGCCTCTCCCAGAAGAATCAAGAGGTTTCCAGTCCACAGTAGAAAATGGGTGGGGCTGGTTTCTGCCATGCTACAAGAGCTATATTTTAGCCCCCAATTCTTCCATGCTCCACACTTCTAGCAAGCTCTCTTTCATCCGACCTCTGCAGGCTGCAGTCTCCAAGTTCCTTTCTCCCCTGATGCAGCCTCTTCTAGAGACATTCTGTACATATGCACCCATCCTGAGGCTCTTAAAAAAGTGTGCCTACTTTTGGGATCCTGCCCTTACATTTTAAAATATTGATGACAATTTTGTATCAACCAAGCTTGATCATTTTGTTTAGTGATCATGCTTATGGCAAGAAAATATTGGTATTTTACAGATAATGAATCTGTGGGTTTGAAAGATGTCTGGGGTTTGCTTTTAAACACTTCAGCAAAAAGGAGGGGAAAGCAAAAAAAAAAAAGAAAGATCAAATGTAGCAAGTGGAGGCCACTACGTTCTTTTTTTTTTTGCAGACCTCTCTGGGTGAGTTACAATCATTTTGTCTGCTCTCTCCCCCACTCCTAACCTCTCTCTGCTTCAATTTACCCTCCTCATGGCTTGTCCAAATGTTTTCCAATGTAAAAAGTCAAACCTCATCATGTTCAAAAACTTCCTGCAGGGTATAAGTTTTTTAAGATATGTGAATAAACTAGATCTCAATTAGATCAAATAAAAATGCCACCTGAGATGACTTTGCTTACGGAATAAAGGTCAAAATTCCTTAGGCTGGCACTGAACCCCTGTACCAGTCTTTCAGCCTCATCTCTCATGGTATGGATTTACCTACCACACTGCTGTTCCTCCAATAGCCACGTGATTCCAGGCCCAGGCATCTGCTCTCGTTGGTCCTTCTGCTGGGATGTCTTTTGCCAATCCCTCCCTCAAGCCTTTCCTACTCTGCCAGAATAAAATAGAGTCTGTCATTTCTCTTTCATTTCATTCAGGTTTGTTATGACACATATTGAAGGAGCTTTGAATTGTGATGACACAGTGGTGAAGTACTGGGTGGCTAACCAGGTCAGCAGTGTAGACCGACCAGCTGCTCCACAGGAGAAAGATGCCGCAGTCTAGTTTTGTCTAGACTGATAGCCTTCGAAACCTTATGCGGTCATTCTGCTCTGTCCTATAGGGTCACTGTGAGTCAAAATCCATTCGATGGCAGTAAGTGGGTGGAATTACGTAATTATTCATATACATGTCTACTTCCTGCACTTCACCTCGAATTCCTTCGGGGCTCTCCCATTGAGATGCTGCAACCTCAAGCCTTAACCAAAGAGCTCTGTTGATAACCGCAGAGTCCATAGTTTGAACCCACCGGCTACTCCTCTAGACACACTCCATTCCTTTAAAGATTTACTTACTTATTTATTCCCTTTAAAGGTGTAAGATCTTGGTAACCCTAGGCAGCAGTTCTACGGTGTCCTATAGGGTCACCATGAGTCAGAATCAGCTCAGTAGAAGGGGGTGATTCTTAATCAAGTTTTAAGTTCCGTCTACTACTACCTGGTCGGTAGTTCGTAAATGAGAACAAACGAAGTGACAGGGAATGGAATCTAATCTGAGAGAGGGCTGAGTAAGGACCTAGTGATCCCGAGGTACATTCCTTTTAGGATTCAGAGACCAGAACTGGCCCAGTGGCTCGAGGCAGCTCAGAACCAATGCCTGGAACAGGGATGTATATCCAGAGTGGACCGAAGCCCAGGCATCTGACTGCTGGAGAGGTAGGAATGTGGCAATTAGTGGGGTGCTGGGAGGGAGCAAGGGCTTTGCTGGAATGGAATGGGCAAAGAAATCAGAAGAACTAACTGGATGGACTAGAAGTGGGGGCTTTAAAAATTCCCAGGGAAATGTCATTATCTTTTCATTCATTCCCCCATGAACTTTGTAAAGCCCCTTTCAAGCTTGGGAAAGCAAGATGGGGAAAGTGATATCTATGGGGAGGGGCAGCTGGGAGTCCCAGCTAATGCCGTTTCCCTACCTAGGTGGCCAGGTGGCCCTGAAGGTCAGCAATGACGGGCCCACTCTGCTCGGTGCGAATGCTTCCTTCTCCATTACCCTGCACTTCCCTGGAAGCCAAAAGGTGCTACAGGATGGACAGGTCGTCTGGGCTAACAACGCCACCTTCAATGGTGAGTCCCTCTCTATTTGGGCCTAGTGTTTCCAGGGCTCACTATGTCCATGTCCCCTGAATCCCCAGTGAGTTCAGGCAGGGACTGTTCCTGCCATTGTTTCCCCCCCCCCCATTTGTTTACAAACCCTCTGTGTACCACAGATGCATTGTCACAAAGTGAGAAGACACAGGGAAACTAAAAAGAAAAGAAAGCCCTAGTTGTGGGTACGTTAGAACCCAGTGAACACAGAAGTGGGACAGACGTAGATGTGAACCTGGTACCAGAACGTGATCCTGGGCTAGCTCCTTAATCCATTTGTATCTCCACATCCTTCTCTGTGGTATGAGATTCAAATTCAGCAGCGTATACAAAACTTAGCCTAGTGTTTGCCAATGTTAGCTGGTGTGGTTGTTTTAATTATCCCACTGGCTAGAGGAGGCCACTCTGAACATTTGAATATATATATTCAAAATATATATATTTATTATATATTCAATATATATATATTTCTTCCAAGTATGAGGCTAATTTGTCTCCCTTCACTCCCACTCTCCTCTCAAGTGGGTTACCATATATACTTGAGTATAAGCCAACCCGAATATCAGCAGAGGCACCTAATTTTACCACAAAAACTGCATTAAAAATGTGCTGAAAAACTCAGCTTAGAAGCACACCAGCCTGTTGTGCGATCACAAGGTGTCGAAGGAATCAGGTATCAGGCATCATCAGAACAAAAAAATCATATCATATAGTGAATGAGGGGAGAGTGCGGAGTGGAGACCCAAAGCCCATTTGTAAGCCACTGAACATTCCCTTACAGAAGGGTTTCGGGGAGACCACCAGCCAGTCAGGGTACAATGTAGCAAGGATGAAACATACAACTTTCCTCTAGTTCCTAAATGCTTCCATCTCCCCCACTATAATGATCCCAATTCTACCTTACAAATCTGGCTAGACCAGAGGATGTACACTGGTACAGATGGGAACTGGAAACACAGGTAATCCAGGGCGGATGATCCCTTCAGGACCAGTGGTGTGAGTGGCACTACTGCGAACGTAGAGGGAGGGTGGGTTGGAAAGGGGGAACCGATCACAAGGCTCTATATGTAACCTCTTCCCTGAGTGACGGACAATGGAGAAGGGGGTGAAGGGAGACATCGGACAGGGCAAGATATTACAAGATAATAATTTATAAATTATCAAGGGTTCATGGGGGAGCAGGGAGGGAAGGGGAAAATGTGGAACTGATGCCAGGGGTTTAGGTGGAGAGCAAATATTTTGAGAATGATGAGGGCAATGAATGTACAAATGTGCTTTACACAATTGATGTATGCATGGATTGCGGTAAGAGTTGTATGAGCCCCTAAATAAGGTGACCAGATTTTAACATTGGTAAAGCGGGACACCATTGATAAAACTCATATCCTGGCGAAATAGCCACATGGCAGCCGAAAACCGTGTACCCTAGCTTATCGTGCATTCTTTCCAAAAATCGGGACTTTTTTAAAATGCCACAAGACGTGGGAAAAATTGTTAAAAATCAGGACTGTTATGCCGAAAACAGGACATCTGGTCACTTTACCCTAATAAAACGATTTAAAAAATACTTGGCTTATACGCGAGTATGCACAGTATCTCATAGGGGTTCACGTTCCAGCTAGGGACTCTCCCCAGAGCTCCTGCTGACCCCTGGGCAGCCACGTTAGGAGAGGCCTGTCAGTGTCGGAGGGTGACTCTGAATCCACCTCTCAGGGAGCCAGGTGCGGGAAGGACAGCCAGTGTATCCCCAGGACCCTGAAGACGCCTGCACCTTCCCTGATGGTGGACCCTGCCCACCTGACGCACAGTCTCAGAGGAGAAGCTTTGTTTATGTCTGGAAGACCTGGGGTGAGCGGCTCCCTTCTCTGCATTTTCACCGGGGTTCAAATTCACCTCTTCCTATTTGATCTTCTTTCTCTCCAATCTCACCCCTTAACCTTCTTGTCCTTCCTAGCACCTTCCTCTTCCATAGTGCCCATACCCCCAACTCTCTCCTAAACCTTTCCCTGATTGTAAGAGCACCCTGTGGAACCCCTTCTCAGGAGCCTTCCCTGCCGCCCACATCAGAGCTTTCCCCAATCCTCTCAAGTCACCAGCCTCAACCCATCTCCTGAGTCCCCTTCCCTCTCCTCTGACCAATAACCTCCCTCCCCTTGCTTTTATTTCCCCAAACCTCAGGCCAATACTGGCAAGTTCTGGGGGGGCCCGTGTCTGGGCTAAGCATTGGCACTGGACGGGCGGTGCTAGGTGCGCACACCATGGAAGTGACTGTCTACCACCGCCGTGGACCCAGGAGCTACGTACCTCTCGCCTACTCCCAGTCCTCCTTTACCATCACTGGTAAGGGAGCTGGAAGGGGAAAAGGCAGTGGCGGGGCTGGAGAAGGTCGCCAAGCGGGACTGGGCTGGCAAGGGGAAATGCTCTACAACTTTTAAGAGGCAGAGCCAGGAAGACCTGGGCAGAAGGTGACAGGCTTGGAGTCAATGAAGGGCCAGGGGGCTGCGCTGGTTGGAGGGTGTGGCTGTAAAAGATGCTGCTGCCCAGGTCTGGAGCTCACCTTTCCTGACTCCCATCCAGATCAGGTGCCTTTCTCCGTGAGTGTGTCCCAGCTGCCGGCCTTGGATGGAGGGAACAAGCAGTTCCTGAGGAATCAGCCTCTGACCTTTGCCCTCCAGCTCCACGACCCCAGTGGCTATTTGAGAGGGGCTGACCTCTCCTACACCTGGGATTTTGGAGACAATAGTGGGACCCTGATCTCCCGGACACTTGTAGTTACCCATACATACCTGGAAGCTGGCCCGGTCACTGCCCAGGTGCTACTGCAGGCTGCCATTCCTCTTACCTCCTGTGGCTCCTCCCCGGTCCCTGGCACCACAGATGGGTACATGCCAACTACAGAGGTGCCTGACACCACAGCTGAGCAAGAACCAACTGCAGAGGTGCCTGGCACCACAGCTAAACAAGAACCCACTACACCTGGCCAGGTGCCAACTGCAGAGCCCTCTGGAGTCACAACTGTGCAACTGCCAACCACCGAGGTCACTGGCACTACACCTGGGCAAATGCCAACCTCAGGGGTCACAGCTACCACCCCTGCAGAGGTCACAGGTACTACACCTGCAGAAGTGTCAACTGCTACAGGACCCTCTGAAGCCACAGCGGCAGAGGTAACAACTACAGAGTTGGTAGGAACCACAGCTGGAGAGGCAGCCAGCCCCGAGCCTGAGACTCCAGATGCCAGTCCATTTATAGCTTTCGAGGATATTATAGGTAAGGGGGCAGTGGGAAGGAGGTTCCCTGAGGTGGGGCATTTGTCACTACTCAAAGGAACTGCGAGTCTTACTCATGACCTGGGTGTTACCCATTCCTCTGCGTAACTTAGTCTCCAGAGCCTAGCATGTGCTCAGGTTTCCCCCAGAGCCCTCGTTGGCTCTGAAACCCTCGAAACTCAGAGGCACAGTGCCATCCAGCCCAGTCTGACTCAGGGCCACCCCAAGGGACAGAGCAGAACTGCCCCTGTGGGTTTCTGAGACGGTCACATTTTACGGGAGAAGCAAGCCTCATTTTTCTCCCAGAGAGCTGCTAGTCACTTCAAACTGTGGACCTTGTGGTTAGCAGCCCAAAGCACAGCCATGACGCCAATTCTGAGTCTGCTCCTGAACCCCCCCCCCCCCCCGGTTCTTCTAGGTCAGTGTTTCCCCAGCTGGACACTCCCGCCCCTGGGGTGGGCAGGCTCAGGCACAGGCAGGAGCCTATGCTTGGCTCTAGCTTAGGGCTGTAGCACCAGCTTTTAATTGCCAGGTTTGGGGGGTTTGCTGTTCTCTCTGAGAAGGGGACAGTAGGCCGAATCAGTGTGGGAACCCATGCTCTAAATGACAAGGAGCGGATCTGGAATTCAGAAAAACAGGTTCTTCCACAGGTCAGAGGGAGAGCGCTTGCTTGGTCCATACTCCGAGCAGGTGGTGGGGAAGGCCAAGGGGTAATCAGGATCGTTGACGTAGTGTTGATCTCTCACCTGGTCAAATGCACATGCGCAAATATCTTTCCCAACTCTCATAGCCTCTTCCTTCCACTTCCCACCCCTGGATTCTCGTCCCAGCACTGAAGAGGGAGGATGAGATCCTTCCTGACTTTGGATTGAGTTAACACCCATGGGGGGATGGGATTCAGCCTGTTCTCACCGGCTTGACAGAACCAAGACCGAATCTTCTGTTGGGTTCGGCAAACCGGTGCTCTCTCTACGGTGGGCAGTTGGACAGCCCCTCAACGTGGCAGTGAACAAATTTGCATTCCTGACTCGTTTTTAACCGTCATCTGTGCCACACTGGTGTTCCCCTGTGGAGTTGAAATCATAAACTACCTTCCAGTATATCAGGTTTTTTATACTTACAACGGCCATTAGGACAGCAAATCGGTGGTTAATCCCACCACTGACTAGCATGTGCTGGTGTCTAGCACAGGACACAGCACGGTGTGTAGGGGCAACATATATCTGGGGATTAAAAGAAACACAACCCCAGCTCTATCACTGTCCAGCTCTGGGGCAGTCATTTCTTTCCCTAGCCCTCAATTTTCTTATCTCCAAAAGGAGACTTCCCAAGTGTTCCTGGAATGCCGTTAACTCTGGCCCTTGGGGGTGGGGGAAGGGGTAAGTGCTAGCTTAGATTCTGCCTCCAAGCCAGTCTGCTGGTCTCCTGACCAAGCCTCCGGCCATCTCTTGCCAGGCTCCCTAAGCCCCCCGCCAGAAGGTACAGCTGCCTTAATCCTGGAGAAGCGACAGGCCCCGCCGGATTGTGTTCTCTATCGCTACGGCTCCTTTGCGCTCACCCTGGACATTGTCCGTGAGTCTGGACTACATGGTGGGGAAGGGACAGGGCATGTGGTTGGGAGGCTTGCCTCAGGAGGAACAGGCTTGCCTGGGACAGGATTCCACCCCTCTCCTGGTTCGAAGGTGTTGGGGTGGGGCCGGGCGAGAAGTCCCAGGGCTTTCCCTCTGGGGACTTGGAGAGGGTCCATACTTTCCGTCCTGTGACTGTGCAGAGGGTATTGAGAGTGCAGAGATCCTGCAGGCCGTGCCGTCCAGTGAGGGGGACGCGTTTGAGTTGACTGTGTCCTGCCAAGGCGGGTGAGTGGCACAGATCGCCCTGGGAACTTCTGGGTTGACTGTTATTCTGCCCTGTGGGGCCCAGTATCCCTTCCCAGACCCCTAATCGGACACTTTCCCCAGGCTGCCCAAGGAAGCCTGTATGGACATCTCATCACCCGGATGCCAACCCCCTGCCCAGAGGCTGTGTCAGCCTGTGCCACCCAGCCCAGTCTGCCAGCTGGTTCTACACCCGGCACTGAAGGGCGGCTCAGGAACCTACTGTCTGAATGTGTCTTTGGTTGATGCCAACAGCCTGGCCATGGTCAGCACCCAGCTTGTCATGCCTGGTAGGTCCATGGATGAGAGCAAGGAAGAAGAAGGGGTGGGGACAGAAGCTGAGGCTAACTGAAGCCATGCCTGGGGTTCTGCTCCCAGGTCAAGAAGCAGGCCTTGGGCAGGCTCCCCTGTTTGTGGGCATCTTGCTGGTGTTGATGGCTGTGGTGCTTGCATCTCTGATATACAGGTGAGGCCCTACCGCCCATCTCCAAAACAACACGCACTGATTCCCGGTTACTCTCTAGGGTGGAACAGAACTTCCCCTGTAGGCTTGAGTCTGTACCTCTTCAGATGAGCCGTATCTTTCTCCAGCAGAGTGGCTGGTAGGTTTGATCTGCTGACCTTTCAGTTAGCAGCCCACTGCGTATATCACCTACTAGGCCACCAGCACTCCTGTCCACCCATCTCAGACCTCCTGAATTCCTCATTACACGACTCAGTCTTCCTCAATGCCGATTCCTACCACTCCCTTTGAGGAAACAGGAAAGAGTCCAGGGTTGCAATTGACACAACCCCAAGTGCCGTCCTGCCTGTGGGACCTTGGACAAGGAAGCCGGACCTCTTTGCGTGTTTCCAGCTCTGAAGAGTAGGAACACTAGAGTCGGCTGGGCAGAGCTGTTGGAAGGACGAGGCAACGTGGGGAAAGCACCCGACTGAAGCCAGAGTACAATACATGCCGATAGTGATGATGGTGGTTGAGAGCAGGAAAGGGAAGGTGAACAGAGGTTTTTCCACCTGCAAGGATAGATCCACAGACTTGGGTTGGATCTCAGAGGTCATCAAAATAAGGAAGTAGGGGCTGGGGTGTGTGTGTGAATATAGAGGTTACCATAGCAACAAGGTATGACCCTAGAGGTGAGAAAAGGAGGGAGTGGAGGTCAAGACTACTGGGCCTGGGATAAGGGTGTGTCCCCATCTCTGCAGACGTACCGACTGGCTGCCCTTACCCACTGCTAACCCGTTTCCCCTTTTTCCTCGCAATATCAGGCGAAGACTTAGGAAACAGCTGCCTCAGCTGCCACATGGCGCCATCCACTGGCTGCGTCTGCCCCGGGTCTTCCGCTCTTGCCCCGTTGGCGAAAGCAGCCCCCTTCTCAGAGGGCAGCAGGTCTGAGCACTCTCTTGTGATGCCAAGACTGCCTGGCATTGGCAGCAAGTCCTGTCTTTCCTCCAGTCTCCCCTCGGACACTGTTACCTGAATTAAATACTCAGAATGAATTCTCCCCTCGGAGACTACTATTACCTGAATTAAATACTTCTTGTTGCTTTTCTTGTTTCTTGGGAGAACCTGCCATTTAAGAAGAGGGTATTAAAGAAGGAGGTAGATTGTTTACTAATTAACAGATAGCCCAGTGGGAAAAAAAAAGTCCTTTTATTCAGATGAGGCACTTTCAACATGTGTCTGTGGTGTGTGAGTGTGTGCGCATGGCACGCACGTGTGCGTGGTGCATAGTAGAGGTGACACAGGGTAATAAATACTGTGAGGGCGAAGGAACACTCCCCTGAGCTGGCAGGAGGGTGTGGCAGCAATGTACAGAACCTATGGGTGGAGTCCAGGGCGAGGCTGGTGGTTCAACCCAAGAAGCCAAAGAAATGGGAAGAACGAGGAGGCGGGCCCATGAGCATGGGCATCTGGTTCTTGTGGGAGATCTTGATCTGGAAGGGGAGGGAGCACATTCAGAAGCTGGAACGTCAGGGATTTGGGGTGGCGGGGAGACTGCTGGGGGTTGGGGTGGGTTACTAGGGTTCTGCAGAGGCTAAGGAATCAGGGTTTGGGTGAACCTGGAACATCAGCAGGCCTGAGGGCATCGTGGGTTATATGTGGGGCTGCTAACTACAAGGTCAACAGTTCGAGCCCACCAAGTGCTGTGCAGGAGAAAGAGGAGGCTTCCTGCGCCTGTAAAGACGTAGAGCTCAGCAGCCCCCGGGGGCCCCTCGTCTCACTTCTGTAGGATGAGTCTGCATCTACTCACTAGCACTCAGCGTCTGGGGCAGCAGGAAGCAGCAGAGCTATTGGATGCGGGCTGGGTTTTTGGCAGGCAGAGGCCGTACTCACTGTACAGGGTGACTGCATCCAGGGTTCTCCGTCAATTTGCATGGGGAGGGTTTTTGTGGTGCTGTGGGAGGACAGGGCAGATTGGTGGAGAACTCTTTCCAATTAAACACACAAACTGCTTCCTCAGGTTGGCTTTGGGGCCCTTTGTGACTGAGGATAATCTCTTAGTATGCCCCTCTACCATTTCTATAACCTTTCTGCCTTTGTCCTGCCCCCGCCTGCAGCCGTGGGCTCAGAAAGTGCCTTACTGGAAGGTGATCTCAGAGCATTTGGCCAGCCGATGTCCAGCACTCTTGAGCTTGGTATAGATCTGGCCCATCTCAATGGCACCTTCCAGTCCCACCACTTCCAGCCGCTTGTCGCTGAGGTCTGCAGGGTGGATGGTAGGAAAAGACGCTTTACAGAAGCAGGGTGGCCCCAAAGGCACTGAAGCCTTCCCTTTGGCCCCACATATCCGCGCAACTCTCGAGGCTGCCGCTGCCCCTCCTCACCTTGTACACAGGTTTTCAGGATCTCAGGGTCGGTGATGACTTTGGCCATAGTGCCCAGGGCCTGGTTGATCTGGCCTTCCCCGTGAGGCCTCTTGGTCTCACCCCAGAGGTTGGATCCACCATGCATGCTCGGGATGTTCAGCACTGCGATGCCTTCCAGGGACACGTGGCTCAGGTCCAGGGGTTTCCCGCAGATCTGACAGGAGCGGGACACAGCCCAGTTGGGGAGGACACAAAGCCTCACCTCATGGCAGAATCACGGGTACGGTGCCTCTTCACCACATGACCCACGGGGGCGGGGGGGCGGATCCGCCATGGGTGGAGGGAAATAGGGACTGGGAAGTCTTGAGGGCTCGGGAAATAAGGGTTAGAAAGTGAGGAAAGGTCAGAGACATACAGACTGAAGAAGATGGGGAAACTTGGAGGGTCCCTGAGGTGAGGGAAGCGAAAAAGGATGGTAGGGTAGGTCACATGCACCTCAACTGTCAAAGACTCCTCCAGCTTTTTGCAGGTTGAGAAGATGGATTCAGATGTGGCAAATTCGAAGTACCATAGTTTGTTCTTCATTCTGTCAGCCCCACCATATGGCCCAGGAAGGAGGGGCCGGATGACACAGTGTCAGGAGTGGCTAGGTGCCCGGGAAGGGCCTCAACCTCCCAACAACAGTAGCATGGGGAGCAAGAGTGGCTTTGGTTGAGGACAGAGGACCCACTGTCCACCTAAGTGGTCTGAGTCCAACATGGGCACACCCTTGCTCCTGCCACTGTGTATACCCACACTCCCCTCTCCTCTCCCTTACCGGCTGTTGAACTTCTCAGGATATTTCTCTCGCATGATATGGAATCGGTGGGCAATTGAGGCATCCTGGGGCGAACGGAGGATGTAGGATCAGAGGCCTGCCTCCTCTCTCGGCCCAGCACTCTGTAACTTCCCAGTCTAAGTTCTTTTCTTACAACTCCCACGCTCCCTGCACCCCGATTTCCCTGGGCCACAGCTCACTGACTCTGCCCACTCCCAGCACAGGCCTGCTTAACCCCTCCTTTCTCCCTTCCTCCCGCATGTCCCATGCCACTGACCACACCAATGGAGAAGTAGTTATTGATGATCTGGAAAGGGACAGGGTCGCTCTTCTCTGCAGTCCGCTGGGGTATCACTTCCACAGACCATCGATCCATATGTACCGCTTTACTCATCTCTAAATCCTTGAGGATCTTCCCCAAATTCTGTCCTTCATAGCCTAGGGTTGGGGAAGAAGACAGGTTAGCTCAGAGCACACCAGCTCCTTCTAGCACGGTGTTCCACACGTTCCCAGAGGTCCTCTGCTCTGCTTCTACAGAACCTCCCAGGCACTGCCGGTGAGAGAGAGGGGGCTTCGTCGTGGCTCCCCTGGACCTATCTTGAGGTCACCCCGTAGTGGACCCAAGCTGTCACAGAGGATGACTGTCCCCACTGTGTATGCACATCTAAGAATGATGCCAAAGCCTGTCGAGATGGTTGGACAGAATCACCAGGAAAATTCAGAGAAAGATGAGTAATTATATCGACTTCTCTCTCTGACTCTTTCTCCCCACATCCCATCAGACAGAACAGAGTACCGACCGACAGTACTTAACCAGTGTGATTCTGCTGCAGTCACTACACTACAAAGAGCATCTGGAAATAGATTCCAGTGGATATGGGAATTTAGTATATGACAACATTTCAAATAAGTGGGGGGAATGAGCGATTATTTACGAAATGGTGTTGGATGTGATAGTCACTCCTTACGCTGAAACAAATTAAAGTTGGGTCAAAGAATTTAAAAGTAAAAAAAGAAACAGAATTTGTTCTATGGGAAAAACAAGATTAAAAAAAAATAAATCTCTGAGTGGCCTTTCTAAAGAGTGATACAAAATGAAGACCCCAAGGGGAAAGACTGATAAAACACAACTTTGTTACCATGAAAAACTTCTGTGTGGTTAAATAAATAACACTTTCAAAAGACAAAAGGGGAAATACAAACCCAGGGGAGAAAAAAACAGCAGCACATATAACAGACCAACTTCCATAACATTGAAAACATTTTAAATGCTTACGAATCATGTTATTTAAAACCTCGACAATAAAATGGACAAATAATAAAAACAAGCCAACCATACAAGAAATGCAAATGCTCAACAGCATGAGAGCTCTCACTAGTACTAAAAGTTAAAGAACTGCACATTAAAGCAGTTAGCTTTGTGTGGCCTATCAGGTGGACAAAACCTAAAGAAACTAAGAAAATCAGGTGTTTTCTTCTGAGACTATATGAATCAAGTGGCATTCTTCCATGCTGTTAGTTGGAGCATAAACCGGTCCCTCACTCTGTGGAAGGCAACTTTTATTACAATGTTATTAAAACATGTCATCGATTCAGTATTTCTACTTAGGGGGTTTCTCTTAGGAAAACTAAACACACAGGTGCATGGAGGTGGGTGTAGGAGGGAGTCTGCTGAAGCACGCTTGATAATTGCAAGAACTCAGAAACCATCTCGCTGCCCACAAACAGGGCAGTGGGGGCTGTGCTGCGACTGAACACAGAGCGAAATCTACCCACAAGCACTAACAGAGAGCTATCCAAGCTACGTTATTCAATGAAAACACAAGTCCTGCAACAATGTGTACAGTGTGATCCCATCTATTTATTTATTTATTTTAAAAGCCAAATGTGAAGGAACTTCATACCTCTGATTCCAGTTTCCCAGGAACTTTTGAAACTCGTGTGTGTGTGTGTGTGTGTGTGTGTGTGTGTGTGTGAGAGAGAGAGAGAGAGAGAGAAAGTACATGTAAAAACAAAAGTGAGCATAAATCATGGTAGAGAGAAAGTACATGTAAAAACAAAAGTGAGCATAAATCATGGTTATCTCTGGGGAGTACATCGAAGTTGGTTGAGAACAAACAAGAGGTCAACATGTGAAAACTTACATACTTTGGACCTTTAAATCTTTTACAGCGGAAACGTAGGGATATCTTACTTGCTTTAAAGAAGTTACTAGTAAAACGAAGCAGTAATTCCACTTCTAGGAACCTCTCCTAGAGGGGTGTGCAGAAATCAACACACCTCCGCAGAGTTTGTAATAGTAAAAAGGGGGTGCTTCTCAAATGTCCATCAGCTGAGGGCTAGTTCAATAAATGATGCTTCAATCACACCAGGGATACTCATTTCTCTAAGAGGGAGGCAAGCTTAACTGTACTGACCATAGTGACACCCAAGAGAAACTGTTTTTTAAAAAAGGAGAAAAAATCTGTAACATGACCTCATTGTGACTTAAATATATGCATCTAGAGGGAAAACATGAAGGGACAGGTCCCAAAGCGTTAGGGAGTGGATGACAGAGAACTTTCACCTTCTTAAAATGTGTGTTATGGTTTGTTTTTATTTTTAACCCTAGGGATACTAGTTTAGTAATTGGGGGGGGGGGGAGGTGGGTTCAGACCACCTGCAACCCCACAGAAACCCGTCTGGCAAACATTGCCTGTGGCTTCTGCCAAAACCAACAGTACAGCTCTAGTTCAGTTTCACTCTCAAACGCCTCAGCTGGTCTCTGAAATACCACTATGCTCCGGTACAGAGGAGCTTGGGCTGAGAGACTGGGGGTGGGTGGGAGGGGCTCATTCCTCACTTTTCTTCTGGCTGTAGCTTTCAAACGTTGACGTTGACCGGGTTGAGTTCAGGGATTCTACATTCAAATGATTCCAGGATTTACAAGTGAAAGCAGGGAGCCATGGGGATTGTGATGAACTGAATAATGCATATCCCATTTAGAAGGTTCCCAAGACTTTAAGATACTGCCAGACAAACAGTATAAAGCTATACAAATCATTTCTGTGGACAACTCTGCTTACAGTTTTGGCAGGATGAAGTTTAAAATACCTTAGCAAAGCATTTCTTCAAAACCCCAAACGGAACTCTCTACCATCAAGTCACTGTGGATTCATTGCAACCCCCAGTGGGTTTCTGAGACAGTAACTGTTTAAGGGAGCAGAAAGCCCAGTCTTTCTCCCCAGGAGAAGCTGGTTTCAAACTGCCAACCATGAAGATTGCAGCCCAACACGTACCCATTGTACCCCAAGGCTCCTAGCCCCATTTAATGTGGCCTCTGTCCCTCTCAGTCTCCATCTTCCCATTCCTTCCTGGAACCCTATGCCCCAATCACAGGGAGTCATTTACAATTCCCCTAACACACCACCCGGGCTGCTAACCACAAGGTCAGCAGTTCAATACCATCAGCCTCTCTGAGGGTGAAAGAGGAGGCTTTCTATTTCTGCCAGCCAGAGGGGAACTGCCCCACAAGTTTTCTGAGGCTCTCTCTTTAGGGGCTCCCAGCTGCCTGACCTTTCTCCCTGAGAGAGAGGCTCTTGGCCTACATTTCCAAATCATTTGGTCAACAGCCCAGTGCTTAACCCACTGGCCTATCAGGGCTTTTTAATCCCCTTTGGTGATGGATGTTCTTTGTTGTGTTAATGTGGGGGTGTCAGGGTAGGGGGAGTTTTAAACCCATCGCCTTTAAGATATAAAAGAGCAGATCAAATAGGGCAGAGCAGAAACAGAGCCAGGACATGCCATGCTGATTGCCAAGGAATGGAAGCTGAAAAGAGACCAGGCTTTTCTTTCCCCAGAGTCTAGAGAGAAAGACATCCTCTAAAGGCAGGGTCCAGAGCTCAATTTCCAGCTTCTCACCCAACCCAAACCAGACTCACTGCCATCAAGCCATAGCGACTAGGCAGGACAGGATAAAACTGCCCCTGTGAGTTTCCCAGACTCTAACTTTCTATGGGAGTAGGAAGCCCTGTCTTATCACCCGGGGAGCGGCTAGTGGTTTAAAAATGCTGACTTCGTGGATAGCAGCCATCAGGGCCTCCTGTCTGACCTCTTACACTGTGAGAAAAAACATTTCTGTTTTTTAAAGTCACTCACTGGTGATACAGTAGCCCTAGGTAACTAAGACATCCCTCATTTTCCATGATTCTCAAAGCCCAAAGAGCTGGTTGACCGAAGCAAGTTATTTGTATGTTTGTAGGGAAGAAAGCTGTTGTTACACACACACACACACACACACACACACACACACAACTTGTGAGCTCAGACGACTTACTTCACCCTCTGATTACAAATCAGCAGCCCTGTTTCTTCCAGAGCATTCTTCCTTTGGGCACACTACTTGGTTGCCCCCTCCCGTTTGTGCCCCCTCTTCTGCCCCCCAGCTCTCTTCCAGAACCAGATGCCCACATGCTTCTCTGTGTGACTTTCTCTTTCTGACCCACTTCCCCCATCACCAGCCAAACACTCACTCCCTAGCCACTTACCTCCTCCCCATCGCAGGCAACGAGCCAGATCGTTTCCAGTACCCAGGGGCAACACAGCGACCGGAGGCACAACCGACAAGTTAGCCTTGTCTGGGGGACAGGGGAGAAAGTGCAAATGGACAGTTCGCTCTGGAAAGCCACTGGCCCAGTCAGTCCCCTAGCTGGCGTGCTCCCTGCACTGACCGATGGTCTCTAGAATCCAGCCTACTGTGCCGTCTCCACCACACACCAAGATCCGACAATCAGCAATATCTTTGAAGAATTTGAGCCTGAGACAAAAAAAAAAGAAGAAGAAAAGGGTGTGTGTGTGTGTAAGGCCAACCGGAAGAGTAAGGCTCCTCAACTCCCGGCAGATTGCCTCTGGACTCTTTGTTACTTGGTTTCTATGAAGGGCAGAGGGCAGAGACCAGGGGCACTGGGGAAAGTCACAGCGGAGAGGGGGAGAGGGAGGCACTGATATCTGCATCCTTTGAAAGCAGAGGTTCCCCTCTTTGAGCTGGAGAGCACAGAGGCAGGGCCCTCAGTAACCCTAGGAAAGAAGTATCCTGAATGCTGGCCCCAGGGGTCCTCTAGGCATCTGCGCCCCCACCCAACACAGTGTTTGCTCCTGCCTTCTCCCCACAAAGACACATACACAGAGTCTGGTACAGCCTAACCCCTACTCACCCCGCCTCTGGACCATCCTTTTGGAGGTTGAACACCTGTCGAGGGTTTAGCAGGTACTGGAACTTCCAAAGCACCCTGTTGTCAGAGAAATGAAACAGGGGGGGGGGCGCTCTTAGGGGGGTGGGGAGGGAACATTTTGTCCCTCACCCTCTGGATTTGGCTCTTCAAGGTGTGCCCCCTCCATCCAACATGTTCCCTTCCTCCCTCCAGCCTCTGCAGGTCCTCCCTCCCTTCTGTCTTAGAAGACCCAGTCTCACCGCTCCCCCTGTTTGCCTCCGCTCTTAGGGTTGACAAAGACGAGAAGTGGGTGGGTGTTGGGAACAGGGTCAATCTGGATCATCGGGAGAAGAAAACAAGGATAAGGAAAGGAGGATGTCGTCGGAATCACGACTGAGACAGGAGAGAGAGACAGAGAGCTGGGGCCCCACAAAAGTGCTTGTCTTTTCTTTCTTCCTCTGTGTCCAGACTGGGACTGGAGAATGCAGGCAACATCCTGGGGGGTTGGGGAGGTTTCCAACTTTATTCCCTCCCTGGGGAAGCGCCAATAAAAACACCAAGAAGCCCAAGCCCCGCAGTCCAGTACCCGAAAAGCCTCAGACGTGCCCGCAGTTAAGTCTTCCACGTTCTTCTGGTTCACTTTGTTGGTTTTCCAATCAGGTCCTGAAGCCTAAGAGGAGAAGGGAGCCATGAGAAGGGAAGGTGGGTGGTGAGGGGATCTGGAAGCAGATGAGGGTCTTACACAGCCCCTCAAAATCACAGGTGCTCTGCCCTAAGTGGAGGAGCCCCAGTGATGAGGTCAGTTAGGAGGGGACAATGTCCCCACCCCCACCCCACCCCAAGCTGCTCCTCAGGAACCGATCACAGTGATCGACATATAGTCCCCTCCCTGGAGGAACGGGAGACATCAGTCAGTGTTAGACATGACAAAATAAAAATTTATAAATTATCAAGGGTTCATGAGGGAGGGAAGGTGGGGGAGGGGAAAATAAGGAGCTGATATCAAGGGCTCAAGTAGAAAGAAAGTGTTTTGAAAATGATGATGGCGGGGAGGGAGGGGTTGGGAAAAAAGGAAAATGAGCTGATTTCAGGAACCTAAGCGGTAGGTGAATTCTGAGGATGATGAGGGCAAGGAATGTATAAGGGTGCTTTACATAATTGATATATGTATGGATTGTGATAACAGTTGTATGATCCTCAATAAAATGATTTAAATTTTAAAAAAGTCTATTCCTAATAAAATGGATATGCAAACAAAACAAACAAAAAAGGGAAAATGATGATGTCAACATATGGACTGTGTTAAAGAGCTGTACAAGCCCCCAATAAAAATTTAAAAAATTGTCAAAAACAAAACAAAAAAAGTTGTCTCCTAATGTGAATGAAGAGGGTTGGAGTTGAGACCCAAAGCCCTGTGTGGACAATTGGACATCCCCCCACAGAAGGGTTATAAGGAAGGGATGATTCAACCAGGGTGCAGTATAGCACTGACGAAACACATCATTCCTCTAGTTCCTGAATACTTCCTGCTCCTCACCCAGCCACCTCATCCCCTACCATCCCCCACCATGACCCACTTCTACCTTACAAATCCAGCTAGACCAGAGTACACACATTGGAACAGATAAGAGCTCTTGACAATGGAATTCAGCATGGATAAAACCCTCAGGAAGGAAACCAGTAGAGAGGTCTGCGGGGCCGGCCACAACCCAACTATGTGGACAGCCTCTCCTTCCCCCAGAATTCACTTCAAAGGACAGCACTGAAGCTACAGCTCAGAGAGAGGGACATGTCTGATCAGAGCACACGGGAGCAGATGAAGGGGGAGGAAGAGAGAGTGGAGCACATCCTGGCCCACCAAGCCTTGAGGACAATATCCCTGCTCAGAGCAGCCAATGCACAGAGAGGACCATATGGCTGGCCCCAGTAGGAGACATATCCCTTACTGACCCACAGCCCTACAGGGGACAACACTGGAGACACAGTGTGGCAACTGCGTCCGATCTGACCCCACCACACAGAGGCAAAACACTAATGGGCGTGCAACAGAATAGCAAGGGGATAAGAGCAAGGAAGTCCAGAGGGAGTACCAAAAATAGACTTTGGGGCCAGGGTGTGGCACCCCATCAGGTCAACAAATAAACCTTGAACTATTTACAGGTCTTTCTTTAAAAAAAATGTTTATCATTGTTTTGTTTTGTTTGTTGCTTTGTTTTGCTCTGTCTTGTTTTTGTGCATATTATTATCTCTGCAGGTCTATCTAGATAAGATAGGCGGGATAAACAACCTGGAGGAGAAAACAATGGGACTGATGGTTCCAGGGGGCCTTGGGAGAAGGGGAGGTGGGGTAAAGGAAGTGGTGTTAACAAACCCAGGGACAAGGGAACAACAAGCGATCCAAAATCAGTGTTGAGGAGGGTGTAAGAGGCCTAGTAGGGCTTGATCAAGATCAATATAACTGAGAGGAATTACTGAAACCCAAATGAAGGCTGAACATGATAGTGGAACCAGAGGAAAGTAAAAGAAAATAGAGGAAAGAGCTAGGAGGCAAAGGGTATTTATAGAGGCCTAAATGCAGGCATGTACATATGTAAATATATTTATATAGGATGATGGGGAAATAGATGTTATGTGCATATATTTATAGGTTTAGTATTAATGTAGCAGATGAACATTTGGCCTCAGTACTCAAGTACTCCCTCAATGAAAGAATACGTTGTTCTATCAAACTGGCATTCTATGATGCTCACCTTCCCGACACAATAGCTGAAGACAAAGTCGGTGTATAAGCAAATGTGGTGAAGAAAGCTGACAGAGTCCGGCTATCAAAAGAGATAGCGTCCGGGGTCTTAAAGGCTTGAAGGTAAATAAGCAGACATCTAGCAGAGAAGCAACAAAGCCCACAAGGAAGAAGCATAACAGCCTGTGTGACCACAAGGTGTTGAAGGGACCAAAGAACAAAAAATCGTACCATTGTGAATGAGGGTAAGGGCAGATTAGGGATCCAAAGCCCATCTGTAGGCAACTGAACATTCCCTTACAGAAGGGACGCAGGGAGGAGGCGAACCAGTCAGGGTGCAATGTAGCAACGATAAAATATACAACTTTCCTCTAGTTCTTAAATGCGTCCTCCCCCGTACTATCATTATCCCAATTCTACCTTACAAATCTGGCTAGACCAGAGGATGTACACTGCTACAGATAGGAACTAGAAACACAGGGAATCCAGGACTGATGATCTCTTCAGGACCATCTGTGTTGATACCAGGAAGGTGGGGTAAAAAGGGGGAACCGATTACAAAGATCTATATATAACCTCCTCCCTGGGGGATGGACAACAGAAAAGTGGGTGAAAGGAGACATTGGACAGTGTAAAATATGACAAAACAATAATAATTTATAGATCAAGGGTTCATGGTGGGGGGGAGTAAGGGAAAATGAGGAGCTGATACCAAGGGCTCAAGCAGAAAGCAAATGTTTTGAGAATGATAGCAATGTACAAATGTGCTTGACATAATGGATGGATGTATGGATTGTGATAAGAGTTGTACGAGTTCCCAAGAAAATGATTTAAAAACAAAACAAAAAAACCCAAAACCAAACAAACCCTCAAGAACAGTAGTGGGAGTATTGATGTCAAGAGGGTGGGGAGTAGGGGGGAGGGACAGAAAGGGGTAATCCATCACAAGGTTAGATATATAGCCCCCCCATGGGACGAGTAACAGAAATGTGGGTGAAGGGAGACAAAGGACAGTGTAAGACACAAAATAACAACAGTAATATATACTTGATCAAAGATTAGGAGGGTGGGGGAGGGAGGTGACAACAAGGGCTCAAGTAGAAAGAAGATATTTTGGAAATGTTAATGGCAACATATGGACAAGTGCACTTAATACAATGGAATGATGGATTATCTTAAGATTTGTAAGAGCCCCCCCAATAAAATGATTTTAAAAAGAAGAGTTGACCCCTTAATCCACAGGGGCCGAGAGAAGGGTAGTCCCACCAGGTCCTGTAGGCTTGCTATGCTTCTGAATGGGCTGAATCGCAGTGAGTATCCGAAATCAAGCTGGTTTGTTCTAACTGAGGAAACACTGCTCCCCGCTCCCTGCCTGCTGCCCGGGTCTCACCAGGACGCTGGGGTAAATGGAGGATGGAGGAAGGACATGATCACGGAGTGGCCCACAGTCACACTCTTGGCCTACGGCTTGTTGGCAGTCATCATGGATCTGAAAGATGAGGTGGGTACAGAGAGGTTATGGAGGGCACCCCTCACCCCTCAATTGAGAGGTCTATTAATGGAAGTGTCAGAAAAATCCTAAATGGGAATTTTAACCTTTGGAAAAGAAACCCAACACACTGCCTCACCCCATGTACTTCCTCAGTCCCAGAACACATCCCACCCTGGCCCACCTCACTCCTTTACTAAGGACCTTGTCTGCACCAGAAATCCCTGCGTATTCTGCTTCTGTGACCTTGACTCCTTTAGCAAACTTGCTCGTGAAGATTAAGTATAAAAGGGTTCGGGGGTGGGCTCTGGGGGTGCAAAGTAGGGATAACAGGAAGCTGATATCAAAGAGTTCAAGAAGAAAGAAAACGTAAAAACAAAAAAGAAAGAAAACGTTTTGAAAGTGACTGTGGTAGCAAATGTACAATACTGCTTGATGCAACTGAATGATGGAATGCTATGATATCTGTAAGGGCTCCCAATAAAGTGACGAGGGAAAAATGGGGGACGGACAGTGGAGAATGGGTGAAGGGAGATGTCCGACAGTCTAAGGCATGACAAAATCATAGTAATTTATAAATTATCAAGGGTTCGAGGGGGACCAGGAGTGAGGAGCAAAAATGAAGAGCTGATATCAAGGGCTTAAGTGGAAAGCAAATGTTTTGAGAATGATGACGGCAACAAATGTACAAAAGTGCTCGACACAGTGGATGGATGGATGGACTGTGAGAAGAGTTGTACGAGACACCAATAAAATATTTTTTTTTTAAAAAAGAGGAAGTAGAGAAGTAGTTTTTGGATTATTCTGATCAAATTACAATTCTGTCCCAAGCTGATTTCTTTATTCTGTACAACTATGAAAACCTGTGAAAATTACCTAAAGTGCTTTGAAAGCAGGTGTTCAGTTAATTGGTCAGAGGGTGTAAATACAGGTTTTTCAACAATTGTATGTATTTTAATAAATTCAGTTTGTTTTCTGAGATGAATCTGCAAAAAGGGACTGCATTAAGAATCAAATTAATAAAATTTTTTTAAAAGACTCAAATGAATACATTCACATTTATGTTCTGAATGGAAATAAAATAAATGATTTACAAATTAAAAAAAAAAAAGCGACGCCCTCCCAAATCTTTTGGAATGCTACTTCCTCTGGGTCCCCTCTTTTAAGTTCTCAAAGCGTGCTGCCTGGTCATTCCTGAGGTACAGGAGAGCACCTGGGCGCAGGTGTGTAAGCGATGGAGACTGGGGGCAGGTGCAGCCAGCCCGGGGGAGAGCAAGCTAGGAAGGGGCCTGGGCTCCCTTCTCCCTGGGAACATAGGGGCAAGGATTTGAAGGCAGTTCCCCGACTGACCTCCAAGTGGCACCACACACAATGCAGCCCGGTCAGGCTGTGGTAGGTCCGGATCTTCTTCTGACAGCGGTCACAGCGCCCCGATTCACAGCCCCCTCGCACCCACACATGGGACTGGACCTTTTGCAGAGAAAGGTAGTTTCTCATCTGGAGCAGGTGAAGGGGGTGGTCTGTGCAGGCACGGGGGTGGGGGGGTGGGGGAGGCTGGGGCAGTCAATGGGCAGGATTGGGGGAAGCGCCAGGTGAGAAGGGAGGCACTCACACCAATGTCCTTCCGAGACTTGGCATAGGTGCTGACTTCACAGGGCATGGCCCTCATGGCGCACTGGTCGTGAACGATGTACTTACAGACTGCGCGAGAGGGGAGAAGGTGAGAGCCCTGGGTGAAGCCCCTCCAACTTACTCGGGGGTGGGACGCCCTGGAACAAGGCCCATAATCCCGTGTTGTGAGGGAGAGGTAGAAAATTAAAATTGGCAGGGGGGGGGGCTCCCTCCAAGACCTATTCCTTATCCCTCCCCTCCCCATAAAAGAGCACTTTCTATTCCATCCCACCCTGTCTTTGTGCCAGGAACTGAGCTGGATGATGCAAGGGAGGCGCAGACAGAACTAGTCTAGTAACAGTAGCTCAGATTTACTCAGACTTAATAGTGTATGCAGGTGAAGCCCTTGTCTCGAGTCAACTTATTGAATGCTCACAATCAGCTCGTGTATGGAAGAAGAAACTGATGCATAACGGTCACGTAAGTAGTCAGTGGCAAAGTCCAGGCTTCAAACCCAGGTCTGTCTAAAGTCAGAATGCCATGCCCACTGAGAGCAGGCCCGCCCCCACTGCCAGGCCCCATCACTCACGGTTACAGCTTAGCCCTTGTTTGCCAAGACTAATGCTGGTCTCACACAGGTTGCAGTAGACTGGCCGGGGGAAGCGCTTGGGTCTCCACATGTGCTGCCCGTTGTCCTTCAGGGTCTGGGCGGGCAGAGCAGATGTTGGGAAGGCCAATCTCTGGCAAGGACAGCCTAAGGCAGCTGTCTCACCCATCCTTATACAGTTCTCTCCTTCTTACCATCTCCAGGCCCAGCAGCACAAGCAGTGGCACGGTGGTGGCCCCAGCCCGGAGCCACTCAGTTAGGGAGACGGAGCCGCTACCGTCATAGTCAATGTCTTTCATCATCTGCTGAAGGATCTGAGCAGAGAATTGGGAGGGGCTTTGGGTGTGAGTGGTCTCACTACCGTCCAAGAAACTAGGCTATCTGTCTGAGGCAGAATAAGGCAGATGGAGGTCCCACCGGGGCAGAAGGCACAAGAAGAGACATGAGGGAAGAACCAACTGTCTTACCGGCCTCAGCTCCGACACATCCCAGTCCAGGTATTCAGCCACTCGCATCATCTGGGTAATGATCTTGTCCACTTCCTGGGGGCAAAAGAAGCAAGACCCACAGCCATGTCCTACTTCACAACCAGCAAACTCCTTCCTCTCCAGAAATGAGGGTTTCCAGGCCCCACCCCCATCCACCTCTCATTCTGAGGTGCTTCTGGGAAGAACGTGTGTCTCTATACTCTTGTATGTTTGCAAGCCAGCCCCCAATGTGTGTCTCCAGATTCCTCTTTTGGGGGTCAAAAGCTTGGGACCTACTCTCCCCCTAGCCACCTCTCCTTCTTAAGATCCTGGAACAGTTGGAGCAGGAGGGCACAGACAAATGGACACATACTCCCTTGCCCAACATACAGGTCCCCCACTCACTGAGCTGTCCAGGATCCCATTTCTGTCCGTGTCGTACAGCTTGAAGGTGACTGTGGGGTGTTTTAGGGGGGCCAGGGTCAGTTTGTGATGCTTACCCAAAGAACGAATACCAGAATATAGGGGAAATAAAGAGAAAGGGAGAGACCTATTGGGTGAAGAGCCTAAAGGTTGGGAATAAAAACAGACACAAAACAGGAGGGGAACGAGGACTGAATTCCCCCCAAGGTCACAAAGGTGATAAGGTAGGTGGACACACCTCCCACATCCCAAGAATCTCCCAAGCCACCCGCAAGAGACTGTGTGTGCAAGGCCTGGGAATCAGCGGGATTAAAGTGGATGGAATTAAGTATCCGGAGTCTAGGGGAACAGAAGAAAGGGGCTCAATCTCTGCCTCCACCTTGCTGAGCCCAAGACAGCCTTTAGGAATCCTGAGAAAATGAGGGAAGGGAGGCTGGAGATCACGCCTCTTTCCACTCCACAACCTCCCCACCCCTTCTCTTTCCAGCCCAGATACCCATCTTGGGAACTCACATTCTAGCTTGTCTTCTGGCTGGCCACCCTCCAGGAGGGAAAAATAGCAGGAGACATCACTGAGACACACCACATCTGCTTAAAAAATAGTACAGCAGAACTGGGAGTGGGGCTCCCTTCACCCTGGCTCTTCTCTTCCGCTTTATTCTTCTTCTTCCCTTTAACTTTCCCCCTCTAGCTCCTAGGTCTGCCTAGTCACCTTCCACCTCTCTCCTCTGACCCTGCTCCCAACATATGATTTAATCTGGCCTCATCCCAAACCCACACTAATCCAACTTCTTGTCCAGAGGTTCAGCCCAGTGCCCTTTTATATGACCATACCTTCATGCACAGCCTCATCTAAGCAGTGATCAGTCTGGAAGGATTGAAACAGTGCGTTGCTCAGGTTATTGGGCACATTATCTACTTCCAGATAGATTTTCAGGAATTCCCGGAATCCCATGTAACCAATGGCCTATGATGAGAGTGAGCATTACCCTGGGGAATCAGCAGGGTCGGAGAACTGAAGAATTGGAAGTAGTGAGGGCAGGGGCAATACGTGCACAGCTGAGAAGCATTGGAAGCAGGCACATGGCTTCTTGGGCCAAGTCCTCAGTTAACAGAATCTCTCGCTCTGTCATCAAGCAGTAGCTGCAGTGACAATGGGATGCTGGGGTATGCAGACCAGTGACAGCAAGGGGCAGACCCGGATTCATCCCTGAAGGTTGGAGGTGCCAAAGGAGCAGAGAAAGCAAAGATGGGAGGAGTTGGCTGAAGAGGTTTTCCCAGCTTCTACTCACATTTCCTTTGAGATAGTAAGCCAACTCGCCATCCTCGGAGAAGAGCTGTAGGACCTCACTGACCTTTTTGGTGGAATCTAGGATGTGGCGAGAGGGTGGGGGGAGAGCATCAGTGTAGCTCTCCCCACCTTCTGCCAGAAGCCAGCCCACAGAGCCAGCAGGCAAGGCAGATTCAAGTGACACGGAGGGAGAAAGAAGGCCCCAGAGAAGGACAGAGAGAAAAACCCACCAGACTCCCCACATGACACCCCACACCTCTTCTCAGTAACTTGGAGCAGGAAGTCAAGGAACAGAGAACATGGGCAGAGGGTTGGGATCCAGCTCCCTCTTCATCGTCTTCCCCTTCCTGCCCCAATCCAGGGCCTATCAGAGGAACTAAGTGGCTCCAGGGCCCTGGGGTCCTGGGGTGAGATAATGAGGAGGAGCTAGTGCTGGTCTCTACCAAAGAGCTCTGGGGCCCAAGGACGAGAGAGACTCACATTCCAAGTATTTCTGCAGCTGGGCAAAATCGCTGGGGCTTATTAGGCCCCGTGCTTTGGACATCTTTTTATTTCTCCTCAAAATGGTCAAAAAAGCGACTTTATAGTACCACTGGCGGGGGGTCTTGAACTTCAGGGAGTATTTCTAGAAAGAAAATGACAAAAGCAGGTGGGGGTGGGGGGAAGAGCCTGCTGGCTGCACCTCTTGGCTCCATTCGTTCTCCGTCCCCGCTATCATCCCCCCCAACACACACACACACACACACACACACACACACACACACTTATTTCTAGGGCAGAGGCCTTCCCCAAGCCTCTCCCTTTCTCCGCTGTTTCCATCTCGCCTTGAGCCATCTCCGACCGACCGTCTCCTTCCTCTGACTCCTCTCCGACTTTCCTCCTTCTTGGGCTCTCTGACTTCTACCAGAGAGAATCTCTCTCCATTCATCTCAGACCGTCCTCAGCTCCCAAGCCCACCTTCACCCCGCCTCCCCGGTGCCAATGGGGCACAATCGGAGCGGGACCGACGCCTGTGTCGGAGCCCGCCGCCGCAGCGGCCTCCCACCTGCCGCCGCCCGGCAGCGCGGACCCTGCGGGGGGTCCTCAGGGCGTTGGCGGTGCGCCTCCCGGGCCACGCCCCCATCTTGCTCCGCCTCTCGCTCGGCCACCCACGCCCGGCAACGACCTCTAGCGCTTCTGACGCGAGACTCCGAACTGGCTCCGGTGCAGTCCCTAGCCGGGGGCCACGCCTTATCTGGGCCCCGCGCTGGAACCTGGGATGGAACCTGCGGTAGCGGGGAGAGGCAGGCAAGGGGCCGGCCACAGGACCCAGGGTGCGGGTAGCGGAAGGCCACAGGCGCCCCTCTGTTTCCCAGGCCGGGGTGGGGGGATGGAGTTGAGCATTGAAACCCCATGGCCAGGTCTTCTATTGGGCCAGTGTTTTGACAGCCCCACCTTTGAGCTGTCAAACTCAGGGACCGAGGTGGAACTGTCCCATGGACCCCAGCGACCACTGGGCTGGGGGGCCTAGATGCAGAAGCCAGCTGGTCCTGATCATTCAACAATAACAATAATTATAAATCTCAACATGGTTTGGGAATCAAACTAGCACCAGTCACACCGAGGTTCCAGTCTGAGCCCTGAGATTACTTTGTGACCCTTGGCCACGCTCCAACCGTAAAATGGGAAAGATTCCTCTCTTTTCTTGTGAAGATACAGTTGAGTCATCTACGGAAAAACCACTGACACCTAATATAAACAACATACCACGTCCAACGCTGTCCAGGGTGATTCTGGTCCCTAGGTGGCCCAGGTGGTTTGACCCTCTCCTGCCAACGTAAAGGTTGGAGGTTACCACCTCCCTAGGAACACCATGCAAGGGAAAAGCAATAATGAAAACCAAAAACCTAATGAGTTACTTCCACTAAATCTTTGTAAACACACACACATTTTTTTGTTGCTGTTGTTAGTTTTGGTCAAGAGGATTTCACCCAAAACACCCACTGAGCCATCGACTCTAACACATGGGAGGGCCTGGTACACATCTAAGAATAACACCCGGGAGTAAGTGGCAGTAACTACTCACAAACGCAGATCCCGTGAGAGCGCGAGTGTTGGCGTATCTGCGTTATAGAGGATGAAACTGGAGCTCAGAGAGGCTGGTGATCTCAAGGAGGTGGCAAGTGGAGGTGGCTAGGCTCCTGCTCAAAGGCCACAGGGTAGGGCCCTTCACTTTCTCTCTGGCCTCCTTTTGTTCCACGTTGTCCTTGACACACTGCCTCCTAGTGTCACTGGCCTCCTTTCTATTCTTGAGGCACAAGCTTGCCGAGATCTTCCTTATCCCGGGGACATAACACTCACTGTCCTGTCTGCCTGGAAACCTCTTCCCACTTTTGGCAGGTCTAACTTCCTGCCTCACCTCAAAGGTCAGCTCCTCTGACTAATGCTGTCCACAGCACCTCCTTTTGTCTCCTTCACTGAGCTCACCAGCCTGAGACAGTTTCTTGTTAATTCACCTGCTTGTTTCCTGTTTGCCATCTGCCATCCAAACCTACTTTCTACAAGGGCAAGAGTTGGTTGTTCTTGTTCCCCACTGGGTCCCCCTTACCTAAAACAGTGTCTGGCATGTAGAAGGTGCTCACTATTGGTTGTACAAATGGAGTCATATTTTGGGAATAGTAATCCAAATCTGGTTAAACGGGATGCCACAAAATCCCTCCTGACAGGAACAAAGTAACGTGGGGGCACATAGGAGGTGCTCAATCAATCTTTGATCAATGAAGGAATGATTGGGGGGAAGCACTTGTTGAGGTACTCCATCTACAGCTCTGACCTTCTGCCTCCCTCCACCCACTCACTTAGACCAGGTGCAGGGAGGCAGTTAGGAGCTGGACTAGCCAGCCCCTTTCCTTTTGGATGGATGGCGCAGAGCCTTTTCTGTAGCTCTAACTTTGGGACATCTCTGTTGCCCCCGTCTGCACTGTACTCGTGTCTGTTCTGGGGGGGCTCTGAGAACATTTAGATGGTTTTCTGGGACACTGGAGAAAGGATACCACCCATCTGGCTGGCCCTTTTCAATGACTGTAATCCAACTTTTGCTGCTAATCAACTTAAGGGATCCATAATAGTCTTACGGGCTAAGGAGGCCTATATAGTTTATTAGCCTCTCTGATTACCTATGGGGATTCTTAGACGACTCCAAGCTTCTGGGAAATGGAAGCTGAGGGAGAAAGTGGCAGGGAGGAAAACAAAGGGCACTTGGTTTTGTTTTTCATCTCTCTCTCTTTTCACAGGAGCCCAGTGCTTTCTTGTTCCTTTCAACCCTTCCAGGTGTCTTAGACCTTAGAAAAACCAGTCACGATGTGGGCATTAACTAAAATCATGGATTCAATGTGCTTTTCAGGTTACATGGCACAGAGTTAGAGCTCAATAGAATGTTAGCTGTCACCATGATAAGAGTGGTCTCTAGAGAAAACATACCTGGAAGTGAGGAAACATTATGTCTGTGGCCCAGGAAGGCAGCAAGTCCAGGAACTCCCATTACAGCAAAGCCCTGTTGCACATACAAACCTCTTCTCCCCCACGGTGTCACACCAGGATCCTGCACTATGCCACTGGGAGGAGGAGGAGGAGGAGGTGACTGGATCCTAGACTGTCAGGGGTCAAAACACCCCTGGACAGGATCGTGGGCAGAAGGACTCCTGGCATATTTTTTGTTTATGCTCCTGACTTCCCTCATGGAAAGTACGGCTGTCCTGCAGTTCAAAGGCAGCAGACTATGGGATCCTGTGGCCCTGAATACCTGGAACAAGTTGTATTTTGTCCTCCAGCTCCATCCCCTCCCCGGAGCTACAACCTGGGCCAGTCTAGGCAAAGGGCAGGGCTAGGAGGGTTGGCTCTGCTGCTTCCCAATAATTGTTTGTGACTCACCCTTCCCTCCCCTCTTCCACCAGTTTGGGGTGAGAAAGAAAGAAGCTGACTTGGAGACAAAGAATCCTGGAACAACCAAATCTACTATTTTAGAGGAGGAAACTGAGGCCCAGAGAGGGAGGGACTTTCTCCAAGTTACAGCCTGTCTCTAGACACAATCTCTAGTCTATCCCATTCAATTTTAGCTCCTCTCTAGATCACATTTTAAACATTAAATACTAAAATTACTGGTAACCAAGAGAGAAATGTTATTTCCAAAGTCAGTGCTAGCATTTAAAGTTTCCGTTTGTTTTTCTTTCTTCGACTGTCATTGCCCGCACTCCAAGTCATACAAATTAACCAATCCCAGAAGGCTTTGACTCCAGAGCCAGCTCTGCCCTCCGAACATTCAGGGTGCCCCAGCAAAGAACCCCAAGGGGCAAGTTTGAGGCCTTCTCATCCCTAACTCCCCCACCACCCGGTACCCTACTTTTCCTTGCTTATTCTTGCTACTAACCAGTGGCTTCTAGGAAGGAATCAGTTGGTTAAAAGCACAACACTTAAGCCCTGACTAACATCAAAGGTAGTGTCAGTCCTGTGGCCTGGCTATGGGGCTAAGGGATGGGGCTGTGGGGGCTGGTGTCATGCCCTAGTCCAGGAGGAAGTTAAGTGTTGGTATGATTGACGGTGTGAGCTCATATGCTCTGAGGCTTCGATGTCCAACCATTTTTACATTTCTTCCTGCATCAGGATCAGATGAAAAGTTGTTTTGGAAACTCTCCAGTGACAGGTGTGGAGAGGATGGGGTGGGGGGCGGCGGGAAGCTGGGGAGCAAGAGGCCAGACTAAATACCTACATACTTCCCCACCCTCCCTGCACCCCCGTGCGCGCTGTGGCGGATCCACGCGGGCAGACTTCCCTCCGGGGACCCCAGCCCCTGAGAGGCAAACTGCAGCCTCCCCGGGACGCGGTGGGGGGCTGGGATGGTGCAGGGAATGCGGCCCACGCAGTGCGGAGCCAGCCTGCCGGGCGCCCCCCACCCCCGCCCCCGCGTCCTGGCGCCACCCCCTCCAGCTGTCACGCTTCCCCCCAACCCGTGCCCTCAGCATCCCCCGCCCCGCCCGCGGCGCGGCCCCCTGCACCCCGACCCGCGTGGGAGGCGGCGGGGGGCTCGCGGAGTCTCTCTACCTTGCCGGGGGAGGGCACGCGGTCCGAGCTGCAGTGCGGGCGCCGGCGCTGGAGCCCAAGCGGGGCTGGAGGGGACGGGCCTGGCAGCCGCGGGAGCCTCGGGGCCGCCCCGCTCCTGACGACACAACGCCCGCCCCAGCCCAACCCGCCGCCCGCTCCCCCACCCGCCCCCGTGCCCCCAACTACGAGAACTTGAGTCTGGCCAGGCCCCAGGGTGCAGTTCACTATAACCTGACTTCCCTCCCCCGCGTCTCCCCGACATTCAGGGCTGGGCCACTTTCTCTACTTCCTGGGCCCCGTCTTCCCGCGCCAGGGCGCAGCTCTGCTTCTAGCTATTGCTCCTTCCATCCCACTTCAGAGACTGGGATGAAGCCAAAATGAGGGGCGAGGCGCTGATGGGACAGCTTGGCAGTGGCCCACCCAGCCACGGTCTCGCCCACTTCCAATTGTTGCCAAGCCCTGACTTCTCGGTGCAAGTCCTTTCCATCCACCGTGACTTTAGACGCAGGGGATCCCGCAGGGGTTAGATTCCACATCCAGAGAGATCAGCAACTCCCGCCTCCGAGGGCTCCTTGCGGCCTGCCTTCTCTCCAGCGTCCCTCAGCAGGTCCATCCCAACCCCAGATGTCATATCTCGCAGACTCTGAGGGTCTTCCCCCTCCTCCGAGGATCCTTCCGTCTGCTAAGACTCCTCCTATCCCTTCCTTTTGCTGGGAGTGGACGTCTGGGTGCGCAGAGCTCTCTGGCCTGGGTGCCTTTCTCCATACCCACATTCTCCCACTTTGCCGGAGGCCCTTGGCGGGTGTTGCAGAAAGCCCTGGTCAAAAATAAGGAGGGATCAGAAGTCCTTTCCTGTCTGCCTGGACTCTGTGCTGGAGCTGTCAAGATTCTTGGCATGGTGGTGGGACTGGTAGAGCAAGGAAAAGAAACTGAGGCCTAGGGACTTACTAGTAGTAACTGAAGATCCACCCCCCTCCCACCCTTCATTGAAGTAGGGCAGAGCAACAAAAGGTTGGGTCCCAGGGATCCTTTTTCTTACACCTGGGGCTATGAGGGAGGGGGAGGGGAGAGCTCCGCCTAGAAGAGTTCTGTGTAACACACACACACACACACACACACACACACACACACACACACACACACACACACACACACACACACAGTGGTTGGAGAAGAGGGAAGGGGGTGGGGAAGAGAAAGAATGATTACAAGAAGCCCTCTAGTGGAAACAGAGGGATCTAAGTAGTTCCTGATGGTTTCCAAGACAGGCTCTTTGGGAACCAGAATAAAAGTCGCTGAGTGTAACTTGTCTGGAAGAGGCTTGGGAATACTGTTGGATCTGAACTAGAGATCTGGGTAGAGCTTGGCGAGAATGTCTCTTTGCTCCTGTCTTTCTTCCAGGTTTCACCCCCGATCTTAAAAAGGCAAGGGTCCACCACTTCCCATTCTTCATCTTTAAACTCTCTTTTTCCACTAACAAAGCTTCATTTCCCCATGCTGCATCCTCTCCTGAATTGTACATTCAGCAAACACTTTGAGAGTCTCGTTATCATGTCCTGCCCAGGTTTGCAAGGAGCTGTGGTGTTACCAGTGGTTACAAGTTGGGCTGTCAACTGCAAGTCAGCATCTGGAAACCACCTATGGCTCTGTGGGACCCAGATGGGGCTTTCTGCTCCCATAAAGGCTGATAGGCTTGGAAGCCCCAAAGGGCAGTTCTACTATGTCTTATAGGATAGTTATGAATTGGAATCAACACGATAGCAGTGGTTCTGTGGGACAGTCACAAACACAGCCCAGCTTAGTAGTGGCTTGGTGTGTGAGTGTGAAACCTCCCTGACCAGCCAACCTAAAATAAACATGTAAGTCAGAGCAAGTCCCCTGGCCTCTCTTTCAATGCATTTTATGCCCCTGAACGCCACATGTAAGAATAATTTAGGAAAGCGACCAATCCTTATGGTGCTCAGCTTTTCTTGCAAAGAACAGTTCTGGAAACAACACTTCGCAGTTTATGGCCTCCAGTGTATGTAGCCTGTATCTCCAACTCTGTCCTCCTTAAGATGTCTCTGCATAAACATCAAGACCATCTTTTCAAGACACCTTTTGGAACTTCAAAGAGTTATGAGTATGTTGGAGTCATTCTTATTCTAGACTTCTCTGTGTCCCATCAGACCCCACCCAGGTCAGTTCCTGGTGGAGGATGGGAGAAGAAAGCCCAAGACCCATCTGAGGAGGCGTCTAATGCCTACGGTTCCAGGTGTTCGTTTCTTTACTTAACCACATTGTAAAAATCAGAAAGAAAGAAACCGCAATGAACAAAGGGAGAGGAAAAAACAACAGCCTTGTTCTCCCCAGCTTCATCTTCCCCCCTCTTCCTCTTCAGGGTAGGGGGCCACATCCGGGACCCAAGGCTGGGTCCCAGGCCAGGCTACTAGGCACACAACTGAGTTTCACTTCCTGTCAACTCGAGAGCTGGGGCAGGATGTTTGGGGCCCAGCGAAGACTTGAAGATGCCAGTCAGGTGTTAACATGGGATTCAATGGGTAGCCTACTTGGGAGTTGCAGAGACCGCCCTCGGCTGGTACCACCCAAACCAATGTGTCCCATTAGTTTTGGAGGGTTCACCCCACACGCTCACCCCGGCCTAATCATGTCTTAGGCTACAGATGGGATGCTAGGTGGGGTGAGAGCAGAGGTACAGTTGGCAACAGAAGAATAGAGATGAAGCATGGCATTGTCCAGACACTTGAAATAAGTGATTTATTAAATGCAAGGTTAGCAGTTTGAAACCACCAGCTGCTCCTTGGGAGACTGATGAGGCGTTCTACTCCCCTCAAGAGGTATAGTTTTAGAAATCCAAAGGGGCAGTTCTGCCCCATCCTACTGGGTCACAGGAGTTGGAATCAACTTGATGGTCTGGAGAGGCAAGTCAGTTTTTAAATGACTTTTCTTTTGAGATCTATTTGGGCCTAGAGTGGAAATCATGGAGGTAGAAGATGAAAAGAAAGGCAAGCTGTGACCTGAGAAAGTTCCTGGGGCTTACTTCCAAAATCTTAGAATGCTTCTACTGAGCGACTGCTCACAGCTGTTTTTAGGAAGTCACTGATGTATCCCTTACTCCAGTGGGGCTGTTGGGCAGAGACTAATAAGACTGGGAGGAAGCTATGTATTAGATCTTCAGTTCTGAGCACTTTGTTTGTGAAAGGTCACACTGTCAGGTAAGTGTAGGACTGCTAACTACCAGCTGCTTCAGGAGAAAAATGAAGCTACCTATTCTAGTAAAGATGTTCAAAGTAGCGGGGGAGTGGGGAGGGAGGGGGAAAATGAGCTGCAGATATCAAGGGCTCAAGTAGAAGGCAAATGTTTTGAGAATGATGATGGCAACAAATGTACATATGTTCTTGACACAATGGATGATGTGTGGATTGTGATAAGAGTTGTACGAGCCCTCAATACAATGATTTAAAAAAAAAGATGTTCAAAGTCTCAAAACCTATGTAGGGTCACTATGCATTGGAATTGACAATGGCAGTGGGTGTTTGGGATCTGAGTTCTAGGAACACTGGTGACACTATTGGGTAAGCACTGAAACGTAAAGTTTATGGATCAAGCCCACTAGATGCTCCACGGGAAGATGAGGCTATCTGGCTGAATAAAAATGTACAGCTTTGGGGAGCGGGGACTGGAGAGGGAGGGGAAAAAATGAGGAGCTGATACCAAGGGCTCAAGTAGAAAACAAATGTTTTAAGAGTGATGAGGAAAACAAATGTACAAAAGCGCTCGGCACAATGGATGTATATATGGATTGTAATAAGAGTTATATGAACCCCTAATAAAATGATTTTAAAAATTACAGCTTTGGACCCTATCTTTCTAGGGTCAGTATGTGTGGAATTCTTACTATGAGTTAAAATGGACTCAATGCTACTGTTTTATTTTTATTTTGATGAGAGCCCTAAATCCATTTTGAGTTTTGATATAAATTCAGCCCTCGTTGAGTTCATTCTGACTGTGTTAGGCCAGGTTGAGTAGAGAATAAATTCAATGACACTCACATATGTGTAAGAAAGAGCTTTATATCAAAAGTAATTATGCATCAGTAAAACATCCCAGCCCATTCCAACTCAAGTCCATAAGTCCAATACTAGTCCATAAGTCCCTCTTCAGACTCACACAACCACATGCAATGATGCAGAATGCATGAAGATCACACGTAGGTGGGTGCAAAGTCTTGTGGATCCAGTGGCCGTGGAAGCATCACAGGGCTCTGGCAGACCTCAGAGTGGCCTGCCAGAAAGAAGGTGAAGACAGAGGGTGGGAGGAGAGAGGAGGTTCCCAGGACCATTGTTATGAGAAGGCCACACCCACAAGCAGTTACCATCAGGCTGTGGCCTGATTGACAGGTTGAATACCATGCCTACACTTTTACATATCACGTTGACATGAACTTATGTAACTACCACACTGACCATTAACCATCAATGTAAAAAAGCTTTGTTCTCAGTGCTTTTGAAAACAGATTAAGGCACCTGTAGTCAACATAGCGAGCTATGGTAGCATGGTGGGCTGCCCTCTGGGCTGCTAACCACAGTGGCTACTAAGAGGTGGAAGTATTCCAGTTAAACCAACAGAACAGCCAATAAAAAAGTTCATGGCAACAGTTTTTGAGAGTGCGCAAGGGCATTTTGCAAGGAGCCTGCTGGCTTTGTGGGTTGTACCTGTTGACCACAAGGCTAGAAATTTGAACCTACCATTCACTCCTTGGGAGAAGGATGAGGTAGTCTGCTCCTTAGAGATTTCTCTCTTTTTTTTCCCACATAAACAAAATTATTATTTATTTGGGGATTTGAGGTTTTTTTTGTTTGTTTTTAATTTTGGGTTTGGGGTTTTATTGGCCACTATGTGGGTAGGTAGTACACATGCACTTTAAAAACATGAAAACCTCATGAAAATGCATGTTAACTCTGTGCTAGGTATTCTTTCAGATTTAATTTTTTTTAGTTTTGACATATAATTTAGATATCGTACAATTCAATAGTTTTAACACATCAAGAAGAGTTGTACAGTCATCACCACAGTTTTAGAACATTTTCTTAATTCTTGTCCTCATCATTATAAGCCCCTCCTTTCCCCCAACCTCCAGTGTCATATTCCCAAGGAACCAGTAATCCAGTTACTGATGCTATAGATTTACCTATCCTGGATTTCATCCACAGAAAAACACTGCAAACAAAAACAAACAAACCAACAAAACTAACAGCAGTAACAAACTAAAAGAGAAAAACTTCAATTGAAAAGAAAGTAGAACATATTAAAAACTAGAACAAATTTTAAAAATGGATAAGGGAGATCAAATGATAAGGTGTTAAATTTCAACCTATGTGCAATTTACACTTTCCAATGTATTCTGTATGATAGCAAGGCTATCCACATTCCTGGCCCATGGTCAGAGGGGACTCACCAAAGACTTAATCCATGTGTATTTCCCTTCAGTTTTTTTTTCCTGTAAAGATTTATAGTCTCAAAAAAAAAAAAAGATTTATAGTCTCAAAAACTCACAGGGGTAGTTTGTAGTTTTATTACTCTGCCTTGTAGTCACTATGAGTCAGATTTTATTCAGTAGCAGGGAGTTTATTTTTGTTTTTGACCCAACCCAGATAGGTGCCTTGGCAGCGATAGTGGTTACATGTTGGACTGCTAACCACAAGGTCAACAGTTCAAAACCATCAGAAGAAAGACTAGACTTTGTACTCCTGTGAAGAGTTATAGTCTCAGAAATTCACAGGGGTCTTTCTACCCTGTCCTATAAAGTCACTATGAGTCAGTGAATTTGGGTTTTGGTTTGGAGGGCGAGGGCAGTCTCACTCTCACAGACAGCATGGTCATGAGTTGTGCCCTCACCAGCATAGTTGTATGATGGCAACCAAATGATGGCAAGGCTGCGGGCCCAGAACCAAAGCTGTAACTTCGCAAATCTGCAATAGTGAATGTGTCCCAATCCCCACTTCCATAGTACACCCTGTGCCAGTTATTAATTGATCTGATACCAATCATGATTTTGTGATGAGTTTCCTTTGTTTTCGATGTTCTAGAATTAACAACTTGGTCATGAATGCTTTGGACACAACTAGGTCCTCATGTGATGGTTTCCCTTATTTTTTGTTTTGGTTTTTGTTCTGGTTAAGACTTCATAAATAAAAGGGTCTCTATATAATATATTTGAATGGGGGCTCCCTCCGACAACGCATGAACAGGCAAAAAGATGAATGAAAGCAACTTCCCGCTGGAGGAGAGCAGAGCTGACACTTGAAGAAAGGACAGGCTGCCAGCCCCTCCCAGGATCTGGGGGAAACAAGTTTAACAGGCTTTGGCCCTGAAGGAACAATTGCTGCCAGGAGCAGAAGAGGAAGGACATTTAGATTTAGCTAAAGAATAAGGAAGCAGGGCAGGGCTACAAAGAGAGTGTTTGTAAGTATGGTCAGAACTGTTGGCAGAGTTGCCTTGCTTTTGAACCCTAGAGCCTGGTAGCTTAGAGGTTAATTAGAAAACTAGCTGGCAGTGGCATCACTTAGGGTTCATGTCACCCAATGCAATAACCATGATGACACGTGTCCCCCCACGCATCCATGGATCTCATCCCATACCAGATCATACAGAACCATTATTGTTGCTATCAGGTATCTTCAAGTTGGTCCAATTCACAGGGACTCTATGTAAAAACAGAGGGAAATACACTGGGTCCTAACCCATTCTCACAGCCAACCTGTTGGTTGCTGTTCAGCTTGAGCCCAGTGTCAATTCACTCATCTGAGATCTTCCTTTCTCTCTACTTTCTCTTCCTTTCTCTCTACTTTATGATGTCCTTCCCCAGGGACTAGTTCTTCCTGATGACATTTCCAAAGTAGAAGGGATGAAGCCTTGCTATTCTTACTTCTAAGAAGCATTCAACCACCCCCCCCTTCTGTTATAGATTCAAATAAATAACCGCCACTATAATCTCTTGATAATGTAGAAGAGTCTCTATTTGGTAATAAACTGACTGCCAGAATCTAAAAGCGATTCTTTGATTGCAGTCCTGAGTCGACATGTCAGTTCATCTTTAAAGGCAAAATAACTCATTTATCATTTGTGTAAGACTTAAGCAAGCATGGACAGAAGCAGAAAGCAAAATTAATGTTACCATTCTTTAGGGTTAGGGAGCGTTACAGGGTACAACAATGATTATAACATTCTGGTAACTCAAGAAGAGCAAACATGCATTACAAGGTACCTTCTTTATCATAAAAGAAACAATACCCAAACTGACTAAAACATCCTGGTTACCATAACAGGATTAACTACACCAATCAGGGTACAATATCAAAAGGAACTGCTAGGTAGCAGGATAGGGGGTTGTTCCTCTCCATGCCTGAAGGCCCCCTACAGGAGGTTGGAAGCCAATGAAGGCTAAGGGACATGTGCCAATTCAAGTCAGAGACGGGTGGGCAGTACACATAGGCAGTACACATAAGTGGGCAGTACACCTGGGCTGGCTCAAACTAGGCCAGGTGAGTTTAATTCAGCCAATGGGTTAGACCAAGCCTCCCAGCCGAATGCCCTACAGGCTGGAACCTGGAGACCAACACCCCCTTTTCCCCAGCTGCTCCTCTGCGGTCTCTCTGGCCTCGCTGGACGTGTGTGTGTGGGTGTGCAGTCCTCCACAGAAGCCTGTGCTCAGGGTCGGTATAGCCTGAAACTTCTTCTGTCCTTTATAAAAACCCACTTGGATCACAAACTAGACTTCGGCGTGAATTCTTGCTCGTGTGAAGCCAAGAACCAAGATCTTTCCCATCTGAGAAATGTAATAGAACAATATTAAGGCAAACGATATATTGAATAGTCTAAGCTAATTGTAGTGTGCTGAACCTGGAACTTGAGAGTACATTCTAAAATTAATCACCAGCAGAGACTTTCCCATAAGGGGAGGGAGAATGGGCAACTAACAAAAATGGAGTTTCTTTTGCTAGTCTGCCTCACTTCCAAGACTAGTTTGTTCTGGCAATCCATGAGTCAGTATATGACACACATAGTTCAAAGGCATCAACTCTGTGCCTGTCTCCCCTTTTAGGGTCCAGTTTTATCATGCATGTGAAGACAGTGTGAAGGCCCTATCTGACTTCCTCTGGCTTCCCTATGGCCATGAGGCGCTTGAGGTCGGACATGGCCCTGGACCTTCCATCTTAAAAAATATCTATATATTTTATTGGGGCTTGAAAAAATATGGAATGCTTCACAAACTTGCGTGTCATCCTTATGCAGGGGCCATGCTAACCTTCTCTGTATAGTTCCAATTTTAGTGTATGTGCTGCTGAAGTGCCGAATCTTGCTTCACCTATTCTGACACCAGCAGTTCCTCCCGTGGTCCTCTACTTCTCTGCTGGGTTAGACAATTCATTGCAATGGTCACACAGAATTCACAGACAATACTCAGAATTCTGGGTTTGGGGTTTGTGTTTTGTTTTTTTAAGGGGAGTTAACAGGTTATATCACAAGCCAGGATCAGTAAATAGCAAGGTTATAGTCATTGGTCCACATCAGAGCCTCTCCTCAGCCAGCAACCACTCTCCCTGGTCTTCAGCCTCTCAGCCACATGATCCTTTAGCTTCTGCCACTGTGGGCCAGGAAGCCCACCAGTGCTCTGCCTCACAGTCTTTTCTCTGTCCCATAGTCTCCCTGCCACAGCTTCTGGTGCTTCTGGTCTCCGCCTCCCCCTCTTTAAACATACATCTCAAACATGCTCCACTTCTCACAATCCTGCCATTCTCTCTCGGGCTCCAGGTGGGGTTGAGGTGTGGTTTTGTCTTTCAGCAGACCATACCCCCAAGGAAACAAAGGGTGGTGACTTAAGTCACACCTTCTTCTTTTTTTCCTTTTTTCTCTTATTTGATTTGGCAGGTGAGTTGTTACATGATTCCGACTTCCATGGCCACCTTCCTGCTAAGTCACACCTTCTTAAGATGGAGAAAGATATGGCTTTCTCTTCTGTAAATAGTCTCACAAACCCACAGGGAAGGCTCCACCCTGTCCTATAGGGTCTCTATGAGTCAGATTACTCAATGGCAGTTTCCTCGTATTTTTTTAAGTAAGGTGGAGACTAAGGATATGTCCCACCTTAATCCTGTAACAGAGCACTCCTTCAAAAATGGAATTTTAACCACAGAGATAGAGGCTATAATTTATAATACATTAGAGATTATGGCTAGGAGGGCCATATTAATTGACAACATGTCACACATCTGAGGCAACTGAAAATGCCATGTCTTGGGTCATGCTGACATGAATCCTCAAGGCAACATCTTTGCTTTAAAGACTTTAGATTGAAACTGTGATAACAATTGTACAACTCTGCTTGATATGATTGAATTATGAAATGATATCTGTATTAAATCCCAATAAAATGGTTTTGGAAACAGAAAAAATATAGGCTTTAAAGAGATCTGCAGTTGATTTCCCTAATGGAATAATTTCTTGAATGCTGCTTTCTGTTGTAAGTGTAAAAACAACCCCAAATTCAAATATAATTTATAGACATAGTTACTACGCTTAAACAGAACCAAGACATCAGATGAGAGAAACTATCGTTGGTATGAAGCGCTAAGGGAATCCAAGGATTTATAGCAAAACCTCCACTTAAAAAACAAACCAAACAGGGAATCCAGGACAGATGATCCCTTCAGGACCAGTGGCGAGTGGGGATACCTAGAAGGTGGAAGGAAGGTGGGGGTGGAAAAGGGGAACTGATTACAAGGATCTACATATAACCTCATCCCTGGGAGATGGACAACAGAAAAGTGGGTGATGGGAGACATCAGACAGTGTAAGATATGACAAAATAATTTATAAATTGTCAAGGGTTCATGAGGGAGGGGAGAGCGGTGAGAGGGGGAAAATGAGGAGCTGATATTAAGGGCTCAAGTAGAAAGCAAATGTTTTGAGAACGATAATGGCAACAAATGGACAAATGTGCTTGACACAATCGATGGATTATGAATTGTGATAAGAATTGTATGAGCCCCCAATAAAATGATTTAAAAAAACCCTTCCACTTAAAGAGGGCTTGAGTACAAGCAAAACTGTCACAAAACCCTGATTGGTGACAGATCAATACATCACAATTGCAGGCTGGACTACAAAAGTGAGAATAGAACTATGATTGGGACATGTGAATTATGCCAGACAAGAGTTTACAAGATTGGTTCAGGGCCCTCCTCTAACCGAGATAGCCAGGATATGATTTATGATTATGCTGACCCTAGCATCCCAAATCTATTAGGGGCACACTCAGGCAAGTCCCCATGGGCTCGCCTGCCCCTGCGTGGACTGGGCAGGAGAGTGGAATAATCCACTTTCTAATGCACTCTGCCAGAAGGCTAGGCTGTTCCCATCGTCAGTTAATGGCCCGAAGAATTCAATGGAGGATTAAAGAATGGATTTGGAGCGTTCATTGTATCCATAGCCTTCTGCAAACCTAGTGCTCAGAATGTGAGCTCAGAAACATTTCATGAATGTTAATTGTGGATCCAAATAAAATGCAATCCTTGACGACTTTAAGCTTTTCAGTTAGCTTGATGTTGCTTATTGGGTCAGTTATAAGGATTTTTGTTTTCTGTATGTGGAGGGGTAATCTACATTGAAAGCTAGTCTTGCGTGAGCACCAATAAGTACTGTTTCAAGCACCCTTCACTAGCAGTAAACGATGCATTTACTACCCTGATGAGTCTTCTGTCAATCTTGATGCTGCGTTCTTCATGCAATCCAGATTCTTGGGTCACTGGCTTCACGTTCAAATTGAGTAGGTATGGTGAAATTAAAACCCTGACACACACCTCTCTTGATTTCAAACTCTGCATTATCTATCCCCTTGTCCTGTTAAACAACTGACTCTTGGTCTAAGGTTCCACATGAGTACAATGAAGTGTTCCGGAATTTCCATTCTTCACAATTATATCTGTAGTTGTTTTTTTAAAAAACAATCCACACATGTACTATTTATTGACACAAATTATTTTCATCATGTTGTTTATCTATTACCTTTTGCAGTTTCCAATTCTTAAAAAATCATTTTCTTGGAGGTTCATGCAACTCTTATCACAATCCATACATCCATCCATTGTGTCAAACACATTTTTACATTAGTTGCCATCATTCTCAAAACATTTTTTTCCTTGAGCCCTTGGTATCAGCTCACTTTTCCCTTCCCTCCCTGCCACCCCTCCCTCATGAGCCCTTGATAACTTATAAATTATTGTCATGTTTTACATTGACTCCCTTCACCCACTGTTCTGTTGCCCATCCCCAGAGATTATATGTAGACCCTTAGAATTGATTCCCCCTTTCTACCCTACCTTCCCTCCACCCCTCCGGTATCCCTACTCTCTGGTCCTGAAGGGATCATCTGTCCTGGATTCCCTGTTTCCGATTCCTGTCTGTACCAGTGTGCATCCTCTGGGCTAGCCAGACTTGCAAGGGAGAATTCAGATCATGATAGTGGGGCAGAGGATGCATTTAAGAACTAGAAGAAAGTCTTATGTTTCATTGTTGCTACCCTGCATGCTGACTGGCTTGTTCTATAGTTTGTTATGACTCACACTGTCAAAATGACCCTTTCCTGCTTGGGTGTGTGTGAGAAGGTGGGGGAAGACACTGATAGGATTCACTGGAGCCATAGATATAAAATGAGCCTTCTGAGACGCAGGGGGTTGAGAGACTGAATTTCACTGTCAGCAAGAGCAGGGAGTGGAATGTTTCCTCTGGACCCCACTGGGATCCCTGTCCAATGAATTTCCTTGATTCGAGGGCAGCTGTGACATCAGAGGAACAGCAGAACCAGGAGTCGGAGCATGAGACAGAATGGTGGGCTCTCCAACCCCCAAAGAAAATCAAGCTACGTGCTTTGGGGCAGGAGGCTGACCTGTGGAGTGGCATGCCTCTGGGTACTTAACTGGGGAAGCTGGGCTCACTGACTCATGGAGCTGGCACTGGATATCTTGGCTTGAGGCTTACAGTGGCATGGAATGCCCTTTGAGCACTTATTAGTGACCCTGATAGAACTTAGTATCATGTCCAGAGTAACAGAGAATTTCTCATCTTCATTGTAGCCTGTCAATGTTCACAATAAACCTTGTCATGATGAGCATTGTCTCTGAGTTCTGTGTGGTCATCACAGTGAATTATAAGATCTACATGAATCCTGTTTGAGATAGAACATATCTGGTGTGAGGTGCGGAATTTATTGCAATGGCTCCTCATTCACAGAAACATGGGCTCTTGTAAGAAATATTTAATATCACTACTGTACTCAAATAAACACATAGGCACGGGAAGGAAAACAACTGAATCCTAGAATGGTTATTTTGCTTAAGGTTACTTGTAATGGATGTAAGGAATGATATGCTGCAGCTGGGAGAAGAGAAAAGCTGCTTCTGGAGTGGTCCTGGGGTGTGTGTGGGAGCCTGACTGATTAAGCCATTCATCTTTAGTAGGAGACCAATGCCAACTGGACCCCCCTGCCAGAGGTCCCAGGTAGTATGTAAATAAACAGTCAGGTGTGGTTCACAGTTTAGGGCTGCTAAGAAATTATTACATTTCTGAATTATCAAAAAGGTTAAAAACCTATCACAAGGATCAACCTATAACAATGGAAAAGTGGGTGAGGGGCAACAGAGGATGTAAGATATGAAAATAATAATCTATAACTTATCAAGGGTTCATAAGGGAGAGCGGGCACAGAAGGGAGGGGAATCAAATGAGCAGCTGATATCGGGCTCAATTGGCAAAAGAATGCTTTGAAAATGATGTCAGTGTTATGTACAAATGTGCTTGAAACACTGGATGAATGTATGGATTGTGATAAGAGATCTAAGAGCCTCCAATAAAAGTATTTAATTAAAAAAGGTTAAGGGTTAAATATCTGAGTACACTATTGATATTTCTTACCTGGTATAAAATCAATCATGATTACATTGCCTGGAAAAAAGTGACTTTTGGTTTCAAGTCACGGTAGAGTAAGGGGGTCAGAAGTAAACTGGAGCCCCACCCAGAAAACAATTTACTGTTTGAAGGGAAGACCTGAAGAGTCTGGCTTTTACTTTTTTGAGTAAACAGTTTTCCATTGACTACATCAGTACCTGAAAGCCTGTGTCCATCAGAAACAGCCCCATCTAGGATTGAAGTTAAAAACTCAGTGAGTAATAATAATAATTTATGATTTATCAAGGGTTCATGAGGGTGGGAGGGTGGGGGAAGGAGGAAAAAAAAGAGGAGCTCATACCAAGGGCTCAAGTAGAAAGAAACTGTTTTGAAAAGGATGGTGACATATGTAAATGCGCTTTACACAATGGATGTATGGATTGTTACAAGAGCTGGAATAAATCATTTGAATAAAATGATTTACTCAAATTAAAAAACAAAGACTCAGTGAGCTCAGGGTGTTTTTTGTGGTAACCACTTGGGTCCACTTACTGAGTGGAAAATGGAAGGGAGTGGGGGATAGGCAGAAATGAACACATGGGCTGATTTGGACACGTACCATTGGCACCCATTCTGATCCATAGGGTTAAAGATGAGAAGGTCTGAAGTTAAAAGTTAAATAGATCCTAAGCCTATAGGTGTGACCTATGCCCAGGGGCTAATGAGTGTGTGAGGGGCCAGTTAGTCCGAAGTGTAGGGAGGTGTGTGTGGACTCCTAGGGCTTCAGCTGATACCCAGTGAGCCTAGGGTGGATAACTAGGCCTGAGATGACCAGAGCCCAACTACGTGGAGATGTCTGACACCTGGCAAATGGAAATAGATGGCCAAAGTTGCACCCAGAATTGAAATTTTTTTTTAACACCAAGAAACATACTTGTCTTCTCAGAGTACTGAGTTGTTAGGGCAATTGAACATCTAAAATGAAGGGGCTGGCAAGAAGTTAAAGGAATAAAGTGGCTGGCTTACAAGTTTTCATGGGTGTCTTCATAGTAGAATGATTAAAATGGGGTAATAGTTCATGCATGAAGGGGACAATAGCTAGAAGAGCAAGGGGTTGGTCTTCAGGGGCAGTGAAGCACTTGTGGTTTTCCTAGTCAAAGTCTCTTAACACCCACCAAATGACCTTTTCCTGCCTGGGTCTTGGTAAGACACTGGTAGGATTCACCTGGGAGTAACTGTGAGGAGGAGTCACTGGATTGTCCTCCTGCTGTGTCAAAGTAAGCCAACTGAGAAGCAGGAGGGGGAATTCCACTGCCTGTTAGAGGCATGGTGCATGTCCTCGGGACATGGAGATCCTTTGTCGCAAGTGTCCTTGATAGAGAAGCAGCTGTTACATCAGAGGAGCAGCAGCAGCAGAACCAGGAGCCACAGTCGTAGGCTTCTCTGCCCACAGAGCAAGTAAAGCTGAGTGCTTTTGGGCAGACGGCTGACATGTAGAGTGGGGTGCCTCTGGGCACTTAACAATATCACATGCAAGTAAAATTTTGCTGAAGATATCCAACAATGGTTGCAGCAGTACATTAACAGGGAATTGCCAGGTTCCAGAAGACGATGTTGAGTAGTGGATATCATTGCTGATGTCAGATATATATATATATATATAGTTGGAGTTATTTAATGTAAAATATCCTTTGTAAACCTTCACCCCACAACATTTAAAATAAACTAAACAAAAGCCATGCAATTCAAATGTATTCACTCATCTTTGCGGTACAAAACACAAGTAACGTGGACCCTGTCATTTCAAGTGCAATGCCTGTGAAATCTTTTAGGGATCAGAGTTAAAGGTTTTGACAGTTTCTGGCTTTTCTTTTTTAAAACATTTTATTAGGGGCCCATACAACTCTTATCACAATCCATACATATACATACATCAATTGTATAAAGCACATCTGTACATTCTTTGCCCTAATCATTTTCAAAGCATTTGCTCTCCACCCAAACCCTTTGCATCAGGTCCTCTTTTATTTTTCCCCTCCCTCCCCGCTCCCCCCTCCCTCTCAAGCCCTTGATAATTTATAGATTATTATTTTGTCATATCTTGCCCTATCCGGCGTCTGCCTTCACCCCCTTCTCTGTTGTCCGTTCCCCAGGGAGGAGGTCACATGTAGATCCTTGTAATTGGTTCCCCCTTTCCAACCCACTCACCCTCTACTCTCCCAGTATTGCCTTTCACACCCCTGGTCCTGAAGGTATCATCCACTCTGGATTCCCTGTGCCTCCAGCTCCCATACGCACCAGTGTACAACCTCTACTCTATCCAGACTTGCAAGGTAGAATTCGCATCATGGTAGTTGGGGGGAAGGAAGCATCCAGGATCTGGGGGGAAAGCGGTATTCTTCATCTGTGCTACATTGCAACCTGACTCATGTCCTCCCCTAGACCCCTCTGTGAGGGGAACTCCAGTGGCCAACAAATAGGCTTTGGGTCTCCACTCTGCAATTCCCCCTTCATTCACTATGGTAAGATATTTTTTTTTGGATGATGCCTTACACCCGATCCCTTTGGCACCTCGTGATCGCACAGGCTGGTGTCCTTCTTCCATGTGGGCTTTGTTGCTTCTGAGCTAGATGGCCACTTGTTCACCTTCAAGCCTTTAAGACCCCAGACACTATCTCTTTTGATAGCCAGGCACCATCAGCTTTCTTCGCCACATTTGCTTATACACCCGTTTGTCAGATAGATCTTGGCTGAAGGCAGAGAATAACAGATGTTTCCTTGTGTTTTATTGGCTATCCAAAGACCTTCAATTGTGTGGATCATAACAAACTATGGATAGACTTGAGAAGAATGGTCATTCCTGAACACTTCACTGTGCTCATGTGGAACCTATATGTGGTACAAGAAGGGAACAAGGGAACACTGCATGGTTTAAAAGCAGGAAAGGGGTGCTCAGAGCTGTACTCTCACCTCATATTTAATTAAATCTGTATGCTGAGCAAATCATCAGAGAAGCTGGGTCATCAGAAGGATGTGGCATTTGGCTTGGAGGAAGGCTTATTCAGATAACCTCAGATATGCAGATGGAAAAATCTGCAAAGAGGACTTGAAGCACTTGCTGATGAAGACCAAAGACTGTAGCCTTCAGTATGAATTACAACTCAATGTAAAGAAAATTCAAATCCTCACAGCTGGGTCAACAAGGAACATCAAGATACACAGAGAAAAGGTTGAAGTTGTCTTGCTTGGGTCTACACTTAGTGCTCATGGAAGCAGCAGCAGTCAAGAGCTCAAGGATGCACTGCATTGGGTAAATCTGCTGCATCAGACCTGTTCAAAGTATTGAAAAGCAAGGTTATTGAGTACTAAGGTGGGTCTGACCCAAGTCATGGTATTTTTCAATCATCTCATATGCATGTGAAAGGTGGATTTTGAATATGGAAGTCTGAAGAAAAACTGATGTATTTGAATTATGATGCCGGTGAAGAGTAGTCAGAGTACCATGAACTGCCAGAAGAGCAAACAAATCAGTCTTGGAAGAAGCACAACCAGAATGCTCTTTCGAGGCAAGGACGGTGAGACTTCATCTCCCATACCTTGGACATGTTGTCAGGACAGTTCCTGGAGCAGGACAGCGTGGTTGGTAGAGTAGTTAGAGAAAGAGAGGAAGGCCTTTCAGGTGATCAAGGTTTGGCAAACTGATGGAGTCAATCCTGTCTCTCAAAACAATTTAAAGTTATTTGTGAGCCATAAATATATTTCTACAAATAAATGAAACCACCATTATCTGAATAAAGGCCTTTAAAATGGTTCATTTGAGGCACATGTACACATGAAGAGCCGCATATGGCTAGAGTCGGAGTTTGCTGACCCCGTGACTAGGATTGACACAGTGGCTGCAACAAGTTCAAACTCACAACTTACTGGGAAGATGGCGTGGGACTGTGCAGTGTTTCATTTGACTGTTCAGAGTGGCTATGAGTTGGACTAGCCCGAGGGCCCCCAATGACAGCACCCACAGAGCTGGAGCAGAGTACCTTTGGCGGGAGGCGTGGAGTGAGTTGGCATGCTCTTTGGACATGTATTAGCAGCCCTGGATGAACTTTGTTTTATGTTCTGACCAAGCAACTGCATGCTACACATTTCTTACCTGCATAATAACCTCTTACATTCCATAATAACCCCTGTAATCATGAGTATCATCTGTGAGCTGTGTGGCACTGCAATGAATTATGGAATCTAGATGCAAAAGAGAAGGCTGAGACAAAGAACACTGCTTTCAGCTAAGGTCCCATGGTAGCCTTCATTTCCACGTCCTCTTCTGAATCCACTTTAAACTTCTGGCCGTTCCCGGTTGATTTACTGCTGGCAGCCATTTAAAAATGGTTTCAATGACATTTTAATTTGTAGCTGGTATTAGGACAGTGTTTGGAAATGTCCACATTCTGAATCCTTAATGATGTTTATTGTCAATTTTAATAATCGAGCATGTGACATATTTATACTTAAATTATTTCTTAGATTATGTGACTAAATTGTTTTTATAAAATCTCTTTACATTGAATATGATTATTAGTCACATTATTAATAACTAAGTTTTTCATTTTTATTCTTCATTCTCAAAAGTTATTGATATAGGTTCACAAGTACTAATTACTGCAATATTATAGCTAGCACACAGAAAACTGGGCAAAGCTAGCAACTATAAAAACACTGATAGCATCAATCGCACTTGCTTGTTGTATATGCAGATGAAACCTAATTGTAATAGGATAATGACACTGTGGATTTTAAAAAGAGCTTAAATTGTGATCCCTGGTTTGCAGAAGGCTATGACAGTGGAAGCCCAAAATCCATTTGCAGGATTTCCACACGGATTAAGCCTCTAGTGAATCCCCTCTGACCATTGTTGAGGGATGTGAATAACCTGTTATCAGCCAGAGAGCACTGTAAAGTTGATTGTGGCAGAATTAGGGTACAAAGTCATATCATTTGATCTCCCTTTTGATTAATTTTAAAGTTGACTCAGTTAAAAAAAAGGGGGAGAGGGTAAGAGAAATACAAGTGGATTAAGCTTCTGGTGAATTCTGTCTGACCACAGACTAAGGATGTGACTAGCTTTACTACTACGCAGAATGCATTAGAAAGTGGATTAATATAGCTACAGTTAGGTTAAATTAAATACTTTATCATTTGGTTTCCTTTTGATCCATTTAAAATTTTAGTTTTTTTCTGCTTTTCGATTGAGGTCTTTCTGTTTTATTTGTTTTCTAAGAACATTTTTCTGTACATGAACTCCAGGATGGGTTAATCTACAGACAGTAACCGCATTACTGGTTCCTTAGGGGTACGGCAGGGGAGGTTGTGGGCAACAGGGCGCTAATAGGGATGAGTACAAGGAAGAAGAAAATGTTCTAAAACGGATTGTGGTGTTGATGGTATAGCTCTAATAAAACTTTAAAAATAAGCAAATTAGTAGAGTTTTAGCCTTGTAGCGCTATATGGCTACATGTAAACTGTACTTACATTTTAGTGGTTGTGTTGGGCTGCGATTCGCGAGGTCTGCAGTTCGAAGCCACCAGCTGCTCGGGCCGCGGACTGGGCTTTCTACTCCCAAAAAGTCTGGGAAATGCACAGGGGCAGTCCCACCTTGTCCTTTGGGGTCGCTATGAGTTGGCATCCATTCGATAGCGATTTTCCTTTCAACCAAACCTAATCTCAATCCCAATCCCACTGCTACCGAGTCAATTATGACCGCGGGGACCACACAGCAGCCCCCTCCCGCCGAGTCAACTCTTTGGGAAAGCGGAAAACCTGGTCGTCCCCCCTCAGAGGGGCCGCTGATTTCGAACTACTGACCTTGCAGTTAGACCACGACACCACCAGGTTCCCCGTGACGATCACGGAGCTTTTATTGAGCCGCCCAGAGATGTCTGTTGCAACGAAGGGATGAAAGGTCTGCCGTCCTGTCGGTGCCGTCCCCGCTGCGATTCGCACCTGTCCCCCCCACTCCTGTAGTGACGCCACGGCGAAGCGGACCCACCCCGCCGACCTCGCCCTGCCCTCTGACCTGCCGGGGCGGCAGCGGGGCTCGGAGGGCCTTCGTCACCACGCCCGGAGGCTCGGCTCGGAGCCGCCCCGGGGGCAGGGCCAGCGCAGGCCGCTCGCGCACCGGGCCGGCCGGCCCGCAGCCTCCGGGGCCATGGAAGCCGCGAGCAGCGCCGGAGCGGCGGGAACAGGTGACGGCCGGCGGCGCCCTCCACTCGCAAGGGCCCACGTGCGGGTCTCTGCCTGGGCGAGTGCGGGCTCGTCTCGGAAAGGGTCAGTGGGGGCTTCGGCGTGCCCGGCGCGTCCCCGGGGCTCCCCGGCCCCGCCGCAGGGCCCCTCCGCAGGCCGGCGCGGCCCCCCTCGCCTCAGATGCCAACCCCTGTGCCGGGGGCGGGTGGTCTTGGCGCCTTTTCTCAGCGTTTCCGGACTGACGGGGAGCGCCCTGGAGGACGCGGGGTCTGTGCCTCGGAAGTTCTCTTGGCACCCGCAGGGCTGCTTCACGTGCCGCAGGCGCTCAGGAACGAGAGCGGGAGCGTAAGGGAGCCCACGGCCTTTATTAACTTCTTCGGCTTTTCCGACCGGCTGTTCCTCACGCCCCTGTCATGAAATGGTGCACGCTCCCTTTAAGACCAAGATGGTGGCTTGCTAGGATCAGGACTCCGCTTCCGGTGGGGAGGGGGCGGGACTCCAGCACTCACGCCGGAAGTGGTTTGCGTTTCCAAGATGGCGACTCCCTATGTAACTGACGAGACCGGCGGTGAGTGCGGGAGCCGCGGAGCCGCTTCTCCCCGGGCTCTCCGGGCAGGGGTTTGGACTTGGAAAGGGGTCTGTGCCCCGCCCATCCCGGGGCCCCTCCTTTGCCCCGCCCCCCGGACCGCCTTCCCCATTCATTCTCGTGCGGGGTGTCACCTGCGCCCCCTTCTGGTCTTAGGGCTTTTTTTTGGGGGGGGTCCTGGCTTCTTCCGGTCACCCAAACCCGGGGGTCCTTCGTTGCTGGTACCTGCTCCAGCACCCTCGCGGGCCTAAAGCTTATCTCCAGCAAAGCAGGTGGAGCATCCTTCATGTCTTGGATTCCCAGCATGGAGGCTCCTACATTCTCTTCCCTCCAATTCCTGCCTCCTTGCTCCCCTCCCCCATATCAGTAATGCCTGTTTTCTCCCGTACTCCATCCCCATTTAAATATTTTTTCTTGAAGCGGTGTCTAGCCGAAAGAACTTACTGATATAGTATGTTTCTTACACTTTCTACCTCGTTGATTGTTGAGCTACTGAAATCCAGAGACGTGAAGGAAGAGAATTTAATTTTCAGCCTGGGTTTTCTCCCCTTGATGGTACCACCCGTCTCCTTCTGTGGTGACAAGGGTTGAGGCTGTTAGTTGAAGGTGGGACAAGGCCAATGTGGCCTGTTTTCATATTTGACCAGTTGTAAGAATCCTCTCTTTGGCTCCTGCAGAATGTCTAGCTTGGCTCCTTGAGAGAGAGAGAGAGAGGGAGTACCTTGTGCCTGTGGTGTGTTATAAACTGAGATTCAAAACTTTTCATCATGATTTTGCCGCATCCTAATTGTTTCAGTTTTAGAAACTTATTAATATCTAAATAGGATCCGATCATATATGTGAAAGCAATCTAAACTGCTATGCAAGTGCAGCTTACTGTGTGGACGCAGTCTTCTGTAGAGATGACACTGTGTTTGCTACAGTACACACTGTTTTGAAATGCATTAGTTATGCTTGCTGCCTGTTGCTCTCTGGGTTTGTTCTGAACCCTCTTTGTGGTACCTAATGCAATCCAGTTCTTTGCTGCTTTTCCCAACCTCACGTTTTAAAGCAACACAGCCTCTTTCTTTTTGCCCTCCACCCAGCATCTCTTTCAGTTAGCTCCTTTTAAGGTGTCCGCTGAAGGTACTACTTAACAGGTTAGTATTTATTTTTATCCTTAAACATTTTCGTTACCTTGACTTAATGAACATCGAGGTATTGCATCTTGCTCTACGCCCACCCCGAGGTAGCTTCTATTTCCTGTGACTTTGGAAAAGGAGAAGGAATCAGATTGCTTACCTGACTGCACTCCTGTGGCAAGTATTGTAATGCAGTTAACATTTTCTTTGAAATCAGAGCACCATCTACTACTCAGAAAGCACCCAGGCCTATTTGGATGTTTTCTCCTCCGCTCTATATTTCTTGCTATCATAATTCTCAGAGCCGTCAGCCACTTAGTAATACTCTAATCGCATAGTTTCTCAGAAGGGAGAACGTTGACGGCGGTTTCCTTTTTACGAAGAGACTTCAAAAAGTTCATGGGAAATGACATTATTTCCAAAGCTCCCTATGTCAAAGCAGCTTCACGTCAGAATCACTACAGCCTGATTCTCACCATGACATTACTGCCCCTCAGATGGTTTCCATTACTTTAGCCTCCTTCTTGGCCACACTCAACTTTTTGGCCCTCCTTGGGCTCTCTGGCAGCCCTGGTGGCAGAGTGGCTATGGGTTGAGCTGTTAACCACTGGTCAGCAGTTTGAAACCACCAACCAGCCTCCTCTGGAGAAAGACGGGGCTTTCTACCCCTGTGAAGAGTTAGTCTTGGAAACCCACAAACGCAGTTCTACCCTGCCTGTTGGGTTGCCATGAGTCAGAATCGAGAGTGAGTTTGTTGGGTTTTTTTAGTTTGAGGCTCTCTGGAAGAGGAGCTCCAGCGGTGCAGTGGTTACAAACCACCAATGCTCAAAACCACCAGCCTCTCCACAAGAAAAAAGACCCAAGGGTCCACCTAGGAAATCCTACAGGGTTGCTTTACTCTGCCATTAAGGGCCTCTGACTTGGAATCAACTCGACAGCACACGCATCAACAACTGATTCCCTAGCTCTGACCCTTCCCAGCCTTCCGAGTCTCAGGCACCTTTGGTGCTGACCAGGTAGACATTTGTGACCAGTCTTTTTTGAAACGACCTTCTTTGCTTTATTTGTTCATTGGGCTTTTCATACGAATCAACGGTTTTCTGTAGGATTCCAGCCTACTGCCTGTTGTCACAGAAAGAGCTTGAAAGCTGGTAGAGTTGGGATACCATAATTGTATAACTTCCGCCAAGTTCACGGGTTCTCTCCAGGTTATGTCCTGATTTCCTTGTATTTTCTAACAACAATCCCACCCCCACCCTAAGTTCTCCTGTTCTTTGTGACTTCATCTTCTATTTCACTGAGAAATACAGATCCATCTTTATTCATCTTTTTTTACCCCCTGTCTGCAGCCAGTTTTCTTGAATATGGAGTCAAAAACAAAACAAAATAAAACTCACTTCTGTCCATCGATTACAACTCCTAGTGACCCTGTAGAAGTTCTGTGAGTTTCTGAGACGATAACTCTTCATGGGTATAGAAATCCCTGCCTTTCCCCTGGAGAGCTGCTGGTGGTTTTGAACTGCTGGCCTTGCGGATCACAACTGACCGCCTAACCACTAGGACACCAGGTCAGCACTTGTTAATTTCATTTCCTTACTACTTATTTGTTCACTAACTCCATGTGGTTTTCATGTTTGGCACCAGTCTCTTTTCTTTTTTGTGTGTGTATAAGAAAGAGCTTTATATACAAGAGCAATTTATTATTGAGAAAACGTCCCAGTCCAGTCCAGATCAAGTCAGTAAGGCTGATATTAGCCCATATGTCTGATGCCAATCTATAAATTCTTCTTCAGACTCACGAAACACATGCAATGATGCCGAATTTAGACAGATCACAGGCCAGTGGGTGCATAGTCTTGTGAATCCACTGAGGGTGGAAGCATCTCAGCACTGATGAGGATCTTCAGGTGGCTCCTCCAGGTCTGGGACTCTCACTACCATCAGCAAAGATCCATGTGTCTTGTCAGTAGAGAGGCTCTCGGGGAGTGAGCCTGTGTCCTCCCTCCAGCGAGCTATTTCTTTTGCACCTCCAAATGAGGTCATCCAGCTTTGACCGATTGACAGGCTAGACCCCACCCCTTCACTCTGAATCCTCAAATTTAAAAAAAAATCATTTTATTAGGGGCTCATACAACTCTTATCACAATCCACATATACATAAATTGTGTAAAGCACATCTGTACATTCATTGCCCTCATCATTTTCAAAGCATTTGCTCTCCACTTAAGCCCTTGGCATCAGGTCCTCATTTTTTTCCCCCTCCCTCCCCACTCTCCACTCCTTCATGAGGCCTAGATAATTTATAAATTATTATTTTGTCATATCTTGTCCTGTCCGAGGTCTCCCTTCATCCCCTTTTCTGTTGTCTTTCCATCAGGGAGGAGGTCACATGTAGATCCTTGGAATTGGTTCCCTCTTTCCAACCCATTCTCCATCTACCCTCCCAATATCAACTCACACCCCTGGTCCTGAAGGGATCATCTGCCCTGGATTCCCTGTGCTTCCAGCTCCTATCTGTACCAGTGTACACCCTCTGGTCTAGCCAGACTTGCAAGGTAGAATTCGGATCATGATAGTCGGGGGGAGGGGGGGAGGAAGCATTTAGGAACTAGAGGAAAGCTGTATTTTTCATCGGTGCTACATCGGACCTTGTGGCACCAGTCTCTTTCCTAAGGTTGCCTGTGCCTTTTCACTCTTGAATGTGGTGCTGCCCTCAAAACTAACCTGACCAAATCAGTGTTTTCCTTACTTATTTCTGTTACAGGCATCGTGTTCTAGCCAACCCAAGACCAACTCTTCAGATCATCCACTTTCCAAACAGTTTCACGTTTATAGAAGTTGAGAAAATGATATGGAGCATCCCCTTCTCCATTTCCTGCTCCCCATGTTATTAACATATTAGTATGGTACGTTACTTACAGTGAAATGAACTAGCATATTGATACCAAGAGAAACTCTGGTGGCTTAGTGGACTACACACTCAGCTGCTAACTGCAAGGCCAGTGGTTCAAACCCACCAGCTTCTCTGCGGGCGAAAGAGGAGTTGCAGTCTCGGAAACCCACAGAGGCAGTTCTATTCCGTCCTATGGGTCCCTGTGAGTCGGAATCTGCCTGATGACTGAGTTTGTAGTTTGTTTTTATATCGATGCAATGTTCTATTAACTAAGGTCTATGCTTTATTCAGATGTCCTCTTTTTTTTTTTTTTTTACATAATGTTATTTTTCTGTTCCAGGATCTCATCCAGGATACTGCATTACGTTTAGTTCTCAAGGCTCCGTAGGCTGCTCTTGGCTGTCCATTTTTCAGGCTTTCATTCTTTGTATGGTATTGATTATCTGGGGGAGGACTGGTCAGGGATTTCTTTCAGTGATACCCTGTCTTACTCATTAGGGTGCCTTCAGCAGTCCAGTCAAATCAGCAAGTCTTACAGGAAGCTCTGGACCAGCTCACTCCCAGTCACAGAGGCCGCTCAGATGGTTATTACACTCTTTTTGGACACTCCAAAGGGGTCATTTTGATGGCGCTTCTCACAGGACACAGGGTGATCCCAGCAGTGTATTAGGAAGAAGTTTTCAGAGAAGTGAAATGATACGGGTGCGAAAGGAGGCCAGGGAAGTTGTGCACAGGCCTTGTTTTCCATCCCGGTGCTCCTGTAACTGCTCATTCTTTGAGGCCAGCAAGAGCTGTCCTGTAAGGATCCCATTGGGGAGACCTAGCCCATCCACCCGGCAGCCCTGGTCTTGGCCTTTCAGACTTACTTCATTTTTTTTGCAAAACAAGGAACACAATTTGAGTCCCCCGGGGATGCCCAGGCTGCTCTTTTGACGTGGTATCAATGGAAGCACACAGAATTATTTGGGGAAGGGTTGGGGAAAACCACCTGCAAAGTATATAGATCTAGATAGACGTGTTGGAGAAACTTTTCATATTTTGATTTTTGTTTAGTAAAGGTGTGTAGCAGCACTTTTTGACTCACCTCATATTGTCATTTTGTGTACAAGAATTAGAACCTGTTTTAGAAAATAATAGCTCTTGCCATTCAAAACCAAACCAAAAAAATAAAGAATACTCTGGTGGGAATTGTTTCACTAAGGATATTCCAAACTTGTTTAATAACTTTTGAGATAGGCTAAAAAACATATTTTTTATCTACTCTTTTATTCATTATAACCCTCTCTGATAGCATATCCCACAGGGACCCTATATGATGGAGTAGAATTGCCCCATAGGGTTTTCAATGCTGTGAATTTTTACAGAAACAGATTACCGTATTTTTGCCCTGTGGAGCGCTGGTGGGTTCGGCCAACCTTTTGGTTAGCAGCCGAGTAGTTTAACCACAGGGCCACTAGGGCTCCTGTATTCCGTTAACATAAGCACAGTTTTTCAGTGTGGTATGCCATGTCTGCCTATACCTTCCAGTGTATAGATTGGCTATCTAAGATGGGCTAAGATAGGCTATAGCAGTGTTTTATGTCAACTGTGGAGTTAGACCTGGATTCAAATTGCAGCTACGTAATTGTGATATTTGGATAAACCTTTAACCCCTTACAGATGGTTTCTTCTTCTGTAACTGATGCTGTCTACCTGATACTTAGATTCAACAAAAGAATTTAATGCCCCTAGGTAATATTAGTGTTAGCTGCAGTTGAGTTGGGCCCCTGCCTTAACGATGACCCCAACCACATACCAGAATGTGAACTGTTGCCCTGTCTTGTGTTGTGTGTGATTATACATCAGACTATTGTGTCCATACGATTTCCACTGGCTGATTTCACAAGTCGATTGTAGGCCGTTCTTCTTGGTTAGACTTAGTTTTGAACCTGGTCAGCATCACAGCAACAGGCAGGCCTTCCCTGAGGCTGCTGTGTGCACATCAGGGACAGGAATTGAACCAGAATCTTCCCCATGACATAGCATCCCAATGCGGAACTGATCACAATGGTCTACATATAACCCCCTCCCAGGGGGTGGGCCAAATAGTTGCCATTTAGAAGAGACCGTAACCCAGGTAGCGTATGGTTTTCGTTCTAACCTCACAGAATACCTTTTTCTATGGCAGTGGTTCTCAGCCTTCCTAATGCCACAAACCTTTAATATGTTGTGGTGAATCCCAACCACAAAATTATTTTCGTTGCTACTTCATAACTGTAATTTTGCTATTGTTATGAATCTTAATGTTAATATCTGACATGTAGGATGTATTTTCATTGTTAAAAATTGAACATAAGTAAAGCACAGTAAGTAATTACACACACATACAAAAGAAATAGGAGCATCCTTGCCATATGTTGGGGTGCTAGCTACAAGGTCAGTGGCTTGAACTCACCACTTACTCCACAGAAGAAAGGTGAAGCTTTCTGCTTCTGTGAAGGTTTTTAGCTTCGGAAACCCAAAGGGACCGTTCCAGTCTTCCTGGGAGCCACTATGAGTCTGAATCAACTCGATGGCAGTGAGTTTGTTTGGTTCACACAACCAGCCTTGTGCTCTCTTCTGATTCTTGCACTGCCCCGATGGCCCCTTGTTGTTCCTTTTCTTGGAATGCCTCTTCCATTCTCTTTCCGCAGAAGGACAGGCCACTGTTAAACTATTACCATGACTACCATGGAGCCCTGTAAAGCCAACTTCCTAAGAATTTCCTGATCTCCTACCTCCTCACCTCACCAGACTAGGTGTGATTATATATTCTCTTGGAATCTCTTACCAGTGTTTCTATGTCACTCATGATACTTAAAAATAATTGCTTTGTATTTGTGTAGTAGTATTTGCCTACATAACCTTTCCTTGCCGCCCGTAGACTTCAAATTTCTGGAAAGTAGGTATCATTTCCCTCATTCTGATAATCCTTATAGCACTTAATGTAGTACTTCAACGAAATTCATTGCCCTAGCATCTATGTCGAGTCATAGTGAAGCCTGTAGGACAGGGTAGACTCTCGATGGGAACAGAAAGCTCCCTCCCTTTCTGCTGCAGAGCGCCTGGTTGTTTCGAACCACTGACCTTGCAATTAGCAGCCCAACACATAACCACTCTGCCACCACATGTGCTCATGGGATAGTACTTAGGAGGCAATAATAAATGCTTATTGTATTTTATTCATGTGTAGTCTGCCTTCATACCACCCTACTTTTCTTTCTTTTTAAAAAATCATTTTATTGGGGGCTCCTACAACTCTTATCACAATCCATACATCCATCCATTGTGTCAAGCACATTTGTACATTTGTTGCCATCATCATTCTCAAAACATTTGCTTTCTACTTGAGCCCTTGGTATCAGCTCCTCAATTCTTACCACCCTACTTTTCAAAAACTAAATAAGAATTTCTGAAGGAGCGAGGCAGGGTTTTCTGGTCATCTTTCCTCAGTGCTCCTTGTCCTTTTCCTCGCTCAGTACTTAACCTCGTTAGCCACCTGCCTCCTCATCTCTCTTACACTCCTTTTGGCCTCCCTGGCACCGAACTAGCTTGCTATATTCTTTTTCCTACCAGTGATGTCTTGTTCGTGCTGCCCCACCATTTCTCCTCGAGGAAATTGATGATAATTTTTTTCCAGAATCATTCTTCCACATTGATCTCTTTTTTGTATTTTCTCTGTGTGGGGAACTGCCTTCAGACCTTACAGTTATTGGCCAAGGCCATCCTCAAATCTAAATCTGTGACCTGATCTGCTTTTGTAAGACACCCCTCCCAGGGGCTTATCACTCAGTGCGGATCAACTCGCTTGCCAACCTTGGAGTTCACCTCCTCCCAAACTGGCTATTTTGTGAGGCTTACTCTCTCCATAGGAGCCCTGGTGGCATCGTGGTTATGTGTTGCACTGCCAGCCGCAAGGTCAGCAGTTTGAAACCACCAGCTGCCCTGTGGGAGAAAGACTTGGCTTTCTATTCCGTAATGAGTTAACAGCTGTGGAAACTCAGGTAGCAGTTCTCTGACCTACAGGATTGCTATGAGTCAGAGTGGACTCCGTGCAGGGCGTTGTTAATCTTGTTAAACTCCTGAGAACAAGGCCTCTTTCAGTTTAAAGGGTTTTTCTTTAAATTGCTATGACTTGAAGGACACAGATTGGGGATTATAGTATAGCAGACATGGGTGAATGACAAAGTTTATAAGCATCCCTTCAACAACTGTCTGTAATCTGGAGTTTCTGACTCTTCAAGCTGTTACCTGGAAAGCCTGACGTTGTGCCCTGGTGTGTAATTCTAGGAGTGGGAACCACCAGACTTCTCCCTTGGATGCCAGAGGACGGCACCAAGATAACCTGAAATAGGTGCTCCTTTGTGAAAACGGGCTCTTTGTATTGTGGAGGACGCCCGACAGGATGGCCTTCCAGGAAGCCTCTGTCCTGGCTTTTCTCACACTCCCATCTTTACTAGTCTGAACCTGCTAGCTAGAATTTCCATGCAATCAATTTAAGTAGATGTTTTTGGCATTGTTCCTTTCTTCCTAATTCCTTATCAAACCCTGCTTGTCTCGAAGTCATACTTTCACAAAGATTTCTCCCCCCCCCCCCCCACTTTTTACCAGTAGCTTTTATTCTCCTCCAAATAGTTCACATGCTAGAGTGAGCACTGTCATTAGCTGGCTTGTTAACGACCTTCCTCACTAGAATGCATGCTACAAGAGGGCAGGGGCCTTGCTCGCTTGCTGTGTCCATTGCTATGTCTCTGGCTCCTGTTACAGTGCTCGGCAGGCACCGTAGTAAGTGCTCAATAAACATTTTAAGTGAATGTGTGAAAGAATGTTCTGAACCATATGCCTGACCTCCTCACAGGTATGTGGTTAAAGTCAAATAAGAGACTGCATGTGAAAAGCATCAGGTTAAGCCCACAGTAGTGTTTCCATGTTGTCCTCTCTCTAAAGCAAATGTTGGCAGCTTTTAGATCCTGTTGACGCATTCTTCACAGTACATTTCTCTTTCATTTCCCATCCAATAGCCATGGAGACCACTTCAGTCAAGTCCTGCACATTGCAGCTATTGCAGTCATTTGCTTCACCTTTTGTTTAGGGTAAGGAGCCCTGGTAGTGCTGTGGACTAGTCCTGGCACACTTCAAGCCCACCAGCCATGCCTGGCCAGAGAGATTGACAGCCTCGGAAACCCAGGGGTGCTAGGAGTAGCTATTGACTTCATGTGACACATTTTCACGTTGATCTTAGGGCATTACTTTGAACGAACCCTCTGGGTCCCCTTGTTGGCCGTCAGTGCCCTCCCATAGTTAGATTTTTACGGGAGTAGAAAGCCTCATCTTTCTCCTGAGGGGGCAGATGGCGGTTTTGAACTGCTGACCTTGCGGTTAGCAGCTTAGCAGTCCAGCCCAGCGCATAACCACTTTACTACCAGGACTCACTTCCCATAGTTAGGTTTTAGTGGAGATTGCAGGCCCTTTACTTTGACTAGTTTACCCCAGCTGCCTTTCCTGATGCATACTGGATCCTTGGCTCTTCTCCAAACATTGCACTTAACATTTATTTATTATTTAATTCAGTAATTTTTATTACCGATACTTTAATACAGTAATTCAGACCAATATTTGCTGTCATCAGCTAATGTTTACTTTTGTTTGGGGCCGAGGCCCTGCTAAAAAGATCAGAGACACAGTCCCTGTTCTCAGGCACCCAGATCGGTTGAACTTAGAACACGACAAAGGCAAAGACCAGTACGTGGGTGCACCAAGGGCTCCTCCTCCTAACCTGGCCAGGGCTCGGGAGTCAGGGAAGAGCAGAGCAATGAACTGTGGTAAGAAGTGAGGGAAGTGTTCATAAGGCCGAGGGAAGCAGGAGCAAAGAGGCCGAGAGACTGTGGGGAGGGTCTGAGTTTGATATGTCGATAGTTCCCTACCTAGAGCAGAGTGTGCGTGCAGGAGCCCAGAGGTTGGAGACTCGCACAGGGGGGGCAGGAAGGCCTTTGTGTGCTGTTACCCTGAGGGCGACAGGAATCCAGGAAGAATTTGAAGTCAAGTGTGACCAGTCAGATCCATCCCTTTCCTTCCTTCCTTTACCGCACTCCCACCTCTCACTTGTGTAAATCTCTCTTCAAAGAGTGCTGGATCTACCAAGGTTTACAACAGAGCCTTTATGAAATCTTTCCAAATCACCTGGCCAAAAGGAATTTCCTCTGCTCAGATCCTCCAAGCTGTTTATGCTTGACCCTCGAAAATCATAAACTTTTAAAGCCATCGTAGAACAGCATTATTAAAACTTTTTAATTGCAGTTTTCCAACACATTCCCATTATTGCATGTTCGTTTCTAAACTTACAAATAATATGTAAGCTATTTAATGGTTGAAGTCACAGCATATGTACAATTTTATTTTACATTACACTACATGCTGTACTCTTTTATTCTGCATTGTTAGTCATGTTGATGGGTATACTATATATTTTTAACCATTCTTGTAGAATTGGATATGACTTTTAGCTCTCAGTAGAAAATGACACAACTTTCACGTGGTTCTCCTTTTCCTGTTGGATCTATTTCGCAAAATCCTCCAGGTTGCGATTGCTGAAACAAAGCATTTTGAATGCTCTCTGCCCTCGATGCCCTCAGCCCTCCCTGTCAGTGAGTGCACTTGGTCTTTGGTAACCCTCTGGTGCTTTCCTTTCCGTTCTCACTGTCAGTCAGTCCATCCTGCCCTTTATGCCAGGATTCTTGAAATCTTTCTGCTAACTTGTTTCCTCAGCCTTCACTCTTCCCCTTTTTAATTTATCTTCTCATCATGCCAGATTAATTGTCCCCAAACCCTGCTTTGAATAAAGGACATTCTTTCAGCAAAGTACTTGTTGACTGCATTGCTCTGAGCCAGATATTACACTCAGAGTCTGAGCAGCCTCCTTCTTTGCCAGGTCCATGTCTTTTTCATTTAATTTAGCCCTTTCCCAAAAGCCTGTCTCCAGTCCCTGCCCTCCCTCCACAAAGCCTCTCAGTTTTTTCAGTCTTCAATTTTACCCTGCCTTGAAGTTCAGGGACAGTGTTTTAGCATTATTTGCCTCATTTGCCAATTAACGTGCATAACCTTTTATGATTATTTATATTTGACAACAATGTATTCCTGTTTCAAGTAGATTATGAGACCTTTGAGGAAAAGGGCAGGATCTCGGTCTTTGCTTACAAATTCAAAGCCTTGCCCATCACAGCTGGTCCAAGAATGTTGTTAATGGCTCTCATTCCCCAGATAAAGTATAAATTTCTTGACATTTAAAACTAGGACAGAGTATTTGGAGGGGAGAGGGGGTAATTTGACTTTCACTTGCTCCCTAACATCAAATGTCTGACTTACACGGAGCTTCCTGTCCCTAAATACGCCAAGCCCATTCTTCTAGCCATGACGTTCTTAGGTTTGAACAGCTTTGTTTGTGTTTAAAAATTTTATATTGTGGCCAAAGGAGCCAATTTATTTCATATTTAATTCATGGGTGACCCTAGACTTGACTTTTTACTTAAATAAAATCACTCTCTTTTTAAAGTAATACAAAAAAGAGAGAATTTTCCATGTTAATGGCTCCAGCCTCTTCCTCTCCCAGGCTTTCCCGCAGGGTAAGCAGCATTATCTAGTGTGGTCCTCAACCTTCCTAATGGCGTGACCCTTTCACACAGTCCCTCATGTTGTGGTGACCCTCAACCATCAAATTATTCTTGTTGCTACTTCATAACCATAGTTTTGCTACTGTTATGAATTGAGTGATCCCTGAGAAAGGGTCATTTGACACCCCCAAAGGGGTTGCGACCCACAGGTTGAGAACCGCTGATCTAAAGGCTTTTGTGGGTCCTTCCAAGGGCCTTCAACACAGACTGACTATTTAGATCTTTCAGAACGGGACAGTGCCGCATGCCAGCAGTTCTTAGAGTGGTTCAGGGTCCTTGGGGATTCGGACAACCCTTTGGGGAACTCTGCAAGCAGAGCTGTTGCCGTCATCACCGCCATCAAGTTAATTCCAACTCCTGGCGACCCAAGGGTGCAGGGAACTGTTCTCGGGCTGACTGTTCTGTATTTGCTTTTTGCACAAGGCTGGCATTCGTTTGCACTGATGGAGCAAAGCAGCGATGGGAACTGCTGTCACGATAGCACAGTTCAAGGCAATGGCACCAAGCCACCTCTGTTACTCTTTCCTCGACACATGCAGCAAATAATGACACTTTCCGTTTAGAATAGCCTTCGTGAAAGTGTAAAAAAGATTTTTTTATTAAATTGAACCCTTGAATACACTTACAAAATCAGCTTTGTTTATTTTGATACATGCCCTTTTAATCTTGTCTGTGACTTAGCGGGATGGTTGTCTCAGGAGGAATCACCTGTGCGGTTGTCTGATTTGTAAGCCCAACAAGCTTCATGGAACATCATTTATACTTGAAAGAACTGCTAGTGAATTGGTATCTGACAGACATTTTCCTGGGAACAAAGTGAGCCTGTCACTTTAGGAACACAGTTGACAACATTTACCGCCAGTGAAAACACTCAAGCTTTCAAGTGACGAGGAGGCCCTATGGGAGTTTGGTGGTGAAACTTGTAGCAACTGAGCAGACTCATTGGAGGAGCTAACCCGCTAGCCACTCGGGAGAATAACGGGCAGTCTGCTGCTGGCTTTGGAAGCTGGAATCGTGGAACTTCTGTCCGGCAGTATGTACTTGACGGCTTCCCAGTACTTACAAATTCTTCTTTAGTGGAGAATAGGCTTTTTAAAATGTTGGGTAATGACATTAAATTAGAATGTAAAAGGGGTTATGAAATAAAGTTTGAAGATGGCTGCTCTACAAATTATTGGGCATCTTGACCTTTCATGTAGTGTGTCATGCATAGCATTTAATCAGGACACGCAGAGCCAGCATCTGTAATAGTAGTGTGCTTCACGGGTGAATCAAGTCTAGTTCCCCTTTCTTCTGGTGATGGCCATTCAAGTGTTTCCAGCCTTTTTTCTAACTCAATGATATGGCAACAAATATACATCTGTATAGTATTATATTCTGTAGTATAAATCCAGGCTTAAAGTTGGGCTGATTTTCAAGTTCCATCCAAATAAATTTCCCGTCTCCATAAAGTCTCTAGCCATTTCTCCTTCTGTAGTTCTTTCCCCCTGTAAAACCATTTTATTGGAAGCTAATACAGATATCATATCAGTCCATAGTTAAGTCACATCAAGCAGTATTGTACAATTGCTACCACGATCAATTTCAAAACGTTCTCTTCCTTCATAACTCCCTTTACCTTGCTCCCCCTCCCCCACTGTGCGCCCCCCTCCTGGAACCCTCACTGTAGTTGCTGTCTCTATTGGTTGATCAATGCTGAGTTTTATTTGCTGAAAAACAGCAAAACATATTACAAATATTCACTGACAATACATAAGAGAGAAACCCTCATATGAGAAAAAAAGAAAATGTTGAAAACCAAATCAGGCCCAACGTGTATCAGAGGGGAATCCACTGGGCAGGTTTTAACCATTCAAGTCAGGTGTATCCTGTGATCTGTAGCATCCCTCTAATGCGCTCTGTTTGGTAACCGTTATGGAAGATGGTAATCACTGGAGGCTGATTTCCTGTGTAGAGCTCACAAATGAACTTGGGTTTCCACTGTCATCCATAGCCTTCTGCAAACCAGAATCTCATAATTTAGGCTCTGATCCCATTCCCTCTTTTGGCTTTGTGTTATGTAACCTTTGGTCACTAATGTTGGTATGCTTCTTCCATGTGGACTTAGTTGACATCTCACTTAGATGGCTTCTTGTTTGGAAACAAGCCTCTAAGACCAGACTTTATTTTATCTGAAAGCTGGGCACCATCTAATTTCTTCACCACACTTTGCTGTAGCACCCACATCTTCTGTGTTCTGTATCAACCAGGGCCATAGTATAAGAACTAATTGTTCTTCAATTAGAGCTAGGATTTTGTGTGAGCCCAAAACCCATTCCTTGATCTTACTTTTTTTTTTTTAATCTGTCTTTGGCTCCCTTTAGAGACCTCCTTGTTAATTTATGGTAGAGAGTCTTATCAATCATCCATGGCTCTTATTTTTGCCCACTTTGGGGGCTTTTCACTTTACTGCCTTTGCTATTATATGTTTTGTGTTTTTAAATTCCTCTGGGCCAGGCTTATCTTGCCAACTAAATTATCTAGTTAGACTCTCCTCGAAGGCAAGGGTGGTGTATTATACTGCGTATTCCCCATAGAGCATAGCTGGAAAAAAGATAATAGTCAATAATGCGTTGCAAGAGATACATGGAGGGTTGATATGAGGTGCCTTATGGTTGGATTTAGTAGAGAGAAGGATCTTAAGGAAGGATGCATACAGTCATGCATTCTCATCATGGGAAATGCTTGAAAGTAAAGATGCCTCTGACTTAAGTTCTCTCATTTCAGGCAAGTACATCGCCTCTACACAGCGACCCGACGGAACCTGGCGGAAACAGCGGAGGGTGAAAGAAGGCTACGTGCCACAAGAGGAGGTCCCAGTGTGCGTGGCTAGACCTGAGGAGGGGATGTATATGGGCTCCCAAAAGAGGATAAAATGGGTGTGCCTTAGAATTCGGGGAAGATGCTCCTGACCACCCAGGAAGTGGCAGGGGAGGCAACTATCTGGGGGAGGGGACAGGGCTGGAAGCTCGGGGTGAGGGTTAGAGGCGACCAATCCTGCTCCCGTGTCCTCTGTTCATCAGAACCTCCACGCAGTGTCCGGGGACACACACACACACACACACTTTCCTGTAGAACTGAGGAAAGTTGAGGGACCAAGGAATAAGGGAAAAAGAGGAGGGAATATAGGATGGAGTGGATCAGAAGGTTGATGGGGAAGAAAAGAAAAGGGGGTGGGATGATTCACAAAGGTCTCTAACTCTTTGAAACTGTGGCTGTCTTCTTCTCAGGTATGAGAACAAGTATGTGAAGTTTTTTAAGAATAAGCCAGAACTGCCCCCAGGGCTGAGTCCTGAAGCCACTGCTCCTGCAACCCCATCTCGGCCTGAAGGTGGTGAACCAGGCCTTTCCAAAACAGCCAAACGCAACCTGAAGCGGAAGGAGAAGAGGCGGCAGCAACAAGAGAAGGGAGAGGCAGAGGCCGTGAGCCGGACTCTTGAAAAGATGTCCCTGGGCGAGAGCGCCCCGCTCCCCAGTGCTCTGCAAGGCTTCCATGCAGTCCCTACGGCCACTTCTGACCAGCCTGACTCCACTGCCACCGCGGAGAAAGCCAAGAAGATAAAGAACCTGAAGAAGAAGCTACGGCAGGTGGAGGAGCTGCAGCAGCGGGTCCAGGCCGGGGAGGTTAGCCAGCCCAGCAAGGAGCAGCTGGAGAAGCTGGCGAGGAGGAGGGCCCTCGAGGAGGAGCTGGGGGACCTGGAGCTAGGCCTGTGAGGCCTGTGGGGACAGCAAACGGACTGCAGAACAAACCACGGGGCTCTCTGGGGTCTTGAGGGACGTGGACGGCAGCAGTCAGGAGGGGCACCCTCAGACTGGTGCACTTCACTTCTTGCTGCCCAACGCTGTCCTCCCAGAGTCTAGTCTCGCCCTCATTTCATCCCCTTTTACCCTCCAATACCTGTTTTTGGACTCTGCCCCTCCCAGCCCCCTTGGTCAAAATCTCAGTGACTGTCCCACTTTACCTTTACTGCTGGGTATTGTGTTTAACAGGAAATTGCGTGGGTGGAAATCTCTTGGAGAGCTGAGATGGGGGTAGGGGACTATACCCAGGTCTGGGAGTCTCGGTTCCTGCTCACAGTGTTTAGGCTTTGTCTCCCTCCCCATCCTCCCTCACCTCTGCCTTTTTTTTTTTTTTAAAGAATGAGAATAAACTCATAGACATGTCTGCCTTTGCCTCTTTTTTCCTAGCTCCACCTAATACGGCTTTTGGCCTCCTAAGTTTATCACAGGAAATAAACTTTTGGAAGTAATAATGAATTTATTTTTAATTTATGAGCATAACTTATTTGCAAAACTTGGTTTTTGCGCATGTTTGCTCAGACTTCACTGAACGGGAATTAGTATTATAATAAAACAACATTAATTTGACATACTGGTTTATGCATGTCATTCTTGAGCAGAGTCATTTGACCTTTGTACTTCCTTAGTTTCTTTTTTTTTTTTTCATGGTAGCATGCTCACCTCAGCCCCGCTTGGTGGTCCACGTGGAGGGAGAGAGCAATTTAATGCTAGCCCAGGCTTTTATCTTCTCTGGGGACATGCAAGCCCCCTAATCACAGGTGAGGACATACGTCACAGGAAGAGGTTGTGCTTAACGTGCAGTGCCCCTTGAATCTCACAGCCAAGGCTGCTTTCTCTGTTGATCATATTTCCAAGGAAACTAAACCCCGGCTCTGTGCTGCTCAAAGGGTAATCCAGGGCTCACTAGGCTTCAGAGTTGGTCGCTGAAGGGTCTCCCATAAAATGCAGGTTCTTGAGCTTCACCCAAGTCTCTGGGGACACGGAGTTGGGAGATGTCCCAACCAGCTGATGCAGCTCTGGGAGCCCTCACTATTGGCCCTTGGATGTGTTGTCGAGAGAGACAGTCCCTGGAGAAGGACATGATGCTTGGTAAAGTGGATGGGCAGCATCAAAGAGGAAGACCCCCTGGCGAGATGGATCGACACAGTGGCTACAACACTGGGCTCCGACCCAAGAACCATGGAGAGACTGGTGCAGGACTGGCCAGTGTTCCATTCTCTTGTACATCTGGTGGCTATGAGTCAGAACCTGACACCTGACGACACCTGACAGCAGCAACACGCTGCCCCTGGGGAGCCCTGGTGACAATCATGGGTTACACATTGGGCTCTTAACCTCAGGTCAATAGTTTGAACCCACCAGTGACTCCGAGGAAGAAAGAGGAGGCCGTCAGTTCCCATCAAGATGTTTAGTCTCAGAAATCCACAAGGGCAGCTCCACCCTGCCCTATAGGGTCACTGTGAATGGAATTTGACCCATGTCCGTGAGTTTGGCCTTGAGTTTCATGTTCCACCTCTGTTGTAGAGGAAGGGCTGGGGGGAGCCACTGTAGCTGGTCATGTGCCTTCTGCCCGGCTCACACTCTCTGTATGGGAACCTTCTCCTTACTGTTCCTTTTTGAAGATAACATGGACTGACTTCACAGCTTTACCTAGAGCAGCTCTTTGGAATTTCAGCTTCTCATAAGCCACTCCAAGGTGACTTTGGGAGCAGACTAAGAATACAATGAGAAATTTACAGTAGTTGAATGGACAAGGCTGTCAATTCTTTCTTGTTTTAAAATGTGCTGTCAGGGAAAAGTCACTGTTCTTGCATCCTCTGATTTCCACTGACCTATGAACACTGTTTTCCTTTCTAGTTTATAGACCCAGTGGCAGGGGGTGGGGTGGGGAATCCTCTGCAGTGAACTGTCTCAGGAGTTCAAAGTTCTTAGTCTAACAGAGTACACCCATACTCTGGCCCCGTTTCTTACCATTCTTCAACTCTGGTCAAGCTCCTCTCCCAACTGTACTGAACCACGTTCAGTTCATTGAATGATCCCTATCTGCCCTGAGTCCCAGTTCTAGATAGAACATCGTAGCACTTAAACTCTTTTGCAAGATTTGTCAGTGTAATATATCCTTAAACATTTTTTTTGCTCATTTGATTTCTTGGTTGCGTTCTCCATTGATTGTGGGTCCAAGTAAAATGAACTCCTTGACAACTGTAACATTTTCTCATTGTCGTGGCAGTTATTGATTACACTGCTGGCCTGCTTGTCAGCCGTCCACTTCATTCGCCGCCTTAGTTGCTGTTAAATCCGCCTGACTCACACAAACCCATGCACAATCAAGGTTCTCATGGACTAGGTGTTGGGAAGTAGATCACCAAGCTTTTCTTCCTAGTGTTAACCTGAAATCTCCACATTGCAACACGAAAGCCTTCTCTGAGAGGAGGTGACTGCATGAGGTGCATTGGGAATTGAATCCAGGTCTCTCCCTGGGCTTCTAGAATTCTACCAGAGAGCCACCGCTGCCCCCAATGAAGTCCTGTGCAGAATGCAGGAAGTGCTGCAGTTGAGGTAGTTGTGTGTGGAGAGAGCTCAGAAGAAGCAATTGATTCTCTTGAAGGGTTAGGGAGGCTGTTGGCTGGTGAAGAAAACTGACAAAAAAGGAAGGTAGGAACTGATTGTGGTAGCAATTGTACAATACTGCGTGATGTGATTGAACTATGGAATCGTATTAACTCCCAATTTTTTAAAAAGGGAAGAACCCATATGCACAAAAAGCTGGCAGCGTGAACGTTGCACGGTGAACTTAGGAGGGGGTTTCGGTCTTTCCAGGGCACATTTCCTTACCTGAAATCAGTATCATTTGCTATGGGAAGAAAATAAACCAGTGATTCTTAAAATGTCATGGAATTAATTTAGAAAATTGAGACCAGTAGTGTTTCTTAAATAGGATAGAAAAAAGTATGTTGTATGACAATTTTGCTTCAGTATATATGTATAGATTTATGAGTTCTGGGTTAGAAGATAATATTCCTTACCTTGCTTATAGAAAAATAGGTTTGAAGAAAGCACAGACTTATCATTACTGAGCAGATGAGGCATCACATTATCTTCTTCCTGGGAGGGTATTACTGATTGAATTATGTCCCCCCAGTATATGTGTCACAAATCCTAACTGCTGTACCTGTAGAACAGGAGAAAGATGGGCCTACTCCCATAAAGAGTTACAGTCTTGGAAACTCATGGGGCATTCTACCCTGTCCTATAGGGACTCCATGGATCGGTATCAACTGAATGGCAGTGAGTTTGGTTTTTTTTATTTACCTGTAGGAAAGGAGGCCTTGGGGTGCTCTGGGGAACCACAATTGCTAACCACTCTAATCAGAATTTCCCCAAATGGGTGATTTGCCCCCTAGGGGATGCTGGACTGATCCTGGGGGCTGTAAAAGCAGATTCCTACACTTTTATCTTTATGGAGTCCTGGTAGTGTAATGGTTAAATGCTGGTCTGTGACCAGTCTGGTTGGCAGTTCTAAACCACCAGCAGCTCCTTGAGAGAAAGGCTGGGCTTTCTATTCCCATAAACAGTTATAGTCTTGGAAACCTACAGGGGGGTCACTGGATCAGCATTGACTTGATGGTAGTGTGTAGGTTTACACTTTATCCTCTAGGACAGTAGTTTTTAATTGCTAGTGGGCTGTTGAAATTTTTTTTTTTCTGAAAGGGGGCAGTAGGTTAAATAAGTTTGGAAACTCATGGAAGAAGTTCAAACCCATTTTTCTGTGGGAGAAAGATGAAGCTTTCTGTTCCCAGAAAGGTCTACAGCCTCAGAAACGATCTGGGGTCTCTGAGGAAATGGCATGGGGCCATCTCTAACTTACTCCAGCTTAGGTGGGGGGGGGCGGTAAAGGAGAATGTGACTCCACACCAGTTCACGGCAGATCGCCACAAGACAGAGGCCAGACATGCCTCCACCCTCCACCCTGCTATGACCTTGTTCTGACACCAACCGTTCCTCTCACTATACTCTTAGACAGTCTGTACAGTGGCAATTGCTGTACGGAACTCATGGACGATACCCATGATGATAGGGTTTAATTAGGAAGTTAATACAAGCCAGGATCAGAAAGCATTAAGAACATAGTCATTGTCATTGGTTCACCTCTTCTCAGTCATCAACCATGTCTCTCTGGTCCTCAGCATCTCAACTTTGTAATCTCTTGACCTATGTTAGTCCGGGTAGACTAGAGAAACAAATCCAGGGAGACACTCATGTATATAAGAGAGAGTTTTATATAAAGGGTAATTGTACAACTGGTCCAGACAGAAACTGGAAACACAGGGAATCCAGGCCAGATGATCCCTTCAGGACCAGTGGTGAGAGTGGCGATACCAGGAGGTTGGAGGGAAGAATCGAAAGGGCGAACCGATTACAAGGATCTACATATAACCTCCTCCCTGGGGGACAGACAACAGAAAAGTGGGTGAAGAGAGATGTTGGACAGTGTAAGAGATGACAAAATAATAATTTATAAATTATCAAGGGTTCATGAGGGAGAGGGTAGTAGGGAGGGAAGGGGAAAAAATGAGCTGATGCCAGGGGCTTAAGTGGAGAGCAAATGTTTTGAGAATGATGAGGATAACAAATGTACAAATGTGCTTTGCACAAGTGATGTATGTATGGATTGTGATAAGAGTTGTATGAGCCCCTAATCAAATGATTTTTAAAAATAAAAAGTAACTGTACATTAAGAAAGCATTCCAACCCAGTCCAGTTGAAGCCCATAGGTCTGATATTAGCCCATATGTCCCATACTAATCTATAAAGTCCTCTTCAGACTCATGAAACACATGCAATGATGCCAACTGCAGGACAATCAGGCCAGTGGATAGAAAGTCCTGTGGATCCAGTGACGGTGGAAGCACCTCAGCGCTGGCATGAGTCTCCACGTGGCTCCTCCAGGTCCAGGGCTCACTGCCATCAGCATAGATCCATGTGTCTTGTCTGTAGAAGAGTCTCTCAGGCAGTGAGTGTTGTCATGCAGTGGAGAGTCTCAGAGAGAGAGAGAGAGAGAGAGAGAGAGAGAGAGAGAGAGACAGTCTGTCTCCTGCTTCCAAGGAGGAAATCTGGAAATTCCCAGAATTATCATTGGCTATGACCCGATTGACAGACTAGACTCCACCTCTTCACTCTTAATCCTCTCAAGTCCCAATTGACACCAGATTATGTAACTACCACATGGCTTCTGCCTCAGTGGACCAGAAATCCCCCTGCTGCTTTCTTTAACCACTGTGAACTTAGCAGTGTGGCACCTCTGCTGTCTCCGCCACGCCAGACAGGGATCTCACATGCTCCTTGCACGTGCTCAGCTGATGGCTCTTCTCTCTCGACATGGTGGGAATTTCTCTTCCAGCCGTTGATATTGTTCTCTCTTAGTTAGCAGAATAGCTTTGGGTTGATGCTGACAGAGATTGGAATGCCCTTTGGGCATTTATTAGCACCCCCGAAAGAAAGAAGTTCTTAGGGAGTCCTAAAAGAACTATGGAATTGTGAGCATTTCTCACTTGCATTTACAGCCTGTTGACTTCCCCAGTAAGCTCTATAATCATAAATATTGCCTGTGAGTTCAGTGTAGCCATCGAAACCAATATTAGACCTCAGTGAAAAAAATCAATCAATGCCAACAATACCTTGTTTCCATGCTATTACCCCATGGCTGGGCAGGAGTTCCAAAGACTGTGGAGGCAAGAGCCAGACCCAGCAATTTCACTCCCTCACAGATGTTATTCGGTAGAAAGATGAGGCTTGAGACTCTATTCCTGTACAGAGTGACCGTCTCAGAGACTCACAGGGCTGTTCTACCCTGTCCTGTAGGGTTGCAATGAGTTGGCATCGACTCGATGGCAGCGTGTGAGAGCTCTGCTGGTGAAGAATATTGAAAGTGTCACAGACTGACAAAAGAACAAACAAAATGTGTTTTAGAAGTAGACCAGAGTGCTCCTTATAAGCGAGGCTGGGGGGATTTCCTTCGACATACTTTGGAGGTGTCAGGCAGAGAGACCAGTCCCTGGAGAAGGACACCATGCTTGGTAAAGCAGAGGAAGGAAGGCCCTTAAGCTGGGTTGGCACAGTGGCTGCAGCAATGGACTCAAGCACAGGACCAATGGTGAGGAGGGTGCAGGACCAGCCAATATTTCCTTCTGTGGAGCACAGGTCACAAGCTGGGTCCGAACCAACTGGTTGGCACCTAACAACTAGACTTGTCAGAATCCGCTAGATGGCGCTGCCCGTGGCTTGGTTTTGTATCTGTGGATGTATCTCAGACGAGAACAGAGGTTCCTTTGTTATGCTAATGAGGTGATAGCAGAGTAGGGGGAGATAGAAGAGCAGATTAGGCATAGAGGAAAACAGATGATGGGAGAAAGATTAGTAATATCTGAAGACAATGGGAGCTGATAACCTACAAACCTAGGAACTCCAAGGATGGCCAACCAGACAAGGTGGGAGAAAGATTTTTCACCCTAAGCATGTATTAGAGCTTAAATTCTGAGCACACCGGTTGACAAAACAACAACAAATACATGATACCAATGACAGCCACATGGATTTGCAGAGGCCCCACATAGATTAAGCCTTCATTGAATGTTTCCTGAACATCATCCAAGGATGCAGATAATCTTGCCCTCAGGCTGAAAGTCTTGGAGTGTGGATTGCTTCCACCCTTCTCCCAGGAGCCCAAGGAGGGACAGTCTCTGTTTTAGGGGCTTGCCTAAGTGTGTCCTTAATGGGGGTCACCATACCAGGGATGGTACAGGGGGTCCCGTAGTTATGAATCGTGTTCTTTCCGTCTTGTCCTGACTACCTTGGTCAGAAAGCCAGCCCTGGACCCATCCTGTAAGCCCTTGTAGCTAACAGTGTACACGTCCCTGTTGTGGTCCCATTCCTACTTCTGCAGTCCCACCTGTAATCATGATCTACTGACCTGCCAGCCATCATGCTTTTGTGACAGTTGCCTTTGCCCGCCCAGGTACTCTGAAGCAGGGCTGTGTCCTTGGACCTTGCATTGGCGGCCCCCTCATCCGGATAATGTGTCTGTGTCCTTGTTACTTTTAAGACTTAATAACTGTTCTCCTTAAGTTATGTTTGAGATGGAGGGTGGGGGGCTCTTTTGTACCTTAAAACAAGCCAACAGAGAGAGCTTCCACTAGAGTCTAGCCTCCGACTATGTGAAAATAAATTTCTGTTTGTTACAGGCACCCCCTCGTGGTGTTTCCGTCCCAGCAGCTCTAAGAAACGGTGACAGTGGGTGCAGGACATTGTTTGATCATCCCCCACTGACACTTGTAGCTGTCACTACATGACAGAGCATGTAGTACATTAGCCCTGGTCGTCCTCGTCGTCTTATTCTTTTCATCATATTTTATTTTGTAAATGGAATATAGAACCTAGATTTTTGTATATTTGAATATTTTATCATAATGAACATTTTAGACTACATGGGACTAGGGGATGATGTCCCTGAAGCATTAATACATACAAGGGGACTTCCAAAAGTTGTTGGAAACATGGAATTAAAGTTTCCATAATGGAAGTTTTCCATGCACATTCTCACGCCCCCGCATATGTTCAGAAAAGCTACTGTATTCACACTAGCCCCTGGTTTTCTATTATACTCCAAGGCTAGATTACGACATATGTACACACATGCGCACACACAACCCACACACAGACATACAGTGAGTATACACACACACACACACACACACATATATATATTTGGATTTATTTGACATTTCTCTTTTTCCTAAGGTGCAAATAGCAAAGATTCTAGGGATCTGGAAGTAAGCTATTTTAGCACTGGTCATTTCACGGGCCCAGAGCCCATGTGTTAGTTTCTTATTGTCCACTAGGTGGTACTATGAGGGGGCCAAAGTTTGCAAGTTATCCAGTTAGTTGTTGGACTCGAGCTTGTTTTGAAAACACTTTGATAAGAAACTTTTCTCTCTAAATTCCCAGACATTGCAGGAGGTGCATATAAATTTATGTTCTTCTCAGCTATCACCTGGTCTTTGAAATTGAGGCTGGAGAATGTAGGATAGAAATAGTATAGGGTGTTTCTTTTTTGGGGGGGGCGTGGTGGGAAGGGGTGGTCAGTAGTACCAACTCTCAATGATCAGTAATTTTTTCCGTCCTATCTTGGGGCTCAGAGATGATACTGAGCTGCGATCGAAGAGATGAAGGCAGTGGTTGGATTAAAGTAATTGAACAACCGGTTTGCTGCCCTAATGACTGTTTTAAATATAAAAAAAGATATACTGAAAGTTAGTTTATAATTTCATACAGTTAATACTTAAATAAGAACAATAAAAGAGGCACACAGAACTATATTATGCTATAAGAAAGAGTTTTTAAATATTAATGAAAATATTAAATACTTGACAAACACTAAAATGATGATCTAAGATACTTCTATATTGCTTCTTGATTAGCAGCTTTACTTGCAATGCTCTTAGTTTGTTTCTCAGCATCATTGGCTGTGATTTATCCTTCACTGTCTTTTCACTGTAGGACTAGGGTCCCTTTCCTTTAGAGCCGTGATTCTCAACCTCCCTCGTGCCGCGACCCTTGAATACAGTTCCTCATGTTGTGGTGACCCCTCAACTATAAAATTATTTTTGTTGCTACTTCTTAACTGTCATTTTCCTACTGTTATGAATTGGGCGATCTCTGTGAAAAGTTCGGTCAACCCCCAAAGGGGTCGCGGCCCACAGGTTGAGAACGGCTGCTTCAGAAGCAGGCCAGTTTGACAGCAGTGGCTGTGTTTGCTAGATTTGAAACTATTTGTCCACTTTCCTTCTCTAAACACATTATGTTCCTCTCTGAAAATGCCCTTTCTGCTTCGGCTTACAGCAGCAGTCTGACAGTATGCTGAGCTTTTTAATACTTTCAGGATGTGCGTAATTTACTTATTTGAGGAAACATAAAAGCTGAAACTAATGACAGCGTGTCTCCCTCTGTTTTGGGGGCACTTTTTCTCTTTACATGATATGTTTCTTTACTGAGGTAATGAATGCAGGGAAATAATGTAGTATTTTATCAAAAGTATAGTGAGTTTTATAAAAGGAATAAATAAATATTGAAAGCATAGTTTCATCTACTTTTTTATATCTGTGGATGGAATGAACATGACCTAGGACACTTAGAATACTCTATTGTGAAAGTGAACCTTAAAAAGAGCAAGGATCGGGTAGCAGGGCAAGCAGAGAGTGGCTGCTGGGACCTTGTGGAAGTAGCAATCATTGGGCCTTGGGGGGAACCTCCAGACTGGCGGGTGCCCAATGGAAAGGGACCCAGAACCACCATAGATCCAGTACCTTGGTGCTCCCCTCGCAACCACATGACAGGTATTGATTTGCAGGGTAGGGGTTTGAACTTGGAAGAACTGCTCCAAGAGGTTTCCCCCAGCACAAACCCCAATGCTTAGGGTAAAGCGAACTCAGTCAAAGGGGAGATGGAACTGTGTAGAGCAACAAAGAGGAACTGCGCCTGCTTGCAGAGACTCCTCGTACCGACGGTGTCTGGAATGATGTGTCACCGGAAAAACTGACACTGTGACAAGTGGAATACCCCAGGGGGTTATTCATAATGATTCACTTTTCTGTTTTGATGAGGGTTTTGTTTTCCTGCCTTTAGTTTGATTGTTTTTGTTTGTTTGTTTGTCTCTTGTTTTTTTCTGGTTGGTTTGTTGCTGGGGTAGCTGGTCTTATGGGGTTTGGCTTTGCCATAAGATTACTGCCCAAATAAGCCTGAACCAAGCCTATACCAGGGACAGACAGATGGACTCTGCGCCCCAGCCAACTCTAGTGCCAATCCAAGAACAGTTAGTTCTGACAACATTATCCTGCTCAATACTCACCTCCATGAAATGTTCACTGAAGGTAAGGGTGCTACAGCAAAGTGTGGGGAAGAAAGCAGATGGTGCCCGGCTATCAATCAGAATAGTGTCTGGGGTCCTAAAGGCTTGTAGTCAAACAAGTGAGGAGTCAACTAAGTCCACATGGACGAAGCACACCAGCTTGTGTGATCCAAAGACAACAATAACAAAATTAAAATATGACAAAGGGTAAAGTATCAGAGCCTAAATTGCGGACACCCAATTTGTAGAAGGCTATGGAGGACAGAGGAAGCCCCAAACCCATCTGCAGAGTGCTTAGCCTGATTAAGCTGCGGGCAGAGCCCCACGAGATTCTTCGAGGTGCATATATTACTTGCTTGTTCCATGGCAAATTTTTTCCCTGGCCTCTTAAATATTCACGGTGGTCTTTTCTTTCTTACCCACTATTCCTATTTTTTCTCGGTGTTATTATTCTATCCTTATCACTTAATTTTGTTCCTGTTTCTCACTGTTTCTGTTGGGTTTTCTAGTTTGTGAAGCACAGGTGTAGAGGCATAGAGGAAAGAACTGATCCAAGAGTTTATAGGGGGGGAGAGGAGGGAAGTAGGAGACAGGGAGGGTGGGGCCTGAGGGATCAAACAATGTGTGTGGAGGGGGGGAAGGAGCACTCTCTAGAACTGATGGCGATTACACAACTCAATTTAATAGTGATTTAACCATGGTGGGAATGGGGAGAAAATGTTCTAAAATTGATTGTGGTAATGATTGTACAACTCTTCTTGATATGATTGAACTACTGAATTGTGTGTTATGTGGATTAAATGCCAATTAAACTGTTTTTTAAAAAAGTGGAGCAAAACTCAAAATGGTAAGAGGCCACCAGGCTTACTTACCAGAGAGACAGTGGTAGAACCGCTTAGACTATGGCCCCAGGTCTAGGACTCAACTCATCTCTGTGGTCCAGCTGTCAACCAAAAAGTATACAGGTCTCTACACTCACAGTATACAACCCCCTTAGAGCAACAAACCATTTGAGGTCAAAGGGTAGTGTTTACTTAAGGACAAAGCTCAGAAGGATTAAGAAAGGAGGAAGAATAAAGACAAGAAACAGGAGGAAGCGGATAAGTGATGTTCCATGGGGTGGGGGGAGGGGGGAGAATTACAGTCCGTGAGATGAAGCACAAACCATGGTTGAATGTAAAATTGCTGATCCACTCAATAAACCTTCACAATAAAAAGCTGAAAAATGCAAAAAGATAGAGCAACTGGGGTCTTAAAGGCTTGAAGATAAACAAGTGGCCATCTAGCTGAGAAGCAACATATCCCACATGGAAGAAACACACCAGCCTGTGTGATAATGAGGTGTCGAAGGGATCAGTTATCAGGCATCAAAGACCCAGAACAAAACAAACTAACAAAAAATAATATCAATGGTGAGATAGTTTATTGTGCCAGCCTGGCCAATAAACACATGTGGGATTAATTGAAGGGCGGAGAGATAAATGGCTCCGTGAGCCTCCCCTTTCTTGTCTCTTGCTCTTTGATCATCAAACCAGTGTGTGGCTGCCTTGCTTGTTCTGTGCCTCAATTTTTTTTTAAACAATTTATTAGGGGCTCATACAACTCTTATCACAGGCCATACGTATACATACATCAATTGTATAAAGCACATCTCTACATTCTTTGCCCTAATCATTTTTTTTTCTCTTTTCTTTTTTTACATTTTATTAGGGACTCATACAACTCTTATCACAATCCATACATATACATACATCAATTGTATAAAGCACGTCCATACATTCCCTGCCCCAATCATTCTCAAAGCTTTTGCTCTCCACTTAAGCCCTTTGCATCAGGTCCTCTTTTTTTTCCCCTCCCTCCCCTCTGTGCCTCAATTTGCAAGCTACACTACCTGTGGGACACTTAACCTGTGAACTGTGTCACTGTAATTTGAGGTCCCTTTAAGACTTGCCTCGCCAGAGAATTGGAATGTACATCTCTGGAGCTGGAGACTGACGGTTGGTTCCCTGGCTGATGGTTGGTCACTTGCCTTGCTGTTTGCTGCCTGTGCTGGGATACCTGGCAGCCCTCAAGACTTGAAGGACTGCCAGTGTCTCACCACTCTCTCATGAGAGTGAGTTGGACTGAGCCATTTGTACTGCTTTATAATTTAACTGTTCATTTCTTTTATTATGTATCTATCTGTTTATAATTTAACTGCTCATTTCTTGTGATATATATATATATAATTATCAGCAATCTGGTTTTATCTCTCTGGAGAACCCTGTCTAAGACAATGAGAATGAGGGGGAGGGCAGAGAGGAGACCCAAAGCCCATCAGTAGTCATTTGGACACCCCCTGTTAGAAGGACCACAAGGAAGAGATGAGCTAGTCAGGGTTCAGTATAACACATCTATAACATCGATGAAACACACAACTTTGCTCTAGTTCTTAAAAGCTTCCACCACCCCCTGCTATCATGACCCCAATTCTATCTTACATATTTGCCTAGACCAGAAAATGTATACTGGTACAGACAAGAGCTCTCAACACAAGGAATCTGGAACAGATAACCCCCTCAGGATCAATAAGGGGAGCATCAATACTAGGAGAGTAAGGGAAGGCAAGTGGGGGGTGTTCAGGGGGAACCTATCACAATAATTGATGTATGGCCCCCCTCCAAGAAAAAAAGTCGGTGAAAGGAGACACCGGTTGGTGTAAGACATAAAAAAAGAAGAATTTATAAATTATCAAGGGGACATGGGGCATATATTCATTTGAATTTGAATATATATTTTATTGCATATTTTTTCACTAAAAGAATGGCTGAATACAGATTTGTTTAATCTGCATGCAGAGCAAATAATCAGGGGGTGGGAGAAAGAGGGGGAAATGAGGATCTGATACTAAGGACTCAAGTAGAAAGAAATGTTTTGAAAAAGATGATGACAACATATGTACAGATGTGCTGACACAATGGCTATATGTATGGATCATGGTAAGAGCTCCCAATAAAATAAAAACTAAAAAAGCTTAAAAATGAATGAAAAAGGCATGATCCTCTAGACCAGAGCATGTACACTGGTACAGATAGGAACTGGAAACACAGGGAATCCAGGGCGGATGATCCCTTCAGGACCAGTGGTGTGAGTGGTGATACTGGGAGGGTAGATGGAGGGTGGGTTGGAAAGAGGGAAACGATTACAAGGATCTACATGTGACCTCCTCCCTGGGGGATGGACAACAGAAAAGTAGGTGAAGGGAGACGTCAGAAAAGGGCAAGATATGACGGGAGGGGAAAAATGAGGAGCGGATGCCAGGGGCTTAAGTGGAGAGCAAATGTTTTGAGAATGATGAGGGCAATGAATGTACAGATGTGCTTTACACAATTGATGTATGTATGTATTGTGATAGGAGGTGTATGAGCTAATAATAAAACGTTTTTTTTAAAGAGTTGTATGGGCCCCTAATAAAATGATTAAAAAAACAAATGAAAAAGGAAAAAAAGTAGTAAAGAATGTAAATTTGTGGTCTCCACACTGGGTGGCTGCCCAGCCGTGCACTTTAGAGGGAACCCAGATTGCAAGTGCCATTTGAACAACTGTTCCCTGGACTCAACAAAACATGCGGCATCTGTTCAGCCGAACTGGTGCAAGCCAGCTGAAGCCCACCACTGGAGGGAGGTACCACCCAAGAGGAATAGCTGGCTAAGGAGGGGCATGGAGTGGTAATAGAATTAGCTGCGACGGAAAAGGGAAGTGTGGGGTGGCGATGCTAGAGGAAGTTGTTTTGAGAGAGGAGTAAGTCATAGAACTTTTATTAAACTCAGCAAACATTTTCCAAGAGCCTTGTGAGGACCAGGCCTTGTCTCATTCCATTGAACCCACGCGTTGCCACGAATTGGAACCAACGTCCATGCTTAGGGAAACGGGAGGTTGAGAGACAAAGAGCAGGGTCAGCCTAGCTGAGGGACTGGAGGCTGGGGGAAGGCGCTGAGTAAGTGTGGGTGCCGCCTTCCTCGAAGTTCACACGCTAGTCAGAGACATGGACTTGTAGCCAAGTAGTTAGACTCTACAGTGTCTGATTAGAAAAGACGGTGCCTTAGAGGCAGGGGAGCATGGGGCAACGGGACAGGAGATTCGTGCTGCAGAGAAGGCTCAGGAAGGCTTTGCAGAAAAGATAGCATTTGCTCCATTGTTGCTCCAGTAGAGTAGGGAGGAAGGCCCACCTTGGGCAGAGGATGAGAGGACCTCAAAGAGAAACGGCCACACGGCATGTCTGGGGACAGGCCAGCAGGCCAGTGTGGCTAGATCGGAACAGGTCGGATGGGAAAGGTCCTGGAATTTTTTGGTAAGGGGTTTGGCTTCATTCTGTATGCACTGGGGAGCCTGCATCAGAGAGTAGTGGTCAGACCTCTCCTGGGGACTAGTTGGGGTAAAAGAGACTGAAGGCAGAGATAATAGTGAAAAGGTACAGAAAAGGTCCAAAAGATAGCGCTGCGCTCGAAGGCCCAGTCTCATGGAGATGGGAGTCGTGTGGTTCGAAAGTCCTCAAAATACCCGCTCCAGACACAGGAGAATCTGCCCATTTCCCCTAGACCCATGGTCCAAGAAGGGACCTAATGAACATCAATGCATGCTTTCCCCATAAAAGACCAGGTTTGAAAAACAGGGAACCAAGTAGCGAGCCAGAGTTCGACCTCCAGTTACGAACCAAGCAAGTGAGCCAGAGCTCTAGGACAAGGACCGGGACTGGCATATTGGGGAGGTCTGAAGGCGTTTGATACCCCCAGTCACCTTCATCGAATCGATGCTGACTCACAGCGGCTGTAGAGGACGGAGTAGAATCGCCCCTGTTGTTTCCAAGAGAGTGACTCTGTATGGGGTAGAACGTCTTTCTCCCTGGGAGCGACTAGTGGTTTCGGCCTGTGGATCTTGTGGTTAGCCAGCAGACTCCTAAGACGCACTGTGGCCTTACTTCTTCCAAGATAGCTCTGTCTATGCAGCAACTTAGGGTACTTTCAATGTTCTTCTCCAGCACCACAGTTCAAACGCACTGATTTTTCTTTGTCTTCCTTATTCAGTGTCCAACTTTCACATGCATATTTTTCACTGGGATGTGAAAACATCTTAGGTAACAGCAATGCCCCCAGAATTGTGCAGGCTGTAACAACCCTAAAAACATTCGCATTATTCAGTGGATTATGGTTCCAACAGAAGTGAAAAATACAAAGCTTTCTGCTCTAGTTGTTTCTGCTCTTGGTACAGGCATTTTTCACGAGGTATATGCTTTTTCCAACATGGTTGGGAGCTCCTCATGGCAGTAGAAATAGGATTAGTTTTATTCATCTTTGGATCACTGATTCCTGGTACCTAGCACATCATAAAAGAAATGCTATATAGATGTTTGTCAGTTCAATTAATCTCGTCCCTGTGATTCAGCGTCAGAAGACCTGGGTTCAGATTTCAGTGTAGAGAAGGAAAGGGGTCTGCAGGGCAAATAGCCTCCCTAACTGACAACGTTGCCTTGAGACCAAAAGAAAGGCCTGATGGTTATTCTGATCACGAATCTGGAAAAGGGAAAAGTGGTAGCCCCAATCTGCAAATCTAATGGAAACCAGACTTACCGGATGCACTGTTACCGGGTAAACCCCTGAAAACAAGTTTTAAACCTTGAGCCAAAACTCTCTCACAAAGTCATGTTTAAACTAAACAAGAATTTAATTTGGTAAATGCTTGCCGTTATCATTGCTCCCTCTAAAAGAATTACTTACATAAGAGCAAAAGGACTCCACTAGCCCCAAAGCACACATGAGAACTTCAAGGAGCAGAAGCTAGTGGTGGTGAAATAATACGGGCAGAGAGAGGGACAATGCTGATCCAATGTGAAATAGGTAACATTGTCAATAATCATTGCACATTTAAAACTTGTTCATATGAATTTATATTTTAAAGTATGTGTTCACTAAAAAGAATGGCTCAATTCAGAGTTGTTCAATCTGTATGCGAGCAAATCAGCAGGGAAGCTGGTTTATATGAAGAAGAATGAGGCATCAGGATTGGAGAGGGCTTATTAACAAACTGTTTTGATATGCAAATGACAAAATTTGCTTTCTGAAAGTGAGGAGCACAGAAGCACTTGCTGGTGAAGGTCAAGGATCTTTATCTGTCTCGATCAATAAACTTCTAATAAGGGATAGTATTTTAAAAAATCATTTTATTGGGGGTTCATACAACTCTTATCACAATCCATACATATATCAATTATGTAAAGCACATCTGTACATTCATTGCTGAGGCAGTTAGTTTATTGTGCCCACCTAAACCGAAAAACACATGTGGAGTTAATTGAAGGGCGTAGGAATAAATGGCTCAGTGAGCCTTACCTTTCTAGTTCTTGGGTCTCTTGCTTTGTGATGGTTGGACCAGGGTGCAGCTGCCTTAGCAGTTCCCTGCTTCAGCTTGCAAGACTGACTTCCTGCAAGACATCCCTGAGGAGAAGACACATGGACCTACCCTGATGCAGCTCTGGGTGCTGGAGCACCTGTGTGGAGACTCCTACCAATGCTACACATTCACTGACTTGGCTTTCCTCCTGCAGTCGGCATCATTGTGTGTTTTGTGAATTGGAGGAGGACTTTGTGGACTGGTGTTGGACGCAAAGGTTAATGTTGAACTTATGGTTTGGGCAGCACTGGGTTGGGATGTTTTTCTTGATGCACACTTAACCTTTCTATAAAACTCTCTCTTATACATGAGTTTCTATGGATTTGTTTCTCTAATGTACCCAGACTAACACAGTTGCCCTCATCATCCTCAAAACATTTGCTGTCCACTTAAGCCCCTGGCATCGGCTCCTCATTTTCCCCCCTCTCTCTCCGCTCTCCTATCCCTCATGAACCCTTGATAACTTATAAATTATTATTTTGTCATATCTTACACTGTCCAACATCTCCCTTCACCCACTTTTCTGTTGTCCATCCTCCAGGGAGGAGGTTATATGTAGATCCTTGTAATTGGTTCCCTCTTTCCACCCCACCCTCTCTCCACCCTCCTGGTATTGCCATTCTCAGCACTGGTCCTGAAGGGACCATCTGTCCTGGATTCCCTGCCTTCCATGTTCCAGTTCCTATCTGTACCAGTGTACATTCTCTGGTCTGGCCAGATTTGTAAGGTAGAATTAGGATCATGATAGTGGGGGAGGAGGAAGAATTTAAGAACTAGAGGAAAGTTGCGTCTTTCATTGTTGCTACACCGCACCCTGACTGGCTCGTCTCCTCCCAGAGACCCTTCCACAAAGGGATGCCTAGTTGCCTACAGATGGGCTTTGGGTCCCCATTCTGCACTCCCCCTCATTCACAATGATATGATATTTTGTTCTTTGATGCCTGATACCTGATACCTTTGGCACCTCGTGATCACCCAGGCTGGTGTGCTTCTTCCATGTGGGCTGTGATGCTTCTGAGATAGATGGCTGCTTGTTTGCCTTCAAGCCTTTAAGACCCCAGATGCTGTATATTTTGATAGCCAGACACCATCAGCTTTATTCACAAGATTTGCTTATGCACCTGTCCTCAGCGATCGTGTTGGGAAGGTGAGCACACAATGATATGGTTTTTTGTTCTTTGTTGCCTGATAACTGATCCCTTTGACACCTTGTGATCACACAGCCTGATATGCTTCTTCCATGTGGGCTAGATGGCCGCTTGTTTACCTTCAAGCCCTTAAGACCCCAGACGCTATATCTTTTGATAGCCGAACTCTATCACCTTTATTCACCACATTTACTTATGCACCTGCTTTGTCTTCAGTGATTGTTTTGGGAAGGTGAGCATCATGAACAAAATATTCTTGCATCGAGGGAGTACTTGAGTGGAGGCCCAATGTCCATCTGCTACCTTAATACTAAACCTATAAATATATGCACATAGATCTATTTCCACATCCTCATATATAAATATATTTACATATGTACATGCCTTTATTTTTATCTCTATAAATTCCCGTTGTCTCCTAGCCCTTTCCTCTATTTCCTTTTACTTCCTTCTTGTCCCAGTGTCATGTTCAGCCTTCATTAGGGTTTCAGTTATTCCTCTTGGTTACATTACCCTTGGTCAAGCCCTACCAGGTCTCCTCACCACCGATTTGGATCACTTGTTGTTCCCTTGTCCCTGGGTTTGTTAACACCACTTCCTTTCCCTCAAACTCCCCATCTCCCATGTCCCCTGAAACTGTCGGTCCCATTGTTTTCACTCCGATTGATCATCCAGCATATTTTATTTAGACAGACCTGCGGAGATAATAACATGTGCAAAAACAAGCTAGAGCAAAACCAAGCAACAAAAGAAAACAACTAACCAATGACAAAACAAAAAAATACAACAAAAAGAAAGAAAAGCTTGTAGTTAGTTCAAGGATTATTTCTTGGCCTTTAAGAGTGTTTTCTAGTTGAGTCTGATGGGGCGCCAAGCCCTGGCCCCAAAGTCCATTTTTGGTATTCCCTTGGAACTTTGTTGCTCTGTTCCCCTTGCTGTTCTGATGCACCCCCTTAGTGTTTTGCCTCAGTGTGGCAGGATCAGATCGGGTGCAACTCCCACACTGTGTCTCCAGTGTTGTCCCCTGTAGGGCTATGGTCAGTGAGGGAGGTCATGTCTCATAGTGGGGCCGGCCATATGGCCTTCTCTGTGGATTGGCTGCTCTGAGTGGGAATATCGTCCTCAAGGCTTGGTGGGCCAGGATGTACTGCACTCTCTCTTCTTTCCCCGTCATTTGCTCCCGTGTACTCTGATCAGACATGACCCCCTCCCTGAGCTGCAGCTCTGTGTGAAATAAATTCTTCTGGGGCGAGGGGCAGGTCTCCACATAGTTGGGATTGGAGCAGGCCCTTCAGACCTCTCCGTTGGTTCCCTGCTCTATATTAGTATGTTGCATTCACATCTTGGAGCGCCAGGTTGAAGTCTGGTAAGGGATAGCATTTCAAACATATCACGGACACCTCTTGACAGATAATGTTCATAGAATATCAATATATCATTTCTTATACATAAAAATACATCTCAATTTTAAAATGATTATTAAAGAGATAGATGGAGAAGGAAAGTCCCTTCCTTACTGCCAGATCTCTCTTCACCCCTGGTGGATATGGGAATGGGTGCTGTGAGGCACCCTGCAGACCTCCTTTGTAGAGCTGAGATACTCACGTCTAGCTGCAAAGAGGATTGGCTCCTGGTGACTTATCATCGCAGATCCCTCTCATATTTAGTCTGTAGCAAAGAGGGCTGCCTCATTTCAGGTGTGTCTCTTCCCTTAGGCACAGGTCAGGTTCATGGCGAATGCAGGAAGATAAAGGCCAAGCCCTCTTCCCTCCATTCGGGACAACTCTGAAGGGGGCATCGTGGAATCAGCACAGGCTCGGTTGCAATTGCAAGAGCCTTCATTCTTCCCCCTCCCTGGCCTGTCTCCCTCAGGGCTTGTTCCTGAGTCCACTCCCCAATAAATCTCTCAAAAGCACACACATCTCTGGCTCAATGTCTGGGAAGTGAAGAATTAACCTGACTTGAAGAGCAGTAGGGCCTTTGTCCTCCAGTCCTGGGAGATAATCGTTCAGATCTTGGAATGTCGTGTCTTTCTGCCTACACGAAGGCTTTGGCCACGGCCTTGTCCAACACTGTAGTTTATGATGGGGGTGTCAGTTCTACCTCCAAGGGCACTGGAGACTGGAGACTGCAGATCAGCCACGTAGGCAGTAAGTGACGTGTGGCAGCGTGAAGGCATAGATAAGCTCTCCTGGTTGGCAATGCTGCATGTGTACCGTCACATTATGACCGATCAAGTTGACGCTCTCCAGGACTCCCTGAGGAACGAGTGACAATAAAGTTCTGTATTTGGATCCCTCTGGGGTTCTGCTCCATGTGTCTCTTTGGCTGACTGAATCATTTCTCTGTAATCAACTGTAACCAAGAGTCAACAGTTTCCAGCAAATTCTGTGAGCGCTGCTAGCAAATTAGCAAACCTGAGGGTAGTTTTGGGAAAACTTCCCCAAACTTTCAATTCCTGTACAAATGAGACTGTTTCCTTTAACTCTTTAATGACCTGAACTTCTACAGAAAGTGTTTCAAGGGACACTAATTACTGACCCGAGACACTAATTGTTCAGAGTATTTTATAGGCATATGTACATATATATACTTTTTAAATAAAAAAATCTAAGTGACCTTGGGTTTAACAATTTTTAGGTAAAACACTAAAAGAGCAGTTCATGAAAGAAAAAAATGCTAAGTTAGACTTCATTAAGACTAAGCTCTTCTGCAAAAATTAGAGAAGAAAAGTCTATGGTTAATTGTGTTGATTTACTTTTTCAGATTGATTTGTAGGAGCTTTTAAGATTTTTTAAATTGTTACATAAATTAACCCATTTATTACAGGCCAGAGAGGTTTCAGATAGTGGAGCTTCTACTGGTCTTTCAATTCCTTCAGTCTTCTGATGGTAGACTTTACTGTGACAGCAGAGGTGGTATTGTAGGTCCAGGCCCCCCCCCTACCCCCCCCCCCCCCCCCCCCCCCCGTCCCCCGCGACTGTCTTCATGCAGGAACCGCAGTGCCAGATGCCCACGGCGTGTCTCTTCATCTTGGTTTTGCCGCAGAAGGAGCAAGTGTACTTGGCATGTTGGCTGATTTCAATTTTCTTCACCATTTTCCTGAGGGAGGCGCAGTAACGGGTCCCATATTTGCCCACGATCCCGACCTTCTTGGTGCGTTTGGCCATCTTGCGCAAGCTAGTCCCAAACCAGAGAGAGCGCTTTTAAGATTTTAACGGATGTTAACAGTTAGTCACATACTAAATACCTTTTCTCCAAATCTAAGATGATTGGAAAATACACCATATGTAAAAGACAATTATGAAAGAAAAAAATAGATCCTACACTGTCAGACACTGCTAAGATGCCATTAATCACAACTCATTTTCTTAAAACTAAATAGTTTCCTTTTCCGTTTTTAAAAATCATTTTATTGGGGGCTCTTACAGTTCTTATAACATTCCATACATACATCAAATATATCTGTCATACATACATCATGTCATTCTATACATCAAGCATATTTGTAAATATGTTGCCATCATCATTTTCTAAACATTTACTTTCTATCTGAGCCCTTGGTATCAGATCCTCTTTTTTTAAAAAAATTGTTTTATTAGGGGCTTATACAATTCTTATCATAATCCATCCATCCATACATTGTATAAAGCACATTTGTACATTCATTGCCCTCATCATTCTCAGAACATTTGCTCTCCATCTAAGGCCCTTTGCATCAGCTCCTCATTTTTTCCCCTCCCTCCCCTCCTTCATGAGCACTTGATAATTTATAAATTATTATTTTGTTATATCTTGCCCTGTCCGACATCTCCCTTCACCCACTTTTCTGTTGTCCGTCCCCCAGGGAGAAAGTCACATGTAGATCCTTGTAATCGGTTCCCCCTAAATAGTTTTCTTTGAAAAAAAAAAGTGTTTTTGAGTGTCAGGGGAGCCAGCTCTTGACAACAATCATGTGTCTGGGAGATGCAATTGTATGGCTATAATATATAGAGATGACAGTAAAGTCATGGAGAATAAGAGAGATAGGAGAGAGAGTGAAATAACGGAGTCGGACACATTTCATGGTAGCGTGCTCACCTCAGCCCCTCTTGGTGGTCCATGTGGCGATGCGGGGTGGGGGTGGGGGAGATTGGAGAGGGGAGGAGAGCAGGGATGGAGGGAAGGAGGGAGAGGGAAAGAGGACCAGAGGAGAGCATGTCCTTATTGTTTGGGGGCTTTTCAAGGTAGCCATTAGTCATGCATATTCAGGAGTTACATACTTCACAAAGTGGGTGGTAATCGGTAAAGCCCCTGAGCTCACAGGTGAGGAAACCTAATACCTGCATTCAGGGAAAGCACGAGCGGGGATGGGCTCCGCAGTGGGAGAAAATCATCAGGGAAGGTCGGCTTTATTATATGCACATTATTTAATTAGGTGTGATTTTGAAGGGAAGTGTTTTCATAGTTTAAAAGCAACAACAAAACCCCACAAACAAGCAAATGCAGAACACTAGATAAATCACACCCTTAAAATAAAAAACAAGGGGAATAAATCAATCCGATTATGTGCTAGATTAGTTCCATGAGCATATGGATACAAAATTAGTTACAGCCCTTGGAAGGGGGAATCTAAAGTTGAGGAGCCCTAGAGCTTAAAATTCACTGTGACCCTAGCTTGCCTAGTTCTCCCTCCGGCCTCTAAGTGAGCCCTCAATGAAATGCTTCCCAAAGTCTCACGCTCAGCATCCCTCTGGAGCCCATCCCTGCTCCAGGCTGAGCGGGTGACTCTGCACCTGCTGCATAGGTGGCATGGCGAGCCTTCCTTTTGCCATCCGCCTAGAAGTGACTTTCACCGCCTCCTTTTTCCTTGATCTCAACCTTTCTTAACCTTTCCCCCCTCTTGTTTTTGTGCAGAACACATTTCTAAGAAAGGGATAAACTCCAAACCAAACCCATTGCCTTCGAGGCAAATTCAACTCTCAGTGGCCCTTTAGGACAGAGTAGAACTGCTTCCTAAGATTCCTAAGGTTGGAAATCTGCATGGGAGCAGACAGCCAATCTGCCTTTTGCAAAGCTGCTAGTCGATTTGAACTGCTGACTTTTCCATCAGACGACCAGTGCAGACTCCAGAAAGTCACCTGGCCTGTGAGAAAGGGTATGTAGGAGAACTTGCATTTCTGAAGAAGTCTTTTATTCTGCATTGACATTTGATCTGTAGTTTAGACATGAAATTCTAGGTTAAAAATAAATTTCCTCAGAAATGTGTAAACTTGCTTCTTTATGTTTTCGCTTTAATATGGCATTGAAAAACAAATGCTATCTGATGTCTAGTCCTTTACACATCACTTGTGCCTTCTTTGTTAAAGCTTTTGGGATCCCCAGTTTAACTCAATGTTTCAAAAGTTCTTGATGATGTACATTCGTATACATTTTATTTATTTTTCTAGGTGTTTGGCATGCCCGTTTAATTTAGATACCAACCTCTGCCTGTCTGTACGATTGACTCCACAGTTCTTTTCTTTCCATTTGCTGGTCTCCTTTTTTTAGGTATTGAATATTTTGTGTTTATACCTCAGTGTTTAAATCTTTCCACCTCTACTGAAGTTGTTTTTACCTTTTTGTTCTATTTTCTTTCTTTTTCTTTTTTCTGAGACTAGTGATGTGAAGAAGTCCCAGGCAATATTCTGCTCTGAGGAGGGCGGGGAAGGCACTGTTTCTCCATGCTTCACAACACAGCCTCAAAGCCCTTTACCGAAGAGCTGGGCTAATTCATAAAGATTACATCACCAGCCTAGCCCAAACCAAATTCACGGGCATCGAGTCAGTTCTGACTCATAGCGACCCTAGAGGACAGGGAAGAACTGCCCCCTGTGAGTTTCCAAGGCCAAAACTCTACAGGAGTAAAAAGCCTCATCTTTTTCTGTGGAGTGCTGGTGGTTTCAAACTGCTGACCTGGAAGCTGGCAGCCCAACCCGTAACCACTATGCTACCAGGGCTAGTGGAGATGGTTATAAGTACTTTGAGGGAAATAAAAAGGGTGATCTTTCTGAGAGTGTCCTGGGAAAGTGTCTCTGTAGGAAGATACCTCCTTGTACTTGAGCTAAGAGTGAGGGGTCAGGAAGGGGCTGGTTTATGAAAAGACAAAATGGAGTTGCAGAGAGTCTTCCCAGGACTCCCCTCTCCTCAGGTCATCTCCTCATAGATGTCACCTTCCCAACTTGGCCACCTCCGTCCTACCCAGGGACATCGATTTGTTCCCCCTCTGCAGGCAGGGCTGGTTTCAGAGGATGGTCCTGAGAGAATGGACTGTCTCCATCTTTGCACGGTGAACCTTCCCAGTCAACCTCATCTAAGAGCTCCACCCGATATCATTGCCTTAATTACTAAACCTGAAAGCCACCCCGCCGAGAGAGAGAGAGAGAGAGAGAGAGAGAGAGAGAGAGAGAGAGAGAGAGAGAGAGAGAGAGAGAGAGAGAGAGAGGGAGGGAGGGAGGGAGGGAGAGAGGGAGGGAGAGAAGGGGCACTATCTCTATTTTCTTTCTTTGTTCCATTTTCTTGGCCAGTTTCTCACCTTCATTCCCAACTTTTTTTCCCTAACTTTTCTTAGTGAACATTTTTTTTTCTGTTCATATGTTGCTTTTAAAAATTTCTTTTCTCTTTTATTTTTAAAGTCATTTTATTAGGGGCTCTTACAATTCTTATCACAATTCATACATCCATCCATTGTCTCAAGCACATTTGTACATTTGTTGCCATCATAATTTTCAGAACACTTGCTTTCTACTTGAGCCCTTAATATCAGCTCCTCGCTTTTCCCTCTCCCGCCCCTCTCCCCCTGCCTCATGAACCCTTAATAATTTATAAATTATTATTATTTTGTCATATCTTATCCGACATCTCCCTTCACCCACTTTTCTGTTGTCCATCCCCCAGGGAGGAGGTTATATGTAGATCTTTGAAATCTGTTCCGCCTTTCTATCCCATCTTCCCTCCAGGCTCCAGGTATAGCCACTCTCACCACTGGTCCTGGATCATCTGTCCTGGATTCCCTGTGTTTCCTGTTCCTATCTGTACCAGTGTACATCCTCTGGTCTAGCCATATTTGTAAGGTAGAATTGGGATCATGATAGTGGGGGGAGGAAGCGTGAAACAAGTAGGGAAAGTTGTATGTTTCATCATTGCTATCCTGCACCCTGACTGGCTCCTCTCCTCCCCGCAATTCTTATGTGAGGGGATGTCCAGTTGCCTACAGATGGGCTTTGGTTCTCCACTCTGCACTCACCCTCATTTACAATGATGTAATTTTTTTGTTCTTGAATGCCTGATTCCTGATCCTTTCGACACCTCATGGTCACACAGGCTGGTGTGCTTCTTCCATGTGGGCTTTGTTGCTTCTGAGCTAAATGGCCGCTTGTTTATCTTCAAGCCTTTAAGACCCCAGACACTATATCTTTTGATAGCCAGATACCATCAGCTTTCTTCACCACATTTGCTTATCCACACGTTTGTCTTTAGTGATCATATCAGGAAGGTGGGCACCTACTGATATGACTTTTTGTTCTTTGATGTCTGATACCTGGTCCCTTCTACACCTCTTGGTCACACAGGGTGGTATGCTTCTTCCATGTGGGCTGTGATGCTTCTGAGCTAGATGGCTTCTTGTTTACCTGCAAGCCTTTACTACCCTAGATGCTATATCTTTTGATAGTCGGGCTCCATCAGCTTTATTCACCACATTTACTTATGCACACATTTGTCTTCAGCGATTGTGCTGGGAAGGTGTGCATCATGGAATGCCAATGTAATAGAACAAAGTGTTCTTACATAGAGTAAGTACTTGAGTGGAAGTCCAATGTCCATCTGCTGCCTTAATACTAAACCTATAAATATATGCACATAGATCTATTTCCCTGCTATCCTATATAAATATATTTACATATGTACATGCCTGTATTTAAGCCTCTATAAATACCCTTTTTCTCCTAGTTCTTTCCTCTATTTCCTTTTACTTCCTCTTGTCCCACTATCATGCTTAGCCTTCATTTGGGTTTCAGTAATTTCTTTCGGTTACATTGCCCTTGCTGAATCCCTACCAGGCCTCTCACACTCTCATTGCCACTAATTTCGGATCACTTATTGCTCCCCTGTCCCTGGGTTGGTCAACCCCACCTCCTTACCTCCACCTTCCCCTCTCCTATGTCCCCCGGAACCATCGGTTCCGTTGTTTTCTCCTCCAGACTGTTCATCCAGCCTGTCTTATCGAGATAGAGCTGCAGAGATAATAATATGCACCAAAAAACAAGGCATAGGAAGACAAAGCAACAAAAGAGAACACAACCATGACAACAAAGAAGAAAACCAATGACCCAGAAAAGAATAAATTAATTTTAGAAAAAGAAAAAATTTAAATTATTAAAAAGAAAGAAAAACCTGTAAATAGATCAAGGTCTGATTTTTGACACCTAGGCGTGTCCTCCAGTCAAGTCCGGTGGGGTGCCACGTTCTGGCCCCTGAGTCCATCCTTTACACTCCCTCGGGAGCTCCCTGCTCTGCTCCCCCCGTTGCTCTGTCTCATGCCTTCAGTGTTTTGCCTCAGTGTCGCAGGGTCAGTCTGGGTCAATCCTGACACGGAGTCTCCAGTTTTGTCCCCTCTAGGGCCATGGGTCAGCGAGGGACGGCGTGTCTCACTCATAGTGGGATCAGCCATATGGTCCACTCTGTGCATTGGCTGTTCAGAGTGAGGATATCGTCCTCCAGGCCTGGTGGACCAGGATGTGCTCCACTCTCTCTTCCTCCCCTTCATCTGCTCCCGTGTGCTCTGATCAGACATGTCCCTCTCCCCTAGCTGCAGCTTCAGTGCCGTCCTCTCAGGTAAATTCTTCTCAGGGAGGGGTAGTTGTCCACGTAGCTGGTATGGGGGCTGAGCTCTCAGGCTCCTCCACTGACTCCCCCTCCATGCTGGCATGCTGTATTTGCATCCGGGAACACTGGATTTTGGTCCCTCTTTCCCTGTGGAGACACAAACAATACCCTCCCCTTTCCTCCCCCACCTCCTTTTTCTTACTGTACATTTTTTTTTATTAATAAATCTTTTTATTGGGGCTCATACAACTCTTATCACAATCCATACATACATCAATAGAGCAAAGCACCCTTATACATTTGTTGCACACGTTATTCTCAAAATTCGCCTTTCACTTGGGTTCCTGGAATCAGCTTGGTTTTCTTTTTTTTCTCCCCTCCCCCTCCCTCCTGAACATTTTTATTTTGGCTATTTACTTCTGGTTTTCATGACCTCTTCCTTATTCCTTGATTTCTTAAAATTACACCCTGTTCTTGTGTCATGGTGTTGATGTTTTCTCTTATCTCACTGAAGATACTAATTATATATTGATGTTCTTGTATCGTTTGTTGTTGGTTGGTTATAATCTCTACTGCCTTCAAGTCCTTGAGAGAGAGAGAGAGAGAGAGAGAGAGAGAGAGAGAGAGAGAGAGAGAGAGAGAGAGAGAGAGAAGAGTCTGCGTTTTCCATGCTGGAAAATTTTCTCACATGTCTTGTGAATGGTGACTGTCCATTCATATGTGAGGCTGCGGGACTCAAAAAGTTGGCCAGCAGCTCTGTGTGTCCGAGACATGTTGGTGGACAAACTTGACTGTGCGGTGAGCGGGCGGTGAGCTGGCTTTATCGTGAAGCCACCCAGACATCAGCATCTCTGTTTTCTGTGGAGTTAGTCGGTGACTCTAAGGATGGGTTCTCTGCATCCTGGAAACTGAGAGGTAAAAGGGGTCCCATTTCTGGGGACGGTGACTTTTAGTAAACTGACTTTCAGACTGGTTCTTTGTCTATGTTCTATTTATCTGGAGAAAAAACATCACACTTCCTGCTGGAAAGGTACCTGGAGAAGGAGGCACACTCGAGGGAGGATCTTATTCACACCGTCAGACAGTTTTCCTGGTTTTAGTCTGATCTCGCTGGGCCTTTAGGCTTCAGCTTCCTTCAGGCTGTGAGGTAAGCTACCATGCTGCTTCTTGGCTTCTTTCTTCAAGAGACATTTTGATATTTCCCATCCACTGTCAACTCACCTCCTGCCCTCTTTATTTCTTTTCTAGAAGGAAGAATTTGAGAGGAAAGAATGGACATAAATCCTTGTGCTCTGTTTACATGTTTCAAAATTTTTTAAATTTTAAATTATTTTATTGGGGCTCGAACAACTCTTATCACAATCCATACATCCATCCATGTGTCAAGCACACTTGTACATTTGTTGCCCTCATCATTCTCAAAACAATTGCTTTCTACCTAAGCCCTTGGTATCAGCTCCTCATTTCCCCCTCCCTCCTCAGTCTCCCCTCCCTCATGAATACTTGATAATTAAAAATTATTATTATTGTGTCATATCTTACACTGTCCGACGTCTCCCTTCACTCACTTTTCTGTTGTCCATCCTCCAGGGAGGAGGTTACATGCAGATCCTTGCAATCGGTTCCTCCTTTCCACCCCACCCTCCCTCCACCCTCCTAGTATCGCCACTCTAACCACTGGTCCTGAAGGGATCATCCATCCTGGATTCCCTGTGTTTCCAGTTGCTATCTGTACCAGTGTACATCCTCTGGTCTAGTCATATTTGTAAGTTAGAATTGGGATCATGATGGTGAATGGGTGGGGGAAAGCATTCAAGGACTAGATGAAAGTTGTGGGTTTCAGCATCGTTGTTACACTGCACCCTGCCTGGCTTATCTCCTCCCCATGACCCTTCTGTAAGGGGATGTCCAGTTGCCTACAGATGGGCTTCGGGTCTCCACTCTGCACTCCCCATCAATCACAATGATATGAGTTTTTGTTCTTTGATGCCTGATACCTGATTCCTTAGACACCTTGTGATCACACAGGCTGGTGTGCTTCTTTCATGTGGGCTTTGTTGCTTCTGAGCTAGATGACTGTTTGTTTACCTTCAAACTTTTAAGACCCCAGACACTATATCTTTTGATAGGTGGGCACCATCAGCTTTCTTCACTGCATTTGCTCATGCATGCATTTTGTCTTCAGCAATCGTGTCAGGAAGGTGAGCATCTCAGAATGCCGGATTATTAGAACAGTGTTCTTGTGTTGAGGGAGTACTTGAGTAGAGTCCCAATGTCTATCTGCTTCCTTAATATTAAACCTATAAGTATATGTACATAGATCTATTTCCACATCTTCATGGATAAATATAATTACCTGTGTACATGCCTGCATTTAGACCTCTATAAATGCCCTTTGCCTCGTAGTTCTTTCCTCTGTTTCCTTTAACTGTCTTGTCTCACTATCGTGTTCAGCCTTCATTCGGGTTTCAGTAATTCCTCTCAGATACATTGCCCTTGATTAAGCCCTACGAGGTCTCTTACACCCTCTTCGCCACAGATTTAGGTTCACTTGTTTTTCCTTTGTCTCTGGGTTTGTTAACACCATTTCCTTTCCCCACATCCCTCTCTCCCATGTCCCTGTAGAACTGTCTTTCCTGTTGTTTTCTCCTCCAGATTGTTCATCCAGCCTTTCTTATTTAGACAGACCTGCGGAGATAATAACATGCACAAAAACAAGACAGAACAAAACCAAGCAACAAAAGAAAACACAACAACAAGCCCATGACAAACAAAACACAAACAAACAGAACAACAAGAAAGAAAAGCTTGTAGTTAGTTCAAGGATTGTTTCTTGGCCTTTTAGGAGTATTTTCCGATCAAGTCTGATATGGCACCAAACCCTAGCCCCAAAGTCTATTTTTGATAATCCCTGGGGACTTCGTTGCTCTGTTCCCCTACTGTTCTGTTCCACGCCCTTAGTGTTTTGCCTCGGTGTGGTGGGATCAGATTGGACACAATTCCCACACTGTGTCTGCAGTGTTTTCCCTTGTAGGACTATGGGTCAGTGAGGGATGTCCCATGTCATAGTGGGACTGGCCATATATCTCTGTGGATTGGCCGCTCTGAGTGGGAATATCGTCCTCAAGGATGTGCTCCACTCTCTCTTCCTCACCCTTCATTTGCTCCCGTGTGTTCTGATCATACATATCCCTCTCCCAGAGCTGTAGCTTAAGTGCTGTCCTCTGGAGTAAATTCTTCGGAGGCGGGAGAGTGGGGGGCGGTTGTCCACGCAGTTGGGATTGGGGCTGGCCCCTCCATTTATTTGGATTTTTTGGTTAACATTTCAAACTAATCCCCCCCCCCCGCCCCGCTTATGAATGTTAAATGTCTATGTGATCATAATGGCTTCAGGTTTTATTTCATGTCAAGAAGCACCTTTTACAAATACTTTTAAGGTTTTTGTTTGTTTGCTTTGGTCCTGGAATTTATCTGAGTTCATTTAGTGAGGCGGATGGCCTCTGGATGGTGCAGTCTGTTAAGCTTGCTTGCCTACAGCAGGCCAGCGAATTATTTCATATGGCTTTTCTACCCATTGTCTCTATAACTCCTACCAAATGACCTTTTATTTTGGGTCTGGGTGGCAGAAGGTGGAAGAAGATACTGGAAGGATTATTTGCTATTTGCGAATGGTTAAGAAGACTCTTTGTGATTGTCGTTCTGCTGGGTATGACACAGGAGTGGAGATCTCATTGCCAACAGGAGCCAGGAGTGGAGCACATCCCCTGCACCCTGAGGTCCCTGTGAAGTGATCCTCCTTGATCCAGAAGACAGCTTTGACATCTCTGGAGTGACAGAAGAGCAGCAGCAGCAGCACCAGGAGCTAGAGTGGTGGAATTCCCAACCCAGAGAGCAAATGAAACCGAGTGCTTTGGGGCAGGAGGCTGGCTTGTGGAGTGGGGTGTGCGCATCTGAGCACTTAATTCAGGGGGCTGGGTCTGTTGAGCTGCAGAGCTGGAGCTGAGCGCCCTACAGTTGGCTCTCAGGGGTGGCATGCCCTTGGGGTATTTATTAGAAACCCTGAAAGAATTTTATAGCATGTCTTCACCGAACAACTCTGTCCTGAGCATTTCTACCTGAGTTACATATACTCTGTTAACTTCCACAATAAGTCTTATCATCACGAGCGTTGCCTGTGAGTTCTGCGTGGCCACTGCAATGATGGTAGAACCTAGATGAAAGTGCTGTGGGAGACAGAGTCACAACTAGCCCAAAGGTTCAAGCTTCAAACCCACCAAAGCACCCAGGAAGACAGGCCTGCTAATGCACTTTCAAAAGGTTACATCCCTGGAAACCCCATTGAATGGTTCTATCTGCATACATGGGATTGACCTGATAGCAACGAACAACAAAGTGGGCTTGAGAGCAGGCTTTTCCCTTTTACTGATTAATCAGTTCTCCTAACTCTGCTCATTGAAAAATGGACTTCTCCTCGCTCACTTGAAACACCTTATTATGTACTAACTTCTTAAGCATATTCTGATTCCTTGATTAGTGAATCATACTCGTTAAAAGTTGAGGACGGACATTTGTTTTTGCTCCTAGGTACTATCCTAGTAATTTTTTTATTCTGAGATATCTTAAAAACAAACTTCATTTTTTAGGGGACCATTAGGCTTATGGAAAAATGATACAGGAAATATATAAACCCTTGATTGTTTGGGTGCAAGTGCACAGGACCTTTTCTGTCACTTACTGGGAGTCATCGAGTCGATTCTAACACACAGTGCCCAGTAGCACAGGGTAGCACTGCCTTTGTGGGTTCTTTAGACTGTAACTTGTTGTAGGATTAGAAAGCCTTGTCTTTCTCCAGAAGAGTGCCTGGTGGTTTTGAACTGCTGACCTAGTGACTAGCAGCCTAAAATGTAACCCATCCACCGGGACGCCTCACAGGAGCATTTGTAGCAAGTTAATTTTGTTATTATTATTATTATTAATTTAAGGAGCTTTCAAGCTATAAAAAGGAATGGAGAGAACAAAGGCATGAGCGAGCAAACCAAACACATATGTCTGATAATCTTGGAACCTGAGTTTCAAAGGAAAAGATAGAGATATGGATGTAGAACTGGCAATGTGGGGAAGCTGTGCAAAAATGGCTAGAAAAGAATCAGATGGGTGAATTGCCAGCAAACCTGATGTAATGCCGCCATATTGAACTCTTGCAAGCAGCCTTCCAGACAGCAGTCACACAAATGCACACTGGTGGCTGGAAATGAGAAACACCGAAGACAACATCTTCATCCACACAGCCCAGCCATTATCAGGGACCACTATCACTCCTATATCCCCTAATCATCAATCACAGCAAATACCAACCAAATTAACCCTCCATTGTGCTACACAAAGAGTTAAGACCTGAACCCACACTCACATTCTCCATCACACCCACCAGAAAATATGAGTGATGAGTGCCTAAGAACACACTGACATATAATCATGAATTAAACACAAATACAACACCACAATGTCTTGGAGACAATAGATAATTTCACTTCACATATAAAAACAAGACAGATTGGCTTACACAAGTAATCAGAGGACAGAACCAGAAGATCTTTCTCAGGAAGAAAATGTATTGGGACCACTTGACAGGAATCCAAACTCCTTTGGCAGCTTGAGAGGAAGATCTACAAAAGCAGGGAAAGCAGACAAACTAAAAAAAATACAAAACTTAGAAGAATTCAGGAAAACACTACAATAACAAATTGACATCATAGATGAAAATTTAAACTATACAAAAAGAAGATAAATAATAATATTTTAGAAATAAGAAATACACTGGGAAAGCTACAGAGTAGAATTAAATCAATGGAAAGCTGAATTAGTGACCTTGAAGACAAATTTCTCAATGCAAATCTGCTGGAGTAACAATCAGATCAGAAAGAAAAAAATAAAGAAGAAAGTACTAGAATTGACACCATCAAAAGGAGTCCTTTTTGTGGAATCAGAATTCCAGAAAAAGAAGAGACTCAAAAACAAACACAGAGAAAATTGTGGAAGCGTTGTTGAAAGAAAACTCTGAGTTCATGAAAAGATACTCATGGAAGAAGTTGAACAAATCCCACACAGAATATACGCCAAGAAAAGCACCAAGATGAACCATAATCAAGACAAAAAAGAGCAATAAGACTATGCTGACTTTTCAAACACTATACAAATAAGAAGGCAATGGGATGGGATATATAAACCTGAAAGAAAAAAATTTCCAACCAAGAATCCCATGTCCAAAAAACTTGTTCCACAAATATAACAGTGAAATTGGGATGCTTTCAGATAAAAATTAGATCAGCATTGCAAGAAATACTAAAGAGAATTTGTTGCACAGACAACAACTCAAAATTAACATACGCAATGCCATTCAGAAGTCAACTCAGGTATAGATGCACCCAAAATAAAGCCAAACTAAAAAAAACAAGCTTACTGCCATTGAATCGATTCCAACTCATAGCAAACCTATAGCAGTCAGGCAGAAGGGGGAGTTGGCAGGGTAGGCTAGTGAAAAGATACCCAGAGCTTGTGAAAACACTTCAAGGACACTGTGAGAGGCCAGACCTCTCCCTCCCCTTCGGTGGCCTTCTAGTCCAAGTGCAAAAGGCTGACCATTACAGACAACTTTAAACATTGTTTCTTAGCCCGGGATCTGCAGACAACAAAGTTGCAGTGGAAAATTCCCCAGCTACTCCCTCCCCTAGACCGGAGATATAAAGCACCTCACCTCCCTTCCAGATGGCACGTGGGATGTGGAGGGTCCCCAGCTGGGTACCTGAGAACCTCTCCCCGGAGCTCAGGACACTCCCTTCCCTTTCACTGTACTCCCTCCCTCCTGGGCAGCGTGACTTCTCTGGCCCGAATTTAGGGACCTATGGACCTCAGCCAGGAGCTCTGAAACAAATCTTTGAAACTGTTTTCTGCCTTTGACTTCTTTCTTTCTTTCCATCCCCAAATCTACCTTACAATAGTGATTCTATAAAACAGAACTGCCTCTGTGGGTTTCCAAGGCACAGATTTTTACAGGAGCATAATATCATTTCTTTCTCCCATGGAATGACTGATGGGTTTGAATTGCTGACTTCTTAGCTAGCAGTCCAGCATGTCATCCATTACATCACTAGGGATGTGTTAAAATACACTTACAAGACTGAAAACAGGGAACTGGTGATGTAACTTTCTAATGAAGACTGTTACAAAGTAAAAAGAGGGAATAGTTACAACATTTCCAGCTGGAAAGGAAGTCAAGTAGATTTCAGGAACTAGGGTGAAAGGGAAGGCAATATGTGATAAGAGGAATATTGGCAAAGGATTATGCATGCAAAGGAGGACACTGGAAAGAAGGCAAGAGTTAAAGGTGACATGCACAAATACTATTATATAAATAATCTTGAAAATATGCATGGTGATCTGTGAGTAGATGTATGAAAAGACTTGCAGGCTCAGTGAGGAAGAGTAGAAATAGACTCACATAGAGATAGAGGTTTGAAATTTGCACGTGACTATTTATCAGCAAATACATCCATGAGTGCAGTAGAGCACATGGGGGGGCAAGCGAAGTTATAAAACTTCTTAGATGGACTTCTGGTAAGATGGCGACTGAGTAACACATACCAGAGGGACTCCGCAGAAATCAGCACAAGACAGTCACTAAGAGGGAAATTCCACACTGCCAGGTCACAGGAGGAACATCATAAAGATAAGTAGGCACAGATCCACTAGGTGTTGAGAAGCTGTGGGTTTTTGGCTTATCACGGTGGAGGTCAGCTAGGGCTTAACCTTAGCCCCGCCACTGTCTCAGCCACAGCTGAGATTCTTTGGAGTTGGCCCAAGGGATTTATCTCAACACAGTCACAGTGCTGCTGCCTTGGGGCAGGGTTTAAACCCCTCCAGCTCCACAGTCAGAGGTCAAGGCCCAGCTAAATTGTTACCTTTGTTTCCCTCTCTTCTCTCTTTCCCACCAGTCTCAGCTTTGTTTTGTTCCTTTGTATCTCCCTTTTTCTTTCTACGCCACTGCCAAGTTCTGGGTCGCTCACCTTAGCTTAGGGTATTTATGCCTGCCCTCTACCCAGCTGGGGAGCTCCACCCTCTGCATCATAACACAAGGTTGGGGAAATCTCACCCACCTTCCTCCAGGGGAAATTCTGCCTGCTCACGCACCTGTCCTCTGATGCGTCTATACCCACCTTCCTCTGGGGTAAATCCTGCTCACCCTTCTCTGGGGGAAATCCCACCTGCCTGCCTGCCCTCTGCAGTGCATAATACGCAGCTGGGGAAATCATGACCATCTTCTTCCAGGGTAGTCCCACCTGCATGGCTTGGGGAATTCCTACCACCGTCCTCTGCACTCCCACGTGACTGAGGTAACTTCCTGACACTTTCCATAGTGCCTCACATAGCCTAAGGCAGCTTGGTCAATGCTCTCTAGAGCGCCACGCTGCTGCAAGAGCCTCTGCCCAACCCATGCAGCGATATAGTTGACCAGGGAAATTCTGCCCACCATCCATGATGCTCTACACCAAAGTAGGCACACCGCCTGCTTTCTGTGGAACTCCCGTTGCAGCAGGAACCCCTGCACACCTTCTACAGTGCCTCAAGCTGCTGTGGACCACACCAACACAGGTTATTGTGATATCACTCAGTGCAGCACCATCCTCATGGGTACACAACCACCCAACCAGTGACCCTTGAGAGGACCATCAAACTTGCTCTTCAAATAACAGAATAATGATTGACTAGAGAAAGAGGGATGTCACAGGAGGATAAAGCTGTAGGCCAATACCATACTGCAATTAGCTGCAGACAGTTGGAAGAAACATTCCTAAGAGTCTTCTAGAGTGAGCCCAGTGCTCTTTGACTCACTGAAAAATGGCACCAGGATCTTCTAAAACAATGCAATTCTAACAGCAATCAGCCCCAACGATGTAAACAAACAAACAAACAAAAAAACCCAGGAGAAACAATAGGGAATGTCAGAAGATGCTCTGAACCTAACAACGTGCATTGAAGAAGGAGATATTGATCTGCCACAGAAAGAAACGTTTAGAATGCTGCTTGGAATCATACAGATATGAGGGAAACAATACAGAAAAAGGATGAAATGATAGAGGAGATAAAGACCACATTCAAAGGTAAATAAAAGAGCTTAGGGACAAGATAACAAAAGCCAGTAGCAGACTCATGGACTTTGCCAACTGACTGGAGGAATCAGAGAACCGCACCAGTGACCTAGAGGACAGCCAAGCAGATTTTAACAAACGTGAACAAAAGTCTAATAAGTTCATCAGAGCAGCTGAAGAAAACCTAAGAGATACGTCTGATGCTATGAAGAAGAACAACGTCAAAATAATTGGATTACCGGAGGAAGACACAACAAAGAACTCAACTGCAAAACAGTGAAAATTTTGGATTAAAACTTCCCCAGCTTAATGAATAAAAACTAGGTAACCATTCATGAAGCTTGAAAGAACACCAGCTTGACAGATTCCCAAGGAGAAGTCACAAAGGCACATAATAGTTAAGCTATCCAACTTTGAGGAAAAGGAGAAAATCATGAGAGCAGCTAGGGAAAAACAAGCAGTCACGTATAAAGATTCCCAAATAAGAATATGCTCAGACCTATCAGCAGACACTATGAAGAAGAGAAGAGAGTGGAATAACATATTCCAAAAACTGAAGGAAAATAATGAAAACCCAAGAATACTCTATCCAGCCAAATTATCAACCAAGATAGATGGAGAAGTAAGAGTCTTTCCAGATAAGGAAAAACTCAAAGAATATGTTAAGAGAAACCCAGCCCTACAAAAGATCTTTGCTGACCAAGTAGGAGCAGAAGAATAACACTCGCCAAGCACAAATAAGAGACTGCCCCATAGAACAACTCCACCCAGAGGGCAACAAAGAGAAAACATCCCCCAAGATAGCATTGGCTTAAGGGTGGAAAGAAGTCGAGAATGAAACACACACACACACACACACACACACGCACACACACATGCACAACACACTGATAAGAAAGGGAGGTAGGAAAACACCCAAAACAAAAGGTATAAGATGACTTCACAGAGTCCACAGATGGATGTAATAACCCTGAATATCAATGGACTGAACTCAGGCATTAAAAGACTAAGGATAGCAAAATGGTTTAGAAAACAACCTATCAATCTGCTGCCTACAGAAGACACATCTCAAGGCTACAGAAAAAAATAGGCCGAGAATCAAAGATTAGAGAAAAACATACCAAGCAAACAGCAATTCAAAAAATGGAGGGATTGCAATTCTACTCTCAGATAAAATTGAACTCAAAGTGCAAATCATAAGAAGAGATAAGGAGGGACACTATATAATGCTCAGGGGAATGGTAGACAAAGAACCACTAAGCATTTTAAACTTATATTCCCCTAATGAGAGACCCACTGAATATATCCATCTACTTGGACAGTTCCCCCTCCCCGCAGAAGAATGCACTTCAGAGCATAGCACTGAAGCTACAGCTCAGGGAGAAGGACATGTCTGATCAGAGCACACAGGACAGGAGCAAATGAAGGGGGAGGAAGAGAGAGTGGAGCACATCCTTTCCCACCAAGCCCTGAGGACAATATTTCTGCTCAGAGCAGCCAATACACAGAAAGAACCATGTGGCTGGCCGCACTATGAGACATGACACCCCTCATTGACCCATATCCCTATAGGGGACAACACTGGAGACAGAGTGCGGGAATTGTGCCTGATCTGATCCCACCACACCAGGGTGAAACACTAAGAGCATGCATCAGAGTAGCAAGGGCAGCAGAGCAACGAAGTCCCCAGGGAATACCAAAAATAGACTCTGGGATCAAGGCATAGCAGCCCATCAGATTCGACTGGAAAACATTCCTACAGGTCAACAAACAAACCTTGAACTATTTATAGGGTTTTCTCTTTTTTTGGTCGTTGGTTTGTTGTTGTTTTATTGCTTTGTTTTGCTCTGTCTTGTTTTCTGTGCATGTTATTATCTCTGCATGACCTTCTAGATAAGATAGTCAGGATAAAAAAAACTGGAGGAGAAAACAATGGGACGATGGTTCTGGGGGTACATGGGATCCAGGGAGGCAGGAGAAAGGAAGTGGGTGTTAATAAACCCAGGGACAAGGGAAAAACAATTGATCTTAAATCAATGACGACAAGGATGTAGGAGGCCTGATAAGGCTTGATCAAGGACAATGTAACCGAGAGGAATTATTGAAACCCAAATGAAGGGTGAACATGATCGTGGGACAAGAGGAAAGTAAAAAGAAAGACAGCAGAGAACTAGGAGGGGGACAAGAGGAAAGTAAAAGGAAATAGAGGAAAGAACTAGGAGGCAAAGGGCGTTTATGGAGGTCTAAATACAGGCATGTAAATATGTAAATATATACAGATAGGGAAATAGATCTATGCACATATATTTATAAGTTTAATATTAAGATAGCAGATGGACATTGGGCCTCTATTCAAATACTCCTTCAACACAAGAACACTTTGTTTTATTAACCTGGCATTCCATGATGCACACCTTCCCGACCTGATCGCTGAAGACAAATGGGTACATAAGCAAATGTGATGAAGAAAGCTGATTGTGCTTGGCTACCAAAAGATATAGTGTCTGAGGTCTTAAAAGCTTAAAGATTAACAAGTGGTCATCTAGCTGAGATGCACCAAAGCCCACATGGTAGAAGCACACCATGGTGCCTGTGTGATCACAAGGTGTCGATAGAATCAGTTATCAGGCATCAAAGATCCAGACAAAAAAATCATATCATTGTGAATGAGGGGGAGTGCAGAGCAGAGACCAAAGCCCATCTGTAGGCAACTGGACATCCACTTACAGAAGGGTTGCGGGGAGGAGATGAGCCAGTCAGGGTGCAGTGTAGCAACAATGAAATATACAACTCTCCTCTAGTTCTTAAATGCTTCTTCCCCACTCACTATGATTCCAATTCTACCTTACAAATCTGGCTAGACCAGAGTATGTACAGGGATACAGATAAGAGCTGGAAACACAGGGCATCCAGGACAGATAAACCCCTTAGGACCAATATTGATAGTAGCCATACCAGGAGGATAAGGGGAAGGTGGGTGAAAAGAGGGAGAACTAATCACACTGATCTACTATAAACCCCTCCCAGGGGGCTGGACAATGGAAAAGTGGGTGAAAGGAGACATTGGTCAGTGTATGATATTTTAAAAATTTATAATTTATTAAGGGTACATGAGGGAGGGAGGGTAGGGGAGGAAGGGAGAAAAATGAGAAGCTGAAATAGAAAGAAATGTTTTGAAATGAGGATGGCAACAAATGTACAAATGTGCTCAACACAATGGATATCTATATGAATTGTGAAAGAGCTGAAAGAGCCCCTAATAAAATGATTTTAAAAACAAAACAAAAAATAGCTTCTTAGACATAACCAAACACTTGAAGAAATGAATTGGTAGGCCTGGAGGCTCAGGACCATAGTCTTTGAGGACACCAAAGTTAGTTGGCATAACAATCCACAAAGTCTACACTCTACTTTGGTGAGTAGTGGTTGGTGTCTTAAAAATGAGTGAGCAGCCTTATAAAGTGCAACTATCAGTCTCTCCCTGTCCACAAGAAAGAAGAGTGATGAAAATTGAAACACATGGAAACAATAATTCTAATGAACTAATGGACCACAGAAACATTCGTTCATAACCCTGAGACCAGAAGAACTGGATAGTGCTTGGCTACCACTACCAACTGCTCTGAAAGGGATCCCATTAGAGAGTTCTGGACAGAGTGGGATAAAGATGTGAAACAACACTCAAAATCATGGAGATCTGGTTTGCTGGTTAGATAGAGATTGGTGGAATCCCTGAGATAACGGTCCTTGGTCACTCTTCAGATCTGGGACTGAACTCTTCTCTGTGGTTCAACTTTCAGGCAAACAATAAGCAGGTCTGTAAGTAAAATAAATTAACAACAACAAAAGAAGACATGTCCTCTTTTGTGTATCTATATAAGGCATTCAATTCATGTTTATCTATATAAGATAGGCAAGGATGTTCTGGGGGGCCGTGGGAAAGGGAGTGGTGGGAAAAGGAGCAGGAAGCCAATAAATCCAGGGACAAGGGAGCAACAAGAGATCTAAAATCGATGGCAAGGAGGGTGTAGAAGGCCTGTTGGGGTTTGATCAAGTGCAGTGTAGCCAAGAGGAATTACTGAGAGCCAAAATATGATAGTGGGACAGGAGGAAAGTAAAAGAAAACAGAGGAAAGAACTAGGAGGCAAAATACATTTATAGAGATATAAATATAAGCATGCATATATGTAAATATATTCTTATACAATGATAGGGATATAGGTCTATGTATATATTTATATATTAAACATCAAGGTAGCAGACAGACATTGGGCCTCTACTCAAGTCCTCCCTCAATGCAAGAACATGTGTTCTAATAACATGGCATTCTGTGATGCTCACCTTTCTGAAAAGATTGCTGAAGACAAAATGGGTGCATAAGCAAATGTGGTGAAGAAAGCTGGGCTATTAGAAGATATAGTGTCTGGGGTCTTAAATCTTGAAGGTACATAAGCAATCATCTAGCAGGGAAGCAACAAAGCCCACATGGAAGAAACGCACTAGTCTGTGTGATCACAAGGTGTCAACAGATCAGGGATCAGGCATTGGAAGACCCCAAACAATCATATCGATGCAAATGAGATGGGTTGGTGTGGAGACTCAAAGCCCATCTAGAGACAATAGGACATCCCCTTACAGAAAGATCACAAGGAAGGGACGAGCCAGTCAGGGTGTAGTATAACATTGACATAACACACAACATACCTCTAGTTCTTTAATGCTTTCTTCTACCAACTATCATGACCCTAGTTCTACCTTACCAAAAAACAGCTAGACCAGAGCATGGACACTGGTATAGATAAGAGCTCTTGACAAACAGAATCCAGGACACATAAACCCTTCAGGAATAATAATGGGAGCAGCGATACCATGAAGGTACAGGGAAGGTGGGAAGAGAAAGGGGAGAAAAGGGGAACAGATATCATTGATTGAAGTATAATAACACCTTCCCAGAGGGACAAACAACAGAAATGCAGGTGAAGGGAGACAGCAGATGGTATAAAATATGAAGACAATAATAATTTACAATTTACAAAGGGGTCACGAGGGTGGAAGGGAGGAGAGAGGGAGGGACAAAAGAGGAGCTGGTACCAAGGGCTCAAGTAGTCTGAAAATTGTGATGGTAACATCCGTATGAATGTGCTTGATACAAGTGATGTGTGCTTGATACAAGTGATGAATGTGCTTGACACAAGGGTTGTTATAAGAACTGTAGGAGCCCCCAATAAAATGATTTATAATAATAATAAATTTCTTTTAAAAAGGGAATAACCAAAGCATCTAGGAGTAACCATGATACATGAGGTAGACTTATTAGTGAGCAACAAAGATACATTCATTTTGAAAAAAAAAATCTTACATGCATATTCCTAAGTGAAAGGCCAGTCTGAAAAAACTACAAATTATATTCTTCCAGCTACAGGACATTTTGGAAAAAGCAAAACTATAAAGACAGTAAAAATGTCAGTGGCTTTCTGAGGTTCCATGGGAAGTGGGAAGGGATTAATAGATGGAGTATTTTTAGGACAGTGAACTCACATGACACTAGCCAATACCAAATGGTTGTATAATAGAGTGAGCCATAATGTAAATTATTGGCTTTATTTAATAAAAATAATGTATAAAAGAAGTAGAAAATCTGCCTACTGGCCATGGACCTCCCTTATATGCACATTATAAGAGCCATCTTGAAAGAGAAGACCTCTAATTGGTTGGGGCAACTCCTTCAAGCAGGGGTAGAAGGAAGAAGACCAACCACTTGGTGCCATACAACATTGAGAGAAGGCTGTGACAAATGAATAAGTCCTCCACAGTCATGAGAGGAGAACCTACTGGAAAGTCAAGCTAAAACCAGGGGAGGGGAGCATCTACATTTTAGAGGGGATACTGATATTTCTGCTGGTGGATATGGTGGGTAAATGGGGAGGAGCAATCTCACAATGGAAAGGAATGCTAAACAATAATTATAGGGAATTTAAGGGAGAATAAACCCAGTTCTATATGCATGGGTAGATATTTTGAATAAGTTTCTATTGAACCCTTGGTGAACCATACTACGGACAAAGCATTATGATGTCTTAGATGCTGGCTTTACAAGGTACACGGCACTCCCCAAGGGCCACACCAGGACTTAACATGGAAGGCTTACTGAACAAACTGGGCCCTACCACAAAACTACCTGTAGCCCTTGGATTTAGGATTGAAATTCCCCAATGGGAGAGGAAGGAAAGGATGGCTGCCCCAAGATTGTGGAAATGGCAGTCATTGGACCTTGTGGGCCCCCAGAGTTAGAGGTTGTTTGACCCCTGCCTCGTGGTAGTTTTTCTTCTTTGGCTAGCCAGAGATCAGATATTCCCAGAAGTTTACTGGGCTGTTTTCTGGAAAGAATATGGGAAGTTAAAGTTTTGTTTGCTTTTAGTCTGTTTGAAATGCTGAAAAGAAATGTGATTAATGTATATTTTGAACTCAGGAGGTGAAATCACTGTTTGAATTTCTCAGCTACTTAGTGAAAATGCTGGCTGTCAGAAATCCTGGCCCTGCCTTTATTCAGTCAGAGACCTAAGGCCATATTTTGTATCAATGGAATAGTTTAGATGAGGATTAAGATAAGCTAAATGAGGACTGAACTTGACTGTTTTCAGAATTGAGTTTAGTATTTGATTCTATTTTTTATACTGATTTTTTCTGCTTATTATTGTTGATATAATGATTGATAGAAATTATTATTGGGATTTCCCAATAGAGAGTTTGTAAGCCTGCTTGCCTTGAGACACTAAAATTTGATCTTTAGGGGGACTTCCAGGAAGATGGCAACGGAGTGACATATACCAGAGGGACTCTGCAGAATCCAGTTCAGGAGAGTTGCTTCGAGAGAACTTTAACACAGCTGGAACACAGGAGGAGCATCATAAAGATAAGTAGGCACAGACCCATGGGGTTTTGAGGGGCTGGGATTTTTTGCCTTACCTCAGTGGAGGACAGCTGGGCTTGACCTTGGCTGGAGCCAGGACCATTTGGGGCCCATAGGGGGTTGATCTCAACACAGCCACAGTTTGCCTCCCCTGACTCAGGGCAGGGTCAGGACCCTGAAGCTCAACAGGAGGAATCAGGGTTCAACTACATTGTTGCTTCTGTTTACATCTCTGCTCTCTGTCCCCCCCCCCCCCAACAGTCCTGGAGGTCTGTACCAGGGGCTTTTTCTCAGCACAGCCACAGCTTACCACCACTGTATCAGGGTGGGGACTAAACCCTCACAGCTCCATGGGCAAGGATTGGGGTTCAGGTATATTGTTGTTTTTGTTTACATCTCTGCTCTCTGTCCCCCCATGGGCTTTGAGGGCTGGGCAGGGGCACAGGGGCTTTTTCTAGGCTCAGCTGCGGTTTGCTGCTGCTGCCTCCCGTCAGGGACTAAACCCTTGCAGCTCCATGGGCAGGGAGTGGGACTTAGCTACATAGTTGTTTATGCTTCCCTCTCTTCCCTATATGCCCACACAGTGTAAACAGTCTTACTTTTTCATTTTTTCCTCCTCTTTGTCTCTTTCCTGTTCTCCCACACTCCACTGCTGATCTCCAGAACACTCCCCTTAGCCTAGGGCATTTATGCCTGCACCACACTCAGCTAGGTGAGCTCTACCCTGTGTAGCTAGCCCGAGGCTAGAGAAAGCCCTGCTTTCCCTCCAGGGGACACTTTGCCCAACTTCTCACCAGGAAATTCCTGCCTGTGTACCTGGGGGCATAAATCAGCTCAGCCAACACTCATCAACATTCCAAGCTGTTGCAGGAACCTCTGCTCAACCTCCTCAATATCAAAGCAAGCAACCCACCAATCTTCTGGGGCACTCCCCTGAGAGGGAAGCCACAGGAAGATAAAGTGGTAGGCAAATCCCATAGTTAAAATTAGCTGTAGGCAGTTTGAAGAAGAATTCCTGCAAGTCTCCCAGAGAGAGCCAGTGCTCTTTGACTCCCTGGAAAATGGCACCTGGCCCCTCTAAAACTATGCAAAGCGAATAGCCATCAGCCCCAATGACCTCAACGAAAAACCAGGAGAACCAAAAGGCAACAGCAGATGTTCCAAATATAACAACATACATAGAAGAAGCAGACATTGAGCTGCCAGAGAAAGAACTCTTCAGAATGCTGCTTGGAGTCATACAGGATATGAGAAAAACAACAGAGAAAAAGGATGAAATGATAGAGGAGATAAAGGCCATACACCAAAGGGAAATAAAGGAGCGTAGGGAGGAGATAACAAAACCAGTAGCAGAAACACAGACTTTGAGAATCAACTGGAGGAATCAGAGAACTGCATCAGTGACTTGAAGGACAGCCAAGCAGACTTTAACAAACGTGAACAAAAATCTAATAAGATCTTCAGAGAAGCTAAAGAAAACCTAAGAGCCATGTCTGATGCTATGAAGCCGAACACCATTAGAATTATTGGCTTACTGGAGGAAGACACAACAAAAAGTCATCTGCAACAACTGTGAAAGAATTCTTGGAGAAAAACTCCCCCCCCCCCCCCCCCCCGCTTAATGAATGAAAACCAGGCAATCATTCAGGAGGCTGAAAGAAAACGAACTAGGCTGACTCCCAAGAAGAAGTCAACAAGACACATAATAAACTATCCGACTTTGAGGAAAAGGAGAAAATCATGAGAACAGCTAGGGGGAAAAAAGCAATCACATATAAAGGATCCCAAATAAGAACATGCTCAGACCTATCAACAGGAACTATGAAGAAGAGGAGAAAGTGGAGTAACATATTACAGAAATTGAAGGAAAACAAGCAAACCCAAGAATACTCTACCCAGCCAAATTATCAATCAAGATAGAAGGAGAAGTAAGAGTCTTCCCAGACAAGGAAAAACACAAAGAATACGTTAGAAGAAACCCAACCCTACAAAAGATCCCTGCCGACCCAGTATGGGCAGAAGAACAACACTTACCAAGCATAAACAAGAGACTGCCACATAGAACAATCTCACCCAGAGGGCAACAAAGAGAAAACAGATCCCAAGATAGCATTGGCTTAAGGATGGAAAGAAGTCAAGAATGATACACACACATGCACAACACACTAATGAGAAAAGGAAAGTAGGAAAACTCCCAACACAAAAGGTAGAAGATGACATCACAAAGTCCACAGATGGATGTAATAACCCTGAATATCAATGGCCTGAACTCAGGCATTAAAATATTGAGATTAGCAGACTGGCTTAGAAAACACAACCCATCAATCTGCTGTCCACAGGAGACACATCTCAAGTCTACAGACACAAATAGACTGAGAATCAAAGGCTGGAGAAAGTCATGCCAAGCAAACAGCAATTAAAAAAAAGCAGGGGTTGCAATCCTAATCTTAGATAAAATTGACCTCAAAGTACAAACCATAAAAAGAGATAAGGAGGGGCGCCATATAATGCTCAAGGGAATGGTAGACAAAGAACCACTAAGCATTTTAAACATATATTCCCTGAATGAGAGACCCGCTGAAAATGTCAACCAAATATTCCAAAAGATTAAAAAAGAAATAACAACCTCAACAATTATAGTGGGTGACTTCAACACACCACTCTCCGAGAAAGATAGATCACAGGGAAAGAAACTCAACAAGCAGGCTAGAAATCTAAACACTACAATTAGACAATTTGACCTGATAGATATTTACAGAACTATTCATTCAAACACAAAATAAATTCACATTCTGTTCAAGCCCACTTTGCACATATTCAAAGATAGACCACTTACTGGGGCATAAGGCGAATATACATAAATTTAAGCTCATTGAAATCATACAGACCTCTCTCTCTGACCACTGTTCCATAAGGCTGGAAACCAACAAAAGGAAGACAAAGAAAACAAGAGCAAACAATTGGAGGATGAATAACTCTCTACTGCAAAAGGAGTGCGTACTGGTGCAGATCAGAGATGAAATTAGGAAATTTCTAGAAACCAATAAGAACGAGCACACGATGTACCAAAACTTATGAGACACAGCAAAAGCAGTCATCAGAGAAGTTTAATAGCAATACATGCACACCTGAGAAAGGAAGAGAGTCTCATGATTGATATGCTGGCACAAAATTTACAACAACTAGAGCAGAGTCAGCAGGACAATCCTACTAAAAGCAAATGAAAAGAAATTATAAAAATCGGGGCTGTGATTCAGGAGAGAGAAAATAAGAAACCTATGGAAAAATTAATATTGCTAAAAGTTGGTTCTTTAAAATGATAAATAGAATCAATAGACCACTAGCAACCTAACCAAAGAAAGGAGGGAACAAATTTCAATAGCAAGAATAAGGGATGAAAGAGGTAACATTCCCACAGACCCTAATGAAATCAGAAGGATAGTTACAGTACTATGAAGGATTGTACTCCAATGAATTCAACAATATGGAAGACATGGACAAGTTCTTGGAAAAACAATCCCTCCCTAAACCATCCTCGGTGGATGTCAAGAATCTCAACAGACCCATAGCAATGGAAGAAATAGAAAAGGTTATTAAGGGATTACCAACAAAAAAAAATCCCCTGAAACAGATGGCTTCACTGGAAAATTCTACCAAGCATTTAGGGAAGAACTAACTCCAATCCTACACAAACTCTTCCAGTACATATAAAAAGACGGCAAAATCCAGAACCCCTTCTATGAAACTAGTATAACTCTGATACCAAAACCGGGCAAGGATCCCACAAGAATTAAGAAACAAACCAAGACGAGACATCTGTGCTCCAATGTTCATTGCGACACAGTTCACAATTGCAAGGAGTTGGAAGCAACCCAAATTTCCATCAACTGATGAGTGGATTAAAAAACTGTGGTATATACATACAATGGAGTACTATGCATTGCTAAAAAGCAGTGATGAACGTATGAAGCACATCACTGTATATGGGATATGGGAAGAACTGGAGGAAATCATGCTAAGCAAAGTAAGTCAGGCACAAAAGGACAAGTACAACACGAGTCCGTGTGGTCAGCATTAAAAATAAATGCAAAAGGAGCATAGGAAAAAAGCTATTGTATACAAACTTTCTTGGGGTGAGGACCATGTAGTATGGCAGGGACCAGATCAAAGCCAGGGATGCACATGGTAGACAACTGGGAAGAAGGCAAGGAAAGGAAAAAAAAATGATGGAAATAAGAAAGAAATGGGTAATGAGGGCACAGAGCACTAACCCACCCAAGGGTATTATTTATATCTCTACAGGGAAAGAGGGACCAGACTTCAACCCAGTGCCCCAAGGTGTGAATGCAACATTCCGGCGTGGGGTCGGGAACTTGTGGAGGGTCTGGGGGGCTCGCCCTAGTCCCAAATACTAAGTGGACACCTACCCCTCCTCCTAGAAGCATTTATTTCAAAGGATGGCATTGAATCTGCAGCCCCGGGAGAGGGATACATCTAGCTCAGAAGCATCAAAGCCCACAGGGAAGAAGCACACCAGCCTGTGCGATCACAAGGTGTCGAAGGGATCAGGTATAAGGTATCATCGGAACACAAAAATCTTACCATAGTGAATGAAGAGGGGAGTGCAGAGTGGAGACCCTAAGCCTATTTGTAGGCCACTGAAGATACCCTTGCAGAGGGGTCTAGGGGAGGAGACGAGCCAGTCAAGGTGCGATGTAGCAAGATGAAAAATACAACTTTCCTCCAGTTCCTAAATGCTGCCCCTCTTCCCCCACTATCATTCTACATTGCAAGTCTGGCTAGACCAGAGGATGTACACTAGTACAGATAGAAGCTGGAGGTACAGGGAATCCAGGGCGGATGATCCCTTCAGGACCTGTGTTGTGAGTGGCGATACTGGGAGGGTAGAGGGAGAGGGGGTTGGAAAGAGGGAACCGATTACAAAGATCTACATGTGACCTCCTCCCTGGGGACGGACAGCAGAAAAGTGGGTGAAGGGAGACGTCAGACAGGGCAAGATATGACAAAATAATAATTTATAAATTATCAAGGGCTCATGAGGGAGGGCGGAGCGGTGAGGAAGGGGAACAAATGAGGACCTGATTCCAGGGGCTTAAGTGGAGAGCAAATGCTTTGAAAATGATGAGGGCAAAGAATGTGCAGATGTGCTTTATACAACTGATATATGTATGGATTGTGATAAGAATTGTATGGGTCCCTAATAAAATGTTTTTTAAAAAAAGGTTTACAACATGCCTGCATGAAGACCCTGAAAAGCTAAGCCCTGCCCAGTGTCTTGAGTGCTCAGGAAATTCGAAGGTGAGGAAACTTGCCTAGGGGGCTGTTGACAGATTGGAGAGAAAGAAAATGAACTCTTTGGAGTTATGAAATTTGAACTAGTGGTTTGTACTAGAGGCTGTAAAATCTGGAATCATAAAGAAACGCTCCTATCTAGAACTGAACATAAAACAGAGCCTGTGGGCAGGCTGAAATGCTTGCTAGGTATCCACCTGGATCCATTTGTTGAGTACAAGTGAGAGAAATGCAGCAATAAAGAGACGGGTTGAGTCTGGCCACTGACACCGAAGACCTGGTTCACATGGACTAGAGAAGAAAACTAGAGCAGTTGACTGGTATGACGTTCATGAGCTAGCCCAAGGGGGCTAGGGTTGTTGAGAATTTATGATGGAGCCCTTGGTCTAAAGCCAAGGCAGTCAAGGGGCACCTCCCTCCCACTATCATGATCCCAGTTCTATCTTACAAATCCAGCTAGACCAGAGTATGTATACTGGCACATATAAGAGCTGGAAACACAGGGAATCCAGGACATATAAACCCATCAGGACCAATAATGAGAGTAGTGAGACCAGGAGGGACGGACAACAGAAAAGTAGGTGAAGGGAGACATTGGTCGGTGTGAGACATTAAAAAATAATAACAATTTATAAATTATCAAGGGTTTGTAACGAAGAGTGGAGGAGGGAGGGGGAAATGAGCTGATACCAAGGGCTCATATAGAAAGAAAATGTCTTGAATATGATGATGGCAACAAATGTACAAATATGCTTGACACAATGGATGGATGTATAGATTGTAATAAGAGTTGTATGAGCCCCCAATAAAATGATTTTTTAAAGGGAATTTAATACTTCAAATTGGGAGGATAAAGGCTTGAAGTGGCTTATAAATTTTCATAGGTTGGGGGATATATATTCATAGAATTATAGGATTATGGCATAGGTATTCATTTAACTGCAATTGGTAGGCATAAAATATTGTTGTGTTGTTCACTTATAAAACATTATGTTTAAATCAGGCTTTGGCACATACTAAATTGTATATCTTTTAGTGTTATCCTGTTAGGACAGATATGATTTTAATATTGCTTTGTTTAAAAATTATATATGGCTACAGAGTTGTGTAAAAGTGTCTAGTTGACAGTGGGCAGTCTGTGGTAGTTACACAATCTCCTGTCAACTTGTGAAGGGGTGGAATCTAGCCTGTCATTTAGGTCGCAGCTTGATGGCCTCATTTGGAGGCGTGAAGGAGATAAATGTCTCACTGGAGGGCAGACACACTCTGCTTCACCTCTCTGTTTTGTCCTCCTGCTGACAAGCCACATGAAGCTACACTGATGCAGCCAGAGCTTTGGAGCTAGAGGAGCCATGTAGAGACCCACGCCAACGCTGATGCTTCCACGTCACTGGCTCCACAAGACTTACCACTCACTGGCCTGCAATCTTCCTGCACTCAGCGTCATTGCATGTGTTGTGTGAGTCTGAAGAGGAACTTATGGGCTGGTATCAGACATATGGGCTAATATTGGACTTATGGACTTGATCTGGACTAGTCTGGGGTGTTTCCTTAACAAAAAAATGCTCTTTGATATACAGTTCTGTCTTAAACACATATGAGTCTCCATGGATTTGTTTCTCTAGTCTACCCTGACTAACACAGAGGGTGTCCAATGAAAGAGGACCCAGAACCACCATATAGTTAGTATCTCAATGCTCTCCTTGCGTTAATATGGCAGGTATTAACCTGATAGGCAAGGATCTGCCCTTCTAAGAAATGATACAGGAAATATTTCTCCTAGCATCAATCCCCAGGCTCAATGTAAACAGAGTTCAATCAATTAAAAAATCAATGTGTACAAAGCAACAACTCATGGACTGCAGTTCCCAGTTGGTCTATTCTTTCATGAACTCCTCATATCAACAGTACCTTAAATTCTATGCCATTGGATAAATTATTGATACAATTGCTGATGTCAGATAGAACTTGGCTGAAAGCAGACTAGTTGAAAGATGTTTACTTGTGTTTTATTGTCTATATGAAAGCATTTAATTATGTGGATCCTAACAAACTAAGGATAACATTTGTGATAGTTTTTTTGTGTCAAAATGGTTCCCATATGAACATGTGGGCAGAGTTTAGCCTGTCAATTAGGATGCAGCTTGATTGGAGGGCAACTGAGATAAATGACTCATTGGAGGCTGGCCCCTCACTCTCTCTGCTTCACCTACCTGTTGATGAGCCACTTAGAGTCACGCTGATGGTAGCCAGAGCCCTGGAGATGCATGGACTGCCATTCAATCAACAAGACTTTGTACCTAACCGGCCTGTGATCTTCCTGCATTCTGCATCATTGGGTGTAGCTGTGTGGATATGAAGAGGGATTTATGGACTAGTACTAGACTTAAGGACTAGTATCAGATTTATGGACTTGATCTGGATTGGACTGGGATGTTTTCCTGGTATATAAGGGATTTTTAATATAAAGCTCTTTCTTACATATATATGAATGTCCCTGGATTTGTTTCTCTAGTCAATCCAGCTTAACACAACATTACCTAAGAATGAAAATTCCACATTTCATTGTGCTCATGTGAAATTTGCACATAAACCAAGTGGCGGTTTCTTGGGTTTTGTTTTTGTTTGTAAACAGAACCAGAAGACAGTACATACCTTAAAATCAGGGAAAATGTGCATTAAGTCTATATCCCTTCACTATATCTTTCTCCTTCTGTAAAGATTTAGAATCTTGACAACCCATAGGCCTACTCTGTCCTTTAGGGTTGCTTTAGTTGGAACTGACTGGATGACAGTGGGTGAGTTTGCTGAGTAAATAATCTGAGGAGCTGAACTAAATGAAGAAGAATCTGGCCTCAGAAATGGAGGAAGGTTGAAGATAAACAAGTGGCCATCTAGCTCAGAAGCAACAAAGCCCACATGGAAGTACACCAGCCTGTGCGATCATGAGGTGTCGATGGGATCTGGCATCAAGCATCAAAGACACAGAACAAAAAAAATCATATTAATGTGCATGAGGGGAAGCTCAGAGGGGAGACCCAAAGCCCCTCTGTAGACAATTGGTCATCTTCTTACAGAAGGGACACAAGGAAGAGACGAGGAAGTCAGGGTGCAGTATAGCACCATTGACATACACAACTTTCCTCTAGTTCTTTAGTGCTTCCTCCACCCCCATTATCAGGACCCCAATTCTACTTTACAAACCCAACTAGACCAGAGCATGTAAAAAATGGGTGAAGGGAGACAGTGGTCGGTGTAAGACATGAAAAAAAATTATAAATGATCAAGGATTCATGAGGGAGGGAGAGAGGGGGAATGAGCTGATACCAAGGGCTCAAGAAGAAATACATTTTTTTGAAAATGATGATGGCAACATATGTACAAATATGGTTGCCACAATGGATAGATGTATGGATGCTGATAAGAGCTGTATGAGCCCCCAATAAAATGACTGAAACAAGAAGAATTGGAGGAAGGTTCATTAATAGCCTCCAATATGCATATGATTCACAGACTTGCTTCCTGAAAGCCAAAAGGACTTGAAGTATTTAACTGATGAAGTTCCAAGACTTCAGTAAGGATTGCACCTCCACATAAAAATCCTCACATCTGAAAAAAAATTTTTAAATCCTCACATCTGGACAAATAAAATCATTATGATAATTGAAGTAAAGATTGAAGTTGTCAAGGATCCACAATCAACAGTCCTTGAAACAGCATCACATCAGATGTTGTTTGCATTGGACAAATCTGCTGCAAAAGAATTCTTTTAAAGTGTTACAAATCAAAGATGTCAACCTGAGGACTATGGTGCACCTGAGCCAAGCCAGCGTATTTTCAGTTATTTCATAGGTATGCAAAATCTGGCCAATGAGTAAGGAAGACGGAGGAAGAACTGATGCCTCCATGGGTGAAGAATATTGACAGTCTCATGACAGCCAGAGGAACAAACAACTATGTCTTGGAAGAAGTACAGCCAAAGTGCTACTTAAAAGCAAGGATGATAAGACTTCATCTCGTGTATTTAGTTGTTATTTTATTTTTATTGTGAATGAGGTGAATGTTTACAGAGCAGATGGCCAGTTTTATACTCAGCAACTCATACACACTTTGTTTCAGCACATACATTGTAGTCCTCTTGCTGTGCTAGCCTCTGCTCTGCCTTCGCCTTTTGGCTCCTGTTTCCGTTCCATCTTCTCTCCTGGCTCTCTGAACTTTGTCTTTGGGTACATGTTGCCCCTCGGATCTTAAACGATTGTTTCTCCTGTCACTGGGATGGGTTCCGTTTCTCACCTACAGGATGATTTAGGGCCATCTTGGGGGTACCAACTAACTCTCCAACCAGTAAGCCTAATCTCTTTAATGATTTTTTTGTTCTACATTTTTCTCTCACTCTATCCAAAACAGTGAGTGAGATTTGGGATCTTTTAATGTGCCTGGTGGCATAGTGTTTACATGTTGGACAGCTAACCACAAGGTCAGCAGTTCAAAACCACCAACTGATCCTCTGGGAAAAACCCAGTTTTTCTACTCTCATAAAGAATGATAGTGTCAGGGGCAGTGCTACCTTGTATTAGGTTGCTATGTTGTTAGGTGCCATTAAGTTAGCGCCGACCCATAGCGACCCTATGCACAACAGATAAAACTTTGTACGGTCCTGCACCATCCTCACAATTGTTCCTATGCCTGATCCCGCTGATGCAGCCACTGTGTCCATCCATCTCACCAAGGACCTTCCTATTTTTTGCCACCCCTCCACTTTACCAAACATGATGTCCTTCTCCAGGGACTAGTTTCTCCTGAAAATATTTCTGAAGTATGTGAGATGAAGTCCTTGCCTCTAAGGAGCACTCTGGCCCTACTTCTTCCAAGACAGAGCAGGTGGTCCTTTTAGCAGTCCATGGTACTTTCAATATTCTTCTCCAGCACTGCACTTCCAATGCATTTATTCGTCCAAGATCTTCTTTATTCAATGTCCAACTTTCACAAGCAATGGAGAATGCCATGACTTGGGTCAGGCGCACCTTAGTCCTCAAAGTAACATTCTTACTCTTCAATACTCTAAATGGGTCTTGTACAGCAGAGTAACCTAATGCAATACCCCTTCTGATTTCTTGACTGCTGCTTCCATGAGCATTATTGTGGATCCAAGTAAGACAAAGTCCTTGACAACATCAACCTTCTCTCCATTTATCATAATGTTACCTATTGGTCCAGTTGTGGGTATTTTGGGTTTTCCTTTTATTGAGTTGTAATCCGTACTGAGGGCTACAATCCTCGGTCTTCATCAGCAAGGGCTTCAGTTCCTCCTCACTTTCAGCAAGCAAGGTTGTGGCATTTGTCATCACCAGCTTTTGCCTGTAGAATCTTTCAAAATTGTAGTTCGAGGCTTGAATTTTTTTCTTGAGTTCTTTCAGTTTCAGATATACTGCATGTGTTCTTTCTTTTTGGTTTTCTAACTCTAGGTTCCTGCACATTTCATTATAATATTTGACTTTGTCTCCTCGAGCTGCCCTTTGAAATGTTCTGTTCAGTTCCTTGATTTTATCCCTTGTTCCAAATTTGCTTTTGTTACTCTAGAATTAATAGCAAGTTTCAGAGTCTCTTCTGACATTCACTTTGATCTTTTCTTTCTTTCCTGTCTTTTTAATGACCCTTTGCTTTCTTCATGAATGATGGTCTTGATAGCTTCCCACAGCTCATCAGGTCTTCTGTCGGTGTTCAATGAGTCAAATCTGTTTTTGAGATGTGCTCAAAATTCAGGTGGGATAAAGTCATGGTCGTATTTTGGCTCCTGTGGACTTGTTTTAATTTTCTTCAGCTTTATCCTGAATTTACATATGAGTAATTGATGTTTTAGCTGCTGTTATTGAACTTCTCCATCTTGTCTTGCTACAAATGTAGTCAATTCAGTTTCTGTGTATCTCATCTGGGAAGTGCATGTGAAAAAAAGGATTTGCTATGAAAAAGTTGATTTCGCAAGATTCTATCATGCGCTCTCCAGCTTCAATTCTATCACCAAATTAATATTTTCTTTAAAAAAATCATTTTATTGGGGCTCATACAACTCTTATCACAATCCATACATACATCAATTGAGTAAAGCACCCTTATACATTCATTGCCCTCATCATTCCCAAAATTCGCCTTCTGCTTGGGTTCCTGGAATCAACTGGTTTTCATTTTTTCCCTCCCCTTCCCTCCCCATTACCTCCTCCCTCTTGAACCCTTAATAATTTATAAATTATTATTTTATCTTATTTTACACTGCCCGGCGTCTCCCTTCACCCACCTTCCTGATGCCCATCCCCCAGAGAGGAGGTTATATGTAGATCCCCGAGATCGGTTCACCCTTTCTACCTCCCCTTCCCTCCCGGTGTCGACACTCTCACCGATGGTCCCGAGGGGTTCATCCGTCCTAGATTCCCCATATTTCCAGATTCCAACTGTACCGCTGTGCATCCTCTGGTCTAACCATGTTTGCAAGGTAGAATTGGGATCATGATAGATGGAGGGGAGTAAACGTTTAAGAACTAGAGGAAGGTTGTGAGTTTCATTATTGCTACACTGAACCCTGAGTGACTCATCTCCCCACTACCCCTCTGCAAGGGATGTCCAGTTGTCTACAGTTGTCTACAGATTGTCTACAGTTGTCTACAGTGCATTGGGTCCCAATCATGCACTCCCCTCATTCACGATGATATGATTTCTCCCCTGCCTTTGTTGCTTGAAATCTGGTCCCCTCAGCCCTTCATGATCACACATGTTGGTGTGCTGCTTCAATGTGGGCTTTGTTGTTTCTGGGCTAGATGGCTATTTGCTTACTTTCAAGCCTTTAAGTCCCCAGACACTATATCTCTCGATAGCCGGGCACCATCAGCCTTCACCACACTTACTTATGCACACATTCGTCTTCAGCATTTATGTGGGGAAGGTGATCACACAATGGTGGTTTTTGTTCTTTGGTGTCTGCTACCTGATCCCTTCAACAATTCGTGTTCACTTAGGTTTCTGTGCTTCTTTTCTGTGGGCTTTGTTGCTTCCAAGCTAGATGGCCGCTTGTTTGCCTTCAAGCCTTTAAGACCCCAGATGCTATATCTTTTTGATAGCCTGGCACCATCAGCTTTCTTCACCACATTTGCTTATGAACACGTTTGTCTTCAGCGATCATGTCAGGAAGGTGGGTATCATGGAATGATTGTTTAACTGAACAAGGTGCTATTGTATTGAGGGAGTGAGCGTGAGGAGGCCCAATGTCCACCTGCTACCCTACTACTGAACCTATAAATATATGCACATAGGTCTATTCCCCCCCGCCAAGTTCATATTTTCTAATTACTGTTCCTTCCTCTTGTTTCCAACTTTTGAATTCCAATTACTAATAACTATCAATTCATCTTGATTTTATGTTTGATCAATATCTGACTGGCAGCATTGATAGAATTCTTTAATTTCCTCATTACTAGCATTTGTGCTTGGTACATATATTTGAATAATAGTTGTATTTATTGGACCTCTTTGAAGGTCTATAGATATAATTCAGTCACAGGTAGCACTGCACTTTATGATGGATTTAGCAAGATTCTGATAAGGAATGCCTCACCACTCCTCTTGATTATATTATTCCCGACATAGTAGACGCAGTAAAGCATATGATTTTCTGATTCAAAATGGCCAATACCAGTCCATTTTGGATCACTAATGCCTAGGATATTGGTCTTCATGCTTTCCATTTCATTTTTGACCACTTCCAATTTTCCTGAAGTCATACTTCACACATTCCAAGTTCCAATCATTAGATTTTTTGCAGCTGTTTCTCTTTTCCTTGAGTTGTGCACCACCCGCAAATGAAGATCCTAAAGACTCCACTCCCACAGGGTTACCCAACTCACATCACTCTGGTCGCCTCCCCTCCAACAAATCAGCTCTTCTTCAGTCATATTTCAAGTCCCCTTGCACCTGCGGTGCCCATCTGCAGCAGTATCTCCAGCTATGTCCTGCTTCCTTTGTTTAGCCTTTCAGTGTTTGAACATATTTCAAAGTGATGCAGGTGTTCAGTGGCTTCTCCCTCCCAAGTGAGGAGCCTTGTTCTTTCTTCACTGAGTCACTGCGGCTCACCATCAACCCAATGGCAGCGAGTAAGACCCAGAACCTTCTAATGTAATTCTCCTCAGAACAGGTGGTGGTGGTAGCCAGCCACAATATAGTTCTCTTGGCCTCAGGATTGTGGAGACTAATATTTGTGTGGTCCATCTGCCAGCTGGACTACTTACTTCCCTCTATGTTACCTCGTGCACGTTGGACATGCTATCAGAAAGACACCAGGCTCAGTAAAGTCGAGGGTCAACTAGAAGGAGGAAGACCCTCCATGAGATAGTTACCACAGGGGCTACAGCAAAGACCCAATCAAGCCTGGAGTTTGATCAAACGGGCTCTGCTGGGCCAGTTAAATTCAAGGCAGAGAGGTTAGCTCAAAAGGTTCTGGTGACTGTTTGGGGGGACTTCAAAAGGCCATCTGCATGAATCCTCTCATTGGACAGAGGGCAATCATGGTGGCATCTTAAGAAGTTTTAAGAAAATTGAAAACTGCATTGATGGGAAAAGGACCAGGCAATGAAAATCATGCTAAAGATGATTTCCCCATGATAAAAATGCATCTGCTCATTCTTGGCGGGCAGCAAGGGCTATCCTAGAGAATTTTGTTAGAACACTGTATTCTATGCATCATACAACTCCAATCTTATTCCTGCAGATTTGTGTTTGTTCCCCGCACTCAAAGGGACTTTTAATGGAACACAGTGTGTAGCTCAAGAATGCCCAAACTGCCCTTTTGATGTAGCAAAGGCAAAGGGGGCAGAATTATTGAGGGCATGGTTGGAAAGATGGAATCCTCACCTTCAGAAGAATATAGATGTAGATGGAGGACAGATCAGGAAACAATAGCTTCACATATTGATATTTTTCTTTAATAAGCATTTCTGTGATTTTGTAGCAATACTTTTAAGCTTTTATATTCATGGATATACTTACAGCATATGGGTATACCCTCCAAAAAAAAACAGAATTCCCCCACAAAAAGCCTATTATTTATTTATTTAGAACAACATTATCACCTTCGAAGTACTCTCCCTAACACTTAATACATTTGTCAAATCTGCAATTCCCTTCTTGGAAACATTTTTCAATCTAATCTGTTTGGGTGGCTGACAGCCCTGCCCTCATTTTATTTCTTCACCTCTTGTACATCATCAAATTGCTGTCCTTTCATGTCCTTCTTTATTCACAGAAACAAAAAGAAGTCACACTGAGCAAGGTCAGGTGAGTAAGGTGCATTGGGTTCCCCCCCCCCAAAAAAAAAACCGGTGCACTGAGATGGTTGCATGAGCAAGTGCCTTGTCATGGTGGCAAAACTTGTCCCCCATCTGCCACAAATCAGAGATTTTTATTGGACATTGTTATGCTATCTTTTCAGAACCTCTAAATAGAAATTGATTAACAGTCTGACCTGGTGGAACAAACTCCAAAGGCACTATGAGTCTAAATTTTCATCCACTTGGGATGTTGATGGGTGTCCAGAATGAGTTTTGTCATCAATCTACATTTCACCTGTTTTGAAATGAGAAAACCACGCCTACACTGGGGTTTTCCCATAGTGCTGTCCTTGCAAGCTGTGTTCAACATCACATCAGTTTCTGCGGCATTTTTCCCGAGCGGAAAACAACATTTCACAACTGCACCCTGTTCTCTTAAATCAACCATCACAAAAAATGAGGTTCGAGAGAAACTGCTTTTATGAAAAAATTCACTGTGTCCAGGGAGAACTTTCCCAGGTGACTCCACTGGGTGCACTGACTCAGAGCAAGCTGCTAGATGCTTGCCTAGTGGGGAAAATGCATTCTAGGAAAGCTACTCCACCCAGCACAAGTCTGGGTGTTTTTTTTGTGGGGGCTACCCCTTGTAGATACATACATATGTAAATGTATGCTCCATCAAACATGTACCTATATTTTTGTGGATATAATTCTGTTCATCTTCCCACATGTGTTCACCTTCATGTCTATTCTTCCACTCGTGAGTTATTGTTGTTACTGTTACTGCGGATGCTGTATGAAATCGTATTATCTTTGCTATCTACACTTCTTTTGTCCCTCCCACTGTCTTCCCTTCCCGGGTTTATTTTATGCTGTTCTCCCCCTTATCGGGCACTCATTTGTTGTGTTCTGTGAAATAGGATCCTAGATGATTTGCATGTTGTGCAAAGACGATATTATACAAGTATGCAGGTAGTCTCTGGATTATAAATGATTCTGTTCCTAAGGGTGTCTTTAAGTTGAATTTTTATGTAAATTGGAACAGTTATATACAATTTGTATCTAATGTCACTTAGTCTTAATATATAGTATGTAGTACACCTTTCTAAGCATCAGAAATATTAAAGACAGGGATAGAGAAGAATGGAAACTGACTGTGGTAGCAATTATACAATACTGCTTGATGTGATTGCACTATGGAATTATATATATCAACTCCCAATTAATAATAAATAATAAAATTTTAATAGTGATCGATTTTAATTAATAGTAATTTTTAAAATTAAAGGAATACTTCCATATACAACAAACATCTTTAACATACAGTAATAATAATGTCTTAGTGAGTGTTGCCAAGTACCACCCATTTGTTATTATGAATCCTTGCATGTACCTCAGAATTTTAATATCATAGTGTGTCAGTCTCGGTAGACTAGAGAAACACATTCATAAACACACATATGTCTATAATAAAGAGATTTATATACAAGAGCAGTTGAATATTGAGAAAACATCCTAGCCCAGTACAGATCAACTTCACAAGTCCTACATTGACCCATATGCCCTAAACCAATTTATAGAGTCCTCTTCAGACTCACAAAACATATGCAATGATGCCGAAATGCAGGAAGACCACAGGCCAGTGGGTGGGAAGTATGATAGATCCAGTGGCATTGCAAGCATCTCAGTGCACGCAGGGGTCTCTACGTGGTTTCTCCAGGTCCAGGGTCTGGCTGCATCAGGGTAGGTCCATGTGGCTTCTTCTCAGGGATGTCTCGCAGAGAGTCAGCCTTGTCAGTAGAGTCTCCAAGGAGGTGCACAGAGAGAGTATGTCTCCTACCCCCAAGGAGGAAAAATACCAGAGTTCCCAGAATTCTCAGGAGAAGGCCATGCTCACACAAAGATCTCATTGGCTAGGACTTGATTGACAGACTAGACCCCGCCCCTTTACTCTTAATCCTCTCAAGTTTCAAATTGGCACCAGATTATGTAACTAGGTCACATAGACTTTATAGGGTTGTGACCTATATGTTGTAGGATGTTGCCTGAACAGACTTTATGTCTCAAGCCTGAACAGACTAAGTCTACACCCATTATGATCACATGAACACTTAAGATTATAAATGACAAGAAAAATATTAGTCTGATATTAACATTTCTAAATTTATTCTTATGTTATGTTGTAATTTACTTTCCTCATTGGATGAAGTTCATGTTTATGATAAGTACACACTGTCTTTAAGGGGTTGGGGAAATGGGCAACAGACAAGGACACACATCCTTAGGAGTTGCTTCTGAACAAAAGTTCTGAGATCTGATTTTTCTAAGTCAACAGAGTTCTCTCTCCCCTCTCTTTCCCTGTCTCCCGTGTCAAAGTGTCTCCCGTCACAGCTGAGGGCCAGTGCTCCTTGTTCCAAAGCTACCTCTCAAACTCCAACGGCAATTATGCCTATTTGTCCTTTTAAAGCCTCTTAACTCTCTCCTTCTACTATATGTAGGATGCCCTTGTTTATAATGTTGGCTGTCTCCTGTTGTCAAATTAATGAATCCAACACCAATAAAACTACATTGGTTAGTGTCCGTATTCTTAAATAAGTCAGAGGCAAGCTAGGAGGAATAGAGGGCAAGTCTCTTCCTCCAGTCCTCCTCCATCATGGGAAGTCCCTCACCCCAACAATCCGCTCTGTAGCTGCTGGCCTTGCAAACAGAACTAGGTGTTTCTGAGAGCTCCCTCTCCCACTAGTGACTACCCTTTTCAAAGGGGAAGTCCGTGCTGGGTTCCTTCCCTTGCCAACCCGCCTGAAACTCTTTGGTAACTGAAAAGAGATCTAAACATGTGCTTTTCTGGCTGATGATAGTTCCTCCGTTCACATCAGGACAGATCAGTTTCCTGGGGTCGTAGAGTGAAGATAGGAGGTCAAAATGTCCACTCACATCCCACCTCCTTCGGGAAAAGCAAAAGACCAGTTTGATTAAGGGAAAGGCTGCTGTCCCCAGAGGTAGCAGACTTATGCATTGCCACCATCTCCCTTCACCCTAAATGCTGAGAGCTTACGACTGTTACTCCTCTAGCCCCCTCTCACCCCATCAGCCAGCCCCAGATCTCGTGTCCCTCTTCAGGTTATGGAATCCATCATTTAATGCACTGGCTATCGTGCTGAGTCATGGAGCCACCGACAAAATTCACCAGTGATTTTCAGGGGAGGCCTGCAAGTAACATTCTTTTCAATGAATTGGCGAAGGGACCAGGTCCTCGTTTCTCTCATATTCTGACACAAACCGAGTATCTTCAGGATTTGGGTCTGATGCCCTTTCAACCGAGTGGACACAAGCCAGTGCCCAAGTTGGTCCATGTGCAAGGGGAGGAGTGAATGAGAATGCTAGCCTGCTCGTTGTGGGGGGTTGAGAACGTCTGGGGTATCATGGGAATGGAACGTGCTGCCCCAGGCCCTGAGCCATCCCCAAACCCCTCCCACTTCCCAGCTCCAGCTGTGCACAATCCTGGCAGTCATTTCCCATCTGGCTTCAAGGAACTCATGACTAATTCAGTGTGTGTGTGAGATTTCCACGGTAACAACTTGGAGAGCTCCACCCCATCAGCCCAGGAAAATCTCTCTACTGATTCCCTCAGGACTCTGATGGGGAAACAGGGCAGAGGCTGACACCAGCCCCTCTCATGGTTCCTTTAATCGAGAGCAATGTCTGAGTGGGTGCAAACTTAATATAGTTTTCCCATCTCTCCGCTTTCAGTTCCAGGCCTCAGACTTGCTATTTATGTACCACGATGTCTAACCTTCCAGGCCACCCCATACCTCTCTCCCCACCCCCTTCACACCGACCTTCACTAGGTTTGGGGCTGTCAAGGGTTGGGTGATGATTTAGAGACGAGCTTATCCTGGGTTTAGAGACCTCTACAAACCTTTTTGTCTTCCACCCATGGCATCCTGCTCATTCGAAAATTCCCTTAGAGATGTACACCCTCCTGCAACAGTTTTCATTAAATACACTTAATAGAATGTTTTACAAGCCCTGGTGGCATATGGGTTCCGAGTTAGGCTACTAATCATAAAATCAGCCATTTGAGACCACTCGCTTCTCCAATGGAGAAAGATAAGGTTTTCTACTCCCGTAAAATGTTGTCTTAGGGGAAAAAAAAGTTGTCTTAGAAATCATATTCTGAATGAGGGGGAGTGCGGAGTGGAGACCCCAAGCCCAAATGAACATCTCTTTAGAGAAGGGTGGCGGGGAGGAGACGAGCCAGTCACGGTGCGGTATAGCACCAATGAAACATAACTTTCCTCTAGTTCTTTAATGCTTCCTCCCCACACCTCACTATCATGACCCCAATTCTACCTTACAAATCCGGCTAGACCAGAGCATGTACACTGGTACAGATAATAACTGGAAACACAGGGAATCCAGGACAGATAAATCCCTCAGGACCAATAATGAGAGTATCGATACCAGGAGGGTAAGCAGAAGGTGGGGAGAGAAAGGGGGAACCAATCATAAGGATCTACATATAACTCCCTCCCTGGGGGATGGACAACAGAAAAGTGGGTGAAGGGAGATATCGGACAGTGTGACACATGAAAAAATAATAATAATTTATAAATTATCAAAGGTTCCCGAGGGAAGGGAGGGAGGGGGAAAGTGAGGAGCTGATACCAAGGGCTCAAGTAGAAAGCAAATGTTTTGAGAATGATGATGGCAACATATGTACAAATGTGCTTGACACAATGGATGGATAGATGGATTATGATAAGAGTTGTATGAGCCCCCAATAAAATGATTTTTTTTAAAGTGAGGGTTAGAAACCCACAGGCAATTCCACGCTGTCTTATAGGGTCCCTAGAAGTTGAAACCAACTCAAGGACCGCGAGTGAGGATTAAATGTTTTAGCTACCAACACTTCTGTATCACAGTGGTCTCTCCATATCCGGAGCAAAAAAAGAATGAAGAAATTCAAAGATGCATGAGAAAAATTAGTCCAAAGGACTAATGGATTGTATGAGCCCCCACCCCCATGACCCTGAGGTCAGAAGAACTAGACGGCCCTTGGCTACCATGACTGACCACTCTCAAAGCGGGTCACAAAGGAAGGCCCTGGGGAGAATGGGAGGAAAATGTGAAACACACTTCAAACTACTAACGAAGACCAGGCTTACCAGTCTGATAGAGACCGGTGGAACCCCTGAGACTTTAGAAACCCTTCTGGCCTGGAACTAGACTCACCCCAGTGGGCTCAGTTTTCAGGCCAATCAATGCAAGACAGAGTCAAAAGGTGAACCGGGACACCAAGGAGGAATGCACTTGTTAGCACACGTACGTAACTCCCCCCCCCCACCCCGAGATCAGAAGGGCAGCATGTGTCCAGCATGTGGCTCATACGACAGGAAGGGAGAGGAAAGACAGACTAACAGGGAGGAAGTAGGGACAGGACTGTTTTACATGGTGGGGATTGTGATCAATGTCACAAACCCAAAACGTCTGTGAATTGCTGGATGTAAAATCCATTTGCTCTGTAAACTTTCACCCAAACCACAAGAAAAGTTTTAAAAAGTTATTTCTAGAGAATTCCTCTAGAGAATTGTGAGCAGAGAGGAGAAACCAGACTGCAGGAAGACAATAGGCGAGTCTAAGGACCTAAGGGTTTTTCTTCCCAGAGTTCAGTCTTTTGGGGGCAGGCTGGCCACATGGCCTATCCCTTTGCACACATCCCTGCCATCGTCCCTGGAGAGACATGACAAATCAGAGATCAGAGAAGAGCTGGGTCAGCCGATCTCGGGGAGTGGAGGCTGGGGGAGGGTGGTCAGGATGCCATTGTGGGAACGGAAACTTAGTCATGCCCTCTGAGCACATGTCCCACACTCGGGCTACTGGCTGTAGGGGGCTTTGTTTGGGTGCCTGTGACAACTCTCGGGAAGCTGCAGAGCACTGTATAAATAGCTGGAGGTGACCTGAAGCAACCTTTTAAATGATGGGGAGTCTCTGTTTCCTTTTCTGTAAAACCACCCCCACAAGGTGGTTGTGAAAATTTAAATTGAGATGAGCTAAGCTCTTTGGCAGCTATTACTATTTGACTACATGACCATTGCAATGTCGCCTGTTAATCCACAGGACTGAGTAGAGCAGTGGTTCTCACCCTTCCTCATGCCGCGACCCTTTCATACAGTTCCTCATGTTGTGGTGAACCCCACCTCCCCCCAGCATAAAATTATTTTCATTGCTACTTCATCACTGTAATTTTGCTACTGTTATGAATCGGGTGACCCCTGTGAAAAGATCGTTGGATCCCCAAAGGGGTCGCAACCCACAGGTTGAGAACCGCTGGTTTAGACCCACCCCTGGGGCCACTGTGAGTCAAAATGGACATCACCCCAAACAACAACTAGTTTACCCCCAATGTTTCTGGTCATTGGAAAATACTCTCAGATATCAAACCTTGATCGTCCTGCTATCATTTTAGTTAAGTATATTTAAATAAATGTTTTCATTTCTTCCTCAGAACATCCCCTATGCTTTCCCAGGGCTCGAGTGAGTGCTCACTTAAAAAAACCCAAAACACATGTCCTGATCAGGTAAGAGGCATCAGAAGACCCCAAGTAAACAAACAAACAAACATTTTGTTGAGAATGAGGTGGGTCAGAGCAGAGACATAAAACCCATCTGTAGACAATGAGACATCTCCTAATAGAAGGCTCACAGGAAGGGGTGAGTCAACCAGGGCCAAATATTGCTTCGAGGAAACAACAATATTCCTCTGGTTCCTTGAGGCTTCCTCACCCCCAATATCAAGACCCCAGTCCAGCCTTTTACTGCGGCTAGGCCGGAGCATGTGCACAGGTACAGATAAGAGCTCACAACACAGGGAATCCAGATCAGATAAACTCCTCAGGAACAGAAATGGGAATAATAATACCAGGAGGATAGGGGGAAGGGAGATAGAGGAGGGGGGAAGAAACTTTGGGGAAAGGGAGACAGCAATCAGTGTAAGATATGAAAATAATAATAACATAATTTATCAAGGGGTCCTGAGGGTGCAAGGAGAGGAGGGAGGGTAAAAAACAGAGCTGATAGAAGGGCTCAAATAGAATGTAAATGTTTAGAAAATAATGATGGCAACATATATACAAATATGCTTGATACAATTGATGTATGGATTGTTATAAGAGACCCCAATAAAAAGATCTTTAAAAATAAATTAATTAAAAATGACGAAAAACATTCTTCATAACAACCACCATTTCTCACACTAACATATATTCCTAGCACCCACTCTCTGTTTTTCCCTTCTGAGGTGAAGACCAGAGAAGAACTGATGTATTTGAATTATGGTATTGGTGGAGAATATTGAAATTCCATGGACTGCCAGAAGAACAAACGGATGTGGAAGAAGTACAGCCAGAATACTCCTTAGAAGTGAGGTCGGTGAGACCTTGTCTCACATACTTTGGATCTAGTGTCTGCAAGAACTCGTCCCTGGAGAGGGACATCATGCTTGATCAAGGGTCAATGAAAATAGAAGACCCTCCATTAGACAGATTGACGCAGCGGGTGTACCGGTCGGCTCAGTGGTAGCAGGGATTGTGCGGGTGATGTAGAACTGGGCAGCCTTGTACTTAGGGTCACTATGAATTGGAAGCACCTGAAAGCAACAAGATAAGAGCCGTTAGCTATCTGCTATCTTACTCTACCTGTCTCTCTTGAATCCTCCTTATCTTTATTCTCCTGCCCTCCCTCACATCCTCAGCTCCTATCCCTCCCTGATCATCCTCACTAGTTCCTATGCCTTTATCTTTCCTGAAGGTACTGAAGCTGGATAGACAGAGCTGGAACTAACTGCAGATCCACACTGCTTGATGGAGGTTTCTATTAAGCCTCGGGTGAATCCCCTCGGATGACAGTCAAGGGATGTGAATGACCTTGTTATCAGAGAGAGCAGGGTAAAGTCGATCATGGCAGGTGCAGCTAGGTTAAAATGGAATGCCTTATCAATTGATCTCCCCTTGGACCCAGCGTTTAATGTTTTATGCACTCTTTTGGGATGAGATTTTCCCATGATTTTTTTTCTAGTCATTGTTGTTGAGCTGGTTTTGATTACTTCTCTGCTTCCTGTTTGTATTTTGTAGGATTTTCTATCTGTGAAGCCCAGGATAGGTAGACCTAGAGATAGGAACGGAATTGATCATCTCCTAGGGAGATAGCAGAGGAGGATGAGGGGACATGGGGAACTGACGGCAATGAATCCAAGAAGCGAGAGTTACGAACTTGATGGTGGTGGTGATCGCACAAGCGTCATTACTATAATGGGACCATTAAATTGTATCTGTGAAGTATAGCCCAGTAATTTTTTTTTTTTAAGAAAAACTGGTAAGATCTACTAAAGCTGAACAACAAGATCACTTCCTTTGAGTCAATGCTGACTCATAGCCGTCCTCCAGGACAGGGCAGAACTGTCCCTGTGGGATTCCGAGAATAACAGGGGGTTCTATGAGGAGTAGAAAGCCTCGTCTTTCTCCTGAGGAGCCGCTGGTGGCTTCCAATGTGCAGTGAGCAGCCCACCCTGTAACCGTTACTGCCACCAGGGAGCCTCAAGCTGAACAGACACAATCCAAAACACTTTTTTTTTTCTCCTAGTAGTTTCCTTCTAGATGGAATTTCCTGGGGGCTTTCTTTTTGGTTCCTGGTTCCTTAGCAATAGATTGTTTTTATTCAGAAAAAAATCAATAAAACTTTTTAATCTGAAAAAAAAAACCCCATAATATTCTATTTGTCCATGAGGTGGTTTCAAAAGAAGAGGAACTACAGGGGTTGAGGAAAGGGGAGGGAGGGGAAGGATGAGGAAGAGCCCCGTGGAGCTCTATTACGTCCTGGGCCCATCAGCATTGGGGATGGCCCTGTCATAGCCTCTTATTTGGTGGTCAGAGACCCTCTGTCCTCCTTGCTGGTCACTCGTCATTTGAGACTTAGTCACCCAATGTTACTCAGTTGGCTCCAGAGTGGGTCAGGGCACCCCGCACCATTGAAGGCAAACTATGAGTCAGGAATACCCCCACCACCTTGATGCTGGGGGGCAAAGGGTTACCCTGTGAACTCCCAGTCTTTCAGCCTGTGGTGTGGGCAAGAGTTCAGAATTGTGGGTCTGCTGAGAACAGGAGCAACTCTTTCTTTATTCCTATTAGCCCTACTTCACAGAGCATTTGTATGATGTGCAAACGTCGTGTGATTCAAAACAATAGAGCGACTGTTAATGTCCCCTGCTGCTTCCAGGCGAAGGAGGCTTTCTGCTGTGGTGGTTAAGTGGCAGTCCAGTCTGATCCCACCAAGCACTTCGCAAGACAAAGACAGGAGCCTTTCCACCGTGGGTCAGGATGGACTTGATGGCAGTGAGCTTGGTGGTTGGTGGTTGGAAGAAGCACTGCGTTTCAGCATGGTGCCTGGGAAGCGCAGGGGCCAGTGTTAGCAGATGAACCCCGGGGATGCAGTAGTTAAGTACCCGCTGCGAATCCAAAGATTGGCAGTTCAGACCCACCAGGAACTCTGCTGGAGAAAGATGTGACCATCAGCTTCAGTAAAAATGGACAGCCTTAGAAATCCTGTGCGGCCATTCTACTTTGTCCAGTAAGGTCGCTATCGGAACCTGAAATTTGGTAGCAATGCATTTGGTATGGGTTATGGAGTCAGCTGGGAGAAAGATGAGACTTTCTACTCCCCAAAGAGTTAGACTTGGGACCCCCGGGAGCAATTCTCCCCTGTCCTGTAGGGTAAGTCAGAACTGATTTGCTGGCGGTGAGGTTCTGTGTACGTAGCGGGGTCGGCATGGGGATTAGGCTTAGAGGGCAGGCCAGGTAGGATCTTCCTCTCCCCACCATCTCCCTGTCTGGATCGCCATTCCTCCCAGATCAGCGGTTCTCAACCTGGGGGCCGAAGGGTGCTTTCACAGGGGTCACCGATTCATAACAGCAGCAAAATGACAGTGAGGAAGTAATTTTATGGTTATGAAAATAATTTTGGTGGTTGGTGGGGGGGGTCACCACTACATGAGGAACTGTATTAAAGGGTCGCGGCATTAGGAAGGTTGAGAACCACTGCCCAATAGAAAGAGGGCAGAATGATTCCTCCCCCATAGAATGGCTGGAGAATTAGATGAGATAACAGGTGAAGCACCTAGCAGAGAACGTGAGTCGATTCCAACTCACAGCGACCCCTGCGTTCAGAGTAGAACGGCGCGCCCAGGGCTAACAGTCAAGTACTGACCATTTACATCACTCAGGAACTCCCAGAACATACTCCAAATCCAACCCAACTCACTGCCTGCCCTGGGGTCGAGTCTGACTCATGGCAACCCTATAGAGCAGAGTGGAACTACCTCTCTGGGTTTCGGAGGCTGTACATCATTGCAGGAGGCAGCCTCCTCTTTCTCCCAAGGAGCGGCCAGTGGTTTCGAACTGTTGACCTTGTAGTCAGCAGCCCAACGCATAATGAACCCATGGTACCACCAAGGCTACTTTAGTACATCCTAGGCATCTTAAAATACGTTTTTCTTCTCTGAAATAGCACTCAGGGTGCTCTCTCAGTGCTGGATTCCAATCACGCTCTTACCGAGGAATGCATTTAATAAACGTATCTTACACCTGTTTTGCAGCCTGAAGTGGATCGTGAGGTGGGCACTAGGGAGTCCGTGGTGAACTAACAGCCCAGACCCTTAGATGTTTGCTCACTGTTCTGATCAATTACCTCATGCAACGCTTAGGCAGCTCGGCTTCTGCCTTCTCTGCTAACTTTCCCCTCGGCCATGCCACTTAGAATGGGTCACCTCCAGCCTGGTCTCCTGGTCTCTTTATTTCAGCCTCCACCCTATCTGGAAGCTCCTTGAGGGCAGCCTTCCAGCTCTTTGGTTCTGTGTGCACACTCATTAAATGCTGGAAGCCAGGCCTTTCAAAGCAGATGCAAGGCTTCGAGAGCATTTAAAACCCAACTTGGTCTTGAAGGCCACGAATGGAGACTTCACTCCCAATTTTCGCACCTGATAACCAAATGCCTTAACAGTCCCCGTCTCAGCTTTATTTTTCTCTTATCCTGGAGTTCACAGTGGAAGGTGCAGGTTGGACCCAAGGGGGTTGCCAGCCCAGGGTCCTTGGGGCACAGGAATTCCCACCTCCAGGGAACGGCCACAGTACCTTTCCCTAGTCTCTGTTTCTCACCCTGCATGGATGCCAACCCCCAGGACAGAATTAAGTCTGCCCATCTGCAGCAGAGATCGTAAGCATTGCTTAAGATTCTGTATGGTCTGGTAGGAAAGGACAGAGGTCCAGGGAGTGAGTGATAAGCATGAGTAACGGTGACCTCAACCCTAGTGACGCCACTGGGTTCTCCTTGGCTTCCCCTCTCTGGTAGGGCAGGGGTTAATGGCGAATTGCAACATATCTCTGGGCTGAGTCACCACCCCTTGACACTCACCCCCCCCCCCCAACTCCCCTCAGCTGATGTTTTATAAAGAGCTCCAGAAGCCAGCAGAGAGAAAGGAACTGGAGGTAAGAGCCCCTTCCTAGGCCTGCTTCCTTAGTCTCCCTGAAACCGCAGGGCAGAGGACAGAGACAGTCGCCAGCTCCTGCCTGGTGCACCATGAACTGGCAGCAACTGTGGCTGGGTCTCCTACTGCCCATGACAGTCTCGGGCTGGGCCGTGGGGCCTGCAGAGAACGAGGCGGCCGTGGTGAGTCCCAGGGAACGAGAGACTCCAGCAGGGGAAGGGGAGGATGTGTCAGTCCAAGTGGCACAGTGCCATCCAAGCCTTCCTCCCGATCTTCATCCGGCCTGCCTTTCTCGTCTTTCCTCTGCTCTATGATTGACGTAGACTGTCCCCCCACCTCACCCCCGACCGAGCCCCCTCGCCGCCCCGTGTTCTACCGGAGCCTCTTCCCTGAGGTCCTCTCCTAGAGGTCCTCCACGTCTAGCCTCCCCTGTCCTGATGGGCCTGGTAGACTTTGCCTGAGACTGACCCCTTTTTCATTGGGCTTGCTCTCACCCCATCCTAGAATTACCTGCTGCAATACGGGTACCTACAGAAGCCTCTAGAAGGACCTGATGACTTCAAGCCAGAAGACATCACAGAGGCGCTGAGGTGAGAGTGGGCGTCACGGGGTCTTCTTCCCGCTTCTCTTCCTTCCCTTACCTCGGGCGCTCTGTTGCCTGCTCCAAGTCCCTGGCTGGGGTCTGGGGGCTGGGTGGTTGTCACTGTCAGGATGTTGGGCGTGTGGCAAGATGGGGATCCAAGGATACAGAACACAGTCATTGGATCGTCTGAGGCCCAAGGAACTGCTTTGCATGCCTGGATGGTATAAATATTTAACACACTCAGGTGCCAACCAACAAGTTGGAGGTCTTGGTCTACCCAAAGTTACCTCTGCAGGCAGGCGTGGGAATCCATTTCTGGAAAACAAAACAAAACCAGCCACTGACAGCCTGTGAAACACTTGGGGTCACCATAAGTCAGAATGCCCAAAGTACTAATGGTCACGTCTCACAGGAAGGATAATTGCCATGTGGCTGTGAGTCCCGCTGAGTTACAGGTGAAAAAGTGGTGTTACCTTTGGTGGAGCCCTGGGTGGTATAGTGGGTACTCGTCAGGCTGTGACCCACTTGGTCAACAGTTCGAAACCACCGGCAGCTCTGTGAGGGAAGGACTGGGCTTTCTACTCCCGTAAGCAGTTATTCTCAGAAACCACAGGGGTCACTCTGAGTCAGCATTGACTTCATGGCAGTGAAAGTAATTCAACTTTTATGATATTTCTAGTTTTGCTCTTATATTTTGAATCTTATGATTTCCCCCAGCCTGTCCTCAACCATATTCAGAGTCCCTTGAAGAGCTTGTATGCACTGGACACTGGGCAGGCTGGACTTCCGGAGAATACAGCTGGGAGAAGGTTGAGGGAGACTAGATCCTGATTAGGGGGAGAGGGTGGGGTGCTGATGGGAGATCGTTCAAAGGAGGGAAAGGGCACTTCCTCAGCAAGGGTGAAAACTGCCTTGTAGTCAGAAGATCCGATCCCCATGGGCCCTCACTCAAGTAAAAGACACTGAGATGAGGGAGATGGTGCTTGAATATTGCCCTTTCCATGGAATAGAAGAGAAAGTCCCAATTACCAGGCTTGGAGGCTGGGAGCGCCCGGCCAGCCGTGCTTGATGGTCACTCTGCGCAGCAGAGGACCATGGGGCTATCCCCAGATCCCAGACACTGCAGGGGTCCCAGCCCTGGGCTCTGCTCCGTTAGATCCATCCAGCTCCTTCCTTCCAGAGTTTTTCAGGAAGCATCTGAGCTGCCAGTCTCGGGTCAGCTGGACGAGGCCACAAAGGCCCGCATGAAGCTGCCCCGCTGTGGCCTGGAAGACCCCTTCAACCAGAAGACCCTTAAATACCTGCTGCTGGGTAAGAGCCGCGCCTGGGGACGAGGAGGAAGAGCGGGTCCTGCAAAAGCCTGGGCAGCTCCGCATTGACTGCCCACTTGGTCCCCGAGGTGGGTGGGAAGATCTACGCTTCTGATCTGGTTTTCTCGTTTGGTAACCAGGTCGCTGGAGGAAGACGCATCTGACGTTCCGCATCTTGAACTTGCCCTCCAACCTCTCACCCCACGTGGCTCGGGGAGCTTTGCTTCAAGCCTTCCGGTATTGGAGAGATGTGACACCCCTGACCTTCCGGGAGGTGAAGGCTGGCTGGGCTGACATCCGTCTGTCCTTCCATGGCCGCCAAAGTAAATACTGCTCCAGAAACTTTGATGGGCCAGGTAAGGACCTCCTCCTACCTCACAGATCTCTGTCCCCTTGAGCCTGAGACCTTGGCGTTTTAATGTTCAGGCCGTCCCCTATGCCCACTCGAACCCGATGGTCTCTAAGCACATTCTAATATTCCCCAGAGGAACAACTGGGCGCCTCCCTGGGCCTTTACTTAGCCTCCTCTTTAGAGATTGTGCCTCATTCTTTGACTTAAGTTCCCTACTGAAGGAGCATCACGGAGAGGACTATGCCAGAGAGAGAGTGGCCCGGGGCAGAGTCACAGGACAGAGTCACTGGGTATCTCTGTGAAAATTGGGTGATGACTGTGGGGGATGAAGGGATGTGTGGGGGTGTTAAAAGGAGAGGAGGAAGCATCCAAGGGACAGGAACTACAGACAGCGGGGTTTTAAGGAAAGGAGGAAATTGGGCAACCCAATGGTAGCACAGAGGCTAAAGTGGTTGGCTGCCAACCCAACGGGGCCAAGTTCAAACCCAGTCTACCACTGTGAAGCTCGACGGTCTTGGAGGTCCAATAGTGCAGGTCTACTCTGTCCTGTAGGAGCGCGGTGATTAGAACCCACTCAACCACAGCCGGTCTCCAGGGATCACCGGAGTTTGTAATGCCAGGGGGTTCCCCAGCTAAATGGCCTGCGACCTCCTCCTTCTCTTCATTTGTCCAGGGAGGGTCCTGGCCCACGCTGACATCCCAGAGTTGGGCAGTGTACATTTCGACGAGGATGAACTCTGGACTGAGGGAACCTACCGGGGGGTGAACCTGCGTATCATCGCAGCCCATGAACTAGGCCATGCCCTGGGCCTCGGACACTCCTGGTATACCAAGGCCCTCATGGCCCCGGTCTACGCTGGCTATCAACCCTCCTTCAAGTTGCACCCGGACGATATAGCAGGGATCCAGGCTCTCTATGGTCAGTCCCTTTCTCTGAGGAGCATGAGGGTTGGTCTGGTCAGCATCTCTTCTTGGGGGGAAATGGGTGGCTTACCTGCGTTCTCTCCCTGCCTGCTAATTCTTCTAATGTCTTCATTTTTGAGGACTCTTCTGCTTAATACCACTTCCGGGCCTCCTTCAGCTCACATCCATTCTTGGGATTGGAAACTACACATCTGAGCAAATCACTCTCCTTCCTGTTAGCTCTCAAAAGGCACACTTGCTTCCTGCTGATATCAATATGGGTTCACCTAGCCCTACGGGGAACTCTCTGGGCATTTCTATGGGCCTCTGAACTGAATTTACAAAAGATGGGGCAGCGGGGGTGGGGTTCGGGGTGAGGTTCCATGAGTTGTCTCTCAAACCACATGATTTCACCTGATAGGCAAGAAGACTCCCGAGAGAGAGGATGGAGAAGAAGAGACCGAGGTGTCCTCCGTAGCCCCAGTGCCAACAGAACCCAGCCCCATGCCAGACCCCTGCACTGGTGACTTGGATGCCATGTTGCTGGGTGAGACCCTACTCCTTCACGTGCAGACAGGTAGTGGGGCAGCCTGATGACCCCGAGGTCAGGACAAACGGATCACGTGGAACTTCAATAGCGGAGGAGGCGGATGGGATGAGATGTGTGGGAGGAACAACTGGGGGTCAATGGAAAGTGGACCCAGCAGATATTTACCTGGGTTGCCACCTAACAGAGCCATGAAATCATATTTGGAAATACTGAACTAGGAAGGAAACAATAGTAACCAGAGAGGCTCTGGCACCCGCTTGGAAGTGACGTGGAATGGAGGGTAAGGTCTTTACGCGGTCATGCTCTGTGGGGCTTTTGTTCTGTTGCTCGGGTCAAAGTTGAATTCCTTGGAGCAATGAAGGAGAAGTTGAGGCCTGGGTCCTTTCCCAATGTCTTCTTGAGGTCTGAAGGGGCATCAGTAGGCGGGAGGATGGGAGATGACCAGCCTGTCCAACACACCCACACGTCTCCACTTGAACCCTACCTTTTCGTACTTCCTGATACATCGCTTTCTCTCAGGGCCCCAAGGGAAAACCTATGCCTTCAAAGGAGACTATGTGTGGACTGTGACAGATTCGGGTCTGGGTCCCTTGTTCCGAGTGTCTGCCCTTTGGGAAGGGCTCCCTGGAAGCCTGGATGCGGCGGTCTATTCTCCTCGAACACAATGGATTCATTTCTTCAAGGGTAAGGGGATTGGTGACAGCATCTTATCTGAGGACTTAGTCCCCTCAGAGGGTGGGGGAAACATCTCATTTCTGGGTGACCCTGAAGGGCTGAAAGGTATCCTCTGAGGGCAGAAGGAGACTTGCTGCTTCTCTCTCCACTCTCAGGAAACAAGGTGTGGCGCTACATTAACTTCAAGCTGTCTCCTGGCTTTCCCAAGAAGCTGAATAGGGTAGAACCCAACTTGGATGCAGCTCTCTATTGGCCTCTCAACAAAAAGGTGTTCCTCTTTAAGGTACACAGTTCCCAGAAGGGCAAGTCCCTTTAGGGAGGGTGGGCCACCTCACACGGAGGAGCAAAGGATTGCTCTGGAAGGGGAAAGTTGGCGGGAGTGATATGGGGCCAGGCTTTGGTGGTCCCCCACATTCTTTCTCCAGCCTTCTCTTCAACCCCGCCACTCTCCTTCTAGGGCTCAGGGTACTGGCAGTGGGATGAGCTCGCCAAAAATGACTTCAGCAGCTACCCCAAGCCAATCAAGAAGCTATTTACAGGCGCACCAGATCAGCCCTCGGCTGCAATGAGTTGGCGGGATGGCCGAGTCTACTTCTTCAAGGGCAAACACTATTGGCGCCTCAACCGGCAGCTTCGAGCAGAAAAAGGCTTTCCCAAAGATACTGCCCAGAACTGGATGCACTGTCGGTCCCGGACCCCAGACAGTACTCCAGCCAGTGGGGGTACCATTGCCTCAGCCTTGGCTAACACCATCTTTTCATTGCCTGGTAACATCACTTTCCGAGAGCCGAAGTAACGCCTGAGGCAAGTGTCTGCTCACTAGAACTGGGCAGGTGCTACAGCCAGGGGCAGTCACAAGAACCCAGCCATTGTGTTAGGTCCACAGGCTTCCAAGAGGCCTCAGTTCTAGGCAGCATTTCCCTGTACTTTTTCCTTGTAGGATGGTGATGCTGTCGCTGGGTCAGACCCAACTCCACCTATTTCCTCCCTCGCCTCATCCTCCAGAGTGCTTCAAACTTGTCCTCTCCGGCCTTGGAGGACAGTAGTGGGGTGGGGAGCAGGGGTTGGTTGGGCCTCTGGCTAACAGGAGGCGGCAGCCTGGGAGGCTAGATGCCTGTCCTGTTCTTTCTAGATAAGGTGCAAAAGAACAGAATGGCCAGTAACTGAGCAAGGACTTTGAAATCCTTGGGAACCGCATTTATTTATCAGCAGGTTCACTACTCTCATTGGGCTTTGGATTTCCCTTCCGCACAATAAAAGTCAACACTCATCTCGCAGGGATTGCTGCATTAAACCATACAGTCTAGATGACGTGCAATGTCCGGTACATGTGTGCTTAATAAAGGTGAACTCCATGTTCCTCAGAGAGGGATGGTTTTTCCTGGGCTCTGTGTGTGAGTGTGTACAAAGCCGACTCGAGCCGTCTGAAGGCACCCCATCAGGGGACAGAGGATCTGTTGACATGGCTGACTCTTGATTTGGGGCTACAAAGAAAAAACAACAGCAGAAGCCAGACTCCCCAGTTTAGTATTCCATGCCATTTTATTCACATGCTCCCCCATTCTTCCTTCCTCCCGCCATGTCTGGCTGATCAGGGATGCGATCAATCGTCCTGTATGCTCTCTGGGGAACAAGGGAACAGACTTTGGAGAGTCGGAAAGTTAGTGAGTTAGTGGTTGGAACTTTTAAGGTCAAGGAGGAAATTAGTCTCAGCTATTGTGAAAGGCAGAGAAGGCACTTGTCTCCCATGCAGCCCAGACCAGGCTCTTGGGGGCCAAGGGGCAAGAGTCTGGCACATGGGCCAACGCTCAGTACTTGGAGCAGGAGGCGGTTCTGGTACGAGGCAGGCATGGAGCCAGGCACTGGTTTTCTCCAAGTTTGAGGAACACGGATGGGGAGCACCATGGAGGACAGTGTCCCCAACTGAGGTAGAAGAAGGGGGCTTTAGCCTATGGGGTCCAGGGAGAAAGGTTAACCAGGATCCCCACTCCCCCTACTGAAGGGCCAGTGGATTAGATCATGCTAGGATGCCTCTGTGTCCTTCTCCCCATCAAAAGGCTACCAAGAGTCTTAGGAGGCATTCTGACTTCCTAAAGGTCCTACAAAGACAAACCCCCTAATTTTACCATTGCGAAGCACACTGAGGCCAGGAGTCTAAGGCTCTCCCAGTTTGGAGAGATCAGAGAGTCGGTTTCTTTGGGGAACAGACATCTCTATGGTTGGATGGAGGTAGATACTCAACTTCCATTTATCGCTCCACCTCCCAGGGTTTCTCTCGAGCCCCAAAACATATCCCTACAGATATGGACTGCGTTGGCGTACACAGATAGATCTGTAAGCCCAAAGGTGAGGAAGTCTCTGTGTGGGGCCTGTGGACACTGGGCCTGCCCACCCAGTCTTCCTAGCCCTCTTACTAGGGAAGGTGGCAGCCTAGGGGGCGTAGGTTCAAGTCTGGGTGGAACCAGCTGGTGTGGTGAGGGGAACAGTGGAACCACAGTCAGAATCCAGGTCGAGAACGGTATGGGGGGCAGTGGCCTGGGTGCTTGGCCCCAGTTGGCGCTCTCGAAGACTCTGGAGATAACTCTGGAGAGGCACAGGGCAGAAAGGACAGAAGAAGTCCAGGTCAGGCTCTGCTTCCTACCCTGACCATCCCCGTGTGCCTTCTGCTCCATCCCCCCAGGGTGCCAGCCCTACTCACTGGAGCTAGGCTGTCAGCAGGGCTCCGGGCACTGGGGGGCAGCTGGCGGTGGTAACTACCCTCACAGAGTCCCACTCCTGGGGGGGTCCGGTGCCACTTGGCCTCTTGCTGACGGATGCGGAGGAGCTGGAGATGCCTCTGCTGGCGGCTCAAGATTACTGCTTGGGAGGAGGCAAGACAGGTGCAGGGAGGCTTCTTTAGAGCAGAATCTGCCTCCTGTGCTCCCTCCCCCGCCCCTACCAGACACCATAGAGAAACCTTGTGGACCTCCCTCTTATGGTCTTCTCATGCCTCATCGCTCCCCCCAATTACTCTTGAACGACAACGACAGTGCCTCTTTGGAATGGTCCGACCCACGCTGCCTTTGCTTCCGTAAGAATGCCCAGCTACTCTGCCGTTTCCCTTCACCAGTGCTCATCCCAGCCCCACTCCAACCTTCTTTGGCCCCTCCACAACGGATTTCCTTTCAAAGCCCTGGTCGACTCATCTCAGGAACACCCACGCTCTTCCCGCAAATGTATTTCTTCCAGTCTGGAAACGGGGGTGCCGAGTGGGTACGCATAGGATGGCTGTTTCTGTGCTAACTTACCACTGGCGTGGCCTCCATGTTCCTCAGCCATGAGCTTCCACTGGGCCAGGGCCCCAAGGGCACCCAGGGCTGGCCAGGCCCCAAGTAAGACCCAGTTATACCAGCAGAGAGGAGGCAGGGCTGGAAGGGCCTGCAGCCGTTGGCCCAGCCGACTGCCCAGTGCCAGCCCCTCCAGGAAGAAGTCAGCACAGGCCACCAGCACTGCAGCTCCTAGCAGGGAGGTGCCAAGAACTGTGAATGGGCGTGGCCACCGAAGGGTGAGCAGGGCTCCCAGCAGCGCCAGTCCCACCAGGCCCCCGGCTGGGATCCAAGCAGAAGGCGGTTGGTATATGGGCTCGGTGCCCAACAGCATGCCAGCGCCCAAAGTCAGGCCTAGCAGGAGACCAGTCAGGAAGAGCCCAACACTGCGAACCAGCATGGTGACCAGGCCACAGAGGAGTCCAATGCCCAGCGCGATGCCAGCGCTCACCTCCAAGCTCAGCTGTGTCTCCAGTACCCGCTCTTTATGGCACAACAGGAAGATCACCAGCGCTCCGGACAGCAGGCCAGAGAGAAACATCACTGCCTTGAAGCAGCGGTAGCCTGGGAAGGGAGGCAGGAGGCAGTGAGAGGCAGAAATTGAGGTCGACAGGGTTGGGTGAGGAAAGACTACGCAGGGGAGCTGGGGGGGGGGGTGAGAGGGATCGTTTCAGAGAAAGCAGGGGAACTGTGGGGAAATGGAAGGGGAAAGCAAATTATTCCAGGGGTGGAACAAGACTGTAAAGGCCTGGGGAAGGGCCACAGGTGCTACTGAGACAACAGGCGTGTGGCACACGGAAGGGAAGCATTCCTTGGTAGCGCAGTGGAGACGGCCCAGGAGAAGAAAGAGGGAGCATCGTTCTTGAGGGTGGCAGTTGTGGGCAGCAGCTCCCCAGGACCCTCACCGAAGCAGCAGTAGATGATCCCAAAACAGCAGCAAAGGGCGCACACTAGGGTAGGTGCCAGATCAGGATTGTTCTGGGGTTCCAAGATACACCTTGGGTCAGGAGGCTGTGGGAGTTGTTGGTTAAAAGGCCTGGGGTCAGAGGTCAGAACCAGGGGCAGCAAGGCTTCCTCCATGCCCAAAGAGGAGGTAGTCACAGGGGGGAGGTATCCATTCCTGTCATCCATCCATCGATGTCTTGCAGGGGTTGGGAAACCTGCAAGGGAGTAGGGGTAGTAACTCAGATGCCCATGACTACGGAGGAATCTGCAGATGTTTTCTTTTGAAGAAAAGTCTGTTTTGGAATGGCCGGACTGGAATCATTTAAGAAATCTGTGGGAATGGGTTCAGGGAAATGAGCAGGCTCCACATTGCCCTAAGAAACAAGGGCACCACCAAGTGAAACTCAGATAAACCAACAAAAAATTGTCATAAGCTAATGAGCCTTTTGTCTGCCCCCCAGCGTTTCCAGGTGACAGTGGAAGTAGGATGTTCTGGGTCTGGGGAGGGAAGGGTCCAAGGGCAGTAGCCAAAGGAGCTCAAGAAGCCCCAGTAGCTTGTTCCAGCTGGAAAGCTTATCCTATCTGCAGCTAGGGCTCAACCCACTCCAGTAGACTGGAAAGAAACGGGTTAAGAGAAGGGGAGCGGGAGGAGGAAGAGGAGAGAATGAGTCATGGTGGGGTTTTGGACAGCTGCTTTAACCCCAGAAAAGGAAGAGAGAAAAACACCGGACCCCCAAGGAGTAGGGAATAAGGCCCTAAGTAGAGGTGGTCACCCACACTTAGGGTTTTGAAGCCTCTGCTTCAATGTGGTGAAATGGTTGACCGAAGGGGTGACCAGCCACAGTCCAACTTTCATGGACCCTCATGGAAGCAGCCGGGCGCTTCCCCATGGACATTTCATATCCTGGTAGCCACTCCCGCTCCGCCCCTTCAGACACTGATCGGCTTTTTCCTACCTCTCCCTCCCCCCTGGAGTGTCAGGGCTGCCAAGGGGATTTAAACTCAGTTCCTGAAAGGAAGCGGACACCCAGGAGGGGCTGGCATTTGGGGCACTATCGGGATGGGTAGGGTGTATGCATGCATTTTCCTCCAGCTGTCGTCTTTCAAACATCAAGGTCCAATCAGGCTGGAAGGGCAGTTTAGGAAAACCCTGGAGTTCCTCTTCCCAATCCACTGGGAAGTGTGGGGACCCTAAGCAAGGGGAAGTTGGGGAGGGGGTGCCTACTCACCACCCTGGCGGGGCTGAGGAGAGCAAGGGGTGGAAGTGCTTCCGTAGATTCCCGGTTGCTTGCTTGCCGGATGGTCCTAGGCGTCAGGCTGGCTTGTGTGTGTATGGGGGTGGTGGTGGTGAGGGTTGTCCACAAGGGTACCCTCGGCCACTGTTTCCCCCTAAACTATTGCAAGTCGCAGCCAAAGTCCTGGCAGCTAAATGCAACCAGTTGGGGGTGGAGGAAGGGGACAGGGGGGGGTGACATCACGGAGGCGGGCTCCTTCAACTCTTTCCCCTGCGTGTGTGTGGGGGGGGACCTCGGATGCCAATTGTGCTATTTCAGGCCCAGAGACCCCCAAAGCACAAGGGAAGGGACCTCGGGGAGTACTGCGAGGGGCTTGGGCAAAGTATTCGCATACTTAGAGAACTGGCCAACTTGGGAGCTCAGAAGTACCCAACTAGGGTCCCCGTGTCCCCCTGGTTCCCGCTTGGTTCCTTCCACTTCCCAGAGAATTGGAGTATTGTCTTCTCGGGAACCGGGTGGTCGGGATGGGGGAACCAGGAAAAGGACTGTTACTGGCCTGGGGGCGCCAGCAGGGGATCCATGGGGGGGAAACCTTGAAGATCCAGGCAGGTTGGAAAGGTCTGATAGGAGTTGGTTTAAGAGGTTAGAGGCGCGTGCTCGGGAAGGGACTGAAGGCGACGGGACTCAGCCAAGTCTGCGTGGGGGCGGGTGTGTGTGTGTGTGTGTGTGTCTTTGCTGAAAGGCTCGGTATGCAAATGAGATGCAAAGCTGCATGCAGATGAGTGCAGTGTTACTTGGCACTCAGCTCCGGCCCTAACCCCAGCGGAGCCACATCCCCTCTCCCCCCCCTCCCCCGCCCAGTTTCCCGGCTCTGTTCCTAGACCGGGCCTGGAAGCAGCGCCCGGAGGGGCGGATCTGGGCCGTGGGAGCTACGGATTTCTAAAGGGGCAACTCGCCAGCGGGGTCAGGCGCTAGGGAGGGCCAAGGTTTGCCGGGAAAGGAGGGGCAGCGCTGCGGGGCGAGCGCGGGGGCTAGCCTGGGGCTCCCTTCCCAAGCTCCCATCCCTGCCGGATACAAAGGGGCCTCTGTCCGCGGCGGCCGCCCGCGGGGAACGGATCCGGGCGGTGGCTCCCCGGCGCCCCCTGGTTTTGTCCGCAAAGGCGACCGGACCGGTGGCTCGGGGCCTGCCGTCCGTGCCACCCTCGGCAGAGCCCGGCGATACCACCCGCGGAGCCCCGGGACTGCCCGCAGGCGTTGCGGCAGCGCCCACTCCAGGCGCTTCTGGGGGCGCCGCCCGCCGGGACCCTAGCCCTCCGGCACGCCTCGCCGGCCGCGCTCCTCTTCCTTCCCGTCCCGTCCGCCGGTGACCCCGGAAGTGGAAGCGGGCTCAGGTCGGCGGCCGACGCGGAAGACGGAAGCAGAGCGTGAGCGGGAGGCGGAGCCGGGGGAGCTGCTCTCGTAGCTCCCCCTGGCCCCGGACCCAGCTGCTCGAGGGGGAGGAGTTACTGCCGCCCTTCGGTACGTTACCTTCGTCCCAGCCGCAGGGGTCCGGAGGGGCGCCCAGGGCCACCCTAAAGTCCGCCCCCAGGTTTTTCTCTGAGGCTGCACAGTCCCCACCCTTCGGGGGGCAGCCTCTGGCTCCCCTTTCCGGCGGTCTTTCCGTCCCCCCCCCCCCTGAGAGTGACCCTACGACCACACCTTTTGTGGTACCGCTTAAAGATTACGGCTTTCTGGGGGACTAAAAGTAATGGATTGGGGGGAGGGTTGTGGATAGTTCAGCTCCGGCTTATTGCCTGGAGTAATGAATACCCCTGAAAGAACTTGGGAAGAAGCCCCTTCCCTCGGGAGGGAGGTGGGTGCGTTGAATGTCCCCCACTCGAAGTTTACTTAACCCCATCAGTCCATCCTTGATATCTTTGTTACAGGCACCAGAACCGACCAGGATGGCTGTGACCTGAAGCCCTCAGGAAGCCCTGGGTCATGGCCCAGAAGCATTCTGGAGGAAGAGGGTTATGTGGCGCCCTAGGCGGTGGTGGTGCTTCCCTCAGGACTTTAGGACCCTCTGTCGACCCTGACATATGTTCATTCTCAGGACCCAGGGACTCAGCGGGCACAGTTCTTAATGGTGCCCGCACCATCCCAGAGCAATCAGATCCTAAGAACACACAGCCCCCAAACCCAGCCCACTGGTCAGATCCAAGCCATGGGCCTCCCAGGGGTCCAGGGCCTCCTGGAGATGGAGAGGAGCCTGCTCAGAGTGAGTTATCTTCTGAAGAAGAGTCAGGAGTGGACCAAGAACTTGCAAGAGGGAATGAGGCCGAGTGCCAGGAAGATGGGAATTCTTTTACTTCCGATCCACCTACTTGCAACTGTCAGGGAAATCCTGGAATTCCTGAAGGTCTTCACTCCGAGGGAGGAGATAGCACTTCTGTCAACTTTTGCCACCATTGTACCGCCCCAGCCCTGGGAGAGGATGAAGAGTTGGAAGAGGAATATGACGAGGAACCTCATAAGTTCAGTGATTTTCCACGTGCGCCCAGTGGAAAGAAAGCTCCACCCCGAAGACAGCGGCACCGCCTTCCAACCAAGGAGGATGCTCGAGAGGGTGCACGCAGAGATCCTCGGTCCCCTGGGCGACATCGACTGGGTGGGAGGCGAAGTCAGGCACACAGACACAGAGGCCTGGGACTGTGGGGAGCAGAGGAACTCTGTCAGCTTGGACAGGCTGGCTTCTGGTGGCTGATTGAACTGCTAGTATTGGTAGGAGAGTATGTGGAAACTTGTGGGCATCTCATCTATGCATGCAGGCAGCTCAAAGGCAGTGATCTGGACCTTTTTCGAATCTGGGTTGGAGTCTGGGCTGTGCGGTTGGGAAGCTGGGTCCAGATGATATACCAGCTTCTGAGTCAGGGGTTTTGCTGTGGAGTCGGGCTGCTCACCCGTTTTCTTAGGCTACTGGGTGCTTTGCTGCTTCTGGCTCTGGCCCTCTTGTTGGGCTGTATGCAGTTGGCCTGGCGGTTTCTGGTAGGACTGGGTGACCGGTTAGGCTGGAGAGGTAAGACCACTTGGCTGGTCTCTCAGCTGGATTCTCCTGCCTTGCAGCGTTTCCTGGCTCTGCTGAGAAACAGCAGGCTGTGGCAGCAGCTGGTAAAAGTGGTTCAATGGGGTTGGCTGGAGTTGCCTTGGGTTAAGCAGAGGACTAACAGGCAGGGGGATGCACCGGTAGCTAGTGGGCGCTACTGCCTGCCTGAAGAGGAAGTGGCTCGACTTTCGACCATGGCTGCGATTCCTGAGGATGAACTAAACCCCTTCCACGTGCTGGGGGTTGAAGCCACCGCATCAGATGTTGAACTGAAGAAGGCCTATAGGCAGCTGGCAGTGATGGTGAGTATGTTCCCCTCTTTTCTAGTCCTATTTTGTACCCAGCTTTTATTTTCTATTCCAATTCGGGGGACAGTGGAATAAAGGGAAGACGGTACAAGACGCCAAGCTCGAAGACGAGGGATAGCTTATTCTTAGGAAAGGGTTAGTTGTAATGGATCTTCAGCCTCTAGCTACCATGGATCTGATCTTCCCTCAGTTTTCGTTTTTGGGTTTGTTTTTTTTCCCATCAGATTTTTTTTATTATTCAAGGCAATAAACCTCATAAGAACTGTTGTAATCACTTACCCTGGAATCTCCAGGTGAAGTCCTGACTAGGTGACAAGGCCTAGTCAGAGGGCCCCACAGCTGTCCTGCCCGGAACAAGTGTTATTAAACACAGGAAAAGCCAATTAGGCCAGAGAGCTAAGTGTGCAAAACAGCTTAGGCTCTGCGAGTGATTATTCCAAGACTAGGTAGAAGAAAACAAACAATGGGTTTAATATAAACATGTAATGCTATTGTTATTAGAAATAGATACTTGGTGATTGTTACTATTTATAGATTGCTCTTGCCATTTCTATCTAAGCATGACTATAAGGAACCTGTACGAATTGCATGGAAGTCTTATTTTTACCTAGCGTATATTGAACTGGATTAGGGAAACCACAGAGGATGGACCAACAAGATTTTCTTTAAAACTATCCAAGGTACAATAAAACCTGAGGGTTGTAATTTACCAAAGGGCTAAATTAGTAGTTTGGTTGAAAATGCAGTGAGGGATAGCCTTGGTGGAAATTCTCCTACTTGGGAGGGGTTGCTTGCTTTTGAGTTGTTACTATGTTGTTGTTGTTGTTGTTGTTATTGTTAGGTGCCTCTGAGTTAGTTCCAACACACAGCAACACAATAACAGAAGGAAACATTGCCTGGTCCTGCCCCATCCTGACAGTTGTTAAGTGGGAGCACATTAGTGGATCTGTTTCCTTGACGGCCTGGCCTGCCTCTTTTCTTACTGACCTGCCTGACCAAGTGTGTTGTCCTTTGCCACACTCTGGTCTCTCCTGATAAGGTGTCCAAGGTTCACGAGACAAAGTCTCACCGTCTTCATATCTGGGAGCATTCTAGCTCATATTTCTTTGTTCTCCTAGCAGTCCGTGGTACTTTCGATGTTCCTTGCAAATCTATAAGTGCATCAATTCTTCTGCGGCCTTTGTAATTCATTGTCTAACTTTTAGATGCATGAGTCCATTGAAAATACCATCGCTGAGGTCAGGCACATGTCAGTCCTCAAAGTGAGAGCCTTTGCTCTTCCACAATTTTAAGAGGTCTGGTGGTGGAGCAGATTTACAGGCCGTCATTTGTTTTCTTGACTGCTGCTGCCATGAGCAGTGTGGGTCCAAGGAAAATAAACTCCTTGACAATTTCAGTCTTTTCTCTACTTATCACGTTCTTGTTTATGGGAACAGTTACTTAAATTAGTTTCCTTGTATTGAATTGCAATCTTTCCTGAAGGCTGCAGTCTTGATTTCTATCAGCAAGCCCTTCAAGTCCTCTTCATGTTCAGCAAGTCAAGTCATCTGCACACTGCAGTTTGCTAATAAGCCACCCGCCAATCCTGATGCCTGATTCTTTTTCATAGACTCCAGCTTCTTGGATTATTTGCTTAGCATTTGGGTTGAATAAGGATAGTGAAAGAATATAACTGCCACACACCGCTCCTGAATTAAAATCACTTCTTTTCCCTAGTATTTATTCCCTTCTTTTGTTTGAATGACTGCCTCAGGGTCTGTGTTACAGGTTCTGAATAAGCACGATAGAGTATTCTGGAATCCCAGTTCTTCTCAAGGTGGTCCATAGTTGGTTATCCACACAGTCGAAGGTCTTTTCGTAGTCAGTAAAACACAGGTGACGGTAAGTAAACATCTTTCTGGTATTTTCTGTGTCAGCCAAGAGCCATCTGGTGCCAGCAACCATAGCGCTTCTTCCACATCGTCTCCTGTTGACGTAGTGCTACAACCGCTTTAAAATTATCTTCAGCATAATTTTGCTAGGATGCGATATTAATGATATTCTTTGATCCCACATTCTGTGGGGTCACCTTTCTCTGGGATGGGCACAGAGATCTCTTCCATTCTGTTGGCTAGGTAGCTGTCTTGTTGAACAAGTTCTTTTTGCTACAGTCACTGTATGTATCCCTATTTTTTTAGTAGTAGTTTTATTGGCATATAATTCAATGGAGTAAATATATGAGGGCAAGACTGTTCACACCCCTGGTCTGAGAGTTCCATTTCTTGTGAATATTTTGATAACGTCTTGCAGCATTCAATATTTTGCCCCTGGAATCCTTCAGTCTCTCAATGTGAGGCTTGATTTTTTTCTTTGTTTATTTTAGCTTGAGCTGTGCTGGGTGTGCTCGTTCCTTTGGACGTTCGAACTCTAGGCCTTTGCACCTTTCATCACACTGCGTTGTTTGAACTCTAGGCCTTTGCACCTTTCATCACACTGCGTTGTTCGAACTCTAGACCTTTGCACCTTTCATCACACTGCGTTGTTCGAACTCTAGGCCTTTGCACCTTTCATCACACTGCGTTGTTCGAACTCTAGGCCTTTGCACCTTTCATCGCACTGCGTTGTCACCGTGAGCTGCCCCTGAGTACTTTGTTCAGTTCTCTTACTTCATGTTTGTTTGGTTTTCGTTTGTTTGGCTACTCCCTACGAGAGTAAGTTTCAGAGCCTCTTTTGACATTCACTTTGATCTTGTCTGTCTTTGCTTTTTCACAGCCTTTGCTTTCTTCATTTGTGATATTCTTGATGTCCTCCCGCAGCTCATTAGATCTTCTGTCATTAGTGGCCATTGCATCAACTCTGTTCTTGAGACATTCTCTCAGTGCAGGTAGGAAACACACAGGTTGTATTTTTGGCTCTGATGGCCTTGTTTTCATTTCCTTCAACTTCACCCTGAACTTGCATATAAGCAGTTGATTTGATTGGCCCCTGGCCCTCTTTTGGCTGATAGTAGGACTTTTCTCCACTGTTACCTTTCCACACATATAATCACATTGATTTCTTTGTATACCATTTAATGAGCACCCTGTGTGTAGCTGTTGATTTTTGTTGAAAAAAGGTATTTGCAATTAAACTGGTGGTCTTGCAAAATCCTATGCTGTGATCTCCAACCAACATTGTTTCCATAACCAAGACCATATTTTCCAACTACCATTCCTTCTTATTTCCAGCTTTCAGATTCCGCCCGCCAGGAATTATCTGTGCACCTTGATTGTCTGTTTGCTCAGTCTCACACACAAGTTGGTAGAATTCTCAACTTCATTATTGGCTTTGGTGGTTGGCATGTTAAGTTTGAATAAGTTATATTAACTGGACTTGTAGGCATATAGGTAATATCTGTAAGAAAAAAAAAAAGGCTTGGTGGTCATATCTGACTTCCTTTGGCTATGCAAGGGACAAGGAGAATCCATCTCCACATCAGACTGATTGCCACCTTGGGGTCAGACATGCTTCCACCCTGCGTCTTTCTTTAGCCTATTCTGACACACTTGTCCCACCGTGGCACTCTTTCTGCTGGGTTCAATAATCCATTGTAATGACTACACGGAACTCAGAGAATACTCACAATTCTAGGGGCTTATTAAAGGAGTTAACATATTACCATAGGCGGGATCAGAAAATATTAAGGATACAGCAGAGTCCCTCTTCAGCCAGCAGCCAGTTGTTTCTCTCTAATCCTTATCCTCCCAGCCACGTGACCCTTGGCCTCTGGTTTTCCTGGGCCAGGAAGCACACCTACTGCTCTGCCTCAGTTTCATAGTGTCAGTGCTGCTCTTCCTCTGTTTCATGGTCCCCTTGCTTTGGTCTTTGACCTTAGTCTGGCACGGCCTCTACTGCCTGCGCCACTTCAGGGAGGGAGGGGTCTCGAACATGATTCCTTTGTGGCTTTTCTTCCTCGATGGTCCTGAGAAGCCTCCCAATTTCTACCAACTTTAATCACTGGCTGAAATTGAACAAACATGCAATCAAGGGGCATGGGTAAATTACTGGTCAGTGGAATTTGAAAATTGGAATCAAAGAGGAAGAAACAGTAGTTGGAAAATATGTTCTAGGTTATATAAACAATACTGGAGCTCACAGGATAGATGCCGCAAGACCAACCGTTTCTTTAACAATATAAATTGAAACTTTGCCTATGGACTTTGCTCTTAAATACAGGGACTGGCAACTGAAAGGACCCATTCCGTCCATTAGTGTTTCACACTCCCTGCTTGCATAGTCCCAATCCAGTCATTTGGTGGGAATTTCAGAGACATGGATAGCAGAGCCATATTAAGAAATTTCACTCAGAAACCCACAGGGGCTCGCAGGAGTTAGCATTGACTTGATGGCAGTGAGTTTGTTTGTTTGTTTGTTTAAAGATCAAGTAAAGGATATCAATTAAGACAACACAGACTTTTAAATCTAGCCTGGTGACTAATCTGTGCGCATTAACAATGTTTATTTGCTTAAAAAACTTCACATCAGCACATTGTCCTGTTACATACCGCACTGTACCCCAGGGTAGCTCTCAACAGCTTTTTGGCGATGAGTGCAGTGCCATTCCTCTCGAATGTCTCCTGGCATAATAAACCACGCGATCGTCCGGCTCCAGATGGCCAACACCAGTCCAGTTCAGCTCCCTGGTACCTCACTGTCTTCCAGTAGATTCTGACTCATATCCACCCTATCGGACAGGGTAGAACTGCCGCTGGGGGCTTACGGGCTATAAATCTTTACAGGAGCAGAAAGCAAAGTGGCTGGTAGATTTCAAACTACTGACCTCAGGGTTAGTGGGCCAATGCATGATCCACTCCATCCCCAGGGCTCCTTTATGAATGCCTAGGAGATTGATTTTTATGCCTTCTATTTTTCTAGTTACTTAATTTTCATAGATTCATACTTCAGACACTATGCACTCTGAATACTAATGAATGTTGGCAGTTTCCTTTCATTGTGCATCCGTGAAGGTCCACGATTGACTCTGCTTTGCGGAGGCAGCTCTTTCCCAGTCAAAATTTGAGTGCCTTCCGCCTGGAGGGCTCATCTTCTGGCAGTGTCCCCCTGCGCGCCATGAGGTTGTCCGTGGCTACAGACGATTCCTTCGTCAGTCTGTTCTTGGGCTGGACGCTCCACTGAAACCTGCGCACCATGGGTAACCCTGCTGGTATTTGAATTCCGGCAGCACCGCTTCCAGGATTACAGCAACACACAAGCCTCTAGAGCATCGGTTCTCAACCTGTGGGTCACGCCCCCCTTTGGAGGTTGAAAGACCCTTTCGCAGGGGTCGCCTGATTCATAACAGTAGCAAAATTACAGTTATGAAGTAGCAACAAAAATGTTATGGTTGGGGAGTCACCACACATGAGGAAGTGTATTAAAGGGTCGCAGCATTAGGAAGGTTAAAGAACCACTGCTCTAGAGCAGAGGCCCCCATGGTAATTTTTTGTGGCCTACGATGCTCTGAAATAAAATGAAAATAGAAAAAATTATTATGAAGAAAATAGCACTTAAGGGAGATCGAGGCAATGCCGTGCACACGATTCCCTCGTTGACCCTCTAACTACTGAAGACGAGTCTACACGTGGCCAGGTGCCTTTCCCGGGGCCTGTGGACGTGTATAAACGTGCTGACTCCGTTCTGGTGACGTGTGGAAGCGATCTGTCTGTCACGTCATGTACACAGCTCCCAACAGCGAGAAGGGTAAGAAGAGCACCCTGGGCGGTGCTGGGAGGAGTCAGACCCAGCGGCAGCTAGTTCACGTGGTTGGAGGGAAGCCATCCCGACTGAGCATCACGTTGGTCAGCGGTCCAACATTTTGTGGTTTTATTAGTTATGTTGTTATATTCTCCAGTCGCAACCTAAGAGGTAAGTGAAAACTAGGAGGAGAAAAGCGCTGGCAAGTTTCAGGTAAAAAATAATTTTAGTTTTATAAATACATTCAATAAAATAAATGTTTAAATAAAAGTAATTATATAGTGTTTTAATTATCCTATCCATATCCACTTCAAAAGATAAATTTAACAGAACTTGTCAATGTGATGTGGCCCACGTGAATCTTGCCTGTTGCACCAAGTGGCCCGCATTTTTTATTGAGTTTGACACCCCTGCTCTAGAGTATGACAGACTCATAGCTGATTGTTACTAATAGTTGAGGTTTTTTTCCCACCTTCATATTATTCTAGCATACCTCCTCTCTTGGAGACTAGCACTGTTAGAAATATAATCATTTTTCACTTCTCTTGGAATGGGAATATCGCTGGATCCCTCCATTCTTAACACATTTGTCCTCACACTCCAAGGTTCTCGCTTGGCCTAGACTGTCCATGAGAAGGCTCCTCCATTAGGACTTTATTTGGCATCAGTCAGGTGGCTAACTTTCTCTATTTGGGGGCTTGGAGACTTGGAGATAGAGCAATGGGAAGCTCTAGGATGATGGAAGATGATTATTTGTCTTGGAGGAAAAAAACTAGAGGGTGTAAACATCTTTTGGGCATCATGATAGGCTATAACATTCTGGGACAGCTAAGAAATAGTGGGCTATAATAGGAAGTATTGAGTAGACAGGAGAATTTTCAGGTAGAAACTAGTAAGTTTGAAGATATAGCATCTTTAGAATCCTTACTTTAAAGGATTGATGAGATTAAAATGGGAGGGCTTGGTATTATGTGTGCCTGGTAGGGTGACCACTCTCTCCTTTGCTTGCAAAAATGGGGTTTACAGTAGTAAAATTAGGATGGCCTAGGAAAGTTGAGATGGCTGATCACTCGAGTGCCATATACTTCATATGCATTTTCAGTTCTCTCAACAATCCATAGTAGAGTTTCACTCTGTTTAACAGTGAAGAACCAGGAGGGTGAGGGGGAGGTGGGGGAGAAAGTGGAACAGTTTACAATGATCTACATATAACCCGCTCCCGGGGGCGATGGACAGTAAAAAGTGGGTGAAGGGAGACATTGGACAGTGTAAGACATCAAGAAATAATTTGTAAATTGTCAAGGGTTTGTGAGGTAGGGAGGGTGGGAGAGGTAGGGACGGAAAAAAATGAACTGATACCAAGGGCTCAAGTAGAAACAAAATGTTTTGAGCATGATGATGGTAACAAATGTACAAATCTGCTTGACATAATGGATGGATGGATGGTGATAAGAGTTGTACGAGCCCCAATAAAATGATTTTTTAAAAATCCAAACAAAAAAATGATAAAACTTGAGTCTCAGTTAAATATTGAAGCTTGTAGTTACGATTGACATTTTGAACTTGAATCTAAATGTGTCTGTAGAATTGAGAGTTAGTAATCATTACGCTGTATCGACTCTCTTCTCAGATGTGAAAGAACCTTCTGAGGTGAGAGCGTTTTTTTTTTTAATCTTTTTATTGGGGCTCATAAGGCTCTTATCACAATCTGTACATACATCAATTGAGCAAAGCACCCTTATACATTCGTTGCACTCGTCACTCTCATAATTCACCTTCCAATTGGGTTCCTGGAATCAGCTCGGTTTCCCTTTTTCCCCCCTCCCCCTCCCTCCCCGATCCCACCCCTGGTCCCTTGATAGTTTATAAATAATTATTATATCTTATCTTACACTCCCCGGTGTCTCCCCTCACCCGCCTCCCCCTTGCCAATCTCCCAGAGAGGAGGTTACACATAGATCTCCGAGATCAGTTCTCCCTTTCTACATGCCCTTCCCTCCTGGTGTCGCCACTCCCACCGCTGGTGTTGAGGGGTTCGTCTGTCCTAGATTCCCTGTGCCTCCAGATCCCCACTGCACCGCCGTACATCCTCTGGTATAACCAGGTCCGCAAGGCAAGGTAGGATTGGGGTCATGATGATTGGGAGGGGAGGAAGTGTTCAGGAACTAGAGGAAGGTTTTGAGTTTCATTGTTGCAACACTGAACCCTGAGTGGCCCATCTCCTCCTCACTACCCCTCTGGAAGGGGTTTCCAGCTGTCTACAGGTGGGCATTGGGTCCCCATCATGCACTCCCCCTCTTTCACGGTGATGTGATTCTCACCACCACCCCACTTTTGATGTTGGAGACGTGGTCTCCTCTGTCCTTCATGGTCACCTATGTTGGTGTGCTGCTTCCGTGTGGGCTCGGTTGCTTCTGGGCTAGATGGCCGCTTGTTTGCTTTCAAGCCTTTAAGTCCCCAGATGCTATATCTCTCAGTAGCCGGGCACCATCCGCCTTCTTCACCACACTTGCTTATGCACACTTTCGTCTTCAGCCATTATATGAGGAAGGTGATCACACAATGATTGTTTTTGTTCCTTTGTATCTGCTACATGGTCCATTCAACACCTTGTATTCGCTTAGGCCGTGTGCTTCTTCTCTGTGGGCTTTGTTGCTTCTGAGCTAGATGGCCGCTTATTTGCCTTCAAGCCTTTAAGACCCCAGACGCTATATCTTTTTTTGATAGCCGGGCACCATCAGCTTTCTTCACCACATTTGCTTACACACACGGTTGTCTTCAGTGATCATGTCGGGAAGATGGGTATCCTGTAATGGCTGCTTAGCAGGGCGAGGTGCTATTGTATTGGGGGATTATGCATGAGGAGGCCCAATGTCCATCTGCTACCCTACTACTGAACCTATAAATATATGCATATAAATCTATTGCCCCCATAATCATAAATATATTTACATATGTACATGTCTGTATTTAGGCTTCTCTGTATGCACTTTGCCTCCTACTCCTTTCCTCTATTTCCTTTCGCTTTCCTCCCGACCCATTACCATGTTTAGCCTTCATTCTGGATTCAGTAGTTCCTCTCAGTTACCTTGCTCTTGGTCACACCCTTCCTGTCCTCCCCTCCCCTCCCTCCTCTGGTTTTGAACCATTCGCTGTTCCCTTGTCCCTGTGTTGGGCGACACCTCCTCCCTTCCCCTACCTCCCACGCTCTCATGTCCCTCCAGGACCGTTGGTCCTGTTATTTTCTTCTCTCATTATTTGTCCAGCCTATCTTGTCTAGGTGGACCTGCTGACATAGTAATATGTACATACAAATGGATATGACTTTGACTGCGCCCAAGTGGCCCATAAGAACATGGCTTTGACAAGCAACATCGGCACGCTGATAAGCAGAAAAGCCACTAACATACAAAATTTACAAGGTAAAAAACAAAACAAATTAAAAAAGACTAAACAAAAAGATAGCAAATATTAAAAGAAAAATTGCTAGTAGTTCAAGGTCCTTTCGTTGGCCTTTAGGAGTGTTTTCTAGGTGTAGCTTGTGAGGCGCCACGTCCTGGCCCGGGAGGTGAGAGCGTTTTTACCCGGGAGGGCTAGATTGGATCTGTGCTGAAATCTCTTATTTGCTTGATAGGTGCATCCTGACAAAAATCACCACCCCCAGGCTGAGGAGGCCTTCAAGGTTTTGCGGGCAGCCTGGGACATTGTCAGCAACCCTGAAAGGAGGAAGGAATATGAGATGTAAGTTGGAGCTGGAAAATTGTCAGGTAGGGTCAATGAAAAATCCTCGATAGCAGAGGCCTGGCCCTGTCGCTGGACAGGTCTATCTTTGTCAGTGGCTGGACTCTTCAAGAGGCCAGTGGATCTGTCCCTTGTCCCACCATCAATACTTTCTGATTTACAAAGCCTCTCTTTTCTTAGGAAACGAATGGCAGAGAATGAGCTCAGCCGATCAGTGAATGAATTTCTGTCCAAGCTGCAGGATGATCTCAAGGAGGCAATGAATACTATGATGTGCAGCCGATGTCAGGGAAAACATAGGTATGAAAGAGGAGGACAGGGATGGGATGTCAAATCTAAGTAATTGGGTAGCCAAAGACCTTTCCTATGAATATTATTGGAAGTTTTGGGATACAGGATAATAAAGGTTCTGAGGTTTCTACCTTTGCTAAGCTGAAAGAGATGGGAGATTTGAATTCACAGTTAAGAAAAGCTTTCAGTGTGTGTGTGTGTATATATATATATATATATATATATATATATATATGTATGTATGTATATATATATATATATATATATATATATATATAAATCAACAAGTGGAGATAACTTCAGACGCGAAGCAAATATGTCAGCAATGATGAGACAGCAATGCACCCTGGGAAGGCATGATGCATTGAGGAAGTTTCCTTTTGTTGGATTGCAGAAGGTTTGAAATGGACCGGGAGCCCAAGAGTGCCCGATACTGTGCTGAGTGTAATAGGTTGCATCCTGCTGAGGAAGGAGACTTTTGGGCAGAGTCAAGCATGTTAGGCCTCAAGATTACTTACTTTGCACTGATGGATGGAAAGGTGTATGACATCACAGGTACAGTCTGCCCTACGGAAGTACGAACCCATACTTCCTGATCTCATTTGTGCTCTAAGCTGTGATGTTTTGGTTAATTATTTCTCATGTTTACAGAGTGGGCTGGATGCCAACGTGTGGGAATTTCCCCAGATACCCACAGAGTCCCCTATCACATCTCATTTGGTTCTCGGACCCCAGGCACCAGTGGCAGGCAGAGGTAGGTGGTATTTACCCTTAGTTATCTATCCGTGATTCTAGTCTTGAACATGGCTTCGGAGGGCATATTTTAGGACACCTTGGACATGAGTGGCTTTTGACCAGCTACTAACCAAAAGGTTGGTAGTTCCAACCTACCCTGCAGCTCTGGAACAAAGGACTGGTGGTCCGATTCTGTCAAGAGAAAGCCAAGGAAACCCTGTGGAGCAGCGCCTCTCTGTAGCAAATGGGTCGCCCTGAGTCGGGTGGCCGACACGTTGGGAGCTAACAATGTGTTTCATCCTCTAAGAAGTTTGGGGATAACTCTCTAACTTAGATAAAACTATGTCTCTGGCAACCTCGCCTTTCATGTATTTCTTCATCTCTTAGAGCCACCCCAGACACCCCGCCGGCTGACCTTCAGGACTTCTTAAGCAGAATCTTTCAAGTCCCCCCTGGCCAGATGTCGAAAGGGAACTTCTTTGCATCTCCTCAGCCTGGCCCTGGGACCACCACAGCCTCCAAGCCCAACAGCACAGTACCCAAGGGGGAAGCCAAACCGAAGCGGCGGAAGAAAGTGAGAAGGCCCTTCCAACGCTGACAGCCCTTCTCTTCTTTCCTCAAATCAATGTCAGGGAGTCAAAAGGGCTGTGTACAGCACAGGATGGAGTTTGCTTTGTTTATTTTTAAATATTTAAAAAAGGGAAAACTTTAAGCTCAAACTGTTCACTGAGTACTTGTAGGAACCATTCTCCCTCTGCCCCGCCCCCCTCCGGCCCCAGTACCCAGGAACTGAATCTTGTCTTCAGACAATACCAAAGAAATAGTGGCGCGGACAAAGAACCCAGCATGTGGACCGGACAGTCTATCCCAGTGGCGTGAGAACTGGGTTTCCTTGGCGTTTGTAGGCCTTTGTCTTTTGCTTCTAGAGCAGATGACGCTTTCCCTCCCCACTTTTAAAACTATTGAGTCTATCTTGTTTCTTGACCCATGTCAGGAAGAGGCCCTCCTCCTTGCTCCCTGGACACTGGTTAACAGAAGAAAGCACGTAGCTCTAATTATAGGAGGTGCATCGAGTTCAGAGTGGGAACTTTGAATTCTTCCATTTTCTGACTTTGACCCTTGTGGGTAAGCACCCAAGTTCAGGCTTGTTGCTGCAGGGATGGCCAAAATCAATAATTTTTTAAAAAGTAAACTTACACTCTCTGCCCTTGGTTGAGGGGGAAGGCTGAGGGGATTCTCAGCAGCCCCCTTGTGATCCAAGGGTTTGTATTTTTTTAAGTTTGTTCATATTTGTATGTACACATCTATTTAAAGCCAAGGGATTATCTTTCTATAAATATATAACTGGCAACCTGCTCCCTCTCTTATTTGGCCATTTAGCTGGAACTCTTCCTCATTTGAGAAGCCTTTTTACACTGTATTAGCTGAGAGTGAAGGGCACCCCCTGCTGGACTGAAGGAGTGAGGATAAGTCAGTTTACTAAACCCAAGAGTCAAGCAAGCCCACCGCCATCCAGTAGATGCCAACTCATAGCAACCCTATATATATAGACAGAGGTTCCCAAACTTACTTGGCCTACTGCCCCCTTTTCAGAAAAACAATAACCAGAACCTTGTGTACTGTAGCCCAAAATCCAGGATAAAGTGTTGAGTATCTGCTTTGGCAGCCCCCCTATCATATTTTGGAAACTGCTATTATAGCGAGGGAGGGGTGGGGGTGCCTGTGGCTGTAGATCTTCACAGGAGGGGATAGCTTCCACTTGCTTCATGGAGTGGCTGACAGGCTTGCACCCACCCCCCTCACCGTGGTTAGCAGTACAGTGCTCGCCCAACAGTTTTATGGAGTGAAATATTTTTTCTTCCATAGTCTCTTATGACATCTTCCTACTTTATTTGCTCACCCAATTGTAGCCATATCTGAAAAAAGGTTTCTTTATTATAAGGAAGATACAATCAAATCTAGCTGGGAGGTGGTGGGAGTGGGAAGTATGGATAAAGGTAATCATCAAACAAGCTGTCCAAACGCATGGTTTCCCGCTGTGGAGAAGACACGTGGCCTTTACCTCACCTGCTTTTCCTGATTCAAAGAAATCAGCCCCTGACATGACTGGGTGGTTCAGGAGCCCCAGGTGCCAATATCTTCCTGGAAGTGGGCGGAAAGGTATATAGTTTTTTTTTTTTAGGCATTCGAGAGATAAATGATAGTATAAAGAAGGGGGCCGTTGTCCCCATGTCTTCCTCACACCTACAGTGCTTTTGCTTTCCCTGCACCATCCCTCAATACTTGTTGATCCCGAAGAGACGAACCCCGTGGAACTGGGGCAATTTTGGCAGCAGTACACTGAGCAGCGAGGCTGTGTTGATGAGAAAGTGAGCAGCATCATACTTGGTGTAGAAGCTGGCCAGGAGATAGCTAGGACAAGAGAGAGGAAGAGTGAGGTTTGCTTTCCCTTATCCATATTCATGACTTTCCAGTGATGTCTATTGTCTTAAGTGACCACTGCATGTAGTCCTAGGACAGCTGAAACACTCCAGCTAGATGAGCAGTAATCTGGGGAAAGTGTCAGCCTCCATGTTTTCTTAAAATTGCTAGTGACTAATGGCAAGTGATGAGACAATTCCAACCTGGAGGGCTGCTAAAGGCCTATTTGCTTCCACTCCTCAATCAGTGTTCACAGATTACATTCTCCTCTTTAGCAGTGTGAAAACATTTTATCTTATTTGCATCCTTTCCATTCCCCTACTACTAAGGGAGGGAGCAAGAAACGCTTGGTCATCTTTTGCTACTTTGTTACTATTTTCCCTCGGTTTTGAACTAGAATACTACAATATTGTCAGAGGGTCTTAGATGACTCATCCCCCCCCCTTTTTAAAACTTCCCTGTGGGCCTTTATACCTGGCTCTTGGAATTCATTCCTACCCAGCATCTCCCATCCCCCTACACTTACAGTACAATCGGAGAGATGCTGAGGAACTTGCGAGAAGAAGTAAACTGGAGGCCGTAGTCCATCTGCTCCCAGTGTGTCAGCAGCCGAGCTTTTCCTTGGTCGGGGGTCTCAAAGGGTGTCCCTTTCACTGTATGTAGGAAGACATACATAGCCTGGGAGGAGGGAAAGGGCATTATGAAAGGGCAGACTTGTAAGATAGGAATACAGCCCAAGGAGTGTACAAGGTAGGAATCAGACAATCCCAAAAGGAAGACACCCCCAAAGAAGCCCTGCTAAGAGTCTGGCTCGGTGCTCACCAGGTTGTGGAGGACGTTGGTCAGGGTCCAGACAACAGGGACGCTGAAGAAGGGGATGCTGAGGAGAACCACGTGCAGCAGCCCTACTAAGATGACGTAGGCCAGCCAGATGCCACGGCTGTTCATCACTCGAGTGTTGGGGTTTACTTCGCTGTGTGCCACCCCCACATTCATCCTATCACAGTAGAGGATCAGCAGAGGATTCAATTTCCTTTTACCTTGAGTGGAGCTTGTACCTCGCCCCCCCCCCCCCCCGCCCAACGTCCCACCCCTTTGTGTCCTGAATAGCCAAATCCCTGAACTCAAATGGGAATGAGAAAACTTACTCATTATACACAAGAAAAAGGTAAACCATAGGAAGAATATTCTGCATGTAGAGGTACGTTGTTACTTTTCACCGTAACATGCATGGGATGAGTCTAGGTTTGTTGGACCCGCTCCCAGGATCATCAGGAATGGTTAAGAGTATCTCACTTAAATGAGTATTAAAGAATCCTGAATAAGTTACATACTCCCCAAACCTCGGGGAACGGGTCATTTGCACTAAAAAGGAACCACCAGGAAGGCAGAAGGGGTAAATCAAAACCCAACACGGCCATGGGGTCAATTCTGACCAAGCAGAACTGCCCCAGTGGGATGGGTAGCCTCCCTCTGTGCCCGAGGAGCGGCGGTTTTGACAGCAGCCCAAGGCGTAACCTGCTCCCTCTGGGTCAAGCTACCTCTTCCTTTTCTGGGTCAGCCCATCCTCTTGGCCTATTGATACTTCACCCAAGAGTAAGCCCTGCAAGAACGTGCCCTGAGCTTTCGGAACGCCTAAAGAAAAGCCGCCCTCGCATCGACTCCGAGTCCGCCGTGGCTAGGGCCATCCATCCCAGCGCGGCCCTTTCGATTTCTGTAAGCTTTAGGGCTGAGGGTTTAGGGAGTGGCTCTTGATTGTCTCCTACCTGAGGTCTCTAACTAAAACTGAATGAACCCGCCCCCATGATACGTCCACCTCCCCTCTCGTTTCGTGGGCGCTCCCTCGGGGCTCTCTCCAACACTCAGTCTCCCAGTGTGTCATGCCTCCCACCTCCTCCTTTTTTTGTTCTTTAGCCTCCCTTTTCCAGTCTCCCAGTACCCCCTACCTGACAGTCCCTTCTAGGGCTTAGCGAAGGCTTCCACACCTGTAGTCTCCAGGAAGCAGCCACCTCCGCCCACCGGCCGCTCCCTATTGGTGGAACAGAAACAGCGCTGCCATCACCTATTGGTTGGTGGCCTGCAAGGGGGAAGCACAAATGGTGGCCATTTCCGTCGTTCCGCAGAGCCAGAGCCCGCCCTTTACTCCGTCCCACCTTTCGAGAGGGGTGGGGCTTGCTGGCGGGAGCGTGCGTGCGGGGCCGCCTTCTGGCAAATGAGGAGCGCTGATGGTGTGGGGTGGGAGTAAGAGTGGCGACGATTGGCCAGCGTTCGCTCTCTGCGCCTGGGCGGGAGCGCCGGGGGGCGGGGCTGCGGGTGGGGGCCTGGCGGGGGAGAGGGGGTAGCAAGATGGCGGCCGAGACGGTGGAGCTTCACAAGCTGAAGGTGCCGTGAAGGGGACTAGGGTTGAAAGGGGCCTTTTCTGGGGTCTGGGATCTGAAGCGTGGCTTGGGTCTTCACCTGCGTGTTCCGACTGCGGGCTTTTGCGTTTTGTTTTCCGGCTCCCGCCGTAGTTAGCCGGCTTTTCTTTTGTGCCTGCCTTTTCCCTGCCTGCACCTTCCCTACTTTCCTGGTTTTCCTGACGACTTTACTGTTATCCGTGCATGTTAGTTCGCTTCCCTGGTTTCCGTAGCTGTACCTTCGGTTACTCTTCCCTGTCGGTCGTGTAAGTGCCTTCTACCTTTTCTACAGAGAGCTGCATTACGTCCGTGGTCCCCTCACCGCCGGACACGGGACCCCCTTTTCGCTCTAGGTTGATAGTCCCGTCTGTTGACCAAAGCTGAGATTCCCCCTAGCAGGCAGTCGCTCTTAGATGTGTCTCTGTCTATCTAGGGTCGAAACGTGATCCCGAAAATGCTTTCACTCCTATTTACCGGTTGGGTTACGCCGCCGAAAACCTGGAGACTTTCCGGGGTCCGGAAGGCCTTAAGTAACAGTAAAGGCACAGGTACCTCAGCTCTCGACGACTTTCCAAGTCTCTTAGTGGTTCCTGGACCTCCGGGCTGCACCGCCCTACGTTCCCCTTTGGAGAGAGACAGCCAGTACTGTGGGAGAACCTTTTCAAGGTTAAGGATTACTCTGTCCCATTCCTGTGGCCGGTGGACTTCGCATCCCTTGACAAGAATAACTGAAGCCATTTAAAGTTATAGGTCTTGGTAGCTTTCTCACGGGTAATTGATCATTTTCCTGGAAGAAAAGAGTGGTTTCTTTTAGGGTAACCTTGAGAACAACTTCGGAAGTCGTCCTTTTGTATGTCTCAGGTAGCTTTCCCATCAGACACTCTGATCGCATCATCTTGGTTATCATGAGCAAAGCAGGCTGGTTGAGTCAGAATTGATGCGTTAGCACTTGATGACCAATCGTTAAAAGAACATCAAACCAGTAAATTTAATGAGAAAGGATAAGGAAAAGTTCCTTCTTTAGTCACCACTAGACACCAGCAAACCTTTTGGCGAAAGTTGATCATTTATCACCCTTGGATTCTAATTTTTTACTGCTAAGGGGTGTGTGTGTGTGTGTGTTGTGTTTTATTAAGTTGGTGATAATGCAATGTGTAGATTATATCAGCTGTCTCAACTTCATGAGTAAAACTTTGAGCCACTACCTTCTTTGTATGTATATACTTATTTATATATAAATTACACAGCTTACCATAGTCTACATATTAAAAAATAGCACACATGCAAAAAGGGATTTTTGAAAGGATGAAATAAAAGGAAACAAGAATAGAAAATCTAGTATATATATTTTTTTGACTCCTGGAGTAAATTACCAGCTGCCACTATGACTTGTTTTTATGGATTTTGCATTTATTTAGAGAGTTCCTGCCATCAAATAATGTATTTTTCAAATCAATGCTAAATTTGAACTTGATTGGATAAGTCATTTTTATACACTATCCTTAAGCTTGATTTCAGGTAGTAGAGAACATGAGGCATTCCAAAACAGCCTAAAAAGGACTCTTTCAATCATGTTTGCTTATCCTTGCTTTTTCTCTGGAGCACTTCTTAAACTTTGGGAGGTCACAGATATCTTTGAACTGATGAAAGGTATGGGCCCTCTCGCTAGATAAAGGCATGTTCACATATTTTGCATGCAATTTGAGGGCCCTCAGAAAACTATCTTGTAACCCAGAGGAGTCCTATAATTGTTACTTCCCGGACGGAAAGTTCATCTTTGGTTCCATTGGTGACCTTGGTCAAGTGTGTGTTCGTGACTTTCAGATTTACTTAGGGCTTTCTCTCTCTCGCTCTTTTTAAACTTTCCAAATTTTGTAAAGGAAATTTGGGACCTCATAATTAGGAATAGGATTTGAAGGAAAGCTATTTTCTATCTGAATGGACACTATAGAGTAAGTGCTAGCCATTTGAGCACACTTAGGGATGGAACTGTGCAAGTGGATGAGCTATCTTTGAACTGGAACAGATTTTTAGTCAAACATAAAATAGATAATCAAAGATTAGAACATACATGTAGGTAGTTGATGGTATTTCGGAAGGTGTATATAAAGGTAGAGTGATACTGAAATAAATAACATGATAGTGAAAAGAATCTTCTGATTGTGTAAGGAGTTTGGTGTAAGTCGTGTTGGCAGGAAGGATGTTCAGAACTGTTTTACGCTCCTGGCAGTCTGGAGTGATGGGATCTACTTACAATCTTTCGATGATGCCTGCCGGTCTCTCCAACTTAGTTCATCCCCTTCCAAAGACAGTCATCTTTCATTTTCTCAGAATGGCTATGTTCATTAATTTCAACCACCAACATAATTTACGCTGCTGCAAGCGGCGATCACAGCCATTCTCATGAGAGAGTGCTGTTGATCCATGGTGTTAATCCAGGTGGCAGTGCTTTATGCAGAAGATCACCACCATTACATGAAGTGAGACTGGGTGATCAAGCGTTTGCTAGGTTTCAGTAGTTCTGTCAGGATGTTACAAGTATAAGCAAGCTGGTGGGTTAGGTTGGTACTAACTATAGAGAGGTAAAGGAAAGATGATTTGGAATGTAATGTACGAATTTATATATTAGATGTTGAAAGATTAGGGTAGTGATAATTTTAGGTTGGGACAAGAAAAGCCAGTTTTATGCCGGAGAAAAGATAATTTCATATTGGGCTTAAGTGTCTTTGGGACAGCCCCTTAGAGATGTCTAGAGGCCAGCTAAGAATGTGGGTCTTCAAGAATTGAAAGTTTGTGGTAAAACCTTGTGAGTTATTTTAAAAATATTTATTGGGGACCTACCCTGTGCCAGCTGTCAAAGGGATCGGAGTTTAGCAATGAATAGAACGGACAGAAATCCTTACCCTTATAGGAATTGTATTTTACTGGGGAAGGCAGTCTTGGAAAGTACGGTAGGAAAGACTGTCATTTTAAATAGGGTGATCAGGTAAGTCATCAATGAGAAGGTATATTTAAGCAAAAACTTGAAAAACATTTGTAAGCATCATAGTAGTTAAAATTATAAACTTGAAACATCTGAGCTGGCATATCACCTCTATTTACCAGTTATAACACAAACTAACTGAATCTTTTAAAGACTAATTTTCATTATTTATAAAAGGAGGGTGTCATAATACCAATCACACAAGTTTGTTGTAAGGATAAAATGAGAAAATACGTTCAAAGGACGTAGCATTTTATGTGGCGTATGCTAGTACTTGAAGAATACAGGGGGAGGGGAATACAACGGTAGTAGTAGAGTAAAAGGGAGATTCTGTAAAGGAATCTGGACATAAAGAATGTCTGGAAACTGGTAGCGATTGTACAATTCTACTTGACATGATTGAACTGTGGAATGATTTGATATATTAAATCTCAATATATATTTTTATTTTTTAATAATATATATATTTTAAGTTGTGCAGTCATCACCCAAAGAAAAGAAAAATACATACTTGAGTTTCTACCGTATAAGATGTTATGGATGATATAAAATACCTATGCTGAGAGAATTTAAAAACTATATGGAAAGACAACAGTTGCAAAATATCTCTAATAAAAATTTTAATTTAAAATTTCTTATTAATAAGATAGAAATGTTCACAGTGCAATAAGTTAATGTCAGAATATATCATATGGTCATTTGAGCTATCCTTTCTCTGGGTTCATAGGTAGAGTGGAAAATGTTATTGATCCTGTGAAATAAGATTTTTAAAATAATAGCTTTTTGGATAGGTAATTCATACACAAGTTTAAAGGTACAAAAGAGTATACGGTAAAGTCTTTTCTCCTTACACTTGTTCCCAACTAAATTTCCCTTCCCAATTTCAACTAGTATTAGCTATTTCGTATTCAGACATTTCATGCATATGTTGTGTAGTTTTTCTATGTGTGTTTATATATGTAAATGCATATATACTTGTGTGTATATGTGTAGTTACATATATATTTGCATTAATGCTAGTGTCCTACATACCGTATTCTATCAATCAGCTTTTTAATAGACATCTTTGTTGGGCTAGGAGTCACATAGCATACAGTTCACTCAACATACCTTATTGGTTAAATAAATGATTTTTAAATTCCTGTAAAAATAGGTGATTTAATATTTTAAGTTCATCGCTTCTCAGCCTTTTGGCTAAGCTCAAGTGTATATTTTAAGTTCTTATTTAAGGTTTAAAAAGTTTCATTCTAATGTAAGTGTGCTAAAATGTGTGCAAAATAAAATTGTCATTTGGGGTTATTTTGTATTTTAATGTTTCCATGACCAAATCACTCTGTGGTTTGAAATTTTCGTTTTCAGTACTAGAAGGCATGTTGAACCAAGAGGGGGAAAGTTTTTGAAGCAATAGTGAATTTTGATTGAATTTTATGAGATGCATATGTCCCAAAGGGACTTTAATGGGAGGCTTGGTAGAATGAGGAGTCAGTCTCCCACCACAGTTAAACAGGTCCTTGTATTACTGTACTGCACCTGGGACAGCAGCTTCCCAAGAAACCCAAGAGACTGAAAATGTTGGTGGATGATATTTGTCTCACAGATCATAAGACGGTTAACTCATCTATTTCCCCTTTAAAATCATGTCCCAAAACATGAGATTTTATAGCATAGTAAGTGGGATAATACAGTTTTATATAAAAAATCATTATTATCTAATGTTCCAATTTGCCCAGGGAGGGGTATGATAGTGTTAAGAGGTGTTGAATGAGAAGAGACCTGAGTGGGAGAAGACCAAAACCCTCACACCTGGGCCAGTGGGTATCATCATGATAAATGGAGAAAAGATTAAAGTTGAGGATTTCGATTTGCTTGGATCCACAGTCAGTGCTCATGGGAGCAGTAGTCAAGAGATCAAAATGTGCCTGCATTGGGGAAATCTGCACAAGCACCGTTAAAATGTTGACAAGCAAGGATGTTCCTTAAAAGGCTGAGGTGTTCCTGACCCAAACTGGTATTTTCAACTGGTAAAGGTGAGGGTCAGTGGAAAGGAGAAAGACCTCTGACAAGATGGATTGACAAGTGGCTGCAAAACACTGGGCTCAGCCATCAGAACCTTGGTGAGGTTGGCAGTGTTTTATTCTGTTGTCTGTAGGGTCGCTGTGAGACGGAGCTAACAACAACAAGTTATGGTCCAAAGGCTGGTGCTGCTCGCGAACCAGCTCTGTTACTGGGTCGTGAGGTGCTGGGAACATCCTGTGGAGCCACTGGTGTGGTCAGCTGCTGACCTTTTAGTTGGCAGCCATTATGTTACCAGGTCTCCCATGGTTTTCAGTGTTGTTTTTCATGCCCTGGATTCGGTGCTGGCTTTTAGTGACCCAGTGGACAGTGGGACAAAACACTGCCCAGTTAGTTCTGCGACATTCTCCCAGTTACGTTTGAGCCCGTTGTTGAAGCCACTTTGTCATTCCATCTTAGCAAGGAATAGGCTGTCACCTTCTGAGGGAGTAACCACTGGAAACTATGAATAGTAGCGGAACAGTCTATAGAGAACCTGTTATTGGCATGTGGAGTGGAGCACACCTCTTCATAGGAAAACTGCCCCGCATACCACATGTGCCACCTCCCCAATCATTGTGTCTTTATTAGACACTTCGTACTTTCTTCTTTTGTTATTGAGGATACTCCCTGGTTGAAAATCCAGAGCTGCTGAACATTCTGTTTTCGTAATAAAGTCCTTCTAGTTGAATCTGTATTCTACCTTCTGGTTTGTCTAGATTTGTACTTCAAAACCAGCAAGACCCTCTTTGCTGTTGAGAATGTGCACCACAGAACACACGTCGATTCAACAATTTACACACTACAATTTAGTGGCATTAATGATCATTTTTAAGTTGTGGTACCGTCCTCACCCTCCCCTTCCAAGTTGTTAGCATCAGTCTTTCAGACCAAACACCTGTTACGGGCACTGGTCTGCGTGTGGGCTTTCTGGAGCCATTTTCTTGTTCTTAGATCAGCTCCCAGTAAGATTCTGTCAGTTAACCCATTCCCAGATTTACTTTCATTGCAAATCATGATGTGAACTTTTTGTGCTTGTTATAGATTGAATTGTGTCCCCTAAAATATTTGTTGTAAATCCCAATCTAGTTATGTGATATCGTAAATCAGTTTATTTTTGAGATATGAAGAGATTATATAAACAGGCAAACATAGGGGAAGAGAGTTGCCAAGCCGAATCGCCCAGGAGCAGAAACTTAGAAGGAAGCAGAAACTTTCTCCAGAGCCGAGAAAGCACAAAAAACCTTCCCCAAAGCTCATGCCCTGATTCCTGACCTCTACCCCCCCACCTGCAAACTACGAGAAAATAGATTTCCATTTGTTAAAGTCATTCCTTTGTATTTCTGTAGTACTACTAGATAACTCAGAAAGCCCTTGTAACCTGCGGTCTTTGTCATCTGAGTTACCTTTGAGCCTGAATGCTGTCTTGTTTCTTTCTTTTTTTGTATAAAGTGCAGGACTTTATATGTATTCTTTCTATATTGAATCTTCATTTTGATTCATTGTTCTCAAGAATTCTTTCCCCCTCCCACAGTAATTAGCAATTTTCCTTCCTCCAAATTGTGTTGCAAAGTTGATCAGAGTATTTATGGCTTCGTCAGGTTCTGATTTTGAAACAGTCAGTATAACTCGGTCATGCCATCAGATACTTCTTTCCATATTGAGGGATCCTTTAATCAATTCATTGTTGGTGTTAAGCTAGTTAGGACATCTTTCTGACTCGATAGTAGTTGAATATGTATGCCTGTATATGGTAGATTACAATAAAGGGTTTGTGATAGTAGGTGGCCAGAAGAATTTGCTTTTAGATCATTGGATTTGTTTCTTGAAGATTGGTTCATTCCATATTCTAGCTGACATGGTAATTTAAAAAGAATTTTTTAAGCAAAAAAATATGATGGCATGCACAAACAAACAGGTTAGGATTTTCGTTTTATTTGTTAGAAAAGTTCTTTTGCGTATTGAATATTGTTGGAGTAACTAGGTTGTCTCCTTGGGCTTGAGCCTGGTGGGATTAATGGGCAAATGTTTTGGACTGAATTTTCCTTTTCTTTTTCTTAGGAGAACTACTTTTTATTCACCAGGGTTATCCTGTTAACTAAGAAAAAAATTACTCTTACTTTTCAGCTTGCTGAACTAAAGCAGGAATGTCTTGCACGTGGCTTGGAGACCAAGGGAATAAAACAAGATCTCATCAACAGGCTCCAGGCATATCTTGAAGAGCATGGTGAGTGCTTTGTAAAAGCAAGAAGTTATGTGAATGAGGAGATCAATTTTCGGGCTCTTGTTACATGGACATTTTCTAATTTTCATTAAGGTTGTTGCTGACAAGCAGTTAATTAACTGCAAAGAAACTACCTCAGTGACTATAATACAAAGAAATGCATATATGTATATATATATTTACATTATAATTTTATTCTGGCAAGTTATTTAAAAGCTAGTGTGGTAATACAAGTTTCATTACCCTGAGGATTAGAAGGCTTGAGCGCTAGTTTTTGCTGTGCCAGAAGTGTACTAAGTTCTGGGCAGCCACTGCTTACATAGCCAAGTGTCTGATCCTGATTCTGAAATGAGAAAATTGCTTTCTGGACCCTTAGACTCCATAAGCCAGGGTGATTTCTGGTACCTTCTAGCTCACACATCCTCACTCTAAACCACACAAAACATGCTTAAGGTGTACTCATCCTGGGGTGTACAAATCTCCTCTCTAATTTTGGTTCCCTTTTATTTCCACTCTCCTGCTCCTACTCCCTCTCTGATTTAAGCACCTATCTTAATGTGTTTAGTATGTATGAGGGGACTTCAAAAAGTTCAAGATCTTTTAGTCCATTTTTCTTTGTTACTTAGCAAAAAGGTTTTTTAAATTCCATTTTTCTATAAGCTCTTAGAAGTCTCATATTTCTTATCTTGTTCTTATAAGTCGTGTTATGTAGTTTTGTGTACAGTATTTTTCTTTATTTAAATAAATGCCTCATTTTTATTTCTCTCTCTTTTCACAAAGTACTTACGCATTTTTTTTAATGTGTGCTTCTGGCATGTGACTGTGTAATCATCTAGTCTATTAATTCAGTTACTGCATAACAAAAAACCGACTGCCAACTCATAATGATCTTGTATGGGATTTCTGCACTGAACTCTTTGGTAGAGAGCTGCATTTTTCTCTTGTGGAACGGCAGGTGGATTTGAACCACTGACTTTATAAATATAAATGTGTACCGCATATGACTAAGCATTGCCAAATTGTTTCCAGAATTACTGCCATACATCTACACATTCATTGGCAGTGCCTGAGGGTTCTTGCATCTCCTTTATAAACCTAAATTTGTCATTAGCCTTTCTAATGTCCTAATTTTTGATAATCAATGATTATTTTCGCTTTAATTTCTCTAAAGTTAAAAATTTTTAAATAGGTCTCTGTCAATGGCCACTTGAGGTGGTTCTTTTTTGTTCATTTTTCTATTGAGACCATAACTCCCCTTTTCATTTACAAGTATTTACATTTTAGTACTTACTCCCTTGTTGGTTTTAGACATAAGTATATCTTTTCTGATGTGTCTCTGTTAACTGTCCATGATGCCCTTCATTATATAGAAATATTTAATTTAAAAACCTTTAGGTTTTTAGAAATTCCTTGCCACCATTAAATCTCAATGATAAAAATCTTTTATTAACTTTGTAGTTTCACTTCATCACGTTCAGATTTTTTTTTGTTGTTTTTAACTTAATGGAGTTTAATTTTGTATTAATGCAAGGTAGAAATAGAGTTATTACCTTCTCGGTGGAACAAATTTTATGTTAGTACAGCTTTCATTATTGTATTTTCTTTTAAGAAAGCAAATTATCATTTTAGCGTAAGTACAGTGACCTGAATGTTTAATATTCTATAGCCGAAGAGGAGGCAAATGAAGAAGATGTACTGGGAGATGAAACAGAGGTGAGTTGGAGAGCGTCGGGTCAGTTACTGGCCTGGAAGTGTACACTGCCTTGGCCATGTTGCTTCTCAGTCATTACAGAGGAGTTAGATGCAAACTCGTTTCAACCAAACCCACTGCCATTGAGTCAGTTCTGACTCATAGTGACCCTACATAAGAGGCTGTAAAACTTTTATTTTTTAATCATTTTATTGGGGATTCTTACACCTCTTAAAACATTCCATACATCAATTGTATCAAGCATATATTGCCATTATTTTCTAAATATTTACTTCCTTTTTGAGCCCTTGGTATCAGCTCCTCTTTTTCCTCCTCCCACCCTCATGGTCCCTTGATAAATTATAATTTATTGTTTTCATATCTTACACCGACCACTGTCTCCCTTCCCCGACGTTTCAGTTGTTCATCCTCCCCGAGGATGGGGGTAGGATTATGCGTCAATCATACTATCAGTTCCCCCCTACTCCCCACCCTCCTTTTCCCCTACTCACCTGTTGTCATCACTCCCATTTCTGTTCCCGAGGGGTTTATCTGACCTGGATTCCTTGTGCTGGGAGCTCTTACCTTGTACCAGCCAGTGTGCATGCTCTGGTCTAGCCAGAACTGAAAGGCAGGGCTAGGGTCATGATAGTGGGGGTGGGGGGTGGGATGTGGACACCTCAAAGAACTAGAGGAGTATTGTGTTTCATCGGTGCTTTACTGCGCCCTGGTTGAGTCATCTCTTCCTTGTGACCCTTCTGTGAGGGGATGTCCTATTGTCTACAGATGGGTTTGAGGATCTCTGCTCGACCCCCTTTGTTCTCAACAATATGCTTTTATTTGTTTGTTTTGGGCCTTCTGGTGCCTGTGACCTGATTCTGTCACACCATGATTCCATGAGGCTGTAAATCTTTTTTATTTTTTACCATTTTATTGGGAGCTCAAACAGCTCTTATGACAATCCATCCATCCGTCCATTGTGTCAAACACATTTGTACATATGTTGAGGCCGTAAACCTTGATGGGAACAGATAGCCTCATCTTTCTCCCTCTGAGTGATTGGTGGGTTTGAACTGCTGACCATTCATTGAGCAATCCAACACTTCCCAATAGCACCACCAGAGCTCATTGGAGGAGCATAATTAAAGGAGTGGAAGTTCTGGGAAACTGGTTTGATTTTTGGAGTTAGAATGTTCTGTTGATGGATTTTTATTCTTGAGTTATGATAACTAATCTTGCTTCTTTTGCCTTTAGGAAGAAGAGCCTAAGCCCATCGAGCTGCCTGTCAAAGAGGAAGAACCCCCTGAGAAAACTGTTGACGTGTAACTATCCCATTTTTATTTGTCTTGGTACAGGACCGATAGTTCTGGGGTTTTTTTCTTTCTTTTTTCCGATAGTTCTGGTTTTATTTGACTTAATATTTCACTATACTCCCCTGTTACATACTCTCTTGGCCTTTTCCTTTCTGATGAATGCATACATTTTCAGGAATCTACTTCAAATATGTGGTCCCAGTGAAGCGAAGTGATTTGTCTCTGAGTTATGTAGGAAGTATTTAGGACCTAATGATACTTCACACTTAGGCATGAGTGTCATTTTCCTAACCCTTCTTACACTTGGGTAGGAGCACCACCATAGGTAAATGCTCTCCAGAGAACTGTGTGAGGAGTTTTGTAAGGGAGGACAGTGTGTTTTAAGCCACCACTATTTAATTTTTTGACGTGTTACGGAGGAAGGGAATAAAGTAATACAATGGAAAGTGTGTCTCCCATTTTATTTAAACTGTTCCAACAAGGTTCATCATAAACATCTTGTATTTAAGGCTCTTTCCACAAAGATTGCCGTTTTCGACTGTAGGACCCCGGTGACATCATGGGCTATGAGTTGGGCTGCTAGCCACAAGGAGTGTAGAAATTGACAAGTCAGTACCTCTTGTCCCACCTTCTCCTGGCTTCCCAGAAGATTTTTGTATATCCTGGAGTGTTTTATATATACTAAATGTATATATACATGTATGCACTTTACATCTTTATTTCCCCATAATCCCATCGACCTTAAAAACTGAGTCAATGCCAACTTATAGCGACCTGATAGGACAGGATAGAGCTGCCCTGTGAGTTTCTGAGACTAACTGCTTATGGGAGTAGAAAGCTCCGTCTGCCTCCTGAGAAGTTGCTGTTGGTTTTGAACTGCGGACCTTGCAGATTGGACCCCAACATGTAAAACCATTACACCACCAGGCCTCCCATCAACCTTATGAAGTAATAGTAATTCTAGTGAGATGGTTGGTCTCTTGTTAACAAGAATAAACAAGCATTTATCTAGTTTCATATCATTTATAATAAAATCATGCATTCTTGTGTTTGTCTAACAATTTTTATCGTTTAGTAAGTATGTCAGAGGACCCCTGGTGGTGGGTTGCTAACCACAAGATCAGCAATGCAAGCCTGTCAGGTGTTCTGAGCAAGAAAGACGAACTGTCAGTAACTGTAAAGCTTTACAGTCATGTGGGAAGTCTCATACAGGGTTCCTGTGAGTCAAAATCAACTCAGTGTCATTGGCTTTGGTTTGAAAGTACACCCACAGGATAAATTCCTAGCAGTAGATTTGCTCAATCACACAGAGGTTGTACATTTTATATTCTAATAAACTATGGATAGTGGATTGCTTTTTAGAGCCAGCTAATAACTTCTCCCTGTAGGAGGTCTGTATTAATAGGAAGAGCGCCTTGACAACAGAGACTTGGAAACTTTCAGATTGGCTTGTGTGTGTTGGAGGTACTGAGGTTTGAAGTTGTTAGTTCATTTAGCCACAGGACACACAAAATGCATATCATTCTTTTTCTTTATTCAAGGCTTTAATTTTATCAATACATTTCAAAAGGATGTTGACAGTATGTTGGGATAATTTTGCTTCTTAGGGGGATAGTTAATGGTGAGACGGGAAGGTTATGGGTCCCTGTAGTTTGGTGAGATTATAGGTGAATGTGGCTAGGAGAGGCACATTTCTCTATGAAGAGTAGACATTTCCCCTTGCATTCCAGAATTCCTGTGTTTTTATTGCTTGAGTTTAATTGAAACTAAAGGGAATTGGAATAGAGCAAAAGGAAGCTGCTTCCATGCAGTTCCCTTTCTGTCTTGAGGGTGCCCTGCACTGATAGTGCTTCAGGATGGGAATGTGGAGCTAGTCATTAGCCTGGAGTTACAGAGCACTGCTCTCTTAATGGCATTGGACTTCCAAGTAAGACATTAAACTTACTTGACCCTTTTGTGCCTGAACAGGCTGGGGAGGGATGGAAGAAGCTGCATGGCCAAGAAATAGGAATAACTTGTACCTTTAAAGATTATCCAGGTTTAATTACAGCGCCTCTGAATATTTAAAAAGAGGTCACTTTTTATCATCTTTGGCCTCAGAGTCTCCAAAGAGTTCGCTTCTGTTCTTAGCTTGATATTTTCACCCCACCCCCACGGCAGCCACAGTAGTTAAATAGTGTAGAACTTAGTTGGTCAGCAGGGGGCACTCATTACTTGTCTTTCGGTCCTAGGACTTGCAACAAAAGGATGGAGGGAGAGAGTAAGTTCCTGTTCCAGAATTGCTTCCTCTGAAAATGTCATTAGACCATTACTACCTTGCAGAGCATCAAATGGGAAAAGTGTCCGGGACATTGGAACCAAAGCCGCCCATGTCTCTAAATGAGGGACCTTAATGAGACTGGTTATGACCCATGGTTTTATGGGAGTTGTTTGGTGGAGAGTTAATGCCCTTCCATTTATCCTGGGTACTTCCGAACTTTGTCTCCCGCCCCTGTGGTCCCGCCTTTTGTTTTCTCTTAGACCTTTTGACCAGTAACTTACCATGTTTTCCTAAGTCAAGCTCCCCTTGGCCTTTTCTCTTCCCACCCTCTTTGGCATTTTTATTTGCCCCACTTTGACTGTTCCAGCTGGAGCTACAGGCCCCATGGGGAAATAAGGGGTTTGTTAGAAAAAAACTGACCTGTGGAGTACTTACTCATTAATGGTTGTGATGAAAATTGAAAGCTGATATTCAATTTAAATGCTCGTTGGAGGAGTCAACATTAGAAGTAAATTCAAAGTTTTTAAATGAAATTATGTTATTCTTTTGAGTATTTCCCTTCAGCTTACTATATTTAATCAAACTCCTTACTTTCTGAGATAAGTAGGTTGGCACTTATGTGAGCTCTTCTTATAGATGATAGTTTAGGGAACTAAGGTTCTAATGGGCTTTGTGCTGTGAGTCTCTTTTTTAATCGAAAGAGATGGGGCATAGAAGGTGAATTGTTATATAACTCTAAGGTTTAGGTGTAGAAAATCCGTTTTTTAATTTAGAAAGATATGTATCTTTTCCAGGGCAGCAGAGAAGAAAGTGGTGAAAATTACCTCTGAAGTACCACAGACTGAGGTAGGTATTAGCTTCCTGTTCTATGTCTGCTGCTTGTTAGATATGCAGTCTCCACACTTTCCTTACTGCTCCTCCTTACCTTTTGTTCTAGTTGCATCATTTCATTTTTAAGTTTTCCATATAGGCAGAAAGCTAATATTGTCAGGTTTTGGTGTTGCTCTATTTCTCCAACTGCAATAAGAAAATACTTGGCCTAATATAATCTCTTTAAATATAATCTTTTGGTTTTAGTGATACTTCATGCTAAAATGTATACAAACCTAGAACTCGGCTTTAAGAAATGACAGGTTATAAGAGAAAAAAGATGTCGCCCTTCAGTTGCTACTCACTAGCAGTTGAGATGGAAGCTTTTTTTGGACCCTGTCTCCGATCTCTGAAATTGCACGCTAGCCCAGGTCTTGTACTTGTCCTCTTTGTAGCCTGAGAGCGTGAGACCACAAAGGACAAGAATGCTTCGTTTCAGAATTGCTGTGTTGGAACCAAGTTGTTCCTTGGATCCCTTTTCCAAGGTCAACCAAAACAACTTCTGGTTTGGGTACAATGTAGGTTTTATTTTATTTCCTCATTTGTCAGAGTGCGAAGGTAATGTTATCTTTTTATGTTTGCTTTGTGGGGAGGGAGGTTGAGATAAGCCTTAGGATAGATACAGTCTGATACTCTCTAGGATTATCAGTATTCTCAGTTAAAACCTTAAGAAATTACTCATGTTCAAACCAACTCTAACCAGCTTTTCTCTTAAAATAAGCAAACCAGAAATTGAGGTTTTTATCTTCCCTTTTAAATTCTTGTCACTTAGAGAATGCAGAAGCGAGCTGAACGATTCAATGTACCTGTGAGCTTGGAGAGTAAGAAAGCTGCCCGAGCAGCGAGGTAAGTGTCCGCAGCTTTTTGTATCTAAGAAGACGGTTTGATATTTGTTGATTTTAAGTAGCATAGAGGTTTTACTGTGGAAAAAATGAACAGCACATCTGATTTGAAGGTAGTATTTATAGATTGAGTTTTATTATCGAGTAGCTGACTTCTACCCCTAAATCTGATCCGGGTTTCCTTTTAGCTTATTCTGTAGACATGTGTGAAGAGGAGAAAACTGAACCTCTTTCATGGGGTTGTTAAAATTAGCTAATGATTGCAAAACTTGAGATCACAAGCGAGAGTGCCATGTGTACACTTGACACGGACACAGACAACCAGGAGTGTGAAAAGCTTCCTGAAACTCAGTGTGTTTTCTTTCTGCAGGTTCGGCATTTCTTCAGTCCCAACAAAAGGTATGATTTTAAGAGGCTCTTCTAAGAAACTTCGTCTTCCTTCTTTTCAGGCACAACAGATTTCATTTCTCCCAACTAGGGGGGACTTGTTAGCTTTCAAAGGCCTGAACTTTTTGATGTGCAGATAAGAGGGAGTGCTGACATTTGCTTTTTAGTCTTGACTAGAATCTTCAGGGACGTTTTAGTACCTTTCTTTCTTGTCTCTTATCTCAGATGAAGTAATTTCTGTGCACCTACCTAGTGTTGTGCTGACTTCTGTGAAGGATAACGGGAAAAGAATATCACTTCTCTATCTTAGGTATACTTAACTTAGCCACAAACTATTGCAGCATTATTTAGGGTAATAAATAATAGAGAAGTAGTAACTACGTAGTATATTGTTAATACATAGCAAAAGTGATACTGAAGAGAATCGGAAAATATTAAGTGAATAAAATCAAGGTACAAAATTATATATTAACAATGTGTTTTCCATTTAACTAAATAGTGTGCATAGATAGGAAGAATTATTTAAAGGATATATATATCAAATTGTTAATACCCATTTTCTCTGGTGGAATTTTAAGTGACTTTTTGTCCGTGTTTTAAAAATTTCTACAATCATTTTACTCTTGCAATAAAGCTATTAAGAATATAATGCTTATTTTCAAGGACTAGATTTAATCTAGTCATCCTTTTTTTCTGGTGGCCTTTGAGTTGTTTTAAGTATGATTAGAAAATGTTCCCTAAAGATCTTGTCGTGTTTATGTAAGATTTCCTGTCGTTGTCTCCCCTGCCCCCCCAACCGCTTGTTTCCCAGCACAAGGATGTGCTGTGCTTTGAAAAAGACCAACTAAATTTTGGCCACTGTGGTTACTGTTTTAGAAACAAAATTTTTTTTTCTGGCTCTCTTGGTTATATTAAGAGAGTTAGTAAAAGCACAACATTTTTTTCCAAATTGTTAGAGACATTAATTAGACTTTAGATGTTTAGATGCTGCTGTTTCAGGAAAGATGAAAGCTGAACTTAGTGCTTAGTATGAGTATAACATCTAACATCTAAGCAATAAAAGAAGGTCTGGAACAACAGCAACTGAACAGATTTGAAAGGAAACAGGGCCAGCTGGGAGTTCATGTTAATGAAGGAGGAACAACTCAAAAGAGGTGAAGAATGGTTACACCTCTGAAAAAGGTAATCAGTATCACAGAATTGTGCGTGTGAAAATAGTTAAATCGGTGTGTTTTTCTATATATATTAACAACTTTTTAAAAATTTGAAGTATAACTGCATTGTTACTTATTGAATCTAACATCCTAAAATTACAAAAATAAGTCAGGATTTTGGAGCATTTTCAAATGGCATATTCTTTGAATAAACATAATAAGACCTAATATTTCTTGGAATATGGAGGGGTTGTTTTAGCATACAAGGTTTGGTAAAAGTTCAATCCATGTTCAGTAATGTTATAGTGGAGAATTAGGAAACTCAGAAGGTTGAACTTGAAATTCTATAGTTTGAAGGAAAATATTCACTAGATTAAGGTTGAGCCTTGAGGCCTGTTCCCAATGTGCGTTCTTGGTGCTAATTTCACAAGAGACCATCATTGCAATAGTTAGTTCTTTTATTCAGATACGGCATCTCTAACAGCTTTATTAAGATAACATTTACTCAGACCATTCATATAAAGTAAGGGTTTTGTTTATGTCTCCATAAATTTGCCTGTTGTGGACATTTCGCATAAGCGTAATTCTATGTGGTTTTTTGTGACTGGCATTTCACTTAAGATATTTTCATGCATACTTACGTGGCAGGGGAGATGCCATGATCAGGAAGGTGGTTTTCCCAGGGTGAGGCTCACCCTTTGCAGTCCGGGTGTGCTGACCCCTGCGATTTCCCCAAATGTGGGAAACTCGACTGCATAATTTATGGTAGTGGGGGACTGTGTTCGTGCTATTAAAAAATAAACAAAAAGGGGGAAAAGATATTTTCATGCTTCATATTTTAACATGCATTACTACTACATTTCTATTGCTGAATAACATTACATTATATGTTTTTTTTAATCTTTTTATTGGGGCTCATAAAGCTCTTATCACAATCTGTACATACATCAATTGAGCAAAGCACCCTTATGCATTCGTTGCACTCGTCATTCCCATAATTCACCTTCCACTTGGGTTCCTGGAATCAGCTCGGTTTTCTTTTTTCCCCCGTCCCCCTCCCTCCCCGATCCCACCCCTGGTCCCTTGATAGTTTATAAATAATTATTATATCTTATCTTACACTCCCCGGCGTCTCCCCTCCCCCGCCTCCCCTTGCCCATCTCCCAGAAAGGAGGTTACACATAGATCTCCGAGATCGGTTCTCCTACATTATATGGTTATACCACATTTAAAAAAATCCATTCAACAGTTAATGCACATTTGGGTGAGTTTCACTTTTTGGTGGATATGAATAATAGTGCTATGAACATTTGCATACAAGTATTTGGTGAAGATATGTGTCTTTATTTCCCTTGGGAATATGCCTCGGAGTTGAATTGCTGGGTCAGTTAGTAGCTTTATGTTTAAATTTTTGAGGAATTTCTTGAGTGTTTTTACAAAATAGCTGACCATTTTAAATTCTCACCTGTAATGAATTTCTGGTGATAGTTTCTGGCTTTTCTTTGTCATCATAGAACAAATGACATTTGCTTTTATATTATTTCTGTGTTATCTTATTTGAAGACTGGAAACTTCTTGTGACTTTTCGAAATGTTGAATTTGTTTTTATTTGCTTCCTTAGGCCTGTCAACTGACACCAAGCCTATGGTAAGAAATATATATATTTTTTATCTCTTGCAGAACCATAGCTGAACCTTGTTTGGTTAGTTTTAAAGTTACAGACTTAACCTTCTCCCAAGATTAGAAGCAACCCTGAGGTCGTAAGAGTTCCTTGGCTGTTTATTTTTTATTGAAGTACTGAGATCCCAGAAAAATAAGCACATCTTCCAAGTAACTATTGATCTTTTTTCTACCATTCCTTTTCTTAATAGATTTTCTTAGCTAGAAGATAATGGGTATAACTCTTCAGCTTTAGGCCCTGGAGTTTTACGTGTTTTCTAACAGCTTTGGGTAATGCTAATTCGTAATTACCACCAGGGAATCTGTAGGAAACAACTTATGAGTTCTACTTGTAAGCACTGTTATTTTTCGAACATGCTCGATAAATTTGGCCCATGGGTGCTTCATTTTTTTTTAATTTGCTTTTTTTAAAAAAATCATTTTATTAGGGGCTCATACAACTCTTATCACAATCCATACATACATCAATTGTGTAAAGCACGTTTGTACATTCATTGTCCTCCTCATTCTCAAAACAGTTGTTCTCCACTTAAGCCCTTGGCATCAGCTCCTCATTTTCCTCCCTCCCTCCCCACTACCCCCTGCATCATGAACTCTTGATAATTTATAAGTTGTTATTTTGTCATATCTTGCACTATCTGACGTCACCATTCACCCATTTTTCTTTGCTCATCCCCCAGGGAGGAGGTTATATGTAGATCCTTGTAATCGGTTCCCCCTTTTCCAACCCACCCTTCCTCCACCCTCCCGGGTATTGCCACTCTAACCACTGGTCCTGAAGGGATCATCCGCCCTGGATTCCCTGTGTTTCCAGTTCCTATCTGTATTAGTGTACATCCTCTGGTCTAGCCAGATTTGTAAGGTAGAATTGGGATCATGATAGTGGGAGAGGAGGAAGCATTTAGGAACTAGAGGAAAGTTAGTTGTATCATCGTTGCTATATCACACACCCTGACTGGCTCATCTCACAGAGACCCTTCTGTAAGTAGCTGTCCAGTGGTCTACAAATGGGCTTTGGGCCTCCACTCCGCACTCCCCCCCCCCCCATTCACAATGATAAGATTTTTTGTTATGATGATGCCTGATATCTGATCCCTTCGACACCTCGTGATCGCACAGGCTAGTGTGCTTCTTCCACGTGTGCTTTGTTGCTTCTGAGCTAGATGGCCGTTTGTTTACCTTCAAGCCTTTAAGACCTCAGACACTATGTCTTTTGATAGCCGGGCACCATCAGCTTTCTTCACCACATTTGCTTATTCACCTGCTTTGTCTTCAGCGATCACATGGGGAAGGTAAGCATCATAGAATGCCAGTTTGATAGAACAAAGTATTCTTGCATTGAGGAGTACTTGAGTGGAGGCCCGATGTCCATCTGCTCCTTAATACTAACTCTATAAATATATGCACATAGGTCTATTTCCCCATCCTTATGTAAATCTGTTTACATATGTACATGCCTTTATTTAGACCTCTATAATTGCCCTTTGCCTCCTAGCTCTTTCCTCTATTTCCCTTGACTTTCTTCTTGTCCCACTATCATGCTCAGTCTTCTTTTGGGGTTCAAGTAATTCCTCTTGGTTACATTACCCTTGTTCACGCCCTACCAGGCCTCCTACACCCTCCTCACCACCAATTTGGATCATTTGTTGTTCCCTTGTCCCTGGACTTGTTAACACCACTTCCTTAACCCCCACCTCTCCCTCTCCCTTGTCCCCCAGAACTGTCGGTCCCGTTGTTTTCACTCCAGATTGCTCATCCAGCTTATTTTATTTAGACAGACCTTCGGAGATAATAATATGCACAAAAATAAGACAGAGCAAAGCCAAGCAACAAAATAAAACAAAACAACAAACCAGTGACAAAAAACAAAACAGAATAAGAAAGAAAACCTTGCAGTTAGTTCAAGGACTGTTTCTTGGCCTTTAGGAGTGTTTTCCAGTCGAGTCTGTTGGCCCCAAAGTCTATTTTTGGTATTCCCTGAGAGCTTTGTTGCTCTCTTCTCTTGCTGTTGTGTTGTACGCCCTTAGTGTTTTGCCTCCGTGTGGTGGGAATCAGATCAGGCAGAATTCCCACACTGTGTCTCCAGTGTTGTCCCCTGTAGGGATATGGGTTAGTGAGGGATGTCATGTCTCATAGTGGGGCCAGCCATGTGGTCTTCTCTGTGGATTGACTGCTCTGAGCGGGAATATGGTCCTCAAGGCTTGGTGGGCCAAGATATGCTCTACTCTCTCTTCCTCCCCCTTCGTTTGCTCCCGTGTGCTCGGATCAGATTCCGTGCTGTCCTCTGAAGTGAATTCTTTGGAGGAGGGCAGGGAGGCTTCATTATTACAGACTTATTTGACCTCTTAGTCTTGAGCTGTAGTTTTTGCCTTCTGTGCTCTGTTCCATTTTTTTTAAGCTGATTTTGTTTCATACCTTTATGCAGATTAACATGGATAAGCTGAAGGAAAGAGCTCAAAGGTTTGGTTTGAATGTCTCATCAATCTCCAGAAAGGTAAGGGCCATTGGATGGAAGCACTGCTGCGTGCTTTATTTCACACAGCCCTTTGAATCTCGCCTCTTATCGCTGACTTACCGTTGATTACGTGACAGGAGTTTTCAGAACTTTTTTTCCACAGGTGGTTTTCATACCTTCGACCCAGGTTTGCGGTTGAATTCAGTTATGTTAGAGCTTGTTAACATTATGTTACCTCCTGAAACAGTCATAATAATAGAAATTACATAATCAGCAGACAATTATGTCTTTAGGTCAGATGCCTGGGAACAAAATGAGAAGGCTATTAAATTCTTTCTGTCCCTCTAATGAGTAATCCTGTTTGGTTTATTAAGCAAGATCATTGTTGGTGTGATGGTGGTCTATTTCCCGGGGCATAAGAGTTTTGCTGGACATCTTGGAAAAAATGACCAGAAGTTTTCTATTTACCTAAACTCAACTGCCATTGAGTCGTGCCTACTCAGTATGATCCTATAAGAACAAGGAAGAAAAATCCCGAGGCATTTCTGACATTGTAACTCTTTACGGGGTAGACAGCCCCTTTTCGGAGCAGCTGGTGGTTGCTCCCAACACATAACCACTAAACCACCACAGCTCCTGGGGGCGGGACTAGGCGAGGACGATTGCAAACCAGAGAAACTGATTTTTTTTTTTAACTTATTTCCCAATGAACTACTGGACTTGTTTTATTCTTGAACGCTGTCCGAGACTCACCGCACAGTGATAATGCTTTTGTTTACGGGAAGAACTGGGCACTAGAAAGTAAATTCTTAATGTGTCTATGTATGACACATAATCTTGCACACAACTGTGGCTCCATCTTCCTTCTCTGTTGGTTGCGTTTTTTTTTGTTTTTTTTTACCACCACCACCCCCCCCGAGTTTTTATGTTTGTTAAATATATATAACATCAAGTCCATGTGTCCAGCATGACAGTAAAACCAGAGGTACTCGGTAGGAGTACATTCTGGCTTACGTGAAATAAGAAACATATAAGTTTAGAGGTAGGTGGAGAAATGATTTTTAATCCACAGGCAACAACTTAGTTGGGAAGGCTGATTATAAACCACATCATTTGTTTTTTGCTGGATGCCAGAGGAAAGGGTGGGTGCCTCGGACATATGGGGCCCTGGTTCTCACCGATTTTCCTCTTGTGTATTAGGGCTGAGTGTCTGAGAATTCCAGTGATAATGACCTTATTTTCTAGAAAATCATGTACATCTGTGTATTTCTTCAGAATTTATGAAGGTAAACGTCCGGTACTCAGTGCAAATGGACACATTTTTTAGAGGAATTTGTCTATCACTTCATACTGTTGACTTGAGTTTTGTTTTTGTAACATTTCATTACAAGAATATCCGCCCTTTTTCTTTCCCTAGAATTTTCCTCTATGGGGGACCTGTCTTCATTTTTAGTTCTTAAAAGACTTAGACACATTTATTAACTTAGTGGTCTTGAGCAAATACTAAGGTTTTTTCCATAACTTCTGTAAAACTGGAAGTAAACCAAATGCACCCTGGCTTGAAGAGCAAGTAATTATATATTTGAAGCTGGCTTTTTTTACATTAATTAACTCCTGTGTTAGTTGGTCATTGAATTTCCATTTTAAGTCTCTGAAGGGTTTGTTATCAGGTAGTGATGATTGGCAGAAAGACCTCTTGGCTTTAGGCTCCATTTTGTAATAACATTCATCATTTACTAATGTATGTAGTGTATTTTTTTAACAAGTTATTGGGGCTTATACAATTCTTATCACAGTTCGTACATATACATACATCAATTGTATAAAGCACATCTGTACAGTCTTTGCCCTAATCATTTTTTTCTCTTCTTTTCTTTTTTTACATTTTATTAGGGACTCATACAACTCTTACCACAATCCATACATATACATACATCAATTGTATAAAGCACATCCATACATTCCCTGCCCCAATCATTCTCAAGGCATTTGCTCTCCACTTAAGCCCCTTGCATCAGGTCCTCTTTTTTTTTTTTCCCCTCCCTCCCCGTAGTGTATTTTTTACATATAAGGGAACGTCAAAATGGGCAGATGGAATTAAAAGATAATGGAATTTCCCATTGAATTTTTAGAAGTCCCTTCATATGTTCTAAGGTAATGCTTTTCATGTTATAGACATTGCAAGACTGGCTGTTAAATGTTTCAGTTCATTGTATACTGATACTTTTAATAAAATACAACAAAAATATCCCAGCAGTGTTAAATTGCTTTGAAAGTTCCAAAAAGCTCTGTTCCAGGCTTAGTGAAGACTTGTAATAGTTTGGGGTCAAGCACTAAGACGCAGACCACATTTCGAATAGCACTTTGCTATAGCATGCGAGAGCTTCGAACGTTGATGGCACTTCCATTATCTTTTCATTCCATTTTCTCCACAAACTTTTTGAGTTCCTGTCGTATATATATCAGTAGTTCTCAACCTTCCTAATGCCGCGACCCTTTAATACAGTTGCTCATGTTGTGGTGACCCCCCCCCAACCATAAAATTATTTTCATTGCTACTTCATAACTGTAATTTTGCTACTGTTATGAATTGGGCAACCCCTGTGAAAGGGTTATTCCACCCCCAAAGGGGTCGCGACCCACAGGTTGTGAACCGCTGGTATATATGGTGGCTTACATTGACTCCTTTGCTTGAAAGTGTGGAACTTTTGAGATTTCTTCTTTGACCATGTGTAGTTCTTCCAATTATCTTAAACCTAATTTTAGAACTATCCTGATTTTAATAGTTTGCTCTAATTTTCCCCATAAGCCATTAAAATATCCTAACAGTGTTGTTCATTGAAACTTATAAAGTTAATCTATTAGAAAAAGTCTGTTGTTTACTTCAATAGTCATTAGCCATGTATAGTTCTTGGTAAGTTGAAATGTGACTATGAAACTGAATTATTAATTTTTTTCATTTAAATAACTATTTGTGGTTATTGCCTGATTTGGATGACTCAAGTCTAGTGTATAGTTCTTATATGGCACTTATATGGACGTGCTGTAGAAATCTTGCATCAAAGCACACATTTGAACTATTTTTAATAGCCCCAAATTGGTTGGGGCTTGTAGAAAATATAACCTGTTGCACAGTGAACCTAAAAGAAAATAAGTTGGAGGAAGGGATATAAGAGATAAAAGGAAGTACTCTATTTTCAGATCATTTGGGGATTGTAGCCGTGTTGTTTGCAACTGGCTACATTTCCTGGTAAGAGTTGCCTAGTTTACAGTCTCAGCTCAGCTTGTTCAGTCTCTGCGCACCTCTCTCTTTTATCATCAAAGCTGAGTTACCAAACAAATACCTACTATTTATTTAGTTGACTGAGGTCATTGACATGATTAAGTCTGTATTTATTGACTAACCAGGTCAACACACTTCTGCAGAGCTTATCCTGAGGTTTGGCGTTCTGCTATCACCTCCTCCTATATAATTAGGTCACCTGTCTTTAAACTTTGGATTTCTCTAGCCGTGGCTGTCTTTCAGCGTGTCATGCACTAAGAGTAGAAGGTAGTAGGTATGAAGATAACACTTCTCTATTCAGCATCCCAAGTAGGCGGGCGTCATCTATGCATAGGCTGGGTTTTCTTGAGCGCAATTTAAGTCCCTGATAACGTGCTGGTTTCAGGAGACTAATATAAGTAGTATGTGAAGTAAGTGAGCCATGGGTATGGGTCAGGTTTTTTTAATAATGATGACTAAAATTTTTAAAATTATTTTATTGGGGGCTCTTACAGCTCTTATCACAATCCATACATCCATCCATGTGTCAAGCACATTCGTACATATGTTGCCATCATTTTCAAAACATTTTCTTTCTACTTGAGCCCTTGGTATCAGCTGCTCAGTATTTCCCCTCCCTCCCTCATGAGGCCTTCATAATTTATAAATTAATATTTTTCTCATGCCTTACACTGACCACTGTCTCTCTTCATCCACTTTTCAGTTGTCCGTCCACTTGGAAGGGGGTTAAATGTTGATCATTGTGATCAGTTGATGGGTCAATATTTTTTAATAGCTTGAGCCCATTACAAATTTGAAACAGCAAAATTATTTTAATTGTGGTAAACATATAAATGTATAAGTGACATATAATATGCCACTTTTACAATGTTAACGGGTAGGCCAGTGACATTAATTATATTCATTGTGTTTAACCATCACCGTTAACCATTCTTGAATATTTTCATCATCTGGGCTGACTTGTTGACTCTCCTATATTTTAATTTCAGCTCCATTAGTATACTATACATGTTGAATAGTCTACAGAAAAAAATCTGAGTTACTGCTTTGCTGCTGTTCCCCCCACCCCCACCCTCAACCCCAAGAAAAGTCTATCCGTTCATGTGTCCAGCTCAGTTCTCAGTAAATACAATACTGTTGGTTTAGGATAATGGGAAGTGACAGGGCAAAGAATAGCACTGGCATTTATAGACATTTTTTTACACAAGAGGCTGTAAATTGCCCCCCTCCCATTCTTTGGACTATTGAAGGATAGAATGTCATGCCTTTTCTTGTGTAAGCCTTATGGTGACTGGGCTGAGAAACCTCCCACCCCCTCAAACAAAACAAAACCCAGATAAATAACCTCTGCCTGGTTGGTTCTGATTGATCACCAGCTAGGTTTTCTTCAGTCTTGTGCTTCACTGGTTGTTTTTCTCTGTTACTTAGTTTACCAGGCTTCCCAAGAGTAATAATGATGGGTCAGTCCTATTGGTGAAGGATAAGATGCGACCTGGCACATAGGAAACTTCTGTGCCCAGGATGTTGAAGTGAATGAATAAAGGAAATAAAGATGGGAATCCAGTTCAGCCAATACCATGATGGTTCACTGGACATTAGTGTCACTAAAAATTAAGTCTGAGCTTACCATTGTAATGTTAATTGACATAGCTTATTTGAGTAGGGTTTTTCCCCCCAAGCATCGGCATACTTGGCAAGTTAAAACTTAATAGACTAAGTAGTTATGGAAATCTAACAATGTGAGTATTAAAAAAACAAACCAACCCAAGTGCTAAGCAGCAAAGGAGTCTGGTGAATACTGGTCTTCAGAAATATGAAGGGCATGAGTTACTGCTTCTTGGCTGGTGATTAGAATTAGAAAGCATACACATCTTGTAGCCTTTCTCAGGATGTCTTCCTTATTTCGCTGTAGTGAGTTTTATTAATTTGGGGTTTCCATATAATTTTCCTAATGAGTCATTTCACTCTAATTTGCCTGTAGTTTTTGATGTTTTCTTCCTTGATGTTTGTACTGTATGTTATACCACATCCGACTATAAAAAGAAAACAAACTAAATGTTCTCCACTGACAATCTTCTGATTGAGGCTAATAACTAGATGATTACTTTCATTGATTTATTTTACTTTTCAACATGAATCAAAACTTAGTTTTTTTACTTGCAACAAATGTGTGTTTATTAATTTTAACATTTAAAAATCATTTTATTGGGGGCTCGTACAACTCTTATCACAATCCATATACACACATCCATTGTGTAAAGCACATTCGTACATTTGTTGCCCTCATCATTGTCAAAACATTTGCTTTCTACTTGAGCCCTTGGTATCAGCTCCTCATTTTCCCCTCCCTCCCTGCTCCCCCTCCGTCCCGAACCCTTTATAAATTATTATTATTTTGTCATGTCTTACACTGTCCGACGTCTCCCTTCACACACTTTTCTGCTGTCTGTCCCCCAGGGAGCGGGTTATATATAGATCCTTGTGGTCGGTTCCCCATTTCTCCCTCACCTTCCCTCCACTCACCTGGTATCACTACTCTCACACTGGTCCTGAGGGGCTCATCTGTTGTGGATTCCCGGTTTCCATTTCCTATCTGTACCAGTGTGCATCCTCTGATCTAGCTGGATTTGTAAGGTAGAATTGGGATTGTGATAGTGGGGGGGGGGAGCATTAAAGAACTAGAGGAAAGTTGTCTGTTTTATCGTTGCTACACTGCATCCTGACTGGCTCATCTCCTCCCCTCAACCCTTCTGTAAGGGGGTGTCCAGTTGCCTACAGATGGGCTTTGGGTCCCTACCCACACTCCCTCTCTCTCTCATTCACAATGATAGGATTTTTTGTTCTTTGATGCTGAATACCTGATCCCATTGACACCTCATGATCACACAGGCTGGTGTACTTCTTCCATGTGGGCTTTGTTGCTTCTCAGCTAGATGGCCACTTGTTTATCTTTAAGACTTTAAGATCCCAGACATTATATCTTTTGGTAGCCAGGCACCATCAGCTTTCTTCACATTTACTTCTGCACCCGTTTTATCTTCAGCGATTGTGTCGGGAAGGTGAGCATCATGGAATGCCAGTTTAATAGAACAAAGTGTTCTTGCATTGAGGGAGCACTTGAGTGGAGGCCCAATGACCTTCTGCTACCTTAACACTAAACTTATAAATGTATGCCCATAGATCTAGTTCCCCACCATTGTATATATAAATGTACTTATATATGTACATGCCTGTATTTAGACCTCTATAAATGCCCTTTGCCTCCTAGTTCTTTCCTCTATTTCCTGCTACTTTCCTCTTGTCCCACTCTCATGCTCAGCCTTCATTTGGGTTTCAGTAATTCCTCTTGGTTACATTGCCCTTGATCAAGTCTTACCAGGCCTCTTACAGCCTCCTCACCACCAATTTGGATCACTTGTTCCCTTGTCCCTGGGTTGGTTAACACCCACTTCCTTTCCCCCCACATCCCCCTTTCCCATGTTTCCCACCCTCCAGAACCGAAAGAAAGCCTGTAAATAGTTCAAGATCTGTTTGTTGACCTCTAGAAGTGTTGTCCGGTCGAGTCTGATGGGTGCCCTGGCCACAAGGTCTATTTTTGGTATTCCCTGGGGACTTCCTTGCTCTGTTCCCCTTGCTGTTCTGTTGCACGCCCTTAGTGTTTTGCCTCAGTGTGGTGGGGTCAGATTGGGTGCAATTCCCACACTGTGTCTCCAGTGTTGTCTCCCATAGAGCTATGAGTCAGTGAGGGATGTCGTGTCTCATAGTGGGGCTGGTCCTGTGGTCCTTCTCTGTGCATTGGCTGCTTTGAGCAGGGATATCGTCTTCAGGGCTTGGTGGGCCAGAATGTGCTCCACTCTCTTCCTCCCCCTTCATTTGCTACTGTGAGCTCTAATCAGACATGTCTGTCTCCCTGAGCTGTAGCTTCAGTGCTGTCCTCTGAAGTAAATTTTTCGGGGGGAGGGGTAATTTTAACATTTGTATTGACAGGATTTACCATTCAGTCCAATGGTCTGAACATATTAAAAAGGTGTGCAATCATAAGTACAATCATTTGTCCTTTTAGAGCATTTTCTCCCTCCTTGTACTCATTATGTTAACTCCCTATGTTCCCCCAGACCTATCTCCCTTTCCCTAATCCTAATAAACTGTTAGTCTAGTGACTGTCTCTATATAGATTTACCTATCCTGGATACCATATAGAGAAAAACATACAAAAACACACAGCCAAATAAAACAGAAAAGCAGTTGGAAAGATAACAGAAAATACAAAAATTAGAACAAATTTAAAATGTGTTAAAATAGAGTACAAATGATAAGGTGTTGAATTTTAACCTAACGACATCTGCTTTAGTCTACTTTCCAATGCACTCTTACTGATGGCCAGGTCAGTGGTCAGGACAAATGATGAGGCTTCCTCTTGTAAAGAGCTAGTCTGAGAAACCCACAGGGGCAGTTCTGCTCAATCCTATAGGGTCACTATGAGTCTGAATGTACTCGATGGCAGTGAGTTGGGTCAGAGGGGATTCACTGGAGACTTAATCTGTGTGGGAATCCTGCAAATGGATTTTGGGCTTTCACTGTCTCTATAGATTCTGCAAACTGGGGGCTCAGAATTTAAGCTCCAATACCTTACCTTCCTGCAGACTTATATTTTATTATTTACCATCCTTGGATCACACAGGTTGATGTGCTGTGTGTGGACTTAACTGTCACCTCACACTGTGTAGATGACTTCCTTTTTAAGGCAAGCCTTTATGACCCCATATGTCTTTCTTTGTGACAGCCAGGTACCATTTGCTTCCTTCACACTTTGCTATAGTGCACATCTCTTCATGGTCTCTTCATCAGGCAGGTTATTTTGACTCTTTTGAGCTTCCCATGTGGTTATTTATTTCTGCTTGCTTGGTCAGAAGTGGACTGCTTCTGAAGTTGAGAGAGCTAGTGAGCATGGTTTGATTTTTTTTTTTTTGAGAGGGCAGGGACTAAATGGTTGGTTCCAAACAGAGTAGGGTATTCTATTTGATTTTATTTCATTTACCTCCTTCCATCTGAAATAAAAGAAGAAATATTTATTGCTGGTTTGTTCATCTCCTTCAGACAGGGTTTTAGTGTAGAGGGTAGCCTTTGGATATCAAGAAAGAAGAAATTCATAACTTTTTTCCATCTTTTTTTTGTTAGTCATTTTATTGGGGTTCATGCACCTCTTACCACAATCCATACATACATCAGCTGTGTAAAGCACATTTGTACGTTCATTGCCCCAAATTCATAACTCTTAATGTAGAAATCGGTCACCCATCTTCTCCGAGGGATTTGTTGGGAATTTAGGAATGAGTTCTTTTAAAGGGAAGAATTGTTAGGGCAGTGCTTCGGACATTGCCGACACGGAACTGTAAAACCTGAGAGGAGTTTGGCAAAATATTTTATATAAAGAGCGATGGTAGAAGAATTAGCTTTCAAGGTAAGTTGGAAAAGGAGCCTCGGAAGTTTTTCTTCCATCCAAACATACTCTGGCAGCAGTGTATAGCATAAGTGCAACCTAACTGCTCCACAGGATCAAGAGAAATGTCATTAGTAAGACTGTAGAGAGAATAAACGCAATCTTCTTTGTTATATCTCAAAGGCTTTTGTGAGAAAACCTCACTCCTTATTTTAGATGGTCCTTATTTTGTTCCCCAAAATGCTACCACTTGAAAAAAAATGTATCCTTAGATTTAAGAAGGAAGCAGAGAGAGTAAAAAGGGATTGATAGATGGTAGTGATAACAGTTGACATTGCATATTAGAGAGGATGAATTTCAGGGAGAACTAAGACCCAACCCTAATATAGTCCAGCATTTCTTGGAGAATTTTGCATTTTAGGGCCCAATGAAAACCTAACCACCCCTTAACATCCCCCAACCCCTTCTGACTCATACTGTAAGACTTTGAAGAGGGGGGAAGATGTAATGGGGAATCATTATTCTTTTTTTCTTTTCTGTCTTTTTAAGATAAAAACACCCAGTGCACTCCCTCCACTGCCTACTGAAAAACCTGAGGGAGTGGTGAAGGAGCTGTTTAAAGGGACAACAATAGGGGAAACTCTGACCTCAGTTTACCCTCATCTGGTTCTTCATTTGTCCCTGCTGAGGAACAGAACTTGTCTTTTGTCTGTAGCACAAATACATCTTCACCTCTCTCCCTTCTCACTGCCCCTCCACCTGTTCTCTCACTCTCTTCTATTATGGTTCCAATCAATGATGTCATTATGTGTGCCATTCAACTGCTGTTGAAGCACTTGGCTGTAGGAATTTGGAAGAGCAAAGAGGCAGAATGGAATTTTTTCTCTTCTGGCGAGGCCTCTTGAAAATGTATTCTAATTTTATCCAAGAGAAATAGTCAGGTTTTTCTTTGCCTAACTTATCTTTCTAGTCCTTTATGAAGACTAGACTCATATGACTCACTCATAGACTTTTTTTTTGCCTAGTGGTGTATGAGAAGACATTGAACAATAAATGTTAAGAATATAGATTGGTTATTTTGAGGTGAAAGGTTATTAAATTTGCGGAAGTAAGATAAAGGTTTTGATATTATACCAACACACATGGTTATTGTTTTGCCCTGTTTAAACTGTATTTGGGAAGTTTCTGATAGAGGGTTAGACTTCTCTAAGGATCATGATTGAGACTACTAGGCTCTTGTACGTTTTCATTTTATTTTCCTCTTTATGATTTCATTTGAATCTAAACCAGAAGTAAGGAAATTTTTAGAAAAAAAAGGGGGCGGGGACCTCTCAGTCTTCCCTGCTTAACACCCTGCTCCCCCACCCCCCACCCCAGCGTCTTTGCATTCCTTCTAACATGTCAGAACCCATGACTGTGATAAAAACAAGTTTTCTTTCTCTGGTCTCTCTACAGACTTTGCCCTAAAAGGAAACACAATCTAGAAAAGGTGGAGAATGCTGTATTTTAAGTCTGTTTTACTTTTAAATACCTTGGGTTATTTTTTCTAGCCAAATAGGTAGCATTATTTTCTGAATGACGGTTTTTAAAAAGCACCACTCTTAGTAATTTTCAGAAACCTTTCTCTCCCATTATCTGTTTGCTGGTTCTCCATGTCCGATGTGGGATGACAGTAACTGGCTGTCGTTCTTAGGTATTTCTTTTCTGATTATGGTATGATGTGAGCTGACTATCTGAATCCAGGTTACTCAGCCTGCTAATGGAGAAAAAAATGACGTGTTGTTAGTTTATTGGTGGAAAATTTTCGTGCTAAGAGATTTTGCATGATATAAGAGCTGCAGCATTCTAAACATGTTTAAAATACATATTTCATGCCTGGAAATACTGAGAGTACTTCAGTAGTGCTATTCCTTGGATAAGATTGATTAAGGAAAGAGAGCATTTTATTTTTAAAAATGCATATGGGTTCAATTCAAGTTAAGATTTAGTAACTTCATAATAGCTTTATTTTTTTTACCAACTCACACAAAATACAAAGTCACTTTTCATGCCTAATATCCGAAACAGGTCAGATCCTGTAGCATTGTGGAGATGATAGTAGGGAGGAGGCATGTAATCAAATTGGAGGACAAGAAGGGGGATACTTATTGTTAATACTTGCAAACTGGTAAAGGACTTGTTTTTGTTTGTCTGTTTTCATGAAATTGGAGAGTTCTTGTTAAGGTTTAGAAAATGTTAACTCAGTTTCTCCACTCTTTCCTCATGTTTCTATATAATAAACAAATCTTAACTTTTATTTACAGAGCAAATTCTTAGAACACAATAGAAGTGTATTTTCAGGGTATACCATGCTTGGAATTCATGTCAGATGATGAATCTTTAACTCCCTAGCAGTGAAAACGTGTTAGTGAGGAGATTATATTTTAAATGCTTGGTGTGGGGTTGGAAAGCAAGGAGTTACAGAATCCTCCCCACTGTACGCATGCTTGGGTAGGAGCTGCTTGAAGAGGAAGAATAACTGGAAATGAAGGGAGCTCTAAAATAAGAGCCTTATAGGATGGACCCTTTATTACTCTATATAAAGGCGCCCTGGGGATGCTGTGGGCTGTCAACTGCAAGGTCAGCAGTTCGAAGCCACCAGTCCCTCCTTGAGGGAAAGGTAAGACAGTTCTACTCTGCCCTTTAGGGTCACTGATTTGGAGTTGACTTGATGGTAGTGAGTTTTTGGCTAAGTATAAGGGCCTTATAGGGTGAACTTCTTTATTGGTCTAGACATTGTTTCTCAAAGTAGGTGATACCACCCTCCAGGGGGTGCTGGAATGATGGGGGGGGGGGCTGCAAAAGCAGATACCTATACTTTTATCCTGAATTATGGGCTATAGTACAAGAGTTTTTAATGTCTGGCAGGATGAGGTGGGCTGAGTATTTTGTCTGAAAAGGGGCAGTAGACTAAATTAGTCTTGGAGCCTATGCTCTTAGATGAATAAGCAAAGTTCATGAGCTGAAAGAGAAATTCTCTGTTCCTTCCCTTTTCTTGCAGACTTTCTGCTTGTTGGTGTGCCTTTCTCCCTCTTCTTCTTTTCCAGTTCTGTAGAAAAAGGGTCTCCCATGTTTGCATCTACTGCCTCCCCCCTTCCTCACACACCTCAAGTGTGCTCTAATCCTACTTGGCATGTTCTTCTTGTACTGAGCTACTCTTGGTCGTAGGTTCTCTCCGCCTCTGTAAATTCAGGAAGGCGTCCTCCTTCCAGCCAGCTGGGGTCCTGTCCTTTGACGTCACTATGGCTGAGATACTGTCTGGAGGGAGCAGAAACTGTTTGGGAAGGTCCCTAGTATTTGGGACTACTGGACTGGCTGAGAATCCCCCCCCCCCTAAATTTTGGTCTGCATTTTGTCAAAGCTGTTTGCATTTGTTCCCAAATAGGCTGCACATTAAGAATCACCAGGGGAGGCTTTAAGTGCAGCTCTTACTTTGAGATTAAGATTTCTTTGGTTGGGATGAGACCAGGAATCTGTATTTTTACATTTTTATTAACCTAGTTAGGGAGAAATCTGTTTTCAGTGTGTTTATTCTACGTTTATGAATGATCAGGTAATTGTCCTCCTTTCTCTGTAAATTTTGGGTAAAGCAGCATTGCCCTTAAACTCTCCTCAAAAGATTTAGCTTCCCTCTGCTGACTTCTTGACATTTCTGCCAAGCTTTGCATCGCTTATCCTTAAAAGTGGCAGCTTCCTGGCTTTTAAGGGAGGGAGGTGGGGACTTTTAATAGAAACTTGGTTTCCGGGGGTCTCAAGTGTGAAGCCTTCATTTCCTCCACCTGCCTCGCTTTGTCCTACAATCAGCTAGAGCAAGACCGAGACGACCTCCTCTGGGGTTGAGCAGGAGTGGGGGGTGGGGGAAAGAGCCTGATTTGGACAAGAGAGAGAAAGAGTTGAAACCTAGTAAGTTTGCGTCTGAGCTGAGCCAAGCAGAAGAGTTCTCCCTTTGGACTTCAAGTTTGAAAGTTCAGCGGAGATAGTATTTGTAGGTTTGTTGTGGTTATAACGGTAAAGCTCTAGCACCTTAGGCGCCCTACAAAGTTGACTCTGTTCTCACAGTTGAAGGTGGTGGCTGACAGTCGATAAGATTGTTAGAGGAAGTATTTTATGTGTATGCTTTGACAGTGTGGGACTATTATTCCCTCCTTATTTACTGAGGTGGCATACTCTCTGCTGGTCCCGTCCTTCTCTACTCTGCTTAGGCCCTGTGCAATGGTTTTTAGAACCACCCTGTGTTTGTGATCTGGCTGACATAAAAGCTTTGGAATAAACATGTTTAGATGAATTTCAGAAACTGGGACAGGGAAGTGACAGCTGTGTGTTTAAGCAATGAAGTGTTTCTGAGAGGAAAACCATCAGTTGCTGTCATTCACCCTAAGAGTATGAAATTGGAAGCCCACTTACCCGGCAGTGTTTCATAACCTTTACCTCTGGGAAGTCAAGGCCATGTCATCATTAATCTACCATCGCCTGAAAGCCTCAGGCCCTGCTTTTCATCCTGCCGTCAGTCACATGGCAGGGAGACTCAGGAAAGTAACCATAAGACTCCTTTCTTTTCCTTTTTACCTCACTCTTACCCTTATGTGTCCTTGGAAAGTCGGATAGGCCTAAGCTAGGATAGATAAGCCATGTGTTAGTGTGGCGTTTCATTTACAAGAGGAACAGGTTTTTAAAATGTGGCCATCGTAGTTTACTTCAACAGTCTCTCCCACTACTTGAGAGAAAACCGAAGAGGAAAAACATGAAGGGGCTTCAAAAAATTCATGGAAAGATGTCGTCCCTTTTAATTCTTTTCTCTTTTTTGTCCACGGACTTTTTGAAGCTCCCTTATGTAGTTATAATGGCTGAGCCTCCCTAATACGCTCCTTGTCAAGTTATCTCTGCATTCTTTAGACTGGGATCTTCGTTTCTCACACATAGTGTAAGCAGGAATGTTGGGTGAGTGCCTTTGTTGCACTCACTGCCCAGGAACAAAACCCTAGGTTGGTTAAGTCTTTAGGTCTCGGAATAGTCCGGACAGGTGCGTTTTTAGAAATGGCTGAGTCCCACTTCCCTGCGTGTGCCTTGGCTGCACTCGGAGCACTGCTTTGTTTCCCCTGGTTTCTCCTAACGATCCAGAGTGGCACTGGCAAGAAGAGCGCAGAAGGCGAATGCTTCAACACATAGCCAGCCTACAGAGTGCTAATTCATTCCCATTGGGCTCTTTGACAGAGCAAAGAGCCATAGCACACAGGGCCGCGAACCTTGGGTAGTATTCTGTATTGTATTCAGGATAAAATTAGTGAGTTTTGTAAAAAAGTTCCTTTGATTGGGTCTTGAAGACACCGCGTTGGGTTTGAGGAGCTAAAGGCAGAAGTCCGTTCTGAGTGGAAACATTACCTTCAGTACTCTGGCTTTCAAGAAAACAAAACCACCCATGGTGTCTAGCTGCCAATGAACGCAGCTGATGTCCTGTTTACAGCTCAGTTGCTGGCTACAGTGCATATACCATGGAAACCATTGCCAAGATCCCTTCATTTAAAATTTCTCGTCATAACTTGGTGTTTTCTTCCCCTCTCTATTACTCCCATTATAGTTAGAGAGGACTGCGTTCTTCAGGAGCCAGCAACAGCCCTATAACTAACTTGCACTTTGTATTGCATTCTAAGCTGTCTGTGGACCACATGCTTCTAGTGGTTTGTGTTTTTTTTCTCCTTTTTCATAGAAATATTTTCAAAACCACTTGCCTGAGACAGGCCACACGTTTGGCTCCGAACTTGACAGCAGTCAGTAGAAAGAATACACCGTTGTACTATTCACAGTGATTCATCATAAAAAACCAAGTTGCTCGGGAAAAGCATATTTTGTGTCCCTCTGACCAGAAAGAAAAATTTCCCATGGGTCTTCAGTGCAGTGTAATATAATGTGAACAGTCACATATCTTTACAGTAACTCGGTGGTAAATTTGAAAGCCCAGGAGGTTAAGGATCGCTTTCTTACATATTTCTGTGTTTCCTATGCACTGAAAAGTACTGACCTGAAGTAGATACTCAGTCAATATTTGAATGACTGAATTAATTAAGTTTGTAGTTTCAGTATTTAAAATATTGATATGAATGTGTACCTGTGAAAACAATTCTTCAAGGGCTTTTAGAATGGATCTAACGAGGATTAGGTGTGTAGCGATACAAGTTGGGGTCTTTCCCAGTCCCCTGAGGTAGTTCCTTATGTCGACACTAGTTTTAACAGTCGTTATTAAGGAAGACCAAGAAGAACCTATGCATTTGAATTACTGTGCTGGCAAAGAATATTGAAGGTACTGTGGGCACCAGAAGACCGAGCAGGTCTGCCTTGGAAGGAACACAGCCAGATGCTCCTGAGAAGCAAGGAGGGCGCCACTGTGCCGTGTTCCTGGGACAAGACCTCATTCTTGGTAGAGGGGACGATCAGCAGGAAAGAGGGAGGAAGGAAAGACCCTCAATAAAATGGATTGAGAGAGGGTCCACAAGAATGGGCTTCAGCACAACAGTCGTGAGATGGTGCAGGACCAGGCAGTGTTTCTTGGGTTGTGCATAGGGTTGCTTGGAGTCAGAACCGACTTGAAGATATCGAAGGATCTTTGAGGGGGAATGGAGAAGACTGCTTTTTCCCACTGAGTGCTTACTGGTCATACCCTACACTTGGCTGCTGAGCACAGTCATCTGTTCAAACTGCTTGCCTGGAAATAGTTTCTTTGTGGGGGGCCTTTGCTGCTTATGTAGAAGAATAAATGGCATTTATGCCAGTCAGTAAATTTTTTAAAAGATTTCCAAATAAGAAAAAAATACAGAGAGAAGTTAATTTTGAGAAGTTTGTTTTCTGAAGGGCTTATTTTGGAGCCATCGTAGTCCCTTTTTGGAATAAGTGATGATGATCCCTGAGGGTTATTGAGCTTTATTACGTGTGGACAACGTCCTCTGCTGCTTCTATGATCATCCCGCACCGCACAGTCCTCTTCCTCATTGGTGGCAGTGCGGTTCTTGCGTGGGCTAAGGTGATGTGTGCTGAAATTGTGGGTATCCGTCACCTTGGCTTACTGCATAAACCTTGAAAAGTGAGAGGAGGGGAAAGTGAAGCGTATGGACCAGCCAGTGAGCGTCCAGTGTCTGCGTTTTGTTGGTGAAGTCGGGTCCCTCCTCAGATATTGAATGCATGTACGTTTTGAGGGGTTTGCATGTGATAGGAAATAAGAGTGCTTCAGATAAAGCACTTGCCTTCCCACACTGGAGCTGACATGTAAAGAAAGAGATTTGTTAGTGGTTGAGGGCTTGCAGGAGTGGCCCTGGGGGGGGGGCGGTTGCTGGAGAAGGGAATGGTTTACAAATGCATATGACACTAAGCTGGAGAGGTCAGTGCTGCCTGCAGATGCACAACCCCATTTGTGCACTTGAGCATGGCCCCGGGGAGCAGTGGGCCTGATGAATGCAGAGAGAGATGCGTTTTGATCGAGGTAATTTCCCTCAGATGGGTCTCTCCATCCCATGAATCAAAACCTGTCAGCAAGGAGCCAAAGATGGAGTGAAGTTTATTGTACATTTGTTTCCATGCGACACGGTCGCGCTAGAAGGGTCAAGTGAGAGAGATCATTAGAACCGTGTTGATTTACTGAGCCTGTTGTGCACTTTCCCTGCAGAGGGGAACCGAGGGCGCTGCTCGGGGAGGGAAGGGCAGGCATGCACAAAACAAATAAAACCCTCACTGGGCTCTGCGGGGGAGGGGTGGGCTGGCGGTTTGTTAGGGTGGGGAGCTGTATTGTTTTTCCTCCCTAGAGCCCCTAGTGAGTTGGAGCAGATGCTCTGCCTAGATCTCTCTCTTGGAGAGACACCAAAGATCTGATTAAAAAGGGAAGCTCATGGGGCAAGGCTAGAGAAGTACATTCCACCCCGACTCTTCCTTGCTCACCTTTAAGCACACAAGAAAATACAAGAAGTTGTTTTAGACTCCGATTTCTCCATTTTATGGAGAAGCAAAAAAAACATCAAATGGAAAGTGGCCCCACCCCTTCCAAAAGGATGGCTGCTTTGAGATGGATCTTTGAAAGGAGGCGTGGCCTCTAGGATTCCTGAGAAAGTAGCATCTCTCCCCCTTTGTGACTTGAATTTACCTAAATACTAGCACATGACCTAGTTCTGCTTCTCCCCATGGAGAGATGTAAGACACTCTCGCCTAACACCCCCAGATTGTCTGCCTATTGGCCCCAAAATGGAGGCATTTCATCTAGATTATTCTAAGGATTCTCATTTTGAGATCTCCGTTTCTATCCTTTATACATTTTTATCTTTGTGGTGGTTGAAAAAGTCAGGAAAATGCTCATTACCCCAGTGACTTTGGGAAAGAAAACTTCGGTGAAATGCTCTATTGTATTTTGTTTGAAATCCTACTTAAACTTATTACAGTTCAAATGGCTGATTAAGCAGAGTTAGGAAGAGATTCAGGCGAGAAAAGACTTAGTATAAGATTAATAGGTCTTCATAAGCAAATGCGGTGAAGAAAGCTGATGGTGCCCGGCTATCAAAAGAGATAGTGACTGGGGTCTTAAAGGCTTGAAGATAAACAAGCGGCCATCTATTTCAGATGCAACAAAGTCCACATGGAAGAACACACCAGCCTGTGTGGTCACGAGGTCCCGAAAGGACCGAAAGGATCAGTTATCAGACATCAAAGAACAAAAAATCATATCATTGGCTGCACACCTCCATGATAGGATCGCTGAAGACAAATGGGTGCATAAGCAAATGTGGTGAAGAAAGCTGATGGTGCCCGGCTATCAAAAGAGATAGTGTCTGGGGTCTTAAAGGCTTGAAGGTGAACAAGCGGCCATCTAGCTCAGAAGCAAAAAAGCCCACATGGAAGAAGCACACCAGCCAGTGCGATCACGAGGTGCCAAAGGGACCAAGTATAAGGCATCATGCAAAAAAATTTATATGTGTATATATGTGTATGTGTGTGATATATATATATATACCATATTGAATGAAGGGGGAAGTGCAGAGTAGAAACCCAAGGCCCAAGTGTCGGCCACTGGAGGTCCCCTCATAGAGGGGTTTAGGAGAGGAGATGGGCCAGTCAGGATGCGAGGTAGTACCAATGAAGAACACAGCTTTCCCCCAGATCCTGGATGCTTCCTCCCCCCAACTACCACGATCCGAATTCTACCTTGCAGGACTGGATAGGGCAGAGATTGTACACTGGTACATATGGGGGCTGGAGGCACAGGGAATCCAGGGTGGATGATACCTTCAGGACCAAGGGTGTGAGGGGCGATGCTGGGAGAGCAGAGGGTGAGTGGGTTGGAAAGGGGGAACTGATTACAAGGATCCACATGTGACCACCTCCCTGGGAAATGGACGGCAGAGAAGGGGGGAAGGGTGACTCCGGATAGGGCAAGATATGACAAAATAACAATGTATAAATTACCAAGGGCACATGAAGGAGGGGAGAGCGGGGAGGGAGGGGAAACAAAAGAGGACCTGATGCAGAGGGCTTAAGTGGAGAGCAAATGCCTTGAGAATGATTGGGGCAGGGAATGTATGGATGTGCTTTATACAATTGATGTATGTATATGTATGGATTGTGATAAGAGTTGTATGAGCCCCTAATAAAATGTTTTAAAAAAATTTTTTTAAACCACAAACCTGAAAAAAAAAAGATTAATAGGTCTTTTCTCTAGCTCCCTCTACATAATTATAAAAGAAAGGCATATGATAGGCTAGAAAGGGGACCATATTCTTATAGTGACAAGTTATCTGAATGGTGTGCAAGTGGTTGAAGGAGTGCACAATTCTTTTTGGCTAAGTGTCCTAGTGATCCTTCCTCCCTTTCCCAAAGAAAGGTATCTGTGGTACACTTGAGGTGGTCAATTTAAGAAAATTGAATCTAGAATAAAATGGCCTGAATTCTCACCCTGCTTTGTAAGTTAGTATTTGTGCAACATTGACAAATTATTTACTGTCTTCTCTCTAAGGCTCTGTTTTCTGTCTGTGAAATGAATTTACTTATATAGTATCTGTTTCATAGGATTGTTAAAAGAAGCAAGTAAGAGCTTATAATAGTTGGCTTAAGTAAAGTCATTTTGTGTTAAGCAAACATTCTGCACCAGACCCTAGGTGCAACCACAGGCCTTACAACATTCTCAGAAAAACCAAAATAGCCCCTTATCCTTAGAACTGGCAACAGACCACCCTGCTAATAAACTTTTAATTCTTCCAATCTCTCGTCTCAGTTGTTCTTGTCCGGCCTATGTACAACACAGCTTACATGTAAAGAACTTAGTACCATATTATTTACATGTTACTTCGTACTTACATGCTACTTACATGGGAGTGGCTCTAATGTCATCTTTGTAACTAATTTATGACTATTAAGACAAGAATACCTTTTTAAATTCTTGGAACCAACTTATTGTTGCCCAATCGTGTAGATTTCATTTATTGTGTACCCACTGGATTTGCTGGAGGTTAAAATTAAACTGGCAGAAAAACTGCAGGCACTCTGTTGTAGTGACTATGCTTTGATTAAATGATTGTTCATGTGTCATACTTTCACTCTCTCTCTCATTTTTTAAAACTATAAGAGAATAGCAAACTCCGTCCAACCCATAGTAAGCAGAAATCCCCTCTCCATTTAGGAGGCTGAGTTTTCCATATCTGAACTGCCAAAATTTCTTGAACTTGGACATTTGTGTTATGAGTGGCCTTTTGTTTCTCGACTCTACTTGTCTTGTGAGTATTGAGACCCTACTTCAGGTTTTAGGAGCCCCGTGGCCTAATGGTTACCAGGTTTGGCTATTGACCCCCTGTCCGCAGTTCTAAAGCGCCCGCTGCTCTTCAGGAGAAAAAGGAGGCTTTCTGCACTCATCAAGAGCTGCAGTCTCCTAATTCCACAGGAGCAGCTCTTCTCAGTCCTGTGGGTGCTGTGAGTCGCCACAGACTCTGTGGCCGTGAGTCTGAGGCCACGCTGCCTGCTCAGCTCTTTGTTTCTGTTGGAGCGAGAGTTCTTGACACAAGGCTGGTCAGCGTGCTACCATTGTACCCCGTGTGCTTTGTGAACGGGGCTAGTTTGTTTCAACCCTTGTGTTCTTCCTTGATAGTCTGAAGATGATGAGAAACTGAAAAAGAGGAAGGAGCGGTTTGGGATTGTCACAAGTTCCGCTGGGACGGGCGCCACAGAGGATACGGAGGTAAGTGCACCCGCGTGTTTCGGCAGAGCCCGTGACACGAGGGGGAGTAAGTGGAGTGGAGAAACTTGATGCTTTCCCAACCGACTACTTGTTAAGTACCCAGGCGACTTGATATTTTTCCTTTTGCATATTAATGTTTTCTGTGTGCAATGGCCACAATGGGGACCACTGATACATTTACGTCCGTATGAAAGCCTGTTACCCTAGTAACAGTCAAGGGGGCTTTGGTTTGAAAAGTGGCCCTCCCCACTCAGTACCACAGTAAATTCTGATACGGTGGAACGCTTTCCTGAACCTCAGTTTCGTCATCTGTGATATAAAGGTAACAAACATGTCTACCTCCAAGTTGCAATACAAAAATTAAATTAAGTGATTTTATGAAAAAAAAAAGATGAATTTATGTAGCATGGTCATCACAGTCCCTCACAATATTGTAAGTATTCACTAAATAACAGTGTTTATTATTTTTGTCTATCTGTCACTCATATTTCCTTTAGTCATTTAATGAAGGCCAGTCCTAACCCAGGGATAAGAATAATTTTATTTCTGAAATTATGGCCAATAGACTCCAATGAGATTTCTCATTCTTATGACTTTTTAAAACAAATTTCTCAAAATGGAAGAATAGCTTTTTATAAGACTTGTGTTCATTCATAATCCCAACTTTGCACATTCTCTGAGACTTTGAGCATTGACAAAACAGATAATGCTGGTTTGCTGACTTGAGAATATCTAATGAAGCCAAGCGCTACCTGGGCTGTACATATAGAGCAATAGAGATAATATTGAAATAATAAAGTGTTTAAAATTAGAGAATGATGTTCTCTTCTTGCTTTTATTTAATCTTAAGTGGCTACCTCCAGTCAGTGCCCAGTCAGTTCACTCTTTCAGTGAGGAATGGGGGAGGGGGCTTTTATTCTTTATACAAATCCAGGGGAGCGCATTACAAGTATCTAATGTGCTCTGGTGGCACAGCGGTTAAGTGCTCAGCTAATAACCTACAAATGACTGGTTTGGATCGACTGGCCACTGGTGGGAAAGATGTGGCACTCCCTAAAGATCACATAGAGGCTTCAAAGACTGGTGGGCAGTTCTTCCCTGTCCTGTAGGATCACTATGAGTTGTAATCAACTCAGCAACAACCGTTGTCTTTGGGTGTGTTATTTTAAGTATTTTCATAACTTACACAGGAAAGTAAGTAAAAAAAGTACTGGTTCTAGGGTTTCAATTCACATATCACAGGTTTATCCTAAGAAGAACATGTTTAAACATGTTCTGATGGCTGTAGACAAGATCTCCCAGTAATATACTTGTCTTCGTTGCTTTGGGGCACCTTAAAAAGAAAGGGATACTCTTGTTCCTAATTCTTGAGAAGTAAAAAAAATTTGAAGTTAGGGTTAATATAAAAAAATTTTTTAATATAAAAATTTTGACAAAATTCAGCTGGATATCTTCTCAGATCATTGAGAAAGCTTTACAAGTTTATGAGAATGTTGCTCCAGAGAAAGCTAACCGTTTTTAGATGGATCCTGGGTTTTAAGGAAGACTGGGAAGACCTTGAAGATGAATTCAAGGCAGAGGTCGGGTCTGAAGGTCATGGCGATTCTTTCTTGGTTTTACAAAGAGATAATCTTGACACATTTTTCGCAAAGTACACAGAATGACCACAGAAGCTTACTGTGGCGAAGTGTTCAGGAAGTTGGAACCTGCCAGAAAAGTCGCACTGAAGCCTGCTTGTCCCTCAACAGCCCCCGCATGTTGTGAGAGTAGCAAGGACCGGCTCCTGCAGCCTTCTTTCCCGCCCCACACACAACCTCTAAAAGGAACACAGCTGGAATCACTTGAGGATTCCAAAACTACCTTTCGTAGGAGGACAGTTCTTCAGGGAAGGGAAGGGTCAGGGCAGTGCTGCCTCGTGGGGTGTGCTGGAGTGGTCCCGAGGGACAGCACAAGCAGACAGCCACACTTCACCCTGCAGTATAGAAATGGGCAGTTGCCAGGGAGCACGTGCTGAGTGTTTTGGAGGGGTAGGAGGGTGATAAGCCAAATCTATTTGGGAACCTAGGACTTAGAGAGATGAAAACACTGCCTTCGGAAATGTATAGACCGAGATGAAGGGCATGTTGAGAAACAATAGCTTCACATTTTGATATTTTTCTTTAACAAAACAATCCTTTTTGACTTACCCTTGTACTGATAGGAGTAAACGTGGTTTGTGGTAAGATGGTTTCCTTAAAAGTACCCACCTTCTTGCTAGGTAAGGAGTCCTGGTGGCACAGTGGGTTAAGCATTGGGATGCTGGTAAAGACGGGGTCAGCTATTTTATAACCATTAGCAGCTCCACGGGGGGAAGGCAAGACTTTCTGCTCCTATAAAGATTTACGACCAAAACCCATGGTACTCAGCTACAAGTAGAGATTGCTATGATTATGAATAGGTTTGCAATGAGTATGAATCGACTAGTTGGCAGTGAGATTTATTTTGGAGTTTTTTGCCAAGGTAACGGTTATTAAACCAGGCATGTTTCCTAAACAGGTAAATTTGACCCCTCCAGAAGAAGAGAAATGAGGATTCTGTGAGGTGGCAAGGAACAGTGGCTTTTATTCTAAAGGAGCTGCTGTGTGTTAGGGAGGGACTTCTGTAGCCAGTAGCCATTATAGGAACCAAATCACTTTTGTTTGATTCCTGGTCTATTATGTTAATAGACCAGGTGGGGTGGGCTGGGCTGGGCTTGGCTTGTGTGCACTCAGCTTTCTTTTTAATCTAAATTAAACCTCTTGTGTGAATGGGATGAAGAAAATGTCCCCTCTTTTCTGGGGGCAATGGCTGGAGTGAGGGTGAAGGGTGCAGTACTGTTTTGTGAGTCACTCCTAGAACAAAAAGATCTTTCTCTTCTCCCCACCACTTCCCCTGATTTTGTGCCTTCTCACCAGAGCTCTTTCCCTTGAGAGATCCTTGACAGGGACTCACCCACACCCCTACCCCCTATTTATTCTGCTGGCATTGAAGATTTATATGCCTCTCTGTGAGTTTGAAGGCCTAAGGAATGGCTGCTGCCTGGGCCTGACTTCCCAGAAGGGCATGCTCCCCACCTTCTCCATGAATAGAGCGGGTTAACCCTTTGTCCTCTGAAATCTCCCATCTCCCCACTGACCTGTTAGAGTGCATTGTTTCCAGGGCTGGCTAGCTAGCTTGTAAGGACAGTAGCTTTCTCTCCTTGGGGAATCTTTCCATTTTTTTCTACCACTGCCTCCCATAGTTATTTTCCCTTTCACCTCCCTTTTTAACTGAACCGCCAAGGTCTAACTGAACAACTAGAGAGATTCAAGAATGGACTCTTCAGCTGCCACGATTAAGCTTGAACCTTCGCTCTTGGACCTTGTGACAGTCCATGTGAATGTGGATTAAGGCAGCCAGGCACCCAGGCACTGTTGTCTTGCAATCTAATAGATTTTTGGTGTTCTTCTTCTTCCTTCTAGGCAAAGAAGAGGAAAAGAGCAGAGCGCTTTGGGATGGCCTGATGCAAAGCTCTTGATGCTCTGTTCTCCAGCGGTTTCCATTGCGCGGATTCTTCATGGTCATGTATATACTTAAACCGACAGTCGTGTGCCTAGGTTCTGCCTCTCAACGAGGGAGCCATGTACCCCGGGTACATCCAAGAACTCCAGCAGCAGTTTTGCTGTTCCAACTTTAAGGTGTTGTGTTTTCTTGGTTTTGTTTTTTATTTTGACTGTTAATAATAAATAAATAAAGACTCTAAGAAACGGAGTGTGTGTTTTATTAGGTGCTTCTTTGAGTTGTTGGAGCCAGATTAAACCTTCTAAGGGGAGTTTCAAGGGGAAATATTACAAGAAAGACTAAGAAAAGGAGGGAGGGAATCTACCCACATAGTCCCCTCTCATATACTCATAGAGATCCTTTATCTACCATGAAGAAGCCAATTTACCTTCTGAAGCTTTGCTTCAGCTTGTTGGAAGAGTGGCCTGACATGTAAAATGATGTGATACTGTCTGGTTGCAGCTGACAGTCTGTGAACCCTACTGACGAGGAAATTCAGAAAGCAAGGTGAGCTGCCAGCCCTCAGAACTAAGAGGAAGCAGAGATTCAAAGCATGCCATGGATACTGGAGAGGTTGGGTCATGGGGATCATAAGCAGTAGGATTAAAGGCTTCTACTTTCTAATCAGGCCGTGTTAGCTCGCCGTCTTTATTGCAGAAGGGAGGAATTGCACTTTGGGTGGTAATGTTTCTTCTTGGCTGTTAATAACATCCGTTTTCCTTGCCGAGCCGCCTCCTCAGAGAAGGGTTGGCTTTCCCATACCTGCCCGCCTGTTTCTGTGTGAGGTTTCATATGTGTCTGAGACCTATTTAATCTTTGGACGGCAGACCTTGTAATAGGAATTTTTGTTCCAGAACATCTGTAGAAGGGTGGGTGTGTAATAAAGCCTAAGAGCCTGGTCCCTTCTCTTCAAGCTTTGGCACCACGATCAGGTCTCTTGTTGCCGTAGCATGATCCCTTTCACGATTTCTAACAAAATCTGCTCAGCTCTGTGCAGGAAGAGTCTCTTGTGGGCTCAGGTTGCTGAGACCTGACAGCAGACTTTTAGACACTTTGGGAACACTGCCTTGGAGGTTGCCTCTTGGTTGTGACTTTTATCCCATTCTGAGACTTTGGAAAAATTAACAAAAGGGAACATTGATTTAGCTTTTGACACCTTGTCAACCAAATAAGCCTTCAGATTTGACCTTTCCTCTGGCGTCCTCTGTTTGCACTCTTAAATTCTCACCTTAAGCTAGCTGTTTCCTCTCTGTCTTCCCCTGAGAAAAGCGGAGAGAATAGCTGTAGTTGGTAGTATGAGAAAAACCGTTGAGTTCAGCCAGGGTTTCCGACTCAAGGATAGCTAGGGAAGGGAACAGAGCAGAGGCTGCTTTCTTAGATAGCAGATAAGCCCCTCAGGATTGTGACTGGAGTGGCGCATTCGGTCCTTCAGAAAGGTCTCCACTTTTGTCTTAGTAACTCCATCACAACAAACACCTGCCACCGAGGACCTTTAAACACAAGAGTATCAGTGCGCTTGTGGTTTGCTAAGACTGAAATTCTATGGAAGCAGAGAGCCTCATCTCTTTCCTGCAGAGCAGCTGGTGTTTTTGAACTACTGACCTTAAGGCTAGCAGCGGCCCAATCTATAACTCACTGTGCCACCAGGACTCAGAGTATCTTCTACATCTTCCAAAAATATGTTTAAGTATCATCTGACTCACCCCGCCCCACGCCCATTTCTTTAGTGTTTCCCAATTTGCAGGACTTTCAAACTAGCATTTCCGTCCCAGTCTAGCAATTAGTCAAATAGTAGAGTTCTCTAGCCTCCAACCCTGGTAACCATAGCCGCCTATTCCTGTCAAATTCTTTTTGAACATACATGGTTGTGGGTACCTATGTCGTCTGATCAATTCCGTCTTAAAATAGTAGGTCACCTTAAAGACAATAGCTATCCAAGCTTGTATGTAGTTCCTTAGCTAGAATCCAAGAAACTTTTCAGGCTGGCTCCCTAGGATAATCCAGGATCCAGATGTGGGGAGCTATCTAGAGCCTTCTTTTTGCTGTTTCGGAGCTGTGGCAGTCTCTGCATACCTGGAAGCTCTTCATGAAAGAGTCTACAAAAGCTGTGGCGGAACTAGCTCCCCCGCTGTAAACCTGTGCTTTCCTGTGGTTCTCTAAGATCATTCTCTTCTCTCCTACCACTCTCACGGTCCCTACTGTACCCAGTGCCTGGAGACTGCTGGATGTGGAGTGCTAGCTGTGCAGGAGATGAAGGCTAGAGGAGGAAGGAAGGTGGAAGGACAGGACTGCTTGGTGGTAAACAGCCGAGTGCCATGCCCGGTGCAAGAGACAGATGGAAGTTACCCATGTAAGGGAAAGCGACTGATGGACAGTGCCAACCTGGTTACTGCAGTTCTCCCCCAAACCTAACCTCCTTCTCACTACATGTTTTCATTTCCCTGCCAAAGGGTGTGAAAGGAGCAGGTTTCACCACCTTGGGGCCCCAGGCGCTCCCAACAGGCTCCTCAGTTCCCCGACAGCCACCCTAGGTTCTTAGCTTCCCACCTCGGGTCACTGCCTAGGTTAGACTATGACACTGCACAGCAGCTACTTAGGGGGCCTTGTTGCACCACGCTACCTCCGAGGCTGCGCAAACCAGTCCTTTTTGACTCTCCAGATGGTACCAGTAGAGAGTCTGTGAAAGTTGCTCGAGGAATTGTGACACTTCCGTATGTACTCAGGACTATGTGCCTACCAGAATTGACATGATACACATTCAAAAGGTATTAACTCCTAGTTTTCTTAGACAGCTAAGAGAACTGAGTTTCTCCTCCCCCCACCCCAGTAGGTTCTTGGTAGAGAGTAAACTAGCTTGAGCGTATGTGTGCACGCGCAGATGCAGTTAGTTTGGGAAGAGGAGGAAGCTCCCTCACTCTCAAATCCTAGGCCATGGTCATTGACTTGCCTGCATCTTCCCCATTACTGACCATAGCTATGAACGCCATGTTTGCAGGTTCCTCCTTTGGGGCCCCTGACCTTGAAAGAGTAGGCAAAGTATAAGACAGTTAAGCATACATTGGGTGGGAAACTGGGGGATGAAGAGACAAACTTCTTTTTCGGGGTATCCTCATCCCCAGTGTGGGGAACAAAAGAGCAATAACAGAATAAACCATTTTTGGCTGAAGCCAAAATCTGGGAGCTCTCTCAAAAACAATTCCCTTGGGAAGATAGTGTGTAATACTTCGTCTTCTCTTGCTGTGCCCTAGTCTGTCTTGCAGCCAATCTGCTGACAGAATTGACAGGGAGGCATGGTGGCACATTCCTCCCAGTGGCCTTGTCCCCCATTCTGGATTAAGGTCATGTCATTAAAGTGTCTTTGTGTGTCAACCAAGATTCCTTTACCACCCCCAAAACTTGGGCTCTAAGTTTGGCGCTTTAAGCACATTGGAGAATTTTCATACAGTGGCATCAGAGGCTAAAATACATTTGTTACAGAAGCAAGAATGGCTCCGTAATTTCGGAACTTCGGTGAATTTCTGTTGAGGAAGTCTAGAATCAAGCACTGCAGGATAGGAGAGAGCTTGCAGGTGCTCCATTCTGTAGCAGCTGGGAGAGGGTTTCCGCCATCTCTAGGACTATTTGTGATTAAGCTCTCCTCTCTGGAAGAGTTGCTGCGGAGTCCCCTGCTTTCTCAGCCTTTGCTCTCGGCCTCTGTGCCCCAGACCTTCATCCCACCTGCCTTGTTTCTGTGCTCCGAGGACTTCATCCTCTTAGTCCCCGAGCTCAGGATTTCATCCACCTTCAGGTTTTCTTCACTTCCGTTTTTACGACCCTTGGCAAGGAAGACGCCTTGGCACTGGATTCTAAACTCTTTGACTGCTTTTATTTTATTTTATTTTATTCAGGTTCAAGTGCTGGATTGTGTCATGTGACCATCCCCAAACACAGAGCCCCCGTGGCCATCTTTGCCCTCTGTCACATAACTTGAAAACTGCCTGATGGCCTTTTGCAATGGCTCCCTCCTGGAAGCCTCGATCTCAGTGAAGAAGTCGTTTCCCGGCATCCCAGTGCCCCAGACTCCTCAGACACCCTTAACAAACAAAGGCAGCCACACACACAGTGTGACAAATACACAAATGATAATTACACTCATGGTGGTATGTTTGGAGGGGCACTGCCCAAGTCCACACACATCATAAGGTGGGAGGGGGTGCTAGTTCCCACCGGGTCACTGGGCTGTGCCCCATGCCTCTGGGGATGGAAAGGAACGGGGCTGAGACTTCAACTCAATAGGTTCATAAGAGAAAGACCCTCCCCAAAGGTCTTTTATTTGGTGGTACTGAAGGGACATAGTCTAAGTGCCCCCTACATTTAATTGCCCTAGTTCTAGAGTCTGTAGAGAGAAATCACCTGATGCCTATTGCCCGGGCCCCCCGCGGTGCCAAGATCAAGAGGCATGGGCGCATGACTGTGGTGGAGGCATCACGTTCTTGAGCAGTGTTCCTCTCCCCTCACCGAGGAAATGGGAATGGTGTATCTTGTCCTCCAAACGGGGGGCAGACAGGGATGAACAGCCAGAGGAGAGGCTGGGGTTTCACATCACTGCTGACTGCGAGGAGGCAAGTTGAAAGACTTAACCACCCCTGCCCTTTCCTCTTCCCTCAACACCTTATTCCACTATGGGAATGGAAAGACATAACGATGCGATGCTAAAACTCAACATCACTGGCCCAAGGGCAGCCACATCCCTTTTCCCTTCCACCTGTTGGCCAGACAGAGGACCAAGCCTCCCAGGTGAGCCCTGCAGCTCGGGCTTTACTTCAGTTCAGCATGGTTTGTCTCAGACCCACACTGCTGGTTTTACTTAGCGTGAGTAACAGTTCTGCTGAAAGGTCTTTACCCCTCCTTGCCTGACATCCTCTAGCCTCTTGCAAAGAGCTGAGAAGTCAGGTGCTGAGGTAAGGATAGGGTGTGGATCAGGAGACCTTGCTCAACTCCTTGGCTTCAGGCACTGTCCAGCTGAGAGGCAGAGGAGAGTTTGTACTAGGAAGCCTGTGACTCTAAGCCTCATATCTCTTCACCACTACTCAGGTGCCCTGGTTGTGTCCCACAGCGAGAGGTATTTTATGTCCATAAAGTGCCCGTGGTAAGTGCTCAGAATTCATCTCTTTGCTGTGGTGGGTGCTGCTATTTCTCATTCCATCGAGGGGAAGAAACTGAGGCACAGTGAGTCCAGAGGAGCAAGTGGGTCAGGAGATTGTGGAAGAAATGAATAGGCCCAGCTAATAACTTAGAATGGCACCCAGTCTCTGCCTGCTTCCTAGCCCTCCGAGCCAGGGGGTCCCCATCCTTTTTACCCTCTGTTCTAATGGTCCCCACCCTGCTGTCAGGTACTGCTAGATTCCAAAAATAAAAGATAAAATTAATTATAGACATTCTGCTTCCTTGTTCTCCTTCCACCCTGAGCTTTGGGGTTGGCTAAATGCCACCACCCCCCTCTCCAATACTCCCTCCCCCCTTGGTCCGTTGGCTCTCTTCCCTAGCCCAGAGCAGTGATTTGGAGTCAAATGCCCTGTAACTTTCAGCCTCCACATTACTTCCTTGACACTTCCTAACCCTTCCCAGACTCGGGGAACTCTGGGAACTTTACACTCTCTTTCCTTCTTATTGACCTGAAATAGAAGCTGGGAGTAGGGTCATTCCACAGGCTCTTTGGTCTCTCTTGGCTGGGGTGCGGGGGCAGGATTTGGCCATAACTAGGCTGTACCCTCTGGCTAAATAACAGTTTTGAGGGTGAACCTGAGGGTTAGTTTAGTGATTCTCCTTATATTGATCCTATATAGTGTGGGCTCCCCCCTGCGCTCCTAACCCCTAACATTTTACTGTTTCCAAGACTGCTGGCTTCAATTCGACCCCTTTGGCTCAGGAAGATCAGGTAGGGTGATTATAGGTTGGAAATGTCCGTGTGTCAGCCCTCGTGCCCGCTACTCCCATTCCCAACCCTGGAGGCTTTATACAAGTGCTTAAGTGGGTGGGTAGTAGAGGAGAGCAGGCTTTGGGGATAAGGGACAAATAGAGCACAAGTGGGCACATGCCCTCCTATTTCAGTAAAGCCAAATACCAAAAAGAAGAGAAAAAAAAGTCACAATAAATAAATAAATAAAATCCCCAGATCCTCACGTTTGCGCCCACCCTCACTTCTCTTGCCCTGACCACTGTTGGAGGGAGAGGGAAGAAGCTAAGAGTGGATTGTTTCTTTTCTCTCCTACTGAGAATGTAGTCAGGGGATCTCCCCAAACTAGACCAAGCCCCTCACCTTGCCAGTGGAAGAAAGGAGGCTTGGTGGGGGGCTTTCTCATTTTAAGTCCTTCTCGGTCTCTGTCTCTCTATCCCTTTGCCTTCTCTCTGCTGCTGCTGTCTGTGTCCCTCCACCACTGTCCCCCTGCCTCTGCCTCTGTCTTCTCGCCAAACCACAAACACCCCCATCTTGACCAGGCCCCTGCTTCCCCTTCCCCCAAGCTCCTCACCCACCACCTGCCTCCCTTGGTCCTATTGCACACTGCTTGGGCAGGGAACAAGGTGTGATGTTCATGGGAAGAGGTGGAGGGAGCTTTAGGGCCTGAGGGCTTGGGGGTCAGGGTTAGGAGTCTAGGGGCGGGGTCTGTGGGGGAACATCTTCTATCCCCCACCTTATGAGCAGCCACAGCGATCCACCACCATGCCAGGGATCTTGCCGTAGATAATCTGCTGCTTGTCATTGAAGTAGAGCATGTTGATCGGGGACATCTTGGTGGGAGTACAGCAGGGCCCCGCAGACCCTCTTGGATTGGCCTGTTGCACCAAGTGAGTGTGGGGATACTTTTGCATGAACATGTACTCGCACTGGCCGGAGCAGTAGTTGGCTTTGTAGCGCTTGGGTGCAATGATCCAGTCCCAGCCGAAGGCCTCGAAGTCCACTGTGAGAGGGTAGCGACAGCAACGGGACTCACTGGAGTGCTCATCGCAGTCTAGCCCTAGGTTCCGCCGGGACCGTTTTGTGTTCTCCAGCACTCGCAGCTCCATGAAAGGATGCTGGGGGAGAGGAAGAGGAGACAGAGTGGTGATATAGCCCCCCAAAACCGCTCCTGCTCCCTGCTCGTCTCCAGGGCCGCCGCCTATGCAGACAGACCCCTCCCCAGCTTTTCCACTGAACACACACACACACACACACACGTCCGTTCACTTTCTTGCCAGCCAGCCATCTCTCCTTCAACTCACTCTGCCCTAATTCTTCCCCTAGGCCCCGGGCCTCATCCACAGCCAACTGTAGTGTTCCCACGGATCTCCCATTAACTGACACCCTCACCCAGAATCCAGTTTTCAGCTGTTGCCTGGCATAGATCCCTGAAAAATGATAGCTGTTACCGCCCCTTCCCCATCCCCTCTTCCAGAATCAGCTCCTGGCTGGAGAGAAATAATGCTGGTCCCTAGCCCCGTCCACATTCCTGGTCTCCCTCCAACATCCCGCCTCCTGGGGACCAGGTTTACCAGCCAGCCCCTCAGCTCACCAGTCCCTCGGCTCCTGGCCCCAGGGACGTGACAGCCAGGTCTGTTCCACTGGGATCGAAGGCGTTGATCTCGATGCCCCAGTTGCTCTGGGGCTGGCGGAACCAGCTGTGTAGCACCTGCTTGAAGTCGATGCTCTGCCAGTGGCCTGAGCGGGAGTGCAGCTCGATCTTGAGCGAGCGGATGCGGATGTGCCTCCTGCCTCCCCCGCCGCCCCCCGCGGTCCCTTCCCCGGTTAGAGGTTTCAGTCGCAAGATCTGCAGGTAGACGGTGGCGGGGCGGGGCACGGGCCGTAGGTACACCCACAACTGGGCCTTCAGTACTTTTGTGAACATCACCTTGGGGCTGAAGTGGAAATGGCAGCAGAGAGGACTGCCGTCCGTCTGCACGGCGGGGTCCGCTGATGGGAGAGAAGGGGGCACAGGTCAGCAAGGGGGGTTTCAAGAGGGGATAGCAGTCCTGGGCAGCAAGGGCAGGGGCACTGGCCTTTGGACTCCTCAGTGTGTTTCCAATTACTCCTGATTTAACCAGTTCCTGAGCCCTGGTGGTACAGCTGGCTGTGTTGGGCTGTTTGAACCCTACCAGGCGCTCCCACGGAGAAAGAGGAGCTATCTACAGTCTGGGAGACCCAAAAGATCAGTGCGGCCCTGTTTTCTGGAGGGCAGTGAGCGTGGTTGGGTCTCATGGCTGGCGTGTGGGTTACACATTGGCCCGCTAAGGGCAAGATGAGCAGTTCAGCATCAGCAGCCGCTCCAGGGGAGAAAGAGGTGGGGGGGTCCCTACTCCCAGAAGCAGTTGGGGTCTGGGAAACCCACAGGAACAGTGCTACCCTGACTTAGTGAGTGGCTTCCAGTTAGTATTGACTCGCAGGTCCTTGATGTTGAGTGGTTACTGACTACCATGTTTTTGCCGCCCAACTCAATGCCTCCTATCTTTCTGTAGGATGGCTCTTCCAGGCCTTCCTCATGGATTCGTCCCCATTCCTTAATCCATTTTCCCTAATGGGCAGGTTCCCTTCAACCACATAACCTGCAAGGGTAACTTCCACCTGCCTTGTCCCCTTCTTCCAATTTTTCTCAGCAGTGTTTCTGAACCTTGATGTTCTTCACAGAAGCTGGGCAGACCTCTGCTTACACCTGCTGCCCTCAGGCTCCCTGGCCTGCTCTCTGCCGTTTGGTCTGGTGGGCACTAGAGTGTGGCCCAGGTCCCGATGACAGGTGATTTCAGAGGTGGTGTCCCAGGGTTTGGAAAGGGGGCATGAGCTACATTTACCCCATGAAGTAAGCCAGCATTCCCATTTAGGCAGGTTGCCTCCTTCCACCAGCAATCACACCCAGCACTTCCTGTACCTTTGTGGGTGACTCCACACTCCCTCTCCTCTAACAGCAAAGCCCTGCAGGTGCTCCCCCACCACCACCATTCCTTCACCCCAGCTTTTGAGGAAAGAAAAATCTGCCTGCCTGTTACTTTCTCCTACTTGCCCCAGATCATCAGAAATACCATTCAACATCCCGATCCACTAGAACCAGTCCAGGGTTTCCTTTGGTTCTAACAAAGCTTTACCAATGTTCACCATCCCACCTTCTCCCCTGGTTCTGGACCATAAATTGACTCTCCTAGGGACTAACTGATGGATCTGGCTTCTGGCTACCTGCCTCTGCTTTCAATTCCACCCAGTGCCCCTCAAATTTCTCAAATTGGTTGGAGAGGCCCTAAACCACATCTCTTTCGGACAAGAATATTCTTACTGGGCATCTAGACAGGCTGAGAGAACAGGTTAAAGAATGGACTTCCATGGCTGTCTCGGTATGACCAGGCTTTTGTGCATCATCTTAGGGCATATTCAGCATCTGTTGCCACCCCTAGGCAAGCTCCGGAGCCCCACCACTCCGGGTGGGCCTTCCAAGCGGGATGGAGAATACTGTTCTTAATGACCTCCATGTATTTCCGGCATGATGGGCCCACATCATGCTGCAGCTTCCTTTTCCAGGGAGGCCTTCCTTTGAGGCCTGAGGGCTCTGGTAATCCTCCCAGTTACCCTACGCAGTGGGATAGGATTCAGAGATGGGGCAGCTGGTAAACTGAGGATGACAAGCAACCATCCGAACGGCAGATGCCTCACTTGCTTGCCACTGGGTACCACTCTGAGGGCTGTGTCCTTTAATAATGCATCTATTGTGCTCACCATTGACCTTGCTGCCTCCCATCCAAACTCAAGTCCACTGCTGTCAAGTTGATTCCAACTCACAGCGACCGTACAGGACAGGGTAGAACTGGTCCACGGGAGGTTTTGCGACTGAAAGTCTTTATGGGGCAGACAAGCCAGAGCTCCCCAACCCACTGCCGACAGGACAGACCCATCCCATAGCGTTTCCAAATATGCAAACCTTTCACGAAGAAGACTGCCACCTTGCTCGCCTGTGGAGAGGCAAGTGGGTTCAAACCTGCTGAGCTTTCCCTTAGCAGCTGTGTGCTTTAATCACTGCACCACCACAGCTCCTGGCAGCACTCAGTAAATACTGGCCCAATAGAATCCCCAACACACACACACACACACACACACACAGTCTCAGGTTGTACATGCCACATGTCCGAAAGTTCTTCCAGGCATTTAAACACTGTGCTTCGGATACAACCTAAGTGGTTTGCTCTGATTTGTCATCAACAAGGACTTGACCTTATTCACCACCCTGCTCACAGATAATGATCCTAGGAGCGGGGGACATGAAATAAAGACTTTGAACATAGCAGAACTTCTCAATGAACACTGGTTTATGATTTCCCCTTCTCTACTCTCCAAAGAAAGGCATCCCTTCTTTTACAAGCTCTTAACATCTCCCCCACCCAAGCTGGGGCCTGGGCATCTGGGCCCTGTCCCTCCAAGTCTTTGGTTCCTTTAGACCCCAATTCTCACCCTGGGGAACTTCCCACACACTGCTCCCAGTAGATCTGCGAGCCACCGCTACAAGGGGACCAGCAGGACCTAGGGGAACAGAAAGGGGGTGGGAGCGTGGGCAGAGACTGGAGATGGTGAGGGAGATAAGGCAGCAGGAGGAAAGGCTGTGAGGGATGGAGGCAGGCTACAGCAGAAAGAGAAGCCCAGGAAGGTGGGGAAGCAGAAGTGGTGGTGAGCACCAGGAGAGAAAGGGGGTGATGCCAAAGGAGGGGGGTTAGAAAGCTAAAGAGGGAGGTGCCTGGTGGGGTAAACCAAAGAAAGGCCAGAAAGGATACCGAGAGAGGAACAAAGGAGAAGCAGGTAGAGCCACAGAGGCAACTGGGGCTTGAGAGAGTCCCCAATACAGACAGAGGCCCAGCCCCCGTGGGGAGGGGAAGGGGCCACATCTGTGTTGGATAGATCCTGGTGGAGGCAGGCAGCAGGTCAGGGTTAGTAGGCAGTGCTGGTCAGGAGAGAGGTCATTACACTATTTTCAGCCAAAGCCCAACCCCCTCCTTATTACGACCACCACCCCTCCCCAGCAAACACTCTCCCAAGCCAGTCTGGAGGGCCTAGGGGCTGAGAGGGTAGGGGCCTCTAGGCATGGGGGAGCAGAGAGAATCTAAGGGGCTGGGCTTGGCTCTCAGAAGGGCAGGGGGCTGGTTTCCCAGGATGAAGGCTGGGGTGGGAGAGCTCGGGAGGGTGGAGGGAACTAGGGCAGGCTCGGCAGCCTAGGAGGGGTGGGGGCAGGGGTCCAGGGTTGAGGACTGGGGGAGGGGAGGGAGGAGGAGGGGAATGGAGGCCATCTCTGCTGAAGAACACCTCCCCCGATTAGCAGAGCACAAGTCTCTTATTAAAGCGGGTCCCTGGGGATTAGACTATAAAAGTCTCTTTTTCCTTTCCCCTCTCTCCCTCCGCTCCGCTCCGCTCCCCCTCCCTCTCGGAAGAGATCAGACCCGCTCTTAAAGGGGACGTACAATACCTGGCTAGAGACCCAGTTCCTCCTTAGTTACCCACATCGCGAAGTGGAAGTTAGGGTAGGACGCTGTCTGCTGATGCCCCAAACCACCACCACTGGCCGGCACTGCCCAATCCATGCCTGCAGGATCCGTTGACTTCCTGCATTCCTGTTGGCAGAACTAACTGCACTCAAGCCATTAGCTTCAGGGGATGCTTGGGAGAGGGGGGCAAGATAGGGGTCGCCAGCCCCATTACCCATCTGGGAAACACACACACACCACACACACACACACACACACACACACACACACACACACACACACCAGAATGTCTGCCCCTTCTCCAGCCGTCATGTGTCCAGAAAACAACTCTTCCGAATTCCTCGACAACTCTTGTTTCCTAGAATAGCTGCCACCACCCGCCCTGCCCTCGCTTGCTCTCTGACTGACCCTTGCTTCCGTACCCAGAAGCATCTTAAGCAGAAGGGAGACCCGGGAACCCAAGACGGGAGCCCCACGCCTTCCCTGGAAACGCCAGTTAGTCTGCTAGTCTTTGAGCTTCCCGATAGCCCTGTACAACTGTGGTCTGCAGAATAAGGCTGTTAGCTTGTCCAAGGCGCTCACACTCCCAGATGCGCACCTGGGATCCAGTGCCTCTCCCATGGGGGGTGGGCCAGTAAGACTCCCCTCAGCCCCCAGCTTTTTATGACCCATCTGCCAATAAAGTCCGTCCCCCCCTACTTCTCTTCAGAGCCATAAAACCAACCTGTGTGTGTGTGTGTGTGTGTGTGTGTGTACTCGCAGCAGGCTGTGCAGAACCACGAAGGAAGAAGGGGGGGCTGGTACCTTGCAGTCACCCCCCACCTCAGTGGGGGAGGGGAAGAGGGAGTCAGCTGACCCTCGGGAACGCTGCGGGGCAGGCGGGGAGGTGGTAGTGCTGGAGTATTGGCCTGGATTTTCCAGGCCATAAAATTTCAAAGCAGCTCAAGTCTATTAACATGTTCATCTTCCATTTGGCTAGGGACTCGGATGCCAGGTTTCCTCCCCCAAGCCCAACCTGGTGTGTGTGGTTCTTTCCTCCTGTTCCTCCCCAGGTCTTCTCCCTCAAGTCCGGCTGTGGGGAGGGGCAGGTGAATGAGGCGGAACACCGCTGGATAGTCTGAGCAGCCAGAGGGTGCTTGGCTCCCAGTGCAATGAGTTCGGTTCCGAGCGCCAGCTCAGCTCCTAGAAGGCACAGCTTTCCCGGCCCCGTGGGGAAACTGGGTTTTGAGGTGGGACTCGGGGTACAGAGGCTGCCAGCCGCGCTGCTGGTGGCGATCAGGGCTCTGGGACTCTATTCTTGGTAGAGGGAGAGCGGCCTCGAGTTTCCGCAGCCCGGTGGGCGCGCTGCGTAGTTTCGGGCGGAGGGGGAAAGTTGGTGGCAAGGCCGCCGAACCGGCAGAGAGCACGCAGCCTGACCCGGGACTGCGGGAGTCCCGGAACCTCCCGCTTCCCTTCTCCAGCCTCCCCGCCACCTCCCTTCGGAACAAAGTCTCCGGCGCGTCCCCTCCACTGCGGGACCCGGCTTTCGCCGACTCCCTCCTGCAGGGTCTTTTGGCGCACTTTAGGGGGCGAGAGGCGGCATCTCGCCACCCACCCGCATTGCCGCGCCCCCCACCTCCGGGAACCAGTGTGCACACAGCTCCGCAGCCCCCCTTCCACCGCTCGAAAAACTTCTAGGGCGCAGCTCCCGCCCCCAGCCCGTCAAGTTTGCGCGGAAAAGGCTCCTGTCGGTCCAGGCGACCGGGAGCGCTCCGCTACCGCGCAGGAGGCGCTCGCCTTCCCGGGGCCGGCGCCCGCACCCCGCACCCGCTTACTCTCTTGGGCCATGCTAATGACGGTCTCGGTGGTGGCGTGGTACTCGTCCTCCTCCAGGAAGTCCTCGGGCTGCTGCGCGTCGCCCTGGAAGTCGTGCAGGTCCAGGATCTGCTGCAGCGGCGGCGCCTTGGGCAGGAGCTGCTTCACCACCTCGCGGCTGATGTTGGGCGCCTCCTTGAGCCGCAGTTTGCTCAGGATCTGCGACTTGATGCTCTCCAGGCGCAGCTCGCGGCTGTGCTGCCGCCACACGCACACCGGGCAGCCGTCCGGCTCGGGCGCCGCGGACGCGGGTGCGGACGCGGGTGCGGACGCGGACCCGGCCGGCGGGCTGGAGCGCTCCCCCGCGGCCCCCGCGGCCCCCGCCGCCGCCGTCGCCGCCGCCGCCGCCGCCGCCGCCGCGGGGTCCTCGGCTGCCTCCCCCCGGGGCCGCAGCTCCAGGGCGAGGAGCAGGAAACCCAGCAGCAGCGGGGCCGCGAGCACCATGCTGGAGGGGAGGGAGGACTGGGGGGCGGGGACGCCGGAGTCCCGCGGGGAGGGGGCGGGAGGGAGGAGGGAAGGAGGAGGAGGGGGTCCGGGCGGCGCGGGATTGGGGGCTGCCCGGCCGAGGGGGGGCCGGGGGGTCGGGGGCAGCGGGCGCGCGGGCGGGGCGGGCGGGCGGCCGGGGCGGGTGCCTGGGGGGGCCCGAGCCCCGGCCGGGCTCTTTATAGCCCCGGCCCCCGTGTCGTCAGCGGCCGCGATTGGCTGCGGAGCCAACAAAAGAGGCAGCGCTGTCATCCGAGGCGAGAGAGGGAGCCGGAGAGAGCGGAGGAAGAGAGAGAGAGAGAGAGAGAGAGAGAGAGAGAGAGCGAGCGCGAGGAAGAGGGAGGGATCGAGGGCCCAGAGATGGAGAGACAGAGATGTTAGGTCGAGGGGGGGGGTAGGAGGGGGAGAAGGGAGAGAGGAACGTCAAAGTCAGGGATACCTTGGAAGGACCGTGAAATAAAGAGGGGAAGGGACAGAGACAGGAAAGGGGAAGAAAGAGACAAAGAGAGAAAAGAGACTATCCAGAAGGGAGAAGACACAGAGAGGAGAGGTTTCGCCAGAGAGACCGAAGCTGTACTCCTGCACGGGGGCCGGGCACAGAGAAAGGAAAAATACAGGGCTAACTAGTGGGAAAGTTGTGATGGAGAGAGAACCCGAGACCGAGATAGGAGAGAGAGCTACGGCTGGACACGACACAGGGAGAGAGAAAGGTGGACGGAGTCAGATCACCAGATCAGATGGGAACAAGGGACAAAGACCAGAGCTCTGGATCTGGAGGGGGGAGACCAGCCTGGGGAGCGGGGTGCAAGGAGAAAGACCGAGCCTTGGAGCTAGGAAGAGCTCCCTGGAGGAGGCTGACCTGAAACTCGTGGGGAAGGGGAGACTGACTCCCGTACGGAGGAGCTAGAGGCCAGCAACAAAAATCCGTTCCGGGGAAGCCCAGAGAGCCCCCAGGGGAAGGACAGGCAGCTGGACCCTAGGAACCAGCCGCGCAGAGACCCCGGCTACAGGAGGGAGTCCAAAAAGGAGGTTAAAAGAAGCCTTGCCGTGTACCAGTAGTCTGGACGCCCGAGAAGGCTCCCGAGGAGAGAGAGGGAAAGATTGGACGCAGGAGAAAGGGACAGATTAGAGAGCAAAAGGCCAGGGATAGTCTGAGAGGTGGGAGAGTGGGGAGAAGCACGGAGGAAGGAAGAGTTAGACTCAACTTACAAGAGTGAGTTTGAGCAAAAAATTAAAAAAAAAAAAAAAGAGTGAGTTTAGAGTGGGGCCTGAAGGGTGGGGGTAGCCAGAAGCTGCAGGAGAGAAGAGGGGGCTGGGGATGAAGGCAGTTTTAGGTCTGGAAACCACTATGTATGGAGAGGAATTTGGGCCTCAGAATTTGTAGCTATACTTTTGATGTGCGAGGTGGGTGGGTGGGGGTGGTCTTGGAAGTCTGGGAACGGGTTAGAGTCTTCAGGTGTGAGCCTGGGCCCAGCCCCTAGAGGCAGAGTGGGAGGATGCCCAGGTACAACAAGGTTGGCACTTACAAGGCTGCTGCTTAACATGTCCTGGTTCTGAACACCTTTCCCAGATGTGGGCTTCTTCAGCCTGATCTCTTAATCTCAAAACCCTGACAGGCAATAAACCAATATCCACTGGTTTTAAAAAACGTTCCAAGGATTCCCCTTGGGCTCTTGGCGGTGTTGCCAGTGCCTGGTGATGCTGGGCACACACAGTTTGTTGACTGGCTTAATGGGATCTGGGAAACCTGGGATGCCTTCCACACTGACAGTTCTGACACATAACAACCCAGGAGCCAGCACACATCAGAAGGGCACCCTGCCTCCACCTGCACTCTCCTCACAATTGTGTTTGAGCCCCCTGCTGCAGATCTTCTCCTTGAAGATCTCTTCCTTTTCCGCTGCCCCTCTGAATTAACCAAGCATGGTGTCTTTTTCTGGGGCCTGTGACTCCTCACAACATGTCCAAAGTACATAAGACGCTTTGCCATCCTTGCTTCTTTTTAAATTTTATTTAATAATTTTTATTGGGGCTCATACAACTCTTACCACAATCCATACATACATCAATTGAGTAAAGCACCCTTATACATTCGTTGTCCTTGTCATTCTCAAAATTCGCCTTCCACTTGGGTTCCTGGAATCAGCTCGGTTTCCTTTTTTTTCCTCCCCCTTGCCATCCTTGCTTCTAAGAAGTATTCTGGCCCTACTTTTTCCACCACAGACTCCTTTGTTCTTTGGGCACGGTGGTTTTAATGTTCTTTGCCAACACCATATGCATATTCAAATGAATTCATTCCTCTTGAGCCTTCCCTATTCATTTTACTCACATGCAGATGAGGCCATTGAAGATACCAGGGTTTGGGTCAGGGACACTTTGGGTTAGTCCTCAGAGTGACACCCTGGCTTGTGGACACTTCGAAAATGTCTTGTGGAGAAGATGTGTCCAAAGCAACATGCCTTTTGATTGATTGATTCCTGCTTCCAGGAACATTAATTGTAAATCCAAATAAGATGAAACCCTTGACCACTCCAATCTTTTCCATGATGTTGTGTATGGGTTCCGTGGTGAGGGTTTTGGACTCTTCCCTCCCTGGATGTGAAGGAAGATAGGTACATCTCAGCATTTCATCAAGCTTCATCAAATGTAAAGTGTGGTTCACAACACCTGCCCTCAACCTGTTTTCAGGTTTATGTAGTAATAAAACAATGGTTGAAGGGCTGGCCCCAATCCCAACTACGTGGACAACCCCCCTACCCCCAAAGAATGCACTTCAGAGAACAGTACTGAAAGTACAGCTCAGGGAGAAGGGCACGTCTGATCAGTGCACATAGGAGCAGACAAAGAGGGAAGGAGAGAGAGAGAGAGAGTGGAACACAACCTGGTCTACCAAGCCCTGAGGAAAGCATTCCTGCTCAGAGCAACCAATGCACAGAGAAGACCATAGGGCCGGGCCCTCCACGAGACATAATGTCCCTCACTGACCCATAGCTCTATGAGGGACAACACTGGAGACACAGTGTGGGAATTGTTCCTGATCTGACCCCACACACTGTGGTGAAACACTAAGGGTGTGCAATAGAACAGCAAGGTGAGCAAAGCAATGAAATCCCTGGGGAATACCAAACATAGACTTTGGTGCTAGGACGAGGCACCCTATCAGACTCCAGAGGACAACACTCCTAAAGGCCCACAAACAGATCTGGAGCTATTTGTACTATAAATATTATAGGCTTTTCTTTTTTTGTCCTGGGTTTTTATTGTTCTGTTTTTTGTTTTCTTTTGTTGCTTTGTTTTGCTCTGCCTTGGTGTTGTGCTTATTGTTGTCTCTGCATGACTATCTAGATGAAATAGGTGGGATAAACAATCCAGAGGAGAAAACATTGGCCCGATGGTACCAGGAGGACACACGAGAGGGAGAGGCAGGGAAAGGGACAGAGGGTGTCAACCAACTCAGGGACAGGGAACAACAAAGTGGTCTACAATCAATGGCAAGGAGGGGAAAGGATGCCTTGATCAGGGGCAATGTAGCCCAAATGTATCAAAACACAAATGAAGGCCCATCATGACAGTGGGACAAGAGGAAAGTCAAAGGAAATAGAGGAAAGAACTATGAGGCAAAGGACATTTGTCGAGGTCTAAATACAGGTAAGTACTTATGTAAATATATTTATATGTAAGGTTAGGGAAATAGATCTATGTACATACATTTATATGTTAAATATTAAGGTATAACCAGATGGACTTTGGGCCTCAACTCTAGCACTCTCTCAGCACAAGAACACTTTGTTCTAATAACCTGGCATTCTGTGATGCTCACCTTTCCCAACAGGATCACGGAAGACAAAATGGGTGCATAAGCAAATGTGATGAAGAAAGTTGATGGTGCCCAGCTATCAAAAGATATAGCGTCTGAGGTTTTAAAGGCTGAGAAGCAAACAAACAAACAAACAAAAAAATCCACAAGGAAGAAGCACATCAGCCTATGTTGGTCATGAGGTGTCCATGGGATCAGGTATTGGGCATCAACGACTCAAAAGAAAACAAAAACATCATATCAATGTAAATGAGGCGGAGGATGGAGTGGAGACCCACAGCCCATCTGTAGACAATTGAACATCCCCTTGCAGAAGGGTCACAAGGCAGAGATGAGCTAGTCAGGGTGCAGTCTAGCACCTACCAAGGAAACACACAACTTTCCTGTAGTTCTTTAATGCATCCAACCCACACATCCACCCCCACTATCATGACCCCAAGTCTACCTTATGATTTCAGCTAAACCAGAGCATGTCTATTGGTACAGAAAAGAGTTGGGGAAAAAAAGTTGGAAACAGGGAAAACAGGAAAGATAAACCTCTCAGGACCAATAATGAGAGTAGTGATACCAGGGGGGAAGGGAAGAGGCAGGAGGGGGAAAGTAAAGGGGAAACTATCACAATGATTGACATATAACCTCCTCCCAGGGGAATGGACAACAGAAAAGTGGTTGAAGGGAGACAGCCATCTGTGTAAGACATGAACAAAATAATAATTTTTAAATGATCAAGGGTTTATGAAGGAAGAAGTGTGGGGGAGGGAGGAAGAAAAAAAGAGGAGCTGATACCAAGGGCTCAAGTAGAAAGCAAATGTTTTAACATGATGATGGCAACACATGTACAAATGTGCTTGACACAATGGATGTGTGTAAGGATTGTGATAAGAGCTGTAAGAGCCCCAGTAAAATGATTAAAACAACAACTACAAAAAGCTATGGCAGCCTCCTCGCGCCTTTTCAAGGGGGGTCTCTTTCTGTTTGGGCTCCCAAAGCAGGGATTGTCTTGATCACGTGTTCCGGCATATTCTGCTCTCTGAACTGCTTCTCTGCTTTTCAGTGCTCAGCAAAATGGCAAACACCAGGAGAATTCTGCAAGGGTGACCCCTCTACATTCCCTCACCCAACACAGGCCGTATGCAATGTGACAAATCTGAGAGAGAGAGAGAGGCACATGGTCAATAAGACCCAGTCCCTTCCCTTTGGGTTGACATCGCTAAACAGCATCTGCCAAGAGTCCATGCCAGATGCTGCCTCCTCAATATCTTCATTCGGATGTCCTTCCGCACCCCATGGGAGACTCCTGGGCTTCAACTCCCATCAAGAGTTACCATCTCAGAAATTCACAGGGGCAATCCCACCCTGTCCTGTTGATTCTCTAGGAGCCACCATTGACCTGATGGCAGAGAGTGAATGAAGCACTTCAAACTTCTGGCCTGCCTGAGATGTGCTCCCATCCCGTGGCTTTTCATTTCAGTGAGCGGCGCTCAGTCATCCAGGCCCGAAACCTGGGTCTGCTGTCTACTCTCACTCCCATCTTAACTTTTGCATAGATTGCTTCTTCTTTCTAGAACAACTCTCCCTCCTACAATATCTCCTTCTGCCCAACCTGTTGGCCCCATTTTCTCTTTCTTTAGGTCTCAGTATAAGCAACATTTAAACATGTCTCCTGGCACTTCTCTGAATTCCAAGGCTCTTATTAATGCCTCCCCCACTCCCCCAGCTCCCCTTATACCGTCTTTTGTCAAGTGGATGCTAATCCTATGGCTTCTAGACTGGCTCTAGGCTTTCTAGGTTCAAGTCCCAGCTCTGACCCTTTTCTGACTGTGTCAACTTGGACAAATTATTCAGTCCCTCTATGCTCCAGTGTTTCTTCATCTCTGAGACGGGGAGAACTATGCTCCCTTGAATGCATACGGGTTGGGGCATTGGATGCCTGTCAAGCCCCCCCGAAAGGAGCTAGTTCCTCTCACCTCCTTTCGTTGTGAGATCCAAGGGAGCAGAAGTTTTTTCACTGAAATATTCCTCGGCACCTAGTGCAGCCACTTCCATAAGTAATAAAGACACTCGCTAACGTGTACTTCCTGAGAGCTGCCTGTCCTGCGAAGCCCAGGTGGAGAGCCAGCTGTGTGTTTGTGGTCATGAGGGGTGATGGATGTCTACCAAACAGGCAGCAAGAGCCAGAAACAACCAGAGGCAGAAAGGACGCCTTTCTGCTTCCACTAAATAGGAAACGCTGACATCTCGTGGTAGAATTTGGATTTTCAGCTCCTTGAAGGCGGGACTAAACACCAGTTGTTTTTGTTGTTTTGTCTGCTTTTTCCACTCTTAGCATGTTTTCGCTTTCGATTTCTAACTAGTCTGAGAAGTGTCATAATGCATTAAGTAAGTTCTGTTTGTATCCTGTTAAGTTTTGCCTCTTTTTTTTAGTATTTCTTCAGACCCAGGGCTGTTAAGTTCCTGAGCTTCAGGACTGTAAACTCCTTAGCGGCAAAGATGGCAAGACTTGGTCTTACAAACTTTGGACGTGTGGTCGGGAGAGGCCAGTGCGTGGAGAAGGACGGCCTGCTTGGTAAAGTGGAGAGATCCTCAAGGAGATGGAGGGACACATCGTGGCTGGAACCATGGGACCAGGGACAATTGTAAGGATGGAGCCGGACCATACAGTATAACTAGTGTTTGTGCACAGGGGTCGCTATGGGTCGGAACCGGCTGGATGGCACCTAACAGCAACTACGACTGCAAGGTCAGCAGCTCGAACCCACCCATCGATCGGTCGGTGGGAGAAAGAAGAGGCTGTCTGCTCCCGTAAAGGTCCAGGGGGAGGGGGGAGCAGTGCCGCTCTGTTCTGCAGGGTCCCTCTGAGTGCGAATCGCCTCGATGGCAGTGAGTGTGGTTTGAACTCTAGGTGTCTTTTGGGGGCTTCGGGGCTTCACTGGTCTTGAAGAGGGTTGGGCGAGGTCTGGGCATTTTGTTCAATCCCCTAATCAACCCGACGCGGCCTGGCCCAGACTCGGCCCCGCCCACTGTCCTGGTCTCCTAGCAACTGCCCTGGGCCCGGGGCGCCCCGCGCGAGGTCCGGTGTTGCCCGGGCAACCTCAGGCCCGCCTCCTGCAAGGTCCTGGCTGCTTTGTAGCAAGGCCGTGTGGGAGCCCGAGGGAAGCGCCTGGGTCTGCAGGTGTGACGGAGCGGGAGCCGGGGGCGACGGCCCCAGCGCAGGGAATGGGGTTCCCGGGCGGGAGGGAGGCCCAGACGCGCTCGCGGCGCCTCGGGAAGAGGGGCGTGGCGGCCCCGGGAAGAGCGCGCAGCTCCCGGGGTGCCACCGTGCCGCCCGACAGGGGAAGCACTGTGAGAAGGCGGGAGCACTCCTGCGATCCTGCACCCCTCCACGCAGGCCACCCCACTTCCACCCGCGTCTTGCCTGCTGGCTCCGGAACTGGACGTAGTGGGGGCCCAGCTCTTTCTCCTTTCCCAGGGAGATTCCCTAATCGGATCCGCTCGCTTTTTCTCCCAAGGGCCCCATTTCTGGGGTCAGTGGACTTATTCCCAGACACCACAGCCTTTCCTGGGAGGGGTGGGGTTAGCACGTTGTTGTTGTGTGTGTGTCTGCCTGTCCTCTGCCCTCCAGCATGCATGGTGCTGGTGGTGGTGCTGGTGGTGGGAGGGGGATGTGGGCAGCTATTCTGGGCTGAGGGTAACATGTTAGCCCACAAACCCGGGACAGCTCACTGTAATTACTGTCCTCTCCACCACACCACTTTATAAGTCCTGGGATGACACTGCTTGGGTAGCTTAGCAGTCATATTAACCTCTTTAGCCCCAAGACCTTCGAGAAGTTGGGGATTTGGAGGTGGGAGCTAGTGTTTTCATTTGAGGAGTAAAGGGGAAATATGACCCAGGGGACTCTTAACAATCACTGAGGGGTCACATCTTCCTTGGCCTCTGGCACCCCTACCTCTTCTACCTCCCCTCACGTTCGTTCCTGCACAGGCTCTGAGAGTACCCTCTCTTTCCTCTGCTCCCTTGGTCTCTGCAGGCATTGTGGGCCACCCTGCCTTTTTTCTACTTTCACCTAAGGCTCCTTCTCTGTAGGAGGGAGCCCTGGTGCCTTAGTGATTACCCATTGGGCTGCTTGCCTAGAGGTCAGCAGTTCGAAACCACCGGCTGCCCTGCGGGTGAAAGATGGGGCTTTCTACTTTCTTACAGAGTTACAGTACCCCAAGGGCAGTTCTACCCTGTCCTACAGTGTTGCTATGAGTCAGAATTCACTCGATGGCAGGGAGCCACGTCTCCAGGCCCAAGGTTGAGGGCTTCCTGCAGGCCCTGCTGGGCACAGCACCCAAAGCTGACTGCATTGCCCAGATATGTCGGTAGGAGGTGCCATCATTTGAGTTGTTGGTCAAGGGGAAGCCCAGCTCTAAGCTTAAGGGCTGCTTCAGGGACTTCAAAACTTGGCACATGTGTTGCTCCAGTATGTGACAAAGCCTGACCCACCACTGTCACATGAGGAGCAGGCCACAGGAGTGTTCACAGGGAGTTCAGTTCCCAGAGGCTAGTAGAGTGAGCTGTTGCCAGGTAGGGGCAATGTGTGTGTTGAAATGGTGAGGCTGTGAGGATGACCAGAGGGCTTGGGACCCAGAAACTAGAGACAAGGGTGCCAACATGACTCCTCCTCTGTCCTTTTGTCCGAACCCTCCTGACCCAACCTCTTCTCATCCCCTCATTTCCCTGAGCTGCACAACCACTTATGGGGGAGGAGTCTAACCAGTCTGAGAAGAGCCCGGGTGAGTTCTCGAAAGGCCCCTTGCCCAGCATCTCAGGCCCTTCAGTAACCCCCAGCCTGTGGGGACCCGAGCATCTTGGCTGCTCTTTCTCACAGTCCTGGATACACTCGATTGTTGGTCTGTTCCTAAAGGCTGTTAGCATCTTAAAGGTAAGGGGGACTTGCTGACCCATCGCTATCTGCTCCCAGTGCCTGGCAAATGTGAGCTCACAATGAACAAATGGATGCGTTCCTATTCAGCTCTGGCTGAGGTTTCTCAGCTCCAAGGAATAGAAGCCTGAAATTATATCCTCTGCCAACAGCCCACCCCACTGTTGTGCCTTTTTCTCATTTCTCTTCATTCATCTCTGTTTCATCCCAGGAGAGACCAGGGCTGCGCAGGTCTATGGCTCTCAGGCAAAGCAGAGGCTTCTGAGCTGGGACCTGGTCAAGAGCCACGAAGCAGTCAACCAAGCAGTCAAGTCAAGGCAGTGTAGGAGGAAGCCATGGCTCCGGCTGAGGTGCTGAACTGGAAGGGCTAAAGCTGTGCACACTGGCCACTTGCCGGCTGGGCATCTCCGCTGTTAACCCCAGGGCTCAATTCCATTCCGTTCCGCAAGGTCAGCAGTTTGAAACCCCCAGTTCAAAACCACTTCTGTCTGTCATCAGCTGCACGGGAAGCACTGAAGGTCCGATCTCACAAGGTCACACAGTGGGCAATGGATACTGCTCCCTGGGGGCACTAGGACAATGCAGGAGGGATTGCAAAAGCAGACTCTTCATTCTGGATTATGGGTTATAGGACAAACCCTTTTAATTGCCAGGGTAGGGGGAAACGGAATAATTACTCCCCTCTCAAAAGGAAGCCATAAGCCAAACAAGTTTGGGGAGCTATGAGTTAAAGGGTGCAGTCCTCCAGACTGCTAAGTCTGCCCAGGACCTCAGACGCCAGCCACAAATTTGGAGTCCCCACTGCACTAATCACTCCGGACTTGCTGGCTCCCACTACTCGCTTGGATTGGACAATTCACAAGAATGACTCACAGAAATGTGGAAAACTCAATACCGTTCTACCAAAAATGATACAAATAGCGAGATCCATCCCGCAAGATCTGGGAGGGTTGTCAGCATGGTGTTTCCAAGTCCTCCAAAGAGATGCGCTCTCCTCCCACTAGGAGCCCCTGGCTGGCTAGGGTTGAGGAGTTGGGTTGCTAACTGCAAGGTCAGCCGTTCGAAACCACCAGCCTCTGTGCCTGTGCGAGCAGGATGGGTTTTCTATTGGCGTAAACAGTTGGTGTAGAAACTCACAGGGGCAGTTCTGTGTCCTGCACGGTTGCTGTGAGTCAGGATTGCCTCGGTGGCGGTGAGTCATCCACACCCATGCACGTCTGTCTCCAACCGGGAAGCCGGTGGAGTGTTTGTGTCTAGAGACTTTGCTGGGCCCTCCCATTCCTCTCTTGGGTGCAGTCCCTGGGTGGTATGAGCAATGACCCTGCTCAAGGTGCTCCTGGCCAACTAACAGGTTGGGGGTTTGAGTCTACTCAGGTGCCTCCGAGGAAAGGCCTGGTGATCTACTTAAATGTCCCATGGAGTCTAGTTCTGTGAGTCCGAACTCTGGCAACTAGTTGGATATATATATATATTTTAACTCTTAAGGATAAACAAAGGTAGGTTTTTGGTTTTTTTTAAAGGTGGGTCTTTTGGGCCTGCCTAACACCTGGGGTGGTGGTGGGGGGTAGCTCTTGGTGTAGCCTCAGCTCTATTCTGGAGGCCTCATCAAAGACACTTGAGGAATTCTAAGGTTTTAGAGGCTTGTTTTCAGGTAGCAAGGACAAGGGCCCAATTCTTTGAGCCACGTTAAATGATTAACCTCAGAGTGTGAGGCAGCCTTTGTCCATCTTAAGGTTGCAGAACCTACTCCATTTCTCTGTGGCCCTGTGAAAGTGGGGGTGGGGGGTGGGGGACAGGGGCCAAACCTGCTGCCATCCAGATGGGCCCACCAACTCCTTCAGTGGCGGGTTTGAGCTGCCCAGGGCCCTGGTGACATGTAGGTGTGGCCTTCCTCCTGTTTTGCTGGGGAAAACAGGTTCCTGTGGGGGTGGGGACAGGTGGGGGGGAGGAGGAGAGGGAATTTAGCCAAAGACAGTGTAAGTGTGAGTGGTGGAGCAGGTCGTGGCCGGGTTTCTGACCTCACGAGCTGTTTGCTGCTGCTGCTGCAGTGTGGACCCTGGTATGTCAGGACCTGGCTCAGCTGCAGGTGGACCCCAAATTCGAATTCGTGGCTTTTTAATAAATTTTATTTAATGTTAATAAATTTTATTTAATGAGTTTTACATGTCTTTGTCATCCATCGGTTGCTATTTAGTTGCTCAGAATCCTGTAAACGTTCATCTTCAAGATCGCCCTTGTTCAAGGAGCCACGTCATCCAGTAGGCATGAATCGCAGATCTGTCAGTTCTTCTGGTTACACCGCTTTAACCTCCATTATGGACAAATGTCACACATTTCATGCCTGAAACTTGTTATTCTCTTCAGGGCCCTAGAAGTAGGAAGTACATTTATGTTTGAGGGGGAAATAACTATTAGTGCTAAATATTTCTACATTGTTAACTTTTAGTACTGCTTGAGCAAAGTGTTACAGGTCTCATTGTCACCAGTGCAATTAATCCACAGTGATGGAAGCAAAACCTGCCATCCTTTCAGCCCCAACTGTCCGTCTGGACACCATGATCAGCTGTGCCCACTTTCTCAGACTGAGGCTGCAGGGTTGGAGGCTTTATCTCTCGGAGCCTCACTTGGCTCCCAAGGAGGATAGGAGGATCTTCCCTGGGTACTTAGCAGGAGGGGCTGGGACCATCACCACTGGGCACCCACGGTGAATGGGAACTTTCTTCCACCAAGCCACCGAGATCCTCAGTGGCAAAGTCTCTCTGGGGAGGGGGAGGGGAGGAGAGGGGGAGGGAGGAGGCGTCTTCCCTTGGGGTTGCACATGGCACACGGGAGCGTCTCCTAGGGGTGCTCCAACAGCAGGACCATAGGTGCTGTCAGCCCCTTCCTGATCATCCCTGGGGTCTGGAAACTGCCATCAAGCACCCCTGCCTTTCTCATTTCCATAGATAAAGCCTACGTTTCAATCCCAGGACACCAATTCAGACTCAGCCTCTGAACTTCACCTTGCAGCCTGGATGCTCCTACTCTGCAGCAATGATGGCCTGGGGACACACCGCTATCCTGCCCTCTCCCTCCCTCCCATCCCACCTCCCCTCTGTCCTTCTTCCTCTTCCCTCAAGGCTCATTATCCCTCCAGTGTCTTCTTTTGGGAGACTTTGTGGCACTGTTTGTGGGTTGGGCTGCAATCCACAGGGTCAGCAGTTCAGAACCACCAGAGGCTCCTTGGCAGGAACAGGGTGGGCTTTCTACACCTGTAAATAGTTAGTCTTGGAAACTCAAAGGAACGGTTCTGAGGTGGGCTTTAAAAAAAAACCACCTCATTTTATTGGGGGCTTGTACAACTCTTATCACGATCCACACATAGGTCCATTGTGTCAAGCACTTTTGTACATTTGTTGTCCACACATTTACTTTCTACTTGAGCCCTTGGTATCAGCTGGCTTTTTTGTTTTTATGTCCTCTATTATTCTCCCCATGTCTCCCCACCTTTCTCTGTTATTCTCGGCCTCTCCTCACCCCTCTCACAACCTGACTCTTGTCATCCCTTCCCTAGCCCCACTGGTCCCTGTCGTTCACTGGGGCCTCTCCTCCTTGGGGTCCTGCCTTTTCTCCTGAGCGGGCCTCCCATGGTGACCCTGCTGGGTGGCAGGGGAGGCGCTGTGTATGCAGCAGGCTCTGGACTTCCGGTGGGGAGCTGGGCTCCAGGAGGCCTTGGGTGCTGGCCACAAGCTTCGGAGAAGGCTCTATCTTTGTTTGGGACACCTGAGGTCTCGAGGCACTGTTGCTGGCCCCAGATGGTGGTGCAGCCTTGCCCTGCTGAGGAGGAGGGGAGTGAAAGTTCCCCATCCAGCTCTACCACCGCCCAGTGATGGACACCCAAGGGGCAGACGTCCAGGTCTGCTGGTGGTGGCACATGTGGCTGCCGGACGCTTGGAGTGTGTGCTGCGGGGTATGATGTGAAGATCAACATCCGAGGTCAGCTGCGAGCGCGGCAGGCATGCCCAGCTCAGCAGTGGCCTCCCAGGCTATGTGGGTGTTGTGAGGTGCACTGAGTCAGTTCTGACACATTGTGACCCCATGGGCCCCAGAATGAAACACTGCCCGTTCCTGTGCCAGAACGTAGGGGCACAGCCACTAGCTCCAGTCATGTCGTGCCCGGCCTTCCTCTGCCCCTCTGCTTCCCCAAGCAGATGTCCTTCCCCAGGGACTGGTCTCTCCAGCCGACGTGTCCAAAACACACGAGACGAAGTCTAGCCATCCTTGCCCCTCAGGAGACTTCTGCTGCTACTTCTTCCAAGACAGAGTTGTGTGTCTTTTGGGCTGTCCCCAGGTACTGACAGTATTCTTCATGAGCACACCATCTTCTTCGGACTACGTTAGCTAATATCCAGCTTTCTCATGTATCTGAGGCAATTGAAAATACAACTGAATGGGTCTGAAGGGATGGTTGTGTAATTGAGGGGTAAATTAAAGAAACAGCAGACAGGCCTGCAAGCGCTCACCTCTTCCATGGAGGCTGGGACGGGGGGGGGGGGGGGGGGGAATGTATTCTCCGACAAGCTTATATAATCACCAGGCATGCAAGTTATGTCATACACATATGTAACAGGAAGGGCATGTATTAGAGGCACACACGTAACAGGAAGAGGAGGGACTAGAGTCATATACATGACAGGAAGGCACATACGTAACAAGATGGCGGGCTCTAGAGTCAAGATGGCAGCTTAACCTTGGTTGTCTCTGAGCTGGCTTGACTCTAGGTGTCTCTGAGCTCTTCCCCAGGGGAGCAATCTATGATCCTTATCAGAAGGGAGTGGGTCCTACTTATGGTGGTTCAGACAATAGGGTCTGATTGCTCTTGGTGGCAGACAACCTTCAGGGAAGTATCCTTCAAGCAGTTGACCTTCAAGCATTTTAGTAGCTTGCAAGTACCTTAAGATTGGCATTATTCCAGGGGGACATCTTGGGGCATAACGTCTACTTAGGAAAACGTGACTGGAACACATCTCCAACCCATGAATGTGAAGGTCTCCCTCCACAGAGTCCCAGCCTCCCAGACACCTTCACATAAAGGGTTTGTCCACATACACTCTTCCTGGTTGATTCCCACAGAGGGGCTCCATGCTCCTGGTCTGGCACCTTAGCCTTCTCCTTGCCCACCTGGTGTCTCCACCTCTTCTCTCCCCCACTCTTCTGCCCACAGCCAGGCCTTCTAGAACCTGCGCTGGAGAAGGCCTCCCTATCGAATGGACTACTCTTCTTCCCACTCAAGTTGATCTCGCTATACTATTGAACACGCGGTTTGTTTCTCTAAAGAGGGGATAGGAGCACAGGCGTTGGGATCCCCAGGGATCTGAGTGAGTTCAAATCCTGACGAGGATTATCTTCACTGACGTGAATGCTGGCACGTTAGACCACATCTCGATCTCCAGTTTCCTCACTTCTAAGGCGGGAGCAATAATTGTGAATGTTAAATGAGCTAACCGGCGAGGCCTTCTACTCCCCTAAGTGGGAATCGGCTCCGTGGCGACGTGGCTGGCTTTGGACTGGACAGAAGTGCTCTCGGCATGGTGCCTGGCATCAGGCAGAAGCTTGGATTCTCAGGTCTCTATCCTCATCAAGCCTTTATTGGCTACTACCCACCCTCATGCTCCTCAAATGCAGGTGTTCTCCGATTCCTTTTTCCATTGCTTCCCTCTCTCCTGCATGGATCCAGACAGTACAGCTCCTCTCCTGGAGTTCATACCCTCAAATACATGGCGGGGGGGGGGGGGCACACTTCCAATTGGGTAGCCCACTCAGTGCACCCTCTCCCTCCCCCTTCCCCCATGTGCCACCTGTGTAGGGGTGATCACCTCTCTTCCTCTGGGCACGAATTTGGAGCCTGAATCTTCTCTTTCCATGCCCAGTCCCCAGTCCTCCCAACGCCCTCTGAAGTGCCACTCATACCTGTCTCCTTTCCTTAGTTCGGGCCCTTCCTCACCTTCTGTCCCTCAGGTCTGGGCAGTCTCATCCAAGCTAGCTCCCAGAAGCCATCTAACATACCGTACACGTCTTCTCATTTCACGGGAGGGTCACAAACCTCTCACTGGTCTCCACTGCCTTGCGACCCTCTGGTCAAACTGCCCGGGATGACCTTCACGGTTCGCAACAATGGAGCGCACACGTTACTTAGACGACTCGCTTTCTTCTTTTATTTTTACTTAATATTGTTGTCTTTAATATACTAAAAGCAAACACCGTATGTAACCATGATTTATTATGCAGCTTAAAAATAGAGTAATTTCCCCATGTAACCATGATATCATGATTGCTAATAACAATTTCCTAATTTCTAATTCTCATTCCATATTCAGATTTCTCCAATCGTTGCCCCAAATGCCGTTCATGGCTGGGTTGTGTCTGATAAAGCTCCAAAGGGAAGATGGAGGGCCCAGGGCTGTACTTGGTGGGTGTGGTTCTAAGGTCTCCTAGTCTTGGTCATCTATACCTGTCACATCTTTCCCCCAGCCATAATTTCCAGATTACTCTTTTTCTGATTTGGCCCTCTCCCTCCCTGTGGAATGAGGGCTTGCACCCGGGTTTTCCAGCGTCACCTTGGAGAACATCACCTACCTCGGTGAAACAACCTGGTCTTCCCCAGAGTGTAGGCTCTACCTGTTCTTCCCAGGCTTTGACCTCCGTTGAGAGTTAGGGCTGGGTTCTGCCTGTGGCCTCGGGGCCGGGGCGCAGTCTTCCTCTTCTTCCTGTCCCCAGGTGCCTGGCACAAGGCTGACTTCTCTTCCCTGTGCAGGCAGAGAGAGAACTGGATGAATATCCCTATCCTCAGCATCGGGCGGGGCGGGGCGGGGCGGGCTGCGCGGCCTCAGGACCGGAATGGGCCTGGTCTGTCTTGGTGGAAGGACTGTGTAATACAGGGAACTATTCACTGCTCCGCCTAGAAATCTTTTTGCTTTTAGGTTCTCTGTGCATGCGCGCTTGCCTTCGTGCCCCCAAACACACACACACACACACACACACGTACTTCACGAAGTAGTTCTTGAGGCAGGCAGGACCTAAGCACACAAGAGGTGGGGCCCAGTTCACGCCAACTCCTGGGGGGTCAGTAGCAGTCACACACTCCCCCGCCCCCCTCCCATCCTCATCTGGGCTTACCTCTGGGATGGGACGTGCTGTTTTGCCTGCTGGACTAGAAGGAGGGGTTCAGGGCATTATGTTCGGGGATCCTTTATCCCACCCCCCCAGTCTGACCAGGAGTGGGGGACCCGAAAACCTGGTCACCCCTCCTTCGAGGGAGGGAAAGGACTTTGACCTGCATGGCTCCAGGAAGGGTCCCTTCCCTTTTCAGCCCACTGCCCTGGAAGATGGTGACGCTGCGCTAACAGGGACAAGAGGAACCCCCAAACTGGGATGCGGACAGACTCCCACGATGTGAGGCGGGGGACTTCTGCAAGCGTGTATATGGCCCCAGCGGGTCCCGCGCAGTGCCGGCTCCCACCGCGCGCGGTCCATCGATGGCCGAGCCTACCCTGAGGTCCACCACGCGGCCACTCGGAGGGTCACTGACCGCCCACTTCTCCAATGGCTTCTTCCCCCAGCCTTCCCTTCCCGGACTCCCCCCACCCCCCGTCGATCAGGCGGTGTTCGGGCCAGGGCCCCAGGTGAAGGTGGGGGCCCAGGTTGCCCCTCCTGCGCGGGGGTGGGCGCTGTGCTCTGGGCCGGGGGCCACGTGGATCTGGCCAGGCGGGAAGTGCCTCCCCCCCCCGCAGGCCCGGGTGACTCAGGCCGCAGCTGTCCCCGCGTCATGAGGGAGGTGCGGGCCAGCGGGGCGGGGCCGAGGCGCAGGCGGGGCGGGCGGGCGGGGGGCCGCGCACAGAGCCCCGAGCCGCGGCCGGAGAGCAGCGCACAGCCTCGCGGAGCCCGGGTGAGGCCGCGGCGCCCCGGCGGGACCCCGGCGTGGCCGCGGGCGGCGCTCTGCGCCCGGCTTCTGCCTGCGCCCTCGGGCCCCTCCCGCGGCCCGCGAGCAACTTAGCTCGGAAGTTTGCGCCCGGGAGGGAACTTTTCACTTCGGGCGCTGGGGCGGGGTGTCCAAACTCGGGAAAGTGCAGGGAAGCGAGGCCTGGCGCGGCCGGGGCCCGGTCTGGGGGGCTGGCTGGGCGGGGAGCGGGTGTCTAACGCTGGGCCGGCGACCCGCGTCGGCCTGGAGCCCCCGGGAATCCGCCGGGGCCCCGGAGGCGGCGGCCGCCCCCGCCGCTCGGGCCGTGGGAGAGGGTGCTGGGAGACGTGGACCTGGCGGCGGGTTTCCGGGTGGGAGGGGCCGGGAATGGGGGCCAGGCTGGGAAGGCCGCCGGGAGCCCGGAAACCAAAGCTCCCCCCGTCGGCCGCGGCTAATGCCCCCGCCCTCCCTTCGCCGCAGGCCTGGCAGCGATGGCGGCGGAAGGAGGGATGAAGTGTGTCAAGTTCTTGCTCTACGTTTTTCTGCTGGCCTTTTGCGTGAGTAGTGGGTGGGGCGCAGCTGGGCCCCCGGGGCGCGCTGGCGGTGCGCGGAGACCGGCTCGCCAGCCAGTGCTGCGCGCGGAGGGGCCCGGGAGGAGGGCAGCTGGGGACCAGATGTGCGCGGGAAGATGGGGGTGCCGGCTCTCCTTCCCGCTTGTCAGGGTGACCAGCACCCGCTCCCTCTTGGCCCTTCCTGTCTGGTGACCCAACCACTTGTGATACTGGGCAGTGGGGCAACCGGCCAACGGCTCCTGATGATATCGCCTGGGGCGCCTCTTGACTCCCCACCCACTCCCGGACCTCGGGGGGCGGGGCGCACCCAGCTGGGGAGAACCTTGCCCACCTCAACTTGCTCCTGCCCTGGCGCCAGCCTCGAGAGGCTACTGTTTGTTCCGGAGGCGCATATGGCTCTCCTCCTCCACCACCAGGGTTGATGGGGGTGGAGTGGGCCCTGGAGGATCCTGAGGGGACCCGCCTGCCCAGTAGCCCTGAAGGCAGGTAGGGATCACGTTCTGGCTTTGGAATGTGTGCCCTGGGGCTTCCTGGGCCCTCCTTATTGCTGCAGAGGTGCGGAAAGGAAGAAGGGTTCCTTCAACCCTCCTTCCCCCAAGGGTCAGTCTCTGGGATGTGAGACTCACCACCTTGGAGGGCTGCGGGCTGTGGACCTGGCCTAACCCCTGACCTCTCCTCCTCTCCCCTCAGGCCTGTGCTGTGGGACTGATCGCGGTGGGTGTGGGGACCCATCTGGTCCTGAGTCAGACCCTTATCCAAGGGGCCAACCCTGGGACCCTGTTGCCTGTGGTCATCATTGCAATGGGTGTCTTCCTCTTTCTGGTGGCCCTCGTGGGCTGCTGTGGTGTCTGCAAAGAGAACTACTATCTTATGGTCACAGTGAGTGGGGGCTGCCGGAAGGGCCTTTCCTTGGAGGGTGCTGGAATGGAGGGGGGAGGTGGTGGAGGCCCCTTGAGAATGTTTTAGGGGCTGGGTGGGGCCTCCTCACCCAAAGACTCCACACCTGACTCCTGTCCCTTGTGCCTGCAGTTTGTCATCTTCCTGTCCCTTATCATGCTGGTGGAGGTGGCCACAGCCATTGCTGGCTATGTGTTCAGAGACAAGGTAAGGCAGGGCTTGGCAGACTTAGGGGGCTTACTGTTCTAGTGCCCCAGGCCTGGAGTTCTGATCTCAGCCACGTTCCTCCACTTTCAGATTCGGTCAGAGTTTAAGAGCAACTTCCAGAAGCAGATGCAGGCTTACACCAAGGATAACGCCACTGCTAGGATACTGGACAGGATGCAGGAGGACGTGAGCGGGGCTGCTGGGCAGGGGTAGTGTGGGTGGGGTGTGAGGATTCTTATTTCCACTCTGAAGGTGGGGAGGGTCCCTTCACAACTTCTCCATCTTTTCCCTCCTTTTCCCACAGTTTAAGTGCTGTGGGGCTACAAACTACACGGATTGGGAGAACATCCCCCTGGAGCCCAGGGGCCGAGTTCCTGACTCCTGCTGCATCAATGTCACTCAGAACTGTGGGATTAAATTCAACGTGAAGGATATCAATACTGAGGTAGGGAAGACGCTAAAAGCCACAGGGCCTTGGGGAATGTATCAGAGGGTGAGAGAGACCAGGGCTGGAAAGAGACAGGGTTGAGGTTCTAAAGTGTTTTGGTGTCAAGCATCTGGGCCAGGGGAAGTGGACGGATAACTTCTGATGGTGTTGGTGCCTTTGCTACCCTCCAGGGCTGTGTGGAGAAGATCGGTGGCTGGCTGAGAAGCCACATGGTGGAAGTGGCTGCAGCAGGCCTGGGCATTGCTTTTGTGGAGGTGAGTACTCAGGACCTGGGCAGGGACCTGGACCGCATCCAGGGCATCTGGGGAGGAGGGTGCTGAACAGGTGGCATTGGCCTGAGGGGAGCCCCAGCTGTCTTTTGAGGTCCCTTGGGTGGGCCTGGGGCATGTATCTTATCTCTAGCTCTTCTTCACCTCCCACTCTATCTTTCCTTCCAGGTTCTGGGAATCGTCTTGGCTTGTTGCCTCGTGAAAAGAATCCGCAGTGGCTACGAGGTGATGTAGGGTCTGACTTCCTCAGCTCCCTCGTCTACGGGAGTGGGGCAGCATACTCCAGGTTTTTCAATTAAACGGATTTTTTTTCCCACACCAAAAAGGTAGTTTTGTTTTAACGAACGAGACTTGATTGCTCTCCTTTCCTCAGCCATGTTTCTTGTCTTCTGAGACCTTGTTCTCTGGACCTCTGGGGAAAAGTATAATTTTGGGGGGGGGGGCGGGGTGTATTTGGAAAGGAGGGGGCCCAGTGCCTTCCCTGTTCACTTAGTCTTGTGCCACCGACTTGGTGCTGAAACACCCACAATGCCATCTCCTGCCCATGTCACAGCGATCTCCCCCACCCCCCTGAAGGGAGCCTCCATGTACCTGGGACACCACCTCCGTGGGCCCAGCAGTCAGCTCTCCCCAGTCCTGGAGGGAGCGTAGCTCCTCCTAGGGTGTTAAATGGCTGACAACTCTGGCCAGTGTGCATCCTTTTTAAGGCTTCAATTGTGATAGTGGGAACACTTTGGTGTTTTTTCCTTGAAAGTGACCCAGCTTGGTCCTGAAACCGCTTCATCCCTATCTCCCCAAAACCCTTACTGTCCTCCCACCCAGAAGAGAAACGGGTAAAATCCCATTCCCTCTCCAAACGCGGAATTACTAGTTACTGGGCATGAAGGCGACGACCGGGAGCGCCCTCTGGTGGCCACTCCAGGCACAACATCAAAGGCTGCCCATGGCCACAGTCAGTCAGTCAGGCCCCTGGTGCCCTCCAGTGGGAGCTAATGGTTTTACAGCCTGGACAGGCCTGAGACTCCGCGCAGTACATGACGGTGTAGTTATGCGGTTCAGTGAGGATCATTCGTTCATTTCTGCCCACTTATGTTTTTGATTTTTTAATTTCCTTCTTGTTGAGCAGTCTACATTTATCCTGTGCCTACTTTGTGCCTGGTACCAAACCGTTCCAGAGTGGGGTAGACATCGCTCAGATAGTGCTGACTCTTGAGTCAGCAGGAGGCTAGATTCAGTAGATGGCTTGGGCAGGCTTGGGAAGGACCCAGGTGAGCACAGCATCCACCAGGCTGGCTGGCAGGTAGGAGGCCGGCAGCCAGAGCAGCTTGGCATCCCGGCCGGGGCTGTAGCGGGTTCGGGGGTGACGGGCAGTCAGGGCGTGCTCCAGGCACCTGCTCACCTTGGTCAGGTCCGGGTCACAAAGCAGGTTCATGATCCACTGCTGCACTTTTAGGTCTGCAGCCCCGTGAGGGGGTTGGGGTGGGGTGATGTGAGTGTCTTACCCTCATGCCAGCCCATCTCATCCTCCTTTCTGGGGACTGCCCTTCCAGCTGGCGGTGTGGGCTGGCTATGTCCCTGTGACACTCCTTTCACCCTTACCCTCCCTGGCCACACACCCACCTCTTCCCGGCAGGCAGGCTGGTGTGGGCCGACCTTCCTCTTACTGTCACTTCCTTCATCTGCCCCATTGTGGGCCCAGTTACTCACACTTGGGGAGGAAGGCCTCGCCGTACTGGGCCCGGGTAGCAGAAGGTATTTTTGCCCAGCAGGCCCGCAGCGCATCCTCCATACTCTCCAGGTTGGTCACGGGGGTTCGGAAGAAGCCAGGCTCCACGATGGAGACCTTCACGCCAAAAGGAGCCACATCTCGCCTGAGGGAGGTGCAGAGCGAGTCTATGTTCTTGTCCCAGGGGAGGGAAGCTAAGATGTGCTCTGACAGCCTCTCTCGACTGGGCTGGGACAGGTATGGCCGAGATAGGAGGGTTGGTTGGTTTGTTTTTGAGACTTGTTTGCTTTTATATTGTGATCGAGAATAAAACCCCCCCCCCCCCCAAACCCCACCACAATCTAGTCAATTCCCTCTCATAGCCACCTTACATAGGGGTCCTGGGGCTCAAAATCTTTACAGGAGCAGCCAGCTTTGTGGATTCTGAGGAGTAGCTGGTGGGACTGAACGGCTGAGCTTACAGTTAGCCTGATGCCTGATCCACAGTGCCACCAGGGCATCTTATGATCTAGAAGAGGGGTCACTCAACTTTCCTCTTTGGAAAACACTTTACTGTGAATCAGGTAAAGGCCAGCAGATTAAGTCATCGTCATTAAGCGTTCTGAAAGGGCCAGGCTACGGAGCAGGACTGAAGCTGTTATGGAGGCATCTGCACAGCCATTTACAGTGTCACCGTTGGATAATTTACCAGAGACCCTTGCTGACGGGCTGTAACCACACAGGCAGCTAGCGCCATCTGTCCTGAGCCAGTTTAACAGCTCTTGGTTGGGAGGAACTCTGTGACCTAACACTCCCCCCCACACAGGGTTATGTCACATCCCGGCACCGACATGAAGGTCTAGATGGTGGTGTTTTCTGGGGGGAATTTAAGGCAAAAAGTGGAGCTACGTGCCCCCACCGGGTGCAGCTGGAGAAGTCCCAATAGAAGGTCCAGGTTCGGTGCTGCCAGCCAGGGAGCTGCAGTTATTTGCTGAGGGTGGTGCTGCAGGTACCCTTCCTACTCCGGGGCGGGCCATCCTCAGTGGTGCTTTTAATGATCCCCACAGGGATCTTCAGTGGCCCATGAAACTTTGAAAACACACACACACACTTAAGAGGAGGGGCAGGAAAATGCAATTGCCAGGCTTTCTAGACCTGAGGGAATCCCGTGCGGGGGTGGTGTGTGTGTGTGTGTGTGTGTAAGTTATGTCGCCATCTGCCATTCAAGGACTCCTGTTGGTGCAGTGTGTGAGTACTTGGCTAAGGTCAGTGGTTTGCACCACCAGCTGTTGCCCAGGAAGGTTCGTGGCAGTTGGGGGAATTATTTCAAGCCGTGACCTCATCCTAAGTCCTCTTTGTCATGGATAGCAGTGAGACCTTCTGCTAATATTAGTGCTTCTCGAGCCCTTGCCCCATTTTAAGGGCCTTCCACAGACCTCATGGAACTCAGGCTTCTGGAGGCAGGCCTTCTCCCCGTTTTAAGCCCCAAGGCTCCTCCAAGAGCACGCTGGGATTTGAACGCGTCAAGTCTTGCACTGAGCCATCACCTTGTTAAGCATTATACTCTGGCCGCTCCGTCTTTGCTGGGCCCCCCTTCTGAGTGGACAGTGGAGCCATGTGGGGCGTGGGGCCCAGATAACCCAGAACCCACCTCAGGCTGTCAGAAAAGGCCTCCAGGCCAAATTTGGAGACACAGTAGCCACCGCCATTGGCTGCTAGGCGGCCCAGGACGCTGGTGACGTTGACCACCCGGCCACGGGCCTGCTGCAGCAGGGGGAGCAGCGCCAGGGTGACCCTGATGGGGCCCAGGGTGTTCACACTCAGCACCCGGTGGAAATCGTCCCATGTCAGCCACGGGGTGGGCCCAATGATCCCGGCTACACCAGCATTGTTCACCAGACCAAAGAGCCCTGTGGGGAGAGGTGACATCCAGGTGGACCTTGGGCCAATCCACAGACCCTCTTCTTCCTGGAAGGAGGATTCCAGCCCTGCTTTTTGACCCCACCTAGCACCTCTGGTTTCCCACAACCCTTGCAAGTGACCCTTTGGGGGTGGGAGGCCGTTCAGGATCAAGGGTACCCACTTCATAGTTCCCGTGGCTCCAGTCACTTACCTGCTTCCCCGACCTGTGTCTTTACCCACTTGGCGGCCCCCTGGACGCTCTGGGGGTCAGTGATGTCCAGCAGCACTGTGTGAAGGCGGGAGGAGGCCACTCGCTGTAGGTCCTCTGCCCCTGAGGGGGTAAGGCAACTGGCCAGGACTCGGAAGCCCTGCTGGTCCAGTCGAAGCGCTAGGAGCCGCCCAAAGCCGGAGTCACAGCCAGTGATAAAGATGAAGGCATCGCTGGGGGGTAAGCTCTGGCGGTCTCGCAGCAGCCACAGCACCCCCCAGAGCAGGGCACCCAGCAACAGAGGGAGCCACATGCCTGGACGGAGCTCAGGGACCTGCAGGTGGCAATCTAGGCTGGGTGGGAGATGGAGAGGGAGCCTTCCCGCCCAAGCCCCTCTTTAACCTCCACGCTGGAAGTCTCATCTGAGCCAACAGAGAAACTAAGTCAGGGGGGAGGAGAGGGAGGCAAAGACAAGCCCCACCTTAGTAACTAACCTAAAAGCCACTCGGGCTCTGAGTGGGAGTCTGCTGTGTGAGAGCCCAGGGGGTTTGGATGTGCCCCCGCCCCTCCCCTGGGAAAGCTGGGAGCCCGGGACCCTCAGGATGGGACCTGGACCTAGATGGAACCCGGATCTAGATACAGGGCCAGGAATCTGGGGTGGGGTGGGGTGTGCGTCCCAAACTCATAGTGTGATAATGAGCATCCCACTTGGTCTCAATCTGTTTTCTCATTGAGGAGTGGGGCTGACAACACCCGCCCCACACCCCCCCTCCCCAGGCCCATCCCCGTTGTGAAGGGCCGAAGGAAGTCAGGTGTGAAGAGCACACCTAGCTGTTGAGTTGCTACCATTCCAGGTGATGGCTCCCCGGCATGGCGGCATCCCCTAGCCCCTGGACACCCCCCCCCCACACACACACACACACTCACCTCCTGTGCCTGCAGCCTCCTGGGCTTTGTGTGAGACTTTACTCCCAGTCTCCTAAGGTCCCCTCAGGCTAGCTACAGCTGGGGCCAAAGTCCCAGAGGAGGATTAAGTGTGTGCATGCGTGCAGCGCAGCGTGGGGGTGGGGTGGAGCATAGGAGTGGGGGTGTGGGTGGGTGCTGGAGCCAAGTGGCTGAAGCAGTGTTTAGTGCCAAGCCTGCCTGGGCCCCTTCTTGGATGTCTTTCTGGGCCTGTGTTCCTGACTACCTGTCATGGCCTCCCAGGCAGGGGTGCTGCCAAGGGCGGCAGCTGCCCCGCTCCGATATGGCCTGGGACCTGCCATTGCCCTGCCTTGCACTACGGCCCCCCCATGCTCAAGAGCTAATTCTCCCCCTGGCCCAGACTCATGACACTTGTCAGTACCAGCCTGGGAGAGGCCTGTGAGCACGTGGCTGGGCAGGGAGCCAGAACTGGGGTCCCTGCTTGCTCCCTGGCTCATCTCTCCTCAATGATGGGCAATGGGAATTCTGAAATGGGGAGTTTGGGGCAGGGACCGCTAGGAGCTCTTCCAAGGTGTGAGCACCTCCTAACCTCTCCTCAGCTAGCAGGCATCCGAACCTGACCGCAGACTGAATGAAACTGAGATAGTAAGAGGTAACCAGGGCCACCTTCTAACCCAAAGCACCTGACCCTCCCGCGAGAAAACACCTTTGAATCTTCCCCTCCCCACCCCGCCCCCGCGGTACGCCGAGGGAGCGCCACATAGGAATGGAGCACTGTGCTTTATTCATGGTCCTGTCAGCACTGCTTCCTCCTGCGGGGGGCGGGGTGGGGGGGTTGGTGGGGTTGGAGGGGGTGGACAGGTGGAGGAAGGGAAGAAGGACTAGGAGGGGGCAGGCTGCAGCTGCCCTTTGTAGACATATTCCAGGGCGGTGGCAACGGTGCGCATGTCCAGCTCGATGCTCCGAGCCCAGTTCTCCACATCCCCGATTTCCTGGGGGGTGCAGGGGGGAGCCCAGGCATCAGAGTGGTGTCTGGGGGCACTTGCCATCCATTCTCTGCAGAGGACTTGAGTTCCTACCCTGTCTGCTGGTGGGGTCACAGGTGGGGCTTTTGGAACCCCCCTCCTCCCCCCATGCCTGAGCTGGCCTGACTGGAAGCTGCCTCCCCACACCCTCGTGGTCAGGAATGGGGGGTGGTGAGCTAGGTGGCCCACCTTGAGTGCCTGATTGAAGTTCTCCACCATTCCGATCCACTGGCCAGTCTGCTTAGCAAACTGGGCGGCCTGAACCTGCAAGGTTTTCACCTCATGGTCCAACTTCCTCTGGTTCATGTAGGCTTGAGCCACACTAGGGGTTGGAGAAGGGAGGAGGTCACCCCACCCAACGAGTTGGGGGTGATCATCAGGGCCAGTGTCCCCCTGCAGGAGTGAGAGGGCAGCCAGGGCTCACTCGTACATGCGCCGGGACCCTGCTCAACCCCACTCCCAGAATTCCCAGGGGCACCGAGCTGGCAACTGACTGTACACAGAGCCTCTCCTACCCCCCCAAAGTGCTCCGGCAGCGGGGAGGGGAGAGGGGGAGTTGCCTGAGGGAGAGGGGTGTGGGCACACACATCCCTGAAGAAGAAACTGGGATGGAGAAGGGAGTGTGGGGAAGCTGGGAAAATCCAGCAGTCGAGACACATCTGGCAGTGATTGGAAGCCCAGGGAAATGTTTAAGGAGGCTTGGCTGAGCTGGGAAGGGAAGTTGGGGCCCTCCCTGAATCAGGCGTGAGCCGGGAGAGCATCCCCTTCCCCAGGAACCCTGAGTCAGGAAAGTATATCCCAGGGGTGCTTCTTGGTGCCCAGTCTCTTTCCCAGCCCTTCTCCTTTCGCCCACACAGAAGCGCGTGCGTGTGCGCGCGTACACACACACACACACACACACACACACACACACACACACACTCTCTCTCTCTCTCTCTCTCTCTCTCTCCCCCACCCCCTTTAGCAAACACAGGGTTTTCTTTCTCTTCTCCGAAATCAAGATGGTGGTGGCTGATAACACGGCTGCTGTGGGGATGCTCTCTTCACCCCTCTGGCCCCCTCCCATAACTGTTCCCCCAGATTGGTTAATGAATCTTTTACACCCCTCCCTAAACCTTTAGGTCAGCTGAAAGACTCCTCATCCGGTGTCCCCCCCCCTTTGGAATCTGAGTGGGCAAAGGGTTGGCGGAGTCCAGAGTGGGCAGGGCACCTGACAGAGGCCCAGATAGACTGAGCCTTTGTTTTCCCTTCCGGGGAATAAGAGGAGCTGTGGGCAGCTACACAAAACCCTTTCTAATCTGGCCTTGGCTTAGCTGCCCTCTGAGTTCAAAGTGGAGTGGCCCAGAGCCAAGGGACAGGAGAAGGAGCAGCCTGGCCACACTCACAATGTGGGAGGGAAGAGAGGGGAGCTCACGCCCCTTCTCTTTGGGAGACAGCTGGGCTGCAATAGGGGTTGGGATGGGAGCCCAAACAGTAATGCCTCAAACGTTTCCCCAGAAAGGTCCTGAAACCCTCGTCTCCTCTACTATTCACACAGAATAGACAGAGAACGTGGCTGCAAGAGAGATCAGAGTCGCTAACCACAGTCTTCTCTTCCCTTATTCTTGCAGCCCCCCCACCCCCCACCCAATGAGTAATGATGATGACCCCGACCCCACATGACTCAGTCTCAGCATTCACAACCAGGCTGTCCTCGTGCCCTGGGGTGAAAGGCACCAGACAGCCTCCTTTCTTCCAACCAGGCATATCATATCATCATCTCTGTACTCTCTGGGGTCGCCCAGGATCAGAGACAGTGAGCTTGGCTCCTTCTAAAGTCTAGGGCTTTCATTCGCATTCCCGTTAGGCCTGGGGTAGGGGGTGGCCCTCGGAGCCCCAGAAGGAGGAGACAGGAGATGGGAGAGAGCCTGCCCCTCTCTCGGCCTCAGCCCCAAGCATGGGTTCGGCCAACACATCCCGACCAGCTGTGCCCTGTCTTTCCTGCCAGCTGCTGCTCAGGCCTGCCAGAGGGAGGAGAGGAGAGGGTGGAAAGTTGTGGTGAAGGAGGGTGCCCTCCCTCCCTCTGAAGCGACAGCTGGACTTGGAGGGGTACAGGAAGGTGGGCAGATGGCATCAAGTTGTAGGCACCAGCGGAGCTGATGTGGAGAGGGGGAACTGTGGCTGCTTCCCCACCCCTGCAGCTGTTCCTCCCTGACCAGTATGAACTCAAGCCTTTCTTTAATTTACAAAGTGAAGCTGCAAGAGAGGGGCATTAGAACATCCCACCATCTGACCAGCAATCGAGGGCTTGGCCTTAAACTTCAGGGGCAGGGGTTCCTACCCCACATTGAGGTGATCCACCAAAGCTTCTGTCAGGCAGGTTGCGGCGGTAATAGCCTCTCGCCTCCTCTTCTCTGGGGGGAGGAAGAGAAAAGGGATGGAGGGAAGACTTGGTTTATTGTGGGACGATGGCCAAGTCTCCTCCTCTGTTCACCATGCTGCTAGTTGTCCGGGCATGGTGCCCTGATCGGGTAGTGGGATGCAGACCGGGCTGCTAAGTGCCTGGTCAGCAGTTTGAATCCACCAGACACCCACTTTGCGTGAGACACAGAAGGCTTCTCCCATGAAGATTTCCACTCACACACTTACAAACCCGGAGGGGCCAGTGCTGCCCTATCCTCGAAGGCTGCCACGTGGTGAGCTTGTGTTTGGTGGCTTGCTCACACTTCTCAACTAATCTCAGACTCTCAGAGCTGGGAAAGCGCTTGGCCAAACACAAAGCAAACCCGCAGAAACCTGTGTGTACATTTATGTGGCGGGTAGAAACAACGGGCATATCCACCAAGAGCGGAACGATGGACCACAGTGGCACACCACTCGGAAAAGAAACCCCCCATCCCACTGCGGGGAGCAAGTAACTGGGAGCAGCAGTTGGGGGGGGGCGAGGGGGAAAGATGGGTTTTCATTTCCTGCGCTGGTGCGGTGCGAACGATGGCGGCACAACCTGAAGAGCGTCCTCAACGGTACAGAACTGACACGCAGAAACTTAGGGTGAGGTGACGCATATGTGCGTGACGTACATGTTGACCACAATAAAGTAAAATAATGAGCAAGCCCTTTCCTCAGAAACTGGTGTCCCGAGACACTGAGGCGTCGGTGCCAGCACGACTCTTCACTCTGTGGGTGAAGGGCTCGCTCGTACCTCGACCAGGGGGTGCCACACTCGGACCCAGCGCACCGCCCGGCTGGGACCGCGGCAGCTGCCAGGCGCGCCGGCTTCCCATTAGCACCGCCCCCTGGGAGGCCCGCCCATCTCCGGAGCAGGAGCTCTCCGGACCAATAGGAACGGCGCTCCATGAGGAGGGGGCGGGTCCGGGGCGGGGCGAGGTAAGGCCCCGGGCGTTGCCTCCAGGGGCCGGAAGGAGGCGAGAGGACGGGAGCCGGTAGCTCCGGAAGGAGGCGAGAGGATCAGGAGCCGTTTGGCAAAGGCACGGAATGATCCACAGACAAACAGACAAACAAGCAAACAAAACGTCGCCGCCCGGCTTTCGGCCCGCCCCGCGGCGCTCCCCAGCCGGGCCCTCAGCGCGCCGGCGCTTCCCCGAGGCCCGGGCGCGGGGCTGAGAGCAGGCCGCGGCCGGCGCAGAGGGCCGGGCGGCCGCGCTTACCCTGCAGCTCCTTGCGCTCGTTCTGCTTGGCCTGGTGCTCTTTCAGCAGGCGGGACAGCATGGCCGCGCCGGGTCGGGGCTGGGTCCCGAGCGCGCCGGACCCCTCTTGGCACGGGGAGCTGCAGGTTACACCTCGTCTCCGGCGGGGCCGAGGTCACGTGATGACGTCACGTGAGGCCCGGAGCCGCCCTCTCTGAGGCGAGCGCTGGTCGGTGGTGGAGATCGGTTAGGGGAGGGTGAGCTCTTTTCGCTAGTGGGGCCTCACTTTTTAGGGGGTGCTAGAAGAAAATTTCCCGAGTCATGTTATTCAGGTACAGGTGCTTTTTTTGGCTAAGGACAAGTTTTTGTTTTTTTAATCATTTTATTGGGGGCTCATACAACTCTTACCACAATTCATACATACATCAATAGTGTCAAGCACTATTTACACATTCGTTACCCTCATCATTCTCAAAACATTTGCTCTCCACGTAAGCCCCTGGCATCAGCTTCTCATCTTTCCCCCTCCCTGCCCGCTGCCCCCTCCCTCATGAACCCTTGATAATTTATAAATTATTTTATCATATCTTACACTGTCCGACGTCTCCCTTCACCCACTTTTCTGTTATCCGTCCCCCAGGAAGGTGGTTATATGTAGATCCTTATAATTGGTTTCCCCTTTCCACCCCACCCTATCTCCACCCTCCCAGTATCGCCACTCACACCACTGGTCCTGAAGGGATCATCGGTCCTGGATTCCCTGTGTTTCCAGTTCCTATCTGTACCAGTGTACATCCTCTGGTCTAGCCAGATTTGTAAGGTAGAATTGGGATCATGACTGTGTGGGGAGGGAGGAAGCATTTAGGAACTAGAGGAAAGTTGTATGTTTCATCGTTGCTACACTGCACCCTGACTGCTGTCTCCGACCTGCGACCTTTCTGTAAGGGGATGTCCAGTTGCCTACAGGTGGGTTTTGGGTTCCCACTCCACACTCCCCCTCATTCTCAATGATAAGATTTTTTGTTCTTTGAAGCCTGATACCTCATCTATTCAACACTTCATGATCACACAGACTGGTGTGCTTCTTCCATGTGGGCTTCTGAGCTAGATGGCCGCTTGTTTACCTTCAAGCCTTTAAGACCCCAGACACTATCTCTTTTGATAGCCTGGCACCATCAGCTTTCTTCACCACATTTACTTATGCACCCATTTGTCTTCAGTGATTTTATTGGGGAAGTAAGCACACAATGTGATATTTTGTTCTTTGATGTCTGATAACTGATCCCTTCGGCACCTGGTGATCACACAGGCTGGTGTGCTTTTTCCATGTGGGCTTTAAGTAGGGACAGCTTTTTAAAAAAAAAAACAAAACATTTTATTAGGCGGGGGGGGGGAGGGGTGGGAGCGGCGAGGGAGGGAAAAAAAAGAGGACCTGATGCAGAGGACTTAAGTGGAGAGCAAATGCTTTGAGAGTGATTAGGGCAAAGAATATACGGATGTGCTTTATACAATTGATGTATGTATATGCATGGATTGTGATAAAAGTTGTATGAGCCCCTAATAAAATGTTTTTAAAACCCCCCCAAAAAACACATTTTGTTAGGGAATCATACAACTCTTGTCACAGTCCATACATACATCAATTGTATAAAGCACATCTGTACATTCTTTGCCCTTATCATTTTCAAAGCATTTGCTCTCCACTTAAGCCCTTTACATCAGGTCCTCTTTTTTCCCCCTCCCTCCTCACTCCTCCCTCCCCCATGAGCCCTTGATGATTTATAAATTATTATTTTGTCATACCTTGCCCTGTCCGACATTTCTCTTCACCCCCTTTTCTGTTGTCCGTCCCCCAGGGAGGAGGTCACATGTAGATCCTATCGCCCCTCACACCCCTGGTCCTGAAGGTATCATCCACCCTGGATTCCCTGTGCCTCCAGCGCCTATCTGCACCAGTGTACAACCTCTGCTTTATCCAGACTTGCAAGGTAGCATTTGGATCATGATAGGTGGGGGGTGGGGTGGCAGAAGCATTTAGGAACTGGAGGAAAGCTTTGTTCTTCATCAGTGCTATATCGTACCCTGACTGACTCATCTCCTCTCCTAGACCCCCCTGGATCCCCTCTTAGGGGATCTCCAGTGGCTGACAAATGGGCCTTAGGTCTCCACTCTGCACTTCCCCCTTCATTCACTATGGTAAGATTATTTTTTTCTAATGATGCCTTATACTTGATCCCTTCGACACCTTCTGATCACACAGGCTGGTGTGCTTCTTCCATGTGGGCTTTGTTACTTCTGAGCTAGATGACCGCTTGTTCACCTTCAAGCCTTTAAGGCCCCAGACACTATCTCTTGATAGCCGGGCATCATCCGTTTTCTTCGCTACATTTGCTTATGCACCCGTTTTTCCTCAGCGATTATATCATGGAGGTGTGCACCCAATGATATGATTTTTTGTTCTTTGATGCCTTATAACTGATCCCTTCAGAACCACGTGATCACACAGGCTGGTGTGTTCTTCCATGTGGGCTTTGTTGCTTTTGAGCTCAATGGCCGCTTGTTTATCTTCAAGCCTTTAAGACACCAGACGCTATATCTTTTGATAGGTGGGCAACTTCAGCTTTCTTCACCACATTTGCTTGTTCACCTGCTTTGGCTTCAGCGCTTGTGTCAGGAGGGTGAGCGTAGAATGCCAATTTAATAGAAGAAAGTATTCATGCATTGAGGGAGTGCTTGAGTAGAGGCCCAAGGTCCTTCCGCCACCTTAATACTAAACCTATAAATATAGGCACATAGATCTATTTCCCCATCCTCATATATATACTTGCATATGTACATGTCTTTGTCTAGACCTCTAAGGGACAGCTTTTAATGTCGCCTTTGGGTCTCTGGCTCTTGAGACGCCTGATGCTGCCAAACTGTTCATCAGTGTGGGCTGTTGGCAGCAGAAGCTCACAGCACTCATTGAAATTCTCTTCCCCGCCTCGCCTTTCCCTCCTGGCAGCTCTGGTGGGTTCTCAGAGGTTTATTCCCTGCTCCTAGCCTCTTTTGTGGCCCTCTCTTCTCTGCCCACCTGCCAAGTCCCCCAGCTCTAGTTGATTTTTGTAGAGAAGCATTTTAGGCTCTTGAAGCGGCCTCCTAGGGAGCTGTGCTTATTCGGCTGGCTGTGGGTGGTGAATGCACAATTCCTTCTCTCCTTATGTGGTCAGAGACTGCGAAACCATTTCAGTCTCACCAGAAGCAAGAATGCTGCTGCCAAAGTCAAATGCAAATTACACAACGTCCCTCTGCGCTAATGAGACATGTTTCCCGGATTAACTTCCAAAGAAAAATTAGAGTAAATTAGGCCCTTCCACCATGTCTTATAGGGGAGCTATAAGTCAGAATAGACTTCATGGTGGGGAGTGAGGGTTATGATCCGGAGAGGTGGGAAGGATGTGTGGAGCTGAATTCTTTTTAACCATTAACTGGCAGTGTGGGTAGCTTTGCCTCAAGCCTACTGAGTTTGAAAGTGGATTGCTACCACTCTCCTACCCCACCTAGGGAGGGGCAGCCTAGCCCTTGGGACTTTCTTGGATGTGCCCTTGTTGGGATCTAAGGTGCTTAAAGCCAAGAACCACACCACTCCCTGCTATTCGTTGGGTTCTGACTCTTAGTGACCCTATACCAAGTCAAACTCACTACCATCCAGTTGATTCCCATTCATGGCCACCCAGACAGCCCCTTTTGATTTCCGAGCAGCAGGTGGTCATTCCAAACTGCTGACTTTGCAGTTAATAGCCCAACTCACAACCCACTATTGCTACTGGTGCTCTTACCTAGGGCACTCACTTGCGTGATAGCGGACATAGTCAATTCTGACTTGTGGGTTCCTGAGACTGCAACTGTTTATGGCAATCGGAGGTCCCCTCTCTCTCCCTAGGAGGGGCTGGTCGTTTGGAACTGCTGACCTTTCGGATTACAGCCCAACATGTAACCACTACACCACCAGGGCTCCCATCTAGAGTACTCACTCAAAAACCTCACTGCCATCGAGTCCATACCAACTCATAGTGACCCTGTAGGACAGGGTATAACTGCCACTGTGCATTTCTGAGACTAACTCTTTGGAATAGAAAACGAGGCTTCTCCCACGGAGTCACTGGTGGTTTTGAACTGCTGACCTTGGGCACCTAAGCACCGGGGCTCCTATGTTCACAAAGTCATGGGTCTCCTACCCTGACTGCCCTGGTCGGAGTGTCCTGAACTAATTTTGTTGGTATTTTTATCTGCACTAGTGTTTGTATCCCAGTCAAGGGTTTGTTCCCATTTTTTCTAGTCCTGCCTGCGATGATCACAGTCATGGTTTTGTGACCATTTCCTTTGTTCTCTGTGCTCTAGTTGACTTCTTGGGCACAATTATGGCCTTCTGCCAGTGGTCTCCCTTATTTAGATGATTTGTCTTTGTCTTTCTTAACACGTAATAAGTGTGTCTATAAAGTTATATTTGAATTTTGAGTCTTTTTTCCTCTCTTAGAACACCCTAGACCAATTAAAATAGAACTTCTGATGGGTAAAATTGAACAAGTCTGATGTTTTTTTAAAAAGTGTCAGGTGATTCCAAAGTGTGTCCAGGACTCAGAATCGCTGGGTGAAACTGTAATCAAAGCTATCCAGTGACACATACTTGAAATTGGCTTCATCCCGTCTGCTGATAGGGCGAGCAGAAATGGGTGCCCAAAGATTGAGTCAGCATCAAACATTCTTGACATTTCTAAGAGTTGAGAATCACAGAGCAATCCACCCAGCTACTCACAGAGCAGGGTCCTGAGCTCTGGGAGATGTTTGCCCTCTGCCAAGATCTGTGAGATGAGGCACAGGAAATGGTTAAGCAGCAACAGCAAGCAGACCACTAAGGTAAAGAATAAAATGGCTGGATACTGTGTCTATGTTTATGGCGATACGTACAAAAGCACTTCTTTTCCCAGCAGGTCCTGAGTGCTTTCTGTGAATCAAGTACGGTACTTTACGTTCCTTTAGTCTCTGAACAATCCTGCAAAACGGAGTCGTTCATGAAGCTCCTAAGTGCTAGAGCTGTGATAGAAACCCAGCACCGGAGTGTGTAACACTGCTATACTCAGTAGACCATGGAGAGACCCCAGCAGGGGAGATCCAGAAATCTTTTTAAGGGGTGGCTTTGTTGTCTTCTCATCACCACACTCCCCTTGTCTGTTGGACATCAGCTGTTGGGAATCCGAGGCAGCCAGCAGCTGAGGTGGTTGGGAAGTGGTTCCTTTCTAGAGAGGGGCAGATCAATAGAACCGGGAAGAGTGAGAGAAGCATCCTAGGGCAGCCTGACCGGTTCTGCCCCCTCGCTGGCTCCCGCTTGCAACTGCAGTGAGCAAGCAGAATAGAGGCCGATTGGAAGGTGCCCAATGCCTTCGCTTTCAGAGCTGGGAGGCCTTGGGAGAAGGGCAGGGGCTGGAGCAGGTGCCAGAAAACAGCACTAGTGAAATAGAGGCTGAGGGCTCAGGGTGGTGGTAGCAGTTGTGATTGGAGGTTGCAAGGATGAGCCTCTGAATGTTAAGATTAGGTTGATTAAAAATAAAAAAAGGGTGGTGGGGAGATTAGCCAGTTTCAGGGAGAGTGCCAGGCCCATTCTGTATTACCCTCACCCTCTTTGGCACAATTGCCCAATGTTTTCACAGTCAGTATAAAGGCAGCCAGGATTCTGCAATCACCCCTCCCTCCTCTTCCACTTACTCATACTGGCTGTTTCTTTGGGCTAGCTCTGGGCAGAGGACCAAGGTTACCTGTTTCTGGGAAACCCAAATTGAATTCGCCAGGGTCAAGCTCCATCTTCTCTTTTTCTGGGTCCTAACCCCAATTTCTCAGAATCCCTGGTGGTGGAGTGGGCTAAGCACTGGGCAGCCAGCTGTCAAGTTGATGGTGCAAACTGACCAGCCACCCCAAGGAGGACCCGTGTGTTCACATCCAGATGTCTGGTCTGGGAAGCCCTCAGGAGCAACGCTACTGCATGGTACAGGGTGACTAGGAGCTGAAAGGGCCGGTTGGCAGTGGGTTCACCTGAGTTTCTATTGTGGTTGTAGGGAAGTCCACTTGCCTTCTGCAGAGACAGACACAAACCTTATGGATCATCGAGCAACGGCTTGAGATTGAACATCTTTTTTTGTGGGGGGAGGTCAGATGCTTGCAGTGGGCCCCCTCCCTGCTGTTAAGGACAATGGACAGGCCTGCAGTCATAGATTTGGTTCCTGTAGGTAGGGTTTGCACTCTATTGATAATGGTTCCTATGGAGAGCCAGAGAACAGATCAAACCCTCTCAGAGACATCAAATTAGGCTGCCATCCTGAATCTAGGATCCGCCCATCTTGTCACATGTATACCCCCAACCCCTCCTCTTCCTATTGCGTGTGTGTCCCTACATTGTGCCCCTGTCGTTGCTGTATAACCTATAGTGCAACCCCTTCCTGTGACGTATGTGGGCTTGCATGCTCCCAAAGGTATATAGGCCTGGGTTAGCAATAGATCTCTCTCTCTCTCTTTCTCTCTCTCTCTCTCTCTCTGCTACTCCCTTGGCCTCTAGTGGGCTCCCTCTCCTCCTCTGTTCCCTTTCCCCTTGTCTTCCTTCCCTTCTCCCTCTCTCCACATGGACTACCAAGCGGGGCTGAGGTGAGCATACTACTAAGAAATATGTCTGACTCCATTATTTCAATCTCTCTTCTATCTCTCATACTCTCGACTTTAATATAATACTTATATATCTCAACTGTACAATTGTGCCTATCGAACCTGCGATTAGTGGTAGGAGGCTGGCACCACATCCCACCTCAACCACAAATGGCGCCCATTGTGCGACAGTAAGAAATGAACTCTTTTGAGTTACACCCCGTGTAACACTTGTACAGCCCCACTGGAATGCAGAGAGATTTGGAAAATTGTGTGAAGAGAGGATCCGGTGTGGGAATTGGCAGATAAGTAGTGGAAATAGTGAATGAGAATTTTAAAGAGGACAATGGGGCAAGGTAAAAGTAAACCTGAAACTTATGGTACTGTTAGGTAGTTCTAGCATAGGGATGGGGAACGCATGCCCAGAGAGCCAAACGTGGGAACAAGGAGTGGCGCACCGCACATGCTCAAGTTCAGGTTTCCCGCAGGTAGGCATGGGTGGGCGCTAAACTTGGGTTGGCCCACCTAGGCCAGGTGAATTCAGTTCAGCCAATGGGGTCGATCAGGGGGGGTCGTCCACTACGCCTCCCTGTTGAATACTTGAAAAGGCAGGAGCCCAGAGTAGAGAGACAGATTTGTCTGCATGACACTGAGCAGCTTCCGCCAGGCTGCATGGTGGGAAGGAGTCCTATGGGTGTCGTGTAAACCTGAAACTTCTTCTAACTCTTATAAAACTCACTTGGATCATGAGGCCCGGCTTCAGCGTGAATTCTTTCTCACGTGGGGCCAAGGACCGAGGTATAACTCTAGATCCAGAGAGATCTAACAGTATTACACTCATCCATTTACTGAAAAGACAGGGTGTAAAAGTAACGAAGAAAAAGATGCAGTGTTTTTTAAAAGTAGTATAAAGGTATAATCCATGGTTCCCGGAGGAAGGAACTTTTGATCTAGGGACCAGGGAGGAGGTCATTGTAAACTTAAAGAAAGCACACAGAAATGAGAATATCCCCATGGAGACATGGTCTCTGTGGGTTCAAGTTAGGATGGTCTCAGTACCTTTGCAGGAGGAAGAGAATGAGGATTATCAGTCTAGTGAGAAGTCTTGTGTCTATTCAAATGTAGAAAGGAAAGCTAAAGTGTCTTTGAATGAGTATGAGTTAGGTGATAAAGTACTAGAGGCAGCGGATTGCAAGACCCAAAGTGAGTCTATTATACTATTATACAATGCCAAGGAAGCTCCCTTTCTTTCAAAGGTAGAGAAAGCAAAGAAACAAGACCAGCAAAGTAGTGAGAAGCATCTAAGCTATGCAAACTTAAATCGGGTGAGAAGCGGTCAGAATGGGTTTCAGGCAGATGAGAAGATTTTAGGCAGAGCTGAAAGAACTAAGCCTGAGTCAGAAGGGGACATAGTAAAAGCAACTGCTCCCCTGCTGGAATTTAATGTCAGAAAGACCAGAGATTGTAAAACAACCAAGCAAGCCAGTGCTGGAGGTAGAGAGATTAATTAGCTCCAAAGAAATGCAAAATAAGAGAGCTAACACAGAAGATGAAGTTCAGGAAATGGAACTTCAAGATATACATGTTGAGAAGACCAGTTCCGAGAACAGAAGCAAAGAGGCAAGGCATAGGAAAGCACCATAACTTTCGAAAGGAGGAAGAGGAATTGCAGAAGGAGATTTAGAATTTAGAATGTCTTATCCAGTTGGAGTTGTTAGCAGACAGCCTTACAGGGAAACACCCACAAGGAACTCACGGTGCCTTCCCTTTAAGTTGCTAAATGATCTCAAGCAGGCAGTCAATGATTATGGCCCAGACTCACTTTTTGTAATTAGCATGATAAGGGCTTTAGCAGAGTCTGAGAGCTGGACCCCTACAGACTGGAGAGCTTTAGTGAAAATTTGTCTTTACTCTTCAGAATCCTTGCAGCCCTCACAGGAGGACTCAAAAATGCAGAAGAGGGCATAGATATAGGGATTCATCAACTGCTGGGGGATGAGAATTATATCACAGTTGAGTCTCAACTACAGTTTACTGAACAGACAATAGGAGAGATATGTGAGGTTTGCTTAAAGGCCTGGGAAAAAATAATTCCATCAGAAGAGAGAGAGCTGAGTCACACAGCTATAAGACAGTGGAATTACGAATCCTATGCTGACTTTGTGTCCCTACTGGAAGACGCTATTTCCAAATGTGTAAAAAGTGTCCAGACAGTAAGAGACATATTGCCTAAGCTATCTTATGATTTTTCTAATAAACACTGTAAAAATGCCTTGTGTCTATACAGGGAACAGGGCACGCTGTTAGATTATTTCAGGATATGCAGGAACGTAGAGACAGGAATACAAGGAAAACCTCATGGCAGCTGGCTTGGCAAATTACACCAAACCTAAAGAAAGTGCTTTAGTTGTAGGAAGACAGGTCATCTTCAGAGCGAATGTAGCTTGGCCACAGAGAGCGAGCTGTAGCCTGTGTTTGAACGTGATCCAGGGCCATTGAGACCGGGTTTAAAAGAACCTGAACTCTGCCCCCGCTGCAGGAAGGGAACTCATTGGGCGAGTCAATGTCCCTCAAGATTCAACAGTAAAGGGTTGCCATTAGCAAAGGCTTCCCTGCAGGAAAATAGTGGGAAGAGCTTGATACAGACCCTGCCCAACAAAGCATGAGAGGCAAGGTGTCTGCCTGCTGGAGCAGAGACGATCTTAGAAACAACAGGTATCCCCCAGTCTCACAGCAGGAGACCAGACCTAGTCAAACAGACAAACAGCCCCGGTTTGACCTAGTCAAACAGCCCCGGTTCTGGCTGCAATTACCTTGACTAACCAAGAGAAGGCTCAGAAACTCTCAGCAGTTTGCTGATTCTAAAGAACAGGAGCCTCTTATTGAAAGAGTAATACAGTTTTTATCAGGAAGTTTTAACCTAAGTACTAAAGGAATTAAAATTAATACTGGAGTTGTTCAGAGTTGCAAGGAAAAGCCTAAAGCTGTGATTAAATCAGGAATTATTAAGAGTGGTAATTGGGTTCTGTAATATCTCTCAGGAGATAGCCTTACACCTCGGTCCTTGGTTCTGCATGAGAAAGAATTCACGCCAAAGCCTGGCTCATGATCCAAGTGAGTTTAATGGGAGTTAGAAGAAGTTCCAGGTTTTACGTGACACCCACAGGATTCCTCCCGATCATGCAGCCTGGCAGAGACTGCTCGGCATCATGCAAAGATACCTTTCTCAAGTTCTCCTCCAAAGTTCTGTCTCAAGTTCTCTCCCCAGTTCCTCCTCTCTCCCCCTGACTCCTGCCTTTTCAAGGATTCCAGGGGGAGGCATGGTGGACGACCCCAGATCGACCCCATTGGCTGGATTGAATTCACTAGACCCCGGTGGGCCGATCCTGGTTTAACGCCCACCCATGCCCACCATGGGAAAACCTAGGCCTTTGAGCCTGTGCAGTGCGCCACCCTTTGTGTTTGTGCTTGGTTCTCTTGGGCATGCATCAATGGACATCCCATCCCTGCCTATCTGCCTAACAGTTCCACTACCTAAAATAACTATGGGATGTTTAGTAGGAAAGTCCAATATAAATTCTCAAGGTGTTGCTGGAATTATTAATCAGGATTATGAAGAAATTAAGTCAGTGAAGAAATATGATATACCATGGTTTATAAAGGAGAATTGCTTAAGCCAGTTTTTCCTTCCTTGCATTTCTAGAGTTAAAAGCTATGCCTATCAGGAAAGAGTACTTGGGAAGTTTGACCACCCTTTATATCAAGGGGTCTTTTGGAATGCTGTTTTGAGGAAAGAACAGCCCCCCACATGAAATTAGAAATTGGAGGAAAAAGGTTTTTAAGCTCTGGATATGGGGTCATTTTCTTAAAGCAACCAGGAGGGCATAAGACCCACCCATTAACTTCCCCTAAATCTAGAATGGAAGGAATGAATGAAGTTAATAGAGACAGAATATTGCAAGGAGGTAAAATCATACAGTGTAAAGAGCCTGTAACTGTTATGCAGATAGCGCAGGGATGGGATGTCTATTAACGCATGCCCAGAGAGCCAAGCATGAGAACAAAGGGCGGCGCACTGCACATGCTCAGAGGCCCAGGGTTTCCTGCCGGTGGGCATGGGTGGGCGTTAAACCTGGATCAACCCACCTGGGCCAGATGAATTCAATTCAGCCAATGGGGTCGATCTGGGGTCGTCCACCACGCCTCCCTGTGGAATCCTTGAAAAGGCAGGAGCCAGGGGGAGAGAGGAAGAACTTGAGAGAGAACTTGGAGGAGAACTTGGGAGAGATCTAACAGAGTCGCAGGGAAAGAGATCTTTGCATGATGCCGACCAGTCTCTGCCAGGCTGCATGGTCTGGAGGAATCCTGTGGGTGCCGTGTAAAACCTGAAACTTCTTCTGTCATTAAACTCACTTGGATCACGAGCCAGGCTTCGGCGTGAATTCTTTCTCGTGCGGAGTCAAGGACCGAGGTGCAATTCTATCTCCAGAGAGATCTAACATAACCTTATTGGTAAACTTGGAGAAAAAAATGTCTGGTAAGTTGCTTCAAGAACAGCTGAACAAATTTATTAAAAAATTTTTTCAGTCTTTCAAAGTATGGTAAGAAGTTCTCCCAATTAGTTAGCTTTCTTAATTCCCTGAGAGCTGGGAGCCAAAATTTACATGTTAGTTCTCTGGATTCTCTGAGAGCTGGCAACCGATGTTTACATAACAGTGAAGGCTATCTAACTCATACTTTTACTGGTTCAAAACCTAGCGAGGTAACTGAGACCGCCAACAGTGCATTAATATCTGCATTGTTTAAACAGAAGGGGGAGAAGAGTAATCTTATGTATGACGAATTTCATTTGGTCATTTTAACTAAAATTTTTTTCTCTTTACTTAAAGCTTGTAGCAAAATTAGGGCAGATAAACACGTTTTCACTTCCACAGAGAAAGCTGATCCTGAAGAGTCCCAAGATGATGGGAATCGGGTTTGGGATCCAGGTCCATTTGTCACCTGGAGAAAGGGACATACATCATGTTTCTGCAGAATAAAGCTGATGGACTCCCCTTAGAAGGACACAACCACGTTCAGAGAAAGATGGACGTGAAGGACATGAAGGAACCACAGAAGCTTAATCATAATTCTTTTTCCAGGCCACTGACACCCTGAAGAGAGGGGCTATTTGTTTATATTTTCACAGGCAAAGGGTTTCTCTTCAGCCAGCAAGGCCCAGAAGAAAGGAAGGAAGCTGATGTGTGACCTGACCCCCCTGCCCTGTTACTGAAGTTATCCAAAATGTCAAGAAGACCTCGCAGATTCCTGAGAATGGCGATTGCTGACTGCTGAGATATTTCTTCCATTGCTGATGCTGTCTAAGGGACGCTCTGGGACTCTATCAAAGCTGAACATTTTATACAATAGTGACTGGACTATTACTACAAACTTGCTTTGCTGAAAGAGAAATTTTGGATTTGTCAATGCTATGATATTGTTGGAAAGTAACTGATTTTGTATAACCCCTTACCCACATCATAAGGCATTGCATGATTAGGATTTGACAAGAAAACATTTGCAAGGGCTTAAGGGAAGCATTTTATTAGATGTGATTTAGCTAAAAGGATATTTCCTATACATTCAAGGGTGGATTTAAGGCATTCCACTAGCTGAGGTATTTAAACAAATGGTGGTTGGCTTAGGAAGAGGCTGGATCCCACGTGCCTGGGTTAAAAGCATTTAACAAAGCTTAAGTTTTAGTCTGACTGTGTTGTTTATCATCATAATTTTGATGCTCGGTCTCATGTCGCTTCTATAGGAAGCTAAGAGATATGAAGAGAGACCATGTTGCCTCCATGACACTATTGAATCTTAAATGTAATGCAGAAGGGGAAATGCAGGATTCTAGCACTGAGGGAAATAAAACTGGGACTTAGTCCCTGACTGATACAGAGGGAATCTGGGAGACTAGTATTCCATGGCAGGAAGCCTGCCACTCTGGTAGTTGGAGATATAGTCCGAGTACATTTTCCTGCAGTAGCCCATCATGTCCACAGTTTCTCCCTTAAAGCTGTGCTGCCTTAAAGTGAGCACATGGTTGATTCATTCTCCCTATAGAAGCAGACATTCCTATTGGCCCTATTTTTTCCCACTGTAGCATCCAATCCCTCTCATACCTTCCTCTAATAGCAGATGGGCACTGGGGGACTTTATCCCCCATGCATGAATTCAAAATGTTTGCTATAAGCCTGAATTTTGGGCTATATTAATTGGATCATGAAGTTTTGTCTTGACAACTTTAAGTGTATAGAAAATAACCATGTCGCCCATGTGACTTTTGAATTCTATATATAAAGCAAAAGGGGGAATTGTGGGGGGATGTCAGACTTGCAGACATCCTCCCTGAGGGCGATCAGTTGCCAGACTGCAGTGGGCCCCACTCCCTGCTGATAAGGACAATGGACAGGCCTGCAGTCATAGATTTGGTTCCTGTAGGTAGGGTTTGCACTCTATTGATAATGGTTCCTATGGAGATCCAGAGAACAGATCAGACCTGAATCCTGAATCCAGGATCCACCCATCTTGTCACATGTATACCCCTAACCCCTCCTCTTCCTATTGCGTGTATGTCCCTACATTGTGCCCCTGTCGTTGCTGTATAACCTATAGTGCAACCTCTTCCTGTGACGTATGTCTTTACCTGTAATCAGTGGGCTTGCATGCTCCCAAAGGTATATAGGCCTGGGTTAGCAATAGATCTCTCTCTCTCTCTCTCTCTCCCTCTCTCTGCTACTCCCTTGGCCTCTAGTCGGTTCCCTCTCCTCCCCTGTTCCATTTCCCCTTGTCCCCCTTCCCTTCCCCCATCCCCTGTTCCCTTTCCCCTAGTCTTCCTTCCGTTCTCCCTCTCTCCACGTGTACCACCAAGCGGGGCTGAGGTGAGCATGCTACCATGAATCGATTATTTGACTTTCTCTTCTATCTCTCATACTCTCGATGACTTTAATATAATACTATATATTTCAACTGTACAATTGTGCCTATCGAACCTGCGATTAGTGGTGGGGGTCTGGCACCACCCCCCATTCAAACCACACTTTTTGTTGGACATCTGCCCTCCTTGCCCTAGAATTTATCTTCCAGATGATTTTCCCTTAGAATAAACAAATTGAACTCCATACTCCTTTCCTCCACTTGCTTCTGTTTGTTTGTTTTCTTTGGAGCCCTTTTTCAGAGTTAACTTTGCTGACAAACTCCAAACTGGCTGGCCAGGAAGCTGCTGAGTTGTTAGGGGTGAACATTCAGGGATGATGTGGAGTAAGTCGGCTTACTGTACAGGGAAATCTGGCTGAACTTCAAGAGAGTGGGCCAGGGGTGAGGTGGCCAAATTCCGAATGTGGTCAGAAGCTAGTGCTCAAAAGAAAAGGGACCCTCAAGACAATGTAAATGGCTCCCTGTGGGACGTGACCTCCCAATCCTTTCCTCTAAAATCCAATGATTTCACATGGATTCTCAAAGACCAGCATGGTCACGCCACTTTCTGAAACATTGGCTTGAACATTTATGGTCTTTCTTTCCCAGACACTCCCACAGTTGAAACTTGGCTACAGCCAGAGTTCAGAGGCAGGCAGAAAGAGAGGGCTGGGTGGGGTGAGAAAACCCTCTTGATGATGTGTGTCAGGGTCGGGGTTTGGGGGAAGAACCAGGCCCTGGGGGAGATGCCCCAAGGCTTCCAGATGAGGTGGAGGGAGCAGTTAATTATGAGTGTGTGTTCTGGAAGGTTAGATACAATAGCTAAAAACAAGTATGGTCTGGGAGAGCTGAGAAATATCAGTTCCTGAATGGAGGGAAGAAAGCTGATAGAGAGGGAAGGGGCTGAAGAAAGCCCCAGTCTCCATTCATATAAGGTGTACTAGTCCGGGTTGACTAGAGAAACAAACTCATAGACACTCATGTGTAGAAGAAAGAGCTTTATGGGCTCAAGTGGGAAGAGAATGCTTTGAAAATGATGATGGCCGCATATGTGCAAATGTGCCTGATTCACTGGAGGGATATATGGATTATGCTAAGAGATGTAAGAGCCCCCAATGAAAGTATTTAATTTTTTTAAAAAAGGAAAGAGCTTTATATCACAGAGTAATTGTGTATTCAGAAAGCATCCCAGCCCAGTCCAGTCCAAGTCCATAAGTCTGATATTAGCCCATATGTCCAATACCAGTCTATAAATTCTTCTTCAGACTCACGCAGCACATGCAATGACACCGAATGCAGGAGGAAAGATCACAGACCAGTGGGTGGAAAATCTTGTGGATCCAGTGGTGGTGGAAGCATCTCAACGCTGGCAAGGGTCTCCATGTGGCTTCTCCACTCCAGGCCTCTAGCATAGCTCCATGTGTCTTGTCAACAGGAATGTCTCACAGGGAGTGTGTATGTCCTGCCTCCACTGAGCTATTTATCTCCTTAGTGCCTCCAAATGAGGTAATCAAACGGTGACCTGGTTGACAGGCTAGACTCCACCCTTTCGCAAGTAGACAAGAGATTATGTAACTGTCGCACAAGGTTCCAATCGTTTTCTGAGTCTGGGTATTTATCAATGGAAAAAGAAATTAGTTTGAAATAATTATAGACTCAAAGAAAGTTGCAAAAATAGTACAAAAAATTCCTGTGTATGTTAGACCCAACCTCCCCTAATCTTAGTACAATAGCAAAACCTTGATCTTGATCAGTATCAACATCTTAGTACAATAGTACAGGTGCAACCCTGTTAACTAATGGATAGGATTTATTCAGTTTTCCCATTTTTTACACACATCCTTCTGTATGCATGGTTTTATGCAACTATATTCCATGTATAAATTCACACAACCACCACTATACTCAGAATACAGAACTCTTCCACACATGAAGGAACTGCTTTGTGCTACCCCTTTATATTAGTGCTCACCCATCCCTGTCTCCTGTTCCAGAAGGGAAGAGACTAATAGTTGTATCTTCAATGGTTGCTTGAACAATTTTAAGACCCCATACACAACTCACCACAATAGAATATAGAACATTATCTTTCTGAACAATGTTGTGAAATTGACCCACTTGTCCCCTGAGACTATGGTTCTTAGTCCAGTAACTTGATTATTGGGTTCAAGCCCAATAACTCAGTCTTATGAGGCATTTGGATATATCCAAGTTATTTCCATAACTATGCCCTATGTGACCTGTTATGTCTGAATAAATATGCATCATTTATAAATTTATATATACAAATACCTACAACTATACCTATGCATGATTATGCCTGTGCTCTTATATGCCTTCCCAGAGCTACATAGCATATTAACTGCCACTAACACATTTTTGGTTGTTTCTTTGTTTTTCAGAATTGAATATGTTACAGCATTTCCTATCCATCAAAAACCAAACTCACTGCTGTTGAGTTGATTCCAACTCATAGCTACTCTATGGGACAGGGTGGAACTTCCCCAAGACTAACCCTTTCTGGGAGCTGAAATGCACATCTTTCCTCTCACAGAGTGGTTGGTGGTTTTGAACTGCTGATCTTTTGGTTAGCAGCCCACTGGGTAACCCACAGTGCCACCAGGGCTTCTAGCATTTAGCAAGTGTCCTTTATCCTTTCACACCTCTCAGGGTCCTCATTCCCTTGTCTAGGTAGCATTGACGGCACTCATATTGTGCATTGCCTTCCCTTCACCAAAGTTAACATGTGTCTATTGTCTAGAAAGTGAGTGTCCCTCCTTTCCCCCTCATTCCTGGAGGTCGTAATTGTTTTCTTTGAATAAAAATGGCATGATGCAGCATTTGCTCATTTGTGATTGGCTTATTTCAGGTGCCCTATTGAGGTAGTGGGTTCACATTGGGCTGCTAACCACAGGGTTGGCAGTTCAAACCCACCAGCCACTCTATGGGAGAGGGAGGAGGCTTTCTGCTTCCGTGTAGGCTTAGAGCCTCAGAAGCTCACAGAGGAAGTTCTCCTCAGTCCCTTAGGGTTGCTTTGAATTGGCATTGACTCGATGGCAGTGAACTTGGTTTGGTTTGGATTGACTTATGTCAGTTACCATGAGTTTCCCCAATTCATCCATGGTATGTCCCACAGACACATCATGATTCTTTATCATCACGAAGTACTACTCTACGGTGTGTCTGTACTGTATTTTATTTATTCACGTATCCACTGAGGGGCACATGGGTTGTCTTCATCTTTTTGTTATTGTGAATAAGGCTGGAATGAACATCAATTCCCGGCATTGCTCTAATTTCTTTAGAGTAGACATGTAGGAGTGGGATGGCTATTTCTAGGTTTTTGAGAAGTGCAGCGTCAAACATATCTTTTTATTGCCAATGGGGTGATGTTTATAGAGCAGACCATCAGTTTTACGTTAAACAGTTCATATGCATTTTGTTTCCATTCATTCATTGTGATCCCCTCAATGTACTAACATTTATCTTATTTCCTCCTTGTTTCCTGTTTTCACCTTTCCTTCTTGGCTAGCCCTCTGTACTTTGCCCTAGAGTAAATACTGAACTTTTGATCATTTAAAATGGCTGGTTATTTTATCACGGGGTGAGTTCACTTCCAGACCTAAAGGGTGGTTGAGGGCCATAGTGTTTGTTGGGGGTTCTATCAGTCTCTATTTGACCAGTAAGCTGACCTCTGTTATGATTTGGGGTTTTGTTCCACATTCTCTCCATACTCTATTCGGGACTTACTAATGTGATTCATCTCTGAGCATTTGGTAGTACTAGCAGCAGCTAGGCACTATCTAGTTCTTCTGGTCTCAGGGTTGTGGATACTGATGTCTACATGGTTCATTAGTCCATTGGATGAATTATTTCCATGTGACTTCCGATTTTTGTCACTTGACTTTCTTCTGGATGGGGAGAGACTAATAGCTGCACCTTCTGTGGTTGCTTATGAGCTTTTAAGACCCCAGTCATGATTCATCACTTGGGATGTAGAATGAGGAGCCGTGGTGGCATAGTCATTATGCACTGGGTTATGATCCCCACGGTCGGCAGTTTGAAATCACCGGCCAATCCTGGATGCTTCCTCCCCCCAACTACCATGATCCGAATTCTACCTTGCAGGGCTGGATAGGGCAGAGGCTGTACACTGGTGCATATGAGGGTTGGAGGTACAGGGAATCCAGGGTGGATGATACCTTCAGGACCAAGGGTGTGAGGGGCGATGCTGGGAGAGTGGAGGGTGAGTGAGTTGGAAAGGGGGAACTGATTATAAGGATCCACATGTGACCTCTTCCTTGGGAGAGGGACAGCAGAGAAGGGGGGAAGGGAGACTCCGGATAGGGCAAGATATGACAAAATAACGATGTGTAAATTACCAAGGGCATATGAGGGAGGGGGGAATGGCGAGGGAGGGGGGGGAAAAAAAGAGGACCTGATGCAAGGGGCTTAAGTGGAGAGCAAATGCCTTGAGAATGATTGGGGCAGGGAATGTATGGATGTGCTTTATCCAATTGATGTATGTATATGTATGGATTCTGGTAAGAGTTGTATGAGTCCCTAATAAAATTTAAAAGAAGAAAAGAGAAAAAATGATCAGGGCAAAGACTGTACAGATGTGCTTTATACAATTGATGTATGTATATGTATGAACTGTGAAAAGAATTGTATGAGCCCCAATAAATTGTTAAAATTAAAAAAAAAATAAAGAACAAGGTCATTTAAAAAAATATCAAGAATAAGCAAATGTTTGTAAACCAACTTTCATTGTGTTGAAGGGGAATGCAAATGGGTATTTCTTGAGGGATACAGAGATTTTGCTAAGGGGAATGAAAACAATTGGACATAGATAATGATCATTTTATACAATAATTAAATGTAATTAATGTCATTTGATAACACAGGGAAAATGAAATGTTTTATTATACATGTTATTGCATATATTTAATCAAAACAGAATTCTTTAAAAAAAAAAAAAAAAAAAAGAAATCACCGGCCATTCTGTGGGAGAAAGATGGGTTCTTTTTTTTAGCTCTTGTAAACAGTTACATTCAGGGAAACTCATGGGACAGTTCTACCTTGTCCTGTAGGGTTGCTATGAGTTGGCATGTACTAGATGGTAGTGAGCTTGGTTTTGGTTTGGGATGTAGACTATTGTCTTTGTGAACTATGTGACAACAAACGACCTTCATGTCCCAAGACTATGGTCCTGATCCTCAAGGTATTTGATTATGTCTAAGAACTTTTCATACTTTGCCCCTTGAACAGCATTGATTTTCAATCTAGCAAATCTCTAAGTCCTTGACAAAAAATACACCAAGTCCTCTGGCAGGTTATTTTAGTGGCATGTTGCCTCCCTTCTCTGGACCCCTTTGGCTTCTTCACATCCCTCTTCTCTTACAATATAGCTCTCCACTTTAGCAATCTGGTCTCATTTCCCCTTCAGGGAAAGTCTACATGTCTAAATTTACTAGTCTGGCCTAGTGCTCTGGTGTATTCTCTGCCCTCCCTTCCCCCACTATTTATAGCCAGGCTAATTCTGTGTGGTCTCTCTCTCTTTTCCTCTTCTTTCTTCCTGTGGCGGGTGAGGTGACTTCTCAAATATTTGGGCAGACAAGGTCAGAAGCAGATTCTTGGCATCTGATCTCAGCCTTGGATTTAGCAGGAGCCTGTAGGGTGGAGATGGAGGCAAGCAGAAGCTGCAGGTTCAGAGAGGAGGGCAGCTAGGATCCTAAATGGCATTATGACCTGTGTTGGAGGTCTCAGCTTGGAGTCAGGGGGCCCAGGTTCCACCTTGGTTTACTACTTGCATTGTTGTAGCAGCTCCTCTCTACTGTCTGGGGCCATGTCTTGGGAATAAAAAAATCAGAGCCCACGCACTTCCGAGGCAGCACTCGTCAGAAGTGCTCTGGTCTGCTGGAAGGGGCGTCCATCGATGCAGTATTATTGCAAGGAGACCCACACCTCCAATTGGGTATTAACTTATCCAAGGCAGGATAGCCGTCCAGCCAGCAGAGTGAGTGAGAGTCTACCCGGTTTTGTTTTTAAAATATAATCCTGGAACAAAACAAAACAAACAAAAAAAGAAAAACCAAGCGGACCAGGGATCGTGGAAAGAGGAGCTAAAGCAGGACAGGCATCGGAGCTTTTAAGAAAGGGAGAGAAAAGGGAGTCATAAATACGACAGCGTTTGAGGGCCACACGCAGCATCAGAGACATTGAGCAAAAGCGAGAGAACCACTCCAAGTGTGACAGAGACAGGATTGGGACAGAAACAGTCTGGGATAGGACCGAAGTTAGAGAATGGAAAGACGAACAAATGGACATACACGAGACAGACACTCGGCACGAAAAGCAAAAAAAACAAAAAATAACAAACCAGGAATGGAAGGTGGGAGCCAAAGAAGTTCCAGGTATGCCAAATTATTTCCTATCTCTTCTGCCGGCCCCACTTCTGGATTGGAGTTATAAATAGCAGGGCGTTAGAAAATGTCCTCCCTTCCCTGGCTTCTGTCCTGGGGGGGGCGGCGGCGGTGGTGGTGGCTGGGGACGGAGAGGGGGAGGGATGGCAGGGTGGGGGTAGTCCCAGTGGAGATGTCCCACCCAAAAGGAGCCTGAGCCAGCCAAGGCCTCCTCAGGTCCCCTCCCCCTTAGACAGATGGGGACTGTAGAGTCCTGGGCAAGGTCTTTGCTGTCTCTGGGTGGTGCAAGCAGCTGAGTGGCAGACAGATGCCTAGCTGCCGAGTTGGCAGGTCATACCCACGCAGAGGTGCCCTAGAAGACCGAGGTGGTGATCTGGTTCTCACCAGCTAGTCTGTGTAAATAAAGCACATGGAACAGCTCCTTGGCATATTTGGGGTCACCACGACCCCACCACCGACAACAGTGGGGAAGAGTCTGGGAGCTGGCAGTCCCCTACCCACCCCTTCAACACACCACGTTTCACGTCCTCTTCCCGTGTCGCCTTCAACACCCCCTGCTCTCGCCTTCCATCCCTTGTTGGTCCCACTCTGGCCCTTCGCCATCTTTTCCATTCTGCTTCTTCCTTTCTAGCTCGCCTCCTTCCTCCTTAGGGCCGCTCGCTCAGCGCGCACCTCTGTCTTTCTGTTGCCCCAGGCTAATGATGTGGTTGGTTCGTGCTACCCTTGTAACTAGAGGGGTTCTGGAGGGTGGGATTTGAGCAGTTTAAGGGGCGCTCTATGGCACCCTGTGGGGGCCCTGGTGATACAGCAGTCTAAACACTGGGCTGCTACCCCATGAGGTCCGCTGTTCAAGCCCAGCAGGGGGAGAAAGTGGGCCAAAGAGGAGGCTGTTTGCTCGCATAACAATTTAGTTTCAGAAATGCTATGGGGCAGTTTATTCTGTCTTTACAGGGTCGCTAGGAGCCTGAGGGAGGAACCCTGGTGGCGTCGTTTTTTGGGCATTGAGCTGAGATGCGAAAGATCAGCAGTTCAAAACCACCAGCTGCTCTGCGGGGTGAAGACGGAGCTTTCTATTTCTGCAGAGGTATAGTCTCAGAAACTCTCAAGGGCAGTTCTACGCTGTCCTCGAGGGTCGTTATGAGTCGGCTCGGACTGAATGGCAGTGGGTATGTGGCCGTGGGGGAGGGAGGCCCAGGCCCAGAACCTTACTCGTCCTCCCCGCTCTTTTCTGACTGTACTTTTAACTCTTCGCTTACCCTGTTTTTGGGTCCCATTCCCTGCCCCCCGCTCTGGTGGCGCTAAGAGTTACGCAAGGGGGTTGATGACCATACAGGCTAGTAGCTGAAAGCCGCCAGCAGTTTCGCGGGAGAGCCGCAAGGATTTACAGCCTCGGGAAACCCACACGGGCGGTTCTGCTCCTGCTTAGGAGTCGGAACCGACCCCACGCCAGGGAGTTTGGGTTCCTCCATTCCTGTTCCCGGGCGTCGCCTCCAATGCTCGCTGGCTGGGGCGCCAGGGAGGACCCGGGAGGGGGGCGCCGCCCAGGGGCGGGGCCGGGCCGGGCTTGGGGCGCGGCTTGGAGCGGTCCGGGAGCCCGGCAGTTCCCACCGGGGTGCCGTGTTGGGTAGCGGGGCCAGTGCGCGCTCCACCTGCCGGGCTGCGGGGCGTGTCCGGGGCGTGGTCAGGGCGTGGCCTGGCGGCCCTGGGGCGCGGAGGCGCGAGTGCGGGTGGACACCCAGCTGCCACTGCAGTCGTCGCGCTTGCGGGGTGGTGGCCGGCTGGGCGGCGGGTGGGCGGCGGCCAGGCGAGAGACCGGGAGACCTCTGAAAGAGGGGAGAGATTTTGGAGACCTTTGACGGGCCTGGGTAGCGTGGGAACTGCTCTGCGCTACTGGGCCACGCGCGCGCGCGCGCGCGGCTTCCTCCCAATGGCTGGAAGCTGGGGCCGCGGTCTCCGGGGGACCTCTGGGCTTTGCTACCTTCTTGGCTCCCTGCTGGCCGGACTGCTATGCCCGGGGGCTGTTGCCTTCAATCTGGACGTGATGGGCGCCCTGCGCAAGGAGGGGGAGCCGGGCAGTCTCTTTGGCTTCTCCGTGGCCCTGCACAGGCAGTTGCACCCTCGACCCCAGAGCTGGTGAGTCACCGCAACCCCCTCAAGTCCCCAGGCCCGAGCCACCGATTGCCTTCTGCAACCCCTGCCCACCTCATCTCTCTGTCATCCGAGCCCACCCAGATACCGCTGCCCACAGACCCCACACCCAAGCTGGAGGCTGACCGCTTCTGCTTGGTTTTGTATCCCAGCCTCCGCATCTCGGGGTGGGTGAGGGAGCCAAGTTCTGGTCTTGGCAGGCAATGACCTTCTGTCTTTCTCTCCAAGTGGCATCCTCGCTCCCATGCCAGGGCGTCTGGCTCCCTCCCCTCTTGCTTCCCTGGGCTGAATTCTCCAAGGAAAGGAGACTGGTCTTTCTGTCACCGCTTAAGGGGGAGGAGAGGGAAAGAGTGGAGAGGATGAGCGCCATGGAAGGGAGGGAGGGAGGGCAGGTTCCCGAAATGACTTCCCGCCAAAACCTTGCCATTGATGGAAGGTGGACGGCGGGCACTGGGGTGCTGAAAGATCAAGCCATTTGTATAGCGCGAGGCCAAGACAACAAGCAGGTCGGGAGGGGACTTGGATCCTGTACTAGGTTGTCTGATGAAAGAGAGTGGCAGGAAACACAACTTCCCGAAGTATCATCATCATCATCATCACCATCATCATCACCATCATCACCATCACCATCATGGTCATCCTGGACCATAGTAACAGCAGCAGCAGCAGCAGCACCAGCAGCAGCAGCAGCAGCAGCAGCAGCAGCAGCAGCAGCAGCAGCAGCAGCAGCAGCACCAGCACCAGCAGCAGCAGCAGCAGCAGCTAGACGGACGTCAGGGAGAGAGATCCAGGAGGGATGCTGGCCACGCTGTTCCCTCAGGAAATGTCCAGCTTCAGGAATTTGAGCTGTGGGAAAGGCAGGGAAGAGCAAGGGGTAAAGGACCGGTCTAATCCTTTTCTCATCACTTCTGAGCCCATGGGAGTTGGACACACTTGTGTGTCTGCCATGCCTTTTGTACTCCTGCTTCTAGCTACAAGTTAAAAGAGAGAGGAGAAAGAGAAGAAAGATTCCCCACCCGCCAAGCCAGGGGGCTCCCCCCCCTGTACAGCCAGTGCCTAAGCCACATTAAGTGTCCATTATTGGGATCAATGCTGCCCACTGGGACTGTCTTCTCCCCTCTTACTACTGGCCTGGGGGCAGAGGGCGGGGAGGAGGGAGAACTCAAGCTCTTCCTTCTTCCCATTACCTCCATCATCAGGGCACAGGTTCAGTGCTCCCCAGAACCCTGGGGGAGATGGGAAACAGCTTATTTCACCTCTTCCTTAGTCTTCCACCTCTCCCCACCCCTCCGTCCTCATCTCAGCCCTCTTCCTGCCTCCCCCATTCTCCCAGAGTTCCAGGACCGGAGGCCTTTTTAGGACATGCTGAACTCTCGGAGCTATTTCCAGGCAGATTCTAGGTTATTTTTAATAGCTTGGTCTCTTGTCATTTCCCCCTCTTCTCTGAAAGTAGCCCCTGAGCCTGTCTTCAGAGCCAAGCTGGGAGCATGGCCAGAGGGCCTGACTGCGGGCCGCTGCGGCAGTTCCAGCAGGGGGTGCGCTGCTGCCCGGTGGCGGGAGAGCGGGGTCCTGGGCCATCTCTGTTGGCGGCAAGACCTTCCCACGGCTTTGAAGCTCCCAGTCTGGCCGCCGGAGGAGGCTCTGAGGCCTTCTGACTTTACTGAGAGTCAGCAGTCGCTCTACCACGCAGAGCTGTCGTGGGGATGGAAAGAGTTCCTGACCCATGTAGAAAGGAGGCTCTGGGGTCCCAATGACTTGTGATTGCTGCTGGCCCACAGGGTCGACAGTTTGAATCCACGGAAGAAAGGGGTGGCGAACTGCTTCCGTCAAGATGGCAGCTTCCTGGTCAGACGGCTGTAAAATACTTGGCACAGCGCCAGGCCGTTAGTGAGTGCTATGCAGCAGCGTACCGTTGCTGGTGCTGCCATTCCTGTTCTGTGAGCCCCAGAGCAGCGATGCTGACAGCGATGCTGTCACCTGACAGCGATGCTGGATCTGAAGGCTTGGCTAGAGCACCCCTGGGGTGAAGCCAGTCTTCCAGGCCACCTTGGTTGAGAGGTTAAAGGGGGCTGGATGAGGGCAGGAGCCATGGAATGTGGAGAACGGAGAGGAGCGGCAGGAGTGGGCTCCTAAGGGTCCCTCCGTCCCATCAGCCACAGTCTTCCTTTTCTCTCTGTAGTAGCCACAGTTGTGGCTACTGAGCCGTCCAGAGACCTGGGGTGGCTAGGCTCGTGGGATGACAGCGGGCAGGAGTGTGTGCCTGAAGCAGAGGTGGAGAGACTGGTGAGGCTGTGTGTGGGAGCTTTTGTTCCAGGAGGCCTGGGCTGGGCTGGTCAGTTCCCCGCCAAGAATGGGGCTGGGCAGATCTACACATCTGGCGTCTTTTTCCCTCCATGTGGACCTTCCCATGTGTGTTTTCCATATTCCACCTCCAAGAGAGGGGTGAACTTTGAGCAGCTCTGGGTGCTCAGCTGAGTGTAGGGGTCTCTGCGAGTCCACAGAAGGTGGGGTTCAGCAAACACGTCCTGAGGCCTCTGAGGGACAAGCAGGAAGATGAAGGACGACAGTCCTAGCCCCCCAACAGATGGAGGCTTGTCTCTGTGTTTGGTGGCTGGTCTGAAGGATGGCATTTGTTTGCCCAGGGTCCTGTCTCCCGGCTTCCTTTTCTGCCCAGGGAACCAGGTGATATGGGTCTCCATTGCTCCCCCCTACCTCCTGGCAGGTCATGGTGTTCAGGAGATGAGCTGTCATGGGGGGCAGTGGAGCAGGTGTATTGGAGCTGGGCAGATGGAGATTTGAGTTCCCACATTTCTGCACAATTAATTTCTGAGTAACTACCCTGATCTGTAAGACAATCCTGATCTCACAGGATTCCTTTAAAAAAAATATTTTATTGGGGGGGGGCTCGTACAGCTCTTACCACACTCCAACAGGATTAATTAAAAAAACTTATTTTATTGGGGGCTTTTACAACTCCTCTTACAAACCATACATCAATTGTATCTGACATATTTGTACATGTATTTCATAGTTCTTTTCTAGACATTTACTTTCCATTGAGCCCTTGGGATCAGCTCCTCCGTTTTTCCTCCCTCCTCCCTGCCTCCCCGCCAGGAGTCATTCTTGTGAAGTTAGTGCACTACTGTATCAACCCAGTCCGGGGCACATATGGGGATACTCTGTAGGTCCTTACGTTTCTGGCGCCTGGCCTAGGGCCTGACCCATTGTAGGAGCTGGATGAATCTGACTTCCCTGTTTCTCCAGTGTCTGAAACAGGGCTCCGTATAGTTCCCCCCCCCCCACCAATTCCTGCTAAGTCATTTCTGACTCATGGTGGCTTCCTGAGTGTCAGAATAGAACTGTACTTCACAAAGATTTTAAAATCTGTTGTTGTTTTTGGAAGTAGACCACCAGGCCTTTCTTCTGAGGCTTCTCTGGATGGAAGAATGGCGAACTTCCACCCTTCTGTGGACCAACCTAGCGCATTCACCAGTCGTGACACTGGGCGTCTGCTGGGTCTCGACCCATAGTGAGATGATACTCAATGGAGGCCCCTTCCTTACTGTTCTCCACCCCTTCTCTCTCTTGACACTGGCTCTGATGTGCAATGACAGCTGCTAAGACACAGGAGGAGTTCTGGGAAGGGAGGATTGCTCACTGCCCTCCCTCTGCCCCTCCAGGACTGGCACAGTGCCCCACAGTTGCCTGTCTGTAATATGCCCACCACGTCTTTGAGCCTCTCCACAGGAAGGAGAGGGGGTAGAGTGTGAGCCAGCGCCATCGCGAGTTACCCTGAGCCCACTGTGGAATCTCTCTTGCCAGTAGCCAGCTGCGTGTCCGTCCATCACCCCCTTCTCACTCCTGGCCTGGGGATTCAGCCCCAGGGGGCCCAGGCAGCCTCCATTCCCAGCACAGTCCTCCCCCGGGGAAGAAGCCTTGGCTGTGATCATGGAAAATTGTCCTGCCAAGAAAGTTGTAGCTGGGAAAAAGTCTGAGCGGGGAGGGGGAGGTCAGGGAGACAATTGGGCAGGGGTGGGCAGTGGGAGGAAGGGAGACGTCGGGTTTGGGGAGGAGAAGGAAGAGGAGTGTGCAAGGGGATTCAGGATGGGTGTGTGTGTAGAATGGAGCCAGGATGGGAAACTTGTCCCTACTTTCGTACCAGCCATGATAGAGCTGGGCGGCATAGCTGCCCAGGAGCGGGGTCTTTGTTATGTCCCTGATGGAGGCAGCAGGTCCATAGCTAACCTCTGCTGAGAGCTCAGAAGCTGGTCCTTGGGCACCTCGTGGGGCCAGTCTGGACCCCGTTACTTTTGCTCTCAGCATTCTTGGCATTTCTGGCAGGGTTTCAGTTGGACCAGGGTGCGGGAGGAGGGCAGGACTTTGGGCCCGGGCCAAGGAGGGGGTAGGGAGGGCCTGGACATGAACAGGTGCTGTGAACAGGCGATTCTTTCAAACTAGCAGTACTGGCCAGGCTGTTTAGGTCTGTGTGTGGGTGTGTGTCTGCTGTGAGTATTGCTCCTGATACAGGGAGAACTGGGTGCATATAGACCAGAGTGTTTTCATGACCAACTGTATGAACTTGCTCTTGTCCCAGGCTTGGGAAAACAACCTTTGCCCTTCTCCTTGTTCCTGAATTCCCTGCTTGGTACTGAGACCAGGGAAGTTTCGGGGCCGGTGGGAGCCTTCTGCCCTCTAATTTTGCCCCTACCCTATTGTGCAGGCTGCTGGCGGGGGCTCCTCAGGCCCTGGCTCTGCCTGGGCAAAAGGCTAATCGCACTGGAGGCCTCTTCGCCTGCCCCCTGAGCCTGGAGGAGACGGACTGTTACAGAGTGGACATCGACCGGGGAGGTGAAGGCCATGCGGGGCAGGGGATGTCCGGAAGCATCCGAGGAGGGAGGGAGAGGACTTGGCCTCCTCTTCCCTCCCCTAATCCCTAATGTCCTGTCTCCAGTGGATGCGCAAAAGGAGAGCAAGGAGAACCAGTGGCTGGGGGTCAGTGTGCGGAGCCAGGGGCCTGGGGGCAAGATTGTGGTGAGTACGCTTCTCGCCAGGGCGTTTCGGGGAGGTCAGGTGCCTGGGCGTGGGTGTGCCTGGGTATATGGTGTGTGCCTCTGCCCAGGCACACTGGCAGAACACAGGTGGGGCACGTGGTCAATCCTTGGCCCTTAGGATGACATAAACCTGTCTCAGACATGGTCTGTCCTTGCCAAGCAATCAACCGATAAAAACCCTTCCCCTCCTATTGAGAACTGTGTAAGCGGTGGGCCCTGCGCTCATGACTGAGAGATGCTGAACTCCTAATAAAGGCAGGGAAGCACCTGGTCCCCGCCTCAAAGAGCTGGCGTCAGCCCAGGTTCCAGCGTTCGTGTCCTCTTTCCTTCCTTGTCTGTTTTCCGCCTGTATCTCTCGCGAACATGCACGAACACACAACGAATAATACAAGTCACTCTGCGGCGGGCTATGGGTAACGTTAGTGGGCCGCCAGCCTCTCTAAAAGCCCCAAAGACAAGAGGCGAGAAAAGGCACCTATAGGTGGGCCGACCCCTGGTGGCACCATAGCGGGCAGCGAATCCCAAGGGCTGTGGTTCAAACCCACCAGTCGCTCTGTGGGCTGAAGATGCAGCTCTCAGCTCCTTTCTGCCAGTGGGGTCCTTGCAGTTTTGGTTTTGATTTCTTGCTTGGAGAGTGGACGGGGAGGGAATTCACCACAGGGGAGGTGTCTGTAGAGGAAGCTGTACATGCAGTGACCTGGCTCCGTTGTGCCTGCGGGTGCCCGGGCAGAGTGTAAAACAAGGACTTCTCTCAGAGAGGATCGAGGAAGTGGGTACGATGGGGTTCTGGGTTATGCGGGTACTTGGCCAACATTTGGATGCAGTGGCTGTGCCCTGAAATGCTGGCAGAGGGGTGTGTGGGGTGCATGTGTGCCTGCAGGCACCTGGGTGCCAGCCTCTGGCCGACGTCTCTATGAGGGCAGCGCGGTCCCGGGCCCACACGAGGGGACTGCCCTTACTCGTTTTCTCCCGCAGACCTGTGCACATCGGTACGAGGCTCGCCTGCGAGTGGGCCAGGCCCTGGAGACGCGCGATGTGATTGGTCGCTGCTTTCTGCTCAGCCAGGACCTGGCCATCCGGGATGATCTGGATGGGGGAGAGTGGAAGTTCTGTGAGGGGCGCCCCCAGGGCCACGAACATTTTGGGTTCTGCCAGCAGGGCACGGCTGCCGCCTTCTCCCCCGACAGCCACTACCTCCTCTTTGGGGCCCCGGGAACTTATAATTGGAAGGGTGAGTCACGCCCAGGGAGGGGATGAGGGGACCCAAGCCCTTGATTTGGTCCAGAGACAGGACTGAAGTTGCACATGGCCACGCATGACCACATGTCCTCCGCCATCAGAGCCCCCACCCCATGCCATCAGACTGGCACGCCTCCTTCCCACCCTCCCCACGCTAGCACCCACGTGAATGGGAGTGCCTCCTGTCCTTCGCATGGCCCCAAGGTCCTCCACACGCTGGCATGAGCCCCCGCCTGCACTGTTGGGCTGCCCACCCAGCTGCCCGCATGCTCCAGCACACAGCCCACCCTCATCACTCCCATTCCCATCTCTGCACACGCTGCGGGCTGAGCTGACCCTCGGTGAGTGTGATGCCAAGTCTGGGCCCCCCAGGAGGCTTGGGCTGGGCAGGGCGTGGGAGGTGGAGCTGGAGGGGTGAGGAGGGGCTTCCCGCAAGCATGCCTGTCCAACTCAGTGTGTGTCTGGAAGGGCGCCCCTTGCTCCTGCCCTGGGCACTAACAGGACTCTTCTTACAGGCACCGCCAGGGTGGAGCTCTGTGCGCAGGGCTCAGCGGACCTGGCCCACCTGGACGATGGGCCCTACGAGGCGGGGGGCGAGAAGGATCAGGACCCCCACCTCATCCCGGTCCCTGCCAACAGCTACTTTGGTAGGGACCCCTCCCTGGCCCGGAGTCATGCTAACCCTCTGCTCCTCTCTCTTGTTCTCCTTCTCCATGCTCCCACCCTTCCGTCCCTGTTTGTCTGTCTGTCTCTTTTTCTCGGTCTCTGGTCTCTTTCGTTCCCATTTCTCCACCTCTTCCCCTTTCACCTTCTGCTCTGACTCTTATCTCTCCACTCTGTGGCTCCTCTTCCGGATGTCCCTTCCCTGGTGTCTCCTGCCCCCGCCCCCCACAGGGTTGCTCTTTGTGACCAACATTGATAACTCAGACCCTGACCAGCTGGTGTATAAAACTTTGGACCCTGCTGACCGCCTTCCAGGACCAGTCGGAGACTTGGCCCTGAATAGCTATTTAGGTTTGTAAGCTTCCACCCATGTCCTCCTGGGCCCTCGGGGCCTGGCCTTGGCCTCCCCTAGGGGATGTGTTCTCCGTTCACCCCTGACGCACACGGAGGGGAGAGCTGGGACCTCTGGTCAGGTCTAAGGAGAGGACCCCTGAGGGAGCTGGCCTCAGGGACTGGTGAACTGGAGGAAGGTCCAGGTGGAGGGAGAGGTTTAGGCTGCACTGTACTGGGGAAGAGGAGGGGGAGACCTCCAGGGGGACTTCCTCAGAGGGATGGATGGTGGGCACGTGCTAGAGAGAAGCCTAGCCTTGTGGGAAGGTTCGTATCATCTCACTGCTTCATCTGCATCCCTTCGGCAGAGAGGAGAAAACAAGGCCTGGGAGAAGTTGGCGTGAATCAAACGCTTCCCTCTCTACCATAGGTCCCCCTCCCACTACGTGGAGGCGTCCTCTCCCTGCCTGGACAGTGTGGGTGGGCAAAGCAGATGCATTAGCCAGGACTGGGGTTCTTAAAGGTGTGGAAATAAGAGAGGACCTACCTCTGCTCTAGTTCTCTGGGGTGGGCCTGGTGGGGCCGTTCCCTCAGCTCCTGCCACTGTGCTTGACCTTCCGCCCAGCCCTCTGGTCTTCTCAGCCCTCCTTTCTCCTCCAGTCTCCGGAAGGGACTTGTTGCCCGTCTTACGGCTCACTCCAATCTCTGGATCAGGCGGGTGCAGGAGGGCTGCCAGGTCTCGGGAGGGATGGGAAGATTGGTCCAGCTATGGCCATGATAGCTTTGGGGGACACCTCCTCCATCTCTTGGCTCCTGACCAGCCGGTGGACTGGGGTCAGGATTGTTGGGACACACCCCGGTGGTGGAGTCAGCAGGGAAGTTCTCACCAAGAAGCCATCCCCCCCACCCCCCCAGGTTTCTCCATTGACTCCGGGAAGGGGCTGGTGCGTGCGGAGGAGCTGAGCTTTGTGGCGGGGGCGCCCCGAGCCAATCACAAGGGTGCTGTGGTCATTCTGCGCAAGGACAGTGCCAGCCGCTTGGTCCCTGAAGTCGTACTGTTTGGGGAGCGCCTGACCTCAGGTTTTGGCTACTCGCTGGCCGTGGCTGATTTCAACAACGATGGGTGAGAGTGGGCATAGGGCGGGGGAGCCTGGGGACGCTGGCACGAGGGCCCTGGCCTGGCCACGGAGACCCCTTGCTGATCCTTTCTCTTTCTCCAAGCTCTCCAGACCTGGTAGTAGGGGCCCCCTACTTCTTTGAGCGCCAAGAAGAGCTGGGTGGTGCTGTGTATGTCTACATGAACCAGGGGGGTCACTGGACTGATGTCACCCCTCTCCGCCTCTTTGGCTCCCCGGACTCCATGTTTGGGATCAGTGTGGCTGTCCTCGGGGACCTCAACCAGGATGGCTTCCCAGGTGTGACTGGCATCTGAAGATGCTCACTGGAGAGAAGTGGCAGGAAGGCATAGTGTGTGTGTGTGTGTGTGTGTGTGAGAGAGAGAGAAAGAGAGAGAGAGAGAGAGAGAGAGAGAGAGAGAGAGAGAGAGAGAGAGAGAGAGAGAGAGAGACAGACGTCAGGGCCTTCTGAAGCCTCAGGGGGAGAAGGCCGCTGGGCTGGCATCTGACCGTTACCCGTGAAAGTAACTTGACTTTTCTGAGCTAGTCCTGGCCCGAGAGAGTGGCCGTGGGGATTCAAGATGGTGAGTGTGTAAGGCTCAGCGTCAGATTGCACAAAAACGCTGTGTGTGCGCGCGTGTGTGGTGCGCTTGGCTGCTATTCTCAAGGCGCACAGTGTGAATCTGCCAGCAGCACTGTGTGGAAGACCCGGCAGTCTACTTCTGTGGGTCTTGAAGCCCGGAACGACACCGCTCTGTAACACACGGGGTCGCTGTGAGTTGGAATGGCTCCAGGACAACAGGCTTTTTTTTTTTTTTAAATGTAAAATGCTTGAGGCTCAGCTGTGTCTGTGTGTGCCTCCTAGTGAACCAGAAAACAGGTAGGACGGAGGAAGGGCTGGGGGCCTGGCTCCTGTCACCTGCAGCCTTTCAGAATGTTCCCCCCCATCCCCCTGCAGATCTTGCTGTCGGCGCTCCCTTCGACGGGGCCGGGAAAGTCTTTATCTACCATGGGAGCAGCCTGGGAGTGTCCCTCAAACCTTCGCAGGTGAGGGGAGTGTCCCTGGCTTGAGGGGGCCCAGGGAGGTGGGAGAAGGGGGCATGGGCAGCAGAGGGCAGGGGAGGCAGAGGACAGAGGTGGGGGAGGAGGGGGTGGGTTAGGAGAGGTTAACAGTCTGATCTCCCAGGTGCTGGAGGGCGAGGCCGTGGGCATCAGGAGCTTTGGCTACTCCCTGTCTGGCGGCCTGGATGTGGACGGGAACCACTACCCTGACCTGCTGGTGGGCTCCCTGGCCGACACTGCTGTCCTCTTTAGGTGACCCCCTTCCCCTCCTCTCCCTTTTCCCACCCAGAGGTGGCTGGACCCCCTCTCTGTCAAACCTGATGCTGAAGACTCCCCCCACCCTCTTTCACCCCTGCCTCTCATTCTAATGCTTCCCATGGCCCTCACCCATCCCCCAGGGCCCGGCCTGTTCTCCATGTCTCCCACGAGGTCTTCATTGGTCCTCGCACCATCGATCTAGAGCAACCCAACTGTCCTGGGGGCCACTCAGTCTGGTGAGGCGGGGTCTGAGGTGAGGGCAGGGGAAGCCTCCGGGGCCCAGTTCCCTCTTCTTCTCCCCCTTTCTCTCCAGTTTGGATTGGGGGCTGGGGCAGCAGTGAGAAGGTGGAGGCTTGGGGTCTTGGTCTCTAAGGCTTATCTGGCTCAGGAGTCACCCGTTGCCCCACAGCGTGGACCTCCAGGTGTGTTTCAGCTACATTGCAACCCCCAGCAGCTACAGCCCTGTTGTGGGTGAGTGAGGCACCCTCTCGCCGTGCTGGGTGTCCAGGCTGGGTTACTTGGAAGCTGGGGAAGGAGACACCCTGGGGTGGTGGTGGTGGTGGACAGGGTCGAGGGGAGCTCTTCCCTAGCTCACTGGCTCCCCTCTTCTCCCCACACACCACAGCTCTGGACTACATGATAGATGGAGACACGGACCGGAGACTCCGGGGCCAGGTCCCCCGGGTGACCTTCCTGAGTCGGAGTGTGGATGACTCCAAACACCAGGCCTCGGGCACTGTATGGCTGAAGCACCAACATGATCGAGTCTGTGGCGACACCATCTTCCAGCTACAGGTGGACACGTACCCCTTGGTCTCCGAGGGCCATTGTCAGGTCACGGTCCAGGCTCCTCAGCTCCTCTTAGCTGCTGCTTCTGCAACACACTCACACTTCATCCTGACCTCCTCACCTGCTGCTGCCTCCGTGCCTCTCCTGTGGATGTTGGTGTTCTCTGTAGATGGAGAGGGCCGTTTCCATGGCAAACTCTGGTCCTCATCCTTCTCCATCCAGGGCCTCCTCCTTTCTCGCTCAGCGTGTCTCCCTCCTCCGCGTTCAGTTTTCCACCTATCTCCTGCATCTCGCTGTTTCTTTCCAAGAATCTAGATCGGTCCGAGAACCATCTAGGGTGTTGGGCAGGGCTGGGGCCTGGGGCTTGTTTCAGTTTCTCCATCCATGTCCCCCTCCCCAGGAGAACATCAAAGACAAACTTCGCCCCATTGTGGTGACCATATCGTACAGCCTCCAGCTCCCTCGGCTCCGAAGACAGGCTCCGGGCAGGGAGCTGCCTCCTTTGGCCCCCATCCTCAATGCCCACCAGCCCAGTACCCAGCGGGCAGAGGTGAGCATGCGTTCTTGTTTGACCCAGGCGAAGAAGCAGAGCGGTCCTTATTGCAGACGCCCCTTTCTAGAGGTCAAAACGCCTGCGTGTTTTATCCCATCGGGCCTCCTATTTGTAAATGCTGTCAGAAATAGACCCCGAGAGTCCTCCTAGTCAGAGGGGACAGCGTCCTGCATTCGGCCACTTCTTGGAGACGCTGCCGTCTTCAACAGTGGCCTGCCAGGTCCTGACATCCTCTCCATCCCAGTCACCCAGAAGGGGGAAGGAGGGTGAAGTGCCTGGCGTGGTCCTCATGCACCCGCTGGAAGTGGTGCCCTTGACTTCTAAGTCCAGCCCGAATCCGCTCCCACAAAGCCCTTCCCATTGTCATCTCCAGAGCGCAGCCACAGGGCCGCGCCCAGGCCAGCTGTTGTAGGCTGCCAAGTTGATACCAACTCCTGGCGGCCCCAGCAGACAGAGCAGAACTGCCGCCCGGGGTCTGGTGTCATCTTTACAAGGAGGATATCCAGCTCGCCCCCCACCCCACCTCGCTGGCCCCCCCTTCCTGCACAGAGCAGCTGTGGATTTATCGCCGACCTTTCAGCTAGCCGTCTGCCGCTTGACCGTTCTGTCGTTTAGCCAGGCCAGGGAGGGACACCCGTGTAGTTTGGCTGTGAGTTCACCATGTTCTTGATGAGGCTCAGAGGGGTTGAGTGATCAGCCCGATACCGCCCAGTAGGAATGGGCATCTCGGAGAGTTGACCAGAGGTCATTTAAAACCGGGTTGACCCTGCTGTGTATCTTCCTGGGCATGTCTGTCTCCTCAACTGTCTCCCCAGATCCACTTTCTGAAGCAAGGCTGCGGTGAAGACAAGATCTGCCAGAGCAACCTGCAGCTCATCCACGCCCACTTCTGTGCCCGGGTCAGCGACACAGAGTTCCAGCCTCTGCCCATGTGAGGGGGCAGCGGGAGCAGGTTGGGTGGGAGGGCATGGGCTCAAGGGATGGAATGGAAGGAAGCCCCCGCCAGGAGGCCTAGACAATAACTCAGACGGTGGCGGGATGCGGGTCAAGGAAGCAGCCACAGGGCAGGGGTCCCCCCTGGTAAGGAAGGACTGCGCTTCACGATGTGTGTGACAGCGTGTACTCCACACACATCACGCTGCTGGGTCTTCACAGGCCTGTGAGGTAGGGAATATCCCTAGTCCCACTTTACAGATGAAGGACTGAGCCCTAGCCAGTCCTTGTTACGGACCCAAGGTAAGCAAGTGAGGACAGTGGGGGGCCTCCGAGTCTCAGGCTGGCTCTCCTGTGTGGTGATCCGGGTGTGTGTGTGGGTGGGATGGCCATCGATTAGAGGCAGGGCAGTGTGCCCTGGGGGAAGGAGGCTGGGAGTGCGATAGGCTGAGGAGGGGGTTCGAATGAGTGGGATCTGGCCCCCAGGGATGCAGATGGGAAGACGGCCCTGTTTGCGCTGAGTGGGCAGCCATTCATCGGCCTGGAGCTGACAGTCACCAACCTGCCCTCGGACCCAGCCCAGCCGCAGGCTGATGGGGACGATGCCCACGAGGCCCAGCTCCTGGTCACTCTCCCTGCCTCTCTGCACTATTCAGGAGTCCGGGCCCTGGACCCTGCTGTGAGGACCCACCTGGGGGGCAGGGTGGGGTCGGGTAGGGTCCTGGAGAGGGGAGTTTCAGCCCTTCAGACTGGGCTCGCTTCTGCCTTGCTCCAGGAGAAGCCGCTCTGCCTGTCCAATGAGAATGCCTCCCACGTGGAGTGTGAGCTGGGCAACCCCATGAAGCGAGGCGCCCAGGTTGGCATGGCTCCCCTTAGCCTCTCCCATGACTCTGTTAACCCTGAACTCCTTCCTTAAGTGCCCAGCCCTCCCCTGATGCCACTCCACCCCACCTCTGGCCTAGATCACCTTCTACCTCATCCTCAGCACCTCAGGGATCACCATTGAGACCACAGAGCTGGAAGTGGAGCTGCTGTTGGCCACGTGAGCCTGGACAGGGGGGCAGAGTTGGGTGAGGAGGGGGCAGTTGGGTTGGTATCGACCTGGAGGGGTGGTGCCTGTATGCGCTGCCCATGCCTACCCCTACCCTTGCACTAGGATCAGTGAACAGGTGCTTCATCCAGTCTCTGCTCGGGCCCGGGTCTTCATTGAGCTGCCGCTGTCCATTGCTGGGTGAGTGCTGCCCTGTGGGCCCTGCCACTGGAGGGGAGGAGGGGCATCACCACTTCTAAGTCCTGCCCCAGACTCGGCCCTTCCATCCAGCTCGGCCCCTCTCTCCCAGGGTGGCCATCCCCCAGCAGCTCTTCTTCTCCGGTGTGGTGAGGGGAGAGAGTGCCATGAGGTCTGAGCGGGATGTGGGCAGTAAGGTCGAGTATAAAGTCACGGTAAGTGTCCTGGCGTGTGACCCGTCCCTGAGACGCAGGGAAGAGGCTGTGACGTGACTCCCATAGCCGTTTGGCAGTCCAGCACATTTGTAGTCTCCCTTCTCCACCTGGCCCTTGACTGTGGGGAAGGCTAGGGCCTCCTGTGACCATTTCCTGGTCACCCCTGTTGGACTATCTCAGCCTGCCGCTCTGGAGAGATCATGGTAGCTCAGGAAATCCCATGGTGGGCCTCAGCTAGAGATGGGAGCATGCGGTGAGGGTTGATGTCTCTTTGACGGTTGAAGACCCTCTGCTTGGCTGGAGTCTTCCTTCACGTCTCTGAAGGACACCTCCAGCTGGATTCCTGGATTTGTCGAGGGAGAGCATGGTGCCTGGCGGGGTCCAGGATCCTGAGTCTTTGTTGAAGCTTCCCCTCAGCTCTTGTTCCCCACCTCTGCAGATTGAGGGCCCCTTTGGGAACTGAAATCTGTCCTTTCCTCTCCCCTCTTCCCCCTACCTCCCGCACCCACAGTTCTCTAACCAAGGCCAATCACTCAACACCCTGGGGTCTGCCTTCCTCAACATCATGTGGCCCCACGAGATAGCCAATGGAAAGTGGCTGCTGTACCCAATGCGAGTGGAGCTGGAAGGGCCTGGGCAGAAGGGGCTCTGTTCCCCAAGGCCCAACATCCTCCACCTGGTGAGGCTTAGGCAAGGTGGGCTTCTGGACAGGAGGGTGGAGGGAGTTAGACATTGGGATGGATGTCTTTGTCTTGGGGGTGGAGGGCACGGGAGGAGATGTGCCCTATGGTTGCTGTGCTCTGAGGGACACTCACTGCTGTCCCTCCCGAATCTAGGATGTGGACAACAGGGACAGGAGGCGGCGGGAGCTGGAGCAGCCAGAACAGCAGGAGCCGCAGGAACAGCCTGAGCCGAGCACATCCTGGTGGCCAGTGGCCACTGCTGAGAAGAAGAAGAATATCACCCTGGTGAGTGCAGAGAAACCAGGGTGCTGGCAGAAGCGAGCGGGTGTGTGGTGATGTGAGGGGGCTGCTGCGGGGTGCATGGAGCCTCAGCGGGGTGGGTTCAGGAGGGCAGGGTTGGCTTATCAAGAGGTATGAGGGTCACCCACCGAGGGTATGCTGATGAGAGAATTCTCATCACAGCTCATGGGCGGGAGGCAGCCGTGAAACAGCTGCTAGTGCTCCCAATCCCCCCCCCCCTCACCCCCCTGACCAAGCCCTTCAGAGCAGGGAGTTGGGCCTTAAATTAGTTAGTTAGCCAAACAATCAAGTCTTCATACATTGATGCCAAATAAGAATTTTATGTTTTATAAGGATAGGATAGTTTTTTTTAAAATCTTTCTACTAGGGGCTCACATAACTCATCACAATCCATACGTACATCAACTGTGTGAAGCACATCTGTACACTCATTGCCCTCATCATCCTCAAAACATTTGGTTTCCACCTAAGCCCCTGACGTCAGCTCCTCATTTTTCCCCTCCTCCCTGCTCCCTCCTCCCTCCTGAACCCTTGATAATTTATTAATTATTATTTTGTCCTTTCTTGCCCTGTCCGATGTCTCCCTTCACCCATTTTTCTGTTGTCCTTATCCCACGGAGTAAGTTATATGTAGATCTCTGTAATCGATTCCCCCTTTCCAACCCACCCTTCCTCTACCCTCCCTGTATCGCCACTCACACTACTGGTCCGTGTTTCCGGTTCCTGGCCTCCCTGTGTTTCTGGTTCTTGTCTGTACCAGCGTGCAGGGATAGGATAGTTTTAATGACCTTGGAGATCTGTTGCTATTTTGACCTCGGTTAGCAGGTTAGCATCCAAAGGTCAATGTGTGTTAGGAAACCCGCTGCCTTTCCACAATTGAAACCACGTTAAGGCCTTTATTAAGTTAATAGTTAAAACATGTTATACCATAGAGGGTTCATTGGGTCTACTTCTCCCTGGCTTCCGTTTGCTTTGCATCATTCGGCCTTTGACTCAGCACGCTCTCTGTGCTTCTTCCCTGCTGGGATGGCGCTGCCCATGGGCATGTGGTGGGGACACACATTAGAGGGGTATTGTGTGTGTGTGTGTGTGTGTGTGAGTGAACCTCAGGTGGGATCAGTCTGTTGCAGGGTCTCAGGGGAATGGAAGCAGCTGAGCCAGCTCTGCTGCCATCTATCGTGGAGGAAGCACCATTGCACCTGACTCCCTCAGGGCCCTCAGCTTCCTTACTTTCTTTAATTAATTAATTATTAATTTTTGTTTGTTTGTTTTTAAATCATTTCATTGGGGGCTTGTACAATGCGTATCAAGCACATTTGTACATTTGTTGCCATCATCATTCTCAAAACATTTGTTTTCTACTTGAGCCCTTGGTATCAACTCCTCATTTTCCCCTCCCTCCCTGCTCCCCTCTCCCTCATGAACCCTAGATAGTTTATAAATTGTTATTATTTTGTCATATCTTACACTGTCCAACGTCGCCCTTTACCACTTTTCTGTTGTCCACCCCCCAGGGAGGAGATTATATGTAGATCCTTGTAATCAGTTCCCTCCAGCGCAAGTCCATGGTTCAGATGCTAGTTGGAGGCCCCTCCAGACCCACTACAGACCCTCCCTGTGTGTTAGTCTGGGTATACTAGAGAAACAAATTCATAGACGCTCATATATGTATAAAAAAGAGCTTTATATGCAAGAGCAATTGAATATTGAGTAAACATCCCAACCCAGTCCAGATCAAGTCCATAAGTCTGGTGTTAGCCCATATGTCTAATACCAGTCTATAAATTCCTCTTCAAACTCACGAAACACATGCAATGATGCTGAATGCAGGAAGAACATAGGCCAGTGGGTGCAAAGTCTTGTGGATCCAGTGGCGGCAGAAGCATCTCAGTGCTGGCAGTTCCACGTGGCTCCTCTAGTTTCCAGAGCACTGGGTCTATCAGCATAGTACCATGTGTCTCAACAGTAGAGCATCTCTCAGGGAGTGAGGAGAGAGAGTGTCTCCCGCCTCCAAGGAGGAAATACAGGAGTTCCCAGAATTCTCAGGAGAAGGCCATGCCCACACAGAGGCCTCATTGGCTATGACCCAATTGACAGACTAGACTCCACCCCTTCACTCTTAATTCTCTCAAGTCCCCAAATGACACCAGATTATATAACTACCACACCCTGCCAGTTTGATGAGGTAGGAAGCTGGGAGATCTCAGGTTGGTAGGTACAGAATTACGTAGATCCAAAGTCAGCAGGCATGTGGCAGGGCACCAATATCTCCTAGGGTTGGCAGGCCACATGGACCACCGGCCCCAGAAGTCAGATGCAGGATCCAAGCAAACAGGAAGGAGTAGGGCAAGAGAGAGGCCAGTTCTCCATAGCATCTCTCATAAATAGGCCACCCTTCTGCACGGGATTGGCATCAGGCTGTGTCCTGATTGAGAGGTTGGACAATATCCATACCTTCCCACAGGTGTACCAAGTTGGCGCACAACCTAACCATCACGGTCATGTTCATAGGTACCAGAAGTTAGGCCTTCAGCATACCTCTTGGAGGGGTCCAATTCAGTCCACAACACTAAGGGGCCTCTTGACCATGGTGAGCTCCTGTAATTGTTCCCTATCACATGGATAATCCTGCCTTTCCCATATGACCGACTTTCTCTGAAAGGGGAATTTTTCTAGCGAGAAGTTTGCAATGGATTTCCCCCTCCTAAAATAAAGGCAGGAGGTCTTGTTTTTAGACAAGTTGACTTCTGAATTGTTGGAAGAGGGACAATAATAAGTGTCTCACAGAATTGGAACAGCCTCCAAGCATAATTCTGCATGTGGCTAACGGCAAAGTGTGAGAAACAGCACTTGTAGGCGCATGGGCGAATGTCATTAGGCAGCCACTGGGCTGAGTGGCTATTGGTCTGAGTGCCTTGTCCCCAGCAGCTCCTCCTCCTCCAGGAAGCGTAGACCTCGTGCAGGGGTGTGGCTTTGAGGAATATGTGCCTGCCTTCACACTTCTCCTCCTCATGTCCAGCTTTGCTAACGGTGTGACCTCAGGCAGGTTACCTGTCTCTGGATTTCCTCACTTGAAATATGAGCGTGATAATAGTGCGCAGACCCTGGATGGCGGATACTGCAATGCGCTCAGCTGCTAACCAAAAGGTTGCAGGGTCGAGTTCACAGAGGTGCCTTGGAAGAAAGGCCTGGTCATCTGCTTCTGAAAAATCAGCCACTGAAAACCTTGTGGAGCACGGTTCCTCTCTGATACACATGGGGTTGCCAGAATCAATGTGATGGCAACTGTTCATAATACGTTCCGTGCAACACTGTTGTGAGGCCCCAGGATGATAAATACTTGGCAGATAGTAGGTGTTCAATAAATGAGACCATCATTAGATACCACACAGGCCTCCATTAGGGAAGCTACGTGATCTGCTGCTGTCAAGGAAGGAGAGCCCCCCTCTCCCCCAATCTCTTTCAAAGCCAAATAGCCCAGATTTGGGGCAGGCTCCAATTTTGGACTATTTCGGAAGATCAAAGGGTTAATTTGGGAAGTCTGAAGCAGGTAAGGTGGAGGGAAGTTTGAGGCCAGGCAAGGAAAGTGGAAGAAATATGATCACGGAACAAAGGGGGCTCCAGGTGAGGGCGTTCACAGAAGGATGGTCTGGGGAGCATGTCTCTGGGCAGGTTCAGTGTGTGGGATCAAGTGACTCAGAGCCCTGCCTGTCTTGGTCTTCAGGACTGTGCCCAGGGCACGGCTAACTGTGTGCTCTTCAGCTGCCCGCTCTACAGTTTTGACCGCTCGGCCGTACTGCACGTCTGGGGCCGCCTCTGGAACAGCACCTTCCTGGAGGTGAGGACTTTGCTGGGGGCCGAGGTTGGGCTTCCTTTTCCATGAGCCCCTCGGGGACTCACCACTTCCCTGCTGTCTAAATGCAGCACATCCTTAACCCAGGTGGGGGGCAGACGCGCCCTTTGTAGTAGACACCATTCCACCGACAATTTCAGCAGCTGGGTGGAAGGGAAGGAGGGGGGATGGGGACACTTAGGAGGAGAGTCTTCTTCCTTGGTCACTTAGGAATACTCAGCTGTGAAATCCCTGGAAGTGATTGTCAGAGCCAACATCACGGTCAAGTCCTCCATCAAGAACTTGCTCCTCAGAGATGCGTCCACAGTGGTGAGCTGCAGGCCTCCCTTGGGAAGTGGGCGAGCACTTCTCTCTCTGGCTTCCTCCTCTCTTGCTCCACTCACCCCTTGCTCCCTAGATTCCAGTGATGGTCTATTTGGACCCAGTGGCTGCGGTGGCAGAAGGAGTGCCCTGGTGGGTCATCCTCCTGGCTGTGCTGGCTGGGCTCTTGGTGCTGGCCCTGCTGGTGCTGCTGATGTGGAAGGTGAGGCCTGGGGTGGGTGGGTCCGTGGGGGCTGGACTTTCCTGTCAGGCAGGTGGCTTTGTGTAATAAGATTTTCTTACCTTCCCACTCACTCATTTAGTCAACAATTAAGTATTGAGTACATATCCTGAATATATCGGGACCTCTAATTGGTTGTAGGAGTTTCAAAGATAAATCAGTGCAGATCTTGCCCTCAGGGATTTGACAACCTCATAAGGGAGGTGAAAGGAGCGCTGGGGGCACAGTGATTATGCATTGGGTCATAACTTCAAGGCCAAGTTTGAAACCACTCCACGGGACCCAGACAGGACTTTCGACTCCCTTAAGGAATCACAGTCTTGGAAGCTCACAAGGGCAGTTCCGTCTTGTCCCTCCTGTAGGGTCGCTATGAGTTGGCATTGACTCGGTGGTGGTGAGTTTGGTTTTGGGAGGTGAGGTGGGCTTATAGTCAGAGGTGTTAATGGTTGAGTAAGAGTAGTGGGAATTCAAAGGATGGAAGGATCAAGGGGAGTTTCTCTGGAGTTGGGTCTTGGAGGAAGATCTCCCTGCCATCAAGTCAATGCTGACTCACAGTGACCCCTGTGGGTTGCTGAGATTGTCACTGTTTACAGGTGTAGAAAACCCAGTCTTTCTCGCAAGTTGGTGCTGGTGGTTTTGAACTGCTGACCATTTGGATCGCAGCCCAAGACGTAACCATTACACCACCAGGGCTCCATTGGAAGAAGATAGGATAGTAGAATTTGGATGTGTGTAAATGAGGTTGATGAGGTTTGAGCTTTCCAGAAAAACCATGGTAGGAAACGTCTCGAGGTAGGGAAGTGTGGTCTGATTTAACGAGACTGAGACAGGTGGCATGGAAAAGAGCTGAGGTCGATGAGACCAACAAACGTGAAGTACCCCCAGAGAACTCCTCTTCAGAGAGCTGAACTTGGAACCCCCATAGACAGGGCTCTGTGTGGGACATGCTCATAAACAGCACTGCGCAGAGGATCACACTTACATGTGGCCCAACATGAACGCTCACACATGCATGGGTCAGTGCTACATCACCAACCCTACATCACTGCCAGGGCACCGAGCCCTATATCATCATGGCTCACACCCAGAGCCACACATCTTATCCAGGGCTGCATGTGGAGCTACGGAGCCCATATAGAGACTTCTCCTGCATCAACCCATATTCCTGGGACCACGCACAGGGCAAGGACCCCCTCAGGAGTTATCAGGACCAGGCCTCTGGGGTAGTGCCCCAGTTGTTGAGAACCTCACTAGTTTAGGGAAGATGGATACATTCATGAAACGGCTCCCAGAATCTCTTCTCCTTGCCCCCATGGATGGTGGACCCAGGCAAGGGCCTATCTTTCCTCAGCCTTCCCATTCTCTGCCTCTTTTGCCCCCCCCTTCCCCTCAAATGTCCCAGTGTGGTTTCTTCCACCGGAGCAGCCAGAGCTCTTCCTTTCCCACCAACTATCACCGGGCCCATCTGGCTGTGCAGCCCTCGGTCATGGAAGTCAGGGGCCCAGGGACTGTTGGGTAATGTGTGTGTTTGCGTATGTCTCTGTGTGCAAATATGTGGTGTGGGCGGGTAGATGTATGTGTGTGTGTGTGTGTAAGTAGAGCTCCCAGCATTTGGGGGGTCATGAATGTGCAAAGCAAAGAAATGATATTGCATGAAGCTGGTGTGAGCCCCAGGAATGGGAGTGGGCGGGACCTAATTGTAGGGGCTGCAGGTTGTAAGGGTGAGTATCCACAGCCTTGGGCATGCACAGAGGGTTGGGTGGGCCCATGGAGTGTGAGCATGTGGGAGTGGAGTGAGGGCCCATGTATGCCTTTCCCATGGGCATGAGTGTGCAGAGACGGCTGTGCAAGGAGACGGTGTGTAGCAGTCTGAGCATGTCAAGCCTTAGCAAGGCCGAGTGTGAGCATGCTAGGGGCAGTTTCTGCCTTGCATATAAGGACCAGCATGTTCCTGACTTAGAGCATGCACAGACTGCCGTTCTCATGGATGAGTGGGTCCTGCCCTTGGGAGGATACCGCCTAGTGCGTGTATATGTGCGTGTGTGCATGTGTCTTTGTGTGTGCTTGTGAGAGAAAGGCTTTGGAGGAAATGTTCCAGAGGACAGAGGCTCTAGGACGCAATGTTCTTCGGATCTCATATGTGTTCTGAGGGAGGCTATTGGGTCTCTGAATGCCTGGGTGGGTGGAAACTTTCAACTCCCCCTTTCAGGTACCAAGGGAGATGTCCTTGGTTCTGTACCCTTCCTGCCCACTGTCTTGGAAGGTGAATGATAGCAGGCACTTAGCACGGATGGCGGGGGCTGCCTTCTGGCTTGTGCCCGTTCTGCTGCAGGACGTCCTTTCTGAGACAGGGATGATGGTGCGGGCAAGGAGCTGTGTTGTGCTGTGTATCTGCTCCGGGTGGCTTTTCATGATCTGGCCTTGTATCCTTACAGATGGGATTCTTCAAGCGGGCACGATACCCCGAAGCCACAGTGCCCCAGTACCATGCTGTGAAGATCCCACGGGAAGATCGGCAGCAGTTCAAGGAAGAGAAGACAGGCACCATCCTTAGGAATAACTGGGGCAGCCCTCGGCGGGAGGATCCTGATGCACACCCCATCCTGGCTGCAGATGGGCACTCTGCGCAGGGCCCTAATGGGCATCCTGTGCCAGCTACGGCCTAAATTCCTCTGTCCCATCCATCCTGGTCCGTGGGTCCCCTCCACCCCTTCCCTAGTGTTGGCTCCTTGGATGAAGAGGGGAGAGTGGGTTGCTGGTGTCGCATCAGGAATTGGCAGAATCTGCTTCCTTAGGTCTGTGGACCTCTCCCCATCCCCACTAGGATTCTGTCCCTCCCCCACCCCTGGAATGCTATGCTATGAGACAAGGTAAATCAGGGAGGGGCCATGGAGGAGAGTGAGAAGGGCAGGTGTGTCCTGACTCAACAGTGGGGAGGTGAGACCCTAACTCCTCTCTCTCCTATTCACCTAGTATAATAGAACCCCACAAGCCTGTTGCCCCCAAAGTGCCTTAGCTCAGAGGGTTGGGGAGGAGGATGCGTCGCTGACTCAGGGGCTCCTCCCACCTTGACATGAGTTCCCAATCTCTTGACATGAGTTCGCTGCATCAGTCCAGTGGGTTTTTCCTATTTATTAAAAACATTTGGGGACAAAGGCTTTGACTTCTTTCTGAGTCCCACTCCTTTGTCCTGGGTGTCCAGCAGAGGCCTGGTTCTCTTTGACACCCCCTTGACTCGGACGGAGACAGGCACTCGTGAGGAGGAGGGGTCAGGGGGCCAGTTCCTAGAGACACATGGATGTGACGGTTGAAGGAGGGGAGGGGATGTTCCATGAAAGAAGGGAGATGGAAGGCAGCAGACCCAGGAGGCAGGTGTGCAAATGTTGGTAGACCCAGTCCAGAAATGGGCAGTTAAGGATCGGACAGGGTCTCTGTCTCTGTCTCCCTCTCCGTCCCTCTCTCTCCAGACAGCGTAGGAATAGAGATTTTTCACTGTAGGAGGACGTGAGTTGGAGATTCCCACTGACAGGGGTGGGAGAGAGAGGAATTAGGGGGCAGTGAGGGGAATGTCTTTTGTCTGCCATGATCTGCTCATTAAGACTTGGCCAGTGGGTGGGATTGTTCGGATGGGGGCTGGGGCTTGGGGCTTGGGGAAGGGTTACTTCACAGCCATTCCCATGATGTGGGGCCCTACAGGTGCCCATTTGAAGGGAGGGGGTTGTCGCGTCATCTGCAGCTTCGAGAACTGGCAGCTTTCCAGGTCCTTCCAGGTCTCTCGGGTGAGGTGGCAGCCGTCCGCAATGTGCTTCCAGGTGGGCTCCACCACCTGCTGCCACATGAAGGCCCAGCTTCCACGCGGTTCAGCCACGTGCTCCCAGAAAAAGAAGATTCCTCCCTGCGAGAGAGGAGCCCGTTTGTGGGGCCGATCGGCTCCGTGCCCCTCCCTTCCTCCAACCTCACCCCCCCCCCCAACCAAGAGAACTATCTAGCTGCTGCCCTTGCTGGCTTCTGTCCTCCCACTCAAACTTTCACTGGACTCTCTGTATCCCCCCCCCCCCCCCCCCGCCCCGTCGTCCCGCACCCCCCACCCTAGTCGACACTGGCCGTAGTTCCTGTTCACCAGCAGATGGCAGTGGGGTGAGGTGTCTACTGTGCTAAGGCACGGATTTCTCCTTCCCGCATGCGCTTGGCAGGGTACAAGCTGTTTCCCAAGTGGCTGTTAACCTCAAGATCGACAGCTCAAGCCCACGAATTGGCTCCAAGGGCGAAGAGCCGGACAAACTGCTTCCGTAAAGACCACAGCGGAGAAAACCCCAAGGGAGCAGTTCGATTCTGCAACACACTTGGGTGCCAGGGGCTAGCACGTGACAATGGGCTTGGGTTTGAGCTCGGTGCCTTGAAGTGCGCGTAGGGGGTGCGCAGAGCGAAGGGGTTTGCTGTTAGCCGAGGGGTTGGCGGTTTGAATGTACTCCGAGGCACTTCCAATGAGATGCCTGATGAGCTGAGAAGTCTGCCCACGAGGTAGAATCGACCTCGTGCCCCGGCATGCCCTGAAAAGAGGCATGGCCGATACCGTCCTTGACTGCCCCAGGCCCAAACCCTGCCCGTCAGCTCACCGGCCGCAGCACTCTCTGGACCTCCTGCAGGACCTTCTTCGGACTCTGCACAGAACAAAGCACCAGGGTGCAGACCACCACATCCATGGAACCATCGGCCAGCTGCCTCATGTCCTCCCCGCGAGCCTCCACAAACCTCTCATTCTTCAGGCGCTTGTTCTCAGCCATGCTCTTCAGCAGGAACTTCTCAAAGTGGGGGTTAGGGTCGAGGCAGGTGATCCGGCAGCCGGTGGGTAGAACTGGAAGTTGGCCCCGGTGCCACAGCCCAGCTCCAGCAGGGACACTTCCCCAGAGGCCTCTGCAAGGGCCTTGATCTGGCCAAAGAGTTCCTGCTTCTTCTTCTCCATTTTTTGGTTGCACTTGGCAGTCAGCAGGGCCATCAGGTAGGGGAAGTAGGTTTTGCACAGGGGCTGCCAGAAGCCCAGCAAGACCAACAGGTGCAAAGGGAGGGTCAGGAGCAGTACCAGCAGCTGCAGGAGTCGAACCAGGGCATCCATGGCAGATCAGCTCCGAATGGGGCTTCCGGGCACACTGGCCCTTTCTTTCTGGCCAGCCTTTGCAGAATTCCCACACTTCCTTTTCCTGTGTGATAGGACTTTGTCCTCTGACTCCTGCTTGGTGATTTCTGCCGCACCGGGTGAAGTGGGTGTCTGGGATTCTTCCAGAGAGCAGAGGTCCTACAGGCTCTCCAACCGGTTTTATGTGGGTGACAGGACACGTGATGCCTGTGTGTCCCGAGTTCTGGGGCATCTGACAGAGTAGAAAAGATATATATATATATATATATATATATATATATATATATATATATATATATATATATATATATATATATATATATATATATATATATATATAGAGAGAGAGAGAGAGAGAGAGAGAGAGAGAGAGAGAAAGAGAGCGAGCGCAGAAAGGGAGGTAGGAAGGAGAAGAGGAAAGGGCTATATCTTAGATCACAGCCAAATTTGGGCTCGTTCTGTCCCAAGAGTCTTCCTACTCAGGTTATGCAAACTAACAACTGGTTGCCCCAGTGCTCTGAAAGCGGCTTCATGCCTTTGCCCCAGATGAGAGCCAAACAGAGCATTCAGGATAAGGCCTGATTGGTCAGAAGAAGGGGGGAGGTTGCTTCCCCAAAGAAAGGTATTTCTCAATGGACTGGGGTTTATGATACCATCCAAGGCTTCATGTCCCAGAGAGAGGAGAAAAGAAAAGGGCAGGAGAAAAGTCAGGAGGTGTGGGTTCTAGTCTTTCTTCTGCCATTAACTTGTGTTCCTTTATGTGAGTCTTTTGGACTTTCTGGCCTCAATTTCTCATCTGTAAAATGGGGAGATGAGGCGAGATGGGAGGGAGTTAGCATTGTGTCTAAGGTCTCTTGTGCTCCCAGCTGTATGATCTAAGGCAGCAGTTCTCAGCCTGTGGGTTGCAACCCCTTTGGGGGTCGAATGACTTTCACAGGGGTCGCCTAAGACCATTGGAACACGTTTCCGATGGTCTTAGGAACTGAGACACTGCTCCTCTATGCGTCTCCAGGCGGATCCGCCCACATGCAGATCCGCCCACATACCGTAGCGGCGTGAAGACTGACTCATGCTACACCATGCTTCAAGACAAAACTTCATGTATTTGTCATTAGAAATAAATATTTCGCCATATATAATTGCATATTGTTTTGTGATTCATCACTATGCTTTAATTATGTTCAATTTGTAGCAATGAAAATACAACCTGCATATCAACTATATACATAGCAGCAAAGTTACAGTTATGAAGTGGCAACGAAAATAATTTTATAGTTCTTGGAGGCCGTTCCCCTGAAGACTGCTCAGTAACTGGCCAAAGGAAATTTTAATTAGAACAAAGAGAGTCAACACGCCAGCATTCCACAGCAGGGAGATGACAGGAGTCTGACATTTCACAAGAAGTTTTTCCCAGAGCTGTTGGCCTCTGGGGTGGAGGACAGAGTTGAAGCTCAGTATCTGGGTAGCAGGTGTTGCTCGGTCAAAGTCCACTACTCTTTGCTGGTGGGTCTGGCCCTGCTCACTGGGTGAGAGGTCTAGCTAGAGACACCTCCTGAGTCAGGGAGGGATGAGCTCTTTCAGGAGAGTGCCTTCTACACAGAGCTGCCAACGTCAGGGTAGGCCCTGCGCCTCAGCCAAGGAGAGAATTTCTGTGATTCTCACGCGTTAGACATCTTCTCTGAGCTTTGTTTCTGCCAGGGACTATGAAAGAGTCTCCCCAGAGTAGGGTGCCCAAAGTAGGGTGTGGGTGTACAGGGGTGTAGTATTGCAGTTGTTTTTAAAAACAGTTTTATTGGCATATAATGAACAAATCGTACAATTAACTAAGCATTATAGTTTTAATTTGCATTTTCCTGATCACATTGACCAGGATGCTCTCTTTCATGAAGGGATTGTTTACATTTTTTTTGCTCATTTTTAAAATTGAGATTTCTATGTGTTTTTATTTTCATCTGCTGCCATTTTTTAGCCATTGTCAATTCAATTCTGACCCCTGGTGACCCCGTGTGTGGACAGTGGAGCTTGGGTTTGAAGTGTGTAAATCTTTCAGAAGGAGGCCAAGGTCTGTCTTCCAAGGTGCCTCTGAGTGGGTTCAAACTATGACTCGTTAGACCAGGAGTCAAGTGCTTAACTCTTCAGGCCAAGTTTGTCGGAGTTCTCTATATATTCTGGAAAGGGGTTTATTGTCAGGTATATGATTACAAATAGCTTTTCCTGGCCCAGGTTTGCTTTTTCACCCATTTAATGAACTTCAGGTAATTTTAATATGGTTCAGTTTATCTGAACAAACATATTAACTTTTGCCAATTTGATAGATGGAAAATGGGATTTATTGTACCTTTATTTGCTCTTTCTTATTGTGAGTGATGTTGCATATCATTTTATATGATTCAGAGGCTCTGCATTTTGTTTTCTGAAAATTATCTTTTGTCTATGTTTCCCATACGTTGCTGATCTTATTCTTATTTTTTCAATAACTTATTTTTCTAAAAAAACATTTTATTGACACATAATCCATATATCATACAATTCAAAAGTTCAATCAAATCAAGAAGAGCTGTACAATCATTACCACGATCAATTTTAGAACATTTTTCTTTCTTGTACTCACTGTTATCAGCTCCCTACATATCAGCATTGACTCGATGGCAACGAGTTTATTTCCCCCCAAACTTCCCTGTCAAGATACCTACAAGAAACCATTTCGCCTCTGTAGATTTACCTACCCTGGGTTTCATTGCGCCAGTTACATAATCTCCTGTCAACTTGAGCAAAGAGGTGGAGTCTAGCCTGTCAATCAGGGCATAGTGCCTCTGTGTGGGTGTGGCTTTCCCCTGAGGATTCTGGAAACTCCTGTCTTCCTCCCTGGTGGTGGGACACACACCCTCCCTGCCTTCCCTTTCCTACGGTGGAGACATTCAGAGAGCTGGAGGAGACATGTGCAGACCTGTGCCAGCGTTGAGATGCTTCCAGTGTCACTGGATCCACACGAACATCTACCCACTGGCCTGTGATCCGCCTGCATTTGGGATCATTGTATGTGCTGCATGAGTCTAAAGAGGAATTGATGGACTAGTATTGGACATATGGACTAATATTGGATTTATGGACTTGATATGGACTAGGCTGGGATTTTTCTTAATATATAATTGGTCATTTCTATAAAGCTTTTTTTTTATACGTATATGAGTGTCAATGAATTTGTTTCTCTAATCAACCCAGACTAGCATATTCATATACAGAAAAACACATGAAAGCACAACAATGACAACAAAAATTAACAATAATAAAGTAAAATGGAGAAAAACGCCAATCGAAAAGAAACTAGAAAATATTAAAAAACTAGAATAAGAGGGCAATGAATGTACAAATGTGCTTCTCACAATTGATGTATGTATGGATTGTGATAAGAGTTGTATGAGCCCCTAATAAAATGATTAAAAGAACTAGAATAAATTAAAAATGGGTCAAAAGGGGTTCAAAGGATAAGGTTGGTAAAATTCAACCTAACTGTATCTGCAATAATCCACTTTTCAGTACACTCCGCATGACAGAAAGTCTATTCATCTCCCTGGTCAATGGTCAGAGAAGATTCACCAGGGCTTTAATCCATGTGTATTTCTCTTCTCCATTAAAAAAACAATTTGAAACATTTTTTAAATGTGTCAAAAGGGAGACCAAATAAAATATATTACATTTTAATCTAACAATGTCTAACCTAACTATATTGATTTTACTACGCTCTCTGTCTGATAATAAGGCTATTCCCATCCTTTGACTATGGCCATAGGTATAGTGTGTCCTCAGCAATAGTTTAAAGATCTTCATGTAGATATTTGGGAGAAAGACAGGGGTTTCTACTTCTGTAAAGAGTTACCGTCTTGGACACTCAAAGGGGCAGCTCTACTCTGCCCTATAGTGTTAGTTTGCGTTGGCATCACCCTGATGGCAGTGAGTGAGTTTTTTTTATGTAGCTAAAGAATATTTCTTAGCAAATGAAGGGGGAGGAAAAGAGAGTGGAACACATCCTGGCCCACCAAGCCTTCACGATGATATCCCCATTCAGAGCAGCCAATCCACAGAGAAGACCATATGGCCGGCCCCACTATGAGACACGACACCCCTCTCTGACCATAGCCCTACAGGGGACAACACTAGAGACAGTGTGGGAATTTCGCCCCCTCTGACCCCACCACACCCAGGCAAAACACGAAGAGTATGGAACAGAACAGTAAGGGGAGCCGAGCAAGGAAGTCCAGAAGGAATAACAAAAATAGACTTTGGGGCCAGGTTGTGGCACCCCATCAGACTCAACCGGAAAACACTCCTAAAGGTCAACAAACAGACCTTGAACTATTTACAGGCTTTTCTTTTTTGGTCATTTTTTTGTTGTAGTTTTCTTTTCTTTTGTTGCTTTGTTTTTCTCTGTCTTTTTGTGCATATTATTATCTCTGCAGGTCTATCTAGATAAGATAGGCTGGATAAACAACCTCGAGGAGAAAACAACAGACCGACAGTTCAGGGGGGCATGCATGGGAGAGGGGGAGATGGGGGAATGGAAATGGTATTAACAAACCCAGGGACAAAGGGACAACAAGTGATCCAAACTCGGTGGTGAGAAGGATGTAAGAGGTCTGGTAGGGAGTGATCAAGGGCAATGTAATTGAGAGGAATTACTGAAACCCAAATGAAGGCTGAGCATGATAGTGGGACAAGAGGAAAGTAAAAGGAAATATAGGAAAGAACTAGGAGGCAAAGGGCATTTATAGAGGCCTAAATAAAGGCATGCACATATGTAAATGTATTTATATATGATGATGGAGAAATAGATCTATGTGCATATATTTATAGGTTTAGTATTAAGGTAGCAGATGGACATTGACCCTCCACTCAAGTACTCCCTCAATGCAAGAACACGTTGTTCTATTAAACTGGCATTCCATGATGCTCATCTTCCTGACACAATTGCTGAAGACAAAGTGGGTGCATAAGCAAATGTGGTGAAGAAAGCTGATAGTGCCTTGCTATCAAAAGATATAGCATCTGGGGTCTTAAAGACTTGAAGGTAAACAAGTGGCCATCTAGCTGAGAAGCAACAAAGCCCACATGGAAGAAACACATCAGCCTGTGTGATCACAAGGTGTCAAAGGGAGCAGGTATCAAAGAACAAAAATATCATATCATTGTGAAGGAGGAGGAGCACAGATTGGGGACCCAATGCCCATCTGTAGGCATCTAGGCATCCCCTTACAAAAGGGTTGTGGGGAGGAGACGAACCAGTCAGGCAGTGCAGCACCATTGAAACATACAACTCTCCTCTAGTTCCTAAATGTTTCCTGCCTCCCACCCCCACCCCACTATCATGATCCCAATTCTACCTGACAAATCTGTCTAGACCAGAGGATGTACACTGGTACAGATAGGAACTTGAAACAGGAATCCAGGACAGATGATCCCTTCAGGATTGGTGGTGAGAGTGGCGATAGGGGTGGTTAGAGGGAATGTGGGGTAGAAAGGGGGAACAAATTACAAGGATCTGCATATAACCCCCTCCCTGGGGGATGGACAACAGAAAAGTGGGTGAAGGGAGATGTCAGACAGTGTAAGCCATGCCAAATAATTTATAAATTATCAAGGGTTCATGAGGGATTGGGGGCAGGGAGGAAAGGGAAAAATGAGGAGCTGATACCAAGGGCTCAAGTAAAGAAGCAAATGTTTTGAGAATGATGAGAGCAATAAATGTACAAATGTGCTTGACACAATGGGAAAAAAAGAATATTTCTTTTTGGAAATCGAGGAAAGAACTAGGAGGCAAAGGACATTTTTAGAGGTCTAAATACAGGCATGTACATATGCAAATATATAATGATAGGGAAATAGATCTATGTACATATATTTATATGTTAAGTATTAAGGTAGCAGATGGACATTGGGCCTCTACTGAAATACTCCTTCAGCACAAGAACACTTTATTCTAATAATCCAGAATTCTGTGATGCTCACCCTCCCAATATGATTGCTGAAGACAATATGGGTGCATAAGCAAATGTGGTGAAGAAAGCTGATGGTGCCTGGCTATAAAAAACTATAGTATCTGGGGTCTTAAAGGCTTGAAGATAAACAAGTGGCCACCTATCTGAGAAGCAACAAAGCCCACATGAAAAAGCACACCAGCCTGTGTGATCATGAGGTGTTGATGGGATCAGATATCAGGTATCAAAGACCTAGAACAAAAAATCATATCAATGTGAGTGAGGGGGAGTGGGCAGTGGAGACCCAAAACCCATCAGTAGGCAACTGGACATCCACTTACAGAGGGTCACAAAGAAGAGATGAGCCAGTCAGGGTGCAGCATAGCACCCACCAATGAAACAAGCAACTTTCCTCTAGTTCTTTAATGCTTCTCCCCCACCCCCACTATCATTATCCCAATTCTTCCTTACATATCGGACTAGACCAGACCATGTGTCCAAGTACAGATAAGAACTGGAAATAAAGGGAATCCAGGACGGATAAACATCTCAGGACTAATAATAGATTAGTGATACAAGGAGGATAAGGGGAAGGTGGGGGGAGAAAGGGGAACTGACTACAATGATCTACTTATAACCCCGTTCCTGGGGGACTGACAATACAAAAGTGGGTGAAGGGAGACATCAGTCAGTGTAAGACATGAAAAGAAAATTAATTATCAAGGATTTATGAGGGAGGGAGTGTGGGGGAGGGGAAATGACCTGATATCAAGGGCTCAAGTAGAAAGAAAATGTTTTGAAAATGATGAAGGCAGCTTGTACAAATGTGCTTGACACAATGGATCTATGGATGGGTTGAGATAAGAGCCTCCAATAAAATGATTATAAAAAGATGAATATCTCTTTTTAAGTGTAGTCCTAGTTATTTAACCTCTTTTTGATTATTTAAAACAAAAGATAGCCTGCTCTCTACTTATATCTTCTTTTTTGGGTGTTTGTTTTATTTTTTTTAATTAGTTAGTTTTTGTATTGAAAAACTTCATATTTAGTGTTTGCCACCTGGGCTGTTTAGAATCGAAACTTTAAATGATTCTGATTTTGTTGGCAACATCTACATTGTTACAATTAGGAGCCAGTCGAACATATGCCTATTGCAGCTGTCAGGCCTGATCAAGGTGTTGACTTTGGCTACATCGATGTCATAGAGCTTCTTCACAGCCTGTGTGATCTGGTGTTTGTTGGCTTTGGCATCCACAATGAACACAAGTGTGTCGTTATCTTCGATCTTCTTCACAGCAGACTCTGTGGTCAAGGGCAACTGGATGATGATGGCATAATGGTCCTGCTTGTTTCTCCTGGGGGTGCTCTTCCAAGGGTATATGGGCTGCCTTCTTAGTCTCAGGGTCTTGAGCCACCAGAAGGTGACTGTGGACGCCTTTCAGCACGGCCTTCTTGGCTTTTAAAGCCTTTGCTTTGACTTCTGTTTTGGGAGAGGCAGGACCTTCCTGCTTCGCCTTAGGCCATCTTCGTAACAAGAGTGTTTTATTTTTAAGCAGTCTTATTTTGCATAATCCACATACCACGTATTTCTCCCATGCAACCCAATGGTTTTTAGTATATTTAGAATGTTACCACAGTCAATTTTAGAACATTTTTATTACCCCCCAAAGAAACTCCAGATCCACCAGTGATTCCTCCCTATTTTTCCTCCCTTCTCCCACCTCCACCCGCTGGCAACCACTAATCTATTTTATGTCTTATAGATCTGTCTGTTCTGGACATTTTCTTCATGTGCAATCATACAACATGTGATGTTTGTGTGTGACTGGTTTCTTTCATTTAGCATCATTTTGTAAGGGTCATCCATGTACCAGTGCTTCATTCTTTTTCTATTGATGCATAATGCTACGCTGTATGAATATGCCACATTGTTCTCATTTATACCTTCAAACTGATGCTCTTTACATATATGCAAATTTCTCCCCCTTCTTCACTATCTTGCTATATGACCTTTCTCAGCGACAACAATGAAGACGCTACTATTCAACTATTTTGTGCGTTAATGATGTACACTTGACAGGAATTACTGCTGGGGTGTGAGGGGAGAGTAATGCTGGGGGTGATCATTTCGATACGGGTCCTCTTGCTAGGCCATAATCCTCAGTAGTTTGGTGCTATGTGATGACATTGTCACCCTCCATGTGGTGATCCTTTATTTTTGCATAACACCAAATTTCTTTAACAACCTGGTTTTTGGAATCTAATCGTGTTGATCATTGAGGAGAGGGTGTGTTCCTATATCTGATTTCTATCTATTTTGCTCTTAGTCACTACATTCAATTCTCCCATCCTTTGTCATAACTTTTTGTTTGATTCTTTAGATTTTCTTGGTATAAAATGCTTTGTGAAAATAATGGTTATGATTTGCCTTGCTGAATCTTATCTCTCTTCTTTCGTTCTTCTGCTTAATTGCTTTAATTAATAGCGTCAGAATAATGTTCAATAGTAGTATGGAGAACAAATTCATTTTCTTGTCCCTGAAATTAGTGGGAACATTTCTAGTATGTTTCACATTTAGCTATTTACCTATTTTTGCCCTCCGTCTCTCACCCTTGCTGTCAAGTTCAACTCTGACTCATGGCAACTCTCTGCACCAGAGTTGAATTGTGCTCCATGAACCAAAACCCCAAACCTGAACCTCGCTTCCATCAAGTGCATGCCCTCTCTTACTGACAGTGTAGGACAGAGCAGATCTGCCCCAGTGGCTTTCTGAAGCTGCAACTGTTCTTGGGAGCAGAAAGCTTCATCTTCCTCCTCGGTTCCAAACGGCTGACCTTGTGGTTAGCAGCCCAACAAAACATGTAACTCACTCTGTTGCTGTAGTAGTTACATAATCTGGTGTCAATTTGAGAGGATTACGAGTCTTCACTCGTAAGGGGTGGTGGTGTCTAGTCTGTCAATCGGATCATACCCAATGAGGCCTCTGTGCGGCCTAGGCCTTCTCCTGAGAATTCTGGGGAATCCGGTATTTCTTACTTGGAGGCAGGAGAGACCGCTCTCTCTCTGCTGACTCCCTGGGAGACATCCCTGAGGAGACGTCACATGGTGCTACCCTGATGCAGCCCTGGAAGCTGGAGAAGCCACGTGGAGACCCCTGCCAATGCTGAGATGCTTACACCGCCACTGGATCCAAAGACTTTCTACCCATTGACCTGTGATCATCCTGCATTCGGCTTCATTGCATGCGTTTCGTAAGTCTGAAGAGGACTTTATAGATTGGTATCAAACAAATGGCCTAATGTTGGACTTAGGGACTTGATCTGGACTGGGTTGGGATGCTTTCTTAATGTACAAATTACCCTTTATATAAAACTCCCTCTTATACACATATGAGTTTCTATGGATTTGTTTCTCTAGTCAACCCAGAGTAACATGGTCGCCAAGGCTTCCAACTGTGATAGCTGAGAACTTTACTGCCATCAGGTTGATTCCGGCTGACAGTGGCCCAATAGGACAGAATAGAAATGCCCCTTGGGTTTCTGGGAGCAGAAAGCCTCATTTTTCTCCTTCAGAAAAACTGGTGGGTTCAAACAGCTGACCTTCGGTTACTAGCATGATAGGTTACCCACTGTGCTCTCAGGGCTTCATGACATATATTTTGTGTTTTGTTCTTGAGAAGATACACAGCAGAACATACACCAATTCAACAATTTCCACATGTACATTCAGTGACAATGTTTATGTTCTTTAAGTGGTACAACTATTCTCACTCTCCTTCTCTGAATGGTCCCTTGTCCATCCACATCAACTCTCCTGCCCCTGGACTGCCTAGCTAATGTCACCAGTTGGGGTTGTCAGTTTGATCCCATCTAGCTCCGTCACATATCTATATTCTATATATACACTAGCAACTTTGCACACATTGTCATTGAGACCATTCCAACTGACAGCAAGCCTATAAGATAAGATAGAACTGCCCCTTTGGGTTTCTAAGACCAACTTTACAGTAGTCGAAAGCCTCATTTTTCTCCTACGGAGCAGCCAGTCGATTCAAACTGCTGACCTTGCAGTTAGTAGCCCACCGTGTAACCATTATGCAACCAGGGCGCCTCAAGCACTACAAATTGCCTACATCGTTTCCTTTACTGTAGTGGAGGGCATGTTACTTTTGGCAAAGATCAATCTATTTATGATCTTATTGCATTCTTTTGTAACTTTCTCAAAACTTCCCATCTTAGTTTTTGCCCCCTTAAGTAACAGCTTTCTTGCGATATAGTGAATGTATCCTAACACTCATCCATTCCAACTATGCAAGTTAATGACTTTAAGTTTATTCACAGGACTGCGCAACATCACCACCATTTGAGAACTTGCTCTCATTAACAGTCCCGCCTCATTTCCCTCCCCTTTTTCCAGCACCACCACTAGGCAACAGCACGTTTATTTCCCATCTCTGTAGATTTACCTCCTCTGAATGTTCCACATAAATAGTAGCATATTAAGCAGGGTCTTTCACTGGCATGTCTGTTCAAGAGTCATCTACTGTGGGAAACCGAGGGGCTGGGGGAACGCAATGGCGCTAAATCCGCTATGCTCATCATTAGGTTGGAAAGCTGATTCCACTGGGACGAAGACCATCATGGCTATGAGCTGCAAATAAATATTAATAAGCATTCTCATGACTAGAGCCGGTCCCTACAATAAGGGAGCTACCATATAAGATGAATCATTGGTACGTATGGCTGTTCCCTGTGGCTGGAAGTTACTTGTAGATAAGAGCAATCAGGTTCTATAGACAACCCACCGAAAAAGCAGCAACCCCCTGGGGAAGGCTCAGGGGTGTCCGAGGCCAGCTAGCACTAGATCAAGATGCTGACTCACTTCATTGTCTGTTTACTGCTGCCTGCTTATGACATTACCCATCGACTATGCAATATGTTGGTTATATGATGTGTATGCCTTATGAGAAACTTGTAAGCCCCATTATATGCACCCATTGGAAAACACGTTCACATTCCCTGTCCTGACACTGGACGAGGAGCCCCTGTGCCCCGCTGTCTGCCTTAAATATTTTCCACAGTCACAAAGCCGCTCCCGAGGACCCGTTTGAGTGTTGGGGACCCATCTCGCTCCAACAATCTCTATTGTCAGATACTATTCCACTGTCTATCCACACCATGATTGTTTACTGTTCATTGGTGATGAATATTTGGGCTGTTTTCCCTTTGGGGCCATCATGGCAAATGATGCTGTGAGTACTTGCCTTATTTTCAGTTTTTCTCCCTCCTATGTCTTCAATGCTTACCACTCTACTGATTTTCCAGCATACCAACATGCTCCAATATAGCAGATGTTAAAAATGACTGACCCTCTAGTGACCTCACATCTCTCTAGCGAGTAACCTGTTTTCCAGATCTACCTCAGTTATACTTCTTTTTTAAAAAATTATTTTATTGGGGGCTTGTACAACTTTTATCACAATCCATCCATCCATCCATTGTGTCAAACACATCTGTACATTTGTCGCCGTCATTATTTTCAGAACATTTTCTTTCTACTTGAGCCTTTGATATCAGCTCCTCATTTCCCTCCCTCTTATATGAACCCCTGATAATATAGAAATAATTATTATATTTTCATGTCTTACACTGTCCAATATCTCCCTTGACCCACTTTTCTGTTGTCTGTCTCCCGGGGAGGGGATTATATGTAGATCCTTGTGATCAGTTTCCCCTGTCTCCCCCCACCTTCCCCTTCTCCTCCTGGTAGTGCTACTCTCATTATTGGTCCTGAGGGGTTCTTCTGTCCTGGATTCCCTGTGTTTCCAGTTCCTATCTGCACCAGTGCACATGCTCTGGTGTAGCTGGATTTGTAAGGTAGAATTGGGATCATGATACTTGGAGGGGAGGAAGCATTAAAGAACTAGAAGAAAGTTGTATGTTTCATCGTTGTTACACTGCACCCTGACTGGCTTGTCTCCTCCCTGAGACCCTTCTGTAAGGGGATGTCCAATTGCCTACAGATGGGCTTTGGGTCTCCACTCTGCACTCCCCTCATTCATAATGATACGATTTTTTAATTCTTTGATGCCTGATACCTCATCTATTCGACACCTCATGATCACACAGGCTGGTGTGCTTCTTCCATGTGGGCTTTGTTGCTTCTCAGTTAGGTGGCTGCTTGTTTACCTTCAAGCCTTTAAGACCCCAGATGCTATATCTTTTGTTGGTCTGGCATAAGGTGCTACATTTTAACCCAACTGGATCTGCCATCATCTATTTTTCAATGCATTATGCACGACAGCCAGGCTATTCACGTCCCAAGTTCACGGTCGGGGGAGAGGCACCAGAGCTTTAATCTCCATGTATTTTCCCTTGCTTTTTGAAAAAACTGAAACAACTTAAAAATGGATAAAAAGGAGATCAAATGATAAGATATTACCTTTTAACCTAGCCACGCCTGCCGACATAGACATTCGCGCACTCTCTGTCTGATAACAAGGTTGTTCACATTCCTTGAGAGAACAGAGTCTACACTCCCAGTAGCCACCCACATGGACTGCCTTGCCAAGAGCTGCGGAGAGGCTGGGTCAGTTAGCAACGGAGTACTAGGCACACGCTCCCCTCTTATGTAGCTACTGTTAAGCATTTTTCTCCTAATGAGGTTTCTCTTCCCTGTTTTCCCACCAATAGAAAAGCAATTGTGTGAAAATAATACTCTGTAATTTATCAAGGGTTCATGAGGGAGGGGAATAAATAAGGAGCTGATAACCAGGGCTCAAGGAGAAAGAAAATGCTTTGAATATGACAATGGCAAAAAAAAAAAAAAAAGAAAAGAAAATGATGATGGCAACATATGTACAAATGTGCTTGACTCAATGGAGGAATGTATGGATTGTGATAAGAGCTGTAAGAGCCCCAGCAAAAGTATTTAATAATAATAAGAAAAGAAATGTAGTTGTGTTCTTCGATACATACATGCCCTCCCTCCCCCTTTCCTTAGTTCTTATTCAGTGACTCAACCTCTAAATTTTACCTTCTGTGGGTTTGGTCTTACATTTTTCTCTGTATACATTCTCCCATAAAGTAATCTCATCCATTTTCATGGCTTAAAAATACCAGGCATATGTTAATTATCCCATATTTATCTCTTTAGTACAGAATTTTCTCCTGAATTCAGATTTTTCAAATCTAGGTATCCGCCTGACATCTTCCTCAGCACGGCTTTGGGTGTATCAGGCATACCAAGTCCAAAGTGGGATTTAGGATACTCCTTACATCTCTGCTCCCATTCTTTGCCCATCTTCTTTACCGCTTCAGAAATGATAGCAATAGCTACATGATTGCTCAAGCAAAAATGTAGGGTTCTGTTATTTTTTCTTTTTAAACTTTGCACAATGGAGGCTTTTGGATATAAAAAATTTGACAGAATTGTAAAAAACACACCCAGCCCCACCCACTTATCAACCCTCACTAAGTCTTCTCCATCCATACCCTTACTCACATTCGCCCTCTACACCTACTTGTTGTTTGGAAACGAGTCCCATAGAGCACGCAATTTCATCACTTAATATTTTAAATTGTTTATCTACAAGGTATGTAACTTAAAACATAACCGCATTATTGTCTAAATGCCTCCCCACCTCCGTGTCAATTCTGACTCATAGCTATCTTAAAAAAATATTTTTCTCCCTCCTGTTCTCCCCTCGATGTCTGACAGCTTCTCTTCTGCCTCTTCCTCTAACTTCTCTTCCACACCTGCCAGTTTCCAACCACCCTCACCACTACCTTAAGTTGGGTTTCTAAGGCTGTAAATCAGTGGTCTTCAATCTGCCTCATGGCACGACACTGTCATATAGATCCTCCTGTGGTGGATCATAAAATTATCTCATTGCTACTTCATCACTGTCATTTTTCTACTCTTATGAATTGGGTGGCTCCTGTGAAAGGGTCATTTGACCCCTTAAAAGGTCGCGACCTGCAGGTTGAGAACCGCTGCTGTACATCTTTATGGGAGCAGGCAGCCTACTTTCTCTGGTGGGGTAGCTGGTGCGTTATCCCACGCTTACCCCACAGCACCATCCACATAATTCTGGGATTCATTTTTTATTTTTATTTTCCCTTTGCTCCCACATATAAACTAGCCCTAACGCCTACCAGCTTTGGTTCCCCAAATGATCCTAATGTCACCCATTTCTTTCGACACCATGGGCACCACCCTAGATGCGACCATGGCTTTGCCTGCAGTAGCTCGTCACTGGTCTCTCACCTCTGGCCCTGCTTAAAAACCGGTTGGTGCCTTCCTGGGTCTTTAGCATAAAGTCCAGAATCCTTCCTGTGGTCCATAATGCCCTGCATGCTGTGCCTTCTCAACCTCCTTCCCCCTAGGCCCTCATACGTTAGCTATTTCATCTTCTTTTCACGTCCTCACTCTCACACTTAAAAAACACACACTTATAAATAGTTTTATCGGGGACTCTTATAGCTCTTATAACAATCCATGCATCAATTGTATCGAGCACATTTGTACCATTCGTCACCATCATTTTCTTTCTTTCTTTTCCTTTTTTAATCATTTTACTGGGGCTCATACAATTCTTATCACAATCCATCCATCCATCCATTGTGTCAAGTACATTTGTATACATGTCGCCATCATCATTTTCAAAACATTTTCTTTCTATTTGTACCCTTGGTATCACCTCCTCCTCTCCACCACCCCGTGGACCCTTAATAAATTGTAAATTATTATTGTTTTCATATCTCCCTTCGCTGTCTCCCTTCACCCACATTTCTGTTGTTCATCTCCTGGGGGTGGTGGGGGTGGCGTTATACGTCCATCCTTGGGACTGGTTCCACCTTTCTCCCCCTTCCACCCCCCTCTTCCCCTACCCTCGTGGGATCACTACTCCCATGATTGTTCCTGACGGGTGTGTCTGTCCTGCATTCCCTGTGTCGAGATTTCTTATCTGTACGGTGTACTTGCTCTGGTCTCACGGGTTGGTCAGGTAGAACCGGCTCCAGGCTATTGTATTGGTCGTTTTGGACCCACCGGGTCAGCTCTGCCCTGTCTTGTTAAGGGGCCGCTGTAAGTCAGAACCGACTACAAGGCAGTGAGATTGTTTTGGCCTGATAGACAATCTTCCTCTTCAGCAATCCCTTTCTCCCTTTTGCCCAGATAGCCTTTGCTCATCTTTTCAGTCTTAGATTAAGTATCCCTTCCTTTCTCTCACTTAGATCAAGAGCCCTTAGCTCAGTTTGCAATGAGCATCTATTGCTATCATTATGTAAGGATTTGAATCCCGGACAGCACGCTGCCACTCTGCTCTCAGCAGAGACCTGGGTGTTGCTGGCATGCGGAATCGATTTAAGCGGCTGCGTTTACAAGGGAGAAAGGCCTGAAGATGCACTTCTGGAGAACCAGCCAATGCAAACCCTGTGAACTCTCTTGCGTCCTTTCCCAGATGACAAAGAAAAGGCGAAACAACGGCCCTGCTCAGAAAGGCCGCGGTCATGTGCAGCCCATTCGCTGCAGGCACTGCGCCCGCTTCGTGCCCAGAGCCAATGCCATTAAGAAGCTCGGAGGCCGCGCCCGGCCGTCAGAGACATCTCCCAAGAGAGTGAGCTTCCCAAGCGGTAGGTGAAGGTGCTTGACGGCGGGAGCTGTGTCAGTCACAGCATGGTGGTCAGGAGCGGGTCATGTGAACCCCGCAAGGACCGACCCCCTCACCCCGATTTAGGCCTGCAGGCGCTGCCTCACCACCGCCTCCAAAGCCTAGGTGAACATTAGAAGCGGAAGACAAACCAACCTGGAAGGAAATGCAATGGAAACTGTTCTTTCGGAGAGAACTAACAACCATCAACCAAACTCCACGAGAACAGCATTGTGTCTTTTCCTCTTACCCTGAGCCTCGCACTTTGTATGTTGTTTGACAGAGACTGAAAATTTATGTTTCAAATAAATCGTGACTAGGCTTATCACCGCTTAGACTTAGTTGATTTGCCTACATTTTAACTCCTTCTTCAGATGAGTTAGTACCAGTGTTGGCATACTTTCCTGGTCCCTGCCACCGTGCCTGGATCATTTCCAGCCCTGGTCCTCTGTCACTGAGCCCCGGATGCTAGACTAAGACATTTATATCTTACTCTACAGGGAATGGAATGAGACACATGCAAAGATTAGTCTGTTAGACAAATCTCTCTCGTGACTGACTTAAGGGACTGATTTAGGAAGTGACTGGTATTAAGACTGAGAAACGGAGGGATGGTGGTGGAGACACGGAGGTCACTTCTAGGTGTGTAAAGTTAAACAGCTTGGAATGGCTCTTCCACCCATAATCTTTGTCATGTCCACCCAGAGATGGGTGTTATTCTTGTTAGATGCCCTTGGACCCATAGGGACCCAAAGCACAACAGAACAAAACACTGAATGATCCTGCGCCATAAAGACAGGGTGGGGGGCATGCAAATAAAGCGTAGAGCACTCGAGGAACAATTCTGGGTATAAGACAGCCGTCTCAGAAGCTGGAAGACAGGAGCCCTGTGGCCATCAAGAATGATAAGCCACCAGTGAAGCACGTGTGAGATTCTTTCTGAAATGGAGGGAGGCACAGGGGCCCCAGAAGCCTCAGCACTGAGACCACAAGCAGAGTTGAGGGGAAGTGCTGAGACCAAGACTGTAAAGCAGAGGAGTGAGTGCGCTTCCTGGCCCATGGAAGCAGAGGCTAAGGGACCATGTGGCTGAGTGTCTGAGGGCCGGGGAGAGAGACACGACTGATTGGCAGGCACACGTGCTGTATCCTTACCATTTTGAAGCCTGTTAGTTTCCCTAGGAGCTCCCCCCCCCCCCGTGTGAGCATTTATCTGAGAGTTCTGCGTAGGCATCGCGATGGAGCATCACACCCAGCAGAGAAGGAGAGTGCTTTGGGAGGGCTGGTGGGGTAGAGGCATGTGGAATGCAGGGCCGAGGCCTATCTGACATCTGCCTGCGGCAATTTGTCTTATGGTATGAACATTAATTTTCCTTCTCTTACTGAAGCTCTGCGAGGTCATAGGTGGCCTCCATGCTGTCTCAGAAGGTATTAAGAAAGCGGCATTTTTTAGTGCTTCGTGCTTCATTACACAAAGATTTCTGACTTGCATCACTTTATACCAACTAGCAACATAAGGAAGTTTAAACATTTTTTGTGGCAATGGTGAATTTGGGGTGGCTAAGCACAGTGCAGTTAAATTTAGAAGCCCAGAACTTCAAAGAACACTTATGACTGAAGATACAGATTTGAGATCCATAAACTTAAAGGTGGGATCTGGTCCCTCATCTCAACTAGTCGTCTTACTGTCCCCCCCCTCCCACTTGATTTGTTTGGCTACATGATGATCTACCATATCTGGGAGCCATTCTTTTAAAAAAGTTTATTTATTTTCTAACAGTTGTGGTAGTTACATAATCTGTTGTCAATTTGAGACTATTAAGAGTGAAGGGGTGGAGTTTAGCTTGTTAATCAGGTCGCAGCTTGGTGACCTAATTTGCAAGCGCCATGGAGATAAATACCTTGTTGGAGGCTAGTACACTCACTCCCTTTGAGACATTCCTGATGACAAGCCTGATGGAGCTACACTGATGAAGCGAGAGCCCTGGAGCTGGAGGAGCCACGTGGAGACCCACGCCAGCGCTGAGCTGCTTCCACCACCACTGGATCCATAATAATTTCTACTCACAGTGATCTTCCTGCATTTGGCCTCCTTGCATGGCTGAGTGAGTCTAAAGAGGAATTTATGGACTAGTAGGGACATATGGGATAATATCGGACTTATGGATTTGATCTGTCTGAGCTGGGATATTTTCTTAATGTACAATTCCTCTTTGATATATAGTTCTCCCTTACACACATATGAGTGTCCATGTACCTGTTTTTCTAGTCTACCCAGACTAACACAACCTTTATTGGCACTTCATCCACATGTCATGCAATTCAATAATTCAGTCATATCAAGAAGAGTTGTACAATCACCACCACAAGTGATTCTAGAACATTTTCTTTTCCTTGTACTCATTGGTATTCATGTGATTATCCCCCCCCCCCCAATTTTGGCAAAAATATACACAACAAGACATTCTCCAATTCCACCATTCCTACCTGCATAGTTCGGTGCCATTGCTGATACTCTTCGTGGTGTACCACCATTATTGATACCCTTTTCCAAGTTATTCCACCACCAGTAACAGAAACTCGGTGCCCCCGAAGCAACACGACTCTTTCTCCTTCACCCAGGGTAACCATTGCTCAAGTTTGAGCTCTTTTTATTCTTCAGTAGTTTTCTTTGGGAGCCATCCTTCATGCTAACCTTTTTGCCCCCCTCTCCCTGCCCCACTCCTTTTCTTCTCATTCAACTAGTCATTCAATCCTGCCGTATACCTCCAAATACATCCCAAACGTATCCTGATCCTGTTCTCCCTTTCTTATTCCAAACCGCCAGGATTTCAGGTCAGGCCCACATCATTAGTTTCTGGATCATGAAAATAGCGTTGTAACCGGATCCCTAGTTCTTTCAAATTCATTCTACGCAGTCACCAAGTGTGATTTACCTGAAACACAGACGGGACCACGCCATGCCCTTATTTAAAGTCTAAACCGGTTTCCTCATCGTCCACACGATAACGCCCAGTCTTCTTAGTATGGCAGACGAGGCCCTCCATTATTGGCCCATGTTCTAGAGCCCAGCCTATTCTCAGAGGCTTTCTCCTTTGCTAGCAGAATCCCAGTGACCCCAAGTGTGTGAGTTCTCCTCCCACCCAGCTGTTTCACACTGGAGCCTCTGCCAGGCTGCTTCTCTGGCCTTCCTAGACAGCTCCTACCTCCCACCTCACTTGGCTCATTCTCCCTCTTCACTGAGGTTCAGCTGAGGCAACTTTTTTGCCCAGAATGACTTTCCTGAGAACTCTGGTGGGCTTATGGACTCTTCCCCACACATGATGCATGGACACTATACGTAATATGCTGACAATATTTATTTACAGCGCTAGCTTCCCTATTGGCCTTTTGGGTTACTGAGAACAGACATTGTGGCACGATAGCCTTGACACTGTGAAGCAGTAAATGTTCATAAATGAATGAGTTCTCAGTGCAGGAAGCAGATGGGTGGAGTGGGATGGAGTAGTCAACCAAACACAAACAGAGGAGACTATTAAGTGGAAGTCAACGCAGTCTTGCTTGTGATTAATGCAAAACATGTGTGGGACAGATTCCAAGTTCTCTGGGCTACAGCAGACTGTGGAGGGTGAGGGGGGGGGATAAGTTCTCTTCCCTTGGTAGAAATTAGAGCTGTTGTTACTGTGAATAATTTTTTATTTGGAAAATTATAGTGAATACTATACAAAAACCTTAGTACCCAAAGTGTCCTTCCTGAACTGAAAATTAAGTTGAGAGCTTGTTAGAATCTTGAGCCTGGCCCCATACTTACTGAGTCTGAGTTGCATTTGAACATGACACCCAGCACATTAATAGCACCAGAAGCACAATTTTAGTGATTTATTGTCTGGGAAAGGCTGTGGGGCCAGTAAGCCCAGGGTCCTACTTGGTCCCCCTTTCGCTTTCAGGAAGTAGTGCTCTGCAAGGTTTGGGCCGACTGTACATTCCAGAGACTGACCTTGGGAGGGGGAACATAAAGATTCAATCCAGCAGGTGTGCTCAGTTGGGCAGATCTAGAGATCTAGTATGCCCCAGGCAGCTAGGTCAGACAGACACTGTCTGGGGATGGGGTCTGGGCTTGGCTAAATAGGACCAGGATCAGACAGACTACATGTGGCAGGAAGTAGACCGAGATGGAATTGGGAGGCCGGGCAATGGTCAGCCAGCATGGCTCAGAGCTGAAGAGCTAGATGAGGCAATTCCTGGAGTTGGGGCAGCGACGGGCTGGGCTTTCAGCTCCCAGGGTCAAGGGGGGATGAGCTTCAGGACTGAGGCGAAGTTCTGGGTTGGGATGTGTCAGAGTGTTTAGGGCAAGCACCGCTCTTGGTGATGCAAAGTGATAGTATGTTTTGAAGGGCTGGCTGGGCTAAAGCAATCTGCTTTGGACTGCACTTGGCAAACTTTCATCTCTGGATAATTCACAGGAGGCACGTGCTGAGGGGCAGAGCAGCATGGGACCATCCTACACTCTGACGTGCTCCTCTTGTTATATAGGCTTATTGTGAGGCCCGTGCAAGACTTCCTTCCACATTCCTGTTTTACAGGAAAAATAACTGGAGCCATCAATTACAAGTTAGGATATTTACTAAGATTTGTGTGAAGGCATACTGAGAACTCCCTTTTTCTTCTGTCAGGAAGGAGGTTTGTGGATCAGGGACCCTCTGGGGGCTTCCACCCATAGCCCAGGCGGGGCCTGTGGCCTGTTAGAGTGAATGAGGCCTGGGGAGTAAATCAAGTGTGCCTTCATTCAGTCATGTCAGGGTTGTAATTAAAAAAAAATCATTCTATTGGGGGCCCATATAATTCTTATCACTATCCATCCAAACATCCCTTGTGTCAAGTGCATGTGTACATTTGTTGCCATCATCATCTCAAAACATTTGCCTTCCACTTGAGCCCTTAATAGCGGCTGCTCATTTTCCCCCTCCCTCCCCACTCCCCTCTACCTCATGAACCCTTCATCATTCATAAACTATTATTATTTTGTCATATGTTACACTGTCCGACGTCTCCCCCCACCCCCTGCCCTCTTCTCTGCTGTCCCTCCCCCAGGGAGGAGGCTATACGTAGATCACTATAATCAGTTCCCCCTTTCTACCCCACATTCTCTCCACCCTCCCAGTATCACCACTCTCACCACTGGTCCTGAAGGGGTCATCTGTTCTGGATTCCCTGTGTTTCCAGTTGCTCTCTCTACCTATGTACATCCTCTGGCTTAGCCAGATTTGTAAGGTAGAATTGGGATCATGATAGTGGGTGGGTGGGGGGGAGGAAGTATTTGAGAACTAGAGGAAAGTTGTATGTTACATCGTTGCTACCCTGCACCCTGACTGGCTCATCTCCTCCCCACAACCCTTCAGTAAGGGGTGTCCGGTGGCTGCCGATGGGCTTTGAGTCTCCACTCTGCACTCACACATTTACAATGATAGGATTTTTTTGTTCCCTGATGCTTGCAGGGTTGTGATGTTGCAAGGTCTGGGCTCAATAGCTTATTGGGCCAACAGAAGTATGCTTTCCTAATATGAGATAAATTGTACTGACTTTGGAGCAAAGTTATTTCGTATGCTTGCTTTTAGGGAACTTGTAAAGCAAGGTCATCTCCATTTATGGCACTAAAGCTGCTGTTTTTGTTCGGTGCCACCGAGTTGGTTCTGACCCATAGCGACCCTAAGCACACAACAGAACAGAGCACTACCTGTAGCTGGATTAAAGCCGGCTCCTCCCTACTTTGGAGAAAAGCTACTAAGATTATTTGGCCCAAATCTGAAGCTTGAAAACGGGCTGAGAGGGAGAGTCCACCTTTCTTTTAAAGGCCTATCTAAAGACTTTTGGTTGTTGCTTGTGTGATACAAGGGAATAAATCATTTAGATAAATGCAACAACTCTGGTCCTCTCACTCTTCGCCGCTCTGTCATAACTTCCTAGCCAGATAGGACAGACACTGTGTTGCTTTCCACGATAGGACGGGGAGTGATTCCCCCCCCCCCACCCCTTTCTCCTACAGAAGGCTGGAGTGGCAGGAGGATCCTGGCTGGGGCTGAGCGATAACTGGGGATGCGAGGAAGTGCACTGCTCCCCACCTCCATGACTTGCAAGGGGGAGGGGGTTCACTGCTTTGGCTGGCAGTTGATAACAGATTCACTGACCTGCAGGTGACAATGTTGGCTAGAGAGAACTTGAGGCTAAGTTTTTTGAATTCTCACATATTCCCTTTCACAGAAAAGCAGGAAAAAATAGGGTCTTATTATTGGAATCAGTTATCTATCACTTGGGGATGATGAGGGCTTTTGAGTTTAAACTCATTGCAAGTTTTGGAAAATTATTATTATTATTTTATTGGGAGTTAATGCATATATCACATCATCCTACAGTTCAATCACATCAAACAGTATTGGACAGTTGCTAGCACAACTAGTTTCCAAACATTCTCCCGTCCTTTTCCTTCCTGGACTCCTTACATTGGCTCCCTTTCCCCCTCCCCCTACCCCCCAACCCTTATTCTACCTTGCTATCTCTATAGGTTCATGATTGCCAAATACAGTATGGTAAAACTATTGCATTTTAATGTATTGATTGCAATGGAAGTTTTATTTAGTTAAAAACAAACATTTAAAGTATTTCACTATTTTAGCATTTCTTTTTGACATATTGCTGACCAGTTATGGGTAGACTCGTGTCTTCATGCCGGATCACTGCTGACTGCTCATCAATTAGCTTGAGTTTGCACTTGTGTTTATTGGTGCAGTTTGAAAGCTGAAAGCAAGGCCGGTCTTCATAGGGGTCAGCTGCATGGTTGATCGTTCTGGCTTGGAATGGCCAGTCATCAATGAATACACTTACAACCCGAGAAGTCTTGCTTGTGACACCCAGGTTATAAAGAAGACATAAAATCCGCTGTGAGCACTGTAAAAAATGACTCACGGTAGTGCGAAAGCACAGTGTGAAAATTTGATTCCTTAGATAGTAATCAAGGACAAGAACAGAGCTACTCTCACCGAGCAGTCTGTCACCCCTACAGTGTGTGCTCTTTCTCCTCATCCAACCCAACCCCGCCCAGCTTCTCAAAGTCCTGCTCAGGGCTGGCCTGGCCTTCCAACAGGGGGTGGGGTGGGGGGCACCTTCACGTTGCCAGACCTGTAGATCTTGGGAAGCAGAAGACTCATCCTGGGCCTGGGAACTCTGGCCTCTGGCCTCCTTAAGCTTTATTCCCCCTGGGTTCTCTCTTCAGGCCCCAGTCTTTCTCAGACCCTGGGAGATGATTAAGAAAGCGTGATTAAAGAAACAAAAGCAGGAGGAAGGGTGGAACAGAACCTCTGAAGATCTGCTTCATTGAAAGCAATGAGAACTTTGGCAAAAAGGTCCAAACCGACCTTCTCAGAAGTCTGAAATTAGCCAAAGGCCTGCAGCAACCAAGGAGTGTGCATTCAGGGAAAATGGCCAAGTCTCAGTAAAGACAGCGAGTTTTGTAGCATTTTAACCTGTGCTCTAGTCCCATCTCTTTCTTCTCATCTTTACAGTAGCTTTGAAATCAGCGGCTTTGGAACAGCGGCAGCTGTGAGAACCAGCAACCCTAGCAGTCACTCGAAGGGACATAATGAGTCTCCAGCTCTCTGAAGAGCTGGAAAGAATTATCACGATTTGATCTGTCTGGCCGCTGCCTGGAAAAGCCCCATTCACAGGACTTGCCCTTATTTGTTCAGCAAGGAAAGCTCTATCCTGACGCTGCAATTCAAACAGCCTGTGGCCATTTTTAAACATCGCAGCTGCCTGAAGTAGCAGCATCAGTCAGGGTGAACAAGAGACTGGCCAAGAAGGTCCAGAGATGTCCACAGAGAAGTCTGAAAAGCTTTGAGTTATTTCTTCGGATACAGAGAAGGGCACATGTGTGCCGGACTCTGTGCAGCAGAATTATAAACTGCCAGAATGTTGACGGCATGCCCCAACACACACACACACACACACACACACACACACACACACACTCACACACACACTCACACACACACTTATACACACACACACACACACTCTCACACACACACACACACTCACACACACAGGCACACACACACTCACACACTCACACACTCACACACACACTCACACACACTCTCTCTCTCTCTCTTTCTCAGGAAAGGGTGGTCCAAGAAATTTAAGTAACTGTCCACTTATTAGATGAACCCTAAACTAAGCAAGCAGAGACTTCAGCGGGCACACATGACAAAGAATTACAGGACATCACAGAATTGGTCCTGGAAAGTCATTAAATGGACAAGCAGTAGTTGCCGCAGCAACCATAGCAATCGCGGAACCAACAACCACTGGTCGGGGTGAGAATCTGATTTCAAAAGCTGTCATTTATTTCTTGAAATGTTCATTTTATAGCAAAAGCAAAACAAAAGACACGAGCCCCAAAGAGACTAGAGGACGCTGGCACAGGGAACAGAGCCACCAGTAGAACTGTTTTTATGAGGAAGCCTCGAGTTAGGATTTACTGGACCGAGAGTGTTTGTTGCTGATGCTCGAAGGGGCTGTGGGTTGTTTCTGACTCGCAGTGGACCCGCCGTGCAGCAGAACAAGCCCTGCTTGCTCCCGCACCATCCTTACGTTATTGCTGTGCTTGGGCCAGTGCTGTGGCCCTTGTGTCAGTCAACCCATCCCACTGCGGGTCTTCCTTTCTTTTCTCTGACTTTCTACTTTCCCAAGCACGATGTCCTTTGTCAGGGGCTAGGCCTTCCTGGTTCTATGCTCAAACTGCACGGGTGCGTCTGGCTGTACTTCTTGCAAAACAGATTGTTCATTCTCCCGACAGCCAATTTAATGTTCCCTGTCTACACCACAGTTCCAATGCACCAGCTCTTCTTTAGATTCCCTCAATCATTGCCCATCTTTTATGTGCGTATGAGGCCATTGAGATACCATGGATTGGGTTAGGTGTACCTTACTCCTACAAGTGATTTCTCAACACTTTAAAGAGGTCTTGTGCAACAGATTAACCCAGTGTAATCATTTGATAAATCATTTGATTTATTGATTGCTGCTTTCATAGATGTTGATTGTGGATCCAAGTAAAACGAAATACTGAACAACTTCAAGATTTTCTCCATTTATTATGATATTGTGAAGATTTGTTTTCTTTATGTAGAGGTGTAATTCATACTGCAAGCTGTAGCCTTTGATTTTCATTCGTAAGTGCTTCAAATCCTCTTCATTTTTATCAAGCAAGAAGGCTTAATCCCTATGGGGTTTCTGAAAATGGATTTTGGGCTTTCACTGTCAGCCATATCCTTTTGAAAACTGGGTGCCCAGATTTTAAGGTCTCATACAATTCCCTCCTCTGACCATAGATTTTGCTATTTAGAATCCTTGTATCACACAGACTTGTGCTTTGTGTGGGCTAAGCTGACCCTGACTTATATGGCTGCTTGTTTCCAGACAAGCTTTCAAGACCCTAGATGCTATTCTTTCCCATAGCTGGGCACCATCTACTTTCTTCAGCTCACTCTGCTATAGCCCTATAATGTCAGTGATCTCTTGCTGAGGGTAAATAATGAGCAGGGCTGCATCAGAAGGATTGGTACTGGCTCAATGGCTGACATATATATCAGTGATATCAAATTTAGATCCTAGAAATAAACCTTCCCGTTTTAACCAATTGATTTTTAACAAACGTGCCAAGAAAGTCAAATGAAAGAAAAATAATGTTTTCAACAAATGGTACTAGGAGAAATGGATATTTGTATGTAAATGAATGAAGTTGCATCTCTGCTTCACATTATATACAAAACCCAACTCAAAATAGATCAAAGACCTAAATATAAGGGCCAAAAGTATAAAAATGCCTGGGAGAAATGATAGGATAGGAGTAAATATTCAGGGCCCTGGGTTAGCCAATGATTTTAAAGATATGATGCCAAAGCACAAATGAGAAAAGAAAAATATAAATAAATTGAACTTCATCAACATGAAAAACGTCTGGACTTTACAAAAGCACAACAAGAAAAGTGAAAAGGCAACCCACAAAATGGATGCAAATATTTGCAAATCCTCTGTCAGATGAGGGAGTTGTGTCCAGGATACTCGTATATGAAGAAGTCCTACAACTCAACCAGGAAGAGACCCAGTGAGAGAGGAGCAAAGGGCTTGCACACGTGCTTCTTAAACAAGATATGCAGAGGACTAGTAAGCATATGAGAAATGCTTAGCATCTCTGGTCACTAGGGAAATGAAACTAGAAACCAGAAGAGATACTACTTCACAACTACTAGAACTACTAAAATTAATTATAAAAAGGCAGGCAAAGATGGTGAAGATGCGGAGAAATTAGAACCCTCCTATATTGTTATTAGGCAGGTAAAATTGTGCAGTTAATTTGGAAGACAGCTTAGTAGTTCTTCAAAGTATTAGACACAGAATTACTATATAACCCAATGATTCTATTTCCAGGTACATAGTCAAGAGAACTGAAAACATATGCCGACACAAACTTTGTACATGAATGTTCATAGAAGCATACTTCATAATAAACCCCACAACCAACCCAAATGTGCAACTGATGAATGGATAAATGGAACGTGGTATATACATCACAGAACAGTACTTGCTAATACAAAGGACTGAAGTACTGATACTTGCTACAACACAGATGAGCTTTGAAAACATGATGTGAAGTGAAAAAAAGACAATCACCAAAGGCCACATATTGTACGATGCCATTTATATGACATGTGCTGAAGTCAGATTGCTTGGCATGACTCTTCCATTCATAGTCTTTTGACTCCCACCCAGTCACTGGGACTTGCACTACAAATAATAAGGTGTAGAGAACTCCAAGAGACTGGTAAGTTTTTATATTCCCCTGGATGTAATAGAGTCACCTCAGGAGCAAGAGCAGACAGACTCCCATGATCATCAAGAAAGAAGGACCGCCAGTGGAGTGCCTACAAGAGCCTTGTCTGAAGTGGTGGATGCAACTGAAGCAGCAGAGGCTGCAGCCCCAGGTCATGCTTGGTGATGATCAGTGATTCTCAAGTGGGGTGATATATTCTGCCAAGGGATCTTATTGTTGTCCGACGCTGGGAAGTTGGTTTTCAAAAAATCAAACTCATTGACCTTGAGTTAATTCTGACTTCCAGTGACCCTACAGAAAAGGGTAGAACTGCCTCTGCGGGGTTCCAAGACTGTAACTATTTATGGAAATAAAAACCTTTTCTTTCTGTTGAGGAGCAGCTGGTGGTTTCAAACCACTGACCTTGTGGTTGGCAGCAAAACGTTGGTTTAGTGATAGCTAAAGACAAGTTGATTGTCGTAATTAGGGAGAGGGTTTACTACTGGTATGTAGTGGATACAGGCTAGGGTTTTCGACAGACACAGCATAGTCCGTGATGACAAGAACTGGCCAGCCCCACCTGTTCATAAGGGCCAAGGGGCTGAGGTTGAGAAATCACTCGATCAAGCTCAATCAGGAAGATCCGGTTGTGTGGTACCACCTGTCTCTCTAAATTTTACAGTAGTTCTTTGGTGCAGTGACATCTGTATTGAGGGCATTCACTAGACTGTCTAGGAAATCCACTGTCAAGGTTATGGTAAGGCTTAGTCATCTCTCTATTAGTGCCCTTGGGAAAAATCTCTCTTCAGTCTATTTCCAAGAATAGTCAGCCTACTTTGAGCAGTCTGTGTCTGCTCCATCTCAAGGAATTCCACGGCAGACTAGCCTTTCCTTTTTTGGGTTTGCAGTGAAAAAGTCTTGAGCCCAACTTGTGGCCCGCCATTAGGAAGGGCATAACTTAAAAAAAAATCATTTTATTGGGGGTTAAGGGCATACTCTTAAACTTCACATTTTTCAGCTTCTTTCCTGGTTTCACTTTATAGCCTTTATAGTTTTCTCTCTTTCCTTCTTGGTTCCTACTTTGAATATTTGCCCTCTTGTGGTGTGTTCGGTGTTCTGCGAAACTATTCATGCTATGAACCAAGGCACTGAAGAGGAAGCAGCGAGTCTCCCCATAGTTCGGGAAAGGGAGGCAGAGGGAGCAGGTGCTTGGGAAGAGTTGTGGGTGGTGATACTGCGCAGGAGTGCGGTCTGTGAGGAGGGTCACTAATGTAGAGTGCACTCTCTCTTGCTCCAGGAGCCTGGTTTGGGGGTGAGGAGTCAGGGGGCTTCTTAGAGGAGGCCAAAGGCTCCTTCATTGCTGGGTAGGACGCTCTGCTTTCTTTGTATTGGAAGAGAATTACAGACGAGGGGAAAGGGCTTGGAGGAGAAGGGGTCCAAGGCGGGTGGAACTGAGTGGTTTATTGAGGGTGCCCTGTACTGGCAGTCAGGGATTTGCTTCAAGTTCTAAGTCCACACTGGGAAAAGTGACTTTGTAGGCCACTTCATTTCCTTGTTTACCTGTCACCCAAAAACCAGGGTTGTAACACCCTTGGGCCTATCCCTTGGGTTGCTTGGAAGGCCAAATGAGATAATGAAGTGAAATTGCCCAAGTGCTCTATTCATTGCTGGGCTACAAACTTCCTTTATTGTCCAGAGACAAGGAAATTGTGAAGTTACTGTAATTATGGTTACCATTGTGCTGCGCAGATATGGTCTCATTTGGAGCAGGCAATTACTGTTGATGAGGCTCTGGGGGCTGGGCGCTGGGGAGCAGGTTTGAGAAGGGCATGGAAACATGCCTGGCACCGGGGAAGTCATTAAAACTTGCGGGGTTTCTATGGGGAGACCGTATTTGTTCATCATTAGGTTGCGAGTGGGTGGATGCAGGTTACAAGCTTAGCTTTTCAGAGTTCAAGGGCCTCGGGGGATCAGAGGCCAGTCCCTTGCCTCTCTCACAGGAGCTCCCAGCCTCGATGGAATCTTCGCGAGCCCACTTGCTCTGTTAGGGAAAAGCTGGGATCGAGAGAGCCAGCCAGCTCGGAGCCTCAAGGTCGATGGATGTGTCAGGCACACAGCTGTGTGCTTCCTCACGCTCTCTGGGGGAGAGCCCACTACAACGATTATTTAACTGATCTAATTGCAGGGTTTCCAGCTGCACCTGGAGGCCAGTTTCATCCCTGAACTTTTGTGGTCTTGGCCCACAGCCACCGTTGCCCTTTCTCCCACAGCCATGTGATTTCCCACTTTGCCTTTATCTCGCCTTTCCCTGCCATTCCCATTGCCCCCCATCCACACACACCTCAAGCACTGCAGGCCATCACGCTCTGTTTCCATTTTAATAAGAATATTGTTCTGAGACAGAGCACCCCTAGGATCGGGCTGAAAAGGTCTCGCTCTGCCCCCCTAGAGGGCTGAGGAGAAAGGCCTCCTGAGCCTTCTCGCCATGCAGATAGTAACTTTAAAGACGCGTTCGCCTTCAACCCTATACTTTTCATTCTTTTTTTTAAGGACCGTTGCGTAGCTTTCAGGGGATTTGAAATCACTTCTTCGTCCAGAGTGAAAAATGTAAGCAGAGTGAAAAATGTACTCACCTCCTTCATCTCCCCTGATTCGTGACTGTGAACCAACCAAGTTATTGTGTTGAATAACGTTATTTTATTTTATATTATGCAAGACATAGTGTTAAGTGCCTTCCATATGTTATTGAATTCTTACAGCAATTTTATGTGGTAGGGATTATCTTTGTTTTTCAGATCAGGACACTGAGTCTTTGAAAGGTTAAATTATGGGCCTGCAGTCACACAGCTTATAGTGATGGAACCAGGACTCTGACCTGCAGCATACTCCTCGAGGGGCCGTTGAGGGGAAGGGCCTGAGGTTTGGCCTCAGAAGCCTGGGTTTGAATTCTGCCTCGATTCCTGACTATTAAAGCCCGGGAAAGTCAGATAACTCCTTTTGGCCTCACTTTTCCGACAGGCGTTGTTATCGTAAGGCCTGTCTCGCAGATGGTTGCTAGGATTTAACTCCTGTGACTACTCAACTTTGTACTAGACTCAGGGTGGATGCTTAGTCAAAGTTCACTGAGCAGAAGTGCACATGTGTGTAGGCACCTTCCCCGGTTACCTGCTCTTTCATACACTTGTATAATCCCCTCCTGGGAATAGGAGTGCCCTGCCAGGAGGGTTTCTCCACAGGGCAGCTCACAGCATGCCCACTACATTTCTCCTGGGTGAGTGGGTGAAAGAGAGGGAGGGTGGGAGGGAAGCCCTGAGGCGGACCAACAGACTGGGGAGAGGGCTTGGAAGCAAGTTCTTCCCCAAGTGGAGTCTCCCCTGGGCAACACTCTGCTTACAGGTTTGTGGGAGTCAAAAGCACCCAGTTAGACCACGCTTGGATTCCTGACCCACCGAAACCAGGAGATAGTAAGTAGATCTTGTAAATAACAAAGTTTTGAGCGCATACAACATGGAAGGTTTGGGGGAGTAGTCGTTTCTCTGTGGGAAGTGGGGACGATCTCATGGAAGATTCGTTGGTGCTATGCCCAGAAATATGGACAATACATAAACTTGAAGAGACGGTGGAGAACATTTCTCAGACCTGGGGTGAGGTTGGGGAAAGAATGTAGGTGTGCTCAGGTAAAATCTGATTCGGTAGAAATCACCTCATGTGTGTACATAGGCACTCAACCCACTGCCGTCAAGTTGATTCTGACTCACAGGGACCCTACAGGACATGGTAGAACTGCCCTTGTATGTTGCTGAGATGGTCACTCGTGATGGGAGTCAAAAATCTCATCTTTCTCACACCGGGTAGGAGCCATCAGTAAACACATGGACCTGGATGGAATAGTTCACACCAGGAGTGTTCGCTTTACAAGATCTATGACTTGTCCTGGGCCACCTCACACCTTGCCCTTAGGAGCTCTGGCATAAACTGGCTGGTACTTGGGGCACCCCGCCTCAGGGGCACGAGGGAAGTTCTGTGCCTTGGCACTGGCTCTGCGTTTCCCTCTCCTGCCAGTGCTGCCCTTTACATCATCTCTGCTCTTGTTTGGTTGGGCGTGCCCACTCCTCTCCATTAGAGGTTTCAGTAGAGGTGCGAGCATGGAGTTCACCTGCTGCGACAGGGGTAGAAAGGAGGATGCTTAGCTGGGGCAGCCTCTGTGTTGGGCCCCAGACACCTCATCTTGAGGAAGGCAGAGGGGCTGGTTACAGCTCTCAAATTCTGACCCCATGACAGCCTCCTGTGGCCCTTTGAACAGTGCAACCTGACTTGCCCCTGGGAACTTGCACCCCTAGGTCCTCAGGACCCGAGTTATAGCTTACACATCTACTAAGCCCTTTCGTTCTTTCTCTAAACTCTGATGGCTACCTCTGACCACTCTGTCTCCCTTTAAATTTAGACTACAGACCACAGTTTGCTAGTGGCTGACATCAACTAGGAGGGCGATAGGGGATGGGGAGTTGTTATTTACTGAGTATCTGCTTGAAGTGAATAAGTGGTTTTGGAAACAGTAAGGGTGATGGTGGCATAGCATGAAAAATATAATCAGCGTCGCTCAATTGGATACTTACAATGATTTAAATAGAAAAAAAGCAACTCTTCTTACTGTGAACTGGGGGGAAAGTTTACCAAGCAAAGCAGTCCTCCATTTAAGCAGTCCATGCACAACAAAGCATCCCTCATCCCACTTCGTCTTCGTGCTGCCTGCTTCCAGGCCCCTTTCCTTTATAAACCTTCTGTACGTGGTTCTTGGGTGAATGCTGCCCTTTTGGCTTCAAATGGTTGATGGCTATAAGGCATGCACACCTCACCGGTGTGGGTTCTCCTTATCGAACTGCCTGCTACTTGCCTGGACATTAAGCTATGGGAATGTGATGGTTAGAGATTATGTCGACTTGACACTCCTGGGTAGTATGGATCCCAATCTCTAAATTGAGTCACAGCCTGAAGACCCCTCCTTGCAGGTGGGGCATCTTGCATAAGAAGGAGAAGGAGCAGAGTTGAATCCTCTTTGGCCTTGGCCTTCTGTTGGAGCTGGTTCTTGGATCTGGTTCCTCCATCTCCTGTTGTGTCATCTGTCGATCCCTGGAGTCACCAGTGGATGGCTGACTTTGGATTCATTTACCTCTGTATACACCCGCCTGTGTCCCCTGCTACCTCTGCTTTGTCACCCTGATTCCTAGGAAGTTCACCAGCTCCTGGGAATCAGGAGAAAGCTCACTTGACTTCCCTACTTGTACAACTGTGTAGGCCTTTAATCTATACGAATCTCTTTCTATATAAAAACACAAAAAAGCATCTCTGATTTTGCTTCTCTAGCAAAGCCAACCTAACACAGGGTTTATTTCCAGACCTAAAGAGAGACTACGGTCTGCCGTCTCAGGACGTCCACCCATCTCCGTTCAACCAGAAAACACGGTCTTTTTTCACAATGCTGCCTTTTGTTCCACATTTTCCTTCTGTGACTTTCTGATGTGATCCTGTTCAGAGAAGGTGGGAGTTGGACCACAGCACCATCTTGTTTGTCCGATCCCAGGTCTGTGGAGACTGATGCTTGTGTTCCCTTAGTCCATCGGACTGCTTGTTCCCATGGGTCTTCAATTTGCTTCACTCTCCTTTGCTCCAGACTGGGAGAGACCAGTAGTTGTGCCTTTGGTGGTGGACTCCAGCTGCTAGGGTGTCGCACACGATCTTTGTGCATTATTTTATGCCAATTCATCTCTGTGTCCCCTGCCTCCACAGTCCTCAACCCCGAGGTGCCGAGGCCTATTCTCTCACGGCAGATGGTTCTATCTAGGAAGTCTTCACCATTTTGACCTTTTCCAGCTGCAGAGGGAGGAGAATCCACCTTGCTAGCTGCCAAAGGCGGTTCCTATGAGGCACTGTTTAGCCACGCTTTCACCCTCCAGGCCCTTTACACTATCCTCACACCAGACCTTCCTCCCATGGCACGCTCCTCTCTGCTGGGTTTCAGCACGTGTCCCACTGGTCCCTCAGGACGCCCAGCCAACACGCACGATGGTGTTTACTAGGAGAGCTGACGAATTACAAAGCACTAAGGATTTCATTCTTTTGCCTACAGCATTTCTTCACTGCCATGCCGACAGGCATGTCTCTCTCAGTCACAGGATCTGCTGACCTCAGGTGCTGCAAAACCCCAGTGCTGATAAGTGTCAAAGGGCACCCTGCTCTGCAGCCAGCCTCCAGGACAAGTACGCCTCTGGGCGACCGCTTCTGCAGGCCAGGAAGTCCAGGCTCTGCCTCACACTCTCAGAGCGGCTTCTCGCTCTGTCTTGTGGTCTTGGCACTGCGCCCCCGCCACTCTCCATACAGATTGGGGATGTGCTTCGTTCTGCTTTCTTTCTTGCTGATGATGGGCTTCTCTGTTCCGGCTTCTGGAAAGGCTTATCTTATACCCATTGGAATGGCAAGCAAATCAATCTCTCGTATTAGAGTTTTACACACCCTATTGACCTGTTATAAATAGGACAGCCAGATCTAGTAATTTTACGTCACCACAGCCTCCTATATGTTCTAGAATATTCATGGATATAGTTGAAGCAAAGGTGAAAACCCACTTACAGAGATCCGTTGTCAAACCTATATAGATTCTTGGGTGCACACCTACTCGCCCTCTACGCTATCCAGGCATCTACTCTTGGTTCAGTCACTGTTGTGGCATTTCTTCCCCTTCCCTCCCTCCCGCTCTCATGAATCCTTGCTAAGTTATAGATTATTATTTCCATATCTTACATTGTCCTTCGTCGCCCCTCACCCACTTTTCTGTTATTCATCCCGTCGGAGGGGGTTATAGGTTGATCCTTTTGATCAATTCCCCATTTCTCCCCCCACCCTCCTCTAATCCTCCTGGTAGCTCTACTCTGCTCATTGACCCTGAGGGGTTTATCTATCCTGGACTCCCTGTGCTTCGGTCTCTTATCTGTAGCAGTATGCATGTTCTGGTCTAATCTAATTTGTAAGGCAGAACTGAGGTCATGCTAGTTGGGGGAAGGAAGCACCAAAGAAAACTCTCTTACAAATGAGTGTCTCTGGATTTGTTTCTCTAGTCAACCCAGACTAACAGAGACCATGAGAGCAGAGGAGCCACAGTAAAGCCACGAGGAAGTGCCACTGGTGGGCTTCCCGGCCTGTGCTTGAGAGACTGAGGACCAGACAGGCATGGCTGAGAAGAGGCACTGCAGACAAAAACATTTGTATCGTTACCTTGTAAGCTTCCCTAATCACCCCCATGATCATGAGTCTTGCATGTGAGTTCCGTGTGACCGTTGCAACACATGCTCAGCCTATCAGAGAAGTGGAATGCCCTGGGAAGGATGCTTGGAGTGAGATTAGGGTAAAGCAGGTTGGTGGGTGGAGGACTGGCTGCCTGCTGCCTGTGGTCACGTAGTTTGGGTGAGGGCAGAGTTGCGTTGTTCTCCTCCTTTGTGTAGCCCGAGGAAGTCAGGCTTGGCCATTTCCACAAGTACATACTGTCAACACCATCCATTACTATTAGTGTTGATCTTAATCACCTAGCGGAGGTGGTGTTTGTTATGTTACTCCACGGTGAAGTGAATTCTTTTCTTTACTCTATGCAGAAAGCCACCACAGGGTTCATACTTTAGGCCTAGGGGAGCTTCCATGCTTCTCCTCAACATTGGAAATCTGCATGGATTACTTGGAATTCTAACAAATAAAATGTGGCAGACTGAAACTGAAAATAACAATCAAAAGGGGGAACCGATTATAGGGATCTACATATAACCTCCTCCCTGGGGGACGGACAATAGAAAAGTGGGTGAAGGGAGACATCGGACAGTGTAAGATATGACAAAATAATAATAATTTATAAATTATCAAGGGTTCGTGAGGCAGTGGGGAGTGGGGAGGGAAGGGAAAAATGAGGAGCTGATGCCAGGGACTTAAGTGGAAGGCAAATGTTTTGAGAATGATGAGGGCAACGAATGTACAAATGTGCTTTACACAATTGATGTCTGTATGGATTGTGATAAGAGTTGTGTTAGCCCCTAAAATGATTAAAAAAAGAATGCTTTGAATGAGAAGAATCCCCATAGGACTCTAAACAGGAGTGAATCTGTGGCAACTAAGCAACCTTTAATCTTGATTAAGTGAAGCACACAATTTGAAGGGCTTGAAGTTTCTCTCTGGCCTATATTCATTGAGCCATCAGGGATCAGGGTGTCCTTTCTGCTCCTTTCGGCCTCGGGGATGTCATTTGTCCCAGCGGAGGTCTAAGAGATCATTTTCTAAGAGAACCTGATGACTTAGCTTCCTGGTAGAGGGGATGAGCCACGATCGTGGCGGGATCCTCTGCCTGCCCACATGCCTCTCGGCTGCGCTTGAGAGAACTTTCTACGGTGGCAAGTAACGATAGAAAATGGATTCATCGAGGAAAAGGGTAAACAGGTGATATGATCAAAAACAGAAATGAGGGGCCCTATCATATATCAAAGCAGAAGGTAACCGGAAAGCTCTATGCTGGTTGGTCACGTGCAGTAGTTAGATCCTCAGATCATTGGAAAAGATGCTCTACAGTATGTGTCATCGGTCGTGAAAATATTGATTTCTATGCTCTGCTACAGTTATCAATTTAAGAAACAAAGGAAGATTAATTGCTAACATTAATTTAGTGATTGCCATGCCCCAAGCACTCCACTTGATCTCTTAAGTGAGTTTGTGGGTCTCATTAAGTGGCACAACTCTAGGAGATATCTTGTCATGGGTGAACTAAAATAGGAATCTTCTGCCTTTATTATACACACGGCACACATTTGGATACAACGAGTCTCCCCAGAGAGGGGGAATCCCATGGCCAATAAGAAAGAAGAGCAAACTCGCAGGCTAAACAGATGCTGGCCTCCCATGAAACAAAGTGATCTGTGTTGGGTTCTCCACCTAATCTTTTAGATCGATTACTTCACTTTGAATTTGCCATCTAGGCTGAATGTGTCACTGTTATGGGAAAGAATGTTCTGGTAGCTCTCAGGAATGAGTTCATTGGGTTATTGCTGATACTTAACAGCATGATGCAAATGGTCCATCTGAAGAGGTATTTTGTTTCCTTTGTTTATGTCTCTGAAAATTAGAGATGAACAGTCCCACAAAGGACTACATGAAATATACAGCTGTTCCTTTGCATGCTCGGTCAAGTTCCTCATGCATTCGCTTACTATGAAAACACTGCTCAGATTCTCCTATTTAGGTATATTAACCATGTGGGAACCTTCTTGTTCTTGTAATGCAGTGCACTTTGATAACAAGAGAAGTCTCTTAATTTCATGTGCTCGAGGGAGAAGCTGCTACCAAAGAAGAAAAGGCCGTGTAGCTCTTTGTATAAAGGACAGATTTGAGGAATGCAGGAGCAGCTGATATGTAGCTGATATTTCCATGAGGTGGAAATGTGGGAAGGAACACAGACGTGGAGCCCCAAGCCAGGAGCTGGAAACCTCATGGCAGTCCATTCTGCTGTGGAATACAAGGGATTGCCAGGAGTCAGAATCAGCCAATGACAATTCATTTGGTTTAAGGGAGCTTTCAGGCTGCCATATGAATTCAATCCCATACCCTATCCCCTTTCCTATGTCACGGGAATCCAAACTGTGAGTCTTTGTGGGAAATAAGACACCACCCACCTTTCTAAAAGTCAATAGGACCAAAATATTGGCACTTCCCGAGCCCTGGTGATATGCTTAGGCATTGGCCTGTGATCCGCATAGGTGGCAGTTTGAAACCACCAGCAGCTCTGATGGAGAAAGACGGGGTTACTATGCCTATAAACAGTCACAGTCTCAGACACCCACCAGGGTGTCACCACGAGTCAGCATTGACTCGATGGCAGTGAGTTTGGTTTGAGGCGGGATAGAATACAGGGGCAGGAGGTGTTTGAGCAGTGGTTTGAACTGTTGACTACAGAGTTCATAATGGTCTATATTCATAATTAATAATTTAATTCATAATTAAACATTCATTTCAAAATATCATTTTAGTTGACATTTTACTGTTTTATTTATTAGTCAACGACTTCACTATTTACCATGTAGTATGGAGTTCTGATGATGTCAAGTAAGTGCTGGACCGCTAACCCAAGGTTGATAGTTTAAATCCACCAGTTACGCCACAGAAGAAAATAGAGGCCATCTGCTCCCATAATAGTTACAGCCACAGCGATGCTGGAAGGGTAGAGGGAGGGTAGGTTGGAAAGAGGGAACCAATTACAAGGATTTACATGTGACCTCCTCCCTGGGGAACGGACAACAGAAAAGGAGGTGAAGGGAGATGTCGGACAGGGCAGGATATGACAAAATAGTACTTAATAAATTATTAAGGGTTCATAAGAGAATGGGGAGTGGGGAAGGAGGGGAAAATGACCACCTGATGCCAGGGACTTAAGTGGAGAGCAAATGTTTTGAGAATGATGAAGGCAATGAATGTACAAATGTGCTTTACACAATTGATGTATGTATGGATTGTGATAAGAATTGTATGAGCCCCTAATAAAATGATTGAAAAAAAGAGCCACATTGAACTAAATCCTTCAGATTTGGTATAAAATTCCAGATTAAAATTTTAAGACAAAAAAAATTTACAGCCACAGAAACGCTGCATAGGGTTGCTATGAGTTGGAAGTGCCTCAGTGACACTGGGTGTGGTTTTGGTGCTATTATCTTTTTTTGGTAATTGTCAGATATCTATCTATCTATCTATTTATCTATCTATTTATTTATTCATTTATTTATTTATTTATTTATTGTTTTCTTCTTTTAAAAAACATTTTATTAGGTAAGCCAAAAAGCCTCCAGCCCTTCAAAACCCTATGGGTCTGGGCCTACTTATCTTTATGATGCTCCACCTGTGTTGAATTTCCCTCTAAGCAACTCTCCTGGGTGGGATTCTGCCGAGTCCCTCTGGTCTGTGTCACTCTGCCGCCCTCTTCCCGGAAGTCCTGTGCTGTTATCTTATATATAATCATTTATCTATTTAAGAAATAGTTCTTGAACATACACCACATTTCTGATACTATTCTGGTCATAAGAAATACACTGCCGAATAAGATAGCAAGGGAGACAGAGAGGGAGAGAGAGAGAAAGAGAGAGAGAGAGAGAGAGAGAGAGAGAGAGAGAGAGAGAGAGAGAGAGAGAGAGAGAGAGAGATTGAGACAGAAAGAGAGATCACTGCCCTTAGGAGACATTCATTTTAATAAAAGGGAGAGAACGCTTAAGACAGTGTTAAGTGAGGTGATAAAGGATATGCGAAGGCTACTTTTTCCCTGTTCAGTGACTTTTAACTTAATCAATATTGTTTTCTAAAGTATCGAATTGTATATACTTAAACATTTTTATTGTGATTTGGGAAAAGTTTGAAAAGCATACTAATTTTCTATTCAACAACTTATACACATTTTGTTCCTTGACATTGATCAATTACCCCACAATGTCCCAGCACTTCCCACGTCCCTGTGTGTACACCTTCCTTTCAATATCGTTCCCATCTCTTCCTTCCTTCTGAGCTTTCTTCTCCCCAGGCAAACATTGCCCATTCAATGTTATATGGTTGCTTACTCTATGGATTGCATACTTCCTTGGTGTTATTGTTCACGTTAAAAGCCCATCTATTGTTTATATGAAAGTTGTGCCCCTAGGTGAGTTCTAATCTAAACTTGAAACGTGGCTAATGCCCATAGCATTGGGGCTTCACCACTCTGTATCTGATCAGTGTACTTAGTCTTCTCTATGATTTGAGTTCTATTTCACTCCCCCCACCCCTACTTGGTTCAAGACCTTCTAATGTGATCTCGTCCAGAGAAATTTGTAGTGATAGCCAGGCACCATCCATTTCTTCTGCTCTCAGGGTCATGGATGCTGGGGGTCTGAATGATATATTAGGCTTTTGGAGCAAATGTTTTTATATGTCTTTGATCTTCTTCACTCTTCTGTGTTAAAGAAAGAGAGAGGCCATTAGCTGCAACTTAGATGGCTTCTTACAAGTTTTTAAGACCCCAGTCAATACTCATCAAAGTAGGATATAGAACACTGAATTTGTGGACTATGTTACACCTATTGACATTGATATCCCCTGAGTCTATGATTCTGAGCCCCTGGTATGATCTTTAACCTCCAGGCTCAGTGACTCATCTCCTCCAGGTATTTAGTAATGGCTGAAAAGTTTTATAACTGTGCCCGGCCGTGTGCTGTACAGCCCATGTAAATACGCAAGTCAACATGTTCTCTGTCAAACCTGCATGTAATTATGGGTGTAATCCCACTTGAGAAAGGACATATTTAATTTTCACAACAAAGATCTGGATTAGAAAACCAAAAGCAGGAGTGCAAGTAGTTAGTGGTTATGTGTTGGGCTGTGGTCCACATAGTGGGCAGTTCAAAACCACTAGCAGCTCTGCTGGAAAAGACTGGGCCTCGACTCCTGTAAACTGTTGGCCGTGGTGCCCCAACAGACCGGACTGGAAAACACTCCTAAGGGCCAACAGACGATCCTTGAACGAACTACAAGATTTTCTTTCTTGATGGGTTTTGTTTTGTTCTTTGTCAGTGGTTTGTTGTTTTGTTGTCTGGTTGTATACTGTTGCTTTGTTTTCCTCTGTCTTGTTTTCGTGCACGTTATTGTCTCCACAGGTCTGTCTAAATAAGACAGGCTGGATGAGCTATCTGGAGGCAAAAAAACGGGACTGACAGTTCTGGGGGGGCTTGGGATAGGGGCAGGTGGGGTGGTGGTGGTAAGGAAGTAGTGTTAAGAAACACCGGGACAAGGGAACAACATGGGGCCCAAAATGATAGTGAGGGGGGAGTGGCAGGCCTGGTAGGGAATGATGAAGGGTAAGGTTACGTGAAGAAGAGGTTAGCTGTAACCCAGGTGGGGACGTAGCATGGTAGTGGGGCAGAGGGAAGTCAAGGGAGATGGAGGAAAAAGCTAGGAGTCAAAGGGCATTTATAGAGGTCTAGACAAAGACATGTATGTGCAAATATATATATGAGGATGGGGAAATAGATCTATGTGTCTATATTTATAGGTTTAGTATTAAGGTGGCAGAAGGACCTTGGGCTTCTACTCAAGCACTCCCTCAATGCACGAATACTTTCTTTTATTAAATTGGCACTCTACGATGCTCACCCTCCCGACACAACTGCTGAAGCCAAAGCGGGTGAACAAGTAAATATGGTGAAGAAAGCTGATGGTGCCCGTCTATCCAAAGAGATAGCATCTGGGGTCTTAAAGGCTCGAAGGTGAACAAGTGGCCATCTAGCTCAGAAGCAATAAAGTCCACATGGAAGGAGCCCACCAGCCTGTGTGATCACGAGGTGCCAAAGGGACCAGGTATAAGGCATAATGCAATATATATATACCATAGTGAACTAAAGGGGGAAGCGCAGAGTGGAGACCCAAAGCCCATTTGTCGGCCACTGGAGATCCACTCATAGAGGGGTTTAGGAGAGGAGATGGGTCAGTCAGGGTGCAATGTAGTACCGATGAAGAACACAGCTTTCCCCCAGATCCTAGATGCTTCCTCCCCCCAACTACCATGATCTGAATTCTACCTTGCAGGACTGGATGGGGCAGAGGTTGTGCACTGGTGCATGTGGGAGCTGGAGGCACGGGGAGTCCGGGGTTGATGATGCCTTCAGTACCAGGGGTGTGAGCGGCAATACTGGGAGAGTTGAGTGTGAGTGGATTGGAAAGGGGGAACTGATTATAAGGATCCACAAGTGGCCTGCTCCCTGGGAGACGGACGGCAGTGAAGGTGGCAGAGGGAGGACTCCAGATAAGGCAAGATATGACAAAATAACAATCTATACATTATCAAGGGCTCATGAGGAAGGGGGAGCGGGGAGGGAGGGAAAAAAAAGACGATCCGATGCAAAGGGATTAAGTGGAGAGCAAATGTTTTGAAAATGATTAGGGCAAAGAATGTATGGATGTGCTTTATATAATTGATGTATGTATATGCATGGATTGTGGCAAGAGTTGTTGGAGCCCCTAATAAAATGTAATAAAAAACACAAAAATACCCCCCAAAATCAAAGAGCCTGATCAGCATATCTGAAGGTGAAGGAGCTGAGGAAAAAGTTTAAGCTGGGACTGATCACAATAACTGACATCTCAACCCCTTCTAGAGGAACAGCCAACAGAAAAGTGGGTGAGGGAGACATCGGTCAGTGTAAGACATGAAAAAGTAATGATAATTCATAAACTATCAAGGGTTCATGAGGGAGGGAGAGGATGGGAGGGGAAAAAAGAGGAGCCAATACCAAGGGCTCAGCTAGAAAGAAAATTTTTTTGAAAATGATGAGGGTAAAAAATGTACAAATGTGCTTGACACAATGGATGTATGTATGGATTGTGATAAGAGCTCTATGACCCCCCAGTAAAATGAAAAACAGAGAAAAACTTTTAGCCGAGAGTAGCAATACTGAAAAATGTTATGGGCAAAAATATTGACTGATGCTGGAAGCATCAAAAGAAGATAGCAGGAATCCACAGAGTCACCGCACAGAAAGAAATGACTGCCAACGTATGCAAGAGGATCCGAATGATCGAGAACTGACAGTAGTGAGGAAAAAATCCAAGCTGCGTTGAAGGCATTAGCGAAAAAGAAGGATCTAGGAATTGATGGAATAGCAGTTGAAATGCTTTAACACGCTAATGCAACACTGAAAGCCATCTGTGTATACCATGAAATTTGGAAGACAGCCTCCTGGTCAACCAAATGGAATAGATCCATATTTGTTCCCCTTCCAATAAGGATGGCGCAGCGGAGTGCAGAAATCATTGAACAAGATCATTAATATCACATGCAAGTAAACTTTTGCCAAAGATAATTCAAAATTGTTTACACCAATGCATAGAGGGGGAGCTGCCAGAAATTCAACTGGATTCACAAGAAGTCATAACATGAGAGGATTTCACTGCTGATACTGCATGGCTTTTGGCTGAAAGCAGAGAACAGCAGAAAGATGTTTACTTGTGTTTTACTGGTCATGCCAAGGCATTTGAGGCATTTGAGTCTGATGACCAGGGAGAAAGAGGAAGAGGGCGGCAAAAGAATGCAAATTGCAGAACTGATGAAAGTGTTCATGGAACCTGTACATAAGACTGGAGACAGTCAGACACACCGCAAACAGAACACTGCATGCTTTGAAATCAGGAAAGGTGTGTGTCAGGGTTGTATCTTTTCATTATATTTTGTCTCTATGCTGCGTACATAATCCAAGACACTGGACTCTGTGAAGTAGAGCTCAGCATTAGAATGAAAGGGTTAGTAATGCAGACGACACGGCCTTGCTTGTTCAAAATGAAGAGGATTCGAAGTACTTACCGGTGAAGATAAAAGATTACAGAGTTCAGTATGAATTGCACATAATACAACATAATGAAAACAAAAATCCTTGTACTTAGCAGAGGGGCAAACTTCACACAGGTACTAGGAGTCAGTCTCTGGCCACACAAAGAATTCACACCAGGAGGAATGACTTTATTTCTAAGGCAGCTTCCTTGTCCTTGAAAAGAATCTACTTGCATCCAAATCCTCACCTCCACCTGCAACTTCAACCCTGCTTGAACAGGACCTCGGAATACACTCGCCAGATGCAGCAACTGAAAATACAGGACCCCTACATTTAAATTTCATATATACAACAAGTAATTTTTAGTAAAGTATATGCCAGATGGTTTTTTATCCAGAAAAAACGGTGCCAAAACCCTTGGGCCAAATATTTTATAAGGCATTGTTAAATATTATCCACATTTTTTAAACACCTGGAGACTCTGAAAGCAGAGGCCTTAACTTCCAGAACTGATGATCACCTACTGCAGCGAGAAAGCACGAAGCCACATAAGGTGGAGCCAACTCAAGACTATCATGTCCTCTTCCTCTGGGTATCCTGTCTTGTTCATGCACCGATCCTTTCAGAATGGGATTCCATGCATCTAACTTTGATATCCAATACCTTATTTGGACTTTCTGCCAAAGTTTGTCTCACCTAAACCAAACCGAACCAAACCGAACCGAACCAAACCAAACCAAACCAAACCAAACCAAACCAAACCAAACCAAACCAAACCAAACCAAACCAAACCAAACCAAACCAAACCAAACCAAACCAAAACAAACAAACTCACTACCCCCCAGTGACTTCTAACTCACAGTGGCTCAATATGGGGTTTCCAAGACTGTCAAGCTTTATAAGAGCACACAACTTCATCTTGCTCCTGCTGAGCAGGTGGTAGGTTTGCACTACTAACTTTTGATAGTGCCTAATCCACAGCACCATCAGAGCTAGGCTGGTCTTAGTAAACCGAGGGACAGTGAGCTTGTGTCCTCTTCAAATCTTTTCTGGAAGCTAGGAATAGTAAAATCCATACCTTGTCATCCCTGGGCCATCTCACCCCAACCTATTCCCGACTCTCAATCCAGTTCCCTGACCTGAAACTGGTGAGAAAGGACTCTCAATTGTACTATACAGCCGTGAAAAGTCGAACCGAGGGCAATTTGGCAGCATGTTTCAAAATCTCTAAGGTCAGAATGCTTTTTGACTCAGGAATTTTATTTGTAGAAGTTTGTGCTAAGAAAAAGCCCAAGAGATGTTTTTAAAGATTTAAGTGTAATAATATCCAGTTCAGGAGAGTATATAACAAAAAATGAAAAAAAATCCACGAATAGGAGATTGCTTGATATCATAGTATATACATACAATAAAATACTACATGGATGATAACATCATATTTCAGAAATCTGCTGTAAGATAGAATGTTATATATCATTTATTAAAGTGGAAAGTAATTATTACAGAGCAGTTTGACAATATAATCCCATTAAAATACTCATATTTATCTATATACACATAGAAAAAACATCCCAAGGGTATTAAAATACCACAATGTGAAGCATTCTTTTCTATTTTGTATGCAAAACTCTTTGCAATTTGTATGTACAACGTTTGTAAACAGCGAAAGGAAAGCAATGCTGTTTCCAAGGCTTTTACTTACTGTGTCTCGAGTTATTTCCCTGTTTGTGATGCTGCCCCAAGTGGTTTATGGTGGAAGAAGAGCTCACAAACTAGCAAAAACTTGTTTCCCCCAAAAGTAAAAAGGGTGTTAAATCTTTCTGACCAACAAAGGGGGACTCCAAGGAAATGGTGCACATGTGCAAGAAACAAGAGGATTCTACAGGAATTCTAGGGGCAAGATCAAAGTCGAGAAAAAGAGTTGGACGGTGTAGGTCTACTGAAGCTGAGAACAACACCTAGGGCCATAGAGGAAATGGAGAGCAATGTAGCCAGGGAGAAATAATACCAATACCTTCGCAAGCCCAGGGTGGGATTTGTAAGTCAAGAGCAGAACAACTGTGTGGATACTCCCTCCATGGAATCTTCTCTGAACATCAACCAGATGTAAATAAGATTGACCTTGTCCTCAGACAGAGTGCAAGGGAAGGGACATTAACCCCACCCACCTGGTAAACCCAGGGAAGGCAGTTTCCCTTGAGGGCTTGTCTTCAGTGTGTCTTTGATGGAGATCACCATATGGGGTCTAACAGACTTGGGTCATGACCAGACTGCCTTAGGGGGTCTCCTGGACCAGTCTTGTAAGCCCTTCTGTCTCCCACAATATACGTATCTCAATCATGGTCCCAATCCTGTTCCAGAAACCCAACCTATAACTATGATGTTTTTAATTGCCACGCTTGTGTGCCAGTTCTCCTTGACCTCCCATATCCTTTCGGAAGTTCTGTATATCAGCAAAAACTTGGGCATCATTATGACCCCCTACCAATGGTCTCCATCCCTGGATAATATTTTTGTCTTAATCTTCCCCTTGTCCTGCTTAAGATTATAACAAATGTTCTCTTAAAAAGAAAACTAAAGTCTATTAACCCTGCCCCACCTCTCCAAACACACCAGAAAGAGCAGAGCATCTGGACAAGTGCCTCCAAACCCAAAGCAGCACCGGCTGAATTTGATGGCAGAGAAATTGCCCCCTGCCCGCACACTTTCCCTGCTGTCTGATGGCTAAGCGAGAACTTGCACCTGGAGTACAGCTCTGGTTGCACCCATGATGTCTCAGAGAGAAAAGCTTGTAATCAGCAGGTTCCTTGAGAAGCAACGTCACTGGGACTCATAACCCTGGGAAAGTGTGTTGAGCCTCAGGGAAAACAAAAACAAAACAGTAATTGCTCAATCATCACACAAGACCATCACATCCACCTTCCCATCGCAGTTACTTCTCAAGTGTATACCTCTCGGCTCTATCCCCAGACACAGTTGTTGAAGGCCATTAAGACTCAGCCTTGAAATGGCTGAGAAGTCTCACTGCCTATGTGTTTGCTGATTTCTTCTGTCACTTTACGCTTTGAACAGACTGTCAAGGACAAGAAAGCAAGCAAGGTACAGGAAAAACAGGAGGTTAAATTTTCTCAAGGATGTCTGGCTTGGCAGAAGACAGAGTTGCTATGTGTCTCAAATGTGCTTGCTTAACCATTAGATAATTAACCCCGGGTTTTTTCTGCATGGATATAAGGAGTGTGTGGAATAAACTTGCCTGCTTCAGTCCATCAGACTGTTGACCTCCCAATACTTTCTGTTTCTCTTTTTCCCCTTCATCCTCACTCCCCCTTTCAGGACTGTTCGACATCAAGTCAGGTCAAGGTTATAACAACGGGCTCTAGAGGAAGAGTTCTCAGTTGCAGGTTGGTGCTTTGGACCCTTAAGTAAGCAATGTAGGGAACCTCATGTTCAGACAGGAGGAGCAGGTCAAATTTGAGGACCACAGTTTCAGCACTTCCCACTGCCAGCATGTCCAAGAAACCGCTTCTCTCCAGAATTCAAGGGGATCACGAACTCCCCAGATGTCTCTTCACCAGCCGCCTCATGGCCCCTGTCACCTCCTTATTCCTCAGAGTGTAGACGAAAGGGTTGAACATGGGGGTGACCACTGTGTAGAAGAAGGAAAGTACCTGATCTGTGTCCTGTGCTTCATTGGCCGAAGGCCTCATATAGGCAACAGAGCCGGTCCCAAAGAAAAGTATGACCACAAACAGGTGGGAGGAACAGGTAGAGAAGATCTTTTGACGTCCTTGGGATGTTGCGACCCCAAGGATGGTAGTAAGAATGCAGGCATAGGAGGCCATGATCAATAAAAAAGGGATCACAATAAAGGCAATGGTGAGAGCAAGATTCTCCACTTCACCCCAGAAGGTGCTTGTACTCGCCAGTCTTAGCACAGGTAGAATGTCACACATGAAGTGGTGGATCATGTTGTCCCCTTGGAAGGTGAGAGTGAAGATGCAGATGGAATGAGCAGTGCCAGTGATGATGCCCATGAGGTAAGAGGCCCCCACCATACTCCAACAGGCTTCCCGGTGCATCAGAGTGGTATAATGCAGGGGCCGACAGATGGCAGCATAGCGGTCATAGGCCATGGCCGTGAGCAAACAGCATTCAGTGATGCCAAAGAGGGCAAAGAAATATAGCTGAGTGAAGCAGCTGGCTGTTGGGATGGTCGGGTGGGAGGCAAGGAGATCCCCCAGCATCCGAGGCACGATGGTTGTAGTATAGAAGATCTCCACGATGGAGAAGTGACGAAGGAAGAAGTACATGGGCAAGTGCAGGGCGGGATCCACCAGCGTGAGCAGGATGATCAGAGCATTTCCCAGCAAGGTAACCAGGTAGATGCAGAGCACCCCACAAAAGAGGGGGGCCTGGAGGTAGCCAAAACGTGAGAATCCCAGCAACACAAACGCAGTCACTGCTGTGCCATTACCATCCCCCATGTCCCCAAAGCCAGACTGGAGGAAGGGGACTAGGAGAGCTCATGTACCACCAAGAGCCATCAGGCGAAGTCAAAGGCAGCTACAGCAAGAAGAGATGAGGAAGACTCCGCGAGGGTCTGCCAGCGCTCAGGCTGAGGGGCTGCCAGTCACTCTCTCCCAGAAAACCCTTCGCAATGGAAAGAGGCTCAACAGGAGGTGGGCAGCTTGGTGAGGAATGGCCTTTTCTCGAGGCTGGAAACTTGATGGACAAGGGGGAGTTTATTCTCCTCACACTGAGTTTTCATGGGACAACAGAGCTGGGACTAGTAGGAGAGCTCCTTCAGAGAAAGTGAGCGAGAATATGGACACAAAGACAGCTGAGCAAACGGAATAAGTACAGCTGACAGAGGACACGGGGAGTGGGAAAATGTCACCACAAGGCAGAGCGAGGGAGGAGTGAGGACACGAGCAAGCGAGAGACACAAAGAGCTGCAGGATCAGAGACTACCGAGAGAAGGCAGGTGAAATGTTTTACCTACAAATTGCCTCCCCACGGCCCTCACAACAGCTCAGTCCCCCCAAGAGCCCTATTCCCAGCACCATAGGGGTGCAGGGGACTGAGACAAGAGAAGGGAAAGGAAGAAAGCTTTGCCTAAGAGACCAGGGAGAAGTAAACAGCTTCTCCCTGACCGTTCATGGTGCCCAAGCCTCTCTGACTTCCCTGGCCCAACCCGGATAATCAAGGAGAGGCCAAATGCCAAGGAACTAGGGTCCCTCAGCAAGGGACGCAAAAACCATATGCTCTGATCCCTGGCCAGTTTCCATCAGCTTCTCTGCTCAGCCCACTGTCCCCAAAGCTACCTTTTACCTAAGCATAGTTCCAAAAATTAGTTCCTTGTTTCCTTTTTAACAACACCTAAAAGGCATAGAAGGCCTATAAAAAAAAAGATGTTTTAGGTGAATGTCTATTAGGTTTTCAATCGATTATTTCTACACAAATTGTTCAGTGACCTTAGCATCATTTTTTTTTTTTTTTTACAATGTGCCTACATTCTCATGATTTCCTTCCTGGCTGTCCTATTTCTAGTCATCTAGATCCCCCCTCCCCCCTTACCTTCCTTCAGCTTTTGCTTGGCGGTAACTGCTGACCATTTAGTCTCATCCAGATGGTCACTTAAAGGAAGTTCTTGTAAAGAATTCTTTCATTATTAAACAGTTCTCAAAGGAAAAAATTGATTGAGGTAGCCACAATTTGTATTCTGAGAGGGTTTTCCAGCAGCCCCTGAGGATTCAACCCATTCCCAGTTTCTGAATGAGGCTTCAATGCTTTATTTATTTATTTTTAAAAGGGTACAAAATTCAACGCTTACTTATTGTGCAAAATAAGTGAGTTTCTAAATCTGTCTTCCAAGAATACAACAACAGGCACTGATCAGATAAGTATAATTATATTTTATCAGAATATTTACATGTCTCCATATAAGGAAATTGAATAATTCATCAAGGAAATAAATAAATCAAGGAATATTTATTTTGATATATTTTATTTTCCATCTTTCTTCAGTCTGACTTTCTTTCTTTAAAAAAATCATTTTATTGGATGCTCATACAACTGTTATCACAATTCATAGATCCATCCATTGTGTCAAGCACATTTGTACATTTGTTGCCATCATCATTCTCAAAACATTTGCTTTCTACTTGAGCCCTTGATACCAGCTCCTCATTTCCCCCCTCCCTCTCCCTTCCCCCTTCCTTATCAACCCTTGATAATTTATAAATTATTATTATTCTATCATATCTTACACTGCCCACAGTCCCTCAAAACCCTGTGGGTCTGTGCCTACTTGTCTTTATGATGCTCCTCCTTCGTTCCAACTGTGTTGAATTTCCGTGTAGCCAACTCTCCTTTGCTGAATTCTGCGGAGTCCCTCTGGTATGTGTTACTCCGTAGCCATCTTGCTGGAAGTCCCCCATCTGCTGCCTTAATACTACACCTATACATATATGCACATAGATGTGTTTCCGCACACTCTTATATAAATATGTTTACATATGTAATTCCAGTCCATAGCAAGAATAAGGGATGAAATAAGCGACATTACAACAGACCCTAATGAAATCAAAAGGATGATTACACAGTACTAGGAAGGATTGTATTCCAATGTATTCAACAACTTGGAAGACATGACACATTCTTGGAAAAACAATCCCTCCCTAGACTATCCTTGATGGACGTCAAGAATCTCAACAGACCCTTAGCAAAAAAGAAATAGACAAAGCTTTCAAGGGATTACAACAAAACCCCCCCTGGACTAGTTGGCTACACTGGAGGATTGTATCAAGCATTTAGGGAAGAACCAACACTGATCCTACACAAACTCTTCCAGTACATAGAAAAAGACGGCTGTGTTAGATAGGGTTCTCCAGAGAGACAAAACCAGATTGCTAGTAATTTTATACATATATTTATAAAGATAGATAGATATATAATGCAAGAAATGAACTGTTAAATTATATACAGATAGATAGATAATACAAGAAATGAGCAGTTAAATTACAAGGCAGTACAAATGGCTCAGTGCAACTCACTCCCGTGAGAGAGTTGTGAGACACTGCCAGTCCTTTAAGTCTTGAGGGCCACCAGTTCATCCTCTGTAGAGAGACCTAGGCTATATATATCCAGGCAGCAAACAGCAAGGCAGGTCACCAACCATTAGCCAGGTCACCAGCAGTCAGTCCCCAGCTCCTGAGATGTACATTCCAATTCTGTGGTCTTAAAGGTATCTCAACTTACAGCAACACAGTCCACAGGCTAGGCATCTCCCAGGTAGTGTACTCTGTAAATCATGGTACAGAACAAGCATGGCAGCCGCACACTGGTCTGATGATTAAAGAACGAGAGACAAGAAAGGCGAGGCACACCAAGCCATTTATCTCTCTGCCCTTCAATTAATCCCACATGTGTTTATTGGTCAGGCTGGCACAATAAACTAACTATCTCAATGACAAACTCCCAAACTCCTTCTATGAAGCTAGTATAACTCTGATACCAAAACCAGGCAAGGATCCCCAAAGAATTGAGAACTACAGATCAATCTTCCTAATGAACATCAATGCAAAAATCCTTAACAAAATACTAGCCAACAGAATACAAAAGTATATAAAACAAATAATTCACTATGACCAAGTGGGATTCATACCAGGGATGCAGGGATTGGTTCAACATATGAAAGACCATTAGTATTATTCGTCACATTGACATGAAAAAGTATAAGAACCACATGATAATATAGATAGATGCAGAAAAAGCATTCAACAACATCCAACACCAATTCCTGTTTAAGACACTTGAGAAGACAGAAATGTAAGGAAAATTCCTCAGGACAATACAAGCTACATATGAAAAACCAACAGCCAACGTGGTAGTCAATGGAAAAAAGACTAACACAATCCCACTGAAAAAGGGGACCAGACAAGGATGATCCTTGTCCCCACTCTTATTTAATATCGTGCTGTAGGTTTTAGCTAATAGCATAAGGCAAAGAAAAGACATCAAAGGTATTTATCTGGGGAGGGAAGAGGTGAAGCTATCATTATTTGAACATGATATGATTTTATATATGATAAATCCTGAAAACTCCACAAGGGGAGTGCTGGAAACACTAAAGGAGTTTGTCAGAGTGGCAGGATACAGGATCAACAAACAGAAGTCCATCAGACTGCTACATGCATTGGATAAGAGCACAGAAGAAGAGATAAAAAAGGTTGTATGCTTCACGATAGCCTAATGCAAGTTGAAATATCTAGGGATACACCTGACTAAAAGAACAAAAGATCTACATGAGGGAAACTACAGAACACTATTACAAGAAACCAAGAGAAATGGAAGAATAACTCTTGCTCATGGAAGACTAGAACAAATGGAAGAATATCCCATGCTCGTGGATTGGAAGACTCAATATAGTCTAATGTCAGTTCTTCCTATGGGACTATATAAATTTAATGCAATCCTGATACAATTACCCTCATCTTTATTCAAAGAAATGGAAAAACTGATTAACAACTTCATATGGAGAGGGAAGAAGCCCAGAGGAGCAGAGAACTCCTCGACTTTAGCACATACTATACAGCCACAGTTGTCAAAACCACATGGCATTGATACAATGACAGATACTCAGGCAGTTTACCTCTTTAACAAGTGGTGCTGGAAAAAATGGATATTTACCTGCAGAAAAATAAAGGAAAATTCTGATCTCACTCCATGCACAAGAATATACTCAAGGTGGATCACAGACCTTGAAGTTAAACCCCAAACTATTAGGGCCATCAATGAGGGAATTGGGACCAACTTGAGAACTTTGTCACAGGGAATACCTAGGCTATCAGAAATAGGGAAGGACACACACACAGAGTGTGTCAAATGGAACATACTGAAGATAAAACACATGTGTATATTAAAAGAATCCACCAAGTGGGTAATAAAGGAGTCCATCAACTGGGAAAACATCTTTAGCACATCAGACAAAGGCCTAATTACTAAAATCTACAATACTCTGCTAGCTTCCAAAAAGAAAAAAAAACCTAATTGCCCACTGAGGAGGTGGGCAAAGGACCTGAACAGAAGTTTCACAGGGGCAGAAATCAGAATGGCCAACAAACATATGAGGAAATGTTTCTGATCTTTAGCCATAAGAGAAATGCAAATTAAAACAATAGTGAGGTACAACCTAACACCCTCAAAGGTAGCCCAATTCAAAAAATCAGAAAGTAGGAAGTGTTGTTGGGGTTGTAGGGAGATATGAACTCTCATCCACTGCTGGTGGACCTGTAAGTATGTACAGCCACTATGGAAATTGATCTGGCGATCTCTAAAACAGATGGAAATAGAGTTACCATATGACCCAGCAATCCCCCTACTGGACATATACCAAGAAGAGGCAAGAAACAAACCAAGGCCAGACATCTGTGCTCCAATGTTCATTGAGGCACAGTTCACAATTGCAAGGAGTTGGAAACAACCCACATTTCCATAAACCGATGAGTGGATTGAAAAAACTGTGGTATATACATACAATGGAGTACTACACATCACTCAAAAGCAGTGATGAACGTATGAGGCACATAGCGGCATGGGAAGAACTGGAGGAAATCATGCTAAGCAAAGTAAGCCAAGCACAAAAGGACAAGTACAACATGAGTCCTCTGATGTAAGCTTAAAAAAATGCAAAAAGGGCGGCTGCGTCGGGCTGCAGGAGAAGATGGCGGTCTCCACAGACAAATGATGAAAACACAATCTATAGCTTGAAAGTAGAATGTGGACCTGAATATCCAGAAGCACCTCCATCAGTTACATTTGTAACAAAAATTAATATGCATGGAATAAATAATTCCAGTGGAATGGTGGATGCACGCTGTATTCCAGTATTAGCAAAATGGCAAAATTCCTATAGTATTAAAGTTGTACTTCAAGAGCTAAGACGACTAAAGATGTCCAAAGAAAATATGAAACTTCCACAGCCACCAGAAGGACAAACATACAACAATTGATTTTAGTAGATCTCAAACTTGTCTTAAATCAACAACCTTCTATTTATGTTAATGTCTTGATTAAGTATCACAATGCAAAATACCCACACATTAAGTGAAAGAATTCCAGCTGGTAAACATGACCTGGACATTTGTAAGAATATACCTAATATATGTACACCCATTATGTTTTCAAGCCACACGAGGAAAAATGCAGCACTTCTACCTTATCAAAGTACTGTCACGTAAGCATAAACCTGGAGTACTGAAACAATTCAGGTGTACCGATGAAAGCTTGCTGGAGAAGTGTCCTGTTTCTATGCAAGGATATACTCGTGTTTGTGAAAACCAGTCTCCAGGAGGAAACCATCAAGGGCATGCTTTTTCCACCTTGCTTTATGAAAGAGCTGCAGTAAAAATTGTTTAAAGTAGTGGGTACAATGAGTATTGTGCAGTTGTGTTAAATTTTGAAGCGGTGTGGGTGCTGACTACTATTAGTTTCAAAAATATGTTCAGGATTGTTTTGATATCTGTATTTATAAATTTTAAAAGTGGGGCGCGTAGACCTTTTGTTAAGAGTCGTTTCTGTATATTACATGTACCATGTGGTAAATATTTGTTTACAGTCTTCGTTTAACTATGCATTTAAGTGAAACCAACACAAAAAGAAAACGGTGTATGGATATGTGGTTTTGAGATGAAAGTCTTAAAAAATGTAAATAAAATGTGGAAAGTGTCTCAGAAAAAAAATGCAAACGGTGTATAGGGAAAAAGCTACTGTATACAAACATTCCTGAGCTTAGGCCCAGGTAGTATGGCAGGGACGAGACCAAATACAAGGATACATATGGTAGCAACTAAAAAGGAAGTGGGGAAAGGAAAAAGAAGAAATAGGTTGCAGGGTCACAGGGCACTAACCCACCCAAGGGGAGGGTATTGTTGATATCTCCACAGGGAAAGAGGGACCAGACTTCAACCCAGTGCTCCAGGATGTGAATGCCACATGCTGGCGTGGAGTAGGGAATCAGTGGAGAGGCCTGAGAGGCCGGCCCCAAACCCAACTACTACTTGGACACCTGCCCCTTCACCCAGAAGAATTTATTTCAAAGGACGGCATTGAATGTGCAGCTCAGGGAGAGGGACATATCTGATTGGAGTACATGGGAGCAGATTAAGGGGGAGGAGAGAGTGGAGCACAAGGCCCACCAGGCCTTGAGGATGATGTTCCCAATTAGAGCAGCCAGTCCACAGAGAGGGTCACATGGCCGGCCCCACTAGGAGACATGATGCCCCTCATTGACCCATAGCTCTACAGGGGACAACACCGGAAATACAGTGTGGGTATTGTGCCCAATCTGATCCTGGGACACTGAGGCAAAACACTAAGGGAGTGCAACAGAACAGCAAGTGAACAGAGCGGCGAGGTCCCTAGAGAATGCCGAAATTGGACTTTGGGGCCAGGGTGTGGTGCCCCAACAGACTGGACCACAAAACCCTCTTAAAGGCCAACAAACAGTCCATGAACTAACTACAAGCTCTCACGCCCCTTTTTTGGTCATTGGTTTGTTGCTTTTTTGTTGTGTATTGTTGCTTGGTTTTTCTCTGTCATGTTTCTGTGCATGTTATTATCTCTGCAGGTCTGTCTAAATAAGATAGGCTGGATGAACAGTCTGGAGGAGAAAACAACGGGACCAACAGTTCCGGGGGGACATGGGAGAGGAGGAGGTAGGGGGAAAGATAGTGGTGTTAACAAACCCAGGGACAAGGGAACAACAAGTGATCCCAAATGGTGGTGAGGAGGGTGTAGGAGGCCTAGTAAGGCATGATCAAGGGCAATGTAACCAAGAGGAATTACTGAAATCCAAATGAAGACCGAACATGTTAATGGGACGAGAGGAAAGTCAAAGGAAATAGAGTAAAGAGCTAGGAGGCAAAGGGCATTTATAGAGGTCTAAATAAAGGAATGTACATATGCAAATATATTTATATATGAGGATGGGTAAATAGATCTATGTGCATATATTTATAGGTTTAGTATTAAGGTAGCAGATGGCCAATGGGCCTTCACTCATTTACTCCCTCACTGCAAGAATGCCTTCTATTAAATTGGCATTGTATGATGCTCACCTTCCTGACACAACCGCTGACGACAAAGCAGGTAAATAAGTAAATGTGAAGAAAGCTGATTTTTCCAGGCTATCAAAAGATATAGCCTCTGGAGTCTTAAAAGCTTGAAGGTAAACAAGTGGCCATCTAGTTCAGAAGCAACAAAGACCACATGGAAGAAGCACACCAGCCTGTGTGATCACAAGGTGCTGAAGGGATCCATTATCAGGCATCAAAGAACAAAAAATCATAATATTGTGTGCTCACCTCCCTGATATGTTCACTGAAGACAAATGGGTGCATAAGCAAATGTGACGAAGAAAGCTGATGGTGTCCGTCTATCAAAAGATATAGCATCTGGGGTCTTAAAGGCTTGCAGGTAAACGAGCGGCCATCTAGCTCAGAAGCAACAAAGCCCACATTGAACAAGCACACCAGCCTGTGTGATCGTGAGATATTGAAGGGATCAGGTATCAGGTATTATCAGAACAAAAAATCATATCATAGTGAATGAGTGGGGGAGTGCAGAGTGGAGACCCAATGCCCATTTGTAGGTCACTGGACATCTCCTTTCAGGAGGGTCTCTGGGAGGAGACTAGCCAGTCAGGGTGTGTAGTAGCAATGATGAAACATACAACTTTCTTTTAGTTCTTTTTTTCCCCCTTTTTTTTACATTTTATTAGGGGCTCATACAACTCTTATCACAATCCATACATATACATACATCAATTGTATAAAGCACATCCATACATTCCCTGCCCCAATCATTCTCAAGGCATTTGCTCTCCACTTAAGCCCCTTGCATCAGGTCCTCTTTTTTTCCCCCTGCCTCCCCTTTCCCCCCTCCCTCATGCGCCCTTGGTAATTTATACATCGTTATTTTCTCATATCTTGCCCTATCCGGAGTCTCCCTTCCCCCCCTTCTCTGCTGTCCCTCTCCCAGGGAAGAGGTCACATGTGGATCCTTGTAATCAGTTCCCCCTTTCCAACCCACTCACCCTCCACTCTCCCAGCATCGTCCCTCACACCCTTGGTCCTGAAGGTATCATCCACCCTGGATTCCCTGTACCTCCAGCCCTCATATGTACCAGTGTACAACCTCTGCCCTATCCAGCCCTGCAAGGTAGAATTCGGATCATGGTAGTTGGGGGGAGGAAGCATCCAGGATCTGGGGGAAAGCTGTGTTCTTCATCGGTACTACCTCGCACCCTAATTAACCCATCTCCTCTCCTAAGCCCCTCTATGAGGGGATCTCCATTGGCCGACACTTGGGCCTTGGGTCTCCACTCTGCACTTCCTCCTTCATTTAATATGGTATATATATACATATATACATATACACACATATACACATACATACACACACTTATATCTTTTTTTTTTTTTTTTGCATGATGCCTTATACCTGGTCCCTTGGCACCTCGTGATCACACTGGCTGATGTGCTTCTTCCATGTGGGCTTTTTTGCTTCTGAGCTAGATGACCGCTTGTTCACCTTCAAGCCTTTAAGACCCCAGACACTTTCTCTTTTGATAGCCGGGTACCATCAGCTTTCTTCACCACATTTGCTTATGCACCCATTTGTCTTCAGCGATCCTATCATGGAGGTGTGCAGTCAATGATATGATTTTTTGTTCTTTGATGCCTGGTAACTGATCACAGGCTGGTGTGTTCTTCCATGTGGACTTTGTTGTCTCTGAGCTAGATGGCCGCTTGTTTATCTTCAAGCCTTTAAGACCCCAGTCACTATCTCTTTTGATAGCCGGGCACCATCAGCTTTCTTCACCACATTTACTTGTTCACCCACTTTGGCTCCAGCCGTTGTGTCGGGAGAGTGAGCATCATAGAGTTCCAATTTAATAAAAGAAGGTATTCATGCATTGAGGGAGTGTTTGAGTAGAGGCCCAAGGTCCTTCCACCACCTTAATACTTAACCTATAAATATAGACACATAGATCTATTTCCCCATCCTCCTATATATATTTGCATGTACATGTCTTTGTCTAGACCTCCATAAGTGCCCTTTGACTCCTAGCTCTTTCCTCCATCTCCCTTGACTTTCCTCCTGCCCTACTACCAGGCTTCGTCGCCACCTGGGCTAGAGTATACCTCTTCTCTAAGCAACCTTACCCTTGATCATTTCCCACCAGGCCTGCCACTCCCCCCTCTATACCATTTGGGGTCCCATGTTTTCCCTTTGTCCCTGTGTTTGTTAGCACCACTTCCTTACCCCCCCTACCCCCCCACCCCAAGTCCCCCCGGAACTGTCGGTCCCGTTGTTTTTCCTCCAGATAGTTCATCCAGCCTGTCCTATTCAGACAGACCTGTGGAGACATTAACATGCACGAAAACAAGACAGAGGAAAACAAAGCAACAGTATACAACCAGACAACAAAACAACAAAAACAAGCCACTGACAAAGAACAGAACAAAACAGTTCACAAGAGAAAAGCTTGTAGTTAGTTCAGGGATCGTTTGCTGGCCCTTAGGAGCGTTTTCCAGTCCAGTGTGTTGGGGCACCATGCCCTGGCCCCAAAGTCCACTTTCAGCATTCCCTGGGGACCTTGCCACTCCATTCCCTTGCTGTTTCGCTGCACTCCCCCAGTGATTTGCCTCGGTGTGGTGGGATCAGGTCAGGTGCAATTCCCACACTGTGTCTCCGGTGCTGTCCCCTGTATCGCCCTTAGTCACTGAGGGGCATCATGTCTCATAGTAGGGCCAGCCATGTTGTTCTCTCTGTGGACTGGCTGCTCTACTCAGGAACATCATCATCACGGCCTGGTGGGCCAGGCTGTGCTCCACTCTCTCCTCCTGCCCCCTCGTCTGCTCCCGTGTGCTCTGATCAGATATGTCCATCTCCCGGAGCTGCAGAGTCAATGTCATCCTTTGGAACAAATTCTTTTTGGGGGAGGGGCAGGAATCCACTTAATTTATGGTGCTGGGGCCAGCCTCCCAGACCTCTCCACTGGTTCCCTACTCCACGCCGGGTTGTTGCATTCACACCTTGCGACACTGGGTTGAAGTCTGGTTCTTTTAGTTCTTAAATGCTTTCTCTTCCCCCACTATCATGATCCCAATTCTACCTTACAAATCTGGCTATATCACAGGATGTACACTGTAAAGATATAAAATGGAAACACAGGGAATCTAGGGCGGATGATCCCTTCAGGTTCAGTGGTGGGAGTGACGATACTGAGAGGGTAGAGGGAGGGTGGAATGGAAAGGGCGAGCCGATTGCAAGGATCTACATGTGGCCTCCTCTTTTGGGGACCAACAGTGGAGGAGTGGGTGAGCGGAGATGTCAGACAGGTAAATATATGACAAAATACTAATATATAAATTATCAAGGGTTCATGAGTGAGGGGGAGCAGGGAGGAAGGGGAAAAATGAGGAGCTGATGCCAGGGGCTTAGGTGGAGTGCAAATTTGTCAAGAATAATGAGGGCAATGAATGTACAAATGTGCTTTACACAATTGATGTATGGATGAATTGTGATAAGAGTTGTACGATCCCCTAATAAAATGATTAAAAAAAAGTAGCTAAGACTACATGGACAGGGCACACCATGTGATTCTAGGGTTATAAATAATCAAGTCCAAGATCAATGGAAGGAGTTGCATTAGGATTTACATTCTGTACCCGCAGTTCGCAGATGGTTAAGGAGGACAGAGAAAGCCCCCAATGCATTGGCCTTGGCTCATGTGGATTAATCCTTCATCGAAGCCTCTCAGACCACTGATCAGGCATATGAATACTCCTGCCCTCAGACAGAGCACATTGGAAAGTGGATTAAAGCAGATACAGTTAGGTTAAAATTTAAAAGATTACTCTTTGCCTTCCCTTTTGATTTATTTTTGACTTGTTCTAGTTTTATTATATTCTGTTTTCTTCTGAATTAATCTTTTCTGGTGTCTTGTTTAGTTTTTTTTTAGGTATGATTTTATTTGTAAGAAATCCAACATTGGTAAATGAAATGTATAGAGTAATGAAATGTATAGTTTTTTGGGTTATGGCAGGGAAGGTTGGAGGGCAATGGGGAGATAATAACAAAAGGTTTAAGAATGAAGAAAATGTTCTACAATTGATTGGGGTGATGACTGCACCACTCTTTAAAATATATTTAAAACATTGAATTGTACAGTATGTGAATTATATGCCAATAAAACTGTTAAAAACGATGCAAATTAGAACAGCAAAAATGTGTATAAATCTAGAAGGAGAAATGTTGTGGGAAACATTAATTTCATAGTTTGATATTCCTGTCTAGTAAAAGTTTCTATAATTCTGTAGCAATATTTTTTGATTTATCTTTGCAAACTAATAGAAAAAAACATTGTATAAAACCTGAGGGCAAAAAACAAACAAACAAACACCTGAGGGCACTCAGAAGGGTCACAAGGAATGGATGGCTCAATCAGGGTAAAGCAGGGTGAAGTACTGCACCAATGAAACACATAGGATCCCCTGGCTCCTTGAGTCTTCCTCACCCCCCCACTATCATGACCCCATCCTGCCTTTCACTGCGAGCTAGGCCAGGTACAGATAAGAGCTCTAGACACACAGAATCCAGGTCAGATAAACCCTCAGGAACAGAAATGAGAGCAGCAAATGTGGGAGTAGGGGAAAGGTGGCAAGGGGAGGTGGGAAGAAGCTTTGGGGGAAGGGACGCTTCGTTTGGTGTAAGCTGTGGAATTAATTAATAATAATCTATAATTTATCAAGGGATCACGAGGGTGGAAGGGGGAGGGAGGATAAAAAGAGGAGCGGATACCAAGGGCTCAAATAGAATGTAAATGTTTAGAAAATAATGATGGCAACAGATGTACAAATATGCTCGATACACTTGATGTATGGATTGTTATAAGAGCTGTAAGAATCCCCAAGAAAATGATCTTAACAAAACAACAGCCACCCTGAAGGGAGGGGTGTAGCTTGTGGCATCAGCGTGTTGGGAGTGCACTGCCTTCACATCTTCCTGCCATAGGGCCTTGGTTAGTATCAGCTGTGGCCCCTAGCCTCAGTCTGATGACTCTCTTAGAACCCCTGATACGCTTCTTCTCTTCTTAAACAAGAAAATCCACTGTCACTGAGTTGATTCAGACTCAAACACCCCCATGTGCTGCAGAGTAGAAGGGCCCCATAGGGTTTCCTTGGTTAAAATCCGAATGGATGGGCCATCTGCTCCAGCAAGGATCTGTACTCTGGAAACCCGATGTAACAGCAGTTCTCAACCTGCAGCTTGAGACCCTTGTGGGGGTCGAAGGACCTTTTCACAGGGGTGGCCTAATTCATAACAGTAGAAAAATGACAGTGATGAAGTAGCAATGAAATAATTTTATGGTTGGGGGGCACCACAACATGGGGACCTGTATGGAAGGGTCGCTGCATTAGGAAGGTTGAGAACCACTGCTATATAAGGTCACCATGAGTCAGAACTGACTGGATGGCAGTGAGAATAGGTCCTTTTTAATGTAGTAGAATCCCAGGCCTTTCTTCTGTGGTACTGTTGGTTGGGTTTGAACTAGCATCCTTCAGAGCAGTAAACAAGCACACCCGTACCATCCAGGGATCTTCTCTCTTCTTACAGCCAATGCATAAGGTTCCTGTGTGCTCTTGGAGACATGCCATAGAACTTCCTGAGAAAATGCTCTCCTTGTTATTTCAACTCAGTTCTTGATGCAGTCTGACTATGCTCACCTTTGTGCTGTTATGTTAGAAACAGAGAGCGACTGTCTTACCACTAGATCCCTCAGACATTTCTGCTGGAGGCTGAGAGAGGGACAAATGCACCACTACACAGGGTGGATCACAGTCATAGAAAGGAACAGGCAAGCTCTTCTATGGTCTCTAGGTGGGCGTGTTAGCTGGATGCCAAATACTTAGATATCATCGTTCATGACAGACATAGACCTCTGATACTGCTATCACATTGCTCAGGACTCCAGAATTGTCTATATGATGCTAAGTGTACTTCTCCAAAGGCTTCGCTCTGTTACATTCTACCTTATCCTAATAATTCATGTTTTGATTGTGGGCTATGAGATGTTGTTTGGCGCCATCAAGTAAATTCTGATCATGGGGATCCATGTGACTATGAGTAGGATTGACCAGCCTGTCCGAAGCAGATCAACAAGTCTGTCTCCCATAGAACCACTAAGAGGACTTGAACAACCAACCTTTTGGCCAGTAGTCAAATATTTAACTTTTGTATCACCAGGACTCCTTGGGTGTGGATAAGAGGTGTAGATTAACCTTTGTTTTCATCCCAATACTTTGGCCAGGTAGCCTTTCTTATTTCTTTGAGGTGTTGCATAGATTCTGTTAGACTGAGGTTGAAGTTCAGGTCCTGAAGGTGGGTGGGGGGAGCAGTCAGGCAGCCGACATCCCTGAATCCCTTTAGGATGAGGGGGCATGCCTCTTCATCATGTGCAGCAGGGCCCCTGTCACCTCTTTGTTCCGAAGGGTGTAGATGATGGGGTTGAGCATGGGAGTGATGACTGTGTAGAAGAGGCTGAGGATTCGGTCCACGGTCACCGAGGAGCCTGCCCGAGGCCGGATGTAGGTGATGCTGGCCGTTCCAAAGAAGAGGGTGACCACCAGCAGGTGAGAGGAACAGGTAGAGAAGACCTTGCGGCGACTCTGGGTGGAGGCCATTGCCAAGATGGCACTCAGGATGCGGGCGTAAGAGGTGACAATCAGAGAGAAAGGGATCATGATGAAGACCACCGTGGCGGTCACCACCGAGACTTCACTCCTGTGCCTCCCTGCACTGGCTAGCCTCAGAACGGGCAGGATGTCGCAGAGGAAGTGCGGGATGAGGGGGCGGCGGGGGAAAGGCAGAGTGAAGATGAGGGAGGAGTGGGTGCTGGCTGTGATGATGCCCATGAGCCAAGAAGAGCCGACCATGGCCGTGCAGGTCCGCTGGCTCATGAGGGTGGCGTAGTGCAGGGGTCTGCAGATGGCGGCATAGCGGTCGTAGGCCATGGCTGTGAGCAGGCAGCACTCTGAGATGCCCAGGACAATGAAGACGTACATTTGGGTTGCACAACTCTGAAAGGAGATTCCCCGGGGATGCAAGGAGGTGAGGTCAGTCAGGGTCCTGGGCACGATGTCGGTGGTGTAGAGGATTTCGACCACTGAGAGGTGGCGCAGGAAAAAGTACATGGGGGAGTGCAGAGCAGGGCTGGTCCACGTGAGGAGGATGATCACGGCGTTGCCCAGCAAGGTGACCAGGTAAATCAGAAGCACCACCCAGAAGAGAGGGCCCTGCAGTACCCGGAGGTCAGAAAATCCCAGAAGGAGAAATTCCGGCAGTAAGGTAGTCTGGTTTGTCTTATCCATCACTTCCGGACAGAATCTGTGGCCGAGAGAGAGAGAGAGAGAGAGAGAGAGAGAGAGAGAGAGAGAGAGAGAGAGAGAGAGAGAGAGAGAGAGAGAGAGAGAGAGAGAGAGAGAGAGAGAGAGTTTATATAGAAACGACCGGCATTTCGGTAATGTAGTAGCATGCTTTTCCTCTGGTTTCTCTCAGCGCTAAGGGAGAGAGATCATAGCTCAGTGGCCAAGACCAGGGGATATCAGAGGGATTACATGATTTTCTTGGAGCCTTATTATTATTTTCCTCATGTATCATTTTACTCTTTTAAATTTTTTCCATTTTTGGGGAGCTCTTACTTGTAAATTTAACTCAAGCATAATTATACAATTGCTGCCATCATCATGTTCAAAACACTTTCTTTTTGAACTTTGTTATATCAGCTCCCCTTGATACTCTGCTCCCCTACCCTACCCGTCAGGAACCCTTACTATGATATTATATATTATTATTAATTTTTGCCGTGTCTTACACCTTCAATGTACCCCTTTACTTACATTCTGTTATTTGTTCCCCTCGATTGAGGTTATAAAGTCATCATTGCGATTGGTCTCCCCCGCCCCTCTTCCTGCCCCGCAGGGAACCATTCCTCCCCTTTATATTTCTGAAGGGTTTATCTGTCTTGGATTTCATGCATTGAGCAAACTTAATTGTACAAATGAACATACGCAGGTCTCACAAGGTTAAAGACCATAGAAGCAAGGGGAGGAAATATTAAAGAAGTAGAAGGAGGATAGTTATATGTTTCATCAGAGCTATACTGCACCATGGATGTATCATCCCTTCTGTGTGGCCCTTCTGTGAGGGACTGTCCAATTAGCTTACAGGTGGGTTTTGGGTCTCCCCTTTGTTTACACTCTTTCATGTCAATTTGATGGCTTGTTTTTGAATTTTTGATACCTATCCTCATCAACACCTCATGATCGCACAGGCTGGTGTGCTTCTTTCACATGGACTGTGTGGCTTCCCTGCTACACGGCCGCTTGTTTAACTTCAAGCCTTTAAGACCCCAGATGCTATATCATATATTGGTTAAACACCGTCAGTTTTCTTCATAAAACTTGCTTATGCACCCCTTTGCTTCAGTGATCATGTTGGGAAGGTGGGTATCACAGAATTCCAGGTTATTAGAACAAACCATTCTTAAACTGAAGTAGAAGCCCCAAGTCCATCTGCTTCCTTATTGTGTGTGTGAATACACACACACACTATATTATATATGTGTATATATACAATACACCTATCTTTATATATTTACATATATACATATCTATGCATATAGATTTTACTTTCTTATTTTTTCCTCTTTTGCTTTCCTTCTGCCCCATTATCATGCTTAACTATTATTCACCTCTCAGTAATTCCTCTCAGATATATTTTAAGTGATCAAACACAAATGCTACACCCTTCTCACTGTCTATTTTAGATCCCTTGCTGTTCCCGTGTCCCATCATTATTTGCTCACCATCCCTTACCTCTTCCTTTCCTATGGCCACCCTCCCCATGATCTGTCAATCCTGTTGCTGTCTCCTTGGGATTGCTTATCTTGCCTATCATAAATAGATAAACACTAAGAAAGACCATACAAATAGTTCCAGGTCAGTTTTCCTGACTCAGAGTAGATGAGGATCCCTCTGTTAAACAGGCCCTGTTATAATCCATCGGTCCAATCCCCTTTTCTTTCAGGGATCCGGGTCCCAGGACTAACTTACCTGAGTGCTTATACCATTTTAGTCCGGGGCGTGCCTTCTACAAGACCCCTTTGATCTTCCTGCAGTCAAGGATGGAGCTGTCTGGTGCCCCACTCCCCACTCCATTGCACCTTTAGGCTTTCAGTGTGGCCTCCTTGTGAATATCCCACAACCTGGTCAGATGAGGTGCCTAGTGCTGCCCCTGAGGCAATATTTTGAGGACTACTGGTTGCACGGTGGTTAAGCACTGAGCAGTTAGCCGGAAGGTTGGGGGTTGATTCTATCAGCTGCTCTGAGAAGGACGATTACAGCCTTAGAAAGGCCATGGAGGCAGTTCTATTCTGTCATAAGCTGGAATGGATTCAGTGGCAATGGGTTTGGTTTTGTAAAAATTATTAAAAATGTATCTATGAAGTGGCATGCCTGAGAATTGAGTCCAGATCTCTCAGTCACACGCATTTCCCACTCTTCCTTGTAGTCTGGGTCCAGGGTTTGATGTTCATGTGCAGAGAATGCAGCCCTGTAATTTGAACCTTTCTTCAAGGGAGGTTGTGGTGACTGACCTTGGTACCCCTTGGACTTAAACACCAGTATGACAGAATCCAGGAGCACCCCCACTGTTGCCTCAGTCGGGGTTGTCCCAAACTGGTGTCTTATGACCGCTGTGGTAGGGTGTGCATGCAGAAGGTCATTCAGTGTGTGATCACTTATGATAATACTGTCCAATTGTATCATGAATTGGGATTCTGTAGACCTCTTTTTCCCAGGTTATTTGATTCTGTAATCTGCACTGTGAGAGGGTTGGATAAGGAACATCTCTCTGAGGTCAGCTCACCACAGCTCTGTTCCATCTCACCTCTGCCTGCCGCTCAAGGCTCCATGCATTTCCACAGAAAGGTCTCTCCTGCAGGGATGTCTCCAGTCATGCTATTAAAATCCCACTCATCCTTCAAACTTCAGCTCAGATTTCACTTACTCTATGACAACTTTCTCTAATCCCCCTGGTCGAAATCATTACTCATGATTGGCATCTTTAAGTTCAAAGTGACCTGTAGGGTGATGCATTTCAAGGTGATCATGCTCAGCTTTCACCTACTGCATCCTCGAAGGGCGATGCACAGCATCTGAACACATGCAGCCATGGGGATATCCCCACCCACGGAGGTGGCCTGTTCTTCTATCGTATTGGTCAAGGTTAAATGATTAATATTTTTAGAACATGTAACCCTTCTTTCACTAGACAGTCCTTTAAGTACTTAAAGAAAGCACCATCTACAGAATTCGTAGTGTCATGAGACATTGCTTCAATGTGGGTCCTTGCACTTATGATTAGTCAAAAGTCGCCACTGTGATATCTGCAAGATCGTGGGCAGTGGGAGATCAGCTGTCCTGACAGCTGCTAATGTTTCCTGGGTAGCTAGTCCCTGCTGGGCACTCTACTTAGGGCTTAACATTCATTAAATCATTGAATCATCAGAACCACACTATGACATACAGATTGTTATTTTCTCCATCTTACAGATGAGAAACAGGAAGCCCAGATTTATATCTATTAAGTGATGGAGTTTGAGCTCAAAGCCAGGCTTGTCGAAGCCCAGAGGCTGTGTGCTTAAACTGTCATGGGAGTTATTGTAGTGACTATAACAACTGAAACAAAACATTGTCTTTATAACAGGGGCTCATTCATTCACCAATGTTTCCACCATTGCCATCAAACCAATTCTGACTCATAGTGGGCCTATAGAGGGTTTATGAGGCTTGTAACCTTTATGGGAGCAGACAACCTTCTCTTTCTCATGAGGATGGCTGGTAGCTTTGAACTGCTGACCTTGTAGTTAGCAATCCAATGCTTACTCAGCAGTGCTACCAGAGTTAAACATTTATTAAATGAGTGAATGAATCCCATTATAAAAAGAGAGAGAGAGACACTGATGAACAGAAAGATGAGTGGTTTGCCTAAAGCCAGGCAGCTAGTTAGAAAAAGATGGGGATCTGCGCCCAAGCCTCTGGGAAGCCTGGCTCTTGGGGTTTGCAGAGCTTTGATCCCTGACGTTTAGCACATGTGAGATGAGCTCAGCCACTTGCATCTGTAAACAGGGGAGCCTCAAACGTTCTGCTTATTGCCCTTGGACCTAACCTTCATTCTGCCCTCACCCTGACCTCAAACCACATTCTAGAAACGTGAGTGATAATATTTTTTTCTCATTGTAGATAAAGAACCAGAGCTTGGAGAATTTATATTACTCACCCAAGATCATAGGTCCCTCGATAACACAAAATGTTTGCCCTTGGCCACTAATTGAAAAAGTGATGCTTTGAGTCCACCCAGAGGCTACAGGAAAAATAGTCTGGTAATTACTTCTGTAAAATACCTAAAACCCAAACATAAGTTGCTATTGAGTCCATGGCATCCCTAGGGTGAGTGTCACATAGTTCATAGTATCTCTGTGGAGAGGGAGGCCTAGCCTGTTCCTACTTGTGAGCAAGGCTAAGAACAGCCCTGTAGGGCCCTGTCCCTCTCAGACTCAGCCTTGCTGACTCTCTGCAACTCCTTCCCTCTCCCGTTGGCCAAGGAGGAGAGCCTCCTCTCCACCCACTGATGAGTACTGGAGGTTCACCGGCCTGTGACTGGCAGATGAAGGGGCATGGCATGGCGGAGTAGTATGGTGGCAGTGATGAGTAAGCACACCAGGGGACAGTGGACATCAGCTCTACTTTGACTTTACCTCCTCTTGTGGCACTGTCCTGTCCCCTACTACTGCCACTATGGGTCCTGGGGCCATTTTGGTGTCACCCCTTCTGACAGTGTCAGGGAGTGTGGTGCACACTGGATGCCAGGAGTCACTAGAGGGTTACTACAGGGACTCACTGCCTCTAGTTCATTCTAGACCCATGGTAACCTCATGCATGTATATCAGTAGAATTGTGTCCAGTAGGGCCTTTAGGGTAGAGACAATTTTGGAAATAGATCGCTAGGCCTTTCTTTTGACCTCCAGGTGGGTTTTGAAATGTCTTCATTGGATACATGAGTGGCAAGCCCAGCTTTCTTTACGCTGTGCTTCTTCTTGATTCTTTCTATCCTCATCAGGTCTTTTCCTTCCATGCCCGCCTCCTCTTTATTCCACTATGAGCAACACTTCCCTCAACCCTTCACGTTAATTCTGCTCCCTGGTAATGTCTGTGATAGTGAAGAGGCAGGTTTCTCCTGAGCCTCCTGTTCTCCCCTTTCCTGCTCCTCAGCTCTCATTGTCTCAGTTTCCCCCTGCCTATGTTGATTCCCTCTCCTGCTTCCCTCATCTCCCCTGCTTTCTGGCATATTGGAGACAATCTTCAGAGAGACACTGGCTCTGAGGACACTGTTATTTTCAAAGTCTTTCATAGAGAAACAAAGAAAAAGAGAGTAACTGTCACAGGGGGGTTGAAACTGTTTTTAAGGAAGAAAAACAGACCAACCAACCAACCTACCCAGCTATTCAACAAGTCCTAATGAGATAGGCAGATAGATTTACTAATGGACAGATAAATGGAATGGCAGATAAGCTGTGGGTAACCAGGTGGGCGGGCAGAGGATGAATGGATGTATTGCTGGTTGGCTAAGTGACTGGTCAGCCCAGTGATTCCTAAAGGCAAGAGGTGAGGTCTTTGGTATGTGAATGGAATAAAAAGCAACCCTTGAGGGGATGGGTGTAACATCTTGTGGGCAAAGGAGCAGGGATTCTGAAGCCTGGTGGGAGATGTGGGAGTGTGTCAGCCTTGATTGAGTCTGGAAACATTTGAGGATGCACTCAAACAAGCCATCTTTGTTCTTCAGATTTGGTCCCCCGCCAAATCTTCAGTATTAATGGAGGCTGGGCATGAGATAGGGTGCGCGTGCGTGTGTGTGTGTGTGCTGGGGACTACGTGGAGATGGAGGCAAGTTTGTCTTGGGCTCTGGGATGGGGATCATTAGCACAGACCTGAGCAAAAATGTCCTAAGTTTTCATGAGACACAGACCACAGGCGGATGCTCACCTTATTTACATACCACACACTCCTGCAACTCCTGCAGAGTGAGTTGTGCTCTGATAACAGTGGGCTAACAGCCACGAGTACCTGAGATCACACAGCTAGGGAGTCAGCGCAGCCAGAATTGTAACTTTGAGCTTCAGCTTTCACTACCTGGCGCCTCCCCCTACCTCTTCACCACACGGCCCGTCTATTTTTATATCTACTAAATACATGCATAGCACACGACTGACCCCTCCACAGTATACCTCCTCACTCCGCACATCCAAAGATTTTCATATCTGCAGGTATACATACTCGCCTTGCTGGATTATATGCAGTTTTAGCTGAGAGACATTGTCAAGGGTTCCTTGTCTCTTTTCCAGCCCATTGTTCTGTTTAGCCAAGCTAGGAACTCTGAGTTACACCTCAGTAAAATACAAGAGTAGAGATCTGGAACCCTCTCCTGGCCTCTTTTCTCCCATGCTCAGAGACAGGCATTTGCTCTTATCCATAGGAGGAGTTCTAAGACTCAGACAGGGCCGTGGTCTGCCCACTGTTCCTCTTGCTCTCACGTCCCTGGCAGGGTATAGCTTGATCAGAGAAAGGCCCCAGGCTGTCCGAGACTGTGTGAGGGCACTTACTTGGGGGAGATGGAAATGACAACCTTTCCAGGGTGCTTCAGGTCCAGGCTTGGGCTTTGCCCCTCTCCTCCCTCCTCCCTGGAAGGATCAGTATCTGTGATGCCCACAGGTTTTCTCCAGCTGGTGCTTTGCCTTCATCCCCTATGGACCTGAAGGCTCTGACTTCTGGAATCTCCCTAGATAATGCTGAGTATCATGGGCCAGCGAGTCTGCCGGTGCTCCCCTGTGCCTCTTATCACCTCTTCTGTGCCTCTTCTCCTTGGTCCAATTTACCTTAGCCAACCTTTTCCTTTAGGCTTTCCTCACACCTTGTTCTTTCCTTGGCTAATTGTTGCCTCTCTCCCTGACAAAGCTACACCTTGCCAGGGATATAACTCGCACGATCACCTTAAGCACAGATGGCATGAGATTTGAGTGTCTTCCTTTCTCATGTCTAGAATTTCACCCCAGGTGAGTCATTGTTCTGCATGCAATAGTGAGTCCCTGCTAATATAGATGTTCCTGGTAAAACCCAAACTAAACTCACTGCCACTGAGTCAGTGCCCACTCACGGCAACTCCGTATATAGGACAGCATGGAACAGCTCCTGGGAGTTTCCGAGACTGTAACTCTTTGCAAGAGTAGAAAACCTCATCGTTCTCTCTGGGTGTGGCTCGTGGTTTCGAACTGCTGATTTTGCAGTTGACAACCCAAAGTGTAACCACTATACCTCCAGGGCTCCTCAATTTGAGGCCCCACTCTTAGAGTTAGCAGCCCAACTCGTAACCTGCTGTCTCACTAGGGCTCCTTGGTGGTAGGGCTCCTGCTAGGTTCTAGAAATCAAGCGCGGTGGTTTAGCCAGAATGATCTCCATGCTTGGTTTGATTTTAAGAAGGAAAGTATTTTTTTAACCATTCAATAATGTCTTTTATTACATATGGGGGTCCCCCCAGTATTCCCTTAATCTCTCCATACACAGGCAAATTTGAGGGTACTGTTGAATACATTTTAACTTGCTGACCTGATCATTGCCTAGAGAAGGGATATGTTTCCCTGAAAGCATGTTTAACCTGGAGGTCAACTCATCTGCTGACCACTGAGAACATGAAGATGGACGTGATAGACAGACTGTCCCCCATCCTAACCTTCATTCACCACCATTCGATATCCCTTGTTCAGGCCCAGGTCAGCTGCACTTTTCTTGCCAACAATCATTAAATGTCCAAGGAGACTTTCATCATCATCTTCTGCGACAGAAATCTGGGAAATGTACTTCTTCGGTATTATCAGAAAATGTGTTGGTGTTTGTGGGGAAATGTCATGAAAAGTAAGGCACCGGTCATCCTCAAAAATGATCTTGGCTGGGATTTCTTTGCGGATGATCTTCCTGAAGATTGTGTCGCCGCCAGGCCGGGCCACCTGAGCCTTGGCGATCTCCTCGGCCATCTCGACCTCCGGGTGTGGCTGCGGAGGGAGGAGGCGGGCTCTTTTTTTTCTTTTTAATAATTTTATTAGGGGCTCATACAACTTATGACAATCCATAATATATCAATTGTGTAAAGCACATCTGTACATTCATTGCCCTCATCATTCTCAAAACATTTGCTCTCCACCTAAGCCCCTGGCATCAGCTCCTCATTCCGCACCCCCTTCCTCCACACTCCCCCTCCCTCATGAACCCTTGATAATTTATAAATTATTATTTTTTCATATCTTGCTCTGTCCGATGGCTCCCTTCACCCACTTTTCTGTTGTCCATCCCCCAGTGAGGAGGTTATATGCAGATCCCTGAAATCAGTTCCCCCTTTCCACTCGACCCTCCCTCCACCCTCCTGGTATCACTGCTCTCACCACTAGTCCTAAAGCGATCATCCGTCCTGGATTCCCTGTGTTTCCAGTTCTTATCTGTGCCAATGTACATCCTCTGGTCCAGCCGGATTTGTAAAGTAGAATTGGGATCATGATAGTGGGGAGGGGATGAAGCATTTAAGAGCTAGAGGAAAGTTGTATGTTTTATTGTTGCTATACTGTACCCTAACTGGCTCCCCTCCTCCCCGCGACCCTTCTGTAAGGGGATGTCTAATTACCTAGAGATGGACTTTGGGTCTCCACTCCACACTCCCCTTCATTCACAATGACATGAATTTTTGTTCTCATGATGCCCGATACCTGATCCCTTTGACACCTCGGGATCACACAGGCTGTTGTGTTTCTTCCATGTGGGCTTTGTTGCTTCTGAGCTAGATGGCCGCTTGTTTACCTTCAGCCTTTAAGACCCCAGATGCTATATCTTTTGATAGCCGGGCACCATCAGCTTTCTTCACCACATTTGCTTATGCACACATTTGTCTTGATTCTATATTAATTCTTATTAACTTTTGGGAGATTAGATTATGTCTTAACCCCATTACACTTTCATTTAATTTAGAAAAATTTCAGGTAGGATGTTGCTATATCTTTCACATAGCACTTTAAATTTGTTGGATACCTATTTGTCTTCTTCAATGGTACTTGATAGTTCCCTTTCCCCCCTTTAAATAAATAGATTGATTATAATGTGTTTGGTGTGTGTTTGGATTTTATCTGATTGAGATTTTCTCACCTTCCTGGACCTGTAATTTCAGTTCTTTTGGCTACTATTTCTTCAAAGGATCCTTTTCTCTGCCCTCCCCTACCTCCTCCAGCTTGGACTCCAGTTTCATATATGTCAGACTAATAGCTCTTGGATTTCTGTTTTAATTTTTTAATCCTAGTTTTTATCTTTGTGTTTCAATTTGAATAATTTATATTGACCTATATTCAAATTTTACTGTGCTGACAATGACAAATTCAAGAGAATGTTGTCACAAAAGAATGGGTTCATCAAAAAGAACATTTCAAGATCTATACTTCCTGTGATAGGATAATATCTATATGCATACAAGAAAATCCAGTTGATACAACTATTATTCATATTTACACACCAACCACTAAAGCTAGTGATGAAGAAATGGACGAATTCCGCCAACTTCTTCAATCTGATATTGATCAAACAAGCAATCAAGATGTATTTATGATTGGTGATTGGAATGCAAAAGTTGGAAACAAAGAGGAAGAAAGCATAGATAGAACATATAGCCTTGTTGATAGAAATAAAGTTGAAGATCTCATGATAGAATTTTGCAAGTTCAATAACTTCACAAATACTTTTTCAGCAATAACACAAATGATGATTATAAATGTGAACTTTGGCAGATGAAATACACAGGAATCAAATTGGCTACATCTGTGGGAATAGCTTTGGAGAAGCTCAATATCAGCAGACAAAACCAGGCCAACGGCTGACCATGGAACAGACCATTAATTGCTCATATGTAAGCTCAGGTTGAAGTTGAAGAAAATTAAAACAAGTCTGTGAGAGCCAAAATGTGACCTTGAGTTTTGTGTTAGGTTTGACTTTCTAGAGAAGAAAACCAGTGATGCTTGTATATGTTTATGTAAGCAAAGAGATTTTTATTGAGAAATAGCTTACACAGTTGTAGAAGTACGTAATTCCATTTGGGCTCAAGTCAAGTTTCCTTGATTCATGCTGATGACCAGGAGGTAGGATGATGAAGCAGAGGAGACAGAGGGCACAGGTTAGTGGCTGCAGAGGTAAATTAATCTGAAGTCAGCCGAATGAATTCACTGTCAGTAGTCTGCTGGATCATGGTTTTGCCAGGTGATAAAACAGGAGACTGAGGAAACCAACATAAGATTCAGCTCCAGCAGAAGAAGGGCCAAAGAGAAGTCAGCTTTGCTCAGTCTCATTAAAAAAAATAATTTTATCGGGAGTTCGTACAACTCTTATCACAATGCATAAATACACCCATGTGTCAAGGACATTTGTACATTTGTTGCCATCCTCATTCTCAAAACATTTGCTTTATACTTCAGCCCTTGGTATCAGCTCCTCATTTCTCCCCTCCCTCCCTGCTCCCTCCTCCCTCATGAACCCTTGATAATTTATAAATTATTGTTATTTTGTCATACCTTACACTGTCCAGTGTCTCCCTTCACCCACTTTTCTGTTGTCCATCTCCCAGAGAGGAGGTTATAGGTAGATCCTTGTAATTGGTCCCCCTTTCTACCATACCTTACCTCTACCCTCCCGGTATCACCACTCTCACCACTGGTCCTGAAGGGATCATCCGTCCTGGGTTCCCTGTGTTTTCAGTTCCTATCTGTACCAGTTTACATCCTCTGGTCTAGACAGATTTGTAAGGTAGAATTGGGATCATGATAGTTGGGGGGAGGAAGCATTTAAGAACTAGAGGAAAGTTGTATGTTTCATCGTTGCTACACTGCACCCTGACTGGCTCATCTCCTCCCCGCGACATGTCTGTAAGGGGATGTCCACTTCCTACAGATGGGCTTTGGGTCCACAATCTTCACTCCTCCTCATTCACAATGACATGATCTTTTGTTCCTTGATGCCTGATACCTGATCCCTTTGACACCTCATTATCACACAGACTGGTGTGCTTCTTCCACGTGGGCTTTGTTGCTTTTGAGCTAGATGGCCACTTATTTACCTTCAAGTCTTTAAGACCCCAGATGCTATATCTTTTGACAGCTGGGCACCATCAGCTTTCTCCACCACATTTACTTATGTACCCATTTGTCTTAAGTCTCATTTTCATACAATAGGTCATATGCCCAAGGAGGTGTCATCAGGTTGAAAGCCCATTGATAGTTTGAGCTCCACTAATTGACATAATCACTAATCATTGCAAGCAGATCCCACCTGAATCTTGAGAACATCTCAAGAGTAGATTTGAGTCATTGCACAGTCATGACCAAGGACCTGATGTTCTGTGGAATGATAATAAAAACATCATACATGAAAAAAATCAAAAGATCATTAAAAATGCAGAAACGAGAGAAAAGATCAAGTCGAATATTGGAAGAGACTCTGCAACTTGATCTTGTTCATAGAGTAGCTCACATACATGGAGGAAATGACTATGTAAAGAGCTGAACAGAAAATTTCAAAGGGCAACCCAAGAACACAAAGTAAAGTATTATAATAAAATGTGCCAAGACCTGGAGTTAGACCACCAAAAATAAAGAACACACTCAGCATATTTCAAGCAGAAAGAAATGAAGAAAAATTCAAGTCTTGAGTTGCAGTATCAAGAGATTCTATGGGCAGAATAGTGAATGATGCAGGAAGCATCAAAAGAAAATAGAAAGACTATACTGAGTCACCTTACCAGAGCAATTGGTTTACGTTCAGTCATTTAAATAGGAAACATATGACCAAGAACCAATGGTATTGAAGGAAGAAGTCCAAGCTGCATTGAAAGCCTTAGTGAAAATCAAGGATCAAGGAATTGATAGATACAAAATGAAATATTTCAACGAGTTGATGAAGCACTGGAAATACTCACTGGCCTATGCCAAGAAATCTGGTGGCAGGTACCTGGCCAGCTGACTGGAAGAGATACATATTTGTACCAATTCCTAAGAAAGGTGACCTGACACAATGGGGAAATTATTGAATAATATTAATATCACCGTCACATAAAGTTCTGCAGAAGATTATTCAACAATGGTTTCAACAGTGCATTGACAAGGATTACACTGACAGAAATTCAAGCCAGATTCAGAAGAGGACATGGAACAAGGGATATCATTGCTAGTGCCAAATGGATCTTGGCTGAAAGCAGAGAATACCAGAAAGAGGTTTATTTGTGTATTATATGCTTTGTGAAGGCTTCCACTTTGTGAATCATAATAAATACGGACAGCATTGAGAAGAACAGGAATTCCAGAGTACTTCATTGTACTCTTGTGGAACCTGTACATAGATCAAGAGGCAGTCATTCCAACAGACCCAGGGAATACTGCGTGGTTTAAAATCAGGAAAGGCATGTGTCTGTGTTGTATCTTCTCACCATCTTTATTCAACCTATATGTTGAGCAATCCCAGAAGATAGACTACATGAAGAAGAACTCAGCATCAAGATTGGAGGAAGGCTTATTGACAACCCACAATATGCAGATGACACAACCTTGCTTGCTGAAAACCAAGAGGACTTGAAGCACTTGCTGAGGAAGGTCAAGGATTGCAGCCTTCAATATGGATGATAACTTCTGGTAGTACATTATACCTGCAATATTCTTTGCCAGCACCAAAATTCAAATGCATCGAATCTTCTTTGAACTTCCTTATTCAATATCCAACTTTCACATGTGTGATAGTTAGGTTTATTACAACTTGGCCAATAGGAGCATGTGGGATTAATCAGGTCATAGTTTGATTGGCGGGCAAAGAGATAAATGGCTCTGCAAGGTCTGTCCCCCTCTCTCTTGCTCTCTGGTGATTAGGGTGTGCTGGAGAGTGCGTGCTGCTGCTGCTGTAGCTAGTTCTCTGCCTCAACCTGTGCATTACACTACCTGTGGGCCAGGCCAACTCGTGGATCATGTGGTTAGAGCTTGCAGCTCCTTTGAGATATGTTTTGTCACACTGCTGCTGCATACATCACTTGAGCTTGAGGCTGGTGGATCCTGTCACCTTGCATTGCTTGTGTTTGATATCCCATCAGGACCTGCTTTGCTAAGCTCCTGAGCTAGTTACTGTTGGTTACCCACCCTGCTGCTTGTTGCCTGTGGGCAGACTCTGCTTGCATTGCCGCAGGGAGGACTCTGCTGTCTGCTTCCTCAACCTTGGGACCCAGAAACCCACATGAATTGAAGGACTTCCAGTATGTTAACTGTTCCACAGAAGCGAGTTGAAATGAACTCTCTGTACTGCTGTGTGGACTAAATTAGCTGTTGTATTCCTTCTCACTGTATAAATCTATCTATCTATTTATCATCTATCTATCTATCATCTATCTATCTATCTATCTATCTATCTATCTATCTATCTATCTATCTATCTATCTATCTATCTTCTAAATCACGAGTGTCCTAGTTTTATTTCTCTAAAGAACCCTTCCTAACACAACATGCACATGAGGTGATTGAAAGTACCATGCTGTGGGTCAGGCACACCTTAGTCCTCAGACTGACATCCTTACTCTTCAACACTTTAAAGAGGTCCTGTTGCAGTAGGCTTGCCTGATGCATTATAACATTTGATTTCATGACTGCTGCTTCCACGCAAGTTGATTTTGGATCAGCATTCTTGGTCCTCATCCAATGTAGACAAATGACCTTTCATCTATGATTGGTGTTGACTAGAATCTCCTGTCCCTCTTTGGCACTAGTAACTCTCTGCTTACTATAGGTATAGGATGCAGGTAAAGTTTAGGGCCTACTCATTCCCTTAGGGATATAAGGTGTGTGGTCTACCTTTCTCCAGACACAATGGTTTTTTCCCTGTGTTCTGAGGAAAGAGGCTTTGAGAATGAGAGGTTTTGCCATCTCTAACTCAGAGGCTTGTGATCTTGCTTAATAGAACACAAGGGCCTGGAAAAATATGCAATTTTTCATGTTTATTCATCAGTGGCAGTCAGCCACCTGTATGCTAGCACTGTTGGGAGGTTTTTTAGTCTTCTTACCTATCTTTAATCTTTCTTTGAGTATAGTGGAAAGAGCTGCTACAGAAGGTAAATTCCTTTTGTGTCTAGACTCTGAGCAATTCTTTTCTGACATATTAGTCCATACGTCGACTTTAGTAATTTATTAATATTTTAACTGATTTCTTTTTACCTCTTCATTTGAGGTCTTTTTCCATTACTCTGCCTCAGGTGAGACCATTTCCTGTCACTTTGGGGCAGTTTGTCACACGTTGTAATCTAGGTGACTTGGTTGCCTTGTAACCCTATTTGCAACTAGTCCATGAGACACAGGCAGGACAAACAGGTTGATTGGTAAGTAGGGAGGCACATGACTGGACTGGTGCCTGTTTGGATGGGCAGATGGTGGACAGGGAGAGGTCTGGATGATGAGACAGCCTGTCATCTGTGAAAGCCGGAGACATCCTGAGAGGGTATGTGGAGAGTCTCCCAAAGTGGGCTTGGTCCTATCGAAGTAGGTGGTCTTCTGGCTGGAAATGCTATCACGAACCCATTTGGAATCTATCTATCTATCTATCTATCTATCTATCTATCTATCTATCTATCTATCATCTATTTACAAATCATTCTATTGGGGGCTCTTACAGCTCTTACAACATTCCATACATAAACTATCAAGCACATTTGTACATATGTTGTAATCATCTTAAAAAAACCATTTAATTTCTATTTGAGCCCTTGGTGTCAGCTCCTCTTTCTCCCCTCCTTCCCTCCCTCTTGACTCCTTGATAAATTACAAATTATTATTGCTTTCACATCTTACACTGACCACTGTCTCCCTGCACCCACACATCTGTTGTCCACCTCCCTTGCGGGGACGGTGTCGGGGAAGAAAAGGACTATTTGGAATTTAGAAAAAAGAAAAAAAAATCTTTTCTTAAACTTAGAGCCCGAGAAAGAATGTCAAGATCCCATGAGTCACTGACTTCAAGAGCTGAGCCTGTCGTGTATGCAATGCTTGAGTGTTTATGCAGGGGCTATAGGCTGATTGCCTCCAGTCTCGTGTATGGCTTCCATTTGAGGATACCTGGGAATGTCTTCCAACTCTCTCTTGAATTAGGGCTCTTGTTTCTTAGAAACAGTATCTTCCCCATTCTCAGCTGATTCTTGTTTTGGTAGAGTACATCCTCCAGGAGCTGTCTGAGGCTGGGATCTCTAGAGAAGTAAAACCAGTGAAATATATGTATATGTCTCAAAGAAATGGCTCACATAGCTGTAAATCCATATTCTCTTAGCACTTTAAAAAATTCCTAACTATCAACTCAGGTTCATGATAATGATCATTTTTACATCAAATAAAATATAGGAAACTCAGAAAATTTTAGCCATTTCAGCTTTAATGCAAAGCCCAAATTAAAATTACTTACATTCTGCATAAACAAGCATAGTTAATAGAGAAAAAGTTAAGACCAAATCTCACTAAAATAATCTAATTTTATAAAAGTGGCTAAGGATTAATTAAAGAAAAAATGAAACTCTCAACTTTCTAGTGCCATGTTTCTCTATGTGTTAGTATCATTTTACCTTTAATAACAGGTTTACAATTGGGTAGTGTAGGGATGAAAACATTTTTGTTATTGCAAATTCCTTTATTTTAAAAATCGTTTTACTGGGACCTCTTACAGTGAAAATTCCTTCAAAGCACCTCTTTTTAGACACAAAAAGAAGATAGATCTTGCCCCCTCTCGGCTCAGAAACGTCAGAAGCCAAAGTTTCAAGCCCTTTGCTCTAATGTCTTGAATCCTTTGAAACATGGCCACTGGTCTCTGACTGTGGTTATTTAAATGTCTTTGTGCCTCATCTGTGATTGCTCTAACCTGGCAGGGCCATTATAAGCTGTCTCAATATGATGGTTGAGGTTGTGCCTTAACTTGACTAGATCATGATTCTTAGTGGGTTGGAAGTTATGTAATGATGTAATCATCCCCTAGGGTGTGATCTGGTATGATCTGGCAATCATGTCCTCAGTTGTGCCAGGCCTCCAGTAGATAGGGATGCCTGACAACACTTGCTTACTTGCTGTGGATCTTGTATTCCACTTGTCATCATCTCACTTCTGGATCTTGGGATGCATCTTACCTGCCTATCTGATTGATTAGCCTATGCAGCCTGAGAGCTAGAAGCCTGCCAACTGATGTGCCGATCCTGGATGTAGGCCCCCTGTGGCTATGTGAGTCAGGAGAAGTGTGCAGCCCTATGACAGACTCTGACTCAAACCCAGGACATGCCGCATCGACAACACACACTCTTTCTACACACTTTCCTGGCCTTCATTTCTAGGCCCTCAGCCTAAGATAATATCTAAAGTATGTGAGGAAAAGGCCTTATCACCCTGGCTTCTCAGAGCATTCTGGATGTACATCTTTTTAAAAAAAAAACCATTTTATTAGGGGCTCATACAACTCTTATCACCATCCATACATATACATACATCAATTGTATAAAGCACATCTGCACATGCTTTGCCCTAATCATTTTCAAAGCATTTGCTCTCCACTTAAGCCCTTTGCATTAGGTCCTCTTTTTTCCCCCTCCCTCCCGACGTCCCCCTCCCTCATGAGCCCTTGATAATTTATAAATTATTATTTTGTCATACCTTGCCTTGTCCGACATTTCCCTTCACCCCCTTTTCTGTTGTCTGTCCCCCAGGGAGGAGGTCACATGTAGATCCTTGTAATCGGTTCCCTCTTTCCAACCCACTCACCCTCTACCCTCCCAGTATTTCCCCTCACACCCCTGGTCCTGAAGGGATCATCCACCCTGGATTCCCTGTGCCTCCAGCTCCTATCTGCACCTCTGCTCTACTGGATGTACATCTTACAAGACAGAGTTTGATACCAAGAATGTGATGCTGCTGTAACAGATATTTGAAATGTGGAGACTTGTGGAATCGGTTAATGAGTAGGCTGGAAGGGTTTTACAGTGAGGAATAGTTAAAGCCTAGATTGAGCCGAAGAGACTGTGGAATTGTGAATGTCAAAGGGGATTCTGGTGCGGCCTCAAAAGGCAGGGAGGAGAGCTGTGGCCCCGGACATGAGCAGATGGTGAGAAGCAGTGGCGGAGAAACAGCAGCAGAATCAGAGACTGGTATGACATTTTGCGGAAGCCAATCCATAGAGCAAGAGACCTGAGTGACTTCAGGCAGGAGCCGAGGCCAACAGGGTGGGGGTTTCACTCAGTTGAATTAGGAAATAGGGCTGCCCAAGGCTGAAGAAGCAGAGTTGCTTCCCCAGTGGCTTGAAAGTGAAGCTCAGGGTTGAGGGACCTCCCACCAGAATCCAAAGAGCCTGGTCAACCCCCCAGACTCTGGATAGCAGGACCATTACCCAGATCACTTCAGAGAAGAGTGGGACCTCAGTACCGCTGAGAAGAAGACTGAAAAGTGGGGGATCCCTGTGCTGAGGCTCTCCTAGACCTCACAGAAGATCGATGCCAGGGTACGTGGAGATATCCAAGGAATGTTCAACTCATAGGTCCTGAAGAAAGACAAAGTCCTCTCTCCTAAACTGTGCACCAGCAGAGTGAGAAACCCTTCCCCTGGAGTTAGATTTCTAGTCTCCTAAATTGTAAGAGAATAAATCCGTGTTTGTTAAAGTGGTCCTTAGTGATGTGTTTCTGCTATAGCAGTCCTAGGGAACAAAGACATTCTGACACAAGGAATGCTATCGTCAGTTGTGACTTGTTGATTCTGGCTCATAGTAGCCCCCTGTGTGCAGAGTAGAACTATTGAGGTTATCTAGGGGAAGTAGATCACCAGGCCTATCTTTCAAGGTGTCCTTGGGTGGGTTTGACCTGCCAAAATTTTAGTTAAGAGCTGAGTGCTAACCCATTTGTGTCATTCAAGGACTCCTGCTACAAACAATACTCTCTCTCTCTCTTTTATTTTTTAGGACAAAAAAGCTAATGATTTAAACACAACCCATTTGATATTTACACATTTAAAGGCTTTTTATTTTGATAAATAGATAAAATGGTTTATAGTGAACCTGTATATCGATTACTCAGATTCTTCAACTTCAAGATTGTGAAAGTGCTAATTGGGGAAAGGCATAGCAGCAGTGCACATATATAAAGATCACAGCATCGGGAAGCTTATGGGGCAGTTCTTCTACATCCAATAGCGACACTATGACTCAGAACAAACTGTGGCATGGGAAGGGTGAAGGGGCAGAGGAAGGGAAGAAGCGGGAACTAATCGACACACAACCACACACAGCCCTCCAGGGGAAAGAACAACGGAAATCATGGGGGAAGGGAGACAGCGGTCAGTGTGAGACATGGAAATAATAATGTATCACGGGGTTACGAGGCTGGAGGGGAGGAGCGGGGAAAAAGGGAAGCTGATAACAAAGGCTCAATAGAAAGTAACTGTCTAGAAAAGAATGATAGAAACATATGTACAAATATGCCCAATACAATTGATGTATGGATTGTAATAAACATTGTAAGAGCTCTCAATAAATTGATTTAAAATAAAAAAAGAGCATAAACTCCATGGCAGTAGACTTTATTTATTTATTGCAGTTTTTTATTTATTACAGTTTTATTGGCACCTAATCCACATATCATACAATTCAATAGTTCAATCATATTAAGAATTTTACAACCACTACCCCAATCAATTTTAGAACATTTTCGCCCTTGTAAACCCTCACATCAGTCTTATCTCAATGCATCTGTTCCTTCTGTGCTTCACAAACTGGGAAACACAAGAGAGACAATAAAAAACAGAAACAAAATAATGTGGTAAGGATAACATAGTAATATGAAAATAAAAATACAACTAATGAGTAAGAAAGAAAAGACCACCATCAATATTTAAAAGGTCAGGGAAGAAACTTTTGTCATGGAACATGCAAGAAATACTTGCACCTAGAGCAATTTCAGGTTGGGTGAAGAGGGAGGTCAACTGACCAAGTATCAAGTTTAATCCAGTATAATGATTACAATGATCTAATAATTTTTATTTTGTTTGTTAACTGAACAGTTCCAAGGGCACTTAAATCCAGTATATGCAGAAATCAAGGCTGGGATTAAATTATAAAACCTTTAGATATTTTTCTCATCACATTTATGAAAATGATAAAATCCATACATGTTTTTCTCAACACATTTGTGAAAAATATCTATCTGGCCAATTAATACACACATTCATCTTTTAACATAACCTTCAAAAATTTTTTACCTTTACAAATAAAGTTCTTATAAAATGTATACTTATAAGGAAATATTCAAGGCATAAAACCAAATATTTCATTACTCATAATAAAACAGTTACAAGTTATAGTAGTTCTAAGTTACTATCATGTTTACCCTCACAGACATACATGGTCTTGACAGAAGGTAAAGGGAGGTAAAGAAAACTCCTCGTTGCAACACACACACACACACACACACACACACACACACACACCCTCAAAATAAAATAAGCAAACAAAAAATTCCCACTAGAGGGAGCAATTCACTTAGACTATTCCTTAAATAGTTATTCCATTGCTTGAGAATTTAAATTCTTTCTAGGGTTTCTCAATATGTGATGTAGTAACTGGGTGTGCAACTATCCCACCAGAGGGAGCGATTTACCGAGGTTATTTTTAGAATAATGATTCAGTATCTTGAGAATATGCTTTCTTCGCTGTGTGTACTGTAAATGATATCCTGGGTCCTCAATCCCTAGTCCCACCCTAGTCTCATTCCTCAACTTTCCTCTATGTGAAGGGTGTCCACATAGAGATTACCTTTATAGCACAATAACTTTAGAATAGAGATAGCTACCAATGCAGTAAACTAGTGCTCAAGATTTGCTAGCACAGTTGTTTGCGTTTATACCTGACTCATAAATTGTGTTTGGGGAAAAGAAATACATGCAGTCAAAGACGGATTCAGGCAGGGAAGTCAGTGCTTCATACATTTGTTTTACACAGAGAAATGCTCACTCAGACTGGGCAGCTCTGGACACGTCTCTCATAGACCATCACGTCATCTGAGAAGTCTGGTCTCGAAGGACCGTGTCCCTGGGAAAGGGTGACACAAGCAAGCTTCTGACAACAGTGTGTAACCTTTGCCTTGGACCATAAACAACATCTGAGCTGTGTGGGAGACCTTTGAAACCGTATTTCATAGCCAGATGAGGTTCCTTGGGACAAGACTTTTAAGACACCCCATGCCACCCTCCTCATTTGAGTCTGACTTCAGAGGCTAAAGAAGAGCCTGGGAGCCTCCAGAAGAAAATGAAATAATTCTGCCTGAATTTGCCTCCTTTTCAGAGTCCATTCCTTTGCACCTTCCTGAGTTCTATGACCATTATAAGAAGCGATCAGGTTCTTGCTTCTGATCCCTCCACACCCATTTAGACACATATGGGAAAACACTCTTCAACCCTTCACTTCTTAATCTTGAATCCTTAGCCAGGACACAACATATATTTCTCAAAGACCCTTTGCTATTTGTTGGCATATCAGTTAATTTTTTCATTGCATAATAAATCATCTCCATCCTTAGTGACTTAAAATGATAGGGTTGATGGTTGGGTCTGGGCTTATTTCAATGTCCCTCCCACCCCTCTATCCATCTTGGATAGGCTCCCTGAGTTGGTTGCTGGGCAGCTGGGCAGCTCGGTCTGTGAGAGGAGCTTATTGTCAGTTGAGATCATGAGCAGTGGGTCATGTGTCTTTTGTCATCCGGCAGTGGAGTGCAGGCGTGTTCACAGAGCAATCAGAGCTTTTCAAGGGCAACGAGCTTTTCAAGTTTCTGCTTGCACGTATTTGCTAGTGTCCATCATCGAAAGCAAAACTATGGCTGAAGCCAGAGTCAATGTGGGATGGCGTTGCTATAGAAAGGGGAGAAAGGAAGGACGTTCTGAGTGGTAACTGAAAGGTGAGTGGTTTGAACTTACTCAGAGATGTCTCAGAAGAAGGCCTGGTTAGCTGCTTCAGAAAGACCACAGCCATTGACAGTCCTATGTTGTGTAGTTCTACTTTGGAATCCAAGAGTCATGAGGCAGAGCTGACTAACAACTAGAGGAGGGAGGGGGAAGAATGGATAGCCATTTCTTGCAACCTTCGACAAGTGTTAAGGATCTTGCATGGACTAGGGAAGAGTTGTTGAAATAGAAAGATAGAGTAAATTTGAGGGTTTTAAAAACTTTTTATTGTGAACTGGGTGAAGGTTTAGAGAGCAGATCATCAGTGTTGCATTCAATGATTCATAACTGTTTCATCAGATTCGTTGTAATCCCCTTAGTGTTATATTATTCCCAGGGTTGCTTATTACTGTCTCAGGTGATTTAAGAGACTCTAAGTTTATTTCTGTAAGTACTAGACAGAAGGAAACAATAGAGTTTGCTAGATTCAGTCAAAATAAAGCAACACACATACCTTAAGCTTTGTGACAAAAAAAAAAAAGGTTTTGCAATGATTCCAGGAAATAATTAGCAAGTTTTGCAATGATCAGAGGGCCCCAAACAATTTAATTTCCCCCCCTGATAAAATGCGATAAAATGTATGTGTGGATTACAATTAAACGTGTCTTCAGCATTCTGTTTTACCAAAATTTAACCTCCCCCTTTTTCTAGTTTTATGGAATTTAATGTAAGTAACATTGAGAAATGAGTCAAAGGGGAATTGATTTACACCATAGTTGTTCATGTAGCTAGTAACTATGCTGTGACCGGGAGTCTTGCTCTGTGACTGTTTACAGAGACTTCATGTCTGTAATTTAGATATGAAACTCTAATGATAGAAGTGCTCAATGAACCGATGGTCTCTGTATCCAATATCATTGTGTTTAAAAATTACTTTTATTGGGGACTCTTACATCTCTTATCACAATCCATACATTCATCCATTGTGCAAGCTCATTTGTACATATGCTGCCATCATCATTTTCAAAGCATTTTCTTTCTACTTGAGCCCTTGATATCATCAGCTCATTTTTTTCACAATGTAAAGGAGTAGAAAGCTTAGTCTTTCTCCACCTTACCAAGCAAGATGTCCTTTTCCAGAGACAGGTCTCTCCTGACAACATGTCCAGAGTATGTAAGATGAAATATCATCATCCTTGCCCATCAACTTATTTAATAAACTCTTGAATCATGAATATTGTCTGTGAGTAGTGTGTAGCCATTGAAGTGGATATGAGAACCTAGAGAGTTAATTTGAGAGAACACAGGGATTTGATTTCCAAGCCAAATTTTGGGAGGACACAGCAAGCCTGTAATAAGCCTCCACAACATATGTTTTATTTTGTTAGCGAAAATCAGAGAAGGGTCTGATCCTTTATGGACAGAAAAGGCTTCCCTCAGGAAACAATCTGGGAGGGTCAAGACTCTTTGATTACTGGTGAAAAATATTTAAAGTACCATAGACTGCTAAAAGGACAAACAAATCTGTCTTGGCAAAAGTACAGCTTGACAGTGTGGGAATTGTGCCTGATCTGATCCCACCACACCAAGTAAAACACTGAGGGCGTGCAACAGAACAGCAAGAGGATCAAAGCATGGAAGTTCCCAGGGAATACCAAAAATAGACTTTGGGGCCAGGGCATGACACCTCATCAGACTCGACCAGAAAACACTCCTAAAGGTCAACAAACAGACCTTGAACTATTTACAGGCTTTTCTTTTTGTAATTTTTTTTGGCTATGTTGGTGTTTTGTGTTCTTTTGTCTCTTTGATTTGCTCTTTTTTTGTGTGCATACTATTATCTCCACAGGTCTATCTAGATAAGATAGGCTGGATAAACAATCTGGAGGAGAAAACAATGGAACTGATGGTTTTGGGGGGACATGGGAGAGGGGTAGGTGGGGGGAAAGGAAGTGGTGTTAACCAACCCAGGGACAGGGGAACAACAAGTGATTCAAAATTAGTTGCAAGAAGGGTGTAGGCGGCTTGGTAGGGATTGATCAAGGCCTGGTAGGGATTGTGATGAGTTGTATGAGCCCCCAATAAAATGATTTAAAAAAATACGCCTCAAGTGCTTGTTCGAGACAAGGATGATGACGTTTCATCTTACATACGTTGGTTTGTTGTAAATGGAGCTGCTTCCCTAATTTACTCTCAGGTTTCTCATTGCTGGTGTGTAGAAACCAAATTGATTTTTTCTTTTTGTTTTTTAATAGTTTTATTAGGGTCTTACACAATCCACACATGCATCAATTGTGTGAAGCACATTTGTACATTCATTGCCCTCATCATTCTCAAAACATTTGCTCTCCACCTAAGCACCTGGCATCAGCTCCTCATTTTTCCCTCCCTCCCCGCTGCGCCTCCCTCATGAACCCTTGATAATTTATAAGTTATTATTTTGTCATATCTTGCCCTGTCTGATGTCTCCCTTCACCCACTCTTCTGTTGTCTGTCCCCCCAGGGAGGAGGTCACATGTAGATCCTTGTAATCAGTCCCCCCTTTCAAACCCACCCTCCTTCCACCCTCCTAGTATTGCCATTCACATCACTGGTCCTGAAGGGATCATCCACTCTGAATTCCCTGTGTTTCCAGTTCCTATTTGTACCAGTGTACCTCCTCTGGTCTAGCCAGATTTGTAAGGTAGAATAGGGAACATGATAGTGGGGGAGGAGGAAGCATTTAGGAACTAGAGGAAAATTGTATGTTTCCTCGTTGCTACACTGCACCCCGACTGGCTCGTCTCCTCCCTGCGACTCCTCTGTAAGGGGATGTTCAGTGGCCTACAAATGGGCTTTGGGTCTCCACTCCGTATTCCCCCTCTCTTTCATTATGATATGATTTTTTGTTCTGATGATGCCTGCTACCCGATCCCTTCGACACCTCGTGATCACACAGGCTGGTGTGCTTGTTCCATGTGGCCTTTGTTGCTTCTGGGCTAGATGGCTGCTTGCTTACCTCAAGCTTTTAAGACCCCAGACACTGTGTCTTTTGATAGCTGGTGCATAATCAGCTTTCTTCACCACGTTTACTTATTCACCTGCTTTGTCTTCAGCGGTTGTGTTGGGAAGGTGAGCATCATAGAATGCCAATTTAATAAAAGAAAGCATTCTTCCACTGAGGCAGTACTTGAATTGAGGCCCAATGTCCTGCTACCTAAATACTAAACCTATAAATACATGCACATAGATCTACTTCCCCCTCCTCATGTATAAATATATTTGCATATGTACATGTCCTTATCTAGACCTTTATAAACGTCCTTTGCCTCCCAGCTCTTTCCTCTATTTCCTTTGACTTCCCTCCTGTCCCACTATCATGCTCAATCCCCACCAGCGTTTCAGTGATTCCTCTTGGTTACATTACCCTTGAGTATGCCCTACCAGGCTTCCCACACCCTCCTCATTGGATCCTCCTATTTGGATCGCTTGTTGTTCCTTTGTCCCTGGGTTTATTAACACCACCACCTTTCCCCCCACCTCCCCCTCTCCCATGTCCCTGCGGAACTATCGGTTCCATTGCTTTCTCCTCCAATTATTCATCCAGCTTATCTTATTTAGACAGACCTGCAGAGATAATAACATGCACAAAAACAGGACAGAGAAAAATCAAGCAACAATATACAACAAAACAACAACAACAATAAACCAATGACCAACCCCCCCCCAAAAAAACACAAGAAAGGAAAGCTTGTAGTTAGTTCAAGGATTGTTTGTTGGCCTTTAGGAGTGTTTTCCAGTTCAGTCTGTTGGGGCACCTTGCCCTGACCCCAAAGTACACCTTCAGCATTCCCTGGGGACCTCACTGCTCCATTCCCTTGCTGTTCTGTTGCACCCCCTTAATGTTTTGCCTTGGTGTCATGGGATCAGATCGGGCTCAATTCCCACACTGTCTCTGGTGATGTCACCTGTAGGGCTATGGGTCAGTGAGGGGAGTCATGTCTCATAGTGGGGCTGGCCATGTGGTCCTCTCTATGGACTGGCTGCTCTAATTGGAAACATTGTCCTCAAGGCCTAGTGGGCCAGGATATGCTCCTCTCTCTCCTTCTCCCCTTTCATCTGCTCTCATGTGCTCTGATGAGTTATGTCCCTCTTCCAAAGCTGCAGATTCAATGTCATCCTTTGAAATAAATTCTTCTTGGGGAAAGGGCAGGTGTCCACTTAGTAGTTGGTGTTGGGCCCGGCCCCCCAGACCTCTCCACTGGTTCCCTACTCCACACCGGCTTGTTGCATTCACATCTTGTAGCACCGGTTGAAGTCTGGTCCCTTTTTCCCTATGGAGACACAAACAATACCCTCCCCTTGGGTGGGTTATTGCCCTGTGCCCCTGCTACCCTTTTCTTTATTATGATTTTTTCCTTTCCCTACCTCCTTTTTAGTGGTTTACCATGTGTATCCCTGTATTTGGTCTGATTTCTGCCATATTACCTGGTCCTCACCCCAGGAATGTTTGTATACAGTAGCTTTTCCCCTGTGTCCCTTTTGCCTTTTTAAAAAAAGCTTAACTCAGCAGCCTTTGAAGTCTTTCCATCGTTAAGTCAATGCTATCCTGAGGTCTGTTTTCTCTTTTTTGCCCTCTGGGTGAGGTTGTTCTATGTGGTGGTCTCTTATTTATGCTTGGTGAGTGTTGTTCTTCAGCCCATACTGGGTTGGCAAGATCTTTTGTAGGGCTGAGTTTCTTCTAACTTCTTCTTTAAGGTTTTCCTTTTCTGGGAAGACTCTTACTTCTCCATCTATCTTGATCGATAATTTGGCTGGGTAGAGGATTCTTGGGTTTGCATTGTTTTCCTTCAATTTTTTGTGATATGTTACTCCACTTTCTCCTCTTCTTCATAGTTTCTGCTGATGGGTCTGAGCATATTCTTGTTTGGGAATCTTTATATGTGATTGCTTTTCCCTAGCTGCTCTCATGATTTTCTCCTTTTCCTCAAAGTTGGATAATTTAACCATTAATGTGCCTTGGTCATTTCTTCTTGGGATTCAGTCTAGCTAGTGTTCTTTCAGCCTCCTGAATGGTTGCCTGGTTTTCATTCATTAAGCTGGGGAAGTTTTCCTTCAAGAATTCTCTCACTATTGTTGCAGATGACTTCTTTGTCATGTCTTCCTCCAGTGAGCCAATATTTTTAATATAGTTTTGCTTCATAGATCAGACATAACTCTTAAGTTTTCTTCAGCGTCCCTGATGATCTTTTTAGATTTTTGTTCACATTTGTTAAAGTCTGCTTAGCTGTCCTCCAAGTCGCTGATGCGGTTCTCTGATTCCTCCAGTCAATTCTCGAGTTCCGTGAGTCTGCTACTGGTTTTTGTTATCTCCTCCCTAAGCTCCTGTATTTCCCTTTGGTTTATGGCATTTACCTCTTCTATCATTTCATCCTTTTTCTGTAGTGTTTCCCTCATACCCTATGTGACTCCTAGTAGCATACTGAAAATTTCTTTCTGTGGCAGCTCAATGTCTGCTTCTTCTATGCATGTTATTAGGACCCTGCCCCGAGGCGGGTGGTGGCAAACTGGCTGTGTTGAGACCAAGCTGCCCTACAGGCTCCAAATGGTCCTGGCGCCAGCAGAGACAGTGGCAGGGCCAAGGTCTAGCCCCAGCCAGCCTCCACTGAGGTAAACCAAAAGTCCATAGCCCCTCAAAACCCCGTGGGTCAGTGCCTACATACCTTTATGATGCTCTTCCTGAGTTCCAGCACTGTTGAATTTCCCTCTAAACAACTCTCCTGGGCTGAATTCTGCAGAGTCCTTCTGGCATGTGTTACTCCGTCGCCATCTTGCTGGAATTCCCCACCATCAGCTTTCTTCACCCTATTTGCTTATGCACCCATTTTGTGCTTAGTGATTGTGTCAGGAAGGTGAACATCAGGAAATGTCAGAGTATTAGAACAAAGTGTTCTTGCATTGAGGGGGTAATTGAGTTGAGGCCCAATGTCCATCTTCTACCTTAGTACTAAACCTATAAATATAAGTACATAGATCTATTTCCCTATCATTATATAAAAATATATTTACATATGTACAGGCCTGTATTTAGACCTTTATAAATGCCCTTTGCCTCCTAGTTCTCTCCTCTATTTCCTTTTACTTTCCTCTTGTCCCACTATCATGTTCAGCCTACATTTGGGTTTTAGTAATTCTTCATGGTCACATTACACTTGATCTAATCCCACTAGGCGTTCTATGCCCTCCTCACCATTGATTTTAGATCACTTATTTCTGTTTTTTTGGCACCCCCGTTCTTTTCCCCAACCTCCTCCTGTCCTGTGTCCCCCCAGAACCATCAGTCCCATTGTTTTCTCCTCTGAATTTTTTTATTGTTTTATTAGGGCCTCATACAACTCTTATTACAATCCATACACACATCAATTGTGTAAAGCACATTTGTACATTCATTGTCAACATCATTATCAAAATATTTGCTTTCCACCCAAGCCCCTGGCATCACCTCCTCATTTTTCTCCTCCCTGCCCACTCCCACTTCCCTCATGAACTCTTGATAATTTACAAATCTTGTATTATCTTGCACTGTCCATCTCCCTTCACCCACTTTTCTGTTGTCTATCCCCCAGTGAGGCGGTTATATGTGTATTCTCGTAATCAGTTCCCTCTTTCTAAACCACCCTCTCTCCACCCTCCCAGTATTCCCACTCACACCACTGGTCTTGAAGGGATCATCTGTCCTGGATTCCCTGTGTTTCCAGTTCCTATCTGTACCTGTGTAAATCCTCTGCTCTAGCCAGATTTGTAAGGTAGAATTGGGATCATGTTAGTGGGGGGTGGGGTTGGTGGGAGGGGGAGGGGAAGAAACATGTAGGAACTAGAGGAAAGTTGTATGTTTCATCGTTACTACATCACACCCTGACTAGCTTGTCTCTTCCCCAACACCCTTCTGTAAGGGATGTCCAGTGACCTACAAATGGGCTTTGTGTCCCCACTCCACACTTCCCACCTCATTCACAATGATATTATTTTTTGTTCTGATGATGCCCGCTGCCTGATCCCTTTGACACCTCGTGACCTCACAGACTGGTGTCCTTCTTCCACGTGGGCTTTGTTGTTTCTGAGCTACATGGCTGCTCGTTTATCTGCAAGTCTTTAAGACTGCAGATGCTATATCTTTTGATAGCCCGGCACCATCAGTTTTCTTTGCCGCTTTTGCTTATGCACCCATTTGTCTTCAGCGATCCTATCAGGGAAGTGGGTATACAATGATAAGATTTTTTGTTCTTTGATGCCTGATAATTGATCCCTTTGGCACCTTGTGATCACTCAGGCTGGTGTGTTTCTTCCATGTGGGCTTTGTTGCTTCTGAGCTAGATGGCCGCTTGTTTACTTTCTAGCTTTTAAGACCCCAGACACTATATCTTTTGATAGCTGGGCACCATCAGGTTTCTTCACCACATTTGCATCATAGAATGACAATTTAATAGAACAAAGTATTGTTGCATTGAGGGAGTTCTTTCTCCTCTGAATTGTTTATCCTGCCTAGCTTATCTAGATAGATATACAAAACAACAATAAGCACAAAACAAAACAAAGCAAAACAACACAACAAAGCAACAAAAAAGAGAGGCCTATAAATACTTCCATTTCTGTTTGTTGACCTTGAGGAGTGTATTCCCACTGAGTCTGATGGGGTGCCATGCCCTGACCCCAAAGTTTATTTGTGGTATTCCTCGGGATCTTCATTGCTTTGTGCCCCCTGCTGCTCTGCTGAATGCCCTCAGTGTTTCACCCCATTGCCTTCTTTGCTGTTGTTATGAAAAGATCATTTTATTGGGGCCTCTTACGGCTCTTATAACAACCCATTCATCAATTATATCATGTTTATTTGAGCCCTTCATTATTTTCTAAATCTTTACATTCTATTTGAACCCTTGGTATCAGCTTCTCTCTCTTTTATTTTGATCATTTTATTGGGGGCTCGTACAATTCTTATCACAATCCATCCATTCATCCATTGTGTTAAGCACATATGTATATTTGTTGCCATCATCATTCTCAAAATATTTACCTTGTACTTGAGCCCTTAATATCGGGTCCTCATTTTTCCCACTCCCTTCCTTTCCTCCCTCCCTCATGAACACTTCATAATTCATAAATGATTATTTTGTAGTACGTTACACTGTCTGACATCTCTCCCTCCCCTCTTCTCTGCTGTCCATCTCCCAGGGAAGAGGCCATGCGTAGATTCTTGTAATAAGTTCCCCCTTTTCACCCCACATTCCCTCCACCCTCCAGGCATTGCCACTCTCACCACTGGTCCTGAAGGGGTTATCTGTCCTAGATTCCCTATTTTACTGGTTGCTATCTGTACTAATGCACATCCTCTGGCCTAGCCAATGATGTAAGGTAGAATTGGGATCATGATAGTGGGGGTGTGGGGGGGTGGGGCGTGTGGGGAGGAAGCATTTAATAACTAGAGGAAAGTTATATGTTTCATCGTTGCTACCCTGTACCCTGACTGGCTCATCTCCCCAAAACCCTTCAGTAAGCGCGTGTCCAGTTGCCTACCGCTGGGCTTTGAGTCTCCACTCTGCACGCACCCTCATTTACAATGATATGATTTTTTATTCTTTGATGCTTGATACCTGATCCCTTCGATATCTCTTGGTTGCACAGGCTGGTGTGCTTCTTCCATGTGGGCTTTGTTGCTTCTGAACTAGATGGCTGCTTGTTTACCTTCAAGCCTTTAAGACCCCAGACACTATCTCTTTTGATAGCCGGGCACCATCAGCTTTCTTTACCACATTTGCATAAGCACATATTTTTCTTCAGCAATCATGTTGTGAAGGTATGTATCCTGGAATGCCAATTTTATAGAACAACGTATTCTTGCATTGAATAAGTGCTTGAGTGGAGGCCCAAAGTCCATTTGCTGCCTTAATACTAAACATATAAATATATGCACATAGATCTATTCACCCACCCTCTTATGTAAATATTTACATATGTACATGTCAGTATTTAGACTTCTATAAGTACCCTTTTTCACCTAGTTCTTTCCTCTATTTTCCGCTTGTCCCACTATCATTCTCAGTTTTCGTTTAGGTTTCAGTAATTTCTTTTGGTTACATTGCCCTTGCTGAATCACTACCAGGCCTCTCACACTTTCCTTGCCACTAATTTTGGATCACTTGTTGCTCCTCTGTCCCTTGGTTGGTCAGCACCACCTTCTTACCTCCGCCTCCTCTTCTCCCATGTCCCTACAGAACTATTGGTCCTGTTGTTTTCTTCTCCAGACTATTCATCCAGACTATCTTATCTAGATAGAGCTGTAGAGATAATAATATGCACCAAAAACCAAGGCATAGCAAGATTGGTGATGAATGAGAACACAACGATGACAACAAAAAAGAAAACCAATGACCCATAAAAGAATAAACGCATTAAAAGAAAATTTTTTAAAAAGAAAGAAAAACCTGTAAATAGGCGAAGGTCTGATTTTTGATCTCTAGGCGTGTTCTTCAGTCAGGTCTGATGAGGTGCCATGCTCTGGTCCCAGAGTCTATCCTTTGTATTCCCTCGGGAACTCCCTTCTCTGCTCCCATGGTTGCTCTGCCACATGCCTTTAGTGGTTTGCCTCGGTATTGCAGGGTCAGTCTGGGTCAGTCCTGGCACTGAATCTCCAGTGTTGTTCCTCTTATGGCCCTGGGATAGCAAGAGACTGTGTGTCTCATAGTGGGACCAGCTCTATGGTCCTCTGTGTCCATTGGCTGTTCTGAGCGGGGACATCGTCCTCCAGGCCTGGTGGGCCAGGATGTGCTCCACTCTCTCTTCCTCCCCCTTCATTTGCTCCCATGTGCTCTTATCAGACATGCCCCTCTCCCCTAGCTGAAGCTTCAGTGCCATCCTCTAAAGTAAACTCTTCTGGGGTGAGGGGTAATTGTCCACATAGCTGGTATGGGGGCCGAGCCCTGAGGGCCCTCCACTGGCTCCCCACTCCTTGCCGGCATGCTGCATTCACTTCCCTGAACTTTGGCTTTAAGTCTGGGCCCTCTTTCCCTGTGGAGACACAAACAATATCTCCCCCTTTGGTTTGTTAGTGCCGTATTATCTCGCCACACATTCCCCGCCCCCTTTTCTCCTTCCCCTGACCCTTTTTAGTTGGGTATGTGTCCCTGGATTTGGTCCGGACCCTGCCATACTACCCAAACCTCACCCCTGGAGTGTTTGTAATCAGTAGCTTTTTCCTTGTGTCCCTTTTGCATTTACCTTTCTGTTCTTACTTATAAAAAAAATAAACTTACATCAGCAGACTCATGTTATACTTATCCTTTTGTGCTTGGCTTACTTCACTTAGCATGATTTCCTCCAGTTCTTCCCATGTGGTGATATGCTTCACGCGTTCATCACTGCTTTTTAGAGATGCATAGTACTCCATTGTCTGTATGTACCACAGTTTTTTAATCCATTCATTTGTTGATGGAAATTTGGATTGCTTCCAACTCCTTGCAATTGTGAACTGTGCTGCAATGAAGAGTGGAGCATAGATGTCTGGCTGTGGTTTGTTTCTTGCCTCTTCTGGGTATATGCCCAGTAGGGGGATTGCTGGGTCATATGGTAGCTCAATTTCCATCTGTTTTAGAAATCGCCAAATTGATTTCCATAGTGGCTGTACATACCTACAGGTCCACCAGCAGTGGAAGAGAGTTCCTATCTCACCACAGCCCTTCCAACACTTGTTGATTTCTGATTTTTTGAATTGGGCTATCTCTGCGGGTGTTAGGTGGTATCTCATAGTTGTTTTGATTTGCATTTCTCTTATGGCTAATGATTGGGAACATATTCTCATATGTTTATTGGCCATTCGATTTCAGACTCTGTGAAACGTTTGTTCAGGTCCTTTGTCCACCTCCACAGTGGCCAATTGGTTTATCTCTTATTGCAAGCTTGCAAGGTATTATAGATGTTAGTAATAAGGCCTTTGTCTGATGTGTTATTGCTAAAGATGTTTTCCCAGTTGGTGGGCTCTCTTATTACTCTCTTGGTGAATTCTTTTGATGTACACAGGTGTCTTATCTTAATTATATCCCACTTGCTTATTTGTGACTACTCTGAATTTGTATACTTCCCTATTTCTGATGGCCTATGTATTCCCTGTGCCTAGGTTCTCAGGTTTGTCCCAATTACCTCATTAATGGCCCTACTTGTTTGAGGTTTTATCTCAAGGTCTGCGATCCACCTTGAGTTTATTCTTGTGCATGGAGTGAGGTAAGATTCTTGCTTCATTTTTCTGCAGGTAGATATCCATTTTTTTTCCAGCAACATTTATTGAAGATGGCATCTGCTTCCCTTTAAATATTTTTTGGCCCTTATCAAATATCATTTGGCTGTATGCAGATGTTTTTGTTTCTGGGTCCTCGCTCTTTTCCATTGGTCTGAATATCACCATCCATCCATCCATCCATCCATGTGTCAAGCACATTTGTACATTTGTTGCCCTCATCATTCTCAAAATATTTGCTTTCTACTTGAGCTCTTGGTATCAGCTCCTCATTTCCCCCCTCCCTCCCCATGCTCCCCTTCCTCATGATCCCTTGATAATTTATAAATTATTATTATTTTTCCATATCTTACATTGTCTGACATCTCCTTTCACCCACTTTTATGTTGCCCATCTCCCAGAGAGGAGGTTATATGTAGATCCTTGTGATCGGGTCCCCCTTTCTACTCACCTTTCCCTCCCAGTATCGCCACTCTCACTGGTGCTCCTGAGGGGTTCATCTGAACTAGATCCCCTGTGTTTCCAGTTCCCATCTGGGGTACTATCTTTTTAATAATCTCTTCTGTGATCTTGTCTGATGCATATAGTAGGCTGATAGACTTCTGTTTGTTGATTTTGTATCCTGCCACTCAGCCATATTCCTCTATTGCTTCCAACATTCCGCTTGTGGAGTTTAAGGGATCTTCGATATATAGAATCATATTGTCTGTGAATAATGATATTTTTGCCTCTTCCTTCCCCAGATGAGTACCTTTAATATCTTTACTTTGTCTTATGTTGTTAGCTAGGACCTCCAGTACGATGTTAAATAGCCATGGGGGAAGGGGCATCCTTGTCTGGTTCCCCTTTTCAGTGAAATTTTTTCATCTTTTCTCCATTAACTACCACATTGGTTGTTGGTTTTTCATATATGGCTTGTATGATATTGAGGAATTTTCCTTGTAGTCCTATCTTCTTAAGTGTCTTAAACAGGAATGTGTGTTGGATGTTGTTGCATGCTTTTTCCACATCTATCAATAATATCATGTGGTTCTTATAAATTTTCCTGCTAATGTGGCAAATAGTGCTGATGGTCTTTCGTATGTTCAACCATCCCTGCACCCTGGTATGACTCCCACTTGGCTATGGTGAATTAGTTTTTAATATGCTTTTGTATTCTATTGACCTGTATTTTGTTAAGGATTTTTGCATCAATGTTCATTAGAGATATTGATCTGTAGTTCTTAATTCTTGTGGTATGTTTGCCCGCCTTAGGTATCAGAGTTATACTAGCTTCATAGAAAGAGTTTGGGAGTATTCCGTCTTTTTCTCTGTTCTGAAAGAGTTTGTATAGGATTGGTGTCAGTTCTTCCCTGAATGCTTGGTAGAATTCTCCTGTAAAGCCATCTGGCCTGGGGGATATATTTTTTTTGGCAATCCTTTGATTACCTTGTCTATTTCTTCCATTGCTATGGATCTGTTGAGGTTCTTGACATCCGTCTGGGATAGTCTAGGGGGAGAATTGTGTTTCCAGATATTTGTCCATGTCTTCCAAATTGTTGAATTCTTTAGAGTATAGACCTTCATAGTACTGTGTAATTATTCTTTTGATTTCATTACAGTCTGTTGTAATGTCCCCTGTTCCATCCTTCATCCTTGCAAATATCCTTTGTTCTTTCCTTTCTTTGGATAGGTTTGCCAGCAGTCTATCAGTTCAGTTAATTATTTCAAAAAAACAACTTTTAGCAGGCTTAATTTTCCCCATAGTTTTCATGTTCTTCCTCTCCTGTATCTCAAGTCTGATTTTATTATATCTATCCTCTTGCTATTGGTAGGGTTGTTTTGTTGACTGTGCTCTAATTGGTGTAAATTTTGTGCCAGCATATCTTCCACTAGTCTCTCTTATTTTTTAATGTGTGCCTTTACTGCTATCAGCCTTCCTCTGATAAATGCCTTTGCTGTATCCCACAGGTCTTGGTATGTCATGTTTTCATTCTCATTGGTTTCTAAAAACTTCCTGATTTCATCTTTGATCTGGGTCAATAACCACTCCTTTTGCAATAGGAAAAATTTCATCCTCCAATTGTTTACCCTTGTTTTCTTAACTGTACTTCTGTTAATTTCCAGCTTTATGACACCGTGATCAGAGAGAGATTTCTGTATAACCTCTATGTGCTGGAATTTATTCAAGTTCAACTTATGTTCCAGCATCTGGTCTATTTTCAAATATGTTCCATAAGGGCTTGAAAAGAATGTGAATTTGTTTGCCGGTGGGTGGAATGCTCTGAAGTTATCTATCAAGTTAAGTCATCCAATTGTGCTATTTAGATATGTAGCCTCCTTGATCTGTCTTTTTCAGAGAGTGGTGTATTAAAGTCACCAGCTATAATTGTTGAGCCTGTGATCTGTTTTTTCATCTTTAGGAGTGTTTGATTTACAAATTTTGCAGGTCTCTTGTTAGGTGCATGTATGTTTATTATGCTCACTAGTTCTTGGTCTACTGTTCCCTTGAGCATTATATAGTGGTCCTCCTTGTCTCTGGTTATGGCCTGTATCTTGAGGTCAATTTGGTCAGAGTAAGATCTCTAACTCTGATTTATTTTGCATTGCCATTTGCTTGGTATATTTTTCTCCACCCTTTAGTTCTCAACCTGTTTTTGTCTGAAGGCTTGAGATGAATCTCCTGGAGGAAGCAGATCAATGGGTTATGTATTCGGAGCCATTCTGTTAGCCTCTGCCTTTTAATGCCTGAGATCAGGCCATTGATATTCAGTGTTATTACAGCCATCTGTGGAGTTTGTGATGTCATCTTGTACCTTTTGTGTTGGATATTTTCCTATCTACCTATCTTATCTGATTTTATTGTGTGTGGTTTATGTTTCCCTTCTTTTCACTATTGAGCTGATGCTATCCTGGGGTCTGTTTCCTCTTTGTCACCCTATTGGTGGAGTTGTTCTATGTGATGGTCTTTTATTTGACCTTAGTGAGTGTTGATCTTCTGCCCATACTGGATTCGTCAGGATCTTTTTGTAGGGCTGGGTTTCTTTTTGTGTATTCTTTGAGATTGCCCTTGTCTGTGAAGACTCTTACTTCTCCATCTATCTTATTAAATAATTTGGGATATTCTTGGGTTTGCATTGTTTTCCTTCAATTTTTGGGATATGTTCCTCTATTCCCTCTTCTTCTTCATTGTTTCCGTTGGTAGGTCTGAACATACTCTTATTGGGGTACCTTTATATGTGACTGTTTGCTTTTCCTTAGCTGCTTTTATGATTTTCTCCTTTTCCTCATAATTGGATCATTTGACAATTATGTATCTTGGTGACTTCTTCTAGGGATTATGTCTGGCTGGTGTCCTTTCAGCCTCATGAATGGTTGCCTGATTTTTATTTATTAAGCTTGGAAAGTTTTCCTCTAAGTCTTCTCTTGCTATTTTTGCTTTTGACTTTTTTGTTGTGTCTTGTTACATTAGTCAAATTATTCTAATATTGTTTCTTTTCATAGCACCAGACATGGCTTTCAAATTTTCTTTAGTTAATTTGATTGTCTTAGTTCAGTGCTTTTCCCGTTTGCCCTGGTCTGCTTGGTTATCTTCTAGGACATTCGTGCGATTCACTGCCTCCTCAAGTCTGTTGTCAAGGTCTGTCAAATTGTCACTTGATTTTGTTATCTCATCCCTTAACTCTTGTATTTGCCTTTAGCTCTTCTATCATTTCATCATTTTTTTTATGCATTGCTTTCCTCATATCCTTTATGACTCTAAGCTGCATTCTGAAACTTTCTCTGGCAGGCTAATATCTTCTTCTATGTCCATCGTTATGTTTATGACTTTTTCTGGCATTGTCTTCTGTTTCTCCCTTTTTTAGTTGAAGCTATTAGAACTGGTGCTGTTTACATGTTGTTTTCGAGGAGCCTGGAGCCATCTTCCTGAGTTGAAGAGCGCTGGGCTCGCTCTTGGAGAATTCATATGAGTGCTTCTACGAACTACCTGCCGGTAGCTGTACTGAGAGGTCAGGCTATCACTACATCTTCCTGTGGTTTCATTCTTATCCTAGTCATCCAGTATTCCGTTATTTGGAATGTGAGTTGGATATTCCTCTCATGTGCCGCTGGATGGGTTGTTGTGGGCCCACGAGGGTGTCGTTTCCCTGGCCAATCTCTAAGTAGGTTTCACAGTTCTTAGATCACCTCAGATGGCCTGTGGTGGTTTACTCTGAAACTGGAGTTACGAGATGGCTCTGTAACTGGCAGGGGAATTGCCATTGACAGAGAAATCACCTTGGAGATTGGGTGGATGCTCCCGCAGTACCATGGAGCCCCACCAGTGGTGGTCAGACCTTTCCCCCAATCACTTGTAGGGCCTCAGGTTTTAGGCTGGAGATGCCCCCACTGTTTGCAGGGGAGAACGTCTTGTTGCTTGGTGTATGGAAGACGACCAGCATGATTTCCTCAGCTGCTTGCAAAGCCAATAAATGCGGGTGCGACCTCCCCCAGTTGGGCCTTCAGAGTTGCCCTTGGCGGAGGGGAGTGGCCTGGAGGTCACTAGTGGCTTGATACAGGAAAGAGAGTTAAAGGAGAGGAAAAAGAGAGAAAGAAGAAAACAAAGACTGGAGCATCAGTGCCAAGCAAACTAACACCTACTCACACACACGCAACTAAAATGCATACAGTGAACAAAAGTGAGAACAGTAATAAAAAAGAGAAAGAAAACAACAGAAAAGGAGAACTGAATTTGCCGAGGCTGTGGCAGAAAACAGAGAAGAGCTAGGAGAAGAGGATAAAAGAAGAAAAAGTGAAAGAAGAACACAAAGAAAGAAATAGAAGAAAAAAGAAAGCGAAGGAGAAAAGTATAAAAAACAGATAAAGAGATAGCTGATCCTGTGCTGTGTGTAGCACTGACTCGTGCTGTGTGCAGGGCTTTCTTAGGGGGGAGGCTGCCCACTAGGTGGGCAGAGTTGCCCTAGGCAGAGGGTAGGGATCTGGGAACCAGCAGTGGCATGTGAAAGGAAAGAGAGGGAGAAGAGAGAATCATGCAAGCAGAGAGAAAAGAGAATAAAGAAAGAGAGAGGGAAAAAACTCCACTATGTTCACTAAGATTGACTGATGTTAAAGAGGGAAGAGAGAGAGAAGGAGGAAATAACGAATAAAGTGATAGCTGGTCCCTGATTGCTTGAAAGTGGGGCCACAAGGGTTTAGACCCTGCCCCACAATGGCAGGTTGGTGTACCCTTTTAATGAAGGGCCCCAGTGGTGCTGGGCAGAATTGCCCTAGTTGACGAGATCACCTTAGAGGTCTGACAGAGGTTTTCTCAGCAGCACAGCACGGTGTAGATGGCCTTCACAACCACCTTGTGTGGTGTATAGCATTCCCACGGAGGGCAGACTGGAGTTCCTCCTGCTATTTGGGTTGATTTGCCCTAGGTGGAAGGTAGTGATCTGGAAGCCAGTAGTGGCATATGAAAGAAAGAGTGGGAGAGAAGAGAAGAAAGATGGAAAAAGAAAGAAAAAAAGAGGGAAAAAGAAGAAAGTGAGAAAAAAACCCCCAAATAAACCTGAGCTCTTTGAGACTGACTGTGGTGGGAAAGATAGAAGGGTGAGCGAATAACAAAAGAAGAAATATAGTGTTAAATAAGGAGATAACTGAGACTTGATCACCTGTCCTTGAGGCTGGAGGAGTTCCAATTCTTCCTTATGGTATTGGGGTGGTGTACCCACTTGATGTAGGGTTACACAGATGCAGGGTGGGATAACTCTCAAAGGCAAGATCACAGCAGTAACAGGCATCATTTGCCAACACTGTACTGTGTGCTGGAGTTCACTGGTATACCTGCCTTGTGCTGTATGTAGCACTGCAGTAAGGGTGTGTTTGTGTGTGGTGTTCCCACATCCCCGTCAAGGACCCCAGGACAGTCAGGACCTTCCTAGCTGTGCGTAGAATCACTGAGAGGGAAGCTGAGCTTATTGTCCTATCTAGACTACTGGTTGATTTTATTTTTATTTTTTATCCCCCTGGCCAGCTAGAATAGAATCAAATTAAATTGTCTCCCTCACTCTCCAGGCTCTCAGCTTCTTTTTTTACCCTTCCTTCCCCTGACCCCCTCCTTCCCTCGTGTCTTCTTGATAAATTATAAATTATTGTTATTTTCATATCTTACACTGATCGCTGTCTCCCTCCCCCACTGGTTTCTTCACCCCTCTTTCCCCACCTTCCCCTTGCCCTTCTTCCATTGGTACTCCCATTTCTACTCCTGAGGGGTTTATTTGACTTGGATTCTGTGTGTCCTGAGCTCTTATCTGTACTTGTGTACATGTTCTGGCCTAGCCTGCAGTGAAAGGTAGGATTTGGGTCATGATAGTGGGGGTTAAGGAAGCTTCAAGAAACCAGATAAATATTGCGTGTTTCATTGGTGCTATACTTCGACCTGGTTGACCTGTCTCTTCCTTGCGACCTGTCTGTGAGGGATGTCACATTGTTTACAGATGATACATCAATTGTATCAAGCATATTTGTACATATGTTGTCATCATTATTTTTTAAACATTTACTTTCTATTGAGCCCTTAGTATCAGCTCCTCTTCCCTCTTCCCCTGTAGCCCCTGTATAATTTATAATTATTTTCATATCTTAAACTGACCACTGTCTCTCTTCCTCCATGGTTTCTATTGTTCAGTTGGGGTTGGGGGGTGGTTATGTATCCATCATTATGATTGGTTCTTTCTTCCGTCCCTCTTCTCCCCACCTTCCTCCTACCCTCCTGGTATCCAATTCCTGCTACTCCCATTCCTGCTTCTGGATTCCATGTGTTGTATGCTCTTATCTCTTAACTGTACCTGTGCACATGCCCTGGTATAGTCAGCAGTGAAAGGCAGTACTGGGTTTATGATAGTGGGGGGTGAGGATGCCTCAAGGAACCAAAGGATTATTGTGTGTTTCACCAGTGCTATACTGTATCCTGTTTGACTCATCCCTTCCTTGTGACCCTTCTGTGAGGGGTTGTCCCACTGTCCACAGATGGGTTTTGGGTCTCTGCTCAGACACCCCTCATTCTCAAAAATATGTTTTTTTCATTTGTTTTGAGTATTCTGATGCCTGTTACATGATCCCATTGACACCTCTTGATCAAACAGGCTGGTGTGCTTCTTCCATGTGAAGGCTGTGTCTTTTGTTTATTTTCTGCTAGATGGCTTCTTGTTTAACTTCAAGCCTTTAAGATCCCAGACGCTATAGCTTTTGATAGCCAGGAGCCATCAGCTTTCTTCACCACATTTGCTTGTGCACCCATTTTGTCTTCAGTGATTTGCCAGGGAGAGTGAGCATCACAGAATGCCAGGTTGTTAGAACAATTTATTTTTGTATTGGGGTAGGGCTTGAGCAGAGACCCAAAGTCTGTCTACTTCCTCAATGTTTTGCAATATAATTATATGTGCCTATGCCAATACCTCTATTTTTATGAATCAATATATTTACATAAAAGCACACCTATGTTTATACCCCTATCCATAACTTTGCTTCTTAGATCTTTCCTCTTACCTTCTTTCTTTCTTTGGGGGAGATTTTAAACTACTAAACTACTAATGATACAGTACCTGAAGTGGCTATCTATAGTGTTGTTTTCAGTCAATTTTGGCAATGTTGGGGTCTTATAAGCCCAATAAATAATACCCCATCTAAAATAGAAATCAGGCAGATAGAGATAACATTAGCAGTTTTATTACTGATAGATTGTCAGTAGAAACAAAGGATTCCTGATATTATAACCCTGAATGAGCCAAATGTGTCCATGTAGTTATCAGCTATTCTGGTAGTCACAGGCTGCACCCATATAGGTCAGAGACAGCACAGCAGCATACATGTAGGTGCGTGATTTCAGTGTAAAAAAAGGAAAGAAGGGATGAGCCAGACATGTAGACTTTGTGCTCCCAAATCTGAAGCACAGTTAGTTAATCCACCTCCTAGGGAAAAGCCAAGTGCGATTATAAAACCTTGTGAATAAAACATGAGGAGTGGAAAATAAATATTCATCCCAGTAGAAAAAGTCAGTTTTCTAGGAATTGACTATCCCATTAAGTATTTACACTTGTTGACATAGATTTGTTAAAAGAATTGAAAAACAATTGAATTTGCAATAGCTACTCTATTTATCATGTACCACAGATAAAGCAACACACATTAATGACTCCATTAACAAGCCCTTCGTTTCCTCACTTCTCATTTTAGTAAAGAAATTGCTCCCTGTCGGAGGAAAGCTTCCTCAATAAGCTATCTTGTGCCAATGGCCTTTCCTGGATTATGGCTGAGGTGTGCAGGCCTTCATCTTACCTGTCATGGGAAAGGCCTTAGAATGCATCCTAATGTAGGAAAATAAGAACAGCAATAAGTTCTGTAATTCATATCTGATGATGAGAATTCTTGAGATCTTTCTCCTTCAACCAGCTTCTGACCATCAGAGCAGAGTACATTTTCTCTTGGTCCTTACTTTACAATGTTGACCCATGCAAAGAAGAAGCTGGAGCTGGAGGTGGGGACATAGGAAGTTCTGAGGCATGGAGGCATCAAGCTTATTTCTTTTATGACTCAAGGAAAGGTTAGAGCATACCTACTCAAGATCTTTATCTCAGAGGGCTATTATTTGGATAGAAAATTCTGTATTGTAGATCATGGCAAGTTTCTTTCTGGTCTTACTCCACAATGCAGACACATGCAAACAAATTGAAAGCTGAGGGAGGAACAGGGAGTTCTGAGAGTGTAGCTGAGGAAAAGGTTATGGCATGCCTAATCAATATCTTCATCTCAGGAAGATAGTTGTCCAAAATTTACTTATTCTGGATTGTGCTGATAAAAAATGTCATCTTTAATTAAAAATGTACGTTAACACAAATCACGCTGGGTGTTTGGATATAATAGCATAACTTAGCCTTATTCCTACAAGAGAAATCTATTTGCAGTCTAAGGCTAGTCCACTCATTTCCCTTTTTAGACACTCTAACCTTGGTGGACATATGCAGAGATTACCTTAAGGGTTCCTTTCCCCCTCATCAATTTTATTAGTCATCTCTGTAATGTAGATTTTGTATTTTATATTACAGTTTAGGTATATCATCCACACTCTACTCTTGCATTCTTACTTTCAACTGAATATTTCTGGGTCATACCTTGATGACTTACTTTATCACATTTGCCACCCACTTCTGTATTATTTATCTGAGCCAATGTTATACACCCATCTACCCATCTACAAAGCTAGACACTGCTCAGTTTGTGAAATATCCCTTCTCTCCGGTCTACTAAATCCCATCAGTTTATCAGTCTCTGTGCCTCTGAAATACAGCCCCTCCTCTTGCCACCATTTCCAGCTCTACTATTTGTGTTTGTTCTGTTGTATATAAGAAAGGGTGGATGGTCTGAAGTATATTGTTCATATTCTATTGGCTAATGAATTGTACTGGCAGAATATTGGTAGGCACAGAGAGGGGTAAAAGACATTGTCTCTCTTCTCTCTGCTTTGTGAAGTCTCTGCAGCAAGAGGCAGGTAGGGGCTCCATTGACATCAGCAATAATCCTCAAGGGTAACACAATACGGGATTATCTGTGAAGGCTCCCATAGCCTTGGTATTGGCAGTTTTGATAGCATCAAGAGGAGGCAGCTATGAATTCCAAGATATTTTGGCAGTATGCATAATTAATTTAGGGACTTGAACACCAGCATTGATTTCTAAAACCAAATTCATTGCCAGTGAGTCAGTGCTGACTCAGAGCCACCCCCTGTGGGTTTCTGAGACTGTAATGTTTATGGGAGTAGAAAGCTCAGTCATTCTTCTGTGAGTGATTTCCAAGAGGGTCGATATTTAGTGTGCTGCTGGGTTCCTGAAATATCGCTCTCCCTTTTATTTCTCCAGTCCTGAGGATAATAGGGTTTCCTGTAGTCAATAGTTTCTCTTTTTTGTTTCAGCTTCCTTTCCCCCCTCCTCTCTCAGTAATAAGTACTCTCAATTTGAAATCATGATTTTTGTTCACCCAAAAATTTGATATCACTTTTGTAAAGTACATATAACCCGGTTTTTCTTCTGATCTTTACTAGGATGGTTTTATTAGAGCTGTTTTAAAAGCCTGCTTCACAATGTGCCTAATTTATCATTAGTTTACCTGTTCAGCCTGAGTCAACTTAAGTTTATTAAAGAAATACTTTAAAGTATTTCTTTACATTGGATTAATATAGAAAGCATTGGATAATTTGGCCTTATTTTTCTAGCCTTTTCCTATCATTCAAATATAGGTATTATTCACATGAAGCATTGAACTTCTCAGTGTTACTCAACCATACAGGGTTTTTAAAACTTTTTATTGGACTTGCTGTAACCTTCTCCAGTAGCTCAGTGAATCTCTTTATTTTTGTCTTGAATTTTCCCTTAACAGCCTGTAGTAATATTCCTCCCCGCCAAGTTTTCATCTCACCATTGAAAGTTAGTGCTTAGAGAAAAGATAACTCTAATGCATCATTATTTGCCCAGATATTAAAATAATGAATGGTATGTAAAAGCAGTGACAAATACTTCTTAACTTATCAACAAATTTTCTCTCATGGAAAGAACTCTATGTGGCGTTCAAACCCCCAGCTTTCCTGACCATCTCTTTGAAGGCTTGTTTGACTTGCTGGTTCCTTAGGGTATAAATGAAAGGATTCAACATGGGAGCCACGGAAGTGATGAGCACCATTACTCCCTTGTTGAAGGCCACGCCCTCTTTTGCTGAAGGCTTAATGTAAATGAAGATGCAGCTGCCATAAGAGATGGAGATGACAATCATGTGGGAAGAGCACGTGGAAAAGGCCTTTTTTCTTTGCTGTGCTGATGGGATCTTGAGAATAGTTTTGATGATGTAAGTGTATGAAAGCATCACCAGTGCCAGTGTCACCACCAAGGTCACAAAGGCTAACATAAAGTCAATCAGGTCTAAGAGGCTGGTGTCTGAGCAGGAGAGCTCCAGGAGGGGCCCGTAGTCACAGAAAAAATGATCCAGCACGTTGGAGGCACAGAAATCCAGCCGGCTAGTCAGGATGATTGGGGTTAAGATGATTAGGAAACCACTTAGCCAAGAGCAGAGAACCAGCTGGGTGCAGACTCTGCTGTTCATGATGGTCATGTAATGCAGGGGTTTGCAGATGGCCACGTAGCGGTCATAGGACATGGCGGCCAGCAAGTAAAACTCCGCGGACCCAAGAAATATGGCAAAGAAATACTGAGTGAAGCAGCCAGCAAAGCTGATGGTATTATTCCCCGTTAGCACGCTGCTTAAGAATCTTGGAATGAAAATAGTAGTGAATGAAATTTCCAAGAAGGAGAAATTCCGGAGGAAAAAATACATAGGTGTCTGGAGACGAGAGTCCAGCAGGGTGAGGGTGATGATGATCAGGTTACCCATGACACTGCATATGTAGGCGAGAAACAGGAAGATGAACATCACGACCTGAATCTCTGGGTTGTCTGTAAATCCCAACAGGATAAACTCAGTCAAAGAAGTTTGATTTCTCATAATTAGCACTTGTTGGAATCTTGTGAAGGAACCAAAAAAAAAAAAAAAAGAAAGGAAAAAAGATGACCATGGAATAAGAAATCAGGACGCCAGAGGTGGGGTTGGTACATGAAATCAGCTCCTGTTCCTATCTCTGACATATTGCACTCAAGTTCAGTTTTTGGAGACAGCAATTCTTTGGTACAGAGGCTCTGTGTTTCACAGCTTCATACAGTTTTCACAGATCCTTCCATGCAAGGAGTATTTATAGTCCATCCAGGAAAAAACATAAAGCGATTCAGGCAATAATGGCTTTTGGGTGCTGCTTACTTTCTTGTACCAGCTCACTGCTTTCCACAGTCAAGTGAGCTCCCCCTGGGTTAGGGGTGTGCATGCTGAGGTATTGGGAGACCTTTTTGAGGTCACTTTCTAGGTAAGATCATAAACGTCCCAGCTGACAATTTCCCTGCGTTGGAATGGTAAGTATAACTGTTTCCTCTTCCTTTCCTATCATACGTAATAAAAACCACAATTGTGGTGCTTGAATTGTAGGGTCCAATTCCAGTCCAGACTCAATTGTCTTACTTTGGATTCATTCTACTTTCCCTGTATACACCCTGCCATCTTTCCCCAAATAAAGAGACCTATGTTAGCAATTCTTAATCAATTACATATGCAGCTGTCAAAAGTTACTCGAAATGCACTTAGATTTATGTAAGTTTTGCTAGACCCTTTTCAATGTTTCTGCCTACTCTTTGCAGAAATACTGGCTGATTCTAATGAACTTGTAGGAAATGACAGAGCCTTGTTGTGTCTTGAATTCTTCTCTAATATACATATGACACACACACACACACACACACACACACACAAGTTGGGTCCTCTTTTTTGGCTTGAATCAGTGTATCTTCCTTGCTGTGGTGATAAGGAGTATGTTATACTAATTGTTTGGTGATTAGCGATGAGGACTGTCCTCTTAGGGCCTGAACAAAAGACACCCACAGTGTTCAATAACTTTTCCTCTGAAACAACTTTGAAAGTTCACTGGTAACAATAGCTTTGAATTGTAGCTGTGGAACAATGTTTGCCTTAATGGCTGTAGCAACTTCTGCCAAATTCAATCATCACATAGAGCAGTGGTTCTCAACCTTCTTAATGCTGCAACCCTTTCATACAGCTCCTCATGTTGTGGTGACCCCCCCAAACATAACGTTATGTTCATTGCTACTTCATAACTGCAATTTTGCTACTGTTATGAATCGGGGGACTCCTGTGAAAGGGTCATTTGACCCCCAAAGGAGTCATGACTCATAGGTTGCGAACCGCTGACACAGATGGTCAGGCAGTATTGCAGAATCTCCAACATTCCATATTTTCTTTCATTTATGTTCACTATTTCTATTCATCTCCTCTGATTTCACTAATGGTGTAAGCTATAGTGAATTCAGTGAATGTCCTGACATTTCCCCCACCTATTCACTTAGATGAATTTCCAGTGAGTCCTGTCTTACCCTCTGCCTTTGTCTCCCAGGTTGAGTGTGAAGTCTCCTGGCTTGGACTTGAGTCTTGCTATCGCTTGAGCCATCCCTGTGTAGCTTTACCTCAGCCATCATTAATCTACATGCTTTTTGTTGAAATTAGGAGATGAGATGCAGTGTTCAGGTGTGTTGTCCACGAAATGATTTAGTCTCTTGAATGAGAAATTTAATCTGTACTTTGTAGCACTCCAGCCAGCTGGTAGCTGAGCCTGAAGGAGAAGGAGAGGGACTCAAGAGAGCGGAGGCTCCATACCGTTCCCTGAGGACTCACTCTCCAGTCCTGATGAGTTCCTCCGCCTCTCAGGTCGGAGTGCTACATTACACGAACGACTTTTAGTTCTCTCCTTACTTACAATCTGGGAAATAACCACTCTTCTGGGACAGAAATGTACCCCCGACACATAAAGTAGAGAAAGCTTCTTACTTATCCCAGGTATTCGATTTGAAGTCTTTGCTAGAGAAGGCTTGCATGGCATCTCATTTTTAATTGGTTCCTTCAGATTCTACAGGGAGAGACCCACTCTGGTCTTCCCTAACCCATGTGCAAGTCAGACCCTTCATTCTGCCGCTGAGCTGATTTTAGTCATTGCCTTGACCACTTTTCCAGTGTCGTGAATGTTTGGCTTTCAAATGACTCCTGTTTGCCCTTCAATGCTCAACTGAAATGTGATTTTGTCAAAGCCAATGAAAACAGGAACAGACCTGAAATTTGTGTGACTCATCACAGTAACTGGAATGGGAATAATTATGACTTGAAATCCTGGAAAGGGAGACCCAGAAGAGATGAGCTCTTTCAGGGAGAGACTGGATTCCTAGCATGAGACCGGGTTCCTGGCAGGACTGTGGAGAGTCAACATGATGCAGTCAGCGGCCACTGTGAGTGTGCTGTCATCATCTTTGAAGCTGTGTTTTAATGTTTTGTAAACTTGCCTTCACTTTGAAATGATCCAATCAACCTCTACTCATAGTAAATGCTTCACCTTCACTTCTTCCCCAGGCAGCTTTTGTACTTAAAATAAAAGAAGATTGGAACTTAAAATAAAAAAATTAAAGCACGGCTAATAAGAACCATATCCACTTGTTGGATTGACCTACAAATTCATACAGATACAGTTTGGCAGGGGTCTCACTCTTACCTCCTGTTGTACATAGTTAACCATATCATGCATTGATGTTTATAACTCGGTGTTTTTCTTCTGCTCAGTTTTCTCGCCTGCTGAGACGCTACACACCATCTTCCAGGAATTCACATTCAAATAATTTTAATTTTCCACAAGCTTAGAAAGATAATGTCACCAATTTTGAAATATGAGAACATACTTACTCCGGTTTATCCAGATATTTGCAGTGGTTTTAACCTTCAGTGTCCTAAATTAAGAATCAAAGATTAGAGATAAAATAAGGCTCAGTTTCTAACATCTTTTCTGGGTGCCTTCAGCACATCCTGGGGTACTCTTTCACAGAGGAAGCACTCACACGCTTTTGGTAAAGAAATAGATCCCTACTCTTCCCATCCCATAGAGGTTTGGTGGGGGTGTGTCAGCTTTGCTTCTTATACTAAATAAAGCAATAAGAAAATGAGACCCACAGAGATGGTATACTGTTTAGGTAGAGCAAATAAATACAGTCAATAAAAGCTCCAGGGAAGTGATGTGCTTTAAGATCTTATTTCCTTATTTCTAGTTGTGTCTCTATGACACCTAACAACAATGATGACAATGACAATTATGTCTCAATTAGAAAGAAGCTGGCGATTACTACAAGATAGACATTGGCTTCTTTATAGATTCCATGTTATTCTGAGTGAAGCAGTGTTATTTAGTTTGTTCAGAGAAAGCACGAGGGTTTAATTGAGTTAATAATATCAGGTCCCATGTGATCTATCCTCAGAAGGTCCTAATGAACCTCCTTGGATGACAAATTGAACATGAACTTGAAATAGTTGACAAACAAAAGAGGCTATAGAGAGAATGGTAAAAAACGTGGTATGAGAACATCATTACTCTTGAGGCACAGAGCACATGTTAGAATAATTAGGGTCATCTCTTAGGGTCTACAGTGTTGTCTACAGCCTAGTTTGGAGTGGTGGGTACTTGGGCTTGTCATGAATGCTAAGGCTAAAAGATTGAGGAAATTGGCTTCAAGAAAAAGCAGAGGTCCAGGCACAATAGGGCCCCCCTACTTAGCCGCAGCTGTCATACTAGTGTCCGTACAGGAGATATGTTTATTCCGACACGAGGCCCTTCCTGTGTCTTTCAGACTCTCCTTAGTTTCTGTTGGTTCTGACTTACAGTGACCCTCTGCACCAAGGAACAAAACACTGCCCAGTCCTGCACCAGCCTCACAATTGTTCCTCTGCTTGAGCCCCTTGTTGCAGCCACTGTGTTAATCCATCTCGTCGAGGCCCTTCCTCTTTTGTTGACCCTCTCCTTTACCAAGTAGGATGACTTTCTCCAGGGACTGGTCTTTCCTGGCAACATGTTCCAAGTGTGTACGACGAAGTCTTGCCATCCTTTCCTCTAAGGAGCACCCTAACCATTCTTCTCCCAAGACAGACTTGCTTGTTCTTTTAGCAGTCCAAGGTACTTTCTTTTCTTTATTTTAAAAATAATTTTATTGGGGGCTCATACAACTCTGATCACAATCCATACATCCATCTACTGTATGTCAAGCACATTTGTACATTTGTTGCCCTCATGATTCTCAAAACATTTGCCTTCTACTTGAGCCCTTGGTATCAGCTCCTCATTTCCTCCCTCCTTCCCTCCTCCTCCCTCATGAGCCCTTGATAATTTATAAATTATTATTATTTTGTCATATCTTACACTGTCCGACGTCTCCCTTCACCCACTTTTCTGTTATCCAACCCCCAGGGAGGAAGTTATATGTAGATCCTTATAATCGGGTCCCCCTTTCTACCCCACCTTCCCTACACCCTCCCATCTTCCCTACACTCTTACCACTGGTCCTGAAGGGATCATCTGTTCTGGATTCCCTGTGTTTCTGGTTCCTATCTATACCAGTGTACATCCTGTGGTCTAGCCGAATTTGTAAGGTAGAATTGGGATCATGATAGTGGTGGGGAGGGGGAGGAAGCATTTAGGAACTAGAGGAAGGTTCTATATTTCATTATTGCTACACTGCATCCTGACTGGCTCATCTCCTCCATGTGACCCTTCTGTAAAGGGATGTCCAGTTGCCTACAGATAAGCTTTGGGTTCCCAATCTGCACTTCCCCTAATTTACAGTGATATGATTTTTGTTCTTTGATGCCTGATACCTGATCTCTTTGACATCTTGTGATCACACAGGCTAGTGTACTTCTTCCATGTCGGTTTTGTTGCTTCTGAACTAGATGGCCCCTTGTTTACCTTTAAGTCTTTAAGACCCCAGATGCTATGTTTTTTGATAGGTGGGTATCATCAGCTTTCTTCACCACATTTGTTTATGAACCCACTTAGTCTTCAGCAATAGTGTCAGGAGGGTGTGCATCATAGAATGCCAATTTAATAGAACAAAGTGTTCTTGCATTGAAGAAGTACTTGAGTGGAGACCCAATGTCCATCTGCTGCCTTAATACTAAACCTCTAAATTAGTGGTTCTTTGTCTACTGTTCCCTTGAGCATTATAGAGTGTCCCTCCTTATCTCTGTTTATGGTTTTTACTGAGATTAGGATTGAAACCCCTGCTTCTTTTTTTTTTGAATTCCTGTTAGCTTGATATGTTTTTCTCTAAAAATATAAAATCTTTAATGTTTCTTAAATGTAACCAAATCATCACAATCGTCCATGGATTTATAATACAAGATTAAAAAATATGCCTTCATTTCTATATTATTTTTAATCTTATTTTATTATTAAATAAAAACAAACTGAAAATTTATTTTATTTATAAAATATAATACAAAATTTATTTGTTTATAATTTTAGTTAACGTGAAATTGAACAAAACAATTTTTTTCTTTTGTGATACAAAGATGAACTTTGCATTTGATGCAGAAAAATACTGGTGACTCTCACAATTTATATTTTTGCATCTTCCTCTTTGTGACCTCAGGGTAATGCTGAAATAGTTTGAATAGCAATATAAAATTTTATATTGTGAAATCAAAATTTTAAAATATAATACACATCTTATTTACTAATTTCATCCATATTAGCATCTGGTCCCTTGTCTGAGTCTGTCCCACTTCCATCTGGTCATAAACTCGCTGTTTTATGTAAAACAAATCACAATCCATGCTGTGGTAATTTTTGTCACTGTTGATTCAAAAGATGAACGTAACGAATGTTACGTTTTGAAAAAGCGGAAATATATAACAAATATGTTTTTTTATGAGTATTGCACCTTTGACATAAACTACAGTTTTATGAACATATACAAGAATATCAGCACTAAAACTTCAATAGATTGAGAATTATTGTAACATGCACTGAACGCAAACCTCAAACTTACAATCGGTCAAAACATGGGTCACTATTCAAGCATTTTGCCGCTAAAATGTGTGACTAGCTGTATGCATTTGTACTAGTAAAGTATGAGGATTTCGTTGACATCTTCATCAGCTGCAAAAGCTTTATAATTTCGGTACCAAATACGTTTTAATTAAATGTTATGAAAACGTCGAATTCAGCGTTAAAGGGTTAGAACATTTTCTTCTTTCTTGTACTCATTGCTATTTGCTCCCCATTTTCCTCTACCCTCCCCTGACAGTACTTCAAGAAAACATTTATGCAGCTACTACTGTCTCTATAGATTTACCCATCCCCAATTCGGAAAAATATCCTAAATAAACACATAAATAAATTTAACAACAATAACAAAGTAAAATAAAGAAAACTCTTGTGGTTGCTATATTATTCTGTATTAACTTGAAGATATGAAAGTGTAGGGGTGGAGTCTAGCCTGTCAATCAGGTCACAACCTGATGGTACCTCCTTGTGAGTGTGGCCTTCTCATAAGGAGTGTCTTAGAACCTCCCCTCTCTCTCTGCATTCACCTTTCTGCCATGGAGTCACTAGGAGAGCACCAGAAGCAATGCCATTGGATTCCCGGGATGTTGCACCCACCGGAGGCCGGTGATGCTCCTGCATTCTGTATATTGTATGTGGCTGTGTGAGGGATCACTGCAAATGGATTTTAACTTATTATGTACAATTCTTGTATCACACATTTGGTGCGTGTCTCCCACCAAATGGACTTAGTGCACTCCTCACTTAGACGATGGCTTGTTTGATGACCAGATTTTGAAATTCCTGATGCTATTCTTTTTAAAAAAAATTATTTATTTATTTATTTACATTTTATTAGGGGTTCATACAACTCTTATCACAATCCACACATATGCATACATCAATTGTATAAAGCACATCCATACATTCTTTGCGCTAATCATTTTCAAAACATTTGCTCTCCACTTAAGCCCTTTGCATCAGGTCCTCTTTTTTTTCTCCTTGCTCCCCGTTCCTCCATCCCTCATGAGCCCTTGATAATTTATAGATTGTTATTTTGTCATATCTTGCCCTATCCGGAGTCTCCCTTTCCCACCTTATCTGCCATCCGTTTCCCAGGGAGGAGGTCACATGTGGATCCTTGTAATCAGTTCCCCCTTTCCAACCCACTCACCCTCTACTCTCCCAGTATCGCCCCCTCACACCCCTGGTCCTGAAGGCATCATCCACCCCTGACTCCCCGTGCCTCCAGTTCCCACATGCACCAGTGTACAACCTCTGCCTTATCCAGTCCTGCAAGGTAGAATTTGGATCTATATATATTTTTGCATGATGCCTTATACCTGGTCCCTTTGGCACCTCGTGATTGCACAGGCTGGTGTGCTTCTTCCATGTGGACTTTATTGCTTCTGAACTAGATGGTCACTTGTTCACCTTCAAGCCTTTAAGACCACAGACACTATCTCATTGGATAGCCGGGCACCATCAGCTTTCTTCACCACATTTGCTTATGCACCCGTTTGTCTTCGGCGATCGTATCATGGAGGTGTGCAGCCAATGATATGATTTTTTGTTCTTTGATGTCTGATAACTGATTCCTTTGGGACCACGTGATCACACAGGCTGGTGTGTTCTTCCACGTGGGCTTTGTTGCTTCTGAGCTAGATGGCCGCTTGTTTATCTTCAAGCCTCTAAGACCCCAGACAGTATCTCTTTTGATAGCCGGGCACCATCAGCTTTCTTCTCCACATTTACTTCTTCACCCACTTTGGCTTCAGCAGTTGTGTCAGGAGGATGAGCATCATAGAGTGCCAATTTAATAAAAGAAAGTATTCATGCCTTGAGGGAGTGCTTGAATAGAGGCCCAAGGTTATTCTGCCACCTCAATACTAAACCTAAAAATATAGACACAGAGATCTATTTCCCCATCCTCATATATATATATTTGCATGTACATGTCTTTGTCTAGACCTCTATAAATGCCCTTTGACTCCTAGCTCTTTGCTCCATCTCCCTTGACTTTCCTCCTGCCCTTAGACCAAGCTCCGTCCCCACCTGGGTTACAGCTATACCTCTTCTTTACGTAGCCTTACCCTCAATCATTCCCTACCAGGCCTGCCACTCACCCTTCACTACCATTTTGGGTCCCATGTTGTTCCCTTGTCCTTGTGTTTGTTAACACCACTTCCTTACACCACCCCCCCCACTTCCCCTTATCCCAAGTCCCCCCAGAACTGTCGGTCCTGTTGTTTTGCCTCCAGATAGTTCATCCAGCCTGTCTTATTTAGACAGATCTGTGGAGACAATAACATGCATGAAAACAAGACAGAGGAAAACAAAGCAACAGTATACAACCAGACAACAAAACAACAAACCACTGACAAAGAACAAAACAAAACACAAAAAGAAAGAAAAGCTTGTAGTTAGTTCAAGGATCATTTGTTAGCCCTTAGGAGTGTTTTCCAGTCCAGTCTGTTGGGGCACCACGCCCTGGCCCCAAAGTCCACTTTCAGCATTCCCTGGGGACCTTGCCACTCCATTCCCTTGCTGTTCCGTGGAACTCCCCCAGTGCTTTGCCTCGGTGTGGTGGGATCAGGTCAGGTGCAATTCCCACACTGTGTCTCCGGTGCTGTCCCCTGTATCGCCCTTGGTCACTGAAGGGCATCATGTCTCATAGTGGGGCCAGCCATGTTGTTCTCTCTGTGGACTGGCTGCTCTACTCAGGAACATCATCCTCACGGCCTGGTGGGCCAGGCTGTGCTCCACTCTCTCCTCCTGCCCCTTCATCTGCTCCCGTGTGCTCTGATCAAATATGTCCATCTCCCGGAGCTGCAGAGTCAATGTCGTCCTTTGAAACAAATTCTTCTCTGGGGAGGAGCTGGAATCCACTTAATTTATGGTGCTGGGGCCTGCCACCCAGATCTCTCCACTGGTTCCCTACTCCACGTCGGGATATTGCATTCACACCTTGCGGCACTGGGTTGAAGTCTGGTCTCATTTTCCCTGTGGAGATATAACAATACCCTCCCCTTGGATGGGTTAGTGCCCCATGCCCCCACTACCCTTTTCTTCCTTATATTCATCTTTTTATTTTCCTTTCCCCACCTCCTCCGCCGTTGTCTACCATGTGCATCCCTGGTTTTGATCTGGTCTCTGCCATATTACACAGTCTTCACCCCAAAAATGTTTGTGTAGAGTAGCTTTTTTCCCCTATGCCACTTTTGCATTTTTAAAAAATACTTACCTCAGTGGGTTCATGTTGTACTTGTCCTTTGTGCCTCACTTACTTCTCTTAGCATGATTTCCTCCAGTTCTTCCCATGCCGCTATGTGCCTCATACGTTCATCATGGCTTTTTAGTGATGCGTAGTACTCCATTGTATGTATATACCACAGTTTTTTTAATCCAATTGTCAGTTGATGAAAACTTGGGTTGCTTCCAGCCTCTTGCAATTGTGAACTGTGCTGCAATGAACATTGGAGCACAGATGTCTGACCTTGGTTTGTTTCTTGCCTCTTCTGGGTATATGCCCAGTAGGTGGATTGCTGAGTCACATGGTAATTCTATTTCCATCTGTTTTAGGTATCGCCAGATTGATTTCCATAGTGGCTGTATGTACTTACAGGCCCACCAGCAGTGGATGAGAGTTCCTGTCTCCCCACAGCCCCTCCAACACTTGTTACCTTCTGATTTTTTGAATTGGGCCACCTTTGAGAGTGTCAGGTGGTACCTCATTGTTGTTTTAATTTGCATTTCTCTTATGGCTAAAGATCGGGAACATTTTCTCATGTTTGTTGGCCATTCAGATTTCTGCCCCTGTGAAATTTCTGTTCAAGTCCTTTGCCCACATCTCAAGTGGGCTATTAGTTTTTTTCTTTTTGGAAGCTAGTAGAGTATTGTAGATTTTTGTAATAAGGCCTTTTTCTGATGTGTCATTGCTAAAGATGTTTTCCCAGTCTGTGGACTCTCTTCTTACTCTCTTGGTGAATTCTTTCGATGTAAACAAGTGTGTTATCTTCAGTATATCCCATTTGTCAATTTGTGCCTCTTCTATGTTTGTGTCCTTACCTATTTCTGATAGCCTGTGTATTCCCTGTGCCAAAGTTCTCAAGTTGGTCCCAATTCCCTCATTGATGGCCCTAATAGTTTGGGGTTTAACTTCAAGGTCTATGATCCACCTTGAGTTTATTCTTGTGCATGGAGTGAGATAAGGGTCTTGCTTCATTTTTCTGCATGTTGATATCCATTTTTTTCCAGCACCACTTGCTAAAGAGTGTATCTGCTTCCCATTTGATATTTTTGGGGCCCTTACCTGATGCTATTCTTTCTGATAGCTGGACACCATCTAGTTTCTTCATTACACTTTGCTTTCACCACACTTTCCTATGGTACCCATATTTTCAGTGAAATGTGTACTTATTGGGGAAAACAATTAAATTAAACAATAATGCATAAGATGCTCTTCAATAATAGAGATAATTTTTTTTTACAAAGATGAGATTAATTCTAAAATATAATATGGCATTTTTTAGTGTGAAAATGCCATATTCATGATTAAACAATAAAGAAGCACACTTCAAGTCTATAGGAATAACTATGGAGTTAAAAAAATTTTTTCATAATACTAAATGTAGAAACATAAATTAGAACATATACAATTAGTGGTGTATTGTAATTCTCTTTAAAAATTAAGCTTATATTGAAATTAAACAGTTGTACAAGAGAATTAGAACATTAATAGCAAGATTCTATAATTAGAGGAATAAAGGATTAACAAAAGCACTAGTTTTAGAAAATTGTTATTAATGTGGCAAAATTATATTCATTAATTGGATCCATTTGCCAAACAGGCTCTCTTTTAATTAATTCTCAACTTTGCTTGTTTGTTGTTGCTTCTTTGTTGTGTGACTGATTGTCTTCCCCCTAACTCATGAGACCAAACACAGATTGACCAGATTCTTTATATCTGGCTTACTCTAATTGCATTTTAGTCTTGCAGTTTTTCTTTGTTTTTTAGCACTCTTTTCTATTTTCTACACTCTGTTTTTCTGCCATTTGTTGTAATAATGTAAGTATTTTAGTACTTCATTTTTATTCCTCTATTGGCTTCTAGTCACATACCATCACTTAATTGTTTTGATTGCTCCCATAATTGCAATATACACAGTTAACTTATCGTCTTCTTAGAGCTAATATTGTGCCATTTTCTATAAAATTAAGAACCTTGCTTCAAAACAATTATACTCACCATCACCATCAGGGCTATTGCTGACATAGTATAGTCCACTGGTTCTCAACCTCCCTAAATCTGTGACCCTTTAATACAGTTCCTCATGTTGTGGGACACCTCCCCCCAACATAAAATTATTATCATTGATACTTCATAACTGTAATTTTTCTACTGTTATGAATTAGGTGACCCCTGTTGAAAGGGTCATTTGACCCCAAAAGGGGTCACAACCCACAGGTTGAGAGCCGCTGGCATAGTCAAACAAAACAAACTGAAGGAACATTGAAAGCACATGTTAAGGAATTGGGAAAACAATTATCTGGCTAACTGAATGCCCAGTCTGAAGAAATAGTGACCCAACACAATATGGAAATTATTGATATATTGATATAAACTAGTAAAATTTTGCTGAAGATAATTCAAACTTATTGCAACAGTACATCAAAATGGAGTTGCCAGAAATTCAAGATGGATTCAGAAGTCATGGCATAAGGAACATCATTGTGATGTCAAACATATCTTGATTCAAAGCAGAGAATAACACAGAGGTGTTTACTTTTGTTCTATTGACTATGTAAGTGTATTTAACTGTGCGGATCCTAACAGATTATGGATGACATTGAGAAGAATAGGAATTCAAGACCAGTTTATTGTGCTCATGCAGAACCTGCACATGGGCCAATAGGAAGTCATTTGAACAGAACAAAGCAATACTGCAGAGTTTAATCTCAAGAAAGGTGTTTGTCAGGGTTGCAGCCATTCATCATATGTGATCAATATGTTTGCTAAACAAACAATCTTAGACTCTGTACGATATGAAGAAGAAGGTGGTTTCAGGATGAGAGGACGGTCACTCTTCCACCAGAAGTACTGACACAAAGGCTTCAGTGACGGGCCCAAAGGGAATGATTATTGAGAGGAAGGCCCAGTACTAGCCAAGGTCTCTCTGTGTGAGTTACTATGAGTTGGAAGGAGTAGATAGTACTTCTCAACAAAGCAGAGTTGATTCTATCTCAGAGTGATACTGATAAGATTTCTGAGGTTTTGTAAATTTTTACCAGCTCAAACTATTTCATCTTTTGTGTGTATGCGTGTAGTAGCTGGGGGGTTTGAATCATCTGCTTTAAGGTTAGCAGCAAAAAGCTTACCAAACAAAGCAACGTGTGCAGCTTTAGAAGAAATAGATTTGAAAATAGCATGTTTGCATTCACTATTATCATTGTCCTAATATTAAATCTATTTATTCCTACCTTCAGAGCCTAAGAAGTGAAATGAGCTTTGAATGACTTAGTCAAAAGAATTCTATTTCTCTCATGTTGACATTATATTTCTGTCATGTGGACATGTTGACATTTCAGGTTCAAGTTACCGGGAAAGTTTGGGGAAAGGCATCTATGACTAGACTAGAGCAACAAACTGCTTCTCGTGTTTGGTATTGTGAATATAGAAACTGATAGCAAACTTTTAGAAACTCTGTGAAGTACTCTGAGGGGTTAAATTTATTAAATCTAATAATAAAACTGGAATCTTTATTGTTCTTATTTCTTTTAATACTTTAAAATTATGTTTTGAAAAATACTGATAAGTAATGTATTAAAGGAATATGTGTTCCTTCTTCACAAACACAAAAACAAACCCTAAGAAACATTGGATGTATGAACCTTACATTTCTCATCTAGGGGGTCTTGGTGGCACACTGGGTCACAAGTGGATCTGCTAACCTGAGCCCACCTGCTGCTCCATGGGAGAATTTCTATCCCATAGAAATGTATAGTCTCTGAAACCCCTAGGAGCAGCTTTATAATGTCCTAGAGGGTCTATATGGGTCAGAATAAATGTCATTGCAATGAATGAGAGCTATATTTCTAATCTATCTTTCATTGGCCCTTTCTCAAATCTAGATCGACCTTATAAGATAGGCATTTTATGGGGCTCAACTATCCTTCTACGCTCTGTCAAAGCACACTTCACACATTACAATTTCCAATTTTAAAAGGCATTTGGTAGACAGCATTCATGCATTGAAAAACAATCCTTAGTAAAATAAACAGCGTATGTAGTAAAATAAACAGCGTATGTAGCAAAATAAACAAAAGGAACACATTCTTTAAATGGAGGACTAAAATAACGAATTACTTTGAATTATAAACTAAACAGAAAATGAGATAGTATAATTTACTACAAATTAAAGATAATAAGTTACAGTGCCTGGAAACTTCATGTACATGAGTTATAAACTCTATCAGTATGTCTACTATTGAATGAAGACAAGAGTGCACCATTGTCTGCCTCTCAGAAAGAATAATGCTTGGGGTCTTAAAGGGTTAAAATAAGCAGCCATTTTAAGGAGGCATTAACGAAGTCCGCATGGAATAAACACAGCAGCCTGTGTGATCCAGGGATAAATATTAAAAGATAAATATTAAAATATACATCGGAAGACAGGAATAGTATCAGAGCTTAAATTGTGAACACTCAATTTGCAGAAGGCTATGGAGGACATTGGAAACTTTAAATCCATTTGAAGAGTTAACCTTCCGGTTACCCCCCTCTGGCCATAGTCCAGGGAGGTCTTGGTATCAGACAGAGAGCAGTATAAAAGTTGATATTGGCAGATATGGTTAGGTTAAAATGTAATATCATGTCATTTGATCTTCTTTTGACCCATTTTAAAATTGTTTCAGTCTTTAGCATTTTCTGTTTTCTTTTTGATTGTGATGTTTCTGTTTTGCTTATTCATTGTTGTTGGTTTGTGTTTGTTTGCTTCCTGTTTTGTACGATTTGTATGATTTTCTCCATACAAATCCCAGGCTAGGTAGATCGAAAGAGAAAGTAGTAATAGCCTTGGGTCATGGCAGGGGAAGATGGAGTAAATGGGGAGCTGTCAATGAGTATGAAGAAAAAAATGTATTGAAATTGATTGTGATGATGATTGCACAAATGTTCTTAATATGATAAATTGTATGGCATGGGACGTACATTCCAGTAAAATAAAAAAATTAATTTGGATAACTCCAGAAAAGAAATGAAGAAAAACCACCCCTTTTCCCCTCACCACACACACATACAGACACACACACACACATACAGACACACACACACCCATACAGACACACACACACACACACACACATACAGACACACACATACACATACAGACACACACATACAGACACACACACACACATACAGACACACACACATACAGACACACACACACACTTTAAAGCTTTTTAAAAATGCTTATTCCAAGTATTTTAAAGCTTTTAAAAAATGCTTATTCCAACTATGGATAAAACTAAGTCAGAAAGCTTTTGTGTGAATACTCAGGTGCAGATTGTGAAGTTAGTCATGTACCTCCATTCATCATACATTATTATCTATATGCAGTTTCCACATTTTGCTGCTTTCTGAGCTTCGCTTTATCCATATTTGATTAAACCAGGGACTCCTCAGAAAATGGATGCAATCTGAACTTCACTTTATCAGAACTGATTCTGATTCATGTCGACCTGCTCTATAGAAAGTAGAATTTTCCAGCCTGAAACAATGAGAAACAGTTTGCCATGTCTGTCTTTGGAGGAGACCCTGGTTGAGTTTGAAGTTCCAAACTTTGAGTGTTTTACCATGTGCACCATCCAAGGACACTTACTCCCACATGTACTGCCTATTCTTTTATTCATCTGACTATACCTGTTATTCCCATTTTCCACACCATTCTTTCTTTTCCATATATAAATTTATAATGACTGTAATCCTTTTGTTTTGGTTAATTTGCACAGGTTGAGGAAACATATATGTGTTTTCTCTATGAGCTAGTATACAAGTTGCTTAGCATGAATACATGTGGAAACAAGGGCCTTGGGTGACACAAACAGATAAGTGCTCAAAAGTTAGGGGTTCAAACCCACACAGAGTCTCCACAGAAGACAGACCCAGTAATTTGTTTCACTCAGCTCCAGGGTTGAAATGCCTATAGTGCAGTTCTACTGTATACATATATGTTCCCCATGAGCCAGAATCAACTTGACAGTAAGTGGCAACAACACGTGCAAGCTTTATGTTGTGTTCTATGTGTTCATTCTATATGTTCATTCTAGCAAAAGGACAATATGCCTCTAGAGGCTCATCTGTTAATATCAATGAACCAGCGAACTCTGCATTTGTTTTAAGACGCACACTTAAAGTATAACTGATCAAGTTAATTTTATATAATATGGATAGCAATTGTATTCTAAAAATAAGATACATTTTATAAAACAATACATCGCTTTTTACTGGAAGGTGTATCATGTTATCTGCTCATTTTTTATTTATGATAGTAAAGCCAATACAAAAAGGTTGGTTTGTAATGTCTAAGTAAAGCAACCCCCCCAAAAAACACAAAAACAAACCAAGTAGGAGTGAAGAAAAGGAATGAAACAAATGAGCGTAAAATACCAACTTCTGTCATAAATGAGTTCAAATGGATACAACCTAAAACTTATATGAAGAATTGAGGATGTTGGGATGAGGAACACCAAAATCAAGCATGATAGCAACATCTACAAAAGTATTGATCACATCTTCTAAACATAATATTAATAAATTTAATAGTTCTTAACTATAATTATGAAAACACTGTGAATATTTGTTGTATAGCCATTCTCATTTGGTAAAAATTATTTTTAATAGGAAAGTAAACTAAATAATCTGATTTTCTTATTGTCTCCTAGGACACTTGATCCAAGGAGACTTTGTTTTGCTATTGTCTAATGAAATTACTCCAAAGAGTCATTAATGACTTTCTAATGTAACTCACCAGGGATCTTTTGCTTCTTCATTTATTTGTGGGTAGAGCAAATTAAAAATAGAAAGTCGAGGTTTATAGTATTAAATCTGAGTCTCTGCCCGATGAAATTGTTATAACAATTCTTGGCAAATAGAAGAATTTCCAGCATTGTACTGTCATTAGAATGATTATTTTTCCTTTTAAAAGCTACAATATTCAATGAAGTATATCTTAGGTCTAGAATGCCAAAAGTCCATTATTTGTTGACAACAAGGCCAGATAGCTCTGTGCATACTCAGAGAACTTGTGAGGATCAATGCATATGCAAAAATAAAGGGCTTTCACATGAAAACCTTTGTCACATCTTACCACATGCAACTAAATGGCTTTAAGAATTGCAATATTTAAACAGCTTTTAGAAATGATGGTTGACTGAACAAAAATGTAAGTATGATATAATTTTAAATATTTATAATATTTCTTTAAAATAAAACCTTGACCATATTTTTGAGAAATAAATGTTTTCACTTATCTATATTAAAATGAGATATGTAAATGATAGGTTATAGATTTCATGTGTATTTAGCCTACCCAAATACATCCACTGCTGACTGGACTCCAACTCATAGCAACTATGTAGGACAGAGACTGAAAACCTCTACACCAGCAGACTGCTTAATCACACACTGCAGTTCACAGTTCAGTGCTTAACTCACAGTGATATATATACATATATATAATCACTAAATAACTGATATATCCCTGAACCATTTCAGGTTTTTAGTTATTTATTGGACGATAAAAAAAATAGAGATTAGTCAGTTACATGGGTGCCAATTATTTTATAGAATATCTTGATATCTTTATTGAATATTTTGATAGCCCGACTATCAAAAGATATAACGTCTAGGGTCTTATAGGCTTGAAAGTAAACAAGCAGCCATCTAGCTCAGATGCAACAAAGCCCACATGGGAGAAGCACACCAGCCTGTGTGATCATGAGTTGCTGAAGGGATCAGTTATCAGGCATCAAAGAACAAAAAATCATATCATTGTGTGCTCACCTCCCTGATATGACCGCTAAAGACAAATGGGTGCATAAGCAAATGTAGTGAAGAAAGCTGATGCTATCTGGCTATCAAAAGACAGCATATGGGGTCTTAAAGGCTAGAAGGTAAAAAAAGAGGCCATCTAGTCGAGAAGCAACAAAGCCCACACGGAAGAAGCACACTAGTCTGTGTGATCACAAGGTGTCGAAGGGATCAGGTACCAGGCATCAAAGAACAAGAAAAAATCATATCATTGTGAATGAGGGGGAGTTCAGATTGAGGACCCAAAGCCCATCTGTAGGCAACTGGACATCCCTTTACAGAAGGGTCACGGGAAGGAGATGAGCCAGTCAGGGTGCAGTGTAGCAGCAATGAAACATACAACTTTCCTCTAGTTCTTTAATGCTTCCTCCCTGACCCCTCCCCACCACTATCATGATCCCAATTCTACCTTACAAATATGACTAGATCAGAGGATGTACACTGGTACAGAGAGGAACTGGAAACACAGGGAATCCAGGGAGGATTATCCCTTCAGGACCAGTGGTGAGAGTGGCGATACTGGGAAGATGAAGGGAGGGAGGGGTAGAAAGGGGAAACCCATTATAGGGATCTACATATAACCTCCTCCCTGGGGGATGGACAACAGAAATGTGGGTGAAGGGAGACGTCAGGCAGTGTAAGATATGACAAAATAAAAATTTGTAAATTATGAAGGGTTCATGAAGGAGGGGTAGTGGGGAGCGGGAGGGAAATGAGGAGCTGATGCCAGGGGCTTAAGTGGAGAGCTAATGTCTTGAGAATAATGAGGGTAATGAATGTACAAATGTACTTTATACAATTGATGTATGTATGTATTGTGATAAGAGTTGTATGAGCCCCCAATAAAATGATTAAAATAATAATAATAACAAAACCCAAAAAACCAGAGATTAGTCAGTTGCATGTGTACCAATTATTTTATTGAATATCTTGTGGCATTGTGTAATTTAGAAATATTTTAGAGCACAGTGATACACATGTGGCCTCAGAGATAAGGAAAAAGATCGCAGAGAAGTAAGCACATTGCAGCACTTTTCGTGGTTCTTGTTTCTAGCTGTGAGTCATCCTGCTGCTTTTAATTCAGAGCAACCCCATATGTGCTTCTCCTTGTTAGAATGTATACTTTAATTAAGAGGAGATAGTAACACCTTTTGTCAAAAGTAAAAGTAACACAAAGAAGCAGAGGAGTAAATCAGTTAACAATATTAACTATTTTTTTCACAAGATCTTCTATAAAAGAAAAGCAGCAAAAATGAGTGCACAAGAAACACAAAATGTCTGTATCTTTTGTTCTCTTTCCCAGAAATTATGGAGAATAGAATAAAAGCTACAGAAATCTAATAAGCACATCAAAGCAATATTAATATAAGTTCAAGTAGGAATTAGTACCTTTGTCTATGTTTGTATGCATATTAGTATATGTAAAGTTTTTCAGAAAATATTCCTCAAATATTCACCATGTAACAGATATTGTGTTAGTTCTTTTGGCTATCAGTGAGGAAGACCCTAACACGATTTTATCAGATACATTCTAAATTCACCACTAAGATAGTGCAGAGTACTGTTTGCTTTAGGATCCCAGGAGAGTGCACTTGGACTAAAATAATTTTGAAATCTAGTCAGAGGAAGTGGTGCTTCATCTAGAAATCAACAATGAATAGTTGTTACCCAGGTGAAGTTGGGTAACAGCAGATGACAGCAACAAACAACAAGAAAAGCATTTACTATAATATGCCTGGCATAGAGTACATGATTAATAAAGAGAAATCTTTAGCATAGCAGAAATGGAGAGGGAATAAGAGATGTGGAAGATTACAATGTCTGTTTCAGGTACATTGAGATGGAGAAATTCAACATATATGTCAGAAGAAATCCATGACTAGTCATAGAAATTGAGTAAGCACCTATTGAAAGGTAAACAAGATCACAGGGGTTGTGGGGAAAAGAAGAGTGTGTCTAGTTAGAAGAAAAGAAGTCACTGGCATTTCAATGGTAGCATTCCACCTTTCATGCACAACATCGAGGTTCAAATCCCACCCAATGTGCTTTAGGAACAGCCACGATGCCTTGGTTAGTAGAAAGTCTTCAGAAAATATTCTGAAAATTTTCAGAAACCTGATGATTAACAGGTTTGGGAAGATCTTTCAAACTAAGACAAAGTAAAAATATCTGGTGATCTACTGAAAAAAAATCAACGAAAAACACTGTGAATGACAACAAATCGGCAACCAATCTAGCAGAGGTTTGACTGATTGTGCAGGAGTCTTCATGAGTTAAGGACGGACTCAACAGTGGATAGCAACAAATATGAGGATCAAGCAGGGAAATAGTGAAGAAATGCATAAATACCACAGTAATTGTTTTACAGCTAATTGTCAAAGCATTTTATAAATACTATGAATTAAATAAATTATGTGTTAAGACATGGTATTATACATGACAGTGAGCGATAAGTAAATGATGTATTTATAGGGAAACTAAGACAAGAAAAATGAAAATGAGAATGAAGCTTCTTTGTTTGCTCATGAGTAAGACGTTTTTCTGTAGGATGAGATAAGATACACTTCTCCAAAATAAACAGGCAAAAAAATAAAAACAACTGATGCTGGCACAAAGAACCCATATTGTACCCAAAACGTTTTAGAGTGAGTCCAAACTAAATATTATGACAGGATCTTAATGATAAGGGTCAAAACTTTAAACAAAAATTTATCACTAATGATGTGAATTTTAATTCAGGATGGGAGCCAATAGCTTTTTATACTAAAAATCATACCATATTAGTAAATAAATTGAAACATTTCTATAACATGTATTAAAATGTAGTATTAAAGCAGGATGAAGATAAAGTGATTTATTAGACTTTATTCTCATTATATGTTCCATAAATAATCTCTGAATTGTTGGACATGCAGGTTGGACTAAAGAAGCCACCAGTGATGAAAAACTATACAATAACAGCATTCATACTACTGGGACTGACAGATGATCCTCATATGCAAGTTCTGATTTTTGTCTCTCTATTTTTCACTTACATGTTAAGTGTAACTGGGAATTTGACCATCATCACACTCACCCTTGTGGATTCCCATCTCAAAACCCCCATGTACTTTTTTTTACAGAATTTCTCCATTTTAGAGATTTCATTCACATCTGCCTGCATTCCCAGGTACTTGTATAGCATAGCAGCAGGTGACAAGGTCATCACCTACAATGCCTGTGCCGTTCAGGTATTTTTTACTGACCTCTTTGCAGTCACAGAGTTTTTCCTTCTGGCCGCTATGTCCTATGATCGCTACGTGGCCATCTGCAAGCCTTTACATTATGTGACCATCATGAGCAGCAGAGTCTGCAAGAAACTTGTGCTTTGCTGTTGGTTATCTGGATTGTTGATCATCATATCCCCACTTAGTCTAGGACTGAATCTGGCGTTCTGTGATTCAAATGTTATTGATCATTTTCTCTGTGATGCTTCTCCTCTTCTGAAGATTTCGTGTTCAGATACATGGTTTATGGAGAAAACTGTTATCATTTGTGCAGTACTGACTCTCATCTTGACCCTTATGTGTGTAGTTCTCTCCTATGCTTATATCATCAAGACAATTTTAAGGTTTCCATCTGTCCAGCAAAGGAAGAGAGCCTTTTCCACCTGTTCATCACACATGATTGTGGTGTCCATCACTTATGGAACATGTATGTTCATCTATATGAATCCTACAGCAAAGGAAGAAGTGACCATTAATAAAGTGGTATCACTCCTCATTTCTTCTGTTTCACCCATGTTAAATCCATTTATTTATACCCTGAGAAATAAGCAAGTGAAGGACGCTTTCAAGGATTCAATCAAAAGAATGGCATCATTCTTAAAGAAATATAACTAATATAGATGTGAATAAGGCATGCCTGAAATAACCTGCCTGATAATTTATATTTCAGTTATGTTAGCTATCTTGACTCCACTTTAAATTTACTTTCATTGCATGTTAATAAACTCATTAATTTCCTTTGTTTTTTACTCATACTTTGGAAGGGGATTTTTATCTTAGTAAAGATATTTCTTAGCCCAGGTTGACTAGAGAAACAAATTCAGAGACACTCATATATGTGCACGAGATAACCTTATATCAAGAAGCAATTATTCATCAATAAACATCCCAGCCCAGTCCAAATCAAGTCCACAAATTCAATATTAACCCATAAGCCCATGAATTCCTCTTCAGCCTCATGCAGCACATGCAGTGATGCTGAATTCAGGAAGATCACAGTGGATGGAAAGTCCTGTGCATCCAGTGGTGGTGGAAGCATCTCCATCAGTGTGGTTCCATCTGGCTTGTCCATGGGAAGTTGAAGCTGAGAGAGTGTGTCCCGCCTCCAGGGAGGAAGAGAGGAAACTCCCAGAATCCTCATGAGAAGGCCTAGAGCACAAGGAAGCATCAATTAACTGTGACCTTACTGACAGGCTAGACTCCAGCCCTATAACCTATTTATCAACTTGACATGAAATTATGTAACTAGAGCAGACATAAAAATATATTTATGATAATTCCAAGTTTGTATAAATTATCTCATATAATTTAATAGTTTAATATTATATGGAATATCATTTGGTTTTGCATAAAATTGATGATATAATGTTATTAATTACAATATTAAAAATGGACACTATAATACAAAAATTCAAGATATAACTGTAATTTTTGTTAAAATGCTGAACAGCATAGAAAAAGGCATGATATAAAAATAATTTAGAAAAGAAAGACAGCTTAATTTCTAAAACTTTAGAAAAATAAATTAAAAGCACACAAAATGGATCAATTTTCACAAAATAGTATTTGGGACATATAACTGAAAGTAAATATAAAAATTTTATCAACAAAAAGATGTCAGATAATCAGATTAAATGGAAATTTAGATAAATAATCCAATCTATTACCTTTGGGTTCCTAGTAAAATCAAATGGTGGAGGGGCAAGGTGTTGAATCATGGGTTTCAGGGACATGTGCTTTAATGTCCACATATTATGAGTGATTAAGCTTCAGAATTCATCACAGCACATGACATTTACAGAGTAGCATAAAATCAAATCTTTAAAAGTGTGATTAAAAAAAAAAGTCACTGATTCTCATAAGAGGTGAAAATTTAGTTTCAGATATATTCCATAACTCTTTGGACTGAGTTATATAAAAATTGAAAACTAAACATGCATTATTGAATAGTTAATTCTGACACATAGCAGCTCTGTAGGACAGGGTATGATTTCCCCATGGAATCCAAGGCTGAAATCTCCACAGAAGCAGCCTGCCACATTTTCCCCTGAAGGGCAGCTGATGAATCAGAAGTAAATAAATACATGAACTAACCAATTCCTACTTACAGGGTCCCTAATGTGGACATTTTTTGGTCGCTTCAGTGCCATGATACCTCCCTGAGAAGGCTCTGAAAAGATAAGCTCCACCCAGTGCCTTGAGGAATCAGTATCCTAAAAGACTTGCTGAAATTGCTGTTGGTAGATGAAGGAACAAAAGGAGTATTTTGCCTTTTTGAATTTTGAACTGTAGATTTGCTCTTGAAGCTGGAAAAATCTGGAGCTATGAAGAAATTCTCCTTTCTAGGACTAACTGTTAAAGAGAGCCCGAGGGCAGCCTGAAATGATCGTTAGGTGACCACCTGGATCCACATGTGAGTGTAAGTGGGAGAAACTGGTTGAGTCTGAACAATGACTCCCATGGACCTGTTCTACAGAAACATGGGGTGAAGATGAGAGCAGGGTGGTTGGTGTGAAGTTAAAGAGTTGTGTGGAACCTGAGCCAATCGCATGACGTAGTCCAAGGGGCTAGGGTAGTTGAGAATTTGTGAAGGGCCCCATGGTCGAAAAACAAGGTGCCCAGTGGGCTTCCTGATGAGGCTAAGTGAGGCAGCATACATTGATTTGACCAGAATCAGACCAGATGAAGATAAGATTTTTGAGCCTAAATTGGTGCACATTGCTGCTGAATTTATGGATGGCCTGGTTAATTCGACTTTGCTTACGGAGGTGAAATCATAAGGTTCCAACTGGAATGAAGATTCTTCACAACAAGACATGTTTGTCTCCTCAGAGCACTGGGTATTATAAATGGGCAGTATAGAAATTGGATACCCAAAATTGAGGCATGGGGGGATAAAGTGGCGGTTTACAAACTTTCATGGGTTGGGGAATATGTTAATGGGATTATAGGATTATAGAATTGTTGTTCCCACAACTTCAATGGTTAGGCATTGACTATTTTTTGTTTTGTTCACTGATGGAATATTTCAATGAAGGTGGCACATACTGAGTTATATACATTTTAGTTTTATCCTGTTTGGCATAAATATGATCCTACTATTGTCTTTGTTTAAAAACTATGTATGGCTAAAGAGTTGTGTAAAGGTGCCAAGTTGACAAAGGTTGGTCTGTGGTAGTTACATAAATTTGTATCAACATAAAGATATGAAAGTGTAAGGGTGGTATCCAGGTCACAGTCTGATGGTGCCTAACTGTGGATGTGACCTTTTCATAACGAGACCTCAGTACTCTCTGCTTTTACCTTCATGCCAACAAATTTCATTGAGCCATTGGATCCACAAGACTTCAAGCACCAGGCTGCATCTTCCTTCCTTTTTCATAGTTGTTATGGCTTTGTGTATCTTAAAGAGGGACTTATGGACTAGAAACAGACTATGGTCTAGTATCGGATATATGGACTTGAGTTTGAGCTGTTTTCTTGATATATAATGACTACTGAATATAAATTCTTCTGTATGCTTCTATGAGTGTCACTGGATTTGTTTTGCTAGTCAACCTGGCCTAACACACCCCGCATAGTAAACCATATGATAGCTCTTTCCATAAAGTCAGTCCCAATCTATTTCAGCTTACCAATGCCCAACGTATTAATTTCATGCTTTCAATTTAATTTTTAATGATTTATAATTTACTTAGTTTTAAAAAGATCATTTTATTGAGACTTTTATAGCTCTTACAATTTTATCAAGCAAACTTGTACATGTTTCCATCATTATTTTCTAAACATTTACATTCTATTTGAGGCTATAGTATCAGTTCCTTTTTTTACCTTCCTTCCCTGCTCCCATCCTTGTGACCCCTTGATAAATTGTTAATTATTATTTTAGCATCTTACACCAACTAATGTCTCCCTTCCCCTGCAGTTTCTCCCCCCTTCTCTCTCAACCTTCCCCCTACCTTCCAAGTATTACTACTCTGATTACTGTTCTATCTGAGGGGTTTATCTGACTTGGATTCCATGTGTCCTGAGCACTTCTATACCTGTGTATGTACTCCAGCCTAGCCCGAAATGAAAGGCAGGCCTGGGGGCATGTTAGGGTGGTAAGAGAGCCTCAAGGAACCAGAGGAATAGTGTGTGTTTCATCAGTGCTCTACTTCACCCTGGTTGACGCATCCCTTCTTTGTGTCCTTTCTGTGTCCCACTGTCTCTATATGGTTTCTTCTCTGGCCCACCGCATTCTCAACTGTATGTTTTGTTTGTTTGCTTTGGATCTTCTGATGCCTGTTTCCTGATCCTTTTGACTGGTGTCCTTCTTCCGTGTGGGCTTGTTGCTTCTCTGCTAGAGGGTTGCTTGTTTAACTTAAAACCCTTAAGGTCACACATGCTATGTCTTTTGATAGCCGGGAATCATCATTTTCCTTCACGACCTTTGCTTGTGCACCCATTTTGTCTTCTGCGATCGTGTAGAGAGGGTGAGCATCCAAAATGCCAGGTTGTTAGCACTAACTGTTCTTGCATTGTGGGAAGGCTTGAGCAGAGGCCCAAAGTCTGTCCACTTCCTCAGGCTATGTGCTATACATGCTATATAGCTTAAATGCGATATAAATACATGTATGTAAGCCAATACATCTATTTGTATGGTTTAATATATTTACATAAGTGTACACTTACGTTTGTACCTCTATCCAGAATTTTGCTTCCTAGATTTTTTCTCTGTTCACTTTTAATTTCCTCCTTTCCCACCATCACCTTCAGCCTTCTACTGCCTTCAATAATTCCTCTCAGCTTGATTGTTTTGCTCCAACACCCCAGGAGCTCTATGTCCTCCTCGTTGTTGATTTTAATCCCCTAGTTGTTCCCCTGTCTCTATGGCATTGTTTGCCCACCACTCCCCTCTCCCCTTAAGTCCCTCTGGAACCTTTGGTCCTGTTGCTTTCTCCTCAGACTTGGTTCCCATGCCTACCTTATATTGGTAGCAATATCTTAGACAATACAAAAAGAACACAAAAGTTGGATAAAAAGAAAAAATGATTTATTATATCAAATCTACACATGCATATATGTATATATGCATTATAACTAGCAACGTCCCTCCCCAAAAATGGATAGGTGATTCCTGGTCTGGCCATTGACCATTCTGACCGTCTCCCCACTGGTCCTGGGGGTTCCAGGAACTTCCCCTCCTATGCCAAAGTCTATTTTGGGTGCTCATCAGGGGCTGGGGGCTTCAGACTGGATTCACTCCCCGTGTGTTCCCAGTATTGTCCTCTGTCATGGTATGCTCCAGTGAGGGGACATGATGTCTTGAGCGGTTGTCAGCATAACAGTCCTCTCTGTGCCTTAGCAGCCCTCTGCAGTGACGTTGACCTCTAGGCTTAATGTGCCTATATGGGGTCTAGGCCGCAACTCTCTTTTTTCCTTCTTGGCTTGCTTCTGTGGCAGCACGGCAGGTCGACGCCTTTCCTCAACTTGTAGGTTTAGTGTTATCCTCTGTAGCACACATTTCTAGGATGGGGTCAGTTTGGCTCTGACTGGGGCTGACCCCATAGCCCACTCTGTTCATGTGTTGCTCCATGTCATTATGTTGCCCTTAAGGTTTGGTGCACCATGGTGGAGTTTGCATGCTCACTCTCAGTTCTTTGAAGACATAACCAATACTTCCCTCATACCCCCTGCTACCCCAGTGCCATCATCTCCCCCAACTTTCCCTCTCCCTTTTTCCTCCCCTTCTTTATGTTGGAATAACACATACATCCTTGGGTTTGGCCTGTGCCCCACCAGCATGCCTGTACCTCAACCCTTATAGTGTGAGATGAGTGGCTTTTTTTCTATACTTACGATGGTTATCATACTTACCTCAGTGGACTCATGTTGTACTTACCCTTTTGTGATTGGCTAACTTCACTTAGCATAATATCCTCCAACTCTCCCCATGAGGCGATGTGCTTCATGCAATCATCTGTGTTTTTTCAGGATGTGTAGTACTTCATTGTGTGTATGTGTAAGAGTTTCCCAATCCACTCATCTGCCAATGGAAATTTAGGTTCTTTCTAATATTTTGGGATTGTGAATTGTGCTGCAATAATCTTACCTCTTCTGGATATATGCCCTGTAGAGGGATAGATGGGTCATAAGGTAGTTCAATTTTTATTTGCTTTAAACATCTCCAGATCACTTGCCACAGAGTCTGTATGTATCCAAATGACCACCAGCAGTGGAGGAGAGTTCCTAATCTCACCACATCCCCTCCAACATTTGTTGCTTTCTGATTTTCTGATTTGGGTTATCCTCAAGAGTGTTATATGGTATCTCATGGTTGTTTTAATTTGAATTTCTCTGAGGCCTAAGGATAAGGAGCATTTTCTCATGTGTTTATTGACCCTTTGAGTCTCCTCCCTAGTCAAACTTATTTTCAGGTCTTTTGGCCACTTCCTCAGGGGGTTAACTGTTTCCCTCTTTTTGAAGGCTAGGAGGGTATTGTAGATAAGCCCTTTGCCTATTGTGTCATTACTAATAATCTTCTCCCAGTCTGTGAGTTCTGCTATTACTCTCTTGGTGAAGACTTTTGACACACATAAATGTTTTATCATTAGTGTATTCTACTTGTTGATTTCAGATTCACCTGTGTGTGTGTGTATACCCTTACCTTTTGTAGTTAGCCTATATAATCCCTGAGCCAAGGTTTTTAGTTTTGTCCCAATTCCTTCATTGATGGTCCTGATAGTTTGTGTTTTTACTGCTAGGTAGGTGATCCACCTTGAGTTTGTTCTAGGGCATTGGATAAGGTAAGGACCTGTTTTATTTTTCTACAGGTGGATATGCATTGTTTCCAGCACCACTTGTTAAAGTAGGCATCTAAATCCAACTTAATGCTTTATGAGCCCTTGTCGAAGATCCATTGTCTATATGCTGATGGTTTTATTTTCGGGCTTTCTGTACTTTTCCATTGGTCTGAGGATCTGTCATTATTCCAGTACCATGCTGTTTTGACCACTGTGGTTGTGGAGTGGGTGCAAAAGTCAGGTTAGGTGAGCCCTCTGATTTTGTCCTTCTTCTTGATGAGTTCTCTTCTAATTCTGGGCTTCTTCTTTCTCCATATGAAATTGTTGATCAATTTTCCAAATCTTTGAAGTAGGTTGTTGGTATTTGAATCAGTATAGAGTTAAACTTATATATTGCTTTGGGTAAGATGGATATCTTTACTATTTGGAGTCTTCCGATCCAGAAACATGAAATATTCTTCCATATGTGGAGTTCGCTTTTGGTTTCCTGTCATAGGTCCTGTAGTTTTCCTTGTATAAGTCTTTTTTTGTGCTAAATATATTCCTATTTTCATCTGTTCTTGTCTATTGTGAAGGGTACTGCCTTCTTGATCTCCTCCTCCATGGTCTTGTCCAATGTATATAGCAAACCAATAGAATTCTGTTTGTTGATCTTGTATCGTGCCACTCTTTCATATTCCTCTATTGCTGCAAGTACTCCTGTTGTGGAACTTTTGGAGTTTTCAATGTATGGATCCATGTAGTCTGCAGATAGTGATAGTTTCACCTCCTTCTCTCCCACGTGGATATTTTTAATGTCCTTTGCTGCCTTAAGTTGTTAGCTAGAACCCCCAGTATGATGTTGAATATAAGTGGGTACAAGGGTCATCTTTGTCTAGTTCTCTTTTTCAGTGGGATTTTTTGGGGTCTTTTCTTCATTAACTATGAGGTTGACTGTTGACTTTTCATAGATATATTTACTTGAGGAATTTTTCTTCCATTCCTATATTCTTGAGTGTCTTAATTAGGAATGGGTGTTGGATGTTGTCAAATGCTTTTTCTGCATCTATTGATATTATCATGCAATGCTTATCCTTTATCAATGTGGTAAATAAGGTTTATGGATTTTTGGATGGTGAACAATCCCTTCTTCCATAGAAAGAATCATACATTATCATGATGGATGTTTTATATACTTTTGTAATCTATTGGCCAATATTTTGTTAGGGATTTTTTGTTTATGTTCATTAGATATATCGGTCTGTAGTTCTCTATTTCTGTGGGATCCTTGCACTTTTTGGATATAAAAGTTATACTGGTTTTGCAGAATGAGATTGGGCTCTTGCTCTCTTTTTATTTGCTCTGGAATAATTTGTGGAGGATCAGTGTCAGCTCTTTTCTTTATGCTTGGTAGAATCTCTCCTTGGAAGCCATCTGGACTGGGAGCTTTTTTCCATTGGTAGTTTCTTTATAAATAAATACACACACACACACAACCAGATACAGGAGAGTGAAAATATGAAAACTATGGAAAAAATTAATGCTACTAAAAGTTGTTTTTTGAAAAGATTAACAGAATTGATAGACCACTGGAAAACCTAACCAAAGAAAGGAAGAACCAAGGAGACACTCTCGCTCTCTCTGTGAGAACTCCCTGAGAGATGCTCTACTAACAAGACACATGGATCCATGCTGATGGCAGCGAGCACCCTGGACCTGGAGGAGCCACATGGAGACCAATGCCAGCACTGAGATGCTTCCACCATCAGTGGATCCACAAGACTTTCCACTCATTAGCATGTGGTCTTCCTGCATTTGGTGTCATTGCATGTATTTCGTGAGTCTCACGAGGACTTTATAGATTGGTACTGGACATATGGCCTAATATCAGACTTATGGACTTGATCTGGACTAGGTTGGGACATTTTCTCAATATTCAATTGCACTTGGATATAATACTCTTTCTTATACACACACACACGTAAGGAAGGACCAAATTTCAATAGTAAGGATGAGGGATGAAAGAAGGGACATTACAATAGACCCCAATGAAAACAAAAGGATAATTACACAGTATTACAAAGGACTGTACTCCAATGAATTAAACAACTTGGAAGACACTGACCAATTCTTAGAAAAACAATCCCTCCCTAGTCTATCCCCAATGGACATCAAGAACCTCAGCAGACCCATATCAAGGGACTACCAACAAAAAAATCCCCTGGACCAGATGAGTTCACAGGAGAATTCTACCAAGCATTTAGGGAAGAACAGACACTAATCCTACACAAACTCTTCCAGAACATAGAAAAAGACAACAAACTCCCAAACTCCTTCTATGAAGTGAGTATAACTCTGATACCGAAACTGGGTAAGGATCCTACAATAATTGAAAACTACAGACCAATATCCCTAGTGAACATGGATGCAAAAATCCTTAACAAAATACTGACCAATAGAATCCAAAGTACACAAAACAAATAATTCACCATGACCAAGTGGTTTTCATACCAGGGATGCAGGGATGGTTCAACATACGAAAGACCATTAGTATCATTTGCCACATTGACATGAAAACCTATAAGAACCACATGATAATATCGATAGATGTGGAAAAAGCATTTGACAACATTCACACAAATTCCTGTTTAAGACACTCAAGAAGATAGGAATGGAAGGAAAATTCCTCAAGGCATACAAGCTATATATGAAAAACCAACAGCCAAAGTGGTAGTCAAAGGAGAAAAGGCAAACACAATCCCCTTGAAAAAGGGGACCAGACAAGGATGCCAGATATCGTACTTGAAGTTTTAGCTAATAGCATAAGGCAAAAAAAGACATCAAAGGTGAAGGAAGAGGTGAAAATATCCTTTCACAGATGATATGATTTTATATATAGAAAATCCCAAAAGCTCCGCAAAGGGAGTACTGGAAGCAATAGAGGAATATGGCAGAGTGGCAGGATACAAGATCAACAAACAGACGTCTATCAAACTGCTATACACATCAGACAAGATCACAGCAGAGGAGATAAAAAAAGGTGATAACCTTAATAAGAGCCAAGCACAAATTGTAATATCTAGGAATATGACTGACTAATAAAACCAAAAGATTTGTACAAGGAAAACTACAGAACACTATTAAAAGAAACCAAGAGTGACCTCAACAAATGGAACTATATCCCATGCGTGTGGATTGGAAGACTCAATATAGTAAAGATATCAGTTCTGTCCAAGGCACTACGTAAGTTTAATGCAATCCCAATAAAATTACATAATCTTTCTTCAAAGAAATGGAAAAACTGATTACCAACTTCATATGGAGAGGGAAGAAGCCCAGAATTAGCAAAGGACATAAGGGGGGGCGGGGGGGGCGAGGCCTTGCTTTACCTGACTTTAGCACATATTATACAGCCACAGTGGCCAAAACTGCACTGTACTGGTATAATGACAGATATTTAGACCAATGAAAAAGTACTGAAAACTGATAAATAAAATCATCAGCATACAGACAACTGATCTTTGATAAATGGTCCTAAAAATATCAAATGGGAAGCAGATGCCCTCTTCAACAAGTGGTGCTAGGAAGAATGGACATCTACCTGCAGAAAAATGAAACACGACCCTTACCTCACTCTATGCACAAGAATAAACTCAAGGTGGATCCACAGACCTCAACACAAAATCCCAAACTATTAGGGCCATCAGTGAATCGATTGGTACCAACCTGAGAACTTTGGTTCAAGGAATACATAGGCTATCAGAAAAAGATAAGGACACAAATACAGATGAATCACAAATTGACAAGTGGGATATTCTGAAGATAAAACTCTTGCGTACATCAAAAGAATTCACCAACAGAGTAATAAGAGAGTCCAGGGACAGGGAAAACATCTTTAGCAATGACACATCAGACAAAGGCCTTATTACTAAAATCTACAATACTTTGCAGGCTTACAATAAGAAAAAAACAAAACACAACAAAAAACTAACTGCTGACTAAGGAGGTGGGCAAAGGACCTGAACAGAAGTTTCACAGGGGCAGCAATCTGAATGGCCAATAAACATATGAGAAAATGTTCCTGATCATTAGCCATAAGAGAAATGCAAATTAAAACACCAATGATATGCTACCTAAGACCCTCAATGATAGCCCAATTCAAAAAATCAGAAAGCAACAAGTGTTGGAGGGACTATGGTGAGATAGGAACTCTCATCTACTGCTGTCGGACCTGTAGGTATGTACAGCCACTATGGAAATCGATTTGGTGACAGCTAAAGCAGATGGAAATTAAGCTACCACATGACCCAGCAATCCCCCTACTGGGCATATACCCAGAAGAGGCAAGAAACAAACCAAGGCCAGACATCTGTGCTCCAATGTTCATTGCAGCACAGTTCACAATTGCAAGGAGTTGGAAACAAACCAAATTTCCATCAACAGACAAATGGATTAGACTGTGGTGCATACATACAATGGAGTATTATGCATCCCTAAGAAGCAGTGATGAATGTATGAAGCACATCATGGGAAGAGCTGGAGGAAATTGTGCTAAGTGAAGTAAATCAAGCACAGAAAGGACAAGTACATCATGAGTCCTCTGAGGTAAGTTTAAAAATGCAAAAGGGGCATCGGAAAAATGCTACTGAATACAAACATTCCTTAGGTCTGGTTCAGGTAGTCTGGAAGGGGCCAGAACAAATCCAGGCATACATATGGTAGCTATGCTAGACAGGTTTCTCAAGAAACAAAACTAGGATAATAATTATATATATATATCATAAGGAATAAACAGTTAATCTATAAAACAGTACAAATGGCTCAGTGCAACTCAGTTCCGTGAGACAGCTAATACATTGGCAGTCCTTCAGGTCTTGAGGGCCGCTGGATAGTTCTCTGTAGAGCAATTCAGGCTATCCGGCCACAGGCAGCAAACAACAAGACAGGTCACCAACAGTCAGCCAGATGACAGGGTCCGATAGTACCCAGCTCAAGAGATGTATACTCCAGTAGCGTGGTGAAGCATGTCTTGAAGGAACCTCAAATTGCAGTGACACAGTCCATGGGTTAGGTTTCCCACAGGTAGTGTAGCTTTCAAATTGAGGCACAGAACAAGCAAGGCAGCCCCACACTGCTCCAATCATCAAAGAGCAAGAGACAAAAAAGGCAAGGCTTGCTGAGCCATTTATCTCTCTGCCCTTCAATTAATCCCACATGTGTTCATTGGCCATGTTGGCACAATAAACCTACGTATCACAGTAGCCAACTGAAAAGGAGGGCAGGGGGCGGGGGAAGCAAAACAAAGAGAAAAAAGACATGCCTAGTGAGGGAACAGAGCACTAACAAACCCAAGGGGAGGGTATTGTTTATATCTCCACAGGGAAAGAGGGACCAGACTTTAACTAGGTGCTCCAAGACATGAATGCAACATACCGGAATGAAGCAGGGAACCTATAGAGAGGTCTGAAGGGCTAGCCCCAATCCCAACTGTGTGGACAGTGCCCCTTCCCCGCAGAAGAATTCCCTTCAGAGGACAGCACTGAAGCTACAGCTCAGGGAGAGGGACATGTCTGATCAGAGCGCACAGGAGCAAATGAAGGGAGAAGAGAGAGTGGAACACATCCTGACCCACCAAGCCCTGAGGACGATATTTCCCCTCAGAGCAGCCAAAGCACAGAGAGGACCATAGGGCCGGTCTCACTTACACCACCTCACTCACTGACCCATAGCTCTATGGGGGACAACATTGGAGACAGTTCGGGAATTGTGCCTGATCTGACCCCACCATACTGAGGTGAAATGGGCCAGGGCGTGGCACCACATCAGACTCGACTGGAAAACACTCCTAATGGCCAAAAAACAGACCTTGAACTATTTACAGGCTTTTTTTTGGTCGTTGTTTTGTTTCTTTTGTTGCTTTGTTTTACTGTCTTGTTTTTTTGTGCACATCAATATCTCTGCAGGTCTATCTAGATAAGATAGGTGGAATAAACAATCTGGAGGCGAACAAAATGGGACCAATAGTTCTGGGAGGACATGGGAGAGGCAGAGGTGGGGGAAAGGAAGTCGGTGTTAGCAAACCCAGGGACAAGGGAACAATAAGTAATCCAGAATTGATGGCAACGAGGGTGTAGGAGGCCTGGTAGGGTTTGGTAAAGGGCAATGTAACTGAGAGGAATTACTGTTACTCCAATGAAGGCTGAACATGTTAGTGGGACAGGAGGAGAGTAACAGGATATAGAAATAGGAGGCAAAGGGCATTGATAGAGGTATAAATACAGACATGTACACATGTAATTATATTTATGTATGATAATGGGGAGATAGAACTATGTGCATATATTTATAGGTTTAGTATTAAGGTAGACATTGGGCCTCTACTCAAGTACTTCCTCAATGCAAGAACACTTTGTTCTATTAAACTGGCATCCTTCCCAACACGATGCTCACCTTCCCAACACGGTCACTGAATACAAAGCAGGTGCATAAACAAATGTGGTGAAGAAAGCTGATGGCATCTGACTATCAAAAGATATAGCATCTGGGTCTTAAAGGCTTGAAGATAAACAAGTGGTCTTCTAGCTGAGAGGCAACAAAACACACATGGAAGAAGCCTCACATTACCAGATCTCAACACCTGCCACACAGTCAGAGTAGTCAAAACAGCTGGCACTGGTACAGTGATAGATATATAGATCAGTGGAACAGATAGAAAATCCAGAAATAAATGAATTCACCTACAGGCAACTGATTTTCAACAAAGGACCCAAAAACATTACATTGAAAAGGAACAGCCTCTTCACAAAACGGTGCTGGAAAAAATTGGGTATCCATTTGCAAAAGAATGCAACAACACCTATGTCTTGCCCAATGCAAAAATGAATTCAAGATCAATCAGAAACACAAATGTAGACCCTAGAGCTTTAAAGATCATCAATGAGAAAACTGGGACAAATTTAAAGGCCCTATTGCAGGACATTCACATACTAACAAATATAATCAAGGAAGCACACATGATAGAAGACAAGCAGATGACTGGGACCTACTAAACATAAACACTTATGTACATCAAACCAAAACACCACCAAACTCACTGCCATTGAGTTAAAGCTGACTCACAGTGACCCTCTAGGACAGCGTAGAATGGCTCCTGTGTTTTCTGAGACTGACTGTGGGAATAGACAGCCCTGTGTTTTCTGAGACAGTGACTCTGTGGGAATAGACAACCCTGTGTTTTCTGAGGAGCAGCTGTGGATTTCCTACTGCTGACCTTGCAGATTGCAGGTCAAGTCCTAGCTACTATGCCACCAGGGTTCCAAATCATAACCCACACACCACTGTTATAGTCGTGCATCTTAAAAATAATTTCCACAGGTGTGTGTGAGGGGTTCACCTCAGCAAGGGTAGTTTCTGGCCTTATAACATTGTCTTACAATGACCCCAATCAACAGACACTCCCTAAAGAGCGATTAGTGTACTTGGATGGTAATTAGAGTCAAGGTGCGTGTGTGAGGTGTGTATGGGGGGGGCTGTCTCAGAGAAGGTATGCACACTTTGTTGGTGGGTGAACCAGGTATGGCTACTTGACATTGGGAAAATGTTTAACATTACCTACATAGAACTTCCAGGTGAAGAATACACCTGGTGCTATGTTCCTAATTGGATACTTCTAGTTTCTGTCCAGCCCTTGGTGATGTAGGGTAGGTGCTATAGACAACTGGGACCATTGACTCTGCCCTTCAGGAGTACACATCATTTATAGCCCACACCAGGAGGATTCTGTGAAACCCCACTAAGCAAACTGGGCTTTCCTTCAAATTCACCTGTAGCCGATTGAAGGAACCTACATGCCCTCTTGGATTTAAAGCTGAAATACACTTTGTGAGAAGAACCAGATGATTTGAGGTTGTTGGACTTTGGTTCAGATCTCTTGCTTTGAGGGTGACCAATGAATGGTGGTTTGGGACTACCAGATAGTTGCTATTTTCATGCACTCATTGCTTTTTTATAATATGTCATAATCTAGCAAGCATATTTGTGCCTCTGTGAATGAGTGTTATTGAAAAAATTTGCCCTCTCTCCAACCCTTATTGTTTGTGTAAATAGAATTCAGTCACTTAAGATTTTAATATGTAGAAATTAACAATCCATGTACATTTGATCTAAAAAAAGTCCAACATTGATATATTTTCCTTTTCTTAACAGTCATTTAAATGATATACCATTGGCTAAATTAAGATACTGTCAATAGAATGACCACATGTCCCACCCATAGGGATAATTTTTTAAAAAACATTTTATTAGGGGCTCATACAACTCTTATCACAATCCATGCATATACATACATCAGTTATATAAAGCACATCCGTACATTCTTTGCCCTAATCACTCTCAAAGCATTTGCTCTCCACTTAAGCCCTCTGCATCAGGTCCTCTTTTTTCCTCCTCCCTCCCCGCTCCTCCCTCCCTCATGAGCCCTTGATAATCCACAGATTGTTATTTTGTCATATCTTGCCCTATCCGGAGTCTCCCTTCCCCCCCTTCTCTGCCGTCCATCTCCCAGGGAGGAGGTCACATGTGGATCCTTTTAATCAGTTCCCCCTTTCCAACCCACTCACCCTCTACTCTCCCAGCCTCGCCCCTCACACCCCTGGTCCTGAAGGTATTGTCCACCCTGGATTCCCTGTGCCTCCAGCTCCCATATGAACCAGTGTACAACCTCTACACTATCCAGCCCTGCAAGGTAGAATTTGGATCATGGTAGTTGGGGGGAGGAAGCATCCAGGATCTGGGGCAAAGCTGTGTTTTTCTTCAGTACTACATCGCACCCTGACTGACCCATCTCCTCTCCTAAACCCCTCTGTGAGGGGATCTCCATAGGGATAATTTATAATGTTCCCTAGACACTATTATTACTGGTAGGCACTCACTGATTTCTTCACTACACTTTGCAATAGCACTCATATCTTCATTGATCTCTTCATGAGGGCAAGTATCAAGTAGGGCCTTATTATAGGAACCAATTTTTCTTCAATTAGGGCTATGGTTAACTTTGAGTTTTACATCCGAAAACAAAAATCTATGCTTATTACCATTAAGTCAACTCTGGCAATCTTTGGGATAGAGTACAGAGCAGCAGTGGTTGTGAACTGATATATGTGTTACCCACTTGTGGTAGTTACACAATTTCATGTCAATTTGATAAAAAAAATGAAGGGGTGAATCCTCCTCGTGGACCTTGTGGATTGAGGATTCTGGAAACTTTCTCTCTTCCCCCCTTGATGCAGGACACACTCTCTCTGTTTGACCTTCTTGTTGACAATCCACATAGAGCCACGCTAATGGCAGCCAGAGCCTTGGAAATGCTTCCTCTGCCACTGGATCCACAAGAGTTTCTACTCACCTGCCTGCAATCTCCCTGCACTCGGCATCATTGTATGTGTTGTGTGAATCTGAAGTGGATTTTATAGACTAGTATCAGACATATGGTCCCATATTGGACTTATGGACTAGATCTGGACTGGGCTGGGATGTTTTCTTAATATACAATTACTCTTTGATATAAAGTTCTTTCTTATACACATGCATGAGTGTCCCTGGATTTGTTTCTCTATTCAACTCTGCCTAACACACCAATACACCATCAAACAACAACAACAACAATCCACTGTCCCGAGTTCATTCTGACTCATGATGACTCTACAGATCAGGGTTGAACTGCCCCTGTCAATTTCCCAAACTGTAAATCTTTACAGGAGTAGAAAGCCTATCTTTCTCCCATGGAGCTGCTGGTGTTTTTGAACAGCTGACCCTGAGGTTATCAGTCCAATGCTTAATCTCTATGCTACCAGGGCTCTTTAAATTCTACAACAAAAATCCCTTTTGGTACTAACTTAAAAACACAAGCTATAGTATGTTTCAAATCTGAGATAAGATGGTCTGGGACATAGCTTTATGGTGAGGCAATTACTAGTCCCTACCTATCTGTGGCTGACTCTCCGGATGGTGCTAATGGTTAAGTAATGGAGGTGATCTTCTTATGAAAGGTCACAGTCTTGAAAACCCACTGGAGCAGTTGTACTCTGCTCTTATGATGATGCCAGAGTCATGATGATGTCACGAGAATTGACTCCATGTCAACTAGTTTAATTTTCTTTCTTTGGGTTCCTTATACATGTTTAATATTTCTGATAAAATATTTGAACAAATTTCTTAAAGTATGATAACAATTAAAAGCTCTTCATGTAAACCTAAGGATACTATGAGTTGGGAATTGACTTGTAAATCTAAACTTTAATAGCAAGCTCAGCTGAATATCATTTATGATAACCCTACTGATTTTTATCAGATATTTCTTTCATGGAATGAGATTATCAGTATTATTTAGCTACTGTTTTAAAATATTGAAGTCTGTAAATTAGAAAGGAATGTTTGAAATGTGTTTTTTAAAAAAAATTTATCCACGAGTTTCCTCTTGTTGGCAAGTCTGAAATATAGCTCTGGTATCTCCTTCTGAAAATTCATCTGAGATGATGTTTAATAAGGGAAGGTCTATAGAATCCCTCCTTAAGTTTTCATGGAAAAAACTTTATGAATATTCTTCAGAGTTTTCTTTGATTTCATTTAAGATTCACTCATGATCTTTCTGACCACATCCCTGAAGGCTTGTTTTACTTGTTTATTCCGTAGAGTGTAAATGAAGGGGTTTAGTAAAGGGGCCACTGACGTATTGAGCACAGCTACTCCCTTATTTAAGGCAACTCCTTCTTTTGCTGAAGGTTTAATGTACATGAAGATGCAGCTTCCATAAGAGAGAGAGATGACAATCATGTGGGAGGAGCATGTGGAAAAAGCCTTTTTCCTTTGCTGGGCAGAGGGGATCTTCAGAATGGTCCTGATGATATTTGTGTAGGAGAGAATCACCAGCACCAGGGTAGTAGTCAAGGTTACAATTGCTAAGAAAAAGTCAATGATTTCCAGGAGTCTTGTGTCTGAGCAAGATATTTCTATGAGTGGTCCATAGTCACAATAATAATGATTCAACACATTGGAGGCACAGAAATCCAGCTGACTGGTCTGGATGATTGGGTATAAAATGATTAGGAACCCACCGAGCCAAGAGCAGAGAACCAGGTAGATACAGACTCTGTTGTTCATGATGGTTGTGTAATGTAGGGGTTTGCAGATGGCTACATAGCGATCATAAGACATGGCAGCCAGAAGGTAAAACTCTGTTGCCCCGAGGAATATGGCAAAGAAATACTGAGTGACACATCCAGCAAAACTTATGGCCTTATTCCCAGTTGAGATGCTGAACAGCAGCCTAGGAGTAAACGTGGTTGTAAAGGAAATTTCCAAGAAGGAGAAATTCCTGAGGAAGAAATACATGGGAGTCTGGAGATGGGAGTCCAGTAAAGTGAGAGTGATTATTGTCAGATTACCTAAGATGCTAAATGCATATGTAAGAAAAATAAGTAAAAAAATTACAGTCTGAAGCTCTGGGATGTCTGTTAGTCCCACCAGGATGAATTCTCTCAGATGTGTTTTGTTTTTCATGGCCAATATTTGGGCCTGTGAGGGTACAGAAGAAATAAATCAGTGATGAGAGGGGAGGGAAGCTCGGAAACATGAAGAAGAGGCTAATGTATTTGTTCTGGTAAATAAGGTAGGAATGAGTGTGACTGGTTAGATGGCACCAAACCACAACTACAAGTTTTTCCCATTGAATTGATTCAAGAGCTTTCCCTTCTGTCAATCTGACTCAAATTGATTTTCTTTTTTATTGGGCTGCTTGTCAAAAGATCGATTTTCTATAATTTCATGGTAGAAAGACAATCTTTTTCTTCTTTTAACTCCATTGTGAATTAGGTAAAGGTTTACAGAGCACATATCAGGTTTACACTAAAAAATTAACGCACATTTTGTTACAACTCATCCCTTCACTGTACCATCATTTATCCTACTATCTCCCGAGTTTCTTGTTTCTACCTTGCCTCTTTCCCACCCCACTGTACTTAGTCCTTGGATAAATGCTACCCTTTTGATATTAAAGTTTTGATTATTCCAACATAGAGTGAGTTGAGTTCCAGACCTGAAGGATGATTAAAGGCCAGAGTTTTGGGACTTCTAGAGTCTCAATCTGATCAGTAAACCTGATCACTTCTACGAGTTTAGGCTTTGTTCTACCTTTTCTTCCCATTCTTTGTAGTAACTAGCGGGCTAACGTTTTCCTGACTGAAGCATGGTATTTTCAATCACCTCATATGCATGTGGAAATGGTATATTGAATAAGGAATATTGATGGAGAATTGGTGCATTTGAATGGTGCTGATGAAAAATATTGAAATGACTGTGGATTGCCAGTAGAACACACACATCTATCTTGGAAGAAATGCAGCTAGAATACTGCGGTATTTAGAATGGAGGATGGCAAAACTTCATCTTATGTATTTTGGACATGTTATCAGGAGAGACCGATCATTAGAAAAAGGCTCCAAACTTGGTAAAGTGGCAGGGAAGAGGAAGAGGGATGAGATGGATTTACACAGTGGCTGCAACAATGGGCTCAAACATCACAATTATGAGGATGGTGTAGGGCTGTGCAGTGTTTCCTTCTGTGTTACATAAGGTTGTTACTGGCCAGAACCCACTTGATATCACCTAACAAAAACACCTATCCAGCACTTTCAATGTAATCCTTTTCAAGAGCACCGGTAGTGGTAACCAGGTACCATACAGTTCTATTTTCAAGATTGTGGAAGCTGATGTTTGTATGGTTCATTAGCCCATTGCACTACGTGTTTCCATATGTCTTTAGATTTTCGTTATCACCCTTCCCTTTGAATGACAAGAGAATGATCATTGTACCTTAAATGACTCTTGAGGAACATTTAGACCCCAGTAGATGTAGAGCATGGTTTTTGTGAACTGTTTTCTGCCAATTGAAATTGGTGTCCCATGAGAATATGGTCTTGATACCTCAGGCCTTTCTACTCATTTCCTAAAGGCGTTTGGTTATGTTTAAGATGTTTTCATGGTTTTGGTGCATGTATGCTTCACCACATCTATGGTTACATTTGCAGCAAAGCTAATTATTTATACAAATATCCTCTGTCAAATATACACATATCAGTGGGTTTGCTGCCCCTCCAGGTAGAAGAACGTTTTCCATGGGTAATTTTCAGGCTCATTATGCACTTTTATAAGTTGGTGCACTTGAAACATGGTGTTGGTGAAGAATATTGAATCTACCATGGACTACAGAGGAAGGAACAGCTTTATCTTGAGGGAAGCACACCCAGAATCACCTGGACTCGAGTTTCAAAGACATGCAATTACTTTGGCTATATTAAGAGGAAGGATCAGTTCCCGGAGAATAAATCACGCTTGGTAAAGGAAAGGGTCAGGACTTACGGGGCAGGTTGATAAAAATGCATTTGTGTTGATCAAATGGCTACAACAATGGAGTCAAACATGGCAATCACTGTGAAGGACTGCGCAATCATTTGCTCTGTAATGCACCAGCCCCCAGTGAGTCTGAGATGGCTCAATGACATTCAACAGCAACCACTATCTTCTCCACCAATGTTTAAGACATTAGTTGTACATCTATTTTTATATTGAATATTGCTGCTGCACTTCTTTTTTGCCTTTCCCCACTTTTTTTATGGTGGTGAATGCTAACACACCAACACATTTGAAAACACAACTTCTATACTTACATCTCAATGATTTTCATTATATTTTCTATGTTTTGCCACTATTATCACTGCCTTCATCCAATACAATCTGTCACTATAGACATTACTTCAATGACCACCTAACAATAAGTGGACTTTTCTCCTCCCTCCTTCTCCTGGTAGTCACTTTTATATGAACATGCCATCTTTCCTAAAAGTGATAATTGGTTCCTAAGGAGGAAGAGAAGGACAAGAGAACAGAGATATATTCAATAATATAGTGTTTAATTGGTTCTATACACTTTGTATGTGTACATTCAATTTATGGTTTGTTTGCACTCACTTATCCCCTGTAGCAGTGTAAAAAGACATAGCATGGACAAAAATATGTGTAAAGTCTGGGCACAGAACTACTTCTGTGTCTGATCTTCAGAATCTTGAGCTGTCTGCCACTGATGGTAAGAAATATTTTAGACATTTGGTGATTTCAGATGGATATTTTAGAAACTATTTTTAATTCCCCCACTGTCAGTTATGGAGAGGTGCTCATATGCACTTGAATCTCCTTCCTACATTAAAAAATTAATTGTAATATATATATAAAATCATTCCACACATCATTCCACACTTCAATCACATCCAGCTCAGAATTTTACATTTACTACCACAATCAGTTTCCAGACATTTTCTAGATGGGCTGCTTGACATCATCATCCCTTCACCCTGCCACCACCTCTGTGTCCCCCTCCATTAAAACCCTTATACCACTTGCTGACTCTATAGGTTCATTAGTCCTGGCTCTCATACACCAAAAAATGAAAGAAAAACATCCAATTACCTTCCTATATTCTAGAAGCTGTCAGGATGGTTGAATCATTTTTCTTGGGTTACAGATTTAATCACAGCACAAAATTAGTAAAGAGACTACCAGATTATTGTCATTATATTCTTTTCCCAGAAAGGTTAGTGCTTTTCTTAAGAAAGAAGCCTGAAGATGTTACTTTGATAGCCTAAGATCACTGAAATAAAGACACTTATGCTCCCTTTCCCACAACCCAGGTCATGTACTTATCTGGAACATCAGAGATCCATCACCAAGCAGGTCTTAATTACTGGACTGTACAGAATGAGGCTTTGTTCCCTAGTGATCTGAATGTCCTTGTTTCCACACTTTCTGATAATCGACTTTTTGTCTTTCGTGTCCAGCTCCATCTTATTACCACAAATTACACATGCATATTCCATATACACTCTATAGTAATCACATATTGATATTTTCACAAAGATATCTATGTTAGCATGCTTTGTAATAGAGAACATTTGAAAATTATTTGCATTTTCATCAGTAGGAAAATGACTGCATAATTTTTCAAAACTAAACCACAAAATGCTGCAAAGACAATAAAAAAGAGAAGCTTTATATAATCTGATTTGGAAAGATGTCTTTGATATACTGTTGCATGAGAAAAGCAAACTGAATAGCAATGTGTGACCCATTTGAGGAAAAATACATAGAAACATTTTTTATGTGCATAGTTAAAGTTCTAGAAAAATAAACGGCTAACATCTATGGAGTTAGAGGGGAAGTTTGAAACATAGGACTAACTTTCTATCTGTCTATATTGTTAAAATATTTTAAGAAAGTACAAGTTACTTTTCAGTTAGGAAATGAAAAAATATATAATTATATGTTTTTATGATGTACAATTAAAAATATAACATTGATCAACCTATAAGCTGAGAACATACTTACATTGGGCTTTTAGGGTAGATGCTGTGTGATTTTGCTCATTGATATCCCTGCGATGAATCACCACTTAAAAATCAGATGTGGATAAAAGGTGGCAAAAATTCGATTTTATTTGTTCCCATCACTGACTGTTGACCTATTTACAAAAGTTCACAAGAGTATTTAGTGTAAAAAATGTTTCTCACCCTATCAGCTTAGTATTCTGTTATATACCAACTTAGTTCTCTTTCTTCATTCGTTGAAAATGTACACTCACTAGCAAGTAATCCTTTGAGATACTACCTCATTGAAATTTAGCCTATATCTAGCTATGACACTAAACTACTGGGAAGCATTCTCCCCTCAAAGCCTTATATCTTTTGTTTTGACTCCTTGGAGCTGGAATATGAGTTTCTTTGCTGCCTTAGCACCAGACTGAAGACCACATATTTTAAATGTTCTGTTCAGAAGGGACCTCAGTGTCATCAGTTCAGACACGAAATGAAAGACCCCAGGAGACACATTCAGAGCGTGTTAATGAACTCTGTTGGTTGAGAATTCTGGAACTGAACTTTAATTAGGTGATTTAGGAGGCTTGTTCAAAGAGACTCTGAGGAAGTTAATCGGATAGCATCAGAATCAAGAGCCTTATGGGAATGGCAGTAATAATAATGATTGAAAAATAATCACAGGAAATATAACAATAGCAAGTGTTTTGAACAGTTTACTATGTGCCAAGCATAATGCTAAACCATATACGCTCCTTGTTTGCTTAATGACCCTGCGGGCCATAAATGATTACAAACTCTACTGCTGTGAAAAGAAAGGCAGGCGTTAGAAGAAGGTCTGCTGATTCACCTCCAAAAAAATCAGCATTGAATACCCCAGGAAACAAAATTCTACGCTGACGTCCATGATTGTGTGTGTGTTTTAATCATTTTATTGGGGCTCGTATAACTCTTATTACAATCCATACATATGTCAATTGTGTCAAACACAATTGCCATCATCATTCTCAAAATATTTGCTTTCTACTTGAGCCCTTGATATTAGCTCCTAATTTCTGCCCCTCCCCACTCTCCCTTCCCCCATGAACCCTTGATAATTGATAAATTATTGTTAATTTGTCATATCTTACACTGTGAAATGTCTCCCTTCACTCACTTTTCTGTTGTCCACCCCCCAGGAAGGAGGTTATATGTAGATCCTTGTAATCAGTTCCCCCTTTCTACCCCACCTTCACTCCACCCTCCCGGTACAACCACTCTGACCACTGGTCCTGAAGGGATCATCCGCCCTGGATTCCCTGTGTTTCCAGTTTCTATCTGTACCAGTGTACATCCTCTGGTCTAGCCAGATTTGTAAGGTAGAATTGGGATCATGATATTTGGGGTGGAAGCATTTAAGAACTAGAGGAAAGTTGTATGTTTCATCATTGCTACACTGCACCCTGCCTGACTCATCTCCTGCCGACCCTTCTGTAAGGGGGTGTCTAGTTGGCTACAGATGGGCTTTGGGTCTCCAATATGCACTCACCATCATTTACAATGCCCTGATTTTTTGTTCTTTGATGCCTGATACCTGATCCATTCGGCACTTTGTGGTCACACAGGCTGGTGTGCTTCTTCCATGTGGGATTTGTTGCTTCTGTGCTAGATGGTTGCTTGTTTACTTTCAAGTCTTTAAGACCCCAGATGCTATATCTTTTGATAGCTGGGCACCATCAGCTTTCTTTACCACATTTGCTTATGCATATATTTGTCTCAGTGATCATATCGGGAAGGTGGGCACCCACTGATAGGATTTTTTGCTCTCGGATGCCTGATACCTGGTCCCTTCTACACCTCGTGATCACACTGGCTGGTGTGCTTCTTTCATGTGGGCTTTGTTGCTTCTGAGATAGATGGCTGCTTATTTACCTGCAAGCCTTCAAGACCCCAGATGCTATAGCTTTTGATAGCCGGGTATCATCAGCCTTCTTCACCACATTTATTTATGTACACATTTGTCTTCAGCGATCCTGTCGGGACGGTGTGCATCATGGAATGCCAATTTCATAGAACAACGTGTTCTTGCATTGAGGAAGTACCTGTGTGGAGGTTCAATGTCCATTTGCTGGCTTAATACTAAACCAATAGATATATGCATGTAGATCTATTTCTCTACCATCCTATGTAAATATATTTACATATGTACATAACCATACTTAGACCTCTATAAATGCCCTTTGCCTCCTAGTTCTTTCATCCATTTCCTTTTACTTTCCTCTTGTCCCACTATCATGCTCAGCCTTCATTTGGGTTTCAATAATTTCTCTCGGTTATATTGTTCTTGCTGAATCCCTACCTGGCCTCTCACACCTTCTTTGCCACTAATTTTGGATGACTTGTTTCTCCTTTGTCCCTGGGTTGGTGAACACCACCTCCTCTCCCCTGCTTCACCCTCTACCATGTCCCCTGGAACCATCAGTCCCATTGTTTTCTCCTCCAGACTGTTTATCCAGTCTATCTTATCTAGATAGATCTGCAGAGATAATAATATGCACCAGAAAACAAGGCATAGGAAGACAAAATGACAAAAGAGAACACAACGATGACAACAAAGAAGAAAACCAATGACCAAGAAAGGAATAAATTAATTTTAAAAAAAAGAAAGAGAAAAAAAATTTAAAAGATAGAAAAACCTGTAAATAGATCTAGATCTGATTTTCGATCTCTAGACATGTCCTCCAGTTTAGTCCAATGGGGTGCAATGCTCTGGCCCCAAAGTCTATCCTTTGAACTCCCTCAGGAGCTCCCTGCTCTGTTCCCCCTACTGCTCCACCACAACCTTTAGTGTTGTGCTTCAGTGTCGTGGGGTCAGCCTGGGCCAGTATAACACTGAGTCTCTAGTGTTGTCCCTTGTAGAGCCATGGGTCAGTGAGGGACGTTTTGTCTCATAATGGGATCAGCCATATGGTCCACAATGTGTATTGGCTGTTCAGAGCAGGGATATCTTCCTCCAGGCCTGGTGGGCCAGGATGTGCTCCACAATCTCTTCCTCCCCATTCATCTGCTCCCGTGTGCTCTGATCAGACATGTCCCTCTCCACTAACTGCAGCTTCAGTGCTGTCCTCTAAAGTAAAATCTTCTGGGGGAAGGGGCAGTTGTCCACATAGCTGGTTTTGGGGCCAAGCCTTCAGGCCTCTCCACTGGCTCCCCTCTCCATACTGGCACACTGCATTCACATCTCGGAACATCAGATTTAAGTCTGGTCCCTCTTTCCCTGTGGAGACACAAACAATACCCTCCCTTTGGATGGGTCAGTGCCCTATTATCCCACCACACATCTCTCTTTTTTTCCTTTCCTCTGACCCCTCTCCTGTTTAGTTGGCTACCGTATGTATCTGGACCTCACCCCTGGAGTGTTTGTATGCAGTAGCTTTTTCCCTGTGCCGCTTTTTCATTTTTCTTTTCTTTTTTATTAACTTACCTCAGTGGACTCATGTTGTACTTGTCCTTTTGAGCTTGGCTTATTTCACTTAGTATAATTTCCTCCAGTTCTTCCCATGTGGCAATATGCTTCATGCATTCATGACTGCTCTTTAGCAATGCGTTGTACTCCATTGTATGTATGTACCACAGTTTTTTAATCTACTTGTCAGGTTATGGGAATTTGGGTTGTTCACAACTCCTTGCAATTGTGAACTGTGCCACAATGAACATTGGAGCACGGATGCTTGGCCGTGGTTTTTTTCTTGCCTCTTCTGGGTATATGCACAATAGGGGGATTGCTGTGTCCTATGGTAGCTCAATTTTCATGTTTTAGAAATTGCCAAATTGATTTCCATAGTGGCTGTACATACCTATAGGTCCACTGGCAGTGGATGAGAGTTCCTATCTCACCACAGCCCTTCTAACATTTGTTGCTCTCTGATTTTTTGAATTGAGCTATCTTTGAGTGTGTTAGGTAGCATTTCATAGTTGTTTTAATTTGCATTTCTCTTATGGCTAATTATCAGGAACATTTTCTCGTATGTTTATTCGCCATTCAGATTTCAGACTCTTTGAAACTTTTGCTCAGGTCTTTTGTCCACCTCCTCAGTGGGCAGTTAGTTTATCTCTTATTGTGAGCTTACAAAGTATTGTAGATCTTTAGTGATAATGTCTTTGTCTAAAGATGTTTTCCCAGTCGGTGGGCTCTCTTATTACTCTCTTGGTGAATTCTTTTGATGTACACAGTGTCTTATCCTCAATATATCCCACTTGTCTATCTTTATTTGTATCCTTCCCTATTTCTGATAGCCTATGTATTCCCTCGGCCAAGGTTCTCAGGTTTGTCCCAATTCCCTCATTAATGGCCCTACTTGTTTGGGGTTTTATCTCAAGGTCTGTGATCCACCTTGAGTTTATTCTTGTGCATCGAGTGATATTAGGGTCTGGCATAATTTTTCTGTACATAGATATCCATTTTTCCAGCACCATTTATTGAAGATGGCATCTGCTTCCCATTTAATATTTTTGTGCCCTTATCAAAGATCTGTTGTCTGTGTGCTGATGTCTTTATTTCTGGGTCTTCAGCTCTTTTCCATTGGTCTGAATACCTGCTGTTATACCAGAACCACACTGTTTTGACTACTGTGTCCATATAATATGTGCTAAAGTCAGGTAGAGCAAGCCCTCCCACTTTGTCCTTCTTATTGAGGAGTTCTTTGCTAATTCTAGGCTTCTTCCCCCTTCATATGAAGTCAGTAATCAGTTTTTCCAGTTCTTTCAAGAAGGATGGTGGTATTCATATCGGGATAGCATTGAACCTATATAGTGCCTTGGGCAGAACTGACATCTTTACTATATTAAGTTTGCCAATCCACAAGCATGGGATGTCCTTCCATTTGTTGAGATCACTCTTGGTTTTTTGCAGTGCAAATCTTTCCTATTTTTTAGTCAGGTATACCCCTAGATATTTCAATTTGTGCTTGGCTATTGTAAAGGGTACTACCTTTTAAATTGTCTCTTCTGTGATCTTGTCTGATGTGTAGAGCAGTCCGATAGACTTCTGTTTGTGGATTTTGTATCCTGTCATTCTGCCATATTCCTCTATTGCTTCCAACACTCCTCTTGTGGAGTTTAGGGGATAGAATCATATAGTCTGTGAATAATTATAAGTTCATCTCTTCCTTCACAAGATGAATACCTTTGATGTCGTTTCTTTGTTTTATGTTTTTAGCTCTGGTATGATGTTAAATAAGAGTGGGGACAGGGGACATCCTTGTCTGTTCCCCCTTTTCAGTGGAATTGTTTTAGTCTTTTCTCCATTAACCACCACGTTGGCTGTTGGTTTTTCATATACAGATTGTATGATATTGAGAAATTTTCCTTCTATTCCTATTTTCTTGAGTGTCTTAAATAGGAATGCATGCTGGATGTTGTTCAAGGCTTTCCCACATCTATTGATATTATCATATGGTTCTTATAATTTTTCCTGGAAATGTGGTGAATAATACTGATAGTCTTTCATATATTGAACCATCCATGTATCTCTGGTTTGAATCACACTTGGTCATGGTGAATTATTTGTTAATATGCTTTTGTATTCTATTGGCCAGTATTTTGTTAAGGATTTTTGCATCAATGTTCATTAGTGATATTTGTCTGTAGTTCTCAATTCTTGTGGGATGTTTGCCCACTTTAGGTATTAGAGTTATACCAGCTTCATAGAAGTAGTTTGGGAGTTTTTCATCTTTTTCTATGTTCTGAAAGAGTTTGTGTAGGATTGGTGTCAGTTCTTCCCTGAATGCTTGGGAGAATTCTCCTGTGAAACCATCTGGCTCAGGGGATTTTCGGGTTGGTAATCAATTAATAACCTTGCCTATTTCTGCCATTGCTATGGATCTGTAGAGGTTCTTGACATCCATCTGGGATAGTCTAGGGAGCGATTGTGTTTCCAAATATTTGTCCATGTCTTCTAAGTTGTTGAATTCGTTAACGTATAGTCCTTCATAGTACTGTGTAATTTTCCTTTTGATTTCATTAGGGTTCTTTTTAATGTCCCCTGTTTCATCTCTCCTTGCAATTGTCGTTTGTCCCTTCATTTCTTTGTTTAGGTTTGTCAGTGGTCTATCAATTCTGTTAATTCTTTCAAAGAACCAACTTTTAGCTGCATTATTTTTTCCCCATTATTTCCTTGTTTTCTCTCTCTTGTATCCTAGCTCTGATTGTTATTGTATCTATCCTCTTGTTATTAGTAGGGTTGTTCTGTTGATGCTGATCTAATTGGTGTAAGTTTTGTGCCAGCACATCATCCATGAGTCTCTTTTCTTTTATCATGTGTGCATTTATTGCTATCAGCCTTCCTCTGATAAATGCCTTTGTTGTATCCCAAAGGTTTTGGCATGTCATCTTTTTGTTCTCATTGGTTTCTAGAAACTTCTTGATTATATCTCTGATCTGGGGTCAATACTCACTCCTTTTGTAATAGAGAATTGTTCACCCTCCAATTGTTTTTCCTTGTTTTCTTCACCATCCTTCTCTTAATTTCCAGTCTTATGGCCCAGTGATCAGAGAGAGATGTCTATATAATCTCTATGTGCTTGAATTTACTCAGGTTCCACTTGTGTCCCAGCATGTGGTCTATTTTCGAATATGTGCCATGTGGGCTTGAAAAGAATGTGAATTGTTTGCATGTGGTTGGAAAGCTCTGAAAATATTTATCAAGTCAAGTCATCCAATTGTGCTGTTTAGATCTGTAGCCTCCATGTTGAGTTTCTTTTCCAGTTATCTGTCTTTTTCAGAGAGTGCTGTATTAAAGTCACCAACTATAATTGTTGAGCCTGTGATTTCTTTATTCATCTTTTGGAGTGTTTGATTTATAAATTTCATGGGTCTCCCATTTGGCGCATATATATTTATTATGTTCACTCATTTTTGTTTCCTTCTCGGCCAATTTGAACTGAATTCTCCCCCTGGACTATGACTATCCACCTAATTTCTTCCACACCACAATCTGCCTCAGGTAAAAATCTGCTTTTTCTTCTTCTCCAAATTATGGCTACCCGCCACCCCCAGTCTCCAGGCTGTGAACTCAAGACAGCTAACATCACAGAGAGTTCTGGCGTGGGGTACTCCTTGTGTCTTGGATTATGTCCCCTTTAAGACATCAGCCTGGAGAAATTGCCACTCCCAGTGAAAGGGTGGGAGGAGATTTTCAGTTGGAACCTGCGAGCCCAGCTTCCCGAACCTAGAGCAACTTAGAGTGTTCTTATTTCGCTCTGTGAGTGGAATCACAAAAAAGGGGTACAGGAGACACCCTAGTACCCTAATTCTAATTTCAGGAATTCACCTCCCAGTTTCCTTCACCGTACCTCCCAATTTTCTGATCTGGCAGCAGGATCTACGGACAGGTGAGTCTTAACTAGTCTACATTTTCCCCAAGCCTGCACTTCCTCTAGTTCTCTAATGCATCCTTCCCCCACTATCATGACCCCAGTTCTACCTTACAAATCTGGCTAGACTGGAGTATGTACACTGGTACAGATAAAAGTTCTCGACACTTGGAATCCAGGACAGATAACACCCCCAGGAACAGTATGGGAGTAGTGATACCATGAGGGTAAACAAAGTTGGGGAGAAAAAGGGGAACCTATCACAATGATACACATATATAATTGTCCCCAGAGGGGGAGGAAAAACAGAAATGTGGGTGAAGGGAGACAGCAGATGGTGTAAGATATAAAAATAATAACAATAATAATGATAACGCAAGCATACTTTGTTCTAACCAATTGGCAGTTTGAGATGTTCATCTTCCCAAGACAATTGCTGAAGAGAAAACAGGTGCATGAGCAAATATGGTGAAGAAGGTAGATAGTGCCTGGCTATTAAAAGATATAGTATGGGGTCTTAAAGGCTTGCAGTTACACAAGCCACCATTCAGTAGTGAAGCAACAAGTCCACATGGAAGAAGCACACTGCTGGTGCAATCATGAGGAGTCAGGGACCAGGTAAAAGGCATCAGCAAACACACAATAAACAAAAATATATTGTTGAGAATGAGAGGGGCTGGGGCAGAGATCCAAAGCCGATCTGTAGAGAGTGGAACAATCTCCCCACAGAGGGGCCACAGGGAAGGGATGAGTCACCAGGGTGCAGTAAAGCATCAGTGAAACACACTATATTCCTCTGGTTCCTTGAGGCTTCCTCACCCCCCACTACCGTGACCCCAGTACTGCTTCTCAATTCATCTTAGACTGGAACATGTACACAGGTATAGAAAGGTATAGGAGCTCATGACACACAGAATCCAGGAACAGGAGTGGGAATAGTGATACCAGAAAGGTAGGGTGAAGAAGGGCAGAGGACGAGAGAAAGGGGAAACTGATTGCAATGATTGACACACAACCACACACCCCTCTCCAGGGGGAAGAACAACAGAAAACATGGGGGGAAGGGAGTCAGTGGTCGGTGTGAGAGATGAAAATAATAACAATGTACAATCTATCCGGGGCTATGAGGGTGGGGGGGGGGGGGAAGGGAGGGGAAAAAAAGAGCTGATACCAAGGGCTCAATAGAAAGAAAATGTCTAGAAAAGAATGAAGGCAACATATGTACAAATATGCCTGATTCAATTGATGTATGGATTGTGATAAGAGCTGTATGAGCCCCTAATAAAATGATAAAAAATACATATATAGTTTATCAAGGGTTCTCAAGGGTGGGAGTGTGGGAGAGGGAGGGAAAAAAAGAGGAGCTGATACCAAGAGCTCAAGTAGATAGAAAATGTTTTGAAAATGATGATGACAACATATGTTCTGAAGGAAAATGACCCAATAGAATATGCAAGTTATAGAACAATATTATTAAAATAATGTGAAGGTTAAATTTTGCTGAAGATCAGCCAACAATAGGTGCAGCAGTACATTGACAGGGAACTGCCAGAATTTCAGGCCAGATTCAGAAGAGGATGTGGAATAAGGGATATTGTTGCTTGTGGGATACAGAAAGATTTCTCCCAAGTTGTCCCCCTCAAATACATGCCAAACTTAGTTGCTTGCTACACATGATAAATGACTATGCACTTGGAGGTCAACGAAAGTACGTCAGAGGTTATTTTTTAAGGGTTATCAGCCTTCTAAAGCAATCAGACTACATAGTCTGTCCCACACTAAGCAGGGCCCACTCCCTTCTGATAAGGAGAGTAATAGATTGTTCCCAGGGAGGTCAAGCCCACTCAAGGGTGACCAAGGTTAGGCCCTCATCATGAATCTAGGGGCTGCCCTTTTTGCCACATGTATACCCCTAGTCCCTCCCCTTCCTAATATGTGTACACCCCTAGCTCCCCCCTTCCTGTTATGCTTATGCCTATTGTATATCCCTTTTCTGTGATGTGTATGCCTATTATGCAACCCCTTTCTGTGATGTATGTCTTTACCTGTAATTAGCGGGCATGCACACCCCCAAAGATATATAAGCTTTGGTTAGAAACAAATCGCTCTCTCCTGCCCTCCTGCCCTCCTCTCATCCCGCATCCTCACGTGGACCACTAAGAAGGGCTGAGGTGAGCATACTACCATGAAATGTTTCTGATTTCTTCATTTTACTCTCTCTCCTATCTCTATTATTCTCTATGACTTTACTATCATCTTTATATATATTTTAACTGTACAATTGTGCTTACTGAACCTGTGATAGTATGTGGGGCTGGCTTCCACCACAATTGCTAATGTCAGATGCATCTTACTCAAATCAGAGAATAGCAGAAATTTGTTTACTTGTGTTTTACTGACTATGCAAAGACATTTGACAGTGTTAGATTCGAACAAACTATGGATAGCCTTGAGAATTGTGAATCCCAGAACACTTCACTGTGCTCTTGCAGAACGTATATGTAGATGAAGAGGCAGATAAGGTGTGTGTCAAGGATGCAACTTCTCACCATACTTATTCAATTTGTGTGCTGAGCGAAATATCACCGAAGACTGACCCTATGAAGAATGGCATCAGGATTGGAGGAAGGCTTATTAACAACCTTTGTCATACAGATGACACAACTGTGCTTGCTGAAAGTGAGGAGGATTTGAAACAATTGCTGATGAAGATCCAGGATTGCAACCTGCAGTATAGATTACAACTCAATGTAAAGATGAAATCCTTTGATGGCTTAGTGGCTATGCATTGGGTTGCTAACTGCAAGGCCCACAGTTTAAACTACCATTCATTCCTTGGGAGAAAGACGGTACTACCTACTCCAGTAAAGAATTACTGTCTTGGAGACTCACCGGGAAGTGCTATCCTGTGTACTATAGGCTCACTATGAGTTGGCATTGACTCGACAGCAAATTAAAAAAAATTCATTTTATTGGGGATCCTTCAACTCTTATCACAATCCATTCATCCATCCCTTGTGTCAAGCATATTTGCACATTTGTTGCCGCCATCATTTTCAAAACATTTTCTTTCCACCTAAACCCTTGGTATCAGCTTCTCATTCTCACTCTCTCCCATGAACTCTCAATAATTTATGAAGTATTATTTTTTCATGTCTTACACTGATTGTAGTCTCCCTTCACCCACTTTTCTATTTTCTGTCCACCAGGGAGGGGGTTATTTGTAGATCATTGTGATCGGTTATCCCTTACTCCCCCAGCTTTCCCTTACCCTCCTGGTATGGCCGCTCTCATTATTGGTCCTGCGGGGTTTATTTGTCCTGGATTCCCCGTATTTCGAGCCCTTATCTGTACCCATGTACATGCTCTTGTCTAGCCAGATTTGTAAGGTAGAATTGGGTTCATTATAGTAGGGGGGAGGAACCATTAAAGAACTAGAGGAAAGTTGTATGTTTCATCAGTGCTACACTGCATCCCGACTGGCTCATCTCTTCCTTGTGACCCTTCTGTAAGGGGATGTCTTATTGTCTACAGATGGACTTTGGGTCTCCACTCCACAATCCCCCGAATTCACAATGAGATGATTTTTTTGTTCTGGGTCTTTGATACATCAGGATTGAGACCTCATGATCACACAGGCTGGTGTACTTCTATCCTGTGGACTTTGTTGCTTCTCAACTAGATGGCCACTTGTTTATCTTCAACCCTTTAAGACCCCAGGCTCTATATCTTTTGGTAGCTGGGCACCATCAGCTTTCTTCACCATGTTTGCTTATTTACCTACTTTGTGTTCAGTGTTTGTGTCTTGAAGGCGAGCATCACAGAATGTCAGGTTATTAGAGCTAAGTGTTCTTGCATTGAAAGAGTACTTGAGTAGAGGCCCAATGCCTATCTGCTATCTTAATACTAAACCTATAAATTAAGTACATAAATCTATTTCCCCATTGTCATATATAAATATAGTTACATATGTACATGCCTGTATTTAAACTTCTATAAATGACCTTTGCCTACTAGTTCTTTCCTCTAATTCCTTTTATTTTCTTGTTGTACCACTATCATGTTGTTGTTGTTTTGTTGCTTTGTTTTGTTCTGTCTTGTTTTTGTGCATATTATTGTTTCTGCATGTCTATCTAGATAATATTTGTGGGATAAACAATCTGGAGGAGAAAACAATGGATTGACAGTTCTGGAGAGACATGGGAGAGGGAGAAGTGGGGGAAAGGAAGTGGGTGCTAACCAACCCAGGGACAAGGGAACAACAAGTGATTTAAAATATAAAGTGAGGAGGGTGTAGGAGACCTGATAGGGTTTGATCAAGGGCAGTGTAACCGAGAGGAATTACTGAAACCCAAATGAAGACTGAACATGATAGTGTATTTTTTTCCTGAGTGTTTATGTTCACATATCACACAAGCCAATGCTTAAACATGGTGTGATAGGTTTATTGTGCCAATCTTGCCAATAAACACATGTGAGATCAATAAGGTCACAGTTTAATTGAAGGGCTAAGAGATAAATGGTTTGGTGAGCCTCGCCTTTCTGTCTATTGCTCTCTGATGGTTGGACCAGTGTGCAGCTGCCTTAGCTTGTTCTCTGCCTCAACTTATGAACTACACTACCTGAGGGTCACCCAACCCGTGGACTGTGTCACTATAGTTTGAAGTTCCTTTGAGATTTGTTTTGCACCACTGCTGGTTTATATATCACTTCAGCTGGGGACTGTCAGACCCTCTCACCTGGCTGACTGTTGGTGACCTGCCCTGCTGTTTGCGGCCTGTGGCCAGACTGCCTGTATTGCTCTACAGAAGACTCAGTTGTCTGCTTCCTTGACTTGCACCCAGCAGCTCTTGTGAGTTGAAGGACTGCCAGTATAATAACTGCCTCACAGAATGAGTTGAACTGAGCCCTCTGTACTGCTCTGTGGACTAATTAGCTGTTTATTTCTTCATGTTCTATCTATCTATCTATCTATCTATCTATCTATCTATCGATCTATCATCCATTTCTCAATCTAAAATCACAAGTGTTCTGGTTTTGTTTCTCTAGAGAACTCTGCTAGCACACATAGTAAAGAACTTGTGCAATCATCACCACGACCAATTTTAGAATATTTTCTTCACTTTTGGACTCATTATTATTAGCTTTCCATTTTCTCTCAACTCCTCCTACCATAACCCTAAGGAACTATTAATCTAACTACTGTCTCTATAGATTTCATATACTGAAAAACATAGGAAAACCACCCCCCAACATCCATAACAAAATAAAGTGGTGAACAACCTCAATCGAAAAGAAAACAAAAATAACAAAGCCCAAACCAATTTAAAAAGTGTCAAAAGGGTGAACATATGATAAGGTGCTAAAATTTTACCTAATTACATATGCCTTAATCCACTTTCCAATGCATTCTGTCTGGTATCAAGGTCATTCACACCCTGGTTTATAGGCAGAGAGGATTTATTGGAGGCTTAGTCCCAGTAGGGACTCTGCAAATAGATTTATTTTATTTATTTTTACTGCCATCCATAGGTTTCTGCAAATGAAGTGATCAGAATTTAAGCTCTAATACAGTACCTTCTTTCAGTTTAGGACTTTCATGTTTACAGTCTTTGGACTACACAGTTTGGTATGTTTCTTCCATGTGGATTTAGCAGATCCCTCACTTAGATGGCTGCTTGTTTTAAGACAAGCCTTTATGACTTCAGACACTGTTCTTTCTAATATCTGAGCACCATCTGATTTCTTCACCACGCTTTATTGTGGCACCCATGTTTTCAGTGATCTCTTCACAAAGATCCTACCTTTTTTGTTGCCAGCCACAGGTCCCTGCCTGGATGTAATGCTGCTTCCCAAAGCTGAAGATTGCCTAGTCACATGAGGCTAACTGACAAGTCACCCATTTGTCTCCACTCTTGTTGCTTTTTTTCAGCTTCTTCTAATTGATATTCAATCCACTTTTCTATCTGTTCCTCTGAAGCTCAGTGTTCAAGGATTATCCTCCATATCTGTTTCATTGAGTCTCTCATGTTTTCTTGTAGAGGCTCTGTGGAGTATGTGTACCTACTGAATCATCTTGTTGGTGATTTCCTCATGATGTCCTTTCCCAGGGACTGGTCTCTCCTGATAACATTTCCAAAGTACAGGAGATGAAGTCTCGCCTTCCTCACTTAGAAGGAGCGTTCTGGATGTACTTTCTCTAAGCAGATTTATTTGTTTGTTCTACAGGAACTACATGGTACTTTCAATATTCTTTGACATCGCTCTAATTCACATGCAGTTTCCAGCCCCCACCGCCCAACTGGCTCTCTTTATATTTGACAAGAAAGGCATATGAAAGAGGTTAATTGACTGATCTATGGACTATTAGGGGAAGAATCATCAGATCCTATCATTATCTCTTGTGAACCTGATTTCTTAGTCAGGGCTGTGTACAGTCGATTGGAAGAACTGGGTCAGGATAATGTTATGAATTGCTTTGTAGGTTATGGTAACAGATTTGTAACTCAAGTAATAAGATGTTACCAGACAGCTTTAAAAGCGAGATCTGACACTGTATGATACGTATTTTAAAAACATAAAACCATAAGACTGTCTTCTTCAGTTCCTTCTCAATACAACTTAAAAAAACCCATTTTATTGGGAACTTATACAGCTTTTATCACAATACATCCATCCATCCATTGTGTCAAGCACATTTGTAGATTCGTTGTCCTCATCATTTTCAAAACATTTTCTTTCTACTTCAGCCCTTGGGATCAGCTCCTCTTCCCCCTCCCTCTCCCACTTTCTTCACAAACCCACGATAATTTATAAATTGTTATTACTTTTTCATGTCTTACACTGACCATTGTCTCCCTTTATCCACTTTTCTGTTGTCTGTCCCCAGAGAGGGGGTTATTTGTAGACCATTGTGATTGGTTCCCCCTTTCCTGGCCCTCCCCTTCTCCTTCCCCTCCTGGTATCTCTGTTCTCATTGTTGGTCCTGAGGGGTTTATCTGTCCTGGATTCCCTGTGTTTTCAGCTCTTATCTCTACCCATGTATGTGCTCTGGTCTAGCCAGATTTTCTCATTACAACTTTCATGGCAATAATTTGCTCTTCATATATCCATTAGCCAATCCTGTGTGCAAAGTGGCTTGAATAGTATGTCGCATATTCTATTCTATATGTTTTTGCTTTTGCAGACAGTTCATCATACGCGCATGTGTGCAAATTGCTAGACGAGGAATAAAAAGAAAGTGGAGCCAAAGCATGGGTTTTAATTAACAGGTTTTATTGGCATAAATGACCTGACCAGGTGTTTAAATTAGAATGAGAGTAAAGGGTCAGGGTGAGGGGAGAATGAGGAGATAACAGCTGGAAGTAAGAAAGAGTAGAGAGGTCAGAATGAGGAGATAATAGCTGGAAGTAAGAAAGAGGAGAGCTAGAGAGAGGAAGAGACAGAAGGACAGACACATGGCCACAGGAGAGAGTGAAGAAAGTCACAGAGAAAGGGTGAACAAAGGAATCGCATGTTAATAAACTTTGGGGACAAAAATAAATTATTATATCTAAAAGAAACCTGCGCTGCCCCCAGATTGGCTGTGGCACCAGCAGAACAGTGAAGAGAGGGGGAGTTTCTGTGAGAAGTCTTGAGAAGGCGAAGGGTCACGTAATGCTCGGTGGGAACGGAAAAGGGGTTAGAGATGCTGGTCCAGTAGCGTTACTGCTGGCCCCTCTACAGATAACATTTCTTTGATCATTTGCAGTTGTCAACTAGTTTGGGTTAGTAGATTTTGGATGGGGCACTTAGTTGAAGATTTGAGACATCATGCTCTGTGACCTGTTGGATGACCCCTAAAACATCATGTGGAGATAGCTGCATCATGAAATGATGCAGAGGGAACACATGCAGTCGAGTTCACTACTGGCCAACGGTGGACATAGCTCATTGTCAGTCAATTTTGACCATAACAACCCTATTGGACAATGTATAACTGCATCTGTGGGAGTTCTGAGGATCTAAATGTTTATGGGAGCTGAAAGCTTCATCTTTCTCCTGTGGACTAGCTGGTGGGTTCAAACTGCTGACCTTGTGGTTAACAGGCTAACAAGTAATCCACTATGCCACCAGGGCTCCTTCATTGGACATGTAATCTGGGGGGGGGTGTTATAATTTTTTGCTATTTTATGACATTAAGGTAATGGGTGTGTTTGATAACATAGTACAATGTACATCATATTTACTAAATGCTTTTAAAAAAAGAAGATAGATTAAAGACAGTTAATTTAGTCCCTAATTATAGATTAGTGGACAACTCATTTTTGTTGGGCATGTCCATTTTTAAATGGGTAGGTGTAACTCTCAAGTTCATGGATAGCATGAATGATTTGCACTTGATTATTAACCTAAAGTTTGGTGGTTTGCATCAACCCAATGGAACCATGAAAGAAAGGCCTGGTTGTCTACTCTCATGAAGCAGTTTTAGCTCTGTAACTCTTTGAACTCAGAAAACACTTGTGCTGTCTCTCTGTGTGTGTGGGAAAGATCTATTTTTAATTTATTTGCCTCTGAAACTTCCGGGGTGAAGGAGAATATACTCCTTAGGATAATGCCAAACAAGGTAATATTAGCAACGAATTTATTTGTAGATGTCTCTGCAAGGAAATAATTGTGTAGTTCAAAATACCCTCACAGGTGTCCCTGTGGGATCATGTTTGATACTTTAAAAAGCAAGTAGTTGGTAAAAAGCTTATGAAAATTGCTCAGACTTATTAAATACAGAGATCATGTATTCTTGTGTTTGTTTTTTACTAACTGACCATTCATTTGAGTGCCTATTATGGGACCAGTACTTTGTTACATGCAGTAATATCATTGTTCCTGTCTCAAACCCGAGAATTAAAACAATTGGCTTATGGTTCAGAAAGGAGAGGAGGGAGTACAGGTAGTTATGGAGATAAGCATCCTTGTTCATAATTTAATCCTGTTGGAGGTGTAGATTGAGGCAAAATACTGCTTTCTTAGGTATTGTGTTCTTTGGGAGGGTTGTCTTTATGTTCCTTCTGAAAGAGAAAAAAAAATTAAGGATCCACTTTGTTCAGAAGGAAGAGACAGAAGTATGTTAGGAGAAGCCAAGAACAATCAGATGGGAAAACATGGCCTTTTATAAGCTTGTAATTTCCCAAAAACTCATGTTCTAAAAGCTTTGAATTTAAGTTTATTGAGAGTTTGGAAAGGTGGGACACAGAAGGAAATCCAAGGATTCTTATGAAAAATAGGTAGAAATAGAAAACTATTTCTATTAAAATAGTAAGTAAGTGTAGAAAAACTATTTCAATCTATTTTCATTAAGGGTGGATATTAAGAACAATAAGAGTGGGGAATGTCTTTGTTGCTTAGTAGATTGTCTGGCTCTGTGACTTACATTATAATTTTACCTTTCTAGGACTAATTTTTTCTCATTTGTAAAATAGGGTGGAATTTCTTGGAAGACCTAAAAAGTCTATGGGAGGCAGGCTTTGCCAATTTCTCAAATGATCAAGGCTCCTCCATTTGAAAAATAATCTTGTTCTAAGATGTATAATTCATTTGTCTATCCATCCATGGGTGCAACCAAGATTTTTCACCTATTCAGCCAATATCTTTTCAGCACCACCTACCATTGTTTGACTTTGCTGATGGAACTGCAGCCAAGAAGATACTACCTTTGCAGAATAAGGGAGCCCATAGACTTTATATAATCATTTTCTTATGGGGGCTATTAATGAGAAAGTGTAGGATATCATGGGAGTACACAATTTTAAGGCCACGCTTCTCCATTATTTTATTCATGAAATTTCATTTTATCATAATTTCTCAGTTACTCTGCTCTGTTCTCACATTTTCTGAAAATAACTTCACTAATAATGCCTTAATTGTTATCATATTTTAATCCTCATATTAATTGTTCTTTTCAAAATTTCATATTTTCAACCCTCTGTCTCCAGAGACATCCTCTGCTTTTCAAAATTTTGGAGGGTCTTTGGAGTTGAATAGGACATTGTTTTCAGTATTTGCTTCCATTTGTTATTGCCTCATTTTCAAAACAAAAGTTATAATAAACACAGGGACTCCAGGGCGGATGATCCCTTCAGGACCAGTGGTGTGAGTGGCAATACTGGGAGGGTAGAGGGAAAGTGGGTTGGAAAGAGGAAACAGATTACAAGGATCTACATGTGACCTCCTCCCTGGGGGATGGGCAACAGAAAAATGGGTGAAGGGAGATGTCGAACAGGGCAAGATATGACAAAATAATAATTTATAAATTATCAAGGGCTCATGAGGGAGTGGGGAGTGGGGAGGGCAGGGAAAAATGAGGAGCTGATGCCAGGGATTTAAGTGGAGAGCAAATGTTTTGAGAATGATGAGGGCAATGAATGTACAGATGTGCTTTACACAATTGATGTATGTATGGATTGTGATAAGAGTTGTATGAACCCTTAATACAACTATTAAAAACAAACAAACAAACAAAAGTTATAATAGTTACATTTATTGATGCTGTTGTTGCAATGGAAATGATGCTGACTAGTGGTGACTTTATATGTGCAGAGTAATACTGTTCCACAGAGGTTACAAAGCTGTGACATTTCAGGAAAAAATTGCCAAGCCTGTCTTCCCAGGTGCCTCTGGGTAGGTTTGAACTACCAACCTTTCAGGTAGTAGTGGTGCCCTTAACTATTTGTACCACTCAGTCCCGTATGTCTATGGTCAGGATGAGTATACCTAACCCTGAATCAAGATGTCATAGCATTGTGGACATTTAGCTCATTTAAGTGTGAATTTATCTTAACTGAAAAACTGAGATTATAATTTCCACAGCTGTAATCTGTCTCTCTCTTTTTCCTAAGAGCAATAAAGGACAAAAAAACAAATGCTCTGCATCCCAGTTTGGAATTTTGTGGAATATTCCTTCGATACAAATTTCTTTCTCTGCTCTTCTAGCTAGACACATTCCTAGATTTCAAGACCTAGTTTAAATGTCATCTTCTCAAAAACCATTGATTTTTCAACTCAGGTTGAGCTACTTTCTAATTCAGAAAGCCTCATTTATTTCTAGTAACACTTAATAGGCTGCAAGTTATTTATCTCCAAGTCTCTATTATTGGGCTTGAGTTGACCTCTTTTTGAATACCTAGTAACTAGCAGATAACTTGGTACATATGAGAGTGAACCATTAGGGTTTGAATTCTGACGTTACTTAAAGATTCACACATTTTTTGATGGCATCCTTGAAGGCCTGTTTTACCTGCTGGTTCCTTAGTGTATAAATAAAAGGGTTCAACATAGGGACAATGGAGGTAATGAGTAGCGCTACTCCCTTGTTGAATGTGCCCCCTTCTTTTGCTGTGGGTTTAACATAAATGAAAAAGCAGCTTCCATAAGACAGGGAGATGACGATCATGTGAGAAGAACAAGTGGAAAAGGCTTTTGTCCTTTGCTGAGCAGATGGGAGCTTCAAAATCGTCCTGATGATGAGTGTGTAGGAGATAATCACCAGCACGAGAGTGACCACCAGAGTCACAGATGCTACAAGAAAGACAACCTTCTCGGTGAGTCTTGTGTCTGAACAGGAGAGTTCCCGAAGGGGCTCAAAGTCACAGAAATAATGATTCAACCTGTTGGATGCACAAAAGTCCTGCTGGCTCATTAGGGTGATAGGTGGTATAATAACCATTAGCCCAGCTAGCCAGGAGCAGAGAACCAGCTGAGTGCAGACCCTACTGCTCACAATGGTCATGTAATGCAGGGGTTTGCAGATGGCTACATAACGATCATAGGACATGGCTGCTAGAAGATAAAACTCCGTTGCCCCAAGGAAGATGACAAAGAAATACTGGGCGAAGCAACCAGCAAAGCTGATGCTCTTGTTCCCCGTCGTGATGCTGATCAGGGCCCTGGGGATGAAGATGCTTGTGAAGGAAATTTCTAAGAAGGAGAAGTTCCGGAGAAAGAAGTACATAGGGGTCTGTAGGTGGGAGTCTAGTAAGGTGAGGATGAGGATGGTCAGATTTCCGATGATGCTGAGGAAATAGGTAAGGAATAGAAAGGTGAAAAGTGCCGCCTGGAGTGCAGGGACATCTGTTAGGCCCAGCAGGATGAATTCAGTCAACATAGTTCTATTTTTCATCGTTGATATTTTTTTGAGAGTCAGGATGAGAAAGAGAGGGCGATCAAAGGTGAAAAAGGAAGATACCATCTGACATTGATGAGCTCTGAGAAAACAAAAAGAGACAGACCATCAACTTTCTCTCTGCTAATATCACCAGACCAGTCACTAATTGGAATGATATTGGACCCTCCTGCTTCTGTTTGCTCCATGTGAGAAAGTTCTGCTCATTGTTTCCTCATGGCTCTCCACTAGCACAGGCAGGCTGTCCCATAATGATAGTGTGGAATGAATTAATCCAGGAATGCTTCCAGCATCTGTCTTCTAGACTAATTACTCATTTTCTTTCTTTGTCATTCATTTCCCTTTCTTCCCACTGAAATTCACTTATTGTCCTACTTTTAAAAATCTCATTCTTATTAGAATAATTTTGTTTTTGCTTATTTATCCCTGCCTTTTGGGGTTTATTTTTTAATATAATTTTAGAAATCTCTCATTTTTCTTCTAGTCCAACTTCCTAAATTTCCCCAATACCAAGAGGTGCTGGTTCCTCACTTCTACCAAAAGGACCCTCCATTCTTCTCTGCCTGTGGTGGTTTATTGGAATTCAAAGACATATAAATTAGATTGATGCCTATTTTTCCTTTGAGCTATTCTACATATCTGTTTAAAGGTCAGTATACATTGAACAGTAATTATTTACAATTACTCAAATGCACTCAAAATCGTTATATATGGAGTTTAGATTTGGCATAAAGATAGGAAGACTCTATTACATTACAAGTAAAATTTAGGAATGTAAGAATATTAAATCCATTAAATTACTGTGTCTATGAATCCACCAAATTAAGCATAAACTATTAGGTAGATATGTGGATATAATTTTTATTGCATTAAAAATTTTAAGAACATTATGTTCTAGACTTTTCAGTGATAACTAACCTGGTTTGTAGGGTTAATCAGGATCTAGACACCCTTTTTCTTTCAGGAAGGTTGTTTTGAGCAATTTCCCCCTTTGAAATAAATGTAATCAGCATAGATTCATGGAACAGGACATGCAAGAAACGAGTCATCATAATCTCTGTAGCTAAGCTGACAGTCCCATGTGGGAAACTTGTTATCTAGGACAGTGTGAGAACTTCCTCTTTGAATCAGAAAGAACATTTTCAAGTCTCTAGCAGGTTGGGAGCTCACGTGGTTAGCAAATCCTATTAGCTGGTGATGTTTGATTCAAGATTTTTCGTACTTGTTATTTTTATAAACATTTAAAATGAAGCAGTTTGCAGATATTTTTGACTATCATTTATTGTGCATTTTATATCATTTCCCAGTAAACACACAACATGTATATGTAACATGTATATTATATATAAAAAAGTTTTACAAGACATACCTTACTACTTGTAATATTATCTAATATTTTCTATTCCATTTTATTTAAATATTTTTCCAATATTGGTGGAAATTCGGTAAATTAATCTCATGATTTCCCTAGTTGGTTGCAGCTCCTAGTTGGAATCAGGGATCAAGGACTCTCACACCGTGACCCAGGTACCCTTATCCTCCTGTTACCAACCTGGAGTCTTCAGGGAGTGGTTGAGTATTCACATCCGCATTTATTTCAGGTTTCACACCCACAGGAAAGTAAAAGTGAATAAAGCTACCAGCAGACAACTGCTTCCTAACTTAACTTTATAACTAATTAGTCAAATAATTACATGGAAATTTGATTCTAAATATTCTTGTAGGTGAATAAAAATTAAGATCACAAAGTTATAAAATAACAACATTTATTGTATTTTCTATATTCTCTGATGCCAAATGTTATTCTATGTTATAAAAAAATGCACACAGGTTCAAGGTTTTTCTAGTAAGAAGTAATATGTTGTTTCTACCACATCTTACTGAGAGAAAGACAAAAATTTAGACTCCTCTGAAGATTTACAGTCTCAGAAACCCACAGAGGCAGGCCTATGCTGTTCTATTAGGTCAAAATTGACTCAATGTCGGGGAGTTTGGCTTTGACTTACCACCCTCATCACTTTAGTGGGGATTTGGTTATCGCTGCTATTCTATTACTTCACGCTGGTAACAATAAAGAGAAAGTTAAAAAAGGACTTTGAGGGAAGAAAAAGGAGTTTTATGAACTTAGTAGAATATGACTTTCTCCCTCACCTTCCCACATTATATTTAACCCAGAGTGATAGAAGTTATGCATATGATCTATTAAGAGGATGCTCTTGGGAATCAATGTGTGAAGAACACATTGCCTAGGGAATCTGTGCTTGTAACAGGCAAATGAGTGTCCTTAGTTGACAGCTTTGGGAATACACTTTAAACATAAGCTGAGGAAAGATGGTCCAAAGAGGTTTGCTTGTGGGTGAGGGCATAGGGTAATAAGAGAGCAACAGTTTTCAGAGAAAAGGAAAAGTGGAAAGTAAAAGGAAATAGAGGAAAGTACTAAGAGGCAAAGGGCATTTATAGTTGTCTAAGTACAGGCACGTACATATGTATGTAAATATATTTATATGTGTTCATGGGGAAATAGATCTCTGTGTATATATTTAAAGGTTTAGTATTAAGGTAGCAGATGGACCTTGGGTCCCTCCCCCCAAGTACTCCCTCACTGCAAGAACACTTTGTTCTATTAAACTGGCATTCTATTATACTCACCTTCCCGATACGATAGCTGAAGACAAAGCTGGTGCAAAAACAAATGTGGTGAAGAAAGCTAATGGTGCCTGCCAATCAAAAGATATAGTGTCTAGAATTTTAAAGGCCTGAAGATAAATAAGGGTCCATCTATCTGAGAAGCAACAAAGTCCACATGGAAGAAGCACAGCAGCCTGGGTGATCATGAGTTGTCAATAGGATCAGGTATCAGGCATCAAAGAACAAAAAATCATTACAATTTAAATGAGGGGGACTGTGGAGTGGAGCCTCAAACCCATCTGTAGGTAACTGGACATCCCTTAAAGAATGGTCTAGGGGAGGAGATGAGCCAGTGAGGGTGCAGTATAGCACCAATAAAACATACAACTTTCCTCTAGTTCTTTAATGTTTTCTCACCCCCACTATCATGATCCCAATTCTACCTTACAAATCCAGCTAGACCAAAGGATGTACATGGGTACAGCTCAGAGCTGGAAACACAGAGTATCCAGGACAGATAAACCCCTCAGCACCAACAATGAGAGTAGCGATACCAGAGAAGGGAAAGAGAGGGAGCAAGGGGGAACTGATCACAAGGTTCTACATATAACCCCCTCCCTGGAGGATGGACAACAGAAAAGTGGGTGAAGGGAGACAACAGACAGTGTAAGACATTAGAAAATAATAGTAATTTATAAATTATCAAGGGTTCGTGAGGGAGGGAGAGTGGGGGAGGGAGAGGGAAAATGAGGAACTGATATCAAGGGCTCAAGTAGAAAACAAATGTTTTGAGAATGATAATAGCCACAAATGTACAAAGGTACTTGACACAATTGGATGTATATATAGATTGTGATAAGAGTTGTACGAGCTCCCAATAAAATGATTTTAAAAAGCAAAGACTGGGGTCTTAAAGGCTTGGAGATAAACAAGTGGCCATCTAGCTCAGAAGCAACAAAACCCACATGGAAGAACACACCAGCCTGTGTGATCGAGTGGTCCTGAAGGGATCAGTTATCAGGCATCAAAGAACAAAAAATCATATCATTGACTGCACACCTCCATGATAGGATCGCTGAAGACAAATGGGTGCATAAGCAAATGTGGCGAAGAAAGCTGATGGTGCCCGGCTATCAAAAGAGATACTGTCTGGGGTCTTAAAGGCTTGAAGGTGAACAAGCGGCCATCTAGCTCAGAAGCAAAAAAGCCCACATAGAAGAAGCACACCAGCCAGTGCGATCACAAGGTGCTAAAGGGACCAGGTATAAGGCATCATGCAATATATATATATACCATATTGAATGAAGGGGGAAGAGCAGAGTGGAGACCCAAGGCTCAAGTGTCAGCCAATGGAGATCCCCTCATAGAGGGGTTTAGGAGAGGAGATGGGTCAGTCAGGGGGCGAGGTAGTACCGATGAAGAACACAGCTTTCCCCCAGATCCTGGATGCTTCCTCCCCCCAACTACCATGATCCGAATTCTACCTTGCAGGACTGGATAGGGCAGAGGTTGTACACTGGTGCATATGGGGGCTGGAGGCCAGGGAATCCAGGGTGGATGATACCTTCAGGACCAAGGGTGTGAGGGGCAATGCTGGGAGAGTGGAGGGTGAACGGGTTGGAAAGGGGGAACTGATTACAAGGATCCACATGTGACCTCCTCCCTGGGAGATGGATGGCAGAGAAGCAGGGAAAGGGAGGCTCCAGATAGGGCAAGATATGACAAAATAACTGTTGGGAACCGGACATAATCAGCCTGACAAGACAGACTCCATATTGCCTGCCCGGCAGCCTCAACCTTATCTTATCCTGACAAACACCAGATGGCCCACCTTTGTTTACTCCAGCACCAGACATTCCAACCGTAGATTTGTGTCTGCCTACCTTGTGTGCTCTACAGCCCCTCCCTTCCTTTTTTTACCTTCCCTTGGAATTCCTTTGTTTGCCTCACCCTTTAAAAAGAGGCTTGTGTAGCAATAAACAGAGACCTTGACAAAAATCTGCTTGGTCTCGCTCCTCTCTCTCGCCCGTTTCTCTTTCAGGCTGGATCCCCCTCGTAACCTCTCGAATAACTGAGTCCCGCTGGCCAGGGGCAAATAACAATGTATAAATTACCAAGGGCACATGAGGGAGTGGGGAGCGGGGAGGGAGGGGAAAAAAGAAAAGAGGACCTGATGCAAAGGGCTTAAGTAGAGAGCAAATGCTTTGAGAATGATTGGGGCAGGGAATGTGCAGATGTGCTTTATACAATTGATGTATGTATATGTATGGATTGTGATAAGAGTTGTATGAGCCCCTAATAAAATGTAAAAAAAGAAAAGGAAAAAAATGATTAGGACAAAGAATGTACAGATGTGCTTTATACAATTGATGTATGTATATGTATGGATTGTGATAAGAGTTGTATGAGCCCCTAATAAAATGTTTAATAAAAAAATAAAAAGCAAAGAAAAGGAATAATATGAGTTCACACAATTGTCTTCCATAGTGAACAGTGTTGCTGGACTAAACTGTGGATAGAAAGGATAGCAATTTTGGTAGAATTATTTGCAGGTTATTAAAGGTTTGAGCAGTCTAATTATTAAAGTATCACTGGCCTGGTTTTAAATTGTCCTTTTATAGACTATTGACTAAGACAGTTAAGCAATGATTTTTATATTTAAGAGGATACATGCAGAATAAATTAAAAATAGATAAATGTAGAATGCTCAGACTGAGGTAGGTATGGGAATCCATATTCACCTATGGCCACTTATGAAAGAACACTTGCAAATTTGCATGGAAGAATTTGTTGAGCCTTGGAAGACTTCTATTTGCATAAAAGGATAATTCACAGTAGTTCTTTTTTCTCCCCCAACTGTTTTATTGGCAAGTAATTTACATATCACATAATTCAATAGTTCAAACATTCAATCATATCAAGGAGAATTGTGATTATCCCTCATCAATTTTAGAACATATCCCCAGCACCATCCATGGACCTCCCTGGCTGTCTAATTATATCAGTAATTTTGTACGCAAAGCGGTACATTGTTTTGCATAAAACTTGTTGTTTTATATTGTAGGCCTGTGATTCTTAAGAAATTACTCATTTTAACTTCTCTAGTAGACATTCCAGGTATGATAAATTTTAATACACATTTAACATTTACCCTGAGTCACACTTGGGATTACCCCCAGGGAGGTTAAATTGCTTTTAAGACGAGTTGTGCAATCATAATCAGCTCTAGGCCTCCCTGCCCCCACCTGTCTTCATTATTTACTCCCAAAATCCCCTTTCCAACTCTATCATCCACCCCAGCCCTGTATGTCCTATATTTTCTGTATCAGTTATTATCGTTATGCATCCACTCCTCTGTGCTTCACAGCTGGAGGTCAACAGAAAAGAATAAAAGCAAAATTGTGGTAAGATAGTAAGAATAAAAGCATAATAGTATATAGACAAAAATACAAATCATCTGTAAGAAGGTAAAGACTCCCAACAATATTTAAAAAGCCAGGGGAGAAATTCCTCACAGCAGTTCTTTTATTGGGTTGAGTCTATTTCTTATAGGGTACAAGGACCAGAAAATGAAATGCTACTTTAAGGAACAAAATGCCCAATTGGGAGCACTATATATACTATCTGATTCTTTACAAATGAATTTCTCAAACATAATTCCGCACAACAATGCTGAAAACCAGAAAAATAATGTGGAATAGCCAAATGAGCGCAATTAGCAACTAAGTCTTGAAAGGAAGTGGTGTTAACAAACCCAGGGACAAGGGAACAACATGGGATCCAAATTGGTGGTGAGGGGGGAGTGGCAGGCCTGGTAGGGAATGATCAAGGGTAAGGTTACGTAAAGAAGAGGTATAGCTGTAACCCAGGTGGGGACGGAGTATGATAGTGGGGTAGGAGGAAAGTCAAGAGAAATAGAGGAAAGAGCTAGGAGGCAAAGGGCATTTATAGAGGTCTAGAAAAGACATGTACATGCAAATATATATATGAGGATGTGGAAATAGATCTATATGTCTATATTTATAGGTTTAATATTAAGGTAGCAGAAGGTCCTTGGGCCTCTACTCAAGCACTCCCTGAATACATGAATACTTTCTTCTATTAAATTGGCATTCAATGACGCTCACCCTCCCAACACAACTGCTGAAGTCAAAGCGGGTGAACAAGTAAATGTGGAGAAGAAAGCTGATGGTGCCCAGCTATCCAAAGAGATAGTGTCTGGGGTCTTAAAGGCTTGAAGATAAAAAAACGGCAATTTAGCTCACAACAAAACTCACATGGAAGAACACACCAGCTTGTGTGATCACGTGGTCCTGAAGAGATCAGTTATTAGGCATCAAAGAACAAAAAGTCATATCATTGGCTGCACATCTGCATATGATCGCCGAGGACAAACGGGTGCATAAGCAAATGTGGCAAAGAAAGCTGATATTGCCAAGCTATCCAAAGAGATAGTGTCTGTGGTCTTAAAGGCTTGAAGGTGAACAAGTGGCCATCTAGCTCAGAAGCAACAAAACCCACATGGAAGAAGCACACCAGCTTGTGCGATTACGAGGTGCCAAAGGTATCAGGTATAAGGCTTCATAAAAAAAAAATCTTACCATAGTGAATGAAGGGGGAAGTGCAGAGTGGAGACCCAAAGCCTATTTGTTGGCCACTGGGGATCCCCTCACAGAGTGGTCTAGGGGAGGAGATGAGTCAGTCAGGGTATGATGTAGCACTGATGAAGAATATAGCTTTACCCCAGATCCTGGATGCTTCCCCCTTCTCCCCCCCAGCTACCATGATCCGAATTCTACCTTGCAAGACTGGATAGAGCAGAGGTTGTACAATGGTGTATATAGGAGCTGGAGGCACAGGGAATCCAGGGTGGATGATACCAACAGGACCAGGGGTGTGAGGGGTGATACTGGGAGAGTAGAGTGTGAGTGGGTTGGAAAGGGGGAACCTATTACAGGGAGCTTCATGTGACCCTCTTCCTGGGGGACAGACAACAGAGAAGAGGGTGAAGGGAGACGCCGGATAGGGCAAGATATGACAAAATAATAATCTATAAATTATCAAGGGCTCATGAGGGAGGAGGGAGCAGGGAGGGAGGGGAAAAAAAGAGGACCTGAGCCAAGGGCTTAAGTGGAGAGCAAATGCTTTGAAAATGATTAGGGCAAATAATGTACAGATGTGCTTTATACAATTGATGGATGTATATGTATGGATTGTGATAAGAGTTGTATGAGACCCTAATAAAATGTTTTAAAAAAGGCATTCCAATGTAATGCAGAAATAATGAAATAATATAAAGAATAAAACACAAGTATAAATTTTCTTAAGATAATTGAAAAAATGGTGTTAGAAGCACATTGACACTACCAGAAATCCATGTTGGAGTTAGAAAAGGAAGGGAGGGGACTTCTGGGAAAATGACAACAGAGTAACACATATCAGAGGGACTCTGAAGAATTCAGTGCAGAAGAGTTGCTTAAAGGGAAATTCAACACTGTTGGAATGTAGGAAGAGCATCGTAGATATAAGTAGGCACAGACCCAAAATGTTTTGAGGGGCTGGGGGCTTTTGGCATACCACAGTGGAGGCCGGCTAGTGCCTGACCTTAGGCCTGCCACTGTCTCTGCCAGAGCCAGGACCATTTGGAGCCCCTGTGGTGACTCAATGTCAAGACAGCCAGAGTTTGCCACCGCATGCCTCAGGGAAGGGACTAAACCGTTACAGCTCCATGGGCAGGCATCGGGGCTCAGCTACATTGTTACTTTTGTTTCCCTCTCTTCTCTCTATCCCCTCACAGTCAGGGAGGGCTGCGCAGGGGCTTTTTCTCAACACATCCCAGCTTGCGACTGCTGCCTCAGGGAAGGGACTAAACACTTGCCGCTCCACGTGCAGGGATCGGGGCTCAGCTACATTATTACTTTTGTTTCCCTCTCTTCTCTATATACCGGCACAATCTCAGTGGGCTTACTATTTAAGTTTTTTTTTCCTCCTCTTTGTCTCTTTCCTGTTCTCTCACACTCCATTGCTGACCTCCAGACCACTCCCCTTAACTTAGGGCTTTTATGCCTGCGCCAAACCCAGCTAGGTGAACTCCACCTTGTGCAGCTAGGCTGAGGATGGAGAAAGCCCAGCTGACCTCAACCAGGGGATACTCTGCCTACCTTCTTACAGGGGAATAACTGCCTGTGTGCCTGGGGACCTAAAGCAGCTCAGCCAACACTCTTCAACATTCCGATATGCTGCAGGAACCTCTGCTCAACCTCTGCAGCACCAAAGAAGGCAACCAATCAACCTTCTGGGGCACTCCCCTGAGTGGGAAGCCACAGGAGGATAAAGTGGTAGTTTAATTCCATAGTGAAATTAGGTGTAGGAAGCTCAAAGAAGCATTCCTATAAGTCTCCTAGATAGAGCCAGTGCTGTTCGACTCCCTGGAAAATGGCACCTGGCTCCTCTAAAACAATGCAACAAAATCAGCCATCACCCTAAATTACCACAATGAAAAAACAGTAGAAACAAAAGGCAATAGCAGAAGAGGTCCTGATCCTAACAACGTGCATAGAAGAAGCATACATTGAGCTGCCACAGAAAGAAATTTTCAGAGTGCTGCTTGGAGTCATACAGGATATAAAGGAAACAATACAGAAAAAGGATGAAATGATAGAGAAGATAAAGTCCATATACAAAAGCTTAGGGAGGAGATAACAAAAACCAATAACAGACTCATGGACCTAGAGAATCGACTGGAGGAAGCACCAGTGACTAGGAGGACAGTCAAGCCGACTTTAAAAACTGCGAACAAAAGTCTAATAAGATCATCAGAGAAGCTGAAGAAAACCTAAGAGCTATGTCTGATACTATGAAGAGGAACAACATTAGAATTATTGGATTACCAGAGGAAGACACAACAAAGAGGTCTTCTGCAACAACAGTAAGAGAATTCTTGGAGGAAAACTTCCTCCAAGAATGAAAACCAAGAAACCATTCAGGAGGCTGAAAGAACATGAGCTAGACTGAATCCCAAGAAGTCATCAGGCACATAATTGTTAAACTATCCAACTTTGAGGAAAAGGAGAAAATCATGAGAGCAGCTAGGGAAAAACAAATAATACCATATGAAGATTCCCAAATAAGAATATGCTCAGACCTTTCTGCAGAAACTATTAAGGAGAGAGTGGAGTAACATATTCCAAAAATTGAAGGAAAACAACGCAAACTCAAGAATACTCTATGCATCCAAATCATTGATCAAGATAGATGGAGCAGTAAAAGTCTTCCCAGACAAGGAAAAACTCAAAGAATATGTTAGAAGAAAACCAGCCTTACAAAAGATCTTTGCCGACCCAGTATGGGCAGAAGAACATCACTCCCCAAGCATAAATAAGAGACGACCACATAGAACAACCTCACCCAGAGGGCACCAAAGAGAAAAATAGACCCCAAGATAGCATTGGTTTAAGGATGGAAAGAAGTCTAGAATGATAGACACTCACATGCCAGCACACTAATGAGGAAGGAAAGTAGGAAAATGCCCAACACAAAAAGTATAAGATGATATCACAGAGTCTGCAGATGGAGATAATAACCCTGAATATCAATGGCCTGACCTCAGGCATTAGAAGACTGAGACTAGCAGATTGGCTTAGAAAACACAACCCATCTCAGAAGCAAAAAAGCCCACATGGAAGAAGCACACCAGCCAGTGCGATCACGAGGTGCCCAAGGGACCAGGTATAAGGCATCATGCAAAAAAAAGAAAAAAGAATATGTGTGTATATATATATATACCATATTGAATGAAGGGGGAAGTGCAGAGTGGAGACCCAAGGCCCAAGTGTCGGCCACTGGAGATCCCCTCATAGAGGGGTTTAGGAGAGGAGACGGGTCAGTCAGGGTGCGAGGTAGTACCGATGAAGAGCACAGCTTTCCCCCAGATCCTGGATGCTTCCTCCCCCCAACTACCATGATCCAAATTCTACCTTGCAGGGCTGGATAGGGCAGAGGTTGTACACTGGTACACATGAGGGCTGGAGGCACAGGGAATCCTGGGTGGATGATACCTTCAGGACCAAGGGTGTGAGGGGCGATGCTGGGAGAGTGGAGGGTGAGTGGGTTGGAGTGGGGGAACTGATTACAGGGATCCACATGTGACCTCCTCCCTGGGAGATGGACGGCAGAGAAGGGGGGGAAGAAAGACTCTGGATAGAGCAAGATATGACAAAATAACAATGTATAAATTACAAAGGGCACACGAGGGAGGGGGGAGCGGGGAGGGAGGGGAAAAAAAAGAGGACCTGATGCAAAGGGCTTAAGTGGAGAGCAAATGCTTTGAGAATGACTATGGCGGGGAATGTGCGGATGTGCTTTATACAATTGATGTATGTATATGTATGGATTGTGATAAGAGTTGTATGAGTCCCTAATAAAATGTAAAAAAAGAAAAGGAAAAAAAGAAAGAAAAGAAAATGATTAGGGCAAAGAATGTACAGATGTGCTTTATACAATTGATGTATGTATATGTATGAACTGTGATAAGAGTTGTATGAGCCCCTAATAAAACATTTAAAAGAAAAAAAAAAAGAAAATAAAACACAACCCATCAATCTGCTGCGTACAGGAAACACATCTCAAGGCTACAGAGAAAAATAGGCTGAGAATCAAAGGCTGGAGAAAGGCATAACAAGGAAACAGCAATTCCAAATAAGCAGGGGTTGCAATCCTAATCTTGGCTAAAATTGATCTCAAAGTGCAAACCATAAAAAGTGATTAGGAGTAATATTATATAATGCTCAACGGAATGGTAGACAAAGAACCACTAAGCACTGTAAACATATATTCCCTGAATGAGAGAACCTCAGAATACGTCAACCAAACACTCCAAAAGATGAAAAATGAAATCACAACCTCAACAGTTATAGTGAGTGACTTCAATACACCGCTCTCTGAGAAATATAGATCACAGGAAAAGAAATTCAACAAGGAGCCTAGAGATTGGGGCCTCGTAAAATTCTTATCACAATCCACACATAAATCCATTGTGTCAAGCACATATGTACATTTGTTGCCATCATCATTCTCAAAATATTCTCCTTCTACTTGAGCCCTAAATATCAGCTATTTATTTTCCCCCTCCATCCCCATTACCCCCTACCTCATGAACCCTTCATAATTAATAAATTATTATTATTTTGTCACATGTTACACGTCCGGAGTCTCCCCCCGCCCCCCTCTCTGCCATCCATTTCACAGGGAGGAGACCATACACAGATTCTTATAATTGATTCCCCCTTTCTACTGCATATTCCCTCCACCCTCCAGGCATCACCACTCTCACCACCGGTCCTGAAGGAGTCATCTGTGCTGGATTCCCCTCATTTCCAGTTGCTATCTGTACTAATGTACATCCTCTGGTCTGGCCAGATTTGTAAGGTAGAATTGGGATCATGATAGTGGTGGGTAGGAAGCATTTAAGAACTAGAGGAAAGTTATGTTTCCTCATTGCTATCCTGCACCCTGACTGGTTCATCTCCTCCCCACAATCCTTCAGTAAGGGGGTGTCCTGGTTGGCTCCCAATGGGTTTTGAGTCTCCATTTTGCACTCACCCACATTTTCAATGATATGATTTTTGTTCCTTAATGCTTGATACCTGATCCCTTCGACAGCTTGTGGTCACACAGGCTGGTGTATTCCATGTGGGCATTGTTGCTTCTGAACTAGATGGCCACTTGTTTATCTTCGAACCTTTAAGACCCCAGATGCTATATCTTTTGATAGCCAGCCACTATCAGCGTTCTTCATTTTTTTATGCACACATTTTTCTTCAGCAATCATGTCAGAAGGTGTGCATCCTGGAATTCCAATTTAATAGAACAACATGTTCTTGCGTTGAGTAAGTGCTTGGGTGGAGGCCCAATGTCCATCTGCTGCCTTAATTCTAAACCCATAAATATATGCACGTAGATCTGTTTTCCCACACTGTTATATAAATAGATTTACATATATACATTCCAGTCCTTAGACCTCTATAAATACCCTTTGTCATTGAATTCTTTCCTCTATTTCCTTTTACTTTCCTCTTGTCCCATTATCATGCTCAGCCTTCATTTGGGTTTCAGTTATTTCTTTCGGTTACCTTGCCCTTGCTGAATCCCTACCAGGCCACTCACACCCTCCTTGTCACTGATTTTGGATAAACTGTTGCTCCCTGGGTTGGTCAGCACCACCTCCTTACCCCTGCCTCCCCCTCTCCCGTGTCCCCCCAGAACCATTGGTCCCGTTGTTTTTTCCTCCAGACTATTCATCCAGTCTATCTTATCTAGATAGATCTGTAGAGATAAAAAATATGCACCAAAAATGAAGCCATAACAAGATAGCGATGAATGAGAACACAGCAATGACAACAAAAAAGAAAACCAATTACCCATAGAATAATAAATTAGTTAAAAGAAAAAAGTTTAAAAATAAAGAAAAGCTTGTAAATAGATCAAAGTCTTATTTTTGATCTCTAGGCATGTCCTTCAGTCAAGTTCGATGGGGTACCATACTCTGGTCCCAGGGTTTGTCCTTTGTACTCCCTCAGGGGCTCCTTGCTCTGCTCCCACGGTTGCTCTGCCGCACACTTTTAGTATTTTGCTTCAGTGTCACAGGGTCAGTCTGGGCCAGTCCCAAAACTGAATCTCCAGTGTTGTCTCCCTTAGGACCCTGAGCCATCAAGGGACGGTGTGTTTCATTGTGGGATCAGCCATATTGCCCACTCTGTGCATTGGCTGTTCAGAGTGGAGATATCGTCCTCCAGTCCTGGTGTGCCAGGATGTGCTCCACTCTCTCTTCCTCCCCCTTCATTTGCTCTGATCAGACATGCCCCAATCCTCTAGCTGCAGCTTCAGTGCCGTCTTCTCAAGTAAACTTTTCGGGTGTGAGGGCCAGTTATCTACTTAGCTGGTATGAGGGCCGAGCCCTCAGTCCCCTCTACTGGCTCCCCACTCCTTGCTGGCACACTGCATTTGTCTGGCACTGGCTTTATATCTGGTCCCTCTTTCCCTTTGGAGACACAATACCCTTCCCTTGGGTGGGTCAGTGCCATATTCCCCCACCACACATCTTTTTTTTTCTTCCCCCTTTCCTCCCTCCACCCCCTTTTTAGTTGGCTACCATATGTAACCCTGGATATGGTCTGGCTCCTGCCATACTACCTGGACTGAGTGTTTGTATAGGGTAGCTTTTTCTTTATTGCCCCTTATGCACTTACCTTCTGTTTTCTCTCTCTCTCTCTCTCTCTCTCTCTCTCTCTCTCTATATATATATATATATATATATATATAGAGAGAGAGAGAGAGAGAGAGAGAGAGAGAGAGAGCAATTCATGTTATACTTGTCTTTTGTGCTTGGAGTACTTCACTTTGCTTTATTTCCTCCAGTTCTTCCCATGTGCTTCATGTGTTCATCACTGCTTTTTCGCGATGCACAGTACTTCACTGTATGTATGTACCACAGTTTTCTAATCCATTCATCTGTTGATGGAAATTTTGGCTGTTTCCAACTCCTTGTGATTGTGAACTGTGTCGCAATGAACATTGGAGCACAGATGTCTGTGCTTTATTTCTTGCCTCTTCTGGGTTTATGTCCAGTAGGGAGATTGCTGGTTCGTATGGTAAGTCAATTTCCATCTGTTTGAGACATTGCCAAATCGATTTCCATAGTGGCTATACATACCTACAGGTCCACCAACTTCCTCTCTCATCACAGCCCCTTCAACACTTGTTGCTTTCGAATTCTTTGAATTGGGCTATCTTTGAGGGTGTTAGGTGGTATCTCATAGTTGTTTTGATTTGCATTTCTCTTATGGTGTGTGTCAGGTGTGCATCGATTCACAAATATTCTGAGAAGCTGAAGTATATGAAGAACATGATATCATGATGAGAAGGAGACTCATGAACTGCCTTCAATATGCAGATGACACACCATTGCTTGTTGAAAGTGAAGAAGATTTGAAGCACTTACTGATGAAGGTTAAAAACTACAACCTTCAGTATGGATTACATATCAACCTAAAGAAAATAAAAAAGTCCTCACTACTAGAACAATAAGCAACTTCACAATAAACAGAGAAAAGATGGAAGTTTTCAAACATTTAATTTTACTTGAATCCACAATCAAAACCATTAAATTTTAGAACTAAAAGACCTATTGCGTTGGGCAAATCTATTGCAAATGAGCTCTTGAAATGTTAAAAAGAAAAGATGTCACTTTGAGGACCAATGTGTACCTGACTTAAGCTATATTAGCATATGAACGTGAAAGGTGGCCAATGAAAAAGGAAGATCAAAAAATAATATATGCATTTAAATTTTGATGTTAGTGAAGAATATCAAATATATCATGTATGCCTGAAGGGTGAACACTATGTTAGAAGAAGTAATCCAGAATGCTCTTTAGAAGCGGGTGGTGAGGCTTTGTCTCATTGACTTTGGGCATGTATCAATCTTTGAAGAAGATATTGTGGTAGTTACATAATCTGGTGTCAATTTGAGGATTACGAGTGAAGGGGTGGAGTCTAGCCTATCAATCATCATATAGCCAATGAGCCCTCTCTGTGTGGGCATGGCCTTCTCCTGAGGATTCTGGGAGGACTCTGGTATTTTCCTCCTTGCAGGTGGGGACTTTCTCTCTGTCTCTCTATGCTCATTCCCTATGAGACATTTCTGAGGGGAAGCCACATGAATCTACCCTGGGGCAGTCAGAGTTTCGGAGCTGAAGGAACCACGTGGAGACACCTGCCAGTGCTGAAATGTTTACAGTGCCACTGCATCCACAAGACTTCCCACCCACTGGCCTGTGATCTTCCTGCACTCGGCATCAGCGCATGTGTTTCGTGAGTCTGTAGAGGACTTTATAGGTTGGTATCAGACATATGAGAAAATATTGGACCTATGGACTTGATCTGGACTGGGCAGGGATGTTTTCTCAATTTTCAATTGCTCTTGTATATAAACATCTTTCTTATATACATATGTGTGATTATGAATTTGTTTCTTTAGTCTACCGGGTCTAACACAGACATCATGGTTGGTAAAGTAAATGGTCAGTGAAAAAGGAGGAAGTCCCTTGATGGGATATATTGACACAGTAGTTGCAACAATAGGCACAAACATAGTAGCAGAGACTGTGAAGGTAATGAAGGGCCAGGTCATGCTTTGTCCTGTTGTACATAGGGTTGCTAGAATGCAATGAGTTGCTTGATCTGGCTCGTCTAGTTACAGTCTTTATAAGTCTCACCAAATGACTTTTTCCTAAGGATATAGTTAAGAGGTGGTTGGAGAAGATGCTGACAGGATCATATAATTTAGTTGCAAGGGAATGTTGATAGAGTTAATTGTGATTAAGAAAACTTGGAATTAGCCACTGAAAGTCATATGACGAGCATAACCTGCCAGACACTGAACAACATGATTAGCCGCAGTCCATTTTCAGAGGTAGTGACAGAAAATGGGCCCCTTAAGTCAGAAGGCACTGAAAATATGACTGAGGAAGAACTGCTTTCCTGAAGAATAGACCATAATGATATGGATGGAGAAAAGCCTCCATTTGCTGGAGGGACATGACTCAAAATGAGAAGAAACAGCTGTGAACATTTATTAATAGTGGAACACGGAACGGAAGAAACACGAATCAATGCCATTGGAAGTCATCAGAAATGAAATGGAAAGCAAACAGATTGATATTATAGGCATTAGTGAACTGAAATGGACTGGCATTAACTATTTTGATAGTGTATTTATCGTCATGGATCCATGTTTGTTGCTCCAAGTTTGTTTCTATTTGTAAGATAATGTAGAGACTGATTCATCTTACAAATTGAATGGGTTTGAGATGGTACAATCTTCAAGAGAAAACTTATATACAAAAGAGACAAACCAAAAGTCAGGGCAAGAGGGTCCCTGCAGTAAATTATGCCAGGCCCAGAGCTTTATTAAGAGCAATCTTATATAGTCTTCAGGTCATATATCCAGCAAGCTTATGCCAGGATTATGCAAAGGGTGATTTAAAATTCTTGAGGCATACAAGGAAGCATTAATATTTCAGTAAAGTTATACACAGGTGGGAAGGAAGGACAAGGTTGGGAACATAAAGAAATTGTTGAACTTTAAGGTGGCTTCTTTCTGCCGTCTTTTCCAGAGAACAAAGAGACAAAGTGTCCATTTATCTCAGGCAGAGAAACAGACCAACCGTTGCTTCAATCAGCTCCCCGTGATGAGCTGTCACCATCCTTCCACGACCTTGAGTTATGAAATGTGTTGGTCCTGTCCTGTTTGCCTAAGGAACAAACAGCTTTCCCCCTACACCTACTTTTTCTTTGCATATAACACATGCAATGATGCTGAATGCAGGAAGATTACAGGCCAGTGGGTGGAAAGTTTTGTGGATCCAGGGAATAGTGTAAGCATCTTAGTGCTGGCAGAGGTCTCCCCATGATTCCTCCAGCTCCAGAGCTCTGGCTCTACCAGGTCCTCTCCAGGAATGTCTCACAGGGAGTGAATCAGTTCTGTCTCCTGCAAGCTAGTTATCTCTTTAGCGCCTCAAAATGAGGTCATCAAGTTGTGACCTGATTGACAAGCTAAATTCCACCCCTTCACTATTAATTCTCAAATTGACAACAGAATATGTAATTACCACAGACCACCTCTTGTCAATTTGACATTTTCACACAACTCTTTAGACATATATAATTTTCAAACAATGAAATCATATCTGTACCTAACAGGATAAAACTAAAATGCAAACAGTTAAAAATGTGCTACCCTCACTTAAATATAACATTCTATAAGTGAACAAAACAAAAATATCCTATGTTTATGTGAGCACCTACACCATAATCCTATGAACATATTCATATGAATACATTTCCCCACTTATGAAAGTTTATAAGCCAACTATTTAATTCCTTTATCCTCCCCATTTTGGCTATCCAATTTCTATACTGTCCACTCACATCAACCCAGTGCTCTGAGGAGACAATTATATTCTTTGATGTGAAGAATCTTCATTTCCATTGAAACCTTCTGAAGTCCACCTTCATAAGCAAAGCCAAATCAGGACAGGCCATTCATAAAGCCAGCAGCAATATGTACCAGTTCACAGGCTCAAAAATCTTCTCTTCATCTGGTTAGGCTCTGGTCAACTCAATGTGGGTTTTCTCACTTAGCCTCACCAGGGTGCTCACTGGTCGCCTTGTCTTTAGACCATGGATACATCACAAATTCTCAACAACTCTAGGCCCCTTGGGCTAGGTCACGTACTTCAGACCAGTCAACTGCTCTCAGCTTCTCCTCTAGTTCCTGTAAACCAGTTGCGCAGATGTCAGTCGCCGGACTCAAGACATCTCTTTACTGCTGCATTTCTCCCACTTCCACTCAACAAGTGGATCCAGGTGGTCACCTAGCAAGCATTTCAGCCTGCCCATAGGCTTCCTTTAACATTCAGTCCTAGAGAGAAATTTTCTTCATGGTTCCAGATTTTTTCCAGCTTCTGACAAAAACCACTAGTTCAAGATTCAAAAAGTCACAGAGTTCCTTTTTCTTCAGTCTGTCAACAATGGCCCCTTAGGCAAGACTCTTCAAATACCAACGTCCTGAGTACTCCAAAGCACTGGGTGGCGCTTATCTTTTCAGAGCCTTCTTTGCAGGCGTGTCCTAGCCCCTTTCAAGGCAAGTGGGCTTACAAACTCTCTGTTTTCAGGTGTCTCAATAATAATTTCTATAAATCATTATATCAACAATAATAAGCAGAATAAATCCGTATAAACAAAGTAGAATCAGATCCTAAACTCAATTCTTTAAAAAGACAAGTTTAATCCTTATTTAGCTTATCTTAATCTTTATTTAAACTATTTCATTGATACAAAAATATGGGATTAGACTTCTGACAGTATCAACCCAGAGACAGGCTTTTGGTCAGTCATATTGACCTTCTGTCGGCCATTTTCTTATGCAGGTCAGAGAAATTCAAATAGTGGTTTCTCCACCCCAACCCCACCTAAGCCCCAAATATACACGAATCACATTCATTTTCTCCATTTCAAACAGGAATAGCCAAAGACAACAAATAAAGTTATTATTTACAGAAATGTCCACTACAGAGGGTTTCTCCTTTATAGAGCTAAATGAATGACTAAAAAGTTTGCTTTTTCAAAATAGGGTATATGCTCTGTGTTCCATTGTTCTTCATCAAATGTTTGTGCAGATCTAGGAAGGCTGGTTGGTCATAGCAAAATGAAATTAAAAAAACTAATCTCTTAATTAAAATGAAATTTTAAATGGTTATAGTGGTATATGCTATAGAGTAATCTTATATTTGAAGTACTTTAATTATTATAATATATTTAAAACTAATTATGTTGACTATGAGAAGGAATGCATGTAGAAAATATTAAAGTATCACGATTCTACAACAAAGACCCGAGAAACCATGTAAAATGAATACAGATGATAATCCCAGGACCTGGAGCTTTAAAGCAAAAGATGAATCAATACCAATTAGAGGAACAAACTGAATGAATACAAGAAGGAAATATATGGAACTGAGCATTGCCAACTGTCTTCACACAGAATGTCTATTCTGAATTGCAAGTAGTATGTCCCTCAGGACGAGATACAACTTAACTCTGCTTACCCAGGTCTGCACAGGTGCCCACAGAAGTGATCCATGATCTCCTTATCTTCCCTGAAAAATCTTCCTTTTTTTATGCTCCTCAGGATCACTCCCTGCCTCCTCCATGGTAAATAGAGTCCCTCCTCCCCTATCACCACAGCCATGATTTGCAGCTAGCACTTGTACAAGGACGGTATCCTTTTTTGGTTTTACTTTCCTTGTTCTTTTTTGTTTCTTCTTATTTCTTTCCTCTTTCTCTCCACCCTACCCCCATTTTCCTTCTCTGCCTCATATCCCTTCAATGAGTCAGAAAGCAGGGAATCTACCGAGCTATATCCATGCTACCCACTGTTTGTGTATAATCAGTCACTTAGCACCACTGTGTACAAGACAAATGGTACACCACACCTGCCCAGCTCAGCTACTTGGAATGACAGCAATGAAGGCCCACTGTCCCACCCAGTATCAAAACCACCTGGAGGCTTGTGGTTAGCAGTCAAGAAATACCAAACCAGTGACCAGAATAGCACATTACCCCTTGTCTGGATATATGAAAACAAAACCAAACAAATTCAAGGTAAGTGAATCAATATATAATCACCAAATTAATTCCATGACAACACCACAATATTTTTAGGGATGACAGACAATTTGAAATTGCACACACATACTCAATGGGCTATGAAGGAACAAGCAACATACAGGGCTAGAAAATAATCTGGGTGACAGAATAGAATTAAAGTACCATATAATGTTGGTGGTGGGGATGTTTTCTTTCAGCAATTCCTTTTCTCTGTACTTTTTGCTCTTTTCCTGATCCTGGAATCCCTATCACATAAATTATTCCTTTTGGTGGTTTCCCACATAATTCCTAAGCTTTCGTCAGATTCTTTTTGTTTTTCTGATTTTTCTGCTGTTTAGTTTTGAGAGCTTTGGCTATAAACTCACCTCGCCAATTCATCCTTCCTTGTTTCAATTTTACTTCTGTAACTTGAAGATGTGTAAAAGTGTCGGGGTGGAATTCAAGATGTCCATCAGGTCACAGCCTGCTGGTGCCTCCTTATGGATGTGAAACACACATGGACGTGGCCTTCTCATAAGGAGGGCCCTGGGAACTCCCTGTCATCTCCCTGTGCTTTCACCTTCTGCTGGCTGACACTGACCAGAGCCCTGTGATGAACTTTACCCTTGGACCCACACGACTTTGTTCCCACCGGCTTGTGATCTTCCTGCAGTCTGCATCATTGCATGTGGTTGCATGAGTGTGCAGAGGGACTTAGGGACTATAATCAGGTTTATGGACTTGAGGTGGACTGAGTTGGGATGTTTTCTCCATGTATGATTACTTCTTGATATAAAGTGCTCATGCATATATGAGTTGTCTCTGCATTTGTTTCTCTAGTCAACGTGGCCCATCACCACTCCTTTATTTTGCAATATCTGTGTTCCATTGATTCAATTTTTCCACCTTGTCCTCCCATTATTTTGCTTGTTTCTGAATTTTTAAGTTAATCTTTTGTAGCTATAGTAGCTGCTTTCATATTATTTTAAATTATTTTTAATTTACCATTTTGCTTCTTTTGTGTTGTTTTCTTAAAGTGTTTTATTATTCTTTCTTCTCCTTGATATTTTTTGTGTTTCACGTTTTTTGTTGTGGTCTTCTTAATCTCGTTGAGAGCACTATAAAGAATATTTTCATTTTTTTAGGTAGTTCCATGAACATTTCTTCCTCTCGAAAGTTTTCTGTTTTGTCTTGATTTTTAATTTGTTTAGCCTCTTGCTGAAAATATCTTTTCCTGCTTGCTCTTGTGATTTGATATTGTGTACTCTTTCTAAGCCATACAGGGGTCATACACTTATAAGTTTATTTATTGTATGCATGTTTTCTGCATCATGATATTTTCTTTTGTTTTGATGTATCTGATTAGGTAGGGTGAGTAGCTTCCTCTGGCACCAGTCTGGCCACATTATAGTTCTGAATACCTGGTGGCTGGCTGGAGTAGGAGGCACTGCTGTTCTGAGACTCTTCTATGGGTTGGGTGGGGGGCATAGATATGAGCACCTCCAGTTGGCTGGTTCTTGGTTCACTGGGTTTCAGAATCACAATTAATCCTGTGAACAGTAACTTACAACAAAATAATATAATCTTACCATTATCTTCCCCCACCTTCTCTTAGCCAGACCATCAAGAAAAGGGAAATACACTAGTATGCTCGGCCCTACCAAGTGGTTTGGTGGAAACACCAAAGTCTAAGGACAGAAGAGCCACATTAAGTATATCATTGTGCCACAGGGCTTCATCCATTTTCCGTGGCTCCAGGTAGTCTGGATTCTACAAAAATTCAAAATTTTGTTTTGAATTTTCCTCAGATTGATCAGAATTCTTTTATAAAATCTTTGATAAAAAATTTACTTATGGTAACTGGGCACTATCCAGTCCTTCTGGGCTAATGGTAAAAGATTCATGGAGTCAGTTAGCAACATATTAATTTCCTTTTCCTATTCCTGACTCCTTGTCATTCTGTGTTGCTCCAGGTGAATGGAAACCAATTGTTTTCTCCTGGATGGCTCTTGTAAATGTTGGAGACTTTTAACTCACCGAAGACCAGGAACTATGCTGGTCTTTAGTCAAAGTGGGAAGATAGAACTTGGCTAATCACATAGGCCAATTAACATGGCTATTCTATGAAACTATGACCCTATACTTATAAAACATGGAACGATATCCCATCAAATACACAACCAGATACAGGGGTTACTCTTTTTTGTTATCACTCAGCCTTTTCCAATTCAATTTTTTATAGGTGTTTTAGTCTGGGTAGACTACAGAAACAAATCCAGAGACAAATATATATGTGGGACAGTTTTCCATCAAAGAGTAACTGTATAATAAGAAAACATCCAAGCCTAATCCAGAGCAAGTCTGATATTAGCCCTTATGTCCATAACAGTCTATAAATTCCTCTTCAGACTCACACAAGACATGAAATGATGCTGAATGCAGGAAGGTCACAGACCAGTGGGTAGAGAGTCTTGTGGATCCAGTGGTGATGGAAGCATCCCAGCATGAGCATGGGTCTCCATATAGCTTCTCTAGCTCCACAGCATAGCTCCTTGTGGCTTAACGATAGGAAAGTAAAGCAGGGAGTGTGTCCTGCCTCTGGGGCGGAAGACAGGAGTTCCCGGAATCCTCAGGAGAATGTCATGCCCACACAGAGGAACCATTCGCTATGACCTAATTGACAGACTTCACGCTTCATTCAAATTGACAGGAGATTAGGCAACTGCCACAGTAGGCTTGTGACTTATTTGCAGCAGTTACAGTAGCCATCTGTACAATACTATCCTTAATCACTGGAAACTGAAACTCTGGCTTGTAGAAGCTATAATACCTCCTTTCCTCCTCCCTTCCACCCCAGATAAGCACTTACATACCTTGGCTTCTATACATTGTCCTTTGTTTTTATATAAATGAAGCAAGTTCATATTGTATTTGTTCTTTTGTGATGGACTTATTTTACTCATCATAAGGTTACCACTCAATCCATATTGTAGCATGTATCAAGACTTTATTTCTATTATTAGCCAAGTAGTATGCCACTGTATCACTTTTTGAGGTATTGCCACTTATTTTAGTTATTGAATTTTATCTATTTTCTGCTTTAGCATCAAAGGTATATTCCCCAAACTAAACAAGTATCACCTTTATTTTTATAACTTCTCTTGGCTCAATAATGCCAAACTCATGCATCAGTGTGCAGCAAATTGTTTTCAAGGTTAGGTCTTTGCTTTCACTCTCATTTCATATTCTCCTGCTCTTGTTGTCATAAACTATGTTTTGATTTCAAATTTCACCTCCCAAGGGAAACATTTCCTGGAATAAACAGTAAAATTATTTGTCTCAAGTCTATTCTATGCATTCTCATTTGTAATAGTATCTAATTATTTTAAGTATGATTTATTTTTATTTTCCTCTATAATACTCGAAAGGGTTGCTGCGAGTCAGAATGAAATTGATGGTGGTGAGTTATGCATCATTTTAATACCAGATAGGAGATTACTAGAAATTGTCAACTATCTTTCTCATATTTCTATTCTTGATGCTGAGCCTATCACATGAAACATAGTAGACAATAAATACTTATTAAAACCCTTGCTATTCAATATTTTATCCATTAAAATAGTCTGATTATTAGAACTTCAAAATCTTATTTACTATGTTCTTAAGGGCTTGCTTTACCTGCTGATTCCTTAGGGTGTAAATAAAAGGATTTAACAAGGGGCTCGCCGATGTTACCAGTAGAGATATTTCTTTGTCAAAATCACCTCCTTTCTTTGGTGATGGGTTCATATATAAAAAGATACAGCTGCCATAAGAGAGGGAGACGACAATCATGTGAGAGGAACAAGTAGAAAAGGCCTTTTTCCTTTGCTGGGCCGAAGGGATTCTCAGAATGGTCCTGATAATGTAGGTGTAAGAAAGTATCACTAGCATCAGAGTAACCACCAGAGTCAAAACCGCTAAGAGGATGACTATCAGTTGTAGGACACTTGTATCCGAACACGCAATCTTCACAAGAGGTTTATAGTCACAGTAATATTGATTCAGTACATTGGAAGCACAAAAATCAATTTTACTTATCAGAATGATTGGTGGTAAGACAGCGAGAAGTCCTCCCATCCAGGAACAGAACACAAGTTGCATGCAGACCTGACTGCTCATGATGGTTAAGTAATGAAGGGGTTTACAGATGGCCACATAGCGGTCATAGGACATAGAGGCCAGGAGGTAAAACTCTGTTGCCCCAAGTAGTATAGCAAAAAAGTACTGAGTCAAGCAGCCAGTAAAGCTTATGACCTTATTTCCTGTTGTCAAACTGGTCAGCAATCTGGGAATGAAAGTAGATGTGAAGAGTATTTCTAAGAAGGAGAAGTTTCGGAGGAAGAAATACATTGGCGTCTTGAGGTTGGGATCTATGAGAGTGAGTATGATGATGACCAGATTTCCTGAGACACTCATCAAGTAGGCCAGTAACAGAAAGATGAATATCACCACTTGGAGGTGAGGTTGATAGGAGAGACCCAGCAGAATAAACTCAGTAAGTGTTTGATTTTTCATGCTTGACCTTTAGTAGGTATCTATGCAAAAGTGAGGTATTGTTGTTATTATTAGGTGCTGCCAGTTAATTCCCAGTCATGAAAATGAACTGCCACACGGGGTTGTCTGTGAGCAGATCATCAGGCTTTGGTTGTACTGATCTGTGATTTCTGGTAACTGCCTTGTATTTTCTTCCAGATTCACAGGGGTTTAATTTCATAGACCATGTTTGTAGAATGACTAATTTTGTCTATAGAACATACTAATTTTGGAAACTGGAAGCAAAATGCATATACCTTTCATAATATTGATAAGTGAATTGGACAATTATTTTGTTGATTTTAAAGAGTGAATCGAAGGTGAAATATCATATGAGAGTCTCCAAGCAGTAAAAATATAACATTTTCTATCCATTACCTGATCACCTCCTGGTGTGCTCCTTCATGAAAACAATCACTTTTATATGACTTAAGTAGATGAGAAGTATATTATTCAATTTTCTATGCATCCAAATAATTCAAACTAGAATTAAATCTATGTTCCTGAGGAAAAGATGGAGAGGGAGAGAGAGAGCCTATTTAAGTGGAGCAAAAAGAGGAAAACTATATATGTAAAAAGGTAGCACTGATAGACTTAAAAAAGAAGATATTGCTAGACTGAGAATACTCTGTATTTTATGATATTTAATACATTATGTTGGTGTTTTAAAAAGCAGAAGAAGATGTTTTGCAGGGTTTTTTTTGTTCATGTTGCCTAAAATGGCCTAGACCTTATCAGTTCCTTACAGAGCAGAAACATTGGAGTTACATTCCTGAAGAAGAAAAGTTAAGAAGGTGATAGTGGACCACGATTGTTGATTGCATTGTGAATAAGTTATGAGGGCACATTTAAAGGAAGAAGATCCAGGGAGACCACGCTGAAGATGAAATGAAAGAATTTGATTCTGAGAGATGGAGAACTGTAGGTAAACCCTCTGCAGATGGTTAGGGAAGACTATCATTTAGACATGACTAAAGTATACCAGCACATTGGTGACATAATTTTTGAGTTATTGACAAGTCCCCCCTTTTGAAAGTATCTCATAAACCACTTTAAAAAAACTCCCACTTTTCTAAAACACACACGCTAATAGTCTTTATTAAATAGATGGATGGTTGGTTAGATACACTATTGACATCAGAAATCAATTCGCCTCCCAAATTGTGAGATGTTTAATTATAATTTGTTTTTACATCCCTCTATGACACTAGATAGTGTCCTTTCAAGTGGGGTCTATAGTCCTCCATGACACGAAATAGGATCGCTATACCATCAAAGTATGGCAGTGGGTTTGGTATAGTTTGTGTTTATGAAAGTAGATCAAGGTTTCTAGAAATTGGTGACAACATTTCTCATATTTCTATTCTCTTTTTTAATTGTTCCATTAGAATATTTCTATTCTCAATACAATGTATGTCATTTCTGGGATTATCTATCCACTACCTACTACCAAACATAAACATGTATTATTCTGTTAACTATTATTTCCTGTTCATTTCTTTCTCCTAGTTTATAGCAAAGATCATCCTTGAAGAAGGAGGAAAAAAGGTATGTGGCTGAAGACACAGTATGTTCATTTTTCTTATTTTAAAGCAGGGACCGTTTGTTACACATATGATCTTATGTCATCATTGGAGCAATCTTTTGAGCCTTGTCTTGTATTTGTCTGCATTTTGATGTGCAAAAACGTCAATAAGCTAAATTGCTGTAGTTTATAAGTTAAAAAAACTTAAATGACTGGTAAGTCACATCAGAATCAATTAACAGTTAACCAATAGCCTGCAATGGACTTGCTGCCTCACTTTCAAAGGCAAAAGCACAAGCAAGCCAACTGTAAAATAACAGACAAAGCCCATGATGTGACTCTCAAGCAGTTGACTTTTTTGTTAATCAAACTTTCTTGAACTTTGAAAAAATTATTCTTTGCAGAACTCCCCAAATCACTTGTCACCAGCTGTTGCCTCATTTGCCCTTGATTCATGCTGAACTCACGCATCACAGGGTGAAGCGCTCCCCAGCCTGCACCATCCTCCCCATGAGTTGTGGGTCTGACTGCTGTGCTCCATTGGGTTCTCACTGGCTGATTTTCAAAAGTAGATCTCTTGGTCTTTCTTCCTAGCTTGTCTTAATTTGGAAGCTCTGCTAAGAGCTGTTTCCCATCATAACAACACAAAAGCCTACACTGATTGATGAGTAGGGGCGACACGTGATGTGCGTTGACTAGAACCCAAGGCTCCTAGATGGGAAGGGAGAATTCTACCACTGAAACTGTTGTTTTGCCCCCGTCCCTCCACTCATTAAGGATTTAAAATATGCTAGATGATCCAGGAATTACAGAAGAAATATTTCAGAAACATCTCTGAGATATACCATAAGCCTTGGGCTGAAACTACCCTCTGAAGGAGCCTTTTAGCTAAATACCAACTGGTTCATAACATACAGAATTTGTCAGTGGGTGCTGATCACTTTTAAAGGAATCATCTGTGTGCATCCAAATGACCGACAAGTAACTTCAAAGCGAAGAGGAAGAGACAGAAACAGAATTCCTGGAAGCAAAACGTCTGGGGGACGTTTGATGAGAATCTTAAAAAGTTGTGGAAAATGCCATACCAAAAACCAAACCAAACAAACAAACAAAAAAAACACTTAAATGTGGATCCTTAAGCAATGTAGTTTATCGTTCCCTCTTTTTGAACTCAGTAAAAATGGAAGTGCATTGCTTGTATACTTTCCTGTATGGCTTCTCCTATTCAATTATATAGTTAATATGCATTTATATTGTTGTTGTGGCACTGGGCCATCCATTTTCATTATAGTATTTCATTTATGAGCTTACAATAATGTATTTCACTTCAGTCATTCAGTTGATAAGAATTTCTCTCTTCCTTCCATTTATGATAAATTATGAAATGCATCGCTCTATTGGATAGCTCCAAATTTTCACTTTGAAATAGGTCCAGGTGTACACTTGCTAGAGTACTGGATATGTTTAATTTCAACTCTACTAGTTGATGACAAACTGGTTGTAAATAAAGTGGTTGAACTGCTTATGGCATCACCACCCCTGCAGTGTTCATTGTCCTTTGATTCCACGTCCCCCTCACTTGGTATTCTTACATTGTCATGATGGCCCCTGTGACTGATGTAAAGTGGAACGCATGCAGTTTACTTTGCTTTCCTCTTGATCACTACTGGAACTGAAAAACGATCGAAGTTTGTTTCGGCCATTTACATTCCTCGTCCATTTTTCTCCTATTGAGTTACCTACCTTTTTTAATATCAAAGCTCTTTATGTATTCTAAACATAGTTAATTTTTGGTGTATGAGTTACAAATATCTTCTACTCCATCCACTCGTCTTTTTTTAACGAACAGGGTTCTTATATTATATACATATTATTCAAATTACTATAGTAGTTAAATCTATTTATTACTTGTGTCTTCTTTAAGAAATTTTTTCCTGGGAGAGCAAATGTTTTGAGAATGATGAGGGTAATGAATGTAAAAATGTGCTTTACACAACTGATGTATGTATGGATTGTGATAAGAATTGTATGAGTCTCTAATAAAATGATTTCAAAAATATTTTTCCTACACCAATTTCATCAAAAATTTTTTTCATAAAATTTGATGTTTTGTCTTCCAAATTTATGTCTATAATTCCTCTGGAATTATTTTTTCCTGAATTGCTATGCAATTTCATATATATATATTTCACATTCACACTAAAGAATTCCAGCATTATTTGTTGATAAGACTGCCTTTTGCCCATTGTAGTGATACTTTTATCATAAATCAAGGACCCAGGTACATAGGGAAGTTTCTAGGTTCAATTTCATTCCTATGGGTCTTTTTATGTATTCCTGTGACAATCCTATAATATTTTAATCAACATACTTTTAGAATAATGATTAAATTCTGATAGAGTAAATTCTCTCAATTTATTGCTTTTTCCTTTAGACTCTATTTGGTCATTTGGTCATTGTAATTCATCAGAATTTTGCTTAGTGGCCTTCAAGACCAGTCTGCTGGAGTTTTTATTGGAATTGCACTGAATCTGTAGTAGACTCGTAAGAATTTATATCACTAGGACATAGAATCTTTTAGCCTACACATATAGTATACTTCTCCAGGCATTTGAATCTTAAAATGTCATCAAATAAAATTATATATTTTCCTCCATATAAGCCTTAGATATATTTTGATTAATTTTTGTAACTTCTTTGTTTTTAAATGGTATCCTTTTTCAGTTTTAAGTCCTACTGGCATGTTATTGGCATAAAGATTTGCAAGTATTTTGCATATAGATGTTGCATATAACTTTGTTTTACATTTCAACTAATGCTGTAAATTCTAATACTCTATCGTTGGATTTTTATGTACTTATCTCTATTAATTTTATCCTGACTGCATCCATGAGTTGTAATAGACCAGAGACGGATTTCTTCTGAACTCACACTACATAATATGCACCCTGAACCCCTTTGCTTGAAGTCTTACCCTTGAGGTGATAGGAGGAGAGCAAGGCCAGGCTTCTTATGCGAGTACCTAGACACAACATCGGGAAAAAATGAGGAAACATGATTTCTCTTCTTAAAAGGGAAATAAAAGGCAACTATCTCCCTCCCTTCAAGAAATGTTCTTACTTCAGCCATTTGGTATGTAAATCAAATCTCCCTAGAGCCAGGCAGGTCCTGCCTCAGTGTTAACAATACAGAGATGCCTTCAGGTTCCTCGGCCTCAGTTCCCCTTTGGACTGTAAATCCCTGGGGAGGTAGCCACTCTGGTCTTCTTGGGGCCTTGGGGAATTTATTATGGGATAAATGCCCAGACTGTCTTGGCTCTCTATGGGAGATAAGTGTTTTTATCTGTTTTGATCACAGAAGTTAGAAGAAAAGGGGCTGTTGAGCTAATTTTCATGTCATGTGAGTAGTTTGATGGGTCTAGAGTTTTGTATAGGGTCACTGAAATCTAGAGAAACTTTATTTCCTTATGTTTATCACAATTGAATTTCAACAGATGCATATTATTTTTCAATAATGACAATTTTGACTCTTCCTTTGTAAAAACTCTTCTTAACTCTCCCCCCACCCCGCTTTACTGCAAGAAGACTAAAAGTCAACAAGCTGTGATCTTTGAGCTCTACTCTTGGAGATACTACAGGTGTGGGGATAGATTTGGGCTGCAAAGGGTTTTCAATGATTATTTATTTATTTTAGGAGGAAGCATCACAGCAGGTTTATTGAACAATAAAGTTAAGATAACGAGGGGCCACCCCCATTCCCCTAACCCTGAGAGTTCATACTACCTAAAATGGCAACAGTATTGAGCCATTGCTCAGAGCTGGCAGGCCCTTTTAAATATGCCTGGAAGGGGCCTTTGAGCGAAGGGCTTCGTTTTAATTATATTTTAAAAGTTTTAATCTTTAAAAAAGAAAATACAAAGCAAAGAAATGAAAATCCTTGTTGTGCAGCAATTATAATTTGTCATGACCTCATGTGGTAAGAATGAAATTGCTCCATCACCTTTTAAAAATTTAACTTTTATTGTGACATCACCTTTTAAAAATTTAACTTTTATTATGACTTTAAAAATTTAACTTTTATTGTGGGATTTATATATCAGATCATCATTTTTATTTTCAAAAACTTAAAACAACTTTCCCTTGACTTGATCTTTTTAAAAATAATTAATTAATTAGTTTTTTTTTTAATTTTCTCTTCTTTTTGTTTATTTATTTATTGTTTTATTGGGGACTCTTGCATCACTTGTTACAGTCCATACACTGATTGCATCAGGTATGTTTGTACATATGTTGCCTTTATTCATTTCTAGACATTTACTTTCTATTGAACCTTTGGTATGAGCTCCTAACACAGCAGGACCAATGGTCCTGGGGGCGTTTGAAGGGTAAGGGAGGTTGGGGAAGTGTGCGGGGAGCAGGCAGTGTCATAGACAGAGGAACAACTCGGGAATTAGAGTCAACAATGAGGAGATAGAGATCCTGAGGGTGTTGGAGCAACAGCAAACTAGTTAAGAGGAAGTTCTAAGAGGAGGAAATAGGGGGAAAGTGATGGCGGGGCAGGAGGAAGGTAAAAGGAAACAGAAGAAGGACCTAGGAGGCAAAGCAATGGTGAGAGGTATAAGTTTATGTGTGTACATATATAAGTACATTCATCCACAAAAATAGAGGTATTGACCTATGTACATACATATATTCATTTGGCAATACAGTGTGGCAGTGGATGGACTTCGGGTCTCCACTCATCCCCTCCCTCAATACAAAAAACTTTGTTCTAACAAATCGGTATTCTGAGATTCTCCTTTTCCTGATACATCACTGAAGACAAAACGGGTGCATAAGCAAATGTGGTCAAGAATGCAGATGGTGCCTGGCTATTAAAAGATATAGCGTCTGTGGTCTTACAGGCTTGAAGTTAAACAAGGGGCCATACAGCAGAGAAGCAACAAGTCCACATGGAAGAAGCACACCATCGGTGCAATCATGAGAAGTCATCAGGACCAGGTAATAGGCATCAGAAGACACATAAGAAACAAACAAAAACATATGGTTGAGAATGATGGGATCAGAGGAGAGACCCAAAGCCCATCTGTAGACAATGGAACAATTCCTCCACAGAGGGGCCACAGGGAAGAGATGAGTCAACCAGGGTACAGCAAAGCATGGATGAAACACACTTCCTTGCAGTTTCCTCACCCCCCACTATCAGGACCCCAGTATTGCTTCTCAATTCAGACTAGACTGGAATATGTATACAGGTATAGAAAAAAGATGGGGGCTCATGACGCACAGAATCCAGAAACAGGAGTGGGAATAGTGATACCATAAGGGTAGGGATAAAGGGGAGGGGGAGAAGGGTAAAAGGGAGAATTGATCACAATGATTGACCGTAACCACACTCCTATCTTCAGGGGCAAAGAAAAACAGAAAACACAGGGGAAGGGAGACTGTGGTTGGTGTAAGATATGAGAAATATGAAGTATAAGTAATAATTTATACTCTACCAAGTGGGTATGGGGGGCGGGGAGGGAAGGAGGAAAATGAGGAACTTATACCAAGGGCTCAATAGAAAATCAATGTTTTTAATTTTAAAGGTGATTATTTTCCTGGTTGGCTGGGACTCAAGTGGCGGTCCCTGATATCTGGGACCCAACCATGTCCTTATTTGGCAGGGTCATGGATGGTCAGGCTCACAGATTCCTTATTTCTGATGTGGTGACTCATCAGGTGGCTCAGACCAGTCAGGTGACTTTCCCTTTCCTTGTCATTCCCTACACAGAGAGTCACAGCTCACCGATTAATTTTTAAATATAGCTTTCCAGGATTTTCTGTAGCAGTGCCTGGAGTGGACTCAAGCCTCTGACCTTTTGATTAGCCACTTTGTACCACCTAGGAGGCCTATATGTTGGGCTGCTAACTGCAAGGTCAGCAGTTCAACACCCCCCAGCCTCTCCAGGGGAGAAAGATGGGACTTTGTTTTCTTGTACAGTATGGGAAGCCCGTAGGGGCAGTTCTACCCCATCCTATAAGGTGGATATGAATTGGCAAAGACTTGGTGGCTAGGAGTTTGGTTTGGTTTGGAGGAACTCTCCCAGGAGATTAAGATTTACATTCACATGTTAAACAGAAGTTAATGATAGCATTTGTCTCTGCCTTGAGCCAAATGTGCAGAGTAACATTTCAAGGTTTATAGATTAAATATGTTTGTTCTATTTTATTTAAAAAATAGCCTTTTTTCCCCTTTTCAGATAAACAATGATCTCTCTCGTCTGCAAGCAACTTATTTTCAACAAAGGACTAAAAAACATTAAATGCACAGAATCTATTCAACAAATGGTCCTGGCAAATTCGGATCTTGTCTGCAGAAGAATGAAACAAGACCCATACTTCATTCTATATATTAAAAATGAACTCAAGATGGATCAAAAACCAAAATCTAAATTCAACACCTGTCTATACAAATCATGGACCACTTGTCCGTGAATGTGCTGTACTGCAGTGACTTGTATGTTGCTATGATGAAGCTGTATCAGTGTGTTTCCAATACCAGCAGAGTCTCCAAAGTGAACAGATAGCTGTGGTTTTCTGACTAAGAACAAACTACACAGAAGCAATAGACTGTCCACTTCAGAAGAATTAGTCACAGAAAATCCTAAGGATAACCTTGGAATTCTAATCATTCGTGCTTCTCAATGTATCTTGATTGTTTTGGTCCATTTCAGAATGAAAAAATTGGCAGGATTGTTCATTTTGCTCATCACGATCTTCAGTGGTTGCTTTGAAATTTGAATAATGGTTGCATTAACTGGACTTCCTTATAAGCATATAGATACTAGCTTATTGTTCTATTTGGAGCTACAGATTTTTTTTCTCTTGGCCGTCATGTCCTATGACTGCTAGGTGGCCATCTGAAATCCCCTGCATTATATGACCATAATGAATAACAGAGTCTGCTGGATTCTCATCCTCTGTTGTTGCGTGGCTGGCCTATTGATAATCCCCCCTCCTCCTGGTTTGAGCCTCCACCTGCAGTTTTGTGACATATTTTTCAAAATTTCCTTTCACCCTTTACAGAAGCTTGATGTTCCTTAAGCAATGAGTCCACTTCTCCCCACTCCCTCACATCTCTTCCTTTGGTCTTTATATATTTTCCTACTCTAGATATTTCATATCAATTAAATAATAGAATATTTGTCCTTTTATTCTTGACATACTTCACTCAGCCCAATGTTTTCTGGAAACATCACTGTTGTAATGTGTTTCTGGACTAAAATCTTCTTTATGCCTGGATAATCTTCCACTCTATGCATAAATACACAATGTTTTATGTACCATTCATCTCGTGATGGACATTTACACTACTTCCACCTTTTGGAAATTATTAGGAGTGCTGCAATGAGGGAGTATGTTGGTGTACAAGTGTATAGCTGTGTTCTTACTATCAATGCTTTTGGGCATATACCTAGGAATGGAGTGGAATTCGTGTGTAATATGGTAGTTTGAAGTTTAGAGTTTAGAGAAACAACAACACTATTTCCTTATTAACTGTACCACCTTGCAATCTCATCAATATTGGATCAGAAAAATAAATTAAAAAATTTTTTCTAACAGTTGTTTTCAATTTTGTTAAACATAGTGGGGAGTCAGGGGAAGATGGGCGCCAGATTATAGCCCATACTTGGTGCTCCATGGAGATTGGTGAGTGGGGAGATTTTGGGGCCAAGTAAGTGTATCAAGTCTGTCTGTCGAGTCCCAAGACAACTCAGAGAACTTCTCTGAACCAGAATACGACTCCCACCCTTTGGCCAGCACTCCCTGCGGACAGCTAGGGTCTCTTGTGTGGCACTCAGGGTGCCCGCTCTGCCTTGACCAGTGCCACAGGTCAGCCAGGCACATGGAGGAGGCTGCCATCCTGCCTCAGTGCCTGCACAGAATAGTCAAACAGCATCCTTCACCCTGCCTCAGTGTTCCCAGTGTCCCATGTTGGTGCTCTAGCCGGCGTACACCCCCATAGGGATTCATGCCCCAACTGGGCGCCCCTCATGAACCAGCTCTCCACAGCTTCCCCACACTCCTCCTGGGAGTCTTGTGTCCTGGCACCACAGCCCAACCAGGCTGATGGCAGAGGTTGAAGTCCTGCCTTTGTACTCCAGCTAACCACCAACCAGACCACCCAACACACTCAGAGGTCTCAGCCCAGAGGTTCCTGCCTGATGTCTACTCTCCTCACAGATTCCCCAGCCAACCCCTTCATTATACCTCATCCTCCCCTCCCCATGCAGAGGCCCCCATCCTGCCACTTCACTTTAAGCTGGCAAGGCAGTGGACACAAATTTGGCAGAAGTTTCTGCAGCTGTGTTATATGGAATCAAACCTTTGGGGGCTTGCCTACTGCATTTTCCCTTCTCCCTGCTCACTCTGCCCACCCTCTGTGCTCCAAGCAGTGGATCAGCACCAGTGGCAACACCCTCCCACCTGTCTACCTGTGGAAGTGCCCCTAGCCAGAAACAGATCACCCAATCCCCAACCCATCCCCTAAATACAACCCCCTGCAATGGGGTCAACATTTTATTTCAGTCCACAGCATGCACAGCTGCAAGCAGCCTATAAGGAGACCTGAATGTAGCTGAAGCACAAACCATAGGCCAAAGTGAGAGGGAATTCCCAGCAGGTCAAATGTGAAAAACAACCCCTCAAGGCAGTTGGCTAAAGGCTGCTTGCAGAAACACCAAAACCAACCTCCTAAAGAGAGAGCCCAGGGCTCTGAGACACCTGGCAAATGGCACCTAGTTCCAATAAATTGACCAAAAACCAAAAAGCTGCTTCCACTGTTTGAACAAGAAAAGAGAAAAAATTCCAATGCCAGAGGACCACCTGGACTTAACAGCAGTAATATAAAAGGCAGACATTGACCTCCCACAGAATGAAATCTTCAGAATGCTGCTTGGAGTCATACAGGACATGAGTCATACAGGACATGAGGGAAGCATTACAGAAAAAGGATGAAATGAAAGAGGAAATAAAGGCCATGTACCAAAGGGAAATGCAGGAGTTAAGGGGTGAGATAACAAAAACTAATAGCAAACTCCAAGACTTTGCCCAGAGAATGGAGGAGACAGAGAACCACACCAGTGACCTAGAGGATTTGCAAGCAGAAATTAATAAATGTGAGAAAACTCTAACAAGCCCACCAGAGAACTTGAAGAAAACCTCAGGGCTGTGTCTGACACTATGAGAAGGAACAACATCAGAATTATTGGCTTGCCGGAGGAATGCACATCAAGGAAACCAACGTCCAAAATAGTGCTGGAATGCTTGGAGGAAATCTTCCCTAGCTTAATGAATGAAAATCAGGCAACTATCCAGGAGGGCAAAAGAATGCCAACTAGACTAAATCCCAAGAATAATTCCCTGAGACATATAGTTGTTAAACTATCCATCTGTGCGGAAAAAAAAATTATTAGAGCAGTTAGGAAAAAACTTGCAACCACATATAAAGGCAAGCAGATAAGAATATGCTCAGACCTATCAGCAGACACTATGAAGAAGAGGAGACAGTGGAGCAGCATATTCCAAAAATTGCTGGAAAATAATGCAAACCCAAGAATACTTTATCCAGCTAAATTATTTATCAAAATTGATGGAGAAGTGAAAGTCTTCCCGGAAAAGGAAAGTATCAAAGAATATACTAAAATGGAACCCAGCATTATAAAAGATCCTTGCCAACCCAGTATGGGCAGAAGAACAACACTCACCAAGCAAATAAAAGAGACCGCCACACAGAAAAAACTCCCACCAGAGACCACCAAAGGGAAAACAGCTCCCAAGATAACACTGGCTCAACAATGAAAAGAAGGCAAGAATGAACCACAAACACACATATTCACAAATCACAGAAAATAAATGGAGGGAGGAAAACATCCAACATAAGATGGATAAAATGGCATTACAGAGTCCACAGACAGATGTAATAACGTTGAATACCAATGGATTGAATTCAAGCCTTAAGATACAGAGACTAACAGATTGGCTTAGAAAACAACCCCATCCATATGCTGCCTACAGGAGACATCTCAACATTACAGACAAAAATAGGTTGGAGAAAAACATACCAAGCAAACAGCAATTCAAAACCAGCAGGGATTGCAATCCTAATCTCGGATAATATTGACCTCAGAGTGAAAACCGTAAGAAGAGATAAGGAGGGACACTATATAATGCTCAAGGGAACAGTACACAAAGAATCACTAAGTATTCTAAACATTTACACCGAAGAAGTGTTCAGCGGAATATGTCAAACACTCCAAAAGACGAAAAAAGAAATCACAGCCTCAACAGTTATAGTAGGTGACTTCAATACACCACCCTCTGGGAAAGATCACTTGGAAAGAAACTCAACAAGGAGCCTAAATATATAAACACTACAATTAGAAAATTTGACCTGATAGATACCTACAGAGCTCTCTGCCCAAATTAAAAAAATTCACATTCTTTACAAGCTCACATGGCACATATACAAAAATAGACCACATGCTAGGGTATAAATCAAACCTACATATACTTAAGCATATTGATATTATACAGACCTCTCTCTCTGAGCACTGTGCCATAAGATTGGAAATCAACAATAGGAAGATAAAAAATCGACAAATAACTCTCTATTGCAAAAGGAGTGCATACTGGCTCAGATCAGATATGAAATGAGGAAATTTCTAGAAACCCACGAGAACGAAAACACGACATACTAAAATTTATGTGACACAGCAAACGTAGTCATCAGAGGAAGTCTCATAGAAATACATACAAACATAAGGAAGGAGGAGAGGCTTATGACTGATACAATGACACAAAATTTACAGCAATTAGAGCAGAGTCAACAAGAACATCCAACTAACAGCAAAAGAAAAGAAAGAATAAAAATTAGATCTGATATCCAGGAGAGAGAAAATAATAAAACTATGGAAAAAATCAATGCTGCTAAAAGTTGGTTCTTCGAAAGAATAATTTTAATTGACAAACCTCTCATGAATTTGACCAAAGAAAGGAAGGAACACATTTCAATATCAAGGATGACGGATGAAAGAGGGGATTTTACAATGTATCAGAGTAAAATCAAAAGGATAATTACACAATACTATGAAGGACTGAACTGCAATGAATTCAAAAACTTGGGAGATATGGACAAATTTTTGGAAAAACTTTCCCTCCCCAGATTATCCCTAATGGCCAATAAGAACCTCAAAAGACCCATATCAATAGAAGAAATAGACAAGGTTATTAAGGGATTACCAACCAAAAAATCACCTGGACCAGATGGTTTTACAGGAGAATTCTATCAAGCATTCAGGGAAGAACTGACACCAATCCTATACAAACTCTTCCAGAACACAGAAAAAGATGGCAAACTCGCAAATCCCTTCTATGAAACTAGTATAACTCTGATACCTAAACCTGGCAAGGATCCTACAAGAATTGAGAACTACAGACAAATTTCCCTAATGAGTAGCCATGCAAAAATCCTTAACAAAATACTAGGCAACAGAATCCAAAAGTATATAAAACAAATAATTCACTATGACCAATTGGGCTTCATACCAGGGATGCAGGGATGGTTCGGGATGGTTCAACTTACAAAAGACCATTAGTATTATTCATCACATTTAAATGAAAAGTATAAGAATCACATGATAATATTGATAGATGCAGAAAAAGCATTCGACAATATCCAACACCAATTCATGTTTAAGACACCCAAAAATATAGGAATGAAAGGAAAATTCCTCAATATAATACAAGCTATATATGAAAAACCAACAGCCAATGTGGTAGTCAATGGAGAAAAGATTAGATCAATTTTTCTGAAAAAGGGAACTAGACAAGCATGTTCCTTGTCCCTACTCCTAATTAACATCATACTGGAGGTCCTAGCTAACAATATAAGGCAAAGAAAGAACATCAAAAATATTCATCTGGGGAAGATAGAAGTGAATCTATCATTATTCACATAATATATATATATATATATATATATATATATATATATATATATATATATATATATATATATATATATATATATGGAAAATAGTAAAGTTCCACTAGAGGAATACTTGTTGCAATAGAGGAATATGGCAGAGTAGCAGGTTACAAGATCAACAAACAGAAGTCTATCGCAGTACTGTACACATTGGACAAGGGCACAGAAGAGGGCATCAAAAAGACGGTACCCTTCACAACAGCCAAATATAAATAGAAGTATCTAGGGATATACCTTACTCAAAAAACAAAAGATCTGTACGAGAAAAACTACAAACCACTATTAAAAGAAACCAAGGTTGACCTCAACAAAAGGAAGGACATCCCATGCTCTTGGATTGGTAGACTCAATATTGTAAAGATGTCAATTGTACCCAAGGCACTATATAAGTTCAATGGTATCCCAATCCAAATTCCAGCATCTCTCTTCAAAGAGTTGGAAAAACAGATTACCAACTTCATATGGAGAGGAAAGAAATCAAGAATTAGCAGAGAACTCCTTAAGAAGAAGGACAAAGTTGGATGGCTTGCTTTACCCGACTTTCGCACATACTATATAGCCACAGTGGTCAAAACAGTGTGGTATTGGTATGATAGATATTCAGACCAATAGATAGATATTCAGTGTGCAATGTAGCAATGATGAAACATAACAAATTTCCTCTAGTTCTTGAATGCTGCCCTCCACCCCCGACTATCATGATCCCAATTCTACCTTACAAATCCAGCTGGATCAGAAGATGCACACTGGTATAGATAGGAATTGGAAACAGGGAATCCAGGACAGATGACAGATGACCTGAAAACACAGGGAATCCAGGAGAGATGAACCCCTCACCAGTGGTGAGAGTGGTGATACCGGGTGGGTGGAGGGAATGTGAGGGAGAAAGGGGGAACAGATTACAAGGATCTACAAATAACCTCCTCCATGGGGGACAGACAGTGGAGAAGTGGGTGAAGGGAGACGTCAGATGGTGTAAGATATGACAAAATAATAATTTATAAATTATCAAGAGTTAATGGGGGAGAGGGGAGTGGGGAGGGAGGAGAAAAAATGCAGAGCTGATACCAAGGGCTCAAGTAGAAAGCACATGTTTTGAGAATGATAATGAAAACAAATGTACAAACGTGCTTGACACAATGGATGCATGTATGGATTGTGATAAGAGTTGTACGAGTCCCCAATAAAATGATTAAAAAAAGACTGTTACCCATGCTATACCATGTTCATTTATTTGTAATTAGAAATAAATATTTCACAATGTATGATTATATATTGTTTTTGTGATTAATCTCTATGTGTTAGTTATGTTCAATTTGTGACTATGAAAATACATCCTGCCTATCAGATATTTACGTGACAATTCATAACAGTAGCAAAATTACACTATTGGAGTAACAACGAAAATAATTTTGTGGTTGGGTGTCACCACAACATGAGGAACTGTATTAAAGGGTCACAGCCTTAGGAAGGTTGAGAACCACTGCCCTACAATGTCAGAAGTGTGTCTCATGGAGTGAATGCTGTGTTCCACCACAGTCCTGTTTGACAGACAGTATTTGTGCCAGCACTGTGCCACATTTTATTTTTCCTTAGTTCTACATTTTTAACCCCTCTTTTTATTTTTCCTTTCTCTCCTCCTATTTTTTTTTGTTCCCCTTGCAACCATGGTTGGTGGCAAATGCCGGTACCAGCACTGTACTTAGTTTTTGCTTTTTTCCTCTTTAAATCTTTGTTCATAGTTCTCCTCATCTCTTCTGATTTATTTCGTTTCCTTTCTTGCTTTTTTTTGTGCTTCACAGGATCACTCCCTGCCTCCTTCATGGTAACTAGAACCCCCCCCGCCCCCACCACAACCATGAATGATAGCTAGCACTTGTGCAAGGACGGTATCCTTCTTTGGTTTTGCTTTCCTTGTTCCTCTTTGTTCTTATTTCTTAACTTTTTCTACCCACAATCCATTTTCCTTCTCTTTCTCTCATATCCCCTCAATTAGTCAGAAAACAGGGCTATATCCATGCTGCCCACTGAGTATGATAGGTCACTTAGCACTACTGTGTACAAGACATGGTATACCACACCCACCCAGTTCAGCTACTCAGAATGACAGCAATGAAGGTGCACTGTCCCACCCAGTATCAAAACCACCTGGAGGCTTGTGGTTAGCAGTCAAGAAATACCAAACCAGTGACCGGAATTGCACCTTTACCCCTTGTCCAGATATATGAAAAAAAAATACAAATAGATTCAAGGTAAGTGCATCAATATACAATCACCAAATTAATTCCATAACAACACCACAATATCTTTAGGGATGACAGACCATTTGAAATTGCACTCACATACTTAATGGACTATGAAGGAACAAGCAAGTTACAAACATACAGGGCTAGAAAATAATCTGGGTGTCAGAATAGTATTAAATTACCGTATAATGTTGGCGGTGGGGACGTTTTCTTTCAACAACTCTTTTTCTATGTACTTTTTGCTCTTTTCCTGTCCCTGGAATCCCTATCACATAAATTATTCCTCTTGGTGGTTTCCCACATAATTCCTAAGCGTTCGTCAGATTCTTTTTGTTTTTCTGATTTTTCTGTTGTTTAGTTTTGAGAGCTTTGGCTATAAACTCACCTCGCCAATTCATCCTTCCTTGTTTCAATTCTACTTCTGTAACTTGAAGATGTGTAAAAGTGTCGGGGTGGAATTCAAGCTGTTCATCAGGTCACAGCCTGCTGGTGCCTCCTTATGGATGTGAAACACACGTGGATGTGGCCTTCTCATAAGGAGGGCCCTGGGAACTCCCTATCATCTCCCTGTGCTTTCACCTTCTGCTGGCCGACACTGACCAGAGCCCTGTGATGAACTTTATCCTTGGACCCACACGACTTTGTTCCCACCGGCTTGTGATCTTCCTGCAGTCTGCATCATTGCATGTGGTTGCATGAGTGTGCAGAGGGACTTAGGGACTACAATCAGGTTCATGGACTTGAGGTGGACTGAGTTGGGATGTTTTCTCCATGTATGATTACTTCTTGATATAAAGTGCTCATGCATATATGAGTTGTCTCTGCATTTGTTTCTCTAGTCAACGTGGCCCATCACCACTCCTTTATTTTGCAATATCTGTGTTCCATTGATTCAATTTTTCCACCTTGTCCTCCCATTATTTTGCTTGTTTCTGAAATTTTAAGTTAATCTTTTGTAGCTATAGTAGCTCTTTTCATATTATTTAAAATTATGTTTTAAATTTACCATTTTGCTTCTTTTGTGTTATTTTCCTAAAGTGTTTTATTATTCTTTCTTTTCCTTGATATTTTTTTGTGTTTCACATGTTTTTTGTTGTCGTCTTCTTAATCTCTTCGATAGCACTATAAATGATATTTTCATTTTTTTAGGTAGTTCCATGAACATTTCTTCCTCTGAAATTTTCTGTTTTGTCTTGATTTTTAATTTGTTTAGCCTCTTGCTGGAAATATCTTTCCCTGCTTGCTTATGTGATTTGATATTTATAAAAATCATGATTTTATTTTATCTTACACTGCCCAGCGTCTCCCTTCATCTAATTTCTGTTGCTCATCCCGCAGAGAGGAGGTTATATGCAGGTTCCCGAGATTGGTCCCCCCTTTCTAACCCCGTTTCCGTCCCAGTTTCGCCACTCTCACCATTGGTCCGGAGGGCTTTATCTGTCCTAGATTCCCTGTGATTCCAGATCCCAACTGTACCACTGTGCATCCTCTGGTCTAACCAGGTTTTCAAGGTAGAATTGTTATCATGATAGTTAGGGGAGAGGAAGCGTTTAAGAACTAGAGGAAGGTTGTGAGTTTCATTATTGCTACACTGAACCCTGATTGACTCATCTCCTCCCCACTACCCCTCTGCAAGGGCTGTCCAATTGTCTACAGATGGGCATTGGGTCCCCATCAAGCACTCCCCTCATTCACTATGATATGATTCCCCCCCCGCCTTTGTTGCTTGAAACCTGATCCCCTCGGCCCTTCATGATCACACATGTTGGTGTGCTGCTTCCATGTGGTCTTTGTTGCTTCTGAGCTAGATGGTCGCTTGTTTACTTTCAAGCCTTTAAGTCCCCAGATGCTATATCTCTCAATAGCTGGGCACCATCAGCTTTCTTCATCATGTTTGCTTATGCACACGTCTGTCTTCAGCGATCATGTAGGGATGGTGGGTATCATGAAATGACTGTTTAGCTGAGAAAGGTGATAATAATAGCCTCTTCACCACACTTCGTTATGCACACATTCACCTTCAGAGGTTATGTGTGGAAGGTGATCACAGATGATGTTTTTTTTTCTTTTGGTGTCTGCTACATGATCCCTTCAACACCTCATGTTTCCTTAGGCTTGTGTGCTTCTTCCCTGCGGGCTTTGTTGTTTCTGAGCTAGATGGCCGCTTGTTTGCCTTCAAACCTTTAAGACCCCAGATACTATATCTTTTTGATAGCCGGGCACCATCAACTTTCTTCATCATGTTTGCTTATGCACACGTCTGTCTTCAGCGATCATGTAGGGAAAGTGGGTATCATGAAATGACTGTTTAGCTGAGAAAGGTGATAATGTATTGAGGGAGTGTGCGCGAGGAGGCCCAATGTCCACCTGCTACCCTACTACTGAACATATAAATATATGCACATAGGTCTATTTCCCCCATAATAATAAATATATTTATATATGCACATGTCTGTATTTAGGCTTCTATGTATGCCCCTTGCCTCCTACTACTTTCCTCTATTTCCTTATGCTTTCCTCCTGTCCTACAGCCATGTTCAGCCTTCATTCTGGTTTCAGTAATTCCTCCCAGTTACCTTGCCCTTGGTCAATCCCTACCAGTTCTCCCATCCCCTCCCTCCACTGGTTTTGAACTACTCATTGCTCCCTTGTCCCTGGGTTGGCCAACACCTCCTCCCTTCCCCTACCTCTCCCATACTCATTGTCCCTGTGGGACCGTTGGTCCCATTATATTCTTCTCACATTGTTTGTCGAGCCTATCTTATCTAGGTGGACCTGCAGATATAGTAATATGTGCATAAAAATTCAGATGGCTTTGACAGCACCAAAGTGGCACATAAGAACATGGTGTTGACAGCAGCAACACCAACATGCTACCAAACAAAAAAGTCACTGACATACAAAATTTAAAGAGAAAAAAGAAGAAAACAAAACAAAAATACAGCAAAAAAACCTGTTAGTAGTTCGAGGTCTGTTTGTTGACCTTTAGGAGTGTTTTCCAGACGAGTCTGATGGGGTGCCACATCCTGGCCCCAAAGTCCATCCTTTATACTCCCTCAGGACCTCCTTGCTCTGCTTCCCCCACCGCTTCATTGCATGGCCCTGGTGTTTTGCCTCAGTGTGGCGGGGGCAGCTCAGTCACACATCCCCCACTGTGTCTCATGTGCTGTCCTGTGTAGGGCCATGGGTAAGTGCAGAATGTCGCATCTTGTCGTGGGGCCGGCTAAATGGTCCTCTCTGTACATTGGGCCCTTTGAGCCAGGCTATCTTCCCCTGAGCTTGGTGGACTCAGGGGTGCTCCGCTCCATTCTTCCTCCTTCCTTTGCTTCAGCTTCCTTCTGGGTGTGGTGTGGCAGGTCAGTTCCTTTCCCACACCAGACGATCTGTTTTCATTTTCTGTGGTACTCCCTTTGATGGTAGGGGTCGGGCTAATTCTGGTTGGGGCCAGCGTATGGTCCCGTCTCTTTGTGTATTTCTCCGTGCTTTACGTTGTCCTGTTTGGCATGTCATGGTGGTTTGGCATGTCATGGTGGGGTCCGTATGTATGTTCCAATGCTGTGGGGACACAACCAATACTGTCCCCCGGATGGGTTAGTGCCCTGTTCCCCCCATGCCATCCACTCTGTTTCTCCCCACCCTGCTTCTCCCTCCCCCTGCCCCACTTCCCCTTCTTTATGCTGGGTTCTCATGTACCTCCCTAGGTGTAGCCTGCCCTCCCTCCAACTATCTATGCTTCCACCCGTTTATTACAATATAGATGTTTATTCTTCTATTCCTCCATGCTGATTATACTTACTTTAGGGGACTTATGTTATACCTGTCCTTTTGAGTTTGGCTTACCTCGTTTACCATAATTCTTTCCAGTTCTTCCCATGAACCAACGTGTTTCATGTGTTCGTCTGTGCTTTTCAGTGCTGCATAGTACTCCATTGTGTATATGTCCCAAAATTTACTAATCCACTCATCTATTGATGGAAACATAGGCTGTTTCTAAGTCTTTGCGATCGTGAATTGTGCCGCAATAAACATTGGAGCGCATATGACTGGTCATGTTTTATTTGCTGCTTCCACCTGGTATGTGCCAGGTAGAATGGCTGGGTCATAGGGTAGATCAATTTCAATTTTCTTTAAGTATCACCAGATTGCTTTCCACAGTGGCTGTACAAATCTACACGACCACCAGCAGTGGAGGAGGGTTCCTACTCACCACAGTCCCTCCAACACTTGTTGCTCTCTAATTTGCTGATTTGGGCTAGCCTCAGGGGTGTTAGGTGGTATCTCATGGTTGTTTTGATTTGCATTTCTCTTATGGCTAATGATTGGGAACACTTTCTCATATGCTTAATGTCCCTATGGGTCTCCTCCCTAGCGAAAGTCTTTTCAGTTCTTTTGCCCACTTCCTTAGGGGGTTAACTGTTTTCCTCTTTTTACAGGTCAGGATGGTGTAGATTTTAGTAATGAACCCTTTGTCCAGTGTGTCATTACTAGAAATCCTCTCCCAGTCTGTGGGTTGTCTTGTCACCCTCTTGGTGAAGTCTTTCGAGGTGCACAGGTGCTTTATTCTTATTAAATCCCATTTGTCGACTTCCAGTTCGCCTGTGTGTGTACCTTTCCCTATTGCAGTGAGCCTATGTGCTCCCTGGGCTAGTGCTCTGAGGTTAGTCCCAATTCCCTCCTTGGTGGTCCTGATGTTTGGGGTTTAAGTTCTAGGTCTGTGATCCACCTTGAGCTTATTCTTGTGCATGGGGTGAGGTAATGTCTTATTTCATCTTTCTACATGTGGATATCCATTGTTTACAGCACCACTTGTGAAAAAGGGCATCCGTTTCCCTTGATGTTTTTGGGACCCTTGTCGAAGATCAGTTGTCTATATGCTGATTATTTTACTCTTGGGCTTTCTATTCTTTTCCACTGGTCTGAGTGTCTGTTTTGACCACTGTAGTTGTGTAATAGGCATTAAAATCGGGTAGGGTGAGTCCTCCAACTGTGTCCTTCTTGAGGAGTTCTCTGCTAATTCTGAGTTTCTTCCCTCTCCATATGAAATTGTTAGTCAGATTTTCCAATTCTTTGAAGAATGTTGATGGTATTTGAATTGGTATAGCATTGAACTTGTAAAGTGCTTTACGTAGGACCATCATCTTTACTACGTTGAGCCTTCCAATCCATGATCAGGGGATGTTCTTCCATTTGTGGAGGTCGCTTTTGGTTTCCTGTAGTAGGGTTTTATAGTTTTCCTTATATAGGTCTTTCGTATTTTTTGTTAAATATATTCCTAGGTATTTCAGATTGTTCTTAGCTACTCTGAAGGGTACTTCCTTCTTAATCCCCTCTTCCATGGCCCTGTCCGATGTGTATAGAAAACCTACCGATTTCTGTTTATTGATCTTGTATCTCGCCACTTTTCCATATTCCTCTATCGCTATAAGTACTCCAGCTACGGAGGTTTTGGGGTTCTCATTGTACAGGATCATGTCGTCTGCAAATAGCGATAGTTTCACCTCCTCCTCTCCCATTTGGATCCCTTTGATGTCCTTCCGTTGTCTTATGTTGTTAGCCAGACCTCCACAATGATATTGAATAGAAGTGGGGACAGGAGGCATCCTTGTTTTGAACCCTTTTTCAGTGGAATTGTTCTTGTCTTTTCTCCATTGACTATGATGTTGGCCATTAGTCTTTCATAGATAGCTTTTATACGCTTGAGGAACATATGTTCCAATCCTATCTTCATGAGTGTCTTGATTAGGAATGGGTGCTGGATGCTGTTAAATGCTTTTTCTGCATCTATGGATATTATCATATGGTTTTTATCCTTTTTCTTCTCGATGTGATGTATAATATTTATGGATTTTCGGATGTTAAACCAACCCTGCATTCCTGGGATGAATCCTACATGGTTGTTGTGGATGATATGTTTTATATACTTTTGTATTATTTGCCAATATTTTGTTAAGGATAATTGAATCTATGTTCATTAGAAATATTGATCTGTAATTCTCTATACCTGTGGGGTCTTTGCCCTCTCTGGGTATCAAAGTAATGCTGGCTTTGTAAAATGAGTTTGGGAATTTGCCGTCCTCTTCTCTGTTATGGAATACTTTGTGGAGGATTGGTGTCAACTCTTCCCTGAAAGCTTGGTAGAATTCTGCTGTGAAACCATCTGGCCTTAGGGCCTTTTTTGTTGGTAGGTTTTTGATGACCCTTTCTATTTCTTCATTCACTATGGGTTTGTTGAGATTCTTAATTTATTTCTGAGATAATCTAGGGATAGACAGCTTTTCCAAATATTTATCCATGTCTTCCAGGTTTCTGAATTCATTGGAATACAACCTTCATAGTACTTTGTGATTATCATTTTAATCTCACTGGGGTCTGTTGTTATTGCCCCTGATTCATCCCTCATCCTGGCTATTGATGTTTGCTCCTTTCTATCTTTGGTAAGCTTTGCCAGAGGACTGTCAATTTTGTTAGTTCTTTCATATAATCAACTTTTAATTGCATTTATCTTTTGCATTGTTCTTTTGTCTTCCCACTGGTTTAAGTCTGTCCTGATTTTCATTATTTCTTTTCTCTTGCTACTGGAGGGGTTGTTCTGCTGACTCTGTTCTAGTTGTTGGAAGTTTGGTGTTAATGTATCCATCATACTCCTTTCTTCTTTTTTCATGTATGCATTTAATGATAGTAAGCTATGTCTGATAACTGCCTTTGCAGTGTCCCATAAATTTTGATACATTGTATTCTCATTTTAATTAGTTTCTAGAAGCTTCCTAATATCCTCTCTGATCTGGGCCTGTACCCATTCATATTGCAGGAGATCATTATTTATTCTCCAATTTGTTGCCCTTGCTTTTCTGGAATCCTCTTATTAACCTCAAGCTTTATGGCATGGTGATTTGAGAAAGCTATCTGGATAATATCTATGCATTTGAATTTACTCAGGCTGGACTTGTGTTCCAGCATGTAGTCTATTCTTGAAAAAGATTCATGTGGATTTGAAAAGAATGTGAAACCCTTTGCTTTTGGATGGAAAACTATAGATGTCTATCAGGTCTTATTACCTAATTACATTATTTAGCTCTCTGGCCTCTTTGCTAAGCTTTTCCCCTTGTGTTCTGTCTTTCCCTGATAGTGGAGTGTTAAAGTCACTTACTATGATTGTTGGTTAAGTGATTTCTTTCTTCATATTTTTTATAGTTTGTTTGACAAAATTCACCGCACCAATTTTAGGTGCACAAATATTCAATACGCTAAGTGTTTCCTGGTTTACTGAACCGTTGAGCATTATGGAGTGTCCCTCTTTGTCCCTTTTTATCGTTTGGATCTTGAGGTCCATTTTGTCAGAGATTAAGATAGCCACCCTGCCTTTTTGGAGTTACCATTCAATTGGTAAACTTTCTCCCAACCCTTTATCTTAGCATATTCTTGTCTGTGCATTTAAGATGGGTCTCTTGCAGGCAACAGATTGATGGATTATGTTATCTGAGCCAGTCCTCAAGCCTTTTTCTTTAAAGGTACGAATTGAGTCCATTGGACTTCACAGTTATTATTACTATCCGTGGATTCATAGTTGTCATACCCTGCTTTGTGTTTTGTGTCTTTACCTATCTCACTTCATATTAGTGTGCTGTGTTTGAGTGTAGAGTTTCTATCTTGTCCTCTTTTCCATCTGAGAACCTGTTGTCCTGGTAATTGTTGCTGGCATGTTGGCTTCTAGATGGAGATGGTCTATATGGTGGTCTCCTGTTTGTTCTTGGTGGAGGTTGATCCTCTGGTCATAGTGAGTCAGCTAGTATCTTCCACAGCATCGGTAATTTGCAGTATATTCTTTGAGTCTTTCCTTGTCCTGGAAGACCCTTATCTCACCATCTATTTTAACGTATAATCTGGCAGAGTACAGGATTCTGGGGGAGGCATTTTTTCTTTCATCTTTCGGAAGATGTTTCTCCATTCTCTCCTCCTCTTCATAGGATCTGCTAATAAGTCTGAGCATATTCTTATCTGCACTTCTTTGTAAGTGACTGTCTTCCTTTCTCTTGCTGCTCATATAATTTTTTCTTTTTCCTCTAAGTTGAATATTTTTGCTATTATATGTCTTGGCGTGTTCTTCTTGGTATTTAGTCTAGCTGGCATCCTTTCTGCTTCCTGTATGAGTGCCTGGTTCTCCCTTGTTAGGATGGGAAAGTTTTCTTCCAGACATTCCTTTGCTATCTTGGCTGTTGACTTGTGTGTTGTGTCATGTTCCAGAAGTCTGGCTATTCGAATATTCTTCTTCTTCATAGCATCTGTCATTGATCTCCGGCTATCTTGTTTTCGTGTGTGTGTTTTCTTAAATTCCTATCTATCTTTCTTGATTTCTTAGATCACTGATATGGTTCTCTGCCCCCTCCAGCCTAATTGCAAATTCTGTGACCTTGTGTGGCTTCTGCTACTTTCTCTGTTAGCTCCTGCAGTTCCCTTTGGTGAGTGGATTTCATCCCCTCTATTGTGGACTTCATCCCTTCTATTGTGGACTTCATCTCCTCTATCATTGAATCCTTATTCTGGGTTGCTTCCTTCAGTTCCTGTATTACTGTGAGCAAACTTCTAAAGATTTCCTTCTGTGGCAGTTCTGTATTTGTTTCTTTTATGAGAGACGTTAGCTGTGCTACTATGTCCCGTCCCGCGGGACATCGACAATGTGGATACCTGAAAGAGGGACTGGGAATGAAGATGGGCAAGGGTGCGAGAAATGGAGGCAAGACAGGAATCTGATCAAGCCTCATTTATTGAGCTGAGAGCAGAGGTTTAAATAGCCAGCGAAGGGCGGGCACCATTACATCACATGTAAAGAAAGGTACAACTGAGGTAGCCAATAGTCGTGCATCTCCAAATAAGGCAAACAGGTAAGTATGCTAATGAAGCATACCTGGTGCCTGGGGGTGGAGATGCCATCAGTCATGTATTGACCAATGAGCATAGCAGCTGCTAGTGAAAGAGCACCAATCCTAGCAAGGGTCAAGGCAGCCACCCTCTGGCGGGAAAGGAACAAAGGGCAGTGAAACCTCAGGGCAGTTTGTATGGCAGGAAACTGAGAGTGAATTCATAAAGGTCGTACATGGCTTAAATCCAGGGTAGGGGGACATGCAGTTCCCTACACTATTATGTTTCATGTCTCTGTTTTTTTTGTTGGGAGTGATGTAGTTGATTTTTCCTCGATCCTTTCATAGGCCCCATGCCTCTTGGAGGCCAGGGTAACCTTATCTATCTTACTGTTAAGAATTCTTTCAGGCGACTGCCTATGACCTACTATAGGGTTGGGCCAGACTGCTGTGTAGGCAGAGTACCACGAAGGCTTACTGACCCACAGTGGTGATATGTTTCAGCAATGGAGTGGGGCTGGCCCCTCATTTAGTGTCCTCAGGCTGCTTTGACCTTGTTTTTCAGGGTTCCCTTAGCGACCCTTTTTTGATTTAGTAATAATAAAGAATTTAAAAGGTTAAAAATTAAAAAATCATTTAAAACAAAATTTTGGGAGGAAAAAGAAAAAATGGAGAGAGAGGAAGAAGGAGAAGCTATAAAGGAGGAGAGAAAAGAAGTCATAATAGTAGAAGTGGAATGAATGGGAGAAAAAAATAGAAGCAAAACCTATAGAAAATGGGCAGAAGTGAAGTACTAGCAATAATGGAAAAGGAGGAAGAAAGAAGAGAGAAAAGACAACACAGAAAATAAAAGAAAGACTAGAGAAAGCCCAACACAAGATAAAAGATGTGTATATCTAGATTCTATAGCTATATCTATATCTATCTATAATTTTCCCCACTTTTTCCTCCAAGTTCTAGTGATGCCTAATAGAAGGCGGAGATAGGTGAGGCATCGCTGCCATGGAATGTGGTGATGATCTGGGCTCCAGAGGCGGGCTATGTGGGGGGAAAATGCTCTTCAGATCAGCAAGCCCTCCCAAATCCCTCCAGGCTGTAGAGCTAAGCCTGTGGGAAGAGGCTACTCAGGTGGGAGCAGCCCCCCAGGGCACTGCGATGGTGAGAGCCAGTTGGGGCACACAAACGCCTCCGGCGGGACCCACAAAGCCATGTCCTAGGCTTCCTTGCAGGCGGGGGTGCATTTATCACTTATGCCGCCGGCCTTGTGAGCTGCACAGGCTCCTCAGTGACTTGTTTGAGTCGGATTGGACGGTGGCGGCTCTGGCTGGAAACAGCGGCCAATGGTGCTTGTCCTCCTCCCAGGAAGGAATGTGTCACAGCAGGCTCAGAGCTCGGAGCCGCTGGCTGCTGGAATCCCTGCATTGCACCGGGAAGGCAACTCCGCTCCCACAGGAATGCAAAGCCCTGTTGCTCGCGCTCCTAGTAGGCAGGGGTGCCCACTCTCGGCGCTGGAAGGGGGGCTCCACGGCCTTGCCCTGGGCTTTGGACACAGGGCTCTGTGGTGGCACAGGCCAGCCCGAAGTGGTGGAAATGTAGTGTCCGGGGTAGGAGTGGGATGGGTTCTGGCTGCAGGCTAGCGCTGGCGGGCAGTGTAGGCAGCGCAGCTTCCCTGTCCGGGTGTGGAGCAGGAGTTAGGCTGATGGGGGCGGGAGCTAGCCCACGGTGGCCTGCCACGGTGATCTTGGATATATGGCTGGAGGGACGGGAGCCCAAGGGCAGATCACTGCCACCTGGGGAGAGGGGAACTTCTGGAAAGAGAATCTTCGCTCTTAGTGGGGTCCCGGAGTGGGCAGTTGCTTTGGGGGATTGCGTGACTGCTGCGTGTGGCTCAGCAGGGCAGGCAAACGGATCTGGGCTCAGCGTCCCAGTCTGGGTATGGAGTGGGGCTACAGTTAGTCATGGCTACGATGGCAGCAGCCAGGTGACCCGAGATGTCCGTGAATCAGGTCCTGTATCGCAGAGGCCCCTGCTCAGTACAAATGCATGTGGTGGTGGTGGATTGCTGTCCCGGGGGTATATTTCACTCACCAGACTCCTAACACTCGGCTACCTGGACACCAAATCCGCTTTGTTCAGAAGAGCTCTCAGAGTATGCAGGTCTCCTGGTCTGCCATCTTCCTACAGTCTCAGTCTATTCTTTTATCTTGCCTTTGATGCTCAAGGTTCCCATCTATATCTGATTAACTTATTTTCTTGGGTCTTTGTTGATAAAAGGACATTATAAGTGACTGACTATGCTGCCATCTAGCTTTAGAAAATATTTTTGTTGTTGTTGTTGAGAATATATATAGTAAAACGTACACTGCTTCAACAATTTCTACCTGTGAACTTCAGTGATAATATTTTGAATTATGAAACCTTTCTAAACCTTCTGTTCTGAGTTATCCCTCCCATTAACATAATAAATTGATTGTATTTTAAGGTTCCTATATATTTTTTGTGTGTTAATGTTGCAAATTTGATCCCATATAGGTAGAGTGGAGTGTTGAAAGCAATAGAGGAACATGGCAGAGTGAAAGGATGCAAAAACAACAAACAGAAGTCTATTGGATTGCTCTACACATCAGACAAGATCACATTATAGATAATTAAAAAGTACCCTTTATAATAGCCACACAGAAATTGAAAACCTAGGGTCATACCTGAATAAAAAACGGAAAGATTTGTATGAGGAAAATTATAAAACACTACTATAAGAAATCAAGAGTGACCTCAACATGGCAGCTTCCCCACATGATTGCTGAAGAAAAATGTGTGCATAAGCAAATGTGGTGAAGAATGCTGATGGTGCCTGGCTATCAAAAGATAGATCATCTGGGGTCATAAAGGCTTATAGCTGAGAAGCATCAAAGCCCACATGGAAGAACCACACCAGCCTCTCTGACCACGAAGTGTAGAAGGGACCAGTTAAGCACACCAGCCTGTATGACCATGAGCTGTCAAGGGAATCAGTTACCAAGCATCAAAGAACAAAAATCCTATCATTGAAATGAGGGTGAATGCAGAGTGGAGACTCAAATCCCATCGGTAGACAACTGGACACCCGCTTAATGAAGAGTTGTGGGAGGAGATGAGCCAGTCAGGGTGCAGGGTAGCAACAATGAAACATATAACTTTCCTCTAGTTCTTAAATGCTCCCTTCTCCCCCTCCCCCACTATAATGATCCCAATTCTATATTACAAATCTGGCTAGACCAGAGTATGTACATTGGTACAGATAGCAACTAAAAACACAGGGAATACAGGACAGATGACCCCTCCAGGACTAGTGGTGAGAGTGGCAATAACTGGAGGGTGGAGGGAATGTGGGGTGTAAAGGGTGAACCTATTTCAAGAATCTATGTATAGCCTCCTCCCTGGGGGACGGACAGCAGAGCAGAGGGTGGGCAGAGATGTGAGTGTAACATATGACATAATAATAATAATTTATGAATTATGAAGTGTTCATGAGGGAGAGGGGAGTGGGGAACCAGGGGAAAATGAGGAGCCGATATTAAGGGTTCAAGTTGAAGGCAAATGTTTTGTGAATGATGATGGCAACAAAGGTACGTATGTTCTTGACACAATGGATGTATGTATGGATTGTGATAGGAATTGTATGAGCCCCCAATAAAATGATTTTTAAAAAGTTACCAAAATAAAAATGTTATTATATTGGTGGCTACAATACATGTTACTGAACAGAAGGAAAAAAGAAAAAGGGTAGGTTAGCTTGTTTTTCTTCACACATGTGCACATTTCATATCTCTAAGGAAGATGTCCCCACTGCTACATATTTTACACTTTTGTCAAGTGCTCATTAAGAAATTCCTTGAGGACATTAGGGCATAGGGACACCAAGGACTCTTGTTTGTGCATAGCAAACAAAGCTTAGTGTTGTGAAATGTCCATAATGCATCCAGAATAGTTGACTAGCATCTCTTTTTGAAACCAGACAGCTCCTGATATCCCCAAATCCTTGAACAGTCATATATCTTCAAAGTCAGACAAGTTGAGCATAAGTTGGAAATGAAAGTATCAAATCAACAAATATCACCCCATCTTGCCTACCAGGTGACTGTGAATCTACAAGCAAATGTGGCTGAAGTGCACAGCCAAGCCTCCCCACAGATATCCTTTTCCATCTATCAAACTCTGAGGAACTTCGGGGCCAATTAATCAACTAAAACCATTATGGACTATTGAAAGAGTAAGTACTTGTCTACGATTCCCACTCCTTTCTATTCAGGAGCCCTAGATGATGACTTTCTTTAAGAAAGAGCTTTGATCTGACTTACCAAAAATAAAGAGTTATGAGTAGCTAAATAAATTGTAGTTAAAAATGAAGAAAAGGTGGCAAGAATTTGTGGCTTTGAATTAATTAACAACATTTATTTAAGGCTGAAGTTATGAATTACAAATATATAGCATCTAAAAATAAATAATTTCTAGAATCAACCTTACATTGAACATTATCTAATGATTAATTTGAATCTCTGCATTTTAAAAACGTTCATTGTTTTTTGAAAGAGAAAAAAAATAGAAATCAGTTAGTCTTAATACAGAGTCAACCGACTTTTAAAAATATTTAGCAGCAGTCTCCAGAGTTGTAATGGCCCCCATTCTAGCTGATTCTTGATAAAGGAACAAAGCAAATTTTCTCTGTATATCAAGGGTATTGATATTTTAATTAAAGTACTTAATTGTTTAATGTATTTTTAGTCATTGAATTAATCCACCATATCACAGTGACAATGGTAAACAATGTCATTTCTCAGTCCTCAATGGAGAATGCACATTTTTTGAAATTCACTAGGAAGGATGAGCGCACAGCGCGTAGATGCTACAAAAGCCTAGGATTCTTTATTAAACAAAACAATCAAAATGTCAAGATATCGTTTCTGGATATTTCCTCCATCAAGGTTCACAGACTGCTAGGAATGAAGTTTCTCTCTCTCCAACCCAGACGAATGCTGTACTCTTACATTTACACTACTCCCTCCCGAACGGCAGTTTGGACATCCTTGAGGGATGTCAAATCATGTTCCTTTTCATGTTTTTTTGAATGTGGAGAACAAAAAAAATCTGAGATGCCAGATCAGTGCTATAGGTTGAAGCAGTTAGGTTTCTCAGTGAAATTACTGTGAGTGAGCCAATATATTGTTTACGGGGGGTATGGGAGGGAATCTAGGTTTAATTTTTCTGCACTTCTAAATTTTCTGCAAAGTTCTTCCCTATAAACCTCTGATAAGCCTCTGTCATTTAAAAAAGCTATCAAGATTATGTCTTCGGAATTAAAAAAAAAAAAATCAAGGATACTTTCTGAGTTGACTTCTCAATCTGACCCAAAATATCCCTTGAAAGTGAATGTTTCTATTGGACCTTAAAAAAAGCAAAACAAAACAAAAACTTTAATTAAGAAGGAGTCTTGATGGCACAATTGTTGGGTTGCTAACCAAAGGGTTAGCAGTTTGAAACCACCAGCCCCTTCATGGGGGAAAAATGAGGCTTTCCACTACCAAAGAGTGTTAGAGTCTTAAAATCCACAGGGAAAGTTTTACCCCATCCTACAGGGTCCCATGAGTTAGAATTAACTTTATGGTAGTGGGTTTGGATTGGGACTGAGATTAAGTCAAGTGGACAAAGGGAACCTTGCCTGCATTCATGAACTGATTGCAAAGACATGTTGTTTGGAATAAACACAAGTAGATCTAGACTAGAACCCTAGTAACAAAATGTGTTGATTCCCATGTATATTTAGGGAAACAAATGAAAAATATAAGGTAGCCAATCAATTTTGGTATCAATGAGGATTATGTTTTTCTCAATTTATTGATGAATTCGACAACAAAAATGATAGTGTCTCTGATATGTTAGCATAGTTAACTGGTATTGACTGAGAAACAATCACAGAGAAGTAAGGGTTCTTTATCAAAAAATTCAAAAAGTTCTTAACTTTCATTTAATCATAAAGACCCTATAGAGCAGAACTTCCTCATATAGTTTCCAAAACTATAACCTTGATGGAAGTATTCTGTAATAACTCCCCCCTCCCCACGCCAGCCGAAGGGGAAACCAGTGGCTTAGAACCACCTCCTTTCGGGTTGTCAACTGCGTGAGTAACCCTGAGATGCCAGGGCTCAGAATCGACTGTGCTGCAGTAAGCCTGGTCTTAGAACTTTAGCTGCGCAGACCTCGTGCTGCAGAGTATCCGTGCTGCGCTGCAGCCTGGAAGCTTGAGGGTATGCCCCCATTTAGTGGCTGCATGGGAGAAAACCCAGAGATTAGTGTCCTTAAAGGCTCAATCAAGCCATATTAACTCTATTGCCATCGGGTCTCTTCTGAATCTTAGCAATCCTACGGGACACCCTGGAACCACTCCAGAAGTCTGCTTGCCTGTAATCTTTACAGCAGCAGACGGCCACACCTCTCTCCTCAAGAGCAGCTAGGACATTCCATCAAATACCTTTAGGGTAGCAGTCACTCTTCTAGCCACGGGGCTCCCAGATCACCGCCAAGAAAACACCATGAAGCGAGCAGTTCTTCTCTGTCGTTTGAGGCCTTTGAGTATGTTATGAGTCAAAAGGACTTGGCAGCAACGAAGAACCAGGACATCCTCTTATTTTAATATCGCTGTGCTATGACGAGCATTATGAAGCAGGCTTCCTGGAAAAATGACAACGAATTCTTCTGTAAAGCACAGTGACGTCAGATTTAAAATATGCCTTTATACAAATAGTGGGATTAAATCTGAATTGGTAGTTAGGTTATAGTGTAATTTAAAGCTAAACAACATCATATCCACATACCAGCACATACAAACACATCACCTAAATTGGGGTCTAGAATATGGTACAACTAAGAACTCTCAGAGCAGTTTTAAGATCAAGTACATCTAAGAATCTATATAAGTTTAACGAGGGCAGGGGGAATCAGGAATTACATCTCAGGGTCCCCCAGTTATATCTATGACTTAAATAAGATTTCAACCATTCTTACATCTTTTATTATGTATAAAGTGTGACAAACACCTAGGGAGGTACCAAATTAGAACTGAAAGACATTCCTCTGTAAAACCTTCACAGGAAAACTGAAAGTAGAATCAGAAGCAGAAAGAAGTAGGGAGTGTTAAAAAAAAGATTAGATACGAAATGTTTCCAGCAGGTAGTCCATGTGAAATGATTACTGTGTTAGCCCAGGTAGACTGGAGAAACAAATCCATAAACACTCACATATGTATGAGAGAGTTGTATAAAGAGTGTAATTGTACATTAAGAAAGCATCCCAACCCAGTCCAGTCCAAGGCCATATGTCCAATACCAATCTGTAAAGTCCTCTTCAAATTCACAAAATGCATGCAATGACGCTGAATGAAGGATGATCACAGGCCAGTGAGTAGAAAGTCTTTGGATCCAGTAGCGTTGTAAGCATCTCAGCACTCACAGGGGTCTCTCTGTGGCTTCTCTGGCTTCAGAGGTCTGGTTGCATCAGTGCAGGTCCATGTGGCTTCTCCAGCTCAGGGCACTTGCATGGTTCTATGTGTCTTGTAAGCAGCAATGTCTCCTGGGAATGAGCAGAGAGAGAGTAGTGTCTCTTGCCTCCAAGGAAGAAAATACTGGATTTCCCAGAATCCTCTGCAGAAGGCCATGCCCATTCAGAGTCCTCGTTGGCTATGACTCAATTGACAGACTAAATTTCACCCCTTCACTTTTAATCCTTTCAAATCCCAAACTGACACCAGATTATGTAATTACCACAACTAAATAGGCCACAATCCTTGTTACACAGCACAATGTGGTCTAGAGCCACACTCCATAATACAATCACTACCAATTTGCAAAAAGAAGGAAAGAAATGTGATGATCAATTTCGAGAGAAAAAGCAAAATGAAATGAAGTTTCTTCAGTTTGAGTAGAATGCCACGATGGGACTCAAAAGAAAGAAAACAGTCAGCGCTCTGGGTTATACTAATAGTAAAAGCTGCTGCTAAATCTATTCTGAGTCAAAGAAAGCCCATGTGTGTACGAGTAGAAGTGGGCTTCACTGGATTTTCAGGGAAGATTTGGGGGAAAAGATTACTAGACTATTGCTTTCTAGGAGTTTATGGGTATGTTAAAATGCCCGACCTTTAGTTAGCATCAAGGGGCTAGTCATTTGTACCAACCGTGCAGTCTCTATTGCTAATATAAGACTGTAAATGTGTGTGTGTGTGTGTGGGGGGGTTGTTTTCGTGTAGCAAACAAGGAGTCAGAAAAGGAGTTAAGAGTGATAGAGGATGTGGATTTTCATTTTCAATAAAATAATTTGAAAGAAATTTGAAGCCTCCACAGGCAGCCATGTAAGCCTGAAAGATTGTGTCTTAATTGTGAATTATTGAAAATAAAATGCTAAATGGAAGCCAGGAGATTTCTTAGAACACATATGAAAAAATAATAGAGAATCAGAAAAGAGGAACTATAGGTGTCTGGGAAATTCAATGTTACAGAGATGAAAGGGGGAAAATAACTTTAAAGAAGAGGAAAGGCACAACAAAAAACAAAAAGGGGACATCATGTGACTATCATACAAACAGCATGTTCAGAGTATTGAGAAAGAAGGTGAGTGATTTGGTGTTGCTACATAAAAATGCTACATTTTAGTTAACTTTAAAGACACCATCACTACACTTGCCAATAATATTCTCAGTGGACAGGTATGTTCATATGCCATATGATAAATAGTTGAATAAAATGAAAGTGGAAAATAGAGAAATTTACTGCAAATAATTGAAACAAACACAGCGAGTGAACTTGGGAACTTAATTCAATACTTACAGAGCTGATTATAACAAAAGTGATACTTTTAAAAAGAAAGAAAACTGAAATAAAATAATAAAATATCAAGAATGGTATAATTCTGTTGCACGAATCTTTTACAAAATATTGCCTAATTACTGAATTAACTATTAATTAACTATCAACTATCAATTTAATCTATCATCTCTGCCAATATAATCAGTGAACATCTACTGAAGGCATAAAATTTGAGAAAATCACTGGAAAGATTTAGAAGATGATTTCTTATAAGTGAACTATCTTTTGTGTGCTATTTATAGCCTTGCCAATAGCAGTAAATCAGAATGTTAAGTTGCTACAAGGTTTTTGAAGCAGTTTGTTGTTCATAAACACACTCATAAACTAACATTTTTTCCAGCTTAAAAGTTTCAAATAAATGAATCTAGTTAGGATTTCACATTGTGATTAGGAAAATATTCTTACACATAAAAATATCTTAACATTCATCAACTCATTATTCTAAGAGAAAGAAGTATATGCTATGGATAAATCCATTCCAAAGCATAAACCACAATAAAAATCATGGAGAAAAAGATCCTGGTATAGATTGGATCGCATTATCATTTGAACGAGCCTTAAGACAACTCATTGTCTTGATTTGTTTTCCACTCACCAGTCAGGCCAATTTGTTGTGGAGGTTGGATGCCCAGTTAGCCCCGATTCACCTTGACCCTATCCACCAAAGAAGGAGACACTGCCCAGTTCTGTGCCGTCCTCACCATGTTCTCATGTTTGAGTCTTTTGTGGGAGCCACTGGGCCCATCCACCTTGTCCAAGCCTTCTCTTTGTTGTTGCCCCTCGACTTTACCCATCATGATGTCCTTCTCCAAGGACTGGTGTCTCCTGACCACAAGCCAACTAAAAGGCCATGAGTCCACTTAGTGATATTTGCATCTATTTTTTAGTGTTATATAAAAATAGAAGGATTAATAGTAAATTACTAATTTTTGTAATATTGTGCTTCAGATATATGACAGTGTGCATGTTATATGGTATATGGATTCTAATTAAAATGTGTTTCTTTTCCTATGTTGTTGTTAAGTATGTTAAAATCAGATTCCAAACCAATTGAATGACTTATCAAAAGAGCTGAGAACATGAATCTTTTTAAGTATTCCTGATGAACTCAAGCAAATACATGTAAAATATATTGCCTGACCTTTAAAACCAACCTACATCAGAAAATTTATCCCCATCATGCCTCTCAATTTTACACACAGATTAAGAGAAGTCAGAATCCAGGGATGAGAAACCATACGGCCATAACCACATTCATCCTCCTGGGACTGACAGAAGACCCACAACTGCAGATTCTGATTTTCATGTTTCTACTTGTCACCTACATGTTGAGCATAACTGGAAATCTGACCATCATCATCCTCATATTAGTGGATTCCCACCTTAAAACCGCCATGTACTTTTTTCTCCAAAATTTCTCCTTCTTAGAAATCTCATTCACTTCTGCCTGCATTCCAAGATTCCTATACAGTATATCAACAGGTGACAGGACCATTACCTATGATGCTTGTGTAAGTGAATTATTTTTTATAGACCTTTTTGGAATAACAGGTATTTTCCTCCTAACCACTATGTCCTATGATCGGTATGTGGCCATCTGCAAACCCCTGCACTACATGACCATCATGAACCACGGGGTCTGCCAAAGGCTTGTCTTAGGCTGCTGGATGATCACTTTGTTGCTTATATTCCCACCTCTCATCCTGGGACTGGATCTGGATTTCTATGACTCGAATGTCATTGACCACTTTATTTGTGATGTCAATTCTCTTCTAAAAATCTCTTCCACAGGCACATGGTTCATAGAACAAATGGTTCTTACTTGCTCTGTAGTGATCTTTGTTATCACTTTCATATGTGTGATTTTGTCCTACACATATATCATCAAAACAATTCTCAGAATCCCTTCTGCTCAACAAAGGAAAAAGGCTTTTTCTACTTGTTCTTCCCACATCATTGTGGCTTCCATCACCTATGGCAGCTGCATCTTTGTCTACGTTAAACCTTCAGCAAAAGATGAAATGAGCATTAATAAAGGGGTAACAATACTAACTACATCCATTTCTCCCATGTTAAATCCATTTATTTATACCCTGAGGAACAAACAAGTCAAGCAAGCCTTTAATAATTTAATCAAAAGAATTTTTTTACTCTCAAAGCATTAGATATATAATGAAATGTAGGTAGCAAAGCATAAATTTTCTTAATTTGCCATTCTATCTTGTGGTTGGATATGCCAATAAGAATTAACACCAAGACTCTATCTTTAGATTTTGCATACTTAAGTGAAAGCTTCTTGGTTGCCTAAGAAACTTCAGATAATGAGGCAACACTTTAATTTTTGGTGGGATTAACCTTTTATATATATTTTTATCATGAAAAAATAATTCCGGAGACCATTTTAGATGGCTGTATCTGTTAAAACCCACTTCCTTTTGATGTATAAGGAGCCCTGGTGGCATAATCAGTGCTCTTTGGGCCTCTAACTGCAAGGTCAGCAGATCAAAACCACCAGCCACTCAGTAGGAAAAAGATTGGGCTTTCTACTCCCATTAACAATTACAGTCTCAGAAACGCACAAAGGTACTTCTACTCTGTCTTATAGGGTCGCTTTGGGTCAGAATTAGCTCAATGGGAATGAATTATTTTGTTTATTTGTTTTCTTTATTCATTTGGATGTATACCTTCCACAGTCTTGGTTGATTACAGTGAGAACATCCCCTTAGCCATTTATGGTTTTTGACAACATAACCAGATAACAGGCACTTGACAGGAGAGCAAATGGATTCTCTGGAAAGTGGTAGTTAAAAGAAACGAATACATCAAAAATTGTTAAATTTAATAATTTTGTTTGGCTCAAAAAACTTTTATGTATTTATCCTTTGCAATGGTAATTTAATATTTATAGAAATGCATACTAACAATTATAATGTGAAGATAAAAATACAAACAAAGGTAATATTTTTCATTGATCTATGATTAAAATAGTAAAGAAAAGCATCATTCATTTGAACTATTATGATGTTTTTATTTCTGCATGCAAGAGAAAGCTATCCAAGATTGCACAGCCAATTTACAACGCAAATAAACCAGAATATACTACACATTATTTTTATAATTATAATATATAAAAAGAAATTTTAAAACGTGAACAAGATTTTGAAAGCAGTTCATTGAATTTTAAAGGACTTTCTTGTTCGATACGTGTCCTTGGTTCTCCAGAGAGGTATTAAGATGACTTCAGTGACCGTTTCATGAAATGCCCACTAGCAGTTAAATGACAAGATTTATACATCATAAACAATATACAAAGATAAAAATTACATGCAATTTATTTTAACACATTTACATTAATGTAATCTCCATAACAAATTAAATTAATTACTAGATTTAGATAATGTACCATAATATTATTGATATGAAAATTTTAAAAGCCAAATGATCAATCAATAGAAATGCAGAGCAATCAGAAATGTAAAAAGAAGTGAACGCAAGAGAAGAGAAACAAGAAACACTTTCTGTGAAATCTCAGACCTTAAGGCTCATTGAGAAAGTCTGTTCCAGTCATCGGTCAATTGTCACTTTTCTTTTGCCACAGCCTCTAGCTGAGATTTCACTAAATTACTGGAAAATCTGGCAAAAATTCACAAAATAATATGCAGCTTGTGAGAGTACTCCTCCAGTACAAGCTACATATCACAAACAAAAAATGCCTGTGGCCAAATTTCAGCCCTACTACAGCATCTGGGCAGGTTACCTTACACTACTGTCACAGGCGCCCCAGGGAAGAAGGCATCAAAATAGGACTGAGGAAGCACCGCCTTCTCAACGTGGAGCCAACGCTAATGGTATGTGTGGAGTCAACTATGTAGGAGGAAAGGCTTCAGGAGCTGTCACTGCTGATGGGGCATAACACAAAATGAGAAGGAGCAGTAGCAAACATCAACTCATAATCACAACCAGAAATGTACAAAGTATGACCCTGGGAAAATTAGAGGTCATTAAAAATGAAATGGAACACAAAAAGATCAATATTCTAGGCATCAGTGAACTGAAAAGGACTGGAATTGGCCATTTTAAATCAGAAGATGATACGGTTCACGTGCGGGGAAGGACACAAAGAGGAATGGCATTGCAGTCAGAGTTTAAAGGGGGAGGGGTTCTAGAGCCATCTTAAAGTACAATCCTATGATGCGATAATGTCTGTATGCATACAAGGAACTTCAATCAACCCAACTATTATTCAAATTTATGGGCCAAGCACTAAATCTATTGATGCAGAAATTGAAAAACTACACCAATATCTTTAATCTGAAAGTGATAAAATGTAATAAATATACATTGTGTTAATCTGGGCATACTAGAGAAACACAATTCATAGACACTTATATATGTATAAGAAATAGCTTTATATACAAGAGCAGTTGAATATTGAGAAAACATCTTAGCCCAGTCCAGATCAAGTCCATAAATCTGATATTAGCCCATATGTCCAATGCCAATCTATAAAGTCCTCTTCAGACTCATAAAACACATGCAATGATGCCAAATGCAGGAAGATCACAGGCCAGAGGGTGGGAAGTCTTGTGGACGGAGGGGTTTTGTAAGCATCTCAGCAATGGCAGGAGTCTCCACGTGGCTTCTCCAGCTCAGGGCACTAGTGTAGTTCCATGTGTCTTGTCAGCTGCAGTGTCTCCCAGGGAGTGAGTCTGTCTCCAGCAAGTTATTTATCTCCTTAGCAGCTGCAAATGAGGTCATCAAGCTGAGACCTGATTGACAGATTGAACTCTACCCCTTCACTTTTAATACTCAAACTCCACCCCTTTACTTTTAATACGTAAATTGAGAATAGATTGTGGAACTACCACATACATTGATAATTATAGTAACTGGAATGTGAAAGTTGGAAAGAGGAAGGAATAGAATCAGAAAATATGATGTAAGTGATAGAAACAAAGCCCAGGATCACATGATAGAATTTTGAAAGACCAATGCCTCATTCAGACGAAATATCTTTTGTCAATAACACAAAGGGTAAGTAAACAAATGAACAGTTCTAGATGCAATACACAGAAATCAAATGGACTACATTTGTGGGAAGAGATGATGGCTAAGCTCAATATTAGCAGCCAAAACGAGACAGGGGCCAACTGTGGAAGAGATTATCAATTGAAAAGAATACACCGTGAAAAGCAGTAGTTGATATTCAGACATTTTAAGAAGTAGCATATGATCAAGGACCAATGGTAGCAAAAGAAGAGGTCCAAACTGCACTGAAAAAATTAGTCAAAAACAAGACTCCAGGTATTGATGGAATACCCATTGAAATATTTCAAAAAGTACTGGAAGCATTCACTCATCTATGTCAAGAATTTGGAAGAAAGCTACTTGGCTAATTGGAAGAGATTCATATTTGTACTCATTCCAAAGAAAAGTGACCCCACAGAATGGACAAATTACAGAATATCACTGATATCACATACAAGTAAAATTTTTCTCATCCAGGTTCATTGAGGCCACATTCAGAAGGTATGGAATAAAGGACACTATTGCTGACATCAGATGGACATTGGCTCAAAACAGAGAATACCAAAAAGAGGCTTACTTGTGTCTCATTGACAACACAAAGGTCTTCAACTGCGTGGATATTACAAAGTCTGGTTAGTCTTGAGAATAATTGGAAATTCAAAATACCCATGGAGAACCATTCGCTGGATCAAGAGGTAGTCATGCAAACAGAGCAAGGGAAGACTCCAAGGTTTAGAATCTGGAAAGCTGTGTGTCAGGGTTATATCCGCTCACCATTTTTATCCAATCTGTATGCTGAGCACACAATCAGAAAGAATGGATTACATGAATTAGAGTGCAGTATTGGAATTAGAGGAAAACTTTTTAACAACTTCTGATATGCAGATGGCACGCCTTTGCTCAAATTGAGGAGAACTTGAAGCACTTGCTGATGAAGCTCAAGGATTGCAGCCTTTATTATGGATTACAACTCAATGTAACAGAAACCAAACTCCTCACAAGTGGACCAACAAATAACTTCATGATAAACAGAAAAGATTTGAAGTTGTCAAGGATTTTGTCTTGCTTAGATCCACAATCAGTGCTCATGGAAGCAGCAGTCACGACATCAAAAGACACATTGCATTAGGTAAATATGTGTTGAAAAACAAATATGTTACTTTTAGGACTATGGTATACTTGACTTAAGCATTATATGCATGGGAAAGTTGTGCATTGACTAATAAAGACTGAAGAAGAATGAATGCATTTGATTGATGTGCTGAAGAGTGAAAGTATCACGGGCTGTCAAGAGAATAAACAGGTCTGTCTTGGAAGAAGAACAGCCAGAATGTTGCTTAGAGCAAACTTCATCTTGTTTACTTTGATCAAATTATCAGGATGGACTAGTCTCTGCAGAAGGCTATCGTGCTTGGTAACATGGAGGGGCAGTGAAAAAGAGGAAAGCTCTCAAGAAGATGAATTGACATGGCGACTGTAATGATGGGCTCACACAGAGTAATGGTGAGGCTGGCACAGGAAGACAGTGTTTGCTTCTATTGTGCACAGAGTTTCTATGGGTTGGAACCTATTTGTTGGCACTTAAAAATATTTTTTTTCTGATTCTCTGGTTCTGTCATACCCTATATTACTGATTCACAAGCTTAAATCTAGGAGATTTCACACACACGCACATACACACAGAGAGAGATAAATGTATGTTGTTAGGTGCCATCCATTGTGAGGAGTAAGACCTGACTCATAGCTACTGTATGCTCAATAGAACAAACTGCTCAGTTTTGCATCATCCTCACAATTGTCGCTATATATGAGAGCCCATTGTGCCAATCTATCTTGTGAGCATTGTTACATATAGATAAACTGTTACATATGCATACATATACATACTATGGAATACTCCATTGGTCAAATTTGGTTAAGTTTTAATTTTTGCTTCTTTCTCCCTATAGGAATTTCTTTGCCTACTCCATCGAGATAAACAATGTAGATTTCAAATTCTAAGTGTCTGAACTTCAGTAATGCCATTATATATGACTGCTCTAACACAACCCATATATATGTGAAATCATTTTCTTCACTGGTCTGAGATCCCTTCGTGCAGTTCTATCTCATATATAAATGATATCAATAATGTCAATAATCTAAACAAAACTGTTTGATAATTGATATTAATTATTTACTTACTATCTTGTATGTGAATTCTGAATGTTGTGATATGACCACAAGAGTTAGAGAGGTGCAAATATTGACTTCATTAGAGATAAGTGTAAATTAAAGATTGTGGCTTGGATGAAAAGTTTCTTCAAGTTGATATTACTCATCTACCAAGTTAGAAGCAGAACTTTTATGCATTTTTATGGACATTCTGCTCTAGCACACTAATTCAAGGACACATAAAGAGCAGAAGTTCTCAGTAGAAGTAGCCATTTATTGATAAATAGAAGGGAAAAATAAGGCCATTCATGAGCAACAATGATCCTATCCCAATATCAGAAGCAGACCAATTTAATAGAAACTTAACCAACTGCTTATTTTTTACAATAATTCATCAATAGATCATATATAATACCAAACAAGATAGAATAAGGGATATGACCCCATCATTCAGCTTCAGTCATCTTCAGAAACTTTTTTTTGTCTCATAGGAATTTTTTGACAGTTTTCTCCATTCATTTTTGAGTTATTCTCATACTTTATGTATTCTTCTGTATAAGTTTATTAACATATAATTCACATAACTTACTATTCAATTACTAAATGATATTGAAAGGAGTTGTACAATCATCACCTCAATCAATTGTTGAACCTTTTCTTCATTCTTGTGTTGATTGCTGTTAGTCTCCATTTCCCCCTGCCTCCCCTGCATATAACCTTAGCAAATGATGTATCTAGTTACTTTCTCTATAGTCTTACCTCTCCAGATTTCATGAAAAGTCCAACAAATACAACAAAATTATACATAGGAAAGACCTCAATGCAGAAGAACGAAAATCATATAAACTAGAATAAACTAAGAATAGGACTGCTGCTGTTGTTGGCTGTTTATCTGTTGGGGTTTTGTCTTCATTGTATCTGCTTGGTCTATCGAGACAAGCAAGCCCACGGAGAAAGCAATGGGACTGATGGTTCTGGGGCGGCGGGGGGTGGGTGGGGGGAGGCAGGAAGAGGGGGGTGTTGAGCAAACAAGGTCCTGGACAGGGGAGCAACTAGTTCCTTGCATTGGTGGAGCAGCCATAATCTAGCCATGAGAAATTACTGAGAAGCAAATGAGGGGTGAACGTAATAGTGGGACAGGAGGAAGGCAAGAGGAAATAGAGGAAAGAACTAAGAAGCAAGACTATTTATAGAGGTATAAACAAAGAGGTATACATATGTAAATATATTAATGTATAAAAATAGGGGTATTGGTGTATGTACATATAGTTATATAGCAATACATTGAGGCATTGGATGGACTCGGGACCTCTACTTAAGTATTCCCTCAACACAAGAACACTTTGTTCTAATAATGTGGCACTTGGTGATGTCCACCTCCCCGACACCATCACTGAAGACAAACTGTGTGCATAAACAAATGTGGTGAAGAAAGCAGATGGTGGCCAGCCATTGAAAAATAGCCAGCTATTAAAAGATGTCTGGGGTCTGAAAAGTTTGAAGCCAAACAAGTGGTCATCTATCAGGGAAGCAACAAAGCTCACATAGAAGAAGTCCACCAGCCTGTGTGATCATGAGATGTCAACAGGAACAAGAATCAGAAGTTAAAAAATAAACAACCTCATCAAGATGATGGAGAGGGGCCAAGGTGGAGACCCAGAGCCCATCCGTGGATAATTAGGAGTTCCAGTTGGCAGTTTAGCACCAACAAAATACACAAAACTCTACTTCTTTAATCCTCCCCTATCCCGCCGCCCCCACTATTATGATCTCAGACCTACCTTGCAAATACCAACCAACGTACATAAAGGAGTACAGATGAGACCTTTCAATACACAGAATTCGGGAAAGACAATCTCCCTCAGAATAAGTAATGGGAGTAACGATTCCAGGAGGGTAGGGAAGGTAGGGGGGAGAAAGAGGAGAAAAGGGGAATGGATAGCAGTGACAGGAGGATACTCTCCCTCAAGGGGAATGAATACCAGGATAGTAGGTAAGAAATAGAATGGGCAGTGTGAAATATGTATAAATAATAATAACAATATGTAATATATTAAGGGTTCTTGGGGTAGCAGGGTGGGTGAGGGAGGGGAAAAACAGGAGCTGATATCAAAGGGCTCAAGAAAAAGATAATGTTTAGAAATTGTTGATGGCAACAATTGTACATTTCTGCTTGACATAATGAATGAATGGATTGTTATAATATATGTAACCCCCCAATAAAATGATTTATTTAAAAAAAGAATAGGTCAAAAGAGAAAAAAAAAGATTAGGTTAAATTTTAACCATGCACACAAATACAAGTCTTTTCAGGCCTCAGTTCTAACCCATGACTCCAGTTCTTCTAATTAAATGTCTTCATTTGCCAGTTCAAAAATAAATCCAGCATCTACAATCAATTGATTTTTAACAAGGGTGCCAAGATCATTCAATAGGGAAAGAGTTGTCACTTTAACAAATGGTATGAGAAGAACTGATAACCACATGCAAAAGGTTGATACCGTGCACCTACATCATTGTGTGTATAAACAATTCTCAAAAGAGATGTTGTTAGTTGTTTCGAGTTGGTTCCAAACTGCATACAACACAATGAAGTACAGATCAGTCCAGCACCATGCTTAGAATCGTTGCACTGAGCGCATCGGTGCAGCCACTGTGTTGATCCATCTTGCCAAGGGCCTTGCTCTCTTATTCTCTTCTACTACTCTTCTACATGACTAAACATTATGCGCTTTTCTCTTTTTATTGGTAGCTCTTATAGATATTATAACAATCCATAATTCAATTAGATCCAGCATAATTGAACAATTGTTGCCATCATCAGTTTTTCGAAACATTTTCTCTCTCCTTGTATTCCCCTTTGTCCCCCTCCCCCACAATCTCCCCAATCTCCCCTACCCCAGGAATATATGTGTGTGTACACACATATAAATATATATTTATGTACTTATTTTTTCTTGCTGTATCTTACTCCATCCAATCTATCTGTTCACCTACAATTCTGTTATTTGTTCCTTCAAGTGGGGTTATGCAGTCGTCATTGCTCTCAGCTCTCCCCTTCTCCCTCTTCCCCATCTCTTCTTGTACTCTCAAGGGAATCGTTACTCCCATTACTGTTTCTGAAGAGTTATCTATCTTAGCTTAGCTTTCATGCACTGAACTATCTTAATTATATAAATGAACATACACAGGTTTAACAAGATTAAGGAGGTAAAACTAAGCCCATAATAGTAAGGGGAGAAAATATTACAGAACTGGAGGATAGTTATGTGTTTCATCAGTGTTGTACCTCACCCTGGATATATCATCCTGTCCATGTGGCCCTTCTGTGAGGGATTGTCCAATTATCTTACAGGTGGGTTTTGAGTTTCCATTTTGTCCATGCTCCTTCACATCAATTTGCTTGCATTTGAACTTCTGATATTTATTCCCGTTGACACCTCATAATCATACAGGCTGGTGTGCTTCATCCATGAGGGCTTCGGTGCTTCCCTACTAGATGATTGCTTGTTTAACTTCAAGACTTTAAGACCCAAGACACTATATCTTTTAATAGAGAGGCACCATCAGCTTTCTTCACCACATTTGCTTATATACCCATTTTGCCTTCAGTGATCCTGTTGGGAAGGTGAGTATCATGCAGTGCCTCATTATGCCTCATTATGAGAACAAACCATTCTTGTACGATGTAAGGCTTAAGTAGAGGCCCAAAGTCCATTTGTTTCCTTGTCTTGTTACACACACACACACACACACACACACACACACACACAAATACACCTGTCTTTACTATCTATATATTTATAAATTGGCATATATACAATCTATATTTTTACATATATATAATTTTTACTTTCTTGTTCTTTCTTCCTCCTGCCCCACTCTCATGTTTACCCATTGCTCACCTCTCAGATACATTTCAATTGATCCAATATGACCAGGAATGCTACACCCTTCTCACTGTCAATTTTAGATCCCCTCCCCCTGCCTCCTCCTCTCCCAATCTGTGCCCTTCCCATTCCCCCTGCCCAGAATCATCGTTCTACTTTATCTTTTTCTAAGTGTGTATCTTTCCTTATTTCTGATCGCCCAAGTATTCCCTGTCCTAAGGTGCTTAGCTTTATTTGAAATTTTTCATTGATTATCCTGATGGTTTTGAGTTTTACCTCAAGGTCTGTGATCCACCTTGAATCTTTACTTTTGTATGAGGTGAGGTAAGAGTCTTGCTTCATTCATCTGTAAGTTGATATCCATTTGTTTCCAGCGCAGAACCATTTGTTGAAAAGGGCACCTGCTTCCCATTGCATATTATTTGGGTCCTTATCAATGATAAGTTGTCTGTAAAATGTTTTCATTTCTGGATTTTCTGTTCGTATCCATTGGCCCGTGTTTCTATCATTATACCATGCTGTTTTGACAACAGTAACTGCATAGTAAGTTTTAAAGCCAAGTTATGCAAGCCCACCCACTTTATTCTTCTTCTTGAGGGCAGAGGGGATGGGGTTTGCTCTTTTCATATTGTGGAGGTGGCTAAGTGGGCATGGGGGCTGGGGTCTATTCTTGTCACCTACCTTAGTAGCCTAGGGGGATGGCGTATGCAATATCTTACTCAGCAGGTTGATATTTTATGTGGAAGGCATGTTTTCGTGACTTACTATTGTGTAATCTTTGAACAGCCTTTCAAAGACTCGTTGTCAAGCCCAACCTGGTAAAATCTGGTGATTTCCCCTGATTTGTTATGTTAAACTTTGTTAATGAACCAGGTATGTGGTGGCTTAGATTCAAAGTAACAAAAAGGAACACAGCCTTGGAGTGACTGCATTTTAAAAGTTGTTCATTATTATTATTTTTTTATCAAGGGCTTGCAGGGTGTCCTGGTAAGGGGACTGTTCATGCTCTCCCCCGAGAAAGGGGCATTAGATTGTCCAAGTGGGTTTGGGGTTCACTGGGTCTGTACTTACATGGCTTCCCTATTGGCTCACTCTGGGTCCGCTCCTGCATGTTCCATAGGCTGTGCTTTGGGCATCCACAATGCATAAATAGCCCAGGGTTTATAATAGGCAGATGCCACTGCTCTCTGATTGCAGTGAATTTGTGTCTAATTATCTTTCATTACCCATGCTTTCAGGTAGGGTGTGGAGTTTGGGAGAAGGGTAAAATGGGTGACCATTACCGTTCCACTGTCCCTGGACAGGGCAGGGAAGTGCAAAGCCAGAGAATGCACAAGGGGAACAATGGAGTGAGGTCTCATGGCTGTTTTTCAGAGGCCTGGGATTATTACCACCCTTGGACAGCGGTCTGGGGAAATTACAGCCCTCTGGTGGGTCTCAGATCTTGGGTGCAGAAAGGGGTAGCTGACACTGTCCCTCTAGACCTGGTTAAGAGATGTGGAAAGCCTGTGGGCAGTCGGGGGGATGTTAGAGCATTGCAGCAAGCCTCCCAAATGCTCCCTGGGTGAAAATCATACGGGGCGTTCTGCATTACAAACCCTAGGACACTGGGATTCTATTTCTCGCACCCAGCCTCCTAATATTGGCCTCCTTACCTCTTGATTTTCCAGTGTAGCAATAGCAGCACCGGGTGGGTGATTCTATCTGGGTTCCATTTTCCCAGAAGGCCAACCAGCATTATGTCCTTTTCAATGGACTTGTGTCTCATGATAACCAGTCCAAAATACCCGAGAAGCTGGGATTCTAAGGCACATTCTGACTGTACATCTTCCAAGATAGATTTGTTTGTTCTTTTAGCAGTCTACAGTACTTTCAATTTTCTTGGCCAGCACCATAATTCAAACACATCGATTCTTCATAGATATTCCTTATTCAGTGTTCACATTGGGCATTCATATGAGGTAACTAACAATACCATGGCTTGGGTCAGGTGCACCTTAGTTCTCTGAGTGACATCTTTGCTCTTCAACAATTCAATCTTGTGCACAAGATTTACCTAATGCAGTGCATCCTTTTATCTCCTGACTGCTAACTTCATGAGCATTATTGTGAATCTGAGCAAAATAAAATCACTAACACCCCTAGACTTATCTCCATTTATCACGTTGCCACCTATTGGCCTAGTTGTGAGGATTTTGGTTTTTTTACCTTGAGTCATAACGTGTACTGAAGGCTGCAATCCTTGATCTACATGAGCAAGTGCTTCAAGTCCTCCTCACTTACAGCAAGAAAGGATGTATCATTTACAAATGAAGTTTTATTTTGAGACCATTGGGCTTGGTCAGTCAGTGTTTCATTCTATTGTAAATAGGATCACTATGAGTTTAAACTGAACTGATTGCAATTAACAACAAGAACAACTATCACCAAGATCAACAACAAAATGAATTAATACAATAGAATCTTATGAAGATTATTAATACACTTCCTACCATCCGCAGCTTTTTTCTTCATATAGTCTTGCGTCTTAGATTATTTACTCAACATATATATTGAATACACCTTTCCTGGTTTTAAACCATGAAGCATTCCCTTGTTCTGTTTAACTGACTGCCTCGATCTATATACAGGTTCTACATAAGCACAGTGAAGTGTTCTGAAATTCCCATTCTTCTGAATTATATCCATAGTTGGTTATGATCTATACAGTAGAATATCTTTGCATAATCAAGAAAACACCAGTAAATATTTTTCAGGTAGTCCCTGCTTTGAGTCAAGATCTAGCTGATGTCAGCAGTTATATCCTCTTCTGAATCTCACTTGAATTTCTTTCAGCTTTCTGTCAATATGCTGCTACGACCACTGCTAAAATAATCTTCAGCAAAATTTTACTTGTATGTGATATTAAAGATATTGTTTGGTAATTTCCTCATTCTTTTAGGTCAGCTATCTCTTCCAGTCAGATGGCCATGTACTTTTCTTCAAAATTTCCTACTCTAGACATATGATTGCTTCTAGGGCTTTATCAGCTTATTGAAACATTTCCATTAGTATTCTTTAAATTCCTGAAATCATTTTTTTCATTAATGCTTTCATGGTCACTTGGATTTCTTCCTTCACTACCATTGGCTCTTGATCATATCCTACCTCTTGAAATGGTTGAGTGTCTACTAGTTACTTTTGATGTAGTTAGTCTGTGTATTCCTTCCATCTTCTTTGATGTTTCCTTCATCATTCACTATTTTGCTCATCAAAACCTCACTGTCATTCAGTTGATTGCAACTACTAGTGACATTATAGGGCAAGAGATATCTGTCCCCTGTGCATTTCTGAGACTAACTCTTTATGAGAATAGAAAGCTACGTTTTTCTCCTGCAGAGCCGCTGTGACCTTTGGACGGCTCACCTGGCAGTCAGCAGCCCAATGTGAAAGGCTTGATTTTTCCCCTTTCAGTTCTTTATGTTTGAGGTGTGCTGAGTGTGTCCTTCCTTTTCCCTTCTCTAACTCAGTCATTAAAATACTTTATTTTGTCTATCCAGCTTCCCCTTGAAATTTTCTTTTATTAATCAATTCTTTCATTTAACTTAGCTACGCTACCATCAAGAGCAATATTCAGAGTATCTTATGACATCCATTTTGTTTTGTGCTTTAGATTTAAAGTGATGCATTTAAAAAAGAAAATAAAGACGCAGATTGGATTTGAGGGAATTAAGATTCTTTCATTTTTGAAGAGGTCAAAAGAATGAAAAACACATATAGGATCATTATTTTATCATTGTTATAATTTGTTTGTTTGTTTTTTGTTCTAAAAATGGAGTCTTTTTAAGAGACCAATAGCAATTTGGTCAAATTTGTACTTGAAACATTTATCTATACTTAGCCACAGATTCCAGAAGCTACTCTACTGGTCAGTTAGTCTAAACTTCTCTTAAATATGAGCATTCTACTAATATTCTGAAGTCACCTCTCATTTATGCACATCTTTAAACATACCTAATCTTACTTTAGATATTTTTTAAAACAATAATACAGTAGCTTTTTCTAAGAGTCAAGGTACTCTGGTTCATGTGCATCCAAAATGGTGTCACCAGTAGAAAAGCAGGTCATCATTATTAAACATGAATGTAACCATTACCAACACATGTTGAACTATGTTTTCTCCAATAAAAAAGCTAATCAAAAGAAGGTTTCATGACTCTACAAAGATGTATCATTTAAAAATCACAGTGAAAGGAATTTAGTATAACTGACTGACTTTAAAAAAATAGTTTTTTTTTACTATTTGTCTTAAAGATTTTTCACTAAAAATGAATATACAACAGAATGGAATGACACTTGCAGAATGGAATATTGTAGTGACAATACTGAGATTGGTTATTTTAGACATATTAAACTCTTTGAGTACTAGATAGTCACATCATATATATATATACATATATATAGAACACTGGTCCAATACCATAGAAATGGAGAACAATAGCTGGGCATATATCTCACATAATGTTCAGAGATAAAAAGATTAAGCCTTATTTCCATTATTTTCTGTAGATAAGTCCTTTTCCATGTTGAAATATGATGACCATTGTTTTCTGGTGAATACCTTTACTATACAACATATTGCAACATAAGGACTCTTCCATTCACTAATTCTGGCACATTTCCATGATATGCCTAAAAGTCCAGTTTTATTTCTGTCCAGGACACTGAAAGCCAAAGATCAAATATAAGCACAGGCTCATATGCACAACAAGATTAGAGTCAACAATCTGAAAATCGAAAGTGGCAGACAGAGTGAGGCAAATGAAGCCACAGCCATATCACCTTTCCAGGCCCTGCATGGAAAAGGCGCTGACAGCCATGTTGATTTTTTTCCTTTCTTTTTTCCTGCCAGTCCAATGATCTTTTGCTTTCCTCTAATACGTCTTTGATGTCTTCTCATAGTGCAGCAAGTCTTCTGTCATTAGTGTTTAATGAGTCAAATCTATTCTCGAAATGTTCTCAAAAATCAGGTTCAATGTACTCAAGGTTATATTTTGGCTCCCTTCAGTCCACACTGAATATACATGAGCATTGATGGTTTGTTCCACATTTGACCCCTGGCCTGGCTTTAGCTGCTGATCTTCAGCTTCTCCGTCATCTCTTCCCAAAGACATAGTCAGTTTTATTTCTATGGATTCCGGCTGGAGAAATCCAAATATGGGTTCTTTAAGAAGCATTATTTCTATGAAGAAGTCATTGGTCTTGCAAAATTCAGTCTTGATATCCAACTTAATTTATATCACAAAGGTCATATTTTCTAATTACTGTTCCTTCCTCTTAGTTTCCAACTTTTGGATTCCAATCATTAAAGTTAAAAATACATCTTGATTGCATTTCTTATCAATTTCAGACTGAAATCTTGTTAAAATTCTTTAATTTATTTATTGTTAACTTTAGTGGTGGATGCATACACTTGAATAATAGTCATACTGATTGAATTTCTTTATATTTCTTTATATGTGGATGTCACAAACAGCATTGTACTTCAAAATAGATCTTAAAATGTCCTTTATTATTGCGAATGGATTGTCATTCCTCTTTAATTCATAATTCCCAGCATAAACTGACTGATTATGGGCTCCAAATACTTATAGAAATCCATTTCACATCAATAATATCTAGGATATTAATATTTATAAATTCCACTTAAAATTGATGACTTTCAATTTTCCTATTTTTGTACATTGTACATTCCCATTATTAATAGAAATTTATAACTCTTTTTTCTGATTTTGAGTTATGGCCAAGATTAATATTTTACACATTTCAAGTTCTGATCATTAGTAGATTTTTCCCCCGACAGTTTCATTGGCACATGATTTTCTTATAATACAAGTCAATAGTTTAATCGTTCAGTCATATTAAGGAGAAATGCACAATAATAACCACATCAATTTTAGAGCACCACCCCTTCCATGGTTAAATCGCCTTTAAAATGAGTGGTGCAATCACAATCCATTCTAGTGCTCCCTCCCCTCCTGCATTCATTATTTACTCCCCAAATTTCCTTTCTCTCCCTATCAGCCACCTCCCACCCCTGAATCTCCTTGTATCAGTTGTTATCATTATGCATCGACTCCTCCTGTGCTTCACATCTGGGAAAACCGGCAGAAAACAAAAAGCTGTTTCTCCTTACCTTGAGGTGTACCCCATCAGCAAATGAAAATTCCGAGAGCTCCACTCCCATAGGCTTTAACTGAAACACATCACCATGCTTATTTCCACTATGAGAAATCAGTTCCTCGGTCATTTTTCAGGGGCCTTCTGACCCAATGCTCCTATCCTCCAGCACTATCTTCGACAATGTTCTTTTTCATATATTTGGCCTTCAATATCTGACACTATTTCTAAGCCATGTATAAGGGTTTCAGCTGCTCCTTCCTCTGAAGTGGGAAGCTCAGTGCTTCTTCACTGTCTGCTTTCAGTTTAGAAGCTCCAATGAAACCTGTTCACTTTGGGTGACCCTGCTGGCATTTGAAATACCGGTGAGAGAGCTGCCAGCGTCACATAAAACACAGCAGTGTGAGAAATTGACAGACAACTGGTGGTATCAATCAATGCACACATGAAAACAGAGGAAAACCCCAAAGTCAACACCTTAATACACCTCCAACAACTAGAGGAAGGGTAACAATAGAAACCCTCCAACAGCAGAAGAAAATAAATCATAAATATTAGAATGCAAATAAAATACTTCAAAACCAGAAAAAATGGAAACAAAACAAGGAGTTTTTGTTTGTTTGTTTAAACTTCTGGCAAGATTACAAAGTAAAAGAAAGAGAAGACAAAAATATCTAGAATTAGAGATGAGAAGGTTGACATCACAACAGATCCAAAAGAAAATTTAAAATAAAAACGAAAGACTACAAAATACTATTCTCTGACAAGTTTGAGAATCTAGAAGAAATATACCAATACCAAGAAATACACAATCTGCCCAAACTAATGCAGACGTATGTAGAAAACTTGAACAGACCCATAACAAAAGAATAAATAGTGGAGGTAATCAGCAAACACTCAATCCAGAAAAGTCTAGGACTAGAGGGCTTCAAAGGGGAATTCTTGCAAATATTCAGGGAATAGCTGTCACTAATTTTATACAGACTATTCCAGAATATAGCAAGAGCCAGCAAACTCCTCAATTTATTCTATGAAGCAAGCATAACACTGATATCAAAATCAGGCCAAGACCCAAATAAGACAGAAAACTGCAGGCCAATATCTCTAATGAATATAGACACAAATATTCTCCACAAAATTCTGGCCAATAGAATCCAACAACATATAAAAAAATTCATCATGACCAACTGGGATTTACACCAGATATGCTAGGATTGTTCAATATATAAAAACAATTCACGTAATCCACCACATAAACAAGATAAAGACCAGGAACCAGAAGAGTATATTAAGAAAGACAGAAATAGTGACTGAAAATATTCAACACCTATTTTTAATAAAACTACTCAATAAAATAGGAATAGAAGGTAAATTTCTAAGTGTACTAAAGATTATATAAAACAAATCAATGACCAGCATCATACAACATGGGGAAAACTTGAAAATATTTCCCCTGAAAATGGAAATCAAACAAAGGTGCCTCTTCTTGAGCATCCTTCTTATTCAACATTGAGCTGGAAGTCTTACCCAGAAGCATTACACAACTAAAAGAAATCAAGGAATAAAATTTAGAAATTGGGCAGTTTTAGACAATAAGGTTTTATATAGAAAGAACACCACGAACTCCACAAGATGACTGTTAAAAACAATTGAGGGTTTGGAAAAGTAACAGGACATACGATTAACAAAGAGAAATCAATCAGATTCCTTTATGCCAGTGAATATAAATACAAAAAAATGAAGAAAATAATACCATTTAGAAAAGTCACACAAAAGATGAAATACCTGGGAAGAAACCTAACCAAAGAAACAAAAGACTAGTACACAGAAAGCTACAGAATATTATTATATAAAACCAAAAGACATCTACACAAATGAAAGAATATTCTGTGTTCATGGATAAGAAGACAATATTGTTAAAATGTTAGTTTTACCTAAAACAATCTATAAATACAATGCAATTCCAATCCAATCCCAATTCATGGCAAAACTAATGACCAATTTCATATGGAGAAGGGAGAAGTCCAAATTAAGCAAAGAACTTCAAGAACAAAGTAGTAAGCCTTTCACTATAGACCTCAAAACCTAGTGTACAACCACAGTTGTCAAGACAATCTTGTATTAGTACAATGATAGATATGTAGACCAATAGAACAGGATAGACAATCCATAAATTAAAGATCCACCTATAGGGAACTGATTTTCAGTAAAGAACTAAAAGCATTAAATGGAACAGAGACACCCTTTCAACAAATGATACTAGAAAAGTTGGATTTCCTTATACAGCAGAATGAAACCGGATCCATACTTAATCCTGTTTACAAAAATGTACTCAAGATGTATTAGAGACCTAAATGTCAACCCAGAGCTATACGAATCAGAGATGAGAAAATTGGGACAAACTTAAGACCTCACCTTAGCTGGGATTAGTTTTTTTCTTAAAGATGGGGAAGGGGGAGATCATGAAACTGATGGCATAAAGCATTTTGTTCATGTCACTCCAAATCAACAGACAGCCCTACAGAGATATAAGTGAACTTACTAGATATTGAAATCAAGATGAGGGTGGGGATCGTGATAGTAGGAGTACATGTATGTCTTGGAGAAGATGATTATATTTCTGTTGATAGGTAAACTGGGAGGACTAACCTCATATCAGAGGGAAAATCCTTAACCATACTTATACAAGGGGAGGATGCACTTGGTAAGATTTTCCTAATTGGACCCATTTGACCTATGGTAGTAACTACCCAGTCCTTGGTGACCCAGACTGGATTCAATAGACTTCTGGGACTTAAGCTGTTATTTTGAGGTACAAGACATTCTTCGTAGGTCACACATAGGGTTTCAATGTGGAAACCCTACTAACTGACCTGAGCTTTACCACAAACTTGACTATCACACATTTAAGGAACCAACATAGTCCCTTGGACTTAAATCTTGAATGTGTTAGTGTAAGAAGAAGCAGATGACTGCGACCCCAAGGTTATGGAATTGGTAGTCATTGTATTTTGGTTTAGAGCTCTTGCTTTGAGGGTGCTGAATACGTGGTGGCCTAGGATTACCATATGTTTACTATTTTAATGCTTTCCTTGATTTTTTAAGACATGTGTTAGTCTGGTAGGCATGATTCTGCTGTTGTGAATGAGTGCTACTGAAAGTTTTGCCCTATCACCAACCTCCTTTGTTTGTATAAATAGTGCTGAGTCCGTGTACGCCAACAATTCATGCCTGCATTCTGAAGGTGGTCTGTAGTTTTCTTTTCTTGTATACCTGGTATAATTTCCTTTACTCAAGGGTATTTTAAAGTATAGACCATTGGTTAAATTAATGACATTCTCAATAGAATTACCTTATGCCCCAGTGGGATGAGTGATAGTGTTCTCTATCATAAAATGATAATAGTATTTCTAAAGTGAATCAGAAGCATATATAAACCAAAGACATATGAATAGATTTTGGGGTTCACATAAATCTAGCCCCAATCTAAAAACAATTAGTTCTTTTTACATGCCCTCTTGATACTCTCCCTTTAGAGGAGATGACTGAAAGCATGGGTGCTGTAGCAAAGTATGAAGAGACCAGATGATGCCTGGCTATGAAAAAGAATTTTATGGAGTAATGTAAAACATACCATTGCATTCATATTCTTTTATGAATGTGCTCAATACCACCGAATTTCCTACTTTATAATGTTTCATTGCATACTATGTGAATTTAATCTCAAATTTTTGAATTAAAAAATTAGATTAGCAATATTAAATCTGTATGAAAATTTTAACTTTATTAAAAATTAGTTGAAGGGTAATATAGTATCAATTCATATGGAAGTATAAAGATTAGAAAATACATTTTAAAAATAAAGATGAATCTATTAAGAAAGATACATTTTTCTCTGAAATGTAATGTGATTTTATATCAAGGTAATTGCATAACCTAATTAAGAAACAGTTAATACATCGCTTCTCGGACTTTTGGCTAAGATCAAGTGAAGAAACAGTTAACACTTAAAAATTTTAGATGTTTATATAACAAAGTGTTAAAAGTTATATATATAAACAATAATATATACTATGTATGGTTATAAGAATATCACATACATTAGTCTTGATTCTATGAAGTTTAACTTTTTCAAACATTAATCTGAGATTCTAATTTTAGTCTAAGTAATCAGATACTTGCATTAGAATGAATTTTCTTCTCACTCTGGAAATATAAACTTTGAAAGGGAACAATAGAAATCTATAACTAAAACTATATCATAACATAACCACTTGTAAGTTCACTTCACCCACTGCTGTTGATTCAGTTCCAACGCATAGAAACCCAATAGAGAGTTTCTGAGGCTGTAACTCTTTAAGAAGTAGACAGTCATATTTTTCTCATCGAGCATCTGATCGTTTAAAGCTGCTGACTTTTATATGGTTAGTAAGCAGCCCAACGCATAACCCACCCCATCACCAGGTGTCCTTAAGTACTTCGAGGTTGTCAGATTTTTATAAAAGTGAAAAAATTCACAAGCACATTTTCAATTGTTAAGGTTATCTTCAAAGTCAGAAGAAATCCACCCCCAAAATAAATGTTTCCGTTTCCTGAAATGATGACACACTTTCATTTACATAATTATTGAGATATAAAGATTGTTATGTTTTTTATTGACCCATTCATTTTAAAAAATCATTTAAATATGACCTTCATTTTGTGAATATGCCAAATATGTATGTATTTCCACATAAATAAGAAGTGTACCTGAAAATTAAGTGCTATTCCTTTTAAATTATACTGTTACTGCTATTACAGTGTTACTTATTTTATTATCTTAATTAAAACATCTTTATAATAAAAAACAATTACATAAAGTAATAGTAATGTCACAAAAGGAGAAAAAGAGTTATTGCATTCTGTTGTCTGTCAGAGAGATTATGGAACAAAAAGAAGAAAAGAGAAAAGGAGGCTTGCTCATTATAATTAGATTTTCAGTGTTGGAACATTGTCTTTGTTGCATATTATTTTGGCATCTTACTCTCTCAAAGGACACTGTACCCACCGCTGCATACGTAACAGTTTCACCAAGTAGGTGCTCATTACACTGATTCATTAAGGACTTGGGACATAGGTCACCAAGGACTCTCCTAATGCACGAGGTTTCAGGTTTGGCAAATATAACAAATGTAATTGTAAAAATTTCAGCTTCATCGAGAAAGGTTGAATACCTTCTCTTTTGAAATGAGAAAGAATTTTCACTATCCCCTGGAACCTTAAGCCCAAGATTATTTTAAGAATCAGACAAATGTTTTATTAAGAGAGATATGACCACATGTTGGGAAGGAAAATATCAAATAAATCAGTACATTTCAGGATACCGAGGAGATGAGCATGGGCTATGAGTAAGACTTCCCAGAAGTCCACAATCAAACCTGTGCAAACACACTCTTTACCATCTAAATTCTCAGGATTCTCAGGATTAATTTATCAACTGAAACCATTATGGACTATTAAAGAGTAAGTACTGTGTGTGATTCCCTTTCTTTTCCTTATAATAGACTCGGATGATAATTTTCTCAAATAAATAATTTTAAATAGACTTTATCAAAATAAAGAATTGTGAATAGTTCATTAAATTGTAGTTTAAAATTTTTAAAAGAGGCAAGAGCTTGTGAATTAAGGCAGTCATGAGATTAAGTTTATGTGCTAGCAAAAGTACATCATCTAAAGATTACTTAAATGAAAAACTTCTAAAATCAGACTCAAATCATTTGGTGACTAATTTGGATATTTGCACTCAATTATTTGATTCTCTAAAAACAAATTCATACAAATCAATAAATTATAGGACAGTGTCAGCTGATTTTTAAAGAGCTATTTAGGAGCAAGGGCATGGCTCAGAATTTAGAGGTTTGTTTAAGGCACCAATACCAAATGAGTCAATTTAAAAATCAAAGAAGTAAGTTAACTCTAAATGTAATAATTTCCTATATGTCTATTATTACAAGCTATTTAATTATTAATTAGTTAATTTATTGCTAATTATTGACCTCATCCATTATTGTCAGTTTGCTTCTCACAGTCTTGCAACGTTGGCAGCTTTTTTCCTAAAGCATAAATAATATCAGTTCTTTTTCCCACACTATGCAAATTCTAAATTATTGAAATTCTATGGAATTCACTGGGGGAAAATGAGAGTGTAGAGGATAGAGACCATTCTGTTATTTCTTCAGGAAGAGTATACGTGGTTGGTCTAAAAATAATGCCCTTTATTAAACAAAAAAAAAACAACAAACAGACCATGAAGATTCTGTTTGTTGACATATCCTCCACTATATATTTTTGAAGATGGTATTTCTATCTCTTTAAAGACTTTCCAGAATAATGCTCCACTCTTTAACACATAGGATAGCACAATGTCAGTTTGAAATCCTTCAGGAACTCAGATCATGGTCTTTGCATTTGGGGAACAAAAAGGAATCTGAAGGAGCATGAACAAGGCTATATGGTAGAAGGATAAGGTTTACCTATGAAACTCTTATAGGACCCTTGAAGAGTGAGCAAGTGCATTGTCATGAAAGAGGAAAAAATTCCTTGGCTCAACTTTATGGCCAATTATTATACTTTTCAATTGCCTTAAGTTCTTCAAATTCACTTCCATGACAATTTTGCATTCTTTAAAAAAATCTGTATTACACCTTTGGAATTCTCCCCCCTTCCCCCAAAAGTAGTCAATACCTTTTAAGTTAACCTTTCTACCTCGAATTTAACTGACCAAACAGATTCCTCTCCAAACCTACTTTGTTGACTAGACCTTTAAAACAACAACACCAAAAAACAAAAACAAAACACGCTAACCTAATGAGACCAAGACAAGTGTATTACTGAGAGAACTTTCTTACAGCCATGACCGAGCACAGATACACTTTATTTGGAATAAGCACATGTATGTTTGAACCAAAACCCTGGTAGCAAAACTTGCTGACCTACCCTTGTATTTAAGGCAATTAAACAAAGCCTTCAAGGTAATCAGTTAATTTGGGCTTCCAGAGGATTTTTTTTCTCAATTTATTGATGCACTTGAACAAAAATTTAAAAGCAACTGAAAAGATGTTAACATAGTTTATTGGTATTGACAGAAATACCCACAGAGCAGCTATGCTTCCAAATCCAGAATTTAAGCATCCGTAACCTTTGTTTCACAAAAATGACCCAGTTGGACAGAGAAGGATGAGGTTTCTAAGATGATAAACTTGACATAGTATACTCCCACAACTTTGCTCCAGGAAGTAGTTAGTGAGTTCCAACCACTGAGCTTTTGATTGGCAACTGAGTGCCAAAACACTGAGACACCTGGGCTCGGAATTGTGTCCACTGCAGTGGATTTGGAATTGTGGTTGAGGAGGCCTAGTGGTGCAAATGCTTGTGTGTTGGGCTGCCAACAGAAACGTTGGTGGTTTGAATCCAATTAATGGAGATCTACTTCTTTAAAGATTAAACCAAACCAAACCAAACCAAACCAAATCCATTGCCATGGAGTCTATTTTGATTCATAATGATCCTGTAGAACCCAGTAGAACTGCTCCCTAAGGTTTCCAGGATTGCAATGTGAAACAAGCTGTGCTCTCTGTCTCTAGGTTCACCCAGCTGTCTCCATGCCAGGAGTGAAGCACTGAACCATTGAATTAGTACACTTCTACGGCTCCTTTCCAGAGACAGCACAGCCAAGGCAGGAAGGGTCAGTTCTACTCAGGAGTTGCTATGAGATGAAAATGGCTTGATGGCACCTAACAAAAACAACACTTAAAAACATCTTAATATGGGTCTGTTAATGACAAATATATTGCAACACCATTCAGGGAGAACAAAAATGAGAAGTTTCTACAACACATAATGATAAATTAGGTGATTTTTTTTGCTTAAGGCAAGTAATATGCGTGCACTGATTGTGTAGTCAGGTTACAGTCTGATATGAGAGCCAAACAACTCAATTCCTGCACACACACACACACACACACACACACACACACACACACACTCACCTGAAGTAGCATCAAGGATATGAAAATATTAACTCAGGACTGTTTTGAAATCAAGTACAGTTAAGAAACTATATATGCTGATTTTAATGTAAGGGAAAATATTTGTTAAGAATTACACCTGTGTGTCAAGTTCTTCCAGTTCCATGTCGATGAAAATAAAGATATAAATGCTTATTTCATCTGATTCTACACCGTCTATCAGGCACAAGGGGTGATCAAACACATAGGATCATATCTAACCAGGATTAGAAGATCCAAGCAAGTCTTCTGAAGAGACTAAAGAAAAATCCTAAAAAGTATTCAGTAAGAGCCAGCTATAAGTCAGAATCAAGAAGTAGCATTGAGTAGGGAAGGGGAAAATGATGAAATCATAAGTATTTTCAGCGGATAGTCCCTGAATAATGATTACCATGCACTACATGTCAGACAATGACTGTGGTATACAGCCACATTCCACAATGTAATCACACCCAAATGAGGAAAGAAAAAAGGCCTCTATTCTAGAGTCAGTGAAATGAAATTAACCCATTTTCATTGAGAATAGAATTTTAAGATTGGACTAAAATAAAGGATACAGCCAGAACTTTATTGTTAATAAAAAGAAAATTGGTTGACAAGTTTATTCTGACCGAAAGCAACGCCATGTATATCAGAGCAAACCCTTGCTCTGCTATAACTTCAATGGTTTTCTGTTTGTTTGGGGTTTTTTGTAGGTGGATTGGTAGATTTTTTTCCCAGTGCTTATGGGTGAACTCAAGCTTCCAGTTAGCAGCCAAGGGACTTAACTGTTTATACCTTCAGGGACTCCATGGTGTTCATATAAGATGATAAAGCATGATTTGGGAGTTTTGTATAGCAAACAAGGAATGAGAAAAACAGAAAAGTGGTGGCAGAAAAATGTGAAATTCTATTTTAAATGTATTTATTTGAGAGGCATTTGGAAGTTGCATATACAGATAACTAACCATTAAAGAAAGTATGTCTTAATTTTCTAACATAAAATTTTAAATGCTTCTACAGAAGTAGAAGAGAAAAACTAGGGAAGTCTGAGAAAACTCAGTGTTCTAAAGATGAGGAGGGGAAGATATATCTAAGAGAGCAGAAACTCAATCAAGCTCACTGCCACTTAGATCCATGCTGACTCATAGCGACCCTGTGTGGGTTTTCGAGGCTGACACTCTTGGTGGAAGTGGAAGCCCAGTCTTTCTCCTGTTGGGCTGCTGGTGGTTTTGAACTGCTGACCAGGATGCTCGCAGCCACCATGTCCCCACTACACCAGCAGGGCTCCTAAGACACAACAAAACCCAGCAGTGTAGCCGGAATACTATGCAAACATGTCCAGGAGACAGGAAGAACAAAGGCATTGGTATGACAGTGCAAAATGAAACCAAAGGTCAAATAAAATGGTTACATTTTATTTAATGTAGCACCACTAGGATTTCCAAGAGAAGCTTCAGTGGAATGGTATGTTCAGGAGTAGTAACATCCATAGTTCAGTATGATCAAACTCAGGACCCAGAGAATATTGCAGCCAATTGTAAACACAGAAAGTGAAGTTGGATATTCAATTGAAGATTTACCGAGCTGAAGAAATCAGATGGTGCCTGCTAACAGAAAGAATAACGTCTAGGGTCTTACAGGCTTGTGTTAAAACAGCCATCTAAGAGAGGTGTCACTAGTACACACATAAGGAACACACCAGCCTATGTGATCCAATAAAAAAAACCCTAAAATCTGAGGAGGGAACTGTATTCGATTTTAAATTCAGAGCACCATTTTTAGAAGGTCATGGATGACAGTGAAAGCCCCCAAAACATTTGCAGCATCCCCAAGTGGATGAAACCTCTGGAAAATGCCCTTTGACCACTAGCCAGGAGTGTGAATGGCCCTGTTAGAAGACACCGCGCTCTGGAATATGGACTAATGTTGATGCAGTTCGCTGAAAATTTAACATCTTACACTTTGTCGTCACATTTGACCCACTTAAAATTTGTTCCAGCTTTTATTATTTTCTGCTTTCTTTTAGATTGAAGTTTTTCTGTGTTTTATGCATTATTGTTGAGAGGGGGGTTGTATATTTTTCTTGAAATGAAATCCAGAATAGGTAAATCTAGAGAGAGAATAATTGGATTAATAGGTTTGAAGGGTGATGGCAAGGGAAGCTGAGGGGAAAGAGGGAGCTAATAATAAGGGGAACAAGGAAGAACAAAGTGTTCTAAAATTGACTGTAGTGATAGTTGCACGACTCGATATGCTTAAATCATCGACTTGTATGGCATGCGAATTATATGTCACAACACTGACAAACATCACAACACTTTACTATTAGGAAGACGAGTGTATGCTAGTCAAAAACAAACAATGAAATAATGAAACAATGAAGATAATATTCTGAAATTGTGTACATCTTTTATAAAATATTCCCTCATTAATTAGTAGACTAATTGTGTATCAATTCCCTCTGTGATCTGTGCCAAAATAGGCAATCAGTGAAAAGTTATTAAAAGCACAAAATTTGAGTAAATTATGGAAAAGCTCTAAAGGAAGATTTTTTCAAGGGTATTTTCCTTTGTATATCAATTATAGCTTTGGTGACAGAACTAGACAGACTTCTAAATTACTAAAACAAACATTAAAGCATCTTGATGGCCATGATTACCCCATACATTAGCAACTAGATAAATAAAACTAATAAGATTTTCAGTGTTTGAGTAAAAAATTCTAATAAATAAAGTGTATTCTAATATCCCTGATTATATTATATCTCATATGGAAGAAGTCTGTGATGTGAATAAATCCATTCACAAGTAAACCAGAGAGTATATTAATATTTTAAACCATTGAGATTAATATGGTGGTATAGTTTGAATTATATTATCATTAAAAATATCTTTATAAATATTCAATATCAGTTTGTATATTTCAAACCACTAGTAGGCCATAAATCCAGCAATAATATTTGAATTTGTTTTTTTAATGACACACATAAAAATGTAAACAGAGGGCAAGTCATTCCAGGAGTTAGCAAATTTTGTAGTATTTTTGTTTCAGATATATGACAGTGTAGGTGCTAGAGAGTACATGGATTGTAATGTTAAATGTAAGTCTTGCTTTGGTTAAGGATGTTTAAAGCCAGATTTCAAACCAATTGAATGAAAGACCAAAGAATTAAAGAATATGAATTAAAAAAATCATTTCCAACTCAAGCATAATATAATGCATGTTGTCTAGCTTTTAAAACCCATACCCATCTGAAAAACTATCTTTACTTTCCTCTCAAACCTTATATCTCACAGTTCTGCACATGGATTGGGAAGAAGTTAGGAACCAGGGATGAGAAACCAGTCTGCATTAACCACATTCATCCTCCTGGGACTGACAGAAGACCCACAACTGCAGATTCTGATTTTTGTGTTTCTACTTATCACCTACATGTTAAGTGTAATTGGAAATCTGACCATCATCTTCCTCACTTTAGTGGATTCACACCTTAAAACTGCTATGTACTTTTTTCTCCAAAATTTCTCTTTCTTAGAAATCTCATTCACCTCTGCCTGCATTCCAAGATTCCTTTACAGTTTGTCAACAGGTGACAGGATGATTACCTATGATGCTTGTGTATGCCAATTGTTTTTCACAGACCTCTTTGGAGTAACCGAATTTTTTCTCCTGGCAACAATGTCCTATGATCGATATGTAGCTATCTGCAAACCCCTTCATTACATGACTATCATGAACCACACAGCCTGCAAAAGGTTTATCCTAAGCTGCTGGACCATTACGTTATTGATCATCTTCCCACCACTCACCCTGGGACTCAATCTGGAATTCTGTGATTCTAATGTCATTGACCACTTTGTCTGTGACGCTAATCCAATTCTGAAGATCTCATGCACTGACACGTGGTTCATAGAGCAGATGGTTATTGTCTGCTCTGTAGTCATCTTTATCATGACTCTTGTGTGTGTGGTCTTGTCCTACATATCTATCATCAGAACAATTCTCAGAATCCCTTCTGCTCAACAAAGGAAAAAGGCTTTTTCTACTTGTTCTTCCCACATCATTGTGGTTTCCATCACCTATGGCAGCTGCATCTTTGTCTATATCAAACCTTCAGCAAAGGATGGAATGGCTATCAATAAGGGAGTCTCAGTACTAACTACCTCCATTTCCCCCATGTTAAACCCGTTTATTTATACTCTGAGGAACAAGCAGGTCAAACAAGCCTTTAATGACATAATCAAAAGAATTCTATTACTCTCCAAGCATTAGAGATGTAAAGACATCAGGAGAACTAAGCATATCTACTTAAATTTTCATCCTGTCTTGTCTCTTTCAAACCTAGAGTCAGCCTTATATGATCAATACCAGATGTATTGCTTCTTCTTCTAAATAGATCTCCATGGGGACAATAATCTCAGTCAGTAAGAAACTTATTGTTTCAGACAATCTAAGCATGACTTTGCCTTTGACTTGGATTTACCAACCCTCAAATATTGGAGGATATACCAAATGTTTTGGTGCAATGGGCATATCACTTCTTTAAGACAAATCTATTCAAATGAAAGGTAAAATAATATTAAATAATATCAATAATACTTATAAGAAATAACAAGCAAAAATTTAAACTACCCACTCTCTGTTTAAAAAAAAGGATTAAATGTAAAGATATAGGTATAGGATTCTTACAAAAGCATTTGCTAATAGAAAAGATTTAAAATCACCCTATTTTCAGATGTTAGTGACAAGACTAATTCAAATGACTTAAAGTTCTTGCCCACAAAAACCTGGATTACATTAAGAAGATAAAAATATACTGGTGAAGCCTGGAAAAGAACTTAGGAGTACACATGCACTAAAAAATAAAATAAATTATTTTATGCTGATGCAAAAATGGATTTGATGCTGATGCAAAAATTTAAAATATTAAATTTTGAATGTGTAATATTTAAGTTAAGCAAAATTATGCCAATAAACTCAAAAGGTGAATAGGTCTGGAAAGTTGTTTAGTAAACAACCCACAAGTCAAATATACAGGGTTTGCAGATAAGAGAGTAAGAAAAGTGTGAGAATTCTAATCAATAAGATGATTTCCTTTGTGAAATTTTGAGCTTAGTAATTTAATAAATACAAGTTATGAGTCCAATGTTGTTCCTCAAAAATCTACCTTGAATTTTTGTTGTATTATTTACTATTTTCCACTGTGTGTTCTAACATATTAAGCTTCCGTTGATCCCTGTTCTTTTTATTTCGGTCACTAGTCATACTTTAAGTAGCAATATTTCTGTTATTTTTCAACTGGCCAGGCCGCCCTTGTCCTACAAGTCTGAGTTCAAATGACATCCTCTGCAGGAATATTTCTCTGATCTCATTTTATTACCCACCACCAATGCTATCAACAAGAGCAGATTGGGTCTATTCTTCTTTCCACACACTACTTTCACATATTAAGCTTCTGCTGTCCACTTTTACCAAACAGCCATTTTCTATTTAAGTATACTTTTTCTACTCACCACAGTCAATGCCTTGGAGGTGGTCTCATCTGTACACCAAATCTTAGCATTCTTTCTGACTACCACCTATGCAAACATGCACAGCAGACAGATAACCATCCACACAACACTACAGCATGGTTATTTGACACTTCTGATAGTACAAACAAAACTTATTATGTACATATTAAAATATATACGCAACATTTGTCATTGATCTGTCAACAATAAAGAAAAGAAATACATGGTTAATATTAACTATCCTGCTAGAATGTTTTTGTTTCATTTCTGAAAGAAATTATAAAACCGGAAGCCAAAATTGGTTGAAAATTTACAATCTGGCTGAAGCGGTAAATAAGTGTGCGAGTGAGTTTCATAATGATATTTAGGCATAAAGAAGCTGAAGTTCACCGAGGTTAATGATTGCTGGTGACTTGCAGACTAAGGGTTTGAAAGCAGTCTCACTGACTCTGAAAGGATTTGCTTGTTGCAATACACATACCTGCTTCTCCATAGCACTATCCAGATTATCCACACATTTGACATGCAATGCTTACTAATACTGTAATGGAGAAATATTTATACAATAAACAATAGATGAAGTTGAAAATTAAATGCCTCTAATTTGTGTGTATGCACATTATTAACATAATGTCGGTCACTGTGTTAGTCTGGGTAGACTAGAGAAACAAATCCAGGGAGATTCATATTAAGTATAGGAAAGAGCCTTATATCAAAGAGCAATTGTATATTGAGAAAACACCCCAGCCCAGTCCAGGTCAAGTCCATAAGTCTGATATTAGCTCATATGTCTGATACTAGTCCATACATTGCTCTTAAGACTCACGCAGCACATGCCGAATGCAGATCACAGGTCAGTGGTGGATCCAGTGACGGTGGAAGCATCTGAGCCCTGGTATGGGTTTCCGCGTGGTTCTTTCAGCTCCAGGGCTCTGGCTGCCATCAGCATGGCTCCATGTGGCTTGTCAACAGGAATGTGTAGCAGAGAGAGTGTCCACCTCCAGGGGGGAAGAGAGGAAAACTCTCAGAATTCTCATAAGAAAGCCATAACCACAAGGAGATATCAATCAGACTGTGACCCAATTAACAGGCTAGACTCCACCCTTATGACCCATTTATCAAGTTGATATGAAATTGTGTAACTACCACAATCATAAATACAATTAATCATTCTAGATGGTGTTAGTTCCAAGCCTGGTTTAGAGCTGTGTGTGTAAACCTCCTGATTAAGTTAATTTTATGTTATAAAAAAGATAGTGGCACTATATCACAAAGAATAGCCGACCTTCAACCATTTCAAGAAGTAGCCTATGATCAAGAGCCCATGGTCCTGAAGGAAGACGTCTATGCTGCACTGTGGAGGTATTACCCGAAAACAAGTTTGCAGGAGTCAATCGAATACCAAGTGAATGTGTCAACATGCTGGGGAAGCTCTGGAAGCACCGACGCATCAATGTTTAAAACAAAAAGGAAGACAGCTATGTGGAAGCTATCTGTCTATTTTTGTACCCATTCCAAAGCCCTATAGAATGTGAAAATTATCAAACAATATAATTAATATTCCATGAAAATAAATGGAAGATTTTTTGCTGAAGATTATTGACAATGTTTGCAGTAGTACATTAACAGGGAGCTGTCAGAAATTCATGCAAGATTCAGAAGAGGTCTTAGAACAAATGCCATGATTGCTGACATCAGATGGATCTTGGCCCAAGGCAGAGAACAACAGGAAGACGTTTACATGTGTTTTAATGACTATGCAAAGCACTCAAATGTGTGGATCAGAATCAACTAGGCATGACACTGAGAATAATGGGAATTCCAGAACCCCTCATTGTGCTCATATAGAACTTGTACATTGATCAAGAGGCAGTCATTCAAACAGAAAAAGAGAACACTGCCTGGCTTAAAACCAAGAAAAATGTGCCTCAGGATGGTATCCTTTCCCCATACTTGTTCCATCTGTGTACTGAGCACATAGTGCAAGACTCTGGACTGTATGAAGAAGAACACTGCATCAGACTGGAGGAAGGTTTATTAACAACCATGATATGCAGATGACACCACCTTCCTTGCTGAACAACATCATTTGGATGAAAGAGTTTCCCCAATCTGTTTTCACTAACTTTTTGAGTTAGAACATTTATGACAATGTAAGATGAAGACATTCTGCCTGGAGAGCTTAATCAATAGAAAATGAGAGGAATAGGTCAGATTTTTTAGCACAGAAGCCAGAAATTGAGAAAGAAATGAAAACATCAGGTCATTTTTGAGCGATGATTCTATCACAATTTCAACCCCAGATAAATTTCCTAGAAAATGAACTCATCACTAATTTTTTCAACCAGTTTACAATGAACCACGTTTAGCATACACTAAAAAGGCACATGACAGAATAAATAGATGTGTGCCTATCATCTCACTTCCATAACTATCAACATTTTAAACCAATTTTTCTTGACACCTCCAGAGTGATAAGGATGCTAGTATTTTGTCTCATAGCATTTAATTTATATGTTTATGGCATTTCACCCACAGATTTATCACTAGTAATATTCAACTAATAAAACCATTTCTGCTTATACAGTCATTTCACTAGTATCACATATAACAATACTATCCATAAAGAAGGATAGATTTTCATGTGCAACATAGACTCAAGATTTCTTGGTTTAGTCAATTTTTTTTGTTATTGCTTTGCAATTAGATATTTGAATCAAAATCAAATAAGGTTCACACCTTATATTTGATTAATTCACTTTTATCTATTTTCACAGTTGTTTTATTTATTTTCCTTGCCCATATGATGGGGGAATAGTTGTTTGGACATTATAATGTATTAAATAATAATCTGAGATTATTTAACGGATTGCTTCTTTTGTAAAAATAGCTTTATGGCATACCTATCATACTATTTAATGATTCGATCATTTTAAGCATATTTGTGCAAGCATCACCACAATCAATTTCAGCATATTTTCTTCTCTTACTCATTGCTGTTCACTCCCCATTTCTTCCCTGCCATGCCCCAAGGCAATTTCCAATTCAGTTACTGTCTCTATGGAACTACCTATCCTGGGGTTTACATTCAGAAAAATCATACCCAAACCCAAACAAAAGCAAACAGAAAACAAGAAACAAAACCAACAACAATGACTAGCCAAAACAAAAAAAACCTCAACTGAACAGAAATCAGAAAATATTAAAAACTGAAACAAGTTTAAAATAGGGGAAAGGGGAGATCAAATGGAAAAGTGTTACATTTTAATTAACATCTGCCATCATTGACTTGACAAACTCTCAGTCTGATAGGAAAACTATTCCTACCCCTGGACTAAATTCAAGAAGGATTCACCAGAGACTTCATCCATTTGGGGACCTTGAAAATGGATTTTAGGCTTCCACTGTCATCCATAGCCTTCTGTAAGTAGGGTGTTCACAATTTAAGCTCTAAAACCATTGCCTCGTTATGATTTGGATTTTATTATTTACAGTTCTTGAATCACAAGGTATGGTATACTTCTTCCATGTGGACTGAGTTGAAGCCTCACTTAAATGACAGTTTGTTTTAAGACAAGCCTTTGATTCCACAGATGATGTTCTTCATGACGATCGGGCAACATGTAGTTTCTTTACCACCCTTTTCTATAGCGCCCATATTTTCAGTGATTTCTTCATGAGGATGATCATGGAGCAGGGCTATGTCATAAGAATTAATTGTTCTTCGATTGAGGTTAGAATTAAGTGTAAGCCTAAATCCATTCATATGACTAGGTATTATTGTCATTTTATGATAGAGAACACTATCAATCATATCCATGGACCATAAGGTAATTATGTTGAGAATGTCATTAACTTAGGCAATGTTATAGAATTTAAAACACTCTTGTGAAAAGAAATTTATATAAATATAACTCCAACTTCAGACTGCAACACATTAATGGTTTACTTGCACAGATTAAATTGTTAAATGACTAGATACTATTCACATAAACAACAGGGGAAATCTTTATATAAAACTTTTTCAGAAATAGAGAACCATGCCGACCAGTGAAATACATGTCATAAGAAAGCAAAAATTAGCAGTAAAATAGTAAATCCATGGTAATCCAAGGCCACCATTTATCGGGCACCTGCAAAGTAAGAGATCCAAACCAAAATCCAGTGACCACCAATTCCGTAACCTTGGGTAACAGTCATCTGATTATTCTCACATTCAGGCTTTTCGGCCTTAAATCCAAGGGAATATGTTGGTTCCCCCAAACATGTGCCAGGTGAGTTTGAGTTAAAGTCTGGTTCACTTAGTGGGGTTTCCACATTGAATTCTTCTGGTGTGACCTCTAAAGGATGCTGTGCACTTCAAAGGACAGAGTCTGTCAATCTATAGAGACCGTAACTGGATTAGTGGTTCTTTGGGCATGGTGTAGGGCAGGTTGCAGGCAAATGGAGAACCAATATTAATGAACCCAAGAAAGAATAAAATGTTCTAAAACTGATTGTGGTGATGATTGTGCAATTTTCTTAATATTATTGAACTATTTAATTGTGTGATTTGTGAACCATATGCCAATAAAACTGTTAACAAAAAGGACAGTCTAAAGCCCCACTAATTTATAGCATATGGTTGGGGTCTGCAAGGGCTAAATAGAAACCAAGTCAAATGTGTCCAATCAGGAACATGTTGTTAGGTGCCATTAAGTGTAGTTCTGACTCAGAATATTAGTATAAAACACTGTCCAGTCTGGCACCATCCTCACAATTGTTCATATGAGTCCATTGTTGCAGCCCCTATGCCAATCCATCTTGAGGCCTCTCTACTTTACCAAGCATGATGTACTTCTCCAGGGACTGGTCTCTAATGACAATATATATAAGGATGTAACATGAAGAAACATAGTACCAGGTGTATGCTCCTCTTGGTTCTATTCTTAAGTGATTTCTTTCTAGGTGGGAAGTTACTCTACCTGGTTTGAAATGACCTTCTCTGAGACACAAATCCTCCACCCTGCCCTCCGCTCCCCACCCTATCTTGACTTTAATTTCCAGGAACTTTTGCTTATCACTCTTATATGAGTATCTGTTGATTTGAGGTCACCTTAGAATAATGTTGTGTGGCAGCCACTAAATGGTCTTCTCCCTCTCCCCTCATCTGGAAAAAACTGACAACAGCTGAAGGGAGGTCTCCTCTCTCAAAGTATTTTTTAAGATGTGCATGTAAATGGTATGCTACCTGGTTCATGGACACTAAGCAGACTCTGTCTTATACCTTGAAAAACCAGATTACATGACCGGAGAGCAGCAGTCTACCTTATCTTGGTGTTTATCCTTACAATAGTGAATTCATACAATGTTTAACCTTTGTAATTGACTCATTTCATTGGGCATCATGGTTTCCAGGTCTGTAAAGTGAGGCATTTAATAGTTCCATTATTGCTGTTCAGGGATGCATGCTCATATATGTGAATGCATATACTTAATATGTAATTGTGTATCAAGAAAGCATCCCATGCCAATTCAGATCAATTCCTTAAGTCTGCTACTAGTCCATAAGTCTGAAATAGTATATAAATACCTCTTCAGACTTACAAAGCCACATTCAATGATGCAGAATGTGGGAATATCAAAGGCTGCTGGAAAGTCTTGTGGATACAATGGCAGTTGTTGCATCTTCAGGGCGAGCGCAGGTCTCAGCGTGTTTCTGCAATAGGAAGGTGAAGGCAGAGAGGGAAGGGGAGGTTTCAAGAGCCTTCCTTATAAGGAGGTCATGCCCACCAGGAGGCTGTGACTTGATTGGCAGCATAAGCTTTGCCCCTACACTTCAAGTTGACCTGGAATTACATAACTATCACAGATCACCCCTTGTCAATTTGACACTATAACACAACTCTTTAGGCATAAATTATTGTAAAAACACAATATCAAAATAATGTCTGTACCTTACAGGATAAAACTAAATGCATACAACTCAAAATGTCCCAGCCTCATTAAAACCTAATGCTGTATAAGCAAACAAAACAAAAATATTCTATATTTAATAATTTCAGTTATGTGAACACCTACACCATAACCCTATTAAAATATTCCCCCATGCATGAAAGTTTGTAAGCCAGACACCTCATGACTTTTCCCTCACTAGTTAGGGTATCCAGTGTTTATACCCCCATTTATATCAACCCAGTGCTCTGAGGAGACAAGCATGTTCTTTGATGTGAAGAAGTTGAAACTGTGAGTCTGCATCCTTAAGAAAAATCAAATCAGACAGGCCATCCATAAAGTCAGCAGCAATATACACCAATTCTCAGGCTCAAAAATCTGATCTTTATCTGGTCAGGTTCTGGTCAGCTCAATGTGGGCCGCCTTGCTTAGCCTCCGGGTGCCCATTGGCTGCCTGACCTTTTGACCATGAGCCTGTCACAAATTCTCGACAACCCCAGCCCTCTTGGGCTCAGTCATACCATAGGCTCAAGTTCCGCACAACTCTTTAAATGCCAGACCAGCCAACCCACTCTTGTCTTGTCCTCTAGTCTCTTTGAACCAGATGTACGGGTGTCAGTGGGCAGACTCAATCCTCCCTCTATTGCTGCTTTTCTCCCACTTCCACTGAATGAATGGACTCAGGTGGTCAACTATTGGGCCACAGGCTGCCTGCAGGCTTTCTTTAGCATTCAGCTTCATGGTTCCAGATTTTCCCAGTGTCAGGAGCAAACCTCTGTTCAACATTCAAAGGCCAAATGCTGTCTTTTATTTCCTCATTCGCCACCAGCAGTCTCCACCAGTCTCTTCAAATGGGGATGTCAAGAGTATTCAAGGTACTGGGTGGGGCCTGCCTTTTCAGAGCCTTCTTTTCAGGGGTATCCTACCACACCCATTCAAAGAAGAAATCAGTAAAAACCTAGGACAGCCAAGTCCTAAACTCAATTCTTAAAACAGTCAAGTTCAATCACCCTTACCTAAACATCCCATATGTAATATGGCCTTAGGCCTGTCACTGGCATCAAGCCAGGGTTGGACCTTCTGTAGGCCATTTTGACAAGGCAGCATGGTCTCAGAGATGTTCAAGGAGCCATTTTACTCCCTGAGTTAAAAATAGACATTTATCCCATTAATTCTATCCATTTCAGACAGAAATAACAAAAAATAACAACCTACGAAAGGAATCAAAGGTTCAGTTTCCCATGATATTTCAAGAAAACCATACAGATAACAATGTGGTCCAATTTGATCTCTGGGTAGCCAAAGAAAAAGAAAAACTACTGTAAGGCAGAGGTCAATCAAGCATCCACTCTCTATCGTCATGGTTTGTTTTTCTAGTACTACACTGCCAAGGTACCATGATGTGTTAGTTAGGCTGGGTTGACTAGAGAAACAAATCCAGTGACACTCATATATGTGTAAGAGAGAACTTTATATCAAGATGTAATTGTATATCAGGAAAACATCCCATCCAAATACAGAGACAGTCCATAAATCCAATATTAGGCCATAAATCTGATACTAATATATAATACAGGAACATCACGGGCCGTTGGGTACAAAGTCTTATGGATCCAATAGCGGGGGCTGCACCTCCAGAGCTAGCGCAGGTCTCAACATGACTTCTCAGTGGGAAGGTGAAGACAGAGAGAGAAGGGGGGGTTTCCAGGACCCTCCTTATGAGGAGGTCAGACCCAGAAATAGGCACCATCAGACTATGACCTGATTGACAGGCTAGATTTAAATTCCACCCCTACACTTCAAGTTGACACAAAATCATGTAACTACTATAGGATTCCATTCCTTGTATGTACGAGAGTTTCTTGACCTATTCTTCTAATGATGAGTATTTGGGTTGTTTCTAGCTTTGTGCTTATGAGAACTAGGCTGCAACGAATATAGAATAACATGAGTTTGTCCATCTTCAGCCTTTTATTTCTTTGGGGTATATGCCCAGTAGAATTGCTATTGGTTCGTATAGTATTTCTTTTTTTTTTTTTTAACATTTTTATTGGGGCTCATACAACTCATCACAATCCATTCAACCATCCATTGTGTAAAGGACATTTGTACATTTGTTACCATCATCATTCTCAAAACATTTTCTTTCTAATTGAGCCCTTGGTATCGGCTTCTCATTTTTTCTCCTACCTCCCCCACACACCCTCCCTTATGAACCCTTGATAATTTATAAATTATTATTTTTCATGTCTTACACTGACTGTTGTCTCCCTTCACCCACTTTTCTGTTTTCCACCCCTCAGGGGGGGTTATATGTAGATCACTGTGATCAGTTCCCCCTTTATTCCCCCACCACCTTCCTGTTATCCTCCTGTTATCAGTACTCTCATTTTTGATGCTGAGGGGTTTATCTGGCCTGGATTCCCTGTGTTTCCAGCTCTTATCTGTACCAGCATACATCCTCGGATCTAGCCAGATTTGTAAGGTGGAATTGGGATCATGATAGTGGGCGGGGGTGGGGGGTAGGAAGCATTAAAGAACTGCAGGAAAGTTGTTTGTTTCAACAGTGCTACACTGCACCCTGACTGGCACATCTCCCCGTCACCCTTCTGTAAGGGGATGTCCAGTTACCTACAAATGGGCTTTGGGTCTCTACCTCTACCTCGCCCTCATTCAAAATGACATGAATTTTTTTATATTCTTTGATGCCTAATACCTGATCCTATAGACAGCTGTGATCACACAGGCTGGTGTGCTTCTTCCATGTGGGCTTTGTTGCTTCCAGCTCGATGGCCCCTTCTTTATCTTTAAGCCTTTAAGACCGCAGATGCTATATCTTTTAATAGTCAAGCACCATCAGCTTTCTTCACCACATTTGCATATGCACTCACTTTGTCTTCAGCGATTGTGTCAGGAATTGAGCAACATAGAATGCCAGTTGAATAGAACAAAGTGTTCTTTCACTGAGGGAGTACTTGAGTAGAGGACCAATGTCCATCTGCTACTTTAATACTTAACCTATAAATATATGCACATAGGTCTATTTCCCCATCATAATATATAAATATATTTACATATTTGCATGCCTGCATTTAGGTCTCTTTATATGCCCTTTGCCTCCTAGTTCTTTCCTCTATTTCCTTTTACTTTCCTCTTGTCGCAGTATCATGCTCAGCCTTCATTTTGGGTTTTAGTTATTCCTCTTGGTTCCATTGCCCTTGCTGAGTCCCTACCATACCTCCCACCCCCTCCTTGCCACTGGTTTTGAAGCACTCATAGTTCCCTTGTCCACGGGTTTGTTAACACCACTTCCTTTCCCCCACTTCCCCCTCTCCCATGTACTCCAGGAACCGTTGTTTTCTTCTCCACATTGTTTATCCAGCCTATCTTAAAAACAAGGCAGTGCCAAGCAAAGCAACACAGAGAAACTAAACAACGACAGCAACAACAACAACAAAAAGGCCAATGCCACACAAAATCTAAAACAAAAACCAAAAGAAAGAAAGAAAAGCCTATAAATAGTCAAGATCTGTTTATTGACCTTTAGGAGTGTTTTCCTGTCGGGTTTGATGGGGTGCCACGCCCTGGCACCAAAGACTATTTTTAGGACTCTTTCAGGACTTCCTTGTTCTGCTCCCCTTGCTGTTCTGTCGCACGCCCTTAGTGTTTTGCCTTGGTGTGGTGGGGTCAGTTCAGGCACAAATCCCACACTGTCTGTCCAGTGTTGTCCATGTCGGGTTATAGGTCAGTGCAGGATGTTGCGTCTCATCGTGGGGCCAGCCATATGGTCCTCTCTGTGCATTGGCTGCTCTGAGTGGGGCTATTGTCCTCACGGCTTGGTAGGCCAAGGTGTGCTCCACTCCTTTCCTACCCTTTCATTTGCTTCTGCTTCCGTCTGGGCATGGTAGCTCGGTTCCTTTCTCCCACCAGAAGGTCTATAGTCATTCTCTGTGGCACACCCTTCCATGGTGGGGTCAGGCTGGCTCTGGTTGGGGCCATCCCTATAGTCCTGTCTTTTTATGGATTCTTCCACATGTTATGTTGCCCTCCGGGTCTGGTGCGTCATAGTGGGGTCTGTATGCACATTCAAATTCTGTGGGGACACAACCAATACTCTCCCCCTGGGTGAGTTAGTGCCCTGTTCCCCCCCTGACATCATCTCAGTTTCTCCCCACCCTGATTCTTCCTCCTCTTTCCCCAATTCCCCTTTTCTATGTTGGACTCACATGTACTTCCCTGGCTTGGCCTGACCTCCCTCTGAATACCTATGCTTCCACACATGTATTATGAGATAAATGTCTATTCTTCTATTCCTGCCATGCTGATTACACTTACCTCAGGGGACTCATGTTATACCTGTTCTTTTTAGATTGGCTTACCTCGTTTAACATGATTTCCTCTAACTCTTCCCATGAAACGATGTGTATCATGTGATTACCCATGCTTTTCAGAGGTACATAGTACTCCATTGTGTGTTTACTAATACACTCATCTATCAATGGAAACTTAGGCTGTTTTGCGATTGTGAATTGTGCTGCAATAAACAGTGGAGCGCAGATGACTGGTTGTGTTTTATTTGTTACCTCCTCTGGGTATACGCCCAGTAGAGGGATGGCTGGGTCATAAGGCAGATCAATTTCCATTTTCTTTAAGTATCTCCAGATTGCTTTCCACCGTGACTGTATAAATCTACACGACCTCCTATCTATCATTGTACTAATTCATGGCTGTTTTTTCACCACTACTGTGGTTGTACAGTAGGTTTTAAGGTCAGGAGTGCAAGGCCCCATACTTTGTTTTTATTTTGAGAAGTTCTTTGCTTATTCTGGGTTTCTTCTATCTCCATATGAAGTTGGTAATTATTTTTTTTCATGTCCTTCAAGAACGAATTTGGGATTAGATTGGAATTGAATTGTATCTGTAGATTGTTTAATGTAATATTGACATTTTCACAATATTAAATCTTCCTATCCATGACCCTGGCATATTTTTCCATTTACATACATGTTTTTCGGTTTTGTGTATTAATGTTCTGTAGTTTTCTTTGTACACATCTTTTGTTTTTTTGATGACATTTCTTCCTAGGTGTCTCATCATTTGTGTGGCTATTGTAAATGGAATTGTTTTCTTTCTTTCTTCCCGCCCCTCCCCCCCAGAGCTCTCTTTGATGGTATATTGGAATCCAATTGATTTCTAACTGATTACTTCTTTATGATATCAGTAAACTTGTTTTACATCACTTAATTACATCATACATGTTAATTTTTAGATTTTTCATTTATATTCTTGTTCTGAGATAAAATTATTGAGAGGCAATGCCATAGTCTTCCTATTGCAATTTGTCATCCAGTACAGAATGTCTGGGTAAGTTACCTTTATTAATTGTTAGATTGAACAGTATGTTCATATCTTGGCAAACTATTACCTATATTATATACTTCTTCAGCTACATTTTATTAATTATTTTTAGCATATACCAAAAAGCCTTCAACGATGGAGTGAGTTATGCATTGGGCTACTTAACACAAGGTCAGCAATTCCATATCACCAACTTCTCAATGGGAGAAAGATGAGATGTTTCCTATAAACCCTTACAGCCTCAGAAATTCACATGGGCAGTTGTACTGTTTCCTATATGGTCACTATGAATTGGAATCTACTCAATATAAATTAGTTGTTTAATTGAGTAATGGATTGCCTAAATCCACATTTCACTAATAGGTCTAAGCTATAGTTTTCTTCCGGAATAGTATGTGTTAATGTCTTGTTTGATCAGCTATCTACTTGCCTGAAATATACACATATTTAAGAAAGCTTTCTTTTCCCTTCATCATTGTTCTGAGGCTGTAATTTGATTCCTTCTCAATTTCACTGGTCATAATTTTTATGTATTTTATGTTTCATCTAATAAATTATTATTTTATGCTCTTATTGTCTCATCTCAGGTACTGGGTAGATTTCAAATTTTTTGCATTATCTTTATGACAGTTATCTCTTTCTTCTGGCAAAATTCCAGACCCAATATTCCAGACATAATTTGTATGTTTCTGACCCTAACTTAGAAACAATTATTCCTCAAGTGATCCCTTCCTCTTCTTGGCTGGAAATAGTATTTAACACCTACAAATTTTATCTAAATTTGTTTGGACCCTAACATGAAATATGGGCCCCAATTAATATCAAAGAATATATATCACTTATTGATACGGGTTTTATCTCTGACCTTAGAAAACGAACCAATCCCACTCCCATTTGTCCATTTTCATATATTGTCACACTGAGTTAAATCTTTATGGGAACATAAAACCTTATGTTTCCCCACAGAGAATTTGCAGGTTTGAATTTCTACCAAACTCTAAACCCAGTCTGCCACCAGAGCCCCTCTTTTCTATGAAAAGACTCAGAATTAAAACAATTTTCTTCAATGATTTTTAAATAGCACTCTTTATCCTAGAAGATTTGAAATGATACCCCCACATTTTCTTTCTCATATTTCTTTTGGACAACATCAATTCTTTTTAATACAGTTAACTGAGTGAAAATAAAATAAAATACCCCACTGACTCAACTCACCCTTCTGAGGATCTAACTTGTGTAATTATCAGCAGCATCACTAAAACCTCAACCAACTGATGTTCAAATCAACTATAGCACTGCACGGGAAAATGACTCCAATGAACTCTAGGCTATTCGTTGGACCACGAGGTCAGAAATTTGAAACCACCAGTCACTCCACACAAGGAAGATGAGGCACTAGACTCCTGTAAATATTTACAGCTTAAGAAATAGCAGGGACAATTATACTCTATCCTATAGGATCACTGTGAGTTGGAATCAACTTGATGGCAAAGAGTTTGGGTTTGAGTTTTGGAGAAATGACAAAATAAGGTATTTTTTTTTACACAGAATGCAAAATAGCTTTATTTATTTAAGAAAGTTCTGTTGAGAAACTGTACTGTACTATATTTTTGAAGAAAAAAAGATAATTACATAATCATAATTCAAATCAATCACACTGATGGATTTTATATTTTTATTTTAATTGAAATATATATAATATGTGGTCATTTAAAATTAGAATTTTTATGGAGCCTTAGTGGTGTAGTAAGGTAAGCATTCAACTACTACCCACAAACCTACCAGGTGCTCCATGGAAGAAAGAAAATATTTATAGAGCTACTCTTATAAATATTTATAGAAACAAACACTAAATGGGGTCACTATGAGTCAGAATTGACTTGATGGCACAGGTTATACTCTTAGCTATTAAAAACAGACAAAGCAATCACATTTTACTTTAATCCTTCAACATTAAAAAGCAGATTGTACAATAAAATACAAAGAGTTAAATCTTATTTTGATTTACAATTGTACAATCTATTTGCTTATAAAATTACACTTATGAAACATATTTATCCCCTAAATCATAATGCTATGTGTCTTTATCATTGAATTGTTTCCCTTGGTTATACATGTGACCTTATAATTTATTTAAGTGGCAAATTTTATTATAACGCTGTAATTCTTATCACTTACATTTCACTTATATGCTCACTTCACCATTGAAAACCTTTTCAACCAATATGATCCAAGAATCACATAGGATTTAAACTCTGAATTTTTTAATTTATAAAGAAGCAGATTTTGAAAATACAATCGCTACTCCAAAATGATAGCATGTAAAGAGCTTTGTAAGAGGCTGAAATTGCCAATATAGTGTGAAAATATATACAGAGTCAGACAGAGTGCACCAAGGCAAACAGGGCAACATTTGTATTCATTCTGGTTTCTCACTGTGAAGTTTCCTCATTTGTTTGAAGTAAATAGAACTTTCTGGACCATGTCCTTGCTTCACTTGTTGATTTCTTAGAGTGTAAATGAATGGGTTCAACAAGGGGGCAACCGAATCAATGAGAAGAAGTGTAGATGTAGTGGAGACCCAAACCCACCTGCAAGATAACTGGACAGTCCCTCACAGAAGGAACAAAAGGAAGGGATGACATATCCAGGGTCTAGCACAGCACTGATGAAACACATAACTGACATCTAGTTCTTTAATATTTCCTCCCCTACCATTATGGCTTCAGTTCTACCGCATTAACCTTGTTAGACTTGCATATGGTCATTGGTAAAATTCATATCATTGCATGCATGAAAGCCAGCATAGGTAACCCCCACCCCAGAGAAAGTAATGGGAGTAAGTTTCCTGAAGGTGCAGAAGAGACAGGAGGTAATAGGGGAAGAGGAAGCTGATAGCAATGATGATGGTTAACCCCACTCAAGGGGAGCAAAAACAGTATTTTAGGGTAGATGAATGGATATATATTTATATTATGGGGTTTGGAGCAGGTGGAAGGAGGGGACAAATGGGAACATATATCAAGGAGGTCAAGAAGAAAGAGGATACTTTGAAACTGAATGTGGTAGCAAGTATATAGTACTGCATATGTGACTTAACTATGGAATGTTACAGAATCTGTAAGAGATCTCAATGAAATGATAAAAAAATCAGTGACATCTATAAAACTGAATAAGTTGGGAATCCAATGAAAAACAATAAAATTCAAAAAGAAAAAGATTCAGAAATTTTGTGTAATTAAATGTGGCTAAATTATGATCTCCATCTTCAAAAATAAACAGTGGGCCTATAATAGTAAAAGTTAATTTTAAAAGAAATAATGCAATATTTTTTCACTTAAAGGAAAATTTGAATCTACAAATCAGAAGTGTCTGGCAAAACTATGTTAAAGAGGATATACATGCTCTTTTTGTTTTTTTGTTTTAATATGATTATACAACAATGCAAATACTTCTAAGATGATGATCTATTTAACTAGAAAACCATTAGAATAATCTGAATTATTTATTCATTTTACTCTGGAGATTAAAATGTAATTTAGAGAATACAAAGATGCAATAAAAGTATGTTCAATTATTCAGCATGCCTACAGGGATGCAAGAGACAAATACCCTCACACTGCCAAATGTAGAGAGAAAATACAAATATTTTTCTTTCAAATTTTTTCACCTGACTGACTCATTGTGACTTTAGAGAAGGTTTGGAGGCCATGAATCTATACAGGAGAAGGCGGCAGCCACATCTCTCTCCTGAGGATCAGCTTGTGGACTTGAACAGCTCATCATGTCCAATGCAGGGACATCACAGCTCATTTTTTTCTACCATAGACTCTTTCAATATTGGAACTTAAAGCTTGAAGTTACATTTAAGTTCATTCAGTTTCAAAAATGCTGATCATATTTTTCTTCTTGTGATTTTCCAATTTACTTCCAATCTTAGAACATTTATTACTATAATTTATCTTGTTTTATCAAGCCACTTTTGGAGCTTTTGTGTAGTCTGCACTAAATTTTATTTCTTTTAATTTTTTCAATATATTGAGTATTAAGGGAAGGTGCTAATCTCAGGTTACTTCAGATTTCTTACATTTGCTGAATTTGCTGCCCTAAAACTTTACCTCCTGATCCCCTAATTTACTCAACATTGTGGTTTAATGGGTCCTTTGAGTAGCCCTGATGACTGGGTGGTTGAAGCACTGCATTGCTAAACAAATGGTCAGCAGTTCAATCCCACCCTGGTTGTCCAGGGGAGAAGACCCAGCATCTGTTTTCATGGAGACCACAGCCTGGGAAACCCTCTGAGAAAGTCCTATATTGTCTTATAGGATCGTAAGATCCATGTGTATTTTGAGCAAGACAGAACAGTAATTAACTAATACATGAATTCTAATTTGTTCTAATTTAGTAGGTCCAGTAAATGAACCATATGATCCAGAGATTAAAAAAGTCATAGGATGAATTAATTCTCATTGTCAGTGAAATAAGACATTTAGACTAATTACGATATCTGAGAAGAATTCCCTTGACTGGAAATGTAAATATGCCCTGTAGACAACCAGCACAGCCTAAACTAGTTGTCTCCTAAATTCAAACTAAGAAACCAATAGGCATTGTAAAGAAAGGTAATGAGAATCAGACTGTGAATATTCTCACTTTTCCTGTGGTACAACCGATGTTATTATTGTTGGATTTCTTGTCTCCGTGGACACAACTCTCCAAAGGTTTGGCATAACATTTTATCTTCCTTTTATTTATTTATTTCCAAAGTTAATTCCATTTCATTAGTGGTTGGATACAGTCACCAGGGACATTTTTGTTTATTCATTCAAATGTTCCCTGGGTACTTGAGCAGATAAAACTAAAAAACACATGCCATCTCGATCAGTTGAAATGTAATATATTTTTTTCCTGAGAGCTATGAGACAATCATCATTGGTCTTTGTCTATTTTTTGAGCTACAGAATATGGAGTAAAAGCATTTTCTACATCGATGAGTTAGCAAGCAGACTCAATTTTAGACCTGGTGAGAATAAGAACAGAGTGGTGTTATTCTCTGTGCATTGGGACTGCAGTGACCTGGCATTTCACCTTTCATTTACAGGCATTTATACCAGGAAGAACACAAGAGAGTTAAATTAAGCCAAACTTAAATCAAAGACTGCTACTGGCACCCAGTGTGTCTCAAGCCCAGAGAAGAACTTTGGGTTTAACTGCTTAAAACCTTATGAAGAACCACCAGAAAGTAAGTATAAAAAACTTGCCTATAAGATTGGAATGTTATATAAAGAAAAATACTTTAACAAAAGAAAACAAAGCAAACGACCTGTGGTTACCATGGGCGTAGGAGGAAGGGTTTTTGCTCCGGGGACATTGAGTTGATGTTAATGGTGGTGGACTTATTTGGAAAAGGACCTATACTTATTAGAATGATATGTATCTTATTTATGATAAAAGTCTAAAAGACACAATTAGATATTAGTTGGGAATACCATTTAGTAAATATATACATATATATATATTAAATAATATTCAAAGTAATCAATTCCTGAAGATTTTAAAGAAACAAATTTATTGAGATATGGAAGTATGCATTGCTACATATTTCCTAAAAGATTAATTTGACAATAATTACCAAAAGTCTTTTGCAGGTATATTTCTTCTTGATTTGTTCTCAATGTGGAATTAATCAGAAGTGTAAAAAAGATTTAAATCCAAAGGTGTTCACTGAAAAATTATTATGGAAGAATGAGAGAAACTTAAAAGCTGAATATTAGAATGCTGTTTTATAATTTTCTTCTCTCCTTGTATGTAATGAGAATGAGTGAGCAAATAAAATTATGTTTTCGAAGAATATTTTGTGAGGGGAGGAACACAGTAGAAGTAATTAAGTGTAAAGTAAGAAAAGTCTATATCAAATGTAATTTACCATATAATATTTATTTTGTAAAGAATAAATAATTAAATATGTGTAATTTTAGATAAACACATACATTAAGTTGTTAATAAATCGACACGCCTTGTGATATGATTATAGAGTAAAACAGTCATGCTACATAACATACCAATCCAGCATACTTTACCAAGCATGACGTCTTTCTCCAGGGACGGATCCCACATGATAACATTTTCCAAAGACATGATGTGAACTCTCATTATCATTCACTCTAATAACATTCTAGGTGTGCTTCCTTCAAATCAGTGTTGTTCCTTCTTCTGGCCATCCAGTCTTCTTTCAATATTCTTTACCAGCACAGTGATGCAAATGTTCCAATTCTCTAGTCTTCACAATTCATTTTTACTGGGTTGGTCAAGTCATCAAACTTTTGGTTAGCGATTAAGTGTGGACCATTTGTACCACCAAGGAACCTGGTATCAATCTTAACTTTGCTAAATAAAATGCCTGACAATCATTTTATGTGGGGTAATAGACACAGTATCAGAGTCCAGAATGCTGAAGAACAGAGAAATGTCCTGAATGTACAAGGAGTAGTCACAATTCCAAGGGCAAGGTGAACCTTTAAAGAAAGGAATCTTGGCAATGATGTTTTTCCCAAATGAAATTCTCCCTGCTTTTTTCTACTTAAGGATATAGATTTCATGTTAGTAAGGGGGCTTTCAGGTAACCTCAAAAGGCATTGCAAACAGTAATAGGTATAAATTACAAATCCCAACAAAGAATTATAGAAGTCTAAAGCAGGATCTTGCTTTCTCTGAAAGGTCATAGAACATCCCCTTCATTGGAAAAGCATGGGGTTCATGGGATATCAGGCATCAGATGGCTATTGAAACAGGAGTTCTGAAGAAGGGACAAAGCAGAGGCATGGAGGAACACAGAATTGAATGTTTCAACATATGATTGTAAAGGAACCATAAATAGGAGGTTCTGTAAGAGTTATGGCTCAGAGGATTTCATGGTGATTCTGGAGCGCTGGCACAGGTCAGTCAAACAGGAAAGGTTACTAGGATACAGATTAGGTTACACAGTAAGTAAGGGTTTGAGGGAGTTAGGATCGCAAAACATGGAAAATACTACAGCTAAGACACGGGTGGCATTACATTACCATAGTTTATGAGAATGACTCAATGTACTGTCCTTAATGTCTACTTTAAATATTTATACAGAATATCTTTTTTCTTCTTCTTCTTCTTCTTTTTTTACAGAGCACCTTCAGAGGTTCCATGATGACTCCTTTATTCTCAGTGACTGTGAGACTATTTCCTGTGTTCTATCCACTTACAGATTGGTCCTGTAACTAGGGATGAAATCCCACTTCAGATGAATATTTTACATGAAGGCCATTCTGAAAACCAGAGTAAAGAGAGTCGAGGGAAATGAAGTGGGGTTCAATGGTTCCCATAGGAACATTGCTAATTATCAAGTCAAAGAAATAAAAATGTACGCCTCAGATCCTGATTGAATTTTCTCCGTATAACATATTAAAATATTTATCTATCTTCTCTTCCTCAGGTACAATGTTTATGAGCTAAAGAACAGACTAATTGAACCAAAATCACGGATGAGAAATAATTCTGCAATAACCACGTTCATCCTGCGGGGACTAACAGATGACCCACAGCTACAGGTTTTTCTTGCTGTATTTCTGTTTCTCACCTACATCTTCACTGCTGCTGGAAATCTAATAATTATCCTCCTCACATTGATGGATCCTCAACTTAAAACTCCCATGTACTTTTTCCTTCGGAACTTTTCCATCTTAGAAATATTGTTTACAACTGTCTGTGTTCCTCGATTCCTGTACAGCCTGACAACTGGAGACAAAACTGTTACCTATAATGCTTGTGCCACTCAATTATTTTTTGTCATCCTCATCGGAGCAACGGAATTCTTTCTTCTAACCGCCATGTCCTATGATCGCTACGTGGCCATTTGCAAACCCCTGCACTACACCACCATTATGAATGACAGGGTGTGCACTCTACTGGTCCTTTCCTGTTGGTTGGCTGGATTAATTGTCATATTCCCACCGCTTAGCCTAGGAATTCAGCTAGATTTCTGTAATTCCAATATCATTGACCATTTTGGCTGTGACGCATCCCCTCTTCTGAAGATTGTGTGCTCAGACACGCAATTTGTAGAACAAGTTGTTTTAACCATGGCTGTGTTGACCCTCATATTCACACTGGTGTGTGTAATTGTGTCCTACACATACATCATCAAGACTGTTTTAAGACTCCCATCTGCTCAACAAAGAAAAAAGGCTTTCTCTACATGTTCTTCCCATGCGATTGTTGTTTCCATCACCTATGGGAGTTGCATCTTCATCTATATCAAGCCAGCAAAGGAAGGAGTGGCACTTAATAAGGTGGTGTCATTGCTCAACACCTCATTTATCCCTTTGATGAACCCATTCATTTATACACTACGAAATAAGCAAGTCAAACAAGCCTTTAAAGACTCAATTAAAAAGATGGCATTTTTCTCAGAGCATTAGGAGACTTTAAAATTAATATGCATAGTATACATAATATATATAGAATTGTTTCTTTGTTTATTGTATGTTCTAACTCAAATATAAATTAAAGTTTCGTTAACCTTTATTTTTCTATTACTCTTAAAAGCACAGAGTGACATAAGGATTACTGCCTTATTTCAAGTAAACTTTCTTTCAAATGGCTCTTTTTAAGTGGATATGAAAATAGATTTCTAGAAAGTCCACACAAGACCTCATTATTTTTATGATAGAAACACACACCCAAAAAATAACCAAGTAAAATTTGAGTTTTATTACCGTCTATTCATTAATGTACAGTAATAATTTTTCTAGAGTGGGTTATTTTTTTCTTATGAAGTAGAATAAATCAAAAGGAATGATTCTTGTTTTGCTATTCTCTCCTAATCCTTCTCTTCAATCCCTATAGATGTCAATACATTTGTATAATTAAATATTTTATAGTATTCTACACCCATTTGTCTTAAATGTGAATGCCTGGAGTCAAAGTCTCTTCCTGTGTTTCAATATTTGTCGTACTTAGCATCTCATGGTACCACCAGTGCAGAAATACTGAACCAAAAATTTAGATCAGTGTTTTAAGTGTTTTATTTTCAAATCAATAGTAAGGTTTCTAAAAATACAAATTTCTATTCAGTTGGTGTGGGGGTAAGACTTGATACTGCTTTGCTAATAAGCTTCTGGATATGTTGTTGAAACTGACCTGATACCCACAATTTGAGTAACAAGAATTTAAGATAATGATTGGTAATGTCAGGTGTATTTAGATATTCAAATAGCTAATTCTTTCTCCATATTAGGAAATGGTGTTTGTGTCTAAGAATACCATGGAACAAATTAATACCTTTAATAAGCTCAATAAAGTTAGCTTTCTACTCCAGTTATCACAATGCAGTGTTCTACAGTAGTATGAATTTATTCTTCCTTTCCCTGAGTCATGTCATTTAGAAAAAGAAAAAACATTTTATTAAGAGGTAAAACATGGAACCATGAAATCTCAATAAATGTGAACTTGACATAAAAGATAATGAGTGTTGTGCGACTACTAGTTCTGATTTTATAGTAGCTTTAATTCATGAAGATCAAATTTATCAACAAAAGTAACAAAATATATATACACCGCTTGTGTATTAAACAAAGAGGATATAGTACAGGCAGAGTTGGGCAATAGCTTGACAAAACACATACCTACATTTCAAAAAAAGTCATGATTTGTGATTGCCTGTATAATTCATGACATATTAGTTTCCTATTTATATTTATCTCAGACTTCTTAATATTTCACATTAAGATTATCTCTGCATTTATCCCTAGTTTCCTTCTATCCTGTCACCACTCTCATCTAAATTTTATCATCTCAATTATAGTATCATTGTAAAATAGTCTCATCAGTTCCTTTACACTTGACCTCTTCAGCTGATGATCCCATAAACTTTCTAAAGAACTTTTTTCACAGAGCACACCTTTGAAAGTTTGATGAATTTTTTTCAGTTGTTGAATGCAAAAATATTATCTGCTAGGTAAGTCACCTCCTTTTTCACAATTTTAAAAAGTTTTCTAAAAAAAAGAAGGTTGGGTCCTTCAAATAAGTCTTAATTATCTAGGGGGGAAATTTACAAGTTTTATAGCCTTGTAATGGAAATGAGATGCTCTCGAGAAACTACCACCTCTCCAACGCAATAAAGTTCTCTCCATTATGTTTTCCAGTTGTGAAAAAATATCCATATTCATTATATCATGTCCAAACTCAGGGCTCTGGAGATCACTCTTACCATAGTATTTACAGATATAATCTTCTAAAAGCAACTTTACCGCAGCATTTTCAGTTTTAATGAGCCATCACTGAGCTGCCTTTATTAGAAACTTCTGAGGAATGTCTGCCTTCTGCTCCAGTTATCAGTAGGTCGGCATGCCAAATTATCATAAGGACTGTTTGTTTTACCCATGCTTGATTTAATTTTGGTATGCTTACAGTTCATAAAACAATAGAATTTATATCCTAATTCAATTACAAAAGTAAAATGCATTTCTTCACATAGCCAATGAAAATCATTAAAACTCCACTAATGATCTAAATTGGCTTTCTTCAGTAACTGAAAATCACCTTCATACTCTAATATTGCTTAGAGAATTCATTAGCATCAATAAAATAATTTAACAGAGTGATAAATGTAATAAAATAGATCCTGCTTATCTACTAAAATATGTGTTGAACAATTAGAGCTTGGGGGGGTGAGTGTTGGAAGTGAAAGAATCTAGGGAAATGGGCGTCTGGATAGGGGCAAAGAGCATGAAAGAGACTTGAACCAGTCCATTTAGAGTCTTAATGATCTAAACTGTCACCTTTCTACAATATTTGTATATGCATTTGGGGCATGAGGTGATGAAGAGTGAACTGTAAATGTGCTCAAATTAAACCAAGCACAAAAAGAATGGAATTTGAAGCAGAAGAAAGAGAACGAGGAGTGTACTAAACCACTGTAGGCATATCTAAATTTGAATATCACTAGACAAAGTTCTAGAAACATAAAATAAAATCACCAGCAATGTTCTGTTTAAACTGGAATATGATTTAAAATATATCATCTAGGATTGGTATCAGAGCCTAAATTATGCACACCTGGTTTACCGATGGCTACGGATGACAGCGAAAGCCCAAAATCCATGTTCAGGGTCCTTACATGGGTTAAGCCTCCAGGGTATCTCCTCTGTTCATACCTGAGGGATGTGAATAGACCTGTTATCAGACACTGAGCATCGTAAGGTTGATTATGGTAGACATAGTTAGGGGAAAATGTAATATTTTATCATTCGCTCTCCCTTTTGACCCATTTAAAAGTTGTTTCAATTTTAAAAGAAAAAGAGGAGGGAAAATACACAGGGATGAGTCCCTTCTGACTATAGACCAGAGATGTGAATAGTATTGCTATCCTACAGAGTACATTAGAAAGTAGATGGTGCAGGTAGGGTTAGGTTAAAGTTTATCATCTTATTATTTGATCTCCCATTGGACTCATTTTGAAGTTGTTCTAGTTTTTAATATTTTCTGCTTTCTTTCCCACTGAGATACTTCAGGCATAGTGACCAACCCGGTATATGGACGAAAATTCTTCCTGGTAAAAGTTCTCTTCCCTGCATTCCTTCAGGACTCTCCCACGGCTGCTTACTTTTAGGGAGTTCATTGTCTCATCTACACAATCGTTAAACAAGGACTGATCTTTTAAAAGTATTTAGTCAACTGTCCATAGGAATTAATTGATATGACTACATAATCTTTATACTCTATAATCTAAGAGTATACGAGGGGATATCCCCCCAAAAAACCTAGAACATTTTTTCAAAGCTTTGTATTGCTTTTTTTTTTTTTAACAAAACAACCATATCACCTTTAATGTACTTACTCTTCATTACACTTAATACATTTCTCAACTCTGCGCTTCCATTCTTGGAAGAATTTTTTGAAACTCGTCTATTTTGATGACAGACACACCTCCCTCATTTTGTTATTCACCTCTTCTATATAGTCAAATCACTGTCCTTTCATGTCTCTCTTCATTCCCAGGAACAACAACAACAAAAAATCACATGCAGCAAGGTAAGAGCAAGAGAGGCATGCTTTTTTTGTGTGCCAAACTGGCGCACTGAGATGGCTGCATGACTGGGTGTATTGTCACAGTGGGAAAATCAGTGCCCTGTCTGCCACAAATCAGGCCTTTTCGGTCACAGACCGTTACATAATCTTTTCAGAAACTCTAAATAGAAAGATTGATAAACAGTCTGGCCTGGTGGGACAGACTCCAAATGCGTTATCCCCCTCACAACAACAACAAAACAACAAAATTAGTATCATTTGATCTCAGATTTCCCTTGAAAAGCTTTGTGGGAACAAAGTGGAGATGGTGCCTTCTGACTTCTGATGTTTCCTTTCAGGGTCGTTAGATGAGCACCATGTCTTGCTACGAGTAATGACCTTGGGGGGTGGGGGTCGCTTCAGAGCTGTTCTTTCTAAGCTAGGGATGGTTCCAATTAATGCTCCTTTTCCTGATCAGTCAGAACCCGAGGCACCATTTTTCAGCAACTCTTCTCATCCCCAAATCCTCTGTTAAAATTCACTGAACAGAGCTCCAAAGAGTCTGGACAGCTCCCCAGTCTTTTCAATTGTGTGTTGTTGGTCTTTGAGTACAAGTGCGCAATTTTGTCAATGTTTTCAGCTGTTTGGGAAGTTGATGGAGTCCAGAATAAGGACTGTCATCAATCAATATTTCACCTTTTTTGAAATGAGGAAAACACTTGTACACTTGAGTTTTCCCATAGCGCCATCCTTGTAAGCTGTGTTTAAAATGACAACCATTTTTTTCCCAAGTAGGAATCAAAATTTCACCACTACACCATTTTCTCTCTTATTGGCCATCACAAAGAAACTTGGGTCGAACACTATTTTTATGAAATAATTCACTGTGACCTGAGAGAACCTTCCCAGGTGATGTCACTGTGTGCACTAGCTCAGAGTGAGTTGCTGGATGCTCACCTAGGTGAAAAATGCATACTACGAATGCTGCGCCCAACAGAGCTTTTTCTGTTGTTTTTGAGTACCCACTTGTAGGTTGAAAGTCTGAAAGCAACAGAGCAGAAGTTTGAGAAAGGAGAATCAGAACCACTTATTTGTGTAACTTATTTGTGCATTAACTTCTATCTCAAAACAAGGCTACACCCATAGATACCACTACCTCTAAGTGATGGAGTACTTCTATGAACATTCAATGTGATGAACTAGTAAGTCACACACAAATGTACAATATGGCCACGAGGTAACAAGCATGGGAGGACACTTCAGGAAGGCCCAGAGAAGTCCCACAAGAGGAGAGAAGTCCCACACCATAAAGGCTCCAACAGCAGAAGGAAAGAAATCATAATAATGAGACAAGAAAGAAATGAACTGGAAAACCAAAAAACTATAGGAAAAACCCAAATAACAAGACGTTGATTGTTTCAAAAGATCAACAAAATTGGCAACGTTAACAAAGGAAAAAGAACAGAAACATGCAAATATCTGGAATTTGACATGAAAAGGGTTACATGAGAACAGATCCAGATGAAATAAAAAGTATAATACCGCAGTACTACAAACGACTGTAATACAATAAATTGGATAGTCTAGAAGAAATGGAAACATACCTAGATATGCATCATCTATACAAATTAACACAGACAGATGTAGAACACCTGAACAGACCCATAGGAAATAAATAGCGAAGGTCATCAAGAAAATTTCAACCATGAAAAGCCCAAGACAAGATGGCTTCCAGTGGAATGTTACCAAGTGTTCAGGGAAGAGCTGTCACCAATTCCACACCAACTGTTCCAAAGTAGGAAACGGCACAGCACCCTCCCAGCTCATCCAATGAAATGAGCATAACCCTGATGCCACAACCAGGCAAAGACCCCAAAACACAGACAACTACACACAACACTCCTCACGAGGATACATACAAAAATTCTCAACAAAATTCTGGGCAATAGAATCGAATAACCTATTTTTAAAATGGGATTCAAACCAGACATACAAGGATGGTTCAACATGCAATCCATGTAGTTCACCCTATAAACAATACAGAGAGCAACGTGATCATATCAACGTTGTCGAAAACACATTTGACAATATCCAGCCCCTGTGCTAATAAAAACAATGAAAAAAATGGGACTAAAAGGGAAATTATTTAACATATTAAAGACCACATACCAAAGTGAAATAACCAATATCTCACTCAATGGGGAAAAACTGAAACCATTTCCCCTGAAAACTAGAACTAGACAAGGGTGTCCCTTATCACCATTATTATTCAACATCCTGCTGGAAGTCTTAGACCAAACAAACCATCAGACAACAAAATGAAATCAAAATAATACAAACGAGCAAAGAAGTAAAGCTTTCACTCTTTGCAGATGATAAGATTTTGTATGTAACCTGTATTTTGATCTCTTGCTTGATGCTTCCGTGAGCGTTGATTGTGGATCCAAGCAAGGAAAAACCCTTGACAACTTTAACGCTTTCTCCATTGGTGCCGTTGTGAGGATATGTGTCTTTTTTACAATGAATCATAATCCATACTGAAGGTTGCCGTCATTCATTTTCATCAGCAGGTACTTCAATTCCTCCTCACTCTCAACAAGCAAGCTGGTATCATCTGCCTAGCACCAATTCTGGATACTTTCCACCAATTCTGATGCTACATTCTTCTTCATATAATCTAGATGCTCTGATTATTTGCTCAACATACAGGTTGAATAAATATGCTAAGAGGATACAACCCGACACACACCATTCCTGAATTGTAAACCCCGCAGCAGTCCTTTACTCTGTTCACACAACTACCGCGCAGGCCACATATAAGCTCCATGTGAGCACAATAAAGTGTTCTGGAATTTCCACTCCTCCTACCCCAGGGGACCGCACTCAGGCACTTTCTCAAACAATGTTCTGGTTGTATCCATTAGGCCTTCAGTATCTGAAAATGTTTGGATGCTACGCATAATTGTTCAGTGGCTACTTCCTCTGGAGTGGACAGTCAATTCCTTCTTTGAAATCTATTCTTAGTCTAGCCTAGACTCTTCAGGAATGTAGATTTATTCACCAGACCAGGCAAAGAACAATGACCAGGCAGGGTAATTGTTGAGGGCAAAGGGAATCCAAACCTGGTGATGGTTAAAGAAAGATCTCAATACTAGCTACAAATGTGTGATCCGTTGCAGAAATGAGGACTGCAATTGCTATAAATCATAGTTTTGTTGCTTCATAAAATTATAAAATGTTCATGAGTTTGTGTATTTCGATTGTATGCATGTTACTTGTATCGTTGGTTGACTTTAATCTATGTTTGGGGATTATGTGCAGTTTAATGAGATAGACATAGTTGCCTAGCACACAAGGGATAAACTGTGAGAGGCAGGTTTTGTTTCAACATGGCTAGGCTAGGATTCTCATTAATTTGGCAGTGGAGACTCCTCCATGATGTGATCAACCACAGCGTAATCGACTCCATGGTGAAATATCCTGTGAACGGTCAAGCAGTTTGGAATGTTAGGGTGGAATGTAACTCCTTATTCAGTATTAATGATGTTTTCTGGATAGAGTGATTTACTTCATATATAAGTAGACTCTATTGGCACTTAATTTAGAAATAAACAATAGGAACGTCAATGGGGAAAAATTGACTACATAGAAAGTAAAAAATACTCTACTTAAAACATAGTGGGTAACTCAAGAAACAAGGAATGAAATTTTAAAGGCAGATAATCGACGTACACAAATCAGTTGGATTCCTATACCAATGATGGAAAAGGAAGAGAACCATAACAAACAAAGCACTGCTAAAGAATAACACACCAGGTGGCCTTTCACTTGCAGCCTTGAAAACCTACTACACAGCCACTGCAGTCAAAACAGTTTGGTGCAGGTCCATCGGGATACATGTAGACCAATACAACAGAATGGAGAACCAAGAAATAAACCTATGCCCCTACAGAAAAACGATTTTAACAAAGGGACAAAATATATTAACTGGGGATGTGATAATCTCTTCAACAATTGATGCTGGAAAAATATCAGAAAAATGAAAGAGGAACCATACCTCATTCTATTTACAAACATCAACTCAACCCCAAAACAAACTCACTGCCTCGAGTCAATCTCAACAGAGTGAGCTTTTGCAGTACAGGGTAGAAATGGCCCTGCGAGTTTCTGAGACTGTAAGAACAGACCAAGAAGAAAGACTAGGCTCCACAATTTGGAGGAAGAAGTTGCTGAAAACTTTATGCACACTTTCGAAGCATGTAAAAATACTGAAGGCCTAAAAAAAAAGAAAAAATATAAATTGAAGCAGAAAATTGTCAGAGATATTGCAGGCAGATGGGCCTCTCAGCTCTAAGGGTACTTGAAATGTGACTTAAGAGGAGCTGATTTCTTGGCGGGGAGTCAACCATGGTGACGTCAGTTGGGTAAAGCCTGTGGGAGTAGAGCTTTCGGAACTTCATTTGTGGATGGGCCTCTACTCAAATTAAAGAGAAACAGCTGAAAAAATCTTCTAATGACTGGAACTTGGAATGTGCAAAGTATTAATTTAGAAATATTGGCAGTGGTCAAAAGTGAGATGGAATGCATAAATATTGACATCTTAGGCATCAGTGAGCTGCAGTGGACTGGTATTGGCCATTCTGAATCAGAAATTCATATGATTAATTAGCCCAGATATGACATAATCAGGAAGAATAGTGTGACATTCATTGTTAGAAAGAAACTTGCTAAATCCATCATAAAATACAGTGCTCTCTGTGACTAGATTATATCTATAGGCCTTCAAGGCAATGCAATCAAGACAACTATTATTCACATTTAGGCACCAACCGCAAAGGCTAGCGATGGAGATATTGAAGATTTCTAACAACTATTTCAGTCAGATATTGATTAAATATACAATCAAGATGCATTAATAGTCACTGGCGATTGGAATATAAAAGTTGGAAACAAAGGAGAGGAAAAGTAGTTGGAAAATAGAGACTTGGTGATAGAAATGATACTGGAGATCGCATAATTAATTTTGCAAAACCAATGACTTGTTCATAGCAAATGCCTTTTTTCAACAACACGATAACAGCCGCTCAAACCAGACCAGGGGTCAACTGTGGAACAGACCATCAATTGCTCATATATAAGTTCAGGATAAAACTGAAGACAATGCAAACAAGTCCAAAGGAGCCAAAACACAACATTGAGTCCATCCCACTTAAATTTAAAGAATATCTCAAGAAAAGATTTGACACATTGAAGACTAATGACAGAAGACCTGGATAGCTGAAGGAGGCTATCAAGACCACCATTCATGACAAAAGTCAAAGCAAAGTTGTACAGGGGCATAGAGATAGAAAACCAAAAGGGAAACACACTCTCAGCACATATGAAACTGAAAGACTCAAAGAATTTTCAAGTCTCAAATTTCAATTTTGAAAGATTCCATAGGCCAAAGATTGAATGATGCAGGAAGCATCAATCAAAGATGGAAAGAATACGCAGTTACTATTCCAGAAAGAACTAGGCAGCAGTCCACAATTTCAGGAGGTAGCATATGAGTAAGAACCAATGATTCTAAAGGAAGATGGTCAAACTGCTAGATGGTCTCTAGTTTAATTTCAAGCCTTTAAGTCCCCAGATGCTATGTCTTTTGATAGCTGGCCACTATCAGCTTTCTTCACCACATTTGTTTATGCACCCATTTGTCTTCAGTGATCTTATCAGGGAGGTGAGAACACAATGATATGATTTTCTGTTCTTTGATACCTGGCAACTGATCCTTCCAGCACCTCATGATCACAAAGGCTGGTGTGCTTCTTCCACGTGGGCTTTGTTGCTTCTGAGCTAGATGGACACTTGTTTACCTTCAAGCCTTTAAGACCCTAGAAGTTATATCTTTTGATAGCCGGGCACCAACAACTTTCTTCAGCACATTTGCTTATGTACCTGCTGTGTCTTCAGCGATTGTGTTGGGAAGGTGAGCATCATGGAATGCCAATTTAATAGAATAAAGTATTCTCGCATTGAGGGAGTACTTGAGTGTAGGCCCAATGTCCATCTGCTACCTTAATACTAAACCTGTACATGTATGCACATAGATCTATTTCCACATCCTTATATATAAATTTATTTACATATGTACATGCTTTTATTTAGACCTCTATAAACACCCTGTGCCTCCTAGATATTTTGTCTATTTCCTTTTACTTTTCCCTTGTCCCACTATCATGTTCAGCCTTCGTTGGGTTGAAGTAATTCCTCCTGGCTACATGATCCTTGGTCATGCCCTACCGGGCCTCCTACACCCTCCTCACCACCAATTCGGATTTGTTAGCATCACTTCCTTTCACCTCCTCCCCCTTTCCCATGTTCCCCCAGAACTTTCGGTCCCGTTGTTTTCTCCTCGAGATTGTTTATCCAGCCTCTTATTTAGACAGACCTGTGGAGATAATTACATGCACAAAAAGAAGACAGAACAAAACCAAGCAACAAAACAAAACAACAACAAAAAGCCAACAACAAAAAATCAAAGCAAAACACAGCAAGAAGAAAGAAAAGCTTGTAGTTAATTCAAAGACGGTTTGTTGCCTTTAGGAGTGTTTTCTGGTTGAATCTGATGGGATGCCAAGCCCTGGCCCCAAAGTCTATTTTTGGTATTTCCCAGGGTCTTCCTTGCTCTGTTCCTCTTGCTGTTCTGTTCCACACCGTTAGTGTTTTGCCTCGGTGGGGTGGGATCAGATCCGGCAGAATTCCCACACTCTGTTTCCAGTGTTGTACCCTGTAGGGCTATGGGTCACTATGGACTGTCGTGTCTCATATTGGGGCCAGCCATATGGTCTTCTCTGTGGATTGGGTGCTCTCAGTGGGAATATCATCCTGAAGGATTGGTGGGCCAGGATGTGCACTACTCTCTCTTCTTCCCCCTTCATTTGCTCCCATGTGTTTTGACCAGACATTTCCCTCTCCTGAGCTGCAGCTTCAGTGCTGTCTTCTAAAATTAATTCTTCTGGAGGAAATGGTAACTGTCCCTGTAGTTGGAATTGGGCTGGCCCCTCAGACCTCTCCACTGGTTCCCAATGCAATGCTGACATGTTGGATTCACATCTTGAAGCATTGGGTTGAAGTCTTGTCCCTCTTTCCCTTTGGTGATAAAAACAATATCCTCCCCTTGGGTGGATTAGTCCCCTGTGCCCCACCCTCCCATTCCTTTTTTTTTTTCATTTCCACCCCATCTATTTAGTTGGCTAACAAATATATCTCTGGATTTGGTCTGGTCCCTGTCATACTACCTGGTCCTCACCCCAGGAATGTTTGTATACAGTGGCTTTTTCCCCTATGTCCCTTCTGCATTTTTTTTTAAAGCTTATCTCAGCGGACTCATATTGTACTTGTCCTTTTGTGCTTGGCTTACTTCACTTAGCATGATTTCCTCCAGTTCTTTCCGTGCAATGATGTGCTTCCTATGCTCATCAGTGCTTTTTAGCGATGCACAGTACTCTATTGCATGTATATACCGCATCTTTTTAATCCAATCATCAGTTGAGGGAAATTTGGGTTGCTTCCAGCTCCTTGCACTTGTGAACTGTGCTGCAATGCACATTGGAGCACAGATGTCTAACCTTGGTTTGTTTCTTGCTTCTTCTGGGTATATGACCAGTAGCAGAATTGCTGGATCATATGCTAACTCGATTTCCATCTGATTTAGATATCGCCAGATCGATTTCCATAGTGGTTGTACATAGCTACAGGTCCACCAGGAGTGGATGAGAGTTCCTGTCCCCCCACAGCCCCGCGAACAATTGTTGCTTTCTGATTTTTTGAATTGGGCTACCATTGAGGGTGTCAACTCATTGTTGTTTTAATTTGCATTTCTTTTATGGCTAAAGATCGGGAACATTTTCTCATATGTTTGTTGGCCATTGGGATTTCAGACTATGTGAAACTTCTGTTCAGGTCCTTTGCCCACTGTGGAGGTGGGCAATTAGTTTTTTTTTTTTTTGGAAGCTAGCAGAGTATTGTAGATTTCAGTAATAAGGCCTTTGTCTGATGTATAATTGCTAAAGATGTTTTCCCTGTCCATGGACTCTCATTACTCTCAATGAAATCTTTCGATGCACACAGGTGTTTTATCTTCAGTATATACCATTTGCCAATTTGTAATTCCTCTGTATTTGTGACCTTCCCTATTTCTGATAGTCTATGTAGTCCCTGTGCCACAATTCTCAAGTAGGTCCCAATTCCCTCATTGATGGCCCTAATTATTTTGATTTTAACTTCAAGGTCTGTGATCCACCTTGACTTTATTCTTGTGCATGGAGTGAGATAAGGGTCTTGCTTCATTTTTCTGCAGGTAGATATCAAGTTTTTTCCAGAACCACTTTTTAAAGAGGGCTTTTGCTTCCCATTTGATATTTTTAGGGTCCTTATCAAAGATCAGTTGTCTGTATGCTAATTACTTTATTTCTGGGCTTTCAGTTCTTTTCATTAGTCTGTCATTGTACCAATACCAATGTGGTTTTCACAACTGTGGCTTTATGATATGTGCTAAAATGAGGTAAACAAGCCCTCCCACTGTGTCTGTCTTCTTGAAGAGTTTTCTGCTAATTCTGGGCTTCTTCCCTCTTTATATGAAGTTGGTAATCACTTTTTCTATTTCTTTGAAGAAATATGAGGGTAATTTTATTGGGATAGCATTAAACTTATATATTGCCTTAGGCAGAACTGACACCTTTCCTATATTGAGTCTTCTAATCAACAAGCATTGGATATTCTTCCATTTGTGGAGGTCACTCTTGGTTCTTGTAATAGTGTTCTGTAGTTTTCCTTATATAGATCTTTTGTCCTTTTTGTCAGGTATATCCCTAGATATTTCAATTTGTGCTTGGCTATTGTGAAGGGTACCACCTTTTGATGTCCTCTTCTGTGGTCTTACCTGATGTGTATAGCAGGCCGATGGATTTCTGTTTGTTTATCTTTTATCCTTCCACTCTGCCAAACTCGTATATTGCTTCCAGTACTCCCCTTGTGGAGCTTTTCGGAATCTCCATATATAAAATCATATCATCTGCAAATTCCAGCATCATTTTTCAAAGAAATGGAAAAATTGATTACCACCTTCCTATGGAAAGGGAAGAATCCCAGGATAGGCAAAGAACTCTTCAAGAAGAAGAACAATGTAGGTGGCCTTGTACTACCTGACCTCAAAACCTACTATAGAACCACAGTTGTCAAAACAGCCTGGAACTGGTATAATGATCGATACTCAGATCAAGGGATCAGGACAGAAAACCCAGAAATAAAAACATTCACATACAGGCAATTGATTTTTGACAAGGCCCATAAAACATTACATTGGAATCAGATGATCTCTTCAATAAATGGCGTTGATAAAGCTGGACTTCCATGTGCAGAAGAATAAAACAAGACCCATGTCTCAACTCCATGCACAAAAATAAACTCAAGGTAGATCAAAGACCAAATGAAAAACCCAAAGCTACCTGTATCATCAATGAGAAAATCGGGACAGAGCTAGGAGCCCTAGGTCAGGGACTACATGGGCTATCAGAACTTTAAAAAGAAAAATACTTCATGGAAAATAAAATAGGTGAATGAGAACTGTTAGAAATAAAACACTTGTGTACATCAACAGACTTCATTAAAAGAGTCAAAAGAGAGCACACAGACTGGGAAAGACAAAGGATGAATAACTAAGATCTACTGAATTTTGCAAACTTACAACAAGAAAAAAAACTAATAGCCCTGTAAAAAGGTGGGCAAAAGCCATGAACAGACAAGAATGACACTCAAATGGCTAATAAACACATGAAGAAATGCTCCAGGTCATTAGCCTTCTGGGAAATGCAAATCAAAACAATAATGAGATACAACCTAACGCCCATTAGTGTAGGACAAATTAAAAAAACAAAAAATGGAGTAAAAAAATATTGGAGAGGGTGTGGTGAGATAGGAATTTTTATCCACTGCTGGTGGACTCCACTGTAGAATGAAATATGCCTATGTCTAAAACAGATGGCAATTGAACTACCATATGATCCTGCATTACCATTACTGGGAATATACCCAAAAGAAATAAGACAGACATCACAAACAGATGTTTGCTCTCACATGTTCATTACAGCACAGTTCACAGTAACAAGAAGCTGGAAACAGCCTAAATTCTCATCATCAGAAGAGTGGATAAAAATATCTGGTACATACACACAGTGGAATACTATGCATTTCTAAAAAACAACGATGAAACACTTCAACTCGTGGAAGGATCTGCAAAACATCATGCTGAGTTAAGTTAGTCAAGCACCAAAAGACAAATACTGTCTGTGTCCACTGCAGTAGGAACAAATAGCAGAATGGGCACAAGCTCAAGTTTACAGGCCATCCAGTCTTCTGGCTGGGTACCAGAAGGCCTGGTAAAGAGCTGGACCAGTAGCAGTGAACCACACACCATCTACTCAAGGTAAGTATAGTGTAGGTCACTGGGCCGGAGGGCACCTCATGATAGCTGGGATCAAATGGTTGGGGGAGGTGGGGGATGCTGTCTGCTAAGTGGTTGCCAGGCAGACCTGGGGGGAGGTCCTGAGAGAGAGGCGGCTCTGTCAGAGGGATGAGGCTTACTGATGGGAGGACAGCACAGGAGAGGGGAGAGGGAATGGTCAAGTTTTAGCAAGCATAGGTGCATGTGTGTTGAGGGGAGGGAGTGCTGACCTCCAGATGGGAGGAGAGACTGAGGATGCTCTTGGGATCATTAGATGGGGAGGGTCTTTAGTGGTGTGCAGTGGGAGGGCAGAATTAACCTGGGATGTCTGGGGATATCCCGGAACCCAGGCTGAGTGCCGTAGAACACTGGGGCACCGAATCCTGGATCTTTGGGGTGCACATTATGTTCCAGAGGCTGCATGGGGGACACACCATATTGGAACTGGGTGAACTGAACTCTATCCCAGACACACCTGTAACCTGAGGACTTAAGCTGGAAAACCGAATGTGTCTGAGGAAGCAGAAGACAACTGTACCGAGAGCGATGTGCTGTTCATTGGCGAACAAATGAGGTCTTGCTACATCAATGCCCTGTATGCTGTATTAAGATACATGGAAAATGAAACATACCATATCAACAAAGTAAAATGGCAAGATTATTGCAATAGACACATAAGAATCATTGCAAAAATCAAACATACCTTCTTAATCAACTCACTTACCTAATTAGGAATAGAAAGGAAGTCCCTCAACATGAAAAGGGGCATTTAGGTACAGCTCACAGCTGATAACATACTGAATTTCAAACAAATAGATTCTTTCCCAATAAGAACAGCAACAAGGCAAATAAGTCTGCTCTCATTACTTAATACTATTTCCAGGTAGCATGACTTATATTTCAACAGGGCAAAATGATTAGAGCTAATAGACAAGTAACAAGGTTGCAGGATGCAAGGTTGTATGATCAATATACAAATGTGCTTGTAGTCTTATGATTACACAATGAACAATCTGAAAATGAAATTATGAAAATAACTTGATTGATAATATCACTATAAATAAGAAATGATGTAGGAATAATTATAATTTCATTTTTAAAAGAAATGTAAAATTTAAATTCTGAACCTATAAAATAGTACTGAAAGAAATTAAGTCCTACATAAATGGGAAATTATCCATATTTATTAATATAGAGACAGCATTGTTAAGGCTGAAATATTCAGTGGGCTACTGAAAAACTCATGGCTGTGGAGATAATTCCAACTCATAACAATTCCATGTGTAACAGTTTAGAACTGCTCCATAATTTTTCTGGGCTATAGTCACAGAAGCAGAATATCAGAGTTTGTTGTTGTTTTGCATAATCTAGAGTGGGCTCAAACTGCTAATACTTAGGTTTCCAACCAAGTGTAGAACATTCAAACCAGCCAGACACCTTAGCAAATGGTTAACGTTAACCAATAGACTTGAATTGACAGTTCAGAAATAAACCCAAACATCTATTAGAACCAACTGATATTTGACAAAGATGTCAAGATCATTTAGTGGGGAAAGAGTTGTCATTTGAACAAATGATGCTGGTACAACTGACTAACCATTTGTGAAAGAGAAGGCAGCTCTTCCTCAGTCATATTTTGAGTGCCTGCTGACTTGAGGGGGGCTCTTCTTCTGGCACTATCCCAGATGATATTCTACAGTTATTCATGAAGTTTTCAATAACTGGGCATGTCCTACTGCTATTTGAAAGATTTTCCGTGGCTAATACCTCAGAATTTGACAACCAACTCCTTCACAGCCTGTTCTTAATCTGCTCTGCTGGAACTTGTTCACTTTGGATGACACTGCTGGTACTCAAAAATTACCAATAGGGAAGCAAACATGGAAGAAACTCACGAGCCTGTATGATCATGAAGTAGTGACTGGATCAGGAATGAGGTATCAAAAGATCTAAAACAAATAACTATACTGATGTGAACAAGGGGTTTGGATATCCCCTCATAGAAGGGTTGTAAGGAGGGGATGATTCAACCAAGGTGCAGTATAGTACCAATGAATCACACAGCATTCCTCTAGTTCCTGAGTGCTTCCACCCTGCCCCCAACTACCATGACCCCGTTCTACCTTACAAATCTGGCTAGACCACAGAACACACATTGGTACAGATAAGAGCTCTCGACACATGGCGTTCAGGACAGATAAGCCCCTTAGGAACAGTAGTTGGAGAAGCGATATCATGAGGGTAGTGGGATGGTCCGGGAGGGAAAAGGGGGAGAAAAGGGGAACCCATCACAATGTTGGATATATAGGCCTCCCACCCCCGAGGGGACGAATAACAGAAATGTGGGTGGAGACAAAGGATAGTGCAAGATATGAAATACTAATAATATATCATTGATAAAGGATTCATGAGGGTGGGAGGGTGGGGAAGGGAGGGGAGAAAAGGGACCTTATACCAAGGGCTCAAGTAGAAAATATTTTGGAAATGATGATGGCAACATATGTACAAATATGCTTGATACAATTGATGTATGGAAAATTATAAGAGCTGTAAGAACCCCCAGTAAAGTGATTAAAAATATGAAAACACTGGTGACATAGCTTCCCTCATCACAGCAACACACAGGCGCCACACTACAACAGACTGACAGACAAGTGGGGGGAATTTTCTAGTATGTGTATAGGTTTTCCCTCATCACAGGCTGGTTTACACTTCAGGAGCGTTCTTGAAGTCCTCTTGAATTTTTCATTCCTGACATAGTATTCTATGATTGTCTGATTCAAAAGGGCTAAATTAGTCCATTTCAGCTCACTGTTGCCTAGGATATCAATTTTTACACATTGCATCACACTTCTGGTGAGTGGACAATTTCCTATATTCATTCTTCATATATTCCATGTTATGAATATTAATAAATGTTTGCAACTGTTTCTTCTCATTTTGAGTTGTGCCCTCTCAGTGACTGAAGTATTGAGAAGTTTACTCCATACATTTTCTTCGGTTGATTCTATTTTATCTAATCATGTCCCTCTATTATTTATGAATTTTCATTGACTAATCCTCAGAAAGAGACAACCTATTTCTTCTTCATAGTCTGTTCTTAGTCTGGAAGCTTTGCAGAACCTGCTCTCTGTTGGGTGACCCTGCCAGTATGTGAAATATCAGTGATGAAGTTTCTAACCTCAACAAAGAAGCCACCACAGTACAAAAAAGACTGATAGAAAAGCAGTGTTTATATGTGCAGAAAATGAAGACAATAGTCACAATTGCTTTGTTCATCATAGCCCTAAACAGGAAATACCTTAAAATCAATAAATAAGAAAAAGCCTAAGTAAGTAGTCATATACTCACACAATGCTAATAATTAAACCACTATGACAACATTGGTAGATACCACTCAACAATGCTAAATGGAAGGCCCCCAAATACTGCATGCTTCCATATACACGAATTCAAAAACATTCAAAATCAGTTAATACAATCATTTTGGTCAAGATTATTGTCACTTTTGAACACCAAGTTCTGTATTTTTTGGGAGAATCTTGCAAAAGTTTTCCGTCAGTTTATATGATTTTTTATTGCATATATATTCACAGTTTAAAGCTTTATTTAGTTCTCTAAGTACTTTCCTATTAAATATGATATGAATTAATAAGACTTTATTTAGAAAAACTAAATTACCTTTCTTCAAATGAAACATGAGGATAAAAGATAGTAGTAGATTTTGCCAAATGTTTAAAAGTGGAAACACCAAAATCTTTGATGTATTCTTCAATATAATAAAAATTTAAATATTGTATACACTTGTCCCAGAAATACATTAGAATTTATTTCAATATGACACTAACATTTCTCAAGTACAATCTTATACCTGGTCACATATGAACAATAGAAAAGAGAATGTCCAGAAGTGGCAGCAAGGATAGTAAAATAATGATCATTCTCAATTAACAATACAGAAATAGGCTTTAGCAAAATGTCACAGATGTGCTGGAATTAGGCAATTCCCCAACCCCCAATTCTTATGATCCAAACTTTCTATTGATTTGTATTACCTGAAAGGGTTAAGTAGAAGTGGGAAGGATGAAAACACAGGCAACTTTGTATTAGAAGTCTAGAATTTAAATGCTAGTCATTCCTCTGCCAATAAGTTGATTCCAAGTCATCTTGGAATCTTAGGCTATAAATCTTTAGAGAGGCAGCCTGCCTCCTTGTTCTCCTATGGAAGGACTGGTGGCTTCATCCTGCCAGTTTGGGGATTAACAGCCCAAAACAAGGGTGGTTGTGTGACACAAGGCTTCCGTAAATACTGACGGGTCTCACTAGTAATGGAACACATTTTGTGTGTGGGAAGAAGCAGAATTTTGTATTCAAATGCATCTTTTTTCAAACCTAACAACCCCACTGTTTGACCTCTGATTGGTTACTTCACTTTTTCTCAGTTTTCTCCTATATAAAATTATAATGAGTCAGGGTGCAGTGTATTAGCATACAACTTTCCTCTAGTTCCTAAACGTGTCTTCCCACACTACTATCATGATCCCAATTCTACCTTACAAATCCAGCTAGACCAGAGGATGTACACTGGTACTGATAGAAACTGGAAACATGGAATCCAGGACAGATAATCCCTTCAGGACCAGTGCTGAGAGTGGCGATACTGGGAGAGTGGAGGGAGAGTGGTGTGGAAAGGAGGAACTGATTGCAAGGATCTACATACATATATATATATATATATATATATATATATATATATATATATCCCTCTCTGTGGGAGATGGACAACTGAAAAGTAGGTGAAGGGAGATGTCAGACAGTGTAAGATATGGCAAAATAATAATAATTTATAAATTATCAAGGGTTCATGGGTGAGGGGCATGGGGAGGGAGGGGAAAAATGAGGAGCTGATACCAAGGGCTCAAGTAGAAAGCAAATGTTTTGAGAATGATGAGGGCAACAAATGTACAAATGTGCTTCACACAATGGATGGATGGATGATGATAAGAGTTGTATGAGCCCCCCAAAAATGATTAAATAAAAATAAAATAGAATTAGAATGATTCTTTTAAACTTTGAATGAGATTTATGGGAAAGATACTACCATTAGGCATTCAGTGCCAAGCACTGCATCTAATCGCAGGGAAAACACAAAGATTTAAATAAAATGGAAATCGCATGCTATCAGGCCATACTCACTGTCTCTGAGGACACTGCTCCCACTGCTCCATGCGTCTTTGCATTGCTGATCCCACTGCCTCCTCATTAGTGACTTTTGAATCTGGGTCACCAAGGACTATGTTGTTGTTCATTCACATGTTCCCTGTGCACCCCTGGCAAACTTTTCATATAAATGTTGCTATTACAGAATTTACAGATAAACCTGTGTCTCTGCCCAGGATGATCATATGTCCTCTTCTGCCAAACCCAGGGTAAGGAGTATATTCTCTAAGTATACCCAAAGGTGTGTTTCATGTAGTTACAGTTGCTATCGCAGAGCGGAATCAATAGTTGTTTCCGATGTTTTGTTTTTTGAAATAAATCTGATATTAGAATTTCCCTGCCATGGTTGCTTTATCCATTGAAAGGCAACCCACAAACATTAGCTAAAGAGCCTATTACCACCTAAAAGGCAAAATGTGACTGACGGGTGAAAATATCACCTCCGTTGTTAGTGCTATCTAGTTGCTTTTGACCCATAACAACAGCATGTGATAGAGGAGAACTTCCTAATTAAATATCCTAGGCAGTTACCTTTACACATGCCAGTCAATCAGACCTTTCTCACCTGGAATTCCTAGGTAGTTCTGGCTACCAATCTGTCAATTAGCAGCTAAGTTCTTGATCACCACCAGGACCCCTTTAATAATAGCCTCTAATATCTTAAAATGAAATAAATTACAGAGATTATGGCCTTATCGTGTACCTTTATTTAAATGTGTTCAACCACATTCAGGTTGGAGAGGATACTAGAAAAAAAGTGTGCTATTAGAGTCACAGGTAACACATGCACATATTTATTCCAAAAATATGATTAAGCATGTCCTATGGTCAGTGGATGGTTATAGACAAATTCACTCAGTAACAGACTTGTCTTAGTCTCATTACTCAAAATCAAATTCACTGCGATCTAGTCAATGCTGACTCATTGCCACTCTCTAGGACAGGGTAGAACTGCCCCTGTGAATCTCTGAGACTAAATCTGTTTACAGGTGCAGAAAGCTCCATCTTACTCACTAGCAGGCCCTTAAAAAAAAGAACATTTTTTGTGATATGGGGGTGAAAATGACTTTGAGATCACAACTAATATAAAATTTTAAACCAAACTCAAGTCAACATCTTTCACAATTGTTAAAATTTTATAAGAAGTTTTGGTAATGCTGCCCGCATGGAACTAGTGCTTTCAGATGGACTGAATATTTTAAGGAAATCAGAAAGAGCTCAGAGCTCCACCAAGAGAGGGAGGATTATAAATATCAGAAAATGAAGAAAGTCCAGAAACTTGTGAAAGAGAACCATAGAATCACCATTGATGTGAAAGCTACTGATGTTGGGATAGATCATGACTGAGCATTTTTAATTTTAAGCAAACATCTTAGTCCTAGCAAAGCTCAATGGGTGTCAACATTTTAAACGAAGACAAGCTAGTTAAGAGAGCTAATCTCCTCATCATTTTTTAAACAAAATGGAAGCTAACAGAGATGTTTTGTGGAATAAATCATAACTGGAGATAATTCTTGGATTTGCCAATACAATTGGGACAGCAAGCAGCAATCACTTTCAAGGGGGTCTGCTGGACCAGTTGCATTCCAGGGAGAGTGTCTGCTCAGATTATAAAAGCCCCTGTCTCTCACTTGACAGCGAAGGATAAAGAAGAACTGCTCCTTAGAGTTTCTCAGGAAAAAATCATTTTTTTGGAGCAACGGTTCGTTTTGAACCACTGATCATCTTTTTTTTTTGGTCCTAAAATAGACTACGCTCTGCCATCAAAGAACTGAAAGTTTTTGGGGAGGGAAATTTATTCATGGCTATATCTTAAAACTCTAAAATTTTGATCTAGAAACAATAGCCAATCATTAACTATTTATTCGAATGATTGAATGCCAATGTTTTAAATAGTCAACAGGAAGAAGGTAAGTAAAGCAACTTAATACAGTTTTAATTCTCAACTATGATCATACATGTATATTGAGTAGCATCCACAAGGTAATATTGTTCTACGGGAACATGAGTTATGACTAAATTTGCTCAATTTATAAGTCCCATAAATAAACACAAGGATGTATATGAGCCAATATACTAATTTATTTTTAACTAAGAGTAACAAGTTTGAATGCATTTACTATATTGTCTTTTACAGGACAGATACAAATAGTAGCTTCTCCCAGTGTGAATCCCCCTAAGGGCAACTTTGGACCTGGAGGAAATTTCCTGAGCCATGTTCTAGTCCAGGTAACAGGATTTCCGAGAAAACATAATACAGGAGAGTGGAGTGGGGTGGGAACGTTGTGAGAGGAGCTGACATGATCATCTCCAAGGAAAAGGTGGGTTTTACAAAATTTGTTAACAGAAATGTCTTCATTTGGTTAATTTGCTATTGTCCTCAGAGACTGCAAATATTGGAGTGAGGGGACTGTCTAAATTACTGGGGAGAAGTGATTTGAAAAGAGGAGGAGCAGCAGCTAATGAAAGGGGAGCCCTCTGAAAGAAATAATGAAAGCTAAATGGTGCTGAGAAGAGCATCCAGGTATATGTCACAGGTAGAGAGTAAAGACCACAAACCTTCCTTCTGGGTCTGGCCACATCACCAAACGCCATGACGGGGTCAATCAGGTTCCAGGAACTATTTCTTACAACTCGTTAGAAAGTCGTCTATCTAAACAACATTTTTACTGGGTAAGAAGGCTTTCATTTATTTAAGTACAGTAAAGACAAACCAAATACGCAATTTTGTATTTTAAACTTTCTGCTCCTAATAGATAATTTTATTCTGTTTATTTATGTATTTAATTTAAAGAATTTTATTAACATATAATTCACAACCCATACCATTCAGTGTTTTAAATGTCTTTGAAAGAGATGTGCAGTCATCACCACAATCAATTTTAGAACATTTTCTTCATTCATCATTATTAGCCTTCCATTACCCCCAACCTCTCCCACCTATAACCCCAAGAAACTAATAATCCAGTATTGTCTCTATATGTTTCCCTACCTGGATTTTGTATAAATAAAATAAGCCAAAACAAAAAACCCAACAACAATAACAAAACAAAACACCAAAAAACCTCAATTGAAAAGAAAACTGAAAATAAAAATGAGAACAAATTAAAAATGGGTCAAAGGGGAGAACAAATACTACGGTATTAAATGTAAGCCTAACTACATGTGCAGCCATCCACTTTTCCATTTACTCTGTCTGACAGCAAGGCTATTGACACCCCTGGTCAATGATCAGAGGGGACTCTAGAGGCTTCATCGACATGGAGACTCTGCAAACGGATTTTAGGTTTTCACCGTCATCTGTAGCCTTCTGCAAACCATGTTGCTCAGAATTTAAGCTCGAATAGACTTCTCTTCTCCAGCCTGGCATTTTATCATTTATAATCCTTGGATCACACAGGCTGGTACACTTCTCTTGGTGAACTTAGCTGATACCTCACTTAGATGGCTGTCTGTTTTAAGATGAGTCTTTGAGACCCCAATCACTAATTGCACATAGCTGGGCACCATCTGATTACTTCACCATGCTTTGTGATAGCAGCCATATCTTTAGTTATTTCTTCATGAGGGCAATCATCGAGGAGGGCCATGTGATAAGAACTCATTTTTCTCAATTCAGGCTGACAATTTAGTGTAACCTCAGAATCCATTCATATATCTACAGTTTAAATATGTCCCTGGTCCACTTTAGAGATTTAATTATTTTATTGGGGAATGTTACAAGCAATCTCCAGGGTAAATAGGGTAATTTATTTAATCGTGCCCTAACTCTATACCACTGGCATGGAATTTAAAATATTGCTGAGAAAAAGGAAGTATACATATAGTCTTTAGAGATAAAAATACATGGATTGTTGACTTATACAGATTAAAAACATAAGTGATTAGACTAGACAGGACTTAAAGAAAAACGAGGGTTGGAGATAGGACAAACCTTTCAATGATGCTCATTCACTAAGGTGGGGCTGTGCCTAGTGGGCAAATGCGTATCATAAAAAATGAAAGAGGGTATGAAAATAGCAAGTGCATGGTAGTCTTAAGTTACCAATGATTACTGGGAACCCTCAAAGCAAGATATTTGAACCAAAATCCAATGACTTCCAGATCCATAAACTTGAGTCAGTAGGCATATGCTTCTTCTCACACTTTAGCATTTTAAACTTAAGTCCAAGGGCGTTGTGCAGTGCCTTTAATCAGATACAGGTGCGTTTAAAATAAAGTCCATTTACTTAATGGAGTTTCCAAATTGGATCCTTCTGGTGTGGCCTATGAAAGATATTGTGCACTTAGAAAGGACAAAGTCTAAAATCCTAGTTGTCTATAACACATAGCCTGGGTCACCAAGGGCCGGATAGAAGATAGATCAAAAGTGCCCAATTAGGAACATAATACACAATATAGTCTCCCATTGGGGACTTATATGAGAAATGTTAAGCTCTTTTTCTCCCCAAATGTCAGTTTGCCCCACCTGGTTTACACAGCAACAGACATCAAACCACCTTCTCTGGGACAAACATGGCGCCTACCCTTCTCTGGACTTGAATTTCCATTAAGGTTCAGAGAGCACCCTCATAAAAATGTCTATTGATTTTAGATGACCATGGAAAAACGTTATACAGCAGAAACTCATTTGTCTTCTCCCTCTCCCTCCAACACAAGAAACTGACTGTGTATTATAACAAGAAATACTTCCCTATTCTGCACTATCTTGATGAAGTGATTTTTTTGATAAATCATTTTTGGGGGGTTTGTACAACTCATCACAATCCATACATCCATCCATTCTGTCAAGCACATTTGTACATTTGTTGCCCTCATCATTCTCAAAATATTTGCTTTCTATTTGAACCGTTGGTATCAGCTCCTCATTTTCCCCTACCCGCCCCCCCACCCTTCCTCTTTCACGAACCCTTGATAATTTAGAAATTATTATTAATTTTCGTCTCCATTCACCCACTTTTCTGTTGTCCATCTCCCAGGGACAGGGCTTTGATGTAGATCCTTATAATCAGTTATCCCTTTCTCCCTCACCTTCCCCTTACTCTCCTGGTGTCTCTACTCTCATTATTGGTCCTGAGGGGTTTATCTGTCTTGGATTTCCTGTGTTTCCAGCTCTGCAGTGTACATCCTCTGGCCAAGCTGGATTCATAAGGTAGAATTGGGATCATAATAGTGGGGTGGAAGGAAACATTAAAGAATTAGAGAAAAGTTGTATGTTTCATCAATGCTATTCTGCAACCTGACTGCCTTGTCTCCTTCCTGAGACCCTTCTGAAAGAGGATGTCTAGTTGTCTAAATATGGGCTTTAGGTCTCCACTCTGCACTCCCCCTCATTCACAATGATATGATTTTTTGTTCTTTGATGCCTGATACCTGATCCACAGACTGGTATGCTTTTTCCATGTAGGCTATGTTGATTCTCAGCTAAATGGCCACTTGTTTATCTTCAAGCTTTTAAGACCCCAGATGCTATATCTTTTGATAGCAGGGTACCATCAGCTTTCTTCACCACATTTGCTTATGCACATGCATTGTCTTCAGTGATGATGTTGGGAAGGTGAGCCTTATGGAATGCAGTTTGATAGAGTAAAGTATTCTTGCATTGAGGGAGTTCTTGAGAAGAGGCCCAGTGTCCATCTGCTACCTTAATACTAAACCTATGAATATATGCACATAGATCTATTTCCCCATCATCATATATTAATATATTTTACATATGTATATGTCTGTATTTAGATCTCTATAAATGCCCTTTGCCTCCCATTTCCTTCCTCTATTTCCTTTTATTTTCCTCTTGTCCTACTATCACGTTCAGCCTTTATTTGGGTTTCAGTAATTCCTCGCATTTACATTGCCCTTGATCAAGCCCTACCTACCAGGCCTCCTCCACCCTCCTTGTCATCCATTTTAGATCACTTGTTGTTCCTTTGTCCCTGGGGTTGTTAACACCCACTTCCTTTCCCCCTGTCTCCCTCTCTCCCATCTGCCCACAGAACCTTTGGTCCTGTTGTTTTCTCCTCCAGATTGGTTATCCCGGCTATCTTATCTAGATAGACAGGCATAGATAATAACATGCACGCACAAAAAAACAAAACACAAACAAGACAGAGCAAAACAAACCAACAAAAGAACACAAAACAACAACAACAACAACAACAACAACAAAAACAGACAAAAAAAGCCTGTAAATCTTCAAGGTCTGTTTGTTGACCTTCAAAAGTGTTTTACAGTCCAGTCTGATGGAGTGCCACACCTTAGCCCCACAGTCTATTTTTGGTATTCCCTGGGGACTTCATTGCTCTGTTCCATTGATGTTCTGTTGCGTGACCTTAGTGTTTTGCCTCGGTGTGGTAGGGTCAGATTGGGCACAATGAGGCCAGCCTATCTGTGTTTTGGCTGCTCTGAGCAGGAATATCATCTTCAGGGTTTGGTGGACCAAGATGTGTTCAACTCTCTCTTCCTCCCCCTTCATTTGCTCCTGTGTTCTCTGATCAGACATGTTCCTCTCCCTGAGCTGTAGCACATAGTTGGGATTGGGGCCAGCATCTCAGAGCTCTCTATTGGTTTCCTTTTTCATGCCAGTATGTTGCATTCACATCTTGGAGCACTTGGTTGAAGTCTGGTCCCTCTTTCCCTGTGGAGCTATAAACAATACCCTCCCTTTGGTGGGTTAGTGCCCTGTTCCCCTACTACTCATGTCATTTTCTTTTTGCCTCCCCCTTCTTTTAAGTTGGCTACCATTTGTATCCCAGAATTTGGTCTGGCCTCTGCCATACTACCTGAACTTCACCCCAGGAATCTTTGTATACAGTAGCATTCCCCCTATGACCTTTTTGCATTTTTAAGTTTACCTCAGCAGATTCATATTGTGCTTGCCCTTTTGTGCTTGGCTTACTTCACTTAGCATAATTTCATCCAGTTCTTTTCACGTGGCGATGTGCTTCATGCGTTCATCCCTGCTTTTTAGGGATGTGTAGTACTCCATTGTATGTATGTACCCAAGTTTCTAATCCATTCATCTGTTGATGGAAATTGGGTTGTTTCCAACTCCTTGCAATTGTGAACTGTGCCGTGATGAACATTGGCAGTTGTCTTGCTGTGGATTGTTTCTTGCCTCTTCTGTGTATATACCCCGGAGGTGGATGGCTGGGTCATGTGGTAGCTCAATTTCCATCTGTTTTAGATATCGCCAAATTGATTTCCACAGTGACTGTACATGCCTACAGGCCCACCAGCAGTGGATGAGCATTCCTATTTCATCACAGTCCCTCCAACACTTGTTCCTTTCTGATTTTTGAATTGGACTTTCATTGAGGGTGTAGGTGGTATCTCATTGTTGTTTTAATTTGCATTTCTCTTAGGGCTAGTGATCGGGAACATTTTCTCATATGTTTATTGGCAGAAATTCAGATTTCTGCCCTTGTGAAACTTTTGTTCAGGTGCTTTGCTCACCTCCTTAGTGGGCAATTAGTTTTTTTTTTTCTTTTTGGAAGCTAGCAGAGTATTGTGGATTTTAGTGATATGGCTTTTATCTCATTGCTACAGTGTTTTCCCCAGTTCATTGGTTCTGTCATGACTCTCAGTGAATTCTTTCGATGTACACAGGTGTTTTATTTTCAGTATATCACACTTGTCAATTTGTGACTCATCTGTATTTGTGTCCTTCTGTATTTCCAATGGCCTATGCATTCCCTGTGCCAAAGTTCTCAGGTTGGTCCCAATTCCCTCATTGTTGGTGCTAATATTTTAGGGTTTTAACCTGGAGGTCTGTGACCCACCTTGAGTTTATTCTTGTGCTTAGAGTGAGATAAGGGTCTGGTTTCATTTTTCTGCACGTAGATATCCATTTTTCCCCCAGCACCACTTGTTAAAGAGGGCATCTGCCTCCCATTTGATATTATTAGAGCCCTTATCAAAGGTCACTTGTCTGCATGCTGATGATTTAATTTCTGGGTTTTAAGTTCTTTTCCATTGGTCTGAGTATCTGTCATTATACCAGTACCATGCAGTTTTGACTACTGTGGCTGTATAATATGTGCTAAAGTCAGGGAAAGCAAGCCCTCCCACTGTGTCATTCTTGAGGAATTCTCTGCTAATCTGGGGTTTCTTCCCTTTCCATGTGAAGTTGGTAATCCAATTTTCAATTTCTTTGGAGAAAGATGATAGTAAAAGTATTGGGATTGCATTAAACTTATATAGTACTTTGGGCAGAACTAACATTGTTGCTATATTGAGTCTTCCAATTCACTAGCATGGGATATTCTTCCATTTGTTGAAGTCACTCTGGGTTTCTTGTAATAGTGTTCTGTAGCTTTCTTCATACAAATCTTTTGTTTTTTAAGTCAGGTATATCCCTAGATATTTCAATGTGTGTGTGGCTATTGTGAAGGGTACCTTATTTTGGATCTCCTTTTCTGTGGTCTTGTCTGATGTGTATAGCGGTCTGATGGACTTCTGTTTGCTGATCTTCGATCCTGGAACACTTCCATATTCCCTCATTGCTTCCAGTCCTCCCCTTGTGGAACTTTTGGGATTTTCCATATATAAAATCATATCATCTGCAAATAACGATAGTTTCACCGTTTACTTCCCCAGGTGAATACATTTGATGTCTTTTCTTAGCCTTATGCTGTTAGCTAAAACCTCCAGCATGATATTAAATAAAAGTAGGGATAAGGGACATCCTTGTCTGGTCCCCTTTTACAGTGGGATTGTGTTAGTCTTTTCTCCAGTGACTACTACGTTGGCTGTTGGTTTTTTGTATATAGCTTGTATTGTCTTGAGGGATTTTCCTTCCATTTCTATCTTCTCAAGTTTCTTAAACAGGAATTGGTGTTGGATGTTGTCGAATGCTTTTTCTGCATCTGTTGATATTATCATGTGTTTCTTATAGTTTTTCATATCAATGTGGCAAATGATACTAATGGTCTTTCGTGTGTTGAACCATCCCTGCATCCCTATTATGAATCCCATTTGGTAATGGTGACTTATTTGTTTTATATACATTTGTATTCTATTGGCCAATATTTTGTTAGGAATTTTTGCATTGATGTTCATTAGGGATATTGGTCTATAGTTCTTGATTCTTGTGGGATTCTTGCCTGGTTTTGGTATCAGAGATATACTAGTTTCATAGAAGGATTTCTGGAGTTTGCTGTCTTTTCCTATGTTCTGGAAGAGTTTGTGTAGGATTGGTGTTAGTTCTTCCCTAAATGCTTGGTAGAATTTTCCAGTTCAGGGTTTTTTTTGTTTGTTTGTTAGTATTCTATTGCTATGGATCTGTTGAGATTCTTGACATCCTTTGGGGACAGTCTAGAGAGGAATTGTTTTTCCAAGAATTTGTCCATGTCTTCCAAGTTGAATTCATTGGAGTACAATCCTTCGTAGTACTATGTAATTATCTTTTTGATTTCATTAGGGTTTGTTGTAATGTCCCCTCTTTCATCCCTCATCGTTGCTATTGAAATTTGTTCCTTCCTTTATTTGGTTAAGTTTGCCAGCAGTCTGTCAATTGTTTATCCTTTCGAAGAACCAACTTTATGTCTCCTGTAGCAGCATTATTTTCCCCCTGGATTTCTTATTTTCTTTCTCCTGAATCTCAGCTCTGATGTTTATTTCTTTGCAATTGCTATTAGTAGAATCTTCCTGTTGACTCTGCTCCAGTTGCTACAATTTTTGTGCCAATATATCAATCATAAGTCTCTCTTCCTTTTTTCATGTGTGCATGTATTGCTAGGAAACTTCTTCTGATAACTAACATTGCTGTGTCCCATAAGTTTTGTTACATCGTGTTCTCATTCTCATTGCTTTCTAGAAATTTCCTAATTTCATCTCTGATAAGGCAAAGTACACAGTCCTATTGCAATAGAGATTTATTCTTCCTCCAATTGTTTGCTCTTGTTTTCTTCATTTATTATTTTTATTTCTAGCCTTATGGGACAGTGGTCAGAGAGAGAGGTCTGTATGATATCAATGTGCTTAAATTTATACAGATTTGACTTTTGCCCAAGCATGTGGTCTATATTTGAATATGGGCCATGTGAGTTTGAAAAGAGTGTGATTTTTTCGGGTATGTGGATGAAAAGCTCTATAAATATGTAGCAGGTTAAATTGTCTAAATGTAGTGTTTAGATCTCTAGCCTCTTATTTTGAGTTTCTTTCCCTGTGATCTAACTTTCTCAGAGAATGGTGTACTGAAGTCATCTACTATAATTGCTAAGCCTGTGCTTTCTTTTGTCATTTTCTGGAGTGTTTGGTGACATATTCAGCGGGGTTTTCATTTGAGGAATATATTTTAAATGCTTAGTGGTTCTTTATCTACTATTCCCTTGAGCATTATATAGTCTACCTCCTTATCTCTTTTTATGGTTTGTACTTTAAGGTCGACTTTATTCAAGATTAGGATTGCAACCCCAGCTTTTTTCAAATTGCTGTTTTCTTGGTATGTTTTTCTCCAACCTTTGATTCTCAGCCTATTTTTGTCTGTAATCTTGAGATTTGTCTCCTGTAGGGAGCAGATTGATGGATTGTGTTTTCTAAACCAGTCTGCTAGCCTCAGTCTTTTCATCTCTGAGTTCAGTCTACTGATATTCAGGGTTATTATTTCCATCTGTAGACTCTGTGATGTCATCTTATACCTTTTATGTTGGGCGTTTTCCTACCTCCCTTTCTTATCAGTGTGTTGTGTATGTGTGTTTGTGTTGCATTCTTGAATTCTTTCTACACGTAAGCTATCTTGGGGACTGTTTTCTCTTTGTTGTTCTCTGGGTGGGATTATTCTATGTGGCAGTCTCTTATTTGTGCTTGGTGAGTGCCGTTCTTGTGCCCATATTGGATGGGCAGGATCTTTTGTAGGGCTGTGTTTCTTTTAACGTATTCTTTGAGTTTTTCCTTGTCTGGGAAGACTCTTATTTCTCAATACTTCTTCATTGATAATTTGGCTGGCTAGACTTTTCTTGGGTTTGCATTATTTTCCTTCTATTTTTGGAATATGCTACTCTACTTTATCCTCTTCTTCATGGCGCCCACTGATAGGTCTGAGCATATTTTTATTTGGGAAACTTTATATGTGATTGCTTGTTTTTCCCTAGCTGCTCTAAGGATTTTCTCCTTTCACTCAAAGTTGGATAGTTTGACTATTATGTACCTTGGTGACTTCTTCTTGCCATTGAGTCTAGCTGGTGCTCTATCAGTCTCCTGAATGCTTACATGGTTTTCATTCAGTGGGTTGGGGAAGTTTTCCTCCATGAATACTCTCACTATTTTTGCAGATGACTTCTTTGTTGTGTCTTCCTCCAGTAATCCAATTATTCTGATGTTGTTCCCATTGATAGCATCTGACATAGCTCTTAGGTTTTCTTCAGTTTCTCTGATGATCTTATTAGATTTTTGTTCACTTTTGTTAAAGTCTGCTTGGCTGTCCTCTTGGTCACTGGTGTGTTTCTCTGCCTGCTCCAGTCTGTTGGCAAAATCCCTGTGTCTGTTATTGGTTTTTGTTTCCTCATCCCTAAGCTCTTGTATTTCCCATTGGTTTATTGTGTTTATCTCCTCTATCATTTCATTCTTTTTTTCTGTATTGTTTCCCTTATACGTTGTATGACTCCAAGCAGCATTCTGAAAGTTTCTTTCTGTGGCAGATCAATGTCTGCTTCTTCTATGCCCGTCGTTAGGTTTAGGACATCTTCTGACATTGCCTTTTGTTTCTTTTGTTTTTCATTGAAGTTGTTGGGGTTGGTTGTGGTTTTCATTGCATTATTTTAGAGGATCCCAGTGCCATTTTGCAGAGAGTAGAAGAGTACTGGGCTTTTTCTGAGATATTCATAGGAATGCTTCTTTGAACTGCCTGCAGCTAATTTCACTATGGAATTGGTCTACCGCTTTATCCTCTTGTGGCTTCACTCTTTCCCTAGTTACCAGTATTATGTTATTTGGAGGACGACTTCAATAGTCCTCTTAGGAGACTTTGGTTGGGTGGTTGTGCATCCGCGAAGATGGTGTTGCACTGGGTGAGCTCACAAGAAGTTGTGATGGTGTGGCCCACAGCAGCGTGGGGCATTGTAGAGGATGTGCGGGGGTGCCTGCTGCAATCATTGTGCCACAGAAGGCAGGAAGAAGGTGGGAAGAGTTCCCCAGTCGCATGTTATATGCTGCAGAGGGCAGGCGGGCAGAATTTCCCCCAGGAGGATGGTGGGTAGGATATCCCCTGGAACAAGATTGGTGCATTTCCCTAGAGGAAGCTGGGTGGGCTTTCCCCAGCCTCCAGTTATGCTGCAGAGGGTGGTGCTCTCCAAGCTGGGTGGAGGACAGGTGTAAATTTCCTAGGCTAAGTGGAGTGGCCTGGAAGTTGGAAGTGGTTTGTAAGATAAGTAGGAAGAGAAAAAGAGGGGAAAAAAGGAAGGAAAAAACAGCCTGCTGAGACGGTGGTGGGAAAAGGAGAAGAGAGGGAAACAAAAGGAATATTTCTGATCCCTGAGCTCTGACCAAAGGGCTGGAGGGGTTCAAATCCTGCCCTGAGGTGGCAAAAAGCTGTGGCTGTTTTGAGATAAAGCCCTTGGGCTTGCTTCAAATGATACAGGCTTTGGTTGAGACAGTGGCAGGGCTAAGGTTTGATGCTATCCAGCCTCTACTGTGATAGACCCAAAGCCCCTGGCTCCTCAAAACCTAGTGGATCTGTGCCTACTTGTCTTTATGATGCTCCTCTTGTGACCTGGCAATGTGGAATTTCCCTATGATATGTGTTACTCAGTCGTCATCTAGACAGAAGTCAATCTTGATGAAATGATTTTTAAGATGTGCAAATAATTGAATGACATATGGATCATGGGCCTTACACAGGTATGCCCATGTCAGTAACTCTCTTGCGCTGATTTCTGCAGAGTGCCTATGATATGTGTTACTCGGTCGCCATCTAGACAGAAGTCAATCTTGATGAAATGATTTTTAAGATGTCAAATAATTGAATGACATATGGATCATGGGCCTTACACAGGTATGCCATTCAATGCTTGGGAGACTGGATTAAATGTTGCATGACTTGATAACAGATACCTGTCTTTGTCTTTATGTTTATCCTTATAGTATTGGTCTCATACAATGTTTGTCCTTTTGTGATTGATTAACTTCACTCAACATAAAGGTTTCTAAGTCCACCCATGAGGTGCTTGGTGCTTTCATCACAGTGTTTTAGGTATGTGTAGTATTACATGATAAAGGAGACGGGCAGTTAAAAAGAGGAAGATTCTGGATTGAGTCAGTGACTGCAACAATGTGTTTGAACATAAAAAATTATGAGACTGTCTCAGGATGGGGCGGTGTTTCATTCTTTGTACGCAGGATCACTGTGAGTAACAACTGACTTAATGGCACCTGAAAACAAATATTTCATTGTGTGCATGTGTCAGAGTTTCTTTATCCATTCTTCTACTTATGGGTATTTGGACTATTTCCAGATTGCTGTTACTTTAAACTATGCTGAGATGAACATGGGGGAATATTATTTGTTCGTATTGTGTATCTTATTTCTTTGGCATATATATATATTTATATATTACTAGATCATATCAGAATTCCCAGTTGTTTTAGGTAGCACAATATTGCTTTCCACAATGATTGTACATTTACAAACCCATTAGCAATGCATAAAAGGTCTCGTCTCTTTACATCTTCTCCAGCATTTGTTGTTTTCAATCGAGATATTGTTGTGAGTGTAAGGTGATATCTCATCTTTGTTTTGTTTTGCATCTCCCAGATAGCTAGTGATTGTGAGCATTTTTTCATGTGTTTGCAGTCATTTCAGTGTCATTTTTGGTTCATGGCTTTTTCCCACTTTGAAATTGTATTATTTGTTTATTTTTTTATGCAGGTATTGCAGAATTCTGTAAATTTTAGAAATTAATCTTTTGTCCATTATGTGTTAAAGATGTTTTGCCCTGTCTGTGGACTCTTTTTTTACTCTTTGGATGCACACAAATTTCTTATTTTTAGTAACCCACGGTCATCTATTTTGTTTTGTACCATCTGTGCTTCCTTTATTATATTTGGTAGTATGTTTATGCCCTGCATGAGGGCACTTAAATTTGTCCCTGTTTTCTCATTGATAATCTGTATAGTTCTGAGATTTACGTTTAGGACTCTGATCCAGCTTGAGATAATTTTTGTACATGGGGGCTGGGGGTGGGAATAGATCCTGTTTAATTCTTCTTGAGATTGTAATTCAATTCTGAAAATATCAATTGTTGAAAATGCTGTCTGTTTCCCACGTAATGTATTTTTACCCTTTTTGAATATTAGTTGCCTGTGAGTGAATGGAATTATTTCTGAGTTTTCTATTTTGTTCTATTGGTCTATGTATCTGTCAGTGTACCAATATCAGACTTTTTAAACTACTGTGTTTATGTAATACATTTTTAACTTGGGTAGTGCAAGTCTTCCTACACGTTTCTTCTAAGGAGTTGTTTGCTTGTACTGGGCCTCTTTCATATTCATATAAAGTTGGTAATTAATTTTTCCATTTATTCAAAGAATAAAGCTGACATTTGGATTGGAATTGTATTGTATGTATAAATTACTTTGACATTTTCACAGTGTTAAGTGCAAGCACCTAGAATTAGAAAACTGAAAGGAAGAACACATTCAGTACATGTAAAACTGAAAGAACTCAAGAAAAAAATTCAAGCCTTCAATTTCAATTTTGGAAGATTCTCTAGGCAAAATATTGAATGATGTAGGAAGCATCAGGATACCATGGAAAGAATACATAAAATCACTGTACCAGAAAGAACCAGTCAATAGTCCACCGCTTCAGGAAGTAGCATATGAGCAAGAACCAATACTGCTGAAGGAAGAAGTTCAAACTGCACTGAATGCATTAGACAAAAGCAAGGCTCCAGGAATTGATGGAATACCCATTGAAAGGTTTCAGAAAGCTGAAGAAGCCCTGAAAGCACTCATTCATTTATATCAGGAAATTTGGAAGATAGCTACCTGGTCAATTGACTGGAAAAGATGCATATTTGTCCCCAAAAAGATGATGATAGAATGCAATCCTTGATGTTCTTGAGAAAACGCTCAAGTAGAATTTTGCTTAAATTCATCCAACAACGGTTGTAGTAACACATTGACAGAGAACTGCCAGAAGTGCAGGCCAGCTACAGAAGAAGAAATGGAACAAAGGATATCTATTGCTGATGTCAGATGGATTTTGACTCAATGCAGATAATACCAGAAAGATATGTATTGGTATTTAATTGACTATGAAAAGGTGTTTGATTTGGTAGACGATAATAAACTGTAGATAACCTTGAGAAGAATAGAACATGCTCTTTACACGGACCAAGAAGCAGTTGTGAGAACAGAACAAAGGTATTCTGCATGGTTAAAAATCAGGAAATGTGTGTTAGGATTGTATCGAGTCAGCATACTTGTTCAATCTATATGCTGAGAAGCTGGATTATATGATATCAGGATTGGAGGAAAACTTATTAACCTTCTGTATGCAGATGACATAACGTTGCTTGCTGAAAGGCAGGAGGAATTGAAGCACTTGCTGATGATAATAAAGAATAATAGTCTTCAATACAAGCTACAACTAAATGTAAAGAAGACCAAAATCCTCACAACTGAACCAATAGGTAACACATGATAAATTAAGAAAAAAAAAGTTGAAGTTATCAAGGATTTTTTCTTACTTTGATCCACAAACAATGCTCATGGTAACAGCAGTCAAGAGATCCAAAGACATATTGCATTAGGTAAATCTGCTGACAAGACCTCTTTAGAGTATTGAAGAGCAAGGCTATTACTTTGAGGACTAAGGTGCACCTGGCCCAAGCCATGGCACTCTCCATTGCATCATCTGCATGTGAAAGTTGGACAACGAATAAGGAAGACAGTAGAAGAACTGATGCGGTTCAATTGTGCTGCTGGAGAAGAATTAAAAGCACCGTGGACTGCTAAAAGGACAAACCTGTCTGTATTTGGAAGAAGGCCAGAATGCTCCTTAGAGGCAAGGATGACATACTTTGGAAATAATGTCAGTTCAGACCAATCCCTGGAGAAGGACACCCCATTTGCTAAGGTGGAAGGGTTAAAAAAAGAGGAAAGCCTTTGACAAGCTAAAAGGACACAGTGGCTGCATGAATGGGCTCAGGCATAAGGACCATTGTGAGAATAATGCAGGTGTTTCATTCTGTTTTGCAAAGGGTCACTATGGATTGGGTCTGACTCAATGGCATCTAACAACAAGTAAAGATCATTTTAGATGCAAAGACTTATCTAGTCATTTGAAGTTATATTGCTCATCTAAAAATATCATCAAAGACAAGACAAAAAAGAAAAAAAACACTTATTGACAAAGTCTCCATTACAAAAGTGGAGCTGAAAGTAAAGTGAGGAAATAAAAAAGGAGAATGGCAGAACACAATTACCACAAGTACTGTAAGTGCTCCAGCCAGCTGTGATCTACCTGAGACTCATGGAGTAACTCCTGATGACTCAAGATTGGGTCTTGAGGGAAAAGGAGAGGGACTTGAGACACAGAAGACCCTCCCAAGGATCTCTACTCACCAGTGTTTATTGTTACACCAAAGGAAAAAAGTTCACACAATTTCAAGTGCAGAGATAATATTAGGGCACAATGACTTCAGGCTCAAGATGATTTCATGATTCATAATTAACATAATTAACAAACATTAAAAAATGTATGTGAGCACATTTTCACCTGATGATTTTTTTTGTCATCACAAGGAATCTCCTTATCTCTTATCATTTGCACCAACTTCCTGGATCATGCAAACAGTTAAGCACTTAAGGTTTTCTCAGTCTTTGCATCTTTCCTTTCTGCTACATGCTAACTTCTTATGTCAATTTCTCTTTTAGGTCCAATTATTCTTGACTTGACATGAGGAAATAATGAGAAATCATACAACTGTAACAACATTCATCCTGCTGGGGATGACAAATGACGCAAAATTACAAATTTTGATTTTGATATTTTTATTTCTCTCCTACCTTTTGAGTGTGGCTGGGAACCTGACAATTATCACCCTCACACTTCTGGATTCCCATCTTCAAACTCCCATGTATTTTTTTCTTCAAAATTTCTCTTTTTTGGAAGTCTCATTTACCACTGTCTGTATTCCCAGATACCTCTACAGCCTGACAACTGGAGATAACACTATTACATATAATGGTTGTGTCAGCCAATTATTTTTTGGTGTCCTCTTTGGAGCAACTGAGTTTTTTCTCCTTGCTGTCATGTCCTACGATCGCTATGTGGCCATCTGTAAACCCCTGCACTACGCGACCATCATGAACAACAAAGTGTGCACTAGACTCATTCTCTTCTGTTGGGTGTTTGGTCTGTTGATTATCCTCCCACCTCTTAGCGTGGGTCTTTACCTAGAATTTTGTGACTCAAATCTCATTGATAGTTTTGCATGTGATGCGTATCCTCTTTTACAGATTACCTGCTCAGACACAACACATATCGAAAAGTTAATTTTGATTTTTGCTGTGCTAACACTAATTACTACCCTACTGGGTGTAGTTCTCTCATATATATACATCATAAACACCATTCTAAAATTCCCTTCGGCTCAACAGAGGAAAAAGGCCTTTTCCACCTGTTCTTCTCACATGATTGTGGTTTCGATGTCCTATGGCAGCTGCATCTTTGCCTACATTAAGCCTTCAGCAAACGTAGGAGTAGCACTGAATAAGATTGTGGGTTTGCTCACCACTTCAATTGCCCCAACACTCAACCCATTCATTTACACTCTTCGAAACCAGCAAGTGAAAGATGCCCTCAAAGACAAAGTTAAAATAATTACATTTCTCACTAAAAAGTAAGAAACTATTGATGTTTTGAAACTAAGTGAAGTTTAAATCTGAATAACCCATGAGCATCTTTCTGTATGCCAAATATAAGGATTCTTCCTATTCTACATATTAGTCAAACTACCTGACTCTGTGACATTTTTCTCATGAAAGAAAATACACAAAAGCACTTAATTCTCCCTCATATTTATTCTTAAGGTCTTTTCCATAAATACATTCATGGGAGACGAGATCCTCAAAAACCCAATGTTATGCAAAGGAAATCAAATAATAAAATTGACTTCTCTTCACATATAATACATTCATGATATTCCATCAAAAAGCCAAAGAAAAATTTTCATTTGTTGAGAGAATTTCAATATCTAACATACAATTTTTCCAGGGTGATTAAAAATTGTTCATTAAAGCTTTAAATTTAATAAAGCAAAATTGTGAACTTCAGATCTCTCCTCCTTGAAGAATGCTGAGAATATTCCTTGTTGATTTCCTGGCCCATTATCAACATTAAATAAAATAAGTTAATGAGATCATCCGATATATTGTGCATATAGTTTTCATTTTTCTTTCAAACTAATTTATACACACACAATTTTGTCTCCTGGCTTCTGGGAAAATTATTTGGGTCAAATTCAACCTGAACAGATTACAACTTAAAGTAAAGGAAACATCTTGACCAACAGAAAATATCATGATAATGGGGAAAAAAAACTGAAATTGTCAAGGGATTCATTTTAATTTGATCTAGAATCGGAATTGGAATTCGAAGCAACAGTCATAAAAAACACATTTCACTGGGAAAATTAGACATATTTCACTGCTGCACAGAACATATTTTGTGTTTAAATGTATTTATGAATAAGAATAAGCATTGAAGAGTAAAGATGCCACTTTGAAGACTAAGGTGCACTTCGCCTAAGCGGTCGTATTTTCAGTCTTCTCATATGCATTTGGAAGCTGGGCAACTAATGAGGAAGACCACAGAAGAATAATGAATTATGGTATTAGTGAATTTGAATTATGGTGTTAGTAAAGGAAAATGAAAGTATCATAGACTGACAGAATAAGAAACAAAAGACTGTTATAGTCAGAATGCACATCTGTCTTTAAGGAGGGGCCATCAGCAGATTGGATAATTCACATGACACCTCATCTCAAGTACTTTGAACAACCTATCCGGAGAGACCAGGCCCAAGGACATCATGCTGGGTAAGGTACAGGGTCAGCAAAAATGAAGATGAGCATTGATGAGATGAATTGATCCTGTGGCTACAACAATGGGTTCAAACATAACCCAAATTATGAGGATAGTGCAGAATAGGGGAGTATTTCTTGTTCTAATACATAGGGTCACTATGAGTCGGCTAACTGAAATCCACTTAAACATACAACAGTTCATCCTGACATGATATAATTTTTTAAAAAAGAAGAAGAAATAAACAGACTTTTAAATGTGAGGGATCTTCTTCTGACAAAGACATTAATAGTGTTTACACATAGAAACAAGGACAAGCCCTGAATATAGAGGCGAGATAAATAGACTTTGATTAATTTCTTCACCTAAGTAGATGTCTACTATACCTTGGGTTAGTGAAAATTTTCAGAGTGAATAAAGTTATATGTATATATAATTGGAATATATATATAAAATTGGAGGAGAACATAGAGCAAAAAAAAAAACGAATGGATTTAATGATGAAGAAGAATAAAACCTAAAAATGGAGAGGAAATGGAGATCCCCTCATAGAGGGGTTTAGGAGAGGAGATGGGTTAATTAGGGTGTGAGGTAGTATTGATGAAGAACACAGCTTTCCCCCAGATCCTGGATGCTTCCTCCCCCCAACTACCATGATCCGAATTCTACCTTGCAGGGTTGGATAGGACAGAGGCTGTACACTGGTACATATGAGGGCTGGAGGTACAGGGAATCCAGGGTGGATGATACCTTCAGGACCAAGGGTGTGAGGGATGATGCTGGGAGAGTGGAGGGTGAGTGGGTTGGAAAGGGGGAACTGATTACAGGGATCCACATGTGCCCTCTTCCCTGGGAGAGGGACAGCAGAGAAGGGGGGAAGGAAGACTCCGGATAGGGCAAGATATGACAAAATAACGATGTATAAATTACCAAGGGCACATGAGGGAGGGGAAAATGGGAAGGGAGGGGAAAAAAAAGAGGACCTGATGCAAGGGGCTTAAGTGGAGAGCAAATGCCTTGAGAATGATTGGGGCAGGGAATGTGTGGATGTGCTTTATACAATTGATGTACGTATATGTATGGATGGTGATAAGAGTTGTATGAGTCCCTAATAAAATGTAAAAAAAGAAAAGAGAAAAAAATGATTAGGGCAAAGACTGTACAGCTGTGCTTTATACAATTGATGTATGTATATGCATGGATTGTGATAAGAGTTGTATGAGCCCCTAATAAATTGTTAAAAAAATGGAGAGGAAAAGAGTTACAGAGGTAGTGGCCATTAATTCTTCTCTATGTTTTATCTTTCTGAAAATAAATGTGAACACTTCCATGAATATAACAAGGTTATTTATATTTAAATAGCATTATCTCATTGATCAGACGTACTTTATAACTTCATAATGCATTTAAAATGCAGGCACACAAAGTTCAAAAAATTGTATATGCTTTGTACACTTCAAAAGGGACTGGATTATCTCAAATTTTTCTCATTTAAAGCCATAAAACTCCACTTAAGATCACTATTTTCTTTTTGATAATTAATCAAACATGCTTTTATTAGATGTGTATTTTTACTTAGTTCATCAGTTTATCTGAATTTTACTCTTTTTAAAAAGGTATTATTAATTGGGAGTTAATAATACATCATATAATTCCACAGTTTAATCACATTGTGCAGAATTGTACAATTGCTACCACAGTAAGTTTCTACACATTCTTTTTCTTCCTGGACTACTTTACATCATCTTCCCTTTACCACTGAACCCCTACCCCGCCCATTATACTTACTCTCCCTGAAACCTTTATTCTACTTGCTGTCCCTGTAGGTTCATAAATCCTGAAATAGAAAAACATATAACACAACTTCAAGAGGGTGACTTCCAATGATAACAGCTCTGAGATACACCCCAATATGAACAAACAAAACAAAAATACAGAATGTTGAAAATCAAAGCAGGTCCAGCATTCATCAAAGGGGGAATCAACTGACAGGGTCTTAACTGTTCATGCCAGATTTAGAAAGCACATCTATAACTATACATTATATTTTTTGCAATGTCCAGGTATGACCAGTTGCTAAGAGTGTTAGATGGTGGTGATTATAGTTAAATACTCATACATTGTGGAGATTTAATAAAAGAGAAATGCTATCCCATTTACTTTGCTGGATATAAGTACATTTAATTAAAAGATATTAAAAATGTAGTAGGTTAATACAGGAAAAAGACAGGTCTTTCTACTCCCAGAAACAATTGCAGTCTTGGAAACTCACAGAGTTTCCTATAGGGTTGTCCTATAGGGTTGCTATGAGTCTGTATTGATTCAGAGAGGGAGAGAGTAGGTTAATAAACGTACACTTTAATAAAGGTGTCCCTTCTTGTTCATCCATTCACCTTCTAAGATGGAACACACGTGAGTGGCATTGTGGCAGGTCTTTGAAGTCTTGGTGTGAGGTGGAAATCATAAAGGAAATAAAGTCATGCTTGTATGCATCTATGGCTCCTAAAATTACGTCAAGGTGTACTCAAATTAATCATGGCATTTCATCCTTGCAAACATCTATCAGAACATGCTAATGATTATGGCAATTTTATGGGCAGGTTGAGGAAATTTCTCAATAAGGAATAAAATATCTTAGACATAGGAAGTAAAGTATTAAAGAATTCTGTCTTGAAGGGATGCCTATTCACTAATAATATATTAGCTATTATTGTATAGTCATATTTTATTTTATGACCTGTACTCTTTTTGTAAGAAATTTAAGAAAGACTTGCCAGGGTTAGTTAGGAAAAAAGGAGAAATAAAAAGAAGAAATAAATGGGATAGGTGATATTACATTGGGATATTATAAATGGCATAAAATGGATATAAATTGTTAAATGGAAAGCAAATCTACTCTGTAAACTTTCACCCAAGTCACAATAAAAATATTTTCAGATGTCAGTGATATAAAATTCTGTATCCATTTAATATTTATAAATTATATCCTCATTGTATCCCATAACATTTTCTATAATGATTCTTATAAAATCACTTGCTTGCTTTATAATTAGATATAATTCAGTTAGGTATCATAGCTCACAGACCACATAAGATTGGCAACTGATTGAAGTATGAAAGAAGAGCCAAGAAAAGAAATGATTAAGGGGTTTCAAAATGTTCCTGGAAAATGAAATGAAAATATAATGGAATTTTTCCATTCTCTCTCTATATGGCTCCCTTCTATACAGTCAAAGGAAACATGACAAATAATTCTGTTTCCATCCAGGATGTCATCGGTATTTAACTTTTTCAATCAAGAATTACCCTAACTAATGCTGTCTACATATATGGCATCCCTGATTTAGATTCCAACACAATTCTTTAAAGAGATGGAAGAACTAATCACTAACCCATATAAAAAAACAACAACTCATTGCCATCAAGTCAATTCAGAATCATAGTGCGCTTACAGGAAAGATTGAACTGCCCCTGTAGGATTCTGAGACTGTAACTCTTTAAGAGAGTATGTATATGTATGGATTGTTATAAGAGTTGTATGAGCCTTTAATAAAATATAAAAAAAGAGAGTATGAACGTTACCGCAGATTAACAAAATACTATTAAATAAGTACAAACGAGGAGGCCTCTCACCTCCTGATCTCAAGACACGGTCTGGTACTGATACAGCATCAGCATGGACCAATGGAATACAGTTGAGAGCTGTAACAAATGGCTGGAACACATTAAATGGGGAAAGAAAATATCTTTTACGAAATAGTGTTTACAAAATTTGATCTCCATTTGCAGATGAGGGAGACATGACCCATAACTTACATTGCATATGAAAATGAACTCAACATGGCAAAAAACTAGAGCTATAAAAATCATCAAAGAAAAAGTATGGACAAACATCCAATACTGAATGCACGGTAAAATATGCTATCAAATAGAAGTGAACCACACGCTATATAAAATAAAGTATATGACAGAGATCAACTAAAATTATACACTTATGTGCCTCAGAGCATTTCATTAAAAAGGTAATAAGAGCCTCCTTTGGCAGTTGAAAAAATTGGCAATGATATATCAGACAAGAAGATTGTATCTACAATGTATAGAAAACTTCAACATCTAAATAAGAAAAAGACAAAGAATCCAAGTAAAATGGGCAGAAAAGACATGCAGACTTTGCCAAAGATATTCAGGCAGCCAAGAAACATTGGAAGAAATGCTTCTGATATTTGACCATTGGAGAAATACAATTCAAAACAAGAATTAGATGTCACCTCACCCAATGTTAATATCAAAATTCAAAACAACAAAAACTAACGAAAGTTGCCAAGAGTGCAGACGAACTGGGATGCTCATACACTGTTGGTGGAATTATGAAATGGTGCTACTAGAAAAAGCAGTATAGCATTTCCTTGAAAATTTGGGTATAGAAATACCCTTTCACCCAGTAATCCCTATATTTTGTATATATTCTAAAGAAATAATAGCAAACCCATGTTCATAGCAACACTTCACAATAGCAAAATGATGAAGACAATCTAAATGTCCATCTGTGGAAGAATGGATACAAAAATTATGTTGCATACACACAGTTGAATATTATACAATGTTAAGATACAAAGGGAGCATTTACCCAAGGACAAAGTTCAGAAGGGTTAGGAAAACAACAGAAAACAGTAAAATGAGATGTGATAGTACATTGAGGAGATTGCAATGAATGCGATAAAACAAAGTGTGTATGAATGGTTGAATGCAACACTGATAATACACTCTGTACATCTTCACACAATTATAATAAAAAGCTTTAAAGACAGAGAGAATGGGAGAGACTAGTTATGAAGATCTTAGGGATCAGTTCTATTTTATACACATGGGGGAGAACTAGTTGGAATTTGGGCCCAATACTATGCTAGGTCTTAGGGATGTACTGATGAATAAAGCATAGTTGCTACCATCATAGTGCTACTTATTGCAATGCATGGACGGTAAGGGGGGAAAGAATTATTTGTTGAGTGACTTATTTCTATGTTCCTGATTGTTGTTTTAGCACTGAAATAAAATATTGAGCATAAATAATGTGTTAATAATTTCTTATAGAAAAATTAATACAAGACTAGTCACAAGACATTGAATATTAAAGATAGCTCCAAGGTCCAACTCTTCTAAGATGTTATTCTGTTCAATTTCTCTCCTACTCCTTTCTTGAGGATTTTCCCTCATATCCCGGGGTTCTGCAATTCCCTGCAATGTTTCACAGAAATTCATGAAACTTTAAGGAAATGTCTCACATGGTTGTGGGTGCTATTAAGTCACAAATGTGAAAGTCAGACAAGCCAAATATGGGCCCAAAGCCATAAACCAAAAAGGTGTGAAAGTCAAAGCAGATTTTCTCGCTTCGTCTAATACTCAGTCAGGAAATAGAGGTCACAAAAGAGAAGACTTCATGGATGTGTGGATTTTCATCCTTCAGACGACCATACCCTAAGGGAAGACAAACAGTAAGGACTCAGTGAAAGACTCAAATAAGTCTGTTCTAAAGACACCCCCTCTCTAATTCTTTAACAGGGAACTCCTCCAAAATGGGATCATAATGAAGGCTAGCATCTACAATGCATCCCAAAGGGGTTATGGACAATGAGACTATAACTGTTGTTGTTAGGTGCCCTGGACGTGGATCTGATTTACAAGGGGGTACCCCCAACACCAGAACTTTTTTCAAAGCTGTGTATTTAATTTTTTTCATGAAACAACCTTATCATTTTCAAAGTTACCTCCATTACACTTAATACATTTCTCAAATCTGCGAATCCATTCTTGGAAACATTTTTCAAAATCATCTCTTTGGATGACTACAGCACCTACCTTGATTTCCTCTATACCTCCTTTATGTTGCCAAATTGCTGCCTTTTCATGTTCTTCCTCATTCATGGAAACAAAAAAGTCACACAGAGCAAGGCCAGGTAAATTGCATGGGGGTAAAAGAGGCATGCTGTGTTTTGCCAAAAACCGGCACACTGCGTGACCAAATGCGTTGTCATGGTGGCAAAAACAGTCCCACATCTTCCATAAATCAGTTCTTTTTTGTCACACTCCTATGCAATCTTTACAGACTCTCAAATAGACAGCTTCATTAACAGTAAGACCTGGTGGAACAAACTCCAAATGCATTCCAAAAGTTGACAGATGTCCAGAATGAGGTTTGTTATCAATCAACATTTCACCTTTTTTGTTTGAAATGAGAAAACCACACACACACTTGAGTTTTTCCCGTAGTACATCCTTGTAAGCTGTGTTCAATAGCACAACAGTTTTTGCGGCATTTTCCCAGAGCAGGAAACACAATTTCACAGCTGCATGCTGTTCTTTTAAATTGACCCTGACAAAAAATGAGGTTCGAGTGAAACTGCTTTTATGAAAGAAATTCACTGTGACCAGAGAGAACCTTCCCAGGTTATGCCACTGGGTGCACTAACTCAGAGCTGAGTTGCTTGATGCTCACCTAGTAGGAAAAATGTGGACTACAAAAGCTCTGCTCCTCCCAGCATAATTCTGTTTATTTTTGGGGGGGTACCCCTCCTCATATAGCGACCCTATGTGTGGCAAAATGAAACACTGAACAATCCAGTACATCCTCACAATTATTGTTAGCTTCAAGCCCATCATTGCAGCCACTGTGTCATACCATCTTGTGGAGAGTCTTCTGCTTCTTTGCTGCTCCTCTACTTTAGCAAGCATTGTGTTCTTTTCTAAGGACTGGTCTCTCCTGAAAACATGTTTAAAGAATGTGAGACTGTATGACACATATAACTGAATTATTAATTTGCATGATATCTGAAGCATTTACCCCACAAAATTAAGTTTCTGAGACCAAGTCTCATAATCTCTGCCTCTAAGAAGAGATATGCTTGTACTTCTTCCTAGACATATTTCTTTAGCAGCCCATGGTACTTTCAATGTTCTCCACCAGAACTATAATTCAAATGCACGAATTCTTCTTCAGTCTTCCTTATTTAAATTTCCAAATTTCACACATGTGTGAGGCAATTAAAAATGCCATAGCTTGAATCAGGTGCACCTTAGTTTTCAGAGTAACATCCTCAGTTTTCAGCACTTGAAACATGTCTTGTGCACCTGATTTACCCAATGTGATGCATAATTTGATCTTGACTGCTAGAATATGGATCCAAGTAAGATTAAATCCCCGGGCAGAATATAGATCCAAGTAAGATTAAATCCTTGACAACTTCAATCTTTTCTCCATTTATCATGATGTTACCTATTGGTTCACTTGTGAGGATTTTAGACTTCTTTATATTAAATTGTAATTAATATTGAAGGTTGCAATCCTTGAGTGTCATCAGTATGTACAAAAATTCTCCTCATTTTCAAGCACAGTTGTATCACCTGCATAAGCCTTTCTTCAATCCTGATGCCACATTCTTCTATACATAGTCCAGCTTCTCTAATTTATTTGTTCAGCATACAGATTGAATAGGTACAGTGTGAAGGATCTTAATTGATTTAAAACCATGCAGTAATACTTTGGTCTGTTCATATGGCTGCCATTTGATCCATGTACAAGTTCCACATGAGCACAATGAAGTGTTCTAGAATCCCCATTCTTCTCAAGGTTATTGGTAGTTTGTTATGATCCACACACTCAAATACCTTTGCATAGCCTATAGAACACAGGTAAATATGTTTTGTATTCTCTCCTTTTAGCTAAGATCCATCTGACATCAGCAGCGAGAGTCCTTGTGGCCCATGCTCTTCTGAATCTTGGTCAAGCCCCCTCCCCTGGCTGTTCTGCTGCAACCATCATTGATGATCATCAACAGAAATTACTTGAATGTTGTGTCACTGTATCATTTTGCATTCTGTTGAGTCATCTTTCTTGGAAGAGGCACAAATATGGATCTTTTCCAGGCAGTTAGCCAAGTTGCTGTCTTCCAAATTTAAGGCATAGATGAGTGAATGCTTGCAGTAATTCATCAGCTTCTTGAAACATTTTAATTGGCATTATGTTGATTCCTGGAACTTTGCTTTTGGTTAATGCATCCAGTGCAGCTTGATTTCTTCCTTCAGTGCCATCAGTTCTTAATCATATGCAATCTCTTGAAATTGTTCCATGTCGACTAGCTCTTTCACAGCAATTCTGTGTCTTCTTTACATGGTATCTTTCAGTATTGCACCTGTGGTAGTCACCTAATCTGGTGTCAATTTAAGGATTAAGAGTGTAGGGGTGGGGTCTAGGCTGACAATCTGGAGATAGTCAATGAGACTTCTGCGTGGGCATGGTCTTCTTCTGAGATTTCTGGGAAATCTGCTACTTCCTCTTTGGAGGCCGAAGACACCTCTCTCTATTACTCCCTGGGAGACTTTGCAGAAGAAAAGTCACATGGATGCAACCAGACCTCGGAAGCCAGAGAAGCCACAGAGAGACCCCTGCCAGCGTTGAGATGTTTCCAATGACACTGGATCCAAAGACTTTCTACCCACTGGCCTGTGATCTTCTGCATTCGGCATCATTGCATGTGTTTCGTGAATCTGAAGAAGACTCTATAGATTGCTATCAGAAATATGGGCTAATATCGGACTTATGGACTTGATCTGGACTGGAATTGGATGTTTTCTCAATGTTCAATTGCTTTTATATATAAATCTCTTTCTTATACACATATGCATGTCCATGGACTTGTTTCTCTAGTCTACGCAGACTAACGCACACCTTGAGGCTTGAATTTGTTCTTCAATTATTTCCATCTAACACAGGCTGAGCATGTTCTTCCTGTTTGGTCTTCTAAGTCTTTTCACATTTCATGACATTTTACTTTGCCTTCTATTTAATTTTCTATTTAATTCCCTTCATGATTTCTTCAATTTTCTTTAGCAACTCTATGATTAAGAACACGTTTCAGAGTTTCTTTTTCATCTTTTTCACTTTGATATTTTCTTTCTTTCCTGTCTTTTTAATGACTTTTGCTTTTTTCCCAAATGATGTTCTTGATGTCCTCCCACGGCTCATCCAGTCTTCTGTCATCTGTGTTCCATGAAGAAAATCTGTTTTTGATATGTTCTGAAGTTTAAGTGAGAGACTCCAGGGCATATTTTGGCTTTTGTGGACTTGTTTTAATTTTCTTAAGCCTGAACTTTCAAACGAGTAATAGATGATCTGTCCACAGTAGCCCCTGGCCCCATTGTAACTGCTGATCTTGAGCTTCTCCATTGTCGCTCATCACAGATGTAGTCAGTTTGCTTTCCACCTGGATAAGTCCTTTTGTGCTGTCGGAAAAAGTTTACAATGAAGATGTCATTGGTCTTGCAAAATTCTCCTCTTTGATAGTCAGCTTCATTTCTATCACTAAGTCCATAATTTTCAATCAATTTTCCTTTGTTTCCAACTTTTGCATTTCAATCCCCATAATTGTCAATGCATCTTGATTAAGTGTTCGATCAATTTCAGGTTGGAGGTGTTGGTAAAATTCTTAAATTTCTTGATCACTTACTTTAGTTGTTGGTGTACAAATGTGAATAATGGCATTATTGACTGATTTCCTAATATGAGAAGAGATATTATTTTATAATAGACAGCGTGTACTACTAGGTAGATCTCGAATGTCCTTTTTGAGGATGTACAAAATGCCGTTCCTCTTGAATCCAGAATTCTTGGCATAATAAAACATATGATTATCTGATTGAAAATAGAAAATCCACGTTAGTCCATTCCTACCTCATTAATTCTAAGGAGTTAATCTTTATGCATTTAATTTCAATTTTGACAACCTCCCCTTTTCTGAGATCCATACTTCGTACTTTCTGAGGTTTATTTATGGTTAGTATTTCCTGCTGTTTCTTATCCTATTGAATCATGCCATCAACAAATGAAGATTCCAAAGGCTTTACTCTACCCACATCATACTTTTTGAGAAGGCAGCACTTCCTCGGTCATAGTGTTTGTTCCTTCTGACCCCAGGGGCTCATCTTCTGGTACTCTCTGAATATGTTCTGCTGTAATTCATGAAAATTTCAGTATCAGACAAATTCCACTAGTATTAAAGTTTTCAGTGGCTAACTCCTCAGAAGTGGACAGCCAGTCCTTTTTTCATAGTTCTTGGTCTGGAAGTTCTCTTGAAATGTGTTCACATTTCATAAGTCTGCTGGTATTTGAAATACCAGTGACAAAGCTGCCAGCATGACAGCAACATGGGAGCCACCATGATAGAACAACATGACAGACAGGTGGTAGAGAATTTGGCTACAAGGACAAGATTAAGTAATCATCTACATCTTATGTAATAAGATACCTGAATCACGAAGCTATGTTTCACTCTCAAAAGAGAAAATCAGATTGCTGAGAAGGAGGTCCATACCTCTTTCTTCCAACCTTTATTGGCCTTTAACCCTTCTTTGATAAAGGGCCTTACAAAAAAACCCCGAACACACTGCCATTGAGTCAATGCTGACACATGGCAATCCACTGTGGGTTTCTGAAACTGTAACTATTTCAGGGAGTAGAAGGCCCAGGTTTTCTATACTGGTGATTTTAAACTGCTGACCACTTCGATGGCCCTACACCACTAGGGTACAATTGCTAAGTTAAATAACAATAAACAGCTATTCTAATGATTTCATTTAATGAAAGTTAGGAGATCATGTTGCAGTCCACACAATTCAATGTTCCACCTCTCCTAATTGACTCCCTAGCTCACTCATGTCCTATATTTGGTGCTCCATTGTTACATCCTCATTAGTACTCCTTAGATTGCTTTTCTCAATGATCTATTTAATTTTTGTCTCCCCAAATGGCAACAAATGCAACATTAATCCCTTCATCATCAGAATCCCCCGGGAAGACTTTTGTTTGTCAGCACAAATGATCCCAAAGTGGCTAGTCTTACTAGCAACATAATCTTTCTTAATTGGGAAATTAAAACTCCTATAAAAGATAATTTATCTCTTGCTAATTAATTACCCACCATCATGTTCCTGGAAATATCAGAAGCCTTAGAAATTAATTCAATGGCATTCATGCTATATTTTGCTTATTCTGTATAAATATCTATTAAATATCTGACTAGAATTGTGCTAAGTAGTATGGAAAAATGAACAAAGTAATTCTGCCCCAGGAAAACAATTAATACCAGAGCACCCCAATAATATTTAGGAAAAACTAAATTAAGAGATAGTGACAGTTTCCACAAACGAATTGAAGCTCCCTTTTATAGAGTTAAGGGAAAAATAAAACATATTTCTTGAGCTTCCATCTAAAATCCATCTAAAATGTTCCATCATTCTTTTCATTTATCCTATTCAAAATGCTAAGACATGTATGCATTCAAGAATGATTTGCTGAGTTGTGACTATGTCCCAGAGGTTGGTTTTAGCACAAGGCCACAGCACTGAGCATAATAAGATGCTCGATATCCTGCAGTTTATTTTTCCCTCTCAGAGGGAAATAGAAGATTTTGAGAAAGAAAGCTCTATCTCCTTAATCCACTCCTTTTGTGGTGGTGGTGGTGGGGCGGGGTTTACAGTACTTGACTGATAATGTGCTTTAGGAAATCAAAGTAAATACAATTATCAAATTAAATGGCCATGATGTTGTTATGCAAGTAAGATCCATGGCTACTTGAAAGATTTAACTGAATGGAAGGTTGGAAGTCACTGTTGCAATCCACTCAATTCAATGATTCCATTCCTGTGTTACATCTCTCCTGGGCTACTCCTCAGCCATGTCTTGTATTTGGTGTTCCCATTGCTAAATAATCACAGGCCCTTCTGTGGTAGCATTCTCAAAGATCTATTGAACTTTGTTCCTAAAAATGTAACAAAAGCCACATTGATCCTTATGGAATCAGGAACCCCAGGGAACACATTGTTTGTTAGCACAAGTGATCCCAAAGTGGCTGTCCTTACTAGAGACATAATCTTTGTTATTTGGGGGGAAGGTAAAAAGGAGACAATGTCAAGGGGTTCAGAAAAAGAAAAAAGAATGTTTGGAAACTGACTGTGATAGCAATTGTACAATTCTGCTTGGAGTGATTGAACTATGGAATAATATGATATGTGTACTAACTCCCAATTAATAATATTTTTTAAAACCCTGAAAGAGAAAATAATGTACCATTTGCTGAGTAATAAGAATTATTTTACCATAAATAGAAAAAGCTCTAGAAAATCTCTAATCTTAATTTTTTGCTTATAATATTAATAATATCTATTAAATACAGCGATAATATTATGATAAGAAGTATAGAAAATGAAAGGAAGTAAATCTGTCTAGAGAGCAATTTAACATGAAGGTGCCTCAAAATTTATGGAAAAATGGAATTAATGGAAAACAATTTTTACACAACTTTTTTGAACTCCCCTGTGCACATGATGAACACTATGAAAAGTTAACTATACAACAAATCCACAAGATAATATAAAAGAAAGTGCCATGTATCATGAAAGCTTTTAATACAGGAGAGCATTCCCTGAGGTCAAGGAAAATGATGACAGCATTTATATTGCATATTATGTAGTAAGCATTGTTCAAACTAAAATATAGAGCAATAATGCAATAAATTAAAATATATTATGACTGTGTATTATTATCAAAATTAAGATTGTGTATTGTTATCAATATTCCATTATTCATTATTATAATGATATGCTATATTGATCATTCCCTTATTATACAAAAGGGAGCCAAAGAACAGAAGCAAAGGCTCTTGCTTTTAAATGCTGAACTTGGGTAATCTGGATCTCCACTCCAGAAGAACTTGGCCTTGATAAAGTGTAAATGCCCACAGGAGGCTTCCCAAGAAGTTATTGGCATTGCTACTTGATTGTCAACAGTCACCTGGAAATACTGATGATAAGATAATTACCTCTTTTGAACATGCTTTTATTTATTGGGTACCAAACCATGTAGTAGTAAACTTGGGTCTTAATAAAAGGGAGACACGTTTCACCTGATAAATGAAAGAAGAAGAAGAAAAAGAAGCCTGAAATAGAACATGATCAAGGACATAGATCCCTGGACTGAGAGCCACCTAGACACAGAAGACCAAATATCAAAATCCAACGATGGTGAGGATGCACTGCGCCTGGGACAAGAACTAAGCACAGTGGCTGACGACATGCCAGCAGAGCTCAAGCTTGGCCATTGCTAGTGCACGGCAGAGGCTTGAGGGGCCCTGTGAGAGGATTGTCTTGAACCATTGTATGCAGGGCTCATCTTATAACTCAACAGAGTTGGACACAGACCTCTCAGATTTGTAAAAAATGCTGTTTAGGGACAGAGAGCCCTGAGTGTGTCTGTCCAGTGGTGGTGGACTTCAACCCCGGACAGCAAGGCCCCAGGTGTGTGGCTGGTAAAGAGCCCTGCTGGTGGAAGCTGACAGCAGAGGCTTTGAAGAGCACAGAGGCAGATCTCATCCTGACAATTACAAAATGAGAGTAACTAGAGTTATCCTATCTGCCTAGGACATTTTAGGGAGTTTCTGAAATTCCACCTTAGTTACACTTCCGAAGGTACAGCGCCCTCTCTTTAAGACCTCTCCAGGGTGCTCAGCGCTGTCAGTCAGCATCGCACTGCGGCAGAACTGCTGTTTCAACCCCCTTCGGGGACTCTGACCGCGCTACTTTCAAATGGTGTTTTCACTTTCGGAACAAAAATAAGTTTGATGCGACAATATTATGATTGTAGGGTAGAGAAGATGAGATTGTCCAATGATATTCTTTAGGGCACCCCACGTGACCCTTGCAGAATGTGCAGGTGCATTGCAATGACGAAGAAAATATTCCTTAGAGCAACTTTTCTAGACTTTTGTTTGATGCAATTTAATTTTTATGAAAGTTAAGAAGTTTTATGAAAACGTTTTTTTCCTGAGACTAATTTTTTTATTAAAAGATCATTTTTTTGGGCGCTCTTACAGCTCTTATAACAAGGCATACATCAATTGTATCAAGCATATTTGTACATATGTTGGCATCATTATTTTCTAGACTTTTACTTTCTTTTTTTTAACATTTTATTAGGGGCTCATACAACTCTTATCACAATCCATACATATACATATATCAATTGTATAAAGCACATCTATACATTCTTTGCCCTAATCATTTTCAAAGCGTTTGCTCTCCACTTAACACACCAAATCCTCCAAATTTTCATGTACAGTGTAAGTTTTTCTTATGACACATAACATAAGAGTTATGTAAAAGATAGATAAAATGTAGGAGAAGCCCTCCAAAAGTTTGTGAGGAAATTCCATGATTTTTCAACTCCATCTTTCCATGAACTCTCTGAAGCCCTTCATCTTAATTCTAGGAGAAACAGAAAGATTCAACAAAGAAGATGAGATGAAATTCAAGTGACATCAGATCACCTTCAATGTCTCCAAGGACACTGTTCCCACTGCTCCATGTATTAGGCATTGTTGACTCCACTGCCAACTCATTAGCAACTTCAGAAACCAGGTCACCAAGGACTATGCTGTTGTTCACTCAGATGTTCCCTGAGCACCCATAGCAAACTAAGCATATAAATGTTGGTATTTCATAATGTGATTTCAAGATCCCTGTGGCCTGTCAAGGAAGATCTGATATGCTTCTATGCCAAACCCTGGAAGGGGCGTTCCCTTTATTCTGCACCACTCATATTCCTTTTGAACTAACAAAAGGAATTGGAACGAAAAGGAAGTGAACTAACACAGTATTGGAAATATAGGATCAAGTGTCATCATAGATTTGGTGAGGAAAGAGGATTCAGAAAATATTCTTAATATTTCAGGATCAATGAAAGTTTAGGCCAAACAGTGTCTGTTGTAAGATTTCTTTCGAAAAGGGGTGTGTGTGTGTGTGTGTGTGTGTGTGTGTGTGTGTGTGTGTGTCTGTGTGCATTCTCTGTGAGAGGTAGGCTTGTCAGGGAAGATATACAGAATATGAGATGGGGACAGAAGCAAACACACTTCTTCACCAGTACAGTTATCTCCTAATTGTGGTTCCACCAAGAACTTCTGATGAAGTACTGTCAGAAAAGTAAGTACGCAATACTGATGGCATCATACTGGTTCCATAATCTGTAAACAGAAAGCTAGAGCGATGTGCGTTTCAGATCATGACTATGGATATTTAAGTAAGAGAGTAAATAGCAATGTATTATTTTTGTTATTCTGAGAACCTTATATTAGAATTTTCCTGTGGTAACCCTTTTATCCTTCGCAAGGGCCAATCATACATTCCAGCCAAGGAAACTGTTACTACTTAAGATGGAAAATATGAAGAGCAGAGGAAAAGATATCTCCTCCTAGTAATATCCCCTACTGACACAGAAATCAAATAGCATAAGGATCACCAATCACCTTATAGGTAGTATAATCTTATAATCTGTAATACCAATTCCCTCGGCCACTTTCAAGAACAGGAAGAAAGGTACCACTTAACTCATCCTAAATCCCAACTGTTCCAGATTATGGGCAGCCTTCTCCCACATGAAGACTTACTGAAATTTGTTCTAGACATAAGTAAGGTGCCTGTATCAATACAGGGGAAAAAAACCCTAAATCTCAATCACTCTATCTCCTTAAGTGGCAGTGACAAGACTTAATATTGCATGCAATGTTATATTGATACATTAAATTAATAATCATTCAGATATAATTAATTTCACATCCATTTCTACAAGTAGAAAATAAAAATTTTCAAAAGGGTTTAGCAGACAATAGTTTTAGAATCTAGGAACTTTGTAGCCTAAAGAGGGCTAGAGGGAGAAACTCAATAACCACTCCAAAGACATAGGGTACAAACCATGAATGTGCTCAGCTAATCATCGAATGTGCTCAGCTAATCATAGGGTACAAACCATGAATGTGCTCAGCTAATCATCGAATGTTGGCAGTTCCATCCACACAGAGGAACTTAAAAAAGCCACCACATATGTCTCAAAAAATCAGCATTGACAACAATATGCAGGACAATTGTACTCAGACACAAATGGGGTCACCATGACTTACAATAAACTTGACTGCAATTGGTGCCCATAGCATGGTAGGTGGGAAGGAAGAAAGAAAGAAAGTGGTGTGGGAATGTCAATATGCACCTGACCATCCCTCAGTCGGTCCTATCAAAATCTGCTCTTTGGGGCATCCAGAGAATTGATCAAATACCACTTCTCCAGTAAACCATTGCTCCCGTAGCTGAGATGGGTTTCCTGGTTTTAAGGCCACTTTTGTTATCCTTATATAATGTCCCCCTGCAATGTAGTTTATGGGGTCAGCTAACACTGCCAGCATTACTAGAAAAAATAGCCAGGAGACAAAGTGAAGATATTCAAGTAGAATAGAAAAACTCAGCATGATGGTGGAGGGAAACGCATGCAAATCATGTATGCACACATTTCGCATTTAACAAGCACCTCTCGCTAATTACAAAAGACAAGTAATGAGACAATATATTGTTGTTTTTAACATTATGGTATCCCCTGTGAGAATGGCTTTACCAGATCTTCTTTTACAGGACCCGTATGTGAGAGCAGGTGTTCCCAGTGGGAAAGGCACCGAATGCTGACTTTGACATGGATGACAGGGGATCTTTTTGAGCTCTTCTCTCTCCCACCTAATAGAATTCCCGAGAAAGCATAAATATTAGAGTGCAGTGAAATATTTCGTGAAATATGATAGGAGGAGCTGAGGGTGGTAATGCCAAGGAAAAAGTGGGCTTTACAACCTTGGTTAATATTTGGTCAGCATCTTCCTGGATTGGCCAGCTACAGTTGTCAAGAAGACAGGAGATAAGCAGGGGCTTCGGAGAAAACTGGTACATTCACAGGGAGAGGCGGTTTGAGGAGATGAGCAGCAGCCATTGGGGAAAGAAGCTGCTAAGACATACAAGACAAATTGAGAAAGCTAAGTACTACTGAGAAGGGTACCTTGGTCGAGCAGTCTGGTTGAGCCAGTGGCCAAGACCATTCCTGGCTCTGGTCATTGACCAAAGGACAAGGCAGGACAAATCAAGATGATATATTTATATTCAGCTTTGAGGAAAACTATCCTGGAAATCCTGCCCTTGAATGCTGCTTTCCAATTGCTTTCATTTATCTAAATACAGGATTAAACAAAGCTACTCCTTTATATTTAAAACATTTTGTTCCGAATTTGAGATAATTTTAAATGGAAACACTTTATCTAAACCTTTGAAGTAATTTTGTATATATTAAAACACAATTGGAGATCTTCACAAAATCCTTTTTGAAAAAATCTTCTGTGTTCCCAAAGTATAGCTTAAAAGTAATATGGTAAAAGCAAAGAAAAAAGAGAATGAAATAAAAAATGTGAAAAATTATGAAAAAAATCTGTAACATTTGGACTATTAAATACGGTGTTCCGGTGCAGTGACACAGAGAAATGGCATATATGAAATAAGATAGATGATTAATGCTTTGTCTTCTCAACTGATATCTTTATAAAAATCACTTCTAAGCAGGGGCTTTAAGCCCGAGATTCATCTCTAAATAATTCTATTAAATTCTATAATCCAAATATGAAATGCATTACATTAATACTGCTTGCATCTTTCTTTCTTTATGATACCAGCTGGCTTCTTGTGTCAATTCTCTCTTCAGGTTCAGTCACTCCTGACTTGACACAAGGAGGTGATGAGAAATCATACAGCAATAACAACATTCATCTTGCTGGGGATGACAGATGACCCAAGATTGCAAATATTGATTTTGATATTTTTATTTTTTACCTATTTATTGAGTGTGGCTGGGAATCTGACAATTATCATCCTCACACTTCTGGATTCCCACCTTAAAACTCCCATGTATTTTTTCCTCCGAAATTTCTCTTTCTTGGAAGTCTCCTTCACCACTGTCTGTATTCCCAGATACCTCTACAGCCTGACAACTGGAGATAACACTATTACCTATAATGCTTGTGCCACCCAGATCTTTTTTGGGGTCCTCTTTGGAGGGACTGAATTTTTCCTCCTGGCTGCCATGTCCTATGATCGCTATGTGGCCATCTGTAAGCCCCTGCACTACATGACCATCATGAGCAACAAGGTCTGCACTAGAATCATGATCTTCTGTTGGTTTTCTGGCTTGTTCATTATTGTCCCACCACTTAGCATGGGTCTCGAGCTGGAATTTTGTGACTCAAATCTCATTGATAGTTTTGGCTGTGATGTATATCCTATTTTATTGATTTCCTGTTCGGACATAGTTTTTATAGAACAAATTATTTTAGCCTTTGCTGTGCTAACATTGATGATTACTTTACTGGGCGTGGTTCTCTCCTACACATACATCATAAAAACGATTTTAAAGTTCCCTTCTGCTCAGCAAAGAAAAAAGGCCTTTTCCACCTGTTCTTCTCACATGATTGTGGTTTCCATGACCTATGGCAGCTGCATCTTTGCCTACGTTAAACCAAGTAAGGAAGGAGTGTACCTTAATAAGATCGTGGGCATACTCACTACTTCAGTTGCCCCTATGCTCAACCCTTTCATTTATACTCTCCGAAACAAACAAGTAAAAGATGCCTTCAAAAACTCAATCAAAATGATTGCATTTCACGCAAAGAAGTAAAAGTCATTCATGTTTTGTGGCTCCATTAAGTTATGCAGCCAAATATGAATAAACTATGAGCATCTTATACAAATTTGCCAACTCTAAGGTTTCTCTTAAATATTAGTCAGGCTACCTCTCCCTGTGAATAGCTTCTCCCATAATCAGGAAGAAGGGGAAAATCTCAAGCGACTTAATTCTCTTTCCTAGTCCGTCATACAGTTTCATACCATGAATGTATTACTCTAAGATGAGAGTCTCAAAACACTCAATAGTATAAAAAGTAAATTAAATATATTTATTTGCTCATATGATCTACTCTTGATGTGGCTTCTTTTTGTTATTTGTTAGAAACACATTAGTGTCTAACTCCAAACTTTGAAATAATCTCAAATCAAACCTACTGCTACTGAGTCAATTCTGACTCAGGGTGGCTTCATACGGCCGTGAAGAACTGCTCTTGATGGGTTTCTGAGACTGTAACTCTTCATGAGATCACCCTCATCTTTCTCCAGAGGTTGGACTGATGGGTTTTAAATGTGAACCTTGCAGTTAGCAATCCAATACACAAGTGACTCTGCTTTCAGGGGTCTTAACTTTTCAAGAGTAATTAAAATTAATCTATGTAAGCTAAATATGTGATATAACAAATTTGTGTACTCCACAACTCTCCACATTTTAAAGTTTTCAAAATATTCCTACATAATTTCTTTGTCCAAGGAAAAAATAAAAGACATTAATGTGACCATCAGAAAGATGGTAGAGATAGTTTTCATATTTTTAAAATTTATTCTCATTTTCCTACTGCCTAATGAGAAAATTATTTGTCTCTAGTTCATCCTGACATATAACTAGAGAAGAGCAGGAACCTGTCTTTCAAGTGTTGGGTGTCTTCTACTGACAAAGACATTAATAGTGTTTACAACTAGAATCAAGTTGAACAAGCTCTGAGTTTAGAAGCAAGATAACTAGACCTTGTTTGATTAATATCTCCAACTAATGCAGCCTTCCATTGTATTTTGTGTTCATGAAGCTTTCCAGAGTACAAATGATTATTAAATGTATATATATAGCCCACAATTTAAGAGAATATGTTCATAGAAATTGTTTTAGTTATCAAAGAATGACTTCTGGAGACCCAATAGTGTGAAAAAATGAATGGGCCTAAAGACAAAGGAGAAGAAAGCGTAAAAAGGAACAAGAATGAGTAACAGACTTGGTGGCTGTTACCTCTTTTCTATAAGATGTCAAAAAACCTGTATCTATGTTTTTATTTTTTGAAAGTAAATATTTATCATTTTACATGCATTAAAATTGTTTTTAATGTTTAATGAGTATTATCTCATTGCTCAGACCCTACTTTGTGACTTCACAATGCATTCAAAATGCACACAAGCTCATGCTGACGAAATGTGAATATGATCTGTACACTTTCCAATTCCTCCAGAGAAAGGGATTTATTCTCAAAAACCATTCTCATTTTCAACCACTTATAAACCTTTAAAAATCTACCAGTGTGCTAATGTCTTTCCTACAATTAATACAACATGCTTCTATAATATGTGTATTATGTGTTTAGTTGTTCAAGTCACCGGAGTTGTACCTTTTTAATAGCACAGTCTGTATTGATAAATGGCATTCTTTGCAATATCCATGTCTCCAGTTTGTAAAAGCTTTGGTTGATAATAGACAAATTTAAATATTCTTACATTGTAGATTTTTAAACAGAGGAACCGGTAAGTCATTACCATTGACCTAGCAGGATCTAAGTACACTTGGAAAATAATCATTATCCAAATCATGATAATTATTTGGTAATGAAGGTAATGTTTTGTCTTTGGATAAGACTAATAATGCAAATGCAGTTTGCTCATAAAAAGTAACCAATGAGCTTTTTCTCCTCTTGTTCATCCTTTCACCTTTCTAAGAAGGTGGTGATATTATTCAGGGTTTTAAAGCTTCAGTCTGAAGGGGGGAAGCAGAAAAAGATCACACTTGGATGCACTTATGGTTCCTAAAACTGACCTTATATGGTATTTAAATTGATCATGACACTTCACTCGGCACACAGCTTTCAAAATATAGTAAGAACGAAGACACTTAAAATTGTACAAGTCGGCTAGAGAAATTTCACAGAGCAGGGAAAATCCTTTAGAGACGAGTCTGCCTTGAAGAAGGGATGACTACTCATGATGGCTACCCTATGCCCTGTGCTCCTTTTACAAGGAGCTTCAGAAAGATCAATAATTTCAGAAGGGTTGTGAAAGGGAGAGGAATGAAAACAGGAAATGCCTGTTAAGAGTGGTTAGACTGTGGGAATTACAATAAATGCCAGGAAACAAAATGTGCAAGCACTGTTAACTAAAACACTGATCTGCATTGTAAATCTTCACCAAATTCACAATAAAGTTGAAGTCAGTAATACCAATTCTGCATGCTTTGAATATTTATAGATTATATCTTCATTGTAGCCCGTCACCTTATCTCTATCAATTCTTCTGAAGTCCTTTGTCTCTTAATCAGAGAGAGTTCAGTTTGGGATCAGAGTTCACAGCATACTTGGAAGTGTTACCTGAATGATTAAGGAATTCAGCATGCGGGCATGAAAAATCCTAGAAATAGTGCAGAAGAGGAAATACAACTCCAAAATAAAAGGGGCCTCAGAAAGCTCTAAGAAAAAGTGGAATTCATATTAATATGCCGAAACTTGAGAAATATTCATGTTGCTCCTTTCATCATTCCCTCATTCATCATTCAAGAGTTATTTGCGGGGTGCTTACAATGCCCCAGAATGTGGGTTCTACACTGGACTGTAACACTGGATATACATGACAGAGATCTCGATGTCACGGAACGTATGTTGTACTCTCAGAAAAGAAACATCAGAATTACAGCTGGGCCTTCCTAACACACCTTTTCCTTGATCTTTAGAATACTTCTTCAATAGAGGGTCTTAGGAAAGCAAAATAAATACAATTCTAAATTAAATGACAACGATGTTAGTGTGCCGATGAGATCCATGGCTACTTGAATGATTTAACTAAACAGAAGGTTGGAGATCACATTTAAAATCTACTGAGTGCAAGTTTCCATTCAAGGCTGTGTCCACCTCTCCTGGTCTATTCCTTTGCCTGCTGATGTCCTGGATTTGATGTTTTTCTTAGTACAGCATCACCAGTCCTAATGTGACTGCTTTTCTGAAAGAGCTATTTAACTTTTGTTCCTAAAAGTGGCAACAAAAGCAACATTAATCCCTTTGGGACCGGGAACCCAAAGGAACACATTGTTTGTCAGCACAATTGATCCCAAAGTGGATGTCCTTACTAGAGGCAAAATTTTTATTGCTTTTGATATTTAAAACTCTACAAAAAGAAAATATATTACTTAATGAATATTCAGCACCATTTTCTTAGAATGAGAAGAAACCCTAAACATTCTCTAATCGTCACATTTCTTCTTATAATGTTATAAATACCTATTAAATGTAAAGCTAGTATTATGGTTCATAGAATGGAAAATAGAAAGAAATAAATGTGCGCCAAAATAAAAATTTAATATGAGGAAGCTTCAAAAAGTTTGTAGAGAAAAATAATGAAAAATAACAGAATTTTCCACTATCTTTTTGAAGCTCCCTTGTGTACGTGTGTTAAGCCATGAAAAGTTAACAATACAAGAGATTTCACAAAGCCACAACGATCATATTGCCACAGATGATGGGTATTTATTGAAGAGAATTCCCTTAGGTCAAGGGAATGATGATCACATTTATATAATTATATTGTCAGACATGTTCCCAAGAGCATGTAGAACAACAATAAAATCAACCCAAAACTGTGAACTGTATATTTTTATTACCAACCTCATTTTGCCATTGTTATTCATTCTAATGATACGTCATATTGATTGTGCCCTTATTATAGAAAAGGGAACTGAGGCACAGAATCAAAGGTCCCTAAGAGGTGTGAAGGCTAATTGCTGAAACTAGGTAATCTGGATCTTGATTTCATGTCCATAATTAGAGTATCATAACGCTTTCGCTCTACTGACAAGACACCTGGCACTATGCTGATAAAGCCCATGCCCTGGGAACTGGAGGAGCCATGTGGAGACCCCTGCCAGCACTGTGATGCTTCTACCACCACTGGATCCACAAGACTTCTCACCGACTGGCCCGTGATCTTCCTGCATTTGGCATCATTGCATGTGCTCCTTGAATCTGAAGAGGGCTTTATAGATTAGAATGGGACATAAGGCTAATACCAGATTTATGGACTTGATCTGGACTGGGCTGGCATATTTTCTCAATATTCAATTTCTCTTCAATACGTAGATGAGCGTCTATGAATTTGTTTCTCAAGTCTACCCAGACTAACACAGCTTCCTAGTCTGGAAGAGCCTATGGGGAGCTAGAAGTTCAGGTGCACATAGAAAATATTTATAAAAGTATAAAAACAAGTAAATAGATGAATCAAGTTAATGATGATCAAGAAAAGGACCATAAATACAAATTTTCATTTGTAAAAGGATATAAAAACTATAAAAGACCCATAACATGCAATAACTGATTAATATGAGAAATAAGTGAAAACTCTCTGACTTACAGAATTTTAGTGTGGACAACTGGAAGTATACTACCACCGACACAAGTCTTAGTTTTCCTGAAATAGGTTGACTAAGTCACAAGGGAAAAAACAAACAAACAAACAACAAATAATTCTCCTGATAGAGAATTGGCATGGGAGTCTTTTTTGTTTGTTTGTTTCCCTTTCTTTTTTTAATATATATTTTTAGGAGGCCCCGCTTTCACGATCTGTATTCATACTAAAAATCGAGATCAAGTGAGCTTTTGCCCTTCTGCTCCACGGGAGACTTTTTTTTTTTTTTTAACATTTTTTGAAATTGGTCTATCTCCTCCACAGGTTAATTTTTTAAATCCCTCCCACTCGTATTTCTTGCATGATCATCCAAAAATGTCTTGGAAGATTTTGGCTTTTCATGTTTACTCTCTGGACCTCTACAAAGGCTTCCAATTGAGGGCAGATTGAAGTAAAAATTCCTTTACATGATATTATAGGATTTTAGTAATCTGACCTAAAATTTCATCCTACTAGTCTCTTTGAATACTTCCCCATACCTTCCTTTAAGTTACATGAAAAAACCTTGTTGTAAAGCATTCCCCTTGGCCTACAATAACCTTTCTCCTAGTATTTACCCATTAGATGCACCATTCATGTTTCAAGGAGAATTTCCATAAACTCTAACCACCAACTCTCCCTCTACTTGGCATTTATGCATATTTACTCTACTTCCCTACCTGGTTATATAGAGGAATTCTAATAAATTATTTTGCCTAAATGAAGTATAAATACCAACAAGAGGACACTGACAAGCATGATATAACAATAGCTTGCTATATACTTTCAAGTTTTCTTTAGATAACCAGGAAATAGATATAATTGTTTCCCCTGATAACTGAGCCAACTTACTAGGAAGCCAGAAATATGAATGGAGTATTTAGGAAGCAAACATGAGTAAACACTGAGAGACTAATCTTGAAAAATGATCATAACCATGATACTAATTTTCCATCTGAAGAGATGTTTTATTTTGTTTTTTTTTTCTCCTGCATATACTCAATCTGTTTTGGTGACACTGCCCAGATCTCAGGTATTTAGATGAATTTCCGAGGACATAACCAGGTGGGTAAAAGCTAGTCTTTGATACACTACCTGAACCATGCATACTCTTATCAACTAGTTGGCAACTGGTTTGGTTTACTTTTGAATCTAGACCCCCCTCTGCCTCTACTGTGTAATAGACCCTGCAACTATACCTTTAGTGAGAATGCCTCCATGATCCTTCCCATCTCCCCTGTAGCAGCATCTTTTATGTCATTTGTATTTTGTTCTGATGCCCTTACAAACATAGATACAATTTATTTAAGAAACCCATCAATACATCATCTACTGTTCCATTTCTTTGTAAACTTTCCAGTAATGTGTCTATAGCCCCTGTATTGTTCAGAATTATGCCACCAAAAGATTATATGATGCCATTTTAAGTGTTGAGAGCATTAAAGTAGATTTTATTGTTAGGAAAAAAGATCTTTCTAATATGAAAATAAAGCTAAGATATTTCAGCTCCCCCGCAAAACAAAATTCAGAAGCTACAATAGGAATTCAGAAAGTTCATGGAAAACTTCCGTTATCATTTAGTTCCACTATTCCTTAAACTTTTGTAAGCCTTTTCATCGATAAAACCAACAAGCTGTAGTTAAAGGCATGCTCAGAAAGTGCTGCATAAGGAAGCAAACTACACCATCCAAAAACCAGGATCACATGGAAGGATGAAATGTACCACCAATGAGAGACATGCATGCAATTCCCAGTGGATATAGTGATTGATATAGTTTCTTTTAAAAGTGACCATCACTTTGAACTTTACTCACAGAGACCCCATTTGCAAAGGAATCCATTAGGTTTCCTTTATGATCCATTAGGTTTTCCTTATGTTTACCCCCTAGGTCAACTACTTTTATTTTTTGTTTGTTTTTTTCCCTTTTTAATTATGATTTTATTGGGACTCGTACATCTCTTTTTACAATCCATACATTGATTGCATCAGGCATGTTTGTACATATGTTGCCTTCATTCCTTTACAGACATGTACTTTTTATTGAGTCCTTGGTATGAGCTCCTCATTTTGCCCCCTTCCCTCCTCGCCCCTCACACCCCCTTGAAAGATATAATCAGGTCTTCCTACTAAATGAATTACCAGACTGAAATATAGCAACATACTAATTCCAAATAAGTTGGCATAGATTGGGCACCAGGAACAAATATATATGAAAACAATAAGCCACAAAACTTGACCTAGTAAGAAAAAGGGGCCTACTGGACATAGCTGTAGAGCACATGGGGTAGGATTTTCAAAGGAAATTTCTTTAGGACAGCCCTTCTTACCCTCAGAGGATAAGCCAAGTTGCTGTGATGAAAAAAACATGTCCTGGGCACAATTTCTCTTGCCCTATTCTCACCAGCACAGGTTCCTTTTTCTGAAAATTGTTAATAATCCTTAAACATTATGGAAAATTTGAAGTGAAATATAATAGAATTCTTCAATAAATGTTATGAAGTCCCCTCATAAGACCTCCTGATCCGACTTTGCCTTTTGAGGACATCGCTCAGGATTATGGACTTCTTTTTGTTCTACGGGCAGCCCAGTAAGTTCCAAGGCATAGTGACCCTCTCCGTAATACGACAAGGCACGGCCTGCCTTGTACCATTTTCATAATCCTTGTTAACTGGAAGCCGTCATGGCAGCAACTGTAGCAATCCTTCCTCTTTCTTCTGATCCTATAGTTTATCAAGCACGAAGTCCTTTTCCAGAGACTGGTCTTTCCTGATAACACGTCCAAGGTATGTGAGACAAATATTCGTACTTCCCAAACAAGACTGTTCTTCAGGCAGTCCGCAGAGGAATACTTTGAATATTTGTGCTGAATACTTTGAATATTTCTCACGAATGTCATAATTCAAAGGCATCAGTTCTTCTGAGTCTTCTTTATGCCTCGTCCAATGTTCACATGCCTACATGGTGACTGAGAATACCGTGACTTCAATCAGGCACACGTTGTCCTCAAAGTGATCCTTTTGCTCTTTTAACCCTTTACGGTGGTATTGTGCAGCAGATTTCTCAGTGCGATATATCATTTTACATGCTGGACTGCTCTTTCCATAAGAGGCAAGTAAAATAAAATCTTTGACCATTTCAATCTTTTCTCCAGCTATCAGTATGCCGTTGTTTGGTCCATTTATGAAAGTCTTTACTTTTTTATAGAGAGTTGCAATCCATACTGTAGGTTTTTAATTTTCATCAGCAAGTGCTCCAAGGCTACCTCACTTTCAGCCAGGGAGATTGTGTCATCTGCATATCGGGGTGATAATAAGCCACCCAATCCTGACGTCACTTGCCTCTTCCTATAGCCGGTTTCTCAGACTGTCTGCTCAGTACAAGGATATAATAAGTATAATAAAAGGATTCTCCCCTGACACACACCTTTCTGATGGCAAGCCATTCGGTATTCCCTGTTATGTCTAAAAGACCACCTGTAGGTCTGTGCGCAGGTTCCACACGAGCACAGTGAACGCCATGGAGTTCCTCTTCTTTGCAATGCTATCCAAAGCTTGTTGGGAATCAGAGAGTCAAATTCCTTTTCCAGGGACTGATATTCAATAAAACCCATGTCAACATCTTCCTGATATTCTCTCTTTTAACCAAGATACATGTAATGTCAGCAATGATATTCTTCATCCATCCTCTTCTGAATATAGCTTCAAATATAGCTTCAAATTCTCGAAGCTTGCTATCAGTACATTGCTGAAGCCATTTAAAAATTATCTTCACCGAAATGTACTCGTATGTGATATTAATTATACCATTTGGTAATTTTGTAATCTGATGCATCATCTTTCTTTGAGATGGACACAAGTATGGATCTATTACAGATGATTGACAGGTAGCTGTCTTCTTAATTTCTTAGCATAGGATACTGAGTGCTCACAGTGTTTCATCAACTTGCTGAAATGCTTCAATTGTCTTTTTAAAAATCCCTGTGATTGTGTTTTTCACTTATATCTTCAGTACAGCTTGGACTTCTTCCTTCAATAGCGTGCATTCTTGACCGTATGGCCTCCTGAAATATATTTGAAATCCCCCAAAAAAGTCACCATGACCTTCTGAGCTGATCTCTCAGCCTTGAAATGAACTAGCACAGAAGATCTCCTTCGAGGTCACTGTTTGGACTGAACTTTTAAGGAATTCTAACAAAACTAAGACAAACATATTACTGAATGAATTTGTCTGCAATACTCCACTGATCACGGATCACTGATCATCACAACATGTCTAAGCATGTTGTGTTTTGGTATAAACTTTTGCATGTATCAAGTGGAACACTAGTATCATTAATTTGATTTATCTCAGAATGATAACAACCAAAATTTTACCTAAATATTAGCTTTCCAACTTCGTCGCACATGTCGATAACAATTGCACACGTGTTTAACAATTCACTTCCTATGCTCTACCAGCTGATAACACTGGGGAAAGGAAAGAACATTTCCATGGAATATCAACAACAAAATTAAAGCAGACTTCAGATACTATGATAAGACGACCAACGATGCTGGGAAATGCTTATTTCAAGGCTCAGGCAAAGAGGGATGCCCAAGGTTCAACTTGGACAGGATTGAAAGAGTCTTGTCTCCATCAAAAGCTGAACACATTGACCTTCGAACAACAGTCTACTGTTGAGGGAAGGGCAAGGCTTTAGAGAGAAGACTTCCATCTGACCAAGGCAGGCAAGGATAGCTAAAAACTGAGCAGAGAGTGTGAACTCTGAGGAAGAAGAAAACAATCTCCCAAACCCTTTAAAAAGGACAATGGTGGCCTGTTACTTACGTAAATAATTTAAATCTGTTATGCACTGATTTTAAAAATAACAACAAGAAAATGTAACTCACGCTCAACAACTGACTAAAATAACTCAAACCCCAACACTAACAACCTGATAAAAATAAGCATGTAGATGCTCATATTTCAATGTAAACAAGATGTACTTCTATGTAAACAAGAGAACATCCTCATAATTGGATCAATTAAGAACATATGGTAAATGGAGAAAACATGGACATTGTCATGGATTTCATTTTACTTGAATCCACAATCAATGATCACAGAAATCACAAAATAAAATGACAAAGTATTGCATAAGGCAAATCTGCTACAAAAGACTTCTTTAGGTTGTTACAATGCAATGATGTTACTTTGAACACTAAGGTGCACCTGATCCATGCTATGGTATTTTCAATCACTGTGTGTGTGTGTGTGTGTGTGTGTTAGAGAGAGAGAGAGAGAGAGAGAGAGAGAGAGAGAGAGAGAGAGAGAGAGAGAGAGAGAGAGAGATCTGGAGAGTGAATAAAGAAGACTGTGGAAGAATTGATGCATTTGGATTATTTACTGGTGAAGAATATCCCATAAACTACCATAAAACTGCCAAAAAACCCAAAAAGCAGCCTTAGAAATTATCATTATTCCTTAGAAACAATAATGATGAAGCAGCTTTGTCTAACATGTTTTAAAATTTTATCAGAGGGACTGAAAACCAAGCCAAACTCACTGCCATCATGCTTGATAAGGCAGAGGGTCAATTAAAAGAGGAAGACCTGCCATGAGATACATTGAAAACAACGGCCGCAACAATGGGCTTAAATATAACAACAAATAAGAAGATGGTGCAGAAAGAGGCAGTATTTCGTTCTGTTGTACACCGGGCCACTAAGAGTTGGGGCTGACTCAAAGGAATGTAGGAACGACAATTTGAACCTCAGTATCTAACCTATATGGCATCTAGCAGGAAAGAGAAATCAAAAGAGAGATTGGTGGAGGTTGGGACAACATTAGAGATTGAGAGAGATTCAATGTCAATGATGACTGAAATGCTGGAACTCCCAGACAGAAACTTCAAAATAACTATGGTTGATATGTTGAAGGATGTGATATATATTATGTTAATATATTTTGTTGAAAATATATTATTTTAATAATGAAAATAAAGTACATATTAAAAATCACAGCATCACTATAAGAAGATCTTTACCCATCAGTATGTAATACCAGAAGAAACTCAGACATAAACAAAGAAATGAAAAAGCCAGAAATGGCTAAGCTAAAACAAAATATAAAAGTCAATTTGAGGACTATCTAATTATTCTAAAAGGCATAAAACAAACAAACAAACAAACCAAATAAACAAAAACATACTAGCAATTTATAACATAAACAAAAATAAAATGGATCCATAAGAAGAGTACAAAGAATGCAAGGAAGACATTAGAAGTATATTCTCACTAGATTCTTATACAGTATGTGAAGTTATACACTATTATTTGAAAATAGAGTGAATTCAACACATTAAATATACCCAGACCACCACTAAGGCATGGCATATAAAAGCAAACCACATAAGCAACAGTGGAGATAAAAAGAAATTATAAAAAGCACTCAAGTAATTAAATTCCTTTTGGTGAGCGAACATGCTCTTATTTTGATTTAAAAAAATTTTAAAGATATATTTTTGGTCCAGAATGTAAATTATAGTGGTGAATTATTCAAGAACAGTGAAATCTCATTTGTTGAACTCAATTCATTCTAAATCTGTGTTCAAACACTGAAAATTTCAAGAACTGAGAATATTTTTCCCTTCAGAAATAATGGAAAGCCAAGTAATTTTTTCTAAGGCATAAAAAATTATACTTATAAATTCATTTTTCCAAGTCTTTAAATCACTATGGAGTTGTTTAGCCCTCTGGGAAACCCTATCAAGTTGTTCTTGATTTATCCAAATTAGCAGTAACTTTTTAACCGCTTCAAGGGGCTGGCTTATTTGTTTCACGCATGGTTAATGATTATATACTTTTCACTACATTAGCCACCTTAATCGATTTTTTTCTTTCTAAAAAATGTTGATGTTAACTTAGCTATGTAGTATTCAGCCACAAATCAGACAAAGGACCTGATTCAAATTTCTCAATAATTTCTTTAACTGTATCATGGTTCTCACAATTTTCCTCTTAGCTTTAGTGCTGGTATCACTAAATTTCTTTGGAGCATGGTTACGGTATTTTATGCAAATGAATCACAAACCAGAAAAATCACAAGTGTTTTAATCACTACACAAGCCATGTATGTTGTCTGAGCCAGAGCAGAGCTTAGAACCTGTGATCTTGAGACTCAACACTTAACTCCCGGCCATACAGATTTTTTCAAGTTGGATTTTTTGTTAGTATAGCGAGCAAAGTTACAAACACTAACCAGGGTTTTTGTTTGTTTGTTTGTTTTTCAGAATTGGGCCTTGGAGTGGTGGAAAGTTTGAGCTTGGAGGCATCTGACAACCAAGGGGTATCACTGTCTTCCTATGAAGGTGTGTTCCGTTCTTGTTCAATTGTATGATTTATCTACGAACGTCAATTCAAACACGACAGTCATGAGTCTTATTCTCAATGTTTATGCCCTTTCTAATAACATTGTTATTCAATCAAACAATAGTGTTGAAATTTCACAATATGATAATTTATCTATTTTTCAGCCTTGTTTGTACACAGTTCAACCCAGTTGTGCACTTAGACCAAACAGGAAGCATGGTACGGCATTTAAGTTGGCTTGGTATTTCACCCAATGACTATCTCTGCTGAATAGATTTAAATTTACCCTCTTACAAGTTTTCCCATATGTGTGTCTCTTACTCATACACACTAAGGCTACATGTAGAAGATGGGGTGTATCAAATCTTTCTGAGGTTTTGAAGTAAGTAGAATAATATACAATACCAGAGAATGAGTTGATTACAATTAGTGCTTCTTTCTCTCTCACTGCCATGTAGTCAAATCTGGCTCATAGGGAACCTCCCTTTCTGAGACTAACTGTTTACCGAAGTAGAAAACCTTGTCTTTCTCATCCATGGAGCTGCTACTGGTTTTGAACTGCTGGCCATGAGGATCACATCGCAATGCTGAACCATTACACCATCTGAAAGTTAAAGGAACTCGTGTGGTGCAGTGAGTTCATCATTGTGCTGATACCCACAGGGCATCAGTTCAAGCTACCAGCTTCCCCATGGGAGAATGATGAAGTTTTCCACTCCTATAAACCTTCACCAGCTCAGAATTCCTATAAGAAGTTTTATTCTGTCACCATGAGATCACTGTGAGTCTGGATTGGTTCAGCAGCACTGGGTAATAAACTAAACTTACTCCCAACACAGCATGATTATACCTAGTCATATACCAAAGTGAAAGGACTTTATTTTTCTGCAAAATATAAAAAAGATTAATAGTTGTTTTACTTATTATAGCCATAAATAGGAAAAATTCAATTAATAGTAAATAAATAACACCATAAATAACAAAATAGTAGTCATATACTTACCCAGTGAGAATAAACAAACTAAATACACGCTAGGAAATTAAATACATGCAACAGTATGGAGCTTAGCAATATACTATTAAATAAAAGAGGCAGATATGTAATATGCTTCCATTAAAGTTCAAAAATATATAAAATCTACAACCATAAAACAAATAAAAAACATTTCTTTTTTTACATTTTATTAGGGGCTCATACCACTTTTATCACAATCCACATATATACATACATCAATTGTATAAAGCACATCCGTACATTCTTTGCCCTAATCACTCTCAAAGCATTTGCTCTCCACTTAAGCCCTCCGCATCAGGTCCTCTTTTTTCCCCCTCCCTCCCCGCTCTCCCTCCCTCATGAGCTCTTGATAATCCACAGATTGTTATTTTGTCATATCTTGCCCTATTCGGAGTCTCCCTTCCCCCCCTTCTCTGCCGTCCATCTCCCTGGAAGGAGGTCACATGTGGATCCTTGTAATCAGTTCCCCCTTTCAAAAAAAAAAAGAAAATGATTAGGGCAAAGAATGTACAGATGTGCTTTATACAATTGATGTATGTATATGTATGGATTGTGATAAGAGTTGCATGAGCCCCTAATAAAATGTTTAAAAAAAACAAACGTTTCACTGGTTTACATTACCTTAAGTAGTTCATACTATGCCTGAAAGGGTTAAGTGGAATGGAATGATGAAATTACAAACTAACCTGCATTGGAATAGCTCCATACAAAATTTAAATGCTAGTCTTCCTCTTAAAAATTGATAAAATGTACGGATGTGCTTTATACAATTGATGTATGTAAACGTGTGGATTGTGATAAGAGTTGTATGAGCCCCTAATAAAATGTAAAAAAAGAAAAGAAAAAAAAAAGAAAAGAAAATGCTTTGAAAATGATTAGGGCAAAGAATGTACAGATGTGATTTATACAATTGATGTATGTATATGTATGGATTGTGATAAGAGTTGTATGAGCCCCTAATAAAATGTTTTAAAAAATTGATAAAATGAACAAGGTTTGTGTGACAGTATTCAGTATTCAAATGAACTTGTCTGACATCTACAGACCTACTGTGTGGCACTCCACAGGTATTTCTCTGCTTCTCAGATGACTGATTTTTTTTTTTTTACTTTTCTAAAGGAGAATTTTACAAAGCCTTTTTGACCAAAACCGAATGATTGCGTCAAATCTAGCTTTTAATAAATTAAACTAAACCTTTAGTGGCTAGCCAATTAACTTGAAATAAACTCCTCTTATTCATATATTTTGTTAGAAGCCCTAATTAGTTAAGGTAATGTCTTCACTGCAAGTAGCCCAGATGTGGAAAAAACTGTTTTGAACACAGATACATTAGTATTAATGGCCTTTGAAAATATTTCTTTCATGACAAAGAAAAAAGTCTCAAGGAAATATACCATCCACTCTTTATCCACAATTTACTAAATAGCCCAAAATGCCTCACTTTACTTTTTAAATAAATCACTTTATTGGGGACTTTATAGCTCTTACAACAATCCATACATAAATTGTATCAACCACACTTGTACATATGTTGCCATTATCATTTTAAAAACCAAGGGCTTCCACCCTCGTGAACCCTTTATAAAGTTTAAATGACTATTTTCATATCTTACACCAACCACTTTCTCCTATCACCCACATTTCTGTTGTTCATCCCCCTAGGTGGGGAAGGGGGAAGTGAGGGCAGGAGGTGTTATATATAGATTATTGTAATCCATACCTCCTTTCTCCCCCTTATCCTCCCATTGTCCCACCTTCCCCCTACCCTCATGGTATCACTACTCCCATTACTGTTCCTGAAGGGTTTAATCTGTCCTGGATTCCATGTGTTGAGAGCTCTTATCTGTACCAGTTTGCATTCTCTGTTCTAGCCGGATTTGTAAGGTAGAGCTGTGGTCATGATAATGGGGTGGAGCTAGAGGAATGTGTGTTTTGTTGGTGCTATACTGCACCCTGACTTACTCGCCCCTTCCTTCTGACCCCTCTCTGAGGAGATGTCCAGTTGCCTACAAAAGGGCTCTGGGTCTCCATTAAGAACCCCCTCATTCCCATAGATATGATTGTTTGCTTTGAGTCTTCTGATGCCTGATAACTGATTTTGTTGATGCCTCATGATCACACAGGCTGGGGTGCTTCTTCCATGTGGACTTTGTTTCTAAATAACCAACTAACTAAATGGCTGTTTGTTTAACTTCAAGCTGTTAAGACCCCAGACACTATCTCTTTTGATAGCCGGTCACCATCAGCTTTCTTCACCACATTTGCTTATGCACCCATTTTTAAAATCTCACTTTAAATGGCATTTTTGAAAGAAGAGTCTTGGTGATAGCTTCTATTACCACCTGTAGCCTCAAAGAATGTTTGCATAAACTTAACACACTTTAATAATGCATTCTGAAAAGTATGCCTTGTGTAAACATTTTTGTGATTGTGATTATAAATGCTGTAAATGACTTAAACATACTGAGGCAGGCTTAAACATATTTATTCATTTGTATCACCAAATGCCTTTAATCAACTCCCCCTTCTGTGATTTCTATAAGCATGAAGCAATAGATGCCTTTATTATAATCGCGTTGTTGTCTCCTCCACGTCCACCTCTCTTGGCAACCTATGGCCTGAACTCAACATCTTTTTACCTAGGTGAGCTGGTATTTTCTGTCCTAATATTTCTCCCCCCCCCAAATCTTCTAAATTTATATTTAAGGTGGGAATGGTTTTTCCCTCTGACCCATTGGATAATATTTATGCAAAAGATAAATAAAATATAAGAGAAACCTCCTGAAGGTCTGTGGGAAAATGTCATTACTTTTTCAGTTCCATCCTGCTGTGAGCTTTTGAAGCTCCCTCATCTTATTCCGAATGGACATAGAAATATTCAGCAAAGAACACAAGATGAAATTCATATGACATCAGATCACCCTCAATGTCTCCAAGGACACTTTCCCCACAGCTGCATGTATTTTTGCATTGCTGATTCCAATGCCAACTCATTAGTCACTTTAGAAACTGGTCACCAAGGACTCTTGTTGTTCATTCAATGCTCCCTCTGCACTCCCTGAAAAGTAGACATATAAAGGTTGGTATTTCATAATGGGTAAGTTAGCTTGCGCCCTCCCCCTCTGCCAAATCAGGGGAGGGGCTCCTTTTACTTTGCACCACTCTTTTGTTCCTTCTGAACTAACAGTATCAGAACTCTAGGATCCAGTGTCATTTAAGATTTGGTGAGGAAAGAAGATGTGAAACTAGGTTCAATATATTAAGATCAATGAAAGGCTAGGTGAAGTTACAAGATTTCTTTTGAAAAAGGTGTGTGTGTGTGTGTGTGTGTGTGTGTCTCCGTGTGCATGCACTCATGCTGTAAGAGAGGTCGCCCTTGGAAGGAAGATATGTGGAACATGCAATGGGGACAGAAGCAAATGTACTTCCTCACCAACACAATGCTCTAATTGTGGTTCCATCAAGGACCTCAGAAAAGTAAGTGTGTGACTCTGATGGTATGTTTTCTACATTCTCTAAAGAGAAAGCTTGACAAATTTAAATTTCAACAAATTATTATTGATACTGCAGTAAAAGAGTAGAGAGCAATTTATCATTTTTTGTTATCCTGAAAATCTGATATTAGAATTTTCCTGTGCTGGCCCCTTTATTCTTTGCCAACCATAAATTCTGGTCAAGGAAACTGATATTACTTAAGATGCAAAATATGAAGGGGAAAGGAAAAGACATCTCCCAGTAATATCCCCTACTGTTACTGAAATCAAATAGTAAACAGACTCCAAATCATGAAATGCATTATTTATTTAATGAAATTGTTTCATATTTTAAGTGCTTCAAATTGGGATGGAAAAGTAAAACTCGGCACCAAAGCAAGCTGTGGAAATCCATTAAAAAAGATACAATGATATACTTACTGCCATTTAGTCTATTGAAATCCATAGCAGGCCTGTAGGATGAAGTCAAACTGTTCCCTAGGGTTTCTGTACATCGGGTCACTATGTACTGGTGACTCAATGCCACCTGACAACAGCAACGAAGCGGAAGGGCACAGACTGGCTTGTCTTTCCCATGCAGAGAAGTTGTTGGATTCAAACTACTGACCTTTCCACCAGCAATCCAAAGCATAGCCCACTATAGCACCAGGGCTTCTCTGCAACATCTGGTGTAGACAAAGGGATGAAGCAGCCCAATGTAAATGGTCTGCCACCACAAGTTTGACTTCTACTAACAGTAATGCTTATTAAATATGCTTCTGATGTTAAAAGATCATAGTCACGCTTTAAACTAATAGGCATTCAAATTAGAATGTGGATTTATTTCACGCATTATTACAATTGAAAGTAAAGAATAAGAATTTTCAAAAGTGGTAACACAAAAATTTTAGAACGTAGGAATTTTGTCATGGATGGAGGACTGCATAAGGAAGTCAACTGTCACTATAGGACATAAGGTTCAGAGAGTTAATGTGATCCAATAAAATGTTCCAAATGTCTCCCTTTCACCTACCTAGAGGAATTTCAGAAGAAAGCCCCACTACTGTATCTACAAAAATCAGTCCTTGGAAACCACAGGCAGCACAATTATACCCCAACACAGATGGGTTCACAATGGCCCAGAATCAATGTGGCAGCAAGTAATATTCATAACATGGTAGGTGGGACAGAAGCAAGGAAGCAAGGATGGTAGAAATAACCCTCCCCAGTCCCTCAGCCTCTCCCCTCAAAGTCTTCTCTTGGTGACTGCACAATACTTGGCAAGATGCCACTTCTCCGTCAGCCATGTCTCCCATAAGCTGAGAAGGTTTTCCTGTTTCTATAGACATTTCAACGATCTCCGAATACTACCCTTTGTTATGCAGTTTAAGAGTGTCAACTAACAGTGCCTACTTTAGTAGGGGGAAGAGACCTGAGATACACAGTGCAGATGTTTAAATATGCACAGTAATTGTCCAGGAAGTGACAGAGTACTTATTGCTCCAGACCTAATGTTGCTTTGATATTGTTCTGATCTATCTGATTGAGCATGCGCTAAAATGAAATATCACCTCAGGGAAAGACTGAAAGTTTCTTAGGAGACACACTTGCATGGTCAAGTCTCTCATATTATGATCTGTAAATAATAGACAATTATTAAATAGTTATCTTAATGAATGACTGTTCATTATTTACTTGAGTAAAAGAAGACAGATCGTGCATTTTGAATCTCATTTGGGCGCATACTCGTGGGTGGCTTTAGGTAGGTAAGGTTTCCCTGAAAACCGGATATGCATACATTCCTCGTTTATCAAGCAATTCCCACTAATTAAAAACAGACAAATAAATTAGTCAATATAGTGCAATTTTAAACAAATAGCATCCACAGTGAGAATGTGTTTACCAGATCTTCTTTCACAGGGTAGTTATTGGGGAGAGGATGTTCCCAATGGGAACCTATGGGAGGCTGACTTTGACCTGAAGGGAGATCTTCTTGATATCTCTCTTCCCCATCTAATCAGCTTTCTCAGAAAGCATAAAATGTCAGAATTCAGTGAAAAGTTTCATGAAAATGGTTGGAGGAGCTGACAATGGTAATGCCAAGGAAAAGTAGGTTTTACAAAATTGGTTAACACAATTTGGTTCATTTAGTCAGTTTGTTCCTGGATGTTGGGTGGACAAGTTTCAATATTAAGAAGTCAAAGGAGATAAGCAGAGGGTTAGAAGCAACAGTAATTGATGGAAGAGCACTCCAGCTGATCACGCTGATGGAGCAAGTAGTACAGGGCCACTCCAAATGTGCTCTGGTCAAGGGCCATGACTGGACGAATCACGGTGATAAGTCCTTTTAGGCTTACATGTTTTCACAACTATTCTATTTAAATAACTTTTATTAGTTCTTCAACGTATTTTCATTTATTTAAATACAGAATAAACAGCAAAAATATACATCTTTGTATTCTAGACTTTTGCCTCTGATTTGAGATAACTGAGATAATTAAAAAGGCAAACACTCTGTGCACATATTTGACACAATAGGGACCAAAGAATATATTATTTGAAAAAAATTTCTGTTCCAAAAGTAGAGCAGAAAAGTATTGCAGCAAAAGCCAAAAAAGGAGGCTGTAAGAAAAAGAAAATGTCAAAGTAACCGTATAGTCTGTAGCCTTAGGACGAATAAGAGATGTGTACCAAGCCAACGACAATGAGAAACAGCAGATAAAAGAAGACAAATGATTAATGCTTTGTGTTTTCAGGTGTTATCTATAAACATGGATGCTAAATAGGGCATTTAGCCTTAGATTAATATTTAAAAATTCCTAGGAAAACTCTACTATCCAAATGCCAAAGGCATTACATGAATATTGTTTTCATCGTTCATTCATGTTACCAGCTGGCTTCTTGTGTCAATTCTCTCTTCAGGTTCAACCATTCTTGACACGAGGAGGGGATGAGAAATCATACAACAGTGACAACATTCATCCTGCTGGGGATGACAGATGACCCCAATTTGCAAATTATTCTTTTGATATTTTTATTCCTCACCTACTTATTGAGTGTGGCTGGGAACCTGACAATTATCACCCTCACACTTCTGGATTCCCTTCTTAAAACTCCCATGTATTTTTTCCTCCGAAATTTCTCTTGCTTGGAAGTCTCCTTCACCACTGTCTGTATTCCCAGATACCTCTACAGCCTGACAACTGGAGATAACACTATTACCTACAATGGTGTGCCACCCAGATATTTTTTGGGGTCCTCTTTGGAGCAACTGAATTTTTCCTCCTGGCTGCCATGTCCTACGATCGCTATGTGGCCATCTGTAAGCCCCTGCATTATCCGACCATCATGAACAACAAGGTGTGTTCTCGACTTCTTATTTCCTGTTGGATTTCTGGCCTACTAATTGTCCTCCCGCCTCTTAGCATGGGTCTTCAGCTAGAATTCTGTGATTCAAACCTCATTGATAGTTTTGGCTGTGATACATATCCTCTCTTATTGATATGCTGCTCTGACATAATTCTCATAGAAAAAGTTATTTTAACGTTTGCTGTGCTAACACTCATTATTACCTTACTGGGTGTGGTTCTCTCCTACACATACATCATAAACACCATTCTGAGATTCCCTTCTGCTCAACAGAGGAAAAAAGCCTTTTCCACCTGCTCTTCCCACATGATTGTGGTTTCCATCACCTATGGCAGCTGCATCTTCGTCTACATTAAACCCTCAGCAGAGGCAGGAGTGGCCCTTAATAAGGTGGTAGGTTTACTCACTACTTCAGTTGCCCCCATGCTTAACCCATTTATTTACACCCTTCGAAATAAGCAAGTCAGAGAAGCCTTCAATAGAACAGTCAAAAGGATTGCATTTCACACGAAGTAAGACACTATTCATGTGTTGAGCAGGCTTAAGGAATTTGCCAAATAAAAGGATTTCTTCCAACTCTAGATTTGTTCAGCCAGCTTTTCCCCTGGGACATTTGTCTCTTATATTAAAAGCAAAAGGAGGTGGCAATCTGTTTAGGTCTCTTTATTTTGTTCAAAATTGTTTCCTCAATTACTATCTAAGTCTTACTAAGTTATCTAAGGATTATTAACTAATTCTTCAATTAATATCTAAGTTCATCTAAAACTAGATTCCCAAATCACTCAATGTTATAAGAAGGAAATACAAATCAATCAAACCGTATCTCTAGTCATTAGGTCTACTCCTGTTGTAGATTCTAAGAATGCAAAGATGATTTCTCGATTGTTGGGAACACATCAATGCCTCAACACTAAGTTTTCAAGAGCTATTTAAGAATATGTACTACAGTTTAAGTGTGACATAAAACAAAATGGCACACTCTCCTTCTCGCCTTTGGCTATTCATGAATTATTCCCTGGTCCATTTTCCAGTATTATATAAAAGAAAGTGAATAGGAAATCAAAAGCGCCATGAAGATAGTTTTCTTTTCTCATTTTAATTAATTTATTAACAAAAATACTTCTATTGGATTTACAGAAATTGTTTGGAGCTTGTTCATTCTTACATACAAGCAAAGAAGAGACAGTTTGAGATTTTCAAGTTTTGAGTGTCTTCTACTTACCTTTGACATTGATAGTGTTTACTTCAATGCCATATTTCACTATTAGAATTTCTCCAACTAGCCATACTTCCACTATAGCATGTGCTGATGAAAATGTTAAAATTTGAGAAAATTAATAAAAACAACTGGAGTTGATATTTTGGGAAGAAAATATTGATGTGCATCTGGTTGGTTAGCAAAGACTAACTAAAAATAAATAAACACACTGTCAACTCGTAGCAAACTTATAGGACCAAGACTGGAGACAAACTCAGACAGCGTGTGAAAAATCTTAATGGACCTAATGATAATAGAGATGGAAAGATAATGAGGGACAATAATTTTATACGATGCTGAAAGCACTTATTTATGTTCTAGCGTTCTGCTATATCTATCTATATATATTTACTTCCATGTGCAGGTATAAATGTTATTTGTATTGAATGAAGAACTTCATTAAATGCTCAGATTACTTTCTAACCTCATGATGCTTTCAACACTTTATACAAAATCATGTCAATCCAATGCGCTTATGATCTGTACACTTCAAAGCTGTTCTGGTACAAAGAACCTCATTATCCAAAACTTTTCTCATTTTCTCACAGTCATTGAAAAACAGAAAACTGCACTAAATGTTATTTTTGTGGTTCTGTTTTGTTTTTCACTTAACCCAACATACATTTATAATATGTAGTCTGCAAAAGGTTCAGAGACTATCCGAAGTAAAAGATAATGGAATTTCTCCATACACCTTTGGAAACCTCCTGATAGCACTAAACGGGTAGGGAATGATTTCTGATCTCACAGCAGCTACATTCCGGCATCAGGAGAGGAAAGGAGGATGGCTCGAAGGCAGGCAGCCCTCCTAAACGTACCCCCTCTATCTGGCTAGAGAACCCTCCTTTGGTTTGGGCTTCCCTTAGAAGGTTGAGGAGGCCCCCTGATTGTGCAGTGTGCTGAGGGTCAGGCTGCTGACACCATCGGTCGCTTTGAGGAAGAAAGACGAGGCAGTCCTCTTCAATAAAGGTGCACCACCTCAGAAACCCGCTGTGTCCCATGTGGTCCCTGTGAGTCAGAGCCAACTGGGAGGCAGCAGTGGTGGTGGATGTTAGGAAGTTAAAATAAATGCAATCATCAAAGTAAATGAGAGCTATTTTATCATTGTAATATAAATCTAAGATTGCTTTCATGATGGATTTGGGAGAGAACTTGGAGATGCCTTTTACAGCGCAACCAATTAAAAAGATGCAACTTACTCCCCCCTCTCTCTTTAACCTGCTGATGACTTTTATTTGAAGCTCCCCTTGAAATGTCCTCCACCAGTGTCAATGGGAGCACCTTTCTTAAACGCGTGCTTCATTTTTGTTCCAAAATCTGGCATTCAAAGGCAACATTAATCCTTCAGGATCAGGACCCCCAAGGAATTCATTGTTTGTCAGCACAATTGGTCCCAGAGAGGCTGCTCTAAAGTCTTTGTACTTTGGATTTTAAAAACTCTGCAAAGCGATAACGTATCCCTTGCTAAATAATCGGCATAATTTCCATCCTAACAGAAAAACTCTAGATATTCTTGGAATTTAGAGTATACTTTGCTTATAATTTTATAAGAATCTGTTTCAGCATTTTTGCTAGGCAATAAGAAAAATACAAAGAAGTAAATATTTCCCAGGATGACAAGTCTGTATACAAGGAAAACACTGTGAAATGCTAACCCTACGAGAAGTTTCTCAAAGCAACACAGATTAAAGTGCCACAAATCATGAGTGTTTTCAGTAACGAAAATAGATCCTGGTAGTGAAGGGAAATAATGACAACAGTTACGTATTTTATTTGCTATGTGCCAGACCAGGAGCCCAATGGCAATGTGGGATAAGCACTGGGCTGTTACCACAAAGTCGGCAGCTCAACCCTACCAGCGGTTGGGTGTGAGAAGCAGGAGGCTGTCTGCTCTTGGAGAGATTTACAGTCTGGGAATCCTTGTGGAGGGTCACAATCAGCTGAGTCAACTTGATGACAAGGATTAGTTTTGTTGGGTAATTTTCTAGACACTACTCCAAGTAACATGTAGGAGAACAATAGAATGAAGGTAAAATCCTGTGAATTGTGTATCATGATTATGACTATCAGCATCAATATATCATTATTGATAATTATAGTAGAGTAAGATGATTATTCCTATAATCAAATAAGGGAGCCAAGTCACAGAATCAATTTTATACATAATACGTTGAGAGGCTAATACCTGAACACACGTAAGCTGAATCCAGAAGTTATGTTCATAGCACAATGCCAAATTGCTTAATAAGTTGCCTGGTCTTGGAAGAGATAGATTTATAAAGGTCAAAGGCAAGTATAGAACATCGTTGAGGAAGAATTAGGTTAACGGATTACATGAATCAGTATATCAGAACAAAATTTTCATCTGAAAAGACAGAAAAATTATAACTGACCAATAACACGTAAAAACTGCTTTATAAGAGAGATAAGTGAAAACCGAGTTTAAGGACCTCAAGGAGTCGGACTGAGAATATAACACTCTTGACGGAAGCGGCCATTACAGAGCAGTGACTTATATAACGTGACTCTCGCCACCATCATCTCTAACTCCCACTGAACCACCTTTCCCTGATGGGTCTGAGTAAGATGGTGGGGCAAGATTCCTATAGCATTCAGTTGGGAGTGCTCACTAACAGGATACCTTGTGTTTGACATCTGCTGAGTTTGAAAGGAGCTGTGGGAAAAGCAATCGTGGGGATTTTACTCCCAGCAAGGGCCAGGGGTTGAGTGTATCCTCTGGACCCAGTGCTCCTTGTGACTTGAATCTCTTGCTCCAGAAGACAGCTGTGACACCAACAAGTGGCAGCAGCAGAATCAGGAGCCAGAGCCTGAGACAAGAGTGGGGATTCTCCACCCCACAGAGCAGTAAAGCTGAGTGTTGTGGAGGGTGACTTGTGTGGTGGGATGCCTCTGGGCACTTAACTGGGGGGACTGGATTTGCTGAGCAAATCCAGAGCTGCGGCTGAGCGCCTTGAGGGTGAGGCTTAAGGTGGAGTGACATACCCTTTGGGCATTTATTAACAGTCTTGTAAGAAGTTTGTAAAATAGACTCACTTGAACAGCATTAACCTGAGCATTTCCACCTAAATTATAACCTGTTAACTTCAACAATAAAACCATATAAGCACCGTCTCTGAGTTCTGTGTGGCTACTTCAATGCAATGAATTACAATACCCAGAGGGAAGGCAGAGTGCAAGAAAAATATTGTCCATGTGAATAGGACAGACTTGGTGTCCTTATGCCGACAAGGCTGCTTGCCTAGAAGGTAGCAAAGAAGTCAGCTTGGGTAGTATGTCACTAGCAAGTGTCTAGTTTGTAGGAAAACTTCTCTTCAGATGGAGAATTAATATTGTATTTCATGATTATTCTTAAAATTAGTCCCTTTACCTCCCTGTAAACTCTTACTTCCTAAATTCACCATTGATGTTCTTTACGTAAACACCCAAAAATGAATTTGAGGATTTTTCTCCCCTTTGATGTCTTCAATTGCTACACACTGGGCAAAGATTACAGTCCAGCATTTTTCATTCAAAGACTTTACTGAAGCTTAAAAAAATTATATCTCTGTAGAAAACTGTAATCAGACAATCATAGCATGGCTAGATTGTGCCCTTTGAGTGAATCTTTCTTTTGGAAACCAGCTCTTCATTCATTTTCCCCCCGAATTTTTCATCTGTTATGCAACTTCTTTATCTATTCAGAGATAAGAGGAATAATACATGGATTTTAGGTTCATTTTATGAAACTTGAATCCTTATAATTCATATATAAAACTATAGCATTATAAAAAGGGGTCATTAAAATAAACAAAACAAACCAAACCATTGATGAATACAACTTTGATTTCCATAAGAATCACTTTATTTTACAAGTTTAAGGCAGAGACTGCAATTTAGGTGTAATAATGAAGTTTCCTCTATTTTCTCCTATCAAGCAAAAAATGAAAACATTGGAGCTAATCTAATGTATTAAGAATGAAATGGCGATACTGATAATATTTCAGCGAGAATCTAAAAGAAAAATTACTATTATTTCTAATTTAATTTTAAAAGGGTGGAATGTGTCTTCTATAAGTTTTCTAACACCCTTTCTTCACTACCACAAATAAGTGTAAACCTAAACTAATGCTCAAAACTTGCACAGCATAAGCTACAATATATTTAGCTTAAATCCCAATAAATTCCCTAGTATTTCCCTCCTTCCCACCTATGAGCAATGGGAGGTACTGACCATAAAAGTTCACTAGAACAGCAGAGCTAATTTTACTAACTCCAAGTGAAAGAGAGGGAAAAAAAGAAGTTTACTAGCGATACCAGTAAAGAGGCTGACAGCAAAACAGGCTGTCTTGAGGGAGCCCCGTTTGAAATGAGAGTACATAAAAAAGATACACTGTTTATGTTGGAATTCACAGCCTGGGGGAGTCACATACAGATGTTTTACATGAACTGAAATTTGAGGATAACCATGGGAAACCATTGCTAACCATGAACAAGCAAACAGAGCAATACGATTCTTTAAGTCTTGGGCCAGCTGTAGGAACTATGGGAAGACGACTAGAGCGACATCTTCCTAAACAACATCTACGTCAAACCTGTTTGCCTTGTAGAAACACAGCAAATCATAAAAATTCAATTGGAAAAACAGTGATGTAACCATACAGCCTTTTATGAAAGGGTCAGACCTGGAGAACATCAAAGTTAATCAAGTGCAAAAAGGCAAATATTGAATGAGGTCACTGCTCTAAGGAAAAAACAGACATAAACCAAGCAGTAGCTCTCATGTCATGTGTTCTTTCAATTCAGGCTCCCAGGCAGTGGGCTGGTTTGTCTGTCCTATGTTTTTAACTCCTTCAGCACTTCTTTGTTTTCACATCATAAGGTCCACTTGACCAGGGGATGTGCCACTTGAACTGCGGGGAAGTTTCTAATTTGATAGGGGTGAGATAGAACCAAATACTCCAGGCCACGTGGCAGTTCCCTACAACCACCCTGCTGGGGTGGATACACCTACACTGGTCTTCAGTTCACCTTGGTGGAGATTCATGACCAAGAAGAAAGGAGAAGGTGTTTCTAAGAAGATGATTTCACTTTTGTTGGTGAGCACAGCCAGGGTTTGCCCTTGAGGAATCCATTGGGCATTGCTTATATGGACCCCCAATGGGAAAGTCTGCTGTCTTGAATGGTTAATACTAATTTTAACTGAGTTTCATTTCAGTCCTGGGTGACCCAGACCCCACACCATAGGCCACCTGGGATTTAGAATTTATCTTTTGCTATCCAAAGGTCAAAGATTTGAAAGTCATTGGACTTTGGTTCAAACCTCTTGCTTCTGAGATTTCCAAATAATGGATGACTTAAGACTACCATATATTTGCCACATTCAAGTTCTCTTAGCTTTTAGTGACAGTTCTTAGTTCTGACCATAGTGAATGAGTGTTATTGAGTTTTGTGCCTAGTGTCTCTCATTTTCTTATACATGATTCTGTTACTTAAGCTTTTTTAATATGATTAAGTGAACACCCAATATTTTTCAGTTTAGAAAGTTTTCCTATATATGAACATACCCTATCTCAATAGTATTTTAAATTCTGTATCATTGGCTAGTTATATGACACCACTGCTAGAGTTGCCAAAGGATTTGGGGCTCTTATTGTCATCTATTGCCCTCTGCAAACCAAGTGCCCAAAATTTAATCTTGAATACAATTCCCTTCTCTATTCTTGGATTTTAATATTTGTAATCCTTAGATCACACCACTGGTGTTCTTCTATGTGGGCTTATCTGACACCTCACTTTGGAATAGTGATATATCTTTATAAGTCTTAGAAAATGAATGACTTTTGGTCGCTCATTTAAATGTAATCCTTTACCTGAGGACAATACATTCTTATGACATAGTGCTGCTCAATACTTACCCTCATGAAGGGATTACTCAAGATATGGATGCTATAGCAAAATGTGGTGAAGAAATAAGATGGTCCTTGGCTATTAGAAAGACTAGTGTAGGGTCTTAAAAGGTTGTCTTAAAACAAGCAGTTGTTGGGATTGGGACTGGCCCCTCAGACCTCTCCACTGGTTCCCTACTCCACTCTGGCATGCAGCAGCCCAGACTTCAACCCAGTGTTCCACGATGTGAATGCAACGTGCTGGCATGGAGTAGGGAACCAGTGGAGGGGTCTGGAGGGCCGGCCCCAATCCCAATTAAGTGGATACCTGCCTCTCCCCCCCAGAAGAATTTATATCAAAAGATGGCAATGACTCTGCAGCTCCGGGAGAGGCACATAGGGAGAGGGACATATCTGATCAGAGCACATGGGTGCTGATGAAAGGGGAGGAGGAGAGAGTGGAGCACATCCTGGCCCACCAGGCCTTGAGGACGATGACCCCAATTAGAGCAGCCGGTCCACAGAGAGGACCACCTAGCCAGCCCCACTATGAGACATGACACCCTTCACTGACCCATAGTTCTACGGAGGACAACACCGGAGACACAGTGTGGGAATTGCACCCGATCTGAAACTGCCACATAGAGGCAAAACACTAAGGGGTGCAACAGAACAGCAAGGGAATGGAGTGGCAAGGTCCCCAAGGAATGCTGAAGGTGGACTTTGGGGCCAGGGTGTGGTGCCCCAACAGACTGGACTGGAAAACATTCCTAAAGGCCAACACATGATCCTTGAACTAACTACAAGCTTCTCTTTCTTGTGTTTTTTCCCCCATTGGTTTGTTGTTGCTTTCTTTTATTTTATTGCTTGACTTAACTCTGTCTTGTTTTTGTGTACTCAACTCCATGATACAATTGTTGAAGACAAACCTGTGCATAAACAAATGTGGCGATGGAAGCTGATGGTGCCAGTTATGAAAAGATATAGAGTCTGGGGTCTTAAAGACTTGCAGGTAAACAAGCGGCCATCTAGCTCAGAAGCAACAAAGTCCACATGGAAGAAGCACACCAGCCTGTGCGATCACAAAGTGTTGAAGGGATCAGGTATCAGGCATCATTAGAACAAAAAATCTTACCATAGTGAATGAGGGGAGAGTGTGGAGTGGAGACCCAAAGCCCATTTGTAGGCCACTGGAGATCCCCTTGCAGAGGGGTCTAGGGGAGTAGACGAGTCCGACAGGGTTCTGTGTAGCAACGATGAAAAATATAACTTTCCTCTAGTTCCTAAATGCTTCCCCTCCCCCCCAACTATCATGATCCCAATTCTACCTTACAAGTCTGGTTAGACCAGAGGATGGACACTGGTACAGATAGGAACCAGAAACACAGGGAATCCAGGGCGGAGGATCCCTTCAGGGTCAGTGGTGTGAGTGGTGATACTGGGAACGAATGTAATGGGAGGGTGGGTTGGAAAGGGGGAACCGATTACAAGGATTTACATGTGACCTCCTCCCTGGGGGACGGACAACATAAAAGTGGGTGAAGGGAGACATTGGAAAGGGCAAGATATGACAAAATAATAATTTATAAATTATCAAGGGTTCATGAGGGAGGGGGGGAAGGGGGAGGGAGGGTAAAAAATGAGGACCTGATGCCAGGGGATTAAGTGGAGAGCAAATGTTTTGAGAATGGTGAGGGCAATCAATGTACAAATGCATTTTACAGAATTGATGTATTTATGGATTGTGATAAGAGTTGTATGAGCCCCTAATAAAATGATTTAAAAAACTAAAACACACCAAGGTTGTAAGGATAAAATCACACTAGTATAAACACAAAAATACAAATAATATGTGAGAGGGCTAAGACCCCATTTAAGAACCAGGGACCATCTGGGAGATACTTGCCTCCAGAACAAAATCAGGCCGTGTCAACTGGCAAAGAATCGAGTTATTTTCCTTTTGACTCAAATTTGACTTAATTTTTTTAGTTTATATTATTTTCTACTTTCTTTCAGTTTGAAGTTTTTCAGTATGTTATTTTGTTGTTGTTTTCTTTATATGAAATGCAGAATGGATAAAGCTACACAGGAAGTAACTAGAGTAATAGTTTATTAGGGTTATTAGCAGGGGAGGTTGGGGTGTGGAATGAAGAGCTAGTAACAATGGATACAAGAATTAAGAAAGGTTCTAAAATTGAGTTAGGTGATGATTGTAAATGATGTTTTAATTAAATTAAAGTAAACTGAATTAAATCATTTAGTTGTATGATACATGCATTATATGCCCAAAATAGCTGTTAAAACGTTCAATAGGGCAAACATTAAGTAAAGTACCTTAAAGTAAGTGCATTAAGTAGAATAACTTTGGCTATACTTGGCATCATCTCAATTATTAATAGTAATAAAGTGCTTGGTTCTACTCTTTAAAAATAAGAATTGAATTAGAAAAAATTCAAGAATATCTTATATGAAGACATTGGTTGTATATTTCATGCTAAGAGACAGGTAATTGCTAAGTTTATATCTTTAAAAAAAAAGGTGTCACCACAAAAATATGTGTCAATTTGGCAATATTGTGTGGTTTCCAGTATTGTGTGATTATCCTCCGTTTTATGACCTCATATAATTACTGTCCATTTTGTAATGTATTGCAAATACTAACCTCTACATGTAAATGAGGCAGTGTCACTGTATGGTGAATCTGGAGCCACACAGTCTTACAAGAAGATATTATTCAAATCACACCCTTACTCCAGGCAGCACTTTATTGAGTCACATCTTTTATTGTACAAGAGAGTAAGAAAGAGAAAAGCTATAGAGAACATAAGGACCTCACTGTTACCAAGAAGGAAGAGCCCAGAGCAGATCATGGACTTCAGACACAGGATCCTTGCACTGAAAATATCTTACACTCAAGGAAGAGTAATATAAAGATACCTGGAGATCCACAGGGAATTCTAGACCCACACATATTGAAAGAACATATGGACTTCCCGCACCCCACCCTGAGCTAACAAGAAATGATGCTTTCCCATATATCTGGTCCAAAATCCTCTCACAGTTTATAATACTCCACTCCTAAACTATACAGATAAGCTTCTGTTGGTTAAAGTTATCCACTTATGGTATTTCCACTATGGCTACACTAAACAACTCAGGCAGAATTTGGTGCCAAGAGGATACTGCTCTAACATATCTAAAATATGGAAGCAAGAGGTTGCATGAGCCGGACTTTAACTCAGATACACTTGTCACCTGAGGACGTAACATGTAAAATTCATGGTGTCTGAGGAAGCAGAAGACAGCTATATCAAGATGGTTGATCTGTTGGTGGGCAGAAAAATATGGTCTTGCTACATCAATGCCCAATATGCTGTATTAAGATATATATCATTCCGGCAAACCTGTGACTGATATTTTCAGTGAATATTATTGTACAATTTCCCCGAAAATTAACTGCCATTGTTTGTGTAAATAGTGTCCAGCCATGGAAGGACTGATTCTGTACAAGTGAACAATTCATGTACTGCAATGTGGAGTAAGCCTACATTGACCCAATATCCCTTTATCAAGAAGGCTTTTAAAAATCAATAATGGGCTAATCAAGGATCATGTTAACAAAGGATTGTTATGCCTCAGGGGGGTGATTGATAACACTCTCTATGACACATTAATAAGGACAATTTGAAAGGGAGTCAAAGGCAGATGGGTTTGGGGCTCACACTAAGTCCTATCTCTAAGGGAAGAACAGTTAGTCCTTACATCATGTCCCTGCTTGATACTCGCCCTCAGGAAGGGAACATAGAAGGTATGTGTGCTATCACAAAGTGTGGTGAAGAAAGTGGATGGTGCCCAGCTATCAGCTAAAAAAGCATCTGGGTTCTTAAAAGCTTGTTTCCAAACAAGCAGCCATCTAAAAGATGCCAGCTAAGTCCACATGGAAGAATCACACCAACATCAGACACCAAAGGTTTGTTAATCATATAATACAAAGCCACAGGAGGGACCTGCAGCAGAGTCTAAATTGGGAGAATCTGGTCTGGCTATGGATGCCAGTGGGAGCCCAAGATGCATTTGTGGGATCTACATAGGAAATAAGCCCCCGGGGACTTTTCTCTAATAGAGGAATGGGAGGAAAGTGGTTACCAAATAGAATGCACTGGAGAGATGACTATAGAAGATCAAAAGCATCAACCTGACTTGAACAGTTAAAACCTTGTCAGTTGATCCCCCCCCCCCCCCATGCACATTAGGCCTGATCTGGTTTTCAATATTTTCTGTATTTTTTATTGTTGTTTGTTCATGTTGTGATTTATCTCAGATGTGTTATTTCATTGGTGGAGGATCACTTTAAATTTTATTATGTGCTTGTCTGTTTCTCAGTATATGAAATACTGGATTGATGAACCTATAGGGACAGAAAGTAGCATAAGGGTTTCTAAGGGATACAGTGGTTGGGGGGTGGGGCGAAGGAAGTAAAAGGGAGCTGAAGTCAAGGAGTTTGGAAAGGAAATGAATGTTCTGGAACTGATTGTGATAGCAAGTGTACAATTCTGCTTGATGATATTGAATGATGGAATGACATGATATCTATATTATCTCCCAATAAAATGGTTTTGAGTAAATAAGTAAATAAAACGTGGAAGTCCTTTTGAAATCGGGAAATGAGTAGGTAGAGGCTGCAAGAGTGTAAGGGTGGCAGAGTGGGTCCTACATTAAACTCCTAATCGCATCAGTGGCACAAATCGACCAGCAACTCTGAGCAAGGACAATGCATCTGTGAAGATCTTGTCTTAGTAACACACAGGGCAGTTCTACCCTCTTCCACAAGGTCACTATGAGTCAGAATCGCCTCAATGGTGAGACGTGAGCATGAAAAGAATAGCTGTACCCTCGAATATAAGGCGACCCGAGTATGAGCCGAGGAACCTAAGCATTACCTGGGACACCAGCAAAACTGACCGACTGGAGTATGAGCCTAGGGTGGAAAATGCAGAAGCTATTGGTGAGTTTCAACAATCAAAACAAATGAAAATGAAATTGCTAAAAATTGAGACATCAGTGTGGTAATATATTTAAATATTTATTTTAAATAAAAATCATAAATAAAAGGACAGGCCAATTAACATTAGTAAACCAGCACAGTAAGTGGAAAATAGGTTCAACAAAAACAATAAGGTATCAACAATGATACCTTAAGAGTACTATTCCCTGAGCTCAATCAGCAACCAAGCTAAAATGTAAAGAGTTAAAATCCTTCAAAACTGGATTCCTCATCATCATCCGTATCCCAATGCAGAGCTTCAGCTGGTGTGAGGTCATCATAGACGCTGTCCTCACTGAGATAGCCGGCATCACCATCACTGCTGTCATTTTCATACAAAGCGCAGTCTTCACTGCCATCCACAGCATTACTAATGCTACATTTCTGGAAGGCACGTCGCACCATGTCTTCTGGAATGTCTTCCCATGCATCTCGAACCTACTTTGCTATTAGCTCCATGTCAGGCTTCATGAGATTTCCTCCTTTTGTTAGTCAGGCTTGACCAGATGACATCTATTCATAGCACATCCTTTGCACATGGTCTTTAAAAGGCTTATTCAAAGATACACGTCATAGGATGACTGATTGGTTAGATGTGAGTAAGCAAACATTCAAAGCCCTACAGTGTCAACGGGGCTTTGAATGAACAGCGGGGAAACAGCAATCATGCACGAGATAACTGGTGCTCATCCCGTTACCTGGGGGTGGGGCAGTGAGATGTTACACCTCACTGGGGTACCACTGATGCGTGGATAAGCCGAACTCCTTTTATACACGAGTATATACAGTAGATTGCCTTGAAGAGATCACCGGTAATGTTCTAACTTGGTAAAGAAGGAATACATTTAGTCTTAAAAGAAGTACAAACTGATACTTACCTGGCAGGGGAGATGTCATGATCACGAAGGTGGTTTTCCCAGGGCGAGGCTCACCCATTGCACTCCGGGTGTGCTGACCCCTGCGATTTCCCCACATGTGGGAAACTCAACTGCATAATTTGTGGTAGTGGGAGCAAAAAAAAGAAACACAGACTGATGTTCCTCAGAAGCAAGATCGCACCACCAGACAAGATCAAATCAAAGACCATTAAGGTAGCCCAGGACTGAACAATGTTCTCTCTGTTATACAGTAGGTTAACATGAACCACAGCAAGAAAACATTAGTGAGGGTCTCCAAGGGGCACAACTTGACCAGGTGACACTCTGGCAATGGCTGGGGGATCGGCCAATGTTGGGGTCTAACATATGGTGGTAGAAGGTCAGATTCTTCAGGGGGTGCTGGATAAATTTTTTTCTGAGTGGCTTTTTGGGTGTTTATACTAGGAGTTGGAGATTCTTTCACGGGTGGTGAAGGGGGAATTTGACAGCATGATATGGAACCCAGACTTACCTCCGGAGGTGAACCTGGTAGGCTCCAAGTGCAGCAGTTAGCTGAGGGGTTCCTGTGCGAAGGCAAGACTGGCTCAGTGAAGTTTTCCGGGCCCTGGAACATCTCGGGAGGTCCCTCCTCTGAAGCCTTCTCCCACCTGGGGCACCTGGCCGGCCGAGGCTCTGTTCCAGATGGCACAGTGTCTACCTCGCAGGGGCCTCCAAAATATTTTATGCTGTGAGAGATTAATGACCACTCTAAGGCCTCAAATCCAAATTAGGAGACTTTATTAAGCCGGCAGCCATAGGAGGACTAGTGTCAGGTAAAACCCTGTGGCACAGAACAGCAGCTAGGCAGGGTAACTAAAGGCCAAAACCTTCTCCTGGTTTTCAAGCTGCAAAGTACAAAATGCCAGCTGCATCCTGATTTTCCACTCTGATTAGCCTGGTGATTAAAGAACCTAAAGGAAGCATTAGTCAACAATAGTATTCATACATAGTATTTGGGGATGAGATTTACAACAACATCCTGGAACAAGGTAGAGAGTAATCTGAAGGCTACATACTTCTGCTGTAAAATTACCAGGACAGAGGACATGGCCATAAGGAATTATGGCATCACCTTAAGAGGGGGGAGCAGTCTGGGAGGAGGCATAATATTGTGGGTAGGCTTACCTACCGACAGTAAGGTATGTGTCCTAAAGAAAACCCCCCATAAAATCCTATAGGACAGTTTTACTCTTTCATGTAAGGTCACTATGTGTAGGTATTGACTCAATGACATATGACAACAACATTATCTTCAATATGCTGAAGACTTGAATTGTTTTAATAACAGACTGCTGTAGCCATTTTCGTAGAGCATGGATTTATATGCCAAAGTGCTAACAAATATACACAGCCATGTTCATTGCAGCAATATTAAAAATAACAAAAAGATGTAAGCAACCTAAATGTCCATCAGTGAAAGAATGGTTAAATAAACGTTGGTACATACACACAATAGGATAGTACATGTCCCTAAAGACTCCTGATGAAACTATGATTATCTCATGACATAGATAGAATTTGAGGGCATGTTGAGTGCGTTTAGTCAATCACAAAAGAGTAATATTGAATAAAGGATAAATACTTATACAAAATCAAAAAATATTTTCACAAAGCTATAAGAAACAGACTTTAACAGTAACGAGGGAAAGGAAGGAGAAGTCAGAGGCTGGAGTGTAGACATGTGTTCACCTGGATGAAGAGGAAAACAACATCCAACAAGAGGGTGATAGACAAAAAATTATGTAAACAGGGAAAGTCATGGGGATATTGATAATTTAATTGACTCATAGTGATCAGATGGGACAAGGTAGAACTGCCCCTGTGATTTTCTAAGACTAACTCTTTACAGGAGGAAGAAGCCCTGTTTCTCCCACAGAGTGACTGATGGTTTGAACTGTTGCATAACTACTATACCACCAGGGCTCGTCAAACTCTCACCTAGTTCCCCATGAGAAAATTTGTTTTAACTATGGCTGTAGTGATTAATAAAGAAATAAATAAGTATAACATTACAAATAGATTAATTGACAGGTCAGAATAAAATATTTTGTCCAACATCTTTTGATGGTAGTTAATAACTGTTGTCAATTTGAGACTTAAGAGTGAAGGGGTGCTGGGGCGAAACACTAAGGGCATGCAACAGAGCATCAAGGGGAGCAAAGCAATTAAGTCCCTGAGGAATACCAAAACTAGACTTTGGGGAGAGAGTTTGGCTCCCCATCAGACTCAACTGGAAAACACTCCTAAATGTCATAAACAGACCTCGAATCATATGTAGCTTTTTCCTTTTTTTCATTGGCTTTTCTTTTGTTGCTGTTATATTGTTTGTTTGTTTTTTATTGTTGTTGTAGGTTTTGTCTTCCTTTGTTGTTTTATTTGGCTTTGCCTGTTTTTTGCACTTATTAATGTCTCTGCATGTCTATCTAGATAAGTTCGGTAGGATAAACAATTTGGAGATGAAAACAACAGGACTGACAGCTCTGGGGGGGCACAGGAGAAAGGGAGGCGGGAGAAAAGAAGAGGCATTATAAACAAACCTAGGGACAAAGGAACAACAAGTGAACTAAAATTGATGGAAAGAAGGGTGTAGGACAGGATGCTTAGTGGGACTTAATCATGGACAATGTAATAGCAAGGAATTACTGAAACCCAAATGAAGGCTGGACATGATAGTGGGATGAGAAGAAAGTATAAGAAAATAGAGGAAAGAACTAGGAGGCAAAGGTGTTTATAGAGGTCTAAATATAGGCATATACATATGTAAATATATTTTTACATAATGATAGAGAAATATAGCTATGTGTATATACTTATATGTTAAGTATTAAGGTAGCAGATGGACATTGGGCCTCTACTCAAGTATTCCCTCAATGCAAGAACACTTTGTTCTTATAACCCGGCATTCTGTGATGCTCACCTTCCCTACATGATCACCAAAGACAAAATGGGTGCATAAGCAAATGTGGTGAAGAGAACTGATGGTGCTTGGCTATCAAAAGATATAGCATCTGGGGTCTTAAAGGCTTGAAGACAAGCAGCCATCTAGCTGAGAAGCAACAAAGCTCACATGAAAGAAGCACACCAGCCCCTGTGTGATCATGAGGTGTTGATGGATCAGGTAGCAAGTATCAAAAACCCAGGACAAAAATCATACCAATGTGAATGGGGAGGGGGTGCGGGGATGCATGTGTGTGTGGGGAGGGGGGGCAGAGTGGAGACTCAAAGCCCATCTGTAGACAACTGGCCATCCTCTTACAGAAGAGTTACAAGGAAGAAATGAGCCATTCGGGGCACAGTATAGCACCAATGAAACATTCGACTTTCCTCTAGTTCTTTAATGCTTCCTGTCCCCCCACCCCTGCTATCATGACCTCAATTCTATCTTAAAATCTGACTAGACCAGAACATGAACACTATTACAGATAAGAACCTGCAACACAGGCAACCTAAGACAGATAAACCCCTCAGGATCAATAACGAGACTAGAGATACCAAGGGAAGGTGGGGGAAGAAAGGGAGAATCAATCACAAGGATCAATATATAACCCCCTTTCAGGGGTATGGACAACAGAAAAGCGGGTGAAGGGAGAGAGCAGATGATGTAAGATATGAAAATAATAATGTGTAATTTATCAAGGGTTCATGAGGGAGGGAGGAAGAATGGAGGGAGGGGAAAAATGAGGAGCTGATTGAAAGCACTCAAGTAGAAAAAATGCTTGAAAATTATGATTGCAAAATATGTACAAATGTTCTTGACACAATGGATGTATTTATGGATTGTAATAAGAGCTATAATAGCCCCCAATAAAAGTATCAAATAAATAAATAAATATTAAAAAAAAGACTGAAGGGGTGGAGTTTAGCCTGTCAATCAGCTCACAGCTTGACGACCTCATTTGGAGACACTAAGGAGATGAAGAGCTTGCTGCAAGGGGACGCAGACTTACTCCCTGACATTACTGATGATGAGCTTGATGGAGCTATGCTGATGCAGCCAAAGCCCGAAGCTAGAAGAACCACGTGGAGACCCATGCCAGTGCTGAGATGCTTCTACCACCACTGGATTCACGAGACTTTCCACCCACTGGCCTGGGATCTTCTTGCAGTCATTGCATGTGTTTCAGAAGTCTGAAGAGGAATTTATAGGTTAGTATGGGACATATGGGCTAATATCAGATTTTGGACTTGATCTGGGCTGTGCTGTTCTTTTTTCTCAATATTCAATTGCTCTTGTATATAAAGCTCTTTCTTATACTCATATGCGTGTTCATGAATTTGTTTCTCTAGTCTACTCAGACTAACACACCCACTATAACAGCCCCAATACAGAAAAGTGTAGACAAAAAGATCCAAAACAAATGTATGATTCTTTGAAGGACAGAAAACTAGAGACAAAACAGGAGTTTGTGGAAAAAGAACCCATGTAATCTTCTGCAGTTTTGAAAGCCAACTTACAAGCATCCGTGGAAATTTTTCCAAGGAATGAGATTTTCCAAATTTAATGTACATATTAATCATTTTGAATATTTATTTAATTATTCACCTCCTTTTACCAGTAAACGGAAAGGAAACTCCCACCAAGACCAACCAGAGAAATAAGGCACAGTTTGGATGGTATAGGAAATAAGGGAAAAACTACGGAGAAAGTCCCAGGCCCAGGCACTGGTAGCTGCCTCAAACAAACCTGGACCAGGGCCTCAATGCAAATCCTTGTTGCTAGTGTGAATAATATTAACAACAAACAGAAGTCTAATGCTGGAGGAGAGTCTGAAAACTTTAGAGAGCAACCCTTCTGTGGCCCTGGTGGGCAAGGTAAGCTGAAAACGGAGCATAGAGTATAACTATTAAAACACAAACAAACCTCTGACATACAAGCCCACACTCTAAGAAAATGGCAGCAGCAGCCTATTTTAAGACCATTCAAGTCTGCTGGACACCAAAGATAATGTTGTTTTGTGCCATTGAGTCAACACCTACACCTAATGACCCTCTGTGAAAGAATGTAACTGTCCCATATGATTTCCTAGGCACATGGTCTTGACTAAATTGATTCAATCCTCAACACTAATTGTTTGATAACATAAGATGCATGTTGAATCTTACATTTCTATAGTTTTTAACTTAGTATGGTTTCATCTAAACAAATGTCTGGTATTCATTAAAAGGGGGCGGGGGGAAGGTAGGAATGAAACAGAAAGAGAGAAAAAGCATTGTCAAGACATAAAGCAAACATCAGTGTCATAATCAAACATACTCAAGGTTTTGAAACTCTCAGGGTTAAACTCATGTTAATGTGTTGAAGACCTAATGTGAAAATTGAACAACGTGCATGCAAGAATGGATGACTCATCATAAATATGGCTATAATGCAAACCCAAACCAAATTTACTTCTATGGAGTTGAGGCCGACTCATATAAAAAAGGTAAAGTGGAAATACTAGAAATAAATGATATAAATGCATATATAATAATTGAGGTTATATGTCAACGTGGCTTGGCCAGGATTCTCAGCGGTTTTGCATTAAGACCTAGTTAGTCCCTATGATGAGAGCACCTCAAGGTGGTGGGCTTTGTCCAATAGAAGTAGATGCTAGAGAGAAGCTCTCTTGCTTCTTATTGAGTGTAGATCCTGCATCTGGGTCTTTGTTGACCTCCAGTGCTTCAGAGTGAACCAACCATCTGCTCAAGTTTTGCCTGGTGATCCTGGGAGTTGTGGCCAGCCTGCCATCTTACCAGTAAACCTTAGATTCATTAGTCTCTACAACCACATGTCTGACCTACCAATTTTGGGTTCATTGATCTTGGGTTCATCAGCCCTGATGACTCGGTAAGTGAGCAGCCTGCCCCTAGCCTAATATCTCATCCAAAGACTTGGAACTTGCCCAAACTTTAGAACTTGCCTAGTTGCACAGCTGTCGAATACAATGCTACTTCAAATGTTCTATAAGAACCTACAACGACAACATGCTTCCAATTCCTTTCTTTCATTACTTAAACTGTTGGTGCTACAAATTTTACTTACTGATTTTATGTTTCATATACATTTAAATAATCATTTTCTATATACTATCAGTCTTTCTCCCACAGAGCAGCTGGTGAGTTTGAACAGCCAACATTGAGGTCAACAGCTTAACATTTAACTCACTGGACCACCAGGTCTTTTAGAACAGTGGAAAAAATACAGTAAAATAGAAAGTCTGGGATCGATCCATAAATATAAGGAAATGCATTTAAGAAAAGCTAACACTGATGGCCATTGTGGGAGGAAAGGGTGACCACTAGACTTAGGAATAAATAGTGTATATTGAGTTAATTACCCCCACTCTTTATTGGCTGAAAGAGATCTTTCAGTTTAGTTAGATCCCTGTATGTTTTGAGCTAGACAAAGCAGTAATTAAGTAATATATGAATTCTAATTTGTTCTTAGTAGGTGCAGTGAATGAACTATATGATTGGTAGAAAAAAATAGTATGATGAATTAATTCTTATTGTCTCTGAAATTAAACATTAAGACTAATTAAGATATCTAAGAAGAACTGCCTTGAATGGAAATAAGAATATGCCCTGTATGACAACAGCATATCCTCTACTAGTTTTCTCCTAAATTCAAACTAAGGAACCAAAAGACAGTGTAAAAAAGAAAAGTAATGAGAATTAGATTGTGACTTGATATTCTGACTTTTTATGTAGGACAACTGATGTGATTATTGGTGCATTTCTTGTCTCTGTGCATACTACCCCCAAAAGTTTCTGTTTAAACATTTAATCTTGCATCTATCTATCTATCTATCTATCTATCTATCTATCTATCTATCTATCTATCTATCTATCATCTATCTATTTCAGGCTATCATCATTTCCAGAGCCAGAGAGAGTTGTCAACACTCATTGGTCTTTGTCCATTTTTGAGCCACAGAATCGAGAGAAATAGCATTTTCTACATTGATGAGATAGCAAGCAGACCCAATTTGGGTGTGAGTGAAAACAGAGCAGTGCTAGTCTCTGTGCCATTTGGACTGTAGTAACCTTGCATATCACCTTTCTTTCTTTTTAGAAATAGAGGAACTTAAAAAATCATTTTATTGGGGTCTCATAGAACTATTATCACAATCCATATATACAGCAATTGTATAAAGCATGTTTCTATACCCTCATCATTCTCAAAACATTTGCTTTCCATATGGGCCCCTGGCATCAGCTCCTCCTTTTTTTTCCCCACCCTCCCTGCTCCCATGTCCTTTAGAATCATGATTATATCAATAGTTTCAGAAAACTCATTTGACACTATTCAACCCCCGTTTTATTAAAAACTATTAGCAAAATAGAAATAGAAGTCAAATTATTCAACATAATAAAGACCACATACAAAAAGACAAAAAAACAATATCACATTCAATGGGGGGAAAGTGAAAACATTTCCCTGGAAGACTGGAACTAGACAAGGATTCCTCTTATCACCGTTCTTCAACAGCATCATGCTGGAAGTCTTAGAGAAAACCATTAGAGGACCAAAAGAAATTAAGGCAATACAATTAAACTAAGAAGAGATGAAGTCACAATTTGCAGGTGATAGGATTTTATAGAGAGAGTGAATAGAATAGATTTACCCAATGCAATCCATCTTTTGATCTCTTGATCGCTGCTTCTGTGAGCACTGATTATGAATCCAAGCAAGAACAAAACTCTTGATAACTGAAGAAGTCATGTAAGGAGGGCCTTGTCTTATGTCATGTATCTGTCTAGGACAGTGCGCAAATGTCTGTCCTAGCTGGTTCTCACAAACTGCTTCCTTACTGCAAACGGTAAGGAATTTGGGGAACAGCTGCAAACAGTGTTCCCTAGTAGCAGTAAACAGGAGCAGTACGGGCTGAGATACGGAACTCTCAAGGCTACGAAAAATTCAAACGTGGGAATAGCAACTTTATCTGGGAACACTGCCAGTACTTAGTACATGAAAATAAAGTGCTGTGGCCCATCAGGGCTGCAGTTTGTACCATCTCGGTGTCTATTTTGTGCTGTAGTCGTGTGTGTGTGTGTGTGTGTGTGCGCGCGCGCGTGCGTGCACGCGTGTCTGTTTGGTTCTTTGTTCATTCTCTCTACTTGGAAACCGCGGCAACAACTTCAACACTTTCTCTATCGGTGCAGTTGTGAGGATTTGTTCTTTTTTACATTGAATCATAATCCATACTGAAGGTTGAAATCCTTAATTTTCATCAGCAACTGCTTCAGTTCCTCCTCACTCTCAGGAAGAAAGTTTGTGTCATCTGCATATCACAGGTTCATAAGCCTTGCTCCAATCCTGATGCGGTATTCTTCAACATATAATCTAGCTGCTCTGATTATTTGCTCAACATACAGATTATATAAATATGGTGCGAGGAGACAACGCTGGCCCACAACATTCCTGAATTTTAAACAATGCATTATTTCCTTGTTCTGTTAGCATAACTACCTCTTGATCCATGTATAAATTCCGTATCAGTACAATGAAGTGCTCTGGAATTTCCATTCTTTTCAAGGTTACCCATAGTTTGTTATATCCACACAATCTAATACATAAGCATAGTCAATAAAGCATAACTAAACATCTTTTGAATATCCTCCACTTTCCGACAAGATCCATTTGGCAACAGCAATAATAGCCCTTGTTCCAGGTCCTCATCTGATTCAACCCTGAACATCTAGCATCACCCTGACAATGTATGGTGCAACTGTTGTTGGATGATCTTCAGCAAAATTTTAGTTGCGTGTGATATCAATTGTATTGTTCTATAATTTGAGTATTCTATTGAGTCAACTTTCTTTGGAATGAGTACGAATATGGATCACTTCCAGTAAGTCGGCCAAGTAGCTCTTTTCCACATTTCCTGGCATAGATGAATAAGTACTTTTAGTGCTTCATCATTTCAATTGGTATTCCTTCAATTCCCGGAGCCTTGTGCTTTCAGTGAAGCCTAGACTTCTTCAGTACCATTAGTTCTTGTTTATATCCTTCCTCCTGAAATGGTGGATTGTCCGCTAGTTCTTTTTGGTACGCTAACTCTCTATATTCTTCCCATCTTCTTTGGATAATTCCTGCTGACAAGTACCTAGGATATCAATATTTATGAATTCCATTTTATCTTTTGATGACTTCCAATTTTCCTAGTTTTATGCTTTGCACATTACAAGTTCTGATCTTTGCAGCTTCTTCTTACCCTCAGTCATGCCCCATCAGCAGATGATGATCTCTTAGGCTCTATTCCCATGGACTTTGCCCACTCTTGTGACCATGGCAGACTCCACCCCAAGACAACAGGTCCTCCGGAGTCACATTTCCAATTTCCTCTTACCTGAGGGGACCATCCTTGAGCACTTTCTCTGGTAATGTTCTGCTTCCTTTCATGAGACCTTCAGTATCTGAAAATGTTTAGATTTTATGCATATGTTTCTGTGGCTACTTCCTCTGGAGTGGACAGTCAGTTCCTTCTTTGGAGTCTACTCTTAGTATGGAAGGTCCACTGAAACCTGTTCACTGTGTGTGACCTTGCTGGCATTTAAAACACCAGTAACATAGCTTCTAGCATCAGCAATAACATACCATATTATGGCAAACTGACAGGTAAGTGCTTCAATTAACCAACTGAACTAGTATCCAGAAATCATTAAGTGTAAACAAAAGATTTTAACAATCCTAAAATATAATCAAAATGACATTTATTTCAACAAAAATAAGGAATTTTCTAGATTTTTCATAAAATATTAATACTATTCAGGTTTATGAACCATGTCTCAATAAATGTTAAAATGATTCAAATGATACAATGTATATGACCAAATTTAATTAAATTTTAAATCAATGAGCTCAATATTTCTGAGAAACATCTGGCATTAGAAGTCAATATCAGAGTTTGTGAGATATAGCCATATTTATATGTAAGCGTACGCCTCGCTAACAATAATAGCAATTAAAATAGCTATAGGATAGATGGCTGTGTCTGAATAGCCTAGAGTATGCTCAAAGAAAAGGTAAATGAAATACTGATTTTAAAATGTAAGTGGAGACAGAAACGCATCTCTAGACCTATAAAGAAATTATTTAGAAAATTACAGTTAAATCACTTAAATGCAACTCAGATAGGTCTCTTATACTATAGTGAGTGAACTTCCTGTGAAAGAAAAAGACTGAGATAATGGGAACATTTGGATAGACACAACTGAGACTGAAAAGTTCACAAGAGATGCAGAACATAATTTCCACAGAAAAAAACATTTCTATTGTGCACTGATTCTAGAAACAGGGCTAGTGGGTAGAAGTATCAGTTGGATTAGTTTCAACTATATATAACAGGAAATGCATAAAACAGTGGTTTAATTATTTTTTCTTCACATGTAAAGGTTAGGATAAAACCATGAGGAATTTAGACTCATTGTTGGGCTGTAATCCACGAGGCCAGCAGTTTGAAGCCACCAGCCACTCCAAGGGAGAAAGGCAGGACTTTCTTCTCCTGCTGACAGTTACAGCCAGTGCTCACACTTTCTCAGTATGCAAGCTACTTATAAAATGATCAAGTCAAAATGATCTACCAACTACAAAAATGCAAAACATAAATTTAGTTTTATTTATTTGTTACATTTATTCATAAATGAACAGTTCTGGGACTTACTCCCAGAGGGAAAGTACCCAAACATGAGAAAATGTGCTACCTCCTTGTCTGTTCATTCACAGATCACGATCGACGTATTGAGCATCCCTGAGTTAGTCTCAGAAACTCACAGGATCAGTTCTGTCCTGCCCTATAGGGTCTCAGTGAGTTGGCGTGTATGCAATGGCAGTGGTTTTTTTATTTTCTTCTTTCAGTTTACCATTCTGAGCATACCACTTAAAGTCGGTGAGGTACCCCAAGTTGCTAAGCTGTTGCTGGAACTCCAACTTATATTCACTGTGCAGTAAAGAAAAAGGATTAAAAGGGCAAAAGAAAAAAGATTCCCATCCAAAACATGCACAAGCTCTTTGACTTCATTATAGAAAGAAATCACACAAGCCACTTTCCCTCACTTATCATTGGTCAAAATCTTGGTCACGTGGTGATACCAGCTGTAAAGGAAGCTGAGTAGTATTTTATTAATGCTTTGCCATCCTTAATAAAACTAGGCGCATGCTTAAGAATGAGAGGGAAAGTAAATTGCACAGGAACTAATCAGTTTGTGACACAACATTGCCCAGGATGCTTTTCAAGTATTATTCTTGAGATAGAAAGATATCTCTGCTCCCTATTCGGAGAAATTTTCTCAATAACTGTTTGCTAAGAGGAACAGTGAGGTGTGTTGTGGCATGGCTAATAGGTGTGAGAAGCTTCAATAGAGAAGTCTCGAATCATGTATGCATAAAGGCAGCAGACACAGAAAATATTGTAGAAACATTATAGTTTGTCAAAATTTAATAGCAACCAAGCTATTCCTCAACAACGAATGAAATCAACTGTGGCTCATTCGTAGAATGAACTATTGTCCAGCAAAGTAAAAGAGCCATCATGTCACAAAAAGACATGGAGAATCTTAAATATATATCATTAAATGAACGAAACCTGTCTGAAAGGACTACAAATTGCATGATTCACACTACATCACGTTCTCGAAAGGGCTAAACTACAGATCTAGAGGGGGGGGGGGAAGAAAGAAAGAAGGAAGGCAGGTAGAAAAGGTCAGTGGCTGTAAGGTGTTTAGGAAGAGAGGAAGAGGAAGGAATAGATGGAAGAGGTGATCTTTATGGTAACGTATCAATCATTTTGACACTATAAGGCAGAACAAATGGCATTATTTGTCAAAACTTACAGGACTGCACAACAGAAAGAGTAAACAGCAACATAAGCTATAGACTTTAATTAATAATCTAGTATCAATACTTACTTAATCTGTATGCTGAGCAAATAATTCAAGAAGCTGGACTATATGTAAAAGAATGCAGAATAAGGATTGAAAGACTTGTCCACAACCTATGATATGCAGATGACACAACCTTTCTGGTTGAAAGTGAAGAGAACTTGACGAATTTACTGATCAAATCAAAGACTATGCATTACATTTCAATGTCAAGGAATAAAATACTCAAAAAGAGACCAGTCAAATACCTCGTGATAAATGGAGAAAAGATAGAAGTTATTAAGAATCTCATTATACCTGGATCTGCAATCAATGCTAATGGAAGAAAGAGTTGAAAAATTTATGCATCGCATTAGGCAAATCGATTGCACAAGACTTCTTTAAAAAGTTGAAAGAAAGTACGTAACTGTGAGGACTACAGTGTGTTTGATCTGCACATTGATATTTTCAGTTGTCTCATGCGTATGAGAGCTGGACAATAAATTAAGAAGACAAAAAGGAATTAATGTCCTGAAATTATGGTATTCGCAAACACTATCAGTTCATTGCATTGTAATGCCTTGAGAATTGCTATGCTGCTGGAGGTATGCCATCAATATTGCAAATACCAACAAGGTCACCCAGCTGAACAGGTTTCAAGAGCACTCTGAGACTAAGAGCAGACTAGAAGAAGGAATAAGCTGTCCACTTCCAAGGGATCAGCCACTGAAAACTTTATGAATAGCAGCTGAACGTTGCTATATATAGTCACAGAAGATGGGCCCCTCGAGTTGGAAGGCACTATAATGCAACTGAGGAAGAGCTGCCTCCTCAAAGTAGGGTTGGCCATAATTACATGGAAAACAGATTTCATTTGCTTGTGGGGCACAACTCAAAATGAGAAGAAACAACTATAAACATCCATTAATAATTGTCATGTGGAATGTATGTATGTAGTATGAATCTAGGAAAATTGGAAGTGGTCATAAATGAAATAAGGCACACAGATATCTATATCAATAGTGAGCTGAAATAAATGAAGTATTATTTGCCATTTTGGATCAGACAGTAACGTGATTTATTGTGCCAGGAATTATAAACTCAAGAAGAATGGCATCACATTCATTGTCAAAAAGAACATTTCAAGCTCAATATACAAGTATATTGCTGTCTGTGATGGGAAAATATCTACGCACATACAAGCAAGTCCAGCTAATACGACTATTAATCAAATCAAACACCAACCATTAAAGCCAGTGCTGAATTAAAGAATACCGCCAACTTCTTCAGTCTGAAATTGTTCAAACATGCAATCAAGATGCATTGATAATTACTCATATTTTATTGGAATGCAAAAGTGGGAAAAATTAGAAAAGAAACGAGATCATATGATAAAATTTTGTAAAACTAATAACTTCTACCTTGGAAGTGCATTTTTCAGCAACATAACCATAACTGTACATATGGACCTCATCAGACAGAAATCAGAATGTGTTGCTCTACTAACCAAAAGGTCTACAGTTTGAAAACACTGGCAACTATGTTTGAGGAAGATGAGGCTCTCTACTACTGTTAAGATTTATAGTCTTTGAACCCACAGAGGCAGTTTTACTCTGTCCTATAGGATTATGGTGTCAGCAAAGTATATTCAGTCTACCATGCAGTACCAGTTTGTTGCACTGAAATGCCCTGAATGTTGCTGTGATGATGAAGGTATGTCACCGATATTTCAAATACCAACAGGGTCACCCAGAATTGACTCAATGGCAACGAGTTTGATTTGAGTGGTGAGAAGAGACCATGGGAAACTCAATATCAGCTTCTAAAAGATTTCCAGCAACTAAAACTTTCAGAAGTTAAGTTCTACTCTGCAAAATTAGAGTTACCACGAGTCACAATCAACAGTAATTCCTAAGCTTTGGGTTTGCAACAAATGTGGCAACCGGTGTTAATAAGAGAAGAAACTGTGTGCAATGGGCGAGGGAGGATCTGCTGGAACTCTGCATTTTTTGCACAGTTTTCTGCAAACATGAAAATAAAATATGTCGTAAAGAAAAAGAAAGTCAGCAGAAACACCTGGTTTCCAGGTGAGGGCAGCAAGCCCAGCCCGGTGGGATCCAGCTTCATCCAGGATCAACAGAAGGAGCTGAAGGAAGAGTGAGTGTCCACAGAAAAGGCAGCAAAGGTAGGCAAATAAAGTATTTTATTCAAGTTTACTGGGAAGCAATCATCTTTAACAGAACATTAAATGTGTCAAACTATTTCTTTTCCAGTACTTGGAATACAAAATTCCCTATTGCGTCAAATATCAAAAAGTAGTTTCATAGCCTACTCAAAACCAACTGAGTGGGAAGATTAAAAAAAAAGAAAATCTAGACCAGGTTACTCTAGAGGGCAAAAAAATATTGAATGCGAACGCTGCTAGTTCTCTTAACTATTGAGAAAGTGGCTAGCACACTCGGGAGGAAGAATTAGGATCTTTTAAGAGTAGAATAGCTGTTCAGAACCCCAAACACTAAAATAACGTAGCTTTTTTCTTCTAATGTAGAAATATGGATGTAAACTCAGTCTCTACTCCTTAGTTTCCTCTTGGGTAAAAATTATGTCAATTCTGACTACTTTACTTTATATGGGATTTACATCCAATAAGGATGACATACGTGCACATTAAGTGCCGCACACAGCATCTAATACTGGGTGGGGGTGGTACTTAACAGAGAAGGTGAAACAGAAGTCATTTAACATCTGACTGCTCTCAATGTCTCCAAGGGCACTATTCCCACTGCCACACGTGTTTTTGCATTATTGATTCCACTGACAACTCATTAGCAAATTTTGAAACTGGGTCACCAAGGACTTTCTTATTCTTCATTCAGATGTTCCCTGTGCACAGATAGCAAGCTAAACATATAAAAGAAATGCTGCTATTAAAGAATTTGCAGGTTAACCTGCCACCCTGCCCAGAAAGACCAGATTTACCCCTCCATCAAATCAGGGAGAAGAATTTCTTTTTTCTCTACCCTACTCTTTTCTTCTTTTTTAACTAATAGAATACTAGGAAATATAGAATAAGGTTCCATTTTTACTTAGCAAAGGAGGAGTGGGGAATGGATGCATATTTGTCAAGAGCAATGAGAATGTAGGTGAATACCATTTTGTAAAACTAGCATGTGACTGTGTGTGTGTGTGTGTGTGTGTGTGTGTACAAGGGCAGAGGTAAGCCTGAAGTTGGAAGCAAGTGGAACATGAGGTGGAAATACAAGTACACACAAACCTCCTTATCAGCATCATGTTCTTCAAGTTGTGGTACCCTCATGGACCTCTGATGAAGCACTATCAGAAAAGTAAGTATGCAATTGATGCGACATATTTTCCATGTTCTCTAAATATAGACAGAGAAGAGAATAAGTGTAGTCTGTTGTGAAATTTGGTTTCTAATTGATGGCAATTAATAATGCAGAAAGGGAACCAAAAGTTATTTCAGATATGCTATTATAACAAATGAACTTGAAATTCAAAGTTTCCTCTCATGATTGTTATATCCTTTCAAAGGTACTAATAGTAAATATTAGTTGAAGAAACTGTTGCTACTTAAAAGACAAAAAAAAATGACAGTCGAAAAGACACCTTCTCCCATTAATATCCTGTAGTATCGTAAGGATTAGAAATTACAGGTGATTTGGTCTTATTACGTATCTGTTATTTGAATCATTCCACCGCTTTTTAGAAGACAGAATAGAAGGAAACCTTCAGACACTATTTCAACCTGAACTCTCTCTGTCCATGGGACACCTCTGTTCCAAATGAAGATTGATTGAGGTTTGATCCAAATATAAGCATGGGCAATGCATCTGAAATGCACACACACAAAAAATACAAAATAGGAAGTCTATTCAGATGGAAAATTGAACCTCAATCACTCAAAGTGACAATAACAGTTGATAGTTTTAAACAGACTGAATTGTCGAGGACTTTCTGTTTACTTAGGCAGGAGAAAAGTGGATAACAATTTTATAAAATTATTAAAATGAATTCCACCTGAAGAGTCAATACATAAATAATTCTCAGGATCCCAGGGAAATTTTTCTAACTCAATATAAAATGGTATAGTTTCTGGTAGAAGAAGTAAAAAGTCATCTTATATCCAAAGGACCTGAATCCACAAGCTTAGCTAAATTATTAATAGCAGTGTTAATAGAATAAGCTTTAGGAATTAACATACAATTCTCTTAAACGTTACCACATTACTATATCGGGCATTTAATATATTAAATCAATGAAGATTCAACTACTATTCTAAATGGGTTAAAATGTTTTCTCTCACAATAAAGGAATAAGAGTTATGATAAGGAGAAGCAGATACTTTTTGAGCCTAGGAACTTCCCAGGAGGGGGAGGCTGGTGAGAGGACACCAAAGGCCAGAACAAAGATGCTCCAGAAGATGCTCTCAAATGGCAAGAAGCCAGACAGGAGCAATCAGGGAGGGACAGAAGGAATAACTATGGAGGTAGCGAAGGAAGAAGGGAGGAAAACAGGATGGAGGGAGGAAAGAAGGAAGGTAGGATTTTCCAGATGAAAATGAGCCTGAACGATTACTCAGTTTGGCTTCTCAGTCTTCTCCTGACAATACTTGGCGAGCTGCCACACCTCCAGTATACCATTTCTCCCACGAGGTAAGACATGTTTTCTGGGCTACACCCATGTCTATGAACCATGAGCAATGCACCTTGCCAATCCAGACAGAAAAGAGTCTAGAGAAACTTAGTGGCGATAGTAAATATGGCCAGTTGCCAGTAAAACTGGGAGTTACTATCAAGGAAAACCGCATGGGGTGCTTATTGTCCAAGTCCAAAGTTGACGTTTCCTCTTTCTTCTTGCTCTATCACAGAGCATGCACTAAAATGACACCGTATCACCATTGAGAGTGTTGCTTCTTCACGCATGGACCGCCAGCCCCTGATATTATGCTCTGGATGTAAAAAACAAAGACAAAAGTCCACTGCCCTTGATTCAATTCCAACTCATACCCTATAGAACAGAATAGAAGTGCTCCCTAAGGTTTTTGAGACTATAGATCTTGATAGGGATAGTCTCATCTTTCTCCCAAGGGCCAGGTGGTGGATTTGAACCACTCACCTTCAAGCTAGCAGCACATGTTATCCATTATGCCATTAGGGCTCCTATCTATAAATAATAGCTGCCCATCAAGTATTTGCCTGAATGAATGAATTTTTATTATTTACATGAGCAATAAGAAGTAAAATAACCTAAATTCTGCTTGGTTTTCAATTTGGAGCACATATATTGGATACAATGAGATGGCTAAGGCTTTCTACAAATCTGATATGCCCCAAATACTCACTTAACAATCAGTCCCAGCTAAAAAACCACAATGACATATTACCAGTCAATGTGTTAAATTATTCTTAACTAATGGCAACCCCAGTGAAAATGTTTTTACCAGATCTTCTTTTACAGGGCAGTTACTTGGGATTAGAAAGTACAGGTTGTTTGGTCGTATTATCTATCTTTAATTTAAATTTGTTCACAATGTGAATCTCAATGAAGGCAAGTTTTTATACCAAGGAAAGGGAATCTTTCTGAGCGCTCTACTTCCCCATCCAGTGATATTTTTGAGAAAATGTCAAATAGTAGCTGCAAAGAGGCATGGAATTGGTGGGAGACAATGACAATGTCAATGTCAAAGGAGAAAGTGGATTTTTTCAATATTAGTTTACAAAACCTAGGTCACAGGAACAGTGTGTTCCTGGATGTTGCTTTAACAGTTGCTTATATCAAGAACATAGGGAGTGTAAGCAGCAAGGCTAGAGGGCTTGCTGGTAAACTAAGTGGGAAAAGGTAATTTGAGGAAATAAGCATCAGCCTGTGTGGAAAAGGGAGGTAACTAAGACATGCCTAAAAGATCTGAAAACAGCGTACTGCTGAGCAGAGTGCTCAAGTCAGGCTGACAGATCCTTACTTCTGACCCAAACATAATGACAATGCTACTTGGATTTACTCTCAAGCCTAGTAAAAATTTCAAGGCACTACTTCACAAAACCCTCTGTTTAAACAGATCATATCATTGGCTTAGAACTATTTTCCTATACTTAAACATAGAAAATGCAAAATTAAGCTATACCTTTGCCTTTTCAATTTCTCCTCTTCTTATTTGGAGATCATTTTAAGTGCAAGGAGGTAAACCCCCCTTTTAAATGAATGCACTGTTGCTGGATCATAATAACAACAAATATCAGAACCTGCTTGGCTTTGAAAAAAAAACAACCCCAGAGGCAAAAATGGTATAAACATTGGACTGCTAACGCAAAGTCAGCAGTTCTAACTCACCAGGTGCTTTCTGATACCATAAAGATTTATAGCTACAGACGCCCCAAAGGACAATTCTACTCTGTCCTATAGGGTGACTGTGAGTTAGAAATGACTCAAAGGCAGTGAATTTGGCTTTTAGTTTGCTTGTTTTTGAGCATGGACCTAATAACTGGTAAGCAGCAAATAAATATTATTATTTTATCAGAATAAGTACAAATTAAAAGCTGCACCACAAGGCAATATTGTTGAAAATACAAAATGTCTAATTCATATTTTGTTTGAGGTTTTAAAAACATCTTTATAAATAAAATTTCTAATCATAGGAACCTCGTATTCAGAGGACAAAGGAGCTGCTACATTAATAAACTGATTATCAAATAAAATAAGAAAATGCACACGAGCTGGCTTTTTTGTGTCTTTCACACAGGTTCCATGTTAGCTCCTTATAACGCTTCTCTCTTCAGGGCCAGTTGCTCATGACTTGGCAACAGATAGTGATGAGAAACCACACAGCGATAACAACATTCATACTTCTGGGATTGACAGATGACCCAAAGCTACAAGTTCTGCTTTTTGTCTTTTTGTTTCTTACCTATATACTGAGCATTATTGGGAACCTGACAATTATCAGCCTCACACTTTTGGATTCCCATCTTAAAACACCAATGTATTTTTTCCTCCGAAATTTCTCTTTCTTAGAAGTCTCATTCACCACCGTCTGTATTCCCAGATTCTTGTACACTATGACAACTGGAGATAACACTGTTACCTACAATGCTTGTGCCACCCAATTGTTTTTTGTCGTCTTCTTTGGAGCAACAGAATTTTTTCTGTTGGCTGCCATGTCCTACGACCGCTATGTGGCCATCTGTAAACCCCTGCACTACACGACCATCATGAACAACAGTGTCTGCAATACACTTGTTCTCGCCTGCTGGCTCGCTGGTCTGTTGATCATCATACCACCTCTTGGCATAGGTCTCCAGCTGGAATTCTGCGACTCAAATGTGATCGATCATTTTGGCTGTGATGCATCTCCTATTCTGCAGATAACCTGCTCAGACACGGTATTCATAGAGAAAATTATTTTGAGTTTTGCGGTGTTGACACTCATCATTACCCTCATATGTGTCGTTCTCTCGTACACCTACATTATTAAGACCATTCTAAAATTCCCTTCTGCCCAGCAAAGGAAAAAGGCCTTTTCGACCTGCTCTTCCCACATGATTGTGGTTTCCATCACCTATGGCAGCTGCATCTTCATCTACATCAAACCCTCAGCCAAGGAAGGCGTGGCCATCAATAAGGTGGTGTCTGTCCTGACTACTTCCGTTGCCCCTTTGCTAAATCCATTCATTTATACTCTTCGAAACAAGCAAGTGAAACAAGCCTTCAAAGACACCTTAAAAAGAATTGTGGTTCTCACAAAGCAGTAAGAGACTGCTGATGTTTTGAGACTAAATTAAGTAAATCTGAATAATTCAGGATTATCTTTCATGAATTTGCCAAACATAAACTTTCTTTCTGTTCTGTAGATTCATCAAGCTAAACTTTCTCCTCAACATTTTCCTCTTATAATAATAAAAAAAAATTAAGATGCCTATCTCCCTGTTTACTAAGCCCATTTTAGCTGTAATGGTTTCTTTAATTACTGAATGCATCTGAAGCTGGGGGTCCCCAAATGTGCAATGGCCTAAAAGGAACAGGCATATAAGCAAATAAAATGTAAGTAAAGTTTTATCTCCAGCTAAGTGACCTACTCATGTTGTGGATTCAAAAAGCCTTTTTCTCCTATGGGAATATTTTAATATCTAAACCTTATCATTCAAGACTAAGTAAATTTTTTTTCCACTGAAGTAAGGGATCTAAAACAAAATTGACACTCCTTTTCACCTTCTTATTTGCAATGTCCAATTTTCAAGACGGAAAAAAAATCACAAAACCAGTGAGTAAAACAAAAATTACTATTGAATTGCTTCTGACTCCTGGCGAGTCCATGTGTATCAGAGTACAGCAGTGCCCCGGGGATTTTTCTCTTTTTTGTTTTTAATGATTTTATGGGGAGCTCTTACAGATGTTACAACAATCCATAATTAGAGCAAGCATCATTGTACAATTGCTGCCACCATAATTTTCAAAACATTTGCTTTCTTCTTGAACTCTATGTTTCGTTTTGGCTTATTTATTTAAATCATTTTTTGGGGGGCTCGTACAACTCATCACAATCCATTTATGCATCCATTGTGTCGAGCACATTTGTACATTTCTTGCCTCATCATTCTCAAAACATTTGCTTTCCACTTGGGCCCTTGGAATTGGCTCCTCATTTCCCCCCTCCCTCCTCACTCCCCGCTCCTTCGTGAACCCTTGATAATTTATAAGTTATTACTATTTTATCATATCTTACACTGCCCGACATCTCCCTTCACCCACTTTACTGTTGTCCATCCCCCAGGGAGGGGGAGAGGGTTATATGTAGATCCTTGTAATCCCTTCCCTCTTTCTACCCCACCTTCCCTCCACCCTCCCAGTATTACCACTCTCACCACTTGTCCTGAAGGAATCGTCTGTCCTGGATTCCCTGTGTTTCCAGTTCCTATCTGCACCACTGTACAGCCTCTGGTCTAACCAAGTTTGTAAGGTAGAACTGGGCTCATGATAGTTGGGGGTGGGGTGGGGGGGGAGGAAGCATTTAAGAACTAGAGGAAAGTTCTGTGTTTCATTGACGCTACACTGCACCCTGAGTGACTCGTCTCCTCCCCGCTACCCCTCTGGAAAGGGATGTCCAGTTGCCTACAGATGGGCCTTGGGTCCCCAGCCTGTACTCCTCCTCATTCAGAATGATATGATTTTCTGTTCTTTGGAGCTTGGTACCTAGTCCCTTCAACCCCTCGTGATCATACATGCTGGTGTGCTTTTTCCATGTGGGCATTGTTGCTTCTGGGTTAGATGACCGCTTGTTTACCTTCCAGTCTTTATGACCCCAGATATTATATCTCTTGATGGCTGGGCACCATCAGCCTTTTTCACTACACTTGCTATGTACACATTTGTCTTTAGCATTTGTATGGGGAAGGTGAGCTCACAATGATGATTTTGGTTCTTTGTTGTCTGCTGCCTGATACCTTCAACACCTTGTGATTACCCAGGCTGGTGTGCTTCTTCCATGTGGGCTTTGTTGCGTCTCAGCTAGATGGCCACTTGTTTATCTCAAGCCTTTAAGATCCCAGGCACTACATCTTTTGATAGTCGGGCACCATCAGCTCTCTTCACCACATTTGCCCATGCACACATTTGTCTTCAGCGATCGTGTTGGGAAGGTGGGTACCATGGAATGTCCATTTAGTTGAGCAAAGTGTTCTTGTATTGAGGGAGTACTTGAGTGGAGACCCAATGTCCATCTGCTACCTTGCTACTAAACCTATAAATATATGCACATAGATCTATTTCCCCATCATCATATATAAATGTATTTACATATGTACATGCCTGTATTTAGGCCTCTATGTCAATGACTGCTTTTTCAGGTGTGAAATGACAGACTTTTCATCCAAGGTGCCTCTCAGTCAATTTGAACCTAGAATCTCTTAGTTAGCAGTCAAGCCCATAAGCCATTCGTACCACCCAAGGATTCCAAAGATAGTTTTATTCTTGTTTAACCCAAAATATTCACAACAATGTTTCTACTGATGTTTCTGTGGAATGGTTTGGCTCCAGTGTATTCTGATATATAATATAACTGGGGAGCATCTAGAACTAGATGTACAAGTGCTAAGTGTCTTTTAAATGACATTGGCAATGATAGTAATTAGATGAAGGCTCAAAGAGACTAAGACCTGAATTTAAATGAAGGACATTTTGGTAGTATTTGGTTGGTTTCTGTGGGTTGACTATTAAAGTTGAAAACCAAGTAAAGTATGAGAAAGAAGGACGGGCCTGGAGAAGAGGAAAAGATCTGAAAAACAGGAGACAGTGAGGAGTTATTTGGACCTCCTAATTTGAAGTCTTTCTATTACTTGGTAAAGAAGACAGTTTATGTTCTGTATATTTATATTTTCAAACTATGTGAACAACAATTATTATGTTTATTGAACATTGTCTAGTTGGACACATGTATTTTTTATTTCCATCATATTCCCAATAAAGGGTCATGTCCATAGGATGAACATAATTTTTTTCATAGTTCAAAAATATGCAGAGTATAGGATTTATTCTCTTAAGTCTCTCTTTATTTTTCATTTAAAATTTCTAAAATACCAACAAAACTTTATTAAATCTTCCCTCCCTTCTTTGGTTGTTTAAAGTAAGCATGCCTCTAACTAATGTATTTACTTAATATTCAGATTAATCATCAGTTTACCTTAACAAGCAGAATCTGTGTACTTCATGTAGTATAATTTCAATTTTTCTGCAAATCCAAAATTGTTCTCAGAAAATGCAGTCTATTTAAAAATAAATGCAATCATCAAATTCAAGCTGAGAAAAATCTATGGCTACTTTAATGATGGATTAAAAATAAAGCATATAGATTTCTTTTGCGGTTTATTCAGTGTCGGGTGACAGTCAATCCCATTTTTGCATCTCTCTTGCTCGACCCCTTAGGCCTCTGGTGACCTATGCTTCATACTCCCATTGCCACTTCCTCATCGATCTCTCTGGAAAACTTCCTTCAAACACCTATTTGATTTTTGTTTTTTAAGATGGCAACAAATGTTTTCCATTAATCCCTCCAGAACCATGATCCCCAGGGAACATATTGTTTCTCAGCAGAACTGATCCCAAAGTGACAGCTCTTAAGAGAGAGAATTTTTTAATACTTGGAATATTTTAAACCTTGCTAAAAGTTAATGTGCCTATTGTTAAAGTAATTATTTCTTCTAGAATTAGGTTCTTTGGCCTTAATTCATGTTTGAGTCATAATTTAATAAGCATTTATTTAACCTAAGTCCAGTATTTTGATAGGTAGTATAGAAATTGCAAAGAAGTATATCTACCCAAAAGCAAGATGTCAGATATACAACTATGAAAAGGTTGTAGTAGAAGAAATTTCATGAAGAAACATAAATTGAAGAAACCCATAAACGGCACAGATTGAAAACACATGGCATGTGTTTACCAAACAGAAGAGAGACCCTGTGGTCAAGTGAACTACCAACAGTTACGATTCTAAGTAACATGTAGAGTAGTTATAAAAGACTCAATCAATAATCCTACGAATTATATACTATTATTATCATCATCACCAATATCAACTGCTAGTGAAATGTAATAATTATTCCCATATCATAAGTAAGGGAACCGAAGGACAGAGCCTTGTGAGAGGCAAGGGTTTCCAGACATCCATAAGAGATTCAGAAAGGTGATAACTTGAGCGGAAAGCACTTCCTGAAAGAAGACCACGCCAAGCAAATATATGAGGTTTTGAAGCAAAGAACAATAAAAAGAGAGGGAGAGAAACAGCATTTACTCACTGATTAGAATGTAAAGTGAATTCCCGTCTATGTGAATTGCAGATTTTGAGCATAGGCGACAGTACATGCGCTGCTCTAAACACAATTAGACAATTAACAGAGGAATACGTATTTTATGATTTTATCATTTCTCCGGGTTGGTCTTTCTGCCTCCTTTTAGATTCTACTTCTTAATCCGCTGTTTATATCCCTTTCAAGCCATTTTTCCAAAGAATAATTAGAGCTTTTTGCTTTCTATTACTCAAAAATTGTTCTATGGAGCCTTTTGTTCATAGATTAATGTTGAAATTCCTTAGTATATCATTCCAAGACTTAAGTCATTTGGCCTAAAAATTCCATCCCACCCTCCTTTCTAATACTTCCCCATACCTTCTTTTCAGCCACGTGAGATCATGTGTTAGGGCCTTACCACATAGTCTCCTGGGAGATCGCTTTCTCACAGTGCACACCTGATGAGATGTACACCCCTCCTTCAAAATGCAAGGGACCAAAGGAGAGCTTCCACAAAACGTTTACCATTGCATGTACCATCGGATTTGCATATGGTCACCTGAACTCCAGTTTTCCTCTTGTTGCTACTAAGAGTATCTGATAGAAGAGGAACCACCCCCCCTCCGCCCCCCATAAAGGATAGTTTACAGGCATTACACAAACATTGCCTGTCATATTTTTATTTTATTTATTTTTTAATTCTCAGATAATCAGAAAATAAATTTCATCCTGTTCCATAACTGTGCCAACCAGCCCTATGGAAAACTGCCCAAACTGGCCTCAATGACAGCTGACAAATCGTCCAGGTGGGGAGTAAAATGTGTTCCTTGCTGGCTGTCTTTATATGTACCTGTGGGATTTTTGCTTTGGTTTGGTTTCTGTAAGTGGGTGGTGAGGGGTGGGGGGGGCGGCACGGCGGGATTTGTTGTTTTTCCTAGTCCTCTCTTTCCTTATCCTTTTTAAATTCATTTATTGCTTTTATCCCATATTCACTAATATATTTTGTGCACACAAGAAAACCGAGCAGTTACTCTTTAATACACTGGTAACCATCTATGCTTTTATCACTGTGTAATGCACCCCACAACCACTCACAAGGATAATGATCCCATAATCCTAATCACCATCAATTTTTACCACTCTCATGACCTTAAAACATGCAAATATATATAGGAGGTTGGGGAAATAGATCTTTGTGTCGATATTTATAGGTCAAGTATTAAGGTGGCGGAAGGACCTTGGGCCTCTACTCAAACACTCCCTCTATGCATGAATTCCTTCTTTTATTAAATTGGAACTCTATGATGCTCACTCTCCCGACACAACAGCTGGAGCCAAAGTGGGTGAAGAAGTAAATGTGGTGAAGAAAGCTGATGGCGCCCGGCTATCAAAAGAGATAGTGACTGGGGTCTTAAAGGCTTGAAGATAAACAAGCGGCCATCTAGCTCAGAAGCAACAAAGTCCACATGGAAGAACACACCAGCCTGTGTGATCGAGTGGTCCCAAAGGGATCAGTTACCAGGCATCAAAGAACAAAAAATCATATCATTGACTGCACACCTCCATGATAGGATCGCTGAAGACAAATGGGTGCACAAGCAAATGTGGTGAAGAAAGCTGATGGTGCCCGGCTATCAAAAGAGATAGTGTCTGGGGTCTTAAAGGCTTGAAGGTGAACAAGCGGCCATCTCGCTCAGAAACAAATAAGCCCACATGGAAGAAGCACACCGGCCAGCGCGATCACGAGGTGCCCAAAGGACCAGATATAAGGCATCATGCAAAAAAAAAGATATAAGTGTGTGTATGTATGTATATATATGTGAATATGTATATATGTATGTGTATATATATATTATATTAAATGAAGGGGGAAGTGCAGAGTGGAGACCCAAGGCCCAAGTGTCGGCCAATGGAGATCCCCTCATAGAGGGGCTTAGGAGAGGAGATGGGTTAATTAGGGTGTGAGGTAGTATCGATGAAGAACACAGCTTTCCCCCAGATCCTGGATGCTTCCTCCCCCCAACTACCATGATCCGAATTCTACCTTGCAGGGCTGGATAGGACAGAGGCTGTACACTGGTGCATATGAGGGTTGGAGGTACAGGGAATCCAGGGTGGATGATACCTTCAGGACCAAGGGCGTGAGGGACGATGCTGGGAGAGTGGAGGGTGAGTGGGTTGGAAAGGGGGAACTGATTACAAGGATCCACATGTGACCTCTTCCCTGGGAGAGGGACAGCAGAGAAGGGGGGAAGGGAGACTCCGGATAGGGCAAGATATGACAAAATAACGAGGTATAAATTACCAAGGGCATATGAGGGAGGGGGGAAAGGGGAGGGAGGGGGGGGGAAAGAGGACCTGATGCAAGGGGCTTAAGTGGAGAGTAAATGCCTTGAGAATGATTGGGGCAGGGAATGTATGGATGTGCTTTATACAATTGATGTATGTATATGTATGGATTGTGGTAAGAGTTGTTTGAGTCCCTAATAAAATGTAAAAGAAGAAAAAAATATATATATTATATAAAATATAAAATATATATATAATATAAAAATATATATATTCCATCTAAAATTCCATTTCCTATTTCCATCAACCACTTCATCTCCCAGCCTAGTTCTCTTAGGACTTTTCCGCAGTATTTACATATGCAGTTGCCAATATCCCTGATCTGCAACGCATTTCCACCTACTCTCAAATACCCCAATTAGGCTTCTTTCCTCTCACCAATTACTAAAACTTTCCCTCTCATGGCCACTTTACTGAACTCATTTTAATACTCTTTTGTATTTTTCTAATGATTAGCTATATCAGTTATCATATACTCTGAAAATAAAGACCACTTTTAATGCTTCCTATCTGCTACATGCCCTTGACAGTGTTCCTGTAGTGTAGCATGGGTGAGGAGTCATGATAGTGCAGAGAGTTAAGCATTGGACTGCTAACCAGAAGGTTGGTTGTTTAAACTCACCAGCCACTATTGAAGAGGAAAATGCGCCAGTCTGTGTCTGTAAAGATTTAAGCTATGGGAACCATGTAGGGGAGTTTGACTCTATCTTACAGAGTTGCTGCAAATGAGAATCATCTTGAGGACAGTGGGTTTTCTTTTTTGGTATTACAGTTAATATAATTTTGGCATTGTCCATTAATATAAGGCTGGGTATAAGTGGCAAGAGCAGAAAATAATATCTTTATCATAATCACAAAGGGGAACACAGTCTGTCTTTTACTATTAAGTGCAGTGTTAAAGGGAGATTCTTTTGTAGATGTTCTCATCGAGTAAAGAATATTTCCTTCATCTTTGAATTAAGGATGTAATATATGGATCCTGATTTAAAAGGGGGAGTAAGGTGTGGAACTAACTTTGCACTGCTATGGAACTCAGACTTCTTAAACCCAATGAGATGGAAAGAACCTCTGGATCTAATTTTTAAACCTTAAACTGAAGCTCTCTGCTACAGTTATCGATACATCAGCAGCTAAACTCAATTAGTAAAAATTACCTTCAGTATTTTAAAGAATGATTTGTATTAGTTGATTGACAACGGTAACTCTAATGCGTAGATGAGAAGTTCACGGGGTCATGAGTCTAAGACAACAGGATGGAATTCATTTGGCGAGAGATAGCAAGAATGATGGTGCAGCATGAAGAATCGAATCAATGGCACTGAATTACATATGTAGAAATTGTTGACAGGGCTTATATTTGTCTGTGTATATATTTCCTCCAAAAATAAAATTTGAAGAAAATGTTTCCATCTCTTCCTAGCTTTCTGACAGTTTTGAGCATAAATATGTTTTAAATTCTATCAAATGCATTTTCTACATATATCTTTTGGTCTGTTCTATGGTAAAAATATGTTGATTTAATTTTGTATGTTCAACCATGATTGGGATACCACCCCATTGGTTATAATATATTGGTTTTTCTTCTTTTACTTTATTTGAACTATATTATACCTGATAAATGATATATTTCAAGATGTTTTAATGCTTCATCTAAATTATTGATGCTATTAGCATTGATCCTACATAACATCAATAATCTCAGTAGTAATATTTTCTTTCTCAGCAGAATTTTTGGTAATTCTCTCCCTTACTATTTTCCCTCTGTCTCACTACATTTCATTGGCTTTACAGCTACAAAAAATGTTTGGGGTTTTATTAATTTTCTTTTTTTTTTCTCTTTCCTCTTTTTATAAGTTTCAAGTCCTATCCTTATTACTTGTATTTCTCTCTTTCTGCTAATCATTCCTGTCTTTTTAAAATAAGTTTTTATTGTGAAGTTTGTGGAACTTTACAGATCAATTTTCTATTCAATAGTTCAAACAAATATGTTTCATTTCATTAATTGCAATACCCACAACCACTTATCCCACTTCCTCGTGTTTCCGGTTTTCATTTTTCCATCTTTCCTAACCCTCCTGAACTTTATTCTTAGGTATATACTGCCAATTCTATATCAAATGGTTGACTATTCTAAAGTGTGCATATCTTAATCGTGTTATTGTTCCCCTAACAAATCTGTCTAGTGTGTGACTGGTAGTTGAGAGCCTTGGGGTTCATTTTGACACCTAATAGATGACTAAGGGCTATGGTCTTAGGTTGTTCCTCTATCAAGCAGTAAGCCTGGTCTTTTTTATGATTTGTTCCATTTTGTTTGCCTTTTATTCTCCCATCGAACCCGGACTTTGTAATGTGATCCTTTTCAGAGCAGTTGGCAGAGGGAGCTGGCTACCATCTAGGCCTCTGGCCTCAGGGTCATGAGGACGGAAGTTTATGTGCTGCACTTTTCCATTGGTTTCATGGATCTTTGAGTTTTTTTCCTTTTTCTTAGCTCTGGACAAGAAAAGAGCCACCGTTGCCTCTTAGATGGCTGCTCATAAACATTTAAGATACAAGTTGCTACTCACCAACATAACGTATAGAACATTGACTCTGCAGACTGTTATTATGCCAGATGACTTTTCTGTGCCCCGAGACTATGGTGGACACTAAGCACCCAGGTCCAGAAACTGCTTCCTTCATGATGGTTGTGTATATCTAAGAACCTTTCGTAACTCCCTCCCCTCTCTGTATTCTCCACTACATGTAATTTTTCAGCAAAAGTAAATACTCATCTTCTCTCAAACCTTTATATCAAAAGTGAAACTCAGCCATCAAATTTATTCTAATTCACAGTGACTCTATAGGACAGGATAGAACTGCCCCTCTAGGTTTCTGAGACTACAACTCTTTATGGAAGTAGAAAGCCAAGTCTTTCTCTTGCAGAACAATTGGTGGTTTCAAGCTGCTGACCTTGTGAATCCCACTTTCCACCGCAGGCCCATTCAACCCATGCAGCTGCCCTCGCATCTACTTATAGATCACAATTATTGCAAGATATTGTAGAGTATTTACTCCTGTTGCCTTTAAATCATGTACAACATAAAGAACAGGGCATCAAAAAATCTTGATCAAATTAATAAATTATTAGGGAAGAAAATTCTGACCATAAAATGAAGTATAATATAAAATGGTCCTACTAAATTACTACTAATTATATTAAATAGTTCATGAGGCAAAAATGCCTCTTCAGAAACAAGAAAATAATATGACTACTCCCTATAAAGCTAGTATAATTTTCAATCTAAATCCACATTAGATTAGTACAGAAAAAGAAAATCAAAAGATAATATAAGAACTTTTATACAAAATTCCATATATATGGATTTAATTTTTTCCCTAGAAAAATGAAGAAAATGACTTATGACAAATTTGAGTTTATGTTGCAATGTAAGTATGGAGTAATATTAGCAAATCTATTAATATCATGGGAGCCCTGGTGGCTTAGTGATTACACATTGGGCTGTGATCCCTAAGGTCAAGAGTTCTAAACCAGGCAATTCTCTGGAGAAAGATGGAGCTTTCCACTCCCATAAACTTATAGTCTTGGAAACCCACCAAGGCAGTTCTCTCTGTGCTTAGTGGGTTGCTATGATGAGTCCGCATTGACTCAATGGCTGTGTGTTGGGTGAGTTATTACTACTTCATGACAGTAACAAAACAAAAAGGAAAATCATGTATTCATTTCAATAGATATGTACAAAATATACATATAAAACGAATGTATGTAAATACTTATAACTTTTTTCATAATAACTCTTAGCTCAGCGGTTTCAACCTGCGGGTTGTGACCCCTTTGGGGGTTGAATGACCCTTTCACAGGGGTCAACTAAGACCATTGGAAAACACATATTTCCGATGGTCTTAGAAATCGAGACACTCTATCTGTCTCCAGGCGGGTCTGCCCACATGCAGATATGCTCACATTCAAGTGCCCGGTGTGATGACATCATCACGCCAACCCCATCACATACATCCTATACAAATACAGGTGTGTGTGTGTGATAGGGTTGGCGCCATAATGTACTTATGCGGACCAGTCACACATAGGTAGAGAGAAGCTACTGTGATGAAAGCAGCTACTGTGTTGAAAGAAGCTACTCTGTTAAAAGTGGCTATATTAGAGGTATCTGATTGGAACTTAATCTGGATGCTGATCAGTCTTTTTATAATTCAGCTGTGGTTAATTTGAATATTGCCTGCTTGTGATAATAGCAGGTATGTTAAAAAAAAGCAACACTGGTAAATCATAAGAAATTTTAATGAACTGTATTGACTGAACTATGCCATGTATCATCTTTTATATTACTAAAGCTATTGTTATAGATTCTTTTCATTAGCAAACCATCCCATGACAATGGATCGTGTAGAGAAGAACGTTAAGAAAGGAAAACTGGATGGCAGAGAAGGGGGGGAAGGGAGACTCCGGATAGGGCAAGATATGACAAAATAACAATGTATAAATTACCAAGGGCACATGAGGGAGGGGGGAGCAGGGATGGAGGGGGAAAAAAAAAGAGGACCTGATGCCAAGGGCTTAAGTGGAGAACAAATGCTTTGAGAATGATTGGGGCAGGGAATTTGCAGATGTGCTTTATACAATTGATGTATGTATATGTATGGATTTTGATAAGAGTTGTATGAGTTCCTAATAAAATGCAAAAAAAAGAAAAGAGGAGGGAAAAAAAAGAAAATGATTAGGGCAAAGAATGTACAGATATGCTTTATACAATTGATGTATGTATATGTATGGATTGTGATAAGAGTTGTATGAGCCCTAATAAAATGTTTAAAAAAAAAAAAGAAAGGAAAACAGAGTGAAGATTTTTTACAGTATGGCTTTATCTCAATAATTACAGCAGGAATTGAGAAACTGAAATGTGTTATTTGTTGTGAAGTTCTATCGGCTGAATCTATAAAGCTGAACAAACTAAAATGCCATTTTGATAGCAAGCATTTGAGCTTTGCTGGCAAGGATTCCAACTATTTTAGAAGCAAAGCTGATGGACTCAAGCAAGCCAGACTTGACACTGGTGGCAAGTACCACAAACAAAATGTAGCAGCCGTTGAAGTTTCATATTCGGTGGCACTCAGAATCGCCAGACTAGGAAACCTCACACCATTGGTGAGGATTGACTGTTGCCAGCGGCCAAAGACATTGTTCAAGTTATAGTCGGAGACAAATTTGTTACAAAATTGAGTGCAACTTCCTTACTTAACGACACTGTCCACAGAAGAATAGATGACAAGTCTTCTGGTATTCTAGATCAGGTAATGTAGGAAAGTAAATCTGCTCCACTCCCAATAGTTAGCATCCAGTTTGATGAATCTACAGATGTCACAAACTGTTCACAGTTACTGGTTTACGTGAGGTATATTAATGATGACGACTTTAAAGATGATTCTCTTTTTTGCAAACCTCTTGAAATGACAACTACTGCATGTGATGTATTTGACATAGTCGGTTCATTTCGGAAAGAGCCTAAGATCTCTTGGGAAAAGGTTTGTGGAGTTTGCACAGATGGTGCTCCAGTTATGCTAGGTTGTCAATCTGGATTTTAACGTTTGGTGCTGAATGAGTCACCAAAAGTCTTCAGGGCACCTCACTGTATGATTCATGGGCAAATATTAGCAATAAAGATGCTGCCATGAGAATTACAAGAGGCCACGAAAAGCGTCATAAGTTCTGTCAGTTTTGTAAAGTCGAGCACTTTAAACAGTCAACTGTTTTCGCAACTGTGCAGCGAGTTGGACGCACTCAACAATGCTATTTCGCACTGAAGTATGATGGTTGCCGAGAGGAAAAGTTTTAAAACGTGTTTTTGAGCTTCGGGGTGATCTCAAAACTTTTTAAATCAGAAAGCAAGAGCACAGTTCAAAGCACTTTTCAATGATAAAAGTGATTTACAGAAAATAGCTTACTTGGTTGACATCTTTGCCATCTTGAATGAGTTAAATCGATCACTGCAAGCACCAAATTGCAACATGCCTTGAATTGTCTGAAAAGATCCGATCATTCCAAAATAACATTCAGATTTTGAAAAAAAATTGGACGAAAATAAAATTTGCATGTTGCCTACTTTATATGCTTTCTTTGAGGAACATGACATTGAACCAGGAAAAAGGATTAAGATGATAATTTCTGTGAAAGAACACATGCACATGCCTGCAGACGAAATCTCATCACATTTTCCAAATCTCCTTGACACCCCATTCACACTTGCCAGAAGTCCCTTCACAGTCAGAGTGGAAGATGTTCCTGAAACAGCCCAGAGGAGTTCGTTGAATTTATTAACGGCGATGCAGCAAGAACTGACTTCTCTCCAATGCCAGTTACAAAATTCTGGATCAGGTGTTTGCAGTCATATCCTGTTCTGTCTGAGACTGTGTTATGCGTTTTTCCATTTCCAAGAACATGTCTTTGTGAAACAGGGTTTTCCAGCTTGTTGGTTATCAAATCTAAATACAGAATTAGATTTGTTGTGGAAAATTATCTTCATTGTGCTCTTGCAAAAACTCCTCCAAGAAATTCTGATCTGGTGAGAAAGAAACTATCTCCACCTTCACACTGACATTGGACTTTTACTCATACTGCTGCAAAATGTACTTCATATTAAGACTGTTACCCATGCTACTCCATGCTTAAGACAAAGTTTCATTTATTTGTAATTAGAATTAAATATTTCACAATATATAATTACATATTGTTTTTGCAATCACTCTGCTTTAATGAAGTTCAATTTGTAACAATTAAAATATATCCTGCATATCAGATATTTGCATTATGATTCATAACAATAGCAAAATTACAGTTATGAAGTAGCAACAAAAATAATTTTATGGTTGGGGGTCTCCACAACATGAGGAACTGTATTAAAAGGTTGTGGCATTAGGCAAGTTGAAAACCAGTCTTAGCTAGTTATGAAAAGGTGCATCCTAGAGTGTCCAAGTGAGCCCAGCACATTAGCTATGCTCATTGCTGCTCGGTATGTAAACAAGTTTAGGAATAAAGTAGTCTGACATTAAAGTTAATTCGGAGTGTAACATAAAATCAGTCATATGAATGAGCAAAACAAACAGGAAGTCAAGAAGTACCTAGAACCAAGAGGAGAAGCTATTACCTGTCATAGAAAGTGGTAGAAACCCAAACCTTTTGCCACAGGGTTGATTCCAACTCACAGCAACCTCATGTGTTACAGAGTAAAATTGAATTCCATAGCTGCACTACCACCCCTCACTAATCCAAATGGTCAGGTTCCAAACAACAGGTGTTACACGGATATTGGTGTTTTATGAACGTATAATAGTAGGTGACCACATCAGATCATAGAACAAAGGCTAACTACATCCTTTGAAAGTACCAAGAATATTGAAAGTACCATGGACTGCTAAAGGGAAAAACAATCTGTCTTGGAAGTTTGACCAGGGTGCTCCTTAAAGCAAAGATGGCAAGATTTGCCTCCCATCCTTTGACCATGTTGTCAGGACAGACCAGTCTCTGGAGAAACACATCATGCTTGGTGAAGTAGGGGAAGGTCCTCAAGCAGATGGATTGACACTGCACTGCAGCCATGGACTCAAGCATGGGGACAACCGTGAGGACAGTGCAGGACCAAAACACTGTTCCATTCTATTGTGCAGAGCATATGGTTGCTATGGGTCAGAACCAACTGGGTGGCACCTAACAACAGTACATCACTACACGGCTGACAAATTATAACTTCACACAGATGTCAAATTACATCATTACATACCATCAACACAGTACACCGAGCACTGGCCCTGGCAAATTGGCACATATCCTGAAACATCATAGCCTAACATGTCAGCAGTCATTACTGCTAGAAGTTTCTCAATAGTGAACAAAATAGTCATAGTTGACTTTTAAGATTGTTATAAATGATATGAGCATTGGTGGCATAGTGGTTACACATTGGGCTGCTAACTGTAAGATCAGCAGTTCAAAATCACAAGCCTCTCCACAGGAGAAAGACAGGGCCTTTCTACTCCCATAAACAGACACAGCCTTGAAAACGTACAGGGGTAAGTATACCTTGTCCTATAGGGTCACTGTGAGTTGACATTGACTTGATAGCAGGGAGTTTGGTTTTTTGGTTTTATTCATAAATGGGAAATGTCCAATCACAAGACAGTAAATGAGGTGCAATCCTTTTAGAATTGGATCCTAGGACTTTCTTTCATGTGTACCGGGGTGTGTTCCAACACTCAACTCTCAGTTTGTCTTCAACTGTTAACATCTTGTGCCACACAGGAACTTAGGAGATAGTATGATTTCACCTAACTTCACCATCCCTCAGGGAACCATGGACAAGGTATTCCCTGGACTCAACAAAGAATCCCTCAAGTAATAAGTCATGAGAGACTGCTCTTGTGATTGGTCACCTGACACTCATTGTACACCCGACCTGCTTCTGATTCTATTGTTTCATCTTCTTGTTTCCAAAGCCACAGTCCCACTGATGGATTTTTTTATTGTTGTTGTTCTTATAAAGTTCATTATACTATAGACTAATTAGTAACTTGTGAACCTATGATCCCAAGAGGTCTATTTATATTTAATCAGATGATACCTACATACCTGCTAAGGACCAAACAGATATAATTTATACCATTCTTGATAATATAGAATTTGCAGGGCAACCTGCCTTCCTACCCGGAGGTCAGGAAATTGGCTCTGCCAAGACCAGAGAGAGTTCTTAACTATCACAACAGTAAAACCAAATAGTTGAGAATTTCCCCTAGAACGAAAGTCAGAAGAGACCCTTTACTTGGGAGCTTTATTGATTTGGTGTGAAACTTTGGGACTTTCTCTGGAAGCTGTGGGCAATGAGAATCTAAGAGACCTCCGCCCACTCACAGACTTGCCGGGAAATATCAATGTGCGTGGGAATGCACATAGCGGAGGACACACCTGCATTAGCAAACTCCTGCTCGGCTTTTCGCGATCCTGAGGATATTTGTGGCTACGATACCCAGTAAAGCCATGAACCGCAATCAGAAAGGTGAGCAGGATTTTCTTTGTTACCTCAGTTGTTCACCATCCAAAACCCAACTAGTTCACAGTTACGTTACATGTTTCAAAGTCCTGAATAATCAAGAACAATATTTCACAATGAGACTCAATGGTTATTTTTCAAATTCTGCTCTAACATGTGACACTTGAATTTTAATAAGACTTCAGAAAGCTGCTCTTGGAAGCTCTAAAGAGAGGCAGTGCAATTTTTAGAGAAATAATGAAGTCTACTATATATGAGACCCTGTAAAAGTGTTTTTATCCCCCAAATATCCAGGAAAAAAATACCTCCTAAGTATTTGTTGTTTGCTATGTTACTTCAATAGCCACTATTAGAGCTAAACTTCTGCATAATGAGAAATATAATAAATCATTCAGTAAAGAATAAAATATTTTGTTCTCAGAAACACAGCAATGAATCAATGAACTTCTATTTTCTAATCTATTTGCGTTTACCCATTATGTTCCCGATGAGACTCAGACACTAATAGATTCTAAATTTTTGTAAAGACAGAAATTAGAATATTATCGGTCCATTAGGCCAGTTTGAGGAGAGTTTAGTTGGTTCCAGATCAAGGCATTTTGAACCTGTGTCAGAAGCAAGGAAAGGTGGAAGCCATCTCAACTTCAACATCTGGCCTGGTACAAACACTACGAACGGTTTTTCTGTACCTGCAACGGAAGCAGCTAATATATTAGCCATTTTTTGTGTCCAAGTTGTACCCTTGTCCATAAATCCAGAATGAAAGCGTTCTGATTTGTGATCTTACACATGCTGGAAATGGACACTGCAGCCTCAGTAGTAAGGAAAGAGCTATATTTCTCTAAGCTCAAGGGAAACATATCTCAAGATTATTGTGGGCAACATGCTGAGACAAACAAGAGGAAACCATTCATGTGCCAAGCCTAATTGAAGTCTCCTGGGAAGATCCTGTTCCATCCCAATACAAAGAAACATTGGGAGCCCCAGAGACAGTGACTGAAAATGGGAAACACTTCAGTCACTAAAACAGTAATTAATTTTTGTTCTTAAGTGACAAGTGTTGGTCTACAATAGTCCCTCACTCGGAAACCCCAAAACCTTGGGCACTGATTCATGTAATATTGCGGTTCCTTGAATTCTTCCTTTGATTTTGTCCCTAAGTAGACTAGTAACTGCTGGCTCTCTGATTTTATCTGCAAATTAATGGTATTGTCTGCAATAATCTTTAAGGTCTATTAAATCTGTTAGCATATATTATTCTCTTCAGTCCTTGGGAATTTTATTCATAGAGAGTTTATTACATTGTTTCTCTAGTTCCTTTCTAATAATTCAAAGGGAACAATTCAAAGAAACAAGAACAGGGCATGAAGGACACTGCTGGTAAGTTGGGGCAGAGACCTCGAGGGAAGTAGTCCTACGTAGGACAAGTCAGTGAATGAAGAGAGCCCGGAGGTAAGCTCAGAAAGAATACGAAGGCGGCACTTACTATGTAAACGGAAATGGAGTGTCCCAAAGAGCCATGTTTGAATTAAGATATTTGGACAGGTAACCACATAATAAGCTACAAAAGAAAAAGATTTTAAATAGAAAAGATTCTGTAAAAACATAAGCGACTGGTATGATATGTCCTTGAATAACAGTGTTCAGGTGACAAACTTCAATTATGTACAACTGCTACCTGTTCTTTAATATTACACAAGTGTCTTCACTTTGAAACAACTAAAAAAATTAAAAACCCTCGCTCATAACAAATTCTTCTTTTCACTGGATGTGTGTGCAGCCCTTAACTCATTACAAAAAACTTTGTGTCGTTTTTCACATCAAGTAAGCTAAATGAGAACCATATTTACTTGTTCTAATTCACCTACAAATTCCCCTTAAAGACTTAAAGACACCACGAGGAGAGGATCTTCTTGGAAACCTGAGACTGCCTGTGTATGAATGATGGCAGATCCATCAACAAAACATTACATCTTTAGAACTTAATAATTTTATAATTTTAGAACTTATAATTTTATATTTAACTTTGAGGGTAGTGGAAAACTTTAAATATGTATAAAAGCATAATACAGGATTCACAAATGTAGGATCAAGGGAAGAGAATGGCCATGAGACCTCCATTCACAGAGAGAGGGGCAGCAACAAACTCTGATCCCAGAAGAAGAAATAGGATAATTGAATAAAATGCCTTTATTGTTTATGCAGTGCCAGGTATGAGCCTAAATGCTTGAAAGGAAATAGATTTTTATTCTTCATAAGAACACGTGAAGAATATATGACTATTGTTTTTATTTCAAAGACCAGGAAATACCTCACCCCACCAGCATGCAGACTCACAGAGATCCTATAGGACAATGTAGCCCCTGTGGGTTTCTGAGGCAGCGAATCTTTATGGAAGTAGGAAGCCTCGTCTTCTTCACAAGGACAGTCTGGTGTTTGCAAAGTGCTGGCCTTGGGGTTCGTGGCCCAACTTGTCCCCAGTATGCCACCAGTGGGCCCCAAAGCCTCATTTTTATGGGAGCAAAAAGTTCAGAGCATACTTGTGGGCAGGTGTCAGTCAAACTCCTGGGTGGTGGACATGGTTACAAGCTTGTCTGCAAACCGGACACTCAGAGGAAGCCGAGGTGAGAACAGAATCACATAACTTCACAACTTAAACTAGAGTCCGCTGTGTTTACCTTACGAGGAACCAAGACATTCAAATCTTGCATATATTTTACCCACTGTTTTTCAGTCCATTGACACAGCCTATGTAAAACTATGTTAATCAAAGTTAATGCAATTAAATAAGATAAAGAAATAAAAGGTAAACCAGCTTAGGTAGAAAAAATAAAACCATCTTTGTTCACAGGTGATATGATTGTATTAAATAACTTCATTTCTATGGGACTGTTAAACTAAGAATCTCTCTATCATTAAGTTAATATTACATCAATATTGTAATAAAAAATTTAATCACCCTTCTGATGGGCTACAGTATAATGCTCAGCAGTGGTAATTAAATAGCATTTCCAACTAACTGCTAGTTATCTACTACTTCAGGAACATTATGGACTAATAGGTGCCAAACGGAAACATAAAATAAATTCTTAGTTACCATTTTCACACCACCCACTGTTGGAACTCATATTGGTATTTCCATTCTCACATCTGATTTCTCTTATTTCTGCACACAGACCAGACCATAGTCAGGAGTCAGTAATGAAAAATTATACAGCAATAACAACATTCATCTTGGTGGGACTAACAGATGACCCAACTCTAAAGATTCTGCTTTTCGTCTTCTTGTTCCTAACCTATGTATTGAGTGTTGTGGGAAATCTGACCATCATCCTTCTGACCTTGGTGGATTCCCACCTTAAAACACCTATGTATTTTTTCCTCCGGAATTTTTCAATCTTAGAATTCTCTTTTACAACTGTCTGCATTCCCAGATTCCTCTACACAATGGCATCTGGGGACAATACTGTTACATATAATGCATGTGCCACTCAATTGTTTTTCGTTGTTCTCCTGGGGGCAACTGAGTTTTTTCTTCTGACTGCCATGTCCTATGACCGCTATGTAGCCATCTGCAAGCCCCTGCACTACACAACCATCATGAACAACAGTGTCTGCCTGCGGCTTCTGATTGGTTGTTACTTGATTTCCCTCATCATTGTGATCCCTCCATTTGGCATGGGTTTCAATCTAGAGTTTTGTGACTCCAATGTCATCGACCACTTTGGCTGTGATGCTGCTCCCATTCTGAAGATCACCTGCTCCGACACAGAGTTTTTAGAGCGGTTCGTCTTGGTTCTGGCTGTGTTGACCCTCCTTTTCACCTTGGTATGTGTGATTATGTCCTACACGTACATCATCAAAACTATTCTCAGATTCCCTTCTGTCCAGCAACGGAAAAAGGCTTTTTCTACTTGCTCTTCCCATATCATTGTGGTCTCTATCACTTATGGAAGCTGCATATTCATCTACGTTAAACCATCGGCAAAAGAAGGGGTAGCTATTAATAAGGTGGTATCTGTGCTTACGACCTCGGTTGCCCCGGTAATGAATCCTTTCATTTATACTCTGCGGAACAAGCAAGTGGTTCAAGCTTTTAAAGACTTGTTAAAAAGGTTTGCATCTATCACAAAGAACTAAAGGACTAATGAGAGAAAATTTAGTTATAAAAGACCTCTCCATTTTTATTTCACCATTTCCTTATAATATACTACATGAAGACACTCTCAAGTTGATTCCAACTGATCACTACCCTAAAGGACAGAGTAAAACTGTCCCATCGGGTTTATAAGACTGTAGTATTTGCAGCAGCAGACTGATACATCGTTCTCCCACAAAGTTCCTGATGGGTAATCTTTTGTTCCGCAGCAGAGTGTTTAAGTGCCATGCCGCCAAGGTTCCTCAAATTCCACATTGGTGCTCTGTTACCTGAATTGAGAGCCAAATGACCCCAAGCGAGCAGTGATGACAATCTACGTATGCAAGAAAAAGGAAAAAAACAATTACCATCAAGTCGATTTTAAATCCTTGCAAACCCAAGTGTGTCAGAGTAGATTTGTGTTCTGTGGGGCTTTCAATGATTGGTTTTTCTTTTTTTATAAGTAAATCGGGACTTTTTCCAGTGTGCTCTTCAAAAACAAAAGCAAACTCACTGCCATGAGTCGATGCCAACTCATGGCGACCCTTTAGGACAGGGTAGAACTTCCCCTGTGAGTGTCTGAGGCTAAAATTTTAAGGGGTAGAAAGCTTTGTCTCCCACATATCACGAGTAGGGGAAAGGAGAATCCAATGGAGGAAAGAGTGCCCTGCAGGAATACAAATGGCAAATACAAGTACTGAAAATGTCTTGATCTCATTTGTAGTGGAGGAAAAAAATAAATTAAATTAACACCATATGTATTCCTGTCTATTTCACTTAGATTGTTATCCACTGAGAGTCTGAGGATAGCAAGTGGGTGGAAAGGATATGAAATGAAGACATTGGACAGTCCAGAAAGTATGACGCTGTAGATAACTCAGTCACTTTGAAATCACTTAGAATTCAGCCACTCTACCTTTAATAGCAAAGTTCTACCTATCCAGTAACACAGAGAGCCTACTCCTAGATATATTTCCTATAGGAAAATGTGATATGTGTGAGTGGCATAGCTGCATATTTCATAATGTTCCAAAATCAGAGGGACATTAGTATCAAATGAATGAGTGAATTAGTATAGTATTAATAAATGGAATACTACAATAAAAATGGGTGTCCAAGGACTTTATGCAACAACATGGGTGAATAGTAAACATAAAAGTGAACAACAGAGGCAAGACAAAAAAGAATGCATTCAATATAATCCCATTTTTATAGAGTTCAAACACAGGCACCCCAAACATCATTATGTAAGGATCTATACCTATGTGCAAACATATACGTAATTGAATTTGTTTTATTCAATAAATATAATTTATTGAAATACTTTAATGTGTAAATGGAAATAAAACCAAGCTCAAAAGATTGTTGGGATGATTAAATAAGGTAATGTCTGCTACAGACTCAGTCATGGTTTAAAAATAAGCAAAAATCACTTAATATGTTATAGTACATATGTTTTCTACTTCTTGGAGAATGACCTTTGTACTTTATTTTTGTCATGCCGTGTGATGAACAAGAAGACAGGAGTGGACAGAAAATAATAGTTAATTAAGCCATATTTGTTTGTCTGTTGAGGTGGGTGTTATATGAATAGTTTGAGAAGTGGCTTGATATCAGATAAATTACAAATAATGTCTCTGACCACCGATCTTTTTACAAATAAAAAAACTTCTATTGATGTTGATATTATAAAAATCATTTAAGAAATATTTTCAAGATGCAACATTGTGAATGAGTCTCAAATTGCGTCAAATCATCATCAAAGCCCTCGCACCATTGTCCTCTACTCTCTTCTGACTCTCAGATTGTGACTGATTATCCCGTTGCACCTTCCACTTGGTCCCTCTGGAACTACTTGCCTCAGACAGACATCCACTGGTGGTTTACGAAGCTGCCAACAATTGAGGCTCATTATCACCTTCGGAACTTGGGTTCACAGGGCATATTTCACTTCTGGAAATTAATCCCCAATGCCTGCTCTAGAGGGAGCAGATAAAGTCAGGGTTATGCTAGCCAAAATTAAAAATATACGCAAGGAAATCCATCTTCTTTAAAGACATCAACATAATTTAAAGACATGCCTTTAAAGACATCAACATAATTTGCTGTCAATTACAAAACATAAGGTATTCTCAATCAAATCCTTCTCTTTTAAGTCTACAGTGCTATTTTGTTACAGTTTTTGTGCTCTTTTTTTTACTACTCTTAAATAGACTCTTTCCTTCTGGAATTTATATCTGTATCAACAGAAAAATTAAATAACCCACTTCTTATTTAGCTCAGCTTTACAAAGTTGAAAATCTTCATAAAAGTCCATGGCAGGATGTGATCAAGTAATGTATACAAAGTTTTTCTTTCTTTTTCTTCCTATTTGGAGACTCTCATGTGACATTTGACCTTTGATTCACATCTTAGGACTAATAAAGTAGACAGCCACTGCAGTCATTCAGATGGTTGAGGATAGAAGGACTTCATTTCCACTTTCCAAAATCACCATTGTGGTCATGCTGTAGACATAGACTGTGAAATCACTAGGGTGACTGCCTCAGACTACTGCTCTGAGAGCTTGCAGGAATAGGCAGAATCTCAAACAGAGCATCAAAGATGAGTATCCGTGGAGAACAGGGCAGCTAGAATTATTAATTCAAACTACTAAAAAGCAAAGAATCCCAAAGAGAAAGAAACCTAGCGATCAGAAGACAGTCTCTTAAAATATTCAACTGAGTACTGTTAAGTATATTCATGTGATGAAGCTACCTGAGAAAGGAGGTTATGGATTGAATTGTGTCCCCCAAGCTCCTTAAAAAAAAGTATGTTGAAATCCTTACTACAGGTACCTGTAAGGCTGATTTCATGTAAACAATTGGCAATGGTTTGTGTGTGTGTGTGTGTGTGTGTGCTTGTGTGCGCGTGCGTGCGGGGGAGCTAACCAACCAAAGGGGAGAATATTGTTTATATCTCTACAGGAAAGGGAAAGCAAAAATAGACCTCATTCTGGTGTGCCTGCCAATCCTTGAGGGCGATGTTCCTGCTTGGAGCAGCTCATTCCCAGAGGTAACTGCAGGAGCAGCCTTAGCTTGAGACATGATCTCCTATCCCTCGATGACAGTGCTGCAGAGAACAGCCCTGAAGATACATCTTGGGGAGAGTGGCTGGTCTCACACACACACACACACACACACACACACACACACACACACACACACACACACGGGGTGAATCTAGAGGGGAGTGCAAAAGACCAGTGACGGAGCGAATCCACTAAGTCCCCGAAAAATTATCATTGTAGACTTCTGACTCAGGGCCATCTGAACTGGTTGGGGATTACTCACAAGGGGGCCACGTTGAAAGTCTAAAGGTGTAACTGGGAGGTTGGGGGCACAAGACCACTCTACCCCTGAATGCAGGAAAAGCAGTGAAGACTTTTAGGATGCTTACCTTAGCTGTAGACTAGAGGGGTGTATGAGTTGTCAGGTAAGCAGGACCTGGGATAAGTAACCCTGAAAGAAATGGACACTGGACCTATGGTTTGTAACAAGTCTTGCTCTCTATATAACAGAATGATATTCATGTGCTCTTTGCCAGGATCCCTGGTAGACTTGTGACGCTCTGTTTTGTTTTGATTTGGGTGCTTACCTATACAAGATAGGTAGGATAGGCAAACTTATGGAGCCAGCTACTGGACCAACGGTCCCTAGGGGGCATGGGAGGGAGATGGAAGGGAGGTGAATGGGGAGCCAACAATGACTATAGGGAAACAATAAGTGTTCTAAAATTGATAGTGAGCAGAGTAGTTTTCTGGTTGTGTTTGATCAATCGAGTTGTATCTAAAAGAAATTACTGAGATATGAATGATGGAGAAACATAATAGTGGGGTTGGGGAGAGGAAAATTTTAAAACTGTGTGTGTGTGTGTGTGTGTGTGTGTGTGTGCGTGTGCAAATGCAACAAGGAAGCAGATGGACTTTGGGCTTATACTTAAATCTTACATCAGTCCCAGAATAGTGTGTTCTAATAATGTGGTACTGTATGATACTCACCTTTTTGACATGATCACTGAACACAAAATCAGTGCATAAGCAAATGTGGTGAGGAAAGCTGATGGTGCCTGCTATTACAAGATATAGCACCTGGAGTCTTAAAGGCTTGTAGTTAAACAAGCAGTCACCTAGCAGAGAATCAACAAAGTCCACATGGAAGAAGCACAACAGCCTGTGTGATCATGAGGTGTCAATGGGACAAGTATCAGAAGTTCAAAATCAAGCAAGCAAATCAATGAGAAGGGCTGTGGATGCACTGGAGACCCAAAACCCACCTATAAGGTCATTGGATGGTACCTCTCAGAAGGGCCACATGGAAGGATGATAAATTCAGGGTATTGATTTATCCATCAGTATGGCACCGATGAACCACATAACTATCTGCTAGTTCTTTAATATTTACTCTCTATAGTATTATGGTTTTTCACCTAATTAATCATGTCAGATTTGCATATGTTCGCTTGTATGTATGAATTCATTCAGTACATGAGAGACAAGATAGCTAACTCATCAGAAACAGAAACAGGAGTAATGGGTCCCTGAGGGCATAGGAAGAAGGAGGGAGGGGAAGATGGGGAGCTGATAGCACTGATGACTATATAAACCCATTCAAAGGAATTGAGCAACAGAATTGTAAATAAATGGATATATTGGATTGTGTAATATATGGCACAAAAACTATTATAAATATATTTATATATGTACGTGCCTGTATTTAGACCTCTATAAATATCCTTTGCTTCCTAGTTCCTTCCTCCATTTCTTTTTATTTTCCTCTTGTCCCACTATCATGTTCAACCTTCATTCGGCTTTCATTAATTCCTCTTGGCTACATTACACTTGATCAAGCCCTACCAGGCATCCTATGCCATCTTCATCATTGATTGTAGATCATTTTTGTTCCTTTGTCCCTGGGTTTATTGACTCCCCTCTACCTCCCCCCCCTTCCTCTTACCCCTCCCCCTTGTCCCCCCAGAATGATCAGTCTCATCGTTTTCCCCTCTGGATTTTTTACCCCACCTATCTTATCTAGATAGACATGCAATAACAATAATAAGCACAAAAACAAAACAAAGCAAAACACATATATTTATATGTTAAGTATTAAGATAGCAGACTGACATTGGGCCTCTACTCAAGTACTCCCTCAATGCAAAAACACTTTGTTCCAATAACCTGGCATTCTGTGAGATCTCACCTTCCCAACATGATTGCTGAAGACAAAATGGGTGCATAAGCAAATGTGGTGAAGAAAGTTGGTGGTGCACGGCTATCAAAGATATAGCTTCTTAAAAGCTTTAAGATAAACAAGCAGCCATCTATCTGAGAAGCTACAAAGCCCACATGAAAGAAGCACACCAACCTGTGTGATCACAATGTGATCAGATGTCACACATCAAAGACCCATAACAAAAAATCATCTATGTGAATGAGGGGAATGGTGGAGTCCCTCTGTAGACAATTGGACTACCCCTCACAGAAGGGTCACAAGTAAGGCAGGAGACAGTGAGGATGCAATATAGCACTGATGAAATATACAACTTTCCTCTAGTTCTTTAATGCTTCCTATCCTGCCCCCCTATCATGACCTCAATTCTACTTTATAAATCCAGCTAAACCAGAGCATGTACAGGTCAGAGTTCTCTACTCAGGGAATTCAGGACAGATCGACCCCTCAGGACCAATCATGAAATTAGTAATACAGGGAGGGTAGGGGGAACCAATCACAGTGATCGACCTATAACCCCCTTCCAGGGGAACAAAGAACAGAAAAGTGGGTGAAGGGAGATAGCGGTCAGTGTAAGACATGTAAAAATATTATAAATTATCAATAGTTCATAAGGGGTGGCAGTGGGGAGGAGGAAAAAATGAAGAGCTGATACCAAGGGCTCAAGTAGAAAGAAAATGTTTTGAAAAGGATGATGGCAACATATGTACAAATGTGCTTGATACGATTGATGGATGCATGAATTGGGATAAGAACTGTAAGAGCCCCCAATAAAGTAATAAAAAAAACTTTTATTGAAAAAAAAAGGGAATAAGGACTCTTGAAGGGTATGGCGGGTGAGTGAGGAGATAAAGGGGGACAGCTCTCAAGGAGTTCAGGAAGAAAGAAAATGTTTTGAAACTGATTGTGGTAGCAATTGTACAACACTGCTTGATGTGACTGAACTATAGAATGTTATGATACCTGTATAGCATTAACAGTTCCTGATAAAATGATTAAAAAAATATTGGTTTTGGAGATCTCATCAACTAACTTAATAGGCCATAACTGAGAAAGATGAAACAAATCCACTATTAATGGTGTCCTTACAAGACAGAAGAGATAAAGACACACAAAGAAGCAATCGGGAACTGGATTGATCTCTAAGCCAAAAAATGCGCAGGCCTGCAGTGCAGCCGGGACTCTGTCCTTCAAGCCGTTGGGTCCGCTCATATGCTCTCTCGTGAGATGGTTACATCGGCTACTTCTTTTGGCTATAATGACTGTGCCTTCTTTCCATCTTCTTTTGGTGCACCCTGCTGCGCCATATTGCCATAAAATCTGTCAATATTGCAACTTGAGGCTTAATAGTTTTCCTTCACTTCTTTCCGTTTAAGATATGCTGAACATTCCCTTCCTTGCGGGAGTTCTAATTCTAGGTCTTCACGCATGTCATTATAATAGTTTCTTTGTCAGGTCTGGCTATGTTGTAATATGTCATTATAATAGTTTCTTTGTCAGGTCTGGCTATGTTGTAAGGTGCTTCATGGTTTCACCATTGTTTTTTTTAGTGATGCATAGTATTCCATTGAAGAATGTACCTAAGTTTCTTTCTCCATTCTTCAACTGGTGGGCTTTGGGACTGCTTCCAACTTCATGCTATAGTCCTATGATAAACATGGAGGACATACATCTATTCATGTATGTCTCTTACTTCTTTAGGTCACATACCCAGCAGAGTGTTTCTGGATCATATAGGTATTCTATCCCCAGTTCTTTTAGGTGGCACCAATTGCTTTCCACAATGGCTGTACAGACTCACCAATGGTGTATGAATATTTTAGACAACAAAGGTATCCCATATAGGAATATCCCCTTTATCTCAATAATATTTTAAATCCTATACCAGTTGGCTAGTATAATGATATTATTAGAATTAGAAAATGCCCCTATAGAGGTTATTTATATTATTTCTCAAAAACTGATAATGCTCCCACTAAAGTAGAACAGTGATACATGCATACCTATAATGTATTTGTATATATTCATACGTCTAAATTATATATGTATGTACACCTTAGATATATGAATGGATTTTGAGTTCTCACTTAACTATAAGTCCTAACCTAAGAAATATTAGTTCTTATGATGTGGCCCTGGTGAATACTTACTCTCATGAAGGGATCAATGAAGATACAGGTGCTATAGCAAAGCATGGTGATGAATCCAGATGGCACACAGCTATCATAAAGAGGAGCAGCTGGAGTCTTAAAGGCTTCTTTTAAAACAATCAACCATTTAAGTGAGGTTCCTGGCAAGCCTATAGGGAAGAAACACACCAGTCTGTATAATCCATGGGTTGGAAATAATAAAATCCAAGATCAGAGGAGAGAATTGTATTAGACCTTAAATTCTGATCAGCTGGTTTGCAGACGGTAATGAATAAAAATGAAAGCACAAGATCCATTTGCAGAGTCCCCATGAGGATTAAACCTCGACAGAACAGGCATATGAGTCACCTTCCCCTCAGAGAGAGAGTATCAGAAAGTAAATTAATGAACATATACCAAAACCAAACTCCATGTCATCGAGACAGACTAGAACTGTCCCTGTTGGTTTCTGAGACTGTAACTGTTTACAGGAGTAGGTAGCCTCATTCTTCTCTTGTGGAACAGACAGTGGTTTCAAACTGCTGACATTCTGATTAGCAGCCCAATGCACAACCATTATGCACTAGGGCTCTTAAGGAAGATATAGTTAGGTTAAATGCTAAACATGTTAACATTTGTTTTCCCTTTTTACCCATTTTCAATTTGTTGTAGTTATTATTTTCTGCTTTCTTGTAAATTAAGGTTTTTCCATGTTTTATATTGTTATTGTTGTTGAGGCATTTTGCTATGCTTTCATATCAAATAAGGTTGGTAAATCTATAGAAAAAGTAACTAGAATAATAGTTCCTTAGGGCATGACACAAGATATTGGCGGTGCAATGGAGAGCACATAATAACATTAAAATGAAGGAAATGGCCTAAAATTAACTGTGGTGGTGATTACACAGATCTTTTTAGTATATTCAAACAATTAAATTGTGGGATATAGTAATTATATCAATAAAACTTAAGAAAACATAGAAAGAAAATTATGACAGTAAGAGTGGCAACACCGGGAGGGAAGGTTGTGTAGAAAGGGAGAACCAATCTTGGGGATCTACGTGTAACCTCCTCTCTGGGGGATGGGCAATGGGAAGGTGGGTGAGGGGAGACACCAGGCAGTGTAAGATAAGATAAAATAATAATTTATAAACTATTAAGGGTTCAGGGGGGAGGGGGAGTGAGGAAGGAGGCAGAAAAAGGAAAACGAGCTGATTCCAGGAACCCAAGTGGAAGGCAAATTTTGAGAATGACGAGGGCAATGAATGTATAAGGGTGCTTTGCTCAATTGATGTATGTATGGATTGTGATAAGAGTTGTATGAGCCCCAATAAAAAGATTTATTAAATTAAAAAAAGAAGCAAAAAAGAAAAAAAAACACATCCTGGAATTGCTTGTGATGATGGTTACACAACTCTTGTGAATCTATTTCAACAATTAAAATGTATAAGGCATGGATTGCATATTGGTGAAACTGTTACAAATAGGCAAACTAATATTTAAAAGTCTATAATTCAATCTTCAGGCTCATTTTCTCACATCAAGGCCATATTTTCCAATGACTACTTCTTCCTCTTCTAATTTTCAATAATCAATAATTGTCAGTGCATCTTCATTACATGTTTAATCAATTTTTAGACTGAATACATTAGTAACATTCTTCAATTACTTTATAATTAGCTATATTGATTGGAGTAAAAATTTGAATAATAGTATTGATTGAATTTAATTGTATATGAATAAATATTATTTTATCACAGACAGTGTTGCACTTCAAGACAGAACTTGAAATATCCTTTTGAAGATGAATGCAATGCCATCCCTCTTGAATTTGTTATTCCTTTCATAATAAAGCCTATGATTGATTTAAAAACATTTTTTAAATAGTAAAAACCCAAGACACTTGCCATAATAATGACCTCATGTATTACAGAATGGAACTCAACTCCATTGGGTTTTCTTGGCCATACATTGACCCTTCACTAATTCACATGGTCAAGATTCAAAGACTAGGTGTTATATTAATATTAGTGTTTTGTGAAAATCGTAGGTGCACAGATCAGATCAACAAACTGTACTATTACATAACTGCCAAATTATACCATGACACACCTGCAAAACCACTGAAAAGTGACCCAACCAAGTTGGTACATACTCTACTAATCACAGCCTAATACCTCAGTATTCATTACTACCAGATCTACCTTACTAATGTGCAAAAGTCATAGTAAAGTTTTACTACTGTTATAAATGCAAAATTCAGATAATGAGATCGTTGATAAATGAGGAGTTCAGTGTAATCTTTATAGAAGTAGATCATCAAGACTTCCTTCAATGTTTCATCTGAGTGAGCTTGAATTGCCAATTCCCAGTTAGCACTCAGCAAATGTCCTGTGTTATACAGGAACCTTGGAGATAGTATGGCTTCACCTAAATCCACCATCCCCTAAGGACACCCTGTGAGAATCTATCCTGACGCCATTAAAGAATACACCAATCACTGAGAAGTGACGAGAAACCAGGCTTGTGGTATGCCACTGTACCGATTGTTTTGAACTTGACCTCTTTGTGATTCTATTGTTGCATCTTCTTGTCACCAAGGACATAGTCTCAATTATGTATCAATTATGATGGGTATTAAATTCAACCCCCATAAAGTTCATTACACTATACGCTAATTAGCAACTTGTGAATCTATGATCTCAAGTGTCCCTACTTGATTAATCAGATGGTCCCTGTACATCTGTTGAGGACCAAACAGATATAACTTATTACATTCATATTAATGTAGGATTTGAGGAGAAATATGTCTTCTAAGAGAAATCAGAAAATTTGCTCTACCAAAAGCAAAAACAATTTCTCACTATCACCACAGTAACACAGAATAGTTCAGAATTTTTCATAGAAGTAAAGTCAGAAGAGATTCTTTACTTGGGAGATTTTTGATTTGTAGGAAGAAAAAACTTGGGGAGGATCCCAAAGAAACTGTGGGTAATAAAAATATAATAGAATTCTGCCTACTCACAGACTTGCCAGGGAGTGAAAATATGCGGGAGCATAAAATTAATTGTAATACACACGTGTACTCGCAAACCCGGAGGACCTTTGAAATTAAAATACCCATAGAAGCCATGAATGGCAGTCAGAAATGTGGGTAGAATTCATTTAGTCACATCAGTAGTTCACCATCCAGAGCCCAACAGTTTCAAAGTTAGAGTGCAGAAGGCTTTAATTCACATGTTTCAAAGCCAAGGACCTAAATAATCATGAACAATCTTTCACAATAAAATGCTATGGTTTCATAGAAAATTGCGCTCTGTTCTCTAATATGTGACATTTGAATTTTAAGAAGACTTCAGAAAGCTACCCCTGGGAAGTTCTAAATATCAGACTACAATTTTTAGAGAGACTGTATTAGCCTGGGTACTTTAGAGAAGCAAATCCACAGAAACTCATGTATAAGACAGAGTTTTATATAAAGGTTGAGTGCGCATCAAGAAAATATCCCAGCCCAGTGCTGCCCAAGCCCACAAGTCCAACATTAACCCATTAACTCATATGTCCAACCCCAATCCAGAAAGTCCTCCTCCATCTCACAAAGCAGACACGACACCGACTGCAGGAGGAAAGCGGAGTCAGTGAATGTGTAAGCATCTCAGCGCTGGCAGGGGTCTCCACACTGCTGCTCCAGCACCCAGGGCTGCATGGGGTAGGCCCGTCATGTGGCTTCTCCTTGGGGTTGTCTCGCAGGAAGTCAGCCTTGCAAGCTGAAGCTGGGAACTGCTAAGGCAGCTTAACCCTGGTCTGACCATCACAAAGCAAGAGACCTGGGAACTAGAAAGGTGAGGCTCACCGAACCATTTATCTCTCCACCCTTCAACTAACCCCACATTTGTTTATTGGCCAGGTTGACACAATAAGCTAATTAAATCACTATAGAGTTTCCTAGATCTAGGACTCTGGGAAAGTGTTCTACCTACCCCACAACCAGCAAAAGTGTCTCCTTAATATTTGTTGTTTGCATATATAACTTGAATAGCCACCACTAGCTATAAAACTCTATATAATGAGTAGTACCACTGCATAATAAAATATTTTATTCTCAGAAATACAACAGTGAATCAATGAATTTCTATATGTTGATATGTTTGAGCAGATAAAGCGGGATGGGGCACTTTGAACTTGGGTCAAAAAGCAAAAAAAATGGTGGAAGGCTTATCAATTTTAATATTTAGTCTGAGTGATTATGCAGCTCTTGCAGGGAAGCAGCAAGTAGGTCAGTCATTTATTACACACTCAAGTTAGACTCCATACTCCATACTCCAGCATCAAAATGTTCAGCACCATGTGAGCACATGTTTGAAATGGACACTGCACCTTCCGTGTGAAAGAGTCTTAGTTCCCTAATCTCCAGGGAAACACATCACAGGATTACTCAGGGAAACCCGTTGAAACTAACAAGAGGAAACCATTCATGTTTCAAACTAATAGGAATCTCCTGGGAAGAGCTTGTTCCATCCCAGCAATGAGAAAAATGGAAATCCCTAGAGACAGCAACTGCAAATGGGAAACACTTCAGTTACTAAAACTGTAATTGATTAGTATTAAAGGGCCGCTGTCAGGCTACACTGATTCCTAACGGTTTCATCTCGTTCCCCGACAGTTCCTTGAAAGTTAACATTACAACGAGGATGTTAGTCTTTTCCACGAAAGATAACGAAAAGAAATACATCAGTGAACTAAATAGTTGAGAAAACAGTGTTTGGTAGCGGTTATGAGTTGAGACTTTATCGTCCAATAGTTTAGGTTTATATCTCTTCCTGACCACATCACAGGTGCATAACCTGGGGCAAGAGAACTAACTTACAGCCACATGGAGTGACTTTGAGGATTAAACGAGGCAGCCCACGTAAATTGCTTAACATAGTACCTAATATATAGTAACTGCCTTAGAAACATTATCTATTATCATTAACAGTCTTGGAGAGGTTTATGAATTACTTTGAGTTTCCCTAAGAACTCCCCTATACATCCATTCTTATCACATGGAAACCTGTCATTTCAATTTAAAGCATTTGTATGCTTAGGATGAGTAGCATAAATGCACTTCTAAGTTTCAAAGACATTAGATAAACTTATTATCCAGCTTTCCTCTAGCTGATGGCAGGTTTCCTCAGAATAATGTAAAAATTGGAAACCTAGGGAAACATTTCCTAACTTGATATCATGGGAAAACAGAGTTAAGTTTTAATTTGGATTATTCATGTGACTTTGTCCCTAGAAAGCTCAGTAAATGACCAGTACTTGGATTTTTATCTTCAAATTCAGGGGGTTCTCTGAAATCAATTTAAAGATATTTTATCTCTCTGAACAGATATCATTTCTTAAGCCCTTGATCATCTTATTTTTAGGAAGTTGGCTAGGTGGGATTTTTTTCTTTCTTGTTCCTGTGTAATACTTCAAAGTTGCAGATTTCATAATTATGACATGTCTTTCTTACTTGTCTTTGAGAATAAATACATACTTCCTTGACCATATAATTTTCTCAAGCTTTACTTAATTTAACTTATTTAATAGTATTTCATCTAATATTTTCTCCTTAATTTTTATTTCCTCCAAGAAGAGTTAAATTTTACTCCATGTGCTCATACCATTGGACTGGACACCTTATCCTCACCCCAAACCAAAACCAAACCCACTACCATGCAGTCAATGATGACTCACGGTGACACCTCAGTGGGTTTCCAAACTGTCACTGTTTATGAGAGTAGAAAGTTCAGTCCTCCTCCCGAGGGGCTCCTGGTGGTTTTGAACTGCTGACCATGAGGGCTGCTGCCAACATGTAACCACTACACCAGGGTTCCACGGAATACAAAATCACTGTGGTCTCAACAAGCCAGGGAGAAGTCACAGTCCAGGAGAATACTTATTGGCAACACCTGGTTGCCCTTTCAGGTCCAAGAGCTTTACGGTCCCCATTCCATGCTCAAAATGGAAATCTTTGGGAATGATGTGACCTGGGAATCCTAGGCCTGAGATCTAACAACCTGCAGTAAATTCCACTGAACTCTAATTTTCAGGTAAAAAGAACACCCAGCAAATCTCTGTAATCTTGGTCTTCTTTTCTCAAGAGATTCAGGATTAGAGCAATTAGTTAGTAAGCCCGTGAAATGATTAGCTCAGATTGTGCCTTGCCAGGCGTGATTCATCTGGAAAGATCTTCTCCAGAACCTTCCTCTGTGTTTTGCAGACACCCAAGTCTTAGTGCTAATAACTTTCCCTTTTGTTTTACTAATACCCCTAACTCTATGACATTAATGTTTCTCTCCTGCTAAACTTTAACAGATTAGATCGTAAACATAAAAGCAGAAAGACCATGAAAAGAATTCATAATTCAAGTTTCCCATGAAATTTAGAGCACACATACTTCAACTTTGTACTGCTCATATAGTATGTTTTTTTTTGTTTTTTTGTTTTTTTTGTTTTTAAAATAATTTTATTAGGGCTCATACAACTCTTATCACAATCCATACACATATCAATTATGTAAAGCACTTTTGTACATTAATTGCCCTCATCATTCTCAAAACATTTGTTCTCCACGTAAGCCCCTGGCATCAGGTCCTCATATTTTCCCCTCCTTCCCCGCACCCCCTTCCCTCAAGAACCCTTGATAATTTTTTTTTAATTTTAACAATTTATTGGGGCTCATACAATTCTTTTCACAGTTCATATATATACATACATCAATTGTATAAAGCACATCTGTACAGTCTTTGCCCTAATCATTTTTTTCTCTTTTCTTCTTTTACATTTTATTAGGGACTCATACAACTCTTACCACAATCCATACATATACATACATCAATTGTATAAAGCACATCCATACATTCCCTGCCCCAATCATTCTCAAGGCATTTGCTCTCCACTTAAGCCCCTTGCATCAGGTCCTCTTTTTTTTCCCCTCCCCCCTCCCTCATATGCCCTTGGTAATTTATACATCGTTGTTTTGTCATATCTTGCCCTATCCGGAGTCTCCCTTCCCCCCTTCTCTGCTGTCCCTCTCCCAGGGAAGAGGTCACATGTGGATCCTTGTAATCAGTTCCCCCTTTCCAACCCACTCACCCTCCACTCTCCCAGCATCGTCCCTCACACCCTTGGTCCTGAAGGTATCATCCACCCTGGATTCCCTGTACCTCCAACCCTCATATGCACCAGTGTACAGCCTCTGTCCTATCCAGCCCTGCAAGGTAGAATTCGGATCATGGTAGCTGGGGGGAGGAAGCATCCAGGATCTGGGGGAAAGCTGTGTTCTTCATCAATACTACCTCACACCCTAATTAACCCATCTCCTCTCCTAAACCCCTCTATGAGGGGATCTCCATTGGTCGACACTTGGGCCTTGGGTCTCCACTCTGCACTTCCCCCTTCATTTAATATGATATATATATACATATATATACATACATATATACATATACACATATATACACATACATACACACTCTTATATCTTTTTTTTTTTGCATGATGCCTTATACCTGGTCCCTTGGGCACCTCGTGATCGCACTGGACGGTGTGCTTCTTCCATGTGGGCTTATTTGCTTCTGAGCTAGATGGCCGCTTGTTCACCTTCAAGCCTTTAAGACCCCAGACACTATCTCTTTTGATAGCCGGGCACCATCAGCTTTCTTAAACTCAAAACTCACTGCTATTGAGTTTATCATGACTCATAGCCTCCCTATAGAACAGAGTAGAATGGCCTCTGTAGATTTCTGAGACTGTAACTCTTTATAAGAGTACAATTAAATAGGGATATGATGGGTTTTACCATTCCTGCATTTTTAGGTGCAGAATTAGTTTCCAAATTTTATGTTGTTTTAGATTTTCTTTCTTTGTTGAATGTTTGGAAAGAGAAGATAAAGATTTCCCCATATGTCAATCCTTGTTCTACAGAGAATATATCAAAAATAAGAGTTGCACAAACTACTAAATACATTAATCAAAATTATGCACTTGAGGATCATTCAGTGGGTCTGTGGACAAGAAGTACCCCTCTAACCTGAACCTTGACCAGTACTTTCTCTAGTACCTGGTACTATTCCTCCGTTTAACAGAGAGACCTGATGAAACTAGATTTCTCTGATTATATATGTTAACTTGAATCTTATATCCAATAACCCTCAAAGCATTTGGGTAATCTCCTTTGTCCAGTATAAAATTACCCAAGTACAGGGCTCTTTTAGGAAAGAACTGCTGTGGTGTTTCAGAATCCTGAAACTATCAGGGATCCCAACTTCTTTCATCAGCGAGTTCCAGGGCTAAACACTGATTCATGTCCAGAGACAAGTAGTGGGTCATGATATTTATTGGGGAAACGGCATTCAACTTCTTGTCATGGATCCTTAATATTCATATGCGTACTTGCCCTTATTGGCTGCCTTTCTAATTTGTTTTTAGAGAAGCCGTGTGCTATTCACCATCATTATAATTCTCTGTGTATTAGGCCTCCTCCCTCCCACACCAATTCTGATACTCATTCACCAGGCTTTGATCAGTGAAGGGCAGCCTCCCTGCCTTTGCTGTTTTGGTACCCCACCACCTAGATATCTATGAATCTAATGCTGTGTCCGTGAACCTCATTCTGTGTCAGCTTCTTCTGCTATCATCCTGGCCTTATAATTGAGATATATCACTGAACTTTTAGTGATACTGTTTCCTCGTGATGTGTTTAGTTGCTTGACATCCGATAGGTCTTGTGGATGCCCACATGCCTAAGCCTTTTACATGTTTCCTCCGACGTGTACTATAACAACCCTGGCATTCAAACTCAATTTAGCACAATCTATCACTTTCCCCCCATTTTTCTAGTCGTCTTCCTGTCAGCGTGTAAATCCTTTATATTAGAAAAGTGATCTCAAATCAGGAAACTCTCTCCAATCATGTGTTCTGACTCTCCCCTCCCTCCTGCCCCCTCAATCAACTACACTCAGAATCTAGATTAATATATACACCCCTGGATCCTGTTGACATTGTAAGGTAGGTCTTTCAGCTATTTTCTCTCTTATCAGATGAAACATGTCCCCGATTGGGTCGTGCTCTGACTTTACCCCAGCTGTAAACACACTGAACAGGAGAAAAGGCAGGCTGTGTCGGTTGTTCTTTGGGAAGGCACCTCTCTACATTGTCTTCAGAAAGCAGCATTCTCACTCTTAATAGGAAGGAGTCAGGCACTTCAATAGGCTAGGAAGGTTCAGAGAAGCCTTGGGATTCACATATTTGGTGGCACTTTTGCAGACTCAGTGTCAGAGTCCCATTTATTTTTCAAAAAAAAAGACTTGATCTTGGCACAACATATGTTCCTTGATGTGTTAGGCCAGGTAGACCAGAGAAACAAATCCAGTGGCCCTCATAGATGTATAAGAAAGCGCTTTATATCAAGTAGTAATTATATATCAAGAAAGCATCCCAGCCAGCCCAACTCCAGTTAGTAAGTCTGAGACTAGTCCATCAGGCCCTCTTCAGACTCACACAGTCCCGTGTAATGATGAAGAAGGCAGGAAGTTCCCAGGCTGGATGTGCAGAGCTGTGTAGATTCAAGGTCCGTGAAAACGTGGCAGAGCTCCAGGAGCTTTCAGGATGCTCAGAAATCAGAGATGGTGAACGTGGAGAAAGAGTTCCCCCATGAGAAGGCCACACCCACAAAAGGGCAGCATAAGGCTGTGACCTGATTGATAAGTCTGGCTCCACCACCCCTAGTGAGGAGTGTCTGGTTGACATATAATCCCATAACTACCACACTTGGTTAGATATTCACATTCTTTATAATTTTAGGGCTCTCTTAAGTCTTTGGTATAATCTTTGGCTTTCCCTGCTCTCTCACTACAGGAGATGGATTTTCAATGTAAACTGATTGGTTTGCCTTCTGCCTTTTAAAGAACTTCGTGATTTCATGATCTTTTCATAGACTCTCAATGGCGCTGAGAAATAGTCATCAGTATGAATTTTCTGTTGCTACATAACAAATTAGAACACAGTTAGTGGTTTAAAACAGCATATGTTAGTTTCTGTGGGTGAGAAACTGCATACAACCGAACCAGTTCCACTTCTCTGTGTCTCACAAAGGAATCAAGTGATCAGCCAATGGTATTCTAAGAGGGTTAGTTCTCTTCCACATGCACATGTTCATTAGCAGATTCCAGTTTCTTGCATCTGTAGAGCAGAGGCCCTCCGCTCCCAGAGTCCACCTACAGTTCCCTGCCATGTGGGACTCTCCATAAGCAAATCGTATCATAATGGGTTCATTCTTAGAAGCCATCAGCAGATATGTTTTGCTCCATCATGCTAATTTGGGGTTTTGTAAAAGTAACATAACCATGGAAGTGGGATTGCAACATATTTGAGATACTCTATTAGTCTGAAGCAAGTCACAGGTTCTATTTTCATTCGTGGGGCGTGGGGGGTGGGAGGGGAATTACATAAAGGCATGGACACCAGTTGTTAGGTGCTTTTGGGTTGGAGCTGACCCATAGAAACCCTATGCCCATCAGAACAAAACACTGCCAGATCCTGCACCATCCTCATAATTGTTTCCCTGCTGTAGTCCATGTTGTAGCCACTGTGTCAATCCATCTCCTGGGGTCTACCTTCTTTTTCTGCTGTCCTTCCACTTTACCAAGCCTTGTGCCCTTCTCCAGGGACTGGTCTCTTCTGACAACATGTCCACAGTACATAAGATGAAAGCTCACCGTCCTTGCCTCTAAGAAGCACTCTGGCCATTCTTCTTCCAAGACAGTTTTGCCATTTAGCAGTGCATGGTAGCATCAGTATTCTTCAACAGCACCGCAATTCAAATGACTCTAGTCTTCTTCAGTTTACCTAACCATTGCAAACTTCAGTCCTCAAAATAACATCCTTGATTCCCAATGGATTTATTCAACATGATCCATCATTGGATCTCTTGATTGATGATTCCAGGAGCACTGATTGTGGACCCAAACAAGAAAAATCCTTGATACTTTCAAACTTTTCTCCATGGATCATAGTGTTATCATGTGGTCCAGTTGTGAGGATTTGGGTCTTCTTTACATTGAGTTGTAATCCATGCTGAAGGCCACATTCCTTGATCTTCATCAGCAAGTATTTCAAGACCTCCTCCCTTTCAGCAAGCAAGGTGTGTCATCTGAATAGCACAGGTTATTATTAAGCCTTCTCCCAATTCTGATGCCATGTTCTTCATATAATCCAGTTTCTATGATGATTTGCTCAGCGTATAGACTGAATAGTTATGGTGAAAGAATACAACCCAGATGTACACTTTTCCTGATTTTAAATCACACAAGATTCCCTTGGTTTGTTCATGCAACTGCCTTTTGATCCATGTACAATATGGTGTGCTCATGGAATTCCTACTCTTCTCAAGACTAGCCATAGTTTGTTACAATCCATACATGCCTCACATGGTCAATATAACACAAGGAAACATCTTTCTAGTATTCTCTGCTCTGAGCCAAGCTCCATCTAATTCCAGCAATTATATCCCTGTTCCACTTCCTCTTCCAGTCACTTAGCCAAGTAGCTGTCTTCCAAACTTCCTGGCATACAGTGCTTCCAGTTCTTCATTAGCTTGTTGAAACATTTCAATTGGTATTCCATCAATTCCTGGAGCTTTGTGTTGGGTTAGTGTTTTCAGTGCAGCCTGGACTTCTTTCACTTCCATTGTTTCTTGCTCAAATGCTACCTCCTAAAGTGGTGGAATACTGACTAGTTCTTTTTGATACTGTGACTGTTTATTCTGGTATTATCATTCAATATTTTTACCATAGAATCATCCAATATTTCAACTCAAGCCTTGACTTTTTACTTGACTTCTTTCAATTGAAGATATTCTGAGAATGCTCTTCCTTTTAAAATTTCTAACTCTAGGTCTGTGCACATTTCTATATAATATTTGTCTTTTTCTTCTCAAGTTGCCATTTGAGATTTTCTGCTGAGCTCTTCTACTTCACCATTTCATCCATTTGCCTTAGCTACTCTGTGATTAAGAGGAAGTTTCAGAGTCTCTTCTGTCGTCTACTTTGATCTTTTCATTCATTCCTATCTTTTTAATGACCTTTACTTCTTTCATGAATGGTGGTCTTGATATCCTCCCACATCTCATCAGGTCTTCTGTCCTTGGTGTTCAATGAGTCAAATCTGTCCTTGGATTTTCTCTTGATATTCAAGTGGAATAGACTCAGGGTTGTAATTTGACTTTCTTGTGCTTTTTATTTTTGTTAGCTTTTCTGAACTTATATATAAACAACTAGTGGCCTCTTCCATAGTCAGCTCCTAGGCTGGGGTTAGCAGCTGAATTGAGTTTCTCCATTCTCTCTTCCCACAGATGTCATCAATTTGATTTCTGTATATTCCATCTGGAGATGTCCATGTGTTTAGTCACCTTTTGTGTTGTTGAAAATAGGTATTTACTTTGAACAGTCATTGACAATGCAAAATTCTATCATGTGAACTCCAGCTTCATTTCTATTACCAAGATCATATTTTTTCCAAATACTTGTCCTTACTCTTTGTTTCCAACTTTTTCATTCCAATCACCAATAATTATCAATACATTCTGATTGCATGTTTGACCAATTTTTAGCTGAAGACATTGGTAGAATTCTTTAATTTCTCTACTGAACCTGGTCATTTGGATGACCCTGCTGGCATTTGAAATACTAGTAACACAGCTTCCAGCATCACAGAAACACACAAGCCATCACAGGAGAGCAGACTGAGAGGCCAGTCATGATCACCAGATTAAGGAAGTCTAGTTTAGTCTCCTGTTTGGTTGCTTCTCAAAAGATTTTATTAAAGAGTTGACCATAATATATTATAGTTGATACTATAATATATATTATAGTATAGTTGACTATAGTACTATATATTACAGTATATAGGATAAATAATACTATATATTATAGTATATTTAAATATATATTATAGTATATATAAATAATATCATATAATAAATATATAGTATATATAAATACTATATATTACAGTATAGTTGACCATACTATATTAAATCATATTATGGGATAATCCTGGCTCACCCAAGTTGTCATAAAGCCTAACTATCACTGTGTCAATTCATTGAAAGCCTTTCTCTTTTTCAATGATCTCTACTTTACTAAATATGATGTCTTTTTCTAAGGGCTGGCCTGTCTTAATAACGTGTCTAAAGTACAAGAGACAAGATCTTGTCGTCTTCACCTCTAACGAGCATTCTTACTACACTTCTTCTAAGCAGATTTGTTTGTTATTTTGGCAGTAAGTAATCCTTTCAATATTCTTCACCAACACTGTAATTTAAATGCATCCTTTCTTCATTATTAAATGTCCAATTTTCACTTGCATATGAAGTGATTAAAAATACCGTGGCTTGAGTCAGGCAAAGCTTAGTCCTCCAAGTGGCCTCCTTGATCTTCAATACTTTAAAGAGGTCTGTGCAGTGGATTCACACAATGCAATGTCATGTGATATCATGACTGCTGCTTCCCTGAGCATTAATTATGGATCCAAGCACAGCAAAGTCCTTTACAACTGCCATCTGTCCCCATTTACCCTGATGTGGCCTATTGGACCTTCCTCCAGAGCTCCAGAAAAAGAAAGTGGTGGAACCTGAATTCAGATTTCTAATCACCCTAAAATGTGGGAAATGAACTCTGGTGGCACCTGAGGTACAAACCCACGAGCTTCTTCATAGGAGGAACATGAGACTGCCTGCTCATGTGAAGACAGTCTCAGAGCCTTAAGAAACACTTCTATTCTATCCTATAGGGTTGCTATGGGTTGGAATCAACTTAAATACAATGAGCACACTGTAAGGTGGTATCTCATCATTGTTTTGATCTTCATTCCTCAAATGGCTAATGGTAATAAACACTTCTTCATGCTTTTATTGGCTACCTGAATATCATCCTTGATGAATTCTTTATTCATGATTTATGCTCATATTTAATTTGGTTATTCGTCTTTTTCTCATTGAGATGTTGCCATTTTCTATCTACTTGATATAAAAGTCTTTCCCTATATAAAATTCTTTCTTCTACATGCATGAGTGTCATTGGTTTTGTTTATCTGGAAAACTCAGACTAACACAAAACCTGTACAAGAACAGACAGCATCATATTTTCCCCATATAGTAGATGGTGGATTCAAACGGCTGACCTTGTAGTTAGCAGCCAAATGCCTAACCCACTATGCCACCAGTGCTTCTAGTATTCTTAATAGCTATATGCATATTATCCTTTTACTGACAGCACAGGATTTCAGGACAGATCTCTAATGTTCTTTTAATAATGAATACGATGGTATTCCCCTTCAATTTGTCATTCCCAGTATAAGAAACTGTATGACTCTCTGCTTCAAAAAAAAGCCAATATCCATTCATTTCAGCTCATGTTGTCAGACAACATTCTACTACTATTCATATGGATTTTCAATGGATAATTTTTCAGAAATCAACCATCTGTCCTCCTTCCAGACTGCTTGGATGGAACAACCTCCTATTGGAAAAATCACTTAATAATACATATATAGAACCCCAGTGTTAGTTTCAAAATTGGACACTTTTGACCAGTCCCTATGCAGCCATTGGCAACCCAGACCAGATACTATAGAGTACTGGGACTTTAAACTCTGACCTTTCCAGGCTCACAATATCCGTAATAGAGCCCATCAGAAGTATTTGGTGTAGAAACCCCACTAAGTGGACTTACTTGGAGCAGTACCTCACTCACCTGTACCAGACTTAAGAAACTGACATATCCCTACTCCTTGGATTAAGGCTGAATTTCCCTAGTGTGAGAAGAAGCAGATGACTGTGGTCTAAAGGTTATAGAAGTTGTTGAACTTTGGTTTGGATTTCTTGCTTTGGTAAATGGTGACCTGGGGTTACCATATATTTACTATCTGAATGCTCTCCTTGTTGCCGTATGTAATGTATTGTTCTGGTAGGCATCGTTCTGCCTCTGTGAATGTTTGTTACTGAAAGTTGTTCCCCATCACCACCCCCATTGTTGGTTTAAGTAGTGCCCAGTCACTTAAGACGCTAATCTATACAACTCGACAATTTATGTATTGCAGACTTTTTCCAATTATGTTCTAAATTCTATACTACAGGCTAAATTAATAACTCTATCAATAGAATTACCTTATGCCTCAGGGGAATTGTTTATAATTTTCCCTATTGTGGCAGTTAGATTTTATGTCAGCTTGAGGAAGGGAGTCCAATCTATCAATCAAGCCATAGCCTGATAATGCCTCCTTGAGGGCGTGCCCTTTTCTATGAGAAAAACATTGAGAAATGACCCTGGATTGCCTGCTTGCTGGACTGTGTATCTGCCCCCCTGGGCAGTCCCAAGTGAACTACCAACTGGGAGAGGTGTTGGTTCCCTTCATGTTCCACCAACCTTGGATCCAAACAACTCTGAATCCACTGGTCTATGCTATCCCTGCTTCCCACTTCACCTTTCTGCATCATTGGCCTTTGGTAACATGAGTCTGAAGACTCCAGCTAGCATCATATCCATGGACATGAATTGGGATACCTTTTTTATATGAAACTACATCTTGATATCAAGTTCTTTCTTATACACATATGAGTGTCACTGGCTTTGGTTTTATTTGGACCAATTTTAAAGTTATTTCAGTTTTTAATACTTACTGAGTTTTCTTTGATTGAAGTTTTTCTGTTTGTCTGGTCATTGCTGGTTATTTTTGTTTGTTTGTTTGCTTGCTTGCTTCTGGTTTATGTTTTGTATGATAGTCTGTATATGAAATCCAGAATGGGTAAATCTATAGAGATAGTATCTGGCTTAATAATTTCCTAGGGATATGGCAAGGGAGGGTGAGGGAAAGTGTGAAACTAAAAACAATGAGTACACTAAGAAAATGCTTTGATATTGATTATGGTGATGATTGCATAACACTTCTTAATGTGATTGAATGATTAAATTATATGACATGTGAAGTACATGCCAATAAAACAAATTTTAAAAAGAAACATCAAGAAGGAGTATAGATTAGTAGAGTTCTTGCCTCTTAAATGGATAATGAAGTCAAACTAACGATTATTCAACCTACCTAAATTGCATTTTCTTCTTATGGAAATGGGAACATTTATAGAATCTGTATGTGTTGACAATTAAATTTTTTAAAAGTTGTAAAATTCAACCTCTGGCTCAAAAAAGAAAGAAAGAAAATTTCACTGACACTGAGTTGATTCTAATTCATAGTAATCCTATAGGATAGAATAGAATTGCCCCTGAGGGCTTTCTGAGGCTGTAAATCTTTACAGGAGTAGAAAGCTTCATCTTTCTCCTCTTGAGCAGCTGGTGCTTTTGAACTGCTGACCTTGAGGTTAGCAGTTTAGCTTTTACTCTAATATGACACTAGGACTCAGTCAGCCCCTGAATAGTTCATATGAGATACTTAACTTCTATTGCTATTGTTATTTTTATTGATAATGTATTTAGGGTAGTTATGGGTGTTGTTGTTTTCTTTCTGACACTACTTAGAACCCAAGACTGTAAATATATTCTGAATAAATCCAAGTTGACAGCTGAATTGACTTATTCTTGCATTCCCTGAGAATATTTCTCTTTCTTGTGTTTATTATAAAACCAAGTTCTCAATAAAGAAACCAAAATTAAGGTAAGTAAATTACCATTAACACGCACAAGACAGAGAAAATGATTAAGCGACTGAAGACTTAATAAAATGTAGGCAAAGTCTGGTTTTAGTTTTATTCAGAAGCAGCAGTTTCTATCTAAAAAGGGTAAGATTTTCTGAAAATTTTGCACAATTCAATGTTCTATACCTAATTTAGTTAAAACAAGCATTCAGCAGGTAAAATGCAATGTGAAGAACATGAGATTGGAGCATGGTTGGATCGTTTTAAAAACCCTGCAAATGAGGCTAAACGAACTCTGCGAAATGCTTCACTTTTGCCCCACGTGTGGTTCCTGAATAAGGCCGTCACTGTTAGTCTCTGAGAAGGCCGTACCATCAGAGAACCGAGCGGACCGAAAATGAGGGTTAATAAGATCCTAAGTGTTTATTTTTTGTGTGGAGATGTAAATGATAGACTTAATCACAATTTGTAAAATATTTTGATTTCTGAAGGCTTTGCAAGTAGTGTCCACCTTCTCACACTCCTGAAATAAAATTTCAGCGAATCATATTTATGTGTAATTGAGTTACAGATGTAACCTATAAAATAGTTTCAGAATAAGTGCTGTTCTGTGACCCTTCAAAGGTACACAAATAGAACTGCATAATCTGCTACTACGCGAGGGCAATCAGCCATTCCCAGGGTTCTCAACTTCGCAAACTTCTCATGCAACCCAATCCTAGTCTCTCTGGGCCCTCTCCCTCACCCATATGTTCACTGCCTGTTCTCAAAGTTGTCAACAACTGAGGTTCATTAGCACTTTTTGAACTTGGGCCCACAGGGCATCTTTAGATTCCCTCAGGAATTGATCCCATGTGCCTGCTCTAAGAAGAATGATAAAGCCATTGTCATTCTGGCCACACAGAAACTTCAAGGAAACCCATACCTTACATTTTAAGGACTTCGGCATAATCTCTCAGAACAGAAACATTAAGGAATTATTGATTTATTAGTATCTTCATTTCCATCTTTGCATTGGGGGGTGGGTGGTTCTTTTTCTTTTTAATCCCATATTGAAGAACTGTCTGTCTCAGGAATTGTGATTTGACTCACCTTTGAGTTCATAGAATGAAAAAAAATACACTTATTTTCTTACATTCCTTTGAAGAATAAAGTAGGCTGTGCATGGAAAGCCAGTAGGAAATGCTAAATTTCATGCTGCCCTGAGACTCACGTGGGAACATCTTGCCTTGGATTTACCCTTTAGGAGCAATAAGGTAACCACTCACTGCATTCATTTTTATTGTCAAGGGTATGAGCACTGTACGTTTGTAAAATCACTGAAGTTATCATCCTATTAACATGGATCAGGATATCAATCAATTATGAAAAACTAGAAGAAATGCAATCCACTTGCAAAAGCTCAAGGTGGGTAGAAACAGGAAATGGAGGAGACACAGGTCAATGTTTAACATCACCTATTACCTCCAAAATTGTGTATGCAATAATGGAGAGATTAAAACAATGTTGGGACATGGTTTTTCTAAGCCCTGCATAGGGGGGCTTCAAAACGTTCCTGGAGAAATCCCATTTTCTTTTAATCCCATCTTTCCACAAACTTTTTAAAGCTCCCTCATGTGAATTAGGGAAGTCTTTTGCATTCTTTCACTTCTTATATCTTAAAAATTCTAAATATATACAAATTATGGATTAAATATATACTTTGCCAAATTTTCTTCCATATGGATTATGACTTTATCTACAAAGAAATCTTATTATAAAAATATGTGTATCCTTACAGGCCATCAATATAGGAGAGACAAACTTGAGATGATAAATTGTCATCTTTAGTTGCATTCAAGACCCTTTAAAACACTAATATCTACTCTGAGATGTTGCCTATGGATCTTCAAGATCTCTATCCACTGTGATAGATCCTAAATCAGTGCTTGGGAAACTCTAAGTTTGGCCAAGAAAATGCCAATAATGTGTGATTTAGTGAGCCTAATATAATTAGACTGAGCTTAATCCATCTAAACCCTAACCCATCATAATACAAAATAAAATAATAAGGAACCAAAGATCTAAAAATCCTAATGGCCCAATTATGAACTTGTCCTAAAAAAGAAGCAGAGGTGTCGAAAAAGAATCTACTTATGGCTACCAGGTCTTCAGTATGCCCCGTGTAGGGACAATTCTTACTACTTCCTGAAGAAGAGAAGTAGGGGCCTTGAACAAAAGTATCTACATTAGATAGATGGTGAATTAGTAAATACGGGGGAAAGATAGGGAGAAAAGAAAAGCACAGAGAAGGAAAGCATGCGGAGATTTTCTACCAACTGTGCAGTAGTAGAGATGAATAATGAAAGGTATTTGACTGTGGAGATTTCATATGCATTGTGGAAGAAAATGGTAAGCTTAGAACCTTTTTCTAAAAATCTTTTTAGTAGTTACTCTGTAACGTATTTTTGACAAGCCTTAGCAGCATACTGGTTTGTAGCTTTGCTATAAACTCAAAAACTCTGTGGTTTGAACCCACCAGCTGATTTGCGGAGAATGGATGTGACAGCGTCCTTCCATAAAGATTTAAAGTCTAGGAAACTCTAAGGGACAATTCTATGTTGTCCTATATGGTCATAACTAGAATCAAATGAATGGCAATGGGTTTTCTCTGTTTTGTCAAAAAGCAAGAACTATGTCCAAATGAGGAATTAAGAGTTTGTTTGTTTGTTTACACAGAAGACCTTGGGCTTCTAAGGAGTCAAGTCTAACGGGACACTGATTGGACCAACTGGACAAAGATTCACAAAAGTTGATTCTGTTGATGACTGTCAGCTTTCTCTCTCCCTCCTGGAGAGTCTCTTCGATTTTCCTCACTGACCTCACTTTCTCTCTAGAGCTACTGAAGGTCAACAATGAAAAATCGGACCACATTTGCTGAGTTTATCTTGTTGGGTCTCACAAATAAACCTGAATTTCAGGTAGTGATATTTATCTTTCTGTTCCTCACCTACATACTAAGTGTCCTAGGAAATCTGACCATTATTACCCTTACTTTACTAGACCCCCATCTCCAGACTCCCATGTATTTCTTCCTACGGAATTTCTCTTTCTTAGAAATGTCCTTCACCTCCATTTTTATCCCTAGATTTCTGACTAGCATGACAACAGGAAATAAGGTTATCAGCTTTGCTGGCTGCTTGACTCAATATTTCTTTGCTATATTACTGGGGGCAACAGAGTTCTACCTGCTGGCCTCTATGTCTTATGACCGGTACGTGGCCATCTGTAAACCACTACATTACCTGACTCTCATGAGCAGCAGAGTGTGTATACAACTAGTGTTCTGCTCCTGGCTCGGAGGATTACTAGCTATCTTACCTCCAATCATTCTCATGAGCCAGGTGGATTTCTGTGTCTCCAATGTTCTGAACCACTATTATTGTGACTACGGACCCCTCTTGGAACTTGCCTGCTCAGACACAAGTTTCTTAGAATTGATAGTCATCTGCTTGGCAACCGTGACTCTGGTGGTGACTCTGGTGCTAGTGACCCTTTCTTACACATACATTATCAGGACCATTCTGAGGATCCCTTCTGGCCAACAAAGGGCTAAAGCCTTTTCCACTTGCTCTTCCCACATGGTTGTTATCTCCCTCTCTTATGGCAGCTGCATGTTTATGTACATTAATCCCTCTGCGAAAGAAGTCGGTGCTTTCAACAAAGGAGTAGCTGTGCTCATTACTTCGGTTACCCCTTTGTTGAACCCCTTCATTTACACACTAAGAAATCAGCAAGTGAAGCAAGCCTTCAGGGATACTGTCAAAAAATTTGTGAGCTTTTAATTTAAAAACAATACATTACGATGAAAAAAAAATCTTTGACATAATAAATACATATTGAATTTCTACTATATTTCAAATCCGTAAGGATAAAACCATGAAATTCAGACATCCTAATTTCAAGGACCTGAAATTTAGTGTGAAAGAAAAGTACAGAAACTGAAAATATGCGTGATATGTTTCGAACAACATAAACTCACTGGCAGCTAATCAATGGTGAAACTAGAGGGCGGGTTAGAACTGCCCCTATGAGCTCCTAAGACAATGACTGTATCTGAGAGTAGAAAGCCTTGCCTTTCTACACTGGAACTGCCAGTGGTTTTGAACTGGAGACCTTTCAGATCACAGCCTGAAGTGTAACCACTGTGCCACCATGGCTTACACATTCACAAATAGTAAAATGGCCTGGTGTTATTAGAAAGTTCTTTATTTCGTAATACAGAGTTCATTGGATATTGGCGAAGGAAGAGATGGTTCTAAGGAAAAGGTGATCTTATCAGTATCACTGAGAGCAAGACAGACCCCCTGCTTTTCAACGTGGAGCCTGGAAATTGAGCGGCCATGAAAGTGTCGATGTATTGTATTCTTTTCTCCCTTTTCCCTTACCTTTCAACTCCTACCCTTCCATGCGTCCTGACGCCAGAGGGGAAAAATAAAAGCCAGACATTCAGCCTCATTTTCTCCAAAGCAGTAGGCATTACAAATGATGATTTTTGTCCTTGCCCATGTCTGTTTCCTAGAGGTTAAGGTTACTTAGAAGCAGCAGCCCTGTGGCACAGTGGTTCAACGCCTGCTTGTAACAAAAAGGTCAGCAACGTGAACCCAACAGTCACGCAACAGGACAAAGGTGTGGCAGTTTGCTTCCTGGAAACCACGTAGGGCAAGGATTCTAATCTGGAGCAATAGAGCACTTTTTACTCCACAAAGACTTGTTCTCGAAAAGTGCTTATTGACTCGATGACAGTGAGCAAAACCGATACTGACCCAGAGGGTTGCTGTGAGTCAGAACTGACTTGACCTCACAAGGTTAGTGATGACATAAGATCTCGCCTTTTCCTGGGTAATTTGGGATTTTTTTCCCCTGTAATACCTTTGTTTTCATATTTTTGTTTTCCTCTATTAGTTATTAGGAAAGATAAATTCTGTTAACTAACTCCATTCTTTTAACTTTACCCAAAATCTTTGCTTGAGATTTTAGCATAAACAATGAACTGGGTTTCATGAAAAAGAAATTAATTTGAATATTGATGCAGTTTGTTATGTAGTATATTACAAGTTATAAAACTTGCCAAACAACTGGGTATAGACTACCAAGAACAGTTTAATTGAATAGGTAGTGATAGGACCTCAATTTCAATGGAACCAAGGATATTTTTGAAAATCTGATTACTTGTACATAGTTCTGTAATATAATCATGAATTTTAGGTACTGGTTAGAGTTTGGGGTGCAAGTGTAATGTGACCTGGTATGTTCATACACTTTGAATGTGGAAATTTGTTGAGCAGCATGGCACTTCTTTTTTTTATTTTTAATTGGGGCTCATACAACTCTTATCACAATCCATACATACATCAATTGAGTAAAGCATCCTTATACATTCGTTTCCCTCAACATTCTCAAAATTTGCCTCCACTTGGGTTCCTGGAATCAGCTCATTTTCATTCCCCCTCCCCATCGTCGCCCCCCCCCCCCCCGCAGCATGGCACTTCTAAAGCAATTAAGGAGAAAGCTGGATGTCTATTCAAGAAAGTAAATGTTTAAAACCAATACAAATATTGAAGAAGGTATAATATTTAGAATAAGAGATCTTTAAGTAAAGTCACTGCCATTTTGTATATCTGAGTTTGTTTCATAACTAAACTGGAGGCTAGTGATGACTTCCAATTCACTCCAACTTCACCAAGCGACTTTTAAAATGATAAGGAAATGTACTTAAATAGTCACACCTGAAGGACTCATTAAGTCCTACAAGTCCACGTTTCTGCCGAAACCTAAAGTGAAGTGGAAGACAATGCATCCAGTGAATTAAAACAGAGTGATTGGGTATAGTTACTTCATCTTTCTAAGACTCACATTTCTAATTTCTATAATATGTTTTATGTGTATTTACCATAAAGAATAATTTTAAATATTGAATAGGGCAATTGATGCAAATTCTTACAAAAGACTCAGTACTTATTCAGTATTTAATGAATGTTATACATGATTATAGTATAACTATGGCAAACATATTTTTATCAAGGGAAACATGCTTAATTCCAGTTATTTATAAGGAGCAAATTGATTGGTTTAATATAATTGGGTTTACAAAATTTTGGCCATTCTACTTAAGCAAGGTCAGCTAACTCACACTGTGTTCAGTTACTTGCTTCAGTATCTAGTGCAATGGAAGTCTTAACCACAATTCCAATAAAGGCAGCAACATGTTAGAATTAGGCTATGGTGTATCCCATTGTGCCCTAGAAATCTCTGGCTCATCTCTTCTTGGTGACCCTTATGTGAGAGATGTTCAATTGTCTACAGATGTGCTTTAGGTCTCCACTCTGCCATTCCCTCATTCACATTGATATGATTTTTTGTTCTTGGTCTTTGATACCTGATACCTGATCCCATCAACACCTCATGGTCACACAGGCTGAGGTGCTTCTTCCATGTGAGCTTTGTTGCTTCTCAGCTAGATGGCTGCTTCTTTATCTTCAAGCCTTTAAGACCCCAGATGCTACATCTTTTGATAGCCAGGGACCATCAGCTCTCCTCACCACATTTGCTTCTGCACCCATTTTGTCTTCAATGATCCTGTGGGGAAGGAGAGCATTACAAAATGCTGGGTTATAAGAACAAAGGGTTCTTGTATTGAGGAAGTACTTGAAGAGGGACCCAATGTCCATCTGCTGCCTTAATACTTAAGAGATAAGTAAATGCACATAGATATGTTTCTCTATCATTACATATAAATATATTTACATATGTATATGCCTGTATTTAGACCTCCATAAATGCCCTTTGCCTCCTAGTTCTTTTCTCTATTTCCTTTTACTTTTTCTATCATCCCACTGTCATGTTCAGCCTTCATTCAGGTTTCAGTAATTCCTCTCTGCTACATTGCGCTTGATCAAGCCCCACCAGGCATCGTACATCCCCCTCGCCATCCATTTTAGCTCACTTACTGTTCTCTTGTCTGTTTGTTGACACCCCCCCTTCCTTTCCACCACCTCTTAGATTTTTGCCTTTATCAATTTTGAGTTAGATTTTTAACATATGGTGTGAGCAAGGTCCAATTTCATTCTTAAACAAGTGGGAATCAAAATATTCCAGCTTGTTGAAGAGACTTTTATCCAGTTAAATGTACTTAGCTACCTTGCTGAAAATCAGCTGACCATAGATGTACCCGTTTATTCCTCAACTCTTAATCCTGTTGCATCAATCCAAACGTTTATCATTACACCAAGTGGTAGATTGTTTTGATTGCTGTAACTGTACATGTTTTAAACTAATTAAGTTAAATCCTCTTCCAAAATACTTTTTTGTTTATTTGGGATCCCTTGTTGCTCTATAAAGGAGCCCTGGTGGCATAGTAGTTACTGTTTGAGCTGCTAACCTCAAGGTGAGCAATTTGAAATCACCAGTCACTCTAAATAAAATGACGAAGCTTTCCACTCCCATAAAGAGTTGCAGTCTGGGAAACTCACAGGGAAGTTCTACTCTGTCCTATGAGTCAGCACTGACTTGATTTCAGTGAGTTTGCTGGGCAGAGCGACTGTTCCATATAAATGTGAGAATTCCATTTGAATGGGTATGGCATTAAAGCTATATATTGCTTTGGGTAGCACTGATATCCTAACTATATTAATACAATTTGCCCATCAAAAGATGCTCAACATCATTAGTCATTAGGGAAACTCCAATAAAACCCTAATGAGATATCACTTCACACCCAATAAAATAGATTTGATTAATAAAAAAGAAAACAACAGGTGGTTGGTGAAATGTGGAGAAATCAGAATTCTCAACCATTGTTGATTAAGATTGTAAAATGGTATAACCACTGAAGGAAACAGTTTGGTGGTTGCTCAAAAGGATCTATCAATTGTGAGTTGTACGAGCTCCCAATAAAATGATTCAATTTTTTTTTTCAATTACTCTGTGGTTAGGTGCCTTGAAGTCAGCTGTGACGCATAATGACCCTTTGTACAACCAAACAAAACATTGCCAGTCCTACACCATCCTCATTTTTCCTATGTTTGAATCCATTGCTGCAGCCACAATATCACTCCATCTCATTGGGAGTTTTCCCCTTTTTCCTTGACTTTCTACTTCTTCACCAAGCATAATGCCTGTCTCCAGGGACTATTCATTCCCTCATGACAACATATCAAAGGACGCGAGGTGGCAGACGTGAGTCCTGCCATTACTGCATTTAAGGAGCACTATGGTTGTACCACTCCCAAGACAGAGTTGCTCTTTCTTCTGACTGTCCATGGTAGATTGCATCATCTTGGACCACACTGTAACTCAAAGGCATCAACTGTCCTTTGGGCTTCATTATTCATTGTCCATCTTTCACATACATATGAGGCCCTTGAAAATCCAGGGTTTGAGTCATGAGCACCGTAGTTTTTTTTGGTTGTTTAAATCATTTTATTGGGGGTTTGTACAACTCTTATCACAATCCATACATCCATCCGTTGTGTCAAGCACATTTGTATATTTGTTGTCTTCATCATTCTCAAAAAATTTGGTTTCTATCTGAGCCCTTGGTATCAGCTCCTCATTTCCCCCTCCCTCCCTGCTCACCCCTCCCTCATGAATCCTTGATAACTTATAAATTATTATTATTTTGTCATATCTTACGTTGTTTGGCATCTCCCTTCAACCATATTCTGTTGCCTGTCCCCAGGGGAAGAGGTTATATGTAGATTCTTATAATCGGTTCCCCTTTTTGCCCCACCTTCCCTCTAACCTCCCAGTATTGCCACTCTCACCACTAGTCTTAAAAAGAATATCCGCCTGGATTCCCTGTGTTTCCAGTTCCTCTCTGCACCAGTGTACATCCTCTGGTCTAGCTGGTTTTGTAAGGTAGAATTAGGATCGTGATGGGCGGGGAGGGGAGGGAGAAGCATTTCAGGACTAGAGGAAAGTTGTGTGTTTCACCGTTACTACCCTGTACCCTGACTGGCTCATCTCCTCCCTGTGACCCTTCTGTAAGGGATGTCCATTTGCCCACAGAAGGGCTTTGGGTCCCCAATCCGCACTTCCCTCATTAAAAATGATATGATTTTTTTTGTTCTTTGATGTCTGATACCTGATCCCTTTGATACTTCATGATCACACAGGCTGGTGTGCTTCTTCCATGTGGGCTTGTTTGCTTCTCAGCTAGATGGCCGCTTGTTTACCTTCAAGCCTTTAATACCCCAGATGCCTTATATTTCGATAGCCGGGCACCATCAGCTTTCTTCACCACATTTGCTTATTCACCCGCTTTGTCCTCAGCGGTTGTGTTGGGAAGGTGAGCATCATAGAATGCCAATTTAATAGAAGTATTCTTGTATTGAGGGAGTACTTGAGTGGAGGTCCAATGTCCTTCTGCTACCTTAATATTAAACCTATAAATATATGCACATAGATCTATTTCCCCATCATCCCTATCATCATTTACATATGTACATGTCTGTATTTAGACATATGTAAATACCCTTTGCCTCTTAGTTCTTTCCTTTATTTCCTTTTACTTTCCTCTTGTCCCACTATCATGCTCAGCCTTCATTTGGGTTCAGTAATGATCAATCCCTACCATGCCTCTTACACTCCTTGCCACTGATTTTGGATCACTTGTTGTTCCCTTGTCCCTGGGTTGGTTAACACCACTTCCTTTCCCCCACCTCCCCCTCTCTCATGAACTCCCGGAACCATTGGTCTTGTTTTCTCCTCCAGATTGTTTATCCTGCCTATCTAATCTAGATAGACCTGGAGAGATAATAATACGCACCAAAAAATAAGACAGAGAAAAAGAAATTGACAAAACAACAACAAGAAAACAATGACACACAAAACAAGAAAAGCCTGTAAATAGTTCAAGGTCTGTTTGTTGGCCTATGGGAGTGTTTTCCTGTTGAGTCTGATGGGGTGCCACACGCTGGCCCCAAAGTCTATTTTTGGTACTCCCTCAGGATTTCCTTGCTCTGCTCCCCTTGCTTTTCTGTTGCACACACTTAGTGTTTTGCCTAGGCATGGTAGCGTCAGATAAGGTGCATTTCCCACACTGTGTCCCCAGTGTTGTCCCATGTAGGACTATAGTTCAGTGAGGGATGTTGTGTTTCATATTGGGGCCAGCCAAATGGTCCTCTCTTTGCATTGTTTTCTCAAGGCTTGGTGGGCCAGGATGTCCTCCATTCTCTCTTCCTCCCCCTTCATTAGTCTATGGCGTTTATGTGGGAAGGTGATCACACAATGGTGGTTTTTGTTCTTTGGTGTCTGCTACCTGGTCCCTTCAACACCTCATGTTCACTTGGCTTGTGTGCTTAATCTCTGTGGACTTTGTTGATTCCGAGACAGATGGCCGCTTGTTTGCCTTCAAGCCTTTAAGACCCCAAATGCGATATCTTTTTGATACCTGGGCACCATCAGCTTTCTTCACCACATTTGCTTATGCACACGTCTTTCTTCAGCGATCATGTCGGGAAGGTGAGTATCATGGAATGACCATGTTGCTGAGCAAGATGCTATTGTATTGAGGGAGTGCACGCAAGGAGGCACAATGTCCACCTGCTACCCTACTACTGAACCTATAAATATATGCACATAGGTCTATTCCCCCATAATCATAAATATATTTACATGTGTACATGTCTGTATTTAGGCTTCTATGTATGCCCTTTGTCTACTACTCCTTTCCTCTATTTCCTTATACTTTCCTCCTGTCCCAATACCATGTTTGGCTTTCATTCTGGTTTCAGTAATTCCTCTCAGTTACCTTGCCATTGGTCACTCCCTACCAGTCCTCCCATTCACTCCCTCCACTGGTTTTGAACCACTCATTGTTCCCTTGTCCCTGGGTTGGCCAACACATCCTCCCTTCCCCTACCTCCCACACTCTCATGACCCTCTGGGACCGTTGGTCCCATTATTTTCTTATCTCATTGTCCAGCCCATCTTATCTAGGTGGACCTGCAGATATAGTATATGCATAAAAATGTGCATGGCTTTGACAGCACCAAAGTGGCACATAAGAACATGGTGTGATATGACAGGTATTAAACTAAGAGGAAAGAGTCTTCCCTTGTAAGAAATGATACAGGAAATTTTCTTCTAGCACCATTCCCCATGCTCAGTGTAAACAGAGGTAAATCAATCTGTACACAACAACTCATGGACTGCAGTTTGCAGTTGTATTATACATGCATAAATTCCTCATGTCAACAGTTCCTTAAATTCTGTGCCATTGGATGAATTATTAATTTTATTAATGCAATTTCCTTATATCCTAGGGAGATGGCTAACAATGTTTTTCTTTTTCATTTCTATTTTGAGGGGGGCTTTGTTTGTTTGCTTGTGTTTTCTAGTTGTTCTTGTTGGTTTTGGTTATAATATGATATCCAAAGTAAACCAGAGTGAAGCAGGATCAAGTAGATGGATTCTGGGCTCCCACAAATTGTAGCCACAATCCAAGTACCAGACTGCTTTGATTACTATAATTATATAAGGCACTTAGAGATAAGAAAATATGAATTGATACCTTATTCTTTCCCAGGCTTGTATTGGTTATTTGGAGTCCCTTCTGTTCCACATAATTTGAGAATTGATTTTTCTCTTTATGCAAAGAGGTTATTAGAATTATGATGGCTATCACACTGAATCTATAGACTGGTTTGGCTAGTAATGACACATCAAAACATTAACACAAACGACCAGAAAGCTCATGAACAGGTGCTCAATACTAGTAGGCAAGATACAAGTACAAATGAAAACTACAAGTGAGATATCATTTCATCCCCACTAATGTAGCTACAAGTAACAAAATGGAAAATAGCAAGTATTAGTGAATATGTAAAGAAATTAAATTTCTGATCCAACACTGGTGGGATTGCACAAAGGAAAAGTTAATGTGCAAACACTGTGGAAGCTGCTCAAAAATGGAAACTTCAGCATATGTACCACTAATTCCCCTCCTACATATATGAATGAAAGGTGTGAGAGCAAGAACCTAACTACATGCTCGCATACCAATATACTTGTCCATAGCAGCATTTTTCTAATTTCCAAACAATGTAAACAGCATAAATGTCCATCAGTAGATAATAATAAGTGAAACTCAATACATATGTGCACAGTGAAACATTACTCTGCCATAGAGCAGAGTGAAGTCCAGAAGTATGTTTCAACATTGATGAACCCTGAAAATATCTTGTTAAGAGAAATAAGTCAATCATGAAAGTACAAAATTTCAATGATCTCATTTATATAAAATATCTTGAGTAGACAAGTATATACAAATCAACAGCGCTGAAGTGAAGGAAATAAAAAAGTGAATTCATTGCATAAGGACATTGAACTTCTGTTAAGGTTGACGGGAAATGTTGAAAATTCATAATCTGGATGAACAACATAATAAATTAGTTAATGTCACTGAATTATATGTACAGTGTTTGGTCAACTGTTTAATATACATCTACCATAATTAAAAATATAAATACAAATAAGTACTATACAAATATTTAAATGAATATTGTTTCGAATAAGTGAAGTTTCCAACTTGGGAAGAGTTGTAAAGGTGAAAGCTTTCCCACTTCAGTTAAAATTCCATCATGGATCTTAGCTGTACGGCGGTATATAGAAACTAAGTGACAAAAGGCATTCTTACCAACAGTATGTATGGCACAACAAGAACAACTCTGATGGACACACACTATGGGGAAATCAGGACAAATTGTGTAATGAAGGTCATATTGCATGTGGAAAGAGAAATGCAATATTATAATAACCAGCTACAAATTATGTCAGCTAAACTATATATCATGATATCATGATATAGACAGTGAAAAATATACGTGCAACTATATTTAATCCTTCACAATCATGAATCAGAAAATGCTTCTGGGGCAAAGTAATAATATCCAATCAGCACACCCTTCAACCATTTACTGAAACATTTGTCCCTATAATTTTTCTTGCTTCCAAAGCGAATGTTCCTAAGTTCATGATTTTATTTATTTGTTGTGCCTGGGAGGCTGTTTTTTTATAATAGTTTTATTGACATGTATTTGATTTGGTTTTCCTATTTGTTATTTAAATGATTATTCAGAAAGGACAGCTTATTAGTTGTCTTTAAAGACTATACATTGTTACATAAATTTGGCCAGTTTAAAAATTATAGTTTGAATAACTCAGATTGGAAGGGATAAGGCATATTAGCATTTTACATTTTTTTGCAAATTTCTATATTACTTATAATAAAATGAGCATTCACGGACTAATGTGAACATGGAACAACTTTCATATTTCCTGACTATATATGTTCTTATCATCTTAAAAAAGAAAAACACATTAATTGATCAATTAAAAAAAAGACAAACTGAAAGAGGTTTAAACTTAAGAAGAGGAAAATATTGTCATTGCCAGAATAGTTTCCACACAGAAAGTTCACATTAAAGAATGCTAAGAAAACTAAGAAGAGCGATATAAATTTCAGATAAAACAAAGAAACAACCCACTGCAGTGAAGTACCTTCTGCTTTTTGCCCTAAATTTCTTAAGGATGAAGAATCTGCAAACGAACAGACAGCCTCATTATTCTGCAGAGCAGTTTGTAGGTTTGAACCACCCACTATGTGGTTAGCACTTCAACACTTATGAACAGCGACCGAGTTAAAGAATAGAAGGAAATAAAAAGGACTTGGTGGTTTCAAGAGAGTAGACAAAGTCAATCGGAATAAAACTGGACTCTTCAAGTTCCTTTTATTTAAACTTCTCAAATCCACTTCAAGCGTATGCACAACTCTCCCAGAGCAATTTCTATCCACATTTTGATCATTTATCATTTAATTTCAGTTCACAATATGCACTTCTACGAATTCTTTGAAAGAAATGCAAATCTTTTGAGGATGTCATTGAATGACTGCTTTACTTGTTTATTTCTCAGGGTGTAAATGAAGGGGTTCAACAAAGGAGCCACAGATGTAGTGAGCAGAGAAACTGCCTTGTTTATGGCCACTTCATCCTTGGCTGAGGGTTTGATGTACATGAAGATGCAGCTGCCGTAGGCGATGGAAACCACAATGATGTGGGAAGAACAGGTGGAAAAGGCTTTCTTCCTTTGCTGGCCAGAAGGCAACCTTAGAATAGTCTTAACTATATGCATGTAAGATAGAACTACACATACAAGAGTCATTATGAATGTCAGCACAGCACAAACTATAACCAGTTGCTCTATGAACCACGTGTCTGAACATGAATTCTTCAGAAGTGGAGAAGCATCACAGACAAAATGATCAATGACAGAGTCGCAAAATTCCAGATGGAGGCTCAAGCCAAGAGGAGGGAGGATAATCAGCAGGCCTGCCACCCAACAACAGAGGATGAGACTCCTGCAGACTCTGCTGTTCATAATGGTCAAATAGTGAAGGGGTTTGCAGATGGCCACATAGCGGTCATAGGACATGACGGCCAAGAGAAAAAACTCTGTCGCCCCAAAGAGAACAATGAAAAATATTTGGATGAAGCATGCTTTGACGGAGATAGTTTGGTCACCAGTTGCTACGATGTGCAGGTATGTGGGCACACACGCAGTTGTGAATGAGATTTCTAAAAAGGAGAAATTTTGAAGAAAAAAGTACATACCTGTTTTTAGATGAGAATCCACAAAAATGAGAAAAATGATAGTCATATTCCCAAGTAAGCTTAACATATATGTGATAAACAGAAAGATGAAAACCAAAATCTGTAGCTGTGGGTCCTTTGTCAATCCCAGGATGATGAATGTTGTTATTGCTGTGTGGTTTTTCATCACTTCATGCTACTGACCAATTGTCACATAAATATCGCAGAAATTATACCTGTAAAACAATATCAAAGTGACAGAATCAGTCAGTGTCAAATGGCTGTAACTTGCATTTCCTTCTATGACTTGATAATGTGTCACTAAGGTGAGGACAACTCTACTGAAAGGAACCATAAAGTAAGATAATCTTATGGAAGCTTTTACTGTCACAATATTGCTACCAAAATTGTTTTAAATTTTCCTGAATTCACAACTTATACAAATACTTTCAAATTATCTATTATATGGTACCTATAGGAGATTGTTCAAATTGAAAAATAAATTGGACATTTGGAAATGTCATTTGACCCATCATAGAGTCTACTATTCATCTGTCAGGTTTTTTTTTTTACTCTGGTGGCTTCAGTGTCAGAATCTATGTCATCACTATTTCATCTACAGGGAAGGTCACTAATAGAAAATACGTTTCAGTGTAGATTCCAGACTAAGAATAGACCAAGAAGAAGGAATGGATTACCCACTTCTGAAAGATTAGCTGCAAAAACCTTATAAATAGCAGGGGATCATTACCAGATAGAGTGCCAGAAGACGAGCCTCTCAGTTGGGAAAGTGCTCAAAACCTGACTCAGGAAGAGCTGCCTCCTCAAATGAGAGTCAACCTCAATGACATGGATGGATGCTGGTGAGACATGACTCAACATGCAATGAAGCAGCGGCAAGCATTCATTTAACCATTTTGAATAATTATGAAATATTCACTTAGAAAAGTTCAAAGTGATCAAAAATAAAATACAACACCTAAAGATCAATAACCTAGGCACTAGTGAGCAGAAATAAACCTGTATTTGAGTAAAAAAATCACAGAGTTTATTATACCAGGAATGTCAAATTCAGAAACAATTGCGTTCCACTTATTGTCAAAAAAGAACATTTCAAGACCTCTCTTGGAGTACAGTGCTGTCTGGGATAGGACTACATTTGTGCAAAAAGAATGGTTGACATTCAAAAATTTCAACATGCAAAATTAGATCCCCCCCCTCACTATCATTAAGTTAATTCCAAATCACACATGAGGAAAGCAGTCCAAGTAGTATTGAAGTCATTCACTGAAAATAAAGCTTCAGGAATTGATAAAATATCAAGAGAAATGTCAGCAAGCTGATGCAACACTGGAAACTCTATACCAAAAAAGTTTTGGAAGAAAGCTACCTGGCCAATCAAATGAAATAAATCCATATTTATGCCCATTACGAAGAAAGGTCATCTAACAGAATGTGGAATTTATTGAACAATATTATTAATTTCACATGCAAGTAAAAGTTAGTTGAAGATGATGTAAAAGTAGTTGAAGCAGTATATTGACAGGAACCAACCAGAAATCCAAACCAGAATCAGAAAAGTGTTGTAGTGAGGGATACTGCTGATGTCAGATGAATCTTGGCTGAAAGCAGAGAATACCAAAAAGATGTTTACTTGTGTTTTATTGGTTATTGAAAAGCAAACCATGTACATTATTGTAGATAACGAGAAGTCCAGAACAATTAACAGTGCTGATGTGGAACTTGTACACAGACCAAAAGGCAGTAGTTCAAACACTAAAAAGGAATACAACATAGTTTAAAATCAGAAAAGGTGGGTGTCAGGGGAGGATCCTTTCAGCATAGTTAATGAATTATATGCTAAAAAGTAATCTAAGAAGCTAAACTATATGAATAAAAGCATGCCACAAGAATAAGAGGAAATTTAACAACTCACCGTATACAGATGATAAAACACTGCTTTCTGAATGTGAGGACTTGAAGCACATGCTGATGAAAACCAACAGTGGCAGTCTTCAATGAGGATTGCAACTCAATGTAAAGAGAGCCAAAATCCTCGCAACCCAACCAAAAGACAACATCATGATAAACTAGAAATTTCAATTATCCGGGATTCCATTTTACTTGGATTCATAATCAAAGCTCATGGAAAAAGCACTCAAGAAATCAAATTTTTCATAGTGCAAACCTACTGCAAAGGTGTCACTTTTAGAAATGAACTTTGCCTCATAACCACATGAAAGCTGGATAACGTATAAGAAAGCTGCAGAAGCATTGATGCACTTGGATTGCAGTGTTGGAGAAGAATACTGAAAGTACCCTGGACAACCAGAAGAACAAACAAATCTGCCTTGAAAGAAATACAGCCAGGATGCCCCTTAGGCAAAAAAAAGAAGAAGAAGAAGAAAACATTAAAGAGCAAAACTGTGACATGGAGAGCGAGGTCCGTACATCCCAGCTGTCCCACTTTCAATCACTTTATCTATAGGTGACAATTGGGCAATGAATATAGAAGACAAGAGAATAAAGACGGCGTTTGAACTATGTTTTTGGTAAAGAATATGGAGAATTCTACGTAGTGCCAGGATAAATACGACTCGTCACTTGGAGGAGGTACAACCAGAATTCTCCTTCGAAGCAAGACTGCTGAGACTTCCCCCCTACTTTGAACATATTATCAGGAGAGACCCTGTAAAAGGACATCGGTAATGAGGGAGACCTTCAGCCAGCCTGAAGGACACAGTGGCTACAATAACGGATTCAACCATAGCGGGTACAAGACTGCAGAGGGTTTTGTGCAGTTGTGCATAGATTCTCTGTGAGTCTGAGCTGATTGATGGCACCTAACAGCAAATCATAGCAACGAGGCTGTGTCAGTGGGTGCAGATAGTCAGGCTTACTGGGTGGCTGTCATGGCTTCCTGTACCTTTGCCATATATCATAAAAGCTTACTGTATTTAAAAAAAGAAATGAGGAAGGCGAGTCTTCCTTTCACGTAGATATACATGTTATCTGGAGAGACCAGGACCTAGAGAGAGACGTGCACTCTCCATAAAAATATATAAGCGTTCTGTATTTACAAAATACAAACTCATATTTCTAATGGGGAAATAATTTTGTGAACTCAAAAACCAAAAAGGAGAAAATAAAGTGAAAAGGGTAAGAAGGAGTTAAGTCTCTCTGGCTCTGTAAATGTGGGTTTCCATTTTCTCTGGGCAAACATGTATACACCAAAAACTCTATTTATTTCCTCCATCTGCACCAGTTGTGTAGAAAACACCTGAATTAAACGGTCCTTGGAGGTGCTGGTCTGAAAGTCTCTAATGAATATAAAACGTAATCTAACTTTGGCAAAATACCTAACACAAAACCAATAGGGACAAAATCCTTAGGGAACAACACAAATACAGCAAGAAACTCAGTCCAAATATACATAAATAAATTCTAAAAACCAATCAGAAACCCACCTATTATTTCCTTATAGTTTATGCAATCCAATAAGTATGATGAAACCCTTTAATGCTAAAATCAAAAACATAATGCATCCTTACTACAGAAATATTTAAAAGTAGATTAAAAAGTGAAAAATTTAAAATCCTACCAAGACCTGACAACTTAGAAATATTCTTATTTCTTTCTTTCTTTTTTTTTTTTTTTTTTTCATTCAAGGATTGTTTGCTGGCCCTTAGGAGTGTTTTCCAGTCCAGTCTGTTGGGGCACCACGCCCTGGCCCCAAAGTCCACTTTCAGCATTCCCTGGGGACCTTGCCACTCCATTCCCTTGCTGTTCCACTGCACTCCCCCAGTACTTTGCCTCGGTGTGATGGGATCAGGTCAGGCACAATTCTCACACTGTGTCTCCGGTGCTGTCCCTTGTATTGCCCTTAGTCACTGAGGGCATCATGTCTCATAGTAGGGCCAGCCATGTTGTTCTCTCTGTGGACTGGCTGCTCTAATACTCCTTATACATTGGACCTCCACTCAAGTACTCCCTCGATGCAAAAACAATTTGTTCTAGTAAACTGGCATTCAGCTTCCTGACATGATCACTGAAGACAAATGGGTGCATAAGCAAATGTGGTGAAGAAAGCTGATGGTGTCGGTTATCAAAATATATAGCATCTTGGGTGTTAAAGTATTGAGGGTAAACAGGTGGCCATCTAGCTCACAAGTAACAAAGCCCACATGGAAAAAACACAGCAGTTGTGTGATCACGAGGTGTCCAAGGGATCAGGTATCAGGAATCATAGAGCAAAAAATCATATCATTGTGAATGAGGGGGAGTGTGGAAAGAAGACCCAAAGCCCATCTGTAGGCAACTGGACATGGGGTCGTGGGGAGGTGACAAGCCAGTCAGGGTGCAGGGCAGTAACAATGAAACATACAACTTTCCTCTCATTATTAAATGCTCCCTCCCCACCCCCAATATCATGATCCCAATTCTACCTTACAAATCTGGCTAGACCAGAGGATGTACACTGGTACAAATAGGAACTGGAAACACAGGGATTCCAGGACGGATGCTCCCTTCAGGACCAGTGGAGAGAGTGGCGATACCGGGATGGTGGAGGAAAGGTTGGGTAGAAAGGGGGAACTGATTACAAGGATCTACATATAACCCCCTCCCTGGGGGATGGACAACAGAAAAGTGGGTGAAGGAAGATGTCAGACAGTGTGAGACATGACAAAATAATAATAATTTATAAATTGTCAAGGGTTAATGAGGGAGGGGGTATGGAGAGGGAGGGGAAAATATGAGGTGCTGATACCAAAGGCGCAAGTTGAAAGAAAATATTTTGAGAATGATGAGGGCAACAAATGTACAAATGTGCTTGACTAATGGATATATGTATGCATTGAGATAAAATTTGTATAAGCACCCAATAAAATGATATTTTAAAAAAGAATACTCTTTACTCCAAATGAAAATGAATGAATAGAAAATGTTAATTTTGAACGACAGTAAGGAAATAAACCTATATATTTTTAATTAAAAGATCATTTTATTGGGGGCTCTTACATCTCTTATAACCATCATTACATCAATTGTATCAAGCATATTTATACATATACTGCCATCATTAATTTCTAAACATTTTACTTTCTATTTGAGCCCTTGGTATCAACTCCTCTCTTTTTCCTCCCCCACTCCTTCGTAACTGTTAATAAATTAAAAATTTTATTATTCTTCTTATATTTTACACTGACCGCTGTCTCCCTTCCCCCAGAGTTTCTGTTGTCCATCCCCCTGGGGGTGAGGGGAGTAAAATGTCAACTTTTGCAATCAGTTGCCCTTTCCTCTCCTCTTCTCCCTACCTTTCCCCTACCCTTCTGGTATTGTTACTCCCATTCCTGGACCTGGATTCCGTGTGTCGTGAGCTCTTATCTCTTATTTGCACCTGTTCACATGCTCCAAGTGCTAGTCCAAAGTGAAAGGCAGGACTGGGATCATGTTAGTGGGGATGAGGAAGCCTCAAGGAACCAGAGAAATATTGTGTGTTTCATCGGTGCTATAAAGCATCCTGGTTGACTCAATCCTTCCTTGTGACCCTTCTGTGAGAGGATGTGCCATTGTCTGCAGATGGGCATTGGGTCTCCGTCTGCACTCCCCTTAATTCACATTGATTTGATTCTTTGTTCTGGGTCTTTGATTCCTGATACCTGATCCCTTCGACAGCTCTTGGTTACACCGCTGGTGCGCTTCTTCCATGTGTGCTTGTTGCTTTTCTGCTAGATGGCCACTTGTTTAATTGCAAGCATCTGGGGATGCTATATCTTTTGATAGCTGGGCACCATGCACTTTCTTCACCACATTTACTTATGCACCCATTTTGTCTTCAGCAATTGTGCCAGGAGGGTGAGCTTCACAATATGCCAGGTTTGTTAGAACAAAGTGTTCTTGCTTTGAGGGTGGGCTTGAGCAGAGGTCTGAAGTGCATCCACTACCTCAGTGTATTACCATATAAATATATGTACATAGGCCAATACCTCTATTTTCATGAATTAGTGTATTTACATGTGTACACACCTATGGTTATACCTCTATCCACAGCTTTGCTTCCTAGATCTTTGCTCTGTTTACTTTTACCTTCCTCCTGCCCATCATACTTGCCCTTCTTTTGCCTCTTAGTAATTCCTCTCAGCTAGATTGCTGTTGGTCCAACACCCACAGGATCTCTACCTCCTCCTCATTGTTGATTTTAATTCCCTAGTTATTCCCCTGTCTATGGCATTGTTTGCTCACCCCTCTCATCCCCCTCCTCCATCTTCCCCCAAGTCCCTTTGGACCTGTCTGTCCTATTGCTTTCTCCTCGAACTTGTTTCCAATAATAGAGACCAAACAAAAAGAAAACAAAAGATTCGAATAAAAAGCAAGGGGGGGGGATAATAATAACAAGACCCCCCAAAACAAAACCCCCACAAAAAAGCATACATAATTCCAGGTCTGTCCTCTGAACTTCATGAGTACTTCCCCACTGGTCCTTCGGGAATTCTGGGAACTGCCCCTTCTAGCCTGGGGTCTATTTGGGGGGCTTCTCAGGGGTTTTATGGCTTGGCTTTGCCAGTGTTGCTGAGCTCTTGTGTTCCCTTCCTGATTCACCTCACTATGGGGTGGTCCGACCAGATTAACTCCCTGCTGTGTGTCCCTAGCATGGTCCTCTGTCACAGTATCCTCTGGTGAAGGGATATCATATCTTAAGCTGTCGTCAGCCCTAGAGTCCTCTCTGTGCCTTAGCAGCTCCATGCAGGGATGGCGGCCTCAGGGTTTCATGTGCTGATATAAATTCTAGAGCCTCCCTCTCTTTTTCCTTCTTGATTTGCTTCCGTGTGGGTGTGGCAGGCCAGCCCTCCTCCCCAACCTATAGGTTTAGTGTTGTCCTCTGTAGCATATACTTTTAGGGAGGGGTCAGTTTGGCTCTGATTGGGGCTGGTCCTGTAGCTCATTCTTTTCATGTGTTGCTCCATGTGGTTATATTGCCCTTAAGGTTTGGTGCCCTGTGGTGGGTCTGCATGCACACTCCCACTTCTGTGGAGACATGACAAATGCCCTCCCCCTTTTTGGATTAGTTCCCTTCTCTCCCCTTGAAATCATCTCCTCCCATCCCCTCTTTGCTCCCTTCCCTCCTTTCCCTTTTCTTGTGTTGGAATAACATGGTACCACCTTGGCTTTGGGGTGACCCCTACATGACTGCCTGTACCTCAACCATATAATGTGAGATAAGTGGTTTCTCTTCTATATTTACGGTGCTTATTGTACTTACCTCAGCGGACTCATTGTACTTGTCCTTTTGTGATCGACCAACTTCAGCTAGCATAATTTCCTCCAACTCTTCCCATGGGGCAATGTGCTTCATGTCATCGTCAGTGCTTTTCAGTGATGCGAGTACTCCATTGTGTGTATGCCATGGTTTACTGATCCACTTCTCTATGGATGGAAACTTAGGTTGTTTCCAATTTTTGCTATTGTGAATAGCGCCCCAATAAATATTGGGGTGCAGATGACTGGTTGTTGTCTATTTCTCACTTCTTCTGTGTACATGCCCAGTAGAGGGATAGCTGGGTCATAGGTAGCTCAATTTCCATTTGCTTTAAATATAGCCAGATTGTTATACGTATCTACATGACCACCAGTAATGGAGGAGAATTCCTATCTCACCACGTTCCCTCCAACACTTGTTGCTTTCTGGTTTTCTGCTTTGGGTTATCCTCAAATGATTTAGGTGGTATCTCATGATTGTTTTAATTTGCATTTCTCTGATGGATAATGATTTGGAGAATTTTCTCATATGCTTATTGGCCATTTGGGTCTCCTCCCTAGTGAAACTTCTGTTCAGCCCTTTTGTCCACTTCCTTAGGGGGTTAACTGTTTTACTCTTTTTGCAGGCTAGGAGGATATTGTAGATTTTAGTAATAAGCCCTTTGTTTGTTGTGTCATTGCTATAATTCCTCTCCCAGTCTGTGGGTTCTCTTGTTACTCTCTTGGGTGAAGCCTTTCAATGCACACAGGTGTTTTATCCTTAGTATATCCCACTTGTTGATTTCAGATTCACCTGTGTGTGTACCCTTCCCTATTGCAGTTACCTACGTATTCCCTGAGCCAAGGTTTTTACATTTGTTCTGATTCCTTTATTGATGGTTCTGATAGTTTAGGGTTTTACTTGTAGTTCTGTGATCCACCTTGAGTTTGTTTTGTGCATGGGGTGAGGTAGGGATCTTGTTTTATTTTTCTGCATGTGGATAGCCATTGTTTGTAGCACTACTTGTTAAAAGAAGGCTTCTACCTCACAGTTGATGCTTTTGGAGCCCTTTTGTGGTTTTCAATGCAAAGAATCATGTCATCTGCAAATAGCGATAGTTTCACCTCCTCCTCTTCTGATTGGATGCCTTTAATATCCTGCTGTTTTATGTTGTTAGCTAGGACCTCCAGTACAATGTTGAATAGAAGTGTGTACAAGGGGCATCCTCGTCTGTTCCCCCTTTTCAGTGGGATTGTTTATGTCTTTTCTCCATTTACTATTATGTTAGCAGTTGGATTTTTGTAGACAGCTTGTATTAAATCAAGGAATTTTCCATCCATTCCTATCTTCTTGAGTGTCTGAATTCAGAATGGGTGTTGCCTATTACCAAATGCTTTTTCTGTGTCTATATTTCTTTTCATGTATTCTCATACTTTTTCTTCTCAATGTGGTATATAATATTGATAGATTTTCAGATGTTAAATTATCCCTGCATCCCTGGGATGAATCCCATCTGATCATGGTGGATGATATGTTTTATATACATTTGTATTCTATTGGCCAATATTTGGTTAGGGTTTTTTGCATCTAAATTCATTGGAGATATAGTCTGTAGTTCTCTATTCCTGTGGGATGCCTGACCTGTTGAGGCATCAAAGTTATACTGGCTTCATAGAATGGGTTTGGGGGCTTGACATCCTTTTCTATGCTCTAGAATGATTTGCGGGTGATCGGTGTCAGCTCTTCCCTGAATGCTTGGTAGAAATACCCTGTGAAGTCATCTGGTCTGGGAGCATTTTTTTTTGGTAAACCATTATATTGGGGGCTCATGCAACTCTTATCACAATCCGTACATGCACCTATTGTGTCAAGCATATTTGTACATTTGTTGCCATAATCATTCTCAAAACATTTGCTTTCTACTTGAGCACTTGATATCAGCTCCTCATTTTCCCCCTTCATCCCCGTTCACCCCTCCTTTAAGAAGCACTGATATTTAATAAATTATTGTTATTTTGTCATATCTTACACTGTCTGACATCTCCCTTTGCCCACCTTTCTGTTGTCTGTCCCCCAGGGAGGAGGTTATATGTAGATCCTTGTAATCAGCTCCACCTTTCTGCTCTACCTTCCTTCCACCCTCCCAGTATCGCTACTCACACCACTGGTCCTGATGAGATCATCTGTCCTGGATGCCCTGTGTTTTCAGTTCCTATCTGTACTAGTGTACATCCTCTGGTCCAGCCAGATTTTTAAGGTAGACTTGGGATCATGATAGTGGCAGCACGGGGCGGAGGGAGAAGCATTTAAGAATTAGAGGAAAGTTGTATGTTTAATTGTTGCTACACTGCACCCCGACTGGCTCATCTCCTCCCCGCAACCCTTCTGTAAGGGGATGTCCAATTGCCTACAGATGGGCTTTGGGTCTCCACTCTGCATCACCCACATTTACAACGTGATATTTTGTTCTTTGATGCCTAATACCCAATCCCTTTGACACCTTGTGGTCACATGGGCTGATGTGCTTCTTCCATGTGGGCTTTGTTGTTTCTGAGCTAGATGGCCACTTGTTTATATTCAAGCCTTTAAGACCGTGGAGGCTATATCTCTCAATAGCCAGGCACCATCAGCCTTCTTCACCCCACTTACTTATGCACACACTTGTCTTCAGCGTGTGTGTTGGAAAGGTGTGCATCATGGAATGCCAATTTAATAGAATGAAGTGTTCTTGCATTGAGTAAGTACTTGAGTGGAGGTCCAACCCTATGCAAATATATTTACCTATGTTCATGCCTGTATTTAGACCTCTATAAAGGCCCTTTGCCTTCTAGTTTTTTCCTCTATTTCCTTTTACTTTCCGGAGGCATTTTTTGTTGATAGTTTCTTGATGGCCATATGTATTTTTTCCTTTGCTATGGGTCTGTTAAGGTTCTTGACCTCTATATGGGATAATCTAGAGAGGGATTGTTTTTCCAAGTATTTTCCTATATCTTTCTCATTGTTGAATTCATTAGAATTCAAACATTCATAGTACTTTGTGGATTATCCTTTTAATCTCATTGAGGCTCATTGTTATTTACCCTGTTTTACCCTTCATCATGGCTATTGATGTTTGATATAGTTAAAGTTTGTTTTGTCAACCTGGCCAATAAACACATGTGGGGTTAATTGAAAGGCATAGAGATAAATGACTTCGCCTTTCTTGTTTTGGCTCTCTTGCTTTAGATGGTCAAACCAGGGTGCAACTGCCTTACCCAGTTCCTTGCTTCTGCTGGCAAGGCTCACTTCCTGTGAGACATCCCCTTGGAGAAGCCACATGGACCTACCCTGATGCAGCCCAGGGTGCTGGAACAGCTATGTGGAGACCCCTGGCACCTCTGAGATGCTTACACACTCACTGATTTGGCTTTCCTCCTGCAGTTGGCATCACTATGTGTGTTTTGTGAGATGGAGGAGGACTTTGTGGATTGGTGTCAAGCATATGGGTTAATGTGGGACTTGTGGGCTTGGGTAGCACTGGGTTGCAATTTTTTCTTGATGTGTATTTGACCTTCATATAAAACTCTCCCTTACACATGGGTTTCTGTGGATTTGTTTCTCTAAAGTACCCAGACTAACACAATGTTTGTTCCTTCCTTTCCTTGGTTAGGCTTGCCAAAGATCTATAGATTCTGCTGATCCTTTCAAAGAACGAGCTTTTTGCTGTGTAGAATTTTTCACTGTTCTCTTGTCTCCCCACTGGTTTAATTCTGCCCTGATGTTTACTATTTCTTTTGCTATTAGAGAACTTGTTCTGTTGACTCTCTTATAGTACTGCAGATGTTGTGATAGTGAATCAGTCATTAGTCTCTCTTCCTTTTTCACATATGCACTTATTGCTCTCAAGCTACCTCTGATAACTGCATTTGAAATATCCCATACTTTTGGTACATTGTATTTGCATTCTCATGAGTTTCTAGACACTTCCTAAACTGTGCTCTAATCTGGGCCAGTACCCATTAGTGTTACAGAAGATCATTATTCATCCTCCAATTGTTTGCCCTTGCTTTCCTGGTTTTCCTTTTGTTGATCTCAAGATTTATGGTGTGTTGATCACAGAAGGACATCTGACTAATTTCTATATGTTTGAATGTACTCATACTCAACTTGTGCCTCAGCACGTGGTATATTTTCAAAAATAAGCCATGTGCACGTGAAAAGAATGTCATTTTTTTGCATTTAGATGGAAAGCTCTACAAAAATTCTATGAGGTCCAGTTGCCTAATTATAGTGTTTAGCTCTGTAGCCTCCTTGCTTGCTTCTTTCCTAGTGATATATTGTTCTCTGATTATGGTGCATTAAAGCCACCTACCATGATTGTTGAATCTGTGGTTTTATTATCTTTTAAATAGTTTGTTTGATGGATTTCATGGGTCTCTCATTAGGCGAGTATATATTTATTATGCTCACTTGTTCCTGGTTTACTGATCCTTTGAGCATTATATAGTACCCCACCTTATCTCTTGTTATCGTTTGCACCTAGAGGTCAATATTGTTAGGGTTTGGATTGCAAACCATGATCTTTTTAAGTTGCCATTTACTTGGTATATTTTCAATCAGCTTTTTATTCTTAGTCGATTATTGTCTCAAAGTTTAAGATCTGTCTCTTACAGACAAAAGCTTGATAGGTTATGTTTTCTGACCCAGTCTGCTAGCCTTTGTCTTTTAATGGATGAATTAAGGCCATTGACATTCAGAGTTATTATCATGATCTCTGAATTCACTGCTGTCATCTCACACCTGTTGTGTTGGGAGTTTTCTTATCTCTTTTCATATCAGTGTGCTGCGTTAGTGTGTGGGACTTCCTTCTTGCCTTCTTTTCCCTTTCAGGCCATGTTATATTGGTAATTCTCATGGGCAGGTTGGCTCTGGATGGTGTTGGGGCCTATGGTGGTCTCTTGCTTGTGCTTGATGCACATTGTCCATAGTGAGTCAGCAAGGATTTTTTGCAGGGTTGGGTGCCTTACAGCATATTCTTTGAGTTTTCCCTTGTCCTAGAAGACTCTTACCTCACTGTCTACCTCAATAGATAGTTTGGCAGCATAAAAGATTCTCAGACAGGTGTTTTTTTTTTTCTTTCAGCTTCAGAAGATTTTATTCCACTCTCTCCTCCTTTTCATGATTTCTGCCGATAGATCTAAGCATATTCGTACCTTGGCATCATTGTATATTACCTCCTTTTTTTCTCTTGCTGCTCTTAAAATTTTCTCTTTTCCCTCAAAGTTCGATAATTTAAATATTAGATACCTTGGTGAGTTTTTTCTGGGCTTTATGATAATTTGTGTCCTCTATTCTTCCTGTATGAGAGCCTGATTCTCTTTCATTAATGTGGGAAGTTTGCTTCCAGGAATTCCCTTGATAATTTAGCTGTTGACTTCTTCATTGTGGCTTGTGTTTCAGAATAAACCTGGTTCTATTGTCCTGAGTATATACTTTGAATGTTTCTACTCAACCCTTGGTGAACCATTCCATGGACTATGAAACCTGCTTCTGTCACATATTTTAAGATATTTGATTTTCATTGGATTTTTGAAGCAATTTGAAGGTAGCAAAGCATACTGTTCCTTTCTGTCTTGTGTTTCAGAATAGACTTAGAGTTGTTCAGAAAAAAAAGGCCATCTAACTGAGAAGCAATAAAGCAGTCATCTAACTGAGAAGCAATAAAGCCCACATGGAAGAACCACACCAACCTGTATGATTATGAGGTATCAATGGGATCAGGTAACAGGCATCAAAGTCCCAGAACAATCATATTGATGTTAACAAGGGAGATGATGGAGTAGAAACTGAAAGCCCGTCTGTAGACAATTGGACTTCCTTTCACAGAAGGGTCACCATGAAGAGACCAGCCAGTCACGGTGCAGTATAGCACCAATGAAACATAGAAACATAATTTTCCTCTAGTGTTTTAATGCTCCCTCATCCCACTATCATGACTCCAACTGTACTTTACAAATCATCTACACCAGAGGATATACACTGCTCTGGAAAGATAGGAGCTCAAAACACAGGGAATCCAGGACAGATAAAATACTCAGGAACAATAATGAGAGTAGAGAAACCTGGAGGGTAGGGGGAACCTGGGGGAGAAAGGAAACCAATCACAAATCTTTACATATAACCCCACCCCACCCATGGAGACAAATAACAGAAAAGTGTGTGAAGGGATACATTGGTCAGTGGAAGACATGGGAAAAAAAACCACAATAATTTATAAATTATAAAGGTTTCATGAGGGAAAGAGTATGGGGAAATAGGGGGAAAATGAGAGCTTACACCAAGGTCTCAAGTAGAAATAAAGTTTTGAAAATGATGACCACATATGTACAAATGTGCTTAACACAATGGGTGAGTGTATGCATGGTGATAAGAGCTTTAATAGGGCCCAATAAAATTATTTGTTTTAAGGAGGTGTTGAGTACGATATAGTCAAAGCAAAACAAAAACCTGTGTCCTTGGACTCGGGACTGAAATACCCTAATGGGAAGGAAGCAAAGTATGGCTACCCCAAGACGGTGGAAATGGCCTTTGTTGGACTTGGTGTGGGAATCTAGCTAAGTGGGTGTCCAATGAAATGAGACTCATAGCCATCATATATTTAGTACCCCCTTGCATTAATACAACAGACAAGAGGCAAGGGTCTGCCCTTGTAAAAAATGATACAGGAAAATTTTCCCTAGCATGATCCACATGTTCAATGTAAACAGCAAAATCAATTATGAAATCAATCTGTACAAAGTAACAACACATGGATTGCAGCTCACAGTTGGACTATACTTGTATAAACTCTTCATATCAACAGTTCCTTTAATTCTGTGCTATTGGATAAATTATTGATGTTACCAGTGCAATCGCCTTATACCCAAAAAGTGTGCTGACAATGTTTTTCTTTTTGGTTCTTTTGGGGGTTAGTGTTTGTTTTCTTTTCTGTGTTTTGTGGTGGTGGTGGTTCTTGTTGGTTTTGACTTTGTTTTTTATTATAATACGTCTGCTCAAGAAAACCAAAATAATTCATAACACAGATATAGGCAGATGTATTCTGGGCTCCCATACAATTCTAGCCCCCATCCAAGAACAGTTAATTCTTATAACATGTCCCTGCTGAATCCTCACTTTAATGAATGACAGTGCTACAGAAAAGTGTGGTGAAGAAAGTAGATGGTGCCCCACTATAAATTGGAATAGCGTCTCTGGTCTTAAAGGCTTGTATTCAAAAAAGCTGTCATCCAAGTGAGCCATCAACTCAGTCCACATGAAAGAAGCACACCAGTGTGTGAGATCCAAAGATGATGATGACAAAATCTAAATATGACAGGAAAAACATCAGAGTTTAAATTGTGAACATCTCATTAGAAGAAGGCTATGGAGAATAGTGAGAACCCAAAATCCATCTGCAGAGTGTCTAGTCTGATACCCTGTAGCCATAGGAAAGGGACTCGAACAGTTTTACTCTCAGAGAGAGAACATTGTAAACTTGATTATTGTGGATTAAACCATGGTATAATGACACTTGGTCAGTTGACCTCCTCTTGACCCAACCTGATTGTGCTCTGGGCTCAAATATTTCCTGCTTGTTCTCTGACAGAAACTACTCTGGCTTTTAAAATATTGTTTGTTGTCTTTTCTTTGTTACTGCTTATTTTTATGTTCTTACTAGTATTGTTTTCTTTCTGTTTCTTTTTGTTTTTTATTGTTTCTGTTAGGCTTCCCAGTTTATGAAGCACTGAAAAGTGGATGCATAGAGACAATAATTGATGCATTTTTTGTCAGGTATGGGGATGGAAAGAAGAATTGGGGAGCAGTCAGTGAATGCTTAAGGGGGAGGGAGCATTTGATCTGATTGCGTTGATGTATATACAACACTTTTTAAAACACCTTAACTGTGGCAATGTATGATATGTGTATATTATATCAAGGATACTACAAGAAACAAAAACAAAACAAAGAAACCAGACTTGACCTCTGATTACCAAGGGGGAAGTGGGAAGAGGGAATAATTTTTGCTTTGGGGGCATGGAGTTTATTTTAATGGCAATGGAACAATTTGGACAGGGATATCAATAATGGTTGCACAACATGAAGAGTATAGTTAATCATGTAGAGGTTGTCAATTGTAGAATGATTTATTGAAAAAAATAATTACACAAATATCAATGAGTAGAAGGAAGAAGAAAATGTTCTAAAATTGATTATGGTAATGATTGTACTATTCTTGTTGATATGACTGAACTATTGAATTGTGTGACACATGGATGAAATGGCAATAAAACTGTTTATGATTTTTCTCAAATTAAAATAATAAAAGGAATCATTATTTTATATAAACAGTCTCAGAAACCCACAAGAGCAGTTATACTCTGTCTTAGAGGTTCGCTATGGTTCAGAATCTACTGGATGGCAGTGAACTTGGTTTGTTTTGGTTTTGTATAGCATGAAACAGTAGAGCATGCAAGTGGCAAAATTACAAAAACTTCTTAGCCTTAACCAAACAGCTTGAGGAAATAGGGGACTTAGGACCACAATCTCAATGGATTTCTAGAGGAAACATCAAAACATAGTTTTCAAAGATAATGTTTTACATTCTACAATGGTGCGTAGCAACTAGAGTTTTTAAAGCTTGCAAGCAGAATTCTAGACCCATTGGTCTTTCCCTATGCAGAGTAAATAAATCAAAGACTATACAAACCACAGCCTCATTTCTCTGAGACTAGAACATTGGATGGTGCCCAGTTATCACTACTTACTACTCAGATGAGGATTACAATAAAGAATACTGGACAGAAAGGAAAAGAGGGGGGAAAAAGGACAAAATTAAAAACTTAAAACAGACTAGATTTACTGGCCTCTTTGCAACCCTTAGAGGATGTTCAAGCCTAAACCTGAGTCCATAAACTGTAACAACTTTCAATGAAATAAAGTGAATAATAACACCAATGTGAAATGCACTCCTTAGTAGAGTCAACATTATGAGATCAAAGGAGCAGCATTTTCCCCAAACCAAAACTTAGAAAGTAGGAAGCGGGAGGGAAGAGGGATGAATGCAAAGGCTTACCCAAGGGAGGAAGTAAGAAAAGTGCTGTTACACTGAGGGGATTTCATTCTTGTCATGAGAGCCATCTGTATAAATTTTGGAATGAAAAACTTATCTTCTCTCTAAACTTTCACACAAACGATGAAAAAGTCAAAATAAGAATTTAAAAACTACTTGCCAAAATAAAATAGGAAGAAGAATATGAATTTAATCAGCAACCTAAGGGAGGATGGAAACCGATTTTCCACTAATACAATGGTAGCCCCGGATGAAATAAAAATTCCTACCTTGTGGCAAATGAAAGCAGAGAAACCAGCTGAACTGAGACCCAATTTGCAACCTCCAGACACTCTGAAAAAGATAAATGTGCATTATTTAAAATAAATAAATTTTCTTGTCTTTGTACTTCTGCTAATAACCAAGAAAATCAAGCCCAGTGCCAAATAGAAAAATGTAAAGAAGGCTTAATTTACATCCCTCCCAAATTTTCTGCACTAAAATTGTATCACCAATAGGAATCAACTGGACAATAATAGTGAAGCTGGTTGTTTTGGTATGTCTTGTTTTTTGTTTTTTTGTGTGTGCATATTATTATCTCTGCAGATCTATCTAGATAAGATAGGTGGGATAAACAATCTGGCGGAGAAAACAATGGGACCAATGGTTCAAAGGGGACATGGGATAGGAGGAGGAGGGCAAAGGAAGTGGGTTTGAACTAACCCAGAGGTAAGGGAACAGCAAGTGATCTAAAATGGATGGCAAGGAGAGTGTAGGAGGGGTGGTAGGGCTTGATCAAGGACAAAGTAACTGAGAGGAATTAGTGAAACCCAAACGAAGGTTGAACATGATAGTGAGACAAGAGGAAAGTAAAAAGAAATAGAGCAGCAGTTCTCAACCTGTGGGTTGCAACCCCAGATTCATAACAGTAGCAAAATTACAATTATGAGGTAGCAACAAAAATAATTTTATGGTTGGGTTGTCACCACAACATAAGGAACTATATTAAAGAGTTGCAGCATTGGGAAGATTGAGAACCACTGAAAGAAAGGAAAGAACAGGAGGCAAAGGGCATTTACAGAAGTCAAAATACAGGGATGCACATATTGTGGTAATTATTGTACAATTTTTCATATGATTGAACTATTGAGTTGTATATGTGGATGAAATGCCAATAAAACTTTATGGGGTGACCAACTTTGAGGAAGGTTACACATTTTTAGGCTGAAAAAAAGGTTTATGGATATGAAGCAATTTCTTATGAATGTGAATTTAACACTTTGGAATGAAACCTGGAACTGTACCTAAGATGTTGTTGGAACTACTCTGAAGCTAGGAAATAATGAACCACAATATGAAAAGTGGGTGTTCTCAAACAGCTATGACAGGGTAATGAAGAAAGGATCAAAGACTCTGAGTGTCAGACATACGAAATTAAATGTATTACATTACCCAAGAGAAGCCATTAGCTTTATGATAGAATCCCAACATAATATTCACCAGATGGTGGAATTTAATGTCAGAGATAGTGTAAGCATAATCTCTCTACTGACAACGACCAGAGAACAATCAGAAAGCTTATTCCCGCCGGGATATATGATTAGAGCTAAATGTCCATGGTGACCATGTGAATGAAGTAGATGGGGAGCCACCAAGGATATTTTTGATCATTAAAAAAAAGAAGCATAGAAGAGCAAAATCTGATGTCAACTATCCCATGGGGAAAATCAAGGTACTTCACATTGTTTTTAGAACAAATAAAGTTTTCACACCAAAGGCCCAGCTATCAAAGAGTAGACGATATCCCCTCACAGAAAGATCTGAAAGTATGCCCAAAAATGAATCCCCCAATCTCCCAAAGGGAGCTAAAGGGGTTTATATAGACACAAATGGGTTAAGAGTGTGAAATGAAACGTATGAGAGTAAGCAAAACTTTACCTTTTCTGATTGAGTTGTCTTTAGGTTGTTAAATTACATGAACATTTTCTATTTGGGAGGTATTATCAAGAGTACTGGTGTCAGAGTGGTTATGCATGGGGCTGCTAATCTCAAAGTCAATAGTTCCACAAGACCTTCCTGTGGGTGAAAGACATAGTTTCCTACTTCAGTAAACAGTGACAGTTATGAAGTATCAAAAAGGTATTTCTGCCTGTTTCATAGGGTCGCTGTGAGTCTGCATGGAATCAATGGCAGTGAGAGGGATTCAGTAATCAGATATGTGGTTCCGAAATACTTTCTCCCGGTCTGTAAGTTCGCTCTTCATTTTGGTGATAAGGTTCTTTGAAGAATAAAGTTTGTATTTTGTTTTCTTTCTTTAAAAATCATTTTATCGAGGGTTCTTACAGCTCTTATAACATTCCAAATGTCAGTTGTATCAAGCATATTTGTACATAAGTTGACATCAAAATTTCCAAAACATTCTCTACGTGAGCCATGGGTATAAGCTCCTCTTTCCCCTGCCCCCTTCCCAAACCTCCCATCCTTGTGTAACCTTGATCAATTATGTAGTGTTATTTTGAATCTTACACTGTCCATTGTCTCTCTTTAACCACATTTCTGTTATTTGTCCCCTTGGTCGGGGGCCTACATATATATAATCTTGATGGCCTTTTCTCACCCATCCCCCTGCCTAACTATCCCCCTACTCTCATTATACCACTACTCCCATTACTGCTCCTGAGGGGTTTATCCTTCCTGAATCCCATGTGTCAAGAGCTCTTATGTGTACCACTGTGTGTTCTCTGGTCTAGCCAGATTTGGAAGTTAGAACTGGGTCATGGTGGTTGGAGGCAGGGGGGAGGGAAAGGAAGTATTCAGAAACTATAGGAATTATCTGTGATTCGTCGGTGCTATACGACACCCTGGTTGAATCATCCCTTCCTTATACCACTTATGTGGGGGAACATCCAATTATTTACAGATGGACTTTGGATCTCCACTGTAATCCCTCTCTTTTCATCAATATAGTTGTTTGTTTTGGATCATTTCATACCTGATCTTGTCGACACCTCATGATCACATAAGCTGGTATGCTTCTCCCATGTGGGTTTACATGCTTTCCCTGATAGATGGCCGTGTGTTTGACTCCAAGCTTTTTAAGACCCCAGACACTAGATCTTTTGATAAATGGGCACCATTCATTCTCTTTACCACATTTGCTTATGCACCCATTTGTCTTCAGCAATCATATCAAGAAAGTGAGTATCAAAAAGGCTATCAGAACAAAGGCTATCAGAAAAGGCTATCAGTATCCTTGTGTTAAGGAAAGTCTTGAGTAGAGGCCCAAAGTCTGTATGCTGTCTTAATATTTATCATATAAACATGTGTGCATTGGCCTCTATCGCTTTCATTATAAATTAATATATTTACTTATACCTCCATAAATAACTGTTTCCTCCTATTTCTTTCTTCTATTTCCTTTCACCTTCCTTCGGTCCCACTATCATGCTCACCCTCTGTTTGACTCTCAGTATTTCCTCTTGGACACATTGCTCTTGATCAAGCCCCACCCGGTATTATACACGGTCCTTACCATCAATTTTATATCTTTTGTTGTTCCCTTATCCCTGTGTTTGTGGGCTCCCTACTAACCCTCACTCCACTCCCATGTCTCTCAACCATCAGTCCCATAGTTTTCTCATTGAGATTGTTCATCCTGCCTATGTTATATAGGTAGATATAGGGCAAAACAAAGACAAAACACAAAACATAATAAAACAAAACAGAACAAGTGAAAAATGTGTTTTGATTTCTTTTTAAAATTTTGACAAGGTCTGCATGATCACAAGGTGCTGAAAGGATCAGTTATCAGGCACCAAAGAACAAAAAAATCATATCATTGTGTGCTCACCTCCCTAATACGATCAGTGAAGACAAATGGGTGCCTAAGCAAATGTGGCGAAGAAAGCTGATGGTGCCTGGCTATCAAAAGATATAGTGTCTGCCGTCTTAAAGGCTTGAAGGTAATCAAGTGGCCGTCTAGCTCAGAAGCAACAAAGTCCACATGGTAGAAGCACACCAGCCTGTGCAATCACGAGGTGTTGAAGGGATCAGTTATCAGGCATCAAAGAAAGAAAAATCATATAATAGTGAATGGGGGGGGGGAGTCGGAGTGGAGAACCAAAGCTCATTTGTAGGCAATCAGACATCCCCTTATGAAAGGGTTGTTGGGAGGAGACAAGTCAGTCAGGGGGCAGTGTAGCAAGGATGAAACATACAACTTTCCTCTAGTTCCTAAATGCTTCCTTCCCACCCACTATCATGATCCCAATTCTACCTTACAAATCTGGCTAGACCAGAAGATGTACACTGGTACAGATAGGAACTGGAAACACAGGAAATCCAGGGCGGATGATCCCTTCAGGACCAGTGGTGAGATTGGTGACAACCTGGATGGTGGAGAGAATGTGGGACAGAAAGGGGGAACCAATTACAAGGATCTACATATAACCTCCTCTCTGGGGGATGGACAACAGAAAAGTGGTTGAAGGGAGATGTTAGTGCAAGATATGACAAAATAATAATTTATAAATTATCAAGGGTTCATGAGGGAGGGGGCGTGAGAATGGAGAGGAAAATAAGGAGCTGATGTCAGGGGCTTAAGTGGAGAGCAAAGGTTTTAAGAATGATGAGGGTAATGAATGCAAAAAATGTGCTTTACACAATTAATGTATATATGGATTGTGATAAGAGTTGTATGAACACCTAATAAAATGGCTTTTAAAAAATTTGGCAAGGTCCCATTTATTTAATTTGTTTTGTTCCTTATGATTTCAGTGACATATCTATGCATTCATTTTTTTTAAATTATAGAGGTACAAATACAGGCACATACATATGTAACTATATTTATAAATAATGATAGGGAAATAAATCTATGTACATATATTTATATGTTTACTATTAAGGTAGCAGACGGACATTGGGCCTGTACTCAAGTACTTCCTCAGTGCAAGCACACTTTGTTCTAATAACCTGGCATCCTGGGATGTTCACTTTCCCCAACATGATCGCTGTAGACAAATTGGGAGCACAAGCAAATGTGGTGAAGAAAGCTGATAGTGCCTGGCTATCAAAAGAGATAGTGTCTGAAGTCTTAAAAGCTTGAAGATAAACAAGTGACCATCTAGCTGAGAAGCAACAAAGCCTACATGGAAGCAGCACACCAGCCCGTGTAATCACGAGGTGCAGAAGGGATCAGGTATCAGGCATCAAAGACACAGTAAAAACAATCATATGAGGGGGAGCATGGAGTGGAGGGGAAGTATGGAGTGGAGACCCAAAGCCCATCTGTAGACAACTGGACATCCCCTCAGAGAAGAGTCATAAAGAAGAGATGAACGAGTCAGGGTGCAGTATAGCACCAATGAAACATACAACTTTCCTCTAGTTCTTTAATGCTTCCCCTCCGCCGCCCAGCCCCAGACACCACTATGATGACCCCAATTCTACTGTACAAATTCGGCTAGACCAGAGCATGTACACTGGTACAGATAAGAACTGGAAACACAGGGAATCCAGCACACATAAACCACTCAGGACCAATGTTGAGAGTAGCAATACCAGGGGGTAGGGGGAAAGTGGAGAAAGAGAGGGAGAAGCGATCACAATGATCAACATATAGCCGCCCCCCTCCTCAGGGAGACAAACAACAGAAGTGGGTGAAGGGAGACAGCTGTTGGTGTAAGACATGAAAAAAATTATAAGTTATCAAGGGTTCATGAGTGAGGGAGGTGGGAATGGGAAAAAAGGCAAAACAAGGAGCTGATATCAATGGCTCTAATAGAAAGAAAATGTTCCAAAAATGATGATGGCAACATATGTACAAATGTGCTAGACAAAATGGATATATGTATGGATTGTGATAAGATCTGTAAGAGCTCCCAAGAAAATGATTCTTTTAAACCCTATGTTTCGTCTAGGACTTTCATGGTTCTAGTTGCTGAACTTAAGTCTTTGATTGTTCCTGAGCTCGTTTGTGTCTATGGTATGAGTTAAGAGTCCAGGTTCAAATTTTTACACATGGAAGTCCAAGTTTCCTAGCAACATTTATTATAGACACAATTCTTTCCCCTACTCAATGGGCTTATAACTGTTGTTGACTGTATATGTTCACAATTCTTTCTGGACTCTCAATTCTGTTTCATGTCTATCATTATACCAGTATCAGACTGTTTTGGTTACTATAATTTTATAGTGCACTTAGAGATAAGAAAATGTGGGTTTTTCTACCTTGTTCTTCGTCAAGTTTAAATTGGTTATTTGGCATCCCATTTGTTCCACATAATTTGAGAATTGATGTTTCTCTTTATGCAAAGAGACTCTAAGAATTGTGATGCGTATCACACTGAATCTATAAACTGGTGTGGCTAGCATTGACATTTGTGTCAACAATAGTAACACAAATGACCAGAAAGATCATGCAAAGATGTTCAGCACCATTAGGCAAAATTCAAGTGCAAATAAAAACCACCATGAAATAGCACTTCATATCCATTAATGTGGCTATGATTAACAAAATGGAAAATAGCAATTATTAGTGAAAATGTAAAGAAATCAAATTTTTGATGCAACACTAGTGGGATTGCAAATGAAACAGCTCATGTGGAAACACTGTGTAAGCTTCTCAAAAAGTTAAACTTCAACATGTGTGCTACTAATTCCACTCCCATGTATATTTATAAATGGTTTGAAAGCAAAAATATAACTACATGCTCATATACCAATATACTTGTCCATTTTAGCATTCTTCATAATTTCCAAAATGTCTATCAGGAAATGAATGATAAATAAAACTTAGTACATATGGGCATAGTAAAATATTACTTAGCCATTAAGAAAGCAAAGTCCAGATATGTGTTTCAACATTGTAGAATCCTGAAAACATCTTGCGGACAGAAACAAGTCAATAAAAAAAAGAACAAAAATTCTATGATCCCATTTATATGAAATATCTAGAGTAGGCATGTATATAAAGACCAAAGGCGCAGATGTGAAGGGGGAAAAAAGTGAAATCATTGTTAACAACATTAAACTTCTGCTCAGATTAATGAGAAATTTTGAAAATGCATAATCTGGATTGACGACATAAGAAAATAGTTATGTGTGTTTGGCTATCTTTTTAATATATATCTACTAAAATAAAAATGTAAATACTAATAAGTATCCTACAAATATCTAAATAAATAATAGAAAATAAGTAAAATTTCCAACTTAGAAGAGTTTGAAAGGTGAAGGTTTTCCAACTTCATTTAAAAATTCCGTCATGGATCTTAGATGTACAGCAGTATGTAGAAATCGAGTGAGAAATGGGATTCTTACCGACAATATGTATGGCACAATGAGAGTAACATCGATGAACACACACTATGGAGAAATCATGACAAATTGTGTAAAGAATGTCATATTGCATGTGGAAATAGAAATGCAATATTCTAATAATGCAGTTACAAATTATGTCAGAAAATTACATATCTTACTATAGATAGTGACAAAAATGTACAGTGATCTTTAATCCTTAACAATTATGAATCACAAAATGCTTCCGGGGCAAAAGAAATGATATCTAATCAGCACACCATTCCACAATATTCTGAAATCTTTGTCCCTATAATTCTTTTTGCTTAAAAAATCAAACTAATCTCCAGAAATTCATGCTTTTGTGCTGTATTTGGATTTGGTAGCTGTTATTTAAATGATTATTCAGAATGGACAGCTCATCAGTTATCTTTAAAAATTATATTGTTACATCTTTTAGAGCTGCTAATTTTTGCCAGTTTTTTAATCGCTTTAATGACTTAGATTGGAAGGGATAAGGATATTATTTTCTTTTTTCTTTTTGAAAATGTGTACAACTGTTTATTGTAAAGGGAACGTTAACTAGGGTAATTTAAACATGGCACAGACTTCATATTCCCTGACTACATATGAGAGACACATAGAAGGATGTTTAACCTAAAGAGGAAAACATTATCATTGCCAGAATAATTCTACACAGAAAATTAATATGAAAGAGTTCTAAACACACTAAGAAGAGTGATGCAGCTGCAGATTAAAGCACACAAACAAACCACTGTAGTGAAGGAGTTTCCACCTCATTGTCCTAAATCTTTTATGGATACAGAATCTTCAAAGGGGCAGACAGCCTCATCATTCTTCTGCAGAGGATTAGGTGGTTTTGAACTGTCCACTATGTGGTTAGCACTTCAAACACTTACTGAACAGTGCTGGGGGTACAGACTAGAAAGAAACAAAATGATTTGGTAGTTTCAAGAGAGTAGACAAAGGCCACCAGAATCAGGCTGGATTCCTCACATTCCTTTTTTTTTTTTTTACTTTACTTCACATCAAGCATATGTACAATGCTCACAAAGCAATATCTGTCGGCATTTTCATAATTTATAACTTAATTTCAGTTCCTAATATGTAATTCTATGCATTCTTTGAAAGAAATGCAAATCTTTTGAAGATGTCATTGAATGATTGCTTTACTTGTTTATTTCTCAGGGTATAAATAAAGGGGTTCAACAAAGGAGCCACAGATGTAGTGAGCAGAGAAACTGCCTTGTTTATGGCCACTTCATCCTTGGCTGAGGGTTTGATGTACATGAAGATGCAGCTGCCGTAGGCGATGGAAACCACAATGATGTGGGAAGAACAGGTGGAAAAGGCTTTCTTCCTTTGCTGGCCAGAAGGCAACCTTAGAATGGTCTTAATTATATGCATGTAAGATAGAATTACACATACAAGAGTCATTATGAAGGTCAGCACAGCACAAACTATAACCAGTTGCTCTATGAACCACGTGTCTGAACATGAATTCTTCAGAAGTGGAGAAGCATCGCAGTAAAAATGATCAATGGCAGAGTCGCAAAACTCCAGATGGAGGCTCAAGCCAAGAGGCGGGAGGATAATCAGCAGGCCTGCCACCCAACAACAGAGGATGAGACTCCTGCAGACTCTGCTGTTCATGATGGTCACATAATGCAGGGGTTTGCAGATGGCCACATAGCGGTCATAGGACATGACGGCCAAGAGAAAAAACTCTGTCGCCCCAAAGAGAACAATGAAAAATATTTGGATGAAGCATGCTTTGACGGAGATAGTTTGGTCACCAGTTGCTACGATGTGCAGATATGTGGGCACACACGCAGTTGTGAATGAGATTTCTAAAAAGGAGAACTTTTGAAGAAAAAAGTACATACCTGTTTTTAGATGAGAATCCACTAAAATGAGAAAAATGATAGTCATATTCCCAAGTAAACTTAACATATATGTGATAAACAGAAAGATGAAAGCCAAAATCTGTAGCTGTGGGTCCTTTGTCAATCCCAGGATGATGAATGTTGTTATTGCTGTGTGGTTTTTCATCACTGACTTCATGCTACTGAATAATAATTACATAAAAATTGCAGAAATTATATCTGTAAAACAATATCAAAGTGACAGAATTAGTCAGTGTCAAGTAGCTGTCAGTTAAGCTCAGTAACATGCATTTCCTTCTACTACTTGTTAACACGTCTTCAACAAGGTGATGACAATTTTACTGAAGGGGACTGTAGAGTAAGATAGTCTTATAGAAAGTTTCTCTCTCACATTATTGCTACCAAAATTGTTTTAAAAGTTTTCTTGGGTTCACAACCCATACAAATACTTCTAAATTATCATTTGGGGCCAATAATTTATATGAGATTGTTCAAATTGAGACAGAAATTGGGCATTTGGAAATGTTATTTGACCTGTTCTAGATTCTATGCTATCATTTACCTGTAGGGGTTTGCATTTTGTTGGACTGTGGTGGCTCCCATGTTGCTGTCATGTTAGAATCTATGGCATCAATATTTCCAATACCAGTAAAGTCACTAATAAGAACAGGTTTCAGTGTAGCTTCTGGACTAAGAAGAGACAGGGAAGAGGAATGTGTTATTCACTTCAGAGATAGTGGCCACTAACAGCTTATAAATAGCACGGAACCCTGTTAGATAGTGCCGGAGACGAGCCTCTCAGTTGGGAAAGTGATCAAAACCCAACTCGGGAAGAGCTGCCTCCTCAAAGTAGAGTCAACCTCAATGACATGGATAGACGTTGATGAGACAAAACTCAAAATGCAACAAAGCAGTGGCAAACATTCATTTAATCATCAGAATGTAAGATTATGAAATATTCACCTAGAAACATTCGAAGTGATCAAAAATAAAATACGACACATAAAGATCAACAGCCTAGGCACTTGTGAGCAGAGATGAACCTGCATTTGAGTCAGATAACCACATAGTTTATTATACCAGGAATGTCAGATTCAGTAAGAAAGACATTGCACTTATTTTAGAAAAGAACCTTTCAATATCTATATTGGAAAGAATAACATTTGTACAAAACAGAATTGGTTGGCTTTCAAGAATTTCAACATGCAGAGAGAATTTTTATTGAGCCTATTCCAACTCATCATGACCCTATGAGAGAGAGAATCAACAATTTCAAGAAGTAGCATATTATCAAAAATTAAATGGTATTGAAGGAAGACATCCAAGCTACCTGAAGTTGTTCACTGAAAATAAAGCTTCAGGAATGGATAAAATATCAAGAGAAATGTTTCAACAAGCAGATGCAACACTGGAAACACTATTTCAAAAAAATATGAAAAATAGCTACCTGATCAATCAACTGAAAGAGGTCCATATTTGTGCCCATTACAAAGAAAGGTGGCCTAACAGAATGTGGAAATTATTCAACAATATTATTAATTTCACATGCAAATAAAAGTTCTCTGTAGATAGTTTTATAGTAGCTGAAGCAGTACGTTGACAGGAACAAGCCAGAAATTCATACCAGAATCTGAAGAGGATTGTAATAAGGGATATCATTCATTGCTGATGTTAGGTGAATCTTGTCTGAAAGCAGAGAATACCAAAAAGATATTTACTTGTGTTTTACTGGTTATTAGAAAGCATTCAATTGTGTGGATCAAAACAAACCATGTACAATATTGAAAATAATTATAAATCCAGAACAATCATCTGTGCTCATGTGAAACTTGTACAGAGACCACGAGGCAGTAGTTCAAACAGTAAAATGGAATACAATGTGGTTTAAAATCAGGCAAAGTGTGTGTCAGAGCACTCTCATTTCAGTATACTTAATCTACTGCATGCTTAGAAAATCATCTGAATAGCTGGAGTATAGGAAGAAAAATGAGAGGGAGACTCATTAACAACTCACCATATGCAGATGACACAACATTGCTTTCTGAAAGGGAGAACTTGAAGCACTTGCTGTGAAAACCAAAGACCTCAGTCTGAAATATGGATTACAACTCAATGAGAAGAAAGCCAAAATCCTCAAGCAAGAGATAAACTAGAAACATCATGATAAACTAGAAATGATCAAACTTGTCACGGATCTCATTCTACTTGGATTACAATCAAAGCTCATGGAAACAGCACTGAAGAAATCAAATTTTCATAGGGCAAACCTGCTGCAGAAGACTTCTTTAACATGTTAAAGAGCAAAAGTGTCACCTTTAGAAATGAACCTGAACCAAGCCCTTGTATTTTCAGTTGCCACATAACCAGATGGAAGCTGGATAATGAATAAGAAAGGCTGATACACTTGGATTGCAGTGTTGGAGAAGAATACTGAAAGTACCTTGGACAGCCAGAAGAACAAACAAATCGGCCTTGAAAGAAATACAGCCAGGATGCCCCTTAGAAATGAGGATGGTGAGACTTCCCTTCACGTAGTTAGACAAGTTATCTGGAGGGGCCAGGACCTATAAAGAGCCACTGTGTGGTAAAGTAGAGGGTCAGAAGAAAAGAGAAAAATAGTCAACAAGATTTGACAAGTGGCTGAGACAATGGACTCAGACATGATAATTAAGGGAAGGACTGGGTCGTGCTTCCCTCTGGTCCACAGGGTCACTATGGGTTGGAACTGACTTGATGACATGCTAGAAAAACAACAATAATCCTCGCAGTCTCAAATTGTCTGACTCCTAATTCCTTAGCAGCAAGTAAAAGGTGAATTAACATGCACAAGAAGATTCAATATTGTATTCTCTCTTCCATACAAAGAACTGAGAATTATATCTGACAGATATTTGTTGAATCTGTGAGTTTTACTCTTTAACACAATATATTTTTATATAAACAAAGAAATAACTAGCAACGGTGGGATTTTTTATCTTGGTAAATACCAAACCAAGACCATTCCCATGGAGTCAATTTGATTCACAGGCACTCTATCTCGGGTTTCTGAGTCTATAAATATTTACAGAAGCAGACAGCCTCATCTATCTCCCTTGGTTCTGAAGTGCTGGCATTGGGATTAGCAGACCAGTGTTACCCAAAAAAGACAATGGTGATTTGAGATCACTTTAGAAAAAGGCCAGTCAAACAGAGTCTTTCAAGAAAACTTTCCTCCGTTGTCTCTTAAAATATATTTTCAATTTTCCATCTATATATTTCAAATTATAGTTTTAATTTTTTTTCACCATAATGAAGAAGATAATGACCAAATGGTCCTTGAATTTTTCTCCTTACCTCATTTGTCAAGCACATAATTGGCCTTCTCTCTCTTAATACAATTTATTTCTACCCAGTATTACCTGTCAATGTAATGCTAAACTAAAACCTAAGTACACAGCCAGGCTGACTGAAGAAATAACAACACTTGTTATACTAGTAACCTAATTTGTTACACTGACCTATTAAACATTAACTTATTTTCAGTCAGCTGTTCTTGGCCTCGGCTTTCCAATATTCACAGCCCATATATAGCTATCGGGCACTAGAACTGCATTGAGATTTTCTGTAATTATAAAACACTTAGTAATAATATAGCAATATACTCACACACTGCCACCGAGTCTATTTCAAGTCATAGCAATCCTAGAACAGAAAGAGAACCCATGGACCAGTGTAAACAGTTCCATTGTCTTTCTGAGGCTAACATCTTCACAGGAGGAGAAAAGGAGGCTTTCTAGTGCACCAAAGAGTCACAGTCTCAGAGACCCACAGGGGTGGTTCTGCCCTGACCTGTACAGTTCCATTGAATCACTACTGACTCCATGGCAGTGACAGGACAGAGATTCTTTACAAGAGCAGAAATCCTTGACTTGATGGTTTTGAACTGCTGATGTTCTGATTATCAGTCTAATTCATAACACTCTATGCTACCAGGGGTTCTTATACAATAAGGTATAGCAATGATACATTTATACTGGATACACGTTGAAGCAGGAATACTTCAGATAATACTAAGGTAAACAACATTTTTTTATTAAATCATTTTACTGGGCGCTGGTACAACTCTTATCACAATCCATACATACATCTATTGTGCCAAGCACATTTGTACATTTGTTGCTCTCATCATTCTCAAAACATTTGCTTTCTACTTCAGCCCTTGAAATAAGCTCCTCATTTCCCCCCCTCCCTCCCCGCCCTCCTCCCTCACAAACCCTTGATAATTTATAAATTATTATTGTTTTGTCATATCTAACACTGTCCAAAGTCTCCCTTCACCCACTTTTCTGTTGTCCATCTCCAAGGGAGGGGATTATATGTAGATCCTTGTAATCGGTTCTCCCTTTCTCCCCCACCTTCCCTCCACCCTCCTGGTATGGCCACTCTTGCCACTGGTCCTGAAGGGATCAGTTTCCAGTTCTTATTTGTGCAAGTGTACATCCTCTAGTTTAGCCAGATTTGTAAGGTAGAATTGGGATCATGATAGTGGGGAGGAGGAAGCATTTAGGAACTAGAGGAAAGTTGTATGTTTCATCATTGCTACCCTGCACCCTGACTGGCTCATCTCCTCCCCACGATGCTTCTGTAAGTGGATGTCCAGCTGCCTAGAGATGGACTTTGGGTCTCCACTCTGCACTCACCTTCATTTACAATAATATGATTTTTTGTTTTCAGTGATCATATTGGGAAGGTGATATGATTTTTTTCTTTGATGCCTGATACCTGGTCCCTTCTATTTTATTGAATTTAATTTTTATTTATTTAACAGTATTGGCAGAATATGTTAAATTGTAAACATGGGTAATATTATATTTCTATTGGACAACACTATCGCAAAGTTTTATGCATACTCTCTAAGGAATAAAGAAGGATTTCCCCAAAAGACCAAATTATGTAGTCATTTTCCTAATCACTTTACTCTTTTTAAAAATATATATTCTTCACTAATATTAATGAAATGTGTTCCCCAGGCTGAGGAAATGAAAACCTTTCTATTCTTTTTGAAATGACTAGTTTCAGCTCCTGCCAGGTATAGAGTTTCTACAATACAATGCTAGCTTCATTTACCTGATAGAGAAATATCATAAGGCTAATGGCTAGCAAGGATGTGATGCTAGCAGCGAAAGAGTGGGAGGGAAAAGGAATCATGGAATGCTGACTAATGGTAGATGAGATAGATGGAAGAGAAAGAAAACAACGACAACGACAAAAGGATGCAGACACACAGAACAGAGAGAGAGAGAATTCTGACAAGATTTGGGATTTGCTTCTGTATGCCAATCAAATCACTCTACCAGACATTCCACCAATAAAATGACAGCAAAGGACTCCTGCCTACAGAGTCGGTCGTCTCAAGATTTGTGTGCTCCATAAATAATCTCAGAATTGACCGACTCACTGAAGAAAATATCAGTGTCATACTTTGAAGCTAGTAAAGAAGCCCTAGTTGTGCAATGGTTGAAGTGCCGAGGTGTGAATCAACTACAGTAGTTCCAACCGACCAGGCACTCTGTGGGAGCAAGATGTCGCAGGAGACATCCCGAAAGAGTAACGGTCTCAGACCCCTTTGAGCTGGTCTTCTCTGTCTGATACAGTTGCTATAAGCAAGAACCGACTCAGTGGTAGCAAGTTTGATTTAGGTTTGGTAATACACTGTATTTACTAGAAGAGAAAACCGTGTCAGGACTAGCCTTTGACATTCTTCACTGTTCCCCTGTAAACTATACACTTCAGTGGCATGAATGAATGTGAGAGTTGAACAAAATTGTACTGATGGGTAAAGTGAGTTATTCCTAGCCCTTTGCCCTTAGGAAGCTGAACTCACCATTAAAATATACATGGACTCTGTATTTATGAAATATTCAATCACATTTATAATCAGGAAATAATTCTGTGAACTCACAATACCCAAAAGAAAGAAAATACAGTTCACAGGGTAAGTTTCTCTGGCTCTGCAAGTGTGAGCTTCCATTTTCTCTGGGAAAACATATGTATACATTAAAAGCCCTATTTATTTCCTCCTTCTGCACCAGCTGTGTAGAAAACACCTGAATTAAACGGTCTTTGGAGGTGCTGGTCTGAAAGTCTCTAATGAATATAAAACGTAATCTAACTTTGGCAAAATACCTAACACAAAACCAATAGGGACAAAATCCTTAGGGAACAACACAAATACAGCAAGAAACTCAGTCCAAATACAAAGAAATAAGATTCTAAGAACCTCTCAGAAACCTATTCATTATTTCCTTAGAAATATTTTATGCAATAAGTATGATGAAACCCTTGCTATAAATGGAAGCATAATGCATCTTTAATGGAGAAATATTTAAAAGTAGATTTAAAAGTTTAAAAATGAAAACTCTACCAGATAATCTAATTTAGAAGAATTCAAATTTTCTTTAACAATACTCTTAACTACACATGAAGATGAGTAAACAGAAAAAATGTTAATTATAAATTATAGTAAAGAAATTAAACCTATATATTTTTAATGAGACAAAAAAGGTTTTAAGAAATTATGTTTAGGTGGAGAGCAAATGTTTTGAGAATGATGAGGGCATTGAATGTACAGATATGCTTTACATAATTGATGTATATATAAATTGTGATAAGAGTTGTATGAGCCCCTAATAAAACGATAAAAATGGGGGGAAAAGAAACTATGTTTCGTTACCACCTTAAAATTTTTACATTAGGATCCAATGATGATATTATCAAGAAATAAGCATTATTTTTGAAGTTTAATTCACACATATATACATACATATTTTACATGTAATATTAAAACCAAAAGAAGAAAAGAGCATTTTAAATCCACATACCTGCCAGCAAGTCTGCTTCCTTCATGGGAGGTTTGGCAAGTGGACTAAATCAAAGACTGGTTACGTTTTTCTGGACCTGACTATTAGGAGGCTCCTTCATAGTTGACGTTCTCTGATGCACCTCGATGTAGAACAAAAATGACCCTTTCTTTGTTTAACTGCACATATACTCATCCACATGCTGCTTTTCCAAATGTCTTGTTCACAGCCCACGAATCCATGTCTATCCTTTCCTACCTCAAAATTCTGTTAAAAATTTGATCAATAGGTATACATCATGAAACTCTGCCCAATTGGAATTCTGCCCACTGGCTCTCTGAGCTATCTGTGTAGCAACACACTGTGGTCGAAGCCAATTTTCTAATCATTTGGAGTTCTCTTTAAAAATTGAAGAAAATTAAAAGAGAATCCATATGATGTTATGAACAACTGCATGTAAGCTTGCAAATAATTTGGCAAACTTAAAAATTATACAAGCTTTCTTTAAAATATTGACCCAAAGGAATAAATAGAAAGTATTAATTATTCATGAAAGAATAAAGAAAATAAGGCTATAAATTAAACAAAAAGAAACAGAGTCTTAAGAAAGTGTTCAATTACCAGCTTAAAAATGCTTTGGCAGATTTGGTGATGTTAACCTTGTATTTAAGAGAGTTAAAAGGATCAGAGTTAGAAGGGGGCATCGTAATTGTCAACTGGGTACTCTGCCTAATACTCATGGGTATATCTTCAGAACCTAGATGAAATATATAAATTTTTAGAAATGCACCACCTACTCAAATTAACAGACTTATTAGAAAACCTCAAAAGACACATAACAAAAGGAGAAATAGAGTAGATAATTTTAAAACTTCCAACCAAAAAAAAAAAACCAAACCCAGAACCAGGTGGCTTCACTGGGGAATTCGACCAAGCATTCAGACAGGACTGACAATATTTATGGAATATAAAAACTATTCCAGAATATAGAGAATAAATTCCCAAATTCATTTTATGAAGCAAGCATAAATCTGATACCAAAACCAGATGAAGATTTCTCAGGATAGAAAACAATGATCAATATTCCTTATGAGCATAGATGAAAAAATTCTCAACAAAATACACTCTATTAGAATTCAAAAATATATCAGCAAAATAATGTACAATGAGCAGGTGAGATTAATACCTGGTACACAAGGATAATTCAACATTATAAAAACAATCAATGTAATCCATGACATAAATAAAACAAAAATAGGAACCAAATGATCACATCAGTCAATGTAGAAAAGGTATTTGACAATTTATAACACCCATTGCTAATAAATACACTCAACAAAATGGGAATAAGAGAGAAATTTCTGGTGCCCAGCTACCAGATAGACTAGCATCTGGAGTCTTAAATGCTTGTTTCTAAACAAGCAGTCCTCTCAGTGAGATGTCAACTAAGTCCACATGGAAAAAGCCCACCAATATCAATGACCCCAAATTATAAATTATATAATCCAAAACCAAAGGAGGGACCAGTATCAGAGCTTAAATTCTGAGATACTGGTTTGCAGAAAGCTCTGGAGGACAGTGAAAGCCCAAGAAACATCATGAGATCTACACAGGAAATAAGCCTCCAGGGTTTCCCTTCTGTCCATAATGGAAGGATGAGAATAAACTGGTTATCAAAGAGAGTATTGGAGAGATGATTATAGGAAATCAAAACCATAAACCTCACATGAATAGTTAAAACTTTGTCACTTGATTCCCCACTGATGTATGTTGGGCCTGATCTAGCTTTCAACACTGTGTGTGTGTGTGTGTTTCATATTGGGGTTTATTTCTGATGCATTTTGTCATTGTGTAGCCCTCTTGAATTTTTGTTAGATGTTTTCAGCATATGAAACCCAGGCTTGATGAAACTAGAAACAAAAGTAGAATAAGGGTTCCTGGGCTACAGTGGGGGAAAGAGGGGGTTAGGGGGAATTGTTATCAAGGAGTTCAAGGATGCAGATGTATTTTGAAACTGATTGTGGTAGCAATTGTGCAACACTGATTGATGTGATTGAACTATGGAACAATATGAAATTTGTATTAGCTCCCAATAAAATGGTGTTGGGAAGCATAGGAGGGGTTGTGTGATAGGTGGATTATAAGTCAACAAAAATGTAAAATAATAATGATAATAAAAGTAGGGGGCTCTCAACATAATTAAAGTCATATAAAAAGCTAATGGCTAATGTCTTGCTCAATGGGGAAAAAGTGAAAACATTCCCTTTGCCAACAGGAGAGAGACACGGGTGCCCCTTATCATTCTTGTTCAATATTGTGCTGGCGGTATTAGCCAGAGCTATTAGAGAGCAAAATGAAAACAAAAGAATCCAAAAACATAAGTGTTCCTGGGGGTAGTGGGGAAGGGGGGTGGTGATAAATGGGAGCTGATATCAAGGAGTTCAAGAAGACAGAAACTGTTTTGAAACTGACTGTGGTAGCAATTGTACGATCTGCATGTTGTGATTGAACGGTGGAATGTGACGGTAAATGCAAACCTCTCTTGATCAGCAGGCTCTAACTGCTTCGTATAAACACAATCCTTTACATCTGTGACCATAAGATCCCACTCTTTTGGAAATCAGGTGAAGGAGGCCTGGCTGGAGGCTTCTCGGGGCCTGTATGACAGAGGTGACTTCTCTAAGGTCTGTGAGCATCCTCCATTTGCCTGATATCTCTCTAATTACAAATAAAGGAGAATTCTGGGGGCTGAGATTTTCTGCCCTTTGCTTAGCTGCTCTTGAATTAAATCATGAAGAGCTGCGAGTTTTCTTTATGAAGGGTCCACTGTTCTACCCATATTGGGTAATCTGACTTCCAAGATAGTTTAATGGGAGAAGGCCTTACAACAGCACACCAAATAAAAATATTTGATATCCCAGGTGATGCTGGATATTTTTCAGAGTGACCTCAATTGGAGAAGGATCTCTTTGTTCATTTTTTCCAAGACCAATGTCTTTATAACCCATATTTTTCATTATATTTTGTTCTACGGCATTCTGTGGAGAAATATACTATCTGGCTCTCCACTCCTACAACAAATCCCTTCCCCATATGTTAATTGGAGTAAGAGTCAGTCACCACGGGTTTAATTAAACCAGACTGCCCTACAGGCCCTGTATACTGTAGAGATTTTCCACTCTGCCATATGATCTCCTAGTTAACTTCCCCTGTTCTCTCCATGCTTAAACTAGGGCTGGCTAGTAACAAAGCCTTTTGCCATTGCTAATGGTTCATAACTGAGAGGTCAACTCCTGAATCTAAAAGACATGAAACCTTTTCCCCTCAATTATTAATTCCATATATGGGCATTCTTGCTTATTCATAATAGCATTCCAAAATATTGCATGGCCTATCGTCAGATCTGACTCTTTTAGCAATTGTTCCTGAATGGTGTGAGTTTCATTAATATGAATGTAAGGAAATAAAACTAATTTGCCTAAGTGATCTCCCATTTTTATAGTCTAGGAGATTTGGGGATCTCATATTTAATTATAGCCTTAAATTCTCCTTCATAATCTTTAGTAATAACTCCCGTAACAATCTGAACATCTAGAGTATTTAGGTTGGACTTTCCACATAAAAGCCCTATAGTTCCTTTAGGCAGTGGTCCCCAGAGAGCGGTTCTAATAATCACTGGTTGACTAGTTGGACAATCTGAGAGTCTTCTTTGCTGTTAAATCTATCAAAGCATGCCCTCTGGTGGTAGAACTGAGCCAAAGGCCTGACAGGTTCAATGCAGGTGTACCAGGCTACATTGGATGGGGCTCTGCATATAGCCTGATATCAGTTCCCAGCTGGTTAGTGTTCATTAATGGTACACCTCCACTGCTGAATTTGGATCGCCACTGATTTGTCTGATAATTCTCCTTTTTGCAGTGGGAGCAAAGTCTGGATTCTTTTGAACCTGGCCTTGGTGTTCTCTGGCCGCTTTTAGCCACCTGTCTAATTGGCATGCGTCTCTGGTACTCTTATTGGAAAATGGTTGAATTTCTCACAATTAAAACATTTCCCCTTATGCTTGATTTAATTAACCATATCAGCTACTAAGATGGCCGCCTTATGTGTCTCAGACACATCTCTGCAAATCTAAAATTGTCTAAAAGCATGCCCTGTTCTTTATAGGGACAGATAAGCCTGATAGTCATGGTTAGCATTATCATATGCTAGGGTCTGTACTAGACTGCATAACTGATGTTCTTACTAACTGCATCCTTAAAACAGAATACAATATCTATATATGGCTCATTCGTACACTGGCCTATAGCAGTATATATAGCTGAGTCATTTCTCCCCCAAAGGCATTATCTTTTCCCAGGCCCACAGACATAGTATTTTGCAATTGCTCTTCCACAGTAATAAAATTCCCACCACCCAATAATTGATCTACCCTTAAGGAGACACCCTGCTTTGTGTCTGGCTAGCCTGTGTTTCAGCCCCATCTGACCACCACATTCGGTATTGTAAGTAATTGGATGGAGAAAGACAAGCCTGAATTAAAGTATTCCAGGTCGTGGGGATTAAACACTGAGCTTCAGCTAAGGATTTAATCACGTTACTTAATAAGGAAGAGTCAGACCCATAATTTGAGACTGCTTATTGGATGTCTGTTAATAGCTTAAAGTGGAAGGCGTTAAAATGAAATTTCTGATATCCTTGTGAGTTTTCTGCATTGGGTGGTCTCTCGATTACACAAGTAAGGAAAGCTAATGTAGCTGCTAAATATCCTTCTTCTGCTATGCCTCTCTAGTTCTGAAAGTAAAGCTGTGTCCAAGCATTGTTTAGTATCCTTGCTTTTCTCTTTTGTACTATCTTCCTCTGCTGTTTTATGGCCTCTAAGCCTCGTGGGGCTGCATTCTTCAGGCTGGAGATCTGGAGTGGGCTGGAGGTCCACAGGCAGGCCAGAGATCCGGAATAGGCAAGAGACCCAGAGCAGAGTTCTCACATTCTATTGGTTGTGGATACCGAGCTAAATCAGCTTCTGAGCACATCCTCAGCTGATGGCAGCAAGAAACGATCAAACTGCACACCTTCACATCCCCTTTCAACCAAAAAATAACCCTGAGGGTAAAGGAAAAGAGTGGGAGGGAAGGGAGAGAAAGGGGAACTGATAACATTGTTGACTGTATAATCCCATTTGAGGGGAGTGGACAACAGATGTGGTTGTGGATGGGTATACTGGATGGTGTACAGCTCTTTTTTATATGATTTAACTATTGAATTGTCTGATGTGTGAATTATATGCCAATAAAAGTGTTAAGATAAATAAGATTTCCATATTGCAAAAAAAAAATAAAGAAGAAAGCTATGCCACCTGGTGGAAAAATTTATTAATATATGCTCTTTCCTGTTCAGGAGACATAAATAGAATGAAAATTTGGTGCTTTCAAATTTAGGTGTTGGTGAAGGATATTAAATACACCATGGGCTACAAGAAACAGTGAACAACACTCTGCTAGAAGAAGACAGGCAGAATGCTTCTTAGAAGCAAAGATGGAAAACTTCCGGTAAGATGGCGACTGAGTAACACATACCAGAGGGACTCTGCAGAAATCAGCCCAGGAGAGTTGCTAAGAGGGAAATTCAACACTACTGGATCACACGAGGAGCATCATAAAGAAAGTAGGCACAGAACCACAAGGTTTTGAGGGGCTGGGAGTTTTCGATTTACCACAGTAGAGGCCGGCTAGGGTTTGACCTTAGCCCCACCACTGTCTTGGTTGGGAGCCGGGACCACTTGGAGGCAGCGCAGGGGCTTAAATATCAAAACAGCCACAGTTTGTGCCACCTCAACCCTTGCAGCCCCACTGGAAGGCCCCAGGGCTCAGCTATATTGTTACTTTTGTTTCCCTCTATTCTCTTTATCCCTCCATAGTCTCATCAGGCTTACTTTACATTTTTTTCCTCCTTTTCTCTTTCCTGTTCTCTCACACTCCACTGCTGATGTCCAGACTACTCCCCTTAGCCTAGGGTATTTACACCTGCCCCACACCCAGCTAGGAGAGCTCCACTCTGTGCAGTTAACCTGAGAATGGAGAAAACCCTGCCAACTTCCTTCAGGGGATACTCCCTGCAATTTCTTGCCGGGAAATTCCTGCCTGTGTGGCTGGGGGAGTTCCTATTTCCCCCCTGTTGTCCCAAATGACTGAGAGAACTTCTCCCACCACCTTAGTGCCTCACAACTCCTAAGGCAGCTCGGCCAACACTCATCAGCATTCCAAGCTGCTACAGGAACCTCTGCCCAACCTCCACATCACCAAAGCAGGCAACCTACCAGCCTTCTGGGGCACTCCCCTGAGAGGAAAGTCACATGGGGATAAAGTGGTAGGCTAATTCCATAGTGAACTTAGGTGTATGCAGTTCGAAGAAGCATCCCTACAAGTCTCCCAGAGAGAGCCAGTGTTCTTTGACTCCCTGGAAAATGGCACCTGGATCCTCTAAAACAACCATCAGACCCAACAACCTCAACAAAAAAACAGGAGAAACAAAAGGCAATAACAGAAGATGTCATGAACATAATGACGTGCAGAGAAGAAGCAGACATTGAGTTGCCATAGAAAGAAATTTTCAGATTTCTGTTTAGAATCATACAGGGTATGAGGGAAACAATACAGAAAAAAGATAAGATGATACAGGAGATAAAGTTCATACACAAAAGGGAAATACAAGAGCTTAGGGAGGAGAAAACAAAAATCAGTAGCAGATTCATGGACCTCGAGAATCGATTGGAGGAAGCAGAGAACCGCACCAATGACGTGGTGGACAAGCAGATTTTAACAAATGCGAACAAAAATCTAATAAGATCATCAGAGAAGCTGAACAAAACCCAAGAGCTATGTCTGATGCTATGAAGAGGAACAACATTAGAATTATTGAATTACCAGAGGAAGACACAGCAAGGAAGTCATCAGCAACAATAGTGAGAGAATTCTTGGAGGAAAACTTCGCCAGCTTAATAAATAAAAACCAGGCAACCATTCATGAGGCTGAGAGAACACCTGCTAGACTGAATTCCAAGAAGTCACCAAGGCATGTAATAGTTAAAGTATCCAACTTTATGGGAAACACAAACTCTTCCAGAACATAGGAAAATATGGCAAACTTCTGATCTCCTTATATGAAGCTAGTATAACTCTAATACCAAAACTGGGCAAGAGTCCCACAAGAATAGAGAACTATAGACCAATATCCCTAATGAACATTGATGCAAAAATCCTTAACAAAATATTGGCCAATACAATACAAAAGTATATAAAACAATTAATTCATCATGACCAAGTGGGATTCATACCACGGATGCAGGGATGGTTCAACACACGAAACACCATTAGTATCATTCACCACATTGGCATGAAAAACTATAAGAAACACATAATAATATCAATAGATGCAGAAAAAGCATTCGACAACATCCAACACGAATTCCTGTTTAAGAAACTTGAGAAGATAGGAATAGAAGCAAAATTCCTTAAGACAATACAAGCTATATATGAAAAACCAACAGACAATGTGGTAGTCATTGGAGAAAAGACTAACACAATACCAATGAAAAAGAGGAGCAGACAAGGATGCCCCTTGTCCCACTCTTATTTATTATCATGCTGGGGGTTTTAGGCAAAACAAAACAAAAAAATACATCAAAGGCAATAGTCTGGAGAAGGAAGAGGTAAAACTATCATTATTTGCAGATGATATAATTTTATATATGGATAATCCCAAAAGCTCCACAAGCAGAGTACTGGAAGCAATAGAGTAGTTTTGCAGAGTGGCAGGATACAAGATCAACAAACAGAAGTCCATTGGACTGTTACACACATTATATAAGACCACAGAAGAGGAGACGAAAAAGGTAGAATCCTTCATAATAGCCAAACACAAATTGAAATATCTAGGGATATACCTGACTAAAAGAACAAAAGATCTATATGAGGAAAACTAAAGAACACTATTACAAGAAACCAGGAGTGACCTCAACAAGTAGAATATCCCATGCTCGTGAATTAGAAGACTCAATATAGTAAATATGTCAGTTCTGCAGAAGGCACTATATAAGTTTAACACAATCCAGATACAATTACCCTCATCTTTCTTCAAAAAATTGGAAAACCTGATTATCAACTTCATATGGAGAGGGAAGAAGCCCAGAATGAGCAGAGAACTCACTAAGGACACAGTGGGAGGGCTTGCTTTACCTGACTTTAGCACATATTATAGAGCCAGAGTTGTTAAAACCACATGGTATTGGTATAATGACAGATACTCAGACCAATGGAAAAGAACTGAAAACCTAGAAATAAAATCATCAGCATACAGAAAACAGATCTTTGATAAGTGCCCCAAAATATATTCAATGGGAAGCAGATGCCCTCTTCAATAAGTGGTGCTAGAAAAAAAGGATATCTACTTGTAGAAAAAAGAAGCAAGATCCTTATCTCACTCCATGCACAGGAATAAACTCGATGTGGATCACAGACCTTGAAGTAAAACTCCAAACTATTATGGCCATCAATGAGGCAATTGGGACCAACTTGAGAACTTTGGCACAGGGAATACATAGGCTATCAGAAATAGGGAAAGTCACAAACACAGTAGAAGCACAAATTGACAAGTGAGATATATCGAAGATAAAACTCCTATGCACATTGAAAGAATTCACCAAGAGGGTAAAAAGAGAGTCCACGGACTGGGAAAACATCTTTAGCAATGACACATTGGACAAAGGCTTAATTTCCAAAATCTACAATACTCTGTTAGCTTCAAAGAAGAAGAAGAAGAAGAAGAAGAAGAAGAAGAAGAAGAAGAAGAAGAAGAAGAAGAAGAAGAAGAAGAAGAAGAAGAAGAAGAAGAAGAAAACAAATTGCCTAATGAGGAGGTGGGAAAAGGACCTAAACAGAAATTTCACAGGGGCAGAAATCTGAATGGCCAATGAACATATGGCAAAATGTTCCCTATCGTTAGCCATAAGGGAGATGCAAATTTAAACAACAATGAGGTACCACCTAACACCCTCAAAGACAGCCCAATTCAAAAAATCAGAAAGCAACAACTGTTGGAGGGGTTGTCGCAAGACAGGAACTCTCATCCACTGCTGGTGGACCTGTAGGTATGTACAGCCACTATGGAAATCAATCTGGCGATTTCTCAAAGAGATGGGAATCAATTTACCATATGTGACCCAGCAATCCCCCTACTGGGAAAATACCCAGAAGAGGCAAGAAACAAACCAAGGCCAGACATCTGTGCTCCAATGTTCATTGCGGCACAGTTCACAATTGCAAGGAGTTGGAAACAGCCCAAATTTCCATCAACTGATGAGTGGATTAAAAAGCTGTCGTACATGCATACAATGGAGTACTACACATCGCTAAAAATCAGTGATGAATGTATGAAGCACATCGCTGCATGGGAAGAACCAGAGGAAGTCAAGCGAAGCAAAGTAAGCCAAACACAAAAGGACAAGTAAACATGAGTTTGAAGAGGTAAGTTTTTTTAAAAAAGTAAAATGGGCATAGGGAAAAAGCTACTGTATACAAACATTCCTGGGGTGAGGACCAGGTAGTATGGCAGGGGCCAGACAAAATCCAGGGATACATAAGGTAGCCAACTAAAAAGGAGTTGGGGAAAGGAAAAGAGAAAAAAGAAATGCGTTGCGGCAGTACAGGGAACTAACCCACCCAAGGGGAGGCTATTGTTTATATCTCCATAGGGAAAGAGGGAGCAGGTTTCAACCCAGTGCTCCAACATGTGAATGCAACACGCTGGTATGGAGTAGGAAACCAGTGGAGCGGTCTGAGGGACTGGCCCCAATCCCAACTACGTGGACACCTACTCCTCCCCCCAGAAGAATTTATTTCAGAGGACAGCACTGAATCTGCAGCTATGGGAGAGGGACATGTCTGATCAGAGTACACAGGAGCAAATGAAGGGGGAGGAAGAGAGAGTGGAGCACATCTTGGCCCACCAAGCCTTGAGGACCATATTCCCGCTTAGAGCAGTCAATCCACAGGGAAGACCACATGGCCAGCCCCACTATGAGACACAACATTCCTCACTGTCCCATAGCTCTACAGGGGAAAACTCTGGAGACACAGTGTGGTAATTCTGCCCGATATGATTCCACCACACTGAGGCATAACGCTAAGAGCATGGAATAGAACAACAAGGGGAACAGAGCGACAAAGTTCCCAGGGAATACCAAAAATAGACTTTGGGACCAGGGTTTTGCACCCCAACAGACTCGACTGGAAAACACTCCTAAAGGCCAACAAGCAGTCCCTGAACTAACTACAAGCTCTTCTTTCTTGTTGTTGTGTTTTGTTTTGATTTTTGTCATTGGCTTGTTGCTGTTGTTTTATTTTGTTGCTTGGCTTTACTCTGTCTTGTTTTTGTGCATGGTGTTATCTCGGCAGGTCTGTCTAAATAAGATAGGCTGGATGAACAATCTGAAGGAGAAAACAACGGGACTGACAGTTCTGGGGGGACATGGGAGAGGAGGAGGTGGGGGGAAAGGTAGTGGTGTTAACCAACCCAGGGATAAGGGAACAACAAGTGATCCAAATCGGTGGTGAGGAGGGTGTAGGAGGCCTGCTTTGGCGTGATCAATTGTAATATAACTGAGACGAATTACTGAAACCCAAATGAAGACTGAGCATGATAATGGGATAAGAGGAAAGTAAAAGGAAATAGAGGAAAGAGCAAGGAGGCAAAGGGCATATATAGAGGTCTAGATAAAGGCATGTATATATGTAAATATATTTATATATGAGGATGGGGAAATAGATCTATGTGCAGATATTTATAGGTTTAGTATTAAGGTAGCATATGGACATTGGGCTCACTCAAGTACCCCTACAATGCAAGAATACTTTGTTCTATTAAACTGGTATACAGTGATGCTCACCTTCCCGACACAATCGCTGAAGACAAAGCAGGTGATTAAGAAAATGTGGTGAAGAAAGATGATGGTACCAGGCTATCAAAAGATATAGGTCTGGAGTCTTAAAGGATTGAAGGTAAACAAGTGGCCATCTCGCTCAAAAGTAACAAAGCCCACATGGAAGAAGCACACCAGCCTGCGTGATCACGAGGTGCTAAAGGGATCAGTTATCAAGCATGAAAGAACAAAAAACCGTATCATTGTGTGCTCATCAGAACAAAAAAACATATCATTGTGAATGAGATGGGGAGTGTGGAGTGGAGACCCAAAGCCCATTTGTAGGCCACTGGACATCCCCTTACAGAAGGGTGTCGGGAGGAGATGAGCCAGTCAGTGTGCGATGTAGCAATGATGAAACATACAACCTTCCTCTAGTTCCTAAATGCTTTCTCTCCCCCAACCCCACTATCATGATCCCAGCTCTACCTTACAAATCTGGCTAGACCAGAGGATGTACACTGGTACAGAAAGGAACTGGAAACACAGGGAATCCAGGGTGGACAATCCCTTCAGAACCACTGGTGTGAGTGGCAATACTGGGAGGGTGATGGGAGGATGGGTTGGAAAGGGGGAACTGATTATAAGGATCTACATATAACCTCCTCCCTGGGGTCAGACAATAGAAATGTGGGTGAAGGGAGATGTCAGACAGTGCAAGATATGACAAAATAATAATTTATAAATGATTAAGGGTTCATGAGGGATGGGGGAGCTGGGAGGGAGGGGGAAAAATGAGAAGCTGATGCCAGGGGCTTAAGTGGAGAGCAAATGTTTTGAGAATCATGAGGGTCATCAATGTACATATGTGCTTTACACAATTGATGCATGTATGAATTGTGATAAGAGTTGTATGAGCCCCTAATAAAATGATTAAAAAATTAAATAAAATGTATAAAGATGAATATCCTACTTGTGAGCTCAAATAGACTGATGCTGACATTTTGAGTCAGAATATCATGTAGTTTATTATGCCAGAAATGTCAAATTTGGGAAGAATGACATTGTATTAATTGTCAGAAAGGAACATTTCCACATCTATCTTGAAGTATAATGCTGTCTGAGATTGGCTAGTATCTATATGACTATAAACAAGTTAATACAACCATTATTCAAATTTCAAAGCAACCAATGAAGATCGTGATGAGGAAAATGAACAATTCTGCCAACTTTTTCATTCTGAAACGGACTAAACAATCAAGATATATTGAAAAGCACTAATGATTACAATTCCAAAGTTATCCTTAGGATTTTCTGTGAGTGATTCTTCTGAAGTAGACAGACTATTGCTTCTGTGTAGTTTGTTCTTAGAAAACCATGGAAATCTGTTCACTTTGGTGACTCTGCTGGTACTGGAAACACACTGATATAGCTTCATCATAGCAACATACAAGTCACTGCAGTACAACACATTCACGGACAAGCGGTCCATGATTTGTATAGACAGGTGTTGAATTTAGATTTCGGTCTTTGATCCATCTTGAGTTCATTTTTAATGTATAGGATGAAGTATGGGTCTTGTTTCATTTTTCTGCAGACAGAGATCCAATTTTGCCAGCACCATTTGTTGAATAGATTCTGTGCATTTAATGTTTTTAAGTCCTTTGTTGAAAATCAGTTGCTTGCAGGGGAATGATTTTATTTCTGGATTTTCTATTCTCTTCTGCTGGGTTATGCCCTTTCCTTGCACTAGTACCAGGTTGTTTTGACTATCGTAGCTCTCTAATAGGCTTCTAGATTGGGTCTAGTGAGGCTTCCTACTTTATTCTTTTAAAGGAGTTCCTGGTTTGTCCCTATATAAGTGAAGTTAGTTAGTTAGTTTTACATTTCCTTACAGAAAAGGTTGGGACTTGGATAAAAACTGAATTATATTTATTGGGTTTTTTTTGGGTACAGCTAATATTTCCACAGTAGGGAGCGTTCATATCCAAGAACATGAAATTTTCTTCAATTTGTGTATGTCTCTTTTGTTTCTTGTAATAGTGTTCTGTGCTTTTCTTTGTACAAATCTTTTCGTTTCTCTGATTTGATTTATTCCCAAATATTACATCTTTTGAGGGATTGTGGTATTGTTTTCTTGATGTGTGTTGGGGTGTTCTCTTCATTAATACACAGGAATCCAACTTATTTTGGGGTGTTAATCTTGTCTTCTACTACATTTCTCAATCTTTTGATAGTTTCCAACAATAATTTTGTGGATTTTTTGCGTATGTTTTCTACGTATAATAGCATATAATATGTGAATAGTTTTATTTTGTCACTCAACTGTATTCATTTTATTTCCTTTTGTTGTCTAATGTTTCTTGTCAAGACTTCCAGGAAACTGTTGCATTGGAATGATGACAGGGGCACCATATTCTGGTTCCTGTTCACAAGGGAAATGTTTTCAGTTTTTCTCCATTGACCAAAATGCCGAACAAAGGATATCAGATGGATCTTGACTGAAAGCAGAGAATACCAGAAAGAGGTTCAGTGGTGTTTTATTGACAATGCCAAGGCACCTGACTGTGTGGATCATAACAAGCCTTAAGAAGAATGGGAATTCCAGAACACTTCATTGTGCTCATGTGGAACTTGTGGCAACAGAACAAGGGAATATTGCATGATTTAAAATCAGGAAAGATGTGCTACACAGTTGTATCCTCTCCCCCTACTTATTCAATCTGTATGTTGAGCAAAACTAAGACAAGTTGGGTTATATAAAGAAGAGTTTGGCATCAGGATTGGAGGAAGTCTTATTAACAACCTGGGATATGCAGATGACACAAGCTTGCTTTCTGAAAACAAGGAAAAATTAAATTTTGCTGATGAAAATCAAGTATTGCAACCTTCAGTATGGATTACAACCAAATACCAAGAAGACCAAAATCCTCACAACATGACCAATAGGTCACATCATGATAAATAAAAAAAGGTTGAAGTTGTCCATGATTTCACCTTTCTTCTATCCATAATCAATGCTCACAGAGGCAGCAGTCAAGAGACAAAAAATTAGTTGCATTAGATAAATCGACTACTCAAGACCTCTTATAATATTGAAAAGCAAAGATATTACTTTTAATACTCAGGGGAGTCTGATCCAAGCCATGGTATTTTCAATTGGCTCATATGAATGTGAACATTGGACATTGAATAAAGAAGACTAAAGAATAATTGATGCACTTGAATTGTGGTCCTGGAGAATAATATTGAAAGCAACATGGACTGCTGAAAGGACAAATTATCTGTCTTGGAAGAAGTATAGTCAGAGTGCTCCTTAGAGGCAAGATGACCAGACTTTGTCTTACTTACTTTGAACATGTTGCCACAAGAGACCAGTCTCTGGAGAAGGACATCATGCTTGATAAGGTAGAGGGCCAGCAAAAAAGGAAGATGGATCTTCAAGGAGATGGACTGACACCATGAGTGTAACAATGGGCTCAGGCATAGGAACAATTGCAGGGATGGTGTAGGACCATGCAGTTTCGTTGTTTTGCATGAGGTTGCTATGGGTCAAAATAATTTCAATGGCACACAACAACAGCAACAGCATCTAAGTGTCAAACTTTATGCATTCCATTTTATATTTAATCACTTCCAATTTTCCTAGATTTACATTTCATACAAGCTCCTATTATTAATTGATGTTTGCAGCTGTTTCTTCTCATAATAACTTAGCAAGGATAAACACTCTCAACCTGTTGATACTAACCTTGCTTCTTCTCTACTTTGAGATGGTTGATAGTATTTATCCTTGGTAGGAGATTATGAAAGTGACTTATTGGTGGGATCTTTCTGAAATAAACAAACAAAAAAAGCTTTCAATTTAATCATGAGGGAAAAACCAAAGGTCCAGTAGAAGGGATGCCTATCAAATGCATGATCACTAACTCCTCAAAACAGCCAAGCTCCTCAAGAAGCAGGCCAGTCTGAGAACTGTCATCATCAAGAGGAGCTCAGGAAACATGACAAATCCCCGCAATGTGTCGACTGAAACAGGAAAAGAGCCTTAGACAAGAACTAAGGACAGTTCAAATGAAACATGGACTTTGCTTAGTAATAGTGTTTCCATTCTGTTTCGTTAATTGTAATGTATGTGCCCTACCAGTGGAGGATACTAATGAGAAAGGAAACTGGCTCTATGGGAATGCTCTGTAATATCTTCTTAACTTTTCTAAACAATAGAGTATTTCCAAAGAAAAAAGTAAAAGTAAACCTGAGCACTGCAGACCAGAGAGATCACTGCTTATCTGAAAAGGGGGAAAAAGTTATTTTTAAATAACATAGAGCAAACATACTTAATCTGTAAAACTTGAAATGTTACTCTGCACATTTGGCTCAAGGCAGGGACAAATGCTATCATCTTAACTTCTGTTTAACATGTGAATGTAAATCTTAATCTCCTGGAAGAGTTCCTCCAAACCAAACCAAACTCCTAGCCATCAAGCCTTTGCCAATTCATATCCACTTTATAGGATAGGGTAGAACAGCCCCTATGGGCTTCCCAGACTGTACAAGAAAACAAAGTCCCATCTTTCTCCCCTGGAGAGGCTCATGGTTTTGAACTGTTGACCTTGCGGTTAGTAGCCCAACATGTAACTACTGTACCACCAGGACTCCTAGGTGGTACAAAGTGGTTAACCAAAAGATCAGAGGCTTGAGTCCACTCCAGGCACTGCTACAGAAAATATTGGAAAGCTGTATTTAAAAATCAATCGTTGAACTGTGACTCTCTGTGTAGGGAATGGCAAAGACAGGGAAACCCACCTGACTGGTCTGAGTCACCTGATGAGTCACCACACCAGAAATAAGGGATCTGTGAGCCTGACCATCCTTGACCAAGCCAAATAAGGACATAGTTGGGTCCCAGATATCAGGGACCCCCACTTGGGTCCCAGACAACCAGGAAAATAATAGCCTTAAAAACAAACAAACAAACAAACAAACATTGACTTTCTATTGAGCCCTTTGTATCAGTTCCTCGTGTTTCCCCCATCCCTCCCCACCCCTCAAACCCTTTTGTTCGATTATAAATTTTTTTTTTCATATCTTACACTGACCGCTGTCTCCCTTTCCCCCATGTTTTCTGTTGTTCTTTCCCCCCGGAGAGGAGTGTGTGTCGATCACTGTGATCAGTTCTCCCTTTCTCCCTATTCTTTCCCCCTGGAGAGGGTATGCGTCGATCATTGTGATCAATTCTCTATTTTTCCCTCCCCCCCCCTTTATCCTGACCCTTTTGGTATCACTATCCCCACTCCTGTTTCTGGATTCCATGTGTCTTCAGCCCCTATCTTTTTTTCTTACTTGTGTACATGTTCCAGTCTAGTCTGAATTGAGAAGCAGTACTGGGGTCCTGATAGTAGGGGGTGAGGAAGCCACAAGGAACCAGAGGAATATAGTGTGTTTTACCCATGCTTTACTGCACCCTGGGTGACTCATCCCTTCCCTGTGTTGCCTCTGTGGAGGAATTGTTACATTGTCAACAGATGGGCTTTGGGTCTCTGCTCTGACCCCATCGTTCTCAACCATATATTTTTGTTTGTTTTTTTAATGTGTCTTCTGATGCCTATTACCCTGTCCTCATGATTGCACTTCTTCCATATGGACTTGCTTCTCTGCTGTATGGCAGCTTGCGTACTTCAAGCCTTTAAGATCCCAGACGCTATATATTTTAATAGCCAGGCACCATTTGCATTCTTCACCACATTTGCTTATGCACCCGGTTTGTCTTTAGCGGTTGTGTAAGGAGGGGGAGCATCTCAGAATGCTGATTTGATGGAATAAAGTGTTTTTGAATTGAAGGAGGGGATGAGCAGAGCCCTGACGCCCGCCCACTACCACAGTGTATTGCTGAATAAATACATGTGCATAGGTCAATACCTCTATTTTTGTGGATTGATGTATTTATAGATGAATGCACCTATGCTTTGTTCCCTAGGTCCTTCCTCTGTTTCCTTTTACCTTCCTCCTGCCCCACCATCACTTTCCTCCAATTTCCTCGTCTTAGAACTTCCTCTTAGTTAGTTTGCTGTTGTTTCAAAACCCTCAGGATTTTTATCTCCTTGTTGTTGACTCTAATTCCTGAGTTTGTCCCCGTCTATGCCACTGCCTGCTCTCCTCACCCTTCCCCAGCTGTACTTAACCCTCAAAAAGGCCAATTGGTCCTGTTGTGTTAGAAGCTGATAGTAAGGGTTCAATAGAAAGCAAATGTCAGGAAATGAATGAAGGCAACCTATGTGCAAACATGCCAGATGCAATCAAAGTACGAATTGTAAAAAGAGATGTAAGAGTCTCCAATAAAATGAAAAATAAATAAAAAGAAGAGAAAATAAAAACAAACAAATTAGTTAATTTTTTAAAAAAAGAGCAAGCCATGGGAAAGTTGTTTTAAGTTTTTGAAAGTAAAAATGATGATCTGATATATAAATCCCCAGTTAAGTCAGTATTAAAAGTTGATTTTTTAAAAGGTGATGGAGCAAATTTATTCGTAACACATGAGGTCATGACAAATTGTAATTGCTCCGCAGCAAGGATTTTTGTTTGTTTCCTCATTATTTTCTTTTTTTTAAAGCTTAAAAAATTTTAAATATAATGAAATAAACAGTCCTGAGCTCAAGGGCCCCTGCCAGACATATTAAAAAGTGCCTGCCAGCTGTGAGCAGTGGCTCACTACTTTTGCCATTTTAGGTAGTGTAGACTCTCAGGAGGAGGGGGTTGGGAGGGAGTGGTCCCAAGTTATCTTAACTTTATTGTTCAGTAAACCTGCTGTGATGCTTCCTCCTAAAATAAATAAATAATCATTGAAAACCCTTTGCAGCCCAAATCTATCCCCACACCTGTAGTATCTCCAAGAGTAGAGCTCAAAGATCAAAGCTTGTTGACTTTTAGTCTTCTTGCAGTAAAGCGGGGTGGGGGGAATTAAGAAGAGTTTTTACAAAGGAAGAGTCAAAATTGTCATTATTGAAAAATAATATGCATCTGTTGAAATTCAATTGTGATAAACATAAGGAAATAAAGTTTCTCTAGATTTCTGTCCCCCTATACAAAGCTCTAGACCCATCAAACTACTCACATGACATGAAAATTAGCTCTACAGCCCCTTTCCTTCTAACTTCTGTGATCAAAACAGATAATAACACTTATCTCCCATAGAGAGCCAAGACAGTCTGGGCATTTATCCCAGAGTGAATTCCCCAAGGCCCCAAGAAGACCAGAGTGGCTATCTCCCCAGGGATTTACAGTCCAAGGGGGAACTGAGGCTGAGGAACCTGAAGGCATCTCTGTATTGTTAACACTGAGACAGGACCTGCCTGGCTCTAGGGAGATTTGATTTACATACCAAATGGCTGAAGTAAAAACATTGCTTGAAGGGAGGGAGATAGTTGCCTTTTTTCCCTTTTAAGAAGAGAGAAATCATGTTTCCTCATTTTTCCCCGATGGTGTGTCTAGGTACTCGCATAAGAAGCCTGATGTTACTCTCCTCCTATCACCTCAGGGGTAAGACTTCAAGCAAAGGGGTTCAGGGTACATATTATGTAGTGTGAGTTCAGAAGAAATCCGTCTCTGGTATATTACAACTCATGGGTGCAGTCAGGATAAAATTAATAGAGATAAGTATTTAAAAATCCAATGGTAGAATATTGGAATTTAAAGTATTAGTTGAAATGTAAAGCAAAGTTGTATGCAACATCTACATGCAAAATACTTGCAAATCGTTATGCCGATAACACGCCAGGAGGAGTTGAAACTGAAAAAGGATACCATTTAAAAACAAAGAGGTTACAAAAATTAATCAAAATATATCTAAGGCTTATATGGAGGAAAATATATAATTTTATTTGAAGACATTTTAAGATTCGAATGCCTGGAGAAGTATACTATATGTGTAGGATAAAAGATTCTATGTCCTAATGATATAAATTCTTACGAGTCTACTACAGATTCAGTGCAATTCCAATAAAAACTCCAGCAGACTGGCTCTTGAAGGCCACTAAGCAAAATTCTGATGAATTACATTGATCAAATGACCAAATAGACTCTAAAGGAAAAAGCAATAAATTGAGAGAATTTATTCTATCAGAATTTAATCGTTATTCTAAAAGTATGTTGATTAAAATATCATAGGATTGGCACAGGAATACATAAAAAGACCAATAGGAATAAAATTGAACCTAGAAACTTCCCTACGCATCTGGGTCCTTGATTTATGATAAAAGTATCATTACAATGGGCAAAAGACAGTCTTGCCAACAAATAATGCTGGAACTCTTTAGTGTGAATGTGAAAAAATATATGTGAAATTGTATAGCAATTCAGGAAAAATTAATTCCAGAGAAATTATAGACAAATTCGGAAGACAAAACATCAAATTTTAAGACAAAATTTTTTGACGAAATTGGTGTAGGAAAACAAATTTTAAAAAATCATTTTATTAGAGGCTCATACAACTCTTATCACAATCCATACATAAATCAATTGTGTAAAGCACATTTGTACATTCATTGCCCTCATGATTCTCAAAACATTTGCTCTCCCAGGAAAAAATTTCTTAAATAAGACACAAGTAATTAATAGATTTAACAACTATATTAATTTGAATAATATGTATATGTATATCAAAAAGACCAGAGTGGATGGAGTAGAAGATATTTGTAACTCATACACCAAAAATTAACTATATTTAGAATACATAAAGAGCTTTGATATTAAAAAAGGTAGGTAATTCAATAGGAGAAAAATGGACGAGGAATGTAAATGGCCGAAACAAACTTCGATCGTTTTTCAGTTCCAGTAGTGATCAAGAGGAAAGCAAAGTAAACTGCATGCGTTCCATTTTACATCAGTCACAGGGGCCATCATGACAATGTAAGAATACCAAGTGAGGGGGACGTGGAATCGAAGGGCAATGAACACTGCAGGGGTGGTGATGCCATAAGCAGTTCAACCAATTTATTTACAACCAGTTTGTCATCAACTAGTAGAGTTGAAATTAAACATAGCTAGTACTCTATCTAGCAAGTGTATTCCTGGATCAATTTCAAAGGGAAATTTGGAGCTATGTAATAGAGTGATGCATTTCATAATTTATCATAAATGGAAGGGAGAGGGAAATTCTTATCAACTGAATGAAGTGAAATACATTATTGTAAACTCATAAACAAAATACTATAATAAAAATGGATGGCCCAGTGCCACAACTACAATATAAATGCATATTAACTATATAATTGAATAGAAGTCATACAGGAAAGTATACAAGCAATGCACTTCCATTTTTACCAAGTTCAAAAAGAGGAACACTAAACTGCATTGCTTAAGGATTTATATTTAATTTTTTTAACTTATAAACTAAAACCATTTAGCTGATTGAAAATTTTGCACATCTAAATACAGACATATACAAGACAAGCCTCTAAAGATAACTCCAATAATTAGATAAGATTATATGTGTAACAAACTTGGTCCCTACTCTAAAATAAGAAAAATGCACCTACTGTGTCTTCAGCCACATATGTTTTATTCTCCTTCTTCAAAAATGATCTTTGTAGTAAACTAGGAGAAAGAAATGAACAGAAAATAGTAGTTAACAGAATAATATATGTTTATGTTTGGTTGTATGTGCTGTACAGATAATCCCAGCAATGATATATTTGTATTGAGAATAGAAATATGAGAAACATTGTCACCAATTTCTAGAAACCTCAATCTAGTTTCATAAAAACAAACTAAACCAAACCCATCGTCATACATCTGATGGCATAGCAACCCTATTTTGTGTTGCGAGAGCTGTAGACCCCACCTCATAGTACCTGATCTAGTGCCATAGAGGGATGTAAAAACAAATTATAAATAAACATCTCACAGTTTGGGAAGTGAATTGATTTCTGATGAATTTGAAAGAAGTGTATCTGACCAAGCAGCCATCTATTTAAAAAAAGACTATTATCATGTGTGTTTTAGAAAAGTAGAAGTATTTTAAAAAGAGGTCTATGAGATACTTTCAAAAGGTGGGACTTGTCAATAACTTGAAATTTATGTCACCACTGCGCTGGTATATTCTAGTAATGTCGGAATGATAATTTTCTCTAACCATCTGCAGAGGGCTTACCCACGGCTCTCCTCCTCTCAGACTCACAGGCAGTGGCTGATTCTCTCATTTCATCTTCAGTGTGGTCTCCCTGCATCTTCTTCCTCTAGATGTGTCCTCATAATTTATTCACAAAGCTGTCAACTATTGTGGTCCACCATCACCTTAACTTTTCTTCTTCAGGAATGTGACCCCAATGTTTCTGCTCTGTAAGGAACTGATAATGTCTGAGCCAGTCTATCCAACCAAAACAACAACAACAAAAACTGCAAAAAGCCAGTCCTCTCCTTTTTAAAATACCAACATAATTTATTAAAGATCACAAAATATAGAGTATTCTCAATCTAACAAACTCTTCTCTTTTAAGTCTCTCAGTGCTACCTTTTTATATATCATGTTTTCCTTTTTTGCTCCACTTAAATAGACTCTCTTTCTCTCTCTCTTTCTCTCAGGAACTTAGATTAAATTCTAGTTTGAATTATTTGGGTGCATAGAACATTGAATAATCTACTTATCTACTTAAGTCTTATAAAAGTGGATGTTTTCATGAAGGAGCACGCCAGGAGGTGATCAGGTAATGGACAGAAAAACTTATTTTTTATAACTTGGAGACTCTCATATGATATCTCACCTTCGATTCACTCTTTAGAATAAACAAAATAATTGTCCAATGCATTTATCAAGATTATGAAAGTTATGCACACTTTGCTTCTAGTTTCCAAAATTAGTATTTTTTACAGACAAAATTAGTCATTCTACAAACATGGACTATGAAATTAAACCACTGTGAATCTGGAAGAAAATGCAAGGTTATTGCCAAAGATCACAGGTCAGTACAACCAAAACCTGATGATCTGCTCCCATATATGTTGTATCCTAGACAACCCCGTGTGGCAGTTCATTTTCATGACTGGGAATTAACTGGCAGCACCTAATAATAACAACAACACCTCACTTTTGCATAGATACCTATTAAAGTTCAACCATGAAAAATCAAACACTTACTGAGTTTATTCTGTTGGGTCTCACCTATCAACCTCACCTCCAAGTGGTGATATTCATCTTTCTGTTACTGGCCTACTTGATGAGTGTCTTAGGAAATCTGGTCATCATCACACTCACTCTCATAGATCCCAACCTCAAGACGCCAATGTATTTCTTCCTCCGAAACTTCTCCTTCTTAGAAATACTCTTCACATCTATTTTCATTCCCAGATTGCTGACCAGTTTGACAACAGGAAATAAGGTCATAAGCTTTACTGGCTGCTTGACTCAGTACTTTTTTGCTATACTACTTGGGGCAACAGAGTTTTACCTCCTGGCCTCTATGTCCTATGACCGCTATGTGGCCATCTGTAAACCCCTTCATTACTTAACCATCATGAGCAGCCAGGTCTGCATGCAACTTGTATTCTGCTCCTGGATGGGAGGTCTTCTTTCTATCTTACCACCAATCATTCTGGTAAGCCAAATTGATTTTTGTGCTTCCAATGTACTGAATCAATATTACTGTGACTACAAACCTCTTTTGAAGATTGCGTGTTCGGATACAAGTGTCCTACAACTGATAGTCATCCTTTTAGCGGTTTTGAATCTGGTGGTTACTCTGATGCTAGTGATACTTTCTTACACCTACATTATCAGGACCATTCTGAGAATCCCTTCGGCCCAGCAAAGGAAAAAGGCCTTTTCTACTTGTTCCTCTCACATGATTGTCGTCTCCCTCTCTTATGGCAGCTGCATCTTTTTATATATGAATCCATCACCAAAGAAAGGAGGTGATTTTGACAAAGAAATATCTCTACTGGTAACATCGCTGAGCCCCTTGTTAAATCCTTTTATTTACACCCTAAGGAATCAGCAGGTAAAGCAAGCCCTCAAGAACATAGTAAATAAGGTTTTGAAGTTCTAACAATCAGACTATTTTAATGGATAAAATATTGAATAGCAAGGGTTTTAATAAGTATTTATTGTCTACTATGTTTCAGGTAATAGGCTAAGCACTGAGAATAGAAATATGAGAAACATAGTTGGCAATTCTAGTAATCTCCTATCTGGTATTAAAATGAAACATAACTCACCACCATCAAGTTCATTCTCACTCACAGAAACCCTATCTAGTATTATAGAGGACTATAAAAACAAATATACTTAAAATAATTATATATTATTACAAATGAAAAGTGAGAATGCATAGAAGAGACTTGAGACGAATAATTTTACTCTTTATTCCAGGAAATGTTTCCCTTGAGAGGTGAAATTTGAAAGCAAAACATAGTCTATGACAATAAGAGCAGGAGAATATGAATTGAGAGTGAAAGGCAGAGGCCTGACCTTGAAAACAATTTGCGGCACACTGATGCATGAGTTGGGCATTACTGAGCCAAGAGAAGTTATAAAAACAAAGGTGATACTTGTTTTGTTTGGGGAATATACCTTTGATGCTAAAGTAGAAAATAGATATAATTCAATAACTACAATAAGTGACAATACCTCAAAAAGTGATACAGTGGCATACTACTTGAATAATAATAGAAATAAACTCTTGATACATGCTACAATATGGATTGAGTGGTAACCTTATGATGAGTAAAATAAGTCCATCACAAAAGAACAAATACAATATGAACTTGCTTCACTTATATAAAAACCAAAGGACAATGTATAGAAGCCAAGGTGTGTAAGTGCTTATCTGGGGTGGAAGGGAGGAGGAAAAGAGGTATTATAGCTTCTACAAGCCAGAGTTTCAGTTTCCAGTGATTAAGGATAGGCTTGTACAGATGGCTACTGTAACTGCTGCAAATAAGTCACAAGCCTCCTGTCAACTTGAGTGAATGGGGTGAAGTCTGTCAATTAGGTCATAGCCAACGGTTCCTCTGTGTGGGCATGACATTCTCCTGAGGATTCTGGGAACTGCAGTCTTTCTCCCTGGAGGCAAGACACACTCTCTTCCTGCTTTACTTTCCTGTTATCAAGCCACAAGGAGCTATGCTGATGGCAGCCAGAGTTGTGGAGCTAGAGAAGCTATATGGAGACCCATGATAGTGCTGAGATGCTTCCACCACCACTGGATGCACAAGATTTTCCATCAACTTGTCTGCGATCTTCCTACATTCAGCATCATTTCAAGTCTTCTGTGAGTCTTAAGAGGAATTACAGACTGGTATTGGACATATTGGCTAATATCAAACTTGATCTGGACTGGGCTTGGATGTTTTCTTAGTATACAATTACTCTTTGATATAAAACTGTCCCACACATGTTTTTCTACTCAGACTAAAACACCTATACAAAATTGAATTGGAAAAGGTTGAGTTATAATAAAAATGAGTAATTCATGTATCTGTTTGTGTATTTGAGGGGATATGGTTCCATGGTTTAGACATATAAGGTCATAGTTCCATAGAATAGCCATGTTAATTGGCCTATATGATTAGTCAAGTTCTATCTCCCAATTGGGCTACAGACTAGCACAGTTCCTAGTCTTCAAAGAGTTAAAAGTCTCCCATGTTTACAAGAGTCATCCAAGAGAAAACAATTGGTTTCCACTCACCTGGAACATCACAGGATGATGAGGAGTCAGGAATAGGAAAAGGAATTGAATGTGTGGCTAATTGATTCCATATATCTTTTACCATGAGACCAGAAGAACTGGATAGTGCACAGCTAACATAGGTAAATTTTTGATCAATGATTTAATAAAAGAATTCTGATTAAAATGAGGAAAATGCAAAACAGAATTTTGAATTTTTGTAGAATCCAGACTATCTGGAGCCATAGGAAATGGATGAAGCCCTGTGGCACAATGATATGCTTAATGTGGCTCTTCTATCCTTAGTCTTTGTAGTTTCCATCCAAACCACTGGGTGCGACTGAGCATACTGGTGTATTTCCATTTTCTTGATGGTCTGACTAAGAGAAGGTGGGGGAAGATAATGGCAAGATTATATTATTTTGTTGTAAGTTACTGTTAACAGGACTAATTGTGATTCTACAACTTGAAACTCAGACATGGGACTGGTATATTTTGCCATCTTGCTGAGTATAAAATGAGCCTTCTCAGAAGCAGGGGGTAGGATCTCATTATATTCAAGAGAGTCAGGAAATGGAGTACATCTTTTGAACCCCAAAATATCTGTGCACTGAATTTCATTAGTCCAGGAGACAGAGATGTGACACCAGAAGAGTGGAAGAAGAGTGCAGCAGCTGAACAAAGAGTCCAAGACAGAGCAGTGGTTTCCCAGGCCATAAAGCTTTGTGAAGTGTATGCTTCAGACACTGAATTGGGGGTGTTAGGTTGGCTAATTCACCAAGCTATGGCAGAGTTGAAACTTATATAATCATTCCATGCCCTTTGGGTATTAACAGGCAAAACTAAAAGATCTTTGGAAAACTGTCAGAAGAGGACAGAGGCAAGACCATGATGAAGATGTCATGGTCAGAAAGAAACCTAGCTGGTGGGCACAACAGAGAATAGTTTGTCCTGATCAAAGAACTGTATCTTAACATTTCTGATCCTTATTTGTAACCTGTTTGCTTCCCTGATAAACTCCATAATCATAAGGATGATCTCTGAGTCTGCTCAACCAATGCAAAAAAAGAATGTCATGAGAGGGCAGGTAAGATGATTGGAAGGTGAAAGTATGTCTGACCCCAGCTCATAGGAGTCAGGTTTGGGGGAGGAGGTGATTCTCCTCCTCTTTACTTGTGACGACAGAAGAGGTCAAACACTGCTTCTAAGTGCATTTTTTTTACAACCCTCATTACCTTGAGGTAATCTCTAAACCTTAAATCAACAATATCCCCTGAAGTCTTCGTAAAACTGGACAAAAGTTTAACTTAGCTACTCAAGGTCAGCTGCCTTGGACAGTATGTGCTTTAAGATATACCTCTATGGGATCAAATTTGCAACATTAACACAAAAAATTATATAGGAACCTTAAAAGACAATGAACTTATTGTGTTAATGGGAGGGATAACTCAGAACAGTAGAGAAAGGTTTAATAATTCAAAATATTATCACTGAATTTCACCCATAGAAACTGTTGAAGTGGTGCATGTTTTACTGTATATCTTCTCAACAACAAAAAGAATATTTTCTAAAGCAAGGTGGCAGCATAGTCAGGCACTTCATAATGTCCCTTTTTAACAAAGACCCAAGAAAATAAGTTAACCAGAGATGTATGGGAACCTTGAGCATCAAAGGCAATATTGAAGAATAGACTGAGTGCTGAGTGTCATCATGGATTGCCAGTACCCTGTCAGCCAAGCCTGCACAGTACAGTTGCACTGAGACAGAGCAATCAGCATTCCATCTTTCACTTGGTTCAGCCAATCAGGGGAAACTGTGCATCCACATTCTGGGCCATGCAGGAATACTGAGACCCTGTGAAGGTTAAGGGCATTCATCTCACCCAGCATGCTCCCTTTCTGCCACAAGCCCACACACCTGTAGCACACCCCTGCCCACCCCACCCCACACACACATGATTATAAACCAGTGGCACCAACAACCACCCTACCCTCTGAGCCAGGGTCCACAGTCTGGTATAGCCCACCCCTTCATTCAGCTACTAATACTAAGGATGCAAGGATCAGAAGCACTGCCTTCTTTGTCTGGCCACCAAAGCCAACATGTCACACAATGGGACCTACACACCAATGGCACCTGCTTCCCCACCCAGTGGACCAGGAACCAGCCAACTGGAGGTGCTCATATCTATGCCCAGCCTCTCATAGAAGGGTCTCACAACAGCAGTGCCTCCTACTCCCTCCAGCCACCAGGTATTCAGACCTATAATGTGGTCAGAGTCACCTGCATATCCTACCTAGTCAGATATAGCAAAACAAAACAAAGTATCATGATGCAGAAAACATACATACAATAAATAAATACTCATTTATGTAGGGCCCCTGGATGCCTTACAAAGAATACACAATATCAAATCACATAAGCAAGCAGGAAAAGATATTTTAGCAAGAGGCTAAGCAAATTAAAAATCAAGACAACAGAAAACCTTCCAGAGGAAGAAATGTTCATGGGACTGCCTAAAAAAATGAAAATGTTAATTATAGGGTCTCCAAGAGATTAAGGACTCCACAAGAAAAGCGTGTGAAACACAAACAATATCAAGGGAAAGACAGGCAGAACAATAAAACAATTTAGGAAAACAACACAAAAGAAACAAAATGGTAAATTAGAAACATAACTTAAAATAATATGAAAACAGTAACTATAACTTCAAAAGATTAATGTAAAATGTCAGAAACAAGCAATATAATAGGAGGATATGGTGGAAAATTGAAGCAATGGAACACAGATATAGCAAGATAAAGGAGTTGTGATGGGCCAGGTTGACTAGAGAAACAAATCCAGAGACACTCATACATGCATGAGAACTTTATATCAAGAAGTAATCATACCTGTGGAAAACATCCCAACCCAGTCCACCTCAAGTCCATAAACCTGATTATAGTCCCTAAGTCCCTCTGCACACTCATGCAACCACATGCAATGATGCAGAATGCAGGAAGATCGCAAGCTGGTGGGAACAAAGTCGTGTGGATCCAAGGGTAAAGTTCATCACAGGGTTCTAGCCAGTGTCAGCCAGCAGAAGGTGAAAGCACAGGGAGATGACAGGGCATTCCCAAGGCCCTCCTTATGAGAAGGCCACGTCCACGTGTGTTTCACATCCATAAGGAGGCATCAGCAGACTGTGACCTGACGAACAGCTTGAATTCCACCCCGACACTTTTACATATTTCAGTTACAAAAGTAGAATTGAATCAAGGAAGGATGAATTGGTAAGGTGAATTTATAGCCAAAGCTCTCAAAACTAAACAGCAGAAAAATCAGAAAAACAAAAAGAATTTGGCAAAAGCTTGGGAATTATGTGGGAAATTACCAAGAGGAATAATTTATGTGATACAGCTTCCAGGGACAGGAAAAGAGCAAAAAGTACAGAGAAATGGAGTTGCTGAAAGAAAACGTCCCCACCACCAGCATTATACGGAAATTTAATGCTATTCTGTCACCCAGATTATTTTCTAGCCCTGTATGTTTGTAACTTGCTTGTTCCTTCATAGCCCATTGAGTATGTGTGTGCAATTTCAAATTGTCTGTCGTCTCTAAAGATATCATGGTGTTGTTATGGAATTAATTTGGTAATTGTATATTGATTCATTTATCTTGAATTTGCTTTGTTTTCATGTATCTGGACAAGGGGTGAAATTGCTATGCTGGTCAATGGTGTGGTATCTCTTGACTGCTAACCACATATCTCCTGATGGTTTTGATAGTGGGTGGGACAGTGGGCCTTCATTGCTGTCATTCAGAGTAGCTGAGCTGGGTGGGGTGGTGTACTATTTGTCATGTACACAGTAGTGTTGAGTGAATGATTATACTCAAACAGTGGGCAGCATGGCTATAACTTGGTAGATTCCCTGATTTCTGACTGATTGAGGGGATATGAAAAGAAAAAAAGGAAATGGAGGGGTGAGGGAGAAAGAGGGAAAATATAAGAAGAAATAAATAGGGACAAGGAAAGCAAAATTATAAAAGGATGCAGTCCATCCACAAGTGCTAGCTACCAATCATGGCTTTGATGAGAGGGGAAGGAAGGGCTCTATTTACCATGGAGGAGGCAGGGAGTGATCCTGTGTGGTAAAAAAAAGGGAAGATTTTCAGGGAAGGTAAGGAGATCATGGATCACTTATGTGGGAGTCTATGCAGCCCTGGGTAAGCAGTGTTAAGCTGTATCTCATCCTGAGGAACATACTACATGCAATTCAAAGTGGACATTCTGTGCCAAGACAGTTGGCAATGTTCAGTTCCATATATTTCCTTTTTGTGTTCATTCAGTTTGTTCCTGTAATTGGTATTGATCCATCTTTTACTTTAAAGCCCCGGGTTCTAGTATTATCATCTGTATTCATTTTACATGGTTTCTCTGGTCTTTGTTGTACAATCTTTATATTTTGCTATTTTCTACATACATTCTATCTCATAATCACAATAATTAGTTTTAAATACAATATAATAATTAAAGTATTGCAAATATAAGATCACTCTACAGCATATACCACCATAACCTTTTAAAAGTTAATTTTAACTAAGAGATTAGCAATTTTTAATTTAATGTTTGATATGACCAACCAACATTCCTAGATCTGCATAACCATTTGATAAAGAACAACTGGATTATACAGCATGTAGCCCCGTTTTGAAAAAGCAATGTTTTCAGCCACTCATTTAACTCTATAAAGGAGTAACCCTCTGTAATGGACATTTCTGTAGATAATAACTTTATTTGTTGTCTTCGGCTATTCCTGTTTGAAATGGAGAAAATGAATGTAATTAATGTATACTTTGAGCTCACGTGGGAGTGGAGAAATCGCTATTTGAATTTCTCTGACCTGCTCAAGAAAATGGCTGACAGAAGGTCTAAATGACTGACAAAAAGCCTGTCTCTGGCTTGATGCTGTCAGAGGTCTAATCCCATATTTTTGTATCAATGAAATAGTTTAAATACAGATTAAGATAAGCTAAATAAGGATTAAACTTGACTTTTTGAAGAATTGAGTTTAGGATCTGATTCTACTTTGTTTATACGGATTTATTCTGCTTATTATTGTTGATATAATGATTGATAGAAATAATTATTGGGACGCAAGAAAATAGAGAGGTTGTAAGCCCACTTGCCTTGAAATGGGCTAGGACACGCCTGCAAAGAAAGCTCTGAAAAGATAAGCGCCACCCAGTGCTTTGGAGTACTCAGGATGTTTGTATTTGAAGAGTTTTGCCTAGGGGACCATTGTTGACTGATTGAAGAAAAAGGAACTCTGTGGCTTTTTGAATTTTGAACTAGTGGTTTTTGTCAGAAGCTGGAAAAAATCTGGAACCATGAAGAACATTTCTCTCTAGGATTGAATGTTAAAGAAAGCCTATGAGCAGGCTGAAATGCTTGCTAGGTGACCACCTGGATCCACTTGTTGAGTGGAAGTGGGAGAAATGCAGCAGTAAAGAGATGTCTTGAGTCTGGCGAATGACACCTGCAGAACTGGTTTACAGGAACTAGAGGAGAAGATGAGAGCAAGTTGACTGGTCTGAAGTTCGTGACCTAGCCCAAGGGGCCTAGGGTTGTTGAGAATTTGTGATGGATCCATGGGCTAAAGGCAAGGCGACCAGTGAGCACCCTGGTGAGGCTAAGTGAGACAACCCACATTGAGTTGACCAGAACCTGACCAGATGAAGAGAAGATTTTTGAGCCTGTGAACTGGTGCATATTGTTGCTGGCTTTATGGATGGCCTGTCCTGATTTGGCTTTGCTTATGGATGTGGGCTTCAGAAGGTTTCAACTGGAATGAAGATGATTGTCTCCTCAGAGCACTGAGTTGATGTAAGTGGACAGTATAGAAATTGGATACTGAAAATCGGGAGGATAAAGGCTTATAGACTTTCATAAGTGGGGAAATGTATTTATTGGAATATGTTCATAGGATTATGGTGTAAGTGCTCACATAAGTATAGGATATTTTTGTTTTGTTCATTTATAGAATGTTATATTTAAATGAGGGTAGCACATTTTTTAATTGTTTGCATTTTAGTTTTATCCTGTTTGGAACAGATATGATTTTATTGTTTGTTTGAAAATTATATTTGGCTAAAAAGTTCTGTGAAAGTGTCAAATTGACAAGGGGTGGTCTGTGGTAGTTACATATTCTGTTGTCAATTTGAGACTTAATTGTGAAAGGGTGGAATTTAGCCTGTCAATCAGGTCACAGCTTGATGACCTCATTTTGAGGCACTAAGGAGAACAAAGAGCTTGCTGGAGGCAGTACTGATCCACACTCTGTGAGACATCCCTGTTGAGAACATATGGAGAGGGGGTGATGGAGCTAGAGTTCTGGAGCTGGAGGAACCACGTAGAGACACCAGCCAGCACTGAGATATTTACACCATCTCTGGATCCACAAGACTTTCCACCCACTGGCCTGTAATCTTCCTGCATTCAGCATCATTGCATGTGTTATATAAATCTGAAGAGGAATTTATAGATCGATATCTGGCATGTGGGATAATTCCAAACTTATGGAGTTGATCTGGATTGGGCTGGTATGTTTTCTCAATATTCAATTGCTCTTATATATTTGAGTATCTCTTTCTTATCTGAGTATCTATGATTTTTTCTTTAGTCTACCCAGACTAACACAGTAGTCTCTTTAGCAGATGGTGCTGCTAAAACCAGATAACTTTTTCATATAAAAGAAACAAAATCCAGATTTCACAACAAATAGAGAAACCAGTCTAAGATGGATCAAAGATCTAGGTGTAAAAACTAAAACTATAAGGCCGTAAGAAAAAGCAGGTGTGGGGAAAAGCTGTTTGTTCCTTCGGCAAATGGGACAGGACCAACACATTTCATAACTCAAGGTCGTGGAAGGATGGTGACAGCTTATCCCAGGGAGCTGATTGAAGCAACTGTTGGTCTGTTTCTCTGCCTGAGATAAATGGACACTTTGTCCCTTGTTCCCTGGAAAAGGCTGCAGAAAGCAGCCACCTGAAAGTTTATCAATTTCTTCATGTTCCCAACCTTGTCCTTCCCTCCCATCTGTGTATAACTTTACTGAAGTATTAATGCTTCCTTGTATGCCTCACGAATTTTAAATCACCCTTTGCATAATCCTGGCATGAGCATGCTGGATATGTGACCTGAGGACTATATAAGCTTGCTCTTAATAAAGCTCCGGACCTGGCATGACTTACTGCAGAACTCTTTCCCTGATTTTTGGTTCGTCTCTTTGTATATGTTTTATCTTGCAGATTGTATCCTCTCAAACCTGTTCAATTTGTAAGATGAGTAAGTCTCTACATTATCTTACAAGTAGGAACAAATTTTGGAGCAACAAACATGGATACATGGCAATAAATACATTATCAAAATGGTTAATACCAGTTCAGTTCAGCTCATTAATGCCTATGATACAAATCTTTTTGCTTTCCATTTCATGTCTGATGACTTCCAATGGCATTGATTCATGTTTTTTTTTGTTCTATGTTCCATTATTAATAAATATTCGCAGCTGTTTCTTCTTATTTTGAGTCCTGTCCCTCCAGCAAATGAAGGCTTTTCTCCATCCATATCATTATGGTTCATTCTCCAGGAAAGCAGCTCTTCCTCAGTCATATTTTCAGTGCCTTCTGACCTAAGGGGCTCATTTTCTATCACTACCTCTGAAAATGGACTGTGGCTAATCATGAGTTGTTCAGTGTCTGGCTTGTTCTCTTCATATGACTTTCAGTGGCTAATTCCAAGTTTTCTTAATCACAATTAGCTCTATCAACATTCCCTTACAACTAAATTATATGATCCTGTCAGCATCTTCTCCATCCACCTCTTAACTATATCCTTAGGAAAAAAGTCATTTGGTGAGACTTATAAAGGCTATAACTAGAGACTTATAAAGACAATAACTTGACTATATCAAGCAACTCATTGCATTCTAGCAACCCTATGTACAACAGAATAAAGCACTATGTGGCCCTTCAATACCTTCACAGTCTTTGCTACTATGTTTGTTCCTATTGTTGCAACTACTGTGTCAATGTATCCCATCAAGGGACTTCCTCCTTTTTCACTGACCTTTTTTTTTTTTTACCAACCATGATGTCTGTGTTAGACCCGGTAGACTAGAGAAACAAATTCATAAACACACATATGTATATAAGAAAAGGTTTATATATGAGAGCAATTGAAAATTGAGAAAACATCCCCACCCAGTCCAGATCAAGTTCATAAGTCCAATATTTGCCAATATGTCCCATAACAATCTATAAAGTCCTCTCCAGACTCACGAAACACATGATATGACACTGAATGCAGGAAGATCACAGGCCAGTGGGTGGGAAGTCTTGTGGATTCAGTGGCACTATAAGCATCTCAGCACTGGCAGGGGTCTCCACATGGTTCCTTCAGCTCTGAAACTCTGACTACCTCAGGGTAGCTTCATGTGGCTTCCCCTCAGAAATGTCTCACAGGGAGTGAGCAGAGAGAGAGAGCCTCCTGCCTCCAGGGAGGAAAGTACGAGAGCTCCCAGAATCCTCAGGAGAAGATCATGCCCACCCAGAGGACTCATTGGCTATATGCTGATTGACAGGCTAGACTCCACCCCTTCATTTGTAATCCTCAAATTGACACCAGATTATGTAACTACCACAATGTCTTCAAAGATTGATAACATGCCCAAAGTAAATGAGATAAAGACTCACCACTCCCACTTCTAAAGAGCATTCTGACTTACTTTTTCCAACATAGTTGTTCACCCTTCTGGTGTACATGATATGTTCAATATTTTTCACCAACATCAAAATTTATGTGCATGTATTATTTTTTGGTCTTCCTTTTTCATTGGCCACCTTTCACGTTCATATGATAATATAGCTTGAGTCAGGTACACCTTGGTCCTAAAAGTGACATTGTCAAGCGCTCATTTGCAATAGATTTGCCCAGTGCAATAGGTCTTTTAATTCTAAACTTTAATAGTTTTGATTGTGGATTCAAGTAAACTTAAATTTTTGAAAACTTCCATCTTTTCTCTGTTTATTGTAAAGTTGCTTATTGTTTTAGTTTTGAGGATTTTTTATTTTCTTTATGTTGAGATGTATTCCATACTGAAGGTTATATTCTTTAATTATCGATAAGTGCTTCAAGTCTTCTTCACTTTCAATAAGCAAGGTTTTGTTATCTGCATATTGAAGGCAGTTCATGAGTCTCCTTCTCATCCTCATATCATGTTCTTCATATAGTTCAGTTTCTCACAACATTTGTTCAGCATACACTTTGAATGCATATGGTGAATCGATGCACCCTGACACACACCTCTCCTGATTTAAAACTATGCAGTTCTAGTCAAACCCTTATTCTAGTCAAACAACTGCTTATTGGTTTATGTAAAGGTTTCATATTAGCCCAATGAAGTACCCTGGACTCCCCCTATCTGCACAATGTTATCTATAATTTCCTGTCCTCCACACCATTGAATGTCTTTGCCTAATGAATAGAACACAGGTAAACATCTTTTTTACACTCTCTACTTTCAACTAAGGTCTACCACGAGTAGGTCATGTTCCTTCTCATTCCACATGCTTTCCTTTTTAAAAAAAAATCATTTTATTAGGGGTTCATACAACCCTTATCACAATCTATGTATACATCAATTGTGTAAAGCACATTTGTACATTCATTGCACTCTTCATTCTCAAAACATTTGCTCTCCACCTAAGCCCCTGGCATCAGCTCCTCATTTTGCCCCTGTCCCCTGCTCCTCCCTACCTAATGAACACTTGATAGTTTATAAATTATTATTTTGTCATAACTTGCCCTGTCCGATGTTTCCCTTCACCCACTTTTCTGTTTTCTGTCCCCCAGGGAGGAGGTCACATGTAGATCCTTATAACTGGTTCCCCCTTTCCACCCCACCCTCCCAGTATTATCACTCACACCACTGGATCTGAATGGATCATCCGTCCTGGATTCCCTGTGTTTCCAATTCCTATCTGTACCAGTGTACATCCTCTGATCTAGCCATACTTGCAAACAGAATTGAGATCATGATAGTGCGGGAGGGGGAAGCATTTAGGAACTAGAGGAAAGTTGTATATTTCATGGTTGCTACATTGTAACCTGACTGACTCGTCTCCTCCACGAGGTCCTTCTGTAAGGGAATGTCCAGTGTCCTACAAATGGGCTTTTGGTCTCCACTCTGCACTCACCCCCTCATTCACTATGATATGAATTTTTGTTCTGGTGATGCCTGATACCTGATCCCTTTGACACCTCGTGACCACACAGGCTGGAGTGCACCTTCCATGTAGGATTTGTTGCTTCTGAGCTAGATAGCCACTTGTTTACCTTCAAGCGTTTACGACCCGAGGCACTATGTCTTTTGATAGCTGGGCACCATCAGCTTTCTTCGCCACATTTGCTTATGCTCCCATTTGTCTTCAGCGATCATAGCATGGAGGTGAGCACACAAGGATATGATTTTTAGTTCTTTGATGCCTGATAACTGATCCTTTCGGTACCTCATGATCACACAGACTAGTGTGCTTCTTCCATGTGGACTTTATTGCTTCAGACCTAGATGGCCTCTTGTTAACCTGCAAGCCTTTAAAATCCCAGATGCTATATCTTTTGATAGCCAGGTGCCATCAGCTTTGTTCACATTTACTTATTCACCTGCTTTATCTTCAGCGGTTGTGTACAAAAGGTGAGCATCATAGAATGCCAATTTAATAGAAGAAAGTATTCTTGCATTGAGTGAGTATTTGAGTGGAGGCCCAATGTCCTTTGCTACCTTAACACTAAACCTATAAATATATGCACATAGATCTATTTCCCCACCCTCATATATAAATATATTTGCATATGTACATGCCTTTATTTAGACCTCTATAAATGCCCTCTGCCTCCTAGCTCTTTCCTCTATTTCCTTCGACATTCCTTCTAAGGGGACCAGATTTTAACATTGGTAAAGCGGGACACCAGCAGGACACTATTGATAAAACTCATATCCTGGTGAAATAGCCACAATGCAGCCGAAAATCATATACTCTAGCTTGTCATGCATTCTTTCCATAAATCAGGGCTTTTTAAAAACACCACAGGAAGTGGGAAAATTGTTAAAAAGTGGGACTATCCCACCAAAAGCGGGACGTCTGGCCACCTCTTGTCCCACTATCATGCTCAGTCTTCATTTGGGTTTCAATAATTCCTCTTGATTACATTACCCTTGATCATGCCCTACCAGGCCTCCCACACCCTCCTCACCACCAATTTGGATCACTTGTTGTTCCCTTGTCCCTGGGTTCATTAACACCATACCTTTCTCCCCACCTCCCGCTCTCCCATGTACCTCCGGAATTGTTGGTCCCGTTGTTTCCTTCTTCAGATTGTTCATCCAGCCTATCTTATTTAGACAGACCTGTGTAGATAATAATATGCACAAAAACAAGACAGAGCAAAACCAAGCAACAATATACATCAAAACAACAACAACAAACCAATGACAACAAAACAAAACAAAACACAAGAAAAAAGAAAAGCTTGCAGTTAGTTCAAGGACTGCTTGTTGCCCTTTAGGAGTGTTTTCCAGTTCATTCTGTTGGGGCACCATGCCCTGGCCCCAAAGTCCACTTTCAGCATTCCCTGGGACTTCACTGCTCTGTTCCCTTGCTGTGCTTTTGCACTCCTTAGTATTTTTCCTCGGTGTGTCAGGATCAGATAGGGCTCAATTCCCACACTGTATCTCCAGTGTTGTCATGGGTCAGTGAGGGACCTCATGTCTCATAGTGGGGCTGGCCATGTGGTCCTCTCTGTGGACTGACTACTCTAATCAGGAACATCATTCTCAAGACCTGGTGGACCAGGATGTGCTCCACTCTCTTCTCATCCCCCTTCATCTGCTCCCGTGTGCTCTGATCAGATATGTCTCTCACCCAGAGCTGCAGATTCAATGATGTCCTTTGAAATAAATTCTTCTGGAGGGAGCAGCAAGTGTCCACTTTGTAGTTGGAATTGGGGCCAGCCCCTGAGACCTCTCCACTTGTTCCCTACTCCATGCTAGCATGTTGCATTCACATCTTGGAGCACTGGGTTGAAGTCTGCTCCCTCTTTCCCTCTGGAGTTATAAACAATATCCTCCCCTTGGGTGAGTTAGTGCCCTGTGCCCCTGCTATACATTTCTTTATTATTATTATTTTTTTCCTTTCCCCACCTTCATCTTAGTTGGCTACAACATGTATCCCTGGATTTGGTCTGGCTCCTGCCATAATATTTGTTCTTCCCCCAGGAATGTTTGTATACAGTAGCTTTTTCCCTATGCCCATTTTGGATTATTTTTAAAAAACTTATATCAGTGGATTCATGTTGTACTTTTCCTTTTGGGCTTGACTTAGTTCACTTAGCATGATTTCCTCCAGTTCTTCCCATGCAGTGATGTGCTTCACACGTTCATCATCACTTTTTAGCGATGCATCGTACTCCATTGTACATATGTACCACTGCTTTTTAATACACGTGTCAATTGATGGACAATTTGGTTGTTTATCCTTGAATTGTGAACTGTGCCGCAATGGACATTGGAGCACAGATGTCTGGCCTTGGTTTGTTTCTTGCCTCTTTCTCTAAGTAGGGCAATAGCTGGGTCACATAGTGGCTGTACATACCTACAGGTCCTCCTGGAGTGGATGAGAGTTCTTGTCTCCCCATAGCCCCTCCAACACTTGTTGCTTTCTGAGTTTTTTAATTGGGCCATCTTTGAAGGTGTTAGGTGGTACCTCAATGCTGTTTTAATTATCGTCACTCTTATGGCTAAGGATCAGGAACATTTTCTTATATGTTTGTTGGCCATTCAGATTTCTGCCCTGTGAAACTTCTGTTCGGGTCCTTTGCCCACCTCCTTAGTGGGCAATTAGCTTTTTTTCATTTTGGAAGGTAGCAGAGTATTGTAGATTTTAGTAATAAGGCTTTTGTCTTATGTGTCATTACTAAAGATGTTTTCCCAGTTCGTGGAATCTCTTATTACTCTCTTGATGAATTCTTTCAATGTACACTGTTTTGTTAATCTTTATTATATCCCATTTGTCAATTTGTGCCTGCTCTGTGTTTGTGTCCTTTTCTAATTCTGATAGCCTACGTATTCTCTGTCCTAGAGTTCGCAAGTTGGTCCTAATTCCCTCATTGATGGCCCTAATATTTTGGGGTTTAACTTCAAGGTCTGTGATCCACCTTGACTTTATTCTTGTGCATGGAGTGAGATAAAGGACTTGTTTCATTTTTCTGCAGGTAGATATCTATTTTTTCCAGCACCACTTGTTAAAGAGGGCATCTGTTTCCCATTGGATAATTTTTGGGACCTTATCAAAGATCAGTTGCTGTATGCTGATTATTTTATATCTAGGTTTTCAGTTCTTTTCCATTGATCAGTGTATCTGTCCTTGTACCAAGACCATGCGGTTTTGACAACTGTGGCTGTATATGTGCTAAAGTCAGGTAAAGCAAGCTCTCCCTCTGTGTCCTTCTTTGTGAGGAGCTCTGTGCTAATTCTGGGCTCCTTCCCTCTCCATATGAAGTTGATAATCAGTTTTCCCATTTATTTGAAGAAAGATGAGGGTAATTGTATTGGGATTGCATTAAACTTATATAGTGCCACGGGCAGAACTGACATCTTGACTATAATGAGTCTTCCAATTCATGATCATAGGATATTCTTCCATTTGTTGAGGTCACTCTTGTTTTCTTGTAATAGTGTTCTGTAGTTTTCCTCATATAGATGTTTAGTTCTTTTAGTAAGGTATATCCCGAGATATTTCAATTAGTGCTTGACTATTGTGAAGGGTACCACCCTTTTGATCTCCTCTTCTGTGGCCTTACGTGATGTGTATAACAGTCTGATGGACTTCTGTTTGTTGATCTTGTATCTTGCCACTCTGCCTCTATTGTTTCCAGTACTTCCCTTGTAGATATTTTTGGATTTTCGGTATATGAAATCATACCATTTGCAAATAACGATAGTTTCACCTCTTCCTTCCCCAGATGAAAAATCTAATGTCTTTTCTTTGCCTTGTGCTGTTAGCTAAAACCTCCAGCAGGATATTAAATAAGAATGGAGATAAGGGGCATCCTTGTCCAGTTCCCTTTTCCAGTAGTATTTTGTTAGTCTGTTCTCCATTGACTACCACTTTGGTTGTTAGTTTTTCATATATAGCTTGTATTGTCTTGAGGAATTTTCTTTCCATTCCTATCTTCTCATGTGTCTTATACAGGAATTGGTGTTGGATATTTTCGAATGCCTTTTCTGCATCTATCAATATTATAATATGGTTCTTATAGTTTTTCATGTCAATGTGACAAATAATGCTAGTGGTCTTTCATATGTTGGACCATCCCTGCATCCCTGGTATGGATCCCACTTGATCATAGTGAATTATTTCTTTTATATACTTTTGTATTCTGTTGGCTAGTATTTTGTTAAGGATTTTTGCATCAATGTTCATTAGGGATATTGTTCTGTAGTTCTCAATTCCTGTGGGATACTTCCCCAGTTTTGGTATCAGAGTCATACTAGTTTCATAGAAGGAGTTTGGGAGTGTGCCATCTTTTTCTATGTTCTGGAAGAGTTTGTGTAGTATTTATGTTAGTTCTTCCCTAAATGCTTGGTAGAATTCTCCAGTGAAGCCATCTGGTCCAGGGGATTTTTTTGTTGGTTATCACTTGATAACCCTATCTATTTCTTCAATTGCATTGGGTCTGTTGAGATTCTTGATGTCCATCGAGGATAGTCTAGGGACGAATTGTTTTTCCAAGAATTTGTCCATTTCTTCCAAGTTGTTGAATTCATTGGAATATAATCCTTCCTAGTACTGTGTAATTATCCTTTTGATTTCATTAAGGTCTGTTGTAATGTCCCCTCTTTCATCCCTTATTCTTGCTATTGAAATTTGTTTCCCTCCTTTCTTTGGTTAGATTTGCTAGCGGTCTGTTGATTTTGTTTATCCTTTCAAAGAACCAACTTTAAGCAGCATGATTTTTCCCCATAGTTTTATTTTCCCTGTGCTGAATCTTAGCCCTGATTTTATTATTTCTTTTCTTTTGCTATTAGTGGTATTGTCCTGCTGACTCTGCTCTAGTTGTTGTAAACTTTGTGCTACCATATCAATCATGAGTCTCTCTTCCCTTTTCAGGTGTTCATGTATTCCTATGTAACTTTCTCTGATTACTGCCTTTGCTGTGTCCCATAGCTTTTGTTACACTGTGTGTTCATTCTTGTTGGTTTCTGGAAATTTCCTAATTTCACTTCTGATCTGTGCCAGTACACACTAATTTTGCAGTAGAGCGTTATTCATCCACCAATTGTTTGCTCTTGTTTCCTTAGTCTTCCTTTTGATGATTTCCAGCCTTCTGGCACAAGGGTCAGAGAGAGATCTCTGTGATATCAATGTGCTTAAATTTATGTAGATTTGCTTTATGCCCCAGCATGTGCTCTATCTTTGAATATATGCCATGCAGGCTCGAGAAGAATGTGAATAATCTTTATTTGGATGAAAATCTCTGTAAATATCTATCAGGTCAAATTGTCTAATTGTTTTGTTTAGATATCGCCTCCTTGTCGAGTTACTTCTCCTGTGATCTATCTTTCTCATATAGGGGTGTATTGAAGTCTCCCACTGTAATTGTTGAGGCTGTGATTTCTTTTTTCATCTTTTAGTGTTTGGTTGACATATTCAGTGGGTCTTTTATTTGGGGAATATAAGTTTACAGTGCTTAGTTGTTCTTTGTCTACCATTCACTTGAGCATTATATAGTGGCCCTCCTTATCTCTTTTTATGGTTTGCACTTTGAGGTTAGTTTTATTAGAGATTAGGATTGCAACCCCTGCTTTTTTTGAATTGCTGTTTGCTTGGCATTCCTTTCTCCAGCCTTTGATTCTCAGCCTATTTTTGTCTGTAGCTTTGAGTTGTGTCTCCTGTAGACAGCAGATTGATGGGTTGTGCATTCTAAGCTAGTCTGCTAGTCTCAGTCTCTTAATGCCTGCATTCAGGCCATTGCTATTCAGGGTTATTATCTCCATCTGCAGACTCTGTGATGCCATCTTATAACTTTTGTGTTGGGTGTTTTCCTACTTTCCTTTCTCATTAGTGTGTTGTGCATGTGTGTGTGTGTTATTCTTGACTTCTTTCCACCCTTAAGCCAATGCTATCTTGGGGTCTGTTTTCTCTTTGTTGACCTCTGGGTGAGGTTGTTGTTATCTCTTATTTATGCTTGGTGAGTGTTATTCTTCTGCCCACACTGTGTTGTCAAGGATCTTTTATAGGGTTGGGTTTCCTCTAACGTATTCTTTGAAGTTTTCCGTGTCCTGGAAGACTCTTATTTCTCCATCTATGTTGATTGATGATTTGTCTGCGTAGAGTATTCTTGGGTTTGCATTGTTTTTCTTCAATTTTTAGAATATGTTAATCCACTCTCTCCTCTTCTTCATCGTTTCTGCTGATAGGTCTGAACATGTTCTTATTTGGGAATCTTTACGTGTTATTGTTTGATTTTTCCTAGCTGCTATCATGATTCTCTTTTTCCTCAAAGTTAGATAGTTTAACTATTATGTGCCCTGGTGATTTCTTTTTGGGATTCAGTCCAGCTGGTGTTCTTTCAGCCTTCTGAATGGTTGCCTGGTTTTCATTCTTGGAGGATATTTTTCTTCAAGAATTCTCTCACTGTTGTTGCAGATGACTTCTTTGTTGTGTCTTCCTCTGGTAATTCAATAATTCTAATGTTGTTCTTCATAGCATCAGACATAGCTCTTTGGTTTTCTTCAGCTTCTCTGATGATCTTTTTAGATATTTGTTCACGTATGTTAAAGTCTGCTTGGCTGTCCTCCAAGTCACCGATGCAGTTCTCTGCTTCCTCCAGTCGATTCTCGATGTCTGTGAGTCTGTTATTTGTTTTTGTTATCTCCTCCCTAAGCTCTTGTATTTCTCTTTTGTGTATGGACTTTTTCTCCTCCATCATTTCATTCTTTTTCTGTATTGTTTCCCTTATATCCTGTATGACTCCAAGCAGTATTCTGAAAATTTCTTTTTGTGGCAGCTCAGTGTCTGCTTCTTCTATGCACATCATTATGTTCAGGACATCTTCTGCCATTGCCTTTTTTTCCTGCTGTTTTTTCATTGAGATCTTTGGGGCTGATGGCTGTTTGCTTTGCATTGTTTTAGAGGAACAAAGTGCCATTTTCCAGGGAGTCAAAGAACACTGGCTCTCTCTGGGAGACTTGTAGGAATTCCTCTTCCAACTTCCTGCAGGTAATTTCACTATGAAATTAACCTATCACTTTATCCTCCTGCGACTTCCCTCGGGAGAGTGACCCAGAGGCTGGTGGGTTGCCTGCTTTGGTGTTGCAGAGGTTGGGCAGAAGTTCCTGCAGCAGCTTGGAACACTGAGAAATGTTGGCAGAGCTGCCTTAAGTCCCTAGGCACACAGGCAGGAATTCACCAGTAAGAAGTTTGGCAGAGTATCTCCTGGTAGAGCTCGGCAGGGCTTTCCCCAGCCTTGGATTAGCTGCACTGGTGGAGCTCACCTACCTTGGTGTGGAGCATGCATAAATGCCCTAGGCTAAAGGGAGTCATGTGGAAGTCAGCAGTGGAGTGTGAGAGAACAAGAAAGAGACAAAGAGAAGAGGAAAAAAAATAAGCCCACTGAGTCTTTGTGTGGGCATATAGAGAAGAGAGGGAAACAACAGCTGAACCCCATCCCTGTCAGTGGGGCTGCAAGGGTTTAGTCCCTTTTCTGAGGCATCAGCATCAAGCAGTGACTGTGTTGAGAAAAAGCCACTCACAGCCCTTAGAGGCTGTTGGGGGATAGAGAGAAGAGAGGGAAACAATAGTAACAATTTAGCTGAGCCCTGATCCCTGCCCGTGGGACTGCACGGATTTAGTCCCTGTGCTGAGGCAGGTGGCAGCAAACTGTGGCCGTGTTGAGATTAAGCCCCCCTACAGGCTCCAAATGGTTCCGGCTCTGGCAGAGACAGTGATGGGGCTAAGGTTAAGTCCTAGCCAGCCTCAACTATGGTAAGCCAAAAGCCCCCAGCCTCTCAAAACCTTGTGGGTCTGTGCCTACTTATCTTTATGATGTTCTTCCTGCATTCCAGCAGTGTAGAATTTCCCTGTAATCAACTCTCCTGTGCTGAATATTGTGGAGGCCCTCTGGTATGTGTTGCTCAGTTGCCATCTTCCTGGAAATCTCCTCCACATCACTTTCTAACTCCAACTTGGATTTTTAGTATTTTCAATGTGCTTCTAACATAAGGTGACCAGACGTTCTGTTTTAGGCGGAACAGTTCTGATTTTTAGCAATTTGTCCCACGTCCTGTGGCGTTTTAAAAAGTCCCGATTTTTGGAAATGCATGACAAGCTAGGGTATACGGTTTTTGGCTGCCATGTGGCTATTTCTCCAGGATATGAGTTTTATCAATCGTGTCCAGCTTTACCAATATTAAAATTTGGTCACCTTATTCAAACATCATTTTAAAATTATCTTAAGGAAAATTATACTCATGTGTGTTATTATTGATATTATTTTATAGTTTCTGCATTACATTGAAATGTGTTTATTTGCCATATGCACATCTCTGGATCCCTTCCCATTAATTGGCCCAGGCGCTGTCTTCCAAATTTCTTGGGATAGACAAGTGAACATTTCCAGTACTGCATCTATTTATTGAAACATCTCAACTGATATTCTATCAGTTCCTGGAACTTAGTTTTTAACCAATGTCTTCAGAGCAACTTGGACTTCTTCATTCAATACATTTGATTCTTGAGCACAAACTTTCTCTTGAAATGATTGAATATTAGCTGATTCTTTGTAGTATTCTTTTTGGCACAGTGACTATGAAATTCTTTACACCTTCCTTTAGTACTTTCTGTATCATTTGATATTTTTTCCTATGGAAAGTTTCAGTATTTCAACTCACGACTTTAGTATTCTTAAAAATTGTTAAATCATGTGCAGGGGCAGTGAATTATTTAATGGGATTCTTCTAACCAAAGTCTCTAATTCCCACCAACCACCTTTTCCTACAATGATCTAGGTATGGGGGTGGAGGGTATTGATAGGATTCACCGGTGAGTACTTGTAACCAGTATTCATTGGATTGCTATCTTACTGCATATTAAATAAGGTTTCTGAAAAGCAGGAGAGTGGATGTCACTATCAGCAAGAGCCAGAGTGGAGCACATCCTCTGTATTATGAGATCCCTGTGCAGTGAACCTCTTGGAACCAGAATGCAACTGTGACATCAGAGGAGCAGCAGAAGCATCACCAAGCCTGAAACAGAGTGATGGACTTCCCAGCCCATGGAACCACTAAAAAGTTGAGTGATTTGGAGCATGAGACTGATTTGTGGAGTGGATTGCCCCTGGGCGCTTAATTGGGGGAGTTGTTCTTGCTGACCCACAAAATTGCAGTTGAGAGCTTTTAGACTGAGACTTACTGGAGTTGTGTGACTCTGGCCTCTTAATTTAAAGAGCTGGATTACTGACTCCCGGAGCCTGAATTCAATACCTAAGGATTGAGACATACAATGAAATGGAATGGCGTTTGGGCATTTATTAGCAGCCCTAAGAGAACTTTGTAATGTGTCCTGATGAACAGCTGTATACCAAACATTTCACAATTGCCTTACAAATTATTAACTTCCTTAATGAAACTTTTGGCCTTGAAAATTGTTTGAGTTCTGTGCAGCAATTGCAATGAATATTAGAACCTAAATATAAAAGTAGAGACTGCTATTTAAGTTGAAGAACGCACTAAATGGATATTGACTGAACAGAATGAAGACTGATGGATCAGAATAAATCCTATAGATTTACCAATCTATTCCATTTGTATTTTATAATATCTTGCTAGCATTAACTTGGGCAAATAGAAAATACAGATTAATGGATATCAATATTAATCTCTAAGTAGATAATAATGCCTCTGTTGAGGATTCAATGAAAAGTAAGAGAATATACCTTGAGGTTTCATACTATATTTAAAGAAGACAGAAATTCATAGTTTATGTGTCAGGACACATACAAAAAATCATAGTTTTTTTTCTTGTCATCTCTAAATATTTGTTCTCTTAAACAACGGAAGTAAATATAAAAATTAGTCATCAGATTGTTGGAGTTCATTTGTTTATCTGTTTTTTTTGTTGTTTATTTGTTTTAACAGAAGAACAAAAATGTATCGAGAAAATCCTCTCCTAAAAAGAGGATTTACACCACTGGTTTTCACTCTAACCCTTAAATATTCGGATGCAGTTGTGAACAATTAAATTTTCTATAAGAAGATTAATAGAACAAACTTGATCCTTAATTAAATTTGCTCCAAGGTCTCATGCACATTAAGTTACATTGCTCCAAATTAAAGCATGGTATGAAACAATGCCTTAAGCCATTTTTATATAACATTTTAAGTGCACATTCATCTATGCTAATCTCAATAGGTAGCCTAAGTACATTTGGGAATTCTTTGGCAGCTGTAGGATGAGCTGTCTTTCATTAAAAATACATTGCTCTGGCTAAAGGATTTTCAAGGGTCTCCTGCTATAATAAGGATCCTGAGAAGAAAAGTACTTTCATTTCCTGCCTGACTGTGACTTTCTTCTGCTTCCTAGAAACACCTTGTAATCAGGATACCGGAGAAAAGGATATCACTAATACAAGTACCCAGTCAAGGATATTCCATTCTCTCAACCAGACACGCCATGCCGCTCTGCCTGGGGAAAATATTTTTGCCCTCTAAGGCACTGGAAAGAGGGACCAGTGAAAGCCCAAATGGCATAAGATAAACCAAGCAGACAAAAGCAGCATAACAATTATTTCCACCTCAGCTTGTCATTGGAACCATTGCTCGCAAATACATGTAAGTTAGGACCTTTGTGATAAGTCTAAACAAGGTGATGGTGTGCCCAAATAAAAATTTTAAGAGTCTCAAGTCTCCTAATATAATAGCCAAAATATTTAGGATCTAATTCAGAATGACTCATTATACCAAGTTAGGAAGGTCACAAATTGAATGAATAAAATTAATCAAAAAAGATGCTAACATTGATATGAATCGATTATTGGAAGTATCTGACTGAGATTTACAAGTAGTAAGTATATAAATTACTCCATTACAATGAGAAATTATCTTGAAATAAAAATATCAAAAACATCAGAAAGAAATAGAATACATAAAAAGAGCCAAATAAAAATTACAGAATTGAAAAATACAAAAACAAAATTTTTTTTTACTTGATAACCAAAATTTTCCATTGAGTCCATTTTGATTCATATCAATCCTATAAAGGATTTCCGAGTCTAAATTTATACAAGAGAAAATATCCTCAATTTTCTCCTGCAGAATAACTGGTGGATTTGATCCATCAATCTTCCTATTAGTTGTCCAATGCTTATCTGACAGTGCTACCAGACCTGGATAAATAGTAGAGTGGACATGGCAGAGGATTCAGGCAGTGAAGTTATGATTAGCTCAACGGAAGTTACCCAATATATACAACAAAGAGAAAATCAGCCTCAAAGAAGGGAAAATGAACAGCCTCACGAACCTGTAAGAGAGTAATAAAAGATCCGACAGACAGGAGAAAGAAATCAAAGTTGAAAATTGTATTCAAAGAAATAATAGCTCACTACTTCCTAAAATTATTGAAAGACATATACTCACAAATACAAGAACCCAGACAAACTCCAAATAGGATAAACCCCCAAAATCCATGATAAAACATACCATATGTTTTAAGTTGAGAATCTTTACGTCAACTAAAGGAAAACAGTACATTTTATATAGAGGTACATCAATACTACTGAAAGACATAAATACCACAACATTTTTAAGTATTGAGAAAAATAACTTAAAGTACCCACTACAAAAACAAACTAATTACAAGGTAATGGTTAAAGTTAATTAATGTAACCAAAACCAGATATTGCTGTCAAGTCAACTCTGACTCATAGCAACCCTGTAGCACAGAGTAGAACTGCAGCATAAGTTTCAGAGAGGAGATCAACACAGAGGGACTATCATTGAAATCAGGACCAGAAACTTCGGGCATTATGATCCTGGGGTAAGTGGAGACGCTCCTGGCTAGGGGTGGAGTCAGTCCTGTCAAGCAGGTCACAGTCTAAGGTGCTTGCTTGGGGGCATAGCTTTCTCATAAGGAGGATCCTGAGAGAGAGAAGGCCCTCCTTTGTTTTTCTCTGCCTTCACTTTTCTGCCTGCTGGTCAGGCTTAGGGCTGCTGGAGCCCTTTTATGCTTCCACCGACCTTGGATCAACATGACTGTGTACCCACCGACCTGTGATCATGCATTCTGCATATTTTGGTGTGGCTGCATGTGTCTGCAGAGGGACTTATAGACTAGTGTAGGACTTATAGACTTGAGTTGCACTGTGCTAGGATTCTTTTGTTATATATAATCACTTCTTGATATAAAGCTTTCTTAAATATACCTGAGTGTTACTGGATTTATTTCTCTTGTTGACCTTGTCTAACACAAGTTCTGTCTCAAATCAAAATGCAGTGAAACCTGTGAGAGCCAGAACTTACCTGGAATGCTCTTAGGTTCCCAGGTCTCACAGGTTTTCTCTTTGACAGGGAGCAGCCACTACTTTTCTCACTCTGTTGCTAGGCACCCACAACCCGATGTACAACAGAGTGAAGCACTGCCCCGGTCAAAGGTAGAGAACATGTAGCCTCTTTCATATTGTTGTTATGTTCAAACCCATTACTGCAGCCATTGGCTCAATCTATCTCACTGACAGTTTTCTTTTTTTCACTGACCTCCTCTCTGCCTTACCAAGCATGATGACCTTTTCTGGGTGCTGATCTGATTCCTCCTAGTAACATGGTCCAGGAAGAACAATGCAATCTCACCATCTGCATGGCTAAAGGGCATTCTGGTTGTGCTTATTCCAAAATCATTTAGGTTTTTTAATTCTAGTAGTCCATTGTAATTTCAATATGCTTTGCCAACACCGTAATTCAAATATACCAGTCTCCCTTCTTCAATGTCCACATTTCATAAGAATATGAGGCCATTGGCAACACCATGGCTTGGATCAGGCTCACTTTTGTCCACAATCCGACATCTTTGCTCCTTACATTTTAAATAGGTCTTATGTAGCATTTGCCTGATGCAATATGTTGCTTGATTTCTTTTTTCTTGTGACAGCTTTATTGGTACATTATCCACATAGCATACAATTCAATAGTTCAAGCACATCAAGAAGAGTTGTACCATCATCAACACAATCGGTTTTAGAACATTTTCTTCCTTCTTGTATATGTTGTTATTAGCTCCCCATTTCCCCTCAACCTCCTGTTCCATACTTCCAAGAAACCATTAATCCAGTTACTGTCTCTCTAGATTTACTTATCTTGGGTTTCATATACAGAAAAACACACACAACAGAACTAACAATAAAACAAAGTAAAACAGAAAAACCTCAATCAAAAAGAAAGCAGAAAATATTTTAAAACTAGAACTAATTAAAATTGGGTCATAAGGAAGAGCAAATGATAAGGTGTTTAATTTTGACCCTGGTGCATCCACTCTAAGCAGCCCTGCTAGTGTAGTAGTTGCGTATTGAATTGTGATCTGCACGGTCTGCAGGAGGAATCCTGCAGCTGCTTTTCAAGAGGAAGACGGAGCTTTCTAGGGGCTATCTACTCCTGTAAACAGTTACGGTCTCAGAAACTCACTGGGGCAGCTCACAAGGTAGAAGCCCTGTCCTATAGGATCACTATGAGTTGATATCAACTGGATGGCAGAGGTTTTGTTTTGTTTTTTAGCATCTGCAATAATCCATTTTCCAATGCACTCAGAATAATAATAATAATGAGTATATTCGTATCTCTGGTTGATGGTCAGAGATGATTCACCAGCAGCTTAATATATGTGTATTTCCCCTTGACTTTTAAAAAACTGAAACAGCTTTAAAATGGATCAAAAGGGAGATTGAAGGATAATGCATTTTGATGTAAACATATCTGCCATAATGGACTTTACAATGCTCTCTGTCTGACAATAAGGCTGTTCACATCTCTCAATTATGGTCAGAGGGGAATCACCTGAGGCTTACTTCATGTGTGAACCCTGCAAACAGATTTTGGCTTCCACTGTCACCCATAGCCTTCGGCAAACCATCATGTGATTTTCTGCCTGCTGTTCTCATGACTGTTAATTATGGAGCCAAGTAAAATTCAATCCTTGGCAACTTCAATCTTTTCCGCCATTTTTTTTTATGTTGCTTAAAGGTCTAGTTGTGACGACTTTGGTTTTCTTCAGAATGAGCTGTAATCCACGGTAAAGATTTGGATCTTTCTCAGCAAGTGTATCAAGTCTTCTTCACTTTCAGCAAGCAAAGCTGTGTCATTTGCATATTACAGGTTGTTAATCAGTCTTCCTCCAATCCTGATGCCAAGTTCTTCTTCATATAGTTCAGCTTTGTGCATGATTTGCTCAGCATACTAATTGTATAATCATGGTGAAAGGATACTACCCTGATACACATCTTTTCTGATTTTAAGTCATGCTTGTGTCCAAACAACTGTCTCTTGATTTATATACAGTGCCTGAATGTGCACAATGAAGTTTTCTGGAATTTCCATTGTTCACAATGTTAACCATGGTTTGTTGTTGTTCACATGATCAAATAACTTTGCGTAGACAGTAAAACACAAGTAAACACCTTTCCTGTATTTACTTTTTCCAGTGAAGCTCCACCTCATGTCAGCAGTGATACCCTTGTTCCACATGCTCTTCTGAATTCTGCTTGAATTTCTGAATGTTCCTTTTTCATGTACTGGTGTATTTTGAATTATCCTTAACAAAATTTTTCTTGCATGTGATTGGTATAGTTGAATAATTTTTGTACTCTGTTGGGTCAACTTTCTATGGAATGTTGGAATGGGCATAAATATGAAAATCTTTGAATTAGTTGGCCAAGTAGTTTTTTTTTTTCAAATGTCTTGGCATAGGCTAGGGATTGCTTCCAGTGCTGCATCAGTTTGTTGAAACATTTTTGTTGGTATCCTACCAACTTCTAGAGCTCTCTATTTAATGGAAAATAGGTGTGCTTTCCTTCTCTGACTAGTTTCCACAATTTTTGACTATCAAATGTTTTAACATAACAGCTATCTTTTATCAGTCACACTTACCTTGATAATTTCTTTTTAAAAAATAATTTTATTGGGGGCTTGTACTACTCTGATCACAATCCATACATCCATCCATTGTGTCAAGCACATTTGTACATTTGTTGCCATCATCATTTTCAAAACATTTCCTTTCTACTTGAGCCTTTGGTGTCAGCTTCTATTTTTCCATTCCTTCCCCCATCTTCCCTCCCTCCCTCCCTCTGTCCCTCCCTCCCCCTTGATAATTTATAAATTTTTATTATTTTCTCATGTGTTTCACTAACCGATGTTGCCCTTCATCCACTTTTCTGTTGTCCATCATCCTGGGAGGTGGTTATAGGTAGATCATTGTGATCAGTTACCCCATTCTTACTCCACCTACCCTATCCCTCCTGGTATGGCTACACTCATTATTGGTCCTCAGGGGTTTATCTGTCCTGGATTCCCTGTGTTTCTAGCTCTTATCCGTACCCGTGTACATCCTATGGTCTAGCCAGATTTGTAAGATAGAATTGGTGTCATGATAGTGGGAAGGAAGGAAGCATTAAAGAACTAGAGGAAAGTTGTATGTTTCATCAGTGCTATACTGCACCCCGACTTACTCATCTCCTCCCTGTGACCCTTCTGTAAGGGAATGTCCAGTTGCCTACAGATGTGCTTTGTGTGTCCATTCCACACTCCCCCTCATTCACTATGATATGATATTTTTGTTCTTGGTCTTTGATGTCTGATCCCATCAACACCTCATGATATCACTGGCAGGTGTGTTTCATGCATGTGGACTTTGCTGCTTCTCAGCTAGCTGGCTGCTTATTTATATTCAAACCTTTACAACCCCAGATGCTATATCTTTTGATAGCCAGGGGTCATCAGCTTTCTTCACCACATTTGCTTATGCACCTGCTTTGTCTTCAGTGATTGTATCAGGAAAGTGAGCATCATGGAACACCCCTTTAATAGAACAAAATGTTTTTGTGTTGAGAGAGTATTTTAATAGAAGCCCAATGTGCATCTGCTACCTTAACACTAAATCTATAAATACTTGTACATAGATTTATTTATCCATCGTCATATATGAATATATTTCCATATGTACAGGCATGTATTTAGAACTCTATAAATGCCCTTTGCCTTCTGGTTTTTTATTTCCTTTTACTTTCCTTTTGTCTCACTATCATGTGCAGCCTTCATTTGGGTTTTAGTAATTCCTCTCTGTTACATTTCCCTTGATCAAGCCCTACCAGGGCTCCTTTACCATCCTCACCTTTGATTTTAGATCATTTGTTTTTCCCTTGTCCATAGGTTTGTTAACACCCACTTCCTTTCCCCTGCCTTCCCTTCTCCCAATAATTTCTCTTGCATGCCCAACTTTTTATTGTAGTTTGCATAAAAGTTTAAAGAGCAAATTAGTTTTCCATTCAACCATTTATACACATTTTATTAAATAACATTGGTGGCAATTTTTCATGCTAACAATATCCGTTCTCCTTCCTCCCTGAGTTCTATAAACCCTTTCATCCTTCTTTCCTGCTCCTCCCTGTCTTCTGAGTTTTGTTTGTGGACAAATGCTGCTTTTGGGTCGCATATGGTTGACTGTTCTGTGAAGTGCATTCCTCTCTCATAATATCATTTATCTTATGATCTGTGTATTATTAGGCTGAAGAGTGAGCCACAATGGCTGGTCAGTTGCAGGTTGAGGAGTACCTAAGAGTCATTCTCACATACATTCCATTAGCTTCTATCAACCAGTAAGTCTTGTTTTGCTGTAGTTGCTCTTTGCAATTTTTAATATTTTCTGTATTTTCTTTTTAAAATGATTTTATTAGCACTTTGTCCACATGTCATACAATTCAATAATTCAGTCACATAAAGAAGAGTAGTACAATTATCACCAAAATTAATTCTGGAACATTTTCTTCTTCCTTATACTCATTGTAATTCATATGTTTTTTTCTAGTTGTGGAAAAAATATACACATGTAAACATTCTCCAATTCAACTTTTTTATTATTTTAAATTTTGTTCTACATTTTATTATCTTTCTAAATATATCTAGGTTGTTAGTCTGTAGTACTGATCAGCGTAGTAATATTGGCAACTGGCACCATCTATTTCTTCTGGCCTCAGGATAGTGGAGGCTTCTGTGATTTGTTTGGTCTACTAGTCCTTTGCACTCATGGTTTCCTTGAGTTTTTATCTTTCCTCACTATCTGGTTACACGTTGTGCAACAACAGCAATTCAAAACCACCAGCAGCTCCATGAGAGAAAGATGTGACTTTCTACTCCCATAGAGAATTAAGGTCTCAGAAATTCACAGGGGCAGTTCAACTCTTCCTATAGGGTCAATATGAGTTAGCATAGACCCAATGGCAGTGGATTCAACTTGGGTTTTTTGTATTCTTTGCTCAGGATGACAAGAGACCAATAATTCCATCTCAAGAATTTCTTTATTATGCCATTTAGACATTTTAAAAAGCAACCTAGCTTTTTTGAATTTACTATCAAATAATTTCTTCCGTAACATTTCTTTCTTGACCAGATTCCCTTTTCTTGCTCTTCTTGCCTTATTTCCTTTTGATTCTTACAAATTTAAACACTGTGCAATTTACAACCTGAGCAGACTCATCAGTGAGGGACCACTTCTCATTCTATTCCCCTCTCCAGCTCCCCTTCCACAAAAAGAATGAGTCTCCAAGGCAAGAGATTTCTTATAACAAACAAAGCGTTTACAATTTGCAAGTTAGATGGTTTCCAGTGGGTATTTTTGACTCTCTTTTCTCTAGGCACATTTGAAAGAAACAGCTGAAATATTGCATACAGTTTTACAGTAATTCCTTCATGGAAGAAAAACAGGAATTGGGAATTATTTGTTGGTGTATGTATATAATCCTACTTAATAGGCATTATTATGCTCATTTTACAGAACAGGAAAGTGACGCCAGGTGATGGCATTATTTCATGTGTCTTTCAAGATCGAGTTGCTAATTGTGCTCATTTGGCTATGCCACATTGCTTTTCTGGTTCCCAGCATTGTTGCGCTGAATTATGTTTGAGAAATTCATTTGCAAAAGCATCAAATAGTATATATTTTGCCCCCAATTAGGCATTTTATACCTTAAAGTAGCATTTCATTTTTTGGTCCTTGCATCCTAAAAGAAATAGACTCAACTCAATCAAAGAACTCCTGTGAGGAATTTCTCCCCTGCTTTAAAAACGTTGTTGGGAGTCTTTTCCTTCTTTCACATTATTTGCATTTTTTTCTGTACCATCTTAATGCGATTTTGTTTTTTATTCTTTTCTGTTGACCTCAAGTTGTGAAGCACAGGAGTGGATGCATAATTATAATAACTGATACAAGAGAATATAGGAAATACAGGGGTGGGGTGGATGATAGAGTGGGATAGGGGGTTTCGGGAGTAAGTAATGAAGACAGGTGCGGGGAGGAAGGCCTAGAACTGATTGTGATTGCACGACTCATCTTAAAAGCAATTTAACCATGGGCGGGGGGTGGGAGGTCGACAGGGTGTATGTTCTAAAATTGCTGTGGGAGTGATTTTGCAATTCTCCTTGATATGATTGAATGTGTGAACTATTGAATTATTTGATATATAAATTACTGCCAATAAAACTGTTGGGGGGGGGAGAGAACTGCTGTGGAAGTGTCCTTTTTTATGGAAATAGAAGTCTTCCAAGCCTCAACAAATTCTTCCATGCAAATTTGCAAGTGTTCTCTCATAAGTGACCATAGGTGAATATGGATTCCCCTACCTGCCTCAGCCTGAGCATTCTACATTTATCTGTTTTTAATTTGTTTCTGCATGTATCCTCTCAAATATAAAATTTATTGCTTAACTGTCTTAGCCAATAGTCTATAAAAGGATTATTTAAAACAAGGCCAGTGATACTTTAATAATAAGACTGTTCAAAACTTTCGTAACCTGCAAATAATTCCAGGAAAATTGCTGTCCTTTCTATCCACAGGATAGTTCAACAACACTGTTCACTAGGGAAGACAATTGTGTGAACTCATATTTTTACCTTTCTTTTAAAAAAATCATTTTATTTGGGACTCGTACAACTCTTTTTTTTCCTTTTTTTTTTCGTACAACTCTTATCACAATCCATACATACATCCATTGTGTCAAGCACGTTTGTACATTTGTTTCCATCATCATTCTTAAACATTTGCTTTCTACTTGAGTCCTTGGTATAAGCTCCTCATTTTTCCCCTCCCTTCCCCACTCTCCCTCCCTCCTGAACCCTTGATAATTTATAAATTACTATTATTTTCTAATGCCTTACATATTCGATGCCTCCCTTCACCCACTTTGTGTTGTTCATCCCCCGGGGAGGGGGTTATATGTAGATACTTGTCATCAGTTCCCTCTTGCTCCCTCACTTTCCCTTTCCCTCCTGGTATCGCTATTCTCATTATTGGTCCTAAAGGTTTATCTGTCCTGGATTCCCTGTGTTTCCAGCTCTGATCTGTACCCATGTACATCCTCTGGTTTAGCTGGATTTCTAAGGTAGAATTGGCATCATGATAGTCGGGGTGGTGGTGAAGAGGAAACATTAAAGAACTAGAGGAAATTTGTATGTTTCATCAGTGCTATAATGCACCCTGACTGACTCATCTCCTCCCCTAGACAGTTCTGTAAGGGATATCCAGTTGTCTACATATGGGCTTTGAGCCCCAATCTGCATTCCCTCTCATTCACATCGTTACGATGTTTTATTCTTTGATGCCTGATACCTGATCCTATAGACACCTAATGATCATACAGGCTGGCGTGCTTCTTCCATATGAGCTTTGTTGCTTCTCAGCTAGAGGGCTGCCTGTTTATCTTCAGGCCTTTAAGACTGCAGACACTATATCTTTTGATCGGCAGGCACCATTAGCTTTCTTCACCACATTTGCTTATGCACCAGCTTTGTCTTCAGCTATCCTGTCGGGAAGGTGAGTATGACAGAATGTCAGTTAAATAGAACAAAGTGTTCTTGCATTGAAGAAGTACTTGAGGGGGGTCCTAGTGTTCATCTGCTACCTTAATACTAAAACTTAAAGTATATACGCATAGATCTATTTCCCAATTATCACATATAAATATATTTACATATACATGTACACATGCCTATACTTAGACCTCTATAAATGTCCTTTGCCTCTTAGTTCTTTACTCTATTTCCTTTTACTTTCCACTTTTCTTTTTCTTTGAAAACTGCTGCTCTCTTATTACCCTAGGCCCTCACCCACAAGAAAACCTCTCTGGACCATCTTTCCTCAGCTTATGTTTAAAATTTATTCCCAACGCTGTCAACTAAGGACACTCATTACTCTGTTGCAAGCAAAGATCCCCGAGGCAATGTATGCTTCACACATTGATTCCCAAGAGCATGCTCTTAGTAGATCATATTCATAACCTCTATCACTCTGGGTTAAATATAATGTGGGGAAGTGAGGCAGAAAGTCATATTCTACTAAGTTCACCAGACTCTTTTTTCCTCCCTCAAAGTCCTTTTAACTTTCTGTTTATTGGTATCAGCATGAAGTAGTAGAATAGCAGTGATAACCAAATCCCCACTAAAGTAATGAGGGTGGTAAGTCAAAGTCAAACTCCCTGACATTGAGTCAATTTTGACCTAATAGAAAAGCATAGGTCTGCATCTGTGGGTTTCTGAGACTGTAAATCTTCAGAGGAGTCGAAATTCTTGTCTTTCTCTCAATAAGAGGTGGTAGAAACAAAATATTACTTCTTACAAGAAAAACCTTGAACCTGTGTGCATTTTTGTATAGCACAGAATAAGATTAGGCATCAGAGAATATAGAAAACTCAATCAATTTTGTTACTTTATAACTATGTGATCTTAAATTTTTATTCACCTATAAGAATACTTAGAATCAAATTCTCACTGTAATTATTTGACTAATTAGTTACGAAGTTAAGTTAGGAAGCAAGTTCCCTGCTTGCAGTTTATTCATTTTTAGTTTCCTGTCGTTGTGAAGCCTGAAATGAATGCAGATGTGAATACTCAACCACTCCCTGAAGACTCCAGGTTGGTAACCAGGAGGGCAAAGGTAAATGGGTCAGGGTGTTAGAGTCCTTGCTCCCTGATTCCAACTAGGAGCTAAACCCTACTAGGGAAATCATGAGATTAATTTACTGAATTTCCACCAACATTGGAAAAAATATGTAAATAAAGAATAAAATGAAATAGAAAATATCAGATAATATAGCATGTAGTAATGTATGTCTTGTAAAACTTTTGTTATATATATATAACATACACATTATACATAAAGTTATGTGTATGTGTGTTTACTGAGAAATGATATAAAATGCACGATGAATGATAATCCAAAATATCTGCAGAAGTTTCCTTATACACGTTTATAAAAACAACAAGTACGAAAAATCTTGAATCAAACACCACCAGATAATATGACTTGCGAACCATGTGAGCTCCCAACATGTTAGAGACTTGGAAATGTTCTTTCAGATTCTAAGAGGAAGTTCTCACACTGTCCTAGATAACAAGTTTCCCACATGGGACTGTCAGCTTAGCTACAGAGCTCATGATGACTAATTTTTGCATGTCCTGTTCCCATGAATCTATGCTGATTACATTTATTTCAAAGGGGAAAGTTACTCAAAACAACCTTCCTAAAAGCAAAAAGGGTGTCCAGATCCTGATTAACTCTTCAAACCAGGTTAGTTATCACTGAAAAGTCTAGAACATGATGTTCTTACATTTCTTAGTGTGATTAAAAACTATATCCACATATCTACCCAATACTTTATGCTTCATTCTTTGGATTCATAGACACAGTAATTTAATGGATTTAATATTCTTACTTAATATTTTTATGTTCCTAAATTTTACTTGTAATGTCATAGAGTCTTCCTATTTTTATGCCAAAGTAAAACTCCATATATGCTGATTTTGAGTGCATTTGAGTAATTGTAAATAATTACTGTTCAATGTATACTGACCTTTAAACAGATATATAGAATAGGTCAAAGGAAAAATAGACATCAATCTAATTTATATGTCTTTGAATTCTAATAAACCACCACAGGCAGAGAAGAATGGAGGGTCCTTTTGGTAGAAGTGAGGAACCAGCACCTCTTGGTATTGGGGAAATTTAGGAAATTGGACTAGAAGGAAAGTGAGAGATTTCTATAATTCTATTAAAATTAAACCTAAAAAGGCAGGGGAAAATAAGAAAAAAAATTCTACTAAGAATGAGATGCAGAAAGTAGGGCAATAAGTGAATTTCAGTGGGAAGTAAGGGAGATGAATGACAAAGAAAGAAAATGAATAATTCATCTAGAATGCTGGAGGCATTCCTGGATTAACTCGTCCCACAGTATCATTATGGGACTTCCTGCCTGTGCTAGTGAGGAGCCATGAGGAAACAAGGAGCAGGACTTTCTCACAAGGACCAAACCAAATCAGGAGGATCCAATATCATTCTAATTAGCCACTGGTCTGGTGATATCAGCAGAGATAAAGTTGATGATCTGTCTCTTTGTTTTCCCAGAGGTTATCGATTTCAGATGGTATCTTCCTTTTTCACCTTTGATTGCCCTCTCTTTCTCATCCTGACTCTCAAAAAAATATCAACGATGAAAAATAGAACTATGTTGACTGAATTCATCCTGCTGGGCCTAACAGATGTCCCTGCACTCCAGGCGGCACTTTTCACCTTTCTGTTCCTCACCTATTTTCTCAGCATCATCGGAAATCTGACCATCCTCATCCTCACCTTACTAGACTCCCACCTACAGACCCCTATGTACTTCTTTCTCCGGAACTTCTCCTTCTTAGAAATTTCCTTCACAAACATCTTCATCCCTAGGGCCCTGATCAGCATCACGACAGGGAACAAGAGCATCAGCTTTGCTGGTTGCTTCGCCCAGTATTTCTTTGCCATCTTCCTTGGGGCAACGGAGTTTTATCTTCTAGCAGCCATGTCCTATGATCGTTATGTAGCCATCTGCAAACCCCTGCATTACATGACCATTGTGAGCAGTAGGGTCTGCACTCAGCTGGTTCTCTGCTCCTGGCTGGCTGGGCTAATGGTTATTATACCACCTATCACCCTAATGAGCCAGCAGGACTTTTGTGCATCCAACAGGTTGAATCATTATTTCTGTGACTTTGAGCCCCTTCGGGAACTCTCCTGTTCAGACACAAGACTCACCGAGAAGGTTGTCTTTCTTGTAGCATCTGTGACTCTGGTGGTCACTCTCGTGCTGGTGATTATCTCCTACACACTCATCATCAGGACGATTTTGAAGCTCCCATCTGCTCAGCAAAGGACAAAAGCCTTTTCCACTTGTTCTTCTCACATGATCGTCATCTCCCTGTCTTATGGAAGCTGCTTTTTCATTTATGTTAAACCCACAGCAAAAGAAGGGGGCACATTCAACAAGGGAGTAGCGCTACTCATTACCTCCGTTGCCCCTGTGTTGAACCCTTTTATTTATACACTAAGGAACCAGCAGGTAAAACAGGCCTTCAAGGATGCCATCAAAAAATGTGTGAATCTTTAAGTAACGTCAGAATTCAAGCCCTAATGGTTTACTCTCATCTATGTACCAAGTTATCTGCTAGTTACCAGGCATTCAAAAAGAGGTCAACTCAAGCCCAATAATAGAGACTTGGAGATAAATAGCTTGCTGCCTATTAAATGTTAGTAAAAAAGAAATGTGTTTTTATGAATTAGAAAGTAGCACAATCTGAGTTGAAAAGTCAATTGTTTCTGAAAAGCTGATATTTAAACTCGGTCTTGACATACAGGAATGGGTCTAGCTAGCAAAGTAAAGAAAGAAATTTGTATAGAAGGAATATTTCACAAAATTTCAAACTGCAATTCAGATGATTTGTTTTTGTCATTTATTGGTAAAAGAAAGAGAGATTACAGCTGTGGAAAGTATAATCTTGGTTTTCAGTTAAGATAAATTCACATTTAAGTTAGCTAAATGTCCACAATGTTATGACATCTGGATTCAGGGATAGATATACTAATCCTGACCATAGACATAAGGGACTGGCTTGTACAAATAGTTAAGGACACTACTACTATCTGAAAGGTTGGTTGTTCAAGCCTACCCAGAGGCACCTGGGAAGACAGACTTGACAATTTGTTTCTGAAAGGTCTCAGCCTTATAACCTGTGTGGAGCAGTATTGCACTGCACATCTGAAGTCACCACAAGTCAGCATCATTTCCATGGCAACAACAGCATCAATAACTGTTACTAGTAACTTTTGTTTTGAAATCGAGGCAATAACAAATGGAAGTAAATACTGAAAAGAATGTCCTGTTCAACTTCAAAGACATTCCAAAATTTTGAAAAGAAGAGGATGTCTCTAGAAACATAGAGGTTTGACAATATGAGATGGTGTAAAGAGCAATTAATATGAGGATTAATGATATAAAAACAATTAAGGCATGCTTAATGAAGTCGTTTTCAGAAAATGTCAGAACAGAGAGCAGAGTAACTGAAAAATTATGATAAATGAAATTTCATGTATAGAATAATGGAGAATCATGAACTTAAAATTATGCACTCCCATGATGTCCTATAATTTCTCATTAATAGTACCCATAAGAAAATGATTATATAAAGTCTATGTGCTACCTTATTCTGCAAAGCTAGTATCTTCTTGGCTGCAGTTCAATCAGCAAAATGAAACAATGGTAGGTGGTGCTGAAAAGATATTGGCTGGATAGGTGAAAATTAATGGTTGCACCCATGGATGGATAGACAAATGAATTAAAGATCCTAGAACAAAATTATTTTTTAAATGGAGGAGCCTTGATCATTTGAGAAATTGGCAAAATATGCCACACATGGACTTTTTAAGTCTGCCAAGAAATTCCACCCAATTTTACAAATGAGAAAAATTTATTCCTAGAAAGGTAAAATAATAATGTAAGGTCACAGAGCCAGACAATCTACTAAGCAACAAAGACATTCCCCACCCTTAATGTTCTTATATCCACTCTTACTTAAAATAGGTAGAAATAGTTTTTCTATACTTACTTAAAATAGGTAGAAATAGAAAAAACTGTCTACCTATTTTATGTAAGAATTTTTGGCTTTCCTTCCGTATCCCACCTTTCCAAGCTCTCAATAAACTTAAATTCAAAGATTTTAGAACATGAGTCTTTGGGAAATTACAAGTTTATAAAATGCCATGTTTTCCCATCTGATTGTTCTTGGCTTCTCCTAACATACTTCTGTCTCTTCCTTCTGGATAAAATGGATCCTTAATTTTTTCTCTTTCAGAAGGAACATAAAGACACTCTCCCAAAGAACCCAATACCTATGAAAGCAGTATTTTGCCTGAATATTCACCTCCAACAGGATTAAATTATAACCCAGCATGCTTATCTCCATAACTGCCTGTACTCCCTCCTCTCCTTTCTGAACCATAAGCCAATTGTTTTAATTCTTGGTTTGAGGCAGGAACAATGATATTACTGCATGTAACAAATAATGATATTACTGCATGTAACAAAGTACTAGTTTCATAATAGGCACTCAAATGAATGTTCAATTAGTAAAGGAACAAACAAAAGAATATATGATCTCTGAATTAAATAAGTCTAAGCAATTTTCATAAGCTTTTTACCAACTACTTGCTTTTTTTAATAAATCATTTTTATTGGGGCTCATACAACTCTTATCACAATCCATACATACATCAATTGAGTAAAGGACCCTTATACATTCGTTGCACTCTTCATTCTCAAAATTCTCCTTCCACTTGGGTTCCTGGAATAAGATCATTTTCCTTTTTTCCCTTCCCCACACTCTCTGCTCCTCCCTCCCTCATGAGCCCTTAATACTTTATAAATTATTATTTTATCTTATCTTACACTGCCGGCATCTCCCTTCACCCACTTTCCTGCTGCCCATCTCCCAGAGAGGTTATATGTAGATCCCCGAGATTGGTTCCCCCTTTTTAACCCCCTTCCCTCCTTGTATCGCCACTCTCATCGTTGGTCCTGAGGTGTTCATCTGTCCTAGATTCCCTGTGTTTCCAGATTCCAACTGTACTGCTGTGCATCCACTGGTCTAACTTTGTTTGCAAGGTAGAATTGGTATCATGACAATTGGGGGGAGGAAGCGTTTAAGAACTAGAGGAAGATTGTGAGCCTCATTATTGTTACACTGAACCCTTAGTGACTCATCTCCTCCCCACTACCCCGCTGCAAGGGATGTACAGTTGTCTACAGATGGGCTTTGGGTCCCCATCACGCATTCCACTCATTCACGATGATATGATTTCGCCCCCCCCCTCCTTTGATGCTTGAAACCTGGTCCCCTCGGACCTTCATGATCACATATGTTGGTGTGCTGCTTCCATATGGGCTTTGTTGCTTCTGGAGTAGATGACCACTTGTTTACTTTCAAGCCTTTAAGTCCCCAGATGCTATATCTCTCAATAGCCGGCCACCATTAGTCTTCTTCACCACACTTACTTATGCACATATTCGTCTTCGGCGTTTATGTGGGGAAAGTGATCACACATTGATGGTTTTTGTTCTTTGGTGTCTGCTACCTGATCCCTTCAACACCTCGTGTTCACTTGGCTTGTGTACTTCTTCTCTGTGGGCTTTGTTGATTCTGAGATAGATGGTCACTTGTTTGCCTTCAAGTCTTTAAGACCCCAGATGCTATATCTTTTTGACAGCCGGGCACCATCAGCTTTCTTCACCATGTTTGCTTATGCACACGTCTGTCTTCAGAGATCATGTCGGGAAGGTGGGTATCATGGAATGACCGTTTAGCTGAGCAAGGTGCTATTGCATTGAAGGAGTATGCCTGAGGAGGCCCAATGTCCACCTGCTACCCTACTACTGAACCTATAAATATATGCACATAGGTCTATTTCCCCCATAATCATACATATATTTACATATGTACATATCTGTATTTAGGTTTCTATGTATGTCCTTTGCCTCCTACTCCTTTCCTCTATTTCCGTATGCTTTCCTCCTGTCCCCCTACCATGTTTAGCCTTCATTCTGGTTTCAGTAATTCCTCTCAATTACCTTGCCCTTGGTCACTCCCTACCAGTCCTCCCATGCCCTCCCTCCACTGGTTTTGAACCACTCGTTGTTCCCTTGTCCCTGGCCAACCCAACGTCTCTTCCCTTCCCCTACCTGCCACACTCTCATGTCCCTCTGGGACCGTTGGTCCCATTCTTTCTTCTCACATTGTTTGTCCAGCCTATCTTATCTAGGTGGACCTGCAGATATAATATGTACATAAAAATGCGGATGGCTTTGACACCAAAGTCACACATAAGAACATGATGGCGACAGCAGCAACACTGACATGCTGACAAACAAAAAAGCCACTGACATACAAAAGTTAAAAAGAAGAGGGAAAAAATAAAACAAAACAAAAAGACACACACACACACAAAACAAAACAACAAACCTGTTAGTAGTTCGAGGTCTGTTTGCTGACTTTAAGGATTGTTTTCTGGACGAGTCTGATGGGGTGCCACGTCTTGCCCCAAAGTCCATCCTTTATACTCCCTAGGGATCTCCTTGCTCTGCTTCCTGTGCCACTCCATTGCACGCCCCCAGTGTTTTGCCTCAGTATTGTGGTGTCAGCTCAGTAGCACATCCCCCACTGTGTCTCAGGTGCCACCCCGTGTACGGCCACGGGTCGCTGCAGGATGTCGCATCTTGCCGTGGGGCCGGCTGTATGGTCCTCTATGTATATTGGGCCCTTCGAGCTGAGCTATCACCCTCTGAGCTTGGTGGGACCAGGTGTGCTCCGTTTCGTTCTTCCTCCTTCCTTTGCTTCAGCTTCCTTCGTGGTGTGGTGTGGTGTAGTAGGTCAGTTCCTTTACCACGCCAGATGATATATTTTCATTTTCTGTGGTACTGCCTTCGATTGTGGGGGTCTGGCTAATTCTGCTTGGGGCAGACTTATGGTCCAGTCTCTTGGTGTATCCCTCCATACTTTACATTGTCCCCCTGGTTTGCCGTGTCACGGTGGGGTCCTTATGCATGTTTCAGTTCTGTGGGGACATAACCAATACTCTCCCCCAGGTGGGTTAGTGCCCTCTTCCCCTCATGCCACCACTGGATTTCTACCCACCCCGCTTCTCCCTCCATCTGCCCCACTTCCCCTTCTTTACGCTGGCCTCTCATGTACCTCCCTAGGTGTGGCCTGCCCTCCCTCCAACTATCTATGCTTCCACCCGTTTATTGCGAGACAGATGTTTATTCTTCTATTCCTGCTATGCTGATTGTACTTTACCTGTCCTTTGGAGTCTGGCTTACCTCACATAACATAATTCCTTCCAAATCTTCCCATGAAACAATGTGTTTCATGTGCTCGTCCATGCTTTTCAATGCTGCATATTACTCCATTGTGTGTATGTGCCAAAGTTTACTAATCCACTCATCAATTGATGGAAACATAGGCTGTTTCTAAGTCTTTGCAATTATGAATTGTGCCGAAATAAACATTGGAGCGCAGATGACTGGTTGTGTTTTATTTGCTGCTTCTAATAGGTATATGCCCATTAGAGAGATGACTGGGTCATAAGATAGATCAATTTCCATTTTCTTTAAGTATTGCCAGATTGCTTTCCACAGTGACTGTACAAATAAACATGACCACCAGCAGTGGAGGAGAGTTCCTACTTCACCACAACCCCTCCGATACTTGTTGCTCTCTGATTTGCTGATTTGGGCTAGCCTCAGGGATGTATCTCATGGTTATTTTGGTTTGCATTTCTCTTATGGCTAATGACCTTGAACAAATTCTCATATGCTTATTGACCATATGGGTCTCCTCCCTAGTGAAAGTTCTGTTTAAGTTCTTTTGCCCACTTCCTTAGGGGGTTAAATATTTTCCTCATTTTGCGGGTCATGGTAGTGTTGTACATTTTAGTAATGAGCCCTTTGTCCGATGTGCCAGTACTAAAAATCCTCTCTCAGTCTGTAGGTTGTCCTGTCACCCTCTTGGTGAAGTCTTTCAAGGTGCACAGGTGCTTTATTCTTATTAAATCCCATTTGTCGATTTTCAGGTCACCTGTGTGTATACCCTTCCCTATTGCAGTGAGCCTATGAGCGCCTTGGGCCAGTGCTCTGAGGTTAGTCCAATTTCCCACCTTGATTGTCCTGATGGTTTGGGGTTTAACTTCTAGACCTATGATCCACCTTGAGTTTATTCTTGTGCATGGGGTGAGGTAAACGTCTTGTTTCATCTTTCTACATGTGGATATCCATTGTTTCCAGCACCACTTGTTAAAAAGGGCATCTGCTTCCCACTTGATGCTTTTGGGACCTTTGTGGAAGATCAATTGTCTATATGCTGATGATTTTACTCTTGGGCTTTCTATTATTTTCCACTGGTCTGAGTGTCTGTTGTGCCAGAACCACGCTGTTTTTGACCACGATGTCTGTGTAATAGGCATTAAAATCGGGTAAGGCATGTCTTCGAACTGTGTCCTTCTTCTTGAGGAGTGCTCTGCTAATTCTGGGTTTCTTCCCTCTCCATATGAAATTGGTGGTTAGTTTTCCCAATTCTTTGAAGAAGGTTGATTGTATTTGAATTGGTATAGCATTGAACTTGTAAAGTGCATTAGGTAGGACTGTCATCTTTACTATGCTGAGCCTTCTAATCCATGAGCAGGGGATGCTCTTCCATTTGTGGAGGTCGCTTTTGGATTCCTGTAGTAGGGTTTTATAATTTTCCTTTCATAGGTCCGTGGTAATTTTTGCCAAATATATTCCTAGGTATTTCAGATTCTTCTTAGCTACTGTAAAGGGTACTTCCATCTTAATCCCCTCTTCCATGGCCCTGTCCAATGTGTACAGAAAACCTACAGCCTTCTGTTTATTGATCTTGTATCCTGCGACTCTTCCATATTCCTCTATCGCTGTTAGCACTCCAACTGTGGAGCTTTTAGGGTATTCAGTGTACAGGATCATGTCGTCTACAAATAGCATTAGTTTCACTTCCTCCTCTCCCATTTGGATCCCATTGGTGTCCTTCTGCTGTCTTATGTTGTTAGCCAGAACCTCCAAAACTATATTGAATAGAAGTGGGGACAGGGGGCATCCTTGTTTTGTACCCTTTTTCAGTGGGATTGTTCTTGTCTTTTCTCCATTGACTATGATGTTGGCCGTTAGTCTTTCATAGATATCTCGTATAAGCATTCCCTCAATACAAAAGAGCCTTGCTCAGCTAAACGGTCCATTCATGATACCCACCTTCCTGACATGATTGGTGACGACAGACGTGTGCATAAGCAAACGTGGTTAAGAAAGCTGATGGTGCCCAGGTATCAAAAATATAGCATCTTGGTCTTAAAGGCTTGAAGGTAAACAAAGCAGCCATCTAGCTCAGATGCAACAAAGCCCACAGAGAAGAAGCACACAAGCCTGTGTGAACATGAGGTGTTGAAGGGATCAAGTAGCAGACACCAAAGGACAAAAATCATCAATGTGTGATCACTGTCCCCACGTAAATGCTGAAGAAGAATGTGTGCATAAGTTAGTGTAGTGAAGAAGGCTGATGGTGCCTGGCTATTGAGAGATATAGCTTCTGGGGTCTTAAAGGGCTGAAATAAACAAACCCAGAAGCAACAAAGCCCACATGGAAGCAGAACACGAACATGTGTGATCATGAAGGTCTGAGGGGACCAGGTTTTAAGATCCAAATGCGGGTGGGTGGGGGGGTATCATATCATCATGAATGGGGGAAATGTGTGATGGGGACCTAATGCCCATCTGTAGACAACTGGACATCCCTTGCAGAGTAGTAATGGGGAGGACATGAGTCACTGAGGGTTCAGTGTGGCAATAATGAAACTCACAACCTGACTCTAAGTTCTTAAATGCTTCCTCCCCCCCCAAATATCATGATCCCAATTCTACCTTGCAAATCTCGTTAGACCAGAGGATACACAGTGGTACAGATGGGACCTGGAAACACAGGAATTCTAGGACAGAGGAACCCCTCAGGACCAACAGTGAGAATGGCGATACCACGAGGGAAGGTGGGGTAGAAAGAGGGAACCGATCACAAAGATCTACATATAACCTCTTCTCTGGAGGATGAGCAACAGAAAAGTAGGTGGAGGAAGACGCCGGGCAGTGTAAGATAAGATAAAATAATAATTTATAAATTATTAAGGATTCATGAGGGAGAAGGGAGCGGGGAGGGAGTTGGAGGGTAAAAAGGAAAGTGAGCTGATTCCAGGAACCCAAGTGGAAAGCGAATTTAGGGGATGATGAGGGAAACGAAAGTATGAGTGTGCTTTATACAATTGATGTGTGTATGGATTTTTATAAGAGTTGCATGAGTCCCAATAAAATGATTTAAAAAAATTAAGAATGGTGCATGCCAGGGTGGTATTCTCTCACCATACTATTCAATCTATTGATCAAATAAATAGGAGAAGCTAGACAGTATAAAGAATAGCAGCATCAGTTTTGGAAGAAGGTATATTAGTAGCCTTCAATATGCAGATGGCACCAACAGTGCTTGCTGACATTGAGGACTCGAAGCACTTGTTGATGAAGATCAAGGATTGTAGCCTTCAATATGGATTACAACTCAATGTAAAAATCTTCACATCAGGACCTGTAGGTAATGTGGGGTGGCCAAGGGGTGGATGTGTAATTGAGGGGTAAATTAAAGAGACGTCAGATAAGACAAGGCATAAAAAGGCTCACCTTCACAGTCTTGTCTTCAGGAGCCAGATCCGCATGAAGAGAGAGAATATATTTCCAACAGAGGCTTATATACTCCAGGGGACATGCAAGCCCCCCTAGTAACAGGTAACCACATAACCCAACAAAGTGGGCTGTGCCCTAACTCTAAAGGTCCCTGAGTACATTGGAGAAGTAACCTAACACCAGTGCTTGGGGGAGGGGACAAGAAATGGGGAGGGCCTCTCTTCAGAGCCTAGAGAGCAATAGCACATGTCTGCTCCCATAGTTAAAGCTGCTGGCTAGATAGCAATCAGCCATGTGCTTGTCACCCCAGAAACCCAGCCTGCCAGGGTCTTAATATATGAGAATCAAGGAATCATCCATATACACTCTCTTCCCATTCTCTGTTCCCCACAAGGTAACATCATGATAAATGGAGAAATTATTGAAGTTGTTAAGGATTTTGTCTTGCTTAGTTTCACAATCAATGCTCATGGAAGTAGCAGTCAAGAAATAAATGATGAATTTAATTGGCTAAATGTGTTCACGAGACCTCTTTATAACGTTTAAAAGCAATATGTTACTTTGAGGACTATGGTGTGCCTGACGCGTCATGGCATTTTCAATGGCCACATAGCTCATGTAGATATGGAAGGTGAACATTGAATATGGAGAACTAGAGAATTGATGCGTGTGAACCATGGTGCTGGTAAAGAATATTGAAAATCCCCTGCCATGGACGACTGCTCCCCGCCCACCCTCCAAACCCAACGAAAACAACAAAGAAATCTGTCTTGGGAGGAAGACAGGCAGAATGCTGCATAGGGCCAAGGATGGAAAACTGTCTCACGAACTTTGGACAGGCTATCAAGAGAGAGCAGCTCTTGGAGGACATTATGTTTGGTAGAGTGGAGGGGCAACATAAATATTGGAAAACCCCCAATGAGATGGATCCACGTGGTGGCTGGAACAGTGGGGCTCAAACTTAAGAATAATTGTGAGAATGGCCCAGGACTGGTAGGTGTTCCAGTCTGTTGTACATTGAGTTGTTATGAGCCAGAACCTACTCAACAGCACCTAACAACAACAAATGCACCTGTGCATGCACACAGATGCACCATATATGCCTTCCTACACACATATGTGGATCCACATCTACCTTTGTAACCACACAAATATTTTCAATTATTACTGTTACTGAAAAATTGTGTATGTTATAGCTTTTCCCTAAGTTGTCCTTGTTTCTTGTGTTCTTTTCAATGTCTTCATTTAGCTTGTTTTAAATTGTGCAGACTTCACCATAGTTGGTATTTTGTTTCATCCACAGTTGGGATGTTTTGTTGTTTCCATCTTTTTGCTGTTGTAATAATTATTGTGACAAACATGGTTTTGCATACATCTGTTTGTGTTTTTTCTTTATTTCTTTGAGGTACATTCCAAGTAGAGAAATTGCTGGGTCATATGATATTTCTATTTGCATGTGTTTAAGGATGCATCATACTGTTTTCCATAGTAGTTGTGTAATTCTGCAATCCTACCAGCAATGGATAAATGTCCCACTCCATGTCCTCTCCAGTATTTGTTATTTTCTGCTTTATTTTAAGATTTTCTGAGAATGTTGGTTTAAGATGGCATCCATTGTTGTTGTAATTTGTGGTTCTGTTATATCATTTCTTCATGTGCTTGTTGAACACCTGAATGTCACCTTCAGTAAATTGTCTGTTGATGTCATTTTTTGATTGAATTATTTGTTTTCCTGAATAAGTGTTGCAGTTTTCTAAATTTTGAAAATGGTTCCTTTAACTGACATATCAGTGCCAAATATTTTTCCAAATTTTTGAATTCTCTTTTTACTCTTCTGATGAAGTCTTTTTATGTACATAAACACTGCATTTTTTGAGATCCAACTCCTTGATTTCTATTCTGTGTTGTGTTATTGTGTTATTTTAAGTTATAATTGGTACTTTATTTATGTCTTGTTTTAGGACCCTTAAATTTGTCTCTGTTTTTTTCATTCATTATAACTCTGGATTTTATATCCACCTGGAGTCTGTTTATACACATGTTATGAGGGATGAGGCTATTTCAATCTTTTGCAGGTTAGGATCCAATTTTTCCAGCATCATTTATTGAAAAGACTGCCTTCTCATTTAATATATTCACGTCCTTTATTTAAAAAATCAAGTGTATGTTGATGCATAGTTGTATTTCTAAATTATCTACATTAATCCATTGGTGTACATGTTTATTACTTTACCAACACTAAGCTGTTTTGATTACTGTGTCTATAGAATACATTTGGCTTTTTAGTTTTTAGAGGCATTTTGTTTATCATGGGTTTCTTTCTTTTCATATGAAGTTGGTGCTCTGTTTTCCTATTTCCTTAAAGACTTCTTTAAAGACTTGGATCAGAATTGCATTGATTTTGTAGAGTACTTTTGGTAATATTGGCATTTGGTTTCTTGTAGAAGTATTTTATAGGTTTTTTTGGTATAAGTCTTCTATTTATTTATTTATTTATTTATTTATTTATTTATTTATTTAAACAATTTATTGGGGCTGATACAATTCTTTTCACAGTTCATACATATACATACATCAGTTGTATAAAGCACATCTGTACAGTCTTTGCCCTAATCATTTTTTTCTCTTTTCTTCTTTTACATTTTATTAGGGACTCAAACAACTCTTACCACAATCCATACATATACATACATCAATTGTATAAAGCACATCCATACATTCCCTGCCCCAATCTTTCTCAAGGCCTTTGCTCTCCACTTAAACCCCTTGCATCAGGTCCTCTTTTTTTTCCCCCTCCCTCCCCATTACCCCCTCCCTCATATGCCCTTGGTAATTTATACATCGTTATTTTGTCATATCTTGCCCTATCCGGAGTCTCCCTTCCCCCCTTCTCTGCTGTCCCTCTCCCAGGGAAGAGGTCACATGTGGATCCTTGTAATCAGTTCCCCCTTTCCAACCCAATCACCCTCCACTCTCCCAGCATCGTCCCTCACACCCTTGGTCCTGAAGGTATCATCCACCCTGGATTCCCTGTACCTCCAACCCTCATATGTACCAGTGTACAGCCTCTGTCCTATCCAGCCCTGCAAGGTAGAATTCGGATCATGGTAGTTGGGGGGAGGAAGCATCCAGGATCTGGGGGAAAGCTGTGTTCTTCATCGATACTACCTCACACCCTAATTAACCCATCTCCTCTCCTAAACCCCTCTATGAGGGGATCTCCATTGGCCGACACTTGGGCCTTGGGTCTCCACTCTGCACTTCCCCCTTCATTTAATATGATATATATATACATATATACACATACATATATACATATACACATACATACACACACTTATATTTTTTTTTGCATGATGCCTTATACCTGGTCCCTTGGGCACCTCGTGATCGCACTGGCCGGTGTGCTTCTTCCATGTGGGCTTATTTGCTTCTGAGCGAGATGGCTGCTTGTTCACCTTCAAGCCTTTAAGACCCCAGACACTATCTCTTTTGATAGCCGGGCACCATCAGCTTTCTTCACCACATTTGCTTATGCACCCATTTGTCTTCAGCGATCCTATCATGGAGGTGTGCAGTCAATGATATGATTTTTTGTTCTTTGATGCCTAGTAAATGATCCCTTTGGGACCACTCGATCACACAGGCTGGTGTGTTCTTCCATGTGGACTTTGTTGCTTCTGAGCTAGATGGCCGCTTGTTTATCTTCAAGCCTTTAAGACCCCAGTCACTATCTCTTTTGATAGCTGGGCACAATCAGCTTTCTTCACCACATTTACTTGTTCACCCACTTTGGCTCCAGCCGTTGTGTCGGGAGAGTGAGCATCATAGAGTTCCAATTTAATAAAAGAAGGTATTCATGCACTGAGGGAGTGTTTGAGTAGAGGCCCAAGGTCCTTCCGCCACCTTAATACTTGACCTATAAATATAGACACATAGATCTATTTCCCCATCCTCCTATATATATTTGCATGTACATGTCTTTGTCTAGACCTCCATGAATGCCCTTTGACTCCTAGCTCTTTCCTCCATCTCCCTTGACCTTCCTCCTGCCCTACTACCATGCTTCATCGCCACCTGGGCTAGAGTATACCTCTTCTCTAAGCCACCTTACCCTTGATCATTTCCCACCAGGCCTGCCACTCCCCCTTCTTTACTATTTGGGGTCCCATGTTTTTCCCTTGTCCCTGGGTTTATTAACACCACTTCCTTACCCCCCCTACCCCCCCACCCCAAGTCCCCCCGGAACTGTCGGTCCCGTTGTTTTTCCTCCAGATAGTTCATCCAGCCTGTCCTATTCAGACAGACCTGTGGAGTCACTAACATGCACGAAAACTAGACAGAGGAAAACAAAGCAACAGTATACAACCAGACAACAAAACAACAAAAACAAACCACTGACAAAGAACAGAACAAAACAGTTCACAAGAGAAAAGCTTGTAGTTAGTTCAGGGATCTTTGCTGGCCCTTAGGAGCATTTTCCAGTCCAGTCTGTTGGGGCACCACGCCCTGGCCCCAAAGTCCACTTTCAGCATTCCCTGGGGACCTTGCCACTCCATTCCCTTGCTGTTCCGCTGCACTCCCCCAGTGATTTGCCTCGGTGTGGTGGGATCAGGTCAGGTGCAATTCCCACACTGTGTCTCCGGTGCTGTCCCCTGTATCGCCCTTAGTCACTGAGGGGCATCATGTCTCATAGTAGGGCCAGCCATGTTGTTCTCTCTGTGGACTGGCTGCTCTACTCAGGAACATCATCATCACGTCCTGGTGGGCCAGGGGTATAAGTCTTTTGTTTCTCTTGTTAGATTAATTTCTAGGTATTTTATTTTTGAATGGTTATTGTAAATGGTATTATTTTTTTAATTTCCTTTTTGCAGAACTCTTCTTTAATATGCAACAATCCAGTTTATTTTTATATGCTGATCTTATAGCCATTTATGTTGCCAACATTTTCAATTAGTTCCAGAAATGTTGTCTTTGAGTCTGTTGAGTATTCTCTCTATATGATCATGTTGTCTACCAATAACAAGAGTTTTGTTTTTTATTTGCCAATCTGGATGCCTTTAATATCTTTGTGATGTTTTATAGCTCTGTCTAAGAGTTCTAAAACTATGTTAAATAAAAGGGGCTATAAAGAGCAACTCCATTTGGTTCCTGTCTGAGGGGGAAGGCTATCCATTCCTTTCTATTCAGCAAGATGCTGATCTTTGATCATGCATGCATGACCTTTATAATGCTGAAGAATTTCCCTTATCTTTTATTGTATTACGTATTTTTAATCTTCGGCTTTCTTTCTTTCTTTCTTTCTTTCTTTCTTTCTTTCTTTCTTTCTTTCTTTCTTTCTTTCTTCTTCTTTTTTTATAACTTGGTTGTTAATGCCAGTATAAGGTGGTATGTCTTCATTGCTTTGCTTTGCATCTTTGAGGTGGCTAGTGATCTTGAACATTTTCTCATATGTTTCTTAACCATTTGGAGGTTGTTTTTAGTGAGCAGTCCATGTTTTTTGCCTGTTTTAAAATGGTTTTCTTAGTGAGGTGTTGCAGTTTTCTTTAGATTATTGAGTTTAGTCTCTTGTCTGCTGCATTGTCAAAGATTCCCCCCCGCCCTACTTCATGAGCATTCTTTTTAATCTTGTAATAAATGTCTTATTTTTAAGACACATAGTCATCTATTTTGTCATCTACTGTGTGTTTCCATCATAAGGTTTGATAGTGTTTCTGCTGTGTCTATTTCCTCATGAATGATCTTTATACTTTTGGGATTTACATTTAGGTCTCGGATACATCTTGAGTTTGTTTTTGTACAGGGCTGATGTATGTCACCCCACAATTCATGGGAGCATCCATCAAGTGTATCCAATGTGTTCTTGTAATGATCTTTAAATTCTGAATTTGCATATAAATCATCAATAACTTCCCACAGTTAGCTACTGACCTTGATTTTACTGATGACATTTAGCATCTCTTTGGTCTCTGGGCTGTGCAGTGTTTTGTTCTGTTGAACATAAGGTTGCTATGGATCAGACACGATTTGATGGTACCTAAACAACAACAACATAATTTCTTTTCATAGATTTAGCTGATTGTGTCCACTGTATTTCATCTGGCAATGTCCTAATATTTAATTACCATATGTGTTGTTGATAAAAGGGTGTTTTTAGTGAATAAATCCAGTAGCAGGGTTGAAGAAGTAATAAATCTTCTTTAACATCGATGAAAAACTACTAATCAGTCTTCAGGTTTGGAAACAAAACAAAACAAAACAACAATCTAACTAGCACCAGAATGTGGTGTTCTTTGAGAAATATAAATATCTGCCAGTCAGTTCAAATAAAACATTTAATTGCTACCTTATCCTATTCTTATTTCTTTTCACTTGAAAAAGGTAGTTAGAGATTAAAAGACCCTCTTTTTCAGTCCTTAAATAAATTATTCATGGAGTTAAAATTTTCATCCCTAACACTTGCAAAAGAGGGCATCTTGCATGCACACAGAGTATGAAAATCTGTGATTATTAACTGAAATCTTTAAATGTAGTGGAGGTCTGCCCACACAAAATGCCCGTGCAAGGAGTCTGTGAGAGAAATGCAACCAAGTTATGAATAAAATACTATGAGGCCAAAACAATTCTGTGGGTGCTATGCACTTGGGGAGAGAATCCTTATGTTACCATTTGAGAAATGTTCTGGAGCCAATGTTTGCAATTCTCTCTTACATTTATATCCCATATTCCCCCAGAAATCACAGTGTTATACTCTATACTGACTGCTATCGAGTGGGCTCTGGCTCATAGAAGCTCAAGTCAGTTTTATCAAAAGGGTCATTGAAAGATGTATCACTGAATACCTGACAGTAGAACCAGAACATTCCAGTCCATGTGAGTGTGTGTGTGTGTGTGTGTGTGTGAGTGTGTGTGTGTGTGTGTGTGAGTGTGTGTGTGAGTGTGTGTGTGTGAGTGTGTGTGTGTGAGTGTGTGAGTGTGTGTGAGTGTGTGTGTGAGTGTGTGTGTGTGAGTGTGTGTGAGTGTGAGTGAGTGTGTGTGTGTGTGAGTTTGAGTGTGTGTGTGAGTGTGAGTGTGTGTGAGTGTGTGTGTGAGTGTGTGTGTGTGAGTGAGTGTGTGTGTGTGTGAGTGTGTGTGAGTGTGTGTGTGTGTGTGTGTGTGTGTGTGTGCAATGACTGTCAACAAGCTGAACTGACACAGGGGCTGCAGACCTTGGCCCTCAAATATAACACCAGCTGTGGGGATAACACAGGGCTGTGCACCGGATTTCTCAATTGATGCAGCATTCCTGGGAGCTGGAACGGACTCCACAGCATTTCAATAGATCATTTAAGCATTTGGATTTTAGTCAGTAACATAGGGGATGGTATAACTAGAGAGCCAAATAAAGTAATTTTTACAATTCTGCATTTTCCCATAACTAGAGGAGGGTACCGGTTCAAAAGCTTTTGTCTGTCCGAACTTGGGCCACTTACATTTTATGTCTTGCTTTGTAGCCTCATTTTGGAAAGACCCTCTTAATACCTAGCTCTCTATTATTTTGCGAATTCACGGCAGGTCTTCCAATATGTTAATGGAATAACATTTAAAGGTTATGGCACAGGAGAACTGAAATGTAGCACTAACGAAAATGCCTATAGATTCATTTCAGGATCAAATTGATTTAACAAAATTGAAGATTTCTGGTAACACAGATAATTTTTCATTCATTTCTTATCTTGCTTTCACTCCTTTTTTCTATTTCTACTTGATCTGAATTTATGTAGATTGCTATTTTTATTTTCAAATATTTATCTCAATGTTATCATATATTATTTAATTGGGGTAATAATTTCATTTATTATTGAGACCAATTAATAATGATCTCAATATAATTCCTTTATATTTTGTTTACAATATAATTGTGTTTAAATATATTTCTATAAATGTATTTAAGTATGTTTGCATACATAAAATATACTTAAATATATAAATATATGTGTATATATTTATTATACTTAAATATATGTATTTAAGTATACTAAGTTTATATCTAAACATATATGTATATACTTATATATAATTATCTTATATGTAAGATAAATAATATAATTTATAATATAATCTATAAGATAAATCTTGCTCCATTTCACTTCTAGAAGACTGTCCCTGAAGTCATCTTGTTGCTTCTTTGGGGAACATGTGTGAAAATAAACAAGATAGGCTTGATAGACAAAACAGGCTAACTCAGATTTAAGATATTCTTAGTCTCTGAAACTGGTTCCAAATTTGAGTTTACAATTCTAAAATTCTATTTCCCAAGTCACAGTTATGATCATAACTTGTAGCATTATTTTGTAGGCTTCTTACATTGAAGGTTACCAATACAATGTTGGATTTCTTTCTTATTAGTTCGTTCAGAAATAATACAAAGATAGTAAAAAAGAACCTTTTCCCTCCTGTTCATAGATGAATTAAAATATTATTTTGGTATTTTTAAATCATCATCCAGTGTTAGTGTACATTGTTAGAAGTATTAAACGAGCATTATAAAAGAGAAATACAAAAAGCCTTTTGACTAACTCAGAATAGTTAAATTTAACTCAGTTTTTGCTGATTTAGCCTGTTCTATTGATCAAACTGTCTCCACAAGAGTCCTGTCATGTTTGTGTTAATTGCCAAAACCCATAATTAACTAAGTGGATGTGTTTTCTGTAACCAATCAAGGATGAGAAAGGTATACACCCAAAGGAAGGGGATTAATAGATACATTATTATAAAATGCCTTATGAAATCATTATTTCATGATCAAGATGTAGAAATAAAGATTAAAGGGGGAAAATTCTTCAACAGTTGATTGTTTACCTAGTTTCCTAGGCAACCAAGAAGCCTTCAGTCAAGGAAGCAAAATCTAAAGACACCAAATAGGATGGAAACTTATATAAGAAAACTTATACAACGACTTTGTGCCCCTGCTGTCATTATTCTCTTAATGCTTTGCGAGTAAAAGAGTCCTTTTGACTAAGTCAGTAAAGGCTTGTTTGACTTGCTTGTTCCTCAGAGTATAAATAAATGGGTTTAACATGGGCGAAATGGATGTTCCCAGTATTGTTACTGCTTTATTAATGACCGTTTCATCTTTTGCTGAAGGTTTGACATAGACAAAGATGCAGCTGCCATAGGTGATGGAAACCACAAGGATGTGGGAAGAGCAGGTGGCAAAGGCCTTTTTCCTTTGTTGAGCAGAGGGGATTCTGAGAATCGTTCTCATGATATATGTGTAGGACAAGACCACGCACAGGAGAGTGATGAGTAAGATCAATGCAGAACAGATAAGCACCATCTGCTCTATGAATGCTGAATCTGTGCATGTGATCTTCAGGATAGGATTGGTATCACAGATAAAGTGGTCAATGACATTAGAATCACAGAATTCCAGATCAAGTACCAGGGTGAGAGGGGGGAATATAAGAAGCAAAGTAATCATCCAGCAGCCTATGATAAACCTTTGGCAGACCTTGTGGGTCATGATGGTCATGTAGTGCAGGGGGTTGCAGATGGCCACATATCGATCATAGGACATGGTGGCCAGGAGGAAAAATTCTGTTATTATAAACAGGTCTGCAAAAAACATTTGGCCTATGCAAGCATCATAGGTAATGGTCCTGTCACCTGTTGATAAGCTGTATAGGAATCTCGGAATGCAGGCAGAGGTGAATGAGATTTCCAAGAAGGATAAATTTTGGAGAAAAAAGTACATGGCAGTTTTAAGGCGGGGATCCACTGATGTGAGGATGATGATGGTCAGATTTCCAGCTATGCTCAACATGTAGGTGATGAGTAGAAACACGAAAATCAGAATCTGCAGTTGTGGGTCTTCTGTCAGTCCCAGGAGGATGAATGTGGTTATGGTCGTATGGTTTCCCATCCCTATGTCATGACTTCTGCTTAATCTGTGTATAAAATTGAGAGACATGATGGGGAATGATTTTATTCTGATTGGTGTTGATTTTAAAAGTCAGGCAATATATTTCATATGTATTTGCTTGAGTTCATCATGGATAATTTTTAGAAGTGTCATGCTCTCAACTCTTGATATGTAGATTTGAAATCTGGCTTTAAACATTCTTAACAACAACATAGGGCAAGATACACATTTTACATTGCAATCCATGTACCATCTTACACATCAACTGTCTTACACCTTAAACAAAATATCACAAAATGATTAACTCTTAGAATGATCTGCCAAATAGTTGTTTCTATTTTTAGAGATGTTATTAAAAAATTACCAATGTCATTATTTGAATTTCTGGGCTACTAGTTGGAATGCCTGTTCGTTTGGTATAAAACAAATACAAAACAATGCATTTTTAAAATAATTTCTTTAAGGGTAATGTAATTCAAACTATAATTATATCTTATTTTTCATAATTTTTCCATTTATATTTTGGCATGGACTGATCTAGAGCATATACTTCTGCCACATAGAATAATAGTATCATATTTTTCTTAGAAAAATATTTCCCTTATCAAAAACTGAAATTGTAATCAGTTACATTTATCTTCTTGAAACTTTTTCCAGGAGAAATTTTTAAGCTCCTGATTGTGACAAAAAAGATGATTAAAAACTCTGTTATACCAATTTAGGAGTCTGTTTTACAGCTTTAACCAATGCTATAGTTACTATACAAAAGATACTATGAGGGAGGGGGAACGGGGAGAGAGGGGAGGGAAAAAAAGGAAAATGAGCTGATCCCAGGAACCCAATTGGAAGGAGAATTTTGAGAATGATGAGGGCAATGAATGTATAAGGGTGTTTTACTCAATTGATGTATGTATGGATTGTGATAAGAGTTGTATGAGCCCTAGTAAAATGATGTATTAAAAAAAGAAGTAGAAGAGATAAAAAGATCTTAGAAGGTTAAAAAAAGATACTTTGTCAAGTATTTATATCTCTAATAACATATCACTTTGGCACAGATCACAGAGAGAATTGTTACATATTAAATTCACTACAAAATAAGGGGATATATTTTAAAAGATTACATGCTAGTTGAATATAGTCCTCTTTTTATTATTTTGTTTCATTTTGTTTTATTTTGAACTCCTATACACTAATTTTTCTTATTTTGAAATCATTTATAACCGCCTCTGTGAGTATTGAATTACATTTTCAACTTCACTCTGGTTTTACTTGCGTTTACTTGCAATAATTTTCTGTAAACTTCAGAAGAGTTTATTGTAAGGCTTCAGTAGTTTATTATATGGCTTCTGAACATTCCATTCCACTGACATGATTCTTGACAAGGCTAGGTTGCTGTTTAACGCTAAGTAAAATCTATCCAGTTTTCTTAGAGCTTTCATTCATTTGGCCAAACCACCCATTCCTTCTCTCTATTTTCTTGCATACCATCCACAAAATAGGATGTTTGTTTAATCTTTTTAGGTCCTTTGAAGTTATCTCCTCTACTTCTGTACAACTGAGTTTTCTCATATTTTTCTAGTTTCTCTTCCCTGCTTTTCTATATTTTTCATGGACATTCCCATGAATGTATGATTTAACATTATAAAATTCTTTCTGGCTTTAAGCATCTGCAAGTTTCAATTTCCTTCCAAATATATATTTAAAATCCAAATAATATATTCAAAATATAATTTCACATCACAAAATATAATTTAAAATCACATCTTTTTTCACATCACATTTATAACTTCAATGTCCTTCCAAATAATTTATTCAAAATACAATTTCACATCAAAATATAACTTCACAAAATAAAGTATGACAGGGGTTTCAATAAACCACTCTTATTCTGGTTTTCCCTCTATGTATGCTTTACTCAAAATAAGACCAGTATTTATAATCTTATTTTAGCAATAGAAAATCTTTGGGTGGGGTTTAACACCATTGCCTGCTGACTAAAGGTTGGCGTTCGAGTCCATCCATAAACTCAAAGAAATCAAATTTATTTCCTTCAAGTTCATTCTAACTCACAGCAGCTCTATAGAGGACAGAGACTACCCACGTGGGCTTATGAGGCTGCAGATCTCTATGGAAGCAAAACGCCGCATTTTTCTCCACTGGTGAAGCTTCTGGTTAGCAGCCAAACAAGTAACCCAGGACACAGCAGCGCTCCAGAGCAAGTCCAAAGCACCAGGAAAGTAAAAACCTATCAATCTCCTGGCAAAATCCGTAATTAGAAATGCAATGGAGCGTGGTTCTGATATACTTAGGCTTGCTTTAAATCAGAATAAATTTGATGGCAACTTTAATTATTATTAACAATAGTATTCTCTCATTATAGCCATCTGGAAGTTCTATTCACATTGAAGCCATCTTTCCGTTAACTTCGCTGTTTAACTGACTCTAACTTAGAAAATTTTGGTTGTTTGTTTCATTTTTTGATAACAGCTATATTGTACATTGTGTCAATACTGTACTGTGAAACTTTCATTGTGGCAACAATTTCACAATTTCCTTCATAAGTCTTATAGAGTAATTCTCATATGTCCTATGGAATCATCATAGGTCACAATGGTTTACATAGCAACACATGTGATACAATTTGGTTTAATTTTTACAGAAAAATACCTCCAGATTTTCTCCCACGTAGCCACGAATTGCATTAAAACCAGCAACTTTTCAATTGCAGCCCAGCACACAACCATGTGCACAAGCAGAGCTCCTCAAATGAACTTTCAAGACCAGAGATCGCAGTGGAGTCCATGCTGAGCCTGGCGCCTCGGTGGCCATGCATTTATCTGCAGGGGTCCCGGACGAGAGGTGGGAGGGGTAGCCGGTCACCACAATGACTGCATAACCCCACGCAAGGGAAGAGAACAACAGAATTGTGAATAGATATATTACATAGTGTGAGATATGGCAAATATAGAGATATAAAAATAGTGCTGGGGCGGGGGAGGGAAGGGATAAAAGTGGATATAAAGGAGGTCAAGAAGGCGAATGTTTGAAACTGATGGTGGTGACAGGTGTACAGCACCGCTTGATATGGCTGAATTGTGGAATGTTACAATATCTGTAAGACCTCCTCATAAAGTGATAAAATTACATTTAAGGCAAAAAAAAAAACCAGTTTTTAAAAATACATGTGTAATACACCAGGTAAAAGTTATGGATGTATACTTCAATCATGATTAGAGCTGTGGACACCCTGTGGGGATAGTTGTGCTCTGTCTTCAGGATCATTGTGATAAAAAAAAGACTGAGGACTCTAAATTCTCCATGTGTACCCATCGCTGCTCTGTGATTGCTTCTCAATAAATACCAATAAACAATGCCAACATCTTCTCAGATGATTTCTAATTCTTTTTCAAGTCCATCAAGAAATTTAAGGAAGAAAGTTCCTCAGAGAAGCCCAATTTATTTGGCTACCTTGTATTTTTCATTTCTTTGTTTTCAATACATGGACAAGTCAATACGTTTTGCTACTAGGGTTACGGTTCATATATAGATTTTGCCCCAATAAAAACATCCATGCGATCATTGATGCCTGCAAGCATGCTCTTTCAGTTATACACTAGTGATGAAGGTGCCTTCAAAACAGGCACAGACAAACACTTAATTTCCAGGAGATTTGCTGGATCAATTAAATTCAGCTCAGAAGACAGTCACAATATATATATTTAGGATTACACACATGTAATCTTGATAGAGATTTTTGAATGACAGCGTGATTAGGGACCAACAATAAAGAAGATTTTGGAAAATCAGAAAGTGTACAAGAATTCAGCGTAGGATTTCCCCCTTCACAACAATTCATCTGCTTATTCTTTGAGGGTAGAATGGGTCCTCTTCTAGGCATTTCATTGGGAAACCTCTTCTCCCCTCCCCACACACCCTACAGCACTAACCTTGCCCCGTAAGACTTCTTTTTGTTCTCCAAACTCAAAGAACACTTCAGAGGAACATGATTTGAGTCCCTGGAGAACGAGAAAACTGTTGCTTGAAATCGTATATAGTGAAGACAACAGAAGTCTTCGGGGGAAGGGTTTAGAGAAATAAAAACACCATTTTCAAAAGTGTATCGATCTTGATGGAGGATATGTCAGGAAATATTATCTTCACATTCTGATAGTTTTGTTTCATAATGGCCTCCATGATCTTATACCAGTATTTTTTGACTGCCTTTGTAGTGCCTTGTTCCAGCAATGAGGAGATGTGATCTGCCCACTACATGTTTCCTTTTTCAAGTAAATTTCTGAAAATTTCTTCTCTCCATAGGGGAGAGAGAACTGACATTAGGACTTAGTCCAAAGCTATTACTTCCCAAGTCTGGTAGAATCACATGGAAGATAATGAATTAATTAAATTACTAACAATAGACTAAGTAATTAAATAATTTAAGTAAAAGATTAATAAAGTTGGTATGTAGATAATTTTCAGTTACATTATTGCCTGAAGAACTCATCATCATAGGGTCAATGTCAACTCATAGTAACCCTACAAGACAGGGTAGAACTGCCCCTGTGGAGTTTGAAGACTACTAGAGTAGACAGCCTTGTCTTTCTCCAAAGCAGCAACTGGGGGTTTCGAACAGCTGACTGCCAGGGCTCCTCTTTCATCAAGAGCCACCTATTACTGGTGTCTAACACAACCCTGGACATTTTCAGCCCTATTCCTGCTCATGGATGTTTTATAAAGCCTGTGTACACTCTCTTGTGATTTATTAACTTCAGTTTCTATGTCTTTACTGAACTGAACATTTAAAGAGTGCAGACATTGAAACTCTTCTTCAGGTAATACTCAGTATAAGGCCGATAGCACAAGTTTTTCAATTATCTTTAGATGGTGTGGTTTACATTTATTAATTCTTAAAGTCAGCCTTGCAAATGTTTTCAATTTATGAAAATTCACAGACTTGTGTTCTTTTTTCATTTTGAACTACAATTTAATTGACTATTAACATTTCCACCATTTGGATAATCTAGCTGTTTCCCGGAGGAAACCATCTGCTACAGCCCACAGAAAGTGCTTACCCTTTGAAAAGGCCATTATGGTTTCAGTTGTTTATTGTTCCTGATGATTTTGAACCTTAAAGAGATGAAGTAGTATGTTTTCAGAGGCTTGGGTGTGAATTTCTGCCCAATCCTTCTCATAGATCCTTTTTTTGTGTCCTATGCATCCTAAGAAAAATTAACTATTTATTTAATATATTCATTTTCAACTTGTGGTTAAGTCATTCTTAGAAGACTGACTTTGAAGATATACTACTGTTGAAGGTCATAGCAGGAGCTGTCTCTGGTTTCAAAGTCAATCATATTCAACAATTCTAAAGGTAGTTTAGAATTTTTACAAGGATGACATTTATTATATTTGCTAAATGTGAAACAAGTGGGTAAACAACATTCCTTGGTGACCTAGGTCCTCGAATCTGTTATTAATTTAATGAACATTTGGCAAACCTGCAGAGTATGTAGCCGAGGGGATACTGTCCTCAGAGAAATGAATATGTCACAATAACATTGCATGCAAACCATGTGAAAATATGCAATGCAAGCCTGTATCCTTTCTTTTTCCTTCCCCTGTCCCCACACCCACACCCACACCCACTCTGTTTTCTAGAATCCTTGGCAGACAGCAGAATAAAATAACCCCTTCATTCGGTCATTGTTATAAGGTGTCATCAGGTAGATTTTAACTCATAGTGCCCAATGCACAACATAATGAAGTTTTCCCTGGCCCTGTGCCATCCTCACAATTGTTATGTTTGAGTCCATTGTTGCAGTGCCATGGCGCCAAAGCACCTCTTTTACAAGGACCTTTTGCTTTACAAAGCATAGGACTCTTTTCCAGGGTCTTGTCCCTCCTACTAACTTTAAAGACCAATGTCATTAACAATTTACATATATGAACAAGTGATGTACTTAGGTGATATTAAAACAAATATGAATAAGAGTACTTTTTAAAAAGCTTTATTGGTACTTCATCTACATATCATATAATTCAATAGTTCAATCATATCAAGAAGAGTTGTACAATCTTTACCACAATCAATTATAGAACATGTTCTTCTCATATTCAGTGTTTTTTAAAAAAATTTTTCAATTTTGGCAAAAACATACACAACAGAACATTCCCAATTCAACAACTTCGACATGTACAATTCATTGCTATTGATTATACTCTTTGTGTTATACAACCATTATTGGGATCCCTCACCAAATGTTTCCACTACCATTAAAATTACCTCGATGTCCCATAAGCGAGAACTCTTCCTCTTTGATCCATGGTAACCATGGGTCAAGTTTGGTTGTTTTTGTACTTTTAAGTAGTTTCTTGATATAATACTCACATTTCATACACTCCCATAGCTAAATTACTTTTTAAAATAGTTGCACAAATATCATCACAATCGGTTCTTATGATTTCTCTTTCTTCCGGTATTCATTGATTGCTCCCCAATTCCCCTCCTCCTCCCCCTCTTCCCAATAAATTATTGCATCAGTTATTTTCTCTATGCATCTACTTCTATTTTTCTGAAACTAGAAACCTAAAAAAAACAAAAGGCAAAAACAAAACTGTAAGAAAACAATAATAGTAATATAAAGATAAAAGTAAAAATAAAGAGTAAGATAGAAAAGACCACCAACAATATTTAAAAAGCTGGAGAAGAAATTTCTGTCATGGAACAACTGAGATATATATTTGAGCATAAAGCAGGTGATGATGTTTTCACTGGTAGTCAAAGAAGTGAAAAATCAGTGATATTGCAGTATTCCTATAAGGTGGTATCACAGAAGACCTCCTTCTAGAACTTTGAACTCCACATACTGGGTTTTTACAGAGTAGCCAAATGAAATTCTATATTGAGAATGAAACAAAAAAAATTAACTTTATAAAAGTTGATCTTTAGAGTGTTCAATGTATTTGTCTACCAATCTATGAAAATATTCTCTCATAGAGTTGTACATTAAGGAGTAGAATGCTAACACCAAGCTTGGCAGTTCAAATACACCAGATAAGGGTATCTACTTCATAAAGATTTACAATCTCATTAGGCATTCTCGTGTACACTCCCTCAATACAATAGCACCTTACTCAGCTAAACAGTCATTCCATGACACCCACCTTCCCGATATGATTGCTGAAGACAGACGTGTGCATAAGCAAATGGGAAGAAAGCTGATGGTGCCCAGCCATCAAAAAGATATGGCATCTGGGGTCTTAAAGGGTTGAAGGCAAACAAGCGGCCATCTAGCTCAGAAGCAACAAAACCCACAGAGAAGAAGCACACAAGCTTAAGTGAACACGAGGTGTTGAAGGGATCATGTAGCAGACACCAAAGAACCAAAACCATCATTGTGTGATCACCTTCCCCACATAAACTTTGAAGAAGACAAATGTGCGCATAAGTAAGTGTGTTTAAGAAGGCTGATGGTGCCTGGTTATTGAGAGATATGGCGTCTTGGGACTTAAAGGCTTGAAAGTAAACAAGTGGCCATCTAGCCCAGAAGCAACAAAGCCCACATGGAAGCAGCACACTAACATGTGTGATCATGAAGGGCCGAGGGGACAAGGTTTCAAGCAACAAAGGCGGGGGGAAAATCATATCATCATGAATGAGGGGAGTGCATGATGGGGACCCAATGGCCATCTGTAGACAGCTGGATATCCCTTGCAGAGTAGTAGTGGGGAGGAGATGAGTCACTCATGTTTCAGTGTAGCAACAATGAAACTCAAACATTCATCTAGTTCTTAAACGTTTCCTCCCCACCAATTATCATAATCCCCATTCTACCTTGCAAACCTGGTTAGACCAGGGGATGCACAGTGGTACAGTTGGGATCTGGAAACACAGGGAATCTAGGATAGATGAACTCCTCAGGACCAATGGTGAGAGTGGTGTCACCAGGAGGGAAGAGGGTGTCAAAAGGGATATCCGATCTCAGGGATCTACATATAACATCCTCTCTGCGGGATGGGCAACAGGAAAGTGGGTGAAGGGAGATGCCGGGCAGTGTAAGATAAGATAAAATAATAATTTATAAATTATTAAGGATTCATGAAGGAGGAGGTAACAGGGAGGGGGGAGGGAAAAAGGGAAAATGAGCTGATTCCAGGAACCCAAGTGGAAGGCAAATTTTGAGAATGATGAGGGCAATGAATGTATAAGGGTGCTTTACTCAATTGATGTATGTATGTATTGTGATAAGAGTTGTATGAGTCCCAATAAAATGATTTATTAAAAAAGAATAAGATGTACAGTCTCAGATTTTTGAGAAGACACATGACAGAGTTATTTTTTTATCCTATACGGTTTCTGTAATTAAAAAGCATTTCATAAGAGTGGGTTGTTTTGTTGCTTGCATGTTTATGTAGTAGTGAGGTTTTGTGACACCTTGGGTTGGTCAGGCTTCTTAGTGTTTTAGCGAAATCACCCCCCTCGAGGGGTATGAATACCAGGATTGTAGCTGAAGGGACAGAAGTGGTGGTCTAAGATGCGTATAAATAACAATACAATATACTAAGGGTTCTCAAGGATGGTAGGGTGTAGGAGGGATGGAATAAAGAGGAATTGATATCAAGGGGCTCAAGAAGAAAAATAATATTTTGAAATTGGTGATGGCAATATTTGTTCATATCCACTTAATATAATGGATGTATGGATTGTTATAATATATTGAAAAACCCATAATAAAATGATTTTTAATAAAAATTAAGATCAATTCTCCCCCTCAATCCTACAAATAAAAAAAATTCTCATTGGTTCAGCAGTTAAGAGATACTAAGAGTACTAATTATTCATGATGTTCTGAGCACCATGTAATTTATTCCACAAAAGGGATCTTTTGTGATTGGCAATAAGTTGTAAGAAGTTAGAGTAGAATGCAACTCCCTTATTCAGGTCATAGCCGTGATGCAATTAAAAGGAATTTTCCTCAGGGGTGGCCCAATTCCTGTGTAAGTTTACTCTACTCAGAATTTTCCTGCTTCTGGCTGGTCTGGATCATGCAGTGGCTCATTGACTGCCAGCTGTTTGGGACTTGAGCAACAGCTCACCCTATTGCCAACTTTGAGAACCTTCAACCACCGGATCAGACCCGGAGAGTTGGGTTCACGGGACTCAATCAGCACCAGTCTGAACTGCTGACCCTGGAGTTATGTGCTTCTGTTACCAAAATCCTGTCTACTTCCCATTCCCTCGGGCTGCTTCCCAGTTAGTCAGTGTGTGATGCACGGGAAGCTTCCAGCTATCTGATCCACTGACTTGATCCACATGGGATTTACATGCTTTGACAATTATGTGAACCATTTTCTTGTTATAAATTTTCTCTTTATATATATTTACATATCTCTCACCTAACTGCTGTGGAGTAGATGCCCACTCATAGTGACCCGATAGGACAGGGTAGAACTGTCCCTGTGGGGTTCTGAGATTTTAATGGCTTATGAGAATAGAAAGCTCTGCCTTTCTCCAGAAAAAAAATGTATGCAAAAATATAAATCTTAATAGAAATACATGAAGATGCAGATATAAATTTATAAATCGATGTATATATGTAAAGCATTAGCTTAGCTACCCCCAGAGAACCCCGCTAAATCTTCTACTTGTGTGTATGTGTTTATGTGTGTGTGTTTGTGTAAAACCTCCTCAATTAAAGTGTGTACATCAGTAGTAGTAAGAGTATGTATTATGGAAGAACCAGAGACAGAGAAAATAACTTTTAGAAATCTGAATTTATCCATAATTAAGAAAAGAGATTATCTGCCGAAGGATGGGGCTCAGGGTGCACACCCTTGGGGTGGAGATCCACTCAGGGATGCTGAGGGGCAATGTGGCCCGGAGTTAAAGCCCCAGAGTCGCCCTGGTAAACATGGCCCAGGAGTTAAAGACCCAGATTTCCCCTGGTAAAGCCCCCAAGTCACCGTTCTAGTGGTCCCAAGTCACTTGGAGAGAGTGGAAGGGCTGACGTGGCAGGTGTCCAGTGGTTCCAGGTGGGCTTGGTCAGCGATTAGTGGACCCTAGCATTGCTTCGGGTCTCTTAGAGTCTCAACCCCTTCAAACTTTAAAAGTAGGAGCGGCTGTGATTGTGTTGCTATTCCTTAAGGGTACTGCCAATTCCCAGGGCCTGTTTTCTCCTGGTGCCGTGTCTTGAGTTGGCTAGACCTGGAATGGCCAGCTTTCAAGGTGAAGTTCAAAGTTTGAAACTGGATAATGATTCACTTGTAGAAGGAGAAAATGACCAGGTACTGGTGGCAGTGGTGGTCAGTTTTGCTTTGATTACTACGATGGTATATGCACTTTTTATAAATACACATCAGAACATTCACCTAGAAAACCAAGAGCTAAAAGGGAACTCTTGGAACAACTAGAAACCGAAGAAGAAGCACCTGTTGCTGCTGGACATGCATTGTCCAATCTGTTTACACCAGGCCGTCCCTGTTGAAACCAGCTGTGGACAGCTTTTCTGTGGTAACTGCATTATCGCATACGGGCATGCACATGGTTCCTGGCCCGGGCTCTCAGCTAGCTGTCCAATTTGCAGACAAATGGTAACATGACTCTTACAAGTATTTGGTCCTGATGAACAGCCTCGGGGATGCTTTGGGATTGTGGCATGATGTTAAGGACTACCACGGGAGATTCGCAGGGCAGCCCAGATCTATCATAGCAAGAACTATGGACCTACCCACTTTACTGAGTCGTGCCTGTAGGGAAATGTTTTCAGTTGGGGACCTTTTCTGGTGTTCTGAATCAGGAAAACACTGTGTTTAATGGGAGTTTAAAAACTCCAATATCACCTCTAGACTTTGTTCCTGAGGCCATGTTTGGAATCCCAGGCTTTCTAGTGCCCTTCGCTGTCATCTTTTTCTTGCTTAATTACATCTGTACTATGTATTGAGGAGTGATAACACAGAATCTATATAGATGAAGAAAAATGGGCTTACCAGAATATTTAATCTAGTCTATAAAATCACAGTAAAGGATCCCTAAACTTTGATTTCTGCATGCATACCTATGACTATAGGAATGATTTTCAGGATTATTTTCAGGTTTATAAGTTGTCAATACAGTTTTGTTTGACTTTCTTAATATTTCAATCACAATAAAACAAAACTAAACTCCAATGTATCAGGAGAGTTCAAAAGAACCATGTTTAACTGTACCCTCATTCATAGTTTAATGACAAATGTTATTTTATGTTTTCACATAACAAGTTTTGTTTGCATTAACAGAAGTGTCAAAGTTACTTCTGTTGGAAGCTGTATGCAGCTCGCTTCCTACATATTATGTGGCTGGTGTTTGTCTTGACAGTAGGCGTTAAACCTGCTAGATTTATGCCTACACGATTAATAATCCCCAGGATATTCATTGTCTAAGGGAGTGCAATGAAATGTCAGCAGAAAAGTGCAGTTTGGTAAAAATTGCAAGGGATGACTTTGTGGCAGAATCACCAATAGACTTGGTGATAATGTTGGTGCTGGAGGCTTAGGACGTGTTCAGAGAGAGATTTCTGGAAGGATTCCATTGAAACTTGGAGGACTCAGTAGAAAATGAGGCTAAGGAGAGTCTTCAATAAAGAGAAAGACTAAAGGAAGTTTAATATGTTGGATCACATAAGGGAAGATAGTGAATAATATAGTTAAACCTTTTTGATTGTGAATTAAGTGGGTGTTTACATATCACATAATCATTTTTCTATTAAACAACTTTACTAACGTTTCAACACATCCAATATCTTGCCCTGTATTCCCACTTTTGTGAGTGAGCTTATCTCCTTCTTAAGGGCTGTCTTCTTCCCCTTCACCAAATTAACATCTGAATACCCTTTGATTTATTACTTCCCCCCTTATTTTATCCTCTCACTCCTGCTAACAAAGTTTGTTTCTTTTATGAAAATTTGTATCTTGATTTTTTAAAAGTAATAGTGCATTCATACAATATTTGTTTTGTGCTTATTTAATTACTTCTCTCAGTATAATGTTCTTCAAATCTATCTATGTTATGAGATTTTTCATATTTTGATTATTATTCTCCAGCAATGCATAATATTTCTGTGTGTATATAGCAAAGCTTTTTTATCCGTCCTTTCAAATAGGCATTTAGGCTGCTTCCATTGTGTTTATATTGTGATTAGTGCTAGGGTGAGTATGGGAGTTCCTCTATTGTGTTCCTTACTTATGTAACATATACATACCAAGTAGAGGGTTTGTTGGGTCATATGGATTTCCTACTCAAAACTGCTTGAATAAGCACCACACTGCTTCTGATGGCGGTTGTGTGGCTGACAGTCCCCCCAGCAATGGCTGAGGGCTCCAATCTCATCACACCCTCTGCCAGCACATGTTCTTTTTTGTTTTCAAATTTATTAATGTCTGTGTGATGTAGTAACTCATCCTTTTTCAAATATGCAATTATCAGATGGCTAGTAATGATCAACATTTCCTCATGTTGGTTAGCTGCCTTGATGTCTTCTTTAGTGAATGTCTGTTCATGTCCTATGTCCAATTTAATTGAATTATTCATCTTTTTGTTGCTAAGGTGATATATTTTTCTATAGATTTTAGATATTAGTCCCTGTCCAATATATAATTGCCCATTTTCCCCCACAGCCTTTGCATTCGCCTACGTTTTGATGAAATCTTTAGATTACATATCTGTCTTAATTTTAGGAAGACTCAGTCAACTATTTTATTTACTGTTGTATGTGTATTTTTCATTACATTTAATAGTGTGCTGATCTGTCTCTTAGGGTCTTTAAGTTTGCCACTATTGTTTTTCATATATGATTTTTATAGTTCTAGGGTATATAGTTAAGATATTTAATACACTTTGAGTCCATTTGGAAAAAAGATAGGGCTTTCTACTACTAGAAACAGTTGTTGTTAGGTGCCATTGACTTGACTCTCACCCACAGCAAACCTATGCACAATAGAGTGAAGCGTTGCATGGTCCTACACCATCTTCATGATTGTTTCTATGAATAGTCCCATCGTTGTAGCCACTGTGTCAATCCATCGCATCAAGGGCCTTCCTTTTTTTCCCTCAAACCTTCCACTTTACCAAACATGATGTCCTTCTCCAGGGACTGGTCTCTCCTGATAATATGTCCCAAGTGTTTGAGATTAAGCCTGAACATCCTTGACTCTAAGGACCACACTGGCCTTACTTCTTCCAATATCCATTGGTTTATCCTTTTAGCAGTTCATGATATGTTCAACACGAAATTCAAATGCATCAATCCTTCTCAGGTCTTCCTTATTTAATGTCTAACTTTCACATGCATATGATGCAGTGGAAAATGCCATAGCTTGAGTCAGGCGCAATTTGGTCCTCAAAGTAACAGCCTTGCTCTTCAATACTCTAAGAAGCCCTGTGCAGCAGATTTACCTAATGTAATGCATCTTCTGATTTCTTGACTACTGCTTCCATGAACATTGATTGTAGATCTGAGTAACAGAAAGCCCTTGATGTTACCTGTTAGGTCAGCTGTGAGGATTTTGGTCTACCTTTCATTGAGATGCCATCCATACTGAAGGCTACAACCCTGAATCTTCATCAGCTGTGCTTCAGGTATTTTTCACTTTCAGCAAACAAGGCTGTGTCATCTTCATACCTTGGCATTGTTAATAAGCTTCCCTCCAATTCTGATGTCACATTCTTCTTCATATAATTCAGCGTTTCTGATGATTTGCTCAGCATATAGATTGAACAAGTATGGTGAGAGGTAAGACCCTGACTCATATCTCTTCTTATTTTAAACCTGATTTTATTCCCTTGTTCTGTTCACTCAACTGCCTCTTGATCTATGTATATGTTCCAAATGAAAACAATGAAGGGTTCAGAAATCCCCATTCTTCTCAAGGTTATCCACAGTTTATTATGGTTCATGCAGTCGAATGCCTTTCCATAATTGATAAGACACAAGGAAACATCTTTCTGATGTTCTATGCTTTCAGCCAAGATCCATATGACATCAGCAGTGATATCCCTTGTTCCATGTCCTTTTCTGAATTCAGCCTGAACTTCAGGCAGTTTGTGTCAGTATATTGCCACAAACTTGTTGGATGATGTTATGCAAAAATTTACTTGTGTGCAATATCAATGATATCATTGTATAGTTTGAACATTCTAACGGGTCACCTTTGTTCGGAATGGGCACAAATATGGATCTGTTCTAGTCAGTTGCTAATGCATTCAGTATTTGAACATCTTCCTTTAGAATCACTGGTTTTTGCTCATATGCTATCTCCTGAAATTGTGGACTGCTGCCTAGTTCTTCCTGGTACAGTGATTCTGTGTATTCTTTCCATCTTCTATTGATGCTTCGTGCATCATTCAATCTTTGGACAATGGAATCTTTCAAAATTGCAACTCAAAACTTGAATTTTTTAGTTCTTTCATTTTCATATATGTGGAGAGTGCGGGTCCATTGTGCTTTTCTAACTCTCTGTCCTTGCACAATTTTGCTTTGGCTTTTGCCATGAATGGTGGTCTTGATGTCCTCCTTCAGTGCTCCAGGTCTTCTGTCATTAGCCTTCATTGTGTCAAATCTTTTCTTGAGACATTCTTTACATTCAGGTGGGATGCACTCATTGTTGTGTTTTGGCTCCTTTGGACTTGTTTTCATTTTTTTCAGTTTTATCCTTAACTTATATATGAGCAATTGATGGTCTGTTCCGCAGTTGGCCTGTGGTCTGGTTTGAGTGGCTGCTATCGTGTTGTTGAAAAAAAAAGCATTTGCTATGAACAAGTCGTTTGTTTTGCAAAATTAATTATGCAATCCCCAGCTTCATTTCTATCACCAAGTTTATATTTTCCAACTACTTTTCCTCTCCTTTGTTTCCAACTTTACATTCCAATCACCAATGGCTATTAATGCATTTTGATTGCCTATTAGTCAATCTCTAACAGAAATAGTTGGTAGAAATCTTTGATAACTCCATCGCTAGCATAAATGTGAATAATAGTTGTATTGATTGCATTTCCTTTAGGCCTAAAGATAAAATCCAGTCACTGTTAGCACTGTATTTCATGATGCATTTAGCAAGACCTTTCTAACAATGAATGGTACACTATTCCTCTTGATTGTGTCATGTCTGACTTAGTAAATCATGTGACTTTCTGATTCAGAATGGTCAATACCAGTCCACGGCAGCTCACTAATGTCTAGGATGTCAATCTTTATGCATTCCATCTCATTTTTGACCACTGCCAATTTTCCAAATTAATACTTTGTACATTCCAATTTCGTCATTACAAGATTTTTGTAGCTGTTTCTCTTTACCTCGAGTAGTACCCCATTCACAAATGAAGATCCTAAAATATCTACTCCCACAGGCTTTATGCAACTGACATCACCTGGTCGACTCCCATCCAAGAATTCAACTCTCCTTCAGTCACACTTCAAGTACCCTTATTGCTGAGAGGCCCATCTGGCTGCAATATCTCTGACAATACTCTGCTTCAATTTATATGTTTTCATTATTTTAGGCCTTCAGTATTTGGACATGCTTCGAAAGTGTGCATAAAGTTTACAGCATCTTCTTCCCCCAAATTGTGGAGCCTAGTCCTTCTTCTTGGTCTGTTCTTACAGTCTCTGAAACTCACAGGCCTACTTCTACCATTCGTGCACGTTCACTATGTTGAGATTGACTCGAGGCAGCGAGTTTGTTTTGGGGATGAGTTCATGTTTGTAAATGGAATGAGGTATGATTCCTCTTTCATTTTTCTAATATTTTCCCAACATCAATTGTTGAAGAGACGATCACATCCCCAGTTAATCTCTTTTGTCTCTTGGTTAAAATCCTTTTTCTGTACATACATGAATTCATTTCTAGGGTCTCTGTTCTGTTGTATTGGTCTACATATATCTTGCTGGACCTGTATCAAACTGTTGACTGCTGTTACTGTAGTAGGGTTTCAAATCTGCACGTGAGAGACCACTGGGTTTTTATTCTTTAGCAGGCCTTGTTTATTATGGTTCTCTTTCTTTTCCATCATCGGTAAAGGAATCCAACTAATTTTTGTATGTTGATTATCTACCTTTAAAATATCATTCCTTGTTTCTTCAGTTACCCACTAAGTATTAAGTAGGGTTTTGTTCACTTTCCATGTATTTGATAATTTTCCCCCCATAGATTGTTGATTTCTAAATTAAATGTCTATTGAGTCTGTTTATATATGAAGTAGTTCACTATTTCCAAAAACCATCATTAATACTGAATAAGGAGTTACATTCCACCCTAATGTTCCCACAACTGCTTGATCGTTTACAGCATATTTCACCATGGAGTTGATTACGCTGTGGTTGATCACATCATGGAGGAGTCTCAACTGCCAAATTAATGAGAATCCTAGCCTAGTCACGCTGAAACAAAACCTAACTATCAGTTTATCCCTTGTCTGCTAGGCAACTATGTTTATCTCATTAAATCTCACATAATCCCCAAACATAGATTAAAGTCAACCAATGATACAAGTAACATGCGTACAATGAAAATGCACAAACCCATGAACATTTTATGTTTTATAAGGTAACAAAACTATGATTTGTAACAATTGCAGTCCTCATTTCTGCAACTGATCACACATTTGTAGCTAGTATTGAGATCTTTCTTTAACCATCGCCCGGTTTGTATTCCCTTTGCCCTCAACAATTACCCTGCCTGGTCATTGTTCTTTGCCCCGGTCTGGTGAACTAAATCAAGATTCCTGAAGAGTGTAGGCCAGACTAAGAATAGACTTCAAAGAAGGAATTGACTGTCTACTCCAGAGGAAGTAGCCACTGAAAAATTTGCATAGCATCTAAACATTTTCAGATACTGAAGGCCTAATGGAAACAAGCAGAACATTGTTCGAGAAAGCTCCATGAGTATGGTCCTCTAGAGTAGGAGGAATGGAAGTTCCAGAAGGCTTTATTGTGCTCAAATGGCTCTTATATCTCGCTCAAGGGGTAGTTGTGTGAACAGAGTAAGGAATTACTTCATGGTTTACAATTCAGAAATGGTGTGTGTCAGATTGTATTCTCTTAGCATATTTATTCAAACTGTGTGTTGAGCAAATAAACAAAGCATCTAGATTATATGAAGAAGAAGGTAGTATCAGTAATTGGTGGAAGGTATCCAGAATTAGAGCTCAGTGGATGATAAAAGCTTGCTTGCTGAGAGTGAGGAGGAATTGAAGTACTTGCTGATGAAAATTAATGATGGCAACCTTCATTATGGATTATGATTCAATGTAAAGAAGACACAAATCCTCACAATGGCACCAAAGGAGACCGTATTAAAGTGGTCAGCGGCATTTCCTTGCTTGGAGCCACAATCAATGCTCACGGAAGCATCAAGCAAGAGATCAAAAGATGGGTTACATAAAACTTCACTTCTTTACTCATTTGAATTGCTTCAATTTCGTTTCGTTGTCTGACGGTTTGGTCGAAGACTTCCAGCAGGATGTTGAATAATAATGGTGATAAGGGACACCCTTGTTTAGTTCTAGTTTTCAGGGGAAATGATTTCAGTTTTTCCCCATTGAGTGTGATATTGGCTATTTCACTTTGATATGTGGTCTTTAATATGTTAAATAATTTCCCTTTTTGTCCCATTTTATTCATTTTTTTTATTAGCACGGGGGCTGGATATTGTCAAATGTGTTTTCTACAACGTTGATATGATCACGTTGCTCTCTGTATTGTTTATAGGGTGAACTACATGGATTGCATGTTGAACCATCCTTGTATGTCTGGTTTGAATTCCATTTAAAAAATAGGTTATTCGATTCTATTGCCCAGAATTTTGTTGAGAATTTTTGTATGTATCTTCGTGAGGAGTGTTGTGTGTAGTTGTCTGTGTTTTGGGGTCTTCGCCTGGTTGTGGCATCAGGGTTATGCTCATTTCATTGGATGAGCTGGGAGTGTGCTGTGCCTTTTCCTACTTTGGAACTGTTGGTGTGGAATTGGTGACAGCTCTTCCCTGAACACTTGGTAAAATTCCACTGTGAAGCCATCTTGTCGTGGGCTTTTCATGGTTGGAAGTGTCTTGATGACCTCCTCTATGTATTTCCTATGGGTCTGTTCAGGTGTTCTACATCTGTCTGTGTTAATTTGTATAGATGATGCATATCTCTGTATGTTCCCATTTCTTCTAGGCTATACAATTTATTGGATTACATTCTTTGCTAGAAGTGTGGTATTTTTTAAATTTCATCTGGATCTGTCCTCATGTAAACCTTTTCATGACAAATTCCAGATATTTGCATGTTTCTCTTTTTTCCCTTTGTTAATTTTGCCAATTTTGTTGATCTTTTCAAACAGTCAATTTCTTGTTTTGTTGGGTTTTTCCTATTGTTTTTTGGTTTTCCAGTTCATTGCTTTCTTCTCTCGTCATTATAATTTCTTTCCTTCTGCTGTTGGCGCCTTTATGGTGGGACTTCTCTCCTCTTGGTGGGACTTCTCTCCTCTTGGTGGGACTTCTCTCCTCTTGGTGGGACTTCTCTCCTCTTGGTGGGACTTCTCTGGGCCTTCCTGAGGTGTTCCTCCCATGCTTGTTACCTCGTGGTCATATTGTACATTTGTGTCTGACTTACTAGTTCATCACATTGAATGTTCATGGAAGCACTCCGTCACTAAGAGTTAGTGGTATCTATGACTGTAGCCTTGTTTTTAGATAGAAGTTAATGCACAAATAAGCTGCACAAATAAGTGGTTCAAACTCTCCTTTCTCAAACTTATGCTTTGCTGCTTTCAGACTTTCAACCTACAAGTGGGTACTGAAAAAAAAATAAGAAAAAAATCTCCGCTGAGCGCAGCATTCATTGCATTTTTCCACCTAGGCGAGCATCCAGCAACTCACTCTGAGCTAGTGCACACAGTGACATCACCTGGGAATGTTCTCTCTGGTCACAGTGAATTTTTTCATAAAAGTAGTGTTCAACCCCAGTTTTTTGTGATGATCAATATGAGAGAAAATGGTGTAGTGGTGAAATTTTGATTCCTACTTGGGAAAAATGGTTGTGATTTTGAACACTGCTTACAAGGATGGCGCTATGGGAAAACTCAAGTGTACAAGTGTTTATCTCATTTCCAAAGGTGAAATGTGGATTGATGACAGTCCTCTTTCTGGAGTTTCTCAACTTCCTGAACAGATGAAAATGTTGACAAAATTTGTGCTGAAAGACCAACAACAGATCATTGAAAAATGGGGATGTTGCCCAGACTATTTGGAGCTCTGTTTAGTGAATTTTAATACAAGATTTGGGGCTGAGAAGGGTCGCTGCAAAATTTGTGCCTTGAGTTCTGACTGATCAGGAAAAGGAGCGTTGAGTGCAAACATGTTGTGTTTTGAAAGAACAGCTCTGAAGTGACTCAGAATTATTTCCCAAGGTCATTACTGGGAATTTGGAGCTTGTTTCACCAGGCCTGACTGTTAATTAATATTTCTACTTAGAGGTTCTGAAAAGATTAATTAGCAGTGTCTGACAGAAAGGCCTGGCTTGTGGCCGACAGGGCACTGTTTTCCCAACGTGACAATACACCCGATCATGCAGCCATCTCATTGCTCCAGTTTCTGTAAGAATCAGCATGCCTCTCTTGCTCTCACCTTGCTCCGTGTGATTTGATTTTTGTCCCAGTGAGTGAAGAGAGACATGAAAGGACATTGATTTGACAACACAGAAGAGGTGAAGAACAAAATGAGGGAAGTGCGTCTGTCATCCAAACAAATGAGTTTGAAAAATGTTTCCAAAAATGGAATCACAAAGTTGAGAACTATATTAAGTGTAATGGAGAGTACATTGAAGGTGATACAGTTGTTTTGTTAAAAGAAAATGGAATGCATTGCTTGGGAAAATACTCCATTTTTTGGGGGGGTGTTGGAGTACTCCCTTGTATACTCTTAAAAATATAGATTATATAGTGTGTTAGTTGTGGTATTTTAGAGAAATAACTCCACAGAAACTCATATGTGTAAGAGGGAGTTTTGTATAAAGATTAAATGCATATCAATAAAACATCGCAACCCAGTGCTGCCTAAACCTACAATCCAATATTAACCTACATGTCTGACACCAGTCCACAAAGTCCTACTCCATCTCACAAAACAAACATTATGATGCCGACTGCAGAAGGAAAGCTGAGTCAGTGAACATGTAAGCATCTCAGTGCTGGCAGGAGTCTCCACATGGCTGCTCCAGCACCCAGGGCTGCATCACTGTAGATCCATAGGACTTCTCCTTGGGGATGTCTTCCAGGAAGTGAGCCTTGCTACCAGAAGCAGGGAACTGGCTAAGGCAGATACACCCTGGTGTGACCATCACAAAGCAAGAGAAGTGAGAACTCAAAAGGGGAGTCTCACAGAGCCATTTATCCCTCCGCCCTTCAATTAACCCCACATGTGTTTATAGGCCAGGTTGGCACAATAAATTTAACTACCTCAATCGACCTCTTGCCAACTAGGCACGTGTACATCATTCCTTAGCCTCACAATTGCAATTAACAACTCACCTTAATCCTATAATCCTGTGAATATGTTCCCCCACTTATGAAAGCCAACCACTTCAGGCCTTTATCCCCCTAAATTTGAGTATCCAATTTATATACTGCCCACTTAAATCAACCCAGTGCTCTGAGGAGACAATCATATTTTCTGACAAAAATCTTCATTCCAGTTGGAATCTTGTGAAGTCTGCATCCATAAGCAAAGTCAAATCTGGACAGGCCATTCATGAAATCAGCAACAATATGCACCAGATCACAGGCTCAAAAATCTCCATCTGGTCAGTTTCTGGTCACCTCAATGAGGGCTGCCTCACTCAGCCTCCACAGGGTGTCCATTGGTCACCTTGCCTTTAGACCATGGCTCTCATTAATACTCAGCAAGCCTAATCCCCTCGTACTAGGTTATGAATTTTAGCCCAGTCAACCCGCTCTTGTCTTCTTATTACCTATAAACCAAGTCCATAGGTGTCAATGGCCAAACTCAACCCGTATTTTTATTGCTGCATTTTTCCCACTTCTACTCAAAAAGTAGATCCAGGTGGTCACCTAGCAAGCATTTCAGTCTACTCACAGGCTCCCTGTAACATTCAGTCCTAGAGAGGAGTTTTCTTCGTGGGTCCAGATTTTTTCCAGCTTTTGATAAAGACTTCTGGTTCCTGAGTACTCCAAAGCACCGGGAGCGGGAGTGGGTGTGGGTGGGGTAGCTTCCTTTGCAGATGTAGCCTAAATCCATTTAAGATCAAATTTTAATTGCTGAAAGCAAGTGGGCTTACAAACTTTCTATTTTCATACTTCCCGTATTTTCCCCAGAAAACAACTGAGTAAATAGTGTGGCATTATCTGGCCTCTGGCTAGACAAGAAAAACTACCATGAGAGAGGGGTCAAACAAACATCTACTTTCTATCTTATGATTTGTTTCTCTAAAGTACCCAGATTAACGCATGTAGTAATGTGGATTAATTCCTTTGGCCAGGTAAGTAATTAGTTTTAAAAGATCAGTCCTTGTTTAATGATTGTGTAGCTGAAATAATGAGCTCCCTTAAAGTAAGCAGCTGTGGGGAGAGTCCTGAAGGAATGCAGGGAAGAGAGCTTTTTACCAGGAAGAATTTTCGTCCATATACCGGGTTGGTAACTTTGCCTGAAGTATCTCAATGGAAAGAAAGCAGAAAATATTAAAAACTAGAACAATTTAAAATGAGTCAAATGGGAGATCAAATAATAAGATGATAAACTTTAATCTAACCCTACCTGCACCATCTACTTTCTAATGTACTCTGTAGGATAGCAAGACTATTCACATCTCTGGTCTATGGCCAGAGGGGACTCATCCCTGTGTATTTTCCCTCCTCTTTTTCTTTTAAAATCGAAACAACTTTTAAATGGGTCAAAAGGGAGAGCAAACGATAAGATATTACTTTTCCCCCTAACTATGTCTAACATAATCAACCTTACGATGCTCAGTGTCTGATAACAGGACTAGTCACATCCCTCATGCATGAACAGAGGGGATTCCCTGGAGCCTTAACCCATGTAAGTACCCTGAACATGGATTCTGGGCTTCCACTGTCATCCGTAGCCATCGGTAAAGCAGGTGTGCATAATTTAGCCTCTGATACCAATCCTAGAGGACATATTTTCAGTCATATTCCAGTTTAAACAGAAGATCATTGGTAATTTTATTTTGTGTTTCCAGAAGTTTGTCTACTGATATACATATTTAGAATATATCTATGGTGGTTTTGTACATTCCTTGGTCTGTTTCTTTTTCAACTTCCATTCTTTTTGTGCTTGATTTAATTTGAGCATATTTAAAGTTCAGTCGTCATCATCTCATGGCCCCAAATGCATATACAAGTATTGTAGAAAGGTGATTTCAGTTAATGTGGACAAACACTTTAGATCATTAATACTCTAACTGGGCTAGTTCAAGCCACTTTTAATGTCTTTGTCCCTATCCAGATGCCCACTTTCCTAGATACTTCCACTTCCAACCCCCCAGCTCGAGGTGTTCAACACATTTTAGTAGATAAGCAGGATCTATTTTATTACATTTATCACTCTTTTAAATTATTTTTTTGACTCAAATGAATACTCTAAGCAATATTAGAGTATAGAGGTGATTTTGAGATACTGAAGGAAGCCAATGTAGATCATAAGTGGAGTTTTAATGATTTTCATTGGTTGTGTGAAGAAATGCATTTTACCTTTGCAATTTAATTAGAATATAAATTCTGTTGTTTTTATGAACTGTAAGCATACCAAAATTAAATCAAGCACTTTGGGAAAACAAACAGTCCTCATGATAATTTGACATACGAACCAACTGATAACTGGAGCAGAAGGCAGACTTTCCTCAGAGTTTCTAACAAAGACAGCTCAGTGATGGCTCATTAAAACTGGAAATGCTGCTGTAAAGTTGCTTTTAGAAGATTATATCTGGAAATACTATGGTAAGAGTGATCTCCAGATCTCTGAGTTGGGGTATGATATAATGAATATGGATTTTTTTTCAAAATTGGAAAACATAATGGAGAGAACTTTGTTGAGAGCATGCGGTAAGTAAAATTGCATTGGAGAGGTGGTAGTTTCCATTACAAGGCTATAAAATTTGTAAATTCCCCCCTAGATTATTAAGACTTATTAGAAGGACCCAACCTTCCTATTTTTAGAAAACTTTTTTAATTGTGAAAAAAGCAGTGATTTGCCTAGCAGATAATCATTTTTCCATTCAACAACTGAAACAACTTACCAAACCTTACAAAGGATTGCTCTGTGGAAAAGAAGTTCTTTAGATAGTTTGTGCGATCATCAGATGAAGAGGTGTAGTGTAAAGGGACTGATGAGAGCAGACAAATGTAATAAAAACCTGGTACATACATACAATGGAGTACTATGCATCGCTAAAAAGCAGTGATGAATGCATAAAGCACTTCCCTGCATGGGAAGAAGTGGAGGAAATTATGCTAAGTGAAGTAAACCAAGCACAGAAGCACAACTACAACATGATTCTGCTGAGGAAAGTTTAAAAACAAAAGAAAAGAAAAATGTAAAGGGGCACAGAGAAAAAGCTACTCTATACAAACATTCCAGGGGTGAGGTCCAGGTTGTATGGCAGGGGCCAGACCAAATCCAGGGGTACATGTGCTAGCCAACTAAAAAGGAGGGGGTTAGGAAAGGAGAGGGGAAAAAAAGAGAGATGTGGCACAGAATACGGCACTGACCAACCCAAGGGGTGAGTATCGTTTGTGTCTCCACAAGGAAAGAGGGACCAGACTTAAATCCAGTGTTCCGGGATGCAATGCAGCAAGCCTCTATGGAGAGGGGAGTCAGTGGAGGGGCCTGAGGGCTCAGCCTCATACCAGCTACATGGACAACTGCCCCGCCCTGAGAAGAATTTACTTTAGAGGACAGCACTGAAGCTGCAGCTAAGGGAGAGGGGCATGTCTGATCAGAGCACATGAGAGAAAATGAATGGGGAGGAAGAGAGTATGGAGCACACCCTGGCCCAACAGTCCTGCGGGATGATATCCCCACTCCGAACAGCCAATTCACAGAGTGGACCATATGGCTGATCCCACTATGAGACATACCATCCCTCGCTGACCCGTGGCTATACACAGAACAACACTGGAGACTCAGTGTCAGGATTGGCCCAGACTGACCAGTGACACCAAGACAAACTAGTAATGGCGTGCGGCAAAGGAATGGGGGGAACAGAAGAGAGAGCTCCCTAGGGAGTGCAAAGGATAGACTCCGGTGCCAGAGTGTGACACCCCATCTGACTTGACTGGAGGAGACGCCTAGACCTCAAAAATCAGACCCTGATCTATTTACAGGTTTTTTTAATTTTTCCTTTTTTTTTTAACTTAATTTATTCTTTTCTGGGTCATTGGTTTTCTTTTTTGTTGACCTCATCCTGTTCTCTTTTGTAGCTTGTCTTCCTATGCCTTGTTTTTTGGTGCATATTATTATCTCTGCAGCTATATCTAGATAAGACAGGCTGGATGAACAGTCTGGAGGAGAAAACAACAGGACCGATGGCTCCAGGGGGACATGGGAGAGGAGGTAGCAGGGGTAAGGAGGTGGTGTAGACTAACCCAAGTAGAAAGGAACAACAAGTGATCCAAAATTAGTGGCAGGGAGGGTGTGAGAGGCCTGGTAGGGATTCAGCAAGGTCAAAGTAACCAAGATAAATTACTGAAACCCAAATGAAAACTGAGCATGATAGGGAGACAAGAGGAAAGTACAAGGAAATAGAGGAAGGAACTGGGAGTCAAAGGATATTTATAGAGGTCTAAATACAGGCATGTACATATGTAAATAGATTTATATAAGATGGTGAGGAAATAGATCCAGGTGTCTATATTTATAGATTTAGTATTATGGCAGCAGATGGACATTGGACCTCCACTCAAGTACTTACTCAATGCAAGAACACTTTGTTCTATTAAATTGGCTTATTAAAATGCACACCTTCACTACACTACATGATCGGTGCAGAAAAATGTGTGCAAAAGTAAATGTGTTGAAGAAAGCTGATGGTGCCTGACTATCAAAAGATATAGCTTCTGGCATGAAGATAAACAAGTGAACATCTAGCTGAGAGACAACAAAGCCCACATGGAAGAAGCACACTAGCCTGTGTGACCATGAGGTGTTAAAGGGATCAGGTATCAGGCATCAAAGAAGAAAAAATCATACCATTGTAAATGAGAAGAAGTACTGATTGGAGACCCAAAGCCCATCTGTACTCAACTGGACAAGACCTTACTGAAGTGTCACGGGGAGGAAACAAGCCAGTCAGGGTGCAGGGTAGCAATGATGAAACACAACTTCCTTCTAGTTCTTAAATGCTTCTTCTCCACTCGCTACCTTACAAATCAGGCTATACCAGAGGATGTACATTGGTACAGATAGGAATTTTAAACAGAGGGAATCCAGGGTGGATGATCCACTCAGGACCAGTGGTGAGAGTGGCGATACCTGGAGGGTGGAGGGAAGGTGGGGTAGAAAGGGGGAACTAATTAAAAGGATCTACATATAACCCTGTGCTTGGGGGATGGACAACAGAAAAGTGGGTGAAGGGAGACGTCAGACATTGTACAATATGACAAAATAATAATAATTTATAAATTAGCAAGGGTTCATGTGGAAGGGGGAGCATGGAGGGATGGGGAAAATGAGAAGCTGATATTAAGGGCTCAAGTAGAAAGCAAATGCTTTGATAATGATGATGCAAGAAATTTACAAATGTGCTTTACACCTAGGATGTATATATAGACTGTGATAAAGATTGTAGGAGCTCCAAATAAAATGATTTTAGAAAATAAATACATAAATAAAAAAGAAACTGATGAGAATATTTTACTATGATACTGTAGATGGTAAAAGTTAGATGAGAGTGGTGACAAAATAGAAGGAAACTAGGGATAAATGCAGAGACAATCTTAATGTGCAATTATTAGAAGTCCAAGATAAATATAAAAAGGCGATGAATATGTCATGAATTATGCAGGAAATAACAAATTACTTTTTTGGAGATGTAGGTAGAAGTGTTTTGTCAGGATATTGCCTAACCCTGCCTGTACTATATCCTCTTTGTTTAGTACAAAAGGGGTGTATATATATAATTATACTGTTGTTGGCAAATTTTATCTTCATGAATTAAAAATATTATAAAATCAGGACTAATAGTCACACAATACTCATTATCTCTGATGTCAAGTTCACATTTATTTGGATTTCATGGCTCTCTTTGTTACCTCTTAATAAGTTTATTTTTTTCTTTCTCTGAATGATATGACTCAGGGAAAGGAAGAATAAATTCAGATTACTGTAAAACACTGCATTGTGATAACTAGAGTTGATAACTAAATTTTTTGAAATTTTAAAATGTATTAATTTGTTCCATGGTATTCTTAGACACCAACACCATTTCCTAATATGTAGACAAGAACTGGCTATTTGAATATCTAAATATACCTGACATTACCAATCATTATCTTAAATTCTTGTTACTCAAATTGTGATTATCAGATCAGTTTCAACAACATAGCTAGAAGCTTATTAACAAAGCAGAATATCAAGTCTTACCCCACACCAACTGAATAGAACTTTGTATTTTTTAGAAAATTTACTGTTGATTTTAGAATAAAACACTGTTGTAAATTTTCTGTTTAGTGTGTTTTGCACTGGTAGGACCATGAGGTTCTAGATACAACAAATATTGAAACACAGGAAGAGACTTTGACTCCAGGCATTCAAATTTAAGACAAATAGGTGTACAACACTATAAAATATTTAATTAAACAGCTGTGTTGACATCTATAGGACTTGAAGAAACAGGTTAGAAGAGACTAGCAAAAAAAGATTCATTCACTTTGATTTATTCCACTTCATAAGAAAAAAAATACCCAATTCTAGAAAGTGTTATTACTGTAAAAGAATGGACAGAAATAAAACTCAAATTTTTCTTGGTTCCTTTTTGTTGTGTGTTTCCATCATAAGGATAATGAGGTTCTGTATGGACTTTCTAGAAATCTATTTTCATATCCACTTAAAATAAGCAATTTGAAAGAAAGTTTACTTGAAATAAGGCAGTAATCCTTATGTCACTCTGTAGTTTTAAGAGTAATAGAAAAATAGAAGTTAATGAAACTTTAATTTATATTTGAGTTAGATCATATAATAGATGAAGAAAATTCTATATGTATATATTACATATAATATATATATAAATTTTAAAGTCTCCTAATGCTCTGAGAAAACTGCAATCTTTTTAATTGAGTCTTTAAAGGCTTGTTTGACTTGCTTATTTCGTAGTGTATAAATGAACGGGTTCATCAAAGGGATAAATGAGGTGTTGAGCAATGAGACCACCTTATTAATTTCGACTCCTTCCTTTACTGGCTTGATATAGACAAAGATACAACTCCCATAGGTGATGGAAATGACAATCGCGTGGGAAGAACATGTAGAGAAAGCCTTTTTTCTTTGTTGAGCAGATGGGAGTCTTAAAACAGTCTTGATGATGTATGTGTAGGACACAATTACACACACCAGTGTGAATATGAGGGTCAGCACAGCCATGGTTAAAACAACTTGTTCTACTAATTGCGTGTCTGAGCACACAATCTTCAGAAGAGGGGATGCATCACAGCCAAAATGGTCAATGATATTGGAATTACAGAAATCTAGCTGAATTCCTAGGCTAAGCGGTGGGAATATGACAATTAATCCAGTCAACCAACAGGAAAGGACCAGTAGAGTGCACACCCTGTCATTCATAATGGTGGTGTAGTGCAGGGGTTTGCAAATGGCCACGTAGCGATCATAGGACATAGCGGTTAGGAGAAAGAATTCTGTTGCTCCGATGAGAATGACAAAAAATAATTGAGTAATACAAGCATTATAGGTAACAGTTTTGTCTCCAGTTGTCAGGCTGTACAGGAATCGAGGAACACAGACAGTTGTAAGCAATATTTCTAAGATGGAAAAGTTCCGAAGGAAAAAGTACATGGGAGTTTTAAGTTGAGGATCCATCAGTGTGAGGAGGATAATGATTAGATTTCCAGCAGCAGTGAAGATGTAGGTGAGAAACAGAAATACAGCAAGAAAAACCTGTAGCTGTGGGTCATCTGTTAGTCCCCGCAGGATGAACGTTGTTATTGCAGAATTATTTCTCATCCGTGATTTTGGTACAAGTAGTCTGTTCTTTAGCTCATAAACATTGTACCTGAGGAAGAGAAGATAGATAAATATTTTAATATGTTATACGGAGAAAATTCAATCAGGATCTGAGGCGTACATTTTTATTTCTTTGACTTGATAATTAGCAATGTTCCTAGGGGAACCATTGAACCCCACTTCATTTCCCTCGACTCTCTTTACTCTGGTCTTCAGAATGGCCTTCATGTAAAATATTCATCTGAAGTGGGATTTCATCCCGAGTTACAGGACCAATCTGTAAGTGGATAGAACACAGGAAATAGTCTCACAGTCATTGAGAATAAGGGAGTCATCATGGAACCTCTAAAGGGGCTCCGTAAATGGTAAAAAAAAAAAAAAAGAAGATATTCTGTATAAATATTTAAAGTAGACATTAAGGACAGTACATTGAGTCATTCTCATAAACTATGGTAATGTAATGCCACCCGTGTCTTAGCTGTAGTATTTTCCATGTTTTGCGATCCTAACTCCCTCAAACCCTTACGTACTTTAACCTAATCGGTATCCTAGTAACCTTTCCTGTTTGACTGTCCTGTGCCAGCGCTCCAAAATCACGATGAAATCCTCTGAGCCATAACTCTTACAGAACCTCCTATTTATGGTTCCTTTACAATCATATGTTGAAATATTCAATTCTGTGTTCCTCCACGCCTCTGCTTTGTTCCTTCTTCAGAATTCCTGTTTCAATAGCCATCTGATGCCTGATATCCCATGAACCCCTCGCTTTTCCAATGAAGGGGATGTTCTATGACCTTTCAGAGAAAGCAAGATCCTGCTTTAGACTTCTATGATTCTTTGTTGGGATTTGTAATTTATACCTATTACTGTTTGCAATGCCTTTTGAGGTTACCTGAAAACCCCCTTACTAACATGAAATCTATATCCTTAAGTAGAAAAAAGCAGGGAGAATTTCATTTGGGAAAAAAACATCATTGCCAGGATTCCTTTCTTTAAAGGTTCACCTTGCCCTTGGAATTGTGACTACTCCTTGTACATTCAGGACATTCTCTGTTCTTCAGCATTCTGAACTCTGTTTATTACCCCACATAAAAGTGATTGTCAGGCATTCATATTGAGCAAAGTTAAGATTGACACCAGGTTGCTGGGTGGTAAAAATGATCTACACTTCATTGCTAACCAAAGATTGGTGATTTGACCAATGCAGTCACAATGAACAGTGGGGACTAGGGAGGAATTGGTTCGTTTGCATCACTGAGCTGGGGAAGAATACTGAAAGAAGGCTGGATGGCCACAAGAAGGAACAACGCTGTCTCGAAGGAAGTACAGCTAGAATGTTATTAGAATCAAGGAAAATGAGAGTTCACATCAAGTCCTTGGAAAATGTTCCCAGGTGGGATCCGTCCCTGGAGAAAGACATCATGCTTGGTAAAGTATGCTGGATTGGTATGTTATGTAACATAATTGTTTTACTTTATAATCACATCACAAGGAGTGTCAATTTATTAACAACTTATTATATGTGTTTATCTAAAATTACACATATTTAATAATTTATGCTTTACAAAATAAATATTACATAGTAAACAACATTTGATAAGGGCTTTTGTTACTTTACACTTCATTTTAATTACTTCTACTGTGTTCCTCACCCCACAACATATTCGTTGAAAACATAATTTTATTTGCTCATTCATTCTCATTACATACAAGGAGCGAAGAAAGTTATAAAACTTAGCATTCTACTATTCAGCTTTTAAGTTTCTTTCACTCTTCCATAATAATTTTTCAGTGAACACCTTTGCATTTAAATCTATTTACACTTCTGATTAATTCCACATTGAGAATGAATCCAAAAGAAATATAGATGCCAAACACTTTTGGTAATTATTGTCAAATTAATCTTTTCAGAAATATGTACCAAGGACTACTTCCATATATCGATAAACTTGTTTCTCTAAAACCTTCAGGAATGGATTATTTTTAATATTATTTAATATATTATTACTAAATGGTATTCTCAACTAATGTCTAATTATTTCTTTTAAACTTTTATCATAAGTAAGATACATTACATTCTAATATTTATTGCCTACTTTTAAATAGCATATTTTATTAAATTATCACCATCGGTACATCATTATATTTCCCTGGTCATATAATGTTTTTAATTCATATCAAATGTGTACTAATTAAACATGTGAGTTATTTGACTAGGTCAATTAATAAAAGGATAATTAATTCTAGAGGATCCAGATCCAACAATGCCATCTAATCTAATTAGCTTGACTTTTATTCATATCAATTGTTTTAGGGGCAAGGAAACTTAGGGATGAGCTGGAAATAAAATGGAAAGTTTCAGTATAACTTAATTTTTATCAAAGTGCTTAAACTATCAACTACCAGTTTGTTGTCATTTCTAACTCCTCTTATTAGAATATTGTGAATAAGGGAGAGATATTCTGCGGCTGTGAACAAATGCTGTCTTCCAAATGCTACATTATGTAGAACAAAGTGAAAATTCAAAGATTAATTTTCAAATGCTCCCCGAACACGAAGGTATGTGTGGATCCAGACTGTGTTGCAGAGAGATTCTATCTTGCTGACTTTCCCCAGAGGCTGCTTTTACATGACTTCCATTATTTGAGCTCCCAAACTCAGGCACAGGATAGAGCGAGCTTTTGAAATTTTAACTTTTAAATAGTTTAACTGTCATGAAATTAAGACATAATGTAATCCAAATGTTCAATGACATCAAGAAGAGTTGTGCAATCATCAGCACAATCAGTTTTAGAATATATTCCTCATTCTTTTGCTCTATACTAAAACAGTTTTTTTGCACTTCATCCAAATGTAATGTAATTCAATGATCCCATCTTATCAAGAAGTACTGTACAGTCATCACCACAATCAAATTTAGAACATTTTCTTCTATATACTCATTGTTATGCATATAATTAAAAATTGTGGCAAAATATACACAATGAACCATTGTCTAATTCCACATCTTCTGCATGTATGGCTCAGTGCCATTGATTATACTCTTCCTGGTGTCCAACCATTATTGAGACCCTTTTCCAAATAGTCCCACCACCATTAACATCAACTCAATGTCCCCGGAGCAAAAACCCTGCCTCCTACGCCCATGGTAACCACAGGTCGTTTGCTTTGTTTTCTTTTGTTAAAGTATTTTTCTTTATATAACATTCCAATCTTATAGGCAAGTTTTTTATACTTACTTTCTGGTGGTTCTTCATAAGGTTTTAAGCAGTTAAACCCAAAGTTCTTCTCTGGGCTTGAGACACACTGGGTGCCAGTAGCAGTCTTTGATTTAAGTTTGGCTTAATTTAACTCTCTTGTGTTCTTCCTGGTATAAATGCCTGTAAATGAAAGGTGAAATGCCAGGTCACTGCAGTCCAAATGCACAGAGAATAACACCACTCTGTTCTTATTCTCACCAGGTCTAAAATTGAGTCTGCTTGCTAACTCATCGATATAGAAAATGCTTTTACTCCATATTCTCTAGCTCAAAAAATAGACAAAGACCAATGATGATTGTTTGATATCTCTTAGGAAAGAAATATATTGCATTTTAACTGATAGAGATGACGTGTGTTCTTTAGTTTTATCTGCCCAGGGAACATTTGAGTGAATAAACAACCATGTCCTTGGTGACCGTATCCAACCTCTAATGAAGTGGAATTAACTTTGGAAATAAATAAAAGGAAGATAAAATGTTTAAGCCGTACCTTTGGGGAGTTGTATCCACAGAGACAAGAAATTTAGCAATAATAACATCAGTTGTACCACAGGAAAAGTGAGAATATCAAGTCACAGTCTGATTCTCATTAACTTTCTTTACAATGTCTATTGGTTTCTTAGTTTGAATTTAGGAGAAAACTGGTTTAGGCTGTGCTGGTTGTCTTACAGGGCATATTTACATTTCCATTCAAGGGAATTCTCCTCAGATATTGTAATTAGTGTAAATGTCTTATTTCACTGACAATGAGAATTCATTCTTCCTACTACTTTATTTTATCTCTGGATCATATGGTTAATTTACTGGACTTACTAAGTTAGAACAAATTAGAATTTATGTGTTAGTTAATTACTGTTCTGTCTTGCTCAAAATACACATGGATCTTACGATCCTATAAGACAATATAGGACTTTCTCAGAGGGTTTCCCAGGCTGTGGTCTCCATGAAAACAGATATTGGGTCTTCTCCCCTGGACAGCCAGAATGGGATTGAACCTCCGACCATTTGTTTAGCAGTGCAGCGCTTCAACCACCCAGTCATCAGGTTACTCGTAGGACCCATTAAACCACAATGTTGAGTAAATTAGGGGATCAGGAGGTAAAGTTTTAGGGCAGCAAATTCAGTAAATGTAAGAAATCTGAAGTAACCTGAGATTAGCACCTTCCCTTAATACTCAATATATTGAAAAAATTAAAAGAAATAAAATTTAGTGCAGACTACACAAAAGCTATAAAGGGTGGCTTGATAAAACAAGATAAATTATAGTAATAAATGTTCTCTAAGATTGGAAATAGATTGGAAAAATCACAAAATGAAAAACATGATCAGCATTTTTGAAACTGAATGAACTTAAGTGAAACTTCAAGCCTTAAGTTGCAATATTGAAAGATTCTATAGTAAAAAAAAATGAGCTGTGATGTCCCTGCATTGGACATGATGAGCTGACATCATTGCTATCAGCTTCCTCTTCCCCTATTTCCTCCTCTCTCTTCTGCTCTTCAGGAAACTTACTCCCATTACTTTCTCTGGGGGCTTACCTATGTTGACTTTCATGCATGGAATGATAGGAATTTTACCAATGAACATATGAAAGTCTAACAAGGTTAATGCGGTAGAACTGAAGCCATAATAGTAGGGGAGGAAATATTAAAGAATTAGATGTCAGTTATGTGTTTCATCAGTGCTGTGCTAGACCCTGGATATGTCATCCCTTCCTTTTGTTCCTTCTGTGAGGGACTGTCCAGTTATCTTGCAGGTGGGTTTGGGTCTCCACTACATCCATACTTCTTCTCATTGATTCGATTGCTTATTTTTGACCTTTTGATACCTATTCCCGTCAACACCTCATGATCACAGAGGCTGGTGTGCTTCTTCTATGTGGGCTTTGTTGCTTCCCTGCTACGTGGCTACTTGATTAACTTCAAATTTTTAAGACCACAGTTGGTATATCTTTTAATAGATGGGCACTGTCTGCTTTCTTCTCCACATTTGCTTATGCACCCATTTTATCTTCAGTGATCATGTCGAGAGGGTGAGTATCCTACAATGCCATATTGTTATAACAGACCATTCTTGTATTAAGGCAATTTTAAGTAGAGACCCAAAGTCCATCTGCTTCCTTGTGTATTTACATATATAAACAAAATACCTATATTTATATACTCACATATATACATATCCATGTTTGTATCTCTAAATATATTTCTTTTTTCCTCTTTTAGTTTTTTCTTTCCAACCGCCTCACTGTCATGTGTTCCCACCATTCACCTCTAAGTAATTTCTCTCATATACATTTTGATTGATCAAATACAACCAGAAGTGCCATACCCTCCCACCTACCCCACCTCCTTTCCATTGGTCATGTTGCTGTCCCTTTGGGATTGCATATCCTGCCTATGTTGTATAGATAGACAACAAAGAAAGAAAAAGACATGGGAGGAGAAAAAAAGAGAGAGAAGGACCAGACTAATAGGACCAAGTCTAAGGAGCTTCCTGACCAAGAGTTGATGAAACTCTCTATAAAAAGGCAAGCAGGACCTGTTCTTATCCATCAGTCCAATCCCCCTTTTTTCAGGGTTCCATGTTCCGGGACCCACTGACCCACTGGCCTACCAGAACATATATCCTTTTTTAAAGAGCAACCACTATACTATTTATGGACTCATTTGTGTTTGAAAAATTCTACATTCCAAGTAGAGAGATTGCTGGGTCATATGATATTTCTATTTGCATGTGTTTAAGGATGCATCATACTCTTTTCCATAGTAGCTGTGTAATTCTGCAATCCTACCAGCAATGCATAAATGTCCCATTCCATGTACTCTCCAGTATCTGTTAATTTCTGCTTTATTTTAAGATTTTTAAACAATATTGGTTTAAGATGACATCCCATTGCTGTAATTTGTGGTTCTGTTATAGAATTTCTTCATGTGCTTGTTGAACACCTGAATGTCACCTTCAGTAAACTATTTATGTCATTTTTTGCATTTTTTGTCTGAATAATCTGTTTTTCTGAATAAGTGTTGCAGTTTTCTGAATTTTGAAAATGGTTCCTTTAACTGACATATCAGTGCCAAATATTTTTCCAAAATTTTGAATTCTCTTTTTACTCTTCTGATGAAGCCTTTTTATGTACATAATCACTGCATTTTTTGAGGTCCAAGTCTTTGATTTCTCTTCTGCGTTGTGTTATTTTTAATTATAATTGGTAGTTTATTTATGCCTTGTGTTAGGACACTTAAAGTTGTCTCTTTTTTTCATTCATTGTAACTCTGGGTTTTATATCTACCTGGAGTCTGTTTATGCACATGTTATGAGGGATAAGGTTATTTCAATCTTTTGCAGGTTAGGATCCAAGTTTTCCAGCGTCAGTTATTGAAAAGACTGCCTTTTCATTTAATATATTTAAATCCTTCATTTAAAAAACGAAGTGTATCTTGATGCATAGTTGTATTTCTAAATTATCTACATTAATCCATTGGTGTACATGTCTATTACTTTGCCAACAACAAGCTGTTTTGATTACTGTGTCTATAGAGTACATTTGGCTTTAGTTTTTAGAAGCATTTTGTTTATCATGGGTTTCTTTTCTTTTCATATGAAGTTGGTGCTCTGTTTTCCTATTTCCTTAAAGACTTCTTTAAAAACTTGGATCAGAATTGCATTGATTTTGTAGAGTACTTTTGGTAATATTGGCATTTGGTTTCTTGAAGTATTTTTATAGTTTCTTTGTATAAGTCTTTTGTTTGTCTTGTTAGATTAATTTCTAGGTATTTTATTTTTGAGTGGTTATTGTAAATGATATTATACTTTTAATTTCCTTTTTGCAGAACTCTTCTTTAATATGCAACTTTCCAGTTTATTTTTATATGCTGATCTTATAGCCATTTATGTTGCCAACATTTTCAATTAGTTCCAGAAATGTTGTTTTTGACTCTTTTGAGTATTCTCTCTATATGATCATGTTGTCTACCAATAACAAGAGTTTTGCTTTTTATTTGCCAATGTGGATGCCTTTAATATCTTTGTGATATTTTATAGCTCTGTCTAAGAGTTCTAAAACTATGTTAATTTAAAAGGGCTATAAAGAGCAACTCCATTCCGTTCCTGTCTGAGGGGGAAGGCTATTCATTCGTTTCTATTCAGTGAGATGCTGACCTTTGATCATGCATGCATGACCTTTATAATGCTGAAGAATTTCCCTTATCTTTTTGTATTACGTATTTTTAATCTTCAGCATTTGCTCACTCTTTCTTTCTTTCTTTCTTTTTCTTTCTTTCTTTCTTTCTTTCTTTCTTTCTTTCTTTCTTTCTTTCTTTCTTTCTTTCTTTCTTTCTTTCTTTCTTTCTTTCTTTCTTTCTTTCTTTTTTTATAACTTGGTTGTTAATGCCAGTATAAGGTGGTATGTCTTCATTGCTTTGCTTTGCATCTCTGGGGTGGCTAGTGATCTTGAACATTTTCTCATATGTTTCTTAACCATTTAGAGGTTGTTTTTAATGAACGGTCCATGTTCTTTGCCTGTTTTAAAATTGTTTTCTTAGTGAGATGTTGCAGTTTTCTTTAGATTTTTGAGTTTAGTCTTGTCTGCTGCGTTGTCAAAGATTCCCCCCCTACATCATGAGCTCTCTTTTTAATCTTGTAATAAATGTCTTATTTTTAAGACACATAGTCATCTATTTTGTCATCTACTGTGTGTTTCCATCATAAGGTTTGATGGTGCTTCTGCTGTGTCTATTTTCTCATGAATGATCTTTATACTTTTGGGATTTACATTTAGGCCTCTGATACATCTTGAGTTTGTTTTTGTACAGGGCTGATATATGTCACCCCACAATTCATGGGAGCATCCTTCATTACTGTCAAGTGTATCCAATGTGTTCTTGAGATGATCTTTAAATTCTGAATTTGCATATAAATCATCAATTGCTTCCCACAGTTAGCTACTGACCTTGATTTTACTGATGACATTTAGCATCTCTATAGTCTCTGGGCTGTTT